>NW_026915052.1:1295000-6830109 GCF_034315485.1 Pezoporus occidentalis | reverse complement strand
ATTCCGGTCACGTGGCCTCTCCCTGCCCGCCCCATGGCCCCGGCAGCAGCCCGACCCCCGTAGCGCCCGCTCCCGCCCCGGGCCCCTCCCGCTGGCAGCAGCCGGCACCCAGCACCGCCCTCACGGTAAGGATCGAGCTGGCGCGGGGTTGGGGAGGCGGTGGTGCCGGGTATTATCTCGGTGGGGGGGGGGGGGCAGTGGGGCCCGATCCTTCTCACGGCCGCGCTGCCCGGCGGTTCCTTCCGTCCCTTCCGCCGGCTGAGGGGCGCGGCGGTCCTTAGCATCCTCCGTACCCGTCCCGGCTGTGGCTGTTTAACGGTGGCGGCCTGGCCGGCCGCGGGTGCCGTAGGGACGGAACCGGGAGGCGCAGCTGTAACCACCGGCATGTGCCCCATAGGGAGGGGAGCGGCGGGGAGGAGGCAACCCTCCGCCGGCGGGATCGCGGCGGGGGCAGTGGGCTTCACCGGAGCGCTGGGCGCCGGGTGCGGGCGATAGACAAAGAGGTGCCCTCGCAGCGCCTTCCCGGACAGCGGCCACCGCCTGCCAGGGCCGCCAGGAGTCGGACAGAGCCCCAGCAGTGCCCGGCCGGGGCCGCGCAGGATGTCCTCGGGCACGTTTCGCTGCAGGCAGAAACGCTGTATGAAGCACAAGTGATGCGGATCGCGGAGGAAGGCCGAATTGACCCTTCAGATGGGCTCAGGGGCACAAACCTCATGTGGATTCCCTCAGCTTATCGCGATGCTTGCCGGTATCCAAGACAAATGGCACTTGGCAGCTCCCAGCGTTACCGTAGGCTGTATTCCACTGGCAGGCCCGATGTTGCCCCTCGGGGTGCTGCTCTGCCGGCTCCCGGCCCCACCCAAACTGTCAGAGTTCTGCTGCGTACCTGTGCCACTGCGGTTCAGTCTGGACTATTAGCGTGGATACTCTGCTGTTCCCTGCAGGGAGTGGAAGCCTAGCAGCAGGGCCTGCATCAGCTCTATCAGAGCTTGCCTGCCTGCCTGTATCTGCCCTGACCGGATCAGGATTGTTACAATGTGTAAATGTTTCCTTTATTTCTGATTAGAGCTCAACAAAACCACATGGGAAGAGACTGGAGTGAAATGCTGGTAATGGAGAGCATTCAGACCAGGTGGTATAAGTAACAGACAAGAGAGGTATCCAATTTTAAAAGTGGTTAGAAAGAGTTGGTGTATTAAGAGGAAGGGCAGCTGTTGGAATTGGACAGTCTTTCCAGAAGTTCTGTCCACTCTCATAGATCTGGGAGTTGTAGGTGGGTGAGCAAACAGGAGGACCTCATGTTGACTTTTTATGCCAATACTGAGACTTTCTGATAGAAAGTTGTAAACTGCGCCTGAGATTAATACCCTCAAGGCATGGTTGATGACAGGTCATACCCCATGGGTTAGGGCTATGGATTGATCCAAGTGCTTTCTAGAACTCCTTATCATCATTTCAAAAGCTCTGCTGCTGGAGAATTCAAAATCAAGCATTCCTGACCTTCCTATTCTGGAAGATACTGAAACCTGAGAAATATCTGTCTTCTAAAGTCTGCAGCTAAAGAACTCTAATGCTTCTGGTTTTAGTAGCAGGTTAACATTATAGTTAATGCTGTAAAATAACAGAATTTCTCTTGTGTGCACGTTTCAGTTCGTGCATGTTTCAGTTCTTGCCCCTTTGAGCAGCAGTGTCATCATCCTCAGTACTGATTCTTGGAAACTCGAGTTGTTAAATATAGAGGTTAGGAGGTTTGGGCAGGCACAAATAGACCATTGATGACTCTCAACTGACTGCATAGTAAGCCGTAAGCATCCAAAGAGAAAAAAATTGTGTGCTGTGTGTCCTTAGTGAGGATGTGGCCTTACCCTGTGCAGTTCGTAGGGGACCATCCTCATGCTTTTTTAGCAGCTAGGTGAGATTTCTATTTTAGAAGTTTCCCTGTACTAGTTGTAACAAGAAGCCATTTTGTTTTCATTAGTGAGAGATGGTAACTTTCCTCAATTTTTTATTCTTTCTGATGTACTCGTCAAAAGACAGTTGGGGTTTTCTCCATTTTGGGTAATGCTTACTGAGCTTCTGAGTTGTATCATCCTACTGCCACTGTAAATTACTGCATGAAAAAGGATGCAGAGCAGTGACACAAGTAAGAACAGCTGTGAGCTAGTGTGTTCATCCTCCCAGAAGGTAGAATGAGCTTCTCCTGGGATAATTGTGAGTTCACAGACTGCACACTGCAGGGTACTGTTCTAGAAGGTTGTGCTTGTAAAGGAGAAGTTGCTAGGTGCCGATCGTTGTCTTCTGTAGTAGAAAGACTGGTTGTAGGTGGGTGAAATAGTATGGTAGAAGAGCAAAGCAACTTGCATCAGAGATGAGGCTATGGAAACACTTTCCCTTTTCTATCTGTTCAGTACAGGTTTGATTTGTTTGCATTCTGTTGATTTGTCTCTACTGCATTGGGTAATAATGACCTTAAAGGACTGTAAAGTAATAAAGGGAGAAAAAAGTCAAAAATCCTTACTCTTGCATATATTGAGCTCTGTGTGTGTGTATATACATATATATATAAAAATACATATATTGATTACATGTATATTACATATATACATATATATATATAAAATATATATATTGATTATATGTATATTACATATATGTATATATATAAAATACTTAGTCTTGCATATACTGTTTATTAGTCTGTGGCCAGCTGCCTTTTTCCCAGTAAGGATAAGGACCTGATGAGAGACTAAGACATGCAACTGGAAATTATAAAATGATAGGGTGAATAGCACTGGAAGAGAATAATGATGCTGGGGAGACTGTAAAGCATCGTGCTAGGAAACGGTCCTGAAATCATGCCATACAGTTTTCTTTGAGAGAGAAGTATTAGCAGGGCTGCTCTGAATGTGGCACAACTTGTTCCAGTGACTGCTGCAGTAGTGCTGATGTGCAACCCCACATTCAGTATCAGCTCAGTATCACTGAAGTCTCTGGCAAAGCTTTGGAGGACTGAAATGATGGAGTGAAGCCTAAGTGCAGAGCCCTTTTGCCATTAAGTCTTTCAATTTAGTATTTTACTTAACTAATTTCAGAGATGGGTATGTAAGACTTGCTGAAGAGAATGCTCTGCTGCTGTCCAGGTTGTCACAGTAAATACCCTATCTTGCTGCTTTTTTTTTTTTTTTTTAAGATACCTACTAGTAGTGCAATAGCTGATGCAGATTGTTGATGGAAGTTTGATGTGGACCCCAGCAAATATTACAGGTATTCTAAAGCATATGAAACATAGAATGATATAATGGTTTTGGTTGGAAAGAACCTTATGATCATATAAGTTCCAATCCCCCTGCCGTGGACAGGGACACGCCACACTAGACTGTGTTGCCAAAGAACATGCATATCAGCATTTGAATAGCGTTTCACATATTGATAGTAAAGTTTATGATGTACAAGATACAGCAGTTGGACAGACTAAACATTTACAGCGAACGTACCAAAGATGGAATCTTTTGATAGGTGTATAACAGTATGTTCATAGAATGTGGTGATACTTATGGTATCCTTTATCTCTTGAGAAATTTAAGGCTGTAGACTCAACCTGCAGAGATGAATTATAGTGACTGCTGGGGGGAGAAGAACGCAAAAGTCTTGTTGATGTGAGACTGGCAACAGAATTACCGCTGTGATGAAATAGGTGTAACATTAGTCCCTCGGACTTCGGAGGAGAGGGATGGGAAACTGCCCAGCTGGAATAAAGTGTGCAAAACATTGTTCTAGCCCACCACAGTAAGAACAGGAGTGTAGCTGGGCTACTTTAGCACAGAGAACTGCTATTTTTCACATACCTTGTATCCTTCCCTTTTCTGAAATGACTTAACATCTGCCATTCACACTGAAGAAGAGAACTGCTGCCAAATGCCAGAGGAGATTTGGAATTTGTGCCATTTCTGAGCTTGAGTATCCTTCTGAACTTGAAAAAACAGTAAAGGAACATTAAAACAGGAAAATTTTGTTATTGGTTTAAGATTTGCACGTTTTTTACTGAAGCGAAAGCAGTATCAGCAATTAAGGTGAATTATTTAGGTAGCTGTCAGTATTTAAATAAATTTCTTGATTGCACTTACAGAGGGAAGCATGTTTATCTGGAATATTTAAAAAATGATGTAGGCATTAAGTAAATGTGGGTGTAATACTTTGATATAGATAGGAGTATTGAAAGTGTATCAGCAAATATAATTATACTAACCAGCTCGACTGTGTTTTTAATAGCTCCTTACAGACACAATGGCAACATCATCTGAAGAAGTGTTACTGATTGTAAAGAAGGTACGTCAGAAGAAGCAGGATGGAGCTCTCTACCTTATGGCTGAAAGGATAGCATGGGCACCTGAAGGCAAAGACCGATTCACAGTCAGCCATATGTATGCAGACATAAAATGTAAGTGAGCACTTTCCCTATTCCAGCTTCAGTAAGCAGTATTCTGATAAACATTTAAATACAACCCAAAGCATATTTGCCATAAAACACTAGCAGGTAAGTTAGGAAGGTTAAAAGGGTCTGAAGCTTTGACTAGGTTATTTTGTGTAGCAGCAGAGGTCAGGACCATGCTGAAGTATCACTCAATTTATTAAGGATGTTACTACAGGACTTCTGTAGTCTCCAGCTGTTTAAGCTATACTGCATTTACTATTAAATTTTGATAAACTTCTGCAATAAATTAGAGAAATAATCCATGCCATCTGCTTGTGGAGGGAAGGGTGGGAGGAGGGTTGAGGAAGAGTACAGGATTTTTGAGGTCTAACACAGAAACTATCTGACATGTCATCTGTTAAACTATGCATCTAAAGCTGTTCCAATTTTCGTATAAAATGAACCTCGCTGTTTTTCTTTCATCCAGTAGACCATAGCTTCAGAAGCACTAGCTTCTGTAGCTTGGCCTAACTGGTAACATTCTGATGAAGCGCTTGCTGTTGCAGTAGCAGAGTACTTGTGAGTCAAAACTGAACAGTTAATGTCTATAGCATGCTGCCTTTCTGTTTCCAATTAGTGCTCATATTCCATGTGCTGTAATGCCAAAGAAGGAATAAAAATAAGGTTGTATGTGTCACTTGGTAAAGGTTTAATGATTATTGCTATTTAAAGTTACATACAAGTACTGCAGCATGATCAAAAATGTGTGTGAAGAATCAGAACTAATATGCTGTTTTCTTAAATACAGATGTAGTAAGGAGTTTAAAAGCTCTGTTCACCTCAGGTAATCAACTTTGTGAAGGTTCTATTTAGCTATTTCCTTAGACTTCAGCAGCTTATATTTTAAAAATGTACATGTATAGGCATTGAAGTCAACTTAGATGAAAGATGCTCTTTTTTGTCATCTAAAATTAAAAAAGGGGGGGAGATATTTGTAAATTTGTGGTAGCAATGATGATTCAGTGATGACATCTGGTTCCTGTCTTCCACTTGCACTGGAGAAAGGGGTAAGTTTCAAAGTTAAGTTAGTGCCATTTGCAGTGCTACACTGAAGTCAGTATAGCACAGCAGTACATAAAAGCAGTTGTTCTAGTCTACTCCTTCTGGTTATGAGAAAGGAAGCAGGAGTTAGGGTTCTTTTTATGGGTCATGCGGGTGTAATAGCACCTTGGAGGCATTGGTGATTGACTCTGGGAGTACTAGTAGCTAAATGTGCTTACCACACCACTTCAGACCAGCGTACCTTTACTGTCAATAGACATGCTGTTACCGCACCCTGCATCTGCCTTCTTACTACTTTTCTTCTGTGGGAACTAATCCAGCTGGAAAAACAAAAGGGGGTCACTTTTCAGTTGATTGGTTCCTTGGTTCAACTTGTTGCACAAATACTAACACTCATACAAGAAAGAGAGCAGGAAGAAGTGGAAAGGAGGAATGAGGTTGTAGCCTTTCAGCAGCAGCCTGGACTGGTACCAGGCTAAAGTGTCCAGGTGATGACAATATAATTTGCAGTTTTCTAATGGAAGACGTGGGGAATGCAAAGATAAATGAGGGCTCCTGAGCAGTAGCTGAAGGATACTGAACAGTAGACTGCTGGTGTCTGTGTCTTGTGTTTTAGAATGAACAAGGTGCTGGGTTCAAACTAATTTAAGGGGAAGACTATGTTCCACTTTTATGGCTGGAATTCACACACTGGATAATGGTATTTAATTGGATGATGAGGATAACTGCTTATAAGCAAATACTCTAGGGAAGAGTGTTCCTTGTATAAGCTTACTGTCTGTGGCTAATTAATACTCTGTGTAATCTAGGCCAGAAAATCAGTCCAGAAGGTAAAGCTAAAATTCAGCTTCAGCTAGTGCTGCATGCAGGGGACACAACCAACTTTCACTTCTCCAATGAAAGCACAGCGGTGAAGGAGCGAGATGCAGTAAAGGATCTTCTTCAACAACTGTTGCCCAAGTTCAAAAGGAAAGCTAATAAAGAACTTGAGGAGAAGAACAGGTAAAGGGAAGGGAGCCTTAATGTTGGTTTTGCTTGGACTTTTTTTGGTGTTTATTTTTTTTTTTTTTAGTTGTTACCTAACTGTAGTGTGGTTTTGCTAAGTGATACAGCATTCGTTTTCCTAGTATAAATCTCTCCACTTCCAATTTAGAGGCTGTTCACTGAGAATTACATAACTGTGACATGTTGAGACTATACCTGTGTTCTCAGCGACATGTTCTTGAGGTGTAAAGGCAGCCAACCTGGCTGCCACCCAGTCTGTTATCCATGGCTGTGAGACAAAAGCACCCAGCTGGCAGTCTGTCTCTTTAGTCTCTTAAGTATATATGTATTAGCTAGAAAGTCTACTTTAAAGACTTATTTTTTTTTTCCTTCTGTTCCAGAAGTTCTCACCTTTGATTTGTGATTTCCTCCCCTCCCTCCCTCCTCCCTGTGTAACCTCTTTCCCCTCAAATTTTTCCTGGTGTTTTATATGCTTTACTAAATTGCAGTATTTTCATGCTGCATCACTTGAGATGCAGTAGTGTGTGACTTGGGATACAGGATTTTATTGTAAAAATGTTTTGAGAAGACATTTGGGGCCAAAGTTGTTTTCCCAAAAGGGCTTTTAAGATACACTTCCATTCCTCTAAAATACTTGTGTTAAACCAGTCCTTGTGGCCATAGAGCATGCTTACAGTTCTCTGCATCTCCCCGGATGAGTTTCACTTTATTCTAACATCTGCTGTGAATCCTCTATCTACTCCCTTCCATTTCCAGAGACTGTTCTAGCTTTGAACTTAGGTAAGTTAAAGCTAGATTTTTTAAAAACCTAGGAACATTGCCTCATTGGTCAGGTAGGGTCTTTACAAGGAGGTTTCCCAGCAGAATGGTAAGAGTCTTGTGCAGGAGCTCTGACACATGCAGGTTTAACTGTTTCTAGTACTGCAGGGACCACAAGGCTCTACAGCAGTGCAGACTGCTTTGGCACTATCATACTATGTGCCTTATTTCTAAGATTTTTAATGCTGATTGTATGGGCAGTCTTAGCTCTGGATCTTTGTATCCTTAAATGAGATTTTACAGTATTACGCCATGCGGCAATAAGAGCTTTTCTAGTTACAGGGAAGGCAGAATCTTTGCATGTACTCGGTCCCAGTCTGTTACTTTGATTAGAAGTCCAAGTCTAGTGGCAGGGCTTCACTAGCTTAATTTTCAACTGAAAGGCAAAAAAGTTTCAGTCTGTTCTAGAAGGGATACTACATCCAGAGTCCCTATGGCTCTTCCTCCATTTATTGATATGTAGGGGTCAGGTACATACCAATACTCCAAGTTTTAATGGAATAATTAGAATAAGACTGCTTCCTGCTGCACTAATTTGTAAAAATGGCCACTAATCCATATTTGTACCAACAAGAAAAACTGAAAAAAAACGTGGTGGTTAAAATATAATAGGGATGTCCTGCACCAAGTCTTCTTTTCCACCTCATCCTACTTCATCCTTAGAGCAGCTACAGACTTTCATTCAGTCCGGGTTGCAGTTTATTCATGTTCTTCCCTGGACCATTTACTAGGTATTCATAAGATTCCTATTTTTGTTTGTTTGCAAATGATCAAGACTCTTAGGTACAGGTCAGAGATCATTGAGGTTGATTATGAATCTTTGGCTGATTATGAACACACATGCATGTTTCCCTGAAAATCGCCTGGTGGGTCTCAAGTCAAGTACACAGCTGTCTGAAAAGCTGCTTAAACATGGATTAAGTTTCAGGTGCATACATTCTTTGCATTTTGGATAGTAAGGGTGATACTTTATATTTGGATGATAACTTTTGCAAACATTATTCCGTGGTGGAAGTAGTGACACTGAATGTTTCTGTAGCAATTGTGCTGCATGTCATAGTTAAGTGATGGAGATCCTACTGTTACCAACAGAAACACAAATGAACAAACAACTCGGGATAATACATGTTTTAAGGTACCTTATCCCTCACATTTTGCTATGTGTGCTCTTGCAATAGAAGAGAGACATGTAACTACTGAATTTTAAGATATTAAACGGAAATTGGACAGTGCTGAAATCCCTTCCTGCCCCACGAGAACATTGTTACAGAAGTTCAGGAAATTTCATTGTGCTTTTACAGTTCAGGAGACTCCAGTCCTGGATGTGCAAAGAGACAAGAGCAGCACAGAATATTAGGATAAGATGTTAATCCCATATTAACTTTTTCCTAGGCATTATTGTTCTCTAGCATTTAATACTATTCCTTAAACATTTCTTTTTTAGCCCTGAAGTCTTTTAGGACAAATACAGCTATGGGGGTTGTTTGCTTACACAGTCTTGTTAAGAAATGCACAGCATTTTGAAAAAAAGTTGGTTTCTGTTCGTTTTGTGAACTCATGTTAGTTATGGAAATCCTAGTGACTTATTCTGCAGTATTTCAATTCTGTTCAATACATTCTTTTACCAGAATGCTGCAAGAAGATCCTGTTTTGTTTCAGCTTTATAAAGACCTTGTTGTGAGCCAAGTAATCAGTGCTGAAGAATTCTGGGCCAACCGTTTAAGCCTGAATGCAGGGGATAATTCTGCAGGCCCTAGTAAGCAGGATGTGGGCATCTCTGCAGCATTTCTGGTATGTTGAACCTCTCTAACTTAAATGATTTTAGAGCAGACAAATTGGGGAAAGTGTTCTGAGTTCTGTTCAGATACTTTATTCCCATATACTTTAATAGTGTTCTTTCCTGGTTCCTTCACATATTTCCACACATTGGCGAGACTATTGCAATCACATAAAGGAGAAAAAAGAACAGAAGTAAAGGTTTGAGTTGCAAATCTGCAACCTCAACATTTTGACAATTTAATCTACTCAATTTGAACTTTAAATTGACAATAGGCCGTTGTTCTTTATATATATGCCTCCTGTTAAACAGGAATAACGGTAAACTTACAGTCACTAGGTTACATTGTATTAACGTCGTAAGTTCAAGAGTATCTCTGCTGCAGCATTGACATACATAAATGAAGCTGCAGAGATTTTCCACACAGTTTTATTCTCTCCCCATTTTTTTCTTAAACCAGTATATGCTTTCAGCTACTTGAAGAGCAACTTGTATGTATGAAAACTTGTTTTCTCTCTCTTTTTCCATCTTTGTTATGTTACCCATTTGTAGAAACCATGCCTCAGTAATCTCAGTGCAGTCTAAAAGTAACCTAGGTACAATCTTTAGATTCCTCCCACAGATGTATTTCTACTTCTGCAACAGAATGAATACATACTGTGACTCTCTAGTGGGAATCCCATTTCCACCTTTGTAATGACTGCACACACATCAAGAGTTTGGGAGGGAAACAGGAGGTGGGAGCAGCTTTATGACTTAGCTGCTATATTTGTTTTTTTCCCACCTAGAAGTACCTGAATCATTTACCAAATGAACTTGATGGCTCCGATTTTCTCTCTCATTATTCTTACACCTTGACAATAAAAAAGCAAAGCACCACACCCACTGAGACTTTCAAAATCAAAACTTTCTTAAATAAATGGTTGTGTTTGTGTACTCTGCATTTGTGAAAAAGAATTTCATATATTTGTGTGTGCTAGTTCAAGTTAAAATAACTATCTGGCTCTGCTCAGAATGAGTGTTTCTCTAGGAAGAAGGTGGGACAAAACCTAGAATTTAGATGTACAGGAAAAGGAAGAAAAGAAGGCAGCTTATGCAATCATGTACTTTTTCCTGTTATTGAGAATTGGTCTGAGCACTTGCTTGCTCCAGAGCTTCCTGAAGAGATCACTGAGATCTAACTTGTAAGTTCTGACTGAGGCTTACCCTCAATTTCTAAATTCATTGCTATTTGTCAGTTATATGGAGATGCTTTCAGTGTGTAAGCAAATAAGGTATGAGAACCATAAATCCTTTTTTGTCACTTCATTATCATCCCTGATTATTCACTAGCTGAATTGTTGCACGCACACTAATGGATTAAGCATATGCAGTAAATATGCCTATTTTTACTGTGAAACACGAATATATTAAACTAAGCACACATTCTTTTGATTGATAGAATGGTCTTTGCTTTTCATCTTCTAAAATTTACAATCTACTTTTGTAAAGAATTTGCCTTTAAGTGGAAAATGTAGTCTTTCTAAAAATATTTATAATCAAATATGCTATGGATTTTTGGAGGAAGAAGATTATTTTATCTGCAGGAGAATTTGACTGCAAAATGCTAGGTTTTTTCCTTCTCCAGTTACAGAGGCATTCAGATGTGACTGATTTTCTTCCCTGTATGTTTTTTCTTAGGCTGATGTACGGCCTCAAGCAGATGGCTGCAATGGTCTGCGGTATAATTTGACTTCAGATATCATTGAATCCATATTTCGAACATATCCTGCAGGTAAGAACAGTGCTTTATGAAACGAATACATACATTTAAGATTTGGTTTGTTTGGGGTTTTTTACCATCTTGCTGTGAGAAGACTGAAATGTTAGTCTGAGCCTGGAAATACAAAGCACCATATATTCAGTCTTCTAGATGATTTTCCCTGTCTTGTTTGAGGGATGGGAAGAACCATGTGTTAAAACATGCATTTGAAATGAAAATTTGATTTTGTTAGATGAAAACATTTTAACTTGTGCATTGAACTTTTGGTTGTTTGGGATTTTGGTTGGGGGGGGGGGGGTGTTTTTTGGTTTTTTTTTTCTTTAGATTGTGAATAGGTGTTTGGTTCCCATGTACTCTCCTACTCAGAATTTCAATTAATTGTTGTTTTTCATTAAACCACCTTTGGGAAGAAAAGAATCTGATTTCCATCATCCCCCTGCACTATATTGAATTACTAGAATTCTGGCAAATCAAACTTCTTGTATGTGTGCAGTTCAAATTAAGAGTATTCAGACCACTGTTATGTGCATTTATTTCAAAATATTAGCTAGCATTGCAGGGCATAAAAAGAGTACCTGTTTGCTTATGCTTAACTACTGTGTTCTCTTAGTTTAGTTGGAATGAATCTAAGCAGCATTAGACAAAAAACAAGGAAGGAAGCAAGCAAGGAAATTTTAGCGTGAAGTACCATACTAAGGTTTGCAGAACAGTTTGTAATCACTGCTGGTTTTGTTCACAGTCAAAATGAAATATGCAGAAAATGTTCCACATAACATGACGGAGAAGGAATTCTGGACACGATTTTTTCAGTCTCATTATTTCCATCGGGACAGGCTCAATACAGGCTCAAAAGACCTCTTTACGGAGTGTGCCAAAATGGATGAAAAAGGTAAGTTTTTTGACTTTGTGCAATAGGCTGCAAGAGTCTTAGCTGCCTCATAGACCCCAACACTCAAGAGGTCTGTCTAAGAAATCTAGCAAAGCTGAAGTTTAAGTTTTCTTACATTACTTACATTACTAGGCATGTTGTTTGTCAAACTGTGAAGTGAAAGGTACGGATGGCCGCTGAAAGTTAGCTGTAGCTTTGGATTCTCAACATGTTTCATGGAGAGTGCCTTTCTTGAAACAAAGTAGCCTTTGGAGAGTGGTAGCACTAGAAACCAGCTTTATTACAACTCATGCAACAGAAAATCTGTGATAAATTCTATTATGTGCTATCATGCTAGATTGATTATTCTGTGCCATCGGTTGCTGTGAAATAATTTTGTTTATATAAGGCTTCATTCTGTGGTATGTGCACAATTTAGAACATGTATAGCTTTTGTTATAGATCAGCTTTTAGTAATAGACAGATATGGATCTTGTTTAAAATTTTCCAGAGGAGTTGCCATCCCTGTTCTCTGTCAGCCTTTTTAATGTGAAATCTTGAAATACCATCTGACATAAGTTTTTATTGAACTTTTGAGGTAGGTTTGTAACAATACAGAGATGTGCAGAGTTGAGATCACTTAACACCATTCCTTAACATGTATTCTGACTAATGAAATCCATAACCCTACACAAGTAAAAGCTATCGCCAGATGTAAATAGCCATTCTGCCCAAGACAAGACAACAAAATAGTGCCAAAATTAGAAGAAACATAGAACTAAGGCTTCCCAGTTCCCATGTTAATACAACTAACATTACTAATACAACGTTCGATTATTTTTTTTTTTTTTTTTTTTTTTTTTTTCCCAACAGCAACGTGTAGAAGTTCATGAAAGCTGTGCTAATTAGTAGGATGATCTTTAACAATACCTTTCCAAGTTTATTGGCAATTTTAAATGGAACTCTGAAAAGGGTTGAAAGCTTTAGTCATGCTGATACTTGGGGATCTGCAGAACCTTTGTCTTTTCCTTTAAAGGTTAAATATAATCTAATAATCCCTATATTAGATACGGTTTTTAATGATTTTTTTTTCTTTGTTTTATACAGGGTTAAAAGCAATGGTGTCTCAAGGGGTAAAAAACCCCCTGATAGATTTAACAGCTTTGGATGATTACACATTAGATGAAGTAAGTAGTTGCCAAAAAAACCCACCCAACTCCCACCTTAGCTTCATTTAAGGAAAAAGAGGGTCCCTCTCCTCTTAAAATAACTACAAATGCTAATTCTAAACCACATCGCTTACTAGGCTTCTGCAGTGGTTGGATAGTCGACATTTACACAGTTGCATGTCTGTGTGTAAAGAAATGGAAACTCTGCCCATGGTACTTTATGTCTCCTGTCTGCCTTAGTATGCTGGCTATAAAATCAGGAATTCCCTTTTTTAAAGAATTATTATTTCACTTGGATAGTTTGGTTTTGTTTTTTTCTTGTCTGAAGTGGATGTTCTGTTTTCTTCCTGCCTTTTAGAAGCTGTGACAACATGCAGAAGGTAGCACGAAATGAAAAAGTCTTTGCATTTGTTCTCATTTTAAACATGGCTATTTGCTTGATTCCGCTTAATTTTAAGGACACTTTATACAGTTTTCTTTGTTTAGCTTTAAATACCATCTTTTGCTAAATGTATGACTAGCTTGAACTGTTCTGTTACCTGCCTCCAAGTACAAATTAAAACAATTTTTATAAATGGTGTACCATAATGTGAAATTACCTAAAAATGTGCTTTTCTGCAGTTGATCTAACGTAAACTTTGGAGTTTCAACTAATGATGCTGCATTTCTAAGTTGGTTTTCTTTTTTCTAAGAGTTGTACAAAGCCAGCAGTCTGGAACTGGACTAGGAGTTTAGGCTAGGTATGTTTGAATTGCTGTGCAAACTGCCGTACTTTCTTTTTGAGGCCGGTTAACTGCAGGCATGAAACTGCGCATGGGGCAAAGCAAGTTGCCTTTAACCACCTGGTAACCAAGGAACACTGCAAGGATTAAGGCTTGAAGTTTTTTGAATTCGCAGCAATACCGCATCCTCCTGACAGGTGTCATTTAGCCTGTGGGCTGCTGTTGTCCCACAGGCTGGTAAAAAGAGGTCAATAAAACAATTGCTAGCTCTTAATTGCCATCAGTGCCTGTCTGTTTCATGCAGGTGATCCTCACATTTTTAAGCTAGTTCTAGTTTTACTTATAACTAGACCACAGTCTTACAAAACAATTTTTTTTCTTCTCTCAGACACCTAAACTGCCCAGTGTTAGCAGAATAAAATAGTCTATGGAGATTTTTCAAATTACATAATGTGATGGTGGAGCTAGGCAGGAAAATACTGCTTCCCATGATGAGGCAGTATCACTCAGTAGAGTTCAGAGGAGGTGACATGCAAGATTCCTGATTCAGTCCTTCTGGTTTTTGGGCAGGAGGTAGCTAATGTTGTTTTCTTTGTAGGAATATGTTGCTTCTATGGCCTCTACATCAAATGCCTCAAAATCTGCTAGAGAAAGTAGCACCACTGCCATTATAAAACGCTTTAATCATCATAGTGCCATGGTCCTTGCAGCTGGCCTCAGGAAACAGTAAGTTTCACTCTTGTGTAAAAGCTGGTTTGTAACAAATTTTAAAGAATTTCCAAAATGAAAGTAAGTCTTCAATTGCACATCCAACCTTTTCTTGTAATTTTTATGATTTATAATTTTCACTTCAGAAACGAAAATACCTTTACATTCCATTTTACTTTAACAGTTTTTCTGAGATGAAAAATGCTAGTTTTAGCTGAGTTACCATACAAAGCAGATGCAAAAAGGAAAGGATGTTTCTGCCTTAGTTCTTCACCCCTGGTAAAGGCTGCAGAAGTAGTATTCCATTTGCTGTGTGGAGGGTAGGTCTGGCATAGGGAGTCCCTACTGCCTGCCTTCCAGGAGCAGGTTTGCTGAGGCTTCCTATAGCGGGGTGCATAGACATAAGCAAAGGAGGAAGCAAAAGAACAGTGTGGCATAGGTGGATCAGGTGAAAAATTCCTCTAGTGCAGTACCTTGCCCAGACTAAAAAGAAAAGAATAACCAGGTGGTTTAGTATATTTGCAGTGAACTTCATGAATGAAACTTCTTCAAAGAAGAATGAAGTGGGCTTGATGTGAAGTCTGCTTTATGAGTGGTTTATAGATAAACATCAAAGGATTCCTACTCTTCCCAAATCCTGCAGACCTTATCTGTGATAAATTCTAATACCTTCTGTCTAGCTGTGCTCCGTCATGTTGTTATTCTGTCTAACTGAACACTGGACCTTTAACGATCTCTTCCATGTAATGTGTGTTCCAGTTCAGAAAGACAAAACAATAGCTCTCATTCTGCAACAGTAGTATCTCAGGGCTCCATATCTCTGCTAACACCTGGTTGACATAAGCGTGTATGCAAAGCGTTTCTAATTTAGTCACATGATTTTGCTGTGTCCCACTTGCGTTGCTGGCATGCTACTACTTCTGAGGAGAGGGAGAATCACCCTCCCTTGCTGTTGAATTTCCCTCTTGAGGGGTTATTTGAGGAGCTGGTTCTTTCTATCTAGATCAGCTGCTAGAAATGAAGATGTAAGGGGAAAAAAGTTGACATACAGTATGTGAACATGCATATAAAGTTTTTGAAGCAGATGTATTTGCTTTGCCTCTAGCTTGTATCTTAAGTTTCCTGTGAGGTATTCTTAATGCTGTTTCTCTATTTTAAGAGAAGCACAAAATGACCATTACAGTGAGACCAGCAGTACGGATGGAAACTCCAGGGATTCAGATTTCTTTCAGCCACCAATTAAAAAGGTATAAAGTTAGCTGATGCAATTCTAATTGAATGAAACTGGAAGCTGTCTGTCAGAAAGTTGCTAAAGGTTCCTTACTTGTTTTATGATGCATCTAATGTGATTTGGCTTTGCTTAGAAGTATATAGAATAAGAACCTGAGGGGCTGTAAGAAGTTTTATACTCTTTTAGTAAACACAAATAAATTACACCTTGAAGTACTGCTGTTTATCTCTTCAGCGAAAGTAAAAAATTTCCAAGATGCGTCTGCTTGGACCCAGAAATCTGGTTCTTTCCATACAGTGCATTTCTGGTTTTGCCCAACTCCCCCTTTGCCTTTCCGCCAAATGCTGGAAACATTCTAGAGAACATCCATCTGAAAGGGGTAGTGGTGTTCAGGCACCAATATTAACCTATCAAATGTATCATTTGTAAAGGGGATGATTAAAATGGCACATTGCAGCCTTCATCCTAAGGTCATAAGCTGAAATGAAGTTGAACTGAAAGCCTAGTGATGCCTGGTACACTGAAATACAGGGCAACAGCTTGTTTTAGACTAACTATAGCAGCTCACAAAGTGGAAGAGAGTATTGTAATTGCTGCAGAACTGAATTGAATACTCTTGCTAGGGTTGACAGCCCAAATAGAACATGTGAAGGGGACTTAAAACCTGCATATGTTGTGAGAAAAGGTGGTAGAATACACGTTAGTAAATGTAGTTAGTCAACTGCTTTGACTTTCCTGAAAACTGCAGTTTTCATTGGAGAGAAAACGATACACCAGGATTAAAATAAATGTGATGAAAAGAGGAGAAAGTAGGAGATTTCAGAAATAGTTTTCTCATTGTACAAAGTGTAATACCACTGTGCTGTTATCTCTCACCACTAATGCTCTAGCTGTACAGTCAACACATAGCTTGTGTAATTATTAGGGTTTTAGTCTTACACTCCTTACAGCCATTAAAGCATTACTGTTTCTGCTAAGCTAGAGCTAGATGGACATAGAGAGCACAAAGAATGATCTATATATTGTAGAACATATTTTGAAGTGCCAGGGACTGCACATTTTGGCCAGAACCTGCAGGAAAAACGGTAGTGCCAAGACTTCCGAAGTGCACCCTTTAAGCAATGTTGGGCATTGCTCCCTCTGGAGGGTAGGCGTGAATCATTCCACACTTTGGTTTTCTTTAAGGTTTTAGTAACTCTACTGCTCAGACTCAGTGAACTGGAAAAAAGCACTAGATGCATCAAACTGTATCCTCATTAGTGATGTGTATAATTATTTGGCTTATTTTAGGTGAAATTGCAGGAGGCCATTGAATATGAAGATTTATCAAAGAATAATAGCATTAAAACTATTGCATTAAACTTGAAGTCTGATAGGTAAGTTAAAATACACATGGTTATTTCGTCATATTCAGTACAGAAGGTCTCATCACAGCCTGCACAGAATCAGCTGATTTAGTCTCTACTGTGCCACAGTCAAGTGTGTTTAGGCTAAGCTTAAAAACCTAATATGAACTTCTGCATAAACCAGCTTCCAAGTAATTCCCATTTAAATTTGTATTTTTATTTCATCTTGCTTTCCAGCAAGCTAAGTCTCTGTAAGCGTACTTGAAGAGCTTTGAGCTGTAATATCTGTGAAAGGCTAACAGACCTGTTAGCACAGGTCGGCACTTTGTTGTAGCTTACAGTGGAAAAATGTGTCGCATGTGAAAATATACTCAGTTCCAAGGAAAATGCACTCCCAGAAAAAAAAAAAAGCAATTGGGATAGTTTGGACTGCTCATTGGTGTGTTTTTATAGTAACAGTCCTGTTGTTTTCTAGACTTTTTGAGTTTGAAAACCATAAATATAACTTCAGAAAAGAAGTGATACTCAATGTGCTCAGTTTCAGTCCAAAGTGGCATGAATTCCTCTACTCTAATAATACTCCCAGAACTCAGTGGCACAGATAGCTTCTTATTAGCAAAGAGATGCTCGGAGATTCAACAACAGAAACTCTTATTTTGCTGTCATACCATCCCTGACCCAACTTCTTCCAATGTGGCAATATATTTTACTTTGTCAATAAATAAGATTTAGATAGTAATGTCAACAATTACAAAGCATCTAAAATTGGAAACATTTGAAGACCTGTCCACCAAGTTTGGCCTCTGTTTTACCAACACTCCTATTAATACATTTTATCTTTTCTTGCCTCACAGGTATTATCATGGTCCAACTCCAATTCAATCACAGCAATATGCAACCAGTCAGGATATAATTAATTCTTTTAATAGTATTAGGCAAGAAATGGAAGCATATGTACCCAAACTAACTCAGGTATGGGAGAATACTTAAAAAAAATACCCTTCTTGATGTTAGCATCTTGCGTTCTGTGTAATTTTGTGCCTCCTGTCTACTGGAATTTTACTTTTTCAGGGCAGACTTAATTATCTCCAATAGTTTCATGTTATTCAATTTATTGTACAACTTTAGGCAATACCTTTTGAGTTACTGATTTTAAATTCTAAACAATAGGGACCTGATACTCTGAGTTATATTCTACCGTTACCAGGTTCTTTGAGGAAATGGTAAAAGGTAGAAAGTAGTAAAGCAGGACAGTTATGCAACATGAAACACAGGCCAATATTATTGATCCCACCCCCTGAAGTTTAGTATGTAATGGTCTTAAGAGGTCCATAGTAAGCAAATTTATAACTGAACAGGTCTTTCATTCCTAAATGCACTTATGTAGGATGTAGATCTCACTGTGGGCTACACAGAAGCTGTCTTCTGGCAACTAGGGTGCAGCACACCCAGGCAGCCAGTCTGCCCAGCCAGTATGTGAACTGATGTAAAGCAGCCACAAATTCAAATGTGTCGCATTTTTGTACAGTAATTCTCTGTCTCATTTCAAAATGGCTGCATAGCCAGTTCACATACTAGGTAAAGAAAAGGTTGGTTTGTCTGTAACTAACTGGAGAGCTTTTGCTGAAAATGTGAGCTTATAGCACTTGAAAGTACTGAGCAGACTCTTCATCAAAACTTCCATTGTATCTGCTCAACTGTATCTTTGCCATCAGAGTTCAAATACAATTCATTTTAAAAAGATTTTATTGGAGAAAGTGATATGAAGTAATTGTTCCCTCTCTCCCTTCAGGTCCTTTCAAGTGCTGATGCTGCTAGCACTATTGCAGCCCTGTCACCTGGAGGAGCACTTATGCAGGGTGGAACACAGCAAGCCATAAACCGTAAGGATTTAGGACATAAAATACTTTAATCATGTCTTACTGCATTATAAAGCAGTACCTGGCTTGCTGTTTCATCTGCCTCTTGGAATGTTACAGTGATAAAGGAAATTATGGAAACATGCAGCTGAAATAATACTGGGCTACAGTAACAAACAAAAAGCAACAACTGAGCCACACCATGAGGGTGGTACTGGCTACACCACTGCTGAGGCAACTGAATGAGAGGAAATTGTACAAAGCAAGTGATGAAGGTTGTAGTTGATCTCAAGTCCTTGTATAGATAATGGGGTTTGCTTGTTCAGCATTTCTATTTTTCATTTTTTTTTTTTCCCCTGGATTTTAGAAAATAAAGGCATACTCAGGGAGAGCTCTAAAGGAGGCGAGGTCAAGATAATTGTCTGGAACTAGGTTTTTCTGCAGCCTGCGTTTAAGATCCACAGCTTGCTGTGAAAAAGGACAACTTTCTTGTAGTCTTCAAGGGCAAAACAGACAACTCCTCCTTCTTGCATCTCTTCAGCTATTCCCAAGTTCATTTCCTTTGCATCGCAGCAGGTTCTCACAAGGCAGTGTTTATAACAGGTTTCCAGTTAACTTGTGTTACTTGGTGTGAAGAGCCACAGAAGCTAATGCAGACAGCTGAAAAAGCAAGTGTAAGTTCTTTATGGTACTGAAAGAAAAGGAGTCAGCAAGCGGTAGTGAGGCTTTCTTACCCATCCCAGTTGACGTACTGGGTGCTGCACTCCATTTTGAGCTTGACCACCTTTTTCAATTTAAAAACCAGAACAGAAACAAACAAAATCAAACCCACAAAACCCAACCAAACAGAAACCAAACCCAGCCTCATCCTAGAATTTGCTATTCACTGCTCAGGTAACTATGCTCCTGTCATCCTCAATGACTGTGCTTTTTTTCTTTGGTTTTTATGATTGTGGTTCCCCCCTTCTCTTGAACCCCATTGCCCTTTCTTCTTTAAGAGTATCTAGGGTCAGTTCCTTGTTCCTGCCTGGATTTTTCATCTTCCACAGGCTGTGACCGTGTTCTCACTGCCATTGTAAAAAGAGAGAAGAGCTTGCAGTATCCACCATACAGTATTTAGTGCTGTGCTCTGAAGAGAACAAGATGCCAGTCCCAGAAGCAGTACTGCCACACCATTAGAACAGTACAAATATACTGCTTCTAATCCTGGATTAAGTTTTATATCCATTCTTTGGCTAACATAGATCTCCCTATATATAACATACAAGCTTCTAACTATGTAGTCATAAATAGCAGCTGACCTGATCTAATGCTGCTGATAGTCCTACTTCAGGTGTAAGGCACCTCAGTGTTCCAGCCAACCTTTCTGGGATTCTCGCAGAAATGTATATTGCTGGTCTCCTTCATTAGCCTTACATTCTCTTGTTTTCATATGATGGTTTTGAGTCACGCAACAAAATCTTTTTCTTGTTGCAGAGATGGTGCCAAATGACATTCAGTCTGAACTAAAACACTTGTATGTGGCAGTAGGGGAACTGCTACGACACTTCTGGTCCTGCTTTCCTGTTAACACGCCATTCCTAGAAGAAAAGGTAAGAACTTCTTAGTGTGGCCCTCGTTACAGGGTGGCCAGATCATGGTTTAGGGTGACTGTTGTTAACTTGAAGTATAGAACTAATACGTATGCTTTAAATCAGGGCAGCAGTTACTCGTCCCTAGAACTGAAGATCAACAATGTAAAATACTACCTTTTTTTTCAGCAGTTCTTTTGGCACCATTAAAATCAACCTTATGCCAGTTGCTGCCCTTCAGGAGCAGTTGCTGCAAGCTAATTTCAACAGAATGGTCAGCTGTATTCCAGCTGCAGATCTTTCATTGCAACTTTAAAACACAAACTAAAGCCCCCCTTCCCCCACATTAAGACACCTCCACAGTGAGGAAAATTTTCCTTTTTCTTCTATCCATTGCAAAAAACACTCACTCATAGCTTCAAAACATACACTGCCTTTTAGAATAAAGTTGCCTTTGAGGAGAGATGTCTGCTGCAACCAGGTATATGATTGTAACTGTTTTTCTGTTGCTATTCTTTCTTTTGACCTCATGTGGATCACAAAGATAAAAATCTGCAGATGTGTTGGATTTCATGCTGCAAAACATGGCCTGAAAATTCATGGTTCAGTCTTTGCCTGAAGCAAAAACATGTTTTTGTGACTATCTTCTCTGTAGTATTTACTGACAAAGTAATAATGATCACAGTGGCACATTGCACTCACCTCAAAAATAAGTATGCACTCCAGAATGGTTAGACACTGATGTTTTAGTAACTTCTTCAAACTACACATATTTAAAGTAGCCCCCAGGATTAGTTATGAGGTGTTTGGTTGGAGAACAGTTTGTTAAAGGAAAGAGAACTGTGCAAAGTGACTATAATGTTGGTTTCTGTCTCTTTCAGGTTGTGAAAATGAAGAGCAACTTGGAAAGATTTCAGGTTGCAAAGCTCTGCCCATTCCAAGAAAAGATTCGGAGACAGTATTTAAGCACAAATGTAAGGGGAAAATACTCTTTAATTATGTGGGTGCTTATTAATAATTTGAATCATAATTATCAAGAGGATGGTAGCTTTGTTATTTCTTATCTTAGGGCATTTAAGGTTTTTGTTAATTAGGAAATGGGCAGAGGGAGATTGAGTACAGAGTTAAGCATGCCTCCTCTCCCTGTATAGCTTTCTGAATGATACCAAAAACTATCAAGAAATATAATTTAAAATTGCCCAAGTGAGACAGCAAGAAGCAGAAGTCATGTTTCACTTCTCACTTCCACCATGAAGTAGAACTATAACAACTTCAAAACTGTCTCACACCGTGTCAGACTTGAAGTGGTCACAGACCACACAGTAAATACTGGAGCAGACAGCACAGTCAAGTATCACAACTTCCCTGTGACCATCCCAGCTTAGTAGCTATCTGAACTGCTCCCTCTACAGATACTTCACATTAGAGCCTCAGATATTTTTTCTCTTTGTTTGGCATACCTCTGTGATTTTAGCAAGATTACTTCGACTGAATAAAAGGAAGAAGGCAACAGTATCTGATCAAAGGGAGGGGAGGGGATGTATTTTCCAGTAGCTGGGACATTTAATTCCCTCTTAATGTTTCAGTTGGTAAGTCATATAGAAGAGATGCTGCAGACGGCCTACAATAAGTTCCATACATGGCAGTCCCGGCGTATGCTGAAGAAGACGTGAAAGTGCATGCTGTACAGGTTTGAGAGCGAAATCTGCAATAGGTATAGGAGTACAACCTAGCATATGTGCAGATCTTGTAGTTGTTGCAGGAAGACCTGCAAGCTGCGGACTTCTGGAAATGATGCTAACTGAACTTGCACATTTTTTGAAAAAGAACTGAGATTAAACTTGAAAACTAGGGAGAAAAACCAAGAAAGAACCAAAACAGAAGAGCTGAGGCGCAGAAATATTTAAAAGACATTGTTTACTGCAGTTACTCAGGAACTGCTTTTGATTTGCGTAAAGAGCTGCTTTCATAAATAAAAAATTTAAAGAGGGTGTATTAATAAAAATCCATTTTTCTGTCTAATTTTTTTTTTAAGAAGTGTATGGCACAGGGTAGAACTCAAAACGTTTCCTTCACTGGATTCTGACATTTTACTGAATTCTGTACTTTCTGCAACAGTTTAAGAATGATATTTTGAAGTACAGCTGAGACTGGTTTTGCTTCAAACATCTGGGAGAGTATAGCTGTTGGAAGACAAGCTTCTGCCATGTTTCCCCACCAATTGGAAACGCGACATTGCACTGAAAGCTGTTTGTTGTCTGGGGTCCCTAAAGGCACGTGGGGGCAAACTTTTGCCTAAAGTCTTGGATTTTTATGCAGAATTTTTCCAGCCATGGGTTTTGCATGTTTTCCTTTGAGTGCAAGTGTGTGCTACTGCAGTTTTGGTTTGTTTTTTTTTTTATGGTGGTATTTGTTCTGAGGAGAGAATGAATTTTTAAAGATGAAGTTAAATAAAGTTTCTTACAAAAGAAGGCATTTATTTTCAATTCTTAGACATTTTTTATTTCTTCTCCTATGTCTGTTTTCCTTCACTCTTCCCTTTTGACTGTTACACTGTTTTTGGTGAATTGATAATCATTGCAAAAAGAAAAATGTGTTATTTATCCAGTGTCCATAGATACTGGGAATCTGTGCCATACTTTGTTCCAAATAGAATCAGTTCACAATTTCAGACCAACATGTCTTGTATTAAATGTGACTTAAATGCAGAGTGAACCCGTTATCTATAATATATGCAGTTTAATGACATCCTTGTATTTTGTTGTCATCTTGACTGTACAGAAGCCCAGTATGGGCTACAGAATTTTTTTTACTTCTGACTAAATGTGACTGGTAGAGTATAAGATGCTTTTACTACAAAGACAAATCAGAGTGAGAGTATGTATTCAAAGCAAGCACAGCAGTGTTCAGCACAGCAGAAGAAATTCCCCTTAGCCTGCATGATGGCTTTAATACTAGATTTTGCCATCATTGGTATGAAGCTGAAACATGATATTGTGATGTTGGGTGGATAACTCGGAAATTCTTATAGAAGATGTATTTGTATAGCCAAGTCTGTGCTTGTTCTGTGCTGCTGCTCCATTTATGCAAGAGGTTTGTTTTTTTTTTTTATTCAACTGGTGCATGGAAGTCAGCAGCTGCTTTTTACCTTTTTTTTAATCATTATTTTTGTATGATGCTAATATTTTGGTAAAAGCTGAGTTTCAGTAAATGCCACTGCCTGCCTCAAAATTCTGTTTGGAAATGTAATGCATATTGTTAAGCCTAGTTTTCCTGTCTGCTTCTGCAGATAGATACATGATACCTGCTCTGTGATGTTAATGTGGTTCTGCTACCAGAAATGACTGGGCTCAACAAGAGTTATTTTTGATAGGGTGAAAGTGTCATTAGGAATAAACAGATGTATGTACAGCAATTGGGGGATGAGGTGTATATCTTGTCAAGAGTTACCTCTTGTGCTAAACTGTTTCTCTAAAATTTAGGTTTAGGGTATTCCTTCATCAAGCCTAATCCTCTTGTAAGTGCAGGCAGCTCCCAAAAAGAAAGGGTAGTTTTGTTCTCCCCCACTCCAAAGCACTTGATCTAGCAATTCTTGGCCAAATTTCAGCTGTTTAGTGAAAGCTGTAACACCTTTCATGATATCAGAGGGCTATGTTCAAGAAAGTACATCTGATTTATGTTGTAACTGTGCCTGAAGCTATGAACAACGTGTTTTGAGTATGAGACTGTACTGAGACTTCATTTAAAAGAAAAGTCATGGACAGGAGGGTTTTGAATATTCACCTTTGATTTGAATCAGTATTTAGTGTTCCTGGAAAGACTGGGCCAGATGGTTAGCGCAGTGGAAGTGGTTCAGTGCATCACAGGAGCGTTTTACAGTTCAAAGGACTGTTTATAATCATTATGGGGGAATAGCTTTAAGTTATTATAGCTATATCAAGCTATCAAAAAGGACCTTAACAGAACTGGGGGGAAGGAAGAGGACTGATACTAAATTCAACAGTTTTGCCTAGAGACTCCACAGGCAAGGCTGCTATGCACTTCATATTGCTTTTTCAGGTATTGTGGCAATAAGGCACAGGCCCCTCCTAAAGTAAAGGAGGTAAACTAAATATTCTTCTACATTGTGTTCCCCTTTTCTGTAGCGTGGTCCAAAACCCAGATTCATTCCTTAAGTTTTGAAACTGAATCATCATGCATTATATTACTATTGGAATCTTTATACTGACTTGTATTTTTAATGAGAATTCATAAAATTTGTATCATTGGCATTGATCTAAGATTTGTAGAATAAACCCTACTGAATTCTAAAGTGAAGTCTTCTCTAATGCTTAGGCTGTATTTTCTCATGTTCAGTTAAATCCCAAACGGGCTGCATTCAGGTCTAAATTGAGAGTGCTGGGTATAGCACTAGCTCAGCTATCCCTTCATGCTGGTAGAAAAGGTCAGGAGCAAGAGGGCTACAATACAGTTACTGTCAAATTATTTCATTTTTAGGGGTTGAGATTTTTTTCTGCTGCATAGGGAATCTACACCATTATGAGTGCTACTGTCCTTCTGCTCCTGACACACCAGTTTAAGTCTCAAGGGATTAGTACCCTGCTTGTTCCATATATTGATTGAGCAGCTGTTGGTTCAGGAGAGCTGTACAGGCTGCTTTGTCAGCCACTCAGATCCAAGCTTTGCTAGTAATGGAGAAAGGATGACTTAAAGTAGATACTAAGACCAGTCTGGCTCAGCCTACCCATAGCCTGTAAATTTCAGCAGATTAAAATTCTTAGATGCACCATAAAAAAGGCTGGGCTATTTCTCTCTCAACAAGAGCTGTATCCCAGTCAAGGACAGAAAGTGACATCTTTCACTGGAGCCATTCCTGACAGTAGTTTCTTCCATGCTCACAGAGTAGATCTCTAGACTATATAGAATCATAGAATAGTTAGGGTTGGAAAGGACCTTAAGATCATCTAGTTCCAACCCCCTGCCATGGGCAGGGGCACCTCACACTAAACCATGTCACCCAAGGCTCTGTCCAACCTGGCCTTGAACACCGCCAGGGATGGAGCATTCACAACTTCCCTGGGCAACCCATTCCAGTGCCTCACCACCCTCACAGTAAAGAACTTCCTCCTTATATCCAATCTAAACTTCCCCTGGTTAAGTTTTAACCCATTACCCCTTGTCCTGTCACTACTGTCCTTAATGAGTATTCCATCTCCAGCATCCCTATAGACCCCCTTCAGATAGTGGAAGGCTGCTATGAGGTCTCCACGCAGACTTCTCCAGGCTGAACATCCTGAAGTTTCTCAGCCTGTCTGCATACAGGAGGTGTTCCAGTCCCCTGATCATCCTCATGACCCTCCTCTGGACTTGTTCCAACAGTTCCATGTCCTTTTCACGTTGAGGACCACAGAACTGCACACAGTACTCCAAGTGAGGTCTCACGAGAGCAGAGGGGCAGGATCACCTCTTTCGACCTGCTGGTCACGCTCCTTTTGATGCAGCCCAGGATACTGTTGGCTTTCTGGGCAGCAAGCGCACACTGCCAGCTCGTGCTCATTTTCTCATCAACCAACACCCCCAAGTCCTTCTCTGCAGGGCTGCTCTGAATCTCTTCTCTGCCCAACCTGTAGCTGTGCATGGGATTGCCACGACCCAGGTGCAGGACCTTGCACTTGGCTTGGTTGAACTTCATGAGGTTGGCACTGGCCCCCCTCTCAAGCATATCGTGGTCCCTCTGGATGGCATCCCCTTCCCTCCAGCGTATCAACTGAACCATACAGCTTGGTGTCATCGGCAAACTTGCTGAGAGTGCACTCAATCCTACTGTCCATGTCAGCGAGAAAGATAATGAACAAGACCAGTCCCAACACCGATCCCTGAGGGACTCCACTCATTACAAGAGCCTGCACTTTCCCAGATGAGTAGACTTTCCCCACTACCCCTTTAAGATGCTTTTTTATGGCTACAAGTATTTTGTCCCTTATTTATAGTGTAACTAAATCCTTACAACTTCTATGATGGGGTATTGTTATTAGCTAGGAAGCTTACATTATCCTCACTGAAACTGCTATCGAACAACTGCTTTATCCAGAAAGTCACTTGTTTAAGCAGAGGTGAAAAGAAAGCTTACCATTCAGTTTTCCACTGTCCATCCTGTTTCCCTTTCCTAAGAAGGAAAAACCTGTTCAAGCTATCTGCAGGCAGTGTACTAAGTGGATTTGAAACCTCTGCACTGTAGCACACTTCCAGTGTGTGAGCTGCAATATTCTGAATCTGTCTCCAAGCTCTCCTTTACCTTGCAGCAAAAACTGGAGATCAGTCCAAACAACGCACAGCAACTTCAGTTTGAACAGCAATCAGACATCACTGGTGATGTAACACTGATCCTCCATAAGCCCTGATAACCAGTGTCAGATGTGCTCCTGTGGTAGCGTTTAAAGCCTGGGGAGCTCTTACATTACCTAGCCTAACCCCCTGGTTCTTTCATCAGGACATTGCATTTCCCCTCAGCTATCTCTGAACACATCACATCTCCCCAGAAGATATCCAAGTCCTTGTCTGTAACAATGAGAGCAAGAGAATTCACCACTCTCCTCTAACATCCTAGAGAATAACATATCCGGGCTCCTTTGGGCCGCCTGCCGTGGAAGAGGCAAGACCGAAAGGTGTGAGACGCAGCCGGAGAGGTTGGTCTGACAATGAGCAGCCTGGCTGGAGCACAGTGGCCGCTAGAGGGCATGGGTCAGAGCCCAGACGCCGCCGTCTGTCTGTCCAGCCAGGGGTGGCAAGCACCTCACAGGCAGCCCCAGCTCGCCCACCGGGGTAGGTCAGGACGTTTGCACCCTGCTTCCCGCCAGGCCATGCAATGCCAGCTCACCTTTATTCTGCCTTCTAGGCAGCTTTAGGATGACAGCCGGGTGGCAGAGTGCCACAACAGTGACATGGAAGACAGCCTCACAGCCGAGGCTGGGCCTCCTTGCTGGCATGTTCCCAGCCCACGTGCCCTCAGCTGGTGTGTTTCCCATGCAATGAACGTCCCCGTCCTCTCCAAAACCTGACAGCCCTCTGGTCTTCCTTCCCCACAGAAGTCCACACATCCTTCATCCCTGTAAAGGCAATCTACTCTATCTGCCAGCATACCCTTGAGGAAAAAGTGTCCTGGATGTACACAAACACTATCCTCTGGGCCTGGTAGGATCCCCTCAAAGGGGTTACTTTATGATCTCACCCACAGCACTCACAAATTATATCTGAAGCTTTGAAAGGCAGCACCCCCCACCTCAAACACCAGCTAAACCTGGACACAATTTTGTTCTCCAAAGCATCAGCATCCAGCATCCTCACAGCCACACTCCATCCCCTTCCAACCCAAATTCATTCACAAGCACATGGCAAACCAGCCCTTTATTACCATTACTGCACTTAACAGAAGCATCCTCAAGCACTGCTGACAACTGCCACTTGCATGAACCACCCTCCTTGAGCAAGTGCCTGCCCTTTGTGTTTGCTGACCCACCTGCCTGCCCATCACCTCTCTGGCACAACACTGTCATCACCACACTTTGACACCATGCCCAAGCACCTTGTAGCCTGGGAATCCCAGATTCCTTCAGTATAACCTCCGCAGGACTCGGCTGCCAACACAAGCTACATGTACCCACAGTTGTGCATTTCATCCCCTAAACTATAAGGGAAACTGTTGTTCAGCTCTTGCCAACACTTTCATCCTCCCTTTTCTACCCCACAACTACCAGTCTGCTGTCATGCCAACAAGATCCTGATTACAAAATACAGAGAAAAGAGGGAAGGACTTGAGCATACCCAAGCTTAAGCTTCTGCTAAAAAGACAAGACACAAACACTTTGGGAACTGACCAGAGATGATGAGACTTTCTGGGGCAGGAGTTGCCTCATTTGAGGTATTACACAAGGAGCATTGCCCTCAGGTGGGACTTCCAGCCTGCCACATGATACACAGCAGCATGTTCACTTCCTCCCTGACCTAACCTGCAGGCTCTACACTGGCAGCCGATGGACTGATCCAGATAAGAGAGGATTCATAATAGCTTTATTTGATATATGGCATGTCCCATGATCAGAATTGACAACTTGGATACAATAGCACTTCCCTGCAAGCACTCTCCAGTTTCCACCTTTGCCCTACTTCTGCAGATAGCACATTAAGGAAATAAGCACTAAGATGTAAAGCCACGTGCTTCCCGACTGACAACCCCTGAGTCTAACACAGCACCCCCACCTGCTACCTGCCAGGCACCATGCTGCCCTCCCCTCCCAGCCAAGAGCTGATCAAGTGAAATCTTGGCAGCAAGGGCCAAGGAAGGACACTGCTAGCATCAGGCTGCGTGGTTATGCCAGGTGTGCACCAAGCAGGGGCAAAGACTGCACGGCCAGAACAGCAGAGCAGGTAAGCACCAAGCACCCTGTTCTGCAGCAGCATGCCACACAAAGCACATTGCTATGAAAAATAGCAATGCTTTGCAACAGTACAGCACAGACCTCAACAAGTTCTGTGTGGAGACATTATGGCACCAAAAGCAGAATGCTTCCTCTTGCCCTGAAGCTCTGCTGACCTCAGGAAATTATACCCTCAAAGGCTTTCTGCTTTCCTAACCTTCAGGTAACCAAATCGCCCCATAAAACCTGGCTTGTGCTCATGCACACCCTGCCACAATTCCAAACAAGAATTTGAGGAGTGTGGTTGGTGTTGTTAAGGTGAACATGGTACCAAACACACCAATTATTGTAACTGGAAGACAAGGTGCCAAATGACTGGTTGGAAATGGTGGAATTAAGATGACAGAGATGTCATTGGTAATTCAAGGAGTCACAGCAAAGGCCAGCTACCAAACTAAGAATGCCTGATAAAGCCCACCCATAAGAAATGAACTTGCTTAGACGCCCAAGCCTCGTCTATCTATCTCACTAACACCTCTTCTACTTGAGGTAAGGGGGTCTCTAGGTTTTGCATGCTAAGGGGCTGATCATGGCACCATTCTGCATGGGACAGATGTGGACAGCAAGGGGCAGTTATGGGGAGAGATAGCAGTCCCTCAAAAAAGGGACAGGAAGGAAAGATCTCGGTTGGACTCCAAATACACTTCAAGTAGGGGTCCTGCCATAATTTAGAATTTATATTGATCAAAAGCATTCTGGGAACAACTGAAATCTCAGGAGAGCTCAGATCTTCTCTTCAGCACTCTAGCTTACTCCAATTCACCAAAATGCCACTTTTTCCCATGTAAAATGCTGTCACTAGCTCCCAAACTGGTTTGTGCTGTTCTACAGCAGATAGAGTGCTTTAGGAACCTCAGTCATGGATGGGAAGGAATCCTGGGAGCTGCAGAAATTGAAGTGATTTTCTTCATGGGTTGGCACTCCCTTGGGCACAGCTCCTCAACCCTATCTTACAGAAGCAAACATACAAAAGTCCAAAGACAAACACAGGAATTACTACTGGATTTTGTGATAAACATGCTCAGGTGACAATAAACCAGAATAGGAAGCAGCTATCAAAGCTTTGATCCACTCCTTAAATGTGGCCCTGTTAAGCTACAGTAATGGGGATCTCTATCCATGGATTTAAGATTAATTTCTCCCAAGGAAGGAGATTTCTCCCAGGGGTAACTTTTTTCCTGGGGGAAAGGAGGGTGGGAAACGCTCCTCTTCATCATTCTCCCCCATACACCAAACACTTCATGTCACAATTTCTAGACCTTATACCATAGAAGACAGACAAACCCCATTTAGTTCTAGAAAGGGAAATGATCCCCAGGTCACAGGCAGCCCAAGGTACTTCTTGGCTGGAAAGCAGTCAGAGATTGCCAGCAGTTTCCTTGGTTCTGATCTCTTTCTCCTGATGAAAGCCATGACCATGAAAGTCACCTAGTTAGTGACATCTAGTTCTTACTGTGCTCTGCCAGCAGACAAAGGGAAACAGCTGCTCTGTCTCCTCTCTGCTCCCCCATCACAACTGCCTTTCATGGGGCTGTGATGGGAACACAGCCACGGGGCTACCAAGGAAAACCATGAGGCCAGACAGTGCCTTGTATACATGGTTGGCAGAGCATGGCCTTGATCCCTAACTCCACCCATTAAATGTTGGCAGCCTGGTTCTGAGGCCACTTTCCAACATTGCCCAGCACAGGACCCTACCCTGAGAGCTCCCTGTTGTACCCAAGCTGGGACAAAGCATTACCAGCCCCCAGACTCCATATCCTGGGCTCTTTGTCTTGACATGCAGAACCTAGAAGGAGCCACAGAAGAGACACCTAGTTTCTCTGCTGCCTGTGATGGAAGCAGAGCTAACCTAAACATGCAGTCCAGGTTCCATGGAGTCAGTAACTGATCACATTTGAGACCAGCCAGGAAAAAACCCTCTCACTGTGCAGAGCTACTTCTGGGGAAGGTTACCACATCATGCCATCCGAGTACAAAAGGAGGCCCCTCCACCCTGCAGCTGTTTGCTGTACCCAAGCAAAGAATGACACAGGCTTATGAAGCAGTGTCCTACATTCAGAAATAGCATATTCATAGGGAGACTGGCACTCAAGCAGCAAGAGCAAGCAGCAAGAGCAAGCAGCGCTGACCTGACATGCAATCCCCTGCCTGCATCTGTGCAGGGTGCAGCCAGAGCTCTGCGGAACAGGCACTCACATCCACAGCCTCTACTCCTGGGGGAGCTGCAGCAGTGAGGCACAGCAGCACTTAACAGTGCTCTTTGCAGACTGAATTTGGATTTGGCTCCAGCAAGGGTGGCTTTGGAGCCTTGATGTTCTCCTCGAGACACAGGCTGCAGCTGGTGTCAGGCATCAGGTCCCTGCCAGCAGGTGTGAGGGCTCTGCCTTGTCCTCTTGCGCAAAGAAGTCTTTATCCACAGAAGTGTTCAGTGTGGCACTCTCAATGGTAATAAACCTGACTGTGATCAGGAAATCTTCCACTAGAAGAAGCATCAGACAGAGCAGCTCTACGTTACAATATAGTCTTGATTTCCTGTCAATTTGGTTCAATCCACGGTTAAACTGCAGCTCCTGGGATGGTAGAAGCAACATGCTTCATTGTCTACTACATGAGGACTACCCAATGCTTTTTCTACCACAGAAAAACTCACAGAAATGAGGTGGGGAAAGCTCACAAAAATAAGTTTTGTTTCTGTCCTAGTCAGACTCCTATTCAATCCTACAGCACACAGCAGGGCCATGCCCAGACACTCCACATTCAAGTGTTGACATTTTGTGCTCTACCTGTGCAGGAACTCCTCTCTCCCCAGCCCTGGCTCACAGCCGTCTCTTCCCCTTATGCAACACTGCTCCACTTCCTGCGCAGACAATGATGGCTCAGTGCAGCAAGAAGCTCTGCCACATCAGTACACAGGCTACACAGACAGCCTGACAGTGAGGCAGCTCTGTGGCTTCAGCACTCACGCTACTGCCCAAGTTCAACTTACATTATTTCATTATTACTCTCCCCTAAACATACTCCCTTTTAAATAATATCAAGCTATCTGAAACCAGAATCTGGTGCTATAATTAGACACCCCTCATGCACACATTGCTGGGTTACACAACACAGCTTGGAGCCCTGGGTACTGGGTGAAGCCATATTAGCATTTTATTCACATCACAAACAAACTCTTAAAGCAAAGCCTCTTGAGTGTTCTTGGTTATGAGCTTTAGTTCAGATCACAAGGCCATCTCAGAGCATGCAAACAGAGTTCCCTGGTCTGACAATAAACTAGAGATGAACTCCAGTCACTAGTGAGTGCCAGTCCACAGGGCTAGAATAGAGTTAACCAGAAGTAAAACCTCCAGCACACATACCAAAGGGATGCCTCGTCCTTAGTATCAATTGCTTGACCCCATTTATTGCACACAGCTTGTTAACGCAGACACAGGTAGTCACAGTCCTGTGCAAATCCCAATGCCAAGCACTACTGCCAGACCAAGAAATGTCTTTAATTCATTTAAAGGATCAGCTCAAATCAAAAGCCTAGCTCCAAACTCCAAGGCTTCACTGCTCAGCTTTCTCTTTCCAGCAGCAAGAAGGCAAGCTCCTGTCTGAATTTGCTCCTACATCAGCACCAGGAAGCTGTACTAACATTAATAAACTCTACAAATATTTCATATTACCCATTTTCAGCTCACTAACAAAATGACAGCTCCATCCTTTATAAAGGACTAGGGGTAAAGAAATGCCGTTCTGCAGCAGTGCGTGCTTTTCAGGAGGCCTATAGATCCTGGTGGCAGCAAGAGCCATATAGCATGTCCAAAGAGCAGCATAGAGAGCAGAGAGACAAGGTCTGTGTGCAGCTCCCCCACCTACCTGCTATGGTTTATAACCAAGTATTTGTGCATCTAAATCTCACTGAATGCAGCAGGATTAAAATACTTACTGGTTCTTTAAAAATCCAGCCCTGTGGCTGTCCCTTCTACTGACTTTACTGGCAAGAGCCTAACTGGGTAGTATAGAGCCCAAGCCTTGCCAGCAGCACAGCCAACCTGTGCAGCTCTTTTGGAATCTGCATCTGCCAAACAACAACATGAGGAAAAAAAAACAAGTAGGTTCAACATTTCAAATGTGTCATTTCCCAAGATAACTATCAACTGTTAAGAACATTTATGTAATCAAAAAGCAGTACCAATGGTCAAAGACAGTCCTTCAGCTGTCCCTAGTCAGCAACAAAATTTCTAAAGCAGTGAGAGATTGCCTAATTCAATCTGAAGGTGAGAGATTTCTCCCAAACACACGTTTTCTGCATGATCTACAAGATGGCAACTAAATAATTCAAAACTTAACCAGATCTAGGTCACTGGCAGAGGTTTGTTTTTCAGCAAGATGTCCCAGAGAGATTGGCTATGTTTTCTTAATTTGTTGCTGAATTCCAACATCATACTTAAGGATACCCAATAGCAGATGGAGTGGGCGAGATGAGAAGTACGAAGGATATTGACAAAGGCCAACTTCAGCTCGTCAGTGCTGGGCTCTGTCTTACTCTCGCAGAAGATATGAACTTCAGGTGCAGAGAAATCTTGTCTGTGACCGCTGAAGGTCTACAGAATAATTGTGAGAGATGTGCAAGAAGTCTCAGGTAATGCAAGCTGTCTTCTATTTGCAGTGCATGGATCCCCTCATGCACCTCTAGGGGTGCATGCATCTCCAAAAGAGATTAGATTCAGCTCTTCCAGAGGATGAATCCATAGAGTGACTTCTCTTCGTTGGCTAGGGAAGGAGTTCTAATGGCAGTGCCACTGCTACATGGCTAGTAACCTTTCTGAGCTTCTCCTCAGGCTCATTAGGCATATGCAGTTCACAGGAGAATTGCAAAGGCAAATCTTTAACCCTGAAATATTTTTTGCATGTTTGCAGCCACTACAAGAAGCAGTCCAGGGTCCAGTGGTTGACCTTACTTTGGGGTATGTCATTTTTTTCCTCTCCTCTATTTATTTGCATGTAATAATTAGCAAGTTATATAGAGTCAGGAAACGGTGTCAGGACAAAGTTCAAACTAATTTCCCTATTAAAGGTCTTGCACAACCGTTTTTACAGCAGACCTTTAATGACTTGTTTAGTCCCGACACAAGGCTGAGATTACAGGTATTTTCAGGTAACCTGGGCAGGTCATCAGTACATTCTAGAAAAAGAGTCTTCTTTTTCAGATTTCTTTATCAAAGGAGATTGCAAAGATTATGCTTGCTCCAGAGAAACTAGAAGGTGCTGGATCCTCAAAGGGATAAAAAAATCACATGAAAAGCAATTTGTCTCTACTTAGCACATGAATAATTTCTCACAGCTGCTTTAGTACAAGCAAGCCACTTGCATCCTTAAGTACTAGAAATGCAACAAACTGTTAAATGTATAAGCTAGTATTAGGCATCTATCAACTTTATCACACCCCTACGTTAAAAATTACATATGAAATAAACAGTTTATTCCTTTGCTCAAGGTTTCCAGACAGATTAAGTCAACCCAGGGACAATAAACTTCAAAGAAACACTATGCAACAGCTTAAAAAGGTTGTATTTAGAGGAAGTACAAGCTCTCTAGCCATGAAGTATCCAACTTCCAAGAACCTGATCTGTGTAGGATACCTCAAACTGCACATAAGAACTGAGACACTAATACATTACGTTTTAAAATTCTAATATTTCATGCCTCACTCCCCAAATTCCATATCATATGTTCAGCAGAACAGCATGGGAAAGGATGAGAGATTTTAGATTAGAACTGTTCAATTTCTATCAGTCAAGGCCCTATGGATCTTGTGCAGATCCCATGCTGTCATATCAGTGTTTTTAAAGATTTTTTTCTTTTTAGTCGCTGACTTTAATGGGTGTTTTGTACCACTACTTTCTGCAGAATCAGACCTTCAATGCATCAGATGCTAATGTCTTCACTGGTTAAAACTTAACTGTCTGGGAGAGGTCAGTACAGCTACTGGCCCTATCCAAATCATTATCAGCAATTAAAGCTGAGACAGATATTCTCAAGATTCTTCATCTCTAAACTTCTTATTTCTTTCCCACCTAAAAACAGATGACAGGAGCAGAGGTCTGAACTTGAAAATCTGGAGTGTTGATTTTTTTTTTTTCTTAACACCCTCCACTGCCTGCATTCCTCTCCCACTGGCCCAGTAACTACCTCGTGATTTGATTGCTGTGCACACCATGAGCCATGTATTTGTAATATGCAACACCCTGGGACATGCAGCCATATCCACCAGCCATAGCAAAAGCCAAACAATGGAGCCACTGTTTCAGCCTTGCCTCCTGGCCCACCTTCTCAGCTCAGGTCTTTGCCTCTCAGTTTCCTGTCAGTGCTACTAGATCTGAGCAATCACTGCAGTTCTCCTTAAAGCTCCACTTTCTGGAGTCATAGACTGTTAACAAACATATAAAAGAAGAAGCCTGAAAACAGGAATTGAGGTTTTGGAAGACAGGAAGATAACCAGAAGCGCAACAGATGGTAAATTCTAACCCAAACTATTCTATGATCCTATGAGTCAGAATTTTTAAGCCAGCCACATAACTCTGGGCACCTAAGCATAGTTTGGGGGAGGTTGGGGAGAAGATATTTTTGTATATATTTGTACAACTGACAGCTTTTTACTGGCAGTGTCAGAGAGGCATAGTAAAAGCCTCCTGTTAACCTGCAAACATTTTATGAGATCTGCTCTTTGGATCATGGTGTTGCTCAACCTTAAAGTCAGACAGACTCCTGTGTGTTTGTATAAGCCTCCAAGCTTCCTCATCGTGCACAGTTCTCCTCCTCCAAAGCAGGATGCCCTCCTTCCTGCACAGAGCTGGCAGCTGCCCACAAGCCAGCTAACCCTGCAGCAACAAGGCTGCTAACCACCTGCTCCAACAGCACTCCCACGCACAGGCTGGCACAGCAGACTCCTACCTAAGTACAGATTTTAACCAAAGCCACTCATCATGCAGCTCAGCTCTCTCCCCTTCCTCACACACACACACAGTCAGCTGTCACTCTTGCAGGGCAGGGGGATGCTGTAGCCATCCCCCCCCCCCATACTGCAGTTAAACCAAACAGCAGCCTTCCTGCTCTTTACTGCTACAAAGGATTGTACAGAAGAGGCCCGAGCACAGCAAAGCTGCCGTATCATACGGCACCAGCCAGCACCTTACAGCAAATATCCACCAGGCCATGGCAGCACACTGTCTTGGGGCATCAGTAAATTCTGGACATGTTCTAAAACACATGCTTGCCAGCCAGCACTGCACAGTGAGATCCCAATGCCTTGTTCTCACTTGACTTGTAGGCACCTGCAAGGCCTGGCTCTGCAGCAGCCCAGGGCTTGTTACACAGCTCTCTCCTGCCAAGGAATGGTTCCTGGTGGTTTATTTCCTGCCTGCCTTCATTCTTGTGGGAACAGGAGTCTGTGGCCACCCAGTTAGCCCTGCTTTGTGCTGGAGAACATGTAAAATCATGTCATCCTGTGGGATTTGCTAGCTCAGGTCTGCATTTGCCGATGCTTACACTATTTGAAGAATGTCTTAGCATTCACCTGGCTTTGACCTACATGAATGTTTCTGATCCATGCTGTTAAAGAGGGCTGCTAAAAATCTCTTCGCATACATTTGTGTCAAAGGACCATGATTCAAGCAAAGAAGCTGGCACAACTAGACAATGCTTGCATGGCTTGGCACTTCCTGGCAAAATGGAAGTGCAAGCAGAGGCTGACATGCAATTGATCCTGGGCCAGAATTAGAATATTAAAGAAGCAGGGTTACATATAAACGCCCTGCAGCTTCATGATTTGGTCTAGAAAAGTTTGGTTTGGAGCTTTTGGATAAATTCAACCCCAAAAGCCAGAACGCAGATGCAGACCTGCAGGTCTACATCCTGCTGAATTACTGGCCACATTTCCAAAAATCGCCCAAATCACTGCCCTTAATTCTCCCATCAAGACTCACCTATTCTTCTAAGCTCTCCCACACACAGACCTCAGAACAAGGAATGTTTCACATTTCAGGAATAGTTTCAGCTGCAAGCTTTGGGTTTAGAAACTGGTCACAAAAGAGCTCTGGACCTCAGTCTCCTTGTCTGGTATTGCCCATTACAATTGGAGATAAGAGCATTTCCAAGACATGCACCCATGTGACCTGCCCCCAAATCTCAGTACACTCAGAGCTAAATTCCAGGATCACCACACTTAAAGGAGACTTTAGACTCACCAGCACCCAAGTCAGCAGTGCTGTCTGTGTGTATGCTGGCTAACTGCTTCTCATAATTGCATTTTACTTCGGCGGGTCCATCTGTGTTATTTTTCTGTGGCTTGTGGCCATATGTTCAAGAGGAATAGTGCAGTGAGAATTAAAAGCTGTATGACTGCACAGAAGCATGCAGCATGTAACAGCTCTGTATGTGCACGCATACCTAGCACCCCCCACCCCCCCCCCCAAATTAAGCACTGCACTTCAGTCAATGTCAGGCAGACAGTGCTCCCCAAGGGACATCAGTTTCTCCCTCCTGGGGTCTCTTGGCTGAAACAGGCCATTGAGTGGGTGTTCAGGGAGGGAGCTGCTGGCCACTCAGACCAGCAGTGCCTCCGGTTTGAGTGCGCACAGGCAAGCTTCCCTCACTGTCCTCCGACACATGGCCTGGGATTCAAGGTCACAGAGACATCTCACAGCCCAAAGGCATCCTGCTCTGATCTCAGGAACCCTGTCAAAGCAAAGCTTTAATTTCTGGAGCATCCTCAAACCACTCTTCCTTTCAGCATGCCCTTCTCTTCCTTCCCTTCCTCCACTTCTAGCAGCACTGCATTCTGTGTACTCCCTGCGAGAAATAGGGCAAATATAACCTGATTAACCAAGGGGATTTGGGCAGGAAGGGGCAGGGGGGAGGGGCAAGTTTAATAGGCAGAGAAACACAGAGCCTTTTCCTCTCACATTAGCTCTTCACTATTCAATACTAGAAGTGTTCTGCAGTGACTCTGACTTTGGCATTTGCTATAAAAGCTTCTCATAAACTCTGTTTCAGCGTGCAGATATCAAGAGAAAGAGAACATTCAGTCTGACAAGCTGAAATGTCTTTTAGGCTCCAGAGCCAGCCAGTAGCTTAAAATCATTTGAATGTGAGCCTGTGGCTCCATTTTAAAACATAAGGGTGCCTCCTGCCATTGTTCATCTATTGACAGTTTGAATTCAGTCTTTATTTGGCTAAGCTGACTTTGAAGCATGGTTTAGGAGTTAATGCAAGCTTTCTCCATTGCATGTACAGAAAAATCTCTGGCTGGCAGCAGTTCATACAGGCTCACATGAATGAGGAACATGTTACACAGGCTCTGGCTGCCCTCCAAGTCCATTTTTGTTATTCTATTTTCTTTCCATCCATTCTTGCTTGCTTACCACAAGACACAGATGTTTCAGGTCAGAAATGCAAAGCTATCTGCATGCAGAAAAGATGCATGACCTTCCAAGGAGCTATTTTTGTCTGCTCTTATATACCTAAAAACTCTTACAGAGAATATAGTCCTTAGGGAAATGACAGCTATCTTTTTTTTTTTTTCTCTTTTTTTTCCTTTAGCTACCTTCTGCTTATAAAATAAAATTAAACAGAACAAAATTAAAAAGCCTAGGGTGTAGAAGTTTCTAAGAAATAAGACAACAACAACTTTCCCCTGGGGGATAGCTCCATGTCCACCCCAGCAGTACATACTGATGGCAGTACATACGATATAAACAGTATTGAAAATCTCTGCCTGGTAACCTCTCAGTACAGCACCTGCCTTTCACAGTCATGTGTGCCCACTTCCCACTTGCAAAGGCTCTGTGCTCACCCACAGAGAACTGCCAACAACCACCACAAAAACAAAGACCTAAAAGAGTACCTTGTGCAGAAACAGCCAATCTACTTTTCCCACCTGAGAACAGCGGAAAAGCTCAACCCTGTAACACAAGCCAAAGTCACCCCTCGGGACTGCTATCTTAAGGTTGCACCAGCACAGCTGCAGCTCTTTTGAAGAGCCTCAGGTGTGAACCAAGTGTGGGCACCGAAATGAAAGCAGCTGGTTGCCTACCTCCATCCTATTGCTAAGTTTGTGGAACTGCAAATTAAACTTCATCTTCCTTCTCCAAGGACCAGATAGTCATTTATGATATAATCATCTGCAGGCACACACATTTTCCATATTTACTGGGCATTATCTGAGAACACCAACATGAGATAAACTATGAGGCTGTTGTGGCATCCAGGCTTCAAAAGGAGACTACAAAACTAGAATGTAATTCTCTCTTGATCTCTGGCCTTCTCACTTCAGTCCAGGCACAGAACTGGGTTTTATTCACAAGGACCCACAAAGAGCTACAGACACTAATACATACATTACAAGGTCCAGAAAATGTCAGGAGCTGCAAAAGTTATGCATTATAGCACTGATATCTTCAATTAAAGCTTTGAAGAGAGGTATCCTGAATGCTGAAGTGTGTCTTCCATGAAAACACAGACTGAACTGTTTTCAATGTCTAGGACTTCCTTGACCCTGTAACTTTATACTGCTAAAGCAAAAGCCTCCTTTTGTAGAGTCCCAACTGTGACACTCCCATCTCCTAAATGGATGAAAGAGATAAAGGGACAAATTCACATCTTTGTTGCGCACTGCCTCTATAGAGCAGGCAGGGCATTCAGTCTGTGTGTCTGTAATGTTGAGATGTACTCATAGTTTTCAATAGTGGTTACATGGCTCAGTAACTTCTCAGCCATAGGATGCTGAGTTTCCAGCAATATAACTTGGTATTTTGATTCACAGAAATGAAAGTTTGGTCACAGTGATTTTTGGATGGGAGAGAATATATAACCTGCTATAATTTTGAATACAAAGAGGGTCAAACACATAGGTAAAGAACTGCAATGCTAGAAGAGTATCTCCCTCTGTAGGGAAGGCAATACTGCGTCATTGAAAGCTTGTCTTTGCAGGACTCTGTAGCTCCTTACCCTAAGCTAACTGGCTTGTTGGCATGAGATGTGCTGAATGGGGATCCTGGAGAAATCAAACCTGACAGCTGCAGAATTAATGTGCATATTAAAATAAGGGCAAGGGGATCTCTACTCCAGATGGAGTGCAGGGACATGCCTCTGACCTTTTGGTGCTAAACCTGCCTGCCCTCTTGACTGGCAAGTAGCCAGGCAGCAGCCTGCAGCCCTCCTCCTATATCTCTCCAGCTCCTTACTGTAATTTATAGAAAGTCTCCACTTACTGCACCCTGCTAGGCACTCAAGTACAAGTTAGGTAACAGTTACAGTTCTGCTACAGCCAGTTTAGAAGGCAGCAGCAAGGATGAATTAATGGTTACACTCCTCTTGACGGTCAACAGGCGCTGAACTGGATGAGATATTTTTGTGATTTTGTTAGGTGAAGACTGAACAGCAGCCCTTGTCCACAGGAGTCTTTCCATCTCTCTGACCATGTGATTAATTTGAGCATCCCATTTCCTTCAGTTCCTAAGTAACTGGGTAAGTCGTCAGAGTTGCATCAGGGAAAAGGGTTTGGCTTGGAGAATTCTGCACAGTGACTCATACTTCCATGAGTAAGCTAGGCAAATAAGCAAGCTAGCTTGCTTCTCTAAGCTTCCTCAGAGAAGTAAAGCAAAATCACATATTCTGCTTAGTCCAGCTATCTAGAGCAATGATTTAGGAAGCTATTGCAAGAAATAGATTTCTTCAGCTTTGTATTGAGAAAATCATTGCAAGAAATACAGTCTTAATCTATCTTTATCTATCTTTATCTAGTTTATCTAACTGAATACATAACCCATTGTACTTATGTTGTACTTACAACAACATTGTACATTGTTGTACTCGCAAACACAACCAACCTTTTAAGGGGAAAAAGAAAAAGCAGTGTTAACTTGTAAGGTCCAAGTATTGAAACATGTCTGCTAGAAAACAGTCTGCAATCAAAACCATACATCTGACAAAAGGGCATTGTGGAAATCTGGGATCTTCTGAAATTGACAATTATTTACATGGGTCTCCACATATATTACTGGTGCACATCTAAAAGTAGGTTGCAGAAACACATATGTATAAATACCCAGAAATGAGAATTGCATCAACTAGCTCCCTCTCAACAATGACAGTGCAAAGAAAAAGAGGGTGTGAAACTGCAAAAGCACTGGATCTTTGCAGTACCAGCATCCTTACCATAACATGCATGCATGGAAGCAGCCAAGGAGAGGGACCCAGAGGTATATGTACCATGGCTAACCAGTTATGTGCAGAGATACCTGTTAGTGCAAGCCAAGGTGAAACTCATCTTTTAGCTTTTAATTTTCTTAGGAGGTCAGCTCAAATGGATTGATGTGGCTATGCTGTCCAAATCTGAAGAACACAAAATACGGATTCTTACGGAGTAGGAACCAACTTCCTATATCTTATGCTGATAAGTATTTCAAAATAGCAAGAATTCTGGCTCTGGGAGCTTTTATGATGTGGGCAATTTAGCAGAATATACCAGACTTTTGATGCCAACCTCCATTTTGGAGTCCAGATCTTTCTGGTTTAGGTAAAAATCCTCCATCATTTTCATTTTGCTTTATGAAACTGAAGTGTTTCACAATTACCTAATACCTACAGTACCACCATCAGGTTGGTAGATAAAGACCCTTCCAATTTTACAAAGGAGAAATTAAGCTGTTAAAGCTAAAGGAAGTTGTTTAGGTCTCAGAATAAAAAAAAAGGAAAGACAGGTTTGAAACATGATATAGCTATGTCTAGTGCCAGGTCTTTCCCTCACACACTGACATATGAAAGCAAAGCCCTTGATGATGTCAGAGCAAAAGCAGGACTGATCATGCTGGGAATAACACGATTTTTAGGGGCAGGTTAGACCTCAAATCTCAGGTGGAGCAGAGAGATTCCACTAACCTTTCAAGGGCCATTCAGCATTAACGGTGGCTTTGGGTTACTGCTAACCTCCTAGCTGAGCTGTGGCTCATACAGCAAGTATGGGCAGGTCATGGTTTGGTGTCGTTATTCACCCCAGCAGCACCATGAGATTTGGCTTAGTCTGTCATGAGTCAGGACCTGAGCAAATAGCAAATGTAGAAATTAAATATCATCAGATAAAACCTTTTGTATACTAGCAATATTGAGAGAAATTTACTAGCACTTTTATTGAAAATACCACACACATTGAACTCACCTTATATAGCTGTCTTTGGACTTTATTTTTGTGCTAAAGGTTTAATCAGTATCTTATCGTTTAAAAACAAACATACTGTTTAATGAGAATGTACATCGTTTCCCTCTGTTATCAAACAATGCCTGATCAAATGCCACCTCTTCACTGGCCAGTGAAAAGGCCATTTGTAACTCCTGGAATAAAAATACAAATGTTTCCACATCCAGCAACTTCTTTATTTTTCATGTTTAATCTTGGATGGCCACACACACAGAGTAGCAGTCATATGCTCAGTGTCCAAATGGAGACCATTAACAAGTGGTGTCCCTCAGGGGCTGGTGTTGGGACCAACCGTGTTCAACATATTTGTCGGTGACATGGACAGTGGGATTGATGAGCTCCCAGCAAGTTTGACGATGACACGGTTGATCAGTTGATATGCTGGAGGGAAGGGGATGCCATCCAGAGGGACCATGATATGCTTGAGAGGGGGGCCAATGCCAACCTCATGAAGTTCAGCCAAGCCAAGTACAAGGTCCTATACCTGGGTCGTGGCAATCCCAGGCACAGCTACAGGTTGGGAGGAGAAGAGATTCAGAGCAGCCCTGCAGAGAAGGACTTGGGGTGTTGCTCAATGAGAAACTTAACATGAGCCAGCAGTGTGTGCTCGCAGCCCAGAAAGCCAACCATATCCTGGCCTGCATCAAAAGGAGCATGACCAGCAGGTCAAAGGAGGTGATCCTGCCCCTTTACTCTGCTCTTATGAGACCCCACTTGGAGTACTGTATGCAGTTCTGGTGTCCTCAATCTAAGAAGGACATGGAACTGTTGGAGCAAGTCCAGAGGATGATCAGGGGACTGGAGCACCTCCCATATGAAGATAAGCTGAGAAAGTTGGGGCTGCTCAGCCTGGAGAAGAGAAGGCTGTGTGGAGACCACATACCAGCCTTCAATATCTGAAGGGGGCTGGAGGGGGACTCTTCATTAGGGACTGTAGTGATAGGACAGGGGGTAATGGGTTCAAACTTAAACAGGGGAAGCTTAGATTATATGTAAGGAAGATGTTCTTTACTCTGAGGGTGGTGAGGCACCGGAACAGGTTGACTAAAGAAGTGGTAAATGCTCCATCCCTGGCAGTGTTCAAGACCAGGCTGGACAGAGCCTTGGGCAACATGGTCTAGTGTGAGGTGTCCCTGCCCATGGCAGGGGGGTTGGAAGCAGGTGATCTTAAGGTCCTTTCTAACCCTAACCATTCTATGATTCTATGGATCTGTGAAAGCTCATATGGAAAAGAGGGCACGCAGGCTGAAGAAGGACCAAGTTTCTCCAGAGAGGCCCTGTCACATTTCAAACATTCCCATCACTCTATCAACACCACCTCCTACCTGTGATGAAAGGCAGCATGAAAAAAGAAGAGGAAGAATAAAACTCCTTATGCATACAAGTGAGGAACCTTATCCATACAAGTGAGGAACCTTATCCATACAAGTGAGGAAAGTCGGCCCCATCCCTACAATCAAAATCACTTAAAAGAATACATACAGACCTGGCCTCCATCTTCTAAGTGCAAGAAAAATGCCCTTAATTTACCCACTGAGCTCTGTTTGTGTTGTTCTGAGCCTTCTCTGATTGAAGCTCTCTCAGGCAGAAAATCAATGTCAATCATGCCACATGACTGCTCTCCTCCTGAGCATCTACCACTGCTACTAAGATCACAAAGGACACACAAAAGGAAAAATTTGGCAGTTGCAGCCTTCTTCAAAACACAAAACTGGGAGCAGTGGATGATACACCAGAAGGCTGTGCTACCATACAGAAAGACCTGAACAGGCTGAATTGTTGAGCAGAGAGCTGGGCAGAGAGCATCCTGATGGAGTTTAACAAAGGCAAGTGCAGGGCCCTGAACCTGAGTAGGAGTAACCTCATACACCAGTACAGGTTAGGCGTTAACCTGCTGGAAAGCAACTCTGCAGAGAAGGACCTCGGAGTCCTGGTGGCTAAGGTAACCATGAGCAAGCCATGTGCCTAGGAGGCCAACAGTATCATGGGCTGCATTAGGAAGGAAGATTGCTGCTAGCAGGTTGAGGGAAGTGATCCTTCTCCTTTGCTCTGCTTGGGTGAGGCAGCATCTGGAGTACTGTGTCCAGTTCTGGGCTCTTCAGTACAAGACAGACAAGGAACTACCAGAGAGGGTCCAGCAGAGGGCTACAAATATGATTAAGGGATTAGAGCATCCCTCTTATAAGAAGAAGCTGAAAGAGCTGAGCTTATTTAGCATGGAGAAGAAACAACAGAGATCTTACCAATGCATACAAATATCTTAAGGGCAGGCATCAAAAAGATGGAGCCAGCCTCTTTTCAGTGGTGCCCAGTGACAAAATAAGGGGCAAGAGGCACAAACTGAAACACAGGACGTTCCATCTGAACGTGAGGAAGAACGTCTTTGAGGGTGGCAGAGCACTGCAACAGGCTGCCCAGAAAGGTTGTGGAGTCTCCTTCTCTGGAGATATTCAAAACCTGTCTGGACACAATCCCGTGCAACCTGGTGTAGATGAATCTGCTTTGGCAGGGGAAGCTGGACTAGGTGATCTCCAGAGGTCCCTTCCAACCCCAACCATTCTGTGATTCTGTGTGATTCTGTGAAAATACCACTTACTCTACATTAGTTAAATATTTTTAAAATGCTCATTGATCTATCCAGCCAGTCTTGCCTTAGAAGCCTCTTATTTTACATTTAAACTCTTCAGAAGTAAAATATTTTAGAGGGAGAAAATATTTCTTCTTAATCATCATTCCTGTCAAATGTTAATTTTCTGTCCTGCCAGATGCCTGGAACCCAAACTTTGGATAAAATGTTTAGTCCCATTCATACAAAGCCACTGTAAATACAGATTCCTGGGATGCAAAATTAAACTTCCTAATCCATCCTTGAGAATTCTGATACAAGATGCTCAGTGAACCCAGCATAACAGAGAATGACAGAACTATGTTATATGGTTTCCTTTTATTCTGCAATCATGCGGTGTTAGGCTTACTCAGCATCCACCTGCACTTTCCCTTCCTTAGCTGCTGGTCTTCTATTTCATGACATATCTCACAAGCATCACTCATTCCCCAAGCTGCAACAGGACACAAGACGCTTCTAGTTTTTCAACTGATGGGTCATTATATTTAATTTCCTTTGGTGGAAGTGCTGATTGTTATAATAAGAATCAGAATTCTTTATTTTTCTGACATGTTTCATACAAACCTCCTTATTCTATGTTTGAAGATTTTTTTAGATGTTTTCTCACCTTTGTTTTAGTTTCTTTTGTTTTGCCAAAGGACTGTCAAAGAAACGATGAGGCTTTGGGCTACCATTCCTGTCAGATCACCACAGCAGGAGGGAATTGTCACTGGGATAGGCTGTGACAAGGTGTTAGCTGCCCTAAATAGAAGCATAAACTTCCTTCAGTTGTAAAGCAGAGTTTGGTAGATAAATACAAGCCTTCGGTGTGATGAAATGTATCTATCCTCACACCATCTGCTCTGGTCTAGCATGACCAAGGGCCTTGTTTTACACTTGCATGCATTGTGAGTTTGATGAGGTCTGGGGAGATCAGGACCTGCATGGCAAACTCCTCATGGGTAAATTAGCTGAGTCTAGTGATTGAGAAGTACACTATCTAAAATGACTTTAGAAGACAGAAAAGACATCCCAAACAAAACAAAAATGGAAAGGCTGATATGGGAAGAGGAAGACAAAGGAATTAAAGGAAGGCCTGTTATAGCAAGATAAGAACCTCAAAAGTCAAGTACGCCCTAGAAACTGCAAATAGATATTGACAAAAATCAGTTAGAGTTAGAATCCCTGAAGGAAACTAAGACAAACATCACAAAGGTACCACAGCTACACTAAACAATAAGTAAATAAATAAAAATAAAAGACAGTGGGATCACTGTAAAACAAGGATGAGAAAATAAAGCTAACTCAGCTACTCACACAAGATTAAATTAATGCTTCCCTGATTTTCATTAAGAATGAACATGTTAATCCATGAAGATGGGATGCCTAAGGGGATGCGTAGAAGGGAAAAACTGATACAAGATAATAAATGAACACAGCCAGCTGGTGAGCAAAACTCGGCAGAGTCTATCTACTATGCTCCAACCAGAGGAACCAGTCATTCTCAGTCCCAGAACACTGACTCACAGTAAACCACAAACCCAGGTAGGTGCAAAGACTAAAAGTGAATTTACTGACTTGGAGGCATTACCACAAGACCAAAGAACAGCAAGCGTTTAAAAAGTGAGCACAGCGAAGTGGGTTGGGCCTGTGCTTTTTGTCTGTGCAGTTCTTCAGGAAAACTTGCAATGGGAAGTTTAACTACAAACATGAAATTCAATGAATAGAGGGATAAAAGGTAGCAGGGGTTTACTAAAAGCCAGTTTTGTGAGACAACCCTGCAGCATGGTACAAAACTAACTTCAGGCATCCAGGAAATACTAAAAATATTTTTACTCTTTGTTGGTATCCTAGCAAGAAGTAATCAGAGAAGGACTTGGCTTTACTAACCAACCACAGGGGGATGGCATGTGGTATGACTGAAAAAACTGAGTTCAGTCACCATATTTCCAGTACTGACAGGAAAACATGAGTGTTCCTGTCTGAGGCATCACTGACAAGACTGTCTAAAACACTGCATGCAGCCAACTCTCAAGATAAAATCATTCAAACAGAAAAGAGTCCCATAGAAAGGACATCCCAATACCTGCCTCATGAAGGCTGAAAACGTTTAGCTTATGTAACTTAACAATCAATGGGAATAGGATATGTAAATAAATGGAAAGGGCAAGTAAATGACAGAGAAGGTTTTCCTATAACAAAACGCCAAACATCTATAGATTTGAATGGAAATCAGAAGCAGTTTTCTAACCAACACACAAGAGGCTCTACCCAGAACCCAAAAGGCTTGTGGCGGTGCTGAGGAGGAAGGAGCACAAAGTTTGCCACCCTCTACCTCAAGCTTGGTATGAGCCCGCCTAAAAGGCCCTGAAGAAGCCCGTCTTAGCTTCCCTCACGGTGCCGACTGTTACGGGCAGAACATTCCAGAGCGGTCCTTAAAGGGCCGAACGCTACCACCCCCCTCACCTCATGCATCCCCCCACCCCTTTCGCTGCTCCCATGCCAGCCCGGTACAACTTCCCCCTCCCGCCCTCTGCCCTCCTCTCCATCCCGACGTGTCAGCGTGCACGTCTCCACCGCCGCACTCCGCCCGCTATAACGTCAGCTGCCCGGCCCCTATTTAAGGCAGCGGCCGGCTCCCCGCCCCGCCGTTACAGCCGTCGCCACGGTCGGTAGAGGCTGCTCGGTAGGTGCGATCGTGTTTCGCGGGTTAATGCGGGGGAGGGAGAGTGCTTGAGGCGCGGGAGGAAGGAGGAATGTGGGAGCTGCTGTCCCAAACTCTCCGGGAGGGGACTCAGCCGAGCAGGAGGCGCCTGGAGGACCGTGGTCCTCTCGGCCCCTCCTGCTCGACCAAGTTTACCCCGGCTGAGGCGCTACCGGGCTTTGGACTTAATCCCGGCGCCTTGTTGGGTGCGGCGTAGGGAGGTACCACGCCCTGCTCGGCGGCCCTGTGCAACACGCGTGATTGCCACGCATCTCTTCCCCCCACATCCTTAAGATAGCATTGCTCCCCAATCCCCTTTCAGCCTCCTTTGCTACCCCTAATCGAGAGTGCTTCTTTCTGCAAAGGAAGCGCTGCTTGCGTTTGAAATACGCACCCCTGCTCCTAGCTCTCCTCTAACCTGCTTCTTTCAGGAGTGTTCTAAATGCCCAGAATTTGTAGTGCCAAGTGTAACTAAGAGATGCCTGAGTGTGCTTCTTTGCCAGCCCTGCAGACTAAAGTACTTACAGTGCAAGGGGAGAACTCGGCACATGGAGAGAGTGTGCACTATAGGGGGCCATGTTTAAGGAGACTTCTGCAACCGAACAGTGATGTTGGTGTTGCATGTTGGTTAGATTTTCCTAAATACGGGTACTGGTGGTTTCCAACCCCATGCTCCAGCCTGTCCCCCTGCCGCAGCTCACAGCCCTTAACTGCTCTGCCAACGCTGCCTGGCCTTTTGTGCTCAGACCGAGCTGCTGCTTGTTCACACTAACTTGAGAATCACGTTGTGGCTGTACTTGCATCAATCTGTGAGGCTGCCGCTGCCTCTAGCTCTTCCTGGCAAGGCAGAAGCTGTGCTGCTGCCAGCACCATCCGGGAAAGCACCGTGTAGTCTCCTGCAGAGAGCCTGGTGTGAAAGCTCAATACTCCATCTCCATTGTGCCATTTCAGCACACACATAGCTGTCGGATCAGAGCCCATATAACTGCTGTGCAGCTGGTCGCTAAAAAATAATTGAGGATGGGAGAGATGGTAACATGAGACTCTGCAGTTGCTTTAAAACAAATTCATAAATGTTGACTTTGAGGATCACACTGTACTTAAGAAGGGTTTGCCTAAGTGTTGAACAGCTTCACCTCAGGAAAGGCTTCAGGGCAGAGAGTACTGGTTTTTCAGGGCAGGAGAATGCAGACTGCCAGACCATGCTGTGCTTAGAAGTACTAAAATGGCTTCCTGTACCTAAATGTAATATGGATGATCATTTAGAACATTCCACTAATGCGTCTGGAGTGTCACCCAGTTATATAATCAGTGGTTCTCAGGCTGTGAAAGGGAAAGCTACAATGAGCTTAAACAGTGCATTGTCATTAATAATTAATTTTTTTCAATCATTTTTCAGTACTGCCAGACTACTTAGGTGTGTGATGTATATCCATTTTCTTATTATCCTGGAACAGAATCCATCTTTGCTTGATACTCTGACATCAGTAAAAGCTCCAGAACTTGAGAAATAATCTGTTGCTTTCCTGTCAGCAGTGCACCATGTCTCTCAAGGATCAGCTCATCCACAATGTCCACAAACAGGAGCAGAGTCATGCCCACAATAAGATTAGTGTGGTTGGCGTGGGGGCAGTTGGAATGGCCTGTGCTATCAGCATCCTGATGAAGGTAAGCATCAAGCTTAGCAGCACAGTTGTGACTGAGGCCTAAAAGAGAGGCAAAAAGTAATCTCCCTTGTTAGACAAATTGGGCTAGCACACCAGGTGAACTTCCAGTTGTACATTCCTTTGTTTGAGCCTGAAATGAAGCAGCAGCCATTAAGCAACTGACAGAGAACAAACCTTGTAAACCAAGTTTACTCCAGTATAAGACAGAACATGCTTTATGTATCATCTTGACTTAAGAGCTGCATTTGCCTTTGAATGACTTCCATGCTCTAAGTTGGAGTCCTCTAGCACTCTAAACATAAACAACTGATGAGTCATTTTGTCTAAAGCAGAGTGTGCAGTGGAATAATTCTTTGCCATGTAGACTGGAAAAAATTGTCCTAGACACTCTGAATGACTTGTCCTCTGCATTTCATTGTGTTGAAAATGCTGTGGTTAACACCAGACTTGATTTTCTTAACTGCAAAATAGGTTGCTTATAAACAGCTATTAAATTATTCTTCATTATTGTCCTGCTAAATTGGAGAAGTATTCCACAAAAAATGCGGGTGTGAAAAGTACAAAACTAACTCAACAAAGTAGATTAAAGTACTCTGGGAACAAGTAAGATGTTACAGATGAGCAAAACTGCTTAGAGATCACTGCTTTTAAAGCAATTGTAGCTTCACAGTTTACGAATTGGGTACTTTTGCTCAGAGGCAATAAGCTTACTATTTAATCTTGATCTCTCATAGGACTTAGCTGATGAACTTGCCCTTGTTGATGTTGTGGAGGACAAGCTCAGAGGAGAGATGCTGGATCTCCAGCATGGCAGCCTCTTCCTTAGGACGCCAAAGATTGTCTCTGGGAAAGGCAAGTGGTTGGCTCCAATGTGCTCATTATTTCCATCCAAATGGAGATAGCCACTTCAGATCTCAAACTGGTCATCCAAGTCCAACACTTAGCCTGTCCTCCTGATTGTTAGGAGGAAAGGGCATTTATTTTGTTCTCCTACAGAAGTATTACTCAGCTGACATTGTTTCTTGTACCTTAAGGCCAGTCCAACTAGGAATCCTGTTCCAGAGTTCACCAGTCAGTACAGAAGGATGAATTTGTTAAATACTCCTGCACCTTTGAGAATTTTATTTCACAGCCAGTTAACCTCTAAATGCATTAATGCTTGCTTCTTGGCTACAAATTTCTGATAGCTTTAAGTTCACTGAAAAACTGACTAGGGCAAATGCTAACCACCTCATACCCAAATTAATGTGCAGCTACAGTGTCCACAGGTAGTAGGTTACAAGGGCAGTGCTGCCTTCCTCTTCTACCCAGCAACTTGCACTGGATGCTGTCCTGATGGCTAGCCCTGTACCCATCTATGCCTGAGAAGTAGTGGAATGCCACTGCCACATTCTGCATGTTAAGATTTTGAAGTGCCCTTAAGGTTGCCACTTGTGCCAATGAGCCACAGTCTTCTACTGGAAAACTTCCAGTAGAAGCAAAGTCTAGAGTAACAGGTATCAAGAGAAGTTTCACACTCTCAAACTTGAGAATTTAAATGGGCATCGATACTAAAAGGAACCACAAACTCCTGTTCTGAACCATATGCAGAAAGAGGTCATGTTTGATGTAGCCTATTGTCTGCAGATTACAGTGTGACTGCACACTCCAAGCTGGTCATCGTCACTGCTGGTGCCCGTCAGCAAGAAGGAGAGAGCCGCCTTAATTTGGTCCAGCGCAACGTGAATATCTTCAAATTCATCATTCCCAATGTTGTTAAATACAGTCCTGACTGCAAGCTGCTTATTGTCTCAAACCCAGGTTTGTCCTGTATTGCCTTAATAAAAGGATTTGGTTTACAGAAGAGTGTTTTATTCAGTAAGGTGGCATTAGTATACTAATATGACCAAGCATAGGCTTTTAGAAAATACTTGTGCTACGTAGCGGGAAGTGTCATCTTCCCTCTCTACACTCGGCAAGCTGGTCCTCTGAGAAGTGAAGTTCCCTCCTGCTTGGGTCTTCATTTGCTTTTAAGTGTTAGCACAGAACACACTAAGGGGCACTGATAATTGCATGCATAGCATTAACAGCCCCTCAGTTCTGCCTTGAAAACAGTCATTATGTTAGCTCACTGTAGGGCCTCACCATATGCATTGCTTTATGCTCTGTTCTGCATAACTAGCATGCAGATAAAATCACTACAGATGAATGGAAGATAGCAGCCTAGTTATCACACTGAGTGGCATTTGTTAGCCTTTCTGTTCTACTTACAGTGGATATTTTGACCTATGTGGCCTGGAAGATCAGTGGCTTTCCTAAACACCGTGTTATTGGTAGCGGCTGCAATCTGGACTCTGCCCGTTTCCGCCACCTCATGGGAGAAAGACTGGGTATCCATCCTCTGAGCTGTCATGGATGGATTGTTGGAGAGCATGGAGATTCCAGTGGTAAGGGTGAAATCTGTCTGGCTGTTCCATGTAATTTTTTTTCCCCGATACTTTGTTTGCAAGAAAGATCTCTACAAGCTACGGCAAAATGTTGCTTAAACCTTTGCACTGCAGCACCTTACAACTGCAAGTCCTGCTTTAAGTCTTCTGCTTCATAGAGTAACCCTAGATGCTCTACATTTGACCCAGGTTTCTCTACTTAGAAAAGGTCGTAACTGTAATGTGAGGAGGCTTAAAAGTTCTAGGCTAAGTTGTTCCCATAACTCTCTTGAAAAAAAAATAAAAATGCAAGAGTGTAAAGGTCTCTGCAAGGGACTTCCAGAAATCTCCATTGGACCTACTGGTAGTCACTCAGTTGTCTCTACTGGCATCTCTTGATTACTTCAAAACTATATATAGGAAATGAAGTGAAGAGGCAAGTCTAGAGGATGGCAGGATGTGCAACATTATCCTTGCTTAACCCTTAGCAGCACCAGAGCAGTACTGGCTACTTCCTGACACTCAGGACTCACTTGGAATCAATTCTTATTTTGAGAAACCTCTGCAAAATACAGAGGTCCTTTATTGTCATTTTAGTTCATGTTGCCTGGGCATTTTGCTTTAAAAAAGGTGCATTCAAACCTTATGACATCATATATAAAGATGTTCATATGCTCCTAGGTTCTCAGCCTTCAGTTGGCCTCATAGGTCACTATATTTGAAGTCTAAATCATAGTGATGTGCACTGCAGATTAATCCAACTGGATCTTGTGTTAACTGTTGATTTGAGGACAACAAAACTTAAGTTTTCTTCTGAGATAATTAATCTATATGCAACTCTCAGTACCTGTCTGGAGTGGAGTGAATGTTGCTGGTGTGTCCCTGAAGGCTCTTCATCCAGACCTGGGAACTGATGCAGACAAGGAACACTGGAAGGAGGTCCACAAGCAGGTGGTGGACAGGTAAATACTTTTTTTTCTTTTAAAACAAGAAGCAAGTGCTAATGATCTTCAGCATCTCTGAACTGCAGTGTCCATATCTGGATTCATAAACACTGTAGTAACCCAAAACAAATCTGAAGATGTAGACATAATAGAACTTGAACTAATATTTTAAGGAATAGTGCAAATTTGGCAGAGTTAAATTTTTCACTGTTAATGAACTTTAGGAAAGTGATTTAACTTCCAAATTTTCTATGTAACTGCAGGTAGTATAAAATTAAAACGGTATCCTTCAGTCTTCATTTTAGTTCTGTCAGAAAATCAGCCAAGTTTCTGATGTATTCAGTTTGATTAAGGCCTCTCCAAAAGCCCTTCTTACAAACTTTGCAGTATTGCAGTTGATGGTACTTGTTTAATGAGTAACTTTGTCTCCACAGTGCCTATGAGGTCATCAAACTTAAGGGGTACACATCATGGGCTATTGGCCTGTCTGTGGCAGATCTAGCCGAAACTATTATGAAGAATTTGAGAAGAGTGCACCCGATCTCTACAGTTGTTAAGGTGAGCAGCCCCCCTTATGGTAACTTTTGTCTTACTGAGAACTAAACCTTGGGAATTCTGAAGAACAGTGATCACTTTCCAGTTTAATTTCAAATAAGTTTGAGTTTTCCTGATAGGATATTCTGTAAAATACACATACACAGCCTAGCCTAACTGTCCTTACTTCCTTTTCAGGGCATGCATGGGATAAAAGAAGATGTCTTCCTAAGCGTTCCTTGTGTACTAGGCAACACTGGCATCACTGATGTAGTGAAGATGATCCTAAAACCTGAGGAAGAGGACAAATTAAGGAAGAGTGCAGATACACTCTGGGGGATCCAAAAGGAACTACAGTTTTAAATCTGTCTATGTAGTTCACTCTCTGCAGTTTAATGGGTTTAGTGGTTTGTCTTATGTTGCACTTCCCAAGTAGGTCAAATCTTTCAATGTATGTATCTCAACTAGAACACACGAAAAGCTGAAATCTGAACAAATGAGTTTCCTGAATATAGCATTAGGAAACTATTCTAGGGTTTTCCCTGTTCACAGACACCCATGTTCTTAGCCAGAGCTAGGTAACTTAGTCTTGTACAGTGATATAGTATGACAGAAATCCAGCATTCAAAGCAGCACTGTCTGGAAAAGCCCTTGCCTTTTCCTCATGTCGCTTAACGTTGCTTCAGAACAGTAAGTAACTTAATTATTACACAATGTGAAACCAAAGACTGTTTTCTTGCAGTTAAGGGATTGTCAAGCCAATTGACCAACCTTCCCTGCCAGCTAAATAGCTTAAATATTTCACTGTTGGTAGGTCCAAATGTATTTTCCTAACACTGCTTTGGAATTTGTGTATAATTTTTTTAGTGAATCTTATTTTTGTGTACTATATCAGCCTAGTTGTAAGTCTGTCTCCTAAGCATGTTTAAAAAAACATTAAGGTTTCTGTGCACAAGAAGACAGTGACTGTCCAACACCAAATAAACCACAAACTTTTTTCTGTCTCCTTGTTTTCCTTTATGGCCCTTTGTCTCTAAAATGCACATATCTAAATCAAACAAACAATTCTATTTCTTCAGTCACAGTAACTCAAACCTCACCTGTGTAATAATGTTTTGTGTACAGGTACTCGGTTGCAGGCTCCAGCTCACGTATTTATGCAGTGAACTTTCTTAACAGGCTCAAAGTAGGAATGAAGAAAACAGTAACAGAAGTATTTAAATACTTGGAACTTGATTTCCATCTTAATACAAAGGAAACAGGCTCTACTGACATTGTTAGGGGAGTGAAGAAATAATGCAACTAAAGCAAGTGTCTGCCTTACGTGTACGCACAAAAATGCATATAGAAAAGAAATCTCTCACAGTCAAGTACTTCACATCCACAGAATGTCAGCTTGCTGCATCTCAGCTGCAGTGGCAGCCAGGCACAGAAACAGTAACCAGAGTTGCTCCTCAAAGCCCACAGTAAGTTAGAGAAGGTGATTAATTCTTCCTCATCAATAACATTTTAAAACATACTTCATTACAATGAAGAGGGAAAGGCCTTATTCTTAGTTTTTTTTCTAACATTAGGCCACAGCATGTAGCTTAAGAATGGAAACAGATCATCTGATTAAGTCCAGGGCAGATTTGGGTTTTGGGTTGATACTTCTTGGAACAAAGTATTCAGAGCAAGCTCAAAATGCAGTAATGAAAAGCTGTAGCTACTATTCTGCTTTGTCTTGTATCTATGTGACCAAAATGATAGCACCTGGAAAGAGAGTACATAGCAAGTGACTATGAAGAGTCATGTTTTATGCAGGTGACAGAAACATGTCAGGAAGCCATTTTCAAAGCTTTCAGAAGATCCACAGGACTTAAATCGTTTACTACATGAGGTGTCAGCTATCTTTCTAATAACAACTCCAACCTTTTCAGATCCAGTGGTAACATGACAACCACTCGGTTTTGAGCCCCAGCAGTTACTGCACTTCAGTTTTCAAGCTAGCTTTGCTGTGGCAGCCTACAAAGGCAAACAGAAAAAGACAACAGCATGCTCTTGAGGTGACAAGAGCAGCACCACGCATCCCTACAGCACTCCACGCTGGGAGATGCTCTGTACAACATACCTTCTTTTGAAGACAGTGCAGTGTTTAACCACCAGGCTTGTCACTACACGGTCTGTCTCAGCAAACAGCCCAAACACATGCTTCCTGTGGCATCCTGGTGTGTTGTGTTTTCTGTCTTGCAAATACTGTGGCAGCCTTTCTTTTGCCTAGCATTTTCTAGTGGAAAAATGCAACATATGTCGAGGCTTCTTAACACACCGTAAGGTATACTCCACAATGACCATGATATGATGGTAGAATAGGCAAGTCAATACAACAGTTACTAAACTCACTTCAAACAATCCCTGCATGTCAACAGCTAGGTCAAACAAGAGGGCCTTGAAATTTCAAGTTTTCTGTTTTCACTGGTCATAACAGTGAGTTACACTGAAACCTGAATTCTTCCAGTTCAGGACAGAAATGTCTTCCAAATCTCAGAAGTGAAAGTATGGTTAAGCTGACACTGCATAAGCCAGGCCTTGTTTGTAAAGAAAGTGCACTGTACACAGTTCTGTAGAGGAAGAAAATATGCAATGAGTTTTATTCAGCATTAAGTCCACCAGCACAAAGATTACAGAAGATAGAAAGTGCATTAATAAAAGCTAGTCTTTACCAAAAAGAAAATATATTATTGATTCAAAATATCTTACACTTGAATGATGTAATAACTTATTCTGGGCACCTACTGATTAAGAGAAATACCAAGAGAATGGCTGCTTCATAAGGAAATTTAACTTCCCAGGGAAAGTCTGAGAATTTAGTAGAGATCGCTGAGTCCAGCAGTCTTCCTTGCTTTCTGCATCAATGCTCTCAGCTGGAACTGCTTGCGAGACAGAAGACGTACATGCTGCAGAAAGAAAGAACAGGTGGCTATTGTGAAAGTTTTGATAAAATCTTAATTACACTGCAATACAATTTATTATTTTTTTGACATGTTCCATGGCCCAAAGAGGATTGGTTTTTTTTGGAAACATTAAATGTATTAGTCTACTAAATGGCATCTTCTTGGCTTAAAATGACTTGCAGAGGGCTACCAAATACAATCACTACAGTATATTTTTTTGTGATTTTTATTTTTAACTCTGCACATAATCTTATCAAAGAGTAGAAATACGTTCTCGAGGTGAAAACAGAGTAATGCATGTCTCACAGTGCAGAGCACAGTTCTTTTAACAGTAGATAAACAGAACTACAGAAGGAAATAACATTTCTCTATGCAGTCCATTGTACACTGGATGTTAAAAGCAAAGCTTAAGTGTTAACTTGGGAGAACCTCAGCTGCTAGAAGAAGGAAGGACTGGTAACTCCTGTTATCCAATGGCCCCAGTACGGACCATTAACACTGCTGCACACTCATCTTTCCAGATCCAATGGCAATATTAATTACTGAGATACATGTTTTCTGTAGTTTTATTCCACATTAAAAAGTGTGTTTAATATTTTCAAAATTACAGATCTGTTATTATTTCATGAGCTATCATGATGTACATAAGTTCAAAATAAACGAAGGTTATTAGATCAGACATGGTATGAAAACTTTCAGCATTAAGGACAGCAAAGAAAGGGAACAAAATGTCTAAGAAGGTCTCTACTAGAGACACAAAACTAGCTGGCTTTTCCCCCCGCTATGATTCTAACACTCCATTGGCTGCCTCAGTAGAGGCAACCACAGACTTCAAGTGAAAAGCTGTCCGAATGCTCCCATCACTCTTAAAGTTGTTTTCTCCAGAATTAGCATGCCCACCAAATGGAAAGCTTATGTTGACACTTGCACCTGTCTAATGAGAAATCACTTTGTATCTATAATGCTTCTACAATTGGTCCTTTATCATAATTCTGAAATACCTCTTTAAAACTTTTTCAACAGAAAAGTGTTTGTTTTTACTCTTTCGTGAAGAAATTACTAACATTAATAAGCTGAACAAGAGTTCAAAGTATTTAAAGACATTTAAACAGCACATCTTAAAAAACACCCCAAGAAAGCGTACCTTTAAAAAGACATCTAGATCTATCACTCCACGTCTCAATGCTTCGCCAAGATAGAAGATGGTATCTTCAATTGCATTTTCTTCTGCATATAAGTTCAGGATCTGCTTGTAAAGTGGTGCTGTAGGAATAATAACTTCATCTATATCATTATTTTCTGATTGATTTTCCATCTTCTCTAAGGCAGAACTGAGCTCCTCATCCTTCTTCTTGAGAAGTTCAATGTTCTTGTCAACTTCAGCCTAAAAATAATTAAGACATTTGTTTATTTCTTAGGTCTTAAGAGCTGAATGTCTTCTTGTGATAGAGCTGTCAAGATGAAAGATTTTTAGACATGCTGGTTGATTCTTTACTTTTTTTACTCATCTCTATTATGACCTTTTGCAAAAGAAAGAGCTACCAATCTACAGATTTTGGATTTGTTTTTTAAAAGGCTGTTTTAGTTAATGTCAAACCACTATCAATTTGTCACTGTAAAGAAGGCTGGCTAACAGTTTTTATGTATTCTGAATATGCCATATATAAGGAAAAATAACCATTCAAACTAGCTAACAGTAATAAAAGCCAAAAAAAGCATTTCCTCTGGAAATATGCCTTTTGGAGTAACTTCATATACAAGTTGTTTGACTATGGACCAAACAAACTGTGCGGACAGGAAACAAAATATGCTGGCCTTACACACTAATGGTAACTATAATGTAACTGCATCTGTATGAGATGTACTTCCTTTTGCTACTTTTGAATTTGCCTCTCAATATTTTTGAGGTCCCAACAGTTAACACACTGGAAGAAACTGTACAGCACTGTTTTTTTCTCATGACATTCAGACTATTATCATATTCCACTCTCTGTCCTCACTGTCTTTTTTCCAGATTGAAATCCTAGCTTATTTACCAGACAACTTATATGGAAGCTGTCTGATCATGCTGGATCATGCTTCTTGCCTTTGCATCAAACATCTGCAGTTCTATTATGTCCTTTCTTTCCCAGATAGGAAAGACTAGAATTACACACTATATTTAAAGCGGCACATTACAGATTTATATGATGGTAATAATGGTAACCCCTGCTCTCTAGTTCTGATTAATAATTTCTTATTTTTTTTTAAATCTTACCCAAGCACTGAGCTGGTTTCAGAAACTGATCACCAATCCCAAAAATCTTACTCCTGGGCAGTCATGCAAGGAGCAGATGGACTAAGCAGATGTCAGGCCTTAAGGAAAAACTGCAGGAATTTCTGGGCATGCAGAGCAGGAGAGGCTTTTGTCTGAAAAAGGCTGCAAGTTATACAAGGAGGCTGTGGCTAAAATCAGCATCTCTGCATTAAGACACTGAAATGTTCTGCAGTGCTGCTGTTACACACTATTATCCAGAAATTATGAAATAATCTCACACCACTGACATCTTTCACACAGAGAGTGGGGAAAAAAATAATACTGCTCCTTTACCACTGAACAATGATGTTTGTAAGACACATGCAGGAAAATGCATCTTACAGTCACTGCTATTTCTGACATGCACCTCAATTGGGAAAGAGAATATATATTTCAAAAGCAATACACTGGAAGTTTTGATATTTCTATCATGTTTAATAATGAATTATTGAATTCATTAGTGAGCCTCTGCTCACTACTACGAATGCTCAAGGTACAGAGAGACCGGTGTTTCATCTCAGCTTACCACCTCTTGATCCAGGCGAGTTACCATCTCTTCCAGTTTCTGGTGTCCTTTCTTCAGGTCTTCCTCTGTCCGTTTCAAGGCATTGAGTTCAGCTTGTGCACGATCCATTTCTTCTTTCATCCGCCATCTCAGTTTATCACTGACTGCTGAAATAAGGGAAGCGCGGATGGTATCCTCACTGATAGTTCCGTCTCTACTGGGTCCTGCACAAGAAAATCCACAAGCAGAAAATTATCTCTGTTCTTCCGTATCTATTTCAGCAATAATTTTCAGAAGCTGCATGTACTTTGGCAATACAAGACAGCAAAATAACAGTAAAATAAACTATTTTCCATACTAATTTCCAGAAGCAGTGAAGAGACCACAGCGAGATAAAACACATTATGATGTTCACAAGTAAATTTTAGTGTATTCATTCACTTTATGAATACAGAAAATATACAGTATTCATTCACTTTACTATTCCCATATCCACAATCTTTTAATTTAAACATGGGCTGGCCATTTCCCCCAAAGTCTACAAATGTTAGTCCAAGTCCTTTTAAAAATGACTAAGTTCTGGTAAACTCTGCAGGAATATATTCAACCACAATTAATGTAATGACTGGCTTGAGACAGTCAATTTGCCTATAGCCACTCTATCTTGAGGCTTGCCAAGTGACTGCTTTGCTGTGGTTGTTTTTACAATTATTATCTATCAGTCATCCTAGCGCAGGTATGGGAGGCCAGTAAAACAATCAGCATTAATACAGCACATCTGTTATTGAGGCAATCTTACTTTAAAAAGTAACATTTATTAAAAGATTATAAAGCAGAGAGAAATTATAATCAACTGCATTGGCACATGGTTTACAGACATGTTCTAGCAGACCAAAAATAGATCTAACAGTTAACAACTGAGGCTACAACCTTTTTTGATTGAGTGCTAAGTACAACTTGTAATTTCAGTTTATTAAATCACATTTTGATGCAGCAATACTAGAAAATATAATAGTCCCTTTCCCTCTGAAGCACTAGAGACTTTCACATTTACGCCTGAATATTACTATTGCTTTTGCAAATCAGCCTTTCAATGAGATTACCAGGAAACTGATTGCTTTAGAGAATGTGAAGTGGCTACTGGTTGCAGAACTCTATCTGAATTTATCACAAACCACTTAAACCACTTTTCCACAGGAAAAACTGGAATGTCAGAGTTTCCTCATGCTTGTGCCTCATGCCTTTTAGACCAGTGAAATTTCAATTGCAACAACTACTAAGAAAGGAAGAATTATATCAAGTTTTGTGCCTAAGCATTCCACCTTTTTTGGATGAAACAAGGAGATCTGAAGCTCTGTAACTGAAAAGAAAATTTGCAAAAAGAATTTGCAGAAATACACCAGAGTATCTTTTTATCCTGAGACAGTTATCAAAACCCTGAAGCTGTTACAGTATAACATACACTACAATACCTACTAGCCTAGATCTCAAAAAATTACAAACTAAAAACACATCATCAAGGCTCCCATGATTGTTACCTGGCTAAAGACAAAACCATTAGCATATCTTTTGGGTTTCTTCCTAAAGGATCAGAAAAATGTCTCAAGTCAACTGAAATCCAATCAACCTCTTCACCGTTCTTAGTAATCACAGGCCCCCAGAAGAAGCAAAAGCAAACAAGTAATTCAAACAATACATAAATTTTGTCATTTAAATACAATAGTTCAGAGACTGTATTTTTAGAGTAAATTAAAAGTGCATTTTTTAGAGTAAATTAAGCTAACATGAATAGTGCTAAATATAATTTTCAATATGTTATTGGCAGTGCTCAGTAACTAAAATTTGATTAACTAAGAATAAGATTCAATAATTTTACTACAATTGTGCAGGAAGAGGGCTATTCAGTGAAATTTCAGCATTACAGTGTTACTGGTGTAGTATCTTCCTGATAATTAGCAACAATTCAGGACAAAGTTTAAAAATCTAAACACTGCTTTTAGAAACTAGCATCTCAATGGAAAATCAACACTTTTCTGTTAGGGTAACATCATAATTATAAAAATAAATAAATAAATAACTACTTGGAGTGTCCGTTGTTATCCTTACACTAACAAATGCAAACTGCTGTTGAGAGGACTGCACACCTGAGAATTCTTAAAAGACCCAGTGGATTTTTTTTTTTTATACTTCTGCTGCTAACAGGACAAGACTGCACAAATTCACCTTTCTTCCCTATGACTTTTATTCTATTCCTGACCACAAAACCTACAGCAAACAAGATACGTGGAAAAATAAAGCTATGCAAACGACATGAAAGAAACTATGGGAAGATGCACATCACACTACTAATCCGCCAAATTCTTCTAAAATTAAGAAAGCATCACAGTTTGATAGTTACTAATATATGAGCACTTTCCTTACATACAGACTGCACCAGAATTTTTTTCTTTTTTTTTTTTAGATTACAAAGCTAATTACTATTGGAAAAAAGAGATTCGATTATTAATCAACTGCTGCAAAGATTGCCTTATGAAAATATAAATATCCCAACATCTAATCTGATTTACAGCTCTGTCTTAAGCAATTCACCCTGTTACCAGCCAATAAAATCATTTTCAATATTTGGTTACCTAACCAGCAGAATCAGCAACATAAATTGTCAAATGGCACCACACACACAAACCCAGGAATTCATCACTTCTGCTTCATATGGAAAGGGGAAAAGAACAGTACTTTCCATAATGAGAATTAAAACTTAAACCAGGTCAGTCAAACTACCTGGGACAAAGAGTTTATTCACTGTTTAGGAATTATTCACTGTTTATTCATTCTTTAAGGCAGACAAATGTAAATACAGAGGTACCAAAGCAAAACAAAAAGGTCCAGTTTCACTCTAAAATTAGCACAATTTCAGTTATTATTTACTTTACACAATGAATTACTCTCTAACACAAAGTCAGAACCACCTGTCAGTTCTACTTTTTCCCCTCCAAAATCAGCATAATTTCAGTTACTATTCACTTTACGTAATTAATTATTTTCTAACACAAAGTCAGAACCAGCCACCAGTTCTACTTTTTTCCCCTCTTCCTGATATCCCTCATGCTGGGAGATTTTATACAAGGCTCACTTTAACAGTAAAGCAGGACACAGAACAAAGAAAAAATAAAATCACAATGCACCTAATACATTGAAAGTTCACACAGAAATACCAACAGATAGGAAAGAGGTCTTTGAACATATAAAGGATCATTTTAATACAGCTCAATTAGATTTTATGTATCTTCTTAAAGAGCATGAACCCTTAGCATTTCCTGTCACTTCTATAATTAGCCCAGTTTAGGGAAAATTTTATGGCACAGCCATTAAACCCACAGAGCACTGAAATCCTTAGCATTTACCAGGTGGAGTCCAGTTTCATAAGTGACCTTACAGAATCATCAAACTACTAACTGCACCAGAAAGGTAATTAATGGCAGATGGCTGAACAAAATCTTGAAGGACTTTTTGGAAAAACAGCTATTACTAAAACCTTCACTACCCTGAATGAGTATGAATGAAGAACCTATGGATGCATTTTTAAATTCTGGTGCAAGAGACTGCAAATGATAGATACTCTGAACAAGGTCACAAAAGAGTCTACGTCCTTACTGTAACCGCTCCAAAAGGACTATCATCCAATTGGAAAGTTATTGCACTAACTTTCTACTTAACTATATCATTTAGACCTTTATCACTGGTTCCCAATATGTTACACATACACTAAAATTTAGGTGCTGAGTGGAAACCAAGCTAATGTATTTTGCCAGCAAAGGGCCATAGGGCAGCAGACTAGGAAAAGACACAAGTTAATACTCTAGATCTTGCTGCTGAAGGGAAGAAAGAAAGAAGTGACAAGAAAAGATCATTAAGAAGAACGCTGAAGAGGCTGGAGAGGAAACTCAGTAAAAATGAAGCTCATTCCAAATGCACTGGAAACCTCTGCTTTAGACAGCTATGACTTCTGGAGTAAGGAAAGTATAAATAAAGAGTAAAAAAAGTGAGTCCAGTAGATGATTAAATGAGGACAAAAGCATTTTTATAAACCATGACCATGAACAGAGCAATGCGGACAATCAGAAGTCACCTACAGTTAAAGGGGAGAATAAAATACTTAAGGTAGTTACATGCAGTATTCTTCAAAATATTCATAGAGCACACACAATGCATTGTACAAACCCAGGAGCTTATCATTTTCCTAAATTAATAAAATATAAGGTGAAGAACATAAATTGTATTTTATTCTTCTTTTGAGTAACTTCTAGAATTGAATATAAATATTTTGGAAGGCCAGATTAAGAACAATACATTCTTTTCCCCATTTTCTTTCTTTACATATCAGTTATAGAGAGATGCTTCACTTCAGAGAAATTCTTTTAAAGCTACTCACCAACAGTAGTCACAGGAGGCTGAGAAGGGTAGTACGGAACACTAGTAGTTGCTGGAAATGGAACGCCACCAGCAAAAGGATAGTTTGGGTAGCTGTTTTGACAAAGACAGATATGCTAGTGTTATGTAATTATTTGTAAAATATCACCAGAAAGTTTAAATTGCAGGCCAAGTTATACTACTTCTCTTTTCCTGTTCATATTAACATTTCCCACAATTTATATTTGTGGCATGATTTCAGAAGATAAATCACTTTATCTGAAATCCTATCTAGTTACTGTCTGGTCTTGCCATGCAATTTATAACTTTCCATATGAAAACACAAATGTATCCAAAAAAATTATTCTAGTTAAAAACTCACAAACAGCCATTTAATACCTTTAATATGAGAACAGTTAACAAGATGATTGCTGAACTGCTTTATGTAAACCTAAAACTGTTGAGCAGTTGCAAGATGAAAATCCTCCAGAAATTCTCAGCCCTGCTCTGAAGGATGAAGGAAACAGAAGTATTCAACTGTTCACTAAAACAATTGTGAGATAACATATAACGAGACAGGCTATGTTACCTTTCTAAAACACATTTATTATCAGCTGAAACAAGGACTCAATTTAACCAGTAACAGACTAACAAACATCTGTATACAGCAAAGTATTAACCACGGCTGTAAGTAAACCAAATGGTCCAAGAAAACATGTGAAATACAAAATAAGTATATTCTGTGCCTCTCCAGATAACTGCAAATTTTATAGTTCTTAAGACTTTTTCTGTTTATTACTAAATTATCTAATTTTTGAAATAGGTCTAGTACTCATTTTTGTTCAAACATTAAGATCACTTTAAACAAATGTATTTAGGAGGAAGTAGCTTACCATAAAAAGTTATCAAAACCCCATTTTAATTTCTTTAAAACATAACACCCCACTTTCCTAATACTTACAGGGGTTTATTTTATTTTTTAATCAAAATGTTATTTATTACAGCAACCCCTCATATGCTCCTAACATAAAATCAGGACATTAGGACATTAATAACAAGAATAATTATTTATGGTGTAAAAAAAATGTAGGTACACACTAGGAGGCAGTAATCAGCATCTTAGTGTTTCTTAACACAGAACTGCTAGTCTTCTGGAAAAGCTTTATTCCAAACTCCTATAAAATTTATTTAATTAAAAGTCTTGCTTTGTATTAATAAAAAGCTTTTAAAATAGTTTTGTTCCCTGCAAATTCTCTTGGAGTGCTCTGAGTTAAATCCACATTTATGCTGGAGTGAAGGTTTGTGTTAATCCAGCAATTGTTTTGTTCAATGTTTGGACTTGCTGATTACGCCAAACGACACTAACAATGCTAATAAGTCACCCAAACTGTAGGAGCACATTTCTTTCTATATCATGTAAACATATCAACCTTACAAAACCTAATCTGATACAGCAGGGAAACAAGATAACATGTGGGAATTAGGTAATAACTTTCAAAATATATTCTCAAGTATAATACATACTTTATATATTATTTATATATATATTCAAAATGATCTTATCAAGTATATTGTATCTGAGCAAGCAGCACTAAGAAAGCTAAATCTTTCTCAAGCTTTCTTCTGGCTATTAACAAGAATTCAGTCCTCACTTAAAAAAAAACCCACCTGCTAATGCAATAATTATACAAGAAATACACCATAACCAAAATGAAACTAATACTAGATACTATCCAGTGAAACTGTGTATCATGTAAATGATGATGGTACCACGGGCTCTCACCTTGGGTTTGGAGTGCTTCCTGCTGGATAGGGAGATATTCCACCTGGAATGCCTGGTACATACGAAGCTAAATAAAATAATGATTTTGCATATTTTTACTTTTCAGGAGTTTAGTAACATAAGGCCACATATATATTAATCCGCAGTAAGATCCTTCTCAAACTGTTACTGAACAGTAAATACAGTATAACACAATGAAACAAGAAGTTTCAGAGAGAAGTCATGCTATGGCCAAATCCCCTCAAGAATGCTTACCCTGCATCCTCTAACACCATCACTTCTCCCAACACTCCCAGACATTTCCCATGCTGCTGTCATGCAGCTTGGCAAGAAGGATACATGCAGATGTCTGCTGTTTGCTACCTCTGTGCCAACTGCCCAAGTGGCTGTTTCCCCCCACATAACGGCTAAACTGCAGTGGACCTAGCCTCCACGTATTGACCAGTTAGAATTTCCTTTCTGTAGCCAAGCACATTTTCACAAAATACAGACAAATTTTGCATGTCTAAAGATTCTACCTCCACCTATCAACTGTGGTTAAAATATTTTCAAGAGTATGTTGATTCGAGAGAGAATATGAGAACTGTAATTTAAGTAATTTACACATTCCTTAGATCAACTAGCTAGAACACCTTTCACTGTGTATTTTTTTTCCTAATTGTTACTTTATACTAACCACTGCATGGATGAAAACGGGTATTGATTTAAAAATGCGTAACAAATAGTTGAACCAGTAAAGTAAAATGTGGATATACAAGAAAGAGTATCTGCAGCTGGGGAATTCAGAAAAAAAAGAAAGCATGTTATTAAAGATGACACACCTGAACAGCTGTCCCCATTTCTAACATGTACAGCTGAAAAACAAAGTAACCTTTCAAATGTAGCCATTGTTCTCTACTCATTCAATGACGTGTGTCATTTCTGTACCTTCAAAGTAGCTAGACTTCGCGACAGTTGATCAGCTGTTTAACAATCCAACCATGAGCTTACCCAGTCATTTCTGCTATTTAGAAGTAATGCTTCTAAAACAATTAACAGAACATACACATATCTAAGACCTTAGCAATTTTAAGTTTCTTCTTGGAAATCTTACTAATTCTATTATAAAAATTATGTCTTGAATATATTTATTCCATATTTCTAGTAATTTTAGGAATATTGTATCAAATAGCTTTTCTTAAGAGCCAAGCTATTTTTTTATCCTTGAATACCTCAAATGATTCAATTTTTTAACCTGGGCTTCATTTCTTCTTAAACACTGCATCTAGAACTTTAAAACACAAACAAACAAACCTAAATGTCTGTAAAATAAGGAAAAACTGACTGCACTAGTAAATCAAAGTAGCCATTAACAATTTGAAAATCCTGAAACATTTCCACTAGAATTACTACAGCTATGCTACCACAGAGTGCTTACAAGAATAATCAAGCCTGTTTCCACTGATGGTCCTTCCTTGAAGCACAATAGGTCACTGTCTCTACTAAATCCATACTTGTACCGACACCCTCTCGTCTTGGAAAATCACAACAGCAGAATCATCTAGTGCTCCTATACTTAAACTAGTTCTGGACAAACTAAATAGTCCTAAACACCTTTAGCCAACTATGCCTAATGGTCCTGTTCATGTTTATTGCCCTTTTGCTCACATGTTAAAAATGCTTTCTGCTGGAAAAAGACTTGAGCTTTTCAGATGTAACACTATGATGTGATAAAAGCCGTATTTCAACAGAAAACAGACACAGACTTAACAATACAGCAAAAATACATAAATACAGCTACTCTAGTATTAAATTCTTGTAGAACTGTCATAATATCATTAAACAATCTGCAGTTAATCTGCTCCCCCTTCCCTCCTGCCTCAGTCTTTGGCTTGAGTAGGTCTACTCTACTGGTACGTTTTTCCACCAAGGCAGAGTCTCAGAAGATTTTCAAGGATTTTCTGTTTCTCACTTCCTCTTTTCCCCTACCCACCTACCCTCAGTCTTTAAAATAAGATGTCTCCAGAAATTTAAATAAGTATAGGATTTTAAAAGTCTTGAGAATTTTTGCAAGAAAGTGAGACTGTGTACCGTGTCAGAGTACCACATCGACAGAAAACAATATAAAAACCATGATGCAGTTTTTATTTCTATATTCAGCCAGCAATTATTAAAAAAACAAACACCAAACAAAAACCAGGAGTGTGGGCATGAGAAACAGAAGCAGTGTGATTCTACTTACGAAATCAAGGGTTGAAGGAAACTTAGCATTAAGAGAATAAAAAAAAACAAAACAAAATACAGAGATGGTTATCCGAATATTTTTTTTAATTATACCGCAATGGTAACGTTTACTGGTTATTTTAAGGGTCTTGGGGTGTGTGTGTGTGTGTGTTTGTGGGGATTTTGGCTGGTTTGTTATTTTGTTTGTTTTAAAAACAAAATTTTTTTCTCTTTCAAAAGCCAAAAAACTACACACATTCTTCCAACATAGTTCAAACAGGGCAAGTACAGCACAGGTGACTTCATTAGCCAGTAATACAGAAGGTCATTCTAGAGTAGAATACATAATTTGTTGACAAACTTTGCAGAGCAAATATCACTTTGGAATACGAGTATTTGTAGAAATTAGTAGTCACGACCACTTACTATTTGGTGGGCCTGTTGCCTGGTATGGTGGGTAGCTTGATGAAGCCGTAGGCCGAGAAAAGACTGGAGGTTCCTCACCAAACACAACAATCATGACCTGAATCAGTTCTAGCAAGTCTGACTGGGGCTGTGAAAGTAAGCAAATCACAAGGTGTTGATTTCGCTGACAAGGAGTTTAATAACAAAATGTTATCATTCTATCAGCTCTCAAAACCATCCATTTGTGTGGTTTGGTGTTTGTTCATTTTTTTTATACATATGTATGTCTATGAGTATGAGTGTGCGTGTATATGTGCATTTATAACTTCTTTTCTGGATTCCTTTACTGATACCAAACCTAGCCAGCTGGTATTCAAAACTGCATAGCAAAGTACAGCTACAGTATTGTTTGCACTCAGAATAAACTGGGGAATACATTGCAATAAAGGACTGAAGATGACTGTGCAATGATGGATTAAAATTATTTTTTAAAAACTTAAATCCACTCTCCAACATGAAAGAGTACAGATCACTAAGTTTTCAGACATTTTGATTTCATACAGCATATAGATTTTGCTTAGGTTCAGAATGACTCAATAGAAAAAATATTCTAACCCACTAAGGAGTGGCACAAATCTCCTTTAAATATAGCTAAGCTGGGCTTCTCAGTTTATAACTATATTTAATACAGGCATGATTTCATTTCAACAAAATAAGGACAAGCATCATGAAGGCATCACCTCATTAAACATCCTATTTCCAAATTTTCTTAGCTCTACAATCCACTTATTTATTTTTAGCAACCTCTCAAACTGAATGAATTCTGTATCACGTGTATCTTAGATGTTCCTCTTGCTTGTGCAAGACCTGCATCCTGCATCCTGATCTAGGCACTCATTTTCCACTATTACCACGCAAGTGCTGAACTACAGAATGCAAAGTCCTGAACTTTAGGACATTACAAATAATAAGCAGCTGTTTTCATTAAAAAAAAACCAAACAGTTTTAAGACCTTAAATGAGGATTACAGGTTTTGCTAAAAATGACACAACAATCTAAAGGCACTCAGAACTGAGCAATTTGAGAATTTCAAGTTCCCTATACTTACATATTTCCACTCATGCAGATAAGGAAGGTATATCTTTCCATTTGCATCAACATGCTTCCCAGTTTTTATTGTCATAGAGCTAGTGGGTTTAACAAAACAAATTGGGGGGTTGAAAGGGTAGGTGTCAAGCAGCCACAGGCAAACTGGGATATTGTATGTGTTACCTAGAAAAGATATTTTGAAAGATTTTAAGTTACTCCAACACTTCAACTGTCCTCTTGTATCAGATTTATGAAAAACTCCTAAACCCAGTAATTTCAACTGCACAGAGTCAGAAGCTGAAGCTTAAGTCTACCAGTAACATTCAATAAAGAGCTCACAATATGGCTATGAAGTCAACATTTTTCAAAACAATTTATCTTTGATTTACAATAATCATTTACCACTAATAAACCATCTCATTTGTTCTACAATGCAACATCACTAGACCCTAACGTGAACTGCTAACTGCAGCAATAAATGGTTTGCAACCCTCATTCAACTAGGAAGTTCAAAAAACGTGCAGTACTGAAAGAAATGTTGCAGAGCTGCACAAGATTGACAAAGCAATGCTCAACATTAAAATTTTATTCTGCAGCAAAAATAGGGAACAATTTCTTTAAAACATTATACTTTGGACAAGTAAAGGATTGTGAGAAAACAATGATCACTGAAGCAGTGAAGTTGAATCATGACAAATCTAAATAGTTTTTCATGTAATCTGGAAAAATAATGATAGTGATGATAATTATTAATGCATACCTCTGTAAGGCACAGGAATGGTTCCACTGAGGCTCATCAACTCCCTAGATGAACCATCATTAAAAACTGAAAGGGAACAAAATATTTTTAAAACAAACAACTTTTATGTCTGTTCAGTTTATACTCCGTTAGCAGAAGTTTTCAGAAGTTTCACATATGCCGAACTCAGCTTGAAAGGTTCTGCTCTTGCACATTTATAGACAAGCAAATGATTGTCTGTAGTCTGATAACTTCTTATGAATAACGTATTTCTGAGAAATGAGTGACTCATTATTGTTAAACTTCCTTCACTGCAAATAAAACTGTTTCCTCATTCAGAGAAGTAAAACATGTTGGAACCATACAAACTGCTGCAAAGATAACCTCAACTCAAATTTAATTTAGAAAATACCTGAGATTTTAGGTTACAAAGAATTCCTTATGCTTTCTCCAAACAAACAACTCAGCAAGAATACTGACAGTCTCTGGGCTATAGGCATCTATTATATAATCAGTAAAGGTAATTTAACCTAACAATAATACACCGAAGAAACAGAAATGTGTAGCACTTGACTTGCTGCCAAAGCTTTAATCTTAGTTGACAAACTGCACAGGAACCCTGACCTCAGTTTACTGAACTGCTGTATTCAGTTTTCCCATAATTTCAATCCAATACATTATTCTTGCCTGAATAAATCAACTTCTGGCAATACAGTTTTAAATTTCCTAATTTCACCTGAAAGTTTCTAGTCTTAGATTACTTAAATAAGGCTCTATATTTAATTATTAATATAAACTTGAAAACTATCTCAACAGCAATGTACCCAATTTCTTGTTGCTCATTTCATTGCTTCAAATAATACCGATTATTTGTAAATGGTCTGTGCTCAGCCTTTCCCAGGCAGCTTCGAAAGAGTGAGGTAACACAAATGGGCTTCTTGCTGCATGTCAAAGGGACATGGAATTCTGATCCGTATTGTACACACAAACTTGTGTACCGCACACTGTTCCAACCACAGTACTTTCACTATTGTTTCTGATTCTCCAGTCAGTGTGACAACTGCTGGCTTGCAGCTATTCAAATTACTCAAGTTAAAACTATTCACCTGTCCATGTCCCTTTTCAGTACTTCTCAATCCAGATTTAGAATTTTGAAAGCAGAAGACACTAAAATCTCTGATGACATATTAGTAATATAAATGAGCTCCCAGAGGAATCCCACAGATGGTAGCTTAAAAAAGGTGATCAGAAGGAGGATGACCTCAGCAGCTACGCTGGCTCACTGTATCTTATGAAACAATGCTCTCAGCCTCTGGAGCTGACCCTAGATATTATCTTAATTCAACGCACTCAAATTTACCCAAAGCCTTTAAAGTAGCCATCAAATAGTGACTGTCATCGTTAATTTACATTAAAAACCGCTTTGTGCCAATTTTCTATGTATTTGACATTGTTTTCTTCATAGTCTTAAGGACTGCCACAATTCCATTTAATGAATTATTTGTTCATCGTTTTGCAGTTCTGTCTAAATAGAACTCTAAAAATATCTTTATATGACAGCATAGCTGGATTTGTAAGATCCCAGCAGTCTCAGGACACCTACTGCTATTACATCACTCAGCAATCAAGCTAAAGTTAAGCTGTGAAAAATGCAACACTTCCTAGCATGTTACACTGACTCAGTAATATAAAAAGGTTATCTTAGAAAATATATTGGAAAATAACTGTGTTTTTAAGGAAATATTGATAATCAGGAAGAGAAACAAATTATGCTTTCTAGTTTTAATCTGCTTTTTCCCTACAAAACCTACCAAACATATCTAAACCATCAACAATTCAATAATAAAAATTTTCTCATTGCACAGACTAACCATATGAATCCATGACAGGTTTGAGGTCCTTGTACTGAGTAATAACACTGGTTGTCTCCTGTATAGTTAGGTCTCTATACTTGTACTGGAAAACAAAACACAGAATCACTTTAGATTAAATTTTCAGTGTAATTTATTTTCTTTTATTTTATCCAACAGACTGGACTTATGAGAGTTTACATTGACATATGGACATACCTTTCCCCTCTTCTTTTGGAATATGAATTTATTTTTCCATATTACTTAACTGAACACTGCCTATGTAACTTACTGAACTTTAACAAGGTGTCAAGGTGCTTTTAGTCTTAAATAATGATTCATACATCAAGCGATTGGGGGAAAGCATTTTCATTCACATTCTACCGCCACCAGCAGTATTAAGAGATGTATGTGTATCTAAACAAAAAATAAAATACATCCCTGCACCTCCAAACAAATACAGTGGTGTTTCCAATAGTCCTGATACACAGCTGTCTAGGATCTGAACTGCATAAGTATCTTCCATAGAACTTTGCAGAGCATCACAGTGTTTATCAGTCATTGATCAGTATTTTATCAACTAGAGAGCAGACATTTCAAGGCACGATATTATCTGTCATAATACTGGTTTCACTCCTTCCCTTTAATCAGGAGCAGGGAGTAACTCATAGCACAGAGGTTCAGTAAACCAGACACACTACTACAGAATTTAACAACCTCAGAACTATAATCCACAGACAATAAAGGGCATGCTCCTGGCCAGCAGAGAGCTGGTTCACCAAGCAGTGCAGCTCTTTAACCTTATGGCCATTCTTCCTGGTAACCACCACTAAAAAGAAAAGCAGAAATATAGTCTCTTGACAGTGGTTTTATTGTGATGAAGTTAAAAAAAATTAAAAAGTAGGGATTTTCATTTCAGGCTGCTGGCCATAGCCCTGTTTTCACCGGAAGCGTCACACAACACTGCTTGGCTCTGTATTAATCAGTGACTAATGATTTACCTTTCAAGAAATTTTCTTGGTTCTTTAAACAAGGACGACAAAAAAGCCCGTCTTCATCCTTGTCAGTGAAGCTGAACTTGCCTTCCACCTACATTTGAGCAGTGAACACACATGGTGCCCTATAGCCCTACAACCACACTGTAGTTCTGATCCACTTCACTGTGTGACAGCCCCAGCTAGGCAAACGGTTTCTACTTAGCTTTTACTGGTAACATCCTAACCCAGAACTAAAGTTTCACAGGACTACAAGTAACAGTATATCCGAGATTTCGGTGCACCATACTTCCCTTTACAAACTAACTCAATTTACAGTTTCCAGGCGGCTGCACACAACCATTTTACACTGTTCGGTCCGGCAGCCGATGCGACTACCCCGAAGCTCCTCGCAGGCTCGCGAGTGTCCGTAACCACCCGTGCTGAGGAGAATGGTTAGAGACCCGACCGCTCCCGAGGCCAGCGCAGAGGCCGCAGGAGACACGAGGCCATCACCGAACACCGCGGACAGCCCGCACCAGGCCGCGGACAAGACCCTTCTCCCCTCCGCCCAGCCCCCGGGCTGAGGCTGCCGCCGGCTCGACCCAGAGGCCACCCCGCCCGATGGACCCGGGGAGGGGGCGGGGAGGAGACGCCTGCAGCCACCGAACCGAGCATGTAGGGCTGGTAGGGGGCTCTCCGTGCCCGCGGAAGCGCCATTACCTTGGCGAGCATTTTCTTGAGCTGGCTCTCGGAGACCGCCATGGCGGCCGGTCCCTCCTCCACCCAGGCTCCGCTCCCGGTGGTGGTGGTGGTGGTGGTGGTGCCGCCGCCGCCACACGCCACACACCCCACCGGCCCGGCCCGGCCCAGCCCGGCCCAGCCCAGCCCAGCCGCCCTCTACATAAAAACAGGAAGCGCCCAAGAACCCGCTTCCGGCAGCGACCCCACTTCCGCCCGGCCGTGACGACAGTTCTGCGACGGGTCAGAGGGTGGCGGGCGCCAGCGGCGGGAGGTACCGGCGCCTGAGGGTCAGTCGGGGTACCGAAAACTGCACGGAACACGGGTCTGGAGGGCGGTTTATTGTAAAAGTGTTTCTGGGAATTCATTCCATGCGAGAAGGGAAAGTGCTGGGGCCCTTCGGTTGCTTTTCAATATAAACACGACTAACAGCCAGGACAGAAGCATCGAGCTAAAAAACATACCTGAAACAGTTTACAGCCTTTTATGATGAAAAGTAGTAATAAAACGCCCCCAAATAAACAAAACACCCTGACTATTCACATGAGAATAAATGGTCAGCATGTTAAAAACATCTCAAAGAACAACATAAGCACATTATTTTATGCTGGTTTTTTTTTCTGAAGAGATTAAAAAACAGCCCCCAAAGTCCAGCTGTTGTATTGGAATATATAATATAGCCGCAAAGTTGGCCAGCTGTATCCATCACTAATTTTGTCATATCAGTGCCCACCACAAAGAGGAAATTTGAGTATTCAATGAAAAAATCTGAATTATTTAAGGGTTCTTTTTATATTTTTATCTTAATTCAGAAATCAGTATAACTCAGAATTCTGTGTAAGGCTGGCTTTTTGTGAGACACAACTGGAAGGCACTAAGGAATAGATTTTGCACTGACACAGATACTGCGTGAGCTTAGAAAGCTTCATCAGTATTTAACCAGTCAGCCCTCAAGACACAGATGTGGAATGAAGTTTCTACACTGCCCACAGCAGAAGCGGAGCTCACATGCCTCCTCTGCCTGCAGTGTAGTGCTGAGGTATGGTTAGGATGAATATAGTATTTTACCAGTGCAGCAAATCAAGAGGTTAGAGCCCAATAAACCTTTCATCTGAAAAACATGTGCTCTTTGATATACCTAAAAATCCACATCCTGCTTTTTCACTTCATACTTGGTTTCCCATCTCAAGCAGTTGTATTCTCCTTGGGCTGATGTAAAGCCTACTGACATCAGCTGGCTTGGGATGAAGGCCTGAGCTCACAGATACTTCTGCATTACTTAACTGCCAGAATTTTAATCTTTATTTGAAGCCCACCCCCTGTTCCTCCTGCTCAGGAAGAGCACCTGTTCCAGTGCCACACAGGGTGTGTTGTACGTACCAAGAACTGCAGACACTTTAGTGCTCTGAACTTCCTCCCAAAATAACAGCAAACAAATCATGATCACAAAATCTCAGACATCATTAAACAGAAATTCATACCAATATTTCATGTTTGAAGGGTATTGTTAATGTCATGCTTTTACCTTTTTATCCCTTAGTAGCAAGCAGGAGTCCACATAAGAGCAATAGGCATGGAAGATTGAGCTATCAAACTGCATCTCTGAGTGCCCTGAAGACCTGGAGTATGACCATGTTCTAAATGAGCCCGTAGTGAAGCACTTAAATACCAGGAGGAAGAGTTCTGGTGGGATCTGCTCTCTGGAGTTTCTGCAGAGCTGGGTAAGCCCCACTCCTAGGATGTCTCCTAATGAGGTGCAAAGAGCTAAGAATAACCTAAGAACCAGGCTATAATCAGCAACAAAAAACCACAGGCAGAAGTCACCTGAATTTAGGTAAAACATTTTTCCACATTACCCTCCTCATTTTGGCTACCAAAAGTGCACTTTTCAAATAAGCAGTTACTGTGCAGTATTAAATAATTTAAATCAAAAGTGAGAAAGCATTTTTTGACAGTAAAGTAAAAAAACACCTTGTTCTACATAGAAATCCATATATACCAAGCAACTCTTTCCATCTAGCTAATCTTTGACTTCTGCAAGCAGACACTGTGGCTTCCCTTGCACTTGCTTACAGTTTCAGTTGCTGCTGAAGGTCATTAATTGATCCTGCAGTGCTCTGCAGTTTCTCTTGCACTAGTGGATCTTCTTCTAGTTTGACCATTTCAATCATCCCATTGGTTCCAAGAACACATGGCAGACTTAAGAATACTTCACTGTTTATATTGCAGCATCCCTGAAACAACATGCAAAGTACACTGTCAAACAGTTACTTAGTTTCAGCTTTGCCTGAAGCATGGAACTACATCGAATAAATTGATTTTACTTATGCAAGGATATTCCATCATGTGGCATGTTTTTTTATAGGTCACATGTGAGTTATTTTAAATCCTGTGCAATAGGCTACTGAACAGAAACTGTAAAATATTATTGTACAGATAAAAAAAATATCTTGAACCATGCCACATTTGGAGGAGTTTCATAATACAGGTAAAGCAGACCTCTATATTGCAGGCAAAGTTTATCCTACAAAAACCTGTTTAACCAGTTTGTTAGGTAGAAGAAGCAAGGATGCTTGCTAGGACAGTATTACTAGTTCTTTCAGGACTTCACAGATGAAATTTAAAAATGCAGCCAGAGAACGCTGTCCAGGGAACGTTTTTCAATTATTGATCCCATATGCATTCTGTGAGAACCTTCACTGAACTTATATCCCTGTAATTCAAGTTTACACTGCAAATTTTGTTTCTTCTTAGGATCTGTATGGGAAATTTTACATTCTGTACTTACTCTGCAGTTTAAGAGACTTGTTACTCCTCTGTATTTGCATTTATCATTCGTAAATTAATAATTCATAAATGATTAAAAACACTACTTGAAAGCATAATGATGAAATTAGGTATATCTCTGTACTCAATGCAATAAGCAGCCTGCTCAATTTCCCTGCACCGGGACCTGCAAATCACCCTTGTGAAGCCTGTAAATAGAAGTGACAAGTACATGTTTCTACATGGGATTTACTTTCCTTACATGAAATGACTTCATGCTTTAATGAAGCCTCTCAGGATAAACTTAAAATTATAGACAGAACTTTGTTTGAAGATAAATGTAGCTTCATGATCTTCTCAATATAAAGTATCACTGAGTAAAAAACCAGCCACTTCAAAGCTGGTCAAATAAAATATTGGCAGAAAATGCATTTTATACTTTCATAAAAGATACTGAGCTCTTCTGGCCCCTGGACAAGTCTACATTCAATACTGAGCGCACTGGGAGACTGCAACACACACATTTCTCTTCATTTACCTAATCCAGCTATTCTGGGAGAGCTGGTCAGCAACTTTGAATATTTCCCCACTGGAGTCTTGTATCTTTGGGAGAATAATCCACTTTTTATATTGGTTTCAGATTAACACAATAATTGACTTTTGTTTATTTTTGGACTGGAATTTGAAAACTGTTGTTGGAAGAAAGTAACAGAAGTAGAGCTACTTCAGAACACCTCTTTAAGTGAGAGGTCTGTGCTGCTAAAATTAATAGTTATATCCAATATAAATAATAAAATTTTAGTGCCAACCAAAAGATATTAACACATTTACCTTTGCCAGAGTTGATACAGAATGAACCTTTCTTTTATCTTTCAGTATACTGTCAGTCAAATCAGCAACCGAGAGCCCAACAGACCAAGATCTCTGACCTTTTCCCTTTAGAACTTCCATAGCTCTATATAAATCAGGAAAAGGAGAAAAACATGATGCTTAGATTTTAATTGTTCCTATCTGGTTTATGTGTAAAATTCAATAGACAGATTAAGGCACCATATCAAGTAAAGTGTACTATAAAAACATGATTTCTGGTTTGGAAAACAACAGAAGAGAATGAAGAATTACTTTAAAACCCCACACACGATTGATCTGGCAGCTCTCATATTTTTAGTGTATATTCTACAAAGCTTGTCTTGTCCTTAGATCATCACAGGTACAACATTATTAAGAATTTCAGAAAAAGAGTGGCCATATACACATATCTGAAAGTGAGTAACACCCAGACCTACAAATTCCTGTAGACTCAATATGTGAACATTTTAGGGCAAACTTCCTCCTCTTCATAAAGAGCTGAGGAAAAAGCCTCTGCAAACACCAAGTGCCTAAATGCGAAGAAAAAGAATTGAGATTGTAATGGTGTTACCTGTTAGCCACTGTTTCCCTTGAGTTATGAGCAGCCATTCCTTCTGCTTGAGCTGCAGCTAAATTACAACTGGTCCACGCTGGTACTAAATAGAAACAATATTTAAATGCACATCTAAGCAGTGACTAAAATAGGTACCAGGTAAGGTGAGAATAAAAAAAAAAATAATCATACTAGTAATAAATTCAAGCTTTCCACACTGTCCTTCCTGCACAACAACCCAAATACAGCTAACAACCTTCTAAGGCTCCCAGGGCTGCTGAAATAAACTCCATAGCAGCACCTGGCCAGAGACTTGCTTAAAAAATGAAGTAATATGTAATAATTCCTACATGAGCAGCAACCTACCATATATTATACTACATGTCCTTCTTTTCTCAGTACCTCTAACCTGTATTGTTTTACCAAATAAAAAGCATTTGAGGTTGTATTATCTTCTTTTTTTTTAACTATGACAAGTGTCAAATACTTTTGCTACCACTCCAGGTCCACAGTCTTGGGCACACACCAAAACTGCATTATTTGGAACCATTATTATGAATATCTACCACCCTGCTTATGACTGCCTGCATTGCTTTTCTCAATTATTCATTTATTACTCAATTACTTAAGCACTGCCAGGACATTATATAAAGTATCACTTTACCTTTGTTTTCCCCTTGTTCACCAATGATCCAAGCATCTTTTGCCAACACCTGCGCTTTCAAAAGGTTTGCCAGTATATTCTGAAATCTCTCAGTATCTAGGTTAGCACCTACTCCAATAACTCTGTTTTTGGGAAACCCACTCAGCTTCCATGACACATATGTCATTACTTCAACTGTATGTGAAAAAGAAAAATAGGTTGACAATGAAAGACCACTCAAAATTCAACACAACTGTGAACTATGACTCACAATTCCCCAAAACTCAGGACCAAATTTACTTTAGAAAAGGTATGAGCATGTAAGGACATATCAGTAGTTTATTTCAACCTAAACCACCAAGTCAGGTGAGGAAGAGGTGAACAAAATTCACAGCCTAAATAAAGCTTAAAGAACAGTCCAATGGAACTTCCGAATGAGTCACCACACTTCCTTTACCAAAAATCTCACATGCTTCTAAATTTAATTCAGACAGTATTTAATTTCTTTACATTTGGCATCTCTTTTCCATCTTCACAGATTTAAATGATAGGAAGGGCAAGAAGCACTTGAGATATAGAGAAGGGCTGTCTTCAGTGTGTTTACAGGACAGAGATGCTCACATTTATTTTAGGTAGGATTTTTGCTTTGCCTTAGTTCACAGTGTCACTGGTGCAACAGATTTAAACTTTCCACGAAAACATAGATGTGATATTTACTATCAACACTGTATTATGGACATCAGTAGTCTGTGTGTGTGATCATGTATGGCATGTAACACACATGCATTTATCCTTACAACACAGGAGAAACATATACGTAAAACTCACAACTGACAAGACAACACCCAATGGATGCTAATCTTGTAGATACACTCATGTTGAAACTAGGCACAGAAACACACAGAAATACATACCTTTTACTCAAAGTACACTATTTTCTTTTATCTTGGTAACAGTAAAGAAAAAAACCCTCAAAGACAGAGTCCTGCTCAAAGGTGAAAATGAAAACATCTTTCAGAGTAGCAAGAATTTTTGACTGCTGGGTGTATTCAGCAGCAACATTTTTAAATGGCCAAAAGAAAAAGCCAGCTGAGGGATAGAACATTAGGTGAAGTACCAATATACCTGGATGAGAAGCAACAAGGAGAACAGTGTTCTGACTGTAGTGTGATATTGCTGGAATAATTCCTCTGAACAAATCCACATTGCTTTGTATGACATCAAGATAAGTTTGAGCATTACCCAGAGAATTAACTGTAAGTACCACAACTTTTGAATCAGCCGAAGCAGAAAAATCTGAAAATATAAAGAAAATTTTTAAATAATTTTTAAATAAGGGGAAAGCCTTCGTTTATCTGAGGTTTCTATATTTATTTTTTTTTAATTTTATAGCTTAAGCAAGGACATGTAGACAATCATAAAAACTGTTCCAAAAGTCTATTTAAGTAAAATGCATGTATTTATTAGCTCAAGAAAAGACACAACCATATTTGTTGAAGAAATTCTTAAGTCAAAACTGCCTTTGTTACAGATTATCTTAACTTTTACTGAATCTTTTTATATTTTGTGTTTGTTTGTTAAACAGTTAGCTATAGGAACATCTTGATTTAGGTTAGCCTTATGTTAGCATGGGTTGCTGTTCTGCTTGAAATCAGATGCTGCATTGCTTGAAATCCCTGTTCTCTCTAACATGTTAGGCTTAGTCCCTATACTCTCTAGACCATAACCAGAGCACCTAGGGTCTATTGTATACAGGATGAGTTATCTGAAACTTGGCAACAAAACTTACTTTTAAGGTGTCCTGAAGTAAACTGCCTTTATTATAATACTAAAAAACACACCCACAGATTAAGTACACCCTTGCCCAGGTGAAGACCCTTCCTCCATGCAAGCATAGTAACAGAAGAGAATGACACAGCAGATTATTATAATTGTAATGGTGAAATCGGCATTGGGTGTGCTTGATTTGTGGAAATCCCACCAAGCGCTGCAATAAAGAAGTGCCTGCTTCTTAATGCTACATTGGTAATTAAGGAGTTTTAGTCTCCCAACTGTCAGCGACACCTTGAGGGGGTAACTGAATATCTAAGTACCACATAGGTGATCAGCTTGGGCACAATAACAATGTAATTTGACTGTCACACCACTTCTGAAACCACCTGAAGCTAAAGCAGAGGCCTACTGCACTGGAAACATATTGGAAGCATACTAAGCGGGATATAATTAATATCACTTTGCCCCAAGACTAGATGTAAGCATACTAAAATAACAGGTGACTGTCTAAGCATTTTGTAGTATTTTAACACTACTAACAGCACAGCTAGCAACAAGCTTTTTCTACCCAAATGTAAATATATAATAGGTAATTGCAAAGGCGCAGAGATTTGTGGTACAGTTACACAACCAGGGTTCAGGAAAAAAATGTGCTAGCAGTAAAACCTGCAAAACAGATGAAAGAATGTAGAGCAGGCAATGACAGGTGTGGAATAAGCAGCTAAGATGCTTGGTGAAACCAGAACAAGTCCCTGTCTCCAAAATAAGAAAAAGCACATCAGAAGCACAGGGGAAAAAAAAAAAATCATCTTGCAGAGGGCACAAGGACATAAAACCACAACATACAAGTGAGGAAGAATGGTGAAGTTGCTCAATTCAGTTCCAGCTTTCCCTGTGGAAGAGCTTTTGAGCCACACCACCTCAACCTCTGCTACTAAGACCATCTAAGACTAGCCACCACCACTAGTTACGGAGACATGGTATTGACTTGAGTTGTACACTCACAGCTGAGGACAAGATTGTTAAGAACTAATTGTTTGAATATGCAGTGATGGTGATTAAGAACTATTGGCCATGTACATGCTTAATGACCATCAATCTAGCAAAGTAGCACTTTGAAATTTACCTTTACTTACTAGCCTTAAAAACACTGCTCTCATAGCTACCTCTGATTGCTCAGCACACACATACTTGCATACCCCTTCCTTCCCTCTCTCTACTTATGGCTCTGAAGAAATGCCATCCAGAGGGACCTTGACACACTTGTGAGGTGGGCTGATGCCAACCTTATGAAGTTTAACCATGCCAAGTGCAAGGTCCTACACCTGGGTCGGAGCAATCCCAGGCACAGCTACAGATTGGGTAGAGAAGAGATTCAGAGCAGCCCTGCGGAGAAAGACTTGGGGGTGTTGGTTGATGAGAAAATGAAGATGAGCCAGCAGTGTGCACTTGCAGCCCAGAAAGCCAACCATATCCTGGGCTGCATCAAAAGGAGCGTGACCAGCAGGTCGAAGGGGGTGACCCTGCCTCTTTACTCTGCTCTTGTGAAACCTCAGGTGGAGTATTGTGTGCAGTTCTGGTGTCCTCAACATAAAAAGGACATGGAACTGTTGGAACAAGTCCAGAGAAGGGCCACGAGGATGATCAGGGGACTGGAGCACCTCCCATATGAAGACAGGCTGAGGAAGTTGGGGCTGTTCAGCCTGGAGAAGAGAAGGCTGCGTGGAGACCTCATAGCAGCCTTCCAGTATCTGAAGGGGGCCTATAGGGATGCTGGGGAGGGACTCTTCATTAGGGACTGTAGTGACAGCACAAGGGGTAACGGGTTAAAACTGAACCAGGGGAAGTTTAGATTGGATATAAGGAGGAAATTCTTTCCTGTTAGGGTGGTGAGGCACTGGAATAGGTTGCCCAGGGAGGTTGTGAATGCTCCATCCCTGGCAGTGTTCAAGGCCAGGTTGGACGAGGCCTTGGGTGATATGGTTTAGTGTGAGGTGTCCCTGCCCATGGCAGGGGGGTTGGAACTAGATGATCTTGAGGTCCTTTCCAACCCTAACTGTTCTATGATTCTATGATTCTATGATTCTAAGTAATAGCTTGGCTTCTCTATATTTCTGCACGAGTCCAATTTCAGTATTAGCCTCTTACCTTGGAAGTACAGACTCACATACCTCTACCTCTATAAACAGAATGAAAAAAGCCTGAAATAAAAGTGATGCAAGCTTTGCTGAGGCTTCTCTTAACAATTCTACCCTGAAAAGAAGAAGAAAAGTAAGAAGCTATGGAAAAAGAACATCCTAAGTTTAAAAAGATGGCCTATACACCAGAATCTCTGTATCTCCCCAGGTGTCCTGCTCTCATTAAAATGAGCACAACCACACACAGTATATATTTGTTCCCATTACAGAAACAACATCTAATACCTTTGCTGATCTCCACGTTTGGCAAAGCAAAGATGTCCAAGTCCATGGTTCCTCCTTTTGCTGCACCTTCAGAAAGATCCAAAAGAACCACCTTGTTTGCACTACCCTGTATTAATAAAAGTAATGCAGATGAACAATAAACAAAATTTTGTTCTTGTAGGGGTAAGGAACATAACCCTGTGTTGCTCCAATTCCAGTGTTTGTTGTACTGTGTATATAACAAACAAAATTGCTGATCAAAATTACTGCCAAATCACAAAAGAAACAATTCAGTTTAGTGAGTTTAATTGCAAAATAACTTATTATGAAACAAACAAAAACCTCACAAAACAATCTCTGGGAAGTTCTAAATGTTGGTGTTACTGATGTCTCTGAGCGTACAGCCACAATGAAGTGCAGACCATCTAGAGACTATCCTTTTCCAGGGGACTGGAAGATCCTGATGGTAAGAGGCTACTACTTAGGCAAGAATCCTTTAAGTAAAAATTTTCAAAATATGTGAATTCAATATTCAACCTTTTGTATTTAAAAGGTGACTGAGAAAACGGGGCAGAAACCAACACTTCTGTGTGTCCCTGAGTTAACTGATGAGGCAAATGAGAGAAGCAGTCACATGGCTTACAAGTTATTGAAACTGCTGAGTTATTTCTATGAGTCAGACACTAAGAACTAAACTGAAACCTGTCTATTAATTAGGGCTGTTGCTATTTATAATAATTACATACCTTTGCTGCAACTGCTAGCACACACGCAATGCCAAGTTCTCCCGCTCCAACAATAGTAATTTTGTTAATACATCCTTCATTTTTGCCTCCACCAATTTTACTCTTTGATTTCAAGTCAGTTTCTCCTACAATTAAAAGAAAACCACAGACTTTAGTACTGGTCCACACTGTATCAATACAAGCATTGCTGCTTCTTAAAGGATCATAGTTGTGCCAGAGTTAAACCAAATTACATAAACTTTTTCAAAATAGTGGTCAAGTGTGACCACAGAAAATTAATCACAACTTGCAAGGTGTAAAACACAAATATTCCTCTCTGGGTAAGAATGTTTTTTTTTCACCAAGTAGAAAATACGAGCATAACAACACCAAGAAGCTAGGCACTAAGACCATACAAACAATACTCCCTTTGCTACTGTTACAGGTGTGAATATATACCACAGTCATAACATTTGTAAAAGATCTCATATTTTGAAAAGACATGTGTCGTCGTTTAAGCCCAGCTGTAAATCAGAACCATGCAGTCTCTCTCTTACTCCTCCCCATCCCTCTGGAAGCAGGAGCAGGGGGGGAGTGAGAGAGACTGGAATTTGATGGAAAATGGAATCTGATTAAAATACAATGATCTGAGATTCTTTAGCCAATGTTACTGGTAACACAACAATTCTGAGTATAAGGCAGAGAGATTTGTAACAGAAACATTGATTGCCTAGCAACGTGAATTGTGTGGACATGCATGTGTGCTCACAAGCATGTGTGTGTATACGATTATCAGAAGAAATAGCAGGAAAGGGTTAAAGGGGAAAGTTTGCACTAGGTGCCACAGATCACCATCATGATTTCACTAAAAGAAGGAAGAAGAAAACACTGAACTAAAGAAAATGTGTCAGGATGAACAACAACAGGACCCATAAAATACCCATATAAAGAAAACACGAGAACTGTGAAAATCTGGAATTTTGCCCAAGACTTACAATGGGTGAGATAAAGTAATGAGGCAAAAATGCCAAATGGCATCCACTCCTGAAGGGTATAAAAGTCAAGTCCAAAATCAACTTGTCACCACTGAACAAGAAGAACCCAAGAGACATGATATGGACTCAACAGCCAGCACTCCTTGTCCTTAGTGTTGCACACCAGTGACTGTGGTCAGACGGGTCTCAGGGCTTATGACTGTGGATGTGAGAGTATGAGTGAATGAGATCTGAGAGAATGAATGATTATGATTTGGTAAAATCAACTTGTTTATAATAAAATCACATTTCTCTTACACAAGATCTCATATTGAGTTTTGCTGCAGTAATTTCCAGGAAATGAGTAGTACCAAGTCTACAGAATTTTTCAGTAAGCTTAAATGCAAAATGAGCTGCTTACTCAAATGAAGAGAATCTGAGCTCTCTGTTCAAAAATAGGCACTTTTGATTATACAAAGAAAATACCAAGCACTATGGACATGCAAACACTAAAACCTCAGATATTAAAATTGCGTAGGAATCTTTGTGATATCAACTAATAACAATAAACAAAGCATACACTGTGTAAGAACATTACTAACAAAGATATGAAAACATCTGCACCTTCAGTAATCTTTGCAATGTAGGAGAGAAGTTCCGATTGCCTAGCTGCATCAGAAGATGACAGTGAATACAAAGGGAGCTCTTCCTCAAATTTTGCAATCATTTCCCTGATTAATCCAATGACAGTTGATTTAGGCTGAAATATAGCAATACAGAAGACAAAACAGTTGAGTAGCTATTCCATGGAGTGGTATCAGCTGTAACCAGCAGGAGTTCATAAAGATCCTAACTATACAAAATTTATTCAAATTATAAATCTTGACACCCTTAACACATAAACACTTAAGGGAAAAAAAGCACTACTCTACAAGAAGGTAATTTCCAAACAGGAGTATAGATTAAAAGGAATTTAACAAAAAGGAATTATAAAATTTAAATTATTAGTGCAACTAGTTTTTGAAAGCATCCACGAACATATGGAAGCCTTTGATATAGCCACATCCAATATTATAAATGGGACAAATCATAGCTCAAGGCAGGATCGTTCAGTCTTCTCAGACAAGCTTAGCTGTCTGGAGCTTTGACAATTCAATCCTCCTTTGGGCAAATCACACAGTAGAAATCAGTAAAAGTTTCCATTCTATAACAATAATGTGAAATATGTCCCATCCATTTCAGAAAACTAGCATTCATTAAACAATTTTTACTGGCCTGGCATGGCAGTCACATTTATGTAAGTTATTTAATACAGAGCATAAAATCATTTAGGAACGGCACTGGCTTTTGAATCTCTATGCTAACATTTCAGAGTTCTGCTGAGACATACACAAAAGACAGAAACTTCCACTGAACTTTCTTGAGGGTCACTCAACTGACGTAATATTATTACTTACTATTCATAGAAACAGAGGCTTACATTGCTTTGTAATAAAGCCAGTCCTCTTTTCCTCAGCTTAAAATAATTTTCCTTACAATCACTTTAAACTTCTTTACAATTGCTTTAGACTGTCTGAAAGAGAGCATAATATTCTGCTTCTCTTTGCAGAATCATTACATAATTAAGGTTATCCAAAAAAATACAGAAAACAAAAAGCCCTGAACCCTACCTACTCTTCCCCATTGATCTCCATAAGATACTGTTCACTATTTCCAAGTACTTCCCCCTCCCCTGTCAGCCACTCCACCTCTTACATGGCTCCAGTTTTGCAGGTAGGGCAAATAAATCCTGCCATGAGCATCAACATGCTTTCCTACTGAAATGCCCATGTTCACAGTTGGCTTCAAGAAGCAAATGGGGGGAGCAAAGGGATGAGAATCCAGAATCCACAGACAAATAGGTATGTTATAGGAATTACCTGTTAAACACAAAATAAAAGCCATTACTAGCTTCTGCATTGAGAAGAGGCACTAAAAACCAGGCATGTGTGCATGTGATTCACAGTTTGTAATAACAAAATGAAAAAGCCTGATGGATCACTTTCCAGATTCACACTGGAAAGTGTTTGTTACTCTGGCTAGTTAATAGGAACAGACTTGTCTGGATCAACTTAATGTGCTACTATTGTGTGTTTCTTAATATAAGGCTTCATAGTTGTTTTGCTTCCCAGAGTATTGTATCAGCCTATTCTATCTATCTAACGTGTCTCCTTTTCTGGGCAAAGAAATCTCTTACAGCTACTCATTTTGTACTTATTTTAGGACTCAACAACTGGTGCAAAGAGGCATCTACCAAGAACTTTATCTCAGACTTCAAAGGCTTTAAGTTAAAAAATAAAGAATTACCTACTAGCTATTTTTGGACACTGCCTGTACAAGCATAGGGTTTGTAGAGTTCATGCAATCTTCATTAGAACCAAAAAGTTTGCCTAAACAGTCTCAAAGGACATGATTTTTTTTTAATAGTTAGTTGACTCATTTAATTAATAGCGCCTTATTTCAGCATCTGTGTGTGCATGAAGGCACTTGCAGTAGAAGTGGCTTCTGCCAATTCATCCAAAATCCTTTACAGCCATTTTTAATGAAGCTGCACAGTGTACTGTTAAGAGGCAGTACCCAACATACTTTATATTTAGGTTCATAACTTGTAAAGAGATTATATTTGATTTATCTTACCATATTTCACTGGAACAGTACCACTAAAATTCAGAAGGTCCTTCTGTGATCCATCCTTGAAGGCTGAAAATAAAAATGCTATTTTAAAAAATAGTAATAATAAATCCTTTTGAATCTAGCATAGCAATCCACTATACAGAACAAATTTTTCTTCAGAAATCAAATCCACTACTGAAAGAACCAAGGCTTAAATGTTACAAAGTTCCCCCCCCCTTTGATATAATTCCTTGAAAGAATCTTGATGAAAATTGCATTGGTACAGCTAAGCACATCATCAGTTTGATGTCTGAACATCCTTGTCCTGGGTAATTCTGGTGACTTTCACTCAGGCTGAGGGATTCTGAAAGTTATGCCTGATAAGCTAAAGACATCAAAATGCTTTCAGTACAATCATGGGATAAGGGAAAAATGCTGTTACATAGAAAGAATTTGAAAGAATATCAATCTTCTATAATTACTGACAAGTTAAAATAAAATTAAATTTAGTGAATGAGTTGCTTCATTTTTTTACTTGTATGCATTCTTGGGAGAACTTTCAAAAAGGGTCACATGGTGTAAGAAATTTTACTGTGTCAAAATAAAGACTGGAACACAATGAAAGGTATTAACACTATTTAGATTCTATTATACACAGCCGAAATTGATGGCAACTAAGAATCTCCATAATTAGTTCAAAGTAACCGTATCACTTCTTACTGTATGCGTTCATGGAGAACGTGAAGTTTGGGTAGGCCTTATTAACATTCTTCAGTTCTTCTATGGTCAGGTCTCTGAACTTGTACTGGGAAGGGAGAGAAAAAAATGCTGAACTTCAAAAGCTTCTTTCATTACCAGAGATATGGGAAAGGAACCAAGAGAAGGTAGAAACACAAGAAGGGGAAGGTAACAATTACTTGCAGATTATAAATAGTTTTGGTGTGAAATAAATTTTAAAAAATATATATACAAAAAAAAGAAATAGATTTAAAGGTAGCACAAGTCTGCCGGTGCTACAATAGAGCTCAAATCCTGAGCATCACTCCTTATATAGCATTTCTTCCCCTTTACAGATGTATGAGCAGAAGCCTAATAAATTCAGTCTCCTCTGCACTCAATAATTAAAAACAATATAAAAATATAAACCTGTTAGAAAAAAGACGCCACCTTATTATTGACACAGTTACTAGTTTCATAAGGTCGATTTCCACAGACATATTAAGTGTAAGTCATTAGCCTATGGGATTTTTTTTACATGTTTAAACTGTCCTTGAGAGCTGAGAAAATTCCAACAAAATAATACATCTCTCTTTCCTGCCTGCAGAAAACCTGCCTACAGATTAACTGAAGTACCAGTGCTTGAAATGTGATCTTAAAAGTAATTATCAGCACTCATGAATCACTCCTACTTTATTTAGCCTGTCCCCAGCCAGTCCAGTACCTGAACTTCCAAGAGATTTTGCATCCTCCCACATCTGAAAGGTATGAAGAATGTTTTCTAGGTTAGGGCATTTACTTCTCGTTTAAGGAAGTCCGCAGATGCCCTGTAGCCCTTGCCTAAGCAAACACAACTGCAGCCTGAGAGTGGCTTAAAGATCTGCCCACTGCACTGCAACGCTTGTCACAAAGTAGCAGCTAAAATCTTTAACCTCTGCAGCAAGGCCCCCCACCAGAAGCAGCAGCAATACCACAGCTAGGTGGATGGAATGATTATTTTCTGCTTCTTGGAAGAAAACACAAAGCTGCTGAAAAGAAGCACCTTTTAGTTAGCTTCTCCCTGTTCAGTCTTACGGGGTACTGCGAAGTCAAGCAGTAAAAAGAAATAACCAAAAGTGCCTAAGTTACGAAAGTCTATGCAATTTAAATTTAATACATTTAGGTCAATACAGCTGGTTGTGAAATCAAAGCCATCTTTCCCCCAGCTGACCCCCTTCTTATTTGTAATGTAAAATGAGACATTCCTATTAAATATTTAGTTCTTTTCTAAGGATGAGAGGACTTCTAAGGTGAGTCAGATACTGACCTTTCTCACTTTGCATCTAAAATTTTTTAAATACACATACCTCAGTTTCTCACATTGAAATTAAAACATCTTTACCTCAGATGGATGCTGTGAAAATTAATCTGTATTTATAAATCGTGAAGATATTAACACAGGGATTGTCACACACACACACCCACACACCCCGTAAATTAATAACTTCCTATAGAGTGAAGTTTCAGTCGCATGCAGCACATCACACATGTTACTGTGTCCTGAACCACAGGAATAAAATTATACACAGTAGAAATTTAAACAGCTGCAGTAAGTGAATGTAAATCACAGAACCAATGAATGATTTGGGTTGGAAGGGATCTGAAAGCTCATCCAGTTCCAACCCCCTGCCATGGCCACGGACACCTTCCACTAGACCAGGCTGCTCCAAGCCCTGCCTTGAGCACTGCCAGGGATTGCGAAGCCACAGCTTGTCTGGGCAACCTATGCCATGGCCTCACCACCCTCACAGGGAAGAACTTCTTCCTAAAATCTAACCTAAATATATCCTCCTTCAATTTTAAGTCATTACCCCTTGTCCTATGCGCCCTTGTAAAAAGTTCCTCTCCAGATTTCTTGTAGGCGCCCTTTAGGGGGGTGCACTGGCAACTGCTCCAGGGTCTCCCCGGAGCCTTCCCTTCTCCCGGCTGAACAGCTCCATCTCTCCCGGTACCCTGAGCGGGACTGAAGCCTTCTACATGCGATGACCACGAAACTAAAGACGACACGGCTGCTGCTGACCCCCCTCCGCTCTGCCCGTCCCTCCCAGCGCCTCATTTTCTGACTCGCGGGAAGTGTCACTGACGGCGTGCCGCCAAGCATAGCATCTCCCACGCCTCTCCTGCTTCAGGCGAGACGCCATCTTCCGCACACCCCCTCCTCCCCCTTGCCGCGACGCCTCAACGGCCGCCGGGGCTCGCGCACCTTGCCCAGCTGCTTCCGCAGCGCCTCCTCCGAGAACGCCATGGCGGCGGCGGCGGCGGCTGCCCGAGCCCGGCTCCCAGCAGCCCTTGCGCGGGACGCTCGCGCCCGCGGCCCTCCCCTGCCTGCTCCCGGTGAGCAGCGGGGGAAAGACGCGGGAAGTCCTTCCTTAGGAACTCACACACATTCTTCAAGGAAAATAAATAAACAAACAAAGAAAATAAGTAAATAAAAATCTGGAATTAACTTCTTTCCCTACGTTGATCTACCTCGTTTTTTTTTTTAAGCCCCCCTTTAAGCCTAACACACAGTAAAAATTGCCTTCTGGCCAGGGGGGCGTGCAAGTCCGATGACCACTTCAGCGGAAAACACAATGGCTTCAGCTGTGTAAATGGAGATAAATGCCAGCCCTAGCCCCACAGCCTACCGGAAAACTGACATAACAGAACAGACTGAGACCTTATGGGTCAGGGTTATCAAAGAGTTGCAATCAACGGATCAATGTTGCTCTCTGACTGCTTGAGCAAGTCCAGAGGAAAGCCATGAAGATCAGAGGACTGGAGCACCTCCCCTCTGCCACAATAAGTTGCTGTCGTTCAGCAGACTTACAATGATTTGCACAAGATCCTCTGTGAGGATCTTTCCGGCCCTTTGAGCTTTCCCAATGAATCAGCATCAGATTATTTTTACATATTGCTTAAGCAGACATGATGCTCTTAATATCAGAAGCTGATGTATCATGCGGAGAGATACTTTAGTTTCCAGCTGCTCACATTCAGTGCAACTAAGTTGCAGGAAAGAGATACTAAAAACCAACTTAGCTTGAAGAAGGAGCACTGACCTCACCTTTTCCAGCTATAGGATGCTAGGACTATTGCATATTGGGTTTTCTTTCACTTGACAATCCCAGCTAGGTGAATTCACAACAGTGCCTTGTATTCAGGGCTGTGAAAGCTCATTCAGAAGTAGAAACCATAGCCTGGCATTTTGAAGGACAGTGTCTGCTGGCTGCAGGAACAGTGGGAGTGCTGGAAATAGCCCGGTGACACTCAGCTCCAAGCAAATGACAGCTGGGGCTCTGTGAATCCCAGGGCAAGGGGGGAAGGGTTATGAGACCTCTTGAATGAGTGAGACATGGGGTATGATGCCAGACTTACCACGGACTGAATAGGAAATATAGTGAATAACACCTTTCCTCTTTCCTGGTGGTCTCACTTTGCTTGGTCCTATCATTCCTAGACCTTTTTTGTGAAGGAGCTGTTGACCTCCAGGAGAGTGTTTGCGGGGCAGAATACATGAAACACCAGCAGCACCTTGGCCCTACTCTGCACTGTATATGTGAGGCCAGCAGCATCCGAAGTCCTGTGTCCCTAACTCCACCAGCTCAGAGGAGCCCTTAACCTGAAGAAGGGAGGGAGAGAGTTTGTCTCGGGGACTGTCAGCAGTACAACCTCACACACTGTGTTCTCTGGGGTGGTGGTTGCTGTGTAGAGACCATCTGTAAACAGGGGAAAGTATTCTGAGCGACTTCAGTTTTGTGGTAGGAGGAACAGGAAATTAAAGCTTTACTTGGACCCCAAGAACTCAGGTCTGAGACACAAGCCATGACAGCAGCCTTCACCATGCCTCCTACAGACTCTGCAGCCTAATGAATTTTCAAGGACTGAAGCCTAGTGAATGCTATGACTCGTTACAGAATGATCTACACAAACACTTATCTAAACCCTCCTAAGAGACAATTTTAACATAATTTTTGTTTCACAGAGATCCTAGCACAGACTAATGTTTGAGAACACATCAGTTCTTTTAAATTTTTTAATCTTAAGCATTTAGAATTTTAATTTCTCCCCATTTTACAGTAAAAATAACTGGGAAAGTCTGATAGATATTTATTAATAGGTTACTGGTAGGTTAGGTGCTTGAAAACACTTTTAAAAATCTTTATGTGCATACATAACCAAAATAATCATAGAAACCAGAACAGTAACAACATACCCTTGGTAGTTTTACACCACTATCATCTCAAGAATGAGAATGCTAATACCATTTCTGTGCAAGGCTGAGAGGTCACCCTTAACTAAGCCCACACCCAAACTACAGAGCCACATTTCTTAGTACTCATTGTTCAAACTCTTCTGTACCTGTGCCCTCTGGCTCAAAATCTTCTCTGAACGTCATTTGCAATGAATAATTCCATATTAAATTAACAGATCTTAACGCCAACTAATCTCTAGAGAATTAAATACATTGCTATCAGGCTAATACTCTGGCTACACAGCTGCCTTCCCATGCCACATACCACCCTGTACTGGTCCTCCAGTAGTTCCTCTCCCCCACATAACTTTAGTAACAAAAGCTAGGGATCAAGTTATCTTTAATATCTCTGAAGCTGTATCTCTTATTCCCTCCCGCAGCACCTCCCAGGTATTAACCAAGGAGGAAGCCAGTAGTACAACAGTTATTTCTGAAGATATTTTCTGCTGGTTGTTTACTTCACCTGTGTATGCTTACTCACTTCAATCAGCCAAAGCAGGACAAGGCAAGCCAGAAGCACTCAGGATAGTGCTGAAGTTGAACATGGCCAGGTAGAGAGATACCAATAGCTTTATGAGCAGTGAGGATGTTCTGGTAAGTACAGTCTTAAACACACCTTGCCTTACACCATCTACACCAAGAAAGGCAGTAATGAGATGTCCTTTACTGGACATACTAAATTTTAATCTGTGATTAAAAGATTCATTCTTTTATTCTATTTGTCTATTGGCCATAGTTCTGACTAACATATCTTTGATTCAGTGTGAATTCTGGGTTTTATAATTTCTAGTGGTAAAAATATGAAGCTTAGCTTAGCTTTCAGGATGTTGTGAATCCTGATGACTATGCCAGTTTCTTGCAGAATGAGTGGTTTAGGTCACTTAAAGAATCACTGTTAAATGTATCAGCAAAAGTGATTTTGATACGAATTTGTAGAAGTGAGACTTAACAGAGTCAAATTAGAATCAATTTGGAATGATTTACACAGAGACCAAAGAAACAAAAGTGTAAGGGAGACCCTTCCGTTGAGTCATGAGGTTCAGAGTAGACCTCCCTGCTTTCTGAACTCATGGAGCTTAGGTGCAGCTAGGTCTAATCTTAGTCTCAGCCTTGGACAACAGTTTATGTCTAAAGGAATTGACTACATGGATTTAATCAGCATTAATTTAGCATGCTGTCAAGCAACTTACTGAGGACCTGCTGCTAGTAAGGGGTCTCTGCCTTGAGTAGGAAAGATATTCCAGTCTCAGTAAGAAATCTGCAACCTTGAGCTCAAGGAGAGATCACTACCATACAGCCAAGCTGGCTAGCACAGGGAGAGCTCCAAGAAGGCTGCCATGCCATGGGATAAAGCGGTTGGCTTGTAGTCAAATTGCACACAATGGGAAAGGTATGCATGAGACCCTCTGTAGCCACAGCTTTCTTTTTTCCTTGATAAATGAGCCTTGGAAATACTAACCACTATTCTTGTGTTAATCGCATAATCAGTGTTTCAAGCTTGTACACATCACAGTGATGCTCACTGGGTCACTCTGCCCCAGTTGTGGGTTTCTTAGAGGAGTTCTTGGCCCAGCTATGGTTCAGGCCTTTACCTCCAATAGAGCCTGCACCAAACTACTGCTGGTTTGTTTATGGGTGTTGAGAGTCCATCCATTTACAAGGATCAAGTCATGTATTACCAAACACTGTCTTTGCTCTAGAAAAGCTTTCACGTGCCTATCAGCACTTTCAACACAAACTGGTAAAGCCAGTTCAACTGGCAATGCTGTGTTCTTCCAAACGAGGTCATAGCATTTTGTATGTTCTTACCAAACAAGCTAGAGAAAATTCTCCAAGTGGGAATTTGTCAAGCAATACACTCACCTCACATTTTATTATAACTCTGTTCTGCATAAAAGCTCACCCTATGTATTGAAAAATATAGCATTATGCCAGGAGTATTGGTCCTCTCAGATGTTTTCTTTGAGACATGGTAGAAAAGATGGCTTAATTATACAGAAAATAGGCTGCAGTTTCTCAGGTGCTAAGGGAGAAGGTAAAATAAAATGACCATCTCATGGAACATGGAGCAAGCTCTACAGCGTGGCTTTTAAGTTTTATTCAGTTCCACATAAAACAGCATCATTTTTACTGTCTTAAACTTCCATACTCTAAATACTAGTCTCATTCTTCTGCCTACTGTGGGCACCCTCTATCTGTAGGTAGGTGAGCTTAGAGCAAAGCCAAGGGAAAAAGGTCCTAAATAACCTGAAACTATGATTTAGGAAGCATTTCAAAGAATTGTCTCCAGTGGAGAAAATAATACAATATTATAATTTGTCCAAATCAAGTAGTGAGTAATGGAATGAAAATTACAATTTGAACATACAAATATTAAATGCAATGGGCAAAATTTGCACTTCTGAAATATGCTTGAGTGATTGTCACAGATGCTGAAGTTTGAGCAATAAATGAAGACTAACTGCAAAACAAATGGCAGGAGCCAGTTTCCTCACAAAACCCAAATTGGCTTCAGGTTTGGAAATATCACAAAAACATTATTTATGTCAGTGTTTACCTTTGTTCTGAACAACCATTAAGTCACCTGCATGTGTGAACTATACCATGACCATTTTATACATTATAACTATCAATTCAAAAGCACCAACCAGTCAAGGCTGGATATAAACCAGCAGTTTTGATGTACATCAGACCTCATTGCCAACTGCATACAGCAGCAAATACTCTCCCACAAAACAGATGCTGAAACCTGCAGGAAAAATTAACTCGCACACCGCTCACAAACAAGGCTCCCCTTAGCCCTGGGCCCCATCACAGACTAAACACTGCCATCACCACATTCTTTTTGTATGCGCAGCTAGCAAACAGAAGCCAGGTTAATAAAGGCTTTGCTGGTTCACTCATTTGGGGTGGGGGAAGAGGGTTGTTAACAGCAGCACATCACTCTGCATGAACTCTGAAGAATCACCTTACATGACCGAGCTGCCTGCCCACCCATCAGTTACGGTCACATTTGACACCACTGTAGAGGTCTCAAAAATAGACTTCTGGCACATTCCTTAGAAATCAAGACCCAGGTAAAGTGGATTGTGTCACATTAGTGCCCATCCTGTGCAAAACCAATGATAAGCAGAGTACTTTATCAACTGCAGAGCAGCAGGCCAACTGACAGATGCAATGCTCTAACATGTACACCACTTCTTTGCCTGGACACATCTCATGGCATACTGGATGTGTTGAGCAACCACAGAGCATTTGTGCAACACAACAGCTGGAAGAAGCTGACAGGAAGGAGTTATTGTGATAGGCAGGTGAGGACAAATCTGCATCAAACATAATATATCCTTAGCTGTATCATTCAAGGAAGCTACTTACCCACAAAAGAGATTAAATAAACAGGCATTCAAAAACCTCCTTTTGCACTCATAGTTATTGAGTGCACTATAAAACCTTGAACACTACACAGCATTTTTTAAGTCAGAATCAAGCCCATTCCTTTAACAAGGGAAAAACAAAAAGTTATGGAAGCTCTCAATTCTCTTTAAGTTGTCAATTGCCATCAGCTCTCACACAGACAATATGAGAGGAGATGACATTGGATACTTGCCTTTCCTCAGCTGAGGAACATTGAGAAACTGGAGAGAATCTGCATTCAGCATGCAAAAAGCAAAAAAAAAAATAAAATAAAAAATTATAATTTTGCCAGGAAAAAGGATATAGGCAAAACCCAAGACTCCCATGAAGGTCCCCAAAGCAAATTAAACATGATTTGTGAAAACAAAACTGTTCATCCATTGTGGACAGAGAAGTCAGGACTAAACTACTGACATGTTATATTACTTCAGGAATCTCTTCCATCTCCGATTTCACCCCACAAGTATGTGGGGCACGGTATGTCAGGCTTTTTGGATCCATAGGTGCATGGAAAAATGAAACGCTTCCATATTCTTTTCAAGTGGTAAGAAAAGGCAATCTATGGGATGGCTAACCAGCAGTTCTGCCCTGTGGAACTAAAAATGTGATTTCAAATAAATTACAACAAGAAGTTGCCCTCAAATAACAGAAACCTGTATTTCACCTCCTCACCTTCCCCCCAAACCTGCGTAAAATAAATTTACTGATTCCTAGAGAAGTACAGCTTTAATGGCTGGATTCAAGTAACAGTGTAGAATCACCCTCTACCTGAACAGAATATATTTGCTTTGAAATAATGAGTGATAATGACTGCCTACAGCTATTTAAGATACATTAAAAATGAAGGGAATTTCATACCAGGCATTTCTAAAGAAGGTGAGACTTCATGCCTTCAAAACAAGGTACTCACAGGACACTGACTAAATGCTGATTTGCAACATAACTTAAAAGTAGTGGGTTTTTTTTTGTTTGTTTGTTGTTTTTTTTTTAAAATCAGAAGAGAGTGCAAGTGTTGCTGTTTCAAAGGAACAGCAGATGGGCTCTCTTTGATGTGCATTCATTTATCTATTCAGAAGTGGGTCACAGCGCTAACTAATCAGAACAGTCAGTGGTATTTACCTCCACCCACTGAAGCAGTAAACTGTTCCACAGAAGGTTCAGAACCTTTACACAGGAATAAGAGAATCTGAGGAGGACACTCCTTGGTGAAGCTACAGGATGAAACACCACACCCCAATGGAAAAGATTACAGGCAATTGGTACACTTGTGTTTTAGAATGCTAATACACACATATACCTCCAAATATATATTGTGTCACAAGCCTGAACTGCAGGAGATGTCAATGATTTTCAGATCTTTTCTGAATGCTTAAGTGACTCCATTAATTTTTCATACATTCTTGCTGGCTGCGTGAGAACAAGATAACAATTCTTGGAGAACATTCAGCCTAATGCTGTTGTACATGACAGAAGAAACCAGCAGAGAAGAATTCTGAAAACTCTTCCATAAAGTAAACCAGTGAGAAATAGCAGTAAAATGTTTAATGCCTGTAATTTATTGTATACATACTCTGCAAAACTTATATGCATTTGGTGTGTGCAAAAGTGTACACTTTGACAGCACCAGAAAACAGTTAAGCCATGTAAGAGTTTTTAACCTGATTTGTCACATTGTGTAAAAAGACATTGTGCAAAAAGACATTGTGCACAAATGATATCCCCAAAGGAAAAAAAAAAATAAATCATTGGCTAAAACTAGAAGCACCCTTATTTACACACTAACACTTTAACATTGCATCAAACCCACTCACCAAAATAAATAGTACATTCATCACAATTTAAACACCAGTCTCTCCATATATTTATTTTCTTTCTGACATGTTTTGGTCTCCAGAAATAACGCTCTATCTAGAAATATGCGTCAGTTACTAGATTATGTTACAAAATGCAAAAATAATAGAAAATTTGTTTCCCTGGACAATACTTTGGGCTTTACATAAAAATAAATCCAGATTTCCATAGAGATCTCATATGCTTCTTGAAAGATTTTTATTTTAAAGCACAGCACAGAGTTGCACACTAAGGCTTCCTGTGATATGCAAAACCCTGGCCTCCAAAAGACGTCGCTGTAGAGTGAAATACAGCTCAAGTGTAAATACAAGACATTTTCAAAAAGTAGTCATCAATAGAAAGTGCCCTTCATTTGATTTAGCATTAACAGTAAAGAAGTAGCTACTGTAATTGCGCAATCAAATCCAGACCTGGAAGGGTTTTATGAAAAGTATGTAATTTCATACTGTCAAGTTTAAGGATACAGAATCTGAGATAGCAGAAACCAACCAACCTTTTTATACTCCTACATTCATTATTTTTTTGACACAATTTAGTGAAAAAGGCACATTGTCAAACAGTGAATTAAGAATCTACAAACCAAACCAGAATCTCATTAAATACAATTAAACCATTAGTTTAACATCAGATCCTCATAAACCAATATGAGCATTCTTCCAGTTTTTCTTAACCTCAAATTCAGATGCACTTTGGACAAGCACTGAAGTACTCTCATTAGATTAATACTACTAATCGGCAAACAGTAAACATGTTTTTGGATACAAGGTCAGGAATTAAACCCTAAAACCTTAGTTCCTCATAGCCAATTTACAAATATGCAGCAAATGCAAACATTAAACCCCAAACATTTGTACCAAATTTGAAACCCATTAGCATCCCATGCCAAATATGAGAAAGTACTTATTGACTGTAAAATTATAAACGTGTCATTGAACAGTTTTTCACATGAAATCAACAAAATTTAAGCAATGATCATTGTGTGAAGAAACAGTTGTAACAGTATTTTAGGGAGGCTAGCAGAGTACATTCCAGTCACCATTTAAAGGACAAAGTGCTTTACAGATTAAGAAAGTTAACAGATCTTGCATGGTAAAAAAAAAAAAATAAAATCAGGAAGGTGAAATAACTGGGGTTTATTTAACCTGTATTTATCTGAAATGCCGATTCAATTTCCAATTGAACCAATTCTGAATATATTTCTTTTGCTTCGTAAGAGACTTTTCCCAGCCAGGCAGGAAGTTGCTCACAGCTGATCTAGCTATCAGGTTTGGCAGACCTAGAGCCTTTCTCCAGCTAAAAAGAATTAAAAAGCAAAAACCCAGTAACTTGATCATGGTCCCAGTGTTCACGGTCTTGAATGAATAACTCTAGGAATTACAACAGAAAATTTCAGATAGTCCCAATGTACCAGGGTGAATACAACACACTTTAGACAAGCAGAGAGGTTATGCTATCTTGCATGGTCTCAAGTGCATACACTGATAAATGGTTTTTGTTAGTTAACATAGAAAGTTAAAAAATACATAGAGAGCAAGGATGATGGTATCTTTACCTGGGCTCCCTGTCAGATAATACTGAATTAGTTTATAGAATCTATGCCAATAGCTTACTCATGTCAGTGTTTTACTGAGGCAGTGAAATGCTACACCATTGAGAGAAAACATCTTAAAAAGGCCAATCTGTTTTTTCTTACATTAAGAATCAGACATTTAAACTTCAGCAGCTTCTAAGATTGCTCCTTATATGTTGCTATCTGAACTGCTTCCTAAAAGCATCATTGTTCAGAATAGCCCTGATAGAAAAACAACAAGGGAACCTTTCCTATGGGATAATTTTTCATTTGTATTGCTTTACTTCCTCCCTTTTTGTACTTTTCCAAGTACACCTAGCATTAAAACATAACAGCCTCAGCAGCTGAAGCCAGAGGTACTATCAATGGAGTCCTGGAGCTTGAGGCAAAGCTGAGTAGTGGTACTGGTGAACTTTGAAGGGCGACCTGGGGAAATCAAAAGCAGGTGCAACATCAGATTTGAGCTTCAGACTTCCAGTACAACTCCTGTAGACCTACATAAGCCCTGTGCTGACTGTAAACAAATTCAGTTACTGAAACAAACAGTCTTTAAGTGCATAGTTAGAAATAATGTGCAAATATGGGCATTAAAGTAAGTAACTGAACTAGATTTCCTGCTGTATATAACATTTTAGCTTCTTGGTTTGATGAAATTAATCACAAGTACTAACCAGTCAAAAAGAAGTTGTTAATATTGAAGAGCTGCAAATACTTTCTAACAAAACTTAATTCTGATGTGCTTTCTAAATAAAACCTAATTAGATAAATGACTGCTTCACATTGTAAATCATTTAACACATTGGATGTTTAATGCAAGGAAAAAAAAACGTGCACCAAACACAGTCTGTAAAGCAGCAGAAGCTATTAAGCAAATGGGAAGATTTACAGGGCAGGAAAAGAACTTCCAAGCGTATGCTTGAGCCCAAAAGCACATGTTACATACAAGCATTAGGAATTCCTGTTTTCAGGGCGTGTATTTATCATCCTGAATTAGATTTGTATTGGAAATCCAGACACAGCAAAACCCAATGTAATCTTTTGGCCACGTCTGTAACAGTTTCCAAATGATATGCACTTTTCTGTTTAGAAATAAAAGAGACTCAAATTGGTTTTATGGGTCTTCAAATCAGAAAATATGCAGCACTTTATTGCTTTGAACATCTGTGGCAAGCGCTGAATTTATACCCAAGCCGCTTCTGAAGAGATGATGACATCTTAATACTTCGAGGCTCAAGCTGGGACGGAGAATAGGATATAAAGCAATTTCTCCAAGTCTCAAGAAATATTAAGGAACAAGAATGATATTCTAGTCTTTCAAGTGAATATAAAATTGGTTTACCTCTATATGCTGATTAGTTCTGAATCAGTGCATAGCTAGTCAATATTTCTGCTGGCATCTTGAACAGGTTTAATTAATGGAAACATCTATTTATTTTATTCCACTTAATACGCATTAGTGCATTAATTTCTTAATAAAAAACAACCCTGGCAAGTATTAAAAATAAATATCTTATTTAAGTCAAACTAAAGCCTTGCTTTTCAGTACTTTATCCCTTTAAATATTATTTGCCCTCTAAGAAGCAAACGGAAACTGAAGTAGAATAAGAGATGTATGGAAGCAGAGGGTAACAGAAACATGACAAAGTCAACACCATCAGTCAGTTAATGTGTCCTCATCTTCTTAGACTGTCTCTTGCGTTTTAATTCTTCTTCTTCCCGTCTCAATTCTTCTAAGTCCTCCTGAACACCGAGCCTTAAGCTGCCAAATAAGATTAAATTCTTTACACAACTACTCAAGAAACATGAAGCTTGACTTTTATCCATCCCCCAACAAAAACAATGTTAAAATTACATCTGATTTGAGCAAAAACTTTACAAAAGTTCAACAATCAAGTTTTTTTTTAATTATACCAAGAATACAGCTTTAAGAAATCAAGATATGAAATTAGAATAAAATCTTTGGAAGGAAAAGTTACTTTAAGAAAGTAAAATGGTAAAAAAGTGATTTTAATATGAAAAGTATTTTTTTTCCCAAAAAGAAGCTGCTGAAACACATCCATCAATTCCTGCCAATGTAGCTCTTACATACAAGTCATAGCAGGACTGACTCTGATCAGCTTCTGAGAGCCACCTAAATAGACCTTTTACACTGGCAAGGGAGACAATAGATAATGTCAAACAGTAATGAAGCAAACGACTTGTTGCAGCTTCCTGGCTTGAGGCACCATTGAGGTAGCTACAGGCACAACATTGCTCCATCCTCACCCCACCTAGCTCTTGTGAACAGGCCCATGGAAGAAACTCTAATACATTGTGTTTAGCTACATCCCTGCATGATTTCTGCAGCTTCCTAGAGGTCAGTATGTTGAAAGTGATACTGAGAACAGTATCTGCAACAGCTGTTCTCCTCTTCAACAAATAAGGGCAGGATAGTCTTGTTGGTTTGATACTAGGAATGGGTGCAGCAAAGTTACCAGCTATTGGTAACTTCCTTATCAGCTTTTGCTTCTTTTGCAGCCCAGCCAAGTGCATTTGCACACTCATAGTTCATTATGGAGCAACATAAGGCAGCATAGCATGCACCTCAATGCAGAAGGCTGAGCCACATGACAACGAGGATTCAACTCTTTTGGGCTAAACTGCTCCAATACAGGCTATAAAATGGATTTTATGCCTAAACAAGCACAGCAAAGTCATCCTGAATTCAGAAAACTGCAATCTTTTCAATTAAGAATAGAAACAAACACATCAGGGATCTTCGTGATGAAACTGGCTTGAGATATTTTTTCATTTCAACTTAGAACTTAACAATTACAATTTTGGTGGGATTGTTTTCTTAGAAGTAGTTCCTCTTTTCAAGGTTGCTTTTAACCAAACTCTCAATTAAAAAGCACCTAAGCATGGAAAAATAATTAAACCCAATTTTACTCAAGTTCCTTATCTCCCCTTCCTTTATGCTGCACACATAGATTTCCAATTCTGCAAAACCTCACTCTTGATCTTCACAGACTACAGTTAATAGCAATATCATTGTAATATTACAGCTATTTCCTCTTACTCCATTTAACAGACTATAGCTCTGCATGAGCTGCAACTATTCACCAGGGACAAGGACAAATAAGGACACTGACTGTAACTTCAAAAAGATGCAAGTTTCCAATGCTCAAGGCACCTTCTGAATAATAAAGTTTCAGTTGAACAAAAACCATTTGTTAGGTCAGTATATTCCAGTATTTCCCACTATCTACAAAAACCTTTTATAACTTACACAAAGCTTGTCCCATCAGCCATTAAAATCCAAAGTAAATCAGTTTATGATCAACAGGTTTTATAGTAACAGGAGCTGTATAGGTCTAGAGGGCAAAACCAGTGAAAATACAATATTTGTATTCTAAATCACTGATTGCAAAAGTTCAGAGTACTTCAAACAACAAAATATGCACACAAACACATGTCTATAAATAACACACACACACCCACCACCCAAAAAAGCCCCACCTCCTTCCAGTCCTCAAACTAGCAGAATATAAAGTTTGGGACAAATTGATGGGTTTCATATTTCAGCAGAAGTATTTTTAAATAGATTTTTGGGCATAAGTTTGCATTTTTGTGTGGGGCTTTTTTTTTGTTTTTAATAAGCAGAGTTTGTGATGCATGAGAATGAACATACAAGATGTATTTACTGTACCCACCACAGGCTGGCTTTCATCTTTACCAAAGCTCTCTTACAAGTAACACTAAGACATATTTATCTCTGCAATAAAAAGTGGCAAATATCCACTCTAATTCAGCCCCATGCCTTGGCAATGGGGTCTTCCCTCTTTCTATCAGTTTTAAATTCGTGCATACCTCCTAGCTTCTTCTTTCTGTTGCTCTCTCCAGCTGCTCTCCATATAGCGTAAGGCATAATCACTTTCATCTTTGTATCTGGAAATTAAATATTAGTTTTCAGCACAATAAAAACTACAATCATGTACAATTCAGTTATGAATTCACATCACTTCTTAGAAATAATTACCTTGCCCCACACAGATTTTAAAGTTTTGAAAGAATCTATATTACAAGCCTTTAAAATGCTTGCTTCCTTATACTTTGTCAGACAAGAGGGAAGTACTTAAATAGCCAAAGAGCAGCCTTCACTTCCCAGCAGTTCCTAATCATATCAAGTTAGATCCTCTTACAGAGTAGCTAGCACTATTACATTTAGCAGTTCATATTCAGGCAGCAACATTTGATGAATTCTGAAATACTACAGACTGCTATGGAAACCATTTAAAATCCAGTAATGGAAAGAAGTTACTATGATTTATACAGGTGAGACATTGAAGAAGCTGTATTGTTTTCCAGCTATGTTCTACTGCATCAAATGTTACTGAACGTGGTAGCAGTGTGAAAATTCAAGGTCCCTTTAGCACAGACGCAGTTCTAATGATTGTTAAATTTCTGCAATGCAAACCCAGTTTTGGATACCAGCACTTCCTCTAATTCAAAAACATTTATATTTGAACTATACTGATTTCTGTTGATTGCTCTGCAATACCTTAAAATTAACATTTGCTTACCTTTTCCGGTCATAGCCAAATATTTCCCGAATATGTTTTGATATTTCTTCCTGGGGTTCCCCTTCATCTTCAATGAAGTCATCCATTTCAGAGTCATATTCATCATCATCATCATCATCACCATCATCTATTTGTCTCTTGTAACTAATAGGTGGTCTCCCAAGCCCTAATTGACAGGAGAGTAAAAAAAAAAATCATTAATTAATAGCATTAATATAACATTGATTTGACAGTACTTCTCCTCGGTATGCTTTGGACACAGCAGTTTTACAGCTCCAGGCTTCAAGGTGGAAAATGTCTGCCTCAAGTTAACTAACAATTCTCAGAAACTCAGTAACAGGAAATACTTTCCCTAAGTTGTGCTTTAGAAGATTACATCTTAGTATCACCAATGATGCCAACCTGAGGAAACTGTCAGGCAGAAGTCTATGCTCTTGTTCAAGGCTTTCTAGGCACTTATTTGTTAGATAGGGTTCATGCTGCTTGTTCCTGTTCAGAAACAACTTTTCAGAACAGCTTGCTTACTGTTAAGGTGAATTTTCCAAAATATGTACATTTCAGTCACAGGTTTGCTGTGTGGTTTTAGTTTTTATGTACCACTTTAAACATCCATTATTTAAGACATTAGAATTTTAAAGACTAAGCATAATTAAACAATACAGGAAGTGAATCCTTTAATTCTTTTCCTTCTAACAGCATTCATATATCAACACCTATCATAGGCTGCTTAGTTTTCTTTCCTGTAATACTTCACATCCCAGTCTGGATTTCAAGAAACATGAGCACAGGTAAAAAATAAACTAGAAATTGCAAAGCAGAAAACAAACATTCTACTGTGAAATATGGTATTTTGTCCAAGACTTCCTAATTGCACCTATAATTGTCAAAGGCCCTCTGTGACATAAACACATACATACTTTAAAAATATAAACCAAATAACTGAAAAAAATTTGCTCTGGAATTTCATACCTTGGGGATGAAACACAGGTCTACGACCTTGAAAAGATCTCATGCCATTTATCTGTCCATTGCTGGGTCTTGTTACTAAGTTTTTAGAAGAAATAGTTTCTGATACAACAGTACACTTCGGTTTTACAGTAGTACCCAAACCACTGCCTGGTCGCCCAGGTCCCGCACTTGGGCCGATGCCTGGTCTTCCTGGTCCTGTTCCCAAACTGCTGCCTGGTCGCTTGGCTCCCATGCCTGAACCGACTCCTGGCCTTCCTGGTTCCGTACCCATGCTGCTGCCTGGTCGACCAGGTCCAGTACTTGGTCTGATGCCTGGCCTTCCTGGTCCCGTACTCGTGCTGCTGCCTGGTCGACCAGGTCCCGTACTCGTGCTGCTGCCGCCTGGTCGACCAGGTCCCGTACTCATGCTGCTGCCGCCTGGTCGACCAGGTCCTGTACTCGTGCTGCTGCCGCCTGGTCGACCAGGTCCCGTACTCGTGCTGCTGCCGCCTGGTCGACCAGGTCCCGTACTCGTGCTGATGGCTGGCCTTCCTGGCCCAGTGCCCAAGCTGCTGCCTGGTTGCCCAAGTCCTGTGCCTGAGCTGCTGCCTGGTCGCCCAGGTCCTGTGCTTGAGCTGCCTGACTTTCCAGGTTTCATGCTTGAACCACTGCCCAGTCGCCCAGGTCCTGGGCTTAAACCACTTCCCGGCCTTCCAGGTCCCACACCAGAATTGCTGCTTGATCGCCCAGGTCCTGTACTTGAACCACCACCTGGATGCCCAGGTCCTCCTTTCCCTAAGCTGCTGCCTGATCGCTTTGCACTGGAGTTAATTCCATGCTGAAGGAATGCAGTATTTCCCGATTTCATATGGGCAGACTTTTTTAGGCTGGATTCTTTAGCAGACAGAGGCCTCTGAGCCCCATTGGCTGTTGCTTTTGAGGGTGGCACATGAGAACTTGAGCCAGACCTTCCAATACCATTAACAGGCAATTTACCATGACTGCTACCAGGAGAGCTTTTTAAGGAGCCATTTTGTGAGTTTTTTCCCGTTTGATCAAATCTGGAGGAAGATGATGATCGTGAATATTTTTCAGCCAGTGCTGGTGTTTTGGATTTCTTATCAGTACCACTGATAGAAGATGTCAGACTGCTTTTTGGTGTGGAATGTTTATCTACTGAGCTTTTGTTAAGCTTTGCATTCACAGATTCTTTCTGAGAGGTCACTTTTTTGGAAGAACTGGATATCCCTGTATTCTTAACCTCCTTCTCGGTTTTCCTGTGCATTTCTACTCTTTTGTTTTTGCGCCCTAAGTACTCCCTCTCTCTCAATTCTTCTGCTGTTCTGGGTCTCTCTTCTACTTTTTTCACTGGTTTTATTTCCACCGGTTCATACTGCTTTTTTTCAGCAAGCCTTAAGAGCTCTGCAAAGTTCAGAGGTGCTGGTGCACTTTTGGGAGGTGCCTTTGGTTTCATTGCAGCTTTGGATGGTTTCTCTTCATATTCTTGCTCATGCTCAGATTCAGTGTGACTATATTCAGGTTGCTCAGTTTCCTCTTCTGTTGCGTACTCAGCCTCTGGGGCTTGAGCAACATTTTCACAAGTCCTCCTCTTTTTAGGCTTCTCTTCAACAGGAATGCCATTATAACCATAAAAATTATCCTTTGTCCTTGAGGCCATAGCTCTTGCCTTTCTGTCATGTTTAAGTTCAATGCGTCTAGCCAAGAGCTGTTCTTTCTTTCTTCTTTCTTCCAGTGCTGTAAAAGAAAACCAGGAGAAAAGTATGCAAAAGCACTCCTTTATTTAAATTTCTTCGAGATAAGACATTTAGGACAGTAATTTAGATATCTGGCTAACAGCTATTCAAAATAGACTATAGCTAACCCACCTGAACAAGCTACTCTTACAAACAAAGGTGAACAATTAAGTCAAATACTGCTACTGCAAAACCCATTAAGGTTATTCAACCAAAGCAGCTCTCCAGAAAGCTATGCAAACTAAGGAGAACTACTGTGTGAGGAGGTACACGACTTAGGGAATTTCTGGGTAATGGAAGGAGTTCTGAGACTGAGCAAGAGAACCTTGAGACAGTACAGAATTGACTGTCAGATGTTTACAGGAAATGAGGAAATGGAGGAAATCAGAGAGCACTGGGGGAATAAGAACCAGAAAACACACTGAGTGTGTTTAGAAGGGTGTAGGGGAGAGAGGAGCCAGCCACACATAAACAAACTGGTGGTGGCTACATTTGTCTGACAGAGAACTGTGCCCTATCTCTATAGTCTGTCCTATATTTTTACTGAACTGTTTTTAGCTAATTTCTTCACAGCTATGCTCTCTAGCTCAAGCCTGCATGTGATCTGCTGATGTAAAATTCAGTCTGAACTAGCTGGTGAATAGAATGAGATGTTTGAATGTCAGGTACTGGGGAGACCAAGGGAGTAGGTGCCAAATACCAGAAAACACTCAGAAAAAGCATCAATTCCTAGAAAATGGATCGACCTACTCATGCTTTGGGTGTTACCTGTAAAGGTAACACCCCCTACCTATGTTATTGTGTTGTCAAGGGCCATGACTGTACAGAGTGTGTGTGCATGCCTATGTGGAATTCATGTTCAGTCTTGCTTCTGGCTGGACCACAATACAGGGAATAAGGAGCAGGCTCATTACAGGACCAGAAGAGGAAGAATAACACCTGGGTCATCCAGTCCATCAGATTTGGTTACCTCTATCAAAGCATTAATATCAGAAGCAACACAGTATTAGCTTATTTTACAGACTATTTAAAGGAAATACAATACAGTGGAAAAACTGTGGCTCAAACAAAGCTGCTGCTTTACAAATGTGAAATTCAGACTGCACCAATACATTAGATTAAGACACAACAAGAACTTTTACCATTTTTCCACGCACAAAGCTTTTCAAAGTGAAGTTACCAAAAGTCCAGATGATTTCTTGCAATACCTCTTTCTCCTTACCTACTCATCTCCAACAGCAAATACTAGTATAGCTGATACTTCAGTCATGCAAAAAATCCCTAGTCTTTACTTAGTCCTGGCTTTCCCTCAGCATGTTAGGTACATAAATTCCAGAAACAGATGTGTAGCTGTATTTGCTAGAGCTTTTAGTAAGGTGACAGAGTCTCAAGGTCAATGGAAGTCTCCCACAGGAAATATTTTGAGCTGCTACCTTTCTTTCTTTTCTCTTCTTCTTGCCGTCTGAGGAATGCCTGCACTGCTGCAGACTCTACACCCTTGACTTTCGGAACCTTTTTGGGAGGACCAACAGCCAAACTGTACCTTTTCTGTAAAGAAAAAAGAAATATGTCAGAAAAATTAAGAAATGTAAAAATCTTAGAAGTTTTTAAAACTGACAAGTTGCATAACAGTCATGTACTTGACTTTAGGCAGGGATGGTACAGGATAAACACACATGAATTCCCACTGAAGCAGAGCTGTGATGGATACACTTAACTCACAGCTGTATTTTGGTTCATGCTAAGGAGCAACAGGCCTCATATCTTTGGGGTGAACTTGCGACCTAGAAACCCCCCCATCTTGTTTATGTTATTGACAAGCAGCCAACTACTTACTTCACCCTAAAAACGTTATTATCAGGATGGGCCCTGTCTGAGCTCTCCCTGAACTGCAGCTGGACTTTATGTCTGGTGGCTCCCTTGAGCATGGACATCTCTCATTAGAGGATGGAGCGACCGCTTACCCACAACAGATCCTCAGTGACTGACAGCATGCTGAATTAGTATTATGAAACATTACTAATCCACATAGCTATTCAATGTTATTATAAGCATTACATGGATAATTCCGTTACACCTAAACCATTGACCAAATCTGAGACTAAGACTGGAACCAGCCACAGCTGGGCTCCAGAAGTGGTTCAGAAAGCAAGAGGATCCACTCTGAACCTAATGATTCAATGGGAGAGACCTCCTTACTCTGTGTGTCTCTGGTCCCTGTGTGAATCATTCTAACCCAACCTGAACCCAATTTTCCTTCAAATGTTTTTTTCCATGCAGTAATTAATAAGGTGAACCTTGCCATCAAGCTTACTGAACCTTGTCAAACCACTGTTAAACTCTGTTAAATTCCATGGAACTTATTGAGCTCTGTAAAGTTATTACTTTGCCTAACTAAAATATATTGCTGCTTCTCTCTAGTGAGGTGCTTTCCAGTCATCTGCAACAAGAGCACACTCAGCTTTTCAAGAACACACTCAGCTTTTGAAGGAATGAACGGGAAACCAGAAGACAGGTAGGGAAACCAACAGAAATGAATGAAATGCACTGGACTGAGAAGGAATGAAACAACCGTATCAGTAATGAAATACAAATATTTCAGTCCAGCCTTAGTCTCTAAATCAAGCAGGAAACAAAAGCAGACTAAAGCCCAAGCTTCCAGAGTCTGTGCAATCCCAGGCTACAGGTTTCCAGGTCCATTAGGGCTTTTCAGCTTTGTTTGTGGACACTCAGTTTCAGCTTGCCTTATTCAATGAATAAATACATCAACCCCAAAAATTTAATTACTCCAAAAGTAAATTGGAACTGACTTCACCAACATAACTAGTAGATGGATCTAAACACAGTGACACTGATTTTAGTTGTTGCTGCAGTGATCTTAGACTATTGTACATTAAGGAGTAAAGTGATCCACATACCAGCTGACCTGAACTGGTGCAGGCATGCACACTACTATACTTATCACTCAAGACAACTGGATGAACTCAGCAGACAAATGGCAACAGAATGTGCAGCTCCCACGTGGCACCTGGTAATTGTACCAACTGCATGTGGTGCAATTTGCCTGGAAAAGAGAAGGCTCCAGTGGAAGACCTTGCTTTTTAGTAGGATCTGTAGCAATAGGACAAGGCTACTGGCTTTAAACTAAAAGAGGGTAGATTCAGACTAGATATAAGAAAAACCTTTTATAAGAGTGCTCTCTGGGGCAACACCAGAACAGACTGCCTAGAGAGGTGGCAGATGTGCCATCCCTGGAAACATATACGTCAGGCTAGATGTGGCTCTGAGCCACCTGCTCTAGTTGAAGATGTCCCTGCTCATTGCAGGCAGGTTGGACTAGATTATTGTTAAAGGTCTCTTTCAACCCAAACTATTGTATGTTTCTATGTCTGTATTTTAAAGCGAAGCAGGATGTTTTCATCTACCACCCTTTTGCTTGGCAGAGGAAACAGAGCTGCTTACTTCCAAGAACATCCTGTAACAGCTCTGAAGATGCTAGCAATCCTCACCACACACAAGATCTGTACAGCTTGCCACGCCTAGATGCCTGTCCAATGCAGATGTAAAGTTACTCTATACTGTCTCCCTCTTTTGCTTCTCCTGCTTATATCCAATAAATATTATTTTAATCAATGTTAAGAGTGCAAGCACCTTTCTTATGGAAATCTGTAACAAACACCTGCACTAGTGTGCTATACCTGTTCAGACATTACCTTTCTTAAATGTCCCGATTATTGGAATAACATGGAAAGAAACAGACTGGAACTTCCTCCCACAAACAGACTGGAGAAGAAAAATCAATGAGAAAGAGACATTTGCAGAGGTAAATACAACAGAGGCCAGTTAAACCCTGAAGCAGATGGAAAGCAGAAGAGTATGTTAAAACACAACAAAACCAACACAGCCCTAGGGCTTAGGGGTTTGTTTGTTTTCTTTATTTCAGTAGTAAGACAAATTACAACATAAACCAAGATCTTCTGCATGGCAAGTTCGGAGCCTCACCAAATAAGAGCTGTAAAATATGGTCCCAAATAAAACCAACATCATTAATAAAGCCACACAAATCAGGATTCCATAAATATCTTCCTATCCTCATGTAGCCTTATGAAATGTAACTAAAAAATTAAATTAAAATATCTGATAGTTAAAACACCTACCTCCAAATGTTTTAGAAGCAATAATAATCAGGCAAGCTAGTATCATAACTTCCTAGATTTCAGTATCACACAATGGAAGCCTTCATTCTAATTTGATTTACTGAAACAGCAGTACATGAAGAGATCCTCGGATTACTTCAATTACCAACATGCAAACCCATACATTATCTTGTACATACATGCACTAAGAAGCAAGGTTCGGAGACTCATTTCTAAGCTGCTGCCAAAACTGGTTCCAGGAACAGCAGCTGCAATCCCACCTAGTTGTAGTCACCTGAAGTAATTTCCAGAACTACTAAAACCAAATTACAGAGATATGACTGCAGTGTACACTACAGTCGTAAAACCTGACATGTTGCCTCATCACATTAAAGAGCTACTACTGTCAAGCTCATTTATTGAGTTTCATCTCTGCACAAGTGAGTTCACCACACTGTGAGAACTGATTTTGTAAACCTTTATCACTATCATCCAAGCAGCAGCTGCACTATTCTGGCTTTTTAAAGCTATTGCCAAGTTGGTTAAATCAAAAGAGAAACAGAAAAGTTTAGCCTGTAGGAGAGAGCAGCTCGGACTGTTCCCAGAACACTGATTATTTCCCTGGGCAGCCCTTGATGACACCTCTAACTCTATACTGCTGAGATACACAAAGTGGGTTCTGCTTTACCCAAAGGAAAAAGTAAAGGCCATGGCAGTGCTTTTCTTCAACTGTGTACCCTCCTGAGATAACAAGTCTTTTCCTACCTGTGAGTAGTATTTCTCCTGAGGTTTCTTTTTTTTTTTATCTTCACCTCTGCAAATCTTGCCATAACTATCTACCCAATACCTGGCTCTCCCTAAATTCGACTAATGGTACTTTTATAATAAAAGTATGGTGTAGTCCATTACAGTGCAAAATCTTATTTGTTTTCCCCCTAAAACCTGAATATTTTTTGTCCTCCATGGGATACATAGCATAAAAAGTTACATGAGTAACAAAGAAGCAGAAAAGTATTCCTCAAAACAAAGAAATGAATTAAAAAACAATCACCAAAAAACACTGGTATTAATATGGTAGTTAAAAATCTCACCAGACTGTATGTGCCTACACATTCACACACATGCATACTGTCTTGTGAGATATATCAGATATAGTTTATGTACATATACACAAGACATCCATCCCTTAAATGCAGATGCCAGCGTCTAGCGGTCAGCCACAGGTAAGCTCCAGGTGCCAAGTTTAACTGTGCAACCTGCAACCAAGCTTTTGCACTTAAATCACTGACTTTCTTTAAAAGATGGCACATGATCCTGATACAGTTGCAGCTGTTTTGAGGTCAGCATTCAATTATCAGATCTTGGACTGTAAAACGGATTCCATAAAATAACTATAAACTTCATGGCATCCAAATGAAGCCCTAAAAGGCCTAGACCCAGACACAAGCAAGTGAAGTAGTGTTGCTTTTCACATTAAATCAATATTTACAAAGGTAACAGCACAAGATATGAGTGATCAATTCTTCCAAACCTGATTCTCAGGTAGAGCACCTCTGCAGCTAATAATTTCTGCCATGTGCTTGCATATACAACGTAAAGAATATTCTACTTGTGCTAGCTAGTATGGGCAAGTTGCAGAGGCTCCCAGAGGGTGGGGGTTTCTGTTTGCTTGTTTTTCACTGGCCAGTTGTGGCCCCTGTGTGATGTTACAACACTTTAACTGTTTTGCCTTACCATCCATCAAGACATGCAGCCTTCTCCAATGGGAAGTTGCCGAACATCACTAACAGTTCATTCACCCAGTTAAGCCACACATATAACCTTGTTTGTGTCTCATCTCTCACAATGCCCTAACACTAGTTCCTCAAAAGGCAGTTTTCCAAACTGTAAGTGGTCATTTGTGTTAACAGCCCAGGGGCCTCTGCTGCAGCCTTATTACAGTCTGCTCCTGCAGACACCCTGCTGGGTTTTGTTTGTTTTTTTTTTTTTTAAAAAATCAACAGCTCTGCAGTTAGGCTTTCTCAGAATGTGCACATAATCTTCTCTCAACTATTATTTTCAGTATCTAGTTATGGTAGTTATCTAGATGGTAGTTATCAAGCATTTACTTAAAATTGTTCAATTCCTTGCAGGTTCTAACCCATACCAAGAGAAAGGCTTTACTGACAAGAATTTTAACTATCAGCTCCTACTGTTACCTCCCAAAACCAATTCAAAAGGGTCACACCTCTTACTCCTAAACATGCAAAAACAGTTTTAAGATTTTGCAACTGCTGTCACCACATAGGAGCTGAACCACTAGCTGAAAATAATGTAGAAATTTCTTCCCTTAAATGTTGCTTCACATAATAAAAAGAAAATTAAGCAGAACACTTCATGCTTCCCTTTCTGTAGTGGTATTGTGTTCCCCATCTCATCCACTTACTCAAAGACACTAGGAATAGGAAAAACTTAAAGTTCTATGCATTTTAGTAAATGTCTGCAAGTGCCTGTAACTTAACTATCAAGTTCTGTCAAATAGAGTAAATGCCCTTCTAACTCTTGCCAACTTCTTACATTATGTATCTAGCAGTTCTCCTGGTGTGGAAGTTGATAGAACACAAAGCATTTGTAGGCCCTGGTTTGGGACACGTTTTAACACTAAACAAACACATGCACACCAATCAAACAGGAGTCTGATTCTACAATAGCAATCGGTACTTCACAGTAGGGCTTCTCAGCAGGTACTCTTGCAGGGCTTCTCTTCCCTATGGGAAAACAGCTTGCAGGTCACAATTTTCATGGGCAGGCTCTGAAAGACACAGGGTCCTCTCAACAAACTCTGGGACTTTGCTACTCTTTTACTTTGCAAATACTTAACTCCCTGTCACTAGGTGTATCTGTCAACTTTACCAGAGGGTATTTTGCAACTTTGAATACTCACTATGTATCAGTCCAACTTAAAATGAGACTTCGTGGCTGCCCAGCTGTTTCAGTTTTGGGTCACCTGTTCTTGGTTGAATGATATTCTGTACCAGATGTTTTGCACCAAAGATCCAGCCTCAGTTAAAAGGAACATCGAGGTACGCGAGATCATTTCTAATAAATTATTAATGACAGTAGAAAGAAGGTGAAATAAAAGAATGACAGTTCCAACTATGCTCAGTGTGTGTGTGAGTTTTGTTTTTTCTTTGAACTGCAATACAATTTTATGCTTTAAGAATATCTTCCATTCAAACATCTCAAAGTGCTTCCCCACATCTATCAAGTCACATAAAACTTGCTGCAGCATAATAGAATATACCAGTTTCACAGAGAAGAGCAACATAGACAGTATTAAAATTTTACTAAAATAAACATTAGACCTCCTAATTGACATCATGTCTAATCAAAGCAAGACCATATTGGAAATCTAATAAGCTGCTAACATGAACACATGTAACAAGATATACACACATGATACAGGAGTCCCTATGGAACATTATGTGAGGAAAAACTGGGGCTCTTACCAGCAACTGCTATGAAGATCATTAGCAACACATCATTAATAGCTTTACACTAGTTCATATACCTTCTGTTTTATTTAGAAAAAAACCCTGATGCAGTTAATAGGGTATAGAAAATCTTATTTCAACAATATTCCTTTTGAATCTGGATTTCCACAGGGAGATGAACAAATAGATCCATTTTTACAGGGACCTGTTTTATGCAGGTCCCTCTTCCACAGTACAAGACTATATTATGTCTTAAATAGAGTTTTTCTAGTTTCTACTTTTGAGATATATACTGTAGTGCATGTTACTATTTTTCATTAAAAGAGGCACGGAATATTCAGTTTAGTGCACTGTAAACTTTAAACTTCCCAAAGAAAAACTCGGGCAATATGGTGATTAACCCAGGAATGGACATTGCTGGAAACCTGCTAACTTGACACACCAGTAAGTTGTTACTAGCCTATATGGCATTTTTAATAAAAAAATATTTAAAATTAATTATATTCCTATATGCACATTTTATGTACAAGCTTTAATCTGGAGTTACTTTGATGTCCATTGATCAGACCCCCTTTTGAAGCTTAACAGCTGAAGACAACCTCAGGCAGTGCCAAGTGCAGCTCCACTTTTGCTCAAAAACTAAGGCCAGCTTTACAGTTGAAAGCCACATTGTCTAGAACTGAACTGCTCCAGCTATGGATTGAATTAATCGCATATGCAAATCCTAATCTTGCCTTTACTAAAAAGAGTAACAGAACTGTCATCCATTGCACAGCAAGTAGGACTGCCTCTCTCTACCATCACATCGGCAATAGAGAACATAGCAGATTTCATCAATTCATCATCATGGCTTGTAACTATTTGTGACAAAAAATAGCAGTACACTACACTAAAGCTGCAAGAGCAAACTAAATAGATAAAAATAAGTTTTAAACATCTGGAGTAAGAACTACAACATCCCAATGACAATTTAATGGAACAAGTTGTTTTAAGAGTCATAAATAGATATTTAGTTATCTTAAAGTATTTATACATTTGATATTTTCATATTTATGTTACAAATTAGACCTCTATGTAGAGTCAAGAGGCAAACTAAATCAAGCTAGATATTGAATACATTTTATCAGATTTTTAAAACACAGTAATATTTGACAAGTTATCTACCATACAGCTGGTCCATATTGTCAACTAGTCACAGTATCGGTGAACATTACCAAAGTTTTACGAGCGATACAGAAACTGAGATACTCTCAATTCCACAGTGTCTCCACTTCAGCAATGTCAGAACTGAAGAGTATACTTTTTTCTGCTTTTTAGGATAAACTGTAGAAAAACAACTACCCCTCCCATTTATACTGGTACAAGCAAGCTAATCATAGAAACATGGGACTCTGGCACTCAGTTAAAGGACAGGAAAAGTGTTTCTCTAGCTCGTGGCTACTAAAAAAGAAAATATTTTCTTTTATCCAAATAAGCACACGACTTACAATTTGGGTCCTGTCAAAGGAATGAAACCCAGTATATGAATGTACCGACAGGCCACAGGCCCTTCCTAGGGCTTCATTCAGCCAAGTGGGTTATTTCATACTGAATCAACATAAAACTTTTAGTTTGAGTTAAAGCACAAACTGCTGAAACACAAACTTCTGAGCAATACTCATAACAAATCAAATGCCTTTCACCAGTCATCCCCATGTAGTTGTTATCCCTTAGCAATGTATACAAAGGTATTGGAAAACACAGCATATTCATCCCAAGCTTGATATTGTCTCCGACCTGCATTTGAGACGTGGCAGACTTCTGTTTTCAGAGCAAACAAAAGGGCTTAGCCAACTTTTAACAACAACCCCTGCACCACCGTTTTCTCTCTCGGGATCTCGGCGACCAGAAAGCGCAAACTCCGGCAGCCCCTTCCCAGCCCCAAGACTGCCGAGACCTGCTGACAGGAAGGGCCCCGCTTCGCCTCCCCCACGCCGGCTCCTCTCCGGTACCCTAAAGCGAGTACCTCAGCTGGCGAGGCGGAAGGCGCGGCCCCAGGCCCGCTCCGCGAAGGCCAGCCAGGCCCGTACACCGGCCTCCTCGGGCGGCCCCCGGGGCAGGGGCCGAGGAGAGGGGCAGCGGCCCAAGCGGGACCCTCAGCCCCCGGTGAGGGGAGCGCAGGGCTGCCGGGCCCGCCAGCTCCTCCCTGCGCGGCCCCAGTAACCGCTCCCCCCGGGGCCACGAGAGATCGGGCAGCCGGGTGCTCCGCCGCCCCAGCGGCTGTAGCGGTCACCGTGCCCTGGCCCTCACGTAGCCCGCCCTCCCCGTCAACAGCCCTGACGACCCCCGAGCTCACCGGCACCGAGTTCAGCCCCTGTTGCTCCGAGGCCTTCAAGAGAATATTGTGGAAATCCATGGCCAGCTCGAGAGGGGCTGGGGCACCGGCCCTCCTCCTCCCCGCTCCCCTCCGCGCCCGACGGAAGCGCCCCCCACCCGCAGCCCACCCCTCCGCCACCGCCGCTCGGCTCAGCTCCGCTCCGCTCGCTTCCGGCCGCCACCGCCTACCCTTTATATCACCTCGCCTCGCGCCGGCGTCACCCGGCCTGCACGTCACTTCCACTGTGACGGACGCCACGCCTCAGGAAACGTCTCCGCTGCAGAGGGGGGAGCGGTTTCCCGTGCTGTTCCTCTCAGCGGCGCCTCTCCAGGAGCCCCGCGGAGCAGCGAGGTCCAGGGCCGAACCGGGCGCGGCCTAACAACGGCCTCCGGGGCCGCCCCTGCCCCGCCCCTCGCTGCCCTCCGCCCTCCGCAGAGTTCTGCCTCTCCGGCCCCTCGTGCGGCTTGGTGTCACCTAGACTAACAGGGCGCCAGCTCCGCGGCCTCGGCGTACGGACAGGTCAATAGACCAAGCAGGTGGCTAGTTTATTTAATAACAGCTCTTGCTCCTCCGCTGGCGGTGAGGTTTGTTGGGTCTTGAAGGGGGAAAGCTGTTTGGGGTGAGGGCTGAGGTGCTCCCCAACACCTGCCCCAGTGCCTCTCGCATTCCCGGGGAGGGAGGTCAGCTGCTAAGGTGACCACAGCCGAGCCGAAACCCTGTACCAAAAGTATGTACTAAGTTTCCGCAACGACCCTCCTTGGTTGATGGGGGCCTTGAAAAACGGTGCTTGGCTTCTAGGCACGTCATGGTTGCACTATCAGCACGCCCTGGGTCCCATGAATGCCTCCTGATAAACAGGGCTCCCCAGAGCAGTGCTGACCTTCGAAGGGGCCAAACAAAACCCTCTGTGTGTGTTTAAATACTCTTCCAAGTCTCTCACAACCCGGAAAACTGTGCAATGTAGCTGAATAAAGACTCTTCCCTTGTACCAGTGGTCAGCTCTTTTCAGGAGCTGTTATCTGAGATCCATCTGAAAAATTCCTCTACTACACACTGCTTCTAGAGAAACACAGGCACTGAAAGGAAACTCTCCTTTCCCTCCCGTCTTTATTTCATTCTTCTTTAACATAAATTCTTCTTTAACATTGCTATTCCTTGACCACTTTTCACTTTCTGTTCCTCCAGGTTCCTGCCTTTTCCAATCTCCCTTTGCCTCTTCACTGCCTTCACCTTATTTTTTCTGTATCTGAAATGCCTTTCCTGTATGTAGCTATAAGCCATGTTGCAGCCTGGGATAAAGGTGTCCAGTGTGGCCCTAACTGAGATGAGGAACAGGACAATATTTAGAGTGAGGCATCACACCAGTTAACTCACAGGGCTTTTGTAGTTCTTGAGCTAAGGGAGACCTGAAGTTGTTTCTGTGATGCTTGCATTGCAAGCAGGGTGATGCTTCCACTGATCTCTCTTTGCTTTCACCTGGGCCACGGTCCCAGTTTAAACCCTTGTCCTTTAAGAACTTAATCTTTCTCTCACTTCCCCTTTTAATTCTTACCTCCATAAGACACTGCACTGACTTTTTACTTCTGACTCAGACCTAGATCATCTCTTCTGGTTACCGCCCTTTTTGTATTTTTACTTTCTTTAAATTTTCAGCTTAAGTATTTTTTTAATTGTAAGACTTTCCAGTCTGTCTTCACAGGCAGTGAGTGGTTCACCAACTTTCTCTCAGTTTTGGCATTCTGTTACCCATGGTGGTGCTGTCAAAGATATGATGCCATTTTCTGGGAGTCTTCTCTGCCACCCCATCACTGCTGTGGTGCTTCTTGAATCAGAATTTCCCTGGTCTGTCTTGAATTTCTTGTATCTCCACTGCACTGCTTCCTTGAGAGGGCTTTTAGTATGACTCGGATTCCTGTATAACAACAGCAGTATTGACAGAGCGATGGTTGTTGCTCTCTGTGGCTTTTATGTTTGCTTACTTTGGTCCCTGTGAGAGCTGGCAAAAATACTTGGCTAAATGCAGTCTTTATTCTGCTGACTGCAGTCTTGAAGATGAATGAGGAAAATCTCTCCCTGCATCTAAAAGAGATCAGGGGATGGCATGGCAGCTGTTTGTTGCATGCCACTTTTGGGAAACCTTTAACCACAGTCCTTACCTTTTCTTGTTTATGACAATAGTGTGATATCACATGTCCTTCATCAGACGGGATTTATATCTGTGTTAGGGCCAATGGGAGAAATAATAGTGCTGTGTAAATGTATGCTGCAGGCATTTTATAGGGCAGCAGCAAGAGACGCTGAGCTGTGTCAGGATTCTCAGATTGCACCTGTGGCAGTTAAATCCAGTTCTAGCGCATGTTACACACCAGCACAATGCCTTGATGTGGTCCAGTCTCTTTTCTGGCAGATGTGCAACAACAAATGGGAACCTCCATGCCATGTATGCCTACAGATCTATCGTCCCTGTGTCTTAAATCACTTCCCAAATTGTGTTCACTCTTCATAATCTTTGCATATGTTTCAAATGTGATGAACTGATCCAGACCAGACTTGTCAGGATTCCCAAGTATAGCTGGTTTGTCAGCAGCAGGAGAAGAAACAAATTGTGCTCTTAAGCCAAACTGATACTCCTGTTAAATAAGCACCAACATAGAAAATGTTTCTTACTCATTTCATAACTCTCTGACTTGTCTGATTCTGTGCATGTTTAACCCCAAATATACTTTGAAAGACTCATGAAAGTTAGTGAATTTAAAACTACATCTTACATAAAACCAAAATAACTCCCCTCAAATCTCCCAAGAACCGGTAATTTCCGCTTTTGAAAAAGTTCAGATTGATTTATTCTTCTTGTGTGTAACTTTTTAAGCAGGAACCTGGTTAAGTTTATTTTTTATGAAATATCTTCACATTAGGAAATTACTTGAGACTAGAACTGTTTATCAAAGACTTAGAAAATGTAAGACAATATTCCACCAGAAAGTGTCTTCACTGCAAGTTTTTAACCAGCTGTACTCAACAAGTTTTTCACCCCAGCCATGCACACTTCAGGCATGTGACTAATCTTACTAATTTTGAGTGAAGTGTGCTTAAGTGTTAAAAGGATTAGAATCTTAATTACAGGCCATCTGCAGAGGTCAAATATCAAAGGCTGTTCAGAGCCCAAGTTTTAGCATTTTCTGGGTGAGTAATATTTGTGTTAGTTTTCCTTTCCCCTGTTCACCCAGGATCCTTTCTGCAGTAACTTAAATGGGTGTTCTAATATGGCCTTTATTAAATGAACTGAATCATCCTAATGGCCAACAGACAGGTCTCTAGATCATCAGCCATTTAGACATCAGCAAAATTGGCAGGATGTGCTCAAAAGAAGCCTACAACTTGGAAAACACAGGTTTGAACAAATCAAGCTTTCATGGCGTGGTGCCAGCCTACTTTATTGCTGCTTTTCATGTGAATTATTAACTACAGGGTTGTTTTTTTTTTCCCTAATGATATATTAAACAGAAATGGAAAGCAAGAGTCTTGGGATGGTAATTAGCTGGTACTGACAATACGTAATTTTGACATCTAACCTTGATGTCTAAATTATGACCTTTGCCTCCAAACAGGAGTATCAGAGAAACAAGGATGGGAATTGCCCACTTCCTCCCACCCAAAAAGCAGGATCAATTGTATTCAGGTAATTTCTGACACATACGTTGTCCAGCCTGTGCCTGAAAACTCAAAACCCAATGCTGTTGTGCCCTGCAATAATCTTTCTTACTGTTTTTTTATCTGCACCATGAGCGATCTGTTTCAAACATCAAACCCAGCTCTTTGTTGTCCACTGAGCCTTTTCAGCACGTGAATTTATTGGCCTCTCCCTTAGAAATACAGAGCACATATTTAGGGCCCCCCTACTGGGTCTCCTTTTTCTCTAGGCCAAACCACTCCAATTCTTCCAGTGTTTCCTCATAAAACCTCTAATTCCTTATTCTACCCAAAGCAGAAGACAGTACTCCAACTGAAGGTTTACTGGCCCCAAGCATAACAGAAGAATAGCTTCATTTGCCTGGCAAAAAAATATTCTTTTTTATATAACTCCAGGTGGTATTTACCTTTCTTGTAGTGGTATGGCTGACTCCTGTTTGGTTTGCCATCTGTGCTAACCACCAAGTCTGTTTATTCAGTGATGCTATCAGACCAGTAATTCCGCAACCTCCATTCCCGATGTTGGTGATTCTGCAGAGAATGAAAGCACCTCCTTTGTATTTTCTTCCCCCCTACTGTAATTTGCCAGGTTCATTGTGATCCTAACTTTATCCTGCAAAACTTCCTGCCCCTCCAAGCCAGTGGATTTGGTAAGCAAGTTGTCTGTTCTGCCATCCAAGTTGTTTAATGGAGATACTCCTGCAGAATTCTGCTTGATGCATCCAGCCAAGTCAACAGTGTACTCTTGCTAAATATTCTGTGGGTCCAGTTTCCACCCAGTTGTGTGTTCATCCATTTGTGTTTTTCTGGACTTGCTTGTGAGATGCATGGCCATGTGAGACAGTGTTAGAAGTCTTTCTAAAACAGAGATATCTGGCATGTGTGCATTTTCTGCTATTGCAGGAAATAGACAAAAACCCTTCTCTGATATGTGGTATCAGGATACATGGACAGTAGGTTGAGCTATTTAAGCAAGCAATATGTTCATAAGAATTCTGAAAATATGAGGCAAAGAAAGGATTATTTTATAAGAATAAACTTCCTTCCAAAGTTACTAAAAATAAGGCAATGAAAAAAATCACCATCATAGTAAATGAGGAAAAAACAGTATTTAAATATTGAACAGCGGGCACAGCGCTCAGATATTATAGAGTTAATAGGAAAGCAAACAACGTATGTAAGACAGTCTGCAAAGCAATAAGGGTTTTCCTTAGTGATTAGGTGGATTTAGATCACAGGGGAAACAGCCTTTGGGGAGAGCATCCAGATAAGAAAACTTGGACTGAGAGCCGACTGCCCCAGTTTAGTGAGCTGATTCCAACAGATCAATCATTCAGTGCTGGCAAGCTCTCTTCCATAGAAAATACCCACAACCAAAACCCCTGTCTGCATTCCATCCAAGCTTCCAACTAAGGGACCAAGTGTTTGCATGGAATATAAACTCTGTGTATTTCAGGTGCATAGAAAGCAATTGTTAGCACTATTGAGCTGCAGTGAGCACAGACATGTGCATATGCAGGTATATGCGTGTGTGCTGGCTGTATAGTTACTTTGACTATGTGTGCCTCTCCATCCCCATCGCACATGGTGTGTGGCATCCCCAGAGGATGTAGTGCAGTGTTGCGGTCAGCTGCCCATCCGCACGCCAGCTCATACGACCGGTAACAGGAGTTTGCTCTTTCTACCTGACAGAAATAAATAAGAGGTAAGAAGTGACAGCAGCGCTAGAAATAATGAAGATGAGACGCTAAGGCGCAAGCCCACGGGAGCCGCTGGTGGGTCGTGGACATGGGGCTTCTTGCGGGATTTCTGCTCCTCGTTTGCGTTACATGGGTCGGGCTGGGTTTGTGGCAGCAGATGGCGGTCGTGTCTCTGGTACAGCCGCGGCGGTCGCCTACACTGCCTGGAGATGTTGCACAATACTGTGTTCAGACAAGCACCTGTGACCCCCGCTGGTGCCAGCCGTTGTTGTTCATATTGGCTGCTTCTCAGGCGCTTCTGTACAGTGCCTTCGCAGAGCCCCCCGCCCTGAGCTTTCCAGGAGGAGATCTTTCCACAGAGTGCTGCTGAGACATAAGTAAACAACCAAAAGAACACATCAAAGGTTTATCTATTTTACTGAAAGTATTCAAGGCTTTTCATAATTATACATGTCTGCAAAGCTGAGAAATATGTGTATGCCACATGCAGTTGCAGATGGTTGTGGCATCTGAAGCAGATCAATTGGATTGTACATTTTCTCGTATTGCTCTGGAGCCAAAGCATCTTCTCTTCAAACACTTAGAGAAATATTTGGATTTATTTCCCAAACAGTGCTGAGAGCCTCATTTGAAGATCTGTGTAATTTTCTGGGGCTATGGCATTTCTGCAGCTTAGGCTCCTAGCTGTTTCTACAGATCTCTACTGTATTACACATGAGAATAAAAACAATATAATAAGCTGCAAATGGAAGCAACAGAAGATGAACTGTTTCTTGAAACTCTGCTCCTTTACTTGTTGCACCTTTTCATCTCATCTGCTCCCTGTCTTGAAGAAAATCATGCCCAGATTATTAGGTACCCCTCACCCTCCAAGATTAATAAATCAGTCTCCTTTGTATATAATGAGGGAACAAGTTTCAGAATGAAGGGTACAAAAAACTCTGCACCTGTCTATTAGATCAGTGTTGTCCTGAGTGTTTTGTTTCCTTATGTTTGCCTAACATAGCAAAGTTCAATGCAAAACCACACAGAAGGAAAGATGATTTTATTTTCATAGAATCATGGAACGGTTTGTTTTGGAAAGGACATTAAAGATTGCCTAGTTTCAACCCCCCTATTTCAGCTTAAAGCCATTCCCCCTTGTTCTATCACTACTTGCCCTTGTAAAAAGGGCTTCTCCAGCTTTCCTGTAGGCCCTCTTTGGCTACTGGAAGCGGCTCTAAAGTCTCCCCAGAGCCTTCTCTTCTCCAGGCCGAACAAGCCCAGCTCTCTCAGCCTGTCTGCACAGGAGAGGTGCTCCAGCCCCCTGATCACCTTTGTGGCCCTCCCCTGGACTCCCTTTGATAGGTACAAGTCCTTATCTTGGGGGCCCTAGAGCTGGACACAATACTTAAACTGATTTCACACATACTTTCTCTCACAGACTTTCTCCTTTCATGTGCATTGAGGGTGGAGTTGCATGTGAACTCTTAGCCTGGACAGGACTCTGAGGTGCAAGCCAGGAACCAAGGGTAACCCAGTACAAGCAGTGCCTTCATTGACTGGGTGCATTCCCTTAATGTGGCATGCAGATACAGATATTGATTAAAGGGTCCATCAATGGACTCAAACAAGGTGAAGTTAATGAATCAGGTCCAGGGGTTATCCAGGAGTAGCAGGAGATAGGACAAAGAGACAGCTTGAAACAAGGCTGCAACACAGGCCCACGGTCCACCCAGGAGATGGAGCTGAAGACAAAGCTGCAGCATAAGTCCAAGGTCCTTCTAGGAACCATGGCTGGAGACAAGCCAGCTCTGGTATAGGTCTAGGAGTCAGGGCTGGAGAAAAACCTGCCTCCAGCATATGTCTGAGGTCCATCCAGGAGGCAGCGCTTGGTTTTCCACACCCCAGTGTCTTTAGAAGCTGCACATGCCATTACTTTGCCCATTCTTACTGTTTCTTGATGATTTCACACTAGCAGATTGCCATTCATACCTCATTCATGTCACACGTCATGTTTCTTTGTCAAATCCCTATGGGTGTACTGTCATGTTAGAGGAGAAGTCTTTACCTAGTGGCTGGGTTGTAAACAATTTAATGCAAACTACTTCATCAGGAAGCTAATAAAAACCAGTACTGCAGACTGGAAACAGCATCGTCAGATGTTACCTATGTGAAAAAGAATTTAGCAAACAGGCTGCTGCCTCCTACATGAGCTCTGTCTTTTGAGTGTAGCCCCCATATTGAGCAAGTCACAGTAGTGTAATCTCACATGCAATTTTCTCAGCATGGTTCTCTGCAGTGCTAAGCTGTATTTACTGTGCAGCTGGCATAGTCAAAAATAGTGTGATATTTAATAAGATAAATTCTTGATTATTGTCTTTGGTAAGTCTGTGCCTCAGTGCAGAGATTGTGGACTTAGAAATAAAGAACATAAGGTCATTTGGAGCAATGTAGTTTCAGTTAAGCAAACATAAGGATATATTCATTCCAATACACTCTCAGCAAATCCTTTGGCTTCATATATTTAAACTTTAATGGAATTGCTTGTTAGCTAAATTTATTTCAACCTCTATTCTGCAGGTTTATCTCAGATTTCATGGAAGGATGCTGTAACTTGTGGATCAAATTGTACACATGTGGTGTAACCTTGAGAAATAAAAAACGTGTGGCATTGTAATGAATGTTAATATGATTTCCAGCTTTCCTTTAACAAAACTGTCTTATTAACAATTCTACATTGAAATAGACCACCATTTTATCCCTGGCACAAAAAGTTAAGGGAAAAGCCATCCATTTTGTCAGAGCATACTTTGGTAAATCTAATTCAATTTCAATAAATGAACAGTGACTGGAGCTTACCATGAAATACCAAAATAAAGGTCAGATTTGTAGCTAGCATAAATCAACATTTTTGCATGTCTTAAGTGGATTTTTGTCCATTTATACTAGACAAGAATCTGGCTCATTACCACAGGAGGAACTACAAATAGACTGTCAAGCAGGAGTTTGAGTTTTTAACACTTATTTCCTCGACTTGTTAGAGTAAATTAGATGCTAAATATTTGAAGACTTCTTGTTCACTATAACTGAGGAGGAAGTTAATCTGGAAGTTGGTTAAATTCCCTCCCTTGGAAGCAAGCTTTTCAAACAAGGTCTGTGTGGTGTTATTAAACAGCTTGAGCAGAACAAATTGTTGTCAGCTTCTCCAATCCATACATTTCAGGTTTTGAAATGTAGCCTTTAGAACAACATAGATAACACAAAGTCAGTTGATTGGTTGTCCAAGGTTGCGATGATTTGGTGGTGCTCAACAGAAGATGATTTGGTGTAACAAACTCATTCCCTTTTGAAGCACTCTCGTCCAGGTAGTGCCGTGTGAATACCTAAAAAGTACGCAGCACACAGAGTGCAGTACAGAGAGAAGCAAGCCCATGCTAGGATCTGTGAGAATTGCAGGAAAGTCTGAATAATCATCTCACAGGGTTTCACATTCAACATGGTTCATCAAGCTTTTCTTGGAGCAGGCATCCCATAAGTGTTTGTGGATGGCCTAAGCCAGCGCAGCTGCTGACAGAAGAAACCTCTGCTCCCTGCATTGCTAGCTTTTTCATCACCCCTTATTTGTGCTGGCATCAGGATTTGTAGGATTGCACAATGAAGCCGACTGGGAACCATTCAGCTGGAAGCAAACCTAACAACAACAAAAAGTTAGTTCCCCTAAGGCCACGGCTTTCAGCAGCGCACCCAGACTGTTGTTCATTGAACTCTGCTCTCCCAGCGGGCTGGAGAAGGAGGTTAAGGTCACTGTTCTTGCTGTGGTTTAAACCCAGCCAGTAAGTCAGAACGGGGATCTGAGGGTAAGGAAGCCAAGCAGCTGGGATCACTTGCTAGGAGGGAGAAAAAATAGCTGTTACAGCCCAAACCAGGACAGCTCTGCAGAAGGCCAGCTACTTGCATTCTCCCTGTTGGATGGGCTCAAGTGCAGCTGAGACAATGGATGCCAGTTCCAAAACACAGACTCCTTGGCCCTCAGCAGGGGTGGAGGGAGAAGGGAAGAGACACACAGAAAAGAAAGCTAGGCCATGGGAATGTCGCTGTTGGGCAATGACAGAGGAGATCATAGATCAAGCCCATCATCTAAGGGACCTCTGTCTTGAGACATCCATGTTCTGGCAAACCCCAAAGCTGCTCACAGATACTTCTTCTTCCCCCCTCCCCTCACCCCCCGGTATTTAGTAATGAATAATTAATGCTTTTATGCTGTGCCATTCCTTCCATTTCCTTTCCTGTTACTAAAGTTACCTGACTTAGGTTTTCTTCTCTTGCCCTGCTGTCTGTAGGCAGATCCTCTAGCAAAGTTAAACTCCTAGATATCATTCACTACCACAGAAGGTGAAAGATCACAGTTACTGCATATTGGTAAGAAGAGTGAAGAAAATCTCTGAAAAAAGACCATTATTTGAACAGAAAGCTCCCTTTTAACTAGCAAGTGTGTTCAAAGGTATTTTTACTGAAGCATTTGAAAAAAAATGCATATTTAGGAGCAGAATTGTGCTATTAGAAGCTTCAAGGCAGGTCTGTGGCTGGAAGGGAAACTGCAGAGAAGCAGCAGACACTGCAAGAAGCAGTGTTGATGAGCAAAAGGAACACGCCTGGGGGGATCTCTTGCCCACCTGATCTGTCTTATAGATTAATCACAAAGCAGAGGCCACTTTCACTTTACAGATGGCAAAAATCTCAGTCTTTCCCACAGTCACAGGGGTTTTAGCCTTCATGTCTGTCTTAGCTAAATGCTCTTGTTAATTCTGTTTCCTTGTATAAATTCCCTGGTAGTTTTCAGTTCAGTTAAATAAACCATCATTTCCTGCTCCAAATGTCAACTATTGTGGCTCAGGGTTCCCTAAGGGTCTTGTTGCCTTTAAATCGGCTGCTTCACAAACTGAGCACATTCTCCTCCTTCTTTAAAGCATTTTTGCTGCTTTTTTACATGAAGACTTCCCCTGCATAGGAAATCCAGGCTTTAGCAGTAAAGATAATAGGCAAGTCATTTTCTTCAGCATCAGAGGGATTGCAGGAAACAGCACAGTCATGGCACTGAATCATAGATTCAGCAAGATTCAGTTCATGTCACTCACAGGATGAGTTGGGGTTTCAGATGGTTGAGGGGCATTACAAAGTTCCGAGTAAAGACTTGTACTGTCTTCTTGGGAGTCAGAGATCTCCAGCATGTTGCAGTTTTGGCCTGTATTCCCAGGCTGTCCTTCTACGTGGATTTCTGCACTTCTGCCTTTTGGTGAACTACCCCAGAACCTTCTGAATACGCATTTGGACTTTCCTCTACAGGTGAGGAGGTGAGGGCTCCTTATAAGGCAAACTGCTGACCCAACAACAGGGTACAAGTAGCTGCAGATTTTGGGGTTGCAGTTACAGTTTTAACTCTTCCCTGATAATTAGCAAACTAGAGGTGGAGAATTGATACCCTCCTTTCTGGTAAATAATATAATTCATATTTTTATATAATAAATTTATTATATTAATAATAATACCCAAGACACCAGTATCATGTATGTTGCAGATGCTACTCAGCATTCACTTAATAAATGCCACTTCCTCCTGAAGGTGCTACCACATTTGAGCAATGGAACAAAGGATACTGATTCCTGTTGGGTCCAGGGCTAGAGAAATGCAGTGTCTGACACAGGCATTTCATTCTTAAGAAGCTCCCTGGCTTACTTGCTCAGTAGTGCATGGTTTAGCTGGTCTGCAGGTCCCCTCCTACCAGCCAGTCTTTCCATCTCCATTCAAATCCACACAACGCTTCTGCTGGGAGCAAAGGCCACAGATTTGTTTGCATGTTTTGAAACATGATATAAGCAGGCAGCATTACTCAGGACACTGATGGTGACTCTTGCCTAATGCAACAGTAATGCTGCACTTCAGAAGCAACAGTACCTCTTAAACAGGGGAATGCTTGACTTCTGAGCGTTGTCCCAGATGCCCAGATACATGAAGATCCAAGTCAAAGGCTGTCCGGTGGAGGGACCTGCAGAGTGCTTAGGGCCCCAGCTATAAAGCTGGGCACCTCTCCACCTGTGTGGTAAGGCAAGGAGGTCTCTTACCCTCAGAGAAATCACCAGGGTAGGGTGTTACAAGAATGGCCTCTGCCTGCTACTTAGCTGTAGGTCCTTTCTGTGTAAATAGTTTTTGTGACAAGCGCAGCGCAGACAAATTGTGATGGCTTGTTTATACACTCACATGTTCAAAATTAAAGGTCAAATCTCAAGGTCCTTAGTGAGGTAAAGCTCTTAGCCAAGTGTGTGTTTCGCAAGCTAGGCCACATTGGGTAACCAGTTTGTCACTGATTTCTGTAACCTGAGTAATACCTTGCTTAAATCCTATCATTGTCAAGACCCTGTCAGGTGCAAAAAAAGGTGACCTTCCTGATATCTGCTCAGTATAAACTCCTCAGATTTTTCCAAAGCCTATACAAAGAGCAAACCACTGGGTCTTCTAATTTATGCTTTTTGAACCTAAAGCAGTGAGAACCTCCTGATGTGCAGAGTAGAACAACTTAACAGGGCCTGGGAGCTCTCTTGTGCTGGCTATGCCCTCTCCCCCACTGCTCAGCAGTGGTAGTGGGGATGGGAGCTGTTTCTCTTTCTTTGCTGACCTCTAGAAGAATGCAATTTTCTCTACCTCACTCTAGTTGTCTTCAATTTTATGTCACCTCCTAGCAGTTGTCATGTAATACATGAACTGCTGTGATAGTAAAGAAAACAAACCCCAGTAATGGCAGCATCTTTCTTTCCAAGTTTCAGTGCTTACAGAAAGTTTGCTGCTTCGTGAATCTTCCACATCAAAAAAACAAAACAAAACAAAACAACCAAAACCCACTTAGAAGCTCTATCACTTCCGCAAGGTAGGGTAAAAGATTTGAGGAAAATGTGTCTATATAAATGCTTACATTGCTGTATAAGTGAGCATTATAAAATAAAGTTTTACTGGCATTAAATTCAAATCTCTATGATTTGGGATCCTCTGCTTGAGAAGTACCTGTGAATACTTAGGGAAAAGATTTATCTTTATTTGGAATAAAAGGGAAATTTACAGCCTGGCTTTGTGGCAGAGAAATCTGATTCTGGAGCTAAAACTGGGGTATGGCATTGCTATTGATATCTCATTCATCTGCGTACCTGAAATTTGGGGGAGAAAATCTCTTTCAACCAAGCTGGGACACATTCAAACCTTTGCTGATGAGTTCTGGGGCAAATTCACAACTCTGGCATGTAATGAGCACAGTTGATGGCTCTGAGAAGTTTGAGTAGGTGCCAAATTGATCCATGTGTGCAGCCCATCAGTCACTGTTATCTCTTTTTTTTTTCTTTTTTTCTGGTCTCTGTTAAATTGATTTTTGGCCAGTTTGTTTGGCAATCTTGCTGAAGCACTGCAAAGTGGACACCAGATAGGAACAATGCTAAGCAACCAGATGTAAACAGACTGGAGCAATAAGAAAGTGTATTTGTTTTTCACTGTTTAAACATGGTTTACCAGATGGGAAACTGTCTTGCAGGTTCCATTAAGCTAATCCAGAGCACAAACACATCGCACAATGTGGTCTTACAAACACTTTTCACGCAAATACCCCTGCATGCAGGAAGTGATTTGGCAGGAATGGATTAGGTGACAGTCACTGGAGACACGGACAGGAGCAAAGGGCTGTCTGGGAGGAATGGGATATTTTGTCAGATATGTCACATCTAGGCAAGGCTACAATTTTACCAAATGTGAGGGATCTCCATCCATCTGTCAGCAGCTGCTCTGAGATCCTGTGGGATCATGGGAGGGCTGGCAGAGCCAGAGACGGAGCTGGGATGGAGAAAGAGAGATGAGAAAAGTGCCAGGAAAGAGGGGCAGAAAAGAGGACTTCAGCTGGTCACCAGGAGTATTGCATGAATGCCAAGTTTGTGCCATAACCACAAAATTAAAGGCCTTAAATACAAAATTAAAACCCTAAATAGAGGCAGCTAAAAACCTAAAGCCCTGCTGTGGTGGACCATCACAGGTTCTGCATTGCTCACTTCCGGAGTTGCATACCCTTGGCTTCCTGGTAATATTTGTCCTGCCATGCTCTTCGGCTGTCAGTGTTGCCCTGTCTGCCTCCCCTCCATCAACCAAGAAATTTCTACCTCTCCCTCCATAAAGAAGAAGATGACAACTGTCAGAGAGCAAGGAAACACAAGCTACCTCCTGCACTGCTGTTGATTTTACTGATGAAGTTGGACAAGTAACTTTAGGTAGGCACCACTTGAAAAAATAGATAGACCATTAATGGCAGAGATCGCTGCTGCATCCCTACCCTACCGACTGGCATCCTTCCAACTTATAAATGTTGCTTCTTCTTGCACAAAACCAAACCTTGTATGCTTTTCCTATGAAAGCATCTTCTTTTCTTGGTCTGAGAAGGAGAACATGCCAAGCAGAACAGTATAAATAATGTCATTAGATGGGATAATTTCACCCAGACCTTTGCTTGCCAGTGTCCTGGGTTCAGCAGTAGCAGTCATTTTTCTCCTTCTTGGTAGCTGGTGCAGTGCAGTGTTTTGACTTTCGGCTCGGGAACAGAGCTGATAACAGTGATGTTTTGGTTTGGCCAAGGACTTTGTGAGCCTCATGCTCTGCCAGGTAGGAGGGGAAGCCAGGAGGAAGCAGAGACAGGACACCTGACCCAAGCTAGCCAAAGAGGTATTCCATACCACAGCACGTCATGCCCAGGATGTAACTGGGAGTTAGCTGGAAGGGCTGGGACTGCGGGGTTGGAGGAGGCATCGGTCAGAGCTTGGTCAGGCTGTGGGGGGGGGTGAGTTATCGGTCGGCTGGTGATGAGGTGTTGTATTCTCTTCCCTTGTTATTTCCTTTATCATTGTTATTATTGGTGGTAGCAGCAGTGATTTGTGTTATACCTTAGTTACTAAACTGTTCTTATCTCAACCCGTGGGAGTTGCATTCTTTTTGACTCTCCTCTCCGTCCCTCCAGGAGTAGGGGGAGGGCAAGAAGTGGGGGAAGTAAGTGAACAAGCTGTCTGGCTGGGTGTAAACCACGACAACCAGTCACGAACTGCTCCTAGTTGCAATATCAGAAAGTAGCTTCTGGGGCAGGAGGTCCCATTAACTGGCCCTACTTTGGCCTCTCCTGTATCTACTTTGACACATGTGCATAATTAAACACCTCTACTCCCACTATTTTAGACCTTTCATGACTTCCTCCAGCATTATCCCCACCTCCTGTAGCTGTCCTGTCCCTCTTGGCCCAACATCCTGGCTTAGTAGCTGGTCTTCTGCCCCATCCAGGCCACTTCTGGATCTCAGTTACCCAGAGAAGAGCAGCAGGGAGTGAGTAAAACATTGATTCTGCCACTGCAAAGCAGCTGGAAAGATCTCAGGCTACTTACTGAGCTGCTCCAAGAGCACTGATGCACTGTTCTCTGCTCAGGGCACCCACTCCAGACCTTGCTTGGAGTCCCCTGGCCCAGCAGGGAGTTACTAGCTCTTCTTCAGAGCTGTTTTATATCTGATGGCCTGAAAATTTTAAGGATAAAAATGGCCATGGCCCACTATTGGAAGGGGCAGAATTTTTAGTTTGCTTTGTAAGACCTATTTCTAGGTTTGTGACTTTGCAAGAAAAATTCCATCAAAATCACATTGTGTTGATTCCCACCACAACCTTTTCTTTCTTTTCTGTCTTAATTTTAGAGACTGCTATTTTAATAACTTTTCAATTGAAATCAATGCCATGGAACACTGTAAAGGCTGAAATCCCAGCTTTCCCAAAAGAAAACTTTTCCCCACCAATTGCTATGGGACAGGATAATGTTCAGCCATGCGTCTGTTCAGCAGTTCAGAATGCCTCTTGGACATGTTGTTTTCATCTCCTTCCCCATGTTACTCTGGACATGATAATTCACAGCCACAGCAGGTTTACATGCCTTCAAATACACAGATCTCCTAAGTATAGGGACTTCAGAGAGCTGAGGTACAGGGAAATGAGGTGGTTAAACACTGTTGTATCTATTACGTTATTGCGGTCTATTTTTAGCAGCTGTGGCTGCTGTGTATGGCAACCTTAAGTCACCTCCGAACTTATAGTCACAAAAATGAAACTGAAAAGCAAATTAATTGGATCCACAGAGTGGCCCAAAAGGAATCTTGACTCAGTATTTATAGAGCAAACAAACACAAACAACTGCAAAAATGTTGTTTTGTTCCCTTTGCTTAAAATACAGACCTCCTATGCTGCTGCTACTCTTTTGGCTGTACAGTAAATGTCCCAGTGCCTGTGCTGTGAATAATTGTCACTGGGACTTCATAATTTTTTAGGTCATCACCACAAAAGTGTTATGGCTGTTACAAAGTACACGGGCTGACTGCCAGGTTTTGCACCTGTTCTTTTGGACCTGAGCCTTTTTTCACGTAGATAATTTTTATGTTAGTGTACCTGTACTGAAATGAGTCGCTTGAGCATAGTTGCTTTGATCAGTGAAGGTCAGAAGAGCATCAGCCCACTCATGCTCCGTTCTCTTGGCCAGTTTGAAAGAGTCAACTCAAACTGACGTATTTCCTTAGCTGGTGAAGTGATGTGGTTTCTCATCTCACACAGTTGCTTTGTTCTCTGCTGTCTGCACATGCAAAGGGGCTTTTTCACATTTGCTATTTGATTTTATGTTTTCTCATGCCCAATCTGTTCAACTGCCTTTGCTTTTCAGTTACTGTTTCTCAAAATGGCTCCAAGAACCCTCTTTTGCCATCTAAGAGTAAAGGCACAAATGCATTATTGCACTGAGTGAATGCATTTTCTCATAATGTAGCTGAATGGGAGATTACTTAAATACCTTAAACACTCTCCTAATTGGAATAATGACATGCTAAGAATGGGAGTGTGAGGAGAATTTATATTCAGACTCCTGAATTTCAGTGAATGAGTAATCAACACTCCATCATTTCCTACAAGGTTAAACAATTTTTAAAGTAAATGGTTACTGTAAAAACACCATTTGACTGCCTTAAAACAAACAAACAAATGGAAAACCAAGAATTTTCTGGTGATCTTTGGATCATGTGAAAGCTTTTCGGACCTGTTAGCGAAGGAGAGGCTGATTTGAAATGCTGATGCCTCAGGGTTGCCCTGCCACCCCCTGCCCCATGCTCATCCCAGCCACCCTGCCTGTCCTCAGCTTGTGCTATCCTGGTGCTGGTGTCAACACCAGCTCTTGGAAGCCCATGCTCTGAGCTAGACTGGGGTGCAATCTGGTTTAAAAAATAACCCAGCAAAACACGTTTGCTTGTCTCTGTGTATGCAAGTTTGAAAGTGGAATCAGTTTCTCCATGTGATTCAAGCAAAGGCTGTACTGAGGTCTGTGCTGGTACAAGGGCAGGCAGGATCAAGGGGTGAAATGAAGGAACCCCAAGAGCTGAGAAAGAAAATATCAGTAACTGATACTGCTGCCAAATACTGTATCTTCTGAAGCCACTGCCTTAGATGAGAGCAGTGGAATTAGTGCCTTTGTCCTGTACCTTAGCAAGGCTGTTCCATCTTTATATCTTTGCTTACAGCCTTATTCTTAACAACAGGTTGGTCATTGTCTTGGTCAGTTTATTGCTTTAAAGTCAATTATATGCAGTTATTCAGAAGTCAGCGTGTAGTGTCTAATCTAATCTAATAATCTTTATACAAAAAAATCTAATTTTCCTGCCATCATATTCACATTTTCACTAACATTTTTGATAGTTAACTGAAAAAAAGACTAAGCAGTTCTGAGTGATTAAGCTTTGTTGCTGCCATTCTCTTCTGCATCCTCCAATACAATGCTTTTCTTTTTATTGTTTCTTTCCTGAGAATGGTTTCTGTAATTAATTTCATTGGTCTTGATCTGAGGCCCATGGAAGTGAATGCACAGACTTGCATTAAATTGAGTAGGCTACAGATCAGACCTCCACTAAATGCTTTAATAGGCACGGGTCAAGGAGTTTAAATGGAGAACACCTGTTTTACTGTGTGTTTCTACTGTTACTTCAGCTGGCTTCATTGAACTGATGATACTGATACAGAAATGCAAACCCTCATAGGCACAACACTGGAATGTAAATGTCTATGCTACATTTATCACAAGAGTACTTAGAAATTCCAGCCACAGCACAGGTTGCACTGTGCCTCACTCACGTACCCAGCAAGAGAGAGACAGTGAGAGACAAATGGGTGGTTTGTGGCAGAACTGAGATGTAAACACAGATAACATAAGTGCAGGTTTAGTGTTTGTCCCCCTCCCCGCTCCCACCTATGCCTCGTTCTGCTGAGATCCAACAGCATGTGTACCACTACAAGATTCTCTAATCATTTTCTTGACTTATACAAGGATTACAGCAGGCAGAACATTTATCCAAAAGGAAGGGCTCACTCTTAGGTGTTTCTGTCAATCCCGTGCTTGCACCACAGCCATTATGGACTCAGCGACTGACAGCAATGAACAAGTCTTTCCAGTGTTACCCTGATAAAAAGAGTTTGCAAGAGATCATGCGTCTATGTCTCACAGGGCTCAAAGTCTCCTAATCCTTTTGCCATTCCACTTTTCAGCATTATTACATGCACTGCAATATCCGGCCTTGGAGAAGCTTGAGCTGAAGGGACTTCTGCTGCCCAGAAGTTCTGCTCGAAAGCAGCCATCTGTAACTGAGTGTAGTAAAAACATAAAAATCCCAGCTCAAGTTGAGGCAAATCCTTATTCCCATTAATTACTCAAACTAAAACATTAGTGCTAGTGCACTGTACCTGCTGGAAAGTATACCATGCTCTCACATAAATACATTATCCTTAACTGCTAAAAGAACTGTATTTTTTTACAGCAGCAGCATGAACACACATGAATTATCATGAGATTAAAACCAGGCACTTATCAGTGCACCCTAAAGTCAGCAGTTCTGGACAGACACATGAGCTGCTCTCAGCACATTCACTTCACAGCAAAACCACATTGTTGTCTTCTGACTGTTTCCACCTCAGGAAAACAAATGACTGTTAACCCTCCAAAACTTGTAAATACTATTTATCTCATATAAAATACTGATACTAGTGCAGAGAAGCACTTTGGACTTCTAAAGTCTCATTTGGACTTCTCCCAAAGAAGATAATCTTCATTATCTTCTATTTGCATTTCTTTTTGCCCTAAGGAGGAAAGATTAGGAGAAAGCCAACCAAGCTGTGTGCTTAGCAGACATACAGAAGATGGTAATTGCAAAGACATGTTATTTACCTGATCAATAACAGTGACTTCGTGCTTTTTGAATAATTGTCTTAGACTTCAGTTCCTAAAAGCTGCCTAATTTTCAACTGCCAAAATAAGGATTTCTAAATTACTTACCTCATGTAGCTGGTTAGTAATAGGGACAGGAATTTGTAGGCACCATCCAGATCCTCCTCTGTAAAATACTTTTTATTCTTTAGCTAAAAATCTTCAATAGTCTAAATAAAAATTCTCATTTAACCACTTCAGTCTTGCAAAAGGGAGGCACAGGACAAGCAAAAGGGCAATGATCACACAGATTGCCGATGGTCCAGTAAGCAAGGTGCAACTGTTTTACTCTTTCCTAAAATGAAAAGTGCTTGTTAAAAAGCAGTCTTCTGGTAAGACAGTCAGAGGCAGCCACTGAAAACCACATTTTTATCTTTTTCAGGGCCTGAAACTGTTTTCCAAATACATCAGGTATGTCAGCTTTGCCTACTTCTGATCTTATTTCTAATGTTCCTCTGCATTTTGCCCTGCAAATGTCTGAAGCTTGGACATTTTTAAGGCATACCCTGAAGGAGCTGAAAAAGTCCCAAATGAGCTTAAAATATTTCCATACTTGCATAAACAAAAAATAAAGATTGAATTACCTCGCATTCTGATGTCCTGGGATAGAGCCTATATGGCACAAACATGAGCTTGCTCTCCTTCCTCTAGCTGATGCCCCAGGAGGTGGGGTGGTGAGGCAGCCTAGCAGCCTTGTTGTGCCAGCCTGGTGCTACTGCATTGCTGCTCAACCTAAAATCTCTAACTGGCTTCACTCTGCTCTTGACAGCTATGGTAAAGCCTTGGTGCATCAGGTGGAAAGGACTGATACCAGAGTCAGTGTCTCTCCTTCCCATCAGGAGATTCATGCCCTCTATTTGCAGCATTTGTCCTTCCTGTGCAGATACGGGAACCACACGTGCTAGAGTACTTTGAAGTCTAATGGCTCAGTAACATACTGAAACATTTAAAACAAACCCACTAAGGGTGGCAGGGGAAATCATTGTCTTTGAGGTTGCTATCACAGATATTTATGGTAAAGAAATGCTGGCCTGAATTCAAGGCTATGCCCTCCAGCTTAGCAATTCAAAACAGGTGAAGTACAGGAGCAGTGTTGATGGAAAAGAAGCTCCTCCCAGGTTTGTGTATTGCTGCATCTAGGACATTCATACACAAAAAATTGCTGTCCCAGGTAGAAGGGCAATGCTAATAGCTATCCTAAGCTATTCTCTAGTCTCTCCTTTCCTGATATGTTGGCAGACTGGTAGTTTCTGAGAAGAGCTGTGGATCCTGCCTTGCTTCTCTTTTCCAAACATGCTTCTGAATAGGATGAGCAATGAGCATCACCACAAAGGCTGCATGGGTGCATGTCAGTCTGCATTTGCTTGTTGAAAACTGCCACCATGTATTTCTGGCTGGAAGAGACTGGAGCAACCATGCTGGGAGCAGAAGTTCCCAGGCTGGAGCATGGTGTGACCAGCAAGGCTGAACTGCACTGCTGGCAAAGTGCCCAGGGCCTGACCGCATGCCCAGGAACAGACAAAGCCCTAAGGGACAGAAAGCAAAACACCAAAAATAAATATGAGCAGAAGGGGCCTGCAAAGGCTCCCTTAAATAGGTTGGCAGCTGCTGGCTCATGCCTTAGGTCCATGGGTTCCTGGGGGTACCTAGGGCTCAGAAAGCCCTTTCCACCACTGACTTTGTCCTTTCCAGCAGTTCCTGACTGCATCACACAGGTTCCCACCTGCCCTGGAGATGGTGCATTGGCCTTCGACACGGGTCAGCCTCCAACATTTGGGCTGGGAATGAACTCTGTGCTCTGGAGCAAGCTCTGCACCATAATTCTGTAGGAGCAGGAGCCTCATTGCAATGGCATCTTCCCACATGTACTCATGATTCTCTCCAGGCTTCTTGCAGGTTCTTTGCAGAGCTGTGGGCTCCATGGCAAGATGCTGACACAGCAAGTGGGAAGGGATGGTGGAAAGGCTTGAGAAGTCCAAGCAATCCAGCATGGCCACATGAGAGTTGAGCAGCATTAAGTTTGTTGGAAAAAACAAGACCGGCTTCTACTTCTACTGGTTTTACTGGGCCGGTAATGTATGGGGCTGTGTGGAAATGTATGGGACATTTCTATTCCCTCACTTCTTTGTCCTAAACATGAATTTATTGTTTCAGGACGTGATAAGGGAGCGGGGTTTGGGTGCTGAAATTTCAGAGGGAGAAGGAAATACTGTCCCTTGTCCTTCCAGCTCTTTGTAATTACTTGGCTTGTTTTCTGGGTCTTCCCTAGGGGGGAGTCTTCACTTCTGTCTCACAATTGTATATGGAAATGAATCACTCTGATTCACATCCTGGCCCCTGGCACCTGCTGATTAAGTGTCCTGAACTCATCCCAGAAAGACAGTTATGTGAGGATTTCCTGTAGTGCCAAAGTTCACTCGAAAACCTCTCTCTCCTTTCTCCACCTCAGGCTGCTCATTGCCCTCTCCTGGGCTTCTCCAGGCCTAAGGTTTTAGTTTTGAATTCAGCAGAGCCCCACAGAGAGCTACATGCACAGTTACAAAATGAAGGAAAGGAGCAGGAATGGCATGGACCGATGTGCTTGTCTGTTGTCACTGAGCCTCTGCAAAGGGCTTCTATGTTCCAGCAATACTTCAAGGGCTGAAAATATAGGCTGCAAGTGCTTTGTGATTCCCAGGAGACAGTGTTAGAGTTAAGATTCAGGTGTGATTCTCTAATGCTAGGCAGTGACCGTACTGACCACAAAAACGAGGGCTGTGCCACCATGTGGGACCAGCATCCACATGCAGGTCGCTTGTGTGATTTTTGCAGTGAGGCCAAAAATGCTGGGTTTCTTTTCTCGTGGCTGGCTCACTGGAGCCAAGCACGACCTACCCAGAGCATTATGCACGCAGCTAAGTCTGAACTGTAGGCTCCGAGACAAAGTCATTTTCAATAAGGACCTTTTTATAGCCCACACATGGAAAGGAAAACCCTTTTGGTTACCTTGCATTTCTGATGGGCTTGAATTAGACTGTAAAAGGCCAGGCAGTCAGGTATGCTGAGCACATACCCAGGGGAAAGCCCCCCCTGCTGTTATCCTGTTCCTTTAATAACTGCACAGTACTGCTTGCTCTCGTATCTCAGCTTTGCAAAGACCGTAGAGAACAGAGCAATTTAAAGAAACATCTGAAGTTGTTTAACACTCTCAGGTGAACCTGTGTGAGCTGTATGCTATTTTATTTCATGTCCTGGGGCTGTCCCTGGTGGGCTGTGTCATGGCAGGAGGGACAGGCACTATGTTGCTTTGACAGTGGCGTTGGTTTCTTTCAAGCTATTTTGGGGGTCTTTCTTTCCTGCTGACTTCAGCTCTCATGGTTTTTGCCCATATCTGTGGAAAAATGAGCTGCTGATTCATCTGTGGCTCTCTCACGAAGGGGAACCTGTGTCTGGGTTTTGAGAAGGCAGGCCAGCCTGCAGGAGCCTTCTCCTGTTCCTAGGGGAACCCCAGAGCCAAAGACAGAGCCAAAGGACAAATTTTGGTTTCAATTCACTTTTTTAAAACTAGTCCCTTTTCAAGAAACAGTTTCCATAGTGACAGGGAACTGTGGCACCATTGTGAAGGTCCAAAAAGCCACAGCCGGCTATTAGCCAGAAACTGAGCAGTGTGGCCAGCTCCAGAGCAGCTGCCCGCAGCCCCTGCTGTGTTCACAGCAGGCCTCTGCTTCAAACACCTCCCCTGCACACCATCCACGCTTTTAGCTGCCTGTGGGCTGTACCCCTGAGCACTACACCTTTGCTTAATCACAGGTGAAACAAGTAGTTCCAAAAAAAGGAATATGCTTTATCTGGGTTTAGCTGTATTAAAGCTTAGTTTGCTATAAAGGGAAAAGACAGATTTGAAGACAGCTTTCAACCATTGTTTCATGATGTAGACTGGTGTGAAAAATATAAAGTGTGCTCATGATCATCTGGCGAGTCAGTAAAGGAGCCTGACTGAAAACTCAGGTTCCGTTTAATTCTTATTTACCAGAACATGCTGCCTCCCACCTTCCCTCTTGCTATCTGTCATATGGCATACTTCCACCCATGCGTATAAACCAGACCTCCCAAAAGGAGCTTGGAAATCTCACAAAATCATATTATTTTTCTGATCCTTGCCATAACTCACAAGAAGAGTGCCAGAGTGGCTCAGAACATCGACTGGGTTCTGCTCAATACCAGGTGGTGGAGGTTTGCAAGTGATGGACACCACCACTTAGTCAAAGTGTGAGTTTGCCCTCATCCTTCATGATCTGTTAGATTATGTTACAGTCTATAGTATGCAAAGAAATACAATACAGCACACTTACAAGCCATCTCAGCTAAAATTACAGGTACTCGTCAAGTGTTTATGTTACTTGTAGTTTGCATGTAATGTACATTATGCATGTGTAAGAAGGGAAGTGTGGTTGTGCTATTTGTACAGACCTCATGAACCCCTTCCATAAGTTTGGCAATCACATTGTTCCTCAGGAATACCTGAGGCCATGCGCATCAAGGAGGGTCTCTGTGTCCTGTGGTGCTGTTTGGTGTGCATACTGCTTTTCAGCAGACCCGGCCAACCAGATGGGGGTAAGGACAAGTGCCTGAGGGGCACAGGGATGTTAATGGCCCCAATGCTACTGCTGTGCATGTAGTGGTTTCAAAACAGAAAGGAGCCACGGCATGAAGCTGGCCATTGCTCTTCTGACACCGAAGGCAGGCCACCAGCCCAACTCAGAGTGTACACTGGCCACCTCCTCCAGCCCAGCCCAAGCGTTATCCCTGTAAGTTTTACCATAAACTACATTTTTCTAAACATTTTACATTCATTATTCCCTTTCCACTTCTTTTCTTTATTGCCTGCATACCTGTGCAACAGTTTCAGAGCTGAGTTCACACACAAGAAAACAGGGTCAGATTGGTAACAGTCATAGTATTTGTCATAGAAGAATGCTTGTCATGTTGTTTCTTGTTAAGCCACTGGAAATGGAATACCCAAACAAAAAGTTGTCCTTCTGGTGCAAGATTTTAACTCAGATGAAAAAGGCCATGTTCTACAGGAAAGAAACAGAGAGCCATATTCAGACCAGTTCTTACAACAACATTATTTCTAATGCAAGGGCAGATGTACTGTGCCAGTCTAAGGGTTTGGCTATACTGAAGCCAACAGCAGCTAACTCCTGTGGAACTCAGAAGAGGACAAGAGGCTACATATACTTGCTTTGTATATTCCCAGCCTCCAGCAAACAGCAATGCAGGGATTTAATGAGACAGAGGGGAAACTATGTATATATTGCCAGGACAAGCTGAATAAGGTAAGAACTATGTATGTCTTGAAAATGAATCATCAGGATTAAAAAAACCTCAAGAAGTGCACCACTCTTACTGTCTTTTTTTTTTTTTTCCCCTGAAAGAGATGCATTTTTCCCTTGCTTCTTTGAGACCTTCAAGCGGCCCTACTGAACTGTTAAAATTCCATTAGAAAGTGGCTGCTGGGAACAAGTGCAATAAATAGCTGCTAAGATCAATGGCAGTCTTGCTGATTTAAAATCAATGCATCGTTTGCTGACAGTGCTGGCAGTGTTTTCCTTTGGGAAATGTAACAGTGATTGGCTTTAAATAAACATTGTGGTAAAAAAATTATCAGAACTCATTAGTGACTCAGAGTGATTTTAGGGTAGTTCAGAAAATACCTGTTGCCCACAGGCAAGGCTTTGAAGTCACAACTGAGTTTGGATGCTGCAATTTTTAGAGGGCCACTGGAAAATACTGGGTAACAAAGCAGAACTTCTGAAAATGCTCTATAAAAAATAGGTACTTCAGGTGGCTAGACCATCCACTGAAACCCACCAGTCACCTTTGAAAACCTAAGACGAACAACATCGGGTTACTATGCATCTAATGACCACCATGAACCTTTTCCAGGCCACTTCCTTGCTCCCCTCCCAGCTTCTGGCTGGCCCTCATCCCGTGTGACACCATGTATTCATGATGGGTGTAAGCCCACCAAAACCTGAAATGCTACCAAAAGTTGGTATTATCCACCAGCAACTGGCACTTAGTGTTGGGCTGGGCTAGGATCCTCTCCCTCTTTTTCCTCAAAGAGCCTTGGGTGATGTGGTCTAGTGTGAGGTGTCCCTGCCCATGGCGGGGGGGTGGAACTAGATGATCTTAAGGTCCTTTCCAACCCAAAACATTCTATGATTCTATCATGAGTATAGTTTTTCTGCCAGATGCTCAACTAGATGAAAATCAACATTAAAGCATTTGCCCTACCTATATGCTGTTTTGTAATCTAACTATTTAATTGTGTCATGTTCTTTCTCTACAAATAATCCCTTGATGTTTCCCAGGACTAGCCTTCACCTCTTATTTTTTTTTTTTTTGTGCATGTTGTAACTCTCCAGCTATAATCACCTCCTGGTTGTACAAAAGTATATCACTAATCACACATGAATTGATCACTAGATAAAACAGAGCTCTTTTTGGTGGGTTTCTAACCTGGGAAATGGGGCATCTGAATGAGTAATAGAAACTGTAACTATATCAGAATTTTTATTTGAGGTAGGCTGTTCTGTATTTTTAACTTTATTTAAGAGCTTCTGTTGAACCCTTCTCAACTTCTTTTAACTTGTTACATGCTACATGCAATAGCTTTAAAGGGGCAGTGCAAAGATATAAAACATTTTGTTGGGCAACAAACAGGAGGAGTTGGAACCCACTGTGCAGCTAGAAAGCTATGATCTAATTGCTGTCAACTGCTGCCATGGAACGTGGTGGGACCAGTCACACAACTAGAGCTCTGCAGTCAATGGCTGTAAACTGTTCAGAAAGGACAGGCAAGGATGAAGGGGCAAGGGGGTTGCCCTCCATGTAAAAAAATGGCTTGATTGCACAGAACTGTCTTTGAAACATAGGTTGAGAGCTTATGAGTAAAACCTAGGGGCCAAGATGACAGAGGAAACCTTGTGGTTGGTGTTCACTGTGAGCCCCTGAGCAGGGGAGCCTGCTGACAAAGCATTCCTACTTCAACTACAGGAAACATTGCACTCACATGCTCTGATCCTGCTGGGGCACTCCAGTCACCCTGGTGTCTCCTGGAAGAGCAGCACAGCAAGCTGTAAGTGACCCAGGAGACTCTTGTAGTATGTTGAGGAGAAGTAATTAATCCAGAATTTGTTAAGCAATCCGGAAATTTGTCTTGGAGGTGAGCAATGAACATTCCAAACTGTGTGCCCCAGTCTCCTAAATGGTTTAACCACAAAACACCATATCCTGCAAATTCGAACATCCAGCACATGCTTTCTCCAATGATAGTGGACTTCAGGTGGCCAATGTGCATCTCCTTTGCAATGTCAGGGGATGAGAAATCCACCACCACCTTTTTCTTTTTGCCAGCAGCTGGTGGCTGAATTCCATTCACCAATAAACTGCTCAACTACTTTGACACAAAATCCCTTCTCAAGCGGACATGGATAAAACCAGGTCCAGGTAATAGCCTGACCAGAGGAGGAACATCAGAAACACTACTAGACCTACTTCTCACCAACACAGATTAACTGATTAAAGATTACAAGATGGGTGGCAGCCTGGCTGAGGTGTTCACACCATGGTAAAATTCACAATCTTGACGGTTATGGGCCAAATGAAGAGTAGAGTCAGGACCTTGAATTTTAGGAGAGCAAACTTCCATTTGTTTAAGGAATTAATGGATGGGAAATAGCCCTCAGGGACAAAGGAGCTGGACAGAGCTGGCAGTTCTTGAAGGACAGGAAATAAATCTGTGTAGAAAGGAAACGCACTCATGTACAGGGGAACAAACACCAGATTACTTGACATGAGACGTTTCAGGAACTAGCACTATGTCCAGTATGCAAATCACAAATTGGCTTAAATAGAGCTGGCTATCACAAACCAGAAAGCCACACTGGATGTATCCCACAGTGGCTGACAGGGACACTGCCATCCTAGGATCTGGATGCACTGTGCTCTGAAGCAGCCAGCAAGGAGGTGATTCAGGAGCATCTCACATGGGTAAGTCTCAAATGAAACTTTTCCAGCACTAAATGACACATTTGTTTCTGGATCCTCAGTAGTTTAATTCCAGGCACTTCTGCATTAATAGTAAATCTGAAAGTGCAAAACAAAGCATGTGCTCCATGGCCTGTTGGCAAAGCCTGTTCCAGCAGATGGGACCTGCCTCATTTCAGAAGCACCTGAATATGAGAAATGTTCTGCTGCTCTTCCAGCCATTGCTGGAGTTAGAGAAACCTCCCTGAATAAGAAACAGCTAGAAAACAGAGAACTTTGTGGTTGTCCCAGCATGTTCCTATAAACACACATTTATTCTATGTCATGCAAATATCCACAGACCCTTCACTGCAAAGGCAATCACCTTTGGGAAGAATCTGCCTTTTTTTGTGTGTGTTTGAACTGCATTTAACAACACAAGAGTTCTGATACTTCCTGACAGAGTGGGCTTGGGTGGGAGTCCCAGCTAGGGACTGGTGGGGTCCATGGGCTGACATTTATCCAAAAGGAGAATAAAACAGTGGAAAAAAAAAACAAAACCAGGGACAGGAAGAAAAAGGGTCAAGCTATTAGTGAAATGTACAGCAGTTAATTCTAAACAGAAATCCTATGCGCATCTGAGTCATGGAGCTACTGCACTAGATTGAACAACATAGGATCCTTCAAGAAAAAAATGGCAGCAGAGCAGCCTTGCTGAAGATGGGACTTCTCTTGGCTTCTTTTTTTTTAACCCTGCACACCACAAACATGGCCCAGCAGAAGCATTCTCAAGCACAAATACGCACAGAAATACTTAATGCTCTGTTTTGCTATACCCAACCCCCATACATTTATGCTCAAGTCATTACTGATCTCTTTGCCTACTGATAGCAAGTTAAAAATACCACACACCCCAAATTAGAACTATTTTCTATTTTTTGTTAAATCCTTGCAGTTGATACAGAACAAAATGTGATGGGCCACGAGATCTCTCTTGCCTGCACTAGTCAGAACGGGAGACTGCAACACCACCAGCAAAAAAAAAACATCAGAAGTGTGGCATGCACACGCCAAGGCAAATTTGACTGTGTTATGAAGCCATTGATCCTGTATTCACTTCATTTGCCTCATCTATTGCCTTTGTTTCTACAGTGGGAATGGATTTGTGCCAGGACCTGGACTATATGAGCTTGGATTTAGATAAACTGTAAAATACTTCTGCTTTATGCAAATTCCTAATTTATCCTCCCAGGTGTCCCTCACTTACAAGGAATTACTTATCCTTGATGAAGCACTTGTTTTGATAGTGGGAAAATGGACACAATCCCATGAATAATCTTGTGAGTCACATGAAATTAAATCTAGTATTAAACAAACAACAACAACAATTTTCAGCTTATATTCAGCTTGCGAAATCTTTGTAATAGAAGCCGTCTCCTTATTACATGCAAATACCCTGTTTACCATAAGGACTTCTGAATCTCTGTTTCAAAAAGGTTTGTGGAAGGAGCTGTCTGGAAGTCAGAAATGGTCAGCCCCCTGCCAAACAAAACTATTGAGACTGAGTTTCCCAGTGCTTGTTTGAGACGGAAAAGTCAGGACACGCACTGTTTCACTTCTGGTAGGTTTCTTTGAGCTAATAACATAGCATGAAAGTCCACCCCAGTGTTAACATATTTTGAATGCTTGCATCAATGACACAGGAATACCTCATTTGCGAGACCAAGGGAAGCTTCAGATGGTAACCAGGGAAGACAGATACTGCTTTAGAAAAAAAGATCAAATGCGAAGCTGCATCCATCCTAAGATCATCTCCCACTCCTGGAGCAGGACAAGACATTACAAGAGTGCAAACAAGCCCCTACCCGTTGTACTGCCTGGCTAGTCTCTTCAATAAAGGGCAGAATAAGCAGAGGAAGAGTTTGGCTGAGGACCAAGGAACAGGTTTTGGGTTTGGGTTTTTTAGGTATTTAAATGGCAAGACATAATCCAGCTCCCAGAAGGATTTTCAAAAGCAATTAGGAACCCAAATTTTGAGACTCATTGGTCCTTCTGAAAACCCTGTATGATATCAAATTAACTGCATCCTTGGACATCCAAATACCTGTTTCCTTGTGCTGCTTCTGCTAGTGACCATCCACCTTGATTTTAGCAGGGAAAAGCCTCTTTTGTGAAAAGCTGTGGAATCTCTTCCCATTCTGTAGTTCACCTAGCTTCCCCCTGAAAGGGAAAGCTTACCCTTCTCTTGCTTAAGGGAAGTATTACTGCCTATGAACTGTTTGAACTGAAAATGTAAGAACAGCACTCAAACCCCTGGCTGTGGCCACGCAGGTCTTTGCTGTACAGAGAACAGTTTGCTTTGATCTGCTTGAGGTTTACTTGCCATAGATTTCACTGAATGCCTCTCTAGATAGTGTGATAGATAGGTATCTGCACCTGATAGTGCAGATCTGTAGTTTCTTTTGTTTGGGTAGAAATCCTCTCAGATTGGTAAGGAGGCACAGGCTTCAGTGTCCACCTCAGTCCTATTGGGTGGTGATGGGTCAAACACTGCCCTCTATTCACACATCTCTATTGATACAAATCAGGATGCCCCTGTGAGTCTCGAGGCAGTTGTTTGTATACATTCTGTCCTTGGAAATAAAATACTGATGTACTGCACAGACACTGCAAAGAGTTGCACAGCTTTTATTACACTATTTTTTTTTTTTTTTTACTTTATAGAAGAAAATGTTCCCTTGTTGTGATAAATACTGATCATGACTTTTGCTCAGACTGCAAATAGCAGATTAATCATGTACTATTTAAGTACCTGTTTGATTTGTTATGAAGTAAAACTTTTGAGCAGGATTGTATTACATGTAAGGCAGGTTCCTGCATCCTTAAGTATTAATTCTCAAGTACGAACAGACTAGTACAGGTAGTCCTAGGGTCACTTTAATGAGCCTGAGCTTCTGCGTCCCACTCTCTAGTATCTCACATTACATGTTCCTCACCCTGTCTTTGTGCCAACACTAACATTTCCTCAGCCTCTGGATGACCTTGGCAGAAGGATGGGGATGGGGAGGTGAGCTGGGAGGAACCCGCTCCTGGGGGGCACAGGGACCATTACCAGCTGCTGTGAGCAAGGAGAGAGCTGGAAGCCATGGCCAGCTCTGAGGTGAAAGGGTCTGCCAAACATCTGCAGGTGTTAAGATGGGGGCAATGGGAAGCAGGCAACTGTGGACTGAGAGAAGCCACTAGAAAAGGAAAAATGGGGAAATGGTGGGTGGTGAGAAGTCAAGGTGGAGCAGAAAGCGTGGAAGGCCCCACGGGTCTGTGCAAGAAATAGGGATGTGAAAAGACGGGCAGAAAGAGGAGAAGGGTGGTGGGCGGGAAGCAGCCGGAAGGCAAGGGAGGAGAAAGGCTGGGGCTGGGGCTATGCAGGCACAGGCAGGAGTGCCGGAGAAGGACGGCGGGACGGGAAGGACCTGACACAGAGCGAGGGGTATGGGGTGTATGCAGTCCTGCCTCGTGTCTGGTCCTGCCGGCACCGGCAGCTCCCGACGGGGGAACTGCCCTGCCCGGGATGTCCTCAAGCCTCCGAGGCGCTGCCGTTGCGCAGCGTTTACCGACGGGCGGGTGTCACACGCGGCCACTGGCACCCCTCGGCGTGCGGGGAAGCCGTGCTGAGGAACGGGCCGACGCTTTTCTCGCCCAGGAGCGAGCGGCCGGAATAGGGACCTACAACACAGGGGGCAGCGCGGGGTGCTGGGAGGGAACCTCTGCGCTCCCTCCAGGGCCCAGTTCCCAGGGGCTGCCGCATCCCCGCCGCCTCCCCACGGCAAGCCGCAAGCCCCGTTCCCACTGCGGCCACCCCCGGGGCGGGACGGGGCGGGACCGCGGCGAAGGACCCAGCCGCTGCCGGCTGCCCGGCGAGCGCCGCTCCAGGGGGCGGACCGCGCCACTGACGCGGCGGCCGGGAGCAGAGCGAGCCGCGCGCTCGCCGGGCAGCGGGCCCGGGGTGAGGCTGAGCCGGGCCCGCCCCCTCGGGCTGCCCTCAGCGCATTCGCCGCGGGGGGCCCCTCTCCAGTGACGTCACAACTGTCTAAAAAAGCGCCCCGGCGGGCAGCGAGTGGGCGGCAGCGCTGGCACCGGTAGCACCGCGGGCGGCAGCAGCCGCGACCATCAGCACCCCCGCGACCACCAACCACCACCAGCACTGCGCCCCCGCCGCCATGGTGTCCCCCGTCACCGTGGTGAGTACGGGCCGCGCAGCGGGTGGCGGGAGCGGGACCCGCGTCCCGTCCCATGGCCTCCCCGTGTGGTATCCCCTTCCCTCCTCTTTCCGCGCCGCTGTCCCCTGCCCGGTCCCCGCGGCGCTGCCCCCGAGGGCTCCCGCCGCCGCGCCCCGACTGTGAGGCAGTCGTTACTGGCGGACGCCCCCTCCCCTTCGCCCCCAGTCCACTGCGAGCCCGGCTCTCGCGCGGCCCTCGTCGCGCGCCGGCAGCTGTTGCTGCAGTGGTGCGCCTCCCCCCCCCCGCTGCCCGCCCGCTCCTCCACATCTGTGTGTAGCAAAACCGAAACGCATCTGCTACACGCAGAACGCTTCTGGGTTCGCCCCGCGGCAGCGCCCGGGAGCATCGTCCTGCCGCGACCTTCCCGCCCTGCAGCCACCTCCGCCTCACCATCCCGAGGTAGCTTTCGCGCTTCAGGTGACGGCTTAGGCCAGGGCTTGTGCCGGCCACCGCGCTGGGCAGACCTTTCCATAGGCTGCGTGGCCTCCCACCGGGACCTGGTCGCCCCAGACAAGCCAGTCTGGCGCTCCCAGCATCTAATGGCATGAGGCAGGTATGGTGTCACCTGCTTGTCTCATGGGGGAGTCACGATGCTTAATTAATGTAACCAGCAATGAAATAGCGACTTGCTGCTGTCATGTCAGTAGGTGACGTGTATAGCAGCGCAGCTGGATTAATGGAGCAGACCTGGTAACTGAAGTAGCCTTGGCTCCTGCCAGCAATGCCGGGTCCTGGCCCTGCAGGTGAAGGTGTGGAGGGGTGTTCCAGCGCTGAAAGAAGAGAAAGTGGTTTCAGTGAGAATGGCAAAGAAGCTGTGCTGTCAGGCATACTACTGTGCATGTTCCGCTTTCTACAGAGTGAGGGATTTGTCTGAGTATCCCAGCAGACTAACTAAGGAGAGCTAACTTTTGGTGGAAAAGTTGCCTGTTGCTTCGCTGCAGCACCGAACAGCTACTGCTGGATCCATTGTCATCCTGTTTGAAAATTTTTCAGTTAATGGCCTCTCTTGCAGCTAGAAATCCTGTCCTTTCCCTGTTCCCAACTAATAAACCTAGGGTTCGGAACTTCCAAATTGCTTTGCCAGCTCTGCACAGCAGCTGGTAGTCTGATACTTAAGATGAATTTTCCTCCAGTTATTAACATGTACCTGGTAAGTTCATCAGCAGCCTTGGGGTGACTTTTATCTTTAGAGACAGAGGGAAGTAGCTTGCAGATTGTAACACTGTAGTGCCAAACCTTTTTGTGTGTGTGTATGTGTGCTTTCAAAAGTAACTAAAGAGGTTTTGGTATTTGTATGTTTCTGTGCCATAAGCTAAAGTCAACCTTAAGTAATGCTTTTGGTTACAGTGAATTGCATACGTATACCTTGGAACTAAAATCTTATGCTATGACAATAGTGGAATGGCTCAAGCCCTGGCAGGATTTGTTCTATAATGCACAGGAGGCAGTACTTCACTGTTAAGGCTAGTAAATCAGAGTGGTCTTGCAGAGTATATTTCAACCGAGCTTTGAGAGGTGGCAAGGACTAAAGCAAAAGTATGGTTCGGGGAGGGTGTACATCCTTCAGACTGGGTTTGCCTACACCAGAAATTACAATTTAGTAATGTAACTTGGGAAGGAAAATAAAAAACCCTTCTGCTTTCTTCATTTGCCCTTTTGGTGTGTAACAAATCTCATTTCTGCTCTGGTTGCATCTCTGACATACTGACTCTTTGCTTCACCAAAGGCAACTAATGCAGGTGTGAAGCTCTGGAGAGCTGGAGGGATGATAAGACTGGCAGCTGCAGACCAGAGCTGCAGCTGTTTGCCATGACTGTAGAGGTAGGAGGAGAGGGTGTCTGAGCCTCCAAAGAGCTCATAAAGAGCTGCAAGCCTTCAGTCTGTTAAGGAGCAGTTCTTTGCACATCACCTTCAGTGTGTTTTCACATCACTGTTTCTCCGAAGGAGCTCACTGTGCTCCTCTGGCACTGGCTGGGTGGTGCTCTGCCAAGGGCAGGCTGAAACAGAGTCGTGTATCAGCATGCGCTGCCCAGGAACATGGTGCAGCCTGTGCACAGCTGCCAGCTGGAGCTGCGCAGGGGGTGACACGCAGGGTCACTTGCTGAAGGGAACAGCACTGGGTCTGGCCACAGCTAGGTGCTATCCCCAGGGCCCAGGCCTTATCTCTGTAACACAGTGCCTTTTGATGCAGAGATAGACGAGGTGTTTGGAGCCAGCATGGCTGTCACTGCTATGACACATGGTGGGGATGCTGTCTTTGCGGGCAGCACCTGAGGCATAATCAAGTTAGCCAGAGGAGCTGATTTGTCTACAGTGTATGTCCTCTCCCAGTACACTGCAACATCACCCTTAGTGGGGAGAACACTAGAAGAGCACAGCTGAGAGTGACATGATTTTGCTTCCTTTTCTCAAAGCAGTGGGCTTTGTACATAACTGCAGCAGATAGCCCTGACTACTTACACACAGCCTGGTCTCCTCTGTGTCCCCCTCTTTCTTCTTTAGGACACTCTTGTGATGAGAATCAGGAACTGTGAGCTCCAGGGCTGCTGTACAACTGATAGCTGGAAAAAACCACACAAGGATGCATCGGTTATGAAGAGGAAGCTACGGAGAGATCATGGCTAGGTCTGCTTGTTTGTGCTGGTTGCCAGGCATGCATCATGGCCTGGAGGGTTTGGCATGTCTGCCCTGTGCACAAGGAGAGACCTCATCGTCATGCAGAGCTAGCCAAGCTGCTGTCCGTGATGCTGCACAATTTGCATGTGCTGTGTGGGGATCATGCCCACAGATAAACACGTCTGGGGCTAAAATACCTTTTAACATATTGTGCCAGGTCCTCAGCTGGCATAAAGCTTTGGGGTCCTGTTGATGCCAAAGTCTAGACTTGCATAGTGCTGGGCTGTGGCAGAGGAGATGCATTCGCCTGCCAGCCCTGTACCAGCTGGCGAGCAATGCTCACTCTGGTTGGAAGTCACCTTGGAGGGAAGCTTTCACTGTTTACTCTGCTGGGCAAGCAGGAGCATCCTGCTTACAAATTATTATTCTTGATACTGCTTTGATTAAGAGCTGGTTTTTCTGCATGAAGCCGTGTATGCTGGGGGCCTGCAGTTGGAAAGCAGTACTAATAAATGGTGCATTTGTTTCATGGGTATGTGAGGTGCAAAGAAGGCCTGCAGGTCAAGGAAGGTGATTCTGCCCCTCTGTTCTGCAAGACACCACCTGCAGTACTGCTTCCAGCTCTGGAGTCCTCAGTACAGGAAGGGTAGGAGAGGGTCCAGAGAAGGGCCACAGAAATTATCAGCGGGATAGAGTACTTCCCATGTGAGGAAAGGCTGAGATACTTGGGGTTGTTCAGCCTAGAGAAGAGAAGGCTCTAGAGTGCTCTTATTAACTCAGTTCTTAAAAGGGACCTGTAAGAAAGATTGGGACAGACTTTTTAGCAGGGCCTGTTGCGATAGTTCAAGGGGTGATGGTTTTAGACTAAAAGAGGGGAGATTCGGGCTGGATGTGAAGAGAGAATTCTTTACAAAGAAGGTGGTAAAATACTGGCACAGGTTGCCCAGGTGGTGGATGCGCCATCCCTGAAGACATTTAAGGCCAGGCTGGATGTGGATGGGCTGGACAACCTGCTCTAGTTGAAGATGTCCCTGCTCATTGTAGGGCAGCTGGACTGGATGACCTTTAAAGGTCCCTTCCAACCCAAACTATTCTATGATTCTATGAGGTTTAATTCTGTTCTTGTTCAATCATCAGTGGTCCCATTTTAGTTAAAGCCCTTTCTAAGACTGTCTTGTTAGTGACTTTTGTCCTGTTTTGGCTTTGTTTTTTCCCTCCTGATATTGGTTAAGCAGCTTTTAGGGTGCATTTGTGGGAGATAGCCCTTGCCCTAAGGATGTTTCTGCCCAGCAGGCACTGTGATTGTAGGGCCACAGGTGTGCAGGAGATGTGCCTGGAGACACACAGTTGTTTTGGCATTTACATAATGTTCCTTGCTCAAAGGGACACTATTTTTTTCCCTAATGTTAGGGCTAAACTTAGCACAGGGCTTTGTACCCGCTTGAGGAAAACATGGCATGGGAAATATAAAGACATTAATTATCTGAGAATATGTCTTTTCTGGGGGGCATTTATAGGTGGTATCAGTGTGTCCTTTTGAGCAAGATGAACTATGAGCTCTTGCCTACAACATCCCCTCTGCGCATGACTTACTTGGGCTAACACAATCCTATGTGTGGGAGAGAGGTGAAACTCCCTGTATGGGACAGGTTTTTGCATAGAAGCTGTATTTTAACAATCCCTATCCTTTCCCTTTTATACTCTGTTGTATTTGCATCTTTAAACAGAGATAGCTGGGTTGGGGAAGAATATGTTGTTTCGGCTGCATCAAGCACATCAAGCCCTTGGTCCTGTCCCCATTAGCTGGGAAGCAGCCAGCAACCCTCCTGAGAACAGTCCTTACTGACCCCCTGGGGAGATGTAGGATGTCACCGTGGGGGAGTATGAAGGCTACTTACAAATACTGGGTGAAAATCCTGAAGGGTATGATCTGGAAAGGTATTTACCAGTAACAAATACTGAATAGGGCTGGGGAGTGGATTAGATGTTGTTTGAGCTTCTGAAGAGGGGCCAAACCACACTGATTCGAATGAGTGTAGAAACCTGATGCAAATCACATTGCTTAGATAGTCTGCTCTATGGGCAGTTGTAGCAGTAGTAGGTCTAAGCATAGTTCTAAGTGTTTATTATTAGAAAGTGTGCTTCCTAATCCTCAAACTGCTGTTGAGAACAGGAAAGCCAGATCAAACTATTTCAGCCTTTGCTTCTTAAATAGAGGATGTATTATTTTTGCAGTAATTAATAAAGTGTTAGCAACCATCTGAGTTAGAGGAAACTCTTACAGTAGAGAGGGTAATTTTATTTGTTCTCTTTCTTTATATGCAACATTGTTGCTTTCATTTTGCTTTCAAGTAATGTTCCCCATTACTTAAATACCTCATAAATTGGGATTTTATTACACAGGAAGCTTGTAAACATGCACATTTATACATCACAATTATGGAAATATGGCACTTGTATAAAAAACAAACCAATTTAAATGAATTATAGAGAAGATTTCTAAACATCTGAACTCTGTGAAGTAAGAGAGGGAGTCATCACCTTAGGTAAGCCTAGCAGCATCTTATTAACATTTATGTCAGTCACACCTTTTGGGAGAAGCCTAAAAGCTTTGGTCCTACTGAGCAAAAAGCTGTGCTGATTTGTGCCAGATAGAGCCTAGGCATAGTGTTACATGCCATGATGTATTTTTCCAAACTGAACTTGTTCATTCTTGCTATGACATTGACATTCTTTGCTGTAGCTGTTGCTGTGAGAGGGTGGGCTGAGATATGGCTAACTGAGATTGGAGGCTAGAAAGTGTCCCAGTGTGGTTGCATTAAGCAGTTAGCTCCAATCACTGCTTCAGGATGCTGTAGATTAAAGGCTTCATTAACTCAAATATATCACTCAAGTCACACACTTCTGTTGTTCAAAGTGTGCTTTGTGCATGAAAATTGTGGGTCAAGTTCAGAAGCCTGTACTCACACATAATTCCTCAGAATGGACAGGGATAATTTCTTCCATTCTCTCTTCTTGTTCAAGTATCTATATCCAAAACACTAAGTACAACAGAAGAGCCAAAGTTATCTTTCTCTCTGGGTAACTCTGCAGTACTGAGGAAATAATAACTCCAGTGAAATTAGGCTCTTGGAAAAAGATGGCATCTGGAACCTGTCTTCTGCTAACATGTGCAAACTTTGGAACAGCAAAAAGATGATTATTAGTTATATAACTCCCTTCCCTCCTGAAGACCTAAGTGGCTGTTACACTAGCACTTAACTTTTCCACTGCCCTTTATGCCATACAATGCCCCGTACATTTGTCATTACAAGTAGAGATGTAGGTTTTGCTTATTGCAGCATGCCCAAAATGAAGGTGACTGCTATCTCTTCTTCTAGCCTGTTGGCGCCCTTTCTATATCCATATCTTATACTGCCACAATCTAAATAGCATTTAAGTTAATGACAGTTTTCTGTATGACAAGTGCTCAGTCTAGAGCATCCCTCCATGTAATGCTGAATGTGGACAAGTATCCAGGTGGCATGGAGCACAAAACTGTCTGGGAGATTACATGCCACCAAAGCTGAAAAGTGGTAGATGGGCTGAATGAGAGCTTTCCTGGAAGCCTGAAAGTGCGCTATGGTGGGAAGGATTTCAGATACCTGCAGAGAGCCTGGGGGCACACACTACAGCCTCTGATCCTGAATTGCACAGGGCAGTTTCTCTGTGCGTTAAGTCCAACTTGTGTCTCTTCTTGCATTAATTTAGTGTTGCAGGTTGACTGTTGTGTTGCAGATCTGCCTGCTAATGAGGATGGTGGCAATTTTTGCCCCTCAGCAGAACCAGTTCTGGAGACAATATGGTCCTGTTTGGCGTCAAGCATTAAATTTCAGATTATGTATCAAAATGGGTGCATTTCTGCTAGTTGCAAATAGCCTCTGATCGAATCATTGCTTGAGACTGAGGGTAAGTTTGACATTAAGCAGCTGCACATTTTCAGCACATACTAGACACACAGGGCAGATCCTCAGGTTGATGTGAGTCATTTTGTCTCCCATGGGTTCAGCAGAACAGGGCTTCTGCTGGCTGAGACCATGGCTTGGTTACCATATCACTGTTTGCTTGTGTCTTTTGGTTTTGTCGCAGCACAAATCAGAGCCAGCCAGGCTGCTGGGACAGCAGTGCAGATTGTGCTCCATTGCAGGAAAAACTAAAGAAGTTTCATGGCTTTTCCTGCAACCCTGATATAAAAGGAGCATGATGACAAGTTTAGAACTTAATTTGCATTTGTGAAGTTTCCACTGGACTAATATCCCGTGCACCTGTGGACTCACACCCTCAAAATAAAGGGCATAACACCGATAAACAGCTACAGGCTCATTTGTGAGCATGATCCGGATTTATATTTGCAGCCCAATTACAGCAGGGGTTTTGCAAGTGAAACCCTTGATATCTAAGTGTGAATCCTGTGGATTGTGTGCATTAGTGTTTGCACAGGCCAGTGCTTGTACCTGTGCACTCCATATCTGTTGAGATTGGCTGGGAAAGTCCAAATTCATGTAATACGTGCCTGATACTGACTTGCCCAGGTCACACCATCTTGGCATGAAAATAGATATTGGAAATAAAACCTGTGGCTCTACTGTCAAACCTTGACCTTACATCCTCCCGTCTCCTTAAGCATATTCGTCTCATGATTACATAAGGAGGGCTGCTGCTTTTTTGTAAGTTATCAGAGTGGCACCTCTCTAAAACCATAACTTTATTGGGGTACATTACTATTTTCTTTTCTCATTTTCTTTAACATGAGTGTTTCACAAGCTTTCAGCCTGCAGGGCGTGTTTCTCAAGTGGAGCTTTTCACTCTGCTTTTCATTAGGCACAAGAGAAGCTGAGCTGTCCTCCTGGGTTTCCCAGCACAGCCTTGTTTGCTTTTGCCAGGTTTTGCTGACCTTATTGCAGTGCCTTGCAAGGATTTGTAGGACAAGTCTCTTGTGTAGAGCTGCCAGCTTTGAGCCACTGGCAGCCTCCTTCCCCTCCTCTGTGTTCTGCCTTCCCGTTGCTTTTGCAAAAACCTCACCTGCCAGGTGTGCATGGGTCTGTTGTGTGAGCCAGAAAGCTGAGCTGCAAAAGCACCTTTTGAGTGCTGGAGGCAGTTTCAGCCTTGGCATGTGTTTGGGAATGGCTGGTAGGGCTGGTACAGCCTGTCACATGCCACCTGCCTTCTGTGCTACACCAGTGGCTCTTTAGCTGTTATCATAAAGCACTGTGACAACAATGCCTGCAACACTCTTCATTTAGACCTGCATTATTCCCCATAGATTGTAGGCAAAATGAAGTCCACTCTGTTGAAGAAATTTGCCGAAGAAATCACTTCTGGATGGAAGTGCCTTTCTTCCTTCCAAAATACCAGTTCCTACTGCAAAAGCCACATGTGACAGGGTAGAGCATGTGCCCCTTTCTCCTGAGTGCCCATTCTTTTGTGCATCCCCTTCTGCTGCAGCCAAATAATGAGGTGGTTGGGGCCTTCCAACAAGTATATAAATGTGATGGGTTGTGGGGTACAAAAGAGCTTGATATGGGAAAGGGAAGGCAAAAGGTGGATTTCAGCCCTGGGGACAAAACACTGTGCAAACCCCCCATTGTTATTACCTAGAGGCTTGGCTTGCCGTTGATGCTGACAAGGAAGGAACTGAGTTCTCCCTGCGCCATTTTATTTTGGGTCTGCACCCATATCAGAAAGACTGGAGAGAGGCCCCAGTCTTGCCACACAGCTTGTGGAGCAGATGTCAGTGTGTGGCACTTGTCTGTGGCAACAGGCCTTGCTTTCTGCTGTGGCCATATGTCCCACAGCCAGCATGTTGAGCTTACCCAGTCCCTCTAAGGTAATGCTTAGAGCAGCATAAAACCTAACACTATTTTTTCCTGAGTGACAGAGATCTGCATTCTCTTTCACAGAGGAGTGTGATATAAATAATGATAAGTCTCCTGAGAATGTGTGCTTGTGGCCTGGAAACCACACCTGAGATGAGCTGTGGAGACTTTTCCATAAGCAGTAGAAATTTTTAATCTGGATTTTAGTGTGACAAGCCAAATAAATGCCCCTTCCCACCCTGAGGAGAATTGTCTGAGACAGCCCGACTGGGCATTTCAGGTTGCTGGCTGCTGGTTCCCAAAGCTCCCTGCAGCTTCACAGCATCCTCCTGAGGTCTTGGGCAGCACTGGGGGACATTGCCCCACCTGATCTCGCTCCCTGAGGAAGGGTGTGTGCCCTTGAGGTGCCAGCAATGCAGCTCTGATAAGTAAAATGAGAAGACTGACCCACTGTGGTTCTGGTTTTTAAACATCTGGAAGGGGCTCTTTTGTGAGTGTTACAAAAAATGAAATGTTTGGGGAGGCTTGCTTGCTGCTACACATAAAGGGAGATCTGGAATCCCAGGAGGGAAAAGCAGTCTTTGCTTTGAGATAAGATGCTGGCAGGCAAATGCTATTTTTTTTGCTTTTATTTCTGAGACCCAGTGGACTACCCTGAAAGCATTAGCCTGTGACAGCCCTGCAAAGATGTTTGAATTCTAGACTGGCTTAATATTGTTGGTCATTGGAAATGATACATTGCTGACCGTACTCAGAAGGAAATCTCCAATACTACTGACAGCTGTAGGATTGCTACAGATGTGGAATCAATCATTACTACCACAGGTTAAGAAAAGGTTTTTAAAGTAGCCCTGCTTGTGGTCCTGTGCCTGTCTAGTAGACAGGAGAGATGATGCTTGGCAATGGAAACAAACAAAATTAACCCAATAAGACAAGTCCTAGCAAAACTACATACACCCAAGCTGAGTCTTCAGGGTGAAATGTGTTTGTAATTTGATTTTTATCAGTTAACACTGCTAATGAAAGGCTTCACTATCTTAAATGCTTCTCTGCAGTCCAGGAAAGCCAAAGGCTACTACCCCCGTGACTTTGTAAGTAAGGTATTGGCTGGTGTAGTGGTATCTCAGTTTGCCTCGTAGCAGCAGGTACCAGAGACACTGTTGCATAGCTTGTTGACCACCATTAGCTGAGCTAACATGATTTCTTCTATTCAGTGCAGGAGATGATACCTTTATGGATGCTGTTACTTCCTTAATTGCTAAAGGAAAAAAACATGGATCAGTGTCTCAAAATAGCTTTGAGCAATGTCATGGTTTAAAAGGCAAGAAGCGGGAATGGGCTTCTGACACAACTTGTGGCACATGCAGTGCCCTGATGTGGTGGGGATTATCTCATTGGCTCCAGAACCATCTGCCTCTATTTTAGGCTGCTGTGGGACTGTTCCCTCACATTTCTGAGGTCTCCTGCAAGGAGCTTTTCGAAGGTGTTTCCTGTTTCTTATTTGTGACTTTTCCCTATGCTATCTGACATCCCTCCCTATCACTGCACAAGGTTTCATTGTTGTAGCTATTTTGTTATCTTCTGGAGAAGGCCACAGAGCTTGCCTTCTCTTTTACCTTCTCAAGCCATTTACTTAAATATCCTTCATACATTGTGTGTTCAGTGCAGTTTTCTCCTAAAACCTATCCTAGACAGTCCCCTTCAGAAATTTACTCCCATATCATCTGTATGGGATCCATCAACGCAGGTCCCATACAGATGATTGGGATTTGGTAGTAGATCGCAGCATGGTTAAGATAAAGCACTGGGTAGCGCAGACTTCTCTTGAGCAGTGTCTGCGGCTAGGGACAGACAGCAGCCTGTGGTGGAAAAATCACACTTGGAGAGCAAACACAAGGAAAGAGACCTTTGCAGCAGCCGTGTCTGCCGCCTCACATTGCTGGCACTCCCATGGCAGGATGAGCCTCGCTCACGTGCTTGCACAACTGGCTTGGTACAAAACGTCCCCTTCCCAGCACTCGCTGGCTGTGCCGTGGCCCCGCTGTGCCCAGGTGTGCTGCCACCCTGCAGGGACTCCAGCTGTGGCTTCCCCTGGAAGAGGCTGGTGCAGGCCAATGTCGCCCTGCTTTCAGGAGACACGTGCCTTGCTGCCAGGCGGCTGTGGGGAAGCTGCTGCTCCGAATGTCCCCCCTTCTTTCTGTGTCCGGGGGGAAGATGCTCTTCTGGAACATTTTATCTTCTGTGCTGATAGGTTTCCATCCCCCGCCGTGGTTAATCTGGACATTAGGTGGCTGCAAGTCAGGCAGAACTTTTGGCTTGGAAATGAAAATCTTTGTTGTGGTTCTTGTTTCTGTGTGCAGCTGTATGTGGAGCAGCCCAGCCTTGCGCAGGGGCCCGTGTTAGATGCCAGTTTGATTAATCCTCACCTATTGCCTGCTCCAAATGGCAACTTTTCTGCTGTCAAGAAGTGGTGCAGCAAATTCACCACCCAAGGACTTTCAGGGCCTGTGCCAAATTTTTAATTGTATTTTTCTGGCAAATAGGCACAGCTTGCTCTTACGGAAAAGAAGCTGAATATTTCTAGCTGTCAATCCTTGTTGGGTTGGAAAGCTGGAAAGTGCATCTGGAGCTTACTTTGATTAACAGGGGGAAGGAAGAGGGTATCCAGGTGGCTGGAGTGAAGGGAGGGATGAGAGAACCCAAAACCAGCCTTATTTTGCAGGAGGAGTTGAAGAGATCCTGCAGGTGAAGAGGGTCCCTTGGACACACTGCTCCTGCCACATGTGGCTGAGCTCAAGGTTGGTCTTTTTGCAGGTGGAAAGCATTCAGGCCAAGCCCTGTTACTTCTGTCTTGTACTGAATGATGGAGGCTCTCCTGTGAAACAAAACCGTGATCCTCTGACCCCTTGCAAACAGGTCTGGTTAGACAGCCAAGCACAAGCTGAGTTTCACTGCATTACCCTTGTCAGAGAAATGGAGGCCCTGAGTTGTGCTGGTGAATGCCAGTAGCTGCAATGAAGTGCTACAAGACCTGGCAAAACTCATTGCATGGCATAAGCATGATGGAGACAAAGGATTATCAACACATGCTCTTCCAAACACTTATCTTGTGGGTGATTTATTAGCTATTTTACAAGTCCATTTGAGATGGAGTCTCTACAATCTTGTCTCCACCCTGTATTCCCAGCAGCATTTGGAGCCTGTTCAGGAGCCATCTACCTTGGATGCCTGGCCCATGGCACCTTCAAAACAAACATAAACCCTCTTATTAATTGCACAAATATGTTGCACCAACACAGTATTTCAGGCAAGTTAATTGGCTGGTTCAGTTCTTCACTAATCAATTCTTCACCACCCTCCATAAACAACCACTTTTCATCATAATTTTATTCAGGAACAACTTGGGGCATGCATAGGCCAGTGCCTTCCTTGACAAAAGGCAATTGGTTCTCCCCCAGGAGCAATTTGCTCCTGTAGGAGAGCAGAGCTGAAGCACTTTGCACTCACCCACACTTAAGAGACTGGACCAGTTGGGGCTGTCCCAGCCAGCCCTAATATTTCAGCAACCCAGTGGAGTGAAAAGCGCGAACTGGGTGGCCCCTTTACGTCTTATCCACCTCCTCCTCTCACCTCTGCATGTTGCCAAGGAGCGACGCAGAGCCGAGTCTCCAGAATGGCCACTGAAGCCTTTGCTCTGAGGGCCCACACCAGTGCTGGTTGTTGTGACAGCTCCTGCGTCCACCCAGGATAGGGAAGATGTAAATGGTGAATTTAGGTACCAAACAGCTGAATCTTCCCTATTACACACACGTCTGTCCCTCTGCCTAAAAATTCTGTCTTATATCTCTTTCAGTGTGTATATATTCAGAAAGCTTGATATGGCACCATCTGAGCAAAGGTGGGAACATGGTTTCCAAGCCCAGGAACGAACAAGCTCAGGAAGATAGGGCTTTGCAGTCAGCTTGTGCGAGTTTGTGGCCAGGATCTGCCCAGCACTGCTGTGTTCCTTTTTGGGTTCAGCAAAAGCTGATGGGTCACTGAATTCAGGGGACAGTTGGCTGCCTCGAGCTAATATCTGTGCACACAGAGGCTTCTTATTGTCCACTCATTTTGGTTAAGCACAAATATGGGTTTTCTGTAGGCTCAGACTCATGGGGAATTGTGTTGGTTCACTGCTGCTCTGTAGAGGAGAGCCTGTTGCACATGTGTATACTTTGTCCTAGCTGTGACTGAAGCAGCTCTGCCTCTGTGACTCAAAGTGCGCAGGGGATTGTCAGCCTTGAAAAGAGCTACATAGTCTGGGGAATGAGAAGGATGTGCCATGGGCTTGCAGTGGCAGCAGAGTACATGGCAAAATAGCCACACAAGTATTTATCGGCACACAAGTGGGGGTAAGAACTATTGTCACAGTAGGGCAGAACCAAGGCAGGATCCATGATGAAGGATGCTGAAAGCCAGGAGCAGAAGCTCAGCCGTGGATACACAAAATGGTACTCAGACAGCCAAGGCCACTGGGAGGGATGGGAGGTGGACAGCGACCCAGCTTTTCTTGGCCAGTGCACACAGCTGTGCTCAAGTGTTGTTCAGTGAAATAGCTGGGGTATTATTTTTCAAATACTTTTCCTGGAAAATAGCATTTTCAGCCCAGTGGGCTTCAGCCATATCCCCACAGCAGGTTGGCACACAGCTGGTGCCTGGAGGAGGCTGTATACTCATTTTCTGTGCAGGCTGATTTAGGGTACTTGTGAAGAGAAGAGCATTATTTGATACTCTACATTGTTTCCTGGGACAAGTGTGAGGCTTATGAACAGTAAACTTTGTCTGCCTTTAGTGTTTCAAAGCAACAAGCTACTGACGTTCTTCTATACCTCAGGAGCAGGATGCCTCCTTCCCTGTGACAGCTGGATTTTCTTCATTCCACTTGTGATGTAGATACAGACAGCTGGCTCCAAAATGTTGAAGAAAATCAGGGCACTGTCTTACAAATGTAGCCATTCCTCTATGGAGGCAGCTTATTCCTCTGTGGAGGTAGCTGTAAATTTTTTGTCTTGGTTATATGCCTGCAGCAGTCAGAACAGGCTGTCTGTGCTGCTGAGGAGCAGCATAGATGTTCCCCAGGTCATACCCTGTAATGAATATTGGCTTATACAGACATGGATCATCAACATCTTCTAGTGCTGCATAGCAGGGACCCCTGTGAGGCACCAATAACTTGTGGATATAGCTTAGAAGCCGTTGTATGAAGCTTTTGGTCACCTTTGTGTGCTACATCTTGTATTTTGCACATTGGGAAATTTTGTCAGTCCGTATTACCCAGAGTTATTTTTTCAGGTCTGCCACTTCTGTAACTGTTTCTTCATCGGCTAGCCTAACCTCTCAAGACATCTTATACCAATACCAAATCACAGCATGGCTGGAATACTTATGTGATAGTGTCATCTGTCACTGAAACAGCAACAAGGAAATGAGCAGTATTTCAAACTGGAGCAGAATGAGAACAGACAAAACAAGAAGGGATACTGTAAACCTGAATCCCTAACAGGCAGGTGGATATCAAAGCCCTGAGCCTCCAGAGAGCTGCATGTACCAATACCATATTCTATTTGAAGATCACAAGATGGCTGAGGTTGGAAGGGACCTCTGGAGATCATCTGGCTCAAAATCTCTCAGTGAGAACCAGGACTTAACGTCCTCCTAGTCTGCCTAAGCCTTGGAGGGCTTCATTGGGTTAGGTTGTATACAGATAATTTAATAAATGATACTTTCACTGTAACTCCACAAATACAGAGATGGTGGCTTTACAGCAATTTAAACTAATTTTTAAAGACTCTAAGTAACTTAGTAGTCATAGCAATTAAGAAAATGCTCTAAATTCTGCTCAGTTTAGAAATTCAAAACTTGGAAATACTCTCTTGTCATTGTATTCAAGATGTTTTCTGTACTGCATTTCAGCACAAAGTAAATTAGTGGATGAAGAAAAGAAGTGGGAACAAAAATGCCATAGAATTTGTAACAAAATGGCAAAACCCTGCTGAAAGGAATGACAATCACATAGCTGAGCAAAAAGGATCCTGTCACGTGCATCAAGTGCTTCCTTTTCCAGCACCACAGCACAGCCCCATCTCAAATTCTGTCTCTTGAGACACAGGTGCACAGGAGATAGATGGTCTGATGCAATTTATCCATGCAGCCAAGAAATAATGTTCCTTTCCTGATCTACAGGCAAGTCCGGTCATGGATTAGGTGTTTGCATTTCCTCAAGCCACAGCCTACGCTCATGTTGGTACATGATTTCCCAATACCAGCCTTGACTTGCCTTCCAGGTGGCAACTTGACCCATCACTTCTTCTTAAGGCTTAGCCACATATCCAAACAGAGGGCAACCCCCCCAGCATCACCCTCTGGTTGCCTCAGTTTTCCTTAGGAGACTTCTCCCAAGTATTGCCAGTGCCACGCCATCCCAGCAGAATGTGCTGCTCAGCTGTGCAGGTACCTCTGTCTCATCAAGTAGTGTCCCTCATGGAGCACTCAGTTTGGTCAGAGCCCTCTCATAAGCTTCAGTGTTCAGTAATGGGGAAGGGCATGTTTGGAAATAACTCATTTGAAATATATTTGTAGAAAAAATGTAAAGGAGCAAAGCGTTAATGATGGGAAGCCTGGAGCCCTTCTAGATATACAATATTATTTTTACACAAGAACTCTGTAACACTTTAAATTCCAGGGATACGAATGAGTAACTGAGACTGGAATCTGACCTCTTGTGCTTGAAAAATTCATTATTTATTATTAGGATGGAAATAATACAAACAATTATTTTAAAATAATGCTGGCTGGGCTTGGAAAATGCCCATTCAAATAGTGAGAAATAGAAATGTTAAGCTTACCAAGCAAACATAATCTTTCTGCCCAAGTGCATGTCTTATATTCAGTAAGGCAAGGTTCCTGGGGAAAATGACAAGTGTAATTAAAACCTGTCTCATCATGCATACACACAGGGGAGGACAAGCTATGACTGTAATGGTAACTACTCCTCGTAGGTGTTGTGCTTTTAATATGAAGTATTAAATAAAACTTCCTCTGTTTATTAACTGAAATATATTCCTGTATCCTTCTGGCAGTGTCTCTGTCCTGTGTTACAAACAAAGCTGAACTTGAGCTGTACCTTTCAGCATAAACTTTTGTCTTCAGAGGTACAAAGCTACCTACCTGCCTTAGCTGAGACTGTTACAGGGACCTGGAGCACTGATGATGCTGCAAATTATTTTGCACTTTGTAGCTCTGAAGGTTGTTAATTTTCCGTGCTGAAGGTCTCAGGCTTGTTATGGCATGGTGGGGATGCTCCACAACTGATGCAGGAGAAGAGCAAACCCTGCCAGAAGCGTGGTCATCTATTGCCTACAACTGTGAAAGGATGAAGTGATCAACTACATTTTTAATAAAAAAGAGAAGGGAAAGAGGCAGAGCTGGAGGTAGGCACTGGCTTTGGATAGACTGAGCCTGATGTCACTTCAGAAGGGGAAGGTGCTGGGTCTGAAGGAGAGGGAAGCTTTGCTTCACTCTTCCCTTGTATGATACTACCCATGTATGACAGTTACCAGGCACTCTCAGAGCTGTGAGACTATGTAGGCTTTTATGACTTTTATTTCAAATTTGTTTGTTATTTGTTGCCAGAATTCTCCTAAGAAATGTAGACATGAAGTGGTAAATGGTGCTTAATTTAGACAGCCTCAGCAGAGGACTCTTGATGGGCTCCCCATGTAATACAAGAAAGTTAATGAGTTGCTGATGTAGTTTTGTGAGTGAATTGTGTAGCCTGGCTGTTTAATGAAGTGTTTAAAGATTGTGTTGGCAATAGCCTATGAATAACGTATAATTAAATACCTTACTGCTAAGAAACTGCTGATATGCTAGGGAAATTTCCATCAGGTGTGAGAACAATTTTGAATGCACTGTCTTCTTGGGATGCCCTTTATTTTTGGTCTTGCTGCTTCAGAGATCGCATTCCTTTTTTGGATACTGCATGTGAAGATGCCCTCCACTGCCTCTGCCTCTGTCTTCCAGCTTCACCTGTCTCTCTTTGCTTGTGTCTGTAAAACCTCCTGAATTTCAATGAGTTTAGGCTTTATTAACTGAGCACCATAAGCATGGATATATTCGCTGTGCAGTCTTCAGCCATGCTAGGTGTCTGTACCAAGGCACACTGCATCAAAGGCAGATGGATACTTGTTTTGTGTTGTGGCAGTCCCGTGATGCAGGAAGCAGAAACAGGGCCAAGTGATTTTAAAAAAAAAAGACCAGTGTTTCTTTTGCAGGTTTTTGGCACATGGGCTCTTTGTGTGAGATAAGCAACCCCAGAGTGTCACACATGATTGTTCAGATTTTTGCAGTGTGATGCCAGCTCCGATGCCTATAAATTTCCCCTTGTCCTCCTCCAGTGCATGAGGCCTCTTTGCGCTTTGGGCTTGAGTAGTGGGAAGTTGTTGTGATATTAAGCAACTGAATCTTGCTTGACCAAAGAAATAAGAAGATTGAGAGTGAACCCTGGCTTGCAGGGGAGCTCTGGAGGTTGAACTGCCTTAGCTGCAGGAGGAAACAGGCCTTATAAAATACCCCAAGACATAGCTCAGGCAGGCACATGAAGTAATGTCTTCTCCTTTGCTCCTCGTTTTGGCCCTCAGCTATACTAAGGAGAAAATAAAATCATAACTTTGTTTCTCATGTGGAGTTCTCTGTACCTCCACTAAATCTGATACAGAAGTATCAGAGGAGGGCAGGTGAACACAGTATGTATATTATTACTGTCCAGAGTGGTCTCGAGTAAATGTGTGTTAGGAGCAGACCCAGCTTGTGGAGTCTGTAGCTCAGTGCCTTGCCTCTGCTGTGGCTTTGTTATGAGTAGCCTACTGCTCATGCTGCTTTTTTGTCTGGATTTACACAATAGAGCCCTGAGTCAAAGCATTTCCTGCAATATGGGCAGTCTATTATTAGTGTAATGCTAGAATAAAGCCACACGTGATGTCGGTATTAATCGGCTGAGGAAGTGACATCCTCACTTGGGAGATTCGTGTGGTGGTATTTGAAGTCATGTGGTGATGCAAGCTCCAGGCATGAGGCTACAGGGCAGGAGAGATAATGGCTTAAAAGCTGTATCCTTGGCATAATCTGCAACTGGCTAAGCAAGAGGATTTGCCAAAATGGAAGGGAAGATCTGCACTTTTATTGACATGTTTGCTGCTGAGATATTCCTGGGGAGTACAGTATTTTTGCAGCTGCAGGAAAGGTGTATAGAAGGCATTAGTCTAAACACAAGGTAGGTGGCAAGGATCACCAAAGGAGTTTGACTGATGGCCTAAATGTTTTTAGGAGAACAAATAATGAGAAAAGGTATCTAAAACTTCCTCCATCTCCACCATCCAAGACCCGTCCTGCCAGACAAGAAGTGTTTCCAGCAGAGAGGGTCACAATGGTCTAGGCTGAGGATCATGGTCAAGTCCAACCAGCCTTTTGCAGGGTAGAAATGCTGCTGGCTGACAGTATACATGCAAGAGCAGCTTTCAGAAAGAAAGAGACAGTTCTGTTATGCAGTTTGTCACACTGATGCTTTTGAAATCTTCCCATTAATTTCTCTGTTTTTAATTATTGTTTCTTTTAGGTGAAGAGCGAAGGTCCCAAGCTGGTGCCCTTCTTTAAAGCCACTTGTGTCTATTTTGTCCTCTGGCTGCCAACTTCCAGCCCCTCTTGGTTCAGTGCCCTCATCAAATGCCTGCCCATCTTCTGCCTGTGGGTTTTCCTTCTGGCTCATGGAATTAACTTCTTAGTGTCACACCAGAGCGCCAGCCGCATCCTAGCGGGACTCATATTCTCAGCAGTGGGAGATGCCTTTCTCATCTGGCAGGAGCAGGGCTACTTCATTCACGGTGAGTGCGGTGTGGGAGAGGGATGCCACAGTGTCCAGCTGTTACCCTTTTTATTTAGTTATGAGTTGCTGGGCCATGTGTTTTGTTTATTAATGTATAGCTTAAGCCCTGGGCAGTGGGAAGCACTCATCCTTCGACTAAAATTCATCATGGTTAGAGGAGTCACATAGCATGGATGAGTCTTTCTTTTGAGGTTTTCCTGAGGTTAGAGAGATAACTGGGACAGGTTTGGTTCCCTGGCACGTGCTCACAGCATACTAGCTGGCTGGAGCTGGGAAAGTGGCATGGGCAGAATCCCTGGGGAAGAGAAGGAAATGCTCGTGGCACTTGGCAGTTCCCAAGAAGCTGTGGGAAGTTGTATGGGACCTCCTATGTCTCTGCAAGGAGATCTGTCAGTCCTTCGCTACAAGGATCAAAAATAGGACACATGGTGCAAAGATCCCCAGTTCAGAGCAGGTGAAGAGGACCTTTATGCTTTGATAGACAAGTCTGTAGCCTGGGGGAGGTGTCAGAAAGTGGATGTTAGAAACCAAAACATCAGAAATCTTGTCCTACTTGCAGGTTCATCATTATGAATCATGCAGCCTGTTGTACAAGACATGTCTGTTTTGCAAGACATGTAAATGATGGGGAATCAAGGACAAATCTTACCACAGTGGCCTGTCTTCTCTATAGAAAGATCTCTCAGTGCAAACAAGCTTGTTTTATTTTACTAGTTTACAGATAGATAGGACATAATGATTTAATCATTTAAAGCCACATTGGACCTGCCTGCAGCAACTCTCTCCCTGGCCTTGGACTGTCACAAGAAATCAGCAGCATGAAGTCCTTCACTAAACTGACTGGTGGGGTTTCTGAAGTTAATTCAACCAGCGCAGGGATCTCATGTAACACCCACTGTTAACTGCCTCTTGTGACTATCCCACTGCAAAATGTGATAAGATGGGGGAAGTTTCCTGACTTGTGCTGTTGTCAGCTCTGAAAGTCAAAGGCTTATTTTCTTCCCTCTCATGAGGTCAGTATTTGGTTTTATTCTGGTGTTCCCACAGTTGTTTCTTTATGAGAGGGAAGTGTGTACAATGCCAGTTATGAAAGGCCAAATGCTCTGAATCTGGTTTTAATTCTGCTTCCCAAGGGCTTATCCCAATCTCATTAAAAGTCCATATAAAAACCGTTACGGATTTTGGTGGGATTTAGATTGGGCCCTGAGGATTGGATTTATCTGGGCATGTTGCTGAGGAGCTCTAACCTTCTCTGGAGGTGCATCCCTTCCGTGCTGAGTGTTGGCATTCTCACTAGTGGGCCTCCTCCTAACAGGGGTAAGCCAGCGTGGAGCAGGTCACCTCAGCCCAAGGGTATATGCTTCTATTTTGCCACCTGGAGTTGCTCCTTGTGCTGTGGCTTGGAAAATATTCAAGGCCTGATTCTCACCATGATAATTTTTATACACATGGACTGTTCTGAGCTTCTCCATTCCCGCATAGCTGGGATGTCTCTTGAGTTCCCTCTACAGTCTAGCACTAGAGGAAGGTCAGCCAGTTACAGGAATTCACTGTCTGTTAATCAGTTATCATATCTGGTTAATGTGTTTTAATCTGCAAATAAGTCGTATTTCTGACCCTAGCCTCACAACTGAGAAGTGTTTCTTTGGGGGTTTAGACACATTTTTCTTCTTATGGAGAAGAAAAGCTGTCTTGGAGCATTTTAAAAAGTCAGCCTTCATTCTGGCTGTGTCCTGCCTGCCTCAGTCTGTGCTAATCCAAGTTACCGTCTTCTGTAGCGAGGTGTTAACATTTGCGTTTCAGCAGTTAGCAGATAAAGTGCACCACCCCACTTCATCCTTCACCTCTCCTGCAAAAGGTATTTTCTCCTGTTTAAAACTCAGCAGGCTGCTGTTGTTGACAGCTGACAATATTCAACCTTTTGACACTGTTTGTGGGAATTTGAAATTTCAGGAGAATAAGAGGAAATACTGGATAGAAATGTGCTTTCTGTTCAATTTCTACAGCTTTTGGGATGGAAAAAAAAAAGATTTGGGAACTGGGCTGATTTGAATGGCTTTTGAGACAATGATTTTATAAAAGGACATTTGTTCACTACTTTACAGGGAAGTGAGAGCCTGGGAAACTGCTCTTGGCAGGCTTGTTTTTTTTCATTTTTGCCATTTCAGTCCGCTAATAACATGCTGTTTTCGGACTAGTGTCTTATCTGTAGAAGATACTTTACAGTGTTAACATCCACCTCCTTCGACAGCAGGCGCTTAGAAACAATTTATGCATTTGATGAAGGAGACAGGGACTAGCAAAAAAGCCTTACTGCCAGCCTAAGGGGAAACTCCAGGGGCATGGAGAGGGAAGGAAACCCCAGGGGAAGGAAGTGGACTGAGAGGAGTAGGGCTTATCTACCTGATGTGGTTGAGGGGGTCAAGCCAAAAGCTGAGAAATGCAAGAGAAACTCACCCCCACTCTGTGCGCAGCTGTCACAGGATTCCGCAGTTCCTGACATTTTTATGTGTGTTGAATGAGCAGTCCTGGGTGCTGACTCCCTTGTTTGTGACCAGTCTCACCACATATCACAAAACTCCTCCTACCTTGCTGGGCTTCTGCTTGGCTGCCACATCCTGTCCTCCTCTCCTCCTTCTCCTTGTTGCCAGCTGCCTGCATGAAGAGCAACACATTCTTCAGTTCCTCATCCCAGAACTCTCCATATAATGCCACTTAAGGAAAAAACACTCCTCACTACTAGGCAGTCACCTTCTTTTTACTGTGCCAGGGCTCTAACCTTTCCTGTACTGTAACACTATAAACAGTTCTTATCCTAAATCCCTCCTTGGTTTCCTCAGTGCTGTGCTCATGATGTGTAATAGCTCCGTGGAACATCAACTTCTCATTGTACCCCTATGCACTTCCTTCCCCTTTTCACTGTCCATTTTCTCTAGACTCATCTCGCAGACCAGATTCCCACCAGTCCCCTCCCTCCTGCAGGTTCCCCTCTCATCCCATCATGGCTAAGGGAGACACTTTCCCTTCTTTGAGCTGCTTCAGCTGCTCAAATATTAGGATGAAGAAATGTCTGCCAGCAGGTGGTTTAGTGACTGCCCTTTATACCACAGCATCATGCTTTCAATGTAAACAAGTGTCCTGCTGGAGGACTCAGCTTCCCAATTCCTTTTCTCCATTTCATGCTTTAGAGCTGCATGAAAACTTCCAGCTACTCTAATAACCCTGCCAAGATAAAGTTGGACAGCTTGCAGCTGCACCATGTGTGGGTCTGAGAATCAGAGGACCAGAGGAGCTGGACTCAGTTTGGGGCCCATTATCTACAACTGGCATGACAGCTAGTAGTCAGCAGCTGTACCAATACTTTTGAAGAGAATCTGGTATTTTATTTTCACTCATTGATTCCAGCAAAGGTTCATCTGAATCTTGCAGATAGCCATAAAATTGTTGGCAGATCACACTGGTGCAGTCCCTGAAATACGCCAGCTGCTTCTGTCCAGCTTAGGTTTCTCCTAGCTGTGGGCAGAGATGGAGTAGAAGCCAGATTTAGTCCCTGAGAACCTTTGGGTTTGTGGCTAAATACTGTCAGGCTTTTCGTCTGAATTCGGAGGGATTGGTATCTTTTTTCACATTTTGTTTCTACACTGCTCTGACTCCAGCCTTCCTGTTCCACATGTGGCCTATGAGCAAAACACTTGGATAGTTAGAGGATTGATCGTTGGTCTGCCTTGCTCACACCCTTCTGTCCAAAGCAGGGGAGGAGGAACCACCTGAAAAACAAGCTTTGTTCCTTCTGCAGCAGCCTAGTTCATCCAGCCTCTCAAGAAAAACATTTGCATCACAACAAAGCTGTCCTTGGCTGCAGTTGTGTATGTGCTGGGCTTTTTTCTTAGGGTGCGAGCTTGTGCTAAGGCTTATCTCCTATGAACAGATTTTTATGTTAAAATGATCCCAAGTGGTCAGTAGGGTTCCCACTGATATTGTTGAGTTGTAATGCTACAAGGACATCTAAGCCTGTGCTTGTTGTGGTGTATTTGAAACCCAATATAGTTACATGTTTTCTTCTGCTACCACCTGCCAGTCACTGACAAAAGGTCACACTTGCTATGTCAATGCGTCTTTCCAGGTTTGCTGATGTTTGCCATCACACACATCCTGTACTCTTCAGCCTTTGGCATGAAGCCTTTGGACCTCAAAGCCGGCTTGTTGATGGGCCTCGTTTCCAGTTCCTGTTATGCCTTCCTGTACTACTACCTCTCAGGCCCATTCACCTACCTGGTAGCTGTCTACATTGCCTTGATTGGCTTCATGGGCTGGAGAGCAGTCGCCGGCATGCAGCTGTGCAACGACCTCTGGACATGGACCAAGCTCTCGGCCTGCATAGGAGCGATGCTGTTCATGGTGTCGGATCTGACCATTGCACTTAACAAATTCTGTTTTCCTGTGCCCTACTCACGCTTCATCATCATGGCTACCTACTATGCAGCCCAAATGCTTATTTCACTCTCAGCTGTAGAGAGCAGAGATGAAGAGGACTTCAGAAAGAGGAGCTAGGTGGAGTGCCAATAGTCTGTGAACAATGTGGGCTATATCTCAGGTGCTGTAGCTGCATTCACCCCTGAGAGAGATCTCCATTTCTCTAAGCACATTGGTGATGTTGATTTTGCTTCTTTGAAGCATCACCTTTGGGGATTTTTTTTTCCAATGGCTTTCTCTGAATACAGCTTACTTCAGTGTGGAGTCCTCATCAGAAAGCTTAGACTGTCCCTGCAATAGCTACTCAGTCAACTTTTCCTCCTTGGAAGTGCTGCACTACTGCATTACTTGTTAGTCTTGAAACTGATGCTGAATGTCTGGGATGAGGAGGGCTGATGGAAAGGAGGTTTGGCCATGCACTGTGCTGGAAGACTTGCTTTCCCTAGTAAACAGACAGGCACATGTCTCTGGTAAAATCATAGGTAAAAACTAATTGACGTTTGTCTCTTTTTGTGTATTACTTAGTATTGCAAACTGGAGCTATTGCCTCTGCTGAAAGAAAACCTGGAGTTCGAGTAAAAACACCAAAATCCAGATAAGGGATGAGCTTTGGAGTCAACAGCAGGAAGTGGGGCAGCCCCAAGCAGAACCAGAACGGAAGCAAAACGCCAGACAGAGAGCACAGACCAAGAGGTGTGCTGACATGCAGTGCTGTGTGCTTTGATCGTGGTTCATCACTGCTCCAGGGCAGGTCTGTGGATGCAAGTCAGCATTGTCATGTGTGGCAGAACTAGGAGTTTGGTGGGATTCCAGGGACATCTAGGTAGCCAGGTCACTGTGTTCTCCGCTGTCATTCATGTGCAGTTACATACTGTCTGCCGCCACCAGTGTCACCTGAGACGTAATGGGCACATGAGGAACTTTGAGCTTGTGTCTTAGTAATGTATGTCCTAATTATCCTTAATATGGCAGACAAGAATCTGACTTTTATGCCTTTCTTTCCCAGTATCCTAACAAATAATATTCCATATACTCATTAAGCTTTACAATGCCATTGCTTGCAGTATCTGTCTTGAATTTTTATGTGAGCATTTCCTCTGTAGAAAGCCCGATTTTGGATGTATACTGTTGCCAGCTGGTGGTAACAGTCAGCTTTGCACCACTTGTTTTCAGAAAGCCTCTTTCAGCAGGGCTTCCTGAAAAGCACTGAAGTATGTTCAAAGTGCCTGCCGCTTCCTTCTCAAGCTCACATGGATGCAGTGAGAATGTGCCATCAGGGCTGTTTAATTCTGGTCAGAATGCTTTGGATTTGTCTGCCCATCTGAGGATCAAGATTAATTCTGACTTAGTTCCTCCTTATAAAGAGGAAGAGGTTGCCCTGATTTTTAATCTAAGTTCATTTGTGACCATATGTGTATTTTTTCCTCTTATTTAGGATATTTCATAGCAAACTCTCTTTCTGTTTGAAACTATCTTGAATGTACATTTTCTTTCTGGCCCTTTCCTACAGCCACTCTCATGGGCTGAGATGCTCCCCCAATGATTTAAGACATGAAGGTACTCAGGTGTGCAAAGGAAGCTGGCTGAAGGTTCCTGCACCTCTTCAGATCTGCAGGCAAAAGGGACAACCAGTGCAGACTGCACAACTTGAATCCATGTGCCCCAACAGCCCCTTGCACGCAGGCAGAGAGAGCAGGAGGGGCAGCCCTCCAGACCAGTCTTGTGGGCTGAAAATCATCACAGACTCCATACCTAGCATGCCCAGACCATTCCAGGTTAAAGCCTGGCACCGAGTCCCTGGCACAGTCGGCAGAGCAAGAATTCCTCTTTGTAGAGTGCGGCAGGGTCAGGGGGCAGTGAAGGAAAACTTACCAACCCTGCTAGCTTTTCCCTTGGTGTCAAAAGTTGCTCCGTGGATCTCCTCCTCCTCGCTGGCCTTGCATGGTGGGACTGGGTGGGCAATAGGCATTACCTCCCCATGACTCCTGCATTAGTGCAAATGCAGCCAGTATGACAAAAATCTAGGTTAACCATCCTGATCCCGTGAAGTCTTCTGCTGCTTTTCAGTCAGACAGAAAGGTCAGCTGCATTATTGAGAGGGAAAGCATAGTAAATAGCATAGCCCTGTGTAATCTCTTCGCTTTAATGCTGTTGTGTAATATTGTAAGGATTCATTCACTGGCACACCAGGGCCTGCCTGGAGTAAACTAGTAAGGGAATTTAGAGCCATAAAACATCTTCATTCATCAGCACTGCTTATCTCCTGGCCACAGCTTGAATCCAGCAGTGTAGCTCTGCAGATGTCACCTGCTGCTACTCGGCTTGAGTGTTTGCAAATTAATTCTTGCAACAGGCTGACCCAGCTAAGAAGAAATCTAAGCATTTGGGGTGAAGCCCACTGTTCTCCCAGCATGGGAGCAAACAGCACGTATCAATCTGATTTACAGCTCCTTGACATGGGTCAGTCCAGCACATTTGGTCCTTAGCTGGCACTTCTTCAGGTGGGCCCCCTGCACCCTGAGCTTCCCTTTACTTTGAGGAGAATGACTGCATGTTAAAGAAAGCTGTTTAAAAGTTAGAATTTTGAGTCTTTCTTCCCTAGAAATGAGTAGTCTTCAGTTTCCTGGAGATGGCCAAGTTGCTTTTCTGTGTCCATTTTCATCCTGGCTGGCTTTGTTATCCTGCTTCACCATCAGCCACTGGGCAGTTGCAGAAATGGATCTTTTAAATGCTATGAGGAGACCTGCCCGTTCCTCCCCACTTGTCATCAGAGGTGCAGTTTCTGGTGGCAGAGTTCTCTGGGTAGCTCTAGCTGGGACAGCAAACATGTGCAGCTCAAGTGGGCTGTTGTTCCCTCACTGTCCTCTCATCTGGAGTGGGCTGGCTGGCATACATCCTGGCCAGCCACGCTGGCTCCATCCCAGTGCTGCAATGGCTTCAGACTTCCCAGGAACATGAGGCAGAGCCCTCAGCATACAAACTCAGGGAGAGTCCTGGCTGGCTCCGAGGTTTGCTAGCAAAGGCTCTCAGTCTTCAAAATCTCTCTCCCACTCTGCAATCCTTCTTTTAATCCATATACTTGAATGAGGCGATTTGCCTGGAGGCTCGTTCCTGCTGGGAAGAGACCACCTGCTGTGGATACTTATCGATACAACTTTTGAGGTTCATAAACCCTGAGAAACACTAAGCAATTGCTGATAGTCCATTAAATACTTTTTCTTGGGATTAAAGCTGTTCCCTTAACCCCAGTGAGGACAATCTCACTTTGCAAGGGAGCAAACAAGAAGTGGGAACAACGTGACTTTTTGTGGTACTGCCTTTGTGGGCCTTCCTGTTGTCTCTTTGCACTGTAAAACTGCGAGGTTTGATTCATTCTTCTCCTTTTCAGGGGTACAGTCTTTGAGAAGCACCCAGTCTTTGGCCCAGGGACATCAGAGGGAATGAAGCCTCCTAGTGGTGTAGCGTGCCTGGCCCCAGCAGCATCAGCTCCTTTGCCTGCTAAATACAGAGGCTTTCTTTTCACACTGCTGTATTCAAACATCCTCTGCAATTCCTGTCTATGATCTTTAGAGGTTCCACACATGGTTCAATTGCTTTTGCTCTCTTTCCTTTCTGTAGCTGTTATCCTCTTTGAGATCTTTGAGATCCTTTGGCCCCTCATTTGGACAGATAAAAGATGTAGCACATATATTTCAGCTCTGTATCTCTGTAGATAGATCCTCCTCACACAGAACTCTCAGTGAAGTCAGAGAAGCAGTGTTAATTGCAACTCTTTTACTAAAGCACATTACTAAAATACTAGTAATGCTTCTGGGTTATGCCAGTCACACTGACATCAGCAGGCTGAAGTTCGTGTAGAAATGGCAGGTTGAGAAGAACAAAGCCAGAGGATTCTCACAGCTTAATTCCTGCTCTAAGAAAATTGTATTCATGCTTGATGCCTGGCTTCATACTCCTCTGTACTGAGGCAGCTCTAAGACTGATTTGTTTAAAAATTATTCTAACATGGCTTTTAAGTAGATATTGCTGAAGGTTTCATGTTGTAATCCATGGAGATAATTTTTACACAAGAATATAAAATTTCCAGGACAAACTTTGCAGAACTTTTAGTGACTCTTTAGAGTTTTCTGTTCCTGTAGTTTGATACTAACTGTAGGTTTTCAGCTTGCTATCATGGTAATTTTGGGAGCAATTCTGGAAGAAGCAGATCAAAGCAAACAGCAACTGTAAAGCTCAGTGGTAGGTGCCTCTTTCTTTTTGCTTAGTTTCTGGATACAGACAGGGGCTCTTTTTAGCAGAGGGGTCACAACTGTGTTCTGGGAAGAGGAAAGGAAGTTCCAACTTCTCATGACAGAAGTTCTCTTGGGTACTTCTCCTGCCTTTTATCAATGCTTTATCCTTTTGTGGCCTTTGGTAAGTCACTTAAATTTTTTAGGGCCAGGTCCTCATGTGGTGTAAAAAGGCATCTGTGTATGAGGGCCAGTGCTATGCCAAGTTACAACAGCACAGGACCAGGCCCTCACCCCGTTTCTAAAATGGGGATATTGGCACTTACCTACCTACCTCACAAGGATGCTATGAGTATTAATGATCATACAGTGCTTTGAAGATGTAAAGTGCTATGTAAGTCCCAAGTATTATCTTACCTTAGTGTTAAAAAAGCTTTTAGGGATCTGTAGGACTTTCCTTAAAGCACAGAACATGTGACTACCTGTTCAGTTTGCATCAGATGGAAAGAAAATGCAAAATTTTTATTTATACTAGTTAACAGGATGGGCTCAGCTGCTCTTGAACTCTGAGGAGGGTTTAGCTTAAAATCCTGAACTGTAATTTCAGTTTTGCAGATGGTTTTTAGGTCTTCTAAAAGCCTCAACCAAATTCTTAGATATGAGTCTTACACCCAAATTTTGCAGTCTGGCTTATCCCTGACTTAGCTAAAATAAACCTAATCCAGCCAAAACTCAGTGCTCTCACAATCTGCTATGGCTGTTGAAAAGACTGGGACAGAAAAGGAAGTCATTCTTTTCAACCTTCATTCTGCAGAAGGTCAGCTAGGTTTCATGGGACAACCTGCAAAGGGATGTTTAATTTCTGTGATTGTAAGTTTTCTGGCTTTAATCAGGAGAGGGAAGGCCTTGATGAAATCAATAAGGTCATCATATCCTTCTTGAATTACTTTTCAACTGAATCAAAGAATTAGCAGATTCTGTCATGAAGGAAGTGCTTGTATCACTAGTTCTATGGCCCAGAACAAATGTAGATCTAGAAATACAGCTCTAAACCATCACCATGCTCTCAACTAGTATAAAAATACCACTGTTCACTGGTTTCAGATTTGGACCACAGCCAGAAGCTACTTGGTTCTAGTAGCCTTAGCTGCTGCACAAACACAAATGAAGGAGAGGAATTACACACCAAGAAATATGAGCTGTGTACATGTGAAATGGACCATAATTTAGAAGCAGCTGCAGTAAAATCTTAATACGAACTCAGAAGCAAACACAATGCAAATTTTTATGATTTCTTTAATATGTTTGATGGGTTTTAATTTTCCTAGTTTGGAGGAAGTTTTCTTAATGTTATTTTATTTTTGCTCTTATTGTAAAGAATAAAATTAAACAACTCTAGATAGACTACAAATGAAAAAAGATGGCCAGTTGGCAGGAATGCCAAAACTTCTGTGGCTTGTATTGTTTCTGTGGTGACACTATGCTGCTGTAGGATGAGCTACTGGAATGGTGTGACAGCTCAACAGTGAGGCTGAAGCACAAGGCCAGCCTCATGTAAGAGGGATGCAGGGGCTGAGCCACTGAGACAGCAGTGGGAGCACAACTGGGCCAATTTGGATCAGTCAGAAGAGAGAGAGCATCAGGAAATAAAGAAAAAACTTTTCTTGACAAATAAAAAGCAAGAAGCCAAAGCCAGTCTGCTGGGCAATGATGCTGAATCAGTACAAACATGAACCTAGACCTTGCTTGTGCATGCTCCTGTAGGACCAGGAGGCCTTGCTCCTAATACACCTGGGGAGGTTTGCTCCAACCTTATGGCGCTGGCAGAGTCAGGCCAGCAGAACCTGATGCTTTGTTGAATAAATGCCAAAAATTAGAAGGCCACAACAACCACCACTAAACAAAACCAACTGCTATAGAAAACAAGGAAGGAAAGAGCAAATGCCATTGGTAAGCAGTAGTTCTGCATGGCTGAGACCACAGACTGGCTGGTCTGTTCTGAACACTAATCTCCCCGTCTTTTGCCCATGTGAGCATTTTGCTCCAGCCCCTCTTCCATGCATTTTAGGCAGAGTGCACTGAAAGACATGACTGAAGCAGCTGCTCTCCTCTGGGAGTCAAGCATTTTGACAGGTCTGAAAGTGTCTAGCACTTACTTCCTTTACTGTGATTATAAAGGTCACCACATGCAGTACTGCCACTTGATCTGGGATCTTTTCTTAACACATTTTTATGCTGATTTTACTATTTTAATTCTTTGTTTGGAATGTATTTTTCTCTCATTTCTTCTCTGTGTAACAGCAATTAAAAATATTAATTTACTGTGTATTTTTACTGTCCAGATACAATGTCTCCTTGCTCATTTTATGTTTCTATGAGAGTTTCAGCATGGAGTAACCAACTGAACCTTTGTGGCGGGCAGTTTTGTGCCACTGTTACACCCATTAGTTACGTGGCTCTGCCCTGGAGTTGCCCAGTACCCCACTGAAGCTGACTGACCGTCCCAGAAAGCTGCAGTATTTCTGTCTGGGGAACCCTGAAACACAGCCACATGAACCCCATAGAGCACATCCAACACAAACTGACTATGCACCACTGTGATGATGGCACCTAGCTCTTGTTATAACACATCCCAGGTGCCCTGGGATGTGGAGCCCTGAAGCACACTCACCCCTTGCTGCTGCAGCCAGTGCCACGTACAACAGCTGTTTGTCTGCACTTCCAAGGAGAAGGCAGCTTGCTGCAAAGGACTGCTCTGGGAAGCCTGCTCAGTGCCCAGAAATCCCAGACAAATGGCCAAATCTTTCTCACCCCTGTCCCTCCCACCAGCAAAATTTCCAGGAGGAAAAAGGTAGGGTAGTATGGATATTTTTCTCTGGTTGGGGTATGATGCCAATTTTTTCAGCTGTTTGATGCAGTGGCACAGATATTTGGTTATATTAATCCCAAACCAGGCCATGTGTCACCAATGGAATGGGTTTCAAGGATTTATAGCAAAGAAACACAGTGTGTGTAACTACTCCCAGCCCAGGAGTGGTTCCTGATTTGAAAATGAACCCATTCCAAGCAGAAATACTACCAAATTCTTTTCAAAGCAGCCTAAAGGGGTTAACAGCAGGTGAAGAGGGTGCTTCTTCCCTCTTTCTTTAATTTTGTTGTTTACAATTCCTTTAAAATATTAGAGGCCTGCTGGGAGGAGCGTCCCATTTCCTCACACCTTCCTTGTTCCACATGAAACAAAGGTGGCAAAATATTCTCAGACTGAGTGTGTGGCTGTGGCTGGCCATTACTATGCTTTTATCCCACAGCTGGCTCCTGGAAGAATTCACTAGAAGAACCAGCACCAATGATGTGTATAAATGCATATTTATGTATCTGTCAATCTGTCGATCCTACAATAGTTCAGATATTCTGTAATTCCTTATCTAGTCTTGGCCACCAGCACGGAGGTTCCTGGATTCTTTAGGAATCTCAAGTTTTATTTCCTACAGCTAGCTTTTTGAGAAAGTAATCCCCTCATTTGCAAAGCTGAAGACTGTATTTACCATCTTCACATTGCAAGGATTTAAGTACTTCAAGTTTGTGGCTTACTCCATGTTTATATACAATCTGACGTAATGAAGCCTAGATCATCATGGAGGTCCCGTTGAGGGATCTGGAGACATGGAGACAGAACCCAAGGCTCCTCTTGAACTCAGAAGCAGGATTCTCATTGACCAGTGAAGAAGCAAACATACATGAAAACTGCAATCTTTGGCTTCTTACCATTAAGATACATTATCAGATAGTATTAGAAATATAACACATACCCTGCTGTCTGAAACCACTCAGAGGGAAGTAAGATGGAAATATTAGCATCCCTGCTGAGCAGAAGCCCCACTCTGCCACTTGGTTTAACTGACTATTACAAAAGCCAAGGGCAGTTGCATTTTGAGCCATACAAACAAACTACACAGCCACAGCAATGTTGTTCTGCATGCTGAACCAGGAAGAGCAAATTCCACTAATTATATCTTGTATTTTGTCTTCTGCAAACTTTCTGTCACTGTGTCCAGGAGGCTTTTATCACCCTATTTTTAAGAAGAAAAAAAAAAAAAAAGAAAAATGAAAGTACCATAGTTTACTGCAAGCAATGCTATGTTTTGAGTCCAAGTCTCACAAAGTTCTGACTAAAAAACTATATAAAGCTTTATAAAGCTTTCCACTATATAAAGAGAAAAGCTGACTGGCAGCACTTTTTGTAGGAAGTGAAGGGCTACATTTAGGGAGTTCTCATTTTCATTCTCATTTCTCCTTGTTCAGTTCACCACTGTTTCTAATAATTCACTTTGGGTCTCACAGGCTTTGTGTTCTCTGCAGCCTGCCACTTCGCAGCCTAAGTAAAATTGCATTCACCCCTTCTGAGCTTCAACAACAGGAAATATGCTGGTGTGTGTCATGGAGGTGGAGCAATGCCCTATTTGGTTTCGAGGATATTAAGAAAAGGGTTAAAACTGAAAACATGGGTAAGCAGAAGAATGTAGGTGTCTTTCCTTAAGAGAAGACAGAAGAGCATACCTGTATTAGGTTTGTGTGGCAAGGTTTTGGTAGTGGGGCAGGCTACAGGCATGGCTTCTGTTGAGAAGCTGTTGGAAGCTTCCCCTGTGTCCAACACAGCCAATGCTAGCTGGCTCCAAGATGGACCTGTCACTGGTCAAGGCAGACCCCATCAGCAATGGTGGTCACTGATATAATAACATATCTAAGAAGAGGAAAACGTTGCTGTGCAATTGGGCAACTGCAGCTGAAGACAAGAGTGAGAATATGTGAGAGAAACTGCCCTGCAAACACCAAGGTCAGTCCAGAAGGAGGTGAGAAGGCGCTCCAGGCACTGGAGCAGAGATTCCCCTGCAGCCCATGGTACAGACCATGGGGAGGCAGGCTGTGCCCTGCAGCTCTTGGAGGTCTATGGTGGAGCAGATATCCACCTGCAGCCCATGGAGGACCCCAAGCTCCATGAAGGAGGTTGCGACCTTGTCGGAAACCTGCGCTGGAGCAGGTTTTCTGGCAGGACTTGTGACCCCATGGGGGACCCACGTTGGAGCAGTCTGTTCCTGAAGGACTGCACCCCACGGAAGGGACCCACGCTGGAGCTGTTTGTGGAGGACTGTCTCCTGAGGGAGGGACCCCACGCTGGAGCAGGGGAAGAGTGTGTGGAGCTCTCCTGAGGAGGAAGGTTCAGAAGAGATAACATGTGGTAAACTGACCACAACCTCCATTCCCTGTCCCCCTCTACTGCTGCAGGGAGGAGACAGAGAATTTGCGAGTAAAGTTGAGCCTGGGAAGAAGGGAGGGATGGGGGAAGGTGTATTTAAGATTGGGTTTTACTTCTCATTACCCTACTCTGATTTGATTAGTAATAAACTAATTTAACCAACTTGAGTCTGTTTTGCCCATGACAATAATTGGTGAATACTCTCTCCCTGTCCTTACCTCCACCCACAAAGCCTTTTATGTTTTCTCTCTCCTGTCCAGTTGAGGAGGAAGAACAATAGAGCAGCTTTGGTGGGCACCTGGCATCCAGCCAGGGTCACCACAATACATTCAGATGAACAGAGACAAGCATTAGAGAGATTTAGCTCCCATGAAATCAGCATAGAAATCAGTAGCTGAGACTCCTGCACCACTACGCAAACTGGGAGATTTGCCCATCCCTTAGATCGCTCCTTACTCCTTTCCCTTATGAAAGCCTGTAACCAAGTAAATGCCATTGCAAGTCTCTTAAAAAACAGTCCCTAACAAAAGTCTTACAAGTCCTGATCTGAAAGAGCCTAACAAATACCACTTTCACATTTGGTATGTCTTTTAGCACCTGACTCAAGGCAGTAGTTGTTCCTCTTCCAGAACTAAAATCAGCGAGAACATAGTTCCTGAGATCTAAAATAAACCTGCAGTTCAGGTCAGTTAAGCTATCTCCTAAAGTCAGTTTTACAGTCTCTTACTGTAACCCCTGCTTTCCCACCTCACTCAGCTGTAAATAGCCCTACCAGCAGAGAGACCCTCCCAGGAGGCTGCCCAAGTCAAGGTAAAGAGGAGCCTCAGGAGGCCTCAAAAATAGGCTGCCATTAAAGAATCTGAATATAAATTGGCATCTCACCCACACAGTGCTTTCACAAGCCTCTGCTTGGAAACAGCCTGCTTTAAATACCTTTGAAGAGGTATGTTCCTATTGTAACAGTGTCACTGCAACAAGCTCTGTGTGGGAAGGCAGAAGGTAAGACTTAGGGTCTTAGGGGAACAATCAGATCTAGGGGAAAGCAAGCTGTTCCTGCGACCCTTAGACCTGCCTGCCCTCCCTGAACCTAGATAAGCAGTGCTGCCAGGGTTCCTCTTGCTTCAGTCTGGCTGACAGCCAGACCAGGGAAAGCTCCCACTGATTTTAGGGACAAGGAAGCTGTCCCCCAGCTGTGGCTTGAAACTGTGGCTTCAGGGGGGAGTGTATCAGGGAGTGTGGGAAGTGAGAGACCAAGTTAAACCAGGAATTCTTAAAAAATGGTAAAGAATTGCTTTCAGTCTTTTAGTGGCTGGCTTCAGTGAAAGAAATGTATTGCATGTATCCTGCACACAAAGACAGAAACGTTTGCTTCAAAATCAGAGCAGGAAACCCAGCGTGCACATCCTTTCCCTCCACTGACCCCCAGTGAGCTACTTCAGCATTAGTGGAGAGAACTAAACCTAGGAAGGGGGAGGACTCAGCAGCTGTCAGCAGGCTGTCCAGAAGCAATGATCATAGACAAAAATAACCATAAAAGATCTTTCCAAATATAGCCCTCATTATTGGTGCTGTATCAGTTTCATTTCACACCATTTCATTTCATGAGTGTCTCTCTCTGGTTCCCTTTAAGAGGCCACCTGAGGCACCAGGGCCTTTCTCTAGAAAGGGAGAAGTGAGAAAACATTTCAGTGTCATGATAGACAAAGGATGGATAATTCTTGCTCTCAAATGTTTAACCTTGAATGCTCCCTGGCTAATCATAAGCAGGGTGAGCTAAGCAGGGCCTGATGAAAATCACAGGACACAGTTGTTTTGCGGCACTGCTGTAAAACCCCTCTGCAAGCTCTAAGTTTGGGCATGGTGGCACGAAGACATGAGTTACTGGTAGTAGAACGTCACCCTATGCACCTGGAAGTGTACAGTCTTACAGGACCAATTTGAGACAGCTGGAACCAAGGTGTTACAACCTGATTTAAAGTTTCAGTGGGTGGTAGCTTCCAGCATCAAAAAAAATAGGGAGGGAGAGTGGGATATGGAGTGTCTTATTTTCTTCCATTTTGTGTCTTACAATTTTTTACTTGCTTTACCCAGTGCAGTGTCTGTGGTATCTGCAAAAAATGGACAAAGCTGTTAGAATGTTATCAGCTGACTGCTTGGAGGTGCTAAGTATGCCACATGTGCAGAGCCAGGCAGATTAGGAACTGAGAAATGCCCATACTTGCTTTTGAGCTATCTAGGCAATTCATGAGACCATGTTAAGAGACCTACTACTTTGCTTTCAAGCAACTGAAGACAAATCACAGTAACTTCAGAGGAAGGCAAAGTCAGAACTAGGCTGTGGTTGTGGGTATGAAACTGCAGTACTTACAAACTGAGCAATCTCTTCCTCTGTGGACAAAGACCAGAGCCATACTGGCTCAGGGAAGTGTGATCCCCAGTACCAGTCCCAGTAAGTGTACTCACCCTGGAAAGCGGCAGGGTGTAAATTATAGTAAGACATGAAATCTATTGTTAACTCAACCTGGAGAGACCCAAAAAATCATGGTGTCTGCAAAACTGATTTACCACAGATGATCAGATGATCAGCTTGCAGCTGCAAGTTGTAGGGATGATAAGCAGACAATACTACTTGTTGAGATGAACCACAACTTAGTCTTGGACGTGATGCTAATATTGCTCTTGTACAGCATCATTGTTGGGTAGGGGTTGCTGGCAAAAGCACAGCTCACATCACAGTCATTGCCATGACTCATTCTGTGATTCTTCAATGGGACGACAAAACAAGGAAGCAGAGATCTTCCTGGGATACTCCATCTTGAAGCCAAAACACTCTGCTGAGGATGGAGTCACTGTGGGATGCTTCGCACTGCACTGTCTGTTGCACACGCAAACACAGAGCCAGCACCATCAAGACAGAGTCTTCTGCACAAGTACAAATCCAAAGAGCTTGGGTATGGTATTTCATGACCTGGGCCTTATTTGCCACCAGGGAAAACTCAGGGAAACGATTTCATTCAGGGAAGAACAAACAATACACCACATTACTGTTAGCATCTGACCAGCATACCTATATCAACATGTAAACAAATACAAACTGAAAAGCAAGAGCAGAAGGAATCAAAAATCTTATTCTCTCATCAATCTATGCAACTGTAAGCAAGCAATTAATTTTGTTGTTTCTTGGTCTGTAAATGAGGTATCATGTTTTTGCTCCATGGGGATATATTGATGCCTTCTCTCACTAACGCCTTTAAATTGTAAAGTGCTTTTGGATATTTGGCTCCCAAAGCACTTTAGAAATGCATGATTAAATTACACCCAAGTACAAACCAAAGCAGGTGATCTTGTAAAGGAAGGGATATTACTCTGCTGGTGTCTCTCTAAGGCACTAATAGTCTACGGAATGCCCTGAGGGAATCAAGGGAAAGTGAGTGTGCAATTTATTTTCCAGTGTCCACTGCAAAACTTCCACTTCCAGCCTGTTTAAACACATTTCTTGAAGTCTTTATTATCAACTTTTGCACTGGAATGAAGACCCTTCAGATAAATCCCTGGATCCTAAATGTAGCAATGTATAGCAAAATTCTCCTATGATAACTCATTCTCAGAAAATAATTTATCTCCTTCTTATCCTTCAGAGCTTTTCTACCATCTCTCAGGTTTGTGCAAATAAACCATGTGACTTGCCATTTATAAAGAAGAATAGGAAATCAGTTCTCATCTGCTTGTGTCCTGCTATCCTCCCTAAAAACAGGTAGGCTGTTATCAAAGGAATGTTCAAGGGAATGCACTGCAAGGTACAAACAACCCAGCTTTCCTCCATTTACTACTCCCCTATACTTGCCTACATACAAAGAAGTTACACGATTTATTTCAGACACTGTAAAATTCAGGCCTGGAGTACTTCTCTACACAAGAACACAACCATAGCCACGTAACTGGAAGTGCTCTTTCTCAGCTGCACATGTAGCTGAAGTAACATACCTATGGTCTAGTTATGTTTATCAAGGAAGACTGATAGTTAAATGCACAGTTTGACACCTCGTTGCTCACCTTAAGGTACAACTTACTCTGTTATTTTAATGTATTGCCCGTTATGCTTAATGGGATTAGAAGACTTGTAGCAGCATGTGGATAGGCTTCTGAAGAAATATATATACTGTCTGAAAATATGTATTAATATATAGTTTGTTTCATACTACTATATTATGTAACAGGAGTAAGCCAAGCAAAAAAATCTGGCTTGGGTCTCATTACTCAGAGTAACTACATTCTGCTTTGCCCCCCAGACTGGGCAGGACTCTCACTTACCATTTAGATTTGATGAGCTGGGGCACGTTCAGGTTTTTCCAGAGGTCCTGCTAATAAGACATCCTTATTATTGACTAGGCCAGAGCAGGGAGTGGCTGAACAAAGGAGGTGTTTACGTGGTGGGATGACCTCCAAGTGTTTAATTTAACATACTTTTCAGGACTTCTTACAGCTTTTGGCCCAGAAATACTGTCACACAGTGTCCTACGTGTGACAGATTTGTTTGCTTTTTATTTAGGAAACAAATCCCAGTCAGACTGGAAATATGCTACAAGACAAATGACTTGCAATGCCAATCTTCTGTTAAGATATGCCAGTATCACCTTCTCCATACACAGACGGCCCCTTGAATTTTAAACAGCATCGGTATGAACTGCTACATAATGTGCTTCACATGCATGCAGTAAAAGGAAGCCTGAAGAGGTTAACAACAAATGGATAGGATAGGCCTGGAGGTATTCTTGCATCTATTCCCCAGGTGGGGACCTGAGGTGCAGAATAGTTTAGTGATATACCTAAGGCCATAGAGGGAGCCTGAGCTAGTCCACAGTCCTATGTGCAAGAGAACCTGTCTTCCTTCAGTGCTGTCATGGCTTTTTATGCTTGCCTCTGTCTTTGGAGATGTACCACTGCTCCTGTGAATCCAGAGGGTCAGTGTCCCCAGTGAGATTGCAGACAATAACTCAGAAGTCTTTCCTCCCTGGGAGCAGGCCTGTGACAGTGTACTTATTGCTGTAGACCTCTGCGGTTGTGAACCATGTGGCAGAACTGACATCACATTTCAGGACACAATAATCTGTCTGCTAGTCATCTTCTACCCCTGAGTTATGATTTAGGGTCACAGCATTAGGGCATTAGGGATTTCTTCAACCAGCTGCACATCAGCGGGTGGTCAGGGGAAATCTAAGAATTAATGAGCACATTTAAGTACTGATTTCTTCTGTTTGGGACGCTTCCTCTGTATTTTTCTGAGGTTAAAATGTTTTCAATTCAGCTCCTCCCTTCCATAGTCCCTGCGTGTCTAGGGAAGCATTTCTTTCCTTGATTTCTTCTAGCCTGAGCAACCTGAGGGCCAATTTTCCCTGTGCATGTAGTTCCCGTCTCATGAAAAAGGAAGTCTGTTAGTTTTTTAAAGCACTCTTTGTAGAGCTGATAAGTACAACGTACACTGCAAAGGTTCCAAACCCCCAACAAATCATTACAGTAACAGGAGTCTCTCAGCAAGGAAGAGCAAGCAGTAAGCAGGAGCTTAAGTAATCAGGAGCAGTAAGCCATCTCATTAAGCAGGAGCAAGCCAGCCTGCCTCCACTTGGCTGTCACAGGCCCACTTGCAATAGAAATGATGTCACCAGACTGCTGAGGGGACAGACACTGTTGTGTTAGCGCCGTTAGGGGGATTTGCCCGATCAAGTAATGGCATGAAAAACAAGGCAGCATTTGGTGATGTCTGGAGCAACAACTGCTTCACCAATTCCTTCCACATTGGACAGAGTGACCAAAGCCCTAGAAGTACCTTCCTTACCCCTTGGCTCTGAACCATGCTGCTTGGCCCAGCTGTCTCTGACTTAGTGTGAAGATGGGACTTAAGAAACACAGTGACAAGAGGTAGGAAAATCCTTTCTGACCAGGAAGTCTTTCTCCCCTTGAGTGGAAATATTTTGGATTGCTCCTGTGGCTTTTTTAAGATAAGGGGTGTGTATGATTGGGATAATTCTTCTTTTTTTTTTCTTTGCTTTTTTTTCCCCAAGGAAAAACCCAACCTCCCCAACTCCAGTATTGATGGAGAAATTGTGTGAAATTTCTGTCAGCAGAGGAATACCTCCTGTCAGTACCCAGAGGTGACCAAGATGATCAAGTTTGTTCTATACTGTACCTGCAACTTGCATCTGAATGTCATAAAGGCATTCTCCATAACTGTTCTTGAGGATAATCTGGTACTAGTCAGAAACCAATTGCCTGGTCTTGTGAATAGGGATGGCAAATGGTTCTTGTGCTCCCTCATGCTGGTATGCCTTCTTTTTGCCACATCACTGGTGGTGGTGGTGACGAGTCCTGGCCAGGGCAAACATACAGCTATAGTGTTCTGCTTCCTGGCTCAGAAGGCAACAGAAACAAGCTACATCTCTGAGCACAAAAGAGATATCTGTGTCTACAAGAGCCACTTGTACATGATCAGCCTGACAGAAAAATAGTTCAAGGACAACAGTCCTAGAGATTTCTTCAAGCTGTAAAGGTTTTGCACTCAGCAAAATGCATAGAACTTGATTAGCCTGGGAGATGCCACATAAACCTCATACTACAGTTCATTAGTTTGATCATTGTGAAAGCTGAGAGAAAACAGCTGATGTGATACAGATAAACTTGTACACTGTGGCTGATTCTGCAAAGTACTGTAGAGCCTCAGCTCATGCAGTAGTCTATGCTTAAAAAAAAAGGAAAGCACAGAAGGTGCCCTTAGCCTCTACAGAAATGAGATCAATATCCACGTTAATAGAAATTGTACCTCAGAAAGGACAGTGCTGAGACATCAAGCATTATCTTTATAACTCAGTGACTCCCCTGGGTCACTCAAGGTTTACTCAAGAATTATTTCACTTTGGTTAGTGTTAACTGAATGCTCAAAAAATAAACTGCATGTTCAAAAAATGCATGGTGCTGTCCCAACACAAACCACCATGTGGCTCTTCAGCCTCACAGTCATATCAAACCTATGGGGTGGATAAAAGAAAAACAACGAGAGAGAGAAGTTAAAAATTAAAAGAGAGATTGTAAAGAAATGTAAAGCCATTCTTTAAACTATTGAGTCCTGCTTGAAGACTGGAAGAAGAAACCTTCAAACTGTTTCAGCAGAAGCACTTAGTATAAGGGTTGCAATGTCATAAGCTCTTTTCCCAATATCACCTGGATATGACTTCTGAGACTTCCTCAGTCGAGCCTGATTGTCCTTTTACTGTATAGGAATCAACACTATGTAACGTGACTCATGAATCTTTTCTTGCTGGTGTTATAGCTACCGAGGGCAGTCAGCACCATGCTTACCTGGAAGTGTTTTAGACATAAAAAAGTCTGAGTTCATAATTAATAACTAAGCAATTCTAAATAATAAACAATAAAGATTTAAATACTTTGCTACCTCAAAGAGTAAGCTATCTAGGGATTTCATGGCAGGTCATGATACATTCATTCTCAAGATGTAACTAGTGTCTTTGAAGCATGACCTCTGATAATATTATTTCACCTTTAGCATGCTGGCACCTTACTGTTCATCCCATTCAAACTGAGGACCTGAAAGAATATTAAGCCTGTCTCAGCACCACTGTATTTACAACAAACACCATTTCAAACACGATAGTTTATTTGCTGTAGTACCCACCCTCCTAACCCATACTACAGTATCCATGACAGGAATCAGAGAATCTTTCAACAGTGACCTCTGTAATCACATGTGAGATGTGGTGTGAAAGGTCAGATGGTGGAAGAAACAACTGCTGTTACAGCTGATATTCAGAGAACAGCTCAGCAAGAAGGATGGCAGATGATTTTAATTTGGCACAAGCACAGCTTGCGCTCTTCTCCATCTCCCCTCAGCACCTCTGAAAACTCAGCAAAAAGCAGCAGAGCTGGGATGGTGAATGTTCTTTTGTGCAAGATTAATTTGATAACCCTTTACAAAACATATTACATAAGAAGAAGTAACAGCTGGCAGATGGGACTTGCAGCTGGATGGATACTGCAGGTCTCACCTGAAGGTGGCATTGATAGAATTGCTTCCTGTAACTCCACTGCTTCTCCTATACCAGCTTCATTCAAAGCTTGGGTTCAGAAATAGTATTTGTTTCTCCTACAAGCCTCCCACAGTACAAGTGGTACTAGAGATAGATATCTTGGTGCATTTTGTCCACTTCTTGGTGTTCTCAGCTCACATCTCTAGTATGTATCCCGACATCACATCTTCATGGTCTGGCTCCAGCCAGGCTAAGAGAATGCTGGAGTTAGAAAAATCCACTATCTTCGGCAGTCCTGGAGGCACTGTGACAGCAAGAGAGCTGTAACACACAACTCTACCGGCAGGCCTATGCTTGCATATGTGAATATAGAACTGTTCCTATTTCAAGATGCTGAACCTGCAAGGTTTTAGGGTAAAAGGAGCCTTAGTAAACACAGAGCAAATTCTGCCCAACAAAACAATGCAGTTCCTAACACAGCACATACTGTAGGACTCTGTTCCAAGGTTGGCCATTTAAAAAAAATCCTCATGTGTTTGGGAGAGGTGTCTAGCATTAAAGTTTTGCTTCTGTCTCTTTCTAGCTGACTGGTAAGCTCTGCAGTACATTTCCTATAACCTGTCTTGTATGGCTTTGACTGCCTTATTTAATAAACCCGTCTTATAGTCCTGTATAAAGCAGTCTGGTGCTATCTGGACTGCTTGGATTAGTGAACTTACTGGCTTGCAAGATCCTGTTAATATCCTTCAAGTTTATTTGCCAAAGATAACAGTAACACCAATTAATAGTCATTTTTGAAAATAGAGATACTTTTTGCTCTTTAGTCCACCTTTCAGCATTCTAGGTAGATCGCCATAATATGCAAGAAGAAGAAAAGATAGAATATTAAAAAATATTTATGTGGTTTTAATCAAATGAATAGCAGGTTATGTATCCAAATCCACATTCTGCTCTAAAAGTCTCAGCTAAAGTACAATGACACCCCCAACCCCAACCCAAAAAAAGTCAGCCAGTGCAGCATGCCTTGACAGACTTGATGCTAATTGTTTTCATACAGAACACTCGAATGAGCACACAGGGTTACAAGGAATATGGTGCATACGGGCAGTATATATCATCCTAGGCCTAATATGAGATAATCCAAGTCTTCAACTGAAGAATCTTAGCTTCAGGCTTTAAACTGCTTCTGTGTGTCTCCTGATGCAAAGGATCCTGAATCCCTTTCCCATCCAAGTAACTATTTAACTTCAAGGCACTTGTACTATTACATAGTATTCCCTTATTTTTTAGCTATATCAGCTTCCACACTTGGACAGGTGTTCTGGTTTTGGTTTGTTTGTTGTTTTTTTTTTTTCCCCTACCTTATGTACAGCTACTAAGGCTGTGTGTCCATTACAAGATTCCTGAACTAAAAATCAAGTATTCAAATAAAAGAATGTAACCAACTTCCATAAATTCTGCAAGAATCTTCTCTTTTTTTTTAAAGAGGTGATGGGAGATGGATGAAAGAGCATAATAAAATATGTAAGAAAGTTTCTTCATCATACATTAGGGCCTTTGGCAACCTGTATATGACTATTAAGTAGTAAAGGTACCTATACCTCAGGGCATCTTTATCATGTCAATCTCTGCTGTTTGCATATACTCAATTCCCCCCAGGTGGGAATCTCTTACCACATTCTTATGTTAACAGTTAAAGGTTTTAAGTGAATAATATCATACTTCCAGGCATTTATAATTACATTTATAGCCAACAGTATTAAGGCCTTCCTTAACCTTTAGTTAAGCTATAAACATAATACTCTCCACACTGAGCCAGGCTGGATTGCCACTGTCCCTCAGACTTCAGTCATAAATGCATAGACCTGGTCACGGCATGCATGAAAACTAGAAAATGCCAGGAAAACTAGACATTAAATAGTGAGAGAAACATACTGATGAGTTCCTTTGCAATGAGAGGCGAAGGGCATGTTGAGAAGTCCAGGGCCTGCACAGTTCACAGCTATCACGCAGAGCTCATTCTGTGACATCCTTGTCTCTAAATTGGAGAGACATCAATTTGATGGATGGACCACTCGGTGGATTAAGAACTGGCTGGATGGCCGCACACAAAGAGTTGTGGTCAATGGCTCAATGTCTGGCTGGAGACCAGTAACGAGTGGTGTCCCTCAGGGATCGGTGTTGGGACCGGTCTTGTTCAACATCTTCATCGCTGACATGGACAGTGGGATTGAGCGTGCCCTCAGCAAGTTTGCTGATGACACCAAGCTGTGTGGCTTGGTTGATATGCTGGAGGGAAGGAATGCCATCCAGAGGGCCCTTGACACACTTGTGAGGTGGGCTGATGCCAACCTTATGAAGTTTAACCATGCCAAGTGCAAGGTCCTACACCTGGGCCAGAGCAGTCCCAGGCACAGCTACAGGGTGGGCAGAGAAGAGATTCAGAGCAGCCCTGCAGAGAAGAACTTGGGGGTGCTGGTTGATGAGAAAATGAACATGAGCTGGCTTCAGTGTGCGCTTGCAGCCCAGAAAGCCAACCATATCCTGGTCTGTATCAAAAGGAGCATGACCAGCAGGTCAAAGGAGGTCCTGCCCCTCTACTCTGCTCTTGTGAGACCTCACTTGGAGTATTGTGTGCAGTTCTGGTGTCCACAACATAAAAAGGACATGGAACTGTTGGAACAAGTCCAGAGGAGGGCCACGAGGATGATCAGGGGACTGGAGCACCTCCCGTATGAAGACAGACTTGAGAAAGTTGGGGCTGTTCAGCCTGGAGAAGAGAAGGCTGCGTGGAGACCTCATAGCAGCCTTCCAGTATCTGAAGGGGGCCTATAGGGATGCTGGGGAGGGACTCTTCATTAGAGACTGTAGTGATAGGACAAGGGCTAACGGGTTAAAACTTAAACAGGGGAAGTTTAGATTGGATATAAGGAGGAAATTCTTTCCTGTTAGGGTGGTGAGGCACTGGAATGGGTTGCCCAGGGAGGTTGTGAATGCTCCATCCCTGGCAGTGTTCAAGGCCAGGTTGGACAAGGCCTTGGGTGATACAGCTTAGTGTGAGGAGTCCCTGCCCATGGCAGGGGGGTTGGAACTTGATGATCTTAAGGTCCCTTTAAACCCTAACTATTCTATGATTCTATATATCTTCCAGAAGACCATCCTCTTTGAATCTGGTACCTAGAGACACACGTTGCAATTACACAACTCTCTAATCACCCATAAAAGTGTTCCCAATAGTCATTAATCTTATTACTTTTTAATTGTTTTTGGACTGATATAAACCAAGAAGAAATTTCAGCTCATAGACCGCTGGAGAACAATACAAATTTCAGGGATTTAGGGAGCCCCTTAACTAGGTCTAACCTTCACTTCTCCAGTGGTCTGCACCATTTTTGTATCTCTCTCCCTATGGAGGAGATGGAAATTTGATACGTATAATATGAGGAAAAATGTATAATTTGCTTTCCACTAGATTATGGTCTATAGCCTAGTGTAATCATACATGCTGAGGAAAAATATCCTCATGTCTTGCTCCACCTCAGTGGGACTTCCCATGACGACTCAATAGAGCAGCCAAGCTTTCAACCGAGGTTAAACCTCCATTTGAGTAAAAGAAACCCAAATCCAAACAACCAACACCCCCCAAAACCACACTCAGGATAAAAAGGATAAAACCCCCTTGAATAATTTATCTTAAAAACTGTTTCCATTATTTACCATGAATAATATTGGTATCTTAAGGAGGATATTCTTGGATAGTGTGATTGATTGTAACTTAATATTAAATTCCAACACTTTGAATGAGACAGAAAAAGAACCCAAGAAAGAACCAAAATATTAACAGAAAAGGAAAAGAAAAAGTCTTGTTAGTCAGATACTGCTGCTGACAGGAACACTCCCATGTGTTATACAAGCTGTGCTAAGCATATGGTTGCTATCTGATGAATTGTGGTGGGTTCACCCTGGCTGGACACCAGATGCCTACCAAAGCTGCTCTATCATTCCTCCTCCTCAAATGGAGAGGGGCCTGTAGGTCAAAATAAGGACAGGGAGATCACTCACCTATTACCATCATGGGCAAAGCAAACTTGACTTGGAGAAATTAGCTCAATTTATTACCAATCAAATCAGAGTAGGATAATAAGTAATAAAACCAAATCTTAAATGCACCTTCTAGCACCCCTTCTTCCCAGGTTCAACTTTACTTCCAAACTCTGTCTCCTCTCCTTCAGCATTGCAGGGGGACAGGGAATGGAGGTTGTGGTCAGTTCACCATATTGTCTCTGCTGCTTCTTCCTTCTCAGAGAAGAATAACAGAATCACAGAACAATTTGAACTCTATTACTGTTCCAGTGTCTGGTCCCTCACACAGGAGACAGTCCTTCACAAACATCTCCAACATGGGTTCTTCCCATAGGCTACAGTTCTTCATGAACTGCTCCAGTGTGAGCCCATTCCATGGGGTGCAGTCCTTCATGAACAGACTGCTCCAGCATGGGTCCCCACAGGGTCACACGTCCTGCCAGCAAACTTGCTCCAGTGTGGGCTCCTCTCTCTATGGGTCCCCATGCGCTGCCAGGAGCCTGCTCCAGCCTGCTTCAGTGCCTGGAACACCTCCTTCCCCTCCTTCTTCACTGACCTTGGTTGTTTCTGAGTTGTTACTGACAGTTATCAACTGACAGAGTTGTTTCTCTCACATATTCTCACTCCTCTTCTCTGGTTGCTGTTGCACAGCAGCTTTTTACCCTTCTTAACTATGCTGTTTCAGAGGCGCTACCACCGTTGCGCAGCCTTGGCCAGCAGTGGGTCACTCTTGGAGCCACCTGGCATTGGCTCTACTGAACATAAGGGAAGCTTCTAGCACCTTCTCACAGAAATCATCCGTATAGCCTACCCTGCGACCAAAACTTTGCCATGCAAACCCAATATATGGATACAACAAAATCAGTCACTTGTTTAATTCAGTTCTGGTCTAAGTTGGGTAAAAGCAGTCAAATTTATATAGGGAGAAATGTAAAAAAAATGTTTGAAATTAGGCACCCAAATCCATAGATGTGACTTTCAGAGCTGCTAAGTGTTTGCCCCCCTCATGGGTATCAAGCCATTCTTATTTGAGGGCTGAAAATTTCACTTTGAACAGCGTATGTCAAAAGGTGTATTTTGCTGGATGTCATGAATAAGTTTTCCTTGATTAATCAAAACTCCACTTTTCATTCAAAGCTTATTTAATTGTCCTTTTGCCTACATAAAAGAGATAGTAATCTTAGTCTGACCTTGGACTGGCTCTTTGGTGACTGGGAAACAAAGACTGCTGCCCTTCTTTCTTTTTTCTATAACGTAATCTTTCACTGGGGAGCCTCCATCCAGGGCTGCGGAGTTCCAGGTGATGGGTACAGATTCTTTCCTGACATCTACAACTTGAGGCTGAGACACCTGTTTCAGAGGCTCTACAAAAAGAAAATCAAATTAGCACAGTACAATCAGAATTCGTTGACTCCAAATTGTGTGATGTGTTATGTACATCCATATAAGACGCCAAGAAGTCAAGGAGGGTAACTTGTATGTTTTGGTTTATTCATTTTTCTAAAACTAACTAACATTTTTCTAAACACTGTTTAAATATTTCAATTCTTGCACTTATTCAAAAATCATCTCTTTCTGCAATGCATTACAGAGCAGCTCAGAAATGCCTTCCTTAATCCATAGGAAGTTTGGACAGAAATGCAATGTTCTAGGTGAAAAATTATATATATTACTTCAGGTGGTAATTTCAATAGGCCAGACTTGCTTTTGCACTGTGTCTTCTGTGCTACATTCTGGCCTTGGGGAAAGGGGACTGCAAATCTCCTTTCACTGTGGATTCCAATCCAAAAAGGAAAAATAAGAGCAAGAGGTACCTGAACTATAACTCCCAGAAGATAGTTCAACAGCGTTTTCTAACCAAGATAGTTTTTTGCTGATGTTTTTTTTTTGACATGAAACAAAACGATTTTAAGCATTCCCTTTTCTCTCCTCCCACACAGTATTTTCTAGAGAAACACACTTTTCACTTCTGCTGTACTCTACTAAGCTTACGGAATTGACACTAAGTGTATCAGTCAGTCCTCTCTTGTGGTCAGTCCATTCTGAGGGGGTTCTGAGTCCAAAGACACCTGCAGTGAAAGGACCTGGGTATTTCCATGATCCTGGTTATGGAGCAGCCTCTAAGCTCTGTCCTTGAAATCTTGTCCCCCTGAAGCACAGGGTACAGTGCTCTTTTGGGGACTGGCAAGCAGGAAAAGGACAAAAACTATGGGAAACAGGACTGTGAAACCCCACTAAAAACCAGCTGGCTAACAGATTCTCCAGAAAAAGTTTCTGCTGTTTTGAGGGGCTCAATGAGGCCCTCAGAGTTGATGTTACGTATTCTGAATTACTAGGCTTTCCCTTCCTTCACCTTTTCCACAGCAAATGTAGTGTAGTTCATCACCTCTACTTCGATCCACGATTTTTCCTCCAGCCATCTTCCTCTCCATAACAAAGTGAGTCACCTGCTTTCCTCCATCGCCTTTGGGTGCTTTCCATCTCATTTCACATTTTCCTCATGTGTTGCAGGAACTCTGCTTTTCCCTGTGGAGATTTTGGTTTGTCTGCAGTGTGAGCAGCTGACCAGGGTGACATAGGGTCATATCCTATTATTTAAGAGGGTTATATCTTCTCATGGGGTAAGTCAGGGTAGATTACAACAAAACTAAACTATTTGAATAACTTGATTTGGTAACTCAGTCTCTGCCCTGCTGTAAGATTTCTAAAGAGAAAGTCTGAACTTGAGCATGTGTAACCAAACACATCTAACAGTGATTGTCCCGTTATAAAATAATAATTTCGGACCTACCAGTGAACCTGAGATAAGGATTGCCAGAAGCCAAGCCACAGTGATTTTACAAATTTGACAGTGATTTTACATAACGGCTGCAATACTTGCTGGTTTTAGTTTTGACACAGTTACTGGTTTTCTCCACCACCACTTTCTCTTCCTCTGTCACCTCAATATCATCTTTGAACCATGTGACTCTGGCTACTGGCTTTGCCTCAAAAGGCACCTTGATGCTTGCTGTGGCTAGTCTTCACAGTAAGGCTGCGTGCAGTAAAAGCTTGAGGGTAAATTCTTCAATAACAGGAGAATCTGGAAAGAAAAGAAGACATTTGAAAGCTGGAGCTGCAAATTCAGCCTAACATCTTTCCTTTGGCGGCGAGTTCCCAGAAAAGGTTGTCTAAAGTTGGGCCCTTCATTTACAGTAAAAACATTAAGGAGTACGAGTTCTGTATTTCATGAAACTCTTCGGGGATACTCAAAATCTTCAGTATGTTTTGACTCAATTAATTTAGTTCTTGTACAGGGAGCTGGCTGCCCTCCTTTACTTGTTCAGCTCACCAGAGCAAGGGGGACCTTGGGGAAATAGCAAGCCCCAGAGTTCCTCACTTCCTTAGTGCCTGGAGTTTTGACTCCAGGAAGTTCCTCAATCTTGCAAGGCACAAGAAGCAGTCTTTTGTGCTGTTATCCCTAAAGCCACACTGGGATATATATCTATGCTCATCATAAAGAGTCAAAGTTAGGTAGTGCTTGTGAAGAAAATTCTCCCTCATTTGTTAAGAGTAATATGGGAAAATGATAAGAACTTCCTGGTAACAATAAAGAAAAATAACTAGCTTCCTAAACATAATTTGTGTTTTTCCTTTTATTTTTGTCACACAACCTGTATGTTCAGAAATTACAATCTTCTACTGAAAGTCATAAAAGGCATTGAAAAATATCTTTGAATGAAGGAAAATTAACCCTCCCTGTATCTAGGCTTTGCTGTGGATGGGTTTTTACTGCAATACAGGTATGATAAATATTCAGTGTTGCAGACAGAGCATCCTTACTGCTGTGTTTGTCTCGCTGTCTGGGCCGCGGTATCTATCCAACTTGCCTTGGTAGAGCAGACAGAAAGAGGCTTATTTCCGTGTTGCAGGGAAGTCTGAAAGTCCATCTGGCGCCATCTGGCTGCCAAGAGCTGAGTAATACACATATTTATGTATTTCTAGATGTAATTTCAGAAAAGGTTTTTTTCTTGTTGCTGTTGACATTTGAAGTAACGGCTCGGGCCAAAATTCTTGATCACTGATTTATAAACACGGAAACCTATGCTTAGTCACTTAAAATCAACTAGTATGACTGTTCAATTTTCTCCCTTTGTGGAAAGAAGAAGCAGAAAGAGGTTTTGCTCATGCACATAGGTAAGCAAGTAAAATGGTACAGGCCCATGTAAGGAGACCTGGTGAAGCACTGATTCTGCATGTATTCGTGTACAGCTTCTAAAAAGCAGTAAAGGAGATGGGGTGGCTACCTCTAATGGCAACTGTGCCCTTGGCTCTGAATGTCTACCTCCCTTTACACCCCTTTCCCATTCTGTCAATGATGAGTTTGTGAATGGCTCCCTGCCTCACTATCCAGATGCTTTTCATGTCTGTAATGTGACAAGAAGACTAAGGCAGGAATCAAGCCACATTGCAACAAACACTATTTCCAACCCTGTTCCTGAATTCTCTGATCAGTTTCCTATTCTATAATGACTAAGTGGTCAGGATTTCTAGCTCCTACGCTGGTAAAATGCTCTGTGATCTATGGATAAAACAAATTCAGTGTTAAGTCATCTGTGCACCTGACTAGATGAGCCACATGGCATGTAACAAAGGGTGTGCATTATCACTCAAAGAACACAGTTACTCATTACTGTGAAAAGCAGAGACTTCAGAGAAGAACGGTGGGTAGTGAGAACCCAACCTTGTGCGAAAGGATGCAAGTCTATCGGCTAAGAAAAATGGGTTAGCAAATACGAATGTGCCTTTGCAGGAAACTGGGAAGGAAGATTTTGAAAAGGCCAAGATCCAAAGCCGAAACATAGTAAGACTGAGGCTGCAGTAGACTGGGAAAGATTAGGTATGTTCTTGTCTGATCTGCCCATCTGTTTGTCCTTAGTCAGAAGCTCTTTATTTGCACCAGGCCAAGCCTCACAGTAGCTATTTGGAGAAAACGTCCCACTAGGATTTGCAGCCTTACTGATGTTACCATGGGCATGGCATAGCCATGGTATCATCAGGATAGGAATATGACTCAAGGATGGCAAATCATCCTTGAGTCATATTCCTTTCATCTTCACATCATTCGGGACAACACAGAGCTTGGCAGGATCCTCCAGTTAGAGCATGAACATCACACACAAATTCTTCATGGTTGCAAATGTCTCTAGAAGAAATCCTGATGGAAGCATGTGAACAGAAACACTGTGAAGAATGATTTTTAGCTGAGCATTTCAAACACCATGGAGGTATTTAATGGCAAGGAGACCTCTTAACAAAATGGGCAGGCCTTCAGAAGAGCAGTTCAGTAAATCAGACATCCTGGGAAGAAAGGGGAATGGAGAAAGGCTGCTCCTAAGTACTTTTTACCCTTCTTTATATGTGTTCACTGGAGGGAATGCAAGCAATAGGAACACAAAAGCAGGAGCAGAGGACAGCCTCTTGGAACTGCTCCAGACCCATACCTGGTCCAGAGGAGCTGTCAAATCTGCCAAATCTGCCAAACACTTCCTCTACTGCCTACATAATATTGGTATCTGAAACTGAACTCTGCATAGGTAAAGATGAATTTATAACGAAGACACTGGGCTGCAATTCCAGTGTGACACATGAGTCAGAGGCAGCTCAGCCACAGCTTTCCAGGTTACCCGTGCCACTGAAGTGGTTTCTGCCTCAGAGGAGCAGTCAGAGAAAGCTCCTGCTCACGCTGTCCCTTCAGGTCACTGTGGCCATGGCCCACAGAGAGCACTCACATGCCAGGCCTGGTACCCATCTTCCAGGAGCTGGGAGTTCCTTGCCCACTACAGCCAGCCACACTTAACCCTGGCCACAGAATCTTCACACCTGGAAAGCCAGGGTTAGGGATGCCACTAGGATGCCACTCCCTTCTGGACTGTTTAAGGAAAATGAGAAATACTTGGCCAAAATGCAACTAACAAAGTGACCTCCACCCAAGTCTGTACACCAGGACAGGGTTTGCAGGGCATTACCTGACATAGAAAATGCAGCACTATTAGGAAGAGCTAGCCTCACAGAGACATCTGTCAAGGGTGGGCACAGCAGCATATCGATCTTCCATGTGAGAAAATCTGTTTGACCTCACAGCTGAACTTCTTTTGGCCCTGAAGCTTCCACCATACTTATGAATACTCAGTTGTTCCTGAAACTGTGAAAGATACACCAGTATCATTTTATTCTCCTTCCACATAGTTCATTTTAAAATGGTCTTAAAATGCTGCACTTCTTACGGAATAAAAAAACTTGCTGGCACAGTCCAAAGCTGGTTCACAACCAACAGAAGTAACTTCAAATACTAACAGCCACTGAAATCCATGCCCTAACTTTTGTTCTCCAGCCTACAGCATGAAGCTAAGCTTTCCAACTTTTCTTCCTGATCTTAATAGCCTTATGTCTTTCTGTAAAAATCATGGACTTAAATTTATAGCATAAATAATGCTACTGAAAAACTAATTCCCCAAACAAATGCTATATTAAATATTTACCAGCCTCATGTTGTGCTGCTGGTCCTCAGCAGACTGCAGTCAAACGTCCCATGGGTCACTTTAAAGAATATGATAAGAATTCACTAGGACAACCCTGATTAAAGTAAAACACATGGCACACTTTACTAGGCTGGTTTAGGTGACATGTGCAAGGACTTTAATGGAAGATTTACTGCTTTATGTTTTTACCACTTTATACAGCAAAGGGAAGTTCTTAATTATTACCTTAACGCTACTGAGAGGGGGGACAGACTGAGGGCTTATTCCACATTAAACGTAAAATAGACTACAGGGTAATGTTATTTCATGTCAGTTTCCTAGCTGTTATAGCAAAGCAGCACTGCTCCTCTGCCTGAAGAGTTCACTGGAGAACACTCTCTCTACACTGTTCTTCAGTGTCCTATTCTTCCTCTTGAATCATTCACACTTACCTTCCAGTTACACTGGCACTGCTCATGGGGGTCACTGTCTTGCATAGCCTACGACCTCTGTGCTAATCTCCTGAGTCACTCGGCTCAGCAGATTAATGATAAGTTGTCCTCTCTTCCCTTCATGCTTCAATGGTGTACTTTGGAGACCTTTCAATCACTCGTCCATTCTTCATCCTCTTCAGGCTGATATCTTCAGAAGCCAGCACACACTCCCACCAGGCTTCTCCTTTCTTTTTTGTTTGAGTGTTCTTAAGATCACTGACAAACTGAATTAGAACCCCTGGAAAAGGGCAAGGGGCTGTCAAGAAAAAAATGGCACATACCAGTAAGCTCTTCATGGATCAGAATAAATGGGTTGGGCTTTTGCAAGATATAACATAGGCTTCTGCGCAGCAGACATTCTAGGCTTCCAGTGTGAAAAGGTCTTGATGCTCCTCTGCTTGCTAGTCCACATACTAGCTTTATGAGACTGGGGCTTCCAGTTTTCTCAGCCCAGTCTCTGAGGTTTTGCACTTTAGCTTTATGGATTTTGCAGCTCAAATTCACTGTCTTGTGTTTGATCCACTAACTGCCCAAAGATACTTAATTTGCATTACTTATGAAGAGCAGAGTGTTCAGCACTAGATCTCCAGTCTGATCTGAGCTGAAAACTCTTAGTTTTCACAGTGTGGGTCAAGCCATCATCAGATGTGATGATTTCATATTTATTGTCAAACTTCAACTCTTTCCCGCTGAAATTCTAAGTGAAGTTTGTTTGGCAGGGGGATTTCAAACGCTGCTGTCTTTCAGTGGTTTCAGTTCTACCAGGAGTTAGGGACCCACCTGTTAAAATACCAAAAAGATAAACATTCACTCTACTATTTTTAGTTTCTGATCTCAAATTTCCTACACTAAATAGCAAGACATCAATGAAGTAATTTTGATTTCTTTCTGGAGTGATAGGAGAAAGATCAATTTATTCCTTCAATTTCAGTGGAAATTAAGCTACAGTTCATTATTTTCAGTGAAAGCTGCACATAATCCCATGAAGCTAATTACCAACAGACGCACTGCTTTTCTGTTCAGTTCTTCTGTCTTAGCTCTGCTGTTTCTTCTCCTTTGCTGCAGGTCATTGTAAAGCAAATGGTTGCAGGGAACCTCTATAAGCATACCTGGAACCATTTGGCAAGCTGAAGGAGGGCTGACATCTTCCTGTGCTATCCATCAAGAGTGCTGCAGTGCCTGGCACAGGATCACTATTTGGCTTAAATAAGGTAATCTACCATACTACCAAATAGCCTGTGCCCAAGCTGTGCTAAAGGCTTTATTAAAAAGTACTATATTTAAAAAATGGTACTTACAGCAAAGCTCTGTCCTACTGCAATGAAATGTAGGGCAGATGGGCAATATCAGTTTTACCTGGTGTTGATTTAAAGCAAGTTTTCTGTACCTAATGTGGTTGGGTTCTTTCAAAGAGCAGCCACGCATTTGCCTGGTTGTAGGAAGCATATGCAGATGAATAAGGAATGTTGTCATTATGCCCAGGCCTATCACTCCCAAGTCCTGGAACATTGTTTATGCAAAGTTCACTTCCACTAAAAGAACGGTGCCAAGGTGCATTTTATCATTCCCATCTTCTCCACTAAAACTGGTCCAAAGTCAGTAGTGACTCACCCCCCCTGCCACACTGACATCAGTGGAGAATTTGGCTTATTATGTGTAATAACTAGGCCTCAAACTGAAGACTGCTGTCTTATGAAAGGTGTTTTCACATAGATACTCTGGTAATTGAGGGTGAGTTTATGGCTTGTACAGTGTTATATTTATGTTTGAGCCTAAAAAGACTAGTGAATCATGAATGTTGCAAGGACATATAAGAAAAGAAAGTAGGTCACAGTTTGGCCAACCAATTTTAACCATCAAATGTTTGTTTCAGATCTTGATATTGCACACAGAGCCTCATGTATATGAGTATGAAGATTACCAATCGCTCTCAGCATAACAGAGTTTGTCAGACACAAGAAGACTGTAGGTGTGAGGTATTTCCCATTCACATTGGTGGTGCCACGTATTTCATACACATATGCTTCGTATCATTTTTTTTTCATTGAGTACAGGGAACACAAAGGCTCTTCCCCATAAGCATAATGCTTGTACCTTTGGAAACATGTTCTTTTTGTGCAGTGGATGCAAAGGGCAAGACACACAGTGCTCATTTTAAAGTCAGCAGGGGGTAGAGTCTTTCATCCTGCTTCACCCCACTCTACTTGCAGCAAATCTGTCCTGCAAAGACTCTCGATTTTGTCTAACTTCACAGTTCTTCCAAGCTCATTTATTAGTTACTAGTCAAGCCAGACCTCTAGAGCTTACCTTTAGTTATGATCAAGGGGACAGTGTAGATGGCATCAGTGGACACAACACACTTGTAGTTATTTGTATCATCTCAGAAACAGCATTCAGATTGGAAACAAAAAAGTATTTGAAAATATTATTTTAAAGTAGAATTATTGCAGTAGACTGACTGAAAACAGGGACATTTTTATTACTGCTGAGGAATAATGTATTTTTTCTTTTTTACAGTTTTTATTGTGGGAATAAAAAAAGAAAAAAAAAAGAAAGAGCTAATGGCAAGAATAAAAGGTGTGTTACCTTGGCACATACTTCTTAAAATACATTCCACTGGTACCCACTTTCTCTTTTCCATGTTACATCAGGCTTTGGTTTACATTGAACTTTAGCTCATAATATTGCTTTGTCTCATAAAATTCAAGAAGAAACTTCGGAATTAACAAATGAATGAGTGAAATACAAGAGAGGCCTGTTACCTACTTTGTCTACTTTCACTTTAAATACATGGTTTCTTTTCCTGTCAGCTTTATGGAGATTAGATTAACCTTGTTTTACTTTACTTACTGTACTTCTTACAACCTCACATCCATCACAGATACTACTTCAGGAATGAAATTTGTTCATTAGCAGCACTCTGCACACTGACAGGAATAATTTGTGATTTTTTGTGATATATAATAAAGACTCATAGGATCTTTCTGTCCCTATGGACACCCACAGATCTGTTGTATGGGAGAGATTATACACAACTGAAAGTCATATTTACATATGCATTAAAGGTCAAGCTCTTCCAGCCCCAGACTCTTCCCCAAAGCATTTGATCACAAGTTTTGCAGAAATAAGAACAGGAGTATTTAAATCAGTAAGGACCACCATTTTAACAGTTCCTCCTTTCATCTTAAAAATGGAATTCCCTTTACTCCTAATTTCTTTTGCACAATCAAAATTCTCATCCTTGGCCACAGATTTTCTGAACATGAAAATATTACAGTTAAAATCCACGCGTCTGTGCCAGCTAAGGAGCAGAAATGGCTGGTAAGAAACAGATATTTAATAAGGGAGTGGAAACAGATATTTTATTAAGGGAGTGGAACATCTCCCTTATGAGGAGAGGCTGAGGGAGCTGGGTCTCTTTAGCTCGGAGAAGAGGAGACTGAGGGGTGACCTCATCAATGTTTACAAATATGCAAAGGGTGAGTGTCAGCATGATGGAGCTAGGTTTTTTTCAGTGATGTCCAGTGATAGGACAAGGGGCAATGGGTACAAACTGGAGCACAGGAGGTTCCATGTGAACATCAGGAAAAATTTCTTTACTGTGAGAGTGACAGATCACTGGAACAGGTTGCCCAGGGCGGTTGTGGAGTCTCCTACATTGGAGATATTCAAGGCCCGCCTGGACAAGTTCCTGTGTGATGTACTCTAGGTTACCCTGCTCTTGCAGGAGGGTTGGACTAGATGATCTTTTGAGGTCCCTTCCAACCCTTGGGATTCTGTGATTCTATGATTTTCTAAATGATTGGGCTATTACCTTTCATTATCCTTCAGTCAGGAAAGCAAGCACTGTGTTCGAAAAATTGCCCTTAACAGTAAGTGGTAAGCTTTTGGAAGCCTTGTCAAATTAACAAGAGTTCCTGTTTCTTGATGAGACTGGAATCAACTTCGAGAGTCCAAAAGGCTGCGCTTGAAGGATGTGACACTCTCTTACATCCCATCACCGTGACTCAATGTGCCCATACCTTGACTCTGGGCAAGAAAGAAAACAAAATGATAATGCAGACTGCTGTGCTTAGTAACACAGATATACCACAGGCACTCTGCAGAAAGATTAACTTCACTCATAACGCATATATACACAGAACGGGATGATCGCACTGTACTTACTATGGATGTTATTAACAGAATCTGTGCACATTTACAGGGCAAAACAGATCTCAAAGAAAAGATTTGTCAGTACCACTGAAGTACACACAACAAAGACTTGGTGCAAGTGGATTGCAATTTTAGTTTCAGTTACAGAAGGCAGAATTTGACAAGTTTGACTAATTCTTTTATAGCTAACTGAATCTTCCCTACAACATTCTTTTCGCAGCTCTTTTACTTTTGGTTTTAAGTGCCTCAAGGAGCTATACTTGAGACTGATACTTCACAAAGTTCCTTTCTTGGAAAGGAAGGAATGGAAAAGCAAAGCAGATGAGACTAAAGCTATTCATCTCACACAGCCAATTTCTACCCTGGCTGCCCACAGCCATAGAATATGAAGTATTAGGACATTCTTGAGAACATATGCTTACATATATTTTGCCTTTTTTTTTTTTTTTTCTCCAAGATGCTAAGGTCCTGATCATTCCTACAAAAAGATAGAAGCTTTCAAGGCCATTAGTGACCCTTCTGTGTTCCTCAGCTCACATGAAGTCCTGCAGATAGTTGCATTCCTAGGAAGATACCTGGGTCCCTTTACACTGGACATATAAGACTTCAAATAATCCAAAATTTAGATACATATTGGCCTCTTCAGGGCTATGATGTTTCACCCTTCACACTGGCTTCAGCAGTTTATCATTCTTGGAATAATAGGATGATAAAACTTCAAGTACGAGGCTAAAAGGAATAAAACTTCTGTAGGACAAATGGATACCTTTTTAAAAGAAACCAAACCAACAAACATTACCTCCCCAACCCCAGATTTTGCTACAATTGATTGTGACACCATTTAAAAACTTTGATCAAAGGCAGACTATTAAACAATTTAACAGCCATATTAAAAGCCAAATATGTTGGTCCAGGTTTCACACAGTTAAACATTCAGCAAATCCTGCTTTGGTGTTTAAGTCAGTCCTCTGTGCTCCTTTCACACCTCAGTGAAATGGCCAGGCTTTGGCTTTAAGTTCTAGTGGCAGCAGTCTCCACCATTTCCAAATCCAGCCAGTTCATTCAGTTACTCAGTCAGGGACTATGCTCTTCAGAGTATCAGTTCACAACTTTAGATTACAGAGGTCATTCCTTAATCAATTCTGTTTTACTCCTTAATAGGTCTTAGATTCTATCACACTTTGTCATACGGAGAAGGGCCTCATTCCCAACAAGTAAGGTACTTTTCAAGAAAAGAACGAATTACAGATCCTGCTCTGTGTATTTGGCTCTCTTACAAGTGCTAACAGCTGCAGTGCTGAAATAGTATAGGTACAAGAGGCTGTGTGGGGCCTATCCACTCTGAAAGACACAAACTACATATATTTCTTGCAAAGAAGGCTAAACCAGTGGCAATAAACTGCTTCTCTGAACTGACCACATGATTTGACTGCTATTATCTATTCTGTACTTTTGTTAAATTACAGTGAAGAGGGAGTCTAGAGCATTAAGCATCAGGGTTGTGCCTTGCAAAACACAGGATCTTAGAAAACCAAAGAACATAAAAACCTGGCCACAGACTAACAGGAATAATTCTAGGGGTAAACTTCAGAAAAAGCAACAGAAACATGTCCCTCTTACCCCTCTAGGAATATGCCATCTTTCCTGATGATTATAAGATGATTTCTGCTAGTCTAAGAAAGGGAAAGGTAAAAAAAAAGCCAACAAAACAAAACCACCACCACCACCACCAAAAAGATTCCAGCAAGACATAGGCTCTGTGTTCCCCTCTCTAGAAGTTAGTGTTATTAACACTGATGCATTTCTCAAATCAGAGATGTGTGGAAATGGGATTGGTAATGCTGCAAAGTGGGTAAAGTATTTCTTATTACTTGTCTAATGAATCTATAAGGAAACAAAATTTCACTTCCTTCTTCAATATTCTAACTCAGGAACAAATTCGGAGAAACCTGGTATCTGGGCTGGAAGTCACATTTTCCCCCAATAAAAACGAAACACTGCCAACCCAATCCAATTCCTCACACCTATCCAAACTGACTCAAAACCCAGGCAGCCCTTTTCCGTGTTCATTTCACAGTGCTTGTGAATCTTCCCTCATGCTTCTGTTCTTCCTCCAGCTACTGTGGCACGTTGAGTGGGCATGTGCTTATCCACATGGGGAAAACCAGTGCATGTGAATGAGATGGTCTTTCATTTTGGACCTTAAGTCTGACCACACTGCCAGACACAGACCTCAAAAAGGGAAGGAGTGACTCTGAATGACCTTTTCATTACTCTGACCTTTGTGATGCTTGGGTGTTTTTGCTCTCCATATTCCTCACAATAGCCTAAAGACCAAGAAGACAACAGTGGATGAAGTGAAATCAATCACGTCTGGTTTTCTTTCTGACACAGGAGTCAAAGCTAATTTACACGAGGAGGTTTCTGTCGCGCTGTTGTGCCTTATTAGTTCTGACTTAACTCCTGACAGTCTTCCTTGTGTCCACTAGAGGCAAACAAGTATGCAAAGGAGAAAAAGCACAAGCACCTATGCAGGACTTTTTTCCTCTAATCTCTGGAGAGAAGTGCTTCCTTTGCCTTTTCAGAGGAAAGCAGACACCCTGCAGCTGCTATTGGGACTAGGGGAGTTAAGGTCAGACATAGTAAGAAAATTTTGACTCAGGCAAACACTACTGTTTCTCAAAGGATAAATGCCTTTAGTAAGATACACAGTACTGCAAATTTCTCTGTGATAAAAAAGTGATAAAAAAGCAATAGGGAACAAAGGCTGAGTAGCATGATCCCATGGAGTGAAAGGGCCTGGAATTGCAATACCTGAGTCTTTTGTCTGACTGTTTACGCTTTATCTTCTCAAATGCCCTGAGCCATAAGGCCAGCTCTGCTGCCCACAGAGCTTTTAATTTTGAGTAAATAATTCAGCCTTTTTCTGCATTGATCTTTACTATTAGCTGAATAAACCTGGCACTGCTGCTCTGCTGAGAATTATATGGTGCACAAGCTTAGGCAGGTCTTCTGCACTAAAGTTAATTGTGCCCCGTTCTGTTACTTTCACACCATGCCATGAGGATGCGGCATTGGCTGTATTCAGGTGCTGGAGTCTGGTCTGTATCAGTACTCAGAAGCAGAAGGAATTCACCTCTTTGTTAATATCTGAAATTCACCTGGAGATGTTAGAAATCAATGGTTGTGTTGTCTAGAGCATGCAGTTCTCTTTGCCTGTCCCTTAACTCAGGAAGCTGCATTCACTCACATATTTCTTCTGTGCTTTTGAATGGAGCTATTTTCTTGCAGGACTCCTGAGCTGCCCTACATTATCCTGAGTTGCTAGTCACACAGACATCAGCAAATATACGTCTACAGAAGAAACAAGGTTATCCCCAATGTATCTCAAAGCATTATATTTTTCTCTCTAGCAAATGTGTAACGCACATTTCATGTCAAGCATAGAGACAAACATAGTTATGGCTAACAAACTGTAGATTTACCATTTCTCTTCATTTAAAATGGTTTCCAGGAAATAACACATAAAAAAATAATAGTGCAGGTCCACTTCTAAAACCTGTTAAACTCACCAATTAGCAGGTATACGCTTTCTAAGACCACATGTGTGCAAGCTACATGGTTCCTTCACTGCAAAGACAGTAGGTCCCGTCTAGTGATCTCTTTGGTCTCAAGCTCTTTTACAACTGCAAGTTAAGATTTTTTGCAACTGCAAGGTTAAGATTTTCCAAAGTAGACTAATTGTAGTGGAAATGTGCAGAACTGTTAGCTACTTCTGAAACTCTTGCAAGTAAATATAACTGCTAGGTAGTTTCGGAGTAATTTGACTAAGTCATCTTTATCTTGATCCTTCAGAGACATGAAGGATCCTTCACCTTTACCTGGAGACAACTCTTACTCTCAAGTGCAATATTAGTTTTTGTTCTTACATAACTGTGCATCTGCTGATTTCAGAGAACCTATAAAAGAACAGAGGGTATCATTAGTCTGTTACCATGACAGAAGCATAAACAGGGTAACACTGCTTAAGTGCAATGGCCAATGACCAACTGACTAGCAAACAAGTAAGGCACTGAGCTAGGCTTTGCTCTGTTCACAAAGTATGAAAAAGCTTTTGAAATAGACATCACAGTTGATTCTAAATAAAATTATCACAAGTTTTGTTATATGCTGACCTACATGGAGAGAGGAATTCAGTCCTCTGGGGAACAACTTTGCAGGCATTAATGCTGTAGTCTCCAGTACAAAGACACCTAGACACTGAGCTGAAGAGAGTGAAGGAAATGTGCTAGGAATTTTCTTTTAACACAGAGAGAGTGCCCAGTAAAAAGGGAAATCTAATAAGACACATAGCTTCACTTAATTCCTATTGTCAGCTCAGTTTCAAACTTATTGACTACAGAAGCAGCAGCCCCGCTCATCTCAAGTGCTTCTGCATGGCCACAGCTCCTTTCTGCTAATCTCAGACACCAAATTCTATTAAAAAAAAAATAAAAAATGAGAGAGAAATACATTAATTACAGTAAGACTGAAGAGTATATAGGAGGATTAGGTCCAAATCTGTTAGACAAAGTAACAAGGCATTTCAATATTTTGATCCTAACCAAGTGGCATGCTCTTGCCTGGTGTGAGATAGCAGCACTGAAGCCCTTGTAACCAGACTGTGCAACTAGGCTGACACTTGCTTTGTATTAGTGAATGAAAACAAAGCAGCCTGATTTTATCAATGGATACTTGCTCAGGACATTCCACATATGTAGAACAGGAGTGGAGAAGAGGCTAAATTTCCTTCATTGGTATAAATCATTCTCTTCTACTAAAATCAGTGAAGTATTGCCACGTAATACCTGCTGAACATCTGTGCAAGGACCTCTAAAAGTTAGTATCTTAGAGCCCTTTATACTTTTGTTTGCCATAAAGCAATTGACTGCTAGAATGCCTCCTTTTACAGGAGGCAACTTATACACAGAACTTTGCTCCTATATGCACACTCCTATCAAATATCAAAAACCATGATTTAGCAGATGCACAGGAAGCTGATGCCAGAACAAGTAATTTTATTCACTGAGTTATGACACTGAAGGGCACTGAACAGCTGAAAACATTTATAGGAATTTCCACTTACAAAGTTATTCAGAACATCAGTGGTGCCTCTTTTATTTCTAAGGAGTACTTAGATGGAATAGTGTTATCCCTTTGAAAGAATCAGTAGCAATGGGGAGAATACAGCTAGCAAGGTTTACATAAAACTAACAGTCATGTTATGCTCAAAAGCTTAAATTTATTGCTCTATTTAATGAGTACCACCAGTATTTTTTAAAAGAATGCCAGTTCTTCCTGCTAGCTTCTCACTGAAGAAAATATTTTAAATACAGCAATAAAATCAAGTGGTTTAAAGATAACACATTTTGCCACACATTCATGCAAACCCTGCTGACAGGATTTTTACAGGTTCATGGGTACAGAATAAACACAAAGATGTGTACTGAAATACTGGGAAACTTTCCCCACAGTGATGAAGTTGTAGGCTTAATATTTCAGGCCCTACCCTGCACCTATTGACGTCAATGGCAAAATCTCAGTGGAAGCAGGATCAGCCCTTATTGTTCTGAGAGCTGCTTTACCTTCTCCTGATTAGGAAGTGCAGTAAATTCTCAGAATCTCCTGCACTAATAAAAGCAGTGGGTTTTGGTTATTGTTACAAATAAAGAGAAGCAAAAATATTTTTAGTAGATCATTATAGCTTCTGTTCATGAACCACTCATCTTTCATGTTAAGGCTCCTGTGTACCTCCATTTTCCTGTGCTCGATAAAGCACTTAAACATGTGTTTACCTCTAAGCAAAAAGCACAAACTGAAGTCTTTACAGCCTGATTGAGGTCTAAAAAGAAAAGCATGGGCAGTAGTCTGTATTATTGAAAAGGAAACACTGCTGTCTGGACTAGTGATTAGAACGGGCTAATGATTGTCTGAATTTGGTTTAAGAGCAAATTTATCAGAAAGCAGCCAGCACATTCACAATGATTTTTTTTTTTAAGCTCTCTATAGGATTTGCATTAATTTAAACGAGCACTGAGCACCTCATCACCCTCAAAGTTTTGAAACTATTTCAATTTCATATAATACAAGTGATTTTATTACATTTTAAACAAAGATTAACTTAACTCAGCAAATTCCGCACACGATTTTAAACCTCAAATTTCAGGGGAAATTGTATTTGGATTGTCATCTGGCTACGTAAAAAGAGAAACTATTCGCAAAAATCAAATCCGGTGGCTGAATGAGATGCCAAAGTATTGACAAAGAAAAGGTAAAGCATGAAGAATTTCTGTTCAGGTTAACTTCTACTATGATCCTCAGATTCACCCAGCTGTCATGATACTGGGGCACATTGCTGGTAAGATCTAGAGGTAAGAATCTGACTAATATCATTGAAATATTCCCCCCTCTACCCCTTAGTTCTGATAACACTGGTGATGGACTGCTTTAGAAAAAAATAAACAAGCAAAGATGATGTGTGAAACGTCATTTCAATGTGAATCTACTTGAACCTTTCAATGCAGAGGCTCAGAAGGTTTACGATATACACAGTATTCGGTAATTTTATATGTAAAAACAACCAGAAATAGGCAAAAAGTTACTTCCAAGCTTAGTCAATATACGCCACATTTCAGCATGACAATTCAAAAAGTTTCACACTGTATTTGAATATATTAGCAATGATCTTTTAAAAATAGCAAACTGAAGACAGTGGATTTTTTTCTGTTTTTTTTTTTCTTTTGTAACAAATGAAGCTACTATTCTTATTTACAGTATAAATAAGCCATTTTTGGGTGAAGATTATGTCCTGTCACATATGTTTAAGACAAGGCGTACCTCAGGTCTTAAATGTCAATGCAAACAAGAGCATAAAAGCAATATCAAAGTAAAATAATATATTTTTCCAGCTAAGACAGCCAGGTTACCATGTGTCTCTTATCAGATCTGAAATATATCTGAATGCAGTCAAAACTTCTCTTGGTTTTAGCCTTTAGGAATATCATGAACATTTATTCTTCTGCAGCTCTAGAAAGCTGTTTTCCATACAAGCTCATGACATGATGGACAAATTGATACTGTTCACAAGTCTGGATCATTCCTCCCCTGAAAAGGAAAGAAAAAAAGGGGAGGGAAACAGTAGCCTTATTACATGCAAACATATGAGGAAGTGGCACAGCTAAAATGAAGCTTGCTACACACAAAAGGTCTCTTCCAAAGATTCCTGGAATAGCGCCCATTCACTGATTGCAATCAGCTTACAGACTGACCTCCAGCTCCATTTTGAAAGTCTCTGCTAACCAAGGAACAGAAGATAGTCAGAACAGGAACGGGCTTTACCTTCATTTTTCTTTGCAGAGGCCCTCATCCAGTAAGGCAATACCATTGTCATTTACATTCATATCACTGGAGCACCTACAGTCCAAGCACCATCTTAAACACCATGAAAAGCAATCCCCACCCCTACGCTCTAGGCAGATAGATGGGAGCAGGGGGGATAAAGAGGGCAAGTAGTTTATCCAAGATTTCACAACTGCATTAGGGACTGAATTCAGGACCATAGAGGGCCAGGCTAGGCGAGACAACTGACATATCATAGAATTTTCGCATTCTGGAATGAGGGTTCTTTCCTCCACGCCATCCTGCATTGCTCATTTGGCAAGTTCACCAGGGAACTAGGGGATGGCCAGCAAGTTTTAGAACAGACAATGGAACTTTAATGAAAGACACTCAGATTTGTAACTGAATTGGCTGCTATGCACACCTGGATTGATAAGACCCCAGCACAGAAATCTGTTTTGGTTCAGCTTTTAATTCAGCTTCAGCTCTTTAAAACTGCAAACATGAAAGGAAATGCAAGCAGAATAGTCTGCTTTTCCATATATCATTAGCCTCTCTGTATTTGCAAGTGGCATATTAATCAACATGAGTACTACAACGGGAGATAGAAATGAACAAAAAGAACTAAAAGTTGTCCATTTTAAGCAGATTTTACTAACATTTAAAATTCTGCTAAGAGTACCTCAGCAACAGTGATAAGAGCTCTTGATAACCTATTATAATTAAACCACATGATTCAAATTCACAGGAGATGTATGTGGAATTGTGCCGGCATTGGTGCTGGTGCACAGATGCCAAGAACACAATTCCAAAAGGAGGCTGAAACAAGTAGGATTGAGGAACATGGGAATCCATGGGTGATCAAAGCCAACCAGACTGTGCCAGTCTGAGGGAAAACATATATGGTGCATTCCATCAGAAACCTTCACCAGAGGAAATGAATGAAAAGTTGCTTCCTTTGGGCCAGATGGATAACAGACTGCTAGCACCCTCCCTGGGGACTACCCTTCTCTATAGGGTTCAGCTTCACCTGTGCACTGTGGGTCACACAATAACCATACCAGTAAGGTGTAGATGAGTGTGTAAGTCAACCTCATCCTTCAGCCTTTTGAAGTTATTTTGTTAAGTGGCTGCTTGAAGTAACACTTGACAATGAGCAGGGGATGGCAGGAATCCATGCTCCATCCTCTCATCAACAAGCAAAGGTGGAAAAACACGGTGTTTCAAAAGAAACTATTCCCTAGCTAAGCATCTCCTTCCCATCTTAATATAAGCTGACAGTCAAGCTGTTTCTGAGCCCTTCTGTGCTGCACACAGCACTGAAATATATTTATGTCAGTCCATGACACACAAGGAGCGTTAGTCATATCTGGCAATTACTTTTCATGCAATTCCATTAACAGTGGGTTTGCACCCTGAAGTTGTAGCAACAGAAGCACCAGGGTGGCCGCTAGGAATTATTTTCCTTTTTATGTGGTTTCCTGCTATGCGGTGGCTTCCTCCCCTTCCCACATACATGCACATCATGACACGTGCTTGCTGTCCAGGCTTTGGCACAGAAAAGAGAAATTACATTTTCACTCCTACCTGCCACAGAAACCTTTCAAATCTGAGTTGCACTATGGGAAATAGCAACAAATATCTCTCAGCACTGTGGGAAGGATGCAGGAATGATCACTTCCTCTCCTTAGTCAATACTGAGTTATTTTAGGACCAGCTGCTGGCCACTGGTGCAAAGCCCAGTGCATGTAATTTTTCCAAGGGATCTTCACCCTCACAGCAACCTCAAAGGTGGTTCTCAGGGCTAATGTCAACTCCACTACTCCTGTGAAGCAGTGAGGTGCATTCCTTTATATATCTGCTCTGGTCTATACCCAGCCCTCTTTCCCTAAGTCCTTAGTGACTCCTTCCCACCAACCCTATTTTCTCTAGCTAGCAACCACAAGACAAGAGGATGAGACAGAATGGGTCTTCCTCCCTGTAAGCTGCTTGGATACTGTCTTATTCTTTCATGTTGCTTCTGACGTCACCCAAAGCTTTTGTGGGGGTTTAGTGAAATGACAGTGGATGGCAGCATGACTGCCAAGAAACTACAAGGCCCATTTTCCAGATGTTGAGGAAATCATGCTCTTCTGTAGCAAGGATGGTGATTTGACTGTTTTCCATCTGGAGTATTTTCCCCCATGACATTCAAATGGCTTTTTCCTATCCCACCCCACTCCTAAGAAGTGCATGGCAGCTATGGAGGTCCCTGTAGTCCTTTCCTTCCATGGCATTCTTTAAAGTATGATCTCCCTTTTTCAGCCTCTGTAAATGACTGCCAGTTCCCCTCACCCTGCAAAGCTAGTATTTTTAATTGATCCTCTGTATCACGTACATTTGTAGGCATGTGTTGTCAACCTTTATTTGTATGGCTATTTTTTCCTCTGCAACATTAGTCACAGATACACAGATATTTCAGATCCAGCCAAATATTTCACTGGGTCATGGATAATGAGCACTCAATATTCATTTTCTGGTATTCTTCTCAAGAAGCCTTTCCTTGTCTGTCCTGAAATCCACTGAAAGAGCCAAACCTCCAAGCCTCTGTAGGTCCCTGTCTATCAGAGCCTCAGCAGGGCAGCAAGCATTTCATTTTCTGCCTCCCACTGAGCATAATTTCTCCTCTGAAATAAAGTTCAGCGTGGGGTTAAGATTCTTTTTTTTTTTTTTTTTCTGCTCAGAAAAATCTCTGGTGTGTTTTTCATGACATCCCCTAACTACATTTATCATTATCATTAGAGAGAGCACTGAGACATGTTTTGATGGCACTTGAAATCAGTAGGAGAGGAAAAATAACATCTCTGGTACAAAACTCAAGTCTGTTTACTTTATAATCAGACTCAAGGTGGTGTGCTAAGAAATGCTTAACTGTAAGACCATTGAATTTCTGGAGAATTTCACAGCTTCTTTCATAAGTATGCAAACACTCCAGGCTGTCCATACTCTTCCTCTCCCTGCAATGTCCCAAGCAGTCATGCTGTCTCAACAGTGCTCACAGCTCCACATATACAAGGCCACTTTTCTTTACTCCCCCCTGGGAACAAAATGCTGATCTATGGCTCTGAACTTAAGTACAGAAGACCTTTGAGGCTTTGCTTCTGTACGAACATGGGGCCAATTCCTCAGCTGGTGAACAACCATCCCTTACTGCATTGAGCTGTGCAGCTATGCTGATTTTGATGCCACTTGTGAATCTAGCTCACTTCTGCAGCTATTCATTAAGCCTTACTGCTCATAAAATAGACAAAAGACTACAAGTCAGAACTGCTTAGAACATGAAAGCACCCTCCAACGTTTTCTCTCTTGGCCTCCATTTATGTTTGTTCCTCCCCTCTTCCCACTTGTTTCTCCTTCAGTAAAGGGAAAGATTACCATTTTTCTTTTTATTTTTCTGGAAAGAAAACAGGCTTTCTTACCTGTCTAACCGTAACTGGCAGGCTGTTCGCAATATGTCAACTATGCCCTCGCTCTTCAGCTGTTTACAGCAGACACTAGTTGCAATAAAGCAGCCAGTCCTCCCGATGCCTGCACTAAGGTAAGGAAAAGCAGAGAGAGGCAGTGGAGATGTTAGAATGGCTTTGGAACTTCCTTGTTTAATGAGTGCCATTAAACCAGCAATCAAATCCCATTATCCCTTTCCTCCCACCAGTCTTTGCAGGGTGCTTGCAAATATAAACCCTTAACTAGGAAAAGATACTAACTTCAACAGGAGAACAAAATAAAGCATGAGCCACTCACAGCAAAAGAGTGAACACTGCACATACAGTGCTAAAAACGGAATATTAATGAGTATCGTTTGACCCAGTATGCCATTGAACCTGTCACTGAACCACTGTAAACAAGCCGTTAAACGGTATTTCTTAGTTAGACTTAGTTTGAGGGCACATCTTGCTTTGAAGACAACCTTTGTTTTGAGATTCTTAATCCTAATAGCTTCTTTGAAAGCTATTTTCATTCACATGTACAGTAAAAAAAAAAAAAAAGAAAACAAACAAAAACCAAGCAAACAACTCTTGCTTAAATAATTAGAGCTAACAGCACTACGGCAAATGTGAAGTCATTTGCTGGTCAGATCTACAGTTCTCCGAATTAGTGAAGGATACAACAAATCCACTATTAAAGAAATTTCTCCCTTTCCTGAGCACCTTTATACTGATTCAGCCCTTGCTTAATGACCAAAATTGATTTTATTCTCAAAGGCACAGTGCTATTGAAGCTGTGAATTCTTCTTATCACCTAATAAAAAAACCAGCAGCAAAAGCTGAAAGATCTTCTTATGTGTTAAATAATTAAGTGAGCATACTCGGGAATAATGACTTGACGCAACTGCAAGAAATCCTGCTTCCATTTAAACTGTGCTAAAGTTGTAATATAAAAACATTGGCAACAAGTCTACAAGGAACAACAGATTTTGCAGTTAGCTGCTACTCGCAAAGTCCTAATACTGGTTTTTTTTTGGCTGTATAAACAGTTTTTTTACTCTGAGTTTATGCTTGTTGGGAAAACAGCTACATTGGAATCATTTTAATTTCTAGTACAGAATGATCAAGGCAATTCAATGCAAGTTTGGGAGATGGTATTATTAAGAACTCATCTCAGTCTCCAAATAACTGTATGGAGGCACCTACGTGGCTTAAAATTTTTGTCTCTGAAGCTCTCTATGCCTCATGAACTGACTCTTTTATTTGTTACTTCTAGTTTGTTAATTATAACTTCAAACATTTCAGGTAACTCTTTGCTGCATGTGCATATTCATCAGTGGTTAAAAAGGAGGAAAAAAAAAATCTGCTAATTGATGCCATAACCAAACAGGTCACAGTACACAGTTCTTGTATACAGTTTCCTATCCATAGACTTCAGCGTGTTTTGCAAAGAGAGGTAACACCACCTGTTTTTAGATAAAGCAAACAGCACTAGCAAAGCACTTGTCCTAGGACAAGCTGCAGGTCTCTCAGTGGCTGAGATAAATCCCTCCAAGACTGCCCAAGAGTGGCACCTTATCCACAGGACCTTCAACAGGACTACTAGCCTGCGTGTAACATGAAGCTGCTTTTAAGAATAGCTTCCTGATTAGGTTTGTATTTTTATTTTTTTTTTAAGGTGCATTATGTTACATCACTGAAGGCCTCAACCACAGCGATTATGTTCTACTGAGGATCTCCCACAAAGGTCAAAATAGCTACCGTACTCTCTGTAACATGGGCCTTGGCTAATGGCTTGCTGCATAAACCACTCTCAAATAGAGGCAGTGTATTAAATTCCTTCTTCAGATAAAAGTGATTGCAACTGGAATAATCTGAAAGGGCTTTGGTCCACATTTATCACATATAATACTTTATAATCCTATCACCATGTCTCTTAGTAATTACTTCAAATAAAAATGCCCCGTTTCCCCCCAGATTATTACTGTGTCATGGGGATGACACTATACAAGAGGACACAACAAGTATGCAAAGCAAGAGTGACATGGTGACCAGAATCTTTACCTGCAGCAAATACCATAATACTTCAAGGAGCTCTTAGAGAGTCACAGATTTCCAAGGACAAAGGGGACCGTCTTACAAACCATTTCTTATTTTCTCTGAACTCTCCCCAATTTGTCAAAATCTGTTTTAAAAAACAGGCAGAAAAACTGGACATGTGGCATCATACGAACATTTTACTAGCGATTACTCCATATTAGCTTATAGGTGGATCTTTGATGACACTGGGCTACCAACCATTCATGCCAAGACTCTCTTTAAAAACATTTCCAGTGTATGATAATACCCCATTTACTATGGCTTTTGGGTAGCAACCATCCGCCATTTCCTAGAAAATGTTATGCAAAACTAAGTAAAATTCCTCACAAAAGAATCACAAAGATAAATTTGGCAAAATGTATGTTACTGAAATTATGGAAAATTACCCTGGTGAGATTACTGCATTGCTCATCAGGCTTTCTGCTACTTACCTGGAAGGATTATTTTGAGAACTGGCTTGTAGTTTTTAAGTAATCATATTTAACCTTTCCAAACACTTGCAAAAGAAGGACTTGCTTTTAGACCTTTGGAATTTCTCCAATTTTTTAAGAACTAGAATTCAGGTATACTAAACTTTAATAGCTTAGAGTGTGTGGCCAAATTTTTTTAAACACTCTTGGGTGAAAATCATCCACTGTAGCTGATTTAACAATGGTTAGCAGTTGTTTAGCATGATCCCTAGTTAGCAGTGCAAAAGAATGTACAATCATGTCTACAAGTGGTAAGTACATCCTCCTACTTCTTTCTGAAGACAGAAGTATCTATCTTCATGCTTTTTTTCCTGCTCTATGATTGATAATTACAATGTTATCATCAGGCTTCAAGCAACTTAAAGATTTTGCTTCTTTTATATAAAAAATTATCATCTTTGCCAGGGGCTTTTCAGTTTTTCTATCAGCTGCATACATTTCCTGTTGGTTGGTTAGTATTTGCTGCCATCAGCTTTGCCACTATTTAATTTTATGTATTAAACTTAAATTATTGTCTTCGGCCTAATAAGGATTTTTTAAAAACAAAGAAGGAATCTACAAAGTGGTGTTTTGAGTCTTAAAGATGAATGCTCTTATTTTTCTGCTTGCATGTGTCTTCCAACTCAGTTTCACTCACAGCACGTTAATCTTTAACCTGGCCCTTTTAAGATCATTAAAGGTATATATTACTAGTAAAGCAAATGAAACAAGACTTTTCTTACAGGTAACTGAGCCACTGCCAGCTTCTCTGTTTAGCTCAGGCTGTATGTGAATGCAACATTTAGGAATACAAAATTAGTGTCATTAAATTTTATAAGTTCCAAGCATTTCACAGAAGCAGTTGAACAAGTTCTCCCATGTCTGACTGATGGTCAATATGACAGTATCTGCACTATGCCACTGTATATGAAGAAGCCCTTAGGAATCAGACACAATATTTATTTACCTGCAGTGAACAATCACTGGTGCATTATTCTCTTCTGCACTCTGCATGGCCTCTTCCACTTCCAGTACTAGCTGTAACAGAGGAGGGGCTTGATCTGGTGTCTTCTGGTCTGGCCAAGATGTGTACCAGTAGTGTTTCAAATTTCTGACTTCTTCTCCTTTCTGCAATCCAGTTAAGATAAACAGCATAAAGTTTTAAAATAACTTCTGGTTACACATTGATACCAAAACCTGGCCTTTGCTTTAAGAATGAGATAAGTAGATCAAAGCTTAATGGAACAGGAGATTCAAATGGCAAGCCACACAATGCAGAAATCTGGATTTCAAATATCACATCTGCATTTCAGTAAACTGCCTTAAAAAATATAATTCCTCCCCTCTTTTCTTCCTGTCTCCCCCCCCCCCCCCCCCCCCCAAAGTATTCTGCTCTTTTAGCGCCAAGAACTGTGTGCAAAACACTCCAGGCAGTCTGTTCTCTCTAGACGGATTCATTCAGCAAAGCCAGAGTTGTGTTTGTGACATAATTGCTTTCATCGAGTATTTGACATACAAAGAGCCAGGAGCCATATCTCTGTCATAGACAGATAGATCAGTAGGTAGATAGGTAGGAGCTTATTTTTCTATCTCTTCTGATAGACAGACTCATATCAGTTTTCTGTCAATTCTAGTTTTCTCTTAGACATGGCAAGAAGTTCAGAGACACTATGGAAGGTGGGAATTGTATCTAGCTGCAGTCCAGGGCTTTTGAGAGACACACATTCCAATTTTCTCTTGTCTCAGCTCGGCTATGAATACAGCAAATACGCTGTTACCTTTTCTGAGTGCCAAGTAGCACTGTGTGCTTCTGATTTTGTGTGTTCAAAGTGACATCCTTCTGCATGATTTCTAAAAGAGCCAAATAGTTAACAAGGAGCTCAGGGAAATGGCCTTACCCTTTCAGCCACTACATAAGCCAGATGGCATAGGGCTAAGGAAATGTCTTCAAAAGGTCTGGGAACAGAAGCAGAAGCTTCCACAACCTTCTCTTAAACACTTGGCTGGCTGAGTTTAAGAGAGGAGGAAAAGTGGAACAAATTTGGCTCTTTCTAAAGAATCAGACACAAAAATCTGGAAATAGTTTCTGTCATCTACACTCCAGACAGTCACTGGATGTTAAAAGTGCTCTGTGGTTGTGTCACTTTCCATCCTGCTCTTCAGTCAAAAAAGCTTTTACATATCTTCACAGTGAACTAGACTAGGGAAGTGATCTAGAAAAATCTATTTTCTTTCTCATACTAGATTAATTTTCAGATGGATCGATCAGTTCTCCCCTTTGGCTTACCACACAGTCACATACACGCTTGTATGGGCACACGGGAAACAACTTAAGCATAAGAACAAGAGAGCCAGACAGGGGGAGGCTGGTCTTCGTTGAGCTGCAATTCCAGTTTATACTGGGTTTAAAGTGCTCACTGAAACACAGCTACAGGAATCTTAAGCTCAGTTTAAGTACACTTTAAGAGGCTTACTACTGTAACACAGGGCCTGGCCTTAGGTTATTTACCTTAGTGAGAAGCTGTTCTACTTAAGAGATCATAACTAGTCGCCATGAATAGTACTTCAGCTCACTACTGTCAGTAAATCAGAGCAACACTTCTCTGAAATATGAACATACACAGTTGCTTTTGAATGTGTGACACCGTATGAACCACAAAGATTATGAACATTGGATTCTTAAGTTGTGAAAAATTATAATTAAAATGTTGGCAATAATACTGAGTGAAAAGTAAAAGATAAGTCATCTGAAGAAAAACATTAATCACTACATTTGACAAAAATAGAAAACAGACAAAGTTCTAGTGATGAACTCTGCATTTCTTTAGTTCTTTAGTTTTGTCTATGCTGTTACCAATTTTATGCTTCTGCTTAGAGAAGCTTGACTTTTGTGATTCTATAAACTTTTACTTTAACAAAATATTCTCTATTGGTGCTTCCATGAGACTGAGAAGACTCTGGAACACCTAGGAGGAAGCAAGATTTAACTGATGGCTTGAAGTCCACCATCACGTATGCTACAGCTGAGGCTGTGTTCTCATTTTGGCTGTGATAGAGTTGATTTTCTTCCCAATAGCTGGTACAGAGCTGTGCTTTTGATTTAGTCTGAGAATAATGCTGATGACACACCAGTGTTTTTTTAATTGTTGCTAAGTAATGCTTACTCTAAATCAAATACTTTCCAGTTTCCCATGCTCTGCCAGCCAGGAGCTGCACAAGAAGCTGGGAGGGAGTACAGCCAGGACAGCTGACCCAAACCAGCCAAAGAGATACTCCATACCATAAGAATATTGTGCTCGGTATATAAACTAGGGGGAGTTGGCAGGAAAGGGCCTGTTGCTTGGGTCAGGTTGGGTATTGGTCAGGAGGTGGTGAGCAATTGTACTGTGCATTACTTGTTTGGGGTTTTTGTGTGTGTGCGTGCATGTGTGTGTGTCTGTGTTCTTCTTCTATTTCCTTTTATTATTATATTTTACTTTATTTCTAGTGTTCTTATCTAAACCCATGTTTTTTTAAACTGTTTCCCAATTCTCCTCCCCATCCCACAAAGGGTTGGAAGGGTGAGGAGTGAGCTAACAGCTGTGCGGTATTTAGTTGCCAGCTGGGGTTAAACCATGACTGGCTGAGATCATGAATTGATGGCTAGACACTGGCAGGTTCCTTTGAAAAAAGAAAACAAGCTTTGTCCTATTGCCTCAGATTTTTCTAAATCCCTAAAGCTTGCCAAATCCTACTGCCTATTCTGACAGAAGTATGACAGTCCACCCTGTAACTTACGCAGTAATCACATATTGCTGGTGGTGAAATCGCATATTTCTGACCACTCATGTTTAAGGGAAAACAGGAGTTAATTCATGGCTTCTCTAGTTTTCACTACCAACTCATTTGGGAGTTGGGGAAAAGAGACATTACCCCACTAGTACTGAAAACAAAAACATTGTTTAACTGAAAAACAAACCGGGATGAACTAGAAGTCTGCAACATACTTGCAAACATTCTTTACTTCCCACTTGTTACGGACTGTGATTTTCTCTTTGCTGCCTTTGCCAAAAGCATGAGTGACAGACTTTCCACACTCTCAATCCAGATATGGGATTTCATATGCTGGCATTTTGCCTATTAACATATGGCTGAAGAGACTTGAAACTGGTTGGATAAAAGGAGAGTTTTTTCAGCTTGGAAATAAATTGTGGTGAGATCAGGGATAGATAATGGTAGATGAAAAATGTATGAAGTGTATGTAAATAGACTATTCTTATTAAAGCATGTAGCTTGAGATTCTAGAACCTAGCAATGAAAACAGCTGTAAAATGGGACTCTTACTGTAGACTAAGTAGCATTTAAGTACTTAAAAAATTAAATCTCTTTTTAAGCTCTCTGTCCACAAGATGATAGAATGGATTATGGTATGTAAAACTACACATACAAGTAGTTGAAAAGATATTAATATTTAGAAATGTAAGCATGAAGAATGCTGTAGTGAAAGTGTTTCTCAAGGTCATCAACAGCTTTAGTGTCTTGAAGTGGGATGATCCCTCAAAGCATCTTCAAAGTCCAGTCAGTCAAATCACTCAAAGAATAAATTAGCATAGGAGTTCAGTCATAGCGAACAGGAGTGGTACTACTACACCACTAACAAGTGCCAAGCAGACCAGTAGTCCCACTGCTTAGAGAAACTGAAAACAGGTAAGCAAAATTAAAATGCCTTTTACTCAGTTCTCAACTGTCCCACCTCTTGTTAGTGGCACAAGTCATCTTAGGTACAAACAGCTGGTGGGTATCCAGCAGTATGAAAGCAATCTAATAATGATCCTAAGAGGACAAGCACAATTTAACTATTTCCTAGGGGTCCCCCCATACTACAAAATGTGTAAGACGGCATACAAGTAAAAGTTCCCTGTTGGTAATCAGTTTGCCTAAGCCGATGGCCTAAAGAATAAACAAGCCTTTGAATTCTACAGAACATCATCACAGAGTTTAGTAGATTATTCCGTAAGTGCTGTCTGTGGTATAACTTGCAAAGGCTGGTAAGAAGCCTTTATCTGTTAGCTAACATGCCACTCTAAATGATCAGTGAATGCAGAGGACACAGAATGAGTCACTGGTTTCTTTCACTGAGTGAACTCCATACCACGACAACTGGCATGGTAGCTTTCAGATTGTTCATATGCAGTCTAAATCTCTGACTGCTTGTTTTATGGTAGTCTTTGTATCTGGTGAACTGGGCAAGGCTGTATTGACTTCAGTAAGGAAAAGTACTACTTGCACAGCAGTACACGTGCAGAAGATTTCTGAGCAACTCTCCATGAACATCTCTATTTAAGGGTTTAGACAGCTAAACTACTGTAAGTACACTGGGATGATTTACCTTCAGGGTGATGAGCCTTAAACGGTAATCGTCTGCTTGTATGACTTTGTTAACTGTAATTTCTATTCCTTCGTAGGTGACCTGTTCCTCTGGCCAATATTCTGTACATTTCTGTGTGCAATATAAAATAAATCTAGTTAAGCAGATATCAAGGGAGGTTCATTTTTACTCCTCTGAAACTAGATATAGCACATGCATAGATGACTATGAATAAACTTTGTTTCTATAATAAGTTTTTATTTTCTGAAGAGAGACCACATTTCATCTCATTTTTGCTGCACTCTTAATAGCACTGCTGCGCGACTGAAAATGCATAAATCAAGTAATGACAAACCAATGATTCAAATACACATATCCTTATTTATCTTTATGCAACTGACGTGCATTTTGAAGATTCATTGGAAAGACCAGTGGCAATGTGCTTGTGTTTTTAGATTAATCCTTTTCTTAAGACAGTAATGATTAGTATAATATACATTAGTTATCACTATTTCTGTGGTGTTCGTATATGGATATGAAACATAAAATACATCTTTTCTATTTTTTATAATGGGTCAATGCTCTCTGGATACAAGATGATCATTTGAATAGGTTTTCGTACAAAAGAACATGACTGCGGGTGCTTTGCGAATTAGATTATGTACCAAAATCCACTTCAAATGGACACTGAAAATCTTTCAAAGTCAAGGAACTAAAAGGAAACAACAGCTGTGACAGCTGTTAGACTACAACGCTTGATTTTGCCCCAAAACAGTCAGAGATGCAGCCAGCGCAAGCTGACAACCAGAGAAGCACAAACTACAGTTCATTTGCAAATGTACGTTGTGGTACTGATACACTAGAGACTAGTAGGTGAGAATTTGTAAGCACTCCTATCCTGGAAGGAAGGCTGACAGACTGTTTTTTTTTGTGTAGTTTCTCCTTAAACTAATCAATATGCAAAGGAAGAGACAGGCGCTTCCACACAGTGCACGAACTAGTTTGGGGACAAGAAATGACATGAACAAGGCAGGGTCTGAGAAAAAGGCTCCCTTGTGACAATGGAAGATGCAATCTCATTACCATAAGCCAATAAGAATCTGCTGTTGGACAAACCCAGTTAAAGACAATGCTTGTAAGCTTCCTCTTTTACATAACTATACGCTACTTTGAAAGAAGTAAGTTAAAGCATTTTGCTCTTCCCCACCAAAAATAATTCTACTTCAGGAGAAAGACTAACAACAGAGAAGTATCTTGCAAAGTTACTGAGTCAAAATTTTTGTGTGGGAGAACCAGTGCTGTTCCATCTGCATTGTGCATCAGTTAATAACCCACTGGTAGTGTGGCCCACTGTGTCTCTCTAAAATTATTTATGCAGTTTGAGGTTTTTTTCTTCCTCTACTCTTAAACTGCAGAATCCATTGTAAAAACTGTCAAGAGTGCTAGCAGCTATCAATAGCACAGACGCTCCTCTGGTAAAGGAGTGGAGTAAGATTGCCCACTCATTTCTGTGGGCTGTCAGTTTAGATTAGATGTGAAAGAGGGCTGAGATACAGAGCTTTTAATACTCACATTAGCAAAGACATTGCACTGAGGAGGAACACAGAGCCTCTGTTAGCAGCATCATTGCTGAACAAAGGTTTTGGTTTTTAATCTATGTACTTCTGAGTCCTGTTATTCATATATGTGCTATAGAAGAAAGGAAACGAATACAGAAAACATTTACATGAAAGGACTTGCCCTATACTGATGGCTGAGATTCCTGACATTGTTTAGTTTTTGACACAAAACATACCAGAAAAGACTCAGCAACTCTGTTATGATGTATAGGCTGATATGATGGGTGAAATTCAGATATAAAGGTTATTTTACATTGCTGTTATTCAACCTTGCTAAATAGACTACAGTGGAAGAACTTATCAGCAGATATGTCATTCAGGACCAATATTTCCTCTGCATTATCGTCTTTAAAACTCTAAGTCTTTAAATGATTCTGGTACACTGTGTCACAATATTTTAGCACCTTACTTGCCACAAACTGGCAACTCTAATCAACGAACAAGTTATTACTTCAGTGCTGCCTCTCAGATAGAGGCAGACATGAGTTTAAAATGTTAGTGCAAACAAAACATTTGTATCAGCAACACGCTGTATTTTGCAGCAGCAGTGCCTTGACAATACGTGTCCAATCAGGCAGTTGTAACAATGGACAATTTTTAACTTGCAAAGCACAATAATTCTGTGTCTGTCATGTTCATGTCTTTTTTCCACTAAAGCTCAAGATTAAATGTATTTACTTCACAACTGGGGAAAGCTAAAGGTTTATGCACATGCATAATTATGGGCACTAAGCTTCCAGATAACAGTTAAGCCATTTTAATTCTGTGTGTATGATGAAGGTATGCTCATATTCTTGGGCTTTTAAGCATCCAAAGCCTCTTCTCCAAAGGAAACTCTCTCACCCAAATTATTAATGGGTTCTCAGGGAAAAGCTTTGACAAATGCTGCTGCTGCAGCTTAAGAAACACTGTGCGGATCTCTCCAGTACACCTTGCTGCCAGTGTTAAGGGAGATACAGAACCCAACACATGCCCAGACCACTTTCTCACATCCTACACTGCCAATAAAAGCAGATGTAAGCTCAGCTACCTATCTGTGAACTGAAGCCCAGGCACATGGTTCTTGCAACTCTGCTATGAGGCAAATAATTCAGCAGGTAAGTAATGAACAGCTAGAGGGCAGCGGTATTTTAAACTGAAAACAAGGATCATGTTAGGTGGATTAGCAGAAACACCATGACAGTTTACATTCAGGAAGTAGGTGGTGCATAGACATTGTCAGCATCTTAATTTCAATATTTCAAAAGCATTTTCTAGACACATTCAGGAAAAGGTCCTCCATACCCAAGTCAGCTCTAGTTGCTGATTTTCATAACTAACACCTTTCACAAGCTGGGGACAGCATCGCTGAAATGTGGATACAGACATTGAATCATAATAAATGCAAGATAAAGCTGCACCAATCTTGTTAATTAAAGATACTCAACCTTAGTAGTTCTGGAGTACTATTGTTTTTGATTCCTTTAGAGAGAACTTGAAAGAGTGTCTGCAAATAGAGCTGGGTTTGGAGAGGTTTTAGGTCAGCTGGGAGAGGAAAAATGGCAAAACCAGCAGTAGACTTAAGTCAGACAACAAAACAAGACAAACTGAACCAGAAGAGAAGCCCATGTCTTCTCTGGTCCTGAAGAATTTAATCTAGCTCTGATTGCTCAGGACACTGAACTAACTAACTTGTGTTCGCTTTCTTGCATCTATGCCAAAAATATCCGCTAGGGTACAGATAAAAATACAGACTATATGTAATACCATTACCTCATTCATCTCTTCTATATTGGTAATCATGACAATGATGGGAGAACGTTCCTGCCACACCATTCTCCAGAAATCACTGACAGTATTAACTATCGGTCCCTGAGTAGCAATATATACCTTTTCCTCTCCTCCATAGCCCTGCCAACAAAACAACACAAGAACAATTTTAACAGGCATGTCCACCACAACCACAAAGGTTCAGTCTTTAAACAGAGAGCTACCACTGGGTGAAATGGACTCCATGGGATCAGTTCTTCCCCTCTCTCTCTCCTGCACGTGTAGATGGCGCAAAGGTGCAAGATGGACTCGCATAATTCCAGCAATGAGTGTCCAGCAGCCCAGGTGGTGCTGGCTAGGTCAAGAGCCTTATTCAGACTTATTCTCCAGTGCCTTGGTCAGGCCAGCTGACAAGGAATTTGAATTAAGAAGTGCAGAAATGTGGTTTTGTCTGGTCTGAACCTGTACAGTTGCACTTTGAGATTTAATTTTCAGTTAATGTAAGCAGGAGAGAAGAGCAATCAGTTCAGCTAGGATGACTTTAAAAGCCAGTGGATGTTGCAATTCTGTTAATATAAACAGTGGAAGATAAAGGCTAGGCAGACACAATAGACTACTGAGCTCTTACCCTGATGTAGTTAGCATTGATGTAAGAGCTGAGGGGGTCATCCTGATCAGCTGAGGTAAGGCACACTCTGCTGTGAGGATCTGAAAGGGGTAAAGAGATAAGTAATAGTACATTAGTTGCTCAGAGGAGAGAAAGAGACACAAAAGATTATTTTGTACAGCAAGACATTTACATGTATTCATGGCCATCACAACAGATGCAAATGGCCTTGGAGAGTTCTCATGTTAAAATGTTACCATAAAAAAGGGAAAGGATAGTTGGGGTAATTTGGCTGCTTCTGATAGTTTTATCCACTCTCTGAAGCCTGCTTAATTGCTCCTATTGCAAAGTCAGTGTGCCAGAGCGAATCTGGAAAAGCAATTTTCTGCTCCAGGAAATTATTTCTCAATTTGTTAGGTCAACAGACTCATTCTGACTTATAAGACATTAGAATATAGTTTGTGAAACGCCAACAAGCAGCTTTTTTCCCAAACCATAAACACGCATTTAGTGCACATAGGCAGGCCAAATGACAGTAACTCTTTCCCTGTTTCATCTTTCAGTGAACTGAACTCCAAGATGTGCTATTAATAAATGCTAATGGTTAAAGAGAAATTAAAGAATATTAACAGCCTCTTGTACTTTTCATAAGTCTCTTCAGTACTTGAGTTTCCCACAGTGGGGCTGTTTATGAAGCATTATTCTTGTTTGAATAATACAACAAATGAAAACATTATTCCACCTGTGAAGTTCAGTCCAATTCCCACTGAAGTCAATGGGATCTGTTCCACTGATTTTAATTGAGCTGACACAGCCCACATTCATCCACTTTCACCACTACTACACAGTTTATTATCATTGACAAGAAATATTCTCCTGACAGAGGCCTCAGCAAACAGCAACAGTGTACATCATGAGAATATTAAAAACAAACCACAGTGACTTCTTCGTAAAAAATATCCAGCATGCTTATAAACCAGAACAAAAAATATATGCCAAAAAAATTGCACTTTACTCAGTATCACATTGATGTTCAAGCACACAGCAATTTCTACAGTACTACAAAGACTCAGCATGAAATGCTGTCCTAAGAGCAGATTCATGTTACCTATTATGTGATAATGTAATCACAATCTGCAAAGTAAAGAAATTAACAAAGATACTGTTTTACAGTACACAAGCACTGAAACCAGCAAGTTCCTCTCTAATACAGTTCTCTCCCGCTCAACTTTGCTCACGCCTCTAGTGTTGGGGAGACAGTGAATCAAGAGATAAAACCTGCTTTTTAATCAAGGATTCTGATAGCCTGCAACATGTCACACCATTAAAAAGATGAATGATATTGGTTGCCAGATATTTATTCAAATGTCACTGGACAGAGTAGTTAGACCCCCCCCTTGCATGAAATTCCTTTGCCTGGCTTTTATGCAGTCATCCATGTAGTCTGCTGAAGTTTGAGTAAAAATTCCATGATTTTACCCTACTAGTAATGAAATAATCCTACTTTGTCCATCTCATGATGGGTCTTTAGGGAGACATAAAGCAGAAAAAAACTCTATCAATGGGTGCCATTGACTTTTAAGCACAGGCTTCTTTTAGTATTCTTCAACTGCATTAGAATTTAAGTTACCTTTCACTATGGACTGTCTTATTGCTGTATCGACAAATATTAAAATGTTATCCAGAAGATGCTTTTATTTTAGATTATAATACTTGGCTTGTGACTTTTCTGTTAATGTAGCATACACATTTGCCGTGGTAGTACATTAGTGAACAGTTTCAATCTTATTTTGTGTAAGAGAGGCCTATTAACACATTGTCGAAACAAGAACATGAACTGTTTGGTAGAAAGTGTAGCTGAAGCTGAGTTGCTCTTAGAAATACATAAACAGGAATAACTCCTCCTTTAGAAAAATTCATAAGACTTTTAATGAAAGAGCTTGCAGTATGAATTTCAAATTTTTGGTAAAGAGGCACTTAAGCAAAACAAGATCCTACTCTTATTGAAAACACTTATCCTAGAACAAAACCAGTGCACAGGCCAGGTCCAAGATGACAATACATCTTTAAAAAAACAGTAGCAGTCTGTATCATTAAGAAATCAAATGACATGTCAGCTATTTTTTCTACAGCCTCTTTGATGGCCATTTTGTGTTTATACTATGTCTGACATTTTAGTGGAACTCAGTAGACTTAACTGAAATGTTTTATGTAACTTAAAATGGTACAGAAGCAACAGAGCCACATAGAAATCTAAAAAGCTTGTCTAGCCATTACTCTTCAGAAAAGGATTCAATGAGACTGATATACAACAGGATAGTAAGTTCTTGCCACCTCTAGAATACTGTTACAAGAACTTTCTTTTCTATATATTAAAACAGTGCCTCCTCCAAATACCTTAGAGAAAAGTTATCATTTTCCAGAAAATGCCATAGGACTCATCCCCAGAAGAGAACTGCCTACAAACAAATGTGCAGTTATGAAATATCCAAATCAACTTCTTTAGCTTGGCATTTTCCCAGAAACACCCTTCTTCCATTAAAAAGCCACCTTCTAAGCCATTTTACTACTAACAGCAAAATTGTAGTAAATTATTCTTACAGATTCTCCAAAAGAAATACAAATGCAATGAATTACAGACTATTATCATGTCTCTTACTACAATCAACTCTAGGGTTGCAAATAACTGATTATCATATTATCATGACTGCTCACCTTTTAATGATGACTGCCTAGTTTGCTTCTGGTGATACAGCTGGTAAGCGAATTTTAGTTACTTTTAAATTCCAATTTTGGGTTTGATTCTAGTTTGATAATCAAGCTTTTGCTGTTCCCTATGATAATGAGTGGTTTGAGTCTGCTGTACTGCAGCTTGTTCAGCAGTTCCTGTCATTACTGCTTTCTAAAGCTGGAACCTGTAGGAATGCTAGGTAGACACTTAAGGTAGCATAGGCTATGTTTGGTAAGCTCAGAAGCAGAAGTCAGTGGATGATCAAAGCCTGAAAAGCACTGGACTCTCCCTCATCTTACCTCCAGATTGAATGAGCTTGGAATAAGCTTAGTAACCCTTGGGGGCATGGTAGGGTAGAAACTAGTTTGCTGGAGAAGTCAATGTGACAAACCAATGGCTGCTAGCAGATACCCATATGACTAAAATGAAGTTTGCAGCAAATAATTAATCCACTAAGTGATGATTCTTAAAAAGCAATGATTCTTAAAACTGTTTTCAGTTTTCTTAAAACTGAAAACAGTTCATATCTGTTGCAACTCTGGAAGAGGGTGTTCAAAACAGTAGAAACTCTCATTTTCAGTTTAAACATCCAATGCAAGATATTTAAAATGGATCCAGTTCTAAAAGGACACATCAGATATCAAATTCAGACTATATAGATCACTTTAAAACCTAGCAGTTTGGGCATCTGAAATCACTAGACACTTTTGCAATCTTCTATTACAGCAAAACCAGTAAATTAATACTTGAATGATTCACTTCAGTCATTAGCACAGCAATTATGAAATTCAGTTGAATGTTTTTGCACTTCTGCTCTAAAGTGGAGTACGAAGTCATCAGAAGAGTTGTGCACATTGGATCACTGTCTGCAGCTGCTACAGTTGTAAGTCTAGATTAATAAACATCTTCTGGAAACAATTCCAACCTAGGTTTATTGACTAAAATGATAGTTATAGCTGAAGACATTTTTTACTTCTCTGCAGTTACCTTTGCTAACCTGACACTGAAACTTATGTGCTTTGCAAATACAGAGCTAAAAGCTTGACTGACATCTAATTAAAGTTACTTTGAAAAATGATACAAGTATGACAGAATGGAAATTATGACACTTGTAAAAATTTGTACCAAAATGTGTCTCTAAACTCTTACTCTTGTCTACAAATAAAAATAGTATAGGAGAAAAAAAAAATATTCTGATTTTCTGTGTCATCTTAATGCCATCAGACCATCATTTCCGAATATTCTCAGACTGCATTTGAGGCATGATTCCAAGAATAACATCAGTCAGGAAAATAACATCACTAGAATTTAGTCCTTCTAAAGGAGTTTAATCAAAGAACCCCCTAATTAACATCTGAATAAACACACTGAGTTCTTGGGTAGAATTTTTAAGCAGCATCAAATGATGCAATTCTAATGACTTAAAACTTAAGTGCTGCTGCTGTTCAGTGAATATTAGGCTCTTCATGCTCTGCACCTCTTTTGAAATTTGATTTATGCTTTGAAGCCATGTTGCTGCTTCATAAATATGGCTTTTGGACAATACATTGTAGTAACAGCACATTTCACGCATTCTGGATACAAGGCCCTTCACCGTGTGGAATAAACCAGCCTACCTCAGTGACTTAAAAAGCAGAAACTTACTTGGAAGAATTGTTTTGTAGCGATTCTTACGCACTAAGCCTGGAATATCATATTCCTTTGGATCAACAAAGTTCATAGGAATTTCCTGTTTAAAAAAGAAAGAAACAAAACCACAAAACAAAATAAGTAGTACTATTAGATTCACAGGAGGAATAAAAAAAACCCCAAGTCCATTATGTCCTGCCTGTGAGGGAGGCAAAGTGATGAAGTCAACTGACATATGGTACAATACTTAGAGCAATTTACCACAAAAATACGACTGATGTTTCCTTGTACTATCACTGGCTTTCTTTTCTGAAATCCTTAAAATGAACACGTTCAGAGTGACTAATTCATTGAGTAATACATGCAGCAGTGTTATGTTAGTTCCCAATATTATTAGGACTGTATTGCAAGTGTAGGCACAGAACTAAGCAAAAGGTGGTACGTAAGATACTCTGCTCCAAAAGTGATGGACCTCAGACACCATCCTTTCTGACTCACACTCCTTCCTCTCTGAGGGTGGAAGGAAGTAATTTTCTAGTGACTTTCATCAGCAATAAATTATGACACACATTATGACGGGTTGGTGTACTGACCTGACTGTGGAACTGAGGGAACATCACTCTTCGTTCAGCACACTTTAAAGCTCCATGGGCAAGGACATCAAACAGGTGCTCAGTGATTACCTGCTCTCTACACTGTTGACGCAAAGAATGCACAAAGATGGAGAGGATTCTTATTCTCCATTACTAATCTCCTGAAAGAAAGTGGCCAATGCCACTTCCAGGGAGGAACAAAGAGGAACATTGCGCCAACTGGAGTCAACAGGCATGTGATGAGACAGGATGTGTTATCCAGGCTCAGCAGAGAAAAGGCTCGTGGGAGCTTGAGAGCAGAGCTGGTCATCCCATCTGGTGCATACTGGATTTGAGTAGCCAGTACCAGAAATACTGCTAACAGGAGTCAGGGTTGAGTAAAACAAGCCTCACTCTGGGAAGAAATTAACATGAGCAGAGTTATGAACTATATTAAATTCTGGAGTTTCAGGAGACTGACTGTCTGCATTCTGCTCTTACATAGCACTAAATGGGCTTAACCAGAGGTAATTAATGGTAAAACCATTTTGTTGAAGAAGTTTTCTATCAGTTTGGAGAACTGCATGGGAATGAAACCTTGACGTTTTCCTCAATTGTTACTTGGTATTTAGTCACTCAAAACTCTCCCTAAGCCAAGTTCCATGGTCTGTTTTTGGGACTTAGTCATTCACTGCTCAAGCAAATTCTTGGTGAAATCAACAGAAGGTCTGTCTGAGCAAAAACTCTAAATTTTGAAAGAATTTCAGGGCTTAGCCATGCAAGTGATGTTCCCTCTGACTTTTCTTGCAAAATGAAACACAGCTGCTTGCTTCATCATGGATCAGGACTTTAAAAACCAACTAGGTTTGACAAAAGGAAAATATATGATGCAGAGCTAGCTGGTGATAACTGTAAAAAAATAACTTGTTTACAATTTTTAATTACAGAAATGACATTTTGGTTACGCAGCATTTTTATCTATGCTTTTTCAGTTTTCATTAAAGAATGAAAATGCCTTGGGATAGTTTGGTTGTTGAATGATTTTCTAAATGCCAGGTAAACTAATTCAAAAATCTTTTAGAGAAATGAAGCATATTTTTTCCTACTTCTGACATTATTTTCTTTGCTTGAAAGAAAGCTATACTGCACCTCAGAGACTGATGAAACTGTATGTCAACTTGTTCAGCAGACAGTTCAGACACTCACCAAGTAAACGTTTCCTCCCTACAAAAGCAATATATGCTTTACTCAAAAGAATCAGGGTTTGCCTACACAAAAGCTGCCTTCTTTTCCAACTTATACAGCACTAAGTGAATTAAGGACCATAGATACCTGGTAATCTGTTTTAAAACAGAAGTCCAGACTATCTCATTTCCACCTGTGCTTGTAAAGTAGAAAAAATAACAAACAGTCCTGAAATTGCACAAGAAAGGATGACAGCAAGCAAAGTGTAACTCCTACCCTTTCAGGCCCATACAGGTCATAACGAAGACAAGCTGAAAGGGCTGTTGTGTTGCAAAACATCATCTTCCTCCTGTTCTGCTGAGACTGCATGCTTAAAAGAGTATTTGACTTGGTAGCATTAACTTTTTCAACTGCCCTGAAATACTCCAGCATGCAAAGACTGAACCCTGTTTCCCTCCCATCTTGTGCACAAATTTACAGTTCTGCCTAGTAGACATAATACTTAGAGCCACTGCAGCATTTTGCATGTTGGGTTTTTTTCATAGTTTGTTTGGGTTTTTTTGTTTGTTGCTTGTTTTTTTTTGCTAGATATGACAAATACGACAATGCCTATCAGGGACACTCAGGCACTTAGAGACTCAGATAATGCAAATATTTGAAAAGCCAGTGTACTCACTACACTGAAATGTATCTGGCCTTTATCCTAAGCTACTCAGAAATCCAATTTCCAACTGCTTGCTTCATCTGTACATGTTTATTTTTTTCCAAAACTAGTTGGATCATTCTCCCAAAGCACAGCTGATATAGTAAGCCAAGGAAACATACTTCAGAACCCCAAAAGCAACTGACAGAGCAGCTTACAACTAGTAAATAGTTTTTTGTCCAGAAGAAAACCCAGTAAGACATACTTTCTACAGCTCCTGCTGAGTGACATAGCCATCCTCTGCTTTGGTCAACTGGAGAACATTCAAGCTTGGAAAGCAGGTCCATGCCAAGCATTCAGCAGCATGCACTTGGACCAATTTTACTCCTAGGGCAATTCCAGACACAGAGTTGTTATGCCTACAGAAAACTTGGTTTTTCTTCTTTAGTCTAGTGAAAAAGTTTGGTTTTGTTTTTGTTAAAAAGTAGCATGCTGACAGAAAAAAGAGATTTGTGGAAACAGAGGGGTTTTTTTGGTTACCAGAACCAGTTCTCTAGTTTTCAAGTGACAATAGCACTGAAAGCTTTTAGACTTTGCAATTTCAGGAGATGACAAATTTGTTTAAATGCTTCACTGACCGAAGTGGAGTTTGCATGTACTAATTAGAGATTTGCAGAAAATAACAGCAACTTTCATAGAAGAGAAACAATAACCAATTTTTCTGGTGCTCCTAGAAGAGAGAGGTCAGGTACTCACAAAGAACTCTGCCTGGAGTATGAAAGGATCCAGTGCTTTCTTGTGCAGTTCCTCTTCAGTAAGGATGTTTGATGCCGTCTGAAGGTATTCCTGGGCTGACTGTTCCCGTGGTGACATGACATAGCCAAAACCTTGCTCAGAACAGCCTGGGGTACACATATCCAGTGTGAGTGAAACATTTGAACCTCTCCTGCAAAACATAGTGATTGAAGTTTGCTTACAATGGAACAGCCTGACCCATCATAAGCAGCAATGGATACAGTCCCAATGACATAAAAACACCATTTTAGAAAACCACCCAGCTCATTCTGCTGTGTCCAGTTGGGTCAGTAACTATGAAAAAATGGGTGATGCCTCTTGAATAGGGACATCCAGAAGCTGATCTTGTATACTGGAATATGAAGGCCAACACTTTCCAAGTACTGTCTGTACTGAGGTAACTGTGTACTTTGCCACCTAAATAGAAGTGATTTGCTTGTCAAAGGTGCTCATCAGGCAACTGCAGGGAAGTTTTCATACTTGTGTCAGTCACACCATACTTTTGGATGCCTTAATATGGACTTACATTTTAGACACCATAAATAAAAATCTTGGTCTTTGTTTTTGTCAGGCCACATCCTACTGAATAACCATTTTCAGTAGCACAAACATCAGTGGGGTAAGATCTTGGGATAAACATTACCTGTTCAACATTAATAAAGACATGGGAAGCCAATCACTACAGCAAATAATTTTTCTGCCTGAAAAACTTTCCACAACAGTACACCATGGGAAGTATAAAATGAAGGTCCCAATATTTTAACAGTTACGCTATAAACAATGATGTTGAGCACAGATTTTTAGTGGCTTTACTGTAAGTCAGCCACACATCAAAACAAAAAATTCAAAATGCCTGCACTGTTTACTGAATGCAGTTTTAAAGCATTTCTGAGCTTTCATCTATCTTGTATCACAGACAAAAGTAAGAGTCAAATGCCAAATATCTTAAAGATAACGATAAAAGCATACAACATGATGATTACTAGGTGTAATATTCTATGCATCCACACAGTAAGTCTATTTTTGATGACTCTGAACTGGCAAAGTCTAGTTGGGAAGTGTTTGCAGGAGCTGCTGGAAAACCAAGTAAACATGCAGGCATGACCAGCTCACAGAAAAGACAGTAGAAGTTGTCACTGGGATCACAGCCCTTTTCTGGATTCAGAAGTTTTTCCAAAATAATGTGCAGCCAGCTTTCTGCTATTATTCACAGTCATGGGGAAGTGATTTTGCAAGAAACGTGATCACTAGTGGTAGACACTGAATCTTTAGTGATACCTTTCAAGAGACTTTGATCCTGCGTGCTGTTGAATAGCTCCCACATTTCCTCCCCAGAAAAAGCTGCATTTGGTAACAAATGTTTTTGGTTCTTTTAAGGTAGAAGAGGCTACATATTTAACAGTATTAATAGCTCTTCAGCATGAGGAAATGAATTTTTTTCTTCTTAAGAATTGCTGCTTGAATTCTTCTAATAGCGTAGGTGGTTAAAGAGTGATGGGGAAGCAAGATGGAGAGGAAGAACGGATGCAAAAACGGGATAGGTAGGTAATTAAATACAATACCAAACAAAGGAAGAATGAGCAATATGTGGCATAAATGAAATCTGTCAGAGCACAGCCCAAACCTGAAATGATGTCTGGCTTCTCAAGTATACATGTAGGTTGAAAAGAAATTTATTTTACATCCTAAGTGTACATGTTCTACTGAGTGTGAAAACATCAAGCAATTGCTTTCCCTTTCTTTATTTTCCCCATCTCTACTTCTTGAACAGCTTTTTTTAAATGTATTTCATTAGAAGCCAACAATATACTGGGCTGCACTAAAAGGAGTGAAACCAGCAGGTTGAAGGAGGTGATCCTGCCCCTCTGCTCTTATGAGATCCCACTTGGGAGTAGTGTGTACAATCCTGGGGTCATCAGCATAAGAAGGACATGGAGGTGTTGGAGCAACTCCACAAGCATGATCAGGGGGCTGGAGCACCTCCTGTCTGAAAACAGGCTGAGAAAGTTGGGGCTGTATAGCCTGGAGAGAAAGTGGCTCCATGGAGACCCCATAGCAGCCTTCCAGTGTCTGAAGGGGGCCTATGTTAGAGAGGGAGTCTTCATCAGGGACTGCAGCAATAGGACAAGGGGTAAAGAATTTAAACTTAAACAGAGGAAGTTCAGGTTAGATATAAGGAAGAAGTAGTTTACTGTGAGGGTGGCACTGGAACAGGTTGCCTAAAGAGGTGGTAAATGCTCCGTCCCTGACAGTGTTCAAGGTCAGGGTGGACAGAGCCTTGAGAAACATGGCAGGGGGTTGGAACTAGATGATCTTAAGGTCCTTTCCAACACAAACCATTCTATGATTACTTGAACCGACTGATACTCCCTAACTGATTCTCTCCAACTTTCCTGAAATAGTGATTATCTTTCCCACAGGCTAGCAGTCACCTGAGAAGAAATGTCAGCATCTTTAAAATGATAAAGATGGAATGAAATCAGGGATAGTGAAAAGCAGAAACAACTGATGCATTTCAAGCCCAATTTAGTCATAATAAGAAAAACTGGCTACTCACTGATAGCAGCAGGTTCACGGACAAGCCCCAGAGGTTACTATCTCTGTGCAAAACAGAAGCCTGTTCTGATACATTCCCTTTTTATTGTGTCATGTGGAGCTTTGGAAAATCAGCACCATACTTTTAAAAATCTAAGTTCTGCAATTTAGGTTTTAGATATGAGAATTAACTATGGTTAGCCCTCCAATTTAGCTTGAAAATCTAGAAATAAAGAAAGATGATATTTTGCTGTGCTGGGCCCTTCAGTAACTTCGTTCTTATTCATAAGATCATCACCGTTGCAGAATTTCTTCACAGGATTTCTATGATCAAGATCTTTGTTCTATTTCACCAAGACAACCGAAAGAACACAAACCAGAAAAATATCTTCCTTTTATCATCTTATAACTGCCTTTTGCCATCTACGAATCTCTCAGAGAAGCTCCTTTGCTCTGATGGCTCAAGCAGTGCACACCAGCTCACCTCAAAGTTTCACTACTGTGTTAATTTCAAAGGAATTAATTTACTTTTGGACTAACGCATTTAAATAAGAATTACTGAAGACTACCACTTGTTCTACGGTTTGCTTTTGGGGAAAGGACTGATCCTTCAGCACGACTGACAGAAAATAAAAAACCCAAACAAGATCCACCTCTTTCAGAAGTAAAAGTTTTCAGTGCCCTATAGTGGATTTCATGCTGTGCAATTGCCATCTTTAGGAATGGCAAAAGACTGATCAAACACAGCTGGATTTTCAAAGGACAGGTATCTAGAAACTGAAATTTTGGCTAATGTTTGTATTTATGATTGGACTGAAAACAAGACAGGAAATAAAGGCAAAAACATTTGTGAAGGCAATAAAGCTTCCTACTAGGCACAGAATTCCTATGTCTACAAAATCTGGGACCAGACTTTCCCCTATTAGTCACATCTACCCTACCTTTCTTGCAAGCCCACGGATTTAACTGTTAGAGTAGCTGGATCCGTCTCTGCTTTAATGTCCATTACGCAGTCAAAGACTGGAGTCTCTGGTACAGGATCCAAATCTAGGAAGTCGTCCTCATTTTTATCCTCTGTCCACTCCGAGTACGTGAATGAAGGCTGCCGGCTCACAGACTGGCGTCTGTCATCTTGTAGCGGAAAAGCAGGGTCTGGATGGGCTCTCATTAGATGCCAAAACTGGAGAAAAAACATTTGAAAAAGCTTTTGGCTTGTTGCCACCCTCCCACACAGCCTAGAGGATGGGTCTTTAGGGCAGCATCCCAGCTCACTGTCACATATTAGAACTGGAAAGTACCAAAAAGGCCAGGAATGTTCCATGATAAACAGCTTTGTAGTGCATGTTACAAGGATTCACATCTACCCATTCAAACATGCTTTCAGTCACAGAGGTTTCCACAGAGCTGTCCAGGCTTAACTCATGGATACAGTGGAAGCAGGATGTGCTTGTGACCATCACGTGCGAGCCAATGTGATATTCCTGTCCTTTTGTTCAGTTTCTTACCTTTCCTAGGCTTGTTTACAAAATAACATTCTACTATACTATTTTACAAATCACAGAACCTCTCCTGACTTAATAATTTTTCCATCTAAAATTTAGATATAGCTGGGTTAAATAAACAGTTTTCCTGAACTGCATGTCTTCGATAATCTGGCACTGCACCCTGAATTAATGTATAAACTAATCTTTTTTTTTTTTAATTGATTGGTTTTAATATATTTGTTTCTGAGGCTCAGACTGCCCATATCAGTTTTTGGCCAGTGACAAAGACCATTTTGTAACATAATTATCTGATTTAAACATGGTATAGACATTAAATAATAAATCCTGTGAAGCCCTAGGATATAAATGTAATATTAAAATTTGTAAGTTGAAATGTCATGAATTTAAGAGTTACTGCATCATATTGGTTTGCATGGATGCTGGGGCAGACAATTGACTTGGAGATTACATCAGTAAACTGTTTAATCCTCCACATAGATCTCAGTTAAAAATTTCAAGCCTACCTCAGAATTGCAGGATCTGGAACCTTAGGCCAACTTCATTGCTCTAGCACTGAATTAAGAGCAGTACTGAACAGGCTAAATGGTATACGAACTATATTGTATTGTCATGCATCCTTTTGAGATGAGAAACAGGTCTTTTTTTCCCCCAGAGCAAAGCATCTTATCTGGCTTGAAATAGGCAGCTGAATTTGGAAAGCATGCCATTTAAAAAAGGCCATATTTCTCTTCCTAGGCTACTAAACCACATTAGCTTGCATATGATTTTAAACAACTTTTCTTGTGCCTGTGCCTCTTTAGGTACTCTCATTTCTCTGGACCTAGAGAATAAAAGGAAGTGAGGTAGGTTTTAATCTCTGCCCACAGTTAGCTTTAGCAAATTTTACTCTCACAAAGCAGCAGTACCCATTTAACAGTTACTTCAAACAAAATGTTTTGTTTGTTTTTTTTTTTGTGTTTCAGTTAATTAGCGTACACAGTAATTACAAAAGCAAACAGGAACATGATTATTAGACTTTTATTTTACACAAATTTGGGATCAAGTCTGAACTGAGTCTGGTGTTACATGCTTAGCCTGTTGGATGACAAGATAGAAGCTTGAAGATCTGATTCTATTTTCATTCCCCAAGATGGATTCAAGAGCTTGACAGTCCCACAGTACCAGCCATGGTTCTCTCAAATACTGCAAACCTGTAATAGCTGAACAGTTCACAGTGTAACATAGCCACTCAAGTACTTTGTACTGCTGGAGAGTCCTGTTGTTACTGAAATCAACACTTGTGTTGAGGGTCAAGTATAAGGTCTAGGTACCAATTATATATCACAGATTCTAGAGTTGGTGACTTAACGTACTGTAAATCCAAAGGAACAAAAAGTTCACCCTAAAAACAAAGCAGTTTTTCTTTAGGTTGTAAGAAGTGTGTGGTAAATAAGCAGCTGACCAAGACATTGGAAGAAATTAAGTTATACTTAAAAGTATAGCAGTTAAACTAAATAATGGAAAAATAGCTCTGAAAATCTAGTACAGGAAAACTGGACAGCTCAATGCTGGTTCTCTGCAGCTGCCTGGGTCTTAATGCACCATTACATGAGACAAAACAGATGACAACACTACTGTAACCCTCAAGCACTCTATCAGCCTTTTATTTTCACTGTAATTGCTAACTTAGTCTCCCAATGCATTCTGGAACCTGGGTATTCTCAGCCAAGTGCTTCTAGTATTAGCTGAGGTAGAGCTAATTTCTCAGGAGAGTAAACATGTATTAGAGTTGCAAACTCCCTGATACGAGAATGAGCTGGACTTTAGCAAGTGCACAGACCAGACAGGGCTCTGATCTCTTGGTATTACTTCTAAGAATCCACTTGACCACCATTCCTCAGCCTTCTTACATGGACCAACAGTTATTGCTCTACACTGAAGCAACAAAGCACCTGTATAAACAGGCACATTTTTCCCTTCCCCAGGGAACTACTAAAGCATTACTTTTAGTACCACAGTTGCTGAATAAAAAAACAATGCATATCAAGCTGCTTATCAACTGGTATACCACCTAGTATATAAAGGCATCCTCAATGTAAAATACCCCTTTATGGTCCCTTCTAGGCAGCACACTGTTTAAAGCCCATGAGAGGAAGAGGGAAAACAGAAAAATCTGTTTTCATGGCCTACATCTACAAGGGCATTACACTCAAGTACACTGGTGCTCTGGAACAGCTTTTTCTGCCACATAAATCAATGGATGCTCTGCAGCAATTCATAAGGAAGCAATGAATGGTCCCGTTATTGGACCGTATCCTTCCTATTTATCCTGTCTGTGGATGGAATGCATAAAACCCATCAGTGTAATCCCCAATTCATCAAGAAATTGAGTGAGGGTAAGTGTAGCTCTGATACCTCTACATAAAAGCAAGCAGATAATTATACAGAAATAGCCCCAAAAAATGTTCTCTTACAATGAACTTGGGCATAACCTTAACAACTTTGGGTAAATAAGACATCTTGTCAAAACTCACTGAGAAAGGCCATAAACATAGTTTGCACAGTATCATAACTTACCAGAGATCCTACAAATAGCAGTCCAAGAGAAGCTAAAGACAGCAGGATGTATGATACCACAACGCTCCCTATTCTTGTCAGGCCCTGTGAAACAACAGAATTGGCAATGATTCATAAAGTATTCAGGGGCACAGCATAGCATCTGCAAGCATGTTCTGGGCAAACTGTATAATCATTCTTGGATTTCCTATGCAGATTTAGTCATACCATACACTTGTTCGTGGAAAAGCCACCACCACCAGAAAAACGCTAGGCTTTGGAAAAGACAAACTGAAACCACTACTAAGCCCCAGCTTTTCAGAAGGTCTAAAAACCAGATTTCACTGTGAAAGCAAATAGGAACCCTCCTTCCTACCCTCATGCATTGCCAAAACTGACATCTGGATCCACAATTCCATTTGCAGCCTCGACCAATGTTTCATTGCCACAGGCAGTGTAATTTTATACTATGGCAAAGGGCTTTGAACAAAGTTTAGTACTGTATCTGTTTTTGTGTGTCCTTACATAAAACCCAGCCACAAGGGACTTATGTTTTCTGCACATTCTGTGAAATACCATCAAGTTCATTCACAGCACTGGCAGTGAAATTCCCTCTGATGTCTTAGGCATATTTAAGTAGTTCAGAGCTCAGCCTATTCTCAGTAATAGGTGCAAAATTAAATTCTAATGGGCTTCAGTGGGCAAGGAATTTTACTGTTTCTGACCCAGTAGTACAGCTAGCTAAAGAGAAATTCACAATTAAAACCTTTCATTTGCTTATTTTAATTCCAGAACTGGGGTGGGTCTCTTTCTTAATTTCTCTACTGTTTTCAAGCCTAACGTTGCACAATAAATAGTGCTATAATAAGAAGTTCTCAAAGAGATGCATGATCATCTGCACAGAGTCATACTTGGAGTGTTCTTGTGGTGCATTCTAGGAATCAGTTTCCTCCACATCGAACACTTAAAGTCAAAATCCTATGTATCAGAGATTTTCTGTAAGGAACAATTTGTAAATAATTGACCCCCTACAAATAAGATACAGGCAATACCCTATGAATAGCTCTGATTATGCATAATAAATCCAACTGATAAAGAAAAGTTCTTCTTTCAAATAAACAAAAGAGCAGATGACATGCAGCTCAAACACTGGTAAAGAGAACATAGAAAACAGTCTCCATTGTACTTCAGCCACAAGAGTCAGATTTCTTATTTGTACTGCACAGCCTCTGCTACAAAGATTATGTACAGTGAATCCAAGCATTCTGATAGCACATACATTTCACCTGATTTTTGGAAGTAGCTGCTCACCGCTTAATTAATGTTCTGTCCACACTAGTGAAATTTGCACTGTGTATAATTACCCCACTAATTTATCAGATGAATCATACTGGTGCCATTATATCATAGTGAGAAGATAGGCAGTTTTACTGTAGCTTTGTACAGAATTGAATCTGTACACCTAGTATACCTGAAATACTTTTACTGCACACAGATGTGCTCTAAATAATCAACAAAACCAGAATTTTGTAACTGAGTATCCTCTGATTTGCACCCTTTACATGGGTTAATCCGTTCCTCCAAAATCTAAGCTTCTAACCATCCTAATAAATAAAGCTCCAGCTCCCCCCTTTACTATGGACTAAACCTTAGTGGGCTGATTTCTTTTTGCTTTTTTTCATTTGCAATCATTTGCACATTATAAAAAAAAAAAAAAAAATCTGCTGTGCTGATCTGACATCATAGCCAAAAATTCAGCCCTGTATGTTGAAGATAAAATAGGGATCTGTTTTCAGTAAACTCCTTTCACTGTTTCAGGACACACATACAATGCAGCAATCACTATATTATATGAAGTACACGTGTATTATACTTTTAATGAAAAGAGATATTAGAAGCACCACCTAAGGCTACTGACATCAACTATATAACCAGAAAGGAGTACAGGGTCTTACCTCCGCTTGATCTGACAAAAACTGCTTAAATGGAGTAAGCAAGTAAGACAGCAGGTCAAATGCATTCTGAGCTGCTGGGATGGTCCCGTAAGTGCTGTACCACAGCATCGTGCCGAGAAGCTGTGCAATCAATCAGAAAATACATAATGAGCATCTCTCATTATACAAACATTCATTTTCATTTCAAGACTGCATAATTAACTAATCTAGTTCTCATTGATTTCATGTTAATAATTATTTTTGCTTTAAGAAGTCAGGTATTTTCTAGGCTGTAGCTTAACAAGAATAAAAAAACTGAAGACTAAATGCTCAGCTACCATTATCTAGATGTGCACCACTGAGTCAAGCAAGCTTATTCTAATCTACATTAGCAAAAGGACTATCCATGGTAGCCTGTACATTGAAAAAGCAACAGATTCCTCTGACTTCTGAGCTTTCAGCATTACTACTTTTAGATCAAAACTGGTAATTCAATGAACTTTGTATGTTATTAAAAGACTAATAAGGCCTATCTCATCTATGCAAACCTTTCCCAAATAGGCATGTTCACATAGGCATCCCTATAAAAGCATACACACAGAGACATGCACATGTTGAAACATTTCATTTGAATCACTTAAGGTTGCTGCACATACCACACCACTACAAAAGCAATGATGCTATATTTATCACCCTCACAGAGAGGTACACCTGCACCCTGACCATAAAGGGCATACTGCAACTTTAAAGGATATATGTCCCAACTGACTTGTTAACAAGATAGTTATTTACCCCCATACGTTTTCAGCTACAGAATATGGATTTGTTGGAGGATGTGTCATTTGGCAAAGAATCATTTAAAGAAAGGCAGGAAACAAACAGGATGGAAGTCTGGGACATGAAAAGACAGGGGCTGCCTGCAAAGCAAGGCTGTGAGAGGTGGGTCCAGGAAGAAGAGTACTGCAGCTATACCCATTGCTACATTTACAATGAATGAGGAGGAAAACTCCCAAGCCAACAAAACTTAAAGAAAGGTCCTAGCATTTCAAAGCAATGACAAGCTGCCTTACCAGTATCTGTGAAAGGACAAACAGATACATGCTGTCTCCACGCATTAATCCATTCCACCATGCAGCCCAACCAAGTAGTGCTGTTTTCTGGGAGGTTTTCAGGTACTGCTCCTTCCTGTTCAGCTGCCCGTGTTGTCCTTCAGCTTCATCCATTGACTCCATAACAGCTGGATTGGAAAGACCTTCACGTGAAAATGACATGTGCAGGGAATGAATAGCATGTAACCCTGCAGCCACCACAGGGGCTGCAAGGGCTATTGTTTTTGTAGAGATGATGGTTACTTCTCAGTTCTGCATCACTAAGCGTGGCTCAGGATTGTGAGCGTCACGCTCTATTAGTGCAGCTGTATTCACCTGCCTTCATCAGAAAAAAGTGAGTGTGGGTGGATAAATTATTTTCCCTTTCTTTCCGGAGGCGCAGATTCTGGGCTTTGTTGTTAATAAATTCTCATTTACATTGCTGCACCTTTTCAGTTTTACTTGTTAAAAGCAACCATCTGTGCTACTTCCCAGCTCCACATTCTCGGCTACATGGTGACAGAGAAAATGTTTTGTCCTTCCCTGCCTCAATTTGTCTATTTTCACTTATTTGTCTGCTTTGTCTAATTTGATTATAAATTCTTGAGGTAGAGACAGTTTCATGTTATGTGTCTGAATAACACTCAAAGGCTCTGGGTTTTGGTTGAGTGTCTTAAGGCACTAATAAAATAGACTTTATTCTAACAATCTACTTCTTGGGTGAATTCATACTCAAGTACTATTTAAAAATGCTGTAATGCTATTCCATTCAGGAGAAATATGCACTGGAATGGCTAGTCCCTCGCTAACAGTATTTTGAACACAGTCTGTGTAGCTATAAATTACTTTACAAGCTAAAAGGAGTGAAAGATCAAACCAGTTTCATGGAAGTACTAATTATTGCCATCTTTCTACATGAAGAAAGCCCCAAGGCTGGGCTGCCCTGTGTACAACACTCTAGCCTTAAGCCTAAACCAGCCACCTGTGCTCCAGGGAATGGCCATGTCATTGGCCCTTCCATGGTTTGTTGAGGGCAGTTTCTACAAAATCGCCCTCTCCAAATGTTTCACAATAGTAACCCTAAGTCAGGTAAGCATCCATTAACTAGCCACAGCTCTCATTAGGCAAATGAAACATAGGATCTGTGTATCAGCTGACAGTCTGGCCATTGTTACAGTAAGGATTCATGAAAATCTCCCATTATGATTTCTAAAATACAGAGATGCAAGAGTGAGTGTGAATGTGAGATGTTTCTTCCCAATTTGTGATTGTTCTTCCTCCCTTCACTGAAACAGACCTTAGGACAGCCACCCCTGTACAAAAGAACAAGGTGTTTGGGAAATGTTGATGGCTTCCTCTACAAAGTTCTCCATTCCCACAGCTGCCCAGAAAGAAGAGGGTCATCACTCTGCAATGACAAGGAAGAGCACCTTCTAGGTACTACCACGTACTTCCCCAGGAGCTCAGATTACTGGTTTCTCAGCAGGGTATGCAGGGTGCAACTGGCTATACATAGCTATTTTCATTATTGTTACACAGGTATTTCTCAGGAAACACAGAGAATGTGCATCTAGACATACATGCATGTGTGTCATACCACAGGTATATGCTGAAATTAACTATTTGCCAAGAAAGACTCTACTTTTTGCATAAACACTATCAAGATTTCATATTAAGTACCTATTAAAGTCAATAAAACATTGGAAAATATGGAACTAAAGAGGTAAAATAAGAAGGGTCAACAATCCAGCCTTTATTTCTCACAATGATAAAACAACTCATCTTTAAAGCTAGAAGACAACGTCTTGAAAACACCAGTTTTTAAAGAAAAGCACTTAGTTTCTGAAATATAGCTCAAGAAATCATGGAAGCTCTACCTTTCTGTCCTTCAGGCTCCAACTGATAATCTACAGTCCATGAAAACCTTCCCCTTATCCCCCCAAGAAACAGAGAACCCACACAAAGTCCTCGGTGTCCCTGGACACCAACCATATTATTAATACCTTGACTTCTGATACCACGGACATGGAGCAGGACTCAAAGTTCTCTAGGAAGACAACACAGTGGACACAGTGTCTAGGAAGACAACACAGTTAAGCTGCCTAAATACTTTCAATGCTCACCTTTGTTTTCATTTTCTATAATGTGCTAAAACTTAGCAGTTGAAGTTGAAAATTTTCAAGCTTTCAAACTGCTCCATGTCTCACTGGATTTGGACAAGAATTAAGATGAAAGCCCTTGTTAGTGATTGCCATTTTTTTTTCCTGTTATTTTTTCGGGATGCCAATGCCATGCTTTGGAACAAGAATTTGAAATCTAGTAGGAACAGAATCTTGAAGTAAGGAATTATTTTTGCCACCCATGCAAAAAGACATGCACCTGTGGCTGAGATATAAACCTTCAATAGTATTTATTCACATATAGTTTATTATGATTTGCTCCCTAAGTATCTTAAGTTTTCATTTTCACTTATGTTTTAAGTTCTACTTTCTCTTTACCTGCATTAAATAATGCACATCTGTCCCTAACAATGGCTAATGAACCTATTTACTGTTTTTGCAAAACCTAATGACTTCCTTTCTTGGACACTCCTCCCAAAGTAAAGATAAAGTACACACAGAGCAGAACTAAAACATCTTGAGAAGACAACCAGAACAATAAGCCATGGAATGCAGATAATCAAGCTCAGCTTTCAACTACAAGTCATAACATTTCATATTTCAGAAAGCCTTTTTTTGTTGTTTTAAACTGACCAAAAGCACATTCCCCTGCCTTAGGCAGCATGTAAACAGAATTTCTTTTTTTCATATCTGTAACAGCCTGAAATTTTACAAGGTCACTTCTGTCTAGGTTGGAAACAGAATCCTGACTCTAATATGATGACGTGAAGGCCACTTAACCACATGCTTTCTGGAACAAAGACATCAAAGTTAGGGGGCTGCTGTGTCTGTCACTATGGGGATCTATGCCTCTCCACACCCCAGAAGCCCAATTCCCAGTATTCCAGTGTTGTCTAGCAACAGTTGTACAATTGTACAAGTCACATTCTCCTTCTTATGACTACCCTATATGAAGGACAACAGACTATATCTACTTTCAATTATTTTCATTGCATAACATAGAGATCTAGATCTTATCTATGGACCTAGGAGCCCAGGATTCTAGCTCTGCTGAACTGATATTGTTATCAAGAGGTATTTTCACTAACACAGTAAAAGACAATGAGACAATTGAGAACTGTCTGAATTCATATGTATAGCTGTATAGATTATGATTCAGGTGTTGGATATACAAAGCAAGTGCCCTGGATTAAGGAAAGTCTTAAAATCACAAAAGATTAGATTTTAGCAAACATGCCCACCTAGGGTTCTGTATTGATTTAACTATGTCAGCTGGTTTAGGCTTAAGTATTAAATACTACTTGAATTACCATTCACACTTCATCTTGCAATCTTACATTCCTGTATTATTTGCCCTAATGGACACTGGACTATTTTGGTGCACAGATTAGGCAATAAAGGAGACATCAGTAAAGTTTTCTTGTGTCAAGGTCAGCATGAAGGTCTGGAGTCAGTTGACCACGATGACTACACGCAGGAGGAGTGAATGAAGCCTCTCCACGGCTAGTGATTTCACTGACCATAGAATCTAACATCCATGTAACATCCTCATAAATTCCTGCATCATGAAGATTGGGATTCAAATTCCAGAAGTACTTCTGCTTTGACACAGACTATGCTTGCTAGAAAAACCCATTTGGCAGAAGAATTAAAAGGTCTGACAGCCACATGGCTTGTCAAAGCAACTTGAAATTTCAAAACACCACCATAACTTAAGCCTTGTTGTTCAGGGAAAGGAACTTCCCAGAACAAGCCAGTGATCTATTTATTCTGTATTCTTCCCTTAAACATAGCCACCAGTACAAATTGCCAAAAATAACTGGCACAACACTTTGTTATTGAATAATCTATACAGGGAAACATCTTTGTCCACTCACAAGGTTAACAGCTAGCTTCCGTAACTCAGACAACCCCTGTGCTTCCATCCCTTTCTTTTCCCGACTTTATGTGGGTACATAAAGGGCAGAAGAATGAAACAATACCCATATACACTCCCAGAGAAACATGTGCTTTGGGTATTAGACTTAACTGGAACACTGAAAGGCACTGTACTAATGATAAATCAACAGTGCCTCAGAGTAACATATATGCCATGATCCAGTTAAATCAGGATGAGGAGTGATGGCCATAAACACAAGAAGTTTCACCTCAACATAAGGAAGAGCTTCTTTACATTGATGGTGGCAGAGCACTGGAACAGGCTGCCCAGGGAGGTTGTGGATTCTCCCTCTCTAGACACATTCAAAACCCACCTGGACACGTTCCTGTGTATCCTGCTCTAGGTGAGCCTCCCTTGGTGGGGGGGTCAGACTAGATGATCTTCAGAGGTCCCTTCCAACCCTAACAACAATGTGATTCTGAAATGCTGCTGTGGGCGAGGCATCAGCAGCTCTGTAACTCAACTGATTCATACTTCGAGCTTTCAGAGAAAATAAAAACCAAACAAAAAACAACCCTGCAGGACCATGAATACCGGCTGTATTTCCTAATGAAGTTAGCACTTTAAAAGGAACTTGTGTCCTCTCTTGTGCATGGGTGGTAATGCTCAAGGAGTTGACACAGCTCCACTAGCAGACTTAATTAACAGTGTGTTATTGCGATGAGACTTGTTCCTTACCAAAATGAAAATACAGTACTCATACAGCTGTTAGACTTTTATTTGCATCCACTGCACTGTGCCTGTGGGAATTATGCTTCTGTGGAATGGAGTGGTACTGCCTTTTCACTGGGAAATATATGTTTTTTTAATGGTGGCTGCTTCTTCATTCGTGGTAGAATCCCTGAGCTCTGTGGAACTACCCAACAGGCACAAAAGATAGGAGGGAAAAAACAGGCTTCACCTGTTCTGCCAACTCTCAAGCTGTAGCAATCAACACACCACAGCAGCTCACGTGCGTTGTCCCCACATTTTTATGTTTGTGGAGATCCACATCCCTCTGAACCTCACTATATCTTTATGATAGCTGTGCATGGCAAGAATTTACTCTATAGGAGGGGATCATAGTGCGGAAGCTTTGCAAAGCATGAACATACGAGCAACACTTCACATTCTTCAAGATTACCCACACTTCAAACCAGAGCCCTAAATCCAAGTATAGCCGTCATATTTTCAGATATCAAAATGCAACTGCCTACTGAAATCAGTCACTGATTTCCATCTAAACACTAGGGAGACCTGCTGCTGATTAGAGAAGAGTAGATGAATGCATACTACCGATAGGGGGCTGCAAATCAACTCCTTATTTTCACATACATCAAAAACGTGCATATGCATGATAGCCCTGGCATATTGCCTCACACATCTGGTCAAGACCTTGTCAAATCTGCAGGTCGTAAGACACATTAATTGCATCAAAGGTGAAGGAGTGCCTCAGCGTGCACATGAATGAGAGGTAGCTTGTGCTGGATGGTAAAAAGACAGCTCATCTAATTAAAGAATGGAGCTTTAGGAGAAAGGTATTGGCTAAGACAACATTCTCTCTTTTGCTTGCCATTGCAACATGACAAGAATGGAAACAAAATACTCATCTTTTGGACTAAGAGTCAGTCTTTCTTTTTCACTGTCCTGGGTTCAGCAGTAGCAGTCATGTTTCTCCTTCGTGGTAGCTGGTGCAGTGCTGTGTTTTGACTTCCAGCCTGGGAACAGTGCTGGCGATACCGATGTTTTTGGTTGTTGCTAAGTGATGTTTATCCTGACCAAGGACTTTGTGAGGCTCATGCTCTGCCAGGGAGGAGGGGAAGCCATGAGGAAGCAGAGACGGGGCACCTGACCCAGGCTAGCCAAAGAGGTATTCCATACCACAGCACGTCATGCCCGGGGTGGGGGGTAACTGGGAGTTACCCGGAAGGACACGGGCTTCCGGGTGGGACTCGTTTCTTGGCCGGTGGTATTGTATTCTCTCCCCTTGTTATTTTCTCTTATCATGGTTGTTGTTGGTAGTAGAGGTGGTGATTTGTGTTGTACATTGGTTGCTGGACTGTTCTTGTCTCAACCCATGGGAGTTGCACTCTCTCGACCCTCCTCCCCGTCCCTCCGGGAGCGGGGAAGAGGAGAGCCCCGGGAGGGGGGGGGGATGTCCTCGATTGCTCTCAGCCTGGCACCACTCACTGGGAGTGAGTGAACAAGCTGTCTGGCTAGGGTTTAAACCACGACATGCACTGTAGTGGTATGAGAGGAAATGGGCTAGAAGAGGACCTTTCATACATGCAAGGCAAACACAGCTTGTGTATTTATGCTTACTCTCTCTGCAGGAAATCAACTGGTGGGTCACTATTCTACAACTCTGAAACTTTCCCTGAACTTCTCTATAATTGAGCACACTCAGATACTAAGGAACTAAACATGATGACAGAAGTTGCATCATTGGATATAGGGAACAAATTCTTTACTGTTAGGGCGGTGAGGCACTGGAATGGGTTGCCCAGGGAAGTCGTGAATGTTCCATCCCTAGCAGTGTTCAAGGCCAAGCTGGACAGAGCCTTGGGTGACATGGTTTAGTGGGAGGTGTCCCTGCCCATGGCAGGGGGGTTGGAACTTGATGATCTTAAGGTCCTTTCCAACCCTAACTATTCTATGATTCTATGATTACTGTTTACAGATTGATACAGTTCACCACCTAGAAAAGGCTGTTTTTTCTTGACACCCTCTGCACTCCTAACTTATCTGACAACTTATGTTTAAAATTACGCTCAGATCTAATGAGCTGTGTTGAAAGCTAGGAATGCTATTTCCAACACTTGCTGTTATCTTAAGAATGCATCTCTTTTCTTTCTGGCTCCTCCATTTATTTTTTTTTTTCCCCTTCCCAGTCATGATACAGCAGTGATTACTTCTGCTCTACTTGATCCCTGACCTGCTCTGTTTACAAGAGTTTGATACATTTACCTTTTCGAAATGGCTGAATAACACACTAACTGGGAAGAGAGGAGTTATCTAGTCCCTAAAAGCACCCAGATTAAGAGCTGCAAAGAAAAACATTCCCCAATGCACCCTACAGCTACCTACTACTGCATGACTGGAGACAGAAAGAATTTACAACAATGTAATCACTTCAATACTTCCAATTCCCCTCTGGAAAAAGTCCAAGTTTTAGCTGCCAAGATCTTGTGGTTGGTAGATCTTGCGTTTGTAATGCAAAACCACATAGAGAGCTACTTCAGAAGATACCAGCCAACTTAAATCAAACATTAGCAACAACCCAGACAAATCCACATATCCCACTAAGTTTATCACTAAACACTGCATCAAAGCAATTCTGAAGATCACTCTGGTACCTAACTGGAAGGCAGTTAAATTATCTAGTGGACAGCAAACTGTAACTGCAGACTTAGTTCTCTTCTGTGTAACAGACCTTAAAGAAGAAAAAAGCCTGACATACCACTAACCCACTCTTAAAGGTCCAAGCAACTGTAATTATCATCTCTGACATGTTACAGAGCAACGGAAAACTCTTCACCAAGACCCAGTCTACATTCCAGCAACTTGATTGTGAGTCTCCTGTGTTACTCATTCTGAGATGAAATTCAGCTTACTATTTCTAATGCTTTCAGTTTGCACTAAGTGTATCTACCCTGATACCATAAGAATTAGCTGGGCCAAGCTACAGGTATTCATAGCTGTATGAAGAAGGAACAAAATTTCTAAGACTCAGGGATTCTATTTTGGAAAGCTGGATATTTTTGCTAAAATGAAAGTTGCCAAGCATATTGGTATTTAATGCACTCCGATTTCTGTGTTGATAACCTATCGAAGAATTCAGCTGCTCAGGAGCTCTCAAGTGACATTGTTTCAGGTTCTTTGAATATTCAAGAGAACACCACCCCATGCCTTAGAGGTGGTTTGGAGTGTTGGGGGTTTTTGCATGTTATCTACATCAGCTGAAAGGGAGAAAGTTCACCTGAAAGATCAAACTCTGGAACACAAGTCTGGAAAATTCAGTGACAACGACGCACACTACAGTTTTAAAACTGAGCTTGTAGTAAGTATGAGCATATAAAATATAAAAATGCCTACCTGCTGTTACTTGGTCTGTAAAGAAAAATCTGCTTCAGTCCTACCTTCTGAAAGAAAAATACAGAAACTGATAATAAAATACCACAACTTCTTGCATCATTACAAAACTGCTTAGAAAGACACTGCAATGGCCCCTTCCTGAGTGAGAAAAAAGTTAATTTATGGTTACCTGACAGAGGACAGCCCAGACATGGCGATTTTCCTTTGCACTTGCTTGTCCATGAGTGGCAGTTAGCATGCTTACAGTCAGCAGCCTCATCCTAAGAAAGGCAAACCTTCTCTGTGGAATTCTTGAAAGAACAGTGCAGAGAGGGAAACGGATATCATCTACTAGTTAGGGAGAGTACTGGCAACTTAGACTTTTCAACTTCAACTGGCAGAGGCTGGATACTGCTTAAGCCAAGCTCCAATTACCAAAATGGAAAGATGCATCAAGAGAGAAAGCAAGCAAGGAAGAAAGTCATGCACAGAATCTGTGAGTAAGTCAGGCAGCAAACCAAGGTCTATGCATTTCTAGACTTCTCCCCTTCCACTGGCAACATTTTTATCAAACTTGGAGAGGAAACTTTCCTTTCTACTTGAATTAAGTTCTCCTGAAAAGAATATGCAACCTCCTTCTGCCTGCTGGTGGGCTGCAGAGCTCCATCCATAAATGGCCTATTCTCATCTCTGAGGGAACAGGAACCTGACGCCAGAGTGTGCAAGGAGAATACGTGCGTTTCCACTCAGCAGCTCCCTACTGAACTGCTGAGTCACACATTTTCTCTGCATTAATTTTCACATTACTCCCACTCTGTCCACCTGCCACTTCATCTGGGATGGGTGGGAGGAGAGAAAAAGAGGTGAAGTCAGAAAAAATGTTCATGTTCACCCAGGTCCATCATTATGATACTGCAGGGTCACATAAAAAAGCAAGCCTACAAGCTGCTAGAGAGGGATGGAGAAGAGAAGATTCCAACACAAGCTGCCTCCCCCTCTTACTCAAGAAGAAGAGACTAGCCATCAAACAAGCTGCAAGCTTTTATTCAACTCTCAGTCACTGATGTGACGTGCTTGCTGTTATGTTCTGCAAGTTTCAGGTTTCAGATCAGAGGTTTTCCCTCTTTTCTATGACTTACAAGAGCTTTCAAAATGCTATAAACAGGTACTGTGTAGTAGTGGACTAGGTGCCACAGGGAAGTACACAATGATAAGCTCCAATACCATCTGGACAGATGCAGTTCCTAAGGGCATCTTCAGCTGACCTGCTGCAGTGGAAACATCCACCAGCCCCAACTTTCATCATTCAAGAACAAGAAAAAAAACCAGCCATTTTTTTTTGCAGCCTTCATAACACCCAACCATAAGACAAGCCAACATCTCCTATTATCTATTAAATTCTTATATAGAAAAGGGACTCTGGTATCAGTGGTGGGATACATGCTTATCATGCTTACAGAGGGTCCAGATTGCTCATAAGTTATGCTGTACATATAGAAACATAAATTTCATTAATTACAAGATAGTATTTTTTTTCTGTAATTAGATTTCTGGGCAGTACAGTTTATAGATCATGACAAAAATAAATGCCACGAGGCATACTATTTTATGAAATCAGTGTCTGAAAAAGCACTTCTGAAACTGACTTTCAGACTAAACCAGGACAACTGTGATGAATTTTCAGATTAATTCTTAACCTACTGTTACTGTCAGTATTCAGTATAAAAATTGAGGGCTGTTAAGAACTAAATAAGGATTTTGTTTTATTAAGCAAAATTAGCAATTCTAAAAGTAAGCCTGTTTTATCCTGTGAGAATGAGTCTGTTCTTAGGTAATGTTCAGCCTTGATTCTCAGTAATTCTTCTGGTGCAAATCTGTTTGCTTGAAAATGTGCTTGTGCTCTACAGGCCTGGAGTGCAAAGACTGGTCTTGGAAGAGTTTGATGACATCACATTAACATGTCGCATTAATAGAACTTCCACTCCCCACCCTCTAGAGTGGCTTATCATCATGTTGCTCAAGGAATAGTTCACAAAAGAATGTAACTGTGGAGGAAAAGAAATAAGGAACAGATAAAAGCAAAACTCAAACTCTTCTCAAATCTCCCTGGCTCCATACATTTTTTTGTTCCAAATAACCAAAAGAATTTGCAATTTTACAAGACAGGACTCCAGTCTGTGAAGTCATTCTTGAAGAGGGAAGAATGCAGCCTGCTACCAGAGGCTTCATTTCACTTAAGAGACTGGGAGAATTCACTTGAGTTGCCATCAAACCCTTCCTTTCTGGAAGAAACCAGATGCTCAAGATGGCACTCCCCCCTAGACCAGAAGTCCTACACAGTGCTAGTGACCACTTACCTAGCCCATCTAGTAGGAGATAAAGTAACTTAGATGATGATCTCACCAAATCTCTAGTCCATAATAATTCACATGAAATAGAGTTGCAAGGGCAAAGCAGCTGTTTACATTAAAGAAAGAATGTAAACCCCAAGGGTTGAGGTTAGAACAGCCCAATAACTAAAGTATAATACAAAAGGCAATACTTGGCTGACACCACTCTAAATCAGGTGTAAGCCTCACTCACATGAGAGGGAGAAGAAAACAAAGTCATTAGGCACTCTGTTATAGAAAGACAGGCCTCCCAGGTCAGCAAAGATTAACTCCTAGGAGCCATCAGAAGCAGTAAGGGGCTGTCAAAGAAAACAACCATATGGGAAGCATGAGAGCTACTGTACCATCTGTTGGGGTCTGATTCTCCTCCAGTACTCATTATAAATTGCTGTGTCTCTACTAATAATGGAGGAGTTGCTTTTAATTTCCACTGCAAGATTAGTTATGCTCTTGTCCACATCTAAATCATACTCCCACTACAAAATCAAATACACAAGAGGTTTACTCTTAATGGCTCTACTAATGCTTACAGATCTTAAACACAAGATGTGTTGTTAGGCCCTGTCCTTTCTCCTTTTCTCTGGTGAAACATGACAAGTTAAAGGATATGCTATTTCTCATGGCAGCTACAGCCCCTAGAGCAGTGTTTGCTTCAAAACAAAATATTAAATATGGTATCAAATTACAGCTCTTAAGTGAATGGAGACCCTCAGTGGGCAGAGACAGTGAATATTAACTTCTATCACACTCACATGTAATTACCATTTGCCATCTTTCAACCAGGGCTCTATTCAAAGATTCTTGTGTTTGTTATTTTTCTTAAGGCTTTTTCCTTGTTTCCTATTAAACCCCATAGAAAAGGTCCATCTCATTACTGCTTAACAATAAAATGCCTATTAAAAAAAAAAAAAAAAAAAGAAGTATTTCAGTGAAAGTTTTCAAGTGCCTGGTGATAATTTTGGAGATGCCTTGAGCTTTTGTAAACAGACTGCAAGTTGACTTTCAGTGGAATTAGTTGTCCCAAATTATTCCCAGCCTGCAAATCCCCTTTAACACTGAAAATGGAAATCCACAAAGCAGCTCTGTAATTCCACAGTTAAAAAGATATGTCTTTTTTCTGCTCATGAATCAGCCTTGCACAGACAACATAGCCAGTGAGGACTGTCAACAGCTCAACGATGCAGATTGAGATGCACAGGGTTGAACAGTCTTTTTGAAAGAGCATCATCAACTCTCCCTCCCAAACCCAAATTATACTTTTTGTGCTTTTAGCCTGTAACTACAGGATATACTTAAATGTGCCTGAAGTCATAATAAAAAAACAGCAGCAGTAATTTAAAACCCATCAAATGGCCTCTGTGACACAAGAGTGCATTTGATAATTAAAAGCAACTAGCACATTCTGGTCTCACGCACTTTTGAAAGTATTTACTATTCATACTACTGTCATCTCAATTGGTGTTAGCACACTTGAAAAAAGCACATCTCTTCTCATAAATGAATAACTTTTACAGCTGCAATGCCAATACCATTGTGTGTTTCGAATTTCTCTTCAGTGACTTACTAGCCTGGTGTCCTACAGGTATTAAATGTGCTTTCTGCTCTGGTGAATGAGAGGTTTTGCACCCTGAAGCAGATGGGTGATATGCTGGCTTCCTGACAGGTTCAAACAGGAAGATTTTGATGTCACTCATTTGGGGATAGCCTGCTTTACTGACTAACATCTTATGCCCTGGAGCCTTCATCAAAAACATTTAGGAAAGCCACTATCACATTCAACATTTATTTCAAAGACATTCTCCTCCCTGAGCAAAGTAAAGTATATCAAGACCAGTCTCAACAATCATCTTCAGCCACAAACCTGATACATACCTCAATGGTACTATCCCAAGTATAAGCATCTTGCTTTCTTTTATGTATTTAAAAAGTCTATGCTTGCACTGTTTGACTTCCCCAAAAAGCAATGGCATCAATTCAGATGCTGTGACTCAGGCTCCACAGTAAGCACTTGTATAGATAAGGGTGTGAACATCTGGAAACAGGATGCCCATGCTCAATTTTCTCTCTGTACTAGACTGCTATTTCCACCCAGGGCTACTCCATTATGGGCCCAAATGCAAAGCCTGCACAACTAAATGTCATTACTTTCAGTTCAATGCTCATTACCTCTAACTGCAGTCCCTTCATGTTAGAGGCATGCTTAGATTATTAAAATGTTTTATAACTGCCTCAATCTCTTCTTCTCCCTAGCAGCACAAAAATCAACAGTGCATGAAGAAGGTAACAATCCACTTTATTTACTTATGTGTAGTCTACATGGGCTCCTATACAGTGCTCATGAACACAAGTTACACAGCCCTAAGTAGAGAACTAAAAAAATATGACAGCTTGCCTTCTCATCTTCTTCCCAGTGAGAGAAGATGCACAGAGCAATGTTTTGTCTAGATAGATAAGCAGACATGCACAAGTAGTTATGGATCTATGTCAGAGAAGGTGAGATAAAAAAAAGCACACACTGATGATGAGCTTTGTAATTAATCTGGGAGGATCTTGCATCACTCGCCTGCAGTCATAAGCTTCGCCCTACAAAACAGCCCCAAGAAACAAACCTCTCATGGACGCATGCTTTCCAAGGCTCCACTTGATCTGAGGTGACTGTATCTTATGCAGCACAGCCTCATGCTGAATTACCTTACCAAAAGGTAACATGGAGACGCCATGTTTTGATCCTGCATTAGCATAGCACTTCTATTTCCAGGGCCAGCTTGATATTAGCTAGCCTAGTGATTTTCATTCTGTAGTCCAGCAAACAGCACAGAAATGTTCTTTGATACCTTAGACTGAGACCATTGTGGAGAGGACTTGAATATGAGCTGATGTTAGACAGAAGAAAGTGGCAGGTATGCTGCATTTGTAGGAGGCACTGCTGCCAAGGGGGCACACTTAAAACCTCCTATTGCTACAGGTATAAATGGTCTCACAGTATCTTCTATTCTGAGGATGAAAAGACAGCGAGTTATTTTTCTGCCTCACCTATGCCACACAAATTGCAGCTATTCAAAAACATTGTTTTCTTAGGCCTTGATGAAAGCATTTCTTCCTTCTCAGGAGCTCCTGATTTTCTGATCTATAATTCAGGTCACCACAAAGGCAACAAGCTTATCTTTATGGTCTCCTAGTAGTCCCACTGTTCAGTCTCCATGACGAAACACTACTGTGTGTGTAAGATACTTTGAAATATAGGTAGTCAATTCCCTCCAATTGCATGTTTCTTATGAACTGTGGGTGACAGTATATGTCAATTGGATGTAAAATTTCATCCACAAAGCTATATTCCTGCTATGCTATGCAGAACACTTCACCTACATTAACAGGAAATGCCAAGTTTCTTCCCACAGAGGTATTCACTTGACTTCAACATGAAGAAGTTAAACCTGCACTGAGTAATCCTGTAAATCTCATTCTCGGCTTCTAAGAACCAATTCAGCACTTTCCAATCCATCCCACCTGTCTTCCTCCTCAGTGACCAGATTCTAGTAAGAATCTTTTTCGTAGAACCCCTCAACTCCCAACAATAACTATGCCCTTTTTCCTGAAGACAGCATTAATTATGGCGGGAAAATCATGTGCAGAATGGACAAGAGCTACATTTTATGCATGGCTCAGATAGAAGCACTGTCATCTACTTCAGATATGCTGAGCAAAGACAAAAAGACAAATCAAGGAAATACCTAGTCCTAATTTTGGAGGATAATTATAACATTATAGTCCATCCTTTCATTCTCTACAGATCTTGGAATGGTCTTACCAACTGAAAAGACGTAGCACCTCCAAATCTATACATGCATTTAATAGGAACAGCACTTCAGCAGCATGCAGAAAATCCTGAAGAACAAAGGAAGCTTCACCTAAGATCTGTCGCACAGGCATTCTCTGCTACAGAAAATAGCACAGGCTCTTCGATGTCCTGGCAAAGGACATTCAGAACCTGTCAGTACTAGTGAGCACACAGTGTGCTAAAAGGGGCCATTTTGAGAGCTCCTGCATGAGCATGACAAAGAAAAATTACCTATTCTGAAAAAGCTTTATGTATTTCTCTTTGTCTCCCACTGAAGGCATACAAAATGGAAGGCACTTAGAGTCCTTCAGGAGTGCCATCTCTCTTCCTGAAAGCCTGCAAAATTGGCAAGATGAAATTTCTACCTATTTCAGCAGGAAGATATCTGGGTGGGAAGTTGGGACTAAGCCCTGTAGCCTCACCACCCCTCCTCCTATTCCTGGCCTCAGAAGAGACCATTTTTTATGTATGGGAAAGACAAAAAGGTATTCAAACTGCTAAAGACTTTGCAAAGTAGCAACTTTGGACTGTCATTTGAAGGTCAGTCTCCAACATACAGTATTTATCTTCCTACTGTCAAACAACTGTTGGAGTAGAAAGGGGTTTTAATAGAGTATTTTAATTAAATCTAGAACGTTAATGGGTTTTTTGTAATATTGTGGCATTGTATCTATGAAAAGCAATGAAAAAATGGTTCTATTTATTAAGTGGTAATAGCTGTAGTCTTTGAACATATGCTTAATGAATAAATCTGTTAGGAAAAAAGGCCTGTGTGTATTGAAGGGGGGTAGTAGGTTTTTTCTCACTTAAAGTGTGCCATGATGGCAATCAGCAACAGCAAATGGCCTCTATTGTCATGACTACATAAAATTCCATTTGGCCATTTACTTTCAGGTGAAATTGCTTTTTTCCTTTAAGTAACACATTCCTTAAGCTAAACCTGCTGAGTTGAAAATAAAGCAATGCTGGATTCATGTTATTAAGGACACCTGATAAGCATTCATGTTCCTAGTAGGTGTAAAGGAACCACAATATAGTAATACCCAGGCAGCTTGCTACCACAGCATGGGGTGCAGCACACAAGAAGCCAGATAGACTACAGTGAAGGGACATTCAGACTGTTCTCACTGTGAGCTCTAACAACCCAGTGCTAGCATGTATTGCAGTGGTGGGTGCAATTTTAGGGGTGAAATTACATAGAATACAGCGCAGCACAAAACCTGGACAGAATAGACTATGAAAAGCTTAGATGACAACCAAAAAGCTGTGACAGCAAATAAGAACAAACTTAACTTACTGGGTTTCCATTTCCATGAGCGGGTGGACGAATCTAGTAAGATAACAGATTTCTTTGTTAAATTAAAATGCCAATTCCTTACACTGGGAATTAAGTATGGAAAATATCCACAATTAAGATACAGCTGGCTGGATAATTTTAAAGGAAGCTTGATAGACATTGCTCAAATACACGCCAAAAAAGTCAAATGCACGCCAAAAAAGTCAAATGCATCAATATTTACTCAACTCCTCTTCCATCCTCCCAAAAGCTCTTCTCACTGAGTGCCAAAATCTCTCATTTCTCCACTAAATCTGAGAGATTAAGTTCCTCAGTTCTACTCTGAATGCTCTAAAGGAAGGTTCCCCAAGACAGACTTCCCTTCTTGTTCTTTTCTTCAACAATATGCTAGAATATGGCTTTTTTGCAACACAGCCAGATCTCAACTGGAAGGCACATTTTGTAGTGAAAGGACCACAGGGAACTCTGGGCTGCATTTAGCCAGATTTCTTACTGCAACACACTGCAGCTGGAAATCTAATAACCAGGTGAGACCATGCCATGGTCACCCCTGCTTCTACAGGTTTTCTTAGGCAGCAGGGTTGGGAGGCTGCTCCTCACTGCTTTCGGACAGTTGAACGTGACTCAACGCCTTCTCCCCATCAGTTTTGCCAACTTCTCAGTCCTTGCAGTCCCTCCTCTTTCCTTTAAGAACTTTTCTCTGTGAACATGCAGAGCAGATCCAGATTAACAAAGATCAGAGATCATGAGTGGGTGGAAAGATATAAAATGCATAAAGATAAAGCAAGTCTCAGGCTCCCAAGACTTCTTTTCTGAGAGTGAACCGTGATACAATGAAAAAAACATTCCATCATTAAAACCTCTAATTCTTGGGAATGGTATTCCCCTCCTACTCTCTTCTTAACACTACCTTTACTGAAATATTTTTCTCATTGAGGTTTCTTGCATTTTCCCATGGTAACAGAGATGTCACCAGCAGGCATAGGGAAAGCATGAAACCTCAAACTGCAAACTGGTAAGGCAGAGGTCTAGAAAGCATGACTTCCAAAAGAGTAGAGGTTTAAGATACTGTGACAACAGACATTAGACTTTTAAAGGGTGGTTTGCTTCAGCTAAAATAAGTTTATGAGACTGCTGCAGACACATGTCAGCAAGGTTCTGCTCTCAAAAATTACTACCATTTTTACCAGGCTGATTTTCAGCTTATTTCACCAGGTAGTTGTGATTAGTTAGTCCACTAATCACTCAGTTCAACAACCCAAATAGTGACCAGCAAGCACGCACAAAATTTGATATGTGACAACATGCCCAATTCAAAACACTGTACCGGTTTGGATCCCACATCCCTGAAACAGGCCCTTTGGTATTTTTCATCTCTAAAAAATATCTGTTCTATGACATTAAACCAGGGCCTGCAAAATCACTCTCATCAGGTAACAAGACGAAAGTTAAGCTAGACAACAAACTAGCAGCAACAAACAGAGAAGGGGGGAGATAAAATACAGATGACAAAAGTGACAAAAGAAGGTGTATGCTTGAGAATAATGGAAATGAGAATATTTGATGAAAGAAGAGATGAAAGAAGGAAAATAAATACAAGGCCATAGAAGAGAAGCCCACAGGAGGAGGATGAGGAATGTGAAAGCCTGGCAGGACTGAGTGGAGACTAAACCCAGCATCTGGCAGTAGCTCAAAGACAGCACCATACGCAAGAAGTACAGTACACTAAAAATTTCTGCAGGATTAAGTAACCTCAGAGTCTTTCCTCCCTTTCTAGAATACCTTGCTTTAAACTCTAAAGAAGGAAAAAAAAAAATCTAGTTAAACTTCTCTGTGATTGCTATTTCCCAGTTGCCACTTTGAGTTTCATTTTCAAAACCAGCTTAAAAATATGAAGTCCATTTCACACTGAAAGATAATGAGACAATACTGCACAGTTGCTTTTGAAACAGACTGGCATGCTTTCCAAACTGCTGCCTACCATATGCTTTTACTTCCTTTAATTGTGCCTGTGAATAAAACACACATTTGTGTCTTCATTTGTCAGTCACAATTAAGGAAACACATTGCAGTTGCAGTTGTGACAACATCAAATACAACAGAATGGGCAGTCCGAGGACCCCTGGTCCTCATAGGGGACTCAACCACCTCAATATGTGTTGGAGGGACAACACAGCAAGGCACAAGCAAACAAGAAGGTTCCTGGAATGTGCTGATGATAACTTCCTTCTCCAACAGACAGAGGAACCAACGAGGAGAGAAGCTATGCTGGACCTTGTTCTCACCAACAGGGAGGGGCTGGTGGGGAATGCGAAGCTCAAGGGCAGTCTTGGCTGCAGTGACCACAAAATGATGAAGTTCAAGATGTACTCAAGATCCTTAGGGCAGTGTCCTGGGTTCAGCAGTAGCAGTCATTTTTCTCCTCCTTGGTAGCTGGTGCAGTGCAGTGTTTTGACTTTCGGCTTGGGAACAGAGCTGATAACAGTGATGTTTTGGTTTGGCCAAGGACTTTGAGAGGCTCATGCTCTGCCAGGAAGGAGGGGAGGCCAGGAGGAAGCGGAGACGGAACGCCTGACCCGGGCTGGCCGGGGCGGTATTCCATGCCACAGCACGTCATGTCCGGGATGTAACTGGGAGTTAGCCGGAAGGGCTGGGACTGCAGGGTTGGAGGAGGCATCGGTCAGTGCTTGGTCGGGCTTGGGGGGGACAAGTTATCGGTCAGCTGATGGCGAGGTGATGTATTCTCTTCCTTTGTTATTTCCTTTATCATTGTTATTATTGGTAGTAGAGGTGGCGATTTGTGTTGTACATTGGTTGCTGGACTGTTCTTGTCTCAACCCATGGAATTTGCACTCTTTTGATCCTCCTCCCCATTCCTCCGGGAGCAGGGAAGGGGAGAGCCCGGGGGGGGGGGGGGGGGGGCAGCCCTCAATTGCTCTCAGCCCGGCACCACTCACTGGGAGTGAGTGAACAAGCTGTCTGGCTAGGGTTTAAACCACGACAGGCAGCAAGGGGGGTGTGCATAAAGCTCACTACCCTGGCTTTCCAGAGAGATAACTACAGCCTCTTGAGGCATCTGTGCGGTAGGGAAAAATCCCTGGAAGGAACAGGAACAGGAGCCAAAAAAAATGGTTAATATTCACAAATCGCCTTCTCCAAGCTCAGGATCAATGCATCCTGACAGTCAGGCAAGAACACCACGCAGGAGGCCTGCTTGGATGAACAAAGAGCTCCTGAATAAACTCCAGCACAAAAAGGAAGCCTACAGAAGATGGAAGCAAGGACAGGTAGCTTGGGAGGAAGATAGGGAAATTGCCTGAGGAGCCAGAGATCAGGTTAGGAAAGCTCAAGCCCCCACAGAATTAAATCTGCTCAGGTACATTAAGGGCAATAAGAAAAGCACTTATAAGTATGTTGGGGATAAAAATAAAACAAGGGAAAATGTGGACCCTCTCCGGAAGGAAATGGGAGACCTGGTTACCTGTGACATGGAGACAGCTGACGTACTAAGTAACTTTTTTGCCTCGGTCTTCACCAGCAAGAGATCTGCTCACACCACTCAAGTCACAGAAGGCAAAGGCAGGGACAGGGAGAACTAAGAACTGCCTGCTGTAGGAGATCAGGTTTGATACCACCTAAAGAAGCTGGAAGTGCACAAGTCCATGGCACCTGAAAGATGCATCCTTGGGTCCTGAGGGAAATAGCAGATGAAGTTGCCAAGCCATTATCCATCATATTTAAGAAGTTGTGGCAGTCCAGTGGAAGGGGAAAAATAACTCTCATTTTTTAAAAATGAAAATCCAGGGAATTATAGGGCTGTCAGTCTCACCTCAGTGCCCAGCAAGATCATGGAGCAGATCCTCCTGGAAACAAAGCTAAGGTATACGGAAAACAGAGAGGTGATTAGTGACAGCCAACATCGCTTCACTAAGGGAAAAATCATGCCTGACAAACTTGGTGGCCTTCTAACAATGGGGTTACAGCATTAGTGGGTAAGGGAAGAGCAGCTTATGTTATCTACCTGGACTTGCGCAAAGCATATGACACCATCCAGACAACATCCTTGTCTCTAAACTGGAGAGGCATGGATTTGATGTGTGGACCACTCAGTGGATAAGGAATTGGCTGGATGGTTGCACTCAAAATGTTATGGTCAACAGCCTGATATTCAAGTGGAGACCAGTGCTGAGTGGCATTCCCTAAGGGTAGGTACTGGGACCTGTGCTGTTTAACATCTCTGTTTGTAACATGGACAGTGGGGTTGAGCGCACCATCAGCAAGTTTGCCAATGACATCAACTGTGTGCTACAGTTGATGCCATGCACAGGGACCTTGCCAGGCTTGAGTGGTGGGCCCATGTGAACCTTGTGAACACACAAATATAGGCTGGGTGGAGAATGGATTACAGCAGCCCTCAGGGGAACAACACCTTCGGGGTGTTGGCGGGCAAGAAGCTCAACATGACCTGCCAGTGTCTACTTGCAGCCCAGAAAGCTGACTGCATCCTGGGCTGTATCAAAAGGAGTGTGACCAGAAGGTAGAGGGAGGCAATTCTGCCCCTCTGCTCCACTCTCATGACATCTCATCTGGAGTACTGTGTGCAGCTTTGGGGCTCCCCACATAAGAATGATGTGGACTTGTTGGAGTGCATCCAGAGGAGGGCCATGAAGACGATCAGGGGCTGGAGCACGTCTCCTTTAAAGGAGATAGTTAGACATGCTCAGCCTGGTGAAAAGAAGGCTCATGGGAGCACCCTTCCAGTACCTAAAGGGGGCCTACAAGAAAGCTGGAGAGGGACTTTTTACAAAGGCATGTAGATATAGGTCAAGGGGTAATGGCTTTAAACTAAGAGGGTAGATTTAGATTAGACATGGAAGAAGTTCTTCACTGTGAGGATGCTGAGTCACAAGAACAGGATGCCCAGAGGAGCAGTGTCTGCCCCATCCCTGGCAGTGTTCAAGGCCAAGATGGATGGGGTTTTGAGCAATCTGGTCTAGTGGAAGGTGTCCCTGCCCATGGCAGGGGGTTTGGAATTAACATGACCTTTAAGGTCCCTTCCAACGCAAACCACTCTGTGATTCTATGATATAACTGTCAGAACAGTCCTGAATAATGCTTGGAGAAAAGTGACAGCCTGGATATTCTATTTTGGTGCCTGTGTAGTAGTGGAGACACAGTAGAATGTACTCCTAGCTTGGACTTAGGATCCCAGTCTTCATAGGTACTACCAGAAACTGTTTTAAAAAAACAAACTCCATGATCCACCTTTGAAATACAGCTGCCTACTTGGGCTAGCACTCCTGCATCCTATCATATTAAGTATGCTTCAATGTGCTGGGAGGATATGCTTGTAACTCTAAATAAATCTTTAAATTTCTCAAGTGACATTCTTGTATTAAGGTCCAAAGTCTAAATCCAGAACAAATAACTGGTAAGGTCAAATGAATACATGAGCCCAAACTCAGGTGTGTTCCACTTAATCTGGTTATTTTTAAACTGCAAACATCGTACAGCATTATCAAGCAAATGAGACAGCTTCATCTTACAAATGACTCTGCACTGCAGTTGGAAACGTGCTGTTTACCTGGGAAAGAAAGAAGCAGTGTAGAATGCATCCAGAGGAACACTGATATTGCTGAAACCATGAAAAAAAATTGGTTGCTGGAGAAGCAGTAGCACAATGGTTAGAATACCCTGCTGTGGAAACCCAAATCACAGGCTGGAGCTTTGCACTAAAAAACTGTGCTAGATCAGCCTGTGATATCTTTCATTTGGGCTGCTAGGTTGAAGATGAGAACACACATCACTACAAACTGCTGCCTGCCGAAACATGTGTGCTCTAATGCAGTCGATGTAGCCTGCTAGGCATTTTGAAGTTCAAACCTTTGCAGCAATTCATAATTTGAAGTGCATACTCTGCTAATGACAAACTGTATTAGAGACCAGCCAGCTTCAGTTTCCTAGAGTGACATGATGAATGGCAATCTCTTCATGCAGACCTAGAAAGTCACTTAGTGACACAAAGACACAGGGATCTATCAGCAAATGGATTCTGCTGTGTTTTCATGCAGAATGTCTGGTGACTGAAAGATTCCAACTTCCACTGAAACTTCAGTGGAAAACAAATAATCAGTTTCCTTAAAAGCCTCATAAAATCCCAGTTTGAATAACAGAGTATTATATTTGGTATGAAACCAAAAGATACCTTTGATATTGTGACTGCTATGCTGGGCTCTAATGAAGCTGGCAGGGAAATAAACATAGACTGAGGGATAGTGACAACAGGTTCAACTATGTAACTTTCAAATGCCATTTTGCCAGAGTTATATCCCTTACTTGGTATGAGGCAAGAAAACAATTTTATGCACAGCATAGGAGGAGAGAGAAGAACATCAAGTCAACTCACTTGCCACCTGGCCATCTTGAGAAAGAATTAAGTTCAAAAAGAATTGAAAAAAAACCCAAACCCTAAGAACTTCTCCAGCTCTTCATAAAGGTATGCCACACACACCAAAAAAAAAACACTCCATCTCTCAAACATTACTTTCCTAGTAATTGATTTTCCTTTAATATATTGACAAAATATTGTTATGAGTATTTACCCATGTTACCCATACAGCATATAACGCATCGTAGATATAAATTATCCATGTATTTAATCCACTGGTAAATACTAAGTTTTCAAACCATTGTTACATTTCTTTTGATTCTCCTTGTTGTTGCAATTGACATTTTCACCACTTTTACCTAGTGTGCTGCAAGCAAATGCTACTTCTTCATGATCTGTAACGGAACAGGAAGAAAAAGAACCTTACAAGAAATGGGTGGGACTTTTTTCATGCCAAAGTCATAGTGGCTTTTTTCATGGTTCTATTTCCATTCCACATGCAAACATATGGTTAGCTAAGCTCTGTGTATGTTACTATACAGACATTTCATAAGCACAAATCTCTTTCTGAATCAAGCATTCATTAGAAATGCTGACTACTGTTTATAAATACTAGAGTGAAATTATGGAATGTCCATGTAAAGGAAGCTCAGTGTTACATGAACAGTCTCTCATCTCGTATTTGTCAAACCATTAAGAAAGCAATCTCTTCTTCCTTCCACAATGTTATCAGGGAAGCGTTCTTTCCACTGATGGTATATTGCTGTATCTTACTTCTCAAACAGAAGCAGTATAAACCACACACAGCCAGACTAAGGCTTTCTTATTCATTTCACTCTTTTTGTAAGACATCTCCATGAAGTCATCAGGATCATTTGTGCAACAACATCAAATGAAGCAGGGATTACAATCTGGCCCACAAAAAAAACCAACCAACCAACCAAAAAAACACCACCCAAAACCAAACAAACACAATGACACTCATGTATTGCTGATAGCCAATACCTTTCTTAAAGTCAAGTTCCTTGAAGACAAAACTGTCTTACATAATCCTGAAAGAAACTTTAGTAAAGCAATAAGGACCACAGAACTAAAACTGGCACATGGTAATTTATCAAATAGATACTTGTCAAAAAGAACAGACTATTTTTAATTTAACCCTTTGTTGTAATCAGGCTCCCTGCAGATGCAAGGTACCTTGGCACTGCAAACTGCCTCATTTTCATTCTCTCTGATTCTTAGATGCTATTCAGAGATGGACTGATATTTTCACCAGTTTAATTTTCTACAGTGCTTTGTGTACAGATTGCAGAAGAAACTTCCTTTAACAAAAATTTAACTGAAAGACTTCAACATCAAACTGTCAACCCAAGTGCACACTCCTTCAGAAATAGCATGTTAATTTTGCTCAACCCCACACTCATGTGACCCCTTCTATCCGTATCCTGGTTTCCACTGCATCACAGCAGCTGATGGCTATGTCACACAGCTACAGCAAAACTTTTCAAGCCTCCAGGAACACCAGTTTTATTTCACTCTGTGTACTTTTTGCTTCATATGCTATGTTGGATACAAGTACATGCAAAATCTCACATGAAGCAGTTGTGTGAAATAAATAGCCTGCTGGTTACTTAAAATGACCATTTTTCAATCTAGCCCATTGTTTTATGGTTTTACTATCCCTTTTCAATGGCGGGCACAAACACATCCTAATGGTTTCCCAAGGCATTTTTCAGAATTTGAAAGTCAACACTGGTTTAACAATCTGCCCTAACCAAGCAAGGCATTAGAAGTTTCTCATTAGCTCACACACCCTGCAATGAAAACAGTAATACCTGCTTTGTACTCATGGCTTAACTTAGGCACTAAACCACTGGAAACCTTTGGCCACATTCTACATAGCATTTTCTGCAATGTCAAAGTTTGTCAGTGCATTTGAGGCAGCTGTATATAATGATACCCTTTTCTTAGCCAAATTTGAGACAAAGGCCAGTCTACAGTCCTGTAACAATGCCTGGATGGTGACTTTTACTTCAAACATTTATTGGAGCAACTTCTGTCAACTTTAAAAACATAAATTTGCATTTCATACATCATTTTGTGACACTTCCCTCAAGTTAGTATCATTGGTACTCTGCCTTTGCCTCTTGTGCCAAAACCAGTCTGTTAAGCCACCTCAGACTGAGATTTTTTAGGGTGCCTTTTCAGCAGGCATGGTTGCCAGAGGCAGCCTAGGAAAACAGACTGTCTTCCATGATATTTTACCAATGCTTCTATGCTGATACTGCTATGCTAAAACGAAAGCAAGTGTATGACCTTCAGTTCACATTCAGCTGAAAAGCTTTACCATGAGTTTTTTGGAACTATTTCACTTTGATGTCACACGAGAAATGATTGTCGATCTTTTCTTCCTCCCCTCCCACATCAGGTTTTCCCAGGCTAAGCTTTTCTGCAAGGCAGAACTACCCACGCAATAAAAACAAAACTGTTTGAAAAACTTCCTTTTGTATTGCCCGCATATAAAATTAAGCGACTATCACTGCTGAATTAAAGATCTTTTTGACAAACAACCTGCAGGCTACATGCACAAGCACATGATATTTTGGCCAAGCAGAATTCAACAGAGATGAGGAGAAGCAAATAAAGGGTGGAACACTTCTCTTAGGGCAGTGTCAAAGCCTAAGTGAAAACACAAGAAGTAGGAGTGCCATATAAAATGTGGGGGAGGGTGGAAGAGGAAGTAAAAACAAAAAAAAACCAAACAAAAACCCAAACAAACCTAAAAACCTTACTCTGCCACAACCATTCACACATTTTACCCCAAAGCAGCATAGTGGTGGACAGGAAATACAGGGTGAATATATTCTATCTGTAAGAATCATATACTGGCTTTATAGCACATAGATATATAAAGAGAGAGATATTATTTTAAAACTACCTAGTAAAAATAGGATGTGTGTGTTTCCATGTTGGTGACTGGATCAAATTCACTCATGATTTAACTTCATACTTTTAACTACATTTTACTACAAATTTCAGTGCAGGGATAAATTTGATAAACTCTGCAAAATTATTTCAGAATTCATTATATTGTGTAACCAGCTGAACTGCATTTACATCTTGCTTTGAAATTAACATATAACTATAAAGATAAGGTAATATACAATATTATGTTTTTACTTATGCTAAACTATCAAGAGTAAGTGCTTTGAGGCAAAAAGTGCATGTTTGCCATTTACTACATGTTTCTACATGTCCTAACATTAAAAGGCTTCCAGTATCTTGGCACACCTCACACCACTTCAGTAAACAATACTGACTTTTTGTGGCCTATGTTCACAGTGGCCTCAAAGAATCTGGACAAGACTGTGTAACACAAAGGCTGTAAAGAACACTAGCATGAGTCTCTGAGCTTATAGAAAAAGCATCCTTTCTATAGTCATCAAATAAGGGGCAAGCACTGACTTTCAGCTGGCCAAAGCTGACCACTTGCATCTAATCTGTAAAGAAAATGTCAATACCCTGGAGAAAGGTTACCTGAAGTTTCTTGGGATTCTTACATAAGTAATAAAAGGTCACCGCTCATAAAGGGCTTTTCAGAAGTAAAGCATACAGCATATGAAATGAACCCATTCACCTTACTGCTTGTTTGCATTCAGAACACATTTTTGCCCTCCAAACACTCTCTAATAAAGGCTTTCAGCACCCTCTTTCAATAAGCAGAGCCTCTTCCACAGTGTGGAGTTGATTCCAAAGGCACACTCTCATCACATGAACTAACTAGCTTTGATACTGTAAAAAACAACCACGGACTGCAGTAGTGTGCAAGACATCTATATCTGCAAGACAGTATGAAAGGCAGGCTCAATGCAACATTAAGGCTTATTTAGGCTGTAACCAGAAGATAAATAGATCAGTTAACCAATAAAATGAAAAAAAAAAAAAAGTGTCTTTACCAGATGCTAATTTGTCTTTACCAAAGACAAGCAGCTCTAGGAGCCCTCACTGCACAGACAAACAAGACTTTCAGGTAAGAGGCAGAATAAACTTAAAACTAAGTCCAGAATGAGCTGAAAATACCCACTTCCTTGATTTTACTTGCAGCTTACCACAACTAACTAAAAACCCTGTTTGAGACAGCTGCAGACTGAATTTTTAAGGACTTTCTAAGGAGCTTTTAGGAGACAAAGGCTTAACCCTCAAGAAGTATGAAGGACTAAATAGCAAAAGTGCCCTCTCTTATGGATGTCCTGTTAAAATCACAGGGAGCTCATTTCATTAGAAACTGTCCTTCCAGTTCTGAACAGGCTAATAAATCAAAGACCACCTTGATATTCAGACTCTCACACTGGGACGAGGTGACCACTACATATAGATGAGGACATCCACATCCTCAAGGAAAAGTACATTTTAGAGCAAGTCATGTACTTGGAAGACACCAGGATACAAGACAGCATCCAGGTAAAAGCAAGTAGGCAGTCATGTGTGAGGCACTCCTCCAAAAATCCCCTCAATCAATGCAGCACATCTTAGCATAAAGGAATTCTCTGCTACTCAGGACAAGGGACTACTAAGTCAAGGCAGAAAACTTCCTGTAAATGCCTGGATACACACTGCATCTTTCACTTGTAATACAAACATGGTATAGAGGAATTATGTAGGTCAAAGAATAAGAAATATTGTCTGTGTACACAGTGTGTGTCAAAACATAACTCAAAATTTATTCTTAAAACTAGAAAAGTCAGGCATAAATCATACAGATGGTATTTATACTTTTACAGCCATTTTAGAAACTCCTCTCCATTCCTCACTGGAAAAGATGACAACCAATTCTTTTCAGCCATTTTTTTTTTTTTATTATTTGTGTTCTGTTTTCTTAAGTCAAAGTTCAAACACAGAAATTATGTCTTTCATGCAAGTGCCAAGGGGAAGCAAGTGCCAAGGGGAAGCAAGTGCCAAGGGGAAGCAAGTGCCAAGGGGAAGCAAGTGCCAAGGGGAAGCAAGTGCCAAGGGGAAGCAACCTTCTCTTACAGTGTAAGTACCATTCAAAACAACTAACAAACACCATAAAAAAAAACATGGATAGTTACAAGTTCAGCAGCAGCAGCCTCACTGCTCCTTTGAAACTTCTGCCAATGACCTAATCGCCAGCCCTGTGCAATAGCTCCCAAGAAAACAAGCTTCACAAGGCACGCATTCCAGTCCAGCAGCATGTCCATGAAGAGTAGAACCAAGAAGCGACTGGATTTCGTACGTGAATGTCACTGGAAAAAAAAGCGCCTCTTAACTCACTACTGAAGGCCAATTACATCCCCAAACTGCATCAAGTGGTCTAATAAAAGATGCTATGCCTCTCTGTATAGCTCTCCTTATACTACCTTGTCTTAACATGAAGGGCTCGGATATCTGAACAGGTTGGCCCAGTATATAAAGTTACTACTTCTTAGTAGTTACTATGCTTAAGTGGAAGTGTAATTGACTCTTCATGCTCTCAGCCTAATGCAAACAGAAGACAAGATGGCTAAAATTCAAGTAAGAAGCGCTTACTGCTTTTCCAAAAGCAAACTAAGAACATGTACACATAGTTGCAGCTCACACAGTTCAGCTGACACAAGGTAACTTATATTTCTTAGTTTTTAACATAATACTGCTTGCAATGAGAATAGCCCCAAATGCTGCTCTTTGGCCTTCCTCTGTACCTGCAGTCCACCACATGTCCAAATGCTGGTAACAAAAGGATTTTCTTTACACATGTTGCTGTGAAGGAACTTGGTATCATGACATTTCCGGAAAGGCCAAATGAATAAGAATAAATGCTGAAGCTGTAGGCACAAGGTTTGGTATTTCTAGGTCCTTGTAGCTTCTGGAAAGAAGGAGGTACCTCTTCTTAAGCTATATGCAACTGTTGTAGTCTGCCTTCAGTGTAAGCTCCTTGCCAGACTCTACACTTAATCCCTTTTACTACATTGTCTCAGCCTCATCTCTCTCCAACCATGAAACTTAGGGAGTAGTTTTAAACTGCTAAACCCTATTGCCTAACATACACCGTCTTCCTGTCTGTCCAACAGCATGTGAATGATCAGAAGAAAATACCAGTAAAGCAAGGACAGTCAGAAATCACTCCTATCTCTGAATAAGCATACAGCCTTACTCTCAATTACTTTTTATCTTGCAGCTGATGTGTAAACAATGTTCAGATTTGGTAGCATTTTGCACCTGCTTTACACTGATGTAAAAGACATATGCCTCCATGTGCCCATGACTGTGAGGAAATCACTGAAGGCAGAAAGTTTTACAAAAAGCCTGTCAATTTAAACAATAAAGGCAAAACAACTGCACGACCTTCCTTTTAAAACTCTTGCATGTCCTTTTTTATACTAACATGAGCAGCTAAAACCATTCACAGGAATACTTAGCCAAGTGCATAAGTGCCAGCAACATCAGGCTCAAATTAAGAGATTTCAGAACTTCGTTTTGCTCCATGTGAAACCCCTGGAGGATGTGTCACAGAGGACTGAGAAGCAAGTCTGGTTGCAAGTACTCAGAAGCACATTTGGAGTACTTCCCGGAAGCAAGAGTGACTTTATCTTGTGCTCTGTATGAGCAAATCCCATATTTTTTAAGCCACCAGGTTAATTTTTGCTGAAATAACTGTCATCGTCTGCCTAGACACAAGCAAAAGTTATGCACATAATTACCTGGATATACACCCTGGCACTGACAGAGCAGCAAACCAGGTTAATGTGCAGGAGTGCCATCACAAAACAGCAACACAATCCCAAGGGTGTAACACAAAACACTAAGATGGTTTATTGCTACTGTTCACTTTCCCTGTTCTGAGGAGGACATAGAATCTACTCCAAAAACCACATCATTCAGGCAATAGGCAGTAATGTGTTGCAAGATGTCTGATTTAGGGTTGTAGATAGAGTGAGGGAACAAGAGTATTGCTAAAATTCAAGTAAGAAGTGCTTAGTGCTTCTACAAAAGCAGACTAAGAATAGGTACAAACAGTTACTGTGGTTCAGCTGACACAAGGTAACCTGACCACACTTCTTAGTTTTTAACAAAATGCTGTTTGCAATGAGAGTAGCCTGAAAAGGGACTACTTGGGGCCACACGCTCTCCTTTCATCCTTATATTCCCTTTTCTCTGTCTTAGAATGGACAAACCTGAAGATGAGGCCAAGTCTCCTGGGGCAGAGGAACAGAAACATTAAAATAAAGTGTGCACTTAAGTGGTTTCTGTCTTGGAATCTGGAAACCAAGTTTAATTAACCAGTTGAATGGAAAGCACAGTTTACATAACAGTCTTTGTGGACTCTCACCCCAGTCATTCCACACAACCCCTTGTAACTGCTAGTCCACATAATAGCAATTTTTCCCTGGTAAAAATAATTGCATGAGGAATTTATATTCCAGTGTTCACAGACACCAAGAAAGAAAAAACAGGTGCTTAAAACAGAGGAAATAGAAAGCAATCCATGTAGCACAGGCCACTAAACAGTTCTGTAAGGGAAACACAGCTTCTTTAACTCCTAGAAATTAGTTTTTCATCAGATAGAAAACTATTCAACACTAAAAGGATATTGACAGATTCTGCCACAGTCAATGAACAGCATCCTGGAAAGAGTCTGAAGATGTCTGTCTTTCTTAACTTATACTCTGGAAGCCTGCTTCCTGAAATACTGTATGCTTATGAGATAAGGCAGTGAAAAGCATTAAACAGTTGGAAAATTTTAGCTCTGTGATCAAGATCTGTCCATTGAATACTTTATTGGTTGTCAGGCCACAAATGTAACTTGGTGATTTGGGATTCTTTGGTTTCCAGGGTGTCCATTTTTTTTTTTTAAGATTCAGCTCAAGAGACTGTCTCCCATTCTGTGTTTGCAGACTTCTTAGCTCGGGGGCCTCAATTTCTCTTGGGGAATTTAAATGAGATAGCATACAAAAAAAAAAAATCAACACTTAATTTAGCGTCATGCTGCATTTAAGATGATCTTATACTGCTGTAGAGAGGGGCTTGTTTCACCCTGCTCAGTCTCCTCTATTGCATCATATCCATCTATCTATGCAGCAGCAAGGCTGCTCCTTCAGCTTGCAGAACTGATGGAAAAATAATTAATTTGGGGGGTGGATTACTCATCATTGGAGGAGTGAAAAGGGGACCATCTTCAGTGGAAGCTTACTGCTAGATTAAATGCAGAGCTGAACTGCACTCTGCTGTCAGGGATTTACAGAACTTCCCTGGGTGTTCAGGTTAGTAATATCGGCACAGATATTTTAAAACTATGGCTAAGCAAGTATCAAATGGAATTTAACTTGTTACAGCATCCTAATTTTTGTTAAAACCTCGCTTTAATTCTATCAAAGAAAGAGATCAAACCTCAATCAGAGCAATTAAATACAAAACTTTCCAACAACATTCCCACTGGAAAAACAAAAGGTTTACATACAATATGCACGTTTATAGCTATTACTTGAAATTTTAATGTCATCTGCAAACTATCATCTTGTAGTTTCAAAAACTTGATTATATTAATAACTATGACCAATATTGTTTTCTGTGCATAGAGATAAACATCCTGCTCAAGGATCTGAACTCCTATTTAAAAACAAAACCAAACATTAAGAATAAAAAGCACTCAGTTCTGAGACACATATGTGGCTGCATTGCATATTTCCTGCCTACACTGACAGTGTGGGAGCTCTGTTAGTCATCTAATGTGCATATTTGCTTGGCATAATGCCTCTACTTTCTTATGCAGGCAAGAAAGATGATCATCAGTTTACTGTATTCTTACATCTTCATTGCATGTTCATCAGTCAGCATGGCCAGGCCTTCCCAATTCAAACTACAAGCTGTTAGGAGATAGACCAGTTCAAAGTGAAGCCCAAGGACTGGAAGGTTGTTAAGCACATCTATAAAGACAAGGGAAGACTTAGTTTGATGCTGCTTAGACACGTTTTGGTGGAACCTAACAAAATGTTTATTTTGAGAATAAGGACCTTTTACTGAACAGAAGCCTAATTTAGTTTTGCTTTCAACCCCGACACAGATCTTTTTACTATCTTCAAGGGCATTAGAGGTTCTCAGGTTCTTTGCTTTAACTGTCGTTCTCTGCCTCCATTCTGGAAGAACCTGAATTTAGTTTTCAAGTAAGGCTGTCATAAGATCTCCTTGCCCACACTATAGCAGGACCACACAGATCCCATACTTCTGGCATGCCAATTTCATGTAAATCATAGGAAACACATACAAGAAAGGTAGATACCCTTTTACTATAACATTGACAATGAAATCTGAAGAGGAAGTGAGGGAGGCAGAACTTCCAGGTGCCTCAATCTTCTCAGACCTTGAAGAAGTGACTCTGGCCATTTCCCCTCCCAATGGCCTTGGATGCTGCCAATTACTTTTTTAACCACGAGATACTTCATTTTACAACCTTCTTTGTATAGAATTAAAATGCACCAATTCAACTGTTTTCTGACACGCAAGGGAAGAAGTGCTTTGAGGGGAGGTAGCTCATGCTGTTTCTTAGGTATCTCAGTTGTGAGCCCACTTAACACTGATTACTGTATTTATGTCAAGGAGAAGTCTCATGCTGCCCCACTCCATTGTGGAAATTGGCAGGGCCAGCCTTTTAAGGGCAATCTGGGACTGCCTTACAGGACCTCTGTTAATCCCTTTATTATGAAGACTGCTGAAGTGCCTTCAGCAACACGGTCTGCTGTGTCTCTGATGGTTTTGCCCCAAATGTGCACAAGTTTGGATTCCTGAGGACTGCAGTGCTTTGGTGTAATTTCTGCTGACTGCACTCAGTGCGTCAGTATCTAGCTGAAAGGAACAGCTTTTGACAAGCAAGAGCTCAGAATAGGTAAGGTCTGGTCTGATGTAGTGGAGCTCTGTCTCCAAATTCTATGATTGTAAAGACAGAAGAAATATGTGGGAAGCATCCACAATAATCAACCATATCAAGTAAATTAGCAATTAATTTAGTGAGCTACTAAAATCTAGCAAAAATGAATCCTGAGAGATTCTGGTCACAGTTACCCTGATGTAAATCTATATTAACTCCTAGAGAGAACATCAATCTCCATGACAGTTGCTTCAGATTTACACCCAGCTACTCGGAATTTGTGCACTTGTTTTCGTAGCCGTGTGGGAGATCTGTCTATCCCGCAGATTCTGCAAGGTACACAGAGTTACATTTCTGTAAGAATCCAACCTCAGTGAAATGGGGAAATTAAATTCTCCACTCTGACGAAACCTAAGCCTCCCACATAACAGAAAAAAACCCTGCTACAGAATCAGCCACTACATGCGGTCACAATGTGCTCCTCAGCTCTTAAGTCTTTGAGCAGTAAAAATAATTCCCTCTCACTGGATTTCATGAAACATAACAGCAAACATCAAAATTACTACATTCTTCCATGCCTGGAACTCTCATAAGTATTATGAATACCAGATCCACAGAGTGCAGTTTTGAGACCAGTGTCACAACCCTACCAAAATCCACATAAGTCTTCAAGGTCTTCTTTTTAAGACAGTAAAGAAAGGGTAAACACCTTCTGGCTATTAGCACTACCCCATGTGCTAAATGCTGCAGCTGCATTAAAATTTTGATATGAAAAAGGAGTTACTGTCCTGCCAAACAACCCTTCACCCTTTCTACCAACTCTACTCAGCTATGCATCCCTGTCTCTGCACAGCCATCACTTCCCTCTTTCTTTTACCCCTTAAACTAATCACTGGATTAAAATGATATAATGCCCCTTTCCCACCCACACAAATCTCAATAAAAGTAGCACAGACCTGCCCATGAAATTCTAAGTTGATTCAGATAAGAAAATGTTTGCATCCTTCTGAGTGAGCCAGAGTATGTGTCATAGGTAATAAAGAGAAGAAACAGATCACAAGCAACATACAAATGCTAGTGATGCAATTGTGAATTCAACGTATGTTCAGGGACCTTGTCAAATTGTCTGTGGAAACATGGGGGAGAGATACTTAGAGCCACTTTTGCTAGACATCTTAAATTCACATTAAGAACTTGCATCAAACTCATTCATGTGGGGATTTTTTTAGAGCAAACTGTAAATGTCCCCATACTGGCCTAACTTGAAAGAACTGGACACACTTCTACTCCCATTCCAGTGATGGTTATGTTAGCACTACAGACCCTAACTGCCTCACCTGGCTTTATCCTTTGCAGGAACTGGCTACATGAAAGAGCCCAGAATCTGCTTGATATTCCTTTGTTTCATGCTGTAAGGGGGGTTTATAGGGTTACTCAAGATTATCCAGCAAAGTCAGAGAGCATGGGCTTCATGCATTCATAAGGAAGTTTCAGAACTGTATTTAATTTAGGAATTTTTTTTTCTTCTCTCATGTAAAATATCTTTCTGAAGACTGTTTAATTATTCAATATTAGTGTGGGTTCATGGTTTCTCTGCAGTGGGTCTCCATCAAAACAACCTGATCAGCTTATAAGCAAGCATCATACTAAAAACTCATATGGCATTAGTAAAGGTAGCCAAAATTTTCATGGTTCCTGGCATTTGTAGAGTTCAAACAGTGCAGGTCAAGTGTATTCACAAGTCAGCCCACAGTCGAATACACAGAAAAATATAAATACCACTGCTAAATAAGCTTTTGCCTTCACAAGTATTCTAAAATTTTTTCTTTAAAAAAAGGCTATTTTCATGGTTTATGCTAGACTGGGGGAGGCGTATTTTGAATCCTTAAAATCGCTTGAAAGGGGAAGCAGCATTTTAAAGGACCCACTAATTCATTTACTAGCAAGAAAAAGAAAAGAATGAAAGAGAGATAATCAGACAGTTTGGTTTTTGTTGTTTTTTTTGTTTGTTTGTTTTGGTTTTTGTTTTTTTTTTTTAACAAGAAAAATTAAGCCTCACTTCAGTATTTAAATGAAGTGGCTGAAAAGTATTTGGCAACCAAGTTGAAAACCAGATGGCAATTTTCAGGGTGTCACACTTTGAATGGTAATATATAATAGCTAAATAAACGCTGATCTTTAAAAAAAGTTGACATTTTAGATAAACAGTTCTACACAAAAGAATTTCTTCTACATAGGCCAGTTTGGTTCTTATAATTAGACTTCCCAAAAACTCTTAAACTTTTTTTTTGTTTACAGATAAAAGTTACATCACAGTACAGTACAACAAGTGTCTTAAGAATACCTATTGCAGAATGAGGATATATGTGAAGTTGTTTAGAAAGTTATGTTACATGGATAACCTGCAAATAGTACAGAGTATTGGAGCACCCCACAATAAAAAAAAAAAAAAATTCAACATTTCTCTAAGATGAAGCTAAATCTAGCCTCCAGATGTACCAAGAAGTAAATAAATCCCATAGTACTCTACAATGCTTATCTGAACCTCCATAAAAATACTGGGCAGAAATGAAACTAGAATTACATATATATATATCTCACATGCCTTTCTGAACCTAACTGAGCTTCACCAACAGATGAGATAGGAATTCAGTTGGTTACTGAGGGCTAGGCATGAATATCCTGCTTAATTTATAGAAGACTACCTGGACACAAAGCAATCTGTACCATTACTCTAGAATCTCCTCATTTGACTCATCCTCCTGCCTGAAGAACAGCATGGAAGTAAACCAAAGTAAAACAGACTCTCTCATAATATCAGAATGAAAATTGCTTTGTAGCAGCAAGAGATAGACTAAAAACAAAATTGAATGCCAATTTGCAAACTGCCATTAAATTTCCAGGAAGCTAATCCACCAAGGCGCATACTGCACCCTAGAGAGCCCTTAATGAATAGTGTCACGTTTGTAATAGGCTACTTAAGTTTGCATCAGCATTTACATTATAAATTGCTAATTATATGTTAGAAAAAAAATCCTGAAACTTACTGAAACATGATATACAGGGTTCCAGTCTGGGAACACAGACTCTGGGAGGGATGTGGGGAAAAAGTGTTCATACTAGGGCTGACTAGATTTCATGTTTTATTTGAAAATAATAAAACCTAAAAAATAAGAGAGAGAAGCTTGGAACCATTTCAAGTTCCAAAAGCAGAAAATATTTTGGCAGGCATTTAAGGCCAAGCCCTGGAGGTGGTAAATGCCCTTGACTCTAATTGTAGTGGGATGTATGAGTGGTTAGCATACCTACAAAGAATGAGGGGTTACCAGTGTCTAGTACTTGTTTATATCGCTGAAATCATACTGTAACTCAGAACCTTACCTTTCACACACTGCTGTTTTCTCAGTATGAACTATGGTGAGCCTGACCACCTTACATAATTCCCCTTTTTCTATAAACAAGGCTGAGTTTACTAGTGTGGTAAGTCAGTCTTAAGAAAGATTCGAACAGAGAGCTGGCAATGCTCTAGAAAGAGAAGAGTTTTTTTGTTTCCAGCACTGTACCAAATGGCATCTTCCTGCTTGCTAAATAGCCACCTTCTCAGGTTGAACTGCCCCATTGCTCTTGGGGTACCACGTAACACTAAACAAAGTAAAACAGATTATTCTAAAATGATGAATACAGTACCTCAAATCATCAGTGTATCACTACCATACACATTTAGTCTGTTGCTGGCTCAGCCTTAAAAACTAATGAGTTCTCTAAAGAGTATAAAGACATAATGCTTAAAGCAAAAGAAGCTGCTGCCAATACTGTTTTCCTCTCCCTAGACACCATATCAAATCAAAAACAGAATAGCAGCTTTTGCCCCTCAGCAGAGTATCAAGATCCTATCTGACAGAAAAAAATACCTATGGCTGTGTGGACAGACCTTGAAATTCCACAACCTGAAAGCCATCACCATGTAGCCTGATCTTACTCCCTTTGCCATCTGGGGGATTTCTGCCATCAAGTTCAACATGAAGAGAAATTAAACTTCATTTTGGGGTAACTTTTGAAGTTATCTTGGTCCAAGTTTGGTGAAGATGCTAAACCTTACTTAGAAATAACAACCTGCATACAACTGAAGGGGGTGCTTAGTTTCTCCAGCTCTAACACTCACTTGATTTCTTGCTTTTCCTTTTCTGTGCAGTAGTTAACACACCCACAGATATCATACGGCATATACACAGGTCAGCAGAGTCATTTATGTAAGGCACCTTCTTTAAAGAACTATCTCACACAAAGGGGAACATCAGCAGATGGGGCCTGCTTATGCATTATATTCTTCAAATGCAAATGCCTGGCAACTGCAGAGGGGTATAGGAACAATCCCTTTCTCATCCTTTCCAGCCCTGCTTTTCATGCCATCACTGCACACAAAAGATGTAGAATTAAAATAGCTTCTTTTGCCTTCCAATCCCTTTGCTTCCCAAAAACCACTCTCCACTTCAAATAGTCACTGAGAAGTAGTTTACCAGAAAAAGGTTTAAAAACCCTCAAAATGGGTTAAGAATTATATCCAATTAACAGCTCCAAAATGACACAATAAGTGACTAGTACAGAAAAGGAGTTTTAAAATTTACTCTGATCTAAGGTGCGAGACACTTCTTGACCAACAGGAAAAAAAATGCTCCTCTAGGACAAAGAAGCAGTATCATGTAAATCACTATCACTAACAAGCAAGGCTTTATCTTGCTCAACATGTTAGCAGTATCTCATATTTCTGCTCATCTCTAGCTCTGGTAACTTATGATGCATCTGCTCCTAAAATCATGCAGCAACCAAAGAAGAAAGCTGGCAATCACAAGAAGGTAGACAGAATGATTAAGTGCTCCAGTAGTTCAGGAAATGGCCTAGAAACAGCTGGATGGACAAGGGGTAACGGGTTAAAACTTAAACAGGGGAAGTTTAGGTTGGATATAAGAAGGAAATTCTTTCCTGTTAGGGTGGTGAGGCACTGGAATAGGTTGCCCAGGGAGGTTGTGAATGCTCCATCCCTGGCAGTGTTCAAGGCCAGGTTGGACGAGGCCTTGGGTGATATGATTCAGCGTAAGGTGTCCCTGCCCACGGGGAACTAGATGATCTTAAGGTCCTTTCCAACCCTAACGATTCTATGATTCTATGATATGGCATTTTCCAGCACCAGTTCTGGTTTCAAGATGGTATTTCCAAATACCTGCTATGTTCTTAGAATCACAGAGCATGATGTCCATAGCAATCAGTCGCAAAAGAGGAACAAAAACCAGAATCAAGCAATTCTTTTATGTATCCTTCAGTGGCAATTCATTTATCAGCTCATTTCAGTCCATGATAAAGTTCCTTACAAATAAGGGATTCTATAGCTTCCAGGGGAAAACTGCTCCTTTCATACTTGGACAACATAAAACAGAAGCTGCTAATCTAAGAGGATGCAGTGGACAAAGAGGGTAGTTTGTGCTTCCTTGGTTTGAAGCCTTTGTGGCAGAAGGTTGCTCAGCTCTTTGTGAGAGAGAGAAGGAAAAAAAAAAATTAGCTAGGAGATGACACTTGGGCTGGAGAGGTGACAAGCACAGATGAAAAGGATGAGAGCCATGTATAGAGCAGCAGAGATTGGTATCAGCTGGAAAAAAAAAAAAAAAGGAAGAAAAGCTTACAGTCACAGATAGAAAACTATATTCCAAGCTGGAAAAAACATCTGCTTTCAAGGACATTAAATCAGCTTAAAGGTCTGCTCTCAATTTCTACTTCTGTTCAGTATCAGCAACCAAGTGAGTAAGTAGATGGCTTAATAAAGCAAATTCCCAAATGACCGCGGAAACTATTTCATATTCCAGCTAGCCTTGGACTGCCTTCTCTTCCCAGCATAATCAGCAGTCTCATAGGCACAGCTTTACAAATCCCAGGCTACCAGATAAATGACAGTAAGCTGTGACAGAACACAGTAAAGCCAGAGACAGCGTTAGCAGGACCTGACTTCTCAGCAAGCTTGCCAAGCAGAAGCGAAACTTTTTCTAAATCCTGGATACAACAGTAATGGTTTCCCTCTGTCCAAGCACAAAAACCAGCACCATGCCTGAATCAGCGTCTTGCCACTGGCATAATTTTTTGCCTTAAAAAACTCTGCATGTAGCTCTGAAGTCATGCCCGCAACTAACACAAAGCAACACTTCTCAGTTTTATCTAATGTAAGCTAATATAATGTAATATAATCCACTCAAGTATAACAGACTGAAAACTGATGTTCCAGGCTGCACAGAATACACTGCAGATAAAACATTTTACAAGGGCATGCAGTGACGGGACAAGGGGCAATGGCTTCAAACAAAAGAGTGTAGATTTAGATGTTAGGAAGAAGTTCTTTACTATGAGGGTTCATGAAGCACTGGCACAGGCTGCCTTGAGAAACTGGCAATGGAAGTCTTCAAGGCCAGGCTGGACGGGGCTTGGAGTGACCTGGTCTACTGGAAGGCATCGCTGCCCACAGGGCTGGAACTAGATAAGCTTTAAGATCCCTTCCAACCCAAACCATTCTAGGATTACGTGATATGATCTAGCATTGCTACAAAATTATAGAGTATTTTATCTCCATCTGTGATCTGCTGCCCACTGGCAGCATGCAGAACCATGACAAATAGCCAAAACTAAATTCAGTATCAAGATCTACAGTATTTCCAATCAGGATTCTAACAGGTCAGGGTGCCATACAACACATACAATATTCAAAGGGACAAAGGCAATGTTTTTTTCCTAAAAATGTCAAGGACATACACTGTTGTAAACGATGCTTAAAACTTAAAAGAGGTGAAAGTTAAAAAGTGGAAGTGCCAATTTCAGGGAAAAAATACATAACTAAGAAACCAGAAAAGTTATAAAACACACATAGCATTGAGAATGTTACACATGCTTACAGTAATTTACCACAAAGAACAGAGCGCTTAAGGGTCTGAAACATGCTTTAAAACAATAAATAAAGGGCTAAAATACATACAGGATCTGGGCACTCAACTCCTTATGTATTTCAGTACAAGTCAGGCATCACGTTAAGTATGTGAGAGGTCCCCCTCTAACTTAAAAGAAAATGTTAAGCAGTTTTATTATGTGGGCATTCTAAATAAGCTCTGAAATGCAGAAACAATCACCAGCAGAATAAAGTAGCTATTACATGCTTTTTAGTCACAGGATTTGCTACAATAATTCCTGAAGCTCCCAGCAGTTTCGTAACAAAGTAGTCACATCTGCAGTTTCACAGAAATGGTCATGTCTGTGCCAATGTTTCATCTTCTGTTTGCAGGCTCTTATTTCCATGTTTAGAAGAGAACTGAAACAAGCCAACTACTTAAATTATTCCACCTCCCTCACTTGCTATTCTTAATCTTAAGGAGCAAATGCTTTGGTCATTGTAATGGAATGGTGTCGGTGATCTGTACTGGCAAGGGAGGCTCTGCTGCAAAAGACAGCTACAACCAAGCCCCGGGCTGATAATATGCACTGTTACTGAAAATAAGGGAACAGATGCTGTTGGAGTACCAAATGGAAGACGCTCTGGAAAAGAAAATAAACAAATCTAGCCATACTCAACAAGTCAAGGTACAGGAGGGAAGCAGCGAGTCTCTATTCATGGAAGTAAAAAGTGCTCTGTGGAAACATCAGAAAAAACGTACAGTGTGATGAATAAAATGGATTCCCTTTCCCAGAATCTCTGGATGATGCTAGAAAAAAATATAAAACATATTTTATTTACCTGGAATAAACAAACAACATAAACAACAAAAATCCAACACAAAAAAAAAACCGAAATGAACCAACCAAACAAAAAAACCCCACCCTCCAAACAAACAAAAAAAATCAACCACCACCATCCCCACCCTTAAAATAAACACAACAACCCAATAACAAAACCAACACCAACTCCCCCACCCCCCTCCCCAAGAAAAAAGACCAGCAAACAGTCAAGTGCAATTCGGTAAGCTAACAGAAAATTCAAAAGTGGTATCATATACCCAAGGGAGCGCTTCAAATAACATCTCTTGCAAAACAAGTACTCTTAGAGAGAGTGAATCAACATGTCTAGCTTGCTTCTAAGTGCCCTGACCTAAACAGTATAACCTAAACCTTGCAAGAGTAGAGAAAAATGAAACTTCAAGCCAATAGATTCCTTCTCACTGCCATTAGCTGGCCTTCAATAGACTGTCTTCCATATTACTTCACAGGCGTATATTCCTGTATTTTAAATACCCAAAGTTTGGTCAAGTCCAAGACAACGCCATGAGATGCAAAATTTCATTACTGATTGAGAATTGCATGGAATACGTCCAAGGAGATCCAGCTGCCTGCCTTTTGTGTAACTAGATACTTAATAGTGGAATTGTAAGAACAGGTCTCCAGAGTGGCTGTGGCTGTGCAGAAAAGCTTGTGGTTTTCGTGTGCTGTCACCCTACAACCCACAGACTGCTTATGAGAACCCAATTTTTGAAGCTGAGCTCGGATCAGTGAGCAGATTCAATAGACTGTTCTGTTCCCCTATATTCTTCTCAGCTAAAGAAGAAACTTCTCAACTCCTCCTCTCCCACTTACAGCAGTCATTCTGCACACATGAAGTAAAACTGTGATCCTGGCAAGATGGTGGGAGGTAGGAATGAGGCTACAAAAGAAAAAACAAACAAACAAAAAAAAACCAACAAAACCAAAATGCACCAAAAAAAACCCAAACAAACGAAAGAAACAAGAAAAAAAAAAAAAAACAAAACAAAAACCCTGAAAAAACACCCCCAACAACCACCAAAAAAGGCTAGTTTCTGTTGGTTTAGCACACCTCAGCTCTTTGAATCCTGCCTTCCAAACGGATCCAAAGCTTGTTATACTCCAATTTACATTGTCTCATGTCTGCTCCTTTGCCACTTATTTCAAGCAATTTTATACTTTACTGACTTAAGCTTACAGACTAATCCTAATCCTACAACAATTTTCAACATATAATTCTTAATGATGCATAATACAAGGTATCTTTACCTGTACCCCTTGCATTTGAATAAAGGGTATATACATCTCCAGACACACACAACTCTTAGGATCTAGGGAGATTGTTTTTTCTAGTTATAATTTTTATTTCAGCAAACATACATTTCAAGAAGTAAGAAATGTCACAGAGTCACTTCTCTGCTGCACTAGTAATACAAGATGCATCATCACCTGAATAAACAGCCATGGCTGTAAATAGAAAGCATTCTTCTAAATAGAAAGTGTTCTGCTCACTGTAGGTATGGAACAAAGGCGTGGATATCTTAAGAGAACATTTAACCTTAACTTTTCATATTGAGTTTACAGATGAAAATACACACCTTTACCAAAGCACATGTACTCGGAAGACCTTTGTACTTTTGTCACACTTCAACTTGCACTGTTATTGGGCTCCTTTTGTTGTTTTATTCCCCTGTAGGTTTAGATGTGATTTCACAAACTTCCATGATAGTAATTTAGAGCTAAGAGTCTGTCTATACAGGACTACCTACCAGAACAGCCATTCCAAATATTTAGGCATATACATTTCCATGTACACAGTCTGCTTCTGTAAAAGGTGTGCACATGGGGAAAACAAGCTTGGTACACTAATGTTAGCAAATTTCCATATGGAAATTAGCCTTCTGTTTCCCAATGAAATGCATCTATCTCCGGCATCTCTCAGGGTCACACAGGAACAAAAGACAGGATTCGATCACTGCCTACTTACAAATAGAAACAGATTCGCTTTTTGCATTTAGTGTTTCTTACAGGAACTCTGTAATGAACGTGAAATGAAATAGAAGCTGGAGATTCTTCCACTTTTTGAAATGGAAAAATCTAAGTCTGCTGGACTTGTACACTATAATATCCACTAATATTGATTGCTCTCCCCCCCCCCCCCCCCCCCCCCGCAGAAGCAGTTATCAATCTTGTATCTGCCAAGCAGAGTGTTACTTTTGTATTTAATGTTGAGGTTACAACTGTGTAATGTATTTCAAGACATAACACCTACAATGAAGTGTTAGCATCCTAGTCTCTTTACTTGTATCCTGTTCACAACTGACAGGACCCTATAGTGCAAAAAGCCTCAGTGATAAAATAAACTTTCAAGGATACAGACATCATTGATATGAAATGTTTTGTCTATTTCATAACATCAATGATTTCATGAACTTTGTCAACTTCAGGTTTCAAACAGCCTTCTGCAAATGAAGTGACATCTTTGAAACACACAGCTTTCAAAATAGAGATTTCTTTATAACCACTGGTTTCAGTCATGCTGTAAATTTACACTACCTTTTCCTAGATCTCCTAGCAGTTGTAGAAACAAAGTAGCTCAAGAACGATGGGTGCAGATTTCTTGGTTCACCAGGGTAAATAAAACAACTTCCTCTAATGTAGAGGGATTAAATTCACACTCACATGTAGAAAAAGCCTAATCGCTCCATAGTCATTAGTGCAACTGAACAGAAACATACACAGGTCCTGAAAGCAGACTCTTGTCCACTATTAAGTTTTATCAGCTCAATAACTCCTTGTAAAGCCAAGGACATCTCATCCTTCTTAAGACTTACAATTCCAGACTAGACTACGGTGCCATCTTATGCTGTCAGTGTCTGCCAGGAACTCTGGAGCTCTATCCTCCATCACCTTCTTTAAGGAACATTCTTATCTTGCACAAAACTGCTGTCTTCAGAGTCCTGGGTGCCCACCAGCACTTTTAAAGAAACATGATCTGTGGACAAATGAGCGGCAGAACAATTCTAGTAATATATGAATTACAACATCTGTGGAATTTAAAAAAGTAGTGTAATTAAGACCAGCTGTGTCATAGGTTATGCTGTCTGATGAAGTGGTGTACGTGCAGAGACATCAGTTTGGATAGTGACATGTTAGCTATGTGTCAGTGGGCAAAACTAGCAAGCTGGCTAGGCATACTGCAGCTATCAGCAACTTTTTATTGAAACTTTCAAAATCTGTCTGAACTTCTGGCACGTCTGGAAGTACCAAGTTTGCACACACAGGATTATGAAGACAGCTATCATTCTGAATAAATTCATTCTGAATAAATTCATGCACATAAAGGTATTACAAGGGGTAATGGGTTAAAACTTAAACAGGGGAAGTTTAGATTGGATATATTCTTTCCTGTGAGGGTGGTGAGGCACTGGAATAGGTTGCCCAGGGAGGTTGTGAATGCTCCATCCCTAGCAGTGTTCAAGGCCAGGCTGGACGAGGCCTTGGGTTGATATGATTTAGCGTAAGGTGTCCCTGCCCACAGCAGGGGGTTGGAACTAGATGATCTTAAGGTCCTTTCCAACCCTAATTAGTCTATGATTCTACATACAATTGTCACTCCTGTATACTCATTGCTATTTGAACCCAGCATCGTTTATACAATTCTTTTAGGAAGGACGGTCTAAATGGCTTTATTATACTGCAGTGATTGACAAGGTTACTCTAAAGGTGTTTATCTGATGATGAGACCCTCTGCAACTTAAAACGAGTTGCTTATACCTGAAGGATGAGCTTCTGTCAAAACCAAGAGTTCCCACTGACACATGCCATTGTGTCCACAGGTCAGCATTGCTATAAAAATGCAAGTTGCACTATCTAGCTGTTATACCCATAAGCACAGCACTAAAACACAGAATGAAACCAATTATAATACAAAATCAGAAAGGAAACAAGAAACAATATTTTTTTTGTGCTAGAGGTCTACCTCTTCAAAAGACTAAATATTTTGGGCAGCTATCCTTGATCTTAAACCAGGGTCAGACTGTTAACTTTTCATTTCACCCATCTCTTAGAGATCCAAACGGAATCAAGCCCCAGTGAAACAAATCATGAAAGGCTGCTCATGCCCTGAACAGGTTAGGAGTTACATGTTATAGGTCACATGCAGCAAAACTCCAAGCAAGAAAGGGCTAAAAGGAAAAAAGGCACAAACCAAGAACATACAGAACCACTTACTGTAATTCTAGCTGATCACAGATCAGGAGTCTTATAACACAGGAGCACGATTCTGACTTCTAACGTGCAAATTATTACCATACTAGCTTTTTTAAAGTGCTGCTCAAGATCACAGGTCAAGTTGGTTCCGTACCATTAAGGGAGGAGTCTGAAAAGAGCCAAAAAAAAAATTACTGGGAAAGAACCCCATAGTGAGATAAAAAATCCTGCCACGTTCCAGAGACATTCAAGACCTTTGCCTTTTTCGTGGCTCACTCTCTATGCAGTAGCACAAATACACGTAGCATACACATACTCTGCATCTCTTCTGGCCTTAATCTGCTAAAGATGCATTAGTACAAACCAGCTCTTCTGTTCTTAGTTTTTACTTGTGTGTTTGGTTGTTCTGTTGTGGGTTTTTTCCAAAGGGAGTCTCAAATATCCTCTAATGTAGAAACACTTTGCCTCTGAAAACTAAAAATAAACTCTTTGAAGTGTCAGCTTAAACCAAGAACCCATGCCCTATCATAGGTTAAATCTTGGGGCCCATCAGCCACACTTTGCTGTGGTCTACACAGGCTAAGAAGCAAACTGAAAGAGAACTCCAACAGCAAAATTCTCAGTTATTTTAGTGAAGCAAGATACTTTGCTTCACTAAAAAAAACACTTTGTCAAGCACGTTCATCAAAAATACTTTGTCAAGCACTTTTTAAAAAGCTACAGTTCAGAAAATCTCTCCTACAAAAGCCGACAGGGCTGTAGCATCCACTGCCTTTTTACTTAAGATCCCACATAACTGAGTGATCTGGTTAAGCAACTAAACCAACAAAACCTACTTTTGGTGAGGGTCTGTTTGTGGACAATTGGGAAGTAAAGCCAAGCAAGTGGTATTCTTTAAAGTAAACTGAGAGGCAAATTTACACATTCTCAAAACAGAATTTCCTAATTTCTACATTAACTTCCCTATCTCATCTCTCCCGCAAGCCCAAAACAGCTAAATGGCTGATCTTTTGAGGCAGAAGCAGAAAGTTAGAACAATTCCTCCCCCCACACTCACCCCGTGCTGCAAATCAGCGTAATTGCTCCTTCTGCAGCAACATCTGCCTTTCCAAATACTGAGAAAGCAGATATTGGAAAACATCCTGCTACACGGATTTTGAGATCCAGAAAACAAAATAAACGTTCATAGATAACTTTTCAAGGGGCCCCCCCTCTGTTTTTAAGCATAAGCTACATAACAGAAAACAGTTCTTCCATTTCAAAACAGTATAGGTCCTTAAAAGCTGAATGTATGTTTTTGCTTTTGTACTTTATCATTATTAATATCAAAAGATGCATGCTATAATCATCGAGATTTGAATTCTTGTTGTGTATTCTACCATTTACATACTAAATTGTTGGTCTTGCTATTTAAAGACTTGTTTTACATGCACAACATTCAGTTGGCAACTCTCTCTCCAGTGGAGTGACAAACATTTTAAAGCTTAGCCCTTAAACCACAAGGATAACACTAAGTGAGGAGTAAAAAGGAAATAACAACAACAACAACAAAAAAAAAAAAACACAAAAAAACACCCAAACAACAAAACCAGCAACAAAATATTACAAAGAATAAAGCCTATTCAAACAACAAAATTAATTAAACAAATGAACATGTGCTTACTTTCCTGTACATACCTACTGAAATAGCTGGGACTCATTATGTGCAAACCTAAAATGAGAGTTATGGTGTCCATTTTATTCACACTCAAACCAATATGCTATATTTTCTCACAATAGGTGAATTTTATGCCCCTGAACAATCCTTGGCTTTGGATAGACAACCCTAATTCGAACACAGCAATGAAAACACTGAGAAAAGCACTACATTCTGGTACTCCAAAGGGGAAAAAAACTGCAAAATAAGCATAAGGCAAGCACATTTTTTTATTTTTTTTTTTACCTCACAACTTCTGCTTAAGTCAATGTGAGCTCTGGGTCTATGCAAGATTTGAACTTGATCCATTAATTATTTATACAACAAAAGAGTTCACTCAAACTGCCTAACAAAACACTGTAATCAAACTCAAACAAAAACCTGCTTTGTCACTATATACAACACTCATGAAATAAAGAGGCCAATGAAGCCACACTCCTTTTGAATCAGTTACGGCTCTAACACAAGCAACAGAATTTGATCCTCAGCCGTAAATCTTTGCCAATCAGGTGGTAGGTAGCCTGTGGAGCTGGATCCAAACCCCAGAAACTTTGTAAATAATGATGTAATACAAAGGCTTAACCTACTAAATTTATTCTTTTCAAAATATCGTGTAAAAATCACAGTCTCACTATAAGGTAACTGCACAAGATACCTTTACGTAAAGTTTGAAAAAAATTGCAAACAAGCTTAACTGAGCACATGTGAAGCCTCTGCTGTTCCACCCAGAGCTCCAAAATCCAGCTGCACGCAAGTCTCCAGTTTCCCAACACTATCAGCTACAATGCCAACTATCCTGATCTCAGCACTGCCACCTAGTAGAAAGTGGTAGTGCACCACGGCTGCCTATCACATCAGCTCAGAAGACAGCAATATCCCCGAAAAGCATACAAAAGCTGTTGCTGCTAAAATTTTAACTGCAGCCAGTAGTTAACTACTCAACTATAACAGTCTGAAGGCAGCCCCCCCAAATCCCCCAGTCTTTCCCAAGCAAGATCCGCGAAGCGCATACACCAGAATCTGCTTCGCGTGTCTTGGCATGCTCTTCGGCGGGGGAAAACGTGAATTCACCCAGCCTTGTGCACGCCGCCCCCCGCCCAGGGCCCGGCGAGCAGGGACGGGAGGCGAGCGGGCGAAGACCGGCTCAGAGCTCCCAGCAGCCCCACGAGCACAACCAGCGGCTCCCCCCGCCTCAGCCCCTCCGCGCATCGGCCGGGCTACTGCGGCTTGCCCACCTCCGAGCATCGTCCTTCCTCGGGGGACTGGGCTGCTCCTGTTGCATTCCTTTCTGTGCAGCGGGACGCGATGGGAAGCGGACGCCGGGAAAGCCAAGCCTGCCCTGGCCGCCGCCGGCCTAAGGCACAGCCCGAGGTGTGCAGCCGCCCCTCGCAGCCCTGGGAGCGGCCGCCACAGCACAGCAGGGCACAGTTTAGCCTTGTCTTGTCTTACCTCACCTCCCTGGCTCGGGGGATCTTCCACAGCCGCCACCGCCTCCCGTGCCCTCCCCCACCTGCGCCGTCCCTCCCCGCCCCGCGCTCAGGTGCGGAAGGAGCACAAAGGCAGCACCGCCCGCTGCGGTGTGCAGCAGTCTCATACACACCGTGCCTCTTCCCCAGCAAGCCCCCAGCCCTGCTGCGCACTGCACCGGCACCCCCACTCCCGCCGCCGCTGCCAGCCGCCCGCACCTCTCCCTCCCCACCCACCCCGCTGCTGAGCACCCTGCCCACTTCAGCCCTCTGTGGGGAGCGCGCGCCGGCCGGCAGACACCCCACCCCCAACCGTTACGACCGTTGAAGCCGTTACAACTCGCCCCAAGCCTCTCCGCAAACCTCCCCTCGCACACCCTGCACCCCCTGTCGGTAGGTACCCGGGACCACGAAGCGCCCCTCAGATTGTGAGGAAGTTCCACAGGGCCGGGGAGATCCGAGAACCACCCGCTACCGCACGTACTCCCCCGCCACTGACACACACCGGGGCCGCCCTCCGGCGAGGGGAGGGGGCAGGCGGTCTCCCTCCGCAGCTCTCGGCGGAACGCCACAGCGCCCTACCTCCCTTCCACCGGAGGCAGCGACCCCCCCCGCTCGGCCCTCCCGCCAGACAGCACTCGCCGCTGCCGAGTAGGGGTGTGTGGTGGAGCGGGAACAGGTGAGGAGCAGGCAAGAGAGGAGCCTCCGCTGCCCCCCCCCCCAATGGTGGGAAGGTGTGTGGTGCGAACCCGCTCCCGCCTTCCCCGCACCCCGTCTCTGCGGCTGCCCCTGGGAAGGTCTGCGAGGGGACACCATCGGCAGGGACAACAACCACCCCCTCCCCCGGGAAAACTGTTGTCCCTCGCTCGCCTTCTTTTCTGCTCGGCCGCTTGACTGACAGGGAGCCTTCCAGCGGCCGCCCACGCGCGCTCCCGTTTTCCCTCAGTCGGAGAGGGAGATGGCGAAGGAGAAGGCATGAATGAAATAGGCGGCTAACGGGAGAGCCAGGCGGCGGCCAGAGGGAAGCCGGCCCCCGCTCCTTGGCGCGACGCAGCCGCAGCGAGGCCGCCTGGGTCGGCGGGCTACTCCGGTAGGCCCAGGTGGGTACGGCTGTGCCCCGACCCTCACCTCTGGGCTGCCGTCGCTTCCTAACGGCGGAGGACCGGCTGCCGCAGACTGCAAGCTGCTCCCCCGCTCCTCAGGGAAGACTGAGACACCATTTTAAGATGCAGTTACATCTTCTCAGGAGTTTGTTCCTGTTATTCAGGATGCCCAGGGGAATTATGAATGCTCCATCCATGGCTGTGTTCAAGGCCACGTTGGACAAGACCTTAAACAACCTGATCTAGTGGAAGGTGTCTCTGCCCATAGCAGGGGGTTTGGAACTAGATGATCTTAAGATCCTTTCCAACATAAAGCATTCTATAATTCAGTCCCCAAATTCCCAGGCCCGCATCTTGTGATAAACACATAAATGTATTGGCTTTCGCAAATCATAGGTGTGGTTATGTGGATATTACTGTACGAGTTTACAATAACAGAAACAAAACTCGCTAAAGACACAAGACTAGGCAATAAATTAAGAAGGTTCGGATCTCTTGATCAAAAAGGAGTCACATAGCAAAAGAATTTGTAAAGGTAAAAGAAAGAAGGGGGGGTGATATAAGGTAAGCTAGTGCCTGGAAAAACAGAGTTAAAGTACTTTTTTTAGCTTAACTTAGGTTGTAGAAAGAGAATAATGTTTATGTTGTAGGTCTGTGGAATGTAGTGGCCCCACTTAACATGAATTGTTTCACACTAGTCTTCTAAAGTATCTTTAAAGAACAATGTTTGTGTTGTAAGTCTGTGGTGAGATAACAGTATTTAGTGGCCCCACTAAACATGAATGAGTTATTTCCCACCATCCTTCTACTTACCAGTTTAGAGACAGAGCCTCCCAAACATCTGCTAGCTTGGGATACTCCTTGTCTGCCCATCCTGCAATAAATTTTGCAGGAAGGGCACGCTGTTTTAAATCTTTGCTGGTTATTAGAATAATTACAGATATAGCTGATTGTGTGATTACTGGGGGGTCCAACTGCCAAAGGTAGAGGAAGACTGCTGTGAGGAAGACTGCTTACTTCATCTTGAAGACCCCTACTCACAAGAGGAAGACTGTTTACTTCATCCTCAAAACCCCTGCCCACAATCACCGCAGAGCAGTGTGCAGACGCCAAGAGGAGGAGACTTATGATAATAAATTCTTGAAGCTGTTTATAATATCCCCGCCTATATGCGGGAATTATGAATATGTATGTAATTAATGTAATAGTGAAAGTATATAAACCTGTAACAAATACTAATCACTTGCACCTCTGGCTACAGTCATGCGCCCAGCGCTGTTGCTTTTGCTTTATTGACTATGTCCCTCAATAAAACCTTGTTCTCTCGTTTAGAGGAGTGAGTTTGTATTTCACACATCTGAACAGTGGCTGGAGCACACGGGTCCTTATGGCTTGGTGCAAACACATTAGCTAGCATGGTTGACCTTGTGTTCAAGTAAAAGAGTGTGCCTCTGGTCAGCTGAAGTTTGCATGAAAAAACTCAGGTCAGAAGGTGAAAAGTTGATGCCTTATAAAACCAGAGCCATGACTCTGGCCTTATATGTAGGCAACATGGCTGATTCCTCATCCCCTGTAAACCTGCTTTGCTCCACCAAAGGCAACTCATTTTATTCTGATAAAACCCCAGCACCTGATACCTGAACTGTCACTCTTGTTGTGAAGTGATAAGAGGGAGGAAAGAATCTCATAAGACTATTTTAAGCCCATTTTTTTCCCAACAATTACTTGGTACTGTGGGGCAACGTTGTACTCCTTTTGTTCCTCAGATCAGTTGTCCTTAAAAAAGTTGTAACTTGTTAAACACATACTTCAGAACCTCTGGCTGGAGATCTGAGTTTTTCCCAGGTTTGATGTGAATATCATAAGAGTTTCATTTGTGATGTTTGTTTTACTAGCCTAATTTACTGGAGAGTCAAAGCATTAGACGTTCAGGTAATGGGGGCCTACCAGGTCAGTGAAATTACCTCACTGAAGGTCAGTAATTTTGCTGGGTTACTGAATATATATTTTCTTAATTTTATTTACTGGAATTATTGATTGGAAACCCCATGAGTATTTATCTATCTAAATCTCTCCTACAATTTAAATTGAACAGGTCATTTTCCACCTCTGAATATGCATGGAATATTTTGTGTTACATACATTATATGCATGCTGCGCTTGAAGCATATCTGCATTTGCAGTTACATAATCACTAAACACTGGTTTTCATCCCATGAATCTAGAATCATATTCTGAACTGTTTTAAATCTGTATGCCTCCACAAATTCAATGTGTGCCAGGAAATTTATATCAGCTAGAATTTTAGCCTCTGAATTTAAAAAGCTGCTTTGGATTCATATGATGAGAAGTGTCTTAGTAACTTTACTTTTTACATTTTGCATTTCTGAAAACTGAATGCACAATAAAACATTGTCAAGTCCTTTGCTATGGAATAACAAATGTAAGATTACAATTTAGGTGGGTCAATGCAATTCTTTATGTGTTTGGTTTATAAGGTTTTATGTTTGCGCTAACAGTTCAACATGACTCACCTGCAGCACATATCACTGCCGCAGCTGTTGTAAACCTTCTGAGTCAGAGAATGACTTTATGACCCAGAATTCTGACAGTGAGTACTACCCTAGTGATTTTCCCAATTAGGAGAGAATTGCGAGTTGGTATCAGTGCAGGGTGAGTCAGAATTTGATGTAAGAGGCAAAACTGGACCCCTCAGTTACTACTGGACTAGTTCAGTATCCTCTTCCCTTACAAAAGTCATTGTCATGAAAACCTGGAATGAGCCTGTTATGGGAACTCCTCTTAGAATTCCAGGGAATTGGCTCTTCTTGGTCCCAGATGCTCTTAGGTACTGTACCAGCCATCTGCTGCTTGTTGCTTTGAGGTGCACGATAGCTTTGCAAGGGAACGGGGCCAGAGCAGTGAATAGTTGAGAGGCAGCAAGTCTTCTCTGCTTTACTCTGAGGAACCATTTTGCTTCTTGGCTTACCAAAGTGCAGGAGGTATGACATTAAACTCACATGCGCTATCGCTGTGTGCTTCTCTATGCTGAGTTAGGAGTTTCATTTAGGTTTTGGGGTTGGCTGTTTTCTGATAAACAGCCCAAATCTGCCCCAGCTGGTTTTGAATAGCAAAATTTGGGTACCCTGTAAGCTGTCAACTGCTTGCTGCAGAGAGTATGTTGGAATTGGTCAACCAGATACTCCGTTAAAATGTTGTCAGAAGGGGCCAACATTTAGGGTTGAGTATATGGCTGAACCAATTAGGGCATGATTTGCTTGAATTTAGGCTGGCTGCAATCTGGCATTAGGGTTTGTCACCCACCCAGTCATGCTCTAGCAGGGCTAGGGCGTAGCTTGAGTCTATGGAGGGCAATGAGAAAGAATCACTGGTGGGGAAGGCCAAAATCACAAGCCTACTGCAATTAGAAAGGATTTAAGTGTGAGATTGGGGTGAGGTTAACATCCAACATGAGGCAGAGGGTGAAGATTAGATATTCAGTGACCAATTAGCTGGTTTTATTGCCAGTTGTGCTAGGGACTTTGCTTCTGGTAGGCAGGCAGAGACTGCTGACTTAGGGTTACAGGTGGGATCAGGATTGAGCTGTTGGTGAAGCACAGCTGATGAGCCAAGTTTGAGGTAGTGCTTCAGTACCAAATAATTTTGGGGCATCTGCTGGTATGGTTGTGGGTAAAGCTTGATCTTGCTGAGAGTGAAGCACTTACACTAAGCTGGGTCTGGGGCAGCTGTTGGACCAGGTAAAGGATCCTGGGTAAGGGTTAAGGTGGGAACATCTGGGAAATTTTTGTATTTGAAGTTGTTACACTGCCATATTTGTGTTGCTGTTAACCTGTATGTCTGATTTTGTGGCTCAGAAATTCATTGATAATCTAGTTCAGCTAATTTCTAAACGACTTTGGTTTTTATTTCCCTTTTGACCTTCCAACTGCTTGCAGCAAAGAGCAGTCAGGCTTTCACAACATGCTGCTTTTGGTGAAATAAGTGTTAGTGGATGAGGGATGTGAGTTGGGGCTGTTCTTTGGGACTGCCTTTGCTACAGAGATATTTTATTTTTGTTCTTAAACCTCAAATTTCAGGTTCATACAAGCAAATCAGCCTTCTGGAGGGTAAACATCAATAGTCTATGAGGATTTTAATTTTGTTGCAAGACAAACTCAGAGAGGTTAGGGTTACATGGGGTGTACTGGTTAGGTCGCTTCCTTTTTTTTGCATTTCATCTGTAGAAAAACAGCTGACCTGCGCTAGCAGCTATGACCTAGCACCAGCCCAGTTCTTAGACCTAAGTGCAAGCCTTGTGGAATCACAAGCACCATTGTGAGTAATGTTTTGTTGGGTTTTTTTTTTTGAGGCTCTGTGGCAGTGAGAGTAGGAGCAGCTTTCTCCATTGAAAACCTTCTTCAAACACCAAGGTGATTACTTCAGAAGAAAGATGAGCTCTTCAGCTGTAGCTCTGATGCCTCCTGTGCCACTCAGTTGTTATTTCTAAAAAAGAGGAGGGTCTCATTGACAACATAGCAGATAAAACATCACAGTGGACTTGCATTGTCTTGGGGGAAAGTAGCAGTTAAAAAATAAATGCAGCAGATTTGGCTAATTTGAAAGAACTGATCCATTTGGGAGCAAGGCCCAGAACTGTTGCATTATCTGGCCATGTTGCTACATATGGGCTGCATCCTTTTTATTCTTTTTTTCCACTTTGTATTCTAAGGAGAAGATTAATCCTGCTTCTAGTGGGAAGAGTCCAGTGGAACCTGTCAGGCTTTTATATTTCTTTACCCCCTCTTGGTTACTTTAGCTGGTGTCTTTTAAACAGGACAGGTCTTACACAGAGATGGTGGAATAAAAGAGCCAGAAGGCTAACCGGAGATGGAAGAGAGAGCTGATGAAGTCCATTGTAAACTCAGGAGAGAAATGCTTCAAGTCCAGCTAAATAGCTCTGTGTCAGGTATGTGAGGTCATACAAAATGAATGTATCCACATTTCCTTAAGGCTTTTCCAAACCATATTCGGGCCAGCTTACATTTGGCTTCAAAGTCAGGTGTTATCTTCTCACCTCTTTCTTGTCCTGAGGTAATGCAAGGAAAAAGTGATGGAGATACACTTACTCTGTGCAAGTATCCTCAAACTACCAAGGGCAGATCCTTCAGTAATAGAGGGTTAGTTGTGTTTTGTTTTGTTTGACTGGGGGTTTGTGTGTTTCTCTTTTCCTTTTGTTTTGTGTTGTTTCTTCGTTTGTTTCTACAAAAGGCTATTCCAAAAATACATCAGTACAAAGATGCTTTTTCTTGCCTTTGAAAGGTTGTGAAGGGAGGTCCTCAGTGACATGAGAAAGGTAAATGTAATGCCCGTCTCCAAAAAGGGCAAGGAGGAAGATCTGTTTTACTGCAGGCAGGTCAGTCCCACTTCAGTCACTGGGCACGTTATGAAGGAGATTTGCCTGGAAGTGATTTTTAGGCACATGAAGGAGAAGATGGTGACTGGGAACATCAAGAATGGGCTTACCAGAGGCAAACCATACCTGACCAGTCTGATCGTCTTGTATGATGTTTAGTTCAGGGAACAAGAGGAAAGCAGTAGATGCTATTTGCCTTGACATTAGCAAGGCTTTTGACTTAGTTTCCTATAGCATCCTTGTAGACAATTGGGTACGTATGGAATGATAGGTGAGCTGCAAGGTGGGTGAAAAATTGGCTGAGCCCCAGGGCTTGAAGGGTAGTGGTCAACAATTAAAAATTTACCTGGTGACTGGTTATTAGTGATGTTTCTCTGGTACTGTTGCTGTTTAATATACTTATCAATACCTACATGAGGGGACAGACTATACCCTCATGCCACAAATGAAACAAAATTGGGGCTGCAGTTCAGAGGGATGTCAAGAAGCTGAGGAATGGGCCAACAGAAACTTTGGGATGTTCTGAGAGAAATGTAGAATTTTTTGCTTTTATGCAAAGTCTTGTATTGCACTGTATTTTTTTTTGTATTGGAGTAATCCCATGTGACAGAACCAGCTGGGGACCATCTGGCCAGAGAGCAGCTTTGCAGGAAAAGGTGTGAGAGTCCCAGTGTACGACAAGTTGAACCAGAATCAGCAGTGTGCCCTTACAGTAGTGAAGGCCAACTGCATACCAGGTTATATTAGCAAAAGCATAGGCAGCAGTTGAGACAAGCGATTTCTCCCCTCTGTAAGGTATCTGTACAGGGAGACTCCTAACTCCAGATGCAGCTTCACAAGAGAGAGGTTGTGGAGAGAGTATAGTAGAGGGGTCTGCTGCAAAGAGGGGTTGAAAACGCTGAGGGTTGATCAGTTGTTTGGATTTTTTGAGGGAGTTTTTTGGTTGTGGGTTGTTTTATTTTGTGGTTTGTTTTTGTTTTTTTTTTGCCAAACCTGAATAAGAAAAGGCAAAGGGAGGATCCTAGTGCTGTCTTCACCTACCTAACAGTGAGTAATAAAGACAGAATCAGACTGCATTGCAAAAGAACTGGAGGCAGGAGGCATGCACTCTTAAGTTGTAGAAAGAGCTGCCTTAATGATATAAAGAAATTATGACTATTGCTGTAAGCATGATTAACAACTGGCACAGGCTGCCCAGGGACACTGTGGTATCTTCATACTTGGTGGTACTCATAACTCAGCTGGATAATGCCCTGAAAAATCTCATTTAACTTCCATATTGGTCCTGCCTGTAATAGGAATTGGACCAGATGACCTCCACAGGTCCCTTTCAACCTGAATTATTCTGTGGTTTTAGAGGGAATCTTTGCAGTTAATCTTGGACAATGACTCTGTATTCTGATTTTCCAAGAAAGGTGTGTATGCTTAAGGCAAAGAAACAGAAAGAACTGTGTGAAACAATGGGGTAAAAAAGTCAAGTAGTAGCTAGAAGATTTAGGAAGAGCCTGGGTAGTAGATTCTGGTCAGAGGAGGAAGGAAATGTATGTGAGCCATATGCAGGAACTGACTTTGGTTGGTGTAGAAATGTTTTGTTAAACGGGCAAAATGCATGGAGCTTTGTATAATGCCTGTTTAGTTGGCCCCTTTGTTTTGTAGTATCCTTCATGTCTTTCCCTCTGTATGCATGATACAAATCAAGTTATCTCTACTGAGTTGAACAGAACCGCACCACATTTGTTTTGGTTAAATATGAAGTTAAAACTAGAGAGTTGTTTTCATGCAGTAAACTTTGTAGGAGCATAAGGGAGAAATGCAACTTAAAATAGCATTTGGGAAATATATATAGCAAAATGAGCAAACAATCTGCAGTGAGTCATGTCCAGCGGTTCTTGCAATAAAAGAAAGAGGAGCTTCTCTGAGGAAACTAACTGGGATAGCTTTTGCTTATCTGGAGGTGGAGCTCCCCTCTGGGTACAGCATTTCGGCAATGCCTGTTTGCCCTGTAGCAGTAAGGTGTACTGGCCACAGGGGAGGGTAGCCCTTGGTGTTCGCAGCAAGTCAGACTGGTGGTAACACAGAATCTGAACTAATTTCTGAATTGCCAGCACACAGGAGCACTTACAGAGATGAATCATGTCCAACTTGAGTCAGTGTTGTCTTGAGTCCTGGTGCCTACTTCAGCACTCTTGTCCTGTATCAGGCTGCATCTCTGCACTTAGCTAGTACCCCTGAAGCCAATGTGTCCCTTTGTGAGTACAAAGCACTCTCTGAGCAGAAGTTATTGCAGGACTGGACCACACACAATCATGCATTGAGAGATCCTTTGCTAACCTAGCAAAGAAATCTTCCAGCACAGTTAAGTAAATGTGATTTAAAATCTGGTTTGTCTGGCAAGGAAAGAGCAAGAGCTGCCATTTTACACAGGGCCAAAGGCTATACTGTATGCCCTGGGGACATGACTGTCTTAGGCAATGTAGTTACCCCCTTACCTGGCTGCTGTGCTGAATTATCTTATAAAGTGGTGGTACTGCTGCCCTGAAGCAAAACTAGCTGTGCTAAGGTGGAAGGAAGCAGCCCAGCACAGCTTTGCTTTTAGAAGCTTTGAAATCCAAGTGAAGCAGGATAGAATTGGCCAGGTTGGGTGGCAGCAATTTGGCTATCTCTATTAAATATAAAACTCAACACACAGTAGAGAGAAGGGGCTCTGATGACACTATTTCAGCTTTGTTCTCATGGTAACCATTGTGTCATCAGGATACCATGGTTACTGTAATACTTGTGTTTCAAATGTTAAAAAAGGGAGAAGGAGGAAAGAAACTTTTTCCAAAGTTAAGAGATGTGTTTATTCAGAATTAAGTAATCATAAGGAAGGATTAACCAACAATTGTTAATGCCTCATGGAAAAGCCATTTTGAAACCATGAAGAACTGTTTTAATTAGTACTTGCTGTTTCTGCTGCTGTCACTGTCACCATATGGTGCATGTCCTGGGGTTTCCTCTCTCTCAGCTTGTATCACCAGCAGCTATTTTGGTAAACACATACTGCAGAAGGCTAAGATGGTCATATTCAAAACTTTGGAAGCGTAATTTCTGGTTGAGGTAAAAACCTCTATTTGCACAAAAGTCAGAAATAAAAAATCTTAAAGTTTGAGATTGGGGCTGTGAGGTTATCTCACTTTAGAGGTTCAAGAAAAGCAAAGGAAGTCTTGGCTTGGATGGCCAAGCATACAGCTCAGAGGAAATCATAATGGCAGGTTGCTATTCCTTGTCTGATGACAAAAAGTGCACTAATGGCAGTGTGATTTCATGGGATCATGCCTGCAGACCTCTATGGGTACAGCATGAAAGACACTTTTGCTGAAGGAGAGAGCATGTGCTTTGATACTGTGAGAAGGTACAGTTTTGAAAATGGTCTGATAATGAGAAGTAGAAAAGCTTTAGATCATTCTATGTATGAATATGAGAAGGAACAAAAATAAAATAGACAATGCATGTGTTTTCAAAAGTAGCTGGTATTCATGGGACTTCTGGTATGAGTAACTGCTTATCTTAATACTGCTTAAGGAAATTGGTGGGCATTCTGTGCTCTGTCAGTTTAGGTCCTGGGAGATAGTTCAAGACAGAATTCACAAATGCAACATGTTTAAAATTTTGAAACCACTTTTGGAGCTCTTGTGAGTTCAGGATTGCTCAGTTTGTGCAGAGCTGACTTTGAAAAGGTAGGAAAAAATATTAACAAAATATTAGGTATTAAGATCTGATGCAGAAATTCTAAAATCAAAATAATTTTGTTACCTTTTGTAATTGCTTGATCTTACTGCCTGTATTGTTCCATTTTCCCCTGATATTTGTTATCACTGATTAAAGTATCTTATTTTAAATTAGATAGTAAGTTCCTGAGGTCAGGATTGCAATTTTTTACAACAGCTCAGCAGGGCTGAATTGTAACAAAGCAGGTGAGACTCTTACAAAAGCATGAAACTACACAGGCTGAATTTTAGGTGCTTAAAAAACATCTTTTTTTTTTTTTTGCAAACAGAAATGCAATCCATTGAGAAGTACAGCATGTCATATTATATATACTCGTAGACCATGAAATCTGTTGTATTAGCCAGCAAGAAAAAGGCTGCTGTGGAAACTTAATCATAAAGAAATCAATGAGATGTATACAGTTGACTCTAAACTGTTGCCCTTTAATACATGCCAAGCTTCCTAAAGCATTGAAATACCCCAGTTATCCCTAGATTAATTTGACCTCTGCAGGATCCCTTCTGTCCACATCTAGCATTCAAAACATTGGCTTTGTGTGTTTTTTGCATTCTTGCTGTTGCATGTTTTACATACAAATAGTCAAATAACAAAAGGTTTGCCAAAAACAACAGTATTCACCAGCCAGATCTCCCTATATGTAAAAAATCCGCAGTCTTGCTTCAGCTGCTACGATTTCAGGGGAAATAAAAGGCGGCAAAAGCACAATTCTGAAAGGGAAGGCTGTCACTATAGAGAATATTGCCTCTTGACTGCAAAAAATTCAATTCCAGGGAACAGCTAGCAGTGTTTCTAACAAATTCTCTCTTTATATATGAAACAATCATCTGCCCTTTCTTAATGTTCACTGTAGCCTACCTGATTTTGTACATTTGTAGTCTTGCAAATATTAGTAAACTAATATTTCAGAGTAAACATTGCTGCAAAGCAGAATCGGTGGATACTTGATATAGCTGAAGTCTATATAGCTGATTATCTATTATTGCTGATATCTCTCTGGAGCAAGTATTCGTGCTCCAGATTGAAGAAAATTATTGTCAAAAATCCTTCTTGGGTACATAAATACAAGCTCTGGTAGCAAGAGACTTCATGCACATTTGGTCCAGGAGTCCCATAGAAAAATGTTTCATAGAGAGTATCTTCTGATTTGGAATAGGCCTACCAAGGTCAGAAATATCTGAAAGCATGGGATTTCAGGTAACTTGTTCATTAAAGAATCATTTCAGTGATACTTCCTAAGCTTTCCATGTGTCTGGGATAAATACCCTTTGCTACTGAAATTCGTTCATTGCCAGAATGTACCAGCAATTATGGCTGTACAGAGGCATATATATGAATAATGGTGGCCCCAGGGGATCAACATAAGGCAAGCCAAAAATCTACAACAGGGCACTCAAACTGATTAGGATCTTATGATCAATACCTTGAGCAGAGTTCAGTATTATATTTCTAAAAGGTTGTCAGCATAGAAAGTAACTTTTTTTTGGTTTTAATAGTATCTCGATGGCTTTAAAAATGTCTTCAGTATATTGGAGAAAGGGGAAGTTTGTTTCTGGTTTAATTAGGTTTGAGTGCATATAATTAGTGAAGAATTTTAACTTAACATGTCACAGCAGATAACATAAAGACAAGATATATATGTATATTCCTTTGCTGAAAATAACTTAAGAAATCAAGGACCTGCATATTGTATGCAGTCGTCAGAAGTTGGCATATGCTCTGCAAGACTGCTTTGTCTGGCACCTGAAGCTGTTTTCAAGCTTTTTCTTTGAATTCTTCTAGTTGGTATTCGTTCTGAGTCTCGTTGTCACTTAGCATTACTGAACTGCCAGCAGCAGCAGCACCCTTTCTTTCTGCCTGTTGTGACAAAGCCTAGTTCATCAGGCAGTGCTCAAAAGTTAATCCAAATTGTGACATATGAGAGTTTATGAATTAAGTTTTCTCCATTTGAAAAACATTAATAACGAAGAATGACAGTAAGAAAAAATGAATAGCAATGGCCTGTGTCAGTTGAAAGTCTTCTAGTACAACTTTGGACTTTTTCTTGTATAGATACTCCTTTTGCAGTAAATGAAACTGGTAATTTTTCTATAATGCTTTACAGAATATGTGGAAAGATCCACTGTTAATGTCATCTGTCTTAACACATACATGTATTTTTCATTCTTAGCCTGTTTTTGTCATTACACAAACTGTTTCTGCACAAATAACCATAATATAAGTCTGACTTACTTTTGGTTGGGAAAAAAACTAAAACCCCAAACAAACAACAAAACATTTTCAAGAATATTTGATTTGAGTCTTCTTTACCGAAACTAACCAGTTGGGAGTAATTGTCTTTGAAAAGCCTTATTGGTATTGCTTAAGAGTACTGCCTTATTGCAGTAACAGTAATGTAATTTAGTACCTCTCTACATGCAAAATATGAACACTGATAAAAATTATATACTGCAAGAAACACAGAATTTTAATTTTCTGTAATAACCATTTAAGAAAGTAATTAACAATTTCTGTTAATTAGTGCTTGGGTAATGCATGCCATTGATGTGTATGATGCAGTAGGAGTAACTGACATAGGATTCATACGGCACTGTAGCACAGAATTCAGCAAAACTGAAAGATCATCCAAACTTAAACTGAAGGGTGATTGTCATCTTAAGTAATTTTTTTATCACTATACACAGTGGTATAACATCTGTATCCCTACCCTATCTTAAAGGTAGGGTATCCTGCTGTATCTTCTTAAAATGAAGCAGCGGGTGAACTGTCACAGTCCTTCAGAGAAGGAGGTGTAAAAAGTGACCAGTTATTATTCAAGAAAGCAAGTGTCCTTACTCCAGGCTATACAGCTCTGATACTTACTGCTTGTGCTGGTTTTGGCTGGGATAGAATTAATTTTTTTTCACAGGGGCTAGTAGGGGACTATGTTTTGGATTTTTGTGAAAATCGTGTTTATAGTATAGTCATGTTTTTGTTATTGCTGGGAAGCACTCACACAGAGCCGAGTTCTTTTCTGCTTTCCCCTCCACCCCTACTGTAGTGAGTAGGCTGGGGATACACAAGAAGTTGGGAGAGGACACAGCTGGAACAGCTGACCCCAACTGACAAAAGCAATATTCCAGACCATATGATGCCATGCTCAGCAATATTAAGCTGTGGGAAGAAGGAAGGAGAGATGTTCAGAGTGATGGCGTTTGTCTTCCCAAGTAACTGTTACACATGATGGAGCCCTGCTTTCCTGGAGTTGGCTAGACGCTTGCCTGCCAATGCAAAGTGGCGAGTGAATTCCTTGCTTTGCTTGTGCACACAGCTTTTGCTTTACCTGTTAAACTGTCTTTCTCTCAATCCACGCTTTTTCCCTTCCAGTTCTCTTCCCCATCCCGCTGGTTGGAAGTGAGCAAGTGGCTGTGTGATGTAGTTGTCAGCCGCAACACTGGTCATTATGTTTTGTGATACCAGCTCATGACCGCATGGGGTCAGATAAAGAGTTTCCTATGAGAAGTGGCTAAGGCCCTGACAGCAAGGAGAGTAAGAAAGTGGGGTTTGGGCGTTTTAGGTTTTTTTAATTCTCCTTTCTTTCATGTCCTCTTTTTAAGCATTCTGTATAAACCAGATGCAGAGGCAGTGTTCAGAGCAAACTGGACTACTGCTCTATTCCTGAGTGGCAATAGTTACATCTCATCTTTCCATCTATTTCCTACATAAAATAATGTCATCAGAATAAAGCAATAAATAAGCTTGAGATCTGTGAGTAGTCATTACTAGGGCCTATTGCAAAGTGCTACTTTGTCAAGGAAATGGAGCCTTGTTAATTGAAAGTGGGCCATTAAAAAGTTTTTACCTGGCTTGTTAAAGCCCAGCTGATACCTTAGTACTGCAGGAGAAAGGGGAGGGATTCATTTCAGTACCGTACCTCTTAGCTATTAATTGTCGAGAAAAGTCTTCTTCTGACTGGAGTTGTTAAGGGGACAAGCTGCAAATCTAGCAATCTGTCTCTGGAAATGTAGCTTGACTTCCTCACATAGTGCCACCAAATCCTTGTGAAGACAGACAGTTAAGGTGCTTAATGACTCAGTGTGCTCTCAGTCCAGAGAGTGCCCCAGACAGAGGACCTGACTGGAAGCCCTTCTGTCATTCTTTAAGCTTGACTACCTATTTTTTTCTCTGTATAAATCAGTTTGTCAGGTAAACAGGATAGTGGAAAACAGCACCTGCCCAGATAACAACTCAGCTGGGAGGCGGCCAAAGTTTGAATTTGGAGAGGGGAAATGATCTTGAATCTTAATCTCTCAGTACATAATTCATCTGTGGAACATGGATGAAGTGCTAGCTCAGAGAAGTGTTGCATTAATTAGCTGTTGATGTGAAATGTATCTTTGCATGGAGGTTGTTGTCCTACAGGAACTGACTGGGAAAGAGGCATTTCCGTGAGTCAGTACTTGTGATATGACAGTGTTCAAAGGCAGTGTCAAGAAACTGCAACATTTTACTGCAGGTCTGGAAGCATTTAATGCTGTTATGGCTAAACCATAGCTACATTTTAAAAATCTTAACTTTAAAAGTAAAAATAAATTTTTCTCCTGGTCTGAGTCTTCAGGGACCAAAATACAGAAGGAAAAGAACCACAGTTTATGATTTAAAAATATTTTGTGTTCTTTTTTATTCCACTGTCATTGTCATGGGTTTGGATTACTTGGCTGCAGTGAAATATGAGACCAAAACTGAAGCAGGACAATAAAATACAACATCAGGTGTGACTCTTGTTATATTAGTATAAAATGGGCTAACTCTTCTTTTAACTGAATGCTTTCAATACTGCTAATTTCAGTGGGGCTACACAGCTGTAGCAAACAGCAGCATTTATCCATGGATCTTCTAGTCTCATTAATGTGTAATAGCAGAAGCAAGAGGAGGTATATGAGGTATTCAACAATAAATGATGGGAGTTCAGTATCCTGAGTCTGAATCCACATGATTTAAAATGGTACTAAAAGGAGAAGGTGACAGAATTTCTTAAGTATTGTAGTATCCTTGTATTGTGTTCTGTATGACCCAAATTGATCGTGCTCTGACTGAATGTTTTCAGGGCCTCTTGCTTTTACCTCCCTGTAACTCCTCTCCAGAGCCTAGGTTCTTTCTCTGGACTATTCAAGAGAGTGAGGTAGCCTCCCAGCTCCAGCAACAAGGTGATGAAGGAGCTGTAAATGGCTCTTTTTCATGAAACGTACCTCTGTCTTCTCAGTGAACTTCCAGAGTTTCCACACCTACTGGGGCAGTAGATACTTGTGGATGCCAGGATGTCACAAATGAAAGCAAGGTGGAGGGTTGTGGTGATGCACAATGTCTAAGGAAGCAGGAGCTCCAATGCAGTCGTGCTAAAATTCTGGATGAGAAGATTTCAGCTTCTATTGAGATCAGTTCTCTGTGGAGTGGATGGTATATGAGGGAATTAAATTTCCTCACAGCCTGGAGATTGTCTCATTCCTGATCTGGGGGGTCAAGGCATTGTATGTTTAGACTGAAGTACTATTTTGTGTATTAATGTCATTGAAGATTCAAATTTATCAGCAATCCTAGATGAAGTAATAGGAAAATCCCTTCTATACCTAAATGATGGGTCAAAACTATTAAATAATGGAGTTTCTTTCTTGAATTCTTCAGAGCTTACTGTACTTCAAACTTAAGATGGTATGGCTGTGGACCAAACCTGCCTTACACCCTCCTTTACTTCTTGCTCTCAGGTCCTAACTTCAAAAGTGGTGCTACTCTGAGTTCATACCTGCATATATTTGACTTAGAGCAGATTTGTTTCATATACTAATGTCACACTTGTCCATGGTACAAGCCAGGGCAATTCTTTTTGAAGCTGTACCAAGTTGTGTGCTTAAATCCGGGGTGGACTAAGTCTTGAAAGGTCTAAAGCTTAATTTTTCTCTTTCCATGGTCTTTGTAAGCCTGGCCAGAGCTGTTTGAATTCAAGTAGCTGTTGGAAACAGTTCAACAACTGGGAAACAAAAGAGATAAGAATAAGTTTTTGTGTATTTGCCAAAGTATCAACTGAAAGTTCCCTTCCCAGTTTTCATTACAATGTGATAGTGAGAGACTAGCCTAAAGCAGACTAAAGCATGACTAGATCCATATTTCAAAGGAAATTGTACCTGAGATCCACTGTGCTTATTAAAATTACAGCATTTTAATCAATTCCTTTGAATGTCAGTTCTCTAGACATTAATTATTTTATGACATGGAAGTCCTGTTTATATTTATTGATGCACTGTCCCTAAGAGCAGGAAAGCAGCAAAAGGGTCACTTTCAGTTTTAATATAATGCCACCCAGGAATCAAGCAGTCTAATCTCATTCTTGTTAATTCAGAGTAATGACACTTATCACTATATATTGCATGCACACACAAAAGAAAACCAGAGATGCTCTTGCTTTCACTATTACTTCCTATTTCTAACTTAATATGTTAACAAGAGTGTTACACAGGCTGTTGATACAGTTTTAACAAGAAATACAGTACAATGCATCATAGGAGTATGGAGTGATCCAGTTTTCATGTGTGGGCTGGAGAAAGTATTTATTTTTTAAGTATTGGGATTACACAGACTATGTATGATTAGCCCTAGTTGTCTCCAATTCTGATTCTGATGCCCACCTTCTCCTGTTAGATAGTTTTTATTGTGACTGGCATCATCATTTAATCATTACAGCAGTGGACAGTCAGAATTCCTGGCTCCTGAGAGTAATTTGGGTGATTTACTGTTCTTTTCTGTCCTTGGATCAGAGTTCAGTCACTTTCTGCCTTCATCTTTCCATCTGAAAGCAGAAATAATCTGGAGGCTGATCTATTTACGCTTAGTATTCTTTCCCACTTTCTGCAGTAAAAGAGCAAATAAATGTAAGCATTTTGTCCCATGTGAAATTCTGGTGTTTGAAAATTTGTGTTTATCAGGAATTGGGCCAAACATAATAATATTGATAGGTTTTCCTTTCTGCGGGTTGAAAAGTTACGGTAAATGCTGGTTAGGAAATGGAGTCCTCAGATATTTCTGTAGCATTGAAGTGAATTGCTTGTATTGTTTCCTGAGTAGAAAAGGAACATTTTGATTTGAATTCAGTTTGACTTGTCTCTGTGTCACCTAAATAAATTGGGATTATCATGCTAACCCTAGATTAGCATGGGTTGCCTAGGGTCGGGTGAGTCCAAGGGCCTAGTTGTTAGTTGCCCAAGCTAGCTCCCATTCAATATCAACAGGATTTCTGGGATGCTGGGACCAAAGGCAAAAGAAGCACAAGGCAGCTCTACTACTGTTCACAAGGCACCACAGCCTCAGACACATGTGCAAATTAACATTGATATGACTTGGAACCATTCTGGTTTGGCTCAACAACCTGAAGTTTGTTGAGAAAGCAAACACTAGGGCTTGTGGTGTCAGAAGACTAAAGCAATCCCTTCATAAACCATGATGGGTATATCATGCATCAAGGTGGAATCCAACAGAACACAGGACAGAACAAATGTAAGAACACAGAATACTAAAGAACAGTGCTAATATGAGTTTGGAAACCTGGATGGGGTGAAATGGTTGTGCCTTGTGAGGGGGAAAAAATGGTTAACATAAAATTCCAGAAGCCTGCAATTCTGTCACAGGCCCATGGCATAAGTGATTTGTGATGCCTGAAGCTAGTCTGTATTCTTACCAGGAGAATGCATTTCAAAACCTAAACCAGTGACTTTAGCAAACTGTCCCCATCCTGTTAAAGGGAGACAGTCATCAGTTGAGTGATGTTTATATAAGTCTAATAAGCGTAAATTCAGTGAACCTTTATACTGCCTCAGTATTTTCCTACATGTCAAATGCAGAGATGTTTCAAAAAGCTTGCTTAGAATACTCAGAAACAAATCTGGACCTCCTAGAAGATGAACATCTAAAGAGAATACGAACTAGGACATGATTCTTTAAGAAAATAATAGCATATTTTCTTGCAGTACAAGGTTTACTCTGCCAACTCAGCTGCAGGAAGGAAAAGAATTGTAACTGGAGTGGCTGGGATTTCAGTTGTATTTGAAAATGGGTTCTCATTTCCTGCCTGCTAGCTGAGGAGGGCTGTAATTCTGTGTCCTGAGGCACTCTATGCCCAACTCTCAGCTACCCTGCCAGTGGGGTGTTTTAAACCTCCTGGTTTGTTCTCCCTGCATCTAAATGGCACAGCTTCTTCTGAAAGCCACTTAAGGTATTTCAGAATACCTTAATACACTCTCAAGGCAGCTGTCACCTCCTGGGAGAAAACAACAGCCTCCGGTGAATGGCACTGAATGATTAGGAAAGCCTCAGATGGAGAGGGAGGTGGGGAAAGACCTTTGTCAACGTTTTTTTTTGTGTTTTATTGTTAGCTTTTCTTTTTTTTCCAAAGTGGCATTCAAGTAAATGGTTGCATCCTGTGTTTGAGTGCTGTTTTACTGGATCAGAACAGAGGCTGTGAAGTTGCTGTATTTTATCCTTGGTACCTTTAGGGGCATGAGCAAGAGAGAAACAAGAGAGGGATTTTTATAGAGTCATTGGTAGTCATGACCAATCACGTACAAATTGCTTGAGCTTTCTAGGTCAGAACTTCTTAGAAGCTATTCACTGCTCAAAAAAAATTACTGTTGTTGTTGGTTTGTTTGTTTGTTTGTTTTTTGTTTGATTTGTTGTTTTCTTTTATTTGCATAGATAAATCATATTCTGGATTGATTTGGGACCTGCTCTGTGATGGTCATATTGCTTGACCTGGGTACTTCCACCCTGTCTCTGTGCAGAATTCCTCAATATTGTGATTCAGTCCCAATTTTTGACTTGGCAAATTCTAGGGCTTTTGGAAACATGGCTGTTTCTTAGAGTGTGGTGGTTTGGTTTTTTTTTAATTTTTTTCACCCTGGAGGGTCTGGATATTTTTCCTTTCTCCTAATACTCTCCCACTTTTAATGTAGGCTGTAAGCAAGGTTTGCTGCTGTGTGTGTTTATTGATTTTTGGTTTTCTGTTATGTTGCACTTTTAAATAATCATCAGGAGTGCCTAGAGTATAGGATGGGCACATTTCCCATCTGGTTTGATAAGCATAGGTAAGTACTTATAGAAAAGACAGCTGTGGCAATTTGCCCTCTTCTCTGATACATCTCTCTTCAAAGCTGTGTATCTAATGAGCATTGCAAATATTCAACAGCAGGGACCATGGCTCTGAGGACTGGCACAGAAGAGTCACACATGAACTTCTAAGCCTGTATAAGTAACCTTCCAAAGCGCAGGTTGAGAAAATAATAAACACACTTACCTTGCCAGCTGGGAAAGAAAGTGCCTCTTGTCAGTAGGAGCAACTCCCTGGGGCATTGCAGTCACGTATGGAAGCTGAAGGAGCCCTGTTTGAGGCCTGCTGCTTTTAGCAATGTGACGGAAATTCAAGTCTGCTTTCACTGAGACATTAGAAATGGCACTGCACAGACTCAGGAGATCTAAATTAAAATTCCAGCTCTGACACAGACTTTTGGAGTCTATGAGCAAATTACCATGTGCCTCAGCTCCTGTTGGTGAGGGGGGAAAAAAAAAGATATTTCTTCTCTCTAACTTTGTCTTGTATTGGAGTACCAGACTGAGGCCATTTCTTACTAAATGTATTTGAACCCCAGCTAAGAAAAAAATAGAAATAAACCTAGTAGTAAATGGGTAAACAAGTAATTTCTAACATCTTGGAACTAATGTGGGATGTCCTGGTTTTGATTTTATATACTAAATAAGTAATATTTATCTGTTTATTAAGACAGATGAGGTTTTATTGAATGGTATACATTTACCTGAGAGACAGCAAGTAAATAGATTTGACTGTAGGCAACTATTTTCTTCATACAAAACCAATGAGGCAAAAGAGAATTTTATAACTGCATACACCCTCAAAACAGCTCGTGCACTATCCTGTCTTTAAGGATAATGGAGTATTGGTAAGAGGAATGATCAGAGATTTTACTGCCGCTGTCTTGAAACATGTCTGTGGTTAGTAATATTAACTTTGTTACCTTATACTTGTTTATTGAAACTGTTATTTTACAGTAGAGAATGTATCTTCTTCCCCAGCAATACTCGTCACTGATTTGGCCTAAACTAGCCTGGTTCCTCAGTCTGGCTGTTCACCTGCAAAGAGCATTTCTTAAAAAACAGCAGTGTGGTTAGGCAGGATTTTGCAGTGACAAAAAAAAAATAAATGTGTGAGGCAGTACAGGACAATAAATAACCAGACTGGTGCTTTAAGTGTGGAATCCCACACTGAGTAAAGGCTTGCCATTTCTCAGCCTGAATGCCTGAGGAAGGTGAAGGGCAGAGGAAACTGCTGAACTCTGCAGCCTATAGATGTCATCAGCTTTTCACTCCAGCCTTCCCCAGCCGTTTTCTGATTGGTACCTATCTCCCTCCAGCCATTTATTTTGTAGCCCCGGAGGGACTGTTGTTTACTTGATGAAATACTGCATAGTACAAATTAAGAGCTGCCAGCAGTGAGCTGTGCCTAGACAGCAGATACTAAATGGAAAATGTAAGTGGTAACAGTACTTTTTCAATTACATCTTAAGCAAACATACTTACCAGGAGTCAGAGAACAGTGTGAACTGTTTTTTAGATATTACTAGCTAAATCATTATGGCATTTCCTGAGCTTTGTTTAAGATGATTTATGGAGGTTATTTGCAACATTTTGCCTTCTCCAGGAATTCTCACGTAAAATTCCAAACCACATAATTTCCATTCACATAACACCCACAGCAGGCATGCACTGTTCTCTTGGGGCTGGGAACTGGTCTGCAAAATGGTAGGGACAGTTCCAAAAAAGAACTAAAAACACAATACAGAAGGAAAATGACCCCTTTAGATTATTGCAGAGGATGACTTAGGTGCTAACTTCACATAAGGAGCCAAAGGGATGAAGATAGGGCAAGGTGGGGGGAGAACAGAGAACAGAGAGCTGAGTTTGCTTGTTGAGGTGAATTTTTTGGAGCATAACACAGAGTCTTCAATTAACAGCTCAATTTGGATGTTCAACAGCAACATGCCAGAGATTTCAGTTTGAGTCCAAAGTGGAGCAGCTGCACTGGGGAGGGTGGCTGTGCATTGGCTGTGCCATCACTCACACCTACTCGGTGTGGTACTGAGTGTCTATTTCCTCCTGTAATCAGATGCCTGCTTAGGGCTCTGAGCACAATTTATCGCTGTTGCATTAATGGGGAAAAGCTGTAACTGACTGCTGTTGTGCTTATAGGGAGAAGCAGATAGAATGACATCAGGCTTATACTACATTATTTGGCTAGAGTAGTTGCTAGCTGGAGGTGTGGGGAGGAGGGGAGAACGGCACCCTGATGTAGCAATGTTTTTAGATAAACTGCTTTAGTCTTTGTATGACAAGTATCTGCAAGGGGCTTTGCCAGCATAGCTAGAGCTTGGCCATGACTCCTGGAGGCAGGCCCTGGCCAAACGGACTGTGCTCAGAAAACATACACTCATCAGTCCCCAGAAAGTGTTTCCACACAGGCTTCATTCAATCCCTTCTCGAGACTTATTTTCAAAACTGCCCCAAACAGTGGTACTTTCCCAGCTTGAAGTTTAAATATAAGGTGCAGGGAGCAGAATGAAGACATCAGAGACAGAGGTTAGGAGAGGGGCAGGTCATGGTAGGGGATGCAGTAGGGTCTGACTGCTGGAATCCCCATGTCAGTGGTTTGCCAGTTGGCTAGCCCATAGTGCATCTGGAGGGCTACAGAGCAGGGCAGTGCTTTTCTCCTGAATTTTGAGCAAACTTCTCAGAGTAGTGAGGAGAAATACTAAAAACCAATACATGCTTAATTGGGGATTTCAATTTTTTAAACTCCCATCTTAAAATACATTTTAAAACTTTGTTTGTAAATGATCCTCAAAAGTTTGAGAACACATATTTGCTCAGCTGGTAATGACACTGCAGGCACTCCACTGTTAAGAAATAATCAGCATTTTTTCATACCATGCCTTTCACCTTTGGATGAAGGACCATACTCAAATTTGATATACAGGGGTATACCTCAGGGCAAGAACACCAATATCAGTGCTATTACTATGAATTTATGTTGGTGTAATAGGAAGTTGACTTTGTCCCTAAAATAGAATCAGTGAAAAATGAATATATATCCTAATTTCCCCAGTGGAAGATTTTCATATTATCTGTGTTCATTCAGGATTTGAATCCTGGAGAGTGAATGAATTTATGATCTCCTACCACCTGACCCAAAACGAAAAGCATACAGGTGTGCTTATTACTACTTGGTAATATATTTTTCCAGGAGAACACAGCTTAAGCTTGGGTCTACTGGAATAGCTGGCTGTTGTTTGTGCTTTACAAAGTGCACTACTAACCGAAGAGAGAACAAGTATCTGTCTACCCCAGGGAACGTACCATTTAACTTTGATGCAGTGCAAGAATGGGTTTGAAATAATGTTTTAAAATCCTATTAAATGAAAGGGAGATGAAGAACTAGAAGAGTACTGTGAGGAAGTGCTTAGTTTGGTTTATTGTTTGATGCAGAACAAAACACACTGTTCGAGAAAAAGGGCAGTGACCCAAAAGACAGCCAATGTGTATTCATGATTTAAAATTATGAGAACAGCAGAAGAGTCCATTTTCTGCAGCAGTATGTAAAACAGGGACAAAAAAAAAAAAACAAACAACCCAGGCTTATTCACCATATTGACTGTGACACGTAACTTAATCCCCAAAAGATAATCTATTATGTAGATTTGTGTCTGATCTCAAAATCTGGAAAAGCACTAATGCCTTGGGACCCAAAGCTTGGGTTTTAGGAGTCAGCTTTACCTGAACACCAGTACTGCACAGGCTGGGCCCTGTTCTGGCAGGTATAAACCAGGCAGGGCCAGCCTGTTCCACTGCAGCCAGTCCTCTGGGGATTCAGGCTTTTCTGCCTGGGAGCAGCAAAAGTTGTCTTTTACGGTGAGCTCTGAAGGTGGAAGGCAGCAGAGATCCCAAATCGTTTGAGTGGGTTTACACTAGGGCCAGAATGTCACAGTGACTGAAAATGGAGCGTGTTGATGGACAGCCACAAAGAGCTAGCTTGCTGTGTTCTCCACCATACAGTCCAGGGAGGTGTCTTGGGACTATTCTGAGTCACTGCTTTCTGAAGAGGATTGTTCCTTTTTTATGTGCAGTGATGTTTGGAGATGGGCACGTATGTGTACAGGAAATTCACAAATTATTCATAGCCATGTAATATTTAAACAGCAGAAGAAAATAAGCTTTTCATCTCCTTTATCTTAAGAAACAGAGTTCTGGTCTATTCTCTTTATGGAACTTATTAATGAGCAGACAAAACCACTGTTATATACTTTTGTAATGTGTAGATTACATGATTGGAAAAGGAAGCATTATTTCAATTAGTTACACCAGTCATGAATTAAAACACAGTTTTAATTGAAGGGATATCCATGGGAATATCCACTGCATTAATCAAGATGAGATGCATTGCAATGAATACTGAATGAATAATGAAACACCAAGTATGAAACATCCCCATTTAGAGGTATCTTAGCTCTTGCATGTACTAGACTATCAAAATTAATTGAACGAATGCAGAACTTTATGGCTGGAGGCATGTTCATTGTTGTTAAAAAAAAATTAAAGCGTAGGCACGATCTAGCCTAGTTATCAAAAACTGGCTCATCTAGAACTTGTTACAAAAGTCAGCTGATGAAGTTTTCCAAATCGGTTTTGCCAATTGCCAGTTACAGTAGCATGGATCCATCTTCACTGGATACTCTTGCAGCCCAGTTCATTAGAAGTAAATGTATGTGTTTGAGGACACACAGACAAACTAAATACTCTATTAGTTGTTTGGAGAGAAATATGTCTTTTTGATGAGAAATAATTTTAAACTATCTCACAGGCTTTTCTGTCTGGAAGAGATAATATACAAATGAATCTTTGATATCACTGTTGTTTATTTTGAAGTTCCAAGGTTGTACTTTATTGCAGAGAGAGGCAAATTCTACCTGAATGATATGTGTCCATCTCTTGCAAGTTAGCTTAAATCTTAAGTGGGTTTTACCAGCAAAAATGCAATAGTAAATCCAAAGTGTTGGAGCCACAGATTTTGTCTGTAAGTTAGGTTTGATTTTGGTTATCTAAAATCGCAATGCAGAGCAAAGGTACTCATTCCAGAAAGAAAACAAATTCACTTGTATTATAACCAATTTAGATGAGCTAATGTGAATTTCAAATAATGTGATTATACCAGCAGCTGAGTTACTAAAAAAAAGAACCTATGAATCCTGCACTGCAAGTATTTACACCACCAGAAGCTTGGTTTATGCACCCGCTGGAGAAACAATAATACAGGGCCAAATTCTCCCTGCATTTGCTCTGGCTGTTACAGATTAATTAAATTAAGAGCCTGATTGAATAGTATGTTATCTAATCACAGACCATAGACTCCTGTCTTTTCAGAGAGCTTAGTGTGTCTCACTAAAACACAACCTGCACAAAGCAGACATCCAGTTTGAGCTCAGAAGACAGAGAATCTGCTGCTTCCCCTGCTAGTCTGTTCCAATGGTTAGTCACTCTCGCTCTTAAAAATGTGCTACTTATTTCCCATCTGGCATCCAGATATAGGAATGTATGTCAGAATAGCTCTGCTGACTTTAATGTGCTACTCCTGATGAGAGAAAAAAAAGGCCTGAGGTTTGTTTGCTCCTGTTCCTGAATTAGGGAGCTCATTAGCACTACAGGTCTGAGCACTTGGTGCCAGCTATTCAGGTCAGCAAGCTGGGATGTTCATTAATGTCTTATTACTTTCTTCTGTTTGTTCCACTAGGTGAACATTTGTTCACTGAGTCAGCCTTTATATGCCTGTTCTGCCCACTTCTCCCCCCCCCCCCCTTCTCCCTCAGTGATGCACAGTGTCTGCCATTTCCATGAGCAGGGCAGGAGTTCAATCTGCTTATCCACAAATTATTCCTGCTCTTTGAAATGCACATGCATACACAAAAATATGAGCAAACTCACTCAGTATCTGTTGCAAAATCTCCTACTGAAAGCTGTTGATTATTCCACAGAGGCAACCTTCCTTTTAGTCTTTTAAAGGTCAAATTTATCCTGTTATAGAGGATCAGAAAGTCAGTGTATGTCATCTTTGACATGCTAGAGAGTGATACAATTTTCATTTTCGATCAATAATGATATATGAAAGTGTCTAGAAAATAATTTTAACACTCTACTACAACATGATTTTGTGGTACCGCTAATAATCTTGAAATTACATCGCCACCTGGTGCCTGTTATCATCGCATACCAAGCTGCAGAAAATGCAGTGTTTCGATGACAACTTCTGTAGCAAATGCTGTGGGTTTCATGTAAAATATTGGCTTGAAAGGTTTCTTGTGAGAGGGGCAGGATGACCATGGTTGATACTGACCACTGGAATGGGTTGCCCAGGGAGGTTGTGAATGCTCCATCCCTGGCAGTGTTCAAGACCAGGCTGGACGAGGCCTTGGGTGATATGATTTAGCGTAAGGTGTCCCTGCCCACGGCAGGGGGGTTGGAACTAGATGATCTTAAGGTCCTTTCCAACCCTAACGATTCTATGATTCTATGATACCAAAATGCTGGAACATGAGTGTCTGATGATTTTGAAATGTGCTGGTTGCCAGAGTCCTCACTGCCATTTGTAAACCTGGTATAACCCATAATTTACTGCAGGGGTGGGTCTCCTCGGGGGAACACTGAGGTGGTGGCTACATCCCCTGCTAGCACTGTGCAGTACAACATGTGCTGTAGGTCAGTGCATTGGAAATACCTCTTCACTCTCTTTATCCCAGTGTCCAAGACAACTTTTGGCTTTTTTTGGTTTGTTTTTTTTTTTTTTTTTTTGTTTTGTTTTGTTTTGTTTGTTTTGTTTTGTTGTTTTGTTTTGGTGGTGTTTTTTTCTGTTTGTTTGTTTGTTTTTGTTTTTTTTTTTTTTGAATACTCTTCAAATGCAGAGAGTTTATTTTTATTTTGCTTTGGTGTTGGAGGGAAATTGAATCACTAAGTAAGGGCCAGTATCTGCTTTCCTTAAAATGAGTCTGTTCTTGATCACAAAAGTCCCCCAAGGTTCTAGAGCTAGGATTTACCCTTTGCTATACTGTACATACAATGAAGGAAGCAGGAAACAGACCTTCAGGACAGCAGGTAGTAGAGTGTTGTCACTCTCTATATATGCCAGACAGATCACACCTACTGATCTGATTTTATTTTATAATTTTATTTCATGGTTTAGGATCACTTCTTTCCAGGCTAAATACAGAGAAGTATTTTTATGCCCTAATATGCTGCAAAGCCTGCATCCACACAAACTCATCTGAAGGAGTTTTGCTCCCGTGACAAGAATCTCTGTTCCCTCTGAATCCTGGAACACATCCTCTCTGAACATTGTCTTGAAGGGGATGCTTCTGGACAACACCCTGACACCATCCCATGCTGTGCTGTGCTACAGAGAGTTTCAAAATTGCCTTATTGTGTAGAAGGGAACAGGGAACTTGGCCACAGCTATTTCCTAAGCTTCTTAACACTGTGCTGTGGTTTGCAAGAGCTTTTATGTCCTGGGCCAAACAGAGGTGCCAGCTCACCCTTCTACCCTAAAATGTGTGCTTTAGGCAAGAGAATGCTCCTGTGTCTTTCTTCCTGCTGCCACCACCAAAAGCATGAGGCCATATGATGTCATGAGAGGGATGAGCAGAGCCAACGGTGTGGCTTGGTTGCTAGCAACAGGGGAAGATGCAGCAGCTAGGAAGCCTGGAAGAGCAAGAAGTCCTAGAGCCTATGACTTTTTCTGGTGGGCTTTCTCCTCCCAGAGAAGAATGAGCCAAATAAAAATGTAGAAGGAAGAAGGCTGATCGGAGCACTGGGGGCTGGAGGGCCAGGATCAAGTTGAGGCAGATGATAAGTTCAGAGCTTAGGGGTCACCTCAGAGAGGATCTGCTCCTGAAAAGAGTGCTTGGTTCTTCACATCCTACATTTACCTATCCTTCCCAGAGTATGTTGTGGGGAAGGGGAATAGCACCATCTATGCCCACCAAGACCTTCTCAGTATCTGTTGCTTTGCTCTCATATCAGCCATGGTGTGTCCATGTATGCAGAAAGACCTTACTTCCAGATGTTGATTGCCATGTTCATAGTGATTTCTTTTCCTGTTCCCCAACATAATCTGGGTAGAGGAATTGCACTCCTGGGTCTTCCTATGATGGGCCCTGTGGGCTCACTCTTACTTGTATGAGTCCCTTCCAACAAGTCCCCTCTAAGGTCACCCTTAGACTCACCTCTGCTTGTTTCTTTATGCTTTATCCTGCGTGGAGGTCAGTGCTCGGCACTTGTTTCCTGCAGCCTTCATTCCTCAGCGTTCTGCAAGACCTCTGCCCTACCTCACAGGACCTGTGTTTAACCTGAAGTACACCTCTAGGCAGTTAGGGTACTAAGTAAGAATCAGCAGCACTGTATGGTCCCCAGACCTGAATTTCAGAAGTGCTAAGTACTTGCAGATTTGATTTACTTCGCTTGGAGCTGCTATAGTTCCAGAGTTTGGCCACCATCTTCTGATGAATAAACTAACACATCCAGTCAAACCTGAGCACACATTCATTAGCCAAGTGAAGGGAATTTGGCCTGTTGACACTGGATGAAAATCTGGCCCTAGAATATCTGCAAGGTGAAGAACGAAAAACATGGAAAGCTTTCACAGATATTCCATTTAAAATTCTGTAAACTCCCCTGCTATGTTGCTAGGGGGATTTTAATACATCAATGCATTTAAAATAGATGTCAGTGAGATGTTTCAAATTGGAGCCAATTCTCCCCCTGCCCTGAACTTCCTTATTGTTCCCATCACTGTTTCAGCTTTCTTCTGTCTGGAAAAGACCCTTTTGCTGACCCACTTCCTGCCCCTGTAGCAGTACTAGGAACTGCACAAGGAATCCTTGTTTTACAAGGATTTACTTGTTTTTTCAGATGCTGACATTGCATTTTGCAGCTAGCTAGGCTTTATCTGGAGAGTATAGTTCTTGCATTTCCTGATGTGAGTCAGTTGTGAGGAAAGTGTTTAACCTTTTAGTCAAAGGTTAAACATATAAAAGGGGAATGTGAAGCTCTTGTATTCCAGTTATTGCCACATTAAAGAGAGCAGCTTTCATGGCTGAGCTAAATCTAACTTTTTTTGGGGGGGGAGGGATATTTCTTTCTGTATCCAATTCAAAGCTGCAGTTTACTGAGCTTGTTGAGGAACGTGTATGTTTGAACAGGGCCATATGTCAAGGGTCATTCATTAATTGCTGTTTTTTTCTTCTTAATTGTCCCCTCTGGCTTAGGGAGGCTTGGACAAGCACATGTTTTGAGCCAATGAGAATTTTCCAAAATGGTCTGTTTCTATAAAATACAAAGAACTTCAGAGGAAAATAAATAGCAAATGTTCATTGGCTTGAGAGCAAAAGAATTTGTCCCTACCTGTCTTTACTGGCATCATATTATTTTAATCCATCTTTCTCTACTGCTTGGATGAGTATACTGTTTTCTTACCTGTAATTACCAAGACTGATCACTTAGCTATATTACAATCACATGCCCCTTCCCACTGACTAAATACTTAATGCTATACTGTTGTCATGATCCAGATGACTCTATCAGAGTTCATTCCAGTTTTACTGTCTGTGTTGGCTGCTTCTGTCCTGTGTGAAACATAGGAAAATGTTTTTGTTTAAAGACAATTCCACAGGTGACCTGCTGGTGGATCTGCACTGACTGCACCACTGATAATCTGTTGATGTTTGTGGCTGGGTCTGAAATACCTGATTGTAATCAATCAGCAGTAGTCATCCAATGAGGCTGAGAAAGCTAGGAACAGAGTCTACAGTAACCACTAACTGCAGGTTTGCTCTTGAATCTTTATTGCTCCAGGCCTCCATTCTAGCAGTTAATTAGATTGTTCTTCCCTGGTCTGGGTTCTTCTGCAGCTCTCTAGGATTGTGTCTTAAGTAGAGAGCTCCACAGAACAATTTTGCTGGGCTGGAAAGATACAGTCTTGAAAGGGAAAAGAGGATAAACAAAAGATAAAGAATAAAGAAAAATTAGAAACGTCATTCCCAAGGGAGTGTTCCTGACAATCTGTTAACTTTTCATTGGCATATTCATAGCTACTTCCAAAAAAATGTCACAAACTCCTAGCAGAGCAGCTTGAATCTCTGCTGATGAATTGAAGGAAATTTGTTCTAGAGAAAATGCATCACATGAGGTTAACCCACAATACTGGATCAGCCAAAAACAACACCATGGAACAGGAATTCCTTCAGTTTAACAATAACATCATCTCATTGCAGGCTGAGCAGTAATATTAGAAACTGCACATATAATACCTTCCATTACAATTGAAATTTGAGACTTAAAAAAAAATCCTAGGAAAAAAAAATCTTAATCTGGATGCATTTGTTGATTAAGGATATTTATGAGTTGAACACTTACAAAGTTGAATCAGTGTCATGTTAAGATTCCTGTGTTTTATTCCAGGCATATAAGTGATGTGTTATTCAAAATGCCCTGTGGAATAGTTCAAAGCTGGCACTGTGAATAGTTCATTGCATGAACTGTGGAGGAGTGCTGATTTTCCATTGCTCTGTTATGTGCTTCAGTGACTGTAGTTCTTTCTCCTTCTGCAAGCAAGCTCTATCCGACTGTGATTTCCTTAATTGCGTTGTTTTCATTAAAAGGACAAAAGTAACCACTGCGAATCATGCTGTCAAAAACCTAGGCGTCATCTTCCATAGTTCTTAATTTACATTATAATTAAGTGTCTTTTCGTCCAAAACCTAATTCCTTGCAAAGCTGTGGTAAAAGAGCTCTGTGTGAGGATCTCCTGGGGTCAGAATCGGTGGTGATATATTACTGCAGGCATAGCATAGAGCAGCTGCATGGTAATCATCATGGCCCCTGGCTTGCAGTAGTAGCTTTGACCTCCTCTGTGTTCCAGTATGGAGGGACTTTGAGAAACAGACCTCATTGCAGATAAGTAGAACAAACACAGACCTGTCTCCTTAGGCACATGGTACCTTTTGCTGTTTTCTTGCTACAGAAGGAATTGCTGCATGAATATGTGCAATTCCCACATGTTGCTCCTCTGGCTTTCTGCACCTCCCTGGTTCTGAGGCTCCAGTATACCAGTAATCCAGGCATATGCTTGGATGCAGATACATTCCATACAGCTGAATGCCTGGGTTAGGAGTGCAGGAAATACCACATGCTGTAGGCTAATGGTTCAAGATTGTAGCGATAGAACAAGAGGTAATTGATCTAAACAGGGGAAGTTCCGGTTAGATATAAGGAAGAACTTTACTGTAAGAGTAGTGAGGCACTGGAACAGGTTGCCCAAAGAAGTGGTAAATGCCCATGCCTGGCAGTGTTCAAGGCCAGGTTGGACAGAGCCTCGGGCGACATGGTCTAGTGTGAGACATCCCTGCCCATGTATGATCTTAAGGTCCTTTCCAACCCTAACCATTCTATGAGTCTGTGATTTTAAGATAACGTGAAAATCTTCTACAACATAGATTCTGTGATGTTATCAGATCTTTTGGGCAAGGGACCAGTGAAGAGCAGGAGCAGGCTGTTTATCTGAGCAGGCATCTTTTCTCCCTTTCTCCCTCTCTGCCAAGATCTCCCAACCAGGTCTTGAGAAACTGGGCACAAAAAGACAAACAAGACAACTAAAAAGGGTTCCAAAAGTATTTTTCTTTAGTAAATTTTAGGTCTGTAGAAACCTGGCTCAGACATTTTGAAGATAGAATTTTTCTAGAAGGACAGTAAGTTGGGGTTTATATTTGGGAAGAGAGAAAAAGAATGGCAAAAACCAAACCATTACTTCCTCTAGGATAGGAAGCTTCACAGGGAGAGAAGTCTGTGAAACAAAGTGATTACTTCTGCTGTTATCACTCTGAAGAGTGAAGACTGTAGCAAATCTTCATCTTCATTCAACTTAAATAATAATTTAGCCTTTCTGTTCATAGCATCTGTACGTCCTCCTGTGTTTAGCCACAGACTACTAAACTCCTGTGCATGTTAGTGATATGGACCTGTTATCCTTACAGGGATAGAACAGTTTCCAGTCCATTTCAGAAAGAAAGATGAATTGGAATCGGATTTGAAATGAGAGAACCAGTTCTGTTGTGTACATCTTGCAACCTTGAGCAAATCTTTGTTCTGTCTATTCTGAGCTATTTGGGGCAGGCACTTTCTCATTTGCTATGCATACATGCAGTGCTTAGCACAAAGGAGACTCCAACCACACATGAGTGAGCAGTGAACAGATGGTAGTCAGTTGTCAGTTTGACCAGGTATTCCCACTCTGATAGTTTTTGTATCAAATTTCATCTTTTAAAAGTCCTGCCAACAGGCCAAAACTGGAAGCATGTAAAAGAAAAAGTCAGTGAAGGAGTTCATTTTCTAAATATCTCTTTCCCAGCTCTAAAATACAATGTAGGAACTGAGACACATTGGACATACTGGTGAAGTCCTGCCTAAGCCAAATGTCAGTGCTGTGCTTAGTTAAACCCATTGTAAGCTTGCCTTTTTGACTTTCAGAAATGGAGTAAAACCCAGTTTTGGGCCAGGTATTTCTTTAATCTCTCACTTGCATTCACTCAGATGAGCTTTTAACAATTAGGAGTTTCCCTGTTTGGCAGTATTTCTGTATTGTCACAGGCAGAGATGACATAATGAACTACATTTATGCATATTCTTGAGCTCTTCTGGGTAAAAATAATGACCCTCAGCTTTAATCTTCAGAACTTTGCATCTCGGTGTAGCTATTCTGATGGCAAGGGTGAGTAGATCTGGCTAAGACGGGAAACAGATGTATCCTCTTATTCTCAACATAAATTCTGGGGGTTTATTTTTTGGTTAGCTGCAGTCCTAATCTCACTTTTGATCGAGTGCAGAGGAAAAGAGTAATTAGTGAAGTATTAGTGTTATTATTATTTCCTGACATTAACTCTCCTGCTACTTGTTCATCCCCTTCTCAGGCCCAGCAAAACGGTGTGTGGGTTTAACAGCTGCAGAATGTTTCTTTATTGCTGGTACTTTCTGTGCTCTAAGTCGTACTGTGTTCACCCCAGTGAGCCAGCAGAAAAAGAAACAAATCCTACTGAATATGGCCACAGTTATGTGGGTGGTTAAGTGCCTTGTAACATTGTAGCTTATGCAGGAAGGGGAATATGTTTGATTAGTGTAGTTTTCATTGTTGAAGAGCTGTTTTCCAAATGCACTGTTTTATCCGTAAGATAGGTACAAGTATACTATTTGATTTTAGAATTAATGATTCCTTTTTTAATATGCCTCTCAATGCAAAACTGCTATTTAGCTTAAGCCATCATATGGGCATCCAAGGCACAAAAAGAGATAAGTTGATTTACCAGACATCACAGCCAGGAACTGGCCCCTCATTTTCTGAAGGTGAGAGCACCAAAGTTTCCTTCCTTCCCATTGCCTTCCATAAGCATGAATTCCTCAGCATTTCTGACACCTCTTTACTTAACCCTGTTGCAAAATGTGTAGTCCTTGTGTCATTTGTTGTGCAGGAGGCTGTACAAGCACATCTTTCCCTCCTAACATCTGCTCTGGATAGATACCCCAGGGACCATGAGGAGATACAGTGTTGGTTGGAGCTTTTTTCCCCTCTCCCTCTTTCCTTTCAGCTATTACATAATAGTTGATTTTTGGCTGCTGTAGTTATCCCTGGTGAAATGTTTTAGTTCCCTAAGCAGTAATGGTAATACTTTGGACCATATTGCAAACATTTATGTCATTTTTTTTTTTATACAAACCTGCTGTATGTGTACCTCTTTAATTACTGTGTTCTCAGTATATCATAACTCTACTACATAAGGTGGTTATGAAAAGACATTCTTCCTATATATTTCATTCTCTTAAGAACTATAAATCCTATGATACATTTTGAAGGACAGATTTTGTAAGAAGGATAGGCTTTTATTTAAAGTATCTGTGTGTTCAAGCAGAGATACTAATTCAAGAGGCAATCTATTCCATTTCTGTAAAACTCTTGATCTTTCTCCATCATCTTTAAATTTGTTTTCGTCATGATCAGCTGGTTTGTTTGGTGGTTGGGGTTTTTTTTGGTGTTTTTTTGTTGTTTTTTCTTTTTGACACATAATTTAAAATCTACAATTCCAGATTAGAATCATTATGGCCTCTGAGGCAAATTCAGTTCTGAGGCTCTGAGGAAAGTCGGTGTAAATCAATATAAACAGAGTGATCATATGTGCCTGCAATATTTCTGAATTTTTACCTCCCAGCATCAGGGCCAGACACAAGTAACTGCTCTACTAACAGACTGGAGGCTTTAGCCTACATGTGGCAAAGCCATACAGCGCAGCAACAGCCTCCCCTGGGAGGCACTGTAACTACCAGGGTATTTCTTTCATAGGGTAAGTGTGAAATCCTCTCTCTCAGGCATCTGGATGAGCAGTGGTGAAATGTGGAAGCTGAGGACTAGCTGAAAAATAGCTACACACTAGTGGATTGCTGTCATGCCCTAGACTGTTGAACAGGAAGGGAAACCACTCTCTTCCACACTTGCACAAATTTTATTATGTTCATTGCTCAGAGATGTATTGCAACTCATAGTTAATCTTTTCAATCTCTTCTGTTCCCATGGAAACTTTGGATAGCAGAAAATAACAGCACAGTATGATATATGTTGCTATATTTGCTAGTGCTGGCCAGTAGGTTAGTTCTATGCAGCCTCCCCATTTTTCTTCCTCTTCTTCCTCCTTTTCAACGGTAATATTGAACATGACAAACAATGCTGATTTCAAACTGAAAGTTTAAAAGGAAGCTTCTGTGCACACTGGTGTGTTTAAAAACAAATCTAAAATAGTTCTCAACAGAAACTGACTATGCCAAGTATTTTGGTTTAGATTACTAAAGCAAATCCACCTAAACTGATTCAGAGGACCCATCCAGGAGACCTGCCCATTGCTACACCTATAGTTTTGAGGAAGAACTCTGATCTTTCAGAATAGACACCTCTAAGAGAGGCAGAATTTTGGGGATCAGAATGTGCTGTTGTATTTTCTATAAGCTGTGACGTTCACAGCATGCACAGTATTTTAGAGGTGTGATAACAGGGTGATGCAGATTGGAAAGGCATAATGTTACATCATGTTTGGTGACTGAAAGTAAAAATTCTTGAAATGGGTGGAGAAAGAATTGTTACAGTTCCCTGCCACCCTAAAAGAATAAATGCTTGGAAAATTCCCAGAATGTTTTTGAAGTGCCTAAAAAGTAAATATTTATTCTGCACACATATCTTTTAGATCTGTCTGTAGCTGAATTTCATTATTTTTGTGTTGGTTTCTATTATTTGACTGGGTATCTGTGGACATATGGCCTCTTGTAGTGTTAATAAAAACAACTTATGTAGAATGATTGGGCTGTGTAGTAACTGGGGAAATACTGAGGGATTAGAAAAGAAGATAGCCTGCCAAAACCTAGTTTCTGTTTATACACATTTAATTCCTTTTTATAGCAAATTATGCTTTTCTTCTTCAGGCATGTTCGGTTACTCTGATCAAGTAAGGCTAGAGTTTGGGGTACTGAGAAATCGAGGTTTGTAGGTCAAACTCAACTTCCTGTGACATTTCACTGCTATAACAAAAAAAGTGGATTTTTTAGTTGCTTTTAATAGCTGAACACCCTATACTTCTGAACCTGTGCCAGGAAATCTTGAAAATGCTATGAATTCCAGATGATGCAAGAAAAGCTGGGAAAGGACTGATCTCGGAATAGAGCTGAGCAAAACACATCTAAATTTCTGTCACCTAACAATTGTTTTTTCCACTGTGTATTGCTCCCCCAGTCTACCTTGTACTTTGTACTGCATGGATGTTGTAGCATACATAGAACTTTTGTTTCTTTAAAATCTTCTTAACCACAACTGCCACCCACTCTTATTTAGTAAAAGTATAAATAAGGAAAATTTAACAAAGATTTAAAACGGTTTAAACTTTGTTTACAAAAGCAGCACAAGTATTTGGTGTGCTTTACCAAAATGCAATATTTTAAACTTGCTGAGAATTTATGATGTGAAAAAGTCCTCTGTTTTTTCAATAGTGCCATCAGTTCTCCTCCTCTTCCTTCTGTTCCCGTAAAATAAAAATATAACCAGCTTTCTCTGCTTTAGGCAACTCTTGATCAAGATGCAAAATCTAGCCTGTAAGTATGAAGCATTCTGAGGCACACTCACAGATGACTGGTTTACAGCAAGGGGCGTAGAAAAGCCTTCCCAAACTGCCATGGCAAAGACTGTTATTGGCTTAGAACTGGGAGGGAACTAAAATTCAGATTCTTCCTTCCTGATTACAGAGATTTGCAGTGTGGCTTGTCTATGCCCAAGCTAATTCTCTGCACAGCCTTAAAAATCGGCGCAAAGAAAAAGGCACTTTTAGGATGCTGTCTGCCCAGCTGCTTGCATGAGATGAGCTGCACTGTGCCAACCAGCTAGTCTTTTATCTTGGTGAACAGCCAAAAGAGCCTGCAGTGACTAGTTCAGACATAGCTGCCCTCATTGCACGAACCTCTGCTTGGTCATCTGAATCCCACCCCAATGGCCTACTGTTTGATGGCAGTTCTGAATACCACAGCTCACTGAACACAGCATATCAATACTTGTGCTGAAGCAGACTTGGCTCCCTGGCCTGAGGGGTGTTTCTCCTCTTGGCTGTTGATGCTGAGACAGAATGCATGCTGTGATGAAAGGAAAGCATGTACAATGCAGTTCAAAGTACCAAAACTGTTTGCTGAGCTTGCAGGAAATTTAATTTAGCACATAGGATTTAATGCTCCAAAGATTAAATATTCTTATTCAGATGAGAATGAAAACCTTGGGATCGCTTTATCAACTGAAAGATGTACAGGGCTTCCAGTCAGCAGGCCATAAAAGAACTGATATACTTGTGCACATTACAAAGGTCTTCCTAGTCCTTCCTCTTGCTTCGTGGAAAAAGGTTTAGCTAAGACAGGATGACTGACTATATCACTGGCATAGCTTTGCTTAGTTTGCAGTTTTCCAAATCACTGATACCAATTTAGCTCAACAGGACCAAATGGGTGGGGTGCAGACAAGGGAATATGAGACCCTCTTTATTGCTTTTTAATTTTTTTCCATAAAATTCTCCAGGCTTTCATAAAGTGATTGTGGTGTTTATAAGTCTGAATTAACTTCTGAAGAAAGAAATATCTGTAATTTGGTTCTTGGTGAATTGTGTTCTTTTCCACAAAAAAACATCAATGTCAAGCCTAATTGTGTAGATGCACTACAGATTCTTGTATCTTTACATCCCAGAGCCTTGAGCTGCCAATTGTTGGATGCTGGAGAAAACCTGCTGGAGAGACCCTGGGAAAGCATGAGTATTATGCTTAGCATACTGTTACTCTTTTTTTTTATTCCCTGGACATCTGCTACTGGCCACTGTCATTTACAGGATAGTAGACTAACAGGAGATCTGATATCATCTGGTCTCACTTCCTGCATAACACAAGCTCCTGCCATGGAACTGTCACTATTCACCTGGTTGGGTTCTACTGTGGCCAGTACTACCAAACTTCTTAAATCCCAAGCAATTCAGCACTGAGGTGGCACAACATTGTGCCTGGGCTAGCAAGGCTAGCTGGCTTGATGCTTAAATGCAGGGAGTCAATATGGGGACAGTTTACTCAAGGAAGGCCAACATTAGCAATGAGACTGAAGAGCAGCAGAGCTGCCCCTCGGGCAGAAACACAGCTCCCACTCACTGAGGTCATCTCAGGGTCCTGTGACAAGTAGTGTGGGTGTCTCTGCTCAGGTGCTCAAAATTCCTTTCCTGCCACCACCAAAGTGTAGCTTATGTAGCTATATAATGCCACTTCAGTAAAAACTCACAGAGGAAGATAACACAGAATATTGTCAACAGAAAATCAGAGAATATTAATAATATTTATAAGAGGATTAAAAATAGCTGTAGAATTTCCAGGTTTTGTAAGAGCTGAAACCTTTTTCAGGGTGCTTTATTAAGTCAGCCTGGCATCATTTTCCTGGTGGGAAGTTAGAGCAGTTTTTGTAGGCAAAATATAGAAGGCTGAGTGCTCTGCATTACGGTTTAGGAGATCAATAGATCCTTTTGTTTGGGAATCCTGATGTTAAAAAGGAAACCTCCTGGTTTTGTGCTGCCTTGGCCTATTAGCCTTGGCTGTTACTAATAAAAGTTCTTTCAGAGCACCCTGAGTGATCAGAGTCTTGAACAACTTTCTTTAACCAGCAAAAGCATTAGATAGGAAAAAACAGACATGAAAATAAGCCTCCTGAAGTCTGCCTTTCTGCAGGCAATGTGTCTTCGGGTATGAATTCAGAGTGGGTAGAGAACACACTTTTGCTTGGCATGAAAATATATACTAAGTGGAAATTTAAAAAAAAAAAAAAAAGATTCAGGAAATATTCCTGGCTTATCAGTTCTATGGGTGTATTAGCAACCTAGATGAGAATAGTTTTCGTGATGAAAAGTTAAGGGTGCATGCTTCTGAACTGTTATTGCAAAACAAGAGGAAGGGGGAAGTTTAATAACTAATGTTTTGGGTTGAGCTTTTTTCTGCGCTTTTAAAATCAGTTAGCAAAACAGTATTTAAGAGGAAGGTCAGCGTTTTATAAATGGGATTGTTAAAAGTTATATTGATAAATGTTTAGGTTTAGCCTCCCACAGAGGAATATATTGCTTTTTCATAAGTTCTGGGCATGTGTAAATCTCATTTCAGATGAGAACAGTAAAATTACTTCTCTAGAAACTTACATATTGATTTTGAGTTACAGGTTTTCCTTCTGGAATGTGCAAAGTCAGTGCTATCCGAGCTCCTACTACATTTAGGCCTTCTAAAAACCCTTCCTTGTAGAATCAGACCTTTAACATTCCAGTGCAAAGTCTGTTTTGCTCAAGAGCCCAGGTTACTGCTATCTCTCCATCAGAACTGATGTGGACTGGTGGCAAATGTTTAACAAAAACCTAGCCTAGGCAATGCCAGAGAGGCTTATTCTTACATTTTTAGGAAGTAGTTTATGACAGCAATGTAACACAGCATCAGTTTGCGTGTTACACTCCAAGCTCAGATGCAGTCACATTTCCTTCAACAAACTGCTTAAATGCTGCAAATTAAATAGCTCTGAGTTATCTGCCAGAGCAGAGGCTGACAGTCGGGGCAAACAAACACCTGCCAACTGGAGGCTTTTTCCTACACAGTGGGACCCTCTGCCCCACCTTTTATTTCTTTCTTTACCATCCCGTGTCATGCCCCTCTGATCACTTCCCAAAGCTCTCACGGAAAGTATCAGATCTCTTTAGTGACTGAATTACCTATTTGTTTGCTTTTTAGGCAGATGCAAAGGGCTGTGTAATGGGACAGTGCTGATGTTTCCACAATCCTCCTGGGAAGCTCTCTATTGCATTATTTTAGCACCAGAACTTTATTTTTATAAAGGTTACTTTTGGACACTGTAATTCTTGCTAATTTCAGCTGGCTGGGGCTAACGCCAGCTCTCTGCCTTGCCTGGCCTCCTGTGAAGAGGAAGCAAGATGATCCTTCATTTTTTCACAACTAGTTTCCAGAGGAGAAATTCCTGATTCAGTCTGCAGTGGAATTCCCTCCTTTCCCTCTTCCCTTCTCTCTTTGCTGTAAATTGCAAGGACATCACCATTTAGCTGCAAGTCTCCCTTGGCATCTACCTGTACCTGTAGCAGATGGGCTTTATTTTCATATAGCTTCCTCCAGACCTGAGTTTGGCTATGGAAACTCTGAATGAGCTGAGGAACTGTGGAGGATGGGTACAGCTATGAAAATTGCCCAAAGCAAGGAAGTCAGATGTGCAGAGAGACCAACAGCAGGGCCACAGTGTCCACCCTAGTGAGTCATCACCCTGTTGGAACCAAGCACAATGATGACACTACCCAGCAGTGACCCAGAAAAGTAGGCCACTGCCTTTCTTGCAAATAAGTAGTTTATTTTCCACCCTCTGTAAGACAAAGGTCTTCTTAAAGCTAATGAAATCACTCTCTGCTTACTGAGTTCAGTTATATTTAAGCAACTTACATGTATTATATCACAACCAAGCTCTTTTGGCATTTATGCAATGGGAAGAAATGCAGATGAGTAAACTCATGTTTTATGACTCAGCAGACATAGTCTCAGTTTCTACCTGTCACACAATTTTGTTCTGCAACATTGGGCAAGCTACTTAATAGCTTACCGTGCCATCTGTAAAAAACTTCCATTCTCTGTGTCTCCTACTTTATCCATCATCTCTTTATTGCAAATGCTATCTTACGTATTTGTATAGCATTTACCAGCAAAGGAACTTTTGCCATTACTGGAATGAAGAGTAAAGTAGTAATATCTCAGCATTCAAAGCATGCCATTTTCTTATTTCAGCCTACAATCCATGTTAAACAAGTCCTCTGGATGTCTTCTAAAAATTGCCAAGCTTGGAACTAAAGCACTAATAAGAATGTATCTTCTGTCATGTAGTCTGGTTACAGGTTCCAGAAATAGGGAACTTTCAATGCTGAAAGACTGAGCACAGATGCCATGTCAGTAGGGAACAAGGCTGCAAAGGGAGAATTGGAGCCATGAGCTGCTTAGCAGTTACTGCAAAGAATGAATTCTATTTATTCACTGTAACATTCTCAGTCTCCTTTTCTTCCTGCCAGAGTATTGTGCATAGATGGCAGAACCCAGAAAACATGCTTTCTTGCCTCCCCATGTGTGTCATGCTTAGACTTATTAGGGAATACTTATTTTTTTTGTACTGGATTTGCACCTGAGGTTCTGCCTCCCGTAAGATATCTGCAGGTATAGATCAAGGAAGAGAAAGGTGAAATACTTCCTAAACAGTTATCTTTGGAGCCTGGGAAAGGTTACAACACATGAGATACTTCTATGCCTGTGCCATCAATAAGCACACTGCCATGTAACTAAAAAGTAGTTCTTCTGAAGTTCAGGCAAATCTGCCAGTAGCCATATGGAATATGAGGAAGAGTAAATGCTGAAGAAGGGAATAAAAGATAGCAGGACATATATATCCACTAACCTTCCTTCTCAATTAGTTTCAGGTATGCCCACTTTTGCCACTTGTAGGCAGCTGGGTGGGGCTGGTCTCTTTTGGCAGTACCCAAGTGTTTGCATAGTACCACTTCCTTATTTGCTCTACTCTCACAAGCCCCCAGGAAACATTTCTCTATTAAGACTCAGGAGATTTCTTCAGCACTTAAATGTCTCCTGCAGTGTGACGTAGCTCTAAGAATCTCCCTATAGCAATTTGCTAAGGTATGTGAGATAATTCTGATTATGAGCTAGCCCAGGGTTTTGTAAAAGAGGTGAGAGGACAGCCCAGTCTTTCCCTGCTCTAGTTGGAGGGAGACTTCTGTGGCCTGTTATGAAGTGCTGGTCATTCACATTTTGCTCTTCTTGTTGGAAGACATAGATCTGGCAAACTGCCAGCAAGCTCTGGAAAACTACTTGCCTAATAGTTAAAAGCACCTGGGCATAATTTCCTTGTCCAAACAGCACTGTCTGGCGAGGCCAGGCCTTTAGGGTCAAAGATTTAGACACTAAATGGCTTTAGCAGTGGCAGGAACATAGGAATTCAAGGTGCTCCTTCTTTACCTTATGCATCTTGAATGTCCATTTGCAATCCAAGGTAAAGATGATAAAGGACTGAATGATAGTCCATGACCACTAAAATGTCACAAGCTCCTTAAAAGTCAGACTTTCATTCTGGCTCTGCCAGGTGTTCAGAGATCACTAGAGGAACTTAAAAATCATGTTTTCTTGCCCTCCCCCTCACAAACAGCAACGACAAAAAAAAACCCACCCCAAAACAAAAACAAAAAAACCCCAAACTAAACAACCCAGCCCTTCTCGGTTATGCTCCTTTAGGAGTCTCTTGGACCATTTTCCCAGGCTTACTCCTGCAGCCAGGAGGGATCCAATCACAGTTAATTTTCAAGAAAAGCTGGGAGTCTTTCCTGCTTGTGATGCAAATGCAGGGCCGTCTGCAAGGAGAAAACCGATGCCCTGAGGTTGACAGTCAAACTATTAAAGGTGGTGGTGCTGCACTTAAAGCAAAACTAAAGCAGGTAAATTGAAATTACTACAATTATTTATAGTTGGATGGAAGCAAGATCAGACTTTGCATTTCATTTAGGCAGCTTCTACTTTCTTACTAACTTTACTAGCCAATAGTTGTCTTACAAAATACAGTGTCTAACTGATATTGTCTGGGGAGGGAATGGGGACTGGCAGGGTGTCCTGAGAGAAAGGTTATCTGTTGGCTAACAGCTGCCTTCCAGCTTATTCTGCCAGAGGATAAATGAGGCAGTAAAGCTTGCATGGCTAAAGCATGTTTTGTAGTTGGTGGGATACCAGGAAGGAATATAGCCCACAGTTGTGGATAAATGAGTTACAGAATTAATAGGTTATATATAGCAGTCTTCGCTGTCCAGAAAAAGAGGGCTGAGGAACAAAGGGAGAGAAATTAGGGAATCTACTTGCCAAATACCCTCTAGAAAGTAGATGCACCACCACTGATAGCTAAATAAATTTCTCATGTCTTCTGTTTTTCTCCTATAGCTACTCTTTTTTCTTTTGACTATGCATGCCTTAAGCTTCATCTCAGTCCATGCTTATATAGTGTCCCAAATTCCAGTAAGACACACCATAAAGCACAGTTCCTACAAGAAAAGGAAAAACTACTGCACCAAACTAAGTAGAATATTTACCTTCCTATCTTAAATTCAGTAAAGAAAAATCTAAATGATCTGTCTTAACCATAAGGCTAGTTTAGGAAATCAAAACATTCAATAAGCATGTAGACAGCAATCAAGATTAATCCTTGTGTTTTCAAGATGGATAAGTTAAAGCCTGAGGACCCCTTCAGAAGGAGAGAAGCAAATAGGAGTTTTGATAATTAAACAGAATAACTTGGTTACTGAGATTAACACATTTGTGGTTTTAACTTTAGACAAAGAATTGTTGCATCCTTGAGTTAGATACTTCCGGTAGAATCAGAACTAATAGACTAGGTAAGACTGGTGCTGGGAAAAATAATTTAAAAAAAGGATTGTGTTTAGCTCACAAACCCATATATTAATAATAAAGGCAAGATAGAGTTCTAAAAAAGAAACATAATCATTTTTTTTCCCTAGATTAGTTAAGTATGCTGGATATAGGAAATGAATTAATTGTGCAAAAGCTCCATTCTGATTCTCTCTGATAATCGCTAAGAAGCACAAGCACATCTTCCATTATCTCCTGTTTTTCTGAGCTGCAGGGATTATAAACCTCTCAAAAGGACATACCACCTTGAAACTACAAGACACCCACCTGCCTGTGACCCAGGCGAGGCTGATCAAATTCTTGTGATAGATAGGCATGGCGAGTATTCTTGTGACAATGATTTTTCCCCTGTATCAGTTGCTGAGTGTTTCAGAGTGCATTAGAGCAAGGAAGCCAGTGACTTGAAATGAAGAGATTAGTCCTAGCAGAAATCCTCAGCACTGTCTGATTTGTGGAATATGACAGTACAGTCTGCCAAGAAACCCATGCAATGTGTTTATGGCCACTTCTGCAGTGCTTGCAGCCACAGATTGAGTCCTACCTCTACTTAGGCTGATGGTGCAGCAGCAGCAATGCCCCCTCAGCCAGAAAATATCCCCTAGTTTTATGTGTTTTCCTGCTTTTGAGTTGCTGCTTTCATGGTGGTGTTCTGAATTGTTTAATTTGTTCCTGATCAGCTGCTTTCAAATTTTTATTCCCTGGTTTTGCTATCACCTGGCAGTATGAGTTTTGTGGAGAAATTTTCTGCCATGCCCTTGATACGCTCCCCCCCCCCCCCCCATTCTCTCATGGTTTCCTCTCTCCCTGGCCACTGTTAAGTTACTTCTTGCCAAAAATGCATGTTTTTACAGTGACACAGTTTATTTAAGTATTGTACTGCTGTAGATCCATATATAGTATATACTTGAAAGGAGTTATATGCTTGATCTACCAACTAGCAACAGAAGTCACAGCTCCTTAGCCCATCACTTACGGGGGCTAAAAAACAGAACAAGCCCTCATCACCTTGGCAGAGAATGTAGTCTGTAGAGCCACAGCTTTTCTGTGCTCACTTGCTTTGGAGTTACCCTACTCTGCAGCAGTTCAAGTATAGAAAGTAACAAATGATTGCTTGCTTTCATATCCTGCAAAGCTGCTGCAACAGCATGAATCTGTTTAGATGTGCTTTGAGAAGTTCAGGATATTTAGGAAAATGGAAGTTTTCTGTTTTAAAATAACAGATTATTTTTACTTTTTAAACTGTCAGCTGTAAAATTAACTTGAACTATTGCTGGTGAGCACCTATTGTAGCAGGTTGGATCTAAACCATCAGTTTTAAAAGTGCTCTATACCCCACACAAGGTTTATTGTGAGTTGTTGATGTGGCTTCCTTGCCATTTGGATTCTTGTTTTCATGGGGAACAGAAGTCTGTTTGGAACAGCCTGTTGTTTAACTGAGGAATTGCAGGTGGAATCATCACACATGGAAACTATTACTCCAAAAAGCAATCTGCTGGTGTATCATTTTTGTTCTTATGCAAGTGCATACTATTAAAACATAGAGGAAGAGCAATAGGAATACTTCATTATTTGATTTGTAGCTTATGAGTTCATTTACTAGATTTCAGTGAGCACAAGAGCTTTTCACTGTACCATCAGGAAGCTGTATAGATAGGTAGCAGGAAGTTTGGGGTTTTGGTTTTGTTGTTTTTTTTTTTGTTGTTGTTGTGTTGTTTTGTTTTGTTTTTTTTTTTTAATAGGTATCTATAAAGATGCTATTGAAAACCAGAACCTGGTATTTTTGAAAAGGGTGTATAGAAGCCAGGCAATCAGCTGTCACTGAGAGTTAAAAGGCCAGCATAAGAATTTGGCCAGCTAAGCCTCAGCATGTCTTAAAGAATGTTTAGGGCTGTGGTGCTACAGTAAGTAGCAGGTTGTTGTGAAAACATCATTTCCAGTCAGACAGGACAAGTAAATGAACAAAGATCAGAGCACATCACCAGCCATTAGAATTGCAAGTGCAGGGATGTAAATTCAGAGCCAGGGAGTTCAGCCATGCTAGCTGGAATGTGAATTGATAATTCTTTGATGTCAGCTTTTGTTTTCTTCCCAGACAGATGTCTTCCTAGCCTTCTTGCCATCTTGCTTTTCAAGCTCAATTGCTGGGTGTTACTGCCAAGGTGCTTGAAACCATCCTAATTTAACCACAGCGGTTTGAGCACAGTAAGTAGGACCTGAGAGGAGACCCAGGATACCTTGCTGATCTTGGTCTCTAAGTGGTGGATATGAGCACTCCAGGTATTCAATCTCACCTCTTACTTTTTGCTTCCTGACATTATTTGCATACCTTTGTAAAAAGCAAGAGACATTTAGCTTAAAGCAGGTATTTGTGCAGGAGAATACTGGTTATATGTAAAACAGGGCAGTTATTATTGTTCAAATAACTGCTTCTCCCACTTTATTACAGTACTGCCAAATGTAGATTACTATGAAGATAGTCCATGCATCAGTACCATGTGTGAAATTAATACAAGAAGATGTCTCTACATCACCTTTAGGGGCAATCTCTGCAATGGAGCAAGAGTTAAATGGCCCTGAAGACTCTCATTACTTTCCTAGGATGTCCATAAATGGTCCTTTTCTCATATAGTTGATATGTATCATGCTTGGAAGACACCTGCAATTTTGCATTGTTTCTCCATATTATTATTTATATTCCTTGGGGAGTATAAGCAAAAGACATTATAAAAGCCCAGCATTCAAGCTGTACCCACTCCCCAGTTTGAAATGTCAGAAGAAAGGCAAAAGGAGGCCTAGTCATTTTGAGAAAAATGTCAACATATTTAATTTTTAACCTTTTAATGTGCTCCTTATTTAATGGGTATCTGCCACTTCGGGATTTGAGTGATCTTTTGTCACTCTAGAAAGACAATCCTCTGATGGGAAAATCTTGTTGCTCTTAAAGTATCAGCAGTTTTGCAAGTGCCGTCACAGAACCTTTCTTTTGCTGGTAAGTTTCTTCAGATGACAGTTCTTACAGGTGGTACGATGTTTTTGTAGGAGATCATGGTAGATGGAACTTCTGGACAATGTAAGTTGTCCAGCCACTCCCTTTTCTGCTGCCCTTGACAGAGGTCCCTCTGTCAACACCTGCTAGTTTACATTAGGCAGGTGATCCCATTCATTCACTAGAGCAGACTCAGCTATTGTAACGTTTTGTAGTGCAAGTTAGAAATTAGCTTGGTGTTATTCCATTTTGATTATATGGTTTAATTTTGGAGACAAATAGTAATTGAAAGTGATTCCACTGAAGTTTTATATGCTGAATACTATCTATGCATTTCTTTTGTGAGCAGGAAGAGAGGAACAAAAAAATTGGCAGATGGAGGGAAATCTTTCTGTCAGCTACACAGGCTGCCAGTTTCTAGTATTTCCCAGAATTCTGCCAGTCACTGCTTCCTCTTGCTCTCTGTGCCACTGCAGACCTTTCTCCTGAGTGGGGCAGCTGACCTATGGCTGTGCCCTTTGGTAATCTCTACAGAGACTGCCTGTCATGAACACTGCCTTCCTCCTGTCCTTTCTACAGGTCTGAGTAAAACTCTGATGTATATTTATTGTGCTAGAGCCCTTTGCAACCCAGGAAATAACTCCTTGCAGAAGCCTAGTGATTACACAGCACTTTGCATTTGTGCGACAAGCTATAGGACCATGACCTCTTCCTTGCTCTCACTGAAACAGAGGCCATTTGTTGCGGTGTAGAAGATGACCTGTTTAAAAAGCTGGTGTTCTGTCTGAACTTGAGTCACTTACAGAAATGTTCTGTTGCATAGGAAGTAGCTTAGGTGCTGCAAAAGTGTGCTAGTCTGTGGGGTTTTAGTGCATATTTTCCCTTCAATTATTATGTAAAAGATACCCTTCCACCCACCTGCCTTCCCACACAGAGGAAACCGGCCACTGAATGAATGTAATAGATTGAAAGTGTTACCCACCTCCAGAAATAATTTTCAGTTTCAACAAGACTTCAAAGTACAATAAGTTGAGTAAAAACTCCTCAAAAGCTTGTTTGCAATTTGTTCTCTCTGCTAGCCCCCACCACAACAAAAACTGTCATTTTCTTCCTCCTCAGTCAAAATAAAACCATCCCAAACCCAGCCTAACTAGAATTCAAGTTAGCTTTCCTCTTCTTTTTAAAAGTGGTATGTTTTCTCTGAATATCCTGTCTGCTCGTGTTTTAACCTCGATCTGAAAGATAACTCTGCCAGCAGCTCAATACACCTTTAATTCCTTCTGAGGAACACTAAAACCAAAACACTACTGTTTAGGAGTTAAAATACTACACAGCAGTTCCTGGCCAGTGTCTCCTGCAGCTACAGGCTGTGGGGAGCTTGTACCAGCAGAGACACATCCAACATCTGAAACCTTTCTGCATCACTTCTAGTGGTAGGACTCTCCACAGATGCAGTATTTAGCCACTTTCTGCTTTTTCACCAAACTGCTATGGAGGCTGATGTAGTGTTTGTTGTAAGTTGTTCAATTTCTGCCTGCAGACTGACACCACCAGAAAGGTGCTCAGCACTCATGAAGATATTCATCCCTATAACCTTTCCATGAGTGTAACATCTTTCCCACGGACTGCTCTGCTCTCAAGGAGGATTTCTAATTTAATGTCCAGTATTTTTCCTGTCCTTGGTGAGCTCAGGTGAACCTGAACTAAGAACATAAGAAACAAAATCTATCTGTACCAATGTGTGTTCTTTTGTTACTACTTTTGTGTATATGTTAAAAAAAAAACAACTCTTCTACTATCAGGCCTTTCAGTCAATCTTTTTAATTTCAAGGTTAATTAAAAGTTCCTGGAACAACACTGTATGTTGTGTTCATATACAATTTAGTTTATTCTCTCCTTGTTCCTCTGTTGCAATGTAAAAGGGACTTGTAGTTCTGCTTTTTAAGTTGTTCCCAAGAGGCTCACCTCTGAGTTCAGCAGTACATGGAAACCTGAAGGACCCTTCTGGGACTGGAAGAAGTGGTGTGAGTAAGAGCCAGAGCAATGTCAACCAAAAGGAGCACTTTGGGTTTACATAACTTCAGGGCGTGGAGAAATGATGGACAGGACAGAAGTCCATTTATCATTTTAAGTGGGTCACATAGATCCCATCTTGTCTGAATCTGAGGACTTACAATGGCAAGCAAAACCACACAGTGCTTTTAGAACCTCAGTCTGAAATGATAATACAGAGTGCTTACTCTCTTATGAGTGGTAGGAGTAACATATACTTTCCTTGCCACTTCACCTGTTTTACTGAAACAGCAAGCTGATGCTAGCAAATTTGTTTCTTGCTATATGCTGATACACTACTTGGTACAGTGAGGCTCTGTTTTGGACCTTGTTACTGTAAGCAGCTAAGAAATGCCCTACTTGGTTGGACCAGTGATGAATCCACTCAACCCAGTATCCTGCTCCCAGCAGTGACATTATGAGATTCTGTTTAGGAAGCGCAAACAAACCTGACTGCTGTCTGAGATCCATTCCCATCATCCACAGTCATCCCTGTTTAGGGATGTTACAGGTTCATCTCTGCCTTTTCTCTCTTCCTGGACATGCTGTGAATTTGTCTACCCTCTGTCTGTTGCTCATACTGTCTGCCTTTAAAATCTGCTGTGACTACATATTCCACAAGTTCATTACCTGTATAAGTAAGCACTTTCTTGTATCAGTTAAACAAATCTCTTATTAGTGTTACTGATCCCTAGTTTTAGGTGGTATTTAGTGAACAAGTTTTTAATCCAATTAATTCCAGGTAGCCTCCTTGCTCAATTGAAACATCTCAGCTTTTTAAGTCTCTCCTGGTAAGACAGCTGCACCACCACCCACATCATTTTGACTTCTCAGTACCTTCCCTCAGTCCATTGTGTCCTTGCAATGCTAAGAGCAGAGCGGCACACATTAGGATGTGGGTGCACCTGGGTTCTAGGCATGGGCAAAATGATGCTGTCTGCATTGTTCTCAACACCCTTCTTGATGATGCTCAACAATTTGATGCCTCTTTTGGCTGACACTGCTCACTGAGCTGCTGAATGAAACTGTGAATAACTAATGAGAATATACTATTGTGATCAAGGCTGGCTGTAGTATACAGTTAAATATAGCCATAATGATTTCTTTTTTTTTTTTTTTTTTTAGAAACTGTATTTAGTTACCAGTCTCAGTGAAAGAGAAATATTCTTAACCAGGGCAACTGCTCCAAATTGAATGGCTTTGGGTCAGTATATGTTTGAAGTCTTCCCTTTCTCTAGTCTTCCCTTTCTCTCTGCCTAGATCATTAGCAGTATATACCTTACTGTATAAAATGGGAGCACCCATAAAGTAATGTGACTGCACATTCTTCCTGTGTTTGTGTGCAAGAGACCAAGGTGATTTTTAAACTTAGGTCTCTTGTTCAAAAACTTGATTATAAGAATGAGGAAACACTTCTTTCTGATGCTTCTTTTTGAAGAGGTTTTATGACTCAGATGCACAAATTAACTTCCAGATGAAAGCATAGAAGAAGCTTTAGCCCAGGAGCAACACCTACCTGGTTTTATAATCCTGTCACACGTAGAGCTTTAATAAAGGCTGTAGCATAAACAAAACTTACCTATAGAAACAATTAGGCAAAAACAGTTCTAATTCAGGGAATTTTCAGCAGATTAGTAACAAGCTGTGAAGAGCCTGTGGCCTGAAATGCAACCTTGAGCCTCTAATTCCTAGGAAATTATTTGTGTTGTGATGGTTATTGCTGCTGAGCAATTAACACCTGGAAGACTTCAAAAAAATCTGGCTTTTAATTTGTCTTTTCTATTTTCAGCATGTGAAGTCAACCAGAGCATGCTATAAAGGGCAGGGGCATTGATCCAAGGAAGCAATCAGGTACACATGTGATTCTTTCTCCACAGAGCTCTCAAAATCTAATCAAAAAAGCTTTTTGGAACATTCCTCCAAGAGTTTTAAACACTCTGGAGAAGGCAAACATTCCATCAGAACCCGAACCTACAAAAAAAAATTTGATTGCTACTAGGTCGTTGGTTTATTTTTTTTTTCAATGAATCAAATGGAAATCACAGTTCTGTGTTATGTTACAAAATAACTACACTTTTTAGTGCCCTGTGTTTCTTTGCACTTTTTTCTATTTTTGTGACCGTCCTCTTCAGCATATCTGAGCTTATTCATATATCCATGAATCTTGGTAGCTCACTCATTCAGTGCAGACACAGCTATGTCCCTGATATAAGCATATTTCCTGCACCTAAGAAACATCTCTGGAAAGGAGTTAGTCCTTTCCTTGAGGTCTGGTAATAGAGATGCACCCTAAACCAGTAACAAGCCTCCTGTGGTCTCTTTCTGCCAGTTTAACCTAGTATGTATAAATCCTACTGGTGACTGGCAGTAGTTAACGGTTATAATTAAAGAGATGCATTAAGGTCATTTTATACTACAGTCCTAGAAATACTCTCTATAGATATTTCTGCAAGCAAATATAATGTAGCCCTCTACTATTTTGGAAACTCCAGAATTGACACTGTCTCCCAGAACTTTGTAGGCCTCCTGGTTCAAGTACTTGACATATGAGTAGTTGTGAGGACTTAGCCATAAAGTGGTGTCTGAAAAAGTAAATCACAGATTCCATGTAGCTTGTATGTGAAAAGCCCCACCAGCTATACTGGATCCAGACAAACATGGTGTGGTGAAAGAACTTTAGCTTCTTGTAATATTGGTGTAGCTGCCCAGTTCCCCTCTGAAGTAAGGAATTAACATAGCCTGAGAAACACAGTGCCCTTGCTTCTAAGCTGGGTCATGTGCCATATTAAGGAAAGAAGAATGAGTGAACTTCAGAGTCCAGGGACATAGAGTTTGAGGATGGCAACATCAACTTGAAAATACTTACACATTTCAACAGGTCAGAAAGGTCAGAATCCCACTTCTGGCTGTCTCAGTGCATATTTTTTTTTTTTTTTTTTTTTTTTTTTTTTTTTTAGTTTTCTCTCTCAGGGCTGGCTGCCATCAGTGCTTAAATCACTGGAGAGATTCACACTGAATTTCAGAGGTAACTGGAGTAGTTACTAGGTTGTTGTACTGGAAAGGCATGCAATTAAAAAAGCCATGTTGTTCTCACTGAGTTGGAGCCAAGGTTGACCAAGTAATGATTGCTCAAGTGCAGCTGTGCAGTGCAACCCTGATCTTCCACAACAAAGGTGGTTCGTTGTGTTTTAGATGCAAGTGAGACCCTGCCTGGCCAGAAGCTGCAGTTTGGCAACTTAGAACCACTGGGCTCTGCCCAGGCACAAGGAGCTGCAACAAGGAATTATTTTTTTTTTTAAGAGTCAGAGCTGTAATTTCTGAATGGTAGGGTTTGTTCTGCAGAAGGTATCTCAGCATAACAATTCTGGCATGTGTGTGGTTTACCAGGAGGAGCCTTCACTGGAAAATAATTCTCAGGTGCTTTGTGCTAAATGGAAAGTGTAGAAAAGGTGAGTTTATTAGTGTTTCTTTTTATAGTGTTTATTTCCTTATTTGAATGCTCCCTAACATTGTAAAAGTACTTTTCTGAAATAATTATTCCTACAAATCCTATTGATACGAAGGGATGCTCCCACATTGTTTATCTAACTCCAAACCTAAGTCTTGGCTTCCCAAGCAGCAAGGTGTGTGCATGACTTTACAGAATCATGGAATAGTTTCGGTTGGAAGGGACCTTTAAAGGTCTTCTAGTCCAGCCTCCCTACAATGAACAGGGACATCTTCAACTAGAGTAGGTTGCTCAGAACACTGTCCAGCCTCACCTTGAATGTTTCCAGGGACTGGGCATCTACCATCTCTCTGGGAAACCTGTGTCAGTGTTTTACCAACCTCATTGTAAAAAATTTCTTCCTTACATCTAGTCTGAATCTGCCCTGTTTCAGCTTAAAACCATTACCCCTTGCCCTATCATAACAGCCCCCGCTAAAAAGTCTGTCCTGTCTTTCTCAAGAGCTCCCTTCAAGTATTGGAAGGCCACAATAAGGTCTCCCTGGAGCCTTCTTGAGGCTGAACAATGCCAATGCCCTTATTCTTGTGAGTCTTCCCATGAACTCCTGTGGAAATAGTTGCTTCCTAATGCTATGCACATGTTTTGAGGGCTCAGGAAAGACAGGGAAATTACAAACATGTGATCTCAAAACTCTTGAGAAAAATAAGACTGCCAGTGTTTCCATAATTAAAGATATGCTATGTAAGCTGACCCTGTTTCTCCTTTTCCCTTATCCGAGATGAATGAGTGTGAAACAGTGCATTATCCTGGGAATTAAGGTTATAAAAGTGATTGTGTTTCATGCTGTCATGTCCTTTTTGATGACATGAACAAAACATGTCTAAACCAGTGCCCGGAGAGGGACAGAACTTTTTGGGGCGACTGCCTAGGGGGGATGAATAGCACAATAAGCGGAGCCACTCAGTGCCCCTCACCCGCCCGGGCCCCCGAGGGGCTGTGTGGGGCCGTGGCCGCTCTCCCCTCTCGCCAGCGGAGTGGAGAGTGGTAGAGGACCCCGAGGCCTGGATTTACTTCATTTTACCACCGGCTGCTTATCGCCCATCGCTGAGCGCCACCCCAATGCCAGGGCGGGCGGTGGGGCCCGTCCCGCGGCGCCGCTTCCCCACCGGGCGTGCAGGAAGGCTGGCAAACTTTCCGTGAGAGCCACTTTCTCGCCCGGCCCTGCGGGAGGACATGTCAGATGCCGAGCGGGAGGGGGGAAGGCGCGGAAGCGCCAGCCGCGACCCTCCCCCCCGGCCGGGCCAGACGGCCATTTACGCCCTGGGCGAAAGGCTGGCGGGAGTGGCGGCGGAGGGATGTGACCAGCCCGGCCCTCGGCAGGCGGCAGTGCTGCTCGCCCCTCACTGCGGCCCGCCCAGGGCTTTCCCCTCACTGGCGGCTCAAAGGAACGCGCCTTTCCCGTCACGGAGCGCTAGAGGGAGCGCCGGGAGACTGAGGCGCCGGCACCGCTGCCGCCTGTGAGGGCGGTGAAGGGGTGGGCCGCCGGGCGGTGCGAGGCGCGCAGCCCGGCCATGTCTCCGGGGGAGGCGGCGTAGGGCTGAGCGGCCGTGCGCGCAGCGGGGAGCGCTCTCCGCCACCATGAGGCGGCTGCTGCCCCTGCCCTGCCTGCTGCTGCTGCTGCTGCTGCTGCTGCTGGCCGAGGTGAGACCGCGGTGCGGGTGGCGGCGTAGAGCGCGGGAGGCGGGGGTTCTGCTGTGCCGCGGTCGCTGGCTGCCGCACCTGCCCTCGCTGGGAGCTGCCTCGGCAGCGGTGGCCGCTGCTCCGGTAGGTGTGCAGCCGATGGGGCACGTGTGTGGCCGTGCTCGGGCTTTGTCCCGCAGCGGCGTTGCCGTTGCCGCCCTGGCACAGAAGGGGAGGCGGGGGGTGCTGCGGCGTGGCCCGGTGGAGGCGGCGCTCACCTAGGGTGGGCGGCTGGCGGGATCCCCGCGGCCTCGGCCTCCCCCGGCGCTCTGCGCCTGCCGTTCGGGTCTGAGCCCCGCCTGGCAGCAGCGTGGGGCGACCGCTGGCCGGCACCGCTGGGGATGTGGTGAGGGTAAGGCCCTGTGGTACAGCCGTGTGGCTCCTTTCGGGACACGGGGCTGCCCCGGTTGTTTACCTCGCTGAAAGCTGCCTTACGTAGAGCCGGGACGGCTCCTGTCTCCTCACTGATTACTGTAGCCTGCATTCGTCTTGTCGCTGCTGGTTAATTAGTAATACGTTATTTGTACATTGCCCATGCTGGTGGTGCACATCACCCATTGGGATACAGCCTTCAGGAGCCGTGTGGAGTTTTCACGGGAAAATCCCATCGTGGTGCAGAGAGAGCAGATCTGGGGATGTAGGGCTGTAGGTCATCAGGAGGCCTCTGCCAGCACACTTTGCTTCAACCCTTTCTCTGTGCCTGCCCGAGTGTGTTGCAGATATTCTTCCAAGAACACCTTTGAGTGATGTAAATCAGAATCATTTGCCAGGTGACCTACTCATTGCATGCTGGCATAGACTTTCACCCCAAGTTTCTCTCTGCTGATACCTTTCTCACATTCCCGTAGGAAGGTTTTGTTACTGCTGTGAACTCTAATGTTTTGGGGCTTGCTGAACTTTAGCTTTCAGATGGGCCTGCTTGGCCTCTCTGCCTCAATGGTTTCCACTACAGAAGTGTGGACGTGTTTTGGTATGGACCAAGGTGTTCAGTAATCTGCAGGAGTAACAGTTCCTCCTGGGCTGTGTTTCTGTCCCACCCTTAGAGCTACAGAGCAGAACTATACCACTCTTCTAGATTTGTAACTATTCTTTTCCTTATCTTGCAGTGCCATCAGTTTGTGATTACAGCTAATGGTTACTCTAAACCTTTGGTTCCTCTTCCTTTTATGTCTCATTCAGTTTGGGGTACCTTGCAATGTTTTGTCATTCCATCTCTGTTGTACCAAGCCTAGGTTTAAAAATCTCTTCTGAATAAGAGCTAAGGCTGACTCCGGAATCACAGTACTCCCTCATTTTGGAAAAGCTTAGGGAAGGCCTGGATTGTTCTTGGGTATAGCCTTGCAGGCTTGTCCAGGCAACAGGACCCTTACGTGGTTGAAGCAGAGGAGCCTTTGTATGAGGATTGTGAGGATCTGCCAGCCATGACCTCTATTGTTTTTAGTTTTTCTTCTCAAGCAGCGTATGAAATCTTGTGACATAGTGATCTACCTGCCCTCTAAGACTGGCTCATAATTGGTGTGATGTATGATTAATAATAATAAAGAAAGTTAGATCCTCTCATCAATTACATATTGTTACATTTATGTATTCACCATCTTGGGACCCAGCTGTGCATCCCACTGGCTCCCTGTGGGACCCTAGAGTAGTAGGTCCTGTCATCCACTGATAATATCAGAGTTCCCATCAACATGCTACAGCACACAAGCCAGATCTGCTAACGTTGGTGTGGCTCAGAATTTTGTATGGGAGCTCCCCAGTTCATGGTGTCATGGACTGAAAATTTGGAAGACTGCAGTATTTGATAGCCTCAGTTGTGACTTCAGGTGCACCTCTCTATGTGAAGGCTGGTGCAAGGAGGTATTAGTTCACAAAACCTCTTAACTGGTGCTGATCAGCAGCACCTTGTAGAGTTTTGAACATTAGGAGCACTTTGTCTCTACAGAGAGAGGTTGCGGGGGGGAAGGCCCCATAGGAGCTTTTTTCTTAGAGGAATAGGACATCCAAGTTATCGCTAGTGGTGTGATTCTGCAAATCATTCATTTGAAAACACTAAGTTTTGGTGTGTTCACTTATGTGAGAAAATTGTGGGTTTTTTATATAGCTCATTAAGGTGAGCAATAAGGATGCAGAATAAAGCCTTGCTTGGAGGGAATGTTTGGTCTAAGGACAAAAGCCTTGTCACCTGTTCCAAGTAGTGTTCATGTGGTCTTGCCCTCTGAAAATGAGGATGGTCTCTAATAGGGAACAGTTTTGCTCTGTGGTGTGCTCTTTGCTCAGATTAAGGCAGATGTGAGAGTTGGCCACTGTAGCTCATGGTGTGGCATGTGTGCAGGTATGGAGCGCAGACTGGGAATATCTGGTGAGGTATTTAGTTGATGTAAGATGCCAGCAGCTGACAAGACTGTCTGGCATGTGGCATGATCTGGACTTCATGTATTACCAGTAAGACTTCTTGCCTCTTGCCTGTGGTCTCCCTGCTAGATCATGAGAGAAAATGCATCAAGGTGGGTGGAAGTGGCTCTTGGCTGGATCTGGCCTCCACCTTGCCCTTCCGATGATTGTGGAGTTGGTAAAGGGACTGTGTTTCTAACACAGGCGGCATTGTTGGCCTGAACATACACAAGGACTGGGAAGCATCCCAAGCTGTGGAACGGCTGTGTCATGGCAGCTCCTGAGTGGTGTGACAGGCATATGATCTTTCTGTGGTGTCCTTTACTCAAGGATAAGCATCTTCCTTATTTTTAATGAATTACAGCATAGTGGGCCAGGTTGGAGTTGTTAAACAACAAACCTTGCTCTGTGTTTTTGTGGGAACTAATGAGTTGAGGATGGTCATATTAGTGATACGACAACATAACATCTACTATGCAAGGGTTTTGGTCCTTACAGTTATAAATGCCTTTTATGTGGACCTAGTAGGTTGTTCTTACAGCTTATTCTGCGCACAGAACTCAGACTGATACTGTGAGAGTCAATTTTATAGGATTATGACTTAATTACTGAACCAGATTTCCAGCTGAAGAGTTTAAATGAAGCATCATCATATCTGAAATGAGGGCTTGCCATATATATATTTTGCATGTCAGTGAATTTCTGCTATGTATTGATCACTGTTAATCATCCTCATTGGTTCTTCTCTTGTATGGTACTCCAAATTTTCATTTGTGAAATTATTCTGGGTAATCTTTAGCACGTGAAAGAAAAAAAATAAAGTTTAAGTACCAGTTGGCAAATACCTTCACTGATCTGGAGACCTGAGCAGGCTTGGACTTATGTAGCATAGACCACAAGGAGAAGCTGTGGCTGTGGACTGTTTGCTTGTGTCAGAGGAGCTTAGAAATATACTTCTGACCTGTCAGGACAAGTTATTTTTCTGTGATGACTGACAGTTGAGGCTGAAATGAAAAGGCTTTTGTTTTTGTTTAAAGCTGTAACACAGGTTACTTTCATGTGTGCAACAGGAACACCTTCTGCCATACTCAATAGATGCTTTGTTTCAATGTGACATGGATGCGTGTAGTGCTTCCTTAGCTGCATAGGCCAACTGCACATTCCAGCACATTCAGATGGTTTCCAATACTTTGATTTTAGTCTTCAGCAAGCAACACACAACAAAATATCTTCTTTTGCATGTTTGAGATCAGTATTCAGGCCCACAGTGGAAATGTTGTCTGTGCAAACAGCCACGCTATTATTAGTACTTCCTCAATTATGTGAGCTACATGCAAGTCTTTGTTGAGGATTTTCATGGCATGTAAATTTTTTTTTGTTGGAGTTTTTAAATATGAGAGAGAGAAATTGCTACTGTTCTAAAGAAATCTTTGGTTATTTATTGCTTAGGGCATAATCCATATAATTTTAATTTATGTATTTCCTTCTTCCTACTAGAATTACAATGTATCATAGAGCAAGTGTTAGAGAGTGGTTGGGGTCTGGGAATTTGATGTTTGTAGGTATGAAACCTGTCTCATGTTGTTAATTTGTTTTTTTTTTTGTTTGACTTATTGAAAGAAGATTCCTGATATGAGCAAAGGAGAGAGAAGCTATTAAAACAGTCACTGGCTGCACATCTGGTTGTTAGCCTGATGCCACTGCTTTTAGTTAGATTCCAAAATGTGAATGTAAATAGTACCTTGAGCATCATGAAAGGTCGCTTGAACTGTAGGAGGAGCTAGTTGAATTTTCTGTAGCAGAGAGAGCCTACTGCTGTGTAGAAAGGGGAGAGTGAAAGAGAACCATGCCTTAGATGGAGCCATCAGTAAGAAATTAACTTTCAGCAGGGGATGACTGTGCAGGGGAGGACTTTAATTATGGGGGGTAAAAGACAAAGAAGTGTAGGTGAGCATGTGTTAATATGAAACATTAGAAAGCAGCGTGTGGGGGGAAAGAGTGATCGGGCATGTGCAGGAAGAAAAGAGCAAAACAGATGCACTTCTCTGGAAGACTGCACCAAGGCTTTTCTTGAAGTGCTTTCCAGCTGTTCCCAAATGTATCTGCACATAAACAGGCCTCCTGGGGCTATTAATCCAAAATTCCAGGAGAAAAATCCAAAATTAAGTGGGAAAGGTATTTCTCTAATCCAGAAAGTGGACACGTACATGTGGTCCAACCAGAGCTGGATTGATAAAACCGTGGCCTCGTTTAGTTATCTTCTATGCCATTCATGGTCACTAGGTGGAAAAGGCAGGGCAACAGAGTAATGTTCATGTCTTTCCGTAAATGTTGTCAGTATCTGGCGTGTCACTGAATGTATGATTGTTTTCCTACCATTGCCAGGAAACTGGAAGAATCCCTTGGTATTAGAAGCCACACAGTCTAACCATCAGTCTCTTCCCTCTGTGACTTATCTGAGACACCTAGGGCTGACACATAAAAGCTTCTTTTTCCAACTGTAGAAATGTAATGGGAGAAAAGGAAACTGTTTTTAACTGTGTTGCAGAATAGAGGAAATTGTACCTACAGCTACAAATGGGGAGGAATGATGTTGGCATCTGCTTTGGTACCAGCCCTGTGGGGTGTATAACTGGTCTTGGCTTTAGGTGGTACTTCAGACCAAGTTGGTGTGTGTAGAGAAGGGGGCCAAGGCCTGTGTTTGATTAGAGTCCTAATTTGGAGGATAAGTGACCACTGTAAGGATTACCTTTAAGCTCTCCTAGCCAATTAGACATCTCTTCTTCTCCAGTGCTACACATCTGCTTGTTCTTAGTTTCCTTTTCCTGTTCTTCGTGTTCCTCCTGTTTGTTTGGTACACTCTGGACTTTTCTCATTATTTTGTCCAGTCTTAGCAAAACCAAACGAATAAAAGAAATACATAGTATGTCTTTGGTGAATTCCTAATGAATGCAAAATTCTTGTTGTGTACTGCATCTGGACTTCTACTTTAAACTTTAGAGTGTGTGTGTGGGGGGGTTAAATGTTGGGTTGGGTGTTTATTGGAAAGACTTCATGGTCTTTTGGTTGATTGGTTTGGCTTTGTGGTGTTCAGGAGAATGTTATGTACTGTAGTACTGCTTACTGTACACCATATGGGCCAGGGATTGAGGAATAATTTGTGTGAACTTCACCACTTTCTGCTCTTGAAGGTAAGAAATTTCTGCTTCTGAGACTGCAAAAACATCAAGTGAAGACTTGAACGTCAGGTCTGGAGCTGTCTTGTAAATTAGTCTGTCTGTTGTGGCCTGGTAAGCAGATGCAGTCTCTCAGCATATCCACGTTGGAGACTGTGGGTGTTTGAGAAAGGGTGAGGGTGACATCTGGCCCGGGCTCCATGAGTGGTTCTCCTTTGAGCCGGAAGGTGCTGGTGTCCTCTCTGCTGTCACAGCCCAGGTGAGACGAGGGATTTAAGTGCCTGGGAGCTTTTCATTGTTAGGATTTTACAGTTTGTATCTAAAACACAGCTGGCTGTCATTAGATGTATTCTCAGATTAATTCCTTACTTCCTTTTGGTAATACTTTGATAGAGTTTTTTTGTCTGCCAGCTTGTAAGAAGCTGGGTTTAACCTAGCTTGAATGGCACTGCTCCCTAAAAGAGGGGTTATTTGTGCAAATCAGCTTTGTAGAAGCCCAGCCTGTCCCTGGTCATTGAGAGACTGTAGCTTGTGCACTTGGATTCTGTTAGGGCATTTTCAATAAGCTTCCTTGTTTGTTATATATACACATAGACTTGCCAGCAGTGACCTGTTATTTCTAATATCTGGTTTTGAGTCCTCATTTTCCAATTACAATTTCTGCCAACTCTGTCCCTGGAAATAAGGAGAGTGGCATGCAACAGGCAGGTGGGTGCCCAGCCAGAGTGTTGGCTCTGGAGTGCTGTACTGCCTCATGAGACAGGATGCTGCTGCAAAGGATGGTCAGCAGGTTGTGGCCAGAGAAAGATGCAGCTTCGTTTTGGGGCAGGCCAGCCTGCATATGCAGCAACGCACTCGACCATCTGCGATACTGCAGACTGTGAAAGCTTCCTGCTGCCTCTCTCTAGTGCTTGTTGTGCCTGTGATGTCAGTAGTCCCTGCAGATAAATGGAGGTTGCCTCTTTTTGCTGCCTGTCTTCCCCAGGGCTTCCTCATGCTCGCAGAGGCTTAGCCAGCTGATTCCCTCTGATTTGTGTTTCGAAGTGGAGAGAGCAAGGAGGATGCTAGGATGAGACCAAGGTGCAGCTTTTGGCTGCGAAAGAGAAGGGTGTCCACCGTTACTCTCTGGGATGCAGGTGAAAGGAGTGCACATCAGTAGTTTCATTGTAGGAGAAAGTAGCACTGTAGAGCCACCAAAAGATTTTGACTCAGCCTTGCCAGTGGTTTTATTAACAGTATTAGGCATGACATGGTTTCAGTGTATTTTTTAAACATTAAAATGCGACTTGTTCTGACAGCTAGTGTGAAAGGAAAAAATGGGTGCCTGTGGCTGGCATCAAATTTACATATGCAAAATTGTATTATGTTAATTAAGGGAGTTTATGATTTTCCTCCTTTTGTGATCATGCTCAGTTATTTTCTCCAGTGCTGTGGGAACTTTATATATGTATAAATGCTTCAAACTGAGGGGGAAATAAAATGGTAATTTGGTAGGGTCCTTTTAGGTCATCAAATTTTGTTTTCTTTAATTATTTTTCTCCAGTGAAAGCAGATATGGGAATTCTAATGTAATCTTGGTGCCACGCACATCATAATCACCTATTGATAACCAAATTTAGATTTGGAGGAACTGACAGATCATGGCTTTCCTGCTACATGAATTATGCTTTCTAATTCAAGTGTTCTTTCAGTCTTCTTGTAGGATCAGCCACTTCTAACACTAGGCTTGGATTTCAATACTTACTAAAGTATACTTGTTCTGGTCGATTCCAATGTAATTTACTTTTTTTGCAAAGTAGGCTGTGCCTGGTTAACTGAGGTCTTTGATGGTTTCACCTCCTATGGATTTATACTTTTTTTGTACAGGGGAAATACAAGAAGTGTAGACACAGTTTTGTTCCCACAGTCTTTGTAAATGTGTATCTTCAAGAAAACTAGAAGAAAAAAACAAACCCAAAAGCAACCTCTTTCTTTGGGGAAGTTCATTAACTTTAATTTGGTTTGTGTAATTCTCTGAGGGGTATTCACCTCTAAGATCTAGTTCCTTGCAGCTGGGCATCAGGGAGGAATAAGCAGTTCAGCTTTGAGGTCAGGATGTGGCCTTTTTAGCTGGCATACTGTGCAGCCACAGACACAAGCCTGATATTTTAAACTGGGAATTTCCAAGAGATGTATCTGACAGTTGAAGAAGCTGACATACTCTCATATGAGTTAAAGGGGCAGCTTTAACATCTGCAGAATGAGAATACTTTCTTTTTTCAGTGTCTCTCTGCAGTTCAAAATCTTATTTCTGGAAATATTTTTGAGGTGGAAGAAAAAATGGGAAAATTTTTGTGAAAATTTGTTTAGTTTAGCTTTTTTTTTTTTTAAGTGACTAATAGACTAGCCAGTTATTCTTCTAATAGACCTTGTACTAGTTTTAAAACTCTTTTTGCAACCAACTGAAAAAGTACACTATAATACTATTAAATTGAACTTGAATGATCAATGATAAAATAAATGTATTGCCACACCAATGTTAAAATAATTGAAACCATCTCTTAAGTACATGCAAAACATTAGTAGATGTTGGTATTGTGAATATGTTAACTGAAATTCAATTTTAAGACATAATTATGGGAAAGGACAAGGCTGTAAAATCTGGAATTATACCTGTTGGCCCATTGTCCTTTAATCTCCATAACAATGCAGGTAATTGTATGTATATAACAAATCTCAGCAATGCTCTCCTTTGTCCCTATTAAAGGAAAGAAATCTTTCCTTTGTCTGTAACTTATCAAGGACTTGCATTTGGAGATATTAAAATTTCTGGGAGATAGTAACAAATAAAAAAGCTGGCCAGGTAACAGAAGCAAATAATTATAAAAAAAATTCTTTTGTGTGTTGAATCCATTTGGAAACAGGTATAGTTTCCATCTTAATAGTTACAGATTAGATATTATTATAAAGTGTTCATCTCTTTCTTCATAAGACAAAATCTTAATGGCCAATGTTCTCCAGCACCAAGTCAGTGCAGTTTTCTTCTTGTTTCTTTCTCCAGCTGTAATGATTTTTCATTATGGCTGAAAGGGAGTTGATATAGATATCTTAAGATACAGATGTCTTAAGACAATGTAATTTTTTTTTTATGTGGATCTGGGACTGTGTAATGAAAGTGTGATTGCTTTTGTTGTGAATGCGTGCCCAATTCCTCTGTAACATTCTAATTTCTGATCTCTGCTATGCAATTGTTGTAAAAAATCCACATTAAAGAAGCTAATAATTAGTGCTCTATGTTCATGAAATTGAATGCTTAAAATATTTGAAAAAAGCAGATATATTCTCAACTAACTTTATAATCATATAACCTGCTTTAAAAAAAATAATCAAAACTAAATAATCCCCTAACAAAGCATTATATGCTTTTGATGATTAAGCATATAATTAGTTTATTGTAGTCTTTATTAAGCTAACTTTCTTTTTCTTTCTTGTCTGTAATGTTTTGCAAAGTACTGACAGTGCTGGTGAGAGTATATGTGATGAGCTCTAGCCAGCAGCAAATATTTGCAGGTAGATGCAATATCTGGAACAGCTGTAAGTGGTACTCATTTCCCAGTACTACAAGACAGGACTACGGTATGTGGTTTAACTGGTATTTATTTAACTATTGTCTTCTGACTCAGTCTTCATACTTCTAAATGTATCTGTTCAACTGTTTCCTGGTTCAGTGAGCAGAAGGCCAGAGTTGCTAAGCGGAGTGTACTTCTCCCTCTTTTCCACCCCAGCGATCTCCTGATAATTGAGCCTAGTTCTCTTTATGGTGAAATTGGTGAGGATGTCTTCTAAGAGGTGCAAATAAAATGGTTCTCTTCAAAATTCTGAAAGTTGGAGCAGCCTACAAAAAAAACCCAAAGCTAAACCTAAACCCAAACTTATTTCTCCTTTCTATTCACTTGCACTACTTTATTTTTTGATTTGTAGGAAGGGACTGCTGTTTCTCCAGCAGCAGTTCTGGGTGATTCACAGAACAGCCCCTTGTTCCATCCTAGCAAACCCATTGCTTGCTTGCAATGCTGTTACCAGCCAAAAGGTAATTTCTGATAGCCTTCTCTGTACCCTGTATGCTTATGTGTAAAATTCTGTGCAGTGCATTTATGGTTTGGCTTGTAAGCAGTGTGTGCAGTGATTCTCCCTATGCCTAAATTTTAAGGCTGGCACAGTTAGTACTTTTTATTTATTTACCAGCTCCTCTTCAGGGTAAGAAGAATAGTAAGTTGTAATGCTCAACTCTGCCAAAGTTGCTGCAGGTGATATGAGTGTCCTGCACTCCTGTTCCTGCAAATTGGCTGCCTTCTCTTCTGAATGATACTGTTTTTTCCTTTGGGATAAAAAAAACTAAAAGGGAAGTGAAAAATAAATGTATGCCTCATGTGCAGACATTTATTCAGAGTCATTGCTACATGCACTGTTTGTCACTACTGTCTTTAGATTGCATCAAAATTAATTCCAGCTATGCTAATTTAAGATTTACAGTGAAAAATGGACAGCTGAATATTTTTGTCTCCTCCTGCAGAAATGTATGGAAAAGCTAGGAGATAAGTTACTGCCAAACTTCAGTTTCCCCTTTGAGCAAAGGCCTTTTATTTTTGCTGTCCTAAAGTCAGACACTTGCTGCTCTATCTTCCAGGGAGTCTGTAGGACTTCTGAAACCCTGCTAGAGTTTGGAAGATAAAGTTAATGATTGAGGAGTTTCAGGACTTGCAGTATTTTGTGCTGTCGAGATTTGTCTGAGGACATAGGAGCTGCTCAGGCCACCCCTCATATTTTCTCTTTATCCTTTCCTCCTTCTTCTCGTACTGGCTGTGTTTGTGACCTGGAGGTTGTAAATACCATGTGATGTTGTGTATTTGTACATGGCTAAAGAATTTTGATGGGGTTAGGACCCTGGGTATAACTTTAAAAAAGAAATCTTTCTCATTCACCAGGTGCATTTAGACAGTCGACATAGTGCCCCACCACATCTGTCTTCACCAAGATTCACTTCTGCACACAAACTGTGTCAAAAATGAGAGCTGAAGGGAAAAAAAAACCTTCCCTTGCACAACATCCTGTATTTTGTGAATACAGTATTCCTTTTTGGTCATGAATGGGTTATAAATCAGACAAAAGCTGGGTTGTGGGATCTTGTTCCTTTCTTCTCTAAGTGAATTGGTTAATTCTTAGTGGGCTTGTAGATAGGAAAAGCCATTCCTTACATCAGGCACAGATGGGGAAGGATTTCTTGTGCTGTGAGATAGACATTCACCTTAATACACAGGGAAGCCTGTGGTAAACCACTTAAGTGCTTGAGAAAAGGGGCTAGGAGTATGACTGAGGCAATACAAAACCTTGGCAGGCATTTAGCAGGGCAGCAAATTTCATTCTGGATTCTCAGTGTGTCATGGAGCAAGTCAAGTTGTGAAACAGCTACTTGGAGCAAGTGGGGGCAACAAGTGGGATTGGGATGCTAGGGAGCAAACTGACCCTGTGAAAGGATTGTATATGGCTGTGCAGATCGTGTTGACAAATCAGGGCTAAAGATAACACACCTTATATTGAAATGGTGCAGAAAGCACTGTGTTACTAAAATGTCCGCTTTGTAAATGGCAACCATCAGGCTGTTCAAGCTCCAAACTGTGTATATTGTACATAACTGAAATAAACCTGGTTGTTTCCTTTGATTACACAGCAAATCCTTCTTTTTGCTGAGAAAGAAAACCCACAGTCTGTTTCTGGGTGTCCCATAGTGCAGTGACTGGTCTGTGGTTTGTAAGCATTGGGTGGTGTTTGGAGGACTCTAATTTGAGATGTTCCTATTCCTGCTTTAATGCAATGAAGGGAGCTAAATGAGAACAGTGTGTGGGTGCAGCTGAGGAGGACATGGTAGCAAGTGTATGAGTGGTTAATTGAGTTCTCGGTGTAAGCACTCTTTCATCATGACCATTGCTATGAAAGCAAAAGCAAAGACAAGTTCCTTCAGAAAAGGAAGTAGGTTGTTGGGGGAGGATGATGAGTAAACACAGAATGCATATGAAGAGCAAGACTGCTGCAGCCTACTTAAGTTCACAGTGTGTATCAACTGTTGAAGCAGTGCACAAGTCTGCACTGTCATTGCACAGAGCTAATCCGTATTCATCTCTGAAATAAAACTGACCAGCCTGCCTCTTGCTTTTTAATTAGACCCTGTTCGGATGAGACATCTCTTCCTGAAATGAGAGAAAGATAAAATTCACTCCACCCACCCTCAGACCTTTGCACACTTGACAGCTGTGATAACATGACACTATCCCCTGTAATTTGGATACTGCTTAAAAATGGTAGAAGGCATTTCTAGACAGCTAGTGTTGAACTTGCAGGCTTTTGCTACATGAGGTTACCAGCTGTATGCTGCTTTGAATGAGGTGACGATAATCGGTGTGTGCTGATGGTGAAAACCATGATTGTTTGAGAGTTTAAGGAGGAGTGAGCCTGCCTAATTCATCTGCTGCCCTACGCAGTACCAAAGTCTCCAGTCTCTACAGTTACGGCTATTGAGGGGAGGATGTGATAGGTATTACTGTCTGCTTGTATATATATTTCAGGTTATTGCTTGAAGCTCCCTAGCTAAGTGTGGGGTTACCTTGCTTGGTGGTGGAAAAAACACATACGAAGACAGTCTCTGTTCTGAAATGCCCAAATGTGTGTTATTTTAAGCATGCACATGTACAAACACAGTCTGTTTTTAGGGAACATTTCTACAGCTGCAAAATTCATCTCTGAAAAGCTAGGAAGTGTTGGAATTAAAGCAGCTCATTTGACTTTAATCTGCCTGGTCCCAAAGGATGGAGGCAGGGTCCAGAGTGTGTGCTCTTCTCCCCCTCACCATGTTTAGCTCCTGTTGCTCGGTGCCAGCTCCTTCATCAGAAGGAGCTGTTGGAGAAGCTTCAGTTCTCCAGGATGCATTTTGTGATGAACACGCAGGATGTCCTTGCGCAGGTCCTCCTCTTCAGCCTTGCAAGAAGCATGTTTCCCAAATTTGATTTTGAGTCAGCCTTTGAAGATGAGGAGAGAACCTGCCCAACTGGGATGTGGAGGCATTGCAGATGAGAGGGTGCCTGGTACCAGAGGTGACCCACTGGGTGCCCTGCTGACTGGGATCCTGTCCCATAGGATCAACTTCCTGGCTTGGCCTTGGACCTATCTCATTTCTGCAGACATGGCTGGTGATCATAACCATGACCTGAGCCTGGGTACCATTCACTGCAGGGCCTGCCATACTTGGGTACCATGGTAATGTACCTATAGCTGGTAGAGCCTCTACCTCCAGCTTTGCTATCCTGCTTGGCTCCCTGCTCTGCTCTCCCTGCCTCCCCATGTATCTTTCTTGAATATGTCTTATTTCACCTAATTTTAACCCATCCTTCCTTTTCCCTACTCTTCCTCTCTTTCCATGTGTAGGATGGTTAGGGTTGCTTACAGAGCATGTATTTCAGTGCTCGATTTAGCTTAGTTGTTCTGCAAGTAGCTTTGTGCTGCATTTGTCCCCTTCTGCTGCAGTTCCACAAAGGCTCCATCAGGCACAAATCAATTAGGACTTTTCATTTTTATATCCCAAGTGTTTCTGATGTATATTTCTCCCAGTAACAGCAAAGGCTGACTTAGTGAAGGGAAGACTGAAGGGGTCGAGGGAAGTCCATTTAGTGTCAGACCATAAGAACGAAAAAGGTCACTGGGGTGTTTAGTAATGGTATAGCAACGTGTTTTCCTTCATTCTCATTTTCTCAATGCTTTGAGTCATTTTGGCTACAACATGTCATAATTAAGCAAATTATGTGCCAGAATCTGGCTAAATATGTCTTAAAAATTCCCTCCAAATTGAAGTACTTGGGGTGACTTTGAGCAAATGAAAAGTGGTCTTCTGCTAGGAAACCCTGGGCAGTGTCACATTACACCCTGTGCTGTTACATTCAGACTTGTCGTTTAAGTAATTGACCTTGATTTTCAGATCAGTGTCTTCACCACTCTTCCTACTTTTCCCTCTTTTGCTGCAGGCATTTGTCCCCAGCTGAGCTCTATGATTTTGGATGCACAGTGTGCATGGGCATCCTCAGCTATAGCAGTCACTACGGTGATGCTTTGATGAAATCTCTGAGCACACCTCAGAGGGGCTGCCTCGGCAGAGCTGTGCCACAGCCCACTGTTGTAACCATCACTCCCTAAATTCTCCTTTCTCTGGACCAAATAATCCTATTATAACTTACAGTAGGTGAAAGCTCCACCTGTTCTAAAGTTTTCTATCTTTGTAACTGCAATTTGTCAGTCATTTTGATCTCAAATCCTTCCCAAATGGCCCCATCTTACACGCAGTTCCCTTTTGTATGTTACTTTAGGAATATGGCTGTTTTCATATTTTAGCATTTTTATCAATATGAGTCTTCAGAGTATTATTTCCCTTTTAAAAAGCCTATTTCCAAAATTCAATCCTGTTCTTTACACCTTTCTCTCCCCCCTTTCCTCTTCTGCCCACATCTCAAGTAAAATTTTAGGTATGTGGGTAGAATGGGTTTTAGTAATGTGGGGGAAGTGGATGGTTACATGCAGCAGTAATGAGAAGGAAAAAATACCTGTGTAATATCGTGACAAATGTTTGTCACAGAACTTGTATTGTAATTCCACATGGCAAATGGTGCAGCTTCCACCCAATTTTTTTTTTCTTGCTTGTCTTCATTTTCACATACACATGTCACAGAATGGTTTGGTTTAATTTGTATTTATTTAGTTTGCCAAGGAGGAGGAGGGTGTTTTAATTGAAAGTAAAAATTCCTGTGAACCATATGCCTTATTTTTCAGTCAGCTCTAATTAAATTTCTTTTCCCTCCCTTATTTAGAGTTGTTTCCTCTTTGCGTGCATAAGTAAGAACTTAGTGTGGGAGATCCCCTTCACTGTTATCATGTCATGGTCCTATTTTATGATTTTACAGTTCCCTCTGTGTTAATCAGACATGGTACCAAAGATTGTGATTACAAACCTCTTTAAATGGAAAGACATTATGGTAGGTTAAATATTAATTCTTTTGGTCAGTATTTCAGAGTGATAATGAGGAGTATCATTGAACCCCCCCCAGAAAACTTCTGTTCATAAATCTGGATAGGAAGGCATGAGGGTCTGAAGTAACACAGTGAACTGATGATGCACAGCTTGGACTTTCTGAATTTCAGTGCTGCTATGTAATTGCGAGGGGATCCCGCTCTTGTATTCTCTTTCTGCCAGAAAGTCATGTTTAATGTGAGTCAGCTTTTGTATAACTATAAAATAATAGGATACTTTTAGTAGCATTAGCAAGCATATATGTGTGTGTGTATATCTAAATGGCTGTGTATACACACACGTATATATTTGTAAATATGAAACAGGAGAGAAGAAATGAGCCTTTAGTGAGAAATAATTTATTTTGGTATTTAGTTCTGTTTGTTTAGTATCAAGTATTGTTTGAAAGGGGCTAAAGGAAAAGGAACTGTGTGTTGAGATAAGCAGTAGGGGAATAATAATAAAAAAAAAGATATGTACTTGGCTTAAGTGATGTCCAGACTTACTGTGATATTTTCCAGGCACTGGTATTTTCCTTTCTTATTAAGATGATAAACAGTTGATTTTTGTTGAGTCTACAAAATAACGAACCACAATATAATACACTTAGTACTGTTCCTGAAATACACGTTAGAATGCACTGTTTTACTCATCATTTGTGTTTAAAGAGCAGGCTTGTTACAGCAGGTTTTAACTTCTACAACTTATTAAGGAGCCATTAGCTTGACAAATAACCATGTGATTAATCACAAAAAGTTGGTGAATTGAATAGAGAAGTACTTGAATGCTTTCACCGTAGGCACTTATAATGAATTTTATCAGTAGAACATGCCAGTGTTATTTCAGCAGCTTTTCTGTTTCTGGTAAATTGACTTGGACAGGATGCCGCTTCACAGGCATTTTGTGTACCCGCATCTCTGCAATTGGTGGAAAAATCGAGAGCTTCTTTCAGCCCCAGCATCCCTACTGTTGATGTGGCTGCCTGGGAAACAGGGCTGGGGAACTGCTGGGGATGATGTAGTGGTGTCTATTTGCAAGTGTGGGTTTGACATGGGTGTCCATGAGCTCAGGAGTCCCTTGCTAGGCTGATATGTCTCCAGTCCAGATCCTTCACTGGTGTCGTTGCGTTGCAAATATGCCAGAGTGGGGGGGATGAAAAAATGGGATGAATTGCCTGGGGTTCAATATCAGCAGAGAAGGTTTTCATTGCCAAAGTGAAGCCTTGGTAACTCACTTTCTATCCAGCCCATTGGGGATGGGGAATTTGGGTTTCTTTAATACCCAGCCTCTGCTTGTTTGAGTCCCAAGAGCTACGGCTCATTATGTGTTGGCTCAACAAGGTGTCATCTGTGTTCAGACTCCAGAAGACTGTTCTCTGAAGCTTTTGATCACATATCTGTTTGCTTCATCTGGATGCTGCTGCTGTGAGCTTCCAACTGCGAGCAAATGGTAACTGGAGAAAAGTGGGGTTAAAAAAAAAAGCATGATGGGTTTTATGTCTGCAATTGAGAATGTATTATTTTCCTATGAAAATACAATCTGTGGAAATGTCTCAGTCTGCTATGACATGGTAGAAAATGACTTATCTTGTACTGACAGAGCTCCAAGAGGTTGGTTGCAAAGTCTGAATGTCTCCAGATACATAAATAATGTCATATTGTCTTATCATGGCCTAGGCTCATGTTGGCTTCAAATATGAAAAGTACATAATATTGCTTATTTAAAATCTTTCTTTTCAAAAGGCATGTGCCAAGAAGCAGTGTGCTGGGGAAAAAGTTCAGTTGTAACCGGAGGGATTTTTTTTTTTATTAGCAGGATCGTTTGTGAATGAGCAATGGAGATGGTGACCTACAGGGTTTACAAAATGTGGGAATCTGCCTGTCTAGCCAGCATTATAAATAAATGAGAGAAGCTTTTGAAAGATTTTTTGTCAGCATGATATACATTATTTTGTTTCAGCAAGTCTTCTTTGCTCTACAAACTCTGTTCTGTATGTGGTGCTATTTATAAACTGGGGTGGAGGGAAGAATCTTTGGGAGTGGGTGATTCACAGACAAAAATTAGGGCCATAAACAATGTTAACACTGTGGCATAATCTGATAAAATCAGAAACTTGGACAAAGAGTGCAACACTGTTCCTCACTGGCGCGGTTGTATGGCAGCTTTTCTCCCTTTCTGCTGACCTGCTCTGACTTGCCAAAAATGCCATCTAGTTTCGTTTTCACAGGGGCCCAACATGGAGTTGCCCAAGGCTAACCTAAGGGTAGTGCTATGGCTTAATCTTTTGTATGGAGGCTCTCATGCCTGACCTCACTGCTGACTTTGTGGGATGTGGCAGGGGAGCGTCCAAGCCTCCCTGGTAGCTTGGTGGCTGTCTCCTCTGCACCCTGGCCAGGGGTAGATGCAAAGAGCTTGCATTCACAGCCGAAGGTGGATTAATGTTCATATCACAGCCTGCAAGCTGGGGTGATGAATTATGGATGTGCGTTCCCTCTTGTTGTTCATTTTGCGGGCTCTAGCAGGGGATATGGGATGGAGTATTTAGCAAAATCTCCTGGAGCTTGCCTATGTCTACACTTAGGGAGAGAGGGCAAAGCAGACAGGAGCTGGTTGAACATAGTGAAGTGGTATTTTGAGTGTGCCCCTTTCCTGTAGAGGGTAGCTTAGATGCCTCCAGGAGTAATATATGTGTGTCCTTGTGCTAGATAGAGCACTGACAAAGTCCAAGTTTACTTACTGGAAGAGGAGGTAGCAGAAGGGTTGTGAAGAGGAAGGGCACAATCATAACTGTGTACATCAGCATGGAGATGTTATTTGGGCTGAACTTTGAGGCACAGCATACACTGTGTGCATGTACATTGTCTTCAAGGCCATTGCAGTCTGGAGAGGAAGTGATTTGCCAAGTTTACCCAAGTACTACATTGCAGAGCTCATCCTAAAACTTGAGTCTCATAAGCAGGCCAGTGTATCTACAGGTCAGGGTATGCCTGGGTATGTCCAGTAAATAATAATTCAGCGAGTCACATAGAAGAGGAGTGTGTGGAAAGAGGAAGGCAAAGACTGTGGCACAGGAATTAAAGATGAAATTTGCCTGTGCTGGTGGGTGGGGATCCCAGAGTGCTTCCTGCTCAGAAGCCTGTTAGAACAAAATCAGAAGTACACTTCTGAGCATTCAATTCACAATGGACTTGAAAGGCACATAGAGTATATATAAAAAAAAAAAGGAAAAAAAAAAAGGGCAAACCCAACCAGATAAAAATACACAGCCAAAAGTGTGCACCCATCATGGGCAGGAAAATCCTATCTTTTGATTTCTCCTATTATGGGAGGGGTCATTGTTTCTTTTTCTAGTAAAAGAATCCTTTTTTTAAAATGTCTGTGGGAAAGGAGAGTAGTCTGAATTGAGTCTTTGAGATGTATTACAGAGAGTCACAGAAAATGTACTATGCAAATGACTATCTGCCTTATTAGATGCCTCAATAGAGTTCATTGTCTCAATATTGCTATTATTGGAGATGGATGGACACTACGTGATTTTACCATCAAGCTGAAAAACTCCAGTGTTACAGTCTCATTGCTAGGGTAATAACAGTGCACTGACTTAAAGGAGAGAATTGAATTAAGGGGAGTGAAAGGTCCATTGCTCTGTCCATTTTAGTTTGTCTTTTGTAGACTGTGCATCATTTTAGGGGTCACAACAGGGGGGTTTGTGCTTCATGGTCTTGGTTTTGTTAATCTTTCTTTGCTAATAGAAAGAAAGCCCTTTCATAGAGAGAAATCCTCTAGCACCTGCTGTGAATTTGCTTGATAGTAGTTGTAAGGATGCCAGCGCTGTTGGACAGTGGCAATGCTGGCATCTCTCTCAGGTGGGTGCTGACCCTGTAGAAGTCATTGTAGTACTGATTTTCTCCGTTAGCTGGCTTCTTGCATGTGGCACTGCTCAGAGAGTCTCCCCTAAGCTGTCACTGGAGCCTCACATACTGCCTAGAGCAAAATCTAAATCTTGAGAGCTGCTGAAGTCAAAAATCTAATATAAAATTTTAGGGATTGGCATAGCCTTCCTTAAAAACGTTTATGACTTCTTGCTTTGGTGTAATGGATTGCATTACAAGCAGGCAAGAATACTTTCGTAGGTCAGGTGCTTGAAATGACAACTAACTGGTGCTTTGTGGTGTGTGGTAAGTTTGTTTTGTCTGGGTTGAGGTTTTTTTTTGTAATTTGGCTTCTGAAGCATATGTGGCAGGAGCTTTGGCTATGAAGTTGTTAGAATGGATGGTCAGCAATATCCAATTCTTAAGTTTTATTTTTTTCTGGGCATTACTTGATGTGCTGTATCTGGCTACCTTGCAGAATGTGAATTTTCAAGTAAACTTTGGCTCAGGGACTGTGTGCTTGCTGTCTCTATGGCCCCATGGGGATAGTAAGGTTCCATCACTGAGTTTTCAGCAGGGGTTGGGCTAGACTGCTGTTGTCCTTAGAAGGATGCATCTCCCCTGAGCAATTTTGCTTCTTCTGAACCTACCGTTTGCTTCGTTTGCTTCTTGATGGGAAGTGGGAAACATCCCAGTTTCTGTCTCTCTTTTACTGTTTGGTTAGTATGTGTGAAAGTTAATGAGTAACTAGAAGAAGCACAGGTGAATTGGAAAACAGTAACCTTACTCAGCATTCGCTTTTCTTCCTTGACTTTTCAGTTGTGGAAGGAATTAGGGAAGGGCTACTACTCATTAAACAGAAGTTCTCAACAACCCCCAGCATTTCTCATCCCTTAGTCCTTCAAAGTAGCACCTGTCATGCAGTACTCTCTCATAACCAGGGGTTGCAATGAGTACACACTGCATGAGCCAGGGAGAAGCTCTCAGTGTACCAAACATATAAAAATAAGATTATTCTGAATTTGGAGGTTTTCTGTGCTGTGTTGTACTAATTCTGTAACCTTTCCAAGGACAGTCCTCATGGCAGACAACGCTGGTGTAATTGTACTAATGTGTAAAAACAGTGAGAAGCTTCTCGGCTGAAATCACTTCCTTGTCCTTTCCCATCCCTTCACCAGTGCTAATGGTGGAGCTAATGGCTCTTACCTCTCCTTCTCCTATATTTCACCAGAGCTGCATGCGTTCACTGAGCTCTGCAATTGTAGATCTGGCTTAATCTGCTCCTTCATTTTTCTTAAATACTAAGGAAAGCTTAAATATTAAGACAGATGTTTTTCTTACAAATTTTTATGAAATAAAGCCTAAACTGCAGAGTAAGGCATACTCTGGTCTTAGTGTGTCATTCGGTTTGGGATATATACTCTAGCATTCAGAGTTTCAGTGTGAATGTTTAGTAACCTTACCTTCCTTTTGGATATATGAATATGCACTCAGAATTTCTTCTGTATTTCACTTTTTCAGTTCAGTCTTCCGCCCTGTTCCTAAGAGGTTAGTTTAGTACAAATGTGTATATAGGAAAAGAAATTAAGGTGTTGGTGACTGTAACTTGTCTTCATGCTCTTGCAGAAGTTTTAGATCCATCTCAGAACAATTGCAGCTTCTGGGGGTTAAAAATTTCCACTTGTAGTCTGTGGAGAGTTCTTTTGGGGCAGGTTTAATCAGTAACAGCCTAAATTGCTCTAGCACCTGATCCATCAGATATTGCAAAGTCATAAGGCAGAAACTCTTTTGGTTTTATTTTTTATGATGCTTTTCTACTGCTGTGATCCCTAGCACGATGATTACTGGAAGTTCTTTAAAAACAAAAGCAACCTCAAAACATGTAGATTCTTCTGAAGCTTTTGGCAGCACCTTGGCCAAGTCAGTGTCACTTTTGCTTTGTGTATTGTCATGTTGCATGTGTCAGGCACAAAACAAGGAAGGAAAAAGGCCTGTAAGAAACAGTAAGATACATCTCTAAACCAAGAAGTCTTTGTAGATTATCAGGAATTAATACAGTGCCTGAAAGTAGTCTTAACTGATTAAAATGAGAGAAAAATAAATTAATTAGTAGTGCAAATTTTAAGCTAAAATTCTGTTTATGCTAAGTTCAGTGAATGAAGGGCTAACTTGTTTTTTTCCCTCTGTCAATCCAGAGAACCTAAGCATATGCTGGAAAAAAAGATTACAGTAGTACAATTTGTTTGGCATGTACAGGAACAGAAATTCTGCTTTTCTTCTACTCATCAACAGAAAGGCTCAGTGTACAGGGTATTGTTTTGCACTGAGCTTTCTGTCTAAATGCATATGTGGCATTTTGCATTGCTTGAATATATTCTGTGATTATACATAATAAGGTTCCATTATAATCAAGAATACTGGTTCTGCCATTGCATTTGTTTTGAACATTGTGACTTTCCTGCAGCTTTTCTTTTTCTTGTATGGCTTCTTTGTATTTTTTCATTCACTTTAGTAAAATGATAGGGGAAATATTCTCAATATCTCACTGAAAGCATGTTACGCATTTTTGACTGGCTGTGTCCAGTTCAATTACCGTTTCATAAAATGGCTCAGAAAGCTGTGAAGAGCTCCACAGTAATCATTTCTCCTTGCCTCTTCTTCTGACTCCCTCAAAAGGGCTTTAGTTCTTTACTGTGTTCTTCCTCTTAGAATTCATATCGTATTTTTGGCATCGTCACCTGCCCTGGGTGAAATTCCCTCCGTTTCTAGTGGAAGACTGGAGTTCTAGTTGTCTAGAGAAATGAACCAGTATGTGTTTAGGTGTTGATAACGGGAATGGGAGTTGCAGCCTGTGAGCATTTAGCTCTTCTGGCAACTCACTTGCCTGTTCTCTTTCTCTGCAAAAGGAAATGAGACTTTTTTTTTTTTTTTTTTTGGATTTGCATCTCTGCATATGAATTTTCTGTTTTGCAAAGCTGGGTTTTCTTTAATTCTTTAGCTTGGTCCATTGAATCTTAGCAACTTTTTTGAATCCTCTTACCAAAGAAGCATTTTTGGACACACCATATGGTCCACAAAAGGTTAATTCCTTGCTGAGCCTTTGGTGGACCATGAAGTACTTGTATGGTGAATGCTGTAGATTCATCTTTCAAAAATTTGTTGTGGGAAATAGAATTAATGCTTTCCTCTGGGGAAAAGGAAAAATCCTTTGCAAATGCCAACAACCTGAAAGACCCTGCTATATTAATGTAGTTAGGTTGGAAGGACAATTGGCAGGAGCTGTTTTTGGTAAATGTGAGTATGGCTCTCAGCAGAACAGTGCCTTGGTTGCTGTTTCTAGGTGTTACTCAAGTGCAGATATATGCAGTTTGCATTAGGAGTTAAAATAAATGGTGTTGAATTTCCTCCTGCTTTCTTCAAGTTCCGCTATTTCAAGCTGCTTTATTTGTCTTCTCTGCTAGTATTGTACAGAGGAAGGAGGACAGTTCATTTAAAAACAAGTATTTTGCAGCAGTTAATTTGTGCAGTATTTATAGCAGTTACTTGAAGAACACACGGTACCTTTTCTGTTGCGAATAAAAACTACTAAGCTCTACTAGGGAGTAGTGCAGGTTACCTAATGAAATATTTTGCATCATGTGGTTCCCAACTGGTTCACTAATTTCACTCTTGGTGCTGGCTGAAAGATGACTTGTTCCTCTTCTGAGAGACTTATCCCTCCACAGATACCTTGTGCATCTTAGTAATGATATTAATAAACTAGTGTGCCTGGAATAGTGAGTGCTTTTGATAACAGTCTTTCTAAAATCATGTGCTTGTGTTGAGAAATGTACACTGTTACGGCAAAAGGACCTCAATCTGTGTGACTTTTAAAGAAGTCCCTTGCGCCTCTTGAGGCCTTCAACTGTGCCACATAGGCAAAAGAAAGAAAAGTAAGGCAGACAGGTAGGGAATGAGTGGATTGTAGAAGTGATGCTTTTGAGATTCTTGGTCAGTAAAGAATATGTTTTTATTTTGTAGGCAATGGGTAGAGCTTTCACCAGACAGAAAAAGAGGCAGATTGTTCTGTGTACTTTCTTTACTTCATTGAAATATTTGTCACCTCTGTGAAATGTATGTTGCTGGTAGAAAGTAAACATTTTCCCACCTCAGTTGCTATTGAGATGGATAAGCGCTAGATCTTTTCCTTTATTTTTGTAAAAGGGTTTTGCTTTATGAAACAGCTGAGCCAATCTAATAGCCATCTACTTCCTTGCTGTCACTGTCGTGAACTGCTCCCTTTTGTTCTGTTGACCTGTCTGTCCTCAGGTTGGGCTGGGTGAGATAGCTAAACTAGCAGAAAGCTATTCCCATTCTTCTGACAAGGAAGTTCTCTGCCAAATCATCTTAAACAAATTTTCTGTGCAGACCAGTCACTGTGCCTTAGTAAGGGCAGCCTGAGGACAGGAGGTAGGCTTGCACCTTTCGGCAGCAACCAAAATTGGGTAGTCAGCTACATTCTGTAATAGAAGTCGTAAAGTTTTATATTCATAATGTTTTAGATGATATGGCACCACATAACAAACTATCACCATAAATGTAGAATCAAATGCCAGTTTTGGAGCTAAATGGCTGACCTGTTTTAATAGAGCAAATCAAAGCTCAGCGTGATGGTAATGATAATATGCTGATGATCAGTAAGTTTATTTCAGACTTCGAATTTTTCCTTACAGCTGCAAAGACTAGAAGCTCATTCAAGCATAAAAATCAGTTTTATTAAAAATAATTTCTACGCCTTTTTTTTTGAGGAAAACAGAAATAATGCAGTGGCAGAGTTGCACACTTCTGTAGGAGAAGCAAGTATTTCCTATCACCCAAAATAAAGTGAATTTACCAGCTTTTTCTGCAGTTGTCTGCTCCTAGCCATGTGATATTGAGAAAGCAAGTATTAGTATGTATTTGTGCCTTGCTAAACACTGAGATTAGTGGCAATGGTTAATTTCTTGGTTGTTTAGAAATAACTCCCTTAATAAGAATGTAGTATAATCCAGACATTGTGGTCTTAACTTTTACCTTATTCCAATATTTATCCTATTTTCATTTAACACCAGCCTGTCCCCGTGATGGGCTTTGTTCTTTATTTCATCATGAGCTGGACAAAAATCCATGCATTCAAGTATACTGAAATAGTTTGAATATTTGACTGTCAACACATTTTCTTTTGGGGTAGATACAGGTGATTATGCTAAAACTGATTAAGCTGTGGAATCATTAACATGGGGGTGCAGTAGAGTCTCCAGTTCATGGCACTTCCAAATCAAACTGTTTTTTTCCTTGAACTGATAATTTAGCTAAACGTCACAGCTTTGGTTTTCAGCAGAAACCTTTGCAGAAGGAATCAGGCCCTGGACACTGAGGCATATAAAGGTCTGTGACTTGTATTTCTCCACCTGTAGTGCTTGCAGTGAACTATTTCTGTGATTTGCAACAGAGGACTGTAACTTTGCGCAGGGTATGTTTTTCTTCAGTTGACTTGTGCCTTGACTGCTTAATAAACCTTGGAAGCGCTGGGTTCCTTCAGTATCTTCCTATGCACTTTCCATTCTTGTTGCTGTTCGAAATTGCGGGCTGGTTACTTAGGGTTCACACAGAGGTCAGAACATGAGAATCTACTGGCAAAATCTTTCTTCTTCCTCCTCCAGTTTACATTAGGGAATTAATTTTTGTTTCTTGGTTGTTTATTTTACTCAAAGGCTCTTATCTGTTTCCCCAAACACATTTTGTTTCTTTTGAGGCTTTAATACTCATGTTGCCTGAGACATTTATTACACATTTTAACCAAAAAAGTGATTTTTAGACTTTTCTTGTAGTCCTGGTGGCAAGAATTTCTAGTTAGGGGACAGACTTTAAAGCCTTAGTCTTTACCAGTTAGTAACAACTATGAAGCAGGCTCAAGTCCAGCTCTGACAGTCATAAGCTACTGTTTCCAGATGTTTTCACTTGTAAATTTTATGTCCGTATGGGTCCACTCCACCTTTCTTTTGTGAAAAAGGGCTATGTGAAAATTAACGGAGATAGTGTAAATTTTCTTCAGTGTGTTTTGTTGTGTGGGGTTTTTTTTGTGTGTCCTTTTAATTTTTCTTTGTGGGAGCAGCATCCACTTGCAATGTGATGCTAGCAACTTTTTGAAAAAAAAAAAAAAAAAAATAGTAGGAAAAATCCATTGTGGCTTTTTGAGTCCTGGTTTGCTGGGAGATAGTTAAGGAGGGTTATTAGATGAGGTGAACCTGGGGCTCTTTTTGTGGTGTAGTTTCCTCTCCCAGGCTGCTGTTGCAGCTGGGCCTTGTGTTTGGGTTACATTGACCAGAGGCGGATGCAGAAGAGATTCTCCTAAGGATATGAAATGTCCTTTCACAAAATCTATTGTGGTCATTTATTACCTGCCTTGCCTGGCAGGGGCTGGGTTGGCAGCTGGATTCAGTAACATGTAAATTTCCACAGTGAAACTCGCTGCTTCTCAGTTTGCTGACATCCAGCACCTGAAAGCAGAGTGGCAAGGGAGCAGAGGAGAGGTTTGAAAGGTGTACCATCTGGGAAGGTAGGAATTTGGACCTGGCTCATGGGGTACCAGACTGTCTGCGATGACAGGCGTTGAAGTGCTATGTGTAATCAGGCAAGCTTGCCCCTTGTCCATAATCTCCCACAGAGAGAAGTGCTTCTTCCGTACACATAGAGCAGACCACAAAATGCAGACTTGGTCCTTTAAAAAGGCCCAAAATAATAATCACAAATTTGAGTGGGAAGAACAAAGTTAAAGAAAAGTTCTGTTCTCACATTGCCCCTTGCCATGTCTTCCTGCTCTAAGTGCAAATTAATAGTACTGAGCTGCTGCAGAAAGGGTGGTATACAATTGTTCATAATATAAGCAAGCCTTTTTGTTTGTAGTTGGATATAGGTTAGGTGTATTTAACCTATTTTCCTTTATTTGAGGTGTTGTTGACCATATTGTACTTATCAGTTTATACCTGAAAAAGTAACTGGAGGATAAAATTAACCTGTGCTCCTTTTCTTTTATGCTTATGAGGGAAAATTTTGAAAAAAAAAAAAAAAAGCAGCAAAAGCCTCTCTTCTAAATATATGCAGCTGAAATGTTTTGATATAGGGATGTTTACACACAACTCTAATGATGAGGCTCAGTTAGTCATACAAATGTTTGGATGTTTACCCACAACCAGGGAAGCAAACAGCAAACAGTTCCCAGCTCTGCTGCAGCTCTTTCCTTACCAAACTAAACTCTTCCTCGTGTTTGCTGTTGCCTTATGGTGCTTTGGGAAGAGAGGTGGCTTGGAATTCCTCTGTATTTTTGGGATACCTGTGCTAAAAGTACTGGTATTCTGCTGCCCTCTGCCTTCCTCCTTGCCCCACCCCTGTCCCTGTCCCCCTTCCCCCTTTTTTCTTTTTCTCCTCTGTCATTGCTCTTAAATTCAAAATTAATTTGGAAGTGCTGAACTACCATCCCCACTCTGCACCAGAAACAATGAAAAAAGGGCAGGAACATATCTAATGACCTGTGAAAGCAATAATGCATGCAAGCAGTTGGTTGAGAAAATGTCACTTGTCTTTTATTTTGGGTATCTGGGGTAATTCAGGAAGCATATGCAATAGAAGAAAAGTCATTAAAACAGTTATTGCTGACCCTGGTGTATCCATCAGAACTCGGGCAGCTGATCCAGAAAATGTTTGGGAGCTACTGTCAGATCTGTTCTTCAAATGCAGTGTCTGCAGGGTTGCAGGAAGTCCCTTGAATTCAAGCTTTTTTCAGTAACATGAAGTTTTTTCTTCTTGGGTGAAGGTTCTCCCAAAGGCTACATGTTCAGGAAAGCGTTGCACGCTCAGTAATAGTGTTGCTATTGATGTTTTGCCTGGCTTTCTCACTGGTCTCCAATACTGTCAGGAAAAAACTGAAAACGTGAAGTGCTGCTCCTGATGATGTCATTAATTTCCAGAACTTGTCAAGGTTTAAAGTCTTATTGTTTGGTGGTTGCTAGTTAGAGTTAACAAACAAGTTTTAAGTTGTTAAATTTTAAGGTCAGAGCAATTAATACACATAGATGTATTTTCAGAGGCTTTTTTAATATTTGCAAAGATAACAAGATTTGCCTGTTTCTTTACCAGCAGTGATGGATATCTTGCTTAAATAAACTGAAATAAAATACAATGAAGCTTTCAAAAACAAAGCATGGAAGGAAGGGGCAGCAATTTATTGGCTCACTGTGTTGATGACATGCTAAATACACAAGCACAGAGGAAGTGACTTTGGAGGGCTTAGCTCAGGGTCTAGTTCAAAGTCTTTTTATTCATTTGTAATAGCGTCCTTAAGGAAAATAAGTTCTTACGTCTGGAGTCTGTCTTGGAGACCTTAGTGCTAAGATCCATGTTTTAAACACTGTTGAAACTGAAAGCTGTTAAAATAGTACTAGGTGGTTTTATTGTGACGTTAACTAAAGTTATTTTGCATAAGGATCTCTCTGGCTTTAGTATCTGGCCATGGTCAGCAGGCCAGTTAAACATATTTTTACTTATATGCTGCTGTGCTTATTTTGAGTAATCTCTTCTTCCTGCAATATAACTGAAATATTTCCTCATGTAATTTCTCACAAGTCATGCTTCTGTAGGAAGGTGACTGAGAAGTGTTCCTAAAAGCAGCTCAGTGGAACTGTTACATCATTTCAAATCGCAGGTCTGAAGTAATGAAAAAACAAAGCAGTGAGGTTAAATAGAGTAATACTGGCAACTTGTCTTGCAAACCCTGTAAAGTGTATGTACAAATCGCCAAGCCACTGTAACATAGAAACCTGTTGCACTCTTTGTAGCAGGCTTACAAGACCTTTACATTTGGGGCTGTACAACAACTCCAGCATAGTTTTTTTTTATCACAGGGAAACGTTTCCCTTTCAGTACAAAACTTTGCTGATTTATGTGCTCTGATGTTTCAAATAGTAGTGTACTCTAAAGCTTAATCTGTTACATGGCAGACTTTAAAGGAAAAAAAAGAACTTTTTTTAGATTTCAAAATTGAAAATTATTTGATTTTGCCTGTTGTGGAAAGCCACAAAATTAGCAGAGCAAATAAAGACGAAGTAGTGTTGACAGGTTCCTTTTCCTTATCATAATTATTAAAAATACTGGCTTGGAAAAAAGGCCTGAAAGTAGTGGTTATAAAATGCAGCAAGAGAACCTTAGCATTAGGGAAAGAATCTTATCTCTCCTCTTGGTTCTTATGTGCGGCTGGTTGGGGACTAAATGGAAAACACTTCTTCAATAAGCCCTAAATAAAGAGGGAAATGAGTTGCATTAAAGAATATACAGCTTTTGGGAAGGAAAACCAGAAGCAATACTTGAGTATTGCTAAACCCAGTGTCCTGAAATCTCAGGCGCTTTGTTCCTGGTGCAGTCTTCTACATGCAACTGGTTTCATTTTAACTATTTTTTGTAATTTATTAAAAAAAAAAGGATCAAAATATGTCTAATGCCTTCATAATTCTGTTGCCCAAAGCCTGGCTGCCTGCTGTGCCTGATTCCTTACTCAGTGCAAGAGAAACTTCCCTAATTCCCTGCAGTTTGCTAAAAAGCTGTCTGCTTGCGTTTGTTCAGCACTGCAGTTCCTGCCTCCATTCCCTTGGTTCTCAGCCATAAGGAGAATGAAATTTTTCTAATGTGTAATACTTTCAGATGTTTGTATTATTATCATCATATTACTTTGCCCCTTTCTCAGAGGCATAACGTATACTTGGGCCGCAGTGCATCGGGGTTGTTTTCAGGGAGGCTGTGACTTTAAGCAAGACTTCTTATTTCTGCTCTCCAAAGTTGTAACCCTTAAGACTACAGACTGTGTGACTAGGTTACATACTGACAGTGAGGATCAGAGATGCCCTTTGCAGATTCCAGAAAAGGCTAGTTTTAAATGGCTTCCACTCTTACTAGTCCCTAAGAAAATCAAACCTGCATGAAGTGTTCCTTTTGTTCTTGTAGCAGAAATGCTGCAGGGAGGGTTTTTTTTTTGGGGGGGGGGAGAGAGTGTTTCAGTTATTTCTGCATAAGTATGTACAGTGCACAATTTTTGTGCCCAGTCCAGTCCTGTCATAGATGTGGTTTTTCAAGAGATGGTATTTGTAGTAGTGGGAGAGACTGAACTAAGTGTATACTTCCACGTCTCATTACACTTGTTGAAACCTGCAGTTTGACCCACTAGTCATCTTGTGACATAAGTTAGGATTTAAGTCTCATTTGACCTGTAAAAGGAACCATTACTTTAAAAAATAAAAAATGCACATTTTATCTGCTAAATCCAAGCTTGGACTCAACTGTGTGAGAGCTGGAGTCCCCCAGCTGGCCCCCCAGCCACCCTGCTCATCGCTCTCTCCAGTTCAGAGCTGCTTTTGGCCAACTTCAAAGAATTTACTTCAAAGGCTTTCAGCAGACACAGAACAGCACAGGCTGAGTTTGTAGTTTTCAGCTTCAGCAGACCTAGCAAAGTCATGGCTTCCTGGGGAGTCCTGTTCTGTTTTCCTGTTGTTCACTCAATGCACAGCAAAATGCTAACTGGTTTTATGGGGGTGCTGAGGCTGGCATTCACCCATCCCTTAAACTGTACAGCAAGAGGAGAAAGTGTCAGTGAAAGGCAGAACCAAACTTAAAATTCAGCTATGGAGAGAAATTCTGTATTAGTTCCCCATCTCCTCTGAACATAGGGAGTGCCTTTATAGCTGAAGTACAAGGTTTAATCCTGCCTTTAAGGGATTATTATTTTTTTGTTGGTGGTGTTCTTTCTTTTTTAGCAGTCTTGTAACTCTTCTGATTCTTATTAGTCCCACACATCTCTGGTTCCTCTTCTCAGCTTCCTGAGATCTAACTTCTTGGCAACTTCCTATAATAGTGAGCTCTGTAGAAATAGTGTGCGCTACCTGGCAATTTGCTTTCTTTTGTATCTGGAAATGTGGTATCCTCTAGTACCCTCTGGATGTCAAATGTCCACTTGCACAAGGGGAGACAGCAGCTCCTGCTGGTACCATTGCTCTGGAAACCTGGAGTAAGCTGGGGGTTGGGGTAGCCAAGTACCTCTTGGGTTGGAGTGAACCCCTCTGCAGTGAGTGGGACCTGGGTCATGCACGATGTGCTCTGTGCGTCTCCCTGCTTTAGTATACTAGAATGCTCTGTGTATGGGGCTTTCTGGGGGGAGCCCTCCCTCCCCCAAACCCCAGGGTGTATGTCCTGTTAACCAATGTTCCTTATTAAAAGCTGTCATGGCTTCAGGCAGAGCAAAATAACAGTGAGGCTGGGAAAGCTGTTGAAAAGTCTCTGCCCATGAAAAATAAAATGGGGGGAAGCAACTGGTACAACATTTTCATGAGAGGTACTTGGTGCCCTTCAAAAGTAGATACAGAAATATGTCAAGTGCAAGCCTTATCGCGTTCACCACATCCCTGGGTTTTTCAGTATTAATAGTTCCCTTTAAGACACTGGCCCTGAGTTGGGGTGTGGTTTATACTACACACTTGCCAGGCTATTTATGTATTTAGAGCCATGGTCGTGCTGGCCGAGGGGGGGGGAACTGTGGGAAAAAATGCTAAAAGTTGTCATTTTTTTTCTTCCCCTGTTATTTTAAAGCAGCTCTCTTTTGTGTTGGTTTTGCTTGGTTTTGGTTTTTTGTGGTGTTTTTTTTGTTTTGTTTTGTTTTGTTTTGGTGGGGGTTGTGGTGTACAGGGGAAAGAGAGATCCCAGTGCCTGCAAAAACCAGGTTTGCTGCTTGGGCAGAATCTGGAATCAACAGTAGAAAAGATACCTCAAATACTGAGTTTTACTAAACCAGGCAAATTTTCTCATGCATAATAAGAATAAACATATATATAAACTTATTTTCCCCCACCTCTTTCTGCAGTAGCTGTTACTAGAGTGGAAATTGGGAAGTAAGACTGATCCTGAGTAAGACAAGTAAGACAAGCACTGAGCGTCCTTCCAGCTAGAGCTATGAATGCCTACAGCTCTCCACCCCAGCCTGGCATGTGCCACTGACTGGGAGTTGTGTGCTGGAAGACATTATCAGACAGGAACTTTAGATTCATTTGTGTGCACACACACAAACAGAGAAAAAAAGACAGTTTTGGCTCCTATCATATCACTGAGATCTTGCATTTTCTTAATCTTGTTTTTAGAAGTCTTTTTGCTGACTGGTGACTGAAAAAGCTGTGCTGCAGGGTGGAGGCTTTCCTTGGCTTCTGCCTGATCTCTTGTCCAAAGCAGCTGCTGATTCACCCACTTGGGACTGGGAGATGGGTCTGGGGGTCCTGCCAGCTTGGGCAGTGTCAACAGTGGTGGGAAAAGCAATTCACAGAAACTATCTTAGGGGAGAAATGCAGAACTCAACTCAACCTTAGTGGCTGGCTCCTTTTTAATATTTATTTTTCATTGTCATCAGGGGGTCTAAACTTGCAGATTGATCAAAAAGGTGCAAGAGATTAACAAGCCTGGGCAAATGGGGCAGCGTTTTCAGCTGATTGCAAGTTTGTGTCTGAAGCCATAGAGCTGGAAACATCTAGTCCTTCAAGTAATCACTAACAGCATCCCTGCTGGTACACAATTGGGTATAATGCCTCATGAAGGCTGTGTGCGTACTAAAAGAGTAGTTGTGCATGAATGGCCACTTTCTAGGTAAGAAATTACACCTGCAACACAGTGTTTTCTCTCATATAAAGATAACATAATAACAGGAACTGTTTTGAGTCTGAGGGCTTGAAATGCTGCAATTAGAGCATGTATTAGAACACGGATTCCCAAAATACCATGGGTTGGGAGTCTTGCTTTGCTGTGCATACATAGCCTCGCCTTTACTGGTGTTAATCAGAGCATTTCATTATGATCTCACTGCTGTCACTTGGTAGCATTCTACTGCCCATAACTTTGATTAATTAAATGACTTTTGGATCTGACTTCTTACTATTTTACCCTATAAACAACACTGGCATTAAATGATTCAAACCCCTTCCTCCCCGGGATACTAATTTCAGTGTACATACTGTAGATGTCTCTATCTGATATACAGGCTTGTTGAGTAGCATTTAGTCCCACCCTAAGTAATAGGAAACAACGAATAACGTTTTTACCATTGTGCTCCAACTGCTTTTGAATGAGGGGAATGTACCAAGTGGCCTGTGCTAGAGGAATTTAACGCTGTTCTCCAAATTACTGCTGTATAATGGGATTACGCAGAAAGCTAAACAGAAAGGAAAAAGAACAATTTCTGCCTGTTTGTACTCCGCTGCCTCCCCACCCCAATGTGCAAACAGATGCCTTTCCCTGGTGCTTCTTTTTACCATTTATTTATTGTTTTTACAGTATTTCTGCTTCCAGGGCTCTTGGCCTCTAGGTGCTAATAAAATGTGAATGTGGCCCAGACATGCCCTCTCCCAAGGTTCTGCAGTGACTGGATTTTTATTTTTTTTAATAACATGAAAAGAGAAACAAAATATCTACATTTGTGCATTTGGTGGCACACATGTGGGAATACTCTTTTTTTTTCTTTTCAGGAGAAAAAATGTGGCAGTTCAACAAAGTATTGTGGGGGAAATGAGAAAAATCTTACAGAAACACAGAAAACCCCAATTTGGCTAGTTTCAAGCTAATTTGACTGGTGTGACCTCGTATTTGAGTGGTTTAGCTTGTGCTTCTTGCCTGTGTGGTTTGTATTTTTAAACTCAAGAGCCACAGGGGAAAGAGTTGGCAAGGCAGTGTGAGAGGAGGGCAGCCTGTGTTCGTCCCCAGCATGTCCCTGTGTGTCTTTTGTTGAATCCCTTTTTTAACTCTTTGAGGCTTGACCTCAGGTTTCTCTTGGAGAGGAAAATTAAGGGCAACTGGGCAACTGGTGAAAGATGGGTCTAAGCCTGGCTTAAATGCTGATGGCTCTTGAAGAGGAAACTGTGGCCCCACTCTGCACTTCCCCATTGGCTCTGTGGACCAGCAAGCGGGTGGCCCTGCGGCTAGCTCAGCATGCCTGTCCAAAACATAAACTTGCATAAAGAAGGATTAGTCTGTTGGCCAGGCAGTGAGGAGATTTCAACCTGAATCTACCGCATGCCAGCAGAGTGCTGTAACCGTTTGGCTATTGGGAACTACTTTCACCGTATTATGGCTGAATGTAGCCCTTTGTTGCCTTGGCTTTTACTCCCTGCATCCAGCATCTGAATGTTTTTGTCATGATCAAAATAGTTCATTTTGAACTCCTGTGTTCATTTCCATGCAAGTCAGAGGGGTTTGTCCTCAAACGAACTCTTCTGTAAGTTCAGCCTGAATTCATGAATAGTTTAGCCTTTCCTGAAACTGTGTTCTTTAATGAATAAATTATTCAGCAAGGGGAAAAAAAAGTTCAATCCAGAAACAGCAGTATTAAAATCTGCTAGATCTGTTTCTTTATTGTTAGAGTAATTTTGGGCTGGTCCTGAGCAGTGTGGATCTAGTTTAGCCAGTAAGCAAACTTGATTCCTTCAGACAAGTGAGGGCTTTTGTTTAGTTGTGAGCTTTGGTGATGTGGTGTTTTTTGTTTTCTGTTTGTGTGTGGGTTTTTTTGTTTGTTTGATTGTTTTTAATAAGCCTATAGCTTTAAAACCAGAGCTTTGCACCAAAAGCTTTTGTACTGTAGTAGAAGGAACTAGCTCACATGGTAACACAAGCAAGATATCTAAAAGGCAACATAAACTCTCTATAATAATAGAGGAAACGATTAGTCATTTTAAACTCATTCTTATTCAAAGCTGTTCTGGCTTTCGAGTGTCTGTTCAGTGTTTGAAATAAAGGAGGAAGCTCTGTTGGTTTATTGGAAAGCTTGTTTCTGCAGAACATCAGCTCAGTTGGAAGATGATGTTTCAGTCTATTTTGGGTTGTGTAGCTTTGTAGGCACTACTTTTCTGGGGTGACTGAGCCACCATTTAAACTCAGCTTTTCTGATAGTCGCTATAAATACACTGTTTTGTGTTGACAGAGTTTCAATAAAATTTATGCTAAGGAAATTAATGAAAGAAACCTAATGGGCTGCATATTATAGGAGCTAAGACTTGGTAGATACATGAAGTGTTCATGTAACTTGGTAGAAGTATGTGAAAGAATGACATAAGAGCTTAAAACATTACGGTCCTAATAGTTAGGGATGCTGGGATCTTCATACAGCATATGTTGAAATGGGATGAGAGAGATACTAGGAAAATTGGCAGTATCATTTGGGATGAAATTCTAGCGAAATCAGGATAAAGAGTAGAAAGAAAAAAATACCATTCCCTTCAGCTCTTTCACTCTACACTTTCCAGTGTGGGTATTTTGAATGTAGGGTACTGTCGTGGTTTAAACCCAGTCAGGTAACTCGTTCGCTCACTTCCCCCCCTTTTCTTGCCCTCCCCCTGCTCTCGGAGGGACAGAGAGGAGAATCGAAAAGAATGCAACTCCCACGGGTTGAGATAAGAACAGTTTAGTAACTAAGGTATAACACAAATCACTACTGCTACCACCAATGATAATAATGATAAAGGAAATAACAAGGGAAGAGAATACATCATCTCACCACCAGCCGACCGATAACTCGCCCCCCAGCCCGACCAAGCTCTGTCCGATACCTCCTCCAACCCCGCAGTCCCCCAGCCCTTCCGGCTAACTCCCCGTTGCACCCTGGGCATGACGTGCTGTGGTATGGAATACCTCTTTGGTCAGTTTGGGTCAGGTGTCCTGTCTCTGCTTCCTCCTGGCTTCCCCTCCTCCCTGGCAGAGCATGAGGCTCACAAAGTCCTTGGCCAAACCAAAACATCCTTGTGTGATCCCAGCTGAAAGTCAAAACACTGCACTGCACCAGCTACCAAGAAGGAGAAACATGACTGCTACTGCTGAACCCAGGACAGGTACAAAGGACGTTATTCAAGGTGACAGTTTCGGAAAACCTGCAGTATAAATGCTTTGAGTGAGAGTTAACAACAGCACAAGTGCAATTTATTGATTTATTTTTTTCATTTAAATATGAAGGTTAAATTCTTATAAGTCCTATCATCTAACTTCAGGTTTTGAGAAATTAGCTAGGAAACACTCAGTGATAAATGTTCCCATTTAATTACTGCCTTTTGTAGTACTTGCGACTTTGAGTGCAGGACTGTACCTGGGCTTAATGACTGACCATGCCATCTACTTCTGTTAGTAGAGTTCTTTGGTGTTTAGTTTCTTTTGTGCTGGTGTTGGATTCCTGTTTCCAGAGTAGTAGTGTTTGAATGAATGAAGGTAGATAACTCCATGTTCTCACATGATAAAATGTAGTTGTTCGAAGTACATGCAGTGCAATGTACTTTTTTTGGAGGGGGAACATCAACAAAACCCTACCTACTTGCTTCTGATAGGATACTTTCATTTTGAAATGTTTTCTATAAATGTATCCTTGATTTTAGAGCTATCTCCAGGTAAGATGTTCAAGTTTGGTTGATTGGTTTGTTGTTTTTTTTATTGTTTTGTTGGTGTTTTTTTTTTTAAAACCATGATCTTGGGAAATGAGTGATGTCTTTGCTCTTATGTGCCACAATATCACATAGGATCAGAGCTCATCTTTTTTGGCAGCCTGCATTTGAACCCCCTGGGTAACAGTGCAGGGGCACACACCTGCTGGTCTCCCATCCATTTTAAAACAAGGAAACCCCTTAGATATCCAAACACTCTTCTGTTTGTTTGGCTTACTTGTAAGGAATGTGCTTTGGTAAGTGTCTTTGAGAGACAGAGCAGGGGCTAAATCATGAAGTCTGGATTTAAAGCTGGCTCTGAACGTAGTTGGCTCAGCAACATACAGTTGCTGTTAGAAGTGGCATAAGACGTAAAACTCCCTGTATGGTGCAGGGGAGAAAGTATTATAGCAGTGGATTTTAGAAGGTTATGAGTCATGTAGGCAGGATGTATCACTGGAAAAGAAAAGGAGAAAATGTCTTTATAAAGATGTTCAGCCCTTAGGAGTTGTCTAGACATCTGCCTTTGTGCCTTTTGGCAGCTGGAGACTTATGTGTCCCAATACATGGTATTCCCTTGCCAGAAAAAAAAGTCTGTGGGTACATTTCCATTTTCATAGCTTGAGTCAGGTGATGGATCAGGCATCTTTCTAAACTAGGGCCTTGTCTGCACTGGTGTATTTAAGCTAATGTGTTTCTCAGTCATTTGAAAAGTCTTTTCGCTTTGGGCAGTCTGGGCCTGGTGAACAGTAAGTAGTCTTCAGTTTGACTTGGCTTGGTATGCCTTTGGTCTCATTTGTATGTGTCTTTTTAGCTGAGTCTTTAATCTTCATAAAACTCTTCCCAGTTAGTGTCTGCAAGATGCCTTCATGCTGATGCTGAAATGCAGGGTAGGGGTTCTGCCATGTAGGCAAGGGATCAGACTGTGCTGGCATCTCTTGCTGATAAGGCAAATTGATCCAAAGTGTTTTTGTTGTTAGCTTGTTTTCTGCAACTGGACTTCTGTAATGTAGTTGCTATAAGCGGTGATAAAGCAGTACCTCCTAGAGGTGATGAAAGGCTACCGTAGCCTGAGAAGGATGCACTACTTTGTTCTGGTATGTGATCATACTTGTAAAAGTTTCACATTCTTTATTCAAACCTGTTTTTCAGTTAGTCACGTTTCTGTCAGCATTACATAACTCTGAGATTTTGACTATCTCTGTCAGAGACAGGAGACGTGCAAAGGAATCCAGCTTGTGAATCACTCTTGGTTTAACCTTTATTGGAAGGAAGGTGGGAAAAAAGCATGAAGCCACTAGGCGAGCAGTTCAGGGAAGGCAGTGTGGAAGTCTGCATAACCGTATCAATTAAAAGGTACAAGGTAATAAATTTTTAGCAGCTGGAATGCAATTAATTCCACCTTCATTCTTATCTATCTCCCCTACCTGCACATTTCATGCAGGTGAACAGCTACGCGGCAGGTAGCAAAGGTTAATTATTTATATCATCTGATTCAAGGTTTTGACTTCTGAGTCAGCACTCATTGTAATGTGCTACACTTTAAAGACCTAAGAAGATCCTGCCTGCAGTGTGATGCAGAACACTTAAGGTTGGGTTAACTCCTGTTTTAAAAAATTGCTGCTTTACAGGCTTTACTGTTGGCAAGCTGCAGTTTGTAGAGACTTACAAATATATATGTTATCCCCCTAATCTGAGGGAAATCTGGCTATGAGCAAACACTGTAAGTGACTTAGTGTTCTGTGATGTGCACCTAAATGTGATGCAGGCATGGAGGATTTAGTTTCATCTTTGTCTCAATGGTAGTTTACTGTGGCTTTAGTATTTTAGTGGAAAGATGAAGCTTTGTCCGACATGTGCACAACGAAAGGCATCACAGTGAACTGAAGTGTTTCTCCTCTGCCCTTCTCCATAGCTCCCCAAGCAAATGGACACATTTACATGGCTTTTTTATTCAAAGCTTTGGTACTTGTCAGCCTTAAACATGGACATTAAAAAGTTTAGAGACATGTTTTATCAGGTCAGTCAAAATCCCATTGGACTAGTGGACTAGATATGATTTAATGCATTACTCTTCTTCCCCCACCCCTAAAAAATTAATTGCAGTGATTGTGCTCTAGCTGGTTTGGGGTGTGTCTTTGTTTCTTCCCTGAAAACGATAGAGATGTTATACTTTGCTATTGCAAAGTATAAAAAAATTAAGCACTAAATGTCAGGCCAGAAAGAAATGTCTCTCATATGGAAATGTTTTACTACAATTTGTTATTTCCTTGGTTGGAAATGCTTTGCTTTTTATTGTAGGCATTGTTTCATCTTTAACACTGAAACACATATAAACCTGTATGTATATAAATCATACAGTTTGTGTCTTTCTTGGCTTCCAAGGCATTTTGTGGTGGTGCAGGGAAACTTTCTACATTTTAACTCAAGGTTATAAAGGTTCTAGGTAAGAACTGGTGATATTTTTCAGTTTCTTGTTTATGGTTTTTTTTTAGGACGTAGAGCAGAAGAGAATGCATCTAATGTTTCAAAGGCATTGAACATCTAATCTAGGCGAAATAAAATAAAATCTATTCTTGTCATTTCAGTTTGAGTAAAAGAATAATTGAAAGAACTTTTTAGTTGTTGTTGGAGATGAAACAGGAGGATGAGGAATTACGATTGATTTTTCTTACCTGCTAATCTTCTTTCATCCTGCCATTTTCTATGTAAGTATTGAGAGGCTTGTCTTAAATACATTGAGGAGATCAGGGGGACATCTCTAGACTTGAATTTTTAACTGGCCTAAGTATGTTTTTTTTAAAAAATAATTTGACTAAATGGGTTAATAAGAGAGAAGAAAACCAGAGAATACTGACGAAGCCCTCCCCTAGCCCCAGTCTCTTCTGCAGTATTGGTGCCTGACTGGTATTAGTCCTTGATAATATATACTTTTTTTTTTTCTTTTTACCACATTTGAGGCAATAGTTACTACCACAGACTGCCAAAGTGCTTGGGGGATGGTACTGCACTTGTTGCTGACCCTTTCTGTTTTTTCCATTGGGGGTAACACTGAGAAATATTTTAGAGACTTCTGTGATGAAATTATTCTTACTAGTGCCCCACTATTTCTAATAGAGCACTTCATAGTGCTTTTAAAATATTTTTCCAAAGCAGTCTGTTAAACAGAAGGCTGCCTGTATAAAATATATATGTATGCTCCTTTCAGGAGCATGCTATAAATATTTTCTATTTAAAATGCTGTGCTTTTAAAATTTGCAAGGACCATCATGAAGTGGAACGTGAATTTCTGATTGAAATAATCGTGCTTCATCATTAAACTTACTAGTAGTGAATTTGCATTTAGTGGTAACACAGCCAGTTGGGATAAAATCTGATGAACCTGGGAATGTTTTCCACCTAATTGTGGGTTGTTGTTTTTTTTTTTAAAGATTGCTTTCAGTAATCATTTATGAAAACTTCGTATTTTTCTGCTAAGACCATGCAATGGCAAGAGGTATGCTTTTGTATATATATAGGTAGCAGAAAATCTGTAATTACATGAAAATAGCAAAGGCTATGAGAAGCCATATCAGTGGTATCACCGTGCTAAGCAAATGAAGTTGTAAAAATGATGTTATAAAAACTGACTCTTAGTTTTAAAAGCTTCCTCTGTCTTTTTTCAAGTGATGTACAAGGCTAAGCAAACACTGAAAAAATTATTTGATACTACATATTTCAAGAATCAAATAATGTACATGTCTTCCTCTTAAATATAAGAGCTTGAAATGAGCTACTACCTATTTAATCTGTATGAGAGCTAAGCCAAACATACAGATCAGCAGGAACTCCTTCATGTATCTTGGGAGGACAAAGAAACCATGCTTATTATTTTTCTACAATAAATTTTGCAGCTGGTCAGGCAGCAGTGTCAGTTTGATCTCCAGTTCTGACCCTACACCATGCAGCCTTTTTCCACCATAGCTGGTCCTCCCAGATGGCCATGAAGTTGACCTTTGATAGACATGTCTATTGACTGGTAAGTGAGAGAGAGCCTATGTTGTTGTCAGTGAATAACTTCTCATGCAGCCTCAATATATTCATAGAGGGGAGTCTGGTGATGGGAGAGCCAGTTCTCATTCCTGTTTCTGTTCAGCTTCTGTTCAAAAAGGAGGAAAAGAGAGACACTACCAGAGCCCTAGATGAACTTTCTGGAGCCATACAATGAAATTTTTTGTTCCCTCCCGGGAGGAGTACTACATGTTTTGAACGCTTGCAGTCCTTTTGTCTTCTGCTACAGTTTAAATTCCTTAAAGGATTAAATGGGCTGACAGTTGCAGGCAAACCTCAAGGGTGTTCCCCGACCCCTATGTTGCTGTGTGTAAAAGCAGCATATGGGAAAACATTGTTTGTTTAATCAAATTGTGTTTGTGATAATCTGATCCTTGTAGATCATCTAGATCTCGGACTTATTTTAGAGTTGGAAAAGGTTTAGCAGCACAGTTTTTGCTGTGAGGCAATTTGCATTTGTTTGAAGAAGTTGATGAAATGTGCTTTGCTTTTAGGGGTCATGAAAAAAAATATAGATTTACTATAAAGCAGTGCAGGTGAAGATGTGAGATGTAGTAAGTAAGCACACTGAAAAAAACGGAGGTCCAGCCAGTAATTTATTGTATAAAATTACTTGCCTGTGACAGGTTTGTGATGCTTAAAGATGCATAGAGTCTGCCTTAGCTAACTTGCCATGGTTTCATTAGCTCCCATAATCTGCATCTGAGCTGGTGTTTATGTCTACATCCACACTTCACAATCTGGTTTGGTCAGCCTTGTAGTTTCTAGAATATGTCGAAATTCATGGGAATTTAGGCATATTTCACTGCTGTTAAGTCGCTCAGGCTGAAATTTGATGGTTTTACTGGGGCCTCTAGTGGTCTCGAGACTGCATTACCAAACCAAAGCTGCTGTTTCGGAGTGGTGGTGGGGAAAGGATTGCTTTCCCTTCTCCGTTTGAGTACATTTACCTAGGTATGGGGCAAGGGCAGTGCCATACAGATGATGTATTTGCATTCTAGTGGGGCATTTTACCTGGAGGTGGAGCCGAAGCTGCTGAAGGAGAGTAAATAAATGGCAATAAACAGAGCGTGAAGGAGGAGATGAAGGTTAACCTGGGAGGTTTTCATGCTGGGCAGTGGCCACAGGCTGGTTTCTCCCAGCTGCACACCTCATTGAGTTTTAAATTAGAAAGGTTTTGGGATCCTGGTAAGGGCAAAAAGATTATAAACTGTTCTAAGTATAGAAGTAAGGCAAAAAGATTATAAACTGTTCTAAGTATAGAAGTAAGGCATGAAACAACAAGCCCTTCATGTACCAGCATCAAGACTGCTATAAGAAAAGGATTTTCTGTCTAGCAAGACAGTTTTGAGCTTTCTGTGAGCAAGCTGGAGAGTGTCACAGGCCATGGTTCTCCTGCCCTCAGGCAGGGTGTTGTAGATCAAAAATTTCATCTTTATTTTCAATATAAATCATCTTTCTTGATGTTGTATTACAGCTTTTGTGCAAGTTTTTAAATCCCTTTACGCCTAGATTTACTTGGAAAACTCTTAACCCAAATCCAGCTCAGTGTTATTCTCCTTGTAAAGTATCTTTTTAATGCTTTCCTGAGGAAAGACTATAGTCTCGGAAGTGTCTGGCTCAGGAGAATGAGATCTACTTGTGATAACAGAGGCTCAATTGCTCTCAGTTAAGCAGATCTGAAATAGGGCTCTGTCAGGAAATGTCCCTCATTTTCATGACTATGCTGCAAAGGCCAACTTTAGTATGTTTTCCATGTTGCCTGGGTGGCCAGCCCTTCTGATTTGGAGACAGTTAGCATTGTGTCATTGCCGCAGAAGTTTGTCTCTGGCTCCTTTTTTTATTGTATCCTCATTCTTCCAGGGTGTGCCCGAGTAATGACTCACGTTGAAAAAAATAGTGCTCTTAGGCTACATGCAGGAATGGGCCTTGTTCACATAAAATGATGCTGGTTTTACTTCTGGAAGAAAATAACTGGTGGTGTTAACAGAAAATTTTCATTAAAAGAGGATTTTTAATACAAGCATTGCTCATTACATGACCAATGTCGGTATGATGTGCAGCTCAAGTAGGATAACAGTATGTGATTTAGTAAGTAGTTGTTTTAAATATTGCTCATTGCCATTGTCAAATAAGCACACAGTTCTTTACATAAGCTCCTTCAGCAGGATTGTCTCAGAAGAGACATTACAATAATTTAAACTTTTCACCCTTCAGGATGCCTGGAGGGGTACTACTGAACTGTTGAGGTATTTTGCAGCACCTTCTGCCTGTAGTAGTTCATCAGGACCTGCAGGTTTAGGGGAGACAGAAGAACTACTGGGTTGTGTGGGAAAGTTTTAAACTGATGTTTGCTCTAGAAGCCATTGAAAAGAAGTCTAATGGTGCTTCCTAGGGTCAGCGGTGAGAGAGTTGTGATGTAGTTGTTTGGTGTCAGCCTGCTTCCTACCAAAATCTGTGCTGCTTGGTCTTAGGTATTTCTGTTGCTTTTTGTTTTGTTATGTGAACAGGTAGGTAAATCACTTCCTTGTACCAAACCACATGAAAACATACTTGAGAAATCTTTTCTTCAAGGTAGGACTGAGGAAGGGGAAACAGATCAAATGGGTACAATTCAGATGAGATTCACTCTATATTTTTCTCTTTATTTTGGATATGTTGCCCAAAAGACTCCTCACTCCTAGGCTAGCAATCTGAGAAGCAAATACATGTAAAATTTGGAGAAAAACTGGGAGAGGAAGAAAGAATTTTGTCCAGCATCTTCCAGCAGAAATTTTCATTTGGTGTCTCATCTTGGCTTTCCTACAAGGCTTTGTCTCCCACAGCATTTTTAGTTTTCTGGAGGTTCTGCAAAAACCAGAATCTCCTCATCTGTTTTCATAAAAACCAGTGGAAAAAAAAAAAAATTTGGTCCCTCTTTGGAAAAAAACTTGCTTTGGGAAAGACAGAATTTAGAAATGACAGGGGTAAAACATAAATACATGCAAAGTGGAAATAGTCTTTCCTCTTTCACAACTGCATAATAGCTCAAAATAGCTTGTGCAGAATTGTGTATGGCTGTTGGCTGCTTTAGGCTTTTGCATAGCTTCCTAATACAATGTGGTGTCTTAAGAAGATCCAGCCCTGGCCAATTAATAAAAAACATCAGATCATGTTTCTTTCTTCTGGGCTCTGGATTTCCATCTGGTCCCGTGCAGTCTTATTAGTGGAGCTGCTCATTTAGGGTTAAAAGAAGACTCCAAAGATCTTGCAAAAACTCAGTGCCACTTCTAAAATTGTATTTTATTTTCTTTCCCCTCAGGATAAATTCATTTAAAATGTTCTGTGAAATGGTGTTTTGTGGATGGTCTGTGAGTTCCTGCCTAAGATACCAGAGAGAAAATGTGGAGCTGACGCTTGCCACAGCATATTTTCAGTTTTTCATGGGAAATGAATGTATTGTATTATTGAGATCATCAAGAGTTTAATTGAATTAAAAAACCTGTTGTGGGTTACAGTTAAAATTTAGCATTCAGCACAGTAAATATATACTAGAAAAGGAGAAAGAAAAACAAAGCCCCACAAAAAAAACCCCAACCAACAACAACAAAAAAAGCAACCTATATAACCCCCCAAACTTTAGCACCAAATCCAGAAAGTAACCAATCTTAAATGAATCTATATAATGTAATTAAATGTTAGCTTCTGACTTAGCCTCCTGTTGACTTATTTACTCCTTCAAGTAGTAAGGACCTTATACAGGAGAGCGTAATATTTGCAAATTGATAACTGAATTGTTAGTGTAGCGTGGAGCAATTCTAAAGCACACAGGCTTAATCTATGTTACTTTTTTTCTTTTCATGCAGTAAGTACAGGGAAAACACTTGCTTTTCTTGGCTTAGCGTATCTTTAATTGCATATGAGTTTCTATGCATTTTACAGTAGTGTAACAATTTATGCTCAGAAGTCTGATTAAATGCAGAGAAATGCTTTGCAATTGAAGAGTTATGACATCTGAGGAAGAAGCTGGAAGATAGAGCTAAGTATTACACAACTACATTTTAGCTCATTTCTTTTTTCCAGATCAAAATGCAGAAATTGCCAAAATAAGTCATGTTACTTGAACTAGGTTCTTATCGGTTTAGGCACATGGTTTTATGCCCCTGGTCAGGTGATCTCATCTTTCTTGTCCAGTGCTGTAAGCCTATAAACTTTGTTAATTTGGACATAATGTGGAAAGGAATGAGGTGAAGCAGCTCTGAGATGGGTACAAGAGACAAATATATTACATCTTTCCAGACCCATCCTGTTCCTGAGAATGTTGTGTCCTGCAGGAAGACGTCACTCCCTGCTGATTTAGAATTCACGCTGCCAGTGAAGTGGGAAGATATCACCAGCTGGGGTAGCAGTCAATGCCTTACAAATCCTAGGAAATCCCGTCTGTATCAGTTTGTGAATGCAATACCTGGGCAATCCCACTTCCATTACTGTGGAGCTTTGCAGTGGCATTCCAGGGTTTAATTTTCACTTACTTTGCGTACCTTTGAATAAGACCTTTCCATGGGATTGGTTTCTGAATAAACCTATACCATGTATGAAATATCAGAGGTGAGAGAGGGGTCTGCAAGTGGCCAAGTTACTGCGTCAGCTGAGTGGCAATGACCAATAAACGACAGCAAAGCAAAGCCTGAACTTTTAAAACCAGTATGATGGTTTTAGTGTGGTGGCTTGCTCTAAAGCCTGTAGCTATGGGGGTGGGTCAACTAATGATAACTGGGCATAGTAAGAAGAAAAAAGGAAGTGAGACCAGTGTTCTTAATTATGCTATTGCTTTCATGGAGGGGTGTTGAGAAAGAATTGGGCAGGGGGATCGGAATTAGATGATTTTAAGGTCCTGTCAAGCCCTGACTATTCTATAATTCTATTAATTTGGAGACTACTGTCATAGCTTGGTGGTGTTTTTGTGGAGCTCCTCAAACCTGAAAGGATGGGTTCGTGGAGAAGATGTGAGAGATTGTTAGCTTTGAGAGGGGTGTGATTAATTTCCTGCCTTTTTGCATCTGAGTCACAAGGCATGCACTGGTGAGCACACAAGATATAGTAAGCAGCAGCCTCAGGTAGTGTTCTCAGAAAGGATTTGTGGCCAGGGGTTGTTTTTCCTTTGTTAGGATTTTTTGGTTTGCTCACTTTGACTGTTTAGCCAGCTTCTTAACCTTGTATTTACATGAACCAAACCACATTGTTTGTTTTGGAAACTGGAGCACCCCAGGCAGATGGGTTGCTGTCAACAAGGGTTTCCCCCCTAGTGCAGGAACCCTAACATCATTAGAGGGTACAGTTTGGCAGCAGAGTCAAGCTGATCTAAAGTCTTGTGGCCAGCAGAAGGGCAGGCACTGCAGTCTTCCCCACTTCTGACCTGTTCCTGTGACTCCCCTGATGATTGTGTACAGCAGGCATGTTTTAAATCCTGCTTCTCAGTGTATACCTGAGGAGAATGAATCTGAATCCTGCATCTATTACCACACCAGCTCCTGGTCAGTAATAAGTTGCATGCATAGGGAGTGCAGGACAAACCTTGGGGGAGTGCAGGTGAATAATTTGGTGTCTCTGGAGCATACTGTGTGGCACGTTAAAAGACTCATTTGCTATTGAACACGACGAGTTTGTGTATATGCATCTCTCTTGTTGTTCTTTTGAAATGTTCTGTATGCTGTCTTTAATTTCCGTGGGGAGGGATGTTCCACCCCTACCCCAAGTTCCAGATTTTTGGTTAAAAAAATACCAAACTCTATGAATGAATAATACGGGTTTTTATCATTGAAAAGAGAAGCAGAGATGACAGGGCTCCTGATATATTAGATACAAACACAAGGAGAACCAGGTGTTCAGTACAAATACCCTCTGAAATAATAAATATTTTGTATAAATAGCATCTCTCTTATGTTAAGGCTGGAGAACAGTTCACGGCTAATGTTGAAAAATGCAGCACGGAATGACTGAGTCAGGCAGGCTGACACTTGGGAATGGGGTCATTTGTTTTGTGCAGTTTTGGGTTTCAGAGGGAGGCCTGCCTACTGCCAACAGGATGTGATTTTCTTGAATTTGGTTTGCACATAGGGTTCTGGAAAGTCAGAGTGGTACTGTGAGGGGAAATTACCAAAGTGAGTGGTAAACAAAAGCAAGTAAAAGGATGGGAAGCTGTTCATTCATCATGTGAAAGGAGTTTTAGCATAATTTTCCTTTTGTTGTTTTAGCATTATTAACAAAATCCACAAGTGACAGCACACACAAGTTTCTCCAGCTTGGTAAAAATTTGCTCTTAGATTAGATGGCTGTAGCTGGGGGTAAACAAGGAATCAATATGCTTCTTGTTTGAGCCGGTAAGGAAGAGGTGGAGAGGTGAAAAGCAGGATAGCAGGGGACTAAGTAGTGGCATACTTATTTGAATCTCAGTTATATGATGTCTGTTGTTCCTGCTGCTAGGAAAGGATGCTGAGCCCCTGAACTCAAAACCTGGGGAGGAGATGACAAGAAACTTTATCATCTTCGTGCAGTTTTACAGAAGATAAAGTAACTGAAGGACAGGTTGTGAATGGTGTCAGGCCTTTGCTATTTTGTCTGTAGGGAGGCAGAAATTACTTACTCCGTTCGGTAGTGTTTCTTGTTGTTTTTGAAGTTTCTTATTAAACATAGTCTTTTTGGCTTTGATTTTAGGTAGCCCTGCTTTTCAGTGAATGTCAGCTCTCGCTCATCATTCAGCAGCTGTTTCCTTATAGCTTAGCAGATCTCTGAATGCTGCACGGTAGTGTATTTCCTGCCTTAAGAGTAGCTTTTTTCTTCCCAGTCTTTTCCTCCTAAGCCACCTTTTTGTGAAAGCATATGGAAGGGCTCTAGACCTGAGACTGATGTTTCTTCACTTCCTAATGGCCTTGCAGTTTGGCTGGGCTCAAATATTCAGAAAAGTTGGAGAGGAGCCTCGTGCTTGTACATAGGACACCTGCATCCTGAGTGATGTCCTTTGTGTGCCGAGTTGTCAGTAGGGCTGTGCTAGAAAAGACCAGGTGATGATTATAAGTACTCTTTTGCCTAGGAAGCGTGCCCAGATTCTACTTGCTATGGCTCCAAGACCATCACAAGGCTGAAGAGGGTCTCTCCACTTGAATCATAGATTAACAGAACGGTTTGGGATGGAAGGGACCTTAAAGATTATCTAATTTCAACCACCCTGTTATGGGCAGGGACACCTTCCACTAGACCAGGTTGCTCAAAGCCCTGTCCAACCTGGCCTTGAACACTGCCAGGGATAGGGCATCCACAGCTTCTCTGAGCAACCTGTTCCAGTGTCTTATCACCCTCACAGCAAAGAATTTCTTCATAATATCTAATCTTCCTAACATCTAATCTAAATCTTTTGTCCTGTCACTACATGTTCTTGTAAAAAGTCCTTCATTAGCTTTCTTGTAGGCCCCCTTTAGTTATTGGAAGACTGTTAGAAGGTCTCCCCAGAGCTTTCTCTTATCCAGGCTACCCAAGCCCAGCTCTCTCAGCCTGTCTTCATGGGAGAGGTGCTCCAGCCCTCTGATCATCTTTGTGGCCCTCCTCTGGACTTACTCCAACAGGCCCACACATTTCTTATGTTGGGGGCCCCACACCTGAACGTAAGTACTCCACGTGGGATCTCATGAGAGCAGAGTAGAAGGCTTGTAGCTTGCTTCTGCTGCGTTTCTCCTTATTGTAAAGCTGGAGGAGTTGTTTATAGTCAGCTGGCCTGCCTCATCTTTGCAGAGAATGCGTTTTGTAGTCTCTCATATGAACAAGATTTAATGGTGTCTTCTGTCTACTTTTTGAGGGCGTGTCTGCGTGGGCCCGTGCCTCATAGAGGGAACTACTGGTGATGGAGCTACTTGAGGCACCAGCAGCCCAAGAGCTGGGGATGTGAATGATTTGGGGTTCAAGCTTTGCATTCCATTCTTGTGATATAACTGCTTATTTTGATTGAGCTTGTGGAATTACAGAAACTGTCTAAGAAAATGGTGGAAAGAGAAAATAAGACAATTGCAAGCACTCTGCAATCATTAGGCTTGGTACATTGTGTGGCTAATGCACTATTTGGCATAAAGCTAAGTGGGGCTTTTTAGGAGGAACACAGTATAAAGTCCAACCAGAAGACTGGCCCTTCTGCAGGTCATGTTAGAGCCACTGCAGTGGAGACTGCCTCTGCCTGCACCGTGGTGCCAAAAACGGATCCAGAGGTGCACGGCTGAAAACTTCCATGCTTGCAAGACTAGCTGGTGCAAGGCATGTGACCTGCACGCCTCCAACACCAGGCTAGGGACCTTCCAGTCCTTGGGACATGTATCTCTGCATGCTTGTTTTTGCCTTGTGTGTAGCTTTGCAAGGTGAATAGTTGTACTTCATCCTTGTTACAATTGGTGAAGTAATCTGTCTGTTTCGTGACAAGAGGGGCTGCTGCGTTCTGTTGGTGTCAGCTGGCGACTGGAGTCCCGGAAATCACTGTTATTCCTTTCAAGTGCCTGCAGGCGTCAGGCTAGGGCTTTTATTTCACTCCTGCAGGAACATTTTGTGCTGCCACCTGGAGGGACATGAACAGAACAATTCACAGGCCAGTTTGCACACTGGCAGGAAGGGAAACTCTTTATTTGCAAGTAAAAGTGTGAAGCTGAAAAAAATATTGTTTCCTAAGAAGTAATAAGAACGTTTACACAGCAATAGAATGAAAGGAAAAAGCTGATCAGTAAAAAAGAGCTAATTCACATCTGCCGGTTTTTGTGGAATGGTGTTGAAGGTGTCTTGATTAAGATTTTGTAGGTATATGTGTATATATGTGTACAGGCTGGGTTTTGTGGCAAAATAAACTGGTTTATAAAACAGTGGAGACTAACATTTTTCCAGCATAGGTTGTTTGTTTGTTTGTTTTTCTCTAATAGTTTGTTATGCAGTATTTTTTTCTCAATAGATTATTAGGTGTCTTTTGCAGGTTGAAAAGTCTAGACTTATTTTTTTTTTTCTTTAAACTGATTTCTCCCCTCACATCCCCCATGTATTAATTAAACCGGTCTTTATGTTCTTTGAGCTTCCAGTAGTTTTAAAGTTTTAATTTATATAATTTATTTTTGTTTTCCAGGTCAGATGTACAATTGTCTGTAAGTATCGTACTGTTGTTCTATTCTATTTTTATGTTTTTATTTTTTTTTTTAGAACTCTTGTGATCGTAATTTCTTTTAAGAAAAATCGAACAGTATCATCTAAGGATTGAAAAAAACAAAACAAAACCAAACCCAGCTCCCCCCACCCCCAGAAAAACCCTCACTAAACCAAACCTGCCTGAAAATTTTTTTTGGAAATTTCATTCAAAAAATATAAACTTACTTATTTTAGTGGCTGTAATTCCTGCAATGCGTTTCAGGATATTTAATGATGCAAATGTGTGCTTTAGTCCCTTTGCTTTTCAGCTTATAAAGAGTTCTGGTAAAGTCAAGTACAGATATAATGTGCTTAGAAAGACTGGGAAGTATACTTAAAGGCAATAGAAAACAAAGATAGACCCCAAAGGGATGCTTTAAGGATTTTCTGAAGCAAGTATAGCAACTGCTGTACTTGCTAGATGACACATTCTTAATGTGGCAGAAATTCTCAAAAGTACTTGCAGCTGAGTTCTACCTTAATGCTCAACATCGGACTTGCATGAGTTAGCCTTGAAATTTTAGGGCCTGAGTCCATTCTCTCCATAGTTTGGGCTGTATCCCATCAAGGTAAATTTGTTTTCAGTAGGTATACCACATATCCCTTACTTGCAGGAACACACTGTGGGACTAGAACATTTTTGCTGGTGCACTGAGGTGAAGAGACAAAATTGCCATTCCAGGTTGAGTGAAGCAGCTAACTTCTGATAGCACATGAGGAAAATACATGCACAATATGGCTGCAAGTCTGTTCAGTTCCTTTCAAACAAAACTGCATGGGGGAAAAAAAGAGCAGATCATGGTAGCTTTCATCCACACCCTGAGTGGAGTTAGTGAATGGCTGAAATAATGTGGCAATCTCTTAATCTAATTCATATTGTCTCAAAGAAGTTAAACATGGTAAAACCAGGAAATGTGCAGTAAAATCCCTGCAGGAGAACAAATTCTGAAAACAGAAGTGACTGTGGTCTCTGCATGAAATCTATAAATGGTTATAATTTTGCAAATGGGAAACCCAGAAATTTTGTAAAGATACTTGCTGCTTTGTATTCTTTCATTCAGGCACTCGGAATTGCAGCTCAACAAATGAAACTGCAGGAACAGGAGCCAGTAGTAATGATAATTTATCAATAAACTCTGCAAGTGGGAACAAAACCAGTGGGGATGGAAGATGGACCGTGGATGTGTTACTGCGCAACAGGGCAATAAATGATTCAAACAATGTAACACGTAAGTGGTTTGGAATGTGACAGGATGTGAATCTTCAGGCTGTTCTGTGTTTTTAGGATGAATTAGCATTTTCAACCTGGACTCTAGCCCAGAGTGCAAAGAGCATTGCAGGGGTATGGATTCAACTGCCTTGCTGAAGTACAGAATGGCCAAATAAATGTATCTACACAGATGAGCGGGAGTGCAATTTAACACCATGATTGGCGTGTGGCCTTGAAGTACTTTTATCACTCTTAAAGTTGGGCTCCTTTCTCTGCTATTATGGCTTTTTAGGTTACAGCTGCAGCAGTTCAAACATATTGTGACATATAGATTTGGAATATATAAGAGTACAGCTGAAGTACTTTATGTATCTTAGAGGAGAGCTGTGTAAATCTTTTAAAATGTTTTTCCCCTTGCCTTTCACAGAGCATAGCCCAGTCCTTACTTTGAAGGCAGAATATGTTGGTGTCACTTCTGTCAACTTATCATGGGCAGTGAACAATGCCACTTCTGAGTCCGACATGTACAGGATAGAGGTTGTAAGTGGTACTGCTGTCAGGAACCTGACATTCAGTGTCACCGAAGCTGAAATTACTGAGTTAATCCCTGGGACAATGTACAATTTCACAGTGTTTGCAGTAGCAGCTGATGATCAGACAGAAGAAAGAGTATCCCTAAGCCTGTATACAAGTAAGTCACAGTTTCTTGCAGGCTTGTATCTAATGGACTGTATTTTGCTGTGCAGTACAGGGCTCTGCCTACCTGTGTGAGGATTTTAACTCAATACTACTGCATATAGACCTGATACTTTAGTCTTAGAGCCTGATCTGGGCTACATGAAGAGGATGAGGTGTTAGTGTGCAACACAAACATAGCTCTGATGTTTTTATTTGGTTTTTAATTATCTTCCTTACACACTTTCCCCTCCATCCTTGTCTCTTTCCTGCCTACCTCTAGGTTTCCAAGGGAAGCCCAGGGAGTCCTGTCAGAGTAATGGCCTGTGCTTCTGCTCTGGAGTGTCAAGGGGAGATGAATCTAACTCAGAATGACTTTTCTTCAGCTTTGTCTTAGCTGATCATTGGTGCAGAAGCCTCCAGGAGCATCTGGTGATGTTGTTGGGGTGCTCCTGCACTCGGAACAATGAGAGAAGAAAATGAAGTAGCGGTGCCTGTGTTTCTTCTGTCCATGCATGTGAGCAGATGTTCTTGCAGGCTGACAAATTGTTGTCTTGTGTTTCACAGAGCCCAGCCCAGTTTTTGACCTCAAGGCAGAATATGTTGGTGTGACTTCTGTCAACTTATCATGGGCAGTGAACGACACTGCTTCCAACTCCTACACGTACAGGATAGAGGTTGTAATTGATACCTCTATTATGAACCTGACATCCAATGTCACTGAGGCTGCAATTACTGAGTTAATCCCTGGGACAATGTACAGTTTCACAGTGTTTGCAGTTGCAGCTGATGGTCAGACAGAAGGAGAAGGAGTATCCCTAAGCCTGTATACAAGTAAGTCACAGTTTCTTGCAGGCCTGTTTCTAATGGACTGTATTTTGCTGTGCAGCACAGGGCTCTGCCTACCTGCCCAGTAGCTGAAATACAACACAGACCTTACCTGGGCTGGCTACTAAGAATGAGGTGTTAATGTGTTGAGGAAACATAGCCCCATTTTGTTGTTGTTGTTTGTTTTTAAAAAACACCAAACCCTGTTTAACACCACCACCACCTGGTGCCAAAACAGTAAGTGCCCCACAACAACAACAAAACTAAACCCAACCAGCCAGAGATGCCCTTTCTTGCCCACCATACTGATCTGTTTCTTGCCCACCTCTAGATTTGTAAGGGAAAACCTGGGAGTCCTGTCAGAGTGAGGCCTGTGCTATTGCTTTGGAGTGTCAAAGGAAGATTAATCCCACTCAGAATGACTTTTCTTCAGTGTTCTCTTAGCTCACCACTGGTGCAGAAGCTTCCAAGGAGCATCTGGTGATGATGTTGGGGTGCTCCTGCACTCGGAACAATGAGAGAAGAAAATGAAGTAGCAGTGCCTGTGTTTCTTCTGTCCATGCATGTGAGCAGGTGTTCTTGCAGGCTGACAAATTGTTGTCTTGTGTTTCACAGAGCCCAGCCCAGTTTTTGACCTCAAGGCAGAATATGTTGGTGTGACTTCTGTCAACTTATCATGGGCAGTGAACGACACTGCTTCCAACTCCTACACATACAGGATAGAGGTTGTAATTGATACCTCTATTATGAACCTGACATCCAATGTCACTGAAGCTGCAATTACTGAGTTAATCCCTGGGACAATGTACAATTTCACAGTGTTTGCAGTTGCAGCTGATGGTCAGACAACAGGAGCAGGAACATCCATAATCCAGTATACAAGTAAGGAAATCATGCCTCTCAACTGCATAAATGTGCAGTTTTTACCAAATTGTGCTGCTTTTTTTACTTTGGGTTTCCAACTCTGTGCTGTTTGTCATTGTGATGTTGCTTTGTACTAGGTTCCTGTGGGCATGAATGCAAGTGGCCTTTGGTAAAAGGGAAAAGGACTGAGATTGTATGCATCACTGTGTGTGCATGTGTTGCCTTTAAAGCAGTTATTTCATCAGCTTCACTGCTCTAGACTATATAATATCCAGCTGCTGCCACAACATGACTTTTTCTAGACTTGAGGGCTGAATAGGCACCCTACAATATTTCTGGAAGCAGGTTCTCTCAGCTCATACCAAATGACATGGCATGCAGGGTTCTGGCTAGGATCACAGGGGCTTCTGGTTCTTGAAAGTATGTTTGAGCTCATTGCAAAGTCCCTCTCCTGTGGCTCCTGTGGCCTATGGTAGTGTGTAGGGACACATCATCGAATGTGGTGCCATTTTTGCTGGCTTTGTGCTGTGCCACCTTTTTCACAGATCAGAGGCGAACAGATGAGAGGAGACGATCTTTCTTTTGTATCTGGCTCAGAAGTGGATGGGGAACAGGCAACGTCTCTACAGAGCAAATAGAAGCAGTGTGTCGTGAAGCTGCTGCTTAGTAGATGAGCTTGTCTAAGCTCCCTGAAGTGAGTCTTGTCTGTCTAGTGCTGATGCTGAACCAAGCTTGCAGATACAGCCCCTCAGGGTGGGTCAGGTGTTGGACCTGCTCAAGGAGCCCATTTTCTTCTGCTGATGTTGAGGAGAGGCTGCTTGAAGGGCTCAGATTAAGACTCACAAGCAAAATTTTGAATTAACAGACCAAGATCACCCTCACTCTGCTTCTTTCCCTGGTTTCCACCTGTTTCTCCCTCTGGAAACCCACTGTAGAAACAAATAATTTTAGCATGTGAAATGAACTGAAATAGAATATAACCCCAGAACTTCTGTGGCCTTTCAAGAGATCCCCCAGCATGAATGTCTGAAAATGGACATTGATACTGTAGAAGTACTGTTTTGCTACAAATAATGATCATTCTATGTACAATAGGGAAATTTGGCTGTGGCTGCTCAATTTATCTGTCTTCACTGATTGTTGTATTGCCTTTCACAGAGCCCAGCCCAGCTCTTGATCTCAAGGAGGGATATGTTGGTGTGATTTCTGTCAACTTATCATGGACAGCGAATGACACTGCTTCCAACTCCTACATGTACAGGATAGAGGTTGTAAGTGGTACCTCTATTATGAACCTGACATCCAATGTTACCGAGGCTGCAATTACTGAGTTAATCCCTGGGACAATGTACAATTTCACAGTGTTTGCAGTTGCAGCTGATGGTCAGACAGAAGGAGAAGGAGTATCCCTAAGCCTGTATACGAGTAAGTCACAGTTTCTTGCAGCCCTGTTTCTGATGGACTGTATTTTACTGATGTGAAGAAAGTGAAGTAGCGGTGCCTGTATTTCTTCTGTCCATGCATGTGAGCAGATGTTCTTGCAGGTTGACAGATTGTTGTCTTGTGTTTCACAGAGCCCAGCCCAGTTCTTGATTTCAAAGCAGAATATGTTGGTGTGACTTCTGTCAACTTATCATGGGCAGTGAACGACACTGCTTCCAACTCCTACACGTACAGGATAGAGGTTGTAACTGATGCCTCTATTATGAACCTGACATCCAGCGTCACTGAAGCTGAAATTGCCGAGTTAATCCCTGGGACAGTGTACAATTTCACAGTGTTTGCAGTTGCAGCTGATGGTCAGACAGAAGGAGAAGGAGTATCCATAAGCCTGTATACAAGTAAGTCAGTTTCTTGCAGGCCTGTTTCTAATGGACTGTATTTTGCTGTGCAGAACAAAGATATGCCTACCTGCCCAAGGGTTGAAATTTAATACTGTTGTAGGCAGAGGTGATGTGCTTTGCCTGCCCACAGGCAGAGTTGTTTGTGTGGAAGAGGCATAGTCTTTTAAAAAATAAACAGCCTCCACTCAAAAAAGAGTGATTGTTGAAGATGGTCATCAAGGCCTGTGACACAAAGAAGGAACACTTCCTGAGAACCTGCTTGCCTGGCCTGGGATTTGTGGGCAGTTTTGCTGCCTTTGCTTTTTGGAGAATGGGAGCCTGAGACCCTTATTTTGAAGGGCTCCAACACGGGGAAAAGTTACTCTGCTGGGGGGAGCTTGAGTGATTTGAAGGCTGCGGATGCCATTGGGCTGCAGCAGAAAAGTGAACTTTAGGCAGCACAAGCTCAGGACAAGAATGGTGGTGAAGGAGCAAGGTGCCTTGGTCATCACCTCTGCTCCTTTTCCGGTGGTACCTGTTGTGTTCTAGCCCTTTCCTGTGCATGGATATACCACCAACTGCTTTCCACACCTTCCCCTGCAACCTTGTATCTTTTCTGACCACACCACTGAAGCAAAATACTGGACTTGCTGCCACCGCAACCTGTGCTTCCACTTTGGAGTGTCAAGGGGAGATGAATCTAACTCAGAATGACTTTTCTTCAGCTTTGTCTTAGCTGATCATTGGTGCAGAAGCCTCCAGGAGCATCTGGTGATGTTGTTGGGGTGCTCCTGCACTCGGAACAATGAGAGAAGAAAATGAAGTAGCGGTGCCTGTGTTTCTTCTGTCCATGCATGTGAGCAGGTGTTCTTGCAGGCTGACAAATTGTTGTCTTGTGTTTCACAGAGCCCAGCCCAGTTTTTGACCTCAAGGCAGAATATGTTGGTGTGACTTCTGTCAACTTATCATGGGCAGTGAACGACACTGCTTCCAACTCCTACACGTACAGGATAGAGGTTGTAATTGATACCTCTATTATGGACCTGACATCCAATGTCACTGAGGCTGCAATTACTGAGTTAATCCCTGGGACAATGTACAGTTTCACAGTGTTTGCAGTTGCAGCTGATGGTCAGACAGAAGGAGAAGGAGTATCCCTAAGCCTGTATACAAGTAAGTCACAGTTTCTTGCACTGTAAGTCACTGTTTCTAATGGACTGTATTTTGCTGTGCAGCACAGGGCTCTGCCTACCTGCCCGAGGGCTGAAAGAACAATATTTTTTCAGGCAGAAGTGCTGCACAGAGCCTGCCTACAGTCAGCAATGTTAATATGTAGGAGAGGGCTCGGTGGGGGGGTGGGGGGGTGGTGGTGTGTGTGTGTTGCCTTCACTCCATGTGTATTATTTTGAAGTGTTCCCAGAGAGGGAGCATTGTGCCTCAGTAACGTCCCCCTTTGGAGGGGCCTGTAGCTGCAGCTGGTCTTCTGGGCAGCACTGTGCTGTTGACCATACTGCACTGCTTGGCTTGCCAGGAGAGAGGAGAAGGTTGAGGTATTCCTGTGTTCTTATGCTGAGCACTATGACCATTGTTGCCCCTCGTTGTGAATATGAGCCACTGTGTAATTTCCTCTGTTTTGTCACATTTTGTCGGAGGTGAATATGGGACAGATTTCTTGATGAGTCTGTCCCAGGGCTCCTCAGGAAAGTTTCCAGATGGGCCCCAGGATGAAGCTGTTAAGAGTGTCTTTGTACTGTGAAAGTTCTGCTTGGCTACTCATAATGCTTAATCAGGCCAAAACATGGAAGTGTGGCTATGCCTCTGCTGCTTCTGTCTCTGTCAGCAAGTATATGTGAGTGTTGATGAAGTCTCATCTTGACTTTCACAGAGCTCAGCTCCATTTTTCATATCCAGGTGGAGTGTGCTGGTCTCTGATTTTTCTCATTGATAAAAAAGTTGTAACTCCTCCTCTAGCAACCAGACATCCAGTATCACCAGAGCTGTTTATAATCATAAGTCCTAGAACCTTCTGTAATTTCACCTTATTTGTAGAAGTAGCTGACAGTGTTACTGAAGGAAAAGAAATATTTATGAAATGCAGTAGAAATAAGTTCCAGTCACTCACATTTGTCTTTTAATTGAATCAGTTTCCTCTGGTACACAATTATGCTTCTTCTTAGTTTCTTAAAATAATACCCTTTCTTAATAACAAAATAATTAAATCCATGAGGTTTTTACCCGTGTATTTGGGAGTGCCAAATACTTTGTCATCAAGAGAGGAAATAAATTTGCTATGTGTTACAACTGTAGAGAGTTTTGGTCTTGAAGGCCAAGTTTTAGAAGATGTTTAGTTTAGAGAAACCTTTCTTCTCAGTGTTACTGCTACATTAACTTTTTTAATACCTTTTTCTATCTGGTCATAAGGATACAGTTTTAACAGTATACTGTAAGACTCTCAGACTGACATGTTATAGTTGCTGCTCTTAAGGATGGCTACTCCTTTCCTCTTAATGCACAGAGCTTATATTCATTGTATTTGTTGGCACCTAAGAGTTCTAAATAATTATACAGTAAGCTAGTGTCAATTTACATACTACTCTATAAATGTTCTTTGAGTGCTATGTTCAGTGCCTGAACAGTATTTTGAAAATTTTGCTGATCTTGACTTACTCAAATTTTCTCAGTAAACCTGTCTGCAGAGGAGTTAGAGAGCACAGAATAGGTCACTAATACTTAGTGTGCTACATACTTCCCTTCCTCATAGGGTAACAAGTCCTTGTAGGCAGTAGCTTTATCTTTTTAAAAGTGGAAAAGAATATTGAAGTTTTCTAAACATTTATACGCAGAACTTGGCTTTGTTTTTGTATTTTAACAGCTCCTGCCTTAGTGAATTCATTTCAGTGTGAACCAGTGCTCAAGGAGTCTTCTCTAATACTGAAGTGGGAATGTCCTCCTGGTAACAATTCTGGCTTCAAAATTAAAATATTTAATGATACATGGGAAAAAGAAGAACAGGCTCCATCCTGCATTGGAGAAGGCTCAGCAGAAACCTTCGTAACACCATCTTTAGATTATTTCAGCATCTATACTGTTACTATTGCAACTCTTTCAAACAGTTCTAAAAGTGATCCAGTACAGAAAATGTGTAATACAAGCATTACTGGTAAGCATTGCGATTTGAGAGCTAAAAATATTCATAGGACTAAAATGTTGACTTCATAATTGCAGAACAGAAAACTTGAATGCAGTACACTATCACCCTACACACTATGCATAATATACAGTGTTCATGCAAACTCTAATGTGACGCACAATAAATATGCATTATATGAATAGCATCAGTGTTACAGCATTTTACTGTTTAGAAAACTCTCTTTACCAGTCAGGTACTAAAAAATATTTCTGTTTATAGACCCACCTGCTCCAAGCAAACCTCCTTTAGTCAAGGTAGTCAGTCACAACTCGTTGTCTGTTGAATTCTCCAACTTTGAGTCAGTGAATGGACCATTAAAAGCCTATGCAGTATTGATCACAACAGAAGAACAAGGTGAGATGTTATAATGTTATCTTGTAGTTTTGTGAAATAATTTATCAGACAGCATTATGTTTTAAACTCTAAACAGGTGTTAAATGGATAGAGGAAAATCTGACTCACTATTTTCAGTCACCTTTCAAAAGTCATAAGGCAAACACCTTGCTTGCTTGAAGTCAGATCACTCCTTGTTTTCAGAAAGCTACTGTTTTCACTCAACCTTTTCCATCCTGACTTGTCCTTGTATAAAAGTCTCATATGTATTGCCACTGTGCTGTTACCATTTTGATTTGCTGCCACAAGATTGTGGAGTATCCCTTTTTCCTCAGAGAATAATTTTCAGAGCTACTAATTGGAGCAGCTTTGGAATGTGAAGTGGTTTTCCCCCTCCCTTCTTCAGCTGCAAGATATCTGCAATAAGATCTTTAAAGGAAAAAAAAAAAAGAAGAGAGCTTTCCTTCTCATTTTACTTAGAATGCTTTATTAACTGAGAGAAATAGGGTACAGATGGAAAGCTTGAATAGCATTGTCAGCATTACATGCCGTGGGAGGTTGAACACCATGAAAGCTAGAGGGTGGTTTATTAAGCTCCTGTCTTTAAAGCATCAGAACAGAGATACATCTTTAATTGGTGAATGTCCAGTGATAAATCATGAAGCTAGGGAACTTACCTTTGCAGTGTAGGTTCCAATTGGATGTCATTTAATTTCTGCCCATGCACTGGAGGAATAGAGCAGCTTATGGAGATAGTTTCCCCCAAGCAGGATTTGACATTACTTCTTATCCTTTGTCTTAATACTGGAAATCCATCTTGCAGCAGTTAAACTGTGGATCTTTCTTCTGTGGTTTTGCATATAATATACATCCAAGAAATGCCCATGTATGTGTAGTATACCGGTGCACATGTTTTCACATGCCTACTCAGCTGCCCTGGAGTTGCTGATTTGACTGTCAGTCTTTTGAATGCAGTAACAGCTCTGCTTGTACATTCAGCCAGTCCTTTTTAGTCATGATGAGATTCAGGGCATTCTTCTGTATAGTTTTGATTGCAAAGTTTTCAAGATGTGATTGACAGAAAGAAGGAAGGAAAACTGCCTGTATTTATAATATAGAATCTGAGTACTTTGATAGGAGCAGAAAACTATCCTTACAGCCAAGCATCACTTCAGCTTTATACTGTTGAAATAGCATTAATATGTTTGAGATGTGTTTCTCTCTCTTAAAACAGACATTTCCTTTAGGATAGACAGAGGGGACTTTCTTCAGTTGTATAAGCAATGGTGTCTAAGGCTGTTTGAGATGCCCAGGGGTGATATCCAAAATACCCTCAAGGACCAGCAGATATAACCTGGGTTGTACATCCATTTGAAATGGAAGATAGGGATAAGACAGACATATAATGTATCTGAGATAGTACTGAACATCCATTTCTATGCAACTAAATGAATTGCAACCAATTAACCAATCTAGTGCTTTAGAAGAGCTGTCTTGCGCCCTGTTCCTGCACAATTAGAAGCTGGTGAGAGCTTTGCTACTGGTGACAGTGAGCCACCAGCTCATTGGTGGCAGATCAAACCTTGTCTTCACAACTGTAGAAAATTTGTTAGGGCTTTTCCATCTTTCAGAGCTCCTGCAGGGCTTCTTTTTGAAGGTGAATTCAAGACTATATCTGCTTTTAGAAAGAGCTTTTAGCTTAAAGGCACTCAGCAGAGAACTATTTATGCAAACCTCAGTCGAATGAGAAAGATGCTTCTTCCTCCTGCAATATATGAATACTTAACATCAGATTGCTTGCTCTTCAGTTCTTGGACAACTGGTAATTTGAGCTTCTGTTATATATGCCTCAACTGTATAATCCACCTCATGTTAGGATGGTTGTATGGGGCTTTGGGGAACCTGTCTAGTGGAAGTTGTCTCTGCTTGTGGCAGGGGGTTGGAACTAGATTATTAAGGTCCCTTCCAAACCGAACCATTCTTTGATTCTATGAAGTTTCTAGGATTCATCTTCTAACAACAGACTAAAGCGATGCTCTTCTGCAGGTGGTGCCCTGTTGGTCACTGGCTGCGATAGCCCATTCTGCCGAAACTTCTGGAAGTGAAACTTCTGGTCATGGTTTTGTCCAATGCTTGTCTATGTCAAGAAAAGGCAGAATTTAACTCCTTGGTCTCCTACGGTTTAAGTGTGCGACTTCCTATAAGACACAGCAAGGAAGGTCAGCACGAGTTTAGTGTCACCCTGAATGAGTTTTGATGCTGTTTGGGTAGCACACATTACCAAATACCAATTTGCATCATACTCTCCACATATGATAGTTGATACGTGGATATGACTGACTTGCTTAGTGAAGACTGTCCAGGGGAACATCAGAATCGATCACTAATGTAGCTTTACAGAGAAGCTCCACCACACATGGTAGAAATAAAATCAAAAGGAGGTTAAAACAGGTAACGCTGGGGAGTAGGGAGGTAGTTCAGTAGGTTGCACTGCAGTAGATGAGATTCAAGATTGTTGCACTCAGCCTTTCATTTCAGGCAGCATTTATGGAGTAATAATAACTGTGGTGAATGTGACCATCTCACCACTGTGACGATAGGTAATAAATCAGTGGATGATGTATACAACATATATCCTTGTTTTTTTCCTGAAGGTTGTGGGTCTTTGAAGTCCAAATTGAACAATACGTATGAAGATTTCAAGAAGAAGATGACTGTCACCTATGTAACATACGTTGTAGCTACAGAGCAGGCAAAATCACCTTTTCCTTCTCAGAATGGTACAAACATCGTTAACGTAGGCAATGGAGACAAACCATGTGGCTACAAAAATGGACCATTGACTCCACTTCGTTCATACAGGTAAATTTTTTTGCAGTTGAAATCTAAAAGAGTTATCTTAAGAAAAAATGACATCTTGCTTAGGGTTGTTAAAACCATGTAATGTACTACTTTTTTTTTTTCTTCTCCCTTATCAACAGGGCAAGTGTTGCAGGTTTCACTAATGTAACCTTTAATATGGATGGTATCATTGTGGCAGAAGATAGTTATGTATCATTTTCACCCTGTTCTGAAGCAGTTTTGCTACCGCAGGATCCAGGTATAGTTAATGTCAAGTATAGGACTGGCAGCTTGGCACATGCCCCCTGTGTGGAGATTCCTTAGTTATGGCGACTTTCATAACAACAAAACACCTGCTGGTTTCTCTGTGATGTACTATTTCTGTCCAGCTTTGCAGTGACAATTTACAGTGACTTTGCTCTGTAAATTCACACCTTGCTAGTTCTGTGAATGACTTCTTTTTTCCATGTATGACTTCCACTGTGGAAGTAACCAAAAGCTGTGCTACTTGGGGCATGCTAAAAGGGATTGGATGCCACAGTGAGACTTTGGTACAGAAACAAGTAGCAAAAAGCAGCTGATGTTCTAACAGTTCTGGTAAATTAAAAGCAGATGCCTTGGAATGGAAATACCAGTCCTTTGATCCCAATTCTTTATTAATTTATCACCCTTGGTTTGTTACTCTTTATGAGCTTTCAATACTGGTACTGCCAAAGGACCCAGTAAAGAAAAGACATTTAGTGGAGTGGAGTATATTCTGTCACTTGCGAGGTTCTCTTGTATTATGTTGAGTTAGATAAGTTCCAAAAAGGTAAATCAGTAATGAGTAACGCTTGTTCTTTCCTATCAGGTGTTATTGCTGGAGCCATTATTGGATGCCTTTTAGCTTTATTGGCTGTAGTCACTATAGGGGGTTTCATATTCTGGAGAAGGAGAAGGTAATATGTGTTCAGTACTGTATTTGTTGTGATGAGGAGCACCAGTATTGCACTTCTGTATCTCTCTTCTGAAAAGGCCTCTGTTTAAAATATAGAGTGTATTTTTAAAGACATGCTTTAAAATACATTTGTTAAAAATCTTGTTTGTATGTTACAGGTTAGAGCTGATGTATCAGAATAGTTAAGTGACTTTGTTCAACCCCATAGTTACAAACTAATGAGTTGAGATTGTTTTGTTTTTCTCTTCTGAATTCATTTATGCTGAAGTAATACAGTCAGAAGTGAGCAATCATCACAAGTTATTGTGCTAAAAGACATATATAATTATATCTTAGCTGTTTTTATTTTAAATTATCCATTAATCACAATTATTAATTGCTTGATGGCCTGTCACATAAAACTTCCATTCTGGAGTACCCAAAAGCTGATGGGTTGGCTAGGGTTTGAGCTGGGCTCTCCAATCTTTTCCAAATAATCTAGGACCTAAGAGTCCACAGAGGGTTTTTGCTGCTTCTGATCATGTGGTGCATCCTCTCTGGAGAGTTAACTCTAGTCCAGTTTTCTTAGTTTCTTTGATTAGCTGCTGTTATTTTTACAAGTGTGTCTAATAACTGTGGACAATAATGACAAGAGCTTCCTTCTTTTAAAGCGGGGAGCACTTACTTTCATTCAACTACCACCTTCAGTACCATTGACACATCACCATTGAACTCTTAATGTAGACATTCTGGGATTAGTAGCAATTCTCCTGAGATGTTAGCTAGCGATGCAGATCCCTCAGATGTACTTCTTCCACCAAACTGTGCTTTGTGTTCTATGCTCTGTATTGTACTCTGGTCCCAACTGGGAATGAATTGGGAAACATTCCCATTGCATAACATCACTGGAGGAAGGATGAAGTCTTCTTTCAGGTGTAAGGTTTGCCTCGGGAGGGTTTTCTTTTCCACCAAGTGGAATTTAAAAGAAATTGTTCTGAACAGGCACAGGAAGTAGCTGTCATCAGGAATCTCATCTGCATTCCATTAAATTCTGCTATCAGCCTATTGTGTTGTTTTCTTTTGCCTTATAGGAAAGATAAAAGAAATACCGAGGTGTCCTTTTCTCCAATTAAGTAAGTCCGTGTCCTTTCACACACTTGTTTTCTGAGCTCAAGTGGTATTTGCAGAACTTGCTCTGAACCCTGATACTCATTTTCTGTGTAGTTTTATATGGGATTTTGCAGTATTAATTCCTTGTAGAATTTAAAGACTCCAGCCTGCAGACTAAAAATAATCATATTGATCTAGACTTCTAGAGCTGCCACAGAGCTTGGGGTGCTTGCTTCGTGAGTCACCATTAGATGCAGAAATGCTCCATATAGTTTTGAAAAACACGGTGTTTGAATGAAATACAGGCTTTGTACATGCTGAAGGAACAATTCAAATTGTTGATAAAGGGCAACATTCTGCACCATGGCCTGAATTTTCCTTTGGTTTATGACTACTTTGTGCCAAGTCATTAGTTCAGATAATGTTGAGATTGTGAAAGCTGACTGTGGGAGGGTAACTACAATATATTGGAAGTCACAGGCAGTGCAGTGAAATCACATTATTGGTTTCTTGCTTCAATTTTTGTGCTGATGGAAAAGCATAGCTGGAGCATTCCATAAAGTCCCACCTGTGTAGACTTAAAAATACACCAGGGAATAGGGCTAATTTGGTGGGAGTACAGAGATGGCTGATTGAAACCTGCTGTGATATCCTCCTGAAGGATGTGCTTTTCTTTCCGTGGTTTAACAGATCAGCTAAATGCTATGCTTGATATCCTATTCCCTTTAAATGCACAGTTTTTTGGCTGCTACTAACAGGCATGCTTTCATTCTTAGATTCACGTAGTGAAAACCACAGCTGCATGTGTCTAATCAACCTTTTTTTCTTCCCCCCACCCTTCCCTGAAGAGTCAAGAAGTAAGTAAAGCGCACTTTCTAACACATTAACTGAATTCATGGCTTATTTACCTAGTACCAGTTACCAATTACATGGATTTTCTCATTTTAGATCAAAGATGATTAAAGTGGAGAACTTTGAATCCTACTTTAAGAAGCAGCAAGCTGACTCCAACTGTGGATTTGCTGAAGAGTATGAGGTATGTGCCGTCGGTAGAGAGCACTTCATGACACATATTTTTGGAAAGGCAACTCAGCTTTCTTATGAAGCATACGTGAGGCTTACTGAAGGGAAGAGAAGGGACCTTTATTACAGAGATTATTTAGATGCATATACAGCCTTCCCTGATTCAGCTCCAGATTTAGTTGAAGCGCGTGACAAATACTTTACATACTGAGCTATTATCTCTACCTGTGAGCTTACAGCATGGCCTGCTGGTTCGTGCTCTTGCCAGAGACAGGATCTCCTGAGCCCTTTCCCTAGTCACACGATACAGCCTAGGGAAAGCTATTTCACTTCTCTGCTCTTTGTTATTTTTTAATCTTGTTTTTGTTTTCTACACAGCAAGACAGGTCTCTTGCTAATGTCATTGACTTATTTAGGGTGTAGGTGTGATTTGCAAACCACACCTGTGGAATAGCTTGAAGGAGCAGTTACAGAAACAGGAATTATGATTTGTTTAGTGACCATAGATGTTTTTCTGTGAAATGTGCTGAAGTTCAGGCATAAAAGACAGGAATTGATTGTCAGTAAGGATTCTGTGTTGTCATGTCTGCTGTTAAAGAATCTCTTTTCTTTTTCTTTTTTTTGGTGTTTTTTTTTGGTGTTTGTTTGTTGTTTTTTTTTGTTGTTGTTGGTTGTTTTTTGAGGGTTTGTTTTTTTTGGTGTTTGTTTTTTTGTTGTTGTTTTTTTTTCACCATCTCCTTGAAGCTATTAATTGACTTCTTTCCAGATCAAGTTCTGTCCCTTGATTTTGCTTTGCAGGCTGGTGCTCCGCCTTGCCTTCTTCTCACATTTTGCCTCCTGCAGTCCTGGTGTACTTGGTCCCTTTCTCCCTGTAATGTTTGCAAGGCTTATGCTAAGTAGTTCCCTGCCTTGGGGTCAGGGAGTGTGCCCTTGATGTTAGTGTCTTGTATTTCTGCAAAATTGTTTCTGGGCTTTCAAAGCCCGTCTCTGGGTTTTAAACATGCTACTATTCCTACATTCTGTATTAATCCTTTGTCTATCCGTTTGCCACTGTCACTCTTCCACTCTGTAAAAAGATGATTTTTATCATCATTTATCCCATTTACCATGCCTGCTTTTACAGCAAAGGCTGAGAATGTTTGGAGTATTTGTCTTTCAGTCAAGTGTTTGTGTATAATTCCTAAACCAGGAAGCAGGGGCTCATAAATCCTCCTTTCATTGTAGGAACTCAAGTCTGCTGGTGTTCATCAGCCCAAATTTGCTGCTGAACTTCCTGAGAACAGGGGCAAAAATAGATACAACAATGTCTTACCATGTGAGTTACTCTCTTTGGTTTTACACCTGCTACTGGTTGAGATTTTAGATGGAAAACCATAGGTTAGTATAAGCAAACCTAAAGAGCTTTCACTTAAAGAACTTTCCTGTAATAATTTAATTTTCCATTTGTGAGAAACTGCAGTCCAGATTGAAAAAGAGGTTAACTGTTGACTATGGGCAGATGTGCAGAGCTATGTGAAATATTAAAACCTTGCTGGCCGGCTTTGCAGGTGAGCTGAGAATGTAAACCCAGCCAGGCTGTCTGCGGGCATCCCAGCCTAGCTGAGTGTAGGGAGGAATTGGAAGCGAACAGTGGTGGGTATGTAGGAATGCTTTGAAGGAAAGCTTCTGCGGCAGCAGGAGAAAATTACCCATTTTTATCCAGTAATTAAAACTATAGTAATTTCCATGTTGGACTGAAAATATATAAATACGTAAAACCAAACCATGTTTAAAAAATAAGAAAATCTGTGTTGAGTATTCTCAGTCTTTATCTTGGCCACTCATTTTTCTGAAGACTTTCATGATAACAATTCTAAACTACAGCTACTTGTGATTCCTAAAACATTATTGTTAACATGCCTTTTATTTAGAAACTGTGCATTAAATAAGCAGTATTTTGCTGAAAGGTTCTAGTTCTAAAATACATTTTTTTTTTTCTTTCTGCAGATGATATTTCCCGTGTTAAACTCTCAGATCGGAGCTCTGCATCTGATGATTATATTAATGCAAACTATATGCCTGTAAGTCGCTTATTGAGTTGAAATGAAGTATAATGTGTATTTTTGCAATGTAGCCTCAACAGCTCATGATGATGTTTAAAGTCCACTTTTTATGTCTCTGCATGTGTGTGTGTATTTTACTTTTTGGTTGTTTTTTTTTTCCATAGGGCTATAACTCAAAGAGGGCGTTCATTGCTGCACAGGGTCCTTTACCCAATACTATAGAAGACTTCTGGTGCATGATTTGGGAAAAGAATATCTACTCTATCGTTATGTTGACAAAATGTGTTGAACAAGCCCGGGTATGTTTTTATTAAAACTGAACTGTCACTTGAAGACAGTTGTATCTCTTCTAGTTTTTTTGTTACCCTGCTAGGTTGGAGACTGAACACTTTCTTTTAACAACCATCCACTTACTGGGTGGTTTTCTACTTACTGTTTTCTAAATTAAATAATCCAAATTTTTATTTTTATTATTTTATTGTTCTGTTTTTTTTAGCTTTTTCCATTTTTATATGTGTTGACTACCACATAATAGATTGTCTCAGGAGGGTTGTAGAATCACCATCTTTAAGAGTGGATTATTCTCCCTAAAGAATAATTCTGGGAGAGCTTTTTCTACCCTGAGCCAGGCTATTGGGAAGGGTGATGTGCTTTCTAGCCTTGCTTCAGGTGGTGTCATTCACAACTAACATTGCTGTGTGTAATGTGCCTAACCTTGTAATTCTTGTCTTAGACAAAATGTGAGCAATACTGGCCAGACAAGCAGCCCAAGAGCTATGGTGACATCATTGTGACAGTGGTCTCAGAGATCGTCCTTCCAGAATGGACGATAAGGGACTTCACTGTAGAAAAGGTGAGTACCGCCCTGCTTGCTGTTAGTGAAGTATCTCTAGGTATGGTTTGTCATATCACATGTCAAGCAACACTGGAGTGAAAGAACACAGTAATTTCATTAAAACTTAAATTCAAAGTTGTCTGAGGGAAAAGAGTAAGAGTGGTTTATTTTAATTTGAGGCTTTGAATATATTGGCCTGCTTTCTGCCAACAGTCTGATTTTAAAATCTTTCACCCTACTTACTGACAAGATTCCTGTGATGTGCATGCATTTATTCATAAGCCCTGGCTTCTCACAACAGTGTTTTAGTAACAAATCTGGAGGTGGGATTGATTGCCAGTAAGACCTTCCCAGTGGCAGAATGTTATCTGCCAGCAAATCCAGCCTACTCATGGGAATTCCTGATTGGTGATCCTTCAGTGATCCTGCAGCTTGTGTTTCCCTCAGACTTGTACCAAAACGTGTGCTTATGCAGATACTTGTACTATCTGCTGGACTGAAAACACTTAGCTCCCTCTCAGCAATTGTAATGCAGTACAGATGATCTTGGAGTAAAGCGAAAAGTGAAATAAAACTATTTCAAAATATTCTCTACCAGAGCAGAAGGAAGAGGGAAACTGAAATATCATTGAATTACTGTGCAATCTGTAATAGGCTTCTTTAACAAGGATGAACTTTGCCCAGTACATATGTCAGGAAGCTCTACTGGTGCTCCTCTGAAGCCAGTTTTCTTGTTTTTTAATGTGTGTTCCTCTAGTCCAACACAGCAGAGGGCCACACAGTGCGCCAGTTCCACTTTACCTCCTGGCCAGATCATGGAGTGCCAGAGACTACAGAGCTTCTCATCAGCTTTAGACACCTTGTTCATGAGTACAGCAGTCAAAATCCAATTGAATCTCCTACTCTGGTGCACTGCAGGTAAGAAGAACGTGTTTGTGATAGACACACTTGTGGCTTTTTTTAAGAACAATTCTTTTCTAATGTGATTTAAAAAAAAAAAAGAGAGAAATATGTCTCTGCTTGAAGACATGGGCAATTCACCCTGCCAAATTAAAACCTTTGCCCTGTGTTTCAGAAACATAGCAGTGCTACTACACAGGTAGAAAAGTGCCTGATACAAAACTTCATTAGAATAGACAATCTCTCCTAGCCTGGAAAACTTAACTGAAATAGTTGCCTTTTCAAGTGTTTTTATATGCAACCTTGTGCAAGTGCAAGCTTGGGAAGCCTGGAAGCATGTCCTCCCTCCCTCTTGGTGATGGTAAGAACTACCCCTCCAGGCTGCAGAGACTTTTAATACCTGTGCCACTGAAATAACAGAAACCATCTTACTGCCTTACTGGCTTTTCAATGGGCTACTATTGAGCAGGTGGTTGTGAGAAAACAGTAAATGGCTTCCCCATGTCATTGCAGTGCTGGTGTTGGGAGGACAGGGACGTTCATTGCCATTGACCGCCTGATTCAGCAGATTGAAATGGAAAATACAGTGGATGTGTACGGAGTGGTGTATGATCTTCGCATGCACCGGCCTTTAATGGTGCAAACTGAGGTAAGGCTGTCTTCCATCCAGCAGCACGTTTTTCAAATGGGCCTAATAGTTCAGGAAGGGTGGACTCAAAATGTAGCTTAGGATTGCAGGAAGGTGAGATATTAAGGAGCAATCGGAAATTTTTCTTCATTTAACTTCCTTCTTTCCTGCCTCAGCTCTTCCACAAAATTAGTTGTAGCCAGGGGCCGTAGTAAGTCCAAGCAGTCTCTTTACAGAGTGCTTTGTAGGACTGGCGTTTGCAACTGGAAAGACTCAAATCCTGAAAAAAATGTGGTGCTTTTTTTTTTTCTGCAGCTTGTTCTACTCATGTGAGTTTTAGCCTTACAGCTGTGAGCCAGAACTATCTTGAGTCAAGTGGTCTTGGTGTGCATCTTTTCTTTTGTGTTCTGCACGAACACATGTGCTCCTGCTGAAATGATCACTTTGATCCAAAAAGGTGTCTGGACTGACTCAGTGCATGTGAAAAAGGCTGTAAAAGCTCCATCATAGACTCATGGAATAGTTAGGGTTGGAAAGGACCTTAAGATCATCTAGTTCCAACCTTCTAAGAGGGTGTTAGGCATGATGGTGAACTTGATTCTAGTTTTTTACAGGGGGTTGATCAGATGACATCATGAAGTCCTTTCCAGCCGTATTTTTTAAAAACTTCTGTGTATGTATATAAATATAACATCTAAAAAGTACTCTGTGATAACATTCGGTGCAGTGCATCCAAAACCCAAACCCTATATTCAAGAGCAGAATTACTTCCAAAATCAGGTATTTTCTAGAAATATATTACCCTCTCTTTTCCTCCCATTAGGACCAGTATGTCTTCCTAAACCAGTGTGTTATGGATATTATTAGATCCCTGAAAGACAGGAAAACTGATCTTATTTACCAAAACATGACAGCAATGGCAATCTATGAAAACGTCACACCTGGGCCAGGTTTCGGGAAGGCCAATGGCTACCACACATAGCCTGGGAGGAACGTGGTGTCCCCAGGAGACGTTACCTGCGCAGAGGAAAGGGAGATGTTCTGCTCGTGTTCTCTGGGATTGTGTGCACTGTCTTGTGTCTGGCTTCTCCAGTTCTGTCCACATTTGAAGTTGTGATCTGCAGGAGGAAAAACACAATGCTGGCAGGAGCCACAGATTGGTATTGAAAAAGACAAAAAACCAAGCAAAACTATTTGAAGTTAACAGAGGAATCTTGCTTTTTCTTGGGAATTTAACAGTACTGATAGGCGAAATAGCATTTGCAGAATGAACAGTGAACTAGAATTTAAATATTAAAATAATAACACAAGCTTTTTATTACAATTTCATATGATTTCATTTAGAGACACCAGGCTTGTGGGCTGTTTTAATATATTTAATTATAAGTTTCAGGAACGTATTTTATCTACTGTATCTGGTTACTTAGCTAATAGGTATGTGCCTCTGTGATTTTTTTTTTTTTTTCTCTGTGTTCCTTTTTATTTAAAAATGGAGTACAAACAGCTCCTTCAAATGGACATTTGTACTTGGAAATTGTGCCTTTTCTAGTTGATACTCTAGAAAAAGAAAAACCAGCAGAGATTCTATTTTTGTACTGAAACTCTTAATGAGAACACAGATTTTTAAATAAGGCTGTGTCAAACTTAACTGTAGTTGCACTGTTGGCAGGACTCTCCAAAAGTTTGGAGGTGAGCTTTGTTGTTGCATTTCACCACAACTATCCCCTGCCTTAATGTTTCAGTGCCTCTGCTAGAGGAAAAGGAGTGTGGTGTGTCACTCCCAGCTTTAACTATAGTAAAAAAACCTGAGCAAGTGAATATGTGAATGTGTGTGCAGAGATGCATGTGGGTGTGTATGAAGGACAAAATAGCTCATCCCTGTTCCTGGCAGATGAATTCCTGTTTTTATACAATATATAATGATTTATTTAAAGGTGCAATATATGATTTACTGAATAATGATCACTCTATTCTAATAGAGTTTTACTCAGGTTGGTGTCTTTTTATTGTTGTTGTTGTTTTTCCTCAAATATATAAATCTGTGAAAATGTCAAAGCCAAGGTTCCAAGTGTCCAAGCACTCCCAAACAAATTGACTGGCTTTACTGTTTCTACCAAAACAAATGGCACAAGATTCTGCTGTAAAGAAATTTCTTGGTTGTTCTAGCCATTCAAAACTGAGACATATCTTACCTGCCTGCATCTCATTTATCTAATGTAATTGTTTTATAATTATTTGCAATGTACTGCTGCTGTTGGTTTAACTGGTCCTTTTGAAAATAGATCAAGCAAGCAGAAAGCCCCTAGTTCCCGATTTTAAAAGTCAAGGATCAGATGGGATTTATTTTGCTGGTACCTAACTGTCAGACTTACAACGGCATTGCCCATGAAGGACTTCTTGAGTAGCTTGGTGGTGGGGGGTGGTTTTTGGTTTTCAGATCATTGCACTGGCTGCATTGCAGAAGAATATGAAGTTTATGAATGATGCTATAGAATAGCTCTAAAGTGGTGAAAATCTTATGAAGGTTTAATAACCAGAGTCCCTGGAATTCTGCTGCTTTTTTGTTTTGTTTTGTTTTGTTCTTTTGTTTTAGGAGAGTTGTCAGAAAGAGCTACAGATACTGGGAGTATATGTGGCATTACAGTGGCACCTGGCGACCTCACAGAATCCACTGTAAGCTGAAGGAAAATGTGGGATTTCTGATGCACAAACTGTAACTTTAACCAGAGGAATTTTTTACAAGCTGGTGTGAAATTGTGGTGTTCTGTGTGTGAGCAAAACTGGAGGATAAACCACAGTGTACTTCAGCTTTGGTTTTGGGTTAGGTTGGCGGGGTGTGTGTGTGTGTATTTTGTTTGGGGTTGTTTTGGGTTTTTTTGTAGCAGCCACTTGTGGGTTCTTAATTAGTTTGGTGTTTTGTTTTTTTTTTTTTTCTGTTTCTTTGAAATCCTTTAAAAAATAAATTAAAAAACCCACAAACAACCAAACAAAACCCCAACAAAACCACGAGGTTAGTGATCCTGCCCAACTCCATCCAAGCTGGCAGTCCACCTAGTGGATCTCTGACTCGGCATTCTTCTTAAGCTGCTCTCAGGTGACAAAGATAAACCACTTGGACCAAACAGAAGCATTCCAAAGGAACTGGGAGGGAGGAAAGTCTGCCCCTTTTTTTTTTCCTCCCAATCTTTCGGTTACTGCACATCTGTGCAGAGCACATAGCCAGTATTCATTAATCCAGGTTGGCCAAGAGGTTGCTGCCTTAGGGTGGCAAATACTCTCTTGCTTCAGAAGGCCTTTGTGTATAGGATGGAAGAGAGGGAGATGAATCTCCTATGCTAGATCATGTGTTTGCATTATATTACAGTAGGACATCAGAAAACTAGCTAGAATGGTGTGTGTTTCTGCCACAGCCACTGCCCAGATACTCTTGCAGAAAACAAATGTATCTGTCTCATTGTTTTGATGTTGGAAGCAGGCACCAGATTCTCACTTGGATCATCGTCTAATGAGTATTAATTTTTAATACAACAGTGTATGTATGTTTTCCCAAAACTGGCTTATTGTGAGAAGAGACTGAAGTTAGATGTAAATGACCTGCTGATCCCATGTATGGGAGGAAAAAGTTGGTAAGGTTTAAAATGTTGTAATCACAAAGGTGGCCATAGTGTTGATATGAATAAGCAGGATGTGCCTCATAGGATGTCTCAGCAGAGGATTACAGGTAATGCTTTACTACTGCCTTGTGGATCTGTCTTGGCCTAGGTGGCTTGAATTCCTGCAAATACTTTTTCCCCTGCTTTCTGATGTTCTCTGTATAACTGCTGAGGTCTGTCTCTTTGGTCACTGCTTTCTCTCACTGTTTTTTATCTAAAGCTACCCACTTTCCAGGCTGAAAGCTTCACTGTGTGGCAACTACATTTCCTGTGTTTCTGTTCTCTCTTTCCCATTTGGGGCCTGCTTAAGAAGGGAAATGTTGATGTTTTTCAAATAAGTGACTGTCAAATATCTTGAAATGATGTACAAATTTTATTGTTTTCATATTTGTTGTACAGGAAATTTCAGCACATGTCTATAATGTTTTTAATGGTTTGATTTGTTTTTAAAGATATAAAAGTAACAATTAAAATTTGTCATCCTAGAGTACTTTCTGTCTTGTTTTTCCTTTCTCAGGGTTTTCTTTTCAGCTCCTTTTGAATAAAAATTAATTTGCCAAAATACCTATTTCATGTAGAAGGGCTTTATAATGGGTAAGCAAAGTGGGCTTCTATCCCCTGGGGTGGCACTTGAGGCAGATATGTATTACCATCACTCGGGCTCCCTTCAAGGGTGTTAATTTATTATTGAGGTGGTTTAAATGAAGAGCTTTGTGCCAGTTAAAGGAACAATACCTTTGTTCAAAGTCAATGAAAAGATTTCCACTTACTAAAATAGCCTTGGAGAAATACCAGTGTTTCTAGGACTCATTTACTTCCAGAAAAAACAAGAGAGGACTATTTCATCCCTTGAAGGAAATGAGGCATAGAAGGGGTGCAGAAGTGTCCTTGTGATGTTACAGCTGGCTTCTTGATTACAGATTACCTGACTGTAGGTGCATATCAGATTACCTCACTTAAGCCAGTTTATGCTAAAATCCTCAGTTTCCATTCCTGGTTGCCATCTGAATTGCTTCCAAGGAGGACCACATGCCTGGGGGTTGATACTGGCACTCAGCAGCTCTCCAGTTCATCACAGGGTGCTGACACTAAAATCTTGTGATCCTCCATGTTAACTACTGTGGTTTTGGAAAAAACTCTGTGGTGAGATGGGATTGACTTCACCATCTTCCAGTGGGAGTAGGGAAAAAGCCAGATTGTTTGGAACAGTGTTCTGGATTTAATGCTAGTGTATTTGTGGACAGAACACTCTTCACACACTATGCCATGTCTTTGCTCTGGTTTCAGGGCAGGGCAGGATGGTTAAGAAGACATGTATCCTCTGAGAGATTTCTGGACACTTGTTTGCCTTGTTTTATTTAGTCTGGCAGTTTTGTGCTGTGGTGATTCTTGTGCTGGGAATGTCTTGTTGGAAAGAAATTGGGATCTGTGATAAAGGCTGATCTAATGTTATCCCTGATTAAGTTATGTATGTACCCAAGAGATGACTGCTGTCCCTCCAGAAAAGAAATACAGCATGTTCATTTCTGCTTTACGCCTTCAGATGGCACATGATGCCATTGTTTATTCCCGGGAATGGTTTTCCTGCCAGCCTGCTCACTTTTTCATTTCCTTCCCAGCAGTCATTTTTCTCCTTCTTAGTAGCTGGTTTTTTACTTTCAGCCTGGGAACAGCACTGATAACACTGATGTTTTTAGTTGCTGCTCAGTAATATTTACTCTGGCCAAGGACTTTGTGAGTCTCATGCTCTGCCAAGGAGGAGGGGAAGCCAGGAGGAAGCAGAGACAGGACACCTGACCCAAACTAACCAAAGAGGTATTCCATACCACAGCACGTCATGCCCAGTATATAAACTGAGAGGCAGTTACCTAGAAGGGCTAGATCACTGCTGAGGTCAGGCTGGGTATCAGTCGGCGGGTGGTGAGTGGTTGTATTTTCTTCCCTTGTTATTTCCCTTATCATTATTATTATTGGTGGTAGCAGCAGTGATTTGTGTTATACCTTAGTTACTGGACTGTTCTTATCTCAACCTGTGGGAGTTACATTCTTTCGATTCTCTTCCCAGTCCCTCTGGGAGCAGGGGAGAGGAATGGGATGGGGAGTGAGCGAATGGCTGCATGGTTCTTGTTGCCAGCGGGGCTTAAACCATGACACCAGGGCACGGTAACCTCTCTCCATTCCATCTGCTGTTTCCCCTACCCATTCCCTATGCTGTCAGTGCAAAGCCTGTTTTCTCAGCCCTGCCTGATGTCCCCTCTGGCTCTGGCCTATGTCAGTGGTTCAGCCCAGGCTGCTGTGCCTCGAAAGGCTGTCTGCTGCAGCTGTAGAGTGCCGTGCACCTGATCAGATGACTTTTCAGAAGCTCTTAAGTTCAGCAGCAGCCTGGCAATGCCAGGTAATCCTTTGTTTTCTTAGGAAGTGCTTTTATGCCTAAGTCTTGCTGATGTCTAGATGTTTTCTGATGGTATGTGTAGTCCAAGGTGCAAGGGCTCTGGCTGAGACCAGTCTGGAGCTGGTTATTCAGCGTTACTGGCTGTGTGCTCGTTTCCCAGCTTACCAGTCTGCTCCACAGCTGTTCCCAGCAATATCAGGTTTATAGGAGTGCTGAACACAGTGCAGATGCATCAATAAAGATGGCAAACAGCAATGCGCTTGCTCATACTGCTCAATATGAATAACAGTTAAAAGGCTAATTTGGTTAATGGATCTGTTTATGTGTGTGTGTCTAACACTAACCATGCTTCTTCTGTGCCTTTTTCTACACAGGTCCTTGGGGAGGTTTTAAATTCACCTTTAAAAGCATCCAGCAACATCTGCTGAGTTACTTTGGCATCTTCCATCTTCAGCCTGAAATACAGCGAGATTTCAATGCAAAGCTTTAGCAACAGATTTTTGAACAAGCACAGCTACAATGGAGATGGGTGTGTGAGAAAGCTTCAGCAAATGCTCTAACCTACTGGAAGATGTATCTGCAAACACTCAGCTGCTTACAAACCCTTCTATCTTTGAATGAGGAATAAATCAGAACTAGAAATGACACTTCACAGCCAAACTTCCCATGCTTATCTCTCAGCACTGGTCCTGTGGATGACCTGCTCTGAGAAAGGTTTGACCAGGCTGAACTGCTCTCAGCTGCTGCCTCTGGCCTGAGCAATGCTCCCAGTGCTAAGGATGACAGGCCAGGCCAGGCAAGCATGTGCTGGAGGAAAGCTGGGCTCTGGAGGCCAGCCATGAAATACTGGGAAAATCCTGAACAATAACAATCAATCAACCCCTTAAAACCATTTTAATTTAATAATAAACCCTGTCTAAGGGTATTGAATTGTCTTTCCTCTGCATGATGATCTCAAAAAATGACTAGGTTCCAGCAAAATAAATTTCATAGTGTTAGCTGCAGTGAGACCATCAGTATATTAATTTGTCAGACTCACTGCCAGCACATTAGTACGAGCCATGTTATTTCTGCTAAGTCACTTGATGTTGCCACTTGGTATATTGAAAATGAGCTTTTTAGGGTTTTTGGAAAGCATTGCCTTTAAACAATGCCACCAAACAAAGACTAACAGTTCCACAATACCTGAAAAAAAATCTTTCTTGGGCATTTCTGGCATTTCTTTCCATTTTATTTTTTTACTATTTAGATATTTTCTTAAAGCAATTTGAAGATGAACGTTGACTGTTTCAATCAGGATTTAAAAGTATATTCCATTTTTGTTTCTCTAAAATGTCTTCTGTAGTCAAGAGGACTGAAATAGTGAGAATTCCATAGAAAGCACCAATTTTAGTCCCGTGTGGAACGTGATCTGGTGTCTGCTCCCTTACCCTTGCAAAGCAGATGAGAGAGGGAACGCAGTCATAGCCAGAGTATTGCCTCAGTCAAACTGATTATCTTTTTCTTTGAACAAAATAGAATAGAATCAGCTAGGTTGGAAAAGACCTGTAAGATCATCAAACCCAACCATTAACCCAGGACTGCCAAGACCACCACTAACCCATGTCACTGAGGGCTTCATATAAACAGCTTTTGAACACTTCAGGGACAGTGATTTCACCACTTCTGTGGGCAGCCTGTGCCCATGCCTGACTGCCCTATCGGTGAAGAAATTTTTCCTAAACCCCAGTCTAAACCTTCCCTATCACAGCTTGAGGCTGTTACCTGTTGTCCTATCACTTGTTACTTGGGAGAAGAGACTGACCCCCCACCCCACTGCAACCACCTTTTAGGTAGTTATAGAGAGTGATAAGATCACCCCTGAGCCTTCCCTTCTCCAGGCTAAACAACTGCCCCAGTTCACTCAGCCGCTCCTCATTATGCTCGGAGGAAGACCCAGAGAAGGGCCTTGCTTTCCTGCAGTACCTCAGACCAATTTATTATATAAAGTGATCAATATGTTGTAAGAGCTTTTCATAGGTAGACCCAGAATCTATGTGAAAACACAGTCACCCACACCACAGTCTGCAGAGGCTGCTTTCTCTGCACTGCAATTTTTCCTAGGTTTGGGCTTGTCACTGAGTGAACATTTCAACTTTCAAGGACTTTGCTGTTTAGCTTATTTTGGTAAAGGCAGGATGGTGCTGGAGGAGTCAAGGTGGCTACTCTCTGAGCTGGGGAGGGAGCTGCTGAGGAGGGAAGGACCATTTCTTTGATGAGAGTTTATAATCAATGATATGACCAAAAGCAGGAAAGAGATATAAACAGCGGCTGAGTGAGGCAGAAGACGCAGCATGATGACAATGATTACCCTTAAAAGCAGCATTTGCAATTGTCTACCACTTTCTGGACTTCTTAGATAGGAGATTTTTAGGAGACATTTGAAGGCTGTTTTGCAAAATGTTCGAAGTTCATAGTTCCTTTCAGCAAACTGGATGGAGTGGAAATAAAATTGGAGGGGTTTGTGTGTGAGCAGTTCAAAGCCTGGACAGCAAAAGTTGGTATCATTAACAAAGGCACAAAATTACTTAAGAAATACCACAAAAAGGATTGGCAAAATGAACTGATATTTTCCTCCACAGCTGCATTGTGGGGCTGACTCACTGTCCCATGGGCTGGGGGAAGCAGAGCGCACTCTCACTGTGCTGGAGCTGAGGGGCTGCAGTGGGGAAAACCTGCGTGTTTCACTGCAGGTGTATGCTGCAAATATTTCTAGAATTGAGGCTGTGGTGCCTCTTCATGTTTCACACCACCAAGAGGGGGGAAAATAAAGCAGTTCCACATAGTTAAATTATTCCTTTGCAGCAAATATAACATCTTAATAAGCTGAGACTGTACTAGAAACCAGCAGGCAAACAGGAGGGTGAGATTAGAGTGGGGCCTCTCATCAGCCTCCACAGGGAAGGCATCATGCTCCAAGCTGACAGTAGTCTTTTAACTTTGTTGGCATGTAAGGGAAGTTCTTACATGCTAGTAGTTAAATTATGATTTCCTATGATTGAAAGGCAGGAGCTGCTGAGCATAACAAAGTGAGCTTCCCCTGCTCCCTAGGATATCTGCCAGCATTGTGATAAAATCATGGCTTTCCTTGGCCCACAGTCAGGCACAAACTGCATATTCTTCATCAGAAGCGCAGTCTGCTTGGGTGGAGACAGTTTAATTCTTGGTGACAAATCTGACACAAGTCCTTTGAAGTGTCAGTATTAGTCAGGATGGCTCAGTATTCACATATGGGGTATTCACATATGACTGACTAATTACATCAATAAATAACCTCAACAGTGTAACTGAAACATAAGGTGAGTATCAGAACTGCGTAAAGTCACAGGCAGCAGGTATGAGGGTGGCCAGGCTGAGGGGGTGTGCCAGTGCTAAAGAATGTGGGTGGGTGAAGACATGTTTGGGGTGTATCAGTCATCTGAGGATGCACCTGGCTCTTTGATCTGGTTCTTGCTATGCAAAAGGAGCTGCAGGGCCAGCCCAAGAAGTCACACAACAGAGCAGCGTTTCACTGTAGTGCCTTGTCAGCCCGGCAAAGTTGCTGGCATGGCTCTGTCTCTCTGTCATGGACCAGTCCTGAAGAGCAGCCCCAGGCCCTCTGTGCCAAGCAGAGCCACAACACAGAAAAGTACAATGTGACTGCAATGCATGGGAAAACCCAAAATAAGTCATACAGTTAAATGAAATGCCTATTAAGTAACTTCACCATGAGCAGGGTCTTGCTATACCTGAGCAAATCCCTATGCTCTGGAAGCTGATTGTTTCAGTTGCAAGTTGGGGATTGTGAGCAGCCTGAGTATGTCTGCTGCCTTGAATCCCCCCTGCCCCACTGGTAAACCGTAAACCAAAACCAGGCAGGTATCCTGCATGCGGCCACAGGCCTGCTGCCTGCTAATGGGAGTGGGGATGCCTCATTTCAAAGGGTGAAATTCACGGCACCCAGATGAATTCCCCTTTGGCAGCAGATGAAAGCCATCTGCCTTCAGAACAAAGAGCTCAATTTTTGCATGTAGGAAATCAGGAGATCTGGTGAGTAATATTGTGCAAGCTGGAGAGGAAGCCTTAAAAGTTAAAAAAAGCACATTATACTTGATGCACTCACTGGTGACACTGAGGTGCTCTGTGCTAACTGAAGTTGCAGTACAGTGCAGGTGAGGGCGCTGGGCCAGCACAACAGTGGTGACAACAGATTTATATGTCTTCTACACTGCAGTACATCACTGTTACTAAAAAGAGGAGAAAGGGTTTTTTTTTAAGCATGAATCTATGTGTGGCTGTTTGGAAATAGGGGCTGGAATAAAATGCAGGCAGTGGTATCTGGTACTTAAATTACAGAAGCCAGTAATAGCTTCTCACTTTTCCTCTGTTTGGCTGTGCTTATAGACCTGCATGCTGGGGAGCTGACTCGGACCAGGCTGGCATCAAAGGTTTTCTTCTAAGGAAGGCTTCATGTCCCATGAATGATCCTGTTGACAGATTTGTGAGTTAAAGCAAGAGTCCTGTGGCACTGGTAGTTGGGAACATCTTTTAAGATACTGGCTCACAGGAAAAGCCACTGTGCTGTACATACTATTTTATTCCATGGATTTATGTATAAGAATGTCTTGAAAACAGTGGACTAAACACAGAGATGGTCCTACTGTGGAAGCAAGGATGTACCTGCCACCCTGCGGGTATGTACCTTGAGATACAGAGATGTGGAGAAACCTGAGTGCGCTGGAACAAGCAAAACACACAGGGAAACTGTCCATGTTGCCCACAAAAACATGCAAAGCAAACCTAAAGAAGATTAAACAGTGGAAAGACAGCCATAAAGCTAACAGGAGAGAAAAGAACAAGTTTAGTAAATAATAGTATGCAGTGGCTTGACCTCAGCTGGCTGGAGGCCGCCACCCAGTTGTTTTCACCCCCACCCCCCAACAGGATGGGGAGAAAATATGATAAAAAAGCTGGTGGGCAAAAATGAAGACAGTCAGAGAGCCTTCCAGTCACAATCCTGGGCAAAACGGACTAGGCTTGGGGAAATTAAAATAGGTTTGGATAGCAAGAAGCAAAGACAAATTGGAACACACCCCCCCCCCCCCACCACCAGTTTTTACCCCATGTTCAACTTTGCTCCTTCATTCCCAGCTCCTGTGCCCAGGGCAGTGCAGGGTGATGGTGACCGGAGCTGTGTCCAGCCACGATGGTCCCACTCCACCCTCGCTCCTCCTCACACCTTCCCGGGTGGCAGGATGGGGGGTCCCTGCTCTGGCAGCCAAGCTGCCCCTGCCCCTCATCCTGCACCACCTGGCTGCCGGCAGAGCTGTTCCTCACCCTCTTCCCTCGCTCCTCACTGCATGTGCAGGTTGTGACCGTTCTGGAGTGCTTTTGGCATCGCCGTCTTGGCCGTCGGGCTGGGGGTGCCTGTGGTGGGGCCGCTGAGGAACCGGCTGGAACTGGCTGCCCCCTCTCCTCACAGCAGCTGCCCCACAGCTCCCTGGCTGCCAGCACTTGGGCACCAGCACCCAGTGTGGACATTCTCCTTGCCACCATACATGGCTCCTTGTCTGACCTGGCCATCACATCCAGTCTATTGCTGGGGACAGGTCAGGCACAGCCCTGTGGCTGTCACCCAGCCCTGAGGCACAGAGGGGATGTTAGGGAGCCTGCAGGAGGCTAACGTTTCCATGCATCAGCCTCCTGGTCTCATACAGTGCCCTGACACCTTCCCAAGGTCTGAAGCACACTGGTCAGTGAAGGCAGGATTGTGGTTTTTGTGGCAGACATTAGCAGTGCCCAGCACTGAGCCATGCTGCAGGCTCACACCCCTGAGAGATGCTGGTGATGAAGGGCTTGAGTTGATGAATTCTGCTGATTGATCCTCATGCAAGTGGAAGGGGAAATGGGGCAAGGATGGAGGGATTCATGAATAATTGAACACTGAGAGCAACATACATAATGCATGATAAATTAGTCCAAGCAAAGCAGAGGAGGCAAGGGTAAAGTTTGCTTCAATAAGCATAAAATGGGATGTGAAAAGGTGTTTATGCCAGAACAGCTGTTTGCTAAAATTTTTCATTTATTTATACAGATCCCTCCCCCTCACAGTTCGGGGTTCTGCCCAGAGTGGGACAGAGATCCGCAACTGAGCTGAAAAGTAATTTGGCTCCTGCTGCATCCTGGTCCAGCACGCTCCCTGCCCGGGAGATCCCCTCCTTGCATAGTACTGGACTTTTCCCTTTGGGAAGCTGATGCAGCATTTCCTGTGCTAAGAGTTGACCCAGTCATTTGGGCTGTGCAGTGTGGCTGCTGTGAAGGCAGGTAGGGTAATGCTCGTAATTCCATGGAAATAGAGAGGCCCATGTTGACTCTAGCCTTTCCTGATCCCCAGCTGTCTTCCTTTCAAACTGTATTTGCTGTTACAGCATGAATTATTTTTATTTTAAAATGTTACATTCATTACAGACGGTAATGAGGCTGCCACCAGAAGGCATTGACTCTATTCTGCAAACTGATTTAAGAGTGTGCGTGTGTGCAAATAAAACCCCAGCCCCTTTCCCCCCGCCCCCCCCCCCCCCCCCCCAATCACTTCAGGTCTCCTTTCCTGTTAGCGGCGAGGAGAAGCAAGACACGCCAACCCACTATGGGTGATAAGCAAGCTTCTACTTTATTCGTGGCGCACATCGCTTGTGTCCACATGGTGTTAGCCACGCCTACCAGTCACAACACTATTGGTTAGTTCTACACGGCTTCCTTTACATTCTCCTCCCACGTCCGGTTTCCGGTTACGTGCGAGGCCTACACTTAGCTTTGCTCGCACGAGGCCTCTAAGGATCCATGGCCTTGCTCTTGGAGCCATCCTGCAACACTTTCCTGTGTTAATGAATAAGCTAGGTATTTGTCATGACAGATCCCAGGAAACCATGCACAGAAGGTGTTCACTACAGGTAGCTGGTACAGCTATTCTGACACACACAGAACTACAGCTGGCTTCATCCCTTTTGTTCAACATGGGCTGCACGTGGAGTGGGATTGTGAATTGATTGCACTGGGATTTCTCCATGTTTCTGGAGTTGACAGAACAGGTCCCTCAAGCAGGCACTGCTTAGACTTGAGCCACGTGAAAATCTTGTCCGAGTTCTTCTGATTGTTTTACTACTTTTTCGTATTCATGGTCTTTCATCATTCCTTGCTAGAAAGGGTAAAACTATGTAAAGTGACAGTGTCCTCCTGTCACTTGTGCACAAAGTAGGTGTGAAGGGTTGAGTATAATACAGCTGTCCCCCAAAATTCAGTATGTTCTCTTTAAATACTGAGGTCATCTAGATGAAAAAATAAAAAAATATACATATTAAAACACACATGCAAATGTTGAGCCCATAAAATACATAAAACCAGAAGAATGCCATTTAAAGGCAAAGACTGCACTACCTCCTCTCTGAGGACATGCAGAAGCACCTGCGTATTCAAGCGCTGGAAGAGACGGGCAAGAGGGAAGCAGCTTTTGATCTTGCATTACAGAGAAGTCCAATGCAGTTTTAACAGCCTTAGCCATAACCACGAAGATGTGCTTTAAGGTGTTGCGGGCTTCCTACAAGCCACTGGACTCTCCTGGTAGAAAGGAAGTAATGTAACTTTCCCAGATGTAATATCCTGCTTCACAAAGCCATCCTAAGGATAACTGCACTAAAGAGAATAAGAATGTGCTATGACCAGGCAAAGCACAAGCATGTTATGGAAACTCAGTGAGCAGGTTCAGCAGGTGCACAGAATTTTGCTGCTTTCTTGTCTTTTTTGTTTTGGTAAGGTTTTGTAAGGTTTTCCCCCTTCAGCTGTTGCAATGACTCACTGATTTACATGGCCACTCACTTTATGGTTTCTGAAAAGCTTTGAGCACACGACTGTGATGGTGAAATGCCCTGTCAGCTGTCTTTAATTCAGCTGGATTTTTTTCTTTGTCTCCCTTCTCCTGGTGCCTTAATCTAGATGGGCTTTACCACTTTAAAAGTAAAGTGGGACACAGGGATGTGAGAGAGAAAAGGAAAATTTCTGAACTCCCTGCCCTGTTCCAAATTGATTAGAGCCAAACCCACCTCAAATATATGTTGAAAGCAGCTTAAAAAAATGCTCTACGTTACTGCATTTAAACACTGAAACTAAAATTTATGATGAATAATAAGCCAAAACCTGCGTCAATAGCTCTCTGTGCAGTTTGACCACACTCCAAATACACAGGAGGAGAAAATGTAGTTGTTTACCAGGTTTCTAGGGCAATGTGCACAACTGACAGACTATGTCAGTTGTGCACATTGTCAGCACAACCCAATGCTTGCCAGTGGGATGGGATACCAGCACAGCTGCCTGGCTGACCGAGTTTTCTTTTATCAGCTGTATGAAAATGAAGAAGGTCCTGGAGGCAGGCTGCTATGGTGGTCTGCTTTGCATCCCCCTCTTTTTTATGCCATTGGTGTGGGCCCTGGCCTGCTACTGGCTTTGTGCTCTCCTACTCCCGAAGGTATGAGGGGGTCCTCACTTGCTTGTCATGTTTCCCTTCATTTCTTTAAGATAGCTGCTTCCGGTATGTGTCCAGCTCCTCTTTTCAGCCAAGACACTCTTTTACTAAGCTAATACTCAACAAGGCTCTTCCCTTAGCACCAAGACCCACTTTGAGGGGGCACCCAGCATGTAATTGCCTTAAGGGTGGTGAATCGCCATTGAATGGGCAGTATGGCAGTGTACAGTATGAAACCCCAAGTTTTCCAAAGATAGCAGATCCCCAGCTGGAAGATTCTCAGCCTGTGTGAACTGGTGTGGATCTATGCCATTTACATCAAAGGAAAACCGAGATCATGCAAATGCTTGCACACATAGCTTCCCAAGAGCACGAAGTCCAGGCTGTTGAATTCAACAGAGGCTGTTCCTCTGTGCTTCTTGATTTTAGCACACCATGGCTCTTCAGGAGCCTCTTTTCCAGCTCCTCCAGTGTAACACAGCCTCAGAGCTCTAGGGGTAAGATGTTTGGCCTGTGGTCCTCCAAAGGGCTCTAGTGTCAGCCTGTGAAGAGATCAGAGGTAGCACTGTTTTGCATAAATAAGAGAAAACACATCCATATCAAAACAGGAGATTAAAGGCAATGGCACGTGAAACGGAAAAGTGGTTATTGTCAGTGACAGTCTTGCTGACCCTATTCTAGTATAAAACTTTTTTTTTTTTATTAAGAAGGCCTCCATTTCAAGGTGTGGTGTAGCTTTTTGCGAAGTCTTAACTTTTTAAGGGGTCGTCTGCACTGTAGACAGCTTTGTCCTCTAATACATGCAGGTGAGTGTATGTAACATTGCTGGTGAAGATTAGATTGTGTTTGCTTTTCACTTGTGTCAGGAGGCAAATAAATGCTGCTGGAAATGTGGGCTTTATCCTGGAGTGCCCTCAGATGTGGTGGTGAGTCAGCTTTGCAGATGAAGCACCGTGGAGCAAAAATTCTGTGGGAACAAATTCAAATAGTTCTTACCTCAAAGGAGAGGTGAATGCCAGCCAGGGAGTAAGATGGTGTGCAGAAAAAAAACTCATTTCTATTAAGATTTCATAGCAAAATGGGTCAGCTGCTGTCAAAATACACATTTTCAGACATAGGCCTGGTCTTTCTTGTTAACTTAGAAGCGATGACCTATCAGGCCTTTCCTGACCTGCTAACATGCAGAACTGCAAGAACTGTCTTGTCATCTTTAGGATTTACTGAAGGTTGGCTGACACATACTGAGACTGATTTCTTTGCTTTTCCTATTAAAGACAAGACCTAAGGTTTCCTGGATGCCCCCTGATGTCAGACAGCTCCAGCTGCCACCTTTGCAAAGTCTTATTGCATGCTGGGATATCTTGCTGCTGCCGTAGGACTGGCAGGGTGAAATCAAGGGCTCCCCTGAAGGGCAATGAAGTCCAGGAAAAACACGTAGTTCTGAGGACAGGATGGCTTCATGCTGCCACTGCAGCAGGTCCAGCTCTGGAAGATAAAAAAATAGAGGTAAGATTTCAGTGGTCTCCACACTGCCCACCACAAACAACATCTGTGTCCTCAAGTGAACACTAGGTTGTTTGAGCAGTAATTCTCACTGCCCCCTACAAAGCTAGGTCTGATGTGGTGCCCCCGCTAGCACTGTGAATTCATGGCTCTGGATGTTGCTATATTGCTTCCCAGCGCATGAGGCACCTGCTTGACTGATTTCTTTACCCTTGTCTGTGTTCAGAACAGCTGTGCACCTATTTTAGCCAGGCAAGTCAAGTGCAAGTTGGTTTCATGCAGGATGACTGTGTATAGCAGCAGCACAGGCAGGAGGAAGCTGAATTTTTGAGAGCAGATCCTTAGTCTGGGGCAAAATGCTCGCCTGCACTCTGATGCTGATTTTCATCTTTACTGGGTGCTCCTGAGTCTGCAGCTGGAGGAACGATCTCCTGTGGAACAGCAGCTTCAGACAATTTTATTGGCTGATGAATCTGATCTTGCCTGGCCACCTTCCAGAAACACTGACTTGCCCGAGATGAGAGTGAAAGGAAGGTTGCTCTGCCTGGGGCTGTAAAGCAATTGTTTCAAGACCAGCGTAACACCCATGCCTTGCTGCACGGTAAGTGTATAAAGATAGGTCCATATACACACATATATATAGGCGTAAGGTGCTTTATAATATAATTGCTGACACAATTAAATGTGCAGCTCCTGTGGACTGTGTCTCATTTGCTGCTTAATAATGTGAAAACGTACTTGGTAAATTGCTTGCTGTCACAAAATCCTCAGTTAACTGTTGCAACGATCTAAGTTGAAACACTGCATTTTTCTGCTCCTCTGATTCTTTCTTATGCTGCAAGACATTGATTTAAGCTTTTTGCATGACAGAACAAAATACAGCTGCAGGGTGTTGATACTAAAATGTTTTCTTCAGCTTTATTCTTTTGCTAGTGCAAACTCAAAATAACAGAGCTGCTTGCTAATGTTTGCTCAAGTCTTCCAAAAATTGCTAATTGCCTTTTGTTTTTTAAGGGTAACTTCTGTGAAGTTTGATGCTATGGATTGTTTTGCATGTTGTGCTTTGCCACAGAGCAAAAATAGGGCAGAGCTAAGGAAAACAATGTTTTTAATGTAGCCCCCAAAGTGTGTGGTGCTCAAAGGGGCAGGATACTGCCTTGCACCTACATCAGTTACAAACAGCTCTCCAGATGAATGTTTCTGGAAGAGCCTCCCAAACTATTGCTACCTAAGGAATTGGTGGTTGACCCGCAGCACTAGAACAGATAGATGGAATGCAGCTTTCCAGACTGCAGCAGCTCTATAATATTTAAGGATGCAGCTAATCCTGAGAGCACACCATACCTGCTGCTTCAAAAGTGATACCAAATATTTCAAGTTCCACTGTACCAAGCTGCAGTGCCCCTAACAGCCAGAGTGGACTTGGAAACTATGACTTTTGGACAGCTTTGGAAAACAACCTTCTATCACTGCACTTGTTCAAAATAACTTTCGAATGTTTCATCATTCTTTATTAGGAGAGGTGGGGGAGAAAGTGGGATGTCTGTGTTTTCTGCAAGCAAAAAAAGTGTTTTCAGATCCTTGCTGAGCATAGTGCAGAGACCATGGAGCATCCTCAGGGCTAAGACAAAATACTGAAGATTAATAAAACTATATACAGTACCCAAACATTTCCTGAACTAGAACTTTCCATACTCTGGGCTGTGCTTAGCACAGCTCTGTTGCTGGTAATGATGCTTTTCTTAATTCTTCCTCCTGAGAGCCAATGGAGAGCCTGAGCAGCTTCATGATTTGCCTTGGCTGGAATTGATTTGCAGCTCTAGTTATGAGGAAGAGTTTCCCCATTATGTCCAAGTGAGGAGGAGCAGTGGACTCACTTGGTGCAATTATTTCAGCTGCAGGAGGAAGTAACCTTGTTGAACTGGCTCCCATGACAAGTGGAATGGCAGCGTATAAGTTGTGTGGCTCCGTTACTACCTGCAGTTATGAGAGTGAAATAGGACTTTATCTTAACGAGAAATGATGCAGGAAATGTGTTTTAGTATGACTTTGGTGCAAGTGCGCCACGTAACACTGCCAAACTTTGGTGCTGTGTCTTCTAAGCATTCATTTTGTTGGTCTTGTAAATAGTCTAAACTACTTTTTTTGCTTGCTCTGGTGTTTCTGCACTACTCCTGCTCCTGTTCTTGCTGGCTGAGGCTTCTAGGGGAGTCATGGAAGTCAACATTCAATCTCACTGGATTTCAAACATCTTTTCTAGAAATCATTGGCACTGACATTATATGGAAGGTATCTGCAGAACGGAACTATCTAGTTTTATAGATGTGTTTGTGATTTCCTGAGATTTTGTTGTGGAATTTCAATTAGGGCTTCTTTGAGGTTATGATTCAACACATGTGCAAAACACACTATGATATGCCAACTTGGTATGTGTTCAGTGTTTTTTTATTAGTGTCAGGCATGCATCTGTGAAGTTGCAATCTGTGACTGCTGTAGTGATACTAAAAAGGAAGGAAAAGAGAAGGAAACTGCATGAAGACGTGAATTCTGCTAGCTTTGGGTTTAAATGAGAAACATTTGAAAGCAACCCATGGTAGAAATGGAGCTTTACCACTAAGCATGAGGCAGCTTAGAGGGAAATGCATGGTCCTCTTGATTCTCCAAAGAGCTCTTTGATACCCTGTTACTGCTAAACCGCTGATGTTTCTGCAAATCAGCAATTATGCAAAAGCTAAATACAGGCTGCTTATTTATTTTTGGAGCATTCGCTATCACTCTAGATGCCACAGCAAGTAAAATGCTGGTGACTTCTGTCACTGTCAAACCAAAGGTAGGGGTGGCCTCACTCCAGCACCTGTGGAATGGGTACCCAAGGAGTGTTCCTTGTGCCTGTGCTGTGCTGGTGGCATCTGTGAGTAGTCCCTGCAAAGCAAGGTGGGAGGAGGACAGTTCACATCAGATGTGTCACCCTTTCCTAGCCTGCCCTGCAGCTTGTGAAGGCCACAGCTGCAGCCAGCCTCAAAACAGCATTGCAGATTTTTGCTGTTCTGCTGTCAGTCATCTGGTGTTGTCCTCTGCATCCCATTGCCTCCCCCAGCCCAGTAAATGTGCCAGGATCCTGAGCTCTTGTTTTCTTTGGAGTGGATAAAAGATAGGGGCATTTCCAGCCCTTTTGCCTTGAGGGGGGAAGATGGAGAAAAGTGGAAAAATCTCAGACAAGGAGGCAACTAAAAATATCATAAAGCTTGTGATCTTTGTGAATGGCTATATTTGGCAATTCTGTAGAAATAGATCCCAGAGAAAACTATGGTTCTCAGACTTTAAAAAAAAACAGCCATTTATTTGAATATGTTTTGTTTTTAAATTGAGATGTGAGTGAAGTAAATGGAAATACATTAATTCGTACTTTGACAGTTTAGAATAGCTTTTGTGCAATGCTTTTACATTATGTTAGTTTAAAATGTGGACTTGCAAATTACAGTAGTAGTTTAAAGCACTTGAAATCCAGAATGATGCCTAAACTGACTGCAGTGATTTTATTTTTATCTTGGTTGGTTTTGTGTTAGTTTGGATGTGGATTTATCTTTCTGTATATATGTATACAAATAATCCTATTAACATGTATGTAGGTAGGAAGCTGGTAGGCAATGTGGTTTCATATGTATCAGCATATTATTGAGCCATAATATGAAATATTTACTACCAATATCCATTTGGAAACCTGATGTGCTGTGAATTCATGCTGGGAGTAAGAATAAGGCAAGAAACTGTTTATGATGTGCGATACAAATAGCTAGATCAGCAGTGGGAGTGAAAACTGGAAGTGTTCTTCAGTTTTAATTACAGCCCAACAAATGGTGCATCCATTTTTCATTGTTAATAAATGGCCCATATGGCATCCTTTGATTACATGCTCTGCAGCTTCTGCAACAGTAAGTCTGTTATTTTCAGGGAATACAGAACACAAACCCATTTAATCTGGGCTTTCTGAGTAGAAGATTGTCTTGAGTAAGAAAATGGACACTACCAGGAAAAGGTACCTTAGCTAACTCAGAGTTTTCCAGTCTGAAGGCTTGGTGCATGTTGTGTGCACCTCAGCAGCAGAGCCAGTGACCTCTTCACATTCCAAATCAAAGCAGGTAAAATCAGGAAGGGTTTTTTCCCACTGGAAAATTTCATTCTTTCACAGAATGTTTGAGGATGGTTTTTCCATGGAGCACAATCTGGAGTCCAGGCTGCCTGGCATACAGGGATAGATAGAAACTAACCCGAGGAGGGGGCTTTGTTTAGAAAGCAAAGCAAAGCAAAATTATAATTTCCCTATGTGTGAGAAATATGCATCGCAAAACCCACTAAAAACCTATTCCCCCCCCCCTTTGGAATAAAGAAAACCTCTTTGCTTTTAATCATAGTATTTATCATTACCTTTTAGAAACAAAACTGAAATCATAGCCAGGACACCAGCTGCAGACATTCATGAGCATCTCCATGGAAATAACCATCCTGGAAAGCAAAGCTTGTTGAAGTTTGCTCATTATTATTTTCAGAGCGTTGCTGTCGGGGAGAAAACAGGAGCTAGGTGACTAGTCCTCCTGCTTTCTACACCCACTGTCACAACAGATCGGTGGGTGATGACAGGATCTCTCCAGGGCAGCTCGTGTCTTCCTGTACAGTGTAGTTCTTGCAGCCACTTTGATCTGAGTGTGCAGCCAGTGTTTGTGACCTTCCTGGGGTGTTTCTAACAGAAAAAGGCTCCTATCTTTCATGTAATCTGATGTGTTTACAAAGCATGCATGTATGTATGCTTCTGTTTTCTGAACACAAGAAGTTTCCTCTCTCACAGTTTTTACGTGATCCTTCCAGGGGCAGAGATGCAGGAAGAAAACAGGGACGAGAGGAGGAAAACCTATTGGTCTCACTTTGGGGAAGCTTCATCAATAAGATAGCAACCTATGACCACTCGTAACCTGCTGCAACACTGTCAGGTCCCCCCCAAGAAGTATGACCTTCTGGTCTGACAGTAGCAAATGACCAAACTGCACAGACTCACCCATTGCTCCATATAAGTAAAGATTTGGGTCCCCTTAACCTTTTGCAAATGATGGGTACAACATGATAGCTTAAAACCCAAAGCAGATGGTGCATTTCCGTACCATGCATTTTTTCATATGTGTGATGAAATGTGGCTGGCTAAGTGTGTCCAGATGGGCATTGCTCCTTTGATGAAGAGATCATTAAAATGTGTCAATTTTAATGTCTGGGCTAAAATAAGCTCTCACATGGACAAGGCACAAAGTTTAAATAATTCTCCAATTATGTAACCAAAATGGGGGAAAATAACCTTTAAAAGATTGTATAATAATTTAAGTTACTGCTTCAAGGCACTTAAAATACTGTGAAAACAAGGAGTGTTGCAAACCTTCAGCCAATACTCTAGTGCTAATATATAAAATGCTTCCCCAGCCTCCCTGATTTCTCCTTTCAGCTGACTTTCTAGGAAGGATTTTTTAGGAAAATGTTCTATCTGATGTTGCATGCTATAATTTTCAGTCTAGACTACAGGCGGATTATATACTTCTTTTTTTATTTCCCTTTAGAGAGTTCTGCAATGTTTCATAAATCCAGATGACTGGTGCAGGTTTTAGGGAATATGTAATGTGGAATATGCACTGGCTGGTACCTCTGTTCTTAGAGGAGATGGCAGCTAACAAAAATATGTCTGACATGCTGTTTTAGGACTGTGTGGAATGATGTGTCCTCTCCTCGGGTTCTTGTAATTGCTGTAGCTGAAGATCAGGGTAAAATGTTTAAAGTTGTCAAAAATAGCTTTAAAAATACTGACTTTCTAACTTTTCCAAGTGGTTTAGATAGGGGCTTATGCTGTTGAATCCTGTAATAGCTTCTGAAATGTTTTTCTAGTTCATCTTACTTGAATGATTAGAAAACAGTTTATTTACCAGAAGTAAAAAGTGCCTAACTTTGGCCACAAAGCATTGCTGATCATGAACTTGCTGAAATGTTTTGCTCTGTGCGGAGCAAAATTTGGAAGTGACTTGCTGAACTGGTAAGATTATCAGGGACAGTAATAGGTAAACACCTTAACCTTTGTAGTATAAATGATTACATATGAAACTAAGCACTGGGGAAAATGCACTTGTCTCAGGAAAGGAACAGTGACTACTGGAATTATTTTTTTCTTCTTCTGGGATCCACAGCAGAAACAGGCATTTCCTCAAACAGTTCTATCACAGTAGATCAGGTTTTTATATTACATGTTCCTGCCTGGGCTACAAACTAAACCTCATTCCTCTTGCCCTTATTTAATACTGTGGGCATCAAAGTTTCATATAAAAAAGGAAACATTTAGCCAACTTCTTACCCTGTTTTTGTGGTACAAGGCTCTATGTCAGTGGAAGGACAATGATATATGAAAACATGATGGATTTATTTTCAAGTTTGTCCTATGTCAGCCTCAGTAAATGGGCATTGCACTTTTCATCAGAGTATCTCAGAAATGCCATGAAGCTCCAAATGAATAGGGATTTCTGCATGACAGCAAAGGTAACACACTTACCAAGTCAAGCCTGTGATATATATAGACACACACTGCAACTTACACCAGCAAAAGCTCTGAGTTGCAGGTAAGCCACATGCCTGTCTCAGCAGTTAGTTCGTACTTCATACTGCAGTGAAGCCGCACTGGCTTCTAGGAGGCTTTTGCCTCTGCATCAGGTATTTACATTGGCGCAGTGGCTGCATTTCAGCCTTTCCCCAACACTGCAGAAATGCACCAGCTGCTTCTAGGAGAAGTCTTGTCTGTGTGAAGTTTTGATAAAAGATGGTTAGGTTTCTGAGAAAGAAAATTAAAGGGGAGGAAACACTGAGTAATCCAGGAGATGATTTTCTGTCCAGACTTTGTTAAAGGTCATTTCCTATTGTGGTTATTTGAGTACTTCATTGTGCCCAGCGGAGCTATTTTCCTCGCTCTAGTTTTGTCTCAAAAAATTCCCAAGTATATCACTGTTGCTCATGCTTGTCAGAGAGGAAATGTTGGTGTGATGTAGTGCAACTATAGGCAAGGTGGCTTAATTAACACTTCCATTTTGTCTTCAATAGGCAGGTTTAGGCTACATGATTTTGTTTTGCAGTAACTTTCAAGTTTTCTTTTACATCTTTCCTTTTCCACTGTAGCAGTAGAAAAAGAAGTCATGTGTTCTTTAGCTGTTACATGACCATGCAGCACCACAGAGGGACAAGAAAGGCTCTGTTCAAGAAAAGTCAATGTATTTGGGGCAGGATTCAGCAAATTAACTGGGAGCCTGTTTTTCTAAAGGCTGATTTCTGCCAGCAGGGAGATCCACATATAGTGTGAAGCAGCACTGCACTGATCTCAACAGAGCTACTTTGTTTGATGGGGTGTTAAAAATCTGGTCCCAGGTGTGTGTGTGATTTTCTCCTTATGCTGATGCAATTATCATCACTGCACCTGGGGAAGGTTCTGCCTCTGTCTTCTCCTTTCCTCCCTTTATGGCCTAGCAACCCCACAGTGCACTGGTAATCTCCTTGTTTTTTGAAGGTTATTCATGCTCACAACATGCTGTGTTTGTGAGTGGGTATGAGCTTTGATAGCACGGGTTTGGTAGCAGTGGAAGCACAGCAGTACTGACTTTGCTGCAGCATTACAGCCTGTGACAGGGCCCCAGGACCTGATTTGTCTAGCTCAGTCCATGCTGCCATCTCACTTAACTGCTCACTTGCTTTGCCTTCACATAGCAAGTGTATGCTTTCCTCCCTGCAGCACAGCATATTGAGGAGGCAGAAGTTGCTCTGAGATGTACTTCCCTGCCAGCCACGGCTCATCATGCTATATTGAACTAGCTTCCTTCTTACATATGGCAGCAGGAAAAGCCTGGCCCCATGCTGCTGCTCCTGCTCAGTTATCATTTTAAAAGACATGGTCCGTTTGACTAGCACTCCTTCTGTGTTTGTAGGTTAGACAGAACTCCCTGTGGGTCAGCATTATGTCTTCAGCTGTAAATGTAGGTCAGCTGGCTGCCTTGCAACGTGTTCCTTATCCTTAAAAGCATACGTCCTCACATGCAACTTCACAGTACATTGCATTTTTTTGCCTTGTAAGACAGCTCATTTTGTTTGCGCAGCAAGTGGTTCAGCTGCTCTTGAGACATTAGCAGTCCTGCCAGCATAGTATCAAAGTATTTTTCAGTCTGGGTGTTGCAGACATGTAATGAGAGCATTTTTTGCTGTTTCACTTGAGGGTTTTCCTGCAACATTTTTAGTGAGGAAACACTGATCTCAGCCCTGTTCATGAAATTAATTATAGGTTTTGACATATGGTGTCTATAAATCAAAACAAGTCCTTCAGCTTTTCTGCTGTGCTCAGGGTTTGTCTCTTCTGATGCTAAACCTAAGATCTGTTCATTCCTGCATCCTAGAAAGCCCATCAAAGGTTTGAATTCTAGATGTGAAAGATATTTTTACAAGCTTGCAAGGAGCCATTTGGGTTCAATTACGCTGCTGAAGGGCCTGCTGTTTCCTTTATAGCACACATTTGGTTTACATATCCCTACGTGTGGACTCTAATCTTAGATATGACACTTAATATGCTTTGAATCTTTTTTAGCCTGGTTTCCTAAGAAGTTGAGGCTTATGCAGTCCTTATGCAAAAGGAAAAGCCCCCAAAGGTTTCCTAGAAAAGACAGCACAAATCAGCCAATGGGTTCCTGAATCAGAAAATTTATATTAAGTTTCACACAGAAGAAGGTGGATGATGTAGGACTCTCTTTGCCCATGGCTGCAGGGACTCTCCAGCTGCTTGTAGGATCATGATAAGGTACACAGAAGGTGGATGGTGTGGAGCTTCCTTTGTCCACAGCTGCAGGAACCTGCCAGCTGCTTCTAGGACTATGGCAGGGTACAGACTGGAGCTCTGGATGACCTCCATAGGTTCCTTCCAACCTCAGCTATTCTTTGATTCTTTTGCCCATGTAGTATTAAGTTTTCAACAAGATTCAGCAGGGGTACACTTCTCAAAGGCAAACAAATAAGGACAAGTGTCTGTGCTGAGGGGTAGGCTATAGCATGGGTGGGATGGCTGAATGTCTGAATTACCACGAGTATGCTTGGACTCACCTAGTATTCATGATCCTCTAAAGCCATCAGTGGTTGGTAGATATAGGAAGGAATGAGAGGAAACACTGAAGGAGAGATATGTGGGGATACAAGATCTATTAAGGATCTGTGGGAAAATAAAGTGGTGATGCAGCAATACGCAGGATGTTTCTAGACTTGATTACTTCTGCTGGCAGGACAATTTGTCTGCAGTGTTTTAGAAAGAAGGAGATGCAGGTCTGGCTATGGTAGCTAGCAAGGAGCATGGTCCCTTTTGTGTAGCTTACATTTGTCTTCAACAAAGCAACTTTGAATAGACATCATTAGTGTGGCCAGCAAAACAAACATTGTTGGTAATGTAGTGATCCCTCTATTCAAATATAAGATAGGTTGGCAACTGAAGGCAGAATTATCTTCTGAAAAAACAGAAACTTCTTAAAACAATATTCCCCCCCCCCAATCTGGAATTTCTTAATAACCAAGACTTGAAATACTACTGTTTTACTGAAATGAATTTATTTCACTACCTGTAAGAGTAAAACAAATTCAGGAAAAACTAAGAAAAGGGTTTTAAAATTAAATGTCTTGATTTTTTTTTTTTTAAAGAAAATATCACTCTATCATAGATCATTGAGATTCTATGAGATGAAGACAAATCCCATTAAAAACTGCTTGTTTCCATCGCTTCAGTAGTAGGATGCTCACAAATCCTGCTCACAAATCTTCAATCCACTGCTTTTTTCTTTTTTAGATTTTTTAAGTCTGTCTCCTCCTCCTTGGGCACAAAGCAGAAATCCAAAACAAGCCCACGTGGGAAACTGAAATCCCCAAATTTTACTGCAAAAAAGTTTCTAAAGTGGTGCCAATTTAATAAGTCATTTTCAGGGCCACTTCACTTAAAGAAACTCCTGAGGACACCTTTAAGGTCATTTTGACCAGTTACTTCTGACGTGATCTACACTTGCTGGAGGACACCCTCAAAATAGAAGCAGTGGAAACACCAACCTTTGAGAAAAGCAACCTCAGACTTCAGGGCAGAATTTTGCCTGGCACCATTGGTGGGAGTGGGATGCTGCTGAAGCCAGCTGAGTTCACCACCCAGAGGGTACCCAACCCCGTGGGCAGATATCAGTGACATTTGTTGACGACTTGCAAAGACAAGTGTCATTCAAGCTTCATTCAACTGTAAGTAAATACATGGTGCTCACAGAGAAGTTAGTTACCATTTTCCTGCAGCAGAGAATCAAACAATTTGGAACTTTATCCAGGTTTCTTGCACAAAATTTCAGGAGAATAAAATAGGGCTTCATAATGGAAATGATGTAGCATTAAAGACAAATTGTCCCTTGTCTCCCTATAAAAAACAAAAAACATTTTTTGCCTGACAATATATGTAAAAATCCTGTATTTTTTCACATTTCCCTAACCTTAAATAGCATATCTTCAAGAGTAACTCTATATACCTTAGCAGCCATTTCCATCTGGGAGAGGAAGCATTGCTGCTCAAATGTTAAAGCACTGGCCCAAGAAAATGAGGGGGAAAGTCTGATCAAAGGCCAATTGCTGAGAATATATGACCAATCTGGAGGTGTGAGAGTTTGTCCAGCCTGCAGTGGAAGTCAGAGGCAAGCCTATCCGATGTGGCCCTTTGATGCTCCTTGCTCTGCCAGCCAGGGATTTGCTTGTCCCCTGCCCATTGTAGTGCAGCAGGATGCAGTTTGCCGAGTTTACCAGCTTCCTCTGGAAAAGACATCTGTCCTGGCGATGGCTGGATGCAGAATAAGATTTATATGTTGGTGCTGCCAGACTTTAAAAGACTGGAGACAGGGTTTTGCATCTTCAGGGGGAGTCTCATATACTGACCATGGCCCAGCCTCTGTCAGCTGGACCACAACCAAAAAATCTCGGGAATGGAGAGGGAAATAGAGGCTGGCCGGTTTTGCATGCGTAAAGATCAGTGAGGTCAACACAAGAGTTGTGCAGCGGCTGTTCAGACCCTGACAAACAATGAGATGTCAGGAGGTTCTTCCCATTAAAGGCTCTGCAGGAAAATATTGCTCTAAAAATGCTTGGCTGGAAAGACATCTGCTATTACAATCTGAACTAGACTTCATTAGGAGTTTTGATGGGTCTAAGAAGATTCAGGGAAGCAATCAGACTGTGACATAACCAAACCTGTCTCTTATTTTACTCCTCTAGTAACTACCTGGAGTTGATTTGCTTTCGCTATATATACCCTGAGGATGGGCAGGCAGCAGACCTTCAGTGAGCAGCAGAAATGGAAAAGGTTTTTTTCCAGTGGCTGCTCTAACATTCTTGAATGTTGATGGGGAAGGTACCTGAGCTCTTATTGTTGCTACATACACATGCATGTGGCAGAAACTGGCAGTGGGAAGAATTTGCCTGCCTTCTTGTCAGGCTGCCAGCAGTGAATGCTAATGGTGACTTTTAAATCCTTGGCTGTGTCAAGGTTTTGGAGGTGGAGGGAATGTGCTTTTAGAGCCAGGGCAGTGACCTGGAAGGAAGCAGCAAAAGCACTTCTGACATTGACAGCACACGACACGTGGGTCAGATGCAGCATGAAACAGAAGATGGTTGCTGAACCAGGGCTGTCTGGCTTGGCTGGAGGTGGGCACAGGAAGCAAGCTCTATGGGTTTCTATGTGGTCACATCTCTGTGCAATGAATGTAAGAGGACGGGGAGAAGGGAGTTTCTTTGGGCATTGGAAACAGATGAGCAGAAGCACCAGGAGGGAGGTCAGGCACAGATGGTTTTGGAGTCTTTTCACCAAAGCCTGCAGTTAGGGAAGGAACTGCCTCCTACTTCTGTGCCCACAGGATCTCCTTTCCTATGCTGCCTGACTGCAACCTGTGGATATCAGCAGCGTGAGAGGATGCCATGTAGGAACACCTGAACTGCTTCCCTGGGGCTTTTTCTGGGTACCAGAAGCAGCATAGCTGCCTTAGCTCAGCCCCAAATCTGGGTTGAGTTAGCCTGCCTTGCGACGAGACTAATTCTGCTAGGTAGGGAGCAGTATCTGGAGGCTGTGCAGCTGGTTGCCTTTGCTTACCCTGGCTGTCTGTTCAGCACTGCATCCTGTTGCAAGGGTGTCTTATCAGAGATGACAGCATGTCAGAGGTGCTGCTGTCTGGCAGTCACCAGTGGGAGTGGACGCTAAGCAGATAAACATAATCTTTACATGCAAGAGCGTAATGAATCACTGGAACAACTTACCAGTGTTTCTTGTGAACTCTTTACCACTTATAATTGCTAAATCAAGAAGATGTATGCTTTTTAAAATATAGAATACATATGTATGAGTGAGTTCAGTGATATCTGCCTTGTTCCAAACAAGAAGCCAGACTATGACCACAGTGATCTTTTCTGGCCTCATAAAAATGACCCTATATATAATTTATAGAGTTATAATGAATATTATATTATTGATTTTCTCTTGAAATGTGTACTGTTATGTCTGGATCCTTATGATACACATCTAATAGCAAGTAAGTTCCTTATAGCTAGTTAACGTGACCTTAATTTATTCTGGCATAAAACAACTATCATTTTTTTGCCAAGGATTTCATTTAATCTCCTTGTAGAATTAAGTATGGAAAGCTGCAGGGAAGTCTCAGGGTCCAGAACTACTGAAGAACTGAGGACAAATGTGGCCAAAAAAACCCACCAAATCCTTAATATTAGCAGAGTTGAGCATGGCCAAACATGGATTTCAGTAAGATCAGGATTTATGTAAATTAGGGGACTCTGAATATGGAGCCAAAATCCACTGAATGGTCTGGAGGAGATTCCCTAGAAAAGGTTTCACCGTATTTCAGACCCATTAGGTCTCTTGCTCCTTTTCCATGCACCTGCTTCTTGCTCCCAGCTGTGGCAATCTGTGGAAACAGTTACTTTTAAAGATGATAGTCTGTATTTTGCTAGGATGTACCTATGTGTAGGTTATTAGTGATTTCAAGGAGGTGGCTCACCAGAGCTGCTCAGAGTAGAAATGGACCTAAGGTTTCTGTCCTTCTGGTGTTCCCAACTGCTGCTTTCCCAAATGCCTCAGCAGGTGTGGGAGTGGGACCAGGGTCTACTTTGGAAGGGACTGACAGTGGAAACCTGCAGTGCCAGCACACCATGCAAAGTGAGCAGAAAGACCAAAGGCATGAAATTTTGGGACCAGGCAAGGTGCCACAAGTCAGGAGCACACTTCAGCAAGGCCTTGGCTCTGCTGTATTTGCAATCAAGGAATTTTGTTTCTGGTTAAGTGTATTGCTAGTGACTGCCTTATGGAAGAGGAGCCAGTTGTATGCCAAAATAAATTACCTTTATCAGGAGCTCTTCAAATTAAGTTACTAGTTTATATTAGAGTTGTTTTCCAGTGGCTGTGAATTCCTTGGAGATGCTTTGCTTTATTACGAAGAGGAGTGTGTGCTCTGCCAGAAGCTGAGATAAAATGGGTTACAGACTTCTGGAGGATAGAATTACAAAAGCCTTTGCAGCGGCTAAGGTATAGTTTAAATCTTTTCTGCCTGGACATTGCAGGTGCTGTGCTTGCCAGGTTGGCTTCTGACCTAAGAATGTCAGACAACAGCTCTCACACATTAATTTTTTGTCTTATGGTTTCCCGGTGCATCTGCAGAGGGAGCACACCACTCTATTGCACTCTGATATTGGTCCCAGTAAAGGTCCAAACTTGCAAATTCAGGTCTGCAGTGAGCTTTTTGCAAAAACTCTAGTAAACTCACCCAACTGAATTGTCAAGTTTCATAAACATGAATTATTCTACTGAAATTATTTCCAGTGACTTCAGGATTTATGCCAGACATAGATAAAGCCAGCAGTGTAGTAAATCCAGAGAAATGGAGTTCAGTTGTTTTTAATTTGGGCAACAGAGCCCTTCTCTTCTACCGAACAAAAGACAAACCACTCTTTAGTTGTTTCTGGACATGCCTAGGGACACTAATATTTTTGCAGCTTGATTTTTTAGCTTCTTTTCACTCATATTCCCTGTACTTTGAAGAACAATGTACCCTTAGCCTTGACTTTTAAACTTGAAAGTTTAGAAGTTTCTCACACTAGAAATATTTTCATTAGATGATATTTGGCAGTGTTGTAGTTTACAAACTTAATTTTGGCAGACTACAGTCTCAGCCCTAGCATGACAGTGTGTGTTCTATGGCCCTGTGCACAAAGATAGCTGGTCGCAGTTCAGAGCAATTCTGAGACTGCAACTCAGATATTCACAGCTACTCACAAAAGAGGACCCTGCCAAAGAGGTTTTATTCCTCATTATTCTTGGTGACTTCCCCTGATCATGATTGAAAAGCTAGCTGTGGGGAAGGTTCTAGAGCAGGTAGGATGAAGAAGAGGGAAAAAGTCTACCATGACCCCTTTCAGGAATACTTGGGCAGTCCTCATCTCTTCTCAGGTTACTGTTTTTAGAGACTGAATTTTTGTTGTATCTATGGGTCAACAGTGGGGTAAGAATGAATTTCTTTCTTTACCTTTTTTTCAGTGTGTTGCAGGAAAAGCCAGCTTTATCTCATTTCTGTGATTGTTTTGAGGATGGTGAAGAAGCCTTTGGCATAGAAGAACAATTTTCTAATTAAATACAAAGTCATGTCATATACTTGGCTCTTTCTCAGCTGGCTGTCTGTGCAGTAAAGTGCAAGGCAGTGTTGTCTAGTATCTTGCTAGTATAAGAAGGCAATTGAACTATTTTCAGAATGCTGAGGAGTTGCTGTAGACCCCTTCAGTTAACCAAGGCTTTCTTGTGCAGATGTGAAATCTGATGAACCTCTGCATAAAAGCCCCAAGATCCCAGATATGTCAGGATCTTTTGGTGTCATCTGTTGCAGGACAAATTAAATCACTGGAGGAAGCCCGGATTTCTTTCTCACAGCACTCCCTTAAAGATCATTGATTTTACACCTGAATATAATGAACATACCAGTCTCAAAATTTTTTGGCATTACTGTGAATGTTCTCCTATTGAAGTCAGTCATAAAAGTATGTTATTCCAATAACAACAAATCAAAAATGCCATGTCTGAAAAGTCTTCCAGATAAATTTTAACTACAGAAGTTATTTCACCTTGTCAGACTAGCTGACTTTTTTATCTGCCTTCAGTTAGACTCCTGGTTAGTAGGGATCTCCCAACAGTCAGTGAAGAATGAACATTTCCAGAGGGCAAACCACTGTAGCCCTAAATGATGCCCTTTTTAACATAGGATCTACCATATCGTGAAGATCTGGATCACTGTAGTGACAATTACACTGTTGACTAGATGGGGCAATTACACTGTTGACTAGATGGCTATAGTTGCCTGTAGTTCACTCAGAATGCTTATTCTTTGCCATATATGCTTAGGTGCTTATAAAAAGGGTTCAACTTTGTCTCTGTCAAAATGTGTATATATATAGTTGCAATTCGTATTAGTGGTGAATTTAATTTAAAAGAACTCAGATTACCTAGTCTTTAAGTGCCTTCATCTTGACCACCTTGATCATGGCCAATTTTCTAGGCAATGAATGCAAATAATACTGTGTTTACCTTTCCCTTACACATTGCCTTAGCTACTCAGGTAATTTTCTTCTCATTGTTTTTGTTTGTTTGCTTTCTCATCCATGCACCCAGAAAGCTGTAAGCTCTCGCAAAGCAATGCTGGTTTAAAGCTTAGTGAAATCACGTCTCAGACATAATTTGTCTCTAAGACCTGTACTCCAATGTTGTGACTCTTCCTGGTGCTGTTGGAAGTCATGCACCTCAAGTCTTGGATATACTGGAGTACATTAAGTCTTTAAAGGTATATTGTACTTCCTTCATTTCTTGGACGATTTCCATTTCTGAACAACATGCTAATTTCTGTACATTTAAACCACTTGCTGTGGAGAGCAGCAGAAAGAAGCAATTTCCTGTAGTTATTCTGTCATTTCCATTCTAGACAGGGCTAGAAATTTGTGAATCTTGGTCAGCAAAAATACAAATCAGTGAAACACTTGCAAATTTATGTTGATTTTGTAAATAATTCAGAGAAGAGAAAACAAAAAGTTTTATCTCAATATACCCCAAATCTTCTTGAACAGTGTATCCTTTCTTATCAGGCTTTATTAACTTCACGTTACCTGTAGACACGAGTAATTTTCTATGGTCAGGGACATGTTGTTTTCCAGTCTTGTTTCTTTTTGTTCCTCTACATGAGAGACCCATCATGAGTTTGTTGAAAACTAAGGCCAAACATGCTGCATGATACAGCATGGGGCTGTGTAAAGATAGCACAAGGTACCTGGAGTACCGGAAAAGACATATAGCTGTGGTGGATTATGCCAGATCCTGGTTTTCAGCGGGGGTTGACAGAAAAGCTGTGTTGCTGGTTTATGTTATACTGCAAGACAAATTTATTGTCTTCTAGCTAAAACACAGCTCCCTGTCCCCATACTCTTGTAGCCCTCATGAAATGGCCAACATGACTCGGAAAGGCTCAAGCTTTGTCCTGTAATTACTTCCACAAACCGGAAGAGCAAACCCTCAAAAACACACATGTGCACACATCCAGTGCTAATTCGGGCGCAGTAAATATTGTCCTGACACATCCATTGGCTTTCTCTGCCACTCTTTCTGAAGGACAGGAAGACTGGAGTGCAAGTTTAATGTACAGTGTTTCAAACAGGAAAATCAAATGCTTCAAGCCTGCAGAAAATCTGGTCACAGCCCTTTTCCAGTAATAAGCTTTCTACATAATTCTGACTTAAAAACTTACATGAAGGCATAGTTCTGGAAATATATGTAGAAGTAGGCTCCAAGGGGAAGATTCTTTAAGGTTATTTTTATTCTTATAATCATACTTGAGGAAGGAAGAAAATGTCTCTGCGGGAGTATAAAGTGCTTACCAGCTAATGAAATGGAATCAATATCAGGAATGTTAAGTGGCTACATTATGTTCTCCATTAATTCACTTTGCACTCATTTATCTTGAAGCCTTTTAAAAAAGCTGGTTATTGAAAAGACATATGTCTTGAAAGTGTAAGGATTTATTCTTGAAAAGCATCTACTGTTAACAGTCCCAAGTGACAACCATGTAATTGTATCATTGGTGGCACTGGGGTCTCATTTATCTTTTTTTAGTACCTACAAGGTTTAGTTACATTAATTTCTATTTGTACGAGTCAATCACTTTGGGACTAGAATAATATTCCCTCTCTAAAAAGCTCTTTCAGGGAGAAAAGGACCACAGCAAAAATGAGAGAGCTCAGTATTCTGGAGAGACATTTATCTCAGTCCCAAGGGTGGCGCAAAGCTTACAAATTTCCTAAAACCTTCTCAATAGGGCTCTACATCTGAAAGCTTCGAGGTGTGGGTTCCCTGTGCAGGGCTGCATTTCACTCCATCGGGCATGTCGTGGTTTCTAGAAGATGTGCCTAGAAGAAAAGTAGGAAGCATTAGTGTGCAAAAGCAGGACCTTCCCCCTTTGTTTGCTTTGTTTTTTTAGTCTCACCCTCAAACTCAGGTGTGGTATTTCTAAACATGAGACAGCCAAAATCACTATGAAGAAGCTTGAAGTGAGCTGTGATGGTGACCATGGCAAAAGCCTGGTGCCCAAGAGAAATGTCTAGTAAAGATAAGGAAAGCACACAATTTACAGGTAGTAGACAGCATCTTAAATAGAAAGCAGTGATTTCCAGCACTGAAGCAGCCTCCACAGTGGCCATATTAGACCCAGCCATAAGTGAGTGGCCAAGGGATGGGCTTTTTCTTCCACTTTTCTAAGTGAGCACTGAGCTTAGGGTGAGCCATATCCCCTAAAGTGCCTTCCTAATACAAATGTTCTCTGATGCACTGCAAGCTTCATAGAGTAAGGCTTTGTCCAAGACACTGTGCTAGGCATTGGTGGAGTGTTTCTGATGGCTTGTCTCTCTTCTTATCCTGTTCCTCTACAGAACTTTTTACTAGACTACCAGAAAATGTTAAGCACAGCATTTCTTTCTCTTGGGATGGGGAGCCAGGCCAGCAGCCTGCAGGCACTTTTCTTTAACATTTATAGAAACATTTCAGATTCAACAGCTCCACATGTGCCAGTGCTGAACCAGAAGTGCCAAACTAATTTTTTACAGGTGGATGAATGGGGTGCCTGAGTGTTTGCACATGTGCACAATTTACTGCAACCTGCACTGTAATATATTAGCTTGAGCAATAGGCTTTGTCCTATGCAAGAAAATGAGGTAGAATAAATAAGTGCAAAACAGTAAGGCTCTTGAGATCTAGTCTAGTTAGCTGAATATCAAGTAGTGCTGAAGGGCAGTATGAGCCTGTCCAAGACCCTCAATATGTAAGTACTGAGTGATTATTTCAAAGATTTTACTATATAAAAGGCTTCTGCTCCTGGGAAAAGGCAGGCTTTCCACCTGTACTCTTAAAGTCCCAGTGCAACATCATACCTATTATAATTTTTCTTTCCTAGAATGAAGGGTGTGACAAAACTATGGGATATTTTCCCTATTGGTGTTTTAGAGTGGTTTAGTGCATAAATACATTAGTGGAATTTATGAGCTATTAATGGTAGTCCATTAACCAAGATAGTTGCACACACTGAGTTTCATCAAGGCTTAATGATAAATGCCATGGCTAATTACCATCTTGTGTCTGTTAATTGTTAACAATTATGTTTTCTACTATTATCTGCTTGCTAGCACCATACAGACTCACTCACCCACTCAAGCCTGGCTTTCTCCACCTATATTACCTTCTTGCTGCTTCTTCTTTTCATCTCAGATGACTGTTTCCCTCCTCCCCTCCTTCCCCCTGCACTGTGATCCTAGACACCCCCATGGATGCCTGCTGTAGGTGTGTGCATGAGGGGAATAGTGGTTTCTGATCTGTGAGGTCTTGTCTGTGTGTTTCTGCTGGCCTAATGGACACCAAGCAGCTCCATGATGTTTAGTCTAGTATGGAGAACAAAAAGGAGATCCTTCCCAGAGCATAGGTTTGACAGGGAATGTGGAAGTGCATGAAAGGAGATTTGAAGAGACTATGGTCAGCATGAGTCTTCAGCCAGTGTGGCATCAGGCAGATGTGCAAAGCTGGAGTGATTTTTAAAGTAATTTATGTCTAAGGTGCTTATATTAGCCTTCCTTCCTTGCTCCCTAAGTTGTGTCAAGAAAAAGAAGACTTTTGTTTGGCATTTTAAAAAGGGGCAGATCCTGAATATGGGAAAGGTGGTTTGTGTGGGATTTGTTTGTGGTTTTGGGGAGGGTTATTTTTTTCACCCTGTAGAAAATTCAAGAAGGATTTTCTTTTTTGGAAAATCAGAAGTTGACTCTCTTGTCTGAAGAATGACAAAGGGAAAATAAGGTGAAGATACGAAACAGTGGGTTGCTAAGAAACTTTCTGGAATGCTGTTTATGTAAGCATTCCATTAGACACCAGCTCTGAAACAAGTTGTGTATCTTTTTGTGTTCATCATGTTGATATGAATTAGTGTTCTATACTTTGTAGTAGATAAAAGCAGCAAAATTGTCTTTTCCTTTTTAGTGTGAATGTCTTAGATTTTGTTCCAGTTCTTGAAAGTTCCAGAAGCTGATGTGTTGTTCCTTACTGAAATGAGCAATGTTAAGGCATAACCTGCCTCATAATGGGGTGTTGTCTAATCTCAGCTCCATTTTAATGAGTCAAACACATGTTGAACTATTTTGCTGAAAGGCAGTATTTATGATTTAGACATGCAACATCCGTTCTGATATTTTACAGTAATGAAAGTCTATGAATATCTGGTTAGTGTGAATAACTCTCAGCAATTACCAGCTGCTGCATTTATTAATGAAATCAGTTAATCATTCATTAAGTATCTTTTAGTGTTATGCACAGTTTGCTGCATTTTAGCTTTTGTCCTAAGAATTAGGGTTGTATTATGGTCTTTGTCTCCTGCAGTCATTTTCAGCTGATGGGAACCAGAGTAAGAAAAGGCTGAAAAGACAGATTTTCTTTGTCATAACATAGCACAGTATAATTTCTTGGTAAAAGATAACATCATTTGTTCTAACAGCTCATCTGAAGTAGCAATCCTTCTACCATGGAGTATCTGATTTTGACCTCTTACACCTCTCTTATACCAGTGCAGTTTTAAGAGCCTTAATAGACTTTGAATTTAGGTATAAATGTAGCAATGTGATTAAACATGCATTGACTTCAATCAGGATGAAACCTGTACTCCAAGTTAATTATGTATTTAAATATGCTGCTGAAGATGACTTTTCCGCTTATTTATGCAAGCGAAAAATTGAGCTCTAAAATACATATGAAGTAAGACAGATCTATTTCTTTTGAGGTACCATATCCTACCTTCTCCTTTTCCTATTTCTCTCTACTAAAAGGGTATCTTTTTTTTTGATTTCTGAAGACTTGATGGTGGTATTTTCTGCAGCTGTGCTGATGTCCTCAGATTTATGCCAATAAATCTAATCCATATGCTTTATATCTTTCCTTAGCAGCCTCACTAGACCTACCGTAGCTGTTACAGCAGTTCTGCTGCTGAAACTTCTATTTAGTTTTTCTTTTTTTTTGTTTTGTTTTGTTTTGTTCAGTCTTTTGGAAGGATTGATTTCTGCAAAGGCTTTTAAGCTTTAAATCTTTGGGTTTCTTCAGCCTTGTCATTAGTGATGATGGAGAACTTACTGCTGTCACAGAGCCTCTGCCGGGTATGCCAAGCCTGCCTGAGCTCAGTGAACTCTGGTCACCTCTTTGTAAGTGCAGCCATCTCTTCTGCTTCAAAGATGTGGAGTAACAAGGGAAGGCCAAAGCCTTTGGGCTTTCACAGCACACTAGAGCATTGAAACACGTTACTTGTTTTTCACTGCTCTGATGTTTTCAAAAGCATAGGGCCTCACCCAGTGTGGACAGACTGGGAGATCTGCATAGCCATGGCTAGCTAATGTAAAATATTAGATGGTGCTTTCAACCTGTTCCTGCCTAACATTCTGTATCTAGGATCACTGCTCTGCAGTCACCATACCTCTTAGTAGGACGAGGCCTTCTTGCTGGCAGTTGCAGTAGAGCACCTGAACAAAGACCATGGAACCTGTTTATCTGACTTTGTGGTTACTCCAGGCTAGTAAACAATGCCTTATTGTAAGGTATGGGAAGACTTTCCCCATGCCGGGTCAGTTTACAGTCCCTTACAATCTACACTTGTGGAGGAAAAGATCACCTTTGCCCAGAAGTCACTGGACTGCTGGGATCCCGACAGTTCATCGACCCCTTATCTTGGAGTTCATTAAAAACATACTGCCTTTCCTGTTGGGCAGTGATAGCTAATGGCATATATTAACCCAAAAGGTGTAAACCCATAATAGGTCCCTTGGCACACTGCTTGATCCATCAGGCTGAGTGTGGTTGTTAATGTTATCCTAAGTCTTGATGCTTTGCTGCCTTGCCCTTGAGCTACTCATTAATATATGTGCAAAGGGTGCCTAAAATATGAGCACACTAGAATTTGTTTGATAGCCTGAGTGAGCATAGGTAGCTCAGTTGGCCTCATCTGGTTATGCTTTCTTTGTCTTCCCAAGGACAACGTATCCCTGGAGAAGAGGGGCACATTGCACCCTGGGCAGGCTTTGCAATGTGCACAGGAGAGAGGCTGACATTCCTTTAGTACTCTTACACCTATGGACAGAAGCATGTTTAATTCCTGGACAAGTATACTAGACAGCAGAAAGGGGATCCCTTCCAAGTCATTTGCAAAATGAAGGCATAACCTGGTTTTGAGGGTGGAGATATCAAAGTGCATGACAAGAGGCTCAGGCTGGATCATGGTGGGCTGGGAAGGTACTCTCCAGCCTTATCTCTGGAGCACTAACCCATAGCTGTGCAGCTCCTGGTGATCCAGTGCTTCCAGGCAGTTGAAGCAGGATGCTGCTGATAGCAACGGTTGTTAGTAAAAGAGCTCTAAAAACAAAATATTCAGAGTCTTTGAGGATATCTGACAGCAATTTTTAGAGAAGCCAAATGTGAATCTTAATGTTTTGCATTCGAGACCTTCTACTCTCATGAGCTGCTTTCATTTTGCATCTGTATAGAAACAATCCATCATGTTGGGGCCTCAGTTTGGATCAGACTGCCTCAATATCATGAGAGAAGAATAATCAGTAGGTCCTGTCTCTTTAAAGGAGAAAAGTCAGAAAATATTCTTGCTGAGTATTCTTATTATCACAGAGGTTTACAATTTATGTGGTATTTGTCTTTTAACCCTGAAAAGATGGGATGAACACAACAAACTGAGTTCAGATGTGCAGATAAGTTCTGATATAGTGAATGAACCCAATAATCAGGAAAAATTCTTTGTGGCTTCCAATATATAATCTTGCCTAAGTAAAAAATTCAGGCTTGTATCCAGAGTTTGTATTTGGGAATTTATAGGAAGGAGGTAATAGTCTAGTTTGAAAAGGAAGCCAGGAAGATAGAGGGTCAATGTTTTCTTCAGAGTCCAAACCAGCAGCCACAGCAAGAGGACAACTCCCAGACCTGGCACCATCTATTTAGCAGGAACTCATCTGCTTGGGACCCCAGCACTACTTGATGACAATGAAAAGAATTTACTTATGCAGTGGTGAACATATACATAGAACTCTACCCTTTGGGACCAAACACTTGACCTTCAAGTGGCCAGGACTGAAGCACACGAAGATCTGGATGACTCCAGCCTTTTTAATGAGTTAAGACCCTGCCTGAGGCAGCTTGCTTATCTTCCCAGTATGTTCCCTGAGAGTGAATCAAGAGGGGTCTTTTCCCCCTGTGGTTGGGGGAACGTCCCTGTTTGCCTCTGTCCTCTGTGACTGGGGTTGTATGGGAGTGGAAATTGCAGCCCAGCCCTTTACAGAGCTTCTGCCACAGTGAAATGCACAATGTTGTGCCCTGGCATCACACCACAACTGCATTTAAAACATACCCTCAAACAGAGAGGAGATCGCTGTCACCAAGAATAAAATATTTTAGTATAAACCTTCAGCTTCATCTTTACTGCTTTTACAGGAGGGATCCAGCTGTTAAAGTGGGACTTTTTCCCTCCACTTAGCAATTGCAGGAAATCAAAATACGTGTTGGTAGAAGTGAAAGCTTACAGATTTGTGGCCATCTGGGACTCATCTCCTGAAATCACACTTTTTCAGGGTGCTGTGTACAGGCAGCTGCAGCGTACTTGGGTAGCATTTCTTGCACCATTTCTTGGGAACTAGCTTCCATATCTTGGACTCCTACATGTAGGTAAAAACAGCTGCAGGAAACTGGACCGACTTGGTCTATTTTTGTCTCAGAAAGTCTCACTGAAGAGCCAGGAAAGGTGCAGGTTTAGTAATAGTCTTAACTGGGGTTTTAACTGCAGCCTCATTATGCAGAGCCTGGAGAAGGTTCAAAGCAATTTTGGGCCAGAAACCCCTGCAGCTAACTGGGGACTGAAGATTTGGAGATTTCTGCATCAGAGTATGAATACCCTGAAGTTTGCAATGCTGTGTTATTCATCAACTGAGTCATCTTAGGGTCTGTAACAAAACTAAATGATGCTTGGGAAGTGCTGGGAAGAGGTACATGAGTTTAAAAGTGGGGTTTTTTTATAACATACCTTTAAAGGAATACATTGACCTTCTTACTCTTCACTTCATACTTGTTGTGTCAACATTACATTATAAAGCACAGCCATCATGCTTTTTTACAAAGTCTTTTGCACAGTTTAGGTCTTTAGGCCTATTCTTAAGGATGGGAAGCAGAGCTAAGACTTTCTGTCTGATGGCTTTGCTGTGATTTATTATGCATTATCACTAGACACAGAACTAGCATAGATTTGGCAATGATGTATGAGACCTCAAGGAGCTGGCAATGTGAATTCAACCAAGAACAACAATTTACACACAGCAAGCTGGGTGTCCTTTCCGTTTGGGAAAGATAGTTTGAGTTACTGTTTCAATAGTCTTTTCTACAATTTTAAAGGTCTTACAAGACTTGATCTGATACATAAAGCAGAGATATTTAGGGTACCTGTCTGCATGATGAACATTGGAAAGAAATTCATCATTAACGTAGCCAGAGTAGAAAACCTCAACAAGATATTGAATACTCGGCTTTATGCTAGTCTCTCAACTACTAAAGACCAGGCTGTGATCTTATGTGGGGGTAGCCTACAAAAGCCGACTGCCGGTTATTTCCTTCCCCAGAAACATCTGTCACTGTCTGAGGGAGGATAATAGGCTAGATTGTTGCATCCATGTTGCCATGCCTGTGCTTTAAAGCCAGTTAAGGGGAGGGTCTAAAAAAAAACCCAACCCAGCAGTTTAGTTGGTGTGTCAAGCGTACTTAGACAGTTCTCTGCTCTTCAGGGTACTGATGCTACAGATCTTGGCCTTTTCTCTCAATAGCATACCTTCAGCTAAGTCAGTTTATTTTGCGTGCAATTTATTTCATACACCAGCTTTTTGAAATGTTATTAGCTCTATAAGCTTAGCTCTATAAAGTAAAGAAGGAAGATGGGAGACTCCAAGTTTCTCCCTGCTCCAAAGGCTTTCTGAGGTCTGAAGGAAGGAATACGAAAAGGTAAGTCCTAAATTCTCTAAAAAGTGTGTCTTCTTTGAGAAAAGCAACTCAAAATGTCACTTAAGTGAAAATTCAAATGCTTTTCTTAACCTCCTTAGCACCAGTTGAATCATACTAGCTACAGGTATATTTAATGGTAGAAATAGCATAAACTCACAGGAATGTATAAGAAAAAATGTATTGTTGTTTCAACAAAAAAGAAAATACACTGAGGAAAAGAATAACATAATGAAGTCTACAGAGTGACATTCTGCTAAAAAGGTATGTGGTCACACTGAGGCAGTCCAGCAGAGGAATTTTGCAGGTCTCAGAGCTGGAATTTTGCCAATTAATCTTTCCTCTGGCAGATTAACACAGAGATTACATAGCCTCTGTGCATTGTTATCCACAGAAATAAAACCTGTAAGAGTTTGTTCACCCATACTCCCCACTTTATTTATCCAGTTTTTTATTTCAGCCACTAATCTGTGAAGAATTTCAGCCTTTAGCTCAGGGTTATCAGAAAGTCATTGTGATTGGATAACATCTGTTTCAGCTTTCATCCATATAGAACATAAGCATTAATCACTAGAAATGGAGTGTGAAATGGAAAGAAGAGCTAAATGCACATTTGACTCTCAGTGCTCTCAGAGAAAATGCCTGTAGGGATCTGACCAGAGGGAAAACTTTTCTGCGCTATGGCTGGCATTGCCAGCACAGCCTGTGTGAAAAGCCAGTCATGCTATCTAACAGAAATTCTGCCTATTTCAGTTTAGTTTAAAGATACAATAAAACCTTGCCCTAGTTTAAAAGAACTATTAAAACCAACTAACCCCAAAATAGTACAACTGTTTGGTTGTGGTTATCAGAGTGTGGAGAAAAATAAGCCTTCTCTTCTGTCCCCCAGTCACTATTTCCAGCACTGAGACTCGTATTGTAGCCTAGTGCTGCACATGGATAGCTGGGGCCAGGCTCTCCTGGGGCAGCAAAGAAAATACAGGGCTAGGCACAATCTTGGACTAAGGCACGGTGAGCTGACTTAATAGGCCTTTTCCATCCGGAGTTTCTAGATTTTCACAAATCTTGGCAATATGTGATGAAGAACTCTGCTGTTTAATTTTTTCTTTTTTTTTTATACTGGTCTGGCATGCCTCATGGTAGCTGGATTCTGATTTTTTAAGTCACTTCAAGAACAATTAGTTTTGCCTTCATGGGAGCGATTAGGCATGAGATACCATGAGACTACTTAATTTTCTCTCCAAATTCATTTGCTTGTGTACATTTAAATCTTCATCTGCTCTAGTTTGCCCTTCCACTGCACTTTCTTCTTTTTTTTTGGTAAAGGTTTGCCTTCCTGGGTAGAAATATGAGTCTCAAAAAGCTGCTCAAAAAGTTGGAAGGAATGTATAGTCAGCAAATCAGTGTTTATGTGATGTCAGCCTAACAGCTACTGCAGAGAACTGTCCTGTTCCTTCAGGACGTTTGTTAAGGGCCAAAAGATTTACTCCCGTAAGCAAATTTTTGCAGAGTTAAAACCCACACTGGGTGTCTGTGGGCCTTGTGGCTGACCAGGTGTACTTCTCTGGCAGCTGAATGAAGAATTTTTACAGCACAATGCGCTGAATTTGCTCCATTTTGTGAGGATTTATGTGCACTGGGAGCCCTTTCGCATTGGAGAACATGTTGAGTGTTACGGAAGCTACAGAAAGCTGGCACTGGAAGACAGCTATATTCAGACCTACATCATGCTATGTGTTTTGTATGTATTCCATCTTGTAGAGGTGATTTCCAGCTTTGCTTCTTACATCACGAGATGCTCAGAAAACTGACAGTGATTCTTCTCTGAAACCCTGACAGAAGGCTTCTCACGGAATTCCTCCAAACCCATAGTATATAATCATCCAGAGCTAGTAGCTCTGGGTGCTAGCTACTTCTGTAATTTTAAAACGTCTTCTTTCATCAACAGCCAGTTAACTGAATTCTTCAAGGCATAATTTCTGTGTAGTGCAATGAATTCAGCAGATTACCTGTCCCTGTTCCCTTTATCACTCCTCCCCCTTGTCATACTTTGAGAGAAACTGTTCTCAGCAACTGAAGCTCTGAAGTCCCTGAAGAAAGGGTTTGCAGCTCAATAAAAACATCCCAACAACCCTTGCCCATCCATCAGGTCAGTGCTACACTTCTGGGGGGGCACTGGAAGTTTCCAGAGCTCAAGAGGGGGTGTCTCTCTGGGAGCAAGACAGAACTGTGTTAACAAGCACATTATTTCTCAAGCATTTGAAGGCTGAGCCCACACCTAGCTTTTTCCAGAAAAATTACTTTGTTTGGTGTCCTCCCCCAAATTTTTTTTGCAGTTTCATTGTAGGTAGGCTTAAATATATTTATCTTATGCACACATCTGTATTCTTCAAGCTCTGTATTCTAGGAAGTGTTTCTGAAGGTTCATGTCCTTTGGTCCTTTGATTTCTTGTGTGTGTGGTTGGGAAGTTAATGTTTACTGGCATTACAGTTACAATACTTGAAAGGAAGACACAGCTTACAAGTGAAGGTGAATATCATGCAGCAGAGAAATCAGTCTCTCTTCAAATTCTGCTTATCGACATGGGATAGTTATAATAGAAAGGGAAAGGGAGAGACTTTGAGCCTCTGTAATGAAACCAGCAGTAGTTCCCAGAAGGATGCCTTGTGTCTAAAATCAAGGCCTGCCCTTTTTACTTTATGTTGCTGCATGAATTCTTTAAGCTGACAAAAATCCAGACTTCACCTAAAATCAGAATATTCCACTCTGGTCTAATACGAAACACTCAATTAGACCTGTATAACCAGGAAAAAAACAAAATCTACATAGACAAACTCACAGATATCTATTTATATTAGTCTGGTGTTCAGAAAGATCCCTTCCCATTTTAACAGAACAGAATTTCCTTTTACAAGTGAACTGAAAGTCTGCCAAGCAACTGCCAGACATTGAATCCTTTGTGTTTTCTGGAGCTGATGCTTTTAACCTGTGCTGTAAGAACTGACAGCTCCATCTCCAGACAGTGCTCTCCCACCTTTCCACCCCCAGCCTCTCTCTACCAAGCATACTTATACCACACCAAGCAAGCTTTTCTTTCTGTTAAAAAAAAAGAGAGTATAGGGGAAGAGAAATTATTGCCCGTTCTTGGCCTTATGCTTTTAGACTTTTATTATTTAGGATATATTTTACTGGCCTTCTTAAAAAGAAGGCATAGAAAGACCTTTATTAGTTTGGGCTTTTTTTTCTAGGTAGGCAACAGCCTAAACACAGAGGTAGAGACACTGTCTCTGACTGATTGTTCTCTTCTCTAAAGGTAACTTTTCTTCTTTGCAGGTCCTTTTACTCTTGGAAAATATATTCCATTCTAAAAACTCACTGGTGCTTTTAGAAAATCCTGGGGTCTTTTAAAGGGAAAAATCTAATGAACTCATAGGAAAGCAATAGAGAAGAACAAATCAGAGACTGTTTTTCTCTGCACACGTTAAAGTGCAATACTGAACTGAAATAAGATGTTGTTATTTATATCAGAATAGGAGTAATTGCAGTTCTACAGATGGTAGGTGAGATATTCACCGACGTCAAGAGCTTAAAAAATAAGTAAACAAAGTCTGTAGGAAAGGCTTCATCCTGCAGATGAAGAACTGTAAGCAGGTAAAAGGGTTGTACAGAGAAATTCAGTAGCAGATGCCAGAACTAGGACCTGGTCTGAAGAAGATATTATTTTCCTCACCAGACGTCCGTTCTTTCCTTTGGGCTCTATGCTTTATACCAGCTTGCAGAATAGGCTTTTTGAAACTATTTAGTATTCATCACAGATGATAGCCTTGTAATTTTGTAAAAAGTAACATCTGTTCAGGGAGAAACTGTGTGTACATGTATAAGCAGGCTTCTAAGACACGTATTCAAGAGAAGTAACCCTAAAATTTACCAACCTGTTCAACATAATACAGTGACCCAACCTCAGAGCAACCTTCTCAGGTAAAGTAAAAGAATACATAATGAACTTCAAACCCAGTTGACATCAAATGGTATTTCTTCATTGCAGTTCTATTGTGTTTTTGCTGCCTGATAAAAAGAATCTCCCGCCACTGGCAAGTGGAACTTTTCAAACTTAATCTGTATTCTGGACTTTGCTCTGGCTTTAACCAGCAGAGTCTTGTGTCCATGCCACTGCTGCTACAGGCCTCCCATAAGCTTTCTAACTCCGGAACTCACAGTTTCATCTGATTTCACTGGCAAGTTTGACAGAGTTGTGAGAAATAGAGTTTTGCTGCAGAGCCACAAGTTGGCTGAGATGTTTGGCACAGCTCTGATGAAAACAGGATAATTTTAAGGTTTTAATGTGACCCCACACCCAAAAAGCTTCATTTGGACTCTGCTCTGCTTAAAAAAAAAACAAACCGTTCTTTTGCCAAGGGTTACTTACAATACTTTTGCAAAGTACTACAAAGTTAGCTTTCCATATTCAAAAACAACTATTTGTGTCCCCCTGAGATCAGCTAAAGAAAACATTTTATTCTACTCTCTCCTTTATACCCAAGGATCTAACGGAAAGCACAGAACAAGGATTAATTGCATGTCATAGAGTCTTAGAGAGTCTCTTGTTCTGGGTACCAAGAGATTACTGATGGTGTTGAACTCTGCTTTCATTCAAACATGCCTGATCAACATTACTCCTCTAGTTCTATACTCATACAAATATAAATACAAGTAATAACACTTTAACACATTTCACATATCTGTATATTTATTACAATTTCTTGGTCTATGTAACCACAGACAGCATTTGTTGTTCAAAACTATGGTGTGTTTCTCACTGACTGCCTTTTGAAAAAGACATCTAATCTTAGAAGCTGGTCTTACTATTAATCCCTGTATCTTTACCATGAGTGTTCGAAGCGCATGGCTGCTACATTTAACATGGTTGATCTTCAAACCAGTATCATAAGACCACCATATGACAGTGTCTGACTGCAGACAGTAGCCTTTGGCTCCATTGCAAGGCTTAATTGGAGGCCTGGGTGGAATACGGGACTGCAGTGCTCCAGCTGTGGGTTCTGCTTCCAACAGTGCCACATGTGTGCTAACAACCCCACTTGCCACACAGCTATACCCCCCTGAGAGTGAAGTGGGGATGAGTAGCCATACCCTCACTGCCAGGTAGTAACTGAGGGGAGTGCATGATAAAAGGGCTAAGCAATGTGCTCCAGGGCTTTTCAAACCTAAGGAACTATTACCAGTCAGTATATAAGGTGACATGTTATTCTAAAATCTGTCTCTTTGCATTCAGCAGTATTTTTTTCCACCAGTATCTCTTTTTCTGTCAGCAGCATACTCTTATCTCAGATGTCACCCTTATTTAATTCCATCCTTTCCCCCCCCTTTTCTTTCCCTCAGACAGATCAGCAATGTGGTTTTGAGGTAAATCTCCACATTGCCTTTATTTACTGCTCTTTGATTCATAGCCAGGGCAGCCTTGGAGTACACGCACCTGGATTCCCTTTCAGTGAAACATCATGGGAAGATGTACTCTAGGAGCATACCCAATTCACTGTAGCTGCTGACAGATACTGGCTGGATGGGACCAGACTAAAGCTGATACAAAGCCAGGTCTCTGAAATGTAAATAGATTAGATGTTGCATCCTCACTACCAGTTTCTTCACCCTGTAAATCTGCTCCTGTTTCTTAATGTAGCAATAGCGTGAGAAAGCCACATACCATAGCAAGCCTGATTTCAATGTATGAGGGTGTCAGGAGACATAACAAATGGCAGTGGAACAATAAAGTTCATCAGGGCTGAAAACAGCTATGTGTTAATAATTCTATTTTCAAAATGATAGAGCAAAGAACTACAGTTCTCTGTGGTCACCATCATACTTCCCAAGCTGCTATTCCACTATTTCAAGACTTAAATAGCTAAATCCAGCCATCCTCTGTGAGACTGCCTTTGTGTTTGGATTTCAGTAGCAGAGATCTAATCAATGACTCTGGGATCAAATCAGGTCCTCTGTGGCATAAAAGAAACGGATGTTTTGCTCTGGAACAAACCTTGGTGTCTTGCCCTTTTGGGCTATAAGTAAGAGCATGGTCTTTGATAGTGTTAGATCTGTTCTGGGGAAACAGAAGTTTTTTTCTTCCAGGCTTCACTTTTTTTGTGCTTTACAATTGTAATTTGTGATAGGAACACTGGACAGGTCTCCCTGTCTGAAGCAAAAGGAGGACAAAAGCACTGGTATCCCTCTTTGCAGACAAATCAATAAGCCAGCTGCCCTTCAGTGGTAGCAGAAAATATTGTTGTACTTTCTCTTCCTTATCTCATTCAAGCCCCTGTGGCAAGCGCAGTGTTCTGCTCATGGGAGGCATCAACAATAACAAGAAATCCTTAAAATGAATTGCAGCAGTCAAGGAGACTTTTTTGCTTGATCGTGGATGGAGACAGAAGTTGGATTTCAGAGAGCAGAGCAACAAAGAAGCTGTGAAATTTATCAGAGATGAGCTGGCTGCAAGAGTGAGTCAAGAGTCAGGCAAAATAAAAGAGGTCAAGTATGAGAACAAACACAACCTGTAATGTTTGGAAGCAGCTGCAAGCTTGGAAATATTATATAGTGTTAATTCAAAGCTACTGATAGATCAGATTTGTGACTCTCTGGCCTGACTTACAGATCAATAGCATATGTTGGGTGTCAGAAACTAGAGTCAGCCATCTATAAGTCAAAATGCCCCTCTCTAGAGAGAATGAAGTAATGAACAAAGCAGAGCCAAGCTGTGACTTTCTGTCTGTGTAGATCCAGATCTGTCTATGAACAGAGTGTCAATCAGTCAATAAATAAATAAATATGTGTAGAGAGATTGGTACTGGCCTATGCAAAGATCTGTGTCTATATTTATGAGCCTGATAATCAAATCTTTTATAGAAATGTGTTTATATTTCTTCTCACTCTGATATTTCCTGTATGACAGCAGTCCAGACAGATTAAACTTGCTGGCACCTGTTCCAAAGTATATCTGGGGCAGGAAGAAAAATAAATCCAAAACCTCTGTCTGTTTATAAAGTTTGATTTCATATGGGCATTTCCCATTAGCGGTTGAGAAAACTTGTGATCATTCAGAAATACATCAGCTATTGATACTGATTTGGATGTTCCAATCTTACCCCCTCATGCAAAGAAAATCATTTACATATATATTTATATGCATATATGCATATATATACATGTATGTTTTCATTTAATCTTTCAACACTTTATAACAGCTAGCTTGCTCTGCAATTAGCTTGAAATATGACTAAGAACAAGGGCTATTGTAACGTTTTTGAATAGCAGCTTGGTTTTATGTCATCTCTTAGCAAGGGTTTCGAAATGTAGCCCAAATTTCACTGGACAGTTTGTCAGATCCTTGATATCTCAGTTGCTTTCCAGCCTGCTGCTAGTTGCAGAAGGAGCCTTGCTCTCTAGATCAGCTCAGCACGTTAGGCTGCCCTCTGAGACTTGCACTTAGATACTTACCGGGCCTGCAGGAGCAAATCAATGGTGACCAAACTCTGATTGATTTTTCACACCAAAGCCAGAATGACAGCATTCAGCTTAATTTGTTTAGACACTTATTGGAAAACAAAACAGGTTCATGGTGCTTGATGTGAACAGCCCTCAGATAAGGAATAAGAAATTAGGACCTTGAGTAGTCACAACTAAACCTCATTTGACTCCAGCTGTAGCAAGACTAAGCTGTGCGGAAGAACAGTCTTACCTCCCAACACAGACCTTAATCTAGGACTTGTGAAATGTGAGCCCTCTTGAGACAGGAGCTTATGTCAGCAAAGGTGCAGGGTAAGTAAGGTGAGCTGCCAAGAAGTCTTGTTTAATATAAGATACCTAAGATCACAAAAGACCTCTTTGGGGTGAGGGCTGGCTAGTAGCTGAAATTACACTGTGTTTAGACTCCTGAAAAACATCCTTGGGGTTAAGGTTGCAGGAAGCAGGGCACCATCCACGCATATGACTGGTCATATAAAGAAAATGAAGCAGGTAAGAACATCCATGCTCTTTTATCTTGTTACTGTCAGGTCTTTAAAACTGCCTTCAAAGTCTCTGCTATAATCTATTGCTGGAGACTCTTTCCTGAAAGCTCAAACCCTCTTTTACAGGACTGTTACAGCTGTGAGTGGCTTGTGAGCTCTTTGGAGGCTTTACCCACTGGGTGAAATTCCTAGCTATATATCCTCTTTGTTGTAACCCAAAGCCCAGATGTAGACATTTGAAAATTTCTGACCACAGTATGTGGGTGAAGAAAGGGCTTCAGATTGTTTAGTTACTCCATCTTGTCTAGTACTGCTCCAGGCAGGGAGCATGGAGCCAACATGGCCAACATCCATCCTTCACAAGAAATGTCTCTTAAGCTGAACTCAAGGCAATCCATAGGGACTACTGCAGGTAGAAAACACCACATCAGAATTGTGTTACCTACCCATCTCAGCACAGACTGACAAAAAGGATGGGACCTGGCCTGTGTTACTATCTCATGAAAACATTAGCCAGGAGAAAAGCTCTCACCAGCAAAACACTGAGGAAATATTACCTCTGCTAAAGGAGGGAAAAGCCCAGCTAGAAACATCATCTCAGCAGGGACACACACTAACAGACAGGAGCTGCTAAAGGAAACAGAAGTGCAGTCTACAGTATCAAAACACAGTGGCTTTCTGCTCCTTTTGATACTCGCTCTTTGCCAGCTGTGAAGTTTTCATGCTGCTGCTTTCATCCTCTGCAATGTGACATGAAACTCCTTCCAAAAGCTGATACTTCCTGTGTCTGTTACCCTGCAGTCTCTCGTGCAGGCCCCAACTTTCAGCAGTTGTCGGTTGCTGGAAATTTTCCTCTACCTTTTGCCACAAGAGGACTCCAGTCACCAATGGCTCTCAGGGAGATGTCTGTGGTTTTTTCTAACTTCCCCAGAGGCCCATTCTAGCAAAGTTGCAATTAGGAACCTGGTTTAGCAGCAGCTCTGGTTTTCAAATTGTAAAATGAGCAAACATGTTTAGCTGTGGACTTGCTTTTTTGGAGCTCTGGACAGACTGCTGTTTGTTAACAAATAACTCCTCCCCTATCCAGCCATGGCGTTAAATATTTTTGCTTTAAAAGGAACTTTGCACTGGAAAACACATGTGGGTAAAAGTGATCTTTTGCTTATCATTAATTGTATACAGCTGTGTTGAAGTGTATGGCTAACAATAAAGACCTGTGCTTAATAACTTCTTTTTCATTTGTTTTAAAGCTTCTTGCTTCTTGTCTTGCCATGTGCCATGAGCTTGAGGGCAATGTTAACAACCATTCATATGGTGTTTGATTAATGTGGTTATGGCTGTAGAGACATTTTACTAATTATAATGATAGGAACATGATTGTTCCTCTCAATTTCCATTTTAATAGAGGTCAATAAATATATCTGATGGATTTTATGGCATCTAACAGCCTTTCTATCTGTAAGTGGAAGCTTGTGGAACTATAGTAGATATGTCGAGAGATACAGAAAACATGACGTGCAAGTCTTCCTGACACTGCAAAATAAGTACATATTTGCATTTCACATAGGTGGGCTCTGATCCCTACTGGGGGGGAAGAGGAGCTCAGCAGCTAGCAGAAAGTGAAGGACTGAAAAAAGAAGGAAGATGCAGGAGAAAAGTGTTGCAATCGTTGCCTAGAGTAAACAGGAAGCTGCTGATCTGTCAGTTGCTGCAGCTCACCTCCCTGTCTGCCTTTATCACAGTTTTAAAACAGCACTAATACCGTGTTGTTGCACATCTAGCATTGTCATTAAAAGACATTAGATACTGGTTTTAAGTGTCCTGACTATTAAGCTCTCTGGGTTGCATTATTGGATTGTAAGGACTCGAGTAACAAAACCGAATCACCCTAACTTCGCTCTCCAAGCATTACAGTTGCAACTTACCGTGCTTTGCTGTTTTTGTTACCTTTGCCGGTGATCGAGTTAATAGCAGTTTACAAGCCCTCTTAGAACAGTTATGTTGCTGTGGTGAGAAAGGTTAAGTGTTGCACACACTGGCAAATGCCCAAAGAAAATATCACAGCTGCAGTTCTTCCTGAAAGGAAGGCTGGTTTCTTGCAAAAGAGAATTGAAGCCAAAAGGGACCTCAGACCTAACTGCCAGGTACATCCATCAAAGAGCTTCTGTCAAAGGGGTAAGTCATATCTGGGGGACACTGATTAATTAGCTTTAAGTTGGGAAGCTGACGTGGTATTAGGACAGAAGTTGGTACAGACAGCAAACCTCACTCCAAAAGCAGGGTTGGGTCAGGTGCTCTGTACTCCACAGCTAGGGTTTTATGGGCAGCTCAGGTATACCTGCATGAACTGCAGACAGCACAGGCTAGATAATGATAACCAGCAGAGCTCGAGATGTTTTCTGAATGGCTGTTAACAGAACAGACACTAGAGGGCTGTGGACAATAATCTTTTAAAATACTAGCGTTTGCATGGTTCAGTTTCCCATCTTTCTGTAGAGTATTTGCGAGGGGAGAACAGGTCCATGTCCTGCCTTTGACAGACAGGCAGGGAAGTGATGGATGTTGCTTTTCTTGTCTAACCCAGACTCTGAGGACCCATCTGGTGCAAGGTCTGAAGACACAGCAAATCCAGTTTCAGGGCTCCCTGGACCACATCAGAAATGCCATGGGTACACAATGCAAATCATCCGTCTGATGTAAACTTTCTCTGATGGTCCAGTTTTATTCACAAAATACTGTCAGTTTTATTGGCAAGCCTTTTGCTCTATGTAGCCACATCACTAAGGCCCATGCGCTGTCCTAGAGCACATAAAAAAACATAAAGTGTTATTCTTTATCAGGGTCTCTAACTGTTTTGACAGGAATGTTTTTGATTGCTGAGTTTTTTAAGTGAGCTCTGTGTGGCAATGTGGCGCTGAAAAGGCAAAATGTTAATAATCATGGAATGATTGCCTGAGAAGAAAATAATCCAGTGGAAAACTTTAGCCAAAATACTTTAAAAAGAATTTTTAGAACTTTTAAAACAGAAGTCCTTGGGAAGTGGACTATGAATCCCACTGTGATTCGTGTAGGTATGCTAGAAACCCTAGATCTCTGTACCAAAGTAGCTAAGGAACTACTTCTGTTGCCTTGGCTGGACAAAACCAGCCTGGATACAGACAGAAGGATCAATGTCAAACCCATGGTTTAGTGAAAAAGCCATTTGGACCAGGCAAGGTGCTGGCAAACTACCTGGCTGCATTTGAGTGAACCAACCTGAAAAAGCAGAAGGGTGAAGGGAGCATAGGGCACATAGATGAGCCTGCCATGGCCTGGAGCAGACAGGACAGGAAGAAGCCAGGAGAGGCAGAATGAGCCAGGGTAAGCTGCTTTGGCCTCCAACACAGTAGCTCCACCTGGCAGTGCCCTGAGCCAGGGTGACAAGTGGCCTTGGCTAGTGCTTATTCTAGCATCTCTGTGCAGTGTCCTGTCCCACTGCACAGCACAGGCTTGTCCTCAGGGTAAAATTTTGGTGAGGACTAAGTCAAAATCCTAACCAACTTGAAGGCAGCTGGAACAACGGCAACTCTCCACACCTTGCAGATGATGGCAGAAATTACTACACATACAGGTGAATGTAATAATTACCTCCCTGTGCAAGTGATTCAAGGGCTTGTTTAATGGGTAGAGAAGGGCTATAGGGGCTCTTGAAGAGCAGGGACAGTTTAGGCTGTGTGATCTGTTTATAGTCCTGCTTTGTACTAGATTTTTTAGGAAAGAGCAAAAATAGAGAATTTTCTCTTGAGTACCATATTCCTAGCCAGGTACCTATTGTTCTATGTACCACCAAGCTCACCAGAAGAAAATTAGCTACCTCTACTAGGTAATGTTAGATATGTGGGGTAAGTGATGTAAGGTGATGCCTGACAGTCTGTGGATGGGCTGTAGTTTGCTGGAAGCAGTAAGTGAGAGAAATTGTGTGTCTTGGTCCAAGTGGAGCTTGTAGCTTTGGATGATTTTAGGTTTTTTCTCTTGGATCTGGAAGACCTTCTCAACTAATGAGTTGTTGCTCTTCAGTGTTTGAGGCTGGCATTCTAGGTAGCATGAGGAACATCAGAGCTTGTCGGTCTTTGTCTTAATTTAGAGGCTGCACACAGTAAAAGGAATCTAGCTTTTTCTGTGAAGGGTGGCGTAGCAGAGCACTCCAGGCATCTGGTTTAACACTTCTGGTTTCAGCAGCATGACTGAAATTTTGCAGCAAGGGCTCAGCTGTACTTGGGTGATTCTGACTCTGATGAAAGTCAGATGTGCACGTTGGTCATGTTATTCCCTCATGTGATTTCTGGTTTCAGAAAGTTTGAGTGCCTTTTAACTCTGTTACTCTGAGTTTGGATGTACTTTTGGCATTACCTATTCCTGTGGCCAAGAAGGAGGTGTGAAGTTCCACTTGGCATCCTGTTCTTGGTCAAGCCTTCAACCATGGGACCCGCACAGTGGAGGGGAGGGGAAGCAGCAGTTGGATGCGTGTAGCTGGGCTGTTGTCTGCCTGTGATGTTTTACCAGGTATTCTACTGCCTGCAAAGTCACGCTTCCCCGGAGTGGCAGGCAGGCTGCGACCAGGGATGCTATGATTGGGCTGTCCTCCTCGTCTGGAGGAGGTTAGGGGGGTCCGTGCTTGCCATGGGATTGATTTTTCACTCTGATGCATAGGCAGAGCTGGGAACGTGCCCGGCTGCGTGTCAGGGCTGCATATTGCATGGGCGCCTTTGAGTCACAGCGTCGGAGGAGGCGTATGGCTGGATGCTGAGACAAAGTGCTGCTGCAGCTGGAGGGCTTCAGCGTGCCGATTTCCCCAGGTTGACTTTTTCTCATTACCTTGTGCATGTCGTCAGTGAAGCCTATGGATGGCGAGTTGCTTGCCTGGGGGGCTGGGTGGTCCGCGTGATTTTTATTTAGGGGGTTGGGTTTGGTTTTCTTTTTCTTCATTTACTCTGCCTTAGCTTCAGCCTCTCCCTGTGTCGAGGAGAGGAAAGAAGCAAACCCTGCGGGGGTATAACAAACCAAACCGAGCCAAGCTCCAGAGAGGCGAGGTCCCGGGGAGCTCCCGCGGGATCGGCGCGGAGGGCTGAGCACCGCGTCCGCTCCGCGCCGATCCCGCTCGTATTTTGCCCGTTTCCTTTGTTGTTTTTTTTTTTTTTTAATTCCTCCCTTTTTTGCTTTTCCTCCCCCTTCTGTTTTTTTCCTCTATTTCCCCCTCTCTTCCCTCCCTCCCTAGCGCGGTTGGATCAGTCTTTTGGTATTTCCTGCCGCCGCCTCCCCGAGTAGCTGTCCGACCGCGGCCCGCCGCGCAGCACTCTCCGTGCTGCGGGGGGGAGCGGCTGCGCGGGGCCCACCCGTGCACCCTCCACCCCACCGCACCCAACGCGTGTCCCGGCGGCGGCGACTCGGGGGGTGCGGCGGCAGGGCGCGGCGTGCTGAAAACGGCACCGCGCGGGGGTCTCGGCCGCCTCGACCAGGTAAGATGCGCCGGGCTCCAGCTCCTCTAGTGGGTCGGCTGTCTCCGAGCCTTTTATCCCCCGCTCAACCCCCAAAGCTGCACCTTCACCCCCAATGCTCCCCCAAACCATCCTCCCCAAATAACCCTCGCAAAGCAAATACCACCTCCCCCTCAATTACACCAATAACATCACTTCCCCATTCCCCCTAAAGCCAGACCCTCTCCTTGTCCCTCATGCAGCCAGGCTGCCTATTTTGAAGCATAATGTAGTACCCCAGAGTCATCTTAAGAGCAAATTATTTCAGTTAGAGGCTGAGCATTGACAGCTCTCGGAGGGTAACCCTTCTGCCTCTGCCCAGGCTTTGTGTCCAGGTTATGCTTAGCAAGGCAGTTTTACCATTTCTGTGTGTACCTGTTGCAGTTTGGGATTTGGCAGTGGGCACGCTGGGTGCCCCCCAAACCCGGTGTCATCTCTGCATGGCAGGGCTGCACAGCTGGTGTGTGGCAGCGTGGCATGAGGGTTTGAGGGCTGTCAAGGTGACACCGTTTCTTTAGACATGTGGGCATATCTGGTTGGTGGAACCCATTTTTAATGTATTTCTTCCATGGTACTGAGGAAATCATAATCAGATTGTCTGCACTGATGTTAACTGGCTATGTGTGAGGATATTAATTACCTTTCTATAGGCACTTGTACAGATACTGTGCTGGAGACCATTTGCATTACTGTATGAAAACCATGCAGAGTTGAGTTTGGGAATGCTTTTAGCTTACACCAAGTGAAGTGAAGCAGCATTCCCAGAGAAATAAATACATATAAATAGAACTGTCTGGATCAGAAACCATGGTGGGTTGTTTTGTTTTTTTTTTTTTTTGAGTGCTATGAAAACCTAAAGTGTTACAGTGTGAAACAATTGTTTAACATGAGTGAGGAGGAAACTTCTTTGAGTAGTCACCTTCTCACTTTATCCAGCTGCAGCAGTATCTTTGTTGTCAAAATATTCCTTTCTTCTCTTTACACAAGACAGTGTTCAGCAAGGTCTGTGCAGCAGAGAGCAGCTGTTGCATTGGATGTGTCCCCATTTGCCACCTTTCCTCTTTGGCAGCAAATCTCAAAAGAGGTGTGAATGGGGAGGGAAAGTCTCAGGCTTTGCTCTGTGGTGGCTTCCAGCCTGTGCATAGTAAGCTTTCCTGTTCAAAGTGGAGAATGGGTGTTTTATCATAGAATCATAGAATAGTTAGGGTTGGAAAGGACCTTAAGATCATCTAGTTCCAACCCCCCCTGCCATAGGCAGGGACACCTCACACTTTTCTGCAGGGCACCTCATGGTGATATAGTAGATGACCCTTAGAGTATGCTCACAACCAGCCTGGTGAAGAGGGTGATGTCTGAGGTGGGCCAAAAAGATGTGAGGACAGCAAGGGAGTCTGGTTTGGCACCAGGGGTGACTTTGTGCCACTGTTGATCAAGGTAGGAATGGCAGTTCTTGATTCAAGGGGAAAAATGCAGGCCTTAAACATATCGGCAGCCTGTTTTGGTCTGAAGTGGATGATGTGGGCCTAAGGATTGATTTAATCACGGTGCTACATGAATGTAACTGAAAGGCAGATATACTGCTGTAGTCCTTTCACCGTACTTAATATAAATTCCATGTGCTTTATTGCAACACTGATTCATCAGGAGAGAGTGGGAGGGAGGGTTGTACAGTACAGGTGGTTCAGTTTCCATTGCTAGGTATTTAGCAAGATGTTTTCTTAGCTACAGCAGGGAAAAAATAGCTCTTTGTCTGATACTGTGCTGTAGTTTGGAATCTGGGATATCTCTATGGAAAGGCTATTCCTATAAACTGTAATGGGCAGTGTTTGACTCAATGTGCTGTGTTCAGAGAGAAACTGACTCAACCAGTTCCTGTTATGTTCATAGATCATAAAAACTTTAGTTAAGCTGATCTGAATTGGGTTAGATTTACTTCATGTCCAAGGGACCTGTTACTCGCTGGAGGCAGTCATGAGATTGTCACTGTTGCCAGTGGCAAAGGTCTTTTAGGGCTGGATCAGGGGCTTCAGAGGTGAAAATGAGGCTGCCTGGAAGCATGTCAGGAGGGTCCTGCTGCTTCTGAGCCATGGAGCACAGACCTTGCTCTGAAACTTGTGCTGTTTGATCTCCTGTTTTATTTGGCGAAAAAGCTGCATTTAGTGTATCTTCTCCTGATCTCCCTGCCTTTGGAGCATTAATAGCACAATGTTATCTTAGCCAGAAATGCTGCTCCTTACTTCTCCACTCTTCAACATGAGCCGTCTCTGGCAGCACACTGTAGGTGTTTGTGCATGTCTGCTGTGGTTACTAAGGTAAAGGAAACACAAGAAGCAACTCGGGGGAATGGGAACAAGCAATCCAAATGCCAAATAAATGCAGGTTTGGGCAAGAATGACAGTGATGTGCTATGCCAGCCTGTCTCAGGGTTGAACTGGGCTTGCTTGCTCCTTGCCTAGGCTCCTTACTGTCATTGCTGGCATTTGTGCTGTGCTTTCCAGAGCACCCAGCTTTTGAGACTGAGCAAACTCCTCCTAGGTGCTGTTGCATATGGAGCTCACAGCCCTCCTTACCAAGCAGTGTGGTTGTGGTGCTTTTAATTGTTTAGGGCTGTGTCTAAATCACAGGTTCTGCCCTCATCCCAACCCTTCCCCACCACTGTGGCCCTTTCTGGCCATGCAATGAGAGAGGAAAGAGATAACTGTCTGAAAAATACCCTTTTGATAAACTGCTGCTGAGCCTCTGTGAAGGACTAAGGAGCAGTGTACATCCTGCCCAGGCCTTCCTGCCTGCTGCTTTATTGCTCCAGAGGATGAGCTGCTGAGGACTTTCTCCCAAACCCCAAGTAGTTCTTACACCTGTCTGCAAGCTGTCCTGGTTTTGTAGTCTCATCTTCCCATTGTACATGTCTGCCTTCTTCATGTCTTCTCCACAAGGTGATGAGTTACTCTTTAGGAGCAGTTTTCCTGCCTGCAAAATTTACTACCAGGTGACACAGCATATTTTAGCATACTGTGTATTTTAAACCAGCATTCAATTAGTAGCTTCTCTCCTTTCTATTTTATAAGATGAATCTTTCTGCCTTTTCTTGCTGCGTTGCTTTGAAACAAACCTTGTGCAACACTGCAAGCCTGATAGTTGCTGATACAATAAATATTTTTTCCCCCTTACCTTCTTCAGAAAAGAAATCTGGATTTGTAGGTCATTTTGTGACCATTTATTTCATATGTGGGTCAAATACAATTTGGGTCTGGTTAATATCCTTTTTTTTTTTTTTCTCCCCCCCCCCCCCCCCCCTTAGTAGTAAATCCTTGGATTACAAAGGCTTTCTGTGAATGCTGAATGCACCATACAGATTACAGCATCAGTGGGCAAGGCAGTAATTTAAGCTGCCCTCCATGAAGCTCGCTATCAATCTAGAGCAGGACACAGGTGTGTTAGACATGAAATACAGAGTCTTTGTATTTTGTATTTTTGAGCTTGGTTTAAAATAGATTTTTTCTTATTTCCATTTTAACATCTGTTAATTTGGCCCAAACTCCTTGTCTCGCTCTGTCTTTATAACAGTGCTCACTGAAGAGATGTAGTTTGATAAGGATTAGTAGTTTGATAAGGATTGATAAATGGATTTTTTTTGTTTGTTTGTTTTAATTCAGGTTCAGTGGATGCAAATCAGGCCCCACATTTTTTTGACTGATGATCCACCAAAGCTTTGTTGCCTATAATCAAGCTCCTGTTACCACTTGAATTTCTCTGTGGACTCCATATCACAGGAGGCACATTGGCACCTGTGCACTTGGGGAGTTGTAGTTGTGGATGGGGCTGGAGGCTGTGTAAACCAAGCCCAGACTGTCAAGCATATAACCTGTTGTTTTTTTTCAAACCTGGTATTCAAGTTCTGGCATGTGGAAACCCTCAGCGTAGGTGCTTAAAGCTTTCTTTTCCGAGAGTGTGAGGTGCTGAGAACCTGGGAGGATCCCCTAGCCCTGAGCGTATCTGAGAAGTGTGGTACAGGGTCTCCTCTTCCTTAGTTCCCAGAGCAGGTACATGGCCAGGATGTGTTAACATCAGCTTCCCAGACATTTTCCATCTTCTCTTATGTCTGCTTGGATTACATATTTTTTCATGTCAAGGTCTATCTTTTATTTTAAGTTCACACAATGTCCATTGCACTCTGGCCTTGGCTTCTGCTGTTGGACTGTTCTGTAGTATAAATAAAAATAATCCCATTGTGTAAGCAAGATCCTGAATAACTCCTCTAAATTAGTGAAGAGAGACAGTGCAACAGTGCCAGTTTTATTTTCTTCTCCCAACAGGTGCATCCTCATGAGGAAATAAAAGGTAGGTAGGGAACAAGTGAGAATACTGAACAACAACCAACTGTGACTCAGAAGCAATTTAACCACAATAATCCTCTCAGTGCTAAAGATTCCTGTTACCAGATATATACGATATACTGTTCTCTGCTATAAAGCTGTCGTCAGCTGACGTCACTGTGTTAACATAAGCTTTGCTGTTACCCACAAGATGCACAGTTAGCAGAGAGCAGTCCTAGTGCTGGCTGCTTATTATTGCTCATGTTCTCCTAGCTGTTGAACAACAATATAATAAAGATATTTTCTGCTTAGTATTTTATTCCTGATGGCTGGTATGCTTACATTGGGTTAAAAATGCTTCTAATATCAGTTCAAGCGTTACCAAGCCACTGTCTGATTTATTTATGAGAGCATAGAATGATCATTTAACAAGTGCCTCTCTTGGATACATCTTGTAGGTGCTTTGTCTTTTCTTTTCTTTTTCCTTCCCCCCCCCCCCCCCCCCCCCCCCCCGAGTGGCAGTGTAGAAATTAATTGTTTGAAACAGACTGAGATTCCAGGGAAGATCTGTGTTTGGGATTTTCATATCCTATCATGGTACAGATGTGAATAGGCATGAAATCCATGTACTTTGCCTTCACAAACAAAATCACTCTGCAGTGAGATTGATCTAAATAAGGATTTGTTTGTGTGAGTCGGTGTTTGCAGAACTGGATCTTCCGAGTGTTTACCTCTTATCACCATGTGTTTATTAGATGGCATGTAAATGGACATAGCTTCTTACATGATTTCATCTTGGCCTCCTGTGTTGCATCTGACATCATGGTCCCCTTGAAGTCTCTTGTTTTCCCATTCACTTCATGGCTGCCAAGTGCTTTTTATCCAGTGAGTGTCTCAAAGAAATCACATCAACAATACATTGCTAGCTGGAGAGAACTTTTGCTGAAAGCACACAAAGGCAATAATTTGCCTTGTTGTGTAAAATGCAAATTTTTTCCTCATATAAAAAGAAAATTGTTGAAGTGAATGATAGTGAACAGAGGATTTGTGTTCAAGTACAGTCTCTGCAATGCGAAAGGGACATTATGCTTTCCTTAATGAGATTCGCCTGTTTTCCCTTGGAGATGTGGAATTCAATTTGGAAATAGAATTTGAACAATTTTTATCTGAATATCTTGCTTTTCTACTCACTGAACCTTATTGTTTAATAGCTAGATTCACTTTTAACTGATTGCTTCATGAAGGTAAGATAATAGCTGAAAAAGTAAGACTTTTTCCTAGACACTATTTAATTTACTGTAATTATATTAAGTGCTAAATTGAAAGAGGCTTTTCTGGTTAAGATGAGGATAATAAATAGTTGTGCATTATTACCGCGGCAGGGGAAAAAAAGAGATTTAAGTTTTGTTCCAGACTGAAAGAAAATCTGCATCAATGTGGTCCTTAATGTATTTTCTCTATTGCTGACTCTGTTTTTTCTAGAAGAGCTCTCTGCCCTTTGTACCTCAGGGATGCAGCAGTTTCTGAAAGGAAACAGCAGGCACTCCAATTGAAAATGGCTGTGGAAATAAAGTGAAAAAGCAGATTCCACCTTCAAGCCAAGCCTGGAGCTGCATAAGCAGGGGCACTGCATGGAAAATGCTATTTCAGGAGTCAGCTCTGAAGGCACCAGATTGTACTATGGCTCCCTAGAGGCTCTGCTCCCTTTGTGCTACACTCACGCTGCAGAGCAAGGTGTAGCTTGCTGCTGTTTTCTGCTTGTAGCAAGTTGCAACAGCTCGGGTCCCTGGGCTGGCTGGGCTAGTTGAGTGGGTGCATGCCAGCTTGCTCTGCCATCCACCAGCACCTGCCTCTGCTCTTAACTTCCTTGGAGCTGCCGGCAGCTTGCGTGGACAGTTGCTTCCCTCTGGCTCCCTTGTTTGAGTGTCTGAGCAAGTCATAAGGTGTGCAGAGTTATAAATACTATGTAAAAACTCGCCAGCTCTTTGTTTTGGCATGTTTGGTGCAAATGAGTGGCGTCTATGTTTTTAATGTGGAGCTGCTGTAAGCACACTGTGCCTCTTACTTGGAACAGGATTTCACTGGGTCTTCAGACGTTGAAGCTGTCAAGGGGAAAACAAAGTGTGTTCCTTCATTTGTTCACCTCTGTACCCTAGGATCCAATGTGCCACTTCTCTGCAGTGTTGCCTCCACTGGCTTCCTTTGCTGTCTTGCTAGGGCTGCTGCCAAGCTGATCCACAGGGACTTGTCCCATATGAACTTTTGTCTTCTGGGAATAGTGCTCAGTCCATTCTTACCTCTCAAAGTCCATCAAGAGTGCGTGTGATTGTACTCAGCACTTGTGATCGGGGCTGGATGTGAACCCCTGGGGAAAGGAATTGTGTGAATTATTTAATCTCTTGGGTGTTCTAAGTCCCTTGTCTAAAAAGCATTATGCAACATGGGGCATTTTGCTTCATTTGATGGAGGGTCTGTGTCAGCCTCACTTGAACTTCAGAAAGCTAGGTACTTTGAGCACTAAAAGTTTATGCCTTTGTTCTGAATTCCTTGGACTGCAGTATGGGAGACTTACACTAATGTAAGCAGCCTCTGCTTTTAGGTGGGTCAGAAATATTTCCAATAAATGTTCTGGTTTCTTCCCTCCACCGCTAATTTGATACGTCTGGATTCAGACAGGTTGAGGCAATGGAAGTAGGATAATTTTGTGGTTAAGGCGTTTGGCTTTGGATCTGGGGATGAGTGTTAGTTCCTGCTTGCATCACAGGCCTCATGTAGCTGTGGGGAGATTGCTTGCACCCCTGTGCCTCTGTCTGCATCAGAAAAATAATGAACAGAAAGTAAGTTTTGGGGTTGGTTTTTATTTATTTATTTTCCAGCACTACTGGCCTACAAGACTGTTATGAGGGCAGGGAGAGAGGGTCTGATCTCTTCTCTGGGTTATTTGGGCTTGCATGTCTGTCCTGTCTTAGCCAGGGTGTGGACCTCTACTCTCTGAATAAAGCCAGTGGGAACTCTTTAGGCCAATCTTTTCTTCTTTTTTCTTTTTCATAGCTACTTTTTTTTTGTCATGTCCTTTGCTTTCATCTCGCATCAAAATTAAATAGAGTTAAATAGTGTAGCTCTTAATGTTTTGAAAATGAGCTGAGCTGTACGCATAGACAGTGCCTGCAGGAAGCTTTGAATTATACTGTAATATTTTTAATGTGCAATCCTACAGCACTCTAAGCTGTTGGCTCAGTGAATCTGTCTTAGATGAGCCACAGATGAGACTCCTAGTACTGTAAATATCTGTACCATTTAGTTTTGAGTACCAGAACATGAAACAGCATATGAAGAAATAATAAAAAGGAAATCAGTAAAACAGTTCTTTCTTCAGGCTGATTTGGAAATGAACCTAAGAAGAACTAAGTGGAGAATAAATGTGGTGTTTAGGGGGTGGAAATGTTAACAAGCAATACAAGCTGCCTGTTGAGGCTGCCCTTTTGCTTGCTTTCAGTGGAGTGAGGTACAGCACTCTGACAGCCTGGAGAAAGACTCTGCAGCACTTGGTGTGGTGATCTTGTAAAGGGCTGGTGAGTAAGTGGGCTCAGGTAGGAAGGCTGGAGTTTGCTTTTTGGATAATTCAGTTTTTCTTTCCATCCTAGTTGTCAGATCCAGAAGTATCAGTCCTACCAATCTCACTTGTCTTTGCATCTGCAAGCCACAGTATTTTAGACTGAGACTCTTACCTTGGGTAAATTCTGGTTGAATTATAGCATGTATCTTAGGCATGTAGTACGCTTCCATTTTTGTTGGTGATTCTGTTATGCTCTTCAGCAATGTGTGCAAAGGGTAATTACCTTTACAGTAAATGATGTGTACTTTCTAATCTGGCTTTCTTCTAGCTTCATTTTTTTCCAGCTTTCTGATATCTTTTCCTTCTGAATAATTGCAGTCTCTAATCAGGTGATGCTTTAAGTGTCTTTGATAAGTAAGTTGAACACCTTAAATCTCTCCTTACAGTTGATTTAAGACTCGGAGATGCCTTGTGGTTTTTGGTGTTTTTTTGTTGTTTTTTTTTTCTGTTTTGTTTTGTTTTCTTTTTTTCCCCCTGGGTCCTTTCCAAATTTTCATGGTTCTGTATCTCAGGTAAAGATTTTGTGTGTGATGCCAGCAGTGATCTTGCAGCTACCACATAGAGAAGTAAGGTTGCATTCTGACTCTTGCTTTTTTTTTTGTTCCTTCCCTTACTTGTTTATGCTTCCAGGAATTGAGCAAGCCCTGTTCACCTGCGGTATTACACTCGGCATTCAGGCTGTTGACTATCTGTAATTCTTTATAATTCAGAACTGTTTTGGAAAACTAGGTACGTGGAAAAAGAGAAGGGGGTATTTGGTCTGGTATGTGACAACACAAGGTTGTTTATCATAGTTGATAACACTGAACTTTTTTTCTGAACTTTTATAATCTGCTGATATTTTGCCAGTAATAAAAAGGTCAAGGAAAAAAGCTAATTCCTACAAATCATGGCATTTCATTATTATTAAACAGAACATGGTTTCCTTGCAATGAAATTTCAGCCACCCACAGATTTGTAAAAGATGAATTACCAGCTGGTACAAATGCATAAAAATGTATAAAACCCCCAGGTTTCCCTAGCATTCTTTATGCTACTGGCCCCTCTTGCAGTGATTTGTCCTTTCCTTAAGCAGGGTATAGGGATGATGCAATAAAAGTGTGCCTTGAATACTGAAGACAGTAATGAAAAGAAAATTATCAGAAGTTGGTACTTGGAAAATGAGACATTAAGTTGATTTAAAAGGCTGCTAGAATCATCTCTCTGGCCTCAGGTTCACAACAGGTTGTATGTTCCCATTTTTTAGCAAGGGTTTTCTATGTTAACGATTCTCTATTATTTCTAAAGTACAGTAATTCAGTGAAATACAACATTGTGTCCTGTTCTTTCATTGTTTCCAAACTTCCCTAATAATTGTTGTCTCTGCAATGCCTCAGTTTGAAACTGCAGTGCTGTTCTTGTAACCCCAAGGGGCCGTTACTGATACAGATTCCTACTGTTGGAGGCAAGACACTCTCTTAAATGTAACAGTAGTGCTTGGGCAATGGATGGGTGTCAGCTGTGAAGTTGGAGATGCTAGGTCACTGGCCACAATAAGGAGCTTGGGTGGGTGTATGGGAGTTCAAAGGGAAAGGTGCTGGCTCCTGACAGGGTTACTGTTTGTGATGGCAGCAGGCACTGCTGCAGGTTGGCAGGTTGATGAGTGCTAGTGCTGTGCATTAGGATAGCTTATATTTTGCACAGAGGCAGCTCAGCTGCTGTACTTTTTTAAAGGAAAAGTGGTTTGCAGGGGAGTGTTGGCTTGTTTCCCTTGTAATGGAGCATTTGCTGCTGCCTCTCCTTAAAGCATCTCTGCAGATATCTATGAATGCATGCCTAGAAAGCTTTATTATAACAATTATATGGCTACAGTGGGCAGAGGAACGGTGTGCTGCAGTTCTTGCTGCCAGACCACTCTCAAAACTCATCTTACTGTAAATGCTTTCAAAAAAGGGAGTGTTGAAAGGTCTGTACGGGGAGAAACAGCATGTGTAGTTTTTGGCTGAGTCAGGTTTTACAGTGTCATTACATGAAGGTCCAGTGTGCAGAAGCTGTATATTTAGCTACCCAGGAATTCAGTGTAACAGTAATTGGTGTTGGGAACAGGCCAGATCCATGACATGGATTTATTTCAGAAAGTCCTGTTTTACCATTTGAATTACTTCAGCTGAAGCACTCTTGGGCACCCCAGTGGGTTTTACTTCTTTACAGAGCATTGTATGTGTTGGGACTCTCTGTGTTGGTCCTGGCAATGGTGGCTGCATTATAAAATGCTGAAATGAGCTGGAGCAAGCTGCTGTCTGTGTGAGATCTGAAGGAGCATTCCCAGCTTCCTGCCATCCCAAGGGATATGAGGAGTCATATTCATCCCTGCTTTTCTAGCCTTTCATATTTCAATGCTCTAAAAGCTTATTGTTCTGGTACAGAATAAGTGTGTTTCTGTATGTGCTTTTAAACAAACAACATGTTGCTGCTCTTCATTCAGCAAACATTTGCCAGGTACCTAACAGACTTGTTGGAAAACCCTTAAAGATTTATGTTTAGCACATGGAGTACAAAAGTCTTGAGCTCTACCTTTAAGGTATCTTTTTCTTAGGATGACTTGCATATGGAGGTCATTCTTTCTTCTTTAAGATCCTTCCTACTATAAGAAAGGATACAGAAGCTTTCCCTTATGAAAGCAACTGGTGTTGCTCTGTTTGGGTTTGTTGCTGGTCCTCCTGCAGAGTATGTCTCTCAAAATATGCTAATTTCCGCTCCCAAATTCTTTGTTTAGCCAGCACTGTCTTTAAGCAGGCTCAGAAAGAAAGGTGGAAACATTTAATGCAGCTGGAGAAATGGTTCTAATTTCAGTAATGTTGAAGCTGAACAGGAAGGTAGGCAGGTAGGCAGGATGCTCTGGGGCAAACACATTGTGTAATGCTTTTGCCTGTGCACACACAACAGTGGTATCTTCCTTACAAGCCTGTCTGATTGATGTGACATTTCTTGTTTATCAGATACCAGTGTTATCTCAGCCTGGGAATTTCTGTGGCTTTTCTACACCCCAGCTTAAAATTGAACTTAATGAGCAGCTTCTGAAAAGTCAAGGGAAAGTATGTCATGGCCTGCCACTGTTTTCATTCACAGCTGAAGTAAAATTTACTGGGCTTTTTCTTGATATTTTCACTAGTTCTTTGTAGGCTTTGGATGGATTGTTAACACACACACACAGACCCACCACCCCCCCAGTTATCAGGTTGCTTTTCTTTTTTTTCCTCATAAATGTAATTCAAGGAAATGCCTCCCGCTTTTATTTAAAAACTAATAAATCAGGCAGTCCTGCAAATATCAGATACTATCTCAATGTCACAGAAAAGTGAAGGAAAGAAGGCAGGGCAATACCATTTGAACCACTTTTTTATTTTCATTCAGATATTTTTAGCTAATGGTGATTTTTCCTTTGTGTGAGTTGGTGTGTTGTGTCAGTGCTAGAGGCTGCCAATGTAAATGGCTGTCCTGGGGAAAAGATGCCAATTGACACTGAATCTGTTCCAGTGACTGCTGGATAAAAAGATATTAAGGAAACATAAGGAATGCTTCAGCAGCTCTCCTTATTACTAGTAATAAAATCCAGATCAAAAATTGAAGCCCCAGTTAAATCACAGTCTAATTAGACTTTAAGTAGTCCAGAGCTTTATTTCCACGGTTCTCTTCCTGCTGTTTTAGACACCCCACTCAGGTAGGTACATGTGTTACTTCCTTCCTTTGGTGCAGTCCTTCCAAGGCAAAGTGGCTTAAGTACTTTCAATGAAAGCAATAAATTGTTTCCAACCTCTCCTTAGTTTGAAATGGACTTTTTTTTTTTTTTTTTTGATTCTATATATCCATTTAGGACCTGATCTAAATCCTACTGAAATAATTGGGTGGGTGGAAGCGCAAAGCGAATGATGGGAACAGTAAATTAAGCCCATGGTTGAATATGTAAAGGAATTATCTTTGTACACATTTGGGCTTTTATTGTGGTCTTGTTTTCTCTGAGCTCTGCATGTTTCATGGACTGAATGTGACCTGTAGAATGTCAGGGGCCTGCCATGTTCATAGGAACAAGCAGGATATGCCCTTTACTAGGTGTTTGATTCTTTCCAGTATGCAAGACAGCAGCTGCTCTACAAGTGTAAAATGTGTGTAAAATCAAGGCCGAGAACCTTCCCCTGTTTCCCCCAGAGCATGCAGAACTTGAGTACCTTGTCCTGAAAAGGTTTCCTTCCGTGAAATTCTACTTTCACACAGGGAGCTCACTGGGGTACGTATTTACCACTCCCCCTTCTTGGGGCAAGGAAAGCTGGGAGCAGTGATACAATGTCTTTGTTCAAAAGGAAATAGCACTAGAAACACACACACACACACAAAAATCCTGTTCCTTGCAGGATAAATGAAGGCAGCCTTAGGTTTGCTGTAATTTATATGCTTTCCTTTCTTGGTACTGTTGCTGAGAAAGATAACAACGTGCCTGCTAACTGTCCAGAGATCTGCTGTCCCAAACCAAATAATTGCAGCATATGGCAAGCAGAGAAAGCATGAAGGTGTTTGATGGGTAAGCATTTCTCCCCAAGCAGAGGGGAATATTTGTGAGAAGCTAGTAACGTATTGTAGTTGAAATGGCCCAATCACTGTATCAGATTCCTAATCAAGTTGCCCAGGAGAGACTTGAACAGCTGGTGTAGGAACAGAAATCACTACCAATACATTATTGGGCACCTAAATGAGTGTGGGCCCTGATCAGGCCCACAAAATGTTACCATTTTGTATTTCGTGAACAAAGTCAGGGAAGATTTCATTGTGTGGTTACTAGCATTTACTCCAGCTTCTTCCCTTCCTCTTACAGCTGCCTTAGTTCATCTGAAACAAGATGCTTGGCATGTTTTGCTATTGTTGAGATTTGATATTGAAGTAGTATCCTGAAATCCTTATCCTTGATCACAGCAAGATGCTGCTCAAGCAGTTGTCAGAGAGCTGATGGTGGAGGACAGTAATAAGGTGGATGGAGAGAACTGAAACATTGATGTGGATGAGTGTGGCTGCTGAAGAGCTCTCCAGAAGTGAGAGAAGTTAAAGATAGCTGTGAGGGTGGAGACAGGCTCCTGTACTGTAATTATGAAGGGTGGTGTTAGAATTGCTGCTGCTTGCTTCAAAGGTGTGCTTGAAATTGAGGTGCTTTACAGTGGCAGCATTTAACTTATTTCTGTCATCTGCTTTCCTTTTAATTGATCTGCACAGGGGTTTACCAGGGGAGGCTTCCCGAGCTGTGTAAATCCCTTGAAAAGGTGTGGGCACTGAATTCTGATCTCTCCTGGATGTGACTTGATGTTTCCTGCTAAGCCAGGGTAATCGGGCTCTTCTGCACACCTGGTTGTGCAAGTCTGCTGTATCCCATGTATAAAATCCAATGACTGGTTGAGCTGACCAAGGAAAAGCTGGTCCACCTCCTTTCTTCCATGTAAACCAAGGAACATCCCTGGAGGCCCTACGTTTGCTAGATTTAAGGTAGGAGGAGGGGAAGCCTGTGTTTGCGCAGTTTAGGTGGGGCATTGAACTGCAGCCCTTTGAAAATGCTGGTAGGAAAGTAAGCAGAGCTGCCCAATTTCAGAGCTCGTTGACATTGTTCTAGCACTTTTCCAAATGCAGAGACGGAGTCAAGGCTGGAGAGGCAGATGACGTATGATTAGGTGTTCAAAGTTAAAGTTCTGATATGCAGGTATAGTCAGAATAGCTGGGACTGTGTTTCTCAAAGTACTTTGCTCACATTTCTTTTAGGGATAATATTAATTATCCAGGAACATATTGTTAGTCTCAGAAAACCCAACATTGTTAGAAATGGTGAAGATCAGTTTAAAAATACAAACATGAAGGAAGGAGAAAGAGGGGAGGTTAAGGAGCCACCTTTACAGTTAAATTCAAAAACGTCTAGCTTATGCTCCACCACACACTTCCAGCCTTTTCTCTCCAGCCAGGAAAGGTGTGGGACTGAGGCTGGGGTGGGGTTGGGTTGGTTGGTTGGGGTTTGGGGATTTTGTCAGGTTTTACTAAAAAGCAATTTTTTTTTTTTTTTTTTTTTTCCCTGAAGCAGTCCCCTGAGGCTTAAAAAGAAAACAAAAAAAAATGTGTGAAATTGATTACAAAACGCAAAATCATAGCAGCCCTGGTTAAAACACAAAATAGGGTCAACATCTCTTTAGTATCCTCTTTTACACCCCCAAAACTGTTCAATTCATGAAGAGTAGCTATAGTGCTAGAGGAATCCATTTGCTCAGTAGGCGAACAAAATACGTTTGACTTAACTTTGAAATAACACTGTGGATGGGTCATAGGCCTCCATTGGCATGTAAACTGTGCGGATACATGCGGATGAGAGCATGGATCTAGGTTTGTTGATAGGAAGTGGTCAGTGCAGGTACATGCGCTTGTAGTCTGGAAGCGAGGTAGTGGTGGTCCTCCTGGACTGCTGCATCTCTGTCCTCAGGAGGCAGGCTGTGTATGTAGCAGTGTGCATGTCTGGTGCTTGCAGCAGAGTGCTTGCAGGTGTCTTATACAGCACTGTGCAGTGCTTTCCTTCACTTAATATAATTGCAGACTTTATTCAGGATAACATTCTTGCCAATTGATGTGGTGGTGATAATTATAGTCACTGTTATACATTACGTACTCACTATTGTACATTATGTACTCATTGCAGGAAGAAGGGAAATTAGGTGAGGAAATGCTGGCTTTGAAGAAAAGGGGTGGTTGTGCCAATTATCTTGGATGTGTTGTTCAGTGATGGTTAACCCATGTGAGTGAAAGCAAGTCTTCTGTGATGCTGTGCCAAGGTCAGGAATTTGAGCTGTACTTGGAGAGTGAAAGTTACAGTCTTGCAGGTTAAAGCTTCTTAGAAGAAAAAAATCTTTATTACATAAATTGAAGCAGAGCTTTTTGAACTCTGCCATCCATACAATCTCCCTTTTACACCCAGAAAAGTGCTATGGCAGAGTAGAGCTAAGACCACCTCATATGAAGCATTCAGCAATGCAGGGGTGTAGCACAGTGGGTTTGTGAAACTTGTCTTAATGTGGGAATGCCCACGTGCGTGCCTACACACACAAGCTGCCAGAGGAGATCAAGCAGTGTGTGTACTTGATTTTGTGGGAGAGCAACTACTGCAAAAATACATTATCCTTTTCCATATGTGGTGAAACAATGCTGTACTGATTTGTACCACCTGCAGCTCCTACTCATTTACCTGGTGAAAAATAGTCAAGTTCAGAAAGGTGACTGACATTATTTTGTCCATGTTTCCTCATATTGTAAACAGGATTGATAGTGCTTGATATGCTGTAGGTTGAGCTACATTTGCAGTACAGCTCTCCTAGTAGCTGGTAATTTGGGGTATCTGATTCATCCATGTGAGTTGCTGTATTGTGCACAACAAGGTCATTTTCCTCTCTGTATCTGCCTTCTGTCTAACTAGACACCATCTTGTATACATTTTGTTCAATATCTGTGAAGTCCTTTTCAGTTCACTTCATATTTGGGTTATATGTGGCTCCCCATGTCCCTGCCCTGTTACTGGCAGATACATTATCGCAGAATCATAGAATGGTTTGTGTTGGAAGATACCTTAAAAAATCATATGGTTCCAACAGATGTACGTAGCTTTTTTTCTTTATTCTATTTTCATGCAGAGATTGGAATGTGTTCACTTGCCTGTACAGGTCCTGTATGTAAGGTCCTGGATATGACTTCATTAAGCACTTGCATTGGTGTGCTTGAATGAATGAGATCTCAGTCTTTAAAATGCTGTCATATAGTTTACACTTGCCAGTCATGGAGAGTGTGCATATAGAAAGGAATTGATGGCCTTTAAAGTTACCCCCGAGCATTAACGGCTTGTTCATTGCAAGAACAACCTGGATACATTGGTCATTCAAATATGAAGTGTTGCTGGCCCTCTGCATCATCTTCTAGTACTTCTACTGCAGTGTGAAAGCAGACACTGAGGCCCTGAATTCCTTTGCAGGACAGGATTGTTGTGTTCCAGGCAGCGCTGCTGACAGGTGTCTCCCCCAGCCCCAGGGTCACCCACCCTTCACAGTGTGGGTGCTCTGGCTGCCAGACTCTCCTCTGCTCTTTCCTGCATGCCGCACTGCAACCTGATAGATTATTCCGTCCAAGTTAATTTGCTGTGGGAAATGGCCCCCAGCAGCTTCTTTCCTTACGGCTGATCCATCCAGGGGAAGTCACAACCACTTGGCAGCTTTCTAATCTGCATGTAAGTAATGTTTGTCTTTCAGTCTTAGGCTTTTTTTTTTTTTGGTTGTTGTTGTTACTGCATGTTCAGGATGGTACCCCCTTCTGTCACTGAGGTGCTGTAAGCTTAATATGTACCAAATGCAGTGGGAAACCTGAAGGGCTGTATTTGGTCAGGGGTAAAATGCTGTTGTTTAACAGTAGGATTTTTGAACTGGAAATACCCCAGTGCTCATACTTAATTGAAACCAGGTTTTTCCAGAGTTTCTCACTTGCACAAGGATCTACTAGTGCTGGAGAGCTGCAAGTACAGACACACCCTGTAACTGCATAAATGTAGAATGAATCTAAGGGGGGCAAAGTCAGTACAAAACTTTTGGAAGGTGGGGTTGTTGTTAAGGTTTTGAGGCTTAGGGCTTTTTTTAACTTCTTGTGAACAGAGAAGCTCCCACTGCTCTGAGAAATCTGTGTGAGTATCCTGAGAGGGGGTGAGCCTGGGTGCTTCTGAAGATGAGGCTTGGGGCTCCTTGTGCTGCTACTGAACACTCACACCATGATAAGCACCAGTGCTGGGTGGCATGCGCCAAAACCAGCTGGGCAGAAAGGGCAACATAAATCAGATAAAGCAGGTTCTTGAACAGATTGTGCTCTATGCTAAATCAGAACATAAATGTCAAATTCCTTTTAAATACCAGGCAGTGCACAGTGCATTGAGCTAGCATAGCTGCTGTGGTCTGCTGGGTGGGAGAGTGGAGTCAAGCTGTTCCCCCACAAGCTAGAACTATGGTGGTTGTACTTCTCAAAAGCATTTTGTCCTGGCCTGAGGCAGTGGGTTACTCCTTTCTTAGCATGGTGAAGAATGCATCTGGTCAGCACGGGGGGAAATCCTGGAATGGTCCAGAAGTGCCAAGCATGCTAACACAATACCAGCATTGGAAAATCAATGAGAATAGCTTTGGAGCACTGTAATGTGGGCTGCAAATTGCAAGGCTGACTCCTTAGAGAGACCACAGATCCATCACTTTGAAATATCAGGCCTTTGTCGCCCAAAACAGGCTTTTGTCTTTTCTTTTTTTTTTTTTTTCCCCATGTGTAATACATGGAATTTTTTTCTTTTTTTTTTTTTTTTTTCTTTGTGTCATGCAGTGTAACTGGAAGAGTCTGGGCAGTTCACAGAGAAGCTCAGCCAGGAGGAAAGGCTCCTTCCTAGCTGCTTGCTGACCGAAGACACACATGCACAGTTGCACTGTGCTTGAGTCAGGCAACTGAGAGGCAGCTCTTGGGACTTCTGGTAGAGCGTTACGATGCTCTCCCCTCTCTGCCCACTGCAATGCTGTGTTTGTAGGGTCTAGGAGGGCTACTACTGAGCAGTTACCTCTGAAGCCAAGAACCTAAATTTTCCTTTTTAGTGGCTTTAGTCACGGCCCGGGCTTTCGCAATTGTATTTTCAGTGGCTGGCTTGTGAGAGTGAGCTCTTTCCCTCCAGTTTACGTGCACGAATCAGGCATGTACAGATACAGTGTGGAAAACATGGTATGCAGTGTTAGCAAGCAGAAGCTGTGATCTCCCTTGACCTCAGCTGGGGTGATTTTTCTGAGTCTTAATTAGATGAGGTACTGTCCATGTGTGAGTTACACATGAAAAGAAAGGAAAGAAAAACAAAGTCTATTTTCACACACATGCTTGTACCACCAGAATTATAGTATGTACCAATGTGTAGTACATACTTAAGGTCTCATCTGGTTTCAAGGTTGAGGGCTGAGCTATGAGTGGTGCAGTGGGAAGGGATTTAGGGTGTTTCTCATAGCATTTCTATTCAGATAAGGATTGTGTTTAGCAGATACAGTCTCCACTTGTGGAGTAGTCTCCACTTCCTGTGCTCTCCTCCATGTTGTGGAGCAGTCCTGCAGTATGCAAACTGGGTTACCTTCAAATGAAACTAAGTTGTGCTTATGACAACTAGAGGAGATATTACAGAGAAGAACCTGTCCTGTAACTTGATTCCTTAATCTGGATTCATCTTCAATCTTGGTAATTACAGTTCATGAGTTTGGATCTTCATGTTTGCAAAAGACATCAGCACATCATCAATCTTTGAGAAATCAGCCCGGTGTTGAAGTCACTGGCTCATGTGCTGTGTGGGAGCCTGGAGGAGACAGCTTATCTGACGGCCTTTCACAAGAGTGTTGGCAGATTAATAGGCTTGAAGTATTGTGGGTTATCACATTGCTCCCAAGTTTGGCTCCAGCAGAGTGGGATATATTTTTATTGTGGTCATTGATGTTGTTGAGTTCTGACCAACAAATGTCAGAGCTCAGTTTTGTTCTCATAATTCTGCTATGCTCCAGGGCGAACTGCCAGGCTTTTAACCTTCTCGAAACTGGAATTCAGTATTTGTGCTTTTTCTTGTAGCAAACACCTGAACTTAGAGGAGAGAGTGCTCTTGTGCTGTTTCAGTGTATCACAAGTATCACAGAAGAAGCATAGGATACTGAAAATTACCTTGGCAGCTAAGTACCCAAAAAGCAGACTCTCATTTGTAAATTAAATTAGGTATGCTTCTTTCCTTTTAGACCTGGAATCTTTCCTATATCAATTAATTTCAGGTAAGAAAGGGTGGGTTAATGAGGGGTTAGGTTTTTGGGGTTTGTTCTTGTCTCACCACTCTTCTACTCTCTTAGGTTAGCTTCATGTGTACCAGCTGTTTCCGTGGAAGGACGTGTACAAACCTAACCACCTGCAACCTCTACTTTTTTTTTTTTCCCCCTCTTTATGAAGAGGCAGGGCACGAACACTGTGTTACCCTCTGAGTGAGTGGCAGAGCGAAGTGGATGTGCCACTGTTAATGGCAGGCTAGCCAGCACTGAGGGGCACAGAAGAATAACTTTTTCTGAGCAAGCTTGCAATGCCCTTATCAGACATGTCATGTGAGTTCCCTTTTCCTATGAGAGCATCCCTTTCCAGTAAGTTGAAGGAGACCCAGCTGCTCTTGTTTCCAGGATAAGACGTGTGAAGGAAAGAGTGTACTTCTGGAGGATACTTATTAAATAAGCAAAAGCCCCACATGAAAGAAATAAATGCCTTAGCATTTATACCTTGTTTTCTGCTTGGCCTTGGACAGGGAATTGTTTGCCATGTGAACCATTTGATCATACCTTTCTAAAACTTGGAAGTTTTAAAGATATAACCATGTCATTGAGTCAACTCTGAAGATTACTCCTAAAACCTTTAGTGAACTCTGAAGGAGAGCAAGAGCTTAGTGACTCAGCACCTTATCACACCACTGTCTTTTGCAGGGACACCCTTTGCAAGCACTTCTGTTTATTGGTTCTTAGGCTGTTGCCATTTCTGGTTACACAGAAGCTGTGCAGTCAGACTTCCAAGACATGGGGAAAGAAGTTGATGTCCTATATCTCACAGGACCTGTGAGATAAAGTCCTTTTGTTTGCTGTGAGGTGCATAGGTGTCAGTGAAACAGTTCCATCTGACCTCAATCCCAAGATTGTCTTTTTGTGCTGCAGCTTTTTGCTGTTGAAGTCCTTATTGGTGTAAAATGTCAGATGGGCCACAAGCAGCTTGCAGCTGTCATCTGAAAAGGTTATGTACCACCAGCAGCTTGAATTTCCTTATTTTTGTAATGTGGAGTGAACCTGTACTAAATTTCACTGGGACAACTAGGAACACTGACTGATAACCTCAGAGCATCCTCTAGCTGAATCTGCGTGAGCAGATTTACAATTAATAAAGGGGCAAGGCTTGTCATTGAACTCCTGAGGTGTAATAATGGAGCTCCTCTTCAGCACTCTTTGTATTATGCAAACATTGCAAGTATTAGGTTGCTGTGAAGAAACACTCTAATACTTTTTTCTTTAATATGTGCCTTTCTGTCCTTTTAAATAGTTTAAATTTATTTTTTTGTTATTATTTTGGCAGTAGCAAGTAGAAAGTTGTTTCTGCTGGGCTGGAACAGGCTGGTGTAGTCTGTGTTGTTGCTTGTTGTCTTAACCTTGCACAGGTCTCAGGAGAAGGTGCTGTAGACTTTGCTCCATGTGGCTAGATGCTTCTGTCCTCCGTTTGAACTAAGAAACAAAGCTATTTTCTGCAGTCTGACTGTTGCTACTAAGTCAGGCTCTGTTAGAAACCATTTTAAACATGGATCCCAAAACTGTTTTCATGTCAAGTACAAATAGGTGCCAGAAAATAATACCTTTGTAGCTAAAGGTTAAAAGTGGTGTTGATTTTTCCCATCCTTGGTGCTAGGTTTGGGATATGAACATGGCCTGCATTCCAGGCAGACTTGCTTGGTAATAATGCTTTCACATGTTACTCGGGTGCCTGAATTGGCAGCAGGATTCTTGGAGATCTTGGCTTGCTCTTCAGAATTAAAATGTAGAAAAACAGAGTCTGAATTTTGCCAGGATATCTACTTACAAACAGCTCCCGAGGTAGGTGTGGGATGGGGCTCCTTTAGCTTTGTGAATTAACCCTCCTTTGTTCCGTATCTCTGGGACTTACTGGGAAGTAAAGCTACCGTAGAAAAACCCCTTTTGGTTTTTTGATGACAGGGGATTTTAAGCCTCTTCAGGATGATACTGGTAGTGCTGAGCAGAGATATGACAAGCAGCCTCTCCTAAGCTTTAGGGATTGAAGAGCTTGGGAAACAAAGTGCTGTTTTAGCAGATGTATGAGTTTAAACAAAATAAAATGAAGCTGTCAGCCCTTTCACCAGGCACACTGGTGACTGGAGGTCAGTATTGGGTCTGGACACTACCTCTAGAAGCCTGGGAATCCAGAGGTATGTGCTTCAGGTGATCCAGTCAGTTTCTGCTATGGTGGTAGGAGTTTATCAGTTAAGTACCAAGATGTATGCTGTGTGTCAACAGGAAATGGTCCCACATAAAGATGCATCATAAAAGTTGAATTTCCTCTCCCCTAAGGTCACAAAATATAAAGCTGACCTCCATGGAGCTCTGAGGGAAATAATTAATGGGGACCTTGGAAATCTGAAAGCTGCACTGCTGAGCCTGCAGGCTATACGAGCTGGAAGGTCTGACATGACTACAGTTGCAAGCTATTAGAAAGCAAGAGATAGTTCTGCTGCCTTGGCATCTCCTCTGTCATCTCTTCCCTCCTTTGCAGCTCAATCTATTCTCAACATGGATCCAAAATACAGACACAAGCTGGCAAATTTTTGAGTGAACATTGTTCTTGTCTGCATCAGGTCTGTTAAATGAGATGTGCTTCAAGAAGCAGAAATGTTTAAATGCATGTAGTAGTAACTTAGCTTCTTGGTTTCTTTCCCCCCTCTGTTCTCAGAAATAGGCAGTGAGTGGTTGGATCATGGTGTTGCTATGGTGAGTCTTAAGATACACCTTTGATCATTGTTGATAGGTGCCAGCCAGCATATTAATTCCAAGCTGTCCATATAGTTCCAGACCAAAATACCTTTCCTGCTACTCTTGATTTTGCTGAACACTTAGCCTGCCAGCTCTCAGACTACTGTGCCTTTTGGTGCTGCTCTGAGAAATTGGATCGGGTTTGGTATTTCCTTATTGGAGGAGCAGCTGATGAAATTAAAGCTGAATTTCTTTGCATTTGTAAGAGTAGTAGACAGGTCACTGTCTGCCTTAGGAGCTGACTTTGCAGCTGTTTAAGACTGTGTATAAACAGTACATTAAAGGGAGGTAGGAGCAGAAAGGCTCTGTGCAGAGAAACAAGAGGTAGCAAAAGTGTAGACTTAATGATTTATATTGCTTATACCCTTGTCTATTGATTTTTCAGTCGTCTTGTTGCACCATTCACTCATACTCAAGTGCATGTATTTGCACAATCAATTTCCCTGAAATTGGGGGTCCTCTTACGTGAACAAGTGTTTCCTGATTGCGTGTAAGTTGCGCAGTCAAGCCCTGGCATTTGTGTTGATTTATTCTACAGTAATGGGGAATGTGATACACTGCTCAGTATTGGCTCCCCTAGCCAATTCTGCTGCAGAATTAATTGGAAGGAAAAACCCTGTTTGTTTTTTTTTTTTTTCCTTTGGTAGTAGCTGCAGGACAAGCCCCTGCAATGCATGCTGATTAGTGTCACACTGTGATGTATGCTTGATGTGGAAATGTAAGGAAGAAAGTGAAGGCTTTGGGGTGTGTGTGTGTGTGTGTGATAGAATCATAGAATACCACACTGGAAGGGACCTCAAGGATCATCTGGTCCAACCTTTCTAGGCAAAGCATGACCTAAACTACATGTCCCAGCACCCTGTCCAGTCAAACCTTAAAAGTATCCAATGTTGGGGGATCCCCCACCCCCCTGAGGAGATTATTCCAATGGCTGATTGTTCTCATCATGAAAAATTTTCCTTCTGTGTCCAGTCAGAATCCCCCCAGGAGTAACTTGTGCCCATCACCCCTCATCTTTTAACTTGTGCCCATCACCCCTCATCTTTTCTATGTGATCCTTTGTAAAAAGTGAGTCTGTCTTTTCTGTAGCCACTACTGGATGATGATGATAAGATTTCCCTTGAGCCTTCTTTCTCCAAGCTGAATAAACCCAGCTTTCCCAACTGGTCCTCATGTGGCAGGCTTCCTAGTCCTTGGATCATTTCTGTGGCCCTTCTCTGGACCCTTTCCAGCCTGCACACATCCCTTTTTTTTTTTTTTTTTTTTAATAGCAGGAACTAAAACGGAACACAGCATTCCAGGCATAGTCTGGCAAGCACTGGGTAGAGTAAGACAATTACTTCACCTCTGCAGGTGATACCCTTGTTGATGTAACCCAGAATCCTGTTGGATGCTCCCCAGCCAAGTAGATCCTGGCCTGTGCGGCATTATTGGACTGTGCTTACCTGGGTGGAAGTCCTTACACTCGTCCTTGTGGAACTTGGTAAGATTCTTGCTAGTCCGTTCTTCCAGGCTATCCAGGTCATCCTGCAGGGTGGGTCCCCCTTCCAAAGCATCCACTTCACCACTCAGGTTGGTATCATTGGCAAACTTCATCATGATACATCTGATATTATCATCCAGATCACTTATGAAGACATTGAACAGCGTCAGGCCCAATATTGATCCCTTGGTGACTGTACTACTTGCAGGTCACCAGGTGGAGAAGGAGCTATTCACTACCGCCTTCTGGGTGTAGCCTGTGAGCCTGTTTCTGACCCACAGCACTGACTGCTCACCAAGACCATGTGTCAGTTCCTGTAGGTGGCTGTAGGAAACAGTATCAAAAGCCTTGGAGAAATCCACATAGGTAATAGCAGGAATTTAAAAGTGTTCCTCATTAGGCTGTAGGAATATGTCTTTTTGTACCCTGAGAGCCTGAGACCACAGCGGGACTGGTTTCCGAGAAACCATGTTTCCAGATAAACAAAGCACTTCCTTGTAAGGTACTTAGAAAAAGCATTTGTTAACTTCTCTGCAGAAGCGAAGCGGTGAGGTTGCCTGGCTTAAGATCACCCTGTTCATGGATGAAGCATCTTAGTACAGAGAGTCGCTTGAGTAGCTTTAGTTTGGTACTTTGAGTTCTGTCCTTAATGAACATTGAAAGGGCTCTTTCTGCTCATGGACTATCAGGATTGTTACCAGAGGGTTTTGCTGAGATAACTGGCTCCAGGTAGCCTCCTGTAGAGTTGGCTATTTAATGTGAACTTCTGGGTATGTGAAATGAGACACTGAGATTCCTTCCCTGAAAATCAGAAATTCAGAACTCCTACTACAGATGGAGACAAGGTCAGATGGTTTTGTTTCAGAAAGCACAATAAAGTTTATAAAATTATTAAGCTAGAAATGTGTCTGGAGTGGCAACTTGTCCTGTCTGCCTTGTTTATGTTCGCCAAAGAGGAGTCCATAGCTCTAAAGGCCTGCTAAGCCACTCATGTCTTACTGAATTAAAAGGCCAGCAGAAGTCAAGGGGGCTTGGCTACCACCCAGTTCTAGGCAAATATGTGAAAGTTACTAATGCACTTTATAACTTGCCTGTATTACTTGAAAATGCTGCAGGAATGACTAGGTTCAGAAGTAAATATGGGAGCAAGTGCTGTAATTCAGAAACACTGTCAAAAATCGGCATTTTTCTTATTGCTGTTTGAGGGAAGTGTGGCCTGCTGATTTAGTGATGCTGCTCTGCAGCAAGGCTGGCTGGGTGGTGGTTTTCTGGCCTTCAGCTTCACTTACTCTGCTATGGTTAAATGCCTCCTACCTATGAAAATATTTTGCTGTCCTGTGTGATTTTTATGCAGTAAACTGAAGAGCCAAGTGACAAGGAATGTGGTGCTTGGGGATTTTTTTCTGTGATTTATGCTCTGGTTTATCTCGGAGGCAGCCACGAACCTGAGAGAACAGTCTGAATATCTGTGTGAGCAGCATTCAGATACCTGTCTACCATGGCTTGCTGGGCTGGAGGGTTTAATCAGCTATTAGAAGATGATACTGGGAAATACAATTTACAGAAAGACTCTGTTCAGAGAGTTTTGAGTCTTTTGTCAGTTCTAATGGAATATTCGAGAGGAAGCTTGTAATTTCAGTCTAATCATTTTGGTTTTATTTTTCATTTTTGTGTGTTTGTTTTTCTGCCAAGCAATTGCCTGCTGCAACCTTTTGCTAAGATTTCCTTATCTAGACTTCATAGAATCATAGAATAGAATAGTTAGGGTTGGAAAGGACTTTAAGATCATGTAGTTCCTGTTTGAATATTGCTATTTACTTGTATGGTAATACCTAGAGCTTCTGATCTGGGATCAAAGTTCCATTGTGCTAAATATTGCACAGACCTGTTTTATTAAAGACCTAGTATTCACTCTTCTAGGAATGTATGGGCTTACCTTATGATACCAAGAAGGGACAGAACAAGGTAACAGGAAACATTCACATGTGATATGATAAGCAACAGTCAATACATACCACATGTCTTGTTCTGAAATGTCAAAGGCTTGTGTTTCCAAAACCCAATAAATATAATGGCTAGAAAGCTTTGTTTTCCCCAGCCAAACAGCAGTTGTCAAAGTGTTTCCATTTTTGTTGTCTCTAAAATATTTGCAGTGTCTTTTTTTCAGTACAGAATGGTTTCTGCTACTGTTTGCAGGACTACAGCCGAATTCAGCAATCAGTGGGCACTAAAAGATTTCTTTAATCAGAAATTAGGAAATCTTGGGTAAGAAGTTTGTGTGACAAACTTCAGTCAAGAGTATTCTCTTTTGAATTAAAACCTGGCCTGAACTTCTGGTAAGTCTTTGCCTTGGTCTATATCCTGCAATCTTCCACATCTTCTGACCACTTGTGCAAGCAGTTGGCATAGCTCATGTTACTTCTGCTTGGCATAAGTCTGCTACAGTGGTATTACAAGAGGCAGCATCACCTAAAGGTGATTAAAAATCCCTAAAGGGATTAAATGGCTGTAGTTCTTGGATAAATCTGAGTGTTTGTCATATGCTGAAAGGGACAGTAGCATTAGCTGGGATGAAAACTGGATACTCAGTGTGCAGCCCTAAAAAGAAAGACTGCAGAGTCACTGCAAACACAATGTTAAAGATGATCTGACATTGTGAACAAGGCAAACTACATGCTGGGCTGCACTAAGAGGATCATTGCCAGCAGACTGAAGGAGATTAATATTTTCTTCTACCCTTTGATGCCCTCCCACTTCAGGGGGGTTGTGGAGAAGCTGAGGCACCCAAACCTGCTGTCCACACTCTGTGTGTGAGGAAAACAGCAGCAGTGATTTTTGAGACACTTTCAGAGTACCACAAAGTGAAAGCTGAATATGTCCCAGCAAGCTCAAATTCTGGCAATTTCCCCTCCTGTGGGAATAGAGGCTTTAAATGTTATCTTCCTCATCTTAAATGCCTTCTCAGCAAGCCTGACTGTACCAGTGATATTTGTCCACCAAAGACTTGTGATGTCCTTGGAAAATGTCAGCTTTTGCATAATCCACTTCAATAGGAGTGTGCTCAAAACTTGTGGGGTCAAGTTTGGTTTGGTTTTTGGCTTTTTTGGGGGGTGGGGTTTTTTTTTTTTGTTTGTTTGTGTTTTGTTTTTTTTTTCTTCTTTTTGGAACATTAGTATTTCTCCTGCCAGCAAGGAGGCAAACATCTTTTCTACCTTGGAACTGTGCAGCCTGCACTTCTGTTTTTCTGATGGCTCCCACATTTGGCTTTCTGTTGCTGGTGAGCTTAATTTCAGAGATGTGCCAGGCTTAGCAAACACATAGACATTTAGGTCTTTGCGCCTTTAAACAGAACAGAAGGTCTACAGAAGACATTTTTTAGGGTAGTTATTCAAAGTAGCTAATAATAAGAGGCTTACCAGCTGCACATGCGACTGCACGGCATCCCTAGACCCAGTTGTGCTGTGCGCTTGGCTTTCCTTCTCTTATGCTTTCATTACTTTCTATGGTGCTGGCCCCAGGTGACAGTGGTCCCAGGGAAAAGTTGGGAGCAGAAGCCTCCAGCCAGGCTTGATCTGGGACTAGACTTACTTTTACTTCTCAAGGCTGTGGGTCACTTCATCCCATCTGGGCATGTTTCGTTGCTTAACTTATGTTCTGGTCTTCTGATGTGTCTCCTCTGTTCTTCATATTCCCAGGGAAACGCTGGTTTGGTTTTATTCCAGCCTGGCAATGAAAGATGCTTCCTAAACAGTAGGTGGCATAAGAGGATGGAGCACAGATAATTTCCCTAATGCAAACTACATTACTGTATACCTTTGTAAGGACTGTAGCCAGGAGGGCAATATTACATAGCTTTTAGACTGCTTTCAGTTGCACAATGATTGATAGTAGGAGCTGGGGCATTTTAAGAATTGGGGATCTACTTCTGGCTTGTTTGGATAGAGTTCAGAAGCAAGAAGGAAGGGACTGAAAATTAACATGTTGGTGTGAAGTTTAATATGGCATCTAACTGCAAGGCAAAGGTGATCTTGGGTGTTGATTATTTAATTTTAAAATTGGCTGGCAGTTAGTTACTTATTACTTGAAGTCCTTTATGGCTTCAGATTTAAAATCTAAACTCTAAGGGAATCCACAGCTCTCCACAGCTGACTAGAAATGCATTTTAAAAGGTAGTTTGCAAGCTTGCAGTTATGTTCTGTGGTAATACAGCAATGGTAAATGTATAACTCCAGGAGTCTACTTGGAGGTGTGTCTGGTTACTGCACTTCTGTCATATTAGATTTTTTTTTTTTAAGTAGCTAATATTTGAGTAAGCGAAAGCTGAGCAAAGGTATTGCATCATCATTGGTTGGTTTATTTAATACTCAAGCCTCCTTTACTTTTTTTGAATGAAGGGACTTGAACCTGACAGCCTGCAGGGTTGTGTAAGGGCTGTGCCAGGTGAGTAGTGCCCTGTGCCGCAGCTGCCAACTGCATGCTGCACACACCTTCCTCCTTCCAAATTACTTCTCTGGCTCTGGAAATGCCTACATTTGAACCTGGTCCAGATCTTGTGACAGTCCTTTATATGGCTTCTTGAACGTACATTTTTAGCCCCAAAAAAATTATGAAATAAGCTTTGAATCTTGCCTCATATACTTCAGGTCTGTAGGAGGAAGATGGGTGAATTAAACTGCTATAAAATTAAATGCTGCCGCAGGAGCAAGGTAGTCATGATTTCAGGGTGCTCAAAAATGCTTAGTCAGGATTTGGGAGAATAGCCACCTGGACCATTATCTCCTATACCTTTGTTTCTTGTTTCTGTATTGTGATGTTCCTGCTTATGGCCTTAATATCAGTGAGTGGGACATGGAAAGGAGCTAAGGATGCTATTAGGACTCCTAGGTATTTCACTGCAGGGATAAATGGCAGAAATGACTCTGAATTGCCCTATATGAAGAATCTCACCCTTATGTTGATACCAGCTGCTCTGTGCTGCTTCTTCCTGTGCTGAAATGATTGCTGTTGAAGGCAAAGTTGTGAAAAGCAGCTGGAAGTGTGGCTGGTATGTCTTCACCAGCAACTGCTGTGCTTGAAGGGGGATTTGGGGTAGATCAGGTAAAGGAACAGAGGCACAGAGTCTCCTCCTAAAGTTCAGGCTCTTCAGAGACCATCTCTTCCCCCCTTCTACAGTCAAATACCTGATTTGCTGGTGTTTCTAACCTATTTATGGAATCATAGAAGAGTTAGGATTGGAAAGGACCTTAAGATCATATATTTCCAACCTGCCTGCCATGGGCAGGGACACCTCACACTAAACCATGTCACCCAAGGCTCTGTCCAACCTGGACTTGAACACCGCCAAGGATGGAGCATTCACAACTTCCCTGGGCAGCCCATTCCAGTACCTCACCACCCTAACAAGAAAGAATTTCCTCCTTATATCCAGTCTAAACTTCCCCTGTTTAAGTTTTAACCCATTACCCTTGTCCTATCACTACAGTCCCTAATGAAGAGTCCCTCTCCATATCCTTATAGGCCCCCTTCAGATACTGGAAGGCTGCTATAAGGTCTCCACACAGCCTTCTCTTCTCCAGGCTGAACAGCCCCAACTTTCTTAGCCTGTCTTCATACGGGAGGTGCTCCAGTCCCCTGATTATCCTCGTGCCCCTCCTCTGGACTTGTTCCAACAGTTCCATGTCCTTTTTATGTTGAGGACACCAGAACTGCACACAATACTCCAAGCGAGGTCTCACAAGAGCAGAGTAAAGGGGCAGGATCATCTCCTTTGACCTGCTGGTCATGCTCCTTTTGATGCAGCCCAGGATACAGTTGGCTTTCTGGGCTGTGAGCACACGCTGCTGGCCCATGTTCATTTTCTCATCGACCAGCACCCCCAAGTCCTTCTCTGCAGGGCTGCTCTGAATCTCTTCTCTGCCCAACCTGTAGCTGTGCCTGGGATTGCTCTGACTCAGGTGTAGGACCTTGCACTTGGCATAGTTAAGGTTCATGAGGTTGGCATCAGCCCACCTCACAAGCGTGTCGAGGTCCCTCTGGATGGCATTCCTTCCCTCCAGGGTATCAACCGAACCACAGAGCTTGGTGTCATCGGCAAACTTGCTGAGGGCGCACTCAATCCCACTGTCCATGTCAGCGACAAAGATATTGAAGAAGACCAGTCCCAACACCGATCCCTGAGGGACACCACTCATTACTGGTCTCCAGCCGGACATTGAGCCATTGCCCACAACTCTTTGTGTGCGGCCATCCAGCCAGTTCTTAATCCACGGAGTGGTCCATCCATCAAATTGATGTCTCTCCAATTTAGAGACAAGGATGTCGTATGGGACAGTGTCGAACGCTTTGCACAAGTCCAGGTAGATGACATCAACTGCTCTACCCCTGTCCATCAGTTCTGTAGCCCCATCACAGAAGGCCACCAAATTGGTCAGGCAGGATTTCCCCTTAGTGAAGCCATGCTGGCTGACACCAAACACCTTGCTGTTTTTCATGTGCCTTAGCATGCCTTCCAGGAGAATCTGCTCCAAGATTTTGCCAGGCACAGAGGTGAGACTGACTGGTCTGTAATTCCCCAGGTCATCCATTTTCCCCTTCTTGAAAATAGGCGTTATATTTCCCTTTTTCCAGTCATCGGGAACTTCACCTGACTGCCATGATTTTTCAAATATGATGGCCAGTGGCTTAGCAACTTCATTCACCAGCTCCTTCAGGACCCACAGATGCTTTTCATCAGGTCCCATGGACTTGTGCACGTTCAGATTTTTAAGATGGTCTCAAATCAGATCCTCTGCTACTGTGTGCCCAAGGTCTTCATTCTCACAGTCCTTGCATCCGCCTTCCAAGACTTGGGTGGTTTGGTCAGAGCCTTTGCCAGTGAAAACCGAGGCAAAGAAGTCATTCAGAACGTCAGCCTTCTCCAAATCCTGTATAGCCAGTTCTCCCGATAGCTTCCAGAGGGGGCCTATGTTGTCCCTCATCTGTTTTTTATTTACTACGTACCTATAGAATCCCTTCCTGTTATCCTTAACATCCTTAGCCAAGTTTAATTCTAACTGGGCCTTAGCTTTCCTAATTTCCTAATTTAATTTTCCTAATTAGCTTTTCCTATTTGATAAGATGTCTGCCATTCGGTAAGCTAACAAACCAGTCCTGATTTTAATTTCTTGGGCTGGAATTTAATTTTTTACAAGGCAGCTTAATTTTGTGCATAGGAAGCTTACAGACACTTCTGTGATTGCCTTTCAGCAGGTTCAGGGGTAGTTACATTGCAATACTGTTATTACTAGCAGGGACACACTAATGCCTTCCTACTTAAACCTCTCTAGGAATCTCTTCATGGGGTGGCCTACTTCCAAGTTGCAAAGAGGAGCAAAAGCTCATTAGACAGCATAAATGGTGATGATTTCAGCAAATACTTCCTGTGTAAGGACATTGATGTTTTAAGTGTCTCAGCGAATTGGTAATAATTAGTAATTCTCTACCATTCTTCACAAAGGAACAGGTCTTTGAAAGAGGCAGTTAAGTGCACCCACCTTCTGGACTGAGCTAACAGACTTTTCCTGTTGTCCTATAAGTTAACCATTAGACTTGCAGGTCATGTTTACTGAGCTTTCTTCTTCCAAACCAGCAGGGGCCTGTAATGAAGCTGGAGAAATGTGACCGGCATTTATGGCAAGTGCCTACTGCAGCTTTCAGATTACACTGGACAAAACTGTGATTTCTCTTAGTGGCAGTGGGATAAAGCAGGAGATGAGCAATAGAGCTGCAACAGCTGTAGTTCCTGTTGTGCTGTTTGATTTTACGGAGTGACTGCAGAATGAACATCAGCTGGCTCCCTAATGCAACATATGGAAAGATTTCAGCTTGGGTGTCTGCATACATCCTGACTCTATTTGTAGATGTGAGGAAGAGATCTAAATTGAAGGTAAAAATGAATGCAGTGTTTTGTAGAAGCTTCAGTGTAGGTGTCCTTTTACTTTGCTACAGGAGACATTATTACCATGGCCTATGCGTTGCAGTAGCCCCTGAACAGTTTCGCCTGCCCAGTTGCAAGATAATCAGGTTTAAAGCCCTGATTGAACAGGGAATCCCATGGAGCAGTTTTTGCATCCAGTGCTCTGTTTAACAATAAAACTCAGTTTCATGATTCAGTCTCCTCATGAGCCTGTGTTAACTTCTTGTACCTACAATGTCCTTTCACAGGGCAATCCTGCTTGTGCTTTTAGCTTCACTTAGTATACTCTAAGTCCTGCCTTGGGAAGGACAGCAAGCAATCCATGTTATCCATGCAGATTCCAGATGTTTTTCATGCTAATGAGTCCCAGACTCTTCATTCATTCCTGATACAGAGCAGTACCTTTGATCACTCTTGCTGTCTTTCCATAAGCGTATTCCAGCTCTAATTTATCTTATCTGAGGTGAAAGGACCAGAGCTTCATGTAGTATTCGATGTGTGAATTAGCCATGGATTTATTATGTTATCTTTCCTACTCCAATGCGGGCTCCTAATGAGACTTCACTGCTGACCTTCTTTCACTGCGAACTGACAGCTTACTCCTATATTTCCTAACTCTTAATTGTTTTTCTATGAAGGACTACCCTTCTTATCCTGCAGCTTTTAGCTTTCAAGAGCTTTAGATGAAAGTCTTCGTGACAACTCTTCTTAAAATCCAGATTATGTAAGAGTTTTATTCATATGGTTGCTGATATATTGTAGGAGCTTCAGGAGGCTGAGAAGACAGGGCTCCCCCTTACAGCATCTGTGCTGACTCTGCAACAAACTTGTATTTATGTGGGTATCTGTTGTCCTTTATTATAGGCTTCACAAAGTTGCCAGAAACAAACATTAGTCATATAGGCATGTAGTTCCCCAGATCCTCCTGAAATCTTTTCTAAAGGCTTCATGATTTTAATTTTCTAGTAATCAGCTGTCTTCACTATGAGTGTTCTTAAAATTCTTAATTGAACACCATCTAGTCCCGATTTGTTACTTTTCTTTTTTCCTATTCGTGCCGGAAGCCCTCCTGTGATCACTGAAATTTCAGATAGGTCCTGGAAAGGCTCCACTGTGAGAACCTCACCAGTTTCTTTTTGTGTTTCTCTTGCAATTAGATCTATGCAGGTTTTAATGGGTATGGGTTTTGTTACTTGAAGCAGCTTTTAGATTAATTCCTGCTATAAAAAAATATCTAAAAACAAGTTACATTTTTTTTCCCTCATTTGTCGCATTCTATTTTAACATCATTTTAATTCTCTTTAAAGAGAGAAAAAACAGAGACAAACATCTTACACATGGGATGTTTATTATTGCTGTAGCGAGACAAAGGGATCTTCAAATTTCAAAGATCATTTATGTCTCTTTACACTCACAGATTAGTGGAAAGCTGTTGCTGCTGTAACTGAGAACTACACCCCATAGTGTTTTTTTCTGGCAAGACAAAGAATACTTTAATACCAAAATGTAATATTTAAAATGTTTGTAAAAGCCACTTAATTGCTCTAAACATAACTGGTCACATTTAAAGGAAAATTGTTACTGTTTCCACGTTCAAGTCAGCTTATCAAGGTAAGACTTCTTTTTCTCCTATGTTTACCCAGTTTCATCTGATGAGACTATCTATCTTTTGATTATGATGGGATTGAACTTTGTCCAGGCAGGCTCCGAACTCATATTGGCACTGTGAGGACAGCTTATGACTTTTCACAGTGATTTCTCTATGCCATTATAATCTTAAGAGCTTGTTTTCATCTCTTGGAGGTATGCAGAAATGCAAATGGCGCTCTCAATTTCTGAAGAGAAAGCTGAAGCCAATGACATTTTTTTTTTTTTGTGGAACTAAATTTCTTTCCATCTCATCTGTTGTAACATGGAGACTTCAGAGTGGTACCCAAATCAAACAATCAGCAAGCAGGTAAATGACATCTCAGCACAAAGGGCAATTTTTTGGCATCTATTCTGGTTTTGAATTTCAACATCTTGGTTGTGTTTATTGCAGGTTCAAGCAGAATAGTAAATACTGAATTGCCAGTGGTAGTGGAAAAGCATGCTTAAGGCTTCCTCAGCACGTGAGCTGTTTTAACAATCAGCTCTTGGTTTATTGCTGAGCTTTTTAATAAATGTCTCCTCTTGATGGTTTTGATATAATTAGAGTTAGAAGCCTATATTTTCTTAAATGAAAGCTGATGCGACTTGTGTTCGTATGTCCCCAAGAATACAGACTTGAGGAAATATACATAATCCCTTTAAATTCAAAATGAAATGGTGAGTTTTCACAACAATGTAAGTAGTACAATACCAACACTTTATTACTTTATGAATATATTTATTGTTATTGTATAACCCTAGCCTCTGAAATTTTCAATAGGAAAAAGTAGATTTAGTATGTTGAGAGTTGGATGCTTTGGAGCTGAGATGTCCTTTAGGTACTTATATAAAAACTCTTGGCTTTCAGAAGTATTGACTCTTGCAATAGCTGCTAGTTAGTAAAATCTGTGGCTGCTCAGACCATTGAAAACCAGCCTGGTTTCTTCCAGGTGAGCAGATGTAGAGTTATAGATATTTGGACATCATATTCTGGAATTAGGTCTGCAGTATTGTCTTCACTTCCCAGTCTGCCTCTCCACCTTGTGTTCACATGTAGCTTGGTCTCACATCAGGTGAAGCCACTGACAAAACTTCCTCTTCTCCCTACCACACATATTTTTCGTCAGTATTGTGTAATTGGGCTGTATACTTTTACATCTTTAAGATGCAGTAAGGTGAACAGGAATACTCTCACTGACTTTGGAAAATATTAGTCCAGATCCTTTCATGGTTCTCTTGTATCACCTGGTGAAAGCTGTATGAAAAGGCTATTCCTGATGACTTCCCTGAAATCCCCTTTGCTTTTAGAGATCATTCCATTATTTCAATCAGGCCAACACCAAGGTAAGTGAGGTTATCAGCTTTGATGTTCATTATGGTTGCAGCAGATGTTGCTAGAATTCTTCTGTTTTATACATGTGGTTTTAAAATTTGTCACCAGGTACCAGCAAGAAAGGCAGGTGATCTGACCTAGGCATATGAACTGAAAAGAAATGAAATCTAATTTAGTCACAAAGTTTTCAGTTCAGTGCCGTGTTATAGCTCATAACACAGACTATGCTGAATACCAGAGCCCTAATCCAGTTGAAGTTGGGATCCATTTAGCCCTGCTTTCCAGACTAAATGGGAAGACTGAAAATACTCGACATTTGGGATGTTGCAGAAACATTTCTTGAAGGTGAGAAAGTTCCAAGGGTTGATGGGGTGCTTAATAATTGATATCCCAGAACTCTGATAACTTATAGGCTTTTACATGCTTTACATCATTGTTAATGACAATTTTACATTCTGATACAAGCAAGCAGTCCTGCTCTGCAAACCCCTGAGGTACAGTCCAATTGATTTAGGCTGCATTAATTTATACCCTGCTGACACTTTGTGTAGGGAGATACTTTGTTTTGCTAAACAGGAATATTTAAGCATGCACGTGATTATTTTGCTGAAGTGCTGCCTTGAAAGGTGGTAAAAATTGAGTTTATGTGATTTCTAAAACACTGCAGTGTATAATTTTGATTAAGATACTCCTCTGGATTCTTTTATGCTAGCACTTATGTGGTAGAGTTTTTGGTGTTTCGTTTTTCAAAGTTAGACATTTGCGTTAATTCATGTTAATTCTTCTAATTATTAATTCGGAGACATTTTTTTGAGACTCTATTCTTCTGCTAAGTAAAATAAAACTTAGACATCTCAGGATAATGACATTATTCATTTTCAGCCGAGGGTGTTTTGTTTTGAACTATTGGCCTTGAGATTTATTTCCCCATTTCCTTGTCTCCTTTTCATCAGGTCTAAATGCAGAGTCATGATTATTCTTCTCAGACTCAAGCCTTTAGTGCCCTTTCTTCTTGATTTCATTTTGATTACAGCTACATCAGCAGTACTATCTTGAAGTCCAAACTCCAAATATGTGGCATTCCTTCACTGAGTGAAGTGTATTCTCATGAGAAACACTGTACAGATTGATTTCTTGGCATGAGCCGAAAAGGATTCACAGATGTGGAGTGGTCAAGGTGTAGGATTACAGCACACTCCACTGATGTGAGGGTCAGCTGGCCCTCCATTAACCTACCCTTACATTGCCATTTGCTCTTGTCTCTTTCTAAACTGACACTGCTTATAAAAACAGGTCCTGAGAACCATCTATTTATTTATTCTGGGATGGTTAAACTCCCTGAATCATTTCTCTGTGCCTCTCAACAAAGCTGCAAGAGCTCAGAATTCCCTTTCCTCCCATTGAGGAGCAGACATTACCCATCTTGGGAGGAGGTCACTGCTGTAGCTGTGCTGTTGTGTGATGAAGCCTGCATCCCAGGTGCAAAGCCTGTATCCTGGGTTTGCAGTCCCACTTTGGGGTGCTTTGGATGGGGGCTTCAGTGGATGACTGAAAACTGGGGGCTGTGCACCAGACCCACTCCTATCTCTGAAGTTAGTTGGATGGGAGGGAGGACTGCTGCTATGGGGCAGTTCAGATCCAGGACTGGCAGGTTCTTCTTGAGCCATCATCTGCTGGAGATGACTGCTGATTCATAAAGAAGGAATGAAGATGAGTATACTCCCACACTAAAGCCAGCTTTCATTAGTGGTCTTCAAAATCTCACTGAAACCTTCCACCACAGACATTTACTCACTAGCCTTCCAGATCATCCTAGCTGCTTTGAAATACAATATTTAGAGGCAAACATCCAGCCCAGCCTCTTTCACAGAATCTCGGTAATCACTGCAAATCATTGTACATATAGTTTGGAGTCATGGTTTAGATGGTTCTGAAATGAGCCCTTGAAAATGCTATTAAGTGAGAATATGGGCAAGAATGAATCACTTCTAACCCTTTGAACTTCTCTGGGCTGGTTAAAATTCTGATTGGCGTCTTCTCTAACACAGTCCAGTTGTCTTCCTGAGCATTTTACTTAGCTGTATCTTCTGGATGTTGACGGGTGAGCTCTGGGCGATCTTGCTACTGCAGTTGTGAAAAGTACTACTCCCTGATCCTGTTTCTTTCCTAGGAGTAGTGGACTCATAGCAAACAACAGAAGGAAACATACATTAGTAGCTTCACTAAAAATCCAGCATCTTGGCCTAAAAACAATTCTTAAGATGCCCAAGGGATTCTTCAAAGCTATGGCAGAGTTAGCGTCCCTGTTCAAGACAGAGCACAGCTCCTGTGTTGATGCACCATTGTATTTGCTGGGGCTTTCTCTCCCTTGGTTGTTTGGGGGCACAGGGCACGGAGGCTTCTCTGACAATCCGCAGTACAATTCCAGCTCACTTAGACCAAGAACCAGCCTCATGCTCTTGTCTTAGATGGGTGTCTTACTAAGCTGTAGCTTTCCTTTTGCTGTCATGTTAGACCTGGGGTATCTGGTATTTTCCTTCAGGCCCCAGTTCTGGGAACTAGGGGATTGCCCAGAAATACAGCCAGTGTTGAAACATCTGAAGTATCTTGCATCTCTGACTTGAAAAATGGGAAGTAAGTAAAATAACAGAAAAAAAAAAAAAAAATTTAAAATGTCATGAGGTTTTGGTTGGGGTTTTTTTGTTTGGCTTTTTTTTTTTAGTTTTGTGAGTTTTATGGTTTGACTCACAAATATTTCTCTCTAGGAAGAACTTCTATAGGAAATAGAAGCTCTGTTTTAGCACAAAGCTCCAAACAATCTTGCTCATCTGGAGTAGGACGTTTTTAGGGGGTTTGGCCTTTTTAAATAGAGCTCCATTCTGCAAGATCTTGTTGCTTCACAAAGTAGTCCTGGCTAAGGATATCAATGAAGACCTGTCACACCTGGGCTTGCTGTGAAGTGGTATGGAGTTGGCTGATACAGCAGCTCCCCTGCAGACTTCCCTCATGCCCTGCACCCCAGGTTGTGGGGTTCCATTTCTTGGTTTGGTCTTGATAAGCATTCTCTCTACTGTGAAACCCAGAGCCTGTCCCTCTGAAGGGGAAGTCAACAACAACACCTATAATCTGTGCTGCTCATTGATTATGGGGGTGGAGAGTGGTTTCAGAGCTCCATATTAAGAACTCATTGCAGTGTAATGAACCAGGCATCATCTTACCTCCGAAATCAGGAAAAATTGCCTCACTGCTCTCTGTCCAGGATAAAGTTGGCAGATGAACTAGATACTGTGGCCTCTGCAGACTATGACAGCAGCACAAATCATGACCTAGAGGACAGTAATTGTAGCCAGATTATTCCCTTATTGCTTCTATCAGTAGCATTTTTCATGTCACAGACATAGCTTTCATCTGATACTCATGTTCTCCTGTTTTGCTGATAATCTTCCAGTCACATCTTTTCTTTATACATTTCCTATTGGATTATTTTTCTTGCTGGAAGTCTCTTTCATATACCAGCAAGGAGTTTTGCTTTCGGAATACATATTTTAAAAAATAAAAAAAACAGCTCCATGCAAAGACCACTGTTTGTCAATCCAGATATAAAAAAGGTAATGACTTAGGATCTTGCCAGTAACCCCCATTCCTTTGCTATGAATAATGAGAGAATGTGTGGCAAATTAAGTCTTTGTCTTACCCTGGCAGGTCCCAGGAGAAGAATCTCCAACATGTATTTGGAGTTTGTAAACCAGTGTTAATGTAGATATCTTCCTCTCTTCAGAGATCCACCCATGTTGAGTTATGGGTGTAGATTCTATTTCTGAATTAAAGTCAGTAACCAGGAATAGGAAGGGAGAACGATTAAGAGCTGGGAGAAGAGTTTTCTGGCTGTGATTTGAGAAAGGGTAATGGAGTAGATACTTAAGGCCAGATACAACACTGTTCGGGTTCTTAATTCTTAGTGAAATAAATGGGCAAGCCAGTAAAATGAAGACCCCCTTCGAATGAAATTGGTGGTAAAGAATGTAAATAGCTTGTTGAATATGGTCTCTACAGATGATAAAGTTCTCCTATCAAAACATGTCTTTACTGTAGTAACAAAAATGAAGATTTGAAAATAAATTGAGCAAATCAGAAGCAAAAAACCTAGTTTCTGTTTTGAGCAAAAGCATGGAGGGCTTTTGGTGCTGGAAATTTCTAGGCTAAGTTTCAGCCAGAGGGGAATGTTACTTGCACCAGGTAAAAACATTTTCCACATTCCAGAAAATGTGTCCTTAGCATAAAAATGCTGACCCAGTCCTAAGTACAGTTTTATAAATAACACATTAATAAAAGAACAAAACCAAACCTATTTAAACCAATCCCAGTGGTCTGCATTAGATGAACTACAGTTGCCAGAAGTAGGATATTAAATCTTTAATCACTTTCACAAAGAGGAGGAAACCTCTGAAGAAGTACAGCTCTCTGATATTGAGCCACTTTCAGGAAATATTAAATTTGACCACCAAGGTCTTTTTGTTCTCTCTTCATAGTTGTAAACAGGAAAATACTAAAGGGTCTGCTTTTTGTGCAAATAGCTTGCCTTGAAACTTATGTGAATGTGATCTTAGCTGAGATAAACAGTTTCTTTGTACACTGAAATACAGTGAGCAATGGGAGAGAAGATGAATTTCAGCTGAAGATAAATATAAACAGTGCATTTTAAACTTCAGCAGAAGATATTTCCGGTCACAGCCTAATAGGCAGCTGTCTCTTGGTGGTTGCTGCATTGCTTTGGCTTCTGTCAAATGAGTGAAGATGATTTGCTTTACATTTTTTGCCAATTTTAGAGTCCTGCTACTTTGAGGATCTTTTACATTTGTTGAATGGTACATGCATATATTCCTGCTCCTTTTGAAGACACTCTTCATTCAAGTGCCCTGCATCATGACTGTCCATGTGTCTTTTCAGAATGAGAGCATAAATCATTTACAAATTAAAAGACTGAGACACTATACAGTGCTACAGATTTGGAATTGTATGAAAGGTCATTAATTGATGTGACCATTGCAAAAGCATCTACGCAGATGCATTTACTTTGTCCACTGTTCCTGGATTTAATAGACAAAACCTGTCAAAATAAGTACAAGTAGTCAGCAAATCAAGTCTTTCATTGTTGTGCTCATCTTGAATGTATGTCACTTCTTAGAATGTGTGTAGATGGATCAGGTCCTTGGATGATTGAATTCAGCCTAATGCCTCTGGAATGAGAAATTCAGTGGGAAACACAAGAGACAGACCAAACTGCAGCTGGAAACTATTTGACATATCTCCCTGTAAACTTCTGTAAGGTGCTTAAAACTGCCGAACTTGTATAGATGGAGGGCAGTTCTGTAGGAGCTGTTCCAAATGATGAAAGTCCAGCTCAGTAAATCTGACAGTCACAGATCCTGAGGATATATACTCATAGAGACCTTGAAAACAAACAGATGCTGTGGGACAAAAGAACTTCTTGAGCATGAATATATGCTAGTATCTCTCACTTCCTTTTTTATATATGTGTGTGTTTATGTATAAGTATGTATTTATATGTTTATGTATGAGGAAAGGGAAGAGGTGCAATATACTCCAATTAGCTTATTTCATATTTGCATGTCTTTGAAAGCCTTGTGTGGCAGAGGGGGCAGGAGGAAAGATCTGAGTTGGGAGCACTGCCTTGGAGCTAGGAGAATGTATAGTGGCTTATTAGATGCAAACAAACAATTTCAGACTAGGGGAAATTGTCAAATATAATTTTAATACCTCTGGGAAGATCACTGGTTTGATTGCCTTCTCATTATGTGTCTTGGGAATGGACTCTGAGGTTGCTTTTGTGTTCTTTTTCTAGTTTTCCTTCCTGTTGTAGCAAAGATGATGGGCTTGTTGCATTAGACTTTTTTCTTTTGCAGGAGGTGCTGAATGAATGTGTAGAAAAAAACAGCCCCAGAACACTGCCAGTTCAATGCTGTTAGCAAGTGGAGAGCTAGTCCTGATGCAAGACCAAAATGAAGTTGCCTTCATCTCAGGAATGAAACATGTGAAACAAATATTAACGCTATTCTGAGCAAATGGCTCCTTCCTTCTGCACTTCATCCACCCAAATCAAAAAGCCACATGATCAACTGGAAAGAAAATTATTGTAGTTGTGAAGCAAGCAGGGCACCAAAAGGGGTCTATTTAATCATTTTCATGTGTTGCTAATGGGAAAATACAGAAAGCAAGTCATCTGCAGTAGCAGGCATTTTTAAACTTCCACAAACCAGGGTTGTTTTGTGTTTTTTTTCATGCTTGTGTGAATATGACTGCACAATAATTGGTGTCATAACTTTCACTGGTGACTGTCCTGCAGTGAAATGACTGTCTGTACCTGAGAGATTCAGTCAGAGCTTTTGCTACAGGGAGTTTCACGTCATAGGCCAGACCTGGTGTAACAAAGGAGCAGAAGGTTAACAGGACAGAAAGCAGGAAACATAATCAGGAGACTTGGGGGGCAGCAGCTGGGAGGGAATAATCACATCTTGCAGCCAAATACAGCTGAAGAGCCATGTCAGACTGCTGGAGATAATTGGTTCATAAAATCAGTCATTTGGAGAGCTCCATAGCTAGAGACTATCCTTATAACAGTGGCTGAGATAGAAATCAAGAAATCATGGACTGAAACTTGCATTTGAAGTATTTTGGGAGATTTGAACATTCTGCAACTACTTTAGAATGTACTGTACCACACACTGCTGCTGAATTCCAGTGTTGCAGATTTCCCTCTTGTCTTTGTCAGTTCACAGACTAATTTTCCCAGCTGAGTGGCAGCAAAACCACTCCCAGTCACCGGGTCAGTTGTCAATGCCTTTCTGTTTGTGAATAACATTGCTTGCACTGGTCTCATCAGAGGTTCTTTTTTTTTTTTTTGTCATTTGAAATACAGAGGCAATCTAATGTTTTGCTCTGTTTTGTAAATCTCCATAGGCCTGACTCAAAGTACCAGAGGGTACAAGACCTGGGATCTCATTTATCTTAGAAGCTACTGACACACTATCTACTTGTGAAATTAGTTAGCCAGCTTGTGTCCTGGACTGAGCTTCTTGGTTAGGTGTCACTGTGCTGCCTAGAAAGTAGTTTGAAAGCTGGAGCAGTCCAACGAAGCTTTTCTTGGCTGGTCCTGCCCAAACTGGCATTGCTGTGGATTAGTCGCAGCTCACATATATATATTGTCATTTAATTTTTCAGGCTTTTTTGGCTTTACAGCAATCATTACCACTTGCAAGGGGAAAAAAAACCCAAAGCAGCAAACCAACACAACAGAAACAAACCAAAACCAGCTACTACATCATGAGGAAGTAGACTAACTTTTAGTTCAGCTGCCCTTTTCCTCTCAATACCTTCTGTCATTGTCAGGAACCGCTGTCTCAGCAGCACACTGAAAACAAAGCCTAGACATCACCTTGTATACCGTTTTGCAGGAGCTGTTGTCTATAAACCAGCAGTACCTTTTACAGTGATTTTTCACATTGATAGCACACAGGTACTGTTGTGTTAGTTTAGTCATTCATTCACTGGGAGGCAAGGCTGGGGGAATGTCAGCTTGTTGTCTGAAATGCCAGCCTTTTCAGCTGGGAGCTCTCATGTATGTTCAGAGCTGTTGGTACATTTGGGAAATGCCTACTAGTTTGGGGTATTTTTTTTAATAAATACCCAACAGCTATTTATGAGAAATTGCTACTTTGCATATTTTTTTTGCCTATTTTTGTCTCATTCATTTTAAAGACCAGCTTTCATCATGTACATTAAAGGTAAAATTCAAGTTTGCTGAAGTCTATTAAAATCACAGAAAATTTGCTCCATTTAAGAGGTGTTTCCTTCTGGTCAGTCATGGTTCTTCTGAAACCAGAGAATTTCCCCTCATGAAGAAGTGGTGGCTTCTGATTTGCTTGTCTTAAAAATAGTGAAGTGCAGAGCATGGTTTGGTTTTGCAGCTTCCCCTCTGTGTAGTTCCAAGCTGACAAGATGCTTGTTTATGAAACTGAGAGTTTGAATATCTGGCTGTTATCAAAATGCCAGTGCTGTAAGTGGGAGCATAAACTAAAAGAGTTGAAAAATATAAGAAGGCCTTTTACATGATTAAGTCCATTTCCTTACGAAGATATGACAGATTCCAATAAAGGTTTTCCTCCAGCATTAAAATGACACTGCAGTGATTAGAGCCAAAAAGCTCCTCTTTCATTTTTTCACATGCTTGCTCACAATTTTTGAATTGGAGAAAACACAAATGAGGGTTTGACGATTTTGGGTCACTTTCTGAAGTGACCAGCTGATGCTTTTCCCCATTTTTACAATCAGAACTTTGACTAGTACCGAAAACTTGTCTGTAACCCTTTACATGGCCTTCAGCAAAGACAGGCACCTGGAACTCTGTGGAAAGTTGCTCTAGAGATGCGAGTTTTAAATAGCAACTACATCCCTGATAGCGCAGCAATGTTTTTGCTCTTTGTCTGTCGGCCATGCTGTTCCAGATGGCAGAGGTTTGAATCCTGAATGAGAACATGCATATAGCAGAGTCATAGAATCATTTAGGCTGGAAAAGACCTTTAAAATCAGAGAGTCCAGCTGTCAACCTAGCACTGCCAAGTCTACCACTAAGCTGTGTCCTTAAGTGCCCCATCTGTACATCTTGAATGCCTCCAGGGATGGTGACTCAAACACTTCCCCGGGCAGGCTGTTCCGGTGGTTGACAACTCTTGGTGAAGAAATTTTTCCCGATATCCAGCCTAAACCTCCCCTGGCACAACCTGAGGCTCTTGTCCTACCACTTGTTACTTGGGAGAAGAGACTGACCCCCACCTTGCCACAACCTTTCAGGTAGCTGTAGAAAGTGATAAGATCTTCCCACCAGCTTCTTTTTCTGTGGGCTAAACAACCCCAGTGCCTTCAGCTCTGCCTCATAAGATTTGTTCTCTAGATCCTTCACCAGCTTTGCCCTTCTTTGAGTACACTCCAGCACCTCAGTGTCTTTCTTGTCGGAGGGGCCCAGAACTGAACACTGTATTTGAGGTGCAGCTTCGCCAGGACTGAGTACAGGGGAACCATCACTGTCCTAGTCCTGCTGGCCACACTATTTCTGATACAAGCCAGGATGCTATTGGCCTTCTTGGCCACCTGGGCACACTGCTGGCCCATACTCATCTGGCTGTTAACCAGCACTCCCAGGTCCTTTTCCTGCTGGGGTAGTTTTCCAGCCACTCATTCCTAAACTTGTGGAGTTGCATGGGGTTGCGATCCAAGCACAGGACCCAGTATGGAGCACTGTTGAACCTCATACCATTTGCCTCAGCCCACTGAGCCAGCCTGCCCAGATCCCTCTGTCCTTTCCTGTCTTCAAACAGATCAACACTCCCACCCAGATTAGTGTTGTCTGCAGCCTTGGTGAGAGGGTGCATTCTCTTTGCTTGTCTTGCTAAAGATATTGAACAGAACTGGCCCCAATCCTAAGCCCTGGGGAACATCACTTGTGACCGGCTACCAACTGTATTTAACTCTATTCACTGCCACTCTTTGGGCTATGCCAGCCAGCCAGATTTTTACCCATTGAACAGTACATCTGTACAAGCCATGAGCAGCCAGATTCTCCAGGAGAATGCTGAAGTCCAAGCACAGCTGTGCTTATTTCAGCTCTCATACATTCAAAGGCCCCTGAATGTGCTGTTATGTGTATGTGAGAGGTGTCAAATAGGCGCACTCATTGGCTTATGCTTTGTATTCAGATGTGTGGGGGAAGCTTAGGGTGACAAGCTTATAGTGACAAGCCCTCTTTTGCAAACATCTGCACACTCAAGTGTTACTTTGAGTAATGTCACTAGTGTGAATAGGTCTGTAGGGAAGAAAGCACTTGAGGTTTTCCATTTTTTTTAGTTTGGGGGAGTTTTACTTTGAAAGACAGGCAGAGGGGACTCCCTCCTCTGTCTCAGACACAGTCTGAAAAGGATTCTTTTCTGTCATTTAAAATTATTCCCGCAGTAGCAAAGTGGAAAAGGAGAACTTAATATGTGCAGAGACCTGTAGAGATGGATAAGTAACATGCTAGATTCAGATATAGGTGTAGATGGAACTAAAAAGAATGATTGTAGAAAGGAAGTTGTTCATCAATGTAAAATCAGGAATGAAGAAAAGATTTGGAGATTAGTCCTAGTCGAAAGAAATCATTGCTGAATGCCCTCTTTAAATGCTGTATCTTTGCTAGAATCCCCTAAGGTGCAAACTGTCACACAGGATTTCATATAGGCAAGATAGATGACAGTATCTTCAGGTACTGAGTTTCTGCAGGGGTTCTGTGCTGTCTGTTCTTCTTCTCTTTACTTGTATGTTGCTATATTATGGTTAATTACCCCATAAAAGATCAAAGGGTTTGGTTGATTTTTTTCCCAATCTTCTTACCTGTTCCCAAAGCTGCTGTTAACCCATTTAATGGTTTATTTGTTTCCCTTTCACTGAGTGACTGTAAATTGAGAACCTCTTCCTAAGTGGTCACTTTGAAAAATGCTGGTGTGATTCATGCCCCTTCCCATGCTCCAGCTGTGAAAAGCTCCCTGCTTGTGTAGAATGACCCTCCAGGCAACGTGACAGTGAGGGTCCATTTTATATATATTGTAATGGAAAGCAATGGCAAAAGTAATTAGGGTGGGATTTAATGGTGTATCAGGCATTTGTGAGATTGAGTTTACAGTTGTAGATTGAAGTGTGTTATGCGTTCAGCTTGAGTCATCTATTACTTTACAAACTTTATACCCATGAAGAGAGACACATGACAGCACTCAGTGCTGCAGTGCTCCATTGTTTGCAGACAGATTACCATATTCAAAAACAAGGGTCATACACTTTTTTGCTGCCTTGTCTTGCCAGCGTACCTCATCTTTGAACTGGAGGGATCACAGAAGAGGTGGAAGGGCAGGTTGTGAGTAAAGTACTGGGAACCAGCTTCTGCTCCATAGAGGTTATTAGGAGGTTGCCACCAAGCTCAGAGTGAATAGCATTAGGTCTTACACCATGTTCTTGTAGACTCAGTTCCAATTGCATCTTCCCCTGTATCTACTCCATTGTTGATCTTCAGTACACATCCAGCCTTCAGTGTGCCAAGGCCAGGCTCCCAGCTGATAGCTGGAGAGACTCATTGTGGAAGATATGTCCCTTATCCAACCTCTGTGTGTTTCTGAACTGTTTATGGCTTGTTATGTGTCTGCTGCCATGTGGGCTAATTTCAGCTGCCATTGATTTTACCTTCTTTCACTTGTGAAGTGGCTGCACCAACAGTTAACTCCTGAGCCCTTGCAGTTGTGTGGTGGAAGGCTGGAGTGAACTGGGGATGCGGATTGCTGCCAAAGAGTAGGGTGAGTGTGAAGAAAGGACTGTTAGTAAAGCCTTATGTTGTGTGGCATGTGACAGCTTCAGGTAGGAGGAAGAAGGGTGGGAAATAAAGAGCTGAGCTGCTGGCACACCTTAGCTTGTCTTTGCTTGGAAAGCCCACCATATTTGGAAAATGACTGTAATGAATCACTACCTGGCTGGTCATTTAGGGTGGCGAACGCATCTTCAAAAAGATGTTCTTCCAAATAAAGGTGTCTGTGCAGGGTTGTCTTTCTTTGCAATAACACCCATTGTCTAACAAGTCCAACATCAAGACTTCTGATGAGATTAGAAACCCAATGTTTTCATGCATTGCCCAAAAGGAAGAGTGAAAGTCCCCTCCCTACATTTTTGTGCAGTTTAAAAATGGACTGGAAGACACAAATGCAGAAGGTGTAGGGTCTGGCTTTTTATTTGTAACTTCCAATATCATGTTACATCCACAAGGCCATCATATCTGTATGACAAGGTGCTGCACATTTATGGTCATCTGGATATTCAACATCTGTGCTGAGTGCCCCATCTAACCTGTCCCGAGTGTGGTTACACTCAAAATGTTCTGGAGCAAACAAAGCTAAAGTGCTCAGAATGGAGCTGAGGGAGAAGCAGAAGTGGGAGATTTTCTTTTTTTTTCTTGTAATAGAAAGTTACAGTGAAGTGTTTGGTTTTATTTTCGACTTCACGTTGTTTCTGGAAACATCAGTAATATCATGCTGTTAAGAAATCTGGGGAGTATTGCAGCAGTTCATTTCATTCAACTCCTTTTGTACTGCATAGTAATAGGTTAGTAATGGATATATTTAGGACAGTATGTGAGAAAACATTACTTTTCTGCAAAGTGATGGCGTTAATCACTTCAGTGTCCTGTAAAAGTTGTGGCCATTTACACAGGATACTTGTTCTGCTCTCAGACCACTTTAGGGCACTGTGCAAGAGAACAGGTAAGTGGCTGCTTAGGGCAGGACCTGGACTGCTGTTTGGTGTGAGAGCATCAGGAAGTATGAACTCCAGGGTGGGTTATTACCATGGTTGATGCCCATTTTAGATTATTTGAAACTTACTGTTAGTAAGTTCATCAGCAAGCACTTGTGGCAGGCTGTCATGTGTTCAGCCTGTCTGTGTGTAAAGCAGAGGGCACAGGAACTGCGTTCCCTGCTTCACTAAAAACACTGTATCCATGCTGTATACAAGGGAAAAAATACACTTTTTCCTGTTTGTTTGTTGTTTTTTTTTTTGCATAACAGTTTTTCTGAAGACAGGTAAAACATGATTCAGATCCTTACATGCCATTAGTCTCATATATGCAATAGAAGAAGGCCACATCTTTGTGATAACCAGAAAGAAACAGACTTTTTGTCATCTTTGCTTACTGTGAGTAGTACCTCATGATAATCACCTATTCAGATCAGTCAGGCTATTTGTGGAGCATTATTCACTATGTGGGAGATTATTACAGATTGGTTCCTATTAAAAAAGATTTCTCTTACAGAGGAATGTTTCCAGTGGGATCACCTCATTTATTTTTGTAAAAAGAACTCCCTGCTGAAAAATGAATTGTGATTTCAATGGAGCAGTGCCCAATTGTGGCAGCTTAAGAGCCACTGCTCTGCTATTAACTTAGGTGCACGGACTCAGGCTGTCCTGGAAAAGAAACCTGGGTAGATTTTATGGTGCACAGTGGTTCCAGATTTCACCAGGGCAGGATGTGAATCCTGATGCTTTCTGAAAGAACTGATGTATTCACCCTGACATGTTTTTCTGCTTTTGCTGAAATGCTGTACCTATCTTACATTTGATGAAGAATGTAAATGGCATCTGCCAGTCTGGCTCTCAGATACTTGATGTGTTGCTCTTTGGAAGTAGCTCCATTTATAATATTGTTTTATTTGCTTTGATGAAGATGCCTGGGTTGGTTAGCTCCTGCAGTGTTTGAGCTGAGTGGTCTGACCAAGGAAAGTTGCTGTGAAATTTTCTCCTGCTTTGGCAAAAGTCAGCTCAGCACTCAGAGTTGGTGAGATGCCAACAAGATGTGTTTTTCTGAAGCCAAGGCTCTGTTTTGTGTGAATGTCATATAAGGACTGTGAGGTGAGTTGTGGGAGGAAGAGGGAAACTCTTTTCTTGTCACGAAAATACTAGCAGTGAATTCATTTAAGACCAGATACTGCTCTTCAATGCCTTGCTGTCAGGATCAAAGAGGGGCTTTTGCCAGCTAAGTGACTGGAAGGTTATTGTGTAGTGCTCTCAGATGGAGACCACAGTATTAACAGCAATCTGCTGCTTCATTCAGCAGAAATTTAGCTATATAGGAGAACGAATACCTAGTGCTTTTCACAGTTCTGATATATTTAATTTTTGTAACATATTTCCTATGAAATGAATGCATAAATATTTCATTTACAGTCTGTGCAGCATAATACGGAGCAGCCAGAGTTTGGGGTCAGATCTTCAGTCATACTGAGTAGCTTTGTTGGAGCACTCCTCTGGAAAGTTGTAGGGGACTTGCATGTTCATTTTTGCTTTGATTCCTTTGTGGTGTGCATGACTGGGTACAGCCAGGATGCAGAGCCTCCTATGGACCACCAGAAGGTGCCTGCAGCTCCATGTCTCAGTAGCACTTGTCTATCCTGTGCATGACAACAGAATTTCCTATTTTAGTTTCCTGGAGGAACCTATCAATTGATATTAAGCTCTTGTAAATGATAATTTTTTTCATTCAGGATTGATTTTTCCTCCTTGATTCTGTCACTTCCAAGTTACTTTGAATGCATGTCCATAAGCTTAACTGTGCTTCCTCATACAACATAAACTAATCTGTACCTTTACCTTCCAGATTAAATTGCAGTGATCTGGGCTATTTTTTGTTTATAGGCAAAAAAATTTTACATGCAAGAGTTGAGAAGTAGTAATTGGAATTTTCTGATGTTTTTTATGCAGGGAACTATAGCACTAAACTTTCTCAGTCTTGAGCTTTCTCTTTTGTTATGGGTAATGTATCTACATATCGTGAACAATATTATTTTTTAAATATAAATTTTCCGTTCCATGTCCATTAATATAATTTGACACAAAAACAGACTAATTGCATGGGCAGGCACAGTGATAGGGATATAAATCTTTTCCAGTGACAGTGACTTGAACTAGCAATCAGTTAAGATACCATCACTGCAACATATTGTGAGTAGATTTTCCTGCCTTTCCGTGAGGATATGAGTATTGTGTTGAATTCATAAATGTGTGTGGGTATATATGTACTGATGTATATATATATGGATGTTTGTGTGTGCAGTTGTGAGCTTCTATTTGATTATGTTGGATCCTTCTGTCACGGAGCCATTAGGATCTGGTGGATGTTATCACATAGAAATCCGAGCAAAAAACAGTCTCTGCCTACTTTTGTGTCCAACATCATCCACACTGTAACACTTCTGTTGTGCTGTTAGTGGCAGCTGTTACCCAGATTGCTTAAGAGGGAGTTGAAGGCCTTGGCTGTGAGGAGTGTGATGGTGTAAGCCCAACTAGTCCTACCTGCATCTGAATGCATTTCAGCCACTTTTGTTGCTGCTTTTTTGCGGGTTTGGCTTTTCCCAAGCACCACCTCAGTGTCATAGTCCTACAAAGCAGTGGTTGTCATGCTCTGGACCTAAGCTTGGAATGTGCATGTGGACCTCCTAGGCTCATTTAACAGGGAAGCACTTTGCTTGCAACATTTCTACTGCTGTCAGACCCTAAACCAAATAATGACAATCTGTGAACTCAGTACACTTGGAAAAGCTGTAAAATGCTAGACCAAGAGTAGCAGGCATGAGGACTACACAGGTCTTGTATCCTGCTTGTTGTGGTCACCTTCTGATTAATGCAGTGAGCTGCAAAGAAAGAACATTTGTGTTGCCCTTCCTCCACCACCATGTTCCAGCTATGGGATCACAGCTTACAGTCTGGTTTTGCATTCACTGGTGTATTCACTCTGTTTAATATAAGCCAAAATACTCCAGAAGCCAGCCTGGCTCAATCATGTCAGTCCCGGTTCCCTATCTTCTTGAGGTGATCTCCCCTTCTTGGCCATGCTGCCACTGAGCCACTGATGGGACAAGTCTGGAGACTCAACACATCTCTGAGTCACTGATGGCACAGCTGCAAAAATTGTTTGTCTTGGCAGAGGAGACCATAACAGGCATGGTTTCAGAGAAAAAAATCCTTTGACAATGTTAATGTTGCTATTTTTTTTAATGGCATATGCTGTCAGAAACACTTCTGAGCACTTTTCCTTGCTTTAGATTTAGAAACATGTCCTTTGAGGCTGGCAGCAGGCTTAGGGCTGGAGGTCCTTCCTTTGGGCATCCCTTGTTTTGAGGGAAAGGCAGTTTTCTAAATCATAGGGTTCAAGCTCGAGTGTCTTCATTCTTTCAGAGTTAGCTGCCACATGTGGTACTCCTGAGCCGCAGGCACATACAGCACTCTCCTGTTTGGAGTGCAAGCACTGGCAGCTCTCTTGGGTTGCAAGTCATTCCCTCCTTGCTGTGCAGCTGCTCTGCTTAACCACGGGAGCACAGTTTAAAACCAGAAGCCAATGAAACACATGATACTCAGCTATCTGTAGCATGAAATGTTATGTTAGCTCTTCAAAGACAGCCTGGAGCCCCACGGTTGTTCTCTCAAACAGATCCTGCTCTCTGCTAAACAAAAAAAGACATGTAAATAGCCTCACTTGAATCAAAGTCAGTTCACCAGCTGTGGATCTGGCTCCATGTCTGGTATGTCCTTTACCAGCAGAGATAATGGTATTTAAAGTGTCCTTTACTGAGGTTTTTGACTCTCCCTGTTGTTCACTTCATTTGGCTTCATTGTTGGCTTTCTTACCATTCCTATAACACCTTTTTGGGGGAGCTGTTTTAAAAGCAAAACCTTGTAGATCTGAAAGCATTAAAGCAAAAGGGTTTGTGGATAGGGAGGAGAACAGGCAGTTTCTGACTTTGGTTGTTTACAGCTGGATACAAAAGCTGTCACGTTGGTCATCTCTTATGTAGTCTTGTGGTTCTGGCTTCATTTTAAGCTACAATGCAAAATGTTTGTGTAAAAGACCATAATGAAAACAAGAGTTTTGGAAAATATATGGTTGTTTACTTTCTATGGGTGTTCCTTCCTTCCTACTTTAATGAAACCATATTCTTATGTAGTTCCAGACAGTAAACTCATCTTTAAGTAGTTGCAGTTAGTGCAAATTAAGCCTAATGGGCAGTTTAATGTAAGTGCCCAATACATTCAACCGGTCAGCATGGGTTGTGCTGAAAATACTGGCCACTGAACAAGTTGTGTAGTCTGTCTTTTCTATTGCGTAAAGGAGTGTCAAAGTCATGTTAAGAGGCACCAAAATTACTTCAGTCTATTGTGTTCTCTGATATAAAACCCTAAGCTTTTAAACTTTTGAAAACTGAATTTCTGAAGGTTTGGATACATTTTTCTTTCACTGGAATTCATGAAATCTGAATAAATCTTAACAAGAAAAGCCTTTTTTTGTGCTGTTTCATTCTCAGTGGCCCTGTCAGCAGTCCTCTGTGGTATGTTACTATAAGGGTGTACTTAAAACAAACCATGTTGTCACCAACACTAAGTGTGGATCTGAAAAAGCTGTGGGTGCAGTTATACTTTTTGCAAATGAGCCATTGCATTTGGAACAACTCTTCCAAAGGTGGAGAGATGTGCTGTTTCATGGATGCAGACTGACACTGCTGAGAAGGCAAGGTCACCATTTATCATACAACACATTTTCATTCTCCCTTCTTAACTGCAAAAGTTAGTTGGAGTTCAGCTCTTGCATGTTTGACCACGAGGAAAAACAATTTCCTTTTTGTCCCTCTTGTTTGCTTGTTGTCACAGTAGGTATACAACTAAGGGATAATTGTTTTCCTACCTATTTTAGTAGCTAAAGTTACAGTGAACAATTCAGTATTGAACATAATAATGATCGTTTAGTGTGTTTAGAAAGTTTATTTTGCCCTGTAGCAGCCTGCACATGTTTCATCAAATACAGTTTTTTGATCTAAACCTCCTGTTGTGCCCTGTGGCTGCCAGCAGCAGAAAAGGGGGGCTTGAGTGGGTGAGCAGCACTCTTGTCCTGCATTCACTTTACGGTGGGGAGCAGTGAGCTCTGAAATGGGTCTCAGTAGCCTTTGCTCTGATTTTCAAAGACTGAGCACCCAGTTTGCCTTGTTTAGTGACCCCTTTGCCCATGGTTCACTGAACTTGCCCAGCCAAAGCCCCTTTCCTCCAGTTCTCAACTCGGCAGCTCTTGGGGCTTCCAGTCTTCCTCTTCTTTTTCCTGCTGGCAGCAGTCGTGTTAGTTGGACTTTTTGTCCATCTACTTCTCCCCTGTTTGCCCCCAACATGGGGATCTTTGTAGGGCAGCACTGCTAGAGCAGCACAGTTCTTCTCACTGTGACTTGACTCTACTGCTATAGTTCTTAAAGACTGGGCCAGGTGCTGCAGAAGTTTCTGTGTGAGAGTTAGTCCTTGTGGGGTGCATCACTGGACTCTCAGTACCTTCCAGCCTGTCTAAAGAGCTCTGCTGGTTTTTGTGGGCATGAAACTGCATCTTGGTTCACTGTTGTGTTGTGTCTTTTACTCTTCAAAGACAAATTCTCTCCTGTTCTTTTTTAATTCTCTGCAGGTTAGCAGTCTGCCTTCACAAAAAAGACTTCTCCTTGCAACCTTTTTTTATTAAACTGAGGAAAAAGAATAACCCCCCAAACCCAAAGCGTTGTCATTTATTGGCATCATGGCAGTGATTCAGGTGAACTGGGCGGCAAGCACAAATCCCATCTTGACTACATCATGTCATTTGGGAATATCATTACAATAGCGCACATTTCCTCAGTGTCCTAAGCCTGGAAAACCTCCTGTTACTGAACACTTACCAAGTTGTTAATGGAGAGTTTGGAAGCAGCCATCAGATGTGGCAAAATTCGTAAGTACACATTAGCTATCTTCTTGCTTCTCCCTGGATCATGGGACCTAATCACATATTTATAAAAAGGTTTATATTTTCTCCTAAATGAGGGTCCAAAGGCCCATATATACCCATACTTTCTAGCAGGCTTATTTCTCATAGCTGTCTTCCCAGAAACAGGCACAGATAATGTAAAAAAGGTCTTTCCAAGATTAGCCTGTCAACCAGAAACATCCTGAGAAGAGTAATTTGGCTAGAGTGATGGGTGATGAACATATTCTTGTCGCTCTTAGCTCTCCCCCATTGCTGCCATTTGAGACTTCTCTATTATTTTTTATAACTTTTATTTTCAGATGCTTCTCTGGCTGTCCTTATACATCTGACTCCTGAGATCCTGGATTCTTTAAACTGCAGGAAATAATGGCTGTAATTCTTTCACTCTCTCCTGTTTGGTTTTGGTTTAAAAAAAAAAAAAACAACAAAAAACATTGTCTTTAAGGGTCTGTCTGTGAATCTCCAAGATGGTACCTCTCTCATCTGATCCTTTCATTGCTGATAGCACATAATGCCTTGCTTTTTCTCACTTTTCTACCCTGTTACTACAGTATTTTGCTGCTTGGGTACAGTGGAGGCCCTGTGGAGGCAGGAGGATATGGCTCTTCTGAAAGTCAGTTCTGTAGCAAAATAGCAAAGCATCACATACATTGGTATTGGTGGTGGCAGGGAAGTTCCTGTGTTGTGTAATAGAAACTAACACTACAAATGAGCCAAGTTCTGAATCTGTGTTGTTTCAGGGGATTGCATTCACAGAAAAGCCCACACCCACCTTTTCAGACCTGGTTATGGATTTGGTGCTGTTGCTAGTTCTATTATGCTTCAGGAATAAAAGTGCTGTGATTTAGAAAGGTTGCTTTCTTTGCATGAGCTAAATGGATGACAGCAGCAGCTTTGCTGGTGAAAAGCAGCATCCCATCAAAGCTGTACTTTCCATAAAGCAGCAACCATGCCTCATACTGTCAATAACCCACTTCCTGTAGCCCTATTAATTTGCAGGCAGAAAAGGCAAAAGATGCTCTTTAGCATGTAGGACTGTTAGCATAACAGGGAGAATTGGCATATCTCCAGGCTGCTCCCTCTAATCCGTGGCTTCCTCAAGAGTGAAGGTTGCTTACTCTCCCAGATGGTGTTTTTAGGGTTTCCAGGTGTGCTTGGCTGCATGGTGCCATGCTGCTATGTCTGCACGCCAATTTCCATGTCACCAGCGTAAATCAGGAGTGACTGCAGTGAAGCCACAGAAGCTGGTTATTACCACACACAACTGGGAGAAATAGGACTAAATGAGAGAATTGGGATAAGAATTCTTGTGTCAAATGCTGTTACTGCTGAAGTTGTTGGCAGTTTTGTACCTACGGTTGTCTTGATATATCTGAATGGCAAATAAAAATTACATCACCCACTTCAGGTATATGAGAGGCTTGAGATGAGTGTGTGGAATTAGGGAGATAGCAGGAGATCAGTATGGCTGCTCTACTTGTAAAGCCACTGGTACAACCTATAGAATCGTCTTCAACCATAGCAACAAAGCATGTATTTTCTGAAAAATTTAAATGTTAGTTTCTACATTTTATTTTTGTATAGTATGATAGGGAACTGTTTAAGATTTGGCCCTGTTTACAGGGCATTGTGGAAGCAGTTTAAGAAAACAGATGGATTATATTTGTTTTTTAAAACAGCTTTAGTTTGAAAATAGCATGAGAAGGTGCAGCATGAAAGATTTTATGAGAACAGCAATTTAGAACCAAAAGTTTTTTTCTTTAACAAAGTTCTGAATGCAAAATGGTTTAATCTGCTACTTACTAGAAATCAAGGGCCTGTGTCATTTCAAAATGTGCAGTTAATGGGGAAACTGGAAGCAGTGACAAAGCATATTTCGGAATGCTTAATGGAAAAGCAGCGTTGTATAGCCTGGAAGGTTTCTTCTGTGTCAATATGTGTGTGTTTGCAGTCTGTGACCACAGAAAAGTGCAAAGCCCAAATCTCTTTCACATCAGTGATGTTTCAAGAAGATTCAAGGTCTAAAATGTGAAAGAATCTTTTTTTATTATTATTTTTTTTTAGTTTTTATTTGGGTTGCTGGCGTTTTTTTTTTAGAGCTAGAAACACACCATGGAGACTGTACAATCAGAAGGCCTGGTAGGCTCATTTTTGCTAGGACATCCTTGCCAGAGCTGCTGGACAAGACCTTATGGCATCTTTGCCCTGGGCTGGCGCTGGGATGGACAAAGGCTTCTGAGGCTGGAGGGCTGGACAAGGATGTAGGCAGTCTGCCCCAGCAACTGTTCTGCTGCCTGGCCAGAAGAAGGTTAAGAGCTGCCTGCCTGCTTTGTGATTCAGAGGGATTTGAAGGGAAAAGGTGTGCCTTTTTTTTTGCAGGAAATCAGAAAATACAAAGGGAGATGGCTTTGGGCCTTCAGTCATAGGAAGAAGCTGTGGTTTATGTTACCTGGCATTGTCTTTGGCCAATTAAGTAGTGCCCAAAGGAAAAGGGGCAGCATAGACTCTGAGACGGGATCATGCTGAGATTTTCCTAGACAAGTTAACAAGCCTCTTTCCAATTTGTAGTGTCTTTGAAAGCAGCTTCTTTGCTGAACCTGCTTGCACAATGCAGGTGCTAGCTCAGTTGTTTTCTAGTTGCAAATTGATCAGGCCATTGATTTGTTGCAGGCATCAGAATTCAAAGAGATTTTAAATGTGGGAGTCTGCTCTAAGATCTGGTTTTACATTGGTAATTTAGTAACACAAGGCTGCCTGTGCTACTTGGCCTTTTTCTAACTGTGTTTAACAGTGGTCATTTTGACTGTTGACTTTTTTTTTTTAAGATGAAGGTGTTTGTCCTGCTTTTAGGAAAGCAAACAGTTCAGCCAAACTTGTAAGGAAAATCACCTGGTATAAGCACGGAGACCCAGATCTGCTCTTCCAAGTGCAGGAAGGAAGCTGTTACTTGGCAGAAATGGAGCGTAAACAAAGACAGAAACAGTGGGAATGTGATTACCAGGCACGTGGAAAATGACTTTCAAGCAAGTCTCTTTAAGAACAGGAAGCATTTAGACTGATCCTGTCCGCCCTATACCCAAGCAAGTCACCACTGGCTCAAGTCCAGCTGAGCGGTATGAGCTAGCAAGAGAAAACCACATACCAGTCTGCAGAAGGAGTTTTGTTATGGCATTAAGTCTGAGCTAGGCTGCGTAAGGAAGAGGCAGGACATGTTAGAAGGGAGGTATAATAGCTTTGCCGTGGGAAGAAATTTGAGGATTTCTTCTTGTTTTGGTGTGGCTGAAATGGCGGACGTAAATGTGCCATTGCTCACAAATGAGGCAGTGGCAATTCCCATCTCCAGGTTGTTGTGCCTTGCATACAGCCAGTGAGTCTTGTGGCTGTCAAGGGCAGACTATAGTCCAGAACTGTTTGTGAGGAACCCCCAGGTTCCTGTGACATTTAGTGGTTCAGTACAGAGAAGGGATTGCTTAGAACTGCCACTGCATCCATCTGTTCGAAAATTGTCCGCTCTCTTTCAGATGTGACTGGTCACAGCACTGTTGGATTTGCTGTTGTTGCTGCAAATGCCAAACGGCATGAGCAAGTGCTGAAGGACCTACTTACCTTTGTAGTGCTGGGTGATAAAAATGGGAAAATTATGAACCAAAGGAAACATAGGGCTGTAAGGGACCTGCAGAGACCATCAAATCTTTTTTCCCAAACAAAAATATTCCTGGCAGCTCCTTGTCTCATGTGGACTCAAAAATCCCCTGTGCCTTCCAATTAGCATGGCCTCAGGGTGCTCTTTCCAGCAGGAGCCAGACTGCATCCCTTCCTCTGGATGGAGACATCAGGCCCCTTGCCGTGGTAGTTACTCGTGAGACTTTCTCTTCAAATTCATCCCAGTTTTTTCTTTCAGCTCATAATACCCCACCACAGAGGGCTCCTTTAATAACTGTCTGAAAATAAAAGAAACAACATCTGAACACTGGCTTCTAGACCCCAGATGCACTGAGTGGATTTACTGTTCCCCCTGCCCAGACCAACTGTGGTGCATGCAGTAAAAAAATAAAAGTTATTTTCCACTCTTTCTGTCATTTACTTCCAGATTTACTGCAGGATTTCTCTGCCCTCTTAAATGAGGCTGGACTTTTTTCTGCACGTTGCACACCCTGCATGGTTCCTCTCCTGCTTGGCTACCCCAAGACACAGAGGCAATGTTTCTGGGTGCCCTGGTTCTCCCAGCCCCTTGTGGGAGAGGGTCAGCAGACCCCTGGCCTTGGCATCGCTCCTTGCATGGGGCCTCACTGGAGTATAGCACTTCCTCCAAGGCAGCACCATTAGGATCCCAGAGGTGTTAGTGCTGCCTGACGCATGAGCATTGCTTCCCACGGGGATTTCAACAGTTTTGCACAGCAACAGTGTCTCTGATCAGTGGGATTCATGATCTAATGAAAGATCTTCATGTCTTAGCAGATGCTGTGGCTTCAGCAAACCATGGGCTGTCAAGTATAGAAGGTGGTGTTTGTGCATACATTTTAATCCTTGTTTGCACAGTACACTGAAGGAGTAAAGTACTTTGGAAATGCTGGCTTCATTCTGTTTTCATTGTCATTTTAATTTTCTATCATTTTGAATATCAGTTATTCATGAGATAGATATCAGTGCAACAAGTGGGAGTTCTTCCAAAGTTTTTTAGTGAGTACTGTTTATATACCATGCCAGATGTGTTGGAGGAATATGATCTGACACAAACCCAGACAAATCACTGTAAAACTGTGTACAAAAAGACACTGGCTGATACACTGCAGCTGGTGACACCAGCAGATATAGATGTTGTTTGCAGGACTCTTTCTTCACAGGGAGAGCATGAGGGCCAGGGGAGAGTACATGGTGTGCAGAACAACAGCAACACAAATAGGCTAGGGAGCAAGGTTTGACTGAGGTGTGTGTTTTGTGCTTGTCACTTAATTAAGCAATATTGGGAAAAGCCATGAAGGAAAAACCATGTGGCTATTTTCCAGGTGCAGAGTGATGCAGGAAGAAGCAGGGCTGTAGTTAAGGTATGCTTACCCACTGCAGTATGTGTATGATTGCTATGGGATACTGTAACTAGCAACATCTACTGGACAGTTTTTAAAGCTAAAGCAGTACTGCTGGGCTAGTGTGCCTGATACCTGTGCCTCTGCTTGGCAAACCTGCCTCTGCATGGCATGTTCAGGCTCTGTGCAGCTTAGGGAATGATGCTTGTACTGTGCTCAGCTGCCTCACCTGGGAAATCTTTGTCAAACTTGGGTGTATCTGAGCTCTGTACAGAATGCACTGAGTGATTTCCACCATCACCAGCCTACTTTTGCAAGGGTTTACTTTATTCCTCACAGATTAATTACAGAAAAAAAAAAGTGAACTGTTTTGTGTTGGGTTTTATTTCTCTTCTGATTGCACAGTGAAGAATCACCAATCACATCTGTGTCAAGAAGCCACTAAAAAGAAACAGAAAGGGTGCAGGAGATTATGCATGACAGGAATAGAGTCTGTCACAGAGTTGCAGATTATTTATTGCTGGCACCCTTTGATAAGTGTCTGCAACTGGCTCTAATTTTCTCAGCACAGCACAGCTGCTTTGATCAGCACTGAAACTGTTAACTGTGCTGACAACTAAATTATTGTCGATGGCATTGCAGTTTAAACTTCCCTGGAGGAACAGTGGCAGATCACACCCACCAGGGCTATTGTTTAAGGCTTTCTTTGGACGTATCCCTGGGTTGAATCAGGCTGAGCTTCTTTTCAGGATTTTCCTCCACAGTGCCCATGGTTAGAGTCTCTGTGCTTTTCCAAGCGGGAGCTGGGATCGCAGGCAGTGTGCTGGCAGCGTGTGGGAGGTGTGTTTCATTGCCATGTGCCCCTGGAGCACAGGCTTTGCGTGCGGTGTCTTCTCTGGGTCCAGTGCTGATCTGCAGCTTGGAGGAGTGTAGTAGCATTTGGGAGGGGACCAGACCGCTGCAGAGCACATTGTAGGTCTGGGCTAGGGACGGTGGCGTTGAACGTAGGTGTCAAAGGGAGAGTGATTGCCGTCTGAGACAGTGAGTGCTGCGGTGAGTGGCCTTTTCCCCTCCTTCCCAGGGCTGATGCCAGCCTCCCTATAGCTCTTTATAGCCTTTCCTATAGCTCTTTAAAATACTCCCTTCGCATAGTCTTTTTTTTTACACCTTTCATTTCTAGTTTTCTACTTGCCCTCCTCTCTTCATCTCTCATTCTCCCTCCTTTCAGTCTCCCATTCTTTCTTTGTTTCTGTCCCTGTGCCTCTGAGGCTGGACACAGACTCATACAAATGCAGTAGTATTTTGGGAACTGTTGACTGACAGGAGTCATCTATAATGGATTTAGAAGTACTTGAACACAGGATTTGCATTTCTGCCTCTGCTCAAAAGCACCACTGTCACTCAGCTCCCTTGAGGCTTGAATTCTGCTAGAAGCTGCTAAGGCAGTGGCATCCTATGATTTGCTTCATCAGTTGACATTTTCAGGAACTTGGTGTGATGTAACAAGGTTGACCGTTTTACTGTCCTTTCCTGCTAAACAATGTTGATAATTTCTCACCTGCCTAAAGGGGTGGAGTCCCCTGTATAGAACTGGCTTTATTAGTGAGAGCCCACATGAAAGTGTGCTTCTTCCTGTTGTTGCTATTATTCAGTGACCTTTGTTGATTTGCATTATATTTTAGTCATCTAAAACCCTGATCAGCCCAATTCTGCTCTGTGTCTAAACTGTGAGGAATTAGGAGTTTTAGTAGTCATTTCAAGATCTGGAGCAAATCCTCTACAAAATTAGGTCTTGCCTATGTAAACAAGTTGCACTGCTTTTAACTACTTTTCTGTAACATTGATATAACCCTTCCCTAGTGTGAAATCAGTTATGCCAGTATTAACATGCTTATACCAGAGTAGCTTGCTCCCCTGTGGGAAAGGAGAACAAGCTATTCCAGTATAGAGCACTTTTATTTGGCTATGACTGCATCCACACTTTCATTGTATTGGCAGAAATATACTGGCAAATAATGTTTGCAATTTAATGTGGGTGAACTGGTACAAAATCATGTAAAGAACAAGTCTTGGTCTGCAGGCTGCCTCTGCCTCTATAACTCCTTGACAAGCGAGTGTTAAATATGTGATTATTTATAATCTTGTCTCTGTGACTGGACATACAGTGAAAAGACCAAATATTGCTGTCATTATGTATTCACAATTAAGAACCTAAGAACTGGTCATGTGTTGGCTATAAAGTCATGACTGAGTCATGTGAGTCCTGGCTGTAGTTTATTTTTAAATAAAGGATGTAAGACTTTATTCGCTCTCAGACTGTTTGCTGACCTTTGTATTTATTTGCAGAATATTGGTAATGTAAGAGGACCATGGCAGAGATGTAAATTCCAGTATGTTTACATGGAAATGCCTTTGAGCTGGCAGGGAAACACAGAGGTGTTCTAGCAATGCTGAAAATCTGGGTCCTGAAAAGCCACTTGTGCCAGTGAAAAGTGAGTGCCTGGTGGCTGTGCAATACTCGACGTTCATATCTGTGGTCATTTACCTCAGTCTTCAGCAGGGTAGGGCAGGGCAGTCCAGAGATCAACAAGCAGCAGGTACAGAAAATTCAAACAAATGCCAATCAGATACCACAATCCTGAATATCATGGTTTATTGATGGGTTTTTCCCAGTACTAATGCTAATCTAGATGATTGGTACGTGCCTTGTACCAATCTTGACTTGTAGCGAGAATCGTGTAGGAAAGACTCTTGGTGTTTGCAGGCAAAAGGAGAAATACATTTTGTATGGGAAACAGTTAGTACTCAGCGTAATTCTGGGGAAGGCAGTGCCACCAACAGGCTGGGGTCTTCCGGACAGAAACTATCTTAAAGACACATAGCTGACAGGTGACTGAAAGCATGAGACCTAGCTAAAACTTTCAGGTTTTCTTCTACCACAGAGTAAATAATGGATATGATCCTTTTCTTCCGCAAGATAAGAGGTTATTTTAAGGCAGCTGATGGGGAGGTGAAGGAATCTGTGGGGAGGAGAAGCTGGTGCTGTTAGGGGACAGCAAAGCTTTGCTGGGAGGAATGCACTTTATTGTGCTGCTTGTTGGCACAACTTGCTGGGCTGTTGAAGGAAATAAATTTTCACAGAACCTAATAGTTTCCTCCTATGAGTTAGTGTTACCTCCATATCATTTAATTCCCACCTTTGCTTATTGTGAGTGCCATTTCAATGCTGCATTTCTCAATTTTGTTACCTCCAGCCTGAGCACTGCTTTGGAAACAGCTTTCTGAACTGCAGGAGGCTTGTTTCACAGAGCAGGGAGGAAAACTGCACCATTTTTTTCCCAAGCTCATTGATTCCCCATGACACTGATGATGGTGGTGGAGGTGGCTCCTGTGAACCGGTGGGCTCTTGCCTGCAAGCTGGGGCTACGGCTGGGCGCTGCAGGGGACTGTCACAGTGGCACAGGTGGACAGCAGTCAGTCATTCAATAGAACTGGGATATGGTCATCAAGAGCAAGCAACTGACTTTGGACAAATCTACGGTAACCCAGCCTAGCATCCAGCTTGGCCTGGTCTTTGCTGCTTCATTCTAGGGGGAAGGTGATCTCTGACGGTGCTTTTGCTGATTTAGGTTACTTCTCTTCCTGAGCTGACTCACAGGTTTTGCCTGCTCTGTTTGCATCTGGTGGAAGCCGCAGGCTGTCAGCATCTGATCTTTCTCCTTAAAGAGTCCTAGAAGGAGAGTCAGAGGCATCAGACAGGTCCTTGCCTGCAGTTCTTGGCAGCAAGGCTTGTGGTCGGGACAGTTTACATGAGATTGAAAGACAGAAGCAATTTCAGCTCAGCCCTACTCCCACAGGAGTCCACAGAATCTATCAGTGAGCAGTTTTGAAAAGCTCCTTTTGTCTTGTCGGCTCCACTTTTAACCTGCTATGAAATTGTTCATTATGAAACACCCAATCATCCATACAGCAACTGCATCACTGGTGTCTGTGGTGATATACTGTGAGCTGCATAGGACAGAAACCTTTAATATCTGTGTTTATACATTTCCCTAAAGGTGAAGAGATGACTGCAGTGGAAAATTAGTTTTGCTGGGTAAAATACTAAATGAGCTTACCTGATCAAGAGGAAGAAATCAAAATGTTATGCTTTTTAGTTTTCTCTGCTGCACTCAGACATTAGCTAGTGTGGTCTGCTGCTCTTCAGCAAATATGTTTGGGTCCAAGTGCTGCCTGAGATGGTTAGAAACCCAATATGCATTCTGAGGCAGGGGCAATTATGTATTATGCATACAGCTCCTAGCACGTTTATTTGCTGTGCCAATTGCTAATGGTTGAGCAATTGTATTTATTACTGGCAGCTGGTAATAGCAGCCTGTGTTTCTGCCCTGTAGGGGAATTCAGTATGTGTGCCCAGCCATGGGATGGTGAAGGTTTTGTAACTTTTAGAGGCACCATGATGTCTGTACAGACCATCTAGCCTTCTGTCATTTTAAGTGCTTCTTTACTTCATTTCAGAGATATTTGTTTATTTTGTCCCTCGTTACCCTCCCAAACTTTTCAGATCTTTTCCATCTGGGCTCTTGTGTTTATAAATTCTTCTACATTTGAAGCTTGTAGGCAGCAACCACTTTGAAGCCTACTGTTGTAACACAGACCAAGTGTTTGCCAGAAAGCAGCATGGGCTCTTGTTCTCTTCTACCCCCTCCTTACAGTGTTGTAGGTCTTTCTGAGATTGCCCCCCTTCTACCTGTTGGGTGCCTGCACTCACCACTGTAAGTCAGCATCACCCTGCTAAAGAGGCCACAAACCAGCATGGTTGCTATTTAAATAGTTACATTTGTCTCAGTTTGTTTCTTTTCAAAAGTCATGCTGTGGCAACTGTAACTCCTTTTGTAAGACCTACACAGCTGATGCTTAACTTATCGCTTCTTTTCTGCTGTGGAAAAGGTGAGCGGGTCAGCCCGGGGCTGGGTTCAAGTTCGGCCTCGTAAAAACTGTCTGTCGCCTTTTAGCCATTCTCCTTGTCATTTCCTTTTTGTAGCAGAGACAATGGGAGTGTTTCCTGCTAACTCCTTTCTCCCTGCAGCAATTGTGATAAATTGCTGCAGTCTTTATTGGAAAGCATTGTATGGGTGCTCTTGGTGCTGTGATAAAGAAAATGCCTTGAATGGGCTGCATGGTGTCTGGCTTCCTTTCAATCACAGTCAGTCCGGATGCTGAGGACCTGATCTTTCTTCTGTGCCAGGTCTCAGCTCATGTTTGTGTGGGAGGCCAGAGTTCTGTTTGTTTAAAGCCATCTTTACACTTTTGACATTGATCTGTTGAAGGTCAGTGTCATCCATAAATCTATACACGGGGGTCTGCAGGTGCCCTTTGTTTCCCATATCCTCCTTTGTAGTCTCCTCCCTCCCTTGTGGCAATGCTGGAGCTGGCTTGAACATCTTTGTGTTGGTGTTGTGCTTCATGGCTAGTGCTTTCTTCACTTTCCCCAACTGGGAACTCCCAGCTCTCCAGCCAGGGGCTTTTGGCCTCACAGTATCCCAGTATCACAGTATGCTAGAGATTGGAAGGGACCTCAAAAGATCATCTAGTCCAATCCCCCTGCCGGAGCAGGAACACCTAGATAATGTTACACAGGAATGTGTCCAGGCGGGTTTTGAATGTCTCCAGGGAAGGAGACTCCACAACCTCCCTGGGCAGCCTGTTCCAGTGCTCCCTTCTATTTTCAGTAGTCAGTGCTTGTAGCAAGAAGGGGTTGCAGCCAAGCAGTACTGTTTTGTTTCAGTTTGGGTTATTTTTTTAAATTATTATTATTATTTTTGCTCAGATATTTCAGTGACAAAAAAAGCCAGTGTAAGTATAGGTGAGCTTTAAAGTGATGAGAAGAGTCCTCTTTCTGAATTCTGTGGCTTTCAGATTTGTTGTCTTTTGTCAAGAGCTATGTTGTCAGGTTTGCTGCCTATGAGATCAGGAGCCTGGACTCTTCAGGGCTTGACCTGTCACAGAAGCACAGAATGGTTTGGGTTGTAAGGGATCTGAAAGATCATCTAGTTTCAATTCCCCTGCCATGGGCAAGGACACCTTCCACTAGACCAGGTTGCTCAAAGCCCCATTCAACCTGGCCTTGAACACTGACAGAGATGGGGCAGCCACAGCTTCTCTGGGCAACCTTTGGGTTCCAATGTTTCACCACCCTCACGGTGCATTCTTCCTGGGTTATACCTGGCACACACAGGCTGCATCTGGTAGTGGGACAGCTGTACAAGTAGAAGAGTGGTCAGTGGCAGAAATATTGATATAGTATTATTTGAACAAGTAAGAGGAGATCAGCAAAGACAAATGCACAGTTAAATTCGTATGATGAGCGTGTTCATTCACCTGCGTGCCTAAAGCTCCCTCCGGCTGAATCAAAGGAAAGTGCCAGTGCAGAGTTTGTCCTATCTCCTTATTTTCACTGATAAGTCATGGATAAACCAGGAGGGAAGGAAGGACTGAGGTAGGCACAGAAAGGTTTTTGGCTTGAGAACTGTGGCTGAGAGTGGGTTTCATTGTGTGTGTTGCATCAGCCTGTGCACGGTCTGCGTCCTTTGGGCTCATTTAACACAGCATAAATTCCACCCTAAATGCTCTTTGTGGGTTGTCTAGTTTCCTTCCTCCCACAGAGAGTTTTAATTAAAAATCTAGGACCAAAATAACTGCAGTGCCATCTCTTAACTATTGTTCTAGGAAGAGCTTAATGCTCTTGTCTCTGGGAAACAGTGAAGTTTATGCTAAACACACAGAACATTAATTTCCTGTAGAATTTCAGGGAGCGTGGCTATAGCAGAGGAAATGTAGGTGGATGTTAAATTTAAACCACTGTACAGCAGATCTTGGTTACTAGCACGCCCAAAAGTCTGAAAAGTCAAATGGGCATACAAGGATCTTTCCAAAAATAGATGCAGATGCACTTCCTTAAAACTTATTTGGTGGTGTTTATTCAGCCCTTCTTGTGAAAGCCCCTGAGGTTTACAGAGCCTGCCTGAAGCTGATAGGAGAAACAAGAAAATAGAAGAGCAGAAAATTATGCATGAATGGAGCACCGTGGAATGTGGTCATTTCTCCGTCACTGCATTATTCTTCAGAAGCACATGAGCCAGGCTGGCTTGGTGTCAGAGCCATTGGATGGAGATACAGTTTGTGCTTATACAGGATGTCAAGATGGAAATATATTTCTAAACTAAAATTCTTGGCATTTATGATTGTCCAGTTTGTTCTTTGTGTTTGGGATGGTGGATGCTCATGACGTATAAACTCTGGAACTGATTCTGGAAAATCTTTGTGAAAAAGAACAGCAGTTATTTTCTCTGTTGAAAGTTGGTTTTCAAAAGTCCTTTCCTGCCATTAGCTTTGCCTTACTGCATCAGTGAAGTTCCTTCTGAGCCTGAGTCTGAAAGTGGCTCAACAGGACTTGAGACAGAAGTCTGGTTTTTACTTTGTTACAAGGGGACAATATTTCACAAACAAGGTAATAACGTCAGAAGGACACTATCAAGCGTGAAAGCAGGTCTTAAAATTAGCTTGGTATTTCCTAGTAATGGTGTGGTGGGAGTGTAGCCCCAAGGCACAATCTTTTTTAAATGTAATTATATAAAGGCAGAGGTGGATATCATAGAAAGGCAGTGAGGCTTGCAGTCCCCTGTGGTTTTTTTAAAATGTCATTAAAACTTGAAGTAGGATCCTCCCATTAAAAGGGAATATGGTCTCATTATGTGATTTAGATAGTGGTATGAGGCTGTAATCATGCTTTTAATATGTTCTTTTTAAAGAACATATCAAGGCAAGAATTGACCTTGAAGATGTGGCTTGCTTGCAGATGACTTAGCTGCAACGCTTGTCCAAAGCAACATGTTCTTGTCATGGCTTTAAATCTGTGATAGCTTTAGCTAAAACAACTAAATGAATTTCTTGTTTATGTTTCCATGTACCTGATACCACATTTCCATCACCACTCTGGGTTTATCCCAACTCCTGTTACCCCGTGCAAAGGGCCATGCCCATTGGAGCCCTCCTGCAGGCAGTGGGGATGGCAGGTTCCATGCAGGATCAGAATCCCTCTTCCCAAAAGCCTGTCACAATGACTCCATCAGGGCAACCCTTATCACAGCCTGGGTTCTCTAGCCCCTAAGGTATCACTGTAACAATGGGGTTATTAAAAAGGTGTTTTCCTAAGTATGCAGCTACAGTTTAAAAGGATTTTATGGGAGGTCATCAGAGGATATTACTAACAATTAGTGTGCATAAAACTTGAGGGCACAGGGGGCTGTGGGACATCACTTCCCCAGGTAGGGTGTGTACTGAGTTACAAATAATTACTGGAAAGCTCAATGTGTCGAATGTGGATGTGGTTTACCTTTATGCAACTTGTGAATACTGTTCATAGGGCTCAGAAATGCTTCCTGAGATGCTCAGGCTTGGAGACACTGTGTTCACAGTGTGCCTCAAACAAAAAATGTCACTGGTGGATGAGCTATCACTATTAATAATTGCAATAAAAACGAAACAGCACTTCAAATCTGCATTTCAGGTGGAGATTTTTTGAGTCGTATGTTGAATGTTTTTACCTTCAGGCCTAATATTATTTGTATTGAGTTTTGGTGCCTAACCTCATACTGTGCCTCTGTGTATGAGCCTCACACCTGTGGAAGTCAAAGGGAGTGTTGCCTTTTGGCTTGGGCATGCATTGCCAAACTGCTGCAGGCTTGCTGGGAGGTGTGCCCACACCTGCAGCACAAGCAGCAGGGATTCAGGGATGGTCTGTACTGCAAGAGAGGTGTGATGGTGGCTTATATCTGCTTACCTGAATGCTTGAACAGGCTTGCTCAATAGCAGACATCAGCATGGATTTCAGAATGATCTGGGTATGTGGTGTTTGACTGATTTCTCACATACAATTTCTAGCCTGCCTTGCATGCCTTACTCGTGTAGCCCACACCATCAACCCTACTCCAGCTAGCTACCTCAAAGGTAATTTATGTATGTGTGCCTGAGTTGTGCTTATAACTTAATTTTGATGTAAATGTATTTCCACCGTCTCTTGAGTTCTCTGCAGAGAAGCAGCTGTGATAGGCACATGAATCCTTGTGTCACTTATATGAAACTTTAATTTAAACAAGCATATAAATATATAAATATAAATAAATTTAGAGGCAGGGATCTGGTTCCTGAGTTTGTTTCAAGATGGATCCTTACTGGAATTTCTTGGCTTGTGTGTTATGACCACTGCATTAGGAGATCAGTTGTGATCTTTGATGGCACATTTCTTCCTATATATTGTACATGTGCTTGATTGTACATTATGTTTTGGTGGGGAGTCTTTGCTAATCTGCATTTTGACTTTTTAGCTTTTTGACTGCTTAAATGAATGCTGACTAGAGATATCAGTAACAAATAATGGTAAACTTTGAATACAAATTCAGTGAGATGGATAAGCATTCAGGTGCTTGATGTATGCTGAGCAACTGTGATTTACCTTTTGGTTGTCTTCAGTTGAATATATTAGAACATGGGATTAAAGGGCTGAAGAGGATTCAAAGAAAATACCTTACCTTCCTGCATAGATTGGGGCTTCAATACTTTTGCATGATCTTGACTCAGTAGAGATGACTTACAAAATCAAGGCCTAAAGGAGATTATGAAAAGTATGATTTACTGTAAAGAAAGTAAGGGACTAAGACAAAGGTCTGCAGGAAAGGTGCTCTCTCCTGTCCTTCTCTGAGTGCTGGGAATTTCCTCATCCTTCTCGTAGTATGGGTAAAACCTGCAACTGCACGCACTTGCTGTTACCAGGGAAATAATTAAGGTTGATATGCTAAATTGTAATTACAGCAAATGAGGTATGCTCTATGCAGTTAGCAAGGAAAAAGACCAGGGAAACTGCTAAGTCAGGAGAAGCCCCTCAGTGCTAGTAGGAAATTTAATATGCTTTGTTAAATTAATAGCCTTCTGCATATAAAAATATACACTTTAAAGGGCAGAGGAGTTGGATGCAAAAATCATTAAGCATTCATTTCAGTGATCCACTCAATATTCTTAATTGTAAAAAATTTCTAGTGTAATGTTTACAGAGAAAATTGCAAGTGTTTTAAGACAAAAAAAAAACACATGAGGATTGTATATTTAATACTTACTACAATGCCCATTTCTAAGCTGTAAGGTTGCAGCAATCCCTTTCCCAAACACAGCATGGCTTTAGTGATAGACTGGTGTTTGCTCACAGGAGATGTTTATCCAAACCAGAGATGATTCTGAAGATGAGGTTTTCCTACATGTCAAATAAAAATGTTTTGGCCATACCTTCAGATTTCTTAGTCTCAAGTTAAATAGGCACCCCCAAAACAAATGATCTGGGATGTTTTTTTTCTCAGCATAGACATTCAGTGCCTGGTTTTGCCTGTAGTTGTTCTGTTTGTGGTCTTTGAACGTGACAGTCACAGTACAGAGAGATTAGTTGTAAGAAGATCATGGGTCTAAATGCTGCTCGTGCACCTAAAGCTGCAAATATTTTGGTGTATACAAAGGAAATATTAATCAAGACCTCTTACAGAGAATTAAGGGAAGAAATAGTTTTCTCTCCTGATTACTACATAGTTTCTGCTGCCCAGTGCAGGAAAAGGCAGGCAGAAAAGCTGAAGGTGATAGAAAGAGGTTGTTGTTCTGTTCTTAGAGAAAACCAGAGCAGATTGCTGTGGGTGGCTGTTTTAGGCAACTTCCACAAAACCAGCAGCTTTATGGACTCTGCAGGGCACATGAGCTTTGAGTTAGGTTGTAGGGATGAACTAGCCACGCTCCTGAACCTGCTCAGAATGCTGAGAGAAGTCCTTCCTGTGGCATATAATCTTAATAAAGCTGTCTGTAGCTTTTCCTTTCCATAACTTGGTTCCTTTGCTGCAGATGGGCGTCTTCAGCAACCCATGTTACTTGATTTTCCAGCCTGGACTGATCAACAAGCTGAGTAGTATGACACACAGCAGAGAGTATGGCAGTCCTCAAAATCTGAGCACTCCTGCAGTACCAGTGTTTCAGTGTATTCATCCGGATGGAGCACATGAAGGATTGAAAGAGCTGGGCTCCATTGAGTTTCTGAGGCTGGTTTGGGATCCAGCAGAGCAGGACATGGTCTAGCAAGAACGTACCAGGGACCACCATCGGTGAGAAAAGGTGCCCTTGCCAGCACCACAGAGAAATAACTGACCCAAATAATTTTGGGGAATAGCTGACACTTATTGCTTCAGGTTCCAGCCAACAGCATGACAAGCCAAAACATTCAGTATTAACTCTAATATGTGAGTTTTGCCATATCCCTAACCGAAAAACATGGATTAGGTAGAGAAAAAAAATTGCCTTCATGGGCACTTTTCACTGTATCAGGTTTTATTAACTGTTAGCGGGGGGGTTGGTTGTCCAATTACCTGTCTTATGAATAGGTATTTTAGGAACAGTTTTCAGAAACAGATTTCACAGACTTTCTGAATTGATTGTAGCTCTTCAGCTATTGTAAATCACCAGTGCATCACTGAACTAATAATCTACCCTTGTTGAGGGTCTGTGCTGCTGTTTAGCCTTGTGAGTATTTAGGATTGAAATTGTTAGAAATCTATCTGCTAACAATATGCCTTCTCTTTTCATTCATGAAGTTTTTACCTCCTCAGGGTTAATTGAATCAGGAAATGTCAGTATCTTTTGATTTAATTTCCCTTATTGATGTGGATTCTGGAGTGAATGACTGCTGTGAATACAAAATATGGTTTGATTTCTGGGAAATATTTAGTGACCAGAAAAAGAGAAGGTTGTTTGAAACAAGCTTTAAATAAATTAAGAGCCCCCCTCCCCTGCAACTACCGCAGCCTTCTTGACTATACAAACTCCCTAATTTACTATTTATAGAGATGTACATATTTCCAATACTATTTTAAAATGCTGGAAGTGAGAGTAAGCAAACCAACCTACCCACCAGTTTGCAGAGGGTAGGGGCAGCATAGTGTTTAGCTGCGTGGTAATTATACATCAGGAACTTAGATGATGTAAAGGTGAAACCAGGAAAATTCCACCCCCAAAAGCTTTGCCCAATACTGAACACTGATACTATCTTCCCAGCAAGCACAAAATGCCCAAAATGCAGAGCAGCCACATGAAAATTATCTCTGCACCAATGCTGATCATCTTTAAGTGTATTAGTCTCTGCCTTCACCCAAAATGGGTCTGGCGCCAGAAGAGGAGAGCGCTGGCAGTTCGCATTTGCCTTGATGGCAGCCATGAGATTTGCTGATAAAATAACTTTTATTCTTGCCCCATTGCTCTTATGTTGTCTGTTCCTGAAGCTTCCTGGGAGTGGGAAGTTCCCCATTTCCTTTGTCCTGTGTTTCATGGGGTTTGGTACAGACTTCTCATCTGCTATATTTTCCATTTTTAAAAGATAAAGTGGTCTCAGAGACAGGGTTAGCAAGAAGTTTATTTCTTGCTGCTGAATTATTTATTCCTATTTAAGCTCTGGTGAACAGCCCACATTTAATAGCCCATTACTGCTTAGAGAGCTGTCAACGTGAAAGAGGCAAGCTTGAAAAATACTGTGTTTAGTGGCTTTGTTATTACTGTCTGTATTACCTTTTCTTCGTTTTTATGATCAAGAGCACAAAATAGAAGGCCAGAAATGACCTGAGCTACAAACTTCATGGCGCTTTAACCTACCAAGACTAACAACCAGATAAATTCATGTAAGAGCTAGAGTGAAGATTGCTCATGGTGAAATTAGCTTCCTAAGAAAACTTACAGATTCTGCATCAGTTGATGTTTTCAAATCAGGATGCGATACCTTTCTGGGACAATTCTTTATCTCATGTGCCAGATTTGGAGGGAATGCAGGAGCAGTGGGTGAAATTTGTTGCCTTGTGTTATGTAAGTGGTTTTGGTAATATAATGGCAATTTTTGGCCTTCTGCAGTTCTGGCCCACTTTTGATTTTTACCTTCTCTCTGTTCCCCTACCCCCGCCAAACTGGGTTCTGTGAAGCATCTTCATATCCTGAAGCAACCTTCAAAATACTGATTTAGAAGTAGATTTGGGTTTCAGAACAGCAATGTTGTCTTCAAACCAGACATGAAAGATTTGAGACTCGAAAGCACTCTTTTCTGAATGTCTGTTGTCTGTGGATGCTTATTTCCTACTCGATTTTTTCTTACATGTGAATTTTTGCATGATTTCTAGATAATCATGCATTAATGGTCTAAAAGCAGATGTAGTACAAGGCTATACTCTTGGAACCCTTCACACTCTCCTATTTCACAAAGGTGATTCTGGACAGAGTCTGGATTTAGGTGTCTAAAGAGCCCTGTTGTGAAAAACACTGATCACGCCTCCCACCTTCCTGTTAGATCCCTTCGGAAAATTGCCCCTGGCATCTACTGTTTAGCATCACTTCAACTCTCAGGAGCTTTATGTAGTTTGAGGCTAGCTTGTGCAGGCAGGCCCTTATGGGCAGAAACAAGAAGTAGCTCTTTGAGTGAGCTAATGAAGCCTCATTTTCTTATGGATTTGTGGCTTATGTTGGATTCAGCGGTGTTTGATAATAGCTGGTTTCAAGTACTGCCCTTCTTTCAGAGGACAACAATACAGTTTCCTTCCTTTCTTTAGCATTATATTTTCTCATAACTTCTAAGAAGTTAATGTTTTCAAGTTTTCTAGCACCTGTTGGATCTCCTTTACTTTTGCCAGTGATACAAAAGGCACTGGGAGGGAGGACAAAACAGGATAGGTACAGATGCACACACACAGAGGTATCTTTCGGAAACCAAGCCAAATATTTCAGGTGTATTATAGAATCTTAATAGTATGGACTACATTTTCTCCCACCAAGGAAAAAAGTGTCAGCTGTATTAAAAAATAATCAACCCAAATACAAAAAAAGTCCTTTTCTGTGATTTTGTGCTGCAGTTTGTACTGTGCAATGAGGTAAAGTCTTGTAGGGTGCATCTGTCCATCTCAGCCTTTTTTTGATAAAATGTTATAGTAGTCTAAAATGGTGCAGCCTCAGAGAACCAGCTGCAGGCCAACTAGTCTTCTCTTTTACCCAAAATAAAGGAAAAGTAAGTTAAACTGCACCATATAGCACACTGAACAAGAGGCTCTGCTGCTGTTAGCTTCTAGTTGGAGTGTAGCCCATTAAAATGTGGATGGCATCAGAACCTGTCTGGATGAGAGTCAGATGTAGGAATGATTGGTGCCCTTGAGCTGAAGCAATGCACTGTTAGGTGATCTTTGAAAAACAGTCTGCGATGTAGGTGACATAGTGTGGTGCATGGTTGCATGTGTGTGGCTGACAGACACACTGAGAAGCTCTTCTCAGGGAGCTTCGATCACAGGTCATCTGCCAAAAAGGACATAGTTAAGAGGAACTTACTCAAATTGATTTTTGTGGTCAAAAAGAGGTAAGTTGCTGTCACAAGTTTGCATTAAGATACAGACGAGAAGAGCAAATTATAGACTTTTCTCAAGTCTTCCCTTTGTTATTGCCCAGTGGGTGCTCCTGGTTGAACAAGGCTTCCAGATTTCTTACTATTTTATTTTCTTACTATTTTACTATTTAAGCCTGTGGCTTGAATAAGTTTGGGAACAATAGAGCGTCAGCACAGTAATTCTGTCAATTATCCCTTGGTTGAATAGTGTGAAATAATAGGTGAGGGAAACACTGGAGCATCAGTCTCTCTGCATAGTAAATATAGCAGCAGTTGACAGAAGTTGTGTTCTGGTATGTCTAACCCAGTTTAGAGCCTACTCTTGCTCAGGTGTCTGGAGGGGTTTTGCCACCAACATCAGTGTGAGCTGGCTGGCAGTCCTCCACTGATGTAGCTCACAGTATTGCAGAGACAAAATGATGCTGAATGCAGCCTTTTTGTTACTCTGTCGAGAAGAGTCTCCACCACGAGATCAGGGGGTAAGAGCTGGATAGACAGATGTTTCGTGTTTGTAACTTATTCACCAGCCTGCTTGCAACTGGATGTACTTGGGATTTCTGAATGCCTTCCTGCATGAACAGCTTGGCCTTGATGGGTCACTGCTTTTGGGGGAGAGTATCCCATGTATTTGCTTTTGTTCTGAGCCACTTACAACCAGTTCTAGAGGTGGAGAGTTGAAACGGTCTTTCTGGGAAAAAGAGCAGAAAATAGTTCAGTGTTAGCATTCCAACCCAGCTATTAGATGTGGATTATTTTTAAATATTTCACTTCCAGACATGTAACTAGCTGCATTTTCCTCCTCTCTTTTCTTTCTTTAAAGTTAGCTTTAATTTTGCATCTTCTCCCAACCCAGCTCTGTGCAGTCAAGAGTATGCAAAAAGAAGGGTTAATTACATTGCTAAATGTTAGGTAGCTCAGTTACCTGCTGCTTTGGAGATGCCGTTGACTGCAGTGAAAGCCTGGGGACTCTTTGAGCCCAGATGTATGTTTGCAGGGCAGTGTTGCTGGCAGTTAAACTGACAGGAGGCAGGGTAGCAGTGAGTAGAAGGCACTGCAGCCACCTCATTTCACCCGGCTGTCATCACACATCATGGGCTTGAAACACAGCCTCACAGGAGGTGCTGTGTGAAGGGTTGCTCCATGGCAGCCCTGTCCAGCATGCCGTCCATGTCCTGGCACCCAAATTCAAAGCGTTTCATCAAGAGTTGTGTGAAGTGGTTATGGTGAAATGCTGCTACTGAGGCTGTAGTGTCTTGCAGCCACTTCACAGGGGGTACCTGATAACATGTAGGGACTTTTGGGGAGCGTTGTGTTCTCTGAGCACTTCACAAACCTAATTCATCCTCTGTGAATGATGTGGACACAGCAGGGGAGATGTATCCCCTCCAAATTTCACCTATGTGGCCTAAAGGAGCCCCTTTGGGGGCTAACCCCAACTGCTAACCATTTTCCCCTTTGCAGATGGTAGCCCTCACATCGGATGGCTCACTTATCCCAGCATGGTAAGCTGGATTCAGAAAGACCTGCTCCTCGAAGTGGTTTTGGTAACTCATGTTCATTGTTGAAGTGCAGGCTGATGTAAGTCAAATTAAACTCTTTGGCACTGAGGCAGTCTCTTTCAGGAAAAAAGGAGCAGGTTCTCTCTTGCCATGTAAATCACAGCTAGTTTTTAAAGATGATGCAGCCTGCTGCATAAATATATTAAAATAATAATTGCAAAACCTGAACCCTTGAGACTGTTTTCTACAGAAATTAGCAGGGCAAGCAAAGGGACGAGCTCGGCTAAAACACAGGAGGGGCATTTATGTTGGGATGCGTTCACAGCACCCACCATGCAGCTTCTCAGCTGTGAAGGCTGAGTTCTAAGAGGCCACTGATGGTTCCACATTAAATTGGGTGTTTGGACCAGCACAAGCACTGGGGTGGTACTGGGAGCAGGAAGGGCAGGGCAGGATATTCTAGCTTGTAATCAGCCCATTTTCAACCCAGTGCCACAAAGGTCACCTTACATTTATGTTGGTCCTGCCCTCCTGAACTGCACTGTGACTCAGGGCAGCTTTTTCCCCTTTGTTTTCTTTAGGCTACTGGCCTAAAAGAGATGGGAAAACATGGAGGCTCTTTTCAGGAAACATATACCATCTGAAGGGGTTTTCTTACCTCAGTAACTGTCCCCTGGAGAAGCAGCAGACCTTGGGGTCTGTAACGCCTACCCAGTGGCTGGGTTAATGCTTCTTACTGCTAGCAAGACCCCTGCCTCTGGCTGCACGTGCAGAGAGAATAAAGCTTGTAACTCAGGAAGGAGACAGTCATAATAACTGTTTGTAAAGGGTAAGAAAGAACTGCTTGTTGGATGGGTATAAAAAAAACCTTTAATTCCAGCTAGGATAGTCTAATATTCTAGCCAAGTGGTAGTAAAGAGCACAGTACCACCAGGCTCTTGTATGGGGATGCAGGGAGGCTTTTGGGGAGACAAATGCTGTTCTTTACCCTCGTAGAGCAGTAAGGTTTATATTACTGATCAAACTGCAAAGCTGATGTAAATGCCATTTTAAGCAAATATTTAGAAATGTGAAAATATTTAGATGTGCTGTAATTGGAAATAAGGGCAGGAGCAACACTGGTGTTGTCTCTTATTTTGCTGCTCTCTGCAGCTCATGCAGCTGGTTTCTCCTCCTCCATACAGCTCCAATTCAATGTTGTTTTGTGGAGGTGGTATAAATGCACTGAAACTAATGGAGTTACACTTATGAGACTCCAAAACCTAAAAAACCCCAAACCAAACCAAACAAACAACAAACAAAACCAAACCCAAAACAAAACAAACAAACAAAAAAACCATGAATTTTAGACACTGTGTGCTGGATAGAGCTAGTAAGTAGCTATTATCCTAGATAGATCCATGTAGGCAGGAGGATGTTATACTGCCTGGATTCACCAAGGAGCAGTGTCCTGCTTCCCTGCAGTTTTCAGGTACTGAGAGTCAGCAAATCAGTGGTTGTAGCTTCAAACTAATACCGCTTTATTTTTTTCCCTGCATAGCCTTCTGGCACTCTATAAAAAGATCTGGCATATTACATAGGATTAGGCAGCTTTGAAACAGTGGAGTCATCTGGGTGTGAAACTTTGATATACTGTGTCTTGAAATGAACTGTTATTTCTATCTTTGATTTTCAGAAAACCCCCACAACTCATGCCATGAAGGAGGAGAACTTTCTCCGTCGCAGGTTCTCCCTCTGTCCGGCCTCGTCCACCCCTCAAAAGGTTGACCCTCACAAGTTGACACGCAATCTGTTCTTTGGGACTCAAAATGACATCTACCCACTCAGCCCAGGTTGGTTTCTGGTGTGTCGCTGCAGAAAGTAACATGTCTCAGGTGCTTGACTGGAAGTAGGTATTTTAGCACACTGCAAGGAAATAGAGAGAAACAAGTTAATATGAGAGAGAGAGGCTTGTACAACACAGGTATTACTGGTTGCAGAGAGTGCTGCTTCATGATGCTGTTGTCTTTTACTGACATGACATTAAGTGGGAACAGAGGGCATCAGAGTTGGGGTTCATAACCATTTGAACACTGCATGGCCTCGCATTTCAAAATTGACTGTTTTGGGACACTTTGACTTTGCAGCACTTGATATACCCCACTCTAATCATGGGACTCATTTGAGATTTGCTGGCCCCACTTTAAACCATTTAAAGGAAGGTTTCCCTGTTCAGATTTAGAGCCCTGGATAAATATTATAAGAGCAGATTTTCTGTGGTTAGTGTTCTGTAAATATCTACAAGCACTACAAGTACCAGGAATCTTGACAGGTTGCAGTGAATGACAAACTGACTTTTAAGTGTTCTATTTGTGTCTCTTTTGCTTTCAGTTTCCCGTTTTGAATTTTTGAAATTTTCCTTTCTGAAAGAAATAGAGCTTATTTTATTGTTTCAGAATTTGTTTCTCACAATGAACATTCAAGTCTTTCTTTGATTGTGGTCTGCAGACAATGCTTCCATTCCAGTGTGTAAACAAGTGCCTCAGGGAACAGTGACAAGTTTGCAGAGCTGTCATTTGCAGCTGCCATGTCAGTACTAAATATTCAAACCTCACATCACCTTCATGAGTTGTTCAAAACACTGGTATCTAGAGAAAGAACATAGCATCTGTCAAAAGGTTTCCGTGTTCATATAGATATAACACCTGACAGACTTTCTGGGCTTCACAGATGATGAGCAGAATCTGGGTTTCCTGAGCTAATTGGTTTTAAGAGCGAAGGTATGAAGGGCTTCTCATTTTGCAGGTATTTCTGTTTGTGGGTGTTTGCTTCAAGGCAATGGGGAGCCTATTTTCAGCAGTGCTGACTAATCCTGGCTGTCAGTGAGGTCACTAGAAGCTTCAACAGCCTTTTGGTAATGAAATTGAAAACAGCTTAAAAGTGGAACACCTAAAATCTCATACATTTCAAAGCTATAGGGACTTTTGAACAGCTATCTGCCTTTAAGTACAGTCCATACAGATGTCTGGTAAGTAAATAGCTGTTTCACTTCCTCTGTCCTTAGGAACCTGAGGGATGATTTTTTAGGTTATAGGCACTTTTGCTTTGGGGAGATGGAGAACCATAGCTTGGAGTTTTCCTATTCTTCAGTTCTTACCAGCATTTTCAGTGCTAAAAAAGTTACTGACTGACTCACAGAGGTATTTCAGTGCTGTTATCTTTCAGGCACGAGGGAAAGTTGAGGGTTTTAGGACGGAGGAAGTAGCTGGAAGAGTTTGTCTTTTTTTCAGCTTCCCCCATCACCTTGTTTCTCCTTGATCCCTGCTGGCAGCCTTACCAAACAGCCTTTGTTGAGCTCAGCAGAACAAGTCCCTTGAACCATGTTGGAGCTTTTGTTCTGCTGCACAGCTTTCCCAAGTGTCCAGCAGTGTTGTCAGCAAGGGCAGGAGCTCTCTGTATTGCAAAGGGAGAGCATAGGGCAAAGAGTTTGTAGAGGACAGAATATCCTATCTTAGCAAACAGAAGTTACTGCTTCAGCCAGGGAATTTCTTGCAGAGATTATGGGGTTTTGTCTATCCTTACTTTTTTTTTTTTTCACTCCTTTCATTTCTTCCCTGGTCCCACAGAGCTGCCTTCTTTCTTTGTTTTCCTCGCTTCTCCTGTAAGAAGTAACTCATTCTTTGCTTTCAGTTGCCATTTGCTGTGGTGGGGTCTCCTTTCACTCCTTTGCTGCTGCTTCTGTTTCATTTTCCTCTGAGCCTCATGTGCTTCCCCTTATCTTCTCCTGTCTCTCTGAAGGATGCAGCTATCACCATAGATAAGCCACAGGTTAATGGCCATCAGCTGTGTCCAATATTTCACTCTCCCTCATTTTTCTCTGATGTTTTATGTGAACTTTCAGTTCTTGGGGCTTTTCCAGGGATCTGTGTTTTCTCCAGCAGATTTTCTTTACGAGGGCACTGGGCTGATTATGTTGGGTGGGTGCTATAGGCAGCACAGGCAGCAGAGCCCAGTGATTTCCTGCCAGGAATTTGGTGGGTTGTGAGGTGGCTGGACCTGCAGGTCTCACAGCACCAACACCTAGGATTACCATCCAGTAATGGAGGTGTACCTGTAAATAATTCAGTGGGAAGGGAGTGATAGACTTTACACCTCAGGTGAGCTACACTATGAAGATTCAGTTCATCAAGAGGACACCTTTTAAGGAAATGAGGGAAATGCAGAGGGCGCCATCTAAAGTAACACCTTGGACTTTCTGCGTCTTGCTTGCATATGGAAATGCTAATGATTCTGGTAACTAAAAGAAATTTGAGGAATTTTAAAGGGAGTTCACAGAGAGACATGAATTCATGTTCCTTGTCCATATCTGTTTCATTTAGCAGTAAGGAGAGAAAACCTTTCTCTATATTCTCTTTCAGAGGACAGGAAATTTACTGGGGGAGTACCTGAAAGAGTTTTTAGAGAATCTCTCTTTCTGACTAGGCTGCAAGATCACACAGTGTCATTAAATAAAAAGTTAGGTTAGCTTATCTGCATCCCAAGAGATGCACTTTCATGAACATGGGAATTTTACTGTGATAGATACACAGAACTGAATTTCAGTATAGTGTACACGTTGGGCCACGTGGCTGATATTTACAACAGTAATGGGTTTCATTCGCAATAGTTTTGCCACACATCAGAGCCTCTATTCCCTCTTGTAGTTATCCAGATACTTTATCAGAAAGCCTATAAAATAACAGTTCGTGCTGTGTGAAGCTAATCATGAATTCCTCAACAACCCAGTAATTTTGCTTCCCATTACCAGTGATCAGTCATGCTTGCTGTATCATTCTTTATAAAGGAGAAAGGCAAATGTACCTGTAGGATTGATGCCCAGAAAAACAAAAAAAAAAAACCAAACAAACAAAAACAAACAAACAAACAAAAAACCCCAAACAAACAAAAAAACAAAGACAAGTAATAGTTACTGTTCTGGAAAGTAACTAAATACTGATTTTTCCTATGCATGACAGTAATGGGATAAAAGAAGGTATCAGTAATTCCACTCTGTAGCCACAAGACAGTGGAGTGTTGGCAGGTTTCTTCATGATGTGATGAAGGCTGCTTCCATAGGCACCACTGATCCCCTTCCCAAAATACTTATCATTATTCGGTGCAAAACTTTTGGGCTACTTTGTGGAGGACCCTTCTCTGCTCGCAGCCAACACCTTAAGTCAGGAGAGATTCAGCTCTATTTCTCTTGTGAGAATTAAGTTTTCTTGATCAGGGAGATAAGAACTTCAGCTTCTATAGCCAGTTAGTATTCAGCTCCTTTTATGTTTTTGCGTGGTTTGCTATTTATTTTCTCAAGGCAGCTATGTCTGTTGTGCTCTGGGTGGGACTCTCACTTATGGGCTTTCTGTGCACTTAACTATGTGTGTGGGTTTTTGAGGAACTTGGACATGTTTCAGGGTCTCCTTCACAGCTACAGCAGTCTGCTTGAGACAGACAACTGTGATAGTTCTTCTCTGAAAAACAGCCTTTCCTTCACAAGTGCCAATAGGCTTAATGAGTTTGGCGTCAGAAGCCTGTATATACTGCTCCATAAACTTATCTTACAAAGCTTGTAAGTGATATGGCATGAGTGAAGAGTTGCATGTTCCCGTTTTTAATAATGCTCTGTGATCAGGATGGTCCAGTGAAAATCTCATTGTTCAGGTACAAACCCTTTTAATTGTATTGCTGAGAGAAGGCAGAAATCTCTCACATCCAACTTGGAATTAAGCTTTCTTAAGAAATGCAACGTAATAAAAAATGGATGTGAATTCTGTTATGCTAATAGACGCCATTCCCTCAGAGCAGGCAGCAGATGATTCCCATTAACTTTACTTGAACTTTTAGACCATATGTTACTTTCCCATATATATTCAGGAAAAACTTCATGGAACATAAGTGCAGCAGTTACATGGCTTTGTGAGTTTATTCCAACCTCCTCTGCCTCTGTCAGGGAGAGTGGGGGCTATACAGTGGAAAGCACCATCAGAGAAAGAAAAAGTAGAGATACTGGACTCATCCATGCACAGCGGTGCTTATGGCCATCCCAGTTGACGCGGTAACATAAGGGGACTGTAAAATATCTGGCCACCTATGATTTTCTCATGCCCATGGTCATTAGGTTTCCAAGTGTGTTATTTAGGGCTCAGTGTTACAAGGGGAGGAGTGACAGTTAAGAAACTAGGTTAAGATTTAGGTTCCCTGTTGTTGCACCACTTTCCCATGTGACTGCATAGGTCCTTCCTCTGCTTGAGGTCCCCATGTGAGTAATGCACGTGCTGTCTCTTCTGTCAGTTGGAAGTGTTTATTTTCTGCATTGACATGTCTGTGTGCATGTGGCACAGAACAGCACTTTGCCACAGAGTGAAAAACACCTGAAAGCCCCACCACCCTTAGCCAACTGCGGTAAGTTGAACACCTTCTAGGGACAGTTTTCCCACAAAACCTTTTCTTAAATTTAAGAGTTGATGCATGAAACTACCTGTTAGTGCCTGTAGAAAGGCATGGGGTTTGTCTTGCCTCTTCACCAGTGAAACCCTGTAGCACAGTTGCAGTTCTGGTTATACTGGAACTTGCTGGTTCTCTTACATGTCCCATGATGGAAGTGCAGATCGTGGCCAAGAAGATATTTATTTTTTAGTTAGCTTCTGTGGATGGCTTTTTTTAATGGTGCTTGGCTTCTTAAATGGCTGCTCTGAAAACTCCAGGAGATGTTATGGCTTCTGACACATCTGTGACAGATTCTGCTGACTTCAGGAGAATCAGAGTTTTCCCTTCCTGGTTTTGGATTTCGTGGTGTTTCCAAGACTGGCCCACAAAGTGTTTAAAAATGTTTTTAACAGCTTCCAGGTTTGCACATTTGCTACAAATGGGTTATATTTCACTGGCTCAGTGATTCTTTACTGTGTCCAGTATTCTGAAGCTCTGGTTGCCAATAATTCACCTACTACATTGTAGGTGAATAACAATGACTGTCTTGGCACTAGAAAGCTAGTCTCATCAGACACCATTTTTTTGTCTATTTTTTAATAGGAGTGCTGTGCTTTCTTTTACAGTAAGGACATGATGACAGTTGGCAAAAAGAACGGAATTTATTACTATATTTTATTGCTTGGACTGGGACTATGCACACTCATACTAGTATATAATATGTACAATGTACTGCAAATTTAATATATTTGGGTACTGGAAATATCTCTACAATGATCAAAAAATGTCATAGTGTTCATTAATACTGCTTGTTAATTGAAAAAGATTCTTATTTTAACAAATAGCTTGGTCATAAGACATTGATCTTCTGCAGATTTTTTTAATTTTATTTTACTAATTATGTCTAGATGCTGTTCTGTCTTCTGTAATGTGTTATGATCATGGCTATTATCTGTCAAACAAAGCATGCTATCAAGAGCATCTGTATATAGTTGCCAGATACTGACCAAGGAGGATAATGTATTGAATAGCTGCTTACTAACTGAATTCCATTTATTATTTACATTGAATGAGGCATGGGATATGTAAGAAGAGAACAGGCTGTGGTAATGTAATTAAAGACTGCATCATAATGCAGACACAGAAGGGAGCTGATTAAGGATGCATAAGCAACCTTATTTCTGGGGCTTTTTTCCAGCCTTCATATGCTGGACTTTGCAACCATCATGCTGGTTTACCACAGTGTTTTGAGACCTAACTTTTAAGCAGTACTTGTTGCATAGCCCAAGCATGTGGATACAGGCTATTTCAAGCTCTGCAAGATCGCTCTCTGTGATCCCAGTGTGCTTGCTCCTGCTCATGACAGCCTTTCTTGCTTGCTGTTAGCAGCAGCCCTTCTAAGGTCATGAGTAGCCACAGTTTTGCACAGAATTTTTCAGTTTCTGAATCACATTTCTCTGTTGCAGGAAAGGAATTGGAAGGAAACAGCCTATCGGCACTGAAGGATGAAACACCACAGACCCCAAACTCCGTTAGGAAGGTATTGTGGGATAGGGATCCATCTCTAGTCTTACTTTGCGGTCTTCTCAGGCTGTTTTTAATCATTCTTACACTTTTTTTTTTTTTTCAGTCATTACAAAAGCCTCTCCTTCTATTCCTGCAGGAGCTATGTGTGCATGTTTGGAGAGAAAGAAAATGAGTGGTTTTGCATGGTTGGGATGAGAGAAATCCACATTTTCCTCTGACTTGATAGCACCTACTGCAGAAACCCCTGTTTATTTGGACCTCATTTAGCAGTGTAATTAGATACAAATAACTGTGATTGAAAGGTTGATTTTGTCAGGAGAGTGTCTCCTCCTGTTGCTGATCATAAGTCATAAACTTTAGCTGTTTTGGAAGAGAAAGCTGTAATATTTAGTATAATGCCTAGCATCTGAAACAGGGCTCTAGGAATTGGCATAACAAGAGAGGAACACAAACTAACAAACACTATCTGATCACATTTCCATCCAGGCCGTTATGGAGAGGTAAAACTGGGTCTAAAGACTCTGGATCTGGGTGTTCAAAACCTGGCTCTACATCTAGAGTTACTGAGTGCCTGAATTTGATTTCCTTAGAGATGGAATCAACCTTATAAGTTAGATCTGGCTTTGAGATTCATGTATGGGCTTTTTGGCTGAAACTCTCCAACTTGTTTCTGGAGGGTAACTAGAAATAGGAGAAACACTTGTTAATAAATTTTGAATTAAATTTATTCAACTATGAAGCTATAAAATGCAAATGATATCAGATGAAATTGAAATATAACATTAAGGAAGCAGCTGCAGACAAGTAATTTCTTATAGTACATGAAAATAGGCTCTTAATCTTCAAATACAGTTGGCTGTGTTTGCCTGGAGCTTGCAGATTATTCTGTCAAGGCGCCCTGGCAAAGGGAGATTATGATGACAGGAGTTTTGGGAGTATGCAACAAGGGTTCATGTATGTGTCCTCTGCTATGGCTGGAACATGGCAAGCTGCAAACCTACCTTGGTTTTGCTTTTTCAGGCAGGTTCCTCATGGAAACCCATGAGGATGAGGTAACTGCATCCAGGGCTTTGTTTTAAAGCCAAATGTTTTCCATGCCTTACAAGGAGTTGGGTTAAATTCCCAAAGGCAGGAATGTAAAGAAGAAGGACTTTTCTGGACAGGACAATTCAGAGCACTGAAATGCTGTCCAAAAGGGAGTTTGATTTCCAAGTTGCAGGATGAATACAAGAGTGGCAATTTATGAGAGGCATCTGGGTCAGCTCATCATGGCTCAACTGTGTTTTTCCTGCCTTAGGGCCTGCCTTGCTAAAAACTGCCTACAGGTGTGTTTTTGAAAGGAGAAGCACCTTTGGAATATTTGGGTGCTCACCTAGATTTCTGCAATGCTGTGTGCACCTCAGAGGTGTTGGTGGGTTTCTCCTTGACAGTGTCAAGAGCAGTTGTTATGAGATGAGAAAATGCACAGTGCAAATTAACTGTGTCAGATTTGTGATTCAAAACAAATATGGAGGTCTAAAACGACTCAAGCTTTGCTTTCACCAGCCCAAGACTTTGGCTTTCCAGTAGTCGAAACTGCTCTGAAGCACTAATGGACTAAACCAGAAATGAGGACCCCAAAACACCAAATGTCAACTTGCCTACTCATTTGCAGTGTTGCAGGCAATTGCTTTGGCTTCTGAATGGGACAGTGCTAATTTTTTGTTTCCTGCTTGAATTTGCTGCTTAGACACACTATGCAGAGACTTCCCTCCCACCTTTCTGGACCTATACTGTGCTGTCTGTCATTCTCACTTCACTCTGCTTTGTCTTGCTGTGTTGTACACTATTTTCTTTTTATCCAGTCACAAAGCTTCTGTTGCTTTGCAGTGTCCCTACAGTAGGGAGTTCCTATTGTGAAATAACTTCTACCTTAAAAATTTAGGCAAACTGGTATTCAGTTTGCCTAATACTTAATTTTTCGTGTCTACTCAGCTCTAAGGCCATAAAAAGAAACCGTACCGCCAGATGTCCAGAAGCACAAGTAGGAATCTGTCACTGTACCTTAGTTTAAACAGCGATTCCACCTACTTGAACCAAAGGAAGGAGTGTGTGCTAATTGTGTCATGTTTAGATTCCTGGCAGCAGAGCAGAGATAATTTTTAGAAACCAAAGTGTAGGGTGTGCAGGTTTAAATAATGGATTTAAAAGTAAATGTTCCAGGTAACAGGTCCATGCCATGAATACTTTTGGCACAGTTAATATAACAAGCCTTGTTGGAAATCAGTGTTCCTTCAGCAGCACTACTTTGATGCATCACACCACACTGACTCTCTTCACTCAGTATTGAGAAGGAAAGCCAGTCCAGTGATTCTGTCTCTGGACTGCAGTTTAGGGGACCTGAAATTCACGGCTCTGACTTGGAGTTGCTGCATTTCCTCAGGCAGATGAATTACTTCTCTGTTTTGTATCTTCATCAGTGAGGTGGAAACAGTTTTACATTTCATTCTCTCAGGCCATATCCACACTGTCTCTAAGCCTCAAGTTCATCTCTGTAGCCAGGTAGTACAGTTAGCACACGCCTGATGGTGGCAGGGGTTGCCTTTTTCTCATTTTGTGCGTTATTCAGGGCTATTAGTATCCTTTACAGTACCTTTTATTGCATTATGCAGTGTTGCATTGTCTCTTTCTTTCTTTCCTATGCTTAGTTATTTATTCTGCTGTCTGGAAAGCAGCTGGGGTTTGTTGATATGCATGCAGAGCTCAAAAAGAATTGAAGTATGTTTTAAGGGGTAGTCAGAAAAATCTTAAAGCTGGCGCTGGGTGGTACTTGACTCTTTTCAGTCCCCCAGTAATGCTACAATGAAGTCTAAAATAATTACATTGTAGCAGTGTGGTTATCATGTGCACAGTTACACAGTTACGTGATGTATGGGAAAGCAAAGCTTAGATTGCTTTGCTCATCATGAAAGTTTTTCCACGTGCCTGATTTGTTCCAGGCTTTATCGTGTGATTTATAATCTGAAATATGAACTTAAGTGTCTGCTAGAAATTTATTTTAGCTGCAAAGTAGTTTGAAACGGCTCATACTAATCACTTGAGATTGAAGCTATAATTCCATGGTGTCTCAAGCTCATCCTTCCAGATCCATGTATTATGCTCTTAACATATGAGTTAATTCCAGCCATGACTACATTTGAGACTACCATAAAAGATAGTTCACAACTCTGGCAACTTACAAGGGTACCTTTCCCTCTGTTCTCCCTTAGCCAGCAAATCAAGGAATTGATTCTGAGAGAAATCCCCATGCTGCTTTGAAGAAGCTCAGGAGCAAAACATCCCCCGTGTGTGCTAAGCACAGCTTTACAGGAGAACCTGGCCTTTCCAGGTGGTGGTATGCTTCACTGGACCCTTGCTGGCTTTCCATGTACTATACTTTATGTTGTTGATGTTGTGGATGAAACTATTTTGGAGCTAGTTGTCTCTATCAAGGCTTACACTCGGTTCCTGTGCCCTGGCTCAGTACATCTTGTTTCTTCAATTCCATGTGCAGCATTTTAGGGTAATCACTGTTGTCCACAGAGGGCTTTGCAGCTGATTTCAAGTGAGCAGAGATGTAGCCTGGAGTATCCAGGGAAAATTGCATAGAAGAGGGGTGGGATTTTGCACCATGTGTTTGTGGAAAACATGGAGCATCCCTAACTTTTGTAGGTGCGTACAAGCCCTGAAACTTGCAGGTGCCTCACAGAGGGGAATGTTGACAGTAGCAACTGTTCACTCACAGAAAGTTGATAACTTTGGGTAAGCCTTTGCAATCCTATCATGTCACCTTGGGTCACTGGTGATCATAATTGTTTATTCCAGTATTTCTGATGGGGGAGCTGAGGGTAAATGGAGGTGCTAAAATAGAAATGTTTTATTAAACAGTTTTGGAAACCATATTATAAGCTGAAAGTCCAGTTGTTTTTCACTGATCACTTCTTTGTTTGTTTAAACTCAGCCTAGGGACAAAAGCTGTGCCTATAGCTGTAGGGGAAAGCAAAGTTTTGCTTCCGATTTCTCCTCAGCCCTACAAATGTATCAGTCATGTGAAGCAGCATCTTTCTCAGTGTGCAACTTCCATCTCACTTAAAATATTCTTTAAATATTCTAAACTTGCAGAACACTCTTCCCGTGAAGGGCACATTCAAATGATCAAATAGAAATCCCATCAGATCTGTGACTTCTTTATTTACTATAATCTGATGCAATGGAGCAAAGTGTTCCACTGAGCAGTAATATAGCTTCATATTTGGAGTTGCTTGAATAGCTGAATTTCACAAATTATTTTCCCCAGATATTGCTGTCAAGTCAGCTATTCATTTGTACAGGCTTTCCAATTTGCGTTAATCATTGTGCTATTTCAGGGTTGCAAACACAGTTGTGGTGTCTTTGCAACGTTGTTGAAATAAGAGGGTTGTTTTTTTGGAAACGAGAAGATTTTAGGTGAAGATTATTCAGCTTACTGTAAAGCAGCATATTAATTGAAGGGTAATCTTTCCTAATGCAAAGCTTGCTTGTCGCTAAGAATCATTTCGCTGACTCTGCTGTGCGCTGGATGAGCTGTTAATTCACAAAAAATAAAAAAGATTTAAAACATAACTGCTTATAGTAAATTGAAACAAAATTGTTCAAAATCTGTGAATATTCACATCAGTAACAAGAAGCTCTTCAGTTGTAATGTTGAACCCAGCTTTTCCATAGTCTTTATACTACTTCAGGAACTTCTGTTTCGTTTCTTTGTATCTGCAGTGATACTGAACTGTAGCAATTATAAGTGGAAAAGATACTGGAGAAAATACTTGTGAGCAAGGATGTGTCTCCCACGTGACAACTATTTTTGCTTTTGTGAAACAGAACTTATGACCGCAGCTACTACTACTTTTTTTTTGTTCTGCCTTCAAACTCCCATCTGAGTTCATCTTTCTCTCACTTGGAGACAAAAAGAAAAAAGAGCAACTTGTAAGCTGTCAGTGCTGTTAACATTCAGACCACAGCTTGAGAATGACTTGATTTTAATGTTTCTGATTTGCAATAGTTCTGTCTATTTGTCTCTCATGACATATTTCTTTGTCTTCATCCCATGCAGCAAGGATTGCTTGTGCTAAAAACAACAGGATATTCCTCTTGCTGTTATCCAAGGCACAGCATACTGATGGGCTGGCATCCCCCACACTGGAATCAGTCACAGTTTTTCTCTGAAATGATTTATTTCTGCTTGGAAATGAAGTCACCAAAAAGACACTGGATGAGAATAGCACTGTTGTGAGGACTCTGTGTCCTCTCTTACAGAGCCTAGCAGAAGTGTAAGGGTATTGTGAAAAATGCTAACAATCAGCCGTGGATCTCCAGAGCTGCATGACTGAGATGAAAGGAAACAGCAACTTAACTGGGGTAAAAAGTGTGTCTCTGAGCACAGTACAGCCTGTCATCAGCTGGCAAGGTCATCACTGAGGCCTGTAAAAGACAGATCTGGTTAGAGAAACAAAGAAGGACAACAGTTTCCAACCCCTGTGAGTGCTGCTGCATGCCCTGGTAAAAGTTTGTGGCAGATCTTCCCTCATGATTGTGAGAATCAATATATGGAAAACATGCGTATTACCTTCTTATAAGAATATTCTGGTGTTTTGTGGTTTGCTTGTTTGCTTTGGTTTTTTTAATTAAAAAAAAATTAATTCCCTACCCTCCCATTGTACAAAGTCTCATCTCTGGTTAATATTGTTCACATATTGCTGCAAAGAGAATGGGCCAGGTTCTGATATCCTACACAAGTAGTATGCTAGTGTCCTTGTAAGACTTGCTGAAGAGAATGGCTTCTTTTAGTTTTCTGCCAGGCTGAGAAAGGCAGGGCAATAGAAGGACATCATTAAATGCTTTGGTATGTCTTAGCAATGTAAGGCCCTGCTGTATCTTAGGAATCTCTAGAGCTCATGGCCTGGATTACTGGATCTTATGTATGCCATGAGGTACAATCAGAACTATTCAGACATATTCATGTAAAAACATGAAATCACGTTACTTCAAGTCACTTATCAGGATAAATCTGGAGGAACTAACTGTGCATGGCTGTCAGCAGTAGCGTGGGGGCCTGTGGTATGCAGTCCTGAGGGCTTAGATCCCACCTTTCCTGTGAAAAGGTAGAAACTTTAAAACCAGAAATGCAATGCTTTTCAATCTGCAGACCCAGCGATCACCTGCAAATAAACTATTTAGGATCCGTGATGATGCATCCCAATAAGCATAACAAGAAGCAAAGTCAACACGGAGAAGCAATCAGTTTGCTTTGTTAAAAAAGCAACTGGGCAACAGCATCAAGTTTCTGAAAACAGGAAAAGTCCCAGGTCAGATACATCTGAAAGCTATCTTGTCCATGGCTCCTAGTTAAATCCATGGCTTGGTTTTAGTGAAATTTTCTCTTTTCATAAAGCTGGGTCATTTTACAACCATCTTGAGGAGCTGTGCTATTTGTTAAGCAGCTGGTACATCACAGGTTTTGGGGCATGGCAGTACAGATACTTTCCCATGCCTAGAAATTCTTAGGCAGTGAGGGAATTACTTAGCTAACTGCTTCTTCATTCTTAAGCCTGTCTTAGTGTGCATCATCACTGTGGCCATGTTTCCCTTTAGAGGCAAGACACACCAATTTCAGTGTGTCTGAAGGTAGCTCAGACATGGGGAAGGAAGTGCCTGAAGGAAGCAGAACAGTGGTCCAGGAGCCCACCACATCAGCCTCCAAGGCTGTTAATCCAGCTGCTTTGACCAAGTGAAAGACCAATTTGTAATGATTTCAGTCAAGTTTCACTAAATTTATTGAGCTCCTAAAGGCTATGGTGATGTGGTGTAAGGGGAGATTATCCCTTCATCTGCTGTTGTGTGCTGCAGCTTTGTAACATGAATAGCAGCATCAGCTGGCATCTGGCATGCAGTGTCCTTGGTCATGGAGCAATGAGTCAGCTCTCCTGAAGAGGCAGAATCAGTGTCTCTCTGTAAACACCGCAGCTTTGAAGTCTTCTGTTTAGGTTGTTTATCTTTAGCATGGCCCAGAGAGACCCCAAGAAGGGGGCAGGTGTGGCTGGTAGAGCTGTGAAAGTGCCTCAGTGTGTGTTAGTGCCTGTTCCCCATGAGCAGTGCAGTGGGTTTAGCGCTCAGGTTTGCATGGCTTGCGGCGGTTGTCAGAAGCTTCCTGAATTCATCTTCAAGTAAATTTCCTCGACCCAAGTGAGCTTAGGGGCCAAAATTTTACTCATTATGTAAGAGCTAAGTTGTAATTGTCCAGGCAACAAGTGATTGTAGCTTGTTTTAATTAATTAAGCAAAAACCACTCATTATATCCTAATGCTTTGCAGACACCTGAGCAGGATTTCCTAGAATCTGTGGGATGTCTGTGCTATTTCTGCTTCTCACACCAGCTAATGAGGAATAGTACATTGCGTGTCTCTCTGCATCTGATCTCTCAGGCTGGAGGGAATGAGATTACCCATAAACAGTTGCCTTATAGTTGTATCTCAAGGACAGGACATTCTTTCCACTAATTGGGAGAAAGGAGGGGAATTCTTCTGGCTAGTTTCAGAGGACACACATCTCAAATCATCAAAGCATAATCTCCTGATAGTTCAGAAGGATTCTTGCTCAAAGACATTTAAGCACTTAGAAATGTTTACTCATAAAGAAAAGCTTATAGCATATTTCCCAAAGGTCTACCACCGCCCTTTGAAATGTGACGAAGGTCCTGTGAGCACAGTTCTCTGCTCAGGCATTGTATCTGTGCAGCGGTCCCTACCATAAATCTTGTATTTTTACAGTGAAGTCCCATGCACAGAAAAAGCATGCACCAGAGACAACATTGCAGGTAGAGGAGACAAGCCTAACTTTCTGTTAAAACAAAAATGGCAAATACTGAATAGAGTGCAGGAGTCCAAGATCTGACATTTTCTTTTGAGTGGATCCAGTGTCCAGTTGACTTGTAAACTAGGACAGTCAGATCAGGCACTCCACTGGTCTTTATGTGCCATCACAGCATTTCATTTCTCTGTTTTTTCGTAAGTATCATGTGTAGTTTTAGTGAATGACGACTATAAGGGTTTGCGAAAATAATAAGTTCTGAAGTGACCCTTGCTGTGCTGCAAATTGCACCTTCTGCCCCTAGTTTCTAATCCTTATCATCCACAGAGAGTTTTGCTCAGTTGAGCATGCAGCCGTATCTCCCATTTTTGCTCCTGCTGCAGTCTCCAAAGCATAGTTTATGGCCTTGTCCTGGGTTCAGCAGTAGCAGTCATGTTTCTCCTCCTTGGTAGCTGGTGCAGTGCAGTGTTTTGACTTTCGGCTCAGGAACAGAGCTGATAACAGTGATGTTTTGGTTTGGCCAAGGACTTTGTGAGGCTCATGCTCTGCCAGGGAGGAGGGGAAGCCAGGAGGAAGCAGAGACAGGACGCCTGACCCAAACTGACCAAAGAGGTATTCCATACCACAGCACGTCATGCCCAGTATGTAACTGGGAGTGAGCCGGAAGGGCTGGGAGACTGCGGGGTTGGAGGAGGTATCGGTCGGTGCTTGGTCCGGCTGGGGGGCAGAGTTATCGGCTGGTTGGTGGTGAGGTGATGTATTCTCTTCCCTTGTTATTTCCTTTATCATTATTATCATTGGTGGTAGCAGTAGTGATTTGTGTTATACCTTAGTTACTAAACTGTTTTTATCTCAACCCGTGGGAGTTGCATTCTTTTTGATTCTCCTCTCCGTCCCTCCGGGAGCAGGGGGAGACAAAGAAGGGGGGGAGTGAGTGAACGAGTTACCTGACTGGGTTTAAACCACTACAGGCCTGTTTACTGTGATCAGGTCATGCATTTGCATGTGATCTGGTCATGTTTTATCTAAGCCATGTGAAAAGGATGTCATTAAATATTTTCCTGCTCGCACTAATATTCAGCATGGTTTGTGGCTATAGTAACCAGAGATGTTTCTGTCTAACTGGGAGGGAAAAAGAAAGTGGGTCTGTCAAAACTAAAGTACCTGTAAAATTGCTGCATCGACTCATGACATAAAGGAGAGAGAACCTGAGAGCCCAGTGGGTTCGTTTCACATTACAGCAGTGAATTTATATATGTGAACTATATTTGACACATTTTTTCCTTAGTGCAGCTGATTTTTGTGTCACACTCATTAAATCAAGGTGGCCCAGGGCTGAGCATTATTATAAAACTGTCATGCATCAGTGGGAGAGACAGTGCCTGACCCTGAAGACCTCAGTCTGAATGGCTCAGACGCGTGAAAGGTTAGAAGGAGAAGAGGTACAGCGGGAGAAAGTAATTTCCCCAGGGTCACATAGAGGAGCCGAGACTGTACCATAGTTCTCATCACTGACACTCCTCAGGTTGTGGACAATTTCCTGATGGTACCTATCCAAGTAGGGGTTCTGAGAGCTGTACTCCTGAGGCATACATTATTTGGGGAACAGTGATACTGTGACCATGGCTAACAGAAGTAAAGCATTTTGTCAGCCCATCAGCACAATCATGAGATCAGTCTGTAGCCTCTGAAAAATTAATTTAAGCAGCACTGACACTATCAAACATAATTTGAAGTGACTGTATATTCCCTGCCTTGCTTTGCAAGGCCACAATGATGATTATGTCCTGTATTTTCTGTAACATGATTAGGTCATTTCTTGCTCAGTCATGTTTCTGGATGTTTCAGCTAGGGCAATAGTCATTGCCAATATTAAGTCTAGTTCTGAAAGATACATACCAGCTTCCCCATAATTTTTATTCCAGTAAATGAAATACTTCCAGATCTGAAAAGAGATGGGCAGTTTTCAAGGTTAGGAATAAGAATGGGGCTTTTGGTTTGGTTTGGCTTGGCTTTTATTTTACCAAGACTAATGGCTGCATGGGAGAAATATGAAGAAAATTTGGTGAGGAATTTTCCAATTAACTATGAGAATAAGAAGAAAGATTGGACTGCACTGAAGTATGCGTTTTCTGCACCTGCCTAGTGTTCTGCTGCTGAACTCTGCAATAGGCTGTTTCATGGATTCCTGGGAGATATAAATGACTCTTCATTAGAGCATAACTCAAACGTTGTCATGTTAACACATTCCTATTTTCTCTCTCCTTCTTTTTTTAGATTGAATATAAGTTTTGCAATGGGTCTGACAAAGAGTGTGTGTCTCCCACAGCCAAATTCACAAAGAAGGAAACACTGAAGGTATGCGCAAAGCAGCCAAGTCAGCATCAGCTGACTTTCTTTTACAAAGCAAGTAGTACCTTCCAAACAAACCATTGGGAACTACTGAGAGTCATTTCCCAACACCCAGAGAAGCCTCTGACTCTTCCAGAGGTCACTATAGGCCAAAGGCATTTACAAGCTTTATGCACAGGATTAGATTATAAACTGCAAACAGAACAAGTCAGTGTAATTATTTCACTCTGCTGCTATGTTCCAGAGCCATTAGGCACCTCTAGAGGATTATAATCCTTCATTGGTCTGTTAGGAGGGGCATGCCAAGGCAATCTGAGCAAATTATTGCTTGAATACTTGTTTATCTACCAAACCAAAAGTATAAATGATTTGATTTGGATGAAATTAGATTTCATCTCTTTAATTTGAGGGGTGGGGAGGACTGGGTATTCAGCCTCTTTCCATTCTCCCAAAGAAAAAGCAAATTAGATTTAGTGCAACTTCAGGAGCAAAAAATAATGCCTGCTATCTCAGTATGGCTTTATTCTTCCTTGTGCTCATTTCTGGGGAACCTGTGCTGGGTCAAGTTCTAGCTGAGCTATACATAGCTATCCTTAATGCATTACGTTCTTTCCTCCACAAAAGAGGCCATGATCACACCTGCTATGTTTTCTTCGTTCTCACCAGGTACAAAAAAAAAATTACAGACAGGAGAAGAAAAGAGCAACCAAACAACTCTTCAGTGCTCTAAAGGATCCCAGTGTAGTGATCACAGCAGACTGGCTGAAGGTACTTAGTACAGACCATTGCTTCTGAGACTGAAGGAAAAGATAAGTGAGAAGTAGCTTATGTGTCTGAGACTTACACACTGGCACTTTTTTTTTGAGTGAAGGGAGACTGAATAATTTTGTGTTGAAGTTGCTGTAAAGGTATACTTAAATAACTGCCATAAAGGTGGAGTTGTGGGGAATATTTACATCTTAACCTAACTCAATCCATCTATTTCATGTTAGTAAGTAGCAACAAGGACTCAAAAAGTGCATAGTACAAAAGGAAGTGATGATGTTCTTTCTTCACTTAAAGAATCTGCGCTGGCCTCTTCCCATAGATGTGATTTTGTACTGAAGAGGGAATAGACAGAGTAACAGCCTGGAAATGGACATATCCGGCTTGTTCTATTGACAGTTGGATTTTATGTTGTCACAGCACAGAATGAAACATATTGGACCTGATGACACCTGTCATTTCTCCTTGTGCAAAGACTCAAGCAGTGACAGCTTCTCACTGAAGTCCTGAAACTTCGTGTGTGGCAAAATAAATTTAGATTGACATTGAGAGATATTACCTTCTTTCATTTTTTGGGGGGCCATTTAGTCTTCTTGACTAATAGTAAATCGGTTGCTCCTTTTACAATGGCGAAACTGTATTTCCAAACTTTGCCAAGCACATATCCCTCTCAAAAATATAAAAATGTAACTTGGGAATTCCATGAAACAATACAATTCCATTTGACCAGTGTATGAAAACCCTCCAATTTTGTTCTATGATCAGCATTAGAAGTCATAAAATTGAGAGGTATATGATTTATTTGAGAAATTAGCAACAAATTGGCAACAAAATGTTTCCATAGTGTTTAGTTTCGATGATAGGTACATATTGAGATTTTTAAAATACAAAATACTGTTGCATATTTTCTGTGGTTGGAAATTTCTAGTTCAGCAGCATCTAATGCTGGGCTACAAAAAAAAGAACAGTGACATAAGACTTGAGGTTTGAAGACAAGAAGACCTTAGGCATGGTCTAACCTTACTGAGAAACTTCCACAATCTTAAAGCTGTTATCTTTTAATATATGCTATCAGATTTAATTTCTTCTATACAAGAGAGAGTTTGTATTGAGCTTGACAGAGAAGTAAACCAGCTGGAGAAGGTGCTTTTAAAAATGAGATCTTTGACAAAACCCGTTAATATCTCTGTTCCGCAGAGCACTATTAAAATGACTTATAAGTCGAGTTAGACTAGCTATAACATTTTTCTATGCAAAGTTCTAATTGGCATGTTCTCCATGATTATTAATAGATCACTCTCACATGGGCCAGCAGTGCTGGTTGCCTAAAAAAATTAAGCAAGCTGCTAACATTTAGCCAGTAATAAAATATGAAGACTAAATTCTGATAGCCAGGTTTACAAGGTCTGTGATTTTGCTGTGAGGGCCCTAAGTATTCTGGTAATGCAGTGTATTTTCCTAAAGAAGTGTATCAAAGTGTGGCCTTGGGAGAAACACATACTGGAAATACTGTATAAATACTGAATAAATGCTGGTTTTCTTTTAAGGAGCAACATAAATGCAAATTTCTGTTCTCTCCCTGCTTCTCTCCAGATTCGTGGGACTCTGAAGAGTTGGACCAAGCTGTGGTGTGTTCTGAAACCAGGAGTGCTGCTGATTTATAAGACACCAAAGATTGGACAGTGGGTTGGGACAATCTTGCTCCATTCTTGTGAGCTGATTGAGAGACCCTCCAAAAAGGACGGCTTCTGTTTTAAACTTTTTCATCCTTTGGATCAATCAATCTGGGCTGTAAAGGTAACAATCCTGATGAGTTGAATGACCTCTTCTTGGTCACCAAAGTGCCTGAACTAGCATTCAGTAATCTGGCATTGATATTATCTAAATTTGCAGTTATTTAGTTGCTGTTAATAGTGCTGAATTGACTTCATAAAAATATTGAAGCCACCAAAGCATGGTCATGATATGACATCAAAGGAATGTGGTGCATTGTGATCAGTTATGCAGATGTGTCATTCTTGGTGTATGGAGGCATGCATAGGCTGAGGAAAGGGGTAATATGTTAGTGCAGGAAAAATATCAATACCTAGAGGCACTATCAAGGCATGGCATCCATCTTTAAAAAGAGATCAGGAATAAATACCCAGTCAATTGATTTCCCCAAAGCAAGGACACACAAAGCACCAAATACTTTGCACAAAACTGGAAGAATAGTTTGACTTCTTTTTTGCTAATGCCTCTGAGGTTTGGGTTTGTTTGCAGTAGACTTGGAACTCAGTGGTCTGCTCAAGCCTTGACTGTTCTATGAAAGTGTGACTTTGGATAGGTTGACTTAATTTTCTCTTCTTGGAAATGGAAATAGCAAAATTTTCTCCCTTTCACTTCGAGCTATTCTTCAGACCACTGTTACTTACAGGCTGAGACAGTCTCTTCCTCTACACGCAGTAGCTCCTGCAGTAACCTCTAGTTCTCCCTGTAACACAAATGATTAATATTTTCTCACACTTCTTGAAATAATTCCCTGCAGATTTTAAAGAGCGGCATTTCTTTTTCTTCTTTCCTTTAAGAATAGTTAAAAATAAAATATGATGGCTATGAGCAAAGAGGAAGACTCCAGTACCTCCTGAGAGGTACTGAGAGCAACATCTGTTGGATACCCTGAAGACAAAAATGTTCTTGAACTCATGTCCCTATTAAAAGCAGTGACTCAGCAGAGTTATTACAGGCATAAATTCTCTAGGAGACACCACCAGTGTAAGCAAAGCATTACAATCTAGTGCCTTGCTGCAAGGTGATCAGTAGAGTAAATCTACTTGAGAAGACTTGTGTGAGAGTGATGAAGGCATCTATCATTGGCATCATAAGATCTAACAAAATGGAGGGGAAGCCTTGTGGGAGCAGATCGAGCAGGCTCACTCATGCTCATCAGTGCAGTTAATTGAACAGTTTTAAACACAGCTATACCATCACTATAAAAAGTCTTGCAATTTTTAATAAAGTAGGAGGAAACAATTAAAATTAACTTCAACAACTAAGGGTAAGAGCTGCTTATTTTCTGACAGTAGTTCAGCTCTGATCATTGCCTAGATGCATTGCTTTTGCTTTAACTCCCAAAGGGTTCATTGCTACCTTGCTTCTTACTCACTTTTGAGAGTTTTGCTGATTTTTACTTAAAAGCATGCACCAAGAAGGTCAATCGTTTGCTGTTCATCAGCAAAAAAATTCCTTGTGACTTGACAGATGATCTGAATTCTTCTGAAAAGCACAGTCAGGAGAGGTAATGAAAAAGTAGAATCAAAGGTGCAGTCAAGTACTAAAAAGTAGCGTCAGTGGCAGACCTGAAGTGTTGTGCTAGAATGCCCTTCCCTTGATATGAATCATCCAAAAGGAAGAGGAGCTTTTATCAGTAGGTGTATGTATTTGAGCATGCATATGTATATCTAATTCTTGTATCTCTTGAGAAAATATATGACAGAAATAGGACTTAGTATGTTAAATATGAAGGGAATGTTTCTCTGAACATGTTTGTGTACTAAAGGAAGTCCCAAGACATTTGAATTTTAAAGTCAAAGTAATGCTCTAAGTCACTGTCCTGCTTTCAGCTCTGTAAAGTTAGTCTTCTTAGCAGCTGGTACAGTGCTGTGCTTTGGATTGAGTCTGACAATAACACTGATAACACACCCATGTTTTAGTTGTTGCTCAGTAGCACTTACCCCATCAAGGACTTTTTAGTCTTTTAAGTTCTTCCAGTGTGGAGACACACAAAAAGCCATGAGGGAGCAGAGACAGGACACCTGACCCAAACTAGCCAAAGGGGTATTCCGTACCACAGCATGTCATGCCCAGTATATAAACTGGGGGGCAGTTACCCAGAAGGGCTAGATCACTGCTCTGATTGGGCTGGGGATCGGTCAGCAGGTGGTGAGCAATTGTACTGTGCATCACTTGTCTTTTTATCTTGAGTTTTACTCCTCTCTCTCTCCCACTCTTTTTCATTATCAACATTCTCATTATTATCATCATTATCATTATATTATAAGTTATCAATAAATTACCAATAAATATTGAAATTTGTTAATTTATTAAACTGTTCTTATCTCAGCCCATGGGTTTGCCTTATTCTGTTTCTCCTTCACATCCCACTGAGGCTGGAGAGGGCAGGGGGAAAGCGAGCAAGTGGCTGCATGGTACTTAGTTACCAGCTGGGGTTAAATCACACTTAGAAAGCCACATTTGAGCTGCATAGTAGGGCATTTCTTGAAACCTGAGTTCAGCCTGGGTTGTTATGTGTGATCGATACTTTCAGCCACAAGGGGAACACCAAAATGCACATCAAGAAGAAATCCATCTATGAAGTGCTTCATGTCAAAGAAGCTGTCTTCACTCTGGTAACAGTTTAAGGCTGAAACTGCTAAAAATGCTGGTTTATGTCATTTCAAGCCCTTCTTTTAAAGCAACTGAAGCAGAATTGACTGATCTAAATTGGTTATGTATAATTGTGCAAAGAAAACCTATTTCTCATGAAATATAGATTAGCCCATGATTAAGAAAAAGCCTATGTTACTGTCCATCACAATAAGAATAAGGTCTGGCTAAACAACTTCCACTTCTGGCTAAAACAGCTTGTGAAATTTTCAAGGATTTTCCAGCCTAGAGTTGATGGTCCAGCTTTGACTCACATCAGTGGACTTGTAGCTAACTCAGGGAAATTAATGAGCACCTTTGTATGTGTTGGCCTGGCTGCTCAGCAGACATTTGGATCTAACTGCAGGGTTCAGTCCTGGAGGAAATGTCTGGTTCAAGCACTGGCCTAGGCATTGATAGTTGTGTTAGCCAATTAAATCTGATGTGCAGGCATTTGACTTCAGTTAGAGCAGGGTGAAATTTTGTGGCGCCTTTCAAATGGTAGGTAGGTAAGATGTAAGACCATTACTTATAGTTGAAAGCTAAATATATGCACCAGAGAATTTCCTATAAAGTTCTTTGGTGTCTAGAGTTATCTTAGAAGCATATTACTCAGAATCTAGCTGAACAGTGTGGTATAAGGTGGCTTTTATTGACTGCAGCTTGTTCTGTCATTTACTTAGAGCACTGAATGAGTTGGGGTCAGACCCGCTGAATCTGGAAATGTGTATGATTTGAATTGTGTTGATTTTTAAGAGTTTTGAGTCATTCCTTTAAAGGAAAAAGTTCTAGTAATGGGCTTGTGCTGCTGCTTTTACAATTGTTTGTTCTACTCCATAATACAACACAGCTAGTTTCATCTTCATCCTTACAGTTGCCCACAATACTCTTAATGAAAGGGATTATTTCCAGTTTTTGAAGATTTGTTTTATACTCTGTAAGACTGAATGTCTTGTCATACTATCTGAAACAGTGTGAGTCCACTCCACTCTTCAAAGCCTAATCAACCCCTGTTTGATAACGCCTTTTGAGTCTCAAATCAAATGTAAAACCAGGAATGATCTGAAGATAATCCTTTCCTGGTTCTACTGTCTACAGGCTGCAGCTGAGCTCTGACTCCTAGTATAGTGAGGATAACATTCACTTTCGGTGAGATAGTCATTGTCTGGGAGGTCTTAGACTCTGGTCAACAGGCATGATGCTCAAAGGCTGTGAGACAGAAATCTTCATTATCTCTGCAGTGCAGATACAGAACCTCATTTACTCTGTGGAGATGTTGACTTTGTTTTTGTCATTCTTTTTCTCCTCCTTCTGTGGTAAACAGCTCCCTCCACATATGAGCATGCCTTACTACTGAATATGTTTCCTTAACAGAGTGACCTGGTTGCTCCTTGTGTTCATCCACATACTTAGATATATGTTAAAACCTTCTTACCCCTCCTTCCCTTCTCCCATTTTTTTTAAATAATGGTTCTCTGGATCTCTACTATTTGGCTGTGGGGTTTTTCCTCCAACAAAGGAAATATCAATCTCTGCACTGAAAACAAAAGTAATGGTGTTATCAAGAATTCTCAAACATCCTGCTCATCTGCAAGCTACTGAGAGGAAAAATGCCATCTGGAATGATGCCTGATTGCATTAATGTCACTAGTAATGTCTTAAGCTGCTCTGCTCTGGTTTACTAATCAAATGTCAACTTTGCCAGTCCTGAACTATTAAGCCTTTAAACAGTCTTTAATTTTCCTTTCCCCTCTCTCGTGGGAGAGGAGGGAGGAAAAAGAAATGAGTAACAACAATCCAGTTTTCTCCTGGCAGCAGTAGAACCCTGCAGATGTGAAGACAAGAAGCTAGACTGGAGACTGCTGTCTTCTCATCACTGCATCTTTGTGGAATACGCTCAGATACATGAGTATCTATATCCCAGATACATGTTGATTGTGGCGGGATGTTTAAACGACACTAATCTTTTTTACCACAGCCCCTAACTAGGGGCAAAACAAACAAGTAAAGCCTGCTTTTGCTGAAGCCTGAAGTGGCTGTCATCCCAGGCACCACAGCAGGTTCTCAAAGGATCTGGATGCAGAGGTGAAAGCCTGCAACCCAGCAGCACGTGTCCATACAAGGAGACCTCTAGTCCTCAGCCAGTGGTTTCTCTCTGTCTCTTCCTTTCCCACAGACAGGTTTGCAGGATGGAGTTTCCCTGTTGTTTCCTTCCAGAAAAGCTGCCATTGCCTTTCTGCTAGAGGCACTCACAGCTCAAGTTGTGGGCTCTCGCCACTTTTGTGGTGACACATAAAAGGTGTTTCATTGCTATTTTGTCAGGCTGCAGACAGACCCAACGAGCACCACATGGAACAGTCCATTCTGGTATTGCACAAAGATGGCTAATAGCAAATACTTAACTGTTTTTGTCAGAAATGAGATTCCTTCCTGAGGATCTGAATAAACAGAGTAGGTTTTGGGCTGTCATAGGTTAGACCAAGCTCCATTTACATCACAGCTCATTACTGTTTTGGAGCTACAGCAGCAATATTGTGATTGTTAATGAATCTCTCCAAATTGCTCCTTCCTTCTTCCCTGTCACACACATACATACTCTGCCCAGGAAGGGTAGAAAGATGTTGAATAGTCCATTACATCTTCTGTGCCTTACATCTTTTTGTCTGTGTGCATTTCCAGGGCCCAAAGGGAGAAAACGTTGGTTCAATCACTCAGCCTCTTCCCAGCAGCTACTTGATTTTCAGAGCAGCCTCTGAATCAGATGGTAAGTTTTTTGTCTTCATTTGCTTTCCCCAGATTGCATGCTCTGTGCTAGTTAATAAAATAGGTTTATTTAAAAAAAAAAAAAAAGTATGTAAAAGAAAAAAAGGCTGCTCACCCTGCTTGAGGTGATGTTTGTTAGCAGTGGTCAGAATCAGTCAGCAGAATACAGGTGCATTTCATGTTCCTCACTGAACATCAATCTTTCTGGCCATGTGTATGGAAGAAGGACCTAGGCTTGTAGCTGGGGAAAAACACCATGTCAGTATATGCTAAAAGATGAAAGGAGGTGATCACAAAACTGGGACGAGAGGGGAGCTTAACTATTTCCTCAGATCAGCAGAGACTTTAGTGGGTTATCTGCCTATGTCTTACACTAGGCAGGGATCTGTTGGAGGAAAATGACATAGTAATATTGAAGAGCTGTTGATAGAAGTCTCTCAACCACCAGAATTTTCTTGTATACTTGCTGTACTGCGGTTTACAGTATAACATGCCTAGATGCTGGTGACTCCACATGTAAAATACCATTCTTGGAATTCACAGAATTGTAAAAGATGCATTTAGGTCAATATGTAACAGGCATGCCAGCTTACTGTGTGAAAATCTCTATAAATGGGTTTAGTGGATCTAAATGATCAGTGATTTATAAGTAGATAAGATTAAAAACATGTTTTCATTCCATTTGACCTTCAGACTATTGTAATTTTTTTTGTTTGGTTTGTTTGTTTTTTTTTCCCTAGCAAATTAACCCAGGCTGTTTGTTTTATGGATATTTTTCACCTACCCCACCACGGGTGCTCAGGTAGCTCATGCCATGAGTTCCTTTGGGTAGCATCTGGAGTAACTCTAAGGACACAAGGATTTTTCATGGAGCACAGAGAGCTTTGAAATCAGTGTCATTCTGGTCTAGTGATTAAGTTTTACATTTTCCTAAAGGCTGGAAATGGCACAAAGCTGCTAAACTCCAGGCATTTCAAACCTTGGTTATACGGACAGCCCACAGAACAGACATACAAGCAGTCCCACAGAGTTCTCAGGCAACCAGATAACTTCAACAACTGTCTGTCAATCCAGATTATATAGATTATTATTTCCTTAGAGATCCATGTAACTTGTCTTTCCATTAACTTAATTAGAAAATGTGCAAAGGGACCAATGTGGTCACTGTATGTGTTCAAGACGCATTGCTGTCTCACAAAGCACTTTTTTTTCCCTGGCATTTCAGCTATATTCTAAATGAAAACTTTCATTCTGGTGGAAACTTAATGATTAAATCTTAAAGCCAGCCTGACAAAGAGACCTGTGGCTGAACCTCTACTCTCTCTTTTTTTGATAATTGCCATAAGCCAGTTACATGAAGTAGAATAACTTTAGATTTGTTCTAACTAATCATACACATAAAGGCTCCCGAGCTTGCAATATCTCCCAGGAGATCATCAGAGGTAAAACTTTTCTAGCTGTGATCTCTCTGCATGGATCATAGACCACATACTGAAAAAACACAAAATGGACCATACCTGGCACATATGAATTTTCAATATTTAAATGAAGCTTTCTGCCCAGTGAAATATCAGAGGAGCTTAAAATAGTGAGTTACTGGAACATATTTTTAAAGCCAAGACATTAGCCATGATCCTTGGGAAGCATGCAGAGGCCAGGCATATCAAAGAAGTGTTACTTTAAGATTTAGCATGATTTTCCTTGAATTTTCTGCTTCTCCACAGTAAAGTCATAAGGTTAGATGGAAAGCTAAGGTGATCAAGGGAAGGAGGAAAAACTGAGATACCTCTCAATCAAATATTGTAAACATGTACACAGAAAATAACTAGGGCCTTTGGTTAAGGATGAAATAATACATGCTCTTGAACAACACTAGCAATGCCCTAGAGCCACCTGCATAGGTTTGGAGCACCCGCATTATGTCTGCTAGATCCTGAGAAGTCTGAGGATGTGACCATGACAGCTGATGTAAAGCGCTGTGATCTGTCCATTTAGCAATGGACTTCACAAAAGAAAATAACATGGTACTGCACTAGAAATATTAGCATGAAAAATGGTGTAATGTTCGGCTGAATAAGAGTATTTGACTTCACAGCTGAGGTCAGTGAGAAGTGGCTGTACCTTGTGCAGGAAGGAAAGGATGTGAATCCACAGATAAGGGGGAAGAAGAGCTCATACACTGAGGCTAGCCTCCCTCCCAAACACAAGAGCAGCCCTGGCATTGTGACTATGGTGTGCTCCTTTTGTTTGTTAGTTAGCTTTCATGGGGGCAGTTTAGGAGTATCAGCTCCACTGAGCAGTGTAGACCTGCTGACAAATAGCCAAACACATGGGTGTCACACTCTGAGATGAGTGACTTGGAATAGTATTAACATCAGTAGATGGTGTAAAACATATGCAGACGAGGACACAATAGAAACTCTTACGTTTAAAGAAATCTATATAAACTGCAGCAAATTAAAGCTTGTACTTTGCAATTAATACGAGTTGATTTTAAACCCATGAGACACTACTGGAATGGTTGTAGACTGTTACATAGCTCTACCTGCTGTAAAGAGGCATCTCCAAAAGGGTGTAGCTGAGATTGTTTCATTTCTTTAAGGCACTGGACAAGCATAGAGGATGCAGTTATGGTCAAGAGAGGTGGGAAGTTAAGGTAAAATGAATTAAGCTAGCAACTTGGGGCAGGTGGAATCTGTTCCCTTGCATAATGTTAGCATATATTTGTCGTATGTTCCCATCTCCTCTGTAGATGCAATATTGTGTGAGTCTGCAGCATCTTTGAGGAGGTGTCCTGACCATGTTCTTCTAAATGCAGTCTCCCATGCTAGTAGTGGAAAATGAACCATGAAGCATTTGGCAAATTTAACAGTAATTCATGGAGGCCTCTGACTTGCTGGAGAATATTGAATTGCAGCATATATTACATGTACAGTTCTGCTATCCAGGCAACTATATCATGATCAGCAGCTACATGGCCTACTTTTTCTCTCAGCACTTCAGAATCCCTTTTTTCCCCTCTGCTGTACCATCTGTGACAGGCTGTTGGTAGGATTTAAGGTCCTGACTTCTGGACAGCCTGCAGAACCACTGCCAAGCTACAGTAGGTCTCACATGCACAGACCACAGCAACAGTCTGCTTTGTGATATTTCAAAGACAGCTGGCAGGTCATGTCAGCCTATGGGGCTCAACCTGAACAAACAGAAGGTCTTTCTTTCTTACCAGTTTCAGAAAAGAAAATTGCTTTTTCCAAACCAGTGACTGTGTATGCATTTCAGATTTATGCTGATGAGTGGCTTAGAATTAGTAGTTTAAACCTGTCCCAAGCTCCTTGCCCAGACCTTTCTGGGGCTGACTCTGATATTTCCAAACCAGTGCCCCAGACCTCCTAAGTATTTTGAGTTACCTGCTTAAATCTCATAGTGCAGATCTCCACCTTGCCACCAAAGAGACTGCTAAGGGAATTCAAAGTGGCAGATTACAAGGTTTAAAGGCTTAGCAGTGGAATCGTAAGCTACACTTGCATTTTGTTCCTTATGTCTATCCTCTCCTTCAGATATGTTTTGTGTAGTCTCCATTGCTTAATGTGGATGGAATTGTGTGGAAATCCTGATGGTCTGGCTTATAGTGTTGTTTCTTTGCTAGGCATCTGGCTTTTCCCCAGAATCGATGCTTTGATCTCAGGAGGAAATTAGATTATTGAAATAAGGGTCACACACAGAAGCAGTGAAGCAGGAGAAACACTGCAATTTGAAACCAAGTTCACAATGAAATATATCACTGGCTCCTGGCAGTGCTGGAAAAAAGTTACCTTCTTAGCTTTGTGTGCTCTTCATATTCCTTAGACCTTTCACAGCAGTTTAAAATCCAGGCATTTACAACCAGACTTCATTTAGCTTGGTGCATAAATTGCACCTGCAGCTAATTTAGAGATTGCATCCTTGCATCCTGACAGCCAAAGTGCAAGAAATTGTGCACACAGGCACTCAAGTGGTACAGCAAAAGAAGCAGGCAGCTCAATACCATGACCTTAATGTTCACTGACTGAACCAAATCAGGCTCTCCCTCATCATTCATGATTTGTGTGCACTTGAGCAAGAATTCATCCTTTCCAGGTGGCAGTCTACTTCAGGATGATTTTTAAAAGCATCTGTCTTGCTAAATGTGAGGCACAAGGACAAAAACTGTGTGACTTAAATAACTCAAGAAGATTAATATTTCCTTAGTGATGCCTCTCTGGAGGGATGTATGGTCAGTAGATGTGAGGCTTTTGAAGTCTTAATTGGCAAGACATTCATCCCAGCCATTCTATGTCTACAGGAATGCACTGGAAAAAAGGTATAGTCTCAGACAGAGATTTCTGTGTGCAACAGCGTGATTCCATCTCGAGTAGGTTTTTGTTATTGGTGATTGCTGAGAGAACGTTGGCTGGCTCCTCTGTGATCAGCTGTTGCAAAATGTGGCAGATAGACTTGTTATGTCAAATTATGGGTTGTTCTAGGTGAATAATGGTGACCGTAAAGAATTTCAGAGCGGAATAGCTTAGTGTTTTCAATACTGCCTGTTTTGCTGTTTTTTTTTTCTGTGGGATATTGTGGTAATTTTAGATCTGCTTGACGACTAGGACAGACTCTAGTTACTCATTGAACTGAACTAGGTTAGCAGCATAAAGCAACCTAAGGTTGTTTTGGGGTTTTCCTTCTGCAAGGGGGAGAAGAAATGTTTTTTGTCACCTGGTTTTAGTAGTTCCTTTTGTCTGTGAAAAAAAAAAAAAAAAGCAGCTGGTGTGAGCGCATGGGATTTTTTGCACTGAGCACCACTGCATGATGTGTAGATGCATTCCTCTGACATCTGACTTTCCCAGAACATCTGTGATCAACATCTGCGATCAACATCTGCTAAAGTGATGTAGGGAATGAATATTGAAACCAATGATCAGTGCATGGAGAGAGGCTGCTACAAAAGAGAGCAGGAAGCCAAGCTAGTCCTGGCACTCTGGTAGGACATCCACTTTTGGCACTTTAGGAACAGCCTTGTCAAAGAGTCATTCTATCCCCATTGTTGCTGGAGGGAGCCAAAGGTGGCTGGACAAGCCACCACCTGACCAGTTCAAATACCAAAAGATGAGTGATGTGAAATGTCCTTGTGCCGGCCACCAGTGTGAGTGATGCAGCTGGACTTGACTTTAGACATCAGAGCTGGGCATCTTCTCTGGGTAGGGTGTCATTTCTCCTCATTATTCTCCTCACTGAGAACTCTGTTAGCTTGGATGAAAGATTTCTGTTGCAGAGTTTTGTAAACTGTTCTGTGTGGCTTGTGAGAGATGTGGGAGCATTATGCTTAGATGGACTATTTTACTCTCTCCCTTTCCACTCTGTAGCCCAGGTAAGAGCCAGAACTTACTCTGTGGGCTGCCACTTGAGATTCAGTGACAAAATTCAATTAAGAAAGAGTCAAGCTAAGAAATAATGTCTGAAAGTTCAAAGCTCCCAGGCAGAAGAAGGTAATGCAGGTGGTTTTGAGACAACATGATCTTTGCAGAAATTGTCCAAAAGTAGTCACTACAGTAGAGAGAGTAATACATCGTTGGGTATAAAAGCTTAAAAGCCTATGGGGAGATTCTGCCACAGGCTGACAAAATGCTCTTGGGTTTCCCTTCAGAATTTAAATATATGTTTGTTTTAAGCCACAATTTGTGGAAAATTGTAACTGATAGGTTGCAGTGTTTTACATTGCAGCTTTAAATACCTCAGATCTTCTAAAAGAATACCATTGTACCTCCTTCACAGCTTTTTTGCTTTGTGTACATGCATCATATTGGGCTGCCATTCCTCTCTGAAGGAACCCACGTTTTGCATCTTCACAGTATCACAGTATGCTAGAGATTGGAAGGGACCTTGAAAGATCATCTAGTCCAATCCCCCTGCCGGAGCAGGAACACCTAGATAATGTTACACAGGAATGTGTCCAGGCGGGTTTTGAATGTCTCCAGGGAAGGAGACTCCACAACCTCCCTGGGCAGTCTGTTCCAGTGTTCCGTCACCCTCACTGAGAAGTTTCTTCTCAAGTTTAAGTGGAACCTCTTGTGTTCCAGTTTGTACCCATTACCCCTTGTCCTATCATTGTTTGCCACTGAGTAGAGCCTGGCTCCATCCTCGTGGCACTCCCCCTTTCTATATTTATAGACACTTATAAGGTCACCCCTCAGTCTCCTCTTCTCCAAACTATAGAGACCCAGCTCCCTCAGTCTTTCCTCATAAGGGAGATGTTCCACTCCCTTAATCATCTTAGTTGCCCTGCGCTGGACTCTCTCCAGCAGGTCCCTGTCCTTCTTGAACTGAGGGGCCCAGAACTGGACACAATATTCCAGATGCGGTCTCACCAGGGCAGAGTAGAGGGGAAGGAGGACCTCTCTCGACCTACTAACCACCCCACTTCTAATACACCCCAGGATGCCATTGGCCTTCTTAGCCACAAGGGCACAGTGTTGGCTCATGGTCATCCTGTCGTCCACTGGGACCCCCAGGTCCCTCTCCCCTACACTGCTCTCTAACAGGTCGTTCCCCAACCTATACTGGAACCTGGGGTTGTTCCTGCCCAGATGCAAGACTCTACACTTTCCCTTGTTATATTTCATCAAGTTACTCCCTGCCCAACTCTCCAGCATGTCCAGGTCTCGCTGGATGGCAGCACAGCCTTCTGGTGTGTCAGCCACTCCTCCCAGCTTAGTGTCATCCGCAAACTTGCTGATAGTACACTCAATTCCCTCATCTAAATCACTGATGAATATATTAAATAATACTGGTCCCAGTACTGACCCTTGAGGCACTCCACTAGTTACAGGCCTCCAACTAGACTCAGCCCCATAGACCACAACTCTCTGGCTTCTCTCCTTCAGCCAGTTCACAGTCCACCTCACTACCTGATCATCCAGTCCACACTTCCTCAATTTAGCTGTGAGGATGCTGTGGGAGACTGTGTCAAATGCTTTGCTGAAGTCAAGGTAGACTACATCCACCGCTCTGCCATCATCCATCCACCGTGTTATTTCCTCCATCCATCCACCGTGTTATCTTTCTCTGATCCAGTTACCTGGCATATAAAAAAAAAACTTACTTGAGTCAACCACTCAAAATTAGAAAATGTGAGAATTTAGGTAATCAAGAAGCCTTCATGCAGACTACCGTGACTATAGATGACAGCCTTTAATTACGTGACCACATAATTTTTTCCTCCAGTTCCTGCAGAAGTGAGTAGACTTGTCAGGTAAGCAATTAAGTAATCCAAATGCTAGGAATTTTGTATAATTTTCATAATAAAGAAGAATATGACTCAGTATCAAGATCATTCAAATACAAAAACAGTTCATGTAGGCCTTTAGCAAAAAAACAGGTTTACCTGTGTGCGATCCCTGAAATTAAGAGGGTATAATTTACAGTGCTATGCTGCAATTAGCGCACTGTTGACTTGCCGAGAATGTAACGTTTTCATTTGCAGAGGAAATCCAGTATTTCACGTCTGATTTTGTGGCGCGTATTTATTTGGATTCACAGCGCCACCTGATGGCTGAAGGCTCATTTCTTAGCTTGGGGATGCTGTGCATCCCTTGAGTTCAATTTCTGTTAGAAATTAAAACAAAGGCATACATTGGTGCCATTTCTATGTTCTGTGGGACACAAGTAATGCTGCCTGCTAATGCACAGCGAGTTCCTCTAAATCTTTGTGTCTCTGCCTTGGAATATTAGAATGCATATTTTTTTTTACTTATCTATTTATGCTTTCTGAATAAGGTTTCAAATAATACTCAATTTACTCATAACCCCTTCCAGGGAATTATATGAAGAGATGAAAAACCTAGATAGGCTATTTAGAAATTTCCTCTGGTAATGTGGACCACAAAGTTTTGACCAAGCCTGTAAGCTCCTGTTAAAACCAGTGAATACATGTGGCAGGGGATGTGGGGGATTAAGATTGCTGCCTGTGGTATAGTGGCCAGCATGGCCTGCTCTGCCTGCAGCCCCAGCGAGGTGTGGGCTGCAGAGCACAGTGAGGGGGATGGCTGAGGAGACTTTGGGTTCATTCTTGCTGTCCTTGTTAGAAAGTGTAACCATAGCCAGTGCGTTGTTGCAACTGTCATAAGATAATGTCTGTATGGGAGTGCTGCAGGGCACTGAGGAGCTGACCTCTGTTACTGCTCCAGGGTGCTCATGCTGATACAAATCAAGCTATCTATCAAAGCACCTGATTTCATAAGCCCATTGAATATAAAATGACATATGAAGCATTTCCAAATGTTAAATCTTACAGTCCTCACTCTGCACAACAGGAAAAGAAAAGCAAAGGTAAAGAGAGGGGAAATTCAAACGAGGTGAGCCTAAGCAGAAGTGTGCTCCCTTGTACAGAATAGCCTGAAACAGGTTTTCATCTTGGTGGGTTTGGGAGGGAGGGGATATGGAGGAAGAAGTGGATGTGTGCTCAGTGCAGCCATTAACTCTAATGAGTTATCCATGCAAATCCTATACATGGTGAGAAGAGAATAAATCTGTGTGTAAAGCCTTAATGCAAGGATATTTTTAAAATACAATAGTGTGAAATCAATTCCAACAGCTTTCAAACTTCCTAATCTTATATTAACCATTGTTTGTGATTTTGTTATTAAATCATAAGCTGACGCTGAAGGAATTTATGGGATGAAATTGGAATAAATGACTGGGCTCTGTGGTGTTTGTGGCTCAGTGTTCAAGTGCAGCTCTTCAAAGCTTTTACTGTTGTAGCTTTGTATCAAAGCAATCACTGAAAGCTACTCACATTTATAATTATTTCTTTATATACCTATGATCTGGATTTTTTTAAACTCTTGTTGATCTTCTTATAGACCCAAATTTTGTTCATATCGATGTTGATGGGAATTTATGAGATTTATGCATATGCTTGATGCTAAGTGTGTGATAGAACTGAATGTAATGGAAGCATTTCCCAAACGGGACCTAGGAATGAGTGTGGTCCAGGGAAATCCTGTTTGTAGCACTTTTATTGAGCAAAATCCTTTTGTTTTCTTCACTGCCTCTCAAGCACACTTCCAATTATTGTAAAATATATTCTGAGTAGTGTAACGAAAATCTCTGTTTTATGTGCTTGAAATTGGAGGGTAACTTCCATGGTACGTCAATTCTTGAATGTTCAGCCAATTTACAAGTGTCCTGCCCTCATTAATGACTGCACTACAGAAGCAGGCTATTCTCAGGTGCTTCCAAGAATACAGGGACTCCAGCATTGTGGTAGATATGCTTTAACACTGACACTCAGCTTTGTAGTCATGTATGGGTCATTTTTAAAGGAGCCAAGGGTCAGTTTGGATTCCTGTGCTTTTTCATTTGCTGCCTACCTCTGAGACCTATGCAGGCCTTAAGAAAATCCAGTGAGGCTGTGCATAGAACTACGGTTTGTCTTGTCTCCATGCCATGTTTATAATTTCTGGTGTTTGCAAAGGAGACCCTCCAGGTAATGATTTTTTGTGACAAAATAAGAAAAATTGATGCTCCACACAGATTACATAATGCACTGGGCAGGGAGAAGGAGGGAAGAAAAGCAAGAAAAATGCAGAGAAAAAGGAAAAGTAAACGGCCTGACAAGCAGCTCCCTCTAATATTGATCGCTCTGGCAAGTACTAATCATCGTCGTTCTTGTTCTGTGTTTGTTATTGCAGCACTACACCCTGCGTGGGACCTCCAGGCTGGCTTGTAGTTCAGTAATCCCACACCAAGCAGGGGCCTCTCCTGTGCAGCGCAGTGCCTGGGTATCTCCCTGCCATTGAGTTGTGTGTGTGACAGTGATGCCAAAAACTGGATGTGGTTTTGGGAGGCATTACTTGCACACATGAGCTGCTAGGTGGTTTCAAAGCACCATACCTGTACACATTTCCTGCATCTCTGTCAAAGTCAGAAAGAGGCAAAAGGGGATGTGAACAGGTTGTGGGAGAACAAAAGAAGAGATGCTATTAGGGAAGGGGAATTTGGGATGAGCATCCCACTGTATTACCAATACAGATGTGTCATTTGTGCAGCCACAGGTGTAAACCACACCATTTGGTGTAAACCACACTGTTGCTGGCAAGATAACTTAGGGATTATATATATAAAAAACAGGTTATTGTGCACAGTGACTTCCTGGATTACAGTGAGCTTTTCTCCCAGGCAAGAAGCTTTTGAGAAACAGTGTATGAATTGTCTTATTTACTCTCCTGTGCTTAAATATTTCGTTTCGTTTTCACAGGCAGATGCTGGCTGGATGCTTTGGAACTTGCCCTGCGTTGCTCCAGCCTCTTCCGGCTCAGTGCCTCCAAGCAGGGAAAGGACGGAGAAATGAACTGCTCGAGTGATTCTGCCCATGCGGTGCTCAACCACCTCTTGCACACAAGCACTATCTCAGACCAGGAGTTCTTCCAGTAAGATGGGGCTATCCCTTCTTAATGCACAGAGAGGTTTTGCATGGCTCATGCTAGGGGATTCCTTTAACTTCAGTATTGTACTGCCAGAGTCCACTATGGCAACCTGTTTGAAAAAGCAGCCTGTATGTTCATCTCCTGCATCCACCACTAATATATGTGTTTGGTCATGAGTTTTGTTGTCACCTAATTCTCGAGCACATAAACTGGAAGGAACCTCAGTTGTGTTCTTGTGTGTATAAGCAATTTTATTCTGTCCCCTTCTTGGGCCAAAATGCTGTCTGGAAATGCTGGCTTGCCTAAGTAAAGACTGGAGAATCTAACTACTGGAATAGGCCTGTAGTTATACAGGCATAATCACTAGCAATGTCTGTCTGTTGGCTAGCACATATGGCTGTGAATCTGATCTATTTTTTCAATAATGTGCTCTCTTTTCTAATAATACTGTGTGATGGTCAGCAGAGTGCACACACTGCAGCCTTAGTTTTATAATTACTTTCTCTTTCTGCAGGAATTTTGAATGGTTTCAAATTTCTTCCTTGATGCATCAGATAAAGTTTTACATGAGGGAAAAAGCCCCCACAGCCTTCTTTGTATTCATATTCCTAGCATTACTGCAGCATTTTGGAAAAACTCTCATCAAAGCTCTGTAAGCATTAAAAAAAAAAAAAAAGCAAAAAAGAGGCCTTATGTGTTTCTTATAGCTAAATGCGCAACTTAAAAAATCCTCTGGTACACTTGGCCTTGGAGTGGGAACTGGGAGATGTGTCTATTCCTAGCTCTGCTCATAGGAATTTGACTTTTAGAACTCACAGCAGTGCACCATTGCTTACACAGTTTTTAGGATAGGAATTCTTGCAGTCTGCAAAAACGATCCCTTGCACAGAGGGACTTTACCTTCAAGTGATTTTCTTAGGCTCTGTTACAACAGCAGTGATCTCAGTCCTCTTCAGAGTGTTGAGGTCTCTCTGGTAACATGGGACCAAAGTGATGGCAGCATTTTGGTCTGCCCTTTGATCTCAGAGGCTCTGGTATTCCCAGCATGTGTTTTCCATTACTGCTGTTTGGTTTTCTAGCTACAGATTGAAGAGCTTTAATGAAGAGCAATGGGAGAAGAGAAGGAAATCTGACGTTTTAGCAGGGCATGGGCCCTACTACTTGTGCAAATACTTCTATTGTTCTTGGGCTTCTTCCGTAATACTTTACTTTCTAATTTCTTCCTGCTTAAGAGAGAGTCTCTTAGGACTGTGCTCACTGTGATACTGAATCTAGGAATGCAGTGGACTTGTTTTTCAGCTAATTGATGTGTGTACAGAAGTCCAATACTAAAATTAGAATGGAGCCTGTGGCATGGAGAACATTCAGGTAGACCCATGGCTACTGTGAGGAAGTGCAGAAGGTAGAGTTAAAACTGTGTTAAAGTATTTATTCAAAATATGATGTGTAAATGACACTTAAACAATGCCTCTTTTTCACCTCTTAGTTGTTCAACATTAAAGCCTTCTTGAATTATGGGGCTCAACAAGGAGCACACGTGGCAGATTTTTCACGAGAACAGAATATCCACAATTGAAGCCAGACTTTTCTGACAGGCTCAGATTTTAGCTGAGTCTGGCTCAAGCTGGGTGTTCAGCATCTGATTGTTTGGACAATATACACTCTCCTTTCTGTGTCCTACCACTGGTTTTAATGTGTACCCAGACTTTCCCCAGTGCTTAAAGACCAGGCGAGTTTGATGGCTGTGAAATAGGGTGACAACGTGCTGTCATCCTGATAGAATGAAGAACATTTAAACAAGGGAAAATGCAAACCCAAAACTGTACAAATGCTGAGCAAGGCATTTTTGAATTGCCACTGACAGTGGCTTTCTCATAGGGATTCAATAATTCTAATTAAATGCCTTCCCTACAAGGAATCTTACCAATTAAATTGGCATGCTGTTGTTAGGGGCCAGTTAATTACATTTAACTCTATCTTCAAATTAGCCAAACTACTCTGTCAAAGAAAAGGGAGATGATGTGTATTATAGGGAGAACAAAACCCAAGGGAGTTGGCTAAGTCAAATCTTCCATTGAGCCAAAGTTGCATTTGTCTGCTGGCTGTTTTGCTCTTTTCCTGCTGGGAAAGAAGTCAAGATTATGCAGTGATTTTAAAATCCATGTCTTTGGTAGCATATAAAATGAGAGGGAGGGAACTGTATGAGTGAATCAAAAACTAAAGTACTGTGTAAATCTGTCATTTTAGACAAGAGGCCTTTAGGACACCAAGCACTCTTCAATATGAAATCGTATTTCTTGTGGCTTGCATATCTTTTCTCCAGCAACACCAGGAACCTTGTTGGTTAACTTGTTTGACAAGAGCCAAATAGTTTCTTTTGCTTTGTGCAGAAGAGCCGTATGAAGGCCAAAGAAGTCCTGATCACTGACTGAAGTTTCCAGGAATGCTGCTAGAGAATAAAGCACTGGTATAAGACAGCTCCAATATGCTGAAACAGTAAATTAGCCATGAAAAATGCCAAGTTATTCATGTTCATAGTGGAAATCCAGTGCTGACTTTTAGCATAGTCATTCCATCCCAGCTTTTAAAGCCTGGTCCAAAGCCCATTGGAAGCCCCCAGGAAGTATTTACATTGATTTTAGTTCAAGCTCATGGTGTGGCTTTTGTTTTTAGCATATCATACTTATTCAGTGATGATCCTGTTTGGAGGATTATAAGAGCCTGGCTCCACTTCAACATCTCAGATTTGTTCCTCAGAATGAGGAGCATCTGTTTTCCTTTTGGTTCCCTAGAGCGGCACCTTGGCTCTGGATGTGTTATGCCTTGCTTTGTTTGTGGCTAGTGGGTACTCAGTGCACAGTTGAGTGGGTTTTCATGTTAATTTAATTCCCTCTTGAACTAAATCTGAAATCCTTAAAAAAAAAAAATGGAGGGAGCAGAAGAAACTAAGAAAGAGCTATTTGCTTCACTGAAACTTCAGATATTTCCCAAAGGTGAGGGAAGTGACACTGAAGAACACTTGCTTTTCTTACAAATGTGAAATAGAAACAAGTGCTACTTCTCAGACATGAACCATAAGCTTTGTAATGAACTGCTCTTTCAAGCATTTTTACCCCATGGAGAAAACTTTCACTAGGTCAGGGAGCATAGAAATCACAAACACTCCTATTTAGCTGATCACTGAAAAATTAAGAAATAAATTAGCTATTTAAATGATCAGCAACTGGTAACTTCCTGAACCTACCATCCAGGAAGTATCTGTGCTGAGGAATCATGGGATGATCTCTCTAAATAGCTCTCTCCTCACCTTTTTTCTCCTTTATTATATCAATTTCATGCATGTATTATCATCTGTGCTTCCAGTGTACTTGGTTATCAGTCATTGTGCTTGCTGGTTGCTAAAAAGTAGCATCCTGGCACTAGAACAATGAAGACACATAGCTTCTGGTAGCAAATTATTAGTGCTAGAGTATAGTGGTCATTAATGGTCTGATTTATGATCTTAGTTCTGTCTTGCAGTAAAACTCTAAAAAAAAACCTGTAGTTTATATATACATGCACATAGACATTTATGCATACATACACATATGTATGCACAAATTGAGTTAAAGGAAAGGTTTTCTAAAGCCACAGCAAGCTGTAGACAATGCTTTCAGAAGAACTCTAGAAACTGAGTTTCTCCAGAAACTGAGCTGTGACTGTCACAGTGTGGCTTGCTTGGCATGTTAAAAATCATGAGCTTATTTCAGTGCATAGTTGGAAGTTGAGAACTTCTGAAAAGCTGGTGCCAGGTTTGTGTTCTGACTCATCTGATGTTTTTTTTAAATCTGGCTGTAACTAGCAATGCCTAACTACAATTAATATTAATAAATAAATAAATAAAATAAGGGGGGGGGGTGGGAACGACACGAGACCGACAAGGTCAAAATTGAAACATGCCCAAAATGGCCTGAGAAAAGGCCCATCATGGAGAGGATTCAAGCTTGACAGAACACTCCCATGTACTGAGAACAGAAATCCTGCTTTGAGGAGGAAATGGACTACAGGAAGTAGTAACACTCTTCAAGGTCCAGGCTCTGTTTAGATCCTCTGAACTCCTTGCATAGCTGGAAATCTTTTCTTAATTGTTCTATCCAAGAGCAATTTTGCATGAGGACTCGGGTGAGGAATTTTCAGAGAAAGGCCAAGCTGAGAAGGTCAGCACCTGAAAGCTAGGCTAGACCATGAAATAGGTAATGTGTGTGCAAAGACATGTATGAATGGGGAAAACTGAAGCTCATGCTAAATATCACTTGGTAAAACAGGCACTTAGTGAATATTTTTCAGCATCTGACCTCTGGCCCATCTAATCATGTTTGCCATCTGCCATATGAACTGTATCTGTTTTATCAAATGGAGATTCTATAGGCTGCTTGAAAGAGAAATTTTGGCTTTCTCCTCATTCTCTAAAGCCTGGATCACTGGGCATGAAGCTTGCTACACCTTCCACACTTTCCCTTGGATGCTATTATAATCTGGGTATTCTTCTGACGTGTAATTGTCGAGTCCGTGCTTTCAACTCAGGTCCTCCCAACAGCATTATCTAGGGAAAGCAAGTTCCCCAGGTTAGTTCATGTCTATTTCTATGTGAAAATACTTGACTATATTGATTTTTAAATGTCCCTTTTTTAGTGCAGGGCTGACTTAGATCTGTTGAAATAAAGTAGCAATAGTACTGGGAAAAAAAAATATATCCTAAAATGTCATATTTTTCCCATGTGCTGCAATCCACTGATTTGCTTTGGTAAAGGGAAAAGATCTCTCATGATTGACACTTCAGTTCTCTAATTAGTAGTGTACAGCTGTTAGTGTTCTCTCTGTATCTCTCTGGTATGTAGGCTACAATCCAGAGCCAGTGGCAGTTCTGCGTAAGAGTCAAGTAGAGCTGGGTGGCACATTTTGTGAAGTGCAGTTTGGAGGGAGGAATTTTGATCAAAAATATCTTGCATGAATATCATTTGCAAACAACAAAATATTGTTTGCAGGATAAAAACCATGCTATTCAGGAAATCAATGTCTTATACTCTCCTGGGAGGCACTCCCTATTTTTAGGGGGTGTTTTTACCTTCTCTAAAAGGCCTTAGTAATCTGGCTTTGTAGATCAAACTGAACCAAACAATGAACTGTGTGTTGCAGTTTGAATGAATCAGCCCTGGAGAACCACCACCATTTGGAAAATGATGCTTTTTCGGACAAGTCTGAGAGAGACAACATAGAAGAGTCAGAGAATGAAATGCATGAGAATAGTCGGAAGACAAATGAAAGCGAGAGTGATCAGTCAGAAATCCATGGAGAGGTCTCTCTGGGAAGGAAAGGGACGACTTATATTGAACAGATCTATGAAGAATTTGGGGAGGTAAGAATAATAAAAAAAAAAGTATTTTTATCATTGCCTCTTTCTGTTAAAATGTCTCTGTTCACAGTATTTGAGTATTTGTCATTCAGACTTTTAGGTGCTTGGCAGTTAAGAACCAGCTTCGTGATTTCCAGTGTTTTTACAGATAAAGCAGTGCACAGCTTTCTGCTAAATTATGTTGAATAATCATGTGCTCTAATAATTATTCATTATGAACAGCAGCTCTGCTACTGTGCTTTGGCGTGTTTCCAGCATCAGTGATTGCTTTAACCAGTGATCGCATTAAAGAGCCACACAGCATTGGCACAGTGCTTTGTGGAGCCAGCGGGAGGGAGAATTATTATTCTGGGCATGTGTGCTAGCTAGTCAGGATGCTCAGTCCTTACATGATATAGAATATGATACGTCCCTTTTCTTTATTATGCATGGAACATCCTTTTTGCGTGTCATAATGGAGCATTTGAGCCACTTGATTTCTAAATGATAGTTTCTTGTAGGAAAGCCATTTCTCATGTCATTTAACAGCAGGAGGAGGCATTTCTGTTCCACATAAGAGCCTTTGTTAGCTGAATGCTACTGTGACCTCTGAGGAAGGCAGCAGTACAGAGCTGGGGGGATCCAAGTGTGTTGGGTGAGAATCAGTCTGAACAAGCAGAGGAGGAGCTCTGCTGCAATGCTGGGAGGACTGAGCACTCCCTTGCATATTGCTTTGAACAAGTAAGCTGAAGTCTTGCTGGTGCTTCAAAGAAAACCACTTTGCTGGGAAGCTGTTTCTTTTTATGAATCATAGAATCATTTAGGTTGGAAAAGACCCTTAAGATCATTGACTCCAACCGTAAACCCAACACTGCCAAGTCCACCACTGGATTGTGTTCCTAAGTGCCATGTCTACACAGCTTTTAAATACCTTCAGGGATGATGACTCAACACTTCCCTGGGCAGCCTGATTTTGTGCCTGACAACCTTTCCATGAAGAAATTTTTCTTAATACCCCATCTAAACCTCTCCTGCCACAACTTGAGGCTGTTTCCTGTCACCCTATTGCTAGGGGGGAGAAGGGAGACTGACACCTGCCTTGCTATATCCTCCTTTCAGGTAGCTGTAGAAAGTGCTATGGTCTCCTGTCAGCCTCTTTTTCTCCAGACTAAAGAACCCCAGTTCCCTCAGCTGCTCCTCATAAGACTTGTTCTCTAGACCCTTTCCTCTTTCAGTGTTTTCCTGAAAATGTAAAACTAATATTGAGGAAACAAATATGGTTAAATATATCCTAATTACACTCTGTGTTTCACTGAGTGACAAAACATTGAGGTTGATTAAGTGTCCCATGCAGATTATATTACTGCTGTTTGTTTCTCTACAGACTTCTTGTAACAGGACAACCTACATGAGAGACTACAAAAGATTGTCTCTGCCATACCACCTCACAGAGGTGCAGGAAGAGTTTTTTGTCTCCTCCTTTCCACAGCCCAATCACCCCCAAGAACAGGAGTTTGTAGTCTGGAGATGCCAATCCAGGCAGCATATGTTTGCTGCCATTTCAGATGTCATGTGTGACGTGCAAGCTCCTGCTGCAGAAATTGTGCTTGTAAATGGAACTGTTGCCTACAGAGACAAAAAAACCCAACCAACCAACCAACCAAAATCCTCCTCTTTTGTGTATTTCTCCCATCAAATCCCACCCCAGACACACAGAAAATGGTAACTGGGTCCAAACAGGATTTTGAATATAGCTGAACAACTAACAGCAGCAAAATGAAGGCAAACTTTATTTCTATCAGCTGCTTATTATGAAATGGCCTTTTGCCATGTGACACACTTGTCCCAGAAGCATTGGCAGGGCACAGTGAAACTTTGAATGAGCCTTACTGGCAGCACTGATATGTGTATGTGGGTGTGTTAGTGAGAGATCTCTGTAGTTTTACATAAAAAAAAATGTGGTACAAACCAAGATGAAAGGACATTTCTTCTGTGCAGTGACACTTTGTGTAGCATAGAATAAGGCTAACCATCATGTGGCTGCTCAGACAGAGGTAACAGCCAGTGTGGTCTTTCAAAAAGAGCTGCCATGTTGCCTTGGCCATTAGGTGTTAGATTTCTGTTGTTGGCCAAGAGATACGGCTATTATCAGTTCGGACACACACAGAGGAGTGGTTGTTGAGTCTTATGTCACTGTGACAATAACATAAAGAAAAGTAGGTTGTATGCAATGACATAGTTTACTGTCAGCAACGGACAGAGATGTATCAAGGTAAACACATGCCAACTAATAACAACTAATAACTAATAACTGAAGTTGATCTTCAGTTTAAGAGGGTCAATTGTTCTCTTAAACTGAAACTGCTGCCCTTCAGTCTGTGTCTGCAGCTCAGATTTGACAGGACAAAGAGCACAGATGCAGACTATAGAATCATAGAACAGTTAGGGTTGGAAAAGACCTTAAGATCATCTAGTTCCAACCCCCCTGCCGTGGGCAGAGACACCTTACGCTAAATCATATCACCCGAGGCCTCGTCCAACCTGGTCTTGGACACTGCCAGGGATGGAGCATTCACAACCTCCCTGGGCAACCCATTCCAGTGCCTCACCACCCTAACAGGAAAGAATTTCCTCCTTATACCCAATCTAAACTTCCCCTGTTTAAGTTTTAACCCGTTACCCCTTGTCCTATCACTACAGTCTCTAATGAAGAGTCCCTCTCCAGCATCCCTATAGGCCCCCTTCAGATACTGGAAGGATGCTATGAGGTCTCCACACATCCTTCTCTTCCCCAGGCTGAACAGTCCCAACTTCCTCAGCCTGTCTTCATACGGGAGGTGCTCCAGTCCCCTGATCATCCTCGTGGCCCTCCCCTGGACTTGTTCCAACAGTTCCATGTCCTTTTTATGTTGAGGACACCAGAACTGCACACAATACTCCAGGTGAGGTCTCACAAGAGCAGAGTAAAGGGGCAGGATCACCTCCTTCGACCTGCTGGTCATGCTCCTTTTGATGCAGCCCAGGATACGGTTGGCTTTCTGGGCTGCAAGTGCACACTGCCGGCTCATGTTCATTTTCTCATCAACCAACACCCCCAAGTCCTTCTCTGCAGGGCTGCTCTGAATCTCTTCTCTGCCCAACCTGTAGCTGTGCCTGGGATTGCTCTGACCCAGGTGTAGGACCTTGCACTTGGCATGGTTAAACCTCATGAGGTTGGCATCAGCCCACCTCACAAGCATGTTGAGGTACCTCTGGATGGCATTCCTTCCCTCCAGGGTATTGACTGAACCACACAGCTTGGTATCATCGGCAAACTTGCTGAGCGCACGCTCAATCCCACTGTCCATGTCAGCAACGAAGATGTTGAACAAGACCAGTCCCAACACCAATCCCTGAAGCCGGCTCATTGGCTGGAGCAGCTGGGATATCTCTACATTGCTCCAAGCATTTATTATAGGTTCTGGCAACTGACTGGATGTGTTGGAATGGAATGATGCCCCCCTCCCCCAACACATCTAGTTTAAAGCCTCCTTGACCAGTCTGGCAAGCCTCCTACCAAAACTGCTCTTTCCCTTCTTTGTCATCACTGTTAAATTTTCAGGTTCACTTTGAAAGTTCATTTGAAAAGTGTGCACGTACTACGTGCCTCTGTATGTGATTGAGATGTGCATTCTTATGCATCTGATGTTCCAGTTTTGCCTTGTTTGCAGTAGGAATGTGAAGGCAGAGACAGGTGTCAGAAGGACCTTGAGATTGTGAAAGTTGGTCTAGAATATAAAAAAGACACCTCCTTAGTAGGTAGAGTGATAACCGAAAATGCCTTCTGTTTTCACGTTTCCAAGCTTTTAGCGCTAGCAAGTTATAAAAAGGGTTATTGAGGGTGACATATTGAGGGGAAAGCAAACCAGAAATCACTTGAAGTTGTTCTCATCCTCCTGCACCTTCTTCTCCTTTCCTTTTCATCCATTCCTTCTGCAGTGATTCTGTCTGTGAGACACTCTGTACAGCATTTTCACCATGGCATTAAATATTACAGGCACACTTGAGAACCTGGATAAATAATGGAAGTTATAATAGACCCATATGTGTTGTAAGCCCTAGCTGATGCTGTGCTATTACATGCTTTAACAGTTTCCATTTCCTCTTGGAGTTTCAAGCTGTGTGCTGCACCAGCCTGCCACAAGAAGAATAGTATGATAATAGAAGAACAATGCAATGGAAATATTTTATTGTTCCTCAAATTTGAAATTCCCCTCAGCCTGCAAGCTGGACTCAGTGTGTTTCTGCATGACTAGTAAAAAGGCTGATTGAGAGCCAAAAAGGTGGTGCTGGGAATGCTCAGGTGGTAAAAATGAGTGTTTAATGATTTATACCATCTGCAAATACTATGGGGTTATGCTGCATGTCCTCTCCCAAACCAAAGTCCATTCCAGAAGTGGATCTGTGCCCTTTTGCTCATATCTTCTCTAAAACCAGTAGAAAGCTTAAGTATTCTCTTTCACTGTTAAATTATGATCCCTAGAATGTATTAAAATGCATTCTTGTCTGAAAACTTAGTTTCATCTTCTTTCTCCAGTGGCCTGAAAGGCCATTCCCCCATGTTATACATTATATAGTCCCACTGAATCCATAGGAACTACAGAATTATAGATGAAACCCACATTTTACTGTTACCTGCACTCAGCATTGTGGGGTGCTGCAATTTTGTACATGTCGCAGGCCTTTACTTGTATGTATGGTACCAGTTTGTCTCATTTAGAACTTGGAGGACTGCTTCTGTTCTTTGTTGATTACTCATTTATCCCCTAAATTTTTCTACACGTATAATGGTAAATCTTAGTCTCTCATTTGCTGAGAATGGGTCTGAGAAGTTTCTGTATGCATCCCACCAGGCCACAGGGATGCTGTAACAGCCTTAGGTGTGTCCACACCTCCTGAGGGACTGCAGTGCAGACTCCTCATTATTAGTGTTGGTCCAGGTGTGTGGAGCCAATAGGTCAGGAAAGAACATAGTGGAGGTGTGCTCCCTGCCTTATGCTAGTTCTCACAGAGGCCCATGGCTTTCTCTACCTCTCACTTGAGTGCTTTGGAGATTCCCTTCTCCTGGGGCAGAGCTGAAATTCTTTGCAGTAGATTAGGTGAGCATCCACCCTTGTACCAGGGCTTATGCATGGGTGAGCTTGGATTCCACAGTTAAATGTACCTGCAAGAAGTGGTTTTCCTGTTTCTGCCCTGAACTTCCACTTTCCTATTGTAGACAGGTGAATCATCTCAAACAGAAACCGTCTCTGAGGAGAACAAGAGCCTGATGTGGATCCTGCTGAAGCAGCTGCGGCCTGGCATGGACCTGTCACGGGTGGTGCTGCCCACCTTCATCCTGGAGCCACGCTCGTTCCTTAACAAACTCTCTGATTACTACTACCATGCTGACCTGCTTTCCCAGTAAGCAGCATGCAGTGTGCCCAACATGGACATTTTTCTTCTATTTATGAATATGTGTTACAGTGTTAGCTTAGTGCTGGCTGGGGCGCATTTGTCTGCTTGAAAGGCTCCCAAATAATGCCTACGTCACTGGATACAGTGTAAATCAAGCCAGGCACCAGCTAGCAGTGACCTTTTAAAGACAGACTGCTGCCAAGTAAGGGGCAATGAAAATGGTTAAACTGTGGACAATACTACCTTTGCACATGCACGTGTTTGCCAGCATTGGCTGGAGCTGATTGGAATTCAGCTCATGCCTTTGATCACTTGTGACAGAGCTGTGCCATCTTCTGGTAGATATAATTATGTTGGTTGATAAACAAATAAGAAACATCTTTTAACACTATTGATGAGTGAACCTGCTGGGAGCAGCAGTGTAGAAAATAGTGTTATGCTTGCAGATAGGAAGTACCAGCCTTTTCAATGAATATTTGAATATTGCACACACTGGTTCTGTATTTTAAAACCAGTGTGTGCAACATTCAAATAGCAGCACTGGTTACTCATATTTGTTCTGCTGCCTCTGGGTAATTGTAGAATGGTGGTATTTTCAACCTTTGTTTGTGGCATTTGTAACATCTGAAGTTAAGGAAATTGTTCTCCTCAGTGCTAAGAACTAAGACAATTTCAAGAGGTCTGGAGATTTTGTTAAATAAAGCTCTTTGTGGTAGGGATGATCATTCTAAGTGGATTTTGCAAGGTTAATTTTCAAATCTGACTTGATGATTGGAAATGTTCATTTTTAAATGTTTACTAATGGAATGGTTGTTTATGTTTACTTCCCGTATCTTTGAGTGGGGAGGGGTTGGATGAGATGACCTGGAGAAGTCCCTTCCCCCCCCTACCTAAATTATTGTACAAAATCTTGGAAGTACTGAAAAAGACCATGTAGCAAGGATGTCAGCTTTAAAGATCTTCTAAGGAAAAGGGAAACAAAGAAAAAGAAAAATAGAATTGTCTTTGATTTTGGTAGCATAAGTGTTGTTTTTATGACTCACAATGTACTATTTGCTTTAACTAAATGCTAGTGTGAGTAGCGGCTCCACATTAATATATATGAATGTCCCGTCAAACCTGATACACTCCAGAAATTTTGTTAAGCTTTTGGCAAGAGCGCACAGCAAGGGGTGCTAATTTTTAAGCTGGCAGATACCTTTTCTAGCAGCAGCACAGAACTTACTTCCCTTTAGTACCGGGGAAATACTACTGGAATTAATGTTATTATACCGTTATGAAAGGAATGTGATGTGTGAATAATATAAGGAACATTTTATGTTCTGTCCTGCAGGGCTGTCCTTGAAGATGATCCATACAGTCGAATGAAGCAAGTTTTGAGGTGGTATCTGTCTGGCTTCTATAAGAAGCCAAAGGTAAAAGAATTAATCAAGCTGAATTTGTAAAAGCCATTGATATCTTCTGCTATGGCTGTGTATTTCTTTATTGCCCCTCCTTTGACACTTCACCTCTTCTGTTGTTCAGAAGACTTTTACCATTACTTTTAATACTGAAGCTGCATTTGGTTTCAGAGTAGATGCTGAGTGCAAAATAGTGTTGACCAAAGGCTCTGACCTTTGCACTGGACAGTTACAAGGGAAAAGTAGTCATCAACAAGTAACATGTTCTCAGATGCAAGATTTTTCCCTTTGCTCAAAGCACATTCCTTTCTTTTTTTTCAGGCCTATTAGTACCATAGTGCCATGTTTCTGCATTATTACTTCTGCTACGATATGCAGCAGGTGCATACCTAAGTTTGATCATCTTGTAAAGCTTTGGTCAGAGTGTATTGAAGATTGAGGTGTTGAGAATAGCAGATGAATACATGGCTCAGATTAAAAGATTAGATAAAGGGGATATATATAATTGGTTCTTCAGTTTTCATTCTTGTGATTGACTTAGTTTAAAACATCAGGGGAGAAAAATAATTACGCTGTTTTGTTACCATCTCTGTAGAGCTGGATTGCAAATCTTCATTTATAGCAGGTTTTGTTTGCTTTTTTTTTCAGGGAATAAAAAAGCCATACAACCCTATTCTGGGAGAGACGTTTCGCTGCTGTTGGTTTCACCCTCAGACGAACAGTCATACATTTTACATAGCAGAACAGGTAAATTGCTTTATTTGAATGCTCGGGTGTTGCAAACAGCAGCCTGCTTGCATGCCCATGCATAGGAACTTGCTCCTCATCTCGCCTAGGAGAGGAACTTGGAGTTTTGTGTAAGCATCCAGATTGGGACATCAGGTAAACCAGCTGCTAATCTTTTTTCTTCTTAGATTGACAGATATCATGCAAGCTTTGGTGGGCACTCAAGACTGTAAAAACAAGTCTCCCCTATATAACATTAGCCTCTTCAATAAAGACCTTTTCCATTGGATTCTGCTCTACTTTTATTTTTCATAAAACATGGTTTGTGTTGCCTCTGTCAAAAGGGGCATAAAACACATAACCAGATCCTACCTTCCTTTGTTGCTAAACATTTTATAATGATTTTAAGAGGAGTGAATTAAGGGCTTATCTCTATGTCTTAGGGGATAAATGAAGGGCAAAGCTCACAAGTAACCTGGCCTAACAAAATTTGGTTTGAGATTTACAGTGTTAATAAAGGGATCTGAGGACCATCTGGACTTTAGTATAGGGACTCCCTGTTTCACATGCATTTTTTTCCTATTTAATCAGAGGATTTTTATTTTCTCTTATTTTATTTCAGCCATAGCATCCATTTTATTGAAGTTATTCAAATGCTGCCAGAAAGTTCTGCACTGTCATTGTGTTGAAAATCTGACAGTGGGCCTGTTGGCCTAAAGTGATCTCAAATGCGTGAGGACAAGAAAATATGTGACAGGGAAGAAAGTTTGCTTATATAATGTTCTCATATATAATGGTCTCACATATAATATTCCTTCTTTACCACTGAGGTTAATGGCATGGCTTAGAGGACTCTGGTCAGTCCTGTGTCCTCTGTCTTGCACTTTGCCTAGAGCATGTGTAACACTGTGTGAAGCAATGTATGCACCCACTGCTCTGCTTAGCCTGTAAAGACTGCTGTAAATGACCTGTGCCTATTTTTCTTCTAGGTCTCCCATCATCCACCAGTGTCAGCTTTTCATGTCAGCAATAGGAAGGACGGATTCTGCATAACTGGCAGCATTCTAGCTAGGTCCAAGTTTTACGGTAAGGCATTAAGCCTAGGCATCTTCCAGGTAGTATCATGGCATTGGTTTTGGTTTGTCTTTCAATCACTCCTTAGTGTGCTGGGAGTTAAGAACAAAGAAATGTGTAAGAGATCAACCACTGTAATTGCTTGTCTTGGCTCCTCTGGTTTCACCCTACTTCTGCCATTTCAGCAGGAGATCACATTGATGTTAAATAAATAAATATATCGGATGAAAAAATCAAATAGCTTTAAAAACCTTGTTTTCAGAAAGCAAATGTTCCTGAAAATGTATAGGCAATTGGTTGTCAGACTGCTTTGCATATGCTCATGGATGAGTCATTTTATAGCTGTCTGATGGTCCAACTGACTTTTGCAAGTGTCTCTGTATAAATATAACAACTTATCTAGCTCACAGATTTCTGACAGTTGAACCCTAGAGTTTCAAAATGTCCTGGAATCTTCTAATCTCAATGGAGACAGCACAGCTGCAGGCCATGAAATGGTGTTGCTATTTGAAATAGATTTTTTGTTTGGACACACACCTCTTCAGTACTATCCCCTGGAAAATGTATTTGCTGAAACATTTTTAAATTGTCATTGCTGTCCTGGCAATTTTATTTGCTATATGGGATTGTCGTGGTACAATATACAATCAGAAAAGCTGTGATCACAAAGGGACCTGGAAAACTTCCAAGCGCTGGAACTGCTATATGCATCCCACTAATGACTTTTTTAATCTGTTAGCCTTTCTGCAGTAGGGGTTAAATGCCAGAAGAGATATGAGTCATACAGCAGAGAGTTTATTAGAACTGCCTGCCTGCCTTCAACAGTAAATGATTTGCAGGGTCCTGAAGAATTAGCATTTCATATCAGTTCTTTCATCATCTACATTTAAAAGGAAATGTTTATCTAAAGTAGGATGGGTGACTAAGTGAAAAATGCATTTTTTAATAGATATGTAATTGTTCTTTCAAATTCTAGGTAACTCACTTTCTGCACTGTTGGATGGGAAAGCAAAGCTTATGTTTCTAAACAGGGGAGAAGATTATATAATTACTATGCCATATGCCCACTGTAAAGGTAAGTTTTGAGCGTTCAAACAGGAAGCAAACAGAAAGAATAATATAATGGTATCTTATTGACTAACATTGCACTGACTCTCTTCTTCCCTCTCAAATACCGGGCACCACAGGGACTGGTAATTCCAGGGAGCAGTTGCTCCACACGAGTCATAGCACTCAAGATCCTCCCTGAGGTCTTTTTGATTTGTCTGCACAGAGCTGAGGACAGAATTAGGCCCACCTAAGTTGGTTTTAACACTATGTAGAAACACAAATATACTGCATATATGCACTGCAGATAAAGTGAAGATGGAAATGTCTTCATATTATGAAGACATTTTTGACCTTTTGATAAAAAGGTTTTCTAATGTTAACACTGAAATGGTTTCATATATTTTTTTTTGCCTTTTGAGAGTAAAAGGAATTCCTGTCTTCTCTTCTGATTTATTTATTACTCTAATATTGATATTCCTCAGTGTATGAGCTGCCTCAGTCAGGATGAATTACCGTGCGGCTTTGCTCTGTTGAGCTGAGCATGCACTGAGACTAGGGAGTGGCTGTGATTCACTGCTGTAACTTTGCCTATCTCCTTAGGAAGTTAAGTGCTGATGGCATTTCAACCACAGTGACAAAATCACTCCCTGAGCACTTTGATCCAATTTCAGTTTTTGAGTAGTTTTTATTTTGGCATGTTAACCTCTAAATTAATATTTGTGGAGGCGCTAACTAACTGAAAACAGTGGCTTCTTTAAATCACTCCCTCTGTGAACTAGTCGTGTGCACAAATCTTTTTCTTGCCTTTTGTTTTGTACTGGAAATAACCGTTTGAGAAGATGGTAAGCGTATGTAAAAAGGAGTCCCCTACATGACTGCTAGTCTCCCAGATTCTTCTGAATCCCATTACAGCGCCTCCCTGCCCCATCCACCTTGTGGGAAGCAACTGGATCTGTTTAAACACTAGTATAATTGAAGTGGCTGGGCACAACTTTCCTTATTTTTGCTTTCCCACTTTCAGCTTACCACAGATGCATTATCAGCACCTGCGAGTCAAGCTACTTCCTAGCTGGTGTAATATATGGAGAATATGGACTTGGGGGAGGATTCTTCATGCTTATAGTAAAGAGACATTTCCTAGAAAAGTTGGTTTCTGTCTTTTCAGCATGTCAGTGAGAGCCACTGTGAGTTGAGAAAGCAGATTGCTTACATTAGAGCCTCTCTTACATCTCATTTTTCCCTGTCAGGACTTTTATATGGTACCATGACAATGGAGCTTGGAGGGAAAGTTACCATCGACTGTGAGAAAACTAACCACAGAGCAGAACTGGAATTCAAGCTAAAGGTAAGAGACATGCTGGCCCCAATTTTGAGTGCGTCTCAGGCTTGCCCGTGCACTCCAGGCAAGGTTTGATCATGCACATCACTTATGTACCAGCAATGTATGCATGCACCATGCGGTGGCGTACCAGATAGGAGGCATCATCCTGTGGTCAGTTTTGCCTAGCACAACTGATTAGAACCCAGGAAGCCCAAGTTTTACTTCTTCACTACCAGCCAGCTGACTACTGGCCAAACTCTGTTCTGAATGTTTGGCAATGACAGCGTGGCTTGTGTTTAGGAAGGTGCAATTACTTTTGCTTGCAAAATATGAACCATTTTGAGGAAACTTAGGATATGGCTCTTCAGTGTTGCTCTCCAATAGCCATAGCATACATACTCTTACCTTGCAGGTAATGAAATGTACCTTGCGTTTCTCAAGACTACAGCACCTTGCCTTGATGATGGGATAAAAACCCATTTTCAGGCAGTTAATTTTATGTGGCTATCACACTGACAAGCTACACTGTGATTGCCTTGTACTGACTTGATCAAGAAGCTGTTCCCTCCCCTAGAAAACCTAGTGACGTAAATCTATGGTATGCAGATAAAATGGAGATGTCTTTAAGCATTCCTTTAGTTCTATGTATTAAAATTTGGGAGGAAGAGTGATGACCTGTAACTTTTATTGTACAGTTAACTTGCTTTTTAAGGAGCATCAATTTCTTTTCTGTTCCAACAAATAATTCCTTGCCTGGGCATAAAATAAAAGACAGAAGAACTGAGAATGTTCAGGACTTGAAAGCTGCAGCCTTAGCCAACATAAATGTGAGAGATTACTGGAGTTAGGGGAGTGTTTTTCAGTCTTTTGTCTGTTTTCTGTGTTCTGCTGGGGTCAATAATAATTTTCTGGGTTTATTTGCCCTTACAAAATGAACTGTTGTCTCATGTACATTCCTTGACATTTGCATATACTTGTCTTTAAAGCCTGTTCTTCCCACAGACCTGATGTATTGTGTTGGGGCCAATGGAGTATTTTCCTGAGTTCAGTCAGTATCATCTCAAACCTACAAACACTTTAGGGCTTAAAATGCAGACCCTTCTTTTCTGGCTTAGTCCCAGCATGACCTAGAAAGGTCCCTGTTGGCTTAGTTATGTGCATGGCTTTGGATAGGTCTTAGCCACCTTTTTTAGTAGAATTGTGAGAAGTTAAAGGTAAACCTCATAACTTTGTTATTAATTTGGATATATACCCATTCTCAGCTGGATTAGATACCTTGATCCTTGAGAGACTCGTTATTTTTTTTTTCCATGGGTGTGTTAGGATATTTGGGTTTATATTGTTATTAAAAAAAAAAAAAAAGGTTCCTCTGCACAAACATTATTGGAAAGTAACTGCTAAAATGTCTGAAAAAATGTTGTGTGGTCTGAATGGAAGAGCTGGTCACTCTATCACTGCTGTTTCCTTTGCTTGGCAGGAGGAGGTGAGGGGAACTTTCTATTGTTCTGGGAATCTTTTCCCTGACTCTGGAAATACCCTTTTTGTTTTTTTGTTTGCTGCTGACAAAAGCTTCTTCACATTGGAACCTTCACACAGATGCAGCCATCAGCAGTGCCACACTGCTGTTGCTTTTCCATAAGCAGGAGATGTCACCAACTGCATTAGTGCTCACATTGCCTGCAAGTATAAGGGTGCAAACTGTAGTGCGATTGAGACAACGAGGAGGGCTTGGCCACATAACACTTATCCCGATGTCTAGCTGACAATAAATGTATCTGCAATGAAGGCAAGATCTTGCAGTGCTGAATGTTAATGCATCCAAAGGCTTATCTTTCTTCCTGCAGCTCCTACAGTGATTTTGAAATTGTAAACAAAAGGAGGAGGGTACAATGCTAGACAGTCAAAATCCATGTTAGGATTCCTTCTGCCTTTTAGCACAAATACTGGAAATCAAGCAGGTTGCACTTTCCTCCCCTCCTGCTGCATCACTGTGTTTGGCTTCCTTCTATTTGTCACTAGACTAATCATATTTTCTATTTCTGTTCTCCCCTGACAGCCCTTCTTCAGTGGCAGCGCAAGCATTAATCAAATCTCTGGGAAGATTAAATCAGGAGAAGAAGTGTTAGCAAGTCTCAATGGACACTGGGTAACATGCAATAATCAAAGTTGCTGGCAGTTCAAGTGTGTGTGGCAGCAGGGTGTGTGTGAGGGCTAGCAGCCCCTGGCAGGCTCCCTGCATGGGAGCTGCAGATGGCCAGTGTCCTACCTCTTCCTGACATCCCCAGGTACTGTGGGAGAGCAGAGCTTTCCAGCCACACCTCTCAAGCTCATTTATATTTTAAAAGTCCCACTTAGTAACACTTGCACTCCTAAAGCCTGGGCCAAAGCTGGGAATGGTTAGGAGGGTTTCCATCAGAGCCAGTGGCTCTGTATTAGGGTCTCAGACTCAGGACAAGCCCTGATGGCAGGAGACATAGTGTGTCTTGTGTGTGACTGTGAAAATCATTCCTTTTGCCTTGATGCATTCAATACTTTCACAGCTACAGCAGTATCAAGGAGGAATTTCACAGGGTTTTAAATGGATTATTTTCACACCAAGCCTTAATGATAGAAGAGAGTTATTCTTCTGTTCATGAGGTAAAGGACAGAGTGAGGGTCCATCTGTATGGGCAGTTCAGACCAGTCAGCAAAGCAGCTAACACCTTTGCACACCAAGCATCCACAAGTGAATCACTCAAAAACATCTTTAAGCTGAAATCCAGCATGATGAAGAATCTGGTCTAGAGTGTTGATTGGGAACTCCTGGTAACCCAGGCAAAAGCAGTGAGCCCTGGCTTTGGGCTGGACACTTCAGTATTTATCTCAGCTACATTTAGACATCTACATCTTCATTATAGTTGACCTGTGCTCCCTTTCCAGTCCATAGAAATTGCCACTTCTGAGACAAGATTTGTGTCATCCTAAAGGAGGTATTTAAAGTAGGTCAGGTGAAATGTGCCTGGATAAAGCCCTTTCTACAATGAGGTCCTAACCACAGTGTAGCCTTTGGTACTGAACTCCTCCCCAGAGATAATCTTTCTTTTTACATAAAAAGCTAATGACCATTTTGAAATTTGGAGATTTGCCCTTTCTAGGCATATACAAGGAGATTTGCTCCTTGTGCCTGGGTAGCTTTTCCATTCTGACCTCACTTTCCTGCAGGATAAGCCTTGGCAATTCTGAGTTATGGTGGACTGTTGGGTACCTTGTCTGTGGTGGGTCTTGTGGACACCACCCACAAGAGCATGTAATCCAGTGGCTCCCCTGGGGCACCGAGCCACAGGGCTGTGTGCTGCTCAACTTCCAGTCTGCTTTGTTTGGGTTTTATCAGCCTGAAAGTAATTTATTCCTCCCTTGTTCTTTGTGCTGATTGGTTGTGGTGCACAAAATTAGAATGATGTATAAAAGAAATTAAATGGCTTTGAAAGGATGGCTCCATAAGCTGCTGTCTGCAGTTGTATGCTGTGGATAAATAGCTGCTGTGCAGCAGCAGCGGTAGGGATGTTGTTTGTTTGTCTGCTTCTCCCCACTGAGAATATTGGTCTGGTGTCCTGAGCTCTGCAGGCTTTTCTCTGTCCAATCCAGTTTCCTGACAGCTGATCTGTGATCTGAGAGAAATTCCTGACAAAAACACTCATAGCTGAAAGGCTAATTCTCTGCCTCAGGACCTGAAAACCCACCTGAATAAAAAAGGGAAGCATATCCCAATGATTCTCAGCCCCAGGACCAAAGGAGCAGCTGAAGGCTTTTATGTATGCCCCTTAGAGATGCACACAGTGAAGTCTGGTAACGCCTGTCTGGTGCCTCCTATCCATAGCTGGGGTCTCTTGGGAACCTGAGATCTGTCCTGGAACTAGCACCTTAGGACATTGCAGAGGAAGTTCTGAGGAAGATTTTGAGGAGGGATGAGAGTCCCTTAGGTTTGAAGGAGTTTCACAGCTGAAGATGTAGGAAGTGGACTTCAAGACATGCATCAGGGACTGTGGCAGGGGAAGTAATACAGCAGCTGGGATGCAAAGAAATTAGGCAGCAACAGGTAAAGCCAACAGCCATGACATAAGTAAGGTTTGCATGATACTCATACCATGCCCAGGCAGCTGAATGGCACCAGTTGCACATGCTGTTTCAGCAGCTGTAATCACCTCTTTCATTCCACTCACAGTCAGCATTGTGCTGTTCACTATATGCTCTGTAAACTACTTGGTCTGGCTCTGGGGCATTTCTGCCTCTGAGAGCAAGGCTGGGAAGCAGCGTAGTTGAGCAGGGGCACAAAAATATTGTCTAGCCAACCTCACACCAGAAAAGTGCTGCTGAATAGTTGGTCACCAAATAAACTAGCAAGGAATAAGGACGAAAGACCACTGGTCATTTTGAAGTGCTAAATGAAATTCGGGAACAATAACAGAAAAACTTCACTAAACTGAAAATAAAAAAAAAGAAGAAAAAATAATGTGAAAGAGTATCTTGGCTTTAGCTCTCCTTTCTAGAGATGATGGTATTTCAGTAGGCTCTGTATGAAATTTCAGCATTGAGAAATAGAAGATAGACTAGAAAACGAGCTAGGGGGTCTTGTTCATATGTGCTGGCTGGTGCCTGGGAGGAACAGTGGGGAAAGAAGAGCATCTTAGGACTTCTTTGGGTACCCTTGTCTGGGGACAAGAATAACAGAAGGGACCAGGTCCCTTTCTAATTCTCTTCTGATTAATTCAGCTAGTGTTTACAGGAATGCCTTGCCTCATTCATTTTAGAAACTTTCAGGAAGTGTTCAGTGAGATTTAATGGGGTAGAGGAGGATAGAAGCCTTCTAAGCAAGCCGTTTCCCTGATCATCATCAGGAAGCAGCTTCCATTTGTCAGGATTATTTTCTGCTGTGTGTTTCTGATTGTCATTAACCTTTTCACTTAATTTTCCTTCTCAGGATGGGGAAGTGCATATAAATGAGTTGAAAAATGAGAATGTGGAAATGTTCTGGAACCCAACCAGTGAAGTACGAAGGCAGAGACTGAAGCGCCATATTGTGCTGTTTGAGGAGCAGACTGACTTTGAGTCAGAGAGGTAAGGAGCTCTAAGAACATCTTGCTGCTGCTTCTCTGCTGCAAGTGGGGCTCTGATCAGAAGGTTCCAGTTCCTCAGCACAGTCCTTGAAGGACAGAGATCTGCTTTGCCTGCACATATTACCCCATTTACTTCTTTTTCTCCAGTTTATTAACTCTGGGGTATTTCCATGAAGTATATCTCTGAAATAACCAAGGAGCTCGGCTGAGAAATAGTGGAGGCTACATTTTATCTTCTAAAATAACAAGCCTCCCTGGACTCCAGAGATCACAAACAGAATCTTTCTAACTGCTGGAACATTTTATGGAAGGGCAAAATGTCAGTCTGAGGTTGAATGTCTTGTTAAGGATTGTTTCAATCACAAGTTCCTAAATGAGATGCAGAAATCATGTGGAAAGCCCTGGCATGAGCAGTGCAGTAGTTTGAACTACATAACAGGATTTTATGAGCTGATGTAATTAAAAATATATTTAACACTGCCTCATAATCTCAGATGAGATCTCCAATGAAGTCTGCACCATTTTTTTTTAGGGTAATCTAGATTAACTATAAATATAGTCCTGGCACAATACTTAGGAAATGGAAGGAATGACTACATGATGCAGTGAGCATCCCCAGACCAATTCTTGAACAAGAACAGCTAGAGCAACTTCATATGGCACTGGCTTCAAACCAACTACTGCCATCTCACCAATATGGTTAGCGAGTTCCAGCTAACATCCCAAGCAGTTTGCTGCCTGGCTCTGCATTACATTGACCACTTCTCTGTGGGCATCTAATTTTGGTGTTGCATTAAATCACACTAAGAAGATTCCCCTTTTTATGGGTAAAGAAAGGGATTGCACGAAAATAAAAACACAGGAACATTCAGTTTGTTCTGGCCAGCAGTGGACATTATGGACAATAAAGTCTGTATTTGTAACTTATAGTCACGCAATTGCCACAGAGCAGAGCAGGCTGCAGCATGTGTCTATTAATCTTCTAAGAAGATTCTTTTAAAGGAGATGAGAAATCTTGGTCTTCTGTCCAGAGAATCTCCATTTCTCTATTCACCACAGTACTGCCAGAGCCAAATCCCTCTGCCACAGCAGATACCAGTCATGATACATGCATCCAGGGGAAGAAGGGAAATGGAAAATATCTAGGCACCCCTAACAGACATTCCATTGAGCTCCTTATTACGCTGACAGTTGTATGAATAAATTACCATCTAATCCAGGTTATGTTCCACCTGAATTGATTAGTCTGCCCCGAAGTGCTGAAAATCACCTATCATCTTCACAAGAGCTGAAGAGTCTCTGATGCTCATACCATTATGCAGCTCACCACAGAGAGTCTCCTTCTCTGACACACGCAGATCTTGAGGGAGTAATTTGCCCTTGTCAAATGATTTTGTGCATGTCCCTCTAAGGTTCTTAGGTTCTTCTTTACTCCACCTCATTCCTTAGGATTGTCTTTTTACACCATCACTGTATTTTTTCAGGCTGTTATTTTCACTCCTCCCTCCCCCACCCCCATCACTTTGACTTTAGACTGAGTTTCCTGCCTTTGTTTCTGGGAGAAAAGATCCATACACAGGAAAATGGGAGTGACTTGTCATAAAGGACAGGAAGGTGTTCCTCTGTCTTTAGGTAATTATCCAAGAGACTGCTTTTTTTTGGAAGTGTTGTGTTAACAAGTGATGACAGAAATATAATGAAAGCTTTGGTATGCTTTTGAAGTTAAGAGTTTCACAGCAAGCTCCAAATTAAATGGAATAATTTATTCATCTTCTAAATGGAGGACTGATGTTTTGTGGAGCTGGGAATACTGGAACAGCCTTGATGTCCAGTGCCTATTCTAACTGCTGAACCACTGGGTAATGTTTTGGGAGGGCTAGTTGCTAATCTCGGAAGTACTTCCAGTCTGAAATGAAGATTAGAATGCTCTGATTAGAGGAATTGTGGAGATGCCTATCACAACTCAGCTACAGTAAAAAAAAAGTGATTTTTTTTCTCTTGTAGAAACTAGATCCTCTCCTCTAGGCAGAGGCTTAGTGAGACACCATGTAAACAGATGGTGTATCTTTTGGCAGCTGAAGACAAGTGCTAGTGAAGGCCTGTGTTCCTGCTTGCAGTTTGTGAGCACATCTCCATTTGCAGACTGCATTAGCTTCCTACAGACCTGGCTGCTAACCCGGTACAGAAGTACAACATTGCATGTGCAGCTGCAAGCCGTGCACATGAATTTGTTTTCCAGTGCTTCTAAGCTTCAAATAAAAAGCCTATGTTTCAAGGGTAGATATTAATACAAAGCTTCAAATAAAAAGCCTATGTTTCAAGGGTAGATATTAATACAAAGTCTCCAAAACATTAATGATTGAAAGGGCAAGGAAGATCACAAACTCTCCATTATAGATCAGTCACTTCTGAATAGGCCACTGACCTCAATGAATTGGGTATAACTATCTTAGCACTGAAGATTTTAATGAACATGTAGGTGATGTTATCTAAGGGAAACTTCCCCTGTTCTTCATCAGATCATTGTATACAGCATTCAGTGTTGCCATTCTTATAACATTCCTTTAATTTATAGTTCCTCTGGAGTATCAATAGACCAGAAAAGCACCAACTCTAAGGGTTGAGCTGGAAGAATGCATTGTTGGTTTTAAGGTGTTTTAACATGATTCCCTGATTATTCCTAGGCTTTGGCAGCACGTTACCAGTGCAATAAACAAAGGTGATCAAAACAGGGCAACGCAAGAAAAATTCATGCTAGAAGAGGAGCAGAGGAATGCTGCCCGGGAGCGGAGAGAGAACGGCACAGAATGGAAGCCGCTGCTCTTCTGGCATGATGCCATGACTAATGAATGGCGCTACAAATACGAGGAGTGAGTGGTGGAGTGGGGGTTGTGAACAGGTCTCACTTCTTGAGCTCCCCAGGGGTGCATAGCAAGGTTACAGACCTGCAATTCCAGTCCTGTCGTTCCCCAAACTATGCCCTGGCTTGCTCTTTCTGAGTTCTATGTCACTATTAGGATACATATTCCTGGTACTAATTGGGAATAGCTGGAAATGAGGGCTTGGCAATGGAAAATCTGCTATGCCATTGGTAGAAATCCCTATTGCTGCAATCAAGCGTGAAATCATTTTGCAGAGATTTTCTGCACTGTACAGAGCTGACAACTGTCTTTCCTCCTCTGGCAAGAAGGATGAGGCCTCTGGAGACTGAACCTCCCTCATTTATTGCTAGGAACTGTGAATGTAAGGGGAAGTATCTGTTAGTCCTCACACTACATCTGTGGAAACTCTGGTTACTGTCAGAGATGGGTGCCTGCCCTGATAAATGCAGAGTTAGTGTATCGCTCATAACACACCTGGTATGGGATTCTTGCTTTTCTGATGTTTTTTTTCCTTTGGTCTCTGAAGTTTAAGACCTTGGGATCGTTTGAACGACATTGCCCAATTTGAGAAGAATGGAATACTTCAGACAATGGAAAGACAGTTATCGACAAGAATGTCAAATCACAAAACAACATGCATAAACAATCAAATTACACGGCACAAGGTAAAAAGCCTGGTTTAGGGAATAGAATATTCTTCACGATTGTTTAGATACACAGCCTTTTTCTGCAGTATTTTCATGTAAGCACAGCATAGGCTGAAAGGTTTAATTTGGGATAATATAGTTTATGACTCTAGATCTGCAATATTATACTATTGTTAACTCCAAATAATTACGATTCTTGGTTGATGTATCCTATCTGTTTTGGCATTTTTCTTCCACCCATGTTAGTGACAGTGACTCATACTGGGTTTACACATGACTGAGCTGAACTTCACTGTTCAGTGTTTCCAAAGCAGAAAACTTCCCATAGCAAGGGTGTGAGCAATGTTTTGGAGTACATAGCTGAGATCCTGCAACTTCATTTTTGGTCTTTGCTGTCTGCCTTTATCACTTTCTCTTAGATGAGACAAGAAACCTCTCTATATCCTTTCTCTTAAACAGGGATTAAACATTGCATTAATGAAAAATGAGTGTTCATTAAACATTGCATTAATCTTTGGAGTAATGTATGTCATTCATGAAACACTTCATAAATGCAGAACTGCATAGCCCATATTACACTGAAGAACTCTAATCTTACTGTGTACATAGTCTTATTTTATAATACCCTGAATCTGAATGTCTCTGAAACAATGGCGAAGTTGAGGTTCATAACTGCTTTACAGATCCTCCAGTGAAAAGTTTGAGTCAATGTGCTTGGGGTTGCCCATCTGAGAAGTAGGGAGAAGCTTTCCAAAGTGCATCAAGAAGTTGGGCATAAAAGTCCTGTGATATTTAAATACTTCAGGCACCTTCTGAAAAGTCTTTCTCAGGAATTTTTATTGCATATTTTTATTCTTTTTGTCCTTTCTGTTATGTACCTGGTTGGTAGATGTACAACTCAGAAAAAAAAACTATAAAGTTCATCGCTAGTATGTGTCAGTTAAAGCTACAGAAATAATTTGGATGGGATGTCATAGGGATGTTATCATTTCAGAAAATGCTTCTGTACAGGGCATAAAATACCTTTAAGTAGTTGCCATGAGTCCAACTACTAGGAGTTGCTGAGAAAGCAATCAAACTTTGCAATCTCACAGATATGTCCCAGCACCCCAAACTATGTTGTTTAAAACCAAACATTTCTTCAATTTGATGGTGACCCAGCCTCTTTTAATCCCCGTTTTATCCAGAGGTCTGGCAAAGACTGCAGACGCCGCAAAAGCAGCGACCAGCCGTCCAACCATAGCCAGAACACAGAGAGCAGCTGTTCGACACCAGAGTCTGTACAGGAGCTCTCAGATGATGATGGCAAGTATTTGGGTATCACTGGGTCAGGCTTTAATGTTGTTCCCTCAGAACCTCAATTCCTCAAGGACATTTCCTGACCCTGTTGATACCATGGGCCCAATAGCCCACATGCAAACACAGAAAATATTCTGCTCTTCGTACCTCCTGCTTCTCTTTCTGCCTTACCCTATCAATGCCAACAAGGGCTTCCCAGCTCCTGGCACAAATATGTTGGAAAGATACACTGACATTCCAGTCAACAGACAGGAAACAGGCTTAGTTTTTCATTCCCTTTTCTTAGCCTTTGTTGGGGGTGACCTTGAATGTTTCAGAGATGAAGGCAGGTGTGAGCACTTCATTCTCCTCCACTCAGCTAGGGAGCATGCTGCAAAAATTGTTTTCTGAGAGCTGAAGAAAAGCCCTTAGCAGTGCCATGGGACCTATTCCACTGACTTGGGTCTTCAGGGTAGAAGATTCTGTCCCATATCTCCTTCTCCCCGTGTTTAATTCTGAAAGTGTCCCTCCTGGCTCTGTCAGTTTGATCACAGCCAAACCATTTTCTGGGTGAACCAGAGCTGGTGATGCAAAGCAGTGTCCTTCAATGTTTTGCCACAGGGTTTGAAAGCCTGTGCGCTCAGTGTGGGAAAGAAATGAATCACCTGAAGGAAATTCATTCAGCCATCTTATCCCTACAGAGAGCCCAACAGGACATACACAGGTAACCAATTTATCAAATCAATGATCTTAATGAGCTAAAAACAGCTTGTGGCATTTAACTCCTCCACTGCCACATTATCAGCTGCAGGGGTGTTTCAGTAACCTGTTAACATACCATAATGGCAAACACATCCACTACTTGAAATAGTGAGGAACTCTCTTCCTCCTAAGGCTCTTTATGGGGCAGAAAGCATTCCTCAGCATGTTAAGCATCTCTTGGCACTCCCAACTGCAAAACAGCTGCAGAAGTTGGGAGGGGCTGGGCCAGGTCCTGGCTCTAAATAAATCTCTGCCAGGCAGGAAAGCATGGGGTCTCCCTTCTCATCAAGTATGTTATGAATTTGCTCCATTTGCTGCAGAGGTGCAGGTGTGCGGCCTGAAAACTGGGCTCCATGGGTGAAAAGCACTGAATTCCTGCTTTTTTGTATAAATGGCTAGTTGCTGTCTGAGGAAAGCAGTGAGGACACCTGCTTAACCTACTGCTGGCAAAGGGCTTTGCCCTTCAGACTCCTGTGGGGAGGGCAGGGAAGGTATTCAGTGTTACATCTGCTCCAGGGACCCCTGCTGATTCCCCTCTGCATGAGGATTATTACCCAGCCCTCCTGGGGCTTCACTGGAGTGGGATCACTTGAGGTCCGCTGTTTCTGAATGCCAGAGCCATCGGTGATATGTCTTTAGATTTCCTCTGCTGCTCTTGGGTGTGTCCAGGGCAAGTCCTTGTATTTGGAAAGTTAGGGCATAGGTTTGTGAGTGGGGCCCACATGAAGAGATTTCTTGGGGCTCATGCCCTTACATCTTCTCATGCCATCCAGCATGCTCTGCCTGATCCAGCAGGAGCCACAAGTACTTATCTTTCTGTCAAAAAGACATAAAGTCTGAGGGGTGCAGTCCTGTACCCATGAGGGTGTCTCTGAAATACAGGGATCCTTCCTGGAGTGGAAGCTCAGGTGTGGCTGCACACCTCCATCTGACACACAAATAAACATGCTGCTTTCTTTTCCAGAAACCTCAGTGCTCTGAACAAAAAGTCCTTCCACAAGAAAGTTTCTTCTGAAAGCTTCCTCCTAGACTCTTGCTGTTGGTTTCTCCTCTGCATCTTTCTTACGTGTCAACTATTCATTAATTATGTCTTCAAATAAAGTCACTACGTTTGGCAGCAATAATGATTACTGGCTGCAGGAGGGGAGTCACTCGTGCAAGAAGCCCAGTGAGGCACCAAAGCACTTTAGAACCAACGCGGCACAGATGGAAGAAGTTGAAAAACAAGGTTAAAAAGGGACCTAGGAACCTGCAAAACTTTGTTCCTGCAGATTATGTCATTTTTGCCTTTTACATGTACATCTTCAAGGACCTCTTAACCTGTATGGGCCTTAATGCTGAAGCCAAATGTAGCTTTAATTGTGCAATTTGTTTTCTATGTCTTGTCATTTTTTGATGCAATTAATAATTACCCAGCAGTATTGGTACCTTCAAAATGGTAAACACTGCAGCATTTTGGAAAGGTCAGGCCAGCTGGGGTCATAGCTGTTTGAGTGAGAGAGTGCAGCTGGGGAGCTGTAAAGAACCCATGTCTATGGTGCCTGTCCGGCTGCCTTTGATTATGGGAGGGAGCACACTGGGTCCAAAACAATCCACCCCCAGGATATTAAGTCATGATCTGTTTTGTCAGCACACACAGAATGGGACCTCAGAATGTTTTTTGTTTTCCACTCCACAGAAACTGTAAATATGCACAATTTCCTAGAGCCATTCCTCTTTAGGAAATGGGAAGTCTTTGATGAAAGCTCCTTGTTTGTTTACAGAGCTGACTGATGTCCCAGATGAGGCCCATCAAGTGTAGCATCAGACACGCCTGTTCATAAAACCTGGTCACTTATTGTTACTATTTGCTATCTGGCTGTTTTATAATATCACACACTAGCATTGTAGAGAAGAATCCACTACCCCAGGGTAGGTGAGAAGGATAGGAATGATGTAGATGTATGTGTGTTTGGTCTTAGGCACATTTATTGTCAAAGGTCAGGAAGGAGGAAAGGTTTTGCCACTGCATTCTTCAACTCTGTTAATAGTCTTCCTATTTTACACCATTTTTTAAAGATTTGCAATATTTTCTGTAGACTGTGGACAATACTAAGCCTCTCTTTTCTGGCCTGAAGTAGTTCCAAGTGGTAAGTACTGCTATATATACAGCCTTAAAATACTTAGTGGTGGTGCCAGTCTGGGCTATCTTTCAATGTAAATGTTTCCAAATTTTTAAGTACATTCCTTGTCATATTCCCCAGTTAGGGGAACCCTGTGCTTGATATGTTGAAATAAAACTACACACAACTTTCAGTGGCTGTCTCTGTGACAAATTATTTGTGTGTTTGAACTCAGGTTTGTGTTTTATAGTGTTTTACAAGTAAACATCCTTTAGGCCATGCTTTTCTAGAGGAAAAGCTACAGGAAAAGGTCTTCAAGAATCTCAGACATAGGCCCTAAGTTAGAACAGCATTAGCATTTTGACATCCTCTGGCTCATATTAGCCATGTCTTCTGATTGTAACAACTTCCTCAAAATAGAAAGATAAGTGGTTGCCTTGATTTTTCTTGTTGTACGTGTAAATGTACAGACTTGTTGGGATTAGAAAACCTTTTATATTAAGGAAGTAAATTGATACTAGAGAACAGATAGTTCCATGGAAAGAACCCCATCCCTCTGACATAAACAGATGGGATAAGAACTGCTATCCAGAAACTGACATTCAAGAGATAAATAACAAATAATAACAGGCGAGAGTGACTTTGCTATTAGCAAAAGTCTCCAGAAAGCCAAAGAATTCTTCATCCCTGAGGAATCATCCTTACAGAACGTCAGAGTTCTCAATCCTTGTCAAATGTCTGTTTGAAGGACATCATCCCAGTCACTCCTTGCTGAGGAAGTCTGACCCTTGCCACACATGGTCTAGCCATCTGTGAGAGGGGGTCCCCCAGCCTCTGCCTGTGAAGGAATGTCCAGCCACTAGTAACACCTGTGTGGCTACGCAGGGTCCAGTAGGCAATATGGAAGCGTTTGCTCCTAATGCTGTGCAAACACCTCTGCTACTTTCCTGCCTAAATCTCCTTTTGAATGCTTCAGCAGGTCACATGTCTCTGGCTGTCAGCACAGCCTTCCTCATCACACAGCCCCCTTCTGGACCATGTATTGCAGTTACTGCTTGGAGTCTTGTCTCTGCCACGCGGACATTTACATCTCTTGGGTGCAAATGTATTCTGGGTTTGAGAAAGTTACTAAAAATTAAAAATAGATCCCTAAACCCACCTGAACCAAAGAGAAGCAGTGCTTAAGAGGAGGCCTTCAGGAACTTTGCCTTCACTGCAAAGTGAATGCCTGAAATTCTTTGGATCAATTCCATTTTACCAAGCTACACGCCCATAGGGATTTCACTGTGACTTGTTACTGTAGTTAAATAAAACAAATGCTGTTACCATGAGAGGAGCAGTTCAATGAAAGAAACTATTAACCTACATAAACTAATTATGCATCAGTAGAGAAGGAGTTTCCTGTATTTACTGCTGCTACCGCAGGGAATTAAAAATAATCCAGAAAGGAACAATCTATAAATCCTTGTGCTATTAATTTTAATCCAATTTCAACATCTGGAGGTGAATGTTCCTACATGCCAGTTATGTGCACATGAAGGATGAAAGGTATTCTTGAGGAAAATCATGGTCAGAAATGTCATTTCTCTGTTGAAAAGCTGAGAACCCTTTCAGGGCTTTAGAAGCCCAGTTTGTGCACATTTGGAAAAATTCTCCTTCCACTCTTGCACCTCCTTTTCACAATCCATGGGCAGCCAGCCCAGCAGCAACATGTGAGCTTTGGGTGGGGAGACACGAATTGGACCATTTCATAATGTGGTTTCCTCCTGCTCTTAATACGTGTAAAATGTGGTACTGGGTTTTGCATCTCCTAAGGCATGACATGGGGCTCCTTGACCCCTGTGGGTGGGTAGTGTGCTGTTGGGACACACATTCCCATTTGGCTTTAGTCTGAGAACAATGCTGTTATTGATAATGTTTTATGTGTTTGCAGACGTTTTAGTTGTTGCTCAGTAGTGCTTACCCTGATCAAGGGCTTTTCAGTCTCATGCTCTGCCAGTGAGGAGGGACACAAGAACGCGGGAGGAAGCAGAGTCAGGACACATGACCCAAACTAGCCAAAGAGATATTCCATACCACAGCACATCATGCCCAGTATATAAACTGGGGGCAGTTACCCAGAAGGCCCAGATCACTGCTCAAGTCAGGCTGGGTATCAGTCAGCGGGTGGTGAGCAATTGTGTTGTGTGTCACTTGTGTTTGTTTTTTTTTCCTTTACCTTTTTAGTTTTATATTCTCTCCCCTTGGTATTTCCCCTATCATTATTATTATTGGTGGTGGTGGTAGTAGTTCTGTATTACACTTTAGTTACTGGACTGTCCTTATCTCAACCCGTGGGTTTCATTCTTAAGATTCTCTTACCTATCCGGAAGGGCTTAAACCACGACATAGCCCTCTTCTGCCCTCAGGAGGGCTCTTGCGGAGGGCTCTGAGGCCCGGTGGCAGAGGGCGGGGCCGGTTCGCTCTCCGCGACGGCGGCTATAAAGCGGCTCGGGACGGACTTGTGGTCGTGCTGAGTGCGGGGCGGAGCGCAGCGCGGCGCTGGAGTGAGGCAGGTGTGGCTATGGCAGCCGGAGGGACTGTGGGCCTGCTGCTGGTGAGTGCTGGGGCCGTGCTGCTTCGCGCCGGGCCTGGGAAGGCGGGAGCATCTGTGGTCGGGTTCGCTGTTTGCGAGGAGGGGCTCGTCCTCCACTTGCTCACCGCCAGTAAACCTGGTACCTGGCCGCAGCCAGTGGAGTAACGTGGAGGAGCCTCCCGGGGTTTTCTGCCCTTCTCTTCCTCAAAGGAACTTAGTTACTTGCCTTAACTCTCTCTTTTTCCTGTTGCCTGTAGTTTCGGGAATCCTGAGTTAAAAACCGCTTCCTTGAATTTAGGGCGAGGAAGCGCAGCTGCTGCGGGTGTAAAGCCAGCCCCGGACCGCGGGGTGCAGGACCACCTGCGCACCACGGGGTGGGGGCAAGTCTCACCTGTCCCCGCGCTGTCTTTCGGAAAAAAAAAGAAAGTTACAAGCCAGGAGTGAGCTCTTCAATAGCCCTACACGTAGTCTGCTTGGGAAATTGGTGGTTTTCTCAACTCTGCGATTGTGGAAAAGACTTTTCGTGCCGCGGGGAGAGAGTTGAAAGAGCCGAGTCGGGGAGCGGGGACTCTCGGTTTCAGCTTAGAAATTGGCCGCCGATGGCAATTAACTGAGGGAGGTTCCGCCGCCGTCGCTTCCCCTCCTCCTGCCCGCTTCGCCCTTTTTCTGAGCGATGTGTAGTGGTGGCCCGGAGCCCACGGCACCTGAGCGAGCCCCGCGCTGATCGCCTCGCACCTGGGTGTCGGAGAGGGTCGGGCGGCCGCGGGGCTCTTAATACCGGAATAAAATTAAAATGTAACGAGTTCCTAACGTTCATGTGGCCACAGTAAGTTATTTTTGTTGGTGACTCAACTGCGTGCCTTCTTCTGAAGATTACAGTGCTAGTGAGAAATGTTGGATGAGGTTTGTGGGGCGTTTCCTCCATTTTGCTGGAGGAAGACAACCGCTGATCCTTCTGGATTAACAAAGTGCGAGGAGGGAGAAATTAATCCCTAGCGCAAGGTCTCGGCCTCTGAAGTTCAATTGCAGTGAATTGGTAAAAATAGTTTAAAACCAAGGCGGGGATACGGGGCAACGATTGCCTGAACCCTGCCAGCCACAACCGTAACCCCAGTTTTGTGATTGTAATTATCGCTGAGAGAGGCACACTTAGCAGAAATTAGTTTGGGTTTCCTTTGTGGCTTTCTCATGAACTTCTGAGTGTGTTTTCATTGAAGTCTTCACAGGAACCCTGAGATGGTTATCGTGTCCTGGGAGGATGAATCACTCCAGCACTTGCTCGTTTCCACTGTAGGTTTCACTGCTAGTAATGCCTGGAGCCCGAGGAGCAGAGCATTGTGGAGACGGGGAGTACTTAGCCGAAGATCACTGCTGTGTATTTTGTTCAGCAGGTAAGACCTCTAGCAGTTGTAGCTGATACTGGGCATGCTTTTTTACCCTGTGGAGGTGACTCTGTTACTGTTGGTTTTACATTGAATGTGGTGAACATGTAAGTCTGATCGGAGCTGTGGCAACTTGGTGCTGTTAAGGCAGGGCTCTGTTTTGAAGCCCCTTGTGCAATATAGGTGATGACTGGAAAACGTGCCTTAGCAGTGAGCCAGGAGACCTCTGCATGCTGCTGCCAAGGATGAAGTGTTCAAAGTCGGGTTTTTCTGTGGCATGTTTTGTTTGTTGGATTTTGTTCATTTTTGGTGGTGTTGGATTTTGTGGGGTTTATTTTTTTTTGGTTGTTTCTTTTGGTTGTGTTTTTTTTTTTCTTAAAGAAAGGGTCCTTGTAGAATTCTGATGTTTCTGTATCTGCAGGTAAAACTTTGGTTTGCCTTTCCTCCCCCCTCCTTGCCCAATGTGTGCAGAGTTCACAAGCCTTGCGCCAAGAAGCACACTGCCCGTAATGTACTGGGGGGGGGGGCTATCACGTGTATTTAGAGATCCTTCAGACAAAGGAGAAGAGAGGGTGTTACAGGCAATTCTCCATGTGCTCCTTCAGGGAGGATGAGACTGGCTTTGCATCATCCTAGTCCCTCCATGTGTCCTGGTGGAGGCCTGGCTGGATGCCTCGTTTGCCGCAACTCCCTGAGCAGCAAATGTGCCTCCTGACCCTGCTGTGCTGTATGCTTCACATGGCACACTGCTCGCTTGTGAGGAGGAGGTTTAACTTTCATAAAAAATGGCTTTGTGTTGTAACATCCTGTTGCAGTCATTTGCCTATGAAATGATCCCTTGAGATCGCTGCCGATTCTCCTCTTCCACAGGTACTTACGTTGCTCAGCACTGCAGAGCTCCGCATTCGAGAGGAATATGTGTCCCTTGCACTGAAGGAGTAGGTTATACCACCCATGAGAACGGCTTGGAAGAATGCTTGTCATGCAGACAGTGCAAAGATGGTACCAAAATCAACTTTGAAGCCTTAACCCTTCCCCCCTTTTTAATGTGGGAAGCCTGGTCCTATGGCTTTTTGCACTTCCAGCCATTGAGAATATTGAACTTATAAATTGTCTTTATGGCACGGGTATAATTTTTACACAGTTGTACAGTCACTACTTTTGTAACTTGTATTTTATTTTTAGATCAGACAATTTTGAGACCGTGTACTCCAACACATGATACTGAATGCCAGTGCAAACAAGGGTATTTCTGCCCTGCCGAGGGCTGTGAAATATGTCATAAATGCAGTACAATGTAAGTTTAATGAATAAAAGTGACTGATTTCCTTCTAGGGAATGTTTACAGTTGTAGCCAAAACTGTGCCAATACCGAAGCCATGTTATTAGGCAGTAAATAATGGCTCTGAAGCCAATAGCATTATTCATGCGTTTAAATTTTAGATGTCAAAATATGTGAGGTTGAGACCTAGAAAGGTACAGATTTTGGTATTGTGGTGCTTGTTGCTTATAGCTGTAATCTTACACTTTTCATGTTTTCAGATTATTGCTGTTCCATGTACACAATTGAATGAGCTTTGTATCAGCCAGTCAAAAATTTCAGGAGGTAGAGCCACCTGTTGAAGGAAACTAATTGTGCATGAATAACGCATCTACTTTGTGTGGTTTTTCCGTGCCCCTTAGAGGCTAAGACACATGAGCTTTATCTGGTTTTCTTCTATTTAATCTTGCAGTTTTATATTGGGTTGCTGAAGATGCACTTCTAACAGAGTTATCTGTTTAGACATGTTTTCTTTGTGTCTCTAAGATCTGCCCAAAAAAGATTTGCCTGGGCAGAGCTGCATATTGCTGTGGAAATATAGATACAACCCTGTGTTGCCATCCACTTCAGGTGTCCGGAAGGAAAAAAATTTGTGCAGACTTGCAATGCTACTATGGACCTAGGATGTGGCTTACCTGATCAAGGTCTGGTACACAAATACCACTTGGCTTGGTTTGTTGGTTTGCTGGCTTCAGGCTAATGACACCAGAACAGCCTGTAAAACAGTGGCTGTATTACTGTGACATATTTAAGAGCTTCTGTATTTTGATTTGGGAATTACTTGCCAAAGACGAGTTCTCAAAGAGGTGGGAGTGGCAAACAGTCTTAAACCTTACTCTATGAAAAGCTACATCTATTGCCAGGGTTTTCAGAGCCACAGTAGTGACACTGTGGAAAGTAATGGGTAGTGGAAAGATTTCTTTGTTTTCTATATCTGAGAAGCTGCATATGGAGTGGCTTTCCCTCCTGCTGGTGGATAGCTTCTACCAGACTAAAGAAGGAACTGAGTATCAACACTACAGCACCTGAAGCTTGCTGTCATCTTTCATGTACATATTTCCCCCCTTGTCTTAAATGTCTCATCAGAAAGCCTCATAGAAGCTGTATCACAGCTCTGTACAAAGTCCCCTGTTACCTTTGGAATAATGATATGTGATGTACCTGTGTGTTCTGGGAAGCTCAGGCCCAGTGCTTTTTCCAGTATGAGCTAGCTGAGTCATTGTTCTAGTGCTGAGCTTGGTCTGCTCTTCAGGACAGTAGGGAGGATTTGGGCTTCAGAGTATCTGGTTTGGAGACTACTTCAGTACTGATATTTATTTTTTTTATTCATTTTTCTATTGCAGGAAGCACAGTTCATATTTGGATTCCTATTGTGATAAGTTTGTTTGCTCTTGGGTTTTTGCTCTTCTGTCTACATAGACAGCTAAAGTGTAATAAAGGTAACTGCTTGATTACTATCTACAAGCTTTCCAGAACTAGGCAAAGTGTGCACTAAGGCTGTCCCAGGTTTTTGTGTTAAATTATATTGGACCAACTTAAGCTCTAGTTCATTTTGTATGCAATTTAATTAACTCTCATACAATGGTGACTAGCTTTGCTCAGTAAATGAAGTACATGAACTTTAACTGAGTTTCCTTACTTTGCTGACAGATGCTTTTGCTTCAAAGCCAGATCAGCATAGCATCCTTAAAAGGACTTTTCCTATCTACTTACACTGTGTTGGCAAAGAGGAATTAAAATCTGGGCACAAGCTCAGATGTATGGGGCAAAAAGTAAAAACTAATTAGATTATTAACCACTTTGATTCTCTGTGTTTGTGGAGATTTATTTTTTTTCTACAAATTTTTGCCCTTTCATCATTTGAGCATCTTAACATGAACATTAGGCTGATAAAGTCATGTGTGAATTATTTTTTTTTTTAGTGGAAGTGGAGATATTTTCCTGAGAAACTTCTTTTCACTACTGCATATTAAAATGGTTTTGTAACTAGTTTAGTTAGAATAATGTGGAAAATTATTCTGAATTTTGAATGGTAACTTATTCAAATTATGTTTTACTGTTGGTATTAAAGTACAGACAATTTCTGCCTTCTCTTGTAGTATTGCAATAGCCCACAACAATGCTAAGAAGCATAAGTTGGAGGTGGGAGAAGTGGGGAGGTGCAGGAATGGAAGTGTGGCTTAAAAGCCAAACTGCATCATGTGGTCTGTATTTAGCCAAGTGGGATGCTTTATTCCCTGTATGAAGGCATGGTGTTTGTGCTGTTGATGGAAGCTAAGGGTAGTACTCATGAAGTACATGATAGATGAGGAAAACTACGTGGCTTGTATTGGAGCTTTTTTGTGTTTGTTACAGATGTGTCTAGTGCACAGAAATCTTGTGTGAATTCAACTATGGTTAAGTTGCTGCAATTCCTAAAAGTTTCTTAGACACTTTTCTTGTTTTTCCAGCTGCTTCACCTGATAAAGATGCAGAGAAAGGTCTGGTAAGTATGTGATGGAGCCAAGCATTTCACCTCAGTTTTGTGCAGCTTAATTGTACCTGATCCACTGCTCTTTTTTTTTTTTTTTGTCTCAATGTAGACCTCTGATAGGATGCATTCCTGGATGCAACAAGCTGTGAGTCATACAGGGCCAGAAGTTAGCAAGGGCCTGATGAGTTCATTAGCTGCATGTGCCCACTGCAGTTCACCTTTACAGTACTTCCCTTGGAAACATTCTAGAGCCCGTGTGCAGGAAATTTTGAAACTGGAAAAAAAATAGGTTAAGTGCAAGCTTTCACTTTAAACTGTCTCCAACTGACACCGTGATCCAGTTTAGTTCTTTGCTGCTTCATGTGTATATGCCCCAGGCAACATCAGCTATCACTTGCCTGTGTGGTGTTCTAGCTTCCCTTGCATTTTTGACTACAAAGTTGTTTGTTCATAAGGTTGACTTCTCTTGATCCAGGGAAGTGACTGAGTCTTTCTGCCTTTGGGCTTACGGTATAAGCTGCAGACCAGGACCTGGCAGTCTGACTTCTTGGTCCTATGGAGTCCCGCAGGGACAAGGGGCTGAGGGTTCTGAGCATACCAGCTGTTCAGAATTACATCCCTGGAAAGGGTTTACCAAGCTAATGCTGGCTGCTGGTATATGTTTTACTTGAAAGCCAAGTTCACCCTGGCTTCCTGCAGGCAGACACTATTTCAGAACCTTACTGTTTCAGACTAAAGATTATTTTTAGTCTAGCACTTCGCAAGATAAATACATTACTAGCTTGTGTTTAGCTAGTCTATTCAGAAGCTACACTCCCAACATTACAGTAAGGCAAAAATGAGCTCAGTCTTCACTAGTATACTTAATGATGTGTAACACCAAGCTGCAAAACAAGCATTTGTCCTGATGAGGATCTATAGAAAAGCATCCAAATTCCTCTGGTAGCATATGTATAGCACCTTCTCCTGTTGCCTTTCTTGTCCCCTCTACAATACATGCACTATTTACTTCATGTGTGAGCTCTTGTCCAATCTTACTAGTTAGACATTTCAAATAATTAAGTTCTGCTTAATTATATCAAAAATACTTGAAGACTGGGGAAATGGAACTGAAAGATAAGTTAAAAACATCACTTTAAAGTCTTACTTTTAAGGTCTATAAGTGACTCAAATACATGAATCACCAATAGCTTTTTGTTGTGTTGTCTCTTCCCCCACGACCTGGCCTGATCTGCAGTACTTCATGTATTTGTAGAAGCTGATGAAGAAATGTGACAGAAAACCTGGTAAAAATGCTGCAGCCTAGGAATAGGCAACTCTAACACCTCTTTAATCTGAATAAAAAAAATGGTAGTAGAGTAATACGGTCACAAGTTGACGTATGGTGATGCTTAGCTCTGATACAAGAGTTGTCACAGACTTGAATTGCAATGCCTGCCCACTTGGAGTGTTCATGTTACTATAACCATAAGCTTATTTGCCAAGGAGAGTTACACTGATGCAATCTGCGGAACAGGTGTGGCACCAACACACTGTCCTTCCCTAAGTACCATTGAATTTATACTGTTGTTTAAAAACAAACCAACCAAACCTACTGCTAATACTTTATTTCATTCTAAAATGGAGCAGCAGCTATTAGTCAGCCATGCTGTGTGCCTTCAGTTGCTCAGTTACCTATTTAAGAACTATATAAATAGGATCAACTTGTTTAACCTGTTTGCACCCTTACACAAAGTGGATTCAATGATGATGATGTGCAACTACATGAGTGATGCATGGGGTGGTTCCCCTCACATCCCTGCTTATGTCTGTTGGCCACATGGTGGTGTTGCACATGGGTCACTGACCTCCTGCAAACAGAAATCACACTGGCTTATGCTCCTGTGGAACTGTACCTTAAGCACAAGTCCATTGGAACAACAGTTGCTTGTTACGCTCATTTTCTACATTATAAAAAAAAAGTATAGCTTTCCAGTCTTAGCACTAGGTGATGTGATAGTTAGATAGTATTCTGCTTTGTACTTGTGCTGTTCTTAATGAGTTGGAGTTATACTCCCTGTCATATGCTTGTTTAATGTATCAACAGTGCTAAAAATAATGCAGCTCTCCTCACTTGCATCCCTCTTTGTCCCGTCACAAATGCACTGATATCTCCTTTCAACTGATTCTAGTTTGAGAATGTGCAGAAAAACTAATCCAGCCAAAAAAGCCCAAGCTAGCGCATTTACATGAAGCTGATGGGGTGTTACCAGCTTGACAAAAGCTCTGTGAGCATCAGCGTTGATACAGTGGTAGGCTTGAGGGTCCTGTTGTTGTTAAGTCAGCTCAGGTGTGGCAAGGCAATTTAATTTTTTCCTGCCTCAGGAAGGGTGCATGCTTTCCACACCTATGAGAGGAGAAAGCAGCAACAGACGTCAATGAAAACACTAAGAAAAGTTTCCCGTGAGCCTTACTCTGCAGTCTAGTGGTAGCAGAACAGTCAGCAAAGTGGAGAGTTGAGGCTTGGAAACCATTTGAAGTCCATGTCTATCAAGGCCGTAACTTTTGCATGTTTGTAACTTTGCCAAATCAGCAGCTCTCCTATTATTTCTCTGACATCTGGCGACCTCAGGTATTCTGTTTTCTTCCTACAGACTGTCCTTGAAGGCTTACCTATGAAATGTATCATAAAATTCTAGCATTGTTTGGGTTGGAAGGGATCTTATAGATCATCTAGTTCTAAACCCCTGCATGGGCAGGGACACCATCCACTAGAGCATGTTGCTCAAAGTCCCATCCAGCCTGGCCTTGAAATATGTTCTTATTCTTTGTAGGAGCCTGAGGGCAGTACTGAAAGCCTTATTTTACCAGAAGTGGAGGCACCTGCAAACAACACAATCAACCCAGAGGATGAGAACCCTGACAGCCCAGAAGACCAAGTGCAAACCAGTGTTAACCTGGAAGTGAAAAACACATCACCAGAGGAAAATAGTGTTGTACTCTCTGAGAGGGGCACCAGTCTGTGTGGCATGAAATGCCAGGTAGAAAGTTGCTGGAGGAGGATTGCTGAGTTCTCACTACCAGCAAAAACTGGGCAGAATCCTGCTTTTCATCAGAATGTCCCATCTAAAGGCCCAAGAGTTAGGGTGCCAGCAAATCGTATGGTAAGTGTGTGTGGGAAGCGATCACTGTATTTTCTCTGATAGGTGTAGAATCTTACTTGAGTTCTTAATTATTCCATGAGTCATGGATGTTGTTTACAGGCAGAATGATATGGAAGAGAAAGCTTTGCCTTAAGGATGTAACAGAAAGTATGGGAAGTGATACCTTGGGAAAGTAAACTTCAATCCCCCACTTATCCTGCTCTGCCTCTCTCATCTCCTTGATCAATATTTATACAGAAGGTATTCTTCTGCAGTAGCAGCAAATGTGTTGCCTTGTTGCTTCCCTTTGGAGCTAGTAGCATGGCTGTTTCAGGCTGCAGTTTTCTTTATTCAAATACTTTCAGCTGTGCTGTGACATCTGCTCCCTTCCCCCTTATTGGTGTGTGTGCTGTGGAAGTAAGCTATCAAATGGCTCAGGAACAGTCGTGAGTGACGTGGTCTGATATGTTGGAGTAATGGTCCAACTTTGCATTGCAGATACGAGAACCACAGTGTCAAATAATTGTTAAAGATCTCTCTCAAAATGGTGAGTATTCCTTAAATTGGCAGGTTTTAGAATTTGTTTGTTTTCCTGTTAACTGTAGTCTACTTCAGGAATAGTGTAGGGAGGCCAACGAATATTGCTTAAAGCTATAAGGCTTTCGGTTTATTGTAAAATATGATGAAACAGGATTATTACTACATTTGAGAGGGGTTGTAATACCTGTGGTGAATTGTTCTACTTTATAAAGCATGGCTTTTCTGCACAGGAGTATAGTGCAGTCATGCTTTTAAGAATAAGAAAGGTACAAAATTTCTCTGTGTTAAAAAAGTCTGCATTGCAGCAGTGTACTCTGCCTTAATGAGTGAGGCGTAGGTCAGAGCAGGACATCTTTCTGTCAAATGTCTGCTTACATGAAAGACTACATTGAATCCCCATACATTTACCTCTACCCAGCAAGTTGGTGTGCTGGATCTCCAAGCAATGGGTTTTGCTTATGCTGGTCTTTGCATGGCAAATCTAACATAGTGAAGGGGTTAAAGCCTACTGCTGAGTAGCCCTATTATGCTTAAATGAAGATGTGCAGGACAATGAAAGCTGCCTCAAAACTATACTGAATGGTGTCTTAAGAAACTACTTTTGCAGTATGTAGATTGATACTTTTAGCTTCTTTCAAGACCACTCAGTAGGAAACCTACTTGTCCCACAGCTTCTTAGGTGCCAAACCTGGCCTTGCTGCTGCTGTTTGGTCTGTGCATATGTTGGCTGAAAATTAATGGGAAAGCAGGTACATTAGCTATGAAAAAAAGTCTGTATTTTAAACCCTAAGCTGATGTGTGTTGTGTGTTTTTTCTTTCAGAACTGAGTGATAGCTTTTTGGTCTTTATAAAAGAAGTACCACAGAAAAAATGGAAGCAGTTTATGAGAAAACATCTGGAGGAAAATTCTATTAATAAAACTGTTCATAACTTTCCTAATGATATAGAAGAGCAATCTTATCAGATGCTTCTTCTCTGGAAAAACTCACTGGGGGAGAAACAGTCCATTATTAAGCTACTGGATGAGTTAAGGCAAGTAGATAACAGGGCTTATCATAATGTATTGAACACTTTAAAAAGTAAGAATATTATAAGTAAGTTAGAAGCTACAGATTAATATTTGCAGCTAACTTGGATAATGTTCTTCTGTACATATATATGTCTACAAACTTCCTTTAAATGAGGACATCAACAAACCACTAGGAAAAGCAGTGGCATGGACTTGATAACCTCCTCACCTTCACATAGGGAACTGGAAGTGATTTAACATTGTCGGTGTTCGCACAGGCTCTGGTTGAGATGTTCACTAAGGTCTTTTGAGTTGTATTGTATTAAACTCAGGCGCCAGATGCCAGCTTGGGAGTGAGGAGCCTCCGCTCATGTTTTTTCCCTTTGTGTGAGGCAGATCCATGGTTTTTTTGAGACCAGCCAGTGGGAGCAAAGAAGCTGCCACTGTTTTTGAGAAGATTGCCATGCTTTGTTTCCGGAACAATTGTGTTTTGCTTTGTACTGGCATGTAACTGTTACGTTTGAAGCACAGCAATAAAAGCCTGGCTGAGCCAGAAGCTGGGGTTTTCTTGGACCTTCTTCTCTGCGGGTGGGAAGTGTAGCGGGGGGAGCCCGGCTGTGGTAAACTCCCGCGACGCCACGGCCACTCCAGAGGAGAGCACAACCCCACGACGACAGCCCAATGGCCGCCCGCTTTGCGGGAGGGCGGTTTGAGTTCGGTGGGGGGTGGGAGGGCGGTGCTCCCCCGTTGCAGTGGTGACGCGATGCGCCCGTCGGAAGTAGCGTAAAGCGGGCGCGGCCGGGCGGGGCGAGGAGACGCTTCCGGGCATGCTGTTGCATCAGCTCCCGTGCGACGGGAGGAGGTAGCAGGATGGCAGCGGCCGCCGCCGAGCAGGGTAGGTTGGAGACCGGCGCTGGGGAGGCCTGGGGAGGCGAGGCGAGGGGTCCTCCGGGGTTGTCACGGCTCAGTGCGGGTTGGCGTCGCGGCTCCGCTGCTGTCACGGCGTGAGGTGGGCGTCGTGACGTCATGCGGCGGCAGAGAGGGGAGAACCGGCGACCCACAGCCTTGTCACGGCTGCTGAGACGTCGGGGCTGGAAATGGCGGATGGGGGCGATGGGGCGGTGCTCTGGCAGCCTCCTTAGCGTGTCCCTTGAGGCCCGTCGCGGCACAGGCCCCTGAAGTGCGGGCTAGTCAGTCATCACGACATGCTTGGGGCAGAGGCGAAGTGTGAAATCAGTCCCTCACACTCATCATTGCGTGGGTGTCCCTTTGGTGGTGGGTGACACAAGCAGCTCCTGATGCAACTTCAGGTTGTTGGGAGCGAGGAGTTAGAAGTGTAGTGCATCACTAGGTCTGAATGTTCATGGGGTAGTGGGAAACATGGATCCTCAAGTTCCGGCTGCATCTTAGACTGGTGCATATGGATCGGAGGATCCGGTACCTTTTGAGACCATGGGAGGCAAATCTCATGATGTCTCACTACTAATGTAAAGGTTAGTGATGACATGTAGTGATCTGTGAAAAAAAACACCTTGTAGTTTCTCAGTACTGACGTTTGGAACCAGCTGTTCTGCAGCTTGATGGGTTCTAAGAGATGTTAGATGGCTGCCAGATCGCTTAGTTAGTTGTGCACTGATCACCACATCATCTGCTCTCTTTCACCTGCCCCTGTCTCCCTTACTGTCTTTTTTAGTCATCTGTGTTCTCCCTTGAACTTTTTGAGTCAACCTGAACTTTTTGACTTTTCCGGACTTTTTTTTTCTGGTTGTGTTTTAATGATGGGTTATACTACACTCTTCCATATGGTAGGAGGACCAGGGTAGTCCTATAATTTTTGGCACTACTGTAACAAATGGAAACTTGGAATACCAGTAATACAGGTATGAAATACCATTATAATATGTAAGGGGTTGGAAATTTCTGTCATTCCAGTTAAGGATCTATAGATTCAAAGATTTTGCCCCTTTTTCTTTGTTACTGAATGTTACTTTGCTCTTTGTTCACCACAAGTAACATTCCTATGTAGGGGAGTCTGGAAACACTTGTTCTTGTCAAGGGGCTGACTTTTTCAGATGTGTTTTCAGTGTCTTAGTTAAGGTATGTGTCAAAATAAACCCCACTGGAGGCTCAGTTCAAGTGCGCTTTAAGATACTTTTTAGTTAAGCTTATTACTGGGCAAATAGTATTTGCTTTTTTACTGAACTTGTAATTGCTACATTTGGTTCAGGAAAAGTGTAAGTGAAACTTGCAGGGCTAAAGTGAGTACGGCTGACAAGTGCTTCCTTGGTGGGATACTTCATTTTAAAAATCCCTGCTCTTCTAAAGCCTCTATATCTTCGTGTGTGTCTTGAAAGTCCTGGGTGTCTCTGTCTGTGTGTGTGTATGCTGTGTGTTGGACAGATGGGATAGCTGTGTTGGTTCAATTATTCTGAAAGTTTTGTGGAAAAGGATAATAATATGTCTCGACTGAGCAGATAGTTGAACTTCCTTACAAAGCTACTGGAGTGACCAGCCAGAATGATAAATGGCCAGTTTGGAGCCATCTTAATAGTGAGACATATTATGCTTACCTTTTAAGAGTTTTTTCAAATCTGAGAAAGCCAAGTTGAAAGAGAAATGACATTTTAAAATATTCTGAAATGTCATAAGATCACTTCTCAGAGAATGCCTCTGCAGAAGTCCCAGAACATTTCAGTTGTCATCTAATTATGACTGACAAGGTTAGCAGGTTCAGGGAAGCTCAGGAAATCTAATTTTTCCCTGAAGCAAAGTAACTCCCTGTTTTTGTTTCAGCTAGCTTACTGCCTACTTTATGGCTTTTCTGTATGTACTTTCCTGTCAACACTTTCAAGGAACAGAGTTTTCATTTCCAGGTTAATAAAAGTGAAAAATTTCCATCAAATTTGATATTGTATAGGTTACACAGAAGAATATGTGACAATTACGTTGCCCAAAGAGATTGAGTAGTGACAATTATTGTATTAGAATTGTATTAATTAATGTCTCTGGTGGAATACTTTCAAAACAACTTTTTAATGTGGGGGAGTGTGGTGTGTCTTACATTATTAATTCTTGTGATTTTTTTAAGATTATTTTGCTACCTCTCAATGCTCATACTCAGTGCTTGTTTTCTTAACAGTCATATAATTTGACATCTATGGATCATTCCATTCACATGAAATAACAGTGTTATGCAACAGCTCTGTAATACTCCTGCATTTTGTTTCAGGAAGACAATTCCTAATGCAATTGACTAGTAGCAAGTCTAATTTTTCTGGTTTGGGAGGGGAAAATAGTTGTAGTCAGAGGGAAGGCCTGTTTCTTAGTCTGATTTCCTAAACCAACAGGGGTAACCCAGGTCAGGCCTATATACATCCATTGGCCCTTCTACCTCAAAACTTTTTGAATCCATTGATTGGTATGAATTACATTTGATGGTGGACTGCCTTTTGCATAAAGTTGGAAGACTGAGCAAAGATGGGGGATGAGGATGGGGGTACTGAAGTGATGGGCAGAGGGGCTGAAGCACTTAAGAGGTACCAGGAAATATTTCCATGGAAGTGTATGATGAATTAAGGCATTGAGAGACACTGAGAGGAGGGAACTGGTGCTACAGAATACGAATCACAGGATTTTAAAAAAAAAAAAGTTTCTGTAGATTCACTGTTCTTGGTTTTAGTAGTGATGTAAATGAAATCAGAACTGACTTTTATGTATAATTTTTACCAATTTCTTTTGCTTGAAAAGAAATGGTCCTCTGATATACTGCCTTCCAAAAGATCATGTTACCATATTCATTCTTTCTTCCCAGGAGAGCACCCTGTGCTTCAGAAGAGCTTTCGTTTTGTTAGTTCAGCCCAGTTTGGAGCTACTCACAAGAATGCCAGGAATGAAAATTATTTTGTTCTGTATTACTGAAATAATATGCTCAGAGTTATCGCAGAATTACACTGATCACTCAGCACTCTCAAACACAGCAGATTTGCTTTTATCTCAGCATCTGACAGCAGCAGAGAGTAGACCACATCTGTGCTAGCTTTAAGCTAGCTGTCATGGTTTCAAAAGTAGCTGTCAGTCTAGAAAACAAGTTTGGAGCTCAGCACAGCCTGTGAAACCAATGTGGGAAACTCGTATTGGTACAGTGAGCCTCCCGGAAGCTCGGGAGTGCTATGGCTCAGATGTTGCTGTGCCCTAAGAAACTTTGTTGACAGCTGCTCAGGTGTGTTCATGCTGTACTGCGCTTCCTGTGGTGTGCAGTCATGGATGTGAGTTTGGGCTGAATTTGACTCAGCAATCAGTCTCAACGTAAAGACATCCTCCTGTTAGGTCTCCTGGGCTAACTGGTTTCTTTGATGTATTACACTTTCAAGTCTGCTGTTGCTCTTGCAGTTAGACATAACATCAAACTTTATAATTTTAAGTATTAATGTGTGTGCCAAGATTTCTCAAAGTAATTTTGGTTGCTCTGCTTATCAGGGCTGAGCTGGGATTGACACTCACAGGCAGTATTTGCCATCTCTCCTTACCAAAAGTAGCTTGTATGAGTTCTATCATCTTTGTTGTATTTGTGTGTTAGTTTATGCAGCTTCCCTTTTAGATTGGTTTACAGATGTGGTTGGAAAGCACTTACATTGTTTCAGATACAGTGATCTGCTTCCCATTAGCAGCCTGGTGTGTGAATAATAGTCATAATAACCCTAATAATACTTTGCAAATTGAGTGCTGCTTTCCTTGCCATAGATCTTTAAAGATCTTTTCTTTGAGATATAGTTTAATTTCTACATGGATCATTCTTATAGTACTTTTTTTTCTTTGCCTTCTCTCATGATTCATGGATACGAAGTTGACATTCAAGGAAGACATGTTTTAGGTTTCTGTAATTAATGAACATGACTATTTCAGACTATTCCAAACTATTTCATGTGTATAAACATGTGAACTTCTGTGATGATGAACATCAGTAAATATTTAGGAGCCTGAAAAGTTTATAGTAAAACTAACTATGTGAGCTAAAGCTTAATCCCATTCAGCCAGGTAAAGGCAAGCACATAAGGTCTAGTTATGAACCATTATTTACTGTTATTCATTTATACTGAACAATTGCATACACAGCCACTGAGAAGGACTGACACTTTGCATGAATCTGACTTTGCTTTTGTGTATGAATTCTAAATATCTTTTGTACCCTTATGGTTTTGGGTAGGGTTTTTTTTAATTATTATTTTTATAACCACTCGCCTTTTTTATTAGTTCTGCTGGTGTGCCACTATATCTCATTTACATTCAAAAGGGTCAAACACAGACATACTTGGTATCTAGCTGCTGTTTCCCTGTCTTCCTGAGTTCCTGTAGAATATTTTAGTAATGTATTTCCTTACAGGAAGTGAGCTGCTCATAAAGTCTTAACTGATGATCTTTGGAAAACCTTCAGTTCTGCTGTTCCTCACATCCTCTCCTAGCCATCACTTCCTTATCTACTTTCATCCTTCCCTTTCCAAGAGTGCTGGTCCATGGATGCTTGCGGTGCTTTGGGAACTACTCGTGCAGAAAATGTTTGTACTATAGTGTAAGGAGTAGTGCCTGTGGCAGTGGCTTCTGTTGGGGTTAGGGAGCAGTGACAGGCGGTGTGATACTGCCACTTGCTTCACTGTGCTATGACCTTGACTACATCTTAAATTACCTTCTTGGCTCACTACCTAAGCAGGGTATTGGCTTAATGTTTATACAGTACTGTGAACACAAATGGAGTTACAGATGTTGAATCACTGTAGGAAAAATGAATGCTAGTTTTACTTAGTGTCTGTGCTAGCCCAAATGCTGTAGCCTCCATACCTACTACTTCATACCCACTGACTTTGAGAGGGCTTGCAGTTACTGAGTGCATCCCCACTAACTCACAGAACCCTTCTTCTGCTCTGTGTTCCTACGTTTGTAAACATAGAATCCAGTTGAACCTGTATTGCCTCTATACCAAATCAATCATGGAATTAAAAAATTGCAAGGGAGGAGCACAATCTAATATCCTTTCTGTTCATTTGTGTAGAACTCTTAAAATAGGTCATAGGAGAGGTATGTAAATATACAGCAACAGCATAAGTTTTGAGTTGTAGAGCAAGTAGGAGTAACTGAGCATCATTCTGGGAGCTTGCATGCAGACACTGGTCCTGTAAAGATTTGAGGATATGTTCAACTTCAGTAGACATATTCACAGCCGATTCACATTGTTTAGAATTAATCATAATTAAGTAATTACAGTATGAGTGTTTTAGCAGTGTGGTAAGGGGTGACTGATTAGGTTTGCTGTGTGTCAAGAATTTTCTCCAATTTCATGTAGATAACATTTCTTCATGAAAAGGACCTGTGCTTTTGTCCTTCATACTCTTTGTGAAGATATCTCCAAAAACTTACCGCAGCATGAACATAATCCTATTAATAGGAAATATTAATAGGAAATATACAGTTATTCAGTAGCTTATGTTAAATATACTTTCTCAATTTTTTTGTCAGTTGCCAGAACTAATTTAGAGGGGAGATGTATAGTATAAGGATATATTTTGGTCATGGGATCGCCTTCTTTTAATGCTGACCAAATGTCCTGTGCCTCTCTTTACAGCTTCCAGCTACAATTTTATTCTGAGCATTAGTGAAGAGGAAGCCAGGGTGAAGGCTTTGAACGAGTACCTGAGCACTCGTAGTTATATCCAGGGGTTCACATTTTCACATGCAGATGTGGAGGTATTCAGAAAGTTTTCGAGGCCACCTGTGGACCAGTATATCCATGTTGTCCGGTGGTACAGACACATAAAAGCAATCTATGATGGCAGCAGTGAAAAAAATGAGCCTTGTAAACTTCAAACAAGTGAGTAATATGAAACTGATGGGCAGGTTATAGACTAGCTGACATTGTATTGTTTTTATTGCTGAGAATTTCTAGAGGTTCCCTTTCATACTCTCTTGCACACTTTAAAATTTACCGTATCGACTTGTGTTCAAGGTCATGAATACATACAGTTACTGTGCTGTATGTACAGTTACTGTACATACAGTTCTTGCATACAGTTACTGTGTAATGGATAGATCCTGGCCTATTTGAATGCTAAATCTCTGTTTCAATATTTCTTTGGCTTTAAAATTCCTTAGTGTACAGAATTTGATTATATGTATTTTATTTAAAAAGCCAGCCACTGGATTGTAAAAGAATGTGTGTGTTTTAGCTTGTTCCCTAAAATATCAGGGTTTGCTCAGTCCACTTTTGTTTTGTTTTGTTTTGTTTTGCTTTTTTTTCCCTGAAATTGTAACTAAATAATTGTTATATAATATACAAGTTCATTACAAAGTAAACTGAAAACTGCCTCTTAGGGTTGTTATTAACACCGAATTTCAAAAAGAATGTTTGGGGTTCTTTTTTAACCCTGGCAATTCAGGCATTGCTAATGATTTGAGGAAATACTAAGTGGTTAATCTGGGTCATTGTGTAAGCATGGGTGCTGGCATTTTTGGGAGCTGCATCACTCTTCTGAGTTGTTTTCCAATGAACTAGCCTAATTTAATTGCTCTATAGCAAGATCCTTGCCTAGGTAGTCATGAAATAATAATAATAACACCAGCACCACAGAGCTGTTGTATAGTGCTTGCAATACCTACTAACAGATGCATAATGTCTGTCATTTTTGCTGATGATTGTTGACTAATACTACTCCAGTGCCATCCTCTCACGAGGATGTGTCCTCAATTCCTGTCAGACCAGCAGTTAAAATCAGACTGCTGCGAGTAGATTCTGTATATGTGTGTGTACCTGCATGTGCTTGTTCTGGTTACTGATTTCCTTTTAGCAGTTCAGGGATCTCAGCTATACTGCTGGCTCTAATAGCAGATTTAATGCTGCTAACCAAAATGTTTTGCAGACTTTCATGGATCAGGTTGGAGCAATTAGAGAAAAGGTTTCTGTTTTCCTGTCCATAGAATCTTTAATGTTAAGTCTCTCTTTCTGAAGACTTACGTCTTGTTATCTTTTAGATCTGTATATATGCATCAGAAGTCCTGAAATGGTGTTCTGCAGTGGTCACTATGAAAATGACATGTGAATCTGCCACGTCTTAGACCTTGGATATTTTATCAGTGTTTTTTTTTCAGGTGTATCAGAGAGCTCATGGGATGGTTTAGAGCAAATGAACTTCAGTTCAACCAGGGGAAAGACTGTAGCTGGCAGAGACATATTTGAACAGACTAAACAGTGTGCCTTTTACTTTGCCCTTGGTGTCTATGTAGTGGATATAATGTGTGCCTAACTCACAAGCTGAGAACTTTACAGTGCAGTATCTGTTTTTTTTCTTATGTTTAGTGTGGTTTTAAGTAAAGAAAGCTTTACAGATTTATCTTTATTAGACTAACCCACATAGGCTTCTTTCCCTGAGGGAAGCGTTAGCCGCAATTAAGCATGCTAGTGTAATCTTTGTAAATCAAAAAGTAAACATATACCTTGGTATATGATCTGTGTTATGTATAGACTACTTCTGAACTTGAGGTATTATGTTAAGGAGTACCTCATACAATTAAATATTTAGAATAAACACATTTCTGTGGATTTGTAACATAGAGATTAAACGGAGTCCATTTGTGAGACAGAGTTCTGCATTTAATTCCCCCCCCCCCCTTATTTAGGCAGTTACTCAAGAAAGGAAGATGAAGAAATTATGAAAGTTTGCCTTACTTAGAGGTTTTCAGCCAAAAATTCATACAAAGATATCAAGGGAAACAGTTAATGAAGAGCACCCTAGATGCAGAACAAGAAAGGCATTTTGTTGTCAAAACAGATATTTTGTATATTTTAATTGCGACTAAAATGGCATACCACAAGAATTCCTAAAGACAGTGCCGTGTGTATTAAGCTGGCAGCCTTGCTGTATTTTTGAATTTCCTGGTTTGCTTTCATTCCTAGTTAATGTGATGATTAGTTTAACATCATTACAGCTGTAAGCAGCCCTGTGCAGAGCATCGGCAACTCTGACAGATGACATCCTCATGCTTTGGTTGAAAAATCCTTTAACATCTATGTTGCTTCTTAAAATTTTAAAAGAAAGCAAGAATGTTGCCACTAATATTACCCTCTATTTTATTTACTCTCTTTAATGGCAAAATTTAGCCTTTTGCTGAATTGGTAAATGTTTTAAAAAATGGGTTGTGTGCGTAGCAACAATGTATGATAAAAAAGCTGAGGTTCTTTCTAAGCCTTTCTGTCTCCCCTCCCTCTCACCCTGAGTACACATACTCTGTCAGTATTGGCTCTAGAGACTAACTCTGATCTCTGGTGATTTTTTGCAACTTCTGTGTGAGAAAAAGTCACATGCAGTCACAGTAATATCAGTGGCTTTGCAGAAGGCCCAGGACTGTCGTAACACTGAATTAGTAATGCATTATATTTCAAAGTTCTTGTTAATGCTTTAACTGAATTGCATGCTCTTACTTTTATACCTTTTTCCTGATACTTGAATCAAAAGTTAATAGCAATGGCTAGTCAGAAAGTAGAAAATAAACTAGAGCGAAATAATGTAGTGACTTTGTAGGAAGCTCTAAACAACTAGTTGGATTACTAGGATTGAAGCTGCTTTGTCTAATTCTATGTGGGTTTTTTTCCTTGTGATATAACTTAACAGTTTGATAAAGAGAAAATGTTGTATTATAAAACTGTTTGTGGAAAGTGTCTTTTCAGTTTTCTTTAAACTGTTCTTTCCCCTAGGTAAAGGCAAGCGTGTGCAGCCACCCTGGTCTCCCCCTGAAGGAACAAAACATTCTAGGCTCTGCCTCTACAACAGCCTAACTCGCAATAAGGTGACTAAACGAAAGAAAAGTGGAGATTTCCATAGAAACACAAACAGAGAAGTCATCAAATATTAATTTCTTAAGTGTTTACCCTATCAGTACACAGGCTTTTGGGTTGTGTTTTGTAGAATCTTAACAAGCACGTGCCAGAGATGCTGGGTCAGTAGCGTGTGTTTGTTGGGCAAGTGTTTAAATATACTATTTTTATATAGATTTGTATATCTTTCTATATTAGATATTATAAATTGGATATTATTGTACTACACAATACAAATATTGTATATGATGTATTTTAATATGTAATTTTATATAGTATTTATATATGTTATCTATTTATTCTACACAATAAATGTACACTACAAGTGTATGTGTGTTGCATTATATGTACTTTCAAATTGCAAGTTATGATCATGGAAAATAGCCAGGGGTTCAACTGTAATGCACACAAGTATAGGCAATGTGAATGGAATAAAATCAGTTTCTTTCTTTAGATGTTGTCTGTGTAATAGAAACTGTAAACTTCTTGTGGTCGTTTGAAGGCCTTTTGGGAAAGAGTGGAAATATTAGCAATACTAATGTTACATGGGATGTAATATCCAAGTATGTGTGAAATGATTATACTCTTTAACCTTTTTCAATTCAAAATAAAGCTTGACCTTCTCTTTTACAAACACAGCTTGAATAATGCCCTGACTAGTCCATATCTTTGTAAACTGATATCTTGACGGATAAGAGTACAGATAACTGAAGCAGCCACACCCTGTTCTCTCTTTTACATGATAAAACTAGTAGTGATCTTTTCTTACACAAAACTGGGAGTGGAATAACTATTCTTTTTTTTTGTATTTATAATCCATGTTTTCATATTCTCATCTCCAAAAGCAGTGTTATTGGCCTGTGATCTTCGTTTTTTTCTCATTACTGTATTTTCCCTTTCAATTAAGGAAATATTTCAGCCTCAGAATGGAAAAAAGGTCCTGTGGTACTGCTGTGGTCCAACAGTTTATGATGCTTCTCACATGGGACATGCCAGGTACTGCAGTTCCTTATTTTGATGTAGGAAATAACAGTGCCTATTGGAAGAAAAAGATTAATAGGAAAAGGCACTTTATTTAGATGAGTGTATTACTAGACAATAGCCTTATTAGACTCAATGCTTCAAATTTAAGATTAAAAGCATGTTATAATATTATGTCACTGATTAAAAATTTACAAGCAGATAAGGGAAAATTAAAACTTCTGTAAAATTATTCACTCTGAGATTAAAGTAGTTTGTGCATAGTATAGAAATAGACTTGAGGTGATCACTAAAAACACCCCTATATCTTTTATATTTTTAGGTCATACATCTCATTTGATATCCTGAGAAGAATCTTGAGGGATTATTTTAAATATGATGTTTTCTATTGTATGAATATTACAGATATTGATGATAAGGTAAGGTCTTTTTAAACTGCAATCTAAAATATTGTGCTTTCAGCATGAAAGTCAGAGAGTCATATGTAATTGCCATTCCATAAGCCAAGGTAAATCTTACACTTATTAACTTAGACATACATTTTTGTATGCAAAGCCACTGATTTTTTGGTGAGGGGTTTTTGTTTGCTTGGTTTTATTTTTCTGTTCTGTAGCATTCCTTCTGTAGCAAAGCCTGTATTCTTGTATATAAATGTATGTTGTCATAAGTAATGAAGACTAAGCATTTTACAAAGATAATTTATTTGCCTGTTGTCAGATGCCTATTAACTCTCTCGAGGTAGCTGGTTAACTATGTATGGTGTGTTTAATTTGTATTACTGCGTGAAATTCTTATAGCTTGCCAAATTAGTAGGGATTCTGAAATGCCTTTGGTATGTAAGAGGTATTTGATTCACAAAAAATACTTCCATGTTTCTGCTTTGTAGATCATCAAGAGAGCAAGACAAAATTACCTTTTTGAACAGTATAGAGAGAACAAATCAGCACCACATCAGCTACTTGAAGATGTTAAAACTGCCTCAGAGGTTGGCATGGTATTTAGTGTCTGCTGGTATCTTAGGTTCTCAATAATGTAGCAAAGCATCTAAAAAACACCTCTAACTTTGCTACCTCCTCAAACTTTCTGCTTGTGTCAATTATTCTATTGAAAATTATTCTATTGAACTGGTACCACCCAAATTAGAAATGTTACTGGAGCTGCACATCGCTTTGATTTTTCCATTGGTTTAAAATTGCCAAGAACTATTGGTGTAAAAGGCATGTCTGACTCAGGTCCGTAGAACTTGTTTGCAAGTGCGTGTATGTTGTTTTTGGGGTATTAGATGTTTGTGTGTTAGAATTCAAACGTCAAAAATAATCCTTTAAAGTAGTTTTGAAATGGTAGTATGTCCATAATTTTTTAAAGCTTGTAAGATTGGTGGCCTTGGAAAGACCAAAAAGTCTCCAAAGCTTTAGGGATTTAATAAATTCTGTATGCTGGACTGAAGGTGGAGGAAGGTGATTGTCTGGTCATTTTTAGAACAACAGATCACAAGGAGATGATCAGTCTAGTGAATTGAATACAGGCCTGAGAATGGGAGGCTTGGAAATTTTGCCCAGCTATCATTGCCTGACATTCTCTCTAAGCATAGCATTTAATCTCTCTATGTTTCACATTAAAGCTTCTCCTTTACACATTTGTGATAATCAACTGTGTAATTAAAGTGATCAACTGCATAGAAAATGAAAATTACTAAACAACAATAATGATGATGTAGTTGTTTACAAAGTCTTTTTGAAAAACTGAATTTGGGTGTGTAGTAAATTCTTATGACTTCACTTTTATTTCTGATGAGGAGTATGTTTCAGTAGTTTTATATCAAAGCTTTTTAGCTGGCATAATTATTATTCATCACAAGCAAGGTACTGTGTGTTTAGGATAATACATTGTGTGTGGAACATAGCGGTACTGTACTGAAACTTGCTTTCTAAAAATTATTTTTTTTTAAATTCTAGCTTTTTTCAGTTAAATTAAATGAGATAACAGACCCAGATAAAAAGCAAATGTTGGAAAGAATTCAGAATGCAGTGAAGTCTGCTTTTGGTCCTCTGCAAGAAGCTGTGCAAGCTAAACTCCCTGAAGAAGAGATCAACAGCTGCCATGAGGTCAGTTTGAGCTCCTTTTAAATCGCAGTTTTAAAATTGTATTTGACTTATAATTGTTAGGGGAGTTAAAAATAATCTTATCTTATTCCTTGCAACATTATGGACATTTTTATTCATAAGAAGAGGTAATGTGGGGATGAAGACTTTGTAATATTTTGTATTCCATAAAAGAAGTTTGATCCTTAAGTTCAGCTATATAGTTTTTGGATGCTGTTTTTACTAATTACTTTCCCCCCTCCCACTGTGACAATTAGTTAATTTTAGCTTTCCAATGGGGATTTTTCTCTTATGTGTATTTAGTTTCTTTTTGACTTCTTTTGTCCTGATGAGCTAATTGCAGTATAGATTACTGAATATGCATTTAGGACATCTCAGTTACTGGTGGCAATTTTCTACACAAGTGTTTCTATCTGTGATCAGAGAAAAAAATACATCCCAAAAATATTTACATTTAGGGACAATAATCCTATTGACTTTATTGGGCTTCAGTACTGTCCCAGTAACCAAGTCAGTCAATATAATTACTGTCTTTTAGTAATTAATTTACACTTTCATCTTTTCTTGCTTTTGGATTATTTGTGGTAGCTGCTGTAGGAAGTATAGGGTATGTGCTCCCTTCTGGAGAAGAGTCTCTCTAAATTATCTTTTTTTCAGCTATTCTAATATGAAGTGGCTTTATGAAGTGTATTCTCACCTAGCAGAATTGTCAAACCAACTAAAATCTAAGCAGTCATGCCTTCTGGGCTATATCCTAAAAAAAAAAAAAAAATATTAGTGTAAAATGTTCAGATTAGTCTTTCAAACACTTTTTAGCAATGTGCACTGTAAGGCTTCTGTTAGATTATCCCTTAGTGAGGGGGTGAGGGGGAGAGCAGGTGATCTGATACAACTGCAGGTCCCATCCAGTGTTTACAGTGTAAGTTTCACATGCCTGTTTAAGTATTGATATCAAAACAGATATCACTTACCAGTTTATCTTCCTTCCTCTGATTGCTTCATCCATGTTTATGAAGGGCAATGTGATAAAAATCTGGTAGAAGCCTGGATTACTCTGTATTCATAGCCAAGTGTCTTTTTCTTCAAACAAGCTTTTCTGTTTGAAGTAAGATCTGTCTGCAGAGTTTAAACAGGGCAAGTGTTTGATCACTTGTACTTACCATTATTGTTTTATAGAGACTGTTGGAAGAAGCGAAAGATTTGCTGTCTGACTGGTTGGACACAAAATTTGGCAGTCAGGTGACTGACAATTCCATATTCTCAAAGCTTCCCAAATTCTGGGAGGGGGAATTTCATAAGGATATGGAAGCACTCAATGTAAGTAAGCGAACTCTTATGAAAGTGTGCCATGCCTCATAATACCCAGAATACAATTTAGTTCCTTAATAGCTTTCAAAGACCTCATATTTCAGCCTTATTCAACTATTTCCTTTAATGTGAATAGGTAGCTGTTAAACTAGCACCTGTTCTGTTTCCATCCCCACAGTCTTGAATCAAATGTGCATGTTACCAGAGCCAGTTAACTGGTGATCAGGTTTGACATGTGCACTCCATCCCTTCCCTTCGGTGTAACATGGACTTACGGGCTTACGATCACCGACTGATCCGGAAGTTTGAGAAGTCTGAGTCTGTTAGCTGCACAAGGGACCGCTGTCAGCCTAAGCATTTAGACTGGTTGTTTACCAGTCTTCAGCCACTAAGAAATTGTGTGACGATAACAGTCAAGGACAAGTTACAGATGAAATGCCATGTCATATGCAATGGTTCAGATCAGTGAAGGTTTATTTATTTACCTGCAAGTCAGAGGGACTACCTGTCTGTTCTGTCAGAATTGCAATAAATGGAAGAGCTGACATCTCCTGCAGTAGGTTGTTGTTAACATAGCCTTAAAGGCTAAGGAAAAAATGTCACAGCACATTGTTTCAGAGCAGAAAGCTTGAAATAGGATTCTTGGCTGTCCCTTACTTTGGAGCCAATTTTTAACCGATGTATAGTGTATATATTTTAGTGCATATTTTATATGTATAAATAATTACGTTTATACATAGAAAGATTCTACTTTTTATCTGTAGGTTTTACCTCCAGATGTTTTAACGCGGGTTAGTGAATATGTGCCAGAAATTGTGGATTTTGTGAAAAAGATTGTGGATAATGGTTATGGGTAAGTTTGTTACTGGATACTTTTGTTGTGTGCTTATACTATATCAGGGCTAGAATGATTGCTTTGAACACTTACCTGTGAACTGGTTTCTCTATTCTCATATGCAGTAGTAGTCTTTTCCTGGAGTAGAGTTTTATCAAATAAAGGAACTTCAGGTTTCTTTGCAAAAGACTATTTCTCACTTGATGAAAATGTGCTATTTCATGTTTTTTGTGATGTCTTACAAAAAGAGAAGTTAGGTTATTAAATTTATAGAGAGAAATCCTCATTCATTAAAATAAATAGTCAAAATTCCATTCCCTTGAACTGTATTTGACTCCTGGCCTTCAGAAAGGCGTTTCAAAAATGGATGCCTTGCCAGATGCCTAGAACTTAGTTGTAAATAACGTAAGTCATTTGTTTTTGGGTTTTTTTAAGTAATCATGAACTCTTTTTCTGCCATTGTCTAATATTTGTGAAAATCAAGCTAATACTCTAGAAGTTCCTGAGTATCATGTTAGATTCCCCTCTGAAATTTCTGAGTTCTCTCTTCTTTTTTTTCTTCTCTGATATGGGTGTATTTTTAATTGTGAAAAAAGCAAACTGTGGTTCAGACTGCCATAATTGCTCTTGCATGTTCTTCCTTTTAAACATACATTTTAAAATTTTCTTTAAAAAGCCAACCAACAACCAAAAAGACCAAAACAAACAAACAAACAAACAAAACACCAAATAGGGGTGGGCACATTGCATTTTTTGCGCTGAATTATCAGCATTCCTGGTGCAGCTGAAACTTACTTTAGAGTCAGTTTTTATTACAGCTGCTGTGGGACAAAATTAACAGTGAAGGAGGACAACATGGACTGTCAAACATAGAATCATACTATATTATTGCAAAATATAATACATACAAAAAAAGGGTCAGAGGTATTGTAAATATTTCTTCTCTTGGTAGTGTAATTTCACATCTCTGCTCCTAAGAGTTTAACATGAAAGATGTTAGTTGTTTTCCCTGTGATCAATTTTATTATGTCTTTTGATGATCTGTCTAAAGTCTTTATGGTAAGGCTTTCAAACTTAGGCTCACCTAATTTATCTTTAGAGTACTGAGCAGTGCCATACTGTGTGTGGTTTCATTAGAGAGCACAAGTTTAACACAGTGATTTCTGGGATAAAATTCAGTTAAGTATTGGTAGAAAGTTAGCTAAATAATAATCTTTAACTTTTCAGGTATGTGTCCAATGGATCTGTATACTTTGATACTGTGAAGTTTGATTCCAATGAAAAACACTCCTATGCTAAGTTGGTTCCTGAAGCTGTAGGTGATCAAAAAGCTCTTCAAGAGGGTGAAGGTAAAAGGGAGAAATAACATTTGCTGAACAAACTGATGTTGTGCTGATCTCTTCAGTTGATTTCACTGACATTTAGATCAAAGTTACTGTCAGAGTTGGCTTACTTGCTGCACTTTCTTTACCCGTAGATTTCTTTTCCGAAGTTTTGTAGTTTGGGCCAGTGCTTTCATGGAAGTTTTTAATTGGAAAATACCAAGAAACATTATTCATTATAGTATGGTTTTGGGTTGATTTTCTTTGTTGGTTGGTGGTGGTTTTTTTTGGTCAGAATTGTGAATAACTCAGTCATTTGATGATAGTCCTGTTACTTGGCTGTTCATCTGGTTCAAAGTAGGAGGAGCAGACTTGAAGCTGGGTCTTCCACATACCAAGTGAAAGCTCTCCGCATAAGGCTGTAGTTCTTTCATGACAAATATTTGGGTTCCTCTTTCCTAACAGAACTCTTTTTACTTTGTAAATATTGCTGTATTGAACTAAATCCAAATATGGAGATTTTTTTAATTGTCTTTTTTTTACCTTGAGCCATAGCAGAGGAGTAGCTTAGTAGCTTAAAATGCTTAAACCAGATTCATTAGTTATCTGCTTCTAAGGTTGTAAGGTTTTAGTAGCAAATCACCCACAAATTCTACCAGAAAAACATTAAAAGGTTTTAGTATAACACTCATACAAGGGAGAATTAGGGCACTTATGCCAGGTGAAACTAGCAGTATCTGAGAAATGCAGCTTAAAATGGGTAAGATTTTTTTTTCTTCATAATTCAAACCCTTATAGCTGAAATCTTCCATGTGAAACAAAAGGTGCTAGGTTAAACCCACCATCTTTATGGTAATATGAATGTATCATTTCCACCACATAACCGGTCACTTTCTGTTGAATTGTTGTGTCCTTTTGCAAATAGGAACCAGTGCTGAGTGATAAATGTAACTAACCAAGGGTATGCATATGTCAAGTTAGTGCTTGTCAGATTAGTTGCTTTGACTCATTTGTAATGGTTGTCCTTATCCTGACAGATAATGTCATTTTGACTATTAAAGGCAACAGGAATGCTAAGCTTTGAAATTGCACTTAAATAAAAGCACAATACTATTAAAGTGCATGATGTTAGATATTCTAAACAATTGAGATGGCAGATATCTCAACTTGTACATCAGAATTAATTTACACGTTAAACCTCAACAGTCTTGTCTTTAATCTGTTTTTGACTCTACCACCAGAGGTGGTATTGTTACTCACTTTTAGTCTTGGGACAGTACTGCAGAAATGGTAAATTATGTGTTTTACAGATGTTACAATGAGAGTGTCACCTTATGATGATAAAAACTAGCAGCAAATAATACCTAACACATCTCTGATGGTAACAAAACAGTAAACATAACCTTTCTGTGCAGCAACTGAGATTAGGGGTGCAAAAAAAAATATGCTATGATCAAGTTGTGTGTGCAGGTTAAGACAATTGTAGTCTTAATTTGGATCCTTCTGACTTCAGAGTGAATTGATTCCATGGTCTTACTTGGCTATAAGGGTTTTTGTTTCTGTATTACTTTTTCTGTAACTGCAATATTGGAATTGTGCCTGCAGACAGAATGTAGATGAATCTCATGTCATTACTTAGAACCTCAAGTCAAAACTTAGAAAACAGTGCATCTGACTTGTTGTCAGATTTCCTATCAACAAAACAATTAATCAAAACCCAAAAGGATTATTAAGGGTGATTATGAGGATTTCTCAGGGCTGTTTATTTTTCTTTTCTTTTTTAATTTCTTTCACTTAATGTGAGGTGCAGGAAGGCAAAAAATCAGTAATGCTGGTGTTAAAATAAAATGTATTTATTTACATTTTCTCTTTTGGAAGGTGACCTAAGTATCTCACCTGATAGCTTAAGTGAGAAGCATTCTCCAAATGACTTTGCTTTGTGGAAATCCTCCAAGCCTGGAGAACCCTCATGGGACTCTCCATGGGGAAAGGTAAGGGCATTATAATCAGGATTTAGTTCTTCTGCACCTTACTAAATGTCATGTTACACAAATACTTTACCTCACCTCATAATGTATAGATTGTGGGGATCTTATATTCAATTGTAGATTCTGTTGCTATGTTCATTTAATAATTTAGAATGTGTATCAGTCTGATACTTTTTAAACAGAAGTCTTCACGCAGGCTCATGATGGCTGTTCCTAGTCATTTATCCTGTTTATCTAAAGGCTTTATCTGCAGTAATGTCTATATCCTTTTTTCCTTGTGATCAAATGTATTAATGTATTTTTTAAAAGAATGATAAGCAGAATAATCAAAGCATCACAGATATATATGCCATGTTTGATCTTTAAATCAAACAGTATACTTTTATGAAGCTGAAACTGAGAATCTTTTTTTCTTGGTAACATTGTATCTCTTTTCTTCAGGTATGTCACTGCTTAGGCACAGACCAATGAGAGAATGATAGGCAGGAGAGGAAGATCATTAGCTAATAGCCAAGTAATGTCTTTTTCTTAATAGGGTCGTCCAGGTTGGCACATTGAATGTTCTGCAATGGCTGGATCCATTCTAGGAGAGTCAATGGATATTCATGGAGGAGGGTTTGATCTCCGATTTCCCCACCATGACAATGAACTGGCACAGTCTGAGGTGAATGAACTGACCTTCAGTTTCTGCTGTGAAAAAGTGACGTGTTTTGCTTTGACTGCAATTTAGACAAATCCATCAGTTATTTTTTTAAATGTTGTGTGTTATGTGTAAGCATAATTTTTTTTAGGATTTTATTCTTAAATTCTCTTACTTCATGATATATATGTAAACAGTGTTGGGTCTTCGGGCTTTTTTGTTTCTGCTGCAGGCATACTTTGAAAATGATCACTGGGTTCGGTATTTTCTGCATACTGGCCACTTAACAATTGCTGGCTGTAAAATGTCCAAATCTTTGAAGAATTTCATTACCATTAAAGATGCACTGAAGAAGCATACAGGTAAAAATTACTTTGGAATGTGAATGCTTTTGATGTACTTTGAGTGGTGAATGGTAATTTTGTTATTCAGCCTAATTTCAGGTGTCTGTCTTCTTCACTAACTTTAGGAACAGCTTCCTTGTTCTTCTGTTCCTTGTCAGTATTATCATTATGGATTATAGTGTTCTTGCATTTTTGCTGGATGTGTTAATAGTAAGAATATTAAAATCTATGTTCTTAGCTACTGCAGCATTGGAAGCCATAAAAATGATTTAGATTATGATTATTTTCCTTGTACATTCTTGAAACTCCTAATAGCACGACAGTTACGGTTGGCTTTCCTCATGCACTCTTGGAAGGATACACTGGATTATTCAAATAATACCATGGAGTCGGCTATTCAGTATGAAAAGTTTATGAATGTAAGTTTTCTGTTCCTCCTCCAGCTCTTTAAGCTTTGTGGTTTTATATGTGTGTCATGGGATAAAACCCAAGAATATATAGGACATATCCACAGACTGAGTTTGCCTTCTGCATTCATCGGGTGGGATGTCATAGCGTTTGTGTAGCTGTCATTGAACATTTGAGATATGTAAATTCCACAGCCAACTACATCTCTCTGCAGCTGGGTGCTCTCTCCAAGTTCTGATATCTCTGAGCAGCTTGGCACTTACACATAAGATTAGTTTCTCAGTTCAGCTTGCTTATGGGACTGAGTCCAACAGACAACTCTCATAACATGTCTACCAGATCAGACTTTACACAAAGATACCTAAAGGGGGAGTATCATTCCTACCTTGTCTTCTCACCACATATATCGAGCGTTTGCCTCTGTGCCTTGTGGGCATATGTGAGGGGACAGGCAGAGTTCCTTCTCCTGCTTAGTTTGGAGCCATGATTTAAACCCAGATTTCCCTCAAGGAGGCTCTACAGCATTTTGAGATGGTTAATCTTTGTCTCTCCAGCTGAAGTTGTTCTGCTTTTTACATCAAATGCTTGGTTTGGGCCACAGAATAAGTGAACATGACTTTTCACTAAGCTGTATGACCACATAAAATAGATCCTCACTATAAAGCTATTTTTATTCTTCTGCTTCCGTTACTAGCAACACACTTAAAAATCTGCCTTAAACTTTTAAAAAATGGTATTGTATTTGAGCAGCGTGGTGTTAGAGTATCGTAGTGTATCATGCAGTAGCAGAGCCATGAGATAGAACTGAATTACAGTACAGCTGTGATTTTCAAAGTTATGCAAGATGTGTGGGTTACCTTGTTTTGGCAAACATTCAGTAATCTTGGCTGAAACGGTGTTGAAACCATAAACTTTTGGAGTCTAATTAAGAAACAATGCCTGTTCTTAGTAAATACTGCTTATATCTAATTTAAACCAATTTTTAGCTATATTATTTTTTTATAGGAGTTCTTTTTAAATGTGAAGGATATTCTTCGATCTCCCACTGATGTGACAGGCCAGTTTCAGAAATGGGAAAATCAGGAAGGAGAGCTGAACAGAAAGTGAGTGGAGCATCCCTACTTCTCTGCAAACAGCCGTCATGTAGCTACATGTTTTGTTGGGTTTTTTCCTTGTAAAATGACTCACTGTGTATATAGTGATGTTTACAAGTCTGTAGCATTTCCATTGAGTACCCCAACTCTATACAGGCTAGTGGTTTTAACCTTGCAACAGCTTTATGAAGTATAGCTGAAATTGTTAATTTCCCTTTCATTTGTGTTAGGTACACTGGCATGCCTCATCACCCTGTTTGTGAAGGGAAAGAGAACTTTTTTGTTAGATAGCTGTCATTTTCTTCACTGTTTGTAGTGCTGTCTTCTATGAGAAGTAACTGATAATTCACAGTGGTACAACTGCAAAAATAGTATTACACATTTCAAAGTGCAGTGAGCAATCTGAGACAAATGGAAGCTAAATGACCTGACTAAAAGCCCAAAAGATCAGAGTGCCAATGTTTGAAAACATGTTCTTGATAGAGATGATTATATCAATACTACAGTTTTTTACTTTGATAACAAAATTACTATTATTTGTAATATGAACAGCATCCTATATGACTTTTTTATGGGTGAAATTTAATCTTATGATGCAGTATTAAAATTGTTTCTAGTTCAGTTCACTGTGCACAGAGATGTTGACTATTGAAGGACCAAGTGCAGATGCTTCTATTTAGTGATGTCTTCTGAAAATTTCACCTTCAACTTGAGGTTGGTAGAGACAACCCACTTTTTAAAAAAAGGGGGAAGACAGTAAGTAATAGAGAAGGCAAAAGGAAGGAACAAAAAAGTGGGAGGAACAGAAGATATGCTTCATAGATACCTGTTTTTGTCTCTTTACCACTTCTCATTCCTTTTATCTGGAAAAAGTGTGGTTTTTTAAACAGTAGTACCCCTTGTGTAATGAAATGGTACCTAACATACCATATTACCTATTATGCCTATTCATTAACATTACAAATGTTTGCATGAATTTATTCCTCGTATCTGCTTGTAACAGCTTCATAACACTTCACTTTGTGGCAAGTTAACTTCCAAATCACTGCTCCTTACTGGAAAGGTACTAAATAGAGTACTTGGCTGGTACATAAGTATAGGAGAGCAATACTATAAAACAAAAAAGGGCACAAGAAGGTACTAAATAGGCAATTTATACTGCTTAAAAAACAATGGTATGAAAAGGTCAGTTGCTAAAAAAGTGATATAATTTGTTTGGATAGTTGTTGCCAGTGAGAGTATCCTGCCTGCCTTTGACCACAGCAGCAGAACAGCAGTGTTGTATTAATGCCTTTTTTTTTGTCACTCATCTGGTTTTCCTTAAAATATAAACTATGACTGATGAAAGATTATCTCACTTTTAAGTCCCCTTACTTTTCTAACAGAGATTCTTCAGAGTAGGTTGTAGATACTTTTGACATTAATAGTAAAAAAAGTTTTTTTTCTTCTTAGTTTTTATGACAAGAAGGCAGCAATTCATGAAGCACTGTGTGACAATATTGACACTCGCTCTGTCTTAGAAGAAATGCGTTCATTAGTCAGTCAGAGTAACTCCTATATTGCTGCAAAGAAATCTTCCAGACAAATGCCAAACAGACTTCTTCTAGAAAACATCAGTTCCTATCTCACTCAAATGCTAAAGGTATGTAATAGCAAGTGGCAATGTTGCTATTGCACTGTGCAGTTGTAACTGTTGTTTTCCAAGTATGGAGGGATCTGTACAGTCTTTGTTTAAGCCTTGTAGGAAAATAGAGATCTTACACATTCCCCCTTCCACCCCCCAACCAAAACAACCCAAAATTGCAGTGTGTACTGCAGCCTGAACAATTTGGAGTCCTTTGTGCTACATTATAGTTTCAGCTAATGTTTTGTTGAATAGCAGAGAGCCCCTAATATGTGCAAGGAAAAATTAGATAGTATAAAAAATATGAAGTCAAAATGTCAAATCTTACTGCTTTAAAGCTAAATCTGAAAGCCAGTGCTTAGTATAATGCATCAATTAAAACCCAAACCATCATCTTATTAGAGGAGTGAATTGTGGGTTAAATGAGAACTAGGTGGCTTCAAAACCTTAATACATGTGATTTTGCTTAGTTTTCACATACCTGTGACTTGATGTATACAACCTTTTAATTTTGTTTCCTATTTGACCAGATTTTTGGTGCCATAGAAAGTGATGACGCAATTGGTTTTCCTGTTGGAGGAAATAGTCAAAACTTAAATGTAAGTGAAGTACAAAGTATACTATACAAAATTACTTTGTGTCCTTTGAAAACTAGATTAGATAAGGTGATGACATTACTTATATGTAGCTGAATTGCTTTTTCTGCTTGTAACATTTGATTCTGAAGTAACTAATTGGCTTAGGAAGTAGGATTTTTCTTTTATGAGACTTGAGGTTTTTTATAGGTTTGACTTAATGACAGACAAATTGTATAGCAACCAGAAGAAGAATTATCTTGTCTTCTGAATTATGAGTCTGTTTAAAAAACCACATGTGAACTACAGACAGCACATGCTACAGTCTAAAGACTCATTACAAGCATTTGTATGTTAAGTAGTTTCAAAAATGTAATTACACTGATTAAACTTCCTTGTGGTACACAGAAAACCAGCCTGGAGGCAGCTGGAGTTATATCCACGTTTCGATCTCTCTGATCTCATTTGTAGCCACAGTTTTTACCTGGCTTTTGAAGGCTATTTTGCTGTGGTCACCCCGCAGTCAGCCACTGTTCCACTGATGCAGAATTTTTTTGGAAATACTTGGAAGATATCTGATGAAAGTGCTGATGGGCACTGTAATAATAGTAATGTTTTGTGGTGCAGGCAGGAGAAATAACTCCATATGAAAGCTATCAACTTTCTTCTCTTTGTTCATATGAAAAATTTTGACATGAACAAATCAGTGCTTTTTCCAGGATTTTTCTGAATACAAATATGTGACCATATCTGTTCCTCTTTAGAAGGAATAATTAAAACATTTGTGGTATAACAAAAAAGCTAAGATTTTTATTCATCAAAGGAAGAGGAAAGCTTGCTTGTGGTTGAAGAAAATGAATAAATACTCAACTGATATTTGCCCATGCAAATGCTTACATTGCTGTGCTGTGGAAATCTCCAGTAATGATTATAACAAGGGGTCATAAGGAAGATGCACAGTATTGCATACCAACCCCCCTCAATAGTGAATTGTAATCTGGCTCCAAATTAATTTGAATTTCAGAAGAAAGGCAGCACCTTAACACTTAGCTTTTTAGGGAAAATGAAAATTAGATTTATATTTCGCACTTCATTCAGGTAGTGTTTACAACAGATTGGCAATGGAATGACTGACATTAGCTTGGATGAAGAAGCTAAGTTCCTTCACTTCTTTAAAATAATGTGGCCAAGGGCAGTAGAGTCAGAAGTAACTTATGCTAACACATGTTACACAGAAGAAACTTCTGGTTTTAGCAACTAGGACATTACTGTTTTTAGACATTACTGTTTTTAGACATTACTGTTTTTAGACATTACTGTTTTTAAACATTACAATTTAAAGATGCATAATATCACAAATATTTTGGCTGTGTCATTAAATATTATACCCTCTTTTTATCTTCCATGCAGATACGTATTTTTTTTTTTTTTAGCAAAATTTACCACATGATCATTCAAGGTTGAAAAACTTCGCATTAATTACAGAAGGCTGTGGATCAGGCCTATCGTTTCTTTGTCTAAATTGGAGATGAAGAAACCAATGCAGTCATTATCTCCAGAAAAAGGCATAATCCTCTTCAAAAGCTCTGAAAGAGCAATTAGCTTAATTACCATGGTTCAGTAATTTACTTGAAAGAGGATAGAAGAGATTTGAAGTCAGGAAGCCTTAGGTTCCATAGTCTCATTTTCCAAATGAATTAAGTGTTGCTGTCAAGTTAGTTATTCTGGAAATACAAGCCTTTCATCTTTGAATGGCTGATGAGAGTAGTGACAGTGCATGCTTTCCTGACACCACCTGATAAGCTAGTTTCAGTGCAGAGGATGTAGTGGCGATATGACTGTTGCTCACTTTCCAGAGTCTCTTCCTTCTGCTAAACTTGTCAGCAGTGCTTCCAGTTGTGAAGCTGATTGCATAGTACTCACATTTATGAAAAGTTTTCAGAGGGTCCCTCAGCTCCATTTGATATGGGCAGTTTTAGAGCATAATGGATTATCTTGTCTGTTAATTGCACATAAATTTGTTACAGAGATTTAAGAGGTGGGAAAGAGTGGAAACTGTAGGGGCAAACAAAAGCGTGCATTTTTTTTTCTCACTCATCCCTTACCCTCCAAAGTAATGAAACTTTAGAATTAAGCAGTTCAGTGGGTGCCTGGCTTCTCTTAGGATTCCAGAGAAGTGTTGGCAGACAGTACTGAGCAGTAGTTGTTTTTATAATGGTTTGCTGCTCTTCACTAACTGCTTGTGTTGCTGTTCACTACCATTGAGAGCAGGATTCTCAGGACTTGGTTGGGTTTTTTTTTGCTTTTCATGACCAGCATTTGCTTACACTTGAAATAATTTAACAGTAATTTCTCCCTGCTTTTTGTCAAGGAGAGACAGACAACCACACTGTATTGGAAATAAATACAATTAGCATAAGCTAACATCTAATTAACAGATCTATGTTCTAATGAAAATAAGTCCTAACATCAATTTCACCTGGTATTATTTCTGATAAGCAGTTGGGCCCAAGAAAGAAACATAGACCATGAAGGGTAAATTCGGGTGCTGGTTTTATCCCTGTACTGCATTATAGTTAGCTAGTCTGCAGCATAACCCTGTGGAACGGATGTATCTGTAACTGAAAGGAGAGGAAAAAGGAATGGAGAGAGGCAGAACTTCACAAGTTGATATTATCTGCACAAAATGAAAATTGACAGCTAATGCAAATTATCATCTATCCTTTGACATCAATAGAGCAATGACAATTTGTATTGATACAAATCTACCCGAGGGTCAAATTCCATCCCACAGCACATAAAGTGCATAAGAACATGTTTTATATCTAAATGATGATTATCTAACTGTAGAAATAATTATCCTGCAGATTGAAGCTACAGTGATGCCATACCTACAAGTTCTTTCTGAGTTCAGAGAAGGAGTGCGACAAATTGCCAGAGAGAAGAAAGGTGAAAATTCACTTTTTCCTGTGTTGTTGCACTTGAGACTCAGAAGTTGCAGGAATCAAACTTGGGGGGGGGGGGTGGGGGGGTGGGGGTGGGGGGTGAGCCAGATGATACAGTCTCTCTTTGCTTAGAGATCTTTAAATCAGAGGTGATTTGAATATTTGCATTTCTGCTGTCTCTTTAATTTGGGAATCTTTTACAGCCTGCTAAACTAATTTTCTTTTACTTTCTTAAAGAATCTGAAAGTTCAGGAATGACAGGACTAGCTGTTGTTTCTTTAGATTACTTTCTAGGCATGAAAGTACCAATGATCTTTTCCCCCAGGGAGCTTGCTTTCTCTTGAAAATGTAGATTGCTACACAATGATACTGTCTGTGTTTAAATAGCCTGATATGTACCTTCTTATCTGCTAGCATCTGTGTTTGCCTTGCGGTTACATCAGGTGAAAGGTCTATCTGATTTTCTTATTGACATCCTCTTTCCAGTTTCGACGTCCTTGTTCCTTGCCAGTTCCAACATCTTCCAAGTACCAGTCAGGGACAGGTCACTCTTAATTGCCTACTACAGTTCCTCCTTCCCATGGTCACTCTTAATTGCCAGCTTTGATACATTCCAACCCCCACAATTCGCCCTTCTTGTTTTTGCAATGCAGTATACACGTCTTTCAAAAGCTTGGGATAACATTCGCTGCATACATTGTAGTAAGCAAGGTAGAACGCATATAATGGCAAAGAGAGCAAGCAAAATGATCATTCCTCCCTCAACCAAAGTCAATAGCCACCCAGTTATGCCCCAATCAGAGAAGAGTGATGATAACCAATCTTTATCATTCTCCCTTAACTTCATTACACTGTCTTTTAACTTACGGATACTTTCATGTATGGATTCTGAATGGTCTGACAAATTCATGCAACACATTCCTTCCAAAATTTCATACCCATGTCCATGTGCTAAGAGGAGAAAATCAGTTGCTGCTCTATTTTGCAAAGTCTCATGTCTTACAGAGTCAACATCAGTGAGCAATGCAGAGAGAGCGGATGCTGTAACATTAGTTTGTTTACCAAGCCAACATCCTAACTTATTCAAGTTGCCAAAGCTTGAGTGCTAGCTACTCCGGGAGCTAAAAATGAAGCAGCTATTGTTTCACCTGGGTTCCAAAAATTTACTTTGTCATCACAGCTCGGTTGAAAAGCGTGCTTTGACCTTCGAGAATGCAATCCTCGTTTATTTATTATCATAGTGTTAGTAGGGATAAACATGCCTAAGGTCCCTACTGCACAGGGGCCATCCTTTATATGGGATAGCACCCTTTGCCAGGCCCAATCTTGTGGCAACTGAGGCATGGACTCTGTTTCTGGCTACAAACAAAATCCCTTATTGAGTGAGCTTACAGGATTTTATAGTATTCTGCTTAGCGGTTAGTAGCGGTTAGTTCTTTTGGTACTTTTCCATCACAAAACAATTTTATTGATCACGCAGTCTTTCACCCAGCCACATTACTGTCCACATACCTTTGCTTGAATAATTATTTCTAAACATAGTTCTTTGCTATCACTACTCGTTACAATCTCACTTCCACTTCCCCTTGACTGCACATTCTTTATCTTGTCTTAAGCATCCTCCTGTTTCCAAATTTACAGTCCTCAGAAATTATCTTGATGCTCTTTCTTTGGTTCCACCTGATGTTCTTTCTCCAGTTCTTCCCGACTTGTCCCGTTCACTTCTCCCAAGGTTTGTGGCTGATAAGAGTCCAGATGTCCGGGCTCTCGTCCAGGTCTGCTAGCGCAGCTTCTTGTGCAGCATTCCCCCCATCTCCCCCTTCTTTATAAACTAACGAAACATTGTTAATAGACTTAGCAAACAAATGATTTATACAAGCAGTTAAACAAGGAAGTTTGATTAAAATACATAGAGATTTTTACACAGGTTAATGTGATTTTAATAATGTTTTCCAAGCATGCACTGATGCCCTATTCTGACAGCAAACTTTCTAGCCAATTCCAGCTACTCTCCACTCACAACATCTGAACTCCGTCCTTTAGGTTTTGAATTGCATCATGGACAGACTGAGAATGATTAGACAGGTTCATGTAACACATTCGATCAAAGTCTTTACAACCATGTCCTTGAGCTAATAGCAAAAAATCTATGGCAGCTCTATTTTGAAGGGTAGCATGTTTGACTGAATCGTTATCTGATGTTAACAGACCATTGCTGTGGGTGAAAGACCTGCGGGGCAGAGGCTGGGTTTCTTCCCGCTTCTCACCGGGAGTGGACCCCGCACCGCCCCGCAGCGCGCATCTTGGCGGGCGCAGCGCGTACCCGCGCCTGCCGGAGCACACAAAGACATGGGGGGGGGGCGAGTATCACAGCTCTCTGCCCGCGGGCAGGCAATGGGGGGATCGCGCCGGAGCCTGCTGCTGCCGCCGCCGGGCGAGTGAGTGAAGTCGCGGCAACGGGGAGGTGGAGGCGGCGCGCCCGTGCTCCGCAGCTCCTTATCCCACCGCTGCCACCAGGTGCAGCCCCTCGGTCGGAGGGGAGCCCCCGCCGCAGCCTCCGCTCGGCTCCCGCGGGAGCGCCGTTTTCCTCCCCGCCGTCCAGTCCGCGGTTCGCCTCGTGACGGACGGGATGTGGAGCATTCAGGTTGTGGGGCAGGTTCACAGCGCCTTGATTTTCCGCTTGTTTTTTAATGTTTTTCCACATATCATGCGGGTCAGGGGGGTAGAGGTGGAGTTCTCTGTCAGGGTCGATTACTCTGGGATCAAAAGAGTCATCTTTGCTTGGCTCATTTGCTGTTGCAGCCTGCCGGCGGATATCTTCCCACAGATCGATAAGCGTGGGAGGGTGTGTGAGCACCGGCAAAGCTTGTGTCTCATGATAGCCAATGCCAGGATCAGGCAGGAGTTAATCCGGCTCAGTTTCTGGGTCTACTGGCCCCGGGTCTAGAGGACCCGGAGTGTTCTCATAGACTGAGTGCCATATGGCCAGCAATTTGGGGGCCGCTGTGTCATCCCTTGTGGCTGCATCCCAAAGGTAGACCCCAATCTTGTCCCATATTCCCTTCTGATAAATATTAGTTGATGTCGCCTCTGGGGCATGGGCTGAGGCCCATATTAATAAGTCTTTCAGTTTATCTTCATAAATGAAGTAACCCCTTTTGTCGCTAAGAATTTAACTAGTACTCTGTATACCAATTTGTGCTCGGGGGATATCAAGTTCCCCATGTTCCCATTCCCAGCCACTTACCTCAGTCAGAGGTATCGGTTAATTGCTGCAGCCTTTTGGAGTTCGGCTGGGCTCCTCACCAGTAGCCAAGTCACGACTCTGTCTTGTCCCTGTTCGGGCGCCATTTGTGAGGATGGAGGCACGGACCCAGAGGTAGAGTGCAAGCTGGATCGTTTATTGAACAGATTACATGATATTTATATGCTTCCAAGCAATTAGCCAAGCACATCTGTGTTTGCCTTGCGGTTACACCAGGTGAAAGGTCTATCTGATTTTCTTATCGACATCCTCTTTCCAGTTCCGACGTCCTTGTTCCTTGCCAGTTCCAACATCTTCCAAGTACCAGTCAGGGACAGGTCACTCTTAATTGCCTACTATAGTTCCTCCTTCCCATGGTCACTCTTAATTGCCAGCTTTGATACATTCCAACCCCCACAATTAATGTCTGGGGATGTTGCCTCTACATGGTTGTAAGTGAAGGGAGTTTCCCCATCGTAGCCCAACGCTGGCAGGATGGTGTTTAATATTAAGTAACGTGATCTGTATTGCTTCAAGTATTCTTTAAATAAAAAGTATGCTGCTTCTGTAAAACCTGCAGTGTAATACAAATGCTCCCATCCGTATACATATAACCTTTAAACACATACCTGTATTTATAAAAGATGTCACAGAATAGCCATTTATAAAACTATGGGGGTCTTGTAAGAATCAAAATGTATATACTCTATAAAAATTTTACTGTCGTTCAGATTGGCTAACTTTCAAACATATTAGTAAAAATTAATTCTCTATTTTATAAGGTTATTGGTATTCAAACTGGAGACCTGCACTGATCGTTTTGCGGTTGTGTCTTGATTTGTGAACGTATCTAGCAATGATGGTAAACAGAATAAGGAAAACACTGTGCTAGCTGTACAAGGGAAAGAAATGCAGAAAACTTCTGCAAAAGGTGTCAGTAATAGGTTGGCCAGAGCATCTCAATACTGCGCATCTTGCTGTTTTACTTGAATACTTGACCAGTTGTAAAGACCCCGCATAGCTGTCTCTGCAAGGATGCACAGTGGAGCAGATCTGTGCTCTACCACAGCCCCAGTCCTTGGGAAAAATTCTCATTAGCAACATATTGTTATTCAGGTACTCAAACAGGAGCAAGTCTCTGCAGTATTTGGTTACTCACCTCTGGACATCTGATTAAATTGAGCACCCTGTGCTAAAGGTGTCCATGAGCTAACTGCCTGCATCTTCATTTCCTGCCATGGGTGTTGATGCTGCTTCTAGGATACAGTGAGAAACCTGCTGCCCACTTCCTAATATATCATGAGTTGACCAGAACTGGCACAAACTTGATCATTGTAACCATGCCTGTTCTTGCCTTTTTCTGCCAGTCTTAACATGCAGCATTCTCAGATGCTTTTTAAGCTGCTCCTTTTCCTCCCCATCACAGTGTTCTATTCACAACAATACATCTGTTGCACATCCAAGACTCTTTGTCTTGAAATTCACAGAAAATGTGAAGAGGTCTGAGAAATAGTCACAGGCTCAAGCCATGCCTAGCTGCCAGGGTGTTCATGGGCACTGGTGGTAAGGCACTAGCTAGCTGCTTTCCTGACCACTGTCCTCAGTGAGGATGATGGCTTACATGTTACAGCAGCTCATAAACAACTCCCTGCCTCCAGAGTAAATCCGTAAACATCTTTGCTTTGGAGGTGCCACATGTAAGGAACAGGTACATTTCAGCCCTAAGAAGAACAGTGCTGACTCCTCTGGATGACAGAGGATTGAGCAGAGGATGTGTTCTTTCATAAATAATACATGTTTTGTTATACATTTCTCTTTATTCTCTACTTTGATGGATTTCTTCTTCATAAACTTTAAATTATTCATGATCTTAGATAAGTAAATGTTTGTAACTGAGCAGATGCTGTTTTACTGAATAAGCAGTAGAAGTATCTGATACGTTCTTGATATGGTATGCATAATCCCTTTGCCTAGGTTAAAGAAAATGCCTTTTAAATGTTAACAGCCAGTGAGGTAATCTTATGCCTTGTTTATCTTAATGGCTTATTTAGAGTTGCATCAAACAGGAATATGGCTCACTGTGCATAACTGCTCTGGATCAGAAAAATAATGACTTAGTTCACAGCAAACAGAAGACCTATAAACTGCAGTGCTTTCCTATACAAAGGGAGAGTTGCAGAACATGCAACTGCAGTGAAATAGGGTGGCTGTTCCTTCTTCCAGTATTAGGATAGTTGGTGCTCTCTTCACTGTTCAGTGCTCTGAGGCTCTGAGAATTGTGAAAGAGACCAAGGCTCAGGGATTGTACTGGTATGTGCAATGTTTAGTACAGTGTCTGGATGGTAGCCTCTGCTGCCACAATTATTACCTTTGAGACCCTATTATGACTTAGGTTTAACCAGGTGAGAGTTGCTGAAAGGGAGAACATTTGTTTATTATAAACACATGGTGTCATCTAATCCAAGTATCTATTTTGTCATACTTGGTGTTTCCTCATTGATACAAGACTGTGTATAAAAAATGCCACTGCATGAAGTTCACTCAGCAATATACTGGGGTCTTACCAATGTATTTAGTTCCTCTTTAACTGTTCTGCTGCTTCCTGGCTGATACAATTTCTGATCCAATTAAATATCATGTATGAAGATTTATTTTCCTTTTATGACCTGATAGCATCTATTTCAGCTAAATTTTGAGTTCTTAACTCCTTTCTCTTTGATAAGCTTGCAAAAAAAAAAAAAAAAAGACACCCTTATGACCATCCAGAAAGCCAAATCTAAATTCTCTGTTCTGATGCAACTAGCTTGCTTGAAAAAAACAGAACAAAACCAGCTTGGTCAGACAAGGTGGTAAAGATAACTATCTGTAGAAACAGAGGGTGTTTGGATTACAGTTGCTCTGACAAATGTATAGATATCAAACCAACAAAATCATAGTCCTTTGAAGGCACTGTTGGATGCCGCATGGGGTATGTCCATTTGTGATTTTTCTAATATAGGGCTCTTAACCCTTCTTTTTGGAAATCCTACAGCAACCATTAGGATCTCCCTTAGTCATATACCCTTCTGCTATAGTGTATATGACTCAGGAATATGGCAGAATTGTTGCATCATTTCTGATTTGCCTTGGATTTTCTTTCTGTTCCCCTTGAGGAACAATGAGGTCTTTCAGTCTTGGAAGAACTTCATGAATTTCAAGTCCCTGCAAAGAAACATGCTGCTTCTTTGTGTAGCTGAAAGAAGGCAGAACTTAAAAGGTTTATCACCTTAAAACAGGAGACCTTTCTCTGGCCTGTGTGAGAGTAGCACTTTCTTAATTGCATTTAAATAACTATGTAGCATGATCAAAGTATACTTTCACCAAATCTGTTTCACTAGAAGTATTTTTCATGCTCTGCAGTAACCGAAGTGCTGCAGTTGAGTGATGCTCTTCGAGATGACATCCTTCCTGAACTTGGTGTTAGATTTGAAGATCATGAAGGTACCCAATTATGTCTTGTAACCTTGTAGCTATCTGTAGTCTTTCTGTTTTCATAAGAAGTGGGAAAACAGCCTGTTGAGACTAATCTGAAGTAATCAAACAAACTCGAGGACTGCAAAACTACAGGATATCATATTTCTGATGTATGAATATGTATTATAGAACTGTATATTAGAATATATGTATACAATATAAAAATGCACATTGCAGTCTTTCTGATCTTTTTGTACAGCACCTAATTTCTTAGTCACTTCTGGGTAGTTAGCTGTATTTGCATTCAGCTTGCAAAACCAAAACAGCTGGTTTAGGGTAAATACACTTATCTTTGACTATTCAAGCATGGGAAACCCATTTACCTGTTTTTTGTCTTCTCTAGGACTTCCAACTGTGGTTAAATTAGTGGATAAAGACACGTTATTGAAAGAACGAGAAGAAAAGAAAAAGGTTATTAGTTTAAGCAATCTTGTGTTTTTTAAATTTAAAGTAATGTGTAAGCTATGGATACTTTTACATTTCTTTGATAACTTGGAAGAGAAATCTTAAGGCTAGCAACAAGGAAAATAATATAATTGATACCAAAATTTGACTGTATTCAGGAAAAGAATTTTTAAAACAGTAGGTTCTTGAAAATTTTATATGGGACGTAATAAATACCTCTAAGGTTTTTTATTTGTTTAAGATTTTCATATAATTAAGGGATGTTGAGTATTACAGACATACTGACTTACAAGAAGAACAATTCCAATGAAAAGCTAATTTGGACTTCTTTTGTCTGTAAGAATGAAGTTAACATTTTCCATAAAACTAGGCTGTGTTTATCTGATATGCAAGAACAAAATGCACTGGAAAAATCTTATTTAATGTAGTATGGATGAGTGAGAGATTCATAGTGTGGGGAAAAGAACTTACATATTACTATATAAAGATTGTGAATTTTAATTCACATTCACAAGGTCTGTATAGAAACCCTCCTTTTGGCACTGCCTAGCATTAATACTTGTCTTTGTAACATTTAAAAGGAACACTTTGTATGTCTGTTTTCAGTTTTTAACAAATTATAAAATTCCATCTTGACTAGAAATGTCAGAACACTCTGTCTATGGAGATGTTTTCTGGACAAAGAAGAAGTAAAATATAGTTTCAGCCAATTCTAGATTTTTTCATTAAAAAGACATTTGAAACCAGTTTGTATATAGCTGCTGGGTAGAACTTGCAGCTAGAGTACATTTTCCCTGGAAACAGTATTATGTTAAGTACTGGAAGAGCTCTTGGAGAAGCAATAGGTCTCTCCTATCAAGCGCAAGAGATTTATTTTAATTTTTTTTGTTGTGTAAGTTGGCTATATTTGGATAGTTGTTTCCCTAGGAACATCAAGGGATACAACTGCTTCTTGAGAAATGGTAACGTCTTCACAGTTTGAGTCAAAAGCTTAAAATACCAGCAAAATATGGTCTTTCTTTAGAGTAAGTTGCAAAACATTTTTCCCTGTGAAATGGCAGGACCATCTCGTTTGCAGGCTTTGTAGATACTGTTTTATACGTATACACTTTGCATGCAAAATACATTCTGGACAGTTAAAACTGGTTTAGCTGTGAATAAAAGCAAGTGAAGTCAAAGTCGTTCAGTGGGAAGTATCAGACAATTCTAATTATAAGGCATGGTGGTTTTGCTGCAGGTTGTGCTGCCAGTTCTGTCTGTAATTAGATACCCAGGGGAGCTAGCTGGCTGGGATTTGAAGAAAACAACCAAATTAAATACTTACCTTTTACTCATTAACATTGCCTGTCATAGATTGAAGAAGAGAAAAAAAGAAAGAAAGAAGAAGCAGCCAGGAAGAAACAACAGCAGGAAGTAAGTCTTCAGATCCTTTTAATCTGGTTTTGAAGAAAAGTGTTAGCAGCCAGTCACATGCAGGAAAGATTCCATTAGAGTACACGCTCTCTGCCTGGCCTTAACTGGGCCCCCATTTATTTTTCTTTTTTCTACAATTTCCTGCTCAGGATACCTTTGGCTTGCAGTTCAGGTTTGAATTTTCAGCTCCTATTATAGAGATGCCATCTTTGAAAACACAACTGAAGGCTGCAAAAGCTTCTTGGAAGAACATGTAGCACTTATTTCAGTCTACAGATGGTATTACTTAATTGCCAAAGTAGTATCTTGCATGCCTCTTGGAGAATATTTTGCTTGTGTCATTTATTATTTTCTTCCCTTTCCAGTACTGTAGGTATGTGTGGAAACATTTCGTTTTCTCTTTAAGAATCCAGTTGTTCCATGTGATTAAACTCTGAAATGCAGTGTTTTGTAAAAATACATTTTATCTCTACCGTTGGAATTGAGATAGCTCAGAGGTTTTAGGCTTTGAATGAGGAGTACACAGCCAGAGGAGATGAACTCGTAGGTTATTTGCCATGCTGATGACTCATAACAGCACAGGAAATGTGCTCCTGTGTTAAAAGAGGAAGTAAACTTTTTGAGCAGCAGGTACAGAGAGAAAACCAGATAAATAGTAATTATCATCCAGAAATTGCAAGTAAGGTGATTCCCTTGCTTTGGGCATAAATTACTTGGAAAGGCTTTTGAGATATGCTTGTTTACAGATAAGTGTAAATTCAGTTTATTTTCAGTGCAATTACTTAGATCCTAGTTGTGCTGTCACTGGAAACCTGTGCTTGTTAGCAGGAAACTTGATAAAGTTTGTTACCTTTGCAGTGAATAAATTGCTGAATACTCTTTACCCATAACAATTACTCACTTTGCATTGGCACTTAAAACACAAACGAACCAAATTAGCAAAAATCAAATGCAATTTTTAAAGTATATAAGCAACTTTCTTTGAGTTCCTGCAATACATCTATTTTATGCAGCAGTTCTCTACGGATTTAAAACACACTTTTTCCCCCAGACAAGCACAGCTAAGACTTAGTGAGCTGTTACTCACTGAAAATCTGAAAGTTTCTTTTAACATGATTAAAAATTATGAATAAAACGTTTTTTCTATTTGCAAATTGTAGTCTGTAATATGTGACAGTTTGTCAGTAATTAGCTGTGATGTTAATGCATGTTTTATATTACAGGCAGCAAAACTGGAAAAAATGAAGATTCCACCACATGAAATGTTTAAATCAGAACATGACAAATATTCCATGTTTGATGAAAATGTAAGAGACTTTTCTTCAGATAGTTTCCTTCCCCTGTTGTACATACTCCATTGTATATGCACATAGCTGATCTTGTTCCAAAACTTCCAGGGCAGTACTATTTAACAGCAAGAGCAGAGAAGGAGAGAAAGAAAAGATGACGTTATTTTTATTGCACATACCTTGCTTTAGGGAGCAAGGTTCTTTAACTGTTAGCCAGCCGTCATTTCAAGGGTATTTTCACTGTACATTGGTCTCCTTTGGCTTCTCTCATTGCAGAGCAAAACTGTGGGTAGGAACATGTATCAACCCTAACTATTCTATGATTCTATGTATGATACCTATTCACAGATTTGTTACCATATTGCAAAGCAAGCAATTCACTTGTAAATATAAACTCCCCAGTTCTGCCAGAACTAATATTTTTCAGAGAGGTTCTGTGCTTCCATGGCAGGGGAGGTTGGAACTGGATAATCATTAAGGGCCCTTCCAACCTGTTCTACAATCCTATGATTCCTTTTTGGTTCTGCCCACTGTTTTGCTCTCTCCTTGCAAAAGATCTCTGAAAGGGCTGTATGGTAACTTTGCTCTTGATTGCTCCCCTTGAGGATAAAAGGTGTTAACTTGGAAAACACAGAGCACTGTTTCTTCAGCACTTGGTCACGGACATTGATCCTCTTCACCATGCAAATTCAGGCCCTGGGGACAAATAAGAATGGAGAGTGTAAATACTGGAAAATACCCCTGCAAGCCAGGAGAATGTCTGTAAAAACTCTGATCATACTTGCTCCATTGAGAACACAAAACTCTTACTGCTTTTGCTTTAAGCCTTGGATTCAATATGCTGGTGTGATTAAAAGTGGTCTCTTAACCAGGGGTTATTCATAATTCAGGGATTATTCATTATTCTTTTAACTATAACCATCAAGAAGTTAGCTCTCTAAGCTTCCCTTACTTACTAAGAAAATAAATATACCTATTATCCCTACATTAACTAAGAAGGGAAAATACACAGACAGTTGTCAAGCTTCTAGGTAACTAAAATTAGTCAGGATGCACATCATCCTGACAGCTTATCATTATGACATTATCCCCCATCTTATTAAAACGTGATTCTATAAGCAGCCCAAGAATTTATCTTAAATATTCTCCTTGGATTTGTTTTTGTTTGTTTGTTGTTGTTTTTTTTTTTACCTTTGATATTTCAGGGATTTCCCACCCATGATACAGAAGGCAAAGAACTCAGCAAAGGACAAATAAAGAAGCTAAAGAAACTTTATGAAACCCAAGAAAAGCTATACAAGGAGTATCTGCAAATGGTTCAGAATGGAATTGCAAACTGAAAAGGAGGACTTTTTTTTAGAAGGCAAGTGCTGGGTCACCATTGAAGAAGTGAGCATATACTGATGCTCAGATTTCTGTTTACACTTTCTATTATGTGCAAAGAGAAAATCCCATTTATGTGGATTAATAATGTCATCTGGAAAGTCAATAAAAATCCATTCTTTAAAAAAAAAGTTAAGCTCTAAGAAGTTTCTTTGCAGCAACAATATCAGGTTGAATGGTTGCCAGTTCTATCTGGGAAGGTGCTGCTCAGTCAGCAAATCCACATAAGGATTCTTGTTTATTATAGCTGCCCAGGTTTTGGTTAATTTGTTCTGTATACTCATCTTTAAGACCCACTGTAGCTAGCATACTGGGATATATCACAGTCGGCAAAATTTACTCTAAATGGGAGTTGAGTAATTTATCCCACAGTAAGAACAGTATTTTCCAGATGACTTTAGTATCTTTACATAAGCAGGAAAAGTGAGTAGTTCCACTATGATACTTACTCCAGCTGCTGTTATTAAAAACTCTCATAAGTATTCCCAGAACACTTTCCATAGTAGAAGATAGCAGTCCCTTTGTTGTAAAAAGGAACAGATCATCATCTTTGCTCAACCCACAGCTGCAATCAAGTGGGTAAGTACAAGGCAAATGCACTGAACAAACAGCTGGGAAAGATATGAAGGGCTAATGGTGGAGGGTGATGTGTTTTTGGAGCTATCCCTCCAAGGAAACAGGAGTGCTGCCAAAGTACTGATCACCCAAAGTTCTGAGTACCTAATTACCTATTCAGACCCATGGAGAATTAACAGAGGGTTTCTAACCAAGATATGGTTTGTGGATTGGTTTGCAATCAGGAAATACAGCTATACATTGCTCATTATTTAAGACTGGTGTTTTTAACCTGACAATTTAACCCTGAGTTAATCTTTCTCATGTAGTACAGTGACATTATGTCTGCAAGGACAGTTTCCTGTTGCCTAACGATGCATTTCACTTGCAGTAGGTACTAAATGAACTGAAGTTCATGAAAAAAACCTAAAAGCATGTCACCTACTTCACAACTACACATAACAACAAAGTGTCTGATATGCAGCACTATATTCAACAAGTATTCTTAAGCCTCAAGGTGACTTGCAGAAGGTCATACTGTGATACCTCTGTTCTCACAACTCTTAGGTTCATGCTGTAGCCATTAGGTTATGTTCCTTTCCTCAATGAATAATTACACATCCTTGCTTTATATTTTTATATTTGTATTCCTCCTGTTGATGTATTTGGAGTAACAGAAAGGTCTAGTAGGTTGTTTTTCTAGTTTGTCTGTATTTGCCTTTGAAAACATACATAATGTTAAGGTCAGTAAAGCGTATGGATCTTGAATGCAGAAAATAAAATCTATTGTAAAGTACAAGTTGTATGTGACCTTTGTATAGTGGGAAGAATATAGGATTTATCTTTATTCCATAACCATCTTTTTGAAATATGGTTTACAGAGCTTTTCCTTTATATTATAGCTTACTACTACTAATTTAGTTAATTTTGCATTCAGTATTTGGTTATTCTCCTAATTTCTAATTAATTGTATTAATGAATGTTTAAACTGCACAGTGATTAATGACTTCTTTGCCTCGGTCTTCATTGGCAAATGCTCTCACCACACCACCCAAGTCTTGGAAGGTGGACCCAGGGACTGTGAGAATGAAGACCCTAGGCCCATTGTAGGAGAGGATCTGGTTTGAGACCATCTTAAGAACCTGAACGTACACAAGTCCGTGGGACCTGATGAAATCCAGCCGTGGGTCCTGAAGGAGCTGGCAAATGAAATTGCTAAGCCACTGGCCATCATATTTGAAAAATCATGGCAGTCAGGTGAAGTTCCCGATGACTGGAAAAAGGGAAATATAACCCCCATTTTCAAGAAGGGGAAAATGGATGACCGAGGGAATTACAGACCAGTCAGTCTCACCTCTGTGCCTGGCAAAATCTTGGAGCAGATTCTCCTGAAAGGCATGCTAAGGCACATGAAAAACAACAAGGTGCTTGGTGACAGCCAGCATGGCTTCACTAAGGGGAAATCCTGCCTGACCAATTTGGTGGCTGCCTGTGATGGGGCTACGGAACTGATGGACAGGGGTAGAGCAGTTGATGTCATCTACCTGGACTTGTGTAAAGCGTTCGACACTGTCCCATACGACATCCTTGTCTCTAAATTGGAGAGACATCAATTTGATGGATGGACCACTCAGTGGATAAAGAACTGGCTGGATGGCCGCACACAAAGAGTTGTGGTCAACGGCTCAATGTCTGGCTGGAGACCAGTAATGAGTGGTGTCCCTCAGGGATTGGTGTTGGGACCGGTCTTGTTTAACATCTTTGTCGCTGACATGGAGAGTGGGATTGAGTGCACCCTCAGCAGGTTAGCCGATGACACCAAGCTGTGTGGTTCAGTTGATAACCTGGAGGGAAGGAATGCCATCCAGAGGGACCTTGACACACTTGTGAGGTGGGCTGATGCCAACCTCACGAAGTTTAACCATGCCAAGTGCAAAGTCCTACACCTGGGTCAGAGCAATCCCAGGCACAGCTACAGGTTGGGCAGAGAAGATTCAGAGCAGCCCTGTGGAGAAGGACTTGGGGGTGCTTGTTGCAGAATGACTCTAAGAGCAGAACCATAGAGTTCTGGAGGACTGTGCAAGCAAGGCAGGGGGTGGCCCCCACAGGTGGCCGGAGACCGGACCTGGGAGGAGAATGTGGAGGAAGCTGTGGGGGCTAACCAATACTGTTATGCCAAGAAGGAGTGGCTGAATACCACTCCTATATATGTGTGAACTGCGTCACAAATAAACTAGAAGTTGCTTATCACCCATATTGGGTTGGCTTGTCTGCTTCTCCTCGCCGCTTACAAATGGCGCCCGAACAGGGACGCGGAATACAGGGCCCTGGTCGCTGGGGACCCGGATTATAGGGCTCCGACTAGCGGGGACCCGGGATACAGGGCCCCGGCCGACGGGGACCCGGGATACAGGGCCCCGGTTTAACAGGGACCTGGGATACAGGGCCCCGGTTTAACGGGGACCTGGATACAGGGCCCCGGTCGACGGGGACCCGGGATACAGGGCCCCGGTCGATGGGGACCCGGAACAGCGAGTGAGCGGCGCCGGCGGCAGCGGCCAGGAAGCGCGGGCAATGCTGCTGCGGTGGCGTGACGGACCCGGGTGCTGCGACTAACCGAAAAAGTCCGCCGCTGGGGTGAACCAGACACTGCTGCGTCGGGAGGCCGATCCGGAGACCGAGGTTACAGGACGACCCAGAAGAAGACAATCCGGAAAAGGCCGGCCATGAAAATGGACCAAGAGGTAGCCCTGGACTTATTACAGTGCTTTTTATAAAAGCGGGGAACTGAGCCCTGAACTTTTTACAGTGCTTTTTGTAAAAGCGGGGAACTGAGCCCTGAACTTTTTACAGTGCTTTTTATAAAAGCAGGGAATTGAGCCTGAGACTCTAAAGCAGCTAGCAGGTCTAGTGGCTAGGGAAAGCTAAGAGATTTTTTTTGCAGATCCTAATACAATATTTGAGGAGAGTGAGTGGCGAAAGTTTGGTGATGAACTATTTGACTCTGTGCTTAATGATTATAAAAAGGCAAACTCGGTAAACCACGGAGGGAAGTAATGAACTGTATAAAAAGATACAAGGCAGAAAAGAAAACTGCCGCGGTAGCAACGGAGAAACTAGGAACAGACGTCCCCCGTCGGTTGAAACCGGGGGAAGATTATAACTCGTTTCCCCCAACTTGCGGGAGCACAGGGTTCCCCCCCTTTTCTCCCCCTCCATCAGAAGATGCCGCGGAGGAGGTGTAACCCCCTGCTCCCCCACCACCCCAGTTCCGAAAGTAGGGACTTTAAAAAGGACAGAGAAAGCATATTAGAAGGGATACGCATGATAAAAGTCGAGGAATCCGAAAGAAAGAGGGCGGTGCCTCGGCGCCGGATCGATTGCGGCGCCACTGTGAAGCACGCAGTAGAAAATAGGGATCATGCGCGAGCGGGAGATTTAAAGGAACCGCGAGCCTCTCCAACCCACTATGCCCTAGAGTGGAAATTTTTAACTCAGTTGTGGAGGAGCCAGGTCTGCAGATGGCCACATACCGAACGAGAGACGTCTGATAAGAAAGACACAGCTGCGAGCAACGGAGACCCTGAGTTCGGTGCAGGATCAGCCCCCGAGTCCCCTGAATCCGAGCCAGATTTATATCCTCTGCTTCCAGACCCTGACTCTTTGTCTCCCGGGTCGGTCTGCTCAGACTCACTGGCCCTGGAGACGCTCAGTTGTAACAATGGGTAACCAAATATGTGATCATTACTGGGGAATTTTCTGCAGTGGACATCTTTGCATATCCTGTGTTTACTACACAGCAGGGGGCTAAAGAGTGGGAAGCTCTTGATCTCAAAATAGTTAAGGAGGCCTGGCAAACAGTGACCACGTATGTGTTAAAATTCTCTTATACTCAAGCTGTATATGTTATGATTTTTCTTGCAATTGACAGGGAGAGCCCATACAGTTTCTCTGTGATACTCATGTAGTAGAAGTTGGTAAATATAAGTATGTCCAGGTTTCTATCAACCCTTGGAGACCTTTGTAGATACTGCTGGCCACTTCTTCCAGCACAGGCTGGCCACCTGTGTCGGAATGAGTGTGCATTTTGGTCAGTATAAAAGCCCAAGCCTCATACAATGTGGGGGAGGCAGAGCCTCTGCGGGGACGCCTGCTAAGGTTGAGCCTGCCACCTCGCACTGCAATGATGCTTCTCGGAGCTGGTTTGCTGTTAGTCTCCACAGGGTCCTTGTGCCACGTTCTGTACGTGGGACTGTAGTGGGAGTAATGATGGCTTTTGCAGGGACCAAAAAAAAAAGGGGGGGGGGGAGAGAGAGAGAGAGTAATGATGTTACATTTAACTTTAACCTGTCTACTTCTCAAGAACTGATAACCTGGGGGAGGGGGGATATTTGTGCCCTCCTGCCTACAGGTCCATGGCGACTGTCTGCAAAGTTTGTGAAGCCCTGCCATGAGCTGGACAGACGAATGGATAAACCTGGATGCCTCAGCTACAGGAGCTGACGGTGATTACCCCAAGCAGAATGAGATAGAGGAAGAGAAAGAACAAATAACTGCAAAACATCACTTGGGGACAACTGAAAAGTAACATCCTGAATATGTGCGCTTGTAAAGTAGCTATATTAGAGGTTGTGATTTTGTGTATAAAACCACCTGTATTTACTAGCTAGTTGTTAATAAGAAACTGCACCTTGTATTGTATAGATTTGTCACTTGTAAAAGAGATGTTAGAGTATGGAAATTTGCAGTAGCTGCTAGAAAATGCTAAGGCAAAAGCTAGAAAAATTTTAATACAATGGTAGTGTTATAAAGCAGGTGATGGAACAAATTAAGAGGGGGGGAGAATTCCACTGGTAAGAAATTTCTTTGGCTAGTCCGTCACTGCTATCAGCATCTTCAACATGCTGCTGCACCCTGTAATAGTTACTCTGCTAATGTAAATGTGTGTGTGCCTTGCTGTAGTAGCAACTTGTTACTGGATAAAACAAAAGGGGGGAAGATGTGGAGACAGTGTTCTCACAGGAGAATGCATAATTGGTACATAAACTTTGAACAGTCCTGAAAGATACAGCAAGGCCATGAGAGGCCTGAAGAAGCTTAAGCAAGCAAGATAAGAGGCTGGAATTCACCAAGTTAATGAGAACTGTGGACTGTTGGCAAGCTTTCAAGGTTGAGTTCTCACACCTGTGTTTAACCAATTATATGTTAGTCACTAAGGGTCTTCAAAACATGTATCCAATCATAATATGCCAAATCACTGTAAGTGCTTCAGCCGGGGCCTTGGCTCAACCAAGCAGACTGGGTTGCTGAGTTGCTAAGCAGACAATTCTACATCGAAGGCAATTCCTGATTTGTTTTAATGTTGACTCTGTAAGACATGCAACACTGCAGAACCTTTTGTTGTTGGAACAGGGACATGGATGTGAAGAGTTTGACGGAATGTGTTGTATGAGTCTCTCTGATTATGCTAATTCGATGCACGCACAGCTGAGAACCCTGGCTCAGCTTACCCAGCAATAGTAAATGAGCAATATCCTAAGAATAACTAGATGGTTGTCTTCACAGGGCATTACAGGTTGAGTCAAACACTGCTGTTTAAAGTATCGCACTTATGTATCACTGTTAGGTTAATCATCGTAGCTATTAGACTTGTTTATAGTTGTGTGATAAAACAGGTGAACAGAATAACCCATAATGCCTTGCTTGCACAAAGAAAAAGGGGGGAATTGTTGCAGAATGACTCTAAGAGCAGAACCATAGAGTTCTGGAGGACTGTGCAAGCAAGGCAGGGGGTGGCCCCCACAGGTGGCCGGAGACCGGACCTGGGAGGAGAATGTGGAGGAAGCTGTGGGGGCTAACCAATACTGTTATGCCAAGAAGGAGTGGCTGAATACCACTCCTATATATGTGTGAACTGCGTCACAAATAAACTAGAAGTTGCTTATCACCCATATTGGGTTGGCTTGTCTGCTTCTCCTCGCTGCTTACAGGTGCTGGTCAATAAGAAAATGAACATGAGCCAGCAGTGTGAGCTCGCAGCCCAGAAAGCCAACCGTATCCTGGGCTGCATCAAAAGGAGCGTGACCAGCAGGTCGAAGGAGGTGATCCTGACCCTCTGCTCTGCTCTTGTGAGACCTCACCTGGAGTATTGTGTACAGTTTTGGTGTCCTCAACATAAAATGGACATGGAACTGTTGGAACAAGTCCAGAGGAGGGCCACGAGGATGATCAGGGGACTGGAGCACCTCCCATATGAAGATAGGCTGAGAAAGTTGGGACTGTTCAGCCTGGAGAAGAGAAGGCTGCGTGGAGACCTCATAGCATCCTTCCAGTATCTGAAGGGGGCCTATAAGGATGCTGGGGATGGACTCTTCATTAGGGACTGTAGTGATAGGACAAGGGGTAATGGGTTAAAACTTAAACAGGGGAAGTTTAGATTGGATACAAGGAAGAAGTTCTTTACTGTAAGGGTGGTGAGGCACTGGAATGGGTTGCCCAAGGAAGCTGTGAATGCTCCATCCCTGGCAGTGTTCAAGGCCAGGTTGGACAGAGCCTTGGGTGACATGGTTTAGTGTGAGGTGTCCCTGCCCATGGCAGGGGGGGTGGAACTAGATGATCTTAAGGTCCTTTCCAACCCTAACGATTCTATGATTCTATGATATTTCAGCCAGCCACAGCCATGAGGGCAACTTCTCTATCCTTTGGTCTGTGAACAGAAGAGGATCAGCTGCATTTTTACATCATTCTAGATTCTAATCCCCTTCAACATTTCCATCCCTGGGCTGCTTCTGAAGTTGCTACTTGATATCAAATAGTGACAGTAATTTGCTTACAGAAATTCTATTCTGATGATCTGAGTTAGCACTTGCTCAGAGCGAGTTAAGTATATACCTATAGAAGACAGTTAATCCATTCCTGTCCTGGATTATAGTTTGTGATATATGTGTGATAACATCCTGGCTTTTGCCCCTACACAGTATTTTTCTCTTCCTGCTATAGTTTTAGTAGAACCACATCCTCCAGTTCCATGATGCCTACTAGACTAATGTAGAAGAATTTAGGGGGGAGGGAGAAATCCCTTTTCTCTTCCCAATGGCTCGTTTTGTTTCTGGGACAGCTCTCCCTGCATTGATCTTACAATTCACATTTTCCAAAGGTTATCTTCCAGTCTTTCTATGTGCTTCCCACATGCACTTAACCGCTTCCTCCCTCATTATGTTGGTTGCTTTTTTTAAATTCAGTATGCATAAAGTCCAGGCAAAGGAAAACTTGCTAGCAAGCACAGAATGCTGCAGCCAGGCTTGAACACAAGCTGTTTAAGAGCACTTTTTTGGTGAAAGTGCCAATTGATCTGTGCCATCACTGAAATGCACAGCACAATACCACTTCCCTGGCAGTCCATCAAGGTGGCACTTAAGTGAATTCCACTGCATTTGTGTAGTGAGAGTAACCTGGCAAGTATGAGAAGGGAATGCATCAGCAATGGTCTGCATTCAGAGTCTTAGCATCTCTGAGCAAGGAAAAGGGAGAGGACTGACTCGACGGTATTTTATTGTATTTTATTTTTTAATTTAAAAATTGCATGTATGCATACACACGCTCAGGAAGCCAGTCTGGAATGTGATTTTTCTAACCATTATGAAAATTAAAATCCTCATAGCACAATCTTGTAATTTTTTAATATTTAATTTTCTGGAACACATACCTCACATTAGTCTGTACAACATGGAGCTTTTTACTTCCCACCTAAGCTTTTTTCTTACCACGTACGAATTTATTCAGAGATGGCAAGGTAGAAGTGTGGTGTTTCTGCTTTTAATTGCATCCTTGGCTGAAGGACAAACTTGGCAGCAGCAAATTTGGTTTCTGCCTTTTGCTCAGAGTGTGCCTTTCAGCCTTTCTAATGTGAATATTCACCTTAATGTCAAATGTGAATACTGCTTCACTAAAGAGAACAAGTTCCTCTGTCACTCAGTCTGTTCAGGTACTGGTAGGAAAATCTGTGAATTGTTCAGTTTGGTCTTGTTGCCACCAATCTTTTCAAAGACTTCAATGAGTGCCTAATTGTATTTATGATGCTTTCTTTGACCTCTTTGTACTAATGTTTGCATTTCCTGTCTGCTGTTCCAGGAAACCACCGATGCATTTTATGTGTGCAAATAAGAAAATCTTTGCCACATACGGTACATAACTTCAGCTTCTTTTTCTAGATTTTAAGGCAAGTTTAAGTGTTTTTAGTGGTGGTAGTTGTTGGACCAGCTTTAGCTCCCTCTCTAATTACACAATTTCTACCACACAAATATGGCAAGGAATTTTTACTCCTCTCTGTGATTTCACAGGGTCATTTCTTTACAGGACACTGCACCACATCCATTAGTACCTAACAGGTCTCCTGAGATAGAACAAATTAATTAAGCAGCACATTAGCAATTTAGTACCAAGACTCCTCTTAGCAACCATCAAAATGCTTCCTTCCATTCCAGAAAAAGTCATTGATGAACCACGTTTTCTCTCTCAAATTATGCTGTAAATGTCTGGCATCTCTCACTACATGAGAGCAGTTTCCATTAATACCCACCCAAGGGCAGAAGACACAGACATTTCAATAGCAGTTACAGATCTCAGTCCAGGCTTTCTCTCCAGTGTCTAGTGCATCTGTCAGCACCTCTGCCATAATCCTTTCTCTCAGTTTTGGTTCTCCAAACTCTTGTATGTGAGGCTGGGTGTTTAAATCGAGCCAGAGTGAGTCAGCAGATATCTTTTTTGCAGCTCACTGCAGGGTAGAAGCACCTGACAGCAAGATGACTCCACATATGGTGCCTTATCCACAGACCTAAGTCTACCACCTTGCTACGAAAGGTTACACAACAGTCAGTAAAAATTCCTCATTAATCATGTGAGATTAATGCTTTTGGAGAGGGGCACTAAAAATGGAGGAATGTAAGGTAATTTAAATGTCTGTTTACTTCAATATATGTAACAGTATACTGAAGAGAGCCAAGTGCTTCCAGCTTTCTGCCCTGTTTCAAGGCTTTAATAATTGGCCCAGAAGAAACCAAATCTACAAGACCATCCTGATTTTAATTTAATATAGGGTTTACAGCATTTATAAGAACTGCATTAACAAAATAGCAACTAGTGCAGAGGGACAAACTACACATGCTGCAGAATATGCAGTAGCATAACAAATAGTCTGAACAGGGCTGTGGTGTGCTCCTGCAGCAGTAGAAACATGCAGCTACATCACACACTCAAGCAAAACCACCTACATCTTTGTAGAAGACAAAGTTTGGAATTTGTACTACAAATGTCTTCTGTGTGGAAAGGAGAAATAGCTTTTAACAAAATAAGGACTGACAGAAAAAGCTTTAAAGAATACTTTACAGCTATGAACCAGCAACAAGAACAAACACGTGGAGCAGGAATCCCTTCAGGTAAGTCCCTTCAGAGTTCATTATGCTGCTTTTTGGAATTAAGTGTAGCCAGTACCATTAATAAAATTGTCCCAAAATAAGAGTTTGTGAAATTATGAGGAGCCTGTTAACCTGCTGATATTAGAAAAAGGACTGGTTTGGAGAAACAGAGAAAGAGAGCCAGAAGCAAAGAAATGGAGTGGAAGAACACCACCACTTGGTATCCTTTGGCCCACCAAATCTGCTTGTTTGTGCAACTGACTGTACAACTTTCCTGCATTTCTTTACTGTTTAATGTAATTCAAAGTTATCTCCTTTAATTGCAGTATTAGTACCTATTTAACTAATGAGTCCTTAGTTATTCCTGTCACTTAAATTCCTAAAATATTTGTCTTATTGTTTCCCAATTTTAATGTTGCCTGTGAAAGGATTGCGGTGATAAACCCCAGCTGTTAATTACTGAAACCCAGGACTAAGTTGCAGACTTGAAGAACACATTTTTTAGAACTAGGGAATCCACTGACACAATGGAGGGGTAAAGTTATTTCCTGTTGAGTGAAAGATTACTAAAACAGTGGCTTCAGATGCTTAAACTAGGCTTAAACTCAAGACTCTCTGCAAGGCACAATGCTGTGCTGAGATGCCCTCACTTTCCATAGAGTAGGAGAGGGTTATTTTTCAGGGAGTCCCATTACCTGTGATGGTATGGGAGTTGCCTTCCCTCCCACTGACTGCTTGTCCCTCCTCCAGCCACATACATGTTTCATTATGCTACCACTTTTGTGTTTGGTATAATCTTTTGCCCACAAGCAGAGGACTTTCCAAGGCAGGTCGGTGCAACAGCATCACGCATTTGATTTTTGTCTATATTATCTGGAAAACAACACAGCCTGCGTAGCAGTGTCAGGCCAACCAAGGAGGAGAAAAGCCGTCCCTGCGAGCCCTTCTGGCTGGCTTGTGTCCAGAGACATGCTGCTGTGCATGACAATGGCTCCTGTTACTGGCAGTGCAGGAACCAGTTCCAAACTTTTATGGCAGGTGATGAGCAGCGGCTGCAGCTGATGGTGTGTCCACGTGTGCTGGCAGTGTGACCAGCCTTCCCTGCGTGCCTGGCTGTAGCCATAAATCCCTGCAGCAGCAGCTGCATCACTCTCACACTTTTCTTTTGCAGAGGTACAGCACATATGAAATACATAAAGAGCAGCAGCAGCCCTGCTGAAAGGCTCCTAGCTCACCGGGGACCAGGTTGAAACTCCAACAGGATCACCTTTTCTGTGCCTCTCCCTCCTCTGAGCTTGCTGTCCCTGCTCTCCTTTACGAGCAAAGAGGGGGAACAAATCCCACCGCCACAGCCATTCCCCATCCTGGTGGGAGAGAGGATACCTGGGCTTGGAGGAGCACGGCCCTTACTGCCAGGGAAAGGTGCGAGAGCAGATTAAGGGCTGCATGAAACCTCCTTCAGGATTTCAGGCTTTGGCCTCTGCACTTACAAGCATGAAGAAAAATGTTCTCCCACTCATCCCTGAGAGAGACCCCAGGATGGGAAGGGTTTTGCAGACACACAAGTTGTGTAGGCCCATGCAGAGACATCAGTGGATGCTGGCCCCAGCACCAACTTGAGGTTGGTCTATGGCATGAGCAAGCAGAAAGGGGAAATCCTCTGCACACAGGGAGCAGCCACACCGCTTGCTGCAGACCAGACCCTGGTCTCCAGAAAGCCAAGCACACACTGGGCTCTGAATGTTGATCCCCTGTGAGTCACATCACTCCCCGCTGCGATAGTGCCTGGCGAGCTCAACAGCAGACAGCTCAGTTGGATGCTATGGAGGTTGCAACACCAAAACACTCCTGCAGCACTTCTCTGTAACTGGGTCTATTAACAGCCCCAGGCACTGTCCCTCCACTCACCAACCAGAGCTACTGTGCAATATGAAAGTGCTTAGGTTTTTAGAGAAGAACACCATACACAACTTTATCTCCTGAGGGTAAGTAATTATAAAGTTGTCTGCTGGTGCCTGTGGGGACCAGCAGTGCATTTGTTGGCAGTGCTCACATGTTGGTCAAAGCAGATTTCCTGCATAGATCCAGGCGCTGGCTGTCAGCCACGAGTAGAACAGAGACAAATGTGCCTGCTCAGGAACTGATAAAGGAACTGAGCAAATGCTTTTGTTTTTGAAGCAACATCATTTGGAGAGCTGTACAATGACCTTCCAGAAGCACAGGCAAAGTGTGGAAATCACAAGCAGCTCCTAAAGCCATGCCACACGTTGGGTCTCTCTGAGCGAGCAGCATGCATGAGCTGGTGGCTGCCACAGTGTTAGCAGCATCATGGAGCTGGCCATGGGGCTGAGAAGCTCCCCACCTCCCTACCACACCCAGCCCTGCGGCGGGTCCCATCCGAGCCTGGCCACTAGGGGGGGGTTGATGTCAGCACCATGAGCCACCACCACAGAGTCACAGAGGGACACCACTGTTGTGATGCTGTGTGTTCAGTGATCCTTCAGTGGGAAGGACTGACCCCAGGTATTAGGAAATTGGGGAATAGAGACGTAGCAATACTGGGGGGAAGGAAGGCTGCTGCTGACAGCATCACCACACCCATTTTGAGCACCTCGCTCCAGAGCAAAGAGCTGCACAAGCAGGAAAAAGCAGCACAGGCAGACACAAGCTTCCACACAACCCGAGGAAGGAGAGGACTCCAAAACATCTTGGAAGCAGAGTCACCCATCAGACAAGTACTGACAGAAAGAATCCTCAAGAACATCTTTTCCCGCAGAAACCTCCAGGTCTGACCATGCCAGAGAACCGACACCTCCCTCCTGCGGTGAGGCACTCGGAGAATGAGGGTGGGCAAGCCGGAGGCAGACCTTGACAAGCCTTGCTCTTGTCAAAGAGACGAGAGATTCATTTTCAGTCATTAAAGAGAGACCTGCTCTGTGTAGTCTTCTTTCCCGAGCCGGGAGGATTGAATTCCAAGAGGGAGTAGGCATGAAGAGATGGGGACAAGATGAACCGGGCCAGGAAGCTCACCCTCTTATGAGGGATCCTACGTCTTCACTTCAGGAACTGGCAGAGCTTTAGGCTCAGGAGCTCCACAGACACCCCCAGGGACTAGTCGCGCTTTCTAGACAGCCCTCGGGGCTGGCAGAACCTGCAAGACCCCTAAACCAGCACGGGGCCACCCCAGCACAGTCAGAGAGCAGCCACAAGGGAAGGACCTTGGGGCGGAAGGGAAAGCACAGAGGTTCAATGCTGACAGGGTGGCAACCAAGGCCCACACTGTGTCAGGCCAGGCAGATGCCGTGTCCTTGTGTTCACCAGCCCCAACCCACCGTCTCCCCACAACCCTTGGGACCCAGTGAATGCAGGGTGCCAGTTTTCCCAGAGCAGGCAGGGATTTTGAGTCATCTCCTGGCTTCAGGTTAGCCAGCTGCTCCTGGCGTCCGGTCAGGGGTAAGGTGTGAAGCGAAGCCTGAGGAGAACTCCGGTTGTGGTGCTGACTACGACCCAGGGGACCCCGGCTCAACCCTCTGGTCACTGGGGCTGTGATTCCACAGTTATGACCCAAACACAGCCTAGTAAAAGCAAGCCCGAGGGGCGAAACAGCAGGCAGCAAGACCTGACCTTACTTTTGGCAGGTATGTCAAGCAGCTGGGAGAAAAGAGCAGTCAGTGCTGCTCCCATCTTGAACCCTGGCTGCCAGCATGAAAAACACGGTCCAGTATTATTAGCTCAGAACAAGGGGGCTTGAACACATCTTGCAAGAACTTCATGCACTCCAGTGGATGCATTCCGTAATCCTCTCAGCACAGGACTCTGCTCCTGCAACAGGCTGAATAGCCATGCTATGCTCAGAGAGTACAGCCAGGATTTGTTCCTAGTACTTGGAAAACACAGGAAACCCATCCACAGCCTTCAGACCTCACCCAGCCCTTCGAATCCCTCGTGGGGTTTGGCTCCGAGGTTTGATCCCTGCTGGAGCTGCTGGAGATGACCCACCCGTCCTGGGCTTCTGCGTACCCTCCCCAGCTACGAAACAGGACACTGGTGCTAGGCACACTTGTTTGTCTACTGCTCAGGCCTGGCCTTGCTCACCCACTGCCAGCCCCTTGGCACCCTTGTACACATTTTACACGCTGAAAGGGAAGGCTGTGGGGAGAAGCAAAAGGGCCTGCTAGGGGCAGCCTGTCACTCTTCGGAAGCAACAGCTTTGCCCCCCACCCCCAGCAGGCTTTGTCCCCCACCTCAGCAGGCTGGAACATGGTACATGTTTACTGCAGTGTGCTTGTCTGCCTCATTAAGGGAAAGATCGTAGCTGGGGAATTTCTCCTTTTAGCATCCTGGAGACAGCCCTTCGCAAGCTCTTTGTGCTGCTTTCTCAAGTGCCCCTCCAGCCAAGGCTTAGCGTCACACAAGCAGGGAGCATGCCGTGAGTCCTGCTTCCCTGCAGAAAGCTGCAAGTTGCCAAGTGAGCCTGCTTACAGCAACAGCCCTGCATGACAGACACAGCGGCTGTTCGGAGGGGACAAGCTTCACAGGAAGCACCAAACCTGAGCAAGGATCCTGTGCTTTGGTGGCAGGGTCAGGGTCAGTGTCAGTGTTTTGGAGGGCACACCCGCAGATGTTCTTCCAACTCCCCTTCCCCACAAAGACTCTGCCACAACTCAGCAGCCCCAGGCAACTCCACAAACGGTGCCTGGCTTTGCAGCGCAGACAAAGTGTTCAAGTGAGGACCAAGAGGCTCATGCTCCTTGCCCCTGCAGAACAAGAATGATGCAAAGCTCACAAAACAAAAAGGCCAGCACATAAAACTAGCATCCCTGGCCTGGCTGGGAGACACATGTGAGCTTGTTTCCAGTGCCCTGACACGAGAGACTGAGTAGCCCTGCAAACAGGTTGCCCTAAGCTGCCCTTTTGGGGTGTTCCGCCAGCTTAGTTTGGACGAAAGCCATTGCTCTGCTGTGCAAGAGAGGAGAGGGCACTCAGCCAGCGAGCGGCTGCTTCGCTCTGCCTGCAGCAAACCATCTGGCCGGCCGTGCAGCACCTGAAGGAAGTGCTCCCTTCTGTGCTCTCAGGCAAACACGAAGTTTCTCTCCTCTTGCTGCCCACCCTCGGCAAGGGGCGGTCTCGATTCCCTTCTCAAACAACACACCAGCCCCTGGTTCAGCGCTTCAATAGCCCAACTCCATTAACATAGAATAGAAACACAGCCCCAAGACTGCTCACGACACAAGCAATTGGGGTCAAAAACCTCCCAAACAGGAACATCACAGCTCCAGCGATGTCAGCAAGGGCCAGGGGGCTCAGGGTGCAGCAGCAAAGCATCCCCCAGGGCACCGGGAGACCCCCATGGTAGGAGAGACCTGGCACAGCGCAACATCCAAGGAGCAAAAGAACAAGAGGAGGAAAATGTGACAGCTGGAGCTCCTCAGACAAGGAGCACCACGCAGAAAGCTGCCGAGGGTGAGGTGAGGCAAGTGCTCGTGTTTCTAGGGGCGAGGTGTTCACAGGAAGAGAGCGACAGGGGCTGAGCTCCTTGGTGTTAGTCCCCTCCCAGCTCTAGACCCAACTGGGCCCTGTCCCGCAAATGCAATTAGTGCCGGGGATGGAGTTAAGCCCCTCGACGCCTGAGCCCACCCATGGGTGCTCGAGGGTCCTTTGCTGGCTCCCAGTTACCCCACTGCAGGTGCCACTGGGGGAATACCCAGATCTTGCTGGAGCCACGTGGGAGCCCAAGACAGGCTGTTAGCTCCCATTTTTTCCCCCGAACAACTCCCCTCAGTTAAAACATCCACGGGGGATGGCTCCATGGGGACTAAGGTGTCTGGGGAGTGCAGCGGGGTGGGCAGGGTCTGCTGCTGGGGAGAGGGGCAGATTTGGGGGATCCCCCTTGCCCCATGTGGGGAGAAGATCCCCGGGAGAGCAGGATTTCCCCAGGGACACAGCACAGTGGGGGTATGGTGATGCTCCCCAGATGCCTTTGTCCTCACAGTCTGCCTCTGTGGTTCCCCTCAGGGTTTCTCACATGGGAGGTGCCACCGCCTTCATGTCTGTCCCCCCACTCCGTGTTCTTTCATTGCCCCAAGTGCCCAACTGTGACACCCCGAGTGCCCCCTGCTACCCCTGGTGCTTCCGGGCACTGCCCGGTGCCTCTCCACTCCAGACAGAACTTGTACTGGGGTTCAGCACGCACTGGAGCTTTCTCCTCTCTGACGGGGAGGGGCTGGGTGGCAGAAGGGGGCTGGGGAAAGCAGCCCCAGGCCCTGGGTGTGGAAGAAGGGAAAGGAGGGATGTGTGTGTGTTTCCTCCCGGTTGGGGGTAGAGAGGGGGTTCTGGTGCTTTGCTCCAGAGGAGGGAAGCAGCAGGGTCGGTGCAGCCTTCTTTCCAGCAGCGCTGGAAGAGGGGGAAGAGGGTGACAAAGAGGGTTTTCCCCCAAGGAGAGAAGGAAAGCAGCTGGGTGATGCTCACCCCTCCGCAGCACAAGGTAACAATTATTTAAGCACGCTGCTTTCAGCAGCACCCACCTCCCGGGTCAAACGGGCTGCTCTTATTTTCTCCTCAGCTCCCACTAGTGTGGGGGAAACTTTTCCCATTAATCTCAGAGGGCACTTGATTGGACATAACGTGCATCTTTGCACAGCAGCTGGTTTTGGCCCCAGGCTGGCTGCATGAGCAATGGGCAGCATGACTTCCATGTTTTGTAAAAATTACCAATGAAACGCAGAGAGGGGCTTTGGGGTTTCTTTGTCTGATGTGCACTGCATAAATGGCCGAGTATTATCACAAGTACAACACAGAAAATTATAAGTAACTTTTATCCTGCTGGTTTTAATTCTTGATGGTGGTAAGTTGCTGGCCGTGAACAAGTTCATTTCCAGAGTGTGTCCCAAGCCCATTCCTTTGTTGGATGTCCAGTTTTTAAGCATGTGATTTTAAGCACTGATAGATGAGTGGGATCCATTCTGCTCTCTTCAGGGGTGTTTGGATCAGGCCCTGCTTCAGAGGGAAGGGAAGGAAAATCCCAGTGTCTGCTCCCCTTTCTTGCATACCTCCCTGTGTTTGCTCAGGGAAGCATGCAGAAATCTGCCTTGCCATTTGTCCGTCCCATTTCCCCCTGGGCTCTCCTGGCTCTCTCCATCACTGGGAAGCTGCTGCCCTCTCAACTGTAGCTTGGGGAGCGCAGCAGCCAATCGGGCAGCCAGGCAGCAGGGGTATCCTTCATCAGTCTCCCTAAGTATCTTCAGGCTCTGCTAGGAACATCCACATCACTCCTTTTCTCTCTCTGCAATGACCTGAAGCTCCAGCTCTGCAAGCAGCGATCAGTCAGGCATAATGCAATGCAGGGCAGCCCAGAATAATCTGGTTGGCATCCAAGGATGTATATTCACTGAGAGGCTAAGGAGTGTGTCAGCATTTAGTTTCAGTCTAGCTGCACTTTCCCTGCAGCACAGAATTACAAAGTCTCCATCTCCTCCTCTTTATTGGGACTGATTCTGCACTGGGATCCTCTGAAAAGACAAAGTTTTCCTCTCTTGTTACTGCTGTACCACCATAATCTACCAAGATGTGTGACTGCTTTCATCTAGTTCTTCCTAACTGGCCAGGATCTCCAGCCAGTGGTGGGCTTACATTTTCTATACTTTTCTGTGTTCTGCTTCTGCTTTGCTGTGCTGTGCTGTGCTAGCTGCGAATCAACCTCCGAGGCAAACCCTGCAGCTTCTAGGGTGTGGCTTTCTCTGATGCTGCATGAATCAGATAAGGAAGAATAGAGCTAAGGAAAGCCTGTCCTTACCTCCTCTAAACTTTCTCGGAGTCTGCATTATGTTGAAACTAAGCTTAAGGAAGCCTTTGACTTTGTAAACAGATTAAATTCAGTTGTGTCTAAATTAACTGTTTCAGGTTGCATGCATTAATTCACATGCTTGCCCTCCATTTCTCATAGCAATTAGGAAGCAACTAGCAGGATACAGTGCATGATACAATCTGTCTGACATTTATGATAGCTAAAAGCTGTGCTGTGTATATTTGCAAATTCAATGTGTCCTATGCTCTGTATTCGGTTCGTTGGCTGAACAATACAGCAGTATGAAAGAAGGGCTTTTTTCCCCTGCGTTTCCCTGCTGCAGAGCAGAAGGAAATTAACATCTTAGCCTCTTTCTTAAAGGGGAAAATATACACATTTTAATATAAAGTGTTGCTGAAGCAGAACAGGGATGATTGCAAGAACGAGTCAAAAGAGCAAAAAGACCAGTTCTTAGCTGGCAGAAGTGTATCAGTAAATTACAAATCTGCTTTTTAGTTTGTGCACAGATTAACCTATTTTAAAATAAGCAACTCATAGTCTTAAAGTTGAGTCTGCAAGAATGCCAAGAATCTGACGTTTCTAGGGTATCTTTTTCTCCCTAAAATAGACAAAATCTATGTTTATCTATAGTCTGTAATAAATTTCCTCACTATTTATGATGGTAGAAGGAGTTATCTACAAAACACAATCTGTAAACATTCTGATAGCCTTAAAGTGGAGAGTTGGTGGGTTTGGGGTTTAGCTTTTCTTATTTTTATAAATATTTCTGATTATTTCTGTTTTTCTTTTGTAAATAGTTTAGGATTATGTTTTCCACAACAAAGAAAAGTCAGAAATTGCATGTCAGACTCCCAGCCATGCAAAGCAGCATCTTACTGCTTAAGTTGCCCTGTTGGAATCAAGGAGACTACTCAACAAATATGTGTTTTCTCTCCACCCAACAAAAAGCTCCAGTCCAGCCCTCTGCTTGTTACCTGGTACTTAAATAATTGAATTGGTATAAGGTTATAGCAAATATTTTAGGACTACACCCAGACAGTAATTTAATATGATTTATTCAAAATATACTTGAGGTAAGCTTTGGAGGAAAAATTTTCTTTTATAAACGTGATTTTTTTCAATCGTATAATTTTCTTAACATTTATCTGCCTGCACAGATTTAATTATTTAACAAAAAACTAGTTTTGTGGCTCTTGCCGTTTACCGCATTAGAGATGTATTTGGGACTTGTAGGTGCTACCTAATAGAAATGAATAAAAACATGATACCAGCAGGGCACTCCACATAAGTGCCCTCCAGGCTTTCCTCAGTGATCAGCAAAAAGGTTTGGGTTGGGGCTGTTCTTGCTAAGGAAACAAAATTGTCCCATGTCACATGGGAGAACGTGAGAGATAACAACATGGATTGTTATCTGTCCAATACCAGTTTCCTGGTGGTGTGAAGGATGCTGCAGCAAGTCATGTGCAAGGGGAACATCTGCTCTGGCTCGTGCCACAGCACCAACCAGACCCTGGTGCCTGGCTGGGGAGGTAGAGAGCAGGAGTGGGACCATGGCACTGACAACAAGGTCCTTTCTGGGCAAGGACCTGGCAGGGACAGCCAGTTGCATGTGAAACCTGACAGCATCTGTTCTCCAAACAGTTATTGCTGATGTTTCTTGACAACAGATTATCATCCTCAGAGGTTAGGGTGTGGCAAGGAAAAGCAGGTCTGTTTTTCTCAAACCGGTAGGCTGGCTGCCTGCCCAGGGCATGTGGTATGTGTTTAAGAAAGCCTGCCAAGTGCAGGAGAAAGAGAGGAATATCAGCATGGTGATGAGACAGACTCATCTGAACAGGGTGGGGAAAACCACATTGTGAATCCCACATCAAGAAGCTCATATTAAATCCCTTGTTTCCTCTACAGCATGGAAGAAAGGCTTGTTAAAAATAGGCTTGTTTCATAAGCTGCTCTCTCTGCTGACTATATTCATCTGCCCTTGCTTTAGCTGACTGTCATGATGACACAGGTGAGAAACAGATAAACAAAAATTTGCCAATTTTCTTTATTAACCAGACAAGCACACGCATGCACTCAGATCTAACATCTGGAGGATGCCAGGAGCATTTTGCAGTTGTTGATGAACACTGAGACAGTGTTTTTAATAGATAATTTCTGAGTCAGAACAACAAATAAGTAGAAGAGTCTGCATCAGCAAACTCTGGCAATTGGTCAAATCCCAACATTTGTCTTTCTAGCATGAATGTTTTCTAAACCTATTTTTTTACCTTGTTTGGGGTGCAATCTAAATCCCCAGAAACTAATGGCAGTCTTTAAAATTTAAACCTTGTTCAGTATGACACTTAAGCAAGACTGCATAACATCTCAGTTGCCACAGGACTGGAGCACAGAGTCAAAACAAAACATGCATTTGAAGACTTTGTTGAATGGGTGCTTGAACTGCAGTTCTGCTTCTGAGCTGCCAGGTTCATCCTCACACAGTATGAGAATAGCATATCCAGAGCTGTAAAAGTCCCTGAGCAGAACTCCATTGCAGTCTGTGACATCCAAAAAGCTCTAAAAGCATAGTAACACCCCTTCCCCTCTGTTCTTATCTGCAATGCCAAAAGCACAGCAAAGGCTGGGTGTCCATTCTGTGTTACAAGCTGCTAAACACAACCCACAAATTGGAGGATGTAAACCAAAATGCCAGCTGAGCTGCATTTTTTCTTAGAAACAGTTTCTCAACATGTTTGTCTATGAGCTGCAGCAGCATCTATTCCAGCCCCATTACAAGACAGAGATAAACAAAACCTGTAGGAGCCAGACTCCCAGCTCGCGTGAGGAACACCCTCCCTGACTCTCAGGAAAGGCTCTGACCTGACATACCAGCACATTTCATTTTCCCTCCTCTTACTTCTTTCAGCGAGCATAATGTTAGAATGACACAAACTGTCTCTGTTTTGGACTCGCTGTCCAATAATGTTTCCCAAGTATACACTCATTCTGCCCATGGTGACACCAAAAATAACTGTGGTGCCTGCACAAACCGAAAGGGATCTGATTCATCTGGCTCTAGCAGAGAGCTCCCTGCCAGCACTGTGAATTCTGGCTTCTCTCTGTTCTCCCTCCCTTCAGAGTCATCTCCTCCCCTCCAAAGTTTTTATTTCTGGTTATTAGTGTCACAGTTTTTTAATAATTTTACACTTCTATATCCAATGGGTATGCACAGACCCTTTGGTGACATATGAGCACCAAGTGGAAAAGAAACAACAGCATGACAAGAGTCCCACAGGCAACAAGGCTTTCTTTGTCCATCCTCTGGGCAATAAAGTGTATTGCTGTTCTCCATCTAATTGCAAGAAATGAGGAGCGTATGTACCCATTAGAGGCCCAGCATATTGTATTTACCACAGATTCTGATTCATGCAGGGAATGGCATACCCTACAAGCAAACCAAAACCAGCTGAAAAACGTTGATTTTTTTATTGCTGCATTTCAAAACGAGGAGGAGGAAGAAATCAAGAGATCTCAAGTTTTCAGTAGAGCACTCCTCCCTGAGCAATTTGGACTTGGGATGCATTTGCCCAGTGGTTTGCACGTGGTCTGTTTCTGTCCAAGGCAACAGCCTCTTTTGAGGCCCTTGTTACTGTGCAAGAGATGGAGGAATGCAAAAAAAATGCCAGGAGAAGCCTCCGCCAGTGAGGGCCTCCAGGGCTGCTGCTATTGCTACTTGCTCTGGTGAGGGCTGCTGCTGCCAGAGATAAATGACACCCTCGGTTCAATGTGGTGACTCGCTGCCAAGACAAGCAGTCAAACAGCCACACTGGGCTTATCCATACAGAGGAGCAGCAACAAATACGCCTGGATCTAAGCTTGCAGTGCACATGGTCACCCAGTGCCAGTGTCCCATGCAGATGAACCTTGCATTTCCTGTGAGCAGATCACCGCAAACCCTTGTCCCAATAACAATCCCATTGCCAGAACATCTTTCCCATAGTGTCTGCCAGCACAGCTGCCACAGGTAATCCAAATCTGGGGGGCGATCAGGGCTGCATTAGTTAGAAGAGGGATATGCCCGTGGCTTTTTTGTTGGCACTGAGGTTGCGGGAGGCTTATTTTCAATGTGGTCTCACTTAGAGTGCACCTCTGTAATGGTAGAGATATTATAACGAGGAGCTCATTGGTATAATGAGGAGCTCCTTGGGCCATTGTTGCTGTCAAAGAAAATGCACATAGAGCTGGTCTACACAGGGAACTTCCTCGACCCTGTGCTAGAGCCTATTCATCCTAGGGAATGAAGGTCACCAATCTATCAAACACCAAAGGAATAGCCATCTTTCAAAGATACATCCTTCCTTTATGTCAACGCAGACAATTACATAGTTGTATTCAGTCATGAGACACAAATGTTTTTGAAAATGCCTTAAAGACCCTGATTTTCCTAGGCTTAACAATATATGCTTACTAGTAGTAGATACTACTACTAAATAGTAGAATCTGTATTCCAAATCTTACTAGCATTACACCTTCATTTTGTGTTTCAGTATCTCTGGGGCCATAAGGGTTGCACAAGTCTAACCTTTCATTCCTGTTTCTCTATTAGTTTGTTCTACTAACCTTGCTAGCCCATGTGCTCAGAGCCTCACTATGCGCACTGAGGTTACAGTAATTAGTCCTGGCTGGGCTTGCAGGGTTTTCTTTAGTACAATTGCACCATTAGATTTCTATCAGTGCAAGTTCCTCTTTCAGAACAGACTGAAAAAAACCCGTCCAGTTGTTAAAATCACTATGGGAGAAATACTAGTAAATTTAAGCTGGTAAATTAATCGTAAATTATAGCATGCACTCTTACCTGCTGCATTCACAAAATACGTTAAGAGCCAAGAAACAAACCCGCTTCATCTGTCCTTCACAGCCACAGGGCTTTCCACCTTGCCTCAATAAACTTTTTCTAAGGAAACTCTCAGCTGGAATGGAGATTAGCATGACACACACCTATGCACCAAGAAGAGATGAGGAAATGGCCCTATCACCTTCACCCTTTTCTTAGGGCACAGAAGGCAGATGCGCTACATAGTCTGGGAAGTTTTCCAGACTTGCTATCTTTTTTATTTTTAAAGTTCATGACACACAGCATGAAGCAGGACGATTTAAGTATTTGTGGCATCATACATCGTTCAGGAGAGGTGCTGTGAATGTAGATGAATACAGGACAGATCAGGTTCCACATGCTTTTGTTGTTGAGGTCTGGTAGCACCAAAGCAGTGCTCAACTTGGACTGATGATCAACATCAATAAAATCCCTTTGAGACTCAGCAGTAGCATGAAAGGGGTAAATCCACCCCAAACTCCTGAGGGACCAGAAAGCCTGCTACCATGGTCTGGAAGAGGAAATGCTATAGCCCCCAGTGAATCCAATACTTTATGGGGTGGTTTGACCCAGACATTCATATCCAATTTTTCTCTGCTGCTATTTAATGAATCAAAAAGAAAGGATTCTTCTACCAACCCAAAATAAGATGCAGCTGTGCATGGAAAAAACTCACCACTTCTGTGGCACAAGAGATGAGGACTATTCTGTTGACTCCTCTCACTGACTGTGATCTAATAAAATCAATGAGGGATTTCACCACAAAGCCAGGTTGGACCCTTGATATGTGCCTTTGAGAACACTGGTGCCTTCTTAGTGCCTCACCCTGAAAATGATTACCCTTGTCTTTATTGGGCTCCTATATTTAATTAATGGCTGAAAAGCATCTGGAGAAGGTTCAAGTAGGCAAAGTAAGCAACTTGACTCCAAGTCTGATGATTAGGATCACCATTCCCAGACTACACTCTCTTTGATATTGGGAACAGCAGCAAGAAAGATGCTGATGATTGTGACATTGGTTTTGGCTCTAGCTGATGGAACGTACACTCATCTCACATCTTACAATTACACCAGTAGATATACTTTGGATTCATACTAGTGTAACTGGAAGAGGTAGCTGGATGACAAAAAGCTTTAGTAAATGGGGCTTAAAGCAATAATTAGGAAAACAAAAAGGATCAAACCAGAAGGTATGGAAGAAGATGAAAAAGGCTAGTCTCAGCAGCAGTGTGAAGGTGCTGGATCTTAAGCTGTTGTGAAGTATAGAGCAATGGGTGATCTGACCCAGCAGTCAGAATTTCTGAGCCTTCAATAGCTGTTGCCTGTATTACAGAAAAGGGCCATGATGAGAAGAGAGAAGCAGGATTGGGCTCCAATGCCTATACAGGTGAGGAGGAACAGGAGAAAATATGAGACATGGAGAGCCATGCAGATCCCACATCACCAAAAAGGAAGCCGCAGCACTAAAGGGAGAAAGTTAAAAAAAGCCTAAGGAAGCTTTGTCGTAAACATGAAACTATGTCAAGCAATGTGTAATCTCAGGGAGAAGCTAAGCAACAAGACTTCTCTTGTACTCCCCCCTTTGTGTCCTCTCTTAAACCAGAGTGACCTTACTGAAACAGCACAAGAATAGTTGGGCACTACCTAAATCCATCTGAGGATAATTTACCTCCCTAACCTCTCTCCAGTTCTTTGCTCAGCCTGTGCCATACACCTCTCTTACACTGATCGCTCTCCTGTGGCATAACAGACATCAGTAGGGAAAGGAGAAATGTTAACCTTTTTCCTCAGTAAGCTGGCATGAGGGGGAAACACACTGCCTTTGCGCAGCTACTGAATCAAACACACGGAGGAAAAGCTGCCATTTACATGTCACTACCCTGATTTCTAACAGGGAAAAATTAATAAAAGAGTACATGCTCCTCACCACCATCAGTCCTGCAATTTAACTGAACTTTCGCAAAATATTTGCTGGGTTATGTAATAGAGATGGATTACAACAGTCTGCCACATGGGTATAAACTGAGGTTTAACCCCTGGACAGACTGCCTTGTGATAGGTAAAGATAAGCCACATCATGGGGTTGGAATAGTCCAGCTCAGACAGATCTTTAAAATACAATTTGAGGGTCCATTTGCTAGAACTGCTCCAAATATCTGAGTCCACTTTTCTTCCTTATCTTCTTAGCTATGCATAGCCTTTCCCTTTCCTTACCACTCCTCCTGAGCAATCTCAGAGCAGTTCCTCCCATTCCCCAGCTACCTCTTTTTCAGTCTTTCTGGCTATTGAGAACCACTTAGGAATATTCCCTTGCAGCCACTGAACTTACAGTGTTATCCTTTCTTTAGGTCCCAGCCACCGCTCCTGCAAGTGTTGTTAATTACCTCATTATTACCTTAATTCAGTCATCTGTGCAAGGACTAGGAGGAAAGATGTGATCATTTTGGCTGCAGGGCACTGCAAAGCCAAGGCACGAACCTACTATGGTCATTAACCCCAAGCTACCACATCTTTTCTGATGTTGTAATGTGCATCAGCTGAATGAATTTGACTTAGAGTAGCATCTTCATTTTTCAGTACAACTACAGCCTAGGCTTTAAAGTCTCTCTACATTTGATCAGCTATTACTTGGGCAACACTTGAAAAATGGAGAAGCTGAGTTTTGTAGCTAGTTAACTGAGCCAGACAGATACAAAGAACATTTGAAACCAAAGAGAAAACAAACACAGCCTTGGCGAGCACTCAAAGACAAGGCAGACTGCTGCAATCTGCTGCTCAATGAGCAGACAAGGCTCATGAGCAGGGGTATGGGTGAAGGGAGTTGCCTGCGGAAAGACCTGGCTGTGAAGGGTTCACATGATGTGGGGCGGGGTTTGCAGCTGAAGCCGCCCCATCTGCCCCGCCCTGGACCTGGGCCCATGAATGACCCAAAGCAGCTCGTTCGTCCCAGTGGGGGCAGCTGTCTGTCAGCCAGAAGACTGAGATCGGGCCACAGCTTTCAGGTAGGAGCTTGCTTCTTGCAGCACATCTCATTGCTTTACCTTGTGCTGCCTTGCAGTCGCTGCTGCAGGTGTGCGGGAGAAGAGGTGCCTGGTGCCCTCAAGAAGATGCAGCTTCTTGCTTCTCTGAGTACATAACACATTGAGAGTTTCTACCTGTGTGTTAGGTTTCTTCTCTCTCTTTTCTCCAGCTGCTGGGTTTGAAAATCTTGCTGGATGTGTGCTAAGGTGATAAACTGGTTTTATTTCCCTTCTGGTATTGCAGTCATAACAGAGGAAAGTAGGATACTGCCCCATTCTGATAGAGCAACCTATGTGCAGCATGCTTTCTTTATAAATAAGTGCCTGCAAAACAGAGAATGGTACAGAGCTTCTTGAAATGGTTATGAATCATTGAACTTAACTGGTATCCACACAAACCCCCAGATGGGAGAAGAGGAGCTTTTTCTAAGCCCTTCTCACATTCTTGTGCAAATAGAATGGATGAATGATCACTATCCCCAATGCCAGAGAGTTTTCTGGGCCAAACTCACACAAGTCTAAGTTAAGGGGAACTGAAGCTGGTGTAGCTTCCCCTTCCTTCCACTTCTTGCAGTGAATATATTTCATATGTTTAAATCCTTCTGGGATTGCTTAGACTGACTTTGTGTAATTATTTTCATCCTTGGATTAAACAGGCCAAATATGTAAGCTGGATCTTGGCTTGCTGAGATCTTACTTTACAACATACTTTGTTCCTCTGGCATATACATTACACAGCAGCAGATTGGATTTAAGTAGTTTTTTTCAGAATAAAAGTCTGCCTCTGCTTGAGGATGTCAATTTTCTGGTAATTCTTGCTACTCTATCTTGTATGGATGCTTGAAAGGATTATGGAGAAGTCCAAAACAAAGCATCTACCCACACTGGGTCTTAAGTAAACACTGTCTGACACTCCACCAGACATAGAGCATGCACAGGTTTCTCAGCCTAGAGGTTAGGGGGGATGGTGTGGACTGGTACAAAAGCCTGTAACTGCAACCTTATTTATACCAGCTGCTCTTATCTTTCATTGCTTGTGATCACTGATTCTATGTACAGATTAATGGATGTGCCTGAATTTGGGGATATCCCTGTTTTCAGATATGAGAATGGTGCTGTGGACTCTCAGGAGGGAGCAGTAGCTATGAAATCAGGTTTTAGTTGCCTTATTAGGTGCCAGTAGGTATAAAAACTGTGGACTTTCAGTGTATCCTGTGGTGTGAAGTCTTGAGTGTGTGGTGTGTGAAACAGCACAGTACTTATGCTTTATGAAATGTTTAACATGTTCCTTCTGCCACCAGGTCAGGGTCAACAGGTGCAGTCAAAATTAAAAACAATATTTTTGACACGCACCACCTTCCTTTCTGCTGGCAAAGTGGCCCTTAAAAGCTTAAATCTTTCATGATTGAGAAATACTTGCTGAGCAGCCAGAGATTCTGAGACTTTTCAGGGAAATAACAATAGCTTTGAAATCTCCAGATGTGTGTCCTCTGTATATTGATCTTTCTTGATTTGGGCAAGAGCATTTGGGGTGTAAAAATGGGAATTGTGTTTTTTGGCCATCAGTGGGGACAGAGACACTGTGGATAGTGAAACCTTGCCATTGAGTTTCTACATCCACTTAATGCATGCTCAAAGTCTCTTCCTCTAGGCTCTTCCCTATGAGCTCGTGTGCTAGAGGATTTGTGAAATGCAGTTGTGATAAGCAGAAAGTGCATGAGGGGCAAATCCTAGCTACACATCTGAGAGGACTGTTTCCTACCTGACCCATATCTCCAGGACCCCCTTCCTCCCTGCTCCACACAATTTATCCAGCTTCTTCTACACTGCTGACATCTATCTCCAAGAGTTCAGGAGGTTTCCACCTTGCTCCTTCAGGTGAAGATGTGCTCTCCTTGGCCAAACCTTTACTAGTCCAGTCTGTACCTGAGCCTAATCCCTCTAGCAGGTATCACAGTAATGCCTGCTTTTGTCTGCTGTCTAGTCTCTACAGTCTGCAAGATTTATCCCAAGCAGGAGCTTACGTGCTGCCAAGTCCTCCTGCCCTGAGATGAGTGTTCCCATTAGGGACATGTTCTGTCCAGAAACAGAGAAGTTTTAAGGGGGAGCAAACAGAGCCACTGAACTGAGCTAGGTAACTAAGGAATTCTTGCAATTGTTGGAAAGGAAGGGCTGCTTCGGACTCCTGTCTGTCTCCTCTTGGCTTTATCGGGAGTGCATACCCAATGGTCTCTCCATCCTGGCTCTGGCACTGTTCTACTTCTCTGTCTCCTACCTGGTCTGTCTGCTCTTCACAAAGTGACCGTTTCTTAAAATCCATGGGCAGTCTTGCTGGCAAGGCTCTAGGTAACATCTAGCAGGATGACATTTTCATTTTTGCAGATCACAGATAATGACTGTAGGTCTTGAGCTGCAGATTCCCAAACCTGTTCTAGTTCATAGGCACCCCAAGGGCTGTTCTGCAGTGCTGCTCTGTTAGAACTTGTTCCCTCCTTAAAAGCTTCCTCAGATTAAAAAATTAGAAACTAAAAAATTTGAAAGATTAATGCTGTACCTGAAACTAACCACTTTTCCAAGCTGTTTTTTAAGGTCTCACTGAGGCTTCTCTTCTATGCAGTTACCCTGCACCAATTCATCCATGCCCTTGCTCCTGTGTCTCGCAACCCCTGGTTCTTCACTTGCCAAGTTTACTGGAAGGTTAGGTGGGTGCTACAGAGTGCAAATAAATTTCCAAAGCCGTTGTTGGATCTGCACTCCCCCTCCTTCCTCCACATCAGTGCAGAGAGTTAGATCTGAAGCTTTGAGTTTTAGGCATTTGTGAGACTGTAAATAAAACATTGTTCAAACTTGTCTGTGATATCCATGATTTCCTATATTTGTTGGTTATGCACCAAGCTCACATTGCTCTTTAAAGGTGATTGACTGCCCTGTCTCATCCCTTCCTGGATAGCATGACTCACATTGGAAACTGCCTGATGGGTTTCAAGTAACTTTATTATGGGGTGGGCACATACGTCTTCTTGGTTGTCTCAGAGTTTGTGAGATATGGTTAGATTTTCACAGAGACTATACACAATACGATAATACTGCCGAACTGGGAATGTGTGATGTTTCACTCCATTCCTTTGATAGTTTTAAAGTTTCAGGCTTTACCGTGGGGAATTCCCATTGCCACCAAGGTTTCCTGTGGTGCATGATCAGTTTGGAAATGGAGATGGTCACAGGAATTTTTTTTTTTATATCCGGTCTAAACCTCCCCTGGCACAGCTTGAGGCCATTAAGTCCATTTATCGCTGAGTGAGAATTTTATATGTGAATATAAACTGAGTTTCAATTGCTTTTCCTGCTGAAGTTTTGTTGTTCAGTAGAGAGATGAGAGAACCTTTTCAGCAAGGAGAGGATACTCAGGAAAGACAATCTGCAGCCTCTTTGCTGTGATTCCTTGGCAAAATGGATCATAGAAATAGTCCAAAGCAGGGAAAGAATACATCCATGGCATTGTGGAAGTATTCAGAATTAGTCTTGGAGCTGAAAATGCGGAAAGCAAGGCAAGCAGAAAGCTGTCTTTGAGAGGGTCATGCTGGAAACACGTAGCACCTGATGTAAGGAGCTCACTCCCTTCAGCTCAGCAGGAGGCAGGGTGGTAATATTTGTGTTTCTTACTGAACCCCTCTAATGAGAAGGGCTTAGACAAAAGAGTGAATGAGAAACCCTCTGAACCCAGCATAAGTGAAGATGAGAGGAGGGGACACAAGACAGATCAAATCTGGTTAACTGTTGGTTTTACATGCTAGCTGCTCTGCCATCTTATCCCCATGCTCACAAGAGTAGGACACAATTGCACCTCTCTCTGCCATCAGTGAGGGCTGAAAAGCAGAGGAAGCAGACCTGATGAATGAAGTCTTACCCAGGGTGCATGTGCCATTTTTACCTGTGGATTTTTCAGGACTCAAAGACAAACATTCCCTGTAGTTGTACTTGATTCTACAGAACTACAGACCTACACCCAGTGAGGCCCATTTTCCATGCAGCATGAATCATTTGCTCTGTTCTTGTGTTCATTAGTTTCACATTTTAATTTCCATTTCTGTGTCTTTCCTCATATGGATGAATAATGGACCATTTATTATACATCAGCAATATCAGCATACGATTATGGCTTCAGTGTGTGTAATCCCTTCAGACAGTTCGCAGAGTACAAATGTCTGTCGTGCAAAGCCACATCGTATTTCCACAAAGAAAACAGAAGGGAATGCCAGGCTGGCAGCTTCTCCCCTCTGCCACTCAAAATAGCTCTCAGGAGCTGAGTCATGAAGTGGAGCCCAGAATAATGGGCAATTCCTTTAACTCAGGGACAATAACCAGCTGTGCTAACAATTGCAGATGGAAATGGGCTTCAGGCAGTAGTATATCACAAGACACACTGAGCCCTTCTATTGCTGTAAATAAATGCTTGGGAAAACTTTCTTTGAATCCAGCTAAATCAGGCTTTGTAATCGAGCTTTATTCTGTTGCATTAGAAGCTGAGCCTGCTCCTGCTGCACGTAGCTATGATGACTCCAGTGAGTTTTTGTGAAGAGACAGAAGCAGCCCCAAGGGCTGAGCCCATGCGGTTTTAACATGGCGCTGCAGGACCTCTGTGGGGTGCTGACACATTCAACATCCTTATCTTTCATGGATACTGCTTTAAGGATAACATACTTCTCTTCACAGATCCAAAGATCTTCATTAAGGACTAACAGATGAGCACAATGTTAATTGCAGTTCTGTTCTTATATTTCCTTATCACGCTTTTTCCTCTGTCATGTATTTGTTGAATATTTGGAAAATAAATAGTTTCCTGAAACCAGGAGGAAGAGGATTTTGAGTTTGGAAACCTGTAGGATCAGCACTGCTTAACTGAACCACTCTATTGGATTAGATATGGTCTAGCATTGGATACAGTCAGCAGAACGTGGTGATGAATCATGTCTATTTAGTGTGACATGGGAAGCCTTCACAGACCTGCCTGTGAGTTATCACGTGCATTTGTTGCCCGAGTCACTTAACATTACTCAGAAACCTATGCTGGGGTCTGCCCAGGCAGGAGCCTGGGCCATGCAGGATCCTGCAACTGCCAGTGGGGCTCAGGGGGGAGTTCAGGACCCTGTGAGTGGAAAGAATCACCTAAGGGATACCATAAGGAGCACCACACACACCCATTTTTGTTCCTTGAGCAAGAATTTGGCAGCAGGGAATTAAACTCTCCAGTAACTTCTCTCTTACCCATTTATCCATAGGAATACTCATTTAAAATAAGAAACTTTTAAGGACGTTTTTTTCCCCAGTTTTTAAAAAGAAAGTGTTTAAACAAAGCTAATATATAATTAAGTTGACCAAGCATGAGGTAGAAAATAGCAAGGGTACACCCCCTCTCCCTTCTTTTTTGCTATTGTATTTTTTCACTGGTCAGTCTAGGTACTTCTTGGGATTCTTTTAATTAAAAACATAATTTTAGATAACTTTTTATTTGAAATAGGATGAAGAAAATGCTAATCTATCAGTCCATCTTGGTTTAGCTTTCCAAGTACTTTAATGAACATTTTGGAGAAATCATTAAAATTCATTTCTCCTCCTACTCCCCAAATACTTCCCCAAACCCCTTTTTTAGGAAAAGAAAAACTAAAATATTTTTCTTCATAAGCAAAGAAAGACTGCAAACAATAGCACTTGTGTGTGATAACAGATTATGGAACAGCAGGACTCAGTGCTGAGCATGTTCAGTTTGCTGTGCTTCCAGAGGAAGTGCTTTTCTGTGCTCTCAAGCCCCTGGCTGTTTCAGGCTCTGCAGACTTTCTTCTCATCTTGCGCATGCACGGAGTTTGCATCAGAAACTGAAAGTGCTTCTGCTGTTGAAACTTCACAATATATACAGTGTCTTCTCTTAAAAGTATGCGAGTTATTTGCTCTCATTTCGTTGATTCCAAACTATCAGCAAATGCAGCCAGAACCAACATAGCACCATGTGCTGTGCAAGACTGAACAGAAACTTTGTTTACCATTAGCATCATTATCAAATTAGGAGGAATTAATTATTATACATTGGGTTTGTTCGTTCACCCAAGTGGTTGGCAGCTGAATGCAAAGACATTAGTGCTGTGTTGGGGAAAGGCTTTTTTTCAGTCTGTCACTCAGGTACCAGGGCTTCTTCCTTCTGTCCACTTTGCAACACAAATGCTACCTTGCTACTGAGTACTTCATCAGAACCTGAAGAAATCCTGTTCATATTGATCAAGATTGTTTTCTCTGCCAGCAGCATAAAATACAGTTTAGATTCAATTTCTGGATGTGTGCTGAGAAGCCTGTCAGCGTTGGTGCTAACCCATCGGTAATATTTTACTCTTTCTGGCACTGGCCTGCTTAAAGGCAGCATGAAATATTTCTCTCCCCTGACTGAGGAGGTTGGTGCCTGTTGTTACCTGTTCTGTTCACAGGGAGAAAGTCAGGAAAGAAGCATTAAATGGCTTAAATATCCCATTAAAGTTGAAGGCAAAACTCCAGCTGGTTTCAGTGACAGCAAGCAGAATGAAAGGACCTAAATCTACAAAGCACTGAGATGTGAAGGTGCACGTGCCAAGACCCTTAATAGCTAAAGATTTAATTTCAGTTTGAGGATGCTGAGAATGGCACAGGATGAAGCCAACATTACACCACAAATGTATTGTGGAAAGAGCAGTCTTTTTCTTACTCCCTCTTGGCTGTTGTTTCCCACAGGTTTCCTTTCTGGGGCACCAGTGAGCCAGTTCAGCTGAGTAAACTGTAGTGCAGAAGTCAGATAACTGCAGATTATCTGATTTCATTTACCCAGTACTTCTGGCTTTTCTAAGGGAAGGCTTACATGTAATGGGATGTAGGGCTCTGAGGTGGATTTTGTGTTGCAGGAAAATCGGGGGGAAAAAAGGAAGCAGGAGACCCCACGGCCTGAGATGGAATTAATCAAATATTTCTATCTCTCATGGACATTGTTTACACAGCACAAGCCAGTCTAGGGTGGTGAATGATATGTTGAATACAAGGTCTTCTAACATTTGGATCCACCCCATCACTTGACTTAACAGATACTTGATACTAATCAAGTGACTCACTTCATTAAGAAATAAACCCTGCACTGTGTTGCAAACAGTGAGCCTCATTGTCATCTGCTGAGTCCTTTCTCTGTCCCAGCCCACACGCCCTGAAGATGCACACCGAGTCACGGGCACAGCAGCAGCACTGACCCTGTTTTTCCATGGTGGTGTGTGCCAGCCACGAGCAGACAGCAAACCCCTGTGTCTGTGAAATACCCTCATTTAGTGCCTGGACTCCTGTTGCCCCTGCAGTGAAAGAGCAAAACAGGGTGGTCACTCATGGTCTGGAGGTAGGCGGTTTGTTTTATGAGCAAGACAGGAGCTGGTGCTTGCTTGTTCCTAGTTTGAGTGAGTTCCTTGTGTTTTTCCCACTCACCTGGGCTTCTTGTGCTTCACAGCAGCATCTGCCACCTCCTGCCCACACAGCAGGGCACAGTATTGGCTGTAAGTAATCCAGTAAGAGGTGATATTCAAGATGCATAAAAGGGCCTAGGTTAAAACAGTCTCAAAAAGAAATAACTGTAAGAAATGTACCCCCATGGACAGGGCCACTGCTGGCAAACAGCCCTTTCCTGAGTGAGGTTGTGTGGGTACAGCCAGGTCCCCAGGTGAATATTTACACCCCTTCCACCACAAAGGGCAGGCTCTGCTGGGACCTCAGAGCCAGAGGAAAGGGATTATTTCAATGCAGTTCCCAGCTACTCCTTCATCTGCTCCTCTTTAACAAATGTACTAATCACTGGTGGTTCACTAAATGCCATGGAAACCCCAGGGCACATAGTGAGATCATCTGCCAGTACTTTTTTATTTTAAGGTTTTTGTTCAAGAACTGTTTTTAAGGCTTCAGAGGAGGGTGGGGAAACTAAGGGAGGGTTCACTGAAAATCATTTCCACAGCTGCAAATAGACTTTGACTATAGAAGCCCCTACAAAACCCAAGAGTTTATACCTCTCCATTCTGCTGGTAAAAAGAGAAAGAGACAACAATAGTGAAAGATCTGAAATGTGTTTTGTTATAACAATGGAAAACTTCTGCTTTTCCCAATGGCATCTGAGCTACTACATGAAATATTTATACTTGCCTTTTTTCAGTGTTTGCTTTTTAGATGAGCTCTACAAACATCAGTGGCAACATCCTTTAACTTTCAATTTGATAGAAGTGTCTCTATCAAATACAACAGATGCCCCACAAAGATTCTTAAATGTATTGTTCAAAAATACCCAATTCAGTAGGCAGTCACTCGAAAATAAAGAGCTTGTGAATGTTGTATTCACAATTTAGCAGGCTTTAGGGTTTCTTTTCCTGGGTTTCCAAACTGAAAAAAAAAATTACCAATTTGGCGATAACTAGAAGTACCAAAGCTGGGGCAAGAAAAGGGCTGCAGGCAGCATAATGACATTGCAGAAAGAGAAATAGTTTGGTTCAAATCATGATTTTGTTGGATATTTGAGTATTGCCACCTAGTACGATCAGTTTATTCACATGTAATTAACGCTTATTTTTCCAACCTGTAAAGGTGCTTTTTATTCTCATGATGTTTGTTGGCTGTTTGTCACTAATATTTAACTTTCAGAGAGGAGCCTGGTTCCGCTTTCTATCAAATATCATAGGTTTTGAAGTAGAAAATAATAAAGGTCCAGGGTCATCTGGCTCTGAACTCTGGTTGAGTGGGGAGTTAAAAACAGGAGAGAGAAGGGAATGAGGTGGTTGGAGGGAACATGGAATAGATACTAACTTTTAATTAAAGCTCTCCACACTGTCCAGAGATGGGTCCCCACCAGCAGAGGAGGAGGATGTTGATGGTTAGGTGATCCATCAGGCCAGGGTGTGTGAGGGGCTCCGCTCTGCTCTGAATGAGCTAATAGGCATATGATGGGGCAGGAAGACAACAACACAAGAACCGTGGTTTTTTGAAATTCCTGCACGGGCCTTGCTAATTATAGCAGTTTTCCTCCATATCTGTAGCCATGGCTGCACTGCTCCTTGCTCTGGATGGCTCCTTTTTTCTGGTTCATTCTGTCCAGGCTAATTTGGCTGCAGAAGGTCGATGCCAGCACTGTCAGGGCCAGTGGAAATGTGTCTGGGGACAAAGGGAGATGGAGCTTATGCCCTAGGACAAAGTAAAAGAAATTGTCCAAACTGTCTCATTTTGTGTAATTTCTAAATAATGCTTTATCTGTTGTTGATGGTGTTTTTTAGTTATGCTGGTTATAGATCAGTGTTTTTAGCTTCCTATTTTTATGATTTCATCAGCAAGAACACTAACCACCAAAGTGAAAAAATAAGCATTCAGGAATCCCAGAAAAGAATATTTGACTTTCTGAAAATACATTAACTCTTCCCTGGGTTTGTTTGAGCTGTTTTCCCTTGAGTTTTGCTTTTACTACTCCATCCTTGTACACTGTGGAGTTGACATTAGTTTATCTTCACAAAGGAGAAATGTATTACCATATGAAATACTAGCTGCTGCAGCTTGCTGTCAGTGCAACATGCAGGCAGTGTTAGTAGAATCTATCAATAGCAGGTAGACACTGAAGACTCTTTTGAGTAAATTCTCAGATGGAAAGTTTATAAAGAACACAAGACTAATCTATGTGGGGGACAGATTCCAGTTAGGTTACAAGATACGTGAATGACACCCCTTCACTTGGGGGGAGGGAGGGAGGGAGGAGAGAGAAATTAATCTGAATAGACTAACTTCAGAATGAGGTCTTTGAGTCCAACACCAAGGCTCTTTTATAGAGGCAGTGATGAAACCTTATTTCCATACCTGGCATTCTCTCTGTTTATGAGGTTATGTGCCTACCTGCAGCTGGAAGAGTTTTATGCAAAAAAATGTGGAAGCAAATCAATCAAATTAATGGGTTATATATTGCAAAAGTAGAAATTCAGAGGAAGTTGGTGTGGCTGGCTGACATAACTTTTTAGTTCAAACTAAGTGATTGTAAAATACCTAAATGTATACATTTCTGTGTCTTAACAAAATATGGAGTCATGGGAGACAAAGCATAGGAGAGATCTGTAAATTGGTGATTAATGTTATATTTATCTTCCTCTGGGCTTGATCTGAGATGGTGGTCAGATCTTCCACAACCATCTACTCATTCCTCATTACTAATCTGACATTCAGTTCCATCTATTCCTCTACATCTTCTGATCACTCTGATCTTGGCTTTCCCTTGCTTTTTCTTTCTTCTGGGTTTCATTCTCTTGGCATCCCCATTCTCTTTAAGCTGGAGGTCCTCAGTTTTTCAGCTGCTTTCTGAATTGTGCTGACCTTCTCTGATCTTCTTTGCTGCTCAGTCTTGCCTACATGTGGAAGTCTGTGGCCTCCTGTTTTCCCCCCACATGTTTAAAGATTCGTTATTGCTAAAAAGAAAGAATAGAAACAATCCCTTTTGCATCCTACGCAACAAACTACAGGAATTTCTGTATCAGAGCATGCTTTATAATCTTTATAACAATATAATTATTATTATAATAAATATAATTATAATAATTATAATTTTAACAAGAACATTCCCGTTGTTTTTCTTCTGATTCCTCAGTTACTAGTAAAGCAGCACACCTTTACGCACAGGCCTAACATTGGCCCATTCACAAATCAGAGTGTGAATAATACTAATAAAAGAAAGCTTGTGTCATTTGATTGTGTGTTCTCAGCCTTACCTGTGAAGCTAGTAAAGCAAACAAACTTGTAATACAGGGTGTTGGGAAACAGGGTTAGATGTGGGATAGAGAAATGTGAGATACAGCAGTACTTCCTGGCAGGGCAGTAGAGCAGAGAGGAACTTTTAATATTGCCTCAACATAATTAAAGAGTTTCCCTTTTAATATTTAAACATATATCAAGAAGAGGAAACACAAGGGGTACTGGGAGTATGCCCATTGAAATAAATCATCTCTGTTCTCCTGGAATCATTTGAGAAGTGGAAATTATCAGCTTGGTAGCATTTTTTTTTAATAGCTCAGTAAACAAGCAGTTGATAAATATTTAAAAATAAACCAAGCAAGTATTATGAATTCATGTCAGTCAAATAATGTTAGAATAATTTGATAGTCACAGAACTCCACTGTACTGGTTGAAAGAGGGAATATTTTAGGCTTGAAGTTATGGGGGGAGATAAATCTCCAACATAGGAGTTATATTCAGTGGAGTTACAGCAGCAGGGCACTGCTCAGACATTAGGGCTTACATGTTCAGTTCCAAGATGAAACTGCAAAAATGCTGGTGACAATGATCGTAGATTTCCCAATATCTTGAAAAAGAATATAGTAATTTCTTCCAGGTTTATGGAAAAACAGATGGCTTCTCTCAACTTAGCCAAGGTTTAGTCTCAAGTGGCCTTTAAAAATTCTTAAAAGATTGAGACAATGCACATCAATAAATTCAGCAAATACAGTTGAAATAAAGCATTGAATGGGTATTGAGTACACTGCTGCTGTTGCACCACAGTCTGCCCTGCTGAAACGCTGCCTCTTGCACTGCTGGCTCTTAAGGTAGGAGCCAGATTTCTGCCTCCAAATGAGCTGTCTCTGCATCAAACCATGATGTCAGGTTGGGCTTCTTATTATGTATGTCTGTTTCTAAAAATATATGTTGTTTGTCAGGATGGTGTTGAAAGACAGTTCAGGAAGGCTGGACCTTGATATAGTCCCAAGGACTGAGCATAGAAATAGGAACAGCAGAAGAGCAAACTGAAAACTAGCTATTAGAAGTCTTGCTTCCTTTCCCAGCCATCACAGCTTACTTTCCTGCTGCTGACCACACCTCAGTGGGCCTTTATTGCTTCTGGTCACCTCCATCCTCGAGGCAGTGGTGGCAGGTCTTGCTTGAAACGTGCCACCATGGAGAGTCTCATATCCCCTGTGCTGATGCAGTTCCATCACCTCATCTCCCTCCTTCCCTACATTGGCTACAGCCAATGTATTTGTTCTTTCTTGGTGTGGATGCCACACTCAAAAGAAGACAGAACTTATATATGAGCTGCATAGTGCTTTACACAATATTTATATTAATTATGTATGATTATATATAGTAATAATCACACACTATATATAATTATATATTTTATCTATATACACAGAATGATTATAATAAAAAGATAGTTTATGAGGCAGTGTTCATACAGAAACTGTATATTAGATAAAATTATATATGGTATTTGAATTTAAGCTATATATGTGATCTTATAATTAATATATAATTAGATATATTATATATTAATTACACAAAAAGTCATGACAGAATTTGCTTTAATATAAATACTGTTGTTAAGACCCAGCTTTCACAAAATGTCTATGTTACGTATGCGCACAGGGTGGAAGCAGAGCTCAGTCTTCATTGTCAGATTTCCACATGCCTTTGATAGACACTGTGTGTGCCCATTCTACACTTGGGTCTAAAAATCTGGTATGTAAAGAATATCAGGTACTGAAATGTGTTCAGAGCCAACAGCATAAAAAAACCCAGCGCGACATCTGCCCTGACATGAGCTGAGGCTGCTGTGTAAACACAGGTTTTGCTTTGGCTGGTGTACTTTTTACCTGTTCATGTTCTTCTCTGGTGTGTTGGCAAAGCTGTCAGAGCAATTGCAGGACACTCCTAGGGCTGCTCATACGTTGTTTGCGTTTTGCACCCTCTCTCACCTCACTTGGCCGTGTGCAGATGAGCAGCCAAATACTTCTGTGAAATAGGGAAGCCCGGAGTGAACTCTGCTGCTGTGATCCCTTCAGATCTTCAAGGAGGAGGAATTAGAGGATCAGTGGAATTCCTCAGAGAGGGAGGAATCAGCCATATTACAATTTTTTTTTCTTTGCAGGGGGTGGTGAAATAGGAACAGGTGAGAGGAGGGGCTGGGAATTCTAATAAATACATTTCTGCTGGTGCTAAATGGCTTTCACATGTCAGTATCAATGCAAAGGCAGCACTAACTATGTTGGCACTCACACTGTGAGCTATGAGAACACCTCATTTGGTGTAAGGTCTGTCAGCTCAGCATTCATTTTTTGTAAGAATTAAACAGCTGACTAAAGATGACAAGGAAAAATTAACTTAGAGGGCACTAGAATAGCCTTGAAACCCATTTTAACCGCACTGCTGATGTGACAGACTACATCCTGTGTGTGTGCATGCTTGCATGAGAATTTACTAATACATATAATGTTAATTACCCGCTTACGTCCTGAAGCAAGGCTGGGAATGAATATCAGGAAAAGAGTTGTTTGTTTTGCACGGGCGCCCATGTCCCATATACTTCCAGTCGCAAGGAAATTGCCCCGTTATCTCCACCCTGTGTACGCTCGTGCCTGTAGCTGTAGGGAGTAAGCAGGGAGAAGACACAGAGCTTATGGAAACTCGTGTACCCGTGTTCCTCCACATCCCTCAGCATGGAAAGCGTGACCAGCAACAAGCCCAGGGTCTATGTGTCGTTCCCTCCTCAGCTGAAGCCGTACAGCTGTTGCCTTAGTAGAGAAAGGGATTGGATTTCACAGGCTGTGTAATCTACGACAGTGCTCTTTGGCTTGGGGATAGCAACAAGCCTCACCCAGGCTTAGCCATCCCCTTTCTGCCTGTAGAGGAACGCCCCACTCGACATAGAAGGAAAATTGTTTGCTGAATTTCTGCACAGCCCTCCTTCCAATTGCTGGAGAGAGAGGGGGAGTGAGAGAGTTTAAGGCAGGCTCTGCACTGGTTTTCTGGGCTATTTCAACTTCAGGGCAACTTTAGAGAACTTCAGTTACTTTTGGTAAGTTATGTTTCTTTTAACCCCCCCCCCCTTCTTTTTAGTCTCTGATCCAGATTGCACAAATTTACGGTAGATGGTGGGCTTTTAAAATTGTGAAGAGATGTGGGTGTGGGTATTTTGTGTCCTTTGACAAAGAAAGTGGACATTATGATTATAAAGACATAATGTTCCATGCTGCAGTGCTCAATAAGTGAAACCTGAAGTGCATTAAGTGATACTGCTGGAGAAAAGTATGGCCAGACCTTCAACCAGGGTGCATCCCACCTGGTGTAAAGCTTGGTCTATTTCTTGTGTATGGGAAGAAGTGAGATCAGGGATGAACTAACATATTCAGCCTGCTAAAAAATTTCTGATCCACATTTTAATGCACAGGTTTCAAGTTTTTTTGCTAAGCCTCCCAAAGCCTTCAGAGGGATGTTGGTTCTCAGTCCTATACACACCCGTACATTCAGTGATCTCTATTCCAGATCATGCACGTTGTTTTTCTTACTTCCTCTGTCTGTATACTTAACCCATCGTATGATCTCGAAGATAGTGAAGCTCTGTTTTGTAGTACAGCCAGTCCCAGTTGTTGCAATGAATTGCAAGGTGCAAATTGCAGTTTACTTAGTGAAGTTGTTTTCTGATGAATATGACTTTTCTGTTATTTGTTTTCCCCATAGATATGTTTGGATTTTAATAGTATCTGTGCTTCTACGAAAGGAATTCTATTTGTGTGGATATTGTATCTCAATAGATACCATTTGCAATGTATATATCATAATATACTGACTTGGCACTAGGATCTCTGTATCTTAGTGGTATTTGAGGCTAAGATTAACCTTGAGGCATTTAAAAAATAGATCCATAACCTTGTCAGTAATAGTGGGATCCTGTATGTGTTCACTGCAAGGCTGCTGAGGCTAGTTCACAAAGTGATAGGAAATATAATGGGTAAAATCATTCTGTCCACCTGTCTAGGTTCTTTGCCCCATCCATGTACCTTAATATGTTTCTGTACAGGCTATCAGAAGTAGGATTTGTATCTCTAGCCATCTGTAGAGAGAATGAAGAATTCTTAAAGTTTTGATAGAAAAGAAAAAATGTTACTCACATGAAAGAAAACACTAGAAATCTTCTCCTGTACAACAAAAGTAACTATTCTTTAAAATTTATGAAACAAGAAACACAGAAAGTTGGAAGGTGACTCTTAAGAGATACAGAAATTGGCTTATGATCGCCTGTTGCATGCACAAGGGAAAACTTCTAAGTATTGCCTTGCTATATCTTTTGTTACTATAAAAACTAGAAAGAATTTTGCAGATCTGAGCAAATTAAAGGAAAAACAGCTTACAACAACCAGTTTACTTCCACAATCAATTTGAACGTAGTCCACTATCCAGCATGAAAAAGTTTCAGATATTTAACAGCACAGGAAAACATGTAACATCTCAGAGGTTATTTGGGTTTATTAGCCATGTTTAAAAACGATAAGTGACTGGAACTTTTAATTGCAGTAACTCTGTAACAATAGAGTTAACAATAACTCTTCAGCAATAAACTGAAAACTATGAATCTGCGCCAGGCACTCTGCAGTGCTGAAATGTTCCATGATGACTGTAGCTTTTCTGTGGAAGCATGTAGATTTGTTAGCTAAAATTGCATTTTACTATCTTTGGTGTGGCACTCGCGTAAAGTAAACTCTACTATTACATTACGAGGCTTGTGTAAATCTCTGACTGAAGTTAGTTTGACTCTAGTCACTGCTCATAAGCAATCCATCGAGGATGGCTGCCTTCCAAACCTCCTTTGCAGCGTGTTAACATCTCTTCAGTCGGACAGGGCAGCAGTAACTTCTAGGACTGATTTGCCAGGGGGTTGGAGATGGCACGTATTTTCTGCTTTTAATTGTCTTGGATGCTCAATCTGTATTCACAACTATGAGGTCAACGTGCCTCTATTCACTTTTGGCTGTACTTGAAGCTCATCACTGAAATAAAATCCAACAGTCTGTAATACATGGCCAGGGGAATAGCTGTGATCTGAGTTAACCTCCTGTTGACTTCAGTGGGTTTGGTGCCCTGTGCTCGAAGGCACCCATCTCTGGGAAGCCACTCCAGGAACTTCACAGGCATTTTTCTTAATGTCACTGTGAGTGGAGGGAGTAGGATGTACAGCATCAGGATCTTAACTGAAGTGTCATGTCTTGGATGAAACCACAGGAATATACATGCCCTTGATTTGAAGCTCGAAAGATGCACAGAGGTTTAGGTTGTTTTTTTTTTCCTCAAGTTTTCTACTAAGGCAAAGAAGTCAGTACATCCTATGTAAGTGTAAAACACTGAGGGATTTAAGGAAATATTTCCACGATTTCTCACATCTGGAGACCTAAATAATCAGAATATAAGGCAGTGCATTTGAAAGGTGTGAAAGTTACTGGCTTGTATTCTGAGCAAATATTTGAGTAAACAGATCCAAACTATGTTTTACAACTAGCTATTTTACATTCCATAATGTCCCTCACATGAGGGAGCAGAAAAATATGCAGTGCACTGGGAAAATCTGGGTTTCCACCTCTGGAAAAACATCTTACTGAGTTTCTGGGGTCCATGTTGCAGATTAAATCCCAGTAAGGCTGCAAAAGGCCTCAACATTAGCCCTGCTGTGAGCATGGAGGGGACCTGGCCCTTTGCACCGGCTCAGGCAGACCCAGCAAGGGTGAGCTTTTGCTTTCAGGCAGTTTGCCACGTCCCTGAGCCCTAATGCACTGAACACTTTTCCTGATAACTTCATCTAACAACTACTGCCTTTCCTGCCTCCCTTAGCTGTAACTTCCAATCTGCTTAGGAGGCTTTGGAGGGAAAAGTGGTGGAGCAATGCTGAGTGATATAGGAGATTCAGCCCCTGGCAGAGCCAAGATTAAACCCTACCAAGACTAGGTTGCCATCTCTCCACATGTGGCAGAAACCAAGACAACACTCTTGTGGCAAGAAAGATCCTTTGGATGACCCACATCTATGCTTAGGCCCAGGGCAGGAGGATTATGGCTGCACCTAGGGAAACTTGCTAAATCCATGTGTTTGCTCATGCCAGTTCAGATTTTAAGATCAAGGCTGGAGTTTGTTATTTTGTATTGGGAAATAAAACTTCAGGCTAGGAGAGGACCTGTCATGTCCTAAATACTGCCTACCAACATGTTTACTTCCTGAAAGGAGGCTATAGGTAGCCAAATATCTGGAAGTAACAGATGACTTACTGTATTGTAGAGAATGGGTCACAGTTTTCTATCAGAGAAGGGGAACCCATGGGTTTGCTATCTAAATCTGACCAAACATGTAGTCCAGAGTGGCTGGAACAAGTCAAAATATGTTAAGGTTATTATGGCATGTAAGTAATAAATGAGCCAAGGTAACTGGTAGGGGACCCATCTGCTTGCAGGGCATAGCAACTCTGCAGGGAGCGAGTCCCAAGGCACGGTAACAGCCTAAACCTCAGTGAAATTCCACAGAGAAGGAATGCAAGCGCCTGAAGAAGAGCAGGTGCTGAGCCCACTTCTTCTGCCCAATAAAGATAGCAGTGTCTTCAGAAGGCAAAGTTATCTGTTTTTGAAAAGCACAAATAAGGAGATAAGATTTATATGATTTCCAAGCCTGCTGATAAACACTTGAGACTCCAAAGACATTGTAACCGTTCTTCACCGTTGGGCAAATGTTATTTCTTCTCTGTAGTTAAGAGAACAAACACCACTTGATTTTGATAGCGGTGGGCTGTGCCTGACATTTGCAGAGTCAGGAAGCAGTGTTATCCATCAGCCATCTGATTTTAAATACCTTTCTACCAGCCCACTGACCTCTCAGCTCTCCCACCTTGAAGAGTGATATGTTTGTGGCCTTAGTCAGCCAGCAGTGAAGAGCAAAAGTTTCAAGCTGCATGTATTTCTTTCCATTTTTACAAGTCCTAGCTAAATAGTCTAATAAACTACTACAGATAATAAACTACTACTAACATCTTCCACCTTGCTGTGAGTCCTGAAAACAGACACATTTTATTAGTCCAACCATTCCTATTTTCCGAAGTATCCCATACTTCATACCAGCCCTAGAAATCTGATGTCATTCAGCTTTCCTCAGGTCACCTCTTCATTTACTTGCTGTGTGTTTTGTCCCAGCACTGAGTCCTTCTACTGTCAGCCAGGCACAATGCTCTATGTTTCCCTCAAAATAACTACATGCAGGAACTTCTCCTTGCCTCATGTCATTCTCATTGTAATCCGAAGAACCAGCTTTAGCAGAATTACTTGGAGGAGTGAATTCCAGAATGGAAATTTTAGTGCGAAGAAGAAACGCAAAGGACATGCATGGAGGAGCAAAAATTAGAGTTTGGTAGCAGATGGGATAATAACTTTTCTATGCAGCAAGAACTGCTTTAACTGATGGCTGCATTATATTCTGAAGGATGAAAATGCCTAAGTGGAATTAGGCACTGTTATTTTAAAAAATAGTTAGAAATCAGCTTCTGGTGAACCTCAGGGAGGTGCGAAGCAGTTCCTCAGATCAGATAACCATCCAAAAGTTTGGGTTGTGTTTTCTGTTTGATATGTGTGCGGGTTTATTGGAAGGTATATGAGATGATGATATGAGAAGTGATCATGAGAAAGCTAGTGGTTTCAATTGCAGATATTTCCTGCTTTGAGCACAGCTTTCTCTATTTGTGTTTCTAAAATCAGATGAAAGCACGAAAGCAAATAATTTACAAGAACAAAAAAATGTCATTAAGCATTCCCTAAATATTTTCATATATGTCAGAATTGGTCTGATTTATGCTTTAGTGAAAGGTTGCATTGATTTTTATATGAACTGTGTCCTTGCAATACTTAAGGTTGACTTTTTCACATAATGGGCTTGATTATGAGACAAAAATTATTTGTGCAATGAATAGCTTGGACAGCTCAGCGACTAATTGAAGTAACCAGACTGTCGGAGGCCATTTTGGAAGCACTGGGCATTTTCGCATGAGAATGACTACATGCAGCGTTTGTACTCATGGAGATGAATGTCTACAAAGGCAATGATGTGCAGTTGTGATGCTAACTTATTAATTAGGCTTCCTGTGAACATACAGTGCTAGAGTGGTCATGAAGGGTAGTATGTTCCTAGGCTTTGCTATCACTCTGTTCTTTTGGGGTGTGTTGGACTAGAAAATTGACTGCGTAAGTGGTGTAAAACAGACTTCTGAAAGTTATTTCACATGCAGGTATTTATAAGGGGACATTTCAGTGACACACAGAGCTGTGTGGAGGCAGGACTCCAGCAGAACTGTTATGAAAGGAATACATTTAGTAATGGCACAGTGATCTTACATCTATATTTGGATTGTATGTCCACAGTGGATTTAAGAACTGCTTCAGTCAGTCTAAGAGGAATCTGTGAATGAAATGGTTTGGATAGAGATAGCAGGGGAAATCATATTTTTCTTTTTAAAACTATCCTCCCTCAGAGATTGAAAAGAAGCTTTTGGATAACTACTGGGTTATGCCAGGAAAGCTCATCCCGGAGATTAGGGCATTAATTACATAGTGATAAAGTATACATTGCATGCTTCACCAACCAAATAGATGAACTGTATTTATTCTAAATAAACCTTAAAGCTCAGAGAACTCGCAGATAAGCTCAAGAACGAATATAATCTTTCCTAAATATACTGGCTTGTTTCCGGGAAAGAAATCAGGGTGCTTGGTGCGTCTGACAACAAATCATCCCTGAGTCTCATGGTGAGCAGATCAGAGCAGCCATCAGGACTCTCCAAGGAGCCCAGGACAACTTTCCATAGCAGCATTCACTGCGCATACTGTCAGTGCAAGATGATGTCCCAGTCACCTCATGGGCTCTGGAGCACATTGCTGTACACATGCAGAAATGCCTCTCTCTCTTGATTTAAAGAGTGATGCAACCCCCCTCTTTCAGTACAGGACCATGGTGTACCCAGGAGACAACTGCACAGTGCAGCAGCTTGGAAGGCTGTGCTCGGCAGGTTGCAGAACAGATGGGTTGATGGTTAAGCAGGTGGGGTATTTGCATGCAGGCAAATGGTGCTCAGCCCAGCAGCGTGATACTTCAGGGCACTTATCACTGGAGGGTGCTCTGAAATAGGGGGGCTGAAGTAGCTGAGTTGGATTAGCTTGTTGGATGTGGACCATAGCTGATAGCAAGGCTTGGGTATGAAAATCTTGGGCAGGAAATAATGGGATTTCCTACTTTCCATTTCTAGAGGTTTTTTTTTCTGAAGAAAAGTTCAAATTCACGTAGTACCTGTGAATAAAGTTTCTGGCAGGCCCACTCTGAAGTCCTTTGCAGGCTGCTATCTCTGAGTTCAGTCTGCCCAGCAGAAGCAGTTCTCAAGAGAAGATACCCTGGCAAAAGTCTGGGAGCAGGGAAGTCCACAGCACACTCCAATACCACAGCAAGACTGCCTAAAGGTGCCTGCAGACCCTTGTGATGCAGTGGTGGAGTCGAAGACAACCCCGGAGCAAGGACAAAAGCAAGTGGCAGGGAAAGAAAACCATTGATTTTGGATTATTTCTGACGGGCACTGAGAGAGCAGCCAGAAGCGCCAATACACACAGACACATCCAGCTACAGAGCAGTGAACACCAGTATGGGGGAGACAGCTTCACACAGCAAAACCCCTCCTTGTCCCCATGGTCAGCCACAGCCTTTTCAGCCCAGGGGAAACAAGTTGTAGGTGTTGCATCAGACTCAGGTGTCATGGAGCTGTATTGGCACATAAGCAGCAACACGCACAGCAGCCCTTGCAGCAGCCAGGGTGTTTGGGGTGTTTCTACTGACTGCTGCCACTGCCATTCTCAGCTGTGTCCTATTAATTCGTTTGCACTCCTTTGTGTCTGGAGCTCATTGCTGGTTCATTTCAGCCTCTGCCTTGCTTTGAAAAGTGGGGATTGGAGTCAAGTCAGCAGATCTCCACCCTGCTGTGTGATAGGGAAGCAGTGGTTTCGCGGTGCTCTCCCAAGTTGTGACATGCATTGAAAACTGGTCTTCTGCCAGCAGTCCTCTGTGGGGAAGTGCATGAACACCTCTCCACTATCACATTAATATTTCACAGCCTGGGCTGACAGAAGTCAGGTCCCTGGGCAGCACACATAGATATAGCCCAGGAGCTGGGGCTTTCATTTGCACCAGAGCAAAGGGAGGGCAAAAGAGGTATAAAAAGCCATGAGCATTTTCTCCTTCCCACAAATCCTTCTCTTTTAAATGCCCATAAAGGGATGGAAAGGGAGGGAAAACCATCATCCTCTAATCCAAAACAGGAGCTGGCTGTCACATGAGCAGAAACAGACCACACTAGCTTCTCCACTAACTCTGTTCTTGCAAGGAGACAGAGATGGACCGCGATAAGGTTTTGGCTCTTGGACACGCTTGGAACTACGTGCAATGCCAGTCAGAGCCTCAGGTGCTCAGAGGAAGGGAGCTGGGACTTACTAAGTCGGCGCTGACAAATTGCAGCAAGGAGCAATATCCTTGACCTGGCTGCAGTAGCTTTGAGAAGGGGTGAGAGTTTCCTGCTTTGCAGAGACTTTGCAGGAGGCAGTGTCTCTGGCATGAAGGCAGACTCAAATTTGAGAAACTTACTATTGTTGCACAAAAATGGTACAATGCAGTCATGTTTGTCAAGACCTATTCTTGTCGTTTATTGCTGCTGCAGTCTGATGGCAGGTTAAGGTTCCCACTGTGTTTAGTGATATATAGCCACCTACCCGGATATGCCTTCAAGGACTAAGAAGCTTTGTGTCAAGCAAGTGAAGCAAAACGGAGGCAGTAATGAGGAAGTAGTGGAAACAGTTTACAGAGAAAGAAGGGAGGCTTTGGGGGGCTGTGTTTTGGTTTGTTTCATTGTCTAGAAGATCTTAGAAATTCTCAGTCATAATAAATCCCTGTTGTCTGGACCAAATATGTGGATGCACTTATCCAGCATGTGTGTTCCTGCAAAGTGCTAGTGGTGGAGGCACATAGTACAACTGAGCATGGGCACTGTGATCTTGCTGTGTGTGGGATCTGCTGCTGCTGTCCTGCAGATGGGCAGAAACTTGGAGACCTGAGTGCAAAATCTTGTGTACATTTGTTTTCTAGTCAAGAAAAATGAGGGAGTTCTACACAGAGGGTTTAAGTGTTATAGCCAGCCTGCAGCTGCTGAAGTTTCTGTTCCCACTGTCATGCCCATCGGGTGTTTGGAGACAGAATACAATGTGCAGTGCTGTACTTCTTAACTTCAGTCCAGCTCCCCTCAAACCAGAGCAGCTCATTGGCTGTGGAATTACAGCAACAGCAGCACAAGACCTATAACTCCCAGGTGGATTTTTATCATGACAGGCAGGAAAAATTGACTGACATTCACCCTGAGGGTGAAAAATGTGGCAAGAGCATGTTCAACTGCTCAGAGACATGGACTCACTTTGGGCTGACAGCAGTAAGGATGTTCTACTGACAGGGCATGAGGTATTCCCATGAAATGAGATCTACATTGCTTTTGGAAAATACATGGACATGGCCCCCCCACAGACACCACAAATAGCTTACTAAGCAGATTTTAAATATTAGGACATCCTGTTCACAAAATAAATTAATGGAAAATTAATGCTAATTAGCCATCTGTCTTTAAGCAGATTTGAGTGAGTTCAATGCAAGAACCGTCCTGACAGCCCTTCCTAACTTTCAACAAAGTAAAAAAGTACAGAGGCTTGTTTAAAGTTTATACTGAAAAAAGTCACAATGCAGTATTTTAATTTTTTTAATAGTAGTAGATCAGTCTGTTCACTGCTCAGCTGAGTTGCTGTTGTGGTTTAATCCCAGATGGCAGCTAAGCCCCACACAGTCACTCATTCACTCCCCACCAGGTGGGATGGAGGAGAGAATCAGAAGAGTAAAAGTGAGAAAACTCATGGATTGAGGTAAGACAATTTAACAGGTAAAGCAAAAGCTGCGCACACAAGCAAAGCAAAACAAAGAATTCATTCACCACTTCACATTGGCAGGCAGGTGTTCCACCATCTCTAGAACATCAGGGCTCTGTCATGCATAACAGTTACTCGGGAAGACAAATGCCAAATGTCTCCAAGTGTCCCCCTTTTCTTCTTCTTCCTCCACCTTTATATGCTGAGTACGACACCATATGGTATGGGATATCCCTTTTGTCACTTGGGGTCACCTGTCCTGGCTGTGTACCCTTCCAGCTCCTTGTGCACTCCCAGCCTATTTGCTGGTGGGGTGAGAAGCAGAAAAGGCCTTCACTCTGTGTAAGCACTTCTCAGCAATAACTAAAACATCTCTGTATTATCAACACTGTTTTCAGCACAAATCAAAAACATAGCCCCATACTACCTATTATGAAGAAAATTAACTCTACCCCATCCAAACCATTACAGTTGCAAAAATAGTACTTTTTGTAAAAAAAGGTTATTTGCAAAGTCATGAAATATATGTATATACACAATGCATATTTACATAGAAGTAGTATGTGCTTAAATGCGTTTTGCACTGATAGGCTAGTTGGCAAAGCAAACACTTTTGTTTTCCATTAGGGCTGGATTCAATAAAAATGTTGGCTGAGTTCACTGCAAGCCTTGGAAACCATTGGAGTATTCAAGGCTCAGGCAGTCAGATGCCTGCTTTATTTTCTATTGACAAAGGAAAAGGAGGAATGAGTAAATGTAAAACATTTCCTTCCAGCATTGAGCTAAGAGAGGCAGCATGGTGCAGAGAGGAGGTGGAATCCAGATCATCTGGGCTGTATTTATTGCTGTCTCTGCTGCCAGCTGCTTTGTGACTTTGAGCAAGTAGTTTTTTTGCTATGCTACCTTACTTCCTGCGAGGCAGGGAGAGCTTGCCTGCTTTCACATGGTGCTCTGGGCAGGTACAGGGACTTTCTTGATGAACGTGACCAAATGCTGCAGTTGCCAAGCTGGCATATTCATATGTGCTAGGCAACGCTGTCTGGGTGATCAATACCCCAGAGAGTGCAAGGGTGCCCTTTGAGAGTGCAAAGAGAAAGATGCTCATTAAGTAGCACTGTGCCTGCATAAATACATATCCATAAATACTGTTAACCAGTGCCTTCTGCTACTACAGGTCCAAAAGTCATTCAGAGCAGGAGCTGGGTTGGCAACCTCATTCATCTATACTTAGGGTCTCTTATTTAATTTCCTACACCACTCCCAGAGAAGAGCAGTTGCTTTAGGGGGAGGTCACAGGGAATGGGGTAGCTATTTTGAAATGGTTTCTGTATGGTGCTTCCAGAGCTGGTTTCAGGTTCTCAGTGTGGATGTGGAGGAAAGAAACCTGGCATCTTCTTTTATTTGTAAGATGCATTTTCTGCCAAATGTGAAGAACAGGAAAAGCATGTGAAAGCAAAGAGTGAGTCATATATGGCCTTCTGCATGTCACCATTAATTGCTCTGTAGTTCGAGTGATATTTAGGCTATAGCTGGAAAACTTCTGCCTATATCTTACTTGCTTGTGTTTTTCACGTTACACACCGATGTCTTAATGCTACTTGCTGTATACATGAATTGAATTCATGGCTAATCTACAATATGCCTGCATTTTTTCCTGTAAGTATTTACTCTAACAAGGATACACAATGTGCAGTGCTCTGTGCTCTGCTGGATTTTACAATATTGAATCAAAGCTGATCTCAACCTGTATCAGAGTCTGAATTGCAAGATGAATGTGATGTAGCATGACATGTATTAGTTTCCTTGAGGCTAATAGATACCTTGCTTGAGTAGGCACAGAATGATATCTCAATACATCAAGATTTGATCCTCTGGCATTAAATGACCAGTGACTATCGTCTGAGCCCTACAGATTGTATAAGCTTCCATTTATGGCACTGTTTAACCTACTGATGAGTCAAGGTGTCTTTCATGAGCACCCCCTTGGAAATACGTGGAACACTAGAGCTTTGGCAGAGCTACCTCTCCGCAAAGCTGTATACAATCTCAAGACTCTCTGCTGAGTGTTGGGACAGATGATGTAAGAACTTGCCACAGATTGTGGGGATCATATGCCTTTATGCACAGTACAAAACCTGTGAATAAAGATGCAATATGCAGTCTAGAGCCAGAGTAATTAAAATCAATAGAAAACATCGATAGACGATCTGTGTCTATACACTATACAGCAGTACTCCCCTTTATTTTTTTAAACCAAGAAGGAAAGAGATTATTAAGAGTAACGGGGCAACACTAGCATAAATTTTGCCTGACATAATGTATCTTTATTGTAAGTTATCTAAGTTTAGGAATTGCTTTACCTGCATTGATTTTCCCTCCTGTGCAGGATACATAATGTATTCTTCTTACAACAATATATTTGGTAACCTGAATCAGTCAACTGAACTGAAGTGCAAGACACTTGAGTTCAACATCTGATTTGTTGGGTGGTGCAGTCACATCTCTTCCGTCTCTGCCTCCTGCTCCCTGTCCCTCCTCCTCTTCCCTTGGTTCTCTCCATTAGTTTGACAGAAAGGTCTTCAGGACCAGCACTGTTATTCATTGTGTATTTGGACAGCATAATGAGGTGTCAGTCTTGGGAGAAGCTCTTGGAAATTACCGAAGTATAAATTGTAATAGAAATTAATTAAGTGAATACCAGTGTCCTAGGTGTGAAGGCAGAGTGTAAAAATTAACCTAAGGGTCTGACTGGTTTAACGTGTGATCCAAAGCTTCTCAGAGGCGCATATCCACCCTTTAACACGCAGCCAGGACTTCCTGCAACATACTCTAGTGCGCACTAGTCCTGCACGGACAACTTTGTAATGCGAAGAAGTTGTATTTGAATGGTCATGGGTTAAAGCTGGTTATTCCCACAGTTCCCATCTCCTAATGTTTTCCACTCATGATGTTCTTCTCTTTTAATGTTCATAGTAACTTCTGCCAAAAAAGGTGTTTCCTATCATATTCTCCTCACATTGTGTGTTGTGGGTTTTGGTTTTGTTGGTTTTTTTTTTTTACTCCATATTTTCAATCCCCAGAGAGCTAAAGTTAGTCATAAACATGGTTTTGGCTATCAGATTCATGTGTGGTTTGCTATAGCAACAAAGAAAGTGTTAGTCAGAAACTGGCATGAAGCTATAAACACATTTTTTTTTTTGTGACATTACCCAGAGTTATCTTAATTTATGTGGTACACTGTTGCCACACAACTGCATCATACCTAGACTATTATGCTTATCAAACAGGCACTTCATAGAAAACCCAAAGAATCTATTACAGAGAACTAAGCAAGTCTGCTGATGTCATCTGAAGATCATAAGCCAAATTCTGCTGTTGCACTGATATAAATCCAGCTGAACTCCTTCAGAATACACATTTAGATCAGAGGATGAAATCTGAATCTATCTGAAGCTATTGAACAAGAGGAAAATTGTCAGGGAAATAAACACTGACTGCCTTTGTTGTTTTCACCTCCATGATTTTACTGCAGCAAAATGCTCAGAGATAAGCATTATCAGATTGGGATAGATGGTTTAAGTTCACTCCTAACACACTTGGAAAACATAATCTGCAGCATGGCAGGGAAAGCAAGGCTTGGGTAAAGATTGTTTCCAGTTGTGCCTATGCAGCACTGGGAAGGTGCACTTTGTGCAGAGCCAGTGTCTCTCCAGCTGGTCTGGGGATGAGCAGGAGAGGCTTGTGCAGCAAGTACTGGCTTCCCTGGGGAGTTGGTTGGGTTTGTACAACGTTCACGGAAATCCCACAGCTAGACAGCTACTAGTGCCTGAGCCAGGTAGTTTAAAGGTTGCCCTGAAGGTTCTACAGAAGTGGTGTTTATTGCCTAGGCAAAGTAAGCACATTCCTGTTAATGCTTTATTCCAACCATTTGTCTTGTCTTAGCTGCACCTTTTTAGGAATACAAACCCTCCTCTTTTGTGACAGCTGCATTTACTAAAAACCACATGTGCAAAAAATGTGTTTTCCAGTATTCCTGAGCTGACAGTGCTCAGCAAGGAGAGCTTAAACTTGCCTAGAAATTGTTCAGATACATTTTCAGACTGTTTTATTCAGACATGCAGCTGTGAAGTGTTCATGGCCTCCCTTGCTGCAGAGATGTGAAGAGTAACCTACAAGTAATATCCACATATCCAAGCAATTAGAGTAACAAAACACTCAGAACCTTCTTGTACCTACCAGTCCAGAAGTTTCTAAGTGGGCCAGTGGTTCCAGCTGCAGAGGATGATCCCGTGGCAAGATGTAGTTTGCACGTGTTGCAGAGGCTCTCTGAGAATGGTCCTTCAAAGTCCAGGGATCAAGAACAAAATCTAGCACCAAGCACTGGCCAAGCTGTGTCCCAAATACAAAGAGCCCCTTTCCTAACTGAACCCATAAGCAGAAGAAAATGCCCCAGGAGATCACACGTTTTAGTCCTGGCCCTGTTCACTGTGCTTGGCTTAACGTTGTTCTGGGTTCTATGCGCTGGTCCTTTCAAAATTTTTTGGGATAATCTTACCATGGTAGATTTACCTACTACAAAAGTGTAAAAGGATCTGGTTTTCAGTTAGCAGCTCCTGAATTAAGACTTACTCTGGGCTGTTTGTGCCCTTTTCCCATCTGTGCCCAGCTGCATTATAGCACTGCACTGAAAAATGTGAAACACTTGGTTTCTCTGAAAAAAAGGAGAGCTCTGGCTGTTTGTCTTCTTCAGTGATCAGTGCTGCGCTTTTCTGTTTCCTTTACTCCCTTTTGGTCAAATAGGGGCAGAATTTCCCCATAAGAGTACTCAATTTGTGATTAAATAGTGTTCAAGTATTTGCAGTGAAAAAAAAACACACAACCACATTCTGCTTTTGGTCTAGTTGCTAAATGCTGTCAAAACTGATCCCAACAGCACTATATAAAGCAAATATTTCAGTCATTGATAAAATGTTATTGACATTTCAGTTCATGGAGGACTTTGGGAGTGCAGTATTTTAAAATATTGCAGTAAGATGGTGGTGGATCTTTTCATTTGTTGATGGTAAAGTGAAATTATTTCACCTTGTAAATAGTAGAGAGGATAATTTCTCCTTTTCTGGCTTTATTGACTGTAAGCTGTGTATGGTGGTGGAGCAAGGAATGCAACCACACTTTCCTTAGGAGCAAGTACTAGTCTCTCTGCTGTTCATGATCCACCACAGCTCATAAACAGAAAGCAGAGAGTTCTCACTGGGGCTGTTGGATGAGGCAGGGTGCAAGAGAGCATAAGCAGTAAAACACTACTGGTTTTAAAATACTTTTTGCAGGTGCAGAAAAACCTACAGATGTACTCAGCAGCATCTCCAGGTGCTTCCTATTCTGTCCTCTTGCAGTCAAACTCTCCATAGAGAGTCCACAAGTCTAGGTGGTCATTGCCATTGTGCAAAGCAGGGATGCGCCACTGGATTGTCCTCCTATTGCACAGATTTAAATGACTCTGAAGAATCCTCCTGAGAGAAGAATCAGATCCACATACTTGCAGTAGATCTCAAAACCTGTAACTAAAGCTCTGGGTTTTTTCTTTTCCTTATACTATCTCTGTAGTGGTACAAGGCTGTTGATTTAAGTAGACCCCCTGATCTGGCTAAAGGGCAAAATGTAGTTTACTCTTCCTTATACATTATTCTGAATGTAGCACAGCTGGTCATCAAGAAAAACATTGCCATGTGCCTTCAAAAAGAAAGCATCCTGGTTTTAACTGAGTTAAAAAATATTTAACCTGTGTGTAAGTAGACCATTATGATTAAGAAACAGGTACTCATTTCCATAAGAGATCATTATTTTATTATTACAGAGAGGCTCTGAATGTTTGGAAACGTTATGAATCACCCCTAGAGTTGAAAATCGTATCCAAGAAGTATAGTCCTCTTGGTGTTTTCAAACAACACTACCAATCTCAATTCATTCACCAGTTACCACATGGATGAGTTGCGGTGTAGTTACTTTCTCACTGTTTAAGTCTTTAATTAAAAAGAAATCAAAAACCACAGTTACAAGTCTTTAAAAAAATGTCTTCTCCCTCTCATTTATTCTAGCCTCTGTGAAACATGAAACTGAAATCTATTTCCTTAACTAAACTGTGTTTTTCTCTAATCTATTAGGCAAGCATGCTGGTTTGTTATTTTTGGGTGCCTCACTACTGGCTAGAAGAGAGGGAACGGAGAGGGAAAATGAGCACTGAATCATTTAAAAAAGCATACACAAAGGTTTTTTTAATTTATTTTTGCAAAAATATAATGCAACAAGTTTGACATCTTTTTTTTCTTCTAAAACTTAACGTGCACTTAAAATCACAGTGCTTTTCAGTCTCATATATCTAATTGTTTGTCATTTCAAATAATAAAGGTTAAGTTCACAGATTCCATTTGTCAAACAGCAAGTTTAGAAAATGCTGGGGTAAGATATGCCTCTGGTAAGGAAAGACATTCAAAAAAGAGGTGAAAACCAATGAACCAAAATAAGGAGACAACATTTTTGAAAGTAATTTGGTAGGTCACCTGTTGAATTCTTTTAAAATCTGGCATTTTTGGACTGAAACCCAAGTCTACAGTCCAGACTTGGGTAATTCAGATTTTAATTACATTGATGTGAGCAGAACTATGCCAATTAATTTATCTGACCCAAAGGATTAATTTATCTTTAAATGATCATTTATGAGTCTGTAAATTCACAGTCTGCATCCAGAATTCCTCTCTAATTTTAAAGCAACTCTTGTACACCACACAAAAACAAGACAAAGTTAGCTGTGCCAAGTACTATTTTGCTACAATCACTGTTTATTGATAGAAAAGATCTTTATCTTAACAAAGTGAGGGAACTGCTAACTTTATCTTTGATGTAAAATATTTTCCCATAATAATTTTCTGTCACCTTTATCCCATATCTCTTCTATTACATATACATTAAAGAATTTAAAAGCCTAAAAGATATTTTCTTCTATGGTGATTTACATCCAAACAAGTTGCCCAGGGAATTTTCTTGCAAACTGAAAACCTGTTTCCAAGGGCAGATATTTATATAAAAGCCCCCATAAAAGGTTGTGGAAAAACTACAAGGGTTTTGCTGCATTCCTGTTTTGAGAGGGTCTATGCCTAGCATACCAGAGAGACAGCCAGAGTAACATCACTACATTAATACTGCTGCATCTGGGCACTTAATTTTGCACTGAACTTTGTCAATGGAGTAAAGACAAATAAAAGTCTTCCTAGACCATAAGGATCTTTAATGTGAACTCTCTCGCTATATATATATGCATATGTTTATACTAATATATAAATACAAAAAATTTTACTGCGCATCAATTCTGATAAGGACTTTTTTAAGCAGTGGTTTTGAAGACCAGTTTGGGCTGAAAAGTCTGTTTCTAATTTGGAGTAGTCAGTTGCTTTGGGCTTTTGCATAATGTTAGTAAACCCTCTATTCTTATTGTTATATTAAGACCTATTCTACGGGACCCTCTGCCAAAAGCACCAAGAATCCTTCTTTAATGTGTCAGGGAGAGGAAAAAGTGTAATCAGCTTCCCTTGCTCCCTCTCTGACTACCTTAAGAGACATATCGAGCTTATGACCACTGCTTCTCAGGCAATACTGACTCTGCAGCCAGAGAAATTAAATCTCCAGAGCTGCCAATCAAGCCTGCACAGGAAGAACAATCATTTTTAATAAATGTATTCATTTGATTAATTTCTACATCTCAGCCGGGCTGTGCTTTGGCAGTAGAACAGGCAATCTGCTCTGAGACAAGCCTGTATTCTCGGGGTAGGTGAATCAGCAAGGAGAAGGAATGTGGGAAAGTTGATTTGTGTGAGCTTCATGGGATTTATCTGCAATAAACACCCACCTACCTCCACTTCTAGGAAGGTCCTGGTAAGAGCTGAGTTCACAGCTTTCTCACAGGGAGGACAGTAGGAATCGACTGCCCCTTACTCTGGGAGGAAGCAAGCTTTGCATTCACTTTCCAAGTCTAGTTTGTTATATAAGTGGTTTCTTTTAGAGGGAGAAAAGCTGCAACATGCCTAATTAATATTGGATAACCAAATAACTGCAGAGTAGTTTCTACTAGGGCTTCTGAAGCTGGTAAGCAAGAGAAGAGCACTTCACTTGCAATATGCCCCTTGTGCCCTTCTTAAAATTCAGACCATCCAGATGGGCAGATTTTAGCTGGGTATTTGTGCAACTATTTGCAGCACTGGTAGGGACTTAATCCCAAGCAGAAACAGTATCTCCAAAGAGAGAAAACTGTTGAGAGTCCCTAGAGATAAAACTCTCGAGGATCACAGTGGATTAGACCAGTCTTTATTGCTTTATTTGGCTACAAATCTATAATTTGATTTTGCCCTGTCCAAAAGGGTGGTAAGAAATTTTGGTTCAGTCCAGGAGATAGGACATACACAACAACAATTGCTAAAAATTTATTCCTTTCTTTTACTGACTTTGTGAGAATAGAGGGCCTGCAGCCCTGGAAAGATTGTAATTGACAGTTATCAGAGAGGGTCGTATTGTCACACCATCATCACAATAAATATACTTTCTACATGAATTCCGTGGTGTTCTGGTGTGAAACACACACTGGAAACCCATTCTGTCACATAGAACCTGAGAGAGAGGAAAATTCCTTCCTAAGACAAACAAACACCCAGACACAGAGCAGGACATTACACCCACCCTCCAGGCAATCATTAGACTAAAACTACAGAGATAGTGCAGAAATTGTACTTACCATCAGGTAGAGGAACCAGCACTGAAACTCTGGTTGTCTTGTGGGTGCCATGAGCATTTCTCCAGCCGCCTTTTTCACCCTGCCACTTGCAGCTGTATTTTAGCTAGAGGAAGGATGGCACAGGAGAGGCAAATTCAGGTATCAACCACTTCTGCCTGCTTTTGCTGTCTCTTTTGAACATCATTCTGATCATCTCACCACAAACTTCGGTTGAGAGCTTCTTTTCAAACACTGTCTTACTCCCACAGAACATTATTCTTTTTTAGCAATGAGTGAATATCAGACTAATAAAATACTTTAGTAAATATTCTATTCTTGTACCAAAAGAGTTATATGGATCTGGCCAAATTACATTTCTTATATAGCCAAAAAAAAAAAAAATAAAATAAAATGGTTATAGCTGGATGAAACTCATTAACCCAGGATCTGGGAAATTTCAAATTGACAGGGAGGGGAGGAGGGGGAAGGTCCCATGTGCCTTTCAATGTTTAAATATGACTCAGGCTGAGAAAGTCTGTGTAGAGCCCCACCAGAGTGATTTATTCTCATTCTCTGAAATGTTCTGTGGATTCTATTAAGTTTATCTTTACCATCAGAGGAAAGATGGACCACTGTAAGAATAAAGAGCTCCTTTGATCAGTCTCACTAAGGGTTTTGCTCCTGTTGGTAAAGTATGAGCAGGCATGCTTTCAATAGTTTTAAATCTGTGTGCCGACCTTATCAATAAACACACACTCATGGGAAAGCCATTCACTCTCCTTTTCATCTGGGGGCTGTTAGTTTCTCTTTTTATGGTAGTGTTTATATCTGTTCTTAGTTGCCAGTGCTCTTCCACATCTTCCCTGGTATTAGTCAACCTGTAGAAAATGCTCTATAAAATCCTGCAGAACTCAGAATGGTTTGTAAGGAATCTCAATTCCCTGCATTTTTCTAGTTGGATGCACTTTGCACAACAGAGTACAGTACCCTTTGATAAAAGTAGGAGCTAACTTCACAAACAGGTCTCCAGCTGGCAAGGAGACCAGTGATTGTAACTTACGTACATTTTTCTGTTTTCAGAAGATTTTGAGATGAGATGGAGGCTTTTAATGAAGTACTCTAACTGCGGACAAGGGCAGCTTAACATACCAAGGCGTTGAATCAAAACATCTTGTCCATGTCTTGAATGGAAGGAAACTATTCACAGGTTGGTTATTTGGGAGTAGCTGCTCCTTTAGCTCTGTTGTGCTACAGGCCCCTGCTTTTGGCTCCAAAGCCTGAGCTGCATTCATCACAGTACAAGTATACAGCCCAGTGACAGAGTGCAGCCAGGGGCATTACCAAACCAAATGCAAAACAAAAGCAGGAGTATACCTTAAACACAGGCCTAGCTGGTTCTGATTGCATCCTGCAGATAATAGTAGCACAATCTTTTCATTCAAAACTAGTTCTTTGTCTTCATCACAGGGAAAGTTAGGGAGACCAGAATTTCAGGGCTTGGTGGGGTGGGTCCTACTCCCAGCACAGGGCAGAGGGGAAACACTGAAAGGGAGGTGCTATTCCTCACTTTATCACTTCTTCTGAGTCAGAACAGCTGCTTTTCCACTGTGGCAATTGTTCATTTGGAGCTGACAAGCTGGTCCGTCTAGCTGGAGCTACTGCGTGCCTCCCGCTGTCACTCTGGCAGTGGTTCAAGTGAAGTAACACTGCATTCCTGCGATGGAAGGCTGGGAGAGGCAGCCTGCTCTGTGACATTGCTGCCGCATCTCCCCGTTGCCACCAGTCCTGCCCAGATAGAGTGACAGCCGCGGCATTCCCACTGCAATCCTGCCATGCCCCAGAGCCCTGCCCAGCAGTTGTTGTAACTTAGTCTGTGGTATCTTGCAGGACAATGGAATGGATCCAGGTCCTTGGCATGTGCTGGGAAATCTCTGTAGAAGATGAACCTCTTGATCCCCAGCATATTTGGAGCTGCTTACTGGGAATGCCATGGGACTGCTGGAGTTTATGGTCAAGCCTACACAGAAAGTGCAAGAGCCTATGAGGTGCTTTAAACCTCGTGTCAGTTTCCTCAAGGAACACGTTTGTGTGCACAGATTTTATTTGCAGACACTTTCAGATTCTTATCTTTGCCAGCTGATGCTTGCAGGATCGTTTTCCTCAAGCATTGTTTTCTTGAAAGGACATGACTCTTCCACCAAACTGCTCAGGAGGATTTAGGTGTTGGGGATAATTGCCCTGAACTGCCACAGCCAACCCCCTCACACTGAGCAACTCTGCAACACTCCTGTGTTCCCAGTTTCTCTTGTTCATGGTCTTCACACTTCGTGTTTGCACTCAAGGAAATTCATAGCAGAACCCAAGGTGTGATGTTAGAGCAGATGTTCTTTGCCATGTAGCTTCCAGACAGCAGTTCTGGACAACAAACTTACCATGCTTGATTTCTTTTTAACAATAGACCTTGAAGCATTACAGCATCACTAGGCTTTTAGTCCTCTTTAATGTAGCCCTAGGTCACCACTTCTATTTGTAACTTGAGCTGAATACAAAAGCCCTGGGGGAAGCAAACAGAAATAGTGAAACATTTCGGGCCACTGCTGAGTAACTTGTAGGCATTACTCAGTGGTTGTATGTATCATTTGCAAAACATTTTTAGTGCAGGGATAAGAAAATCTCAGCTTGTCAAGCCAACTGATGCAGTTAGCAGAACACAAAGATCTGCTTGTGTATTCAGAGATCTTTAGCACAGTTAATTTTGGAAAGTGGTGAAAATAATTCTTTCAAGTGCCAAAGTTCATATTCTTATCCAGAAAATGGTAGCTGAGATGAAGAAGGTGGTCCTTTTTCTGTCATTGTGACACTGACTGTAAGGGCTTTAAAAAAAAGTTAAATAAAATCATATTTAGACCATTTTTCAGTCATGGGAGCTTTAAAGAAACCAACCAACCAACCAACACAAAAAAAGGAATAGTTTATATGCTTGATAACACTGACTACATGAAGTGACATTTTAATCAGCTGGTTGAGCTACATTTATTCATCAGTCTCTAGTCTTTTGGGATATCCTGGAAAATCCAAAAAAACCCGTTGCAAGGTGCATTAATTCCATAAGTTATCAAAGTAATAGAGACAGTGGACTGGGATAGGAAAAAAAAAAAAAGCAGGCAGGAAATCTGAAGCACTGAGCTTGCCAAAGAAAAAATTCGGTGTTTGAATTGCTGCCTTTTTGCTTATAACCCAGGAAGTGAAAAATTTCTCTTAGTAAACTAAAGTCAGGTGAACTTATCTGAAAAAGTGCTCTTGAGAGGCCAAGATGCATGCCAAAGCATGTGCATAGTGTTCCTGTTATCAAGTGCTTTCCTGAACTGGGACCCACGATTTTAAGTATTCTAACTATTCTAAATATTCCCTTTTCAAATATAAGAAGAGAATCAGAAGGGGCTGTGGGGCTTCACAGCAGCACTGCTCAGGTGGCTGTGAGAGCTCTGAGGGAAGAAGAGGAATCCCAGTAATTGCAATACCTGCAAGAGAGGGAGAAGAAGCTGTGGAGAAAAAAAATCAGGCTCACTACCCATTTTGAGAGGGATTTAATTTTGAAAATAGGAGGTATTCTGGAGCAGCGCATGGGAACTAACAGACTCATGGCAGGGTGCCTGGGGGCACAGGGACAGGCACATGTACAGGTACCAGGACTGATGGCTGAAGGAAGAGAGGTCTGATACAGCAGCCAGCTAAAGCTGTCCCTGACAGCAGCGATGCACAGCCTTATTTACAAGACATTAGCATACAAGGGACGACTGTGAAATCTGCTGACATACGTGTATAAATTCTTTGCTGGGTCAGACACAGTGCCAACAATGACAATTACATTAAATTACTATTGTTGTTGGTTGCCTTGCAGCTGTTCACTCCTCTTTCTACTTATTAATAAGACAAATCAGGTTATGTGCCCAGAGTGTGCTTTGAACTGTCAGAAGAAACCTGATCTAAAGATGTCCCAGCTTTGCCCACATGTCAAGGCACAGGTCTTCTAACTGGCTGTGGACACAAAGCTGTTAATTTCCACAGTACTGCACAAACAGGGCTGTTCATTTCTTATCATAGCTAAGAAAGGGTAACTATCAAAAACCAAAATCCTAGTAAAGAAAAGGCACAGGTTGTGACCTTCATGTATTAACAAATAGTAATAAACAAGTGAGCAAAACATACAGGTTTTCAGCTGTAAATAGATGTTTACCACAGGTCATGTTTCTGTCTGGTAAGAGAAACAATTTGTTGAAGTTAAGTAGTTCACACCAGTCAGTACCCAGTGAATCTCTTCTCCTGGTGAAGATATTGCTCAATAAGCAGTAAGCAATATTTTACCTGCATCTTCGTAAGGCATATGTGCATTGCAACCATGCTACTCCTGTCAGTTTTAACTGAGGTACATTAAAACCCTAGGGAAAACACACAACAAGAGCATTTTAGTTATTTTTGACAAAAAAAAAAAAAAAGGAACAATATTAAATAAACTAGAACAAAACAAAGTCACTTTTATTAGGAAAGATAATGCCTAAGAAGTTAAGGAAAAATTATATACTTAAAGATCAGATCAGATTACTTAAATTCATGGCATTCATATGTAAACATAACTTTAGCATACAATCTTAAAAAGCAGAAAGCCCCCATCTGAGAATTGCAGAGAAATCTGTAAGCAAGGCATCCAGGATGATCAGCAAAGGACATTATTGTTCCTTTATATTTTTTTTTAACAACATCTCCAGTGTTCTCATTTGCTGTTTTATCTGATTTTACTGTATACAAGTTATGGTAATTTTATATGCAAATGTCCTAATTAAAATTAGGTTTCACTTCAGTTTGTACAGTGTATTAAAACCCACTTGACTTGAATTCAATGACACTGTCAAATTCAAAATTGATTATAGTATCTCAAATGTAGTTTTGGAGACTGTTACCCACAAAATAGGAATACAAAAAAACCCACAGGTTTTTTTTTGTTTTTGTGGTTTTTACCCAGAACAGTCCAGCAGGGTTGCTAGATTAAAGATAAATTATTGCTTTTTTTTAATTGCATTTAAAAAAGCAAATACACTTTTCAGTCACATGATATGAAAATGTTCCAGTCTATATAACTCCTACTGTGTGCTTTCAAAAAATTCCCTTGTTCTGAAGTCAGTTCAGTGGCTATTAGAAGTACTCACTGATGTACATTCCATCTTGTTTATGAAAAGATTTTGAACAAAGCATTGATTGTTCAGGGTTTATAAAAAAGGTTAAAACCTATAAAAATTTGGCATTGCTGCTATTTGGGGCATGAGAATGACATGCATATAAATCAGATTGGCACAGTCTGTTATACACGGAAAGAAGGCTTTGCTGAAAATAGAGCTTATTGATGTCCTGTAATTCCCCTCTTTTATAGATTTGTTCTTAAAGTATTCTGAATTGGGAAAAAATCTGAAGCAAATCTTAGTCCACAGTAGGAATCAGGGGCACAAGAGGTCTCTTATGACATGGGTCAACTATGGTAGAGGGGCAGAGTAGGCAGAGTTTGAGGAAATCAGGGTGGATGGAAAAGCCTTGGTGGGGAGCTCTGGGAACAGAGGTCATTTGTACAGCTGATGTCCCTCCATGCAGTCTCAGTCACATCTCTATTAGACCTGGGTGTAAGCGGCGAGGAGAAGCAAGACACACCAACCTAATATGGGTGATAAGCAAACTTCTACTTTATTTGTGGCGCAGTTCACTTATATAGGCGTGGTATTTAGCCACGCCTCCTAGGCACAACAGTATTGGTTAGCCCCACACAGCTTCCTCCACATTCTCCTCCCACATCTGGTTTCCGGTTACCTGTGAGGCCTACACCTTGCTTTGCTCGCACAAGGCCTCTAAGGATCCATGGCCTTGCTCTTAGAGCCATTCTGCAACAATTCCCCCCTTTTTCTTTTGTGCAAGCAAGACATTGTGGGTTATTCTGTTCACTTGTTTCATCACACAACTATAAGCAAGTCTAACAGCTACAATGATTAACATAACAATGATACATAAGCACAGTGCTTCAAACAGCAGTGTTTAAGTCAACCTGTAATGCCCCATGAGGACAACCATTTAGTTATCCCTAGGTTATTGCTCACTTGCGATTGCTGGGTAAGCTGAGTCAGGGTTCTCGGCTGTGCATGCATCGAATTAGAATGATCAGAGAGATTCATACAACACATTCCATCAAACTTTTCACATTCGTGTCCCTGTTCCAACTACAAGAGGTCTATAGCGGCTCTGTCCTGTAGTGTTGCATGTTTCACAGAGTCAACATCAAACAACAAATCAGAAATTGCCTTCGATGTAGCATTTGTCTGCTTAGCAAGCTAGCAGCCTAGCTTGTTTAACTGAGCCAAGGCCCCGGCCGAAGCACTTACAGTGATTTGGCATATTATGATTGGATACATGTCTTGAAGACCCTTAGTGACTAACATATAATCGGTTAAACACAGGTGTGAGAACTCAACTTTGAAAGCTTGCCAACAGTCCACAGTTCTCATTAACTTGGTGAATTCCAGCCTCTTATCTTGCTTGCTTAAGCTTCTTCGGGCCTCTCATGGCCTTGCTGTATCTTTCAGGACTATTCAAAGTTTATGTACCAATTATGCATTCTCCTGTGAGAACACCATCTCCACATCTACCCCTTTTTGTTTTATATATGTTTTGGGTGACTCTACTTGAGCAGGGGATTTGGGCTAGATCATATCTCCAACATATGCCAACTACAGGCTGCTGGGCCTGCCCCTTTTTTCTCCTGTATGGCTCTCTGATAACAGGGGAGGCCATCCTTCACATCAAGGTCTGGCATGGCATGTGTTCCCACCGCTCCACGCCTGCTGGGTTGCAGCCAACAGCGGAGCTAAAGGTTCTTCTTGGTGGCAAACACAGAGGCCAACCCAGTCTTGCCCTTGATTGTGGTAGCAGGCCTTTTGTTAGCCTCAGTCCTTGCACCTTGTTGTCAATGCAGAGTTTCACCTGCTTCATCCAGTAACAAGTCGCTACTACAGCAAGGCACACACAAATTTACGTTAGCAGAGTAACTATTACAGGGTGCAGCAGCATGTTGAAGATGCTGGTGGCAGCGAGAGACTAGCCAAAGAAATTTCTTACCAGTGGAATTCTCCCACCCTCTTAATTTGTTCCATTACCTGCTTTATAACACTACCATTGTATTAAAATCTTTCCAGCTTTTGCCTTCGCATTTTCTAGCAGCTACTGCAAATTTCCATACTCTTAACATCTCTTTTACAAGTGACAGATCTATACAATACAAGATGTAGTTTCTTATTAGCAACTAGCTAGTAAATACAGGTGGTTTTATGCACAAAATCACAACCTCTAATAATAGCTATTTTACAAGCACACATATTCAGGATGTTACTTTTCAGTTGCCCCCAAGTGATGTTTTGCAGTTATTTGTTCTTTCTCTTCCTCTATCTCATTCTGCTTGGGGTATTCACGGTCAGCTCCTGTAGCTGAGGCATCAGGTTTTTCCATTCATCTGTCCAGCTCATGGCAAGGCTTCACAAACTTTGCAGGCAGTCGCCATGGACCTGTAGGCAGGAGGACACAAATATACCCCCTCCCCCAGGTTATCAGTTCTTGAGAAGTAGACAGGTTAAACAGGTTAAATGCAGCATCATTACTCTCTCTCCCCCCATTTCCTTTTTTTTTTTTTTTTTTTTTCCTTTTCCCCTGCAAAAGCCGGCCTGCAGGGCAGTAGCTATAGCGGCCTGCCTGCTTCAGCTGCAAGCATAAATACCTGCCAGCAGCCGCACTTTTACATTAACTCTTTCATGCCTGAAATGTTAAACTGCTACCGGTTAAAAACTTTTACATGAACCCAACAACAAACAATACGCAGAACACTGTCTGCCCTCAACACACACACACACACGTATGGGATCCCACAAGCACATTCCACACAACTACAATATTTGAAGCACAAAATCCAGACAATCATTACTCCCACTACAGTCCCACGTACAGAATGTGGCACAAGGACCCTGTGGAGACTAACAGCAAACCAGCTCCGAGAAGCATCATTGCAGTGCGAGGTGGCAGGCTTAACCTTAGCGGGCGTCCCTGCAGAGGCTCTGCCTCCCCCACATCGTATGAGGCTTGGGCTTTTATACTGACCAAAATGCACACTCATTCCGGCACAGGTGGCCAGCCTATGTTGGAAGAAATGGCCAGCAATATCTATAAAGGTCTCCAAAGGTCAATAGAAACCTGGACATACTTATATTTACCAACTTCTAGTACATGAGTATCACAGAGAGACTGTATTAAATGAGTTGTATATGGGCTCCCAAGTCCACGGTCCGTCACAGTATGCCCAATACCCTTGCTAAGAGCATAAAAGAGACCTTCCCACCACCAGAAAATCACACAATATGTTTGTATCCCACGCTTGTCTCGCTTCCCTGGAGGTGCGGGGCGGGGGGGGGAGGGGTGTGTTTTTTGTTTTGTTTGGTTTGGTTTGTTTTTTTTCTTGGTTTTTTTTTGAACATAAAAAAGGTTGCTCCCTTCACTTTAAGAAGAACTGAAAACATCCATAAAACAGATGTCCTGAGCTCAAATTTCAATTCATTCAATCACTGACAAGGGGGTGTCCTGGGATGATGCTGACTCTTTCCAGGGTTTCACCCATCGAGCTGGCACCCACCACACACCGGAATCTGTAATTTACACACATATAACCTCGACCAGTCAGTTTTACTTCCACAGGACCTTTCCAAATGCCAGTTTCCAAATCCTTGTACTGGACCAGAATACCCGTAGTTTTAGTCGTATAACCTGAACCCAATGCCTGACCATGTATTATAGCAGGGGAGTCACTAAAGTCTCCTGTCAATCGCAAAAAAAATCATAAGAGGATTTTAACCCATATGTGGTCACTGCTTGTCAGGCCTCCTTAACTATTTTGAGATCAAAAGCTTCCCACTCTTTAACCTGCTGCTGTGTAGTAAACACAGGATATGCAGAGAGGCCTATTGCAGAAAATTCACCAGCAATAATCGCATCTTTGATTAACCCGCGCCAACAGTGCGCAGGATTTGTGCCCCCCGATACCTCTCCCACCCCCTCCCCCTGTTTGCCTTCTTTAAGGAAGGGGTTTTGCAGAGGGTAAGGTGGAGGCACCAATGGAGATGTCTCAATCTGAGTCTCGAGGGCTTCAAGCTTTTTCATCAATTGCTGCAGCTGAGTGTCTCCAAGGCCAGTGAGTAGTTGCTGATGAGCTGAGCAGACCAACCCGGGAGACGAAGAGTCAGAGTCTGGAAGCAGAGGATATAAATCTGGCTCGGATTCAGGGGACTCGGAGTCTGATCCTGGGTCGAACTCAGGGTCTCCGTTGCTCGCAGCTATGTCTTTCTTGTCAGGTGTCTCTCGTTCAGTATGTGGCCATCTGCGGACCTGGCTCTTGCTTTCATCGGCTCGGGGCGTTGATTTTTTCGGCGCCGTTCCAGGTACCACAGGAGGTGCAAAAGTCATAGCCGCAGCACTATGATGGGGGTTAGGGGAGACAGCCCCTTCTGGAGCTGTGGTGGCAAATACAGAAGCTACCGCCGCCCTTTCCAATTTCATCTCTTTCAAAGTCTCAAACACCAATCTCCAAAGTGTAGAGTGTTTCTGTGCATCTTTGGTCCCTTTACTAACCTCGTGATCACGGGACCACTTTAACGGCCTCTATAAGGCGGCACTATCATATTGCAGTCCTCTCTTAGAGACAATGCGTTGGAGGAGCTTCACCACTGCCTGTTCCTCTCTGGATAGCAAGTGCCCCATCTCCTCCCCAGCTGCTCACCTGATCAGGGCAAGATTCCCCAAGTTTTGCAGACGTCTGACTTCCCAGTGCCAGGGCAGCGCTGAATTTCGGCCGGCTCTCTGCCCCCTCCTTTTCGTCGGACCTTCAAACTCGTCTTCATCGAGTTACTGATCGGAGGGTCCCTGTTCGGGCGCCATTTGTAAGCGGCGAGGAGACGCAAGACACGCCAACCTAATATGGGTGATAAGCAAACTTCTACTTTATTTGTGGCGCAGTTCACTTATATGGGCGTGGTATTTAGCCACGCCTCCTAGGCACAACAGTATTGGTCAGTTCTACACAGCTTCCTTCACATTCTCCTCCCACATCCGGTTTCCGGTTACCTGTGAGGCCTACCCCTTGCTTTGCTCGCACAAGGCCTCTAAGGATCCATGGCCTTGCTCTTAGAGCCATTCTGCAACACCTGGGGATAGTAAACTGTTGCTTGATTTTGTAAGAAAGAGTCCTACTATAGTAATTTACGAGAGGTAACAGTTTACTAAAGGCTTTCACAGCACTCTGTCGCTTCCTACCCATCATGGTGATGGTGAGCGAGACCTTTTAAGATTGCAGTTTTCCTCTTAACAGCAGGGGGGGTTTCTGGTGACATTTTGGCAAACCTCGATCTGCAGCCCCTCTAGCAAGGACAGGCAGAGCAATTGCCTGCCAATGTTTGGCCAAGCATGTGAAGCCACCATAATGCCTCATACACCCGTGGCTTTGCTTGATCAACAGCTGGTGACAATTAAGAAACTTCTCTCCTGGTCCAGACCCAGATGAGATGACCAGGTCTATCTCTCTACATTCACACTGACCAAGAGTTGGCAGTGTTGTTTGTTGCTTTAAAATGTCATCCCAATGGGAAGCAAGTGTTCAGGTATCACTGCAGGAAGTAATCTAATTCTCTTGGATTTTATGAGTAGCCGGATATTAACAACAGGAAGATTTTGAAATTAGGTTGGTTACCTACTCATTCTTTTGTTTAAAACATCTGCTTTTAAAAGTTTCACTTCTGTTAGAACCTGTAGGATAGGCTCAAAGGGTATGGCCCACTGGATGGTAAAAAAGCAATAACAGAAGCTACACAGGACCATCCAAGTCCTGAGAACGGAGCACCTCGTATTTGCCTTACCGAAGTTCCAGACAACTAAAATATCACTGAAGTTACACCACAATAAAACAAGAGAAACAGCAGTGAACCAGCCCAAGAATTCTCCCAGATAATTCTTTCCTTTTTCTCTTCCAGTAGCAGAATTATTGGCAGCCACCAGGGATCTTTGCTGTAGTTATCTTTGAAGTGCTAAGCACAGAAGAGCAAATGCTGTAGCAATTCTGTTAAGTCATTCTACTGGATCGCAGGGCTTGTGGGTGGGATTCTCCCAAGTGAAAAATACGGTAATGCCACAAGACTAAGTCTTTGCTATCTCTTGGAATTTTAGTAACAGCTAGAGAATTTTCTGCTGGCACCTGAATCTTTACTAGCAATAAGCAAATTAAACAACCAAGCCTCAGTTCTGCAGCTTTTCTCCTCATATGATGCTTACTAAAACACATGTGGTGAGCAGATTCACAAGTGGATTCTAGCATTTTCAGGCAAAAATGCTTAAATTCAGGTTCAGAAATCCATATGTAAATTTTTTAACAAGGTCATGGTCATTTTCCAATTTTGTTGAGATATTAAATATTGTAAATGCTGAAGATTTTGGAAGGAAAACCCACCAACAACCAAAAAACCCAAACCAAAACCCCAACAACAGAACAAGCCAATCTGATTTATGCAGGTCTTTAATCTGAATTGGGGTCTGCCTTAAGATCATTTTCTAGAATTGTCCATTGTAGGCATCAGGACTAGCTCTGTGAAGGCTAAAAGAGGCATGATCTGGCAGTCCTGATGTTTTCTCAGATGATCCTAGTTCTCTGGAGCTAAAATACAACCAGGAGAGCCGATTAAGATGATGTATGTATAGCTAATGAAGATGTCTTCTATTCTGTCGAGTTTGGAAACTTATCCCACAGACTGATGTGGGGTATCCCCACTGGAAGCACACTATATCCGTTCATCTTAACAAAGTGGTCCATCGCTGATGACGTGGCATAACTTATTTTAAACCCTGCCTGTACTAAATAATTTAATCTTCAGAAAAGTCAAGGAAGAAAATAAACGTAGATTGGAAAAGTATGAAGAAAGACTAGCAAAATCACAGCCATTCTAACTTGGCAAGCAAGAGCTTGGCAGCTTGTGTAAGTTACAGTGATTGCATAGATGCGTAAGTTGTGCCAGCTTGTCTGCACACACAGCATATAATATCCACATCCAGAAACGTTGTGTTCCAGCCCAAGGATTCTTCATTTAAAGTAGACAATGACTGAGTTGCGCAGTTCTGCTTGTGGCTGTCTTCTCTAGTGTTTGAGCATATTTTTAAGCCACATGATCTGTTTAGGAGAGCCAAAACTATATGTATTAATGACAGTTGCACAACTGGGTGTGAGAGAGCTAGACAGCCTGATGGCTTGAAAAAATTGAAGCATGGAGGCAGTAAAGAGACATAGTTATCAGGACAAGGACTTATGCTTGTATTAGAATAGCCTGTGCATCAGGGAATGTGTAATTCTGCCACAGTGTCCTCTACTGGCTAAGCCCGAATATCTGAAAATGATGATGCATTCATGCTGCTTTCATTATTCTGTGCCCAATTTAATACGTGTCAAGAGAATCATGCTCTCGACAGTCAATCACCTTAACCTCATCTCTGTCTGCCCTTAATACTTTTAAAAACCAAGAAAGCAAAATCTTTATGGACTATAACGTCTTCATGATGTTTACTCTCCAGGTCATAAGACCTCTGTCAGAATCAAGGAAGAGTTTCAAGATGGGAAATTTAAATAAATTTAACGGCAATTAATGAATTTCTAATTACTGCCTCTGAAACTAAAAAACAAACAAAAAAAATATGTAAGGAAAAACACCACAGCTCCTGTACATCTCTGCTCATGTACATCTCTGCTCTTTCTGGTCTCCAATAACCTCACTGTGGGCTACACTCAGTTTCTCTGGGGACATGAGGGCTGGTGCAGGAGATTGGGGTCAGCAGATGGTGGCTGCTTTTCTTTTTCCACTCCTTGCTTTGAGTTCAGTTGACCCAGGTTAGGTTCCTCTAGCATCTGCTGACCCACAAGAGTCAAGCCTTCTCCTCTCTGCCTTTGCTTGGTCAGCTTTTCTTCCTCTAGCCCCTACTCAGGATCATATTTTGCTTCATCATTTCTCCTGCTCTGCCATCTCTTCTTTCTCCTCCTGCTCTGGTGTGGTCTTCTCTGTCTTTCTCTTCTTCTTCTACTGCTTCTTCTCGGCCTTTACCACTCTTTCTTAAACATGTTCACAGTGCGGTCTGTGGCCTCCTCCCACAGAGACCACCCCACAGCCACACCCTGTCAAAACCCTGCCAATTCTGCCCCATAAACACCTCAATCCCCAATTGGTAACAAAAAAAAAAAAAAAACACAAACGAAAAATCTGTCCAACTTCTAGTTCTACATTTTTCTGGGGATTTTCTCCTTCACAAAAGTCTTTACATGTCTGAATATGACCATTTCTGGTATCTTTGGAAAGATCAGCCTGATGAGATCTGAGACCCTGGAACAAGTTGCCCAGGGAAGCTGTGGATTCTCCATCCCTGGAAGTGTTCAAGGCAAGGTTGGACAGGGCTTTAAGCAACTTGGTCTAGTGAGAGGTGGCGGGGTTTAGAACTAGGTGGCCTTTAAGGTCCCTTCCAACCCAACCCATTCTATGATTCTGTGAATCTAAATGAAAGCATGCCTTTCTACAGCTAGCCCATGCACATCCCCTGGGTGTGCTGCCCCAGAGAGCTTCAGCTTGCAGGCTGACTGCTCTGTGCTCTGTATGGCTCCTGCAGACATCAATAACCAGTATGCTGCTTTCAGGTTCTGGACAACAGCTGAGACCAGCTGAGCCTCTAGGAGATGGTGATGCGGATGCAGAGGATGAAGATTCTGTGAGTTTTATACAGTTAGGTGTATGGGGGGGGGGGGATTTGGCAGTTACTTTGGGGGGGTTGTGGCAGTTACTTTGCTAAAACGGGATCTTAAATATTTTGTTTATAGCTGGGTCTTGCTGGTGATTTCTCTCCCCATCAAAAATGCTTTATTTTTGCTTGGAATACTTCTGCCAGCTCAAAAGCCAGAATGATGCTCCAATGTAAAGTGATCTGCGCTTTGCCATGATTCACCAGCATACGTTTAATACCAAGACTTAACAAACTATTACATGCAATTACATTACTGTTGACTACAGTAACTTTTCTTTAAAGCTTTGGCTGGTTTGGGTTCCCTGTCATTTGACTTCAGAAGGAAGCATGTCAAGTGCTTGTCAGCAGAAATTTCTGACGGGACTCTTCCGACATTTGTGTAGTTTTAGAGGGCAGTAGAGTTTGAAGCTGCAGGATGGGAAAGTTAGGTGTACAAATAAAGCAGAGGAGAGAATTTTTATTGCCTTTTAAAATTTTTACTAGTTGGTCTGTCGGTATTTTCAGTCTGTTCAGCCCACAGATGCATACAATACAGAATGAAAACCAAAATCAGCACACCATTGTTTTTGTTTCCCAGAAGTCTCTGTGTTCTTGGGTAACATCATTAAATGAGAGACGTATTTGTTCTTAACCTAAGAAAAGAGTTACTGGTTATTCTACATTCATCATTATTGAGAGATTTGTACAAAGAAGGAGACTATGCCTAAATAAAAACCTCTCCTAAAAAAATTTGTCACTGTTTAATAGTTTACGTTCCATTCCCTCCACTCATTTCTTTTGCACAGGTTAATGAAGTGGCAGTAGAAGACATCCGTCCAAGGCCACAAGGATCCTCTCCAGTTTATGAATATCCCATAGAAGAAGAATATTTAAAGGCAAGACAAATAAATGAAAAAAATATATGTTCACAAAGATCAAAGCATAGAAATATGCTACATGAGTTACATACAGAAAAGCTCCCAAATGTATTAATATAATTGGCCTCTGGCATTCATTCATGCAAATTTTGGTACAATGCGTGGAGGTCTTAGCATCTAATTTACTACTGGGAATAATATAGTTAAATAATTCATGTTGTATGTTGCACTTGTAGATGCCAGTTTTGCTTTGTTGCCAGTAAAGTCAGCCTGAGTTCTTAGTGTAAACCAGGAATTTTAACTGATTTTTGGACTTTTGTTCTACTTTACAACAGCATGACTTCTGAATGCTAAATAATTGCAAATTGGTTTTCAGCTTCAAGAAGAAAAAAAGAAGTATTCTACAGATAAATCAAAACAGAGTCATCCAGAGGTTGGTATAATAGCACTCTGTAGTTTTAGGCATGTGGCTTGCAAAATATTAAGGTCTATTACAACACACAGATGTGGATGGGTGGACAGAGGGAAAGACAAATGGGGAGAGAATCACTTTAGACTTGTTTTGACCAGGAACTTCACAAATTGCCTAGTTGTGGAACAGACGTGAACACTTGTCCTATTGCGATATTTTCATAATCCTTTTTAGTATTATTTGGCCTTCTCTGGTTTGAGTATAGTACAGAATTAGCTCTTAGTCTGACTTTTCTGGCCCATTTATTCTAATTCAGGTTTAACATATTCACAGAAAATACAATCTTTCAGCCCTAAAAGATTCTATATGTATCACATTTTAAAATTGTAATTTATTTTCCTTATACCCCTGATCTAGCATAACCCTAACACGTGTTTAGCTCTAATGTAGAAGAGAATCAAACCTTCAATGAACAAGTACATTCTCTATTTTAGATAATCTTTATTGAGCTACTAAAAATATACTTAGGAGATTCATTTTTTATACTAACATAGAACACTGATACAAATGAATAAAAATTATAAATTCACATCTTTTTCTGTATCTAGGAGACAATGGAAGTGACCCTGAAAACAGAAGTGGAAGCTGGTGCTAGTGGTTTTAGTGTGATAGGTGGAGAAAATGAAGGAATATTTATTAAAAAAGTACTGAAAGAGTCTCCTGCTTCAAAAATATTTAGCCTGAGAGAAGGTACAGTCTGATTTTCTGGTTTTTTTTTTTTGGTGTTTGTTTTTTGTTTTTGTTTTTTGTTTTAATATATTTTAAAATAATCAGGTATGTAGCTGTGTGTGCGTATAGATGCCTACCTGATATCCCATCTCTTTGGGTAATAGAAATAGTAGATCCTAAACCAACTAATGTTATGTGTGAGCTTAACCTTTCCATATTAATAATTTCAAAGATCAGTTTCTTAATAATGTGATTTTTTTTTTTTATACCATGAAAAAAAAACCCACCAAATTTTTACTGAGAGTGAAAAAGATACATAGAAATTAATATATACACAACTAAAATGAAAAAAACCAAACCCCAACAACCCAAATCATAACATTCATGAAGAACCTACCTTCAATTCTTTCACAAAATAATATGCCACAAAACTACAATAAATAATGATTTAAACAAAAACGAAAGTCCAAAGTCTAAATATTGAAAAATGTAATAAAAAACTGTTACTATCATGGTGTTCAGTCACTGGATCAAGATTTCTAGGAAGGTTGTAAGTTACCATCCTTGGGAATATTCAAAACCTGACTGCACACAGACCTAAGCAACTGGCTGTAGCTAACTGTTCCCTGAGCAGGGCAGCTGGACTAGATGATCTCCAGAGGTCCTTTTCAGAGGACTTAGCTATTCTGTGATTCTCTTATGTGAACATAATTTTATACTCTAAATAAATAGGATGTGATTTTTTTTGTGTGTGAATTAATTCAACAGAATTTGAAAAACTGCATAAAATGATGTTTGATTCCACTTGCAGGTGATCAGCTTCTAAGTGCTACGATATTTTTCGATAATATCAAGTATGAAGATGCACTCAAGATTCTCCAGTATTCCGAGCCATACAGAGTCCAATTCAGCCTCAAAAGAAAAATTGCTGGGAAAGAAGAGTTAGAACACACTCACTCTACAGCCCAGTACAAAAAGGAAAGAAGAAACCAGGTAGATAATTGATCAGTTTAAAAAAATTGGCTAACACTTTAGTAATGTAGAAATAGACCAGAAAATACACACTTAGATATAATGCTTAATAATAATACTTAGATATGTGCTTAAACTCACTAGCATGAATGTTCATGAGAAGAAAAAATTCCCACATAATATTTGCAGCTTTTTCAATATCCTAGGAAAGCTAGAGGTTTTCGATAAAGTCACAATCTTGTGCTAGGGCGGAAAAAACATTCTCTAGTGAGGAATCACTTTTTGTTGTTGTTAAATGTCCATTGATAGAACAGGCTGAGATAAGTTCTCTAATATTTATATTCAGTATTGTCCAAAATGTAAAATAACAGTAAATATTTTTCTCAAAAGCTCATAAATGATTTTTTTTTTTCTTAAAAGTGTGTTTAGCCACTGGTATCTGTTTAGGCATGATCTGCTCATAGGTTCCATCACACTCAAAATTATTTTTCTCTTCATATACATATAAATGTGATATATATATATTTGTACAGACATACATAAAGATACATCTAGAAACCTCTATTTACTGCAATGTTTTGCAAAGAACGTAACCTTCAGAAATCCATATATTACAGGCATATAATCCATTTTTAAAATGTAATTTCTGCCTGAATTATATACAACATTCTCATGTATTTTATATATATTTCACTTTTTTTATATAACAACCAGATACTGTGAATAAAAAGTACATCTATGTATTGTATAATATGTATTTTATTTCATGTCGAATCTATATTTAGTTTAGTTTTAATCTTCTGATTACTAATTATTCTTTCAGCAAAAAGAACTCAGTGACAGCATTCCTGAAGAAACACTGCATGTTTCAGGAAAAGACATTTCAGAAGAAGACAGGGAAACATTAATTGTAAGCCAAAGGGTAGGAAGAAGCAAGAGACCTAAAAAAGATAGATTGTCATGGCCAAAATTCCAGTCAATCAAAAGTAAAAAGATACTGGGGCACAGGAGATCTCATAGTACATCAGATGCATATGAGTCTGGTATACAGGATATTTCCCCTACAAGCACAGACACAGAGTCTCAATTTCAACAAGAAGTCCACATCAGAGAAAAAAAAGGAAGCCAAAAGAAACTGAAGTTCCCAAGCATTGGATTCAAAATGCAGAGATCCAAACCAGAACCTCAAGACAGGCCAAAAAAAGAAATAAAAACTACGCTGTTAAATGAAAGAGAGAAAATACATAAAGAAGATATCAGCCTGGAAAATCCTGAAATTGTAACTGTTGAATATACCACATTGCCTGCTTACAAAACTAAAACAGCAGAGGTACATGAAACTTTAACAAAAGACTTAAATGATATGCAAAATGGCATTCCATCTTATGCAAAAAAGTGCCCTGAAGTAGAAATAAGCATTAAAAAAGACAAGGACTCAACATCAAAATTTACCGTACCTGAAGTATCAGCTATAACAACACAGATATCAAAGCCCAGTTTAGAAACACCTGATCTGAAAGAAAGCCCAACTAAACAAGTACTAACAGCCTCCTCAAAATCCCGAAAAAAGAAACAGAAAGGAATAGCAGATAAAACAGAAGAAAAAATCGGAATTAACATAGACATGATGGGACACAGAGCACAAGAATCTATACAGGTAAAAGGTCTAGAAATAGCTGCTAGAGCAGAGTTACACACAACTGACACACTGGAAACAAATGAAAAACAAGCAGAAGACACACAAATATTGACAATTAAGCAACCAAAATTTGAGATTTCAATGACCAAATTAAAAGAAGCAGAGACTAAAAAGACCAAGCTGGGAAGTGATTTTCCACATTCAGTACCAGAAAGAACAGCTGATATGAGTTCAGAGGACAGCAGGAATTTGGGTATGAAAACTAACATGCCTGATGCAGAATCAGAACTTTCTACTTGGAAAATACAAATGCCGTCATTAAAAATTAAAAAAACACCAAAAACTGACAGGAAAATACCAAGAGAAGAAAGCACAACAGAACCAGCAGATACAAAGCTCCCAAGGCGGACATCAGCCTCCCATCTGTCGACGTCACCCTTCCAAAGGCCAGCGTTGAGCTGCAGGCGCCCGAGGCAGCCGTCAGCCTCGAAGGAGAAGCCAAAGCCCCAGAGAAGGAGGCCGTGAAGACCAAGGACGGCAAGTTCAAGATGCCCAAGTTCGGCATGCCGTCCTTCGGCTGGTCCAGCAGCAGAGAGGCCAAGGGCACCGTGGCCGCTGACGTGGACGTCAGCCTCAAGGAGCCCCACGTGACGGTGGCCTCGGGAAGCGCCGAGGTCGACGTGAGCCTGCCCGCGGCCGAGATCCAAGCGCCCGGTGTGGAGGTGACAGTCGAGACGGGCGCCGCAGGGGACGCTGAGAAAGGCCGATTTAAGATGCCCGACGTCAAGATGCCCAGCGTCAAGCTGCCCAAAGTCAAAGCTCCCCACGTGCAGGTCAGCCTGCCAAAGGGCGAGGCCTCGCTTCCCAAGGCTCAGGCCGAAGCCCCGGAGGGCGAAGCCGCCGTGCAGGGTCCTGACGCCGAAAGCGGCCTGGAGGTGGCTGCCGGCAAAGTTGAGAGCGGCGGCATGAAAATACACATGCCGAAAGTCAAGGTGCCCAGCGTCGTCTTCTCCAAGCCGACCGTCAAGGCTCCCAAACTGGACGCAGACGTCTCACTGGACAAAGTCGACGTCAGCCTCCCGGAGGCTGGCCTCAAGGCTGGCGACATCAGCGTCACGGCCGCCGACATCAAGCTGCCCTCCGTGGACGGCTCCGTTGAGCTCCAGGCGCCTGACATAGACCTGAAAGCCCCCTCTGCCGAAGGCTCCCTCGACGTGGCTGAGCTGGAAACCACAGGCCTGAAAGGAAAGTTAAAGATGCCCAAGTTCGACAAGCCCAAATTCGGAGTGTCGCCCCCCAAGGCGGAGGCGCTCGACGGCCAGGTCAGCCTGCCCACCGCACAGGTCGACCTCCCGTCCGCCACTGTGACGGCCGCAGGGGAGGGCACCGCGCTGGGCCTCAAAGCCGACGTCCCCAGCGGCAAAAGCGAAGGGGCCGGCTGGAAGCTGGAGAAGCCCTCCCTCAAAATGCCCAAAGCGGACATCAAAGCTCCCAAGGCGGACATCAGCCTCCCATCTGTCGACGTCACCCTTCCAAAGGCCAGCGTTGAGCTGCAGGCGCCCGAGGCAGCCGTCAGCCTCGAAGGAGAAGCCAAAGCCCCAGAGAAGGAGGCCGTGAAGACCAAGGACGGCAAGTTCAAGATGCCCAAGTTCGGCATGCCGTCCTTCGGCTGGTCCAGCAGCAGAGAGGCCAAGGGCACCGTGGCCGCTGACGTGGACGTCAGCCTCAAGGAGCCCCACGTGACGGTGGCCTCGGGAAGCGCCGAGGTCGACGTGAGCCTGCCCGCGGCCGAGATCCAAGCGCCCGGTGTGGAGGTGACAGTCGAGACGGGCGCCGCAGGGGACGCTGAGAAAGGCCGATTTAAGATGCCCGACGTCAAGATGCCCAGCGTCAAGCTGCCCAAAGTCAAAGCTCCCCACGTGCAGGTCAGCCTGCCAAAGGGCGAGGCCTCGCTTCCCAAGGCTCAGGCCGAAGCCCCGGAGGGCGAAGCCGCCGTGCAGGGTCCTGACGCCGAAAGCGGCCTGGAGGTGGCTGCCGGCAAAGTTGAGAGCGGCGGCATGAAAATACACATGCCGAAAGTCAAGGTGCCCAGCGTCGTCTTCTCCAAGCCGACCGTCAAGGCTCCCAAACTGGACGCAGACGTCTCACTGGACAAAGTCGACGTCAGCCTCCCGGAGGCTGGCCTCAAGGCTGGCGACATCAGCGTCACGGCCGCCGACATCAAGCTGCCCTCCGTGGAAGGCTCCGTTGAGCTCCAGGCGCCTGACATAGACCTGAAAGCCCCCTCTGCCGAAGGCTCCCTCGACGTGGCTGAGCTGGAAACCACAGGCCTGAAAGGAAAGTTAAAGATGCCCAAGTTCGACAAGCCCAAATTCGGAGTGTCGCCCCCCAAGGCGGAGGCGCTCGACGGCCAGGTCAGCCTGCCCACCGCACAGGTCGACCTCCCGTCCGCCACTGTGACGGCCGCAGGGGAGGGCACCGCGCTGGGCCTCAAAGCCGACGTCCCCAGCGGCAAAAGCGAAGGGGCCGGCTGGAAGCTGGAGAAGCCCTCCCTCAAAATGCCCAAAGCGGACATCAAAGCTCCCAAGGCGGACATCAGCCTCCCATCTGTCGACGTCACCCTTCCAAAGGCCAGCGTTGAGCTGCAGGCGCCCGAGGCAGCCGTCAGCCTCGAAGGAGAAGCCAAAGCCCCAGAGAAGGAGGCCGTGAAGACCAAGGACGGCAAGTTCAAGATGCCCAAGTTCGGCATGCCGTCCTTCGGCTGGTCCAGCAGCAGAGAGGCCAAGGGCACCGTGGCCGCTGACGTGGACGTCAGCCTCAAGGAGCCCCACGTGACGGTGGCCTCGGGAAGCGCCGAGGTCGACGTGAGCCTGCCCGCGGCCGAGATCCAAGCGCCCGGTGTGGAGGTGACAGTCGAGACGGGCGCCGCAGGGGACGCTGAGAAAGGCCGATTTAAGATGCCCGACGTCAAGATGCCCAGCGTCAAGCTGCCCAAAGTCAAAGCTCCCCACGTGCAGGTCAGCCTGCCAAAGGGCGAGGCCTCGCTTCCCAAGGCTCAGGCCGAAGCCCCGGAGGGCGAAGCCGCCGTGCAGGGTCCTGACGCCGAAAGCGGCCTGGAGGTGGCTGCCGGCAAAGTTGAGAGCGGCGGCATGAAAATACACATGCCGAAAGTCAAGGTGCCCAGCGTCGTCTTCTCCAAGCCGACCGTCAAGGCTCCCAAACTGGACGCAGACGTCTCACTGGACAAAGTCGACGTCAGCCTCCCGGAGGCTGGCCTCAAGGCTGGCGACATCAGCGTCACGGCCGCCGACATCAAGCTGCCCTCCGTGGAAGGCTCCGTTGAGCTCCAGGCGCCTGACATAGACCTGAAAGCCCCCTCTGCCGAAGGCTCCCTCGACGTGGCTGAGCTGGAAACCACAGGCCTGAAAGGAAAGTTAAAGATGCCCAAGTTCGACAAGCCCAAATTCGGAGTGTCGCCCCCCAAGGCGGAGGCGCTCGACGGCCAGGTCAGCCTGCCCACCGCACAGGTCGACCTCCCGTCCGCCACTGTGACGGCCGCAGGGGAGGGCACCGCGCTGGGCCTCAAAGCCGACGTCCCCAGCGGCAAAAGCGAAGGGGCCGGCTGGAAGCTGGAGAAGCCCTCCCTCAAAATGCCCAAAGCGGACATCAAAGCTCCCAAGGCGGACATCAGCCTCCCATCTGTCGACGTCACCCTTCCAAAGGCCAGCGTTGAGCTGCAGGCGCCCGAGGCAGCCGTCAGCCTCGAAGGAGAAGCCAAAGCCCCAGAGAAGGAGGCCGTGAAGACCAAGGACGGCAAGTTCAAGATGCCCAAGTTCGGCATGCCGTCCTTCGGCTGGTCCAGCAGCAGAGAGGCCAAGGGCACCGTGGCCGCTGACGTGGACGTCAGCCTCAAGGAGCCCCACGTGACGGTGGCCTCGGGAAGCGCCGAGGTCGACGTGAGCCTGCCCGCGGCCGAGATCCAAGCGCCCGGTGTGGAGGTGACAGTCGAGACGGGCGCCGCAGGGGACGCTGAGAAAGGCCGATTTAAGATGCCCGACGTCAAGATGCCCAGCGTCAAGCTGCCCAAAGTCAAAGCTCCCCACGTGCAGGTCAGCCTGCCAAAGGGCGAGGCCTCGCTTCCCAAGGCTCAGGCCGAAGCCCCGGAGGGCGAAGCCGCCGTGCAGGGTCCTGACGCCGAAAGCGGCCTGGAGGTGGCTGCCGGCAAAGTTGAGAGCGGCGGCATGAAAATACACATGCCGAAAGTCAAGGTGCCCAGCGTCGTCTTCTCCAAGCCGACCGTCAAGGCTCCCAAACTGGACGCAGACGTCTCACTGGACAAAGTCGACGTCAGCCTCCCGGAGGCTGGCCTCAAGGCTGGCGACATCAGCGTCACGGCCGCCGACATCAAGCTGCCCTCCGTGGAAGGCTCCGTTGAGCTCCAGGCGCCTGACATAGACCTGAAAGCCCCCTCTGCCGAAGGCTCCCTCGACGTGGCTGAGCTGGAAACCACAGGCCTGAAAGGAAAGTTAAAGATGCCCAAGTTCGACAAGCCCAAATTCGGAGTGTCGCCCCCCAAGGCGGAGGCGCTCGACGGCCAGGTCAGCCTGCCCACCGCACAGGTCGACCTCCCGTCCGCCACTGTGACGGCCGCAGGGGAGGGCACCGCGCTGGGCCTCAAAGCCGACGTCCCCAGCGGCAAAAGCGAAGGGGCCGGCTGGAAGCTGGAGAAGCCCTCCCTCAAAATGCCCAAAGCGGACATCAAAGCTCCCAAGGCGGACATCAGCCTCCCATCTGTCGACGTCACCCTTCCAAAGGCCAGCGTTGAGCTGCAGGCGCCCGAGGCAGCCGTCAGCCTCGAAGGAGAAGCCAAAGCCCCAGAGAAGGAGGCCGTGAAGACCAAGGACGGCAAGTTCAAGATGCCCAAGTTCGGCATGCCGTCCTTCGGCTGGTCCAGCAGCAGAGAGGCCAAGGGCACCGTGGCCGCTGACGTGGACGTCAGCCTCAAGGAGCCCCACGTGACGGTGGCCTCGGGAAGCGCCGAGGTCGACGTGAGCCTGCCCGCGGCCGAGATCCAAGCGCCCGGTGTGGAGGTGACAGTCGAGACGGGCGCCGCAGGGGACGCTGAGAAAGGCCGATTTAAGATGCCCGACGTCAAGATGCCCAGCGTCAAGCTGCCCAAAGTCAAAGCTCCCCACGTGCAGGTCAGCCTGCCAAAGGGCGAGGCCTCGCTTCCCAAGGCTCAGGCCGAAGCCCCGGAGGGCGAAGCCGCCGTGCAGGGTCCTGACGCCGAAAGCGGCCTGGAGGTGGCTGCCGGCAAAATTTCTCTTTATTATTCTGTAACAGAGCATACTCCTGCTGTTATTTCAGGTAGTGTTGGAGCTGATGTTCCTACTGTTAATAAGGGAGTTATTTGCTCTAAAAATACAATGTTACGAATTCCTGTCTTGGGTTTCTCCAAACTTGATATTGGTTCTTCCAAATATGAGCAGGATTCCCCATTACCAAAAGGTGATATTACTCTTACCAAATATCAAATGAATCTAGTAGAATCTGAGTCCAAAATGTCATCTCTTGCTGATGAGAATATTTCAGTAACAGATTTTGAATTTTTAAGTGAAAATGCTTCTTTGGAGCAAGGAACTCTGAAGCCAGGATGTAAACTACCATCTGCTGAAATACCTGTAGATGACACAGAGTTTACAGTTAAAATTCCTAAATTTCAAAGACCAAAATTTGGATTTTCTTTGTCCGTGGGAAAACCATCAGTAAGTGACATTGGTTCCAAAGTGGAATCTGAAATTTCCAGGGAAAGCACAACAGCTGATATGGCTGATATTGACAAACTAACTCAGATCTGTGATGCTGAGTTTGGCGGAAAGATGCACAAGCCTTCACCTGAAATTGTTCTAAATGCACCCAGGTTGGATGTCAGTCTCCCATCAATGGAAGTTGGCATGCCAAAACTAGAAGTGGAAATCGATGGCCCAGATTTAGAATGCAAGGCAGAACAGGAAGTATTTTCAGGAGAGATGGACACTGGGGAGAAAGAAAACAAAGTTAAAAAGTCAAAATTCAAACTCCCGTCGTTTAGTTGGTCACCAAAGAAAGAAGCTATTGCTCCTTCTGAAGTGGAAGGACATCTGCAAGAACCAGCTTTGTCTACTCTGTCTCAAGACACAGAATCTGAATTAATATTTCTTACCCCTGAGAATCAAAACCTTCATGCACAATTTGACACATCAATAGAAAAAGATGGTGGAAAGGGCAGAATCAAGAAGTCTCAGTTTACCATGCCAAAGATCTCATTCCCTAAAATTAAAGGTCAGAGAGTCCAGGTGTCTCTGCCTGTACTGGAAACTGACACTTGTGGTCCCAAACAAGAGAAAAAAGGTGTTTCAGTACAGGAATCTGAGAAAGGAAGTAGTGTAGAAGGGGCAGAACTGGACATAAAAATGACAAAAATTACAGTCCCAGCTTCAGAATTTTCCAAAGCAGAAATCAGAGCTCCCAAAATAGAGATGGGTATGCCTACAGGTGAGGTCATACTTCCTACATGTGAAGAAAATGACTTGACATTGAAATCTGCCGCTGCTAATGCCAGCCTCTCCCCCTCGGATATTAAGATGACAACTGAAGGCTCCCTTGAGGTGAAGAGTCTTGACACAAGTGTTGAAAGAACATCAAGTGAAATTGCTATGGGTGATGTAGAAATAAAAATGGAAGGTGCTGAAGGGAGAACAAAAATGTCTAAATTCCAAATGCCAAAATTTGGAATTACAGATTCTAAAGGGAAAGGGTCAGAAAAGGAGGTCAGAAAATCCAAATCAGAAGTCAAGGTTCCTCAACTAAAACCAATGGTAGAAATAGCTGACATTGCTATTGAAGCACCAAAATGGGAGGTGGAATGTGGTACAGGAACAGAAACTTACAGCCCTAAAGTCAAAATGACCAAAGCTGACAATAGGGCATCAGAGGCTGACATTTCTATTCCAAAACCAGACACTGGTATTGAGGATTCAGATGCAGTACTAAAAACTAAAGGGGAAAGAAGGCAAGATGGAGATGGAGAAGGAGGACATTTCAAAATGCCAAAATTCAAACTTCCATCCTTTAGTTGGTCACCAAAGAAAGAAACAAGTGTTAAACTGGATTCTGGAGTGAATTTGGAAGATCATAAACTTGCTGCAATGTCAAGCAAAATAGACACAGAAGTGAGAGAAACTGCAACTGATGACCAAGGTAGTGGGCCAGACCTTGATCTGGAAATATCTGCAGGAAAAACTGAACAGAAAAGTCCAAGTAAAAAGCCTCAATTTGTCATGCCTAAAATTTCACTCTCCAAGATCAAAGTTCCCAAACCTCATACTCGTTCACCAAAAGTTGAAGCTGACACTATTATTCTTGAAACAGAGAGAGGGGGTGATGATTCAATACAGACACCTGATATAGAAAGAAGCGATTTTGAGAGAACACAAGAAGGGACACAAATAAGCATAAAACCATCTGATGTTAAGATCTCCACTCTGGACTTTTCAAAAATAGAAACTGGAGCCTCCCAAACTGAAATGAGAGTCAGCTCAGCAAAGATCGATGCTGCTCTGCCTCCTTCAGAGGGGAGTTTTCAACAACTTGTCTTAAAATCAAGTTCTACCAATGAAGATACCATTCAGAAAACAGGTATTAAGTTCCCTAAAGGAGAAACTCCAATAGAACCGAGGAGCCCTGAAATAATAACAGAAAAGTCATTAGTTGTGGATGGAAGAAAGATTAATTTGGAAGGTGCTGAAGGGAAGATTAAAATGCCCAAATTTCAGAAGCCAAAATTTGGAATTTCCCTAACAAAAGGGAAAGGCCCAGAGACAGAAATCAACTCTCCAAAAACAGAAGCTGAGGTACCCCAGCTAAAAATGACAAAGGAAACTGCTGACATTGATGCGGGAGTTCCAGTATCAGAACTTACATCTAATATGTCAGATCCTGGAGTAGGTGTTTGTCAAATTCTGACAGCTGGCATCAAAGCACCAAAGGTAGATGTAAGCCTCCAGTCAGTGTCTAAACCAATGACAGAGGGAGCTGTTGAGAGCCTTGAGGAGAAATATATCAAATTAAAAGAAGAATATGATATAAAAGCTGAAGAAGGTCAGACTGAAGAACATCAGGGATGGTTTAAAATGCCGAAATTCAAAATACCTGCATTTGGCAGGACATCCTTAAAGGAAAAAAAAGGTGATGCTTATATCGAAAGATGTATGGAAGAAGCTCAGGCAGTCATTCCCTCTGCTGAAGTACAAACTGAAATGAGTATTCCTGAAAATCCATTCTCATTACCACATGCAGTCACTGAAATGACTATTGGAAAAGAAGGGATTCCAAAATTAGGAGATTCTGTGAAGAGTTCTGATGTTAGCTTGGCAAAGATGGAAGGAGATATTTTGTTGTCCACAGAAAGAGTAGACAGCACAGTGAATATTCCAAAAACTGAAACTTATGCAGATATAGTTAAGCACAGTGCTGAAGAACAAAAAAAGTATACTTCAGAACTCACGGTATCTCCAGCAGAATTTGATAAAGATAACAGTTTAACAGATAGGTTTTCTACATGTACTCTGACTCTTCAAGAGCATAAAATCAAATCACAGGATATAGAAGTCCCAAAGGCAGAAAGTTCCTCTAAGTTAGAGACTTCAGGAACAGGATGTATACCATCATCAGCTGAAAACACTCTGGATGCAATGCAGGAGAAAATAGATGTTAGTCTTCCAAAGGAAGAGCTAGATATTCAAAATCAAGAGGCAGTAATTAAACGAGGAAAGATAAAGGGTGAGATGAAAATTACAGGAAAAGACAGTGAAGGAAGCCAATTGAAAAGGCCTGTGAGTGAGTGGTCTACAGCAAAGGGATCAGAAGATGGTGCTTATGTTACAGCTAAGCTGGAAGATCTAATGGTAGAAGTTCCAGTAGTGAAGATGGACGTTAAATTTGCTAAAGTAGATCCTGAAATGAAATTTCAAGTGGAAAGTGTTGAAAAGGACGTGTCTGCAGGAGGGCAAGTGCAAGTAGAAAATAGAGCGGAAACAAGTAAAATTAAAACATACAAGTTTAAGATTCCAAAGTTTGGAGTGTTGCATTCAGAAGTCGAGGGTTTTGAAGATGATATCAATTTGCCAAAGTCAGAAGCTGATTCAGTATCTAAAGCTGAAATAGGCCCAGCAGAGATGCAGTTTCAAAAATTAGAAAAATCTATTGGCCTGAAACGTCCATCTCTAGAGCATATGGAAGCATCTGCCAGAATAACAGTAGACAAATCACAAGATGACCCAGAAGTAAATACAAAAATTCCCAAGCTAAAAATACCAAGGTTTACTTTCAAAGCTCTTCCAATTGAAGCTGATGTTTCAGTGTCAAAAGTGGTAACAGATCCAAAGGGATCTAGTACTGACATTGAAGTAGTGCAACTGCAAGAAAGCTCTGATATCCCCAGAGAAATACCAGTGGCTCTAGAGGGTAGTGTTCTAAAAGCAAAAAGCAAAATTCTAACACTAACTGAACCTGACATTAAAACAGCACAGATGACTACTACCATAGGGTCCTCCCTTCCAAACACAGGGCAAGATGTTCACTGGTCATATGTAGAGGGCCAAGAAGCAAGTGAGAAAGTAGAACCTGAACATGTTGCTATTGAAAGATGTGAGATTTATACTACTGAAATAGTGAAAGAATCAGAGATTCTCTCATCAGAAGTCAAAACTCCTGCTTTGGGATTCTCATTGCTCAAGGTGAAGTTGCCTGAATCACATAGCAACTTAGAAGTGCTAGTCCAGCAGCCATCTCCAACAGAGGGTGTGTCAGTGAACACATCTAAATATGCTGATGAAAGTTTTGGAGGAGCAGCACGGAGGACTGACAGTGCTGAGCTTAAACTATCTGACAATCTACACAGTGAGATTGAAGAATCTATTGGAGAAATAAGTTTGCCAAAGTTAAAAACATCTGCTGTTGAAGTAAAGCCTTCCAGTAAACTTGAAGAGAGTCTTCCTGGTCAATCACTGCAGGGAATAACTGCAGATCCTCTCTCTAAAGATGAGGATGTAGATGAAGCACTAGAAGGTGAAGAAAAAGACATAACCAATGGAAAAGAAAAGACTGATAGTAAAAGATCTCCTGGAAGATTCAAATTTTGGCTTCCAAGTATTGGCTTTTCATCTTCTGGTGATGAAACTAGCACAGATTCAAAAACAGAAGTAAAAAAGTTAGTTCCAGAAGAAGTGAAACCTGCTGACACATCAGGTCATGATTCTTCTAAGCAAACTGAAAAAACTGGATGGTTTAGATTTCCCAAGCTTGGTTTCACATCTCCTTCCAAAAAGGCTAAAACTGTTGACAAAGAAGAGATGGGTCATGGAGAGGGAAGAATCTCAGATGAAGATAGCCCATCAGATAAACCTGATGTATTTTTTGATGCACAAGAAAGCTTATCACCTAAAGATACAACAGAGGATGAAACAGTTGAAGCTGATGTGCTCTCATCTAATGTTCCAGTTTCTGGAACTATCGTGACATCTTCAGCAAGAACTGAACTAATCTTGTTGGAAGAAGAAAAAGATAGTCAATCTAATATTCCTGGAGATAAAACCAAATGAAAATTATCTTTTCTCAATTCTCAATGAAAATAAAATAATCTACATGTACAGACAAGAATGTTTTCTTAATTTTTTAGTAACTGAAAATTAAGCAAAACCTAAAACTTATTCATGATTATGTTTAGATTATAGATTACTTCCAAAATGGAATATAACCTAGTACTATGAGAAGTACACTTACGTGTTTAGATTTTGGACCTTTCTGACCTACTTTTTCTTTCTTATTAAAATATTTTTCTTTATTTCAGCTAAGGTAATATATATATCCCATGAACATTTTAAAATGCAAAATGAAAACAAAATACTAGTGTAGAGAGACTAACTCTTTACCTCTTCCTCTCTTCTCATTTTTTCATTATTGTGGTGGGTCATATTTAGCCTTAAAAGAATTTTAAAAGAAAACCAGAATAAATTCAAGACCAAAAATCATGTAACTAACTCACATTTTTAAGATACCAAAAACAAACCCAAACAACATTCTGACAAAGAATAATTATTGAAATGTGAATAAATAAATTTTTATGTATATATTTACTGAATACTTAAATACACAGAATGATCTGCCACAGTGGTGGAATTGCTTCAAAGATTTTTCTGGGACAGGAGATGTATATAATAATTTGCTTCTCTGTTTATATTAGTGCTTCTCTCAAGTTCACAACAAAAAACAAAGTGCATATGTGACAGCCTTCATGTGTATCATTAAAACACTGTATTCTTAATTCACAATAAACTCACCATATGAATAATAACTCGAGTATTGTGAGTTATTGATAGTGCTGTTAGCATTTTCTGAACCTGAAAACCCCAGCTTAAATTTGCAAAAGATTTGAGTATACCCAACTATCTGCTGAAGTGGCTACTTAATGACAGCACAGATTCTAAATAATGTAATGAAGTAATGAAGACTTTTCACACATTATCACAGTATCACAGTATGCTAGAGATTGGAAGGGACCTCGAAAGATCATCTAGTCCAATCCCCCTGCCGGAGCAGGAACACCTAGATAATGTTACACAGGAATGTGTCCAGGCAGGTTTTGAATGTCTCCAGGGAAGGAGACTCCACAACCTCCCTGGGCAGCCTGTTCCAGTGTTCCGTCACCCTCACTGAGAAGAAGTTTCTTCTCAAGTTTAAGTGGAACCTCTTGTGTTCCAGTTTGCACCCATTACCCCTTGTCCTATCATTGTTTGCCACTGAGTAGAGCCTGGCTCCATCCTCGTGACACTCCCCCTTTATATCTTTATAGACACTTATAAGGTCACCCCTCAGTCTCCTCTTCTCCAAACTATAGAGACCCAGCTCCCTCAGTCTTTCCTCATAAGGGAGATGCTCCACTCCCTTAATCATCTTCGTTGCCCTGCGCTGGACTCTCTCCAGCAGCTCCCTGTCCTTCTTGAACTGAGGGGCCCAGAACTGGACACAATATTCCAGATGGGGTCTCACCAGGGCAGAGTAGAGGGGAAGGAGGACCTCTCTCGACCTACTAACCACCCCCCTTCTAATACACCCCAGGATGCCATTGGCCTTCTTAGCCACAAGGGCACAGTGTTGGCTCATGGTCATCCTGTCGTCCACTAGGACCCCCAGGTCCCTCTCCCCTACACTGCTCTCTAACAGGTCGTTTCCCAACCTGTACTGGAACCTGGGGTTGTTCCTGCCCAGATGCAGGACTCTACACTTTCCCTTGTTATATTTCATCAAGTTATTCCCTGCCCAACTCTCCAGCCTGTCCAGGTCTCGCTGGATGGCAGCACAGCCTTCTGGCGTGTCAGCCACTCCTCCCAGCTTAGTGTCATCAGCAAACTTGCTGATAGTACACTCAATTCCCTCATCTAAATCATTGATGAATATATTAAATAATACCAGCCCCAGTACTGACCCTTGAGGCACTCCACTAGTTACAGGCCTCCAACTAGACTCCGCCCCATAGACTACAACTCTCTGGCTTCTCTCCTTCAGCCAGTTCGCAGTCCACCTCACTACCTGATCATCCAGTCCACACTTCCTCAATTTAGCTGCGAGGATGCTGTGGGAGACTGTGTCAAATGCATTGCTGAAGTCAAGGTAGACCACATCCACCACTCTGCCATCATCCATCCACCATGTTATTTCCTCATAAAAGGCTAAAAGATTGGTCAAGCATGATTTCCCCTTGGTGAAGCCATGTTGACTGCCCCTCATAACCCTCTTATCCTTGATATGCCTTAAGATGGCACCAAGGATAAGGTGTTCCATCACTTTCCCAGGGATGGAGGTGAGGCTGGCCGGTCTATAGTTACCCAGGTCCTCCTTCTTGCCCTTTTTGAAGACTGGAGTGACATTTGCTTTCCTCCAGTCCTCAGGCACCTCTCCCGTTTCCCAAGACTTGGTAAAGATGATGGAGAGTGGTCTAGCAATGACTTCCGCCAAAAGTCACAATCACAAGTTTTATAGATGGCATGTGCAGACGTGCTTCATTATAGCATTTTTCTCATCCTGTATTTTCTTGCTCTATATTCTACTTAGTACAGGGAAAGCAGACACAGCAAAACATTTAGAAACTGGGTTGTAAAGGAAGTGTACTTGGTTGTCTAACCATCTGTAGCTTGAGATGTTCTTCATTTCTGTATCTTTGCAGGAGGCTTAAATACTCTAAAAAGAACTGCTGGCAGTTATAAGGAGAACTCTATCTCTGAAGAGACTGTTCATGTAAATGTATTGTTTATTTGTAGCATTTCCCTGTGGTTTCCCTAAGTATAAAAGTTATTGTTCAATAGACCAAAAATTACCACATTATATGGCAATTTCATATACCAGGACTGAGGAAAACTTTGTGATCAAGACAGGAAAATCGAGTCCAGAAAAAGGTAACGTATGTTATGAAGGACATCACATTCTAACAGCAGCTTGCATTTACCTGCAAAGCTTCCTTCACCTAAAATGTTTCGCAGGTAGTATTCATTTACTTAGGCCCACAAACAGGAATCCACCTACATAACACTGAATGTAGAAGTCTGTTGCAAAGGTGGCAGAATCAAGTCGATTAAAATTGAGCTCTGAGACAGCAATGACCACAGAGCAGTAATCACTGTCATGTTTTTTAAAGATTAATGAAATAGTTAAGGGAAGAGCAGTAGAAAAAAGCAGCAGCAATAAAACAATCCTCCAAATAGGCTACTGTCAGCTTTGGGAAGGGTGGAAGTTAGCGAATAAGCAACCAGGTTAACCCAAGGATCTGACCCCAGGCGTAGCTAAGAACAGAGCTCAAAGGGGTGCAAGGAGCACAGACACAAACCTGCAGAACATAGACATTTTGTCAACAGGCAGTTCTGATCCCACCTGCATCCTTAATTTGAGATGCTTAGATTGTTCTTTTAACTGTGGTAGGTTTCCTTCATTACTGGTGTTTTTTAACATGTGAAAAAGTGGGCATACAGTCTCCAGCCTAACAAACCTGCAACTGTGATTTGACATCTAAAATAATGTATAAATGCATTTAAAAGAAAGACACTCCCACCTTGGTAATTTCTTGCATTGTTGGTTGGCTATTGTGTTGTTATATTTGAAGCAGGACCTCTCACATATCCCAAAGGCAAGGCAGCTGAAGAATGGAATGGAACTGAACAGAACAGTTCATTTGGAAGGGACCTACTGCTTGACCATTTCAGGGCTGACCAAAAGTCAAAGCCTGTTATTAAGGGCATTGTCCAAAATACTTCTTAAACACTGATAGGCTTGGACCATTGACCGTTTCTCTAGGAAGCCTGTTCCAGTGTTTGACCACCCTCTTTGTAAGGAAATGTTTCTTAATGTCAAGTCTGAACCTCCTCTGGTGCAGCCATTCACATACATCCTATCCTATACCAGGGAGAAGAGAGCAGCACCTCACTCTCCACTTCTCCTCAGGAAGCTGCAGGGAGCAATGAGGTCTGTGAATCAGTGCCCATGACAGAAGAGCTATCTTCCAGGGATTATGGAGATATTTATGACTTTCAAAAAATTAAGCGTGCATTGATATAGCATAGATTGTAAATGAGAATCTTTCTCAGTACCTGAATGAAAGCAACAAGGGTGTGATTCATCTGGAACAACTGGGAAAGGAAAATACTAGATAATGGGGGAAAAATGGAAAACAGATTAACACAAAAGCTCTTGGAACAAGGTAGTGTGTAATGTGTGAAGCCAGGTGACTTTTAGTCTTCCCAGAACTCACAGACCTGTAGAGCCAGCTGTGTTCTGTCTTGCTGTTATCTGACACTGGTGTCAGCAGCACTGTAGCCACAAGGCACTGCACCAAACCAAGTGCTATCAGAGACTGCTGGGAGAGCAGTGCAGCAGCTCTGCATGAAAGCCACTCATGTAAAGCAAGGCTGGTTTGCTTAAGTTGTACTCCAGCATAACATAGGTACATGAGATGAGCTGATCAGAAGAGAGTATCCATGCTCAAGATCCAAACCAACAACTTTTCCTAGACATTAATAAACTAATACTGAGAAAAATCTGAACTACCTGTAACCAAACTAGAAAATTCATTCAAAGAAAATAAATAGATGCTAATGAATACTTCTGGAGGCCCCAGCTTACACTTGATATACTCTTTAACTTGAAGAAATCACAATCTAAATGAAAGCAATAAGTAACAGGTGGAGGGATAAGGACTATTATTAACCCTGTTTCATAAATGGAAAACAAAATTATGAAGAGATTCAAAGCCTGATTATAATTTACACCATATTCTACCTTTGTAACAGACAAGTAATTTAGAACAAAACTATGAAGGAGCCTAAGAAGTTTCACAGGAAAGCGGGGAAATAAACTCAAGTTCCTCTTAGATCCAGTTTATCGTCTTAATTGTAAACCCCCTCCTTCATTTGTGGAGGAAAACCAATACAAGTGATGCCAGCAAAGAGCATTCGCATAAGCGTCAATTTCTCTTACATAAGCTGAACCTGACCTCGTATGAGTCTTACATTACCAGAAGACAAGTCTCACAGCTTGTCCAGAAACTCTGAACAGTTTATCCGGTACTGTCAGATTTGAGCTCACAAGTGGAGAAGAAAGTTTCCTTCTTGTTCCCGCAATACCCACCATCCCCAAATCAGTGAAAACACAGCTTCGAGTGCCATCTAGAGGAGCACAATCCGCTACAGAAAATAATTCTGTTGGCTCAAGATGCAACTGCTCAAACAGCTTTTCAAACTGCCCCACCACTCACATGTGCTCATTGCACAGAGCCCAGAGCACGACTCCACAGGGAGGTCGGCAAAGTCCCTGTCCTGGCACTCCATCTCCGAGCTGTGAGACTGCTGCGGACCTTGGCAGTCTTGAAAGGCCTGTGGCAGCTCAGCTTCAAGCCCCTCTTGGCAAGGCCTCATTCAGGTGAATTTTGGCTCTTGGTGCAGACATGGACGGGGTAGTGGGAGTACAGACTTCCCCATCACAGTGCAACCTCCCCATCCTCCAGAGGAAGAATTTTGGTGCTTTTGAATCTCTGCCCTGTGCTGAGATGAAAAAGGGACCTGCTGTGATTGTCTGTGCGTGGACTGACTTGAATCTCTGTGAATACACACAAATCCCCACACAAATATGCCTCTTTCTCTATAAGGTCTTTTGGAGATGATGCAAACCAATTTTCCATTTTTTGGTTTCCCGGCTGCTCCTCAGCTATCTCTTCCAAACACTTCCAAGACCCTTGGATTGTTTTATCCATCATTACAGATCAAATGCTTGCTGTTACTAATGCAGATTTTTATGACATTGACAGATAACACTGAACTTCTGTATCACATATGTGCAAACATACTGAGGAAGATGCAGGTGCTTTTAGCGCTCTCCTCCCCTATTTCCTTTCTAAAGGCTGCTTTGTATTTTGATATTTCCACTCATTAATTAAAATCCCTAGCAAAATAGAAACTTCTCAGCTGGTTTTCACTAGCTCCATTTCATGGGTTTATTAGCCGGTACTAACAAATATACCTGACCATGTACTGATACTCGCGTGCAAGAACAAAATCAGAAATATTTTTTTCAGTGCAGTGGGCTTTCACCTTGGGCTCTCTCGCCTCTGGTGCACATCAGTCCCTAAGCAAAAGGTTCACACTGCTACTCCCTTTCCAGTGCCCAGGCAAAGTGTGCAGCTCTGGCAAGGTTCACAGAGCCTAAGGTCAGTGTCATTCACACCTCTCCATTGCTGGCCTATGTGCTCTGCTTTCCTTTCCTGTCACTTCTGGGAGTCACCCAGGGCAGAGCCACTATGCAGTGGTGGATATGGACATAAGGCACCAGATGACTCAGGTTTATGGTCCCTGTGTGACTGCAGCAGAAAAGGAAGCCCAGAGACACAACACTGGTCAGGTCCAGCACCAAGACAGCCCCAAAGGAGCAAGGAGATTTCCCAAGCACTGACCACAGAGTAGGTGGGATGCCGTTGTCAACCCAGCACTCACACATCAGCTTTGCTCTTCTTTTGCCATCCCATTTACTGCCTGTGGCCAACGCACAGACATCCAAGCATCCCCAAACACTCAGGGCTCCAGATTTATATCACAGGTTCTTAATTCTGGAAACTAGCCTCAACACTTAAATATGGGTATTTCCCTGTACCTCTAATTCCTAAATGCTTTTAAAAATCTGCCCTTGCTATTGTAGGCAATTACTTACACAGCTCAAAATCTTAAAGTGACCAGGAGTTTATTAAAAATACGGTTAAACACATGTAAGCAAATACTGTTAATGGAACATTAAGGTTGAAGTATATAGCTTCCTAAAACAAAATAGCACGGCAATCTGCGTCTTTGATATACTAAGATCCAATTGTATCTTCCATGTTTGCTTTAATATCAGATAGCTTGTCATATAACACTGTATGCATTTCATTAACTCTGGAGTGAGGGAATCACACAAAAAAGAGAAGTGTCACACTGACTAATAGTTTTGCAGGCAGAGTCAACTACGAGAAGTTCTCACCTCATCAACGTGGATATCATATTGGAACAATTTTTCTGACAAAGACAGAATGAGAAAACTCCCTGTTCTGCACAGGGAACAAGATTCAAGTGGGGCTTTTTGTTTTATTTTAAATTTGTATTTCAATTCACTTCAGGGCCTGCCTCTCCAGTTACAGTCTTTCTGTCCCTGCACATCTTCCAGATTCACTGCATATTTGGAATTCCAGTCTCGCTCAAAAAGATGTTTTAATTGTTCCTGGATAGGCAGTTGCCTTCTCTGCACGTTGGTTGAATTCTGTTTGATAATTAGTCCCACACCAGCAGTGTTAATGAAGTAATCTTCTGACCAATTCGAAGTCCCTATGCAATGAAAAAGTATCTAATTAGAAAACATTAATTTCCCAGTGTTCTGTTTCATCCCTATTCTTGTTAAATCCACATTTGTCTGGCTTTGCTGATTTGCTGTACAACTGCAAATCTCATTAGGACCAATAAAGCAGCAAAAATGAGGTCACCTCCTTCTTATTCCAGACCTCAGGTTTTGCAAAGTGAGTACTAACTGCAAACCTGAAGCTTCATAACCTGATTCCTTACAGCCTGTGACAGAGGCGCACAAACCTAATTATTACAAATATGCAAATAGAGTGCTACACTGAGGTATTAAAAGAGGTAAAAGTCAGCGTTTGATATGGGTTTCTGTGTTTAAAGAAAAAAAAATCCTTAATGGACTTAATTCTCTTGTTAAAGAAAAACAAGACCCTTGATCAATAAAACCGTGGGAGCTGCTCTGAGCTCAGCATGCAATGCCAGCTTTTAAACCAGGTAAAGTTGGGAATTCAGCAGCAGGCATTGTCTAGGGCTCTCTCCAAAGCTACTATAATTCAGTAAATCAAATATTGTGGAAAAAATGCACATTTTATCATTTAGCACTTTTCCTGGTATGTGCCTTAGCTAGAAAAGTCTACCGTCAATTCCGGAAGGTGCTTAGCCATGAAAACAAATTATCTGCATATCTGTCTTCAAAAGACAATTCAGTAAGAAACAAATTCTGTTAAAGGCAATTGGAGCTGCAAGTGCTCAGCCCATTGGAAGATTAGGCTATTTGCTGGTTTGCATTGCTTGTAGGATGAGCTGACTGAAATGACAGAGCCCTTTCACATTGCCTTTCTTGAGGGATCCTAATAAGAGAGTAAAAAATAAACATAATTCTGACTTTCAGGAATTGAGCAGCAATTGACATTACTGTTTTTTCATTTCCTTTCCTAGAGTTCTGTTCAACAAACAGTGCGTGGAATTAATTCCTTCCAGCAATTTAGTTTTATTAAAGCACAATGTTATATACTAGAGCATCAGCTATCACTGCATCATTACGAGCACACAGTCTGTGAAATTCCCACTGTGCTTGTCACAAGCTGTGAACTCAGACATGTCATGCTCTGTTCTTAATGGTTCACAGTCATATGAAATAATCTCTTACTGAACCTGACCTACATTATTGTCTCCCTTTCACATCTCTACTTCTTTATCCAGGGCAGACTGATTTACATGGAAAAATGGGGTCTTTTTCTGATATTGCAGCCCATCCTATCTCAGCCTCAATCCTATAGATCTAAATATACTGTAAGTGTTTGGAATAATGGAATACATACCAATATAGGCTACTTTATCAGTGACCATATATTTGTTGTGATTCACTCTCCCATGAGGAATATTTGTGTGATTCATAACTGGAACAATGAAGAGTTTCTGGAGAGAGAGAAATTAAAAATAGAAATACCATAGTTAGGAACAGACTGCATGATTGGATAATGCAGATTTTCTATATTTACAAAGACTAGAATAGTACAGAAAGAACAGAATAGTCCACCCACTGTTATTAAATGTACCATAAAAGAGATTTTACTCTTATCCAAGAGAACTAACAAATAGTATTTCCACTATACATAAAATTGGATAAGCAATTGAGATCAGATAAGGATAATGTTTCCTTCACAATGTTCCATTAGTGGCACAGCTATTATCATTACAGGGCAGACACTTAAATGCAGTTTTAGGCAGCTGTTTAATAGGTCTGCATTTACAACTGATTGCTGCTCTTATTTTGTGCTAGAATGGGCTGATCACAGACACAAGGGGTACTGCAGGCAACAAAAATGCTGAACTTTTTGTGTTAACTCTTATTGGGTTTGTTTGTTTGTTTGCTTGCTTGTTTTTTCCTTTTGGTAAAAAACATTCCACCTTAATTCTGTGACTTCACTGTGTCATGGTAACTGCATCATGTCGGGAGCTTCCATACCACCTCCCTCCACTTGATGCACTCCAGCCTAGTGCCTATGGCCTGTGTGTAATACCTAGTGTTCACAAACAGGCCCATTTGTCTAGGCAGTCAGCAGAGATCTCAATTGTAAAAAATTGACAGTAATTAGACCCATTTAAGATGCTTAATACAGGAAAAGGTCTATGAAAAGAGCACTAGGTTGTCATATAAACTGTCACTCTCATGGTGCTCAGCAAAAGCTACTGCCTGGATAATCAGAGAATGGTTTGGGTTTGAAGGGACCTTAAAGATCATCCAGTTCCAACTGGAGATTCAGAGCAGCCCTGCGGAGAAGGACTTGGGGGTGTTGGTCAATGAGAAAATGAACATGAGCCGGCAGTGTGCACTCGCAGCCCAGAAAGCCAACCATATCCTGGGCTGCATCAAAAGGAGCGTGACCAGCAGGTCGAAGGAGGTGATCCTGCCCCTCTGCTCTGCTTTCGTGAGACCTCACCTGGAGTATTGTATACAGTTCTGGTGTCCTCAACATAAAAAGGACATGCAACTCTTGGAACAAGTCCAGAGGAGGGCCGCGAGGGTGAACAGGGGACTGGAGCACTTCCCATATGAAGACAGGCTGAGAAAGTTGGGGCTGTTCAGCCTGGAGAAGAGAAGGCTGCGTGGAGACCTCATAGCAGCCTTCCAGTAGCTGAAGGAGGGCTATAAAGATGCTGGGGAGGGACTATTCGCTAGGGACTGTAGTGATAGGCCAAGGGGCAATGGGTTAAAATTTAAACAGGGGAAGTTTAGATTGGATATAAGGAAGAAATTCTTTACTGTGAGGGTGCTGAGGCACTGGAATGGGTTGCGCAGGGAAGTTGTGAATGCTCCATCCTTGGCAGCATTCAAGGCCAGGCTGGACAGGGCCTTGGGTGTCATGGTTTAGTGTGAGGCTTCCCTGCTCATGGCAGAGGGGTTGGAACTAGATGATCTTAAGGTCCTTTCCAACCCAAACCATTCTCTGATTATCCATTCTCTGATTATGACAATCTGCTTCTCTAAAACCTAGTACTTCCACACACAACTGGCAGCTTAGACTCAAAAGTCAGTGGGAGGCTTGCATCCTCAAGCTGTCTTTCCAAAATCAGGTTTCTTATCGTACCACGCTGACACTGATGTGGGCATGTGGATTGTTGAGAGCACGCAGGGACCTCAAATAGTAGAGCATGGCTGGGTCAGAGTGGGTCCAGCAGCTGACCAGAAGCCGAATTTGTACTCTGTATTCGAAAGCTGCACGTCTCAGAGCGTTGTCAATGGCTGGCCAATATCTAGAGAAAAGTAGGTGGGAAGAAAAAGGGACAGTTCTGAAGTAGTTTGGTAGAAAGCTGCAAGAATGAACCGAGAATATAAGTAACATTGTGCACAGGTGGGATCTCGGGTACCCAGTAAGAGGAACTCTTGTGTCTTCACTGGAGGTATAAGTAAGATTTCTGCCTTCTACCCAGCCAGTTCATTTCACAGTGCATTTTGAGACCTCCAGTCTCTGCCAAATTAGGTTGAAAATTATCAAGAAGTTTAAAGCTTAGTAAAGTACATGTACACAGCCACACACACTGCTTGGTGCCATCATGCTCATTGCATTAGGAAACTAAAAATAACAACTCCAATGTAAAGCCAGATCATACAGCATGAAGTAAAAAGGGCAGCACAGAGCCCAGAGGAAAGCCTAAGAACCACTTTGTAGAATATGGCCATTTCAGGACTTGGCGTGGATACTATCCCTCCCTATCCCTCCTTGTCTTCTTTAGCATGCCACGTGCCCTCGAGGTAATGAACACAGCTGTGTTCTCATGAACAAGGGGCTCTCCATTTCCATGACACTTGTTTTGATAGTAGCTTGGGGAAAATTTTTAACATCCTTGACCCAACTACACAACACAAAGTGCTGGACAATGTACATCCCAAGACTAGTAACTCCAAAGGCCTGTATAGGACTTTCATCCTGTAGACCCTAACAAGTGCTGCACGGAGGAAAACAAGCATCTTCAGTATAGATTGGAGGACAGAGCGGGATACAGAGTGGTCCAGCACTCGCTCACAGTCCCATGGGCAATGATTAATTAATTTGCCTGACTTATTCCTTGGGCCTTATGTACAAAGCCCTGAATTCTCTAAATTTCCACTGCACATCGTCCTATCACAATCAGCAGACTAGCCATGTGCTTTCAGGATCAGGTTGTCTTGCAGATCCTGAAAAACTCAGAAAAACATATTTAGAAATCCTATTTTTCAACAGTTTCCATTTTTTAAATATATCAGGTTTGAGTTGATTAACACTCAGGCATTAAGATACCAGCTTTGTTCCTTCTGCCTCAGCTGCTAGAGGAACCTAACCTGAACTAATCAGCCTCAATTCATTGCACTATAGCTGATTGCTGTGGAGATAGCCTGAGGCCCCGCACAGCTTTCCCTAGGCCTTTCAAACTTTTTTTGCATCTGATCAGGTCCTAGATGTCACAAATGGTGGATTAAGGCTTCAGATGAAGAATGGGGAGTATTAACACACTCATTCCTAAGGGGAAAAAAGACTTCCTGTGAACCTATTCTTAGCTAATAGCAGGAGATGAGAAACACAGAGATTCAACTGTACAGCACAGAAACCGAAAATCCTTGAAGTTGTTTGATTTATAAAAAGTATCCCCCAAGTGGAAGCTCGTCTTTGAGATTTCATTTCAAAGACAGTGGCATTATCTGTGCCTATCTATTATCCTTCCTGCTAACAGATGCCCAGCTGAACAACAGAGGCTTTACACCATCATGCCACAGGACATGATGCATGGTATAATTCTGACTAAACGGAAAGCTAGAGCTCACCCTATTCCTTACAAGCCATGTTGTACATAATTATTTTGCCTGAGCTTCTTTCTCAGTCAGATTATTTAAACGATTGGAAAACTCACAAATGTTATAAACAGATAATACTCAGGACACTTGATTGCATGTAAACATCCTAATTCAAGCATATCTAAGAGGATTTGGAGTCTTAGTGGTTGCCCCATGACTGACTAACTTTTTGTGTTACTCAGATATGAGCTGATGTAGAGAGTCTGCATAATTCTGCTGTGACCTTAGGCAGTGGTCCCCTGCACACAACCTGATCACTCCAGATCACCACTACCACCTTCTTTTTGAGAGCGGCTGCTGCATGCATGCAGCATGCTTTAGGAACTTGGCTGTCCTTAGATGGAACTGTAAGAAAAGGAAAATAAAAGCCCAGAAGCTTCTTTTAGAGACTAGTTCAGCCTCCTGGTCAGCAAGGACAGTTAAGAATCACCCTTTAAACTATGGGTCAAGTACGTCAAACAGGCAGCAGAACCAGAAGTCAAGAGTCTTCAGAAGTAAAGAGCAGAAAGAAAGAAACAGGAGCAGAAGAGGGGAACAAGAACATTTTCCCTGAAAAGCCTGATGTCAGTTATCTTTCTGCTGTTCCCATTCCTCTCTCTATTCACAAAGCTGCTCTGCTATGTTTTGAAGAGAGCTGTATTCTGATTGTCCCTGGTCTGTCACTTCACAGTTTTCTTGCTGTGTGAAGAGCATGCGAGGCTGATTTAAAACACTAGTGAAGCACAATGGACAGTACTGGATACCACCCTTCCTATGGTATCAGTATTTGCATGAGGCAGTCAAGAGTGCAGAGCAAAGCCTCAGTTCTCTCCACTCTGAATACTTCTGTTGCAGAAGGAGCAGAATAGCATATTTTTCCTTTAAAAAGGACAGTCAGCTGATTTGCTGAAGATACAAATTGTACCTTTCTGGGTGAATGAAACGGCTGGTAGGGAAATATTCCATAACAGAAACATAGACAAATTTCTGTGCCTCACTGATAATACTGGTTATAGCAAAGAGGTCATTGGTACGACCTTCTGGACAAAATGCTGGAGGGGAAGCCTGAAAAGAAGAAAACACACATGTCAGTGATTTCATCCTTTTTTCTGTCAGATTCTGTGAGTCATTTATGTTCAGATCTGTTCAGTTTTCATTACAATAGAACGAAGCACTTTAAGTGGACCACTATCTTTCCTCATGCCTTACATGACCTGATGGGTCAGATACTGATGTATTGAGCCCACAGGTGATCAAAGAAGACCTGCGCCCCATTCTTGCCATACTACCTGATGGATGAAGCTGGGTCAGCCCTTATTCGTTGAGCAGTTCCAAAGAAACCTGTTGAATTAATTATTATCCAATTGGAACACAGGTAACTGAGGACTGCTGAAAAAAAATTTCTGGCCTATGTTAAAATATAGTTCACACTCTATCCTGATACTTCTAAAGATACTTACAGAAAAATAGGCTTTTGTCAAGATTCCATTGAATTCTACTTCCAGAGGCTGATGCATGTTAATGTGGGTAGAATAATTAAGAGGCCAAGGGAATGGGACTGTAGCATTAGGAAGTCCAAGATCCCAGTAAGTACTAAATGTTTTCCAGAGGTCTTTGGCCAAGCAGCTGCAGTTGTATATCACAGCACCAAATTCTTTCACCTGCAAAGAGAGTAAGCTATGTCACAGCCCCAGAAAGAGCCACCTCCAAGGGTTTCTTTGCTGTTTCTCCCACTCAATCAGTATCTTACATTATGATGTTCTTCTGTTATGTGCTAGCACATGAATTTTCCCCCAGCTTTTTGAAGGAGAGCTTACCTGAGATAAAGATCTCCAGTCCATATTTGCACTACCAATGTATATGTGTTTCATGTCTATAATCCAGAATTTACTGTGCAACACTCCTCCAGCCAAATGTCCAAAATCAACCTTCTTTACATAAGCCCCTGAAGAAAAGTGGGGAGAGGCAAAAAGAGTTTAGACACAGCTGGAGATGGTAATCTATACTGCTCCCCTGATAGCCAGGACATGTCTGGATGTCTAATACTTGCATCCACTAATAACTACCAAAATATACAAAAAGTGAAATTTCAGAAAAATCCTTAAGGGCATGACAACATACACAAAAATCATGAACTAATGAACCCATAGCACTTGTCCTGTGAACTCACATAAACACCATGCCAGAATAAGCCCTGGAGACCAGTTTGTCTCAGATGCCCTATTGCAATGCAGAAGTTCTGAGTGCATCACTGAATAATTACCTTTTTCCTCTAAAAGCTCAAGGTCAGTTGAATTAGTTGCCAGAGTTGGAATACTTGCTGCAACATACACAGAGACATTCTCTGCAAGTAGTCTCTCAAACCTCTTCAGAATATCTTCACCCTGCATGGTACATTGCTATTTTTTGTATTTTGTTATAGAACATTTAGTAAGATATACTCAAAGTACAGTGTTACTAATGGATGCTTTGTTTGAAGAAGCCCAACACAAGAAAGATCAGAAATTTCATCTATTTTAGTATTGCTTCAAGTAGAGAAAAAAGGGAGCAAAGATTCTGAACCAATGTATGAATCAAAGTTTATTTTCTGTTGTTTAATGGTATTAGACGTAAGGCTTAAAAATACAACCACAAATATCCCAGACTTCAAAGGTGAATGCCCCAGTGAAGATCAACTGCTGGATGCTGATGCTCAACAGATACACTGCGTCAGTTCTCCCCAAGAATAAAATAACAGAGGCTGCCCTACACTGAGCTGTCCCTTTAGCAGAGACAGCCTTCCATCTGTTACTTTCCCTTCTTTTTCTGAGGAGGAAATGAGTCATCTTACATCACCAGAACCACGTGGGGAGGAAGACAAATCCCAGAAAGCCCATGAGGCCAAGGAGGATGTGCCAGGGCAGGGGCAGAGGCAGAGCTCTGGCCTGCAGTAATAAACAGGCCAGTACATGGTCTGTCAGCAAACAGCACAATTCCTGACAGGTGACTAAACTCCACACCTACCTGAAATAGCACGGTCTTGTCCCTTCTGCTTTTCAGAATAGGCCCCCAGACCCTGCTCAGGATTGCGTGGGAGGCTGCCGGCTGCCACAGGCCAGATTAGAGCCAAGGGACACTTAAACACGATGAACAGTAGCAAGGTGAGCCTGTGCCGTGGCCTCTTTCATTTATTTTTGGTGGTGGAGCCAGAGAGGCCCTGCAGGAAGCCTGGCTGCACAGGGTGCCCAGGAGAAGAATGAATGTCCTGAATGGCTGCCCAATGGCATGCTTCAGGAACATCTGCAAAATGGGTGGATGCAGATGCTGTGCCTGTACAAGGGAGAGAAGCAGCCTCTGAAGCAGGTAAAAGTCCAGCAGACTTTGTTTCCTGACTCTTCCAGCTAGCCAGTGGGAATTGGCATGTTCACTTGTGTATACAGATCCTGCAGGCTCTCTGGCCATGCCACTGGCTGCCCCTACCGTAGGCTGACCATCTGCAGGGTGAGAGAGTATGGTTTTGAGGCTGGCCTCTGCCCGGTTGCTCTTAAAACATGGCACAGAAATATTCAGAGAAAACAGAGCCCATATGGGGTCTAACTTGGCCAGAGGAGGAAAGTTGGTGTGCTGCTTCAGACCAGCATGGAAAACCTTTCTGGGTTTGCAGGAAGCATCTGGAAGACAGGCCTCACAGTCAATCTGCCATCTACCACATGGCCATACAACCGTAAATGTGCTTGTCATTGATTCAGTCCTACCTGCTTGGAAGATGAGTCATTGACGTTGATATCCTTCCCAGCAAGAGACCAATAGTAAGAAGCCACGTAAATTTTTTCCTGGGCTATATCAAGGAGTCTCATCCAGGCTTTGTACAGGGGTTTGGCTGCAGTGCTGTTTATCTCAAAAGCTAAGTCATAAGGAACATTTTCCACCAGTTCAAAGCTGCAATGACAGTCGCATGTTGTGAAGCAAGTGACTGTAACCCAAGCAGGAAACTAAGCAGGAAAGCTCTCAAGCCATACACTTGGCCATTTTGGACATCAACCTCAAATGCAAACAAGCAGAGCTGGACAAACAAGATGGGACTACTCTCTATGCCCAGTCATTATAGCCAAGTGTATATCATACATCATGATCCCAATCCAGCACAATGGCTTATCAGTAGCTGTTCTGAGCTCTTTATCTTCTCATCCTAAAGATGAGAAGAAAAGTAAACCCTGAGGCTGGATGGTACCCCTTCCCTCTGCCAGAACAACCATCCACTCATCCCTCTGGCCTCTGAAAGTAAGTGAGCTCAGCAGGGGCTGCTTTGCCTACTGGTTGCTCTGCCGCCTCCCACCACTGCCACAAAGGGAGGATGTCTGGAGATGGTGGAGATGCAACAGAGGTGTGCTGAACATATTGATTGAGTATTGATACTGCCCCTACTACCCCTCATAATAGTCAACTACTAATGACCCAATGCGTAAACAAACCCCTCACTCTTCCCAAATTAGTGGTACTTTGTCACTTATTATACAATGGGAAGAGAACAAAAGCCATGCTGATACTGTCATCACTGTAACTGTTGTTCCACTGGGTGATTACTTCTCCATGTGCCATCAAGCCTGGCTCACCTGCAGGAGTCATTTGATCCATTGGTGTCCTCCTCAATTACTGTGGCTCCTGGGAGATCTCCATAGAGTTCTTCTTCCTCCTCCATCTCTTTGTAAATGTTGACAACTGCTTTTTCTCTGCTAGGATCAACTGTGCTTTCCACTTCCATGAAGTAAACAGCCAAGACAACAAGACCAAGTATCAAAATTGCCCCTAAGATTTGAAACTAGAATAGAACGCAAATAGGGTAAAATTTAAGTGATCACCAAGTCACTGATACACCAGCTAATGGATGACTCCCTGTTACAGGTAACTCACAATCTTTGAATAGTAGTTCTGCTTTCAGCTACTGGCAGACAGCACTCTTAGATACACCACTGAAAATGTGGATCACAAGCTACAGAGTGGTTGGTTTATGTGAGAACTGAGATTTTAGTTTTGCTTTAATTTTTCCTGTGCCAACATACCGAAAAACTTGTTTTTTTTCCAGAACGTTGTGATTGATTTGACATTTATTGGCTTTATTTTAGCACAAGACAAATGGGTGTTCAACAAAAACTCACAAAAATCAAAAGAAGGAAATCCATAACACACCATCCAGAGCCAGGGCTGCAGGATTAGATTCCACATTACTCCCTCTCGGCAAGGTTTGATCAGTCTACTGGATAAATCAATGAGGGTTGCTGTGTCTCTCACTTGTTTACAAAGAAGATTGAAACCTATATGGGTTTCTAAAATGGGCAATAAAATCATTCCTCTTAATCTGTTACATCTTTTAAGAAATGCCAGTGTAATCTCAGCTCTTGTAAGCAAATGTAGTGTTTCCCAATAATTACCGTTTTGAAGTCTTTTTGATTGTTCACACTTAATTTCATGTTGGAAGATTCATTAAACATCAGGGATGTTTTTAATGCTTTTTTCACAATCTGAAAAACAGAAATGTATGCAAAGGGAAAAATAAAGCTTTATGGCAACATTTGTAAAAAGCCAGTTACAGACTAAAAATGCAGGTTACTGCCATTGCTTTATACAGCACTCTGACATTTAAGTACGGATCTGTGCAACATCCTCCCTGTATTATGGGTCTTGAGTGACATTAACAGATTCCAAAGGGAGAGGGAGAGACAGGTCCCTGTACTTTTTCCGTGGTGCTGTCTACACACCAAAATCACTTCAGTGATAAATGTGTAAAGAACTGCATCTCTGCCTTTTCAAGTTATCCTTCAACACCCACTTTTGTCCTGTTGCAAGCTAAAATATTTGCCAGCAAGCAATAATTAAGTGCAGGAACTGTGAGTGGTAGCATACAATATCAATGTCATCCTGTGTGTGACTCCATTAGGCTCCTGCTCTCTTCCTATGCCTGTGAGTTATCTGCAATGCCAGCACCACATCCAGAAGGGACTTTGTTAAGGAGATGGAGACCAGCCCAAAATAGAAACTCTTCTTCACCCCTGTTGCAGTTGTGACCCTAGAATATAAGTTAACTTCTTTTCCTCCTCAGACAATATTGCTCCAATCTTGTGTTATCACCAGCAGAGGTAACCCCAAAACAAAGTACCAAAATACAGCAAAACTCAAAGCAGTTGCTAGGTAAGGGGTAGGTGGCCACTTGCCTACTTTGCCTTCTCAAAAGGTCAAACCAAGAACTTCACACATGCCCAATAGATCATGAATTATCCCTGCATTAGCAGAGGTGAATTTACCCCATAAGGAGTCAGCTGTCATTTAGAAACATAGGCTCATAGAAAGGTTAGGGTTGGAAAGAAACTTAAGATCATCTAGTTCCAACCCCCCTGTCATGGGCAGGGACATCTTCTACTAGACCTGGACATTTTTCATGCTTAGAAGCAAGAAGCACATCCTGGGATATGGTAGATTTCAAAAAGTGCTAGCAGATGATATCACCGTCTGCCCAGTCCCAATCCACCACTTCCTATCCCTGAGCCACTGGGCATTTGTAGCCAGGAAGGTAAATATGCTGTCATGGTATCAGATATGCAGTTGCTCTGTGGCAACAGAGCATAAGTGGTGGGTGGCCACACGCAAACAAGTTTTAGGTAGGAAGGATCCTGCCAGGCTTGTCCCATCCATCTTGCCCTATGTTCACAGCTATTGTCACCTGAATTGGATGGGCTCATGGTGTCTGCCTTCTCAGATGCATAAGGCAGTATGGCCACACATGTCCATGGTGCATCCAACTCCTGCCTACTCCACCTTTCTGTACAGATGCTGTGACCACATGGAACAAGCAGGAGTTGGACACTGCAGTGATGTAACTCCAAAGGCTTCTTATGGGACCTAACTCACAAGAACTAGTATGATTGAACTGAAGAGGTGGAGGATGTCTTGGGAGACAAGGGAGGTGGGTCTGAAACAATGACTTGGGGAACACAAGGTGTCCTGGGTTCAGCAGTAGCAGTCATGTTTCTCCTTCGTGGTAGCTGGTGCAGTGCTGTGTTTTGACTTGAGCCTGGAAACAGTGCTGATTTGAAAAGAGAGGACCCAACGTAAAAGAGCAGGCAAGGGAGAATAAGAAAGTTAAGAGGAAATAAGAGAGGAAAAAGCAAAGGTATGAACAAGCATGCTAAAAAGCATGCTAGAGCTTCAGAGATGAAAGCTAAGTTTCTGTTCCAGAGCCTGCTTGTTGTTATTATTAGCTGCAATCACCACAGCGGTACCTTCTGTCTAAGGCAGTTTTACTCACACTTTTCACTAGCACTTCTTTTGCTGCCCTCAAATTCAGGTGCAAGCTTTTACACTAGAAATAGTTATAAACACTGGCAGTGAAATACCTGCTCTCCCAGGCCTGGAGGAACTGAGCTGCTGCCAACAGTGATAGACAGTGAGCCATTCCCTGGTGCATATCAGGTCCCCATGCCCCTGAAGTCCCAGCTCATGTTTTAAGCACAGCACAAAGATGCAGCGTCTTACCCCCAGGAGCTTACAGCCCAAGCAGGGAGGAGGAATATAACACACACCAAGCAGAGAAAGCTGTGTGACAGCAGCACACATCATTCCCCCATCTTGAGAGGAAGCGGTCAAATACCAACCCAGAAAATGTAGTGGGAAGAAAAGGAAGAAAGAGCAAGAGAGAAGATGCTGAGGAGTTTGTAGGAAACTGAAGCAAAGGGATTTCAAAGGAGGAGGAGAAAGGCAGCTGAAAAAGAGCAGCAGCAGCAGCCCTTCAGCCTTGGCCAGGAGCACCCAGTGAGGCTGCAGGTCACACTCCACATCTCACAGCTTTGGCAGCAGCTGTTCCCACCAGTCCTCATCACAGAACCAGAACCTGAGAGGTGTCACCTTGTCCCTCTGGCCCCCAAAGCTAAAGTGCTCCCCACAGTACAATGAAGTGACCCAAGCACGATCTTGGTAAGGAACTGCAGCTGCAAGGGCATTTACAGCCATTTGATGGCTTCAGAAGGAAGGAGCTTCTGAGAAACAAATTGTTTCAGTTCTCTTTTCCAGCAACAGTTACAAAATGGCTTTGAAAAGCAGCAGCTCTCATAAAAATATGAAGGCAAACAGATCTCATATGTGCCACAATCATAGAATCATGTACCATTTGGGTCAAAGTGCTTCCTGGGGTCTTTGACTGCTAATGGGTTAGATTCCCAGCTGCCTTACAGAAGTCATGAGAACTGCACTAAAATATGAAGTTTAACTTTCAAGAAAGAAAACAGCACAGACTCAGGCAGAATGCTTAAGAATAGTATTGTAGCTGGTCAGTAATTAACTGCTGCTTCCTCAAAGCTTTCAGAGCTTTACCAGCTGCCAATTTCAATGACTAAAGTTTATCCAAGAGCAATAAATACAACTATTGCTTAGTGTTTCTTCACAGACTGGAACACAAGCTAATACCACAATCTGCTGAGAGCACACAAGAGACTTGTTTATAACATTAAAGCTGGTCTCTCCCTGCCCCCTAAATAACTTTTGGTACTTCTTTTCTCCATCAGCATCAACCTGTTTCATATGTTGGATTTCAAACACAAGGATGAGACTTTTCATTATACAAAACCATCCCCAAGAAGCTGTTTGAGGCTCCTCAGATGAACAAAGTGCTCTCAGATGAACCCCCAGTACTCTCAAGATGATGGCAGATGTACTTACCATCCTGCAAGTCTTCCTCCTGTGTGGATCTCCTACCGCGGTCTGATGTTACTCCAACTTTGCTTACAAGAAGCAGCGCACATGCTTTTCACTAGCAGATTTATTTGGGGCTCTTCTGGTTTTTCCTCTTCCTGCTGCAGATACTTCCTCTTAAATATGGAGTTTCACAACAGGCACTGACAACTGAGAGTCCCAAGTCATCACAGAATCACAGACTCATAGACTAGTTAGGGTTGGAAAGGACCTTAAGATCATCTAGTTCCAACCTCCCTGCCATGGGCAGGGACACCTCACACTAAACCATGTCACCCAAGGCTCTGTCCAGCCTGGTCTTGAACACTGCCAGGGATGGAGCATTCACAACCTCCTTGGGCAACCCATTCCAGTGCCTCACCACCCTAACAGTAAAGAACTTCTTCCTTATAGCCAATCTAAACTTCCCCTGTTTAAGTTTTAACCCGTTACCCCTTGTCCTGTCACTACAGTCTCTAATGAATTGTCCCTCCCCAGCATCCCTATAGGCCCCCTTCAGATATTGGAAGGCTGCTATGAGGTCTCCACGCAGCCTTCTCTTCTCCAGGCTCAACAGCCCCAACTTTCTCAGCCTGTCTTCATACGGGAGGTGCTCCAGTCCCCTGATCATCCTCATGGCCCTCCTCTGGACTTGTTCCAACAGTTCCATGTCCTTTTATGTTGAGGACGCCAGAAATTCACACAGTACTCCAAGTGAGGTTGTTCATCTAATCATCTAGTTGTTGTGATCCAGGTCTTAAGCTCCAGGTCCTGATCTTCACCTCTCTGATGTAACTTTGTGACCTGGTCCAAACTCAGTTGAATGGCTAAGCTCCCACTGCCCCCAGTGGTGTAAGATCAGTCTAGATCAGCACTAGAAGACACTGGTTGAAAGGACTGCTCAGATTTGGTGCAGTTTGCATCCCAGACATGGCACTATTCTCACTGCTTCATTCTTAGACCACCAGAAGCTTGATTTTAAACAAACAGACAAACCAACCCTCCAAACCCATCTTCCTACCCAGTTCCTCTTGCAAGCACTCTCCTACCTAGTCATCCTTGGACAAACATAGGGGAGCAAACTACCTCTGCCGAAATAATACAGCTTTTGTCTTAAACAAATGGTGGTTGGAGTTTGTAGTGACATTGCTGAGGGGGAAGTTAAATGCAATGTTGAGTTTGAGGCAGTTTCTAAGAATTATGTCTTCGGAAAAAATCCAAAGGCTACACTTCAGCCAATGCAACCCAATATGGCAATGCTGTTGTTAATTCTCCAAGCAGTCCTTCCACCCTATTGAATCAAAGGGTGCAGTTCCCTAGTCCAGTACCTGAGGAAGCCTGCTCTAAGGGGGAGAAAACATGGAGAGATACCTGAGGACTAATAATGTTCACAAGCTTTATCATACTTTATCTTAAGCTGCTTAAGATGGAAAAGTTAAAAGGAGCCAGAGGGTAAGTCAGGTCTGGCAGAAAGTGGCCTTTCTCTGGAAGCTGAATGTGTCATGAATCCTCTGCTTCCCTTGGGGCTAAACCCCCCATTTTTAAAAAGGGGAAAAAAGGAACCAAGGAACACCAAGGCAGGGGGTGCAGAACTAGAGGATCTTTAAGGTCCCTTCAATGCAAACCATTGTATGATTCTATGAAAACACAAGCAGTAACTCAAATGTCAAAAGTGAAAGAAAAGAAGATGGTGGAGCAGGATGCCTGTCTGACCAGCCACCTCTCTCCTGAATTTACTGCTGTGCACAGATCACCAATCACTGGGGCCATCCCAAATCTCTATTAAAACAGAGCTTAAAAACAAGGCAAAGGCTCCTGCCATCCTTCTAGACTCCAGTTACCAGAAAGCTGAAGGCAGGATCCTGCTTCACTAAGGCTTCCTCTGCAGGCAGAAATAAAAAAGCAATTCTGGTGAGCCACCATGCTAAAGGCTCAGATCGCCTCTGGGAAGTGTCCCTGTCCCTCCACTGACTTCAGAGGCAGAGCATCCAAACTAAGTACTGCAGCTAAACGCCTCATGTCAGGAAGCTTAACAACAAGCCTTGTTGCTCTGTTTATGCATGGGACTGAAATCCTGGCATGCACTATGCTGACAAAAATCACAAAAGCTTTCACTGATGCAGCGAGTTCAGGCTTGTACCACACAAGCAGTAGAACATTTATATGAAGTTCAGGACTTATCGTTTATTGCTTCAGTACCATAGTTTACCATCAGTTTATTTCAAACTGGGAGAGGCTGGGTTACACCAATGGGAAGAGCAGCTTCCAGAAAAAGGACCCATATTTCTCATTCTCCTTGGCAGCTCTCTAACCACTCACAGCACTGATTAATCTCATCATCTTCCCTCCTCCTCTCCAGCCTGCAAAACCCTGGTTTCCTTCTGCTTATCTGATCTCATTTACCAACCCAACACCAATGATGCATTTCTGACTCTGCTAGTAGTGCTGCAGCTTTGAGGGTTTAAGGATGGAAGCACTTTTGTGAGGAGAATACGACTTATTTGGCCAACCCATGCAACTGGAGAGAGGAAAGAAAAAAAGACTGGCAAGTTTCACAGCAAAGAAGCAACCTTTTTTATTCCTCCTCTTCCCCGTCTCTCAGGCAAGGCTCCTTCTACCAGTTGCTCTGGCTGCCTTGCCACCACCCCATACAGGGAGTAAATACATCTCTCACTGTACGACTGGATGTCACTGTGATTAACTTACACCCTCTAAAAAGCATGCTTGGACTTCAGCTTGTTAGAAGAGTGCATTAAAAGATACAGTGAAAGATCTTTTAATGCCTGTGTGGGAGGTTTACTAAGAAGAAACTGCCAGTTTAACACATTCTCATCTCCAAGGGCTAATAATAGAAAAAACGTCATGAGCACTGCAGCCATTACTACAAATTTACATTTTCCATTTCATGAGGATGGGTGGCTGGGCTCCAAACAGCAACAGTTACAGAAGGACGGGAGGCAGGAGTACTTAAAAAGAAAAATACTCTATGTATAATTTGTGCCAAAAGATTGTATACTCAAATGAGCTGGGGAGAAGTCATTTCAGGTCAAGAACTGGGAAGTGATTCAGCTGACAAGCCTAGAGAACATAAATAAAATCAAAATTATGATTCTTTTGTTTGGAAATATTTTAAAATATTTCCTCAATTTCCACTTGTTTAAAAAATCCAATAAATTCACTAAGGTATCTAGCCATGGACTTGAAACATTTAACTTGAAATATTTAACACTTACTTGGAATAATCTTCTCATCCTTAAAATGTATTTTGTTTCCAAAAAAAAAAAAAATTTAAAAAATCAGTGATTTTCATAGCTCAAGTGATTGCAGAGAGGCCTTTGCTTCTCAGTCTTGTCACTCCTCTTGTCTGGCACTTGCCCTCCAGGCATAGGTTTCTTTTCCTGGTGCAGGTATTAGGAAAAGCATCATCTGTGCTGCCTGCCTTGAATGTATCTGGCTTCATACTACAAAAATTACACTCCAATTTGCAAAGTATCTGGCCACCCAGGCCACCCTGGCCTGATACCTGATCTTCACCTCCTGAAGAAGAGTTTTGTTGCTTACAGAGAGGTTACTTTGCCTGTGGTCGAGGTATGTTACCTTCCATCCTCTTGCTGTCATCCACTGTCTGCCAACCTCCCCAGCAATCAGCAGCTGGGGGGAGATCCATTCCCTGAAAGAGACATACCCCCAAAGAAGTGACCTGCTGTATATATATGGCTACCGCTGTGCTAAAGCCACAGATCCTCTTGCTGAGACTGAATTTCACCTCTGTCTCTGGATCTTGTCTACATGTCCCCATGCGGATACCACATTATGGGTGTGGGTTCTTTTTGTTACTGCCTGTGGCTCCTGTTGAGTTGTATGTAGACAGAGGCAGAAGTGTTACTGTTGAACAAATCTTTTCTGGTGCCAGTGCTTTTGGGCAGTACAGCGTTTTCAGTGGTTCCTGTTCAGAAGAGGGAAAGAAAGCTTAAGTAGGGTAGAGTCCTAGTGAGTACTAGTTTCTTAGGTTCATTTTTTTTGGCTTTCCTTGCTCAGCCCACATCATCAGGAGACCCAGACAGCTTTTCTAGATAACCGCATCAGGTGTGCTCCTTTGTGCAGGTGCTCCAAGCTTCTGCAGGGCTGCATCCAAATGCTTGCGCCCCTGCTAAGGAAAGCAATCCACCACCCCAGCCAAAACTCCCACTGTGGCCCCACACCAACCTCATTGCATCAGAAATAGGTGAGGGCAGAGGGTACCACAGCTTTGCTCTTCAGCAGTCCACAAATGCCAGTATTAAAAAAAGGCACGGTCCTCTCACACCATTCCACAGGCAGGAGGCAGTAGAGGAGGGTCTAGCGGTAAATCTTCACAGAATATCAAAAAATGAGAACCCGTCTCGCCAATGACTTAAAGTTTTGCTCCAAGGAAGGATCCTGCAAACCCTGCTCAAGGCAATTCTCTCTGGTGTTCCCTTTTATATACACGTGGAAACCCTGGCTCTATTTCCCCAAGCAGATGAGGAAGTTGAAAAGCCAGGCAGGACTGCAGCTGAACACTCAATAGGAAGATGCACTTTTGCCACCTGTCCTTTGTTTTTTAAGTCGTGCCAGATAGCAGCTTTCATTACACTGCGAGCAGTTTTGGACACAGTTCCACTGCCTCTTATATTTATTCGGTCCATTAAAAGTTAATGAAGTGGATGCACTATTGATTTCAAAAGCGCACTTCGCATAGCATCCTAACTCAAATACCACTCAGTGTGGCTGGAGAAGCCTGTGGAAAGGTAATATAGTTAGTGTGTGACTAGCCCTGAATGTTAGAGAACACAGAAAACCCCCTCTGCAGACACAGCATACACAAACTAAGCTTAAGCAAGCTTTCTGAGAGGAAGAATTTTGTGTGTCTGTGCATGTTTTAGTTATTGCTGGCAAACAATGCAATAGTTTTATCAGCTACACATGTCCTGTATCAGCTTCTATGTCCTATAGAAGATGTGCTAATGCAGAGAACATGGAGGCAGAGTCCCAGACAGCACTGACCAGGATGGGGGAGGTTGCAGGTACACCTGAAGGCTTTGCAAAGGGGAAGAAGGAATTAATGTTATTTCAAAAGTACCAGGAAGGTCAGACAGAACTGCAGAAGGGAGGGAGGACAGTGATGGAATGAAGGGAAAAATCAAAAGAATTCCACTGACACATAAACTCCTATATATATGTAAATATATATATATGTAAATATATATATATATATATATATGATGAAAGCAAGAGAGAGAGTCTAATAATGTTGGAGAATTACCATATCCAGGCTGGATTTAGCTACCACTGTTAATCATGGCAATGAAATACAACTGCACTAAAAATGAAATCAAATATCACCATGCTATACTCAGAAGTAAGACCACCTTTGGGTGATGGGGACTTCAACCTGTAAGTACAGAGGAAAGGGGACTCCTGGACGCTTGGGGAGAGATCTGACCCAGCAATAGGTGTCACCAGGACAGACCCACTTGCACTATGAGCCTTCAGTCACTGACAAATCTTTCAGTATGCTGTACTTTGCACCAGTGTAAACAGGCAGTTGAAAAATCTAGTCCCAACACATACACCCCCAAAAATTAACATACAAAATCCAGAATCATTGTCACATGATAAAAGAATGATTTATTAGAGCAATTTTATGATAAAATTATATAAAATAACAATTTGTCTTTTAAAGATGTCCACAACATCACTTTGAAACAAAATGTACAGATACTGCCTATAATCCGAACAAAAATAAATTACCATTCAAAAGAAAACAAAAGAGGAAAACAATTTGGGCAGAAGAGACAAATCAAAAATATACACAGCATTTCAAGAGGGTGTGGAAAAGAGAAGTCATTGATTCAAGTTATACAAACGTGTTTCAGCTTTACTCTCAGACAGCTCAGCTTGCATTTGTGTTGCATGCAAATGGAATGATCCAGTGAACAGTTCAGAACAGCAAAATCAGCAGCATAACAACAGCAGAGAGTGAAATAGGCACAATTCAACACGGGGCACATTGAAAGTGAACAGGTAGTTCTGTCTGGTCTTTGCAAAAGTTATACACATTTACAGAACTTCAAAAATAGCTAGTGTGATCTGCAAAACAAGCAAAAACTAGCAGAATCTTGCACTTAAATACTATACACTTTATCTTCTCTCTCCTCTTTTTTGTTTCAGTAGGCTGTATGTAAACATTCCACTAGTTGTACCTTTACTGAAATACTCAAAGATGACGCAGGCGTTCCTTTTCTCCTGGAGCATGACCAGAACATGACGTCATTGTAGATACATTTAGGTCCTTGCTCCCAAAGCTTGTACACATTCTCGCAGGAATTTACATTCACGCTATCAGAACAGAGTAACAGGTTCTTACATTTGAAAGCGTCAGACTGAGAACATGGTTTTCAAGTATAATGGAAGAGCTGAGGCTGGGATTTTGAAAGGTGTTCAAGGCATCAGGCACCCAAAGAGTATGGAAACCCGAATGGACCTGAGCATTTGCTTCCCCCATGACTTAGAGAATCCCATCCTTCATTACATATTTTTAGTCAGATACAAAACACATGAAAGAATATGGTATGAAAGTGACCCACAGACCACTGTCACCACTACCAACCTCAACACGAGGCCCATCCGTACCTCATGGAAGCCAAAAGGTATTTCACACACACTGATCCTGGGCCACCTAGATACACCACTTCTAGTGGAGTCACCCAGAGGCATGTTTTAATGATCGCGTACAGTACTGCTTATAATAATGAACAATCAATGAAGGAGTTAGTCACGTGGCCAGCTCTTTGGCTTATCTGGAGCAGACAAGTGCAAATGGGGTGTACTTCTGAAGCAGTGAATACAAGAAAAAAATAAAAATATGTTGCATTTCGTCATTAACTCGCAAAACTCCTTTAAATGCAGAGATCCAAGGAATGTCATGTCAGGACACAGAAGCATTTTATAGTTTGGCTGAGTCACAAATAAAACAAATCAAGCTGTGCATCCTCCAACCCCTTCACACACACATTCCAAATTATAAACAGACACCGACTGTTGCATCTTTATTAGTCACTTGAAGAGGTACCATATTTTGTGGGTTAATTGATGCAAGGTGTCTGTGGGCTCTCTCTTGAGTTCAGAACAGAGCAACCAAGGATAAAATCCATCCCTGATGTATTCATGAATGAAAGAAGAAAAAAGCAATTTTCAAGTGAAAATACACAATAGGACCTCTGTTTAGAGAAATAAAATCCACTAGAGCATAACCATGAAGATGTAGAAACACAGTTATTGAATAATAATACATGTCAGATGTCTGCATAATTCACTTGTCTCTACAGCAAAACTGAAACTAACAACAATACCTAATCGGTGAAGGCCCTTCAACTCCTAGTGAGTTGAGGTAGCACCTGGTTGGTTCAAACCCTAACCCAGAAGAGCCTGAAAAATTGTGTCTCATATGTCAGAAACAATACCACCACTTATGATATTCATCAAGGACATACGTATTTCAAGAAAAGACAGATCAGAATAAATGACTGAATGAACACATTCAGATAGTGCGTATATTACAGGCAGAGGAACATCAAGGGCAAATTCTTTTTTATTCTGCATTCATCTACATGAATTCCAGCAGACTTGTTCGTGGAAGAGCATCTCCACACAAGCTGATGAGTCTTATAACCTACTGGAAATCTTGGAAGGATATTTGCACCTATTGTTTATCAGCCAGCATCTTGCACACTCAAAGAAACTAATGGCCTGTTGGCATACTCCCACTTCGGGACTGATCCTGTTTCTGCTGAATTGATAGACAGCTCACACTGGCATCACCAGAAAAGCCATCACAATCTTGCCTAGTAAGATTAAACACTTTGTGAGCATCCCTATTTATTTAAATTATTTTAACAGGTTCCCACTGTTACAACATTCTAGCAGAAAAGCTCAGGTAACTACTGAAGCTAACTAAAGAATCCACTACCCACCCCCAAAATATAAAGTCAGCACACAAGAAGCAGTCAAGCTTGGGAAACCATTTTCACTGGTTAAACTACGCACTGTATGAGGGCAAAGTGGAACTCATCTGCTCACCTTTCCCAGTAAAAGTATCCTCGTCAGCTACAAAAGAACTTATTTACCCAATTACTTTTTATTGACCAGGAAGAATGAAAAAGGAATTGATTAAAGACTGAAAAAACTGGGAGCAAACACATCTGGAAAAGGCCCCCTCAAAAAAAAAAACAAAACAACTTAGTTCTTCAAGCCACAAAAATTGCTTAAGTGTTTTGCAGTTTAGCAGAAAGACAGAATACAAAAACCCAACTGGTTTTAAACAAGAAATTGCTCAGTGCAACTGCGCATAACCCTTAGTGTTTCTAGGATTATAACAGACCAAAACCAAAACGCAGACAAAAATGCCAAATGTACCAAGTGCCTGACACTGTTGAACAGTATCTGAAGAATACCACAGAATGATGGTCTTCAAGCACTTTAGCACTGAAAAAGATTCATAACAGAACTAGCCATAAAAGGTGAAGCTACATTTTAAGCCATCATTTTTCTCAGTGCCGTCAGTGAACACTAGTTCACAGCAACTGCGTAATTAAGTTTATTGCATGAGCCATTGGAACAGATGTTTTTCTTAGCAATTAGCTAATCACAATATTTTAGTCTTCGGCTCAGCCAAGAGCATTTGTAGCTCATTGTAAAAGGTTGTATATGTAAAGGGGGGGGGGGGAAACTCCAACAAAACAATCGAAACCAAAAAGCAGCTTAAAGACAGCATTTGTACCAAAGTCATCAAATTTGGCAAGCTAAACTGTAAAATCTGACTTTTTGTACCTACCCCAAACTTTGGGCCAGAAACATCATCAAAAATAGTAACTGTATCAGTAGTCTTTACATTCATATCAGTATTAACTTTTACACTTTCCGTAGAGAAAAAGAATAGTTTATTCTGTTCCGTTTTGGGTCTTGGACTGAAAAAGATGCACAACTTCACTGTGGTTGCCTTTTTACAGCTTCTTACACAACTGTACTAAGAGTTTCAAATAGAAACCCCATGATATTGCACGATCATTCTGTTGGATTTGCACATTGATTCCAACAGAGTTGTTATGCTTCACTTGTACACTTAAAAAAAAGAAAAACAAATAAAACCAAAACAAGTGTAGTACCAAAAAAAGTGTTTTTAAAATTGCGCCTCATTACAACTGAAAAATTATGAACAGGTCAATGCAACAACACTTTATCTTCGACAGTATTGGATGGAGCATGTGCAAAGCCTGTTTTCTTATGGCACACTGGAAGAAGTAGTGAGTAATTTTCCAAAAATCAGTTTGCCTCTATGCTGAATATGTGCTGCTCCACAGTGCTAGTCTTGTTTAAAAGGCATACACAGACCTTCCATCCACCCTCACAGCATAGATTATTTTTTTTGTGCAACGTGTTAGCAATCTAAACAACTGCTCCACACAAACTGTCCACAAACCACTCATACACAGCACTAATGCAACAGTAGATTACAATATGATAGCAATACAAAATATTCTATCAGATCACATATTTCTCTCCATCTGGAATGAAATTCGAATCTTGTAAGCTAGAAGACCCACAGTTCGATTTCTGCGTGTAGTTTCTCATCTGTGCTGCGGACAAAGTCTCCAGGGTTGACCCAGAATTGTTAACAGTCCTGACTTTTGTGGCTGTAGATTGTTTAGCAGCAGCTGATGCTTTGTTACTGGCAACTACATCCAAGTTTCCAGTCGGGTCAATGATAGCATTTATGACTAGGGGGAAGGAAGGAAAAAAAAAAAACAACAACAAAACAATAAAACATATACAGACTTATTAGCAGCACTCAGCAGAGTTTCTAAACAGAAGGTTGGTGCCTTCATTTTGAAGGCAGTAGAACTGTAGGCAGCGCCTGTGTTGATTTTAGTCATGGTATTTTCCTCATTAGTAGCTTCAGGCCTAAGCAGCTTTAACAGGCAAAACCTCTCCCAAACTGAAGCTATGAGAACATTTGACTTTCTGGTTAAATTGAAAAAGACAATCTACAGCAGCCAAATGGCAAGCTTTTAGTAGGAGCCCAAAATGTCACCTCTATGTTTTTGTATGTCTTTATCAAGCTTCAAGATGATGCACGAGCTTGTCTTGCTTTTTCTGTCACACAGAGCTCTATGTGCAAAATTCAAGCCCAAAAAGCACAGCAGAGCCCATTGGCTGAATGAGCTGCTAAATATTGTTTCAGCAGAACAGACTTTTGTCAGTTAATCATATGCTAATTCCCACAAAGCATTTCCACAGCAACAATTTCCACACTTTAAAAGTCAACAATTTTCTTCAAAATTGGCAGCACAAGATAAATCTACTGTTCATTCCATATGCACTCATCAGAAAGCACTCTGCTAGCAAACCAAACTTCTGCATCCTTTCCCAGCTTTCATAGGCACATCAAGCCACATTATTTTGCGCAACATACTGGCATTTGAGTGAGAAAAAGAACATTTTAAATAACCAACCTTCAAGCTGCTTTTGAACTCTCCTGAGCTCCTTCAGGATAGAACTGATTTCCTACAAACAAAAGCATCAAAATGGAAAATTAAACAAGTACTCAACTGACATGGGAATCTAGTCTTATTCTTTCTGCCTTACCTAATCAGGAAGGCTCAAAGTCAGTTCCAGCCTTGCTTGTTTAACACAAAAGACAAAGCTAGTACCTGTACCTAGGTGTATTTGGTCAGTGCACAGGGCCCTCTGCTCTGCATCATTTCACTAAGTACTACACCACCACCCAGTTCATAGCTACACTGTTTTTCAGATTTGAAATGCTAGCCAGATTAATTGTGCAAAGACTCCTCCATAGCCTCCTTAATACCAAATACACAATGATATTTGTAAATTCAGCTCCTAGATTAGACAAAGTAGTTGGCCACACATATACTGCTGTAGCACCGAGCTACACAGGTCCTGCACAGTGTTATTTGCATGCTTAGCATTAACTATATTTGCTGAGTCCACCACCGTACTTAAATCCCAACTGGCAGTCCCCATCAAGGACAATAAGACATCGTAACAACACAAACACCACCCTAGGGCTGAGGCTTTTTAATTATCCTATTATCAAACTGTTACAAATGAAGAAAACAACCATTCACAAGAAACACCTGTCTACAACTGAAGCTGTGTCAACTGAATGGTAAGCAATACTTTGGTAGTTGTTTAAATGAGGCCTAACAACCCTGAACTTGAACTTCTGTTAAGGATCTTTGAAGATGAATCACAAAGGGAGAGGGGAAGAGTTCAGTGAAACACAACAGCTGAAAGAACTTACTTTGTCACACTTCAAACAGCAAGAAAAACCCAGAAGTTCAACACGTGGAAAAGGACTGGAAAGTTCAGAAATGGATACAAGAAGGGCCAGAGCTTGTTTAGGCTTCTTACAAAGCTTTCACAACCAAAAGCCTTCAAGTATTTGACTTATTTGCACAGTCTTACCTTGTTTGAAGTTTTCAGAATTGGCACTTCGTTTTCTGAATTAATTTTGGCCTCCATCTCCTCCCAGGTCCTTTCTGAGTTTTGAAACAGAATCCTGCAGTACAAGAAGTGAAGCAAGTCTTAAAATTGCCATCCAGAAGCTACTTCTTTAAAAGACTTAATTATCACAACATGTAGCAACAAAGGAGATAAGTGGATTAGTGACTGGACAAAGCATCTTTCAGCTGATTTAGGAACAATCCAAAGTCCTTCCCTAACTGATGTCTCCTAGAGCAACAACAAGCTTTGAAGAGATTTCACAAGCTTAGTGACCTGCAGGCCTTCTGAGAGCCTTGGGACAGAGAAGGAAAGAGACAATCCACCAATTTCCTGCTGTATTTTTGTACAGGCAACATTTTGAAGTTAAGGCATCAACAGGCATTACAAATCCAACACTAAAATTCCAAAGGCCAAACGAGGAGAAGAGACAGCAAATAACCTTATTACTCCAGCTCTGTACTACAAAAGTAGTACAGAATTACCATACTACTCTGTACTACATACAGAGTTTCCCACATCTAGATTCCGTGCATCATGATCACAAGCCTTTTCAAGGCAACAATGCATTATCTTCCACAAGTAGCAAGCCAACAAACTCAGCAGCAAGTCAACATTTCAGGCCAGAGACAAACTCACTTCATTTTTTCAGCAAGGTTTTCTGTATTTTCACGGATTGTATGTGATAACTGGGACACTGGGTTCAACATCAGATTGTCAAAGATTACCTGAAATGTAAGGACAAATCAAAGAACATTTAGCAGAAGTGGCATATTACAAAAACGGATTTTTTGTTTTTTACAGTAAATGATGTGCACTGAAACATCTTCATCTATATGGATGATACTTGAAGCTCAAGGGAGATTAAGATGATGTGCAGCTTTGTTGTAGCACTTCAGCAAAAAGATCAATACTAATTTATTCAGGCTTTTGCTTTCTAGAGACAGAGAGACGGAGTTATCTGCAGTAATGTTACTATTTAAGCATTTCTGAAAGAACATGCTTAAGACTTTCCAAGTGTCACAGGCACCTCTGGCCCTGCCCTCCACCCTGCCCTCCCCAACCCAAAACGCCTAATCACAATGCAAGACAATGCACAAGCAGTCTCACTGAACACATCTAATACAGTTTATATGAGCTCAAGACACCTCCACAGCCAGGCATCCCACCATGTAACATTCTGCTTTATTAAACACAACAGAAAACCACCAAACCCCAAATATTCAAGTCCCGTGGCTCAGCAGAGCCCCTGGGGTTCTGCCAGGAAAGCTCAATTCAGATGGGGACTCTCTGAACCTGCACCTTTTATTCAGCCTTGACACCTCTCTACAGGAGAGTGAGAGAATGCTTGAAGTCAGTCACTGGCAGGATCAGTATCAGTGCTCAGTCCAAGTTCTCCCTTCATCTGCCTGTCTAAATCACACTCCATTTCCAGAGTGACTGTGCTGGAGCCCAGCTCTCCCCTCTGCCTGCAGTGCCTCCCTGGAGTCTGCCCCAGCTCTTCCATCTTAGTCAGAGAAAGTAAGCAGAAGCAACAGCCAAGTATTGTTCCTCTGCTCTCCAGCACCATCACTCCACTATACCCCTCATGTCAACACCATTCCCAGCCTCAAGATTCAGACCAGGCTTTCTCACCCTTTAGCATCATCCCAGTGATTTCCACGTTACCTTGCTCTCTCAGCCCTGAAGAACTGCAGCAAATTGCATACTTTGTAGGGAGCAATGCAGCGCTCAAGCCCAGCTGCAGAAACTCCTTGTAAGGTCCACATTCTGCCACTGCTCCTCCATGGGCAGCACCAACCAGGATTCAAGTTGCAGAAAAGTAAGGTGCCATTAAACTATCGGTGCTGCAGATTCCAAAGTTGACATTTTTGTATTTTTCTATAAAATAGCAGTGAAATAGCCTACATGGGTTCTGACACTGAATGCCTCCTCCCAAACAACAGGTGACCAAGCCTAAGGTTTTAGTGGTGTTTTACGCAAAAGAGGAAACTTTCAGTCAGTATTGGCAAGAAGGGCGATTCCATTCCTCTCTTTCTTTTTTAAACACCATGCCTACAACCTACAAGTCAGAGCTCTTGAGAAGTGCTTTTTTCTTTTTTTGGAGTAGCAGACTTTGGCAGCTTAGAAAGAGCAGCTATACATACTGCAGCTTAAAGCAATGTCATATATAATGTAAAGAAAAAGGTGGCCTGCCTCCTCACGGTTTCTTGTCCTTGTTTTTCTTGAGGGATCCTCTTCTCTATTATCATTCATATTTTGGTCAAAATCCTTCAGTTCCACTGATCCTGGAGGCACTTTCTGGTAGTTCAGACTTGCTTCTGGAATGTGCTGCACCAACTTGGAAATAATGAGTAATGAGTCATTAAAAATTGGTAGGGAAGGAGGCACACAGGCACTCACTGCAGGTATTGCAGATTTCTAGTCAAGCCCCAGAGGAACACTGATTCATTTAAGTCCTTTTTCAGACAGGCATGGGTTCCTAAGCAAATTACTAGACCCCGATCCTGCAAGCGTCTACCCACTGCAGTCATCCTATGAAACTCAGTGGGGCCATTTCACTTTATAATTTTGCTTCTTGAACAAGTATTTGAAAAGTACATCTTTGCCTTTTCTTATTTTAGCTAAAACCCAAGAAGGCCATGTTTTCCCATATCTTACATTTTAATATATCAATGCAACATTAAAGCCACATTAAAATCATTCAGAAACCATTTAGTAACACATGGAAGAGATGAAAAAGCACTATAAACCCACTGATAATGCAAATAATTAACAGGAAGAACAGAAAAGACAAGACAGCTACTCCCGTGTGGTTGACTGACAGAAACTCTAAAAGGGGAGGAGAATAACAGTGACAAGACAGAAATACAAAAATAATGGGATGGAAAGTGCACCTGAGATGGATATGCCAGCCGAAAAGATCTACGAGCAATCTGTGTTAAAACAGAAACAAAGAGATCAATGCTAGTGAATGGCTGTGACAGCAAGTATCAAAGAGAACACAGGGTTTGGGGTTACTTTGGGTTGACATTCCCAAAAGTGGCATTCCTGAGGACCAGCACTCAATTCCCACCCTCCCACATGCACTGAAGCCCATGGAAGTCCTGGTCACCAACCAGCTCTGCAGGTGTGGTCTTGGGCAGCTCCCCAGATACTTTGAAATGGACTGAGTGAAATCCAGCAGCCCTCCAAGCACAGAGAATGGGTTAAACATACAGCCCAGGAGGCTCTTTCACTGTCAAAGCACACAGCTCTTGTGAGGAAACCATGTGCCATCCAAGGTCCAGTCTCCCCACAATGCAATAGCACTTGGGTTATACACAGGCAGAAGGTATGAGATATTATGGTACAGGAGCACAACAGTCAAAATGCTTAAAAAGAGAAGTTTATTAGAAGCAGCAGCTTAGAAGAAGCTTATTAGCTAAACATCTTTTCATGAAGTGCAGAAACTGTTAGGCTGCCTGAAGCAGTCAAACAGCATCAGAAGGGAATGAGATATTCCTCCAGTCCAGCAGTTCTCACCATAACCAGTTAAAAACACAGTAGGGACAGCACCTGCTCTACCACCACCATCAGACTTTCATATGCGACCTGGTCTCTTCTCATGTTTTCTGTTCTGTCACATGTGGAAGCATTTCCTCCTGTCATACCAACACTCATACTGATTACATTAAGCAACAACTTAACAAACGTAATTGGGCTCTTCAGTTTTAGCTGTATCAACTTTAAAATAAGACCACCCAAAAGAATTTCACACAGGGCTAAAATATGTGGCCAGTGATGTGGGTTGACCTACTAGACTGTTTGCAGCAGCTGTGCTCAGTTTGATTGCTCTGCTCTGCAGAAAGCTGGGTCCTACAAAGCCTACACACCCACAACCCAAGGCATCCCAAGCAACCTGTGATTTTGGTAAATAGGTATCAGCAAGGTTTCACCCTGATAAATGATTTTCATGTTTTGTTTGGGATTTTTTTCTTAATTTGTAGCAATAGTCAGCTCAGTATGCCAAGAATTTAGATTATTATAAACTATACAGCTGAGGCTACAAAACCAAAACCAACCCAAACATGCACTGGGGAAACTGAAAACCCCCCTCACAAACATCCAAGACAACACCAGACCTGAAAGAACAGAACATGAAGAATAAGGATTAAATCTAAGGCTCCATCATAACTTTGAAGAGAACACATATGATTTTAATCTTTAACCAAGCTTTGCAATAAAGGTATTTTAAAAAGTAATTCATTTAAGGCTGAGAAATGCCACACACTGGTGCAAAGTGAAGCTTCTGGTACGGCATTAAACTCTGCTTTTTTCCCCACATTATTAGAACAAGTATCAATATTTAGGAGTACTAAATCAAGAGCTAGCAGAATGGCATACAACACTGCAAGAGTCAGCGCAGTACAAGAGACAGTCACCCACAGCAAACATTTCTTAGTCACACACTTCCTTTTATCAGATGTTTCAGTACATTACTATTGTAACTATTGTAGCTATTCTCATCACTATGTCCTCTCCTAGAATATTTAATATAAACTACTTTATTAAACACTCAAAAAAAATTAAAAAAATCACAGTGCTTAGCACCATACACACTGATATTCAAATGTTTCCTAGCAACTTCCATGCATTAAGCCAAAATAACTATTTTAGCAAAGATCCAGCAGCATTTAAGCTGAGGGAAGCATGCCTGCTGATTCTAGTCCAGCTCCAAAGAAGAAATACATTTATTAAACCCACATTAGTGTATATTACTCCCATTCACAACATGACCCCCAAGATGCACCATTCAGGATCCAGGTTCACATCTCAGCATTGTCAGTAGGAAGTCCTGCTGATTTAACTTGTTTCTGACTGCCACTAGCATGAGGCAGCTCCACTGATGTATGGTGGCATTTTGGGTGCAATTCAAATGGCCTCCCAGCCACTGGTCCTGCTGAAAACCACACTGCTATCTAACCCTGAGTCCAGTTAAAGAACACCATTAGATGAACCCACCAAAGGTTATGGCTCCTGACCTATAGAGGTCTTCATAGGCCCCTACCTGTGCTTCTCCCTTTACACCACTGTAAGGACTCAGAAACTACTCTATAGCAGTGGGTACTGCAGGGAGCACTACCTACAGCAAGACACAACCCTAATTTTGCTCTCCTGACTATTTATTGCAAGGGGGCTGACTCGTATGTTCCTTAGAACAGCTGCAAAGCCACATCACAGAGAAACCCTCAGTTCTCCTGGGTCTGAGCAATCCTGGCTTTGTGCTCCCAGCACTCATCATCACAACCATGCACTTTGGAGCCCACTGCTTTGCACAGAGTAGAAACACTGTTTTAAAGGTGTTCCTTTAGCAGCAGAGGACATATCCCTCTGTATGAGCTGACTTACGGCTGTACCCTTCAGTGGTACTCACAAAAAAAAAGGTACCCTGCTTTTCTGTAAGGAAGCGAGTGCCAAGTACTGGTCATTACCAACCCACAGCAAATGTTTCATTTGCAAGTCAGAAGTAAACTAGATTTGACACCTTAAGTGCTCAAAAAGGCAGTTTTGCAGGTGTGCCACTTGCAAGGAAACAAAGCAATAAAACACTCTCTCAAAGCCTGAAGTTATTGCAAAACATTTGTGTACTGTGGCTCTGAACAGCCCCAGGATAAAACACCTCCCTGAGTAGGCTACAAATGACCTCATTAGCCACCCCTGCCTGATCTTCTGGATATCTCCCTAATTTTCTGCTTTGCATCTTCAGTGATGATCACAGCAGGGTCACAGGGCCTCCAAGTACTCTCTGGCAGGGTAACAGGTTTGGTCCTCATTTCTGAATACTAAGCAAGACAGGTTTGCACTTCTCTCAGCAGTCAAAACCAACAGCGGACCAAGAGAGCTGTGTGTTTTTTTAAGCCCACACTGGTGGCAGACAGGAGGGATTTGGGGTTTAAACAGCAACAAAACCAATTTTGCTTTAGCAGCTGGAACCTCCTGGTGACCTTGCTGTCAAGTTTGAGCTGAGTCCCTGTGCTGCGGGACTAGTAAGCCAAGTTAAGAAATCACTTCTCTCATCCCCACTCCAGTGCAGACACAGTTCAGGAGGAAGCCACAGCTTCGCTGAAGAGCTGGAGACAGCACTTCCTAAACTAACTGCATTCCTTTTTGTCCAACTAACTGGAGAGTAGAGTCCCTGCTCTCACCCATCAATACACAGGTGGAGGAAACGGATTCAAGTAACACCTGCACAGAATTTCAACAGCTCTGGGAGAAAGGACACAGTAGAGGTACAAAATACAACTAATACAGAGCATGCAGCTAGAGTACATGATCTGTGCCTTGTCTGAAACAAGGAGAGAAACTGGATCCTTAGCACAGTAGTGCAGCACACCCAGTCCATCCTGTTCTTCAGATGCAGACTTCAGGGACCAAAGTCAACTACAGGCCATGAGATCCTTAAGAAATAACATGACCTCCACCTCTTGCAATGCTGGCTGTGACAATGACGAGGGCAAAATAAAGAGTGCTCAAAATAAACTGCAATATTTATGCTGATGTTTTTTAGGACAGGCTATGAGGGTTTTTCAGTGCTGCAGCAACTGGAGATGCTGTCCTGGTCTCCTACCACAACCATGCCCCGCATACTTACTAGCATTTCTGTTGTCTTGAGTTCTTACCTCTTCTCTCGCCGATATGGTAGAAGCAGGAGTGTTGGGCATAGAGCTGAGGGAAGTGATTGGTCCTGTTCCTGATGAACTCTGTGAGTCCCCATCTCCAGCAACATCATGAATCTCCCGAGCAAGGATGGCCACATCCTTAACCAAGGTTTGACTGAGCCTAACGCACAGGGCACACAGCAGAGCCATTAGGTCACATGATACAACAAGCCTCACACTCATAAAATATAAAAAGAGCAACCACAAAAAGTTTGTGGGAACTGTAACCCTGCATAGGTTAGGAAATGAAGAGGCTTTTTTGGGCATCTTAGCGGGGCGCTGAGGAGCACTCTGGCTGCATACAAAGTAAATCTACTCCCCTCCTGAACCCAGCTTCAAAGCAGAGATTTGATAAAAAGCAAATTCTAGTGACTACACTCTACCGGAATGTATTGGAGGCAAGCCATAAAGAGCCTGTATGTTACTGCTCCCTCACCTATCCACTCTGCTTCCTTCTTTTTTTTTTCTTTTTATAGAATACAGACATTCTTCTTCTCAAGACTTCTTTGTTTTCCCTTACAAATACAAGGAAAAAAGTTTTTTACTTTGTTACTCAAATAGTAAGAATTCAAATTCTTGTTCACTTTTCCTCATGGTTTATAGACTATATATTGAAATATGTTTCCAGGCTCTCCAGAAGGACTGAGGGATTACCAGGCTAAGCAAAGCATACCCTAGGGGGATCTTGTTACTGGAAACCAAGTCTTGAAACTTCAATCACCTTGACAGGTGTGCAGTTAACACTCAGTGATTGCAGCACTCTGCTCCACTTGCTCTAGATCTCAAAAGCAGTTTTAAGTCTCTGGATTGTTGCTAGCAGAGGTTGCCAAAAAACCCTTTCAGACCAAAGGTAGCCATTGTGGTAACTTTAAAGAAAAGCTTCTGAGAGAAAAAAGATAATCTTGCAGCTAGCCAGCTTCATCTGAAAGACACTTTCTTCTTTAAGTGAAGAGAACCAAGCAATGTGATAAAACTGTCAGTTCATCAAAAAACTTCCACGGAAAGAAAATGCATAATTGAACTAATAAAAAGCAATTTGATCTGTCTGCCTAAGGTGGCCCCTATCTGTGCTGGTTTGGATAGAGCTGTCACCAAACACATCCATTATATGATTCACTTATTGTAAGCAAGTCGCATTTTCCCTTTTAACTCTTCCTGACTCTTCTACACCCCGCCCAGTTAATTTGGGAGCAGCAACGGAAATCAGAACTGCAATTATGAAGCAGACTCTGTGACCGAGCCCTGCAATGTGCAGGGCCAGACAAGTCTGATGCAACTGTTTATTTATAGCTGCTGCAACCTGAAGCGCTCTCCTGCGCCAGGAATGCTTCTAGGAGGGAAGCCAGCATCCCCTGCATGCACACTTTGTGCAGCACAGGTAACACAGCCTTATTTGAAGGCTGACACACTTTCTAGCAGCCTGACAGCAACATTCAGGCAAGTAAAGCCCTTTTGAGATCAGTGCGGCAAGCAATATGGGTGATGTGGAACTGCTGACCAAAAGTAGACAGGAGGCAGCTTCCTCAGTCAAAAGTATTTCAAGTATGGCCAGTACAATGGAAGACCAGTATTTCTGGAAAGCTGGCATAACACAGTTGCATATTAGAGACATCAAACCTCAAATGCCACTGTTTAAAAAAAGAATCTATTTGCTTTACTGCTGAGGTCCTCCAGGCAACCATCAGACCACCAGTATACAATAGCTCCTCGTATCCAGGAACATCAAGCTTAGCAACGACTCATTTATACACAGGGCCTAGACAGATTTGGATTCAGTTGTGCCAAGCAAAGAGGTTTCATCCCTGCAGTGACTGCTTACTGCTCCCTCATTGGCTTCAGGCAAAGCAGCTTCAACAGTCTACATATTCAGTCTTTGCTAATCCATTTGATTTCCTCTGCAAGAGAATTAGGACAGTTCACACCAACCATTCCATGCACACACAGTGACTTCCAGTAAAAAGCAGAGGTAAGCAGGTATAGACATCTTGACAGAGGTAAGCAGGTATAGACATCTTGACAGACTTCAGACTACAAGAGAAGGCCCATCCACAGCTTGGACAAGAAACAAACAGAGATAAAATGTCCTGCACCTTGGCATTTTCTACAGAGAAGGTACAACCAGCACATGCTTGCACAGGCTACAGGTTTCATAAAAACCTGCAAAGTCTGAACAAGTCAATGTTCACATATGAAGGAGATAGAGAGCACGAAAACAACAGGAGAGAGTGCCTCTAATACCTCTGCACCTGGGTTTGACTTGAACACCAAGGAGAACTCCACTCATTTTCAACATGTGGGTCAATACATAAAGCCCCACCTCACCTGGCTATTTCTGCTATCTCTGCTGTTTGCGCCATGAAGTTGTAGGGGTCAGGATGGTCATCAAATTCTTCATCATCATCTGTTTCTCTGCCATTGTACTTCTGCTTGCTCAGCCCAGAGCCACGTATCCTCGGTGTTTGTGTGGCTGTTGAAGTATGGGAGCGTTTGTGTTTAGGGGAGCTGTGATTTGAGCCATATTCCTCCTCCGAAGTAGAAGTGTAATCTGAACCCTGCGGTCTCCGCCTTGATGCTTACAAAAAATGAATTGGTTTCAGACAGAGGAAGGTAGTAAAGAGTAACTACAAAAGGGCAAAAAGGTAACACAAAACTAGCCCAAGAGCACAAGGAAAGCAGAGTTTCTGTGCAGATTTTAAGATAAACAGCACATTCTCAGAGCTAACTTCAAAGTTGAGCACTTCTATGGCTCACATTCCCTGCATAAATTTGGAGTAGGAAATCCCAATGGAAAAGCAAAATGACTGTGTTAACTCCAGTGTAGTAAATTATTACCACAGACTTGGCTTTATGTGCACAGAAGCTCTGTGTGTCAGTAGACCACATTTCAGACTCTTCATAGACCCACAGAAGTCCTTTTCTAAAAGAAGCCCAATTCTCAAGCCTGCAGACACCCTTCCGGTTAGCTGCAACTACAAGCAAAAGGAGTTTTGAGTGAAGTACAGATTGTGGTGGTTGGTGTTATTTGCTGGAGTCCAAACCCCAGTGCTGACCTCCTGCCTCACAATTCACATTAATGACACAAGGAAGAGTGCTCACACAGTCAGGACTGGCTCCAACCCCTGAAGCCAAGTGGAAGCTGCCCACTTAACCCAACTGTTTTTGCAGATCTATAGACACCCAGGTCCTCCTTGCATGGGAAGCATCAAGATATCATTTGAAAACTGGGCTCCTGGTATTTGGTGCCTCACTACACTCTCTACAGATACCACTTCATTCCCTTCTGCCCTTTCCTGGAGAAAGAAGACCCACCAAACACCGAACTAGACAAGTTATTTAGTATTACAACAACTAAATGCTTCACTGTGTTACCAAGCTTATCATAACACTGAAACACTGCAAGCAAATTAAGCCAGCATCACAGATCATACAAACAAAAGTAACAAATTTGGCATATAAAATACAGGTAGAAACTACAGATTATTACTGTATAGTGAAAAAAGTATTCCTAGACATTGCTATCTTAGCTATAGCTATACAAATGTCTTGGGTTAAGGTTTATATGTATATACACACAGGAAAATACATTTCGTCATATTCCATCTGCAGAGATGTTTGGTTTTTTTTTTTTAATACAGGTTTAGAATCAAGAGGTCATCCTCTGTCACTGAACAGCAATTTTGAATTCAAGAGCCTGATTTTCCACTCCTCTATGCCAAAGGAAATCAGAATCAACTCCCTCAGTACCATCCAAATTACATGGGGTAAACAAATCATGTACTCAAAGGAGCATAGGAGACAGGCCCTTAGCTTTCAGAACTGATAACTTGGGTCATTCTGATGTTATCTGTGCATTTCACGTGAAGTTATTTCAGATGGCCCAACAATCTACTGGCATCTCTTGTCTCATGACTAGACAGTTCATTCTGCCCCTCCGTTAGCAAGATTAACTTTCTCCCGCTGGGACAGTTGGAAACTACTGTGATTAGCTAAACACTTTAAGAAATCTTTGAATAAATCAGCTACGTTTGCTTCCTTGCTCCCAAGGCTTAACATTCAGTGCTTTTAAGGGTTATTGTGTCAATCTAAAAAAATGTCTTGATGACACAGTGCAATAGTTCAGTTTATCAATATTTCACTTCACAGGAACAGGGTGCTAGGTGCTGATTCACTACATCTGTAATAGCATTACTACAGGCACACACATCACACTTGGTACAACACAATGAAGCATGAAGCACACTAGGATGTGCAAGGTCCATAATTCTATCAAGGAATTAGGAGGTTAGTATTTTAAAAGCAACTAATTCAGAGAAAGGATTAGCATCATCTGCTGCAACTATAGACAAGGAAGGTGTTAGCATGCTGCTACAGAGTTACAGAAATAAAAAACCAATTCATTTAAACAAAGAACTGGCCAACACTTATCATTTTTCTCCGAATGATTTGAAGTCTGCGGTCCAAAGGCAGAGGGAGTGCAAAGAGTGCCTCCTGTTTGGAAAACTCTAACCACATTATTTTGCTTTGATTTTGTTACTGTTTAACAACAAATCAGTACTAGCATCAGCTCAAAAAAGGCAAGAGAAGAAACTGTACATACTCTTTTAGCTTATTCATGTTCTGATTTACACGCATATACAAATGTGTCAGGAAAAAAAAAAAATCATCAAAATAAAAAAGGAAGCTGGATGCACTAAAACAATCCAAACCAAAACAAGCAGCAAATAACATTTTTAGCATGCAATAAAAACAAATAATGCAAGAAGAATAATTATTTCAGCTGTATGAAAATGCACGAAAAGGACAAATCCAGAACTGTAAGACCCCTTCAAAAAACACAGTTCTGTTGAAAATAGCATTCCTTTCAACAGGCCCAAGAAACTCAGCCAAAGGGCTTCTTCCTGTCCCTTTGGCCCCCCTCATTCCTAAAATCCTAAACAGACACTGCTTTGCCACATCCATGGTAGGTCAAGGACTACCAGGTCAAGCATAGACCAGGACTTAGACCAAAGGTGTCACAGAGACAACCTCTGATTACCAATTACCATCTTAGAGTTGTCACCTGCATTGTTCCCACCTCTTAATTAAAGGCTGATTTCAATATGACAAATGTTGATATTGCAATAGTCTGCTGAGTGCATAGCTACTGGGCAAGATAGCCCCCCAGACCTCTGCCTTGTGGGTAACACAAATGTGCACCTGCCTTACCTACAGCAAAAGTAAATGAAAACACACAGTAGTGGGAATCCCTTGGGGCAATCAATGTGTACTGTCAGCTCCACATTTGCACTTACAGGAAGAACAACACAGGGACATTTATTTCTTGTTCTCCTGTTTGAGACGCCTTCAAACCTGCCACCTTGGACATCAGCTGTCATCAACACTATTACAAGCTCTCTGGGAGCAAACTTTGAATCTTAGAAGTCAATGAAAACCAGAATTCCTAGTGGCACTGGAAGGTGCATTAAATTCGATCTCTTTAAACGGTTACCATGCTTCTGTGAAACAGAAAAAAAAAAAAAGCTATTTGCAATATTCTCACAGACAACACCATAATATAGTATCTCACAGGGTATGAGAGATGCTCTGGTGTCTCCAATCCCACAGGAAGTCAACCTCCATACCGCCTGTTAATGCAGACTTTGTACTCACAGATGCAGCACTTGTATTTCCAACATACCAATCCTTGGCAACCACATACAGCCTATAAATCAGAAAGAGGAGAATAGGGGATAAATATAAAGCAAGAGCACTTACCAGATGAGGAGGAATACTTGACACTGCTTGAACGGGCCCTGTTGAAAGGCTGCTTTGCAGAAGCCGCAGCTGCCATTTTCCTTGCCACAGCTCTAACATCTGAAATACCCGTCTTCCGATAGGACTCCACACTCCGGCCAGAAAACCCTGTCCTCGACTGCGCCGTCTCAGAGTCACTGGGCACCGTAAATGAACCAGCCCTTTTTCTCGGCATTGCGAGGATGTCCAGCCGGGAGAGCTTCTTTGTCTCTGTGGACTGCTTGGGGCCCGGAGCAGTGGCTTCAGGGTTGGAAGCTGTTTTCTCAGTATCAACACCTTCGTTATCTGAGGCATCTCCCAGTCGGGCACGACGTAGCTTCGAGGCCCTTGTGGGTCGGGGGGTGGATAAACTGTTAGAGCGGGTGAGGACTTGCTGGATTTTCTGCACGTTGGAGGTTGTTTTGCTGTGGTCCTCCTTGGTGGCCTGAGTAAAAGGTTTTCTTCTGGGAACCGGACGGGTTACAGAGTGCTCATGGTCAGACACAACTGCATCAGGGACCGGCAAGTAGGGCAAGCTTGAGCTTCTCTCATCATCTGTGAAGTCAAGAGAACCTCGAGTCCCAGCACTGCGCTTCATCTGGAAACGTTTGGCAGCCTCCACACGGTTTGATGCCTCTGGTGCTTGTGTCTTCCGCTTCTCCGTCAGTCTGTCCCGAGCAGTGGGCTGCCCGCACTGGTCCTGGATGGATGGCGTGGAGGAAGATTTTTCCTTCTGCAAGCTCGCAATCACTTTGCGTTTTGGGGCAGTTGTTGGGACATTTTTGCCACTCACCATGCTGACTGTGCTGGCAGTATCCACGTCTGAGTCCCCAGACAAGGAGTCCTCCAGCTGACCAGCAGTTTCCAAGGGCTCCAACTGTTGGCTTTGACCAAGTAATTTGGCTTCCAGAGCTGCCAAAGCAGTTTCAGTGTCCTTAAGGAGAAGGTGAGTCTCCTGACCAAAGTCCATACGAGTTGACCGAACAGCCTCTAAATCTTTAAGTAGAGGGTGACTTGAAATATGTGGGAGTTTATTTTGAGGAGCACCACTGCTAGATTTATCTTTGGTAAAACTTTCCTGTCTAACAAAAGATGATGCTTCCTTTCCTGCCATGTTTTCTTGATCTTGAGGAAGACTCTGATGAAGGGAAATAACTACTTTTCCAGATGCACTTACATAAGCGCTAACATCTTTGACGGGTGGCTTTCCAGGAACTGGTGTGCCATTAGACTTGAAGGAAGACTCCTGATCCTTGCTGTCTTTGTCTGATCGAGCATGGGACATGCTCAGAGAGAACTTGGAGGGAATCCCCGCTTCGTTGCTGTTATCACCAATGTAGAATGAAGTAGAAACTGGCTCACTTACAGCTCTCATGTTTGAGACTCGGGAGACTCCTGACTGCTGACTCTCTGATTTTGTGTCTTCTCCCATCTGCTCTAGCATTTTATTGTTCTCTTTATACTTCTTGCCTTTTTCTGTGCTGAAGCCATCATCAGATCTGCTGGCATCACTAAGGCTATCTGGATCCAAGTCTTCTTGGATGAAGAGATGGCTGCTGGCATCGCCATAGGCTTCCATGCAGTGGTCCTTCACAATGGTTCGCTTGGTAACCTCAGAATAGGACTCCTGGCAAACCAGGACCGTGGGTGTAGGACTGTCTGATTTATCACTTGGTGGGAGTTGGGGAAGAAGGCGTCTTGTTCTCAAGGGCACAGTGTTTTCTGGTTCCCCAGATTTTGGGGCTACACCATTTTCTGGAAAGAGTTAAGTTGGCAAGAATCAACTGTCATACAACTATACACTTACTTATTTATTTAGGAAGAGCTTCATCCTGCAAAGTTCAACTCCGCAAAAGCACTCACAATATATGTGCTTAGAACTAAGCTTTTATGTAATACGAACATCAGTAGGGCCTGGCTGGTATCTACTTCCTCCAGTTTATCAATACAGACTCTATACTTAATTCTTTTGCTGCATCAGATTGCTCAACACCTTCCCTCTCTCAAGGCAGGATTTCAGATTAATTCTCCCAGAATATTCTCAGTACTTGCACATGCTTTAGAGGCTAACAGCATCGCTGGCATTTATCTACCATAAATAAGCCCACAGAAAAGAGATGAAGGGCCATCAGACACACCACTACAGCAATGCAATATTTTAGCATTCATAGATTTGTAAAATCAACTAGGTTGGAAAAGACTTTTAAGATCATGAAGTCCAACCATTACCTCAGGGCTGCTAAGACTACCACTAAACCGTATCTCTGAGGGCCTCATCTACATGGCTTTTGAACGCTTAAATAGATGGTGTTTTTCACAGCACACGTTCTCAATCATATCAAGCAGCACAGCTTCAGGAGAAAGACCCTATAACAATTAAGAGACTATAAATTACTGCTAACTACCCAAGTGGGTGGAATTAGCAGAACCGATATACTTCATAGAAAGAGGGCTTTTCTGTCTCACATACCACTTGCCAGGACTTCATATCTGATTCTGCCTCTAAATACTAGGATAACTGGTTATTTGACTATGATAATATTTCAAACATTCAAGGAATCAGGTTCTCACACAGTGTAAAAACAGTGGCAATGACCTCTGAAACAAAGGTTTCTTCTAATCTTTACTGAATCTATCTACAGCTGTTGATGGTAAGAAGGCAATGACAAGTATTTCCAAGCAAATGTTGAAAAGGTTTACAAAAGCCAACAAAGTACCCTTCTCCCTTTCTCATAAACCAACCAGGCCATGGTGTCTGTAAAGCTGTCTTCTCAGCTATGGTGAGACCCTGATCCCCTCCCCTCTATATGCAGCTTTCTAATCCGATCCCATGCTTCAAACCTGTCAAACAACTGGGCCAATCCCAAAACTGCCTAAAATTTTCAGCACAGGCAGACATAGGAGAAGCTCACAGAAAAAAAACAGAAGTCAGCAATCAAATCCAGGCAACTTGCAAAGGGCTTTCATCTGGCATCATAAGGCAGCCTAAAGAATCACTACTTGGGGCTAGTTAACACCCAAGGCCCTTACAATCTTTCTTCTTCCCAGATGCCCTTTAGTCATTTTAAACCTAACATTTAAGACCTTCTTGGATCACACTGAAATGCAAACCAGAAGCTCTCTTTCTCCATTTTTACTCCACTGGGAACGATTCACTCTGTCCTTCCCATCCCCAAATACATTCACTGAAACAGAAACTAAGCCACAGCCAGATGCACAGACGCCCTTTATTTCTGCTTTCCGTATCATCCTGGCTTAGATTCAGCCACCTTCAAACAGTAATGTCAGGATGAGACTTACCTGCACCTCCATCACCCTGCCCAGAGACAGATCCAGAGTCAGAGTAACTGTCCGCAAGGCTTGCCCACCTAGACACCCACTTCTGACTCCCTTGAGATGCTGCAGACATCTACAACAAGGTAGGGAAGGTAGTATCAGAAGGAGGGGTTTTGAACCAAATTCTAGCCACAAAAATCTCTCCTCTCATACACACAGCATTCAGTCTCCTCAAAATGGAAATCAATTTACACATCATATCTCCATCTAGACAGAAAACCCATCTACACCTCCACCATCCCAGCAAATCCACCCGAACTGCCCATACCTGCGCATCAGCCTGAGACCCACTCACAGCTTTTGAGGCAAATGCCTGGAGCAAGGGTGACTTCTGACTAGTGCCATTTTCACTGATTAGATGCTGATGAGAACTGGAGTCATCTTTTTCACCTTTAATTATTGGTCTAAAAGCTGAAGAGATTCTGGAAAATTCAGGTGACTCAAGAACACCAAAAACCTGAAAAGGTGTTTGTATGGGAAAAATTAAAACCCTAGAAAATGAAAAACATTAGCCCAAAATCCAAGCCCATGAAGCATTAGTCAAACACAAACTATGATCCCAAGGGGCCAGAAACATTTGCCAACCCTTCCATACCACCTATGTAAATAATTTGCTTCTGTATTCTGCAGTAGCAGCTTTAAATCCACTTATTCATAGAATCCCCCTCATGCCCACCTTTCCCCTCTCCCACATTTCAGTGTGTTGCCTTTAAAACAGTAGTAACTTTCACTGAAAAGGAGTCACTTTTCAACCTTGAGAAATGTAGGATAAGTGTCAGTAAACCTATTTACCAACCCATTCATGAAGAATTAGGGGAGGGGGCAGACACTGGAGTTCCATCTATAGACTAGCAGAAAGTGTACTGAGCAAAGCATCCCTGCACTGCCATGTGAGGACCTAGGAAAGGATGCACCTCAGACCTGTGAGTCTTTGAGCCACTTGGCCAGATTCCCTCTGGAGATAAACAGGCTGTACACTATGGGGGTGACCAAGATACATGCTACAGAAGGGCCTGTTTCTCATCCCTGGCTACAAGTAGTTCAGAGGAAGAGGCCACCAGAAAAGGTGTCTATGCTGGGCAGAGATAGCCATAAAGTTCTCCATTCTTGTGTATAACGGTGGTGGAATAAGGAGCAGAATCACCTCAATTTCAAGTCCAGAATTCATACCATCTTTCTTCCTGGACAGAAACACTGAGATCCAATCATTAGCTGTTTCCGAAGTGGCAGGTCTGCACTTGTCCTGGTTTCAGCTGGGCTAATTTTCTTCCTAAACCACAACAGCACTGCACCAAGTCTACAGCAGAGTCAGCTTGCCTGCCCAAGTCACATGGCTGCCAAGACTACTCCCCAGAAATAATCGTATTTTTGTGGCATTTTTCCTCCTATTTCCCCACCAGCACAATCAACTATCTAATGTCAGGACCAGGGCCTTGCTGTGGCTTGAACACCCTGCCCTGAAAGTTTCCGATCGCATTTCAAACAAGATGTAAGGAGCAAATGTAATAAGTAAACAAAACAGCAAAGCTAAATCCAGGCTCACAGAACACTATATACAAAGCTTTAAAACCAGGTTCAATTAAGGCTTCCTTTAAACCTCACCATCCTCCTGCCTGCATTACACTAAATCTTCATAGCAACTTGCCAGTTTTGTTTTCATAATAGACTGCAGATGAAAGTTAAATCTGAAAACCAGCCAAACTTTGGTTTGCCCTGTGGTTGCTTAGTTGCATGGGGTTTGGTGGTGGTTTTTTTTTTTTTGCCTCTCCCTCCACTCTGCGGTTTTGTTTTTAGGCACTTTGCAAAATCCAAACAAATACAGATCCATCTAGGATTGCCTCTGCCCTAGAGCACACCCTTTGCTATCTCAACTAGCTGCCACTTGCCCTGCCAGCAAGCAGGCATAAAGCAAACTCCCTTTCTAAGCAGGCATAACCAGCTACAGAGTCATCTACCACTAAGGCTTGTGAAGGATAAAAAACCTCAGCCCTTAGCCTACATTTACTTCGGCCTAGCATGGGACGCTGCATCAATGATGGGCTGCAGTTCCTGTCTTCGTAACAGTGGGCAGGAGGTGACACAAGGCCAAGGCAGAGACCCAGGAGCAGTCCTGGAGAACAGGAGCTCCCAGCCATGGCTGTTGGCAGGACGAGTCTAACCTTTATTCAGTTCCTCTAAACAGACAGCAAGCCCACTCTTGCGTTTTTGCATCTAAATCCCATTTTGGAAGCAAGGCAGCTCTTTGTTGTGATTTTACCTTGCCTTCTTGCACTTTGTGGGTTTGTTGTTTGTTTGTAATACAGTTGTTTTGTTGGTTTTTTTTTTAAAGAGAAGCCCTGCAGTTAGCTGGGACCTATCCTTAAGACAGGTCACCCAGGATGATTTCCCACCCCTAACCATAAACCCCTGCTGCATCCAGTTCAAAAGGGAGCAGCCCTTTGCAGCAACAGCTATCAAAGGTCGGCCCTCCAGCAGAAGGTGCAGAAGCCCAAGCCTTCAGCCCTCAGATCACTGGCTAAGCACAGAAAAGCAGCATTTACCTGATCTATCATTTTTCGTGCTTCCTCCACCTCTTTATCCTGTGACTCCGTCTCAATTGTGTATGTGCCCGTCTCACTTACACTGTCTTCCTCATCATTCCTCCTGCCCTGGGCAGACTTTACGTCTGGAGGTGGAATAGAGGCAGACTCTGGTTCTGATGATATAACCACATGCGGAGCTACCGGCACAGGCAGAGGTGCTGGTTTCTCGGCATTTGGCTTCCCAGACTGAGCAGTCTCCCGCAAGTACTCAGCCATAAAATCCTGAGCCATTTTAGACTTCCTCCCAACACTCCCGTAAGTTTTGACTCTGGAAGCAGAGGAGGATGAATTGTTGATCCGATCTTCCGTCTTCTCCCTCTTGAAGGAGCTAGTTCTTTGAGTCCCGGAGGAGCTGTTACCGGGTTTGCCTGTCTGGGCTCCGAGGTGGGATGGTGGCACCGTATTTCCCAGCTTCTCCGCTGGCAATGCATTCTTGCGCTTTTCAGCCTTGGTCTTCATCCCTGGATCAGGGTCGCTCTGGGAGGAGTGAGCACTGTGTGTGAAGGACTGCGACCGCTTCTTCCTTGGCGTGTCCTCAAAGAATTCAATGACAAAGGCCTGCTTGTTGTGCAGCATCTCATGGGGATCACGCCTCATTTGGCGCTGCAGCTTGGTTTGCTCTGTTGCACGTTCACTGCCAGTCGTCGTCTCCTTCTCTGCCTTAGGGACCACGGGGTCTTCAGAGTCACTCTGCGTCCCGTCCTCGTGCCTATTGCCTGGAAACAGGGTATGTAGATTTGACTTCCATACTCTCAGTTGCTGTAGCCCCGTCATTACCGCCTAGTTGAAATTTATCATTCCAATTAAAAGAAAACAAAAACAAAACCAAACAACTCCAGAGACATCTGCTGTGGTGCAGGGACTGCATCCCATCAGAGGAAACAGAAGAGAAGGCAGATATCTCCTGACCACACTTTTCAAAACTGGTTGGCTATCAAGTTATTAAAAACCAATTCAAGAAGTAATTTCAACCCCAAGGGTTTCTGATTTTTTAATTGTTTTTTGATTGTTTTAGAGAGCTAATGTTTTACTTCTTTCTTTTTTCCATTTAAATAAACAAGTTGGCATTATTGTGCCGTGCTGCTCAATTACAATGGTTCAAGATCATGTCATTAGGCTTTGTTACAGAGCAGAAATATCTCTGCAGGATCAACAAATAACCCCCACACACTGCAACCCATGAAACCAAATCCCCACAGTGAAAGACCAGATCAGTATATGCACCTCTGAGTGCTTACATCATCCTTCCCTACAAGGTAGAACTAAAACTGAGGCTAAACAGAAAAGTGAATTTTTTACATTTCTGAAGATTTAAGAATCACACCATGACACCCCCATTAGTTGCATCATCCTATCACCAGCCAAGCAAAGCTTCAATCATTACTTAAGAGTTCACTGAGCTTAAAGTAAGCTTAAAATTATTTTCATTTATGTTAGCAACAACCATCTTTACAAACTTCTCTACGTATCAGTGATGCCTGCCCCTCAGCACCACAGTTCAGGACTCTCAGAAAGCAAGTTAAACAAAAAATTAAAATAAAACAAAAAACAAACCTTTTTTTGGAGAAGGAAACGGGTGTGAAGGCACACAACACGATTCAGTCAACGACCAGGAACCTGTCATTGGGAGAATGGGGAAAGAGGTCTCTGCGCTCTAGACTGTAATATTCAGCAAGATATACTGTCTACAATACCACGTGTTTGTCAGGGAAACTGCTCAAACCTACTTTACAAGTTCTCCAGGCACATGCGTGAAGACCATTTATTACCTCGAGTTAGCTGTGAAAAATTAGAATTTAATACAAGATCCATTCAACCCAGGAGTCAGTCCTCTGAAGAGTTTCCTAACACCCTCAATGAAGGGAGCCAGAAAACTTTGTACTGTGCCCCGAGGGCTGATAAGCTTCATCCTTGGAAGGGAAAGTTCTTAAATTAAAGATTCTTGGCTAAGAACTCTGCTGAATGCAAAACAGTGAGGACACAAGGAGAAACACCCACTGTGCCCTTGGATGCTCCAGCAGAACACCATGCAAATCCCCTCAAGCTGCTAAGACCTGAACTCTATAGTCTTGATAACAGGCTTGACACTGACCACATTGCTCCTGAAAGTGAACAATGTAAGTAAGAACCCTGATGGTGGGCATCTCTGATCCTGAAGACCCAAACCTGGCAGGCAGCCAGCGGCAGCCTCCAAGACATCTTCAAAATTAGCCATGCCAGAAGAACATATTACACAGCTATCACAGATAAGTAACACCCTGTCTTCTGTGAAAGCAGAAGTGTATAAACTCCTCAGGCCACCCTCACTGTATGTTTTAATCAAATGTCCAAAGAGCTGATTTCCTGATATGCAAATTATGCATTAAATTACCTCAGCTTCTTTCCTTATGGACTGTAAAGAGTCTAACCTAACTCTAGTTTTCTCCAAGAGGAAAACTACTGAAGCACATATCTATCCTTGTCAATGCTCAAGTCAACAAAATCCAGTGCCACAGCAACAAAAAAACTCCAAACCAACCCAAACCCTCTATCACACAGTCACATTAAACTGAAAATAAGACCCTAAATAACCAATCAGGGCCCTTATTGGGAAGAACTAGAAACAAGCAACGACAACAAAACAGTTCAATGATTTGCCATGCCAAATCCCAAGGCTGGATATGTGAGACCTTCTTGAGCATCGGGGCTTCTCAAAAAAAACATATACAAAACAGCAAACTGGGAGGTGTAATGGGCAAAACTCTTCATATTATGAGGAGGTTTTCTTCCAACAAGGACCAAGCAAATATTTAAGGGAAAATGAGGTACTGCTCTTGTTTAAGGACCTCAAACACATGTAGGTCTGTGTAGGTCTGATAACCTTCAATATGACTTAATCAGTTCAAGTTGCAGTTCATAGGAGAGCTTTTCCAGAAGCCTGCAAGACAGCGAGAATGCAGGAATCTATGGTCTCCCTCCTATCTGCTCAGTGTATGGCCCAAGAGAGACATCTAAGCCAGTCTAAATCTTGCAAAATATATTCAAAGTCACATGCAAATCCTGTGAGTCCCAGCAGCTTCACTAAAAACTGGGCTCCAAAACACACTTCAAACCTTTGAAAACACCCAAAGAATTCCTCACAGTGACACACTTAACAGGGTACAGGTCCACAAAACCTGAAGTTTTTGAACAGAGCAGGGTTTCAGGGAAGCTTTAGTTTAAGAGAAGAAACCTTCTTCTACAAGTATGATTTCCTCCTCTGGTGATTGCATATATCTCAACTCAATCACCCATCTCCATGCCAGGACATTCTGTCACCTGATCAAGTGGCTCTGGTCATTACAGCCATCAAGATGATCACAGTGTATTCCTGACTACAACTAAAAACAAAAGTCATCCCTTCAGTTAGAAGCCAAGAGAAGAAAATCCACTGGAATACTTGTGTTTACCAGCCTGCCCAACCACATGGAAATTATGTCACACATTTAAAAATCAGAATTCTTTTTTCTATCACTGTTAACTGCTGAGCTGACATTATAGATGTAGAGGAACCAGACCAGAGTGTCCGCAGGCCAGCATCACACATGACTTCAGGGCTAGGTGAAGAGCCTGCTAGCTGGATTCAAAACCATTAACAGCCATTAAACAAATATTCTTCATCTTGCAGATTTGGAGCAGAGATAATTAAGTTCAATTCTCCTTGACAGAAGAAGGGGTTTCCCCCTTTCTTATGATGCATTTGTATGGCCAACAGAGAACTGTATCACATGACAAGACATTCACTCACCTTTAAGTGTCCTCACGTGAACTGGCAGGTCACTCTTTGTACTGTACACATCATCACTTGGAGACTGCCGTCTCATCAAGCTTGGGTCATTCTGGACAAGCCAGTCAGCCACTTTGCTCTCTGCTGACATCACTTCTGTATGAGCTGGTTCTTTACTATACGGTCTTCTCTGTCTGAGTGAAAATTTAGTGACGTGGTCTTTTATCTTTATTTTACCCGGGGTACCATCATCAAATTCAATGGTGAAAGAGGCATGACTCTGTACAACAGGGGCTACTACAGCATCAATATCCTTTGTTGGGATCTCATGAACCTGCGTTTCTTGAGATTTTGATGGCTGCTGAAATTCTTTAGTTGGAATCTCAAAGTAACTCGGCTCTCTACGAAAGGCAAACACAGACTGTTCTTGGGCATCTCTATAAGCAGAAATATTACCATTCAGTTCCTCTTCATGTTGGGTTATCTCTTTTGGTCTTTCTACAAAAGGGAAAAAAACAAACAAACAAAACAGCAACAGCAAGAACACCTTAAACTCACAAAAATTAGGTTAAATGGTTTAAAGAAAAAAATACAGGTTCTGGTTTAGATAGCTTGCTACCCTGGCCTCATCACTGAAATAGGTGATTACCGTACTGCTGTGTTCACAAATGCATTGACCAGCATTTGTGATAACCACTTTGTCCTTTTTTCCACCGCCCCCCAAAGAGAGAGCTGAGAACATACACGCACAGTTCTACGCTTTGAGAAAACCTGTGCGGCTGGTAGTATTTTAAGGTTTCTGTATGCCAGAGCTGATGTAAAAGGAAGATCCTGTTTCAGTCTGCCGAATTCACTTGCATGCACACCTACTCAGCTTTCCACAATACAAAGGAAAAGCTTGAGTGTGTGCAAAGCTAATCACAGACATAGTTTTTGCTGGAGCAACACCTAATTCTGTAATATGACCAAGGACAAAACCACATTTTTTTGGTAGTACCAAAACTTCTTGGCACTTACTTGGCACAGAGTCACTTACTCATTTCAAACTATTGGGAGGGCTGCTACTCACAGCACTTCTCTGCTAGAGAACAGATACACTGCATGTGCATCATGTGCATCAAAATAAAACACTTCTTGGTGCAGTAAAGAATATGCTTGATAGAAACATCAGGTTTACTGCACAAGTGAAAAATGATGCATCCTCCATGCACAGAGATTCACAACAGAAATGGTAAGGCTAAATGGCTTCCGAAGATGATGAGTTAAGAAACACATTGTTTCCATATTAATCAAATCCAGTCAACGCATCAGCTCTTAAAGCACCTTCTAGATAGGAAATTCCTAGGAGACACTGAATGGTTTACTGAGGTGGGCTGCACACAGTCACAGATAGAGCACTTCTGTATGATTAGTCTCAGACAAGCTTAGCAAGGCCTTTCTCATCCATACTGAATTATTCCACAACTGCCATTTCTAATGTTCAAATATTATCGGGGAAACATTTTAATTTTCTCTTATTCTGGTTTCAGCAGCAGCAATCTACAGATAGGAATATGCAAACACTACCACCAAAAAAAAAAGTGGTAATAAAAGCCTTGAAGCAGGATGGCTTCGCACAGTAAAGATCAAAACTATGGAGCAATTACGTCCCGTCCCCCCCCCACCATCTTCTCCCACCCCAAAGTCACCGCCATTACCTGAATAATGTTCCTCTTGCCTTCTGTCCTCCTTGTTATTCGCATCATCTTCCCCCCACCAGGAGGGCTGCCCATAAAGCGGGGTGCGGTAAGTACTGGTTTCTAGGAAGAGGATAAGCAAATACTTTGACAAAGAAAATATCAATTTATCACGTTCACAGAGGTCAACCAGATGCCAAAAAGGGAAAAACAGCAGGGTCAGATGAGATCATGTACCTGTTACATTGCAGTTGTAACAGCAAATTATACATCATAATGAGTGTGTTCAGGCTTTTCAATTTTCCCTCCTTTTTTCTTTACATTCAGCTGCAAGATGCTGACTCCACCTCCCTTCACTGTCTTTCACAGACATGTTTCCCAAATACTAGCTTTTCTCCCTTTCCAGCCTCATTATTCACAGAAGTGGAAGACTTTTGGCAGGACAGGCTACAGAAGACCAACCACAAAATTGTCTACAAATCACTCGCAATTCAGGTAAAAAGCAGACTTTTTCCTCACCTTAACTGGGAAGACTTTAGCTGTGCCCTTTCTTGAACGTTGTGAGGCCAAGGATATTTTCCAACTATTCACCACTCCCACTCTACGTGACACACATCCCACAACAGGAAATTCTTTATGCATTACAAATTTGGGGAAAATGGTAAAACCATGACCTTACACATACATGAAGAAGTAGTAAACTCTTGCTCTCTAAAGCTTAAAGTAAACCCAGTGGATTTCAGGGTCACTGCAGGACAGAGGTTTTTCTCATAAAGAAGCTTCTCCTAGAAGAGCCAGGCTTCTATCATTTTCTCTGCTTAGTGTGCACTCACTGTAAGATCAGGGCTTTGCTGTAGCAACTGGTGCCCAAAGGGCCTGATGACCTGCTTCTCATTTTGTCTCCTGCAAAACAAGACAGTGTTTTGGCAGGGCTTTCTACTGCTGCTGTTTATACAACAAGTACAAAGAATACACCTCAATTTATCTGTGGTATAGTTATTACGTTTTTATAATAGTTTAATAAAAGCAAATACAGTAGCTTTTGTTCTTTCATCTAGAGGTGACAGAAACACAAGGATAGGTCAGGGGCTGAGAGGTTCAGCTTCAGCTTTGTTAGCTGCTTCTTCCTCTGCTTTTAATAGCCATCAGCACATGTTCTACCGGCCACGTCTTAAACCCTGGCTCCAGCTACAGAGCTGTAGCTGGGCTTCTACTGCCAGCTGCTGTTCAGCTTGTGGTTTTAAAAACCACACACTGCTCTGTAAAGCCACCCTCAAACAGCCCTGCAATTCTGCATTCCCCACTTTAACAGGGACGTGACAGAAAGTAGTCATTAGCACAAGGAAAGTTAGGAGAGGAAGGAAAATTAAACATGTCAAAGAAAAAAGAAAGCCTGATTCTATGCTGCCATTTCTAAAGCTACATAGACCTAGCGGCCACTACTTCATAGAACCACAGAATGGTTTGGGTTGAAAGGGACCTTAAAGATCATCTAGTTCCAACCCCCCTGCTATGGGCAGGCACAGCTTCCACTAGACCAGGTTGCTCAAAGCCCCATCCAACCTGAACTTGATACTTCAGATGTTTTTATTCCTCAGTACTTCCAGAGATACAGCTCCTACACTGACAGCCCACAAGCAAAACTTTTGCTTTACAGATGCAGCCCACAGGCCCTTTTCAAGAGATGTTCTTCATGTTTCAAAATTAAACACGCTGCCTCCCTTCACACTGAGGATCAAAAGAGGCTGAAAGTATTACTCCCCTTTCTGCCTAGAGTACATGGAAGATAAACTGCGCTTCCATTATGTAGGCGGCCTTTGAAAGTTCAAAGGAGGAAGCATTTTTCACCATGAATAAACTGGAATTGCCAAGCAATATGTTTCGTAACCGAGGATGGGTAAACGCAAGGGAGAGGGGAAGGAATAAAAAAAGAAAATAAAAATATTCACAAGCTTGTCAATGAACAGAAGCTCCCAAATGCAGAGTTTAGACTATACTAGGCTGAGACCAACCACCCCCTTTTCATGCTATGACTTGCACACTAGACCCACAGCCCAACCACACAGGATCTGCTCTGCTAACATCAGGCACTTCTTTTGGGCACACACTGCAATGGATTATCCCCTTCTGATTTGAGATAATGATCCTAGGGTTGATGGCCAAGAGGCAATCACGGAGAAGGTGATGGACTTTGGAGTGATGGACAAATCCATTAACAGCTAGTTATGTCTGGGGTAACTTATGCCTAAAAAGTTCAATGAGGCACAGTGAAGGGCTCAGCCATGAAGAAACACATGAGATTTTGGATACCTGTCTCAGATTAATACGACCAGTTACAAAAGTGGTTTAAGTTGCTGGTGGAACAATCTTGAGCATACTACCCTACAGATGAAATACAAAGACCATCCTGCACACGCAGCAGCTTTCCCAAGCATGGGTGCTGCTATTGCTTGCACCTTGCAAGGAGCTGCCTCATTACAAGCTCATCCCTCCAGCACACTCCAGCTCCTCAGGGGATCCCAAAGCCCTCCTACTCTAGAAAATTCTAGTTGCCTAGTCCAAGATTTTTTACTTTTTTTCCAAAGTGGCAGAAACAAGCAAAGAGAGCTCGCATGCATCCTGCAGGACATACTCCTTCCCAGAAGCTGCTCTAGCCTCAAGATCTCTGTGCCATCTGCATACTGAACACAGGAAACTTTGGGATTGCAACGAGCGGTGAAAGGGAGGGAAAAAAAAAATAAAAGGAGTATTTGTAAAGACTAATGATTCAATTCAACTTTCCCCCTCCACCTAATAAAACCTAAAAAATGCCTGGAAATTCCCCAATTTCCCCTTCTGACAAAAGCTAGCACAAAGTCAAAACGCCAGGACAATGTCAAGGAGCACCTACAGAGAGCATACCAGGTTGGCCAGAGTACACACACCTGTGGCTACCAGAGGGGGAGCCACTCTGCTGCACTCACTGCATGGCAGCAGAAGGTCCCTCCTGCCCCGCAACACAGAGCTTGCCAGGCCCCACCTGCAACACTCAGCTACAGCATGTGTAACGCATCTGCCCTCTTCTGTAGTCTTTTTGTTTGCTTTTGTTTTTCCAAGCCTCCACAATAAACTGGAACTTCATTGTAAAGACTGCAAAAAGCACAGATGAAAAGCTAAGGAGTCAGCATTTTGCTCTTTGGGGACAGTTTCAATATTTTAAGAGCAATTATGTTTCCACTGAGCCTTCATATTAGTCTGCATTTATTATCAAATGACACAGACACCCTCGTTCTCAGCTACTGCTGAAAGTGGCCAGATCCTGAGCTAGAACAAAATTTCCCTGAGTTCAGAAGAGCTACATGACCTTGCTGCCCTGCTCATGTCAGAAGCTTCCATCCCTTCTAATTTGCAGGCACAACCAACCCGATGCCTCTCCCTGCTCCAGCTCTAACACAACAATATCGTATAAAAAGGGGAGGGAGGAGGATGGAGGGGGAGGCATATAGAAAGGCAGCTAAACCAGATGGATGTGACAGAAGTGGGGCAGGGAGCAGCTACATACACACTTATGCCAGGGGGCTTTGCTCTTTACCAGAGGGGATGCGTTTCAGGTAGCAATCTCAACCTGGACTCACAGTGTCCTGAGCAGTGTGCTTGCCTGTGTCCCAAGGCTCACATATCATCCTGAAGCTACTGCCTGTCTTTTATATTTTAGTGTAAAATGAAAGCTCTTGCAAGAACAGAGAGACTTGGGGCTTGTCCAAGTCAGCAGTGAAGCAAGGAACACCAGTGAAAACTAACTGCTCAGTCATTTTAATGACATGAGACTTCCTCCAACTGATGGCAGCTAGTTACCACCTCTCTCCACTCTGTGCCAGGCTGCCCAGATGGTGCCAATTCATTTAGACATATTTCTTGGCTCATCTATTCAGGCAGACAGTCCAAAACCCATCCTTTTAGATAATCGAGCTGAGGTCAGCACAAGCCTTCAGCCAGATAAACACTGAGCTACCTGTGACAGTGTAATAGAGGGAAGACCACTGACATACACATGTTCTGCTCCTGGATATGTGTTTGGGGCAGTCACTCAAAAAAAAAAAGGAAGACTGTTTTAGCATAAAACAAGGGAGGTTCATTTGTTTAACAAGTCTGATAGGAACGTGGCCTGCTAAATTAATACAGAACTATTGATCAGCTGAAAGAGAGGCACCACAACAAGAGAAAATGAGATGTATCAATTCAAAGGATGCATTTATGGAGAAATGAATCACACAGAACACAAGGGCAGGAAGAAAAATACAATCCAGGTGATGAAAGGGCAAGGAGGAAGCCTGTGTTAATGCTGCTTTCTACCAGCCAGTGGGCAGAAGAGCTTTCATGACAAGCACACAGCTCCCACTACAGAGGGGTCTGATTTCCCACAAGGGTGTTCCCTGTGTTCAGGAGGGGACTGAGGGCTGCGCTTCCACACAAAGCTTCAAGCCATCATGACTCAGACAGAAATGATAAATTGATTTGCCGACAGAAGCACATCAGCTTTGAAGCCGTCTACAGCAAGTCATAACAAAAGCATGAGAAACCCAGCTTGCTTTAACTCAAACCGTTTTTGATTCATTATTAGCAACAATACTGTCCATTTTCAGAAGATGCAGAGTAGGCTTCCTACAGCAGAGGCCTTAGGGGGAAAAAAAGATATATCTAGCTATAACATTTTAAAATTAATTCCTTACATCTCTGCTTTTTAACTCCTCCCTGAAATAGAGAATTCAGACCTAGGAGAAATAACCATAAAACCATTCTCTGACTCTTTGCTGCAGTATTTATTTCACATGTGCATGGCAAACCTGAGCCCTGGCCTTATGGACCTGCTGTGAATATAGACAGACAACAGAGGCTTTCAAATCTGACTGATAATCATAAATTTGTCTCAATTACATGTCAAACCTTTAACATGTTGTAGGTACCACTACCCTAGCTCAGACAAAAAACAGATACACCACCACCACTTCCTTAAATTAAAGGCTAGGGTAGAGCTGTGTGCCTAAATAGCTATTACCATGATCTCATGGGGAAAGCAGCCAAAGTCCATGGAAACCACTTCACAACTGGGCACAACGCCCACTGCCTCTGTCCATTCTGCCTGCTAGACCTCAGCCTCGGACACCAACAAGACTTTCAAGTTGGACACTCAGTTGAAAGGACTGAGTGCTTTCACACACAGATGCTAACCTGGTGAGCAAGACTATTTCACAGATCCTGGCTCAAGTCCTGCTCCTGCAGCTGGTGATGCCCATTTCAGCTAGATGCTGCAGGCAGCCTCCACCCCTGGAAACTCAGGCCTGCAGCAGTTATTCAGAAGTTACTCATCAGATTCAGCATTATCTATTCCCCTTTAAAATTAAATAAATTAATATCAGCCTGAGGATTAGCTATGTGTTGAGAACAGAAGACCACAAAGTAGCTTATCTCATTCAGTACCTCAACTCAGGTAGCAACAGATGGGGATTGCGAGTTAAAGTCTGCTCAGTTCAAGGCTATACCTGACCTCCTGATTGCTTAAGGCTTTAAACGTGAAAGTTGATGGCTATTTTTAGCATTAATTAGCTGAACTGTGGGCACTTCTCTTATCCATATCCAACCCATAGGGCTCACCAAGCTCCTCACCCCAAACATTTCACAAAGACTGAAGATTTTCTGCTTACATACACACAAAAGCTGCAAGTACAACAGCATAAAGACTAAATGGCTGTTTCCCATTTACTCCACTGGATCTCTTTATCTTTAGTCCCGCACCTCCTCCTACTTCTAAGCAGCAATAACTGTTCACATTGTTTTGTTAAACCTCTTCCCTGAAAGCTTGCTATTCCCTCTGCCTGTTTTCTACTCAGGCCCTGGGAAGCTATCCTTCTAAAGGCTTTTGTCACCCCAGACCTTGCTTTAATTAGTCAATGCAAATTCCCAAATACCTACAGGCTTAGTGAAACAGCTCTTTCCCCAAAGCCTCCCTGCGCGGCCACTAAGCAAGCCCACTCCCCGTGAGAATACCAAATTCTTCTTTCCACTAATCATTTTAAATTGCTGCCACTCCTCTGAGCAGCCAAAAAGGAACTGTGCATGTGTGCAGCCGAAGACAAGGTGAATTAGTCACATCGCAGATGAAAAAAGGGACTCAATAATCATTCTGCTCACATGACAGAGATGCTTTTAGGAGAGTGAGGTATTGATTTAATGCTCAGGCTCCCTTCTCTTGCTCAAACAGGCTTCAGTCCAATCCAGCAAGATATTTCCAACAAGAAGTCTTGAATTCCTCCATCTTCCAGTGGAGTTAGCAGCACTTCACAGATTACTTTTTTAAGTCCCACTGCACATGACATCAGCATTGGTCCCCAGTAAGTAATCACAGTCCTTTTTGGTTTAGACCCATGGTCTGTGCTCACTGATGATGACAGAAACGTAACACAGGTCTGAGAACCACATGCTGGAGAAATGGGTCACCTTGCTGAAGAGTCACTTAACATCCTGACTTTGAAGGTGTTCCAAATATCACCTGCTTATGCTATGTATGTTAAAATCAACTTGTGAATTTTTTGGAAGGTGGCAAAAATAAAAATGAGAAGTTTTATGCAACCAGGCAGCAGCAAATACACCGTGGTTCCAGTTGTTGGCAAACTGGCCCAGTATCCCATGCCCCTTGAAAGGCAGCTGGAGAGCTTTCCCCCACAGTGAGATTCACCTCTTTTCACCCTCTGCCGTGTCATGGTTAATCAACACCAACTTCATCCCTTTAACTGCACGCTTGTGAGGCAAAGTCACAAACGTCACACCCGTGGGGGTGGGCAACAGACACAACTGAAGCAACACTAAAAAAGGTTTTGCAGCGCAGAAAATGGGAGTCAGGCACATGGGTGCATGCCCATGTGCTTCCACGAACAGCTGAAGGCAACAGCAAGACCAGGGAGAAAAATTACAGTTTTAGTACACTCTGTCAGCTTAAAGGGATTTTCATAAAGACAATGCATGGGAGATTAAGGTCAGCTAACCCAGTCCAATTAGTTACCATAAAGCCTTGGCAGCTTTACTTGAAGTTGTACACTCTTCTAGAAAGCTGCTGTATCTATCCTTATCTCACCTCTTTTACCCACCTACCCTCTTCCCTCCGTTCACCTCCTTGCTTCTTCTTCCAACAGACCCAGTGGGCAGGCTTTCTGCTAACCCTAAAGCTTTCCTATCACTCGGCCATCCTGGTGCTGCAAGACCACCACTGGCAGTCATTCATCACTGGGATGCTTTGAAACCATATTTGTTCTTCCTATGCATCATCAAGCTCTAGAAATCCACCAACTGATACCTGAGCAGAACTGGGAAAAGACCTGCCAGGGCAGGTAGGAAGTCAGGTGAGATGGCTGAGACCCAAGACAGCTGGGGAGGTCTTGGCCCACCATAATGGGGAACAGGGAAAAAGCAAGGTTTGTAAAGGGACTTAAAGGGGCAGCAGTGGGTAAAGAAATGAGGAACAAAAGGAATTTTTCAAACTGAAAAGGATTGCGGCTGGGGAATAGTGAACCTGAAGCAAGCACCTTCCAGTTTGGCAGTCAGTTTCAATCCCACACATTAGTACGTTAGGAAGTACAGCCATTTAAAACCATGCTGGGCTTTTGAAAGAAATGGCTTGTTGCTTCTTTGCCTGCCTGCCAGCACCATGCCATGGCAGCCATACATTTTCTACTCTGAGTCACCATCTCTGTTCAAACACCAGTTCATAATTAGGAAATTAAAACAGACCAGACAGGTGCCAAAGAACTTACCAAACCTGCTCAGCCCACAGGTTCTCAAGCACACACACAGTGACAAGGAGTGTGTGCCATCACACCATGATTTTTTTTGGAGGTTGAATCTCCAAAATCTGAGTCTGAAGTACTCAAAAGGTTTAGAAAGATGACCCTTCTGGAACTGCTCCTAGATGTAACCCACAACACCATAACGTCAGCATCATGACCCACTGCAGGGCTCAAGCTGCACTTTGTTCTGAATCTTGATTAACTGGTTCCTGAGCAAGTACCTGTAATTGCTTTCCTCTCTCCTTTCTCCAGCTTTGCTTGTGGGGACTCTGTGTAGCCACTGTGCTCCATCGGCTGCTCTGCCCTCTTCATTGCCGTGCCTTTGTAATTCATCTGAAGTTGGCTGGTGTACTTCTCATGCTGCAGAGACAAGCAACAGTTGTAGTGTGCCAGTACGATCTGTGTGCTAGCCTACAGAAAACCTTCCCTGCAAACAGATCATGCAAAGGCAAACACTGCAGCTATGTTCTGCAACAGAAAGCAAGCACACCTGAGTAGAGGCTACAAAATACAGCAGAAATGCCAGCAGAGAGGCTTTCAAATTCCCTATTTGGAAGACTAAGTGACAATTCTAGTCCATGAGAAGGTCACTGTGACTTAGCTCTGCAAAATATTTAATTAGAAAACCTTTTAAAGAATAAACTGAGAAGAATCAGAACTTAGGTCATTTCTCAGTCAGGATTCGAATCCTGAAATCGCCTTTGCTCTTAAAGCAACATCATAAATTCTTTCAGGACAGTCATCTGCATTATCTCATTTTTTCAGGAAAGGCAATTAAAATATATTTTAATTATTTCTTGCCAAACCCTCTCCCCAGCTAGGAAAGTGCAGTAAAACAGGCTCCACATAGTAAATGAGCTATTTACAAGTGGGTTTATTACAAGTAAATTAATAAAAGGGTGTAGCCAGCCAGATTACCCCCCGAGTAAATTCAATGAATCATTTTCCCGATTTCAGCTGCTACATTTCCAATCCTCTCCAAGTCCTAAACATGGAACCAGGGCTAAGACAGTACCTGCTAGCCACACAGTGATGCCTGGCACTGATAGCCCAGTCCCTCTCTTGCCTACAGGAGGTTGCTTTTCTGCTTTAGATAAGAGGATGCTTGAATATTTTGTACCTGCTACTGAACAGTTTGTTTAAAAAGACACCTCATTCAAAAGAGGACTGCTCAGTAAGTAAAAATTGGGAGCTCAAAGGCAAAAATTAGATGATATACAGGAATAAATTAACTAAACTTAAGTCTGCTGGAGGAAGTGTGATGGAGCTGGTCTAAGCCACCAAGCTCAAGAAAGAGGCATCTGTGCTCCACTTCTGGGAGGGAAGATCCGCTGTGCTTTGTCCACAGGCTTATGTGGTGGCTGTTCTTTAATATGTTACAGCTTTAGTAATTTTCTGTTGGCAGTCATGAAGTCATCAATACCTTCATCTACGTGTTAGCACAGGGATCAGAGCCAAGGTAACTGGGAATGTATCTCTCCTCAAATGAAGGTTTTATTAAGTCCTGATGCAAGGAAAGCCCGACACTGTGGAACACTTCACTGCTATGAAGGGTATTTTAATATTTTGGTCTGCTTGGCCACTACTAGAGCAGTTAATTTTTTTTTTTTTCTAAATGCACCTGCACCCAGACACCCTTACCTTTAATGCTTCTTCTGGGACTTTGTGTTGAATTTGTTCCAGGACATACATGTTTGAATGTACAGCACTCATTAAGGAAATGGCAAACAAATTGGATGGACAGAGAAATCTAGCACTTAGTCATGGAAAGAAAACAAGATATAATATCAGAGAAGCTTAAAACCTGCAGGGTACTAAAAGTTGCCTTTTCTGTAACTCACCACGGACTCTGCCGTGCACGTTTTGCAAGACATCATGCAATCACATCTGCTGGCGAGACCCACGACAATTGAGGGGTAACAGATAAGGGGAGCAGGGCAGGAAAAACTAGGGGGAGCACTAGCAGCTCCGTGCAGGACCCAAGGGAGCAACGAGAACCCTGACTCAACTCACACCCCACTCCCCTCCACCCAGCTGGCAGCTCCAGGCAGGTCACTCTCTCCCCATGGTATCCTGGCCAACATGAGACAATCTAGTCTGCTCTGGACAAGGGAACAGTAGAGTCCAGCTCCCTACAGGGATGCCTGGCACTATCATGCTCTCTTTCCCTGACAAAGCCTTTCAGGCACTGCAGTTTCCTGGATGAAAAGTAAATCAGGTCATAAGCTGCTGTGACCTCTTTGGAATGGAGGCATTCAACACGATTGAGCCTAGGCAATAATCCTCAGCAACACTGTGTAAAAAAATAAATAAATAAAGGAAGCATATGGCAGTGTCAACACGAACAAACCAATCAGCGCTGCACAGCGCAAAGGGGAGGAAAAAGGAAAGATGGAAAACATTACACTAAAAATAAACCAAGTGATACTGGCATAGCAGGGAATCTGCACAGCCTGTATGTGAAACTGTAAATGGAAAAGAGGCAAACGCTCTTATGCAACAGCACACAGCTGACTCAGACCTCAGGAGATGCTGCCATCCACACCGAGCTGTGTGGTATGCACAGAAGACACTACTGAAGAGTGGCACTGAAGCAGCAAAGGAAAGGAAGAGTTTGTAACTGCCATACTAACTATGCTGAAGTAAATAGATAGCACTAAGACCTGCAATTCTTTATAATATTTTCCTGTTGGTGACAATAAATTCTACAATTCATAAATGCAATCATTCATTTCACATGAATACCAGGGTGAGGGCTGCAGGATTAAACTTCAACTCAGCTGCTTAACACTCAGAACTGCTTTCTAGAAAATGTTTAAACCTGTATCACAGCCATTAAAACCTACCCATGCTCTAGGCACTGGCTTACACCTTCACTAGGCTACAGTTCACAGCAAATCTTCTGTGAGTTTCTCCACACATCTAAAGACCAGAAGATACATGATCAGCTACATCAAAAATACCTTCCAATTTGCAAAGCTAGAACTGAGGTTGCTGTGGGACTGTAAGAGGCTTCATAACATGTGCACCGAGACACCACCTTTAATGACATGATCCCAAATGACAGTGCTCTTCTATCAGACAGCACCCATTAAGGGGCTACTCAGTATCACAGAATCCCCACCACCACCACGTTCTCCTGTAATCCTCATCAACTGCAAGTTGCTCAAATACCAATGTAAAGGCAAATAATCTGCCTCCCTTTTTTTTTTTTTAAGATTCAGCAATTACCTCACTTCTAAAAATTAGAAATACCACTGTGATGCAAGGATTTTTTTTGCATCTAAAATGGCAAGAGACAGAGCAAGACCAGAACCAAGAGTACAACCTTACACAAGGCCTAGAAAACCCTCTTTTCCAGCAGATCCAGGACTGCACACACATCCATTTAAGCATCCCTGCTGCAACTGTGAGTGCTCCTGCACTGTCAGGGGTTAGAGCTGAGCTGCCCAGATCATCTGAAGATCAGAAAGGCTCAGTCTCCTCTTAGTACCTCACCTATCTGGACTCCAGCAAGGTCAGGAGTATTTCAAGGGCTCCAGAATGGCCAAGCGAAAACTGCTTGGCACAAGAATGTGGCCGTGGGGTCAAGGATGCACAAAAGTTTTCCAGCCGAACACTTCCCCCCACCCAGTGGTAAAACTCTGCCTCTATTCTCAGAAATGTCTGGACTGTTTTTAAGTGAAATTTCCCCACAAAAAAAGAAACCTGGAGAAGATACCTGCTACTTCTAAATTCAGCCTGAGTGGGTAAAGTTTAGCAGATAGAAGTAACTGAAAAAAAGTGAATAAAAAAACATGAAAAGGCAGCAATAGGAGCCTCTACTTACCAGGAGCTCTGTAGGCTCAGAATGAAACATCTAGTTTACATCCAGTCATACAGCCCCATCAGTATAAAAAGGAAAGGGACAAAGGTGCTTTAGCAGACACTAGCAGAATTTCTCTGTAAACAAAGTAGTAACTGCAGCCCAGCCTCCCTCGATAAAGGGGAAATCTGCTGGTGAAAATGAGAGATTTGCTCTTGTATTTTGTGGCAAAAGCAATTTTTCATGGGCAAACTTCAGCTGATAAAGTCAGGAGCCTGACCACAAGCCCCAGAGCTAAATGATGAAAACCTGCAAATTGTCTGAAAGCAAGCGCTTGGATGAAATGATTGACAAAAGCACACAAGTTGGATTAAAGAAAAAAAAAAAAAAAAGGGAAGATGTTAACTTATACAAAAGCATATGGAATATATTTGTTCCCCAACTTGTACCAGTTACAGTTGCCACACAGAGACCTAAGAGGCAACTCCACAGTCACTACTGGCAGTGCAAAGCCTGGTTCAAAGTCCAATGATTCATCATGATTAGTATGCTTTGAATCAGGTCCATGGTGGAGAAACCAAAGTTTATGAGCCATCCAAAGGCTCCAGGAGGGAAAATAAACACCCTTGTTCATTAGTCACCATTAGCACTGTTAACTCCCCATAGAGCAAATAGCAAAAACCCAGTCAGAGACAGTGTCCCACTCCCTCTTCAGATGAGAAGGATATCGTAGCCAAAGCGAATGACATCATTCAGTTTTAGGGTGATGTACTTCTGGTCTGGAATTCTCATGTCATTGACGAATGTCTGCAGGAAAGAAGCACAGGAATAGTTTTTGTCTGACGGTATCACAGTGATGCATCCCAAATACACAGGGCTCCTGGAGGGCACCACGGTCCATCTGCTAACCACACTGCATACACTCAGGGTACACTAGCACAAAGTCAGCCAGAGGCAAGGAGCTAGGTTCCCTACAAAAATCAACACTAGCAAGTAGCTCCCATGGGCAAGTTAGAGCACCCCAATTATGCTTCAAAGCAAGGTGCTCTGACAGGACCTCTAGGGAGATTCACCTTTCCAGCAACTGCAAATGAAATTTTAGTCCCCAACTTAAACAGGTAAATGAGGTGCCTGCAGTTAGGAACTTCAGATGCTCTCAGCTCTCCTCAGCCCTCCACATCCAACAAGAGCAGCAAACAATGCAACTCATACTCTAATTACTGAGCTGGGAACCAGCTTTCTGCTGGATGTCAGATAACACTGGTGTCAGCTGCAAGGCCTGATAATCTAACAAGCAAAGCCTGTCATAGAGGAAGGGGAAAATGAAAATGCACAAAAAAAAAGTATTTGCAGTAGCAACACCATGATGTCTGAGGCTACTTTGTCCAAGATATCATATGTCAGTATAATAGGCCCCTTGCATAAAAGATTCACACACTTATTTTTCCCATGCTCCAGACATTTCATTGAGGCTCAAAGAAATTAAGTTATCCTCATAAAGGTACAAGAAATGTATTTCATAACTGTGAACAAATGTCTGGGATGTCTCAGATGCCTTCCTTCCCGGGGACCCCATAAGGAGCAATTCTCATAGAACACTGGAGGAACAAATCAAGCACTTATGGTCATCTTCCACAAATAAACCCACACACTTTTGTAATAACCAGGGCCGCATAAAACCAAAAATAAATCAGGAACTCAGTTGAAAAAGTACCAGCATGCTGACAGGGATGAGGCTCCCAGTTACAGGCAGGGCAGTCACAGACACCAGGAGTTTCCCTATCTCACGAGGTGGGATTCACCCAGTCTCACAGACCAGGAACCCACTGCTGGCTCTTTGCAGCCTCAATGCAAATGCAGCTATGCTCAGATGAATCAAAATTATGCTAGAAAATGTATTTACATGCTTTCACCACTGAGGCACAGTCTTCTGCCTTCTCACCTCAGCCAAGCCAAATATCCATGATAAGACCAAGTATTAACCACAGGGGAAAAATAAATGCTAAAGCAGGAAACTAAAACTTCAGCAGACAACAACCCTCAGCTTCCTGGCAATTTACAGAATAGCTGAGTGAAAGGTCTGCAATTTCAGAATAAAAGCAGTGAAGCTGGTTAAAAGGCAAGGAATTCCAATTTTCATGATTTTTTTATAATATTTAAAAATCCCACAAGAGTCACATCTGGAGCAAGAATAATTATTTAGTGAATTTTATGCAAAACAAAGGTCTGCAAGAAAACCCAATCTGATGTCATTACCTATTCACCCGTGGTTATTTCAAATAAAATAAGCCAAGCAAACTGCTTACTGCAGAGAGCAATGCTACCTTCAAAACCAAAAGACCCTTCATAGACTTAAGAATCAGTTGAACATTATAATAAAAATGATAGAAAACATTTCAATAGTTAATAAGAAGCAGATTATCCAGCAAAGCCATATAATGCACTGTTGAAAAGCCATGAAGTAAACTCAAAATAAAAGCAAATTCTGCAAGTGGAATTAAAAATCTAGGTCCTTAAAAGCAATTTCTTTAGTTTCAGGGGGAAAAACAGGTTTTGATGAAAATTTTCAAATAAGGACTTATGTTTCTTTCATGCTAAAGAAATTCAGTTTGGCCCCAACAGTCTTCTCCAGCAGAAATGTATCTGACCAGCTGCAGAAGGCAGGCACTGTGGTAACTCTTTTTACTCCACTGCCTCTCAGAGCACAAGTCGATCACTAAAATCTTGTAAACTTGTATGAATATAGAAAAGAATTAGTGGTACAATCCTTCCCTTATTTGCAAGCAGAATTTTCAGCTGCTATTTTGCCAACAGGAGTTAAATACAACAGGTTTTGAACCACGGATCCAACTAGAGCCCAGACCAGTTACTGAAAACATTCCCATCTCAGCAGTGCTCTGTGCCTTCACCTATAAGGCTGAGAAGGAGTAACACTCATTCTTGCTGTTTCCAGATGCCAGAAGCAGCAGAACACTTGAGATCTGCTTTAGCCACTGTTTTTGTACAAGTTTCTGAGATTGTCTTGTGGTTGTGATGGTGGAGGGCTTCTGTTTCTAAGCCCAAAACAATGATTGCAGTAAAACCCCTACTGGGAAGACAATTACGTGAATCTAACTTAGACCTGCTCCAGCAGAGGAATTCTTCTGCTGGTATAAAGAAACAGCCAAAGAAGAGGCATGCCATGACATTAGGACAGATATAACTACAATGGTACATTAAAAAAACACATAATGCAGGTGGGCAGACAAGGCCCTCCTTAACTGCTTAACACCACTGGTGTGAATTGAGACCAGAACAAGGGTTAAGATTCAGGCAGGCTCAGCTCCCTGTTCTGGGGTCACATTACCCCTTGGTCTTCACACAGACCAGGCTCAAGGAAGGCAAAAGAGCAATTCTTATGAGGAAAAAAAAAAATTAAAAAAAAAAAAGAGAAATAAAAGGTGGTTTTAAATAGTTTCTCCCTGAAGAAATTCAATGTTTCATCATCCCATAAATCACTGCATGCACTGACAACTGAATTGCTAGGTCACCCTGCTCATGCTGAACAGCTGCTCCAGAATCTTCACCAATTCAATGTTAACATCCCCAAAATGAGACTAAATTTATTTCTTCCTCTTTTGTAAAGAGGTCTGTGATTTTATGAGCTCCGAGATTTTATGAGCTCTGAACCATTCTGCAAGGACACCAGAAGAAATGGAAAAAGAAATACAAAATGCACAAAAGCTTTTCTCTTCTAAGATGAGGTGCTATATGACCTCCACCTCAGGCTTTGTAAATAATTATGTACATTTAGCTTAACTCATGCAAACAGTTCCAGTGACCCAAAAGGGTCCAACAGAATTAAGTGTACAAGCACTTGCAGACTCAGCATGGTGCATGTTTGCTTCCATAATCCAGGAGGTTTACTACTTACGCCATTTAAGCTCCCGAGATCCTTCACCCAGTGCTCATCTTTCTCCTTGTCATAGTTGATCACAGCGTGCTGCTTATCGACACTGCGCGACTAGCAAGAAAAGCATAATGAATGTGAGACTGGTCACGCATAAGACAGTGTTAATCAAAGCAACATTTCAACATTAAACTAATTTGATATGGGGTAATGGGAGAAAAGGGAAAAGCAGGAAGGATTAAATATTATTTACTATTACAAATAACCAAAGGATTAACAGTAAATGCTTCCATGGTTGTTTAAATGGTTCAACTTAGAGAGGGGGAAAAAAAAAAAAAAAAAAAAAGTCACTGAAGGCTGTCAAGACTACGCCATAATTTCAATGAATTGTATCAATACACACTGAAAATAAAACCAGCCAAATGGAAAGCCTGGGGCAGGATCTCAGCCAGTGTGAACTAGCAGAGTTTCATTTTCCACCAGCCGAAGCTGGTGGCCTCATCACTAGGAATGGTCCTATTCGGGATGATTAATTCCTATTTCAAGGAAAGATAAACCATTTTCTTAAGTTACAACAATGTATTCTGTTCCCAGGATTATGTCCCAGATCTTATTTAAATTCTAGGATGTTTTCCAAGTTGAAGAGAAGTTAGTAAACTTGCAATGAGAAAAAAAAGCAACTCCAGGAAAAATCGAATTTAAGGCTAGGTTCGAGAACACTGAAATGGACAGTGATTTGGTGCCACTGGCGTTGCCACGATGCACGAGTAATAAATGCACTTTATCTTCAGAACAGAGAATGACACTTTGGCAAGAATAGTGTCAGATTTATGAAGAAGAAGTGTTAGATCGAAAGCTCTACATAATTTTGAAATACACTGTGTTACAGCTTTAAAGACACCAGACTGTCTGTATTTAGATTTGCCTCTCATAACTTGAATTCTTGCTGCAGTTGACCTCAACCAGTCACTGGAACCAGTCACTCCACCAGCATGAACACACACAACATTGAGAACTCCCTGGTATCTGGGGCAGGGGAGGGTAGGACATGCTACCAGAGCAGGGAGACAAGCCAGGCCCTAAATCAGCAAATCCTTCTCTTCCTGGGCATTGACCAACACGTTCTTGGTGAAAGTGCTTCCCTTTTCCCCAAGTATAAACACACTAGTTTCCACAGCACTGCTCTCAGCAAGCCATTATCTACTTCCTTGCAAGCATGTTGAGGCAAAGCTTGTTTCAGGGGAATTCTTTAGTGAAAATACAGAGGTTTTCTGGACAAACTGCTACCATTTGCAGGAATTTTTTCTGCCCTTGCCAACATGAAGCACACTGTCAATATCCCAGTAACTGATAAATGTCACTGCATCCCCCTTGAAAAGCATATGTCAGCCCAGGAGACCTGTCCTCCAGAATAACCCCAAAGTACTAGTATGAAGAAAGCATGCACTTGGCCAGAAGACTGCCCTTCCACCTTGTGACATCCCTCACACCATTCACGACATGCCACCACAAGTAGAGGGCAGGTGACTCCAAGCCTCCAGCTGCCTCACTAATACAGTTACTTAGCACTGCTGAATTTGCAAGGTGTCAGCTCACATAAGTCCCAGATGAAAAATGAAGCAGCAGTCGACACTCTGCTGCCCAGCCAGTGCTGCTCAGACAGCAAATGCTCCCCAAAGAAACAGAGGCAGAGACAATGTGGTTGGGGACACCCCACTTGCATCTCCGGCTACATCAAGCCCTAAAAATGGGAAGTGAAGCACAGCAAGGCCCTCCGGGAGGCACACACACATCTCTTGCCCTCATGCAATCACCACACTTGGTGTCTGACCCTGACCTCAATATAGGACAGGTCTTGAGTGTTTGCAGCGAGAAGCTATTGCTTTTCTCTGTTACTGTTCACATTAGATGAAGCACCTCAGTTCAGTCTGCAACAGCCTAAGTGATGTGGCAGGTATGCACATCATAAGGTAACAACTGTCCAGACAAGGATGGTTGAGGGATGCTCCCCAGGACCTGCACCTTGGCACATGGCCCTGATGACAGGAACATCTCCAGCCACAGCCTCATGTATCACAGCACCTGATGCTACAAGAATTGGGGTTGTACCTGACCTGACATACAGAGACATAAATATAACTACCTTTCACCCTGATGGACTCAAAGATAAACATGCACATAGGTTCCGCCTGCACAGGACAGATGCAAGGTCTTCCCCAGTTCCTGTGCTACCCAAAATTGTACACATCACTGTTCCCACTGGGATGTAAGGGAACATGGATTAACTCTTGCAGCAATGTTTGCTTTAGCTTTTTGCAGTATGTCATAAAGACTCATTTAAAAAATTAACAGATTTGGAAGGCAGAACAATCCTCTAGACACCCCCCCCCCCTTCAATGACAGAAAGGCTTCCATCCCAAAAAGCTAATACAGACAAAAAATTAAGGTAAGGTAGATTTTATCTGGTATCTGATTTTAAATGAATCACAGGACATTTAAAAAAAGGGTTTATTTCTGGGAACCAGCTGTCTCCCAGAAATGCAATTTGCCCTGCAAATGACCCTGATGTAAGTCAGCATTGCCTTTGGGGTGCTGTATTTTACAACAGCTGACTACAGCTACTCAAGGGTCCCAAACCAAACAACAGTCATCACAGGGGAGCAGAGATGTGTTCCAGCAGCATGATATAACCCTACATAAAAGCAGGAAGAAGTCACCAAAAGAACCAATCTATGCCCATTTGTAAGGAAGTTTCAGCTGTGTTCAAGACAACCCTTTGCAAAAGGAGTCAAAATGATATGCAAAATCTGACCCCCAGTCTTGATACAACTTCTCAGCATCTCTTTGAAGAAGACACGAGGAACATGGCAAACTGTTACACAAACCACACTTCTGTGAAATTTCGTTCTTTTGTGGACAGAGAGGAATTTTCTCAGTTTTGTTTATGTTAAACCAGCAAACATCACAGGAACTGGCAGCAGGAGCTCCTAAGGGCCTGTCTCCAAGGAAATTCAACTTAAAATAACTAAACTCACACCTTATTTATTTTGATGCAGACTTGCCAAAGGTCACTCTTACTTGAGAACTGAGATGTGGTTTATTTCAACATCAGTTACATTTAACATAAACTGCTCTTGTGTGCAGTGAGAGCAGCAACTCAGTGCCTGATCAGGGTTTTGTTTTCAGAGAGGAGCAGACTGCCTCAATCCCACTTCCAAAGAAAAGACTAACTAGTTTTCAGAGTGTTAATAGCTGAGAGCTTGAGAACAGTCCTATGGAAGCCACTTCAGTCCAGCATATCAGTGGTTTCTAATGCATGACCCACCTGAATCAGAAAGTGATTTAAGAAGCCCAAGTTGACACATTACAGAGCAGGCCATGGGTGCAGAGCTCCCAACAGTCTGCAACTCCACCAGCAAGATTTTAAGCATCTATAAATTGAAAAGCTTCAATCAAGTCAACTGAATCACAAATATAAGGGAAATCCCTAGGTTAAAATGCACACTTGCATCTAATACTGAGCCTTGCTTATGATCAAGCAGGATGGAGCTTTGAGCAACCTGGTCTAGTGAAAGGTGTCTCTGCCCAAGGCAGGGGAATGGAGCTAGATTATCTTTAAGGTGCTTTCCAACCCTTCCAATCGCAACCTCCACAACAAAAGGCAAGGCTGAGCCATCTATTGGGAGTGGACACAGGAGCCCAAGCAGAAAAAAATAAAGTGTTAAAAACCCCAAAGTGCCTATATCCAGATGTCAAAAGCAAAAAATAACAACTACCCCCTAGCAGTTAACCTGTTTCACCAGAAAAGCACTTGTGATGGGATGAGCAGCACTCCTGAGCCTTGGGAAGGATCACTGAGATTCTGCTTGGATCAACCAACAAAACCAGAGCTGGAGCACCTCAGGTGACATTGAGGAGAAAAAAAGACAAGGAAGAAAGATGTCCACCTAAGCACTAGTGATCTTCAGGCAAGAAATAAGGCTACACTCTAAGAGGCTGAGAATGAGGGAAGAACATAGCATTCTCACCATGTCCCAACAAAGGACCATTTATCAAATGAAAATAACTCTCGGGAAAACACAATGTGTGCTTTACTGATTAACGTTTACACTTGTCTGAAGGGAAAACATGGACACCGATTTGTTACTACACTAACATTTCTCATCCAGGGCTTGCATTTCCAGACATTCAAATCACTTCCTAATATAAGGCTGTCCTGCTTCTCCACCATCTATCTCCAGTGCATTACATTTTAAATGCCTCATAGACAAAATGCACATGCAGCATATATATCTGAAGACAGAGCTATTTTATAGTTCTTCTTTCTTCCAAGATCATATTAAGCAGATAGGCTAAATCAGAGACAGAAATGGCACCTCTGGGTCTGACAGTCCCATACCGGTACCCACATCTTCAATCTTTAGGCAGCTCACTTGTGAGTCCCAAAACTGCACATATCAAATCAGCAAAAGCCCCTGCTTAGAATGGAAGCAGCAAAAGCAGCTTCAGAAGTGCTCAGGAGTCTCCACGGAGGTACATATCACGCTGGCTACATGTGCTGCAAATACCTCATAGCTTTGTTTGGTGAAGGATCTGATACACAGAACAGGGCACTCAGCATGAAAGCACAAGCTGCAGAGATGCAAAGCAAAACCCACAAGGAAACAAGACCTGCTTAGGGAGGCAGGAGGAGAAATACAGCCAGACAGCCTGCATTTCCCCACAGGGCCACCAAGCAGACGCAGCTCAGCTGTCTACATGGATACAGATGCTACCTTTTCCCCAGGAGAATTACGACGAGCAAAAGCCTACTGTTCAGGGTTGAGATTTGGACCTCAGCCCTGCCAGTGCCATGAGGCAACGTGGTATTGGAGATAAAATAAACAAATTACAGCAGTTTCCCTGTTCCTCACTGCAGTCTGTTGTGCACGTCTGGCACAAGATAACTGCAGCATTCTGGTGGCAGCAAGCAATAAACATTTGCTCAAATACTTTCCACAGCGAACAGGTTACATTTCTGCCAGTGCTGTGCTCTGCAGAAGTGTCCCAGTAAGGAAATACAAACCTCTTCCAGTGTCCTACTGTAGAAAGGAGACAGAAAAAGCCTTTTTTTTTTTAAAGGGCAAAATAAAAAAAAAATCCTTGCATTCTGGCTTCAAATATGATTTTTGCTGCTCAAAAGTAAACCCCCAGATAACATCTAATGACAGATATGAATACTGGGTCTCCCTCTTTGACCACACTTCAGTACTTTTCCAGAATATTAGTGGATGCTCCATCCTGCCCGAGGCTGGTTGCAAGTGTGACACCCCCACAAGAGGCAGCTCAATCACTCACAGGAGTATGTGCTGCCAGTTTCCACATGACTCTGCCTGAATGGACAAATGTCTCTTCAGCAAGTGTAGCCTTCTTGTCTTGGGGCTGGACTCACTTCACAGCTTCCAAGCTGCAGAAGCTCCTGCCTTCAGCTTTGCTGCAGCCAAGATCACAGGATTAGCGAAGCTGTGGCAGGACCAGGGCCAGAGCATTCAGGAAAAAAATAAGGCCTTGAACAAAAGAAAGAAATCCCCCAGGAAAATGAAACTGTAATCCCCACATCTTGGCAAAGGGATTTGGAAGCTGGCATTGTTCCCATAAAAACTTAACCCGTTAATTTGGGGGTGAAATGGGCGTTTGCTTGCTGATTTCCCCTTTCCAAAGTGGAACACGAGTTCCAAGCGACCCAGCATCAGATACTGACTGCTGAAAGGGAACATGCTGCCCATGGATGCACTGTCCTTCCCTTTGTTTTTCATGGGCACCCAGGAGGCACAGAAAAGCATCACCTTAGGTGGGACAGAACCCTGGATTTCTATAGCACAGCCAAGCTGCATGCTAGAGTCTAGATCAGGATCTCAGATGTGGAAGGGGTCCCTACTTTCTCTGCCCACTGCAGAGCGGAACTAACGCTTCCCCCACAGGCCAAGCTTCAAGGACATTGACAGCCACAAGCAATCCTCTCACCCCTAACAGCCACCCACCCGCAGTGCCACCATAACCTCTCTCCTTACCCTGCCTCCAGCAACGAACTCCCCTCCCAGGTTTGCCAGTCCTGCCATGCCTCCAGCCTCCTCAGCACACATTTCATCAGACACCATGATCTTCCCATCAACTGCACATTAACAGAAAATAATGGGAGAGGCAAGAGCCAGAAAAACAACTCCAGGCCTGGAATTATGGGATGTGCATCCTTCCTCCCATAGTTGCTGCCCAGGCACCTAGAAACACTACCTGTCAAAGAGTAGAGCCTTCCCAAGGCTAGATCCTTTCTCTTCTGCCTGTAAGACACCTACACCTAATGAATAATTCTTGGCAATTCCCAACACCCAGAGACTAACTTAGGTACTGGTTTACACTCTCTGGGTAACTGCAGCAAAACAGCATGAGTGGGGCACCACCCTGTCCTGACTATAGCTTCCCACTCCAGACCCACACTTCCATGGGGAAGGAGGACAGGACACAAAACACAGCAGAGATTCCCCCTGGCTTCTACTGGGAGCTCCCAATGCAGGAAACACCTGAGTGATGGACAGACTTCCGTACCACAGTGAATTCACCTACAAGTACCAGTGAAAAGATAATCCACCAAGTTCACACCATCTGCTTCCTCCCAGCATAATGCTGTAGACAAACTACACCACACCTATTCACACATGTTTATGTATACACTTACTAAACTACGTAGGAGAGACATCATATTATCAAGCACAGCCCAGGGAAGGTAGGATATATTAGGTCAAGGTAACCTTAATTTGACCAGATGTCATACACGCAGAGTTCACCACTGCACTGCATTATTTGCAGGGTGCATTGTGCACCCTGTGTACCAAACACCGGACAGATCCTGCGGGGAAAACATATCCGGTAATGACACAATAACAGATTGCATCTTCATGCCTATGTACACAGGGGCAGAAGCAGGATTACACAGTCAATCTTCACACTGGTATGCCATAACTGCTCTGCAGTTATAAACACTTAGCAGCCATAACAATGTTCCTTAGGTGTCTAGAACACTTGTCATTTCCTACCTTTTAACCAAAGCAAGACAAAAAGAGGAAAAATCTATTTAAGCAGTATTGTTACCATTTATCCAATTCACTAGCAGAATGAACTTGTATGTTCAGCTCACAAGCCCCTACACTACTTGAATGAATAAATACCATGAACTGACATGATAAGTAGCATGTGATGTCCCACACGGACCAGTGACAGATGCTGGGCTAGTAAATTCCGCAGCTAGCTGCTGACACCAGAATAAAAGCAAGTCTTGACCCACCTCAGGCCCAAGGGAGATGCTACCCAGCAGCCACATCCTGTAATGCCCACTTCCCCCACACTTAACAGCTTCTGCCCTATATGCAACACCTTCCACTTCTCCAAACTCTACTGCTGCTCTTTCTCTCACTCTGCACAAATGACAGGCTCCTCTTTGTGCCTCCCTGCTCAGCCAAATCGTAATCTCATGGTGAGGCTTTATAGAGTAGAAATTCAACAACCAGATGCAAAGATCTGGCCTCTGGCTTCCTCAAACATGGGTCAAGAGGTTGAGCAAGTACTCTGGAAGCATTATTATACTCTTGGCTTGTCCTCACATTTTCCTCGACAGCTGCTTTGACCACTGTCTGAGTCAGGATACCAGGCTAGGTGCAATTTGATCTAATCTAATGCAGTTCCTCTTACATCTAAACCCTGGCCTTGCACATCCCCGCACCTATTTCCTCTTTGCCCAACCTACAACAGTTCTGCCCTCCAATCTGTCCCCTTACTAACCTCGCTCCCAGATAAAATATGACTTTAGACAATAGTACCAAAGAAGTCCCTGCTGATCATATGCAAACACCAATTTCTTTTTTTCACATGTTTGGAACTTCTTCAAATGCATTTAGATTATTAATGGGGGGGGGGGAAACAGCCTCTGACCTAGACATTCACTCTTGAAAAAAATCATAACCCAGCTGTACAATGCCAGAACTTAAAAGAACAGGTTGAAGACATTTTTAAATAGTTTACATGAAGAAAATGCTAGTTTTCTCATAGCTGCTCACAGCAAAGACCAAAGAAGGCAGCTGATTGTGTCCAGAATACACTGCCTAAAACAGACGCCTGGAAAATAAACTCTCATGCCAAACACTTACAAAGTTTAGTAGAGCTATAAGCAGTTGAAAAAAGCATCTCCTGGTAGGAAGTGTCAAGCTGTCTTAAAAGTCACACAGGACAAAGGCATAAAACAGATGTATTGTGCCATCTATACCTACTGCTGCTGTAACTCATATATATAAACTCAGCTGCTGTAGGATAACAGCATGCTCAAATCACTGCTCTAACGAGAGGGGCATAGTCAAGGGAGCACTGGTTAAACATTTTGCTTTGGGGATTTTTTTCAGTAAACATCCCTCTCCCTCTCACACAAAACTGGGGAAGTTATGACCCTGCTTTCCCTTCTTTTAAATATTTACACTTTTCAAAGATGCAAAGAACATTTTGTTTAGGGACAGAGGGAAGATTTTAATGGTTACGTGAAAATTCTAAGTTTGCAAAATGTTTATTCCCTGGGGTAAATACCCATCCCATTAAGCTAATGATCAAAGCTGATAAAAAGAGCAACTATGCTTCCCAAGAAGGATTTTGGGGAAGAGTGGAGTGGGGAGAATTACTTTGTTTGATAGTCCAAAAACCTTCTTTCTTTTGGTAAAAGAATAAAAAAGGAAACCTTTTCAGAGAATTCCTTTCCACCATCCCCAACCCCCACAATAAAAACAAACACACTAGTGCAAGTTATTGAAGGTCTAGATTTCTACACGCCTGCTATTTGTTACCTGGAGGGAGCCAGTGAGACTGCTGAAGAAATCAAGCACTGTTCATCAGAAAAACGGCAGAACTGAGCCCCTGACACTGTGTAATGACACTGTGTAACAACACCGTGCAACAACACTCTGCATGCCAAGCAATGTTAAATGGCACTTTTGCCATGCATTAACATTCAAAATAAATGTAAATCTCACGTTTAGTAGTACTAGAAGCTTTACAATGCTGCAAAAACATTTAAAATATTTCTAATCTTCTTAATAGGTATAAAAGATTTCAAGGCAGATTATGCTACCCCACTATCAAACCTACTTAAAATTAAGCTTTAAGACTCTGGTTTTCTTCATCTCTTTGTTAACCCAAAAAGCAAATCTAGTACTTGTATGAAATAAGTAATCACAGGCAAAACAAAAGCTTGATTGTTTGGTGACAAAGCCATCATTTTTTGGTGTTCAGTGATCTGATACCTTAAGATAACATGTTCCAAGAAAACAGAAGACAAGACACTCCTAAAACAGTAAAATGAGAAGGGCAAGACCGCAAGGTCTCCAGGACAAATATCCGTGTTGTATGTTTGTGCACCATCTAAGACACAGAGTCTCAACATGGAACCAGAAGCTGTATCACAATGAAATCACTAAGCAGTAACAGTCTTAACAGACTGAAACCACAGACCAGGTCATTCAGTCCACTCCCCAGATATTGCCAGTCTGCTTCCAGTTGCACACTTTAAGGGATAAAGCAAAAATCTTGAAATACGTAAGCAGAATCACTGTGCAAAAAAGTTTCAGGGTCAGTACCACAGAAATACTCCAGGTGCAAACACTGTCACTAGAGCTCTGTCCATCTGTTGTGATAATTGCCCTGCTTCTTACGCTTTCCCCAAGAGAAATGGTTGTGCCAGTCTGCACAATGATTTTATGACATGGACAGTCACAGCAGGAAAAAGTCTATTTTTAGATCTCGTCCTCTATCTGCTCACACACCATTTTGCTCCGGTATCAAGTCTCCGCTCACAATCTCTCTTCCACATTTACTATAGTCATCTCATTTGTAGTCTGGAAAACATCTCTATAAGCAAATGGCTAGACAAATAATGTGCTATGCTGTTCAAATTAAGAATTTATATGTGATCCTAGAAAAAGCTTTTTTACTGGAGATAGTAAACTAATATGCTTATAAAGGGTCACATGTAACTCACCCTATGAGCATAAACAGCTGGCTTTTACAGGCAATCTAGAGCCTTCCTCTGGTGAAATAATGAAACTGTATATGTTTACCCCAAGTTGCAAGAGAACACAGCAATCAGGTTCCTGAGCTGCCAAATGCAGACTTACAGAAAATATCAGGACATTTTTAATGTCTCACCTTTACATGTCTCACCAGTCAGACACGTAGAAGCATGAAATAAAAGTGTGATTCATGGGAAAGCCCAAATAAACAATCTGCTGCTGAACAGGAGTATGCTTCAGGCTCTACCACCGCAGTACACCTATGCCATTCACTGCCAGCTAACAGAGCAGTACCAACACTGCAAACACTTCTTCTGCAGATGGTAATACATTATTACAGCTAGACAACACCTTGCTTCCAAGTACACCTCGTACAAGAACTCATACCCCCTGAACAAACCTACTGTTAATACATCACACAAAATCCCTGTAGTAAGTACAAACATAGCCTGCTTGGCAGTACATCAACAAAGCATTTAGGCCATACCTGTGATCAGATTAGCAGTGGAAATTATGAGGAGGGAGTCCCTCCTGTGCAGGCAGCTTCCTAATTTTGCCACCAACCAAAAGGCGTATTTACCACCTTTGTAAAGGGGCAAACAGGGGTCATGCAAGTACAATCAAATTTTTTTTTTCCCCCATGGCATGGGTCTTGCAGAAACGCCAAATTAATTTCAAGCTTCTACAAATTCCTGAGCTCAAGTGCTCCCATCAAAAGCTCTTTGCAAGATTCCAGCTCCATTTTTTTGGAGTGACATCTATTACATTATGCTGTCAAGCATCAGACCACAGTCAACACCTGAGATATGCTGAATGAGGTCCAGCAGAGACACATGCTGGTATGGAAAGTACTAACAGAAGCTGCAAGTTTGCCCGAGTAACACAATTACTTTGGGAAGAGGTCACCACCTTACTCACCCCACCAAAAGAGCTAGTTTCTCTACTAAACATCAGGATTTCCCACCATAATAAAAAAAAAAAAAACCCTAAATGAGAAATACAAGCACTGACAATTTAACCAAACTTAAAGGGAAAAATAAGCAAACTACCCCCATTCAAATGAAGCATTCTAGTAAACAGTGGATATATTAAAAACTACAAAAAAACAGCAGCGTAATTGCAGATCAGGACAGAATGGTATGTCTTGGCCTACTAGTTCTAGTAGCATCAACATAGTTAACCTATTTGATTAATCTCCCACCACTACGGCTCCTATCCATCTGATGACATGGTAATTTGAACCTCACTTGCACTTTCACAAATATGGGAAGTCTTCATGGGAACTGCAGACTCAACATAAAAAAGGAAGTTCCTTTTAAAAGATGTCATTTCAGGAAAACACACAACACCTACACATACCCAGCAATACACTGACGTCTACTGCATCATCTGAAGAAATAACAACAAAAAAAGCCATATTACCTGGAGCATCAGTTCACAGTCATCTCTGCCAACAAATATCATCTCCCGAGGGAGCCGATGGCGAATGCCAGTGCTGCTCACCAAGAACCACGAAGTCACACTCATTTTGGCGCTTGACACTTAATCTTTATACATCCTAAACACAAAAAAATGTAACAAACAGTGAGCTATTAATGAAGCGTCGACGTACACCAGTGCATAGCTGCAGTTCCCAAATTTCCCTACACCACAGGACCCAGCACTGACACTTGCACTTTGTGTTCATGTCTTAAATTTCTTGCGGCAATCAGCAGTTGTTAAGTGTGTGCCAGGATCTGCTGCCCATGTGCCACATGCAGGAGCTCTGCAGCCCTGAAAATATTCCCACAGCACATAAGACTCAGGATCTGAAGAAAGAGTTGTTTAAAAAGTGAAACATGCAGCTGAATCCAATCAATGAAATGATCAAATATGCTGGGGAAGAAAAAAAAAAAAAAGACCTCTTTTCCAGAACATTTCCTTGTCGCTAGCACTGTGCACACAGATCACAGCTTGAGCTTCCACCATCATCAAAGATCTGGCCCAGCACATCAGTAAGGTGATATAACCAGGCTCCTGTAACCTTTCACAGTACACTCATAGGCGCGGTTACACCAGCGCTGGGAGGAGAATAGCCTCCTTATTGCTCATCCCACTTCCACACTGATGTAAATCGGGAGCCCACAGATCCTTCCTTCCTACCTCCCTCCCTCCTTCACTGCTTGAGCTGGTCCAAGCACCAACCCCCGGACAGGAAACATGGGCTGCAATTCCCATCGGAGGGTTTTGGTAGCATTGCCCCTCTTTGCCCCGCAACACGCAGAAGAACGAGCAGCTGTAACCTGCCCGGGCAGCAGCGGCGGGCAGAGCTTATCAGAACTCTCCCAGCCACACCTGTTTGTTGTGGCTGCTACAGCCCGGCTGCAGGCAGCCAGCTCCCGTGGCCTCGCCTCCTCCCTCTTCCACAACATTGCCTTTTCCTCTCCCTGGCTGGAGGAAAATGGAGTGTCACACATCAGGCTCTCGCCTTCCCCTCACCCACCTCCCTAGATCCAAGCTGCATTCCTAAATGCACCGAGGGAAAATCTCCATTTTATCTGGGCTGCGCGGCGCTCCACGGCCTGACTGCCCGCCTTCCCCTCCGCAGCAGCCCCGGGCAGGCGCAGGTGACACCAGCCGGGAGGCCGACTGACCTCCCCCGGCAAGGCGCAGGCCTGGAGGAATGAGAAGAGCCCGCTCTGGGAGCCGGCGGTACGGGCTTCCGTGCCCGTGTCACGACTTGCGAGCGGCCCCGACACACCGCTCCCGCCGCCCGGCCGTGCCGGGGAAACACCGCCTACCCCGACAAAGCGCCCGGGGGACGGGAATCGGGAGCCACCGGCTGAGCCCCGTGGCCGCTTCGCACCGCCCCGAGCCGAGCTGCAGGGGCCGGTTCCGTCCCCTGCCGGGCCCCGCTCGCTGCTGACGGGAGGTAAGGGAAGAGAGGAAGGGCGAGGAGCCGGAAGCGCCTAGGGGCCGCGGCGAGCCAGGTGTGGCGCGGAATCCCCATCCCCCCCCGCCACCGTCGGGCGACCGCGGCCCTTCATCTGCCGGGGCCCGGCTCCCCTTTCAGACCCCCTCCCGTCCCCCTACCTGCTGCGGCCTCGGCGCGGTGGCAGGCCGGGCGCCGCGCCCCGCCAGCCGGCTCTGCCTGCCCCGCGGGCCGCTCCCGGCGCCCGCCCCGCCCCCGCGCGGCAGGTTCCCGACGTCAGGAGGCGGCTCCAGCCGCTGGGCCCGGCCGCTGCCCCAACGCCCCCTTCACCGCGGCCCTGCGCCGCCCAACGCGGCTCCGGCGGTGCCCCATGCTGGCCCTCCCTGAGCGGCAGGTGTGGCAGCGCCCGACCGGGTTCGTGGTTCGACACCCCTCATCGCAGGCTTTTCGGGAGGCTCTCCGAACACAACTGTCCCTGACCTCGGGAGGCCTTACAGGCAAGCTCCCCGTCGTGGGGCAGGAGATGCTGCTGCTGTTAGGCACTGGACCTAGCCCCGGCGCTAGCCTCTTCTCCTACTCGCCACTGGGCTTCAGGAAGTAGCTTGACATCCATCTCCACTTATACCCCTCAGGTCCTCTTGCAGGGCAGTACCTAAAGGCAGTCAACAGGACTGAATTATCTCGAGGACCTGGCTTTGGACTAGGAGCCTGAAATAGGTGCTGTGAAAAGATGTGCCATTTTATGGGTTCTATTTACATGTAGGTAACCAGAAAACCTCTGAAGTGCAGAGAGCAATGACCGCTTTTTCCCATCGGGAGAAAGACTGAGTGTTATGGTAATGGATACAACTATTTGCTGATGCAAGAACTTTTTCAAGAGAGCTTTCAGCGCATGCAGAAGTCAGTGGAAATGGAAAGAAGCAGGAGCTTTGCGTTGGCTCTCTTGTTCCAGCTGTCATGGACTGCTAACAAAATACTATAGGAAGACAGCAAGTTCATATAGATATTTCCCCAGGCCCATACTGCAGCTGGAAAGGTGCCTTTGCATTTGTATGCTGTACATTCAGTGTTGAATAGAATTTCTCAGTCACCTGCAGGAGCTTGCTTTTGTGTCTTCAGTACTCTTATTTAGAATTTTGGCTCAGGATATAGCCTTAATGAAGTCTGATGTCATTTGAAACCAGAGGTCCAGTATGCCACTCACTGGGGACAGTCCATCACTCCGCGGGCTCACTTCTGGACTACAGTCTTACTGGAAAGCTGAGGAACCAAGGATGGTGTATTCAGCAAGCTGCAGCAGACTGAGGGAAGGAGGGAAGGAAAACAGCATTTCTTCTTTTGCCTCCTCTTTCTGAAGAGCAGTAGGACTTTGTTATTATTTAAATAATAGTGTTAATTCCTTCTTTAATAAACATTTGACTTGTTCCTGGCAAATACATCATGCTCCAGGGTGATTTCAAGGTGTCATTATCTTCAAAGGCTTCAAAGCTGGCTGAGGCTGCAGCATCCGTGTTTTATTGGTATCTCCCTGGAGCCGAGCACCACACCCTTGCAGCATGCCATGTCCCTTGGATGCCAGGCAGGAGGAAGGAATGAGCAGCCACCACTTCCGGGGCACTTTGAGGGCTTTTGCATTGTGCACTGCCATGAAGTAGTAGAAATACTTTTTAAGTAAAAAAGGACTTCACCCTTATTTGCCAGATAGTCCTGTCATTGAGTGATGGTTTATTATTGATTGAACTGACCTATAGCTTAAGTTTTAATAAATAGTATTCATTTACTTACTTTTTTCTGAGCAACACCTAGTCACTGGAGAGGCTGCCCTATAAGCCAATCTGTAGAGCATCTCAATACCGGTGAGAAGAAGTAGGATAATTTACTTCTTTATACAAGCCTGCCATCTAGGCAAATCTTTATTATGAGTTACTATAAAAAGGTTACTGTTTGCTTTAGTCTCTCCTTAAGCCCGTTTTTACCATTCAATTATACATGTGTATTTAACTGAGCAGTCACTTGCTATGTATAAAGAAGAAAAATCGTTCCTGTTCCTACCACATCTTCTGATCCGATTGAAGATGCAGGTTAGGCCAATACTCTGGGCCACGCTGAATGTTGCATTACAGCCTATTTATTTTATTCCAGTGATCTAAAAGGAATAAAAATGAGTGTTTCCTTCTTCTCTCTCCTCACCCCTCCCAGTATACTGTGAGAGCATCAGGGGCTACAGTATAGCCTGATGCTACATTGTCATCTTTAAGTCCCAGACAGAGAATATGCCTGTGGGAAACAGCAGCTGTACTTCAGTTTTTACTTTTCTTTTCCTATTGGAACAAACCCTTTTGGCAGCAACTGCAATCTTTGGGCTGCTCAAAAACACAGGCTGACCAAGCACACAGTTGCTTTTGAAAATACAATATTATAGAAGTGTCTTAAAATCATCTCTTCTCACTGGGAGAGGGGAAGACCTGGGAAAGGCCTCAAGAAGCTGAGCGCAGCAGCAGCAGCACAATGCTGCTCATGTTAAGTCTGTGACAGAAGGTGCTTATCATGCAAATCGCTCTACATTCATCTGCAGTGCTGTCACCTTCAAGTACAAAGGACATGGCCACAGCTGTATTAACCTGCATGACCCAGGTGGCAGGAGTTTCACTGTACTGTACATTGTACAAATGCAGAGTAAGGATCAGTCCCTGTCATGAAATACCATATTCCCAGCAAGCAAGGAGATTGAAGGTGTGATGCAGAAGAATAACAGCAGGTCACAGGGGTATAGGAAATCCAGATTTCCTGTATCCAGAACTGTTGTCCCTGCCCATGGCAAGGGGGTTGGAACTAGATGATCCTAAGGTCCTTTCCAACCCTAACTATTCTATGATACTATAAATCAAGTCATCTGCTCTACTGAAATACCTTTTTTCTGACAGCCTGAATCCATAGCCATCACAACTTGGAGTAGAATCGCTTTGGATCCCTGCTTTAAAACAAAAATCCCACCATCCCCAGAGGAGCTGAACTAAATCAAGCTCTTTGTGCCAGGCTCTGATGTAAGAGAGGTTTTTGACAGAGTTCCCAAACATGAACAATCTTGCAGCATCTTGCTGCAGAGCAGACTTCTGTTCCAGACTGATCATAGCCTGATCCAGATATCCCCTGCGGCTTCCCCCTGAAAGGCAGTTTTCCCTGTGCATGGACTAAGGGAAAGAAATCTCTTTGGTTATTGCTTACATATTGACATGATAAGTAACTTATAAGTAAAGATGTGCAGGACTGCTAGGTGAGCTCTCCCCAGTTAACCCATCACAGGCTGGCTGAAATCCAATATGCACAGCTGCATGTACATATATTAACAGGCACGTGTGCAGCTCATGAATTCCTGGCTTTGCATCAAAGAGGCTGTAGAAGTAGTCATCAGGCACTGTTCCCCAAGATTATTTCATTTGTTCTTTGCTAATGTACTTTTAGATGCATCGGGAGAGGTTTACAAGTAGGCCGCACAGGATTTCTTAACCCCCTTCTTCACTTGGACAGATTTTGCTCCCTGGTGATGACTTTCTTTCCCAGAAAGCCAAAATTGCAGCCAGGCCAGTTCTTCGGGCCTTGCTGCAGGGAACTGTGCACTCCTGGCTTGTGCCTGCAGTGCTCTCACTTTGGATCAGGATTTCTGCCTTGATTTTTAATGGGAGCAGGAAAGATCTGTGGACTTTTGCAAGGTCTGCAGGTCTGAACATGTGTCCTTTTTACAGCTAATGGGCTTGTTGGCTGCCAACAGAAAGTGCAGGATCAAGCCCTTTCCTATAGAGCCTGAGACCAAACCTTTTCATCACTGGTTCTGGGTATCAGCACAAGCTGGATCATCATAAAATGCCGATAATCCCCCTTTTGGATATTGTTATTTTTAAATGCTGTTTTGCAAATCTTTCCCTTAACTGCTTGTTTATTTCTTGTTGGTTGATTGATTTTTAAATGACTAGGTAATTGTCAAGAACATGGGTATTTATCTTAATTTTAGCTATGCTGATGTAACAACATCACTGAACTGAGTTTGGACCAGCAAAAGCAATCTGCCCCTCCTCTCTGTCTAAGCATCAATCTTTTGCTTTGCCTGATATCTCAGTCGTGCTGTTTGCCAACATTCCCATCTCCTGTAGAGCTGGGAACAGGCCCCAACCCTGCCTAGTCAACTGGAAAACAATAAGACCATTCATGTGCATGGTTATTCACTGGCATAAATGTTTGCAGAGGTACAGTCTGACTGGGACAGGCCCCTGTCATTTGGATGGTTCTAGAAGATGGCTTTTTACAATACTAGTATTTTTAACCCATTTATTAGCTAGCTATAGGGACAGATTAGCTGGAGCAAGGTAGCATTGCTCCAAACAGCTTCAGTTTGGCATCCTTGGTTTGTACCAGCTGGAGAATTTTTCCTGTATTTTTCTTTTTTTTACCCACAACATAGTGCTATGCATCAACATGAAATTTAATTTTACTACTGTGGAATTCACTGAAATAAAACCCTGTATGTGTTAACATTTCTGTTCAGAATTTGCAATATGGGCCTTCTCCAATCATCTTCTTTCATTCCTGTGCTATGCCACATAAATTACTTTCTTTTTGTTATGTAGCTGAAATCATAGAGCTGTTTTTAATTTATGATGCTCATAACTCTGGGGGAGCAAGAGGAAATATCAGTGCAATAAAAGAGTGAAGCTGGTGTACTGTGAACATTGCCAGAATGTCTCTTCTAGGATTTGTGTGATATAAAATTTTGCTGAAAGAATGAAAGCATATGCTTAACTGATCTAATTTTTGGCATTTTTAATTAGTAAAAGCTCAGCAATGATGATGTCATGGAGTCTGATGAGATTAGGTCAGATGATACATGGTTGTATGGTATGGCATCTTAAATAGGAATCACCTTATGGCAAGTTAAAACTGTTTCAGTATCACATTTAAAGAAATAGCTTCTTAGGGAAAGTTGGTTGGTTTCATAAGAGAAGCAGCAGGGTTTTGAGGACTCCTGTGTTGGAGAATGGGAACAATGGGCAGCTTCAGATTGTCTCCATTTCAGGGTTTTTTTCCCTCTTATTCATTCAATTGATTTTTGTGTATGTGCGTATTACATATGAGAAAGGTTGCAAGCCTGTTTAAACAGAAAAATTACTTCACCTGGCCTGGAGAATCCAATGGCAACATGTATGGCCAGAGGGCTGTGCTTTGCCCTCCAAACCATGAGTAAATTGTTTCTCCTGTTCCTCTGTTGTTATTATACTGCTAAGTTAGGAATAATTGGTTGAATACCAGAGGTGCAAGATTTCCTTAAGCAGTTTTGCTCCAGTAACCACCTCTTTTCCTTTCTTTCCCCTAGTACTCTGCTCATACACTTGCACATTTTCAGACCCAGCCCAAGGTTTGTTTTGAGAGTATATTCATTGTAGACTCTGTTCCATGCAGCTGATCCACTGTTAACCTGTGTGAAGGGTCTTCTTGCTCACTGATACATAAACTGCACAAAGCTGCTCCTTGCCTGAGAGACTTATTTAGACAAGACTTAGAGACTTCACAACCAGTGAATGATAATTCATGAAAAAGAAGACACTTCTCTATATTTTGATCACATTAATATGTTTTACTGGAAATGCAAGACTGCTGAAATTTCTTAGCTGGCCTTATAAATAAGGAAAATAAATAAAGGAGATTTTAGGTTACCACAGACAGTTGCATCATTAGAGGATTCATTTCTATTGTCTCTGTAGCCAAGTGTTTGCTATACTGACTGGTACTAGATCATACTGTTCCAGTTTCACGAAAATGTCAGTTCTGCTTGAAACTATCTTTTTGTTTTCTTGCATTCTATTGCTTTATAATTTTTGCCTGCAAGATTAAAAGCTTTGATGAAATATTTAACAGATACATTAAAAAAAATTGCATAGTTTCATTTAAACTGAAGGATATATCTACAGTAATATCCAATGTATTGGCAAAGGCCTCACAGGAAGAGAAAATTCATAATTTGCTGGCCTGCAGGGAATAATTTATTAAATCCCCTGGAGATTCACCTGTTTTCTGCCCTGTGAAGTTAAAACTGTATTTCACAGTCTTGACCTTCAGTGATTCTCTTTTTTCACTTGAAAACGGTGAAGAACGTTATGAATATGGATGAAAAGGTCAGCAGTGTCAGGACAAGACAGTCTGCTTCTATAGGGTCAACTGCAGGGGCAACTTTAGTAATTTAGAGCATACAAGCTATCAGTTGGAGATTTATATGCTTGCCAGTCATTTTATAAGAACTCATTAGAGCAATATTTATTTCTTTGAGGAAAACAGCTGGATTAGCAGCACCATAGGAGAAGACCAGTATTTTCAAGTTGTAGTGGATTCATTACATGCCAATTCTTAAAAGCTTCAGGATACTTTGGGATAATCTTCTTTAGTCAGCAGGTGCATGAACTCCCATGTGTTCCACATTCATTACATTGTCTTAAAACTCTGCAAAATATGCGTGTTAGCTAACTGCACATATGTGCTTGAGGCTGTCCTTCTCACTACAGATTTTAGAAGAGAAAGCTCCATTTGTTCCAGGTAAGTAGAGCAATCCCTACTGAAAAAATCTCTTAGGTACGCTGGGCACAGATCATAGTCATTTCAACACTCCTGGCAAGTCTCATGTGGCAGGGTATTTCCATGCTGATGAAATTAACTCCTGAAAATGAGTTGTGGGTAGGTGAGATAATTGGCTGAGGAAGGCAAAGTGACATCTGAAGAAAAGCCAGAGGTACCACAGTGTTAGTAACCTGCCAATATGAAGCATACTTCCTACACACACAGGCTGCTTTGTTTAAATTGTCCAGAAGAGACTCAGAACACCTCTCACCTCCACTAAGTTTCACTACCTTGCAGTATTTTTTGAGATGAATAAAATTCTGTCCCCTTTCAATACATATACCTATAGGATGGATGCCTGCTGGGAGATAACTGCCTTTGTTAATAATCAGCTTCAGTGTCTGGGGATGAGCTGCATTTTCTGCAGGAAAAGCTTTAGCAAAAACAACTCTGAACTGGCTGCATCTGGCCACTGCAGACAGAAGGACCATGTTGTAGTTCACTGACCAGATCTAATATCAGAGCTTGTAGGAGCTTTCAGAGGAGGGTCCAAGTCATCAACTTTGACTGATACCTCTCCTTTCCCTGGGGCACAGATCTGTGCAGGCTTTCTCTTTTTCAAAGACTTGCTTTCCGAGGCACTAGTTCCAGAGAAAAAAGGAGGCTGATAACACCAGCAAGCAGTATCTCTAGGAAACTGCAGCACCAGTCACTGTTGGTCATATATGCCCAGCAGCTGAGCACTTAGGGATGAGAAGGGGTTACACTACTAAATCTCACTAAGGAGCTGTAGCCATTCTTTTTATTTCTCACTGGGACTTGCAGAATAGGTTCTGCATCACATCATAGGGCAGGTGATGTGTTCTTCACAGCACATTACCACCTCACTCATGTCTAGCTTCATTTTGCCTTTGCCACTAGTTGCTACAGGTCAAACATCTTTCGGGATCTTGAAAAAACATCCTAGAGCTTTGTACCCACTCACCACGAGTTAACTTTAAATACAGAAAAGTTAATTAGCACTGTACTTTATCTTAATATTCATTCTCTATGGTTGTTTTCTCCACACTACATTAGATATTTCTGAGTATTGGGCCTGCATATACATCAGCTCGAACACCTAGTGGAGAACAGAGGAGCCAGCACAGCAGAGAGGTGCCATGAAGAGGTTCTCCAAATGGTGTGGTTGAGACTGGACAGTCAGGAAAAAGCAAGTTTGAAAGAAAATGCAAGGAGAGCAAGAAAAAGCTGAGGACTGTAAACCTAGGTGTTGTACAAGACTGAGAGGTAGCAACAGCAAGTGGGATATAAGAGTTGTCCCACTTTGCAGCTATTTTCCCTCCTGTCATATTTGGTGCCCATGTAGATTGCAAGTGTTTTGAATCAGGGACTGTCTTCAATGTTTTTTTCGTACTATGCATTCAGCTTCTCAGCACTCCTCTAATACAAATAATCATTCACCAGAAGCTGGTCAGAAAAAAAGAAACTGAGTGACATCTTTTAGTCAAATGATCGTATTTATAACAAGTCATCTTATTAACATAAGGAGAAGATGAATAGGAAATTCTCCAGTGTGTAGTTTAACTGATCTTATGATCCATTGTCAGCCATAAGCTGATTTCTCAGGACACATCTGGACAAGGAGAGGAGCTGAGGTTAACCTCAAGCACTCTGTGGAGAGCTCACTGTTCCTTTTCACAGTGAATTCAGCAAACTTTATGCAAATATCTTTTGCAAGTATTTGAAGGTAGGAAAAAATGTAATACAATACTGTCCTGGTGGCACAAAAGGACTTTTGAAATCTCCAGTTAATACCTGAAAGCATTTTGAACACTGCCTAGTGCATTGGCCAATTATTTGCCAGGTTTCTTTTTTCCATCCTGCAGGATAAAGTCATGCAGAAGTATGGCTTAGGCTTCCTTGCCCCTACAGATCTGCCTTTCCAAATGGAAGTGGGCACAATAGCTTTCAGAAAGGTGACATTTCTGCTTTGAAAAAAAAAAAACAACCAAAAACCACACACAAACCCACCCAAAATAGCTACCTTTTAAAATACGCTTTTTCTTTTCCCTTAGAGAAAAAAGGGGATGAGAGCAACTGTATCATTCCTAGTGCACCACAGAGCCCCACACACAGTGAATAGGAGGAGAGGCACTGTGCTGGTGCAGCCGGGGTACTCCCACTGCCAGAACCCTCAAGCAGCAGGAGCACAGCCGCCTCCCTGCTGCCCCACTCACAGCAACACGAAGCTTGGGCCCAAGAGAGCCCAGTAAGAGAGAAGTCTACCTGATGCAACACAACCCATGTGAAGCAATGTCGATACCTTCAGAGCCTTAACCACAAGATCAGGTCATAGATCATAGATATTCACAGTGGCAGCAATGATGTCATTGGCCATTGAGCATGTCCTCATGGTGCATTTTCATAACTGTGCCGTTTCTGCACTGTGCCATCAGAGTTAAGTCATTTTCTTCTGTTTCTGAGCTACAGCTGGTTAATTTTTTACATTAGAAGCACTTAAAGCGGATGGTGCATAGAAACCAGCTTTTAAAAACATTATATGAAAGATGCCTGCTGTTGTAAGATAAATTTAAGAACACAATTGACTTAAGAAAAGTACCGTGCTGCCTTTCAGACTAATTTAAAACTTGAATTGCAGCCATTTTTACCTTTAACAAAATCGATAAGACCGTCTGCTGTGTTAGCCATTGCCCATTTTAATCTTTGAAGTTGTTTTGGCAGTCGGTAGGAAAAGATCCCAACATCTGGGAGGCTGAGTTCAACCCTGAATATCCCTTAGGATTTCAGTGGGATTTTCATATTGCTGCAGTCTTGAACAATCAGGTCCTAAATCAGTCACAAGTACATTAACTAGAACAGGGCAATAAGCTGGCATTTGGCTCTAGTTTATGTTTGAAATGATGCTCGCTTCAAAAGCATTTTCATGACTAGATGGAAACAGTAAATTTGTTGATGATGATGTGAAATGGACTGAGGTGTTCAATAAATATTTTTGTTCTGAATTTGGAAACAAGAATCATGCACTGATGTCATAAGGACAATGCACTTTCCATCCCATTAGTAACCAAGGAGGCTATTAAACAGCATTGCTAGAGATAAACAGTATTACCTTAACAGGTCCAGACAACTCACAACTCACAACTGAAACTCATCCTCACAACTGAAATGAATTGTCTCAGGAGATCTCTGACGCACTACCACTTAATCTTCTATGAAAATGTTTTAGAGGACTGAAGAAATGCTGCATTTTTGGTAAATAATAAAAAAAATATAAAAAAAATCACTAGGGTAATGTAAGTAATTCTAAGCCAGTCAGCTTAGCAATGCTGGGCAAAGTAATGAAATGCTAGTATAGAAGTCAGCAAATAAAGAATGTCAGTGAAATAATCAATAAGATTTACAGGGAAAAGGTCTTGTGAAAGAAACCTGATTTTCTCTTTACCTTAAATTATTGGTTTGGTTGATAACAGATACTAAAAAGATGTAAGATATTTGCCTTTTGTACATCACTTGATTGTTTGCAGTACTATCATAAATTACCACAATAACTAATAACACTCAAGTACCAGATAAGTGAATTAAGAACTGACGAACTGGCAAGTCTTAAGTAAAATACAGACTTTGGTGAGGACTCAGCAAGAAACAGAGGGTCCTGATGTTTGCTGGAAGGACCACTCGGCAACCCAGCCGCAGTCCAGGAGGTTCCTCCAGTGTATGGATGATAACTTCCTCCTGCAAATGGTGGATGAGCCGACCAGGAGAGGAGCGCTGCTGGATCTCATCCTCACTAACAAGGAGGGTCTGGTTGAAGCAGTAAGGGTAGAGGGCTGCCTTGGTTGCAGCGACCACGAGATGGTGAAGTTCAGGATCTTGTGTGGTAGGACTGGTAGAATACCAAGTAGAATTGCAACCCTGGACTTTAGCAGGGCAAACTTTGGCCTTTTCAAGCAATTGCTAGGGGAAATCCCATGGGCAAGGCTGCTTGAAGGAAAAGGGGCCCAAGATAGTTGGTTGACATTCAAGGACTGCTTTTTCCGTGCTCAAGATCGGAGCATCCCGACACGTAGGAAGTCAAGGAAGAGGGCCAAGAGACCTGTGTGGCTAAATAGGGAATTGCTGGGTATGCTCAAGTGGAAGAGGAGAGTTTACAGGTCATGGAAGGAGGGGCTGGCCACTTGGGAGGAATATAAGGCTGCTGCTAGGGGATGTAGGAAGGCAGCTAGGAGGACTAAGGCTTCCTTAGAATTAAACCTGGCAAGAAGGGTCAAGGACAGCAAAAAGAGCTTTTTCAAGTACATGGCAGACAAAACTAACACCAGAGGCAATGTAGGCCCACTGATGAATGGGATGGGTGCCCTGGTGACAGAAGATGCAGAGATGGCAGAGTTACTGAATGCCTTCTTTGTCTCTGTCTACTCTGCTGCAGGCAGTCCTGAAGAGCCCTATACCCCTGAGACCTTAGATGAAGTCAGGTCGACGGAGCGACTTGCCTTAGTCGATGAGGAATGGGTTAGAGATCAGTTGAGCAATCTGGACGTCCATAAATCCATGGGTCCAGATGGGATGCACCCGCGGGTGCTGAGGGAACTGGCGGAAGTCATTGCTAGACCACTCTCCATCATCTTTACCAAGTCCTGGGAAACGGGAGAGGTGCCTGAGGACTGGAGGAAGGCAAATGTCACTCCGGTCTTCAAAAAGGGCAAGAAGGAGGACCCGGGTAACTATAGACCGGTCAGCCTCACCTCCATCCCTGGGAAAGTGATGGAACACCTTATCCTTGGTGCCATCTTAAGGCATATCAAGGATAAGAGGGTTATGAGGGGCAGTCAACATGGCTTCACCAGGGGGAAATCATGTTTGATCAATCTCTTAGCCTTTTATGAGGAAATAACACGGTGGATGGATGATGGCAGAGCGGTGGATGTGGTCTACCTTGACTTCAGCAAAGCATTTGATACAGTCTCCCACAGCATCCTCACGGCTAAATTGAGGAAGTGTGGACTGGATGACCAGGTAGTGAGGTGGACTGCGAACTGGCTGAAGGAGAGAAGCCAGAGAGTTGTAGTCTATGGGGCTGAGTCTAGCTGGAGGCCTGTAACTAGTGGAGTGCCTCAAGGGTCAGTACTGGGACCGGTATTATTTAATATATTCATCAATGATTTAGATGAGGGAATTGAGTGTACTATCAGCAAGTTTGCTGATGACACTAAGCTGGGAGGAGTGGCTGACACGCCAGAAGGCTGTGCTGCCATCCAGCGAGACCTGGACAGGCTGGAGAGTTGGGCAGGGAATAACGGGATGAAATATAACAAGGGAAAGTGTAGAGTCCTGCATCTGGGCAGGAACAACCCCAGGTTCCAGTATAGGTTGGGGAACGACCTGCTAGAGAGCAGTGTAGGGGAGAGGGACCTGGGGTTCCTAGTGGACGACAGGATGACCATGAGCCAACACTGTGCCCTTGTGGCTAAGAAGGCCAATGGCATCCTGGGATGTATTAGAAGGGCGGTGGTTAGTAGGTCGAGAGAGGTCCTCCTTCCCCTCTACTCTGCCCTGGTGAGACCCCATCTGGAATATTGTGTCCAGTTCTGGGCCCCTCAGTTCAAGAAGGACAGGGAGCTGCTGGAGAGAGTCCAGCGCAGGGCAACCAAGATGATTAAGGGAGTGGAGCATCTCCCTTATGAGGAAAGACTGAGGGAGCTGGGTCTCTATAGTTTAGAGAAGAGGAGACTGAGGGGTGACCTTATAAGTGTCTATAAATATATAAAGGGGGAGTGTCACGAGGATGGAGCCAGGCTCTACTCAGTGGCAAACAATGATAGGACAAGGGGTAATGGGTACAAACTGGAACACAAGAGGTTCCACTTAAACTTGAGAAGAAACTTCTTCTCAGTGAGGGTGACGGAACACTGGAACAGGCTGCCCAGGGAGGTTGTGGAGTCTCCTTCCCTGGAGACATTCAAAGCCCGCCTGGACGCATTCCTGTGTAACATTATCTAGGTGTTCCTGCTCTGGCAGGGGGATTGGACTAGATGATCTTTTGAGGTCCCTTCCAATCTCCAGCATACTGTGATACTGTGTGATACTGTGATACTGCAGCCAACATCGCCTTGCTGCTTTTTCTAAGGTGAGTGGTTTGTGCACTTTGTGTAAAACTGACTCCAATTAAGAAATGGGGATGTCACGGTTTGCAGGCATGCCACCTGGAGCTGGTTTTGTACCACTGCCTCCTCTGCAACTGGCTATGAAAATTCATGATCATGTAACTGAGCTGCAGCTGGTCCTTCCACGTTCCCAAAGTCCAGAGCATGTGCAGGGTAGCAGCTCAGCCCTGGGCCCTCTCTCCCAGAAGGGAGAGTGGAAGAAGGGACAAGTGATGTTCCGACATAGAAGAAAGTTGATCTGAATGACTCCACTTAGGCACCTGTCCAGAGTCCCACATCCCCCTCTGGCCCTCTCAGATCAGGAGATCACCTGCTGGGTGGAGATGGGCCCTTTCCTCTCATGCACTGCTCCTGAAAGCCTCCCAGTCCTGTGTGCCATGGTCCAGCTTCATGAACACACTGGAGCACAAGAGACTCAGCATTTGGGATTCTGGTTTTCAGTTACCAAAGCAGTCATGCTGGGAGTATTTAGCACAGCTGAGCAGTTTGTGTGTGCTCTGATGGCTTTTGCTAGACAGTGTAAAAGTAAAAAGCCAAGAAGTAAATGTGGAGATTTTAACATACATAAACAGCAAGATGGAACATCCCTGAGAACTTACATGTTAAATTCCTCTTCTGGGGAAAAAGAAGGGCAGGAGAGGTTTTGTAGTAATAGATCTCTCAAAATCTATTTATGTTAGCAGAGGGTCTGACCACGTGCATTTATTCTGCTCTGTGTAATTACTGCTTTTGCCTCCTGGTAATTGTTTTACTATCCATGAAGGATTAAAAAGCCATTAACCTGGAAGAGAAAAAGAAAAAAGCAGGGACATGTGAGAAAGACTTTGAACAACAAATTCATTCACCAGTTAGAAACAAAGGTGCATGTTAAGAAGATTAATTAATAAAAAGTCTGTCTCAAGGCAACTTCTGCTTACTACTAATGGATACCATGAAAATTCATAAATTCACTGCTCCCGACAAGAGAATTTGCTGACTGCTGTGTGGGACTGCACCTTCCTGCTCCTTTGCAATGGAAATGTAAGGGATGGCCAGAAAAGCCCCTCATTCAAGCAAAGGGGTAAACTCCTGCTGACTACAGCAAGGCAAGTTTTTACACTCTGTGTCCTTGTCTGTCAGGGACACACATCCCCCCTGCTCAGGGAAAGGTTTAAACTGCAGCCTTTGCTATTCGAAGGGAAACTTAAAGCTCTTGACCTAAAATTAGCCCTGCCAGCTGCGTTTCGGGCAGCACACCAGCTTTTTCTTTGCTCTTGATGTGGGGCAGGAATGTCCAGACTACAAAGGTCTCCGATGCCCTGGGGACCTGCTCCCATTGCGGGCAGACACGCACAGGGAGAGCAGGGGGGAGATGGCATGTGATGAGCAAGAGACCCAAGAGCTCACCATGCTCTGGGAAGCTAGAGCTTCCCTGGGAGTGGCTGTACCCATCAGGCAAGGGGCCATGTACGCAGCAGTGCCTCTGGCCACAGCTAAAGTAAATTCGTGGAGTAAATGCAAAAATACCCACTACCTTTGGCATGGCCCAGCTGCCAGCCATTCACAGCCCAGGGGCTTCCTGAGGCATGTGTGGTTTCCCTCTGCTAAACAGCCTTCTGCCCAGCCTCTCCCTGAACTCAGGATAACTTTTATCCTTTGCAATATAATATTGCACTAAAGAGACGGAACACTGGCCATGTTTCGCCTTCCTTTACCAGGCTACAGTGGGCTCCCCAGTATCAGTGGAGGCAGAGTGGATTTAGGACACTCATATTCTAAAGGTTCAGTGGATTTGAAGGCTGTTATATATCAGCTTGCACTGAGTTTTCCTTCAGGTCTTCATACAGTCACTATGATTTTTTGGCTCTAAGCACTAGTGATTCACCTGAATTGAGTCATGCACAAGGCAATGCGGCTCTGGAAGGCTTCCCACTGCAATTGCTGTGGTCAGCAAGTCCATGAGGTGAGTACAAAGGATCTTGCAACTGAAAAGCCTTCTAGGGAAAAGGAGAGGCTTAAAAGAAGTTGAGCAGTCACCTGCACTGATCACAACCATAGAGTTTATAAATCAAGTTTAGCTCCTTTGCTGGAGAAAAGCAGCTTCTGGATATCTAAGACTTGAAGGGAGTGGCATAGATAGAAGATTAGGTCTGGGGGCCAGTGCTGCGTGTTGGGAAGGTAGGATGGATTTCCACAAAAATGACAGAAGCCAAGGAGCCAGAGAATAATAGAGGAGTGACTCCAGAGCCCACCCTCCTGCAGCAGGCATAGGGCAAATAACATAGGCTGGAGGGATGGGTAAACCCCGGTTAGAAAGGTGGAAGACAGAGATACCAAGAAGGCAGCAGAGGCAGCACCACCTCAATATCTAAGGAGAAAACTGGCAGTCAGTGCTGCAGGTGACATTACTACTTAAAACAAAGAGTTGAAGGAAATACAGCATTCACCAGCACCTGGGGTCCAATGACTGGCAGCTAAACTGCTGCTCTTTTCAGTAGGGAGTGATAGAACATAGCAGGGCATTACAAGACTATACAGGAGATTGGATAAACAACTCCAGCAAAACCTCCCCTCACCACTGTTACGCAGCAGCTCTAGTATCTTGATCAAGTATTAGGAAGAGGCTTTCTACTCACCAAATGACACATCATTTGGCCCTATCTGTGTCTCTTCATGATACACATTTTTTAAATGCTTCTACTATCCATACTGTCATACTGAAGCCACTGTGTGCTATCAAGGTAGGATTGCAATAGGTTACACAGAGGATACAGGATCAGAGCAGTGCAGGAGGTAAGCAATTGCAAGTCCATGGGCAAATACTCACACACGCACTCCCAATGCACAGAACCACCCCAGCTGCAGATGGGAGGTCATCAGTCCACAAAACTTAGCAACCTGCAATTCAGGTAGCATCCTGAACAGGCAAAATCCAGAGTGGCCTTGGTGATATGAACATTTCTGGTTTGATTTTCAAGATCTGTGCTGCTTTAACCTGTTTATCTTCTGTATAGTTCTCTGACCTGATGTCCTGGGTTCAGCAGTAGCAGTCATTTTTCCCCTTCTTGGTAGCTGGTGCAGTGCAATGTTTTGACTTTCATCTCGGGAACGGAGCTGATAACAAGCGATGTTTTGGTTTGGCCAAGGACTTTGTGAGCCTCATGCTCTGCCAGGGAGGAGGGAAGCTGGGAGGAAGCAGAGACAGGACACCTGACCCAAACTGACCAAAGAGGTATTCCATACCACAGCACGTCATGCCCAGGATGTAACTGGGAGTTAGCATTTCTGGTTTGATTTTCGGCTGGTGGTGAGATGATGTATTCTCTTCCCTTGTTATTTCCTTTATCATTATTATCATTGGTGGTAGCTGCTGTGTTACACCTGTTTATGTTCTTCAACCCGTGGGAGTGTTCCCGTCCCTCCGGGAGCAGGGGGAGGGCAAGAAAGGGGGGGGAAGTGAGCGAACGAATTACCTGACTGGGTTTAAACCACGACACCTGATTAAATCACAAGTCAGCAAAAGAGGTAAGCTCAAAATGATGGTGCATGCCCAGCAGTTCTCTTTAAGGTATTATAATAGAATACTTCCAGTTGGAAAGAATCTACAATGATTATCTAGTCCAACTGCAATATTTGCCTATGAAAAGCTATGCATGTTCTCTCCAGAGTCACCTGCCTTGCCCAGTAGGTACTCCCAGTACCTCCTTGTAGATTAGGCTTTACTCAGTTAGTTGTAGTTTTATATTCTCTTACTTGCAGTTTCATTACAAGAAGAGTTTATTTTAAAACTTGACATGCCAAGCACATGACTTAGATTGAATTTACTTAAGTTCTTTGATGCCAGTGAAGATGGCTTTCTGGGAAATCCTGCTTTATTGTGGCTTGAAATGGTGTAAAAGTCGACAGGGACCTGAAGCCTGAGGTGTAAGGACTGGGCCATATTCAGTTGCTCTGGGTTCATCCACATGCTCTTTCACTCCTTCACAATCAGAGGATCATGGAAGCCTTTTGAGGAAGAGCTTCACTGTGAGGGTGATTGACCATTGGAATAGAGTGTCCAGAGAGCCTGTGGAGTCTCCTTCCCTGGAGATATTCAAGAGCCATCTACACATAGTCCTGAGCAGTGTGCTTTAGGTTTTAGCAGGCAATGAGCCTGCTTGAGCAGAGAGGGTGGACTAGTTCACCCCCAGTGGTTCCTTTCAACCTCAACCATTCTGTGATTTAGGTTGGAAAAGACCCTTAAGGTCAGAGCCTGCTCTGAAGGCTCAGGCAATGAGAAATGGAAGGCAAGGGAGCATAGGTGGCAACTTGGCCTTCTCCATTTGATTATATGTCAGTGTCTGACTGAGGAAGGTGGGTCAAGTGTGGAAGAGAGGCAGCCATGAAGACCAAGATCCTGCCACATCTCACTGTATTGTTGAAACACAGCACATTGCTGGAGTTTCTGAAGAGAGTGGGTTGCCAGCATTTCTTTTCCCTTCTAGTCTGTCTTAGAAGTAACTGAAAAGAAACTTGGATTCAGTTCTGGGCTTGAGGCAAAGAGAGGATAGAGGGGGTTAACCAAAATGACTATGCCTTAAAACAAATATTACTAAGTGAAAATGGGTTTATGAGAGGAAGTTAGCAATAGCACTGCCAACCTCACCTGTAAAAGGTATTATGTCAACTTGTGGTTTCAGTCCTCTCTGAGATATGTAATAGGCTGCGAACTTGTTCTTTTGTTATTTGATCAGATCAAGAGATATTGATAAATAGGAAATCGTTTGGAGAGTGTCTAAATGAAATAAGGGACTTTAGGACTCCCTCATATAGTGGACTCTCCAAGTTCCTGCTTATGCTGTGATTCTTTCAGCTGTTTCAACACTAATTTCGTACAGTGCAGCACATGAATACCACCATGATTGGCTTTAAATACAAATACATAAATATTCGTATATACTAGTGTGCGCTTAGTTGAAAGGAAATCTCAACTGTAAAGAACCTTTGAGAATGTGAATTCTTTTTTTTTTTTTTTGAAAGCTAAATAAACTTGCTCTAATGCAGCCCACCAGTATAAGGCTGGCTTACCCCTGCCTAACCATCTTCCCTTCCAAAAATAAATGAAAGAATTATATTGAAAACTGTGCCTGAATGAAGGAGGGAGGTGGGTGAGGAATTACCTCTCATGTTGATACCAGTACAATTAAAGGGGTAGAAATAGAAACAGAAATTGCTTCTGCACCTGAATGACTGTGTCTGGGATGTGATACAGGGGTAAAACAGGAGCAGGGAATGCCTTAAAATGATCCTTTGAAGGCCATTCTTGCTGTGGGATACACAGATGGTAGTTCCTTTCAGAGCACTCACTCAAAATTGTCTTATTTGGCTTTCTTACTGCTCAGTATTTCATGTTCCTCCCTTGAAAAACAAATCCTCTCAAATGTCAGGTCCTTTTCCCTTCCCCATTTCTCCTTTTTTAGCATGGAGTTCCTTAGGTGTATTATAACGCTTAGCTACCTCCCAGGTTGAGCCTGGTCCTCTGTTAACCTCAGGCAACTACATCACAACACCCCGCATATATGCAGATCAGACTCTACCTTGAACATCACTCTAGGCTGCTCTTCCTAATACTCATCCCCACAAGGGCGGCCGAAACTCTGTTACTACTCCATGAGCTCAGGCTCACAGCAACTGAATTTTATCCCTTTCTCTTACTGTCTCTGTCTGTGCCCCACTGGGATGTACCAGCTCCCCTGTACTGGCGATGGTTTTCCAGTCTCCTTGAAGAGCTGCTCCAGCAGCTACCCTGAGGTGTTCTTTACTACTCACATTGCCCTGGCCAATTCCTTACCCTTCCAACACTCCTACTAATTTCCATCTTAATACATAGCTTCCCAAATGGCACTTTATCAACTGCTCAGAGACTCAAAGGGAGTAATGCACGGATACAGTAGCTCTTGTCTGGAAGATCAGTTCTCTTATCAAAGAAAGCTAACAGGTCAGGCTGACATGGTTGACTTTGGGTAAACTCTGTTGCATGTTATCTCATTTTCTATTTGCTTCCACATGGGTAAGTGCCCATCCCTTCAAAGTTTCTTTCAAAGACTTTCATCCCACCAAGGTGAGATTAATCTAATCTGTGGCTGTCCTGGTCTCACCCTTACTCTCTACTTGTTTTAGGTTTGCATAAAAATGGAGTGTGTCACTTGTCCTAATATTTGTGCTTCTCCAAATCAGAGGCTGCCTTCCTTTCCTGCAGAGGTTTTCAGCAGTGTTTTGCCTCAGGCTTTTAGCAGACACCAGCAACAACCAAAAAATCCTGCAACCACCCTGATAACAGGATGGTTTCAGTACTTAATGGGGGCCTGCACTTAATGGGGAGGGACTCTTTATCAGGGGATGTAGAGACTGGATAAAGTTTTAAACTGAAAGAGGGTAGATTTAGATTAGATATTAGGCAGAAGTTCTTCCCTGTGAGGGTGGTGAGGCACTGACAAAGGTTGCCCAGAGAAGCTGTGGCTGCCCTATCTCTGGCAGTGTTCAAGGCCACATTGGATGGGGCTTTGAGCAACCTGGTCTAGTGAAAGGAGTTTGTGACAATGGCAGGGGTGTTGGAACTGGATGAGCTTTAAAGTCCCTTCCAACTCAAACCATTCTGTGATTCTATGAACATATGCATACACAGAGCCAGACTTGCAGTAGACTTTCTGCAAAAGGAGGTGGCAAGTGGAAACTAAGTCTGTGCCGAGACTTTACTGGCAAGGGGTATTTTGCTAGCTGAGGAAAGCCAAAATGCTAATGTGCAGTGAGATGCAGAAGAAAGTATGGCATAATTTCTCCTGTCCAGACATTGGGAGGTAATATATCGTCACTGGCCACATGTCCACTTACTTGTAATATTTATAAAGATTCCCATTGTCTTGTAGCTGAGTCTCAGGATAACAGGTTTGTTCCCTTCTGAGGCATGGAAATTAGCCTTTTTTTCCTATTTTAAGGGAGAAAAAAGAAGGCATGGGGACAAGATTTGTGTCATGTAATATCATACTAGCATAAATACACAGAATAGCTATTTTAAAATTTTTAGCTGCAATCTTCATTATGCACCATTTTTCACAGTGCAGTGAAAATTGCTTACTGTTACCAAAAATATAAAGTAGGTTTCCTGGCAAGAGAAAAAAAATCCCACAACCCCAAAGATGGTTTCACTTACCTTTTCTAATTAGCAAAATACTTTTATAGTCAAAGCACACCCCTTACAGACATTACTGTAATCTGTAAGCACAAAATATGCATTTTAATTAATTTTAAGGTGTTTTTTTGCAACAGATCTTCCATATTCAATATACCCAACCACATCAATGCATTTAACATTATGAAATGGTTGGCTTTCAGTTTTGCTCAGAGTTTTAGAGATGCGAGCTACTCAACCATCCCATAGAAAGCACTGTGGGCTTTTCAGTGCTATTAACACCTCCTGAAACCAGCCTTGAAAGGATGCAAGCACTTACTGCCTGTGTTTGCATTTACTTCCTTAGCTAGCATCTTGTGCTGCTTTTTACCATGAACTTCACGCAAGCCTTTTGATCCTTTGCCCGGATAATACAGTTTTTCGTTAAGGCATCCTGACAGAGGATGTTTAAGTATTACCTCAAATGCACACTAGAGGATGCTCATGGGTCATCAGTGAGAGACAAATTGCTTCCTTCTACTCAATTTGCAGCGCTTCAAGGCTCAGGAATTGTTTCAAGGTGTATCCAAGGCTTAAACGGCGTTTCAAGGCTTAGAAAGGTAAGAAGAAAACGTTCACGTAGGGACAAAAGTGTAATGTAAATGACAAAGTAGTGACAAAAACTACTCCCCCTTTCTTTTGCAATGCTATTACTGCTCAATATACATTTAAAATGTGCAGGCAGGCAAGCAGGGACTTAGACAAACCCAGTAGTTTGGGGTTGAGGGCAGATGGTTAAATCACCTATTCATTATACTTTACACAGGACATAATTTTGACAAAGAATATGGAGCAAATATCAGATAGAGGACATTTCTAAATCCTCAAGTGCTGTAGCCATTATGAGAAACAACAAAGAAGGAAAGGAGGCAATTTGGGGCTGCTGTGCATTTCTGCAGTGCTGTGGAGAAGCACACACCCCACTGCAGCACTGATCTCCCACTGGGCAGCAGCTCCAAGGGCTCAGTGAAAATCCATTTCAGGGGCTCTCCGCACTCAGACTGCTGGGTGCAAGCGGGTGCTCCGTCATCCCCACCACTTTTGAGGTATAGTGGGGGCATTTCTGGGTCCTTTTCTGGGTCCAAAACACCCTCATACAACAGCCTGGAGCACAGAGGCCAGCAGAAAGTTTAAGCACACCCTGAAGGCACCTGAGTGCTCCCACTGATTCAAGATTATAGCTACATGTATAATCCAGGCACACAGCAGTGCCTTCTCTCCCACTGGTAATCAGGGATCTTCTGCAGAGATTTGTGTTGCACCCAGAGCTTGTTTATATCAGCAATAGCGTCTCTCTCTGCTGTGGGTTTATTTTGCTACTTTGAAAGACTTTCTCTAAAAGCACCCATTTCAGCAAACAGGATGAAACCCGTTGTGGCACACTGGAACAAATCCCATGTAACAAAACACCTGGATGCAAATTTAGACTGTCAAGTTAGATTTAAACTAATAACAAACAAAAGGATTTAAAATGAAGGGCTTGCAAGTTTCAGGGGGAGTTGGAAAACCCAGGGGGGATTTTTTGGGTGTTTTTTTTAAAAACGGTTCTGGCACTCTCAAAACAAAAGAGAAAGGAAAACCCACTGTAAAAAGCCACATTCATTTCAACATGAGGTGACTAAAGGATGTTGTGTCCGTCATAACCACACTAAAACTCTGGCTCAGGTGGCTCTTCAGGGCCCAATGCCTCTGAGGCTACAGCCAGGAGAAACCTTTCCCAGTAGCAAGGCTTGCTCCAGCCTTCAGCCTTTTCATGCAGAAAAACTTTCTGTGCTTGGCCACTGTCTGAAGGGAAGGTAGATTTCAGCCTCTGCCACAGTACAAAGTCACCCATCAGCTGGAGTGATGGAAGAAGCTACCAATGCCTCTGATGCCCACAGACAAAACCATCAAGCCCAACCCATAGTATGGCCCCAAGGAGAAAGGTAATAGAAACTGTACCACTGCTGAAACTTCTCTGGTGGGGAAGTTCGTGCTATTGGGTGAACTAGTAGTAGAGAAACCAATTATAAAAGCAAATTAACAGTGCTACTGGTAGTCGTGACACTCACCTAGGACTACAGGTTGCAATTCAAGACCTTGCTGCAGCCCAGAGAGCATCCTAATCCCTCAAACTGAAGCTGAAACTCCTGCTCTGAACTTCAGACCCCTTGCTCAAATTTGAACCTTTTTCCTCAGAAAATCTGTTTTTCATATAAATCTCCAGATACCCTTTCCTCTCCCAAAGATGTGCAAAATTTTTGGCCTAAGCAGCTCCATGTGTAACAAATCCCAAAGGCTAATTGTGTGGAAAAGCTTTTCCTTTCATCAGGTTTAGATTTTCTGCCTTTTAGAGTTGACTGCACCCTTTTCCTTGCATCATGGGAAAGCAATGTTTAATGCACAGAGCTGGAAAGAGCCCAAGACCACCGAGCCGTTGTGTGAAGACCAGCAGGCTGCCAGCAGCTTTAAACAACTGTTGATCACCACCACCAAATTCCAAACAGATTACCAAAACAGGCCAAGGCCAAACCCCTATTTCTAGGCTATAAAAACAGATTCTTCCAACTGTTGTTACGGTGAGGAATTCAGCTTGTTTGCAGATGACAGGAGGAGCGGAGCTGTCAATCGCTGGCAGAACACCCAAGGCTTGGGAAGTTGTACCTTTCTCCTTTATTTTGCCTAGGTAGTTGCTAACATTGCAAGAAGCTTTTCAGAAGAAAATGCCAAATCAATCCTCTCTTATTTTGAAAAGAAGCAGTAGTTACTCTGACTTTCCTCAGCAGCATCTCTATGATGTCTTTGCAATGTGAAGAGGTTTCCTCCTCCCTCCTCAACTTCATTTTGTCCTTCCAAGCATCTGCTTGGGAACAGCCAGACCAAAGGATGAAGGGAAAAGCTGGCAGTGCCCCTGCTTTGCTCTTGCTAAGGAGCAGCAGCAGCTCTGGACAGAATTTGGTTCAAGCCCACCAGCCTGCTCTGGTCTGAATGGCTTCAGGTCCATCTCTCACAGGGTATGAAGCTGGGATAGCAACACAACAGTCAACTTCCAACCACATAAACCTGTGGGCAGCAGCTGAAGGACCATGGATGTGGCTACAACCATAGCAAGGGGAGTCCAGGCCCTGTCACCCTTTCCTGCTGCCACCTCCTAATAAGTGCTCGACCCTCAGCCTACAGCAGAGGTGGTCTCCAGGGATGGGACAGGGTGGAGCACACCCATCTTTTCCTTAAGAAATCCAAAAGCAGCTTTGAAGAAGAGGTCACACACCCAAATCCAGCCTTGCCAGGAGCAAGGAGAGCACCAACTATGCCAAGTATCCCTGTTATCAGGCCTCCAAATACAGTTTTATCCATTTTTGAAGGAGGACTCCTGTATCTGGGCTCTGCAGAGCTTAGGCAGAGACCCTGAGTTTGTTCCCACCAGAAGAGCACTGTGGCATTAGTGGGGAAGGCAGGGGATGCCCTTGTGCATGTAGCTCTGCCCACCTTCCTCCCTGCCCAGCCACTTCTACAGGGATGAAATAACTAGCTGATAACCCTAATGAAAATGCAATTTAAAATTAAGCATTACCACTCAAATCCTTTGCCGTAAGAATGTACAGGGTAAGCAGATTAGTCCACAGCTCTCATCTATCCTGTATTCACATGCATAAAATACGCTTTTCTAAAATGGCTGTTCCTGAAACTTGCATCCTCAGATAAAGATGAGACTGCTTTGCTCCCTTCCCTGAGAAGACGCGGCATGTGGGGGTCAAATGCTTGTCAGAAAGCTCTGGGGTAAATCCCCTTATATTATCAGTAGGTGTAAACAGAAGTGCTGAAAAGAAGTCAGATCAGAAAATATCTGGCTACTACACATGAAAAAGCGCTGTTTGGAGAAGTTATGTGAAGGGCAGCAGCCTTCCCAAGGCTCAAATCTGCTTCCATTTAAGTCAATAAACACAAACCTCAGCTAAACTACCTAGAGATTTCTTCACAGATCCTTCGTTCAAAACCGTTGGGTGAAAGTAAGTACAATTATGATTTTGGTAGGTTTATGGCCAAGAAAAGGTAACCAGGTTATTATAATGGAAACACTGTCACTCGTATAACCACAGAGACAATGCTGAAGTTGTGGTTGAGATGAAGCTATGAACATGCATTTTTGGGGTAAAGTAGAAAGACCACACTTTTGGCTCTACGATATACCCCATCGTACAAATAAGTAAATTTCAAAAGTCAGAGTTCTGCTTTTCTTTTTTTTTTTTTTCTTTTTTTTTTATTTTTTTGATTTCTAAGGTTGGTTTTGTTTTGTTTTTGCTACTGAAGTTTGAAAATGGCTCCTTTTTTTTGAGTGGGAGGAGGGAAGGGCCTGGACTGGCTGAATTACAGTTTTGAATACGACCTCCTTGTTTAATCAGTCTCATTTCCTCAAACAGGAATATAGGATATAAAAATTCTCAGTTATCTTTGCTTTAAAAAAGTTTTCATGTCAAGTTCAACACAAACATCTTTTCTGTACACATCCTACACACATTTGGATGGGCAGTTATGCACATTCATAACCTCAGCAGTTAAAATTTTGTTTAAACACAACTCACCTCAGAGAGATCCAGAACAAGCAAAATGTGTTGGCCACTGTACATAGGCTTCAAAGCAAGGTCTGTTTGCATTCACATGTCATTAAAGACAATATTGATGAGTTAATGAAAGGTAAAAGTGGACCAATGCATCAAACACTTGACAGTAATCCAAGGACAATTTTATATTGAAAAAAGATATGCTCTGGTCTAAAATAGAAAAAAGTTGAAGTAGCAGCAAAAGTGCAGGCAGATGCTAAGGCAGACTATGCGTGCAGAGGGGAAGATGAGGGAAGAATCCAAGCTACAGGTTCTGCTTGTTGTCAGCTAAAACCATAATTTTCCCATCCCAGTTTATTTCTCTTTCTTTATGCTTATGATGCAAATACAGATTAACATGATTTTAAACAAAACCACCAGAACTGCTGCATTATTTCAAGTTCTACAGATAGTCTTGAAGGAAAAAGAAAAAAAACAATGGGGATGAGTATATGAAAACCAAATATTAATACAACTGGTTTCTTTAGGAGCATGGAGGTGATGTTTCTCTCTAACAAACAGACAAATGGATATAACTGCCTTGTACCTCAAAGGGTAAAAACTTGACTAGACTCAGCTTGAGGCTGGGGGATAACCCACCTCCTGTCAACATTCACCTCTGATACACTTTCAAATTAACTGTCATCATACTTTTTATGCTGCCCTCACACAGCTTTTTCCCAGCTGCCTCCTATAAAGAGGTCTGTGGTCATGGCACCCCAATATCGGGGTGGAAGGGCTCATCTGGGCTTCCTAATAACCAGCTGACCCCTTCGTGCTGGAGTTAGGAGCTGGGTTTGATTTAGTTCAGCTTGTTGCACAGTTTTGCACACACACAAGACTTGAGGAATCACACAACAGGCCTAGTTTGGGGTTTTTAAGGGATTAAGAGTTAATATAGAAAATAGCACATCAAGAACTCTGACCTGGGTTTCCTTCTCCCACCATCCCAAGCTACAAATATTTCATGCCCTCAATTGTTTCTGGGTCGCTCTGTCACTTCTTCCAGCCCCAGCTTCAGCAGTGGGGTATGTGAAGGAGCTCAGCCCATGAACCAGAGCCTGCTCTGTCACCCTACCCTGTTCAGGTGCTCCCAAACACACACAGAGCCCAGTTCAGCTGAAACTCAGTTCATGCAGGGAACATATCCACACTGTCTCACCTTGCTCCACCTGCACTTTCTGCACAGCTCTTCCCAGGTGGGTCTGCAAAGTCAGGTGCCCAGGGTAACATCCCATCTTACTGCTGGGAACAGCAGAGTTCTTTACTTCACAGGACCCAAGACTTCACCCAAATACCTTTTGCTGTTTGTTATTCTTTGTAAAAGGGGCTTTCCATGGGAGATGACAGCACTGCAGCAGTGACTTCAGCATTATTGGTTCTGCCAGAGCCAAGAGACAAAAGCTCTCTGCTATTTATCCCTCAAACTCTGGGCAATATTTACTGTATTGCCCTTAATGCATTAGTGAACACAGTCACTCACATTCTCTGCTTGCTGAGAAGCAAGTTAATTTAACTTGGTGATACAATTCAAAGAGGCTTGAATCATCTACATCCCTGGCTGTTGGTGTCTGGACAGACACCGCATCCATCCACACATGCATCGATAAAGACTTAAAAATAGATCATTGATTCCTTTAGACTTGAAATAACACATCTGATTCCAAGAAAGCAAAAGGCCCAGCAGGGACAAACACAGCCAAAGGGGTGCAATTCGGTGGGTTTGCCTAATGTATCTTCAAGTGGTGGTGGTCAGGTCTTCCTGCTCTCCTGGAGCTCACGGCTAGGCAGGGGACACTGAAGATGCTCTGGCAGTGCCAGCACTGCTGCCTCGGCAGGGTTTAGGTGCTGACAAACAGTGGATCAATTATTCATCAGCTAAAAGGCAGACTTCTATTACAACAGATGTTTCTCCGAATGTTTGACACTGCCCATTAACTCACCCTTTAATTTTAATTGCTTAACTAATGACTATGTTCAAGGTTAAATGAGTTTAAATCTTCATTCTTCTCTTGCGCCTTTTAATATAAAGACACTATCCAACCTAACAGGGAAAAAGGAGGGAGAAGGAACCAAACCAAGTACCATCTTTGATGGGATACAAACAAGTGGCCAGTGAACCCTCTGTGTGCCTGCCCCAGGGGTAGGCATATCACTCATAACTGGTTTTCTTTAAAGCAGAGGAGTGATGGAAAGATCCCTCAGGCTGAAGGTGGCCATGGGCTGGACCTAAGACCACAGTCAGGAAGGAGGCATCATGGGGTGAGCAACCACCCTAAAGCCAACACAGAGAGGAATTGCCTGCTCAAGGAGCTAGGAAGTACTCATTTCAAACACACTGTTTAGGTAGCCTCCAAACTGTGAACTCAAATTACATGAATAAATTAAGTTTGCAGGTCGCAGTGGTGTTGGCCTGCCATGGTGCACCTAGGCTTCCTCCTATGCACATTTATAGCCCATCTGAAGAGTAGAGTTTGCTGGCCAAATGGGGAAGGAGCTCCCGAGGAAGAGGAGAGCTTCACATCCCTCCCTGGGGAGACAGGGAGGGATTCATCTTCGAGGATATGACCCTGAAGAAGTTCTGGGCTGCAGGGCAGAGGATGCAATCCCTGCCTTTCTGCTGCTGTTGCATCCTTCTGGCAGATTTCTCCACTCATTTTGTACCAGGCAGGACTACACAGCTGGTGCTCAGCATCTTGGTGAGATCACAAACACATTAATTTCTACAGCATGCGTAGCTACAGTCTTGCTATCTGCCAAGGCAGTAAAACCCATGCATTTTATCTCTACAACTTGGTACCCACAACGAACAAGCAATGTAGGTGCTGCTAATGCCATGGAAAGAAGCATGCCCCTGTCCCCTCACTGCTTTCCACTACAGGCACTAGAGCATCCCCACAGTGGTACCCACCTTCACTGCCAGGATCAGTACGCTGAAGTCACACTAGAAGAAAACATATGGACGCATCCTGGAGAGGCCACATCACCAGGCAGGAAGCTTTTCCTCAGCTCAGGCAAACTCACATCTGTTGATGTAACTCAAAAATAAGTCACACCATTTTTCCTGCAGAGCCCATGGATTTAGTTCGGATAGTTCAGATCTGCTCCTCACAGATTGCCTGTACCAGTGGGAATAACAAGAGAGGGAGCACCAGACTCGGCCTCCCCAGCCTGGGGAGTAGTAGCATCACAGCACTCCCATCCCAGGACAGAAACCTGACACACGTGGTCAAAGAAAGCACTTTTTAGTCTCTGTGTCTCACCACACTGAGGACATAAGGGAAGGAAAGAGGAAGCAGGCAAAGGAATAAGCACATTTTTTCAACATAGAGGAGAGAAGGAAGCATGTCTCCTTCCTTTCTGGCTTGCTTTCCATCCTTTTGTCCCTCTTTCAAAAAGTGAAGGATTAGAGATTAATGCACACCATTCTTCACGTTGTTCTCAGCCTTCAGGATGTTGGTCTAGATACTTCTTGTCTGTTTTGTGAATGATTTGGAGACTGAAACGGAAGCAAACACCATACCAGAGCTACAGGAGGCCAGGGCCTGCTCTCTGCTTTACTGCTGTGGATCTAGCTCAATTCAGCCATTGCAGCCAAACCAGGCTTTAACACTACATTCCTGTCAGGATTTTGTAAAAACCCTTTGGCTACACCCCTCACTCAGACTCAGGAAACCTAGTCCTCATTTTTTGTCCCGGAAACATTCAAGGTCAGGTAGAATAGGGCTCTAAACAGCCTGATCTAGTTGAAGATGTCATTGCAGGAGGATTGAAACTAGATGACCTTTAAAGGCCCCTTCCAATCCAAACCATTCTGTGATTCTATGATTTACCAAGGAGGTTATAAGCAGTTGCTTCATTGCCATCATGCATCAGCCACTGCTACAATCATGACCTAGAGCACACCCAGGCCTGGTTGTCCGTGTGTGAAAAGGGAAAAACATTAAAGGGCATCAGCCTGTCCCCCATTGCCACAACCAACATTACACCACAGCTGTTAAAATTAGGGCTGGCTACGGTTAAACATTCCTAGGTTCCCAGGGACAGTTTAGCACAAGAGTTGCTTTCTCCTTCCTGTCAGAGTCTCCTGCACCCTAAAATGATACTGAGACAGCTGAAAACCTGTGATTGTTCAATTTCACATGCAGAAGAACGTTTCCCAGCCCTTCTTCCCAGCTAAGCAATTATAAAGTGAAACAAGCCTCTTTAGTCTAGCTTCTAAACTGAAAAGAAGTTCTTAGGTTTTTAATTTCTTCCTCCCTCAAGCAGGCTCACGAGGCCATCCACTCATTTGATTTTGGCTCCAGCTCAGCAGTGTTCGGTAGTGACAACCATCAATCCTGCCAGACAGCCGATGGCACAGCCTGCTAGGAGTGGGCGATCTCAATTTTCTGCAGCTACACTGCAATTTGCGTGGCGGCTCAATGCTAGCTGGCAGGCAGCCGGGCGCTCAACATCCTCCTCCCACCCAGAAAGGTGTCTCTGCAGAGCAAGGTGCCGGGGCTCCACCATGGCTGCCAAGACCACGGCATGAACCGTGCCAGTCCTGCAAATAGATGCCAGATAGGAGCTGTTAATCCTACACATTTTGGCATCGCAAAGTTCACCACTGAGATTGATTTTTTTCCCCCCACCCACCGAGTCCAGCCTGAGTGGTACCAAGTTTAATTTTACAGATGTGTCAGTGCAGCCCAGTTTTTGGCAGGAAAGGGGAAGGTTGCACCAACCACCGCTAATGTCGAGGTCTGATTACCAGCTCACCCCTAGCCTTTGGTGAATATCAGATTTCTGAGTGCAGAAGTGAGGATTCATTCTTTGTTCTTGAACTCATTCTTTCCATCCCAGGGGCCAGTGGAATGTAATCTCTCCAGATGCCAGCACCTCTTAGGAAATTGTAATATAGCAGCTATGCACTGTAAGTGGCTTATTCATACATGGAGAAAAGAATAGTAATATCCTTGGGGGACGGTTTTGAAACAGCGCACGGTGACACAATCCTGGGGACAGGCAGGATTCGCTTCAGCTGCGGATCTATCCGCTTCAGCTGCGGATCTGTCCCCAGACACACTCATTTTCAAGAGGAGAAGCAGAGCTGGCATTTCATATTTTACTCTTGGTTTGTTTAAAGTCTTTTCTTGCTGTTTGAAACCACCAGTGCTTCCTTCCTGGGGAGGGAGGCAATGCTTTTAGGGTTTCTGTAAATAATCACAGCCAGAACAATCGGCTGAGTAAATTATCCTGTCCGCTGACACTAACAGACTCCACTGAGCTACTAGGAACTTGATCAGCTTTTCCCCCCCCCCTCTTTCTACTGTTATAATAAAATAAAGATTTGCCAAAAGTCTCTCTTTGGAGCAAAGCAAAAGAAACACCTCATGGAGAGCAATTCCAAGGAGCATTCTCAAAGCTCTCATTGACCAACTCTGAATTAAGAGGTTTGTTAAGAAGAAAAGGCATGCAGGAGAACAAGGGAGCCCGAAGAGCCAACTGACAGATTACCACACGACAAAGCTAAAAGGGAACTCCAAACCCTGCCAGCACGGCTGCCCGCAGAGCCTGCCAAGAGCCAGATGCTGCCATGGGGATAATATCCTTCAGGGTTGGGGAACCGGGCGCTTCTCAGCCTACCAAGCTGAGGACAAGGGGATGGAAGGGAAGCTGTACACCTCAATCCCATCATGTCTGCAAGAAAAAGCCTGGAGAGAGGCACAGGTAGGTCTTGGAGGGGAGAGAGAAGAAAAATAGACCCCAGGATCCCAGGGTATCTGCTTCTCACACAGAAACTGCGTGGGGGGGGGGGGGGAGAGGAAGCTGCAAAATACATTGAGACCTCATGAGTAGGGTCCTCCCTCCTCATGCAAAGCAAACAGCCACTCGCAGCTAGGCGATAGCAAACAGGTCAGGCAGGGGAAGAAATGACACATAAGCAAGGGAATAACCAACATGCTTTGCAGAATTAGAAACCAAACTGTACATGTTCAGGATCTCAGTGTTCACCCTGCTCCAAGCAGAGTTTTACAAGTAACCAGCTCAGATGGCCCTGTAGCGGGGTTATGTTGAGAAAAGGGCAAGTTAACACAGACACATTGGTGTTAATATTACCCCTGAATGAGAGTAGCATAAACACAAAATATTTGTTTCGCTGCTACTGTGCAACATCTGTTTCCAATGACTTACTCATTCTCCACTCTCCCTCCCTTTGGGGTTTCAAAGTACACAAGGAAGAGGGAGAGGCTTGCAGGTAGCCGAAGCCGCTGTGCCTGCTTGGAAGTTGTGCAACATCAGAGCCCGTTCAACAGCCTTTACATGGGCAAAAGGCTGCACCACTGCACTGGAGTTTGCCCCACAGGGCAGGGCTTTGCGGGATAAGGCCAAAACCACAGACACTTTCTGTAGAAAGTGCACTGTATTTTCTGCAATTTGGTACCTCCACATGTGAATATCAGTGGGGATGGCAAACCTGAAGAATACCAGTGAAAGGCTGCAGACCTATTACTCTCCTGAACAGATTTATGAAGGAAAAAAAAAAAATCTTAAAAAAAGTCATAATTTAAACACACATTCTAAAACCGACTGAATCAGCCAGCTTTGGCTGCAGTGCCAAAAGCCAGAGACACAATGAGAGCTCTCACTACATCTATTTTTCTTCCACAGAACCCTTTAACACCAGAGAGTTGTAAAAGCTCAGGGAGTTTGTGCCAGGTCATGATGTGGAGACAGGCTCTCCCAGGGAAACTCCCTGCACTGACATTTTAGCAATGAGGCTTTCAGATATGTCAACTTTAGAGGAGAATTAAGAGATCCAGATATCATGACTGTGCATGAGAACATCCTGAGGGACAAATCCGGGGTTTGTAGTTACATTCCCAATAACCTCCCTGCACTCCCCTGTGCTCCATCAACTGCACACAGTTGCATGACATACCATGAAGACCCAGTAAACAGAGAAAAACACACATAAAAAGGTGTATTTTGAAAACCCATTTTCCAAGATAAATCTCCTACATTTCCCTATTCTGAAAGCAGTTGACATTTTTTGCTGGGTTTGAAATAAGTGAAACAAAAAGTCAGAACTTCTGTTTTGAAGGTGAATAATAAAATATTGCAGGAACTTGCCAGTGTGCTACCAGAGGCACAGTAAAACACTGCAAGAAAGTCACTGGGCTCATACCCTACTTCAGAACAGTGTTCAGGGAGTTTTGGCATCTTGTGATGTTTGCGAATACTGAAGAACAAAGTGTTGCCTGATCTTTTACACTGTAGTTTTACAAGCACCAAGGCTTAAAAAACCTCAAAAAAAAAACCCCAGTAAACCAGGTGGCTTTTCTTGTGGAAAGTCTCAGGTGACATTTCAGGCTAATTTTAGAAGTAGCAAAAGTTTCTGATTCTGCTGATTCTGAGGAGTTAAACACAGCGCTCAGGAAGTATTGCAGTTTCTCTGCCCCATCAGAACTTGGGGTTCTACCAAGAACCAGAGCATCTCAGCCCCGTTAGCACCAGCAACAAGAAGCATCAGCGCTATTACAATCATTTTCAGGTAAGACCACAGCCCAGAGCCCTGTGCTTTGATCCAAAACCAATCACCACTTTTGTGTTCAAGTTCTGCAGCCCCGGATTCCTCCCTCCCTAAAACTGTCTTCATTCACCAGTGCAGAGCCTGCCTCTCATCTTCACTGTCCCTTTGGGCAAGTCTTGCCCTTGCAGGAAGGGATGAAGAATCACCTGCAGGTACTGCTGGCTGCATCCTAGGCAATGAGGCACTCAGTAAGGTTGAGCACAGCAAGTTCAAGTCCCAAAACGCCTGAAGCTCTGCCTACATCCCTCCTGGGCAAGCACTGCCACACCTGACTTACCGCACTGAGCAGGATCACTGGCTCCAGCTCCTTTCCTTCCCCAGCTTTTAGAAGGCTCAAACAAGACAACATCAGGTGCTTGAGGCTGTACCATCTATGAATATGTGGAACTGAAGAGAATTCAGTGCTTCAGTTTCATGGCATTGAAACTAGGACTGGGTGGCAGTCAAACAGCTCAGCAGAGCTCCCTCAGAACTGCTCCCCAGCTAGAGCAAAACTCAACCCTCTGGGCAAGCTTGAGCTTAAGCAGTCTTTCCACACTCCCCAAGAGGCATGCAGCTGAAAGTGTGTCTGCCAGGCATAGGAGAAGCACTAGATGATGGTGAGCAGGTATTAATCCCGCTTCACACTTCCATCAGCCCAGAGCAGAGCAGAGATATGGATACTTGCAGCATCAAGTTGCACAGACCCAGCAGTCCCTGAGCACCATCACACCCTTACCCCTCCAGCAGTGATTTTCTCCACCATACTCTCAACATACATCAGCTGAAGCACTTGGACCTTACAGGGCAGAACACAGGAAGGACCATCATGTTCACTATTTCATTCACTTACCAACTTCACCACAGGCTACACTGTCCTACACCAGTCCAGCTCCAGTCTAATGGGTCTCACAAGGTTAATAACCACTGGTGTAGCCTGGTCCCTGCCCCTCTTTTCCTAGCACAATGTATCTGAACACCCTCCTTTCGAATTAATGTGAGAGAAATTACTTTCATTAGTAAGAGGCTAATGGGGTTATTTCTGAAGTCAGAATCAGAGGTTCAGTTTGAAGGCTCCAAGAAATGGAAGACAATGATGCTTGGGTTTTTTCCCTGAAAATTTCAATGTCGTTCATTAAAAAGAGATCAAAATTTTACCTTAAGCAAAAGGCTAAGACAAGCCCTAGGAGAACACAGCCCACTTTTGGCCAAGCAGAAGTTGCCCCCTAACAGTTTCCTAAAGAACAAACACAGCACTGAGGTCCTAACCTTGCACATTTTGCAGAAGGCACTTCTGTGTGCATTGACTCAGTGGCTCACTTCTCATGCTGCCCACTTACAGACAGCAGAGTTTACAGCCTGGGGCCTCCTGTACCTTACTGGTCATGAAAAAAAAAACACCCAGGGGATATTAGGATAAGCTCATTCTGCAGTTTGGCTCCTTTAACCAAGACTTCATCCAGGTCTAGTTTATAAATTGGGTCAGTTCCCCACAAAAGCACAGCTCTACAGTTCAGTCATCACGCTGCCAAGAGAGCCACCCTCCCTATCCACCTAAAAAGACAAAAGCATCAGAGATTATCGTGTGGGCTAGACATCAGGGAGAGAAAAAAGTCTTTGCAGGCTAAGTAAGGGACAGGTGGGTGCCACGCCACATTGCCTGAGGAGGTTCCCATGAGCAGGTTAGACACATACTTGTCAGGTAAAACTAACGGTGAGTTGGCCCTGCCCAAGAGCAAGATGACAGACTAGATGCTCAGACAAGGTCTCTTCCTTTCCTCTTCCAATGATTTTGTGTACATTCTTTGCCAGCAACAGGGTGAAAGGGGTTGCTTACAAAATATTTTCAGAAACAGAACTGTTAGATGTGTAAGAACTTATCTAAGAAAATTATGAAAAGGAAGCCAGCTAGAGCAATCTCATCATCTGTCTTCTGACAGCTGATTAGATGTCAGAACGGTTGAAATGCTAGTCACGGCAACTACTCCTAGCCTACCAAAACTAAGATACTTTAATTTAATTTACAAAGGAAGGGAGATAGACACTTCTGCTCCTACAAATGTCATTAGCCCTCCATAAAATAAAGATAGCTTCTGGTACATGAGAAATATCACAACTCATTCCTGGTCCTTGCTCAGTGCTCATTGCCATAACCTATTGCACAGATGTGATGCATTTCCTGAACACAAGATCTATTAGGTTTCCTGCCAGAGGCTCAAATGTGTACAGGCTTTCAACACCTTACCAGGTAGTTACTTTTTATATTGACTCAGTATTTGCTGCCAGTCACTGCCAAGCATTAGCTCTAGTCTTACTGATTGGTTGGGAAGTCAGTACTGCTAACAAAATTCTTTGTATTACCTGGGAGATCACACACACTTCCCACCCTCCATCCTGAAGCAAAACTCAAGCAATTGGCACACTCGAGGACCTACCCCAAAGCAAACGAATGGAATTTGTGATACCAAAGGCAGAATTGGCATCACCCTTTCTGCCCCTCTCGTGCAACCCAGCCCAGCCCCACGCAGCATTTGTCTGCAAAACCCTCATGGACTGGAGCTGCCTTATTGCCCACGGGGGAATTCAGACCCTTATTTCTTGCACTTCTGAGTTCAAGCTCTCTCACTGTGACTTTGGGAATGAAGATGGCAGTGTCTCATTCCCATCTTGTGCCAGCCAGGAAGCCCAGAGCCTGCCAAGCGCCAGCAGACACCGCTGAACATCACAAAGTGTAAGAGAGGTTCTTCAGTTCCATAGCCAAAGCCAAAACAGCCATTTGATAATTAACCACCCAGATCAAGCCAGACAAGCCATGACTATGAAGGTGAAGACCTCTGTGCTCCCCCCACACAACCTGTGGCCCCGCAAGGCAGCCGGGAGGAGGTTAGGGGCTGACCCCAGACCTTGCTCGCAGACACAGCGGCAGATGTGCCGGGCTTCCCCACGGTCTCCCCCTTGCCTGGCAGATGCTGGCCTCTCTGGGAAAGTGCTAAATGGATTCTGCTGAATCACTGCAGCAGATGGTTCGTAACACCACCTGGATACCACAGAAAAAAAGAGAGAGATAAGGAAGGTTGGGGAACAGAGAGTACCATGTGCAGGGGCTAAGTTATCCCCAGGGATAAACAACCTATGGATAAGGTCGAAATATGAACTTTTGTTTCCCCAAATTCCTGTTATTAAGACTTACACAATCCTTTTCCTAACAATTCTGTCTCAAGGTCTACAAAACCTATTCCTTCAAAACGCATTGGGAAAAGCCTTCAAAACCCCTTGGGATGCCAGAGCCCACCTTCTGCCACTGGAAAATGCTGGCAGTACTGCTCAGCACAGGCTGCTTTGGCTGGCAGCAGCACCAGCCCTCATCCCTGCCTGTACCAAAGTCCTCTTGCTGGGGTAGGGCACATGCAAGGGTGATGCACATAATGAGGCCCCAAAATCTCAACAGAGGACTGGGGGAGATGTGTGTGTTGGGGTTTTTGGTTTCACTTGGGGGGGTGTATTAGGGGTGTCTGTTTTTTTTTCAAGCCAGGTCGGCAAGTACTTTACTTTTCTGCAACAGATCATTTTGAAAGGGCAGAGGAGCCAGCTGTGTACAGAAGCATGCAGCTGTAGGAGAGGAAACAACAAACAGGAAACAGGTAACAATAACTGATGTGTTTGTTCACTCTCCTCCTGTTAAACAGCATTAGCAATGTTTTCTTTTTTCTTTCTTTATTTGGGATGAAAGGAACTGCTCAGGAAGAGAACAGAGGGCTACGGTGCATACACAGAAGCTGACCGCTTGGAAAGTGCTCAGCATCCTTCCGCAGCAGTTCATCCCCACTTACATCCCCATGAAAAGTAAGAAACCAGGATCCCTCAGTGCAGTTGCTGTGAAAGACACCGCTGCACAAAGCTGCTCAGTCTGCGGCACTTTCAGCCAGGTGCTCCCCAGCACAAATCATGGAGTAATCTGAGACAAAACGTTCTCTAGGCAGGTCAGTCGCAGCCCTGCTCACAATTCCTCTTCCTCCCAGGATAAGGCATTTTCACACACCAACTGCACTGTAGGCTTGACTCCATTTCACTTGAGCCCAGCTTTGTCCTACGTAGGCTGTTTTTGCTGGGTCACACCTGCCATTAATTTCCTAAGATAACAGCTGCTGCTTCATGTTCTCTGCATGCCTTGCTCAGCAGAACATCGCAGAAAGATATGGGCAAGCGAAGCTCAGAGCAGCACGATCCAGCCCTGGGCACCAGCAGAAGCTGGATGGCAATGGTACTACCAACAAGCTAGGCAATGTAAAGATCCTCTACCCCTCCACTGCATCTACTTCTCATGAGGGACCTCCCTCATTAACATGTCTGGAGGCTTATTTCACGTGCAAGAATCCAATTTAAGCAGTAATTATGGTCCATCTGCACAGTGCTTCCCACAGCATAGGATCCAGCTGCACCAGGGACCTTACCTGGTGACATCCCCATGAGTTAGCATGAAGTCTTTTCAGTAGTCAGGAGGCACTCAGTCCAAACCTGTGCCCCACCATCCAAGCTAAGAAAAAGCCATTCCTTTGTGGTCTCCAGCTGCACGGTGGCATTCAGTGACACATGGACAGATGCACCCAGATATCCACAGCCACCCCTGTGCATACCAAGGACAGACCACCTTCAGAAGGCACTTAGCACTTCAAAACAAAAGCTAAAAATAAATAAAAGTGTTTCACAACACCCACCCCAAGGAGAACCAGGCTCTGCAAGGGTGGCAGGAACCCAAGCTGCTGGCATTGGTAGGACTGACCCTTGCCAACCTAAGGAGCCTGTTCCCAGCTGTAACCCTGGAAGGTGACAGCCCTTGTAGCCTGGGGTTTGGACAGCAGATGCTCCAGGGGGTCACCCCTTTTCCCATAGGGAAGGGCAGAATCATTCCCAGTATACCCTCCAGCTGGCAGGCAGGAAACCCTACCCAGAGGGATCCCATTGCTTAGTCGGCACATACACACCCCACACCCCGCTTCCCAGTATCCACTTAACGGTCTGGTTTCTTCTCAAAGCTTTTTATATTTCACATTCCTAAGATTTAATTATGTTATCAGAACAACAGGCATCAGGATTTGGAGTGCCAGAATTCACATTAGCAATTGCTATCAACAAAGAAAATGGGCACAGCATGCCCATGCCAGAGTAGATGTGGGCTGCTCTCCTCAATCCACTCACAGTTATTTATAGCCTATTTGCAAGACAGCCACCTCCCAGGTTTAGCTTCAAGCTTGCTTTTTTCTGAGCACCCTCTCCCTCAAAGAAAAGCTTTTTGCTTTTGCACAGAACCCAGATTTGGACACATTATTGGGGGGGGGGGGGGGGGGGGGAAGGGAAGGGTATAGAACACATTTGAATGATCTTTCATACATTGACAACAGGAGGAAAAAGTGAAAACGGAGTGCCACAAATAAATAGCTGTGGGGACACCCACTCCCTCAATGGTAGAGATTTTAAATATACATATATTTCTAGTTTCTAACACTTTATCACATCACAGTAGTACTGCTGTGCATCTCCAGCAGCTTTCCACCCTCCCTGCAGACAGGGATTGAGGCATTACCTCTGCAAGGCAGGACATCTGCTCGAACATACCTACCTTTTTGAGAGAGTAGCAAAGCAGCAGCCACACGATAGCAAGACGGGAAAGAGCTGTGCCTCCACATCAGCATTAACTATGACTTAACCATTCTTCAACCAGCACCATTTCCAGGCAGCCTGATTCTGTCAGGATCCTTCACCTCCAAGTAATTAAGAAACATAAGACACAATGCACGTAGTACAGGTGCAAACCTACCCACCAGCTTATTTTCCTCCCCTAAGGAGCAGCTGGCAGACACCTCCAGTATTCTTCCCCATAATCCCATCTTCTGCTAAAGTCAACCCAAGTTTCAACATGGATGTTAGCAGGAACTGGGTCAGATACCAGCTCTTCCAAGCCTGGGAGAGGTTTGGCACTTAAGAGAACCCCCTCACCCAAGTTAGCTCACGTGGCTTTGGTCAGCCAGCCCTCACACACCGCATCGCTTCTGCATTCACAGGCATGTCACCTGGTCCCCAGCACCTGTCTCTGGCTGCAAAGCAACATCGTCAGGGCAGGGGTGACCCAAAGCTCACTTGGGCCATCAGAGGGAGAGCCGAGGCCCTTCAAACCTCCCTGAAACTCTGGTTAAAATGCAGGAGTGCTGCTGGTTTTAGTCCTGCCTAAGGAAATGCTCGGTCAGGCTCTGACTGAGATACAGCAGCTCCTCACATGGCTAAAATCCCATGTGGCCCTGAAAAAGAAAGAAATTATTAAGAGTACATAATAGTTTTACAAACCACAGCACAAACCACCTTTAAAATATTAGTAATAATAATTAATAATAATAAACACCCGAACACCACACCCCTTCTGCTAAAGGGGGCAGGAGGAGGCTCAAGCTTACAACTCTAGCATGTTTTATTTTGTGTAAATTTATAAAGACAACAATCCTAGTCACGATTGTCACATTGTACAGCACATACCAATACAGTTGCAAACAGAACTCCACACAAAACTAAGCGCTAACAGTAGCCTGAATCACTCTTCCTGCGATTGTCGTATCTAGACTAACAGTATTACACTAACACTGAGGAAAAAATAGTTCACTATAAAACAGTGATAGAACGTTTTTATAAAATATATTCCATTCCAATAGCTTTTCTACATACTGTATACTATAAAACTCTCCCACAAAAATTAGTGTCTTTAAATATACATATTTAATCTGAACTGCACCAAGATTAAAAACAATTAAAAATATCAATGATATTCTTTTTTTACATTAACTTCACAGTATTTATTTGTAGTAGAAGTCAAATCCAGTGTTTAAAATGCAAAGCAGGACTGTTCTCTACAGAGACAGTAACTGCCCCACAGTGAAACAGTTCATGAAGAGACAAGCGTTAAGTGTGCCATGTTTTTAGTACTTCTCTGTAGACTCATGAACCATTTTGAAAACATGCTCCGAGCTATTGCAACTTAAAAATAAGAGAGACACACAGAGAGATAGCCAAAAAAAGTCACCTTAAGAACAAAAATAAGTGCAAACATTCTTTTACTTTAGAAATTCAAGCTATGAGGAGTGGGAACACAAATACCAGACTATGAGAACAGCGTGTCCATGATGTAGTCAAGAACGAGAAAGTCTTTTTTTCCTTAAAAAAAAAAACCAAAACAAAACACAACTTTTGCCTCATATTCACTGCAGCACAGAGCATGCTCATAGCATCAGTTTTAATGAATCATTTCTATACTAAGATCAGACACAAACTCATTTCAACTTTTCCCTGCTCCATATGCTAATTATTTTCTTATGGCACATCCTATTTTATGATCTTCTAAAAAAAATAAAAAATAAAAAAAAACAGTAATTGAAGACTGAAATGCAAAACAAGAATGCAAAATTAAGATTACCAGCTTCAGTAATGCTGACTCTACATTAAACCAGTTACATGTTGCTCAACATGGAAAACCCATTGTTATAAAATTTAAAGTGAAGTGTAAATTAACTAGTTTTGAAATAGATTAACAGTAATAATTCCATTTAAAAAAAAAAAAAAGAAAAAACAACAACAAAAATCTAATAAATACTATATCAAGTATTTTCAGGAAAAAAAATAACTTAATTTTAGTAGAAAGAAAAATAACTTAATTTTAGTAGATTTTGTTCAGTGCTATTTCCAATCACAGCAAAAAGGAATAAAAAAAGAAAAAACTGATTAAGCAGAATAAGACCACAGTACCAAACCCACTTATGCTCAAGATACAGTACTCTCCCACAACTTTCATATGTAACAGGTTCAGCAAAAATATTTTACAGTTAAGAAATTAGAATGAAACCCCAAAATCTATAAATAGAAGCAAAATTTCACATTACATGTACATTCATATTTTAAGAGATGAATAACAAGAGGAGGCTGTAACAAGTATATCCTGATTTTCTTTAAGAGAGGAAGTACTTACTTAAAATAAAAAAATCCATCCCATATTATTTATGTAGGTAGTGCTCAGTTTATGGACCAGAGGGGGAAGGCATTGGGAAGTCTCTTCTTCCCAAGAAGAAATACAGTATTTTAAGCACAACTTTTTTAATTAATCTATCTCAGTGCTTCAAATTAATTTTAAAACAAATGCCTAAGTTTCACAAAAGAACTTCAGGAGTGTCAGGAAAGCTGGTGAGGCAACGCTAACGCAGCAGAACGGCATTCAAAACCTCAGATATTATTATTACTACTATTTTTCAGTCCCATGTACATGTACCTTGAACGGGTAATTTGACTGGAAGGGAATAATCTGGTATTTACCAACATGCACAGACCAAAGGATGCTCTATTAGGCAAGTAATTCAGTTATTTGGACTAAAACTTGTTATAGTTAGAAGCAGCCTTAGTTTACAACTAAAACTGGAAAAAAAAACAACAAACAAACCAAAACCCAACACCTGAAAATACCCCCAAAACCTCCCCTGAAAAGATGGGACATGGGGGAAAATGCTGGGCCATGTCTTTGCTCCAGCAGTTTATCTTCATAGTGCCCCTTCGAAACACCGGCAATTGCACAGAATTTGGTGAAGAGGAAATCACCAACTTCATAAAAAATAAAACAAAACAGAATTTCAAGCTGCTGATGTTAGTATAGCAGCCAACTCCCCAGACAAGACATCAGGGCACCTCCTAACACACATGGTATGAGTTACCTTTTACTACAAAATCCCAGGAGTCCCATATTGAGAGGAGTTATTTAACTGCTGTAGGGCTGCTATCTCCCTTAGGAGGAACAGGATGAGCCCCTGGGTACTGATATGGGAATGATAATATTCACATACTGTATTTTTCTTATGTCCTAGTGTGCATACTTCTACATTTCAGGAGTGAATACGCTGCAGACAGAAAGAATTTTTCCATTCACATTCTATACTCAAAAGCAGCTTTTCAGTAAGTCAGCCCAGGGAGGAGGAGAATGGGTGGGGAGAGGAAATTTAAGTCAAGTCCCAAGGCAAAACCTTCGCATTCAGACTTCAGGAGCGATGCAGAACTATTCTACTATAATAAAGAGAATACAAATGACCAGTACCAAAGACACAGCCAGGAATCCTCAATGCCCTTTTATAATTTGGGCCAATTTAACATCTCGTCTAGCTCTATAAAATAAGAGTACATCCGCTTACTCTGCGATATGCAGACAAGTTTCTCTACACTGAAATGCATTTAAATCGCAGCTCATCTCTTTGGACGTTTCTATGCAACACGCAGAGAGCATTAGGAGAGCTTAATGGAATCCAAATTTTTCTCTGGAATTTGCTGATCATCTTTCTTTAAACTAAATTAAAAAATAAAACAAGAAAACAAACAAGCAAACAAAAACCCTGACCACGAAGTGAATACTCCCAGTGTGAAAACAGATGCTAAACCACTGCAGAATTACTTAGATCATTTCACATTAATAATATAACATGGGTGCACACAAGAGAAGACCTAAAGGACAGTGCTGGGAAGGGAGGGTGGCAGGGGAAGAGATGGAGAGGTGGAAGGATTGCATTAAAAGGCCTCTGGAGTGTATAAGTGTATAACTCTCCATCTTTTAAAGATCATATACCTGAAGTGAATATCACCAAAATAAAATAAGGGGGGGGGGGGAGGGATAATTCAGATGCTGCCTTTTCTTCCTGTTTTGTTTTAAAAGGGTTGGGGGGATAACAACAAAACTAAAAGTTAAAAAAAGAAATGAAAAAAAAAAAAAAAGAAAGATCCCACATCTCAAACCACCAAGGACTTTACAAGGCCACAATGAAATTTGCGGATATGTCTGTACAAATCCCCAGACTGCGTGAACCGTCTCTCGCACCACTTGCACCCATGGGGTTTCTCCCTGGTGTGCACGACTGCGTGGCGGCTGAGGTTGTGGGAATACTGGAAGCTCTTTCCACACTGGCCGCAGGTGTAGGGCTTCTCCCCTGAGTGAGTCCTCTCGTGCCTCTTTAACGTGTACATGCAAGAAAATGTCTTTCCGCAGAGGGTACAAGTGGGGACCGACCCGTCGGGGGACAGGCGGGTCCGGGAGCCGTCCTTGTCACGGAAGTGCGAGCTCAGGTGCAGCTGAAGGATGTGCGGGCTCGGGAACACCTTGCTACAGAGGGGGCAAATGCAGATATGCCCTGCAGGCACAAGGACACCCGCAGAGATGTCCGCCGAATCCATGTCATCCTCACTCTCATCTCGCTCTTGATCTATATCCTCCTCTCGGGCATGAGAGCTGCCATTCCCCGCGAACATGTGTCCTAACCCTGTCACTAGGCTTTTGGCTGAATTCCCAAAATGCTGACTCTCCGGACTCCTGGCTTCACCATCCTCCTGATCTGACAGCAAGTCTTGTTCATCTTTAACAAGTGGCTCGGTACCCTGCTGCTGGCTGTCGGAAGCCAGCTGTCCAAAGACATAAGAGGGGTGTAAGGAATCTCTCCCCAGCACAGGCTTGAAAGACAAATCCAGCGCGCAGTCCACATCACTCGAAGCCAGGGGATAGTTAACAGACCTTTGGGACAAAGGTCCTGTGGAACTATTGACATTAGCCTTTGTTTTTCCAGCTGCTGTGGCGCACGGTTCTGCCTCTGTCGGCACAGAGCTGACACTTATATGATCAGAGGACCAGGCGGGGTGACTGCTGACCTTTTCTTTGCCTGCTGCTCTCTCGTATTCTGCAACGCTGAATTTTTGTTTGTTTCCTGGGTCAAACTCGTGGACCTGGGGCACTCCAGCATCTAGAAAATGCTCCGCTTTCTCCAAACCAGCCGCCTCATCATTGATCTTCTCTTCCGAACATAATTCTTTATCTTTCAACTTGCCCTTGCAGACTTTCACAATGTCATACATGTGAAGGTAGCTAGCCGCAGCCAGCACATCTTCCACCGGGAGACTGTTGAATTCCAGCTTTCCCTCGTACATGAATTCAAGCAGCAGGCTGAAGGCTGGGGCTGTGACAATGTCACTGTTCAGATGCACAATATCCCTTTTGTCTAACTGGTCCCTGTAGAAAAGATGGAAGTACATACTGCAAGAGGCAAGAACGGCTCTGTGAGCTCTGAATTGAGCTTCTCCAACTAAAACAGTACAGTCACACAGGAAGCCCTGGTGACGCTGCTGACTCAGACACTGCAGCAACTGGCGGCTATGGTCTGGAAACTCCATTCTTCCTTCATAACCTGTTCAAAACAGGAAAAACTTGAATGCTACTGTAAACTAAAGCCTCCTAGCAGCTGTAACAAACAGATCGGCTTTTTGGTAACACAAGCCAAAGAAACAGCCTTGGAGATAACGTTTACTGTTAATTGTCTGTAATAGTTCTATTAAAGCGGGGGGGGGGGGGGGGGGACGACGACACGGGGACGGGACCGACACAACATGTTTCTCATCCTTTCGCACCTGCTCCAAACAGGAAAAACTTGATTGTAAGTAAACAAAAGCTAGTAAAGCAGCAGCCCCTCCAACCTTTGTTTCTCCCACTAAGCACTTTAATAAAATTAAGAGCAGGAAAGCGCAAACACGGGGGGGGCGACACCACCACACTCCCAGGCTGTCCTCCCAGCAATGCTAACTCGGGGCATCTTTTAATAAAGCTTATTACTCACGTCACGCACATGCACACACGCATATTTAAACTTTAGCCTCTATCGTTATGCACCAAATCACAACAAAACGGTCGCGGCCGGCGCCGGAGAAGCGGCGTGCTGGCGGCGGGGGGGTGTGCGGGGTGCAGCGGCCGTGGCCCCGCATGCGGAAAGGGGAGAGGGGGATAAAGGGGGAAAAAGTTTCCCTTGAAGTTATTAAAAGCCAGGGAGTAAACTCAGCAGCGTGAGGACAGAGGGAGGTTAGGGCTGAGGCAGCAGCCGGCCACCCGCCGCGGTCGGGCTCTTACCTTCTCGCGGGGCGCGGCGGAGCGGCCGCGGGCGCGGAGCCGGGCGGGCAGGAGGGAGCGCGGGTGTGAGTGCGAGCGAGGCGCGGCGGGAGGAGGGAGGCAAGCGGGAGGGAGGAGGGAGGGAGGGAAGGAGGAGTGCTCGGTTTGCTAATTACACCGCAAGCTGGAGAGTCAGCTGCTCTGACTTCACTGCGATGGAAATGCTACCTCCAGCTGTGCGCCTTTTAATGCCATATGTTACTCCAAATCTCGCTACCAGCCAACCACAGCTTGCTGCCTTTTAAAGTTCCAGCCGCCCCATTTATAGCCCGCGATTAAATCCCACAAACTTGCCCCGAGCCCGCCCCCCCCATATACATTCGGCCCCCCCCCCCCCCACTTCCAGCCGCAAAGTTTCTCCCCGCAGCCCTCCGCGGTGACCTTCGCCGGTACCCGGCTCCGCGCAGCGCGGAGCGGGGGGGGGGGGGGAGGGGGTGTGGAAACACACCGCGGAGCCGCTTTTGGGAACCCTCCCGGCCTGCAGCCGCGCTAACTTTGCAGGGAGGACTTTCCCTTGCGGAGGGGGGGCACGGGGGACCGGCCAGCTCACCGCTACTCACCGGCGTGCGACGGTGGGGCTCAGCGTCCGCATGTGCGCAGCGCTCCGCGGGTGCGGCGCGGGGCCAGCGGTGCTGTGGAGCAGGTTGTTAGCCGGCCGCTCTCGCGATACTTTCCCTCCGAGCCGCGGGTGTCTGTGTGTGTGTGTGTGTCTGTGTCTTGTGTGTGTGTGTGTGTCTGTGCGTGTGTGTCTGTGTCTGTGTCTGAGCGTGTGCGTGTGTCCCCGTCTGGCGCACACAATAGCCCCCGCCGCCCCGGCCAGCCCTGCCGGCGGCGCCCGGTGTGCGCTGCCGGCTGCGCCCTCCCCCTCTCCTCCCCCTCCTCCCGGCCGCTGCATTGGCAGCGCCGCCGTCCCGCTCCCAACTCCGCTGCGCCGCCGCGGAGAAGGCGCGTCCGTCCGCCCGCTGCAGCCCGACGTGTCGGGGGGGAGGGGGCTGGCCGCGGAGAGCGGGGCCGGGTCCGCGAAAGGACGGGGTTGGGGGAGGGTGTGAGCGTGGCCGCTGCACGTCGGCGGAGATGGGGCGATGAGAGGCGAGGCGCTCCCCTGGATTTATTTGTAGTTTAGCGTCAGCTGATAAATACCGGATGCCTACAGATTTTTCAATATGACCTTTTCGATCGTTCATTTGAATTTTAAATTTTAATTAGCTGTAATCCCATCAAAAGTGAGCGCCTTCGGGGGGGGGGGGGAGCGGAGGGGAGCGCGGACGGGGCCTGGCCGCGGTTCCCCCAGAAGCGCCTGGGGACAGACCCGGCCACCGCAGGGATCTGCCGCTGAACTCCGGTTGCCGGAGTTCCGGAGCCTCCGCGGGAAGCTGGAGCGTGGCCGGCGGTGGGGATACGCTGAGGGGGATGTCCCGGGAGGCTCCGGCCATGTCAGCGCTAGAGCGGCTGCAGGCGTGAAGCAGCGGGTTGGGGGTCCGGGTCGAGGTTGGTGCTCAGGTTTTTGCTGTCCTTGGAAAAGAAAAGGGACAAGTTTGGGAGTCCTGTTGGGTTTGGGGGGAGCGGAGTTCTGGGGTCACTTCAGAGCTCCCTGCGAGCACCCTACGAGGTGTTGGTCAGAGTCTCTCTCCCATGTCTTAGCCGCCAACGAGTAAAGCAGGGAAACTCCCTTCCCCTGGGTTGCCTTGTCTAGATCATAATAACCGCAGGATAGCAGCTTTTTGCCTTTTTTTTTTTTTTTAAATATGTTTTCTCCAATGCACAATGGTAGTATCAACATCTTAATACATCAGGTTATCAAGTGGTACATTTGTTAGTAACTTAATCCTGGGTTTGGTTATTTTATCTTTGGGCAGTTTGTGAGAGAAGTCAGGGTCCGCACTGCTGACACCACTTTTTTTCTCATGGACCTCAACCTGTTGGCAGTGAATGTCAGGATATTTTGGTGGTTTTGAGCATTGACTGCGTCATCATAGAGCTTTTAGGTATTTGGTAATACTATCATCCATACAGTTCAAATTGTGAAACTGCAGCCCAGAACGTAAAGCTGCCCAGCTCCAGCAAAATAGTTAAAGGTCCTGTGGTTAATTCTGTCACCGTTCAATAAAGCTGAGAGCTTTTATCATTTTGTCCACAATGGCAGACAGGACCAGGGAATGGAGGTCACTCTCATGTTGAAGATGGTCTTATCCTGCAGGTGCAGCCTGATAATACAGCCTGTTTCAAAAGCAGAGCAATTTCTTCCCCAAATTAAAAGTGCTGCTTCCACTAAGTTACTCCGAGGATTTGTTGCCTTGCAGAGTTTCACTGTCTTCATACATTGGAAATGTGAGGCAGTCTCTTGCATTCATATAAACTATGCTGCTTAGCAGAAATCCCTTATTTTGTGTAATTCGTTGTTGATTTTTCCCTCTCCCCTTTAATAATATGGGGAGAAAAAATAAGATTAAAAAAAAAAAACTAAGGCTCTAAGTCCTGCTTGGGTGCTGTAAGCTAGGAATAATTATCTACAATTAGGCAGTGTCTTACTTTTAGTAAACCAATTTCAATTTCACAATAAGCCTGTGGTCACTACCGAGTTTGACATGTCAGAAAACACAATAGCATTCCCATTTTCTCTAGGTATCCATTTTGTGCATTGCTGGCTTGCTTTTCCAGTGCTCAGAAGTGCTATACTCACTTTCACACCAAGACAACGATAGATACAATACAGGTGTTGTACTGATTTAACTACAGTTGTATAAAATACTGGTAGTACAACTCTCTAATGTAAACAAGCCTGAAGTCATTACTGGAGGCAAGGCAACAGGAAGAACTGCCCCAGAAACTTTATTTTGAGTGCTCCTGTGTTTCTGAAAGCCCTTGTGAAAGCACGACACGGGAAGCAAACCCTCAGCTTTCATCTCCCTGGCCCCTGAGCCCTTTGAAGGCTGACAGCTCCCCGACCACGAAGCACTGAAGAGGCTCCGTTTTCAGTCCTTCCTCGAGGGAACAGAGCCAGGCAGCAGCTGTTCGGACGATACGGAACTCTCCAACCAGTGTCTGTGCTCAGGGGAGATCAGAATCATCACACTGCCATTAGTATGGCTGAAAGTGAACAGGAGCTGATGGAAGACATTGGGAGCCACTATGTTAGTCATCCTTGTGCAGCCACGTGCGTTCCTGGGTCTGGCTAAAACCCTCTTGGGTGCCAGTGAGCCTTATGCTGCTTATGGAGCCTTCTATAGTTGATGATGAAGCCTAGGTTTAGGGCAGAGAGAGTGAAAATCAGTGGTGCTGGCACAGCTTTCACTTGCCAAGCAAGGCTAGCCCCACTCCTGGTTGTTTATGTTGCCTGGACACCAGCCAAAGCCCACAGAAATTAGTAGAAAACCCAACTGGATCAGGTCCATAAAGCCTGAGGACTCACTTCCATTCTTACCCCTTTGATCCAACAAGAATATATATTTACTGAGCAGGGCCTCTCTAGCCCTCTTTGTTGGCCAAATGCAGAAGTGGTAACAACAGGTTTTTCATGCGATTTAATCACTTTTTCTCTCACCACATTGGGCAGAAGCCTCTTTGTGTTCATTTCTACATGATTTTAGTGCTTTTATGTTGTTCATTTGCTTTGTTTTGTTTTATTTGTAGGGCAACTTTGTGGTAGTCCAGTCACATTTCATATGCAGAGTCAGGGCCTGAGACTGTTTAATACTTGCGGGATTAATTTAAGTGCGTTGGTCATAGTGAGGTTTATTTGCTGATGTTCTTCCAAACTTTCCCAAAGGTTGGTTTATCTCGTGCAGACATCAAAGGGCATTAGAAGGACTGAATGTTTCATTCTCTCCTCTGAAATGGAGAAATGTAACCCCAAAGGATGCTGAGCCCTGGGGTGGTAAGAGAAGGAGCTGCCATCCGTGTCCATGGATCTTCCCCAATTAGCAATCTACTCCAGTACTTACCCTGCAGTCAAATCTAAGGTCAGGATTCAGGGGGTTGCTCAGTTTTGCAGTCACGTCATAAAAGTGGGCATGACCTTCCCAAAGATCTTTTCAAGCAGGTCATCTAAGACTCAAGGAAGCATTAACTTGCACTATTGCCATTCCAGACATTAATCAGAGCATACATTGCAGTCTCCTCAGAAGTGTGCTTATGTGAGTCGTATTTTGTTTATGGCTGTCCTGCTGATTTCTCCCTGATAACAAGACCCTGTGTGAACTGGAGTATTTGTGAGTACATATTGTAGCAGCTAGGGCCATTGTCAAATCATTCTACCAAATAGATAGGCTCACAGCACTAAGCATATATAAATTACATATTAACTTGGTTTTGCTATAACACAGCTGTCAATCAGAATGCACCAATCTAGTGACATACATTAAGAGCGCAAAGGACTCTGCAGAGGTACCGCTGGCACAGGTAGTGTTCTACTCCACAGCAAGAGCTTGCAACATCCCCGTTTGAACCAGCCAGGCATTTAATGTTACACCTGTACTTCAGCTCCCTTGTCAGCAGCTGGGATACAGCTTCCTCGCAGTTACTCATCTTCAGTAGTTGCACTCAGCTTACCAAACCCTCAGCTTCTGGTTGTTTTTGTTACAATCTGCTGTGTTCTGGATTTCTAGAAATGGTAAATGAAGGTACTTTTTCAGCCTTTAAAAATACACTGTTTTTTTTTCCATAAAGGGAACGCTTCTTGGTTTGCAGTGGTGAAGGAAATTTGCATGGCATTGATAAAACACACTCTCCTCTTTGAGAGGGTTTTTTTCCCTCTTTCACCCCTGCTAATCACCCTGGCAGCCATATTTTAATGTTTCTTGGGTTTCCTTTGGCACATTCAGAATATAATGTGCATCTACTTAAAAAAAAAAAAATCTAATACAATGAAGCCTGTTATTTAATTCTTACGATTTGTTTTATTTAGCCACCCCAAGAATGAAATCTGAGAGCCCATGTTATAAATTAACATGTATATAAAGTAACGTGTATAGAAGTTTGTAGTGGGATATATGGAGAATGACAGTGAAAGGCCTAAATACCAGTGGACAGTAGGAGACAAAATTGATGTCTGCTTTGGGACCAGGCATAAGATTTAGCAGGCCCATGCAAATGTCTTTAAATCAGATGTTGATATTTTCTCAGATCAGCAGAGCAGCACTGGTAGGGTCCAGTGTAGTTACTAATTTCTTATTAAAGGAGAGGTTCTTAATTGGCATTGCTCTATTTGTAAACAAATAATACACTGTGTTAACAATGCACTTTATTTTAGTAACTCCCAGGAGAGGGCTAAATACTGCAGAAGTGTTTTGCTAGATTAGGCCTGGGAAATCTCACAATGGAAATACTTGCTAAGCGAAAGTATAACCTAGAATAAAGGGCTTCATACTAGCAGTGTTCTGGTGCCAGTTTAGAAGCACTCCCTCAGAAAATGTTTTTTTCCCAGGATAAATCAATTTACCTCTAACAATTAGCCTGAGCTTTGTATGTCAGAGAGTTGGCATACCTATCCCACTGTCTGTAAAAGGTCTCTCAAGCAGGATCCATTAATCTTTTGGGACTTGTGGGTTTGGCTGACCATATTCTTATAATAAGTTTTGTGATCCTCATTAGATAAACCAGCAATCTGAGGGCATAAAAGACTCCTATCTTTTCCCATGTGTGTGGCATGTAATCTCGGTCTTCTCTTGAGTTTTGCTTTTCCATGGGGTTTCCAAATCCACCCAGCCTGAGCAAATATAAACAAACAGAAGCATCCCAGATGCCAGTTAAAATAATAAAATCCTAATAATCTTACTTTTCTCCATTCCCCATACTAAAACCTTCATGAGCTACACAGTCCTACGTGTACTACATTGTCATTGCTACAGTTTCTTTGTTGTTGGCCTTAGTGATTCCCACTTCTGCCTTCTCAAACCCATCGACATAGCTGCAGCAATCACCTCTATTGCTTCTTTATCGTTTTATCAGGTACAGAATGAAAACCAAGCTCCTTGCTCCCACCTCCAAGACCCTCGGTAGTTTGGAGTGATCACACTGGCGTTACCTTTAACCCCATTCTGTACCCTCCCTGGACATTTTCTTTTTCCCTCACCCTATAACATTTTTGTGTTGTCATGTGAGGCCCCTTCAGCATGGACATCTGTCTTGCTCTTTGCCATGACTCAACCTTTCTTTGGTGTCATTCACAGTGTAGTCAAAAGGAGCGTGACCAGCAGGTCGAAGGAGGTGATCCTGCCCCTCTCCTCTGCTCTCGTGAGACCTCACTTGGAGTATTGTGTGCAGTTCTGGTGTCCTCAACATAAAAAGGACATGGAACTGTTGGAACTAGTCCAGAGGAGGGCCACGGGGATGATCAGGGGACTGGAGCACCTCCCGTATGAAGACAGGCTGAGAAAGTTGGGGCTGTTCAGCCTGGAGAAGAGAAGGCTGTGTGGAGACCTCATAGCAGCCTTCCAATATCTGAAGGGGGGCTATAGGGATGCTGAGGAGGGACTCTTCATTAGAGACTGTAGTGACAGGACAAGGGGTAACGGGTTAAAACTTAAACAGGGGAAGTTTAAGTTGGATATAAGGAAGAAGTTCTTTCCTGTTAGGGTGGTGAGGCACTGGGATGGGTTGCCCAGGGAAGTTGTGAATGCTCCATCCCTGGCAGTGTTCAAGACCAGGTTGGACAGAGCCTTCGGTGGCATGGTTTAGTGTGAGGTGTCCTTGCCCATGGCAGGGGGTTGGAACTGGGTGATCTTAAAGTCCTTTCCAACCCTAACTGTTCTATGAGTCTGTGATTCCATGATTCTAGTTAGAGGAGCTGGGATGCGGATTTTGAGAGAAGTGGCACTGGATAGGAAGGATTTTGGGGTAAGTCAGGGAGCTCTGTGCAGTGAGAACCTGGGCTTGGTATGCTCTCAACCTCTGCTTGACTCCTTTTGGTGCCTGGATGCCAAACCCATGCCTCTTGCAGCAGCCCATCCCCCAGGGATGGAAAGAGAAATGGGAGGCTGGGGAGCAAGACAGAGGGTTTTTTTCTGGTCAAACAGAGCTGCTGTTTCTTGGGACTGTATAATAGTCATCACACTGGTCGCTCTACTTCCCTCTGATGTATTCCAGGTGGAGGGGAAGTCCAGAGAGTGTCATGTAAGAAATGCAAATAAAAATATCTTTCTAGACTTCCTTCTCTTACGTACTGTCTGCCAAAAATCTTCACTCCCCTCTTTTACTGTTTTGCCTATGGATGCGCTTTACACTTTTATCTTGCTTTTCTGGTAAAAGAAGAAGTACTTGCTGTGAGTTTACATAACTTGCCTTTTACTGCTCTGGAAATGCATGTGGAACTTTGGTCTTAATTAAACTCTCAGTGTAAGTCCTGTTTTAATGAATCACTAAAATATGTGAATAGCATTAAACTTCAGAATATGGCTGCAGGCTGGTCACCTGGCTGGGTCTGTGGAGCACTGAGCACCTAGGTGAAGGGATGCTCTATAACCTGAGTAGGTTTGAATTTAGCTTCAGGTAGACCCATCGGCCTGTGGAAGGTTTTGTTCCTGTCTATTGAACACTGCTCCTGCTTTATGGCTTCACTGTGCAACTAAGTGATGCACTTCATGGCATTGGGGGTTCAAGCTGCAGATTGGGATCCCAGCTATTATATTACCTAGTTCCTCCTGCACCACAGCTAAGAGCCTGAGCTCCACCTGCACTCATGGAGGAGAATGTTTTTAGTAGGTTGCTTTTGGAAATGGAGTGGATGGTGAAGATGCCAGAAAACATGCAAAACCTTGGGAAAAAATACCAGTTCTTTAAGACATACTCCTGATGTTCTGCAAAGTGTCAGTCTTGTCTGGAGAACCCAGTGACACTTATTAAAGAACATTTGAAAAAAAAGGCTTCCAAAAGACACTTAGCACCATGCTTAACTGGAGGTTAGCCTGTAACAGTTAATAAGTGAAAGGAAACAACCTGGAATGGTAATCACCTGCTGGGGACCTTGGGCATCTCTGGTAGGATGTTGTCTGGTCAAAGCAGGATGGGACAAAGGGACCACTGTCATGGAAATGGTGCTGATGGCAGCATTTCCATGTGCTATACAAAGGGGTTTTGCAGAAGTTGGCACAACAATGAAGTGTTCCTTTGCAGGGGAAAAAAGAAAAGGGGGGGGGGGGGGGAATTAAGAGTACAACTAAATGGACAAGGAGATTTGCAGAAGAAGTAGCAGTGAGCCAAAACCCTGTGTTTTTTACTTCTCTCTTAGTTTGGATGACCTTCAAGACCCAGACAGGAGGATGTGCCTTGATGGTCCTTTTGGCTGGTATGACCATAGGACTTTAGTTTCTGTAGCCAGCAGCGTACACAAAGTGATGTGCTGCTGCTCATGTCTGCTTTTAATTCCACAGTCCAAAAGGCTAAGTACTTATTTTCATCCAAGTGAAGCCGAGATAGCTTCCAGTTCAAGTCCAGAGCAACGTTCAAACTACACCTTTGTAATAGGGATACTCACCAGCTCTCTGATGTGTCTTAGTGATGAATATGGGGGAAGATTTGTGACTACACATGTTTAGACCAGACTTGTAAGAAGGCAATGCAAGAAACGTATAGCAGAGGTCCTTTTAAGACCAGTTATGATAAAGAAACCCCTGAAATTTTGGGCTTTTGTTTGGTTATCAGAAGTTACCAAGACTCTCCCAGCTCTTCCAGCGCTGCATTTGATGCAGAATCACTACTGAGAAGACTGACTCTGATGCAGAAACTGAAATCCAAACAATCTCTCTCTCCTAACAAGGAGATCAGATTGCCAATTTAACTTATGTCTGCTGGTAAGGTGGGCAAATGTAAGGAGATTTCTATAAAGCAGAGATTGGAAAGAAAGAAATTGCAAGTTAAATGGTGTTTGAAGTGATAGGGAACTCTGGGGAAATAGGCAAAACCTGAAGAGCTGCGAAAGAATAAAAATGGTGAAGCTCTCCAGAGAGGCTGAAAACAGTACATTTTATTTACTGGAAAAGTAAGATGGGTAAAGGCCAAATCCCACAATCCCTTACTCATGCAAGGAATCCTGTTGACTTAAATACTTGTGCAAAAGTATTTTTGCGGGTAAAGGATTTGTTGGACTGCGTCCAAAGCTGGGTTAAGGCTGGTGTTTTCACAGAGGTGGCAGTCTTCCGTGCGCCAGCCCAGGCAGCGAGCGGCAACCAGGGCACACGTTTCACAGGGCGCGCCGAATAAACGAAATACCCTCCCCGCCGCTTTGCCTAAGCGTGCGGGAGCGCGGGGCGCGCGGGAGGGTGGCGCAGTGACCTGGGGCCGGGTCGGCGGTTACAGCTCTGCCGCGGCCGAGCGCGGACCCTCTGCCGCAGGACGCGGCTGCCAGCGCAAACTCGCACAAGTTGTTTTGGCGCCTGGCCTAGAACAACACGGGGCTGTTTTTTCCCGTCTGTGCTCCACTCAGTTGCACCGGGACAATGTGAGATTTTTAATTTTATGCACAGGAGGAAGAAAGAACGCAACCTTTTTATTTCTTTTTCTTGTTGTTTTTTGGTTGGGTTTTGGGTTTTTTGTTGTTGTTTTTTGTTTTTTTTCTCTGTACTCATCTTTATGTGTGGTGTTACAAAGCCAGGTCAGCAAATACTTTATTCTGGTGACAAGTTTTCGTGCAAAGGTCACAAGGGGCAGCTGTGCGTGACCGGGGCACCTGAAATAGTCACAGACAGAAGAGAAACCCCAGGGTGCGCTGCTCTGATTCGGAGAAAACTCCCCCTTTGTCTCAGCCACCACCTTTAGCTTTCTGCAATGGGCTCCTTAGTTGAGGGCTGCTGGGTCCAGCTGAAGCAGAAAGAGGAGGAGAGCAATGAGCAGAGCAGAAGGGAAGTTTTAGGTGCTTAAACCCCTGCAGACGGATGAGACAAATCTCTCCTGTGCCCTGCTCTTGACACCAATGACTCAGGGAGCCAAGATGCAAATCTTGCACTAGTCCAGGTGTGCCTGGATGGAGATGAGTGACTCTGGACATGCACAACTCTTTCCACATCTTCAGTGCAGCCGTCAGAGTGACAGCAGCACCAGGAAGGGCTCCATCTGCCTGCATAAGCGCCATCTGAGAAAAATGAAGGATGCTCATCATCCTTATCCTCCTTCAGGACTCTGTAGAAGATGCCATGAACATGCAAAGCCCCAGTGTCATTGAGGCTTAGCACTAGACAGGTGCTCCCTGGATCAGGACCTAAATGGTTAATTTTCAAGTGTCTTCTTAGAGCAGATGTTCCCATGTGTATCCCCTCCTTCCCTCTTCTGACACATTTCCTACACAAACAGCAGATTGCATTGCTGCTGTCCTTTTGATCTGCGGGAGGGGAAGGAAAATCCCACACAAATGATATTAGTTTGCTTATCAAGCAGGCTGGTGACGGTGCAAAGGGGCATGAACCTCCCTCCCACCTCTCCCTGCCCAGATGTGTTTTCTGGGACTTTCTTCTTCAGCCTCTCCCCACTTCTGGAGCTGCTTTTAAGGTTGCTTCCCTTAAAGTAAGTCTGGAAGGAAAGAGGAGGTAAAGTTGGACAAATAGTGAAAAAATTACAACTGCAGAACATCTCTGTCTCTCTAAACACATGCAGAGGCTGGGTACAGGACAATCCGTCTGGTGACACACTGCTGGCACTTGTGTCCCTGTGCTCCTTCTGGGTACCAATGAATTAAGCCACACTGCCTGGTAAGGCTTAAGATCTTATCAGAGAGGAGACTCTCTTTGAGCTTGTGCCTGAGACCATTCCCAAACCCAAACTTACTGTCCAGGTTGGTGGAATGTTGACTCACATGTCTGCCTGGCCTCAGGGTGGTTGCAGAGGGATGGCTCTTGCAGCCTCCGTGCAAAGCAGCTTGGGGAGGGCTGGCAGGAGCCTACAGGATCAGATCAGTACAGGGAGATCAGTCCTTCCCTCTTTCTTCCAGGATAAGAACCAGGAACAGCAGATGAACTTGGCAAGATGGCAGATTTAGGATGAATCAAAGGAGGTGATTTTGTATGGGATTGTACTTAACGTGTGGATCTCCTTGATACAGCATCTTCAGTGCACCAATACTGCATGGTTTTGGAGGACCATGAGAAAATTTAATGGTCAATAAATTCACCAAAAGCTGTTAAATTCAGTGTTCTGGTTTTGGCTTAGAAAGTCACATAGTGTCGACAGCATGAAGAATATTCCGGGGAACCATCACTGATTGCTCACCCTGATCTTACATCCATCTCTCTATAATCACTGCTGTTTGTTGAAGAGAAGGCACTAGACTATGTGTACCTTTGGTCTGCCACAGGATGGCCTTTTTTATATTACTATCTTGAGATAAGGCAGAAAGCTTGCTTTTGCTCTGCTGCAGGTGGTAGTTCTGAAAGTCCTCTAAACTTGGTGGAGATGATGGAGGTAGGTGTGGTGGCCACTGATTTTTCTAGCATTGTCCTCTTAATTCCTTCCTGTGACTTGACTGGTGTGAAAAAGGCAAATAATTCTGCCTGAGCTCTTTCCTAGAAAGACCAGACATCATTGTTCAGGAAGACCCTTTGGGATGCTTAGAGCTGCCAGTGTCACTGGCCTTGCCACAGCAGCCAGGTGGATGCAGTGACATGGAGCAGGACACATGCATGAACTAGCCTAACACTGAGCTGGCTGCTGCTGAGAAACCTAAACATAGCTGGTGGAATTTGGGAAATTGGATCTTTTTCTGCTTTTGATTTTGTCTTCTTTCCCTGCTTTAGCACCATCCTCATTTCTAACCCCTAGCGGTAGGCTCATAGCATCAGTGCTCTCTCCTGTTTTATTTAGAGGCTTCTATAACAAACACCTGATTATTATGAAATAATGTTTCTTGAGGCAGGGATGGGGAAGCTCAAACGTGACACTGTCACCAGCCAAAACAGCAAGCCAGGGAGTGACTGGTTTAAATGCTCTAAATAACAAATTCTTTTAAACCAAAAACAATTCCAAAGAGATTCAGCATATTTGCAGATGTTATTCATATAAGAGGAGAGTCAAATATCATTAAATAACTCACTAAGCCTGACTGGCTCACTGGCTTAGAGAGGATACACCAAGCTTTGCTCTCTATTTCACTTGGTTTCTTGAGCTTTTAACCAGAATCAGGCAGTTTGCAGCAGTCAGCCCACATGTTCAGTTCAGCTCCTTCTTCTGTGGTTAAAATTTCTCAAAAGTATGTAATGAAAACAGCTCTGTGTGACTGTTCACCAGCATTTCCACAGAGGCATAAAGTACTCATGGATGCTGGGTGGGCTTATGTGGCTGTGTGCATTAGGGAGAGTACATGCAGTGATGCAGGCTGGCATGGGCAGTGCCATCACCTCTGCTCTCCTAGCATCAGAACATCTGCCCCCAGTGCTGCTCTTGGAGTGAGCTCAGCCCTTTGCAGCAGTCAGGCAGAAAGTATGCACAGGCAGCAGTGGGGAAAGGGAAGAACAGGTTGTATTTCTTTCATGGCATTTCAAATGCAGCAGCTTTTCCAGTTGCATTTGGGATATTTCTTGGATGGCAGTTTTCTGATATCCTTGGATTTCATAAATTTCTGATGTTTAGTGTTTCATCTTGGCTCCAGGTGAAAAAAAAACCTTCCCAGTTCTTTCTTTCCATTTACATTTTCTTATTATTCCTCTATTGCAACAAATCAAGTGAGCTCTCATTTCAAAAAGTGTGGGGTAAAAAATCTAGAGTTTAGTGTACTTTAATTTTCCTGTAACTATTCTGAAGCTGATAAAGTTATGAGAAGTTAGAGACTGAAAGAAAAGCAGTTGGGAAAATGGGGACAAATAAATCATTCCCGTTCCCCACCGTGGCACTTCCCCAACATTTTGTTCAGCAATAAGAACAATAGGAAACAGAATTATTTATTAAGTCACCAAATGTCCTTTGTGAATGCTAAAGAAAGTGTTTTTTTTTAGTTTATTTCCATTAAGTACTGATCTTCGTTGCTGTACATTTTTAGGGTATTCAAAAGGGGGGTTGTTTTTTGGGAGCATACGTTTAGTTGAAAGGACACCAGAACTGCCTGAAGCAAATTTGTTTCAAATTCAGATGAAATCAGGTGAGGGAGGGGGGAAAATAGGAAAAGCTAAAAATAAAAGCTTTGGAGAAAAGCAGGTTATGGTAGGCTCATTCCCAGCCATCAGGAGTTCATGCTAAATATGGGAAGCAAGGATTCACCTAGAAGTGTGAGAAGAACAGGGTGTCCATCAGGCCATAATCACTCTGTGATACGAGTAGAAGCTGAAAACAATTTCTCTGTGCCTTTCCCAAAGTTGCCAGCATCTCTCATTCCCACCCCATCGTTCACGTGGTACAAGCTCCCTTTCCCAGCTGCATTTGCAGGTCCCACCAGAAGTGTTACCAGAGCTCAGGCTTTAGGTGGTTGCCCTCCACATCAGTAGACCATATGATGTCTTTCAGCATTTAAATAAATAATTTTGTCAGTTTCATTGCGTTGTGTGTAATATATATTTATGAAATGTGTGTCCATATGATTTCTACCACTGAGCTTCTAACCCTGTGGCGGCCTTAAGTCTTAGTAGACTTACACACAGCAAGACTCAAATTCTTTAACATCAAATCATTCATTGCTTGTTGTTGGCAATAATATAATCATATGCAGGGCTTAATCCTGTAAACATACACAAGTAAAGTTACTTACATATCTTAGACTTTGGTGCATGCAGCCATTTGAATAAACTCCTCAGCCTGAAAGTGCATCTGTACAGTATTTAATGCGAAGGGTTTAAGCCAGCCTGGGGTCTTTGAGCTAAATATATAATAATTATTATAATGAGAGTATTAATGATTTGTTTGTGTGCTGCTCTTGGATCTAGTGCCAAATATTATATAGAATGCGTATCTGGGAATAATTCAGCCCTTTGTATTTTACATCTGTAATGATCCATGAGTGAGTTGCTGGATTCCGTCTCATTTGTATATGCCGTATTTTTTTCCAGAACATCTGTTTAAACCCACACTGGATAGCTGCCAGATTAGTGGAAAGGATATGATATACAGAAGACTTTTGTTTCCTCCGAGCAAGGAAAAAACTCAAGTTACAAGTTGGTGCATATTGCCGAGAAGAAGCAACTTTTTCTCTCCAGAAGCAGATGTCCTGTAGTGTTTGAAAATGAAATGTTTTTGTGTCTTGCAGGCAAAGGTTCTGTGCTTCAACAATATTGATTGTCAGTTAGTACAGGCTGTCAGCCTGCCGTGGTTAACCTACCAGTTGTTGGAGAGACAATCACAAGCAATTAAGAATCACATTTCGCAGTTTCAAATGCATCCATATTGCCACTTTATTCAAAATCCTTTTTTTCATGTTGGAAAGTACATTGGTGAGAGAGAAGTTTTCTTCTTTCCCCCTGCCAACCATATTTTCATTGCTGGCCAAATTAAGAGAGATATATATTGCTCATAAACTTGCTGCAGCTTCTTGATTAAAATCTTACATCCAACACTCCTTTCAACATCAATCTATAATAATAAGGAGGGAGCACATTGCCTTGCATGTCTTTGTGTTGTGCCTCAGATGCAAAGCACCAGGGAAGCATCAGGGAAAGATTCAGCTGCAGAACCAGCAGTAGTGCAAAGATAAAAGGACAGACCTTTGAGGTTTGAAACATGGAAAAGAATAGTAAGATTAAAACTAAGGGCCAAAGGCTTAGCAGCTGCAGGTACAATGGTGCTGGCTATGCAGTGGTTATGGGGTAGCAAAGTGCTGAAATCAACCTGTTATACCAAGAAAAACATCCTACGTGGGATGAAACACAGAGTGCTATACACCCCCTGAATCAGCAGCACCTGGAGAACTTGTGGCTCTTGTCAACCCTCTGACAAGCCTCTTTCAAGGCTTTGGTAACTGGAGGTCTTTTACAGGTAAATATTGGACACTGGGCCTTGGCATTCTCTTCCCATAACTCAGTGTGTTACAAAGCCTAGTTGCCAGGCACTATGCACATTATGTTTGACAAACTGTGCATACAGTCACCTTGGCTGGTGGTTTTGGTCCAAACATCTGGGAACCATCTCAATCTCATAAGCCAACATGACTTAGAAGGACTTCAGGCAAAAACAAATCCTGTCTCCTTTTCCAGAACTCTTCCAAACCAAATCACTTCCTAAAAGTAACAAAAATCCATCAGTTCTTCCAAGAGAGCACACCACTCACAGCCTTGAAGAGATTTCTGACCAGCAGATGACTCTCCCCATGGGGTTTCTCAGCACCCTGAACTTCAGAAGCCCTTCTCATGCCTCAGCCATCCACCTCTCATGAACTCCATATGTGGTCTGGGTCCAGAATGCCCAGGGGAATGGGATCAGAAGCAGCACTGGCAGGTTTTGCTGGCGGGAATATGTCCCTTGAAGGACAAATGAAGTTCTGCCTTACACACAGGAAAGGCAAGTAAATCTAAAGGCCTAAGCAAAACCCTATACATCAATCAGAGATGATTGGCAAGACCTCTAGTAGAAATGTCAGCATGCACTTACACAATTGAGAGGCTCAGAAAAACAAGTTGTCTGTGAACCTGTCCATGGAAAGGGTTTCTTTCCCACCTCGCATTCCCCTCCATCCCTTCATCATTACAAAAACCCCAAACCCTGAGCAACATTCAAAGCAGAGCAAGCCAGCAATGGACCTGAATCGAGTCCCATGCTGCTGCCTTGGCAGTGCAGCACTGACGGATTAATCAAGTGAAATCTTCATGATGTAGGATCTCAGCAGAAGTATTTCAGAAATGATCAACGATTTGGGGCAGCAGTACTAACAAATAAAAGGTGCTGAAAATGGGGAATCACAAGAGAAAGGGAAATTATGTGGCTGAATAATATTGAAAAGTCGTTTCCCATGCACGAATGTACACAGGTTCTGATACCAAGGCTGGTATGAGTATAAAAGTGAAGAGTTTTGCCTTAGTAAGACTTTGTCAATTCAAAACTTAGGTAAAAGGGGTTCCTGTGCAATAGCTCTCTTATTCGTCTCTCCATATTCATCTCTCCATATTCATCTCTCCTTCATACAAAACACAAGTTTGTGGTTTCACAATCACATTTTCCCATTTTTAAAACACATTTTCTCTTGCTTTGTGAGAAAGATACTGAAACTGCAAATGAAACTGTCTTGACGGAGAAAACAGAAATGGTTTTGTGTAGGACACATGAACAACGGAGCAAAGTAAACACTGACGAAAATAGGAAAGAGTGGTTTATTTTCTCTCTGATCTTTAATTTTTAGGGAATGTGGAGAACTTCCAACATTTCAGGCAAATGGGAAATTTGTAAACAACTAATGTAATAGCGAGTTTAGGTGTTAGCATGCAATGAAACAGTATCTTATTCTTACTGACAGCAGGATACAAAGATTTTTTGTATTAAGGACTCTTCCTGAAACTAGCAAGAATGATGGACAAATATCTTTAAATGGACTGCAGATCTTTGCATCACACTCAGCAACTGAATGTTCTACCTTTTTAATTCTTCTAGGATTAAACATTCAAGAAAACTAAACATGATTTTCCCCCTCTCCTATGTTTGCCATTGAGTTAAGTAGAAGGTTTTTATTGAGTGATTCAAGCTATGGAAAACATCAAGTACCCTGAGCATCTTATTATGATTTACAATCCCCAAAATCTTGATCCTGGTACCAAAGATGAGAAACTTGGATCCATATTGAGAAAATAACTTGGATTTATGCTAATCCTGATCAAACTGTTGACATAAAGCAAAGATACTAAGGTGTAATTACATTTTCCACTGATCTATGAAATATTCATGTAATAATAATGAATACATACATGCAATCATACAATATCATCATCATATACTGTGGTCAAATACATATGATATTTGCAATGCTTATACCTTGCTCATATAAATAAATATTCATTAGAACTAAAACTAACTACTGCATGGTTGGTGACAGCTGAGAATATTAAGCACTGCTACTGAATTACACCTTCAAAGGCAATTTTGAAATGACATTAATTTTCAAGTTGTGGTTCAGTTTATTTGTCCAGCTATGATAATACTTTTTCCAATGGAAAGAGTAATGTTTATACTAATTGTCATGAGAATGTCTAAGCATTTTCTGTGACTAGTAATCAAATTAGGGAGCTGTGAGTGTCTGTAAGTACACCAATGTTATTCTATTTTCATATTTAAAACTGGCCTTTCCCACAGCTCATTGAAGTTTATGTTCTAGCCACATGTCCCACAGATAAATAAACAGATGCTCTATATAAAGAGTTAGATCGTATTTTGAATGAGTGAGGAACATATGTCATCATTAAGGGAAGCTTTGGTGCCAATGCTGGCATTAAGGTAGAGGAAAGAAAACAAGGAAGAACTTGAAATAGAGCAACATAATCCCAAGGAAGTTGTCAAAACCAGAAGAGAGGTTATTTGTACTAGAGTTGGCAAGAAAACGTTGTTTGGCAGGTTTTGCTGAAAAACAAAAGAATAACAAGAGAAAATTTTGATTTTTAATTAAAAAACATCCTTTGTTGTTGGTAGTTTTGGGCTGAAACCAGAAAATATGTTTTCTTTACCTCAATGCGCCAAGCCCCTAAGTTTTGTTTGAACAGAACTTTTTGTGAGGGATTTAAGGTGCCCAGTTTTCCAATTAAAACAATGACAAAACGAATAAAACTGAAAAGCCCCGAGAATATTTCTCTCTGTTGTAAATCTGATGTTTTTTTCTTAGTAGAAAATTTTCATGCAAGTTTTTTTTTTTCACATGCCACTGGTGAAAGGAGGATATCCAGATATAGATGATAATAGATCTTTACTGTCTGAATGCAACTAGATGACATTGTTTTTATTGTTACTGTTGTGTGCTTCATAAATAGAGACTGCAAAGACAGTTCAGGCCCAAGAGATCATTGTAATCTAAATATAAGTCTAGAGACTTTATTTATAAAATGTACAGAATCAGGGTTTTTTAATTGCAAGCAGAAATATTGTTCGTAGAAAAATACCGTGTTCACAAAAAGAATTTTAGTTTCCAGGTTTGGAAAAAACTCATGATATAAAAAAAAAAAAAAGAAAGAAAACCAAAAAAAGGAAAATTTATCTGCAAAGGCCTCGTTAATTTATCTGCAATTTGAACATAGGAAATGAGCAGACAACTAACACTGAAAATCTGGAAAGGACCAAATTGCTTCTTGAAGTAGCAGAAGAGGCAGGGAAGTGTGTGAGGGGTAGAGGGGTGATCACTGATGCAATTAGAAGGCTTATGTAGGATATTGTTTCCAGGTGATGGTTGATTTTCTAATCACAAACTTCCTAAGATACATCTGAAAGTGCAGTGCATAATAATACACAAGGCACTGGAAGGATACAGCTGCTGTTACACTGATTTGTATCTCTAAAGTACCTAGAAAAGGGTTTATTTCTGGGATGAAATCCACAAGAACCAGGGGAGCCAAGGATAGGAAGGGAGAGACTGTCTCAAGGAAAGGAAAACACCCATTTCTGTGCTATCAGTGTAGCACAGTGGGATCAAGAAATCAGGGGACATGCTGAGGAGCCTCTAGCTGGTGGTACAGAGGGGAGGTGGGATGTTCTGCATCTGCACTTCAGGCATCACCTCTGGAGGAGTTTGCTGGATTCAGTGAGCTGCTTTTGGCTGCCAGTTGCATTGGCCAGTGGCAGTGTGTAAAGATTTGGCAGTACGCGGCCGGATCCGTGTGAGACTTGGCTGCCTGCACCATCTTTTTATGCACTTAATTTGAGAAATAAGTACATGACAGAAATTTCTAATGGTGTGACACAACAGAAAACATCCATTGCTCCATAGGCTGAAAACCTCCTATAAAGCCCCACATCCAGCTATTCCTATCTGAAGGAAACACCTACCTGGCACTCTGGATTTGGAAAAGAAACTTTATCAGGGAAGCTGGAAGGTTTGGGGGTTTGGGTTGTTTTTTTTTTTTTGTTTGTTTGTTTGTTTGTTGTTTTTTTTTTTTCTGGAACAGGACCATTCACACTGAAAAGCTTTGAGTTATTTCTTGTCCACATTGTGCAACTGCCCTTCTGCCTAGGTTTTCAGCCGTGCCTCTAAATGAGGCACCCACACCAACCAGCCCCTGCCAACGGGTCCTGAACGTTTAGGAGTGAGGGGCAGCCTGGTCCAGGATAGCCACTTAAATTGTCTTCTCCCAGTTGTTGGTCCCATCACCACTTGCTCTAGATCTCCTGGATGGGTAGGTCTTCTGAGGGTGACTGGAAGGAGAGCAGAGGCATGGTTTGCCAAATGCAGTCAGTGGGCATTGGCAGCCGATCGGCAATCAGGTACATTCCTACCTTGCTCCAGCTCTTTCATTTATGTGACAGTTTGTGGGAAACATCTGGCACAGCAGCTGACTGACACATTTCCAGCTACAGAAAGCTGAGAAAAATCAAAGCAGCCACCAGGGATAACAAAATGTGGGTTTATGCATCTTAAGCCTCACTCTCTTCTCGCAGTCACCAGACCTGAGCCAGGCGTAATTCAGCTAAGGTCAGTGAAGGACAAGCTAAAGATAACATGAACTTTGGTTAAAATGTTCCTGACTGATGAGACAATCCATGAACTAGGCCATCCAGGTACCCCTACTTGCACCATCACTGATTTTGTGTAGGACCTTGGACAAGTCATTTTTCTTTCCTTCTCCTCCGTTTCTCTCTCTCAGTGAGGGAAACAAGACAGTGTCACACATTTTGATATCTGCCAGTGCTGTCTATAAAAGTTAAACATAACTACAGCCATTCCAGTTCCATCAATGACTGTATGTAATTCTTGGTGATTATCCAGCAGCCAAAGGTAAAACAGGACTAGGAGCTGGAAGGTGAAATGTTTTCAGTTCAGCCAAAATGTGTAAAGCATGTTTTTACGGCAGATGATGAAGCACTGCAACAGCTTACCAGTGACTATGGCAGATTCTCCACACAGAATACCTACAGGCAGTCTGGGTATTTTTCTGACATGAAAGACAGAGGTTCTAGAGGACTAGAAATATGTTTTAACGTTCAGCTTTTGAAAGAACATCCAACAGCTGTTGTCCTTGCTACTATAAATTAAAGATAATACTATTATATGAGGGAAACCCAGGTCTCTGCAGGGCTCAGATGAATAATCCACTTACTGTGAGTGACATCAATTTGATGGATGGACCACTCGGTGGATAAAGAACTGGCTGGCTGCCGCACACAAAGAGTTGTGGTCAATGGCTCAATGTGCAGCTGGAGACCAGTAACGAGTGGTGTCCCTCAGGGATCGGTGTTGGGACCGGTCTTGTTTAACATCTTTGTCGCTGACATGGACAGTGGGATTGAGTGCGCCCTCAGCAAGTTTGCCGATGACACCAAGCTGTGTGGTTCAGTTGATACCCTGGAGGGAAGGAATGCCATCCAGATGGACCTAGACACGCTTGTGAGGTGGGCTGATGCCAACCTCATGAGGTTTAACCATGCCAAGTGCAAGGTCCTACACCTGGGTTGGAGCAATCCCAGGCACAGCTACAGGTTGGGCAGACAAGAGATTCAGAGCAGCCCTGCGGAGAAGGACTTGGGGGTGTTGGTGGATGAGAAAAGGAACATGAGCTGGCTTCAGTGTGCGCTTGCAGCCCAGAAAGCCAACTGTATCCTGGGCTGCATCAAAAGGAGCGTGACTAGCAGGTTGAAGGAGGTGAACCTGCCCCTCTCCTCTGCTCTTGTGAGACCTCACCTGGAGTTGTGTGCAGTTCTGGTGTCCTCAACATAAAAAGGACATGGAACTGTTGGAACAAGTCCAGAGAAGGGCCGCGAGGATGATCAGGGGACTGGAGCACCTCCTGTATGAAGACAGGCTGAGAAAGTCAGGGCTGTTCAGGCTGGAGAAGAGAAGGCTGCATGGAGACCTCATAGCAGCCTTCCAGTATCTGAAGGGGGGCTATAGGGATGCTGGAGAGGTACTCTTCATTAGAGACTGTAGTGATAGGACAAGGGGTAATGGGTTAAAACTTAAACAGGGGAAGTTTAGATTGGATATAAGAAGGAAATTCTTTCCTGTTAGGGTGGTGAGGCACTGGAACAGGTTGCCCAGGGAGGTTGTGAATGCTCCATCCCTGGCAGTGTTCAAGACCAGGTTGGACGAGGCCTTGGGTGATCTGATTTAGCATAAGGTGTCCCTGCCCATGGCAGAGGGGGTTGGAACTTGATGATCTTAAGGTCCTTTCCAACCCTAACGATTCTATGATTCTATGATTCTATGAACAAGCTACCTCATGGCAGCTGAGATGCGGTAATTCTGTGGGTTCTTGCTCCTACAAGCAATAACAATGGCTCTCTATAGCAACTGTGTGCTATTTCAGATTTGCATTCTCCACCACAAGAAGTGCGGCTCCACTTCCTTTTCAAGAGATGAAGCATGCACATGGTCATTAACAGTCCCCCACTCAGTTGGGCTGAAAAGCATTAGCTTGTCAAATGACAGTAACTTGATCAAATATCTGAGCACTAATATTGAAACTCCACTAGAAATGAGCAGACTTCTTTGGAGATGTGTTCATTCTTAGGACATTATAAATGTGGATGTGATTTTACGAAGTTCAAACAGGTAGACTCACATCTTCTGCCTTTGTCTACGTAAAGCTCTCCAGCTTCATAGCCAGTTACTGCTGCTGCTATCCAAAGTTACTGCCTAAAATACCCTCTGCTGTTGGAATAAACCACAACACCCCTCCTCCCACATCCAACCCTCATACAGAATGATCTAAATGCAAAAGAAATGACAAAAAGAGTGGTTTTGGAAATAATTAGGTCAATTAGAATGTAACAAGGAAAGTGGTCTAGACATAGATGGGATTTAAATTAGCAACAAACTGCTCCATTTGGGTTCTTCAGTTCAATCAGCTATTTAATCATCAATCCATCTATGTGAATTCCTAGCAAATTAAAGAATTTGCTAATTTAACATACCCTGAAGGTGGTGACTAAATTATGTATCAATGTCACTGATGCCTGCTCTGTCTAAAGCGTAAGAGAAACGCAACCAGACTCTTCAGAGGGGGGTTTTGGTGTCATACGCTAAGGATCATACAGAATGCTTCATTTTAGAAAGGTCTGTAAGTTTAAAAAAGACACTTTGGTTCTGCATTAGCCAATCTGAATTTCATTTAAACCTCCCTCGCTCAAACCTGAAGCCCATGTACAAAGCTGCCGATAAAAGAGAGGAAACTGAAATAAATTTCATTCTCAACATGTCCTGTACTCCAGAGTGGCACGTAGCCCTTTTAAAGCCAAAAGTAATGAACAATAACCACTTCTATAAGTGGCACAGTATAAGCAGATCTAAAAGTGGAGATGATATTGGGGACAATAGAGTTCTCTTACATGATATGCTAAGAGCCTAATCCTGTGGCTTGTATAGGACTTCTCCCAGGCCATACAAGATGCAGTCAGTCTCTCCTAGTGGGGCTAACCCTTCCCTAGGTGAAACTGGCCCCTATAGAAAGCCTGTGCAAGAGTTATCCATCACACAGGTCACTATTTGCAAGCAGCACATAAAAAAAAAAAAAAAATGCATTCTGGCTTTATAATTGATGCCCTGCCAGAAGCCAAAGTGTCCTTCTTCCAGGGCTCAGCTGTGATCCTCTCATGTCCTCCTTCAGAACTGACACAGTGAGGCTGAAATCAAGCTCTGAAGAAAACAAGTATATGGTCCTTCTCTGAAAGGGATCTTTGCAGAAAACGTGGGTGGGGAGGGAATGGAAGATGAGGAAGTTGGGTGGGGAACAAATCTGGAAGGAAAACAGACCTGGAATTTTTGAAAACTCTAATTTTATGCTGTACAACCTGCATGTTTTGTCCTCTTTCCTGTTCACTTTCATTTTAGACTCAGCAATATGAGGAAGCCCCTACTGTGTAGTCAGTAACAGATTGAGGATTCAATCTCAGGCCCTGCCTAGAGCAAAAAAGATGGTATTATTTGTCACACTCAGTAGCTCTGCTTAGACATACCCTAGAAAAGGGCATGCTCCTGTCTGATGAGACCAGGCTGACAGTCCTATAGATCCTTTCAGGTGTGGTGAATGGAGCGGTACTTCTACATGTAAGAGGCAGCATAGTTCCAGTGAGAGGTGCGCTTTGTCAGCACAATGACATGGGCAGGGGTTTCTGAGAGGTCTCTTGAAAACAGGCCTACAGTCAGAGTTCACATGCTTCTTGCGTGGTATTCAAATGCCCAGAAATATAGGGATGGGTGCAGCTTTGGCAAGATTTTAAAAGCAAGATAAGGAGAAATGAATAATTAGGCATCTGACTGGAGCTGAAAATTCACATCTCTCCTCAGGATTGGTGAACTGCTTTGGCTAAAATAAGATACAATTTGAATCTTTGCCAGTTGCCTCTATTAAATTGAACCTTTTTTTCCCTTAAGATCAGAGATTGCTTTGTTCAATGTTGGAGCAAGTCAGAAATTCTTCTGTGATCTCTGGAAGTTTAAGTGAGGGGGGTGGAGAAGGAGTTACCATATTGCTGCCTTTGGCACCAGATGCAACCAAGTGAATACTGCCTCCAGGTCTGGGTCTGTGTTTCATCAGGGATTCTGATGAATTAAAGAGGCTGCACAGATGCAGGTACCCACCTCACTACCTCTCCATGCCTATTTTAGGCCATTTGGCTTGGTTAAATATAAACTCCAAAGAGAGGGTCCCTCTGCCCACCCTGGGGCTGGCTGCTTTCACACAGGTTTTGCCCTTCAGCCCAGGACCTTGCACAGAGACCAGCTTTCCTCCATAGCCACTTGCTGGCTTTAAAATGACTTGTTGCCTTCCTAGATGGGCCTGATAACAACTCAGAAGTGGCTGACCACAAGTCTCGCAGGTTGTTAAATCAGATCAAGCACCACCACTGCAGCCCAGAGTAGAGCCAAAAGAAGGGTTACTAGAAAAACCCCCTTTGACTTCAGCCAAAAGTGAGATTATTTGGGCAATAAATGAATACAGCAAGCATATACTAATGTGGCCAGATCTGAAATGAAAATTAAGACAATTTTATCATTCCTTTACAGTGCCTGATTGAAGAATTTGGTCACATGGCAGGAAAGAAGGTCACTAAAGACAGCTCTTTTAACTGAATCTCATTTGTATTTTAAACTGGTCATATGCCTTTTCATTTGTGTCTTCTCGGATGTGAGTCTCCTCTTCATCTTTATTTACATTGATCTGTTTTCATATTTGGCTTTGAATTGCAAGCAGACTTTGCTAGCCAGTTTGAAGGGGCAGCAGAGGCATCCCCACTTAATTCCCATTTGCCTTGTGCCCAAGAGAAGTAACTTTTCTTGATGAAAGAGCATTACGGCAATTACATTGGCATGACGCATTTTATGCTGACTGGTCAACATCAGTTCTAGAAACAAACTGTAGCATGTGAGTGTTTCTACTCTTCCATTTGTCTCTGCAATCAGGGACACGTCAAATACATTCCATGTCACATCACGGACCAGAACAAAAGGTTTGTAACTAAAACAGTGGGACTCAGCCAACATTATCAGAAGTGTTGCATAGTGATGTTACTATAGCAAAACAGAGATTTCTATCAGAGAAACATATATCACACTCAAAAGGATAGCAGTGTTTGTAAAAATATGCAGTACATAACAAAGAGAATTTCATCATACACAGCAAGAAGATATGTTGGTGGCTACAAAGCAACAGATTTAATTCATACCTGAGAATAATTTGATTTTCAGTTTTCCTCCACACTAGTTACGACATCCAAACAGCTTGTACAAACTACTGACGGGCAGAAATTGTCAGGGAATTATGGTTTTTTAAGATCTGACTTTCTCAGCAGTTGCAAATACAAGAGCAGAATGCTGATTAGCAATAAGATGACATACGCATAAAAAAAGGACCCCAAGAATATAATAATTCAGTGCTACTTAAAATGAAATGTGGTTTTGTAAACATTACGCAAATAATGATTTGGGGAATCTAAGCCCACAGCCAAAAGTCAGGCTAAATGCATTTCCAGGGAATGTGCTGTTAGTACCTCGGCCATGATAAGATTACAGTGAGCATTTTCGACTATTGCTAACTATAAACAGAAATTTGAGCTGTGTGGGTCAATGTGGTGACTCAGCAATCAAAGTTACTTCATCCTGCTGCAGTCAGAGGACTGCAGTTTGGTTTCCAGCACCACGTTTAGGGTTTTCAGGGGGAACAGGAGATGAGTCAGGGAATTAGAGCAACCTTGCATTACTTAACTGGTGCTTGTGCCTTGATCAATGGCCATGGGAAGGCTCTGCTGTAGGGAACCCCTGCAACAGTGTCGCAGTGTCCTCACTGTTCCAGAGCGCTGTGGAGGCTGCCAGTGCTGTCAGATGGGGGGGCGGGGGGGTGAGGGGGGGTGTGGAATAGGAGAGAGAAGGAAAAAAATATGAGAATTTACTGCAGCATCACATGGCAGATAATATTTACCTTATTGTGCATGAAGTGATGCATACTGTGTCCTAGCTGTGATGCAGGTAAACACAAAACTTTATACCCCATGGCTCAAAACCACTGCTGTTTTCAGTCACTGGTAAACTAGCATGCACACAAACCCCATGACATTCCTAGAGCTGGAGTGTGTCTTTACCAGTGTGCTGCAACATCAGGCAGGTAATTAACAAATGCCTGGATAAAATGAGCAAGGTCTTGTTTATCAATCAAGGTACCATTAATTAGCTCACATGTCAATTTTAATTGGAGTTATTTGTATTAATAGTGGTAATCAGTGTAAGTTCTATGGCACACCTGCAGGGATCTGTGCTTGCTCCTGGGCTTAACTTTTGGCAAATATACTAACCTAGAAAATATCTTCACAATTTCAAAGTACAATTTTTTCGAGTGATAACTAGCTGTGTAACTGATGGCTATTTCCTAATAGAACCTATACATGGAAAAACATCATCTAACAACTGCACCTGAAATAAAAACAGAGTAACAGTGTTACGTTAGAAACTGTCTAGCTGAAGCTGTCATAAAAAAGCTCCAATGACACATATAAGGGGCTAACATTATTTGCAAATTATAATAATAGCTTTCCACATCTGTTCTCATGAAGAGGGAAAGCTGTGTGGCTGCTGGTATTTTATTTAAGGTTTGAATACATCCATATTGCTTTACATTTTGGGAAAAAAAAAAAAAAATCCATGACTCTCTTCATTATACCTTTTCTTGCTTTGTTAAAGGCAATGCTGTAGCTCAGGTTACTCTGGGGTTGCCATCATCCCAGGATCAGCTTGAGTCTCTTCAGGAACTGAATCGTCTCAGGTGTGCCTTCAATTTAAAAATGTCTCTATGAGGACAAATATTAAGGCAACCACAGCTGCTTCTGTGCTACTGAACACGCTTGTTATTTTATCATTTATAGGATTGCCAGAGCTCCCTTGTGCTGTGCGGTGTCCTGGCACCTCACAAGAGGCAACGTCTGCCCCAAGGAACCTATAATCAAAAAACAGAGGGGTGGGGGAAGGGAATTAATCAATGATTGACTTTCTCTGTGTTAAATAAAGGAGTGCCTGAGGTATGGAGATTCAACGATTTGGCTAGGTTATTCAGAGTCTATAAAAGAACTCGGAATTGAAAGTAGCCCTCTTCCATCTAAATTCAGCCATGTTGAGTCATCAGTCAATAACAAGACTGATTTCCATGGCAGTAACGTTTGGAGGCTTTAATCAGGTTTCATGTCCTATTATACTGGGTACTGTGTAAATATAGAATAACAGATACTCTCTGCAGGCATGTCCTTAAACAGATCCCCGCTGATTTCAGTGGAACATTACACATCCAGAAGGATATCCTGGGGTAGATCTGATTTTCTAAATAGGGATGAGCTGCAGTAGCAGGGAGTAAAACCTGCAGGATTTATGGGGAACAGATTATAGGTAATGGGATCACAGGGGTGCCAGTGTAAGGCATACGGTATAGCAACTCTGTTGATCATTTGTTTTATTTTGGAAGAGGGTAAGTGAACAAGGAAAAATAAAATTTTTCAGCGGGAGTCTGGTACCTATATGCTTTGTATCTGAGTACTGGTGTTTTACTGAATTGCAAAGTTTTCCTGCCCAAGGATAAATAAAAAACACTTAACTGCAGCAAAGCTCTTCCATTCTTTTCACATGAATAGTCTTTAGCAAAGAGTTATCCTTTTGCTAACTTAAAAGGTGGGACAGTGAAAAGTAATTGGAAAACAAAGATGCTATAATGGGAAGAACCGTCAGCACATTTGGAGGACATCTGCTGAGATGTTATCTGTGGCAAAGAAGCCCTGCCCATTCAGTGACATCATTTTCTACAACTGCCAGCCTGTCCTGGCAGGCTCAGGGGCTGCAGTGGGAACACTGTGTGAGAGCCAGGCTGGATGCGGCAGAAAAATACAGTGAGACTGATTCCCTCCATGCTGGCAACAAGTATGTGGCCGAGGAGCAGCCACTTCTCTTTAGCCAAATGGAGATGATGAGGCTGAGGACAATGGAGACTGCAAGGCAGGTCAACAGGTTGATTTCTTTCACAGTTGCCTTCATTATTTTAATACTTAGCATGTATCTTAGATAAGCACCAAGAAGCTCCTGCAGAGACTGTGCTTGGCACTGGACACGGACATGCTGATAGGTAGATCCTGTTCCACACAGACCCAAAGGGATGGTTATACCAGCTCTTGGTGAACCCAGCTTAATGCATAAGCCATTCTGTTCAAGGCTGGGATAGCAAGTTCAACAGACAGGAAATGCTTGATGACTCGAGGTCCAAGAAAACCAACATTATGTGCTGAGTACAGTGAGGGACAGGGTAGGGAGGGCAACTAAATAGGTACTTGATATATCAGCACGCATGTAGGGTTTTTTAGCCTAAATTTTGCAGTGTCTGTGGAAATGCCTGATTTGTATTCCTAATATCTTCTTAAACTTCTCCTAATACCTTCTTAACTTCTGGATACCATCAGTTTATGTGGCAGCAATGTTTTCAATACCTGAATCTACATTAGCATGTTTGAATCAGGAGTGTGCTTTTGAAGCAAATCTGATCATACCAATTTACTGTGCTTTGGTTTGTATCATGGGCCAGTCTGGGAGTACATAAACTGGGCTCCCTTCCAGTGAGATCCTCCAGACAAGTTCACATGAACTCTGGCCACCACTCAGCATGAAGTCACGGGACCCCATTACAAGCTAGCTCAAATCAGCCCCACTTCACTGAAACAACTTTGGTGTGGAGGCAGGGTCTCAAACACCCCAGAAAACCAGTCCTCCGGGGCCACTACTGCTCACGACGCCTGAGCACGTCTCAGCTTGTTGTCCACAGGAAACTTCAGGCTGGTGGGAGAGAAAGAGGGTTTGGGCTTGGAGAGGAGCCCTGCCCCTCAAAGCAGGATGGACATAACTCACTCAGGCCAGAGAGTGCAGTCACAGTTCTATCTGTAGGCACAGCTAACAAAACCAGCGTAGATGTAGCCAAAGGCTAGAAAAAGCACCTGACAGTTTTGTGCAATAAGAAATCAGGCAGAAAGTAAGACCTCAGTGACTTGACTGAGTACAAGTGGTAGCATGAGCTCAAAACTGGTTAGCCATTGAAGAATCACAGGAGAGAGATGCTCAAACAGTTACACACCCTACTTCCCCCCACCCGCTGCAATACATATTATATATATAAAAATATTTATATTGTATATAAATTATTACCAGGGTTCTTCTTTCATAGGACTGTTTCTTATACTATAAATAAAGCAAAAACTCCTCCCTCTTATTGCTTCATACGGCATTGCTTTTTGGTTGATGTCTGATTGGCATGACTGCAGAAATGAGGACACAGCAGGGCTGTGAAGTAAAGAGAACACTAAAGATACTAATTTATCTTTCCTCTCTTCTCCTGCTTTTATTCATGGTAGTGTCATCTCTTTTACCTATGAGGTGTGAATACAGATGAAGGCATCACTAAGTGCAATTTTATGGCTGCAATAGCCAGAGGGTCAGACCACAATGATGCTGAAATGGTCACTTCTGCCCTCAAAAGTTCCCAAACTGTACATTTTTGAGGAGGTGATTCAAAGTTTCCTCCCACAGATCATTGGAATTTCAGCATTTTCAGGTATCTTTCCAGAACTAAGAACTCATGACATGCTACTTTATAAGCAAGGGGGAAAAGTAGCAGACTTCAGTTCCTTCAGATCAAAGACTGTGCCTTCTGATGTGTCTCTACAGCACCTAACAGCTCCTGGTCCAGATTGGGATTTGTGGTTATTACTGTAACAACAAAAGCAGCTGCGGTGGTGTATGGGACAGAACTGACATATTTGCTATTTTTGTATGTTCTGTGTCTAACTAGCACATTTTCTATGCAAACCAATTTGGTTCCTGTTTATATACCAAATTCCCCATAGCACGTTTGCTGCCTCTTGTCATGGCTATCATTATTCCTGGTGAGGAGCACTGTATTGATCCCACTTCAGTGTTTGTCAACAGCATTCGTGACCAAGCCAGAGAAGCTCTTTGCAGACTGTGAAATGTGCCTTCTTCCTCCAGCTGGAGAAAGCACAAGCATGCTGCCATCCCAGAGCTGTCCAGCTTTAGCACCCTGGAGACCAGGAACAGAAGCTGGAAACCAAACGTAAGCCTCCTGTCTGACCTCTCCCAGGGCTTTTAGCCAGCTAGTGGGAAGAGCTCCCAAAAATGCTTCAGCAAACAGACATCTTTCAGTTTGTGACTCTTCATGTTACCAGATTAGTTAACACCTAGTCTTGTACGAAATTCATTGGAGAAGTACAAACAAAATCATACATTTATATATTCACAAGATGAATTCCTAAAAAGAAAAATGAAAATTTTCAATATGATGCATTTATTGTTTTTTTTCCAGATAGCCTGCTACTGTTTTGCTATTGAGAAGTACACCTTCAAACACTGGGGTTGTTTAATTTCAGAAGCATGGCTATGCTTATTATATTTGCTGCTGTGAAACACACTTCTAATTTGTATTTTTATTGAGCTAGATTTTTGACTGAGACCAAACCTGTTTCTTTAAAAGCTGTTAGTGCCTAGACTGAGATACTAGCTCTGTAATTCCAACACAATGTCATATAGACTCTTCCTTTGAGTACAGCCCACCTTTTAAAAACAGAGGAACAAATCCACTGTTGGACCATGAAAGTGTTGTCATTACTTGCAGTCATGGATCAGAACTTAAGTCTACTGGGGGTTACCTCAATAATTCCACTTCATCTTACCACACTAGAGCTTCTTCTTATGCCTGACTGGCTAAAACCCATTTATATCCAAAGTTGCATAATTTCAGTGTTTTAAAGTAACTTTTAAAAGTTACATTGAATTATATGTTACCTATGTAAGTGTTAAAAATGGATAAGAATAGGAGTACCTGCTCTTCTGGTGTGCTATCGATACACTGGCAATCGATTCTTTGCCACTAACCATTACATTCAGTATTTTCGGATAACATAATATGAAGTTTAAGTTGATGCACCTTATCTTGAAGCACTTAATAAACTAGAGTCGACAGCTGTGAAATTTGAGGAAGCACTCAGGGAAACCTAGGGACTTCCCTAAAAATTAGAGTTTAGAGACTATAACCCCATTGGTGATAACTGAGTAACAAAACCAACATTGTCTGCATTCATAACAATTCTTGAGTAATTTCATTGTTCTCAAAGGAAAAAAAAAAAAAGAAGCTGCTTTTGTTCATTGTTGATACAAAGTCACTTTTGTTGTTGCAGACCAGGCACTTCCTACTTCACCTGGGTATTTTTATCCACAGTACTTTGCTGTGTTTGAGAGATAAGTCCTTACTCCAGACTGTGAATCACACTTCCCCCTCAAATTCAGAGAATGTCAGATCCAGATTGGGATCCAAACTTTCTAGTTTGGGCCTGTTTTTCATCATGGTAAATCAGCAGTCAGAAATTTAAACAATCTGTTCATGTTGAATTTTTTTTTTTTTTTAATTGCACTTCCTTTCTAGCAAACAACAGAGGTTTATTTTCTTCTCTTCAGGACAGAAAACTGTTTACTCGATGACCTTATTTTTTAAACTGCTGCTTCATTTGTAGGGGGAAGTCCTAACGACCTTGCTCACCATGCAGCCTGGGAGCTTATCAATCAGGACAGGGATTGGCAGGAAAACAAGAAAGCTTTCCTGCAATCAGATCTATTATCAGAGATCCCCCTGCCTGGGCAAAAGTGTCTTAAACCAGTGAACATACTCTATATTGCTACACGGAACTGCAGTCTGAAGACTCAAAATTAGTTAATAAATGAATTTTCTTCTTGTTTTTGTTAAGTTCCATACACGTCCTCTGAACTGCCTACAGGCTGTGCACACTGGTGATTAATTTAAATCGTATCTTTAATGCCTGCCTACATTTTAATTTATACTAAATATTCTGTACATAATGCATGGTAGGTTGAAATGTAATCACAAACCCAGACTTTTCCTTTCCATTACCTTTGTGTCTTACAGGGTTCTCACAGCCAGTTCATTCTGCCCCAATATCAACAGAAATCTTTCCACTGACTGCAGCAGATGAAGATCTGCCCCTAAACTAGGTAACTGGGCCTGTACCACAGGGTCTGCTTATTCCACCAAGTTGCCCAAATGGTACATTTTTAAAACTGTGCTGAAATATGTCCTAATAAACCTTAAAGAGAGATACAAAAATACCACACTGGTGTGTCCCAGCTCTGCCAGGAGGAACTGGTCTGTTCCTTGGTGGGAAAAGAGGCCTTGCTCTTTATTTCTTTGCCATGAAGAAAAGTGAAGCTGTTCCGCCTCTGAGTCATCACTGACTCCTCTAGCACACTGGCATATCCAGTGATCCATTTGATGCTCAGGAACCCTCTTGACATATATTATTAGACAGATGGAGTTGACCAAAACAGAAAAAGAAAGTGAATTTCACTAATTGTGTACAATCATTCAAATTATGTAGTAGAAAAGCCTCTTATTAGATCAAATAAGTTTGCTACTAGTGCAAAGCAGGGTCATATTCCCTAGCTTTACTGCTATAAATGCATTCTATGTACCTTTGTGCTGTTAACAGTGCGAAGCTGTGGGAAGATGTGCTGTTGTCTAAATTCCAGATAGCTTGTGATTGCAGAAATGCGATCACTAGTGATCATATGTTTCCGAAGAAATCCAATTAATTCTTATAACCCAGTTAGTGTTTATGGCACCGTCAGTTAGAAAATAAACAAAATCCCTTACTGACCAAAGAGGGCAAATTTTGATACTGGAACTGTGGAGATATAATAAATCTGACAACACCGTTTTTCAGAGCTCTTTAAAATCTTACAATATATTGCCATGCTGTAAGCAACAGTTCAAGTAATTTGTGATTTTGAGACATTCCTGCTGCAAGAGCTGGATGGCCTCAATCACAGCAAGGCAGTGGGAAGCGCACCATCCAGACTTGCCACTCGGGCCCCTCTGCCACCAAGTCCTTGGAGAATTGCTTAACCTTTCCACACCACGCAGCCCGCCTGCTGTGGAAAAGGATATTGAAATATCCTCCAAGGTACAGTGATACCCGATTATTTATTCAATTGGTATTTCGTGGGTGCAAGAGAAAGCTCTGAGGACAAGGTAAGCGGACTGGCACCCCATGCTTTCAAGGAAGCTTGCTGGTAGCATCCCAAGAGATTCACAGGTTCTGGCCCTTCCCAGAGGCTGAAGAGCCAGGGACTGCCCTGGCCTCTCCTCTGCGCAGGGGTCGGTCCCCTACTTTTTGGGGTAAACTGTCCACGTTCCGGGTACCAAGCTCCTAACGCCGGCGGTTCCCGCAAAGCCAGGTTAGGAGGGGCCGTCACACCGCGCGGGGCACGGCGTCCCAAACGCCCAGGTCAAGGGCCGGGCCGGGCCTCAGGGGTGACTCTGCCGCCGGGCCGCCCGGGGCCAGGACGCGCCGGGGACCCGGAAACACCGCCCTCAGGGCCTGGGCCTGGGCCCGGCCTGGTGGGTGGGCGGATGAGGGCGGCTAGAGGGCCGAGCCGCCGGGCGCTGCCCCGCAGCGCTGAGGGGAGCTCCGAGGGCGGCGAAGCGGGGCTGGTCGACGAGGCCCCGGCGGCGGCGGCGGATACCCCCCTCCCCGGGGAGCGGCGCGGAGCGGGACAGCCCCTCGGCACGGTGGGGCGGGCGGGAAGAGGCGCGGCGGCGGTAGGACCCGGCGGCCGCTCCCCGGAGGATGTGAGCGAACGCTGCGGAGACGCGTGTGGGACGAGCCCGGCCTCGGCTGCGGGAGCTCGGCCCGGTGGTGGTGGGGAGGCGGCAGCAGCGGGGCTGCTGAGCGAGACGAGGGGCGGCCTGCCCCTCCCGGCCGGAGGCAGGGCAGTGGCGGGGGCGAGGCGGAGCGGCGGGGGAGGCAAGCCGGCAGCCGGAGCGGGCGTGTGAGCCCCATGGGCCGAGCGCCTGCGAGAGGGGGAGGAGGAGCCGCCCCGCCGCCCGCCGCCCGGGGATGGTGAGGAGGCGGCTGCTGCCGGGAGCCCATTGAGGCCTTCGCTCCGCACCCGCCGGAGAGCCCGCCTCGCCAGCCTTCCCCTTCCCCCCGCTTGCTCGCTGGCTCGCTCCCCCCTTCCCTCCCATTCCCCTGCCTCCTTCCCCGGCTCCCTTCCCCTGCCGCCGCCACCCTCCCATCACCTCCTCCCAGGCTCCAGCCATGTAAGTGACCCACTCCTCCGCCTGGGAAGGGCTGGGGAAAGGAAGCGGCGGGCCGGGGCCTGCTCCGTTCGGCCGCGCTGTGCCAGCCGCATTGTGCGGGGCCGGGAAGGGAAGGGGGCGACCGCCCTCCGCCTCTCCCGGGCGGTGGTTGCAGACCCGCCTAGGCCGCGACGGCGGGTGAGGAGCTGCCCCGCCGCTCCACCTGGGCACCACGGGGCTGCGGCTCTCCGGGGTGGCCGGCGGGGTGGAGGGGTGAGGGGATCCGGGCTGCGGGCGTCCCCGGCCGGCGTCCTGCCGGAGGCGCCCTGGGCGGGCAGGAAGCTGTTGGCTTCCCAGGATGCGGTGGATGAGAGGGCGGGGGATACCCGCGGCGGCCCTCGGGCCTGTCCTGGTCCGTTCGGAGCCGCCGCTCTACCGTGCCGGCCGGGGCTGGGGTCGCCCGGGACCTGCCCGAACGTCCCACGGGAAAGGGGGTGGTGGTGGGACATTTCGTATATTGTGGCAAATAAAGTAGCCAAGTGCCCCCTCCCTCCCTCCCTCCTATTTCTACCCCTTCCCACGCCCCCATTTTTTCTCCTTGTCTTCTGTAGGCGCGTTGTTCAGCCTAGCTCCGCTTTGCGGACCACTAAGTGTTTGCCGACGGGGGTGTGATTATCTCCGTGGGCATTTGGCGTGGGTAGGTGGCTGTGCGGCGTTTGTGGACTTGATACTGTTTTTTTTTGTAGTCGCGTTTTGCAGAACTGTAGGAGCTGTATGCAGCTTCCCCCCCTGCCCCTCCAGGTGGAATTCTGCATTTGTCTAAATGTTCTTTGAGAGTTGTAGGACTTTTGCTTCTGTTCCTCTGTAAAACGCATGATTATAATAAAGTATATGAACGTGCTGGGGCTTACATATTTTACTGACAGTACGCTACTGATGTTAATGTAGCTTGCACCTTATAAATATTCCCACCATTGCCGGTCCCCCGGGGGGGGGGGGGGAGTATTTAACTGTTTTTGCTTTGTTTTCCTACCACCTCTAACACATAAGAAGCAAATCTCTGATTTGCTCGTTTGTTTTATTTATACCACGGAAGGATGTACATTTCAAAATACAGTTATAAAGGGGAGTTCCTAACACTTAATTCAGAAGAATATTTGTTTACAGGTAAATAACATTGACATACTGCATGACTCGTAATTACTTTTATGTAATAGTTAATTTCCTGATGACAGCCACAACATTTGTCTGAGTTAACAGATTTAAAGACACTGTGGAACTACTTTTGATTTTTTAAATAGGAGGGTTTGTATTGTATGCAAGGTTTATAGAACTGTTTTTTAGTGTGCAGCAGTGGTAAATTTAAGAATTGATCCAGCCTCAGGTAACCTGTAGCTCCAACATTCATTTGTCGTCTTACAAAAATGTTCTGTAAGTGATTAAGAATTAAACAGGTTCAGGACTGGCTTGATTTGTTTGGGGACAGAACAAAACTTCTCTTACAAAAACTTTAAAATGGAATTTGATTAAATGCATCTCATGTTGGTACAGGCGTTCTTAGCAGCATGGTTCTTAAATTGCATAAGTGTAAACTATAAAAGGACTTGTTCTTGTTTGGGAACATAAAGAGGATTTTGTCTGGGCTCTGTCTTTGACAGAGAGGATATGAAGAAGTCTCTTACCGGGCATCACTCAGTTTTGAAATAGGCAGTTTAGTTTGTCCTCTTAAACTGTAGCTGTGGTTGTAGCTTTGACAGCTGCATATGGTTAACTCTGGTCCATCACCTGAACAATATTAACCTCCTGTCTATGTGACAAGCTGTACTTGCTTCTGTGAAATACCAGTTTAGACATGGTGTCATTTGTTATAAAATATCTAGTAGCAAATACTGGTGGCCACACCTAACTTGGGGCCCACAGTGCATTTTTGTAAAGCAAACTAAAATGGTGGAACAACCTGGTCCTTCTAAGCTTTCTTGAAAAGCTATCTGCCCAGATTTGGTAACTTTGTCATGGTGCAAAGCTACTGGGGCTTAGAGGGCCTTGAACGTGCTGAAGCCACTGCTGCTCCTGCAAAACACCCTGTGCAGCATGGGAGATATACTTTACTGGTTGAGGCCTGGTAGGGACACCTATCTGTACTCTCCACTTGAAATGTTGGCTGGAGCCCAACACTGTTGTGTCTGTGATGTTCAGCTGCAGTTGGCTGTCAGCTGTGAGTTTACGCTGGGATCTGGGGTCAGCTGTGGGAAGAGAGCTTGGGTTGCTCATGATATCCCATGTAATGGGCCTGAATACACGCCCCATTCTCCGGTTCTTGCGTTTCTCATGACAGTGTCATGTGGCCAAGGTAGGCACACATGGGCAGCTGGATCCTTTTTTACCTGGTCCTCCTGCTGTGTGTTGTAAGAACATGTAAGGATGAACGTTAGGGCTTGGGGTGTCCTGGGAGCATCAGGATTGTGCTAAACCAGGGCAGTGGGCATTGGTAACTGATAGTGTGATGGGCCAAGTATTAATCCAGGAGCATGCTTTGCTGTAGCCTACTTTCTGATCTGGGCTAACTAGTACAGCCTGGATAGTCTAACATGCCAGGTGAGGCAGGGGCAGGGCTGAGGTTGGTGGGTCTCATCCTCCTTCAGTCTCTTGCTTCCTCTCCTTCATGAAGATGAGGTGATTATCATGGAGGTTCCTGCATCCTGTAAGGTTCGGTTTCTGCTTCAACATTATGGAAGAATTCCTTTTCTTCCCACCCTGCTTCAGGATGTGAGTAGAAATTAATATAAATTTCATCTTGGATAGAGGGCAGTGAGGACAGATTCATGTCTTGATTTTTGTAGAGACAAAAGAAGGCGAGCATAATAAACAGAAGAGAACAAGAGAAGGAACCTTAATGCAACTCTCCCAAATACGGAAAAGATGATTCTGCTCCACCTTCTGTTGGGTGGTTGGTTTGACTGATTCCTTAAAGCAGGTTTTGCTGCTGCAGTGTGTAGGGAAGTGAGTTGTTATTTATGAAAAAGTTAATAACCACTAAGGAATTAATATATGCATAAAACCAGCAGCACTGTGATAGGATGCTGATGTCATGCCATTCATGACTTACTCCACTTCAGCTCTGTGAGGATACTTTGGTGTTGAAATAGGTATTACAGAAACGCATATTGAAAAGCAAGCAAACAGAAGGCTAAGAGAAAGAAAGAGTTGTTTAGCTTTTGACAGTATTCAGGCCTATGCAGACACAGGCTGAAGCAGCCAGGTCATACTTACCTCAGATGCCCTCTGTTCACTGGGAACCATTCCTAGATGGCCATAAATGAGGACTGTTAATCATTCCTCTCTTTTTTTTTTTTTTCTTCCCCTCTAAGGGTTTTATGGAAAAGGAACTTTCTCTGGTTTACGCATCTTCAGTAGTACGTTGACCTGGAGTTAACTTGCTCTTCTATTCCGAGAAATTACTCTTACTTGTTGCCACTGTCTTGAATAGAGTCTTTTACTAAAACAGATATATTAGGCACAGCTTGAATGTGTGTTTTAAAATATACCAGGTACAGCAGGTTTGCTGCTGTTGGAGCTGTGTCTATGAACATCTTGTTAGACAATGAGAAGGGATCCTCTGTTCTTCACAGTGTGAATTAAAAATAGCTTAAGTTCCCCCTTATAAAATAAGTGCTCTGGCATAGCTGATTGAAGGACCCAGGTGGAGCTCATGCTGCAGGTTAGTGCTGGATGACATTTAATGTTTTCCTGCTTCCTTGTGCTGTGGTACCAAATCTTCTGTGCATGGCTCCTTTATAATACCCCTTTACCACCTCTCTTCCTTTGAAGGAGACAGGCAGATAAAGACACAACCCTGATAGCAGGACTGCAGTAGCAAGCGGGGAGTGGTTTTTGGGTAGATATTGTAGGGAAAAGGCATTCCAAACTTCCTTGACACAAAGAATAGAAAAAGTAGTTCCTCTGGACTTTGGATTTTTTTGTTGATGTACTTTTTTTGGGCTTTATCGTCATTCAAATTCAGATTACCAGACGACGGTTTAGCCCATAGAGCAGGAGGCTGCCAAGTTGCAATCTTGGCAAGCATTAACGCAGAAACACCTGGAGTAAGTTAGCTGCAGATTGCAGAATTTTGTGCCTTTGTGCTTTTTTTCTGGTTTTAATAATAGGATTGTCCTTTCTACAGACTAGTTTGGCTTGTAGCTTCTTTTTTTACTTGTGGTTATTGGAAAGGATATTGATTTTTTTGAATTTTTTTTTTTTTTAATCCCCCCAATGCACCTAGATTGCTGAATTCAAGGTGCAGAGGTAGGTTGCACGGTCCCTGCATTCTGTTACAGCACAAGGTTAGAAGTGTTAACTTTCACACTTAAGTGTTGCGTTTCCAGACATTCAATCTTAGCAGTTTTGTTCAACAGTTTGCAAATTGCTCAGTGCTTAAACCAAGCCTCCAAACAAGGTCTAGTCTCCTTTTGACATTAACAAGTAAGTCTAGCTCACATGACTACTGTGCATGCAGTTTTGAAGGGAGAGTGAAAGCCTTGAATGTTCATCAGGTTCTATCCTAATTGCTCTGGAACTAAAGGAGTTTGTTCCAAGTAACTCTGGTAGCTGTGGGTTATTGAGCTTTATTCTGCAGGCTATGGTGTTCTCATATTTATTAATGAAATTAAGGAATCCTTACATATCTCTTGTGCCAGCATCAATTTTCATGCATTTCTCCTCTCTAGGCAAGCATCTATTTCTTGGAGTTGATAATTATAACCGGTGAGATATATCAGCTTTGTAATTAAAAAAACCCAAACACTGAACACCTTGTTTCTGGGGGAAAAAACAGAAAATAAAGTGTTACTGGAAAAGCCTGAGGGATACTGATAAACAATAAAATTTCATGGGCTAAGTATGAGGGGAGTGACCTCCCTTCTCCTAGTCCATTTCTGCTGGCAGTGATGGAATTTGTTCAGACTTCACTGCTTTGCTTTGGAGGCTGCCCGTTTCAGAGCACTGATGATGTATGGTACAGAGCCCTCTGTTCGTGCTGTGGTTTCAGTTCTAGGTTGGATTCATTTTGACCACCTGTTTCTTCCATCCAGGGTTGTGGCTTAGTGAGTTACGGGGAATTAGTTGCTTTTTAATCTAGTATCTGATGGATGGCTATCACCTGCAAGCTCAGAGATAATCGATGCATGTGTGCCAGGTGCATACAGAGACTGTGTATATTTGTTAGGTGGGAACGTGATGTCTTTCTGGTTGGAGAGACACTCCGGTAAAAGTCGGGTCTTTGGTGGTGGGTTACAGATGCTTCTGGATTCTGTTTTATTAAACTTCTTGGTTATTGCTGGGAACTTGTCACCAATTACAGTTTTTGATCACCCAAGTAATACCAAATTGAATTGCAGTATGGACACTTTGGAGAACACAGATGTCATTAAAGAAAAACAAACATAAAATTTGTACTGCAAGAAGAAAAATAATCAGATCCAATTTAGAAAATAATAAAAGCTAATGCATTTGGGAAGAGATTACTTTCAGTGAGGGAGAGGAGCGCGAATAACGTTTCTGTGGTAGTCAGCCATGAGCTAGACATGTTTTCAATAAGATATGGCAATTTTGAGCTATTTAGATAAAAATTGCCTCTCATAAACCAGAGGGCTAAAAATCCTAAATTGTGTTTAGGTGTCTTTCATTGCAAGAAGACAACAGCAAGCTGCAGGCATGTTTGGGGAAACGCAATAGGAGAGGTAGGAATTACAAATGTGAGAGAAGACACTTTTTGAGGAGTTTTGGAGATCTGAGGGGGATTAACAGGATGATGCCAAAGGTAGAAAAATCTGTAGCAGAATCTTGGGAATATTTACTGTCAGAGTTTATCCCCAAGATGTACTGTGTGCTAGTTGATAGACTGCTACGCATCAGACTGTAGAGAAACCTTCCAGAAGAGGTTCTGGAAATTGTCTTTCTGGGAAATACTTGAAACTGGACTTTCTGAAATCTCAGAACTTTTGTTGTTGTGAAGAGTGAGGTACTGTTAGGAAGGTGGAGGTCTGCTGGGCAAGGTCTTACGTCCACCTCTGATCCAGATAGTGTGTGGTGATGATGAGAGTCTGACCGCGACCAACCTGCTCAGTGAAGGAGCAGGACTTTAGCAAGTACATATTTTGGTACCTCCGTCTGCCAAGATATAAAAATCTTTGTGAAGAGCTACAGCCCTTATTTAAGATTTGTAATAATAGTAATAATAACGCCCCACACACACTTCCCCAAACCAGCAGCCCAGCAATGAAGGCTACTCCCTGTTGTATCCCTTACTGTACATATGTGACATACTTAAAAATGATGGCACACTCTTCTTTTGATCTTTTTAGAAATAGCTGAGGAGGAGAAAAACAGAAAAGAAACTTCCGTCCCTTTTGTGGAGCCTCCTGCGGAAGTTCAGGAATTTCAACAGAGTGATCTTTGGGCATAAACTGGTTTTTCAAGAGACATTCCTGCCATTATGAATGAAGTAGCAATAGTGAAGGAAGGGTGGCTTCACAAACGAGGTAAGTGTCTCTTCGCTTTAGGACAGCAGACTTTCTCTTGTGCAGCCATCTGTCTTTTAGCAGCATATCTTGAAATAGTCTGTTATTTTCCTCTTCACCCTAATAGGAAATGGCATATAAGGAGCCTGTGTGAGTTGCTCTCGGATTTGAGAAGGTGCACATATAAGGGGTTTTCTTTGGGTGTGTTCATGTCTGTGTGTTCACCAAATCTGTGTTAACTGCTTTGAAAATGGTGATAAAGATAGCAACTGAAGGGGATGGTACTTAGAGTGTTAAGGGTTAAACTGTAGCAAATTATTTTGATCTATATGTAGGTCTGTAGCTTTTCTTTCTGTGTTAGAAGGTAGAATTGTCTTGAGGTGAATCTTCATTTGAACAGTGAAAAATACACCTGTGTTTTGTGAGCAGTGCTGTGTTCTTGCAGACACTTGCTAGGAAATGTGCTGTTTTGTTCGTGTTTGAACCGCTCTTGGTAGCAGTGTCCTAGATCAGAAGAATAGCCATGAGATTATGCATGCTGTACATTTCTGTTGCACCACTAACGGCATTTGATTTTTATGAAAAGTCTTAGTTTTTAGCTGGGTGGCAAAACTGAAGTAGTGTAGTCACAAGGTACCGTTATGCTTTTTGTATTCTTAAATGTTTTATTCCCCAGACGGTGGGTTTGTTCTTTTTCTGGGGATAGAGGGGTGCTTGTTTCTGAGTACTACAGCATTGCTTCTATAAGCTACTTACCCGTTTCTTTGTATTCTGTGATAGTTACTTGGAAAGGAGAGAGCAGTGTTAGGTACTTTCCATAATATCTTATTTTTGGACCAAGAATAGAATCTGTGTGCTCCAGCAGTAGGAAAGCTTGCATGGTTTTGCAGACTCAGGATTTTTCTAGAGGGTTTGCAGCAACTTGCCTGAAGGTGCAAAGGTGTATAATTTTTCTGGAAGAAAAGGGAAATACGTTATCATAACTTTGATAAAGGCTGATGGTTCTTCTGCAATTGTAAGAAATTTCTAAGAATTTAGAAAATGTTCATAATCTGTGTTTTAAAAGGTGAAAACATTTCTAACAGCTGGATACACAGCTTAGTTTAGCAAACTCAAGTCATCTGATGCTTGATGTAAAAATGTTTTGATAAAGTTGTTTCTGTTGAGTGTTTGGGGTTTGTTTTGTGTGTGTTTGGGGTTTGCTTTTTTGTTTTGTTTTTGTTCTGGTTTATTTCAGTTAAAAATGCCTTTTCACTCATTATTTAAATAACTCATTTGATAATTCTGTTGTACGAAGTCTACCTTGTTCTGATAACATTTGAGAATTATGCTGTGTTTGAATAAAGCAGGAGAAAGAAACACTGAATTATGCTTCTCATTCTCATTTATGAATCTAGAAACTCTTCAAATGAGAGATATGTTTGAGAGATGTTTTTAGTTATAAATGATGTTTTAGGCTGAGGTTTTTTTAACTGCCCATTGTTACAATTTTTCTGCACTTACCTGTAACTTTAAAAATAACTATTTTGTTATTTTCAGGAGCACTGTATAAACATTTGGGGAAGAAACATCTCTTTTGGAAAGCATGAAAATGGAATTGTATTTTTAGGAAGTGTCTGAAACTTTAAAACAGTCATGTTGTATTTCAGACTTGTCTGTATTTACATTTGAGAGTTGAATTTTCTTTCTTTCTAGGTTTGCAATAAAGCTACTTTCAAGTAAGACCTCTGGAAGAGGTCTTAGTAAAGGATGCCCTGGTTTTGAATGCTAGGTTTCCTAATCTTTTTAACCTGCTTCCTGTGCCTTTTTGCTTTCCTGGTACGTGTGGTGACACCTATTTCATTCCACTTCATTGACCTTGCAACTATTAATTTGGCATTGTCCATACAAAGAGTGTTTTAGAAAGCGGTGCTATCTCTCCTCCTTGGCTTGCCAGTGTGAGCTCTGTTACTCTCTCGGTGAGCTCTGTTACTGTCTTGGCTTTTGTAGCTGTTTTGGGATCAGTGGACAAATTCATTTTTTTTGGCTGGGGGTAGCTGTGGGGGAAACTGATCCACTTGTGTGTGCGTGTGTTTTGTAAAGAATTTTTTTTGTTTTTTTTTTTAATCACCTATATTTATTGCCAGACCCTATCAGTCTGCTGGCTCTGCAAGATCAAGTGCTTCAACCACAGGATGTTTCCAAAACTGATGTCTGATATTGTGAGCTTCTGAAGTTAAGGCATAAACAGTAATTACTGCAGGGAGGGACTGCTAAAGGAGGAGTTTAGATACAGGAAATGTATATTGCTTGTCTTTTGGATCATTTATAAAACTGCAGGTTGTACTGCATGTGTTCTTTAAAGATCCTAGGGCTTTCCACATGCAAATACAAGTAGTGACTGGCCAAAATCCAGACTGGGCAATGATCTCTTTACCTAACCTTCCCCCATAGCTTTAGTTGGATATGGTGGCTCTCAGTTCATATCATGAGCAGTTGAACAGAATGGCTGTGTGCAGTTAAACAGTTGATACATCTCACCCCAGCAGTGGCTTAATTTTGGTGGTTTTAATGATTTGTGTATGTATAAATCAGGCTGCAAAGTGCTCTGGAGCCCTTCTGGATGGCAGGTGTATATAAGCATAAAGCCATCATTAGCAGAAGCAGGTGTTTTGGCCTGGCAGGGAACTAGCAGGGCTTTGTAGAATTGTGGGGTTGTTTTCTTCTGTCAGCATGCTTTAAATTTCTGTTTTTGTTTCCAAGATTAAAAACACGAATGGAGAAATGAAATTAAACATTGGTGCCTGGCCGAGAGCTCTTGGCAGTTCTGTAAGTCAGTCACTTAAAGGAAGCTCGACTTCCAGTAGCGCAGATGTTTGTGCATCGGCCAGAGTCATCTCTGTGGCATGTCTAACCTCAACCAGGCAGAAATAGAAGAATTAATGAATGAACTTATTTTTTTTCCCTTTTTTTCTCACTGGCAGTGCTCGGTGCTGTTACTGTAGTCACATTGAGGTGATAGATTCTTGTGTGAAGACAGAAACATTAGTTAAAATACTATCCACTCTGCATAACTGCATGGCTGAAGAGTTCAACACACATGTAGAAAATGTGAAGAAACTCAGATTTGGTGTATTGTGTGTAGTCTCTGGTTGTGTTACATTGAAGGTTTGTTAAGTGGGAAAGGAGGGGGGAAATGGGTTGATGCAGAGGTGCTATAATTATGATTGAATATGAGGGGAGAAGGAGAAAATGATCTGACCAAGTTGCTGCTTGCTGAGTCCTGAGATTATAGGTTTTCTGGATGTATGTTATGAGTATTTGATTGTGTATGGTGGAACTTTTTGGATAAAAGAGGTATGCCTGAGTGTATTTTGTTTGCTTTACTGATCCATTTTAAAGATCTCATTGTATTTCTTGCATCTTTCTGCTCTGGTCCCTGGTTATAAAGGTCCTTCTATTGTCTTCAGCCTTCATCCTGTTTTTTCTTTTTTTTTTCTTCAAAGTCTCTCTGCAAGGCTAACAAAGAGAGGGATTGTGCGTTTTGATACTCTGTCATCTCTGTCTTCCCTAGTATGTCCGGTTTTCTTACTAGGGCATAAACTTGTATGGAAAAAGGAGTCTTTTGGAGGCAGGGAAGGAGGGGGAGGGAAAATGTATACTGACATTTAGAAAAGGAAATAGAAATCTCAATTTCTCACTCTGAGAACTCTGAAACAATTATAAGCAGCGGGAGAGACCCATGTATTCATACATTAATATTTAGCAGCAAATGTGAAGCTACTTCTTGCTTTTGTTTTTAAATTGTGTATAAATGCTGCACAGTAATTTTAACCGTGCAAACCAGTGTCAGTTTGTGTGGACTTCAGGTCACTATTTGACTGGTTGAGAGTCGGGCTTCCAAGCTGATTGAAATTAGTAGAGGTCCTTAAATAAGAAATTACACAAAAGATACTTATTCCACTTACGAAGACATTACTTTTGTTGTCGAAGAATTATTTCTGTGTTGAAATGGAGTGACACAGACATCCTCATAAATAACCGTTAGTCCATTGTGATTTGTCTTCTTATGGCTTCATTGCGTAAAATTAATGCAGGATCTGTACATAAAATAGAACCCAGGAATTAAATGCTGATTGTTGCCCTTTTAATTTACTCTAGCAGAATAGCATAGACAGTGAACTTCAGCTTTGCTATTTTGAGGTTCATACTTTCAGTATTCTGTTAGTATGAATCAAAACAGGATCTTACGAGGTATGACCAATAGTTAACTCTTTTAAGCCAGTAGGTGTCTTGTGTTGCTGTGTTTCTTCACCTCTCCTTTCTTTTCCGTTATCACCATGTTCCAACCTCTTTTTGTGTGTGTGTTTTATTTTGGGGTGGGTTTTTTTTTCTCCTTTTGGTTTCTGTCTGTCTCTGCGACATAGCAGTGCACTTTCTTGATGACCTTTGTAGGCAGAACCGCCAAGGTTTGGTTTAGTCTGGCTTTCATGATACCACAGGGGAGTAGCTGTGGCACTTGATACAGAGGTTCCTAAGACACTTTGAAGATGCCGGCTATAGAGGGCATGGCTGTTCTAGAGGAAAAACTGGGGAGAAGAGGACAGGGTAAGAAGCAAAATAGGGGCTGAACAAACAATGGAGTGGGAAAGTTTTTAACAGAGGGAAAGAGGCTGATGCTACTTCTAGAGCTGAAGGGTTGGGTTTATAGGGAAATCTGCTGCTACTCTTATTGGAAACAAAAGATAAGCTGTGTCAGTTTGTGGTTTTTCTTGTGTCTTTTTTTCAACACAAGGGGCAATAATTTTGCAATGCTAGCTCACAGTTGCTTTCATTTTGCTTGCCCTGTTCTGGGAAAAGGAGACTGGGGAGGAACCAGGAAATAGTCGACCAATAAATTTGACCTTGGTGGTAGGCAAGATGCTAGAGACATTAAGAAAGGATGAGATCACAAAACAGCTGGAGAAATATGAGCTGATAATGGCTAGTCAGCTTGACTTTTGGAAGGTAAATCTCATCTGATGCAATTATTTGTGGAGAGATCATGGGGGGGAGGAGGGGTGCGGATTGGCAAGGTGTGATGTCACCGTCAGCTGTGGTGACGTCACGCTGCCCCTGTGATGTCATGGCAGAGTGGAGGCGCAGGGAGGCAATCATGGCCGCCACTCGGCTCACACAGGCGCTGGTGGATCACCTCAACGTGGGCGTGGCACAGGCCTATGTGAAGCAGCAGAAGCTGGACCATGAGGTGAAGACATTGCAGGTCCAGGAAGCACAGTTTGCCAAGCAGACGGGGCAATGGATCACCATGGTGGAGAATTTCAACCAGGCCCTCAAGGAGATCGGTGACGTGGAGAACTGGGTGCGCAGCGTGGAGATGGACATGAGGACCATTGCCACCACGCTGGAGTACGTGTACAAGGGACAGCTCCAGCCACCCTGCTCCTGACACCCCCGGGTCCCGCCTCCCACCCCCCCGCAATAAAGGCTGCTTGTGCCGTGGCCCCCTCAATTTATTTTTTTTTCAATTTTCTTTTTTTTTTTGGTGGGATTGAGTGCGCCCTCAGCAAGTTTGCCGATGACACCAAGCTGTGTGGTTCGGTTGATACGCTGGAGGGAAGGAATGCCATCCAGAGGAACCTCGACACGCTTGTGAGGTGGGCTGATGCCAACCTCATGAAGTTTAACCATGCCAAGTGCAAGGTCCTACACCGGGGTCGGAGCAATCCCAGGCACAGCTACAGGTTGGGCAGAGAAGAGATTCAGAGCAGCCCTGTGGAGAAGGACTTGGGGGTGTTGGTGGATGAGAAAAGGAACATGGGCAGGCAGTGTGCGCTCGCAGCCCAGAAAGCCAGCTGTATCCTGGGCTGCATCAAAAGGAGCATGACCAGCAGGTCGAAGGAGGTGATCCTGCCCCTCTCCTCTGCTCTTGTGAGACCTCACCTGGAGTATTGTGTGCAGTTTTGGTGTCCTCAACATAAAAAGGACATGGAACTTTTGGAACAAGTCCAGAGGAGGGCCATGAGGATGATCAGGGGACTGGAGCAGCCTCCTGTATGAAGACAGGCTGAGGAAGTTTGGGCTATTCAGCCTGGAGAAGAGAAGGCTGCGTGGAGACCTGTATCTGAAGGGGGCCTATAGGGCCTATAGGGATGCTGTAGAGGGACTCTTCATTAGGGACTGTAGTGATAGGACAAGGGGTAATGGGTTAAAACTTAAACAGGGGAAGTTTAGATTGGATATAAGAAGGAAATTCTTTCCTGTTAGGGTGGTGAGGCACTAGAATAGGTTGCCCAGGGAGGTTGTGAATGCTCCATCCCTGGCAGTGTTCAAGACCAGGTTGGACGAGGCCTTGGGTGATATGAGTTAGTATAAGGTGTCCCTGCCCACGGCAGGGGGGTTGGAACTAGATGATCTTAAGGTTCTTTCCAAACCTAATTATTTTATGATTCTATGAAACAGGCTGGATCTAGAGCACTTTAAAAAGTCTGCTTTGGATGACAGGGAATTCAGATGCTGAGTATTACCTAGTACACTATAACTATAGTGTACTACATCTTTGAAAGGGATGGCATAGCCTAAAGATTGCTCATCTTCCTTCCACTGAGCAGACTACTTAAGTCTTTGACCGTCTTTGTTCCTTTCCAGTGTCCTTTTAGAAAAGTCTTTATTCCAGAATATTTTTTTTGTGTAGGAAAACCCATTCTTTAAGCCATTTTTTGAAGGGTGAAATCTAAATAGTTGTCTTTTTTTTTTTTCCTGTAAAAATGTCTCCCTAAAAATCATTATTCCAATGATTTCTCCACCTTTTTTTTGCAAAATACATTCAGTTCTTTAGAGAAGTTGAGCTGTGTTAGATGTTTTTCGCTGTGTGTGTAAACTGACTGTTTGGAGTGACACCAAGTACACTCTCGCTTTCAGTGGCAAAGAGGAAGAGCTCGGATATTGTTGCCCGCATTATTTATGTCAGTCCTGGAAGTTTACTTTCATATTCTGTTTTGTTGTACATCAGAAGAGAAACAAACAAGGTCTCAATTTTATCTCTAAAAGTGGGGTAGAGTAAAAAATTACTGTTACTTGTTTGTTAAAAGAGATCTGAGATTGAGAGATCTAGGACGTTGCAAGCCCTGTTAAAGTGAGCCTGGGAATGTGTGATGCAGTGGATCATGCAGAAACTGCCTGCATTGTCTTTTCATCATCTTTTTCATAGTTCCTTCATTTTCAAGAAAGAAAAGGTAGGCCTCTGCAAAAAGTTGTCCACATACGGGTTTTCTGTTCTTTCAGTAGGCAAACTGAGAAGCCATCAGGTTTGGATTTAGGAAGAAAGAAGTACTAAATGAGTATGCTGGTTTGAGGTAAAGAGAGAGCAAGAGAGTAAGGCTAGCTTGTTGCTCTTGCAGGAGTGGTTTATAGCAAGGTGCTGTGCCATGCATTTTAAATTTGACGCCTTGCCCTCCCTTGAAAATGTCTTCCCCTGTAGCCCCTGTGTGGATGCCAGCAGCTTCCTTCCCTTGCCGCATTCCCTGCTGGTGCACCCCCTGCTTAAGCACCATCATCTGCACCCCTTGCATGTGGCTGCTGCTTCCCCTGCCTGAACTTGGTCTGTGTTAGCACTCTTAGCCCTAGACTTTACCGTCTGAAAAAACCGGTGAGGACTTTGATCCTCTGAGAGCAGTACATGGTGACATGTAGTGTATTTCCTTTTATCCACTTTTTATGTTTGTATTACTAATGATTCCCTTAAAAATTACAGTGGTGATTGGTCTCAGTCTTATTCAGGAACAAACCTTACTGTGTATTGGAAAGAGGGATTTGCTTAACATTTGAGCATTTAGTTTGAATGTGTTTTAAAAGACACAGCATTGTAAAAAAACAACTGTTAGCCTTGTGTTTTTCCCTGTTTTACCTATTGAAGTAACTGATTTGCTAAGAAAAAAAGATTGAGTTAAATCTTCTTTAAAAAGCCATCTCTCATGGGGGGAAGACAGAGGGGGGATTATTATTTTCAGACATATTATGTCACAGGTACAATGTGCCTTTTATAGGGGGGAACAAAAACCAGGAAACTGTGAGGAAAGAGGAAGAAAAAGAATGGCGAAAGAATAGCACCATATTAGGTGTGAAGTAGTGTGCTGCTGGTAGAAATATTTACTGCAGCTGAAAGAGGGGAATAATGAAAACCAACATGGAGTGCAGTTAGAACACATGTTATGGAACTCTGGGATTATCCTCTCACCTCTTCAAGTTGAGCCAAAAATGTGAAAAGGATAGCTGGTCAAACAGTATTGTGAAATTTGTCAATTTATTCGAAAGTGCATGGTCATATTTGAGAACAGCAGAGGTAAACAATCATCACAGACGGTGTCAGTTACTGTTTTCCTGAGTCTCCTGGGTGAGTCAGGAGAGTGTGTTTTGAAGTGCAGTCCAAAGCCCAGGCCATTGGTGAACTGAAATCAGTGGTTCTGTGCGTGACTACAGTGGTATTTCAAGCCAATATTGAGACGGAGTGCAGCATCTGAATCATTTACGGGGCTGTCAAATCAGTCTCCTCTGCTTATTGTTTATTATTGTGTGCAGTTCTGGTGTCCTCAACATAAAAGGGACATGGAACTGTTGGAACAAGTCCAGAGAAGGGCCGCGAGGATGATCAGGGGGCTGGAGCACCTCCCGTATGAAGACAGTCTGAGAAAGTTGGGGCTGTTCAGGCTGGAGAAGAGAAAGCTGCATGGATACCTCATAGCAGCCTTCCAGTATCTGAAGGGGGGTTATAAGAATGCTGGGAAGGGACTCTTCATTAGGGACTGTAGTGACAGGACAAGGGGTAACGGGTTAAAACTTAAACAGGGGAACTTTAGATTGGATATAAGGAAGAAGTTCTTTCCTGTTGAGGGTGGTGAGGCACTGGAATGGGTTGCGCAGGGAAGTTGTGAATGCTCCATCCCTGGCAGTGTTCAAGGCCAGGTTGGACAGAGCCTTAGGTGACATGGTTTAGTGTGAGGCATTGTTGCCTATGGCAGGGAGGTTGGAACTGGATGATCTTAAGGTCCTTTCCAACCCTAACTGTTCTATGATTCTGTGATTCTATTAACATACTCTTAATGAAGACCACAGAACATGCATGTCAGAGAAATGGGTTTTCTGATGGTTGTGAGCCACAGCCTTTGTAGGAGTTAACTTGTTCTGGGAGGAAGCTCTAGTCTTAGAACAGTTCAAGTTGGAAGGGATCTTTAAAAATCATCTAGTCAGCCCCCTTGCCCTGAGCAGGGATATCTTTCAGTAGACCAAGTTGCTCAAAGCACCGTCCAACCTAGCCTTGAGCCCTTCCAGGGATGAGGTAGCCACAGCTGCTCTGGGCTACATCTCACAGTGTTTCACCACCCTTATAGTAAAGAATTTTGTTCTTATATATGCACATTGTAAATTCACTCTCTTGCAGTTTAAAACCATTACCCCTTGTTTTGTCACTGTAGGCTCTGTTAAAAGGCCTCTCAGTCTTTCTTATAAGCCCCTGTTATACGTTCAAAGGCTACAATAAAGTCTCTCAGCCTGTCTTCCTAGGACAGGTCTTCAAGATACGTGTTACTGAGCCTGGTACAAGAGTCAAACTCATGACATTGACACTGGTGTTACTTGGGTGGACTTCAGATGCTGATGGAGGTCAGGGCTGCTTAGGGCAATCACTGCTAATTCTCAAATTTTAAGTGCAGCCATTATGATGTTTATGATGGCTTTATAAATAAGTTTTCACCTGTAGAAGTCACAAGATTTTTAAAGTTTTGTCCTTTTTTCTTTGTGAAACAGGAGCTTGCTAGTCCTAATGACATAGAGAAAAACTGGAAAGCATCACCCGTGTGCCTTCTTCGCTGTTTAGGCTAAGGAGAAGGAAAAGTGCCATTTAATTGCTTCTGATGAAAAATCTCAAAAATCAGAGGATTTAAAATAATTCTCTGAAGTCTTAGCCTTAGCAGTATACCGTGCTATGTCTGCAGTTGCATCAAAGGATCTGCTGATCAAGAAGTGTGTCCTGATTACGCTGCAGAAAGCAGTGATAGGAAAGGATAACTTGCATTTTCTGTGAGAAGCTTGATGGGTCTAATGGCTAATAGAAACATACAAACGAAACTATAATTGAACTGCTTCTTTATCCAGCAAACTCGAGTTAAACTAGATCTCAAGATTTAAGAGAAAAAATATTTAATTTTTTTTTGCCGTGTGTTTCCACAGGAGACTTTGTACATGCTGTATTAAGGCTGCTATTGTAATGCTATCTTGTTCAGAATGATGTAATTACACTGGTGTGGGAAATACTTGCACTAAGTAGGGTTTATGCCCTGAAATACAGGGGTACACACTATTTTGTGTATTCTTGCCATTATGCCTAAGTTGGTGGTTCACAGTTGGGAGTATCAGTAACAAGTTACACCTTTGAACACACTTGGTAAGCAGTTCAAAATCCACTGTCAGTCATCTTCATAGTTGCAAAGTGTGAATACCACCGTTTATTTGCTGTTGCTTTACAGGGCTTCCAGGCATGGATTGCCTGGACTGGTGTGTTTTATGTGTCATACATATCCTTGCCCTTGTCTGTGGTCTGTAAAAACCTTCTATAAATAGCAGTCAGTTAACTAAATGAAAGTGTTTTCTTTGTAATGCAGATTTTTTTGGGGTTTTGTTGTTTGAATTTTTAACTTTTGATCAGGCAGTCTCCTTTCCCTCCTGTCCTCTTCAAGTAGAAATGAAATCTGAGAACACCAAGAGAAAAGGTGGCATTTATTTCTTAATTCAAGACTTGACTTAAATGTGTAGTTGCATAGGTTTAACTATATTGTATGTTTATTATTCCACTGCAGGTTTATGCATGGAGCAGACTGGAATCCAGTTGTGATAATCTATGGTGGTAATGCTGGTTTTGGGGCTTGGAAGGAGTTTTATAGGTGGAAATTGATTTCTTGACATAGGGTATGAATCTTTTGCCACTATAAATTCAGTAATCAAGTCATTCTGTTGTAAGTATTCTTTGTGCTGGTCTGGCAGCATCTTGAGAAGACGATGCTTTAGACTGAGAGGTTAAAAGCCACTAATCATGGCTTTTTCTTCAGTAATTATTAAAAAAAAAGAAATCTTGCCTTTTTACATGGTTTTAATAGAAAAATGGTTTTGCTGCTTTAATACTGCTTCTGGTGATGTGTTTCAAGCAGTGAAGGACTAGGATAGTGGTTTTTCAACTTAAAATTTTCTTTGCATTGGAGATCATTGTAGTTCTAGGTCTTCTTTTCTAGCCTAGGCAGAAATGTTAGAAGGTATATAACTGCTGTATCTCCTAGGGTGGAAGTCAAAGTTGCCTTGTTACTTGGATTATAGGAAAAGTACTTATTCTAAATAAGAATTAGAGACGAATTACTTTTTCATGTGCAAAAAATCCCTATAAACTTGTCAGCAATAGCCTTTAGCTGGCTTGCAGAGATACTGCCTGTTGAACTCTATTGTGACAGCTTGTTTCTGACATTTTGCTGAAGTTTAGCCTGTAAAGTCAAGATAATCTTGATCTGAGAAACGGGGAGATGGTTAAATTACATCATCATGGAAGAATACCAGCATACTTAGCTTTAAAGCCATTCAAGACTACATTGGCACCCCTTTGTTATACAGTGTAGCTGAAAAAGAACTGCAGCAATAATGAACCAATCCATCTAAATCACAGCAGCTGAACAACTGACTGTTGTATCTCGAAATGCAAATGCCTTGTGTAGAATGGATTTAATTGTAAATGTTTGCTTAGTAGGGAATATGAGCCTTTTAGTTTGCAACAATAATTGTGAATACAAAGACCCACAGAATTTTAGGGTTTACATAGCTTGTCCCTGTTCTCATAACAATATTTCAAAGTCAGTTTTTAAAATGTACCATTTGGCTTTTTTCTAGCCAGTGAATAGAACTCTAAATGCCCAATCTCTAGGCGGCATTTCGAAAACTGAAAGATAAATTTAGCTCTATGTATTTAGATCAGGCAGGATTTTCTGTTGTATTTCTTTCAAATCTATGCTAGGGCTTTTATATAGCTTCAGATAATAAAAGGAAAAAAGTGCTGACTTTCAGAGCTTGGATTTGGTTTTGCAGTGCAGAAATGCCAAGTGTAACTTAGAATATTAGCATTTTCTCTGTGGTTCTGGTAAGGTGCCTCTCAAATGATTAAAAGGCTACTGTTAGGAATTTCTTTTCTAGCCAAACATTCTCCTCCCCTACACCCCCCACACCCTCCCAATATTAAAATCTTCATTCTTTGTTAAATTCTTGAAACGTAGCTGCTGAATGAAAGTCATGAGGATGAATCTCTGTCACTGATTTGGATGAATTAAAATAAAGTAGTTTTTCTGTTTTGGGGGGAAAGGGGAAAGCTAACTGAGCTTCACTAATAGAGAGAGAAAGAAGAACTACCTCAGCCTCCAGGCTGTTCCTAGGTGTCTTTCTGTGTAAAGAAAGATAAAACTTTGAAAAAACACACACTCACGGAAAAAGTGTGCATGTTTATGCTTCTGTTGGCATTTTGTGTGTACTGTAATAGCCTTCACATGTGGATTAGTCCTGAAGAAAAGGCAGCTAAGCCCCCTGAAGAATAGGCCTTTGTGATGCTGGAGAAGTTTACTGCGCCAAAGTTATGGTAAGAATTTGTAAATTTTGGCTGCTGAACTACTTCCTTCCTCTGCTATGTTTTTTTATGTTACAAACTTGTGAGAGTGCAGTAGAGGGTGTTTTTTTGTTTATTTGCTGTTGTGTTTTTTTGGTTTTTGTGTTTTGTTTTTTTTTCCCTAAATGACAGTGCGAACATTCATTTCTCAAACTAAACCACCCGTTCACATGAGGCTGCTGGTTGTATCTAAACACCCTGTTGATCTTGTTCTGCAGAAGTCTTCATTGGGCTTCCTGAGTCATACAGAAATGCTCTAGTACTCTTATTGGGGCTGTGCTGGGGATTTAGGCTGTATCTGTTCAGATTTAGTTTGCCAAATTGATGTTCCTGAAATAAATGTTTTTACTTGGAAAAAGTAAAAACAGCTCAAAGCTGGGATGTTTTTCTATGTCTCTTTTTCTAGCTGTGTTTAAAGTAGTTCATTCTGCTGTCATGGGAGTGGGGTTTGTTTTGCCTTTATTCGTCAGATAAAGCTGAACCTGTTGGAGAGATGGTTAGTATTTCTTAGTTGCAAAATTGTTTTTCTCTTACGTATGGCGTTCTTTCTTTACACATATCTCATGTTAAAAGTCTTAATTTGTGGGTAGGCAAATCAGCTTGGGATGAGACCCTGCAGATCGCAGAGGGCCTAGAGGATGCTGGTAGCTACACTGCCAGGTGAACCTTCCCAGCAGCCCAGGACATGGCTACAAGCTGTACAGCACATTTGACTTCTTGGGGGTTTTCTGGAGTAACCAAGGACAGAATTTGAGTCCAAGGCTAGACTGTCATGGTGACAAAATATTTAGAAAACATTTTCTTGCTTGAAACAAAAGCTTGGATTGTGCAACACCAAGTAGCGTCCCAGTGCAATAAATGATGCTGTGTATTTTCAAAGAGTTCTGTGTGTTCCCTGACCATCAGCTCTTGCCAGATTTAGCATGTTCAGGTAAAATGAGGAATTTTTCCTCTGGACTGTTGCCTTCACAACAGGGGGTTAATTCTCCCCCTTTACACACTGGCATTGCAACAATGGAGCAACCAGATCTGGCCTCAGATTTTGAACACAATGAAAAGCCCTGTTGAAGACAAGCAGTGGAGCAGCTTCTTCTCTTCAGCCATGGTGGCTCAGCTACATTAAGAGCAGTTGCTTAAAACTTACACTTTGTCTTTGGTGTAGGCTGGTCTGATCCTGAGTGAGCTCTAGTCCTAGACTTGATGATTGCTTTTATTGGGTTGGAATGTGCTGTTCTTGCTGCAGTAGAAGTCTTCTGTATTGTAGGTGTTTCATCCTTCATAATAACTGCTTAACTTTTTTTTTTAATGCTTCATGTTTTGAGATGTCCCAGCATTACTGATATCTACCCTCTGACTTGAAAGGAAGCCAGAGGTCTAAAGTGGCTGTAGCAGATCGTTCTTTGGGAATAATATAAAATGATTTCAAGGTGAGTAAACCTTGAAATGGTGGCAGCTGAGTGAAGACTACTTCAGTTCAGCATAACTGCACCATTTGGTTAATGCATTTTTTTCTTCCCCAGTCTAGTCTGTGTTTCCTGGGTAATATCAGTTGTAATTTCGGAGAAAAGCATGATTTTGCATGTATACCTCCTTCTCTGCTTGGAGCAGGAGGTGGCCAGATTTCTGTCTGAATAGTGACTTGTCTTGGCTCTACAACAACTATAACCAGATCATCTGTAGAGACTTTTTTTGATCTTCAAGGAAGTTGATGTTTTCAAAGTTGCTGTAGTTGCTGGAGTATACTGTTATTCATGGAAATGGAAAACCAAAGCAAAGTATGGAGGAGGGGGAATATTCTTTTCTAAGGTTTGCATCATCTTGCATCTTTGTATGCTTGGCATGTAACAGTGTCCCATTCAGAGTGCTGCTCTGAACAGGGCAGAGCTCCTTCTTTCCTGCTGCTTTGTTGTTTCTCTAGTTGTACTGAGCTGCAAAACCAGCTGCTTTTGCTTTTCATACCTATTTTTACCATCTCTGATTTGCTATTAAGATGTTAACTTCTGCCTCCAGTTAGCCTAGCATGTTTCTATACTGCAGCTACAACGTGGGGGCAAGCAGACACTTCTCTGCTTTCTCTTGTGCTACCCTTTCACACTTGGGAAACGGTCCCCCATAAACAGCTGCAGTACTGCTTTATTATCCTCTTTAAAAGCTCTCACTCCTTGTGTTCCTTACAAAAGGAACTTGCAGTGCATGTGTACTGAGACCGCTGTTCACTGCAGTGCCCAGTATTGGTCCTCCCTTTTTTGTGTATCTGGCCTTCTGTTATCCTCTTTCTTGTGACAGTAAACTCTGCAGAACAGGGACTGTTTCACTGTTTTATTTGTACAGAAGGTGGCTTAGCTGCAGGTGTGTATCTGAAGCTGCAGTGTACTGCAGTAATACAAATCATTATGTTATAGAAAGCTGTATTTAATATAAGGAAAGAAAAAAAAGATCAGATTTACTGTGGTGAGTTTTACACTTTTTTAAGGGTTGTTTTTTGGTGTATTTTCTGTGGTGGTTTTTGGTTTTTTTTGTTTGGTTGGTTTTTTTTTGTGTTAATCCTCTGACAGGTTACTGGCAGGAATGTGCAAAGATCAGTGTATATATATATATATATATATATATATGAAGTTTTCTTGCCATTTTGAGGAATCCTCCTCCCAATGGCCAGAGGAAAGCTTTCTTAGCAGCTACTCCAGGCTACTAGGAATGGGCTATTTCACGGCAGCTCTTGGTGTCTTGGAGAGGTTTGCTTACTCCTGCAACTAGATTGAGTATGCTCATAGCAGAACCTTGTGTTTCTGGAGATTTTTCTGTTTTCAAGGCACCATTTTAGAAGTGGAATGACACACAACAGGATGTGTGGTTGTCGATACATGTTCACACTTAAGAGGCTGTGCATAGCTTTTTGACCATGTACAATCCTTTGCTATTTGTCTCATCATTCGTGTGGTGAAATAAAGCATGGAGGAACACAGAATTCATTTTTCCTTTTTATGCCAAGTACACACACAGAATGTTTATTGATACTCATCTTTCTGCTAACTCTCACAATCTTCAAACTAGTTTCTGGAGGCAAGGAGATTAAAATGAGGGCGCATGGCCAAGCAGACTTGAGGTTTTGTTCCTCAAATTTGATTTGAAAGTTGCAGTTTGATAAAGTTGCATTCTTTCTGGGTTTTTGCCATGGAATTTTTATAATTCTCTTGAATTATCTACATGTGCTGTTAGTGTCAGGATTTGTATGTAGAGTTTTGAATGGCCCTTCTTTGAGTGGATGATCAGACCACATTGTCTCTAATGGCTCCTTTCAACATAAAGTATTCTATGATTCTTGACCAGTTTGATATTGGGAGTCTCATGTAAAGCCCAGTCTGGTTTTGAAGGAGAATAACCACCCCATTTGTAGAGGTGTTACTGTGGGTGTTTTGTTTTAGTTTTGGTATTCCTTGCAATGGCTGTCAAACAGAAAATAAATACCAGTTCTGTGTTACCAACAGGCCTTTTCACTTTTCAGTGTTCACTGATCTATTCAAATACAGAAGTTGGGTTTTTTCAAGGGAAAGGTTCAAAACATGGAATAATAAATCTTGCTAATTTATAACTTGTTAGCATTCTGGGTCTGTGCTTTGGAACCAAAAGTTGCTTTTTTGCTTTAATTACTAGAATGTCTGGTTTACTAAGATTGCTATATAGCTGTGATGCTGATGGGAATTTTGCTTTCTTTTGGTTGGTTGATTGGTTGTTATTGCTATAAAGCTCGCTATCAGAAAGTAGAAATGTTCCTAACGTCATCCCAGCCTTTCACTCTTTTGTAGTCTTGGTGTAAAAGAAGGGGGAGGAATCGGGGTAACAGGATGCATGATGGGGCTAGCTCTGTTCTTTCCCATCGTCTCCAGGCAAGGCTTCAGTTATGTCACTGATGGAAGTTGAATTAGGTGCTTTGATAGTCACCTTCAGGAATAGCTGGTTGGCTGCAGTTCTTTGGGACTCTGATCATGGCAGAGGAGGTGGGCTTTAGGTTCACATTGTGTTGCTGGTGGCTAAAGTTTACAGCGTCAGCCTTATAAAGGTAGAGACCTGGGCCATAAGGTCCAGCTATCATCAGTGGTGGACAGCATAGCCTACTGATATCTGAGGTGACCTGGAAGCTGAGTGTGAGCTGAGCTGATGCCCTCTGCTAGCACCAACTTGTGAATTTCTTCCTTTGTCCCAGTCAGTATAGTGACTGTGTCCTTCATCGAGGCCTGTTTGTTATGGTTTAATAGTGGGCTGTCATCCTTTGGCCGTTGAGCAGCCACTTTCTGGAGTCAGACTCAATAAAGCAGATGATCCGTAAGGTAATGGAGCTCTGCTGTTTGTTGCAGGGTAATAGTCACCTCAAATGGTTGACATTAAATGCTGCTTTATGAATGCCCTTAAGCTGTAGGAGCTTATTTCGCAACTGGTGCTCTGGATGGCTGCAACTGGGGTCCCAAAGGACACAGTAAATTTTGGACCTAATTTGCCATTTCACTTAGAAAAGAGAGCCTTTGAGTGCAGGGTTGAAGTTTGGCTCAGCCAGAAGTGGGAAACTTGAGCAGTCTCCAGCCTCTGGAATTTGTTTTATCTGAGACAAGATTGTTGTGTGAAGTCTGAAGCCAAGGTCTCCAAATGAAGCTACATCAAACCTGTGTTTGAAATGGGAGAGCTGTAGTTCACAGAATCACAGAAGAGTTGCAGTTGAAAGTGACCCCTGCAGATCATCTAGTCCCCCTGCTACAGCAATTCCAAAGGTTGGGATTTTTTTATTTCTTACTGTTTTATAACCTAAAATCTCTAGAACAGGGAGGTTCTAGAAGGGTGCATGTCTAATACCAGCTTCCTATTAAAACTTTCATTCATTATTTTAAAATTGTACTTACGACCTGACATGGATTTTTTTTTTTTTTTTTTTTACTTCAAAAACTTGATCTGTCTTCCTTCTTTTTCCCACAATACCAGGAAAGTGCTAACTATTTTGGATATTGTTTTCTTTGTTCAGATTTGGACTTCTGAATGCAAACAACACTTGAATCTGATATCCTTTCCCATTTTTGCTAAGCTGGAAATGCTGTTAATAAAAGGCATAAGCATTCCCCATTCCTTGTTGCTGAGGGCATCAAACTGAAGGCAGAGCATCTAGGAACTGAAAAAGTGGCTGGTGTATTAGAGAACCAGCCTGGAACTGAGAATCGAAGCCAGTCCTCCCCTGCTCTGACACAAACTTCCTACTATATGATCACCTCGGATAAGGTTATTTTTATCTCTCTATGCCCCAGTTCCCTATCTGTAAAACAGTGATAACGGCACTTCCCTACTTCACAGGGATGTTGTGAGGACAAATGCAGCTAAGGCTGAGAGGCTTTTGGAAACTTTGGTAACTGGGAGCACAGATGGAAGAAGGGAAATGTTCCGCATAAAAGCTTTCTGTTCTTCAAGCCCAGTGGTAGGTTACAGTGCTTATGTGAGCATGACTTCCACTGAAGTCATGGCTTGACTGGTGCTGTCTTTTCTCTGACTGTTTCCTTGCTCACTACTATGTGCATACCAGCAAAGCACTTAACGTCCTTGCTAAATACTATTGTTTGCATCCTTGGCTGCAGGCTCTGAGAGCCCAAGAGCCTGGGTGAGACTTGCTGCTTGTGTGTTTGCCAGTGTGGGCTGCTCACAGTGACTGAATGGAGTATGTGCTTCTGGCAGCAGCCACCCAGTGCATTTCACAGCTCACTCAGACACTGGAAGGAGTTAAAAATATGTATGAATGAATTTTCACTTGCGAAATTCAAACTACTGTAGCAGTTACTCTGAGGAAGCTGTGGACTGCAGTCTGACCAGAAGCAAGCAATTGTCCTTGATATAAATGGTTAAATTTCATAGAAACCACATCCTTTGTGATACTCCTGACAGCGTAACATTCCTTAACATTTGATTTCAAGTGGTGCTTTATTATCCAGCTGTACATGCAGACATACTTTCTTTGGAAGAATTTCTGTCCAGAGACACCACAGAAAAGTGCAAACCTCTTTCCTTTTTAATGTGGACTTCATAGTACTTGTTTATATATAGTACAAGCAGGTAAGAGACAGGAAACCTTATCTGCTTAACATTTACATTGTCACGTGTCCAAAGGCAGGGATGTGGTGAGTTGAATATTTGTTCAATCAAATCTCGCTCATGCAAATTGAAGTATGTTTTGGGGAAACTTTCAGGCCAGGAGGTAGGAGTGTACTTTGCTTATTGCTTGCTCCTTGAAACATACGGCTCATGTCATCTTCCTTCTTCACCTGCTTTGATAAATTCTATATTTAGTTGACTCAGCCCATCCACTTGAAGAGGACAAAAATAACATCAGTGTAATCCATCCTCTCTGTCCTTTCCTCTCCACCCCTTCCCTCCCCTTTCCTTTCCTGCTCCTGAGTTTAGGGCATTCAGTTGTTTGGGAAGAGATGGATTTTTTTATTTGCTTTGCTTTGTTTCCGCACAAGTGGGGTTGGAGCAGGAGAGAACATTTATACCCTGCAATAAAATTGTTGTGAAGAGTATGCAAACTGTCAGAAACACTTCCTCATCTCTTACAACATTTGCTGAGGGGTAAGAGTGTGCGCAGAGTGCATGGAGGGAGGTGGAGCGGAGGGGTTGGGAAATGACTTGCATGTGGCATACATCTGTCTGACAAAAAGCCAACCGTGCCAGGGGATAAATGGACAAACAAATAGTGTTTCTGTTCTGAACTCGAAGGTTGAACCTGAAGTTTGCACAGGAGCAGCTCTTCAGATAAGTTTCCAATGGACCTTGACTCCTGTTGTGCAAACATGTAGAAGCGAGCACAGAGGAGACTGTTCTCTAAATCCCTGCTCTGGAGAGGATCTGCGTTATAGGCTCTGCTTTATATGGCTTCTCCTGTGTCCAGCAGTGGACATCTAGCTGTCTGTCTATATCTACCTAATCTGTCTGTCTATCTCAATTATAGAATCATAGAATGGTTTGGGTTGGAAATGACCTTAAAGATCATGTAGTTCCAGTGCCCCTGCCACTGGCAGGGACACCTTCCACTAAGCCAGGGTGCTCAAAGTCCTGACCAACCTGGTCTTGATACACTGTCTCACAAATCAACACTGACCAAAACCCCCAGAAGTATTTAAGTAACCTTGTATTTAAGTATTTAACCCCTTGATTTTAGCATGAATTAAAGACAAAATCAGTTCAGCACTTAATGCTAATCTAGCTGTGGATGCTGACTGTTTTTTATCTGCAAATTGGATAAAGAATGTCCACTCAACATACCAAAATATTTGCTGCCTGTGTTATCTGAAATATTACTGTCTTCCACTATTGAGTTGATAGGGATTTGAGGGAAACTATTGTTTTGGTGAAACTGCTTTGAAATACAGCTTGGCAAATTCTTGTATCTTGAGCTGAGTGCTGGGTATGTTGTTGTTCCTGACAGACACATTGTCTGGGGATGTAGAGGTAGTAATTGTTCCCACAAAAAATTGCCACTTTTTGTAACTTCAGCAATTTTTAGGTTGTGTTAAAGGTGGTGATGAGGAGCAGAAAGATTGAGGGGAAAAACCTTCGATTGGTGCCTAACAGAACTCAAGTTGGTTTTCATGATTTTTTTCATTCAATGTCTACGTTTCAAATGAAAGTAAGATTATTTTTTTTTTCCTTAGTTTTGAGTTCATGGAATTACTGTAGGACAGGATGAAGAAAGAATTGGTTTAGAAAATTAGTCACTAATTTAAAGACTAAAATTCTCCTTCCTTCCTCTTGCCTGTGTGCCATGAAAGCCTGAGCCCCATGGCAGTATCAGTGGTAGTGCTGCCCCGTTTTGACTTGCAGCACCCTAAGTGACACAGGTCTGAAGGACAACTAATTGGATCATGTAGGGACTTCTTTGACATGAAGTGTGTTGGGCAGTACAGTGGAGCCACTAACTAAACCTAGCTTTCAGTTAGGAGCCTAAATCCCAGTTTGAGCCCCCAGGCCATAAATTTGTAACAGGACTCACTACTGGAGCCTGCCTTGCCACCTCACCTCTGTTAGGTGGCATCCAGTTGCCTTGGCTCCTGTGCTCTATCTTGCTGTTCAAGCAAAAGACACTTTAGTTTTCAGGCATGTTAATTCCTTACTTTGCAAGCACAAATACATGCTCTGGGTGATTGAAAAGGAGCAGGTCCCAAATTGAGAGTGCACTTCTTATGGTTCCAGGCATAGTCTGAGTTGCATGATGGTACTGGACAGGCCAGCCTGCCTAGCAGGCATCTGCTTCTCTGCCTGTTAAGTCAAGTCAATATTCTCCAAACTGTAATTTTCACTGTAATGATGGATTACACTTGTCACAGTTTACAGCATTTTGTCTTGTGAGTTTAATAAAATAAAACAGATTCTAATGCTTATTATTTCTGAAGTCCAATACGTCTGAACTAAAGCTCAGCATATGCAAGACAAACTATGCTTTAATTTTACAATTGTCTGATGGGACTTTGCGATTTATTTGTTGTTACTTCCTTAATGATGTTGCAGTCAGAGGCACTGTTTTGCTAAATGTTGTGTAAAAAGTAAATTGTAGCACAGCAGATGTTGGTATTTGGATGGATGTCGGTGCAGTGGGGGGACAGCAACAGTCATCTCTGTCAGCTGTCTTCAGGCTCGGCAGGCCTGCTGTGTGGTTACTTTGGTGTGTAAAAACAGCTCGTTTTGCAACTGGGAAGTTTGGCATTACATTTGGCACTGAGCCATGTAACTGGGTTAACGCAAGTGTTTATCCAGGGATTTTCTCAAAATTGGTAACTTGGAGGAAATGTTTGTTAAACTTAAGTACAAAGGAAGGGGGAAACATGACTGGATCCCTTCTTTTTAAAAAGCATTAACGTTTGTAATGCTAAACCCCATATTTTTAATTCTTTTTATTTCCCCCACCCTGTCTGTCTTTTGCTGTTTCATCATCAGCATTTTTGCAGCTTACTGTTTACAGTTTCCTTTTTTAAAGATTAAACCAGGGAAGCATACCTGATGAAATGCAAAGTATATACAGTTCCATAACCATCTTTCTCTCCATCCTGTGTGCTGTCATGAAGTAGGTGCAAAGAACTGAGTGTACTGCAAATGAAGCTATTTAACTGCCTCCACCCCCTGTTCAGTAGAGATTCTAACTGCAGCATGGAACAGGAGCCCTGATCTGCAGAGCGTTTGATTTTTGTATGATAAATTCCTGTAAATTTTTTTTTGGGTTAAGTACAAGAATCCTTGCAGGCCATTAGGAATTTTTCGTAGATCTCCTGTCAATATTGGACATACATCTTTATGGAAAAAGCCATTTGGACTGCATTTTCAGTAAGGTGGGGCAGGAGAAAGCAGTAGTTTTGCAAATCAACAGCAGCAATTTCAATTGGATTTTGTACCTGAAATTTGGAACCTGTTGATTAAAGGTTCATTGAGAAACTTCATCATAATGGAGAAATTTTGGATTTATTTTTCTAGTCTATTCTAATCTTGTACTGCCACTATGATGTCTTCATTGCTTGAAAAGGCTCCCATTTCCCTTGGAAAAGGGAAGGTGATTAAACTAAGAAATTTGGATTCTCTGGTGAGGGGAAGAAAAGTATGTAGATGAACGTATTCTAAAACCAGTGATAGCGACCTGGTAGCGGACTTGTGCTTAGCTAATTTTGTAGTCGAACTGCAGTTTTATCATGAAGTACAGTATCAGGATGGTAATTTTCATGTGGGTCCTTTTTCTCTCTGCCTCTCTCAACAGAGGGTATTGCCTGTACCTCCTGATTTCTGTACCCAAATGTGGGTTCATTTAGAAAACAGTAATTTGCAGGAAGGTCTGCCCACAACAAAGATTAATTTAGTTTGTTGTGGATAAATGAAAATTGGATACTGCTTTTTTGGAAACATTTTTGTCTCTTACTGTGGTACTGAAGCTGATGTTAAAATAGTTTTCACCCACTGTGGAAGGAGAGGAGGAAATAAATGCATGAAAGAGTTAATTTGGGAATAAACTAAAGTTTATAGCTTCCAGTGACCAGAGGATGGGTTGAGTTTTGGAAGATTTCCCTGTGAGCACTGGCTCTGCCTGTGAAAGCAGCAGGGTCAGTGCAGCGATGTGTGCTCATGGCCAGGCTCTGTGCTGGCTCTGTTTAACGTACGTACGTGTGTGTGCGTGTATTTACACGATGTAGCTTTGCTATTTAAACTTGCTTTGATTGGCTGTGTTTCAAGAGGTCCTGAATGGGGAGCAATATTCACCGCATGGGCTGGGCACATCCTGCCCTTCCAGCTGCTCATGTTTCTGCTGGGATGGGACCTGGACCAGGACTGGTGATGGCTACAGCTGGTGTGGCCTAGGGTGGGAGTCAGACTTCCACTTCTCCCTGCCCTGCCTGTTCTCTCAGCAGCCCAGTACCTTCCTCCCTGCTCAGCAGAGATCCAGCTCCAGGGGCACCCCTTTGTCAACACCCTCCTTTCTGATGCAGCCAGAGTGCATCATCTCCAGCCAGAATGGATTCATCTTGGCTCATGTCTGCCACACTATTTGCCCTGTGCAAGGTGCCTCTATGCTCCCCCTTTCTCCTGCTGCTTCCCTCCTGCCTTGTTGGCAGCAGCAGCAGGGTTTTCAGGGTGGTTTTGCTTGGCTTGACCCATGGGGCAGTAGAGGAGCCCCTAGCAGCTGCTGCCTGAGCTGATAGCATCAGATCAGGGACCAGTGGAAGAAAATGCTGTAGCCAGAGTGCGCACTAAGCATAGAACGACAAAGCAGGGTGTGCATGCAGGGTTTTCTGTACATGTGCATCTACCTTCCCTTGCAGAAGTCCCTGAGGCATGACATAGCCCTAGATGACCTTCCTCAGGAACGTTACCCCAGGTGACCTGTAGTTTGGTTTCTCCGTCTCTCTCTCTCTTTCTGCCTTTCTCTATCAACAAGGCAAAACAAAAAACCTCATATATGTGAGTTTGAAGCTTTATTTTACAGCTTTCTGGTGTTCTCATTCTTAAAGTGTGGGAGCATAACTCTCGTGGACAGCTGCTGAAGTTGTTGGAAGTTCTTCTACAAACCCAGAACATAGCTGTAACCTGGCTAGGCAAATGATGTGTTTTGGTGTTTGTTTTGCTTCTGTTCTTTGGGGACATGCAAGTCAAGATGAGCTACAGAGAGCAGAGTGTGCTCAGTTGTGGGACGGGACTTTTGGGATTCAGGTGGTAGAGGGGATGTGCATGGTGAGGAGCAGTCGTATGGTGTGCTGTGCTTGAAAAATCAGGTGCAGAGGAAAGCTGCGGCCCTGACCTCTAAAAATGCAGTGGGGCAAGTGCCAGGTTTGCACATGGGAACTGGTGTGAGTTTAGGGATGGCTGGGGGTGCAGAGCTGTCTTTGGTTTTCCCTTGGGAATGGTAGAAGTTGCAAAAGAGGAGATTGGAATTTTTGCCCTGTCTTCCCAAAACAACAGTTCAGGTCACTGCAGGCTAGAAAGCATTATTCAAGCTCGTGTCTTCCTGTGCCCATCTGTTTTTTGCTTCTGTGTGGTATATACTCCTAATTTTTGATGCCTTTAAAAAAAATAGAAAAAGAAAATTGGCTTTAACATACTGAGATGCTGTTGCAACATTAAAATTAATTCATGGTAACAGTGTCAAGGTAGGTCAGTCTTTATTCAGGTGGATCTTTATTTCATTCCTGCTTGTGAAAGGAACAGCTTTCCATGTTACTGTCTGGAATGCATTTCTCCTGGAGCTTTGAGCAGCTTTGAGAGGTACAGCTTACTAGAATAGATGACTTTGGGGCTCAAAAATAATAGTCACAATTATAGGTATGTGTTTTTAATAGTGCATACATATGTTCCAATATTACAGGGCTAAATTGTGGTACCACTGAAATCCAGCCTGATTATACTGAGACTAAAGATTTTTGGTGGTTCTTGTAAAAATAAATTGAATTTTAGTAGTGTTTAAAGTGACAGAGGTGTGTCCAGCTGAGTCTGTGTCCCTGTTGAGGCAGCATTGTGGATTGTGCTTGGCTTTACAGTGACGAGACACCTAAGTCCAAGGCACAAAAATTCTTCGCAAAGTTTCTTACACCTGCGTTGCTTAGCTGAGCTTAGCACCAGAGCTGCAGCGGCTTTGTGCTCTTATGTTACCCAGTGGTGAAGTTGCTGTAATAAATTCTCAGTATGCAATTAAATTATTTTGCAAAATTCCTCTAAACTGAGGCAGGCACTCCTGTTATCTGGAGGCGACTTTCCTTTCTGAGTTTGGGGTAGTGACTCAGTGAAAGTTATCTCTGGAATACTAAATTTGGAGGAGTAACCAGGAGGTTGCCATGATAACAAATATTAGAACTTGCTTTCTGGGAAGTGCTTGTAATTTTTCCATTGATTGCCATTAAATGGCTCAAGATAAATTAAACTTATTAGAACTAACATGGTCTTCATGTACTTCTCCAGGGTTTTGCAGACTTGGTAGTGATAAAATGAAGAAGGGAAGTCCAAAGTAGCCTCAAACATATAAATAGCACACCCTTTTTTATGTTGCTTCTTATTTTTGCCATTGAAATATTTGTTTAACTTGGCTTTTATGCATGTTTCTATAAAATATTTACCCAGTAACTGTCTGTATAAACATGTTTAAAATTCTGCATTGATTTTTTTTTTTTTTTCCTTGGCACTCTTAAAAAAATTTCCTGTTGCACAGCATGATCACACAATTACTGCTAGAGCTTTTATTGTAAGTGGCCTAAAACAACTCTGTATTTATGTTGAAAATTAGGACTCAGACCCAGAAGCTGAAGGATGGCAATACAATGTGCTAATTTCTCACCCTCCATAAATTGTTCTGCAGCTTAGTTTTCACAAATAGAGCTTTTTTTTCTGTTTCAAACTGCTTCTGAAGTTGGTCCATATTGTCTGTTTTGGAAAAGCTTCTGTTCCCATAAATCTCACCTGATGTCCTTTAGCCCTTTTTTCACCATTTCTTTACCATTCCCTGAGTTTTTGATTTGCTTTGTGAATGACCCAATGATCTAGTAATGGGAGCCTAGAACAGCAAGCCAGGGGCTCACTGCAGATGTTTTCTGCGTGGTTGCATCCTGCATTTTCCCTCCTCTGCTCTTGCTTTCCTATGTGCATCCACCCCCAAGTTATCAGCTCACCTCTCAGCTTCACCAGCTTTGGGATTTTAATGGGGAGCCTCTGCTGTGTAATTTCCAGATTTAATGTTCGCAAAGCAAATAAATGCATCATGAAAACCACTCTTGCCTGAGTGTTTGGCTCTCCTAATCTTTTTTTTTAATGGGGCAGAGTGGGGGAAAGAATTAAAATCAATTTTTAATCAATTAATGATGCTTTTCCTGAATATCCTCTATGTGTTGGCAGCCCTAGGAATACAAGCTAAAACTGTGCTTTCAGACTGACTTTGTTTAATCTCTGGAAGAGCTTTAGTTTGTGTGTGTTTCATTGCTTTGTCCCCTATTACACTATCTGTCAGTCTCTAGACAGTATTTACTGAAGAACAGAACTGGGTATATCATATTCAAATAAGGCATGTGTTCAGATAAACTCAAGAGTCACAGCTAAGGATGCTTATGCTAAGAGTTAAAGTAATTATATCAGCTTTTAGATAATGTCTAGAAAAGCCCTTCATTGTTCTAATAAACCAGGGTGTGGTATGTTTGGTGTTTTTGGTTTGGGTTGTTTTGTTTTTTTTCTCTGTATTTTTAGTAGAGATCATAAAATCTTTGGAGGATTAAGTCACGCCTTTTATATAAATGCATGCAATGTATTTAAGAGCTGGATTTGCAAAAATACTGATTGTATTAACTTCAGTATGAGCTCGAGGAATAGTTGTGGGTGCCTCTCTCCTCTAACGGAAGATATTTAGAAAGTTGGAGAGGCTTACTAGTTTCGGTGCCTTAGCTGCTTGTGCTGTTTACCATCATAGGTAAAAATTACCTGGGGAGAAATAATTGTTCCAAGCATGCTTAATTCAGTTCAGTGAATCTGACACCTCCTCTGTCATTTTTGTGTATTTATAAATATTAGAGAGTTGGGTATCTGTCAAAAGCAGAAGATATGTGATGACACTTTCTGTTACAGGAACTTACTTTGTTAAAATGCTGTAGCTGCTTGCGAGTATACTATAGAAAAGATTTCCCTAATTGTGTTGGATGCCTCATAGCATCATAGAATAGCCAGGGCTGGAAAGGACCTTAAGATCATCAAGTTCCAACCCCCTCTGCCATGGGCAGGGACACTTCACACTAAACCATGCTACCCAAGGCTTTGTCCAACCTGGCCTTGAACACTACCAGGGATGGAGCATTCACAGCCTCCCTGGGCAGCCCATCCCAGTGCCTCACCACCCTAACAGTAAAGAATTTCCTCCTTATGTCCAATGTAAACTTCCCCTGTTTAAGTTTTAACCCGTTACCCCTTGTCCTGTCACTACAGTCCCTAATGAAGAGTCCCTCTCCAGCATCCCTATAGCCCCCCTTCAGATACTGGAAGGCTGCTATGAGGTCTCCACGCAGCCTTCTCTTCTCCAGACTGAACAGCCCCGACTTTCTCAGCCTGTCTTCATACAGGAGGTGCTCCAGTCCCCTGATCATCCTCGCGGCCCTCCTCTGGACTTGTTCCAACAGTTCCATGTCCTTTTTATGTTGAGGACACCAGAACTGCACACAACTCCAGGTGGGGTCTCACAAGAGCAGAGGAGAGGGGCAGGATCACCTCCTTCAACCTGCTAGTCACGCTCCTTTTGATGCACCCCAGGATACGGTTGGCTTTCTGGGCTGCAAGCACACACTGCAGCCGGCTCATGTTCCTTTTCTCATCAACCAACACCCCCAAGTCCTTCTCCGCAGGGCTGCTCTGAATCTCTTCCCTGCCCAACCTGTAGCTGTGCCTGGGATTGCTCTGACCCAGGTGTAGGACCTTGCACTTGGCATGGTTAACCTTCATGAGGTTGGCATCAGCCCACCTCACAAGTGTGTCAAGGTCCCTCTGGATGGCATTCCTTCCCTCCAGCGTATCATCGGCAAACTTGCTGAGGGCACACTCAATCCCACTGTCCATGTCAGCGACAAAGATGTTAAACAAGACCGGTCCCAACACCGATCCCTGAGGGACGTCACTCGTTACTGGTCTCCAGCTGGACATTGAGCCATTGACCACAACTCTTTGCGTGCAGCCATCCAGCCAGTTCTTTATCCACCGAGTGGTCCACCTATCAAATTGATGTCTCTCCAGTTTAGAGACAAGGATGTCGTGTGGGACACTGTCGAACGCTTTGCACAAGTCCAGGTAGATGACGTCAACTTCTCTAGCCCTGTCCATCAGTTCCGTAGCCCGATCATAGAAGGCCACCAAATTGGTCAGGCAGGATTTCCCCTTAGTGAAGCCGTGCTGGCTGTCACCAAGCACCTTGTTGTTTTTTATGTGCCTTAGCATGCCTTCCAGGAGAATCTGCTCCAAGATTTTGCCAGGCACAGAGGTGAGACTGACTGGTCTGTAATTCCCTGGGTCATCCATTTTCCCCTTCTTGAAAATGGGGGTTATATTTCCCTTTTTCCAGTCATTGGGAACTTCACCTGACTGCCATGATTTCTCAAATATGATGGCCAGTGGCTTAGCAACTTCATTCACCAGCTGCTTCAGGACCCGCAGATGGATTTCATCAGGTCCCATGATAATTTTAAGTCTCTTTGCTCCCACTGTGAGGTAGTGGAGATGCAATTCACTCTGAAATTGTTTTCAGTGTAGCCAAAGAAGTCACTTCATACTTCCCTGTAATTTATGTAGCTATCCTTAAAACTGCTGTTTTCTTAATGAAACTTCATTTACATCTTCTCCCACTGGAGACAGCTGTAGGTTAGTACTAGCCTGACTAAGCTGTGCCAAAGGTAGGAGTAAGGAGTTTTTTACATGCTGATTAATTCTCTTTTGCTCCTTTGGGAATATCTGGTATTGCTTAAATTGATTGCTGTAAGCAATATGGCAACATTTTTGACCTTCTAAAGCTGAAATTCAGCAAAAAAAAAGGGGGGGGGGGATGACACAGAACAAGAGGAAACTCTGAGTTTTACATAACCATACAGTTGAAATACAGTGATTAAAAAATACAGAGGTGTCATTTTCTGTAATGGTGGTGTTGGCAGTGATCTCAAACCCTTTGACAGAGATGGAACTGAAGAATGCATTACTTGTCCATCTCCTGCATGGAGAACATACTGGGTGAGAATTTATTTTTCTTTCTCCGTAATCTGCCTTTTCATCTCTCCCGTGGCCTAGCTTTGTGAATCAGAGCACCCATTCCTTGCCTTTGTTAGGTGTTCCCCATCTGCACTGTTGTGTAATTAAAGACAGAGGTAGCTTCCAATACAATTATTTTTCTACACAGTGCACCCATAGAGCTTTGTGGGAAGCGACAAGCCAAGGCTGTTGCTTTCTGAAGTTAATTTAGAGCTGTGGGGTGCCAGGTGACCAGGAGTAGTCCTCATGGGGCTCCCTTTGTTGCTTGAAGGCCAGGCCGCTCAGCCATCCCCCTTCGTTCCCCTCTTCCCTCCCCTCCCATATTCCCCCAAGATATGATAATGAAGCAGGTGCCCTGTATGGCAGCTTTCTGTGAGCGTGAGAAACGACAGTAGGTTTAGAAAAGGCAGAGCCGAGCCGGAGGAGGAGGAGGCATTTCTTCTTAACCTGTTGGCAGTCACATCACTCACAGCCATGTGGGCTGCCGGCATACTCCACAACCTTCCAGCTGCCTGAGGGAGAATAAAGTGGGGAGTGGATTTGCTGTGCACCAAATTATCCCATTGCAGCCACGGGACCCCACATTAGAGGAGCCAGCCTGCGAGCTGCGGAGCCCTGGCCTGGTGCAGACGGGCAATGGGCTGACCTGCTGCCCTGCCAGGGAGCGTGCCAGCAGCAGCCCTGGCTGCCTCATTGACATTCAGGGCACAAGCGGTGCCTCCGCAGCTGTACGCTGGAGGTGGCGGCTGAGGAAGCATCCAGAGAGGGGCCCAAAAACATCATCAAAGAAACTGCCCCCCTTTGCTGTGCCTCTCAATAGGCAGACAAACCAGAGATCCTCTCACTGAGCGTGTTGGGAAGGACATTAACATAACCTCCTTTCCCCCCCCCCCCCTTCTTTCTTTTCCCCAGAACCTGGCACTGTACTTAAATATCTTGTTTCGACAGTTTGTTGAGGAAAGGGAAGAGTGGTGCACCAGCCTGGTGGGTGTCTGTGCAGCTATTTTTAAAAAACAACATATTTGAACTGAGAGTTTTCATTCGGGTCACCCTAGACTTAATTTTTTGGTGTCAAGTCGTTAAGATCCAGAATTAGCTTGCTGTGTTTGGAAAGGGCTTCCTTCCGAGTGCTTTAGAAATGCAAAGGCAAGTTTTCAAGCCCTGCTTTCTGTTTCCAAATCTGTTTTGATTTCAGCAGGTTTTGAAATGAGCAGACGCTTACCCTATTTACTCAAGCAGCACAAACTAACTGTAAATCTGTCCCGCTCTTCAGCACACATGAGATGGCAGGTTCGAAAGCTTCATATCTTTAAGGAAGCTGGCATCTGGTTCACCAAAGCCTTATTAGGCTGACAGGATGCAGACCACTTCTCATAGCCATTGAAGTCTCAGAAATGAGTCACTCTGCCTTTGACCAGTGGCACGTTAACACTGCGATTGGCGTAACTTTCGTGTTTCCCTCGTGCAGATCAGGGCAGTACAATCAAGGAATGTCATACATCTTTGGAGTGTGTGGGAATGTAGGGAAAGCTTGCATAACTCAAAGCTCTAATATTTTGAGTGTTACACTTAATTGTAATTCATGGTGATAGTTTGGATGCTCAGAGCAGAAAGTTTAATGCATTATTTACCCATGGATTTGTGGTGGTCACTTGAGTGCATGTCGTATAACTGAGATATTGTTTTCAGTTGGTTCTCCTGGGCTTATTCGGGTTACTTTGGAGCATAAGAAAGTTAATAGTTGGTCCAACGCTTGTGGAAATATCAAGGGTATCACTGGACACTGATTTAGTTAACCTAATGACTTTTTATTTTCAAACCATTGGTATGTATAAGTTGATTTAAAAAAAAAAAGCAGAGGCTTCTTAAGTGTAGTCTGTTCTGAATTAAAGGGTGTGGTGTTGGCTTTGAATGAGCTTGATGCAGCAACAAGCATGCAGCAGTTGGTAAATAAAGATGGATTTTCTTTTGTTCTGCTGGTGCTTGCTGCTCATTATTCTCCACTTACCCTGTGAGCTTCCCAGGGAGTGGCAGCTGTTTCTGATGTTAGACACTCTATCAGTGGTAGACAGCTCCAGATTCGGTGAGGAGAGGAAAATAACCTAACCCTGCATTATTGTAAATCCTCAGTAGAATTAACTTTTCATGAACCAGAAGAGTTTTGTGTTTAACTTTTTCTGAAATATTCAGGCGTAAGCATGCTTTGCTGTATGTGTTACTGTGAAAAAGCTTTTCTGGCATGAGATGGATTTACATTCTAAGTGTGTGTTAAGTGTTATAATGTGCAGTGTGTGGGCGCAGACACAAGGCAATAAAGGGAAATTGGTCTATAACAATCTTCATGTATATTTCCAGATATATACAGTTTGGGAATCTTTGCAGTTTGGAAATTGCTTGGAGTAAACAGAATGGTGCATAAAGATTTTAAATAATAAAGCTAGCAAGCTACAGAGGAGTCTGTTTGGTTCCAGGATTTTATATGTAGGATTTATAACCCATGCTTTTGCTTTCCTGTCTCTGCAGTGTTAGCATTCTGTTACTGAAAACAAAGAAGGCTTTGCCAGGGCATTACACAAGCAATGAATCAGAGAGGAAAAAATGTTTTGCTTTGTAAATTGTTCATTTTTCCATGGTGGATCATTATTATTATTTTTTTCAGTGTTGTCTGATAGCATTTGCTACACATGCTTGCCTTTACTGTATTCGGTACAGTTCTGGTGTGACTGCATAACTATGAGTATTGGTGACTTCAGGTAGCTTCTTGTGATTCTTAAAAACAAAAACGCAACAGGAGCAAAAAAACACAGGGCAAAAATTGAAACAGCTCAGTTCACTCTTCAGGCATGACAGCTTAGTGCATGTATCAGAGGAAGGAAAAGGTGTTAATGTTTTTCAGTCAGCTTTGTCCAGGTGGTTCCACAGGATTGTTTTTTTCTGTATTGACCAACTCCTTTTCTGCCTAAAATACTCAGACTTGCTGTCATGATTAATGTGGTCCTTCTCACATGTTGCAGAAATTTTGTAGTGTTTTTGGCTAATCGTAAAAATGTAAGTTTGTTTCTCAAGAATACATACTTTGTACATTTTCTTGATGACTGTGTTGTTCAATTCGTGTTTCAGAACTTCTGTAGAGGAAGGACAGTTTGTTCTGGCTTTAGTGTAAAATTATGCTTACAGATGATCTGATTGGGAAGTCATGCACCTGGCAATGTCTTAGCAGTGTGCTGGAAGATACAGAAGTATAACCTTAGTGTGTTATACAATAAAATTTATACCTCTGATACTTCAATGTGCCTCATGCTGCCCTTGGCAAGGGCAGTAATCACTAGTATGTGTTCTTGCCATATTACAGGTTTCATTAAGCTCCATATATGTGGAAAAAGAAGTTTAAAATCACGTTACTTTTTTGCAAATTGAAAGGTGGATCAGGTCCCAGAACCAGCTAAAGCAATAGCTAAGGGAAGGTCCAAGTAGAATGGGCTTTGCAAAATGCCTGGCAATAATGAAATCCTTGAATTTTCACAAAGAAAGAGTGAAGGAAGAGTGAATGTGGAGGAGGATGCTATGTATGTATGTATGGAATACACCATTTTAAAGACTGTGTGATTAATTCTGTTAGATGATATGTTTCTAACAGAAAAACAGATTGGTGGAATAAAGCTGGAAGAGAGTATAAGAGCCAAACATAAGCATCTAATCTAAGAGGAAGAGTCTCTTGTGACATTACAGTGTAATTTTGTGCAAAATTATGCATACTTAGTGAAAATAACCAGATAATAATTTCAGAATTTGCAAAAAAATACATGTCTTTATAAATAGGAGGAAGATGCATAGTGTAGATTAGGAAGTAAGAGAAATGGAAACTGTCTTGCCCCTCTTATTTTTCATCACATCCAATTTGGATTTAGTCCTAAATGCAGGTATGATAAGGGGTATGTGATGGTGCCTAGGTCTTCTGGGTCTGCCTTAAGCAAGAGAGGAGTGTACTGACAAGTCAAGTATGTAAGTGTGTTCCAAAATCATGACAGTCTTGGCAGCTGTCTCCTTACCTGCAAAACCTCTTCTCAAGAGCTATGCTGAGTATGCTGTGCATCTTCTTGTCCCTGTAGTCACATCACTGGTGTAATAGTGAGGTTGGAGTAATCTCACTGACCTGGGCTGAGGTGGACTGATAATTTAAGTGTGAAAGGCTTCCTAATCTCCTACTGATCCCAGAAAGTTTTCAGCTTTTAATTAAGGTTAGAATTAAAAAGATGTTGAAAACAAAACCTTTTACGCTTACTGCCTAGCTTATAAATGTTAAACCATGACAGCTATAGGTGAGGAGTTCTGAAATTCATAAAGCAATGATGACATTCTTGTAAACCCCTTATAGGTTAGTATAATGCAGCTGTAACAGATGTCTCAAAGAAAGACTGAGGTTTGTGCTCAGAGATTCCTTTTTCTCTCTTCCTTGCCCTGCACCCTGTTTCATCAGTGCAAATGGATGTTTTCTGCAGACATGGCAGCTGGAAGGGTGGCTCTGTGTGACTCTCTCCACCAATTCAGTAACTCTGTTTTTTGCTTTAGATGAGAATATTCAAAGCCTAACAAGGGCTGAATAGGTGAAAGCAGCAGCTAGGGGTGCATGCGCCCCTGGCCATGTGGTGTTGGTGTTGGGATTGCTTGTGCTTCTGTATGCAGAAGAAGAAATGGCACAGCTGGTGCCCAAAGCAGGTTGAAACTGCACCACAGAAGGAGAGGAGGTCTGTGAGGAGGGGAAGAGGCAAAGCAGCTGCAGGGGAGTTGCTGGGGCAGTGTGTACATTGCTGGGAGAGAAATTACCGGCGAAAGAGAGCTAAGCAGCAGGGAAACAAGTGTGAGCACAGCCTGGGAGAACAGAAGAGCAGCAGAAGGTTGCTGGAGCCAGTAAATCTGGGGAACCTTTTCTTCTTGCTACTCCTGGTAGTTGTTTGAAGAGCTCACTAGCAGAAGAAATTGTGGGCACTGGGTACCAGCCACTACAAGGGCAGCATCACAGGGTGTGCAAGTCTGCTCCTGCTGCAGCAGACCAGAAGGAAGCTTTTCTCCTGGTGTGCTCCCTCATCCTCTCCCTGGTGTTGAACAGACAAGTGAGAAAAGATATAGAGGGAGGAGGGTATAGGGGCTGACCAGCTGTGGGGGCTTTGTAGTGACTGCTTCTTTATTTAGTATTTTAAAATCAGTTATTGTTGGGGTGAGCAGTTGGAAATGTGTGGCTGGTACCCTGGTTTGAATAGCACCTCAGGTGGGACTTTTGCGATTCACCTGAGTAGAATCATTACTGCAAGACCTTGTAGGACCTAGAGGGCCAGCTTGACAGCATGTAAAGCTGTTTGAGGTTCTGGAGAGACTGCCGCAGAAAGTGACAACAAGGGCAGTGAGCAAGGGGGAAACTGAGGTATGCTGACAAAGTCCCCCAGAAGAGCCACAGGTGGAACCCCTGTCTTCCTTCCCTAAAGCCCAGCTGAGTAAATCAGTAAATAATTGAGGGTTTGATCCACTGTTGGTTTTACTCTGCTGCTGGACATTTTGAATGTGGCTCTGTCACAGTCATGTGACTGTCACCTGTGCAGGTTACTCAGATGAACAGTAGAATGGTGAGAGCAAGGGATGTTTTTTTCTGTCAGAGAAAGGTGGAATATCTTTCACAATAGATGCTTGTTTTCTTCACTGTGGTAGCTATACATCATCCAGTGTTTTCCCCTTCATATTGTGATATATCATCTCATGTTTCATGCTTGAGATGTCATGAGAGGAGTGAGTGATGTTATGTAACATAAGCAGAGAATTATCTTTTTGTGGTCTAAAAGTGACTGTTGGTTTGGTAAAGCAGTTGACTAATTAGTAAATTACCCATTGTTGTTTAAAATACTTGCACTGCAAAATGTAAGTGAAAAAAATTTCTCCGCTTGTCAGTATGAAAAATGACAATAGCAAAAATAATACATAGGACATCTGCTCTGATTTTTTTTAAATTTAAAATGCATTTAAGGCAGATGTTGCAGAATTTGAATGGAAATCGGAGTTGATGGAAGAACAAAACATAGCTGTTTACCTTTTATGATTAACATCTGATAATCATCTGATAACCATTTTATGGTTAACATCTGACTCAGTGCCTGTATTTTTCCGCTGTTTGTATCAGAATGAACTGAGTGTTCTTAAAACTGTTGCTATGTCAGGGTGACATATAGTTTCAATATTAACAAAAACCTAAGTATTGGCAAGCCAGTTTGGGGTGCAGATTATGGGGTGTTTTCTGATCTTCTCTCCCTTTTCCCATCCTTTCTTTCCAGGAGAATACATAAAAACATGGAGGCCGCGGTACTTTCTTCTAAAGAATGATGGCACGTTCATTGGCTACAAGGAACGACCGCAGGATGTTGACCAGCGGGAATCGCCTTTAAATAACTTCTCAGTAGCTCGTAAGTGGTTTTTACCTGCTCTCTCATCCAGTCTGGGGGATGATGTCTTCTTTTAATCATAGCACTGGTAAGCTGGGTCAGTAACATCAGAATCTGCCCAGAGTGATGTATGTAAACACTCAATGTGTTTATTTGAAATGATAACCCCTTCATGTGTTTTTCAGAATGACTGTGGTGTGAAGTTTTTTCTACTAATTTACTATTTCTGGGTATAGAATAAAATGGGTTTATTTGTTAATATTTTGTATGTCTGTTATTCAGCAAGTTGCTTTAAGGTGAAAGTTCACCCAGGTGCGTGTCTTGATACTTGGCAGGTAGGCACAGCTGAAGTGTTTCAGCCTCTGTTCTGCCACCAGGTCTGGATTCTACTGGCATTGACATAGGTTGAAGTTATTTGATTGGTAGCATAAGAGAATGCAGAGCAAGTACTGTTTTTAATGAAATGCACTCCATTTTTCTGAATTTTGAACACAAACTAGTATTTCTTCTATTAGAGCCAATGAAATGGTTTGGAAATAATGACATCTCCTAACCTCTGCACTCTGTCCCATGCAAACATTTCCGACTTTGCTCAGGTGCTGCAGTACAGGATGTGACAGAAGACTCTGAAGAGAATTTCCTTTTCTTGCTCGTGTTTTTAACCTTTCGCTGTATACTTCCAGCTTTTATTTTTCTCCTGTTCTTAATCTTTCCTGTCTCATGATTTCCCTGTGTCTTGTTCTACCACTTAAAAATAGATCATTGTGTTACCTGTTATTAACAACAGTCTGTTCTGTGTTCCTGGTGACTAGTGGGAGTGAACCTCTGCAGAGAGAAAGGGTAGGGACTTTCCTTCTCCATTACAGGGTAACTTGAAATATGTGGGGTTCATCTTTGTAGTTGAACTTTAAGCAGACAGAATTATTTTGGAACACCCTGGGTCTGGAAGAGGGCTGGGCAGAACTAGGAATTAATGCAGATATTAATTTTTTTTTCCACTGGTAGCAGTGTATACCAGTTTTGACTGATGATGGGAATAAATAATGGATGTGCTGTTGCCTGGTTCCTCTGTGCAGGATGCCAAGAGTGCTTTGGCGTTTTTGTCTCATTTTATAGAGGGAATTGTTGTAGTGGTTTTGTTTCAGTAATGACACAGTGCTTTCTTCTTTAGACTGGTATCTCCTTATGGATCAAGAATGTAAAGAAAAGCAGCAGAAAGCCATTAATTCATAAATTAATTCAGTACTTGGTCTGTAGCCAGAAGCTTTTAACAAATACACTTTTTGCAGGACACTTCTATGCTGTTGCAGCCAACTGCATTACTTAAAATAATTAGTTACTGCAGCTCTGTCCTTAGGAGTAAAAAAGAAAAGATGCATCTTTTGCCTTTGTCCAAGTTGCCTTCAGAATGGGTTAACTTAAGTCGGTTTTTACAACAGGAATATGGCGTGCTTTGTTTTGGCAGATTGAGCCCAAGTTTGTTACCATGGTGTCAGAGCGTTGTCGAAAAAGACTCAACACATGCTTTTAGAATAAGATGTAGCCGCCGTAAGAGGGATGGCGGGGAGGGTGCTGAGTGGAAGGATGTTCCTACCAGTGGGTCTTGCCTGGTGAACCAGTGACAGGTCAGCAAGCTGGGGGGAGCTCCTTGCTAGAAGTCATTATTGCGGTTTTGGGCTCATAGAAGCAGCTGTTGCCCCACCAGGATTTAATTTCTCATGTAGGCACAGGCATGCAATGCTGCCAGCATCTGATGTGCCGTTCCCTTCTGGGTACCCTTCACACTTGAATCATTTGGATGTGTTTTGCACCACGAGTTTTCCCTTTGAACCTTCTTGCCTGGTACTTTCATTTAGGTTAACTTGTCGAGTTAGCATGAGTGAACTCAAGCTACCTCGAGGAAGACTCAGGGCAGAATGCAGCCTTGTGCTGCAGAGGCAGCCTGTAGAAGCCTCCTGCCAGTGAAAGGTGGGGAGAATTCAGATTAAATGTTTTGTAAAAATGAATGTCTTTTTTTTTTTTTTTTTTTTTCCCCAAGAGCTTTTGTTAAAAAAAAAACCTGGCTTTTTTGTTAATTAGTGAACTAGATATTTTATTTTTTTTTCCTCTCTTTTTTAATGAGATGGCAGGCTGTCTGTGTCAGTTTGTTCTTTGGAAGTGGTCCCATGTTTTTGATTAAAATCTTTACCCTTTTCTGTTATAAACTAATGTAGGCTTTTTCATCTGTGAATGTAAAAGTGTTTTTTTTCATGACTAGGGGACTCTTCTTACATGTAGTGTAAAACTCATACTAAGTGATTTTTGTCAACCCATGAGAAAGAAGTAGTCCATTCAGGCAAAAGCAGTGCAGAAGAAAACATCTAATGATCATCTGTCTTTTCCTGTAACAGGCATGAAAACACTATTGGTAGTAGGTAGAGTGTGTGTTCCATGTGTTTCCTGGTCTCTTCTTTCTTCTGCATTAGACTTCTCCTTTCAGTCAGTGAAGGTTTTGATGATACATCTTTGAGAACTTGTGTGTAGGCACCCCACGGGTAAAGAAAGGCTTAGGGTTTTTTTTAAGTACCTTTTTCTCCACATAATTTTCAATTTAAAGTAGCTATATTTCTGTGTTTGTAATGTAATAATACGTTTATTTTCCCCAGAGGTTACCTATTGGTGATTTATTAAAAAAAACCCCAACCAAACAACAAGAAAACAAAGCAAATAAAACAAACAAACAAACCCAAACAAAACCCAGCCAACCCAAACAAAACTCCCACCAAAGCAAAATTTAGGAAAGATTGTGCCTGAGCATTTAACTGTGATTTCTGAATCATATTTGTGTTCATATTCTGTACTTCACCACTAGTAAGGTAGAAGGAATAAAAAAGCCTGTAACTAAACAGTTTGCTTCGGAGACCCTGTAGATAAACAACCAATAGAGCCTGTGTTGTAAATCTATGAGATAAATAGCCTTCATACTGATTTTAATCTCAGATTATCATGTATGTCTGCCTGTTAGGTTATAAGCCTTTAAAACCATAGCTGAGAAGAGCAGTATATTGTGAAAAACCACATGGAGGGCGAGGCTATTCCCGTTAGAAAGAAGGGATTATTTCTACTGACTGTCAAAAAGGAGGGTGAGCTGTGGTGGTTTTGTTGTACAGCTGAAAACATAATTGCTCAACAATATGAGTGCTCCTTCTGGGACAGGACTGCATGTCTGCAGTCAAGCATTTATCAGGGGGCACGGGGTGGCCAGATCAGCAGACAGATTTTTTTGTCTGCTGTTACGAGGGGCCATTTTAGTCCAGGTCTGTAACTCAGGGCTCCCAGCTCCTTCCTTTTGCCAAGTTTGGGAGTGAGTCTATATGGCAGTGCCAGCAGAACAAGAGCACTTCAACATAATATTCCTGTTTGCCTTTCCAAAGTTTTATTTATTCATCATTCCTCTTGCCTGATTTACCTTCTTCCCCCATCCCCATCACCTTCCATAAGGAAATCAAAGCAGAAATGGGAAGCATTCTTCCTTGACATTATTGTTTTAAGTGTGATGTCATTATAGAGGAAGCAGAGTTTGACACTTCCATCGAAAGTAATCTGACTCTTAGTTTAAGTGCTGGGGAAGCAAATATTGTGACATTTTAGAAAGTCACTGGGATAATACTAAGTGTCTTTCAAATACAGAATGGTAATTTACATCTGAATGCCTTGGTGTCTATTCCTGTTAGGAACAATTTCTCTGTCCTACTTTAAAAGACCAAATGCCAGGGAAGAATCAAGAGGTTCTTTAGAGCAATTTAAATAATTTTTAACAGGCTGCTGTTTATAGTACTTACTTTGTTTCAAATGTGAAATACTTATGTTGGCCTGTTTGACAGGAAAAACTGTCTTCAGTGTGGATAGTCGACCGTATTTGAAATGTGAATATTTTTATAGGAGAACCCCCAAACATGCCACAAATTAGACATAACATTATACAGCGTTTGTATCTATGCTGTAGTGGTGCATGTTGAGGTACGTGATATCAGGCAAGTTTGGTGCTTCTCTAGCTTGCCAACTACAGTAAAGAGCACAGAGTTGTTTTTAAAAGTAAGAAAAATTTATGGCTTCATTTTTTCATTGGTAAAATCTATGTGATTATCGTACATGGGGAGAGCGAACTGGTAGCTTCAAACTTTGTGAAGCCTATGTTTTGCAGCACTTTGGTAAAGCAATTTAAAAATAAAGCCGTCTGTATTTCTTGATATGTGCTGTTATGATTGAGCAGGGTAATTAGACAGCATATTGTTCACTAAACAAAACGCTTCTATGTGACATTCTTGAATTATAGTGGTTATTAACTGACAAATCTCTATTATTCATCTTGCTGTATGCCTTAAAGATTGCTGGATCAGCAAACTTACCAAATATCAGTGGACAGTGCTGATTTAGGGGAAAAGTGGTGATGTTTAATTGGTCCCCTTCTATGACAGAAAATGCCTTGTGTGGTTTATTGTGCTGAAATTAAATGGTTAAAGTTTAGAGTTTATGGCTAGTTTAAATATCTGTACTGCTACCTAATCTGGAGCACTGAGTCTGAATCTAAAGTCTTAAAATGGTAAGCAAAACCTCTCAGTTTTTTTCTTCATAATGTTGCATTTGTGGGTAAGTACAAACAACTTTGGATTAGCATGAGGTCAGAAATAGGCTGATTTTCTTCTTCAAGTCTTCAGCCAAATTCAGTATCTGTTAGGGCTGCATTATGCAGGGTCATAGGTAACAACCCCAGCCTTAATCTAATCATGTTAAACAGACAAAAATGGGAGACATAACAAAGAAATAACAAAACCAGAAGAGCAGCTAAGCTAAGGTGGGTGATCTGGGAGCATGAATGAGATCTTTTGAGCTGAATTTATTTATCAGTACTGGGCTGCACCACCTCTAATACATTTGTGGTTGGTTTTCATTGCCATTCTGAGAAAGAGGGTGGAGGTGGCTGGAAGGCTAAATAAGGCACTCACTGTGCAGCCACGGCTGTGTCGCTGTGTGGAAGTTCTTTAATCTCGGGGAATAAAGGAATGCCGTTCATCACACTAAAACCTTTTCATGACTCATTAATAAACTTTCTCTTATCTAATTGCACTGTTTTAGTAGGATGCAGTATAACCTCAGTGTGCTATTAAAGAAAAATTAGATTTTGTTGTCATGAAAAATGCAAAGTTACTCATTGAAAACCTTATAATTCCAGTAGCACATGAGGCATGAAATATATTGCCAAAAATACGGTGCCCAAAACCACTGGCAGTAAATATTTTATCTTGGTGCAAATTAAGAGCTTGAACTGAGCTTTCTAAATGTCCACAGTAATAAAATTAACGATACCAGTGTAGCCTTAGTAACATGAACTGTTATCCTGGCCAGATTCAGTCCTCAGCTTGCACATTGCTGATGGTGGAAGATGTTCACAGCTCTAGCAGTGCGCAGAAATTTCTTGTGTTCATAGTGCCTTTTTACGTACTTGGATGTTGATACAGAACATGAATACCAAATAATAGCAAGCTTGTGGTTTCATTAACTGCAAGAAATGCTTAATGTAAGAAGAAAAACAACCCAGTCTCTTCTTTGGCCCCGCTCACTTGGTTTCTTAATTTGACTTCACTTTAACAGGGGCTGTTTAATTAGCATTAGATTTTTCTATTAATATAAAGCTGAAAAATGTGGAGTTTTGGCTTCTGTTATTATTTCATTAATTATTTTTTTTTTCTGATCCTCTCCTTTAATTTAGCTAGTGGACCCTTGATCAGGTGCATTTTCAGGCCAAAATTTGAAGGATAAACACTCATAACACCCAATGAAGCTTAAAATAGTAGGTGTGATTAAAAACCAAGCAAACAAAAAATGCTCAGCGCTCGAGACAGCATTTTTATGAAGGAAGTGGTGGTTTTGCATGTAACCTTACTCCTGTAGCCTTTTTAGGTTGAGCTTAAATACTGGCAATGATGGAAGCTGTTAGCTGTGTGTCCATACAGCATCGCAGCTGTCCCAACAACAGTGTTTTGAACAGGGTCTTTTCAGGGGGTGCCTCTGCAGTATGATGTTCCCTCTAGTGTTTGAGGACTGGAAATGCTAAGGCTTAATTTTCATCAGGTTGCTACAAAATAACTGAACACCCTGCTAGCAACTCTTTGAAAGCCAAGGGTCCATTTAACCTGGGGAAGTCAAAGGGAGGCAGTGTGCAGGCTTGGCTTTGGTTTCAGTGTATATAACTCCTGTGTTACAGCATGACTTTGAGCATGCACTCTGCTCTGAATGACCTTCAGCGTGCAGGGTCTGAGTCGGACCAGCTTCTGTGTCATCCCGTAACTTTTGTACTTACTTCTATGAATAGACCGAATGCAGAGCCTTTCTAAGCAGAATTTGATTTCAGTGCTGCTTAGATGACTACCTCCCAAGCTATTTATTGGTTTCATCAACACGGTAAATTGTCTCAAGTCTCCTAAAGAAGTACTTACAGAGATTTTTATGGCTGATTAATTGCAACAGTTTGCTAGATAGGAATAAAAGACAAAGGATTATTTAAACCTGTTTATGTACCATGACTTTCTTCCTTGATTGTGGTAGAGTGCCAGCTGATGAAGACAGAACGACCTAAACCAAACACATTTATCATTAGATGCCTCCAGTGGACCACAGTAATTGAAAGAACATTTCATGTGGAGACTCCAGAGGAGCGGTATGTTTCATTCATATTTAATACATAAACTATTTGCAAAAGCAGATGCAAGTGTTCAGCATTAATAGCAAGTCCTTTGCTGAAGCTCTTATTTATCAGATGATGTACGTCTAGACTGAAAATCGACAAATAATTTCTGAGCGTCTCTGTTTTAGTGCTTTCCAGTATAAAAGATACCTCAAAGGGGATTTCATAGAGTGGATTTTGAGTAGTATCTGTAAATGAAGTGCTGCTAGGTTGGGTATCCAAAATGGACGGGTGCAGGTATGTACCAGCACATAGGTAGTTATTTCTGGAAACCTAAGGCTCAATTCTCACTTTAAATGTTGTGGTATGTGAAATGCAGGGTTTCTTACCTGAAAGTTTCTGGAAGGATGAGCACAAGTGAAATAGAGATTTGAGCAAAGTTGTGTTGTATGAAAATACTGACCTTTTAAAGTCTTTAGCACACTTTTTAAAGAAAAAAAGTTAGTTGTGTCACTGCTGATTTCTAATGTTTCATGCAAATTAGATAATAAAGGTGATAGTTATCTGCTGCAGGTGCAGATTTCTGTTTCAGCTGTTAGGAAACAAAGCTGAGAGCATACATCCTGTGTTCTCATCATTGGAGAATTGATCTCTTACCTCCTGAGAGAACAGTTTTCCAGCACAGCTATTCTACAACTACAGAGTATTTAAATATTTACTTGCTCTTCAGGAACTGAACTTAAATTATTCCAGTACTGTTGCCCTAGGGAAAGAGGTATTTTAAAACCCTTGTCCTCCCTAGATATGACACTGGCACATGTTTATTTTTAAGATCAGAATATTCTACCTAATCTTTGCTTTTTTTTTTTTACTTTTGTAGCCTTTGCATGCACCAATTTAAATAAGGTTCCTGTTTATTGCTGTTGATTCTATTACAATGATCAGAAGAAGGTGAAATCAAATTAAAAACAAAGAAGAAGAGACTGGTCCTTGTTTCTTTTAGTAGCTTTGTGGTCAGTGACCCTAAAGGGAGTGAATAACAGTTTCCACTTGGGGGAAGATTGTATTTCAGTCTTGTTTTGTTCCCTCCTAACCAATTAAGTCAGCTTTGTGACACTTCAGGGCTCGGAGTGTTAGTCACCTCTGTGTGTATGCCTGAGACATAAAAGCTGAGGGTGAAATTCTGGTCTCCCAGAAATCAAAGATAACTTACTTCAAGAAGGCCGAGATCTCAACAAGTCAATAACGGATCTTAAAAGAGATGTGAAGGTAGATATTCCTTTAGCTTTCTCTGTGCCTTGAAAACCATTCTTTGTTTTTTTGAGAGAGACGGAGAGATAAAAATACAGCAGAAAAAGGTTTTTGTAATCTGAATATGACAAATGACTAGTAAATAAAGGAATGTGTTTGTGATGGTGAATGAAGTAGTCTGTGGTGGGAGGATAGGGAGAATGTTCAGAATGTTTAGCATTACCTTGCTGCCCCAGATAGGGCTGGATAGTGCATGTTCAGACAAAATCCAAAATAAAAAATGTACAGGGCAGGAAAATCCTAATGTGTATTTGGTATAGTTTTTATTAGAATCTTGTGTTGGGTACTATTTCCCATGGACTTTGCTTTCTCTGGGGAATGATCTCCCTGTTCTGTTCATCAGAAAGTGAAATTCACATGTTCAGATAAGATTTTTTTTAATTATTTTCTGTTTTTTTTTTTATTTCCAATAATTTCATGGACTCAGTGAAAAATTTTACATTGATAGGAGGATAGTGTGACTTCATTACACATAGTGCATAGAATTGCTTAACGTCGGCTACTCCTGTTCCTGCTGTAGTATGAACATGTTTTACCTAGGGTGTCCCTGGGAGAAGAGTTTAGCCACTGTCCAGAAAATATCAACTAAACCATTATTCTATACAGAAACAAAAGGTAGTAAAATGCCGTAAATTCACCCAGTCCACTGAACATGTCTTGAGACCAACTGTGCCTTAAAGCCTGTCCCAAAACCCTGTGAGTCCTTATGAGCTGTATGCTTTATGTTCAATAAATTTGCAGTGAGATGAAGTGAAGGCCAAGAACTTTCACTTCAGTAGTTTCCAAAGGTGTGAAATTTCCCAAAGGACTCTGGAGTGGAAGTGGTCTCCATGGGAGTTGAAGGGGTCAGTATCAGAGCACCTATTGCTGAAACAGCTGTGGAAACTTTCTCATAACCAAGACTTATGCCGAAGATAAAATGTTGCTGCTTTGGCTAACATTCTGCTAAAACAAACGTGGGAATTGCTGTACTTCTGTCATCATCTTTACAACACAGGAATAACCTAAGTATCCTGGGCTTTCATGCCTTCTTCTAGAACACTCTTTGCCATTAAAATTCAAGATATGTGTTACAAAGAGAAGGCATAGTGCCCCCAGCAGTTTGATATATGTGTTTCAGTGCACCATAGGAATGGCAAAGCTGTGTTGAATTGTTTTGTGCTGCATGAGAGCCTTTTGCTTTTTGGTTTTGGCAAGTCTGGTTTTGTTATGTAAATCTCTGTATCACCAGGTCATATCTTGAGCTGCTGACTGAATGCCTATTAGAAATTCTGTTGTCTGAAAAGCCTTATATTGTATCCAGACTGTGAGGACTTCAGTTGTCTCTTGTTTCTGGTATGATTAATAAAGATGTATGTTAAAAGTGCTTTTAAAAATGCATTTTTACAGTGCTTGAAAATGCACATAATTCATCGTATGTTGCATTGATTCATCAGAAAGCATTAGTTGCTCTGTATTCCTTGGTGGCTTTGCCGTGGCAGACAGTAATCTGAAGTCACGAGTAATGGATGTCTTTGCTTATATTTTGCCAGGGAAGAATGGACAAAAGCCATCCAAACAGTAGCAGACAGCCTCAAGAAACAAGAGGAGGAGATGATGGATTTTAGATCTGGCTCTCCTAGTGATAATTCGGGTGCTGAAGAAATGGAAGTTTCTATGACAAAGCCAAAACACAAAGTGGTAAGTCAGTGTAACTATTTTTTAGGTCTTCTGAAATGTAGGCAAGAAATAGCCGTTAAGACACCCATAAAAATAACACGGTTGTAAATGCAGCTTCTGGAGGAGACAGTTGTCTGAGCTGAGCAGGTACCAGACAAAGCCTGTCTGGGTCCCCCAGTGTTCCGAGTTCAGATGTCCTTGCTGGATGGCTTTCAAGACCAGCACAGGTCTAAATCTGATTTGCCTGTTTTCCTGTGGTACAGAGCCTGAATTCATATCTCCTGTTGGACAGTGTGACTGTGAAAACTCTTTGCAGGCTGGTGTAAAGATATTCCAGTGAATTTACAGGACTCAGGGTGATCTAGTGGATTTAATTGCTCTGGGTTAAGGGTTTAGGCTAACTCCCAGACAGCTGCTGCATCATCTCTCCATGGTGGTCCTAGAGCTCAGGTCTTTGCATCAGGCTCAGCATTGTCTGAATGCACAGGGCCATCTCAACAATGGCCTTCCATGAAAGAAGTATCTGCCAGAGGAGAGCTTTACCTGTGGGAACCCTTTTAGGTATCTGTCTTCTAGAATTATAGAATGGTTAGGGTTGGAAAGGACCTGAAGATCATCTAGTTCCAACCGCCCTGCCATGAGCAGGGATGCCTTACACGAGACCATGTTGTCTGAGGCTCTGTCCAGCCTGTCCTTAAACACTGCCAGGAATGGAGCATTTATCATTTCTTTGGGCAACCTGTTCCATTGCCTCACCACTCTCACAGTAAAGAATTTCTTCCTCATATCTGACCCAAAGTTCCCCTGTTCAAATTAAAACACATTACCCCTTGTCCTATTACTGCAGTCCCTGATGAAGAGTCCTCTGGCATCCAAGACCAAGGAATGTCTTCAACCTGCCTTCATTTCTTTCTACTTCTCTGTGGTCTCCCATTTGGGTTTCCATTTTCTGAGTGTTCCCACCTGTAAGAGAGAATCCCCAGACATAACAAATGCTGCCTGTGTCATTGCTAATTATGTGTGTCACCCTTTTGTCATGTCAGGGGTTTTAGACTTATGTGGGTGACTACTTACATGTCACTGTGAATTGCAATTGCCATGGGCCTTCCGTGACCTTGAGTGAACAGACACAGCTCTTGCTGAGCAGCTCTTCATAGAAATGCAAGAGCCACCCTGTTGGTCACATGCATGCATTCTTCTGAGACAGTGACTCTCTCTAGGCACGATAGTGAGGATAAGCAAAATTATTACTGGGATCCTGGCATCAACTAGGCAGTGATTAGCAGAAAGTTTCCTAAGCCAGTTCTCGGGAGGGATATGGAAGAAGTTTGCCATGTAGAGCAGCTTAAAATCTTTCCCCAGCTGAGGCTGCAGTAGCCTTTGGCTGTATGTCTTACTGTTGCCATGTTGGCAGTGATCATCGATACGGCAATAGAGAGACTGTTCTTGGCCTGCAACAGATCTTGATTTTCTCCAACATCTTTCCTATGAGTAAGAGTAAGTGGCTAATTTGTGAGGTAGTTCTTTTTTCTGTGAGTTTTGGTGCTGCTTAATGAAGCACAAGAAAGCTGGTCACCTAGAGAGGTGGGGAACATGAGAAAAAAAAGGTACGGGTTTAATCCCTGGAATTAGAGTAATATGTGTTTTTTAGTGAATGTCTGCACTGACAAAGTGATCAAAATGCCAATGGAGTAATAATAATATGTCGAGTGGTATTTACACAGTTGAGTGTTGAGTTGTGAAAGTGTTCTGTTAATTGAAAACTTACAGCCGAAACAGCCTGGTAGATTATCTTTATGAGTGCACTGGTATTCATTTGTGTGGAAGAAGCATTTCTGCTCCTGAATTCTGCTAAGCAAAAGGATTAAAAAACCCCACATATGCAACATATACAGTGCATTCTCACGTGAATGAGAAATTCTAGTCTGAGAATAATATACTTATTAGCTTCTGTAATTCAGTTTTTGTTTTATCTGTACCATTAACAGACCATGAATGAGTTTGAATACCTTAAACTACTGGGAAAAGGCACTTTTGGAAAGGTCATTTTAGTTAAAGAAAAAGCAACTGGACGGTATTATGCTATGAAAATTCTGAAGAAGGAAGTTATTGTAGCAAAGGTGAGTAGATGGGAAACTTGGGCATGTTGATACAGCCTTTGGGAAATTCATACCAATGATTCTCTGAGTGCATGTAAATAATTGCTCTGTTAGTATTTGAAATGGATCTGTGGTCTCGGGAATCACTTTGCTGATTTCCTTCTGCTTGTGTTTCAGGATGAAGTAGCACACACACTGACAGAAAACCGTGTCTTACAGAACTCGCGGCATCCATTCTTAACAGTAAGCATTTCTCCCTCTACAGAGTGTAACTTGACATCATGACAGCCAAGACTTCTCTTACTTTTTGTTACTTATGCAATACTTCCGAGATCTGTGTTTTCAGAGTAGCTTTGTATTTTTGTACCCTTCCATTTTTGGGAGGCAGAGATTAAAATGCTTTTTTAGGTCTTCTGATTCTTGCAGAGCAGGTCCTCAGTACCTCTTGAAGACAGTGTTTCGGGGTGTGGTTTGACTTTATGGCTCACGCACTTAATGGCTTGCTATTTCTGAGAGAAGTATCTGCTTCCCTTGTCCTCCAGATGTTTGGTCTTCTCCTTGTAGCAGAGATCAGGGTGACCCTGATCTTCTGACAGACAAGTTCAGGAAGATATACTTGGGGGAAAACCCTTTAATTTTGCCTGCATTTGTTTTTTTTAAGCTCTCAGAAGCAGCTCACTGTGGAATCAGAGCACTGGTAATGCCAGCTAAATGATAGTGGTGGGAGCATGTGGTGTGGGACAGGAAAGAGCAGGACTATGCTTTATCTGCTTTTCTTTTGGATTGGCTATGCTGTAAAATCAAACCATAATCTCAGTTTAAACCTTTAATGCCAGCAGTCTCTCTGGTTTGGGTTCAGATACATAAGTTCCACCTCAACATTTTGTTTCCAGTATTTATTGCAAGTTGGCTGTGAGTTGTTTCCAACTGCTTAAGCCCTGTAAGAGACTTCTGTGGGATCCTGGTTGTTTCCTTTGTCCAGGTACACAAAGGCCCAGCTGGAATTCAGACCTGTTAAGCGTGGCCTCTGGAAGTAAATATTGGCTGTATTGGGTATAATCAGTAAATGTTTGTTGACGTGTCTAAAGCCAGGTCCTCCCTTTCTCTGTGCAAATATGACTGGTTTAAAAATGCCACACTTAGTAATGAAGACAATGACATCATATGTGGTATTTTCTTTTTAATGCTTTCATAAACCCAAATATCTAAATCAAGAGCTGTCTTGAGAAGTTGGCCGCAAGACTGGGTTTATGACCAGAAAACTTAAGACTCTGTGAAACAAGCTGATGTTCCTCTAGCCACAGGAATACACATGACAAGACTCTACAAAGGCACCTCGTGATGCTTCATCACACCCTTCATCTAGTCTGGTTTTGTAAATTGCTCACAAACTGATATTGACAGCATTGCTCAATCCTTTGGCAGGCTGTCAACTGGGAGCAGTTTCAGGCAGCAGGGCAGAGACCAGGGGGCTGATGTGTATAAATACATCTGTGTTTCCTGTCAGAGAGCTTGTAGCCAGTGCAGTAAAACCTTGGGGTTTGGTTATGGCCTCTTGTCTGTGAGATGAAACTGTGGGAGCTTATGGCCTGGGAAGGAAACTTCAGAGCCACTATTGGTACTTCTATGTCACTGTTAATGGGCCAGGACTTAGTTTCACAGGATTATAGGTGTTACTGGTAGTTTCTGCCAGGGATTGTTTTAATGTTTGATTAAATTTATTTAATTAAATAAGTTAGCAGTGTATCAGTCTTCAGCTACAACAAGGAAATGTAAATATTATATAAGATCCAAGGACAAAAATGAAAAAAAAATCCACTAGAATAGGAATTTTATATCTGTGTTTCTGAAAATCTATTTAAAATGCTCTTATAACTGTTAGTGTGATCTAAGTTTTGATTTAAATCTGTTTTAGGCTTTAAAGTATTCCTTCCAGACACATGATCGCTTGTGTTTTGTCATGGAGTATGCTAATGGAGGGGAGGTAAGGGAAATGTAATAATGTTTAATACTTTAGGACTTTCCTGTATTACTACTAATTCTGCTTGATGTTATTTAGCTAAGGTCCATGTTTGCAATTCTAGTTAACCCAAGCTGTCCCAGTTAAACAGAGCTGTTTGCAGGTTTAACTAATATTAAGACTCTTAATTTTCTTAACTCATTTTCAGAGAATAAAAGTTTTGGGTGTAGCTTCACAGTTTGCATGGTGGCAGCATATTGTAATCTGACACGTAGTAATTCAAGAATACAGGGTTGTTTTCTGGTTGCTCTTCAGACAAGTATTAACACTTTTTAATGAATATTGTGAGTATGTGTTACTTTGGAGGGAAAACTAGATAAAAAACAAGCTACTGTTAGTCAAGAAGAAAAGGCTGGAATATTAACATGAGTGAATCATGTATTGAGCTGTAGCTTTAGTATGTAATTGTACCTCAATCAAAATGGGGTTTTACAATTGTCTGTACATGCGAGAGTGTGGAGCACACAAACTGGTTATCAGTGTGCAGCTGTGAATGTGAGATACAATTGTCTAATCATTTAGTTTGATGCTTTTTAACACATTTGGGCACACAGCTGGGTGCTGGGTGAAGATGGGAAGAGGTTTTCTCTTTGGTAATATCACATTCCAAGCAGGGTGGCCTGCAAAATGTGAGACATAATTCAGAAACGTGCAATCTAACAGTAACAGATTACTGTTCTTGTAGTTATTTTTCCATCTGTCAAGAGAGCGTGTCTTTTCTGAAGACCGGGCTCGGTTTTATGGAGCTGAGATTGTTTCAGCACTGGATTACCTGCATTCAGAGAAGAATGTGGTTTATAGAGATTTGAAGGTATGTAGAAAAACAATACTGTAGGCTTTTTGAATTTGGGCTTTTTGTTCATTAGTCCAAAAGCAAATAAGCCTGAATTATAACAAAGCCTTTCGCTATTGAACTTTAACATAACAGTTATTGCAGCTGTTGGACTTGACTTTACAGGGTGCCTAAACACTTCTATATTAGGTTGTATAATGCATTTTTGAGGACCCTGGCAATGTTTCAGAGAATATGAAGGGGTAGTGAGCTGCTTGAGTTGCATTTACGCTTGCCTGCTTATGTTCGAAGAGAAACCCTGCTGGCTCTTCTGCATGGTGGAACATAATCCTGGGCTTTTCATGCCAGGTCTTACCAGATAGATGCAAATTTATAGTGCATGTATGTTGCACTTCCTTGCACTGTGCTGCGCAGCACTACTTTCGTAGTATGTGCTTGCAGTTAGAAAAAAATGGATAAGCCTCAAGTTGCGTATTTGTTTGGTGAGCACAGAAGGAGAAAAATAAGCAACGCTTCCAAAACCTAACCAAACAAGAAATCTCAGGGCAAGCAAACTTGGGAAACTGAGGAAAATTAAACAATAGCTTGGTTACTAGGTTTTTGTTGTTTTTTTGTTTTCTGAGAAGTGTTTCCAGGTGAGGTTGAGGGGATACTGGTAGTTCATTTAGGAGCAATCTGCAGTGAAGCTTGCTGTAGAATGTTTTCAGGCTATGTCATTTTGGGATTCCTGCTGGGATTTTATCTCCCGTATCACCATGACTCCTTTGAAGGTGTGTTTTACTTCATACACAGTGGAAACTTTATTCTGAAATCTAGATGGCATTTTAAAAAAATTAGTGGTGCAGGCTAGGATAAATACCACAACCACGTGCTGGGTAAATCTGTATTCTCGTGTAAAGGGTCTCCTTGGAAGTTGTTCCTTAGCCTTGCATTTGATTTTTGTTTCATTTGCTGTCCTTTACTGGTACAGTGTATTTCCTAAAATCACTTAGAGTAAAAGCAGGGATGAAGTTCTGTGAGGCACAATACTTAATATATGTTTAAAAGAAGCAGTGTTCTGTTGGCGATAATACTATAGAAGCATTAATATAATGTCTACATTCTGTATTCTCTGTGTATATATAATCAGTTACCAGAGACTGCAAATTGGTGACCTAACGTTTCATAAAGAACTAACGAAAGTGATATAAATGCATATTTACATCATATGTGCTTTGGCAGCTACTGAGGTTCTGACCCCAGTGAGAAAGAGGTTGAAAACTGATCTGCGGAAATTCATTTCCTTCATGGACTTGCTGAGGAGCCAGTGCATGTCCTGTGTAATGATGTCTTTCATTTGGATTGTCTTCCCAGTTGGAAAATCTTATGCTGGACAAAGATGGACACATAAAAATAACAGACTTTGGACTATGTAAAGAAGGCATCAAGGATGGAGCAACAATGAAGACTTTCTGTGGCACTCCAGAGTATCTTGCACCAGAGGTAGGTTTACGTTGGCTGTTGTACTAAATTATTTTCTTAAATGCCATCCATGATAGCAGTAGCGGTACAGAATAATTTCTGTACCATAATGTGTTCATACAGTAACTACTGTTACATAACAACGCATACTGAGAATCTTTTCATTCATCATGTTCTGGGACATATCTTTAGCATAACGATACGTGGCAATTTTCAGGCACGGTAGTACCTTCCTTCCGCTTTAGGGAGTATTTCCATTTTACTGGAACACTGCTTGCTCCTTGTGTCAGAAATATAACAACAAAAAAAAAACCAAATCCTTTTAAATCACTTCTAATTCTACATCTTTGCTTAAGAAGTGAAAGTATTCTCCAGTTCTTTTACTCTTTGAGGACAGCATAAGGCAACATGTTTTAAGAACAGAACAGACCAAGTTTTTTCACAGCCTATAGTATGGTATGCAGTAGAAGCATGGACTGTTTTGTGACTGTTAAGAGCATGAGGTATTTCTCAGTCTTAATTTAAACTTTTTGGTTTCAGAGGAAATATATCCAAGCAGAGGATCTCAGTTCCCAAACCTGATGTTTTGGGGATTTTTTGTACAATTTTTTTTTTCTAAGTGTAAAACACAAACATGTGTTTTCAACTTTCATTCTGGAAATACTCTTCCTGAGAGCTGTGCAACACAGGTGGTGTTATAGCTGTGAGTTAGTTACAAGAAGATCAAAAGGGAAGTTGTGTGATAGAGGATATATGTATATGTGGTATTTTTCAGGCAGACTCTGGTTTTCTCTGCCCACGCTCTGAGCTGTCTGGAAGCAGACTCACTGCATTAGCAGGGCATGGAACCTGAGCTAACCTCATGTGCCTCACAAGAAGGGCTGGTTTCCTCAAAGGGGTGCATTGCTACCCATGGCGTTAAGACTTCCATCCAGCTTGGAGCACAGGCAGAAGCAAGTCTTGGGGTGCTGGCAGATTATATATTGTTGGCACAGCCAGGATATAGCCTTTCTTTGAGGCGGGAGACTTGGGCATTGCAAACCTTTCTTCAGTGAACTATGCAGAAGTACAAAGTATGGAAAGTTAAAGTGGATGAGGAGGAGGAGGAGCATTTCCACTGAAAGCTGGTGCCTTTGCTGATCAGCCTTTGCTGATCTCTGCTTGAAAGCAATGGCAGCATGCTCTTGTTTTTTGTTTGGTTTTGTTTGTTCTTTTTTTCTTAACTGCCAGCTGCTTTCAAGGGCTTCCAGTCTCTGTAATAATGAAGAACGTGGGCACCTGTCAGAGTAGCTTGCATCAAGGAGGTGGAGCCAGTCTCATGATAGCTGCCAGCTCTCCATGGATCACCAGAAGTCTTCAGTGAATCTAAATTGGGGTCCATGCACCACAATTTGAGATTTACTGATGCAGGGAGTAATTAGCAGCATGACAGAGTGTTTATTATTCATAAATAGGGCTTTTATTTTAGCTTCTTTCTTAAAAGCAGTTGCTGAACTTCAGTTTTTCGTCAAGGATTTTATGAGGAGACTAAAACTATTTATTGTTTTGGTTTTGTTTCTTTCTAACTAAACTCTGGAGGCTTTTGTCATCTGGTTGATAGCATGCAAAAAATCTGGAAATTGTGTGTGAGTGATATTCCATGCATTTAGGGTCACACATCCTTAAAGCAGGGTCTCAATCTTCTTGTCTGCATTTGTAACTTGACTCTGGCATAGCAGCGTGTCTGTACAGTTGTTACATCGTTGGTTTTAGGTTCATACTGGAATCTCGTGCATGGATGACAGTGACTGAACCATGTCAACTTTGATGTGTCAGATGCATCAATGGCTGTGATGTTTACAGCTGTTCTTCCTTCTCTTTCAAATTCCATCTCACAGCAGTGTAGAGCTGCTCATTAGGAAATGGTGATCCTATAATGTAAGTGAAATGACCTTGTTACTTTACTGCCCCCCAGCTATTCTGCGTGTGGTAGTAAATCATGAATGAGTGCAATACCTGTTTTGTTACGGTGTATTTTTCATACTAAAACCATTGCTGTGTTTTGTGCAACATGTGTAAAACTCACTAACATGAGCGTATGCTGGTTGTGATAAAGAGATTTGAAGAAATACACATTTTACATCCAGTTTAGGATTAACAGAGGTGAAGGCAAAAGTTGTAGTTAGTAATCTAGATTATAATTCAAAGTATTAATGCGCTTTCTGGAGTAAGATTCAAAGTATTTGCTGTATTTCAGAAGCAACTGTAGCATTTATTACACACACAGCAAAGGCCTTTGTGTTTTTCTTTCTCTTTCAATCTCTCCTATTGCATCTCTTGCAGCAGTTTAAAAAATAAAAACAAAAATTGGAGGCCTGTGACTGTTTTATTTTCAGAATCCCAAGTGTAGGGTAGTGTGAACAGGAAGTGCTCATTGAACGGGGTGACTCAGAGAGCCGTAACTGCATTGTCACACAATATCTCCTGCGAGCTGCAGGGCTGCGATGCCTCGGGAAGGACAGGGCTGGCTCCTGGAATCCTGTCCGGCCGGCAGCTGTGTCAGCCATATACATATATGGGGCAGCTGCACAGCCAGCTGTCGTTTAGTGTGAATCATACAGCAGGGGATGCTGTAAATAGACCAATGTGGGGTAATCTAATACCTGGCAGCCTTTTGATTTTACTGCAGGCCCTTTCCCTCTTTCAGATAATTAAGGGGAATAATTAGTGAATAGAGAGAAGCAGAGTGCAAACAGTTGTTACATGGAGTGTCTCGATGCCTCTTTTTTGTGTGCAAAACACCTTTAGCAAGGTTTTGAAGAAGTTCTAATCCTGCTTTTATTAAACTTGCCTCAACTTAATTTGGCTCTTTCACCCTTTTAATTTTGAGCGTACAGTATTCTGAATTGTAGCAGTGTAAAGTTTATGCTGACACCATGCAGCAAGAAGACCAGATGGTGGTGCAGTCATTATTTGTGCTCTTTACAAAAGTAAGCAGCTCACTGCAAACCCATGAAAAGAGTAAAGATGACAACTAAAACCTGAGGACAGGGTCTGGAATATGAGACGCTTGGTGTCAGCTACAGACAACTGCACAGGAGACACAAAGTCTACAGAAGTCCTCTAACATCCACTCCATAAGCCACAAAACATTCCCTTCAGCAACCTGCAGTGTGGAAGATCAGAAATGCACTGTGACAGGGCTTCTCCCAAGCAAGCAGGAGAGATGGAGGGCACTGCTGGGGTCTCGAGTCCCTGCACCAGCCGTGGCTTTGTTAGGTTAAAGTATCAAGGGAAAACTGAACTGGGTTGGACTTCTGCTGTGAACCCTGGAGAAGTCCACCCCAGTGACAGATCTTGGGTTTGCAGCCCTCTAAGCAGAGGCAGGAGTGTTAGAGCTAGCGAGTAAGTACCTTTGGAAGGGGGGGGGGGTAAAGGGAAGGAGGAGAAACATTTCCAGACAATTTGACTGTTGTTTTATGGCCTTACAGCCGGACAAATGTAAGGACTGGTGTTCTATCTCTTAGTGTTTAATGTCGACTAGTCATTTAGTATTTGTGGGTGGTCTTTCAGGATGTGCAGAGCCACCATTTCGGGGGTGTAGGTTGATATGAAGATGATGGGAATGTTTGGCTTGTTGCTTGTGAAGTAACAGGTTGACGGTCTTCTCCCTGCACTGGCTTCCTGGTAGGTTAGGGTTTTTCTAGAATACTGGTTCCCATTTGGAACAGTTTGTGATGAATAAGTGAGAATTTAACAGCTGGCTCTGTAAGGTGAGAACAGTTCTTAGCCTTTGGGGCTTTCGGAAGTTGTACTTATCACGACCATAATGTGAGGGAGGGTGGGAGGGAGAAGAGAAGGAAGCTGCCATAATGTACCCGCTGCTGCCTTTTTCCCTTCTGCTCACCTAGTGCTGTGAACATGGATGCCAGTTCTTTTCAAATGGATCTTCTGCAAATACTCTTCTGGTAGATTTAGCTGTGACATGAAGAGATGAATTTGGTGGAGTAAATTTTCCCTCTCAAGTTGTGTGTTCATGCCTGATTTGAGAATGTCTTCTAAAGCCTTTTCCTTACATTTCTGCAGGTGCTGGAAGACAATGACTATGGTCGTGCAGTGGACTGGTGGGGTTTAGGAGTTGTGATGTATGAAATGATGTGTGGCCGGCTCCCTTTCTACAATCAGGACCACGAAAAGCTCTTTGAACTCATCCTTATGGAGGAGATTAGATTTCCACGCACTTTGTCACCTGAAGCAAAATCTCTCTTGTCAGGTTTGCTGAAGAAAGATCCTAAGCAAAGGTGAGACTGTTGCAACTTTTAAGCATTCATGGCCTCAGAAATACAAAAAAAAAAGGGCAAAAAATTTTCTTTTAAAGGCTTCACAGAGAAGTTAATGATTGTGCTTTGCAGAGGCGTGTCTGTGAAAGGGAACTGTTCAAGACAGGTGACTTAAAAGTGACTGTTTTTGTGCCACCATATGAAGTGCCCATATCATCATCATTGAAAAACAGCTGCAAATGGTACTGCACAAAGGGCTGTTGCATGCACACATGTGCTAGCTTTGGTTTCTTTAAAATTGAAGAAGGTATTTCTACAAAAATTGTAGTTTTGTTTCTAATCCATTCAAAGCGATCATCTACCAAGATGCAGCAAGTGGACCTCTTTCTGGTTTAACTTCTGACATGAGCTGACGACATAAATAGTGACATGGAGCAGCTTTGATCAGAAGGGTGAACTTCAAAATGTGGTGGCTGCCGTTAGCTCAAACTATAGCCTGGGACTAAGCAAATTAACCTTGCCTCTGGTTATAATGAATCCAATGGCTCTTGTGGATCATAAGCTGCTCTCCACTCTCCCTGTTATTTTTTTTGTTTGCTGTGGAGCGGGTTTCCTGCTATGCTGTATTATTTAAAAAGTAACCTTCGATCTAAAAACATGAAAAAAACCCAACAAAACAATAACCAAGAACTCCAAGCCCGTAATGGCTAAATAAAACAAGATCCAAAAAGGATGTTGACCTTCACACAAAGATAAACATCAGTTTTAAAACCTGCCATCCTGTCAATCCAGACTTTTTTAAAACAAATAATGTTGTGACACTGCCTATGATCCCTTGCCCTGAAACTTTCCACTGTAGATGGGCCCCATATAGGAAATCTTTCATGTGAGGTGTAAGCAGAGTATTCCAGTTTGCTTTCTGATGTTTGTTTAGTCTGTATGTATGTGTGCGTGCACATAGCAGGAAAATGTTTTTTTGCCATATATACTTGTAGCAGGGATTTGTCATCACTGTAGGCTATTTCCATCACTGTTTTTGATGGAAAACCCTGTGGAGATGTCTTGTAATGCAAATCTACAATTTGTACTACCAGAGGGCTCAACTTGGTGATGACATAGGGAACCAGGAACAGCTGTAGTCAGGAACGTGGCCAGCCTTGTACTAGGTGGCAACAGCTGCACACCCCTCCTGAACCCAGTGCCTGCAAGGGGACCTCCAGGAGAAGGTGGTGTAATTGATTAGCAGCCTCCCAGTTTGTTGCTCTGCGAACAAATGTGGCTGCAGCCCCTGCCAAGAGGATTCCAGTCCAGGAAAGCACTGGTTTAAGTACAGTTGTGACCCTTCTGTAGCTTATTCAGGTGGGACCTTTCAATCACTAGAAACACAAGCGGCACCTCTTGTAACTTGTTCTTAAAGGAGCATCTCTGATGACCAAAAATGCAATTTGTTTACAAAGAATGCCCACTTGTTTCTAGTTACAAGGTTTTCCCAATGCAAATAATTACTCCACAATGTGCTCACTTTATATAGCCACTTCTTCATGTGTATCTTCTGCAGGCTTGGAACCTCCGATGCTCTTGATCTTTTGGACAGATGATTTTTCATGCTGCTGATAGAAATAACTATAGACTACAGACAAGCCTGCACACATGCCTGGAGCTTGCTAGTTACACTGATGCTTCCCAAGCTTTTTGGATCATGGACCATTCTTAAATACTGTTTTTTCACCAAGCACTCTTCACCCAACTGTTTAAAAGAAGCTACAGTTGCACAAATCCCCTACACTTCATGGTGTTTCAGGCAGTACAGAGAACTGAGCTGGGAGCCCAAGGTGTAGAAGTCCTGAGTCCTGGCCTTGTACTTTCATGTTCTTTTTGCGGTGTGATCTGTGTGCTGGGGTGGTATCCTGGGTTCAGCTGTAAATGTTTTTCTCCTTCTTAGTAGCTGGTGCAGTGCTATGTTTTTGACTTTAGCCTGAGAACAATATTGATAACACACTATTGTTTTTAGTTGTTGCTAAGTAATGCTTACACTGATCAAGGACTTTTCAGTCTCTAATGCTCTGCCAGTGAGGAGGGGCACAAGAAGCCGGGAGGAAGCAGAGACAGGACACCTGACCTAAACTAGCCAAATGGGTATTCCATACAGAGCACGTCATGCCCAGTATGTATACTGGGGGGAGTTACCCAGAAGGCCCAGATCGCTGCTCAGATCGGGCTGGGTATCAGTTGGTAGGTGGTGAGCAATTACACTGTGCATCACTTGTGTTTGCTTTCTTTCCCTTTTCTCCTTTTAGTTTTATATTCTTTCCCCTTGTTATTTCCCTTGTCATTATTATTATTGGTGGTGGTAGTAGTAGTAGTTTTATATTATACCTTAGTTAGTGGCTGTTCTTATCTCAACCCTTGATTCTCCTCCCCATCCCTCCTGGGGTGGGGGAAGAAGGTGGGGAGTGAGCGAGCGGTTGCATGGTTCTGAGTTACCAGCTGGGCTTAAACCACAACAGGTGGGTGCCTGGCATACTTGGTAGTTGACTCATAGGGAGTTCATGAAGCCGTACTGAAAAAAACCCAGCCAGATAGCTACAAAAATCCATTGAGTGAAAAGTTAAATAATGTGCAATAGTCTGGTTGACATTAGCCTGCTGATGATGCTTTGGGGAGCCACTGTGTAATTCAACAGAAATTCTCTCATCCACAAAGCCCAGTGGTGGACAGAAGTTGGTGTCATCGTAATGCTGTCTGTGTCAGAATTGATAGCATTTAGTAACTGCTGATGAACTTCAGAGTGGGACAGAGGAAACGGTGAGAACCAAGAAAAAAAAAATGAAAATGGGAGATGTCCTTTCCTGTAAAATCCTCAAAAAAAAAAAACCCACCAACGACAAAAGGTTGATATAATGCAGTTCAGTGATGTGGATATTTTAAGTTAAATGTCAAGGAGCTAGGAAACTGTGACCTGCATCAGTGAATTAATTACCTATTGTAACTGAGCTGGTTATATAGAAGCAGTCTTAGCATCTGCCTTCAGTAATGCCAGTTCAGTCTCAGACTCACAGGCATATGGGGAAAATGTGGAGAACAGTGAATTGCGTTCTGCTTTTAATCATGGTGTTTCCTAAATTTGGTCATATAAAATCCATTTTGTAAGAGAAAAGGAATTTTGAAGTTTCTTTTGGGATTGCTGGAAGTTTATTAATCTTGTAATGTGAGCCCTAATTTCCCTAAGAAGGAAAAAAAATCTATTCTGTAAATATTTCCTGTTCTTGTGACCTAAAATTCTCCTTTGTTGCTTTGTGCCATGTATCACATGGAAGGAGGCAGTCAACATTTTTTCACACAAAAACCAGTGTATCTTTTAACTTTTCTTATTCTTTTGGCTGCAGATGCCCAGGAGTATCAGGGTCAATCAAGCTTTTACCTGTATGAAAACCAAACTCCTTGTCTTTTTAAGTTGTGAAAGGAGGTGATTTGTAGTTACAGCATATGTCTGCTTGTGGTGCTCTGCTATGGGAAGGGTAGATGGCTTGAGCAAACCTCTTGGGTGAGAACAGTACACGTGTGAATTTGTAAACAACAGAAATCTGTCACCTAAAAGTGTGACAGTGTCTTCAGATTTGGCCCCCAGTCAGCGTCTGTATTGTGGCTCCTAATATGGTGAAGCACAACCTTATGAATGGCATTATTTGGCAGGGCAGAGAGAAAGTGGTGCTGCCCACTCTCCTCCACTGGGGCTGCCCTTGCTGTAGAAGCTTTTTAACTGTAAAACTAGGAGCTTGTAGGTTTCTTCTTAAAGAGCTGGGAACGGACTTGGGTGCTGAGCACTGTTTACTTTTATGTGGAGAAGCAGAAAAACAATATTTTTCCTGTGATCCACTAACTGCAATCTTCTGGCCTATGATAGCAATACTTCCACTGCTGAATGTGTGTTTAGATGCTATATTTATATTTTTATATATATATAAAAATACAGTACATAAATTTTTAAAGATATTTGCACATGATCTCTCTGTGGATTCATAGCTGATTGCCCTTAGTTTGTGGAGTCCTGTTTATACTATTTTTGGTTCTCCCTGTAGCCTTAAATGCACAGAGTTTAACCTGATTTTACAAGAATCTTTTCAAGAACTGTTACTCCTGATGTATTTTTTTTCAGTATGTCCTTAGGAAGGCAGAGCTGCTGCTCGTTCAGCTTTTGGTGCTTAACTGCAATTTTTGCATTAGGTGCTGATTTAATTTTGTTCTCTTTGAGAGGATCCTTTCATAATTCTGAAAGGAAAGAGTGTATGTTGGAATAAGTCCATATCCAAAATATGAGGTTTCTATCATTCCCCTGCTCATTTTGAATGGATTTGTTTAATAGTACAGATTTTTAAAAGGTAAGTAAAACATCTGGAGTTTTTCTTGGCATTTCCCTGAGTATGTGTTTGCCCTTCATGGAACGAGGGCTCACATTAGCTAACATATCCTCCAAAACACTCATACGTGGCTGCAGGCAGCCAGCCTTCCTGGTTGCTTCTGCAAAACACAATTCAGGTTCTTTTTAGCTTGTAGTCACTCCCGAATTTCTGTGCAGAAGGGCAGTGTGTTGGTATCTGTGGATAAAGAGGATCAACTCCTTCCTCTTCTTCACTGGCCTTCCTCTTCTTGCACTGGGGAAGCAACAGGGAGCCTGGTAGAGATTTGGCAAAGCCTCTAGGTCTGTGTGGAACCACCCGAGAGATGATTACTCACAGAGTTTGTCTCTGTTCCCAGGCTGCCCTGGAGTTTGTTTCTGTTCCAGGCTGCTCTGCAGCTGTATAATGTGCTGCCAGGCAGATGGGAGAGCCATCATCTGGCTTGGTTTGGCCTGTGGGGCTCTAGGGTCAATTTAGGCTTGGTCTTACAGCTTACCTGAGGAAGGAGAGCATCACCCTACACTTTGCTACTGTAAGACTGGGGTACACGTTCCCTCTACTACTGCGCATTTCATGAAGGAATGTGAAGAAGCAGACCCCTTAAGTTACTGTGCAATCATGGGTTCTGAACTGCCAGGCACCTCTGCTGCTTGGTCTCTCTGGTATAGCTGTGGCCTCTTTCAGCTTGCATTCTCTGAAGATGCTGCTTGGGCACAGCTGAGAGGGTTGAGTGCACCAGGATCCATTCCCAGACAGCAGTTTGGACGAGGTGTCACTGAATTTGACTCCTCTGCACTAAATGATTGTCCAACATTTTCTCAGTAGGGTTGTCCCTTCAGCGCACTCTCAGGCTGTAAAAATACCACTTCAGTGGGCTTTAGCACAGCCATCACGTTATCTTTGATATTTTGAACCAACATCCTCCCCTCTGTTCCCAAATAATTATGTGTTAGGGCAGCAGGGTTACCACATGTGGCCTGGAGGAGAGTCAGAGCCAGCTGTTGTGCAGCACGGATGAGGTCTGACCAGGCAGCTTGGCTTCAGGTTCAAAGAACTGTCCTTGGCCCTCTTTCCGTAGCAGTATAGCTCTTGCCTTGGTCACAGAAAGCCATTGTTCCAAGCTCTTAAAATAGGGATAATATCTCAGTTTGCCAGTGGCACCAAGAAGCAGGGAACAGGCAGATCCTAGAGGTCAGCCTGGATGAACATGGTGGCACCTCTTACACTTAAAATCCTGAGCGTCTGCTTAACCTTGTTACCTGAAGTAAGTCTCCTGCTGATTATTTAGTATGTGTGTTGTTTTATCAGTGCATGCCTTTGCTTGCAGATGTGGTTCAGTCTTCTAGAGAACATTTTAACCTCCACAGCAAAATTTAAGTATCTGTTAGCTCAAGACTGCAACTAAACTGATTGCATCTATAAGCTGTGTGGACAGTTTTATTTTGGAATGAAAGTGCTTTATCCTGATAAACCTTAAGTCAATAAAACACCGTTTGTGCTTTCGTGAAGCCAGGGAGGAGGAAAGATTTGCATACAACACGATACTATCACTGCAGTTGTCAACTGTTTAATGGAAATTTAAATCAGGTTGCATAAATCAGTTTGTCTTAAAAATCCTTGCCTCTCTTACACTTCAAAATCAAATTCAGTTTTACTGCTGGCATCTCTCTGCTCTAGAAAATTGTGAGAGGTTGTCACTTGTTAATTTAGAGAGAAGAGTCTGTGGCTCAGACCTTTTATTTGCAGCATCTGCTGTGCTCCCTAGGACAACATCATTCCTGAAGGGCAGGTCTTTGGAATTGTGATTTTATATTTTTTTCCCTTTGTTTAAGAGAGACCTTTATTCTGTGTGTTAGCATGTTTTCAGATCTTTGAGTGGAACTGTGTCGAAGCCTAAAATAGACTCTCCTGCAGCCCTTGCACACGAATATGAAGCAAAGGCTTCCAAATCTATTATATAAACTCAGAATTTCTTTGCCTACTGTTCAGTAAAAATTGTATGAGGAAAAATAACTGTACTCAAACATCTAATTACTTATTTTGCCCCAAACAGGTTAGGTGGCGGTCCGGATGATGCCAAGGAGATTATGCAGCACAAATTCTTTGCTGGCATTGTTTGGCAAGATGTATATGAGAAAAAGGTACTTTTACAACTGCTCTCCTACAGTGCATTGTAGCTGTGGATACACTGAATGTTTCACATCTTGTTGTCCTCTCTTAAGATACAGAAGCCCTCCATGGAAGAGGTTTACAGTTGTTTTTAGGAAGGGTAAATTGTTTCATGTTTCTTAAAATACTGTAGTTGGGTTGCTTTTGAGCCAAAGCTGCTTTTCCACAGTGTATCTCAATGAGATCCTCATTTCTGTGACTGAAGAATTGCTTCCAATCAAAATTGCTTAGAAACTTAGGCAGTATATAAGCTTTTAAAATGGCTTTTCATGTGAATTCTTCTTGTCATTCCTTGCCATCAACTGATGTATCCCTTGTGAGCCCAGGAGCTAATTGTTGGTTCCTAAGAACCTGAAGGAAAACTTAGAAGCAGTAGTGAGAGATGGGCTGTTTGTTCTCCTTTGCATTTTTCCAGTCGTCAGTGATAAAATCAGACTGCATAGGCAAGTGCAGAGCAATGAGGGCTCTTATGTAAACCCAGGGGTAACTTTTTTCCCAACACCCCAGCCATGAGCAGGGTCACCTCACATTAGACCAGGTCCAGCCTGGCCTTGAACACTTCCAGGACTTGAACAGCCACAGCTTCTCTGGGCAACCTGTTCCAGAGTCTCAGCACCCTCACAATAAAGAACCTCTTCCCAATATGTGATCTGTATCTATCCTCTTTCAGTAAAGCAGTTTCCCCTTGTCCTGTTCCTACATGCCTTCGTAAAAAGCCTCTCTCCAGCTTTCTTGTTGGCCCCCTTAGGTATGGAAAGGCTGTTACAAAGTCTCCCCAAAAGCCTTCTCTTCTTCAGGCTGAACAACCCCAGCTCTCTCAGCCTGTCTCCATAGGAGAGGTGCTCCAGCCCTCTAATCATCTTCATGGCCCTTCTCTGGACTCACTCCAACTATTGTCCTCTCACATTTGATTCTCAGCAGCCACATTTTCCATAACATTTATGCAAAATGGAGTGAAGTATAATGTGGGTCTGGTGATTAAAGTCTCCCATCTACTGGTGCCACATGATCTCACTCAATCCCAGCCTTTCCTGATTTCATTCCTTCCTCCTGCAGCCCCTTGTGATACCAGATCCCATTTGATCTCTAAATACAGTTTGGTTCTCCCTCCAGTCAGTTAAAGCAGGTAAAAAACTTAGCAGAAACAGAATTTTAATTCTTTGGATTACTAATACAGTGATCTATTAGCAATGTTTGTATTCTTAAGAAAATAGAGTGTAACACCGCTGGTTCCTGTACAGTAGTGGGAGACCTGTCCAGCGCCTGTATGCAATTATAAGGAGTGTTCTGTTTCTTTCTCTGCTTTCACTTCCTCACAGGTTTGTGTGACTAAAAGGAACCGAAAAATCATAAAGTAAGTTTTTGTGCCTTGAAAGTGTAGATGGAGTTTAGACCTTCAAAGCACCCCTTGAGAGAGAGCTGCGTGCAGTCATGAGGGCAGGAGGGATTTGCAAGGACTTTATTCAGTGTAACCTAAAAAGTAAATCCAAATTACTTTTCTAAACAGGAACGTATCTCCATTTTCACCCAGCTGAATACTTGAGGATTTGCTGCTTTTTTTGCAGTTTTAGGTAAAAAGTTGATAATGGCTCAAATGTCTTAAGTGAAGTTACTTGCTCTTTGATGGTAGTGCTGGTTACCTGAATGGAGGAGAAATCACATAGGCTGGAAGCAGTTTATTTAGTCATAGAACTGAGAAAGCCTTCATACATTGTCCTGCAATAGCACCAACTCAGTTTGTTGCGGAAACTACCAGGAAACTCCAAATGTTACATATTTCTGGAGAAAGCAGTGTGCTGAGACTTATTCTCACCTTGGCATATCCAGGGAGGCCAGATTCTGGGTTTGCTTCTATCCCATTAGTATGTACATCTGAAATAGGTATTCTGTGCAAATGAAGAGATTCCAAAAAGCCTGTGAGTAATTGCTGCCTATTCTCTGGGTGGTCCAAAGAGGATCTTACAGCATTTACCTGAAGTGCAGTCTCACAGATAAAGGCTGAATTTTGTCAGCTGCCTAGAGGTGTTTGTGTGCTAAGCTTGGTTACCCACTGTCTCCAGATAATGTTGAATACATTTATGAATGTAGGCTTGGGGTAATGGGGAGAATGCTTACTTTGTAATTAAGCTTTTTGGAAACATAACTTTGCTTTGAATTATGAGTTTTGAATAACTGGGGTTGTCCCAGGAATTTAAAATATTCATTAGACTCTCCTGGAAGAGGGTTATTTGTCTCTGGTGCAAAGAAAGGTGCATTTTAATTTACAGTATTTTGCCCACCCACAAGCAAAACTTACACAATGAGATTTTAATCACGTCTCTTTTTCTGGCTTTTTTTGTCTCTTAAACCAACATAAGCCTGCGGGTATCATGCTGCTCTCCAGCAGTGGGAGGCTACAGGTGGTACCTCTCTGCTAGTTGGACTGCAGAGCTATTGCAGTGACAGCTTTTCAGTAAAGCAACATCTTTGCTTGGTAGAGCCAGCATTAGAGCTTTCTGCGGCTTCCCCTCTGTTTCTAGCTTAATGTTCTGAATTTGACAGCTAGGGGTAAAAAAAGTTGTCTTGTGGGTGCATCATAATCTGTCTCAAATTGCTTTTAACAGATACTGAAATAAAAGGGAAAATGATCCAGGCAATGCTAGCCCATTACACGTGTTCTGACTTAGGATTGCTGCTCCGAGCCATTCTGATGTGTGTAGTTCAGGTGTGTGCTGCTGTGCCCAAGTCTAAATCACTCTGTGCTGTGCACAGCAAGCCAGAGCAACCGGAAGCGTTGTGAGTGCCAGAACCACCATTAGCTTAAAAGGACAGACAGAACTTCACACACACATGTACGCAGAACTAGTCAAAGGCAAACCGGGGTTGGCTTCAAGGAATAGGCAGAAAACAGCTGTAAGGAGAAAGAGAAGAGAGCTGAAATGTGAAATAAGGAATACTCATCCTTAACAGGGTTTTTACATATAATATGTTTGTGTGACTTGACTGAGAATAATGTTATTACCATTATAATGTAAAGCATTCCCTCTCCAATAGCTTCAGGAGGAAGGCTTAGAGTAGCAGGTGATTTTGGGATATCCTCTTTCCTTTTCCATTTTAAAATCAGGGCGTTAAGACAACTTCTGAATACTTGTGGTTTTTTGACAGGAACATTTTCCAGGCTCCTCTAAGACATTTTTGGGCACAGAGGATCATTAGTAATTGAAAAAAAAAAAAAAAAAAAGACAACAACTACATACTATAATTGTGTTTTCTTAATAATAAAATGTTTATATATCTTAATTTTTAAAGATGGATTTTAAACAGCAAACATTGTTTCATAGTTGGAAATACTGTTGTATGTGTAGATTACATTTCTTAAAGTTTTTACATGGAAAATGAAGGAGTTTCATTGCATTGTTGTGTGTAAGACAGCACAACACTCTGTTGGGTGCTCTCGAAACCAATCAGAAAGATCATTCTGGTGACAGGGAGCTTGAAGCTAGTGCTTTTCTTATTTACCAACTTGCCAAGCAAATGATTCTTCAGATCTAAACAGGACGAAAGGTTAGGATGGGAAAGAAGTGTTTTGTATGTTCAAGCTTTGTTGGTGTTTTCCAGGTAGTGATTTCTGTCAGGGTTGTTACTGTTTCTGTAGGAGCAGAAGTGCAAGTCTGGGGATCACTGCTTACTTCCAGCTGGAGCAATTTCCCATTTACCTTGATAAACCTTTCCCTGCAGTTCCAGATTGAAAGCTGTATACTTCCTCAATCATACTTCTAGATTGTTGCCTGGCATGGCTCTGTGACACTAAAAAATGGCCATGCTTAACCCCAGTGGTGGGTGAACTTAAGCCCAGTGCTGAGCTATTTACGTGTCCTCTGTGGGAGGGCAAAGAACAGTGTTTACATTCTGTTTCTAGCCCACCGTGCAGCAGGGAGGTGAGTGAGGTCTGAATCCCCTGCTCCATTACCCTCCAAAATTGTATGTGTTCCAACTCTGTGCAGCTGTATGCAGCCAGCTCTGCCACCCGCTTTCCAGGCGCGCTCCTCCTCCAGCCCCAGTCAAGCAGCTCCACTCCATCTGGAGTTCTTCTTGCCAGAGCTTGCCTAGGTACACATGGATGATTTCTAGCCTGTCTGCCCAAGTGAGTGTCAAGAATAAAAACCAAACAGCGCGACTTGTGGTGTAACTGGAGGAGGATGTTCTTTGCTAAGTGTGCTTGGTTTTTTGTAAGCACTCCGTTTTTTCTAAGTTCAGAGTGGGTATCAGACTGCTTTTGTGGACCAGGAGTATCAAAGCTTATTGCCGCTCCTGCCTTGTCCTCAGTTCCCCTGGGCTGGTCAGTCGTGCAGCACAGTTGTAGTCAGAGCTGCATGGGCTCAGTAATGTAGCTGAGATTTCTTTTGTGACTGTTACAACCTTTGTGATGACATGCAAGTCCAGCTGATCAGTTTGGTATCACTGAACATCTTTATTACTCTTTTCATCCTTCTTGAGCATAATTCTGACTAGATGCAGTTGATGATAATTTCTGTGTCATTAGGTGGGAAACCAGTATATAATATTAAACATCTGTAAGGATGTTATTTATTAGGATGAAGTAACGTTAGGGTTCTAGGCTTTTCTTCCTGCAACTAAATACTAGAGTCAAAATGCCTCAAATGCCCCATAAGTAGGAAGTGAACACCTTTTTTTTACTCTGTATGGTTCCTTCTTTATGAACTGGTGTTTTTTAAACTTATTTCAGGAACATAGGAAAAGGCACTGTAGCTTGTAACTCTCTTGTCAAATTCTACCTGTTTAAAACTACTGCAAGAACCTGTAAACGTATGGTATATTTTTAATTCTTTTCACAGCTTGTACCTCCATTTAAGCCACAAGTTACATCTGAAACAGATACGAGATACTTTGATGAAGAATTTACAGCACAGATGATAACAATCACTCCTCCTGACCAAGGTAAAGTTTTCCGGAATGTTTCCCACTGTATTCTCTAGACCACCAGAAAGCATATGCTGTAATGTCACCTTGAGGTTACTCTTCAGACCGTGTGAAAAAGCATTAGTTTGAACTTGCTGGTTTTCCATACGTGCATCTGACCATGAAGTTGGTAAATTGATGTGAAACTTTCCATGTGTCTTTTCAGTTGGGAAATGAAAAACCTCTTTTAGAAGACAGTGACATTATTTGTACTGCTGTCTTTTCCAAATCTGCACATTCCCATTGGAAAACAATTCTTTTCACGAGTTTTGCACGTGTACATCTCTGCACATGCACTGTCTATGCAAGCAGTCGATTGGATATGGACCAGTGTCCATATTGAATCAAAGTACCCTTTATTATCATGGCAACTGAGCATGCTCTGAAATAGAAATTACTGGAAATTCAGATCACTGAGTATGGATTTAAGTAATGCAGCTCCTAGCAGTTCTGAATGCACATCCGAATAACTGTTTATGTACAACAACCAGGATCTTCTCTGATGCCCCTATTCAGTGGGATGAGATTTAAGACTTCTGTTTCTTTGTCCGTTCAAGTTATGAAAGAAAAAGACAGTGAAATTTTCAGAAATAACCTTTACCATGCATTATCTTGCTCTTTGTTTCCTTAAAATAGAGAGCAGGAAGCAAATGTTGTCTCCTCTTCATTTTTCAGATGACAGCATGGATTGTGTAGATAACGAGAGAAGACCTCATTTTCCTCAGTTCTCCTATTCAGCCAGTGGAACCGCTTAATGTTTTGCAATGTTTTCCCATTCAGAAACAAAACAGACTGCATTTTGGGGACCGTACTTCAATGGACACTAGAGAACTTTCTATATTATCTGAATTACAAACTGTGTTTGTATTACGATTTAGATGAATTTGTAGGAAGCCTCACAGATCCTGTATTTAAAACGATTCTTTGATGCATTTTTTGAGAAGGAAAACAAATCCATTCTTAAAGTATTACGTCAAGGCTTTTATGCTGAATGACTATAGGTTTTTAAGAATATACACCAAAACTGTTTACTTTAGAAATAATTAAGGTATTCAACATATCAGCAACTCTGACCAGAAAATCCCCACTTTATTTATTTCATACAGTTCATTATCTAAATATAGAATCTGCACTCTGAACAATTAGATTTATATAGGAAGATATAAGACTTTAGTAGCTAGTGCAATAATATAAGCAACAAAGTGAACAAACTCTGGAGGGTTAAGGTTCAAACTCATTTTGGACAGCAGTGAAAATGTCATCCAACTCCAGAAAACCAACTTTAGGAACAGCATTAATGGCCTCAGTGAGGTAAATCAAAAAGCAAAAGTTATTTTTGTTATAACATCTGCTACAAGACATTACATATCAAACTGAATCCAGTGGAATTGCCATGTAGTACAGCTGAGTATTCCATTTTAGACAGTGCGTTTATTCCATTTGCATAGTGTTTAGGAATACTTTGTAGGATTGGCTTCTCAGATCCTAGAAAACACTTGATTTACCAATATAATATGAAATGCAACAATGCAAAATCACCCACTTTCACAACTGTATAAAAATGCTACCCAGGTCTCAGTGAGAAATCATCTTAACCAGTGAGTCAGGCAGGCAAAAGGACATTTTGGCACTGAAGTAATGACTTGTTGCCACTTTTTTTTTTTTTAATGAAAAGATATATGAATATATATAACGACTTAATGATTTTTTGCATCATGCCAGATCATTTCTTCTTTCTTGAGTGTGCATTAAAGGTATCAGCCGACAGTTCATGGTACCTTCTCACTCTTGAAGATTCACTTTAACAGTGTTTCCCATGTATAAGAAAAAAACTAGGTTGAAACTTCATATGTGTTTGAATAATAATGGTGTTCAAAAAGTTACTTTTTTTTGGTTTTGTTTTTCATTTTTAATCTTAGTGGAAATTCCCCACACCCTATTTTTGTTGTATCATGTTTCTTTGTAATTTTCATAAAAGCAGTCTTACTCTGCCTCTGCTGTGAATGAATTTATTCCATTGTAGGTTGCGTTCTCTTAACTTACCTTTTCTTTTTCATTCTCTTGCGTGTATAAAAATGATGACATGTACTGCAGTTAACTAGCATTTAATTTTTTTACCTGAAAGGGAGTATGTTATGAAACCCCTCGCTTCCCCTTTCCATCAGAAACTGCTATGTTTGCACAGAGAGCCCATTACCTTGACTCCTTTTTTTTTAATAACATTCAACTCTAGTATTTTTACTCATGATTCCCTCCAAATACTTAAATAAAAATTGCTTTAACAAGTTAGGTTCTTATTTCTTGTGGTAGGAGCCTTCTGAATCTGTGGAAATGCAAGAACTGCTCCAGTTTCTTGAGTTTGATGTGCCTGTCACTGAGGGATTTTTTGGAGGGATTTAGGCTTTTCTGCCCCTCCTCCGTTTTTTCATCTCAGTGCTGATCATTATGCAAAGATAACTTTGGAAATTGTTTGTTAAAAGAAGTACAGCCTGTACCAGAAGTAGTTTTGTCTTGAGGTGAATGAGGACAGGCCTCATTTTGCTGCCCCCTGATGCCAGTGAGATTGTGTTACTCAGGCCCTATCTTCAAAGTATTTCTATTCCAGTCTTTTGGGCCAGTGTACAATATATAATACTGTGCTTCCTTTCTAGGGACTAGTATGAATTGATTCTAGGAGGTAGTTATACAAGGCTGGAATGTCTTTTTTCGAACAAGGATACAGAGAAGGATAAAAAAGCACCCAAGAACAACTGCAGTGTGCTTCAAACTAAGCACAGATGTTGCAACACTATTAAGCCATTAAACATCCAAAACATTTTTTTGGTTCAGGGAATATGCTGTAATTCCAAGTACAATTTACTGCACATTTATGCCAGGAAGGTCAAAGAAGGGATCTGTGTCTCTGTATGATGCTGAACAGCCTGTCCCATTCTGCAGGTCTGACCTCCTAACTGCACTGCTTCATTTGCTTCCAAGCCTTCATCTGACTTTCCAGCCAGCCCAGGGATGAAGTCCAAAGAGCTCTTCTTCAGATCTACATGCCCTGACAAGTTCTGAACTAAGACACTTCATGCATCCAAATATAGGCAACATGAGTGAGCAAAGGTTACCATTAATCTGCTCCAGGAAAATCTGGTCTTTCAAACGCGGGAAGAGACATAGATCGGATTGTTCTGTTCAGACTGATTATGTCTCAGAACAGTGTTTTTCTGCCAGTTGTTGCTAATGGATTTTTAATTCCCACATATAAAATGGAACTTCACAAAAAAAATGCAGCTGTCAAGAAGTCTGGGAATCGCAAGAAGTCTGGGAATCGTAGTATTGACAGCAAGAGAGCTGTAAGGGCACACCTGAATGCAGGGTCTTCAGGTCTTCTGGATATTTTCCCCCATTTTGCCTGTAACTGGTCAAAAGGCTCTGCCTGTTGTCTATAATTGAATGATTACTGGTGTTACAGCTCCTACCTGCAGGCATAAAACTTGTTCTTTAGATTTGGCACAGAAACGTTAATCCAAAAGTCAGTGACCTGAGTGGTGTTCACTTCAGATTGTTTTTTGTACCATATATGCTGCTTAAATCTTTCAGCTTCTTCAGCTCCTTTATTTGAAAACCCAAAACCTTTCTAACTATCTGTAGAGCCAGAACCTCCTCATTCTTTCTTTTGGCACTGAAAAATGTCACCTTGCTCTGGCATTTGAACATTGCAGCAAAGATGGTGTTCACTGTGAGGTGTCCCTGCCCATGGCAGGGGGGTTGGAACTAGATGATCTTAAGGTCCTTTCCAACCCTAACTATTCTATGATTCTATTCTGTGATTCTGTGATTCTGTGGTGCCCAAGTGTAGAACACTGGTAGTACACATATGGTGCAGCCCAGGAACTTGGTTGTAAGCTTGGACTGAGAGAAAAATAGGAAAAAAAAGAAAAAGCCACCTTTGCAAGAGCAAATAAATACAAAGAGTTCTCCATGTGCCTCTGACTTCATTCAGAAGATGAGGTCAGCTAAGCACTGGCTGAAACAGGCATACGCTGCTGCTTGTGCTGTATGGTGTTAAGAGACATTGGCAGAAGGCAGGTAATTCTGCAAATTCCATTTTACATTCTGTCTGTTACTGAAACATCTAGTACAATCCCATTAGGATATGGCAGGCTGTTCTCCCTACCATGGATTATAGCATTCCTAACTGCACAAACTTGACCTCTCACCTCCCACAATAAACTGTTCTTTCTTCATTTTACCCTCTGTGGCATCACGCCTCAGGCAGGTGACTTCCATGTGCTCTCCAGCTGCTATACTGCTCTCATGCAGGCCTTGAAAATCTCAGCTGCTGTTTGTATTCTTTCCCAGTTTTCCTCTGAGAAACAAATGACAGTAGTTTCTGGAGGTTTGAGGGCAACATCTTCCTGTGATTGTTTGATTTATATGATCTTTGCTTCAAGTGGGGTCAATTTTTGTCTGCTACTTTGATTGCTTATGTGCATTTAAATGCTCAGTATGAGAGCACTGTATTCTTCGTACTCCTACTTGTGTTTTTTTTTAAATCTTTGTCAGAGAATATACCCTTTGCTTTTTAGAGCACCTATGCTAAGTCAGATTTTTATTTCCAGGAACAGGATTTAGGATAGTGGTCCCAACTGGAGGTCACAGCCAGTATTGGGAATGCAAACTCCAAGGAGATGGAGTTGCGGAAGAGAAGCCCACACACGTAAAGCACCTGTGGGAGTTGCGTGGGTTTCTGCCTGAGAACTTTGGGAAATGATAATTCAGGAGGAAGGTTTGATTTATTTCGCTGTATCTAAAAGCTTCAGAGGTGAAAGCGCATTCAAAGAAATGGGTGAATGTAAAAGGACCTTGTTTCTTTGGTGTTGCAAATTTGTGTGTTTGTCTTCCACATTGGCTCGTTTTTTTAATAACAGGGAGGTTAATTGCTACTAGAAGTAAAATGAGAAGAACACACAGTGCCTATAGCAAACGGGAGCTTATTATCCCCGATGCAGCTGAGTGTACAGACGTTTGGTAGCTGTCTAATGGAACATATGTTGCATTCTAATCGGGTGATGACTAGTTGCTCTCTGTCTGAAATCATTTTAAACAAAACCACTTTGTTACACTAGTCCCTGTGTGCTACTTCTTTCCCTTTTTTCAATAATTTTAACTTTTGTAACTGCTGGTTGCCATCCTGGGTTGTGAGCATGGTGGGTTCATTCTTGAGGACCAGATCAAGGACTCTGCATGTGAAAACACTACATTCTTCTGTGGTTTTTCAGCAACCTTGTTGGCTGGTTCTCAGCTTCTCCTTCAATGAAGCACGGCTTCATGCGTTTGTCTGCCTGTTACTGCTCACTACCTGTGTCTCTAGAGATGGACTTTCTGAACTTCTTCCCAGGTTTAATGTAACCCCCGTCTATGCTAAGATTCCATTTTTATGATTTTTTTCCACATTGTTTCTTCATGTCTTCAGTCATATACCATAACTACTTGTATTTTGCATCTTTGTCAGGTTTTTGAGTTTATTTCAAGAAGATGACAACACAGGTGGTAGCTGCTGTGTCTCTGAATTCTGGGGGGTCTCTCAAGTTCTGTATGTTTGAAAATAATGCATAATCTTTCACCCAACAGAAGATGTTATAATTGTTTTGAGTACAAGAATGAAAGTTCTTCACAGAAACAGGAGCCACAATTCCTACCCCAAATGTTGTGATCTTTAGTTATTCATAAACTCTACCATATCTATTTCCTTGCCCTATTGTGTTCTTACAGTACTGATGCTGTTAGCCAGAGAACTGTTGTGTAATACTGAGAAAACTTCTGTTGGAACAAAAAATAGTGATTGTGATCTTCAGCAGTGCCTGGGAAATCATTGAAATCAGATTAAAATGATCATAAAATACATGCTGTAAACATTATATTGTTTGGGGAAAAAGCAAGCCCAACAATACTGGTCTTCCTTCATTTTACTGAATTAGAGTGATTGGAACATCCTGGACTCCTCTGGGGAAGTCTTGCTGACCATGCTTGGAGCAGGGGTGCTGGGCTAAACAGTCTCCAGAAACCCAGCAAACCTCAACTCATTTTTGAGTCTACTTAATGATTTATTTAGGTCCTGGACTTCAGAGCAGGAGCTTTAGTGAAGGACATTCTTTGTGGGGGTTTTCTCAGTCATGTCTGGTATGTATTTGTACTTCCAGACTGACACAGCCTGTCTACTACTTTCATACAATCTATGTGACTCAGCACCAGCCTTGCTTTGAGATGCTTCCAGTAGTACAAATCCTGAGGGTTTTTCTCATTTTCTTTTGTCAGTGCCCCTGGTTATCCCAAGTTTACTGCACTTACTGTTGTAAGCAAAGTATGTATCTTTGTTGGACTTGACTTGTACATATTTTATTGCATAGTATTTTTGTAAGTCATTTTCTCCAGGGTATGACGAGTATGTGGTAATCTGGTGTACTGTCACTTACTGGACTGGAGGTTGTCGGTGCATTCCTCTAAAGCAGGAACACCAACACTTGACCTTGAGACATGGGTCCTGGCAGGACCTTAGGTTTCCTCCTGGTGTGATTAGGAGAGAAAACCCTGAGTGATACTTAGTCTTTCAGGACCCAGGATGCAGGTGAAGGATGATGTCTACTTTGCATTAGAATTTGCCCTCTAAAAGGATCCTTTGGCTGTTCCGGAAAGGCTGCAGTAACAGTATCACTCACTGTCAGGCACTTTCATCTCTGCTTGGTTTTGGTGGTTGAAGCTTTTGCTTTCCACAGCGTCATGCCCAAAATAGATTCCTTTAATGTTCTTTTCACCTGTCTGACACAAGTCACTCAGAAGTTGTTTCTCATGCAGACTGGAGCTGCCAGCTCCCTTAAGGTGGCTTGCACCTGGAGCTGCACATCTGTACCCTGAGGATTTGCATATGTTTCCAGTTTGCCAACTCTTAACGCCGGGTTGACTTGGGTGTCCTGACAGAACTGAATCCAGCAGCTTGCCACACGTCAGCTGTGCCTGAGCGAGAGCCTCAGCATGGCTGTGGGCACAGTCTGTGCTGTGGAGGCTCCTTACCATGAAACTGGCTTTTTAATTCAGTGAAGTGCAGCTCTGACTTTCGAGAACTGCAACACCTTTTCCAACACACACAGGCCTGGAGATGATACAGCATTTCAGTGACTTTAGCTAATGAACTTTTCTAATATATTTGATAAATTCCTCCAATGGTTTTTAAAGACTTTATGGATGTGCAGAAAGATAAAAACATAAGCCCTTTAATGACCCTTAATAATGAAAAGTGGAGTGATACTATTTTTAAGATGGTTGCAGCATATAGTAAGCTTTCCATAAAATATGTTCAGCTGCAATTGTTCCTTATTGCAATATTATTAGGGGAAGTGAAACAAAACAGGACAAGAATACCTGTTGACTGTCCAGTCATGAGTATAAAATGAAACTGCAAAAACAAAGTGAACAAGGTCACTTGGTGCAACTGCAGACTGGAAAGTTGCAGAGGAAGGGAACTATAAGCAAGCAAGCAGAACAAAATGTACTTATTTACACAGGTGAGGTTGTCATAAATTTAATGTGTAACTAAGATAAAGGGATTAAACTTAGTACCCCTTTACTTGATTGTAAAACTTGAAATTGTGTTACCTTTCCAAAGTTTTACTTTCTGTGCTCATTTGCTCAGCTGTTAAGCGGAGATCAAAGGTGGCTGCTTGTTGTTTAAAATGGATTGATTGTTTCTAATTCTAGTAAGCAGCTGAGTTGTGATGAGGGTGATGCTTCCTGGGCAGCCCAGTGGTTTTTCAGGTAACACTGAAAAACACCTGTGCTATGTCAGAGCAGGGAGAGGTATCCTGACATAGGATATCACCAATGAAGTTAATGTGTGTGATGCAGTGTTGCCTGGGGTTCTCCTCTACAAAGGAGTCACTTCAACGTGCTTTTCAGATCACTGCTGGCAACTCTGTTTTTATTATCTATCTCTGGGTAACAAAAAAATGCAGGTGCATGTTACAAGAAAGGAAAAGTCAACAAGGATACTTTTGGAATATAAAGAAAGCCCTAGATGTAAATACGCGTATTTTCCTAACGGGTTCAGCTGAATTTTCACAGCACGGAGATGCCTGCGTGCACAGGTCTGAGGAGCATATGATATGGGTGCGCAGGCTGGTGGAGGCCGCGGACACCCGAGGTCTGCTGGAGAGGAAGGCTGTAGCAACACAAAGAAGCTTCCAACTCCCCATCTGGAAAAAGCCCCCACAGGAGCACAGGCAATAGCAATGCCATCTGTCTGTCTTCTGCAGAGCAGATCTCTCCTGGGAGCAGAAAAAAAGCTGGCACATGAAGGTGGGCTTTCACTTCCCTTCTGCATGGAGGTTAGATGCAGATTGATGGATGTTACCTGTAGAGACCAGGCTGCTCTATTCTGTCCCCTCTCCCTTTTTTTTTGAGTCAGTTTTGTCTGAATTCCAGCTCTTTATTTTGCCTTATGACACTCCTTTCCATGTCTCTTCCCAGCAGCCAAGGAACAATGGATACTTTCATCTGCTTCTCCCCTGCTTTCTCTGATTCTTTTTTATGCCACCTTAGCCTGTTTCTGGTCTTCTGTAGTCCCTTCTAGAGGGTGTGTTATAAACTGACATAATATCCCTTACAAATAATTATTTTCTCTTGGGTAGTGTCCTGATGCTGAATGCTCATTGGAGACTTCAGAGAACCAATATACATCGAAGCTCCATTTTAAATAGTGCAGGGAAGCTGCAAGACCCTCTTTCCTGGGTGTCTCAGACAAATGCAAATGTAATGAGCAACAGGAGGTAGGGAAGTCTCCCATCAGCATGCAAATGTCCTGGCTATAGCCTCCAGTAGGGGCCAGAATTGTGCCTGCTGCTGGCCTGGGTGTGGTGGCTGTCCTAGAAGAAATGAAACACTAAAACCAATTGAGTATGTGACTTCAGGGATGGATGGATTATCTGTACTCAATGAGACGTTAGTTCAGATACTAAAGCTCCTTAATGTAGTAAAGCTAGGTGAGTTTAATTTTTTCACCTGATCCAAACCTATAGGATGACTTCACACTGTCTGTATACATTCTCAAGTTTTCTGTATTTTTGCATGAAATGCTGGTCTAACCAAGGGAAACAGCATGAGATTTGAAGTTATTTCCTATTCCTATTTTTAGTATCAATCTGCTGCAGAAGCACAACTAGAAATCACTAGGGTAAGAAGGAGATAACTGCCTAGCACCTTTCATCACACACTCTTATGTCTTTGGCAGAACTTGAGGGGAGCCAGTTGCTTAAAAAAGTCTTGCCAGATGTCTGGCATTTATTTCCATTCCAGGGTATCCCTGAATTTGCATGGTTTTACCAGCTGATAAACATAAGAAACCTGGGGAAAGCAAAACAGACCATTTCTCTGTCCTTTCTCTAAGTTATCTTTTTCATCATGGATTATTAACCTAGCCAGAGTTCTCTATAAAACTACAGTTAAATCCCTGATAAGACTAAAAATTGCTGATGGAAGACGTTTACAAAGTCTTTTCAAAACTCTTAGACAACTCTTTAAAATATGGGGAACTAACACCAACCTTCAGCATCCTCAAGTTCACTACCTCAGCCTGTACATCCCAAGACCTATTTAATCCACTTTTCTAGTGGTGCAGAACACCTGCAGTCCAACTCAACAAAATTGGCTAAACTCCTGGAACACAAGACTTAACCATATCCTTTCCCATCCTACTCCTGCTGAACCACTGAGGCTTTCTACCCCTGGCGCTCATCCCTCGTTATCCCCTGGGTACCCACTCATCTGATTTTCAAAAGAGGAACTGGGGGGGAAGTCCTGCCAGGCAGCTCTATGGAAGTTGCCCAAGAAGTTTCAACACCCTACTCCTGGATGATACCATCCTATCCTACAGTTACCCTGCCTGGCTCCAGCTAGTCTGCAGATGCAGCTTCCAAATACAATGGAGACAATAACACCTCCATATTGCTCCCTTCCCCTTATTTAGGCAGCTAAGTGAAACACAAACATGGACTCCAGAAATTCTTTTGTAATGGCCTTGTGTTGAACACTCAGCCAAAGCAATGGTTATCATTAAATAAGTAATGACAACACCAAAGCATAACATATATTCATATGCAGGACAAGTTCCTCAACTGTGTAGCTCAGTTTGCCCACTGACACTAGGCTGATTTACACCAGTGTAGGGCTTGGTGTTGGTGCAATCAATCAGCTAACTGCTAAAAATCCAACAATGAAGCGACACAGTCGTCTATTCAGTGCTACTGCAGCTTGCTAAAACTCTAAATGAAATGTTCTGTAGAGTGTGCAGAAGAACAGTACATGAACATTGGCACAGGCTGCCCAGAGAAGTGGTGGAGTCCCTGTCCCTGGAGGTATTGAGAATATATGTAGATGTGGTCCTAAGGGACATGGTTCAGTGGTGGACTTGGCAGTGCTGGGTTTACTGTTGGACTCAATGATCTTAAAGATCTTTCCCAACCTAAATGACTCTATGATAGCAAATCTTTCAATAAACGTATAGCATTGTCAAGAGTATATCTGCAGCTGAACAAACCAGACTTAACCAGCTGAAATGAAATACTGCTAAAGATGGGTTTAAATATAGACTGGGTCAAAAGCACTTGAAGGGCAGTTCTACTGCTGTGGCAAACTGACTCTCAGTAATATGAAATGCCATAGGGAATGTGTCAGGATAGTTTGCTACAACAAACACGCACACAAGACAGCCTACTGAATTTTTCTGGTAATTAATGGTAAAAACATGTGCAATCTAGATATTCCAAAAGCTTTCTGCACAGTAATGAAACTTCAGAGTTTCATTAAAATGACATTAAAAAGTATCAAAATAATTATCTTAAATGACATTAAAATAAGTATCAAAATAATTATCTTAAATTTATGTCACACCTTCCAAGGAGCTCAGTTCATAGCACTTTTGCTTGTGTGGCATCTGACCAGATTGTCAAAAACCATTCTTAGAGGGTGCTGCAGGGTACTATAGCTTAAGTGATTCATGCATGCAGCTGTTGGAACTGCTTGTTGGGTTGTGAAAAAGCTCAGGGTGCCAAGTGCTGATCTAAGAGAACTCAGATCTCCATCAGCCGTCTTGGCTTCAAGTCGTTACTGAACAACAGATGGTAGCATGAGTTAAGCAAACTAAGAAAATATTCTAAGTTAAAAGCCTCACAAGAACTGAAATTCTCAAGAAAATACAGAGAACAAGTGCTGAAGTTTGAACTAGTTTTCCTGTCTAAGGGATGTAGGCCACTAGACTTTAAAGGGCTGTCTCATTTCTAAGTGTTTCTGAAGCATTCATAGTTATGAGAGCTTTCATTTAACTTGGGCAGAAGAGACTACGTGTGAAATTAGTATCACAGACATCTCAGATACAGCTCAAAGCCACAACATTTGTGTATTAAGCTATACTTGCACTGTAAAACACAACCGAAGACAATACCTGGCACTAAGGAAAAGATGAAAGAATGCCAAAACACAGCATTTTGCAGTAAATTACAAGCATCAGCAGTGATGAAGGGACAGCATCATGAGTTTCTACCACCTCTTCAGCAGAGCAAGGCCAGCACTACTACAAAGGCAAAACTTTTGGTTTGGTAAGGTGAACAGAACTGCACAACCTCTTGCTGTATATCCATTACAGGTACCATCAGAAGGGACAAAGTCAGTACAAGATGTAAGAAGAAAGGTTACAGCAATGATCCTTAAAACAAATACATGGATACATGAAAGTGCATGGAGTAAACAAAGAGTGGAATACTTGTACCAGTGAAGAGGGAAAGTCCCTCTAACTTGGTTTACAGTAACTTCTAGATCTTGATCTCACTTAAGACAGTGCACTCCAATATAGGATAGGTGAGGAACAGATGTTTTCAGGACTTGGAGATGCTTGTGTTCAACAGTGCTGATATAACCTCATATTAATGAGGCAGTTTTCAATAGGATAAGAAAGCCCTTGCATTCATGTGAAAATCTGACCTTCTTAAATACACAGGCATCTCCAACCGGCTCTGTTAGTAGCAATACATGCTACTACATGCAACTGAGACCAAGTTCTCTCATTTTCAGAGAGGTGAGTCCCAAGTTTCTAAGCTTGCTTTTTCTGGGTTTAAAAATATTTCAAAATCTAGTTTCGGCAGTAAATAATCTTGCTATTATAGAAAGTGAAATCAGAACAATCAGATTACTCATTTAGTGAGTTATTACTCAGCGCCAGAAAGTGGAGCATCAAGCTCCTAAAACAAAACTTGCTGGGACTGAGATACAAAATTGATGCACTTTTATGTAAGCCACTTGTTTGAAAATACTTTTTTCTTTAGGCTGAGGAATCTATATTCTGCAAAGTGCTGCACTCTACAGCTCAGCCCACCAAAACACTTAAGGATATGAGTAAGTTCTATCATATCAGTAGTTCTAGCAGAATAAACAGGATGTAAGAGTGGACATACTCAGACCACATATCCTTTTGCCAGTTCCTCATTTCATGAGAAAAATCAGTGCTTAGGAGAACAAAAGATTGCAGCAAGTGTAAGTGCTGAAGAGTTTCAACAGTACTATAAATTCCTAAGTGTGTTCAAAAGCACCAGCCTTGCAACCCCAAGAAACATCATAAAATACTTTTGCTTTTGATAAACTCTGAAGGCCACAAACATGTCCCATGTGTGAACTGAAAGTCACCACTTTCAACCCAGCATCATCCAGGGTCTGCTCTGTCCCATTGTTAAGGTAATCAGCAGAGACATCCAATAACATCAAATTCCAGTCACAGTCCCTGAGCAATGCTACTGGTAATCAGGAGCTGGCTGAGTTAGCCCTTTGTATCTGACAGTCCAGCAAAGCTTCTACCCACCTTACAGTTCACTTGTCCAAATCACACTTCACCAGTAGAGCTTCTACAACAGCACTTTTGGGTCTGTGTTTAAAGCCTTGCTAATGTCAAGGTGAATGAGATCCATTTTTCTCATTTCATCCAGTGCTGCTCACAACAGTTAGCTTGGTCAGACATAATTTGCCTTGATAAATCTTTGTTGACTGTTTTTAATTATGGTCTTGCCCTTCATGTGCCTGGATGTACTGCTGGACACAGCGCTTGTGAGAATTCACACTGTGATCTTCCTGCAGACTGAGGTCAGACTGACCAGCCTGTAGTTCCTCAAATTGTTCTCCTCAAAGAATAGCATAACCCTCATCTTCTCTCAGTCACCATGACCATCCCCCAGTTGCTACGGCCATTCAAAGGTGACGGACAGGAGCCTTCTACTGACCTCAGCCTGCTCCCGCAGCACCCTCCAGCACATTTTAAAGTCCAGATTTACAGTCCTGCTATTGGCATAGCAATCACCAGACTCTTCCATATCCTTACAAAAAGGAAGTTGTGCATGATGTATTAATTCAATACAACAAAATGTGGATGTGGAATGTGGGTGTTTTGGTTTTGGGAGCTTGGGGTGGGGGGGAAACAGTTGTTAGAGATTTTTTTTTTCCTTCTTCAAGTGTGATACAAGTTACACATTGCCTGGCATATAAATACCATTGTTTACAATACTGATACCTTAAAATTCAAAGACAAAATTATGTGATCAATTTGTGTTTATACATATGCTTTACATTTTGCTTTTGTCTCCATAGACAGCAAAACGTTCCATTTTGAATTTTAGGCTCTATTTTATGAATGGTACACAGTATTTTAGATAAAAAATTCTGGTTTGGAAACATCTGGTTTGGACCCACAGACTTATGAACAAGGGGGATAGTTAAAACACCCCCACCCACCAGCTGTAAGAGTATCAATCAAGCTGTGAGGTCTGGAAAAAAATAGGAACTTGCATAGCAATCTACACAAAACTAACCTAGCGATGCCATCCTGTGGCTATAAAGTGAAAATTCTACTGAAAAGCAGGATGAATGGTTAAGTTTTATATCAAGTCTTCTGCACAAGGAGCTACTGGCAGGTTTTGGAACTTCAGTGCAAGTTTAAGAGTATATGTATGTAGGATAGATCAAAAAGCAGTAGCTGGTGGTACTATGTGGTTTTTTGACGTTGCTGTGCAGGTTATCAAGTGGACATCTGCCCCTACTACTTACAACTGTGTGCATCAGGGAAAGAAGAAACAGAAAAATACCCATATTTTAAAGTAACTAACAACTGAAAGAAAAGGGATCATGATTTCAACTATTACATTTGAGTAAAACAATGTAAGAGAATACAATTAAAAAATCCTAGTTTAAAGTAACTCCTACAATCGCAAAATGCTTAGAGAGAAGCAGTAACATCTGTCACTAGGTTTTAAGGAAAATCATAACCATGAGAGCTAAAAACTTATAAAAGTGTAAACTATAATAATTTGATTCCAGCTGAGACTTTTCCTAAAGGAAAATACCAAAACAAAAGCCCAGAATACACAACACTAGCAAACACCATGCAAACTTGTATTACAATGGTAGCAGTTCAAAATGTAATCAACTATAAAAAATACAGTACTTTAATATTTTTCAAAATAAAGTATCTATACAAGAGTTATGTATGTAAGTTGAGACAGTCATTAAAATATAGTGTCTCATCACTTTCCCTCTACTGCAATTTTATTAATTTAAAATAGAAAGTATGATTTAAATTATTTTCTTTCAATTTTCTATTCCCAAGCAGCACTGGCCTTTGAATTCCAGAGCTCCTATTTATTTTTTTAAAGAAGCATTAACATTTTCTGAAGCCTTTTGGCTACTTTTTATTGATTAGCCAATTTGCTTCAGTACGAACAACACAACGTTCAAAGCTCTTTTATCTTGCCCTGAAAGATTCAGTAATGAAAAATCCTAAAGAGAGTGGGAGAAACAGCACAAGGACACTCAACAACAGGGTACACATGGTCTTTCTCAGCCTCATCTGCTCTCATGAAAAAGCTTTCTGGAAGAAAGATGCTCTCTTGAAAGAGCCTCCCACCAACCCCCTCATTTCACATTTGCAAACCTGCAATACCCAATGTTATGCTACCCAGTCATGCTATACAGTCTTTGTGCAACTGTAGCAGTTTTGTTCAGCCCATCTGTAGAGTGTTTCCCTTCGGTGGTTTGAGGCTTTCCTTCCTCTGCTTGGACAGCCCCCCATATTTTTACAACAGTTTGTGAGTTAAGCTTAGTCTGACAATCAGTGGTATCTCTGTAACCATACATTTCTAGTGTTTACTTCCATATTAGGCTTAAAAGAAATTGTTTTATAATGACCAGATCAGTGGACTTCCTTTCAGGCATAAAACTGTGCTCTTTCAGTCTTATTTCACCGGTAATGAATGATAAGAAACTTCTGAGGCCTGTTTATCCATCTGTAAAACCATTACTATAGGATGTTTTCACCCCTCAATATGCTGGCTCCTCAGATGACCTCATTCCCTCTGAACAGCAGGCAAACTTTGACTTTTGACACTCTGAACTGAAAATAGGAAGGGAAAAACATATGATGATAACAACAAAGCACAGTATAAAAACCAATTTCCTTCTCAATTAATAAGCCAGACAACTTCTCTGGCTCCCCTATGCAGTCCTAGGAGTACCCAATGTACAGCTCTATGACCCGCGGCAAAGACAAGGCCTTGCGAGTAAAAGTTAACTAGACAAAGAGACCTCTTCCCTTTCAACAGTTTCTATTTCTGCAGGCCATATAAAGATTTAAAATCGTTGCCAGTCCTACATTCCATTGTTTATCTAAGAACTGCAGGACTAGCACAGGAGCTTTCCTCAATAATATTTGAGTCTTTTGGGAGACACAAGCACATAAGAAGCAGTTTTTCACACCTTCTGAAGCCAGAGAAACAAGTGAGCTGGTAACCAGTAAAAAACATTTCTTACAGTATGATGCACCACCCCTATGCAAGAGTTGACAGCTGTTCTGTGCTCCTCCTGCTCTGCTCCTCCCAGCCTCTAACCTTTCTCTTCCAGCCCCCCTGCACCAGGCATCCTAATGAACAACCATCTTTCAAGGGGCAGGCTAGAGGATAACAAATAAGAACTTTAAGCCATGGAATCCATGTAATTGAGGACAGCTTTCTATGAAATACAGCAGTGACTAAATGAGCCAAACATCTATCAACTTCTTTGAAACACAAATTATTTGTAAACAACATGTCTCATCTCCTTGGAAGCCTAGAAGCAAAAGAATATTTTCAGTCTCTCACCCTCGGGAGAGAATGAGAAAAAGCAGACACATACTTAAAGGCTTTGGTTTGAAATGTATGCTTCACTGAAAAACATTTCTGTTCGTTGCTTAAAGCTTCAAATGAATCAAAGCCAATTTTAAAAATTCTTCTCTAAAATTAACATTTAGATTCAGTAACTCACAGATTCTTCCCATTCATAAAATTCAGCTTTGTATTTTAAGATGATCACCACTAGAATAATGTTTTTATATGCCCTATGATAGCTGACAGCTGGGAACTGCACCAGAGATCTGCCACCATCCAGACTTGATCTATTAGCTTTGAAAAGACAGACCATACTGTGGAATTACTGCACACTCTGACTAATACTTTAGGCTCACTTGACTGACTTTGACTTTCTGTTTGCCAGTTTTAAAGGTGGGGATAAGATACGTTTTACAGTTACTCAAAATCAAGACTTGAGTAAAAACTAGTAAACTCTCCCATTTCAAAAAGCTAGAAAGCATGCAGAACCAGGAAACAAGTCAGATCCATCAGCCAGAGCAGGCTAGCACACAAATGGCTGACCCAGCAGCGATGCAACCCCTCTTCCCTCAGGAAATCCTGAAGTGCAAAAATGCTTTTAAACTGTTGCTGTATAGTTATACAAAGTATTAAACTGGGGCTAGAAAGAATGTCAACTTACATCTCCATTGTGGCAAATACATTCAAAGCCATCAAATATGCAGCTATGAAGAGGTACCAATATTCAGCAATAGCTATCATCGTACTCTGCTAATGCATTTACCGTTCCATCTTGTTATAGCTGCAGTATTCTGAAACGTAAAAAATACCCGCTGTGCTTCCAACAGCATGCCAAGTAAAGATGTTGCCACAAGAGAGGTCAGTCTCTCAACTTGCACTGCAAGGACCTTTACCACTTCTTCAAACAGAAATGGCTACAGTAGGGGGAAAGAGGTAAAAGGAAAGAAGTTACTCCACATAAAACGTACTCACAGTTGAGAAGACTGGGAAGCATACATGACAAGACTTGACTTTGGGAATTCAGGCAAATAATTTTGGAAAACAGAGCATTAGCCACACGTACCATAAGAATTTCTATTCCCCCTCTCTCCCCAATCTGTTCTTTTCCTGCAGTGTGAAATCAGCCATTTAAGACATTTTCCCGAGGTAAAGATGACTGCAGTCGTCTTACACATGGTTGGCTTGCAAGATGAAGAGTCCAGTGCTTTTATTTTTAAAAGCATAGGAAAAATAATAAAAGAAAATTATTTTGAGGGGCTTTCCAGTAGTACTTAATGGTAGTTACTCCTACAGCACAAACAATACTAAGCAAACCGGTCTCTGCAGTGATACAAAAGGAAAATAAGGAATGATCTAGTTTATGCAGATGTACACTGAGTGCTGCCCATCTTTCAGACCAGTCCAGGAGCTACCTCTGAGTGGGTTTTCAAGAAAAGATGAAGTTTACAATGTACATAATGAACTTATCAAACAAGCTACTTTCCAAGAAAGTCCTTGCATAAAGTGTATGGTAAAATTAGTCTTTAACGTTCAATTATTGAGAAAAGATATTTTGTTGCTCCAAGCCCGGTGTACTATTTCTATCAAAGTTACCATGGAAAGAACAAGCAAAACCATCCAAACTTGCAATAATCCTAAGTTGTTTGTGACAGTTAAAAAAATTCTAACCAGAAACCAGCAAATTTTCTATTTGAAAAAGCCTGGCTGATTTTTCAAGTTAGCTCACAAAGAAAGTGGTGTGTGTCCAGAACAGATTTACCTGCAAGCACAGAAGGAACAATGGATTTCTATTCTGATCCCACAAAAGTGGGTCCTAACATGACCAACAAATGGAGAGACACTGGACAAATATTCTGAATTCTGTATCACATAAGGTGTATCACCAGGCATGAGCACAGAGTGGCCCCTTCCAGATAAGCACATCAAATTAGGAAAAAGGAGAAAGTTGACTCAAAATAATTTGGAAAGCCTCAAAATATAAAACTTTATTTAGCCACAATATAAAGAAGTATAGTATAAAGATATAAAACATAGAAATTTCATAATTAATTCACATGCTAAAAGGATTAATAGGCCAGCGGCAAGGAGGAGACTTCATAAAATGTACAAACATCTCAGCCATAAAGGCCATTTCATCAAGATTCAGACTTGAAATATTGAACAACCACTGCAGAGAACTTGCTCTCCCACATCACCATAACTAGGAAGGAAAAAGAAAAAAAAAAGGAAGTAAAAAGAAGCAAAGTCAGTGTCCCTACTGTTTCTGGAACATCAAGAATGCCATCCTATTCCATTAACACTGTAACAACAGGACTCCCACACATCACACTCTGTATTTCTTGATATTACAGAACTTAACAATGATGGCAAAAATTAAGATTACTACTTGGGAGTGCACTCATTCATCACTGGCCAGCATACCACATTGCTGGTGGGAAAGCAGATTCTCAAACATTTAAAGGAGAAGTTAAACCTGACTTGCACCAAGGCTGATCAGACCATTTCACAAAGGCATTTTATTTCCCAGAGTTTCAGAGTTTTACTGCTTCATGAGAAGAGCTCAAATCCTTTGAGTGGATGAGCCAGGTATCTGTCAGGTCCTCATATGCTACAGACAACTTTCAGAGCATATATAATTAAAATTAGCTTAAAGATTCAAAAGGCACTTACTCAAGAGTAGAGCACAAAGAGCAGATAACTGTGTTACAGCAGCTGCAGAGGCTGCTGCAGTTCTGACAGACAAGCTGGTCACATTGCGTACACGTTTCCTTGGCATCAGTTCTCACACAGGATGAGCAGGCTTTGGAAGCTCTCACGGGTGCTTGGGAAAGATACAATTAAGACAAGATGTATTTCACAGCAAAACACAGAAAGCACCTGGAAGTTCTAAGGACTGCAGAGCGTGGCGTTTCCCCTCAGCGTTACAGCTACAGGCGGCAGCACTCTGCAGAACACACCTGGTGGCACCAGCACAGCGCTCACTACTTACAACTTTGTGGGTTCCTTTTCTGCTCAACGGCAAGACTGCTGAAAGATTCTCAAGCAGTCAATGCAACAGCCTCCAAAACAGTTAGTGAAGCTCAAATTTAAAAATTTCTTTTTAATAAAGGACCATAAAGAAAAATAACGGAGAGACACCCTCCCCCCAACTCCACGACAGCCCAGCTCACTCAACATCGCGGCGCGGCGCAGCGCAGCGCCGGACGCCTGTCCGCGGTGGGGCCACTCACCTTTCCCTGCAGCTACAGAGCGCCTCAGCAGTTTCCCGTCATGGCCGATGAGCAGCTGCCCGCTCCAGCGGCGCCCCGCACTATCGTCCTGGGCCTCTCCGCCCGGCTCCACCGGGCGGGTCACTGCAGCGGGGCTGGCGGGCCAGGCGCCTTCCATGTACGCCTGGGCGCCCCTGAAGAGCAGCCGCCGGGTCCTCTCTGTGGGGGGAGAGGAAAGGAAAGTTAGGAGCGGCTTCTCCCCATCACCGCCCGCCATCAGGCCCGAGGGGAGGCGGCTGGAGGCCTGCGGGTACAGGCCGGGCCCGGGGGCCGACAGCTCCGGCGCTCTCCCTCAGTGCCCCCTCCTCACCAAAGATCTCCCGCCGATACTCTTCGCCCCGCACGCCGCGGCTCAGCTCGCGCAGCCCCACGCGGGTTTTCAGCTGGAGCGGGGCCGCCTCCCCGAAGGGGCAGGAGCGCTTCGGCATGGCGGGCCCGGCCCGGCCCAGCACGGCAGGGCACCGCCTCCCACGGACCGCCCCTCTCCGTCGCGTCACGGCCAATGGCGGCGCGGCAGCGGGAGGGGCGAGGGGGCGGGCGAGGGGCGGTGGAGCCGCCTCAGGAAGCCAAGACCTGCCTTGCGTTGCCTGAGATATTCAAAGGTCGGCGCCGCTCGGATCTGTTCCCCCGGAATTTTCTGTTCGCTTTTCTGTGCGCCCTGTCCGTGGTGTAGAGAATCCGGCTGGACAAAGCAAAACATGGGTTTGAAACTCGGTTTTGTCAATAAACTTTCTCCCCCCATAGGTGTTTCTGAACTCGTCTTCCTTTCTGCAGATCCTGAGGGTTACGCCTGTGTTCAGGCTCACCTAGCTCTTCCTAAACCACCGGTCAAAGTTAGAGCTGCCCAAATGCCACAGAACCAGCGAAAATGCGCACAAGTGGAAGAATTCATTCACTTTCTCTAAAGCCAGCGAGGAGGCTGGAGAAACTCCAGCTGGTCAGGTCTCCTCAGTACCTGCCAGCAGTGGCAGCGGGTCCACCACTCAGTGCGCAGTGAGGTTTCAGGGACTGATGCCCGCATTCCACTACACCACGGGGCTAAACCCTGAGGCTTTCTGCGGTCACTGTGCGACAGGGAATTACTGCAGTTTATTGGAACTGTCTCCGCAGTGAACTGGTGGATTCCCCAATGTCAAGCCACTTAAGACTTGGCTGGACAGGGTGCTGGGCCATGCTTTGCCTAGAAAGGTTGGGCCAGATAATCCTTGAGGTCCTTTCCAACCTGGTATTCTATGATTCTGTGATACAATTAAATGGCTATTTATAAGTAAGCTTTCTATAGCAGTCTAGGCATTGTTTCATGGATTAAAAGCCTCACGTTCAATTCCAAGTCACAGTCAGCCCGGTTACTGTGCATATTTTGAAAATACACTGTTTTTCTCTGGGCAAACAACCTTTAAAACTGGTGTTGATGTCCCTAGTGCGATATTTTGTGTGATTTGAAGAACACAGTAAGTCACAACATCTGTATTTCTTCCAGAGAGGTTTCTGAATTCAAACCTTCACCTGAATTCAAACCTTCACATGTATGCATGTAAAAGTCACAAGCAAGTACAGGAGTGATTTTTCCATCAAGGAACACCAAAACCACATTTCATCAGCACTAACTTCTGAACTGCTACTAGTTTGCAGGTAAAATCACACCGATTTCATACAGGTTAATGTTATTTTATGTATTTTCTTTTTTTTTCCTGTAGCGCTTCTCAGCCTAGCCTTGTGGTCTGTGGAGTAGAGTGGAAGCTCATGCACAGCATTGAAAATCCTTTCTGAGCTCCAAGTCTTACTCCTTCCACACTTCCTTTAGCTGTGAAGATTTCTACTTCAACTTTTTCTGCATGTACTTGCAAATGCATGCTTAAAGATGTTCAGCAGACAGCTTCCCACTGAACATTGAAAACTCACAGTCGTTTCGTCCTCTCTAAGGAAATGTCTTTGTGAATATTCATTAGACATAAACTCTGCTGTCCCTGAAGCTCTCTCGGGAATATGCATGAAGGGAATCTCAGTAAAGACAGAGGGCAGCAGATCACGTGTTTTATTAACAATGTCTAAGATAAACGTGGATGGAACTCGCCTGAGAGCTGTATGAAACACAAAGTGCTGTTCTGCTTGTGAAGAAGGAGTGTTCTAAAACACTCATCTCAGAATATGAAGTAGATTTGAAAATGAGAAGCACATGCTGCAGCAGTGCTGCTGGTGCTGTCACCAAAGGGTAAATTTAAGGTAAATTCCCTGAGGGATGACTACATTTACATGGGCCACCACCACCCCACTGCAGGGCAGGTGCAGAAATCTGTTGTAGCTGACTCAGCCTCAGGTGGTGACATCTCTCAATCTTAACATCTGTTACTGATCAGCTACTTCCTATTTGCAAGATATGAGGGCAAAATAATTCTGTCTAGTCTGTACCAATGTACCTCAGCATTCTGCAGGGGGGAAATGGCTCATCTGCCAGTCTGTTGACTTCTTACCCAATAGAATGATTCTGAGTATTTTATTACTTTCATAGCAGTAAGCCTTGAGGAAGATCCACTGGTGATTTGGAAGCAGAAGACAGGCTGAGATGTGATTTGGCAAAGCTTGCTGGCATGGAGAATTCACGAAAATTAATGCTGACGATTTCCCAGTTTAGTTAATGAGATTGCATGTTACATTGCACAGCTTCTGAATGGGAAAAAGTGACCCCCAAAACCCCAAACCAGTAATAGTAATTGTAAAATACGATGATTTTGGTTTATCCTTGAAAATGCCTTTGTGAAAAAAAGCAGAGAATAAAAATTACAGTCTTTCTCTTGCCACTTTGCTTCTCTTGTGCCTATGTGAATGTTACAGACGAATTACCTGGTTGATAGCTTTGTCAGTCACAGAACAAAGAAAAAATAAATGTCATTTTTTTCAATAGTTTCTACTTCCAGTAAGCAAATTTAAAGAGCAAAATGGACTGTGCTCTCTAAGTCTGTCTTTCCTAATTTATTTCTATCAGCGCCTCAAGAAAGTCAGGGTAGACACAGAAGAACTCTGGCCATAGTTCAGCTTCATCACTTTTAGCAGTTTAGAGCTCAGAAATTCTCCAAGCCAAAATTTCTGTCTAGATCTTAATATTTAATAGCTGCCAGTATGCTTGTTCTTCACAAATTTGTCCAGTCCCCTTCACAAAACTGGTAACGTTTCATTTCTTTTACTCCAAGGTCTGTAACTGTGTAATGTTATTATTAAAAAATGCTTCATCAGGTTTTCTTCCAGTTTGACACCTGTTAATTTCCTTGGGGGCCTCCTATGTCTAGTTTTATAAAAAGTAGCAGGTAGCAATTCCCTATTGACTCTCTGCATAACATCCATGACTATAAAGATCCCTCCTGTAACATCCTCCCTCATATTTTATTCAAGCCAAAACATTTTATTATGTTGAAGCACTCGTTTGCACTGTGTCCCACCTCAGATCCCCTGTGCTACATCCCAGTGCATGGCACAGGAAGCCTAAGGCATGCACTGGTGCTCTGGAGAGCGACTGGGGTGCATGGGAAGGGATGGAGGGTGCCCTGAGAGCTCTGGGCAGGAGGGGACTGGATGTCTGAGAACTCCCTGCAAACCTAGGCTGCAGGGTATAGATAGCCTCACTCCTTTTACATACCTCCCATGGTCTCTTAACATCCTTCCTGAAGCTAGGTGGCCAGTGTGCTGGCTGTGGGCATGCCGTGCAGGTGGACCACACAAATCCAAAGGTGTTTTTTTCTTGGTCCCTCCCCTAGTAATTCCTAAAATTTTGTCATTTTGATTACTACTGAAGTACCAAACCGGTGCTTTCAGGGGACTATTCATACATGGTTCACAGCATCACTCCCCTGATCACTTAGTTCAGAACTCATCACTGCATGTATATAACTGGGGTTATTTTCCCCCCATGCATACTGCTTACTTACACTGCCAATTTATTGCCTGCTTGGTATTGTAAGAGCCTTGAAAACACACAGCTGTAGTTCATCCCAGTTGGCTTTCAGATTTGACTTTTAACAATAATGCAGCAAATACTGATACCTCACGGCTCATCTCCCTTCCTCAGAGTACTTTATGCTGAGTTGCCAGCAGCTTTCCAAGTTTACCAATAGTCAGGAGTACACCAATCCCTTCATAAGAACTGACATCACATTCCTTTTGCACTGAGACCAATTTAATCAAATATATCACATTCAGACCTGAACTACAATAGAATTTGCCTACAAAATTTAGAGATTTACATTTTAAGTACTCCACTAAGTGATTACAGATGTTAAGATTTTTTGTTTCTGAACCATCTGTAAGACAATTATAATAAATGTTTGCCTGTCAGCCAATGCTTCCAACTACTCCAAAATATAATCAGAAGTAAACAAGCAGACTGGAGTAAAAATCACAGACAGTGTAAATCACAGGCATGGCAAATCAAGACTGGATGCTTTCTTAAAAGGAAAAGAACTTGCAAGCTTGTAAAAGAGCAAATTGAGGAAAATTATGCCTTCTGGTTTAGACAGGGTCAGACAAAATATCCACAACGGCAGATTTGTGAATCTAAATATTCATCAGTCTTACTTCTTCCCCTCTATGCCTGGCTCTGGAACAATCTTTCTCTGCTTACTATAACAAGTGTTCCATTTTAGGAACAGGTGGCAGATAAATAGCAACCCAGGAGATGATACCAGGTTTTAAACTGCTCCAAATGCCTAATAGTAGGTTCTCATAAACATCAGAAGAGCCTTAAAAATCATTTACCTTTCTCTCCACCTTCACTTATACCAAAGCTCTCCCCTCCCTGTGCTTGTAGTAAAAATTCCCCATATATTCTATTTTTTCATTATTAGGCTATTTAGAAAAAAATCAAAACACCATGCCTAGATATGGGACTGTTTCTCACACCACTTCAAGTAAGGCATTTCCTTAACAGAATCATAGATTCATAGAATAGAATCACAGAATAGTTAGGGTTGGAAAGGACCTTAAGATCATCCAGTTCCAACCCCGCTGCCATGGGCAGGGACACCTCACACTAAACCATGCCACCCAAGGCTCTGTCCAACCTGGACTTGAACACTGCCAGGAATGGAGCATACACAACTTCCTGGGCAACCATTCCAGTGCCTCACCACCCTCAACAGTAAATAACTTCTTCCTTACATCCAATCTAAACTTCCCCTGTTTAAGTTTTAATCTGTTACCCCTTGCCTATCACTACAGTCTCTAATGAAGAGTCCCTCCCCAGAATCCCTATAGGCTCCCTTGACTGGGGAGGGACTCTTCATTAGGGACTGAAGTGATAGAACAAGGGGTAACAGATTCAAACTTAAACAGGGGAAGTTTAGGTTGGATATAAGAAGGAAATTCTTTCCTGTTAGGGTGGTGAGGCACTGGAATAGGTTGCCCAGGGAGGTTGTGAATGCTCCATCCCTGGCAGCGTTCAAGACCAGGTTGGACGAGGCCTTGGGTGGTATGATTTAGCGTAAGGTGTCCCTGCCCATGGCAGGGGGGTTGGAACTAGATGATCTTAAGGTCCTTTCCAACCCTAACTATTCTATGATTCTATGATCTTTATAGTCCCCCTTCAGATACTGGAAGGCTGCTATGAGGTCTCCATGCAGCCTTCTCTTCTCCAGGCTGAACAGCCCCAACTTTCTCAGCCTATCTTCATACGGGAGGTGCTCCAGTCCCCTGATCATCCTTGTGGCCCTCCTCTCAATTTATCTCAATTTATAATGATTCCTCTCAATTTGTATTGATATAAAAAGAGTGGATTTTGGCCAACTCACTGGTTATTTTCTACTATTTAATGCTAAAACAGTTAAAGGAATGTTCTAGAAATTCTTTTAAGCAGAATATATTATATTTGCTGATGAATTGGGCTGTGGAGCAGCATGCAGGCTGTGCTAAATCAGACAGAATATCAGGACACACACACATGCTCTGTCACAACTAGAGTAAAGCACTGCACCCCATGTTCTCAGTCCCACTGTACTCTTTTTTTCTATGCTCCGCAATACGGATTCCAAGATTAAAAAAAAACAACAACTCCTTGAATAAACCTGTTTTTCCTAGAATGGCTCAGGGCTGTTTCGTTTCTTCTGTACCCTTTTCCTATAGTGCTGTAGCTTGTCAGCCTTAAGAGACAACATGTTTATAACTCAGATCAAAAGACTGCACCCAATTTCAGATGTTATCTGTTTGCAACTGCATGTCATTTTACTCTGAATCATTAGCAACAGAGTTTGTGCCCTGATCTTGATGAGTCGGTTCACACATCAAAAAATATTTGGTAAGCCAGTGATGTGCAGGTTTAAGGGCTGGCTTTTGAACTATGCTGCTAAGCCAAGGTTCTGCCATCCTGGCATGGCAACCCAGTGCTTGCTCTTAAACTAGCACGATGTGGTTGGATTTCATAGCATGTTTCTACTCTGTGAGCTATGAGATAGACCAGTTCTGCTCACTGGATCAAAACTCTCGACGGTCCTGCTCACACTAGAGGGCACTCTCAAGACTATAAATTGTTTTTTTCGCTGTTGCAAAGATTTTACTGTTTTGACAGCAACGTGCAGGGTTTACCAACACGCCACTTTCTCCAGGCTTTTCTTTCATGGTTGTTGTTCCTGGCCTGTCCAGTTGTTTGCCTTCATTTCTGCTGCACACAGGTTTCTCTTATTTTGCCTCTTTCCAGATTATTTTAACCTATCACACACACATCCCACACCCCCCAAAAGGAAATAGAGCTGACAGTGTTAACTGCCATTCCTGACCTAATGTGGTGCCTCAGTGCTCTGGTTTCTTTCTCTGAAGGGTACAATGTTTTCCATTTAATACTAGATAGTTGTCCTAAGAATTCTTATAATCTGTGTCCAAATGGTACTATTCCATTATTCAATGTAGATTTACCAGGGAGAGGCTGTAGGTACCTCTGCCCTTTCACTAGCCCCACACAGTACAAAACATCCTCTCCCTCACATGGCATGGAAGGGGCTGGGCAAAACCCTCCTCCCTTCACACTGCAGCTGCCTCCAGCCCTGGTCTTGTTATTTTGCTGTTGAAATGAATCATTGCTTCTAGACAGCTTTGCATGTTGTGCCTCGCATGCTTACCTTAATCCATCCCCTAAAGAATCTGTTTAGGTGGAATTAACTCAGGATACATCCATTCAGCTCAAGGGGACTGTGTAAGTGTACGCTGGCAGAGGACTTGGCTCTCTACACTCACCATGTCTAACAAACGATTCCCCAGCAGAAGCCCACAAAGTGTGTTTAAGTATGTGTGGCTGTATTGTCAGTCCTGGATAAGGAAGGTATCTGTCCAGAAAACAGAAACTGCACAGAGTCAAAGCACGTTCCCAAACATTGCAGGAGAACATACCACAGCTACAGGGACCATCACTAGGGCTATGTGGGAATTTTCTTAGAACAGCCTTTTTGGTTGAAATCTATTTACACTGAAAGTCTTGAAGGCACTCATTTTCTTTGCTGAGCAGTTCACATGAGTGGTGTGGTATAAGCTATAAAAGTAATGTTCAGTCAAGGCCTAACTTCCAGGGTGTCAATTAATACAGTGAGGCTTTTTTGTGCTGCAGGCATGTATCCCCAAATGGAAATCATCAATACATTTTCCGTAGGGCTCAGACTTCCATCAGCACCAGCTTTGGTATTTTAATTTTGTAGTCTGCTGCAATCAATCTCTAATATACAATCTCTAATATACAAAATGTCTTATGCCACTTGTAATGCCTTAACTAGCTAACATCTTTTATTTCTCTCACTTAAAAGTCTTTTTCATGCATATTAAAATGCATTTCAAGGAAAGACTCACTAAAAATATGGAGGTAAATGCAAAATTGGGTAATTTTGCATTTTACCCAATTTTGCATTTATGCAAAATGGATGTAAAAACAGATTGCTCCTGAGTAGCTTGGATAATATCTGATTTTATGGACAAAGGAAATGCAGTGGTTATAATCTATTTAGACTTCATTAAGCATTTTATATAGAAACATACAGGAAATAATTACTTATTAGTTAGGTATTAGTATAAATTAAACAACTGGATAAAGGGAGATGGAATGGCTGATGCCGATGCAAGCAGTGCAACACTACAGGAAGAAATACAGAAAGCAGTTGGTGATCAGGACCCAATATCCACACCACTGATGGAGGGCTGTTTCTGACCAGCTCTTGTCTGGTCCTGTGGACTCAACTCATATTAGCATCTGGAGCATAACAGGGCACTACTGGAGAATGTCTCTTGCTCAGTTTCATCCAAAAGGAACCCAGTTTCCACTAGGTGCACTACTTCATAGTGCGAACAAAGCATGGAACAGTGACAGCAGTCATTGCAGAGCAGGATGAAGCCACCACAAGGGCATAGCCTCAATGACTGAACAACTGGAGGAGAAGAAAATTGGAGTACGAAATGCAAAGTTCAAAATTTGAATTGCATCGCCTATTTTTGATGCTATAGGGCGCTAATTAATCAGTAAAACTGTAACCGTAGTACTGACATACATGTGTCTGTGCACTGGGACAGTAGCTGGTTTTATCTGTAGCAAGGAAGATTCTTGAAACAAGAATGTCACACCATCTTCCCAGTTCTCATTTTCTTCTTCACCCATTTACTAAGGACACAATCACAATGGATGCTAGTGGACATTTAACATGAATCAGTGGTACTACTCACCAATATGAGTAGTGGAAAATACCTTCCCTCCATTTCCTGGCCACATCCTTCTGGTATAGGCCTGCTTTATTCAAGATGTAAATGTATCGCTGCCTTATATTCACCCTGGCATCTGCTATAAACCCAGGTCCTTTTGAGCAGAGCTGCTTATAAGCCAGGTGCTTCTCAGTCTGTACTGAGACATGGGGAACCCTGTGCTTTTTCCTGAGTTTCGTGAGCTTTCCACTGCCCAGCCCTCAAGCTTATCAGTGTCTTTGCCATTTCTTGTCAGCCACTCTGGAATTCAGAACTCAAAGGACAGGTTTCCATTCATGGCAAAGCACTGCACTATTCTAGGAATCTCAACGGAAACATAACTTTAAATACAATACATTTGTAACAAGGAGTTTCCTCATCAGAAACAATATCATGAAACAGCTTTTCATGACAGTGACTGGTAATACACAGTATCTCCAAGTTTATCATTTTGTCAGACTTCCCAAAGATTGACAGCAGGAGCCCTTAAATAGGACCATCTCCATTTACAGGCCAGCTGGCCTTCCACAAACCTCAGCGGCAAGCACCATTTCTATATATTTAAAGAATTAGGCCCAGTTAGGATTAGAAGTTTTGTCTCATATAGGGGAGAATGAAGGTAGATACCACCACTGTAAGGGCACATATAGCTGATGTATTCTGCAGTCCTTAAGAAAACATGACTCCAGTGCTCCTGCCGAGGGTATTTTAAGGATTTCAGCAGCCACCTCAACTGTGTGAAGTGCTCTGCCACTTATCAAGCACTATAAAGGTGTCTCCTGAAACCTAACACTGTTGTCTGAGGCACTGTTTACTGGCCTGTAATGCAAACTCTGGTGCATGTATTCCACTTCTAAAAGGTGATGCTATGTCAAAGGAAGGGTGCATTAGCTCAAGGCTGCAAAAATATTCAAATAGAAGAGTGTTCTTTTTTTATGACAAAGACATTTCGTCACCACAGACATTTTTACAGAGAGTGTTAAAACTGGTACTGTTTCCAGCCACTAAAAGATGCAGCTGCTGGCCAAGATCTCCTATGTTAAAGGAAGCCATAAAGTATAGACAATCTTTTTCCCTGTCTGTTTGGGGGGTTCTGGTATTGGTTTGTGGCTTGGTTTGTTTTTTTTTTTTTTCTTTTTTCTTGCAGTCACATAGAGCTGATGGGCAGTCTCTACTACAGAAATGAACACGTATTAATAACACCTGAAGGCATTTTAGAACAACTGATTTCCTGTTAGTATACAAGAGATTAAAATGCAAAAATCTTGAAATCCTTATATACACTTTAATGCCTCACTCTATGGCTGACATCTACATGAATAAATTTTAATGTTAAATCTGAGCAGTACATAAGGGTTCAGCCAGCCTGATTCAAGAGTAAAAAGCACTCCTTACCAAAGCTTGTGATGGACCTGTGATTTGGGAAGGAAAGGACCATCTCCTACCTCCCTGAAGCAGGCTGTACACCACCACTTCTCCCACACCATGAATCTCGTGTAGCACTGTGGCAGTCAAGCAGGCTCCATGCCTCTGGCACCCTTTTTTTCACTGGCAACACAGATCTAATAAAGAGACAAAACCACAACTAACAAACTCACTTGAATTAGTAGCCAACAAATCCACTCCCCTGACAGAGTGTCTATACGACAAACAGGACTTTTGTAAAGGTAAGATAGCTGGATGGATACAAAGGAAAATAAGAAATACTAGTTAATTAGCAGAACAGTTCTCCTACAGCTCTCAGACAATGCCCCGAGTTGTGTATTAACCTGCCATCATTTACTGGGCAGTGTGTTCCAGGCTCCTTCTAAAATGGATGAGAAAACCAGTGATTTCTATAATGGCTTCTGGAACCCAGACAGTATTTGTCCGAAGTCCAGGTTTTGGAGGTGGCAATTATTTATCTGAGCCAGTATCTACCTTTTCTTTCTAGCCCAGTGCTAGCTGATAGAGTTATATGGAATTCACATCAGCTGTTCTGAGCCAGCTGATGTGGCAAGAACATTTTTGCATCAATTAGAAAATGTGTTTTTTTTTTTAATCAGAAAACCACTGTTCACTCAGGTGAGATAATGACAGATGACTGACCATGAATTTCCAGTGGTAGAGTTGCATCCCTGCTCCATGTGTAAATGGGAAAGTGTGACACAGTTTATAGAACATGTTAAAAAATGCCAAACACTAAGAATCTGTAGACAGAAAGAAAATACCCGTTCATTCAGTAATGCTGCTAGGTCTTTTTTTTAAATCTATGAAATACTGCATCAGCTTTTTGTATTAAAAAAAAAGAAAAAAAAAGAGAGAGAAATAGAGAGCAAGCAGTTACTTTAAATTGGGTTTAATATCTCTTTCAGGACAAAATAAACAGGTGTGGATCCAAAATTCATCTGAAAAAATCTGCGTAAGGTGTAATTATAGTTTGCACATTACTATGGAAATGCTTAGTTTTCTTTCCGTTTATAAAGTGCATTATGCCAGAACTGTAAGACCATATACAGCAAATTAAAAATTACAAAAGCTTCAAAATCCTATACTGCATGTATTAGAAAGCATACACTTTACTATGAAGGCCATACTGCAAGGATAAGTGTGAGAAAATATGTCAAACACATTAATGTGCACGAGTGAATCAGTAAATGCTACTTTTAAAAAACTATAATCTTTACCACAAATTATGCCACTCTGGTAGAAGTTTACCCTTATTCTTCCATCCTGATATTTAACAGGATGATGCATCAACTGGTTTTAGTTGTTATTATTATTGCATTTGGCTGCGGAGAAAGAAGAAATCAAATTTATCACAGTGATTGTTATTAAGATAAAATTCCAAACAATACAAAATAATACACACCGGAAATCGCAAAAATGAAAGCAAATTTACATAAGAATGTTCTTATTAAGCACTGTGTCACTCAGTAGATTAAAGAGGTTTTTGATAAAAGGCTAAACTTACCCCCATTTAACTCAATGACAACACATAGGAAATTCAATAGGAATAGAGCTCTCATTAAAAAAAATCTATGCTATGAAATGAAATGCATAATATTATTTTTACAATAACAGAGTAAGATAATTGCCTATTACATCATGCCCACTGACAATGTTACTGGGTTTTTGATGAATCCTTGAATGCAAAGCAGGCAACATGGACTTAATGGAAAAATTACTTAACAGAAAATAAAAAGATTAGGTGAAAAAGAACAAATAATCCTGTGAAAATTAAGCTATAAAACCTAATACTTTCAATATGCCAAATACTTCATTTAGAGTTGTTCATTTATTCCACTTACTCAGCACACTGAGTGGCTTGTTAGTCATTGCGGACTTTGCCTATAAATCAGCCAGAGCTTAAATATAGTGGCTGCCTCCTAGCACAAATGCATAGATGAAGATGGGGCCAAGAAAAGGAACATGTCTAGATCATCCTGTAAACAAGTGTCACAAGGTTAAGCCATGTGAAAACAAAACTTAATTACTGTACCTCCAAGCATTTTTATGCTTAAAAAACCTCAGCAAATGAAGCACATTTCACAGTGCTTGTAGTAATTACCACGCACCTTTCAGAAGTGCTTTGCAAACATTAAGAAAGGTCAGAAATCTCATTGCTCTTTCATTTGAACACCCATAAATTCGAAGCAGACAGCTTCCTCCATGTCAGAGCAAGGACTGCAGGGCTTGACCTGCAGGCCTCCAAAAAGCAGTGCAGAAGAGGTGAGGGGGTACTCCTAATTGCTATTTTACAGATTGAAAAAACAGTAGCAGAAAGATTAAACCACTTGTCAAAGCTGAACAACAATGGAGTTGTAGCTGAATTTAGATTCATAGCTTTGGGCTGGGGTCTTTGTGTCTTTTTTTTAAGAGATAAAGGTATCTCCTTGTGGCATAAAGCCACAGCCTGTGCTGAACTGGGGTATAAAGAGATTGCTCTGCAGCTGGAGAGTGTAAGAATTCTGTGTTACAAGCAGCAATACATCAGTTAAATGTAGAGCTTGTACCCTTACTTTTGTAATTACTCCTTCAAACCCCCTTCAAATGGGTTTGAATATTAACCGTTATTTAATACTGAGTGAGAAAAGACAAAGGGGATGAGTATGACAGAAGATATTCCAGGTAGGTTTTTCTTTCTCCCCCATCTTGGATGCAAAGAATGTCACCACTTTGTACCCCTGGAGTTATCATCCAAGAAAAAGGGTATTTTCACATACTACATAAAGGCATTACTGGGGTTGTGATGCCATTTCCACAGCCCCTGGGAATGATACAAAAATATTGTTCTAGCTCTCTGAGACACATACAGGAAAAGAACATTTACTGTGAAAATTCTGCAGTTAAGGAATAACTCTATTTCTAGTGTACTCTTTTCCTTTTACAAGAGATAGGCCTCTTTTGAGAGCTCTTGGTGTATGACTAATATAAATTAGAAGATCCACAAAGAAATCCAAATGTATTCTTGACAGGTTGGGCAGAGAACAAATTCAGAGCAGCCCTGCGGAGAAGGACTTGGGGGTGTTGGTTGATGAGAAAATGAACATGAGCCAGCTTCAGTGTGCGCTCGCAGCCCAGAAAGCCAACCGTATCCTGGGCTGCATCAAAAGGAGCATGACCAGCAGGTCGAAGGAGCTGATCCTGTCCCTTTACTCTGCTCTCATGAGACCTCACTTGGAGTACTGTGTACAGTTCTCGTGTCCTCAACATAAAAAGGACATGGAACTCTTGGAACAAGTCCAGAGGAGGGCCACGAGGGTGATCAGGGGACTGGAGCACCTCCCATATGAAGACAGGCTGGGACAGTTGGGGCTGTTCAGCCTGGAGAAGAGAAAGCTGCGTGGAGACCTCATAGCAGCCTTCCAGTATCTGAAGGGGGCCTATAAGGGTGCTGGGGAGGGACTATTCATTAGGGACTGAAGTGACAGAACAAGGGGTAACAGATTCAAACTTAAACAGGGAAAGTTTAGATTGGATATAAAGAAGAAGTTATTTACTTTAAGGGTGGTGAGGCACTGGAATGGGTTGCCCAAGGAAGTTGTGAATGCTCCATCCCTGGTGGTGTTCGAGGCCAGGCTGGACAGAGCCTTGGGTGACATGGTTCAGTGTGAGGTGTCCCTGCCCATGGCAGGGAGGCTGGAACTAGATGATCTTAAGGTCCCTTCCAACCCTAACTATTCTACGAGCCTATGATTCTGGGACCTCTCCATGGCTTCTACGTGTCCCAGCCCTGGCTGCCACATGTCATCCCCTTCTATAAATAGGCATTGCGTTTTGCTGAGAAAGGTCAAAATGTGTGAGGGGTGTAAATACTGCAGCAGTCATCATTAAGCCATGCATTGATTTATTCTTGGAAACCTAGATGCTGTGGAAACAAGTGTGCCTTAGAGCCACAAGTCCTGTGCCCCTCAACAGAGAACTACAGTAAAACTTCGGAAATTACAGTCACTCCACTTGCAGGAAGGAAAGCCTCAGGTTGGCTGAGGAAACACAGCGTACTGTCTCAGCTCCACCCTCCCATGTGTTTTGTACCCTGAGGACACTCTTCCTTCCACCTTCACTCAATCCTTCCCTACTGCATAAAGACTGCACATCTGGCAGTCTCCATAGGGACTGTCTGTCAGTGCACAGGATATTTGAAAGAATTATTAGACAGGTCAACTTTCCCCAGTTTGGCCCCTCTACAGATGTTATTTCAGATATGGGGATAGGCTCTGTGATAAAAATACTTCAGCTGCACTCCATTCATTTTAGGGCTGTTAAAAAATCATGATATAAAGATTACACATAACTCTGCTTTGCTTTGTGCAGTCAAAAATTAGAACACCCATAAAGCTCTCTACCAAACTTCACTGTATTTTAGGTACTGAAAATCTGTAAAATTCAACAGTATCTGTCTCATTACTGCCAACCCAGATACAGAGACATTTTAACATCTGAAGTTGAAGAACAAATCCAAGCTTCACAATCCTAAAGTTACCCAAGTGAGTACTGGAAAAAGGCTTAATACTGGTTTCAGCAAGAAGAAATAACTCTATATGGATGTAAAATATACTTTCAAACAGCAACATGACTCAAATTTTTTAAAAATATTTTTCCTTATTTTGTTAATAATATTTATCCATTTTGTTTTAGGTGATGGCCTCCAAGGAGATTTTACACCAAATTTACTGAGAACTTAAGTAAAATGCTACAATACAGAATATGCATTTTGTTTCTATTTAATTCCTAGAAGAACATGTTGGTTTTAAATAGCATCTCCATTTAAAGAGGAACCAGTAAGGAACAGATGAACTCCAAATTGTTCTTCTCATCGCAGAAGTTCCTTCTTTGTTTAAAATAGCTGGATCATTGACTCTCTTGATTTTCCAACTCCGACCCATTTAACTAGGGAGCAAAACACATTTATTAGAACAATTACTGAGAGAAAATATTATAATCAATGAATTGAAACAATTTTCACCTTTCATCACGCTTCACTACAAACTGTCCAGTTTTGTGCTGAAACAAAACACTAGGAAGTTTTACTGTCAAAAAACACTTCACTCCTGCTGCAGTACCTGAGTAGAGGTGCAATATACTGAAGTTTGAAAGCATGAAACAATTGTATCATAAACACAAAGCATTGCAGATGGAAGACCTAACAGAAGGTCAAGCATGTATTTTGCAGGTTTCACTGTCACTGCTTTGAGTGATAGGATGTCTATCTAAATCCCTGAAGAGAAGAAATCGAGAGCTCTGCCAGGATGTGAAGTTTTCTTGATACGGAGAAGGAGACAGTGATGCACATGTAGTATAACATTGTTAAATGTAAGGCTGCAATTAAAAACATTATCCAGCCTGAGCAGCCACCTCAAATATCATACTATAATTGTTTCACTACAGTTCATGCAAGTGGAACATACTTTAGTTTCTATAATATAGAAATTACATTATAGAATACTATAGTTTCTCTAATCAATTGCCCATTGATACTATAGAATTGACTGTAGGCAGGTCTCTTTTAGCCATCAAACCCACCAAGGTACCCTGCCTTCACACAGAAAACCAGAGAAATAAAATAAGGGGAGCTTTATTTTCATATCCCATTGCTCACATCTGTGTCTATGACCACGCACGGACTATTCACCAAGTTTCAGGCTTCCTAACCCATGAACATGACTGGAATTGCCAGAGTTGTCAGTATCCTGTACTCCCTAAATGCGACCTTTGAGTGCTTTATGGAAAGCAAAAGCACACATGCCATCTTTCTAAATTTGCTGCTGTGGAAATTCCTACTATTCATGCCATACCTCCTCGCACCTCTAGAACTCCAGCAATTAGGTTTGAAGAAAACTGGGTGGCTTAACCTTTGGAGATTGATTATGTTAAGATTCTCACTTTTCCAAAGTGGCCGAAGTGGGCTAAACAATCTTACACCCATTAAGCAATAATCTCCTTATATGGGTAAGTATGGAAAAGAGTTGGGAAAAAAAAAAAGAAAAAGGGAAGTCTGATTCTATGTTCAACAGGGATGCAAGTGCAGGAAGTGAAATTAAGAGATTAAGACATTGAACTAACTGCACTGAAGCATGGTACGCAGATCCCTAAGTTTTCACTCACACAAGGCAGCAGTTTGCCAAGAACAATACATGTTTATCTTTCCTCTGGTTAAATCCTTGTCAGACCATCTTGGAGCTCTCTGCAACACTGCAGACCTGCCTGCAAAACACCCAGCTTTGCTACTTTTTGGCAAGCTGTCGTTTACCATCATCAGCCCATCCATAGGTAGCTACATTGCCTCCCTCCCAAACCAAGCCACTCCCCAACTAAGGACTTGAGCACTTTTATACAGCTGTTCCCAACTGCTGTGGCATCCTCATATATACATCTACAGAAAGATCTACCTGGCACTCCAACATGGTTTTCCACACAGCGGATGTAATTCTGGGCCTTGGGTGGGAGGTCCTCCCACTTTCGTGCACCAGTCGTATCCGTCTTCCAACCAGGCATTGTTTCATACTCTACTTCCACCTTCTGTAGTATTTCCTGATTAGCTGTGGGAGAACATTTTTGTCACAGCTGATTTTAGCTACTTCACCTTAAAAGAACACACCTAAGGTACTTGACCAACAAAGTCTTTTGACAACATTTAAAATCTCATATATGAATAAACACTATTTCTACTGGTCAGTTCATTCATTCATAATTTAAGATTAATTTCTGTTACTTAGGAAGGTAACTGTGACTCAGGAGGATCCAGGAATACAGTTTTCTCTTCTAAAAACTGTAGGATGCACTCTATGTTGTCAGAAGATTAGAGTCTCATTTTTGAAGAAACAAATTATTTGAAGTTTACAGGAGTTCCACTTTTTGGTTCAGGTTTGCACATAATAAAATATAAGTCCTCCTGTAGACAAGGCACTACTGTCTCAAATGTTTTTATTTTTTGGAACAGTATTAAATCAAGGTTGCTAAAAATTTAAGTATCTGCAAGCTTTTCCACACAGGAATTGCCCACAGCCAGGAACCACCATGAGTGGTGGGAAAGCCAGCTGCTGCCAGCCCTCCCCATGCCCCTAGAGTCCACATCCTAGCAGAACACACCCTTTATCTTGGCACAGTCTGTTACAGGTATCTTGAAAACGTCATTAATGTAAGAAAATTACATATTGCCACATCTTAAAAGTTGTGGTAATCATGTTGATAGGCAATATACATTTTCATTAACTACACTGTTGTTGCTGTTAATTACAGTTATATGATGGTATACCATAAACAGCTTTATTCTGCTTGTATCTGTCTCATTTTTGCACAGCTTAATCACTGCTTTTGATTTTGCTTTGCTTCATTCAAAGCTTATTGCCAATAATACACAGTCACTGATTCAGTCTTGCTGACTTTCAGATCCCTGGTGTTGCAAATAAAAAAAATCTAACAGGACAAGGCACAGAGCCCCTAACAAAAGATTTCATTTGCTCTGAACTTCTTGTCAGCATATGTACAGATGCAAGGTGAATGGAAAATACTAATGTACTGATACAGCACCCTTTATACTCATACTACAGTTCCACAGATTTCTACAGGAGGTCTAACATAAAAGAAATCAAGACTGATTTTAAAAAGCAAACAGGTCTTACCCACCAGGTGTGACTTAACAGGCAGGAGAGAGAAAAATGATCATAGATACCTAACAACATACCTGGAAAATACGGAATTCTTTTTCCACCCAGTTTGTAAGCAACACCGATTTTAATTTCATCAAGGACATCAAGAATATCCAGTTTTGTTAATGCCAAACTGTACAGAAAACATAAATTAGTTACACCCATGATGGAACGCCTCTTTAATCCTTTACACCTGTCTTTTTCATATACATACCTTCCCCCCCCACCTTCTAGTTTTGTACTCACAAGTCCAACCAAGGCAACCCAGCAAGCAGAAACACACAACTAAATTAAACTATGAATGCTGCTAATTGAATTAACACCTCTGGAATGAATACATATCTGAGTTACTAAGAATTCCAAATGCTTCGCTGCTCATACAGGTGCGGTGTTCAATTCAGTGCATGAAAATGCAAGCCTATTATGTAAAGTGGCACTTAACTGGACTTGGTCTGGGTGTGTATGACAGCATGTCACTTTACATCACTACTAGTGATTATTTCTGTTACTCCTACTGATTCAGAACAACTTTAAGACAGACTTATTTACTAAACTGCACTTTCAAAACAGACTTCACAAGCATAAGCTGGCTACTAAATCACATACACAGTTCAATAGGAAGGACCCCAGCCTGACTTTCAATGCCTGGGTTGTGCTACCAAGGTTGTCAGTTTAATGAACCTTTTCTCATCTTGTGAATGAACACAATGGAACACAACAATGGAACCTCAAGAAGACAGTGCAGTATTCACTGATCAGAATAAAGCTGCATTTTAAAACTAGTCAAGACTAGTGCCTGGTAAAAATATGAGTAGCTAAGGACTTTGACAGGTAAGTGCATAACAGTCCATGCCATATGTGCTCAATAAGTATATGATGAATGCAGTGATTAAATGAAAAGACCTTTTGGGAAAGAAGCAGTCTCTCCATGTTTTTTAACTGTCACAGTTACCAGAGATGACATAGTTTTGTTGACAGAAGTGCAATAATAGAACTGAAATGGGAGGAAACATAATGCCTTCCTAACACTATTTCTACATAAACTAGAGCTGTGAAAGTTAAAAATAAATATAAACCCAAGTAAAAAAAATATTTCCTTTCTTCTAACAAACTAATGAACAAAGACCTCTATTATTTTGTAACATGAGTAGCATAAACAACTATTAAGTCTCAGTTTATAAGATATTTAAATGCCTAGGCTCATGTGTTTGCATAAATAAACAAGTTTGCCTGAATGCATGAGTAAGTCTACACTTCATGTGAACAAACCTGCAATTAAAGGTCTGCAACTTTCTCTGAAAATATAGATTGGTAATTAGTTATAAATAAATAGCTTGTGTCAGTTATTAGCATTAGACAAAAGCTAGCTTGATAGCATTACGGTCTTGAACAGTTCCTTTTAAAGGACCACTTTTCCTTTAAAATGTCAATTTAATATATAATTTTAATTACAATAATTTATCAACCAAGTAAGTCACTCAGTCACAAAGAATATAAATCTCAGCCCATTAAATGCATAATTTATAATATATTATATTATAACTTTGCAAATAAATGAACCTGTCAGGACCAGAATGAAAGCTGTGCCACCTGCTGTACACTTTGTGTCATCCCGCTCACGTAACTTAAAGAGGCAGTGGTTCCAAAGGATGAAGAATTGTTCTAACAAGTATGCTCCATTTCAGTCAACCAAAGCTCAAAACCAGTAGGTTTTAAATCATGACATAGGTCAGTATGAATGCACTGTATCAAGAACACTGACAGAAAACTGACACATTGACCCAATCTACATCAGCCATCTGATATAAGCAAAGTGAAAACACATTGAAAAAGAACTGCTGCTATGATGTTGTAAAATCACTTCATTTGAAAAAAGTCAAAGGAATTAAATCACTATTAGCATTAAAATAATTTGCAGTTGCCCACTGTGAATTATTTTATTGCTTAAAATGCAACACTTTACTGGACTTATATTAATGTTACCTACATATTTATTCTGTGAAGCACAAAATTATCGCTTCCAAATGTAGCGCAAAATCAGTGATGCTTACGCAGTGAATCCGTTGATCATATGAACATATTTCAAACTGACAAGATCTAACCAGCCACAGCGTCTCTTTCTGCCTGTAGTTACTCCCCATTCATGGCCACGGGACTGTAAAAGATCTCCAATTTCCTAAAATAAGACAAAAAGAATACTGATGGCATTTCATTGAAAAATAGCAGAAAATGAATATAAACAATTACGGATGAATAGCAAGATAAATACAGTTGTTTAATTCCAAGGCCTTTTTGTAGGAAAAAATAGAAAAAAAAAATGAAGTTTTATTAAGAGGGGACTAAGGTGAAGAACAAAGCCCTTCATCCACAGGATTTCTGTATTTCAGTCACTAGCATTTCCAAAATACTTATTTAATATGACTATTTCATGTTCCAAGGAGACACGTTTCTTCCTTCTTCCTCTGACTGGAAGATTTCCTTGATGGTACAGCCCTGGTTTTAATTTTGTTTCCATGCACCTTCTTCATCTGTTTGGCAACTACTGTTTTTTTGTGAGCAAGACTGTAAATGCTTGGGACAAGACCAATGCTTGTACAATGTCCAGGTCAACAGACTCCTTGACCACACCTAGGGCTCTCAGGTTCTACCACAGCATGCAACTGCCAACTGTTCCCTTCGGATTGTCAGTGTTTATAATGTGTTAAAAATGAAGAAGAAACTTTACATTCATGATTCATAAAACTAAAAGGTATCACCAATTCACTTGAGCCACTAGAGAAAGGATTTTCATAACTAAATCCTTAAATTAGATTCAGATCACTGACCTAGAGATTGCTGTGTGCATAGCTCATAATCAATACCCTGAGCTTTCTAGTTTCTTGAAAATAAAAACACAATGGACAGTCTAAAAGAACCAAAATCTCTTCCCTTCTTCGTACTGACCAATTTGTGATTGACTGGCTGAAGCACACATCACGCTTATTCTACAAATCACACAGAACACAGGCTGTCAAGCACAGAAGTTGTATATTGTAATTTAAGCTTTCCTGTGATGCACTGACAGTTCCACTCTACAACAAACTCTTACCACTGAAACACACCCAACAATATTACATAAAATGATGAAATCTGGTTTCACATCATTCATTACAACAGAAGTGTGGTCACTGTAATATAACATCATCACATTCACGTTTCTCTCCTCTGAAGAAAAATACCTTAATGTAATTCTCTTCTTGAGTGACTACTCGGCATTATTATTATGGTACTTGTTTATCACTGGTTTACCTTTACCCTATTCCACTGTCCTTATTTTTTTGCTACTATATATATCACATTTTATAACATTAAACCTACATTAATCTGCTCAGTGGGAAATGCTCCAATTCCCACCCGAGTAGTATATGCCTTCACCACACCGTAAACATCACCAACATGCTGGGGAGGAACACCAAGTCCAGTGCATACACCACCTACAGTGCAGTTCGATGAAGTCACAAAAGGATATGTGCCTGTCAGAAAAACACAAGAGCACAACCCTGTTTCAGCAATGACAAGAAATAAAGATTGCTTTTTCCTTTGTGAATTGAAAGGAGATTTTCACCTGCATGTTTGGCTTTAAAGCTAAACTGAAACAGCAGCCAAAGAGTAAAACGAGATCTCCTTAATACATGTACCCATTTTGCTTTTAAGAGAACATATAAAGCTGTTCTTCCCCAAATTGCTTCCTCTTCTTGTGAATAATACATACTTAGTTTTCTAAAGCTCCACAGAAACCCTTCAAAATGAAGGAGTTTTTCCATTCAAATAGCTGAGTCATCCTGGCAATATGTATAAGCATATTATTAGTGAGCAAGAAATTCACACAGACAAATAAAACACACTACTTTCCTACAGTTTCTTACAATGAGTTTTTAAGTATGCGCTATCTCTTCCAATGCGCAAGCTTTTCTGCTTTCATCCTTTGCTACTCTCACTGAGGACTGCCCAGAAGGGAGAAATTTAAAAGCATCTGAATACTACTTAGGCACTGGATCTATTATAGAACACTGCTGCTGTGTAAAGCTTTTTTCACTGTCCTGTGTATCACAGAAAGTATTTCTGCTACATCCACAGAGAGCCTGGTCACAGGCTGACATTCCCAGCGCTCTACACAAGCAGTTCTGAATATCTACAGCAAATTTTCTAAGTCTTAAAAGGCTATTCACATTCTCTACACTGTGACTCTGGGTTGGAGAACCTCTCCAGTTCTTAATTTCATTTTCATGGAGACCTAAGTGGTTTAATTAGACTCTGGGTAAGAAAGCAGAGATCAGCTGAAGAAGCTAGGCTTACAGGTTATCTGCACCAGTTTAATCCTCCCTCCACTGCAGAGTAATTATCTCAGCAGCACTGCAATGGGTGACTGGAATGTATGGCAATGTGAACACACATTTAAAAGTAACAAAGAACATCTGGAACGCAATTTCAACTCCACCAGAATAAACTTCAGTAAAAAACAATATCTAAGCACTTAATCCTGTTAATGATACAATCTCTGGCTTACTGTGCTTTACTTCTGGGTAGATCTGTTCCTATTAAAGACTATTTTGTTGCTGCATTTTCCTGCTCTTTGCAAAGCTGATATAAACACAAATCAAAACCAATCTCCTACAAGTTAAATTATGTTTAGAATTTAACATACCAAAGTCAATATCAAGTAATGCTGCATTGGCTCCTTCAACAAGAATCTTTTTTGGGGAGCCATGAAGAGCTTCGTACATAAAATAAATGCCATCTCGAACCATGGGTCTTATTTTTTCAGCATATCCCTGCAAATTTAAGTAGAAATGTTAGTTTCCCCAGACAACGGCTGGATGCAGAGAACACTGCTCACTTTTGAAATGCAAAACATACAAATAACCCTAACACACCAGCCTCAATTAACTATGTTTTACCTGAAAAATACAACCATTAGCTTGTATTTCACTTAAAAAAATCAGTAAGTGTGTTGAACAACTCACATAAGAAAACATGACTTGTAATGGCATTAGAATCCTGTAATTTCTGTACAATTTCTATTCACAGAGATGTTGTAAACCCACCTCTTTTTGTTAATAAGACTCTCCATGTGTTTACAGTCTAGACACAATGAGAGTGGACTTAGAAATAGTTCAAGTTCCAGAAGAAAAAAAAAAGTCAAAACCGCTACTCACAAATACTAAAAAGTATCTTTAAATGTAGTACCCTACAACAAGCACCAGCAAAACTTGGGAAAGGTAAGACTTTTTTTAGCATCCTTCTTTACTACATATTCATGAAAGATGTTTTACGAGTGGCTCTTCAGAATTCATTTATAAAAACACATTTTTGAAACACAGCTTCCACAAACAATTCTTCAGTAAGCATGGTAGTCTCTCAGACAGACTACATCAGTCATGGCTGGAGACTGTTAACCAGGAGTGCCACCCTGTGCTCTCTTGGCTACTTTAATACAACAGTTGTTTCATGTCAAAAAAGCAAAGTATTACAGGGGAATTAAATAATAAAAAAAAAATCATTTAAATGCACACATTAAGAGAACATTCTATTACAATGCACAGGTACTGCTTATTAAAAGGCTTTGTAATAGTGAAGAGACACATTTTTCATTTAAATTGATTAATTAGTTTAATAAATAGGAGTTCTGGTTCTCATAATTTTTACTTTTAAAATTAAGTATTACTGTTTTCTTCTATATTTTCCCTGAAACTGAACAAATATTACAAGTGTTAAATCCTTACCTTTAGCTTTTTCAATTGTCCTTCTATATCTATTTCCAGTGTGGGAAACATTGACTTGTACTGTTGTGCCAGATTTTTAAATCTGTAAAATATTGAAATCATATCTATGAAGAATATAGTTACTGTTCATAGAACCTTTGGCAAGAACTCAGTTTATATTATATAAGGATATACTCGGAGCTATACAGAGAAAACACCCAGAACTTTGATACCTCAACCACAGCATTACCCAAGGTACAGAATTACATTTTAAACTGTAAGAAATATTGTGAAGTACAGGAAATAAACATACACATTCTTTCCATTTTTTTTTCTCCTTTTAGACAATTTATATACAAAATTCAGACACATATTTAAAAAAATCTTGTTAAAAGCAAGTTTGTCAGCCAAAATGTATCACTCTTTGACATAATATTTAGAAATTAAAACAGTTGTACCTTGAAGAAAATTCATCAAAGTCAGAAAGAAGGTCACAAATTCGAAGGCCTGTGCGTGCAGCTTTGGAAGAATAAGTTGGTCCAATTCCCTTCTTTGTTGTGCCAATACTAATTAAAGATAAACCGCAAACATGGAATAAATATATGCAAAAATACGCTTTATGTTAGGTAATACTATTAAAGCTCTTCAATATATCATACAATATACCATACACTGGGAAAGAGGTCTAAGAGAGAAAAAAAACAACTAAAGTTCTAAATAGTAAAAGATACATCCATTTTCATGCTTCAGTAGATTTGCATGAATATTGCTAATATTCATTGTATAGAGTAAAGCTTTAAGCGTTGGGTCTGGCTGACACAAGCTTAATTGAAGCTGTTTGTATATCCACATATTATAAGGTCATAATGGTTATTACACTATCCTGTGGTATTGTACATCCCTTAACACAAACAATAGGAAACAGCGGTCATTTTCGTATTTCCACAGTTGCAGCACTGCCTATAGTTGTAAACAACAACCAGCTGAAACAACAAATCAGTTGCAACAATTAAACTGTTTCCCTGTCCCATGCCTATTTGAGAAATGCATTTTAGAAATACAGTAATATTGAGATCTTTATTTGTATGCTAAGTTTGACTGAAATTGTTCAATGGATCAAAAACTAATAGGTTAACAGAGAGAAAAAACACAGTATGTTCAGGTAAACCTTCACTCTTTCAGAAACCAGAATAATGAAATATGAGGTTACACACTGCGCTAAAGTGTAAGATTAAAATTAAAATAGAAACCAGTATCTCCATGAAGCACAAGTGAATATATGATAAAAGATTACAAGCATGGAACCTAATCATGCCACTTCAGAGCTGATTCAAAAGAGCATCACTAGTCTGATATCAAACTGGATTGAAAACATCATTTTAATGGAAATGAGTTTTGAGAATTTGGCAGGAATTTCAAAATGTCTCTATATGTTGCAGAGAACCAAAAAATGGAAATATGGAGAAATTCATACTCCACCTTTTCAGTAATACCTCAGAGTTTGTTCACTAACGTAAGTAGGAGCAGAACAAGTCACAGAAATAGTAACTTTAGAAAGGCTCTTTTGAGATACATTGCCTTCCTGCTTTCCAAAATTACACTGATTTTTCACATTTGCTTAATTATTAATGAAATGAAAGTGCTGAAAATACTTACTTTTTTCCTTCTTGTGCTTGACGTTGCACTTCCTGGAGCCCGTCTACAGCCTGGTGGAAGTCAAACACTGCAATGGAAATATAATGGACAGAGTGGAAGATCAAAGGAGAAAAATGTTCTTTAAATCACAGACATTCAGAATTTCAAGACAAAGCGCCTTTGTTATCATTGACAGTCCACAGGCCTCCTTGTGTGGAAACATTGTGAAAACGTGTAAAACGTCACTCTTTAGTGGATACAAATTCCATTATTATGCTTCAGATAGATGACACATAAAGAAGACATATTAGATCAAATACATGACTATTTTGTGGAGTAATAATGTAATTTAGCACCATGAGCTAAGCAAACATTTATGAGATTTTCCCCCTTCAATCGTGACTTACCTATATGTGCTCTATCTGATATAATCAGTCTTTTCTCCCAATCTTTCAAACCTGTCAGAAGATAAAAAGTAGGATTTCAGATGCACTGATTGATCAAAATTTGTTTTTCAATTTTTCTGTCTTCTACTTTATATAGCTTCCTATTAAGAAGACTGCTGACAAAATGGATAAACCTTAAGTGAATATCAAATATCAGCAAAGTTTTCATTAACATTATTTTATACTTTTTCAGCTTTCTCATTTTGGTATGGACAAAGATACTCACTACTTCTTAATGCCAGAACACTGTGGCTTACACATGATTTCTTTTCTGGAAAGATTCTTGTCTAACTTGCAACACAATAAATCAGTTAAACTCCATTTGTGCCTCCGAAAATAGAGAATTTATATATATAAAATCATAAAACAATATAAGATGTGAGGAAACTCTGAAGGTCATCTGGTCCAAAGGTTTGCTCAAAGCAGAAGCAACTGAGTTCATACTCTGGCACAGAAATGGAGACACAGAAACTCTGGGTTAAATCATCTCATTTTGAGGTCAAAGGAAGCTTTGCCACACTCTTTAGGACTTACATTGTATCTAATATGGTATCAAATGCCACAGAACTCCCTAAAACCCCATGAGAAGATAGCTTTTGAAAATCTGTGTGAATACTACAACACCATTCCATGTTTTAAATAAAGTTTTCCTCAGTATTTAAAATCCAGAATGTTATTGCACTTCATATTTATGGTCAGACACAAAGGTTTAAGAAAACCCTCACCTGGCTGCCAATTTAAAGAAAGATTAAGAATTACAAACCTTTCTTTTCATTCTTTTCAGCTTCTTCAAACAGGCCTGGTAAATGTATAACCACTCCATTACCTTTGGGAACACAAATGATTTATTTTAAAGCAAGAAATAAAATATTCATTCGTAGGATGTAAGGCATGTAAACACCTGCTGTCCGAAATTGCATTTAAAAGGTAAGGCTAAGTTTCTCATGTTTTTCACAAAGGATAAATCCTCATTTTGGTGAAGCACCTACAAACCTGCTAAAATCAGAAAAAACAGAGCTTGCTTGTTTCAGATGTGAATGCCGGGCGTGCTCCAAAGCCAGCTGAGGTAAGCGGATTCTTGCCTTTGTTTGTGGTGGACTTTGCACCACAACTTCAGCCTCAATTGTTCACTGGTAAAAGCTCAAAGAAGTCCATGGCCTTACAGCACTGACAATCCTATGTGACAATATTTAAACTTTCTACAGTATTTCCGTATTTGTTTTAAACTCAGCTCAAACTAGTGCAATCTTCTCCTTTTGTAGCTTTTGAGCTACGATACAGAATTCAAAAGCAATATGGAGCATTACTGATGAGACATGGAGGATTAGTGCTGTAGTGGGCTGAAAACAGCTGCTGTTTTTTCTTGGGAGCATCAAAAATATATTCAAGAGCCTATCTCAGCCTAAGTTTAGGATGGCTTAAGTTATAGTTTTTACTACCTGACAAGGGAAAGGAAGACCATGCTCAGCAGAGAGAAAAAAGTTTAATACATTTCTATCATCCATTCGGAAATTAACAAACAGAACAAAACTGAAAGTCCATGACTCACTGACACTCTAAGTCGTTTCTTGCACATTCTGCATATGTTTTTTCTCTCAGAAACAAACATAATTTTGGGCAATAAGAGGCTTAAATTTGCCTACGACTTAACTATGAGTTTAAAGTCCAGCAAGCAATGTGAACTTTTTTATGATGCCATCTGCATCCAATATCTTTACAGCAAAATACAACATCACCATAAACAGTTGGTCATGTGAACAAACAGGAGACTGTATTATAACCTTCCAAGCACACCCCTGTATCTTGCGGCCTATTTCCAGAAAACTGGTAAAGAAATACCAGAGATAAATTATGTTATTCATTTAGCCTAAGTGCTGGGGTTTGCATCCTCAAAAAATAGCATATGTACTTCTGAAAGTATAAAAGGATTGTGCAAGTAGAGGGTGGGATCCAAACCTGTACCATAAAGGGTGAGAAAGAGCAACATGGTAGAAAGAGGGGGTTCTTAGTTCCAATTTTCTAGTAGCAGAAACTAAATTGACACTGAAAGTAGCGTAACTCTTCATGTTAAAGCAGATGCAAAAGAAAAGTCAAACAGCTGAAGCTAAACCAAATCTGTCAGCCAAGTATATGTTTTTCTTTGCTGCTATAAAATATGGTTGCATCTACCCACCGTGTAATGTTATTTTATTTAGTAAGTTCCAATATTGACTTACCAATAAAAGAAATTGCCTTTGGATTAATGATGCCACTAGGAAATAGGTGAAAATCATATTCTTTCCCATCAACAACCACAGTATGGCCTGCGTTATTCCCACCCTGCAACAGAAACAAATACCTTAAGATTAATGGTCTTATACCACCACTCTGAACTCTCAGCAGATGATTTGACAAAATCATCTTCTTTTATTTATACATTCATATCTTAGGTCACTGCTTTCTCCATCTTACAGTTTCCTGAGGTGCTGTAGTATCGTAAAAAGGGCTCAGAAAGGACAATTAGAGGGCTGAAAGAAGTAGTAGTATCATGAAGCAGGACAATACCATGGAGTCAAGGCAGAACTGGGGCAGAGCAAGAATAAATGCAGGAGTGGCAGAAGAACCTAGAAGAGAACTAAAGCTTCTGGGAACATAACTGCACCGAACTACTACCCATGGAGTCCTGTCTCCGATGTGCCAATGCAAGCCCATGCCTTTTCAGGCATCTTCTGTACATGGTCATTTCTCTGAGTTTAAGCCTTCAACACCAAGTAGTTCCTTCTGAGTGGAAGCTCTTCCTGCTTGCCTACCCACAAACAGCTACTGCTTTTCTACGTATTCCAGATGGAAGTTCTATATAAAGTTGGGAGCATGTGTAGTCTTTGCAGATTTGTGGAATCTCCCCATCAAGGGATGATCTACTTTTTGGAGTCTCCTACAATTCACATGTTACACAAGTACCTACGAGACCTGAAAATACCAGCTGGTATTTTCCTCAAGAAACTGATTTTTTGTGAATGGCTTTAAAAGAGCATAATGAGACAACACACAAACTTGGGAAGAGGTGAGTAAATCAAGGTCATGAGGTGATTTGAACAGAAACAGTAAAGTTTAAAAATTCAAGGTCCAGTTTTCTCAGTATGCTTAACTTTTGCTGCTTTCTGTTACCATGTAACTTTTTCTCCTGATAGGGTTTGGAAACCTGACTACTTGTCTGCTCTGGTGCTACAGACCTTCATTTTCCAAACAATTACAAATCTTTGTGGATTTGATATGAGGTCTGAATGATGTAGAAGTGTCTGGAATGAGGGTATCTACTGAAAGGAGAATTGAGACTGTCACTGGTAATTTGCAAATAATGAAGAATGTTGGCTGAATACAGGCAATTATATGAAAACTCTAAGAAAGGTCAGTAATTGATAAAAATTAATAATATAATACATGTTCTTCCAGAGGTTCATTTACTCATTTGCTCATTTCTTTGCATGTGATATACAGGAAAATGGCAACCAACATTCCTTTCAAAATGTAGACATATGCTGAAACACAACATTAAGAAAATAATAACTATGGGTTATAAAAATAAAAATCAAGCATTTTTTAAGGAGGGGGATGGAGCAAAACACTAGAAACATGCCTTTAAATATGACCAAAGTAATTCCCATGTGCTGGAAGACGTGAGCTCAACAATGACATTTAAACAGACAACCTGCTAAGAACAAACTGAGTACAAGTTGTAACAGAAAAACTGGTGCATGCACAAATCTCACTTGATTTAGCAAACTGATGGGTATCTCATCCTTGGGTTGGGAAGGACTCCTGAATGTTCTGCTAATGCAGGGTTATAAGTTGTCTGGAGAATCCGGAAGCAAGCAGAACCATCCTATGTACTTAGCTTGCCTCCCAGATACAAGAAGCCAGTTGCAGAAACCTAGATCTAGTTAAAGATACTGAACTAGCTAGCAGGCTAATAAATCAGCAGGAAAGTACTTCACGTGATATTTAAGAGGTCTGGAACTGGACAGACTGCACTGGTTGAAACACTAATTTATTTTATTATAGAGGTATCAAGTTTGAGAAAGAGGCTTGTGATGTCTTCTGAGACAAGCTGGTATGTTGTCACTTACACTACAGTTAAATTATGCTTTTCTAAATCAACATGAGTAGAAACAAATGAAATCAGGCTTGAGGACTCAATTTGAAATAACAGCACTCCTAAATTATACTCAGATGTCCCCCTGCACTGCTGCAGGGTGAGAAGGTAGAGAATTTGAGAGTAAAGTTGAGTGCAGGAAGAAGGGAGGAAGGGAGAGATGTTTTTAAAACTCTAGGTTTATTTCTCATTATCCTACTCCGTTTTGATTGGTAATAAATTAAACTGATTTCCCCAAGTCAAGTCTGTTTTGCCCATGACAGTAATTGTCAAGTGAAGTCTCCCTGTCTTGATTTTTACTCACAAGCCTTTCATTATATTCTCTCCCTGTCCAACTGAGTAGAGGAGTGACAGAGTAGCTTTAGTGGGCACTTGGGGACCAGGGTTAACCCACCACAGTAGCCTGCAGTGGAAAATTAGTATTCAGCCTTCTGAAAGCACCTACATTGCTTAATAAGTCCGTTTTTTATTAACTTTGAAAGTGCTAGAAGTTGAAGCCCTATTAACAGCATTAATATGTATAACTCCAATATATTTTGCCTCAGGAACACTTTACTACCTTGTGGTGCTGAAAACTATGCCTTCTTTTTATTAAAACCCAGCAGACCACCAGCAATGTGGTTTAAATTCAACAACCTAAAATGCCTATCATTTCAGGTTCAAAACAGACTTCAAGTTAATAGAAATAACTGCAATATGTTGTTTTCGAAGAGTTAAACAACAGGAAACATAGTAGACATTATTTTCAGAGCACGGTATCCAATATGGTGAGGTTCAGGTTTTTGTCTTTAATTATTTTTAAAGAATATTTAAGTTGGACTCAGATAAAAACTGGATTTTTCTGGAATATTTTAATCTACATTTTCAGACTTACAATAATAATAGTGTAAAGTTATATATTGTCCCAGTACCAGAAGGAGCTAGAGGAACTTAACATCCTGATGGTTTTTTTTGTTCAGTACATTAATTTTAAAAGAAAATGCATTTCCAAGCTTTTTACATGCTGATCTACTCATGACATTGATTCTTCTACTGAAGTAATGTACTTTGGTTACTATTCCATAGTATGTGAAACAAGAACTATGTCAAAACACTGAACTGAGAAGCTATTGCATCTTACCGGTGTTAACAACTGTCTGCTGATATAAACACTATCTTTCAGAGGATTAACAATGATTATGAACAGGTTGGCAGAGGACAACACATAGTCTTCATCTCTTTAGTAGAACTTACAAAGCAGAAAGAGAAACAAACACACTTTCCAAAGAGCTCTGCCATTTAAAGGCTGGTCTTTCTTTCTGTATTACTTTTTAAAAAAAATCATTCTCTGCAGTAGAAACAACCCAAGGTAGAAATAGAATTTGTATTCAGAGCAGCAGTGAGGCTGTTCAGCACCTGCAGCAAGCACTCTCTTCCCCAGCTGGCCTCAAGATACCTGTTTGAATAGGAATGAAATGTGCCCCGATGCTCAGATGTGTTTCTGCCTGCTCCTGCCAGCCAGGTAGCGTGCAGGAGACTACATTCTGCATGTGTCAAGAGGATTGTTTCCAGATACTCCACTGGTTTCCACTGGTTATCACATCCTTCATTTGCTTAATGCTCCCCACAAAGCCCAAACATAACTGAATTAACTAGACTGATACAAAAAAATCATCAGAGCACGTGCCTTAAAACCTGATGACAGTTTCAAATTATAGCTAGAGGATGAACACAAAGCAGGTGTGTTTCTGATGAGTGCCACAGTGGTCAATTCACACCCTCTTCCAGCTAGTAATGATAATCAATGAAATCGAGAGAAAACAGAAATTCATTCTTGAAGATACGAAGCCAGCACAGCAATCATTTGAGCACTGTACCAGAAGTACACAGCAGTCTGAGCTCCTTAGCCAGTTGGCCTATGCAGTGAATGTAAACCTGTCAACCAGGTTTAGAATAAATTAATTAGAAACAAAAAGATGGGCTGAAATCTGGATTGGAGATATCTAAGCTAGGAAGCACATAGAGGCATCTGAACACAGTTGCAGTGCTTGCCAATATGCCTAAGGCAAACCTTGCATGTATAAATGGGAATATCAAGTAGGAGTAGAGAGATTGTATTACCTCTCCTTTTGGCAGTGGTGCAACTGCTACTAGAATACTGTGTCCTTGGTACTCGGACAAGATTACAAAATGATCCCCCTCTGGCATTATAATCCATGAATTTATAATCTATGAATTGGAATACCAGATACAAACCAGAAGTTTGAGAAGTCTGCATGTGAAAACCAATAGTATGATTCAAACAAATGCTTTATTCCTGGCAGTGTTCAAGGCCAGGTTGGACAGAGCTTTGGGCAACATGGTCTAGATGAGGCATCCCTGCCCATGGGAGCTTGAACTAGATGAATTTAAGATCCTTTCCAACCCTAACCATTCTATGATTTCTGTCTATTTCTCTTCATTGTATTTCACCTCTACTAATTCCACCCATCAATTAAGCAAAACATTTCCTGAAATTCAGCTACATCTGCAGACCAAATACCTCTCATCACAGAATCATAGAATAGTTAGGGTTGGAAAGGACCTTAAGATGATCTAGTTCCAACCCCCCTGCCATGGGCAGGGACACCTCCCACTAAACCATGCCACCCAAGGCTTTGTCCAACCTGGCCTTATAGAATCATAGAATAGTTAGGGTTGGAAATCATACTGTCAAAGAAACTATAAAATGAGTTTTCTTATCTAGATTGAGTAACTTTCTTCCATTTACAGCATTTCATATGTAATTCTGAATAAACAAGAAGGAGCATTGTCACATAAACTGCTTGTTCTTTCTCTTTACAATTTAATTAACAGTGGCTATTTCTTTCTAACTTACATTAGCAACTGACTGGAACTAACTTGAGTAAAAGTAGATATTCAGTGTTACCAGCATAACTGGCTTTGACATGACCTTTATAATAATACAAATCCATCGTCTTTCTTGGTGTTTCTCTTGATCTACACCATTGCAAATGATCTTAGAACATCATTGGTTTAAAAAAAATAAATAAAATCCAACACACAGATGAATGCAATGCACCAAGTGCTCTGACCACCAAGGCCCTCAGACACCGTGTCACAAAACCACCTGCGTATTAAAGGTTCTCAGATGACTGAAAGTGCTGTACATTACAGCTGTGAGGTTGCTGCCATAGGTTCTAGTTATAGCTTCCTTTACTGCAAGCTTTTCCTTGCCATTTTCTCCAGTTAACTCTCATCTGATAGCCATCAACTCAGTCCCAAGAAGTGGATCACAATTATTTTTTTTTTTTAAGTTAGCCATTGGAAGGAGCTGGGTTACAGAATAATCACAAGTGTACTCAGACCAGAAGACCTGAAGGAGCAGTGATTTCTAAAGCGACGGTGGTGACAAAGATGTGGAATGAGTTGCAAGTATTTAACTCCTGACAACAACTGTCATCGGTCAAATCTAGTTTTACCTTCCCAAAGAATATGCTTGCAATAAACTTCAAGAACCACTCTGCATAGAACTGCTATATCCAATTCCTGCATCTGGTCAAGTATGTTCCTTCAGTATTCCTTGTCACGTCTCACAGAATAAGCAAAATCCAAAGGATCCCACCTTCCTATTTAAAACAGTGATCTCTTCAAAAACTCCTGAATTCCCATGGAAAGAGACCTTCTAAAGCCTACTGAGACAATTAGTATGATTATAAATACAAACACTCCTGAGAAGAGCTGAGCAAAACTTTTGACCTTTTAAAAAAAAATGTAAAAACATTTCTTGCACAAGTATCAAAAACTGAAGCTTAGATCATATTTTCACTAATAACGTAGTATTTTTCCTTCATGACAAATGAAGAGTGGCCCTAACTTATATGGATATATTGGTCTTCCTAAGTGTCTGGAAAATGCAACTGAAAAAGCCAGGTCTAACTCAACTCGGGTTTCAAACAGCAGTCAGTGTAGGCAAACTAGACACTGAAACTCAAGTTATTTTCTCTCAAACAGAATTCAAAGTTTTGTCAAGCCACATAAAAGCAATCTACTACAACAGACCACAGCAACAAAACACACACTTAACTCCAGCAGAAGATGTAAAGAAAGTAAGAAAATCAAGTTATATTGATAGAAAATTCTATAGTGAAAAAAAATTGACTCATAATCCTAAAATAAAGAAAAACGAACATGAAAAACCTAGACATGTCTGCTCATCTTTAGTCCCCTCTTCTGAAGAGGCATAGTCATGCCCCTGTGGGAAGTAATATGATCCAAGGATATGAACATTACTTTTCTTATATCTGTAAACAAGTTAACAACAGCTAGCGAGTTACAACAGGAACGAAATAGAACAGATGTCATTTCAGCTTAATTTTCAGCTGCTTTCTTCTGATGCTTGTAGAGGATAATAAATTCATCAGGCTTTATAAAGGGGATTGAAAATTAAGATTGCTTTCTTATGGAGATTTGGAAACTTTAAACCTGACCTTCTCATACAGTATTTATAATCCTGGTGGTCCTGAGATGATCTCGCTGATGTCCAAAGGAGAGGCTAGTTTAAAATAGCAATGTCACTATGTTGCTCTAAAGCCTAAAATGATACAGCATAGGATGTAAGTACAAGCAAAATGAAAACTAAAATTTGGACAAAATACCCTACAAGCAACAGATTGCTGCAATAAGGTTTCATTTTTTTTTAAAGGGTGGAATTCTGTATTGTATGTAAGGAAACTACTCACACTTCATGAACCCTCCCCTGTGTGGAATAGGAAAATAAATCTCCTTGCTTTTTTGCAGCAATCTTGCGAAAGAATTACTTAAAGAAATGTGCCCGTATGATTGTACACATTCTGTAAGTGGGATTATCAACCTTCCCAAACATCGGAGAAATCAAACAGTCCTGCACTACTGCATACTCATGACTCCAAGGCCACCAATCTCTTCACTGAAGACTGTCAAGCACTAAATCACTAGGAGATTAAAGTATTTACATACTATTTTATTCTGTAGGGAGAAATTATACTAAATATGAGGGTTAAACCTCACTGAATGGAGAGCAACACGTTACATACATACATACAGAAAAAAACAGTATCCAACAAGCACCTCTAACGCATAATCATCACAGAACACTGCCCTAATTTAACACCCGCTGCACACAGTTCCAGCAGCCCATGATCAATAAGGACAGTCACAACAATGTGCGGCTGCTTTGCCCTGCCATGTCAGCCATACAGTAGAGGAACAAAGCACCCTGTCTTGTACCTAAACCACTAAGAAAAACTTCTCATCTGGCATTTCCCCCACATCTCATGTTTATTATTCGATCACTTGCCCATGGTATGCTCCTTTGCATTCTTCAAAGTTCCACTTCTAATATACATGGTATTTACTTTGCACTAGAGCAAGGAAATAAGGAAACTAGCAATGATACCAATAGTTATTTTTATCTTAAGCTTTGGGCACGTCCCTTCACTCTTAGATAGATTGTCTCTAATGTTGCAATGGTATCTCAAGCTGAAAAACATTGTTATGCTTTTCTTACTGGTTAGCCCCTCTCAACCTCGTTAACATCCACTACATCAAGAAAACAAGCCACTCAACACCCTTGGTGTATGACTTAATTAAACCTCTCAGGTTCAAATGACTGTGAACCACTTAATGACAAAAGACCTTAACAGCAAGATTTTCTGGTACCTTTTTCAACCTCCTCAGCTTTTTTTCCAGTATTAACATGACTGTAATTTTTGTCCATCTGTCTCAAAAGATCAGACAATCCCTTTTTAAAGCCAGAAGCAATTCTTAACTTGAAAGCATACTGACTTAGGTAGAGGAAATATTTTAATAAAAAGTGACTGCATACTTAGTGAAAAATGACAGCACATTAATATGAGCAACTTAAGAAATCTAACAGCTCTTCTTACTGCAATCACATTCCTACAATTTGGTGGTGTTTCTTCAATGCCAGTTCTTAAGGGAATGCTCATAACATCAGACAGATTGTTTCCAGACTTCCAGAAGGCAGAAGTGTCACAGGTCTGGCACATGAAGCATTGTCATGGGCAACACTGGAACAGCAGTGCCAAACAAAGGCTTGAAAAATCTGAGAACCTGTCTTGGACGAGTAACTGCTGCTGAATCGTTGCCACTGGTTTTGGTATGAAGTGCAGGAAAGACATGCATTTGTGCCACAACTGTTAGAGCAATCTATTTGGTAACTGAGATCAAACTCACTGCAGCAATGGTTATTATCACAGGGTCTCTACTAATTTACCAGCAGTATTTTCTGTATCTTTCACATTGAGCTTTTGGATTATCTTTTTCCTCTCCTTCAATTTGTTTTATCAAATTGTTTATGAAGCATTTTTTTATAGTGCTTTTGGATGTTCTGTTGAAAAACAATTTATTACACAAGAAAACTTCATCAAGAAAGACAGAACTGTTTACTCTCCATTACAACAGGAACTCTTAGACATTTTTGGCACGTGCCTGAGTTATAAAACAGAAAGTGCCTCATGAGTAATTTACTATTACTGGCAAAGATGCATAGTACTTGTCCTGCCATATATGACAATGGACACTGTTTCCTTTTCCATTCACACCGATACAGAACTGTGCAGTAAATGTTCAGTGAAAAGTTGCTATTACAAGTGTACCTTACGTAGTCACAGCTTAAGGAAACAGCTAGATCTGTATGAGCACTAGCAGTTCTCAGTGAACTGTGAGCTTACTACAGCGGTTCTATATACACCATTTTGGGAACAGATTAGTTTAGTGGTGCCTCTGGAGGCACATCACCTCAGCAGTTGTGACAGTTGCCCATTTGTCTGATCATGCTCCAAGACACATCGGAGAAATCATCTAATTAAAACCCAGGCAGGTAAAACCAGCCACAAGCTCTAGCTTTGACAGTAACCACACAACAACATATAAGGTGATGTGAGAAGCATACAGCTGGAATGAGAGCTGCCACTGAAGAAACCACCATCTGAAACCATGCTTTGAACAATGCCAAACCTCTCTTCATTAGTATGGTATATGCAACCAAATTACTAAAACTTACATTAGGACTTTTGCTTTATGACAACATGCTAAGAAGCTTGGTAAAAAACAAACTTCCTTCTTCAATATTCTAACTGTTAAAAGCTTTAAACAAATGCACAAAACCTGTTTTTGAAGGAAACGATAAAATGAAACATCTGCAATTCAACTCTTTGATTATACTCTTTCCTGAAAAATATACCAGGAATTAAAAAGTACTGCAAAGCATAATGTGACAGTTCTATGCCCCAGGAGGCCACAATAAGAAACAAATATTACCCTCTGTCATTTGCTCCTGAATGCTTTTGCTTGCCGAAAAGGCAATCTAGAGAAAAATGTTCCTGATGTTCTTCATTAATAACCTGAACTTTCACAAACCTACTAGATCCTTAACAGCCCTAAACTGCCTGTTGTTAATATTTAGAAATACCTTTTCTTCTTGTTCATATGGGTATGTGTGCCCTTATATCTGGTATTTTAATGAAAGCAGCCTCTGAAAAGTTTTGTTCAGCATCATTACAAGAATATCCATAAATATTTTAACTTTATTAAAACATTATTTTTCACAAAAAATGCTTCAGGTATACAGGTAAATGAAATTAAACTACTTCAGGTGAGTAAAATTTCATATTCAAATTGTGTCACACATTTCACTTGCTACTAAAAAGTAGGTGAATTATAGTGTGCACCCAACTCGTTTGGGCTTAGACTGTGTATAATCAAAGTACTGTGAAAGACTGAAGCAACGCGATCAACCAATTGAGACTCTTCAATTCATGCAAAATTTAATTCTGCAATCTCAGGAAAATTAAAGTGGCTGGGGATTTAATGCAGAATTTTCTTTATTTAACAGATTTTGAAGCTTCCCTTCTGTCTGTGAAGGACTTCCTATTCCCATTTGCCTGCTTGCCTTTCCAGTATCCCAGGAGAAAATACCATTTCATTTCCCTGTAGCAATATAAATGGCACAGATTTTTCTCACAAAATCAACACACTAAAAATACATGAGAAATATTTAATAAAAAAATATTTCCTTTCATAGAAAGATATAAAGAAGTTCTTTACTGTGAGGGTGGTGAGGCACTGCAACAGGTTGCCCAAGGAAGTTGTAAATGCTCCATCCCTGGCAGTGTCCAAGGCTGAACTCAGGACACTGCCCATCACAGGGGGGTTGGAACTAGATGACCTTAAGATACTTTCCAACCCTAACTATTCTATGGTTCTATGAATCAGGAACGACTATTTTGAGAAAGCTCTTCAAACTCAAATTTGGCCCTGAATTTAAATTTCTCTTCAGGAGGAAATACAAAACAAAACAAACAAAAAAAAAACCAACCCAAAAATCAAAAATAAAACCAATCTCTTTAAAATGATAGCTCAAGGAGTATCTTACAGCGATGAAGAATTAATCTAGACAAGGCATTGTTTTAGAAGACACAAACATGCCCCTTTCAGACATTCATTTTCTAGCTTTACCTGCTTTCGTATTGCTGAGGACTAAAACAAGCTATCAAGCAGTGTTTCCATTAACATCTTGGAAAACAGAGTATACGGGACATCAGGAAATAACTGTTAATCACCATATTCTAAACAACAAAAAAATTCCTGATGGAACCTTTTCTGACTTTTTCCTCTACAGTTCCTGATAAACGAGATATTCAGTTTTTCTAGTTTAAGCAATCTCTTCTAATACACAAGTGCTATTGCACTCTGAAAGTTTTTCTTAGTTTCTAGGAGGAACATGAACCAAGCAAGGTTCTGGTCCAAACATTAAGGTTTTTCATGGCAATACACAGCATTAATGAAGTCCCTCTCAAACTGATTAAGCTTACAAGTGAATGACCTACAACTCATCAGTACTGTTCACGTGCTTTAAACAGATGTGTATCTTCTCTAAACCTTAATGGCCCCATCTGATTTCTCACAGAAGCAAAAATCATACACCATCATCTACTTGCATGATTGGCTTTGAAAGCATGAAATACTGTACTATTAAAATGGCATCTTTTAAAACAGCATCCTCAAAACTGCCAAATGCACAAACCCCTCATTAAGTATTAAAAAAGCCCCACTTCTGAAGTCGTATCACTGTTGCTACTCAGAAATAACTTGCTACTTGTATTTTGTCTTTCAAATGTTTTATATTCTTTCTTAAAACTCTAATCCTGAAGACACTTCCATTAAATCAGTGTATCTGTAATCCTGCTGTAGTCTCATACAGCGTGTGTGTGTGCATGTATTGGTTAACACAGTTCTGAGAGTAGGGAGCAATTCTAGATCCACCTGCCTTCCATCCATACCAGTCTCATCATCAGGCTACAGAAAGATGATCTAGATGTGCCCAGCAGCCTATTAAACCATGAGCCACTAGCCTGCTGTTAACAGACACCCTTCCAGCATGCTCATGCATGCATACACATGCGAGTCCTGCATCCTTCAAAGAGGCTGCACCTGGGGGCCATGTTTACAAATTAGTTCTCTGGATGCAGAGCAAATCCGGCTTGAAAGCAGCCTTAGGGCATCTCTCAGAAGTGGGTCTAAAAATGAACAATATGACTTCTTGCAGAACTAGCAGTAATCCCATGAGAAAGCACCATTCCAATGGGGCCTATATGAAATAGTCCTCAGCTAAAACATTTAGCTTTCATTGTCTCACCAAAGCAATTATGAGACCGGTCTTTAAATTCCTAGCCACACATTACTGAGGGAGAAGTGGGAAATAAAGATGGAAAAGTAGCTGTAGTCCTCATAATACATATTCATTAACTTCATAAACTTCTCCCCAAGGTGACTGAAGAACTTGGGAGTTTAATGTCCTAACTGAAAATACTTCCTCCACCTTCTAAATATTTAACTTGCATGACAACATTTATTTATGTAACATACTTGATTACACCAATGTCCTTGGGTTTATCAGTTAGATTCAAGGATATCTGCATCTTTTTAATAGCTATCACATCTTTAAAGCAGAATAAATTTCATGATACATACCAACTGAGCTGACTACTCATTAATGTGATCACATATCTCCCAGGGACAACTGAGCAGATTACTAGGTGTACTGGTCTAATATGTTCATAATTAATGTTTGAAAACAGTTCTTTAAAAAGGTGAGTCTAATTTGATTTATAGTAGACAAATAAGTTTTAAGAATCTCTGCATTACAGTCAAAAAATACATATAAGCAAAGCATGTAAAAATCATAGAATCGTAAATGTTCCCTGTTTTCATCTAACTGTTTAAATCTTGTACTTTTACATAAGTTGCTTTTTCCATTTTAATCACGCTCCACTTTGAAATATTCTTAGGATAAACTTCCAGGCGTCTTGCGGGGAACACTACCTGCCCATCCCAACAAGCCCCTGTTGTAAAACTCTGGAAAATTCATGAGGCTTATCAGCAGCTGGTCCTCAAGCCGGCTCATAAGTGTGTTTTCCCGGAGGACCAAGCGACCCAACAGCCTCACAAGCAGCGTCACATCCTTGCAAGCCGCTGACCCCAACCCATGCCCTGGGGCTTTGCTTCCCGAGGCAACCCAGCGCCGGCGAGCACCCGCAGCGCGGCCCATCTGGTCCCGGCCGCGGCAGGCCCCGGCCCCCGGCAGCACCGCCCCTCGTGCCCACGCCTGCCGGCACCTCGGGATCCCGTGTCGCTTATCGTTAAGGGTCAGCTATTTATATTTATAGTGCAGGGCTCTTTCTTTCCGAGTGGCATTTCGAGGCGCAGCCTCCAGGGTTGGGAGAGTGCGGGGGCACACAGCTGCCCACCGGGTCGCATTTGTGTCCCGCCGTTCGCTGCGGGAGAGGGCCAGAGGGAACAAAGAGGAGTAAGGTGCGGGGAAGGGACTAAATACCCACAGGAGCGAGGAGCGACACAAGATAGAAGCTGGCGGAAGGAAACAGAGCTGGAGGGGAGAAACAGGGGGAGAGAGAGAAAGGAGCACCGGAGAGAGGGGACCCGGAAGGAGAGGAGGGCGCCGGGCCGAGGGGAGCGCGGGTAAAGCGGTGGCCGAGAACAGCGTGAAACGCAGGGCAGAGAAGCACCGAGGGGCAGCGGCAGGCGAAGCCGGCCTGACACCCACCTGGCACCGACACACAATGTCCGACTCAGTGGCCAGCAGGTCGACCACCTTGCCCTTGCCTTCGTCCCCCCATTGCGCCCCCAGCACCACCGTCACTTTGTTGCCGCCCGGCTCGCTGCGCGCCCGCTTGAGCCCGCCGCCGGAGTGGCTGCTGCGGTCGTTGGACGCCCGGGTGCCTGACATGATGGGTGGGAGAGTGGCTGGAACGGCCGCCGCCTCGCTCCCCCGCCGGCGCCAAACCCTGCCCCTGCGCGTTTCCCGCGCCGCGCCGCCGCCGTCGGCCTTTAACGGCGCCGCCGCCACCCGCCCCACGCGGCGCGCTGACGTGAGGAGCCGGCTGCCCCGCCGGGCTCGGCCGGCCGCCACCGCGTTCACACGCCGCGGTCCGCACGCAAACACGATGGGCACAGCACAGACACACGGACGGTCCGCACGCACACACGCGCGGTCTTTTCACACACACACCGAACTCCAAGGCGCAGAGGCTGTGAGGCACGTGCAGTCCTGAGGCTGACACACAGCCTGACGTGAGTCCTGACACTGCCACCTCAGAGGGACATGGGCCTGTGTCACCCTCAGACAGACATGCTTGTCTGGGGCATGGGCCTCCGGCACAGATGGACAGACAGACCGACAGACAGACGTCGGGGTGGGTCACCCGGGGCTGTGTCACTGCTAGGAATGCTCACACAAGGGTCTGAGGCTTGTGGCTGTGTCACTGTCAGGGGTTGGAGGCACATGGCTGTCATGGAGGGACACAGCACACATGTCCGAGGCATGTGGCTGTCATTGCAGTCTGAGGCCCACGGGGCTGTGTCAGAGGGACTTGCAGACACGTGTTATCCTGAGGTCTGTGACTGTCACTGTGAGACACATGAGCAGTGCTGACAGTGACAAGACAAATCTTTGCACTGGTCTTGGGCACAGGGGGTGCGTCACTGTGAGACACACTCAAAGTCCTGAGGTGCATGAGCCTGTGTCACTGACAGACAGAGACAGACAGACACCCGCCTGAGGAGCACAGGCTGCTGCCACTGCAAGACAGATGTTGGTGTGAGGCATTTGAGACTTGCTGTCAGACGCACAGAGTATCCTGGCACATAAGCAGGTGCACTCAGGCTGTGTACGTAACAGTGGAGAAGGGCAAGCACGCAAGCAGCTCTGGCACACACGGATCATGAGACACAAACATCCACCCGCTGGCCCCAGAAACATGGGCAGGCGCAGTTGGAGTTTGACAGACACACACGCTACCCTAAAATACAGACGACTTGTTACTAAGCTGGCACATACCCTGTTGACAGGCACATACTAGCCTGTTCTGGTGGCCTGAGACACCCAAGACCGTTTCAGCCAAGCACACACAGTCACCCACGCATACGCTCACACACTGACCTGAAAAAACACTGCACCATCACTGTGAGACAAATAAGCAAGGCACATGGAGCTGTGTCACAGGGACAGGTTTATGTGCCTGCTTCCCTCACATGACAGGCGAGCAGACAGTGCCTGGCACCCAAACCCCCTCCCCATGCACAAGCCATACACTGGGTCTGATTTTTTTCCATAACATGTATCCTCCAGCTCCAGGCACATAGCACCATGTCCTTAAAACAGCAACTTGAAAAGCATGAGCTTACAGATTAGTCTGAGGTACATGCAACTGTGTTAGTATGATGCATATATATGCCAGCACACACGCGCATGCACAGAAGCAAAACACCACTAGAACATATGAGGTTGCAGCTTCAGGCAGGTGGAACTGCTTGCACACTCCTCCTGGTGAGTGCATGCGTGTGATTCCTACCAAGAGTGCAACTGACAGAAATTCAGCATTTTCAAGTGACATATTCCTTCTTTTACCCTGTGGCTTGGATGAGATGCCGTTGATGTATGAGATCACACAAACATGTTGTCTATGCAATGGTGAAAATGCAGAAGGTACTCATGCAATCTGTTACTCTGGTGTAAGGATGAAAAGAAAATACTGGAATACCTGAACTCCTGAGAAATAAAAATCCAGCAGCATGCACAGCTCTTTTCCAGTATGCATATGCGGGCTCTGTATGTGTGCAGTATGCATATACACAAGCATCTATGCATGCTTATACACAGACATGTATATGTATGTGCATGTATAGAAATAGTTTAGAGCACACTCCAGACTTCAGCATTTTGTAAAATTCATGTTGGCAAACAGCAGATATTTGTTCTATTTCTTTTTTAGTATTTGCAGTATTTCCTCTAGGAAAAGGAGGTAAAGAAGATTTAACACTCTGTATTCTCCAGCTGAGTATTTAGCATTGATCTGTGGAGGTGAGAAATACGGAAAGCTGGAGGAGAGCTCCTAATATTTGAACCTTCTTCCCCCTGCTACTGCAGTCAACTAAATCACACAAAACTTCACTGCTCCTACAAGAGTTATTCTAGGTAGAAATCTCTGCTAATTTGAAGCCTTCTGGCCAATTTATAGCACATGTTCTGTGCTGATGTTGCCATTTAGTTTAAATACTACTTCCTTTCCTGTGTATGCATTTATAGAAGGAATTACATCCAGTCTCTGGTTTTATTTTGCTCAGCAGAAAAAGACAAGTTTTTTACTTTACTCTGAAGACTGGCTCTCAATTTACTCGTTGCTGTCACCTGCCTGCCCTACATATGTGCTGAATTTGGTTCATGTTTCTTAGACTCATAGAATCGTAGAATAGTTAGGGTTGGAAAGGACTTTAAGATCATCTAGTTCCAGCTCCCCCTGCCATGGGCAGGGACACCTTACTCTAAATCATATCACCCAGGGCCTCATACAACCTGCTCTTGAACACTGCCAAGGATGGAGCATTCACAACCTCCTTGGGCAACCCATTCCAGTGCCTCACCACCCTAACAGGAAAGAATTTCCTCCTTATGTCCAATCTAAAATTCCCCTGTTTAAGTTTTAACCTGTTACCCCTTGTCCTATCACTACAGTCTCTAATGAAGAGTCCCTCCCCAGCATCCTTATAGCCCCCCTTCAGATACTGGAAGGCTGCTATGAGGTCTCCACGCAGCCTTCTCTTCTCCAGGCTGAACAGCCCCAACTTCCTCAGCCTGTCTTCATACAGGAGGTGCTCCAGTCCCCTGATCATCCTCGTGGCCCTTCACTGGACTTGTTCCAACAGTTCCATGTCCTTTTTATGTTGAGGATACCAGAACTGCACACCATACTCCAGGTGAGGTCTCACAAGAGCAGAGTAGAGGGGCAGGATCACCTCCTTCAACCTGCTGGTCACCCTCCTTTTGATGCAGTCCAGGATACGGTTGGCTATCTGGGCTGTAAGCGCACATTGCTGGCCCATGTTCATTTTCTCATCAACCAACACCCCCAAGTCCTTCTCCACAGGGCTGCTCTGAACCTTTTCTCTGCCCAACCTGTAGCTGTGCCTGGGATTGCTCTGACCCAGGTGTAGGACCTTGCACTTGGCTTGGTTAAACTTCATGAGGTTGGCATCAGCCCACCTCACAAGCGTGTTGAGGTCCCTCTGGATGGCATTCCTTCCCTCCAGCGTATCAACCGAACCACACAGCTTGGTGTCATCGGCAAACTTGCTGAGGGCGCACTCAATCCCACTGTCCATGTCAGCGACAAAGATGTTGAACAAGACTGGTCCCAACACCGATCCCTGAGGGACACCACTCATTACTGGTCTCCAGCTGGACATTGAGCCATTGACCACAACTCTTTGTGTGCGGCCATCCAGCCAGTTCTTTATCCACCGAGTGGTCCATCCATCACATTGATATCGCTCCAATTTAGAGACAAGGATGTCGTGTGGGACAGTGTCGAACACTTTACACAAGTCCAGGTAGATGACATCAACTGCTCTACCCCTGTCCATCAGATGTAGCCCCATCAGAGATGCCCACCAAGTTGGTCAGGCAGGATTTCCCCTTAGTGAAGCCATGCTGGCTGTCACCAAGCACCTTGTTGATTTTCATGTGCCTTAGCATGCCTTCCAGGAGAATCTGCTCCACGATTTTGCCAGGCACAGAGGTGAGACTGACTGGTCTGTAATTCCCCGGGTCATCCATTTTCCCCTTCTTGAAAATGGGGGTTATATTTTCCTTTTTCCAGTCATCAGAAACTTCACCTGACTGCCATGATTTCTCAAATATGATGGCCAGCGGCTTCGCAACTTCATTCACCAGCTCCTTCAGGACCCGCAGATGGATCTCATCAGGACCCATGGACTTGTGCACGTTCAGATTTTTAAGATGGTCTCAAACCAGATCCTCTCCTACAGTGGGCCCAGCGTCTTCATTCTCACAGTCCCTGCATTTGCCTTCCAAGACTTGGGTGGTTTGGTCAGAGCCTTTGCCAGTGAAGAGTGAGGCAAAGAAGTCATTCAGAACCTCAGCCTTCTCCAAATCCTGTGTAGCCAGTTCTCCCGAGAGCTTCCTGAGGGGGCCTACATTCTCCCTCATCTGTTTTTTATTTGCTATGTACTTGTAGAATCCGTTCCTGTTATCTTTAATACCCCTAGCTAAGTTTAATTCTAACTGGGCCTTAGCTTTCCTAACCTGGTCCCTAGCTTCCCGGACAACATCCCCGTACTCTTCCCATGCCACCTGTCCTTGCTTCCACTTATTATAAGCCTCTTTTTTTCATTTGAATTTTCCTCAGCAGCTCCTTATCCATCCAAGGAGGTCTCCTGGCCCTCCTGCTGCACTTCCTTCTGGTTGGGATGCAACACTCCTGAGCTTGGAGCAGGTGATCCTTGAATATCAACCAACAGTCTTGGGCCCCTCTGCCCTCTAGAGTTGTATCCCATGGAACCTTCCTAAGCAGGTTCCTGAAGGGGCCAAGGTCTGCTCTCTTGAAGTCCAGGGCAGTGAGCTTGCTGCACACTCTTCTCACTGTCCTGAGGATCTCAAATTCTTGAATATGGACAGCTAGACTTTGTACACTGTGGTCCACGTAAAGTTCCCTACTACCCTCTTAATTAAAGTCTTCTTTCAGCTGAAAATATCACACTGGGAGACATTCCTGGACTTGTCAAGTTTCACATATGTAGTGAAAGTTAGCTCCTCTCCCACACTTCTTAACTACACTGCTGGTACCTCACATACTTAACTCTTTCGAACTGCTACCTCTTTCTGCTATTGCACATGCATAATAGAATTCCTTGGTATTTTGTGTATATACTCACAGCCAGATGCCATGTGCAGTCTAACATGGCCTGAAAGATAAGCCCTCCAGCTCAGGTTTCAGAATTTTGCATTGTAGAATTTTAAACTTTGCTTTTATTTTGACCATTATTTCAGTTGTCAGGATGGAGGGTTACTGTGAGGTCTTTAAAACCATTTGGTTCCTACACATCAAATATCTGGCCACAACTTCTCAAGCATGGAGACCTCATAGCAGGACATGGAACTGTTGGAACAAGTCGAGGGAAGGGCCATGAGGAGGATCAAGGGACTGGAGCACCTCCTGTATGAAGATAGGCTAAGAAAGTTGGGGCTGTTCATCCTGGAGAAGAGAAGGCTGTGTGGAGATCTCATAGCAGCCTTCCAGTATCTGAAGGGGGGTTATAAGGATGCTGGGGAGGGACTCTTCATTAGGGACTGTAGTGATAGGACAAGGGGTAACAGGTTAAAACTTAAACAGGGGCAGTTTAGATTGGATATAAGGAGGAAGTTCTTTACTGTAAGGGTGGTGAGGCACTGGAATGGGTTGCCCAGGGAAGTTGTGAATGCTCCATCCCTGGCAGTGTTCAAGGCCAGATTGGACAGAGCCTTGGGTGGCATGGTTTAGTGTGAGGTGTCCCTGCCCATGGCAGGGGGTTGGAACTTGATGATCTTAAGTTCTTTTCCAACCCTAACTATTCTATGAATCTATGATTCTGTGATTAGCTTTATGCCAAGCTCTTTGGGCTTCTTGTCCTGGTGCTGGCCAGTCTAGTGATGCCCAGCATCCCAGACTAGTCGAGCTTGAACTTGTTCTACCTGACACAGGAAAGGACAGCACTGGACATGTTTCTCTTCACAGCCATGCACTGACAGCTCATGGACGTCCTCTGACAAACTTCTGCTCTGCTCTGTCATTTCCTCAATCATTTGCAGCCAACCTGGTCCTGCTATGCAACAGAAATTCTTGTTAATGACTTAAACTTCTCTTTATTTGATACCTTAGCTGCCTTTGTAATTGTACTTACCCTACACTGTGCACCACATTGAGTGTCTTAATGAAGTCCACGTCTACTGCGTTTGGTCTGTCTTGATAGTTGGCAAAGGAAGCCAGTGCCAGAGTGATCTGTTTCTACTTTTGCTTGTCCCTTTTGTACTTTATCCCAGTTTAGTTCCTCTTCAGGCTTTGTTTACTTTCAAAATGTCTTCTAAAGCTTTCCTTACTGTTCCATCAATTCTTTTAGATTTTTATTTTGTCACTTAATAGCAAAATAATAAAACTTGTGTCATGTCATTGTGGAGTGTCTGTTAGGCATTATGTTTGTGGTTATTTTTGGAATTTGAAAACATGAGCACTAAGGACAGCAAAATGTAGCAGTGATGTCACTCAGTTCCCTCACACATACACTAATTCTTCTCAAAACTGAGAGATTGTGTGTCTGTTCCACACAGCTATAGTAAAAATACCTTTTGCTGCAAAAAGTGTATGTTCATGGTGCTGTTTCAGAAGGTGCTGTATACAGCTACATTTTGAAGTCAGAGAGGATCCCACTGTTATATTTATTATGGCATTTAGCATTGCCAGTCTTGCATAACTTTTTCCCTCTCTATACGATACTCTACACCTATTAGCATAGGAACTTAAATCTTTTTCCAGAGTAATGTTATTGCTGTTCTTTTGGTTCCTTGATTTCTGGTTATGCTCTCTCTTGGTTTGTTTTGGTTTTTCTGTTTGGTTGGTTGGTTTTGTTTTATGGGTTTGGTTTTGTTGTTTTTTTTTTGGTTTTGTTTTTTTTTTTGGGGGGGGGGTGGGGTGTTGTTTGCTTGTTTGTTTGTTCTTTTGGTTGGTTTTCTTTTGTTTGTTTTTTTTTAAGCAAATCATCCTGGCATGACTAGATGTAAATTGTCCTGCTTAAGGAAAGAACTTGGCCTTTTTAACAGGAGATGCATAGTGTTTTCCACTATTTGTTCTTTGTGGCTCTCAGCAACAAGGAATACGTTAATAGCTTTCATATTTCCTCAAAATGACTGGCTTGGTGGAAATTTCTGCAATTTTTTGTGCAAAGAAAAGCGCAGTTTCTCGCTTTTAGCAGCCGGAAAGTGTTCTAACATATTCTAGGGGTTTCTTCTTATGTTATTTCAGATGATGTAGCAAACTTGAATTTTATTTTTATATTCTTTTCAGCATTTCTGCAATCAGTTCTACTGTCATTCTGAGATGCTCAGAAACTCCAGTCGTATTTTTTTTCCAGTGCCAAAAAGGGCAAACCTTCAAATTCTTTAAACTGTTCTACATGAAAAAATTACTGTACACTTTGCCAGCAACATGATCAAGCAGGGGAGCACTTCTCTTAAAGTATTCTCGTCTCTTGTCTATAAAAGTTCAAACCATGTAACTTAGCATAGAAATAATATGAAGCAGTTAATTACTTGAAGTGATTTATTATTCTTTTACACCAATTTAAAAGCAAACTCGAGTCCACCAAACTCAATGGATTTAAATCCATTTTGATATGTTAGGGGAAAAAAGAAAATCAAACCTTCAAGGTAGATTTTTCCCAGTTAAAAGCAAATGTTTGACTTATAAATTGAGTAATGTGTATAATTAACAGGGAGGTCATTCAGACTGACATGAGATTTGTTAAGAGCTGCAGGTATGCATGTCCCCAGTGAGTCACCTAGTGCTGGTACTGACAAAGATGGGAACAAACCATTAACTCAGTAATCAGTACCTGTCTCAGAGGAGTTCCCTGTTCCTCAGAGCTCTTCCATCAAAACCACTTCACCTGAAAATACTTGACCTTTGCAAATTCCCAGAAAAACTGCCAAGCATTTACATTCTCAGACAAAACAAAACAAAAAACCACAGTGCTTTTACTTTAGGGCAACTAATAAGAGCAAAATACAGCCACATGATTAAAGCAGTGCACTTGAGATTTACTGCAGAATAAATTAACCAGAACTGTACCATTTCTTTTCAGAATTATGTTTTTACCTAACAGTTGTATGCTCACAGCTGTAATAAAAATAGTAAAGCGGTGCAAAAGCATGTGAAGATGTATCCTTGGGGAGTAGTAAAGAATGATTTATTTGGACAAAGTGAACATCAAATCGTTAAGGCCCTGTTTGGGGTTCAAAATATTTTCTGTTTCCATGAAAGACCTGGAGTGTGCAATACGGTGCATTCATTGTATGTGCAGATGGCATGAAGCTGGAAGCAACAATTGTCGTGCTGGAGACCAGGATGCTTCTCTGAATAGGAGTCAAAATGCTGCATGGTTGCAGAAGTCAAACATCATGCTAAGATGGAAGAACAACCTGTAAAAGGCAGGAAGATGTCCTTTCACTCTCCTCAACCCTGCTGAACTGCCCAACTGGAGATACAGCACTGTGCTGTGGGGAAGGTGAGATCCAGTTGAAGGAAATCTAGAAAAGTGCCACAAGTGCATGAACACAGATTTGGAAAACCCTAGGATAAAAATAACTCAGAAAGTCTCAGGCTGAAAAACTGAAAAGGCTGGGGTTGTCAGTCTAGGAAAAAGAAGACTAGAGGTGACATGATAACAGCCTCTGAATATGTAAAATAGAGCGGTAGTCTATTTTCTCTGTGGTAGATAGGATGAAATGAAAAGCATTTGCATCTTTTAGTAGACTAACCCACTGATGTGATAAACATGGACATGGACAAACTTGAAGGCATATAAAGCTTTATTAAGCTTGAAACAAGCTGTGAGTAACACCAGCTTTGCTCAAGTACTGCTCCTAAGGATAGCATTTTAGTGCCGTCTTAGCAGAGCAACAGTTTGCACAGGCTATGGGATTCCTGTGTCCTTGGGCATTTTTGAGAAGAGATAACACAAAAATGATTCAATATTAACTGCTTTGAGTTAGACCAGCTTTACTAACTGAATAACTCTCAGTGCTGTAGGTCTTTTCTGAAGACTTTAGCCCAAACCCTCAGAAAGTATTTATCACCTGTTTAGGTGCTAGGTCGAATACTAAAGCAACACTTAAAAAGCAGTTCAGCTGCCACCAAATTCTGTAATCACGTGTCTGTGAGTGAGCACATTTATTCCACTGTTTGTTGTGTCAAGCTATGAGAGGGGTATCACATCAGGTACTTTGCTACCAAGTCCCTCATGAATAGGGAATATATAAACCAGAGCTAATGTCCCACAACATGGTGTTTGGACTGTCACTAAAGGAACATTTTAATGAAATGAGTTCAATTTGAATCACCTCTCCAGACAGCATAATGAGTGGGAGATTCTGCAGGGAGATGTATGTTTTGAAAGATTAAGGGAGCAATGCAATACGGTTATGCTCCATTTGCCTACGAGAGCATGTCCCGAAGTCTGCCAGACTCCCAGGAAAAGAACTTCATGAAACTCATTGACTCCAGGGCACAGGGTCAATCTTTTTTATAAGAAAATCTTTGCAGTTTCCAGTTCATGTGGAATTAACTTAACTGCTTAACAGTTTCATATTGCCAGATGCAATTAAGAAGCTTTTTCTCAATTATTCACCATCTTCTTTGGGCGATTAAAAGCCATATAGTCTGTCCTTTCAGTTGCAATTAAAAATAAATAAAAACCCCACAACAGTTTTCACTATCAGCACAAGAGAAGCAGTTGCTTGGGATCTTATTTGCTAGAATGTGATTTAAAAACACAACTAATGAGCCTCACAGATTTGTTTATGTCTGTTTACTAAAATGAACATACACAAAAATGAAATACATCCTGGATTACAAATACATACAAGAGTACAATGCACTAAGTAAGCTCTGCATTGAAAGCTGTACTTGTCATTAATACACAGTTTTTAAACCATTATTACATGCTTTAAAAAAGCAAAGCCAACCAACACAACAGTAACCCAGTAAGCAGTAGGCTTTTAGCAGCAGCTCTTGAAGAGTAGATGGTTTTACTATTGCAAGACCAATTTATGCTGATGACATTTTATCATCTATCAGTTTGTTACTCACAGCCGAATGAGTAAGTCCTGTGTTAAGTACAGACAATAAGAATTTTGCCAGAGAAAAACTCTCTTGAATTTGGCCCTGAATATATCAACATAAGAAATTGGTCTGTGGTCTTTGCAGTTGGATTCTGTATGGAGTGCTGGTAGTTACGCTGTGGGACTCCCGTTCTTCAAAATTTACTTGCTTTGGATCTTTTAATAGCATTTTGTTTCCGCTGCAGTTACAATATCAAAGTGACATAATACATAAATTCTCACCAAGTATTTAAGTGCACACTTCTGTGGTTTTTTTTCTAAGTGTTTTTATTCTGTCACTTACTCTGGTCATTAGCTGTGTCTTCAAATTTCCATTAAAAGCAGCTCATTTTTCACTTGATTAGCTAAGGAAACCTCTGTATGTTATTTATTTTGAAATAACACATATATAAATATATTAGATGTTATTTTTTATTTGAAATAAGATCTAGAATTGGTCTTTGTAAGTATCTGATATAATTCTCCTGAAGAATTTAAATGCGCAGTAACTGAAGCTGCTGCAACAGAAACTGGAGAAAGTAAATCAGGATAGTTGTTTAATCCATTATCAGGCATGGAAAAAAAAAGTCAATGCAAATATATATGTAAACATGTTCAGAGAAGTTGAAAAAAACCCTAGATGTCTGGGCCCCTAGAAACAGCAGGAGCATTATTATTTTGGAAATCCTATCTTAAATTCACAGAAAAGTGGTTTTTAATACATGTAATCAACTAGGATATTGCTCTGTTCTCTTTATCATGCCTGTGGGAAAATGGGGGAAGTTAGAGGCTGCCTCCCCCCAGCCCCCTGAAGTTTTAACACTAAGGAAATCTTAGAGTAAAATGCAGCTGCTACTTCTAGGATGGGATGCATGGAATCTACCCTGTGATAGTTCCCCAGGCAACCCTGCAACCTTGGCATATGCTAAGAGAAACTGAACAGAGGGTAGGGTGGAGTGGAGTGGAATCACCACGGCCAGGCTCTGTTATACTCCCTGTAGGAGCAAGAACTTGAAGGTACAATGTGCCGATAGCAGCATAGCAGCTGCCAAGCAAGGAAAATATATTTGCATTTTTAAAAGCAAAGCTACAGAATTTTACACCATTCTGTAGCAAAATACGCATGACTAGAGTCACTCAAGCGCCATAGGCTTATAGTTAAAAAATTGAAACCTGTGCTACTAAGGAAAGGCCTGGACAGCTATAAGGGCCTCCTACAAGGTCAGGATGAACAACACTGGCGAACAAAGAACTGACAGCAGGAGAGGAGGCTTTGCCCCTCTATAGGCAGATTAAGAAACAGAGCTAACAAATCTCTACTCAGGAAGGACTGGAAGTACACAGACATCGTCGACATACAGCTTCACACATCAGCAAAGCATGACTAGGGTGTCCTTTCAATGAAAATGATGTAACATTATGTAAATTAACTGACCAATCAAAAAATGTGGGAGGTTCATGGGGAGTTGTTAGTAACCTGAATCAAATTGTATAAATATGTGAAATTAGGAAAGGAGGGATGACTCTGTTGTAACTTCTGGGATCAGCTGATGCGCTGAACCTGTCTTCTCCCCCATAGGGATGCCTCTTGAGTAAGAACTGTATCTTATGCGTGCTAAATGACTAACTCATGCTACCTGTTATTAGCAATTATAGTCAGGTTGTGTGTCACTTCAAGCCTGTTTTTGCAGACCTCATCACTGGCAATATCTGAACATTACCCTGTCACAAACTTCTATTTTGTGTAGTAAAAGACTTCAGCTGAAGTCTGTTCTGTGCAAGTCTCCAGAGACTTGAATAATTGAAATAAGGGGTTTGAAAAGACATTGTTGGTGCAGGTTCCTGAACAGGTTAGATGAATCACCCTCCGGGCTGTCCGATAGGTTCCCTATAATGGGATGCAGATGGGCTGGTCAGACACAAGAATCTCATCTTTCTTGGGAAACTGGCAGGCTGCTCAAATATACAGGGTCTGACGAAACCTCCCTTGTAATGTGACAGTGTTGGAGGGACAAATTTGGACAAGAAGGTGCAAGCACTACACAATCTTTAGGCATAAATCAAGTCTGAGACTAGGATTGGATCCAGCTGAACCCAGCCCCTCTAATATCAGCTGGAAAGCAAGGGGGTGCTTTCTAAACCTCATGACTCAATGGAGGGGTCTCCCTAACACCTGTTGTCTACTGGCCAAAGGCGACCACCCATTCTGTGACAATGCCATACATTTGAATTACATACATTTTGGTAATAACTTCTGACTCAGCTTGGTTCTCAGCAGTCTTTCAGGAGTAGCTGCAAGCCCTGCCTTGTGATCTGTGAATAATATATCAGCAATGGGTACTACTATCTTCACCTCTTTTGTCTGTCCTTGCCAATTTACTGTCTTTTCATTCCCCCCCCTCAGAAAATTAATACAAAAGATAATTAACTTGCCAACTATATGATAAATGAAGAAAAAAAAAAGGTTTTACATAAACTGAAGAATGTTAAGGTGTGCTCCAACATCTTGCCATGCCAGATGTGATACACTCTGTAATTTATGTCACCACATCCTGATGGAGATTAAAATAGATTTTAAAAATGTCTTATTCTCATTGTCACCAGTGCTACACATACCTTTCTAAAATAAGAACAGAAAAATAATTCAGTCTAAATGCTCTCTCGAGTTTATGTTTATATGCCAAGAATTAAATCTGCCTTCTCACAAAGACCAAAAATAATGACAATTCCCTCTAAATTTCATGTTGGAAGTGCAGAAGGTTCTTCTGGTCAGGTGCTTCTTCTCTTCACAGGGTTGAAGCACATCTTCAATATTTACAGCTGTTGAATGTCACTTTATAATTTTATTTTACCATATACTAAATTACTTTTCTGTATTTACAGCAAAAAGGTTTATTGTTCTAATCTGCAGCCTTACATTAAGCATGTTATGATTACAAAGTACATAAAATATATTTGCAGTGCAGCATATTGTTAAGACAATATTGAAAACTTTGTTTTGGTCAGTTTTCAATGAAGTTTATGCATTTTTAAAATTTATTCCTATATAATATTTCTTATTATAAAAAGGAGTAACTGTGAAAGAGGAGCTAAAAGAAGACGTCTGATACAAGGGAAATTACAGCCTTCCAGAGGGTGAGCATCTGGTGTAATATTTACTTGAACTCCAATCATATTTATTAATGCCATTTTTGCAGTGATTCTCTGAAGAATCAAGAATCATAACCAAATGTTATTGGCAGAAATTGTCAAGGAAAGTGGATGACAAGTATTTTCCAAAATAGAATTTTAAAACATACACATGCCAATGGTAGCACTAGAAATGCTTTACACCCAGGTAGGCCCAGCCCAACAAAAGCTTTCCGGTATTTATGTCAATCAGCTGTGTTTCAGCAAAGCAGTCACCCTTTTAGAGCACACTCATAACCACTTTAAGGAATCAGACATCTAATCAGAAAAAGGCAAATGTTGTGGTAACAGTAACGTGTAACATGACTTGCCTACCACAGTGACACAGCGCAGCTTGAAGTTCAAGTGTATGCAACTTTCTACACCCTAAAAAGTCTTCCAACAGCTATTCATTGCTATAGCAGGGTATCACCTACCTCTAAGCAAAATAGTAGTAACTTGCTCATTGGAAGTGATGTTTTTTTCTAACATCACTCTCATGATTTCTTCCAAGAATTCACATGCACTTGAGAATTTATGTCTTACTATACTATCTGCATGGCAAGCGCATCAACCATGGCTAAATCACTCTCATTGTATTAGATCAACTACAGCTAAACAGATAATTTCCTCCTAGTTAACAAAAGACTGGCTGATAAAATCAGAATTATTTTTTGTTAAATGTACTTCCATACTCTCTCTTTGGCCTCTTTGCATCCTCTTCTTTAAGCTGTTTTTTCCTTTTCTCAGACTTTGCAGCTTGTCCCTTTCTTTCTTGATTTTCCTGCATTCAGACAGAAGGACAAAAAAAAATGAGAGTTACTGAAAGAAAAGCTGGTTAAGAAACTCTCAATTTGCAATGAATAGCTATTCTGAATATGTCCTATGCACATTGAAAGCTTTCAGCTGCTGGGGTTCGAGGGTAAATAGCAGACCAGCTTCCCGGTCAATCCCTTGGGCATTCTCCATATGATGATGTTACAAGCAAACAATTTCATTAGCTTTAACTGAAACATTCAACTATGGACTGAAATGCATTCTTCTTAATTAGCCCATTTGTCCACAAAACAGAACATTATCTTAACTTAATTAGCATGTTAGAAATTTATTCCATAGCAACCTTGATTTTATATTGTTTGCATTCAGGGATTTCTACCAGAAATTTCAGGAACTCTTCAACTTGCCTTAAACAGCAATTCACAGTTTCTTTTCAGGCACCCATTAAATTTGCCAGCTGTATTGCTTCACTAGTGTTCAGTGGCAGACTCAAGGCTGGATGTCTGTTGGTACCAGTCAAACAACTGCCAAGATGGCGTAAATCCTGTTGGGATTTATTCAGACAGGCAGGACTCTGATTTCCACAGAGCTGCTGGTACCAAGATGATATGATTAATGGAGGAAGAGAAAGCAATTGAATGATTACTCCTAATAAAGGAAGACCTTGGCTCAGTGGAAGAGTATTTCTGGGTTTTGGTAAGTATCACAATTGAGGGTAGTTCTGAACAACTGGGATAACTGCAGCAGAACATCCAGATGGCAAAAGCCATTTTCTTAAAAGCTTATGCAGTCCTTGTTGCAGAGCTGCAGTCATCAACAGAACAATGCCACCACCACCTCGAAGCTTGACTGCTTTTGTCTGCTATCAGCCAGTAGTTTATCTACGTATTGTTGGTAGATTAGTAGTTATTTGTCCTGCTGTCCTAGAGATGTGTGATGCTAAGAGAAGGGTGCTGCTGTACCACAGTACAAAATTTAATAATGCCCAGGAAGATGTTGATGATTTGATGCAGATAGGATTCTTGATGAGACATGTATGGTCTTCTCTGGGGGAGGGGGGGGGGGGAGTTTGGTATCAGGAAAGACATTTTCCCATTATAGTGATAGATTTGGTTGATTGCTGTGGGTCATCTGCCACTATTTCCATAAGATGGGCTGAAGAAGTCCCAGGAAGCATGCACAAGTTTCTTAGAGACCTTATAGAAAATAAAATCCTAGAATTCTTTGGTCCAAAGAGATTTCCAGACAAATAAGGAAAATTTATGAACCTTAATAGAGTCAGTCTTTCTGAAATATAGAAGCATTATGGGCTCAAGGTTATGGTGCACCTTCACTGGATGCCTAAAAGAGGAGAGAAAAAATCATGTACTTTTGACAAAGAAGACCACATGTTTGCTCCGAATGGAGGGTGCTTCTGAAAGAAAGAGGTGCAGGTGGTGCTGTCTTATGGGGAGGTTAAAAGCTTTTCATCACTGCATGCCTCCTATGTGCTTGCCTGATAAATTCCTAGCATAATATCTTTGAGATATTATGGCTGTTTAGAAACTTGCAGATCTGTGGGCCCTGGGAGAATATCTCTATGTAACATGCCACAAGGAATAAAGAAGGTGAATTCAGGGGTACATTACTTGAGCAGCACACACACAGTACTGAAAACAAATCGAAATACATTAAGAATAAATTCATGGATTGAGCAAGCCTGAACAGAATTGTTCAGAGAATTTTTTTTTAAATACACAGAACGATTTGACACAAATACACTTTCAACAGAGTTTCTTCACCATAAGAAAGCTCAACAAGGTAGCTTGGTAACAAGGCAGAGGAATGAGTATTCACAATCACTTCTCCATCTCCTAGATTACTGAAGGCAGCTTTATGGATGAGACTGAATGAAAGACGGTATCACTTTGGATTTGCACTTTGTGGGATGTTAGATATTTGCCTGATCTTTGAATTAAAAGATGCTCCACAACAACTGTTTATCCCCACACTAACTAAAAGCACATCCTGTTCTGACACCATGTGCACCCTACTGAGGAGCAGCTGCTCTGGTTTGATAATCCTAGGGGAGAACTCAAAGGAACTATATCTGCACAGAGCTGTCTATATAACCTCTGTCAACTGAATACTTCCTAAAGCATATTCTGTTTAACATTTTTCTCCTTTGTCTGAGATTAGACAGCCTCTTTTTTGGGAACTCCCCTCTTTGAACAGCTGCAACTACTAAGGGAAATCAAATGTTTCTCCCAATCTCCTATAATCACACAGTGTTTCTTTTCCGCACAATTTTACAACTCAGTTCTCAGTATATCTCCAATTATGTTTTTTTAACCTTGAGCTGGGAAGCTACTTTCTCCTTGTCTCCTTCCTCCTGCCATCTGCTCCTTTTATTTTTTAAGAGTTGGTGAAACAATCATCAGTCCCAGGTGACAAACCAGCTCCTTTTCGGTTCTGGGGGTAACTTGAGTGACTTTGAAAAGCCCTCCCCCCTCTTCCCTCACTTCAAGTAGATGAAGAGGAAGAGGGCAGGTTCTTACGATAGTAATTTCATTTGTGTAGCCCATTTTTTGTTACCTAAAAAATGAGACACCAGAAAGAACTCTCGGGGAATGGAAAAAGGTTTTGTTTAAACAAGGATACAAACCCGAAATCTTTCTATTTAAGGCTAGGAGATATAAAGTATCAGTCTATATCATAGTTGTTTCCCTTCTTATGTAGTGTGAGAATGGAAAGACAGCACTAGCTACTTTGGTAGTGCTAAGAGATCTGCTTTACACAGAAGATATCTCAAAATATAGGTTACACCTCAGCCTTAAAACTTACATCAAATGGCACTGTAAAGAGATGCACATGGCTGATTCTAGTGTAAAAATGAAAACTGCACAACAAAAATATGCTTTAAAAACTAAAACCTTCAAGTTTCCAGCATGTTGTCATTTCAAGCATAGAGAGTATCTTTACTACAGTAATAAGAGAAAGCAAGGTAAGAAGGGAGAGGAGATTACATTACAGGTCTGCAATAGCAGTAACAAAGATGCATACCATGGGGCTAACAGCTGTGGTACCTCTGAGGTGAGGTGCTGCTGAGAAATGAAACCAAAAATAGGATGAAAAGGAGTTTATAAGTTGAGTAGATAAAAAGAAGCTTCTTTCTAGTTGCTCCAACCGAATTGTGAACAAGCAGCACCCAAACAAGTAGTTTGAATCTTCTGAAGCAGTACTAGGACAGTACATAACTTTTATTGGTACTGCTTCTTAGAAGAACTGCAGTTGTTACATTTACCCTTCACAGCAATTTCCCAGTATATCTATCCACATATGCTGAGCCATTATGTTCTTAACTCTTAATTCTATCATTCCTGCCTACAGCTTTAGGAACTATAAGGATCAAGCGTATTGACAGAAGATCTGTGGTTCATAGGGTTTATTTTCCACACCGTCTGCGGTGCTATAGCATCGCTTTGGAGCCTGGACAGCTGTATTGCTTGCAAAATTGAAGCCCAGTTCCTCACAGGACAACCAGGTAGTGGGAACATTCAGGATATATTTTTCATCTTTCATCTTCCACCACTTCCCCAGAAGCTCCTTTGTTTTCATCTGAAACTATGATGTATGGAATAGCACTCCTTCAACCTCTCTTGCCTTGACATTGCCCAGCATAGATGTCTGTATTCTTGCAATATTTCTTGTAATGTGGATGATTTTCTCTATAAAAGGCAAATCCAGTCTGGGGCTCTCCTGGATTCAGCAAAGGAGCGGGTGATTGTTGCTGTTAAAATACGTAAATCTGAAGCCACTCTCACCTGGCTTAAGGGGTGATAAAAAGGGGTGTTAAGAAAACCCTAAAGGAAATATGTTAGTTCAGGAGTGAAGTAGAGAGTAGGGGCTGTGAAACTGTGAAGGCCTCTAGAGAACCAGCTGGAAGGTGCTCTACACAACATTTGTGGTAGATTTCCTGTTTTCTTACTCCTTATTGCAAGCCTTATAAATTGATAAAGTGCCAAATATAATCTCTTGTGAGATACCTTGTTTTGTATGGGACACAAAACGTACTGTTTTGAGCTAACTAGTACAATAAAACACCTAGATGTAAATATATCTTCCAATTAGATTTGTCTATTGGAAAATTCATCTTTTGTCTATTGGCAAAGCCTATAAAGCATGTCAGGCTGTTCATTTTTTCCACACACCACTAAGCTTTTATTGCATTGAGGCCTGATTAATAATTTTGCAATGGAATGGCAACTTGGAGGTTTCCTAGTTCTCCAGAAAAGAAAGAAAAAAAAAATAAGAAAAATCAATCACATTTTATATTTGCCCATGTGCTTATTTCTTGCTTCATGTTACAAGAAGATAAAGAATTACACTCATTTACTTCTGCAGCCGGGGTTTAGCCCAGCATGGAGTAGAAATAAAAAAGAAATTCTTGCTTGGTTAAAAAACCACGAAAGTTCTCAACCTATTTCTAAATGGTCACAAAAGGAAACCACCTGTAAGGCCTTGAGGAAGAGCTCTCTGAAGGTTTTCATTGTCCTAAAAACATCTTCTAAAGACAATTTTGTTCGGTCTTCACAAAGATAATCAGCAAGTTCTTCTTTTTTCCTTTCAATGTTGGCAAATTCCTTCTGCAGGTCCTTTGAAGCATCGAGACTGTCCTGAGACACAGTTTACAACAAAGTTTATGTACATATAGCAAGTAACATATTCTGAGCTGCCCAGAAGACTCAAACCTGTTAGAGCAGTTAGTTTAAAAAAACCTGACTATTAAGAACAGTTCACAATATGTGATAGTTTCTTCTTCATTGAACCATCTGCTTTACCCACTTCCATTTGTCCCAAAGCAGCTTATTGCATGTTGCCACTTTCATCACAGCACCATGTGGTAATTGGCACAACCTGGGATGACTGATCAAGGCAGATATAGCACTAGGGTTTCTGCCTTTTAGCTTTACTTAAGTGACCCTGTTTTGAGAACATGAAAAGCTGGAATGTTTGGAAATATGTGCAAAGGAGGAAAAAAAAACAAAAAAAGCATATTGCAAATCTGTTCACTTTTTTCCCCAAAGAGCATCGAGACAAAACATATTTCTGTACTGCACTGTCTGCATTTATAGTTGCATCCTACATTTCATTTTTAGGGCCTTCCTTCCTTCTGCCCACACACAAAGCTGACTAGTCCTCAGCTGTTTCCTCATCACAATACCACATTACAGAAGTGGTATTGGGATATGGGATGCTCCTTCCAACAGGGTGCAGGGGGAGTGTAGCTATGACCCCTTTCCCATAGAGCTCTATGTGCAAATGCAACCTGAATTACGGTGGGTTTGAGAAGAGATTTAAAGTGTTTGGGAAGAAGGATGGGAAGTGTGTCACATCCACATTACCTACCTGGACAGATTTTGCATGCTGCATTTTTACATCATCTGTCGACAAAAATAAGCGCTTCTCTATTTCCAACAGTTTCTTCAAATTGGCACCTGCCTCCGCCCGCATAGCATCAAAGTGGATTCTGAAAGGTCCACAAAAAGGACAGTACACTGAAGGGGTGAGTCTTTTGTTTTCATTAAGTTAAAAGATTATTGCAAACAGTAACATCTCTGCAAATGAATGTAGAGCTAATCATCCAACCCAGACCCTGCTTTTGCAGTAGATCTCTAGATAAGTCCTTTTTGGTGTCCTCAAACCCTTATTTAAGAAAGAATCTGTGCTATGTCTTTGTGCCAGATAAAAAATACTGAATTTCTCAGTATTTTTTGTGTTTCTCAGTGCCTCCAGGTGTGAGCAGCATTAGAAGAGTCCCTTGCAGGGTTTGCATTGTAAACAGCTCTCCACAGGTCAGCTCTGTAAGTTTGACTAAAGTAGAAGGCAATTATTTAAAACCCAGCACATTTCTGTCACTGACCATCAAGATTTAGTTTCAGGTAACAAAAGTATTTCTATTATGACACAACCCCAAAATAAATTCATGTTTCAGAACAGCATCCAACTTAAATTCTGCACAGATAACTCAGGAAAGCCATAATATCTTCTGTTGCGCTACTAAATAAAAATACATTAAAAAAAACCAAAACCAAACCAGCTACTTAACAAATGCTAATTCATTTCCAGGTTTAAAAGTTATCCCTGCTTCTAGATACAAGGAAATCTCGCACATTGCAAGGTTCCTATGAATCCATAGCAGGATTTAAAAATGTTATTTCTGATGCTATAAATTTGGATTCTGATTAGTGTAATTTAACATATCTCTCTGCGATTCTTCTGAGCTCAACAGAAGGAGTTGGCACTAGACTCATGAGGCTTTCAGACACACAGGGGAAAGTCTGCAGAAACAGACTTTATTCTTTTTACCCAGATACATTAAAAACTTTTGTTAGAAACTTGCTCTAGAAACTCAGGGACTCCTGAGGACCCCCATTTGCTAGTAAATCACCCCAGTCGTTCCCTTCTTACACCAGCTCTGCGCGTGTACCTCCTGATGGGCTTGCACATGAATATGACTAAGAATTTCAGGGAAATTGCATGTTTTTATTGCATTATTGAAAATGAGGGAGTTCACCATTTGTGAAGTTTTAGTAATGGATCATCCAAAATAAAAATCCACATGAAAAGTCTTAACCAGATTAATTACAAATCTCAACATTATTTGGTGTTAGAAGGGAACCTCTCCCACAGGAGAGAAGTCCTGTGACCTTATTACAGCATCATAAAATGACTCAGCTCCTTGTTAGCCTTAACGAGGTTAGTAATTTATACATGACAAAAACCAAACAATAATGTCCTACCCTGCTGCCTTGGAAACAAAGTCAAGATCTTTAGGAAGCTGCAGCAGATCTCTGTGGTTCTTTTCTATCTCCTAAAATTGAAGTGAAAAATGGTTACCTCGCACAGTCACTCAGAGTATGAAAGTTTTTCAGCTATACAACATCATGATTGAAAAATTAACACTTCAGTTTTCATTCTTATAAGTGTAGGGATAAATTTCATCTCGTTCATTCTTTTTCTCAATTTGGCATGCATAGGGAGTTAAAAAGAAAGCAAAAGGTCTTTTAACTGCTCAAGCTTACATCCCATGTGCTGCCACAGTGCACAAGCTGACCCAAGAATTTGTCATCATACCACTAAAATTAATTTCATTTGACAGATGAGTTTGGAAGAGATGTCAACACAAGACAGAAGCTGGAGAAGAAAAGATAGAAAACAGCAAGCAGATATGTTAAGTGAACTTGAGAAAGGAAATTTAATGTTAACCCTCTAAACATTAATTTGGATTTCATCCCATCTGCACAGAGAGATGTGGAGAAGTTTTCGGTGTATTTCAGGCACAGAGGCTCACCTCCAGATACCTACAGTAGGGTGCTACTTAGGTCAAAGCCCCTTAGTTTCTGACAGATAAATATTTGAGAATAATGCACACAGGAACAATTTCACAGTTTTGTTATACCTCCAAAATATAGTGAAGCAGAGTAATGTGGCTTTGGTTTGCTTTTGTTTCTGTTAGTCTGAGCAGGGCACTAATTTTAAAGCCTCCAGCATCTCCAGTGTGATGCCCCTAGAAGATACAGAAAAATATTCCTTCCTTTGGTTTCCAAGTCTTGCATTTGTATTTTCTGTTAATCTTTAGAAATACAGCAATTAAAGAAATCAGTTTACTTACATAGTTCAGAAAGTTTCCAACTTTAAGAATCAATTGGCAGAAAACTAGCAGTCGGTGACTGGTAAGAAGTGCTGAAAAATAAGAAGAGAGACATTTTCAATATATTAAATTATTTGAAACAGGATTTTCCTTAGGTTTGACAGTGGCAGTAACAAAATTCTTATCCAAGATTACATCAAGCCATCGTTACAGATTTGGAAATACACCAGTACAGAAATAAATCAGCTGAATGGAAGTAGAATGAGTAAGTTTCTATTGTGATCTCTTCTCTGCAAATGGATGGAAAACTAGTTTTCCCATCGAGTTTGGAGTATAGATGTGTCATCTCTGCAGCTGCTTATGAGGGAGAACTGCATATGAAAAAGTGTATAAACTTGTGAATGACTATAGCCCCCATTTCCAGCACATACTGGTCTAAGCTAAGAAAAGCAAAGGGCTTTTTGCCTCATTTTCATCCTTAGTGAGAGTGATAACCAGAAGCTGTGCATTTTAGCAGGAGAAACTGGGTCAAGAATAAAGCTTTTGGGAGAAATAGAACAGAAACCCTGATCCATGCAACAGGATGGACGGAGGACAAAGACGAACAGTTGGGACTGCAGTGTGCTATTGATTATAGTGCAGTAAAGAGAAACTATAGCACTGACACCAGACAGCCAGGTATAGCCAATTTTGTGCTCAAACATAAACAAGTTTTGAAGTTTAAATGTTCAATAGCAGGTCACTGACTCTCAAATTACTGAACTGAAGCAAGAATCCAAGAGCAACTTCAAGAAAGATGACTTAAAACTAGGACCAAGGCTAATTTTGAGTGGAGGGGGTTCCTGAAACACTGGTGAGCATCACTTGGGGCATCCATTTTGGAAGTCAGACCAGATTCTGGTATGTCACTGAGGCCTGCTACACTACGGAGCTAAGCTGGACTGTGACCAGTGTGCACTAGAGGAAAAACTGGAACCAATTTATTGTTACAGACAAAAATCTCCACTGCACATCAAAATTTGACCTATATTCAAACAGAATCTGGCATGGACAGAAAGGAAGTTTCCTTCCTCTCTGCAGAACCACTGATAGGAGAGAGGTGTGTGTTACTCATGTTGACAGAAGGTCCACTTCAGAGCAGGACAGCACAACTGCAATTCTGCAAAATGAATCCTAGAAGAAGGAATCTGTAGAATAACTTTTACATTCATGACATATTCAGCAATTAAATAGTTAATTTTTATTGGATTGTAGCATATGCTACCACTGATGCTATTCAAGTAAAAGAGAGGCTTCCTATGACTGTGCCTGGGCATAGGCACAGCACTGATGCACTTACTTTCACAGGCTGTCCTGATGGCTTGTGCTTTTGGCCACAGACACTCCAGCTGAATTTTTGTTTCCTCACAAATCAGCATACATTCAATCCGCAAATGATAGCTAAAAGAGAAAAAAACCCTAACAAAACAACCCCACAAAAACAAACCTCACATGCCAGATTAATTGACTTGTGTTCAGCCCATTTTTAGGCAAAGCTCAGTACCAGCATTATGTTCTCCTTAATGCTCTGACACAAGAACTGGATTATAAATAAATCAAAGACATACTTCCAAAGATGTCCTAGAAACAATTGTCTCCTCTTTCAGAAAGCAATGTTGCACTGACATCTGGCAGTGACTTCCTTGCATAAGGAAGCCATATTTTTTTCCCAGTTCCTAGGCAGCACTAACCAGGATTTTTGATCCTCCTTTTAACTTCCCAAACAGAAATTTAAAATATTTTTGCAGTGATGTCCTTTAACGGTATTTATGCCTCACCATGGATTAAAGTTGTGGAAGAGCCATGAAAACATTTTCTAAAGTACTTTTAAAGGTAGATATAAGTTTTAGACAATTAAAAGCCCCATTTTCACTGTGAAATTTTTGAAAAAGCATCTCTGGTTGTGGCATGGCAACCGATCAGATTTATGGAGGGCTATTGGTATGAATTACAACGTATCAACATGTTTTTATGAACAGCATAAAGATTTCTCTGTGTATACCTCATCTGACTGGGTGAAAGCACAGGCACTGCTGTGATTCACTCATGGGTTTGTGGGCTGTCTTTGGCAGACTGGAATCTCTAAACCAGTGGTGCAGTGAATCAGCAGGCCTGTGGTAGGATGCAGTCTGCAACTTGCTGCCATACAGATAGTTACTGTACACCAGTCAAGAGTTTCCTCATATCAAGGTTAAACTAACTGTAGTTTGCCAAAGGTGTCTGAAAGCCTCTTCAGCCTTTGGGAAGAAAAAGTTTCTCAAACCAGCTCTAGAAATAGCAGTCAGGTGATTTATCCTGAAGACTGAATATCAGGAACATCTTTCTAGCACAGGAAACAGAGGTCTTAATTCTTACAGACAAACCTTACAAGAACCACACTCATAGACTGAAGACAAGGAAAATTTTGCTTACCTAGGAACTTCCAAGAGATGGAGATAAAACTGATCAGCATTTGCTAATTCTGTTCTTTCTTCTTTGAAAGACTTCAGGCTATTTATCTAACAGGGAATGAAACAGTAAAATAAGCACACAAATATTTCTGGTGCCTATTGCTTCATACAAGCATGAAGCTGGGTTTTCTGAACTTGTTGTGTGCACAGACAATAGCAGTAAGGCAGTTATACAATAAATCTCATATATGAACTGGTTTGTAAGGGCAAGCACATAGGTTTTGTTTTGACTGGAAGGTCACCTGCATTTGTACAGCATCTTGTAGGATGAATCCCTGATCCGTAGGCAGGGATTCAGCAAGTTGCAGTGCACAGAAGTCCAGCAACCCTTTGAGAAAGATAGGTACTTTCCCTTTATCCTCACTGAAACCTGCTCTGGAAGGCTCTTTATTCACCTAAGTCCGCAAATGCTAACGTACTTCATCCATCTAATTAAAACAATGTGAATAAAGAACAGCACTTGATCTACAGCAGTGTTGAGTCTCCCAACAGGCTGTTGCCTAACCCCTGTGTGAAGAGACCAGTCTGTTGCTGGGGAAGACTTCCCACCACTCTACCTTAGAAAATCATTGACTGAGATGGTGCAGGGGTTGTGGATTCCAGTTGTAGCTTCTTGCTTTTGTAGTGATAGTGTTTTAAGCTGAGCACAAAACACACTGAACTCCATCAGAATAACACACTTAATAGATACCTCATGGTCTTCAGGCAGCAGTTTAAGTAGCTGCTTCAGTATCTCAGTGTCCAACTTAGAACTGTCCCCTTTCTGAATCATGGCAGCAATCTCTTCATTGGAGCTGTATGAAAGAGAAGTGCTATAGAGCAATGGTGTAGGGAGGAGTAACATGACTAACAGAAGAGATCCAAATCTCTCAGCTAGCACTTTAGGAGTAAATGAAGTAATTTTTATTATACCTGCCTCACATTACATTTTGGATCTTAGTCCTCAGAAGTACAGTGTAGATATGAAAAAGCAAAGGATTTTTTTAAACCTAAAGTAGTGTTACTTGTAAACTACATGTGCTTTCTGGGCTTTGTTCATTTTTACACAACAAACCCTGAAGGCTCTCCTTTTCCTGCAGGCATCCAGTGTCACTGAGAAAAGATTTACTTTTGAATTTCTCCACTCCTTACAGCAAAGCCAATACTAAAACCAATGGCTTTCCTCCTGCTTAGAAGTATTTATAAAGATCCCAGAAGGTTTTACTGCAAATCCTTTCCTGAAACTTAGGCAGACAACATGTCTTTGAAATGGGTCCAGACTGCTCTGGTTTGGTCTCTGGAGAGCTTGTTTCCTGGTAGCTACCAGTGCTAACAGAGGCAGCACCCAGTTGCAGAGCAGCCTCATCCCTCATGAGTGCAAGCAGGGCTCAATTCTTTGATCCCACAGTCACTAGCTGCCAGGAGAGCTTAACTGCTGCCCAGGGAATCATGCAGAGGGAGGAAATAGCAACTGGATTAGGTTATGCACAGTTTTTCCCCACTGAGACGCAGTTTGCAATGAGAAAATAATAATATAAAAAATAAAAATATTCCTCTGACTGATTCAGATTTATTCTTAACACAAAGGAGCTTCTAGGCTGAGTTTCTTTTTGAAGCCCTTGCAATACAGGCCATTGCACAAAGAAAAGGGAGAGCGCAGAACATGCTGCAGTAGATTCAGAGAATCCAGGAGTAAAGATATTTTGCCAAAAGCTAGAACAGACTCTTTTATTTTGTTTGTTTGTTTGGTGGTTTATTTTTTTTTCTCTCCCTGTAAGGACTGTGACTTGGTAAATTTCCATTTGTTTAATTATAGAAACCGTTTCCTATTTATAGAAAATCTGCAGATATAGACTATATACCATATTGGATCTGAACCCCTGGAGATGCCTCTTTAAAATCAATTAAATAACTTGAAATTTCCAGTCAGGAATCTTCACTAATGCTTGCTGCCAGCAGTTCATATTTATGTCAATAATAGCAAAGACAAATATGTTTTCACATGATTTTGCTGTTAATTGTGACTATTGTGTCTTTAGGAATTAGTGGTCCATTTTATGTCTAATAAAATTTGAGACGTGGTATTAATTGTCTGGAAAGAGACTGCCAAATCTTATTGGTTTATTGTTTGCATTTGTTTGTTTTTTTTTAAAATAAAATAGAAATTTGACTCCTTGCTAAAGAAAGATAAAATATAAATGTAAAGTATTTCTGCCAAATTTACCTAATTTAATGTCTCAATAAACAGAGACAACATCAAATAAGTAATTCACATGGAACTCTCCAGATCTTACCACTTAAATTGCTTCAGAAGTATACTCAGAAGGAGGCTCTTTTTTGGACCTATGAATGTAATCTGTGGGGAGAAGAAAAAAAAGGCAGTGAGCTAGAAATACCCTGATTTTAACAGAAATTTTAGAGCTCTTGTTTGTAGGGCAAGATTAATTCTTCATAATAACATTATCAACACTCTTCCTTCATAAAATCATAGAATGGGTTGGAAAAAACCTTTAAGATGATCAGATCCAATCAATATTACCCAGGACTGCCAAGCTTATCAAACTCAGAGCAATTTGAAACAGTACAGGTCATTAGATCTGTTTTAGAAAGAGAAAGAGGCAAAGGCACAGAGAAGGGAATTGATTTGTCCAGAATATTCCGATTGATAAGAGTTAATATTGAAATTCCCATGTCCTCCTTCTCTCAGATGAAGACCTGTCCCTCAGCAAAGTTACTTCATGTTTAATTCTAAACCTCTCAAATGCTTCTTTTAGATAATCTCAGGAAATGATAAAAATATTTCAAGCTTTCTTATTATGAATTATTGACAGCAATAAAGAGTGAATAAGCTTTTAAATTTCAAGGATTTTGCCTGGTTCTACAAAAAGTGAGCAGTCCAAGTACCTCTTTTATTTTCTTTATTTTTGGCCTCATTTTCTCCATAGGTGCTGTTGGTGGGACAGAGAAAAGTAGCTCCAAGCTTGCATAGTCAGGCTCTACAAGCTCCTTGCTGCTGCTTGGCATCACAGCCCACATGGAGCGGCTTTCTAGAAGAGAGAAACACAATAAAGGACAGTTGCAAGACACTCACCGGTGATGGGCCAGGAGTTCATTAGGAAGAACCATGGGGCATGACTGTTCAACAGATCTTTCCACTCAACACAAGAGTATTTTGTAATCTCCAAGACGGACCACAGAGGTAAAGGAGCACTTTCAAGGCAGTGTGATTGTGGAACACACAATTTAGAAGATGAATGAAATAGAACGCTAATTAGTCCTGGACAAATGTTAATTATTTAAGAGTGGCAGCTCCCACAGATAGCATCCTAAAGATTTGAAGCCTAATTAAACCTGGAAAACTATTGCCACATTTGATTCACTGAACCAAAGACAGCAGATAAATTTAATGGGCTGCTTCACATTCTCTCTGCTATTGCTGACTGGTTACACATTGCACAGTTGTGGTACCCAAAACAGGGATGTTGCATCCAATTAGGTAAATGTCTCTCTTTGCAAAAGACAGGGACGTCCAAGCCCAACCCTATTACCAGAATCATCAGGAGCCATCTGAGTAACACATGGCACTTCAAAACATGAACTGGTCTGCAACAAGGATCTCGCCTCCTTTTTCTTTAGGAGAGACTGCCACAGTGAAACTGAAGATACTGGGGATGAATCTGAATTTAGATCTCTGCCCAAGAAAACATATATTGGTTTTGTTTGTTTTTTTTTTTTTACATGCATGTTTATATATTTTATCATAGCAGCAAGTTCTTATTCTCTGATGTCAAGGCCTAGCCCCTCAACAGTACTGTTTTATTTGGATGTGAAGTAAATGAACCAATCAGCCCAGGGATAAAAAGAAGTACGTACGTCTCACCACATCAGAAGGGAGCTTTTGCCAGTGAAATATCTTCATCCTCAATGTTGGCGTCTTCTTAGGGTGAGGCTGCCCCCCACAGCCACAAGTAAGATGGTTGCATTCAGGATTGCTGCACGGCTGGAGAGGTGGGAGTGATGGTGCAGTTATGCCAGGCACAAGAAGTGGTGGAAGAGGCACTTTATTTCCAGGGGGTAAGGGTGGAGGGGCTGGCAGCTGTGGTAGCAGAGCTGACAGAGCAGACTGTACTTGGGAAGATGAGGAAACACCTTGCTGGGAAGGTGACATGTTCCCTGGACATAGCTGCAGCTTCCTGGAAAGGCCAGTTGGAGAAAGGCTCAGGTCTGCACAGGCGTTCTCCTCTTCCAAGTCCATATAAACTTGAATGCATTTGTTTACCTTTTGAACAGATCTTTTAGACACTCTTTTGAGGTGATTTGGGCACTGCATGCTTGATAGCAGGTTCTCTGTGGCTTGCCCCAGTCCCATTTTCCTGCTCTAAAAAAACAAGATGGTGCATGGATTAGCAAAGTTCTTCACAACCAGTAGCTCCCACAGAGAAACTGAAATAACAGTGACCTTCTCATTAAGGTAACAGAGGAAATATTTTTATCTGCTTTGCAAGCAACATATTGTGGTGCTTTCAGCTGCGATAAGTCAGGAGCAAAGCAGTACTGCTGGTTATAAGACTCCTTTCTGAATTCTCTTGATCCTTCTGCTTTCTTGTTGTGACATTTAAAGAAAAGAAGAACAAATGCTATCAGCACAGTAAATTTCTACCTGGTTGCTTTTTTCCCCTTGTTGCTCAGCCATTCAGGGGGATTTTTCTCCTGAATGGGTAAATAGATGCCTCCTATGGAAGTTGCTATAGCAGTCTACAGATGGAACTTCTCAAACAGCAAGGCCACACTTGTTCCTGAGAACCCATGTTACTACATCTTATCTTGAATGCAGAAGGGTGGGGATTTTGAGAGAAACTCTCAAACTAGCCTAACAAATAAAACAAGCTACAGCTGAGGAGTATTCAGCCTGAGCTGCTTAGTGACCACCCAGGGAAAGGATGGGTGAACATTTTAACGAGTAAGATGGTTTTTGCCCTGCAACCAAATCTTCATCTAGGATAAATCTTTACATTTGCACTAAATCTATACAGTTTCTCTCAGAGTCTCTTGCAACAGACTGTGGAAGTCCCCATGTTGTAGGTATGCCCAATTTTACGCATGGAAGTGGACCAACTGAAGTTAGTAAAGCACTTGCTGACTCAGAACTTGGTTTTGTTTGCTTGAGTGAACAAACCTTTCTTTTGCAAACACTTGCGTTTCTTGTGGATGAACAGTGTCCTGAGGCACTTAATTTCAGTAGCTAGCAGTTGTCTTCTGATTTCTCTCTTTATCTTCTATAGCAAGGGTCATCAGCAATGGTAGAAACACCACATGTTAAATGGGGAGCAATGAGCAGACCATCAAAACTTCAGAGATGACACAGTGGGTGCAGCCTTTTTGAGACTGTATGTAGACAGGAATGAAGACTCTTGTCATCCTAGCCCTTGCACAAGCCTTTAACGAAACACACATTAGTAGCATCAGCAGCTTTAATGGCATTAACTGTATGGAAACTTTCAATTTTATGTTTAGTGTATGATCAGGAAGTAATGTTTATGTTTCCAATGGACTAGATACATGGGGAAAATACTTCCCTAGTTAATAGTTACGAATTACCATTTTCCTCCTGACAAGGTAATTTTAAGTAATGACTTAATGCAGAAAAAACCTTTTTAATGAAGATGCATCTCTAGTCCATCATACAGCTCTAAAGCATCCCCTGTAATCTGAAATAGCTTGATTTTGAAACCTAGCAGTTCATATTCAGCTCTTACAACAGCCTCAGTAAAATTGTGAACCAGTGGATCCAAGGCAGAAGAAATTAAAAAAATCTTTTGATTTGTGTTTTAAATCTTAATTTAGTAAGAAAGACCTACATAAAAAAAATAAAATTAAATCTACTAGAAAATAACACTTGATTTACATACAAAGTGGAAAGTTAAAATAGCTGAGCCAAAAGCCTATCACAGAAAATGAGCATTAACTATATTTGCTGTTTACATGAATTAATTCGTTGGCTTCTGTAAATACTTTTTGCACAAATAAGCACTAACACTTCCCCAAAGGTAAAGCAGGCTTACATTTAATTTATACAAACAACTTACTGTATCCTCTTTAGGACTTCAAAATCTCTATGCTAAACTTGTACAGATGTCTGTAATTACTGTAACAGGACAAGTGAGGGATTCAGCACTATGAAAGAGCCTAATGAGAAATAAGCCGCTTTACACTAGAAATATTACAAGTAAAATGAGCTGATTAAAAAAAAAAATCTTATTAAAAGTAATCGTTTTAGGATTCTGCTGCTTGTTTATTTTAATTAAACTCTTGGAGGAATCACTAAAAGACTATTAATTAGGCAGCTCTTGTTTTTTATTCAATCAGAGTGATCTTCTGAATTGCTATGGGGGTTGTGGAAAGGAAAGACTTGTTTTTAAAAATCCTAACAAATAAGTAATACAACACAAGAAACAGCTAATATACCTTGAATGATAAATAGGCTTATAATAATGTACCTCCAAAGATTATACTTTAAAGACTGTAGAGAAATCCATGCTGTTAGGAAGATTAAAGCTTTGGAATAGCGTCAAGGCAGCTGTAACCTGCATTGCTGATCATGTTCAAATAAGCTTGTGGGTATATTTGGAAAATAAAACAAAACAAAATTTCTCCTTAGAAAGTGTGAAAAATCACCTCTGGTAAATATACACGTATATACACACACATACCTCAGTTCAACCAGACAAGGACTACCATACTGCAGAAAGCTCCAAAAGCTCAGTAATTGGCAGGCATCACTTTTGGCAGGGCAGAGAAGGGAGATGATTGACTCAATGCACCAGCTCAATTCTGATGATCCAGTTGAAATCAATTAACTTGCAATTAACTATGAAGCTGTTTTCAGTGCTTTGCTACTCTACCTTTTGGGTTAGTGGGAAAGCTGCTGATGTTTGAGGACTGTTACAATACAGGCTTTCCTTTCCATCTGCTTATTGACATGCTGAAAAATAGGCATATTTTTCATTAGCCTGAAAAGAGAAGTATGTTGATGGCATAGGGTTTAGATTTTTAAGTCAGATCTAAAAAACACCTTACCTCTGTGTCTTGGGCCACGTAAACACTCTTATTTTTTTTCGTTTCTGTTGTTGCCAATGGGCTGATGTGGGGCTATGTTATTTTGCAAAACTTGATTTTCTTTGTAGCTGGAAGTTCATTTATTGGTCATTATTATGCTGGAAACAGGGATCTCAGTGAGTGCTTCCGAAAACCTGGTTATTTCCCCTTGTGTGCTATTCCCAAAGGGTTTCTTTGAAGTGGGGAGGAGTAGTTTTTTAAAACTTATGGCCCATACACTTCCATGGTAACCATCAAAAGTGTAAGTATAAAGTCAATATCTGCAATGCAAGAAGTCTTTGAGGGTAAGAAGGTATACTGCTTACCAGATGGATGGAAGTGAGCTACAGGATATATAACCCAATTATGGAAAGCATTAGTCACTTGGTTATGCAGGTATATGGTCCCTAACTGGTGATGGTCTCTAATTAAAACAAAGCTACCGGTCATTGCTTCCCAGTGCTATGGTTGCACTTGCCATGGTTTGGATTTATAGATCTGCTTGCATTTCAGAAGCTCCCAGTGCAATATTCTTCACTGTTGACTTTTCAACAGGTGTAACCTGTTTTGATGTTTATGATTCTTACAGGAGTAAAAAGTAGAAGAAATTAGAGATCTTAATCCTTTCTTGCACAAGCAATCTTGTTGCTATAAGAGTCATCTTCTTCATTTCAGATGCATTCCTAGAGGTTTCTAATGGTTTTCTGCACTCTGGATTCATGGAAGTCTTAGGGGAACCACAGTTCTTTGAAAGTTACCCTCTTCCTTTTGTTTTGAGGCTAACATGGCTGCAAACGTGTGTTATGATATCAGAAAAGAGAAAATTATAAGGTTTTGTTTTTTTTTTCTTATTACTAACAGTATTTCTTTTGTGGTGTTTTTCATCAACAGTTGTCCAAGTATTTTAAAGGATGTAATTGCCCCCATTTTATAGATGTGGAAGCTAAGGTACAGAGAAATGGCTTCCACAGTCACTTAGGAAGCCAGCAGCATAAAATGAGTGATCCAGTAGCCCAAGTCCCCAGCATTTCATTTCAATGCTGTTTAGTCTTTGCAACCTAGCAAGTTACCCACCTCTCCCTTATTAAGATCCAGCTACTGCCTCCATTTTCTTACATCAAAAAGCTGGAAACACTTTCCACTCTTTAACTGCCTCCGCTGCTGGTTGGAGCATGTCTGTGAAGTCTATGCACTTAATGTCTCTGGGCTCGGTGCTAGCAATAGAGTTAATGAAAAAGCCCTCTAAGGGAACTGGCTGCAGCTTTTGGCAGCTGGTGGGAAGGCAGGAGCCTTGGGATCTGCTGCAGACGGAGCCTGGACCAACAGCAGCTGCAGGTTGCAGACACTAGGGGAGACTGCTGTTAAGACCTGGTCTTTGTGCGCTGCAGCAAAGTGGTGAGGCAGCTCAATCAAGGAACCATATGAAGGTGTATGTAGAGCATGGAAGTGTGATGTGAAAGGTAAGAGGCTGGGAGAACATGCATATTAGCACCAAGGGCTTTGTAGAGAGTAGGAATGAACTCTTCAAAATTGAATGTCAACAGTTATTTTAATTGGGGCTTGTATAGTTAGCTGAAGGGATTAGTGACAGGATATAATAGGTGTAATCTTTGGATTAAAGCTATTTGGATTTGCTAGGTTTGAGATATGTCATGATTTGAAAGAGATTATTACCATGTTGCTGTCATTTGATATACATGCAGTTATGCTATGGTCTGCACCTAGGCCTCTGCAGGCAGCCAGCAGTACGTGTCATAGAATGTGCCTTGCAGAGGTCAAGTCTCCCCTCTGTCTTCTAGACCCCTACAAGCAAAGTGGAGCAGCTGAAAATACCTGGAGGGAGAAGAACCCTTCTGTCCTTCTGTTTTTCCTGAGATCATGTCAATTAAGGAGGTATTTTAGAAAAACAAGCTATTTGTTTGTGATTCAGGATGGGTTAGTAGACTGTTACTGTAGTAAATGTAGTCAATGCTCCTGGGGCATATTCTTCTGAGTGTATGATGCTGGTTCACCAAAGAGGATTAACATATAGACCTGAAAGGGTTTCTGGACTCTTGCTACTATCTTTTCTAAACTACACTGCTTGTCTTGTATCTAATTCTTGCCAAACAGAGAATCAAAGAAATGTTGGTTGGGAGGCACCCTGAAAATGGTCTTGCCCAAGCTCCCCTTCAGGGGACTATCGCCACCACAACAGATCAGATCAGCTATGGTTTTGTCTACTTGGGCTGTGAAAACCTTGAAGAAGGGAGATAATAAAACATGGCAAAGAGTGCAAAAAAGATCTGTTTTGTTGCTGTCAAAGGATCACTCCTGGAAATTGTGTGCTATTGGGGGTTTCATTTAGATTACAGAAGAGTTGTCAGTTTTGAAGGATCACAGCAGCAGACATTGTAAGATGTTACCTTTTTTACCTGTGCTGCCTATTTTTCTTTGCACAAACACTCTCTGTAGTAGTTCTGACTTTCTCCATCTATTCTAATGGATTTGGTAATTAATTGTCACTAATTCATGACTAAACTCATTGCAGATTATGTTGTACAAAGCTGCGGAAGTGCTAAAAGACACATAGGGTTCTACATGCCCAGAGCAGAGCAAACTAACCATAACCATCATGTAGATGTTGCCAGCAAAGACTGCTGATCCTAGAAAAAAATCTACTTGGACAGGCTGAGAGTCTATCTAAACTGATTTGATAAGAGCTGACTATCACAGACTGATTCTTGTCTTCTGACTTTGAGTAATGTAAACTGAGTCTGCTTAAACTCTCCATGGCAGAGGAGCAGACCTCCTGCTAATTCTTATTGACATCTGTCTCTGTGTGAGCTGTCACGCGCTGTTCTGGCAAGAGCTGTTCATGCTGCAGCAAAGAGACCGCTGGAGAGTCCCTAACATGAATTAAGTACTAGCACAGAATGGATGGAGGAGTGACTTATGCTTACAGTGTTGAATATGCTGATTAACTTGCAGTGATTAAATTCTCCACTAGTATATAAGGTCTGCTACCTGCTCTACACTAAGGAGCTGGAAACCTTCCTCTGTACTGTGGACCTTATTTCCATTGCAAATCCTGAAAGCAATGCTGTTAGTCTGCAAGATTGTTACTGTGTAGTAACTGCAACCACTTAGAGAGGTCCTGTCATTACCACCGTCCCATTTTTAACACTCTTTATTTGCTTTTCTAGATATGGCAAAGCTGTCTTTCATATCCCATCTACAGCCTGATTATGAGGTGACCAAACAAAATGTGGTTTGTGACGGCTCATGACTGTATTTGCTTTCAGATACATTAGGTGAACATAACTAACATGTTCACCCATATTTCATGGCTGTGACTATTACCACATAGATAGAATAAGACTGGTACAGTGCTGACTTTTATTATTGGCAAGCTTGTATGTTGTCCTCGGTTGACCGCTGTGTACAAAAAACTAGAAATGTGACACTGTAGATCCAGGCTTCATGTTTGAACAGAATGAAAACTGGTTAATTTTGCTGAAATGGGCTTGTGCATTTTTATTTCATCTCTCTTTCTAAGCAGAAGGCATTTCTCAGCCCCCTCTGTGAAATACATTCTCTACTGAATGTAGGAGAAGACCAAACGATATGCCCAAACTTAAAGATATTGGCATACCTTTGGACACAGATTTCAGCTCTGCTTTAAGTACAGTGCAACACTGGTGATGTCCATGTACTAGGTATAGCTCCATTTATACATCACTTTTTCTTTGAGAGAAAACAATGGGTAATTATTACTAAGCATACAGGACAATTATACGCTTAGTTGCCTTATAAACTATGTGGAAAATATAGGACTTTGATGGACAAATTCTGGTGAATCATAGGTCTTCCCCATTCCCACAGGAGAAGGGGAACTTATCAAATACTTATTTTATTCTAAACTTTGATGGGGTTTCAGTATTGAAATAAAAAAAAACTATAATCCCCACAACAAAACAGAAAATAAAAACAAAACTCCCAGAAAACTAACCCTAAAAATCCATCTCATAAACACATGTGAATTCTGATGTGAAATACTTGGAACAGACTTATACTGATACCTTTCATAGCTTCATTTTATCATATAACCAATGCTTAGTTAAGGAATACACAGTTATTTGGCAGCTAGAAACTTGTGGCATTCACAGCCTGGTTTACATACTGGACTCCATGTGCAGTTGCTGTAATATACCAGAAAAAAATCTTTTCTGAGGTCCAGACTCATTGTTGACTTAAATGACCACAGACCTGTTCAAGTAGCTGCAAGTAACATTTTTACCTGCAGTTAATTTAGCCTTGCAAACACTGAAAAATCTTCAGGATTGTGAACTTTATTTTAGGGTAAAAATGGAGCAAAACTGCACATCCCAGTTGAACACCTTTCTTTGACCTGCTTTGGTTCTGTCCCTCTGTTTTTCATAGTCACTGTAATGGAAGCAGAGCTGCTCTGGAGTAATAAATTATAAATGCTGTGCTTCAGCCTGCATATTGGGATATGATTGGGATATGATAATTTAACGTAGTTTTCACAGATGACTATGAAACAAATAACTGGCAGTGGCTCAAAATAACCCATTTTTTCATAAACTCTTGAGGGCAGTGGAAAGATAATGCCAAGCATCCTCTCTTTGATGGCCAAGGTAAGAACACAGCAACAAAATTTCTGGCTGTGTGGAAAGAGCTGCTCTCTCTAGGTAGAAATGGGGTATAGCTGAAAGGCCCAGACAGAGAAGTGGACACCTGCTGAAGCAAGCAGTCTGCAGAGCATTAGCAGGTAAGGTTCCCTAGGTAACACCCAGAAAGCCTGTTTGTTCCCGAGTCTTGAATCTCCAAATGATGTTCCTATTGACAGAACAGTAGGGTAGGGAGGAGGAGGCTGGCGAGCCTGGGCTAGCAGAAACACAGAGATTGCAAAGTTGCTGGGAAAATGTGTTTAATAATCAGATTTTTGAAGCCTGGGGTCTAATATGAAAGCAGAGAAGCCAGACTAAAGAGCAAAAGGATGATGCTTGGGTGATGTGCTCTGAGAGAGGAAAAGAGGAAAAAAGAAATGGGAAAACCTGTAAATGTGATAGAGCCAGTCCTGCAAGTCAAGCCTGAGGTGGGTTACGTGATTATCCAGGAAACGGTGGGGCTCTGCCTGCTTCTGCCAGCCGGGAATGGAATTTCAGTTGACAAAGGGCTGTGCCGCTCTGTGGGGTCTTCTGAACTGAAGCTGCCCATGTGTCTACTCTCAACGCATCTCTGCTTTTGTTTACCGATTCTCAATATGCTAATGCCAATGTTTTGGTTAAAATAAACCAGTGATTTAATTCTTGATTTAACTTCCAACTTAGTCCAGAAAAGTTTTTACAAAAATAAGTCCTGTTAAGCAAAGCAAAATAAGCTTTAGCCTGAACATCAGTCTAGCCACAGTGAGTTACCATATAAAGGCATAGTTCTTAGATGTATCCAGCTCTTCCACTTTGATTCATGTTTCAACACAGTATCACACTATAGATTCAACAAACACAGATAATTTTAAATTGACAGCTATGTACAAAACTATGATACAATGTTATTACAAAACTTAAGAAATAAATCTCTGAATTTTGAAAACACAATACTGCACATTCCCAGCTTTAAAGCAAAAGTAACATGAATCTACACATTCTACAGCTTGAACATGAAGAATATTGAGTGCAAGCGCTGACTACAGAATTCAAACCCAGAGATCTACCAAAGGATGAGCTGAAATGTGTCTGATAAAGCACTCTGGAAAACCTCTGTTGCTTTAGTAAGAGGAACTGGGGCCCTGGATCTCTGAAAGTTCATGGATGCATCTGCGTGTGTAAGAAGACTGCAAGACTACTGATATGCTTCAACTTGCACATAAGCATCATGCAGAACCAGACACTCTTTATATGGCCATATGCTTACTAAAATACATACCTTTTTTTTTTTTAAAAAATTTTTTTTTTCTCCTGTAACCAATTTCCCTGGGTTTAAATGATTGAGAGTGAAAATACTTTTCTCTGATCTGGGTCTTGGATCTGGTCCTATATAAAATTGTCAGTGGGCGATGAGAAGAGGGAGTTAACATGCTTCCACCTGTGATGGTACAGACACTGCTTAATTTATACCCTACTTTGGTTGAGGCACTGCTATTTTTAAGATTCCTCTGAGAGCTAAACACTGAGGTCCTTTCTTGGGCCATACTTGGCTGTCGTTTCAAGTGGAGTTTGGCCTAAGAGCAGGTTGAAAGATCTGGTTTCCAGGGCAGCAGATGACAGCTCTGACCCTTTCATGTCACCATGCACAGAACTGGCCCCCCAGCCCTGTGAGTGCCCAGCATGAGAGATGAGGCGAGGGGTCCAAAGTCTCCAGGGAGGCTCTCTGCGTCTTGGGGAGGGAGCAAAAGGCTGCACGAAGAGAAGCAGTGAGTCCTATTGGGCAGAGGTGACAACAGTGGCGTTTTGGCGATGCAGAACCTGGCTTCTGAAAAGCTGGCAGCGCTCTTAGGACACGTGAGTGGTTCACTAGGTCCCTGTTATTTCTTCTGCCTTGTTGTGACACCTGCAGGAGGAGGGGAAAATGCAAACTGTTTGTAACTATAAGACAAAAGCAGTATGGTTTTGCATGTGCGTGTATCTAATGGTCAGCGTGCTATTAGGGAAATCAGACTCAGGTTCCCCCAATAACCTAAACCCAGGTAGAGCTAAATGTTTATGTTCTAATAAAAGCTTCGTGTTTCCAGAACTGATTCTGATGTTCAAGATTTTGGGCAACTCTGGTTTTAAGCTGGGTGCTAGTTCAGTCCAACAACATGAGTCTTGTGTTTTCCAAGCAGAACACTGGAATATGCTTCAAGGTATTAAACTGCTGAACTTACTAAACCTAGAGGATTTAGCAGGACTGTCAGAAGGATGGGGCTGCACACTATCATTTTAAAAGCTTGTCTCACTCATAACCAAAACAAATACCATTTCTAACGGCAGACATGAAGGCAAAGGCCATACAGGAAGATGAGCATTAGCTTGGATGCATTACCATGGTCTATAAGAAAACTGCCCACAGACAATACTGAGTCTGCAGAAGCAGATGTGAAGCATCTGTTCTCTAGTATTAAAAGAAAACAAATTAAAAGAAAAAAAAGGAAAACCTGGACCCTCAAATCCTGATGTGTCTGTGGGAAGAGGCTGACGTCCTACTGTGCCATGTATTTGTCATAGCTGCTGACAGTATTGTGCTCCCCTCCTGCCCTCTGCCTGCATCGTTACCAGGCTGTGGTTTTCAAGCACTGGCCTATGCTCCCAGTTTGGTTTGTCCTTTTACTTCATAGGGAATAAGTCAAGTAGATTTGTGAGCAGGGAAACTGTCAAAGCCTGGTTGAGACTTGTGCTTTCAAGACTTTTGTTTCCCCTAACCTTGCTAAGTGACATAAAGATGGGAGGAGAGGAAAAGGGAGCTGCACAAACAGATGTGAACATTTGTCTGTAGCAATCCTCTGGGGTTTAAGTCAAGGGAATTCAAAGAGCACCTACCCTGAGTTCAGGCATTTGTGCAGTCCCTTCTGGGTTTGACTGTCAGCTTTTGTTAAATGGTCCTTCAAGCTTTTTCAGATTTGGTAGGAAATGAGTTCAGATGTTAACAGGGCGCACACAGAGTGTGACACCAGTGCCTTGATACCACAGAAAAACCAGCTAAACCATTTCTTTCATGAATATGGAGATAATGTGGGATACCACTCTTTGGGTGTAAAAGCTGACATTTGAAGAATATTAATATCAATACAGAAATTGCTGCATAACATGATACAGTCAAAGTGAGGCAAGAGCTCTGTACCTGATTTTAACAGTGTTTTACTGCTCTGAAATTTTATTTTACAGGCCCTTACTCTGCTGCTGTTACAGAAGCTCTAAAAACTGGTAAGGGGATTGCGTCTTAATCCTTGCAGCTGGATCTGCGCAAGAAGAAAGAAGATTCCTATGACTTCACTGAGACCCATCAACTTCCACATCCAGCAAATCCACCAGAGAGAAATACCCTGTACGAAAAGAGAACTGGTGCTGTGACCTGACCAGACCATGTGTGTTTGGGACAGAAAAGAAAATAAAAAAACAAATCATGTAGAACATCCTAGAAAAAATATTGATGGCAGCACTCTAGGCTTGCTAAGTCTGTTGTATCAAGAGGGACAGACTTGAGCTGCATCTGAGTAAGGAAGCTGGAGATTTAAGAGAAGCAAACAGGTTTTTGTTTCGGCTAACCTTTCCAAGTGACATAAGGATGGGAGGAGAGGAACAAGGGAATTGCAGGTTTCAAGGTGCAGCTCGTCACTGCCCTCTGGGCACCAAAGCACTGGTGGGTGCTGCTGATGCAATGCAGCTGTGCCAGGCACTGCATTTTGAGGATGTGCTGGAACTCCTGCCTGTATCAGTCACTTTATAAACATAGTTTGTCCATGCATTCCTCTGTGTTGCTTTCCTATGTCTGCTAAGGAGAATGCAGAGCTGTCTATGTCTGTTTTTTTTTTTCAACTGGGACTGTTTTTAGGCCTGCATGTTGGAATCCCTGTGCTTAAAAATACATAATGTGAATTATGCTTAACTCGCAGTTTCAGCTGCCCTCCCTGGGCATGGCTCCTGACATACTTCTTCCTTATGCTTCACTGCTATGATTTTCTGCTCTTGCAGTAAATCTTCCATAGGACTTTTAAACCAACAGAGCTACTTCCCTTTTCCACTTGATATAATCCTGCAGCACATCACAGAAAGGGCCAAGAGGAGGGCAGTAGTAGTCAGGACTGCCTAACTACCTAATTAGTATCTCATTTTCTCTTGTTAGAAATGATGCTCCAGGTGAAGGAACAAAAGCAACCCTGTGTGGAAATCCTGCAGACATTCCTCAGTTCTGCCACTCCAGGAGCTGGAGCAGATGGGCTGTGTGGGAACAGGGCTCCCAGCTGGGCCCCCAGCCCCAGGCACTGGGGGAACTGAAGAATAAATACATTCCTTTCAGGAAATGAGACAGAGGGAGGTTTGATGTTATTGATTCAGCTCATAAGAGATGCTCATCAGCATGGAAAGGACAATGCATAACTATGCAATTTCAGTACAGTGGGTATTTTGAATGTTTATTTTTCTTGCTTTTCTTTCCACTTGCTATAAAAACAGGCAAAGTTTTGCAAATGAAAATCTCATTCTGAAACTCCTCAAGTTTTCTTTTGAGAGGCAATTATATGTTGCCAGCATCAGTGAAGGATGCAGCAAACTTGGTACACTGTTTCACTAGAAATTTGGTTACCTGTATTATTTTTTTTGGTAACAAAAGCCAAATGACTTACCCCCACCCCCATCCCAGAAAGCTGCATGAATGCACCTAAGAAGCATGCGCAGTCTGTTTGCTCCAATGGACTAGTCTGTGTGCAACTCTAGAACTGAATTTAGCTTTTAGTGGGAGTTGGTGTCTTACCCCAACTAGTACTTCTCCCAGGGTTCAGTGTTCTACTCCCTTTTCCAGGTACCTATATTTAAACAGTGCTATAGGAAGTGATCACCTGCAAGCAAACCAAACACTGTACTTTGCAAGGAGTAGGTACTGAAATTGCATTTTTACAGTTTATGAGAAAATAATGGGATCAAAGCAAAGACTCTTTATCACATGAAGCTGGATTCACTTGGTTAGAATAATGACTTTTAATTATCTGCAGGGAAAGGTGGTTTGGTTGCTGCTGACACAGAGGACAGACATGTGGGCTGCGACCCTGTGTCAAGGGGAGATCAGCACTGACTCCACTCAACGCAAGATCAACACCCTGGAGAGGAAAAATCAGAGTAACAAATTTATTTTACATGTATTTGTGATTAGACACAAGGACAAAAAAGCTTAGCTGATATGCTGAATACTGATTAGGTCTGTAAAGTCCCAATGCTGTGGTTAGTTCACGTAAAAACACCTTTGCGAGTTACATACCTCATTGTACCACACAACCTTTTTTTGTTTTATTATCTCCAGTATCAGTCTCAACCTCTGCTTTTAAACAAAAGAGAGACACTAAATACATCTGATCATGGCAAGGCAAATATAACAACAGGGAACTTTTTATAATGAAAACATTGTCTAGTAGCAGACAGTTTCCTAAGAAGCCATACCTGGATGCCCAGGGAATCCTGTGGCTTTTGGGGGAGTCAGTTCCTTAAGCCAGAAATACTCATTTCAGACATCAGGAAAGCATCACCATGTGGTTCCATGCTGGGAGCGTGGGCTGCTCCCATTGCTGCAGCTCCTGCTGCCTTGTGGGAAGCAAGTTTGGGAACCACTGCTCCACAGAAACCACTTCTGGTTTGTGAAAGTGGCAAGTTTAGAAATGTAAAAAACTACAGCTCCAGGGCATACTGGCAGTATAAGGTAAGTCCCTCAGTGGTAGACGCTCATGTTTCTGAGCAGTGGGTATTCAAACCCCTCTTTCCTTTCTCCTTCACTTTCTTTGGAAGGAAAATCATTAAACATTGATAAAAAGACACTTTCACCACTTTTCTGCCCATTTGACCCCAGGATCTTGCAGAAAACAGGCTTTGGACAGTATATTAGTATACTGTGTCTTTCTAAAGGCTGACAGACCCATGTGTCCTCACTGTGAGACACCTCAATTTTAGGATTCAAGTACCCACCCAAGGGTGGCTTCAGTTCAGTAGACTTTGAGGGACTTGGATGCATCTCCCAGGTTTGGGACCAGCAGTGGACATCTCCCATGAGGCAGAGACGTGGGTGGCTCCATGCCTCCCGTGGCTGAGCTCTCTCCCAGTACCAGTGGGGCAACCCAGTGTGAAGGATTGATTTGGCTGACCAAAGCCAATCCTTCACAGAAGCATTAACAAGATCACCTTTTCTAATTGCTGACTTTCCCCCCTCTTCCTATAGTGATGATTTGAGGGCCTGAAGTTCAGGACCCACCTAAGTCCCCCTGTGGCAGGCTATCAAGTGACTGCAGGCAAAATGTTGTTGCAAGGAGGCTTTAGGAGAGTTAAAAACAACCAACCCCAGGTCAGCACTGATATTGCTGCATTTATGTGTTTGTAAGTAGTTGGGAGGAGGTGATGGCTGATTAAGTACGCAGTATTAACTGCTCTTAATCACTGCTCTGGAGTCTAATGGGGCTCTTGTTTGCACATAACCGTGCCTTGTAGCTGTCTTTAGCACACTTGACAGATGTGCTTATTGCCATCTTTACTGCTTATGTGTAATGGGCTTTTTAATTATTGATTCATCATTACCCTTTTATAAACTACTTGTAAATGTCAAGAGAATGAACTATGCCTATGTTTTTCTTTTTCAGCCTCTTTCAGGTTTAAAAAAAATAACAGCTCCATGAAACAGTGTGGCTCTAGGGGCAGGGGGCACTGGACCTTGAAGTGGGGAGGAACAGATGTATACAAATATAAGAGGAAGCTTCCCCAGTTTAACTCGGTCCCCAAGCACTATATGTGAAAAAGGCTACCTGAGTAGCTTTTGCTGTGCCTCTTCTTCTTCCTCCTTTTCCCAGATGACCTCTGCCTTTCCCTGTCGGTGTGAGTTTGCTCTGGAGGAAGTGTTGCTGAACAAGAAGAGTCAGTGGCTGGCTCCTCCGAGAAGGACTTCTCTTGAGAGGTGTCCAACAGTGAGTTTGCACCAGGGTCTTCATTTTCTTTCACCATCTCTTTTGACTCTGCTTGATGAGACCCACAGAGAGCAGACTGAGCACTGCCAGGGTCAACCCCGCTCTTGCTCAGCTGGGTTTCTGGCTCCTGCGCCAGCCCATAGCGCTCCAGGCCATCAGCTGGGCATTCCTTGTCCTGGACTTCTGAGATGGCCCCGCTGGTCCATCTGTGTTGGTCTCTCAGAGCAGTGGCGGAACTACTGCTCACAAACGTTATCCCTGTACCCATGTTAGCAGTAGAGAAGGCAATGGAGCCGCCCTTCGTGCTTGGCTGGAGGCTTACCCAGCTGTCTGTCTGCTTCATCCCAGTGCCTGGCATGGGCTGACGGGCCCCATCAGCTTCTACCAAGCTTACTGAGGGGCTTTCCATCGGGGTCTCTGGTGGCAAATCTCCTCCAGCACTGTGTTTAGATAATGCCTGGTTTGAAGCTGAAGCATCTGTAACATCTCCACCCACCTCCGTCAAAGTAGTGTTTGATGGGGAAGTGCTTTCTGAGGGATGACCAAGGTTGTTTTCCTTGGTCTTATCATCCATCTCCTTTCCTGCTGCTTGTGGATCCTTAATGCTGTTTCCTTTGAACAAGAAACATGCAATTAGCCACAGATGCAAAGTTGCATCTGGGATCAATCAATGTGTTTCTGCCACTGAGAATGCTTACTAAGAGCTAGCAGCTGCCTGGGGAGGGTGCACTGACCCTAAAGAAGCTGTGCAAAGGCAGCACCATTTTATCCTCCTTATATCCCATGTGGCCACCCCAGCTGGAATCCAAGGCTCCAGCTCAGAAAAGCCTCTGCTCTGTTTTCAGCAGGTATTTCTGTGTCTTTGCTGCCAACCAGCTGATTTCCATGGAAGCCCCTGGACTCAACAAGGGTGCCTGAAAGCCTATGGCAGGAAGAGGGAACCCACCTGCGAGGTCCAGAACCAGGTGGGATTGCTGGCTTGGCTGCATGAGCACTTCAAAACTGCCCATCAGCCAGCCTAATCCTGCCCTTTCAGAGCAGGTTTAGGAGAGCCACAGTGCACAACTCAGGTTCTATGGCAGGCCAATGTCCTTAGACTTACCTAACGCACACTGACAAGGTCAAAAGACCAAACAAAAGCTAAACCCAAGGGCTGTTTCCTAATAAGCACATAAGGACTTAGGTCTTTCTGTAATTAAGAGTTTTTGAATCTGTTTTTTTAAGGGCTTCTTTGGGCTTCCAAACAGACTAAGACAGGGTGCAGCAAGCTCCAAGGCAGTGACAAGCTGTGCTACTGAGACTTGATAGCACAGAAGGGACTTGTGTGGGGATGACACCAGTGCCCCATCAGAACGGTTGTGTGGCTGACCTGCAGGCCATGCCTCTCAGAGGGTTTATCAGCATGGGTACAAGGCCATACTGCTCTAAATTGCTGCTAATTCTGGGACAGACCAGGCTGGCAACAGTTCAGGGCTCTGCTCTTCCCCACAGCACTGCCTGCAAAGCCTCCTTAAATAAAATGCCCCAAATACAAACATAAAGGCTTCTTGCTTATGTGCTTGGCTCAGGCTCAGAGGCAAATGGGAATGAATAGCTGCAGGTACAGTAGCATCTGTGTTCTTACCAGACTGGCTCTCCTCCGGGCCCTCTGCAGGCAAGGTTTTAGGAATTGCATCCAACTCGTGTCTGTTCTTTGTCTTTCTCAGCGTGAACCCTTTCCTTATGTCAGCTAGCAGCGCATCGATGACACACATCTCCTCTTGCTTCACCACCCCCTTCTTAACTGGGAGAGAGACAGATTGGGGTGTTAAATCTGCACATGAGGTGGGGCAGAAGGAGACTGCAGTGATGCTATTGCTTGGGGTTGGTACTGCTGTGCTGGAACAAGCAACCACTGGGCAAAACCAAGGCACCAATGCCAGGCCTGGCAGCAGCCCATGCTCCTTGCCCCCGCAGCAGTGTGTCCATTCTGAAGCCAAAAGGTATACCCCAAACTCTGGGTGCTACAAGCTGGCACCAGCTCTGCCCAGGCTTGTGCCTGGTTGTACCATGACACTGAAAAACCTCCTGTTTGCTATCCATGTTGGTGGCAGCCTTTTTTTTTTTTGGAGGGAAAATAATACAGACTTTCCTTTCAGGTGCTTTCAAATGTACTTTTCAGTTGTGCCTTTTATTTTTGCACAGAGAAATACAGATTGAAGTTACCTGCAGGATTTCTGGGCTGATGCCAACCTCATGAAGTTTAACCAAGCCAAGTGCAAGGTCCTACACCTGGGTCAGAGCAATCCCACGCACAGCTACAGGTTGGGCAGAGAAGAGATTCAGAGCAGCCCTGCGGAGAAGGACTTGGGGGTGTTGGTGGATGAGAAAAGGAACATGAGCCAGCAGTGTGTGCTCACAGCCCAGAAAGCCAACTGTATCCTGGGCTGCATCAAAAGGAGCGTGACCAGCAGGTCGAAGGAGGTGATCCTGCCCCTCTACTCTGCTCTTGTGAGACCTCACTTGGAGTACTGTGTGCAGTTCTGGTGTCCTCAACATAAAAAGGACATGGAACTGTTGGAACAAGTCCAGAGAAGGGCCATGAGGATGATCAGGGAACTGGAGCACCTCCTGTATGAAGACAGGCTGAGGAAGTTGGGGCTGTTCAGCCTGGAGAAGAGAAGGCTGCGTGGAGACCTCATAGCAGCCTTCCAGTATCTGAAGGGGGCCTATAGGGATGGACAATTCATTAGGGACTGTAGTGACAGGACAAGGGGTAATGGGTTAAAACTTAAACAGGGGAAGTTTAGATTGGAAGGAAGAAATTCTTTACTGTTAGGATGATGAGGTACTGGAATGGGTTGCCCAAGGAAGTTGTGAATGCTCCATCCCTGGTGGTGTTCGAGGCCAGGCTGGATAGAGCCTTGGGTGATATGGTTTAGTGTGAGGTGTCCCTGCCCATGGCAGGGGGGTTGGAACTAGATGATCTTAAGGTCCATTCCAACCCTAACTATTCTATGATTCTATGATTTTTGGGATATCAGTAGTCTGTGGTAGAGAGATTATTCAAGCGTATATAGGTATTTCGGAGGTTGGGGAAGTCAAATGTTTCTTGTGAGATCTGGAATTCAAAAGTTATGTTTAGAAACTGAAAAGTTAACTGAAATGTTTCAATTTGATTTTTTTTTTCTGCTATTCAGTCAGCAAACCTAAAATTAACTTCTCTGCCCAGCTACAACTGTGAAATATCAGTTCTCAGCTACGGCTGAAAGACATTAAGGCTAAAAGCTTTTAGTCATCAGCATGTGGAAACCCACAAAATAAATTACCACTGCCGGTCCATTAAAGCGGGGCCAGTAAAAAGCTCCTCTCAGCTCCATCTCTCTTTTTTGAAGTCCTTTCAGATACTCACTGACTTTTCCGTTTTCTCCCTTCTGTCTTTTCCCTTCTTCCTCTTCCAGCTGTTTCTTTCTCTTCTCTGCTTTGGCAGCTTGCTCCTTTCTGTCCTTGTTCTCCTGCAGTGAGGTAACAAGGGCATGAGAAGAGTGGCAATGTCTGCTAGAGAAGCTGATGAAAAGAAAGATCCAGAGATTGTTGCAAGGGAGGATAAGAAATTCTGGCCTTATCCTGTGCAGTAAATAAAATGGGCATATGGAATAGGGGTTGTCTTGCCAAAAGCCAACACCACTGGGCTTGGCCAGGACTCAGCCACATCCCAGTGAGAGGTGACAGTGGTGAGCTGTCCAACACAGCTACCTACCAGTGTGCAGATCTTCCACCTGACCTTTAGCTGAGACAGAAGTGGAAGGTACTGAAGCCACAATTCCCTCCAAACTGCTGGCTTCTTTACTACACATCCCTTTTCTGAGTCTGTTTGCTCAGGTTGGAGTAAAGGGTTAAGTTTTATTAGCCCCTTCCTCTAAAACTTGACACTTGACTGGAGTCAAGTGTGACTTGACTCCAAAGCACCTTTGTGACTCTGCAGCTAAAGTTGCACCAAAATCCCAAAACACCAGCGTCTGGGCCAGGCCAGGAGCACCAGCACTGCATGAGGATGCTGTGATCAGACACCTCTTCACTGGGTGATGTCATGTGAAGCACTGAAAGGAGGAGGCCATAACCAGCATCTTCCCCTCATTGGATTTGAGTACCTATCCCACCGCTGTCAGAGAAGAGGCATGCACCAGTACTAGGGATGCTCAGCATTGTGTGTGCAGATGCCAACCTTCAGGACTCGGATGAAGAGGTCTCTGAAGGTCTTCATGGTGTTAAATATGTCCTCTAAGGACAACTTGCTTGGGTCTTCACAGAGATAATTTGCAAGTTCTTCTCTCTTCCTTTCAATGGTTTCAAATTCTTCTTCTAGCTTTCTGGAGGCATCAATGCTATCCTGAAATGCATTTAATATACACAGTAAAACACCATCCAGAGGACAAGGAGTGAAGTGCGCTTAAAGGAAAAAGGATGTCAGTGTTAAGAGCTTGGAGTAGGCTGCAGCTTTTATCTGCATCAGAGCTTAAAATGTGGGGAGAAACTAAGAATTCCGGATGACATTTGCCCCTGCCAACCGTGCTGTGCCAATTTACAAGGGTGGCTTGGGCAAGACATGATAAGCTCAATGTAAAGCTTAATCTCAGCTGAAGGGCTTTATTATGTGATCCACATAGATAGAGGGTGAACAACTTCACTCAATGAAGTCACTTCACATACCATGTGGAGAGAACAGTTGGGGCAGGTGCCTTAGGAAACGGCCTCACCAAAGGTATCTAGGTCTGGGGTGGAGCTGGCAATAGGACACTAATGGGTTGTGTGGCATTGTAGCCTATTTCCAAATCTGAGAGCATGTTTCCTAGCAATATTTTCCACCCTTCATGAGCTTACTCAGCTGCACATGTATTGCGGACTGCCTGTGTGTGTGTAATGGGAGAGATACAACAGAGCTCCATTACTGACCTGGATAGGTTTCTCATACTGTTGTTTCACATCATCGTTTGATGATAAGACTTTTCGCTGAAGCTCTAGCAACTTCTTTAAATTGGTACTGGACTCCATGCGTATAATATCAAGATTAATTCTGAAATCACACAGAACCCCTCCATTAGCTGATACTCCAGCATCTTGTGCTGACCAAAGAATGGACAGGTCTGAGCTGGCAGCTTGGCTGTCTCTCTACTTCCCATCACTTCACTGAACTGAAGCCTGCGATCTGAACTATCATCTATACAGTCTGAGCTCACAGAAAACAGCTTCCCTCCAACAGCACCTATGAAAAGGCTGCCAGGTTTACCTACAATTTTATGTAAATGTCAAAAATAGCCCACCTATTCAAAGGGCTGTTCTCCACCCCCAGAGCTTGGCATTAGCCACTTTCCCTGGTTGAAGGCATTTCTGGGTAGCTGGCCTTCACAAGCTCCTGGTACCACAAAGACAGTGCAGATATTGGAAGGGCCTGGGAGGCAGCAAATTAGCTCTGCAAATTTCAGCCCTAAGTGCTGCCAGCTGTGGTAGAACTAATCTATATTAAAGGGGTTTCAACATTTGTCAACCAAATCTTTCGGTTAAAACTAAGTAAGATGCTGTTTCTTTAATGTGCTATACCAGCTGTGTGTGTCCTAATTTCTGGTACATTGTTGATATGCATGGGATTTATTTTTATTTTGAAGGAAGTGACACACAATTTTACCCTGCTGCTTTTGAAACATATTCAAGATCCTTTGGCAGTTCCAGTAGGTCCTTGTGGCTGTTTTCTACTTCCTGAAGCGGAAGAGAGAAAGAAGTGTTACTTGCTGTAGCAGGAGCTAAGAGAGGAAGCTGAGGAGAAAAGACACAGGCAGAAGTGCTTGGGAAGGAGGACTGTGCCAAGTCCTGCTGCTGCCCCTCCTCTGCAGTTTGCCAAGACACATTCAAAACAGTATGGCACATTCAGAGGGGAAAGGCATTACTCCTGGGCTATAAAACCATACAAGAAGGCTGAATGTTCAGAAATACTTATAGTTCAAAGCAAAGTTGACCTGCTGCTAAGTTCTTTTTCTCCTTATCCTGAAACAGCTACTCTTGACCATGGGAAGAGGCAGAACTGTGGTTTGATGCAGTTGGACACTTTCTACAGTTCCAGAAGGGTTTCAAAAGGGCTTGAATCTTATTTGCATAATTTACTTTCATGGCTGTGCTTGCTGAAGCTACTGCTGCCTAAAGCAGGGCCCGAACTTGCGTAACTGCAATGGAGGGACTTTGATGAATGAAGGTGGCAGAGCAGAGCATGGAGAAAAAAGTTAAAAACAGTGATTCAGAGAGCAAGAAAGCAGTTGGCGCTTAGAGAGGAACAATAAAAGCTTGAGCATAGTCTCATGGAGAGAGGAGCAGCTGTAGAAAGGCAGAAGGGCTGAATGGGTACAGACCAGCCAGGATAGCTTTGGTGGCCATGTGCTCTGTGGTTTGCAGCTGATGGCGTGCAGATTGCACAAATATGAAAAAGGAAGTTCCAGCCATTGAGGGGAAAGATGCTGGAGGAAAGCAGAACAAGTCTTAAAACAAGGAGCATCCTGAACAGTGCCCACAAGCAGCCTCCACCAAGTAATTCCAACATTCCCAGCTTGTGACACTGCAGCTAGCCAGAGGGGATATGAATATGAGAGTGTGGCTTTAACTGAGAGTAGGAGAAATGGTTCATTCATGATAAGTCTCTCCCCCTTCCCTGTCACCCAGGACTTGGCATTTGTACCTCCAGAATGTGGTGCAGCAGCGTAATGCGGGTTTGGTTTGCTTTGGTTTCTGTTAGTTTGAGTAAAGTGCTGATTTTAAACCCGTCAGCATCGCCTGTGTGACTTCCCTACAAGATAAAAACAAAGCAGATGTAACTTCTGTGTCCATTTAAATGACAACCTTAGAAGAGACCACCCACACATAATGGGGGCAGAAGAAGACAAAATAAGTACTTACATAGTTCAGGAAGTTTCCAACTTTGAGAATCAGTTGACAAAAGAGCGGCAGGCGATGACTGTTCAGAAGATCTGAAAAACATAAAGGACTTTTAAACAAAAGCCTCTGTTACACCAGAATATTTCCTAAACCACACTGAAATAGGGGTTCTGAATTCCAAAATCTAAATTCAAATCTGATATTTCAGCTTTGAAGCCCAATGGCCCAACTTGCAGAGAAACTGATTCTAGATAGATTCAATTCCATGAGCTGTAAAAGTTTTCGGGGACTTAAGTTTCTTTCTTTCTTTCCACCTGGTCTCTCAGTCCTAATGGAAAATAACCTGGAGTTGGAGCCCTCTCACTCACAGCCATCAACTTGCTGCCTTGTTTGGAAGTACCCTGATTTACCGTGGTGTAAGCAAGGGTAAATGGGCTGCAATTTTAATCTTGCAGATTCCATTCAGTTGTGCAGTGAAACCAGTTCTGACAGCCCTGTGATTACTGGCTGGCTGCTAAAACCAGACACGCTCACCTTGTTCTTGATCTTGCATGGTGGAGGTGATTATCAGGGCATGAAGGATACAGTCCTTGTCCTTATTCTTATGACAGGGTGCTGCAGTGGTGTGCTTTCTGAAGCACTTGGCTTTGAGGCAGGAACAGGTCTAAAAGGACAACTGAGCTCATGGGAAGACACTTTTAGGGGAAAGCTTCAATTCATTCCAGCAGGCAGCAGTGATGCCAGCTGGAGAAACCCCCAGCAGGCAGCTGGGGAAACTGGCTCTGTTGTGTTGACAGCACCCGATAGTGTCAAAACAGCATCCTGCTCTCAGCAGAGTGGGACCTGAGGTTTCTGGCATATGAAGCCAAAACCTATTGCATGATCTCTCCGTGTACACACAATAATTGAGCATCTGCAAATTATAGCCCCCAAAACCAAACTTTTTATTCTGATTCCATTTGTAAGCAGGGAAGAACTAAAGCATCACTACTTCCTGGGGAAAGTGCTTTCCTGGCAGCAAAGAAAATTGCCATGTGAAGGCCTTAATGTGACAAATAGTGATGGATGAATTAGCTGTAACGGGACCAGCTCTGCTGTCTGAATTCAGCTCCTCTGAAAGAGTTGATGAGCTTCCAATGCTTCACTGTTGAAAGTGTTTCAGAGGAATACATCTGCTGCAGCAAAAGAGGGCCGAGCGTTTGGAAAAATGATCTCTGGTCCTATTAAAGGCTTTGACCACCAGTGGAAATGCCTAAAGCTGTACCCCAGCGCACCAGTGAATGAACCACAGAGGAGTTTTTCTGGGAGCTGGGTAGCGTAGCTCCCCCTGGAGCTTTGGGAGGTTTAAAGCTTCTTGTCATGAATAAGATATAGAAATAAAGCCAGGACATTCACCTTCACAGGCTCTCCGGATGGCTTCAGCTTTCGGCTGAATCATGTCCAGCACAACGATGGTCTCTTCACAGATCAGCATACATTCAATGCGCAGCTGGTAGCTAAGGAAAGAGATCGAATCAAAGCTTAAGGCTGATCTCAGCCAGCACAGCAGCCCTCCTCCCACATCACAGGTAAGACTGGCCACCCCATAACATCATTGTCAACCACATCCACATGACACCAGTGTTTGTGGCTTGTGAAGGGAGGCAAGGGGCTGCTTTTTGCCTTGGGAAACAGTGGGGATGTAGTTTCTGCTGTCACACTGTGATCAAAGAGAAGATTGATCACTGTGTGAGATATAGGTTCCTCCTTCTGGGCAAGTCTGACCCTGGGTCTGGGCCAGTTTCTGCTGCTTCAGAGGGAGAGGAGGTGCTGAAGCAACAACAGCCCTTCATCTAAGGGCAATGAGGAAAGGGATGGCTCTAAGGTGGAAGGAGGAATCCACCAGCTATATCCATCAGTGTTGGTCTGCGAGTATCCTACAAAGAAACTTAAACTTCCCAGTGGTAAACCAAGAAAAAGATTAGGCTGAAGTTCATGAGCAACACCCTTACCTTGGAATCTGAAGGAGGAGAAGATAAAACTGATCTGCGTTCGCTAGTTTTGATTTCTCTTCTTTGAAGGCCTTCAGGTTTTCTGTCTAATGAGAGAAATAAAGAATCAAGACTTCACAACTGCAATGCATGTTCAGCCTTGGAACTAAGGTTACCATTTTTCCTCCTGACCTCATGCTTTTCAGGCAGAAGCTTCAGCAACTGCTTCAGAACCTCAACGTCAAACTTGGTCCGGTCCCCATTCTGGACCATGGCAGCCACCTCTTCGTTGGAGCTGTGGGGAGAAAGAGCAGAGTGATATGTCACCCAAAGACCCCTCTTCCACAGCTGCACACTACCAAGACATGTATCTGCTTAAGCTCCCTGCATTTTCCCTAGTGAGAGCCACAATAATCCACAAGCTAAGATGTGTCCCTATGATATGTCTCTGTGAACTTAGAACTGGGACCTGGATCCCTGCTATGCTCCAAATTTTGGTTCTGGCCCTGGTCAAATGACTCAAGGCTAGAGATCAATCCTGCAACTCAGATCTCTGTCTCTGGGGATTTGAATACCTTAAAAGAAATCTAATTCTTAACTTCTCCACTGCCCTTGTTTTGAGGAGGGATTTGACCTCCAGAGGTGTCTCACAATCTATCACCAGAAAAGTCATCTTTTGATGACAATATCATCTGTAACTTGGTGTGCTGGTTTGGCTGGAGTAGTTATTTTCTTCATGGAGGCTAATATGAGGCCATGCTTTGGATTTGTTCTGGAAACAGTACTGATAACACAGGGATGTTTTTGTTACTGCTGAGAAGTGCTTACAGAGAGTCAAGGTCTTTTCTGCTTCTCACCCCACCAGCAGGGAGGCTGGAAGTGCACAAGGAGTTGGGAGGGGACACATCTGGGACAGGTGACCCCAAGTGACCAAAGGGATATTCCATACCATATGGTGCCATGCTCAGCTATACAAAGCTGGGGAAAGAAGAAGGAAGGGGGGACATTTGGAGTTATGATGTTTTGTCTTCCCAAATAGCCATTATGTGTGATGGAGCCCTGATGTCCTTCCTGGAGATGGCTGAACACCTGCCTGCTGATGGGAAGGGGTGAAGGAATTCCTTGTTTCACTTTGCTTGTGTGCGCAGCTTTTGCTTTATCTATTAAACTGCCTTTATCTCAACCTGTGAGTTTTCTCCCTTTTACTCTTCTGGTTCTCTCCCCCATGCCACAGAGAGGGCAGTGAGTAAGCAGCCGAATGGTGCTTAGTTGCTGGCTGGGGTTAAACCATCATATATGGAGATGTAACACCTTTGCCAACATATGGGGATGTTGTATGTAAAAACATAATTAAAAATTAAGCCCCTAAATTTAGTATTTTAAAGACAGTGTAGGAGAAACTGGGAAATCTTTAGATGTTTCAGTAACACAGATCAGTATTGGCTTTTTAAAATAGATTTCATGAGGAACTTCCAGATACTATGCAAAACCTGTTCAAAACTTTGTCAACTGTCATAAAAAATTGCCATATCTTACCATTTAAATTGCTTCAAAAATATGTTCAAATTGAGACTTTTCTTGGAGTCCAAAAATGTGATCTTCATTAAAGAAAAAGAAGATATCTCGTATTAGATGAGTTGTTTGTAGTGATCTTTATCCGAAAGAATGAGAGGGAGCTCCTCACCTCCTTTGGTTCTGCCTTCACTGGTGCAGGTGTTTTCTCTTTGGGGGTTGCTTGTGGAAAGCAGAAGAGCTGCTCTATGCTTGTGTAATTTGGCTCTATAGTTTCCTCGCTGCTGCTGCTCACGGAAGCCCACATTGAGTGACCTTCTGAAAAGAGAAAAGGTGTTCAGACTGACTACAGGGACAGCCGAAAGCTCCTGGGTTCTGGGACAATGTGAGTTGCTAGAAGGGACGTCTCTCAGAAGTTGAATCAAATAAGAAGAGATCTTATTCCTGGACAAATGCTAATTATTGAGGAGGGGTAAATCCCACAGGCAGGATTCAAAGGGCCCAAAGGGTAATTAAACCTGGTGCTTTACCCCAAGATATGCTGGTAAGGGGATGCAGCACTGGGCACACAAAGGCCATACAGCTCATATAGCCTCCCTATACGACTGCATTCTACTCCACAGAAGGCAAACTAGATCAGCATGAGAAAGACCTTGGCCATTTCTTTTCTGGTCCCTGACTGATGTTATTTTTGCTTCCTTGCATGCTAGCTGAGGGACTGGCCACCACCTGGGTGTTTTCTGACTGTGTCCTTCCTCCATTTTTCATTTTGTAATTGAACCTTCTTGTAAAATGCTGGCTATAGGACTGCTTGAATTAATTCTCACTGCACTTGCTTAAAAATATTATATTTTCTTTTTAAATCACCTAAACATGCCTGTAGAAGTCGCTACTGAAATAATCCCAACAATTAACTTCTCTTGTGATTGAAAACAAGCTTTATTTAGACTTCACCTATGCCAGCTTCTGTGAGGACTTGCTTGTCTAGGACAAAGCTGATGTTGCCTGTCCAGGCTTCTCCTCACATTTCATTCTGGATCACTCTTTGGATCCATTAGGAGAGGGAAATGTAACCCAAAAATCAAGACACAAGTCAGGGATTCTCACAAATCTCCAGTTCTTTCAGTGTCTTTCTTGAACTGTGATGTGATCCTTACCTGTACTCTTACTCATGACTTTAATATACCCAGATACAACTATACATGAACTAGGGAACGAAGGTCTGGGGAACCCAGATCAGAGCCTGTTGAGAACACAAGCCTAAGGCATGTTATGGTGGATTTGGGGAATGTTCCCATCCCTCCCCCTGCTTCTAATTTCAAAGTATTTCAGCTATAAACCAGCTATTATAAACTACTGATTTAGTTGGAATGGTTATTTTATCAGTAGTTTTGTGCTACTATTATTTACTTAAGCTCTGCAGGTTAGATATAATGGAAATCAGGGAAGTTCTGTATCCAAGTGGAGTCAACCACATTTGACAAACTCAAAGACAGTGTTTTTTCCCTGGGTCACCTTCAAAGCAGCTGTGACTGTGCCAGAAGCACCCACCTCTCACCACATTGGAGGGCAGCTTCTGCCAGTTCAGTTTCTTCATTCTCAATGTTGGCGTCTTCACTGTCTTGCGGGGAGGCCTGCCCAAGCCAAGAGGGCAGCTGAACTGGGTGGCCACCACAGCTTCTATATGCTCTCCTGCCATGCTGGGCAATGGGGGTGGAGGAGGAGGCATGCCCCCCATGCCAGGCAATGGGGGTGGAGGGGGAGGGATGCCCCCCATGCCAGGCAATAGGGGTGGAGGTGGAGGGATGCCCCCCATGCCGGGCAATGGGGGTGGAGGGGGAGGGATGCCCCCCATGCCGGGCAATGGGGGTGCAGGGGGAGGGATGCCCCCCATGCCGGGCAATGGGGGTGGAGGTGGAGGGATGCCCCCCATGCCGGGCAATGGGGGTGCAGGGGGAGGGATGCCCCCCATGCCGGGCAATGGGGGTGCAGGGGGAGGGATGCCCACCATGCCGGGCAATGGGGGTGCAGGGGGAGGGATGCCCACCATGCCGGGCAATGGGGGTGCAGGGGGAGACAAGTCAGGGAGTGGAGGGGCTGTAGTTGCATTCATCATGGGGGATGTGGGGGTCACAGCAGCTATGCCAGAGGGTGGGTGTAGAGGTGGGGGTGACGGCGGTGCCAGAGCAGCATTGGGTGAAGGGTTAGATGTCTCTGGCAAAGCAGAGCAGGCTGTGAGCTGGGAACATGAGTTCTTTTCATTGGGAGGTGGCCCTGAGGGAGTTTCTGATGCCTTGGAGGGGTTTGAAGATCCTGCTGGACTCTGAGCTGCATGTGCACATGGTTCTAGCTCAGCCTGGAGGCCTTCATTCACATTCCCAGACAACCGGTTTTCAGCTCGCTTTTGCTTGTTTGGATGTTTCTTGATAGACAGCAGCCTCTCGATAACTTCTTCAACTGTGTTCCCCTGGACTAGAGAAATGAGTCAGAGGTCAGAGAAGGGGATGAAGCCCAAAGGTTGGTTCATGCTATTCAACCCTCACCAAGGAGCGGATCTGAAGCCACAGAGACCACTGCCTGCTGTCACTTTACATAACTGCACTTCTAGCTTCCAGGCAATTTCCCATGGTTCTGACCAACTTTTTTGAGCATGACTGCCAGCAACACTGCCCAGCAGTAGCAGCAGGATGCCAACAAGGACAGATTCCCACTGACTCCCACAACCCAAAGCTCAGGGCTTAACCATCAAAGCAAGACTATGAATCCTGAGCCCACGGCTAAATGTGGCTAGCTTTCACTGTCATCCGCATGGCTGGGGCTTTGCGTTGAGACTTGACTCTGCGCAGGAGATGTAGCTTTGTCCCACCTTCAGCTCTTAACAAGTCCCATAGATTATTTCTTATACATTTGGGAAGGACTTTGGTGGGCAGCGGGTAGGACAAGGGAAAACAAGAGGACAGTGCGAGGCTGGAAAGCTGGATGGATATGTCATTCTTACTGTCATTTGCAAGCAAAAGGGCTCTGTTCACTACTGCATCCAAGGACTCCCACAGCAGGAGGCTGGAGCGATGAGATGGTTCTAAGTGCAGCAGGCTCTGGAGGATGGACAGTAGTTGGACGGACACCGGAGAGCGGCTCACCTGGAAAATAGGGCAGCTTTCTATTACAGCTAGGCTGGGTCCAAGCAAAGTGTGTTAACTTTGCCATTGCATGACTTTTCACCCCACCTGAGGGCCTACTTACTTTATTGAAGAGAGATGAAAAGACCTCATGATGATCGTTCATGTTTATCCCATCACATATCTTTAATAATTCCTCATCATCTTCTATTTTGAACTCCTCAAATGTATCACACTGGATAAGCAGATCCTCCTCCTCTATGTCTCTGCAATATTACAGCATTCATTTTCACTGGAGAGCCCTTCACTGATTTTCAGATTATTATTTTTGTTTACATGGCTTTTATCTCTTTGCCTCTCAGACTCAGACAGTAAGTGTTGAAAGTAACCAACTGCACCTTATTTATAAAGGACCAAATTTCATCCGAGCATCCTTTCTTGAATGGAATGTACCTCTTTCTAGAGTTAACGCATACAAATGAATGGGACTTTTCATGGCATAACCTGGCTCTGTGTATGCTTTGTATAGACTTCTCCTTGGAGCTGTAACAGAAGTGGCATTTCCACCTTTTTTGTAACTGGGCCACCTCTATTTATTTATATATTTTTTTAATGTCAAGGCAAATTAAGAATATTCCAGTGACATTTCTGTTTGAATAAAACTTCCCTCTCTGTTACTCAAAATTGGATTGACAAAACTCCAGCCATTCTAAAGCTAACTTTTTCAGAACTCTTGAGACAACTCAGAGATGGAACTCTATGCTTGCTAACTGGCACTACTGAAAAATCTTCTCTTCCCTAATTTTTGTGGGGTTGGATGGAACAATTCCAGTTATATGGATAACTGCAACTCACATATAATGCATTCTAGGATTTACCATGGGTGTTTCTGACAGAACATTATTTTAAAATTAAGACACTGCAAAGACAGTTATATCAGATATGCATTAGTAAACTGCTTTAGTTGGATGCTTCTGGGAGAACACCAGCAGTGAAAGGGTTTGAATGTAGCAAACCACTCATTGAGCTCTCAGCATCACTTCAGGTTCAGTCTGAAACACAGCCTCAACAAGGATGTCGCTGAGCCTTGCTCCATTGTGCCCAGAGACGCTGTCAGTGCCATCTGCACCAACAGCTGTCCCTGTGACACTGCAGTTGGCAAGAGCATCTTAACACTGGCCTAGTGCCCCCAGTTCCCATGTAATGGGGGAATACAAGTGTAGTCCGCTCCACCCAGGTACACTTGACTTCACACAGCTGAAAGGTGATAAGTATTAAGTTTCCACACCTTAAGTTACTATGAATCTCGCTTATAAAAGAAAATTTAAACAGTGATCCTTACCTTAGCTTGTCTAAAATATCCAACAGCTGAAGACCTGGGAGAACAAAAAAAGTAGGTATGTTGGCATTATGACCTACTTGGTATTGATCTGTTTTGATTTTTACATAATGTTATGCTCAGAAACACTTTTTGCAGAGAGAAAATGTGAAAATATCTTCAGATGGATCACACAAAGTAGGTAGGGTGATTTGGTAAATGAAGAGACCCATGGTACACACGTCTGCAGCTGTGTGAACCACTGCAGCATCCCCCTGGAGTTACTGAGGGACACAGGCAATTCTGGGGCATGAGCCACCTCATTACAAACTAGACATCTAAAATCAGTCAGATGGACAGTGCGGTCAAATGCCCCTTGCTATCAACAGAGAGAAATGAAGCTCAGGCTCACCAACTCACATGTGTGTATCACGTGAGGTAAGTCCTAACAAAGGTACCTAGGATCCCAATATTCAAGCAGTTGGAAAGTATTTCTGTACCACAGGGCAGCTTCTGTGGCTAAACTGAGTAGACACAGGGTGAAGAAACCTTATTTACTCTTACGAGGAGTTGCAACATATGCAAATGTGGCTACATAAGATGGCTGGCTATAGAAATGTATTGAAAAGTGACACAGTCCTGCTGGAATTCCAGAAAAGAGCAAAGCTATGAGAAAGCAGCAAAGTTAAAAAAGTATGGTTACATAAAAGTTACTGAAGGTAACAGAATTCAAAAAAAAGGAAAATGCCTTTAATATTTGCAGTTTTGCTCCCAGCCCTCTTTAGTCACCTTATGGATACATCCAAAAAAACAAAAAACAAAAAACACCTGGCAACTGATTTTCTCCAGAGAAAGTTAAATGCAACAAACATCTTTACCAATAAACTCATTTCTGATTTGTGTCCTTGTTCTTAGCTCTTCTTTCCCCAGTATGATGGCATTGATAGCACTCAGCAGTGTAACCATGTACGGCACGTTATCTGCGTTGGAGAGCTCGTTCATTATAATGCTGAATCGATATTGCTGGTTCTTCACACTCTGTTAATAACACAAGTGATATTTCTATTCAGACAGTTCAGAAATGTCTACCACTTTGGTGCAGGCTGTCAAATGGAATTAAAACCTCTTAAAAACCTCTCAGTTTACCCCACTGTGCACAAGACAGGAAAATAGGTGAAAACAGCACTCCTCCATTATGAAGCAGGGTCTGGTTGGCAGAGAAAGTCAGTGAAACTCCTCTTGGATCTCCATGCTTTCTGATAACTGAGGCACCTATCAGAGCTTGTGGCCAGTGAAACTCATAGATGTGGCAACATCTTTTTTGCTAATTGGGTTGTGCTTTTCCTGCCAGAAACGACCTTGTGGTTGGCAGCTGTCTGTCCAGACAAGTCACAGTGCCACAGATTTATGCTGACCAGGCCAAATTTCCTATCGTTATCGCCCCATAAATCCCTGCCTCTCTTATTGAAACGATGCAAAATTACCTTAACTCTCAGCCCTATTTTGTGGTACATGGATCTACCTGCATGGATAAGACCAGAGCCATACCTCCTGCTACAGCCCAACACTTGCCTTGTAATGGTCCAAGGCATCCAAAGCCAAAGCGTGGCCATCAGATGAGTAAATGCACAGTGCAGCCAGGAGCTCAAATATTTGCTTTTTGACCATGACATTAGTTGTGTCAAGTGCTGGAGGAAAAACAAAACAAAAAAGAATTTAGAACGACATTAATGTTCTGAATATCAGTGTCTTTTGCTACATGGGTCATGATCAGTGGTAGAAAAAGGACTCAAGAAGTGGAGCCACTACATGGAAGATGGGAAGAGAAATATCCCAATGCATAGATATCCCATCCCAATAGCGTTATGTGATGTAAATTTCTAGTGTGAACAGTAAATGCTACAGGCACCCTACTGGCATTTTGCTGCAGCTTGCATCGATTCCATGTACCAGTGGCATGCTGCAACAGCAGCCAAGATTTCAGCACCCACAGTCACACATCTCATTTCCCATTTTCACATATGTGTATTTTCCAGAACAGCAGATGAATCATTTTCATCAACTAATGAGCCTTATTTTTAGTGCAGAGACATCCAATGTGCATATCAAGTAGGCCAATTGTTCTAACCAGGCCCCATGAATTCCCCTTTTCCCACTTCTCTTTCTCTGTCAGCCCTTAGAGCTAGAAGGGGGTGGATGAGACCATCTTATATTTTTTATTAATGCCCAAAGAAGCTCAACCACTGAAAAGCCCAGCTTGCCTCCCTGTTTCCACAGCACAAAAATACAGCTCTGAATTTCACATGGGTTAAGAAAGTGCAGGGTGGACAGGAAAAAGACTTCAAAACTGAGGAGGGGAACAAGCCAGCTTTCAGACTAAATGCATTTTGAAGAGCTATTAATAAGGGTTTCTGGGCACAGCTGTGATCTCAGCTCTGTGGAGCAGCACAGAAGTTATCCTCCCAGCAGCACCATTATTAAGCGCTATACAGTAACTCCTAGGAGATGCCCTGATGAGTTTCATACCTAATGACGAACCAACTAAATGGCAGCAGAAAGTAAGCGGCACTAGCTACCCACTTTCTAGATGGAACAGACTGAGCAGCACAGAGAATGGACTTTTCTGAGTCTAAACCATGCCACCTTTCCTTATCTTTACAGGCTACAAGTCTTCAAGCCCTTTCAATTCCTCTTCCTTTGCCCTTGGGCAAAGACTAAACAGCAAATGTCTGCTGACAACTGCAGGGTTGAGGACTTCTCATGCCCACATAAGCTAAGTCTGGGTTTATCCCTGGTTTCTCAGTAAACTATGAAGATATTGTGTGGAAATGGCATTGTGTAGCAAAGGCAGCATGATTTCAAAGCAGTATTATTCTAAAGAAGAAAACAATGTCTTTAACCAGTTGCAACCAACAATTTCCAAGAAGCCTGCTGCAGGGCAGGAGAATAAGGAACAGGGAAGTCTGCCCCATGCTGCATATGACGGATGAAGGAGGAAGGTGCCTTCTCACCTTGAAAGAGTTTTCTGACATAGCCCTCATTGCTCACAATGTATTCGATGCCTCTCTGGGAGTTCATAACCGCTCGCACACAGCTAATGCAGGTGAGCTGAAGCAAGGCATCAGAAATCCTGGCCACTCCTCTCCCAGACAGCCTGTCCAGGGCCTCCAGGAGGAGGTCCAGCCCACACAGCTCCAGGAACTGGACCATCCAGCTATCGTCACTGTTCTCCAGGCGCTTCTTCAGCCCAGAGTAGTTCACCACTGATGGCATTTGCAGGAGACGGATGCACAGCTCTGGCTCTGCATTTTCCAGGTTGGCCTCTGACTGGTCAGTCTCCTGGGGTCCGAGTTTCTCCTTCAGAGCAGCCCACTTCTTGTGGGCACCTTCCTTTTTGATTGACATAGTGAACAGTTTGTCCTGAAAGAAAAAGAAAAGACAAAGTGAGAAGTTTGTCTTGACTGACCAACAACCCTCCAGCAGCCAGCGTTTTTCTCCTAGTGATTGGGATGTAAAGCTCAACTGCAGAAGGTCCCCAGCTCTCCAGCATTTATAGCCCACACTAGAATTTGTCCTTCCCCAAAGAAATTCAATATATCCCTTCCTTAACCACATACATTACATTCAGGCCCTGAAAACTCTGTAGAGAGACTCTTAGTACATGTAAGCCAGCAAATACAGTTCTAAAAGTAGCCAATTTACATCAAGCAAAAGGATAAGGTTGGAAGTGGCTTTATCAGCTTTGAACTTCTTATGCCTATTAAACCACTTCAAAGTCTCACTGTGCTGGAGAGGCCATGCAGTTTCTAAGCATTTGCAATGAGATGGAGAAGTAATTTTGAGCATATCCTGCTCATAAGAGCATCTGATTACCCTGTTATTTTTTGCTTTTATGTCTTTTGACTGATGGAGGTTAGTTTTATAGCACTCAACCTCTTCCTGTGTGCTGCAATAGCAAATGTGCATGATAATGTGAGAGCACAACTGGTTGCATGTGAAGGGACAGCAGCAAGAGGCTATGAAAACAGCAGTGTGTCTTTTTGGAAATGGGTACCATCTCTTCAAAGCCCATCTCCATGGAGGACATGGCCTATCTCAGGATGCTGCTAGCAGCAAGGGGGGTGAGGAGCTGATTCAACACAGAGAAATAGCAAAGCCAAGTCTAATTAACTTTTGGTACCAAATTTTATGGTTTTAGGCAGGATTATTATTTCTAAGGCCCACAGTGATTAAGTTATACAATGCAAGTCCTTTTCAAAGCTGAATGCAATCGTTTTGAAGCTGAATTGCTCCCAGAAAGGTCAGTTTGTACCACAAAAGGAGAGGATAAACCTGCTCAACCCAAAACCAGCCACTAACACTACCTTCTCCTCCCTACCACACCACAGGGTCATTAGCTTCCCTGGGCTGGTGAGCATGCACAGGGATCAAAATAACCTGGAGGCCAATTGGCCCCCAAAGCCCAGCACTTGGGGATTTAAGGGATTATAGGAGAGTCTTGCTTTCCCTTACCAGCTCAAGTGCAATAGGTTTCTACCCCTGCAGCATGTACAGAAAGAAATGGGAAAAAAACCCAAGAAATCTCTGAGAGGTTTCATTTGCCAGAAAGCCAAGATAAAGTATGGACCATTTGGAAATAATGGATGGACCAAGTTGGAAATAACTGTTTTTTTTAAAGCTTGCCTTCTGACTTTTCCTGGGGACTGCACTGTTGAGAAAGGTCTTGGCTGCTTTGTTGCAGTAGAGCATCATGGCTTCTGGTTTACCAAAAGCCTTATTTTGGCAGTCACCCCTTGGCAAATATACAGCTAAAAAGTTTGCTCATTTGAGATACACATCATATTACAGGCCTAAACATGTCTCTTGGAAAGATGCAAAGTGGGACAGGACGGGGTATTTCAGAGAGCTTGAACATTTCCCCTGGGAAAAGGCAATGGTGGAACTCTCTGGCAGTGGCATTCAGCTCACAACTCACAGCACCCGTGTTGAGTAAGGGTCAGAGGGGTGATGGAATTAGTGGAATACAGTCACAGCAAATCCTTTTAGAGAGCTCTGAAGAAACCCTCTTGCAGAGTTTCCCTTTGTTTTAATGGGGAAACAGCTGCCAAGTGCCCAGCTGTTCACTGCTCTGCTATCTGGAAAAAAATGATGGTCATAATCGAGAAACATGAAGTTGCAAATATATTATCTAAGAACACAGTGGTAATAAAAAGCACCATATGAAAAAAAACAAACCAAACCCAAAACCCAAACAACAAACCCTCCTGCTAAAGCACAGGCTTGAGTTTCTAAGATTTGTCATCACTGTGTGCAGGCCAGAGCCCTTACTCACTCTTGCTAAAATTCTTGTTGGAATTAGTCACCCCCAGTCACTCCTTTGTACTGCAGACCAGGAATTTGGGTTAGCCTCAGTGCAAAGGAGAAGAGAAATTCTCCCTCTCCAGAGGGAGAAAAACGAAACTATCCTGCCCCAAGGTCACAGCCCTTGGTGATGGGGCAAGGTCCTACATCTTTCACCACAGCTAATTCACAGCTGTGGGGCTGGAGAGACACTCTTAAGGAGCTGTGGTCAGATCCCACCCCATTCTGTGCATGGAACCCAGCAGTCCTCTTCCAATGCCTGGGGTCAAGCCCAGACCTTCAGCATGGGGCAGTGTTGAGGACCATCTGATCTGGATGAAGTGCAGCTCATCCTGCCCAGGCCCATTCTCCAGTGCCTTTCACAATAATCCAACATCCTTCAGCCTTCTGCTGGGAGGATGAATCAGCTGTCCTGTATTTTTTCCTTCTGCACAGGGATGGGCACAAACCCAAGCCCTGGCACTGGGGCCAAGCCCTGGCTTACTGGGTGGGACTCATCCTTCTCTTGGCTCTGCTGTAACCCAGACTCTTTCCTCTCCACAAAGTGAAAGCATGCATCAGGCAGAAAATCTGGTTTTGGGTCCTGTGTGTTCACAGCAGAGTCTTATGGTCCTACTGGTGAGAAAGACTGCCAGAGTAGCTGCTGGAGGAGGATGGTCCTCCTGGATCATGCCAGAGCTTGTGCTGTCTACCCAAGGGGCTGCAGAAGTTCCTACCAGCCACAACCTCCCTCTCTCTCAGGGTGACTTGTTTTTATACTCAGCAAATCACTATTTTTACTTGTATATATTGAAATGTTTCTTATCAAAACAGATAACAAAACAGGCTGGCTTTTTGCTCCCAGTTGTGCAAATACTTCATTATATATCAAAGACAATAAAACAGCATTATTGAACTTAGGCTCAACTGATTTCTGAAAATCAAGCACAACCAAGTGCAACAGGAGACAGGAAATACTGATGAAGAGATAGGAAACCAAGGCAGGTACTTCTCCAAACAGTACCGGCTTGTATTTTTATGTGCTAAGCTGAACAAATTGGATTGATTAAATATTCTTTCCCACAGACAGTGTACTCTTTTTGTAGGGAAGAAAAAAAGACAGCTAATGTATTTAATGATAAAAAAAAGGAAACAAAATAAATAGGAGCTGTACTATATAAATGGAAAGGAAATAAATATGGAGGAGACTGCAGTATGATTCTGCAGATGGTGTGATAAGTCTGTTTACAAACATAGATATGAGTGATACATTATGAATGCAACATCTTTCCATTCTTCCCATTAAGCACAGTGTTGCAAAGCCACTCAGATACATCTTTAAAGGGCTGGTAGTTTCACTTTTTATCTCTGACCACAGGAACTTATTAGCAGGTAAATGATCTCAGCAGAGTGAGACAGATAAGGGCTGAAAATGGAACGCATCTGTCTGCTGTCTCACAGAGGCCATTTAGACTATGCTGGCTGAGGGAAGGAAAGTCCCCTGACAAAAAGAGACAAGATGCTAGATTTAAAAGGCTGAATACATCTTGCCTTGTGCCAGTAGAGGGGCATGGGGAGCTTTGGTTTTTGCTGCCCAGGACACAGAAGAGGATGCGATGGTGGAAGTAATGCCCCCAGCCTCTGCAGCTAGCCATGCCTGCAGCACCCACAGCCTGTTCTCCCCAGCTAAACACTTGGCATCGGGACTGGGTGCTGGGTGCTGCTCCCTAGGGCACAGCCTGATGGTGCCTCTGTGCTTCCTGCTGTGGGGACACCAACAGCCACGACATTCACTGTGATAAATGCAACCCTCTCCTCATCTTGCTTCTCACCCTCAAAGGTCAGTTAGTCCTGATGGGGAATGACAACTAAAGCATCAATGAAAAAAAACTTTGAAGAGATTCCTGTGGGAAACATAAAGGCATCATAAGACTTGTCCTCCTGCAACCAGCCACAGCAACATTGCAGTTCATGGTGCTAACTTTTTGGATCACTGGGTTTGCAAAGCTGTGATGTTCCCTGCATTCACACAAACCAGTTCATAAAATTTCCTCCATTCTTTCTGAATCGGGTGCTTCCCAGAATCAGTTTTCTGTGCCCTTCTGTCCTTCAAGTCAGCTCCTAGGGAGATGACATCTGTGGGAGGTAAATCAGGGCACATCAATACTTTCTCCATCCTGTGAAGCTGTGGAGAAGAGATTTGCACAGCACAGCTTTCAGCTGAAATTATTACATGCCTCCAGGATGACACGGATCACAGCAAGGACCCAGGAGGACTTGTAAAAAGAGATTTCTCAGGGCAGCTAAGTGCAATTGAGTGAAAACAAAAGGGAGAAAAATTACAGCTCAAAACCATTCTGATTTTTTGGGAGCAGACCTGCTGCCCTTGCTGCAAGGATGGGCAGGGGCGAGAGGAAATAGCAGCTCCTTGCTGCCCTTTGAGGAAGTCTGAAAGGACCCTGCCCTACGTGCTGCCCTAGCAGCTGGTGCTAAGGAAGCTCTTTTTCTCTGCTCAGTCCCTCCTTCCTTCTGCGCCTGCTCCTGACGCTCAGGAGCCCGTTCTGCCTGTCTGACTGCTAATGATAGGTTTTGCTTCTGGGTAGTTCCAGTTTTCACTCTGCTGCTAGGAATATGCTAAGTCTTTGCATTTTGCAACATGACAGACAGTCACTAAAAAGAAACAACATCCTGGCTTTGTGCTTTCCAAAACTACTGCCAGAAGCATGATGGGTTTCTTCCTTCTCTCCTGCTTTCACTTGTACTGTTGTGTTTACCCATGTAGTATCTGAACTGCTCGCTCACATACAGGCTAATGAAATCATCCTCCCAAGTACTGAAAGAAGCAGGGACAGGCAGCAACACCACAAATCTCTGGTTTAGAAACCAACCTGACCCCTTGGTGTGGGCCCACCAGCATCAGTAGGAACCATCAGTGTAATGAGTCTCCTAGGGCAGCTGACAGTAACGGTACTATAGGAAACTGAGGCTTGCAAACAAAAGGCATGCTTTGCCCAACAGACCTCAGCATGCAAACCAGCCACTGCTCCATCCTTTCTTCTGCCATAGCCAATAGACTCAGTGATCTTCAGATCTATGTATGCTTGATCCTCACCTGTATCAGAGGCCAGAATGAGTGATAAATGCTTAAAAAAATGAAATGGTCTTGGAATGAGTGCTCAGTCTTGCTCCACATTACTGAAGGAAATGAATTCTCCAGCACAGTGCGTTTTACTTTGGCACAGCCTATGTATAAGGCAAAAAGGAGCTCCCAAAGCAGCCTAGGTTGGCTTTGTCCTCAGAGGCGCTGCACTGTTACAGGGAGTGTTTTGCCTTTAGCAAATGCAGGAGCACAGACATTCGGGCTTCTGTGGCTGGCAGGAAGGATTTGTGCCATTCACACACTGCCTGGGGCTGGCATGGGGCTGACAGTGGCTTCTTCCGGAAATGAACTCCCAGGAAAGGATTTCAGTGCTTAGACAAAAAGGACTGTGGCTTTATATGTATGTATTTTGCCAGTATAGCTCATTACAAAGAAAGGAAAACCACCTTGTCCTGATTCATTGCCATTCACCACTACTGGAATGCTGTGTGCAAGCACAGCTTCTCTCCCCTGGGTAAACACAACCTACGATACCATGTGATGTCTTGCACAAGGGGTAAATATGTCCATTCAATATACATTAGTAGTGATGGGGTTACACCAGGATTAACCACACCAGTAAAAATCATCACTAGTGCCTTCTTCCTCACCAATAAATAAACAAGTAAATAAATAATCAGGCTGCTATCAGTACCACATACAAATCAAGCTCAAGTGAGATGCTTAAGGATGTTTATGTTAGGACCTTCAGTGGCATCTAAACACTTATTTATACTTAACGGTTGTATTAGCTTAGCTTTAAATGGGTTTAAACCCACTCTTTGTTACAACAGTAACACACTCTAAAGACACTCAATATCCAATTTACTTTAACCTCGTAAGCCAGGTTTAAATCAGGTTGGTGCAGCTGTCAGACCTTTGCTTGGGAAATGGCCACTGCCACTGGGAGACCTGGCCAGAAGCACCTCCACCTGCCAGTGATCCTAGCATCATTCAGCATTTTGGGATGTAATTTATTATGATGATTTGGGGGTCAAGTGAGAAGCAGAAACCCAGCAACATGGACAGTTTGGCAATAACTAAGACTCCCGCAGCTGCCACTCAGTAGGAAGCTGTCACACAAACAGACGAGAGCCAAAACCCTTTTATTGCCTTTTGGGGGGTTAATTTTAAACACCTCCACAGGATGCCAAGTGGAGAGAGAAAATGGGCAGAGAGAATAATTCATACCTCAGAGCTGAAGCCAAATTATTTCCTTGTCTCTCTTACACAGAAGGATCCTCTTGACTGGTTGTGTGAGCCTTCACTTCACTGACCAGCTCATTTTCTTCTCTGCTAAGCAACCTTCAGTCAGCAGTCTAAATCCCCACACGAGCATGTCTGCAAATCACAGGCTCTAAGAAAGTTCAACAGGATGTCAGCGTCTAATAGTATGTAAATACCAGTCTTTGGAAAGGCGCAAGGAAGTCATTTTTCTGTAGCCTCCAGGGAATGCATTTGCATGTAACTTGTCACCCTCTCCATTCACTGCACTGGCAGCTGGGAGGGTGACACTTCCCCGTGGGCTGGGGAGAAGGTAGGCTTGCACCCCACCACAGCTCCACCTGCCAGCATGAGGAAGCAGTCCAGGCATGGGGTGACTCAGAGCAAGGAAATGATCAAAGCAGGGAAATGATCTGGTGAAAGGAAGGGGGGAAAAAAAATTAAAAAAAACCCAGGACAAGGATGGCCGGGCTGGGTGGGATGGAGAGTCTGAGAGAGGCAGGCCGTGGGGGCAGCCCCTTCACCTTGCATCAGCTGCGTGGGGGCTTTACAGCTTTGTGGCATTGGGCCTTAAACACTGCAAGATGTTTGAAACCCTGAGAGAGGCAGGACAGCTTAAAATTATGAGGATATCCAACCCGAGGCAGCCCAATCCGGGATTAGCAGCTAGGAGAGGCATAGCAGGGCAAAGGTTGGAGGCTCAGGCAGTGCTCCCCTGCGCAGGGGCTCGATGATGGGAATCCTGCCCTCATCATGGCACTCCTAAGGTCCCACTGAGCTTCAGACCAGCCCAGCTTTTGTGGGCTGAGCAGGCTCTGAAAATTTTCAGAGCTTTTTGTAACAGAAAACTTCTCTGTGCCATTATGGTCAAGATTTCACGTGGAAACAAGTTTGTAAGCCACAGCTGTAAAATGCATCCATTCAGCCTCTCAGGAGGTGTTAACTGAAAGCCAGTTATTATTAAATCGTGAATACTTCAACATGGCCCATTTTAGCAGAGACCTCCTGCCTGGCTCAGGGTGGCAATTAAGCTTCAAATGCTGCTTTTTTCTCACCCTGTGCGGTCTCTATCCTGAACTGAACCCCCTAGATTCAAAGTTGGAGCCCACAGCAAGAGTCTTCCTGCTTGTAGTGGGGAAACTTGGCCCTTGTGTACACAAAAGTGCATCTCCACCAATATTAGAAATACACTGATTAGTCTGTCCTTCAGTTAGTCTTTAAGAGACTATTGCCCTTGTGCTTTCTAGTTAAGGCAGTTTCACCACAACAATTCAATATCCACGGAAATGATCCTGCACAGATCCCCATTCTGCCTTAGGAAGCACTCTGAGGGCATGTTTATGCAGTCCAAACCAAACATTAATTCATGACAGGTTTTGCAACAGAAAATGAATGTCACTTCACATTACATGCCCTCCTAAAGTATAATCCCCAAGTCCTCAAGCGATTAGCCCCTAATGTGGCTCTTGGGAGCAGGATGGGGCTCACAACAGGTTTTAGGGAGAATATAAAATGTTAAGAGAAAAAAAAAAAATATCCTGAAAAGAAAGGATTGTTGATGTTGCAAATTTCTGTTCTTGCAACCATGGAAGAAATTTAAAGGGCTATCAGCTTCCATCAAACTTCATCTGAAGCCTGGACATGTGAGATATGCCAGAAATGTCTGTGTTCTTAGAAAGGCTGCACCATCTCTCCCATAAAAAAATAAGCAGAAGCAGACAAATCTGGCTAAAAAAGCAGAAAAAACAGCTCTAAGGCTTCAGTGTACCTCTGTGGGTCCCATGGCACATGAATAGCAGCAGCAATGGGCAGTAGCTGAGAAAAATGAGGGGGTTTGGATCCCAGCTTCTGCTCCCAGGTTGTGCATCACTTGTGTTGCTTCCAGGGGCTTGGAGCCGTGCCTGGCTGCTGCAGGCAGTTGTCTGTGCCCTCACCAGGCTCTAACGCCAGCCTATGTGAGGCTAACTCACTGACAGAGAGATGCTTCTGCACCCTGCTGAGGTCCATCAACCCAACCGTCTGTAACTTGTCACTAGCAAAGGTATTTGTTTTTCATGGCACAACCAGAGAGAGTCTATGCATAGGGTTGTGTCTCAGACTGAATGCTTTGGGCACTGAGTGAGGGTTTCCTCAGCATCCCTGGCCTCCCCTTCCCTTGAGGGAGCATCAGCAGCCCCATGCTGATGTGCTTGGAGAGCGGTGCTAGTGGGGAGTCCATCCCACCCAGCTCAGCCATCCTTCTTCCTCTTTTTTTTACAGGAGAGCTGAGTGCTGTCCTGGGGAGCAATGCTTTGCCCCCAGACCACAAGGATGTAGGGTGGTAAGGGCATGAATCATTGAGGCTCCATCTCTGCATGTCTGAGCTTCTGTTCCACCAACTTTGCTTTCAGATTGCTCAGAGAGAGGGATAATGGTTTTCCCCCAGCAAATTAGCCCAGCTTTACCCCATTTTTCTAGCAGATGATTTGGTGGCCCTCTGAATAGCAATTACGTCAAAATCAGACATATTAAATCAAGAACTAAGAGTTTAGTCCCACATTAGGTAAAGACGAGTCAAGACCGTCTACGGCTCCAGTATCACTCTGCTGCCTCTGGATTGCAGCGTGGTGGCTCCCCTGCCCACATGGCGGACCCACAAAATCCAATTAAACAGAAATAAATACACCCCATTTGCCCTCAGGAATTAGATTATTCCTAATTACAGCAATCAGTGTCTTCTCACTGCTCTACATTTACATGAAGAATCAGCTCCTGTGCCAGTGGCTTTTCTTATAAGTTGTGTCAAGGATTTTGGAAAGGAGACACCCAGCTTATTTCTGGCTGGCAGGGAGAGATGCCAGCCAGAGGTCTGCTGCGGTGGCTTTTTTCAGTTGATCCTGCCTAAAATACCTTGTTTCATCTGCTACTAAATTACTAAACATCAGCACAGCCAGTATTCAAAAATTACAGGTGAAACAGTCACCTCTGCATCTCTGTGACTTTTTTGTTGGGTACTGCAGCTCCTATGGAGCCAGTGAAGACAACATATTAATAGGGGAAAAATTAGGGTACTGGAAAGAAATCTGAATAATACAACAACGTTCCTTTATTCACCTGAGTACTGAACTCTGCGTTAAGCAACCAGAAGTATCAAAGAAAGTGCTGAAAGGGCACTGAAAAGGTATATGGCCAGGCGAAGGCATACAAATTTAGGAGAAGAGCCCAATCCTCCCCCTGCCCACAAGGAAGAGAAGATGTCTGGCCTTTGCCATGGGGACAGCAGGAAACACCAGAACAACTGCTGGGTAGCAGATAGGGTAGGCCAGCAACGACCTTCCCAGGCACTGGAAGAGCACAGCGAAAGCAGGCGGTTTGCACCCTCCTTGGGAAGTGGAGACACTGAGCATCCTCAGGAAGTCACAGGAGCAAGACAGGAACTCAGCAAGATGCTGGCTCTTCTGCTTACTCAATTTCTCTATGCTCCTTGGAGACTGACAACCCTCCCGCTCTCTTGTCACAGACCAGCTCTCAGACTGCTTTTTTGCTGAATACATTCACTTTATACGACACTATCAGAAAAAAAAAAGGAAAAAAAAAGCTCTCTGAAGTAGTCTATCTGATGGATACTTCCAATAATGAAAATAAAGGACTCTGCTACTGCCAGCACGTGTGTATTTCCGGGAGCTTTGTATTTAATGGGGTTGATCTGCTTTAAATATCCAAAATGTTCTCTCCACAGCTCCTTTGGTAGGAAGCTTCTGCAACAATAAAAACATCCTGCTTTGGGGAGGGTGCTTCCAACTGGGAAGATTAAGCCATTAACTGCAGGGAACTCAGCGCTTTGGACAGGCGTTGACAAAATTTTCTGACAAAACGCCAAACTGCACCAGCAGTTCTACCCTGAGCAAAGGGCACAGACCTATGCATGGGTTTCAAAAAGATTTATGTGCTCCTAAATGCAGGCTGAGTAAAGAGCCTGATATTTATTCAACGTATTTATTCTACACACCTATATTACACCCATGCTAAGGCTGCAGGGGAACCACTTAGGAACTGCCAGGATGAAGGCTGCCAAAGCAGCTGAACTCTGCTCCCTTGCACACACACTGGTGCTGCAATGGTGAGATGTAATTACAGAAAAGACACCTTCTGAGCCCTGCCCCAGTGGGAGGGAGGCAGCCAGGTCTTGTGCAAGGTTTAGCTGTACTCCTCCAGCACAGGCACAAACTCTCCTCACTTGCTCAAGTATGGAGATCTTCAGGCAGGGAATAGCTCTTCCCTAAAAAAACAGTTTGAGGCAGGAGGTCCACAGGGAAAACAGTTATAGGCACCACTAAGCCAAAGAGCTACCAGGATCCATATTAACATTTACAGACATCCCTGCTGAAAAAAGCTATGAAACACCAGAATAGTATATAAGGAAGCAGTGTTTTTCCAGCTGTTCTCCAAACAGGCTACAAATACAACTCCCTCCTATCGAGATCAGCTTTTCCGTTCAGCTGCTAATGAATCATGGCTGCTGGTGCCTCATCTGGTAAACAGCTCAAGAGCAAACATCATGACCATTTTTGCGCAGATAAGGCTGACCATAGCCCAGATTCCTAACGGCACAGGAAAAGTACATGTTGCACACATTAAGGAGAACAGGCATGGATACTGCCTGGTACTTTTCTGTGAGCTTGTCTGAATATGGACGTTACTAGGAGTAACCAGAGAACATGCTCAACTGCTAATTCAAGAAGTTAAGCATCTGAGCCGTTTAAAGAAATTCTTGCAAAAAAGTGGCTTAGCATGGTTTCCAAACTAATCTCCAAAGATGCCTTCGGACTATTTTCTCTACTGCTGGGTGAAAAAGTTTGAAGTCCCTATTTTATAACGCAGTAATCCTAGAATATTGACTGGCTTAACCCTTTGCTTTGCTACAGTAGTTGGTCCAGCTGTTTCAAGAGAACCTAAAGTTGTCCTTCTAGATATGATCCTTCCAGTTCTAACTCAGTATTGGAATTAATATTGAGTGAAGGGATTTTAATATGGCCTCACCAGACGGAGGTTTATGATGGGAAATTCTCGTGCTTAGAGTGACCTTACTACACACAGGTCTAACTTAGATGCAGGATCCCTTATATCAATACTTGGATCTCTTTTAGTTTTTCCTGTATAATAGTTTAAGTCACTTTAGAAACAAGTAGTTGATATTTTTTTTCTTTGCAAAGAAATCAGTTGTTCAGTCATATTCTCAGGTTTGCATAGTCCAAACACCTGCAGCACTTTATGCCAGCTGAGCATGTGGCTGTCACTGATTTTCAAGACTAAAATCACTATATTTATCTGATAAATAAATATACAACTAATACCAGGATATCATTTTATAAGTGATTCATCTCCACACATATGGCTTTCACCAACACATACTTGGAACTGTAATCAGAATAGGGGTTTTGGAATTACAGGCTTGTAAATCAATTTAGCTTTGTGATAGTCCTTTCTCTTACCTTTCTTCTAGGAAATAGAGGCCATACTTATGGCTTGCTAATGGTTGTGGAGGTTCGGTCCATTTCCAGTAATGGAAATAACAAACCCCAGAATTTATCCCCAGGCTTGTAAAAGAAGCCTCAGGACTGGGTAAATACAAAATAACTCATGAATATCGGACAGCTTGTTCTGAAATGTGGAACTACAGACCATCAGTGCATAAACAAGTGAGCAGAGCCAAGCAGGCTGGAAAGCAGCCTCCCAGGGAAGAAATGGAGCAGCTCAGCCAGGCTTCGGATGCAAGCTACTTGCGAAGATGCGTGCTACATCAGCATGATGTAAACCAGAAGGGAAACAAGTTATAAAACCTATCAGGGAATAAAAATATTTATTCCCCAGTTCACCTTCATGGTGGGCTCGAATTTGCACGACCTGTCGTATAAGTCAAGAACAAGCCACATTCACAAATACTTCCTAAATCGCAGAGCGCACAGCTGAAGTGCCAGGTAAATACTGCAATCCAGTTTCTTTTTCTATGAAAACTTTTTTGCCCTGGCTCAGAGCACATTTGTCTGACTGCATTGAACAGGCAGCCGAAAATTAAGCTGACCAACTCTAAAGGATTTTTTTTTAACAACAGAAGTAATTAATCTGCTTCAGAGAATGAATCAGCCTTTTCTGAGCTAGAAACACACAAAGGAGGAGATTGTGGCTGTTTCTGGGTTGTGAGGGAGGATTACTCACACAACTAACACAGCAGAGGCAGCCACCCAGGGTCCATAGTTGTGGGCAGCAAAGGGGGCAAAACTCCAAAGCTGAACCCCAGAACCTCCTGCTGCCACACCATGCATTCAGGGGACCTGCTGCATTGGAGGGAAGGAGCTGGAAGAGATGGGGCTGCACAAAGCTAATGGCACGGGGAGGGCTGTGTGGCTTTGCCTCTCCTCCTGCAGTCCCCCTGGGCTGCACCCCCATCACATGAGGGGCTGTACCTGCCTTCAGAGTAGACTCTTGCAGCAGTAACCATCCTTTTATTTAGATGAAGTACCTTGATCTGGGCCAGGTGGTGCAAAGAGCTGATTTGCCATGGCTTGGGTTGTTTTCAGGCTGTGGGAAGAAAGACATCATTCAACAAAAAGCTGCTACCTTGTACTATGGGAACTTGTGTTATCACCTGGGGCCTTTGTCAGAAAATAACACTAATGCTTAGCTCACTGCTTTCAGCAAACGCCATGCAGTGACTTAACAGAAAAGCAGGATGGACGAGTAGACAGCTCCCAGATAGGGGAAACCAGCACAACAGAAGCAGCATGGAGATAGCTGCCTTATTAAAAATAATGCAATTTAAGACAGAGCGGAGGGTAACAAAGTTATTCCTTTAGCTACACTGACACAAACAGACCTGCTCAACAAAGTTATAAACAAACAAATAAATAGAAATTATGCCATTGTCATTCATTGATCTGGAGAGAGGAAAAAGGCTCTGCTGCTGCCCAAGAGCTGCTGCTGCTTCTCTGCCTTAGTCCCTCCCAAGCCTGCTGAGGCTGCCTGGGAGAGGCTGTGCCTCCAGAAAGGGACAGGACTGCTGTGCAGTCCTTGGGATGGAGATGGCATGTCCCCCTGTGTGGCACCAGCCCTGCCAAGGGGCAAAGCAGAGGCAGGCAGTCCCAACTCCACGTGGAGAGGCTCACTGCAGACCAGAGCTGCAGGCCTCCAAATTCATCTGACCTCTGCAAGGGCAAAATAACCAACATTTTCCATTTCAAGCTACAACTAAATTTAGAGGTTTTATGGTTCCAGGGTGCCTCCTTTCCCACACTTTCCTGGAGTGATCTCCAAATTCCGCTGCTGTCCTCACTCATTAAAACACAACTTGGTTCTCCCAGCTGGAAAAGCGGAGACCCACGCAGTCCCAAGGTGGCCTGCTGCCATTAGTGATGTCCTGTGTCAGCATTAACTACCAGCTTGGGAACAGCAGAGGCAATTTGCAAGGCACATTTGGGGAGAAATCAGTGTTACTGAACCTGTGAGTATTCTGTGAGCAGCTATGCAACCTATCAACTGGATTCTCTCATGTCCTTTTTGGGACAGTCCTCCTAGCACCAAGGACTGACCGAGGACACCTATACAACAGATTCTAATGCAGCCGCAACACAAAAAGTAAATTCCTCCTCTGCCCTTATACATTCCCCCAAATTAATACCATATACTCCTCAGCTGAGGCAAAATAATGGTCATGGTAAGAAAAATAAATGGAAGTCAATACAAAATAGCACCACTTGGTGACACCACTTGGTGAACATTGTACCCCACCAACTACAAAATTTGGCAGCTTTTCATTTGCCTTTACTTTTTTTTTTTCCTGTTATAGTGCTGAAGCAACATCCCTTCTGAAGTGAGCTGTTACTTTTAGAGTATTTAAATATTTTGGAATGAGTGGCTCCAACGCTGGGATGAGGACTTCATCCACTGCCTCACAGTCCTCCTTCTGGCTTTGCCTGCCCTCCTTTATCAGCTCAGCAGGTTTCTCAGAGCACCTTGAAATACACCATGAAATGCTACAAGAGTTTTTTGCAGACGCTACTGCTTGCTTAAGATTTCCATTGATCTGTGGCTTCAGCATTCCCAGCACTTTGAAATGTCAGCTCAGGTATCAAACTGGTGGAAACAGCTGAACCTGAGCATCATGCTGTTAGGCCCTCTCCTGATGCTTTCTGCAGATGTGAAAGGCTACACTGACAGAACAGCAACAAATGTTCACCTACCACATAATACAATTACTTACTTTTAACTGCAGCTACTCTTTTAGATGCCAGGCTATGACTCAGGGGCTCATGAACCCCACACACCCTCTTCCTATTTGTTTCCACATTCTGTTCCATAAAATCAGCTCCTTATGTACCACTGACGACATCTGGTAGCGATCATAAGGCTTGGCTGTTGCTCACTAGTTATTTTTGATTAGTAAAAGAGAACCAGACGATGCTTGCCCTTGACAAGGATCCTGAGTGGCACTGGGGAGCTGCTGAAATGTAGTGAACCATTTTTTGAATCATTCCCATCCTGTGCTTCACTCCAGTTCATATAGCACCTCTGGAGAACTGGAACAACTGGAATAACATGACAGCCCCACACCAGACCTATCAGCATGATGTTGCCCTTGGTTAGAAGGAGAAAGCCAAGGCTCAAAACTTGATGTAACTTTTTTCCTTCTCTCAATTTGGTCTTCGCATCTTGGTTGACAGCACAGGACCCAAGTACTCTCTGTCTGTTAAAATACAGATTGCCTACTCTGTTCCAGCACTTGGTGCTCTCAGTGCTTTTCCAGGCCACTGGGAGATGACAGCACAATGCTCACAACCACTGTGTGATGAACTGTGGTGGCACATGCAATGCTGAGAAACACTGGTATAAACTCCAGTTTGGTGGGTAATACCAGGGAGATTATACAGAAAAATTCAGTCATTCTTGAGCCTCCCTCCTGCACTGAACACTAGGGTTACCACACTGCAAGACTTTATCTACCTTCTGCAAAATATTTAGCTATTTTCCACCCAGTTAGATAATAAGCAATGTTCAATGTTAATGAATGGAACAGGGATAACTCCTTGTGATGTGTTCACTTGCACCTACCGACAGCAGTATTTTGCACCCAGCAGAGCTGGATTTGTTCAGTGTCACTGGGTGAGCCTGTGAGTTGACTTTGTTGATGCAGTGGGTGGCATTTCCTCTGAACCATTATTGATAGATCTTATTGCAAATATTAAGAGCAAGGATATTCAACTGGGAGTTAAATCTGAGCTCATATATGAGTTTGTCTTAAGTTCCCCCAACTGTTTCAGCTCTATGAATATTGTTTGCTGCCCAATCTATGGCATTGTGTTACTACCCACTGCTGAATTACACCCATCGTCTACACAGGGTTCTTTACGGTACAGTGGTGGGACTAAAAACCCCTTGTCAACAGAATAATCATTCCAGAAAAAAAAAACAAAACAAAAAAAAAATGAAAGTAAAAGAGATGGGAGGGAAGGGGGATGAAGGACAAAACGCAACTTACATTCTACTCAGTTACTCTGGGAAACTTATCTGGCATACCTAGCACACAAGAAAGGCGTACAGTCCAGCTTCCAACGCATCTGAAGTGCGGCCATTTGCTACACAGCTCAGTGAAACTGGGAGTTAAGACACAAAATTCCCAGTTTTCTTAAGTTATGAAAATATGTAATAACTAGGGTACAGACCTAAAAGGATCAGACAGCCTTCCATGGAAGGGATTAGTCTGAGTTTGGCAGTGGACAATACTGAAAGTGAAGGAGACCCCAACATCTCCCTTAACAACAGAGCAAGTGGAAGAAAGCTGGGAGAATACCATACAAACACAGAAATGGATACATGCAATAAAAATAGGATTAATAAGAGGGATGGAATAAGATCAGTGCTGACAGCAGGAAACAGAGGTTGGACAGACACCTGGGGATGAAAATCCCAGTTTCTCATCCCCATCATAACATAGGAGGGGTCTGAGAAGGGGTTAATTGCAGTACCCACCAGGTGAGGTATTATTTCTAGGTGAGGTGTCAAACAAACACTGAGCCTTGCAGCTCTGCTGTTCCATGGGGAAGCTGGAGAGTAAGAAGCCTAGCACAGGACTGCCAGGAATCAACAGAAGCTAGAGCCCGCTTCATGAAAGCTGACAGCAAGTTCTAGCTTGTTTGGCATTGCAGAGTGAAGAGAAAAACATGCAACTCCTATTTCTATACTGATAAGAGAGAAAAGCATCTCTCTAACTAAGCAATCGCAGGGCAAATGCAAAGTAAGAGAAAGTGACATATTGGGGAAAAAAAATAGCATCAGTTCAGAAGGGCTCTGAAAATTTCCCTTCCTGGGCAACTGGGAAGGAAGGAAGTACAGCGGAGTGCAATAAGGCGTAATACCATTCAGTAGTTAGATTTGCTGACCTGTCTGGTGCCTTCCTGTCCTACATTTAGGATCTTTTACACAATAGGTCTTGTACACTGCTTGCATTTTTGAAGCAAAATTCTTGGATGACAGCCTAGAATTGGATTATTAACTTCTAACAGGACAAAAAAATTGCATCTCCTCATAGGTTCCTGTAGTCCTATCCCCCGCCCTCCAGTTTTGGCAGGCAGTGCTCCTCTGTGTAGTATTAAAAACAAGCTAAAGTGGATGGAGAAGAAATGAGATTAGCAGCCAGACAGCCCAAATTTTGAGCAAGTTCAGTAGGATGACTGCAACTGTACTGTAACTCTAACTTTTCCTTCTGACTTAGGCCAGAAGTTTCCTCGCGGTCTACCAGGGAGACTGATGTGTTTCGCAGCCTACAGCGTGTTTACTCAGAGAAATTCCTCAGTCTGGGGAAACCAAGAAAAACAACAGAGCTCACAATGCTAATCTGGTATGGGAAGGGAGGACCATAAACACCATTTTGGGTTATTTCTCCTAAAATCAGTGTATCGGAGCACTCCTTCCCCACCCCCAAGCTCTGGAATTCAGGTCTGGGTGCTGATGTTGAAAGAAGCCACGTTATTGCAGAGCTACTGAGCAAAAGGGAGGATGAGGCACAAGAGAAATATGTGAGTAAACCCAGGCAGCACTTGGGAGACCTTGTCCAAAAACCACTGGATAACAGAGTATTTCAAAATGAAAGCCTGAAACTGTCTCAGCCCCAGGAGCTGACACAGCAGCCATACGCTGTATGTTAGGAAATGCACTGTGACGCTCACGCACAGTGGGACACCATCCTACTTGCACATCTCACTGTCACATACCTGCAATCTGGACCACTCTGCACCTACACGTCATACCGTTGCACTGGAAACCTGGACCACATCGCACCTGTACGTTGTGTGCTTTCACCTGTGATCCAAACCACATCCAGCCCGCACACGGCATCCTTGCAACAACTCAAACTAACTCCCACCTGTATTTTCCACCGCCGCACTTGCAATCTGGACCTCGTCCCACCTATACACCGCGCTGTTGCACCTGCAGTCCGAACGGACTGCCACCTATCTGATGGACTATCAAACCGGCAGTCGGGACCACGTCCCAGCGCTGCAATCAGACACCACGCCTGCAGCCCAGCCTAGCCCAGGTCCCACATACGCCTCCCTGCCGTCGCACCCGCTGTCCGCCCAGTCAGCCCCTTTCCACAGCGCCGAACAGCCTCCCCGGGCAACCTGCGGAGCCCGGCGGCTGTCCTTCCTCCCTTGACACCAACACCGTCTCACCAGCTGGGACCGGGGGACATCCGAGGGGAGGATGCCCAGTCGAGCTGCAACCCCAGGAGGGGAGAGGGTTCAGCCCAACTTCTCCCGACCTAGAGCACCCCGCTACCGCCCCCGGCGGAGCCCGGTCTTACCGCGACGGCCTCCTGAGGGAGGTGAGCGAAGAGACGAGACACCCAACAGTATCCCTTCAGCCCGCAACCGCCGGGCTCTGCCCGCCCGCGGGAGCCGCGCCCGGTTCCGGGGCGGAGCGCGGGCGGCGCGGCAGGCGGGGGGTCGGGAAGTTTCTCCTCGCCCGGTGCGGGGTCCTGGTGCACCCCGGCAGCAGGGGCCGCTCTCCCGGGTGCACCCTGGAAGAGGCCTGGGCAGAGCCTCCCCGGAAGAAGGGCCGCCCCTACTATCCCCCCTCGCCTCCCCTCTTCCTCGCCGCAGGGGGGACCTGAACCTCTCGGTGGGTGTCCCCTAATGCTCCTGTTTCTGCCTTCTGCTGCAAGAAGCGTCTTGCAGCCCGAGCTGCTCATTGCCCCGGAGTGTGCGCCCCGTGCCCGGCGTGGGGCCCTTCTGCCCATACACGGGGGCTTGAATCCATGGATCGGGGCTGGGACGTGTGTGAGGAATCACGGAAGCTGGGGACAGATCCCTTGCATCGAGTAGACCTGTGCCACCTTTGAGGGATCCTGATTTATGTGATCCCGGTCGCCTTAAGTATTTCACTTCAACATTGGTGCGAAGAGGAGAGGGATGCCTTCACCTTTAGTGAAACACATTGGCTCTACAGATGAGCAGCGAAACAGTGGAGTTAGGCTAAATATCAGCCAAGTGGGGAGAGTTGGGTGGAAAAGTTTGTTTCCCTTTGTGGATCAGGAGCACTGTCTCCTGTAGGAATTACGGGCTGGAGATGATTCTTGTTTCAGGCAGAGCCACTCAGCTTTGCTATCCAGAGAGAAAATGAAGGGAAAGTCATGGTTGAGAGTGAAGGGGATAGCTGTCAGAAAAATCATAATAAAGTATTTTGCAAAGGGCTGCTGCAAGCCTGTGTGAGCTGAGCTTAGACCAGTGAGTGTGATTACAGGAAACTGGAGGATAGTTACAGGGTAAGAACACAGTGCTGTGCCTCTCTGAGACTTCAAATTGGAAAATGAGACCTGAGGCTTTACTGTTTGCTCGTAAAATGCTCCTCAGTTTTTAGTGGAGAAGGAGAGAAATGGAAGAAGAGTGCCTCTCTCAGGGATGGCGGTTCACCAGCGTGGCTCATCAGGTTTTCTTTTACTCAAAATAAATGTCTCTGATTGGTATCTTCTGCAATTCTCAGCAGGTAAATATTTTGTTTTGCAGATCTACACAGCAGAAAAAAAAATTATGTATCCCATGGAATATTTCTTTGAGGGTATAAACCTGATTTTGAAAGAGCTATTTTTTATTTAGGAAATAGTAATTGTCTTCTGCTGCCACTGCTGTTTTTCCTTTAGCCTTTTTTTCCCTTCTCTGCAAGTTTTTGGTACTTTGGTGTGTGAAGAGGAGCAGGGAACCTGAATCTTTCCTACTCAAGTACATTATTTTTCTCCTTTGCCTTTGTCTGGTCCCTTTTCATCCTGGGGCAGCCTTGCATATGAGGAGGGCTGGCCACATGGAAGGCAGGCAGGATGCTTTGCTCTTGACTATGCTGGGACCTGCGGAGCTGCTCCCCAAGCTGCCTCATGCATAAGCTCATTTCAGGCATTTTCAGTGTCTGATTTGTGGCCTCTTTCCCACATGGTGACTGTGTGTGCTGGGGCAGTTGGCTGGTGGATCTTTTGATCCACTTACCAGCTACGTCCATAGGACCATAAAGTGGCTGAGATGCTGGGGAGCTGTGTTATGTGCAAGAGACCTGCAGCTCAGTGCCCTTGTACTTGGGGCAGACAAAGACAGCAAGGGAGCTCTTTGCCTTCCTCCATATGTCACTGCTCTACTCATCTTTAATGCTCAATATTTGTCAGTCATGCTTTCTGAGCTGGACATGACAGGGACAGTACCCGTGGACCTAAAAATTGCTTATGGAAGATAAACTACAATTGCTGGGATATAAAGCCTCTTGCCATCATGTAGGAGTGAGGAACAAAGCTCAGCAAAGACAAGACAAGACAAGAAAATGAAATTCTGTGTAAATACCCCACATTTTCATCAAAATCCCTTTTGACTGAAGCAGATATGAGCGTGGGGGTGAACAATGAACACAAAAATGCTCCTTTCTTGGGATAAAGCCACATTGTGCATATGTGTTCAGAGCTGGATGCGCATGTGATGTGGCTGAGGGGATTCAGGAGCTGATTTGTTTCCCCAAACCTGTATGTGCAGTGTGCTTTCCACCTTGAAAATCTCATATCCTCTAAAAGAAGGCTGAACCCTCCCTGGGCTCTTCATCTGCCTGCCTGGAGAGAGTGTGATCACCGAAGGTGTTGTTAAGTGCCTATCTATCTGAATTTCTGTTTGGAGCTATCACTGCCAATTATATTGGAAATGTGTAAATGGAAGTGCACCAATGGACCAAATTCTTCTTTGGTTACACTATAAGCCACTTTTTCTCTTCTAATCCACAGCTGGCCACTCTTTTGCTTTGTTTCAAGCAAAAGAGCTGATGGCAAGTCTGATTTTGTTCAACAGCACCTTTGTGCTGGTCCTTGCTTGCTTGGTCCCATCATAAAAGGGATGAAAAGAATCACCACTGCAGTTGGAAATGGGGCTTGAGGATATTGTTGCACTGACTGGATTGAGTTCTTAAAAAGCAATTTTTTTCAGTGCAACAAGCTACTTCCAAATCCCTCTTAGCTTGTATTGTTCTATGTTCTCATTACCTATACTAATACAGAACAGAACAGAATAGAATAGATTAATTTCAGTTGGAAGGGATCAACAGTGATCATCTAGACCAAATGCCAAATATTTGGATCAAAGTTCTGTTTGTTTTTTTTTTTTCTGATCTTTTTCTACTTGCTGTCTTGAGGATCCATGTCAAGTGCCTGATATTTTACCTATAGTTGTGCCTTGCCCCTCGGGGGAATTGAAACATTTGTATGGGGCTTATGACATGAAGGCAGTGCTTCCAGAGAGCTCAGGAATGTCTGAGAGACACAATGTTTGTGCAGACATTCCTCTTCCTACCAAGTAGCTGAATTTTAGATAGAGATCTGCCATGCTGAGAATGTCATTACTGCATAGCTGCAGGAATCGTTGTCCCAAGGTCTGATGAGAGCTGTGTTTGTGTTTGTCCCTGCTCAGATTAAAGCAGGACTCGTTTCCAGCAGTGATGAAGGTTAAGAACATGTGCGGCACAGAAGGATTCCTCATCTTTTGTTCCTTCACTTCAGCCCTTTGCAATGCTTACAGCAAAGGTCAGAACACAGAAGAAAAGTACTTTTTGGTTTTGAATAGAAAAGCTGTGGCAGTGGTTGAATATTCCTGAGGGAGGGGCCCTGGGAGAGTTGACGAAGGTATTATGTCTAATATCAAGCGCACAATAATCTTTGTGTTTTAGTGTTCCCTGAAGCACAGGAGATTAAGTAAGAATGCTGGGAAGCAATCTAGTATTTGTAAGTCAATAATGGTGCATACATACACAAGGATTTAGACGCACATTTTCAGTTGTTGTAATGGGAAGATGAGAAAAAACAAACGCATTTATGAAGCCTAGAGACACAGAATGGGTGAAATGCCTCAGATTGTGTAATTTAGGTAAAGACTCGCTGGTGTCCTATTATATAATGTAGCTAAGCACAGTCAATTTTTCTAAGATGTTTTCAGCCTGCCTCATATTTTGTTTTATTAGAGATGACACTTGGAGAGCAAGAAAGTCCTTTGTTTTGTAAGAGGTCTCATCTGTTCCTCTTTCCTACTCCCCACTTGAGAGTGTTTTTTTACTCATGTGCCATCATGTTTATTTCCCCAGCAACAACAGTTGCATCTCAGCCGTGATTTCGAAGACATTAAAAGCTTTCAGAACAAACGTCCACTGCTGTTAAAGAAGAGGCTGATGTCATCTTCCCCTCACCCCCAGATTTCTACCTAATTGCAATTTAGAATTAATGGCTATGTTTCCTGTGTAATGGATTTATAAAGCGCTGTAGTTCCGCCCCTGATTATTCAGGCACACTCAAATCATGGACTAACAGGACATAATTTTGAACTGATTCAGTGCTCTGGCTTTCCTATAAACTTCTTAGTCCTCAGTCTGGTACTCTTCCAGGTACACAGCAAAGCCACACTTGCTGGTACTTGCCATGGATGATGGAACCATTTACAAACTTAGAAGCAAAGGGTACAGGTGATATGTGACTCCCCACCCCTATCTCTTATCCAGCTAGTGTAAAGATTTCTAAGTCTGCCAGAGCTTGGAAATGTTTCCAGCTCTGACAGGAAAGCCCTCTGCTTTTAAGTGTGGCTTGCTGGAGTTCAGGTCCCCTTTGCTAATAACTCAGCTAGGGGCATCCTTTGAAATGCTGTGTGTAATTCTCGCTAATTCCCAGAATGGTGAATTTAAAGTGGATCAGAAGGGGAATGCTACCGGTGGTCTACAGTGTGAGATTAAAAGACTTTGGCTGATATAGCATAACAAAATGAGAGTTGAGAGAGGATGTGATCATCTGCGAGTATTTTAGGAAAGGTGTCAGTGCCACACAGGAGCAAAAGCCTCCCCAGCTATTCAAGCGTATGAGCTATACTGACACAGGAACAAATGGGTGTTAATGAGAAATGAACACATTCACACTGGAGAAGAGAGCAAGTTTTTTAATGGTCATAAAAATGTTATTTCTGCCAGGAGATAAAAAGGCCAAAAATCATAGGCTGAGTTAAAAGGGAGCTTCATTTCTTTATGAAAAGTCATTGAAGAGGGGTTTGCCTGCAATACCAAATGCCAGTTTCAGTGACCACAAGGGGGTTTGGCTCAAAATTCCCCTTGCCTTAAACCTCTTTCTCTGGCCTGAAGAAATGAAGAAAGGCTGTGATACACAGTTCCCCCCTCCCCCCCCCCCCCCCCCCCGTTTTGGGTAGTGATCAAGGGCAGCAACTTTTGTAATGTGGAGTGGGCTGGTTTTGGATAGGCCACCCCTCCTTTGGTTCCTTCCTCATTCCATATGTCAGTCTCAGCTCACATCTCATGCCTTGGTTGTGGTTCACTGGTGGCTTCCTTTCTCTCTTTGCATCCAGCGTGTCTGGTGTGTTTTACAGACTTTGAGATAGAAGGTGAAGGTTCATGGGTTATGTAGGTTTGACTGTGTCTTGTCATAGAAACTCCCTCCATCAACCTTAGGATGACCAATCCACAGCCACAGGAAGAAAAAACAGCTATCTCAAGATAGCAGTGTGTTAAAGGGAATAGCTGTAGACAAATTACTGCATTAATGACACAGCTCCTACCATTTTGCCCTCCCCAGAATGCTGGAGTTATCGGACACTGTGATTGGATACAGCAAAAGAAATAGAACCTCAGAAAAAAAAAAGTATAAAAGCTCAAGGCAAATAACAAGAGATGGTTCCTCACACAACATGACAAGTTACGAACTCCCTGCTGCAGTATGTTGTGGACATTAAAACTCATTGAAGACCGATTCATGGGAGAAAAATAGACCAAGGACTGTTAAGATAATGCTTCTGGCTCTGCAACTCCCTGAGCTGCAAAATGCTGGAGGCTGAGGAGGGCATCATTACATGCTGTACTTTGACAGGACTAGCAACTGTGTGGCATCTAGTATGATTACTTACAGAGGCTAAATATGCGGCTAGTTGGATGGAGACTTTGGTGTGGGCCAGTACAGGTGGTTGTATGGGTTTGGGCTTTCTTCCAGCCTGCTTGTTATAGATGGAGATATCCCTTCACCATCTGCAGGTCCTGGGTCACTATCCATTCTTTGAAACAAATGTCTGCAAAAGTCTTAGCTAAGTGACTTAGTAGAAGACTGATTAAAAAGATATGATGTCTGCAAAAGGCTGTCTCACTTTTCCCCAGAAGGTCTTTGTTCTGATTTTGAGCAAGACATGGGATTTTTTGTTTTCAGAGAGAGTTAAGCTAGCACTGATTTTGCCAGGTTGCCTGAGCTGGTGGAAGGATGAAAGTACCCTGGCAGGGCAAGGCATGGTTCCTTCTCCTTTAGTATCACTGTTTCCACTGAGCTTGCCGAGAAGCAGCATGTTGTGCATGTTAAGTATCGACATGGCACTGAATTTCATGCACAGTTTTGATAAATAAAATCTGTGTTCTAAGCAAAGGCACCCAGACAGAGCCCCTTTGTAAAAGTGAGACTTAGACCTAGTGTGTGTCTTTGGGAGAAATGCAGAATTCATTTTGGGGAGGGAAACTGATATAAACAGCAGGCCATTTTCCTTTACAAAGGCTTTCTTTTAAAGCTGGTGCATGCAGCAGAACAAAGGCTGACCCCATAATCTGTACTCAACAGTAGCTTGGAATATTTGATAATTTGGCTATTGTACATGCATACATCATGCTTGGCTGTAAATAAATAGGGCTGTGATTGGATCCACTGAGGATATAGTCAGCCTGTTTCCCATTACCATTCTGGTTTCAAGGAAATGCTTATTTTGTGTTTCTGCCTTCTCCTGCTCAAACTAAGCCCATCCGGGGCCAAAGGATCTCTAATTTCAAGCCCAATAATAAAGACATAAAATATTTTCTACCATTTTAGAGAAAAATATCTTTACTGATGCAAATCTGGTTCATCGCTTTTCTCTTTTATCCCTGTAACTTCTGTTTTCTTGAGGACCTTTTCTTGGCTAAATTCTTTCAAGGCAAACAAGTAGCCCAAGAAGAACTTGGGCCTTACAGGTAACTTTAGGCCCATGTTATGGTGAATGTATAGACTAACTCTCTACACTTCGGTTCCTCATGTGCAAAAGGAGGAAGGTACAGCTTCTAAAGCTTAGTCCTTAGATGCCTTAGATGCTCCAACAATAGAATAGTGGCACTTGCTCAAACATGTAAAGCAGTGGTAGTATGCAGATTAGTGATAGTTTTCGTTGGGTTGATGCACTGAAAACAGAAAATTACTGCCTTAAGACACAGTGTGTTTGCAATGTAAACATTTGAGCCTTTGTTAATGTAATTGGCTGTAAGTGCAGAACAAAGTAACCAGAATGAAATTCTTACAAAGTCATCAGTTGTTTTACTGGATGAAACATGTTTTACTTGGACATTTTGATCACATTCAGTTCATTGATTAGCATTAGGTAGGAGTTTCTGCAGTGGCAGTTTTCAGAGCTTGGCTTGAATGACTTGTTCTCTATGGCATAACATCACATGGCATAACAACCCATAAACATTTTTCTGATAACTTCAAAATCTTTGTGCATGTTTCAGTGTCGAGGCCAAGAGCACAGAGATCTGTTGCAGCAGAAGAGCAGATGACATCCATGACTCAATACATGGCATTGCCTCTAAATACATAAACACTTGACTACTACTAGCATTTACTCTGAGACTTTCTGACATTTGTATAAATGGATCTCTTGTTTTCCTTCTTTTTTTTGAAGGAGTACATTTTGCATTCCTCAAATGAGCAGATTTTCTGGAGAAGACTCAACAGCCAGGTCCCTTAGGATCGGAGTCTAGAAAAGCATAAGAGAACTACATGGAAAACTTCAGACTGTCCTTGGAAAATTGGTAGAAAAGAATAACAGAGGATTAAATTAGTGGTCAAAGGGATACATATAAAATAAATGATCAACAACCTAGAAAAAAAAGCAACTTCCAGGAATTGAGGACAGATTAAAGCATTTTTCACAACTGAGAAGGAATGGACTAATAGACTGCTATAGTGATTTATCTTGGGTTGCTTTTCTGTGTTTCCATAAGTGATCTGGAAGAGGATTGAGTAAGGAAGTGGCAGCAGTTCCTGATGATGCAGAGTTTACTGAGAATAATAAAAAATAAAACTGACAGTAAAAATTAACAGAAGGATCTGATGATGGCTATTGGTTGAATGGCAGAATAATAGATGCAATTCATGGACTTAAGGGAAAACAAAACAATCCTAACCATACACAGCAGTGAGGTCTAAAATTAGCTATTGCCACTCAGAAATAAGAGTTTAGACTTGTCAGGTATAACGCTATGAAAATGTCAGCTCAGTGCTCAGCAGAGAGACAATGGCAAAAACTGTTAGGTACTGTTCAAACAGGACAAGAGCACAAAAGAGAAAACATAACAAGTTACTCTAGAAAAATTTTGCAGTCACTGCTGGGATGCTGCACACCCAGAGCAGAGCATGCAATTCTTAACTCCCTTGCTGAAAAAAAGAAAATAAGCTGAAGTACAAAGAATGTGGATAAGGACAACAGTAATGGTAAAAGGAATAGGAGCACTTCTCATGAGAAGACTCTTTACTGACTAGAAAGAGATATGATTGAAAGGCGCTGTCTTTGAGGCTGCAATGTCATAAGTGCAATGGGGAAGGTGAATAGAGAACAAGATTATTTACTTTTTTTTCCCCAAATGAGAGCCTAGGGTCATATACTGAACTCATTTTTTTTCAGTAACTCAGTTTTTAAACAAACAAATAAAAGTACTATTTTATACAGTCTGGCATTAAACTGTAGAGCTTGCTGTTCTGGTGTAGATGCTGAAGAATAAAGGGCTTCAAAAGGTGATTAGGGAAATTCAAGGGAGAAAAGCCCATTGAGGCTATTAATCATAACGATTTTTTACAAACTGTGGATCAGAAAGCCTATAAACTGCACATGGATTAGAAAAGTATTGGGACTGCCTAAGTGTTCACTGCTATCAAAGGCAGGATATGGGCCTATGCCACGCATGGGGCATGCATGGTCCCATAGTAAGTGTTCTTCCCCTTTTCCCCTGAACTATAAGGAGCTCAGTAAACTGGGTGCCAGGATTTTAAAAACTGACCTTCATATTGATTCTAGACCTTGAAACTCTGACTTTTCCGGTATTACAGAGGAAGATGGCATCAGTTAGCAAGAGCGCTCAGATCACCTGTGTCCCCATGGGATCATGTACCATGGAACTAGGCAAAACAGTCCATCTCCCCATGTGCAGTTCTGCTTCTGTTCTTTTCAATTAAGGTACCTTTTAATCATTTGCTAACATTTTCAAAACATTTATCCCCTGCCACTGCCAGGCTTTGAGCTAAGTGTGGTACAGAGAAGCTGCTTTTTCAGAAACATCTGAAGACAGCAGTCACAAACCTGATGTGACAGGGAGTTTCCATAGCTTACTCTTGCTGCACAAAGGCTTGCTTCTTATGACTCAGCCATTGATGTAACTTGGTTACTCATCAGAGAACTGTTCGAAGAAAAGACTAATTTTGAGTGGAATTTGATTAAGATCTGAATGGTGGAGCTGGGGCAGAGGCTCACAGCTGGGAATAGTGGTAGGATGGGGTAAGGAGGAATGGCAGCTTTCTGCATCTCACTGGTGCCAGCTTCTGCTTTCAGAAACCCTTCCCTCTTTCCAGCCACACAACAGCTGCACTGAGCCCCAGGGGTTTGTGTTAACCTCAGAAAGCAGCATATTTAGCCCTGGAGCCCGCTTAAGGGACATGCCTGACTGTGTTGTCGACTGTGTGTGGACTTATATGTCACCTGCTCTGGCTAGGTAGGCTGCATGGGGAATATGCCTCATCTGCACCCCATGTTTACAGGACCAGGCAGCCGAGCTAGCATGAGAAAGGCTGTTATTTAACATTGCCTTGGGCCAGCTGTAAATGCATCTTTCGGTTTCAGGAGGAAACCAGGGAGGGTGTGGTGATTCATGGTGAACCTGAGTCACAAGGTTTGCAAGGGTCATGCTAGGGTAGGTCAAGACATACCCTTACTTGATGGCAAGCCTTCAAGTCACTCTCTAGCTCTCACTTCCCTGCTATCATTCTGTGCTGTCTTGTGCTTGCTTCATTTGTACTGTATTACATTGCCCTTTCCCTGACTGTTAAAGAGTGAAAATCATTTTCATGGCCTTGGTGTTGTGCAGTGAATTGCTCCAGGCTGGACAAATCCGTACTCTCTCTGCAAGGCCAGGATCACAATGAAGGATGGGTATTGCAGAGGGCTTTTGTTAGCAACTGCAAAGCAAAAGCAGTGCTGACGCTTGTGTGATGAGAGAAACTATTGCAGGTGCAATGAAGATCTATGGATCTGGCCCTCCTAATCTCTTCTTCGTAACATTTTAAGCACTTCTTGTCTCCTGATTGTCCAGCAGACAGGGACCAGAAGGGACTGGTGAAAACAGGAGGGAGAAGTGTGGCTGCACAAGGGGAAGCTTTGCCACTTGCTTCGCCAGAAGCAGAAGCTGGCCCAAGAAGGAAAGCTGGAAAGGCATTTATTTCCAGTGTTGCTTTTTCACACATTATGTCTCACACAGGTTTCAGAGGAATCATGCCTGCTGAATAAGCACAGGCAGGCTGGCAGCACTGGGACTTGCTTTCCCCAACAAGGCTTCTTGGGGTGGCTGGAGTAAACACTGATGATGGCTCATTTCAGGCTGCCAGATCTTAAGGATGATGTTCTTGTCTCCCGGTGCACTGTGTAGATCCTACAAACCATAGCAGTGTGGGCTGTTCTTGGCTGCAGACCCATAAATCTTCCCCAGAGCAGAGGAAGACCTGAATTCCAAAGGCCGTCCTGTAGGAATTCAGACCGATGCTGCTGAAAGCTGCCATGGTCTCCCTGAATATTCGTGTAGCCAAGTATCGCTGTAGCTCAGATACTCTAAGAATGTAAGCAGTGTGAGACATGCAGGGAGAGAGATCTTTTGTTATACTCACTTCGGTTTTATTTATTAAGAAATATGTGCAGGGCTTAGGAAAACTGGCCTTTAAACCTGTCATCAGCTTTTAAAAAGATGAGACCGAAAGCTTCAGCTTGTTGTTATCTGACAAATTTGTAAGACAAAAGCTGGGGAGTTGTGTAGGTGCTGAGCTCCATTTTCAAACTCCATGAATGGAGCTTTAAATGAATGGGGAATGGATAGGTCAGATCTACCTGCATCAACAGCTCTGCCAGAAAAGGGTCTGTTTCTCTACTGAGCTCACCCTACTAGAGCTAGTTTTGCTGGTGTAAGACACTAGTAAGTCAGAACAGCAGATTTGTCCAATCTCACATGCTGGGCATGGGATTTACTTGTTTGACTTCTTCCAGTTCTCTCCCTGAAGTGTTCACGTGTCAGTATTGTACCATCGCAGCTCCTCCATGCTGGGGTCCCATGTGTCTGGTGCAGCTGCTCTGCTTGGTCTATGAATTCCCCATCAAACGTGTAGAGAAGATCCCAGATGGGAAGATACACGCAGGTCTCTTACAAACAACTTGTACTCATTTTCACTCCAGAGAGTCCAAGTGAGTAAACATCATCCTTGAAGTGGTTTTGTATAGAAACAGCATGCTGTTGGCCCTGAAAATTAAGAGCTTTTTCTCATTTTCAGAAGCAGCATGATAAATATTTTCATTTCAATATTTATTTTTATTTTTAATTGGGAATCACTTTCATTTAGCTTCTTATTGCAGTGACTTTTGGGGCTAAGAATAACTAGAGTCTAGCGGCTTCTAGCTGGTGAGGCATATATTTTGAGAACTGAGTTCAAACTTGCGTTACTCATAAGTAAAGAAGCAAAAGCTGCTCCTGCACTGAGCTCAGCTCCCTGTGGGCCTGAGAAGAAGATCAGTTTTCTTTACCTCTTCAAAGTGAAGACCATTAGGAATACACAACTACTCCAGCCTCTTTGCAATGAAGGAGCTTGGTAACAAGCAGGACAGCAATAGCTGCCTTCAATCTCTGGCTGGACATAACTGCTGCGTCTCAAAGAGCCACTGCTGGAGATACTTACACAAGGCTAATTTGTGAGGTGCTGGCTTTTGTTCTTTTGGTTTGAGAAGACACTCTAGGTTTGCAAAGACACTCTATACACAAACCTCTGTGTGTTCAAGTGCAGAGAAGCCCTTTGCAGCTGCCAGGTTTGCAGTTCACTGTAGGCATGGCCTGATATCCTGCTCAAGCAAGGCAGCTGTAGCCTTTCCCCAGCAAGGAAGCTGCCTTGGACCTTGTAAAGCCACTGTACACAAGTGCAGAAGTGTGAGAATATGGCTGTGTGTACTGGCCAGCTTTTATCATCCAGCAGTGGTCAAAAGAGTTGTGAAGACATAGTAAGGCACTGTCCAGAGAGCACAAGCCAGATGAAGAGTGTGATCTGTTGGCTTGGCTGTGAGAAGAGCTGCTTCCTCAGATAGCTGGATTAAAGCTAGTTCAGTCCTTGGGCTACTGTCTCACCTCTGTTTTATAAGACGACCTCCAAATTGGTACCTTAATTGGTCCTGGAGGGGATTTTTTTGGATCTTTTGACCGCCAGAGGAGGGAGAAGGGAGATAAGGCTAATTCTTTTCAATTAGAGGAGCTCAGCAGGGTTTGAGCTGTGGCTGCTCCAAGTACCCAGAACTGGGACAAAAGGCTTCCAACCAGGCAGTGTTGGAGCTCCACAGCTTGGACATCTGCAAAGCCTCAGGACAAAAGATGGAGGCGGTGCTTTCCGAAGGAGAAAGGAGAGTCTTGCCTTTCCCGTGGGGCGCAGATGAGGACAGCACGAAGAGGTCTGGGTTGCCTGTAATGTGGGAGGTAAGCAGAAATGCCAGAGGAGTCAGGCACTTGGAATGGGAGGGGAGAGATAAAGCCCATGGGGCAGTCCTGGAAGGAGCAGGAGGCAGTGTGGGAGGCTTCACTGCCATGCCAGGGGCAGGGGAATTGTGGAGGGCTCCAGTTTTCAGCTCGGAGATGGGATTGCAAACCTCAATACTTGCTGCCTTCTTCAGGCCCCAAAAAGTTTATTTTTTTTCCTGAAACCCACATTTTAGTGTGAACAGGACACAGAAAAGAGATTAATTTGTGTTAAATGAAAAAAAAAAGGAAGCAGAAGCAAAGATGTGTGCTGATGTGTCTGAAATATGGTACGAAATGAACGATCAGTTTCTGTTTGGAGTTACAGTTGTGTAAAGGCAGTATCATTGCACTGCAGTTGATGAGGTTTACAAGATTTCTCTGCTGTGGATGATACTACACCCCTGAGAAGCCAAAAAGGAAGCTGTGAATCTTGGCCACTTTTAGAATCACAAATCAGTATATGGGGGGAGGAAATTTGGGCTCTGATTAAAAACAGAGCAGGGAAAAAGCAATAGGCAGCTACTCAATGTGCTGATGTCCCAGACATACAAGTGTGACAGGATGCTTTTGAAATGGGAGCACTACAAGCAAGCTCTGGTGCTTTCTGAAAGGGTGTAGGAAAATACTGATAGTGAGCAGAAGCAGAGAAGTGTAAGAAGGTTTTCAAGGTTTTCACCTTGTGTGGCGGAAGCACTATCACACTCCTTCCTGTAGCAGGTATTAGTGTGGTACAGCCACTGGGGAAATGATAGGGGCAACCAGGACACAACCAGGAGAGCCAACATCTGGCCATACTTCTGTACCTAGGTGGTGGTGTGACTCTCATTTCAGAGTCCTTTAAATGTGTGAGGGTCTTTGGAGACATGTATCTTTGTCCACATGTCCTTCTGTTAAATAGAGACATCCTATTTGCCTGTGTTAAGTGCTTTGAGATCTGCTGTGCTCTTAAGCTCTGGGTAATGATTTCTGCCAACTTCTCTGTGGGATATGAAAGGGGCTTGTTCACAGACTGTGTGATCACTCTGCTCAAGCCATCACTGGGAGGATCTGGACAACCATACCTGACAAACGGAGCACCAGGCACTGATGTAAACATCACAGAGGGAGATGTACTTTGTCTGGACAAATGACTGTTATTTCCAGGAAGATATAAAAGGTTTGCTAGCAGTTATGAAATAAATGAGTTGTGGTACCAGGAGGACTGAGAGGATGCCTGCAGAATTACTTTCTCTCTTTTATTTCACCCCTTCCCCTCACATTTAGTAAATAGTGGCTAGAGAGAGCTTAAGCAATGCCTTCAGCCTCTGCACTGTGCAGGTCAGATACAGGGTTAGTGAAATCAGCAGAGGCTTCCTTAAATTCCCCCCTGAAGATCAATCTGTAAACAGCAGTAACTCCAGCTGTGCTGGTTAGCCATAGGCCAGGTGGGAATTTCTGGCCACAGATGGAAAAGTGAGCTTGGGAAGAGCTGGGCCATCATTTCTAGCAGAGATACAAGCACATGTGCTCATTGTGCCTGGAACCAGATATGAACTCCCTTCTTGAATTCTTGCTGATTTAGAAGAAAAAAGCCCCTCTTCAAGCTGTCTTTGGTTAACAAGATGAAAGCATGCCTTACCAGCTGATTTAGTTCTTGTATAGGGTTGAGGGTGAGCAGACAGTCATGTTCTTTGTTTCAAGGTCTTGACGCTGCCCTGTGAAGCCCCATGAGTACTATGGGCAGCTGTGGAGCCAGGGGAACCGCAGGTCTGGGACGCAGAGCCCAGCACTGTCCCTGCAGGACAGGCAGGCAGGAGGAAAATCAATAGCACTGAAACTGGGAGAGGATGGCTTGTGCCAGGTGCCAGGAGAGTGGCGCAGCTGGTGGCACCCATGGGCATGGTGCAGGAGTCTGTAATGCTGCAAATGGGCACTGAGGCAGTGAGACCTGGTCCATACTGTGTGTCCGTGTGTGCAAAGAACGCAGGTGGGGTAAACCCTTCAGGATGTTGCTGTGCCAGAACAAAGAGGCGGAAGGAGAGACCTGAGGATTGGTACCCTGCCTCAGCTACTGACTCCTGCTGTGAAGCCAAGTTGTGCCTGTCTGCACCTACCATGTGTGAGTGTTTACATGTTCATGTGCCCACATGTGCATGTGCCCACATATGCATGTGCCCAATGATGGCAAAGGCAGAAGGACTTTACTTTGAAGCACACTACTCAGGTGCAGACTTGGGTGCTTTGCTAGAAAGAGCCATGGTTGAGTGGTTCAGACCAAACTGTGCCTGTCTTGGAGGTGCTCATGGTTCAGAGTTATGCCTTTCCTGAGACTGGATCCAATGCATATGGGGCTGAGCTGAAGATAAGGTCCCCACAGCATGTGTGTAGACTGGCATGGCACATCAGGGCTCTTGTTTAGCCAGGTAAACCCAGTTCTGGGCTCAGAAACCTCCGAGCAGAGACATGCAGGTGCTCATTCCCCGCTCTCATACCCATCTGTGCTGTAGTGACCACAGACACAGTGCTTTTTTTCTACTTCCTATTTTTGCAGCTACGGTTTGATTTCTCAGGCTGTCTGACCTTGCTGGGGACTATGGGGACTATGACCACTCTGAGAAGCTCCAGCTACTATTTAGGAAGAGCACCTGGAGCCAGAGCTCCAGGAGGATGCTGTACTTACATAGTTGTCAAGAAAGTATTTGAGCCCTGTCTTTCACTCTTGCATGAAAGCTCTTCCTCTCCTGAAGATGAAGGATGGGGTATTTTAGGCCTGAACAGGAATGACTGAACATTTGCCTGTAATGCTGGCAGCAGGACAGCTCCTTCACCTTGGCCTGGGTAGAGGAGTGCATTGGCTTTCTCATCAAAATTACATTACATTGGGCAATTAATTTGCATGTAGAGAAAGAGGCTCAGGCATTCCCTTTGGAGCCCTTGATGCTACTCTGTGCTCTGTTAGCACTGTCACCCCAGGGTGAGACAGGACAAACCAGCCACAGCTCTATTTAATTTCTCCATTTTCTGAGAAAGCACCAAGTGAGGTCCCTAACCCTGGGGCAACAGCTGAAAATGCATTCCTTTTCTCTGCTTCTGCTTGCTGGGGCAGCTCTCTGCAGGGCAGATTGTTTCAGTTTGACTGTCTTCCCTAATGTCTGTAGTGATGAGGCTGCACAAATGTGAGGACTCTAGGGCAGTGCTCAGAGGAGTGGGAGCACTGACCCACTCACCAGTTAGCTGCCCAAATTCCTGCACTGAGGAAGGGAAGGATTCCCTTGGAGCAGTGGTCAGGATGGATACTGGACTAAAGGGGTCATTAAATCACTGTCTAAATCTCCCCTCTTGCCTTTTAGGGCATATATGGAGCTTCATGAGGAAGCCAGAGGCTTCCTCTTGTGCTGCAACAGGAGACATGGCACTCAGGGGCGTTCAGGGTTGCACCTTCAGCTGATTTTCTGCCATCAAGAAACAGGCTTCCAAAATATTAATCCAGATCCTGCAAATCATCTAAGTCCCCTTCTGGCCCTCGAGTCAGTAAAACATGTTGGACCCACCTTAACTTCAGCCTCATGGCTAATTGACATACCTGTGCATTGGAGTGTTTTGTTGAAGTAGCAACCAATTAAGCCACCTTCTAAAATATGTCAGTTTGGCTCAAATTGTAACCTCTGGTAAATATCCCTTTCAGGGACTTTACTGAGTTGTTGTCCTGGGTTCAGCAGTAGCAGTCATTTTTCTCCTCCTTGGTAGCTGGTGCAGTGCAGTGTTTTGACTTTCAGCTTGGGAACAGAGCTGATAGTGATGTTTAGGTTTGGCCAAGGACTTTGTGAGCCTCATGCTCTGCCAGGGAGGAGGGGAAGCCGGGAGGAAGCAGAGACAGGACACCTGACCCAAACTGACCAAAGAAGTATTCCATACCACAGCACGTCATGCCCAGGATGCAACTGGGAGTTAGCCGGAAGGGCCGGAGACTGCGGGGTTGGAGGAGGTATCGGTCGGAGCTTGGTCGGGCTTGGGGGGCGAGTTATCGGTTGGCTGGTGGTGAGATGATGTATTCTCTTCCCTTGTTATTTCCTTTATCATTATTATCATTGGTGGTAGCAGTAGTGATTTGTGTTATACCTTAGTTACTAAACTGTTCTTATCTCAACCTGTGGGAGTTGCATTCTTTTCGATTCTCCTCTCCGTCCCTCCGAGAGCAGGGGGAGGGCAAGAAAGGGGGGGAAGTGAGCGAACGAATTACCTGACTGGGTTTAAACCACGACAGTTCTTTTTGGCGCCCAACGTGGGGCTCGAAGGGTTGAGATAACGACAGATCTGACTGGATTAATAGTCACTCATCACAATGCTGATTTATTGGCTCTCAGAGTTGTTCTTGTTGATCTCACAGCTTCAGAATGTTGTAACTTACGTAGAGCCGGTATTTGCTGTGATCGTGTTTATCAAGTATGGGGCCTGGGCTAAGGTTCTTGTCTCACTGTGCTTTATGGCAATGGCTTGTAATACGGGCGGGCTCCAGCAGCAGGGCGGGACGGACGTGGCCGTGGACTTGTACCTGGCCGTCCGGCTGCTCTTCACCGTCCTGGCCCTCACCCTACTCTCCATCTTCGTGAGGCTCCGGGGAGCCGAGGGGGAGCGGCCCCGGGAGCCGGCGGCAGCCGAACCGGCCCGGGAGAGCGGCCCCGGGGACCAAGCGGCGGCGGGAGCGGGGCCGGAGGCCGCGAGGGGACGGCTGCCGGTGGAGGAGGTCGGGGCGGTCGAGGAGCGGAAGGAAGGGGCTGCCGAGCAGCGGGAGAAGGCGGCGGAGAAGCCGAGCCCCGCGGAAGAGCCGAGCCCCGCGGAGGAGCCCAGCCCCGCGGAGGAGCCCAGCCCCGCGGCCGAGCCCAGCCCCGCGACGGCCGACAGCATCCCCCGGAAGCCGCCCGCCGAGCCCCAGGAGGATGCAGGAGACCACGCAGCATTTCCCAGCAAGGCAGAGGAGGAAGAGCTGGACTCAGGAAAAGAGAGGCTGGCGGTGGGAGAGCCGGCAAGCACAGCGGCTACACCAGCCCCAGTGACAAGTACAGCAGCATCAGTTGAGAGTTCTGAAGGTTTTGAATGGCCTTTGGGTGTCCTTGGGACCTGCCTGCTGATTGTGATGGGGATCAGCATGTTGGCACACACACAGGCTGTGTTCTACCCACGACCATTTTGTCTGATCTCAAAAGTTAAGCAGAGTCAGGTTTGGGTCTTGTCTGGGGTTAGACGAGGATATGGGGGGACCAAGAGGTTTTCCCCAAGGCTGGACAGCCAGGAGTGGCAGGGTGTGTGGGACAGTATGGGCAAGTATCTAGTCCACTGGGCCCCTCCAGTGCTTTGGAAGCATTGGAGATGGAAGGCAGCTGTATGGAGTCCCCAGCAACAAGCTGCAGAAACTGCTGAAGGGGACAGTGAATTATTTTGAGCCTGGTGGGCCCAATGCACTTCAGGCCATCAGAGCAGAGATGCAACACAGAGATGGACTCATGATCGAGGGGTGGACTTAGCAATGGACACTATTGCCCAGGTTATTCACGAGTGTGAACACTGCACACAGTCTCTCCTGCTCTGGAAGACTGTTACAAGAGATGGAGCCTGACATCATGGACCAGATGGACTCAGCAGCTTTATAGGGATATAGCTTTATAGTCCATGCACTTAGATAAGAGTGGAGTGATGGGTGTATTGAAAATGTGGGATCTGAGCATGACGTGAATGGTATGGAATAAGGGGTGGATAATGTCCTGGGTTCAGCAGTAGCAGTCATTTTTCTCCTCCTTGGTAGCTGGTGCAGTGCAGTGTTTTGACTTTCAGCTTGGGAACAGAGCTGATAGTGATGTTTAGGTTTGGCCAAGGACTTTGTGAGCCTCATGCTCTGCCAGGGAGGAGGGGAAGCCGGGAGGAAGCAGAGACAGGACACCTGACCCAAACTGACCAAAGAAGTATTCCATACCACAGCACGTCATGCCCAGGATGCAACTGGGAGTTAGCCGGAAGGGCCGGAGACTGCGGGGTTGGAGGAGGTATCGGTCGGAGCTTGGTCGGGCTTGGGGGGCGAGTTATCGGTTGGCTGGTGGTGAGATGATGTATTCTCTTCCCTTGTTATTTCCTTTATCATTATTATCATTGGTGGTAGCAGTAGTGATTTGTGTTATACCTTAGTTACTAAACTGTTCTTATCTCAACCTGTGGGAGTTGCATTCTTTTCGATTCTCCTCTCCGTCCCTCCGAGAGCAGGGGGAGGGCAAGAAAGGGGGGGAAGTGAGCGAACGAATTACCTGACTGGGTTTAAACCACGACAGTTGTCAAATAAGAACCTGCCTATATTAAGAGTGCCTCAACTTGTCCATCCCTTCTCTGTGTCAACAAGCGAGTGCCAGCATCATTTTCCACACTGTTGATGTCTCTTTCTCTCTGGTACCACACTAGAGTGCATCTTCTCTCTCATTTGCAAAGGAGTTATTTATTGCCGCCAGACTGCAAGATGGTGAAGTGGCTCATGGCTGCCATATAAAATGGCTTACAGATCATTGATTGCCACAGATGAGAAGACAGCAATTACACTGTTTACACCACAGTTGTTTTGGTTTACAGTCTAATTCACATTTATTCCCCTGTAACAAACTCAAGAAAGAAAAAGCACCAGTTCATTGGTGTTACTCATCTGTGTAATTAAACAGTAAATGCCTGATCTGTCAAATAGAGGCTCATTCAGGTTTTGCTTGCAATGAGTTTGCTCAGTGGAAGGGTGAAGGCCTTCAGAACTGGCACAGCTCCATTAAAATCAGCTCTGTTAAAGTGATGGACTTCTGGATAATTACCCATGATGCTCTTATAATGGGCAAGAGCAGTTGATTTCAGACAGCAAGGTGTTTGCTTAGGTTTTTGGGCTATATTAGCATCCCAAAATTTTCCAGGTTGAGTAGGCTGAGCATTTCAGCCACTTCAGAAATAAAAAGAACCAAGTATGTCCCCCATCTCCAAACCATCTCTCTTTCCCGGGATGCTGGAGAGCATGGGAGGATAATCTCTTCCCTTCTTAAATCATAACTTGACAGTTTCAAAATGGAGATATCTTATTAACAGCTCCTTATCATCTATATTCTTTGCACTTGGATTGTGCATGGGGAATGAATGATATGGATTACACCAGATGGCACTGATATTTGATTTCCTGGTTTATAATTGACTTGCATTTCCTAGCTGCTGCGTGCTCTTTGCTCTTTACAGGGAAACAACACAATGGATCCACATGGGCACAGCCCTGCCCCAGATCACCCTGTCTGTGAAACAACCCTGAGGGAGACTGAATCATTCTGTTCTGACCACATATCCCAAGGAGATGCAGCCATGAGGCTCTAACCCTTGCTAGTCTGGCTTGCAGTGGCTGATTTATTAGCGTTGGACAAACTTTGCCTGCCTATGTTGGACTAGCTTTGTCTGCCTATGTTGCATTCCTTTAGGTGGTCTTCAAGGCTCAGCATCTGCATCCCTAACAGAGGCTGAAATCCCTTTTAAGTAAGGCCTCTTATTCTGCCTCTTCTTAGGTCATTTGGGTGCCAATGAATTCACCACGACCATGCAAGACCATATAATCCCCTTATAATGACCAGAGCAGTGCTCCTTTACTTTGTCCAATCACTGCTGTCTCTGCCTACCTTTTTTTGCACTTCATCCTGTTGCTGGAATTCACCAGACCAAATCTGCTGAAGGGGCATAATCCTGCAGGCTACACTGAGTAATCTTTGTGCTGGCAGAAGACCAAACTTTCAGTGGAAGATGCTTCATATAAGCCTTTAAAGGGAAACCTATGGAACAGGCAATGTATATCATATGCAATGGACATGACTTTTGAGGACAGCCAGAGCAGGAGCTGTGAGTGCTGCAGTTTGTATTTATCCAGAAATACTAAATGAATATGCACTGAATATGCAGGCCTTTGGAAAATAAGTTTTCCCTCCTAGAATATGAGAACAGGCATATTCCAGGTTTTTCTAAATCAAATCAAGCGTCAGACTTATTTGGGGGATTTTTTTAGGTTGTTTTTTTTTTTGAGAATCACATATCTAGTTCTGTGTCCTTTTATGGTTTTTAGAGACGTGATACCTTCAGATTGAATGCCTTTCCTTCCTTTGCAGGCAACACTGGGGGCAATGGGTAGTTGACTTGCAGTAGGTATGAATCAGATCTGCTCTGTACTCCTGTGAACTTAGAAAGAGGAAGTGAAGCCATTTGAGATGGATCAGTTCTCCCTGAGTTACCCACACACATCCTCCAAACTTCTGGCACCTTGGCATATGTTGCTTACCATGGGTACTGCTGGTGAGTGAGGCAGAGAAATGCAGTGCTCTTCCCCATTTAGGTGCATGTACCCTTAGTGCAACAAATGTATGTACTTCACTAAGGAGGTGTTTTACATGTGTTTATCTCTTTACCTTTCTATCAGAACTTGATTGGCAGCAACAAAACATGTGCTCAGCTTTTAGGTTAGATTCCTAATAAAACATTGGCTTGGATGCCCAGCTTGGGAAAACTAAGCTTTCAGTTGCTTGGGGAGATATTTTTCTACTCAGAAATGCAGATTAGTTGGGTAAATAAACTGTTTTGCTGAAGGCAGAAAAGAAAAAATCTGGTATTTTATTTAATCTGTTCTTGCTAATGGTCCCCACTTTGTAGACTTCTCTCTTTCCTTCTTTGGCACCCCAAACCTCCCAGAGCTGCTGTAGGTGAGGGTGATAGATCACCATGAGTGCTTGGGCAATTAATTAATATTCTCCTCTCTGCCTGCAGTAATAACATTTCCCCAGCTTTCTCCCATATCTCCTCTTTGAACAGAAATACTTCCTAAATGTATAAAGATTGCAGAAGTTTCAGGTCTTTAATATCCTTTCTTTCTTCTAGATGCCCACAGAACCTCCTGCCAATTTGTGTCCTTTTTTTTTGCCAGAAACTTAGGTTTCACCTAACCAGCAGTGTCTGAAGGTTTTAATAAGCTCCAAGGGCAGGCAAAGAATGGTGCTGGGATAAGGACAATGACCCTTAGGCTTCCTCCAGGGAAGCAAGAAACCTTTTGAGGGGCAGGGCAAGACTTCACTGGCATTACACTGCAAGGACAGTCTAGTACTCCTTTTCTTGCTGATTTTCTCTTAATGACCTATGGCACTCCATTGTCAACCTGTGAGTCTGAGAGCTTAATTTAGTCTGAAATTCCCTCTCTTCCTGTGGTCTCTTTGTCCCTTTTCAAGCAGCAGCAAAGTCAGGAGGTAACTTGTGAACTGGCTAATCTGGACACGTTTTCACCGGCCTGGGAAAGCCCATGTTCATGACTCAGAAGTTACTTCACTGGTTAGTTTCACATCTTGTCCCTAAACTGTGTGAGAAAGGAAATTTTGGGTTTTGCATGGGCAAAGCAACATTTCCTCCACCTTAGCCTTGTTACAAAGAGATAAATTCCTTTCTGCCATGTTTCTTAAAGCCAGACTAAGTCCCCAGATATTCAGCCTGAAATGTGTACAAAGTGGATAATACTTCAGCCCAACCAGCAGATATTTGAAAAGTTATAGGGAAGAAAACCGAGGAAAGCATAGAGTAACCTTCCTTGAACCAGCCCTACCAAGCTGATCAGTCCGTAGCAGTGTTGCTCAATGTTGTTCTGTGTGATCTTGTTCTGGGTAGGCACCACTGCACTTAACTGATTAGATAGTCTGTGTCTCCAAATCCTACTAAACACATATTGAAACAGCAGGTATCTTGCAAGGAGAGGTTTATCTCGGTTCTCAGGCAATCTTTCTTTGGGTTCTTAGCCCCTTTGAGTTAAGATGGGGATAAGTGACAGCAGGAAAATAAACCACCAGAGTTGTTAAATTTAAATATATCACTTCTCTGCTGTAATTCTTGAGTAGAGGAAGCATGAAAAGATGTTTATGTCCCTAAGAAAACACTTCCTTTAAAACTAAGGAAGTAGATACTAGGAACTTCATAGAGTAGACAATCTTTCTGATGATCTCTGTATTGTTATTGCTGTATTGCTCTGTATTGCTGTTTACTGTATTGCCCTGTATTGCTGTATATGCTCTGTATTGCTGTTTACTGAAGTTGACTCAGTTCCTACTGAAATCTCCAAAAAGATTCCTGTTGACCTGAGGGGATTTGATCCAAGCTCCACACAGAAAATCAATCAAAATAATCCAAGAAACAGCTTGTCACACACAGTAGTTTTCATCCCACCCTCTGAGAGGTGTCTAAAGCTGCACGTACTCTGTTTTATTTCTCCAGGGTCTTGGGCTACTTGTCCATATTTGCCTTCTCTTGCAGTGTGTCCTGTTCTTCCACAGGAAAAATATGCTAGTTCTATGCACTGGCATATTTTTCTTGTGGATGCAAAGCTTGTTGGTAAAAGGGAATGAAGGGCTGGAACATGCCCACATCCAGCCCTGATAGCAAACTGGGAAGTGGCTGCAATCTGACAGCTCCCAGATACTTCAGCTTAGATTTATCATAAAGGAACATAGGCAAGTTGGTTTAGGGACTGCACTATTGCTCCTGCCCTGGAAGTAAGCCAACACAGCCATGCTGATTTGTACACCTTAAAAACCAAACAGAGAACTCAGCCAGAAAGCCACCTTGCAGTAGCTCTGCAAAAGGACAGCTTATTACACTTGGTACTGCCGAAACAGGAGAAGACCCAAACTTGGAGCTGTGACAGTTTCACCATCCCCTGGATTCATTAAACAATAGGAAGAGCATTTTGGGGAAGACATGCTATAGCATAGACAGCAGTGACAGGTATTTTGTGGTGATGTTACCTGTAACAGTCCAAGAGTTTATAAGAGTAACTAAGTCACCTTTTCTGAAGGAATTCCAGGCAGGTGTGATTTTGTTCAGATTATTCCCAAATAACAATTTGAATGTGTATGCCTGAGCAAAAGAGCTTTTTGGTGACTGCATAGACTCACAGAATAGTTAGGGTTGGAAAGGACCTTAAGATCATCTAGTTCCAACCCCCCTGCCGTGGGCAGGGGCACCTCACACTAAACCATGTCACCCAAGGCTTTGTCCAGCCTGGCCTTGAACACTGCCAGGGATGGAGCATTCACAGCTTCCCTGGGCAGCCCATTCCAGTGCCTGACCCCCCTTACAGTAAAGAACTTCCTTATATCTAATCTAAACTTCCCCTGTTTAAGTTTTAACCCATTACCCGTTATCCTAGCGCTACAGTCCCTAATGAAGAGTCCCTCCCCAGCATCTTTATAGGCCCCCTTCAGATACTGGAAGGCTGCTATGAGGTCTCCACGCAGCCTTCTCTTCTCCAGGCTGAACAGCCCCAACTTCATACAGGAGGTGCTCCAGTCCCCTCATCATCCTTGTGGCCCTCCTCTGGCATCCTTCCCTGTGACCTGTTCATGCCTCAGTCAAGACCCAGGCCTGGTTTTGTTGCAGCCTCCAGGAGCCCCATGTCCTGAGGGCCTCATACAGAGCTGTCAGGGGAACATGGCAGGGTGATGGCTTGCCAGAAGCAGCAGAGCAGTGCCCTGCTTTTGTGTCCCCACTTGCCAAGTGGACCTCCTTCTTGGCTTCTCCAGCAGAGAAGAAGCATTTCAGAGCAGGGAGCTGAACGGGACCAGAACAATGTCCAGGTCATGCTGGCAATAAGATGTAAGGAGGTTCACTTTGCTTCCCTGGCTGAACACTGTAAGTGCTAAGCTGTTGTAAATAGACAATCCTCCTCTGTGACTACCTTGAGGCAGCTGTGCCCACAGGCTAGGAAGACTGATGTGCTGCCTGGTTGGGCACACAAGCCAATGGCTCTGCTGCTGAACCTGCTCTAGCGGAGTGAAGTGAAACATGAAGTTGCTCAATCCTAACAAGCCTGGGCACTGCAGCCTTAGAAGTGCTGAAGAAGGAAATCTGGGTGTTTCTGTCATTGGGTAATAGCTGAATGAAGACTTCTTAAGCTGAGACCTTGACTTTGCACCAAAGTTTATCTTAAATCCTTTGTCGCATCAACTCCTCATTCTTGGTCACGGTTTAGATCCCTGTCTTTGCTACACATGAATATTTTCATACTTCTTAGAAATGCATTATTTTTTCTTTATTATTTATCTAGTTTTACTAGTTGCCAACATTTCTGTTCCATGTTTGGGACCTCTCCCCTTGTCCTCTCCTATTATAGTGTGATGACAGTATGAATAGTTCTGATGTGAATGTTTCTGTGTCCTTTTTTTTTTTTTTCTTTTTTGTCACGCCAGTCTATAAGAAGGGCAAGAAGGAGGACCTGGGTAATTATAGACTGGTCAGCCTTACCTCCATCCCTGGAAAGCTGATGGAACAACTTATTCTTGACACCATCTCTAGGCATATCAAGGATGAGGGGGTCATTAAGAGCAGCCAACATGGCTTTACCAAGGGGAAGTCATGTTTGACCAACCTTATAGCCTTCTATGAGCAAGTAACTAGGTGGATGGATGATGGTAGAGCAGTGGATGTGGTTTTTCTTGATTTCAGTAAGGCATTTGATACTGTCTCCCACAGCATCCTCATAGATAAGCTAAGGAAGTGTGGGCTTGATGATCAGGTAGTGAGGTGGATCAAGAACTGGTTGGAAGGAAGAAGGCAGAGAGTTGTGGTCAGTGGGGCAGAATCCAGCTGGAGGTCTGTGACTAGTGGAGTCTCTCAGGGGTCGGTGCTGGGACCAGTGCTATTTAATATTTTCATCAACGACCTGGATGAGGGAACTGAGTGTACCCTCAGCAAGTTCGCTGATGACACTAAACTGGGAGGAGTGGCTGACACACCAGAGGGCTGTGTTGTCATTCAGCGAGACCTGGACAGGCTGGAGAGTTGGGCGGAGAGGAACTTGATGAAATTCAACAAGGGCAAGTGTAGAGTCTTGCATCTGGGGAAGAACAACCCCATGTGCCAGTACAGGTTGGGGGCTGACCTGCTGGACAGTAGCGAAGGGGAAAGGGACCTGGGGGTCCTGGTGGGTAGGAGGATGACCATGAGCCAGCACTGTGCCCTTGTGGCCAAGAAGGCCAATGGCATCCTAGGATGCATTAGAAGGGGGGTGGTTAGTAGGTCAAGAGAGGTTCTCCTTCCCCTCTACTCTGCCTTGGTGAGGCCACATCTGGATTATTGTGTCCAATTGTGGGCCCCTCAGTTCAAGAAGAACAGGGAATTGCTTGAAGGAGTCCAGCGCAGAGCCACAGATATGATTAAGGGAGTGGAACATCTCCCTTATGAGGAGAGGCTGAGGGAGCTGGGACTCTTTAGCTTGGAGAAGAGGAGACTGAGGGGTGACCTCATCAATGTTTACAAATATATAAAGGGTGAGTGTCAGGATGATGGAGCTAGGTTTTTCAGTGATGTCCAGTGATAGGACAAGGGGCAATGGGTGTAAACTGGAGCATAGGAGGTTCCATGTGAACATCAGGAAAAATTTCTTTACTGTGAGAGTGACAGATCACTGGAACAGGTTGCCCAGGGGGGTTGTGGAGTCTCCTACGTTGGAGATATTCAAGGCCTGCCTGGACAAGTTCCTGTGTGATGTACTCTAGGTTACCCTGCTCTTGCAGGGGGGTTGGACTAGATGATCTTTTGAGGTCCCTTCCAACCCTTAGGATTCTGTGACTTCTGGCATATTTTTCAACACTCCCAGGGTAGATATCTGAGTTACAGATGCTCAACAGACTGGCTCTTTCCGTACAGCAAACAAGATGCTCAGACAGGACAACGTAAGCTCATTTTTACTTTTAGTGAGTATCCAAACAAGTATTTTTTTCCCAGTGGGAACTAACTTTGGGTCAGGGCCTGTTGTTTTTAATTCACTGTCCCCTGGACAGGCAGGAAACGGCAGACTCCTGCTACACTGTCCTGGACAGAGGCTGGCAAACTCATCACAATGATTGCTGCTATCACCTGGTAAATGCCAAGGTATCAAAGAGCATTTCTTTGCCATTTAGTGTTTTGGCCTGTCTGCCCTCGTAAGGATATGGGCACCTAATGAAAGAAAATAATTTTTTCCTAGTAGTGTTTTCATGTAAGAGGTCTAACTTTGGGAAGAAGGGTAGAGAGGAAACTATCAAACCATGTTGGGCTACATTAGCAAGAGCAGAGGCAGCACACTTCCTTTCGCGCATGAGATCCAGAGATGTTACTATTAGACACAGTTGCACAGACAACCATACAGTGCAGAGAGGAAACACTAAGACAGGAAACCTGGCAACTTCCAATTTGCAGATAGGGCATGTCTGTGGCTTTTGGAGCCTATCACAAGCACGCTCTCCCTTAGAGAATACAGAAGGAAGAGGAAAGAAATTAAATTATTTAAATAAAGCAAATGTTTCCTGCATGTCTGTTGTTTACTGCTTCCATAGGCATGGTGCTGGGGCTGCCTGAAAACTTCCAGCAATGCATTCTTTATTTTGCAAAAGGAAGCTGGGTTTTGCACAAAATAAGTGTCTTTTGAATGTCTGCTTTCTGTATAAAGATTTAATTTTGGGTTTTTGGTTGATGAAATGTGTCCATGGGTTTTCATTGGAGTGCTGCCTTCAGGTTTTCCTTTTTTTTTTTTTTTTTTTGAAGGTCTACAAAAGCTTCATTTTCCAGATTAAATTTTACCTATATTCAACCTGTTCTCCAGACCACTAGGACAGGCAGATCAATGGCTGCATTTTCATTTGACTGTTACAGTCTGAATCTCTCTTATCAGTGGTTGTATAGTGGTGACCAGAACACATTCCTGTTCAAAGCCCCATCCAGGAGGAGCCTCCCTCGTGGGTGCTGGCTGGCAGAGGTGCCATGTTCTGGGAGGTCTCATGGCACTCAGCTCCTATACCCTGAGCAGTGTTCGAAGGTGATCCAGGTGGGCACGTGTTGGCCCTGCTGTGCTGTACCTCCTTTGCATAGGAAGGATTTCAGCTCTCAGATGTGTCATTTCTGCCTTGTTTGTGAGCACTTGACTCAGCTAAAAACACTGGAGTATCATCTCAGAAGTTGTATCTCTGTGGCCACTGTGAATTCAGCTCAGCTGCAGCATCCCAGGAAAGCAGGTTTGTCTGGATTTCTGGTCATATCAGAGCACTAGCTAAGTGTGTGTGGTAACTGTGATGGGGGTTGGGGGGGTGCAGATTACTGTCTCCATTATGCGGGTGTGGAGCAGATGCAACACTGCTGAGGCTGGTGCAATTATACACACACAGCTTGGATCAGAATTCAACTCTTGACATTAAACAGCCCTAAGTGATTCCACACCCCTCACCCCCAAACCCCAAAGATTTATTTTAGAATAAGATCAGCTCTCTAAATAGTTTTAATGGAAAAACATTTTAAAGGTGCAATTTCCTGCTACCAGTCTTGCAGTGCAGATACAGTTCAGGAGCATCTCTGCTTTATCAGGTGTCCAGGTGTAATTTTTTCACTGGCTTGACAATCTACCACCATTCCTGATAGGGACACAGGGACTTCCCAGTTGTTCAGGCCTCTTGTGTACTGTGATTTGATGATACAGTAAATCCAGATTTAGGGTACCAGAATAAAAATACCAGAATCCTATGCTACAAAGCGCTGATGTTGCATAAACTCCCTCTGCCTGTCCAAGCGTTCACTGAAGACACTGCTGGGGTAGCACTGCATGGACAAGCTTTATGCCACATTGGCTGTAATCTAGGTGCTTTCCTGCAGCTGGAGAAACACCAGCCCAGACTCTGACTTGTGCTTTCTGCCCCACTGTAGAGATCAGATGTCTCTGTCTGATGCAGATCCGATTTACACTGATGAGTGCTGGGATGCAGCCCTGCTGCCTGGGGAACTGCATCCAGAGCTGCAAAGCTGGCCTTGGCTCTGACTTGCCTAAAAACAGGCAGCGCAGCTCCACGCTGTGGGGAAGGAGAGGAACCAGGCGGGGAGCTGCTACGGAGAATTTTTCCTCTCACTGGCACCCGGCGGCTTCATCCTCTGCTGCGATGCTGAGGGGGATCTGCTGGCTCCCTCCACCCTCAGGTCTCCCCTTGTCCCTTCTGTGATGCGGGACTGGGAGCCCCTCAGGCTGCTTTGGAAATCTCCCCATAGATGTGCTGCCGCTCTTTCACTTAACATTGTTTAACACTTACAGGGTTGGAAGGCAACAGCAGGTGACCTTGGGAAGATATCGGACATGGAACCTACAAAGCCCCAGGGAGGACTTTGCTTTCCATCACTTAAGGTGTGTTTCTGCCCACAGGGGATGTCAGTGCAAAATTCCCTATGCCTCCATGGGGAGCAGCCCTGAGAATGGGTTAATCTTCAACTGCTTCACCTGCTGCTGCTGAAACTACATCTTCCAGGTGACAGGCCCAGCCTACACAAAGAAGTGTCTTCTTGCCCATGTAGTGCATAGAAATTTCTAGTACCATGCAGCTGGGTCTGGCTCTCCACTGATTAAAATTCACTAGGGTACTGATAAGGTCCTGAGCATCCCTAGTCCTGAGCACTGCTGGCCCTGGCAGAGGGTCAGCTGAGTAGGGGATGAACTCTTTTCTTAGGCACTAACTACTTGTGGCAAGGCCAGTCCACAGTGCAACAAGAAGTCCTAGTTATGAAACCAGGCTGCTTCTGCCAGGGCTGTCAGCTCTCTGTTATGGGATGCCTATTATTTGGCTGACAAAACCAGTTGTATCCTTAACTGTCACAGCTTCCAGAGCGTACTCCTAAATGTCATCAGTACTCCTAAATATCATCAGCAGTGACAGGAATTCCTGAGAGTTCTGTTAGTTGTCTTAGTGGTGGCATCTCTATTTTTGATCCCAAATGACAAGTCTCAGCTATATCTGTACTTTGATCCTGGTGCTCAAAACAAGGAAAGGAGGCTGTTTTCCTTGCCTCATAGCTCATGCCAATCTTCAGTATTCATGTACAACACTGGGGATATCTTACTTTCCTTTTGCCAAGTTAGGTAAGGTTTCTTTTGTGGTAGGCACTTGGATAGAGATGTGTTCAGTGCACTATTTAGCTTGCTTGGATCTGTTCAAATGCACAGCTTGTCTGCTGTCTTGATAACTGTGCCATGGCAGGAGACTCTGCCCTGAGCTGCCTTTTGCCATTCATTGTGTTGATCTCATATTTTCGCTTAACGTGCCATGTAGTCAGTCAGATACCTGCTGCCTGCTCATGTGCTTGAAGACTGGCGTCTTTTAGCAGCTTGAATATGAGGAGATTGGGGATGTAGCCTGCTTTGGTTGCATGTTTTTATTTTGTTTATGTTTCTACCATATTAATATTCCATTCAAGGTTTGTTCTCACTTGGATTACAATATTACACAATTTTATTGAAGCTGCTGTAACCAGTATCAATAGCAGTCCCCTTACTTCTTCCTCCCTTCTCAGGCTTGTCATGTCCCAAACCCTGGTGCCATGCGGCAGCTGTTTCACAGGTAGCTATGCAGCATATTGTGACACCTATCCTGGCCCCTCTCACCCATGGTGATACCTCCAGTTGTCTCACGTGCTGCCAAAGAAGGTACTTGAGTGTCTGAACATCTTGTGTGTAATTTAGAGTCTCCTCAGGGGTATTTGGCTCCTGCCAAGCTTTAATTTGGCTTTGTTTAATTGCAGGTTTGGTTTCTTTTCTGTGTGATGCTGAGAAACGCCTAGAAACCCAACCTGCTTACCATCAGTCCTTCTGCCTGTTTACCTTCTGCTTTCTTCTTAATCCGTATCACTTCAAACCAGTAATACTTCTTTTCTTCTCTTTCCTGATGCTTTGACATAATGATTTCTCCTGCAGTAATTGCTGTTGATGACCTTGTGTGGCATGTGCCGATATACCCTGCCCTTCACCATTCAGAAGCAAAGCACTTGTGCTTTTTTCTTTTTTTTTCTTTTTTTTTTCTTTTTTTCCCCAGCAGATTTTCCTCCTCTGCTTTGTCCTTTGTCCTCCTCTGCATTTCCTTGTAAATAGCTTCTGGTGCTGTTTTTCCATGTATTTCTGGGCTCTATCCAGGCCTGCTTAGTTTGTGCTTCATGCAGGCTGCCTTTGGAGGGGCTCTTCTTGATTATGTCTATGCACATCTCCAGCTCTTGGGTGGCAAATGGAGTTTATTTGAGTATTTCTGATCACTGCCTTGGCATCTAGGTATTTTCTCTGCTACCTGTCAAGGACACACTCTTTCCCCTCTGCTGTGAGTCCACAGACCATGTAAGTCTCTCTGAAACAAGTGACTGAATTTCTCCTGGCTGTGACTCATGCCTCTGCCTCCAGGAGGTCCCAGGAGCCTGTTTTTATGGCACTCTTGTGCAGATGCTGGTTGTGTGTGTGCAGTAGGGGAGCTGCAGCGTGTCACCCTGCACGTAGCCACACGCAGCTGACAGCTGCTCCCCCTTCTCCTAGATGTCATGCCAAGCAGGGAATATGGCCACTGGCCTCAGGAGAGAGCAGGGCTGGCTGCATAGGGGCATGAAGCTCTTCAGAGCACCAGGATTCTGCTGGGTTCTGGCATTTCAATGCTGGAAGGTGACTGTGAACACAAAGGTGGCTGCAGTGTTCCTGAGATGTGCAGATCAGAGCTACGGGTGAGCTAGACTCAAATACAGACCCAAATGCCTCTGGTCTCTCTTGGAGGAATGATAGAAGGCTGTGGTATGTTGTGGGCAGACCAGTGTTATGAGACTTTGGCTCAGCTCTGCTACCTTGCTGAGTGCCCTTGGTCTTGTCACTTTCCAGACTGGGATTTCTCTGTCCATTACATGGGGATTTTGTGGCTTTGTGGTATATTTTAAGATCAGCAGACTGACAGCTGTACAAAAGATGAGCCTTATTGTTGTATCAGCATGTTTCCTTCAGCAGGGCTAACCCTAAGCTAACCACTGATCCAGACACTCTTGGGGGTTTATACATAATTTCCTTGCTGATGTAGTGTCACGTACAAATTGTGATTAATGATGCTAATGCTCTCTCAACACCTTTCTAATTTTTTAGTGAAGATACTTTTGTGAGGTATTCCTCCCAGCCTTGTTAATGTGTTTAAGGTATTAACAAAGTAATTGATGGAGCAACAACTTCATTCAGCTTAACAGTTTAACAGACTGGCATGGCTGACAAGGAAAACCTGTCTTCTCTGCTGCTACCTGCAGGTGGGGGAGTCGGGAAGCCAGAACAGCAGATAGTAACCACTCCACTGATGTCTTTTTACTACATCAACAGTATATTGGCAAGGAAATTTCACTCTTCCTGCTTTGACATAGTTATGGTGATATATTAGGTATACAGAAGAGCTTATGATGGAATTAAATGGAGTTATAATATACGTTAGATCTCTTTCCCAAGGTTAACTCTGGATGACACAACAAAGATATAATAACAGGAAGGTGTCAGTGATGGGCAGCATGCTGCTGAAGCCTGAACGCTAACATTTTTTAAGGGCATACAAAGAGAAGGAAGAAGATAGGAGCTTTCAAGTTCATAATACCTCACTGCTCTTGGTGGAGCCCTGTTTTTAATAGGCAATTTTGCCTATTGCCACCCTGATGATGAGCTAACCCCCACACCCCTTGCACTAATGTGCTTCATTAGGAAGCCACACAGGTGGCACAATGTGAGAGTTGAGCTCTGGGTGCCACAGGCACACATCCTGTGTCCCAAAGGATGGAGACCTGGGCTTTTCAGATACTGCTCAACAACTCAGGAGGCAGTTCAGTTTATATGGCTACAACCCAGTCTCCCCTGTATAACCCGGGGCAAGTAATTCGGGTTGCATTTCAACAGCGACTGGTGATTTTTTTATTCTTTCTTTAAGCACTTTCATATTTTATTGTTTAGCTTGGGGCAGCTAAACTGGATTCAAGCCAAGACTGCCAGCCTCACCTCTGCAAGCAGTGCTCTCTCAAGTATCCCAAATATGGGACTCCATTTTCAGTTGCTTCTGAAAAGCCCATCCTTACATCCTCTGCCTCCCAGTTCCCTGTGGTGCACACAGAGATAACAGCGCTTCCTTTGCCTCCAGGGCATGGACACAATAAAAGCAGAAGAGCACTCTCAGACTCAAGGGGATCAAAAAACGTATCTCAAATAGATTTTTTAAATTTATTTTATTGCATTTCCAAAGTCTTTGTAATTACTACTGTACAGAAGTCATACAGCTCTGCAGGCTTTGCTCTGCAAGCGGCTGCTACGTAATTCCAGAGAAGCTGCACACCCTGCAGGAAAATGCTTTGTGAAGTGCTCTTGAGAGACATCCCTGTGCTTTCTGAGTAATACCAGAAGTTTTATTCACATTTCACCAAGTGACCTTGCCCGGAGCAGCCGCTCTAAAGTCAAGTCTCTACAACTCTGCAAATTCTGTGTATGCAGAAGATCTTTGTCTCTACTGTTTTTCAGGTGAGGATGTCCTTTTTTTTAAGGTGAGGGTGTTAAATTGATCAGTTTCCATCCCCCTTTTGTTTGTAGTTTCTAGACTAAATGGAAACGAGCTGGCTTTGCTTTCAATCGGTGAGCAAGGATGTCTGGCTTCTATGCCGATAGCAAAGAGAGGGGATGTATGTTCCCATAGGAATGCCTGGGCTGTCCCATCTCTGTAGGGACTCTGCAGATGCTGGGAGCTGCTGCTCCTCAGGAAGGAAACATGTCTTGTATTAGGGCACCGAGGTTCAGCCTTGGTGGAGTTAGGGCTGGGGAGCTCAGGCAGTGGCATAGGAGGGGACTGTGTGCACGCCCTTGCAGCTGGGGTCTGCTTCTCTTCGTTGAGACCGAGCTGGCCCTGCGCTGTGGGCAAGTGTGAATGAGTCATGTAGCCAACCCGCAGAACTGGTGGGACGGGGGCGTCGCAGGTCTGAATGACAGACCAGACCAGACCAGAGACTATTTCTCTCTTCCTCATCCTCCCGATTGCTTTCTGTGAGATAAATTAATGTAGGGGGTTTCTTTTTATTCCTGTTAATTTCCAGCCCTTGGAAAGGCGCTTGGAAAGCCCTTCCCGGTGGGAACGCGGCTCTCCCTGCCCTCTATTGCCTGGGGCTGCGTTCCCGGCCCCTGGCGAAGCCGCATTCGGTAGTAGCTTGCTTGTGACACCAGAGGGAGACGCGAGGCCGGCGAGGGGCCGGCACGGCTGGGCCAGGCCTTCGGGTACAGCGCATGGGATCGCGGCGGCTTCGGGAGCCCTCTGCTCGGTGCTGGCTCTGCAAAGGCACAGTACGTGCCTGCTCGGTTCCCCTTCCCCACTGGTCACACCGAGGTGGCGTGGTCCGCAGCGCTAATGCAAGCATCACAGTATTCACCTGATACGGTAGCACGTTGGACTAATAGCTATTTCTATGTCAAGCACCAGTGACCCAGAGAAATAATTTGCCGGGTCAAATCTGACCCACACACCACCAGCTGGATGAAATGAGGAGGGGTATGAAGATATACCTAATTTTTCGGTCATTTGCCGAGGTATCTCCAGAGAGGACGCCTCCAGCACCGGAGTGAGGGGAAATAGCAGCATCCAGGGGTCTTGATCCTGAACGGCGAGAGCCACCAAGGGAGCTCCAAGACCTCGCCAGGACTTGCTCAGGAGCCGGCAGTGCTGCTGACAGGGCCGCTGACTCACAGGGGCGGTGCCAGGAGAGGCCTGAGCGCGTAAAGCACCACCCTCCGGGGCGCACAGGAATGGGTTGCCCAGGGAAGTTGTGAATGCTCCATCCCTGGCGGTGTTCAAGGCCAGGTTGGACAGAGCCTTGGTGACACCGTCTTGTGTGAGGCGCCCCTGTTCATGGCAGGGAGGTTGGAACTGGATGATCTTAAGGCCCTTTCCAACCCAAACCATTCTGTGATTCTATGTTTTCAGCATTAAACTACCTTCAAGTCCTCTTTGCCAAGCATAATTTACCTCGAAATTTTATCAGGTAGGGAAATATAATGCCTACAATGTTATATACAATATTGACATTCCCAGTCCAGTGGAATCCAAGTTCTGAAGCAGCATGGATTTCCAGTCTGCTATTTCCAGGAGACAACCCCTGCAATGCCAACCCTCCCCCCAAAAAGACACCAATAAAGAAAAAAAAAAGGGGGGGGGGGGGGAAGGAAAAAAATAAAGAAAAAAGAAGAATTTAAAAAGGAAAAATAAGAAGAAAAAAGAAAACAAACCCGAAGAAAAAACAAACAAACAAAAAATAGGGATCACAGCACAGCCAGCAAAACTGAGAAAGCACAGCCTTGTTGAGGTGGTGTTGCAATGAAGAAAGGAAGAGGTGTCTTGCTGCTCTCTGCCTACTCTCCCATACTCTCCCATCCCCTAGAGAGTGTTTTGAAGCCCCTCCAAACCCCCAGCTAGCAAGTGCATGCTGATGCAGGTTGGTGCATTCCCATCCCTTGTCTTTGGAGCGTGCTGCTTGTGAGAGGCAGAATGAAACTAGGACCATTGTCAGCCCCCATGAAATCCCGAAAGAATGTGAGCTCTCTGCAGTAATGGAGATTGCTACTTTAAATGACTCAATAATGCTGCACCTTTTCTATCTCCTACTCCATAATATATAAATTCTTTTACAGACCTACATGGAATTTCTTTGACATCTCCTCAAATTGCATTGTTTTAAGTTTTTGCATTTTTGTTGGCAACCCAGTTGTAATAGAGGGAATCCAAATAGCATTAATACTGCTTGCTAAGAGAGCCTGGTAGCTGTGAAATATAAACCAGCAAGGTCTTGGACTATTGCTTAATCTTATCAGCACAATTCAGGTAGCCTGAGGCAGAAATTGTGCTACTAACAAGTGTTGCCAACCATCACTGCCTTGATGAAATGGGATGGAAAAATCAGAAAATAGAGCTGTGTCTGGATCTACACAGATCCTGAACACAGCAGCACAGAGAGGAGCTGGCTGTGCCAGGCAGCAGCCTCATGATTAAAATAAACAGTTCTGTGCTCCTCATGTGTTGTAATGCTAACACCACAGTGGTAAGCCTCCCAGGCCATGAGACATCAATCCTCTTCAACTACAGAGAAAAAAGGCAAGTGATTCTAAGAAAATGTGGATGGTTTGCTGGTGTTTTTAGAGACTTCTTCTTCTAGGCTAAGAAAGGAGTGAGTGCTGTCAGTGTCTTGGGGATTGCTGTGGGTGTAAGTCAGCACCCCTCAATTTATTTCCATTTCCTTAAGAGCAGGTATATAGGTAAGGCATCATTTTAGCTGCTGGGATTTTGATCTCTGCAGGCTTTTTGAATGGCTGACTGTGGGTTTTAATATCCACTTCAGAAGATGTGCAAAATCAACTCTAAAAGCTTGCCAACACCATCTCTTAATGGCACCCCCACCCCCATCTCTCCTGTCTAATGTCCTACCCTGTGGTGCTTTTTGATTATTAGGCAGCCTACACGGCCAGTTTAAACTGGAAGAATCTGTTTCTTAACAATTCATAACCCCTAATTATTAGGGTCTTAAGGTCACACAAGCGTATATTCATAAGGTAGCTCTTTGGAGAGCAGGAGGTGACTACTCAGAAATTGCTGCATTTAGCTTGGAAATTTAGCTCAGAAAGAACAACAGAGAGATGCTTAAAGGGGCCAGTTCTTGAAGTGAGACAGCTGGGGAAATTTAAGGTATGTCTAGCCTCTCTGCTTCCTGTAATCTTAAAAGAGCTGAGATGCATTCACTACCCTTCTCTGGCTGCCTTAACCGTCATGGTCCGCAGCCAGATATCCATGCTAAGGGAAGCCAAATCTGCTGGCTTTCAGAACACAGAGGGTTTGTCTTTCCCACTTTGATGCATCTCATACCCCAAGGTTTCCTCATATCCCAACCGTGCAGAGTCAGGCTGCAGCAGTCCTTCAACTCTAAACACAGCCAGGAGGGAGGCAATGCACACAGGTGCAAACAAACTTGTCTGAGGCATCTGGCTCCAGATCTCTTGTCCAAGTCTTTTTTTGTGCTGTATCATTGTTAAGCCACCCCTATGTATGTGCCTTAGGGTTATTCCTCTCCTCTGCTCCTCATGTGGTCCCAGAACTGTGAGATGATCCCAGCAGTGTCACTGGGGCATTTGTACATCCCTTGCACCACTATTTGTTCCCAAGAACTGTTCTCTAAGGGTCTAATTAATCCCTGCTCTAATTAACTGTGTACCATTTGTTGTTCTCTTTCAGTTGATATTCATCCTGTGGGAATAGGCAGCTCCTGAGAGCTATCACACATAAGAGCGTTACAGGGACCCTGGGGAGAGTTGTCATGTGTGACTTGAGCTTTGGTAATGGCCCAGGAAAAGAAAGGAAAGGGGTGGGGGTGGGGGTGGGGTTGTGGTGTGTGGGAGGTGTGGTGGTGCAGAGGGGGTGCTTTTTAGCTGGCACTCCTCTCCATCTCTCCAGTGTTACAGGACCTGTGCACGTACCAGCCATCCCAGTTGGTAAAGCATGTCAAGAGGTATTTGCCAAAACTTGTCCAGCCAGAGACAGCAGGAGGGTGGAGAGGTGGTTCTCAGAGTCCCTCAACCAGCAGCAGTACTTCCCTGTGTGCAGTAGCTGAGGCTGGGCTGCAGGCACATGTGTGGCACTCGAGATGGTGTGTGCAACCAAGACATCTGTGTGGCCTAGGCAATGGTCTGCTCTCATCAGCAAATGTTTCTGGGACGAGAAGCCCTGGAAATTTTTGATGGTGTGCTAAAAAAATGGATAGCAAAATAACTCCCCTAAGGGAGCTCCTTTGACTTTTTTGTTGCTCAGAATTCAGAAGCTTGTGGCAGTCTCAGTCCTTGATTTTTCCTCTATGTTCCAATACACTGGCACAGATGAAGCACCCACTGACCTTGGTGAGAGTTCAGATGCAGGGACTCCTTCACTGGCCAGAAGCACGATATAAAGTGTGGCTTTTCTGCTCAGATGCTGCATAGCACTCTCAACTTTTACCATTACACACCTAAAGAAATGCCAGTTCTCACAGACTGATGGATTTGAACATGTCACCATCGCTAAACACACCGTTTAGAATTTTTAAACGTTTCATTTGTAGTGATGGAGACTAAATTAAGAATTAAAACCGTGCACATCAGTCCCAAGGGAGTTCCCCCCTTCCCTCCCACTCCAACTGGAATGAAGAGGAGTTGGAATTATACATGAATTAATGAATAAGTAATAGAATTGCACAAAAAAATTTCAGATGCAAGGATTATTTTTTTTTTAAATCATCCACAAGTTAATATTTATTTATGTAACATGCAGAATGCCAGCCAATGGCTGCATAAATATTAATTACTAATTAAACTTTAATAGCAAAGCAAAACCCTTGCATTTGCTAAATGTATGTATTAAAGCCATCATTATTTGTTTGGAGAACTGGGTTTGTTTGAGACTTCGGTCAAGCAGTGACAAGAATACAATTTCAGAGCAGGAGGCAATCTAGGTTAATCTTGCTTTTTGCTTTCCTTGCAATTGCTCAGAGGATGAATTAATTTCTTTTTTATTTTCCTCCCATGAGGAGATGATAACAAAATTTAAATAGAGTGCTTTGAAAAACCAGGGCATCACTGTACCCCCCAGCTGGGCATCCCCGCTACATTTTGACTGATTTCCAGTACAAAGAGGAGGAGGAGGATGGCTTCTTAGCTAGTCAGCGCAGCTCTGCTTGCTGCAGTAGCTGTACTCCTTTAGACCAGCTGATGATTATCTGGTCTTTGGTGTTAGTTTTGCATTTATGTGCCTTTTGACAGCCTGAAGGCTCACCTACAATTGCTGTTTTTGCAGGCCGTTGTGAGTCATGTTACATTAATGTCTTGGGTATGTGAGTCCATAATATCCCTGTGTATTGCTTTTGGTGTGTGCTGCTAAACTCCCCTGGGAAGGAGGTTTACAGAAATGAGCTTTCCTTCTCCTCAAAGAAAGTGGGGGTAAAAAGCTGGGGAGTCCCTGCAGAGCCATGACTGAGTTCCGAGTCTTCCCTGTGGTGTCTTGCACCATTTTGCTGGCTGCGCTGGTTGCTGCCGTTTTCCCTGCATGTTATCTTACTGGTCTGCGGCACTTGTGGGGGTTTTTCAGTGCCATGGTTAAACCAGGTGCTGTCCCTTGTGATCCAGACTGGCTGATACTGTCCTGGTTCCCAAACAGCTCTTGCGGGAGCCTTGCTGTGATTTGACTCCTTTTGGCTCAGGAGAGGGAAGCAGGTGAAGCAGCTCTCACCATAAGGGGCCTGTGACTAAAGGACATGGCCAGTGGTACAGCTGGGAAAGGGGTAATTTTGCTGAGCTGTGACTTCAGCAGCACTTGTGCTTGGGTGGTGTATTATGAAGTGAAATTGCCATGTGGTGTAGCAAGCATCTAAGGAGTAAATAGATCTAAGATGCTCTAAGAACTGAATGCACCTTTGAGTAGAATGTGGTTTATAAGTATCTATGAATTTCTGGAGGATTCAAGCAAAAAAGATTGCTCTGGCATTCTGTGTAATTTCATGCAAAGTTGATGGTACCACCTGTGGTGCATCACTGCTCTGGGGAGTCAGGGAGATCCAGTTGCACTGTGGTTTGGGTTTAGATTTGTGCTTTTCAGCTTTCTTCTTTTAAGCCAGTAATTACAGAATTAAGCTGGTGAAACAAACCCTGAGTAAAGCACATTAGGCTTTTTTATCCTTGCAAGGAGTCAGGTTCTGTGTCCTTGTATGATCTCACTGTGATCCCCCAACCCCAGAGACTATTGTAACTACAGTCTTGGAAGTCAGTGAGGTGAGGCCTATTGCTCACTGGGACACACCTGTATAAGCTTTTGAAGGCTCAGGGCTTTAATAAGAATAGGGAACAGGTAAAACATCTAATGCAGTATTTTTTTCTTGGGCCTCATTTAATTACAGGGACACTACTAGTTAATTTAATAAGCAATTTTCTTACCCATTTTGAAATTGATGGTGCATACAAACACATGAGTTGATTAAAACCAGCAAGGCTTCACCCAAAATTCAGAGATTAGTAATCTGTGAGGTCTGAAAAATAAGTACATAACTCAAGTCTCTATGCAATAGCCCCAAGTATCTCCCCACTGAGCTACCCTGAATAATGTGTGCTCTTTGGTTCAGTAACAGTGGATGGCCTTTGAGTGTGTCTGTTTTAACTAGAAGGAAGAAGGAGAGACAGAAAATAAATTAAGATGGTTACAAGCACAATAAAATGAAGTGCACAAATTTAAATGTAAAACATTGAAAATGTACCAGAAGTAATAAAGACAAACCAGTGATAGGACTCTGAGTGGGAGTCTTGGTTAATTCTGTACTGCAAAGATATAAAAGAAAATCAGTATAAAAAAAATGGGACCTTTAGCATAGAACCTGTTAAATGGTGTATGCAACAATTTAAAAGAAATAAGTTGGAAGTTAGAAGTGCAGCGCAGAAACATCTACATAATTGACATTTAAAGAATTAACATAAAATTATTCCAAGATAGTGATGAAAGTAGTCAAACACTCTTCTAATGCTCATGTAGCATTTTACAGTGTGCCCTCAACCTTGAATGCATCTGCTTAATGATTAGCCTTGTGTTCTAGTTCTTTATAGGCAATATAAGCATTCAGTAAAATGTGGACCAGCCTGTATAGATCAGACTTTTTTTCTTTATTCTTGGCCTCAATATTAGGCAATGAAATGGCAGGCCAACACAGAGATTGCTTTGTCTCTGCTGTTCCTGATATTAGGGGAAAAACTCTGGGTGGACACAGAATTAAATCAGCATCACTACAATAAGCCATCACTGCTTTTGAGAATGGCTTTCTCTGTCAGTGGTTGACATAAAAAAATAGAAAATGTTATGGTATTGCCATGCATCCTTCATTGATCCAAATCTTTATTTCAGTATGGTGCTCTTCTTTTCATGTGATGTCACAGATTTTAATTAAACAAATACTAATTTAAGCAAAAGCAAAGTCTGTCTTTTTTTTTTTTTCAGTTAGTTCTCCCTTCTGCATCTAGAGCATGTAAAAATCAGGAGGCAATACCAATGCTGGTGTGCACAGATCAAGAGATTTCTGTGGCTTAATGACTGTGCAGTGATGCTGAGTTGGTTTTTGGACTTCACAGGCAGTTTTGGACTGGCACAGCTCAACACCAGACTGGGTGCTAAGGACTTTTAAATATGCGGTAGACTGAATGTACTCTACTGCAGGGAAATGCTAACACTGAAATGGATGCCTGTGCAGCCAGGCCAGCTGTGAGCTGGTGTTTGCAGAGCCAGGGCCTCCATCACTCAGGCAGTGAGATTAGGTCTCTCTCTCTTTACTGGGTTACTCCAAACAGGGCTCTGGGAAATGAGCTACTGCACCACCAAATTCTGCTTTCTCCCTTCCCACATACACAAGAGTGATTGTCTTTGGCTGACGCAGGCTGCCCACGGATCAAGGTATGGGAACATCTTTTAACTGCTTTGATCAGTGCAAAAGAGGTTTTGTCCCTCAGTCAGCTAAAGGTCCCCAGGTGGCTGAGGCTTAACATACATCAGATCTTCTCTCTAATAAAATATACACCGTACACCTAAATCCTGTCCCGTAACTGGTCAGCTGGCTTTTTGTTGTGTAGTGGTGCAGGTAGCATAACATCTGAGCAAGGATACCAGAGAGCTATGTCCCAATGTTTGGGATTCAGACTGCTTACAAACTGCGGCATTTCTCAAGGACTTTTTTGCACAGGCTTCATGTTCCCAGGGTTATCTTCAGAATTAGTGGGATGTTACTAAACAAGATACAAGATTTTTTAATTATTATTACAGATCTGTGGAACAAGGCTGATAACCGATGTGCTTGATACGAGCACCAAGTCATGCCTAAACCAGTCACTCTCCTCACGTGGGCTGTCTGGCTTTTCCATAGACTCAGACATCAGCCTTGCATTTAGGACATATTGCTTCTCTTGCCTTTGTTTGACCTTTTATTTTTCATGACACTTGTAGGAACTTGCATATTCTTGAGATCTTAGCACTCTATGAAATATAGACTTGGCCCCAGGGTTTAGAGTCTACTTCGGGAAAACCTAAACACAGTGATAGGATTGTCACCTTCTTGTTTCTATGAGAAACCATCCTAAAACGGAAGCCAGGAGTACCATGATGCCTGCAGGAATCAGGAACAGTCCCACAGCTTTGCTTATGTGGGTAAGTGAGTCAAAGCCAGGAAAGAGCAACATACCTTCAGCCTGGGTGTGTGCCACTGTGGTAAGTTTGGGCTGCACTGCACAGCCCTTGCAAAGCCAGGCACAACCCTGTTGCCGTGGATGAAGCTGGGAAATTCCGAACTGTGAGCACTGTACTGCATTTTCCAGTTCTTAGAACCCAAATAATATGTTAAAAAAATGTTTATACCATTATTTTTGTCTGCTTTCATTTCCCTTTTTGTCCGTATGTAACTGCTATAAACATCCAGGGCGATTTTTTACCATGCGTGAGATTTTTCTCCCTTTTTTTCACCTTCATAAGCACAATTTTTCTAATTATCATTTTCAAAATAATACGGATTTCTCTGTCTAAAGTTTTGCTTTCTTTTACTTGAAGGCTGGTTTTCTTTTTCGTGCTAGCTCTCTGTTTCACAGTTTAGCTGATTTGGGAACTGGGATGTGTTAATTACTCAATGATTTAAATGAAATATCAAAGGAGTTTTTATTGATTTGCATATAAAAGTTATGAAACCCAATATATGGCACAACAGACAAATTAGTAGGCCATAAAAAGCATGAGTGAATTACTGTCTTATTAAAGCTTTAAGATAACATGCTGTATTATGTGAAAAGAAAGGTCAAAAGGAAAAAAAAAAAAAGGAAAATTTAAATGCATGCACATTAATGGACTGGGAAATGTGGCTTTACTAATAACTTCTGTGCATAAAAATTTATAGTTTTCAACACAGCAATCATTTCTTTTACCCTGTTGGGTATTTTAAATGTGCTCCTGTGTATATAATATTAATTTAGTCATAAAATAAAAGGCAGTAATTCAGACAGTAGCCCATGTGAGCTATTAAATTCAAAGTACCATGTGAAGTATTTGTGGTTATGATTCCTCACAGTTCTGGGTAAGACACAAACAAACGACTCCTGACAAGATGAAAGTGTTTGCTTTCACAGTACCTGCCCATGCCCAGCTCCATGTTCCTGTGTTCTCCAGAGCTGACGCTATCTATGATTAGGTTGTTTGGGTATAAATTATGAGTGTGTTCTATGAAAAAAAGCACAAACTGAGGATTTGTGAAGCAGCTGGGCTTTTAAAGGGGGTTTGTAAGTTCTCTATCTAAAGTAGCTAGTGTTATAGTTCACTTCTTTTTATGCTACATCAGCAAGCTTTGCTGCCTTAGGAAGTGAAAAGATGTTTTCGCTTGTCCTGTTCATTCACTAATGCAGGGCTGAGAGTTAACCAGCAGCAAATGGGCTTGACTGCGAAGCCAGTCAGCTGTGTAAAACATTTTCATGTTGTCTCTCTTAAAAGCTTGAAGCAAATAATTCCATCCGCTGCAGCAGCAAATTAATACACAGCAATTAATCAAAATTCGTCTTGCTTTCTCTGTGCATGTACCCTTGCATTAAGTCTTGGAGTGTTTGGTTGTTCTCCTGTTAAATGTATCTGTGCTAAGACTCAACACAAGCGCTTCTCAGCAAGAGGATATTAAGCCTGGACGCAGGCTGAATCCTTCAGAGGCTTGGCTCAGCACTCGCAGCTCAGCTAATACATATCTGTCAGCGTCCAGCCCTTAATGGTACTGGTGCAAAGACTCAGAAATTCCTTGTAAAACCTTCTCTACGGATTCTCACTATATTAGGATGTATCATCACGTAGCATTTCTGAGCCGTATCTCAACTTCTAATACAAGTGCCTTGGAGACAGACCACCTTCTTCCCCTGCCACCTCTCTGTACAGTGGTTCCAGGCTCAAATTTGCTGCTGGGAATAGCCCTTGGTATGGGAGTTCACAAGGAAAAAAGGATTTCCATGGATCCTCCTTCCTGCAACACACACATCTCAGAGGCCACATAGCACTTTCCTCTAAAGCCATGTCTAGACAGAATATACCCATGTGGGGCAGAGGATGTGCATTTACCATAGCTGAGACACAGCAGCAGCTACTTACGCAGCTCCTCAGTTCCATAGTTCCCCAAAATAACTGTGTGGCACAAATCAAACACAGACAGTAACACAGTAGAAATTATATCCAAAAAAAGTGCAGATGAGGCTCTCAGTGACACGGTTTTGTGGTGGTCTTGGCAGTGCTGGGGTTAATTTAGAACTTGATGATTTTAAAGGTCTTTTCCAACCTAGCTGATTCTATGATTCTCTTGCCATCCAGGGGCAATTCAAAAGCAGTTGATGAATTCAGTGCGTGCTTTGAATGCTTGATCCTTGGTCAAGGCATAGCTGCAGCAAGAAGTTGATAGCAACTGCTTTCTGATGCCTCTGTCTGCTGGCTGTAAAAGAAGAGATAAGTGGGTTCCTGTAGGTGTCACAACAGGATGGATTATTGTGACTCTTCTGGCAGACCTCAGGAAAGCCCCAGCCATATGGCAGGGCTGGTGGCTTGACCCAGGTTCCTTCCAGCAGAGCCAGCCCAGCTCGAGCTGCTCTGCAATGCCCCAGGCTCACACAGTGAGGCTCTGCTCTGTGCTGCCTGTGGTCTTTGTGGTCAGAGCTTGGACTAGCCTGCCTCTGTTATTGTAGCTGTCTTCAGTGTTCCTGCACCTCATTGTTACCTTCCAGGACACTGAACGGTCTTGCAGGATATGAGAAATGTCTCCATCCAACCTAAGCCCTCCTGTCAACCAGAAAGAGGAAGAAGAATGATTGAATGTCCATGCCAGTACCCCAGGGATTCCTCAGTCGTCAGTCCCCCCAGACAACTGGTCCTGTTTGCCCTGACTCCCGTCCTGCAGAGAAACATGGGAGAGCCATTGCCAGCATGCTGGAGGTGGTCTGAGGGCACATTTTTGTTATTTGCTGGTTCCAGTGAGAAACAGATCCCAGCTTGGCTGGGGAAATCGGTGCAGGCCACCCCCATACCTAAACCAAAGGGTTAATTCACTGCCAGGAGAGAAGAGATGTGCGTGCGCAGGCACAGCATCCCCACCTCTATGGTGAGTCAGACACCCCAGAGATTCAGCCAGCAGACGGTGAAAGGGAGAAGTAGGTCAGAGCAGACAAAGACACTGAAGGATCCATCTGCCAGATCAGACAAACGAGGGAATGGCAGCAGAGGGAGTATCTGACCTCCTGCATGGTTTATATGAAGAGCAGTCGGGAGAGCATTCATCATACGACAGCCTGGTAGAGGGGTGACATTTGATGACTGGCAGCTGGAAAATCAGGTAGCAGGCTGACAGGAAGGTGCATGATAGGGCTCCACCTAGTCAAATAGCTGGATAAGACTGCAAAGCAATGAGGGGGTCCTTTAATTACGTGCTTGCTGCATCAATTAGTAAAGGCAAAAGCATTGGCCTGTCTACTTTAAATGGCAGAGCCAGTGAGGAGGGCATCTAACATGGGTGCCCTCAGACTCCCTGGGGGCAAAGCAAGCCCAAATGACTCCAAAGTTACAGGAGTGGAGCTGTGGCAAAGCTTGCTGCCTTCATGCTAATGTGTTACTACAGTTAAAAGCAGCTCCTGTGGTGGGAACAACTGTGCTCCATGCAGTCCTTGGCCATGAGGTCTGGAAAGGTTTACTTGAAGCTGGTGGATATGCACAGGGTGAAATACGTGGTTCAGAAATCAAGGCTTCAGAGGGAAATGTTAGTCTTTAAAATGAAAGGCATTTTCCTCTCCCTGGCAATGCTAATACAAAGTGTAGGTTGTTGTGTCACTGATTTATTTACTTTGCCTCACTGGCAGGCTTGAGGGGGTCCAAGCATCAAAGATGTGACTGTTTTCTCCTCCCAGCAGGAGCTGGGTGACAGTCTGCCCATCAGACAGAGCTGGCCTGGACACAGCAGTGTGGTCAAGCAGCAAGCCTGCCATCAGTGTGTAAATAATCATCAGGACATCATACTAGAAAGCTGACAAGTAAGGGAATATGTCTTTGAGGAGCCCCTGATTACATGGAAAGGCAATTACATCAGTGAGCAAGAAGAAATTGCTAGCCATGCCTTATGTCCTGTGGAGATGGGGAGATGTGCATCAGCCTGGGAGGTTAGGAAGGAAACTGAGATGCTTCCTTCATCCCAGGATGGTGAAGTTTAACTAGAATTCCTTCTGAAACATTTTGGAGAGTTCAAGTCCACTGGTGATTTCTGCCTCCTCTGTGAAATTCTCACTCTTCCTCTTTGGATAGACTACCATCAAATTATGTTGCTAGAGATTTTCAGTTTATTAAAAATGCTCACCAATAAAGAACAATGAGAAAACTGCTTGTCTTTATTAATCAGTGTGCACTTGAAATTATTGATATCCTTAAAGAATCTGTCCACCTATGATCTCATCTGACGCTGGGTTTTGGCAACAGTAACAGTTTGTTTAGAATCCAGGATTTTATTCTCAGCTGTTTGCATACATTATATTTTATAGTACCAGAGCAAAAGGAGTGCAAAATTCAACTTTTACTCCTTGAGAAGGCCTTAAGAGAGGTAGTTGCCCACTTCATATAGGTTTAAAATGATGGTGTGCAATGCAGCACAGTAGAGGATGCTCTGAAAACCCATTAACCCCCAAAATGGATCTCTCTAAACAAGAGAGTTAAATTTAAGTGTATATTATAAGTGCTGAGACTTCTCAGGAGAGCAAAGAGTAGGAGCAATGGATGGGAGGCAGCTCATTTCAGTGGGAGCAGGGTGCGGCTGGTGCTAGCTGCTCTTAAAAATCCTTACTAAAGAAAATGAGAACCTCAACATACCTCCTGCAGCAGAATTTCTTCTGTAGAGATGCTCCTGTAAAAGATAGGAAACAACAGGTTTGATGAGGGATGCTGTATTTACAGCTCCAGAAGTGGATGTTCACAGGAGTGGGTTGTTATGACCCTCCGTTCAGCCTGTTCACTCTGTATTCCCCAGTGCAAGATGTGTTACTGACACAGCGGCAACTGACTGGGGCTAAGGGAATCCGTGGTGACTTCTCAACATCTCCAAGCACAAAAAAGGAAGACACTGATCTGAAGGGTGCCACAGATACTTTGTAGGTGAAATGTCTGTTTCCTATCCCTCCCCTAGGTACTGAGCTTGCTGGTTCATATAGAAATGGAAACAAAATAGAAATAAAACCACAAAACCAACCCCTAACAAAACAAACCCCACCAAAACACACAAGCCAAAATTTGCCAGTGGTTTTGTAGCACAAACTTTCTAGCTCTGCATGGAGCCAACTCAATCCATTCCATTGTGTTTGTGTGGCATGTATGGCTTTTCCTGAGGACACTCAGCTATTGGGGTGGCAAGCATCCTCTCTGGGGTAGGGTGGAGATAGATCCTCTCTGAGAAGGTGGGGAGGGTGGTTGTGGGCTGGGAGTGCAGAAGGGCTGGTTATGCAGCTTGCAGCTCTTAGGTAACCACATCACACAGTTTCCATCTTGCATCTGCATAATCCATCACTTTTAAAGACTTTTCCTTATATGGGTTAATATAAAATGTTGTTCATTGTGTCAGCCAGCAGGAGGTTTCATAGGTCTTTTAGGCAACTTAAACAGCAATTAATCACAAAGAGCCTCCAACTTCTTCGCGCTGTTAATGCTGTTGTTAGGTTGCAGGCAGCATAATTTATAGCATTTTCTGATCCTGTTAGCTAGGATGTCTGATTACTTTTGGCTCTGGGATTAAGTCAGCAAAAGAAATTTGACTTCCCCAAGCAAGTGATATATATCATCCACTCGAGTGCAGGAGGGACAGAATGCTCTTTCTGCCAACGTTTTTATTGTGTCCTCGACTATAGCCAGAAGGTGGCATTATGTACTCATTTTATTACTGATGCTGGCCGGGGACTGAATTGATTTTAAAACCCAGGACACGGTCAGCTTCTTGATATTGACATGGAAGGTAGAGCACTACCATATATGCTCGAGACCCTTGCCACTGCTTCCCTACACGGACCACAGTGTGCAAATTGGCATATTTCTCCTTCTTTTTGCTTCCAGATAATTCAGAAAATGATGTATCAGTGACTTAATTACTAGCAAAGGTTTTGCTTTTTATACATTTTTTGTTCTTGATACTCAGGTGCCTTTTCGATGCTGTTGTTCCATTTTGTCCTGCTGCTTACATCTTGCCTGTGCTTATCGGGGCTAGAGTGCAAAGTCTGGGGATAATACAGATTTTTCAGTTCTTCACTGCCTTTCATTCTCATAGAGAACTATTTTTTCATTTTTCTTTTCTTCCTTATTATGGTACCTTTTATCAAGCAGGCAGAAGATGCTTTAGTAGCTCAGGGAATTTGTCAGCTGATGAAACAATCTTGTCTAAGTGGGTTTCTACGAGGCAATTCGAGCCACTCAAGTACACAGGTAAAACATGTCTTTATCTAGTAACATAGCATTTGGTCTTGTTGCATGGGGTCCTTACTCTGTGAGGCCTGTGAATACCCATGCTGCTCTCCATTGGCACAAACAAGTCATGGTCATTCAAAACACCACACTCCTTTCCCTTTCAGTGCCAGTCACCTTCATTTCTCCATTTTGGGTAGCATTGTGCAGTTTACAGACAGAAGAGCTCTGTTTGTTCCATTTCAGAAGGGTGACAGGAATGGAGGAAACTCATGCAGACCTCCCGCTACTGCTTCTGACTCAGACTTTTGATGGAAAGCTCAAGAAGAAATCTTTGTCCCATTTAGCCCTTCAGCCTATAGGGAAAAACATTTCCACACCACAGCTGGAAGTGTGACTACAGCCTGAACGAACACAGGAGAGATCTGGATCTGAAACTGTCAGGAGGATGCTATAGAGAGGTGACCGTAATCGTATATTCTTGCTCCATTAACCCTGTGAACAGACTTCTGAGAACAGAGTTTTCTAAATCCATCTTGTAAATCATGCTGGTAAAAATGCAGTGGGATTTACTTGTGCATAGCATGGAGTTCTGCAGATAAAATTAACCCTTTGTGCAAGGACTGCAGTTAGTGTGAAGTGGGCACTTAGACTACTTAAATTTTGGGCTGGGTTTGCGGAAACCTGACAGCTGATACTGCCCACCACAAGCTTCAGATATTCAGCTTCTCCCCAGCTGGATCCAGACAGCTGAAATTTCAGAGCCGATGGGATTAGGCCAGCCCCAGTCTGGAAGCTGTTATGTGCACATCAGTGCTGGACTATGACCAAACCATCAACTTTGCTTCCCAGCAACTAATGACGTTTCACAGCTTCCAGCCTCAAGCTGCATCTACATGGTGGACCTTAGTAGTGTTTCTACCTAAAGGTTTACTCTGCTGTTGAAAAGATTTGTTTTCCAGAAGCTACTAAATACTCTTAAGTTCTTTGTGAAGATATGAGCCTTTGAAAATAGCTCAACTAGTCACCCAGAAAGGGACCCACTTGAATTCATGAACTCTTTTTCAAAACCTTGATCCGAGTCTCTGAAAGGATGACGTCTTCTGCATAAGTCAGGCAGTCCCACCAGACCCAGGTAAGTTGAAGGTGTCTGATGTGTGCCTGTGGAGGTGTTTGATGTGTGCAAGCTTTTTGCAGCAATTGCATGGCAGACTCATGTCTGCTCTGCAAGAGTGAACTGGGTCATCTCCCTGCCTTGTGCCTCAGCAGCAAAACTGGGAGCTCAGTTCTGATGGCAGGACCTTTTTCAGTGGTAATGAATGGCAGAGGGGATTTCCATCTCTTTGATTAATTTTGCAGGGCTGACAGTTAGAAAGATCATATCCTGACTCTCGTGCCAGGAGGTTTGAGTGAGTAAGTGAGTCCTTGGGAGGTCTGGGTGAAGTAGCTTTGCTTCTGCAATGCCCAAACCTTAAGCTGTCATAGCTCCTGCATGCCTGAGGGTGGGAACTGGACATAGAGCTAAGCTGGTAGACTTGGAGAAACCACATGTGTGCTGTCAGGCGGCAAAGAGAAGCACTGATGATCTCTAGTTATTGCTTTTGTGAAGGAAATACTGAGGCAGGAACAGCCCATTTTGCTCACAAGAAGAATCTCCTTTCAGTGAGATGTTAGGAAAAAAGGTGTGATTCACCCATTCTCCCCACCTTGCCCCCAACACCTGCTCTTTAACATCTCTGTCCTCTCTGACCCAGACTGCTTACATAGGACTGCTTGCTTTTCCTTCTGTCCAAACCAGTTATTCCTCACTCAACTCATTCCTTTCTTGCCCTCATGTCCTCTGCAGCCACAGTGAGGGGCTGGCTAGCTCATCTTGAGGTATCTGCCTATGGTCTGTGTCTGAATATTTTTTATTAGGGCAGTGCAAAGCTAATGTTGCTCCACTTTTCAAGAGAAACTAGTTCCTGCCTCCCCTTAGGGCACTGTGATCTTTTTTATGTGCTCTTTATGTGAATAATATATGATATTTCAGCTGGGATCATGAACTCAACAGATGAAGGACCCTCCAGAACTTCCACAAACACAGGATATTTTTCTCCCCTTTATGGCAAAAAAAAAAAAAAAAAAAAAATCAGCTAGTTTAGAAGCAGTGTAGCATGATGAGCAAAAGAAAGGAATATGCCAATTTTTTCCCAGTCCCATAGGATGCTGTAGGCTCCCTATGGGACTTCAGACACTAAGTGGTCTTGTACTTCATTTTTTATTAGACTGGAGAGTCCCAGGCACAAATCCTAAAGAGGGCAGCAGAATCAAAACCAAACCTTTTGCCTATGGCTGGTTAGCAAGGTGGTGCTGTTAACTGAATGTGCTTTATGTATGAGTGCAGTTCAGTACATACATCCAGAACATGCTTCATATCGTTTGATGATATACAAACCGACTGGGACAATTTACAATGGTGATTTTTCCACTGATGGGTAAATTAATGCTCTCTATTATAGGCATTTAATCAATGCCAGCTCCCTAAGTCTCCAAGCAGGCCCCCAAGATAGAAGATTGATTGGTCTGAATACATCATACATAAACCAGGAATACTTCATAAGAATGTAAATGACATTTGTTTCTGAGAGCTACAAAGACATTTCTGTGGTAAGGAGTGTTGACAACGTCCTACCGAGGCACTGCCAAGGGATAAATCTTGGGTTTGTTGTGGGGTTTTTGTCTTGGTTGCTGTTTGACTTGTTTTCAAGACAAGAAGACTGAAATGACCTAGGATGAGGAGAAAAATCCTTCCAGCTCTGCACAAGGACATGGTTATTTGTCTAGAGGGCATCCTGGTTATCCCTGTACTGCCTGTGTGGCTTATGGAAGTACTACTACCACAATGTGCTTCCCAGCAAAATTAGCAGATCACCACAGAGCTCTGAAATTTGGGCTTGTAGTTACACAGGCGGCCAAAACTCCAAAGATTCCAATTTCCCCACCCCATACTTTTTACTGAGGTTATTTCTCTTTTAATTTAGAACAATATAATGACTTTCTGCTTGTCTTAGCTGGGAGGCTAAACCTCATTTCTGAGCTATGGTTTGGGCACCCAGAGGCTGTTGGTGGGAAAGACTTGCTGGGACCTTCTCTTGTAGCAACCACATGGAGCTTGTGAGTTGGCCTGTTGACACTGCACGAACATGAATGGGATATATTCAGGTGTGTTGGGGGTGGTGATAATTTCTGTATATATCTACTGAAGTGCAGTTCCATTCTGTTTTTCAGTTCCCTGCTTTTTGAAGTAGACACCTATGTGAGTTGCTTTATTCCACATTTCACAACCCCCAAAGGCTGTAGAGCTGGAAAAGGGAGTGAGTGAGGAGTGTGTCTGTATATGCAAAGCTAACAGAGACACCCAGGCACCTGAAATGACCAAAGTTTTAATTCACTTGCTTTTTTTATCTGTGAAATGTAGGCTTTAATACATCAGCCACATGTATTTGACTTCTAAAATAAGCATTTCAGCTTCTGAAACTGGCACCTGTTTTTTATATTGGAGCAACCAAATACAAGGTTTGGTGTCTCTTTTGTATCAGTTGGATTTATGTTTAATTTTGTAAGGACAGCAGTTTTTATTGACGATGTAGTCAGGCAGGGTCAAATTTGGCTTTTTGGAAAGACCTAAGAAGTTTTAGGACACAAATCCACCAGTTGTCAGGCACTGGCAGTCTCCATCCAAGAGGTTGTCATGAAGGAGCATAAATTGGATCTGTAATACACAAAACATGTCTTTAAAACCAAACTCAGATGTGACTGAAGCATTAACCTGTTTGCTAAAGTTGCATTTGGGGAAATATCCCCATAATTCACCAGTGGCAAATCAAAAATCTAAAGCAATGTGGAAACAGGAAGCACCACAGAACTGTGCCCTTAACAAGCAAAGCACCAAGAGCAGAAATATTCACTTTGTCTGCTCATCTGACAGACCCGCTTCAACAGGGCCTGCTAGGTTTTAATACTGCTTTTCACAGAGAGTATTTAGGATTTTTGTGTTTTAAAGGATTACACATGATGCCAATTGTCAGGCAAGGCCCAGTCCACCCACCTCAGAAGGAACTTCTGCTTCTCCCTTGGTGTTATCTGGCTGTGAAATGGCATCTGGGCATAGCAGCTACTCACTAATCTGTGAAACCAAGAATGAGAATTGTGTTTAACGGGCCTCTTAAGCAACGCATGTACTCGGGATTTCACACGTTTCTGATTGTGGGCTGCCGTGCAGATAATTGTGATTTGCAAAAACGCACTATTGTTATTAGGATTGACTCTTGCTATTATCCATGTTTGTGTGTCATTTATGGTAAAAGCAGGTTTCAAAAATTAATTAAGGGAAAGGTTTCACAGTTTTGGCCTGCTCTCATTCTTAACCATTGAAGTTAAAATAAGTTATAGCCACCAAATATTATACCTAGGTCTCAGCATAGGATCGGGCTTATTAGAAAACCAGTGTTTGATAGTACAACTGCCCTGGTAAATTCCAAGAGTGTATTTCTGTTAGACCGGGGACAGCAGAAGTCAATGGTCTCCTCACAGCCCTGTATCTGTTTTCCATCCCTGCTCACATGCATCCTCTCATTGCCTGCGCCAGTGGGTCTTCATTGCAAAATAAACCCAGCTGTAGATTTGTGCTAAACACCACTATCCTTTACAGGCTGAGAGGACACTGGTTTATTAAGCAGAGAGTACAGGAGTGCTGTGGCTTGTTGTCCACTCAGGCTAACCAGGACACAGTGAAGGGAAAGTTTTTGTACTTCTTCCACAGTCTTTAGAGCTTTTATGAAGTTCACACTGGCCATGAGTCCTTCCTGGTTTCACTCATGCAAAGGGGTTCAAAGTGGACCTTCTCTGAATCTGCCAATAGTATTGAATCATGGTTGTATGAAAAATGCCCCTTGGGAACCAGAAGTACCTCTTCATGTGTCACCTTGTGGGAGGTAGCCCTGGTCCAGCTGGGTCCAGCTGTGTGTTCTCAGAGGACATGCTGAAGAGATGCCCAGGTGTAGCTGGCAGCATTTACTCAAAGTTGAAGATTGTCCTTTAGAGTCATATTAGAGGCTGGCACTTGCCTTTGCACAGATAACAAGAAATTTCATGTTTAGGATTATCAGATTTTCCAGCTACTCTGCAGAAACAGCTGTCAGCAAATCTGTGACAGCAGATGTTGGGATGTTATCCAGTATACTGTGTGCAAACCCATTGCTCTGCCCTCCCCAGTTAGACAGTCATTTTTTTCTATCTCAGGAAGAAGCTTGCACAAATAGTGTTGTAAGTTTGTGCAGCAAAGTAGCCCAGGTCCTTTCAGAATAAGGAAGGTCAATGGACCTTATTTAAAGAGGCTTGTCAAGACAGTCACCTCATGCTTTGCTTGCCACTGTTATGTGGGCATTGTCTCAAAAGAGCAGGGAAGAAACCTGTGGGAACAGGGACTGTTTGGAGATGACAGCAAAAGCAACACACTGCCTGAGCTACACTCCAGTAATCTCCAGCTACCTGGGCATGATCTATCTTTCAGGCAGATGGGTGTAAATTGTGGTATACCCTGCAAATACCATCTCCTTCCTATGTGAGATGTACATTAATGCCTTTTGGTATATGTGAAAGGATCCAGCAGTCCATCCACAGAGTTAGTTAATGAAATCCAAACTCATGTTGTCCTTTGACATCCCAGCCAGAGCTTTAGAGACAGTATTTTATAGTGCTCAGCCACTAAAACTCAAACTCAGAAGAACCATCTAAAGTAGTCTGGTTCCACATGCCTCTTTCTGAGCATCAGTGCTGGTCTGAGTAGAGCTCCCAACTCAGACTTTGAAACTTTACTCTGAAGTCCCCACCTCGAACAGTGTCTTCTCTCTTTATGATCTGGAAACATGCAGAGCTGGTCTTGCTAAGAGACTCACAGGCTGAATTCCAGCTGGTGATCTTTGAGACTAGATTATGATGCCCCTGTGTTTCTCTGTCAGCTGAATATAACTCCTGAGTGAATTTGTACATTGGCAAATCCAACACATGATTTCTGCGTGCTTACCTATAACCATGTCATTGGACAGTCTGAATTTCAAAATGTCATAGAGTTTGTACAATCTGGCAAACCTCCTTAGAAATCTCAGATTATTTGTTATCTCTGCAATTTGGAATAAAATCCAAGATTAGCAGAAAGAAAAAGAATTATGTATTTTTACCCACCTGTGTTATAGGAAACCCACCATTATGGAGCTGAGATTACAGATGTGAAATTAGAAGTAAAAGTGAATCTGGTTTCCTGGATTTGTTCTGTCTGAAAAAGACTTACAGAAAATAGAAAGAATAAAAAAAGATGCCTGCTGCCTGACTTGTATACCTCGGAGCTGGTCATGCAAGGCTGCTGGTACAGTGAACAGAAAGAAGATATTTAAGGCCATGGTTCATCTCCTTCTAAAAGAGATGACATGAACCAGTGGTGCCTTGGAAGTAGTTCTGTACCTGTAGAGTCAAGGTGACTTGTTCAAATATAGAAGTCAGATTACTGACTTCCTTTGGTAAAAAAATCCTGCCTGTGGTGATGATGCAACTGGTTTAGAAAAATACTACAGAGAAACACACACACACACACACACACACACACAAAAAAAAAAAAGGAGAAGGAAAGGCTGTATTTATATTGCGCTGTATTTTGTAATCAGTTATTATTAAATGCAAATGTACATTTTTAAAAGCAACCCAGGTCTCTCAACAGAATAACCTGTGTGAGCTGACAGGAAGGGTATACAAAGCAGTGTTTAATAATGTCTGGTGAGGATGCTGTGCAATTTATTGTTTGCTTTTATGTGGAAAGAACTGCCTCTGGAGAGGAAGGTGAGGAAGCAAAGCTCAATAACTATGGTTTCTGAGGAACTCTGTAAGGAAATTAAACAATAACAGAGTAGAAGATCAACAATTCCAGGTAAACATGCCAATATGTTGATTTTACACATATGGCTATTTTCATCCTTATATGATTAAACTCCCACAGCTAGTGCTGTGATTAGTGTTCTCCTTCCAAACCAAGTTAAAGATTATCTGCAGTGTTTCAGTGTCTGTGGAAGGGATTGATAAGAATTCCCATATTATAGTAAAAAAAAAATTACTGCTATGATGACATTCTGGATAGAAAGTTCACTTCTTTTACATTTCCATGTGACAATAAGCCAACATGTCTTCTTTTTGTTTCAGCAACACCTGGGATAAATCTATGCCACAGACCAAGGCTCTTGCTATCCCAACATGAACTCCTTTGCACATGCTTGTCATAGTAACTACTGCACTTCTGCCGACTCTTCAGTTTCATCCTACATTCACATTTGCATTGGGGCAAAAACCTTTTAACTCCACTGAAAAAACCCTCTAGTTTCATCTTCCACGCCGCTTCCTTCTTTGTGGTCATTGTGACGAAACTGGTGATTTCCTGCTTGGTTTCTACCCTGAATCTAGGTTTAGAAAACTAGTTTTGCTGAGCTATAAACAGATGTTGTTCTGCTAAAGCACAGCTGCTCGTTGTTTATGGTCCTGACAACCTCCTATTTCAGAGATTGCCACTGAGGTGCAATCGCATCTCCCTTTAACATAAGCTGTGAGCCTACAATAAACGACCGTCACAACTCGTAAATGCACAGAGTGCTCATAAAATCACAGCTGGAATTCATAAATTGGCCATAGGTGGACCCCAAACTGTTACAATGTGCTGGTCTGTCTGCCTTCATGAATGTGCTCCCTAACCCTTTCTCTCCCTTGACCAAATGCTGGCCAGGCAATCGGTTCTTTCACACACATGCAGTACTTACACTGAGATTTTTTTGTTTCATTCTGGTAAACTCACTTGCTTCTCTCTCTTGCATAGAATATGAGATTACCCTGAAGAATAAAAGAAAGGAATTAATTGACATTTTAATTAATTACAACTTTTAATTAATATTCACCAGGGTGACAAGTGTTCTGGAATACAAAACAGGAGTAATTCCTAAGGAGAAAAGGGAAAGGCCCTGCAGTTTGTGTTCAGGTTAAATGAAGACCTTGTAGGTGAATATATGATTATATCAGGTATCTGCTGATTCCATTTAATGCCTAAAACTTTTGCTCAGTTTGAAACAGCATAGACAGCTCTTTGTTAACAATATCAGGGGCTGTGTGCAGGGCTCAGAGGCAGAGTACATTACTGAGTGAAGAGCATGGTCCATAACCTGGATAACTCAATGTCTAAAAGGATGGACATGACAAGTGCCATCTCCTTCTCCTGCTGTTTGCAGCCTGCTTTCTCCATGTGCTGAAGAAACCTGTGTAGGAACACACAGGAGATCTGCAGTCTCTTGATGGCTCTGTGGGACCCGAAGAACTTTCCATAGCTACCCACACTCCATTCATGCAATAAAATACTGAGCAAGGCTGTGATGAAGTGTTACATTGATGTGTTGTATTTTACCTGCATACTGGGGGTCCCTTGCCTGAATTGCTGTAAAAGCTGTCCTGTAATTTCCTCCAGGCATGAACTGTGGCTCTTTGACATGCCTATGAAAGATGGGCTCCTTTTATTCACTGATTTACAGGGAGGACAAATTCTTCGTGTATCTAATTCAGTATTAGCGTTATAATGAGGTTTACATGTTAGTAATACTTCACTGATTGCAAGGAATAGCTAGTGTTTACAGCTATGTGATCCTGAAGGAAGAGGCAGGGATGAAATACAGGTCTGATCATGTGTTTCATAAAAGAAAGAAACCATTATTTTTTTCCCTGAGTTTAAATGCTTGTAGTTGTTTGTGGAAAAAGACGAACTAACAGCAGCAGAGAGTTCCTTGGGCTGCAAATGACCTGTTGGGACACCAGAGCAGTCCATAGCAGAGTCTGAACCTGCTCCTTTGGAGACCGTTGTTCAGCTTTGCTCTTCTATTGATGGTGGTGATAGCTTCCAAGCTGCCCATGACTTGTACTAATCCTTTGGTGACCTCCAGGTGGTACAAATCTTTTTTGACAAGAGTTAGGCCTACACTCATGTGCTTTGGAAATGGTTTGAAGAAAGCTGGAGACCCTTCTTGAGCCTCTCTGCTGATACTGTTTGTGTGATGTTACCACAGTAAAGGAGGAATAGATGAAGTTGGACTTACCTGTTGGCTAAGCATGACATGTCAGGTCATGCCCTGAGGCACAGAAGACTTGTTGGCTCCTACACCAGGGCGAAAATATGAAGCTGAAATCACTTTGGAGGTGAATGGGGAAAACAGTCACCAGACCTGATCCTGTGGCCAATCTACCACTTCACAAATCAATAAAACCAGCTGACTTCAGCATGAAAATACAGACACCTCTGTCCATCAGCTATGCAAAATCTTACCCTAAATAACAAAATAATTTACTGCAATCCCATCTTTGCCAATTTAGTGTCTTCTGCTTCTAAATCAAAGGAAAAATCAATGTTAATTTTAAAATATTGCTGGCATTTATCACAGTAATTATTTTAGCCATGTAAAACTCCAGATGCCATAAATAGTGTTGATACTATGCATTAAATACTCTCAAGGTACACATTACTGATTCTACAAAACACACATGCAGGCAAGGCTGTTCTCTGAGCTCAGCATTTGTTGGGCTCATGCAAAAGTGTCTTAGCACACAATTGCCTCGTCAGATTTCTGAAAATGACTGATGTTCCTTGTCAAAAGCAATCCATCTTTATCAGTGACTGTATTTTGGAGGAGCAAACCTGGGCAAACATGCTCACAAGTGGTAATGTGAAAACATGCCTCATTACAATTACATTTTTCAATTAGTAACTTTTAAAGGTGGGAAAAGTTTACCTCAGGGACTTTGAATTTCCATGGTCTTCAGTCTCCAAATTCTCAGTCCCCCAAAATCCAATCTCTTTGAGCTCTCAAAGATATTGTAGGTATATAACCCATAAACGAATCATTCTGGATTACTCATCATCTTGGAAAATGTTCATCTTAATCTACTGCTGTAGACATCTGCACACAAAAGCAATGAAAGGTGTCCATGTATGTAGGAAAAAAGTCTTTATCAGACACCCTTCACTAGTATGGCCAGGCTTGTACAGACAGGTATGGAAAGGTGGATAGGGCAAGTATTTAGGGACATCAGAAATAAGCTAGAAATTGGTGAGACAGCAAACTAAGATACTTGAAATCAGAAACTACATATTGTCCAAGGTTACATGAGTAAAGTGTCACCATTAATGTAATCATCTGATACCAATGATTATACACACACCTGAGTGGGGTGCACTTCTGTGAACATTAGTAAAGGTAATGTCTCCAAAGAAGGTAAGGAGATTTCTGTTTAGATTTGACTCTGGTGTCTCCTTGCAGACAGCCTTCTCTGTCACCTGGACAATGCAGCTGAGGAAATATTCCCTGGCCTTATGCTTTCTGTAGGATTGCCTGTTTATAGGAAGAGGCTGTATAGAGCCCACATGCAGCAGAAGATGGCTGCATTGTTGGAAGCAGCAATATACATATATAGTGATGTGTATTGCGTAAAATAGACATTTATCACTCCATTGCTTTCTATTAATAGGAGAAAAGATACTGAAAAATAACTCAAACCAAAGACACAGAATGGAGATAAGGCTATTTTATAGCATCTCAAAGCATGTGGAAAAATTGTTGCATAGCTGGAACTTATTTGGCACTAGGGAAACAATTTGGTGAGCTGCCAGTAAAACTGTAGAAGAGGAAATACTTGTAAGAATACATCCAAACAAGCACTGAGCTTCCTCCCCATGAAAATCAAGGCCAAATAGAGCACTTGAAATCATTAGGAACATGTGAAAAATGAGCCCATATTGTCACTGGGAATGATTCAGACAACAGTTGGAAATAAAGCGTATTTGTAGGGACCTTGTAGCTTCCTACCTCCCAGGGAACTGCTCAGAATTTATTTCTTGAGCATACTGACTGGCATACCTTGAGAAGAGTTCCCAAAATTCAGCTTGTGTGGCCTGAAGGGTGTGCTCTGTCTGTAATATCATCGTTCTTCCTCATGTTTAACCCAAGAGAAGATTTCATTGCTCATTAACTTCCATTCAGGAGACATGACTGCATGCTCTGACACAACCTTGGTAAGCTTCTGCAATGCAGTGCTTTGAAAAGCTGTATGGCTAACCTGACTACTTAGAAGGATACATATTTTGCTGCAGAAAACTGCTGCGATTTGCTTTCATATGGAATCATTGGCTTAATGTTAATATTTTGCATCCTATGACCACAGTGTCATTGTCCTAAGTATATGTATAAATGTTGTTGCTTATAATCTTTATATAGAAAATACTCAGTGGCAGTAAGAATCACAGACAGCCAGCACACTAAAAGGTTTATTGCTGTAGACTTTTTTTGATTTTCACTGAAGCTACTGGCTTTTTCCAGATGATGAACTGACTTTAGAAACATAAATTAAAAAACTGTACATTTTTACATTATTTAAAACCTTCTTTTACTTTATATTGCATTTCACACCAGAGAAAGAAGGGGTGTGTTTTTTTTTGTTTCCAAAAGTGAAAAATGTGAATATACATTCTGCTCTGTTTCCATTTGTTGTAACTAAGAGTCTTTGGTGATCATCTTTTGCAGCCAGCGTTGTTTAAGAACTTGTGGTCATTATGGAAGACAAATGACAGTCCTTGGAGCCCACGGCTGAAACACACATTAGTCACTAGTAAATGATGTATAAAAAATATTCAGCTTGCAAAAAGATAATGGTGGTTCCTATTTGAAAATGCAGAAAAACGCACATATCTGAAGCACAAGAGTATCTCATCAATATCTCTGTGGGTAGAAAACTAGCCTGTCAAGAAGAAAATGTTGAAGAGATAGAGATATTTATGCACTCACAGCACTGATCATAATGATGTAAAGGGCTATTAGAGCAAACTTAAATGTTAGAAACAGCAAGTATACCATTTAATTGTTTTTCCATGCAACCTAAGAATGCTCTAAAAATATTCAGCAACGATTGCTCATTCCAGTTCCTTGACTCCAGTGATCCTGCCTTTCCCCATTTCACTGTCATCCATACATTTAATAGTCATTCTTGTTTTGACCTTTTACTAATGGCAAAGTAAGTCCTTCACTCCCTCTAGTAATGGAGTTAAGGACTGGGACTTGCAGGGAGGGAAGCCCAGAGGACAGAAGTCTGTCTTGGTGACTATGGCATTATCAGGACTCTAGCAGTATCTGCAAGGTGGAATGTGGTCAGTTTGTGGCTGCACAGTTCTCTGGCCCTCTTCTCCCAGATGGTGACTTCCAGATGAGACATAACCCTTGAATTTCACAGAAAATCTCATTGCTGTCCTAGAAGATGGAAATTCTGCCATTTCTTTGGTGTGGATATTAGGTGCAAGTATCCTCTTTCAGGGCTTCAGCCTCCAGGCTCTGGATAGCACCAGACTTTGCTGAGAGAATCACATTACAAGACCAGGCTGTTGGGGTGTAATGGTTGAACACCTGTGCTGGAGAAGGCAGCTGACTGCCAAGACAGTGGCATAAATTTCTAGATGGTGGCTTAGATCATTACGGGCCTGTTTTCCTTGTCTTTCATTCCTGGCTCCTTTAGCCTACCTAATGAAGGACCTTTTCTGTATGGATTGTCAATACGGCTGAACTGACTTGCTGCTGCTGCTGCTGGCAGAGCCCGTCCTACTCCACTTCCCCTACTCCTAGGCTTAGTGCCATGGCCTTTCCTCCTGCCTTGTGCTAGATCTAGTGTTTCTCTGACTTCACTGACCCAATTCAACTTGCTCATCTAGAGTGAATTATAAAGATATAAAGATTTTATATATACACAGATATGTAAATTAACTGGCTTTTTAACCTCCTTATTTTTTTGCCAGTTATGTAAGATCAGCAAGAGATCCTCTGAGGACCAGAGCAAGTGAAGGGAAACAGCAGGAGAATAGAAAGGAGAATGTGAGAAAAGAAGTGATGGGTTTGAGAGAGCAGGACCACCCCTTCAGAAGGCAGTGAACCATTAAAAGGGCACAGCTGTGCTTTTGAACAGTCATTTAAGTATACAGGTACAACACAGGAAAACATAGCATGAAGCTGGGAGAGCCAGCAGGAGGGCAGACAGATTTTGCTATTGCTGTAAAGGGCAATTCAGTACATACCTGGAAGGCTGGAATTTAGACCTAGAGGGCAAAATCAAGAAATTTGGGTAATTTTAATTTTCTCTTTCATTAGTAGCTACAAATTCTGACGGAAAGAAGAAATGTGGCAGTGACACCTATTGAGTGTTACAGATGTCAGAGAAAGATTCTTGTATTTATTTCCTACCAGCACATAGAGAAAATTTAAGCTCCTTCACAGGAAACATTTCTGCATGTGCGATCCTCTCTGTCACTGTGCAGCTACTGAATGATCTCACAGATAAATAGGCATCTTTAGTTCTTTCCTGGCCCTCTTTAATTTGGAGAGGGTGGTATGACACCACAACCTAAAAGAGTTATATACTCCTTGTTTTTCAGGAAAACCTGTAAGATGCAAAAGCAAGAACTGATCTATAGATATGGACACCAGTAAATGATATGTGTTGGTCAGTCAGATGCTGCCCAGGACCTGGGGTCTTCAGCTGCTTTCAGGTACACTCGAACAGTCTGTTGAAGCTGTCGTGTTGTAGCAGAGGTAACTGTCTCTGAGTGCTTTTTATTCATCCCTTAAAGAGGCAGTATTAGAGATTTGAAATTTTTTTACTTGGTCCTTTCTCGAACCAATATAGCCCATGAAAATAGGGAGATACGTAGCAGAAAGGGAAGCCTGGAGGGAATTTGCCTGCCTTCTGCCTTATCCCATGTGATCTGCACTTCTGGATTTAGAAGGTTAGTTTCATTCCCTCAGCATAACAGAAAACTGGCGCTCGTACACTGAAGCAACAAATTGAACCTGCTCACCCTCTGACCTGTTCAGCTCTTCTATAATGAAAAGCAGTCAAATTCAGCATGTTGCAACTTTATTATTAGAAAAGAGAGAGAAATCTCTTTAGCAACACTTTATTTACTTCAGAAGTAACCTTGAGTTGTCAGCTGGAGGGGAATATGTTCTCCCCCTGTGTCCACTTCACATTTCTCTTGCTTCCAAGGTTCAAATTTGAGGCAGTTTCTGCTGCTGTGGGAGAAACAATAGTGTGTTGCTGAATGCTTGGTTAAGATATTTATAGGTACACATTTAGAGCCAAAGGCTTTTGCATCTTACAAATGCTGCAGCATTATGTTTTCTAGACACAAAGAACAGTTACATGTTTTCAGTTTGAAAGGTTTGTTGTTTGAAACAGAGACAGCACCATAGAAAGTACAAAATCAAACTCACCCAGAGGCAGCTTGCTGAGCATTCTCCATATGAACCCTGCTGCAGGAACAATGAGAGCAAAACTGCTGCTTTTCTATGGGTATAAGAAGGGACTTTACTGGGAAATGTAGTTACCTCACATCTGCTTATTAGAGCAGGTTGGGAAAGGCTACTCACTCTCATTCTGTTCTGAAACAGTGTGTAACCAAGGTCTCTGAAGTTTGCATTGAAAACAGGGAAGATGAGGGAGATTCTGGAAATGCAAAGCTCTTGTTCATCTATCTTCCTCTGTCCCTGGATGGGAGGATTTACTGCCACACTGATGGGGAATCTGGGTTGAAACAAGCTTTGAGGCTCTTTTTTTGTGTGAAAGCTTTTTGTATTTGTGCTCTGCATCCTATATAAATAGCAAGAGAAATACAAAAAATGGCAAATAGAGCAAAAATAAAATAGACTGGAACTCTTCAGCATGGAAAACAGATGACTGACTGATGTCTACCCACCTGGGTTACCCTGTATAAACCAAACAAAACCCCCAGTTATGTCAACTGGGAGATATTTTTCATTGTGGCTTGAGTAATGTGGTCTCTTCCACAAACAGTTGACTAAAGAGATTGAAAAACTCATTCAACATAAAACTTAGCCAAGAAAAATTAATGCTGAAATTGTTTTGAATGTTCCGTATGCGGAGGTGAAGTCCAGCTATGTACTGTTATGGGGAGAATAGAAATACACAGGCAGGACGGTAAGAGAAAGGGAAGCCCAGTAAGTTTTTAAAGTTTGTGTCTATGGCTAATATGATTTTATGAGGCAAATTATCTATTGCACATCTCCACAAGTTGGCCCTTAGCCATTCAGAGCCCTTTCGGCTTATATATTTTTCCATACTTCCCCTTTCTTCTCCTTTTATGGAAGAGAAAAACCAAAAAACTCTGAAAAGTTTGGTTTAGGAGACAGCACACAGGATGCTGGAAGACAGTCCTGTGGTGGAGTAGATTTAAGGGCCAAGGAAGCACTCTGTGAAGAGATGTTTTACTGAGGTTTCTGGCCCTTTCCAGTCACAATGAATCTCTGCTGGGGTGGCTGGAAGAGAAGAAAAAACTCTCCTCGAAAGGACCCTGTCTAAGCTTCACTAAATACACTGGGGAAAAGACAAAGTTTATGAACTTAGGCAAATGGCTTAGCCTATAATCATTGGCTGGAAATTCAAAAGTTATAAGGGAGACAGTGGCTTTGGAAAATAATGTCCTGTAAAATGGTAGAAGTTGAGGCTAATTAGAGTTACACCTCCCTTTGGAAATGGGTCATTTGTACTTTTGCTCTAGAACTAAAACCAAGGCTAACTTTGGCTTTTGGCGGATGTTTGCCAACAGTGATGAATAGGTTATACATTTGTTTTAAAACATTTCCAGGATTACAGCTTAGAAATAACAGTGGAGAAAAGAGACAGGCTTTCCTGGAGTAAATAAACCCCTGAAGTCCAATTTGTCACCTGAATGAATTATATCAATTAACCAATGTTTTGGAATTTTGCATGCTTGGTTTTGACAGTTTTGGCCTCCAAATTATATCCTACACTGGAGGAGTTATCACTAGGTTGAAGACCCTGAGTTACATCAGCAAAGCAGCACTGCTCACATGTTTTTGTTAACAACTTCTGTTGCAAAGTCAAAAAAAGCAATACAGTTGCGGCCTCACAGGGAAAAGCAATGCAAACAGCCTCTGCAGTACACAGGCTATCCACAAAGCACAAACCCAATCTTCCCCCAGTGGTCAGGAATTAACATCACAGCAACAAAATGCAGGGCGTTTTCTTTCAACTCATTCAGATGGCTTCTCACGCAAAGCTCTTAGACTTCAGGAATCCCATTCCTGCCTGCTTAATTATCCCCTGGCACTGAACAGGGGCTCTCTGGGGAGTAGGTAATCCCACTGCTGTCTGGGCATCTAGCAGCTCCCTCTCTTGCAATGCCTAGGTCGCTAGGGGACTGCTTCTTTACAACGAGTTCCTTCCCTTGATTTATTTTTAAAAGTATATTGATAACCTGAAAGCCTAAATTACTTCAGTAAAACAAGAAAGAATGTGAAGCTGGTTGGGCTTGAAGTTGCTCTTCTGGTGCACTGGAAGGAGCAGGTGGCAATTCATGTGAGGGAGAGCACCTTTGCAAGGTAGCCTGCAGAAAGCAAAAAGAGAGTGAATTAGGCAATCCTAATTATGAAACACCACAAAATATCCCTGGGGGTGGACCTGGTTTATGCTTTCCTATTTCTGAGACCTCTCCCGTCTCCACATTGGGTGTTTTCAGCAGTGGGATGATGATTCTGAGAGCTGGCATATGCTGGAAGACTGACATCCGGGTTTGCTAGGGGAACTGGCAGCATCCCCCCTGCTCCAGGATGATGAGAGTGGAGGTCTTGTTATGGGATAATAAACTATTCATGTGCTTGGAAAAAAATGTGTTTCCCTTCACTTGGGCACTGTGGGTCAGAGCTTGTTCTCAGTGACTGCAGTGCAAATCCCAAATAGCTGCTTTGACATTGAGGCATGTCTCGGTATGTGTATGGGAGACTGTTTTTACACCAGTGTGAGAGGTATTAAAGAATGTGACATCTTCTATCAAAACTATTTGGAAGCTGTTGGCTCAGGAGAAGACTGGCTTTAGCGGCCTCTAAAGATTGTTATTAGTACATGTATCTTAAACTGCAGCTGTACTCAGAAAATCGGCTTTAATAATAGCAATATGTCTTTGTATTCTTCTGGTTGTCATATGAGATGCTGTGTGTTCCCAAGGATATGTTTGAGTTTTTTCCTCCCTAACTGCCGGCACTAGAAATTCAATCTCAGGTCTGAGAGCACACCACACCCTTGCCTTCTCACATATCATCACTAATAATAAAACCCTGAAGATCAAATTGTGCCCTTCGTGACACCTCTACAACCACTTTGTCTTCCCTCTGTATGGTGAAGTCCTGCCAGCACTTGTGTCCTGGATGCTTGAGAAAGAGTTGAACCCGGATTGCTCTGTGTTGTGTCTTCCCTGACAGAGAGCACAAGCAAGAGGGAAACAATTACTTTCAAAAAGGATGGCATGAGGATGTGATTACATCTAATATCACCTTACTGTTACTGGATGTAATAGCGCATTGGTGTTATTCATCTCTTGAGAAGGTGCTGATTGTCGTGGTTTAAACCCAGTCAGGTAGCTTGTTCACTCACTCCCAGTGAGTGGTGCCGAGCTGACAACAATCGAGGTCCGTGTCCGTCTCCCCCCAGCCCGACCAAGCTCCGACCGATACCTCCTCCAACCCTGCAGTCTCCCAGCCCTTCCGCCTAACTCCCAGTTGCATCCTGGGCATGACGTGCTGTGGTATGGAATACCTCTTTGGTCAGTTTGGGTCAGGTGTCCTGTCTCTGCTTCCTCCTGGCTCCCCCTCCTCCCTGGCAGAGCATGAGGCTCACAAAGTCCTTGGCCAAACCAAAATATCCTTGTTATCAGCTCTGTTCCCAAGCTGAAAGTCAAAACACTGCACTGCACCAGCTACCAAGAAGGAGAAAAATGACTGCTACTGCTGAACTCAGGACACTGATTTTGCCTTTGCAGGTAAGGTGTGTACTTCAATGCACCTGGACTGACAAATGTCAAAGCCTGCTGACCCTGACAAGTCTCTTTTAGGTATGCAGGATAGTGGAAACTTAACTGTAAAGCCTCTGAGCCATGGCTTTAAACCATGACTTTAAACTCCAGTGACAATCTCTCAGGCTGCAACTCGTTCTCTCCTGACACCACTTTCTGGGTCCAAAATATATCCACTCAGAAAACAGGCTAAAATACCCAAATTATACAGAGTGCTTAAGCAGCTGACAAGTGTTTGACATGACCTGCTCAAATGTAAGCATTCACTGAAACAGGTCCTGTGGACAGACAGGGCTGTGCTTGCTACACCAGGGGTTGCAGACCAGGTTTGTGATGCCCTGCAGCTCTGATATGTGTTTGGAAAGCCATGCAGCTTGAAGGGATGCACATGCTGTGCTGGCTGTGGGTCTCAGCCCTCATCTTGCTGGCACCAAATCTGTGCCCAGCCTTGGATGTAAATTTAATCTTGTTGGGAGCTAATGGAGTGAGGAATTTAACACACCTTTTTCTTCTCTGTAGATGAGAGCCATATGGCTCCCAACTCTCACAATGTTCCTTGATCTGAAGATGAATGAGCATTGACATATGTTTTCTGAAGTAATTAAAAATGTGATCATAAACAGTCTGACTCACTGAAAGTAGAATGTGTTACCAGAGGACCCACCTCCAGCAGCAGGAGAGGATCTTTCAAGAAAATTAAGGAATGGGAATTAGAAAACTCCTTAGGGATTGCCAAGCCCATTCCAAGTGAGAGTTAGATTGCAGCATTATAACTGTTTTTTGCATATTCATGCAAGATAGATAGATTTGATGAGGTGCAGGAAAATCTGTTTATACATTGTCACTCACTATGAAGAACCTGTGCAGATGGACTTTGCTGGAGGTAGCTACTGAAAATTGAAATCAAACCAGCCCTAAAGAAGCATCTACCTCTGTGGTCCCAAATGCAGGTAAAAGTGCAGCAGTTTGTGTTCAGCATCGAGAAGGAGGGGAGTGAGAAGACAAAAGGAGATTTGGTTTGTGTAAACCACATTAGCCTAAAGCACTCTCAGGAGAGTTTTAATTAAAACCTTTTGAGGTGTTTGAATTAAGATATTTTATGATATGGACAAAAGCAGCTGCTGCAGCTCAGCTGGGGTGAGGTAACTGATGGGGCCAGGGAAACTCAGTTATATATCCGAGCCCTAAGAAACGCCAATTGCTGAACTAGAGCTAAATATTAGGGATGTTTGAGAATTTCCCTGGGAAATATCTGAGGACTGGATACTCCTGGAGACAGAGGAGCAATCTCTAAGGCTGGAAGAAGAGGTTTTATGTGCCTCTTACAAGAGCTGTACTTCACGGACTCCCTCTCCCACTTCTGGAGAGTAATAAAAGCTATTTCCCATCATTTGTTAGAGTCCTGGCCAGCTCACCCAGGCATATTTGTTCCCTTTCTCCAACATTATTTATTTTGAAATTGCATCCTTTCTGACTCCCCAGTGCAATGGTGGTGTGTCCCATCCATTCAATCTGAAAAAACATAAACCCAACACCTTTCACTGAATTTTTGGCCTTATGTTTTTGGGGGGAAGTTGCCAGAAACCTTGAAATTTTGAAGTTCTTCTGCCCAACAAAAAACACCGTAAAAAGAAAAAGAAATTATATCATAGAATAAATGTTAGTAAAATAAACTGCAAAAAGCTAATCTGAACACTGATGAGGTGGGTGGGATAACTAATAATATCAAGTATAGAAGTATTACATCTCAGAAAATACAATATTGATAAATGTACAGGGGATTTTCAAGGTTTCAAAATGGCAGTTACCAGCTGATGCTCATGAATATTACCAAACAGACATTATTTAAGTGGTTAAAGGCTCTTGTTACTTATGACTGGGAAATTCTAGACAAGGTATGCTGACTTCTCCAAATTAATGATATATTAATGGGAAAAAAAAGAAAGAAGCAAACTTTCAAAACCAGGTTAACATCAGTAAAAGAAACCTCTGAAGTTCAAATATATCGATTCAAATTCAATGTTTTGCCTGATGCTATCTGCTACTTTAAATTATTTTCTGTGTATTTTCGAGAACAGAAGGTTGTTTAAAATTACTTTTCTAGAGAATTTCCCAACATATTGTAGGTCAACAGGAAAACAGAGTAAATGACAGATTTTATATTAATCATTTATTGTAAATGCTTTACAATAGAATAACAGAACAGATTTAGATTTTCTGCCCCTCTAGGTAATGATATATTACTGTCTGCAGGTCCTTTCCCATTATTCAGCCATTCATGTCTCCGTAAAATGCCTTGGAAAGAAAGTGAGTAATAACCAAAGTCCTGATGTCCAGGCGTTGTCAAATGGATGGAGAAAAAAATGTGACAAATGTAAATGTAAACTCCATACTGCCATGTAATAGTAGGGCATAATTTGCATAAATATTGTTTGCAAAGAGCAATTAGCACTTCATTTACATTCAGTGAAGTAGCAATTTGCACATTTTCAGGAAACAATTTCTTCACCCATATGTGCAAATTCTGTGCACCGCAATTGACATGCTAATAAAAAGATGTTAATAGACCATTTTTTTTTTACTTTATATCACAGTGTACTGAAATATTGATTCACTCTCCTGAAATATTGATTTGGTGGGCTATTTGTAAAAGCAGAAAAATGCAGATTTGAATTTTTAAAACTTGCTTAAAAAAAATTCAAAATTAATTTCAGATGTCTGCAGCCTTTGTGCTCTTTGAGCGGTATTTTAATGGGTATTTTTGTTGGAGAAATATAATAAATGTTATTAAAAAACATTAGCAAATTCAGTCTCTTATTCTGCAATAACAATGAGTACATTTGCATATTGCAATATAAAAATAATACAGTCCATTTTGTAGTGTTAATATAGCACTCAATTCTCCATTAAATGCTAATAAAAATACTTCACATTTACATAGCATTTTTTTCTGAATGCATAAACTTCCTAATTAAGAGTCAAATTTTATACTTATTAGGAGTATAGAGTATTTTTTTAAACAACAGAATTTACGTGGGTGTTGGTCAGCAAAAGAATAGCTCGGTGAGTTCAGCCACGGAGAATAGCCCCGTGAGTTCAGAATGGACATTTCTGAACTTGATGTTAAGTGTAATTTTTTAGATCTCCTTCAGCACTAACAATTGTTCTGTTTGTTTTCTTCACAATTTTGTCATTTCTGTCATGAGATGTGCACTGGGGGAAAGCTCAGGATCAGAGACCCCATGGAAGTTGGGTTGCACTGTGGTTGGTAGCTATTGAAGTAGTGGAGAGAAATCTTTTGAGCAGGTTGTTGACATTTGTAGTGTTGCATTTTTCCATTCTCAGTCCAAATTCCCTAGAAAGGGTTATTTTTGGAGACTGTTTGCCCATTCTGAAGAGAGATAGGCATTAGGATTTAGCAGCAGAAGAGGATGCAGACAGACAGGAATTCCCCTGCCAAGCAAGCTGGACACAGTCCATCTCTGCTCTGCAAGCCATGAAGCAACATGTCCTGTCTAGTAGGTCTGGCATCTCCTAGGAGCAGATTCACAGATATAGGTATTAGCTAAATTTGTCCTTGTCCTATGGCAAGCTCAGAGTGCAGATAAAGTCAAATGGGTCTGTTGCTGTCTGCTTAGAGATGGTGCTAGCGTGACATCCAAACATCATAAGTTACTTCTAAAAATCTTGCTCATACTGTGATTTTAGTAAAAGACATTAGTTATCAATGTTGTTGATCAATCAGAAGCAAAATGAACACTGAATATGACAAGGAAGAGCAACCCCCCCCCCCCCCCCCAATACCTGTTTTACATGCTTATTAAAGTAATTGTTACAGTAATGAGCTCATATTCCCTATCTTTTAATCTCTGAGACAGGATAAGGTATCACTATTGTTGCACCCAGGAGTGTGACATCCAGATCTATTTTGATGTCTCATTATTGCTGTTGTTGTCTTTTTACTTTGCAAATCACAGATCTATATTTCATCTCCTATGTCAAGTATTCAAAGCTCTGCTTTGATCAATGTAAAATGCATGTGCTCCTGACACAAGGTGAGACCTCTGATTGAACCTACAAAGCAGTTAATTTTGAGCTCACATGTGAATGCCTGATTTGCTAATCATTATATTACTCCAGTTTTATTTATCCTTTTTTATTCTCTCTCCCCAATGTCCTCTGATGCCCTTGGCAATAATGATGCATAATACGGCTGCGTCTCAGCTATGAAGTAACTTCTGGGGACCTCAGGATTTACTCAAGCAGTGGGTGTTATCCTCCCTGTACAGACCTTTAAATACAAAGTCCACCACATCATTTTATAACTGATCCTTGCACATTGCAAACAAATTATATCTTATAATAAGAAGAGGAATAAACAGTTGAACCTTTAATGTTTCTGAAGCCTCAGCAGGACTACATTTTGCAAACACCTCATAGCATTACAAGAGATGCTAACAACAAGAAAGCAACATGAGACATTTGGGAGTCTTCTGACCTTCAGAAAGCCAAAGGGCTTATTGTTTTCAAAACCAGATAAATCTATCTGATTTTCTGTTGATTACCAATAACTAATGCCAGTGACAGCACTTGATGCATACCTGACATCCATTCACACGATAAATAGGGGCCAGTGTGGGTTAGCTGGCAGGTGCTTTTGGCTTGGACTGAAATATGAATATGGAGCTCTGCAAAACCACCTGTCTCATACACTTTTATCTGCTGAGTTGAAAACTGCGCCAAGCCAGGAATATAATGATGATCTTGGGCCCTTCTTTTTTATTTATTTCCATTTCTTTCTCAGTAACCTTGAGAGATGATGATACCAGGTCAGACCTCCCACCGGCTGTGATTAGGTTCATAGCAGTGCCTTCAGCTGAGGAGCTGAGCTGAAGAGCATTTGTCTCTATCTCACATATGAGCAATGTGACTAATGAGGCCACAATACACTCTGGAGCTATTTGGGGGCCATAGTAATCTCATTTCTCTCTAAGTCTTTGTATATTGTATTTTACTGGGGCTGGTTGTCTGCTTTCACAGCTACCTGCCCAATATGCATTTTGGTGGTGGGACTTTACCCCAGGTGGGACCAGGTTGATGGTCTTTATGATGCTAAGTACAGGCTGACGTGATTGTGTACTACTACAAGACTGTTGTACTTTATCCTTAATCTATGGCTCCAGGATCAGTTTAAGTCCATTTGCCCCCATTATATCTGCATTATCCCACTGGCAGTAGAAAAGCCCCATCTTAATGTTTTGGGTTCTTTTTTGTTCATCAGAGGTAAACAGTCACCATGACGTTCCTCCTGTTTCCAGGAATTAAGGATGTGCCTCTCTGTTCTGATTTACTCACTTTTGAGACATAGTTTAATTTTACAAACTGTCTTTCTCCTCAGTCTTTGCCTTTATTTTTGGCAGGAGCAGTTGCCTGCAGCATGAGCATTGAAGACTAGCTCATTGTTAATAGTTGTCAGAGAAAATGAAGAGGCTATTTCTCACAACAGACTTTCACCCTGTATGACAAATGCTAGTTTGAGCAGATTAAGAATCAATGCATGGTACAATATGTCACACATAAAGCAACTCCATGTTATTAATTGGCATGCTACCCATTAGCTGCTCTTAGTATATGTCTGTGTGAGTGGAACAGAAACTGGTAAAGACAGGTAAGACAAAACATCCTTTGGTGTAAAGTAGCGCAGTGTCATTGGAAGTAATTGAGATATGCTGACTTGTAGCACCCAGTTACTTGGACAGGAGCTCTTGAGATGTTTTTTTGTTTTATTCTTAATGTTATTCAACACACATTTAATTAGAATGAAGAGCAGAGGTACTCTGTGATAGATCCCTCAGCAAAGTAAAAATTTTGAAATCACAGTAACTCATTTAAAAACATGGTGTGGTTTACAGAGGGATTCCCCCCCCCCCGCTTTTTAGCTGTCTTTGTGGTGGATCCTTGACTGCTGACCTTAAGAATTTCCCAGGAAAATGACTTGATCTTATGGTACAATTTAGGTAGTGAATACACATAAAATGGTTTTACAAAGAAAACCAATACCAGCAAAGGCTGAAGTTCTTTTTCAAGATCATGTTGGGCCTGGGAAATGTTTGATGGATATTCAAGAAAAAAACCCAGAACATCTATTTCAAAAGGCTCAAAGTTGGAGCAGCATTGTTGCAAGTGCTGGGTACTCTGTACTCCAGGCTCTGGACATCAGACTGAAAAGAGTCAATCATCAGTAAAGGCTTGAGGATAAAACAGTGCAGAGGTCTTCTCCCAAATTTCTGCTAGATTTCTGCATGTCATAAGAATTACCTCTGTTGAACACACCTTCCTGCAAGAGGCAGAAACAGAGAAGGGGATGTGGATGATACACTGGACTTCGCTGCTGTGTGGCTGGTGGAGCTACAACCTTGTCTGCTGATTCTGCTGCATGCCTCTCATGCTACAGAGCAGAGAGGGACATCAGAAAGACACACAGGATAGCCTTGTTATCAAGAGAAATAGTGCCTCTCAGCAATTACCCAAGCAGAAAAAAACAGTTGAAGTAGAACAGAACACTGCAAAGAAGTCCGTTACATTCATGCCAGGGGCTTTTGGATGCTGAATGTCTGTTAAGTACAAAAAGCACAAACTGTAAAGTGCGTAGTTTTGAGCAGATCCAGTGCTGTTCAGATGCACAAGACCTCAGTGACTGCTTGACTTCTGGATCTGGAGATATTGCAGTCTTTGACTGTCACAGGTTAAACCGCAGATGTAAGAAATTGATGCAATATGTAATGACCCCATTTAATTTAAAGTGGGGCAGAGTTACATTTATCCTCAGGCTGGAATTTGATTGCTCAGACTCCATGGGTTCTTAATTTGCTAATCTCTCTTCTGTCATCTTTTCTCCTCCCTTTCATTCCTCTTATTCTTTTAAGCAGTCTCCAGCTCGCTCATGCTTTTCTGACATCTTTTTGGTGCCAGAAGAAAATATTCATTCACTCCTGAAGCTTGTTTTTTTTGATGCACTCTTCACCTGTGCAGAACCTGAGATCAGAACCTTGCTAGAATTTGTCCTACCCTTGTCATTACCTCTGTCCTCCTTAAAAGAGAACAGGAGAGCCAGCTGAGCATAAAACGTGCCTTTTGGAACCATGTCCCTGCCAGCTGTTATAGCTCTCACAGGCTGCAAGGTGCTGTGTGGAGTCTGACATGCACTAGTCACTCAGAGCTTAGGATTAATGATGCTCTGAAAAGCTCAAGCATCTTTTTTTTTTTTTTTCTATTAATTTATATTTTCACCAAGGCCTGGCCTTCTTCAGTTCAGGGTGGGAATATGTCTGAATTTTTTGTTTTTCTTTGGTTATCAAAATACAGAGGTTATTCTAACTGGGCACATTAATGCCATTCAGTTGCTTCCTGGTAACTGCTCCATTAATGTCTGTCAGCATGGCACCTTCTCCACTCATAACCTTCTCACAGACATGACAGCTTTCCTCACAGAATGGAGATACTTAAAAAACAACCCCACAAAACGTCAAGATGTTGCTGGATGAGATGCCCTGAGACATTCATGACACAATGGTATCTGTGAAGAAATGCAGATAGGACAGGTGGCTGACAGTTAGGTACTTTGTCTGTAATTCCTCTGAGCTACTGGCAGGCACCTTCTTAAAGATAATGGTTACCATGAGAAACCTCTCCCAAAAAGTAGTACTTGCAGTAACTACTTTAAAATGGTATGTGGGATGCCTGTATCCCTTCTGTTATTTTCAGAGGACAAATAACATAGGTCAAGACTTGTGGAATAATAATAACGGATTAATATAATAATAAAACAGACTGGAGAGTCTGAATAAAATAGACTTCAAACTGTGTTTTCTAAAGGGTTTTGTAAAACGGGCTGAAGCAGCTATTTGAGCTCAAGTAAATCAGGGAGAAGTTGCCTTTGAGTGACTGAAGGGCTAGCTCAAAAGCAGCCATTTGGACTGGTTTTCTCTGCCCAGAATGCAAACATATTGCTCCCTGGGTGTCTTTCTGCAGAGATACTGCTGTGACTGCCTCCTCTCAAGAGAAACAGCACATTACTTGTATCAAGATGGTAGCCACCTTCTGACATGCAGCCATTATTTTTCTCAGACCACAGAAATGATATGTCCAAGGTAAAACAAATATGTAAGTAAATGAAGTTGCTCACAAAAATGTTTTTGCCTGAATAATTAATTAATCAGCAAAATTTCCCATAATAAAACATGTCCTAATGAGCTATCAGGAGGAGAGGAAATTCATCACTTACCTCACAAATGTCAACTTGAGAGCACTGTTCATGTCAGATGGTATAATTAATGACTTGAGAGGGAGTGTGGAGCAACAAAGCCAAAACCACAGTCCCCATCAGTCATTCCACATCAGTCCAACTCATACAGTGTTACTTCATCTACAGAGGATTATCCAGGCAGCTAGATGGAGATATGGGGCTGAAGGGAATATGAGCAAATACAGTACATCTGATCTTGATTTATCCAAGTTGGTTTTATGCTTATCACTGAAGGCAATGGCAGTTGATCGTGTAGTTGTTTTATTTTGGTGGTTTTTTTTTTTTGTTGGTGGTTTTTTGTTTGTTTGTTTGTGTTTTTTTTTTGCAGAGAAAAAGAAATTTGCAAACTTGGGACTTCACCCTCCCTGATGCTGAGCAAGCTGCCTTCAATCCCATGTCAGCACATGGGTCTCTGGGGTTTCTTCCCTGTGGGAGATGGGAACAGAAGTTCCTGTGCAGAAAGCCTGGGCAAGCCCCATCTGAGCTGCAGGCAGGAGTTCTGGGATGTCGTGCTCAAGATGTGGGTGGTCATGGTGGGGCTGCAGTAAGAAGACATCTGAACTGTGCTCCAAGGACAGCCAGTAGCTGATGCTTGGTTTAGAAAAGAATGCAGGATGCTGTCAAGTGCACAGTGATCATTTTGTGACTCTACCTTCTCAGCAATCTGCTGTTCAGGAACTTCCTGACATGAAGGTTACTTCCCAGCTCTGTGTTTAGGAGTCCTTGATGGCTTTTTTCCCCATTAGTTTCTCTAATCTCTTTTTGAACTGGCACTTATTTTTGGCCTCTGCAGTGTCCTGTGATGAGTGCCACAAAGTAATTATTGTGCTGTGGGGCATCTTTTCCTGTGTTTTAGAATTTCTGCCTGGCCTGTATATTTGATATCCTCCATTCCCTGTGATATGAGGAAAAAAAAAATTCACCTTGCCTGTCTACCCCAGTTTCCCCATGCTAAGGAAAATCAGCCTATTTAAGACTTCTTTGTAAAGCACCATCAAATTTACTCCACTAAAGCAGCTGTGTATTTTAGAGACTAAGTTCCAGTCTAGGATTTACATGAAAGAAGGGTATGAGAAATCCAGGCAGCTGCCAAAAAAGTGATGCCTGACAGGTTTGATTTCTACCTCATTGCTCACTCCAGTGTGTGGTCACTCCATCTGACCAAGTACTGCACTTCAGTAGCTGTCAGCCTGCTATATGCAGCTGTTTTATATGTCTGTTAACATCTGCAAACATCTAACTGTATTTTCTGAATCTCTCTGATAAATGCTCCCTTGAGTTTGTTCATCAGCAAAGACAACTTTACATGCTCTGCAAGTGACCCTCATGTTTCACCTCTGCAATAACCCTCCTGAAACATAGCCCTGTGGTAGCTCGGGGTAAGATCTGAGCATGGGGCTTGCTTGAGGCAAAGCACCGTTGGCATCTGTTAGCTCTTTTTGTAGGCTCCAATGTAAGCAATAACTGAGCTTTTATGTGATGTTGACCTCTCAAGTTAACTTCAGAGAACATTATTTGGCAAATCTGATGTGTCAGGTTTCAAAGAAAATAGTTTTTCAGATCAATCCAGGTGTGTTTTCCTTCTGGATAAAGGATGAAACCCTTCGGGAACCCAGCACTTTGTGGAGGCAAGGTTAAGAGCAATAAACTTTCCTTCTTTTCAGACTGAAATATCAGCGAAATCTTTTCTGTTAGGAGATCACGTCTATCCACACAGGGTCAGGTCAATGCTCTATAACTCATCTTGCAAAATTGAAATACAATTTTTGATTATCAGAGTTGGGTAAGGATCAGAAAAATGGCCTGACATATTACATACATATATACTGACATAAGATTTTATTCAAGAAGCAGGTTCTGCAAGAAACCTACTTTCTCTGTACAGATATAGCAAGATTTAAAGATAATATTCATTACGTATGGGTTAGAATGTAGCTAAATTAATGTCTTTTCTGGGAATCCCCCAGTGCCTGCCTCAGGACTGTATTTGAAACCTCTTAGGGGAATAGAAAAATAATTGTTTTGTTGCCCAATGGAAACCCAAAACTGAAAACCCACGTGTGGTATATTCAGGGTCCCAGTCTCTCATCTGCTCCTTTAAATGCTACCTAAGAAGTAGTACAGTGCCTAAAATGATCATAAACAGCTCTGGGATTAAGAAGGGATCTGAGACATGCAGGTATCTCAGGTTGGATATGCCTAGGAAATTGGATTAGGAAATGACTTTACCTGGAACTGGACATGAATTGTGGTGTCTTGCATCAAAAAGAGGGTTCATGTTTAGATGGAAAAATGAAATTGTGATTGAGGGGAAGCTCAAAATTGGCATCAATTTCATTTGGATTTTTGTGCTAGGAGGTGAGTAACTGAGCACAAATCGCATTCCTCTAGCCTTTTGCTTTCTTATATCCTAGCCATGCAGTCTGAGCCCTACATCTGAGGAGACGCTCTGATGTCTTTCTAAGAGTGGTGTGGGGTAGGGTGCTGGTCCCTAACAGTGCAGAGAGAGGTGGTTGTTTATCTCAGGGAATCAAGTAAGTGACAACTGTCCCTGCCGTGCACATAACATTGCTGTGCTGGTCTGTTCTCAGCTTGAAGTCCAGCTGGAGCTCAGAGTTCTTTTCTTTCACTCCTACTACATCTGGTAGCCAGGAGACAATGCAGGTGATCCCAACCCTGGGCAGCCCCGAACTGACAACAAAGATCAGTAAAAGTTAGAAAGTTATTCTACTTCTGCTTTTGCTGCCACTTGCAATACCTTGTTGGTGAGGACGACTAGGTGGGTTAGGAACAAATCCACTCAGCCTGCAGGTCCTGGGGTGGCTGTGCACCCTGTCTCTTACTGCCACCACCTGAGGTTGGCGGCCAGAGTTTTAGAAACTGGGGCCAAAACTTGCTGGGATCCAGCAGCCAGGATGAAGTTCTGTTTCTAGTTTTGGTTTTGGTTTGGGGGTGTGTGTGTGTGTGTATCTTTCCCCCCCCCCCCTTTTTTTTTTTTCCTTTTTTTAACCACTGCAGTGGGGGGCTGCATGTCACCAACACTGGTGACATCAGTGTCATAGGTCATGAGGGGGACACCCCACTGTGGTACCCAGCCCCGCTGGGGAGGCACAGGCTGATTTAACCCCCTGAGCGCCGGGTCTATTAGCGGCCAGATTTTCCCGAAGAAGGGGGCATTCCCCACAACACTCTTTCCTTTCTGCTCCCCGCGCAAGCCCTAAAGCCATCAGTAGGGGCAGCTCGGGCAGCGGGAGAGGCAGCAGCTGTATTCGGAGGAGGCAGTGCATTGCACTGCGCATCCTCCCTCCCCACCCCCTACTGCTTCAGGCTTCCTCCCTTCATCCCACTATCCGCCCCCTCCCCCGCATCCCTTCCTCCTGCATCCTTCCCTCCTGCATCCTTCCCTCCTGCATCCTTCCCTTCTGCATCCCTCCTTCCTTCCTTCCTTTCCTCCCTCCGTCTGCCTGCGTAGAGCCGCGGACATGGCGCTCAGCAATTTCCTCTTCGCTCAGTGCATCTGCTACTTCCTCGCCTTCCTCTTCAGCTTCATCGTGGTGGTGCCCCTCTCCGAGAATGGCAACGACTTCCACGGCCGGTGCCTGCTCTTCACCGAGGGCATGTGGCTCAACGCTAACCTGACGGTGGAGAGGCAGCGTTTCACTGTACAAGAGTGGGGGCCCGAGGCTGCCTGCCGCTTCAGCATCTTCACCGGGCTCCTCTCCCTCCTGCTGGCCACAGTGCAGGCCTGGAGGACCCTCTTCTTCCTCTGCAAAGGGCATGAGGAGTAAGTATCCCTGGGGAAGGCAGGGTGTGCCCATCCCTCCTGCAGGCTGGGGCAAGTGGGAGCATCCTGGGTGTGAAGCACTGGGCTTTGCACCATCCAGATCATCCTGTTCCCTAGGGGCTTGGGCTGAGGCAGTGTATTGCCTGTGTCTGTCTGCACGCACACACCATGTACACCCCCACCTGTGTCCAGGGCCCCTTTGGACGATGTTCCCCTACATGGGTTTCGGGTAGGGGGACAGATTCACCGATTTCCTCCCACTGACCTTTAGCAGTCTCTGGGGGCAGCATCTAGCCAGAAAAACTGTGATGAGCATGGAAGATGTGTGGGGTCATGGGGTGATGCTGGGGGCTGGGGCTAGCAGGTGTCTCCTGACCATGGTCCCACTACATGTCCCTGTAAAAAGGGGGGGGGGCAGAAGGGAGAAGTTGTTGGTTCCCCTCATTTTTTTCCTGCTTTTGTGGTGGACATGGCAACTATTGCAGAGAACAACCATTGCGTGGTTACGACATGAGAGCAATGTTGAGCACTGCCTGCAGCAGCCTCAGGGCTGCACTGGCAGCTGGGTACTGTGCTCAGGCAAACCAAGGGGCATCAGATCCCAGCAGGAATAGTGAGAGACTTGGTGGTCCAGGAAGCAGCTTGGGAGCTCTGTGCTTGCCTCTCTGGTGGCCTATCCTGCCACCTTAGGTAGAGCCCCTGACACAGGTAACCCAGCCTATGGGTGCTATGGGTCCAGGGCCCTTGAAGCATCCAGCTGCACAAAAACAGGAAGGCAGGAGCACACACTGATGGCTGGCTAGACTAGGAAAGTCATTTCCCCATGGTTTAAGGAAAATGACAAAGACAAATCACTTGTGTCCAGATCTAGTTGTCCTAGAGGTTTCCTGGGTCAGTGGCTCTTACATCTGGGCTTGTACAATACCCTGATGTTGGTAATATCAGGAACTGTGTAGCAGTGTTGTCTCTCTGACTCTTTGTTACGACCCTCAAGCTGCCTAATGACAAAACATGCTGTAAGTATAGACTAGAAACTTATTTCCATATTAAAAATTATCTCACAAGTTCTAAACATAACCATGTACTTCTTAACACATTGAATTCAGCTTCCTCAGGTGACCAGATATCTATACAGGATTAGTTAAATCCAGATGCCTTTTTTCAGTTTTGTAGTTCAGAACTAGTTCATTTTTGGAAGAAACCAGCAGTAAGAATCTTGTAATAGTGAAAATTGGATCAGATATTTGGCCTACTTCTAGATGTGTCTGTTTATTTCAAAACTGTTCAGAAGGCCCCTGAAAATTGTCCCAGAGACAAAGCAAGTTGGCATGAAATAACCACAGGCATCACAGAATGGTAAAACAAGATGGATGAGAGAGAAGCTGCTGGAAAACAGCATTTTCCTAGTAAGAAAGAAGGTCTGTCTTGTACCGGATCTGCTGCTGTCAAGCAGGACACACACTGTTCTGATTTTAGACAGCCATTTGTTAATGCTTCAAATGGGCACACAAACAGGTCTGTTTAAATGTAGAGATAAATGTGAGCTACTCACCACAAATGAAAATTGCCATTTCTGATTAGTTGAGGTAGTTGAGGATGAATCACAATGACATCACTGCTGATCCTATTGAGCAGGACCACTGCTGCTGGGCCCGCCCCAGGGTGAGCTGTCCAGAGGCAGAGTTGGCACCCTATGCATCCTAGCAAGGTGGCCAATCTTCATGTGAATGATTGCTGCTAAAAATCCTTCTTGAAAAGGTCTCAGCACCCCTTGCCTCCAGGACAGACAGAGCTGAATTTCCTTGCAGGAATAGAAAAAGCAAGCGCTAGCTGCCAGTCATGCTCTGGGCCTGGGACTATTTAGCTCAGCTGAAAGGTAGAAGTACAACTCAGATACTTCATTACCAGGAATTCAAAGCAACTTCTACTTTGACTCTAAGCATGTATTACTATATGGCATTCATTCAGTCTGGAATGTGTAGCTTGAAATTCTGATCTAAGAAGAAAAATAGATGAGGAAGAGAGCCAGTTTAGCACAGTTCTCTACCAGGATACCCTGGCCTTATGAATCTCTAGCACACAGTGATGTTTACTGATTGCCAAGTACAAATCAAGCCCTGCTTTGGCAGTGGAAGGTCAGATTCTGGACCCTGGCATCTTTTCTGCTGCAGAGTAGGAAGCAGAGGGAGGACTAGGGGTCCTGGGCTTGTGGTGATCCACTGAATAATCCTAGTAACTGTTTTTTTTTCCAGAGCTCTTACTAATTCTGATGTCAGCTCTGTTTTTATTCAGTGGTCAGCTCAAGTCTTTTCTGACTCTCAGGCCAGAATACCATGCTGAGGTGCACACAGTGGATACAGTCTTAGCAACACTCGGGATGAAACCCAGGCTAGGCTACCCCTCTGAATCCATGTCAAACCAGGAGCATTACCCCACTGGTAACTGTTTCATTTTAAAGAAATTCTCCTTATATGCCTCACCATGTACAACCTATAGAAATTAGGATTGTCTAGCCCAGAACATTCCTAGGATTCAAACGCTGACTCAAAAAGTCTCTCAGCTTTTCGTTTAATGAGCCACCATGGAAATTGCTGTTTGTTTTGTTTCATTTTGTTTTGTTTTTCTCTGTAATGAGCAGACTCCTTCTATCCCCAGCATAATGAAAGTGGCACTGGTGGGAAATTCCTCATGTTCATCCTTACCACCTAACCTGGATAGGATGACCTGCCTCTTGCAGACGCCAGTCTTTCTCCAACCTAGAGTAGATGTCCAGTTTTTAGGTAATGGGACTTTCCAAGTGCCACGTAGGGCAGTTGCGAGTAGAGAAGGCTTGGTCAGATGAATGAAAAAAAGGATTAGAAAGTTTTCACTAGCTAGAATTAAGTAGGGGGAAGTTAAACAGTGAGGTTGGAATTGCCTGGCCTTATAGGACCACTGTAAGCATCCTACCACATACCACTTCAAAAATGGCATGTACCTAGAACTAGCCCTGGTTGGGCAGACTTAACAAGGCTGAGGTAAACTGATATTCAGCTGTCAGAAATAACACCAAAGCCAGAGAAGTTCCAGGAGAAGCTGGCTTGCTCTGCAAATTGCCCACAAAACTGAGACTGCTCTCCTATGATGACAGTACCTTGTGTTACGTTGCTTAAAATGATTATAGCTATCAGTAGTGTTTTTTTTTACTTTTAATTTCCTTCTCCTAGGCAATTTTTGTCCCAGTTATCATGGGGACATAATTAGTCATGAAATAATTTTAGCTCCACTTACTGTATAATTTAAGTTAATGACATTTATTTTAAAAATGGTGATTTTCATCATTACAGCTAACAAAAGCCATGCTGTGTATGAACAATTACCACTTACTTTATATATTTAAAGCACCATCCTCTTAAGATGAAAAAAATTATCAAAATCAAAAGCACTTACGTATAAACATAATGTGACTCAAAATAATAATCTGTAGTTTTTCAATGTATTAGGTGTTCTTAATTAAACCAGATGTGTTTCAAATGGAAACTGATATCTTTGTGCTCAGGGTAGGCTGCTTAGAGAGACTGCTGATGTTTTGTTTCAGCTGTTTATGAGTTACATTTTTCTTCCTTTTTATTGCAGCTCTTTCTTTTATGCCTTCCTGAATCTGCTGATCAGCGCCTTTGTGGTGTTTATCACATTTATTGCTAGCACTATAGTGAGTGTAGGATTTAACATGTGGTGTGATGCAATTACCGAAAAAGGAAGCATGCCAAATAGGTTAGTATTGAAGAATACATTTTCTCTTTTTTTTTTTTTCATATATGCACAAATGAACAGTGCTGTTACAAACTGTACTTATTGCATGCAAGGTGAGCAAGGGTGAGAAGACATGTGTAATATGCAAATCCAAATTTCTTTCATCTGGAACACCCCCCCCCCCCCCCCGAATATATTTATTTATATATTGCTTTTAGTACCCCACAAAGAAAAGTATGTTTCCATGGAGTTTCATGGTCTCTTTTAGATTCATTATTTTATACAAAAGAAATCCATTAGCTCAAAATGTTTTGTTTCCAAAGGAGAGCTAGATTTGGAAATGCTCTAAGAGTAGGTGGAGTGTGGTCTTGTAAGCAGGGGAGGGGACTTGGAGTCAGGGCTCCTGGGTTGCTGTCCTGGCTCTACCACCGACACACTGTGTGACAGCAGTCAAGTCACTCATCCTGCTTGTGCCCCAGTGCACTGTCATCCAAAATTTGATGTGAAGATGCTGGCCTCATAAAGGTGCTGTGAATGCCCTGAGAGCCCCAGAACTGAAAGTGCTTGTAAGTGTCAACAGATTGTTGATACTTCCTTACAGTGCACAAAATGTGCAGCTCCTAAAATGGTCTGCTGTATCCAATGGTGCTTATGCTCCTTATAGGAAACAAGATAAGTTGAGGTAGGCTTTTTCTATCAAACAAATAACAATAAGAGTGAGGAAAAAGTGACATTTTATGTCATATGATATTAAATAAACATATTACTTAAAGCATACATTTATGTTGCGCATTGCCATATGTTGTAAAATGCCATAGTAAATATTCTGTTTAGGGCTGCAACGATTAATCGAATTATTCGAATATTTGGTTAAAAATTCAATTACAAAAATGTCTAATCAAATATTCGAATAAGAACCCAAGATGACCGACAGCACTGAAAAGGAGAGAGAAGAGGCTGCAGAAATCAACCAAGAGCTAGAAAGACAACCTCAAAGTCCTGGGAAAGTTTTCACACCAGTAAAAGTCCAAGTTATTTGTAAAATCTGTAGGCAGCCTCTATCTTACCATCAGAGTATCGTCTCCTTGCCGGAGCATCCGAAACAAAAACACCCACACAATCCCTTCTTCTGAGTCTTTTCCTGATGAAGTCAAAAGGTAATGGAGGCTCATACGCTTTGTTTCATTGAGGGGTGAAGCAACCAACATGGGGCTATGCCAGATGTGTATATGTGGGAGGCTTGGGCATAGTGGGCGAAGAGGGTTTTAAGAGTACTGTTTTCATAATAATTATTACAATTTCACTTATGGAAAATTGATGTTATAGCTTACATAATTATACATTATTTTTTCATAAAGGAAGTAATTACATGCCTCTTTTAGCCTAGTTTTAGAGAAGACTGGCAAGCAAACTGGTTACTGTTATAACTTAAATATCTTTTGATGGAATATTGCTGTTGTGACAGAAACAGATTTAAGATGTTGTTTTCTTTTGCATTTGGTTTGTCTGTTTGGAATCTCTGAAATAATTTTCTTTTTTTTCCCCTCCAAATGCCTTCCTTGGGTAGCTGTGAAGAATTACAGGATATAGATCTTGAACTGAACTTAGAAAACTCTGCTTTCTATGACCAGTTTGCTATTGCGCAGGTAGGTCAGACTGGGTCATAGTTCTTTTCCAGTTCATTTGCCACTTTCTCATTGATCTGGGATTACTGGAGCTGACTTACCATTCCTCTGAAATCAATGAGAATGTTTCCACTGAGTTCAGTAAGTGCTGAATCAGGATGATAGTGATGGGCACATTTGCATTCTAAATTCAAAATAGATATTTTTGCTTGTGGATGTGTCAAAACCTGATTCTGCCACTGATCTTGCTACTCATGACAGAAAATTTATTGTTTCTCCGAAGGATGAGCTCTGCAAAACTTGCGACACTGGTGTCCTGGAGCAATTCACTGCTGTTCAGAATAATGTCTGAGGCTATTAGCTTTGCCTTCCATGAGTTTTTCTGAGATGGTCTGAGCCATATAAATATCAGACCTTTGAAAATAAATATTACTGTCATTTAGATAGGCTGTTTTCCAATGAATCTTTGAGAATTAGATCACTAAGACCTTTCTATTGAATAGGCTAGTCCTAAGTTAACAAAGTCAGTGAATACTGGGACTTGGGCATTTGTGCATGTGAGCACACACTAGATCTGCAAGGAGGATAGCCCCATCCATGTAGGGCTGCAGCCATACACATGCTTCTTACGTTGTCCCTCATGGGAAGAAGCATTAGGTTGCGTGGGGCACTCCTCAAAGGTAACCATGCCTTTTGGACACAAGCTAGTTTTGTGTCTTCATTGTCAGCACTGGTATGTGTATACCCAGCTCAGATGTTTCTGCATGGACCGAAATATACTGTCAAAGTAACCTCTTTATATGATGCTAGCTCAAGGCCAAGCTGTATTTCGCAGCAGATTTTGCTACTAGATGCTAATCTACCAGCAAGTGGGAAGGTAGCAGAAGTCAGCCTGTTATGGGTCTATAGATTTGAGTTCATGAGAACTAAATGTCCGTGTCCACCTTATGATCTCTGGGTGGATGGTTGGTAATCTATATACAAGAAAAGTAATTTCTCTAACAAGAAGCCATGCCTAAAAATTAAAGGTCCATGCAGTTGAAGGACAGTTAGCATATCACAGTGTAGATGGATCAGCCCAAGCCACTGAATGTGACTCCCTGCATCAATCCCCATCCCTCCAAGATGATGCTGGGTAGAGCAGGCTAGCCCCACCCAGGTGCAGCCACTAAACTCCACAAACAACCAAATGTGAAGAATTTGGAAGCATAACAGCTCCAGAAAAACACCGTTTGGCTTTAAAAGCTGAACCTGGTAATATCAAAGTGAGTCTTGATTGTGACTGAAGAAAGGCCAAAGTCAAATTCTGCATCAGTTTTCTGATATCTAGGGTATGGTAATCAGAGTTGGATGAAGAGACAAGAATGGGTTTGCTTCTGTAGGGCAAATAAGATTCTTTGAAATGGTAGAAATAAAAACTCAAGAATAGACTAATGGGCTAAAGCAAACGTTTCCTTATAAGTGCAATAATTTCCTACTGCAGTCTTTATTTACTTAAAGGCAGTGTCTGTCCCTGTATCTGCCATGTTTCCTCTATTTGGATGCTTCTAGCTCATCAGGATGTCTCTGGGATTTTTACTGAATTTGGTTAAATCCAAGAAAGCTCTTTCGTATCAAAGATGCTGAGAAGACCACAGCAGTAGCAGATATCTGAATGTCTATAAGATAATATTTCATGAAGTGGTCCTTAAGATGTGAATGTAAAGCTTCCAATTCTCTCTAGCTATAGTCATATGAAGCCAACTTATTATGTTCTTATTTCCAGAGTTTGTAGAATAATTTAAAAGTATTTTTTACAGGTGAACTGAGATAATTGTAAGTATGGGCAGAAATAAGAGAATTTCCAAAGTGTGTAAGATACGTAGGAACATAAACTCCCATTAAAAAATAGTGTCCCTTGCTTATCTGAATTGACTATTGGAGTACACAGCTGTATTACTGTCTGGAAATGTTTAAATATTTGTATTCTTTTAATTAAAAAATCCGTATATCAAAACTGAAACACTGTGATTCAATTAATGCTTCTTTGCTAAAGGCATCACAGAATTAAAATGGAATTTCTACCAGAAAGCCTTACTACAGATGAGCTTCCTCTGGGTCAGGGGTGCCAACATTTATGTGCCTGAACCAATGAAACTGCAATTATCTCTATGAAGTTAAGCAAGAGAGATTAAATTAGTAGTGGGACTTATTGCAGATCTGAGACTTTAAGCCCAGGTCTGTAATGCCAGTCATAAGTGAGCCACCAGGCATTTGGATTCACTGTAGTGGGTTACTCTTGCTCTCAGAGTTCATACTGAACCAATTACCTCAGAATGCGAAGGTTTTATTTGTAAAATTTTCTCAACGATATTTTGACTATAAATACCTTAACATTAACACTTCTGCAGGGGTAGTGGAAGGCCTGAGGGACTTGGGAAGACAGTTTTGGAAAACACACCTCAAATCATATTGCAATTCTAAAGTAATAAAAGTGAAATAATCCCAAGAATTTTGGGCTGGCCAGAATGCTGGATATGGGAAGTTCAGAGGATGCACCTCATTTATACATATTTCTTTTTTTCATTATTGTACTTAGCACTGTTTTGTTTCAGTTTTTCTAGTATGTAAGTTTTTTTTTCTTTTAAGCTAGGAATAATTTGTGTGGAGGAACAGTAGGGTCAGGACCTCACTGTGTGTGACTTGGTGTGACTCTATGGAGCTTGGTCCAGCTGAGATTTTGATATTCACCTGTACATTTGACTTTGTTTTTACAATACAGTACTGAACTCTTTATAATTTCTTTTTTATTCTAGTTTGGTCTCTGGGCTGCCTGGCTGACTTGGCTGGGAATTACCATTCTGGCTTTCCTGAAGGTTTATCACAACTACAGACAGGAGGACCTGCTAGATAGCCTGATTCATGAGAAGGAGCTGTTGCTAGGAAGATCCTCTTCACGATCCTCTTTGCAAGATGAGAAAAGTGGCATGATCTAAAGTGTAAGCAAATTTCCAGGGCAGGATGTAGATTTTAATATTCAGTAGTGTGAGCTGAAGTTGAATCAGGGTATTAAGTGTTGGAGAACTTTTCTTTCCTGAAAAGAGATGTACTTGAGAATCACCCACTTCCTCTATGAGAAACTGTTGGCAGAAATGTTCATATTGTAGTACAGATACTGTAACCTGCTCTTGCCAGCAGAGTTCCTACTGCCTTTTGGGGTGGGGGCCATTTTTGTGGACTGAGCTGGCAATACCAGGCTACAGAGTCCAGGATATTTCTTCAAACTATTCTGAAACAACAGTTGTCACTGTGGCTGTGTGCAGTTCCTCTTCCCTCCCTCTCCTTCCTTTTGCCAGTAAAGCCACCCCTATTCTCACCTTATTTTGCATAATTGCAGCTCTGGTCCAGGTACAGACTCTCACTGTCTCTGCTTTTGCTATATGTATGGATGCAGTGCTGACAAACCTATTGCTCCTGCTCTGATTTTGAGTTCATTTAGAACATAGAGACCTGTATCCAGACTTGATATTTAATACGGGACAATGTTAATGAATTTCATGAAACCACTATCTTCTTACAGTATCTGTCAAAAACTTTATTAGTAGGATGGATGGTGGAGAATTTTTGTGGTTTTTTTTTCTTAGATTTTGGCATGACCAACATTTATTATGACTCCTGAAGTATAGTGTAGCTAGCAATTGCTGAAGCTTGCATACTAAGAAATTAGACTGAACAGGTAGCATTAATGCTTGTGCATTTATAAATGTAACTTGGTCCCTAACATTGTATACTATTCAGTTTTGAATATTAGAATTTGCTTGTGATATTTATTTCATATGGGGTATGCAAAATCACTATAAACATTTGCATTGTGGGTATCTCTATATATCTATAAATACAGCAAGGAGCTTGAACAGCTGAGTTATTTTATACATAGTGCAGTGTTGAATGGTTCCATTTTCCCAACTCATGGGCAGGAGTTCCAAAGCTGACAAATTTTGTTGTGGAAAAGAGCCATTACTTATACAAAGCTCACTAATGGCTTTGTTGTTGCTTTCAGTTTTGCTTGGCTAGTCCTTCATCAAATAAGGTGGATGGTTGAGATGAGAAGTCGATATGAATTAAAAGTGACTCAGATGAGTGTGGGATTTGCACAGCAGGGAAGTAAAGTTGCACTTGAGCTAGGCAGTTATCCTCTGGTTATACATCTCACTGAAGACCCCGATTCAGCAGTTAAGTTAAGCTGAAGAAGATTTTTTGGGAGTACACTGATACTGCCTGTGGAAACTGTGTTTGAGTTGAAACTGAATTTATTGCAACACAGGTACAAACCATGCACAACTATATTACCACTTAAGTAAGAAGGAATTAAGTACTGGCTTAAACTTTTGGTTGAAATGGAATTTGAAGTCATAGCAAATCCCTGAATTAGTAAGCATTTTAGGCCATAAAATCTAACATTATATTTCACAGCCAAATTTTTCTTATAGATTTAGGGAAAAAAAAATCTCCATAGACTCTAAGCAGGAGCCAGCCCTGTAAACATCACTTAAAGCCCTAACTGGGCATACCTATCTGTAGAGAGATCTTGTTTTTCAGCGTGATTTCTGCCCACATGGGAATGAAATTAGTTTGAAAGCTTTACAGCAGTGGCTTTTGTGTAGCTGTGAATTGTCATCAGAGGAGGAGTTCCTGAAGAGGGAGTCAGAGATCAAGTTAGTTAACACCAATTTAAAATTCAGAGATCAGGACTGCTGTAGTGCCTTTATTTATTCATTTGGTCAAATAAGTGGTAGATTGCTGCAGGTACCTAAGCCCTTTGATAAGGCATGACCTTCCCCTTCATACCCTGCAGAAGAGCTTGGGTCCTGAAAGTCAGCCTGTTTTCTGTGTTTCATCAAACATAACTCAAAACATTTGCATAGCTCGAAAGTTGTTTCTCCAACTGTAAAAAACACTACTCTTTCCAGTCTCACTTTGAATTTAAGATTAACCAGTGATGTTTCTTCCCACAAATTACTTCAGCACATACCTTGCTCTTCACATGGAACCATGCTGCTTCTTTGTGTAATATATTTTATGGATGTGTCAAGTCAGGCTTAGGCTGAAGTAACATGTGGGTTGTGACCACCATTCCTGGTCTTGCCTGGAGGTTTGAAGAACCAAGAGGCAGAAGATAGCAAATGTCTCTTCCTCATCCTTGCTCTGAGATACCAGGGCTCAAGCCTTGTCTCTGGTTCTGAGGAGGAAGAAGATGCTACTCCTTAATGAGGTTGTCTGGAGCTCATGGTTTCTTCTACCTCTCTTTTCTCCTGTCTCAGGTTCTTTTCCTCTTTCCCACTTCCATGAGAAGCAGCAAACACTGATTTGGGGGTTTCTATCTTGCTGACTTTTGTGGTTATCATTTTCACTAATGTTTGTTACCATGACTCTATCTCACTGACACTATCATCATTGTTATGCAGCTCAAAAGACAAAAGTGGGATCTTCAAAGCACCTGGGGCAGCCAGAATCCCACCTTGAAGTAAAGGTCAATAGGAATTAAATACTTCAGCCTTTGTAAAATCCAGTCAAACACAAGCATGTGTACAGACTCACCTGTTAACTTTGGCATCAAAGCTTACCCTAATTCATTTACGTGGGTGAATTCTTCTAACCCCAGTTCCATTACAGTGCCCATGAATGAAATAATCCTGGCAGTTGAAGTTGGCATGTAAACTGAAAAGAGGCTGAAGATCTTCTTTGAATTCCACATGCAGTTTGATTTATTTTTCACAGCTTCCCTCACTTGACAAGGTAGGGTGAGGCTAGCACCCAGCTTGCAAGGATGAGTGATGCTTAAAAGTAAGGCTGTTTTGGAGGGAAGACCCTGTGCAGGTGAGAAGGCAAAGGGTGTATTGAGAAGCTCTCTGGCTAACTCAAAGGGAGAAAGGGTATTGTGCAGTCTCCAGTTATTGGATCCACTTGGGCTTTTTCATTTGTGTTTTGTTCGCTTTCTGCAACCTCTTCTCCTAAAGCTTGAACACTTTGACCAACATGGTGATACCAGGCTGAAAATGTGTTACAATAGCAATATTATTTATAAACACGTGCATAGATACCTGTGATCATTGCTGTTAGTCATCCATTGCCAACCAGCACAGTGTGTGTCTGCAGTAGGAGTTTCTCATGAGTCAAATGTTGCATTTCTATGATATTTCAGGGTCGTTTTTAATTTTCCATCTCCCAAAGCAGACCTCTGCGAACACTCTAGCAAGAGTGTTTAAAGAACTAGAACCCTGTGTAGTATTTATGCTTGTGTTTGTTTACTGTTACATGATAGAAGGGGAAAAAACATTGGGTTTGAACATCTTTGAGCTAACAGGAATTCTGTCTGTATCCAGATCCTAAATTTGTGCCTCAGACAACATCCTTTGCTGATGGAAATAGCCCATTTTTATCTCATTGGAATGTTTGCTTTGGAGACTACAAATGTCCTTTTTATTTATGCTTAAGCAATCTGAGAAGAGAGGCAGGTTTTGCCTGGCTGGTTTCCACACCTGACATGGTGAGAAAATGCTAATATAGCTTCATGAGCACTGAAATGGCTTTAGAAATATTTCTGTTTATGGTCCTAATGCCTTAAATTGCATGTTTCTATTTTTGTCCTCTATGAGAATGAGGAAAACGAACCTGAGCTGTACTTTCGTATACATAGACATGTATCTAAAAGTTTTTATTTTTTTTTTGAAATGACAAAATGACAATAATTTATGAAACTAGCAACTACATAGAAAACAGCACTTTGATGTATTCCTGACACAGAAGGGAAAAACACAACTGCACTCTCTCAGAAAACATTTGTTTCTAGAAGTTAGACAGCAATTTACTTCATATATAGCAAGTGTTGCTTATTTCAGTGCAGGCATGTTATTGATAGTCTCTTTCCATTCTGTTGTTGGGAAGTGTATTTACATAGCAATGCTTTCTCTTCAGTTTCTTTTTTCCATGCCAAAGAGTACAATTTAACTGCTATTGCAAACACAGATTAACATGAATGTATTCACCTGAGTGCTTCAACTTTTCTACCTCTTGTAGTTACTCTAACTTCTTGAACTGCCAATACTGTCAAAACTGACCACAGTCAAAAGAACTGAATCCCTGTGAGAGTTTAAATCCTATTTTCTTAGATAGGTAAAGGAATTAGGATTGAACACTTATTAGTTTCCTGTCAGATCCTTGTTCCTAAAAAATGGGCATATGCACCCAAGAAGGGTGAATAGCACTTTGATGTGTCATAGAATGCTTCTTTTAAAATTCTTTTTTCTCACCAAAACAAAAAGCCAGCAGCTGTGATTTGTTAGATGTGGAAGGTTGTATGTTACCTGGAATGTTGCATTTCACAGGGGTGACAGAAAGTGATGAGCTACTTGTTAAAATGCCTGTAACTGTCCATCCCCACCTCCTGCCACTGCAATAACTGTGAGGCACAGATTTAATCTCCCCCTCTGCCTTGGGAGACCCAAGCCTCTGTCCACACGGCATATGCTGCTACCATGTTGTTATCCTGGATCCCCCTCAAATCCTCATATTAAAGCTATTCTATTTGGCTTGAAATTCCTGAATAGCAGTGTTTTACCCTGGTGTTTATCAAGGAGATAAAGTACTTGGCAGTAAGAGCTGCACGCTGAAATAATTTGAATTATTTGTATACGGTGAAAACCCAATTTGAGAAGTTTTATTCCCCCTTTCCATTTGACGGTGTTGTAAAGTGAGGGTTGAGAGAATCTATCAGAAGGTGGGACTGAAGATTTTTTGTTACTGAAGATTCATTGTTACTGTCTCAGGTGATTTGTCACACAGGTGGGTGAGCAGTCCTGTGACAAAATTATTCTCTATTTACTTTTTGTTTTCCCCTTGTTTCCACCAAGATTTGGACAATATGACCCAGTTTGTATGCAGGTTCTGAAGAGTATTTATGAATGTAAGAAAAATTGCAGCTCCTATGTAAAAAAAATAAGAACAAGTGTTGCAGTTTTTCCCTGTTCTCAGTTGGACTCTCTGGAGTATGATGTTAAGCCCTTCCCTTTACATAAGCCAGGCCTGATTCAGATGACATGTTGCTCTAGGAGGCTCCCAAGGCTGGTGCCAGCAGACCCTCAAGGAACATGGTAAAGTTAGATGAGTGCTATGTTAAGGCACGGAAACATTTGATAATCATCTCTGATGATATCCCACATAATACATTCCAGAGTTCTTCACCCTCTCACTCCTGCAGCAGAGGGAATTATTATTTTCCCTGTTAACACTGTGAAGTCCAATAGTTTGTCTCTGAGGTACAGCATATCTTACTGTAAGACAGAGAGTCTTGATTGCACCAGTTAACCCGTTCCACTTTCTAGGCTGCTGCAACAGCTTTAACTATCATTGTTAACAGAGTGTTCTACATTTGACTTTAAAAAGTGCTAGCTATCTCCTTATTAAAACACAGTTTGCTGGATTTGAAAGCAGTCCTTTTGCTAAATGAAACCTCTGTGCTGAACAGCGTCCTTCCAGGGGAAGAACTATGACATCAGGGTCCACAGCCAGTGCAGACTGATGATATCAAAGCAATTCTGGTCAAATACCCTCTGAATAAAACTATTGCTGTCTTTCAGCCCGAGTTACACAATTGTGGTCTGAAGTACAGCCCTTGGACGTTTTTTGAAGGTTTATAGACAGAGCAAAACAACAGCAATAAATTCCAACAGTTCCACTGACACCTCCTTCCCCTGGTTCCTTCAATTGCCAAAACCATTCCTGCAGCCTTCACAGAGGGTTTTATCACCATCAAGCTGATCAAGCCTTATTTCTCCTATCTCTTTCTTCTGAGGACAAGGATTGCTGAGGGGAGTGGAGAGTGCCATAAATCAGAACAGAAACAGGTAGTGAGAAGAACTGTCAGCACATTTCCTATGAGGGATTTTGGCTTTCAGGCTGTGATATGAGGGACCCAGCATGGCACTGCCTATTGCTTACTACCTGCTCATACGGCTTCACAAACTGCAAAGCACCTCCCTGAAGCATGTGTTGGCCTAAACTCTGCTTCCGGAGAGAGCTACCTGTGTCAGCTGTGCAGATACCTATTGCAAAGGTGCTGGCATTGCCACCAGGTTTGGAGGAACTGCTTTTTAAAACTCTTTCTGTGTTGAGAGATCCATATACCCTATGCCTGGCCATTTGCCTGGTGTAGCTCGTGGCTTGTGTGGGGAAGGAAAAGCTGTTCCCAAATCTCCTAGACTTGCCTCTTTTGAAAGTAGCTATTGAAATCCATTGTTTTAAAGGTTTGGGAGTTCTGTGTGATACCACCTGCAAAGATCTGAAGCAGATCTTCTTTGCTTATGTCAGTACAGCCTCTCTGAAATGTATGTCCTGTGATTTATGTATTCATGAGGTACTGTCTCTTATATCTATGTCAGAAAAGCTTTATATAAAGAGGTCCTTGTGTAATGGATATTTGGGGACAGAACTAATGACTTTTCATGGCTTTTTTTTTTTTTAACTATTGAAAGCAGTAGAGGGGCAGATCCTCTGCTGATTTACATAGCTTAGCTTCGTGAACCGTGCTGAAGCCACACGAGTCCACACAAGCTGAGGGTATAGACTGGTCTGTTTTGAATATTATCTCTGTTGATTTGTGTGGTCTTTTGCAGTGTAATGACTGCTGATTTGGAGCTTTAATTGCATGCATTTGACAAAAACAGAACTGGAGTGAGTTTACTATTGTTTTGATATAGTCTCAAAAGGGAAGCTTTTTACTAGCATTTTAATATAGCCCTTTGTAAACGCTTGGCAAATAAAAATTCTGAGTCCAATCCTTCTGCTAATGGAGTCACTGAAAAAGTTCCCTTTGGCTTTACTAGGAGCTGGAGTGGGTTCAATATAAGTGATACACTCTTGTGTTACTGAGTCAACGTGTTTTATATATGGATGCTTTTTGCTGGGCAGTACATTGGCTTTTTATGATTTGGTGATACACAAATAAATTATTTGAAAAGTCAATATTTCTGTGCCTTTTTTTGAAGGTGAATTTAAATTATTACAATGTGAGATAAAAAATTGTTCTCAAAGTCAGAGGTAGTGTCTTAGTTCATGTATTCATTCCCCAACATCTCTATGCTACAGCTTGTAGAGTCAAGGATATGGCCAACCATCCTAAACTGCCTGAGCCCTTTTAGTACCATCTTCCAGCAGTGAACCATAATTCCATATGAGGCAGGGAGAAGATGCTCCCATATCAACATGCAGCTGGGAAGCAGCTTGTTATCAAAGATAAAGAGGGACCAGAGGCTTCATAGAATCATAGAACAGTTAGGGTTGGAAAGGACTATAGATCATCAAGTTCCAACCCCCCTGCCATGGGCAGGGACACCTCCCACTAAACCATATCATGCAAGGCCTCGTCCAGCCTGGTCTTGAACACTGCCAGGGATGGAGCGTTCACAGCCTCCCTGGGCAACCCATTCCAGTGCCTCACCACCCTAACAGGAAAGAATTTCCTCCTTATATCCAATCTAAACTTCCCCTGTTTAAGTTTTAACCCTTTACCCCTTGTCCTATTACTACAGTCCCTAATGAATTGTCCCTCCTCAACATCCCTATAGGCCCCCTTCAGATACTGGAAGGCTGCTATGTGGTCTCCACGCAGCCTTCTCTTCTCCAGGCTGAGCAGCCCCAACTTCCTCAGCCTGTCTTCATACGGGAGGTGCTCCAGTCCCCTGATCATCCTCGTGGCCCTTCTCTGGACTAGTTCCAACAGTTCCATGTCCTTTTTATGTTGAAGACACCAGAACTGCACACAATGCTCCGGGTGAGGTCTCACAAGAGCATAGCAGAGGGGCAGGATCACCTCCTTCCACCTGCTGGTCACGCTCCTTTTGATGCAGCCCAGGATACGGGTGGCTTTCTGGGCTGCGAGCGCACACTGCCGGCTCATGTTCATTTTCTCATCAACCAGCACCTCCAAGTCCTTCTCCACAGGGCTGCTCTGAATCTCTTCTCTGCCCAACCTGTAGCTGTGCCTGGGATTGCTCCGACCCAGGTGTAGGACCTTGCACTTGGCTTGGTTAAACCTCATGAGGTTGGCATCAGCTCACCTCACAAGCGTGTCAAGGTCCCTCTGGATGGCATTCCTTCCCTCCAGCGTATCAACCAAACCACACAGCTTGGTGTCATCGGCAAACTTGCTGAGGGCGCACTCAATCCCACTGTCCATGTCAGTGACAAAGATGTTGAACAAGACTGGTCCCAGCACTGATCCCTGAGGGACACCACTCGTTAGTGGTCTCCAGCTGGACATTGAGCCATTGACTACAACTCTTTGTCTGCAGCCATCCATAGCCATTCATGGACAGACTCATATTCTAAATGACAACTGGTTAATTTTCTTCATGTAGCATCAGCTTTTCTCTTCAGAAGTGGGCCTAAGGGTTCCCAATAGCTATCATGGAGCAAAAAATTAGTAAGAACCAAGTTCACACTATTATATTAGTTTCCTGAGTTATCCCTTGAGGGCACCTGGTAATACCCTTTTTCTAGTCACATGCTCCCAGCCCTTCTGCTTGATTCAAAGTGGCAAAAAGTAGAAATTGCAATTAAAATTGCTGCTATGGGATTCTTCTGCTCCATTAACTTGTTTCCAGACTAGCAGCATTGGAGAGATGAAGGGAGGGAGTGGGAGTAGAAGCAGTCTTTGGGGCTGTCTTTTAACAGTGCTGATGCCGAGCGCTTTGAAAGGTTAACGCAAAAAAATCTATTGTCATCTCACTGTGTCCATTTCTATCTCCTCTAATCATACGGGTATGGATACGCCTGCTAGTGCAATCAGGTGCTGTTGATGTGGTGAGCCTGCCTAAAGAGGGTGTTGGCAGCTGCCCTCTATTTGTGCTGCAGGAATGTACTGAACACTGTAAAAACAACATTTAGCCTGTACTATTGTGGCCTGCTGATTTCTGTTGTGCATTAATTTCATACTCATTGCATAAGGGATATTAGGCAGCACTTGTACCCTTAGGCCCTGCCATTAGCCGATTTTCATGAGCAGACTTCCATCTGCTCTTTTCTGGCCCTGTGACTCCTACCACCCTAAACACTGCTCCTGGGAAGTCCACCTACTTTCTCTCTGCTTCAAAAATTGCTGCCTTCCACCACTTCCTCTTTCATACCTTTAAAGCTAAAACATGACCATTTCTAAGATGGATTAAAAAATTGCTCGGAGCTGGTTGGCTACAGGATTCTTGACTTCCAAAGCAATTCACCAGGCTGGCACCAGAATGAATTCAGGTTGACCATGTGTAATAACTTATGTACTCCCTCTCCTTTTTTACCTTTTTATGGGCAATTCTCAGGAGTTTTACTAGAAGGAAATACTACTCAGCATGGCTGGCAAAGGAATTATTACCCAACATGGCTGATTTTGTGTAACTTCAGAGCTCCTATTAGGTCTTTCAAACTCACAAAGGTGTCATACCTAGAAAAACATCATTGAACAAGAATAAGGAGAAATCCCATCTGGCGTACAGTAGTGAGGATAGATCTGGGATCGATAAAGAACAGAAAGAAGGGGCAGAGTGTGAAAAGGGTGTGTTTGTGTGTGTGAGTGTGTAAGTAGGCTGAATTAATGGGGAAAGAGCTTCAGTGTCGGAAGGAAGTAAAACAGCTAAGTCCACAGTGAAGCTGTGTAGAAATAAATAAATGCAGACACAGGCGTTGGGATTTTTTCTTCTCTTTCCAGCTTTGATATTGACCTGCTTCATGCACTTACACAAATACAGTGGCTTTCTCAGCTTCAGTTTCTTTACCTGCAAAATGCCACAACTCTCCTAGGAATGGTTTTTTTCTTCTATTTATTTCAAACATTCTGGCTTTGTAGTGAATTTATTGTGGCTTTCTGCAGCCTGCCATATGTCTGATTGATTGACCAGACTAAACAATCCTGACCCAGGAGTTCTTGCAAGGCCATGGTGAGACCTTGGCAGACAACTTAAGTGTTGCCTTTACTCATGTTCAAAACTGTTCCAACCAGAGCCTAAGCAGAAGCCAAGAATAGCTGTTCATCTGCTTAATTTCCTTGACAGCCCAGATGCGATAGCCATTCTCACTGTCTCTGATAAAGCTGGGCCCAGGAAGGAGAACATGGTCATTTTCCATTTAAAGCAGACCTGGTGGAAAGTGGTCCCATACCCATCTCTTGAGGACCTGTGCAGGGAGGTGAGCACACTGCTTCTGCATTTTCCCTTACAGTCCTAACAGGAGTTCCTTTTTTATGTTACCTCTTTGGCTTGTTTTAAAGTTGCTGAAACCAGGTTCCTAACATACTGGAAGTGTTCACTCTACTGCTCTTGCTCTTGAGATTGCTTGGCTCTTGTCAGCTCAAGCTTTGCTTTCTTGTTACATTATGCCATGACTTGCAGCGAGGGAATTGTCTCTTCAAAAAAGGTACCTCTTTTGAAGGGGCTAATTACTATGTGTGCTGGGAGGGCATGTCAGTCTAGAGCCAAAAAAAGGAACATCACTGATTTGCCAGAAAGTTTCCTCATGAACATTAAAAAGATCATAATGAAAAAATGTGAAAATGAAGTTGCAGTGATCCCTTTGCCCCATGCAGGTACAGATCCAAACCTTTCCATCAGAGATTCATCAGCACAGAAATTTAAAACCTTTGTTCTTTATTACCTAAACAGCAGGGCTGAGATGGGGGAGAGGGAAGGGAAGCAGTGGTGAAACTTATCCTCTGTGCTGGGGTATCTGAGTGATTTGCATAAAGAACCTCTTACTAAACACTCCTCCTGCAGCAACCTCTGCTTCCCAGATTGGCATTGTGTCGAATGCAATTGCTGTGGCCTTTGACATCTTAGGAGGAGCACAAAAATAACCAATGAAGTCACTTTTTTCTTTCCTGGACTGCAATTTTTTGACTCATTCTCAATCAAATTGCTGCTCACTCTCCTCTTGAGAGAAGGCTGCATATTGTGTTTCTGTTTATCCTCCGCCTGGTTAGAGTCCTTGGGCTGCTTGGAAGAAAGTTGTTGGGGCAGAGTGGTATGGCCCTCTTAAAAAAAAAATCAATTAAAAATAAAGCAACTTTTTTTTTTTTTCATTTTTGTGGGTTGCAAGAGCAGGAGAATTCTAGGCAAGGTACCGCAGGCTTCTCTTCCATCTTATCTGCAGTGTTTTCTTTCCCTATTTTTTCGTTTTCCTTTTCCTTACTTCACACAGGTTCTGATGTCAAACTTATCATGAGAAATAAACCGAAGAACACATTAGGGCTTACTTGACAAGAATCTAAGGCCTAAAAATCTGGTTGTGCTTGCTTCGTCTAGGAGGAAAGAATAGCTGAAGCTCAAAAGCTTGTACTTGCTTGTTCTCCTCAGACATTCAGAGCACCATTCTACATTTATTGCATAAACTCCATTAAAAAGATTCCCTTCAGAGAGGCGCATACTATGGTAGGACACTAGAGAGATAAAGGGGCTTTGCCACCCATGCCTTCATAAATGGTCCATATTACCATTATATAAGGCCTTGCATACCCAAGCGTAAAAGCATAGCCTCTGACTCAATAGAAACATTGTCATAAACCTTGTAAGCTCATGGGGTTTATGGACTGAATCGAGCCCAGGGGATTAAACTACTGATATGATAATTAGCCTGGCATTCAATGCTGCTATCTATTATGTTAGGCAAATAAACTATTTACTGTGTAAACGAGTTTTAATATTCTTTTTCACACCTGGAGTCAAGTGAAATATTAGGAAACAGCTTTAACCTATGGAGGAAAAAAATACGAGAAGGGAAGCAAGAAAGCTATTTGCCACGATTTTGTTAATAATCATTTCAGGTGTATAAATATAGCAGCTTGCCAAGCCTTTGGCCGTCAGAGCAGTGTTTGTGCAATAGCCCAGCTTTATTCTAATTTTTACCGAGCAGCTCTTAGGAGACCTGTGGAGAAAGGTGACTCGGTATTTAAAGCCTTGACCTGAGACTCAGGAGACTTTTATTCAGAGCTTTCTGCTGCCTGCACAGATCAATATAGTTCTCTCTCTACTTCTGCTCTTCATATCAGCAGTGATAAGGTCTTTAGGACATAGAAATTCGATGCTTGTTTGCTGTTTGGGATGATGAAGCATGATTTTGGTGGAACCTTAGGGCTCTAGTATGACCACCCATTAATTTGAAAAAAAAACAAAAAAGAAAGAAGAAAAAAGAACAAGTGGCTGATGGACAGAGTACAACAGAGGTGGCTTTCTTGCTCTTCAAGGTGGATGCTCAGGTGTTCCCTGCATGTGGCTGGAGTACATTGGGAGCTTTGCACAGCTGAATCCTGGTTAGCAGTGTTCTGAAATGTCTCTCAGGCTGGAGGACATTGCTACTGCCTTATAAACCAAGTACAGCATTTCTGCACAACATGTCTTATCTGAAGGAAGAAAAGAACAAGTCGGGATTGAAATTCTTCCAGAACTTTGACATCTTGCTTAATGCTGGTATAGTAGACACTCACAGCAAGGATCAACACTGCACAAAATGAGAGCCACAGGAGCGCAGGCAATCCAGATGATGACCTGTCATCTACTGAACGGTGATGAAGAGAAAAAAGAAAGCAGCATTATTTTACTGTCATCTTAAACACTTACCAAATTTGACCTCCTGCTGATGCTTTTGTCCCACTTCTCTGGGAACAGCAGGGTACACAAGGCTCTAGTTGATGCCTAATTCAACAGGCATCAGTTAAGTGACAGTGAGTCACACCTCCTGATAAAGGGTGATGAGTATAAGAGATCTCATCTAATGGAGCATTTAAAGAGTTTAATTATATACAGTAAGAATAGGATTACCATAGCTAATGTGTGATCTCAAGTTTCCCTCCAGCCAGCATTTTTTACATCTTTATACTGTTAAGTTAAATACTAGGAGAATATTAAGCTACCTTGTCTAATTATTTAATGTTTACAAATGTTCCACAAGATCTAGATTTCTGTCTTTTTCACTCAGCTTGTTTAGGGCTCCTACTAATTACAGTAAGAACCAAAATGTGGCTCCATTAACCTAGAGGCATACTTAGAACACTCTGGCAGGTTTAACCTCTCTCTAAGTGCTAGGTGTGTTAATTACACTGACACATCCTCTGCACTTGCTCTTAAGCAGGAGGACACTGTAAACATTTTTCTTGCATTTAAAATGTAGTTCCAAGTATGCTTAAAGTGCTATAGGTCAGGCACAGTACATGTCTAGAAATCAACATTTAGCTCACCAACATCCATGTCCCAGCCCATGCACACGTGTGTCCATCCATGGGCCTTGCTTGATTCAGATCTGGCCGCTCTGTTTGACTATATGCTCACTGCACAATCAGTATTATTTTATAAAGCACTTTGAGTATTAGACATGCAGTATAAAGCCAAATTCATGCCTGAATAAAGACTTGTAGTGTGCAGCTATTTTCCTGCCATATGCACATAATCAAGAAGGAGATAAAAATGCGGTGTGTATTATTATGGGTAAAGGGCCAACATTAGTTGTAACATATTTAAATTAGCTGCTACCATGAGCCCTGGAATACATACCAGTCAATTAAACTGTCATACAGATGTACAGAGAGGAAGGTGAAAGTCATAAAACCAAGCAAGTAACATATAATAATGTATCAAAAAGTGTACGGGGAAAATGTAAAATGTTAATAAGCAGTCATTTTATAGCTAACCAGAAACCAAATCAATGTCTCGTAATAGATCTGAGTGAATTATTCGCAGCAAATAATGTATTCAATTTAATTTAGCGCTTCTTTATGTTTGCAAATTATCTGTAGGCAGACTTCAATTTTTATAAATTTGTTTATTTGGCATTATTTTGTGAACAGTTTATATGAAGGTATTTTGCCAGTGAATTATTTACCACTTTCTGGTTTTGCAGAGATTTGGGATTTGGAAGTCGGCATTTCCTTTGTGTGATCTCCCACACCACATAATACAGCTCTCAGCTGGGTGGCCGCTTGCTTTTCAAAGCATGGGGCCTGGCTGATGAGCATACCTGGTAACAGGGAAGCTTTCTTGTGAGAACTAAACATCTTTTCACATCAACTCTGTTCTGTGAATAGTTTATAACCTTTTTCAATCTTGTGAAAGTTTTTTTCCATATGAAATTTCTGAGTGATCTAGGGTGCAAACTTGCCTTTTCCTTATATCATCTCAATTAGGGAGTATGTTCAGTCCAGGAACAGAAAAAAAGTAATGTGGAAGAATAATCCCACCCACAAAACAGTGAGAGCTATGCTCACAACTGCTTCAGCACATCACTATAATTATGTGCTTAAATGCAAGTTTGCTCTTTTCTATATTACAGATATAAAATTAATGCTTAAGTTTGTTAGTTACTTTGCTTGTTGGAACAGCACACTCAGCAGTAGCCATGTGCCCAGTTTAAGAAAAAGGGATGTCATCTGCACTGTATACAGCAGGTGCTAGACTTCGGCCAGGGCCTCTTGAATGGTCACCATCATAAGAACATCCAGATACACGCGTTTGCTTGAGGGTCTGTGAGGCTGGCTGGCCTCAAACACCCTTGCAAACAAAGAGAAAAACAGATTATTTTTATTATTTCTACCCTGCTGCCAGCATATAAATGAATTGTCTCTTTCCCACATACGAAACTCAGCAGGGAGAACTATTTTTTCGCTTGGGGTGCTTTCTCTGCATATCTTAGTGAAAAACCTGTACCTATTCTATTGCCATAAAATATATTAATTATATTTAAACTAAAAATAGCTTCAGGGATTTCATTTTTGTTTCCACTATTTGTGATATAAGATATCTTGTTTAAAATACTGCACCTGACCTCATCAACACCTTGTGCTTCATATGCTGAGAAAAAAAAGCAACAACCACTGGCAGTATGAAAGGCTTTGTATACAGAGGATATATTTGCACAGTGCATCACAACAGCTACAAAGCAAACTCAGGTTAGTGCCATGGGTGGCTCACAGTCATAATGTGAAACTTCAACTTACCCACTATGTAGTCACAGCAGGAAATAGCTAGAAAACAGAATGAAAATGTTCTTACATGCTTAGAGATGCTGGGCTGAATCTTACACCACTTCTGACTCTACAGATTTATGTCAGATGAGGATCTACCCACCCCATGAAAACATGCAGATGGAGGTGTACTTCAGGAAAGTGAAAAGGATTATTGTATGGGGGGTATTCAGAAACAATTTGCTGCTATTTTGGGGAGGTCAGGAGTCAGCTCTCGTAAAAGAAGACCTCCCATTTTACATCATTTCTAGAAAGGAAAGGAGGTAGAAAAGCAGGCTGGGAAAAGAATGAAAGCTAAGAAAGCAAAGCCCACTGTCAGGTACAACTTTCATCTGACAGTATCCTGGAACTGCCTCTGCTTGGCAGCCGAGGCCCAGACACAATCCACTATGAAAAGTCCAGAGAATGGAAAAATTTCAGTCGTGCCAGAGACCTTCATCTTACTGGCCTCTATGTTAATAATGTTGTGTGGACAATCAGCAAATCATCTAAATCACAGGCTGTTTGCAACACAGAATATTGATTATGGACTGGGACATTTCTAATGTCTTAATGGAAAAGAGTCAGTGTCTTCTCCGTCCTTGCAGTTCCCTGGGCATGATGCATGGCTGGGCTGAAGACAGAGCCAGTGGGAGATACACCTGGTCCCCCCTGGTTGGACTGGCTTCAGCAGTGCTTAAGGGGGGGCATAGGCTCTGGCAGAGAGCTGAAGGATGTACTAGCCCTCATTAAAATCCTTCTCTAGAGCAGTCAGATGAGCTTTGAAGTATTTATAGCTGACTCACTGAGTGCAGAACTGGAGTTCAGTTTTGACAGGAAAGCCCAGGTCATGTCAACAACCTTGTCAAGAAACAGCTTTTCCCTCCAGCATTAGGAGGTACCACAAATGACATATTGCAAAACCAATGAGAGGTTTGTTTACAGACACATCAGCTGATGTTTTCAAAAACAGGGCAGCAGTCCAGATAGGGGGCTGACACAGAAATTTTACCATTCTCTCATCTGTGTTTTTCCTGACCAGTGTACCAAAACTATACAATTTTAGCCCCCTAACAATACATAAAAGTTTTCTCAGTTGGGTCAGCTTGTGAAAGGCAGAATGAAACAACAGCTCTTATCTGGTTATGGATTGTATCACTAGCAGAAGTATAAACTGGATCCTTGTGCTAGACCTCTGCCTGAAGTCACCCCCCAGCTGACCAACCTGCAGACTGTTATTTTGGCTCAGAAATGAAAGACCAGAGATTATGTTAGCTGTAACATTTGTTGAGTGCTCTCATTGGCAGAAACTGTTATATCTTGGCTGCTTTCAACCCCAGTGGGCCAGCTAGGCTCAGATCTTTACTATTGTATCCCATGGCATGCATGCTGCTCAGAAACATGAACAGGCTGGTTTCCTCCCCACCATTACATCTTAGTTACCCAGAATGACATTAGTGTATTCACATTTGGTCTGAGATCCTTTAGTATGAGTGGAAGCATCGTGCTGGGGTAGACCTGAGGCTCAGCCAAGGCCATGGTCTACAACGATCCCTGGAGTGGATGACTCATGAGTTCACCCAGAGAACAGCCCTGAGGCTTCTCTAATGTGGTACAGGAGCCTGTATGTTCCCAGAGGAGGCAAGTAAATGGACCAAATGCAATTCTGTCTGTCCTCTGCTTTGAGCTGAGCTCAAAATCGCAAATAACTTTATCAGAAGGGGAAGCTTATGTGGACAGACATGTTCTAAGCTAGAAAGTTCATGCCAAAAGGCATAATAGCATGAGCATACCATATTCAGTGACTTCTTCTGGCTCACGAAATCGAACTCTTCTCTCTGGTTTCCGCTTTTCCCCCACAGCTTGATCTGCAGGTGGCCTTTTCCTCAGTATTGAAGGAGGATAGCTGCTGTCATCTGTCTAAAGAGTTGATCAAAACACAAAGAACATGGACATTTAAAATGGAATAATGAATCTGGGTGAAGCTTTGAGCTTTTGTTGCTATTACCATGTCCCTCAAAGGAAATGATATTAAACACATCTGTTTGGACATTTATAGTCAAATGATTGTAATATTTATAGCAAGATAATATGGATATTCCTTCATTGTCATGGATCTTCAGTACTCTATTCTAAAGCTGTCTTTTAAGGTTGGTCAAAGTAACAGCAAAGTGTTCAGAAAGGATTTCTCTGATTTGGAATGAACAGTTACTGAAGGTGGCTGCTCAACAGCCCTGAGGTAGAAGGACATAAATGTGATACAAAAAATATGAGCCATAATATTGATAGCACCTTTGAAATGTTCTTCGGAGCTAAGCATCTCGGTTCTCAGTGCAGTGTTGCCATTTCAACAACTGAGACTATGCAGCAGTCTTGGGTTTAGACACTACCCTGGTGGGTATGAGAATGTAATTTGTTTGTACTTTGATATCACAATTCTGTTGTTGTTCTGATTTTTTTGCTTGGAAGTCACACTCAGGCCTTGATAACAGAATCAGATTGCTGTGGATTCTGCCAGATGACAAGAAACAGGGCTGCAGTAATAGTAGTAAGTCCCTCTTCTGTATAGTCATACTCCCACAGTCAGCTCCCCAGAGTGAATCTTAGAAAACCAGAGATTCTCCACATTTTGCTTACTTTAAGATTGAAGTAATCTTTTCTATGCCTTTTTCTCCGTTCCCTCTGTTTCTCTGCTAGGTAAAGTGTATTATTTTCAGATGATTTGTTTGCTCCTTCTAGTCACTGTCCCTGCTTCTTATTTTTCCTTTGTGCGCCATTTCCCCACTCAGTGATTGCATTCTCCTTCCTCCATGTTTTTCTTCCTGCTTTAATATTTATACTCTTCAATGCCTGCTACTTTTGCCCATTTTTAGACTCAAACACCTTCACCCTATACCTTTTCTCTTTGGATGTTTTCTCCACACTTACCATTTCTCATACCTATTCATTGTGCTGCAGAAGCAGAATTAAGTCCAATTAACTACAGTCTGGGGGGGTCAGACCCCACAATACAGAGGATAAGTAGATTTCTCTATGCATAACACTGGATAATCTCAGAAAAGGACATAACATAACCAGCTGGAACTGCCATGGAGTAAGGAAAGTCTTCAGCTTTGATACCTTCTCCTGAGGGATTTATGAAACAGATTTTGGCTTAATTTTTCACTATTAAAGATTTTTTTTCTGATCTTGGGGTCGTATAAGCATACATACCACCTCTGTCTCAAGACTGGGGACAGGGTTTGTTGGAGCTATGTGGTTTTTATTCAGGAGCTCAGAAGCTGGAACACCCATCCAGGTTATGGAAAAACTAGATTCAACTTCTGTGTAAGTCCAAAGGAATATGAACCAACATCTCTTAAATACATGCCCTCGTTATCAGAGCTATGTTGCACACATGGCAGCAGGGAATCAGTTGCTGCCACTGAAGCTGTCTTGTTTGGACTTGAATAATTAAATATTCATTGAGTTAAAGAAAGAAGGAATGAAAGAATGACTTTACAGCTTGGTGTTTGGGTGCCCCCCTCGGGGTGGGAGAAGTCTGCTACTATCCTTGCTCCAATGAATACTTCATATGAAATACTTAAATATTCATTGGAGCAGTCAGTGGGAACAGGGTCTCTCATCTAACAGGTGAGTACCCTAATCACTCTGCTATAACCACACACACACTTTCTGGCATAATGAATATTTAATTATTCTGTGTAAAATGAAACGGGTTTAGGGAGACACAGCCCAGCTCAGGCTAGCAGTGGTTATAGCTTTAGCTAGGAGGGCTCCTTCTGTGGCACAACCAAGTAAACTAAACTTTATATTTGAAGAGACTTAAAACTCCAAGTGTTGCTTTTGTCCATATGAGCTTTTCCAAACACTTAGCAGCAACGTCACATCAGGAGAGAAAAGCATTAAACAATTAGCTGGTTGGGTAGCACCTACCCAAGGAGGACCTTAAAGAGGAAGTAGTATTCACAATATTTACTAAACTTTAATAACTTATGGAAATCAAAGCTGTCAGAAGTAGTGATGCATTCTCCCTTCAGACAGAAACCTGGTCTTAACATACTATGACAAGAGCTCGAAATGTATTAAAGTGCTAGTCAGTAAATTACATGCCCTTAAAAACAAGCCATTTCTGAAAAGCTTCGGGTGTTGGACATAAGGACTTTACTGCCCATCAAGAGATTACTTACCAGCAGCTCCTCTGCACTAGGATCAGAAGGCGGGGCTGGACATATCTGGGACATGTACTCTGGATGCCAACATGAAGCCTCCCACACGAGGCTTCAGTTAGAAAACCACTCGCTCAAGAAAATGAGAAGGATCAGGGAAAAGCGTCTGGAAATCCCTCTACAGTGAAGACTGAGCAGGCAGTGCCACTGAGCAGATGGGAGCAGCAGCAAATGACAAGGGAGTGGAAAGAAGAGTTTCCGCCCTTCATACCAGTGTTGGCTTGGGAAGGATGACGTTACTTGAAATGTACTCAGTAGCCAAAAATAGCACATAGTGATAATACTGATTGTGCAGCTGGAAAGCAGGGCTTCCCTGGCAAATGCAAAGTTCTTCAATGGAGCAAATCGCAGATAAACACCTACATATTCATGTGTGTAATCGTGAAGTTGAAGCTGTTCCTTTTTTTTTTATAATTATTGATGCATTTCTGTGATCATGGTGATCTCCTTTCCAGAAGCCATTCCCAATCTCAAAAATCTTGCAAGTGGGATTGCTTATAATCCTTCTCCCATTCAAAATATGTGAGTAAAGCCATCAGGAAATAATACAGATGTAGTGGGATTACATATATTTCTCTTCGCTATAGTTATGGCCTCACTTTATATGCTTTATGAATTGGATCCATTATTATAGTGATAAAGTGGGATTTTAACATTAGACATTTCTACAGATATTATAATAAGATTATTGATAAGAAAAGAGGTGATTTACTGCTCAAGAGGCTTCAACAGCCCCTTGTTAAATGCTGAAGGTTGGTCATCATCAAATACGCAATTTCTAGTCAGAAATACGTAGCATGACTGCTGAGATATGGTGGTTTACTGTCTCTAGAAGCACAACCATGAACATTTTTTGTGGTTCTTTTCCTGGAGCTATTTATTTACTGTGACATACCTAAAGTACTCAGTTTTGTGTTATTTTCCAGGTGGTTTGCGTGGATTCTCCCATGGCATGCTCAGAATGGTCCTTGGTTTGCACCAACCCAGTAGAGCGAGGGTTGCAAGATGCTTACATTGGCACTAGGAAACACAGGGCACAGCAGCTCTGTGGGTTTCACTGTTTAAATCTTCCTTTCAGAGATTCAGGAAGCAGGTAAGTAGATGTGAAGGGTTGGGATCCTGCCGCAGAGAAAACCAGGCCAGCACAGCAGTGGAGACCCCTTGCTGTGGCTGATGTGGGCTCAGCAGCTCCCTTGAGACCTGCCGCCCTCTGCCAGATCAGCCTCTGCACAGATCTGCAGTGCTTGCAGGAGCTACTGTCCTCAAGCCCTTCCCTTCCAGCTGTGAAAGCAGTGTCAGCATGGTGGAGAACAGATTTCACTAGGCTGGGGGTCTTCACTGAATGTACCATATCTAAAAGCCACTTGGAGAGAGTCACCTTACCTTCTCTTTCCTGTACATTGAGGTGATGGAGGGCTTTTCCTCATGCTGCAACCGGCTCACAGCTGCAGGGCGTGTGAAACATGCTCTCAAAATCCCCTCTCTGCTGCGTCCTGCAAGTGTTTCACAGCAGTTAATTTGGGGTATCTAAGCTAAGCTTTTGGTGGGGGAAGTGTTAGTAGTAGATTCTAGACAGATTGTTGACAAAGCCTTCCAAACTGTGGTCCCTCACTTCTCTGGCTCTTCGTTCCTCCTGTTGTGGAAATCACTTGCTACTAATTCATATAAGAAAATTTACCTGCCTACTTTGGCCAGCAAAACTGATAAAGGTGGGAAGACAGAAGTCAGACTCTAGCCTTCATCTGGCTTTGACTTCCTCCATGTGAACTATCTCATTTATTTTTACCAGTGACATCCAGCAAGGCACATAAGAAGGTCTTGCGCAGGTCTTATTCTTGTAGAGTGGCATTGAGCTTGTGAGCCTTCAGACCTGAATGAAAAACCTTGTTCCTATCTTTTTCACAGAATCTGGTTTTATTTTCAAGAAAGGTCTTATGCTTTTCTAAACAATTGGTCAGAAACTTTTTGGTATTTTCTTAAAAAAAAAAAAATCTGCAGAAAAGTTAAAAGGGTTGATTGTTTTTGAGAAATGGACATATGGAGAGAACATTTATCATTTTCAATGCCAGAAACCATTTCTTTTCAGTTCTAGATTCCCCTTAAATATAAATATTTTTTCTGTTAGTTTGATTGAAAAATAATTGAGCAGCTTATAAAAGTTTTAATAGACGATTCCTATCCAAGTGCTAGGAATGGTCATTTCGTAATACCAGTCTCACTTTTATCCCACAATATGTTAATCATGTTGATAGTAATGGTTGTAAATGCTTGACTAATTAGTAGTTACCTGGGCAGTCAAATTCCAGTGAATAAGGATGTCAGGAGTTCAAACCTCATAACAGGGACAGATCCATTCCTACTAAGTACTTTTGATTGCAGTTTAACAACCTAAAATTGGATATGCATTAGGAATAAAACACAGTTTAATGCATGAAGTGAAAGATTCCAGGAAAATAACTTCACTAGCCTCTGCAACTATTGGTAATAAATAAGAGCTACAACAGTAAGATAATTTCTGCTTTGGAAGCTGGAACAATTTCCTTTAACATAAACTTTTTAAAGTAATATTTTTACTTTGCTTTGACCTTATTTCATGCAACATATGCCAGAATCAAAGCTGGACAATGAATTAATAAATAAATAATTTAGCTGATGAGTGTCACTTTTATTTCTTTCAGTCAATTGTTCACAAGTTGACTTTTGTGAATGTATTCATTATTCAGTTTTATTCAGTAAATAATTTCTAGGAGTAATTCTTTGCCTGTAGATTGCTTGGAAGCATTTCACTGTGAATAGTAAAAATCTATTCAGGCTTTCAATATAAGACAAACTAAAAATATCTGTAACTACTGGTGGAGTTCTTAAACACAAACAATATACTGCAATCTTAATGAGCAATGCCAGCATTTTCAGGAAGTCCACTACTTCCCATGGTGAATAGAGGGGAAAGCAGCATCTCACCTGTCTTTGTTGTGCTGACTTTAAATAGTGTACATTGTATATGCAAATAAGTTTTTGCAAGAAAAGGGTTGCTTAAATGGTCGAAAAACAAAATAAGCCTGAACAAAACATGATTGACTTCCCAGTGAATATATAAACAGTCCACACAAAGGAACTAACTGCATAGCAAGTATTTTCCTGAAGTACCCCAATGGAAGATGTCTAGGAAATAAACGTAACATGATAAAACTAATTTACACTCAGAGAATAGCTGTGTAACCATATGAACTCTTTTTCCATTTCCTTCTGTGGGAATAAATATTTCAGACAAGCAAAGTACTTTGTAAATGATGCCTTTGTGGGGATTTGTCTGGCCTGGTCCAATTATTCTGAAACCTAGCAATTTTCTCCTATCATTGAATCTGGTTTTATTGCAAATAGGGTCATAGAAATAGTCACTCATTGCAATAATGGACTTCGTTTATCTTAACTATTAACACTTCCAGTAGGTTTACACACACGTATATATTCAATATTTATGGATATGCACAGTGCATATATATTAATAATGAAGTAACTTTATCTCCAACAATCTGAAAACAAAATCACGTAATACCATACAGTGTGGGGTGCAGTGGTAACTGGAAGCAGCATATCAGGATAACAGAACAGAAAAGGAATAAATAAATTAGGAGGGAGTCTTCCATATCTGCTTCAACTTCCAGAGTGTCAATTGAGCCTTTGTTCAATATTCCACCTTTTGTGGTTCTGTGTGCTCTTGATTAGTCATGTAGAGATGCACCTTTTGGCAGCAACGTAAGTTTTGTGTTTGCCAAGAGTGATTTTCTACCAGTCAGGGGATACATCAGGAAACAAAAAGGCAAATTGCCCCACAGAGTATAATTAGATGTGTTCCTTCTTCCTTTCTCTGCCTCTGAAGAACAGATTTACTAATGAAAAGTGTGGGACACCCATAAGGTGTCATACAGCACCGTTTCTGCTCTTCAAACCTCCCATGAAGGAAAGCACTGTATAAATCCCAGCCTCAAGACAAAAATCATACCTTTGAACTGTACTTTTCAGTGTGTATTCCATGACCAAAAGGGTCATGATTAACCTCTCGTCTGATGGTCACCCCAAATGAGGCATTTTTGTGGAGTTGGGGGAAAAAAAAGTCTACAATAAAGCATAATGGAGACAGAGTAATGAATAGGAAGATGGTCTGATAACACTTGGTGTTTGTAGCCAGCTAGGCTGAAAGCAATCGACTTTATTTTCCAGAATTTTGTTAATTCCTGTGATGCCCAGAGATCTGTGTACCAAGATGCTTTTGTTCTGAAGGAAGGGAAGCATGGTCAGCACAAAGAGCAACATCAAAGGTCCCTGTGATGCTACATGAAGCACCCACAAGGTTATCCTCCAAGTGAGACCTTCTCTTTGCCCTTTAGATATTATTACCCTGTGCTGCAAGTTTTCATGATCACACAGATCTATAAGTTCCCCTCTGATGCAGGCAGGCAGATCTGGGGCCGTTCATCCATGAACTGCAAGCCTAGATTGCTACTCTTCGCAAAAATTAGATTAGACATGATAATATCACATGCAGCCATCTGATCCAGCAGAGCAGAATTCATTTCTGAAGGCAGAGCCTTGGCAGGGCGCAGAGATTTCTGCTCTGTTGGGACTGGCTAGAAATGATTTAACTCTGTTGAGAAACCTGGTCTCAATTCATCCCTGACATGAATCCTTGACTTATAAAAGGCATGTATCTGTCTCCATTTCTTTAAATTGCCTCTCTTATTCATGCGTCTTTCCGGGTAGGTGTTACAAATAACCACAAAGTACTTGTGATGATATATGGTAAACAGAGAGACAATTTCTGGCTGCCAAAGTGAACTTTCTAAATAATTATGGAATGATTCCACATCCATTTCATAATTAGACTCCTGAGACTACAACCATGATATTATTTGTGATTCAACATACATTTTTAGCTTGGAAATGTTCCATGATCCATTAGGTTTATTCTACCTGAGGTTTTCTAATTCACTCTTATCATCCTGCCACTGGGATCTTAAATGTGAAGCATGTATTGATCTAATAAGAGTTACCAAGTAACCAAATGCTAATAGCTGGTGTTGGCTCACTGATTCCACATCAGCCAGTGGAATGTGGGAGATGGACAAGACTGGAGTGAGTGAGGTCATTCTGAGTCAGCTTTTATCACATGCTCATCATATTGCAGAAACAAAAAAGAGTGAAACTGGTACCTCTGCTTAAAGCATCTGGGCTGCTGTTGATGGCAGGGCTGCCACCAGCCATGAGATAAATGAGAAGGATGAACCCACTGCCAGCAGGAGGATGATTGAGCTGGCATAAAACAGAAAGGGAGGCAAAAAAGGCATGAAAAGAAAATCCCTTAGAAAGAGTGAAAGCAGAACTCTCTTTAGGAGTTCCATTTTAGCAGTAATTGCTTTGTGCTCTCTGTTGTGTTGACTGGGGCTTTCTGTAACAATTCCCCATTTTCCCAGTTGAGTTTCAGCCTGAGGAGAATTCAGGCTAGGATGACTGCAGTGTATAGTCTAAAAAGGGGATTAGCAGTTTTGTCTAAATCACAGATATCAAAAGGTTCCTGTTGACTTCTGTGAGACGCTGTCTGTCCTTAGCGGATTTTAGAAACCTGGTTGGCAATCAGTGCCAAGCTGGTCCTGAAAAGGGCAGCAAGTGGGACTAACAACAATAGGAAGGGAATAAGCCGAGGGAACTGTGAAGCACCTAGATGCAGGCATCGCTGCATATGATGTTTTGAAGGCACTGATGTAAATGCTCTTGAGCTCCATTTGCAGTGTCACCTTGGAGGGGTATTAAATTAGATTAATGACATGAAAGAAGAACAGAAAAATGGAGAAAATAGGAGATTGAAACAAAAGAAAAGACCAAATGAGTAAAATATGCATGAATTGGAAAATTTGGATGGTGATAGTGGATGATGAAGAATATAAAAACCATGTGGCAAATCTGTTTGCCATTAGCAGCCACTTTACATAATGTTATGTCTATTAATGCTGATATTTGTTTTGGATTTAATTTACTATAATTAGTATTAAAGTCTCTCTCCTCCAGCTCTCCAAGCCCTAGAGCTTGGTGTTTTCAGAGTAAAATAAATAGGTTTAAGAAAGAGTAGTTAGTACAATTTCCAAAACTGGCCAAGTGCTTCTGGAGCCTATAGTTAATTGCATCTCACTTTAAGCTGAGGCAAGGAAACTAAACAAGGGAAAAGGCAGGCAGCACATCAAAGAACACTTGTGGACACCAGGATATACAAATGTCAGGTTGAAAGCCAGTTATGTTTTGCACAGGCAAGCTGAAGATTTGTGGTTTTGTTCCAAAGCAGAGTATGTTTTGGCATGCCTGCAGGAGTGTCGGAAAGTCCTGCTCATGCCAAGAAAATCTGTGTCTTACAGTGGGAGTAGCTGAGAGCAGGAGGGGCTCTTATTGGAGAGTGTGGAACTGGGGTCCAGCTCTGACCCCTGGCAGGTTTGGATAAGATCCTTAAAATGTAATGCCCCTAGTATGCAGGTTATTACTACCTGACCTGTAACAGTTACATCCCTCTCATTTGCTCCCATTTCTCTCTCCCTCATTCTTATCAGAAATTTGGTCTGGGACAAGGAAACCTCTCAACTTTAATATGTTGGTCAGAATCATCTCTGCTTCAACAAATGTACTTTTTCTTATCGGGAGCATTTACATCAGCATATTTTTCCTCATCTCAAATGTATGAGCCTTTCAATCAGACTTCTCAATGAAACAATGGAAATTACATTGCCTTTTCCTTTAAAGCTAGACAAATGCAAAGGCAAAGAATAATCTTCACAGAACACCTATGGAGATGGTGAATTAATAGTGTCTAACAGAAGGAGAACTGAACCTGAGCTCTTGGTCTATCATATGATTCTGGCTATGTGTCTGTTCCCTGAAAAAGGCAAAACTTGCGGAGAGCTGGTTTAGCTTCTTGCATTCTCTCTTTCATGCATTATACCTGCTCTAACAAGCATTTCTAAGAGAGGCATTGAGACTGGCATAATCTTATGCAGTGTAACTTGTGCGATCATTTCTTCCTGGGTATTGGAGAACTGAAAAAATTAGAACCCTTTTGGAGCATACTGAGCCAAAAGGCCCTTTCCAGTTCTAAAAGCTCTAAAATGGCAGAAAAGTGACACCAGCACTCCTCCTTCCTAGAGGAAGACCTGCTTTTGCGACTCCCCTGAGGCTGTAGAACTGAAATACCTTTTCCTGACTTTTGACATGCTTTTGGCATGTTTTATCACATGCTACACAGATAGTGCCAGAGCTGGGATATAGTGTCAGCTTCTTTGATGGACATATTTGATAGTCCAAATAGAAAAGTTATTAGCAAGAGATTCCATAAGACTTCTTCACTGAAAATTTGCCTTCTGTTTGACTGACATGTTTTTGTTCTCAATCGTTTTCTGTGCAACATTTCTAAAAGAAAGTAAAAGGACACCTGTTGTTACCCACTGCATAACAAGGGATGCTACTGACTCTAATGAAGAGTTCTGCATGTGGAACCCAGGCAGGATTTCACCTCTGTGACTCACATCTATGGACTGATAGATTTCCAAAGCTTATTTCTGTGGGGAAATTTGGGTCAAGCTGACTTTCTACCTATATCCTTGAAAGAATACTGAAGTGAATGGAAATTTGTTAGTGCATGTGTAAGGCATTTGCTTTTCATTTAAGTAAAATAATATGATGTACAAAGACTTGGGGAGGGTACTGTTGATCCCAAAACACAGATATCATATTTCTTTTCTGACCAGAGTAATAATTTCTATTTTCCTCTACTTAAAGTAATGTTACTATGAGGGGCACAGTCTGCCTGTAAGGCTGGCACACTGCTCTATTGAGTTATGGCTCTACTGGCTTCTGCCAAAAGGCCAAACAACTTCATTTCTCACATTCCCACTACTTGGTTTGCTATCACTAGCTTATTACAACTGGTGACTTTCCAGGATATTGTCATTCCCTATGCACTGACACAGAATGTAATCTTCTGAACAATATACACTGTTTGCAGCACATGAGTGAAGAGAGTATCTGCCTGCTTTGTTACTCCTTCTTTTTAAATGAATTTTTGTCACATCTACCTTTTTCTCCACAACAACACCTGATTCCCATTTCTAAGCCCAGTAGCCATGTTTGCTTCTCACCTGCTCCTCCTGCCTTGATTCCTTTGGAATGTGCTGGGTGACTTTACCTGGCATAGTGGCAGCAAATGCTGCTACCAGAGAGTGATGGGTGATCCAGGTGTTGGGTGCCTCTCCTGTTTCAGATAGGTGGGTATATCAAGAAAGACATGCTTTCTTGAAGCCTGCAAATTTTCCTTGGATGCAAAGCATATTCGTCAGTTCAAGCACATACAAAAAGCACATCTGAGACTGTAAGAGGAGTGGATTTCCTCAAACTAACACATAGGAAGGTGGCTTCTGGAGCCACCACTCTGTCATGTCTTTCAGGAGGACTTGATATGAATCAGGATCAGTATTGGAGGAGACAAGGAAGTGCCAGGCTAATCAAGGCTGGTGGGTTTGCATGGCCTTGGTACACTATTCTGTGCTCACCATTGCTATTTCAGAAAAGACTCAGCTCCTTTGCCTTTACCAGATAGAAATCAAACACCTGCAAGGCAGTAAAATAGCACTGCTTCCCTTTTTTTTTTCTGGGAATGTGCAGCACAATTAAGCAATACAGAGGTGGAATAAGAAAGAGAATTTTGAGAATCTGGATGAAGTGGCACTGATAGTTGTCACCTTTACTTGTCAGTTCAAAGTTGGATTTTGGGGCAGTGTGTAGTGGTGGATATGGCTTGGCCCTGGACAGGAGAAGCTAGAGCTCCAGTGTACCAGGCAGCTCTCATTCCTTCCAACCATCTGCTTATGCAAGAGTCTTTTTTACAAAACTAAGGCTGGAGATGTCTTGGAAATGAATTCCCCTAAATCTTGGTTCTGCCCAACAGTCCATGCAGTAGTAGCTCTGACCCTAGGCACATGCAACCAAACACTTCCTATCTGAAATCTTGGCTTTATTTACTCCAAAAAAAATAAAATAGCTGCTCCAGAACGTACATATAAAACCTTGTAAATTCAGACGCACACCAAAACCTTTTACTGCAAAACATTCCTGTCTGAATAATGACTCATTCACTCTAGGTGCTTTATATGAGCAAAATGGAGGTAAATTCCTGGGTTTGGGAATGGCATTGGGAAGGGAACATAGAGTTTTCCTGATACACAACAACATTAATCAGGTGATACCTCCTTTCTGGAAACAAAATGTGTTGTTTAGGATTTGAAATGTTGCCTACCTTGTTTTCAGCATTGATGGCAGAAGAGGCTCTAGAGGAAGAGGTTGTCGTATTACCTTTATACTGCTTTTAGACAATTCTAAAATGTCTGCTAATAGATTTTAATGCAGCTTCTAATAATGAATCCTAAATAACATGCTCATTTTCATAAGTCTTGTTTAAGAAGAGGGCTGTAGAAGAGCTACAGATACTGGTAAAGAGACTGTTCCTGCCCTGAAGTCTATATAAACTGAAGGAGCAATGCCAGTTTACACTAAAGATTTGGCCCACAGTTTTCAGAGAGGCTGATTATACAACATAAAGGAAAAGAAGCCAAGAAGCCATAGCATTTTGACAGAAGCAGGTTAAGAAATTTTATGATAGAGGCTCTCTCAACACTGGGCTATGAAGGCAAGAACACAAGCCTTTTTTTTTAGACGTACCTGTTGGTCATGACGGAAAACGTTGGCAGCATCTCATACTGACATGTCTAGCTTGGGAGGCCTGCTCAGAAAAATCCTTCATCAGAGCAGCAGCTGTCTCCTTCCCCCGAGCAAATTCCTTTAAAGCTGTCAAAGATGCTGTAATCAGACTAGGTCATCAAAACCGGTCCTCCTGAGGACTGGAAATAAGATCCAGAGATGAGCATTCAGCTACATGTGTAAGGTCTAAAACACTAAAGTTTCCATTGAAAATAAATGAAGGGACTGTAATTGCTGTGAAAGAAAAGCGAAGCAATCATTGGAAGAGCCCGAAAGCTTTCAAACTACCTCCTGAAACAAAAGCAGGGATCTATGTAATGCATAACAGAATCTGATAACAGAGTAAAGCTTTCACTAGGAAACCAACTTAAGAGAACTATTAGAGCATTTGCCTGTGTGGCTCCAGGAGCTAAGGCAAATTTTAACAGAGATTTCACCACACAGTTTAGTAGTTTTATTACCAGATTAAATGAAAAAGTTTAATAAAGTAATAAAAATGGATTCTTTTTAATAATTTGTAAAAATACTAGAACAATCTTCTTGATTTCACAATAGCCATGGTGACCAAACCACCTCTCATATTTGTGCTTGCATAAGCAGTTTCATGATTTCCACAAATTGTTTGTCATGTAACTATGGTCAATATGTTTAATAATTTGTAAAAATACTAGAACAAAGCACAATAGCCATGGTGACCACTGAGAGGGCATTGCTGTGCATTTGCACCACCTCTCATATTTGTGCTTGCATAAGCAGTTTCATGATTTCCACAAATTGTGGAAAGCTGGGGAAAGCAAGGAGTGGACAGCAGTTCCAGGAGGTGAATCATTAGTAATATTGAGGAATCCATTCCCCATTTCTGATCACTGTGTTTATCAAAGTCTCTGAGAGTGTTTCCCCCAACTGGGTGTGTGCTGCTTTTACCATCTATCACAAGGGGAAACTGAGGCACCAGGTTGCAAAGTGACTCACCCAAAGCCAGCAGCAGAGCTGAGTCCTAGGGTCAAGTGATTCCTCATCCCACCTCCTACAAAATACCCTCTACCAGAGACAAGTGACCTCTCTGAGATGCTACAACCAAAGGCTTCTGCAGGCTGTGAAGCTCACAACTATTGAGGGAGAACACACAAAGAATAATCAGACCATAGAAACTGTGAAATGCTGCAAGCTCACCAATGGCATCTTGACAGGCTTGAGAGCTGGGCCTGTGTGAACCTCATGAAGTTCAACAAGGCCAAGTGCAAGGCCCTGCACCTGTGCTGGGGCAACCCCAAGCACAAACACAGGCTGGGTGGAGACTGGATTGAGAGCAGCCCTGAGAAGAACTTGGGGGTGCTGGTTGATGAGCAGTTCAACATGATTAAACATGACCCAGCAGTGTGCACTCACAGCCCAGAAAGCCAGCCATGTCCTGGGCTGCATCAAAAGAGTGTGACCAACAGGTGAAGGAGGTGATCCTGCCCCTCTGCTCTGCTCTCACGAGAACACCCCCCTGCAGTACTGCATCCAGCTCTGGGACCGCAAACAGAAGAGGGTCATGGACCTGTTGGAGAAAGTCCAGAGGACACCACAAAGATGTTCAGAGGGCTGGAGCACCTCTCCTGTGAAGACAGGCTGAGAGATTCGGGGTTGTCCAGCCAGGAGAAGAGAAGGCTCTGGGGAGACCTTATGGCAATATTCCAGTACTTAAGGGGGCCTACCAGAAACCTGGAGAGGGGCCTTTTGCAAGAGCATGTAGTGATAGGGAATGGCTTTACACTGAAAGAGGGTAGATTCAGATTAGATATTAGGAAGAAGTTCTTTGTTGCCCAAGAGAAGATGTGATTGTGGATGTGAACACTCCCATCCCTGACAGTGTTCAAGGAGAGGCTGAATGGGGCTTTGAACAACCTGATATAGTGAAAGGTGTCCCTGCCCATGACAGGGGTGTTGGAACTAGATGATCATCAAGGTCCCTTTCAACCAAAACAATTCTATGATATGATTCTGTAATACGATATAAATCCTTTAACACTGTAGAACAACCCTGTAAAAGTTTTGCAATGAGGCAGACAAGTTTATGGAGCAGATAGCAGAGAGGAGTATTGCAATATATATATATAAAGCCATGTACTTGCCTGAACGCCCTCAAAGAGCAACATCCACCAGAAGCACTGTGCTTGAGTGAGCTGTGGGGCTTCCTCAGCTGTTTATCCTGGTGAAGAATATTTAACAGCTCAGTCAACTGTCTGAAGCTCAGCAGAAGAGCCACAGTGCCAAAAGCACAGGAGATGGAGCCAGTGAAATAAACACAATGTTACCTTGATTTTTTTCTGTGTCTAATTATAGACATTATGTTCAGAATTCCTGGGAGTCAATTATAACCTTAAAGTTGCTTTTCCTTCCTCAGAGGATTTGTCCTTGAGTTAAGCAACCAAGAACAAAACAAGTGTCTTTATTTTGCAGGTCCCATGTCACATTATTCCCGTATCAAATCTGGCAGCTTCCAGTCTTCCCAACACTATAATTAGAGCATCATGCAGTCATCAAAATAGCGCTGACCCTCACCACAGCACTGCCCTGCCTTTACAGCTCACATCTGTCACACACATCAGCTCTTTGCCCACGCAAAGCAAGTGCATAGAGAGGATGCGGGGTTTGTATTTTTTCTGTGCCTGGCCTGCAGCCTGGGTCCACATATTGCTCTGGCCCCCATATATTTGTCCTATGTTACCGGAGGCAGGCTGTGCTCCTGTTTGTCTCTGGAATGGAAGACCCAGGTGAAATGGGGAACTGCAGAAAGGAGATACTTTAATTTGACATCCCTTCACCCAGGATATGTCTTGAATTAATGTAGTGCATGAAACTTGGCTCTTCTGTCAACATTTCATTTGGATTTGGTATACATGAACATGCAAGCAGGGTGGCTGACTGTAGCAGACTGCTGATTTAGGGAGAGCCGAGGACTCAGGATAAATTAACACAGCCTGGTTTCCTTCAATTTGTGTGTTTGTCTGGGCTTTCAGCTCCAGAATCCCCTCACTGAGCACTGTGGAGCCCTGTCAGCTCCCTGAGGCCCTGTAAGGGCTCGGATGAGAGGGAGGAACAGAGGGGTTCTCTGACAAGCAAGAACTGCCACGTTGTAGGCTGAGGGGCTAAATTTGCCCTCTATCTGCTTTGAACAGCTAGATACACTTCAAGTGCTCCCAGTGTTTTGCTGAATTTCATTTAGAGGAATTTATCCTCCTTAGTAAATGGAGTGAATAAGCAGCCAGGAAAGGTGTAGGCAGTCACAGGGAGCAGTAATCCTATCCTAAGAGCTATGAAACAGATGAACTAATAGCTCCCTGACAAGCTTTCTCCAGGGAGCCAGGGTGGCTACCATAGCTCAGATATCTGCATTTTATGTGGCTGAGAAGACACTGAGGCTGGGTCCCTTTCTGAGTGGGACTGGGCTGGCATAAGGAGCTGGTGCCTGTGGTTTCATTGCTGGGTGCACACCAGATTCAGCTGCCTTGGTAACTGTAGGCTGTGCGGTTCAAGTGCTCTGCCACATAGGGAACTGGGCATGGACCAGGACTTGTGTCTTATTCCCCACTATCCTTACCACACATGGGCTATCATACTGCAAATGCAGCATCCCCTTCCTCCCTCTCCTGCTCCTTCCCATGCTCACCAGCCTAAACTGGAAAAACTGCAAAAGGTTCAGCCTCATTTCATCTCCTTTTTATGTCAGCCACCTGGCAATAATCAACAGCAAATCCATGCTTATCCAGATGGAGTAAAAGCATGAGCACTTTCACTCTGTGTAAGATTTCCTCTACCCCAGAAAAGAGTTTCTCTCAGTAACTGGAAGGTGAGGATTCAGCTTCTCTGATATTTGCTGCCCTGCAGATACCCCACCTCAGTACCTCAACCCAGGCTCCCACTACAACCAAGGGAGACAAACAAGTGTTTTGAGGGACAATTCATCCACCCTAATTTAAATGTCTACATCAGCAGCAGATGAGTCCTACCCATGTAGGTGACTGTTCCTCTCCACATAGCATGAAGAACTAGCTGTGATGCAGATGCCTTCACTCAGCCAGCTGGATCACACTAACCCTACACTCAAGCAGAGAAATATTATTTTCCTGGAAGCCAGAATGACATTTTAATATGTATTGCTGGGAGGCATGGGAGTGGAAGATCTCTTCAGTGAGACCTTTAACTGAATGCAAGTTCACTGTGGTTTGTTGGGCTTCAAGGAGAAGGGCAAGGAGGATTTACCAAAGTGCAAACTAACCCCTGTATTTAAGTCTTGGTGCAGAACTATCCAGGTGAGCTGCATGTGCCTTGTGTTGGCACCTCTGTACAGCTCTCTTTCTCTCTGTAACTGTGTGTTCAGAGACTTAATTTTAAATGCAAGCCAAAGCTTTCCCCCCCTCTTTTGAAGTCTCTCTTTGTTTATCAGAACATCACTTGCATTTTCTTCTACTTTTATGGGAGTTTTGCATTTCCATGTATGTCAGCAGTGTACAGAACAGACATCTGAGTGGGTGAAGTGGAATTTTGATATATAGGAGGAGAGTGCATTATCAGTAAATTCAAGAGACTAAATCTGCCATGGAGAGGACTTCTTTTGTTTTCATCATCAAGTCAGACATTATATCCTGTCAAACATCCCAAGGGGCTCTTTTACTGCAGGCACCAGAGGTAATAACTCTGCTTAGCAGAGTATGCTCAGCATAAAGTGAATTCAGAAATTCACTGAAATGTATGCTGAAGTCTTAATCTTACAAAGCCTTCAACTGTTGTTCAAATGCAGGATGCAAGTGAAAGAGAATAAAAATAAGAATTAATCCTTAGTCTTACTTGCCCTGTGATATCCCTGTTTTTTTTTCAACGCAGGCTGTGAGGTTAGTCGTCTGAACTTCTCCTGCTATGATCTCATGGCTGAGGATGGTGTTGCATGATGAAATTTTCAGATTTGCTTGCAGTGTCACAGCACTGCAAACATCAGCTGTCAGCATCCTGTCGCTACTACAACTCCTTCATCACCTTCCAGTCCTCACAATAGTTATAACACTTGATACTAAAAGAGGGATGGATTCTCCTTCTTGCCTTTATTCCCTTGCCTGGTGGATTATGTAATGGAGAGGTGGCCTCTGACTCTTTGACACCCTGGCATTGCTCCTGGTCCTTGGTCTGTATATGGTGTTCATTGCCCTTGCACAGAGATTGACCATGGTCAAATCCCCTACCACAGCATCACTACTTCATTGACATCACTGCTGCCTACAACATTAACACCATGCAGGTCACTTGTTGCTGGCTTAAATATGCTCAGTTATGGTGGTGTTTGTGATGAGCCACCAGGTCACCTTTGCAGCACATCTGTTCCTTCACTGGGGATGTTCACCTGCTGAAGGTCTCTTCCTTTCTTTTTTTTTTCTTTTTATGAAGTCAGCAAGTCCTGTAGTCCAGGAAATTACCTCAGATAACAGCATTTTACAGCATACAGTTGGCTTTAGACTGTACAGGTGCCATCACTGTGACACTAGTCTATGGCAAAGCAAGCCATGCCCCTGCAGCAGTTCTTAACTAGAGCCCTCAACCTGGAGAGGAGCATGTCTCATAATGGAATGCTGTCCCTCCTCCTTCTTCAAACACCCCTGCAGCACTTCTACACTTGACAGAGGTCTGGTGAGCAACTGATTTTTGACCCTCTTTCAAACTTCACAGGTCGATAGTGAACCACTGCTGGCATGTCTGAATGAAGCTCACAGAAGCGTGTGGTGCAGACACATATGGTGCAATTGACTAAAGAAATATACTGTTTAGTTAGTTCCACAAAGCAGAGCGAGACTCACTGAACAGACAGCTATTTATGAATAAATATAGCTATTCATAGGGGGAATCACATATAACAATGGGCTGGCAGTGGCTGGTAATTTAAAATGCAGCAGGCAGACTGTTGCTCACATTAGTAACCTAAGAGACATACCGCTTAAATAGCACAACCAGCCCCAAACAGCCCCTTGGGAATTACTGAACCATTTGTGGCCTGCTTTATTCTTAGAGAAATTTGCTCTGAAGACTCCACCGGATCTGTTTTCTTTATTTACATAAACTTAATAACTGTAAGTGACTATGGTTTCCTTTAAACCATATGCCTTTCATTTACAGAAAGACACATATAGTCAACTCTTAATATTATTTACTTTGGGTTACTGATACAGTAAGAATATTTAAAAGTCCAATATTATGCAATTTGTTTCATTATTATTGTGATTTCTTTTTATCTCTGTTATGCAACAGATTCTTCTCATCACTAAATTTGGAACTAAACTGTATGCATTTCTCATGTATTGATTATGCCTTGTCCTAAACATTTGGTGCTTATATTGTCCCCTTAACTTTGCAAATACCATCTGTTGTACCACACAGACTGTAATGAGGGGCTGTGTTTGTATGGTGGCCTTTCTTCTAACAAAGAGCAATATGGAAAATGAGGGGTAGTTTGTATGCTTAAAGTAAGAGGTGGACTTCTGAGAAGGAAATCAATAAATCCTCATCTGGCCTCAGCTACAAATGAAAGTATCTCTGTTAAATGCAATGAAAGGTGCTAATTCAGACCAACTTGTCTAAACATTAACTTGAGCATGATCATAAAGCAGAATAATGGCACAACTGAAAAAGTAAACTCTTTGTAGTTAAAGAAGGCATTGTCTGTGAGAGGATAATACTAGCATATTCTTAAAGTGGCTTATGCAAAATTTGTTTCAAATCTAGACTAAAATAAATATGATCTCAAAAAGACTAGGAGGAAAACTGACTTTTAAATACACAGCTAAAATGCGAACTTGAATAAGATGACTGACTGACCTCTGATGGCTAGTGGGCAGGATTACAGTCTGCTGGAGCATCCAGCTAAGGCACTCTCCATTTAGCATGGGCATAAGAAACAAAGAAACCAAAGGTATGGAAAACAGCACAAGGATGGACAGCAGAAATACAGAGGTGCCCTTGTCAAACACAGCTCACAATCCCAAAGCTCTTAGAATAAGTGGTAAAAAGAAGTAAGTCAAAGTGTATGATGGCCGGGAACAGGATGCCTGGGAGAGCAGTGATCCCTGGGAGAAAGCAGGAATGGAGGAGCAATTCTGCATGCTCAAGGTGGAAATTTCTTCTCTGATGCTCCCCATGCAAGCATGGGAGGAAAGGGTTGAATTCAGAAGGTGAATTGAACTGTCTACAGAAAAAAATCCCTTCTTCTCCACTGTCAGCAAAAGGAGCCAAGGAATACTGTCGTCTAACAGGTGTCTCTGGTGGGTCTCTGTTAGCTCCTGGCAAGACTGCCTGAGCTTGCAGTCTGTGAGTGTCCAGGTATTTTCCAGCAAGGATGCAGACCTTCTGGCAGTAGAATAGTCTGGATTCTCATGCTGAGGGCCACAGGGTCACTGGTATCCACTTTGCCTGGGTCCTGCTAAGGTCTAACACTGCAAAAGATGTGTTACTTGCATGCTCAGCCCCATCCCTTCTGCTTGCAATGGAGCAGTGGCAGATTGCCAAAAACATTTCTGATCTGACCAAGACAGCTGGTTTTGAATACAGTGTTTGATCAGTCCATCCTAAATCTGTTTGTGGTCCCAGGCTGGGGAGGTTGTTGTAGAGGAGCTTGCTTTTCCCTGCTACTTACAGATAATGAGGAGCTGCACATCTGTCAAAGCAATGCACTAGAAGTGCCTTGAGAGACACTTTCGTGTTAGTTTGGTTTTGGCAGCCTCAGTCTCTTCATGCCACAATCATTTTAACCAGTGACACGCTAATAATTTCTGACACTTCCACTTCTTTACCACAGTCAAGCTGCAATAAAACATAAAATGCCTCCTAGGCTTCCACCATAGCCTGAAGCGTTTGTCCTCTGTCCTGGAGAAGGCAGAACTGCTTTATCCCCACATGGGAATGTCTTTGCATCTGGGCTTCATGCATCCATGAGAAACTAGAGGAAACAGTGAGGGGACAAACTGTGACAACATCCTGTGACTCCCAGACAACCAAGAGATTTTTGTAGCAGGAGGAGTAAAGGCAATAGATGAAGTAAAGGGCTCAGACAAGCTATGCAACACTGGCAGTTGAGCAAGTGACTGCAGGTCCAGCATAACCATTCATGTGTGCTCTCACTGATCATGGCAACTGCGAGATAATTCAACTTATCTGATATTGTACTGAGAGATCTTCACTAGGTCACACTATTGTCCATTTTTCGCATATTAGGAGCACTTATGTAGACTGATACCAGAACTGCCCTGATGTGCAGTAGCATTTTTAGATGTTATTAAAGTGCACGTCTGTGTAGCTCTGGAAGACAGAAAGATTAAAGAAGTTTACACTTTCTATGGAAAATAATAATGGAGACTGACTTTAAAGCAGGCAAATTACACACTGAAAAGTGTGCTTTGAATTAGATGTCCAGGGCAATGTTCGAGAATTCACAATGACATGAGTGTTCCAGCCAGATGATGTTCAAACTATGGAATAAGACAATAAAAATTCTTTTGGCTTGGAGTCAAAATGGAGATTTAGAGATCGATGGATTTTTTTTTTAAGCTCAGAAAAAGACATATTATTTGATTACCTCCATAACACTGGCTCACACTGGGCAAAATACGTAGTGTTTGACCAAAACATGATTTCCCAAATGATGTCTAAACCAAATAATTGTAAAGTCCCACTGCCCAAATCCCACTGCTATGTAATTACTGATGCCTATGTAACACATTATTGATCTACCCGTGTTTCCCTATGCTCATTTTGCACAGTTGCTAATGACTTACAAAACATAGAACAGTGGAGAAACAGCTCCAGTCTTAATAAGCATAAATCACTGTTCAAAGGTCCTTAATTTCCTTTTCTCCATCTTTATTTTCAGTGTACATTCCTCACCATCCACAGGGAAGTGAATGTGACCTGAATTTGTAAATGTTCCATGTTTAAGGCCTTTTGTGTGCAAATATAACTCCACACCCTTCCTGGCTACCTTATGCACTACTTGCTGTCCGCTTTTCCTGATGGTTTTGTGGCCCACATCAGAAGCAACAAACAACTGGCTACTTTTCAAGTGCGTGGCCTTTTAAGGATACCAGTGGTCCTGTCAATCAATGTTTACTTTTAATGAGCCCAATTAGGGTCTCCAGTGCAGGATTATGAGGATTTGAAAAGGGTCAATTTGTAATGGTTCCTGTGGTGGTTGCTGCTACCTGCAACATTAATGAAGATATATTAAATTAGCAACACATAATTTTTCAGTAACCTAAAATTCACACGTACAGTTAATTAGGGTTATACTATATACGTTCACCAGCTTGGTGTGCTGCTTATATCTTATGTGTGTGGAATTGATTAAAGATAGTCCTGGAATAACCATCCAGAAATTTTCTGTTCCTATTTATAATCTGTTTTGCTCTTCATAAGATCACAAAAACTCAGTGGAGTGCTGCCTCTATTTAAACCAGAGACTCCCACAAAATGTTTTTTACTCAGCATATTGTAGAGTTCTCAGAGAGCAGGTAAGATTGCTGCAGAAAGCTTTTGGGTCCTGAATGAGAAATTGATTTCATTTTTTAACATTTCTTTTACCCCTCAAGCCTCAAATTAATGTGTAAGACAATAGTCAACTATTTCAAAAAAATCACTCAGGCATTAAGAGAAGAAATGTCACCGTAATACTTCAGGGAGGAATATTCATGTAACCAACCAGCCCATTAATTATGTCTTTTGCTCACATTTTATCACCTTAAACAATACAGCTCAATCAAAAGGACCTAAGCATTTTTACAATATTCAAGGTTAGCTTTAAGGGAAATGTTCGGGCCAGATGTGTGATCTGGACTAGATAGCTATTAAATATTTAATAAATAAGAATCTGCCTTCATTCAGCAAGGAGAATTCAAAATGCCTGATGCTATGCTTTTGGACTTTTTATCTCCCACTGCAAATGGATGGGAGGTTGTCCGGGTCTGCAGAGATACAGTACAAGTCTGGGTATGTTGGATGGTTTTGGAACAATTATCCAATTTATTAAAAATGTTACTTCTGTCCTATGCAAGCTGCTGTCTTCATTCAACCAGAGGTTGATAAAGGTTGAGTAAATAGATTTAACCTGGCTTTGATGATCTTAGTATGGACTCTACTAATAGCATTCCTGGAAATAGCATAGCTGGAAAGGAGACTCTTCCAACATCTATCCAACTAAGGTATTTCCATGCTTCTCACATTACTGGCATTACATCCAAGCATAAATCTTAATGTATTTTCCACCTGGAGAACAGGGTAGGTTTTCATTAAGTAAAACACGTCAGGCCTTATTATAAGTGTCTGATTAAAAAAATGTGTGTATTGAATCCATTGGTAGGGCCATACTTAGTGCTCCTTTCTATAAGAAGAGGGTATAACAGAACCTCTTTACCTGGCTGCTATATGGAAAAATACATGAAATATCATAAGGCTTCTCAGTTACTATTACAATGGATGCCATACAGGTAATTGAGCCAGACACTGGGCTACTCCGCCATTCCACTTTATGCAAACCATGACAACAGTGCTTAGCTGGGGGTTAAGGCATCTCTGGTGTCCCATTATATGGGTGCTCTGCTGCCTTTCATTTATGGGAATGAGGAGCTGTACTCCTGTTTCAGGTCTGACTTGCTGAACCTGCTCCCTGCCTCCCATGGCCAAGTGCCCTGTTGCTCAGTCTGGATAATTGCTTCACATCTGAAACCAAATGGTTTCAGACAAGTGAGGCAGCAAGGTGACAACACTGCAAGCACAGCATGGCACTGTACGGCTCCCAGGAGAATGGGAAGAGCTTTTTTAAAATAATGGTGGCAATTGCTGACAATACTGAAATTGCCTCTGTTACCCCAAGATTTCACACAAGTGGGAATGCCAGCTGGGGAAAAAAGAGATTGACAGTCTTCAACTAAAATCATTGACAAAATTCATGCTGCTCTAGCCCTGAGTGTCACCGAAAGTATAGCAAGTCCCATACCGACTCTCCTCCCCTTCACACCAGAGCATTATCCTAACCCTGCTTTCCAAGGATAATTTGGTATACAAGACATTGACCTGGAATGTTGCATTGGGCTGAATGCTGGCTCTCACAGAGACCTCATGCTGAGGCCTGGAGAAGTCATGTCCATCTACAACCACAAGTGTACTCAGGCACCTAACTTCTGCTTGAGAAAGTAACACTGATGTCACTTTCCTGGTGTTTTGTTATCCCTGGGAGTCAGCTCTCAGGGATAAGGTTTTAAACAATTTTGGTGAATATGAAACTTCATTGCTTGGTCCTTAGTCTTCTAATGGGAATAATAATATTATCACACCTCACTGGACTGTTGTAAGACGTGTACATTAAAGCTTACGAGACGCTCACATGCTATTGTTATGAAAGCCATGAAAGCACTGAGAGATGAAGTGATACCAGTGTGAGCAAGAGTACAAAGATATAACACTGACTGATTGCTTTTTTTGTCTTGCAATAATGTACACAACCAGCACCGATCAAATAACATAGATTGTGGAAGCTGTTATGTAATCAGATATTTTTGCAGTGCAATTCTGATATGAGGGATTGAGCCAAAGCTGGATCCTTTCATTAGCACATAAAGGTCAAGGTTCTGTATTCAAGACCTCTTGCTACTTCCAGTGTCCTATGTGGCTGTCCTCAAGTCATTCAGGCCTCACTGTGCCTGCAAGTTCTCAGAAATGATTAGTGAGGGTGAAAACACTGAAGCCTTAGAAAACTATTGCAGAATAAACTCTATGGAGGGGTTACAAACATTGGAACAGAGAGGTTGCAGAGTCTCCATCCTTGGGCATATTAAAAACCTTACTGTAGATGGCCCTGAGCTTATCTGTAGTTGTTTTGTTAATGCTTGTTTTGTGATATCAGAGTTGGATGACACAGAGCGATATGAATTGTGACTAGGCTGAACCTGTAAGAGGTTATGGCTTATATGACTTAGTCGGAGATAAAGAGAAGGTACATCACTAACAGGTGATGTCTTCTTACCTGGTTAACCCAGCAGTGTGCAGCAATGGGACAGAGGCTGACCCACAGCCCAGTCACTGCTTTGGTGTTGCTGGACCCAAAGAAGCCTATGACATATTACAAAGGATTCATTGGTTATTTTTCTGCCTTGTTGTGCTTGTCTCATGAATATGCTCAGGCGTATGACAGGCTGAGGAACGTGATTGTGGACTCGCTGTACCTCTTCTGCACTCCTGGCTAGTCGGTGGAGGTGTGGGGCCAGGAGCTGGGGCTGTCTATGCTCTGTCCCTGTGGATGTCCAATGGGGCTACTCCCCGTGGAGGGACAGTGTTTTGGTGGCACAGCCCTGCACTATTGTGCATGGCTATAAACATGCTCTAAGACCCTGCATCATTTGCAAAGAATTGCAGATGTAGGACACACTGTTTCACTGTGTGCAATAGAAATGTTCTCAGCATGCAGGAGGAACAGCATTTGCCTTCTACAGGTGCTGCAGGGGTGGTAAGGGTGTATGAGGAAATGCTGGTTTTGTGTTTCCCTCCAAATATGAGACTGGACAAGCTTGCTTTCCACTCAGAGACAGAATCAGGATCCCAGAAATGTGGGAGACAAAACTTGCTCTTGTTGCTAATTAGCTACAGTCAAACTGCTGTCGAATGCCTGTGCAGGAGGTAGTCTTTGTGCAAACCATGGGTTTTGGCTTTTGTAGAGGAAAGCAAGGAAACAATACCTGACCTTGTCAGCGGTTGGAAAAGAGTATGAAAGTGCTTTGGAGTAGCCTCATCTCCCCTTACTGGTGTTTGGCGGTTATTGCAGCCCTGTCTTTGGTTCTGTGCTCAGACTTCGCACTGCATTCCAGCTGCAGGTTTGCAATATTTTCTAAGTATGGCCAGAGAAATAGTTACATTTTCTCTGTGTGTGCCTATGAAGCTAGTGCTGAGATTGCTTCTTTTGATGATCTTTAGATAAATAAGTAGGTTATTATTTTTCTGAAAAACCTTCATTCATACATAGCACCAATATTCATACTTACTGCAAAGTGGTTCCAGCATAGCTGTAGTTGCTGGGAGCAACGGGGAGATATTTCATTAAAAAAAAAAGAAAATTAAAAAAACACACTTAGACCAAAGCAAATTTGCAAAAATACTGATTTAAATACATACTGAGGGCTTAGCCTTTGTGGTCGAGGATTGCATGAATTATGATCTTTGTCTGGAAGGCAGAAGGGAGTGTGAGGAGAGTTAAGGCTGATCTTGATGAGGCGGTTTTGTGTTGCTGTCATAAAGAGCCCCCAGGCATGAGACTGCGTGCCAGGATGTATAGGCCAGCCTTGAGGTTACTCTAAGCTTCTCTAAGGCCAGCAGGCTCCTGGGCCTGGAGGCAGCAAGGGATGTCAGACGTAAGGATAGGGAGGAGGGACACGGCAGCTCTCTTTAGCACAACGGAGCTAAGTGCCAGAGAGCAGGATGAGCTAAGTAAACTAACAGCAGTGCTGGCACAAGAGAAAATGGGTTAAGAATATGCTCAACTTGGAAATACCAAGAAGATTTCTAGCCATCAGAAGCAGTAGAGCAGCTTGGTAGTGAAAATAGATCTGTATGAAGCCAAACTGGGTTCCTACCAGTTCATGAAGGATATTATATGATGTAGGAACCAGATGTGGTGATTCAGGAGGTTATTTTCAAACAGTGGAACAGAGGGTGGTCAAACATAGGAGCAGAGAGATTGCAGACTCTCCATCCTTGGAGACACTGACTGCAGATGACTATGAGCAACCTGCTCTCACTGACTGTGCTTTGAGCAGGGGGGGTTGGACAGGATGGTCTTCAGAGGTGTCTGCCAACCTGAGCCATTCTGAGGTTCTGTGGGTAAATACATAACCCCATGACTGCAAAGCAGGTCTCCAGGTCCTTTTCTTCTGTGTTTTTTATTTTTAGGTCTTCTTTTTATGGGCAAGCACGCTTTTATTCCTCTTCTATATTGATCTCCAAGCTATACATCACCTGCATTTCAAGCTTGCAGAAGTGAGATGTGAGTTGGACCAAGGGTGGACTTCTGTTCTGAAACTTAAAATCAGCTGTGTTTTCTATTTGAAATAGAAGTTGTTGAAAATTGTCTCCCTGTCTAGGACAGGAAGGTGCAAGCTTTCCCCCTGAAAAATAGAGGAAGAGCTACCTTAAAGTTTTATTTCCAGAAAAGAACACTACACTCAAGAATATAAGTGGACAAGCTATTCTGATGGGCTAAATTCTGCTTTACTCTTCTTTTGCATGTGATCTTCTTTTGATCAGTTTAGAGGGTTTATTCACAGGGAGAGAAGCCTTCATGTTGCTTATTCACACATATTTCAGCTAAGGGTTGTTTTGGGAATGGGAGCGATTTACCCTTTCCAAAAATCTCTGTTTTGTGGTCTGTCTACGCAAGACCACGAATATGTGTGAAGTCAGAGACATGCCAGGATGCTGCACTGAATGATGATGAGCATTCTTACTCAGAAGAGTGCATGGGTTCTCTCTCACATCTGCAGATCCCAGAGCTTGTTCAGAGCCACATCCACAGCTGTCAACCTATGAGATTGGAATCTCTACATGTAGTCCTTTTTTTTTCATATTTATCTTTGACTAAGCTTTGGAAATGAATTTCCTCACCTTTAAATTATTTCTTGGAACAAGATCCATGCTTCTGGCTCAACTAGTTAAAGAACCATGGCTCAATTTACTGCCTTCTCTGACTTTAACCCGCTGCTCAAGGCTACAGTGATTGAACACTGGCTTGCAAACACAGCTCCTATATTTTTTATGCCATGTAACTTTTGCTGGTATTTCCCTAATGGTCTGAGAACATGAATAATTTTTTTTTTCCAGTGAAATAACCACCTATTTATATATTTCCAGCATGATCTGACATTGCATTTAACTCACAGCAAGATATTTAGCTTGTTGAATGAGTACTAAGAGGAGACAAACATATGCAACACAGTTCAAAATAAAGTCTTTTACCAGGTAGGAATACTGCTCACATAGAAGGATTGAAACGGTGCCATTTTCAGTCCCTTCTTTCTCCTCTTCTGCAGCATAACCCTTTTATGCAATTTATACAAATAAACTTGATATACCAGCTAAACCTTCAATTAAGAAATCTGTATGAGTCAGGACCAGTATGTAAAGATTGTTTCTGTGCTGTCTGAGAAAGAAGCAAAGGGCAGAGTTAAAACACGCCTGTGCAGTGAGGAAAGGCACAATCACACCTGGAAAAAAGCAGCCTTGTTAGCTTTGCCTCATCTCACTGGACTCAGGGTAACAGCCAGGATTTCAGCTTATGCTGATCAACTGAATACACACCTGCAGTATGTACAGAAATCTAAAAATCCATGCCAGCTTGTTTTCATGGGTCAGTCAGGCATGTGGCTACCAGTCCTGCAGTCAATACCTTCCTCTGCAACACCTTGCAGCCCTTTCTGATGTTCGGTGTTCTAGAAGCTGTGGACCTTAACAGACTCCTCATGGGAAGTGTAACCCAAGTTAACTACAGGAGAGGGTATTCAGCATCGTGCAGGATTAGGAGTTCCAGGTGTTATCCAAAAACCACTGAAATCACCAGAATATTTCTATTCATGTCAGTGGAGCACGTTGTGCTTGGATTGAAATCTCCCACTAATGTAGTTATTCTCTTCTGAGGGAGGAAAATGAAAAAGTGAAGATGGCATTTTATGCATCAAGGTCAAACATGCCAGCCAGCTTTCAACATCTTAAATAGCACTTTACAGAGATTTTATTCTTTTCCAGACATAAATACATGTGAAACGCATCACAGTATAACCCTCCCTGCTGCCACTCAAGGTGTTTTTTAATGGAAAACTGATGCTTTGCATGTCAGGCAGAGGGGCTGTCAGGGCATGTGGGGGAAGAGTATCACATCTGACCAGTGCAGAATTAGGGACAGAGGCCACAAACTAGAAGGACTTTGCTGGGTTGATCCCATGACAGCTTTCAAATGCCATTATGGCTGCACCAATCCTGCTCTACTACACACAGTCCTTACAGCCATGACTCTTACCCACACAACGTACCGATTCTTGCATCAGTCCAGCAGAAGGCACTTTTGCAATCAAAAATATTCTTTGTTTGTTAAATGATTGTTTTCCTTTTTTATTGGAAGTGAAAAATCTGTGCTCTGATTGGAAGTATCAGAAAATCTGTATCATTGTCTAGCTTTGTGTTTGTGCTTTGGATGAAAAAATAGATCAGTTTAAGTCAGGTTAGGTCAAATAAAATTGGACAGAATGGCTCTTGAAAAAACAAAGCATATAAAAAATTGTCTCTGGTTCAAAACTTTCTATCCAGGGAAGTTTTAGACAGATAGTTAAGTTCCCTCTAAAAGTTTTCAGGAGAAACCTTGTTTGACTATAGCTCCATCTATTTATTGATTACATGAATCATTCAGTTCCAAAAAAGTCAGTCCTCCCTGCTCTTCCTCACCCTAATAATGGACGGAAGTCAAGGTGATTCTTTCCATTAACTTCCATGATCTTTGGATCAAACACTGAAACATGATCATGCAAGTCGGGCATTGATAATGAATCCAGGCACAATGAAGATATCTCTGGCCGAGGTATCCCATTACCAGGGTAAAACCAGGACAATGAGACACAAAGCTGACACCCTGCAGTGAATTTGTTTGCAGCAGTTGTAAACACAATGAAGCTGGATACTGCAGACATGAGCTTGGAAATGCTTGTTTTATGGTCTAAGGGAGATATGTACCTTGAAGAAAATGGCTTCTGTAACCAAAGAATGGCCTATTAATTTTATCACATTATCACTTGATAATGGAGTGATTTAGAAGTGTGAATTCTTTTTTGCACCACACTACTTTAAAAGTCCTGCCTTTATACAGGGCATCAGGACTTTTCCATGTCACATTCCATTTCTGTTTCTCATTAAGAGCAAAATTGATTTGATGTGCCAGGGGCTTTCTATTTGCATTTCAATTACAGATTTCAGTGGCTTCTTAAGCTTTCCAGGTTTTTAAAGGACTAGTATTTCCTATAAAATATTCTGAAGAAAATAATTTAGGGGGTGAGGTGGAATGAAGTTCATTAAAAATAAAGCTTATCACAAGGACTGTCATTCCCAGAGTTAAATTCATTGGTGATTGCTTATATTTCCGTTGTTTACTAAACAAGTAAAGAAAAAGTCATTACTAAGAGCTGAAAAACATTATGCATGAACAGATGACTTGTATGATTTTACATGTCCTGAAGTCTTTATTTACCCCAGCTTAGCAGTGAGGCAATGAAATCCCAGGAGGTTTTGTGGAAAAGGGTAAAGAATTTGAGAAGGGAAATAAGAGTCCATCTATAAACGCTGAAGTTTGGGCTCCCAGCACTGTATAGGCAGCCAGGGACCCAGAAAAGTTACCTTCAAGCTCAGATTCCTAGAGCCCAAATTTAGCTGGGATTCCCAGGAACTTAGACCCAAAACTGAGCTAGAAATCCTGGCGCTTGAGTTCTCTGGCTCAAATGCATTTATAAAACTGCAAAACAAAATGTTGGGATCATTTTTAAAACAATTAAACTCTTTTCTACCTTCCATCCCCCACCTCTCTTGCACTGAGCACATCTTCACTTTGGGTAGAAACTACATATGTGAACCTCAGATCAGAGAGTTTTCGCCACATTTTTCTCTGCTAAGGGAAGAAAACCTTTCCCAAAGGAAAAGCTAAAGATGCAGCTGTTGAATCCAATACTACATTTTGTTGCTCTGTCTTTGTGGAACCAAACAGACATTTTACCAGTCATTTCCTTCTCTCCAAAAGGGATCTCTTAACTCAGATTATTAATTTTTTAATACATGCTGTATATTGTGCACTATGGAGACTCCTGGCAGTGCTGCCATCACTTTACTTCATGCCACTCACTCTCCCAGCCAGGTCCTTGTGAACCAGCTCTCCTCACTTCTTCCTCTGGCTCCTCCAGCAAAGGAAAAGCAGGAAATACATCCTCCTGCAAAGCAGTAAAGGATTTCCGCCCAGTCTGTAATCACTCTGCTGTTTCCATGTACTGCACATGCCCTTTCCCACTGTTGGAAAGGAAATGAAATAATTACCCTTCCTGCAAGAAGCATGCTTTATGGTTTACATTTCTGATAAAATTATGGAGCTGTTGCAATGAAATATTCTACCAATACATTAAAACAAAGCAAAATCAGTGAGGCAGTAAAAATCTTATTGTCTCTGTTTCATCCCTAGTTTTCTTTTCTTGGGTTTATTTAGTGCTTTTATTAAAATATTTCTGTTATAATACTGTTATAATACTCTGTTATAATATTCTGTTATAATACTAGTTTTCTTGGGTTTATTTAGTGCTTTTATTAAAATATTTCTGTTATAATACTGGTTTTAATGCTATATTTTTTTTATAATAATATGATTTTTATTGTAACATCACCTCCTATTTAATATCTCCTTTTGTTATTAGTGAATTGATACTGAAATGGAATTACTGTTGTAATGGATGTAATACCCTTGTGGAAAGGTTTAAGAGCCATTACTACTACATAATTACAAAAAGAAAGCCAGGAAATGGGATGAGGAAGAGGGAAATACTACCAAACCAGGAACTGTTTGTGATGAAGACAAGCCAGATCAAATAGCCAAAGAGTCTGGTGACCTGCAACTGAGGAAAAATGTCTCAGAAAGGACTCATAAGAGAGAGAGGACACCAGTAGCTGGGCTGGATATCCTTCTTTTCTCTTAATTCTTCAAATGAAATTCAGAAGAGCAGTATGCAGTGATGGTTTTCTGTTCCCTGGCCATAATGAAATGCCCACCCAGACTCTGATTTCCCAGTGAAAGTGCCTTCAGAGTGCATCGTGTAACAGATAGATTGCAAAATCTACCTGTTTGGTGAACAAGGGGCTTATGGAAGAGGCTGAGCTCACTTAATTCCCTTCTACTGCTACTAATGCTGTGTTATGTATGCACCTCTTCGGATGGCTCTTCTTCCTCAATGGAGATTGATCTGCTCATTCAAGCTGTTTCTATTACCTTCAACAGAAACATCCAAGGTTACCCTGGGGTAGCCTCATCAGGGAAACCAGTTGGTGTGCAGAGCAGTGGAACACCATGCATCCCACATGAAAATCTGAAGAACTCTACTCTGATAGTACAGACATACCTAAAGAAGGGAGCACTCACACGAAAAGCTGGGCATAATTTTACTGAAGTACCTTTAGCTTCGGATTTAGGTACCTAATCTGAGGCACTCATATTCAACAGTAGCTTCTGCTATCAAATGTGCCATGTTTTAGTGGAATAATAATAAAATGAATCAATGGCCTTAAAAGTTCTACAGATCACCCCAATAAGGCATGGATACATTTTATTTTTCATGTGACATTTTGAGGGAAGACTAAAACCCCTTATGTTCACACAGTTCTCTTTGGGATCATTGAAACATATGGGAGCAGATTTATGGCAGTTTATCAGAAGATTTGTATATACATGGATGCAAACTAAATATGCATGTAAAACTGTAGCTGGCTCTTTTGCACTCTAGCTGAAATTTATCTCAGGGTGGATCTGCAATTTCCAGAGGGTGAATTATAGTTTGAATTCTGAGTAACAGGACTCACTGGGTTGGCTGGCCCCATATCTAAGGATAATACATTTTAATCTCAGCATCTCTCTGGGGTGGTACAAATTAAAAAAAAAAAAAATAAAAAAAGAAACAACACACACAAAACCCCTGAAGCCGGTCTGATGAATTTCTATGTTCTTATCTCTGCAGACCATTTTCTCTTTGGCAGGATAGGTTTTTTTTTGCTTCAGCGGATAATATGGGAATTCAATCATTGTTTTCCAAAGTGCGTATTATTTGCAATAGTGTGGTCTGGGCGATTGCCTTTCTGAAAGAGCAGGACAGCATTTCAGCTAACAGGGTGGAAATCAATAGCAAAAGATTAAAGCTCAAAAGATGAACAAGTGCACATGAACCAAAGGCGAAAGTGACAGTGAGAGCTGCCTTTAAGTGATAGCAAGTGCTCCTGTAGCCAAAGAGAAGAGCAAAGAGAGACGCTTCAATTAGCTCATCACTGTGCTCCTGACAGAAGCTACTTTGTTCTTGGCTTTGAAGGATTCTTTCCTTTTTCCTGATAGGTTTGCAACTCCCTACCAATTTCCTGTTGTATCTTGATCCCATATTCCAGTCAAGCCCTGGTCTGTCTGTTACTCTGCCTGATGGCTTCTTTGCTAACTACATTCTGACTGAAGATCAGTTTAGCTCCCCTAATAACAGAATAATTTTATGGTGCCCCCAATCAGTGCCAGTGCTCCTATACTTGACAGCGATGCCCAGGTGCTTTGTTGCACCTCTTCGCCTAACAGATAAATTCTCTGTAAATGTTAGAGCCAAATCATCAGACTCAAATAAGCAAATTAACAGTTAGAAATTATTAGGATGAAAACAAAATGAAGCGTTGTGCAGCTACATGCTGAGTACTGTGAGCAGCCTTGCTTTGCTCATCTCTAAGATAAGAAAGAAGGGCTGGAAAAAGGCAGCACAGATACACAGATGTTTGGTCGCTCCAACAGGAGAAATGGGTACACGGACTAGGATGCTTCAGTGTGGGAATATTTGGTCTAGATAGGATATAATTAGAGATTAGAAAATGACGAATGGCATGCACAGGGCAAATAGGGAGCAACTGCTTTCTCCTTCTTCCAGCCGGGTGGCTGGGGAAGAGTGGTGCAATTGACAGCTTTGAATGAGAAACAAAAATACTTAATTGCCAGTGGGCATTTAAGCTGAGCAGCTCCACTTTGCAATATGTTGTGGATGCTGAAAGTTTACAGGGCTACAGACTCTGACTGGATAAATTAATGGATGAAAAACCTCTCCACTGTTTCTCCACTAAGAAACGCCCCAGCTCTGAGTGCTGGGTTCTGAGACCATGTTGTAACAACCTTCTGCCATTGTGTTTTGCATCAGAGGTCAGAGGGACAAGTTAGCCTTGTTAGCCTTCTGTTTATGATGTAAACACTTACTATCTGCATGGACCCTGGATTCTCCATTGTGGGATGGGACCAAAGTCATCTATCTGCAGCACACTGTCTCTCTTCCCCCGTCTCTTCTCTCACCCTGATGAGGGCTCAGGCACAGGAGCTTAAGATGCACTAACTTCGTTACATACCTGAGTAAGAAGAGGGAGAGAGAGGACAGAGGGGGAGAGAAGTGGGAGAAAGAGGAAGGGACCAAGGGAGGGAGGGAGGGAGAGACTTTTGGCCACTGCCATGTTTTCGTGGAGAAAATGGATATTACAGTCTTGACTGCTTTACTCAGTTTTAGGGCTGGGACAAGCAATTGCCTTGACAAACTGAGTTTGACAAACTTAAGCGAACAGGCTCCTTTGCCAGACTGCTCCTGCCAAAGCATTGGTGGTTCCACCATCCCAGTCTCATTCATTGTCCTTCACTGTCACCGAGCTACTGTTACTCATGTCCGCAAAAGTGAAAATATGGCAACATTGATTCCATACATGCTCATAACACTTCTGACTCTGGAAGACCACAGAGAATTTTAACCCTTGAATGGAATCAAATTGATTTGGTGGGAGGTTAGGGCTTGTCTACCACTGTAAGAACAGGTACCTTTGCCAGAATTGGGTCCATTTCTGTTGATGGCTGGAAGCACAACAGGATTCCCAATATACCCTATTTCAGTGGGGTTCTCAGCTGAGCCTGTGATCAAGTGTTCGACTGTATGGTGACAGAGATTTTGTCTGGATTTAAGCTATGGATTATTTTTTAGGATGTGGAAGAAAAAAATCCTGGTGTGTATCATACATTTGATTCAGTACTAAAGGCTGAGAATTAACATATTACTCTAAAATAATAATGGTGGATATCTACAGTCATTAGCCTGAAGATGGGAATTCAGGGGAAAAAAAAAAATAAAGAGAATAAGCAGCCTGCAAATCCAGCCACGAGGCTTGAATTCCACACTGCCAGTACTGGGAGCTAAGTTTAGCAAGCTAAAGAGTTAAGTCTAGCTACTTGGAGATAATTCTAGCAAGAATCTTCTGATTATTTTGCTTCAGACCAAAATTAAATTAATTAAAGAACTACTCAGTGAAGGTCAATAAATTAAAGAACTGCTGTAATGGAAACATCACCTCCTCCATATCACGATGATTAAAGCCCAGCATGACAGTAAATATGTTCTGCTTTCTCTATACTCCTGTGCTTGCAATGAGGTGCTGGGGCAGAATGGCTCTGCCTCTCGGTCAATGTTCTTGTCCAGGACATCTCCTCTGCCGCTTCAGATGACAGGTAGGTTGCATTGGCATTTGCTCCAATTACTTCTGTTAACAAATAGCAATTCCTGAAAGAATTTCCTTTCTGTCTGAGCTGGGTGACTGCTTTGATTTTCTGAATTGTGAAAGCTAGAGAATCAGAAAATGCCAGGCTGGGATGCCCACCTGGTAATTTCCAGACAAGGGAAAGCAGTGATTGTAGCAAAGAAGGAGGTGGGATAACATCAGTAGCACCAAGGGATGTTTAATCTGTGTTGACGGATCTCTGGAGAGGTAGCAACAGGTTTATAGGCTCAACAATTCTTAAAACATACATAATTTCATGGACGCTAGGAAGATGGTATCACAGTACCAGGGCAACCCACATCACCAGTGTTCAGTGTGGAGAAATCCACCTGTAACAGACCCAGAGGTCAGTGCCATAGGTAGCATACTATTGCAGTGACCCACTGCTGAAGAGCTGTGGGTAAATCCCTGAGTCTGATGGAAAATAAGCTGGGGTGAGGCAGGGGATACTACAACATATTTTGACAGTCCCTTCCAGCCTTAAGCTCTACAGACTCAGCCTATGTGCAATTCCTTTAGAAATGCAAAGATGGAAATGCTCCGTACACCAGGTCATGGAGCATTGATGAGGATATCATCATACTCTTCCTCTGAACCTCAGCTAAAGCCAGAGGCCAGGTAAATATCTGACACAAGCTGCCATTCCTAGGCAGAGTGGTAGAGGTGTGTAATCCCATGCTAGGAGAAGCCATTTGGTTGAACTATTAACTTTTTTTCAAGATAATTCCACACTTACCATGTCAAAGGCAGCATTGTAAACAATATCCTCTTCTTCCAGCCACTGGAGAGAAGCAAGGTGAGGAGAAAGCTGCAAATGCCAGGCTGTGAGACCCTCTTTATTGCTCAGCACCCTCTTTAACTTCAGCTTTTTGTGACCCAAACAAGATTCATAGTCTCCTGTTCGCAGTTAGCTTTACTGAAGAAGCGAAAGGTTGATGTTGCCAATAAATAGCCCTAATACCCATTGCATATCAATGATACAGAGGTGGAGACCATGAAGGCATTTTGAAGAGATGAAAGGAAAGAAGACTGTAGCTTAAAAAAACCTGCAAAGTGCAGCTACAGAGAGAACAGCAACATAAAACTCAATCTGTATTTTTCCCTGTGAATTATGAACTGGTGCAGTGATTTTGCATGAAATCAAATGTGCCTCTGGCTTTCAGGAATTTTACTTCTCTTCCTGTACTTTTGTCTCTAAATTCCTACCAGCGCTTGTGTAGCAATTTTATGGGCACCACAAACAGCGAGAAAAGAGTAGGAGGAGAGTCATACTCACTGTCTGTTCTCTGATGTTATTCCCTCCCACCACCTTCGGAATGCAGTTTTATGGCACAAGGTCAAAGTTAAAGGTTTGTAACTGGCATGTGACATAAAAGTTCAGGGAATAAAAATAGTTATAAGTCAGTGAAGTAATTATACTTGCATTTTATTTCTTTTTTCTCTTGAAATTCTGCTAGCTGGGATCTTTTTCCAAGATTTGCCAGTATTGGTATCTGGTTGTATTCCTCATTACATACATTTTCACTATGTCTTTTCTGACTCAATATTAATTTACTTAATGTTTCATTTACTTACAGTAGCATTGACTGATGAGCTTCATGGGAGGTCTCCAAGCACTGAAGGAAAGAAGCCAGGTAACTATTAGTATTTGGATTACAAAAACACCTCTCTGGGGACTCAGGAACTAAATTCCCATTTGCAGAAGAGGATAGATGCTAGTGTCGTTCTCCTTTGGCACCTGACATAGCTAGCTAGTTTAGATGCACAGTTTCTCAGAGGTCTCTGATATTGACTTAAGACCAGTTCTCCTTTGCTCTCGTGGCTGTGCCACACACAGCATCATTTGAAGAGTCACAAGCCCCTGGGGAGTCACCTGGTGTTTAGCACAGTGTGGAAAATTCATGGGGAACTTAACCTGTGATGGGCATGATTCATCCAAAATCCAGCAATTCCCACACCAACATGAACTTCCCATTAGAAAAGAGAATAAAACAGCACACAGAAGGGCAGAAATGTTGCACTGCTGAAACACTGGGTATTTGAATGTTAACCAGATTGGTGACAGAGCAAAGTCCCTGTAATTTTCTGATCGTACCTATTGCAGGATTATACAGCACCTACATCATATGACAAAAGTAACACCTGCAGCACAGCTCAGGTAACTGCTCTGTCACTGTTTTTTCCTTCCAGCCCTACATTACCTCCCTGCTCACAGCTCAGCAATAGCAGGTGAATTCACAGCTTTGCATTGACAATATCCCAGAAACAAGAGATACATACAACCTGAAGAACAAAACATGCCACTGGTATTTATTAACATAGCCTTGCAAATCAAAACAGTCTGCCTTTCTGGTGTCTTGTCCAGAAATTATTGGCTCATTTATCTTAGCCAAATTAAGCAGGCCACATTTATCAAGGTTGCAAAAAAAGAGATATAGAGAGACTCTTCCTAGACAATAGTTACATGTAGGCATGAGCCTACAGCAACTGCCCGTCTTGTAGGGATGTACCAGTTGGTTGGCACTGACATGCGGTATAAAAGGAGAGAGAAAAGGTGCATAGCCTCTCTGTGTCGGTATTCAGAAACCCAGGGAAACTTCGAAAGTCAGGTCAAAATAATGGCACAAGCTGAAACACACTGAATTCAAGGACCTTATTCTGGTTGCATGAATATTTTAGCAAATGTTTTTGTGAAACTGCAGCAGGTAATAAGAATATTTTCTATCCTCCCAATATATTGCCATGAAATACTGGAAACACAGAGCTGCACTGTATATACATTGTCAGAAACACCTGGAATAAACTTTATTTGCTGCTGTTCACTCATTTGTTAAAGCAATCGTCTACAATGCTTTCATTTGTGTAAACTTCCAGTAGGACACGGGTTGCATCTCACCAGACCCAGGCGCCAAGTACTATTCCATTCTTGGCTACCCAGTGGTCAGATCTCTCAGGTGGCTTTTTAGTCACCTCAATGAAGGTCAATTTTCCACTGACCACCTCACCAAGGTCAGTAGGTGCAGAGCAACTATTTGGAGCTACCTGTTCTTTTCTACGATTCAGTGTTTATCTTCTAAATCAAAATCAAACAATTTTTAAATGGTTGACACTAAGTCCATGAAGCAAAAGTATATTTCTCCCCATGATTGCTATGTTTAGTACACAGGGGGCCTCTGTCTGAGTATTGTATTATTGTGCTGAGCAGTGCACAGACACCCAAGCAGTCCCTGCCTGTACGAGTTCCCACACTGAGAGACAATCTTTTTCTCAAAGAACTTACAGTATAATCAGACAAAACAGAGGATGGCTGGAAAACACATATCAATAAAGCTTTCTTGCAGAAGAAGCCTGTCAAACTATTTAAATAAATAAATAAATAATCTTGTTTTGTTTGTTTTCTTTTATTTAAAACAAGTTATAAAATTGGGTGTTTAAAAAAATTAGTGCTTTAAAAATCCATCTTTTTTAATCTGCTTTATTGGAAAAAAGTTATTCAGGAGGCAGTACAGTAGCATCTGGGAAAGTAATACGCCATAAACATTTTCATATTTTGCTTAGACATCATCATGAAAGGCATAATATAAAACCCCTGCTCATTTACAACATGGTCAAGATCACACATGTAATAAGACTTTCTAGTAAGCATTTGCAAACACAATATTTCGTATTTATTTCTTTTAGACCCGTAGAATCTTTTAACTGCATCTTTCTTTTTTACCCACTTCACTCATCTGTAAACCCGCTTTGACCTAGTCACTATCTATATATATTGAATGGCAGAATAAATGCTAAAAACTTTTAAATCATCAGAGATAGATTTTTCATACATCATTGTCATAACCCTAAGGCCTGAGAGCCAGTGAACCTCTAGATCTTGCTGGAGACTGTTCCATCGTTAAAAATCTAAACATCTCACCTCCCCAGGATAGATATTTTTAGTGATGATGGGTAAAGCTATCACACCTTAAAACGCTCCCTGCTCAGTGCTTATATAATGCTAGTATAAATCGTCAAAGCAGAGTGATTTGGGGAGCAGATTACAGAACAAAGGCACCATGTTGTACATGTGTTGTTCCAGGAAATTCCTGTGAACTGGATTATTTCTAAAAGAAAAATTCCACTTAAACAACAAATGTTGGGGATTTCTGAATTACTATTTTCTATATTGGACTGAGAGCCAGATCTTAAAATTGCCTATGTCTGTGTGTGTCTAAGTGTAGGGCAGAGGTGGGAATTCCACCTTGTGAAAACTGATAGTCCCAGATGGGGAATGAAGGAGATGAAGGACTCCCTGCATTGAATCTGCAGAGATCCCAGCCAATGCTCTGACTGTGAAGCTAGGCTCACACATGAATGCTGTGGTAGTTTACTCAACAAGGAATCACCAGGGAAGGTATGACAACACCTGGCTCTGTAGGCCATTTCCTGTATTATGTCTCCTAATCTAACATACTGCTGTTTTGGTCCTCTACTGATATCACTATAATGAGGAACTGGGTAATGTTTCCAGCTGCACTGAAACCTGTAGGTTTCATCCTACTAGTAGATGGGAAAAAAAAATAAAATGCAAGACAAAGCTTAGAAAAGGGAAGGAATTGATAGGTCTTAACTGTATCATTATGTAAAATATACTTGCTTCATGTTATGTATATAAACTTGGTATAAACATAATGGTGGTTAGCTGTTGATGTGGCCATTCTACATGACCAGAAGAAATGAACACCAAGGAAGATGCATATTGAATATTAGAACTGTCCTAAATGGAGGGAGGGCAAAACACTACAAAAGGCTGCTGGAAGCTGTGGAGTCTCTTTTGCAGAAGAGGTTAAAATATGGGCAGAGAATCACATTGTGAAAGAATTCCAGAGGCTGGTGAACCTCCTTTGAGTAATGCTCCTCACCAGAGATTCTCCTGGAGCTCTTCCTGACTCATCATTTCTACCTTTGAACGTTTTCTGGGGGAAAAGTTGTCAGCCCAGCCACCAAACCACTGCACTACAAAATTCCAGAGCAGTCCAGCATTTGCCCAGAAAGCAGGAAGAAGGTTCTAAGTCCCACCAGAGCTTGTTTGCTGCAGTGTGATGCCAAACAGCTAATGGCTCCTTACCAAGAGCTGAGCCTGTCTGCAGCCGTGCCATTGGGATTAACCAGCTCAGTTCCCTTCCTCAACTTGGGCAGCTCTGCACTGCATCCTCAGCCCTCAGTGGTGTTGCACTGCATGTAAGAGGGGAGGGAAGCAGCAAATATGCTTTCTAGGTGTGTCCACATCAAATAAATCACCCTGTATGAATTACGGAGTGAGATGGGGTAGACGGCATGATACCACTGTTATAAATGCTGGTGCTGGAGGAGACATATCAGTGTGGACGGAGTGTGGATGTATGGTATGAAGATTAGGTGTGATGGATTAGTGTCGCATTTCTACAGGACTACAGCACTCTCTCAGACCTGTGTGTGGTCAGGCAGCTCCAATGGCCAGAGGGGCAGAACCAGAGCGGAGATTTGGTGGCATTAAGTGGGTGGCCATATTGGGATATGCAGAAACAGTAATTCATCACTCACGTTTATTTCTGATTTTCTGCTGCTTCTGAACAACAAATGGAATTGAAAGTGCAAGCTGAGCAACAGTGGGACTCTTGGGGTTGGCTGCAAGTAACTGACAGGTATAAATTGCAGCTCCTGCAAGCAGTTAGCAGGCCCGTGGGAATAAGAGATATCATAACATGAAAATGAAGGTCAGCTACAATGTTGTGAACATGGAAGGATCACCCACTGTGTTATAGGGTCTTTAGAAACTAGCAGAACTACCCAGCCTTTCACAGGCATGTGTGAATCAGATGACTGTTCAGCAATGCAAATGAGGGGGGATAGCTGCAGGATAGGGCAGAACCCTGAGTCCCCCTGGGGGGTTTGGTCTGTTTGTAGCTGTCAGGCAGGAGGAATCTGCTTTGGGTGTTTCTCACTGTAGTATAACTCCATGGGATTTAATAAACACAGAACAGGAGAGTTGGAGGGAACTCAGGAATCACCCCTGGCAATAAAATCCAAATGTTTCTGTGATGCTTATATTCAAACTGGGATAAAACCCAAAATATCAACTGACTTGCAGTGATCCAACCAACACAGCTTATTTTTGTTATTTCACTCATTGCAAAATACAGTCTATATTTCTACCACAGAAATACACTCTTTTTAATTTTTTTTTTATTTTAAATTGTTATGTTTCTGTGTTCAAAGGAGAAAAAGTCACAGTTTTGGGGAGAAGGAGGATTTACCCCTTTTTCCAGATGGTTTTCAGGTAAAGCATTCAGAAATGTGTGAGTAAGTGACTTAGGAGAGTATGTTTTTCTCTTCAGAAGGGACATGGATAGTTTGGAATTATTACCGGGCATGCACTTGGTGATAAAGCTGGATGCAGAGATTTCAGAACAAAAGCAAAACGACCACAAAGAAAGGCCTATCAGAGACTTCCTTACTTGCTGGGACAGGGAATCCAAAATCGTCAGCATGGGTTTGGTGACAGTTTGTAAGCCCTGCTGTGTGCTCATGAGCAGAGGCTGGTGGGCTCAAAGACAGTTATGGTGGACAGCATTTGGCTCTGGGCTCTTCCTTGCCTATCACTACTGACAATTCCTCACTTAGGCAGAGAGGGGAGGCTTGGGAGATAAGTTGCCCTGAGCCCTCATCTTCTTTTAATGGATTGCTGCTTGCATGCCAATGGGTGGCTTGTCCTCAGGGACAGGTACCTGGAATAATGCAAATTGCGAAAATGAGCTTTAGTTGGAGATGTAATGGACTATGTGGATGGAGTCCAAATGGGGAGATAGAATAGACACTCAGCAATGAATCATATCCCCAAACCCCAAGCAGCTTTTACAGATCTGATGTGTAAGTATGCTTTTCACAGCTGCAGATGAAGAGCATCCTGGTAACAGACTCAGTTTCTGGGAAATTTTGCAGGGATTTTGTGGGCTCTAATCCTTGCTGTACCCTAATTTCCACTCTCTTCACTAGGGCTCTATATGGGGAGAATCTGGTTTTGTTTTCTGTCCAAACCATACAAAAGGCAAATTCTCATCAGCCCCTAGCAGATGTGATGGGCTGCTCGTTATTGAAGATGATGTATTTGGGATTTGTAATTAAAATTAAAGCTATTTGCTATAAAATATGTAGAATTTAATTCCTTTCATTAAATATCTTAGGCTAATTGTTGCATACAGCAGGGAGCAAATGGCGTTGTAATTGCTTGATATCTCATTCTGGTTTGATTAGAAGATGGTAGGAATGGGAAAAAAGAAAGTTAACTCTGAGAAGGGCTTTATCTTTCTTTGACTTCTGCTTGGTGCTAAGCATTTCTAAACTAAAATAGTCATTTTCAAACTGACTGTTATGTTCCTGTCTCAGTGAGAAGGCTATGGGGTTGAGGACTGAAAATGTTTTTATTTAAACCTGGAGAGGTGCATAATAAAGTGCTCTCGGCACTTCATTATGTCTAAGCTTAGTAAGCACCCACTGGTAATATAGAAGAGTTCTCATGATTATTCTTTCCATCCCTCTGCCAGGGAAACTGAGGCACAAAATGACAAAGTGATGGCTTTCATGTCACATAATGTAAGTGGCAAGGACAAAGACTGATCTACAAAAGCCTCCCTTTTCTTTCAAAATTGACAGCTCTGAAATGACTGGTGAAGGTCAGGAAGATGACGGAGGTGTGAGATACTAGTGAGTTCTAGCAGACTTCTCCCATTCCTGTTTTTTAGTTTCTAAATTATAGTCCTCATTCTTCCATACAGTGCACACTAGGCAGAAGAGTCTGCTGTGTGTGGTATTTGAGATAGGTTGTGGGGTGTGCACATCTCTGTACAGGAAATCCAGTTTCTGTTGTAGCTTTGAATACGCACACAGCTTCCTAAAGACACCCACACTATGTACATACCAGCCTCTCTGCAGCTGCCTTATGTGTGAATAGCATCATTTCATCACTAATCCCAGGATTAGCACAGCTAACCATGGAAGAATTTCTTAGTGAAGGAACAGTGTGGTGGGTCAGACCATGCTTCCTCTTTGGCCATTTAAATAGATGGGAACAGGAGATAGTAAGAGTAATGGCAAGGATGAAAACAGACAGAAAAGTCTAGGGACAAAAATATCAAAGAAAAAAAGCTAAAGAGTGGGGAAAAAAAGAGCAAAACTTGTTTAAAGAAACACCAAAAAGCAACTCCACCTGTGAAATACAGGTTTAGAGGGAGCACAATACACTCGTGATAAAGCAGATGGCAAAGCTGTCTTAGTGATTGTGCGATCCAAAGAGCCACGTGCCTGGTGGGTTATGCTGCAGGTATCCAAAGTGCCTCAGGGCACTGAACAGATGTAAAGGGAAGAAGGGAGGTGAGTAGACAAGGCTGACAGAGTTTGGCCTTTCCATGCATATTTGAAAACCAACCACAGAGGGAAACCTTTCCATGGCAGAGGTAAAGACACGGAAATTGCCTTTGTCTATGTCAGAGACTGGCAGGACTGTGGTAAAAGTGGGAAGAACAGCCTCCACAGTGAGTCTCTTCTTCTTTCAGTCTTTAACAGGAGACTTTTTCACATTCCCCTGGTACAATAACTGATACAATACCATTACTGTGGCCTCAGAGAATCCAGTACAGTCGGCCACCCCCATGGCAATCCATCTTCATCAGTGTGCAAGTCAAAGCCCATGCAGCTAACACCAGCCTCCAGCAATGACCCTTTTATTAAGAAGCAGGCTGTGCATGCCCCCAGTCACAGTGCAAGAAGCAGGTTACACCTCAGTCTTTAAAAGATGTTACTATAGCACTTGCTGCTTCAGACTCTGAGCACCTTTTATAATCTTTATTAACATCCTCTCCCAGCATTTCTGCAAGGTAAGAAAATCTCGTTACTTTGATTTTTTCAGGTGAAGAATAGAAGTTGGTTCACCAAGGTCCTTCAGGCACCACAGGTGTCTTTTGACACTATGCTGAAGCATATGCCCTGCCTATTGTCTTTGAAGCTGGACTCAGCTGATGGGCTTCAGAAACTTTGGGAGTGGAGAAATTTACCTTTGTGTCCCCAAATATTTAATGTGATGACTACTTCTCTTGTCCTCCTTTTTATTTATATTGCAAAGAGGTTTGCCACTGGGTTTTTGTCCAGCCTGCCTACCTCGTGACATTCTCTTACTGGAATTTTTGTTTCCCATCTGTGCTGCCAGCTATGACTGGCTTTTGCTAATACAGGTGCGCAGGCACCATCACCGTTTTCAGCTTTTTAAAATAATCCCTCCTCCCGTTCTTAAATAAGATTCTTGTGCATGAATTTTGTCCATGGTATATGTGATATTTAAGTCCAAAACCCAAACCTATAGCTAGCTGCTCTATACCAGGCTCTATTAAGCCTATCTAAGCAAGTATTCTTCCAGGGAGCAGAAGGGAAAGAAGTCTCTGTGGCTGTTGTACTGTCAGCTTTCCTATCCAATTTAATTAGTTCTGTGGGGCTCCTTGACTAAATTTGCATATAATTTACTCTTCCCTCCCTTTCCTTGTTATATGCGTTAATTATTTTCATGCAGCACACTCAGGGCTCACAGATGAAGTGCATATCTGGGCAAACATCTCTGCCTCCAGCAGGCTGTCACCCCAGGGAAGCATGGTCGTGAATAGGTACAGGAAGAGAAAATTCCGTATGATAAATCTAAAGTTAGTCAGATGGAAAGGGGAGAACAGAGCGGGGAAAACCAGTGGCAGTCTGTATCTTTTTTAAGTCTCTGCACACAAATACAGAGGTTGAAGGAGAGTTGCTTTATGAAATGTTATGTTAGCTTAAGGGTCAATCCTGCGTCAGTCCTTTCTGGATTTTGGTTTGGAGCACATGGACAAGATTTTAAGAGAAATAAAACTGCAGCTCTGTTTTGAAATGGGTTTTAGGGGTGCACTCAGTGTGTGCCAAGGCATTGCCTGGTTGCAGGTTGTCCACAAGAGGGAAGTGGTTTAGCACTGGAGCTGGTGATATGTCCAGAGCATGCATGGCAGATGTCATAGCTGAAGAGAGCAAGTGGGACAAAATCAGCTACAAGTTAAAGACTGATGCTCCTGTCATCGCCATCAGGGCTACCGAAGCAATAACACCTTTCTTCAAAACCCAAGGGCTGCGGTGAAACCTGCAGAAACCAGTTTTGTTTATTGGTTAGACAGTGATACATGACGTGAAAAGCTGACAGTTTCATACCTCTGTCTAAAATCACTACAGTCATCAATCAGGACTTGAGTTTCCCAAATAGTTCTCCGCTCCTTTGGAAGGAGAGGTAAGGTGCTACCTCCTGGAGCCAGCAGTGACTGCAGGCTCCAGCTCCCAGGTCCTTCTGCTTCTCCTTTTGTTGTGAGGAAGTAAAAAAATATGAAATTTAAAAATCTGCCTACATACTGACAGAAAAGCAGATTTCCTCCTCACACTCAATTGCAAAATCTAGGTTTATCTTCACCTTTCCCTTTCTATTTATTTGCTTACAGGGACATAGAGGAATTCAGGCAAGCATCCCACTTTTTTCTGTGGTGGAGCCCTGGTTTGACGAGACGAGGAAGGGGACTGGTCGCTGCTCTGCTGTGCATCCAAATGAATAGCAGCAATCTAGCTCTGCATGATAAGCACAAAATATGGTCATTTAATGCCAGATGATCTCCTGTTGTGCAAGGTAAAATGGTTCTACATCTCTGTATTACAGAGCAGAACCACTTAACCATGGTCCAGAAGTACATTTTGGTATCTCCCTAAGTAACGGTTTTACTGATAACTAGCAGCCTATCCTGTGGCCCGTAGTTACTTCTAAATTTATCGGTGGAGAAGCGGTTTGTGGGAGCTACTGCATCTTGATTTTGTTATTAATCCATCTGTACAGCTGTGCTCTTCCTCCATGGTAAATGTCAGATATGGGAATTTGCAGAGTGGACAGAGGAAATGCGATGTCTGGAAGGCACAGATTATTGGCTAAATAAACCTCCCCCAGGAAAGCTTCTGGAGAAATGGGAGCAGGGGGAGAGGAAAAGGGAAATCTGTAACACAAAGAGAAAATTTAGTTTAAATACCTCAGCCAATGAAGCAGAGATTAACACAACATGAGCAAACAATTTATTTTTTTTTTGACTGCTTTGTTTACTGCATAATTTAAAGGAAGATTTTTGTCGCCCTTTGCTAGGTAATTGAATTTTTATAGTGCTGTTAACAAAAATATGCATCAAATGTGACAATTATTATTTTTTCAATAGAATTTTATATTATTTCAGTCTGAGAGAGATATGAGAAAACATTAAGTTTTACTCTGAAGATGTATTCTGAAACCACATCTATGATTTAGTACTTCTTAAAATTAGTGAAATAGTAGGACGTCTTCTCTACTTCTGTGAAAAAATTCTGGGTTTTCAGTGAAAGTAGTTATATTTTAGGTCATAAAAGAGGGGCTAATCTTGAGACACTTTTGGGTAAAAATCCCATTTTTTTCCATGGGAGTTTTGTCAGGGTAAGGGAGAAGGCTGCTTCAAGATGCATAAATGTACGTAAAAAATGTCAGTTTCAGTATGTCATTTATTTGAGTGTTGAAAAGAGCATCATCCTTTCATGTCCCATACAGTGAGGCAGTAAATAATTTTTAAAAGGTTTGTAGATAAAGAAAAATACATGTAAGCCTTTGTGATTGATTCTGGCCCCTTACTTATGTCACTACCTTGGTTTCTGAGGGACATTCTACAGAACAAAGCTGCAGAATTCAGTTATGTTCATGAGTGGCACAACAGTGTGAATCTCTACAGCTTGGCTCTACAGTCCATGAGATATAAACTGGTGGAGTTAAAAAAATATTTCCTTTTCTTTTTTACTAATGGGAAAAAAAAAAGAAAAGATATTTTGAACATCTCTTGAGATTTATTTGGGGAAGTAGGGAAGCATTTCTTAGAAGTATACGTATCCTTTGAAGAAGAAATGGCATTATTTCCAGAATGAAGAAAATGATGATTTAAATATGTTTTCCCATAATAGAACCACTCTGTTGATGAACAGTAGTTTTCTGGCTACCTCCAGAGGAATTAAGCTCATGGATTATATAATACATCTGTGAAAGCTTGTCTGATTGCCCAGTAATTGTGACCTTGTTGTGGGTTGTGCAATTAAGCATTAAGCTACTATTTGGCACCGTAATTAATTGTGTTTTACTTTTCTGATAGGATTGTTGACAATACGGAACAAAATTACCGGTAACAACAAAGGGGTGGGAATAACAGCACTATCTAAGCACCATCCTCATGCAGCACTGCAGGTGCTCCTCTCCAGCATGGAGGAGATAATTAAGCAGCCAAAGAGCTAATGACAGTGGGGAGACTGACACATCCAGTGTGAAGGCTTTTAGGGCAGACACCAAAATCTTTTTGCTTTCAATCCAATCCAATGTGTTATGCCTAAAGAGTTAGATGGGTTCAACATGGAAGGGAGTAGTTTTGCAAGGCAAATTTGAGGATACGTCTTTTTGGATATTTTCCAACACCAGAACAGGGCTTCCCAAATATAAATGGTTGTCTGGGAACATGTAAAGCAGAAACATTTTAGAAACATTTTTTGAAGAAATCACGCCCAAAATATAGACATTAGTCAAATTGAAGGTGGGTTTTGGGGTCACAGTGAGAGAGAGAAGATCAAGATGAGAAAAAAAGCTATGTTTACAGGAAAAGACAAATGGCTCTGGTAGGGATCTTAACTCTATGACCCTCCAACCAAGGTGCCAAAATCTTCAGGTGACCAAGAGCCAAGAGGAGCTTACCTGGTACCACAAATAGAGAAGGGACTTTTGGAATGGTTCATGGACAGGAAGCTATGTGATCACAACATTAATTGCTAAGCAGGAATTCCCATGTAGCTCTCCCATAGGACAACTCACTGCAGACACCTCTCTCAACTCAGTGGATTTTCTTGTCCTGCCCACTAAGGAATTTTTTCTGTGCATTGCTCCCTGCACCCACAGTGTCCTCCTGCTCACTGCATGATGTGGCTGAGCCTGAAAGCCATCTCTGAACTGCTGAAGAGCTGCAGGTCCCCATGTGATAATACACAACCAGAATGTGAAAGAAGAAATAATTTTTTTGGTTCTTTCATGCTGAGAGAAACAAGAAGTCTAAGTATCCCCTGTGACTGATTTTAGTAATGAAAAGAGAGGAAGTACCAAAGGCTTTTTATTGTGGTGTAGGCATCCTTCTCAATTAAACACATTTTGTCTTGGACCTCCTCCTCTTTGGACTCTGCCATCTTTTGAGTAGTACATCAACAGTACGCCCTTTTCTGTCATGATGTATTGTACTCGTATATCTTCAGACGGAGCTTTCTTTCTAATGATCTATTAGTGAAATGCATCATTTGAGTGAGGATGATGATGATGATATACTACTCCATAGATGATGCCATCCAAAAGAAAGAAAAGGTCAGACAACAAATTCAATAGAGTTATTGGATAAAAGTCAGGCAACATATCATCTCCGAGGTCGCTTTCCTAATGCCAAAGAGGATTGCTGATACAAGCAATGCATTTCGGGAACCATTTCTTTTACGACTGTGCCTGAACTGGCCACTGAATGTCAAAGGGAAAGCACTAGTTTGTACCACATGAACTGAGAGAGTAACTAAATAGTTTTGTGTCTGAGACTATGCATATGACAAATTCAGTGTCAAATCCCCAGGCAGCATGTATCTTCTGTTCTTCTGGTTGTGTTTCCATCTTCTGGGTGCACATTCACAAATGTTGCATGAATGCCTCTCTGCCTAGGCTAGTTCTAGATTAGGTGCATGCTTGTGGAACCTGATCGCTTGGTTCACTGCAGTCATTTAAGATGCTAGCAAATAAGCTTTTATTGTGAGTTTATGTTACCAGTGTAGGATTATAGAATAGTACCTACAAAATTCTTACTTCATTGCAATGGTTTCCTTCATCAAGTCTGAAAATATATTTTAAGATCATTCCCTCTGCCTCTTTTTCACAGCATTCAACCCCCCTTCTATGCTCAGGCTGAAAAAAAACCAATATTCAGTGTACCTTAGAGGGAATTAAAAAAAAACCAAACAGTATGATTTTTCTCTTCTCTCATTTCTTGTTTGCTTTTCTAAAGTCCTAGAACCTTGCTATGGAAGGGCATTGAGAAACACATAAATAGTGTGCCAAGCTGTATCCCAAAATGGCTTAATTGTTTAATGCCTACTGAAATGTAAATGAAGCTTATGAGAGCTCTAAGAGATTCATCTGTCCATCCAAGGTCAATATATTGAGTAAGGTGCTATGTGCTATGGGGAGGGGTTTTCCAATGAATATTCTTGATTTTCAGAAAAAGGCTTCAGCCTGGCTTCTACTTTCAAGTCCCTATATCTGCATTTGCTGATAATGATGAACAGTTCTGTAGTGCTGAGATGTGACATCTGACTGCTTGATTTTGCCATTTCACATGTGAAAATGACATGTAATGCAGCAGTGGAAATGAGAGCTGGCACTGGCCTTGGAAAATTGGAAAGGATGCTTTTGAAGTTAAGGGCAGTTCTGTGCTATATTTCAAGATGATGGGAATGAGCTGGTACCAGTGGCTAATCCGCTAACTTCCCCTTTTCTGCAGAGCATGGGGTGTGCTAGGAGTTGTATCATTGTAAGGGTGGTCAGACACCTCCCAGCTGGAATCTGTGTATGGCCTGTGAAGTACTGTGGAATAAATTCAAAACATGATGCGTACACTTCATCTGTTCCACCAGGATTTTTCTGGAGGTTTTTAGGCTTTTTTTTGTTTGTTTTTTTTTTTTTTCCCGTGCATCATTGACACAAAAGACTGATTATTGCCAGGGAAATTGCACAGTGGGAAATCTTAGCACACCTAAGTCTACCTCCAGTGGGGTCTTTTTTGGTAATGAAGTGAGAAGTTGCTTTTGGGGAGAGTGTAGAGAAAGATTCATCCTGCCTTCAGCTGGCTTCCTGAAAAATTCAACTCGTTAATAGTTGGAAACAACTGATTTGAGGCCTGCAATTCTTGTCTTCTAGTCAGAGGTAACATGCAAAACATTGAATGGGAATTCAGAGATTTATTACACTTTAAGGAGTAAGAGTCTAAACCAGCACAATCACAGAGATTCATTACGCACAGAATAATTCCTGCAGAAAGCTTAGAGAGTCTTAGCATTTCTGCCCAGCTCCATAATCTTTCTGTCACCTCCTCTTGTTTCAAGAAATGTGTTTTCAGGAATGCTCATGCTTTTTAATCTGAAGATGTTTCACTGCACTTAATTTGCTTCAGTATTATTAAAGTATTATTATAATAACATGATTTTCCTGGTTTGAGTTAGGGAATCTAACAAGACAGAAAAATCGGAACTGTGAAGGTGTCCTTGTTTTAATATCTTGAGCAAATTTCTGGTAATGGTGTGTCGTGTCAAATGCAGTTTGTAAATTATACAATGCCATTTCATGATAACATTTTCAGCTATTCCAGGCTTGATTCTGGTTAAAATTAAACTGAGAACCAGTTTATCATATAGAAGTGTATGTCCATGAATCACTGAGTTAGCCCTAGGAAGGATGGATCTACGTATCTGCAAAAGCTAAAGATGTTGCAAATACAACTGCAAAATAAGTGTTGTAAGTATATGTATGCATGTATAGTTAGACAAAAGAACCTATATACACAGACAAGCAACTTCTGAGTATGTCTGTAGTTATCTAAGTTGTAGATATATTATCTATCCTATCAGCTTCACTACCCTCTTTGAGGACAGCTACTATAGAGCTGATTGACAATTTAAAAGATGCAAACACATGTCCCTATAATATACAGTCGTAAGAATTACCTAAGAGTAAAACAAAACTCATACTGATGAGAGAAATGTTCCAGTATGACGAATTAATAATACCTTAGTATTAAGTATTTGTAAATACATTTTTGCCTCTCAGCATTATGAGTGAGCATCAAGCTAGGCTGAACCCAATCTAGTTGCCTGCTATTTTCTTCATTGTTTCCAAGTAACACCAAACAGAACTTAGTAATTGGTAACAGATCTTTTCCTACCAAGACTTTTTTTTCCATCTTTGTTCCTTTCTTTACCTCTCCTCTCATTATTTTTCTGAATCCCTGCTTAGCCTGGACTCAGTTGAACTGTGCTCTAACAGTGCACCAATTCACATTATAGTGCCAGTGTCTCCCCATCTGAGTCCATGAACTGAAAAATTAACTCATTGCACCTGCAGCCTGATTTCGCAGTATGCCAAACTTCCTCTTTAATAAATAAATAAACAAATAAATAGATAGATAAATAAATAAAGTGCCATTTTGCTGCTAATAGTATTTGCGTCATTTTGCAGCTGTGTTCACTTTGAAGTGAGCAGTCAGTGATTTTTGAGTTAGCTATGTGAAGTGGAAAAATAACGATGGATTAGGTAGTCTTTTGTCACTTTTGGGCCAGAATTTTCCTTATGCCTGTGTGAGTGCTGGCCATGTACTGCCTGGCAGTAGGGAAAAACAGATTCCAGTGCAGGTCCTGCTGGAAGAAAAATTCTGAACATTTAGCTTCTCATCATTTCCCCTCTATTCCCTTTTTACAATGAGTGTTAATAAATAACTTTGGGGAAAATGGCTTGTAATCTTTCATCACTCAAATGTGCAACAATGAAAATTAAAATGAAGGAGAAACTGATAAAATGCCCAATACCTTGTCAACATTCTTTACCCAAAGCAATGAATAGTAAGAAACAGAAGCAGCTCTTAGTGAGAAGATTTGGAGGTTTGAGACCAATCTTGATTAGGCTTTTCCCCCTAATTTGTTGTACAGCTTATAACATCTCTTTCAAGACAGAATAATATAGGTCAATAGCTGACTTAAAAATCTTTAAGAACCAGAATGATTAGTGGTTTTGAGCAGGAGCCATTAGCCGATTCACCAACTTGTGTTCTTTTAGAGATGAGCTTGTCTTTGGGCAAGAAGCATAAATCTGACCCTCCAAACTCCACTGTTTGCATAAAATAAATCAATACTCAGCTTTACCAAGGCACACATTGATTTGCTCAGAAGGAAGGAGAGCCTGATGATTACATGCTCTTTTTTGATTTTGTTTTCTTCAGGAAATTATACTTATGGTGCTGTGTGTCCCTGTCTTTCTGATAGACTCTCTCACACAATTTCTGCCAGATTTCAGCCAGTGTGCAGGATGTTAAAAATATTTTATATCTGAAAAGTTTTGTAGAAAAAAAATTAAAAGTAAAGAAGTAGAGACAGGCTGAGAGTGTTTGGCTTGTTCAGCCTGGAGAAGAGAATACTCGGGAGACACCTTATGGCAACCTTCCAGTAGCTAAAGGCGGCCTACAAGAAAGCTGAATAGGGACTTTTACAAGGGCATTTAGGTATAGGAAAAGAGGAATGGCTTTAAGCTGGAAGAGGGTAGATTTAGACTAAATATTAGGAAAAAATTCTTTATTGTGAGGGTGGTGAGACACTGGCACAGATTACCCAGAGAAGCTGTGGCTGCCCCATCCCTGGCAGTGTTGAAGGCCAGGTTGTACCTGGCTTTCAGCAACCTGGTCTAGTGGAGGGCATCCCTGCCTGTGGCAGGGGCATTGGAACTAGGTGATCCCTTCCAAGCCAAACCATTCAATGCTTCCATGATTCTATGATGTTAGGTAACACCTGCCTGTAGCAGCAGAGACTCCTCCAAAGCTCTTGGGGCATGTTTTCTGATATGCTCATCCACGGGTAGCTGCTTGAATCTCTTGTTTGACTCCTGAGCTCAGTTCATAGCTCAATCTAAGCTATTATTTCATGCCATACTGGGCAACACTGAACAGGAGAGCTTGACTTCTTGGGTCGCAAGATCCCTTTTTATAATCCAGGGAGGAAACTTCCTTTTCCTGTCCTGTCTTAACCCATTTTTGGGTCTAAGCTTTTTTGGAAGAAATCAAGGTATTTCAGGTACATTATTAGAGCCAAAGAAAGAACTCTGTCCTCACTGAAGCACCTGGGTGCCACTGAAATATTGACGTGTCCACATACTTCATAGACCGTCCTGTCTCTTCTGGCCCTTATCTCAACATCTTCTCAAAGCAGATAGGCAGCTCAATGCATGTTCACCTGAGTATAGGCATGTGCAGAGATGAGGGCATTTTTCCAAGTCTGGCAGAAATGTAAAATAGGCTACCATAACTCTTCTCCTTCACTGTCCCAAGTTTTCCAGTACTTTTGTTTGGCAGCATGTAGGTGACTTACTTGAACCCCAAGCTCCCTCTGGCAAGCAGTGACTTCATATAAACTCTTTCTACCTACCAGACACCAAACCATGAGCTGCTGGAGAGAGGAAAATATAGACAGGGGACAGAAGATTATATATAAGGCAGTGCAACTGGCTTTTTTTAGGCCCATTTAAAGGCAGCAGCCAGTGGAAAGAGAGGTGGTGGGTGCTGGTGAGGTGTAACTTTTTGTGGTTTGCACAGTTTCCTTCTACAAACTTATTTCTGCAGCTGCTCTTATTAAATGGGAAATCAGGCAAAAAGCTTTTGATATTGCCTTTGTCTGTACATGGTGGGTTTCCCCTCTTCCACACTGTTGTGTTGAGGGGAATTTTTGCCCTGGCTGGGCTTACTAGTAGAAAATGCAATGGGAAGAGAGCAAAGAGGGTTCAGATCCACACTGGAGCATGTAGCTTGCCCTAAGTACTGAAGGGGGGGGGGCAGCCTGGAAGGCACGATTAGCAATGATTGTTATCATCAGGAAAGTGATTCATAAATATTCCATAAAACAGGGCCCAGAACTGCACAAGCAACAGCAAATATTGTAGTAGATTTATTAGTGGAGCATGAAACATTTATATTTTTCAGATGACAGGGCAGATGATGACTGTGTTATGCTAGCAGGCAGGATGAACCTCATTTGAAAAGTGCCTCGTAGGTGATGGCTAGATATGACAGCAAGATGAATTAAGGTCTTTCAGCATCAAGATGGTGTGATAGACCCTGGGAATTGAAAGCTAAACACCAGTGGTATCCTTCAGAAAGCAGCTGAGCTTTCTTTGTCTAAGTCAAGGCACAGCCTTGATAATTGTGATGCCCCAGTGACATTGGCAGGGATTGAATTCTTCTGCCATCTTTTAGCAGGATGGCTTACCAGAATAAACATTTAGGGCTTCAAATTAAAGTTATATTTAGCAAGAGATTGAGTGAAACTGTGCTGCTGAGAGACCTGGACATTAGCAAACAACTTTGTTGAAGGGGTTTTAAGCCAATGACAACTTCTTTTTCTATTATTCATTAAACACATTATACCCCAAAGCTGAAAAAGAGCTGGACTGGGGTGTCTTTGTAGAAAAAGCTACTTGAGAAGGACAGTTGAGTTTGATATGACTTGAAGCTGAAGCCGAGGTAGAGCGAATGAAGTAAGTAATTGGACAATATGTAACTTAAAACAGTCAAGCTCTTTGGAGTTATGGTGTTTAATTATAACCCATGTCAGTTCTTGAAGGAGAAGGAAAAGGCCATGGAATAGAATCAAATAGGGCTTCCCTCAGCCATCAGCTGCCCAGGCGAGAGGCTGCCATTTTTATCTTTTCTGCATTTTTCATGCTCTTCTGGGTTTTTCCATTTTGAGCTGACACTTCATTTTTGATATAAGCCCATTTCCAGATGACAGATCTTTCCACCTTTTGCTCTGTTACCATGTTTAAATACATTTTCTTGAAGTAGCCCAGCATGTGAATGAGTTTCACACCTCCTTTAAAATGTATGTGCAGGTGGATCGAAACTGTGCCTGAGATGGCAGCTAGTCTGACTTATATCCTGGGAATGTGTCCCCTGTGAAATTTCAATGTATCCATCAAGATCATCTACCTTTCACGCCCAAATGCTTTGAACTCAGCCATGGTCTGACAAATGGCAGTGGTCTTCTTCAGAGAAGAGAGGAAGTTGTGCACCAAGGTGCGCTTTTTCTTCTCTTTCTCAGGCATGAAACAAGTTTTGTCTTTTCCTCCCCCCCTTTTTATTTTTTCCCTATTTTTTTTTTTTTTAAGTGAAATCTACAAAATTCAAAACCCACAAAAACTGAAAGCCAAAATCTGAGCTCTTCCTTCTTTTGGGGGTGTTTTATATTGTGCATAGTTTAGTCAGTACTGGCCTAATTCACAACAGTGTGTTTGCTTTCATTTCATTGAAGAATGAATTATTGTTGTATACTATAATTAATCATCTCAAATTGTCTGATCTCTCTGAGACATTAATTTATCTCCCCCTTTAAAAGCCACATTCATTCATGACCATCACTAAAAGGTTTGTGTCTTCATCTTACCAATGATCTGAATTTCATGGTGAATATTTTTGTTGCTGGAGGACTTGAGGAGATTATGGGAAGCCTGCAAGACGAGCAGATTGCCTATCCTGTATTGATATTGCACAGTGGCTGTATTGGCTGCAAGCAAGCTGGGAGCCCTTGAGATTTAGCTTATATCTATTTTCAGCCTGGTCAGCTCCAGCTACAAGCATTGCTAGACTAGCGAGAGAAAAAATATAGGTAAACTATAGAGAAAAATGTGCACCCGAAATTAAAAACAGGACTAAGGCTTGGCAGAAGAGCAATGTTTCTTGGCTTTTATCATAGGTGTATTACAGCACCTGTGGCATTATCCTGGTATTTTGAGCTGACATGGCCTCTACTTTCCCTCTAGTCTGGATTAAAGGCAAGAGATTCCCATGGTCTCATGTTTGTCCAATATTTCTTAGTCCAGCTAAAGTTTGTAGGGAGAAATTCTTTTAATATTAGAACAGCTGTTAAAGTTGGAAGAAATGCAATGAACTTTTGGGCTTCAGTTCTCTCTGGGGTGCCTGGCAATGCAAGTAATGTGTCATTTATGTGGCTTGATTCATCCTTCTGGACAATGGGTATAATCCATTTAGTTATTTTGTCAATATGGTGCAAAATTATTTTATGTGCTTTTGAAGAGTATTCAAAGAGTTGGATGAAAGAGCACTTACAGCTAAAATGGATTTGTTATATGATGCGAATCTGCTAGTGCAGGGCGTTCAGTGCAAGCTGAATTGTCTTTTGTGCCTGGCACAATGCATTCTTTTTTTATTTGCTCATACCAAGACTGGAAGTTACATGTTTGGCAACAAGTAGGTCTCACAGGAGTTTGGATGTCAGATTTGAATGAGCTTTCATTGCATAATGAAGAGAAGAGAGGGAATGACCCCCTAAAAAAGAATTTCACCAAATTTTTCCCATGGAAATTGTGTTATTAGAGTAGCTATTGAGTTAAAACAACATTTGAAATCCCAACAAACCAAGACAAATCATAAAACTGCAAGGAGCAGGAAAAACGACACACAGCACACAAACAATGTAAATTAAGACAAAGAAAATTACTGTAACTGCCAGTAGTCCCTAAAACATTAGGGACTAATTTCTAACAAACCATTAGCTGCATGGGGAATTGTCAAACATTATTAAATATAATTTGCTGCATCTGTTTTATTATAGAATTCATTTGGTGCATATGCTATGTATGTTGTATACTATTTTTTTTTCTTTATGTACTATTTCTTTCTTCAAGCCTTACCTGACATAAAAGTGTAGTACAGCAAGTGGATTAGGATTTATTTTACCTCTGCTGGTGGAACTCAATTTGTGTGTTTGCATGCACTCTTACATGTGAACCACTTTCCCTTCTGCCTCAGCTCTCCTCCCACAAGCAGCTGCACACGAATGTTTCTGCATTACAATCAGCAACCAGCCCCCAGCAAGTGCTCTTTTGGCTGCCTAATACTATGAATGTATGCATGGAGGACATGGTTTGCAGCCTCTGCAGGGGTGCTGTTACCATCAGTATCATTGTGCCATTAATATTTAAAAAGAACCATGCTCTGAATTGAATTGGGTTTTCTTAAGCTAATATTCAAAGAATAGGTGAAAGCTTGCTAGCATTGATATTATCCACATCAGCCAGCCAATGCTGTAATCTTGATCAAAAATAATAATGTCATCCATAACACTGTAAAGATTTATTAGTTGTGACAGACCTATATGTTAACAAATCACTACGTGGCCCTGAATACCAAGTAAACAGAACCAGTCTCATAAGGAATAGTCAGACCTTCTGGGAACCCTATTAATGAGTGTTTCACATGAGAAAAATTAGTCCAAAAATAATAAAGATCTCTCTCTGTGTGTGCGTGTGTTTGTGTCTGTTAGCGTGTGTGCATGAGTGATGGATGCCTGTCTGTCCACTTTGGCTTTTCTAGAGTCAGGATGGGGGATGGATGTCTAGCAAACCAGAATGGGCCCAGTAAGTATCTTCTGGTGCAGTTCTGGTTTGGGTTCTGTTGTAATTTGAATTTGTTCTGATTTTGTTCTACTTACCTTTCTATAAACTTCAGGATAACTCACACTGAGTTGTTTGGAGAAGGTACCACAGTTAGAGTGACTTTTAAGCTTGATTTGACTCCTTCATTACAATTGTTTAAAATGTTCATTCCTATGTTGATTTTCTGACACTCATTCTGATAGCTTTTCCTGGTCAGATGTGCAACACACAGAGTCAGGAATCTCCTTGTGATGTTAAGGCTTTAAGAAAAAAAGTTAAAATAATGGAAAAAGCAGACTTACGTTATCCATTTACATGTAGCTCTTTGTGATGTCTCCTTCTCAGGTGTTCTAGTGGCGGAAGTATCTTCAAAAAGGAAAAGACATGTGGTCAGTGGGGCAGAATCCAGCTGGAGGTCTGTGACTAGTGGAGTCTCTCAGGGGTTGGTGCTGGGACCAGTGCTGTTTAATATTTTCATCAATGGCCTGGATGAGGGAACTGAGTGTACCCTCAGCAAGTTCGCTGATGACACTAAACTGGGAGGAGTGGCTGACACACCAGAGGGCTGTGTTGCCATTCAGCGAGACCTGGACAGGCTGGAGAGTTGGGCAGGGAGGAACTTGATGAAATTCAACAAGGGCAAGTGTAGAGTCCTGCATCTGGGGAAGAACAACCCCATGTGCCAGTACAGGTTGGGGGCTGACCTGCTGGACAGTAGTGAAGGGGAAAGGGACCTGGGGGTCCTGGTGGATAGGAGGATGACCATGAGCCAGCAATGTGCCCTTGTGGCCAAGAAGGCCAATGGCATCCTGGGGTGCATTAGAAAGGGGGTGGTTAGTAGGTCAAGAGAGGTTCTCCTTCCCCTCTACTCTGCCTTGGTGAGGCCACATCTGGATTATTGTGTCCAGTTCTGGGCCCCACAGTTCAAGAAGGACAGGGACCTGCTGGAGAGAGTCCAGCGCAGAGCCACAGATATGATTAAGGGAGTGGAACATTTCCCTTATGAGGAGAGGCTGAGGGCGCTGGGACTCTTTAGCTTGGAGAAGAGGAGACTGAGGGGTGACCTCATCAATGTTTACAAATATGTAAAGGGTGAGTGTCAGGATGATGGAGCTAGGTTTTTTTCAGTGATGTCCAGTGATAGGACAAGGGGCAATGGGTGTAAACTGGAACATAGGAGGTTCCATGTGAACATCAGGAAAAATTTCTTTACTGTGAGAGTGACAGAGCACTGGGACAGGTTGCCCAGGGGCATTGTGGGGTCTCCTACATTGGAGATACTCAAGGCCTGCCTGGACAAGTTCCTGTGTGATGTACTCTAGGTTACCCTGCTCTTGCAGGGGGGTTGGACTAGATGATCTTTTGAGGTCACTTCCAACCCTTAGGATTCTGTGATTGGTTCTGTGATTCTGTGACATTAGTATCTGGCATCTGAGGAGTCCTGTCCCTGAGAGCAATACTGCTAAATCCCCTCCTAGCTCTGCAGACAGTATCTGTTTCCTGCCTGGGAGAAAGCTTCATTGTCAAGACAGCTGTAGAAAAACCTATCAGCACCAACATTCACTCTCCTGACAGTGTTTTGACCCAGATTGACCAGAACCCCTCTTCTTGGTCCTCTTAAAAGATATGGCAGGGTCAGCTGGACAGTCTTGTAGCCCACTTTTTCTGCTGGAACATGTAATTTATGGAGCTGTAATGGATAATGTGTTAGGGTAACATTTTTTAGAGTGCTCTATCTCATAGGTACAGAGCCTCTGATATTATTGGAGGAATGCATCATCAGCTATGAAGTGCACCCTTGAGGCAAAGTCTAAATATTAGAATACTCTTTATATATATGCAGAAGTGAGACCAGAGCGGTGTAGTGATTTGTGTAAGGGCATATGGCTCCTCAGAGATGGAACTAAGGACTGAACCTGGCCTCCTGCTGACACTCCAAGTACTGCAGGGCTGCCTTTTCTACCCATCTCACTCACAGACAGCCTTTTCCCATGGTTTAGACATCATGATAAATGTCACATGTTGATAACACATAATTGATAACTGATAAATTTTCTACTTGGAGTTGGATGATGTGAGAACACAGAGAAGGCTTGAATGCCTTTAATAGTGCATATTAAAATGCATAAAAACCAGACAAATCGCATTTGCAGGTACTTCTGATTGAGAGAAGGAGCTTTTGCCAGAGCATTTAACATCCATGACACTGGGATATTAGGACCAATGGTTAGGGAAACTGTGAGATGGGACCAAAGCAGCAATTTGGTCCTCATATTGTGAACATATAGAAACCATGGTAAGGTAATGTGAGATGCTTTGATAGAAAATACCTATAAGGAAGTTAGCAACAAGGCAGATCCAGGCTTTCTTCACAGCAGTGCATGGTGGGAAGGTCAGAAACAATGGGTATAAACTGAAACAGTATAAGTTCAGACTCGATATGAGGACAGTGAAACACAGCAACAGGTTACCTCTAGAGACTGTGCTGTCCCCATCCTTGAAGACTTTCAAGACATAACTAGTTAAAGCCCTGAGCAACCTGGTCTTGTCTCACAGCTGATCTTGCTGTGAGCTGTCCTCAGCTGTCTTATGATCCTATACAAATGGGACTCACTCCACCCCAGAGGCTTACCTGGGAACCAGAAGTGTGTTGTTCCCAACAGCAGAGTGAGGATGTACCAAGAATTATTCAGCAACTGTGCAATGGAGTTAGGGTGCAAACAAAGAAACCAGGATTTGGCCTTTGCTGACCAGCTGCTCAATATTACCAGCTAATCTTTATTTTCCCTCCTAACCCAATTCAGGCCAAAGAAAGCTTTTGTACTTCTCTTTGTCTCTCTCTTTCCCCTCCTGAAGTTTGTGTAAGGCCATGGATGTGAGGTCTCTTCTGAATTAGAAGAAAGTGCTCAAATATAATGGCAGATAATCATATATGTCCTTCTATGCCAGGCTTTTGCATATTATTCCAAGCTCTGCTTGCTCTGCTGGAAGGGAAATATTAAATACTGGACTGATATCCCCCATGTGGCAGCATCTATGCCTAGACCATCAAATTAGTCAGTGACATACTACTGGTGAAAAATTCATCCGTCTCCCTAGTGACATGTCTCCTGCCAAGATACTTTGGGCAAGGCACAACCAAGAAGCAAATTTACAAAAGGTGGGACTTTTTAATGCTGCAGATGCTGTTTGTGGTTGTTTTTTACGCTTGTTTGGTGTCAGTTTGTGGTTTGTCTTTTTTTCCAAAAGGGTCTTGATGCCATATATGCATAGGTTATTTTTTCCTCATTTGTGCACTAGTTTCCCTCTTGTAAATATGTCTATGGAAACAGATGCTGGATTACGATGGAAAAAGAAATATTTTAAAACCTGGGTCCAGGGTAACAGTAATAGTATGTAAACATTTCTAGAATCACAGAATAGGTTGGGTTGGAAGGGACCTTAAGGGTCATTTAGTTCCAACCCCCTGCCATGGACAGGGACACCTTCCACTAGACCAGGTTGCTCCAAGCCCTGTCCAACCTGGCCTTGAATACTTCCAGGGATGGGACATCCACAGCTTCTCTGGACAACCTGTTCCAATGCTTCACCACCCTCATAGTAAAGAATTTCTTCCTAATATCTAACCTCAATTTACTGCCTTTCAGTTTAAAACCTATATGCCCTTGTAAAAAAACCCTCTCCAGATTTCTTGTAGGCCCTCTTTAGGTACTGGAAAGCTGCTATAAGGTCTGCTCAGTGCCTTCTCTTCTCTAGGATGAAGAAGCCTAGATCTCTCAGCCTGTCTTCATAGGAGAGATGCTCCAGCCCTCTGCTCATCTTGTCCTCCTCAGGACTTGCTTTAACAGGGTTCATGTAGTTAGAAATCCCCCAGCTCCGAACTCCCAGGACTTCTATGTGTGGCCAGGGTTAAAATCCAGATCTGTTTTTTCCAATCTGAGCTCACCTCTAATAATTAACAACTCTCTGCTGGATTAATGAACATGTCAGTGCAAGAATCTCATGCCCATTTTACTTATTTTCGGACCTGTCTGTATTAGCACATAACTTACTTAAAAAAAAAAATCTAGTGTTACTCATTGCAGTATTTGGGAGTTCTGAAAAATTGCCTGCCACTAGAGGTTATTCAAATTCTAGTCTTGATGTATTAGCCTAGACAGTTTTAAAGCCATATCTACAGCAAGTAGTTAGCCATACTGCTGAACAGACATTTTTCTAAATGAACTACAAGGAATAGCCTATTGTGGTTAGCTTATTTTATTTACAGCATTTCGCATGGTGTGAACATTAAAAATTTACAGAGTGATATTGATTTGCAGCTCCATCAAACCATTTCTACCCAAACTACGGAACTAAACTGTTTAAGGAAAGGTGCCTTATTCAAATGACTATTTGTGCTGCTCTGAAGGCAGCCCTCCGAGGGGCAGACATAAATTCACCTCCTGGCAGAAAGTTAAAGAGGAGGTTCAGAAAGTAAATAATTGCCAGGAAGCATCAGGAAAAGAGTCTTGCTGGCGTGTGTGATGCACGAGAGCTGGAGGAGGCTGGTGTGTCTGATAACGTTTTAACAAATGCGTTCTCTGCGCGTCTCGCAGCCGGCTGGGACGCAGGGTGGCACTGTTGTCAGCCGCTTGGCTGGCTCGGAGGCGTCACCCGTTTTCAGCGGGTAGAAAAGACTTTCTGTCATCTTTGTCAGTCCCCAGATAAAATAGGCTAACAAATCTGAATAGACCAGAAAGCCAGATGATACTGGTTAATGGCACAGAGCTTTGCAGTGACACTTCTGCCTGATAAGTGAGTCACACAAGGGAAAAAGAAAAAAAAAACCCAAACCCTCTAAAAATCTAGAATGCCACAGAAGTCCAAGTAAAAAAACACCACCAACAACAAAAAAAAAAACAAACAAAACCAGACCACAAACACACAAAAAAAAGTGTGTTCTGGAAATAAAGATGCCCTTCTCAACGCCATTAATGGGAACTTAATTAGGCGTAAGATTTATGAAAGGTATTGGAAATGTGATGTTTTTCCCATTAGGAGAAAACTGGACTAGCTTCAAGTCTGTGGGAGAGCTGGGCGAGATTCGTAGGTAAAAAGATACATCTCCATCAAGAAAGATATATTTGAAACATCTGGTAAAGTTCTTTGGTCAGTGATGTGTATGTCTTCAAAAATATATATAGAATCCATTTGGTCCCCTCTGTACTAGACACGTGAAATTGAATTGTATTTCATGCAGATGTTATAAACTAGATTATTTGGCTTTCAGTGTCTCTGCTAGCAAGTTTTGCTCGCACTTTGAAACTAAACTGCAAGTATTTCAAAAGAATTTGCAGTGGTGGGATGACTAGGCTTCACTTGTAAAGGCAAAGAGATGAAAATCCAGATACTTTGGAAGTACTAATTTGATTCTGTAGCTGTTACCCCTCCCCCCCCTTTTTTTTACACTGCTATAACCCAAACAGTTTTAAAGTAATACTTTTAGTTTTGCACCAGTGCAAGTTACAGAAGGATCAAGTTAATCGTATCATTTAACTTACAGATCATATTAACTCACCAGCATAGTAAGGGCCAGAGTCACAGTTAATTCATTTGAAAGCATTCAGAGTGGAGGAGGAGAAATAAAGACAGGATTTGGTAGCTCAGCCTAATACTTCTGAAAAAAAATCCAAAAACAAAAACAAAATCCCACACCTAAAGAAGATCTGGTAAGAGCAGATGAAAGTTTACTTGAAGTTTGTGGATGGTGGTGCATGCTGCACGTCAGTTTTGAAGAAGTGAAAAGAGATTTCTGAGTAGTTTGCAGTGATAGGAATGCATGGGTTCTCACTGGAAGGGCAAGTAGCAACTGGAACAGACAAAGGCAACGTCTGATCTCTGCTGCATGGGTTGGCTGTAGGGGTCTGCATTGCACAGGGCATGTGTGGGGGCATGTATCATGGAGGAGTTAGAGACCTGAGGTCTCTGAAAAAGGCAGGAAACAAAGTTAGGGCTGCTTTACAGCAGTCTGTTGTTGATCTGTTTCGAGGTTTTTGTCCAGTGTCTAAATTACTCAATGTGTTACTCAGAAGCATATGACCAGATCTGAGCACACTTAGGCTCTCTAAATGAATGTGGGTGACTGAGTCCATCAGTATAATCCAGCACCTTCCCCAGCCTAATCTTTTAAATCTCTGGTAAAATTTTTTTATTAGTGAAGTAACTTCAGCACCTGCAGTTTTGCTCTAGGGGATACATAAGGAAGGAAAATTGTCCCAGTGAACAGAGAATTGCTTTGGTCTATGAAATGGGGCATCCCAGGAAGGATTTATTATTTGCAATGGTCTTAAAAGTGATAGTGAGATAAAAGCAACGTGATACTTGAAACAACGTGAGTGTTCTAAGGAGAGATCTGTGTGACAGGAGATAGTGAAAATACCTTCCTTTACTCTGCTGGTGTTTCAGTATGTCCATTGAATCAAAAAAAGCTTTATATTGGGGGAAAGGAAAGGAAAGGAAAGGAAAGGAAAGGAAAGGAAAGGAAAGGAAAGGAAAGGAAAGGAAAGGAAAGGAAAGGAAAGGAAAGGAAAGGAAAGGAAAGGAAAGGAAAGGAAAGGAAAGGAAAGGAAAGGAAAGGAAAGGAAAGGAAAGGAAAGGAAAGGAAAGGAAAGGAACAATAAAAACTCAGTCATAAAATAGTTATATTGCTGTCAAAATTAATGGCAAAGATCCTGTTGTTTTTATCAGGTAAAATTGCCCCTCCTAGTGAGACTGTGCTATGGACCTGGGCCTTGCCTGCAATCCCACTTCCTAAGGAGTAAAGTGGGGCTGCTTATGTGAAATGGAGGTCATGTCACTAGGAAAATTATGCAGGAGGGAGTTGCATCTCTTCCTGATTCCAACTCTGTATATTTTACAAAGATCTGTCTTAATGGTTCTGTCCTGTGTTACCTTGTTTTACAAACCACTAAAGGAGAGAGGGGGAGGAAGGCAATTCATTCTGTAGAAGTAAGTCCACTAGAGAGGTATTTAGGTTTTACAAATGGGTCTATAAATAATACATTTCTATTTCTGCTGGTTTTATTGCTATTGATATGCAATATAGTCCTCTGGGCTTAAATCTGCAGATATTTTTATTACTTGAGGTCATTGCCACGTTGCATTGTAGCAATAGCACACTGCATTCTCCTCAGCAAATGTTTATTTTTGCATGCCTCAGTGGCTGTTTCAAAAAGGCAATACACTGTGTGTTAGCCATTTCTTCTACCTGTCCTTAGAATTTGCTAAGTGCATACTTTTATGGATCAGTTGAAAAGCCCCAATCACACTGTAATTTAAGACTTTATGCCTCAGTGTTGGATGTCATCTAATAAGTGTGGTGGTGTGTGCATGTGTGTGAGGGCGTATAAAAGAAAGTAATGCTTTGTTTCTCTGATGGGCTTCTGCTACTATTTCATAGTACTGTCTTCACCTTTGTTAATTGAATAAGGATTATTTTTGAATGGGGAAAGCTATAGCAGCTGAATAAGATTCAGACAGTGCAATTAAAATGTTAACACAGATTGCTGTTAAAGAGGTATTTCCCTTTTTCTCAATGTACATAGAAGGAGCAGAGGTGAGTTGTAGGTGGTCAGCTGCTGGTGTTTATTCTCTTCCAGATTACAGTGTGAAATTCCACTGGTCTGCAATAATTACCTTTTTGAAGCTTACTTTAATTGTATTGTTATATATGTCAAGTCACCAAATGAGACCTGAGACTGCTTGTCTGCTGCTGTGTAACTACCCACAGTTTGCAACCTCCATTAAGATTCTTCTGTGCTGGTTTCTGAATTTTGCCACATGTTGGCTACTATACGCACCAACAGCCATACTGTTGGTGAAGATACATCCCTTGAATGTTTGCGGTGCAGTAACATCATGCAGGCATCTCTGTGGTGCCCCAGGCACTGCATGTGAGGCAGGCTGGAGCTGGGTCTAGCCTGCGTACCAGACACCCCAAGCTATCATGGTGTTGCAGAAGCAAAGAGCAAGGCTACAGTTGAATCCAGCTCTTCCGAAGCCATTCAGTGACTTCCTGGAAAGTGATGGAAACTGAAGAGATGTGCCAATGCAGACCATAAAGCACTGCAACTGTACCGCCGTTTCCAAGCAGTGCCTAATGAAATAAAAAGCTCTTCTGTTTTACCTTGTCATCACCCCTTGTCACACCATCCTGCAGAGATCAACCCCTATCTCACAGAAAAGCTTTCTCCTAAAATATGTTAACCATAGCTCTCTCGTGTCACTACTGTAATTGAGACTTAATGTATTTACCTCTGCCTTTGTCACCCTCCCTCCTGCTCTCCTTTTATTGGTACCATGTTGAATTAGAATCTGTAAGCATATGCCCCTTCCCTCACATGTCAGATGGGCAGAGTGCTGTCAGTGAGACCTGTCATTTACCCAGTAGTGTTCTGGATCATTAGCACAGTGTTGCAGTTTCATCCTCCATCCTGGTGCTTTCCCTTAAGTAGATTTCACTGCATAAGTCTCATTTTCAAAATGATGGCTTAAGTGCACATGTTAATTGCAAGATTTAATTATATGGCGGCAAAGTTGTGAAATTTTCCTCCTAATTAACAAGGAAAAACTTGGCGCGGGAGAAAGGGTATAATGGGGAAACGCCTTTTGCATTTCATCATTAACAATCCTCACACATGGTTGTCGCAGTGGTGCGTGCCCTGGCTCATTGACTTCCCTATGTGAGAATGGTTTAGGTGCAGGTGAAGGCCAAGAGGTCCACAACCAGACATCTGCAAGGAGAACAGGGGTGTAGGAGATGGAGGGGAGCAGAGCATTGGCATTACAAAAGAAATACCGAGAGACTTTCAGAGAGCTTCTTTTCATAGGCATGTTGAACTGCAGCAAGCGGGGTGAGCTGAAATGAATTTTATTCCAAGATTTCTTTCCAAATTGGTATCTAGAGATTTAGTTCAGATTCATATCCAGTCTCCAGGAACTACATCCCAACATTAGGTGGGAATTAGAGACCCAGGAAAAAAAAATGCAGCTTCCATTAAATGAGAATATGTTTCTATTTCTGCAGATCTGCCTGCCTGCCTCCTAACGTGCCTGTTGAAGGTGGGACACCTGTTTTTTCTCATCTTGGATTTTTCTTTATTTTTCTCATCTTTTTATTTTTTCCCCCCTTGTTCCAGTAGACAGTTCAAATATTTAGCCTTTCTGTTAACTCTCCTTTCTCTTTCCTTTCCCCAGGACAGACTCTCAGAGAAGCTGTGCTGCAGCTAGTGTGAACAGAGCCAATGTCAGTACCAGGGCATTGGAAATGAAAGACTATTAGACAGTTAATGTCTTCTGGGTATGGCTCTCTTACAAGCCCATCCTAATCAGGCTGAAGGGGTACGAAGGACACAGTTCACATCAAGACTGCATGCCCCCTCTGCCTACCGCTTGTTCTCCTTTTCTTCAGCCTTTGTCACTGCACTGTGTCATGTTTTTATTTTATCTTATTGCCTCTGGTGCTAAAAGGCTGATGCTCTCAGGCTTTTGAAGCACTTTGCTTTCCCTGGCAACCTTGGCTCCAGGTCACTCCTCTCAGGGCTTTCAGTTCCTACTTGTCAGTGGGCATCTTCAAAGTCATGGCATTCAGTTTTTGGAGAGGGAAGGGGAAGAGGAAGCACTGGGAATCCTTAGGAGACTGGATGGTAGGAAGGTCATGGCAAGAGGCTACAACGCTTTCTTTTGCAGTAGCTCAGCATGGTGGAATTAATCTTGTGTAAATTTGGAGACCCGTATTGGTAGACATTACAGTGTTACAGTATTTCCAGATAATTCTTTTGAACACAATTGAAAAGTTGCATTTCTATGAAATAAAAATATTACCTTTTTTTTCTATTTCCTTTAAATCAGGAATTGCACTGTAGTTTGAAATGCAACATCCCTTCTAGAATTAGGATTTAAATCTTTTATTTTGACCTTATAAAATAAAGGCGGTGGTTTTTTCTTCTTTCCAGGTGAACTTCTGTGGAAAGTCCTGTGAGTCTAGTAGTGTATTTTTTTCATTCATCATGCAGTCACCTTATCTGACATTGGAATTTCACATGCTTTTTCTTTAAGGCACACTGCACAGGCACATGATTCCGTATTCTCAGACTTCAGGTAATGAATAATCATATTCACAGATCAACCTAATTAGGTAGTAGAGAATATTGCCTACAACAGAGTGAAAAAGTGTATATGTTCACAGCTAGACAACTGTTCAGTAAGGGCCTGACCTTGCAGCAATCATTCATGTTGAGTGGTACTCACTTATAGGAGATACTCCTATTGTCTTCAGCATGCATATTACTACATAAAATACAACCTGCCAGTGTCATGACTTCCTTAACATTCTGATATTTTCCACCTACATTGACACCTGGTATAAATTATACAAGCAAATTTTAGAAGAGAAGGCAGGATTGGCAGTGGTGTTGTGCATTTCATGGAATCTGTAGGAAAAATCCCTCCCAGTTACTACTCCAGAGCTGAGATGAGCATAACTGGCCTCAAGCATCCTCCCAGTCTGTTGCAATGTGATTTAAACCTTCTTTACTTAACCCTCTTGAGGAAAGCTGTCTGGCTTTGTGCTCCAGAACAGCTGAAGGAAATGGTCAGTAGATCACACTCCAGCTGATGGAGCAGTTATCAGCAGCTGAGGGTCCTTTAACATGTTAAAATGCACTAATGCAATTGCAAGCAGTTGTTTCACTAGTCCCTTAGGGATGATAGATTTGAATTGCAGATTCTTGTTTTCCTTCTCTGCTTTTTTCAGTCTATTCTCTTATCCAGGGGCTCTCAGTCCATCTCTGATGTATCTTGGTTAGTCTGAATGCCATGCATGCCCCACATACTGCCCATGTGCCATGCAACCCTGTGCACATACAAACCTCTGGCAAGGGATGGATGGGGGAAAGCTGGTGCTGCCAGGTCAGTTCATACACCCATTTCTGCCTGTCCTCTTTCCCTTGGGAATGGACAGGGAACAGGCTGCATTATTTAGTCAGCTCCCTCCTTGCTGTGATGGTGGTTAGCCGCTCCTGTACTGCGGTAGAGAATAAGCAGAAGCTATCTATCAACAGGCACCCATGTAACAGATCATGACATTATTTTTTATTTCTCAGCGAATCCATTTGATGGTGGAAGGAGTGTCTGGAGTCTTCTTTCTCAGATACCATACCCAGGTAAGGCATCAGTCTATCACAGAAGAAGAAGTGTTTCAGGGACAGATAATCCACCTGAGGGCCTCTAGATTTTCTCCTCATTTTGCTGCAGACTGCCTGCAGGACCTGAAGTAAATAATTCATTTCCTGTCCCTGCCCCAGTCCCCTGTGACATGCTGAAGACACATATGCTCTTACAGAATATTTGTTGCCCTATCTCTACTTTGATTTTCCCACTTAAGATTTTCAGGGGGAAAGACTATTTTCCAGTGCTGTACTGCTTTGTAAAAAAGGAGACAACTCTCTGCACAGCTGGCTTTGGCAGTGAGAAATGGGTGATCATTGCAACAGGTTAAAGTCCATCTGCCCATGCTACCTCTAGTTTACCACAATGCCTCCCATTCAATTTCTGCATCCACCGCTGACACAGCCAGACCCCTACCTTGCCTTGCTCTACAAGCACCCCTGTACCACAGACAATAATAACAAGGCAGTCCCTGTATTTGTTTAATGCTGTCTGTGTGACAGCTTTTCGATATAGGTAAGCTTCATGGAAGAAGAAAAGGTAATGATCTTGTGTATTGTCTTAATATATCAGGCAATAGCATTCGTATGCACAAGGCACCTTCTACCTTTAGTGGCTTGTGAGCAACAAAGATGCTATCTGCTGCCAGTAAAGGAGGCTTTTTTAATATGTGAGGCATGTGTTGCTGTCAGGTTTTGTCAAAGAAAGGACAGCTTACCTTATTTTGTAATCCAGCAGCAGTGAATACAACCATGGGCACAGTGCAATGACATGGGGAGATGAGCTCCAGAAACAGCCTTTACAGGTAGAGTGGATGTAAGGTTTGCTCTGAGCAGATCCTCTCCCCTCTCCTCTTTCTCCAGTGGGGAGCTACCCTGAGAAATACCTTAAAGCTGTTTCTTCTTCAGCTCTATGGACATGCACAGAATTTGGTGCACAGCTATTGAGCATGCATGTAGGGCCAGTGTTATCAGACAGCAGATAGGGCCTGTGGCTGAAAAGAGGTGACACTGTATTAGCTCTAATGCTCCTGTGAAGCTCTCACTAGCCACTGGCGCAGCTGAGATTTCTGTTGTGTCTAATGAGAGTAAGGACAGAAACACATTCCCACAAGTCGTACAGACAGGGCTCTGTGCTCAGGCACTTTGAAACACATCAGCAGCCATCTTATTGCTGAAATTTTTGTGGTTACATATTCCTCTTCTTGCTTTTGCCATGATCAGTCCATGTACGCAGAGCTTTTACTCTGTTTCATGGGGAATCAAGCAAAACCTTTGGGCTTGATGATGACAGAAGATGATCTGACTAAACTAGAAGTGATCGGGAGCCCAGTAACAGATACTCTGTTAAAACGAATCTGTTCTGGATGGGTCGGACATCTACTCAGAAGTTCCCTGGAGCAGTGGAAATCTGCATTTGAATTAGGGTTGGGCTGTCAAGATGCAGCTAATCCTGGCTAGGGTCCTACCTTTGTCCCAGTGTCTGGAATCAATCTGATCTTGAGTAATGTGATATTCTCAGTGTTTTCCCTCTTGTAATATTTAACTCTTTTACAGTCTTTTTTCTTTCTATAACACCTAAACCCCAGGTCTGTTTGAACCCATGCAGACCCCAGGGTAAGGACCTGATATTTGCCTTGGGGCTGGAAACCTAAGGGCAGCCCAGCACTGGCCTATGCCCAGCCAGCTGCCCCTCTCTGTTGTGCAGCCTGCTGTGCCCATCAACAGGGATAAGCTCTTAGCAGCTTTCAGACACTCCTTTCTCATATTGAGAGGGAGACAGAAAGTGATTGCGAGAATTATCTGAGCCTCATTCATCTGAAAAGGTCTCTCTGTCAGGGTTGTGATTTTCCTGATTCCTTTTACATAGCATTGGCAACGATACAAAAGCAAAAAAAACACAGAAAATCTCTTAGTCTGAAAAGAGCTGCTGCTGTACGGTGGTCCTGTGATGACTTATTGCCAACAGACATGCGAGTTTACTATAGATCTACTTTAGGTCACAAGTGCAAAAACATATCTCGTTAATATTTAAAGATGCTTAGCACAAAAGCATGCATAATTAAACAGTGCATCAGAGCTGATGATTCCAAATAATCTGTCTTCTGAAAAGAGATTTTTGTAGTTTGTTAAACTGGTTTGAACTCTGCAGCTTAGCAGCAGGAGTAGTTTGCATTACAAAACGAATAATTTCAAATCTTGGGCTGTGCCCACCCTCTCTGAGAAGAAAAAGAGACATGGCATGAGGGAGATTTTCTAAAAACACATGTAGGTGTGGATTGAGCATTGCACAAAGCTCTGTGTCTGTCTGAAATATATGTCTCATTTTTAAAAGCAAAGCTATATTTCTGACAGGTGTAGTATTGCTTTCTATTTCAGGATATTTTCATGTTCCTCATTGGTATCAACCATGTCTTTAGATAACTCAATGCCTGTAAGAAGAATGATCTATCAGTTAGTAAAACCAATGACATACAAGACAAATATAAAAAAATAATAGTGTCAGGTACAAGATACAATATACTGTGAGTTTTTCATTATATCCAAAAGGCTATCTGAGCACATTTTCTGCCTGGATGCTAAAAGTCTATGAGGAAAGAAAGTGTCCTTATGATCCATTGCAAATCACGCTTTTCAGAAGTGCCAAAATACAAATTGATGTGTGACCACAGCTATTCTTTAATTTAAGATCAAAAATTAAATGGCAAATGCTCAGGGCACACTCAGATCATTGATCACACGAGAATAATTTACAAGGCAAATCTAAAAACCCTATTTTACAGGTCTCACTGAAGGTGTTTCTAAAAGTTACTGAAGTTGTCAGGGTCTTGTTTGCCTGCGACAGTACTGGGAATGCAAATCTCAGCCGGCACAGCTCTACTGAAGCTGCATTGTCTGTTATTAACTCAGGACCTGTAGCTTTTGGCTTAACTCTGTAGTACAGATGTATTTTCTGTCTCAGCTAGATGAGAGGTCAGGGAGGTGTACTGGAAACTCACATATTAATGTCCTACTCAGAGCTGTAACAGTCCAGCACTTCCTTGTTAATAGGAATACAAATTGAAGACTGAACTGTGTGTACCACGTCCTGCTTTAAAGTGGCCAACACCAATAATGGAGGGAGGGAAGAAGGAGACAGTAGGAATTTGCTCTTATAGCTGGAGAATGAAGCCAAGAGAGGTATATTCAGATGATATGTCCTGGATGAGGTGACATCCAGAGTGGATTTATAACAGATGCAAGTACCAAATTCAGTTGATCACAAGTGATCGTCTGCCACAGTGAGCATTTGTCAAGGCTGCTACACCCTGATTTTATCAGGGAGTCAGATAAGAGAGATCAGCAGCCACATCACAGCTGCTGACCAGTGTTACACCTGACTATCCTCTGGCTGTTTTGGGAGCCCTTAGCATGAAAGCAATCTAAATAGCTCATCATGTTCTTGAACTTAAATATCTCAGTTATCTGTATGAAGATAGTCTAGAGAAACATTAACGCAAGCTCATGAAATATATTTAGTTAAATAACTAATACTGGCATTTATAATTAAAAAAAGTAATAATAATTTGGCTATGTCTGAGTTGATTCCTTTGGCATCAGAAGAGCAGATGAGTAGATCAAAGAAGCTGGTTCTGAGTTCAGTTCTATGTTTGGTTCATGAGTTTTACTTTGTGCTATATTTTGTCTGGTCCCAACAGCTGAATATACTCACCAGACCAGTGACTCAAGGTTACCCAAAGAACTATATACTGGTGCAAGCTAAGATGTCCCCATTATGGAGTGCATCAGTGGCACACATGGAAAGCAGCTTTTCTCCAGAAAGAATCTAATGTACATGAATCAAAACTGCTCTGTGAACTGAATCAGCCTGTCATAAGTGGGACTCAAATCAAAATAACAGCACTGCTCAGAGCTCACCAGTGATGCAGACACAGCCTGGTCCCTAACAGTCAACATCTGGGCACGGGAGCTGTGCACAGACAGTGAGGAAACCTGTGTGACTGCTTGTGTGATTTTCTGCTCTACCACAAAACTGCTGGCCCCAGATACACACTATCTAACATTTAACTTTGAAAAATATGCATTTCATATATTGGCTATGAGGAAAACACAAAGCTTTCCCATTCAGCTACTGTAAGTTTTTTCTCCTCTAACTCCCTGTCTCTTGTATCTGCAAGTTGGATGCTCTGGGAAACCAGTGACTAGTCTGAGTGCTAATAAGGCCTTTCAGACTGGACACAAGAGGATAATAAAAGGCTGAATAATGTGGCATGTACTTCTTTCTTATTGCTAGTGAATATTCTTCTACTAGAAAGTTACAAAATGGTGGTAATGTTATTAGTTGGACTGCTGAGTTTGTTTCTTTGACATCAGTTTCTGCCTTTTTTTTAGAGCAATGGCCTGCATTGACTGTATAATGCCAGAGAGAGAGAGAGGAGTTCCTGCTCTTTTGAAAAAATAAATATGAATACTAGGAATTCATCCCTTTGGCCTTCTTAGAAGGAAGGCTAAAGACAATCTCAATTAAATTTCTGCTTTGGTGCAGCACCTCTTCAATACCTACTTAGTTTATGTGGGAGAATAGGAAAACATATAGCTCCTGGTCCTACTCCAAGTCTGCCAAAAGCTGTGGAAAAGGGAGGGAGAAAACCATCTTTGTCCCCTTGCCATCAGAAGCTTTTGACTGAGCAAAGACATGGGTAATCCAGAATACCCCGCAATTCCAGTTTGTGCCTTGACTTAGTAATTATTGGGAAAAAGGCACACTGTTTTTCAGCTTCTTGTCCCTGGCTGGAGGGCTGAGGTAGTGGGAGGAGAGAATACTGGCACTGTGAGGTCACAGCTGTGCTAATGCACACAGGGTTTGCTTAAAGCAGTTGAGGGATTAGCAGTTCATGCTCAGAATTACAGTATCTCTGGCTAGAGAAGGATTATTGATCCAAACATGCCAATTTGCTTGCAAGGAATTGTCTTAACATATCACTATGTGATGCAGTTAAATGTTTTCTTTCTTCTGCATTTGCAGCTGCCCCTTGGTTCCTCTTCTCCACCCATCTCATGGGATCCAAGGGTGAGCATGGACCAGCTGAACCATTCCGGCAATGTTTCCTCTTGGTTGCCCTCCTTCAGGTGTACCTTGATAATGGGACTGAGGGTCTTGTCCTAAACTGGGCTTAGTGTTTAATCAAGCAATTTGTTGGCACTGGAGAATCAGCACTGTGCAAGCACTTGGGCAGTTATAATGCCAGCTGTGAAAAATCACAGTCTCAACTAATATTAGAAATAAATTACTAATAGTTAACAACCTTCCCCTCTCACCAGCCTCTCCTCCCTTAGAAACTCACTGAATCACATGGTCCAAGCCCAGAAGGAGTCATTTCACCACCCTCTGCAAACTGCTGAGCTCTGCAGGCCATTTCTGCTCAGTTAACCCTCCACTGACCCAGCTAAGCTGTGCGTGGCTCAAGCATGTCTTTGCGCACCCAGCTGTGACCCAAAAGGCAGGTCCAGGTGTTGCAGACATCCCACTGGTCCTCCTGAGGAAGCCTCTCCCCTGTGGTGATGTTTCTGGGTCTCCATGAGTTTTACCAATATTAACTCCTGTGAATCTGAGCTGGCCCAGCAGAAGCTTTGTCACTGGAAAATGCCTTATTGTCAGCCTTTCCAAGAAATATAGGTGTGCAGAAAGGATGGACAAAAGAGCATTCAGAAGAGTAATATTTACATACCTACTATATGTCTTCTAACCTAGATGATGCTTTCAGCCTGCTGCCAAAACCTACTTAACATGATGCACTAAACTTCAGCTCTCATGTTGTAAAAAGTCTCACTCTGGGCTGCTATTACTGTCTCCTGCACAGTGAAATGTTTTGCATGATTTAGTTGGCAAAGCACCAAGAAAGAATACTACGGGTTGCGACTAGTTTTATTCCAGAGTTTACCTATCTAAAATGATTAATGCATGCTTAATAACTTCAAAGATTTCCCATCTCTTCAAAAGGAAGGGGTTTCTTCAAAGCTTTCAGACAGAGAGCTTCCCTTTCGAATTGATGAAGGCATGCTCCCAGTGGAGATTTTACATTGCCAGTATCTACCCCTTCAAAGATTTCATTGTTGGCAACCTGTATTTGAAGATTTATGGCCCTCTGTTACCCATTCATTTAATTTAAAAGAAATAAAAAATAAAAAGAACAAGAAAATCATATCATTGGGGTCTCCTTCAAAGCAATTCCTTGTCACGCCCCTGAACGCTGGAGAGGGACAGTGTTCACTGAATTTTGAGGTTTGAGGGGTTTACGGTAGTGTAATTAGCATCTCTGAGGAAAAGAGCTGCCCTTTCCTAGAAGACTTGTTTTTCTTACTGGATAGTGGCTTTGATGTGCTTTGATTCAATCACCAGATTATTTTTCAGATTAAGTGCTGAACAATAAGTAATTCTTCAGCAAGTTCATCATTCAGCTGGAAGGTTTCTGGATCAAGGAGATGCCCCTTCATAAGTCTAGAAGGTTTTAAAGGTGCTTGCAAGAATATCAAAGCAAAACTTCCAGGATTTTCAGAAGCAAAGGAAAATGCTTACCAGACATAGCTACTAGGACTGTAGTAACAGTGACTAACTTGTTTCCTAGCTATTTGTGGAAGGAGATGTACAGTAATATATTAACTCCTGGAATGCATATATTAAAAGTTTGCAAAGACTGCAAAAATTTATAGCCACTTTACTTCCACTACACAGTCCTATCAATATAGTTTAAAGTAGATCTGAGAAAGATGTAATTCTTCTAATGGTTTAATCAATTTACGAACACTACTTTTACTATTTTCCCCTGTGTAATAAATTGTTAATTAACATGTGTCAGAAACACATGAAAAAAAAGTCCCAGCCTGTAGAGGCTGCTGAGAAAAGGAAGTTATTTCTGAATCTGTACATGTATCTGTGCAAACTGGCAGAGCTGAAATTCCAGAGCATCCTCAGAGGTGACCATATCCCAGACAAACAGTAGTGTTTTGAATGCCTATTCTTTCTAGCTGTTCTTTGTTTTGCCCAGTGAATGCATTCATCAGCTCTTCATGGCTCAGTAATTCATGAAATTCTCTTTCCATTAAAAATAAATACTGCGTTTTATATCCTTGAGATGGACCTCACATTTGATTGTCTTTTCTATGGCAGTGTATATTGAAAGCTATAAAATTATAATACAACTATTAATCCCCTGTATCTGCTTGTAGCTAATTTTTATTAAAAATATATTGTGCTCCAGCTGGCTCATAAATTACAATGTGGTTCAAAAGACTCCAGTTGGATTACTTCTGAAGGAGAACATATTGGAATAAAGAAAGTCTTGCTGATTAATATTTTGACTTTATATACAGTGTTACTAAGGTAGAAACTTGATTACCATAGAAAAGGATTTTTAGTAAACTATATTGCAGATCTGGTGAATGTAACAATGTGAAACTTGTGGAAATTGTCACTTACCAAAGAAACCACTTTATTGTCACTGATCAAATCTTTCATGTGATCATCTCCTTTTCTGAATGACATAAACCCCCTACTTTGTTTCAACAGTAAATTAATACATTTATAGGAATGTGGCAGAATCTGAAATCACATACCATCTGTTCTCTGTCTCCAATTGCTACCACTGATTGGTTTTGATAGCCCTTCTAAAAAATGCCCAGAAATAGGCTAAAATATCTTTGTCTTTAGTTTTAATACTATGAGAAGCAAAACTGCTTAAATATGTCTCATTTGGGAAATAATGAGAAAGGAGAAATGAGGATATTTGGCTTAGAAACAAGTAGGGGCTTCCTCTCCCCTTCTGTACACTTCACAGTCAACAGGATAAAATTTATCCATGACCCCATGGAACTCAGTGAGTGAACTAAGAAATTTCAGCTCAAAGCTGAATTATTCCAATTCGTCCTTGCTGTCTAAAACTAAAACCATGAGTCAAACTCACACAATGCATCCAGTTTCTAAACTGGAGGGTTTGACTGCTCATGGGTGGCATAATCTCACCGAAAATATTAGTTGCTTTCTTTAGACAAATGTGCACACAGGCACTTGGACTGTACCCCCCCATAGGCCTTGTAGCTCCATTTCCAACCTCAGCCAGTTTGGTTTTAGACTTTCCCTGTCCTGTCCATAAAAAAAGCTGTTTCTAAAACACCCCTTTGCATTTTTTGATTCTCACATCTTCTCATTCTTTCTCGCACATGCACACCAGACTATACTCCTTTTTCATTGATAATTTGAGAGAGAAGGTGAATTTTTTCTTTCTATTTTTGAGTTAAATGAGAATGAAGCCCCTTTATTGTCTGTACTTTGCTCCTGAAGTTTTGCCAACAATAACACTGGCTTTATTAGCCATGTAGGACTGAAGAGGCTATCATGGTGTCAGACCACATACCAAGATGCAGGACTGCATATGGTTTTAATTTTCCAGTTATTTGTCTTGTCCTTTTTGGTCAGCCAGAGACTCATGAGAATACCATCAAGCAGTGAAACAGAAATGGAGTATTGGAAACAGCAGTGGCAGCTGCGCATCATAGAAAGAAAAGATTATTTGATGGCTGCCTTCCACAATTTTCTGGGCCAGCCATACAAGCAGATTTACATATGCTTTCTAAAGATGTCAGTGTAAGAACATAAGCATTATCCTTCATGTATCATAATGCTGAGTGACAAGATAGATACACACAAGATAAGATGACTTTAGAGAGTAAATTGGTATTCCTTTCGATCATTGGCATTTACAGTCATATGTAAAGTCCAATTCATTCCTTTCTTTATCTGATAGTAAAGAGGCAGGACATGGGATTTCATACAGAATGATTACTGTATAGTGAAATAAATAAAAATAACCAGAGGGATTTTGGTATCCTGCAGTATACACAACTTTTCTGCCTACTTGGATAGACAGTCTCCCAAGGATGTACTTAATATGTATACATGGTACCTGGATGAAACACCCCACACAGGGTATGGCCTCGTATCACATCTGAACTTGACAAAAGTAATTTATTCACATTTGTGAGTATTTTCCAAGTTTTTATTTAATATATTGCTTTCAACAGGCAATTCCTCTTCGATTTCAGTCTTCGGTTGCTAAAACTGTCCGAGCAACAGCCGACTGTGGGATCTTCACTTACATATGAGCAAAGCTTTTTCTAGTTCTGAGACTATTTAAATGGAAAGCAAACAGTGGTGTATCTATTAATGTAATACTCCCTCACTACAGCAAATCTGGTTGAGTGAGGCTATTTGAAAAAAACATTAGAGAAAACAATTCGAAGGATAGGAACTTTTGGGGTTTCATTCCTTTCATAATTTTCACTCCACTGCCTCCCTCCTGCCTTCAGTTTCTTTCTCTGGCCAAAGGAGAAACACAAGGCACTGACACCACAACTCCTGTGAGGCAAGAGTTACAGGTAGAGACTGAAATCTCTTGGACTTCTAGGGAAAAGAGGAGGAAACACATCCCATACCAAAAGGATATACCTTGGGGATTAAAGATTCACATCAAACTTAAGTTTTAAATGTTTAATTTTCTTGAAATTTAAACTTCATGTCAATGAATAAAAAGAGGAATAGTTTTAGCTTAATATTTATCACTTCAGCTTTCTAAGTCACTATCAAAAAAGATTTGTTTCACGAAAATTCTGGGGATGATAAGAATACAATTAGCTGAGGAAATTCTCAAAGACTTGTGAGGTACCAATATTCACTATTTACAGAGAAATTAATATGTTCTGTAAGAAAAGTATCACTCATAAATCCATGTGATGAGACAGCCTTAGTGAACCACAAAGCTAAAAAATTGACTGTGGAAGCAGGACTGAAGTTAGGATTAAATTCAAGTAAGAAGGGTCTTGCTGAGGAATGGTGCTAAGAGTCCCACGCTGCCATCCCTCTAGGAAAGAGTGCTTTCTGGTGGTCCCTTATCGTCATAAGACAGCAAAGCCACAGTACAGTTACAGGTCTTGGGATTCATACAGCTCTGCCCAGTTGATACTTCCTGCACATTGCCAAAGCGTCTGTGTTATCTGGTTCCCACATGGTATACAATGACACCAGACCAGTGGCTCAGGGGGCTGAACTCTATTAAAGCACCAACACAAGTTCACAAGTTTCTTCGGCATAATCTACTAGACCCACTCATCACCATCATCCCATAGGAAGGTGTGCTGCATAACATTTGCTAGTTTGGGGATTTGAGGCCATTTGATGTATCAAACCAAATTATCTCCAGCACTGTGCTTGCTTGTGTAGGGACACTCAATTCTTCTTCTACCCAGAATGGCTCCTCCTTTTACAGCAGTCAGAAAGCAAGGCCAGAATTTCCCTGTGTTTGATGCCTTTTGACATATCCAAGCTTGCAAATAGGTAATTAAATATGGCACCTGCAGGAATTTATACCAGTATTAAAATGGGTGAAATATTAAACAGGGGAAAGCAGCCAGTAGATATGTGCACTAATTATTTACTAAAAAATGTCCTAAGGAATTTCAAGCACACAGTTTAGATCTGTGCATGAACAATCCGTAAGTAAATTGGGTCAACAATTCCTAAATACACACTGATGCATCTTTAGTGTTGTGAACAACTATTTCAGTGATTCGCAAACTGTACACTTATGATGGGCCATGCTAACTCTGAAGGAGTCTTTTGCAGTGTGATCTGCAGTTAATGGGTCTGTAGGAGACTTTGGAACTGTACCTTTTAATTCATGTTATTGTGCTTTGAAGGTGCACGAAGGCTCAGCACACTTAGATGCACCTCAGAGCTTCCTCAAAACACCTTGGGCTCTGTCCTATACACATCGATTGATGAAGCCATTAAGACCTGAATGGACGAACAGTAATGATTCCATTTGAACTGATCCAATTTCAATGGCATTGTCTCATACAATTCCATTAACATTGGAGCTGTTACAACCTCAGTGACAGATTATTATTTCTTCTAAAAAAAGGAAAAGCAAATTAACACAATATATTGAATTGCACTGAATTGAGATAATAAATAATGGAATGTACCAGACACTATCCTCTCCCTTCTGTAATTCCAGAAGAAAAAATAGACATATTTACCACAAAGTTAATGACATATGTAGCATGTTAAGATACGTGGCAAATCCTTCTAACATATGGATAGAATTATAAAACTGGCTAGATCTCATATTGGCTGCAATATAACTTCAGGTGTAGAATTATACAGTACATATCCATCTATATCTATCTAACAGAGACCATTGCTATAGTCCTTGAGCAAAACACACTGCTAAGGAGGTACTCTATAGTGGAAAAAACTAATTTAAAGAGCTCAGTTTTTTAGAAGGCACAAAGGACCAGTGACAAAATGAAGTGCGACTCTCCACACCCTATATTAATATGCTAGGCTGATATTTGCACAGAGGACAGGATGGCACTTGTAAGTGTACCCAGAAACATGCCTCTTCCTCCAGGGCTACTTGAGAGCATGATCTATGTAACTCTACTCCCCAAGTGGAGCAAGAACTATACCATACTAAGTGAGTTTACATCATAAACTTTTGTTTGTCTAAAAGGATTTCTTTTGACTAAGGTTTCTATTACAAATCACAGTTTCTGCCAGATCCCCACTCCAGATTCATCTGATCCTGATGGGAATTTGCACAGCTCTATTGCTATTATACAGTATTGGGACGGTTTGTACTGTCTGAAGAATTTGACACTAAAATTAGATCATTATTCCTTGAATTGACTTGCTGGATTCAGTTTCAGAGTTAATGCTGTGCTCTTTGAAGATGTTATTGATAGTAGTTATTCCCACCAGATATTCAGCATCCCAAAATGCATTTCATGAATTCACAAGCACACTCTATGGATTAGTGTAAGGATACCAAGAGGGAACATGCTAAGAAGTTGTTCCTTTCATCTCCGTAATATTGTCCACCCCTTAATCCTGCCTAGCATAGGAAGATAAGATAGGCAGATAATACTGGCCATGCGGATGAAAAAGCATGCAAAGGGAACATATTCAAAAGTGGATGCAAAAATGAGATAGCCATGAATTTGCAAGTCTACTTGTTGCACCCACTTGAATACATTTGTTTTCAGCCAAGTTTCCACAGTTTACTAGCCACCTTGAATAAATCCAGTCCATTTGTGGTGTGGTAGTTTGTTATCTGTTATATTCAGAGATGATAAGGCTGTTTATCCTCTTTCTCCAAGTCTCTCATTTTTAATTTGCAAAGCTCTGTGTAGCAGCAGCTCTGCTGTAATTCTCTGTCACTTGCAGTAAGCAAAGTGAAGAGATTCGACAGAGGAAACACAAGAATCCTTCCTACAGCATTCAGGTGAGTTCAAGACCCTTTATATAAATCCCTTTGTTTCCAATGAATATAACCCAGTTTACTGCAAGATCAGAAAGCAAATAATCACATGTGGCTTTTGGCAGTGCCCGACAGCATCAGGTTTGATAGAAATGTGATGTTCCCAGCAGCTAAGAGAACTCCCCTAGAGACCCACCAACTTTTTCAAATCTTTCTTTTCAATAACTTTGCTGATTGAATTATTATCATCTCCATGCTTTTTCTCAAAAGTAGTTCACATGGGCCTTGGGTGTTTGACTCTTAATACTTTTTGCATAGATTTTCTTTATACTTATTAAACTCAGAACATTTTATGATAGCAGGGTGTAGGAATGACACCTGAGGCTGTCAGATATGTGGTGAAGGGATTAAGGAGGTGTGACAATAGCCACACCCTGATAGGGGTGATGGGCTGCTGATGGGGGTGATTAGGCTCTGGCCCTTAGTGCTGCTTCAGAAGTAGTGTGAATGTTTTATTGTTCTGTTCTGCCTTTGCACAAGACCCACAGCCCTAGAGCAACCTGACAGAAGGTGCTTGAGAGTCTTCTTACCTCTCATTTAGGTGTCTGGCCCACACCCCATCTATTGTCAACAGGTAATTTGACTACAGCCTCACCTCCACTTCTCTCAAAAGCATTTGGACTCTTCTGTGGCACAGGGATGAGAGTATAACCCCACTTTGCAAACAAGTGGATGAGTTTGCTGCTCTTTCCACCAGTTTTATTTTTCCATATGAGCTTGATTAATTGAGCTATCTTTGGATTTTAGTGCTAATACAGTAATCTATATGCAATTCTGTGTTTCTGCTACTTCAAAAAACTGTGCTATTTGTGAAAGTTCTTATTGAATGGGACCAGATGTATGGTATCAGACTAGTTATAATCAGAAATTAAACCCAGCTGCACCCAGCACCTCTGATCTCTGAGAACTGTCTGGTGTGCGTGCGCGCGTGTGTGCGTGCGTGTGTTTTGCCAAATGTCTATACTCTTAATGTAACACGGGGTGCAGGATTTTATTTTATTTTTTATAGCCTTTAGTTCTTGTGAACGATTGCTTAGTGATTCTTTTTTTTTTTTAATCTGCATATTTCCCAACCGAATCTGAAGTCCTAGAACAATTAAAATAAGTGAATTCCAGACTTTATGACTTGCTTCACATGCACATGTACCTGATATAAAAAGCCTGCTCACCAATATCTTCCCTTGTCAAGCTGGATGATGATCATTGAGATGTCCTGTGAAAATGTCTCAGTCTTGAGAACAACCTTTCTATAGCTGAAGCCACAGTCTATTCAGCTTCACACAATGCCGGAACAGTTGCACGCGCTGAAAGTGCATCTGTTTCAAATATAATTAGACTCATAATGGGAAGTGAGTTTCAGCTTTAATTAGGATAAGAGAACTTTTCTCTCTAATCTTGAGATTGCTCTGAGTAGGTCTGCCTATCTAGATGTTAATCTGTTTCCCTTTGTTTGTTTAAATTTGCACAGTCTGAACACAATTGTAGGTACCAGAAGGAAAATTCGGTTTTGACACAATGACACAAGAAAAGCAGACAAATTCCCTGCTCCCAGGCCTGGCATCCCTTAAAGTATCCCTGTACTGAAACACTTTATTCTATTTCATAAAGTCCCTACTGCGCAGGTGAGAACATACAGGGCAGGCTGGGACAAGGAAAGCGTATAATGGGAGAAGTGATGGCAATTTTGGTGGAATTCAACTGCTGTCGACTATGAGATGTTAGTGCAAAACCTAAGCGAATGCAACTATCTGATATTTTGAGAGAGCAAAGCTTGATCCTGACTGGGTAAAAAAACCCCAAACCAAAACCCAATTCAGTAATGCAGTTATTACCTTCTCTTCAACCTGTCCATATGTGCAGTTTTATCTTCATCAATTCTATAGATTAATCTCTGCAGCTGTGGAAATAATTAAAATAACTGAATACTTGTGGATGGCTGCTTTCACAGTGTCTGTAGGCTGTAGATGAGCCTTACCACAGCGAGAGCAGTGGAGTTACCGTTGGCTATAGATCTGTGCTGCCTTTCTTCGCAATATTCATCTTTTGATATTCTTAAACTGCCTTTGTAGATCCATTGTTGTTTTGTAATCTCAGGAGTAATCTCACTGTACATCAAGACCCTTTTTTTCAGTCTCTAGGTACTGCAAGTAGCAATGAGACTTTTCCCTATCCCTTAATTCACCAGAGTGGAAGAGTTTTATTTTACTGTAACATTTTTATTTTATAGATTAGCAGATTAATTTGTAATATTATCAGCATACAGGAACTAGTACTAGAAATCCCTCTAAAAATAGAAGTAAAAAATCCCAGGCATACAGAGAGATGACACACTGAGTGCTGGTCAGCAGGAATCTTCACAAATTCTCCTTGCCTTAAAGGGGAAAAAGAGGATTCACTATTTTCACTTTTCCCTGCGATCTGACCCCATCTGGCTCCTACCAGCAAGAGCTTCCCTCAAACTGCTCAAGGTCCAAGGTCCTCAAACTGTTCTGGTCCAAGCACTAAGCTTGTATTTATTTATATAAGTAACATACTACTCTGATTTAAAAGCATTTTTGTACAAACACCAGAATTTTTCATCAGACTTAGATTCAGTAACAATCTGAATTTTATTTTAGATCACTTCAAAATAAGGAGCTTTGTAACATCCTATTAGCTTTAGAGATTGGGGTATGTGTGGGTTTTTGTGTTTGTAAAGTTGACTTTATAGTTGGGTTTGTATTCAAACATAGGGAAGGAGGAAAATAATCAGGTTCCATCAGTGTAAGCTATTGGTTTAAAATGGTATCTTTTCGTCTGCTCAAAAAGAAATTGGCATATTCATTTATACATATTGTTAATTATCTTCACTGTAGTGATCTAAGTATTTTTCACAGTTAAATGACTGCAACATCTTGAATCATCCTGAAGTAAAAAAAAGGGAAAAAAAGGCGCACACAAACCATAATGATATTCCTATGGGTTTAAAATAATCTCAGTATATTTTGGGCTTCTAGAAAGCCATTTAATGAAGGGGGGGGGGGAGCGGAAAGGGAAAGAAAAACTCTGCTTTAAAGATGCACACAGACATAAAAACTTATTCCCCATGGAAATTGTGCCTCTAAATGACATTTCACTTTTATGAGCAGCTTTATTACAAAATAGATTTCCTGCAGCTAATTTCATCAGTTATCCCACTCTGCTGTTACTTTCCACTGCCTCTCTGACTTCTTGTTATCTAAGTAAGGGTACATTAATTGCTATATGATGTAAGAGAGATGGCTGCATGCCAGAGCCATAATCAGGGATGCATTTTGCCTAGCAGGTCTCAGTGAAGATGCCTGCACTCAGCTGACTGTGGTAGCAGTATTTAAGCAATATTTCCATTTGATGGATTAAGTGTTATTGATGGATGTGGGTAATGGTATCTCCTGAGTGTCATTTTAACAAGACCTATATGTTGTTGGAAGTATTTCACAAGTCTTTGTAATAATGCATTAGTCTCACTGAGAAGGAGTAAGTGATTAGTAGCACTAATTAGAAAGTTCTTGGAGACAGACTTTGTTTGATAAAGTATGGTGTGAGCTTTCAGTCATTAACAATAATATGATGAGTTCAAGGTAGAATCAATCTAGGAGGGTGATTGCATAGATGACATTAAAAATTACACATTCCTTATTAATATATTGATTTGCATTCTAAATTAAGTGATGGCATTTAATAAAGAAGAGAAAGAAGGGATTTTTTTTTTCTATTGTATCTGCTGTGTGAGTGAAGTGTAGTTCAGTTTCCGACAGAGGAGTTTAATCTTCTGTTATCTACAGCAAGATGTACATTTATGGAAAAAGAAAAAGAGCACAAGAGAGCGAACTACCTAGTGCCTGGGAAAGCTCATTATCTCAGATCTGGGTGGGCTGGGAAGCCTTTCACAAATATTGCTAGTCATTTCTTTCTGTGTGGCAAAGTGAAATCAATTTCTCATTCTGCAATTTCCATTTCCAATTACCGAAGCTGGGGGAATCTTGGAAATGGATGAGAAATAGATAATATTTATGGTTCCACTCAAAATGTTCACCCATCTGGGCCAGCCCTTGCTGGGAAATAATCCTGAACCCAGCCATCAGGAGACCACATGCTGTCTTTGCAGAATTGGGCTGGAGGCAGTATCTACCTATCTCTAACTTCAATCCGACCTTAGAGTCAAGTGGCTCAACAACCATTTAATTCCATTAAATCACATTACAGCAGGGGCAGCAGTTGAAGCCCCTGTGCAGAAGGAAGTGAAGTCTGGACCTATTGCACCACCCAGCTGCAAAGTCACTTTGTCTCATTCTAATGCTTGCCTGAGCTTGCTATACAACTGCCCTTAAACCTTTTGAGCTGCAAGATTGTTAACATCTGTACATTGCTACTTTTCTGTTGCTACACAAATAAACAGCTAGTACTGAGGATAGCAGGCAGGGCAGTATTTTGGGCCAGTGCCTCCATGGAAAAAAACCCGACAATGAAGTTCACCAAAAAGGTGTCAGAATCCACAGGATGGAGATGCATCACTAAGAAACACTGCGTGGTGGAGCTTCTCCGCATGTGCGCAGTGTACCTTTCAGTGGCTCAATGGAAAAATACTCTCACTCTGCATCTTGAACTTATGCTGATGGTTGGCATGTGCCATAGCAAAACAGCAGGTGAGTAGCATGCAGTTCTGTTTTATTTTACTTCATCTTCTTTACCAACCAAAAAGATCCCTTTGTGAAGTTGCTCGTTATTAACTCCATCCCTAAGGGGACAGCCCTGACGCTCATCTACAAGGAAGCTGGTTTCTGACCCAGCTGTCTGCAGAATGCAAAGCAGAGCAAGGCACAGCAGCAAAGGTGTGGGGACATACGTTGTGCAAAGTGCAAGGAAAGGTTAGAGTACAGGGCTGAGCAATTTGCTACCTGATGATGTCTGTGGAGAAGATGCCTGTGTTCCCTGCGTGCACAGTCTGTATGCATCTGTGGGTTGGGCGAAGAAGATGAATCCATGAAAGTGCGATATGCCTGTCATCAACACTAGATAGTCAGATTAAATTCCTGTACACTCTGGGTGCAAAGCCATGGTTATCATCAACAGGGGCAAAGTGTGCACTGGAGGCAGGCAGGTTTAGAAGGAAGCAAAACTTCTGGTAGCGCTGATGTGTGTCTCCAGCACCTCACCTCAAGCCCTTGGTATTTGGGAACGGGTCTTTGACTTCACACCTTCACTGTTGCTACCCAAGCTACGTGATTGCTGCTGGGACACGCTTTTAGTGAGCCATCTATCCACTATGTCTAGCTTCTGCTCTCTTTGCTTGCTAAAACAGAGTTAGACACGCAGATATAGTATCAAAGACACTTTTACTTCCTATAGCAATATTCTTTTGCCATACTATCCTGCATATGCAGCTAGGGACTGATTATGAAGAAAGGCCTTTTCTGTCAGCTTCTTCTAGAGGTTCAGCTCCCTTTGCAGCATTGTCCTATTAAACTCTGAGAATTGCTGTATTGAAATATTATTTGAATTATTCTTCTAGATTTGGATAGAGGTACATCACACATGTGCCAAGAGAAGGCAGCTTATTTGTGACCACCACTACTCAAGATGTGCCACAGCTCCGTGCTAAAGTAATCAGCTCAGCAACTCAGCGTAACCTCCTTTCAGACAATATGGACACATTGAAGGGAACACATAGGCTGCAGGTTGAGTGGTCTTTGGGTGTGCTTCCTTCCATGGGAGTAAGATTGGTATTTGATGCAACCTCAGATCTCAGCCTGAAGCAGAGTTGGGATGTGGCAGAGAGAGACACCATCACGTGTGGGAGCTCATAAGAATGTACTACCTGCTGAGGTAATAAGAACTGGAGAATCTCTCAGCTGTGCAGGACATCTGAGTTCATGAGGAGTAAAGTGGTAGGCTGGGAAAACAGGTGTCCAGAACCGAAACTGAGCCTTTCAAGAATTGCGTTTTTAGCAGATGCTCAGGACTGAATTCTGCTGGTTGATAAGCAGCAGGATGGGCAGGAAAAACCTGTCTGGCTGTGAGCCCCTTTTCAAGATTGTGCATTTCGAGGTATTAAGATCATTTTGAGAGACTTTCTCTTTCCACCTCTCAAAAAAAAAAAAAGCAGCAGATGTTTTTTATTAGAAAGAAAAAAAAAACACCAAAAACACCCAAACAAACCAAACCAAAAAAAAAAAAACAAAACAAAACCCACAAAAAAAAAAAACAAAAAACATCTGCTGAAATTTCCCTGAGATTCTTTTTGTAGCTGATCCCCTGTAAGCCTGACTGCAGACCTGGCATGCATTGGGTTTGATGTCTGAAATCTGTGGCTTAGCAAGGCGCAGGGGTTTAACAGCTCACTCTGTATGTGCTAGGGAGAAATTAAAGACTGTACCCTGCAAGGAAAAAACAGGGTCAGTAAGTGATAGCAAATCCTCTTAAGAAGACTGAGTCAGAACTGAAAGCCCCTCTTTAATCAAAAGATTTCTCCAAATCTTGCCTTGCCCTGAAGATTAGAGACAAGTAAAACTCTCCAAGGAATGTTTTGGTTTTTATTTTTTTATTTTTTTATTTTAGCTAGAATTCTGGTAAGTTTTCGATGCCAGACCATGCTTTAAAGTTAGGCAGCTAATTTTAAGTAGCTTTTGAGATATTTTTTTCAAGAAATAGAGCTGTTTATAGGAACACATGTACACAGGAGGAATTATTAAAGGAAGAAAAATACCTTTTACAAAGATTTTCAGGTATTGAAACGAAAGACACTAGTACTTAGGAAAGTATTGGGAGCCATAAACAACTTCATGTTTGAACATAAAGAAGTTATGAGCTTGTTTAAGCATAACGGATGGTGGTCAGAAGACAAACTATGAAAACCAAGGGTTGAGGGAATTTTGTAGTGATTTTTTTTTGTTTCAGTCTGTTTATTCATCTACCATTCTGTGCAGGAGGGTCAAATAAAATTAAGAATTCATATACAATCTCCAACATCTGGAAAGATAAGCATGAAGCTGGACTCATGGGCTACTTCTTGCCTGGGTTTCTCACTGCAGAATGACCCAGTCTTGAAAGGGAAAATGGAGAGTTCCTCTCTGTCTGTTTCTCCCCCTGAATCACAACAACCTCTACCTGCTTGGTTAATTCCCCTTGGGGAGGAGGAACAGTAGGTTCAAACCCTTGTTAAGAAGAAGGGCATGATGATACAATTCAGTCAATGCTCCAGGCATGACACACTCATTCCTGGAAGTACCAGTCTCAAAGAGCAGTGTTTGTAAGAAGGTGTTTGGGGCATGTATGTATTGGTTTAAAATATGACCTTCCCCCCTCTTGTTCAGTCTCTGAAAGTATTTTTGTGAAAACAAACATCTCAAAAAGTAGTTTGCAGTTTTCCTTGACATTTGGCCCCTGCATAGAACTTGATTTTATATGGAGAGCTGAACTTCATTGTGTCGCACATACAAAAATTATGACGCCCTTATTAATGAATGCGTACTTCATTAAAAAAATAGCTTTTGCAAGAAACAGAGAGAGATACTTGGAAAGGTACGTTCATACCAAACTAAGTGTCGAAGAAAGATCAGAGAAATTGCATTCCATGTGTGAAAACTTTTTGTAGATTATAAAAGGTTCCTAAGGTGACTGGCTCAGACTTGTGCATGATAGCTCATGATAGGTTTTATCTATCATGAACTGGGACACACCTGCAGTGTCTGAGCCTGACTCTCTATTTTGGCAGTTTTAAAAAGTAGCAGACACAGATGTTGATGTAATATGCAGTATACTTATCACAGTGTATAAGAACCAGAGCATATCCAAGATAAGAAATGAGGCTTTCTTTGCTTGATCAATGTGTGGAGAGGCTCTTTTCTACCTTTGATGGACACCAGGTTTACTACAGCACAGCAAAGGCTGTCATTAATATTTTGATCCTGACTCCTTCCATGTATATGCTTTAGGTTTTCAGTTTTGGATCAGACTGTTGTTTCGAAGCACATACTCTGGTTTGTTTGTTTTTTTTTTCCTACTTACCGCACTTTGGCTGATGTTAAAGAAGCACACAAATTTGATTTGTTTTTGGCTGAAACTAAACTGGAAGACATGTTCCAGATGCGCACCCATTCTCAATAAAGGGAATTCAATCCATGACACCAGGGCTTCTCATAAATGGAAGCCCCTTATACCACAGTTATGTGGGTATCGGGTGCTCAGTACCAGAGCTTTAATTCTGCAGACCCGTTCCTGCTGGACTGCACTGTTTGGTAATGTAGAAGAGTCTGTGTATTAGGGCCTTCCTAAAGTTTGGGGTGCTCAGTCTTGGAATTAGATAAAGCTGATTTTTCTCAAAGTAAAAATGGACAAACCTCTCAAAATTCTTCAGGTTAGCTAAGCACTGTAAAATGCAGACATTTTGTCTCAATCTCGTGTGGCTAGGAAGCTGTGCTGAAATTATAACAATATTATAACAATATTGTCCCACCCAGAACAGGAAGAACTTGTAAAAGTCATAGAGGGGTGAAAATTGCTTGTTTAATGGATTGGAGATGGTTGGTTTGGAGTTTTTTGGATATTCTGGATTTTGGTCACTTTTTCTTCAAATCTGACCATTTATCCATCTAACCCAAAAATGATTGCATCTTTTTTGATAAGGTAACTTTGAATAATATCTTTAATGGTGTGTACAGGTCAATTTAACATAGGAGAAAAGGTAAAGGTTAGAGATCTGAGGCATGGTTTTACCAGGTAGGGCTGATGCTGTTAAGAGAGCTTTACCACTTCTGTGGCTCCTACTGCTTACATATCACAGTTTATCTGATGAGGGTCATCATATCACAGAAGTATCGAGCCTGTAGTTTAGTGAAATCCTTCATAACCAGGTAGAAAGTTGCTTTCAGGTAGTCTCTGGGAAGAATTTCCTTATGTCATTTCAACAAGGATCCACTCTTTCTCCAAAACCAGGGAGCAGTTTTTCTGAACCACGAGTTGTGTGGAAAGGCTTGTATACTGCTCCTTGAGTGCAGCCTGCTTGTGCACTTGATATAAATTTAATCATTACACATGCCATTCTTTTTTATTAAAATAATAACATCTTCCAGGCAATCAAGCTGAGTTTCTTGAAACTCAGCAGTTTTACCTGCTTATTTATGGTAACATCAAAGTATGGGCACTCTCATTACAGTCTGTAAATAACCAGGGTGATGTCCTTGATCGGTGAAATATTAGAGTGTTATGTGAGTGGGAGTGTCTGGCTGTTACTCCTGGGAGTCTATAAAATGCACAGAAAATAATCTTTTTTTTTTTTTTTTTATTTTAGCATTTTTGATAATGCAGTCGTCCTTTACTGATGGGGTATTTATCATGATCTGCTGGTCTTTTATACTGTTTTCCACAACATCTTAAACAGAAGCGAAAAGAATGATCAGGCTGTGCTGCCTGATGCTTCTCTGCATTTTTAATCCTACAGACATGTCAATGGAGAGCGGAAGGACATGATCAAGTCCATTTTCATGCATTAAGTAGTGGAGAAAGGGTGTCAGGGAACAGATTAGGGTTTGCTGGTGAAATCCTGCATCATACCACTTTGGTGCAACCCTTCTAATGTTTTTCCACGCAGTAGCAAACCAGAAAGTTTCTATACATCATGTGTATGCCAAGAGGAGGCATTTAAAGTTGATATTTGGCAGTGTTAGCTCTGCAGTTGCTCAATTCTATGAGAGCTGTGAGCCCACTTGTCAAGGGTTTTACAATGACTCCAAAACCAGCAAGGCATGGAGATTGCCCTTGCACAACTCTAAGCTCCTATTGAAAAGGAGGCATTATATGAAAACCTAGGTACTGCAGAAGCAAGCTTCTTAGTGAGCCTGGGAATCTGGAGCTCTGTGGGGCCACACCAGAGATAGGTGATGCTGGCACCCGCATAAGTGAGGGCAGAAAGTCAACCTTGAATATCCATGTCTCTGTCACCAGGAGAGAAGACTTGTGCCTATGTGGTAATACAATGGTGTAAAGTCAAATTCACTTTGGGTCTAGTTGCCCTTATTGGCCTTTGACTCACATGTTCTACCATAGGTAGATGTAGGCATCAGTGGTACTCTCTTAAGCTAACTGCTCCTCCTTTTCACCACACATGTACATGAGTAGTAGAATTTGTGCTCTCAATTAGCTCATCTCAAGGATGAAGAGTCTTAGTCACATGCTTTACTTGACCATACCCAGGAAGTAGCCATCACATTTGCAGTTATTCGTCATTTCAGTATTTATCCATTTTATGTCATTTACCATTGGAGGTGAGGTGTTTGGGGTAAAAAGCAAACTCCATTGCTGAAATACTCATCCTGCCATCACAGTATCTGAGATATTTATATTTGAAATGTATTTATGAGTAAAGCTGAGATTTTTGGGTGGGAGAGATTCATGGGCAGAGGCCAGAAACTGTGAGAATGTCTAGGAATGTTAGGTCTGCAGGGAACAGGTTATGAGGTTTCTGCTGCTCCTTAGCAGACAAGTGTACATTTTGCAATATTTGTGTGCCTTCCATCCTCAGAGTTCTGTGAATATTTGCAGTTTCACCTGTAGCTAGAACTTCGTTTTAGGATTTCTCCACACATTAAATGTTCTGAGCAAACATATTGACACAGTGCAGACTGTTATAAAATCACCTGTACTTTATAGAGATGTGTAAATTGCTTATATTATTCTTCTTTCCTTCCTGACCTCTTTCTCTATATTTTTGTTCTCATTTAGTTGTTCTTATACAATGACATGCACTAAGTGTTCCATTCAGTATGTGAATGTCAAGATAACCTGAGGTTAAATTATAGCTTGCTATAGAGGAGCCTTGAATGATGAGATGATATGATTCCATTTCTTTCTTGCTGGTGGTGGAGATAGAGGGTAGAGGGATGTGGAGGATGTTTTGTGGCAGCATTTAAGATTCAAGCTTTGTGATTTTGCTCTTTATTCATGCTCTCTCTTAAGGTGTATGGCATGCCTGCGTGTGTGTTAAAAAACATCTGAAGATATTGGAATACATTAGCATTTTAAATACCATGAAAATGTACAGGATACCATCTGGGACTCTGTAAATTCTAATAAGAAGAAACAAGTTTTATTTAAAAGCTGCATTTAATGTTTGGAATAAAATCTGTGTTTTCTTAACAGCTGAGAAGAAAACTTTTTCCAAAACAAGACTTGGCTACCTGGGTTCTCCCTGGCAGCCCGATGTTGTGTGCAATTGGGAAGGAAGGTCCTGCTTTATGCAGTTTTCTTTCCTTCATGGGAGGAAAAGTCTTGGTGGCTTTTTTTGTCTGTTCACTTTTCCACTCTTTGGAAGATGTTAATAACTCATGCTGTGCTACAAAAGAATAAGTTTCTGAGGAATTTACCTGAAAAATCTTAATTTTGCTAGCTCCTTTTTTAAGGTTCACTTGCCTATGGCTGAGCATCAAGCATCTCTCCCTTGTCTAGTACACCTAGGGGTGCTCTCGTGTGAGCAGTCCATTGCTCTCAGTAAATCACTTTACTGCTCTGTGGTGGTCAATTTTATTCTGATTTTACTTACCTGTCAAATGAGTGTTCCACTACTTCACTCAGAGGTCTACAGATGGAAATTGCAGTATTAGAAAGAAATGACAAGTGAAAATTACACCAAATTAATTAAGAAGCTTCTCTGCTAGAGTGTTTTCTTATGAGCTTTGTCAAAGCTGTATTTCAGGGCAAATGAAGGATCCACATGCTCCAGCTCGCCTTGGTCTGTCTCAAGGTGACTTGATCAAAGATGAGATGTGTAATGCCCAGATTAATTGGGGATAGGTTATTCTACTCATGTTACTAGATTTACATATACCCTTGAGTATTAACACACAGAGCTTGCTGGACATAATCTTCCAACCCTGAATGTGATGAGTGGGGGCTCTGAATGTATTCTTCGTTGCACTCCTGATTAATTTCCATGGTGCCTGAATGTGTGCTTAGAGCTAAGCATGCTCTAGTGTGCTGTTAAACCTCATCCTGCAGGATTCCTAAAGCAGGTTCCTCTGAAACATGTAACACACAGCAAGAGGGAAAAGCAAGAAAGTTTTTATTTCCAATCTATAGGTAGCCAACATAGGTCTTGTAGCTCTTAATACAGTTCTTGCCAAAGCAGACTTTATGCCGTGCAACATCCCTATGCAGTCTCAATGCCTGTAACAAACTGTTCACCACTGCTCTGACTTTGGATGTTGCCCAAGCAGTAAATATGGCATGGGTCTGCTTTTGGAAGGGAAGAGGTGAACCTTCTGAAATGGGGTCTAGGCTGTCTAATGGGGGAAGCAGGCAGGAAGTAAGAAAGGAGGTGTGCTGGGTGCAGGGCTGGGCTGTTACCCACCTGGCCTCCCAGAGCTGAGAGGGCCTAGGCACAAACCCAGCACGGAGGAAGCCTCCAAACAGTGCTTTCTCCTGTCCCATTGTGTAGGGGCAGCACCTGTATTGGTGACAATTACGGGGTATAGTGTGTGCTTTTGGGGAAATGGATACAGGATTGCTAAGAGTAGATCAGAGAATCACAAGATACAATTTCCTGCAGGCTCTGCTTTCTTGGCTAAGTAATAATTGATTACATGTAATTAGTAAAGCAAGCGTCTTGTTGCTTTAAAGCAGAAAGCAGTGCGTCCAGGAGTACAAACCCTAAATAATGAATAAAATAATGTTATAGAACGGCTCTAACACTGCAGTGAGTACTTAAATGCCAGCTTTAAAAACCTATATGCCAAATATATCTTCTCTTAGAGAGAATATTTACCTTAATGTTCTCTAATGAAAAATAAAGCTAAAAGATGTATAATTACAGCAGCACACTTAGAAAGGATTTACAAGTATCAGTGTATCTACTTAGCTGAAAGAAAATCCATTAAGTTTTGTCCCCTAAAAGTGGCTGTTGCCTTCCCTGTTCCCAAATAAAATGAGTAGATGTTTTTCCTGTGAGCATTCATTAAATGCTCATCAGGCATAATCTAAGTGACAGCAAAGCTTCGCAACACAAATCTCTCATGTATCCTCACAGTGGATCATTCATTTAAATATGTATTGTTCTTTTATTTCTTTTATTTTTTTCTATGATGCCATTCTGTTGCAAGAAGAGATGTTTGATTGCTTTTTACAGGTAAGGGGATTTTTTAGCCCTTTTAAAAAAATCATTAACAGAAGAGTGATATTTCTCCATTTAAACCATGCACAAATAAGACAGATTTTTTAAAGACATTTTTGCTCTTGTTCTTTTAATGGAAATAATTTTTTAAAACAAACTGCCTGAAGTTAAAGGATGTTATTGCTTCCCTCCTCCAAATAAACTGCTCTTTACAAAGAAAGCCTGAATAGAAATGAAATCTTTTAGTCTACAGAGAATGGAGAAAACTAGATAAATTGAATGAAAATGAACTATTAAAGTAAATTAGGAGCATACACTCCTTTTTTGAAAAGGCTCAAACATTAGCTATAAGTCTTTTAAATTGTCTGATTGTTGGCAGAAGAATGAAATGAGGTAGGCATGATATGCATAAAGTAGACTCCAAATGCATTACTGCATTCATCACATGAGAGTTGAAGGGAACAGCAAGGTTTGTCCTAAAGGGAAAACAAGGCAGGAAAGAGCATTTACATTGTCTTATGTGGAGAAAAAGATCATATAAATTCCATTTAGAGGTCACCTTGTCGTTGCCCTAACTCAGCTGCTTGGTAAAGGGGAGGGAGTTGTCTTAGCAAGATCTCTCTCCATGCTAGTGCACTCATGGCAGTGGGATGAAAAGCCACAGGAGAGCTTTCTCTGAAACAGGAGCAACTAAACAATAAATCTATTGAACACTGTCAGCCACCAGTGTAGCACACACATTATCATGTTTGCAGAGATGCCATTGTTAATGCCCACATTAACAACATGCCCACTCTGCATGATGGAGTTATTAAAACCTGAAGCCAGTCTGTCTCAGAAGTGACTGCCTAGCTATAGCTTCACAAACTGTCTTGAGTGTCTCCTCCTCTGTGTGCTGTCCTGAAGCAATGAGAAAGCAGCAGGATTGTGAAGTCCTCTTCCTACTCCAACGACTGCTGAGTGTAGGAGTATCTTCCTTGCACAGGAGTGGAAGAGAATGTGGCACCTGTAGGATCTGCACAAAGGCAACTTTAGGATTTGCATAAAGACAGCTAATCCAGCTGTGGAGACTGGGCTGCTGAAGGAAATACTGGAGTTACCACTGATCTAATTGAAGACAGTTATGCCCATATTTATATGTATCAGAGTACAGGTGCCTATATCCCATGAGTACATTGCTGTATTTTGCATCCCCCTCCCCTTTTCTCACTTGGGAAGGAGCAGTATATCAGCAAAGCACACAAATCAAGGTTACCGATGTCTTTACATTCACTTATTCTGTAGATAGCAGTTTTTCCCCTCTCTGTAAATAATTTAAAGTCATCAGATACTGTTATCTCTTTGCATTACTGCAGTTTAGCGTCTTTTAGAGGTTGTGTGTAAAGCAGCTTTACTTCACAGGTGTAGTTTAAACAGTCCTCATCAGATCCAACTCTCAGGGACACCCATCGGGACATTTCTGAATGTTCAGCTCACTCTGTAAAAGGCAACAGCATGGTCAAGAGGAGTGGATGCTGAATGTGACAATTTACCTGTCACTGACCTCAGGACCAAGATACTGGTCTTTATTTTCTTAACTGATGTGGAAACTCTCAGGAGAATTCTGTGAACATCATGATTTTGTTCACTTCTCCTTGAAACGTGCCACATTAACTTGCAAAAAAAAGGTATGTGGCCTGGAGATTAAAATGAGTTTATAGGATATCCATACAATATTAGCAGTGGAGGGCACAATTCTGCTTTTAATTCCATGACAGCAAAGCTGAGACTGGTGGGGTTATGCCACATTAATTCAATATAAAAGGAAGATATACCTAAAATTGTCTGGAATCTATAGAAAACAGGAGTGGTCAGATCCAGTGTTTTGCTGCTTGGGAAAAACCCATCTCCCTGTTCCAATAAGAAACAGCATCTTATAATTAGAAAGCAGCTGACTCTGTCTGTCTTGACAAGCTAATATGGTACAACAGCATTTCTGATTGCTTCAGAAAATAGCCAGAAGTATGAGCAGTGATGTGAGAATGGAAGCCGTCTGGCTCGCTAACAGAGCCAGAGTATTTCTTCCCATGAGAGTGTGAATGCAGCTTGATGTCCTTAGCCTTTTCACTCTCCTACAAAATTTGTTGTAGCTGAGAGGCCAGATGCCCTCTGACTGTACTCCAGAACTGTTAACATAGTTTGTGGTTATGGGTCATTGATACAGATACTGTAATACCTAAATATGCAAAGTACTTGCCAAGCTTCACCATTGCTTAGGGGCTCCAGCATGCATTTCTTTTCCTGTTCAACACTTTTGATGCCTGATTTCTTGCACACTCAGCAGTGTGCTGCAGGAGCAAGAGGTTCTCCTGCGCAGCTGGGCTTAACAGTCCATTTGCTTGCTATGGCTTCATCTGCCTGAAGCCCAGCTTCCACTTGCATGTGGGAATGAGGACCTTTCCCTGGAACAGTAAAACTTACAGGGTGCTTAGGTCATACAGTTAGCAGGCCATAGCAGGCAGCTGTTTCCTTTGGTTTAGAGAGTCATAAGAAAGAGATTCTCATAGCAAAATATGTTATTAAGCAGCTCTTCTACAGATTTAACTCCACCATATGAGAATATATTGGGGCCTTTGTGCACAGGGGCATGTATCTATCTCTTATTTTATGAAGATGGAATAATGGTACAGGGACTAGATCCTTTACATTAGATGGTCAAAATATTTGCTACCAGGTTTGCTGTTTTTATTTTTTCCTTGAGAGATCAAGTGTTCTTCAAGCCTGTTGATTAAAAGATATTTATTGATTATAGCTGCTCTCATCTGCAGACAGCATTTGCAGTAACCATTGCATAGCTCAAGAACATACTATGTCAGCCTGGTACCTAGATTTATTATGCTGGTGTCTGGATCTGCACTTCCACACACTGGCAGAGAATCAATATGTGCAACCCACTAGCTAGTATTTCCAGTAATTATGATAACCCTGTAGACCAATAAACTGGGAAATGGTTTTCTTTTATTGTTTTCTCAGACACCAGAAAACATCATCTTTTATAGTGTTTTACAATTAATTAAATAATCAGCAGACTTCCCTGGGAAAGGATCTATGGGGAACACAAATCAGCCCTGCACACTGTTTGCACTGCAAGGGTGGGAAATGCTATGGCTGCATGACTCAGGTTAGCTCACAGACACAATAGCAAAACTGTATAGTTCAATTCTGCTCAGTTTGCCGTAATACCTTTGACAGTGGCCAAGAAGCTGGTGTGCTTTGCTTTTTATGCAAGCTATAATCATATTGCTGTGCCTTTTGCTTCCTTGTCTGTTTGATATACTCTCCTAGTCTCTCTTTGCCAGACATCCAGGGTCCTGCTCTTTCCTTACGGGCGCTGAAGCAGATGATTATGCCCATGTGAAGGGTCGGCAACCCCTGCAGTAGTGATGCTGTTGTTTTCCTAAAGCCATCAGCCCATGAGGCAGCTGATCCACCTAGCAACTCACATGGGAAAGTGGATTCAGACAGCCTACCTAAAATCACATTGCTGTAGATCTCTAGAACTGGCCTGATAAGTTCTGCAAAACAGAAGGGTGTTCACTGGGACTGACAACTGTTCTACCATGCTCACCCACCACGTTATCACTGCTGGCATGTGTCCTGCAGGCAGGGAACAGCAGTAGAGCATGCACTCCATCCATGGGATGTGCAAGCATAGGCTGGCTTGCATCAGTTCTTTCAGCAAAGAGCAAATCCTGGGATAGATGGGTGAGTGATGAGAAAGTATTAGGAAGCCCTCTGAGAAGTATTGCAGCCCTCTGAGAAAGCGCTGATGGGAGTATGCTTTTGTACTGCTTGTAACCGAGGGTGCAGTAATAACTCAGAGAGAGTTGGTGTTGCCTGCAGATTCAAAATAGGAGTGTTTGGGAAGATCTGTGAAGAAATGCAAAATGCTGGAAGCAGAGCGGAAAGCCCAGCAGCCTTCAGAGGCTATGGGAGGTAGCTGAAAAGGTCAGTTTGACCCATGTATTCTGCAGGATTTTGTTCAAAAGGGTGGGGGAGAGGGATGAGCCTGGTGGAGTTCTTCCAGCACATAGATAAATATCCTTGTTTTGCAGTGCTTTACCCAAGATGACAGCACTTCAAGTGCAGAGATGAAACAAAGAAAGAAGCAACAATGGAGCACATTACATTAAAATATCAAAACCCAGCAACAAGTCAGGTGTAGTTCAATGCCTTCTTGGCCTTTTGATGTACTGTAATTGTTGCACAGGGAAGATAAAAGCATTTCTCAGTGGTTTGGGAACAAATGTCTATGAGGTAAGAAATGACACTTTTGCCTTTGGGCCAGATTCCTTGCTGTTTCCAAAGGTGAAACATGGCTGAGATAAAGGAACATCCATCTGCTTCCCCCAACACATTACTCATTTGACGTCTACATGAAAACTGTTAGTAGTTTCTCAGGCTTTGGAGTAGGATTCCTCCTTCTCAGTGCCCCAGAACAAAGGGTGACATCTCACTAGGCATCAAATAGCACAAAACATTCTGTGCAGCTGTGAGAGCTTGTTGGGGGAGAATCTAGTGCCTCTGAGGTATTCTACTGATTTGAAGCCTGAATAAGCAAAAGAAGGAAAAAAGTGCAGGTTTGTAAATTTCAATTATCAATTCTAGAGATAATAATTTGTGAAATCACTGTTATTTCGCAGAATTGAGAACACACTTAAAGTGGAATTTCTTGGGGAAGCTTTTTGTCTAAAATGCCATTGGAACAGACAGAGAAAAAAAATTATCAACCTTATTTGTTCACTTTACAATAACTTCATTAGATAAAAATGTTGATATTGTTTTTATCAACAGGTGCATTGCACTTTATGCATTCATGCTTACATTATAGTCTTATATAAAGTAATATATATGTTATCTTTTGGCAAAATATTGGTAATATTTTTTAAATTAGGTTTAAATTTGAAAAAAGGTCATGCTAAATTATTTTATTTTTATTGACTGATATTTCTGACCTTCTCTAATCAATTCTTTCTGTTAAGAAAATGAAGCAGATTCCTCACTCACCGAAGCCTATGGGGCTGAGTGGTTGTGCCTTTCTCTCCAGTGCAGATAGTATCATCTTAAATTAGTTTTTATTCTCTACCTTATGATGAGCTTTTTATAACTGATGAGGCAAATTGCAGAGTGGATTTTCTTCTCTTGTCCAGATGAACAAATCAACACTTCAAGAACAATACAAGGTTTGCTATAAAATTTGTCTCACAGGCAAATCTGTACACCACTAAGTTCTTACACAAACATTTCTTGGGAGGCAAAAGAAATCATCGCGTGGTGTTTCTATTACTACTCATTCAGAAAACATTCCCATTTCTAGAAGTCTCAGCAGTGTGCCACCTTGTCATTTAATGTGATACAAACAATTTTCCCATCTTCATTTCCTAAAAATCCTCTGGGCTCTGAGCCTCGTTCCCCTCTTGTGTATCATTGTTCTTGCTCAGCAGATTGCTTTTAATGGGAATGCTTTCTTTCTAAATCCTTCCACGCCTAAATGTGAATACCTCTTGCTCAAAGGTAGCACTTCCCCAGTGCCTCCCCAACGTATTCACATGAATAGAGCAGGGATTACGCCCTCTCAGAGCTATATCCCTGCAGAGTTATTTGAGGTTTTGCATGTCTATTTGAAGTAAGGATGCACAAGCTGGAGGTGCAGAGTCTCTTCAGGAATGGGGTGGAGGAAGAGACTTCTTGTGACTTCTGCCAGAAGGCATCACTAACCGAAAGAAAATTCTTTTCTTCTCACCTCAATCAACTGATTGAGATGTACCTGGACAAGTGTTATTTCTATCAAAACTCTTCCTTTTCAAACATCTTTTAAGATTCTCAGTTCTCAAAAAGATTTTGTCATGCTTCGCGGCCAGCTCTAATCTACTAATCTATTGGCTGCACAGGACTGGGTAGATCAAGAATAGAAAAGGATGTCCTAGAGCTCAGGAAGGTGTATTCTGGGGTGACTCAAGTGATGCAGCACCTGAGCACAAGATGTAGCCAACTTCCACCCTCTTCAGTCCAGGCAAAGACTACAGTGTATGCAGCACCAACCCTTGCTACAACAACGAGAGCTGATACCTCCAGTACCTTCTGTCAGAGAGAAAGATTTGGTCAGAAAACTCTCTTTTAGGGAGGCTTAACAAGTTACTGTGAGCATGCTAGTTCTGCTGCAGCATGCTTTTCCCTAGTGCTGTTAATCAGAGGGATTTTGCTGGAGCTGTTGCACCCCATGACCGTGATGATGTGATATCCAGTGAAAAGCTAGAGTTTCTAGTTCTCCCTTAATGAAAAGCATGCAGTGTGTAATGGCAGCATAAAAAAGTGCTGAGGACTGCTTTTTATTAATGCTGTCTGGGAGTTTTCACATGCAAGCCCCAGTAAAAGCTACTGACCATGGACCCTCATGGTCAATTCAGCTGAAGGACAGCAGGAACAACCATCGCAGGAATAAAAGTGTGGCAGCAAAAAAAAGAAGTGCTGAGAAGGCACAAAACCCAGCTGTCATCTCTGTAACATTTCTGTACCACAGAACAAGCTCAGCTCAAGCTGTATGTGCCTCTGTGAGTAGGTATATGAAATGGAAATTTTCATGTAAATTGGTGTCAACAGCCTTGGAAATACCCAGAGCTTGTAACAGAACAAGTGAATAGCAGACATTTTCAAAGGAAATAAGTCTACAGACTGATGGATGAGTTTTGGGAGGATAAATTGTTAAGGTTCTGAAGATGAAAGTCTTTATTTACTCAGGCACAAAGTTTAAGTAGCTTTTTTGATTCACGAGTTTGAACTACAAAACAGCAGCATGCATCACGCTATGTGTAACTTAATAATCTGCTTTAAAACAAATACAAGGCAACATCAATTAAGGCCATGTTTTTTAATGAATATCTGCTCAACCAGGTAAAAATCCATGTAGTATATTGTGCCACGCATTTTAAGTAGAACTTTGCACAGGCCTTCAAAGACAGTTCTGCCTAACAAATGGACGGAGTGATGCACCTCTGTTTTACAAGGCAAAAAGGAATAACGTGGGCAATGTATGACCTGCATGTGCATGTGTGCGTGTGCATGTTAGCAGTGTTGAATGCACCAGATTATGCTGAACTGATTAAAAAAGCCTACAATTGCATTACAGCAGACACTGTGATGAGAGCCAAAATATGATTGGCAAAATATACATGACATATTGTAAAACAGATAAAATGATAACAGCTTTTTGCTGAAGAGCATCTGCTATTCAGTTGGGAAATTAGGGTAGAACACAACTGTTCTTATAAATCATAAAACAGCATTGCCATCATCAAGAATTTTGTGTCTTCAGTTTTTAAGTGTGACAGAGTTGTTGCTCTTACTTGCATGTCAGGAAGTTAAAGACTGCAACTTTTTTCTCAGAACATTCTTTAACCACACTTCAGAATTAAGTTCTTTAAACCTTGTGCTCATTGACAGGTATGAGGACTAAGCCAGACCACCTGGATAAAATGACCTGACAGTAACGGGTTTTGAATTTGTTCAGTGGAACTGCATAAGAGGGGAGAGTGATTCTGATTACTCTGATTTTAGGTGAACCTCCTTCCCTTCTTGTTGCAATGGCTTACCATTTGTTTCTGCAGAGAAGACTGCCCACGCAGACTGCATTGTTCTGTGCGTTGATCTTCTGGGATTAGACATACACTGACTGAATGCAGTGACCTTCAGATGCTTCTATGGAAGAAAGGCTGTTTCTTAAGCCAAATAATTACTCAGTGCAGGATGGATGTTACCTCACTATCTATTGAATTGCTTCCACTGGGCTTAATGAGTCTTTACTTAATTGCTATGTAATTTTATTATTACCTGCAAAATGTTTTTCAGAAAGGAAAGAAGTAATTGCAAATGGTCTCACGCAAACTGATCCAGCTTTGCTGACTTTCAGTAATAATACATTAAGTCTCAGGCTGGTGTAAATGAGTAACTTGACAGGGCTGTCCGGATTTAAGTGCCCTCTACATTTTCCCTAGAAGAGCAGAATACATGAAAAAATGTGACACCTTTGTGTTCTAACCTCCAATTACATGATGTGAGGGCAACCCAGATACAAATTGTTTGCATGCTGCCATCTTTCTGATATATTTTGATTGTTCCATTGCCTGTCAGGTCATGCAGTAGACACTCATTTTTGTAGTCTACATTCTGCAGTCAAAATAAAGCTTCATACAGTCCCTCAAACACACCAGTTACTGAGATTTGCCTGTCCTGTCCCGCACTACAGCCAAGAGTTCTTGCACCTGCTTCAACTTACAGGCTGTCCCATACTGTTTGTTTGATCTATTTTTTTTTCTTTCCCATAATTGGATCAGTTTAGGAATTATATTAAGATTTTTATAGGATACAGCAGAAATAATGGATTCTGCCATGCAATTGTAGCATTTCTAACTGCACTGATTCTAGCTTGCCTATGTTTATACCAGAGGTTCATCCACCTAACCTTGGCATGATGGCCTTACATCTGTGCTTCATTTTAACCTTGGATTTTAGTGCTGGTTGGAGTTGTTCTTTATTTCTCTCACTATAATGTGTAAACATATCTTGTGGATGCATGAAAATGTAACTTTTTCTGGCTGAAGAATTGTTTTTTATGTGTAGGGCTCATTAGCCTGCACATCCATCAAAGGCTGTTGTACTCCCCATCATCCTGTATCAACATATGTGTCTAAATGAATTTATTAGTACGTGCTGGGCAGCATATTATCCTGACCAAGGGTCCCCAAAACACCTCTGCCCTTTTTCTGCTGCTTACCCTGTGGCTTTTAAAAATGTTCTTCTCCCCACCTCAAAATTGCTGCATCCAAAGGCTCAGCTGAGGGGAAACAATAGTTGGTAAATTCTTGCCATCGTCTCTTCTTCTGCCCAAACTCATGAGTATTGTCATGTATCTCTTGTCTGAGAGCTGATCTGTGCTTTTGATTTTCCTGTGGTTGAGTAGATTGACGACCTGGCAGAATTGCAGCATTGCCATGTCCAACAGAAATCCTGGACTGAAGGTGAATTAAAAAATGGATGAGCATTATGTTTCACTGGGGATCTTCTGAGGTCCTTACTAATCCAAATTATTTGGTGACTATGTGATAATTCAAGACCTATTTAATTAAAAGCTCAACATTTCTTCAAATCCCTTATCTGTGCTTCCTGTACACTGAGGACTCTTTCCCAATTTTGAAAACTCACTCATTGCAGGGACTTATCCTGCTTCTTTCAACTTCTTTAAAGCCTCCAAGTTTTTCGGGTCTCTTCTTTTAGTGTCTGCTTGTCATGGTGATGTATTTGCTACCTGTTGGTACTGTCTTTCTTCAAAGACACTAGTAGGGATTGCTCAGATCTGCAGTATTTTCTAAAATCTTGTCCAGTTAAACTTATAATTTGTTTACTTCTGCACAGTTCATGGAGGTATCATTTTTGTTGAGCTTTGCAATGTGTGCCTTCCTTGGAGATATCCATTACGTGATCTGTAAGCCATCACACATTGGAGCAAAAATGCATTTCACCCTATATCTGATGGAAAGCTGAAAGCCTGAAGCTTAACTTAAACCTAAAATTACTTTCCAGTGCTTCTCAAATTTTCCTATGCAAACAAAAATGAAAGCCTGTGGATTGCTTTTGTCTTATAATTTTTATTACACATTATGGAAGAGTTCAGGAACAGTCAGTAAGTTGAACTAGAACCAATTCTCATCTGTTGTTATGGTTACTAGGAGTAGAAAATAATTTCCTGTAATTTATCTTAAGATCATTTATGTCAGATACAAACACAGATTAAGCTGAATGCCATGGTAATTTCTTCTTCAATTGTGTTAGGAACCATAAGACATTCATTTTTACTTCATAAATAAGGGTTACAGTATGTCATGCTCAGTCAAAGATTATAAAATGAATCTAATTAAGTGCCATCAGAAGATCACTTTGCTGTTTTTATTGTGGCAATAAAAGTGCCCTTACCTTCTTATTCTTAGAGAAATGACAGAGATTATTATGGAAATAGAATGAGATCAAGTAAGTCTTGCTTGACCTAGACTTGGATACAACAATATACTTGTGTCAGTGATTGTTGAAGTGAATAAGCAGTTTACAAAATTTGATGGGCTAAAGATCATAAGTGATGCACTTGCTTTATTAGAATGAATGAAACCATATGTAAGCCTCAGAGAGGTCTTGTTTATTGGGTGTTATATAAGCAATATCATCTTTTTATTGATCTATAGGCCTCAGTGGTGATGATGGCAAACAAGGCTTTCAGATTGATGACTAGAAGTCCCTAATGTTGATTAGTTGATGTGTGCACAACTGAAAAGAGCCATTTAACATTAGCGGTATGTGTATACCAGTAAAATAATCTGGAGGTTGCTTCAGGGCATAGGAGAGCTCTGCATGGAAATAAGAGCAGTGGAGAGCCCTGAAAGAGCACAGGTTAGGTGAAAGGCTGTTAAACAAGATTTTGCAGGCATTTCCATCAAGTTGCCAGGGTCTTTAAAATGCCAGTAGGGAGTTTTTTAAAAAAGGAAATCTGTGAATAGTCTGTTATAAACCTCAGAAGGTTCAGAGGAGACTTGCTGTCGCTTAAGTAAAAGAGAGCTCAGGTGATATGCAGTAACAACACCTGACCCATGTGTTGGAAGATGTGATGAAGAATAAATCCAACCTCCTGCCTATCAAAATCCCTTGTCACAGCAGAGTGGCCAGTGAACCTAGAGCTCCTGAGCTGCATGTCTGCATACCACATGGGTTTTGCCCTGTGCTGAAACTGTGGGCCAGCCCACCTCTCTCCAGTGCCTAGTGCTTGGACCACTGCAATCTCCCAGTGCTGCACCCCCACACTAGGCAGGGAGCCATGACTCCTCAGCTGACAGGATCCCAGGTGGGAATCAAAACCAGATGACAACTGCTTTTCCCTTCTGGAAAACATGGATGATGATGCTTTAATTAAGATGTTCTGCAGAAAGAACTGATATGTTCATATTCAGAGAGGTGGGGTTCTTTTCAGATGACTTGCAAAAAAAGTTGGACTTCTGCAGTTTTCTTTGCAGAACTTTGACAATTTCCCCCCTAATGCAGATGTGATACCCAAACCTTTCACTAACATACATTTTCAACAAGAGCCTGGATCTAGTCCTAGTGAAAGCAAATTCCTGTAGTGAGTGGATGGGTCAGTCCTTTTCTTCTTAGGAAAATGGTTTGTTAAAGAATATGGTTTAGAAATGTACTCTGTCATCATCTTGTCACCTCCCCATCAGTTCCTCAGGTGGGAGAGTCTGAACATGGTGTCAACGCTGCCTTTCTTTTCTTCTTTCCACCATCCGTTGTGCTCCTGGGGGCTTCAGGACTGCAACAGCTCTCCAGGGCAGTGGACACAGTGGTGATGGATGGCCTGTGTGTGGTCTTAGCAGGCATGTCCAAGGCCATGTCCAGGAATCTTCTACAGAACTGGTGCTCTCAGCCAGGCCAGCAGGCAGTCAGAGTGCTGAATTTGTTGGAAGGTATCAGTAGGTTTGATTGTAAGACAAAGACAGCTTAAGGCAAATCTTGGTAAAAAAAAACCAAACAACCAGCCAACCAAGAAAAAACAAACAAAAAACCCCCAAACAAATCCAGAAAGCACTCTCTGAAACCAAACCTAACTAAGCAGAGAAGAATGAAAACCTTACACAAACATGGTGGGTCAGAGACTTGACTTCAGGTACAGAGTTTCCTTCAGGTACTGGAGGTATTTTTACCTGAACCTCTATATAATATATTTCTTTTCTGTAACAATACCTCTGTACAGCACATTTTGGAAAATCCTTAGTACTGGTTTCACTCTGGAAAAGGTCCTGCATCTATCTGTGCGACTAATGCTACATTTTTGGTGCACCTGAGGTTGCAGTGATAGACCTGCATACCGTTTCATGTAGACATCACCCTGGTACATAGGATGAAACATATTCCAGGTCCTGTTCGATTTGGCAGTCAGCTGTCAGTTTTCATAGTGACTAAAACTGCAATAAATAGAAGTACAAAGTGCAGCTGGAGTGGTAAATATGACTGAATCATTGGCATGGTAAAGACAACTAATCCTGTATCCCCACTAAATGATCCTGGGAAGTTTCTTACTCAGAAACTATTCAGTTCAACAGTTTCTCCATGTAAGAAAGACTAGGCCTACAAGTTTATATTTTTGTATGGGCTTAGGGCCTTGGTGGAGACGTATTCTCAGGCAAGAAAATGCTGCCTTTACCATTTTGACTTTAGCTAATCTAGCACAGAGGTAAAGTGTGACAAAATCCAATATGCTAATTTATTTAATTTCCTGAGCTGGAAGGGACAAGGAGCAAAACGCACACTGTCCAGCTTACATGAAAGCTGATGTGCAAGTTGAAAATAAAAAATATTGCCAAGGAGACCGCAACTTGCATGGAGTTAACCCATACCAAATGAAGATTTCTGAAATCCTTAACCTGCTTCAATAAGTGACATTTCAATGCTAATAAGGAATGAGGAAATGAGAAGAAATAGTTAAGGGAAACATATTGTAGCTGCAATTGCTGATCCAGAGTCACTGCGGTATAAACATTGTTGAAGCAAATAGAAGGTACAATGATTACCATCAACTAGAAATACACCCCTTAGCATTGTGCCATTATAGTTTCTGAGTGTGGGAGTTAACAAAGGCAGTTTAAAGTGTATTGGAAAATGATTTTTCATTCCATTTTAAAAACTCATTTCATGCATTGCTGTGTCATCTACTTTTAAAATAACAGTCCAAGCAGAAACACCAAAATGTGATACCGATCTTTTAAATCATGATCCCCAGGACAGAAGTACATGATTGACCTGTAGTTATTTGTTACGTCTTTCCAGGCCATTCAGCAGAATAGTATGCAGGAGAGTCATATGAGTACCTATATAACAAGTAAAAGGTATTTGGTTGAGAACTATATTAGAGTGAATAAATAACAGTGAGATGGCTCACACTGTGAAGTTGTGACTGAAACTTAAATAGCCATTTCTGTTATCTTGATGTAATCAGTGGCCTACTGGAGCTAGTTTTGTTGGTAATCTGTATCAATGCTCAGACAATAGTGCCTTTCAATTCATTGTTTCCCAAGAGATTTAAAACAGTCATAGAAACATTTTCTTTGCTCCATGCCATTTATTCATTTGAAGGATGGAGCAGTCTCTTCTAAACTCCCACTGTGCACTAAATATTACAAATTAAAATAAACTACTCCCTGTCTAAAACAAACAGTAGCCACAGGGACAAGCTGGTATCAGCTTATTTTCTAACATTTTTTTCAATTAAAGAGAAAGACTCTAGCAACTGGAATGTAACACAGTGTTGGTTCTTATTCTCAGAAAACATATATGTGTATACATAAAAAAAGTGCAGTTCCTGAAAATGAGAATTAATTGTACTCCAATATGCTTAGTGCATGGGGAACACTATACAACTTCTTAGACCTAGTTTTATTACTTAATCATATTGGCTGGGCTGGAAATGCCTCACGTGTATGCATTCAAGATGATTAGACTTCCAGCAAGATATTGACTGGAAAAATTACAATTAATGAGAAACAAGCTTTTGCTGATTTCTCTTTTTCTTGCAAATGAACAGAGAGAACTGGTCAATTCTGTTTGGATTTCATTTCTGCTCGTGGAGGGGAAGATGTCACAAACCATGAATTTAACTGTTAATGTAAAGCTTTTTTACAGGATAAAGCTCTAGTTTTCTCCTTTCTATACATCTTAATATAGTTTATTTCACTAGAAACAAAACCAAATCCTGCATGAGCAATTTCTGTCCATTTTCCAAGTTTCTTCCTTTGATCAAACTTACAGATTCAACCATACTTCTGGATTCTGCCAGGTCTAGCCTGCATGAACCATAAACTTTCTGCGATTTTGGACTAAACAGTGTCTGTCTGATTCTTCTGTCTCTGATATCCTTCACTATCCTGCCCTGTAAAAAGACTCCAACATTTTAAGAGGGTAAGTGGCTTTGGCTTACATTGCCCTGTTTCAACTTTAATAGCAAGCTGCTACCCTGTGCAGGAGCAGAGAGAGTGGGAAGCATAAACAGGGGCCACTGGCCCATGCCTTGCAGTGACCTTTCACTGCTGTACATCAGAAGAATCAAGCATACGAGCATGGCTCCTGAACATTCAGGCACCCAATTGCTATTGACACAAGCTGGGCTGTTTATGACCAATGTCCTTAAGAATCAAAAGCCCAACACTTGTGTATGTGAGTGATTAGCATGGCTCCCTTGATTAGTTATTGCAGAAAATAAATGGTTGCCAGCTGCTTAGCAGGGTCATGGTTGCTTTGAGGCAGGTGGGTTTGAGATGGGGATGAGGTGGTGTGAAATAACTCTATGTGACATTCACAACTGGGTCTATTTCCCTTCTTGTGACTGATGGTATGTTGTTTAACCCCATCTGGCAGCTATATACCACACAACTCCCCCCACACTCTTTGCCAGGTGGGATGAGGAGAACAGGTAGAAGGTAAAACCTGTGGTTGAGATAAGAACATTTTAATAATGGAAATAAATTAAATAGAATAATAATAAAAATAATAACAACAACAATAATAACAGGGAACAAAAGAGCAAGAAAGAGAAATAAAATTCAGTAATATATGAGTGATGCACACCGATACCCACCCTGTCCCCGAACATCAGTCTGTTGCTTCTGGCCAACCTTCCGCAGGTCGATGTTCTGTAGTATGGAATATCTCTTTGGATAGTTCAGATCAGCTGTCCTTGCTGTGCTCCTTCCTGGCTTCTTGTGCAACTGGTCACTGAACATGAGAAAGTAAAAAGTCCTTGGTTTAGAGTAAGCACTACTCTAAAGTAAGCTACAACTAAAACATCAATGTGTTATCAACATTCTCATATTAAAGCCAAAACAAAGCATAGTAGCAGCTACCAGGAAGAAAATCAGCTCTATCCCATTTGAAATCAGGACATGGTACTGGTTTTGACCAATCTCTTCTGTAATGATATTTGGAGATTTTAGATGTCATGTAAGATGTTTTGACAAAACAGCTATACTCTAGCTCTCCATGTTTCCACAGCATCAAACATATAATTTAGTTTCATCCTATCCTTCAAAAAACTTTTTATTATACAGGGAATATGTTTTCCCTATGAAACAAGCACCTTGACAAGTGCTAATAAATATACACACAAAATGTTACACCTGAGCTGACATTTTGAGATGTTATCACTCATGTTTATTTACTATTACGGATTATAGTAGCTGATAGCTACAGCTGAAGCTAAGATTCAAAAGAAAAAGCACTGCACCAGAACAAATAGCAAGAACATGGTATGGCCTGGAGTTCAGGTGGGAAAATCAAGGCAAGTAGAAGTCAGGTGTCCTGCCCAAAGTCAAAGTTGGTCCCTGGCAAAATCAGAAAGAGCACAGGCACGCCAGTTCCCCATACAATGAGTGCAGTGACTGACAGTACTACTTGAATTAACTTCTCTTCCGTTTTTGCTTTGTATGTCTTATCACCCTGTAGAATCAGCGCAATCATTGCTGCAAACACAGCTGGGTGAAAAGCTCCATGTTTGCATGTCTCCAGGCTGAATCTCTGTCTCAAGAGAACAAGAGAATAAATGCATCAGGCAGAATTATGGTTGGATTTCTGCCCTGCTGTGGAATTTCTGTTTGTTTTTAATGTGAGGAAATGAATGCCCGATTGGGAGATCAGGTGTAGATTCTGTAATCATAAAATGCTGTATCTTTTGTAGCCTACAGCATTCTGATAGAAGCTCTTTGATTATATGAAAGCATACATCTGAGGTGAAGAATTCAGAGTAACAATTTCCAAGACAATTCCCATGTTTTTCAACCAAGGAGACTTTGGAAGGAGGAATAAAAAGGAATTACAATAAATACAATTATTTCATTAATATGATCTTCCAATAGCCCTTTGTTTTTTGTTCTAATGCATTAGGTAAAGGAGGTGCAGTACAAGGCAGTGATGTATGGGACACCCTTTAGTCCAAAAAAGGTGTCCCACGTTATGTGTACAGACAGCTTGTTGTCAAGCCAACCAATGCAACCTTCACAGTGCTATAGAGATCACAATAACTGGGATGTTTCTTCTCTGCAAAGTCTTATTCCTTTCATTTATACTCTCAGCAGATCCTATGCTGTAATAGCAAACCTACTAGTCATGTGTATTAGATATTAGACCTGTGGATGAAATTTTCCTGATGTGTAATCAAAGTTGTGGATAACTTGTGACAATTGATCAAGACACTTGCAGAGGACAGAGTACAAATTCAAACAACTGTGATTTGAGTGGAGAGGGGGTAAGCAATCGCTATTGTCTCTTGCAGTACCATAATTGTGACCAAATGAAGCTAGTTAGAACTAGTAAGGTACAAAACGAAATGGGACAGTGCCTGCACACTGCAGCAGATCTATGGAAGTCTTCCGCAAAGTGCATTGGTCCCACCACTCATTTCTAATGTTGACTGGTACATCTACAACTTCTGAGCACCATGTAAGCACATTGTCGTCTTCACTGATCCTTTCCCACCACCTAGATGTCTTCAGGGCCCGTTCTCCTTGACCTGCCTTTCCCCAGCAACATCTGTTGGGCTTCTGGTTATGTCCATACCGTCGTGGTTTAAGCCCAGCCACACAGCCTCTCTCTCACTCCCCACCTTACTCCCCCTGCTCCCAGAGGGATGGAGACGAGAATGGAAAGAATGTAACTCCCACAGGTTGAGATAAGAACAGTCCAGTAACTAAGATAAAACACAAACCACTACTGCTACCGCCAATAATAGTAATGATAAGGGAAATAACAAGGGAAGAGAATACAACCTCTCACCACCTGCTGACCGATACTGAGCTCGACTGAGCAGTGAACTAGCCCTTCCGGGTAACTGCCTCCAGTTTATATAGTGGGAATGATGTACTGTGGTATGGAATACCTCTTTGTTAGTTTGGGACAGGTGTCCTGTCTCTGCTTCTTCCCGACTTCCCCTCCTCCCTGGCAGAGCGGGAGACTCACAAAGTCCTTGGTCAGGGTAAACATGACTTAGCAACAACTAAAAACATTGGTGTTATCAGCACTGTTCCCAGGCCAAAAGTCAAAACACAGCACTGCACCAGCTGCTAAGAAGGAGAAAAATGACTGCTACTGCTGAACCCAGGACACATACATATGCAGCAGTTTATGAGAAACCATTCTACAAATTACAATGTCACTTAAGAAGATTTGAAAAATTTTAGTGAATTCCCACCCATCATTTCTGCAGCTAAATGTGATTTTGCTTTTGAGGTACATTTATACAAAACAGCCTGTGAGTATGTCCCTATCTCTTATAAAACCCAAAACAGTTTTATTTTAATCTTTAAAGCTGATATGCGTAAGCACAGTCAAGTCCTGTCTGGAAGAGTGTCATCACAAATCTTCAATCTCTGAAATTCTTGGCTTTTATAGATATAACTCACCTCCCTGTGCATTAACATCCTTTTTTTATTATTATTACTATTATTTCTCCTCCCTTTCCAACCTACACTCCAGAAAGCTACAAAAATGTATATAGATGAAATACTAGACTGAGGCTGCATGAAGAAGGTGTGAACACATAGCTTTTTACCATCTTAAATAGGTCCTAAAGCTGCTTTTGTCTATGCTCTCTTAACTTCTCTTGCTGTAATTTATTCATTGACAAAATTGGTCATTTAAATTCAAAAGTCCCAGTTCCCTTCTATATTCTCCTTCATTATAGATTTACATAGCTGGAGATGTGTTGTTAAGCATCCTGTTAGGGTTTTTTAAACTCTGATATATTCCTGGAAGCACATATTTGGAAAAACAAGGAATATTTCCATGCAATTCTCAAAATATGTAATATGCTTTATCTGGCATTATGTTAGTTAAAATGTGATATAACCACATAATGGAGATTATGTGTTTGATTAGGAGCTTATGTTCAGAGGATTTAAAGGGCAAAATCATTCTGTGAGCCCCACAATGCTCAAAGAAATATGCAAGAACAGGTAGGGTTTGTGAAATTTTGTTTGCTGGGCTGCCAATTCTGCCTCTTTCTGGTCTGGTTCATTAATGGACTGAATATATTATTTGGCACGCATGTGTACTTTTACCTTTTAAAGACAGTTGCTGAAATAGTGAAATTGATAGGAAGAATCTATAACTGCATTTCTATACATTCCTCTTTCTATCTCAGGTCTAACATTCCCTTTTTACTGAAAATTCTAAATTATTTAAGACTCAATAAGAAAATGACAGGATATATTTGTATGAATGCATTTTTCTTAGTGGTTCCAACCTGTAACTATTAAAGGTCTTGCAGCCCTTCAATGCGTTTGTCTCTGACATCTTTGGAAGGCAGAGGACTCAAAGCTGACTAATGGAGGCATGCTGGGACTGGGGTGTAGTAGTGTAGTGCTGGATTTCAAAAACATCTGTGAATGCCCCCAGACACTATCCATCAACCCATGCAGGTCTTTTAATGCAAAAAGAAAAAAAAGGGCAAACCTCTGAAGAAACTGAAAAAAGCTTGAGTGAGGCTAATTTCAAGTTTAACAACTGTCAGTCAGAAGTCTGATTTACACTGCATCTAAGCATGGTCAAAATCAAGCCCAACAATTTAACTATGAAGGACTGAATTTGTATTAGTTTTTTGTATATAGAGACTTCATTAATGAACCTGATGCAGTGAGAAACTCTGATACTGCCATTGCAGGAGATTCTGGTTTAATTATTATATGTGATTTTATAATTTTAATTGTATAATTATTACAACATTAAAAGACAGAATTACATTTTAAATCTTTTTAAAAACTCAATTTTATTACATTTTTATTACTTTGTAATGATGTGATATTTTATTATTTGAAATTAGAAATTATTAGAAATAATTTTATGATTATACAGTTTTAAAATATGATCATTTTAGTGTTGCATCATTTTATCCTAAACATCCAGTAGAAAGTGAAAGGCTGAAAGCATTTTGAGAGTAAGATGATAAGCTATCAATGATGATGCTGAATTTTTTTCACTTTAGCTGTTGCCTGCCTTAGAGAATTAATGAAATAGCTTCCAATGACAGAAGTTAGTTCAAAGCAAAACTCTAGTTATGAAAACAGCTTTTGTGGAGAGCTCACACTTAAGATGAGTTATGTCACAACTGTCTGTGAGATCAGGAACCGTGTGAGAGGAGGTGGTGAAGTTGTCTGGTGCTAATTGTTCCATTTGCTCACAGCAACATGAATCAGAAGCAAACCTGATTAAATCAGAAGCAACACTTTTGTTACAGAGACAGAAGACTCATGTCAAACCTGAGCAATGCTCACAGTCATCCATCTTGCAACACCCAGCGAAGCGAATGTTTTCCTAAATTCAGGAGATGAGTGAAATGGTCCACGCTGCATATCAGAGCTTAAAACACCTTAAATGACCTCATTTCCTCTTCTATTTTTTTAATTATTTTTATGCAGTTACTGTTTCTTTCACATAATTTTCTTTGTGTTTTTTTTTTTTATTAGAAGGTGTCCTTGTTGGATTATATTAGCATTTTCCATTGTTCTTCAGACTTTGTTATTATACATAAAAATATTCATCCTTTGTCTCAACTTGCTCCTGAGTTTTGTTACAATCAAAATGGGATAAGAAAGCATACTTTGATCTATTGCAGTTAATAGAAATACAAAGGCAGGAATGCAGGGTGAGTAGAGATGTTTCCACTGTACCCTAAAGAGCTAATAACCTGAAAGACAGAGTGATAGTAATTTTAAATACTGCATTGCCACAAGTGCACTAAACACATCCACTTTGTGATCAAGAATATGATCTTTCTGGTCTGTGAGACATTGCAACAAGCACAGAATTAATCCCCAGTGAGGATATCTCTGCCTTCATAGTTTGGTTCACGGAGTGAATGGCAGGTCTCAGCAGAAAAGGGACTTGTGTCCAGATGACTGCTTTCAACAGTGTGATGCTGACATATGTAGTTTGATAATTTGTCCCACTGTACATTCATATTGTCTGCCCCCATCCAAACTTTGCAGCAAGAGAGACACAGAATTTTAGATCTCTGACATTCATCTTAAAAGATAAGTAATCACAAAAAGAAAATTGTAATAAAATGCCAGTGTGCAGCGGCCAGGTGAAGGGGAGCAAACACCGACACGATGTACATTTGCAAAAAGCTCCGTTTATTGCTTACAAGGCTGCTATTAATATACTGCTTTGAGCTTCCTTACACACGATCACGCACTACTTGATTGGCTGCCTCGCTTCATCCACGAGGTGTCCACGCGCCGCTATTCTTTTTATGATTGGGCCTAAGTGCTTGCGTTAGCTTGGCATTATATCTTGCTTTGCGGTTACTGTTATCCTGTTGTTACATTCCTAACTCGGGGTTATAAGTTCATATTCTCACAGCTTGCTGTAGACTTGTCCGACCGTCCATGCACGTCCCCCAACACCAGTGTAATATTATATTCTGGTGGGTACGTACAGTTCATTCTAGAAGCAAACCATCAGTTTTAAAAGTCAAGCTATTATTTACTCTCAGTTTTCTCTCCTCAGTATTCAGATCTGTATTTTCTCCCATGGCTTCACCTTATTGTAGATAACCAGAAGATAAACTTCAGTGGATCCTGTTATTTTCGTAAAATCCATTCAATCCAAAAAAAAAAAACATTCTGTCTGCCCAAATGTCACAAGTTCTTTTCATTGGGAATGGATTGAATGGAAGTATTGTAAAAAAAAGTACACTGAATTTCCAAATTGTGAAGCCTGCTAAGCAGTGGTGTCTGTACAGAACATGCAATTGCTAGAATTTCCCTGATTGTGCTCCTTTTTAGTTTTTAACTGGTAGAACATATAATTTCTGTTTAATAATTTTCACATTATTACTTTGTACTGCATTTCAGAATGGTATCTGAAGTTGTGCAATGTCGTGCAGTACATCAGGTAGGAATAAATAGTGTGCAGGGAAGCTCAAATCACAGTGTGCACTCGAGAGTCACACTTCATCTCCAGACATTTTTCAAACCAAATGAGAATTTATACCTTACAACCCAATATGCTAAGATGCTTTCTCTATTTAGTGTCACAGCTGACATACACAGGAGTGCAGGAGTATTCACATCCATCAGAACTATCCTTCCCTTCCCTTCCCTTCCCTTCCCTTCCCTTCCCTTCCCTTCCCTTCCCTTCCCTTCCCTTCCCTTCCCTTCCCTTCCCCATTTTCTTTCACCTTTTCCCTTTCCCTTCCCCTTTCCTTTACCCTGCTGTTTCCTCTTTCCTTTTCACTTTCACTTTCCTCTTCCCTTCCCCTTTCCTTTTCCCTTCCACTTCCTCTTTCCCTTTCCTTTTCCCTTTCACTTTCCTCTTCCCTTCCCCTTTCCTTTTCCCTTCCACTTGCTCTTTCTCTTTCCTTTTTGCTTTCCTTTTCCCTTTTGCTTTCCTTTCCCTTAGGTGCCCATGTCAAGTATCCCATGCCAAAGAGGATTGCCAAGCTAAAAGGGAAAAAATAAAAGCTCTTCTACTACAATAGTGTCAGCACCTGGATCTGTTTTTTTTTTTTTTTTTTTGAAAGATGGCTATGTTGTTTTCAGGCAGAATTTGTTAATAAAGGAAGATGTATATTTGCTACTATAATTGTACCCTGAGAATGGTAACAATGTGTTGAGGTGTACATGTTTAATATTTTTCTTTATATCATCATTGCAGGTGATGTTTGGTTAAAGACCAAACACTGGGAGCAACTCTGGCTTAATTTTCACCTTTCCTCACTTGTTAACCTTTCTGAGATGGAGTACAGAGGAAGAGGGAGCTGAACTCTAAAAATAACAACCTGAAAGTACTTGGAAAACTCCCTGTTACAGCTGTTTCTGGGGATCTTACCATCTTAAACATACATCTCCCACTCATACTGCCGGGGATGAAAAGCATCCTACCCTTATTGTGGGTGAGCAGAAGAGTTGCAGTGATTCTTTGGATCACATGGGTGCTTTGTATACACACACAGAGATTTACACACCACTTGATTTCATCCAAGTGCCTCCAACTGGTGTTGATTGTACTTAATGGAGTCAAAGGGGCAGCCTATAAATTGATTCCAGTAAGTGCTGAATCAAATGGTCAGAGAGGGCTTCAGGATATATTGTATACGCAAGCAGAAGTGAATTGCTGAGGAATTTCCTATCAACAACATGGATCATTTGATCACATCATTTTACCACTTCTGCAAAGAGCAAAATAAAAGAAAACTAACCCCCTGAATCCCATTCTACCTGCAAGTAGCTGTTTTCCCACATCACTACTATGAGAAGTCAGATAAACTAAACATTGAGTTTTGAATAAAAATGATTCACCTCAAATAAGTTATTTTCCAACATTCACATTTTTTTTTGAAATCAAACAGCTAAGATTATGTGTCAGGTCTTCTTGTTGCTATAACCACTTCAGCTTTTGGTTGAGGAAGGAGCTAATTTCGTATTTTTCAAAAGATACCTTTGATTAAGACCAATTTAGTATGATTAAAACTGCAAAATGCTTAGGGATTGTATCCAAAGCCGATTCATTTAATGCTTAATTATATGTCTAAATGGGGAGTACTGCCAATGATTGTCTTTATTTAATAAACAGAAGACTACATATTTTGAAAAATTGAGTGAAAACACCACCAGGAAAGAAAGCTCAATAATACTCCTTTTTCCTGCTACTCTGAAGATGTATCTCTTCCTATAATTGAGTGTTAGGGCCAAATTTTCAATTGATAAAAATCTGTACAGTGCTTAGGGCTTATGAGGAGCTTTAGCAGTGTAGGTATCTGGGAAAAAAGGAAATGGCAAATTTCAAGTATTCTTCACCATATTATCCTGAACCTTTAAGTAGCGGGGATTTAAGTAGCTGATATCAGTAAAATTGCAAGAATTTCAGATGAACAGTCCTGGGATTGTGAATTGCAGGGTTAGATTTGTATGCTAATAAAATGAAGTGCACATCTGCCTACCTGTTGGCATGAGTATATATAGCCCTGAATAAAGTCATGGTCCAGAGCACCATCCTTCACTAGAATAAGTAAGAATCTAAAGAAGAGAGGAGGTAGGGAAGTTTTTGATTGTGTCATATGTTCATAGTGAAACGTATTTTAGCCTACTTGCTCGGTAAGTGTGCAACCATTGCCACTGTCCAGATCCTTGGGAATTGCAGTGGCACTCAGTGGAGCAATATAGTGGCATAAAGAGCATCCCAGTGAGGGGAGTTAGGCAGAGGAACAGCCTGTGGTGCTGTGGTCAAGCACTACCTCATGTATTGACCCCCTCAAAACGCAGGAGGCAGCTCAAGTTGAAGACTAAACTTCTGAGCAATGAAAAGGTGACGGAAATATATACCTTCTCAGATCTTCCTTTGGATTGGAAAAATTATCGTCTTTGAAGCAATGGCTCTTATCTCAGGGGGAAGGCCATGAAGCTGGATTAGCCGTTATTGAGTGGTTGGCATAATTTAGGTGGGATTTTCAAAGCCCCCTTGTGTAACTGCTCCATCTGAAATCACTGCATGTTGAACATTTGCCTTCCATATGAAATAAGCATGATTAAGAGTGATGAAGTCTGAAGATCTGCTTCAGAAAACTGTTTACAGCACTTGGTGAACATAACTGATGTTGTCCTATTTATTTATATTCTTGGTCTTTTCCAGGAAGTAAAAGGCTAAGAACATAAATGATTTTAATTTTTTTCTCAGTAGATCTGCTACAAGAACTGTGTGTATCTATTAAGCATTTAAAAAAACTATCAATGAATGTAAGAAAAAACAATGAATCATGTACAGGAAGAACATATCTTTATTCTGAAGAGGATTTTGATCTGGTGGAACTTGCTTTTGTTCCCAGTTGAGGTGACAACTGAATGCATCAAAATGGTCCATGAAATAGACTGGAAATGCATTTCTGCCCTGTGAACTATGTCAGAATCATGATCCCTGGAGACCCCCAGTCTGGGTATGCTGGGATCCAGTCATGGATTTAAGAACTAGGAAATGGATCTAGGACCACATATTTAGAGTTTTCTCACTACATCCAGGGTTCCCTGTTCCACACAAACCTCAACTAAGCATCGTAACAAAGAAATTGAAAGCCTTCTTAAAACGGGTGCTGGTGCTGGAAAAACATAATTTCCAACATCTTGTGAGAGTACTGTGAAAACAGCCACTGAGCTGGGAAATCCATACTAGTGTGTGGGTGGTAATAAGTCACCAAGTAAGCTGGCAGGAAACACGGCTGCTTACATTTGTTTGTGTTTTCTGAATCCTTCTTCAAAACATTTAGATGAAGACAAATTTGAATTTCCTACATAAAAAATGTTCCGTCTGAGTTCTTTTTAACCAGATTTAAAAGCCACTTCTATCTGAAAGTCAGGAAAACAAGTAAAAAAAACCCGACAGGTGACGAAATTGTCCTGTATTCCATGCGAAGGAAACTTTCCCAGATACTCTCCGAAACTAGGAACCAAAGTACCATTGTGCTGTATGAAAGCCTCTTCTCTCAATTATTGTTGTCTTACCAAAAGCAGAAATGAATTGAAATTTCATAAGCCATCTCATTCTCATGACATTTTCAGCCCTTCTTTGAAAACTGATTAATATGCAACGAGTGTCCTGCTGATAAAGTTCACCGTTTATGGTACTGATGTTCTACTTCTATATTTAGGGGCAAAACATTTATTTGGAGAGTTTAATAGATTATAATAACCTGTTCTGTCTGCTCATGGGAAACAGAGATTTCTGATTCTTTAAGCAATTGGAGCAAAGCTTGTTCATTAACACTCTTGTGGTTAATAAGAACAAATACTAGAATAAAATCTTTTGGTAAATGGCCCAAATGTACGTCTTTGATGTGAAGAAATTATTAAGTGCACCCTCAGCAAGTTTGCCAATGACACCAAGCTGTGTGGTGTGGTTGACACACTGGAGGGAAGGGATGACATCCAGAGGGACCTTGATAGGCTCAAGAGGTGTACCCATGTAAATCTCATGAAGGACAACAAGGCCAAATGTCCTGCACCTGAGTCAGGGCAATCCCAAGCACAAACATACACTGGGCAGAAAATGAATTGAGAGCAGCCGTGAGGAAAGGACTTGGGGGTGCTGGTTGATGAAAAGCTCAACACGAGCCAGCAGTGTGCACTCGCAGCCCAGAAAGCCAACCATACCCTGGGCTGTATCAAAAAGCAGCATGACTGGCCGGTTGAAGGAGGTGATTTCCCACCTCTATTCCACTCTTATGAGATGCTCCCTGCAGTACTGCATTCAGGTCTGGGGCCCCCAACATAAGAAGGACCTGTTGGAGCAAGTCCAGAGGAGGCCCTGAAGATGATCAGAGAGCTGGAGCACCCCTCCCATGAAGACAGGCTGGGGTTGTTCAGCCTGGAGAAGAGAAGGCTCTGGGGAGACCTTACAGAAGCCTTCCAGTACCTAAAGGGGGCCTACAAGAAATCTGGAGAGGGAATTTTTACAAGGGCATGTAGGGATAGTACAAGGGGAAATGGCTTTAAGCCGAAAAAGCATAGTTCTAGATCAGATATTAGGAAAAAATTCTTTACTGTGAGGGTAGTAAGAGAATGGAATAGGTTGCCCAGAGAAGCTGTGGCTGTCCCATCCCTGATAGTATTCAAGGGCAGATTAGATGGGGCTTTGAGCAGCCTGGTCTAGTGGAAGGTGTCCCTGCCCATGGCAGCAGGTTGGAACTAGATGATCTTGAAGGTCCCTTCCAACCCAAACCATTCTATTATTCTGTGAAAATTAATGTTCTTTTTCCTTTGTCATAGTACTTGCATGGGTGCTCCAGTAGCTCCTCTGTGCTAAGTTGCGTGATTTTCCTACTATTTACTTTCCTATGTTCACAAACTAATCTAAATGAGCTGTACCTGTCAAAAATAAATAAACCTGATGTGCCTTTCCATGTTTCTTTCCAAAATGGTAACACAGTGTTCCTCTATCCATTTCACTCAACTGAACAGTTTACAGCAATCAATAATACTAATTTCATCTTCAGATTTTTTTCCTCCAGCAGTGTTATTATCATTTCCTCTTTCAAGTCAGGGAAATAAATGTGAAATAATCTCAAGCTTCCTCTCCCTAATGATTTTTTTTTTTTTGTAATTTTCCAAATGAATCCCTGTTTCTGGTTGAAGACTAGCATGGCAGGGTAAGTTCATTAGTTTGCTAGTGTGCATTCTCTGACTCACATTAAAGCACTAAAGGTCTTTGAGTTAGCAATAATTAGATGAGGTCATTAAAGCTACAATGAGATCACAATTGCCAAAAATGGCCTCACATTCTATGAAGTAAGGTCAAATCAGCTATAAACATTACTCATTTCTGATTTTTTCTTCATTACATATGCATTAAGTAACGGTTGTGGGTAATCCACAGCTTAACATGAGTGAGATGCTCTACAGCCTGTCATACGGATGGTATCGTATAGTGACTGGAAAGCTGCGTAGTGAGATCTTTTATAGTAATTATCTCTTACACACAGAAACTGCAGCAAGGACTAAATAAGAATGGATAAAGAAAAATATGGCAGGGGGTGCTGAAGGATGAGCAGTGCAGGAAAGCATGGGCTGCATTGTTTAAGGTCATCAGGATCATTTTCCAGGAAGGAACAAAACTTAATTTGTGGTAATTTTAATTAAGAGGTAGCAAACCAGGCTTCCAAGCAGGACAGACTCAGATATTGCTCAGGTCTATAACTGGTGTGAAAGCTGTGGCTCCAAGGAAGTCCACAGCTCCTGCGCAAAGCAAGCCAGTCCATGTGCTCATCTTGCCAGAAGGTAGCGCTGTTACCTGGATGGTACGAGACACCAACGTTCCTCGGTCACATTTGCCTGTGACAGCTGCAGTCCAGACGTGAGGTATATACCAGAGGCTCTGCCTGTAAGTCAAAATTAGTTGTGGCCAGGAGAGTAAGCATGGTGTCTAAGGAACTGACCCTCAACAACTAGTACAGGGTGCCCTTCTGCTGCCTGCTGCTTCTCCTACTCTCTGGGAAGACCTTCTGTCATGAAAGGCTGGACTCTGCCTAGATGCTAACTTGTTGGTTGTAAGCATGAGCAGACCCAGATTTTGCTTTCAGGCAATTCATATCTATATTGTCCCTGTAAACAAAGTAACTAATGATCCTAACTAGCACAGACATATGAACTTCCTTGCAGTTATATCTGAATTATGAACAAAAATGATAGTTGCTCAATAGCTCTTAATTTGTATAGGCAGTGCCCAGAGGCATTCTGAATGACCAGGGACGTCACTCAGATCCATTCTGTGCCATCAAGGTTGTGAAGTGATGTTCCCCTCTCTAAAACCCACTTTTTGCTTGTTATTTTAGGTGAGGAATACAGTCCTTTTCTGGAAATACTGAAGCTGTTGAATAAAGATTCCAAAGTGTGCAGACAGTTTTGGTCCCTATATGGATGCTTAGGGATCTGGGACCATTCAGTGTCACCTCCAGCACACAGATGTTATGGATCAGCTTCCATACGAGCTGCCTGTGTACCCAGAGAGCACAGTGTTTTAGCAGCAATAATCTGCAAAGATGCTGCACAAATCTGTGTCTAGGATTTTGCTCTTTTTATTTCCAGACTTGCTTGACTGATGATGGGAAAAGATGTGACAATGAAACCACAAATGGAGGAGCCTGCAGATTTGGCATGCTAATGCTTTTCTGACATTTCAGCTGCCCTGAGGATCTAATTCTCTATGTTATGGAGCCAAGGGTTGTTTTTTTTTTTTTTCACTGATTTTTTCTTTCTGTGAAGACATAAACCGTTAACACTAATAGATCCTAAAATATCCACAGTGATGGGAAAAGTATTTTGTTTTAATATGTGCTGTAGAACTTTTGTGCAAATAAATAAGGAGGAACCAGGTTCATTAGCACTGATGTGTTAGCCTCAAAGGGAAAATAACAGATAATGTTGTTTGTCCTGCAATCCATCTTCCCTGTCACTGAGGGGAAAGAAACCTTTCCTAAACTTCCTATCAATCTTCCTGACCTTTTTACATCATTTGCATCTTTAAACAGGTTATGTTTTATATTTTTTTTTTTGTAAATTATCCCCTTGATACTTCACTTAAAAAAAGAAAGATGCTTCCCCTTAGAAAGCTCTTCTTTCAAATGCCTCAGCCCAGAGAGTCTTTATACCCCCAACAGCAAAACCCAGCATTTGTTGTTTTGCACATATAACAGCAGTGCAAGGCTACCTAAACTGAATGTGAAGCGATGTCCTGGGGTAAACCTCAGTGCTCATTCAGCCCAAAAGAGAAGCAGGGGCTGAGAGGGCTGATGGACCCACACAGAACTGGTTTTGTCCCCTCCTGGCTTGCCTGAACACCATGCAGGTTACCAGCAAAGTAGCACAAGGGTGGAGATATAGGTTTTACTGTTCTGTAGAAATGACTTTTTTTCTTTTAGCTTGCTTGTTGGGGATTTTTTGTGTTGTTTTTTTTTTTTTTTTTCTGTGGGTTTTGTTTTTTTTTTCCAAACCAATGTCTTATTTACACAGTCAGAAATAGATGGATCATGTCATGAAACCTTTACCCTAAAATAAAAATATGCTATGTACACAGTAGGAGAGCAAAGAGAGATAGTTGGTATAAAGAAAACAGAAACACATTTACCTATTCAGCATTCGTACACTGCCATGTACAATTTATGTACAGCTTCTGATGGCCCATGAAATTCTTCATGTATTTAGTTAGAAGTGTGAGAGTATATGTGCAAGTTAAAGAGTTTCAGAAGTTACTTTGTCAGGTCTAGCAACTGCCTATTGTTACCAAAGCTAATATAAGTAATATGAGTACATAAGTCCATTGCGAGCATTGTTTTCATTCACTTACTGAAACAAAATTGCTTAGAGTCAAAAAGTAAGTTTGGCTAAAAGATAAAGGAATAAAACAATTACCATTGCACTACACAAACCATTGTACTAACCAAAACATACCCATTACCTTTCTGTTTCTAGAAAAAACCCAAGCCCATCTTTGACCCTTTCCTATCAGTTTCCATTTTTGTAGGGAATTTTGGCAGAAAAGCAGAGGAAGGTTCCACAGATGAGCTCTCAGAAACAGCAGACTGGTCTTCTTGGGAAAGAAAGCACTCGGGCTTGAAAACTTTAGGAGCTGGCTTTAAGGCTTTCACATCAATAAATAACTGCACTCGGATTTTTTGATTTCTGTTCTAAGTACATAGATGGCAGCAGATCCTCACCCCGCTACCCAGCAAAGAGTTTGTCTGAGTCCACATGAATTGCATTTACAGCTGTAATTAATGTGGAGGGAGAGGAGCACAGAACTGCCCATAAAATTCAGCTTTAAAAATTGCACCTCACAAAATGGTAAGAACTGACTGTAGCATCACAGGACATGAATGGTATGACTTGCTAGATCATTCCCAACCCTAACTTCTGTGGGATGATGTAAAAATGAAAGTTTGGTATTTTTAGAGCCCAGGCTTCTGGAGACTGAGAGGCAGTTTGCCAACACACACACAAAAAGAAAAGAATGTCCTGTATTTGTGATTGTTATGGTGACACTGACTCAGCGTTCAGACCTTTTTAGTGGTATCAGAGAGGGAATAGAAGCAGATGAGGGAACCTTCCCAAATGCGGTTCCTTCTCCTGCTTCTGCACATCTCTTCAGTTTCATTTGCAAGAAAGGAGATTTGGGAAGCAGGTTTTAAAACCTGACATGCAAAATGTATCCCATGTCATCATGTGCTGTGGAAAATGATCATCAGTAGAATTATACATGCTATATTGCCTGCTGAATCCCCAAAAGCAGTTAAAGAGCCAGGAGAATATGAGACTGTCATTACTCTGTCTCCTTCCCTCTGCTTTGAAGCATAAACCTCTGCCAGACACTCAGGCAGAACAAAACACTTAATCAGTGTTAAGGATGCATCTGGTCCCCTCAGAGAAATGAGCTGTTCATTTATGCTTGTTTACAATATGTTTATAAACATTAGTGGACAGGGATAGATTACCCCAGTTTACTACCACATAAAGGAGTCAGCTGCTTACGTTTCCCATCATATCTATGTGCTTTTCTTTTATATTACTCAAGTGGCACCTTATGGCAAGGAATCTTTGTGAATTAGGCCAGAAATCAAGGTTGTCCCTGTAGAATTTATACTGTTCTCCCTGTCATTATCTCTAAAGTATTATTTTCAGACCAAATACCTGCCCAGGATGCCTATTTTTCCTTCCCATCTCAATTGCTTTATTCTGCCTATTTTTATTTTTATTTTTTCCCCCAGTGGTCCATGAAGGAATGACTTTGGGTTTAAGCTCCAAATGAAAAACATTGTTTGGACAGTGTTGTGGTTTAAACCCAGCCACACGCTCGTTCACTCACTCCCCCCCTTCTTGCCCTCCCCCTACTCCCGGAGGGACGGAGAGGAGAATCGAAAAGAATGCAACTCCCACGGGTTGAGATAAGAACAGTTTAGTAACTAAGGTATAACACAAATCACTACTGCTACCACCAATAATAATAATGTTAAAGGAAGTAACAAGGGAAGAGAATACAACACCTCAGCACCAGCCGACCGATAACTCGCCCCCCCCAGCCCGACCAAGCACCGACCGATACCTCCTGCAACCCTGCCGTGCACCAGCCCTTCCGGGTAACTCCCAGTTACCTCCTGGGCATGATGTGCTGTGGTATGGAATACCTCTTTGGTCAGTTTGGGTCAGGTGTCCTGTCTCTGCTTCCTCCCGGCTTCCCCTCCTCCCTGGCAGAGCATGAGGTTCACAAAGTCCTTGGCCAAACCAAACATTTGAGCGGTAACTAAAAACATCATTGTTATCAGCACCGTTCCCAGGCCAAAAGTCAAAAACACAGCACTGCACCAGCTACTAAGAAGGAGAAAAAATGACTGCTACTGCTGAACCCAGGACAGACAGTAATGGAAAAGATGATGCTGTGATGACATTCCCCACTATGTCAAATGTTCACATCCAACCAAAGAAGCCATCCTTGTAAGGGAAATTTTTACTTTTATTGTTCTTATTTTACAAACAAATTATCCATGTTCCTTCTGAATTATGAGTTAGGACTTTACAGAGCAGTGCCAAAATGGAGAGAAACTATGCAGCTCTGGTCATGTACCAAACCTCTGGGTCCTCTGAAATGGAGTGAAGAAAGAGTGGTGTCACCAAGTCCTGGGAACAGCTCTGCTCTGCAGTCTTACCTCTTCACCTGCTGATTGTCTCTTTTTTTCTCCATCTTCTATTTGATTATGAGCTTTTTAAGACTTGATTCTTTCATTTTAAGCATTTGAAGAGCATATCATAATCCCTGATTTGAGTTTGATAACCATATTCGGGATAAGAGCACATATGGTTGCAAAACATTGATGCAGCAGAGTAGAAATAAATTGAAAGAAGACAGTGTAACAGATTTCACAGAAGGGGAAGGTGATGGAGTAGGCAACGAGCTGGGTGTAAATCAATAAAAGCCAATGGCTTGGGTGAGGGTCTACTCATTGGTTAGGGAGTGTAACAGCAAATATTTGACTTAAGGTTGCTGTGTTGTGTGCAAACCCATTTATAGACCTGGAAAAAAGAGGTGTAACCAGCTGTAGCTTCTTTCCCTGATGTGATATTTATCACAGCACCTTACAGGTTAAGGTCATAATTTTAATTTTGTTGCCTGTAAGCCAGGCGTTGTAAGGAGCATCATCACACCTCTCGTTAAATCAACATTTTAAATGATCCAGCAATCCTATCAGTTGATGAATATGTGAAAAACATGCACATTTTAATGGGATTCCCTGAGTTACCATCAGGCATGACTTGCTTAACAAACCAGACCTGACAGTGCAACTCACTTATGGAAAACTAAATCTAGCAAATGATGGAACAAGGCTATGAACCATATGGGAAAAGCAACCTGAGCAAAATCCAGAGCAAAATCCTCCTTCTTACAGTCAGACACCCACAGGCAGTTCTGAAACACCAATATTTGCACACTGACATCTCCCCTTCCATTAAAGTGCAGCAGTACCCTGGAAGCCATTTTTTCACTTTCTTAGCATGAACCCATCTATGTGTGCTGTTCACTATTTGGGTGCTTCATGTCAAAATCCATAGCCATTGCAAATCCAACTACAGTGATTTCCTGGCCTGTTTTCACTGACAACAGAAAGCAATGTTCCCTATGCCAAGGGAAGAACCTTCAACGTGCATATCTTTTTTGTTGCATCATGGTACAGAGTAGTAGACATGATCTCTTTCCCTTTATTAAGTCTTCTGGTGGAAGACTGAGAAAATTGTATTTGCACCTGCTTCTTGAGGGCTCTGCTCTCCAAAGAATAAAACACATGAGGGAGGAAAAAAGATTCCTGTATCAAACCATCCTACACACATGCAAATTGATCTGTTTGCAGGGTGAAATAGCTTGTAGACAAGATTAATTCAAAAAAGGGTGTGGATAGATTCTTGATATATTGTCATTATATGTCACTAATATGTATGCAACATAAATCAGGAGCAGTCATGCAGTGCTTTACTTCAGACTCACTACCAAGATTTGCATTAAAAGAAGCAAAATAACTTTTTGAGCATAGATTATTTATAACTAAAATACTATTGTACTGTGCTGCACCACATTATAAATAACATGGGGAAAGAAGGGTACTTCAGATTTCAGACAAATTCATTTGAGATACATTGGCAGAATTCATGGAGGTACAAAATTGAAAATTTGAGGTACAAAAATGTAATTGAAAAAAAGGACAGAACAATGTCGGAAAACTTCCCTTGGAATCTCATTTTATATGACTGGTATTTGTAGAACTGACTATGAAAAGATCAAGATTCATGATGCTATCCATATGTCTATGGGAGACAGCAAACTTTATATTAGGCCCTAACCATTACAATTCATTTACACATTAGAAGTAGTCCTTGCCACATTACTGGGCCAGAACAAATGAGTATGTAATTTGCTTTGCAAGCAGATGTTTCTGCCAGTCTTAATTTAGAGGCACTTCCATTGATTTCACTTCCTAGTTTTATACACAAGTGGCAGAATCCAACATTTTTTGGTATTTTCCTTTGCACAGGCTAATCCTGGTCAAGTTTTAAAGCAATCATTTGAGATTATTCATAGATATTTTTACAGGAAATGCTCAGTTGGGCTAGAATTGGAAAAGAACTAGAACTGGAAAAGAGGCAATTAGAGGAACATGAGATGTATAGAAAAGCCTGAGTAGACTGGAAAAGCTGGGCAGAGACTGGTCACTGCCCCTTTCTGTACTGGACTAGTGACCATCAAAGGAAGCTACTGAGAACCAGGGTCAAAACAAACAAAAGCATGCAGTTCATGAAATCAGTGACAGATACATGGGAGTCCCTGCTAGAAGTTGCTGTGGATGCAAAAACATACTTGGAAGGGAGTTTTGTGGAGAGTTATTAAATGGACAGAGCATTTCAAGCTCAGAATATCCCAGGAGCTGATGATAGCTTGAGGCTGAAAGATAAGGAGAGCAGTTTACGTTCTTATTGTTTCTCAGAGGCCATATTCTGGACCCAGTGGAGAAAGGATGGAGGGCTAGGTGAACCTTTGATCTGAACAGTACAGATCTTCTTAGGCTACTTTGCTCTGGTGTCCAGTTGTCCTGGGTTCAGCAGTAGCACTCATTTTTCCCCTTCTTGGTAGCTGGTGCAGTGCAGTGTTTTGACTTTCAGCTTGGGAACAGAGCTGATAGTGATGTTTAGGTTTGGCCAAGGACTTTGTGAGCCTCATGCTCTGCCAGGGAGGAGGGGAGGCCAGGAGGAAGCAGAGACAGGACACCTGACCCAAACTGACCAAAGAGGTATTCCATACCACAGCACGTCATGCCCAGGAGGTAACTGGGAGTTAGCCGGAAGGGCTGGGAGACTGCAGGGTTGGAGGAGGTATGGGTCAGAGCTTGGTCGGGCTGGGGGGGGCGAGTTATCGGTCGGCTGGTGGTGAGATGATGTATTCTCTTCCCTTGTTATTTCCTTTATCATTATTATCATTGGTGGTAGCAGTAGTGATTTGTGTTATACCTTAGTTACTAAACTGTTCTTATCTCAACCCGTGGGAGTTGCATTCTTTTCGATTCTCCTCTCCGTCCCTCCGAGAGCAGGGGGAGGGCAAGAAAGGGGGGGAAGTGAGCGAACAAATTACCTGACTGGGTTTAAACCACGACAGTTCTTTTTGGCGCCCAACGTGGGGCACGAAGGGTTGAGATAACAACAGATCTGACCGGATTAATAGTCACTCGTCACAATGACGATTTATTGGGTCTCAGAGTTGTTTTGCTTGATCTCACAGCTTCAGAATGTTGTAACTTACGTAGAGCCGGTATTTGCTGTGATAGTGTTTATCAAGTATGGGGCTTGGGCTAAGGTTCTTGTCTCACTGTGCTTTATGGCAATGGCTTGTAATACGGGCGGGCTCCAGCAGCAGGGTGGGACGGACGTGGCCGTGGACTTGTACCTGGCCGTCCGGCTGCTCTTCACCGGCCTGGCCCTCACCCTACTCTCCATCTTCGTGAGGCTGCGGGGAGCTGAGGGGGAGCGGCCCCGGGAGCCGGCGGCTGCTGAAGCGGCCCGGGAGAGCGGCCCCGGGGAACAAGCGGCGGCGGGAGCGGGGCCGGAGGCCGCGAGGGGATGGCTGCCGGTGGAGGAGGCCGGGGCGGTCGAGGAGCGGAAGGAGGCGGCTGCCGAGCAGCGGGAGAAGGCGGCGGAGGAGCCGAGCCCCGCGGAGGAGCCCAGCCCCGCGAAGGAGCCCAGCCCCGCGACGGCCGATGGCATTTCCCGGAAGCCGCCCGCCGAGCCCCAGGAGGATGCAGGAGACCACGCAGCATTTCCCAGCAAGGCAGAGGAGGAAGAGCTGGACTCAGGAAAAGAGAAGCTGGCGGTGGGAGAGCCGGCAAGCACAGCAGCTACACCAGCCCCAGTGACAAGTACAGCAGCTACACCAGCCCCAGTGACAAGTACAGCAGCATCAACTGAGAGTTCTGAAGGTTTTGAATGGCCTTTGGGTATCCTTGGGACCTGCCTGCTGATTGTGATGGGGATCAGCATGTTGGCACACACACAGACTGTGTTCTACCCACAACCATTTTGTCTGATCTCAAAAGTTAAGCAGAGTCAGGTTTGGGTCTTGTCTGGGGTTAGACGACGATATGGGGGGACCAAGAGATTTTCCCCAAGGCTGGACAGCCATGAGTGGCAGGGCGTGTGGGACAGTATGGGCAAGTATCTAGTCCCCTGGGCCCCTCCAGTGCTTTGGAAGCGTCGGAGATGGAAGGCAGCTGTATGGAGTCCCCAGCAACAAGCTGCAGAAACTGCTTAAGGGGACACTGAATTATTTTAAGCCTGGTGGGCCCATGGCACTTCAGGCCATCAGAGCAGAGATGCAACACAGAGATGGACTCATGATCGAGGGGTGGACTTAGCAATGGACACTATTGCCCAGGTTATTCACTGCACACAGTCTCTCCTGCTCTGGAAGACTGTTACAAGAGATGGAGCCTGACATCATGGACCAGATGGACTCAGCAGCTTTATAGGGACTGGTCCATGCACTAAGATAAGAGTGCACCGAGATAAGAGTGATGGTATATTGAAAATGTGGGATCTGAGCATGACGTGAATGGTATGGAATAAGGGGTGGATAATGTCCTGGGTTCAGCAGTAGCACTCATTTTTCCCCTTCTTGGTAGCTGGTGCAGTGCAGTGTTTTGACTTTCAGCTTGGGAACAGAGCTGATAGTGATGTTTAGGTTTGGCCAAGGACTTTGTGAGCCTCATGCTCTGCCAGGGAGGAGGGGAGGCCAGGAGGAAGCAGAGACAGGACACCTGACCCAAACTGACCAAAGAGGTATTCCATACCACAGCACGTCATGCCCAGGAGGTAACTGGGAGTTAGCCGGAAGGGCTGGGAGACTGCAGGGTTGGAGGAGGTATGGGTCAGAGCTTGGTCGGGCTGGGGGGGGCGAGTTATCGGTCGGCTGGTGGTGAGATGATGTATTCTCTTCCCTTGTTATTTCCTTTATCATTATTATCATTGGTGGTAGCAGTAGTGATTTGTGTTATACCTTAGTTACTAAACTGTTCTTATCTCAACCCGTGGGAGTTGCATTCTTTTCGATTCTCCTCTCCGTCCCTCCGAGAGCAGGGGGAGGGCAAGAAAGGGGGGGAAGTGAGCGAACAAATTACCTGACTGGGTTTAAACCACGACACCAGTTCACTGTTCTTGTAGCTGATGATGCTCTACACCAAGAAGATATATCTTGAAACTAGCTCTGCTGTTTGCCTTTCTGCCACTACCCCTGTTCAAGACCTTCAAACCCTTATGACAAGAAATCTCTATTGAGTATCCAGCCATAATTTATCAAGAGAGAATTTAATCATGGCTTCTCTTCCAGTTCTCAGGATCATTTTCTTTTTTTTAATTTTTTATTTTATTTTAACCAGCGACTATTTATAGAATAAAATTGATATGGTTTCAACATCACCACAGCCTCTGGTTTAAGTGGATAAGCTTCACTCAGCTATTATAAGAAAGGGTGTGGGCAGCCATTTTCAGGAAAGAATTCCTATCAGAGAGTGTGAGGGGATCTTCATGGACTGCTGGTGTGCAGTGTCCTGCATCCAGAGAGAGGCAGCAGCTTCCTGTGCATCATGTTCCCTCTTGGCTAACTCCAGGCAGCTTCCTAGGCATTCTGCTACCTTTTTTGATCCTATTACTCTGGGATTGTCTAACAGGGAGTTAACTCAAGTAAGCATATGATAAAACAGAACCCTCTGAATCAGAGCTCCTGAAATTCAAGGCTCTAACTTTGGTGAGCTCTCAAGCTTTTACCAGTTTACCCCTCTTCAGGGGTGGCAGGTCCAGTGAAGAAATTCACATCTCCTACATGCTGCTTTTGAAATTACTTTGAAATGCATAGGCATAGCTGGGAATTCCAATTCTGAAAAGCTTTGTTATTTTGGCATGGGCTCTTTTTTAATGAAGAAGTAAAAACCAAGTTTTAACCATTTTAATTATAGTAACCTGCTTCATGCAATGTGCAGATAATTCGGGCAGTTGGATTACCTAATATGTAAGTCATTAATTCCTGGAAGCACCTTACACATTCCAATCATAACAACATCAAGCATTAAAAAAAAATAATCTATACTCCTGTGTTTGCTCTCATTTTCATCTAATAATAGCAATAGTAACCACAGTGCAGGGCATTCTCAGGGATTGATGGCCAGCTGGGACTAATGGCACCCTTGGCTACACTTCTGCCCATAAATGCCTGTCAGTCTATCATCAATCCTCAGAAAATTCCCTATACCCAGATCATTACTACTTAACCAGTAGTTAGAATGAAAATAAAAAGTAAATGTAGGGAGAGTCACAAAGAATTTCCACCTTTTATACATGGGAGAGTGCATTTGCTTCTGTCTTGTGGTTTAACCTGGCAGGTAGTTAAACACCAGAGAGATGCTTGCTCAGTCCCACCCTGCCACTTGGATGGAGGAGAGAATTGGGAGGGGGGAGTAGAAGAAAAATCAATCTGTTGTGATAAAGACTGTTAATAAGACAGAAAAGGAAGGAAGAAAAAAAAGGATTATTATTATTAATACTAACATCAATATCAAAATAATACATTAAATATAAAACCAAGTGATGCACAATGCAATTGCTCACCACCTACCAATCAATGCCCCACCAGGTCCTGAGCGGTGGACCCCAGGCAGCTTTCACCCTCATTTTTACATTGAGCATTATGTCATATGGTCCCTTTGTCCAGTTTGGGTCAGCTGTCCTGCCTTCTAGATTTTTTTGCCCCCAGGCTCACTCACTGGTGGGGTGGTATGAGAAGCTGAAAAGCCCTTCCTTTAGTGTAATCACTGCTTAGCAATAACTAAAACACCAATGTGTTATCAACATCATTCTCATCCTAAATCCAGAATACAGCACTATACCTACTAGGAAGAAAATTAATTCTATCCCAGCCAAAACCAGGACACTCTATCAGAAATCTTTGCCTTAATAGAACAACACAGCAATCTGTATTGACCAACACGTATTGAGTGTGTTTCTGTGATTAGTCCTTGTGCAATTAGCTCCATCAACAGCACGTTCTGAGGCAGAACAAGGGAGAATTCAGGCTGGGAAGTGCCCCCAGCCCTCTTCTTCCTCGGGGTGGACAGAGTGCTACACTAATTTTGGTGCTATCACTAACTTCTGTCCAAAACATGGGTTTTTATGACTAGCAACAACCGGCCAGCATATAAGCTTTTCATCCCAGTGTTTCTCAGGATGGTAAAAGCTTAAAGCCTCAGCCTGGGTAAATTATTAACATACCATGGCAGTTTACAACACTAATCTCATTAAGAGAAAAGCAGTAGGAAGTGCAACATTGGTTCAAGCCAATGGTCAATCTAATTTCATGTATTTTCATGCTGGCTTTCAGAGGAGGTGCATACTGAAGATTTGACCCAAAGAAGTCTCTAGGCATTGTGTAAATTTTCAACATACAGCAGCAAAAGCAATCCAAAACAAGTGCCTCTGAATTGCTGGAAATGCCAGAAATGTTTGTGAAGGCAAGTAAGAAAACATGGGTGTGATTTGACTGACAACCAACTGCTGCCATTTTTACTTTTTGATGACTGAGTGACCTCAGGAAATATTTATGCTGGCAAACTTGTAGGCGCAAAATGGGAAAATGGATTGAAGCTAAAGCTGGCAGGAAACTGCTGTCTCCACTCCCCTTAGGTATGTGTGGGTGTTCACATATTTAGAAATTTAATTAATAGCTCTAAGGGAGTTTCCCTGGCTATTTTTCAATGAAGAATGTTGCCAATTGAATTTTTTTTTTATTTCTATATCACTAATTAAAATTGATTAATTTTGGCCTAGAAATACTCAGATGGAGAAAAATGTGATCTTTTACCTTCTATTTTTTCAGATAGACATTATCAAAGGCCATTTGAAGATAGTCAGACATAATGTATATTTTACTTTCTGATGCATCTCACATCACTTGTAGCTTCTTAGGCTTCTCTCTCAGAAGCCAACAGTGATTAGGCCTGATCAGAACTTTAACCCTTAATCTGCTGCTTTTACTGCACATGTTCAACTTTTCTGTCATGATAAATTTCAATGGTTAGGAAATTAAACAAATCTGTAAGCATTTCCAGGGTTGAAACTTTAGAGATTATGTCTAGTGTGATTATTTGTAAGTGGAGGCCTCACGAGCTGTATCCTGTTATGGAGAGGTAACAGAAGAGCTAGTGCATCAGAGATGACTTGGCCCCAGCACTAGCAGACCGTGCCCACTCTGGCTGTTGGTAGCGTTTGAAGCTAAGCTCCTGAAGTGATTATGGTATACGTGCAGAGCTTCAGGACTAGATGCTTTGATCTACAGACAACTTCCCTCTGCTGCTCCAGTCCCCAGTGCAGCTGCAGGACATCCAGCTCTGGCATGCCACTGCATTATACTGCACAGACAGGCCAGGGGGAAGGTGAGGAGGGACATCAAGGTCATTAATGATGCTACATGTGAGAGAAGAGACTTTTCCCCATTCCATTTACTTTCTGATTCTTTTAAATTTCTTCACTGTTTTAATAGCACTGGGAGGGGTTTTTTCTTTTCTTGCCTACAGGGCTTTTTTCGTTTCTTGTATATATAGCTACTGCAGAAATAGTTGCTGCTTTCTTTCCCAGAAACAATTGCACTTGGCAAAGGTTGAATAAAATTCTCAGGAAATCTTGAGTCACTGAGCACTGAGTTGGAAAAAAACTCAAGGTCACTTCATAGAAAATCTGAGGAGAGTGCTGGGTGAGGGCTTTGAATGGCCTTTCTTCTCCTTTGTATATATCACTGTAATTCTTACTGTGTTGCTTGCTTGTGAAGAAAAGGGGAGATTTTTCTAATAATTCATACTAGGATATTGTTTTTATTTTTTTCATTCCCATAAATGTTATATATAGGTGAGAAGGTGTGGAATGACATAAGAGTCCAACGAAGAGCAAACACAGAAACTAAACCAGCCCGTGCTCTTTTTAAGATGTACAAGAAGTGTTCTAGCTAAATCTGTCCAAAAGCCTCTGAATAGTAGTCCATCATCCTCATAGTTTGAATTCAGTTTTTTCCTTTTGTGAAAAAAAAAAAGAAAAGAAGCTATCTAAATTAATGGGATTAAGCAGTATTTTGCCAATTTACACTAACACCTGGCTCTTTTTAGATAAGACCCAAATGAACATTAACTTGTGCCAAAGCACACACTCAAGACTGTTGACCTAACTGTTTAAGCTATCATTCCTGAGATTTGGATGAACAAATAAATGCTGGAGCTAATCCTGTCTATTGCATGTAACCTTGTGCCCAGGCAGGCACTCATGAAATGTTATCAACATCATGTGTCAAAGGACTTTTAAATATAGTTTTTATTTTTAAAAGGAGAAACCAGAAATGAATATCAATCCAATCATAAGTCACGTGAAAGTATTGCAATTTATGTACATTACAGGTTTTAACTTTCATTAAAACTGATGTAAACACTATATTATTCAAGGAGCAGAAAAGTCTAGGGAAAACAAAAAATACAAAAAAATTCCCCAGAAAATGAAGTAGTAATCAATGACAGAGGTAATAATGGCACATAATTACCAGCTATAGTAAGTTTTGCTATGCCTTGGTAACTCTTAGCTCCTCTGTCATATAAACACTGTAAGTAGCCATTTACATGGCAAATGTGAGGCAAATGTGATCCTTTGGTCGTGGAATCCATTGGGGCCCTTTGAGACACCTTTGCCATGAAAAGTTCAGGGCCCAGTCCTGCAGCTCCTCCCAAGCCAGGAGGTTGTTACATCAGCATAAAATCACCATAAACCTCACTAGCTCCGCTTCATCACAATTTAATCTATACTTGGCTGGGTATGCAAAGATGTTCTAATGCACGATGTGCAACTGAGTAACATTGAGCCTGAACACCCATGTCCTTAAATCATTACAGATTGTTGCTGGTTTGAATTGATTACGTTTTTGTCCAAGCAAGTGGCAGCCAAAGGGATTGTGAATCATATCAGTGCCTCTGAATAGCCTGCAGTGGCAGGTGGGAGTGTGTGAGGACAACAGGAAAGGCTGTAATTACCCCAGTAGCTTAGTGTCAAATAAAATCAAGAACAAGAACAGCAGCGTTAACAGTCAGTGAATGTTCCTCTAGCGCTTTTATTATTTACAGAACTGTGTAACTATTGTTAGATGTTGTATTGGTCTGAAACTACATTTGCCTTCTCCCTGGTCCACTTGCTTACTCCCTGTGATTCGATATGTTGCTGGGAGAAGTTGTTATCACAGCAATAGCACAGAAATGGCTAGATATACACAGAAATTTGCCCTGTTCTAGTTCATTACTACTGCCAGTTAGGTGTTTACCCAGGGTGGCATTATTGTAGGGATCTCTCAATCGGATGACATGCTCTAATCAAGCTAGGACTTCCACTGAACAGCTGTACCTCAATTAGAAACTGATATCCATGGGGCTGCTCTGATAAAGAAGGGGAAGAGCGGTTTTGGTAGGAGGCTTGCCAGACTTGTCAAGGATGCTTTAAACTAGATGTGTTGGGGGAGGGGGGCATCATTCCATCCCAACACACCCAGTCAGTTGCCAGCACCTATAATAAATGCTCAGAGCAATGTAGAGATATCCCAGCTGCTCCAGCCAATGAGCTGGCTTCAGTTGGAGCTCGGCTCAGATGCCTCTGTACAAACGCCCATAGCATGGGGAACAAACAAGAGGAATTAGAGATGTGTGCACATCTACGGGGGTATGATATAACAGGCATCACAGAAACATGGTGGGATGGCTCCTATGACTGGAGTGTTGGAATGGAAGGTTACAGGCTCTTTAGAAAGGACACGCCTGGCAGGTGGGGAGGGGGAGTTGCCCTTTATGTTAGGGATAGGCTGGAGAGTATGGAACTCTGTCTGGGGACAGGTGAGCAGTTAACAGAGAGTTTGTGGGTCAGGGTTAAAGGGAGAACAGCGATGGGAGACATTACTGTGGGGATCTGTTACAGACCAACTGGTCAAGGAGAACCTGCGGATGAAGCACTCTATAGACAGACAGGAAAAGCCTCACGCCCGCAGGCCCTTGTTCTCATGGGTGACTTCAACCACCCTGATATCTGTTGGAAGGACAGTACGGCCCGGCACAAGCAATCCAGGTGTGGAAGACAACTTCCTTCTGCAAGTAATAGAGGAGCCAACAAGGAGAGGTGCCATGCTTGACCTCATGCTCACCAACAGGGAAGGGCTCGTTGGAAATGTGACTCCCCAGAGCAGCCTTGTTTGCAGTGATCATGAGATGCTCGAATTTGAGATCCTCAGGACAGTGAGAAGAGCGTGCAGCAAGCTCACTGCCCTGGACTTCAAGAGAGCAGACTTTGGCCTCTTCAGGAACCTGCTTAGTAAGGTTCCATGGGATACAGCCCTAGAGGGCAGGGGTGCCCAAGACTCTTGGTTGATATTCAAGGATCACCTGCTACAAGCTCAGGAGTGTTGCATCCCAACTAGAAGGAAGTGCAGCAGGAGGGCCAGGAGACCTCCTTGGATGGATAAGATGATGCTCAGGAAACTTCGAAGGAAAAAAGAGGCTTATAAAAGGTGGAAGGAAGGACAGGAGGCCTGGGAAGAGTACAGGGATGCTGTCCAGGAAGCTGGAGACCAGGTTAGGAAAGCCAAGGCCCAGTTAGAATTAAACTTGGCTAGGGATGTTAAGGATAACAGGAAGGGATTCTATGGGTATGTAGCAAATAAAAAACAGACTAGAGGCAACGTAGGCCCCCTCAGGAAGCTCTCAGGAGAACTGGCTACACAGGATTTGGAGAAGGCTGAGGTTCTGAATGATTTCTTTGCCTCGGTTCTCACTGGCAAAGGCTCTGACCAAACCACCCAAGTCTTGGAAGGCAGATGCAGGGACTGTGAGAATGAAGACCTTGGGCCCACTGTAGGAGAGGAACTGGTTTGAGAACATCTTAAGAACCTGAATGTACACAAGTCCATGAGACCTGATGAAATCCATCTGTGCGTCCTAAAGGAGCTGGCAAATGAAGTTGCTAAGCCACTGGCCGTCATATTTGAGAAATGGCAGTCAGGGGAAGTTCCTGATGACTGGAAAAAGGAAAATATATCCCCCATTTTCAAGAATGGGGAAATGGATGACATGGGGAAGTCTCACCTTGGTGCCTGTCAAAATCTTGGAGCAGATTCTCCTGGAAGGCATGCTAAGGCACATAAAAAACAAGGTGGTTGGTGACAGCCAGCATGGCTTCACTAAGGGGAAATCCTGCCTGACCAATCTGGTGGCCTTCTATGATGGGGCTACGGAACTGATGAACAGGGGTAGAGCAGTTGATGTCATCTACCTGGACTTGTGCATAGCATTCAACACTGTCCCACATGACATCCTTGTCTCTAAATTGGAGAGACATCGATTTGATGGATGGACCACTCGGTGGATAAAGAACTGGCTGGATGACTGCACACAAAGAGTTGTGGTCAATGGCTCAATGTCCAGCTGGAGACCAGTAACGAGTGGTGTCCCTCAGGGATCGGTGTTGGGACCAGTCTTGTTCAACATCTTTGTTGCTGACATGGACAGTGGGATTGAGTGCGCCCTCAGCAAGTTTGCCGATGACACCAAGCTGTGTGGTTTGGTTGATACGCTGGAGAGAAGGAATGCCATCCAGAGGGACCTCAACACGCTTGTGAGGTGAGCTGATGCCAACCTCATGAAGGTTAACCATGCCAAGTGCAAGGTCCTACACCTGGGTCAGAGCAATCCCAGGCACAGCTACAGGTTGGGCAGAGAAGAGATTCAGAGCAGCCCTGTGGAGAAGGACTTGGGGGTGTTGGTTGATGAGAAAATGAACATGAGCTGGCTTCAGTGTGCGCTTGCAGCCCAGAAAGCCAACCGTATCCTGGGCTGCATCAAAAGGAGCGTGACCAGCAGGTGAAGGGAAGTGATCCTGCCCCTCTACTCTGCTCTCATGAGACCTCACTTGGAGTATTGTGTGCAGTTCTGGTGTCCTCAACATAAAAAGGACATGGAACTGTTGGAACAAGTCCAGTGAAGGGCCACGAGGATGATCAGGGGACTGGAGCACCTCCTGTATGAAGACAGGCTGAGAAAGTTGGGGCTGTTCAGCCTGGAGAAGAGAAGGCTGCGTGGAGACCTCATAGCAGCCTTCCAGTATCTGAAGGGGGCCTCTAGGCATGCTGAGGATGGACTCTTCATTAGGAACTGTAGTGATAGGACAAGGGGTAAAGGGTTAAAACTTAAACAGGGGAAGTTTAGATTGGATATAAGGAAGAAATTCTTTACTGTTACAATGGTGAAGCACTGGAATGGGTTGCCCAGGGAGGTTGTGAATGCTCCATCCCTGGCAGTGTTCAAGACAAGGTTGGATGAAGCCTTGAGTGGCATGCTTTAGTGTGAAGTGTCCCATGGCAGGGGGGGTTGGAACTAGATAATCTTAAGGTCCTTTCCGACCCTAACTATTCTATGATTCTATGAAGAAAGCATTGTTGGCTAATTATGCTAATAAGATATTAGCCACCACCTTTTCGAGCTGCAGGCTTGTCACGTCTCTCAGCAGTATCTTATTTTATCACAAACTCTACTGAGGAGGATTATCTAGTTTCTTGCCACAGCTCTCAAGCAAATGCAACACTTACCTGCATACAAAATCTGCTTTCAAAACCCAATCCTTCTAGGATTTGGAAGGCTCAGGCTCAGGACTAGGTTTATCACAACTTAAAGGACATTATTTGATAGGAATTGTTTTAAATGGAAATTGAAGGAAAACTGCTTTCCTGATACTGGCTTACAAGAGCCAGAGTGAGTTACACTGCCTCAAATCCAGAGAGAACAGCACTTATTTGAAAGAATGATTTCATGTTCAGAGAAGAACTGATGCTGCCCTTTATGTTAAAGAGCCCATTTTTGTTTAATTAATGTAAGAATAATTTAGAGCTGTAACTCATGGATTTCATGTCTTATTTGTTGGGGAAGTGGCCTTCAAAAAGTGCTTTAAATCTGTTGTCTTGTTGCACTCCATAGCAATCTGTTACCATTGATTATAATAACTGTTCCTCATTATTAAACATTCTAGAATCACATGTGGATATTTAATGTGAAGTGTGATTAGAGATGTGATTAAAATGGGTTTCTGTTCAAATCAAGTAGGATGCTGGTACACTGAGAATGAACTAAATATCAGGAAAAATAATACAGCCTTTTCTTATTAGAATCACTATCTCCATGTTACACTAAGAAAAGATCATTTCAGGTGCTTATTCACTTGATTGCATTTTTGCACTTGAAAGTCTGGCTGTAGAGGATGAGAACTTGTCTTCTATGGTGATGTCCCTGCAAGAGCTCAGAGCAAGCCTGCTGCAGGGCTGGAGCCTCTGCAGGCACTACATCCTGTGCCTTGCCCTAGCTGGGTAGGCGAAAGCAGCACAGCTCCTCTGAAGCCCCTTGCTGCTGCCATTTAGTTTTCAAGAGATTTACTCAAAGGCCAAAGCTCAGCAGGGGAGTGTTGAGCTTCTCTGTTCTGGCACATGCTTGTGGGTCCACATGAGAAGGTCAACAGTTTGTTAGTGTTGTTTTACAGAATCACAGAATAGTTAGGATTGGAAAGGACCTTAAGATCATCCAGTTCCAACCCCCTTGCCATGGGCAGGGACACCTCTCACTAAACCATGTCATCCAAGTCTGTCCAACCTGGCCTTGAACACCACCAGGGACAGAGTATTCACAGCTTCCTTGGGCAACCCATTCCAGTGCCTCACCACCCTTACAGTAAAGAACTTCTTCCTTATATCCAATCTAAACTTCCCCTGTTTAAGTTTTAACCCGCTACCCCTTGTCCTATAGCTACAGTCCCTAATGAAGAGTCCTTCCCCAGCATCCTTGCAGGCCCCCTTGGAATCAATAACAGCTTGTTGGCAGTGGCTAAAGTAGCTATTCCTTTTAAATGAACTCTTCAGAATTGAACAGTGAAATTCAGTATTTAGGTATTATCAATGGGTTTCTCTGCTTACTCTGTCTTCACAAAAGCCTTACAGCAATTGTTAGCTTTGTTATTTTAGGTATTTGAGGTATATAAAACTTGAAACACCGTGTGCTTTATTCCATATAGAAAACACAAAGAAGGCAGATTTTCCAAAGCACCCAGGCAGGGTAGAAGTACCAGGCCATCATGTCTACCAGGACTCACAACCTCCCCTAAGCCATTTAAGGCAGTAAGGTCTGTAAGATGCAGATATTGTATTTGTGCCGTATGCCCTGAATATGGTGCATAAACACTGACCCTTCAGGAGAGCATGCTGCTGGTAATCTCCATGTTGATATGTCTGGGGTACTGGAGATCACTTGTTTGTGTGGGATGCACAAAGCTGGAAGACACTAGAAGATGAATTATCTTACAGCGCAGAAGTGAAAATCCTTAGTGTCACTGCAGTGTCACTGGGCCATGGACAGGGAAGCTCTGAGAACAAGGTCTGAGGGGAAAACTGTCCAAAGACTCGTTCAGTCATAGCATTAGAAAATGGTGGAGGAGAGAAGGATTTTTCAATCCAGAAATACTTGTTTCAGACAGGAGGCACAAGGCTGTCCGCATGATTTCATTTACCAGCAAGAAGTTGTTCTTGTTCATGTTCAGACACCAGCATAGTAATGAAGCTATCTCTGTGTAAACAAGCTTTTTAATATTCTATTTTTCCTACAGCCCAAAACATTTACTATATGCTTCTTACATAAGGTGGCTCTGTTAAAATCTGGAAACAACTGCTACAAAACGTAATGCTTTCCAGCCTTCTGAGTGAGCAGCTCTGAAGTGTCTACCTGTATTGTAAAGAGGGAGAACAAAATTATTCCTGAAGTTAACTAAAAAAAGAAAACCTACCTTTATTTGCATTCATAAAAAGCTAACCTGACATCCCAAAAGCAGCTATTATATGTCAGCATGTCATGTGCATTGGGAATATCTGATCCAATTCACAGCTCATAAATGTCTAATTAAATATATATATATATACAACAATTTTAATTGGTTCATTGCATCATTTCTTTTTATTATGGTTTTAAACTCCTGCACAACAGTCAAAGTTAAAACTCTCTCAATTTGTAGGGGAAAAAAGCCTATGAAGAAGAAGGGTCTCCAACAATATAAAGGTAATTAGTATTTCAATAATTGCCATATGAACAGTAATAGGTAAATGGATGTTAGGTTGAATATAAATCTGGGCTTTAATACATCATGAAGTAGATTGAATCAAATTATGCTTTTGACTGGTTTTGTCACTGTGGACTTTTACAATGCTCTAGGGAAAAAAGTTAAAGAAGGGATATCTTATGGCTAACTCAGTGTTTATCTAATATTTGATACAGAAAATTCAATTCATAATTATTTACGAATGAACATCAAGGAGTTTATTATCTTGATTACTCACTAATCATTTTCCGTAAATGCAGTGACCCATATAATCAATAAAGTAGTAAGTTCCAGATTTAAATCACTGTACCTTGTATTCTTGAGTAAACCTTTGGGTAATTTACAAAGACTGTTGAATTTTATAGTAAGTGTTTTTCAAACCAAGCTCGATTCTAAACAATAATGACTTTTTAATGTGGATCTGTGATTACATTGTCATAGTGAAATACGACAGTCTTTGACTGCATTCGAAATGAGGCAGAGGGTGAATTACTCCAAAGGCATAGATTACCATAGCCTCAGGTAAAGCAATCTTCATAAATTAAACTCCAATCTAAAGTGACCTGTCACTACAAACCTGTTGCTGCTCCCAGTAACTTAAATTTCTGTCTATAATTTGTAAACAAGTTTTTTTCTTGTTACCACAATGGAGGAGAGTTACTTTACTAAAGTGCTTTAAAATGAAGGTGAGGGAGGAGAATTATACGTAAGCATTTTATATGTTTCTTTTCCATAATTTCAAAAGCTGCTGGTTTAGGAAATGCAACTTGTTTTCTGCTAAAATGTTTGTGCTTTTAAGATATCTAAAGCTGTCAAGTGAAGGACCCTTTGGCATAAACAGCAACTACAACCTATTCTAACTCATTTTTGACACACTGAGCATATTTGAGTCATATGCTCAGCAATAACTTCCACAGTTTGATGATATTCAGAAATGTCTTGTACATTTAGCTGCTTGAGCCAACACTTCCCAAGGGCTTTGCTGGTAAAATTTAGTTTATAAATTTTTTTTCAGAGATACCAGAGCAGCTGTCTTCTGAAAATCATATGGCTTGTGTGGTAACCAAAAGCTAAGGGTTTTATTCAGGGATGGCTTTGGACATCCACAGCAGAAACAGCAGAGAGTCGATGAACCACTGTAGGGACCTTGCAAGCATAGCAGTCCTGACCCTTGGTAGTTTTCAGCTCAGCCTAGGAAGGAAAACTGTCACCAACTTTAAATTATTCAGTAAGTACTCTGCAAGCTGTTCAGCAGCATAGCTGAACCACATTGATTATATTCTCATGGCCAGGAGATAGCAGCTAAATTTGCACCATGGTTGCTGGTACTAAGTGTGGTAAGATTGGGCAGTTGGAAGCAAATGTCAAATACTGCCACTTTCCCTGACTGGTTAAGGTGTGAATGGTTAAAGTGAGTGAGAATGGGATGAGTGATGGTTGAACAGCATTTCTGCTATTCTGCCTTAAACATTCGCCAAGGAGCATAAGTGACTTGAAATCACTATAGTCTGAAACGCAGTGAGTATTCTCACAGGGCTGTTGACTCTGCCTTGTCAGCACAGCTAAAATCATACAGGGAAAACCTGCTCTTTCTTCATGAAAGTTATTGTTCCCAAATTCCTATGAGGAATCCAGTTCTTCACAGCACAGGCACCTGAACAGCTGATTCAAAATTTAGCAACGTGGTGGTCAGAAACAGAGGAATCAGGGACAGGGAATAGGGAAGACTCAAGAAACTCTTCAAATTCCAGAAAAGTAGAGCAGGTATCACCCCAGCTATTCAGGTCCAACTTTTCCTTAGTGAATGTTTATGGCTTCAGTCCTGGTGCTCACTCACATCTCCCCCCCCCCCCCAGCTTTCATCCTACACATCTGTTGGGTCAACAATTGCTCTGCCAGTACTTCTGCTACCAACTGAGGCTTATACAAAACTGAAAGGTTACCATATGCCCTATAAAGGCCTGAGCTAACTCATTGAAGTCAAATGATCTGATTTTCAGGAAGCAAGACTGAAGTATGCCTCCTTCTTAAGGAGGCATCGAAACATTCTTTTTTCTGCATTTCCAGCTATCCTATAGGCAGCAAAGAAGATTGAAAGGTAAGAATGGAAAGTGAAACATAATTCTGTTGATTCAAGAATTACAATGAAACATTTTATGCAAGTATTTTGAACTTATTTTTAGGCTTACTTTTAAAACCCCAAAATTATAATCCTATGGTGGTAGGGAAAGCCCGATATTTCTTGCAACTACCTAATTGAACAGTGGTTAATGGCTATCAATCGCAAATTCAATTTATGTTAAGCAAAACCTTCATATTAATACAGCATAGATCTTTTCTGTCAACTATTTTTCATTGTTTTGCTTTTTAGTTTAATAAAAACCTCAGTCAGCTTCACATACATAATAAACATGATCCTTTCACAGCAAGGAGTCTGGGTTTGAGTCACAAGCTCAGTTCTTGGCTCCCTGTGATGACAAGTTTATACACAGGAAGCTAATGACACAGAGAAAGGTTTCCCTGTCTTCTCTCTCTTGAGGGTGTTAAGCCTTCCTTTCTTATTAAGAATCATAGGTCTGGGTCATGAAGACACTTCTAAGGAACTGAGTTGAGCAGGTTGAAGAGGACTGAATTTATAATACACAACTTCATTTAATATTAGGTCTTCAGATGGCTTCCTTTAGGAGGAATATCTCCTTCCTTAACCTAATTAGCTATTAATATCATGTGCACTTCTCATTACCTTCTTCTACCATGTGTTATTCATTCTCTCATCACAATCATTGAACCCAGTGTCTTAAAACATATATAAGGCATACTGTGTCTGCCAGGCAGTTTGCATCTCACGTCTGCCAGGCAGTTTGCATCTCATACCCAGTTACTTTGGAACCTGTGACCAACTTTAACCAAAGTAGATATCAAAAAAGATATCCCATTTTTGAAAGAGTTATGAGAACATTCAGCTGTGTGTGTCTTTCCACACAAAGATCCTTCAGATGGCAGAGAATCTACCTGAAGGTGATTGAAAACAAAAACTGGTTTTGTTCACTTAAAAATGAGCCTAAAAAAAGAAAGCTGCCCAACTTAGCTTATTAACACTGTATTGCAGTTTGAGGAAACTCAGCTGAAACAATTACAGAAAACTTCTTCCAGTTCCCACAATTATGTCTGGATTTGTAGGAAAGTATAAAGACTTCTAGATGCCTCCAGGATTTTTTGCATTTTATATTTTGGTTAGGTGTAAGTACAACTGTGAAAATCCTGATCTTGCTGGGCAGTTTTTACATGTATTTCATGCCTAAATCCTGTCAGATTTCCAGATATTGGGGTTCGTCACAGATTTTTTCCCACTTGAGAGAGTGGGGGAATTTTGCTTGAGAGACTAAATATAGCATCTGGCAGAAGCATGTTTCACCCTGCAAAAAACAGATTTAGCTCCTAAATTTACCATCTTTTCCTCAGATGGATGGCAGAAAGCACTAGGTCAGCACATGGCACCCTCATTTCTCACGTTCTTTTATCTGCTTTCAAGCAACATTGCTTACACAATATTAATTTGCTCCTCTTATGATGGTGCCCTTAACTGAATGACTTCCTACTATTATTTCCTGCCTCACTCAGTATACAAGAGAGGACGTGGTCACAGAAAGAAAAGAAATTAATTATTTTCTCCCACTTATCACTCTAGTGTTTGGCCCCATCCATATTCGCTGATCACTGTTCGTGTTGTGTCTGCCCACAGAATTGCTAGTTTCCTTCTCGGCTTTCCTAGATTTTTTTAAATGAAAACACCAAAGCAAATAAGCTCTGATCTCACATCATGTCAGCCATATCATGTAGCTCCATTGATAAAACTGACATGCTTCGTCAGATAGAAATGGAGTTTTGTACTTCAGAGCTTGTTAACAGCAGAACTTTGTGTTACCTCACCTTCACGGGCATAGTCAAGAACCAGATGTGGAGAAAGCACAGGGAAAGATACGTATCAAAGCAGAGGACAACATGACACTAGGCAGGAGATAATGAACAATAAGCCTATGAAGTGGCCTATTTTCAGTACAGCTCCTCCACTGGCTTGCTCTGAAATTAGTTTTCTAAATCTTTTATCTTATTATTGTTGCACAGCAGTCTGATGCAATTTCGTTTCATAGAATCATAGAATAGGTAGGGTTGGAAGGGACTTTAAGATCACCTAGTCCCAACCGCCCTGCCATGGGCAACGACACTACACACTAAAACATGTCAACCAAGAATCCATCCAACCCGGCCTTGAACACTGCAAGGGGTGGATATTTTAAGCACCAGGTAAGGCACTTGATAAGAAAAGAGGTAGCTTATAGAGAAATAACTCCTCAGTGTATCAGTATGATTTCCATCAGCAGGAGATTGTTGAAAGAAATCTCACAGAAAATTATCATCTCAGCACCATCATCTGAACAGCTGCACCTCTGTTCCTCAAAAACATAAGGAGCATTTTGAAGCATGAACAATTCCAAAAGATTAACCAGCTGTGAGATGTATGGAAGACATCACAGGAGGTAGGACAAAACTCTGGAACTGCAGTCCACTGTGGGTGTCTCAACACACAGGGTTGAGACTTGAAGTGAGGTCCCTTCATGATGAGTGAAACTGAGTCAAAGGGTTGTAAACAATTCCCCTGCCACAACTGCTGGGGACTTAATGCCCTTGGTTTCAAACAGATATTTTAAGGGAATAAAAATATAAACATTGCCTTTCTCATTTCCCAGTGCATCCTCATTTCTTGACTATATCTGAGCCTTTGGGAATACATATTGAAAACGGCATCCACAGCTTTTGTAAGCAGCAGGTAAAGGAGCTTCCACCTAAGAGAGAAACTACACCGCTACCAAGGCAGCTGATACATTCTGACTGCAGGCACTTGCTTATTTGCTCTGATGCCAAGAATATAAATTGGATACTAGACTTGCTATTGATCCAAAGGAAGATTTTGTTGTTGTTGTTGTAAAGAATGTGAATGCATTATGCTATGTCATGTAACACTCTAAAGCAGAATAAAAGGTACAGGAGAGAAAGTAGCAGAATGACTGCAGCATCAAGTGATGCAGATTTTCCAGCCTATAATGGTACATTTTGGCACATGGACAAAACTCCTGACATATCTATGGGTGTCTGAGTCTGGAGATGATTCAGCTCCTCTCTGGGGATGATTCAGCTCCTCTCTGCTGTGCCTTGATGGGATTGTCTGCAATGGCATCTTGGTGTCTGTGACAGTCACCAAATGGGAAGGTTTCTCAGCTGAATGCTCACTTGCATGTAGTAATTTAATTGTTGACCTGTGTGTTCTTGCACTCTCCATGGTCATAGCAGCCTGTAGCACTGTATTTCTGTCTACACACTTAGCAACACATCCTGGGCAAATGCTCTTAGTCTATTACCCAGATGGAAAAGGAGTCAGTTTCAGGACTGAGTGGTCCCAGGATAACCCCTTAGTTTATTCTACCTTTTCTTCAGACTTCCCACATGGTGGATATTTTGTGTTTCTGGAGTCTTTGTACCAACATACAGAAGAAAATCACTCCTTTGACATGGCAGAAATACAGTGATGTGGGTAAAAGACAATATAGCTCATATTCCTGCCTTCTTTCCCTGTGGCGCTCTTAAATTGCTCTTCTCCTTAAAGAGGAGCCTCCTGAGACTGGAATGCCCCACAGGAATTCTTGGCCTCTCCTGTGAAACGTGGTGTTTTTTTTCACATAAAACTAGCTCCCTTTTTCCTTAACTGTACCACAGTCATCCCCCCTGCCCCGAGACTCCTTTTTTTTTTTTTTTTTTTCCTCTGAATGCATGAACTTTTCCATCCATTTTTTCAGAGAAATGCAATCATGAAGACATCTGGCTATATCTGCAATATCTGCATAGATAAACTTAAAGACAACAGTGTAATAAGTTATGCACTGAACAGAAAATAAGCTTAAACACTTGCCAGCTTACATCTAGCATAAGTATCAATTAGTGTGCTTCAGTGGATCTGCTCCAATGTACCTCCACTGTGGATGCGAGCCAAAATCTGAACAGCAACAAACAGCCCATTATCAATCCATTAGTCCTCATTGGCTGCACTGTACACATAAAATCTTGTTTTACACACATACTCCTGCCATTCCCCAGCAGAGATAATGAGATTACATGTGTGGTATCACTCAGCCCAGAAACTTGTCACATTCTAATGAGCTCCTTCTCTCTGCCCATGGAGGCAAATAAAATACCTGCTTTGTCTGGGCCTACATTAGAGGTAGCCAGCAGACAGAAGCTCACTTGTGAAAATGCCAGCACCACTGGTGCACCCAGCTAACACATGTGTGATGATTCATTGGAAGTTTTGTCTATCAGTGTGCACCGCACAGGTGCACAGAATATGGCTCCCACTGTGGTGTTACAAGGAAATTGGAAGCGGAGCATCCCCATCTCTATTCCCCCCACAAGAAAGCTGTTTTCAGAATAAAAAATATCTTTGCTTCCTTTTGTGCTTGTTTCTTTTCTTGCTGGTTTTGGCTAGGATAGAGTTAATTTTCTTCATGGAGCTATGTTTTGGATTTGTGCTAGAAACAGTGTTGATAACAGAGGGATGCCTTAGTTACTACTCAGCATTGCTTACACAAAGTCAAGGTGTTTTCTGCTAGGAGTGCACAAGGATTTGAGAGATGACACAGTTGGGACAGCTGACTTCAGCTGACCAAAGAGGTATTTCATGCCATATGCTCCATCCCTGAAAGTTTTCAGGGCCAGGTTAGACAGGGCTTTGAGAATCCCGGTCTAGTGGAGGGTGTCCTGCTAGATGATCTTTAAGGTCCCTTCCAATCTAAACAATTCTATTATTCTATGATGATTCTACGGCATCATGCTCAGCATATAAAGCTGTAGGAAGAAGGAAAGGGGGGACATTTGGAGTTACGGTATTTGTCTTCCCAAATAACCATTACGTGTGATGGAGCCCTACTGTTCCGGAGATGGCTGAACACCTCACTGGTGATGGGAAGTGGTGAATGAATTCCTTGTTTTGCTTTGCTTTGCTATACCTACTAAAAAGTCTTTATCTCAAACCATGACTTTTCTCACTTTTAGCCTTCTGATTTTCTCTCCCATCCTACCAGTGGGGAGTGAGTGGTGATACGGTGCTTAGTTGCCAGCTGGGGTTAAACCAGGTCACTTCTCCTTTCAAAACCTGTGGTATTCTGTAAACAGATAATAAGGTGCTTATTCTTTCTCTTAAAGCAGAATATTTCCCAGAAACAAGACTGACATTTATGGAGTTTTGATAGTGCATAAAAAGAAAAATTGGATAACATATTGTTTTTTTCCAATTTTGTTAATACTGATGTCATGATACCTTTGCCCTATACAGTTTTGCTGTCTTTAGGTAAGTTTTTTTTTTTTTTTTTGTGTGGATATTTACAACTGACCAATGACCACATTACTGTTATTTTTTCTAGACCTATTTGAAAGCGTGCCTGCACAAATAGTCATAATGAGCTGTATATCCAACTATTCAGGATACCAAAGACTGTCTCAAAATCTGACTACTTCTATGACAAAGGGCTCAGCCTGGATGACAAGTTGGTGCTGGGCCTGCAATTATCATCTACACTTGATCCATGGTACCTATGAGAGCCTTAGCCCACAGCAAAAGTAAAATACCAGTGCAGTTTGACTCCCTTGGCTGGCAGATAGCCACTGCTGAACCTTGCTGACATCACAGTGCACATAAACGATGTTTCCCCACTCAGAAAAACACTTCTTTCAGAAAAAGTTTTCTGGAGGGACTTCTCTTTCTTTGTCTTCCTCGCACTAGCGTTTTTTCCTACCAAATGATGAATTTAGTGGTGGTTCACCTGGGGAACTCCATGATGAACCCATCCCATGGGGCCATGTTGACGGGACAGTGGCATGTGGGTAAAATTTTCCTGTGTGTCTCACAGAGCTTCTGTGCTTCTGCAACCCTACAATCTGCAATGCTTCATTTCAGGATGTCCAAGTGGAGTGTAAGTGGTGCATATGCCTTGTTCTGGTTCTCTGATTTGGAATAATGCCTGCCTTTTTGTGAAAAAAGGAAAAAGATGCTAAAATTCTGCTCTGAGATGTTGCTGTGCAAATTGTATCCTTTGTTATATTGGGAAAGCCCTGCTACAAATAAAAGAATAATCTAGCTGCTCATTTTCACTTTTTGACGTTGTACAGGTCTACATTTCTCTTAAGAGCTGGAAATGTAAAAATACGTACAAAAGCGTGGCCAATTTATACCCTAAATTTTAAAGCAGAATAGCTCATTGATCTTGGCTGGTAGTTTTGCTTAAAATTCAGTGGTACAATATGTCTTAGAGCTTGAAGAGATGAGTGAGGATTTGTATAGCTTGTGTGAGCTGAGGAAAAGGAAAAAAAATCTTCCATTACTGTATAAAGTGGCTGTCTTTTCAATTATGGATGAAAAGATGAGCATGACCCTGAGGGGCTGGATGCAGACAGAATGCAAGGAGGGGAAGAGCCTTAAAAACAAGCAAAATCATTACTAAGAGATGATTAAAAAGGAACCTAAATGTCTGGAAGTATTTTGAAGAAGGAAGTGCAGTGGGGGCAGGGGGAAATGATTATGGTGGAACATAGAGTAATGGTATTAAATTAACAAAAGGAAAAGATCTGTTGAATATCAATAAAATCCTGTTTTCCTGTGGCATGATCTCCCAAGGGAAGTTGCAGGAGCTTCAGCATTTGAGTCCTGGCAAATTGTTTGGGACATGCCACAAGAAAGTGTGGTTTAAGGCACATTACTATGATGTTCAGGGACAGAATTACTGACCTAGTGGTTCATTTCTCCCAACCCCTTTCCTTTGGAAGCTACTGCATTAATGCAAATCAAAAAAATACAACAGCGATGGAGAATAGCTCCTGTTTATACATGAGTGGCAGTGCTACAGCAGCAGAAAGAAGCACAAAGACACATCCAGACAGATCAAAAGAAATGATGATGGCTGCTAGCACATGGGGGAGGGAGATCATAGAATCATAGAATAGCTTAGGCTTGAAAAAACCTTTAAGATCCTTGAGTCCAGCCATTAACTTAACACTGCCAAATCTACCACTGAACTGTGTTCCTAAGTGCCACGCATGGAATACTACATTGCAGGAGAGTGAGAGTGGATGAATGGGCTTACCAAAGGCAGCTAACACCCTTGGAAAGGCACTACAAGAGCTACATAAAGATATCTGAGCTCTTGTAAGATTTCTGCAAGGGACTGCTTTCAGTCACTGTTGTATATCTGGCATACGGAAATGCAGTTATACTAATTAATAAAGCAAGTGGCTCTTGCAGAATACGCTCAGAGTTTTCCCTGAGATTAGACTGCTTAGCAGTCTTATTCCCTTCAACAGGATGCAAATCTGAATGCACCATTTCTAGTCTGGCACCAGGCAGGGTAGGAGGTGCCACTTGCATCTTCCCAGGCCAGTTACTTCCATTGCCTGGAGGGATTAGCTGAAACACAGAAGTAGCTGATGCTGCTGGGGAATCCAGCTGCTTGGAAAAAACAGATGGAAGAGTGAAGGGGAAAAAAGGATATAGGAAGTTGGATCAGTGTAGGAAAAGGCCTGGAACTATCCTGAAAATGAAAGGGTGCAGCTCAATTCTAGTAAGAATGATAAGAGTTTATAACAGCTCCCTTTGAAAGGTTGCAGGAAGGTGCATGCATGCTTGGTAATGCTGATAATGTCCATTTTGTACCTATATCTTAGTTACCTGTTAAGGGTCTCAAACATACTTTGAAACATTTGTTGCCTAAACCCCTCAGTACCCTGTTACAATAGAGGAGTCTCACCTATTTCAAGTGCTGGGAATGCCCAACACAAAAAGGGCTGTATTTTTCAGGCAGGGCGATGAAGTGTCGGATCTGGAATCACAAGTGCCACTCCTGAGCCTCCAGGCTGTTGCTCAAAGCCGATACCTGGTCTTACATCCCTGTGCCAAATGAGTTGTGTGATTATGCATGCACTTAAATTGCTCAGCTAGCAGGACATAACCACCTGCTTAAAGTTAAGCATGGGCTTTGAGTGGTTTCTTGGAGAGATTATTTAACTACAAAATGGCATAAGATATTCCACCAAGTTAGCTCAGTAATAGTTTTAAATGAAAAAAAAGAAAAAAAAAGATCCGTTTGAAGTGGAGTCCCTCAGCACTAAATTAGAAAGACCTGGGAGCTGGTTGGGCTTTGAAAAGAAGCATTTTTATGAATCTGATCATTTTGGTTTGCTGAAAATTCAGCCAAACCCTTTGTCAGTGCACAGAATCACTCTTCTGCAAGAATGGGGGTCAGAAAAGGCAGCAAGGGAAAATGCAACTAAACAACAGAACTTCTCTGCTTTCCTGGGAAGAACCTTTAATAAAATTTTATCATAGTAGTGTGACCAGTATCAGGAGAATAAATCCACTCACAAAAGCAATACATTGTTTTAAAAGTAAAATAAAATAGTCATAGAGCAAATTGCTTCTCATCAGGACAGCAGAGAAAACTAATTTAATTTCTGTAATATAAGACAACAATGATTATTAAATCTCATGAAAATAAATTCAACCACCTTAAGAGCAGGCTATAAATGCTAAGTATATCATGTCAAAAATTAACATACGAACTTCAAATCTGTGTACCAATTCAAAATCTGATTTAACAAACTGCTGTTATTAAAGTGAATTGGAGAGCATTCCATTATAAAAACAAATGAAATCTTGACATGAACTAAATATTTTTTTCAAAGCCTAAGCAGAATGCAGTATCTTAACATGCAATGATCTAAATTATGTATTAAACTTAATTATTTTTATTACTACTTTTCAATTAAGGTGACATGATTAACTCCATTCTTATTAGAGACTCAGTTCTGAACTTGTATCTCAACCTTGGTAAGTTCTTGGGGAGAAATCATTGATAGACTATTGGAAAACAAGTCTGTCCTTTGGAGTTCTTACAAGGCAGGACTGTTGTGAAGGACAAAATAGCATTATCATTTAATAGGCATGTACTAGAAGTGCTGCTTTCCATCAGCTTTGTCAGTATTTTGAATGGAAGAGTATGAATACTAAGGTTAAAAATCTCCGCTCTTCAGCTCTTATCCAGGTAATCTTATAAATATATATTTGAGATTACCACTTTGATTTTATGCTTTTTCATAGTATTCACCAAAGATCTGACTCTGTTTGAAATGCAGAAGCTACTTCTAACATGATATTGACTCTGAATCAGGCCCAGTTGCCCCAGCAAAGGACATCCCATTGACATTAACATCTGCGGTCTTTGGGCTAATCCACTGAGTTAATTTAACAAGTTATTTCAAAAATATTATTTTCCTATAACACCCTCTCTATGCATATAGAAATTAAAATTAATGGCTCTGATTTGGAATCATTTATTTGTGTGAGTTTTTCATCTTGAAGTTTTCACCATAATATGTTCAATAAGTGCTCAATCATAACGGTCAGACTTGATTTTAAAGGTCTTTTACAACCTAAACAATTCTATGATTCTATGATCATTCTTCACATATTCCTTTTCCTACTGTAATTTCTCACAGTTAGAACTTATGGCTTCAGTGATTATAAATTTTCTAATGCTAATAAGATGTGAAAGTTCCTTGTAAACATGTTTTTAGCCCTAGAGAGTCATGAAAGGAGACTTTGCTAGCACAGTGCATCTCAAGGGGTTTTGCTATAACTGAAAACCAGGCTTAGAAAATTTTTGGAAGATGTGGTCTGCACATTCTGAAAAACAAATATGAAAGTTAGGAATGTTAGTAAGATCTCTTATTATTTACACTGAGGAACCTTCCCTGGATTCCTAGGAAAGGCTTTGAATTTTTGCTTGAATGAGGACTACCAGATTTGACATAGTACCTCCTTCATGCATAGAGCTCCCTTTTACAAATCAGGAACATTCGCATCAGAAAAGATGCAACCCTTTACTGTTGTGTTCATACTCCATGCTTATCTTCTTGGAAGAACCCACATGTGCTTGTGCCTCAGCAAAAGCTTTTTGTTTATTCATTTGATGAACTTCTTCAAGTTTAAAGAAAGAAATTAATTTTACTTATTCCTTCATGTGATCATTAGAAAAGCTTTTAATGAACACAGTAAACCCCAACTAATTATCACAATGGCATTTAACTCTAAATAAAATTGACAGGAAGCAAGAATATGATACATATAATTTTGCACAGTTTATTAAAACACATCTATCACTTTTTTCTCCTAAAGTAACCTGATCATATTATTCTATGATAATTTAGCTAATATTTTTTCTGTGCGTTTAATATTTAAGTGTCTTTTACTGATATTAAAGTCATAATGCATTTTATGGAAATTACCTTGCTTTCTAATTACTTTTCTTGGTGAGGTCTGGTAAATAGAATTATCTTGTTATGCTTGTTGTAGATGAAAGAAAAGAAATATTTAATGACAAGATACTACTACAAAGAAAGAAATCCATATTCTCATGTTTTTTTCAGGTAAGTCCATTTTGCCATCGAAACACGGATGAGCAACTCACAGAACCGCTAGCAGGACCAGGCATGTATATGAACAACAGAAAGACTCTGAATGGCAACTTGGATGTTTTTAACATCAGTAGTTCCCTTTTCTCTATGGGCTGGCTTTCCAAACCTAAGCTGAGAACTGGAAGTAACACAATGTGCTTCCTCAAGAAAGCAAGAAACACAAACAACTGTGTCCTTGAGCTCAAGCTGCCCCATGCTTTTAGCAAATTAAGCTGCTGTTATAAAGTCATAAATTGTACCTACAAAAACAGTGAGGTCAAGGCCAGTGTAAAAGTTAACCCCTTGCCTTGTCTTTTTTTTTCCATCTCTTTATACAGAATATACTTACTGATGAGAAAAACAGAGAAATTAATTGCTGAAAAATCAAGTTTCCATGCTTGATCTGCTCTCTGTTACTATACTGAAGTCCAGGTGAGGTCACGGATAAGAATGGATTAGGGTATCTGAAAACAAGATGGGAAATTTTTAAGAACTATTATAAAGACAAAGTTGTGCTTTAGGACTAGTGATAGGGCCACTGTGGGTAAGTCAAGTCATCCTTGCCCAAAGGTAACTGGATACGAGATGACACCCTACCTCCAGAGAAATTATGCTTCATCGGCCACTGTGTGTCTGTATTCTCCATCAGAATTCTTCATCAGAATGCACTGTGGCTCTTACTTAGATTGTAACACTCTCTAATATCTGGAGAGCTGCCACCAGAGCAGCAAAATGGAAAGTGACACAGCAGAGTATGAATCAAAATTAGGCAGAAGAAATAAGTCAATATTAACACCAACAAACAAGATTTCAGGTGCTGTTGGGTTTTTTGTCAGGTTCCACAAATTTATCTGGCTTTGCATTTTATTTGATAGTACATGCATTTTTCCTGAGGACTTTCTTTTGCACTGGTACTGGAGGCAACAGTTATGCCACAGGTGATGTGTTTTATGAGTGCTTATAATTGCAACTGGTCATGGAAACTGCACAGAACAATGAGTGCCTTTCATCTAGGTATAGACCCAGACCTCTTAACATGACTTTTCTACTCGACTTCAGCAATGCTTTCCTTGTAACTAGAGACAGCTTCAAAGCAAAACCCCTGGAGTCAGTAAAGATTTGAACTTTTGTCAATCAGTGAGCCTCCCAGGCCATGCAGAGATGGCATGGCCATCTTCATTAGTCTGGCTGCCATGTCACAAAGGAAGGGCCTACTGGAAATGTCCTTGCCACAAATACTCATTTGGGTGGGGACATAGACATTTCTTGCCTGGCGAGTGAGAAGCAGCAAGAGGAACAGGGGCGTCCCCTATAGAAGGACATCTCTGAGGATTTCATTTAGTCAAAAAAGATGACGTTTTTGCTTCTCCACAAGGTCTTAACTTCAATTATTCTTTATTATTTTCTGTTAGTGTCTCCAACTCACCTGCAAGACAAATAAAGGTCCCATTTATTTTGCTTTCAGTCTTCTAGTAAATTTGAAGTATCAGTCATTAAAAGAAAGGGGATGGAAAATGTAGAGAGAAGCTTTAAATCACATTGAAATTGCAAATTCAATTTAATTGAAACATTCTGTGAATTTTCTGTCTACACCAAGTAAATTTTTCTATTTAAGGGAGGGATTTAAGAATGTTCTGCAAATTAATGCCTATTCTGCAGTCTTCTAAGCTTTCTTTCCATTAGAGATGACCTTTAAACGAAATTATTTTAATCCAGTTTTCAGCTCACTTCTTTCTATTTTTTGAACCCAAGAAAACCAGCTTTATTCCTCTTTCATCACCAAAAACTCCACTGTAGACTCTAAGGAAGTAGTCCAGTCTACAAATTTGTTTACTCCTTTTCAGCCAAAACATTTTCTGCAATATCCACCATGGTTGTACAAACAATAATTACAATAACATTTCACAGTTGTACTGAGGATTAGGTTATCTCTGTAGAATATTTAGAAAGGTCAGTGTCTCATATATAACATACAGGCAAAAATAAAAGCCACCAAAGAACATCATTAATGTTTACTGCAAACACACTATAATATTCTGAGTTTGCCACTCACATTTCTCCCTGTAATAGAGCATGTTTCTAAAACGGATTAAATCCTGATTTGATTTTACTACTGTACATATTACAAATGCATTTAAGTGACAAATTAAAATGTAGCATATGACACCTTAATCTGATGTATAGCAGCTTTACCAGCAATTCCCAAAGAGACTTTTTTTTTTTTTTTGTAAAAGTATCAGTGTTCCTTCAGTTAGCTCATCAGGGCCTTATATTCAAGTAGCACTGTACTTCAGTTCCTTCACTTAACCAAATGTTAGCTAAACTGATGGGATCCCAGCAAGAGGGGCAAAAGTGAGTTGAAGGATGTTTATTTGATTTACAAGGCACAAAGAGCACTCACTCACTCCTGTTGTAATCCACCTTATTTGAATAGACACAGAAGAAAAATGCATCCAGTGCTTTTGAAGGTCCAATGGAAGATTTACCATTGACTTTTGAAGACTCAGGATGAGCAGGGAGACAACAAATTAGATGTAGCTGTGTGTCAAAGGCACAGTCCTGTTTTGGAGGTCACCAGGTATCTCGCTGATGGAAAACAAAAAAATGAGTAATAACATTAACTGAATGATTGGGTTATGGGCATTATTCTCTCCAGAATCCTTCAGAGGCTTTAATGTGTTGACTTCAGCAAAGCAAAATCCTCTCAGGGCATCATGACCATTACGACCTCTTTTCTCTCAAATTATGTTAGTCCTGAATAACAATTATGGAAATTAACTTATTAGTGCAAATTGATACATGATGCTGGGCCAGCAGAATTGACTGTTCTGTATTATTTTATTTATTTATGCTGCAGCAATAAACAGAGACTGACTCAACCATTGAGGTAGGGAGATATTTAAGTTATGGTTAGACCAAAAAATTACATTAATCTTTGTGAGATTTACCTCTGAAACATCAAGGAATATTCTGGTGTTATCTGCAATTTGCCATGGTTGAAAAGCAAAAAAAAAAAGGGGGTTTCACAGCAAATCCCAAGAATTAGGAAATCACATTTGTTCTTTGAGCATGTAAATGAAATTCTGTTCAAGAACTTTCATTCCATCTTAAAAGAGCAGCATACATTTTCTCCCTCTCATTCGCTCTTCCCTTATTCACATCATTTCCACCAAAATTTGTGACAGGGAGGACAAACTGTGGGTAAAACTGAGCACATACGTCTTGGATGGAGGAAGCTGAAGAAAGACAAAATAAGTGCAGGAAGATGCTTACGGCTGCTGTCCCAAGGCTGCCAGTGGTGCCAGGGAGGTGTCTGGTGGGCTCTGTTGACATGTCATGAGGAACATGTGGATACTCCCCCAAGCCAAGTCAGGAGGTGTCCTATCCACCTAGCCACAGGGAAACCCCTCTGAAATCCAGGAGGACAGCAAAGAAATCTCTGCGAGTGCCAAATCCCACCTCAGCAAACATCTCATGATGGAGGAAAGCCCATGTGCACAAACAATTGCGCTGCATGAGCATCACCAAAAAATCTAAAGTCTGAAGGAGAATTAAACTTTAAAGGTGGCCAGCTGCATTGAGATGCAAATTTTTGTCTGCAAGTTTTAAGATTAGCAGCAATGCCATGGGACGAAAATGGCCTGTCCTGAGCCTTGAATAAGAAGGCATCTCAAATCAGCTTTGCCACCACCCATGTCATGCTTGCATGAGAGTCCTTCTAATCTGGCCTGTATCCCTTCAAATAATCTGGGGGCAGACCCTAATACTTAAGTACATTTACATCAACTGTCTGACAAATCATCACACATAATGAGGAGAAAAATAAAATTCAAAGTTTATTTATATGTGGGGAATTGAAGCTAATTTTCCCAGGAAAAAGTAACCATAATTCTTTCTTCCTTCACGTTAGTGCATGGAAGTGAAACAGCAGCAGCTGTAAAGCAAATTTTAATGATATGCCTGAATGTCACAACTAAATTCTGATAAGTTCTTACAATGGCAGCATTTTGATCTGTTATCTTTTATTTTTCGATGCTAGAGATTACGACTGAAAGCTTTCCTTTACCTTTTCACATTTCATATTAAAACCTTCAAACTTTAAAATTCAATCTGCAAATTAACAAAGTGTGTGTTTCAAAATTAAAAAGAAGATAATAAATACACTGTGCAAATAAAAAAAAATATCTTTAAAATCAATGAATTATCTTTCATTTTCTTGTATCTGCACGTCATGGAGTGTTTTGAGAAAAGCGTGGTTGTTTGCAATTTTGCCTGGCTATCTATCTAATGACACCTGGTTGTACCAAGCTCCTACTGGGCATTTCAGCCACTGTCAAGAATTTGGGTGCAAGGATGTTCTGTGGATGCTTGTTTTCTTCCAGCTGTCTGAAAGCTACATGGGAGGAAGCAAGGGATTTCCAAGAAGGCCTGGCTGTATCAACTTCCCAAGCAACATGTGCAGTTGATGCCATGAAAAAGATGGCTTTGCAGCAAAGAGTTGGACCCTGTATGCATGCATCAGTGTTAAATCAGAAGTCTCCAGAATAAAAACAAAGCACAAAAGAGCCAGGCTTTGTTGGTTAGAGCTGTAACAGATTCACATGCTCAGACAACAAGGCAAAGAGGCAGAGATGCGATGACTGCTGGCTATGTAGCAATGATTTGAAAGACAGGCTATATTGCATTGTACAGACATTAGAATGTTCAGAGGTTTGGGAAAGTTCCTGGGAAACACTGAGCTGCTGCTCAGTGCTGTTTCTGGATTCTGAGTGCCCCTGGGTACCCTGCGTTCCATGCAGGGCCAGCACATGAACACAGGACCCTGCTGTGCCCTGGGGCCATCCCTGTTCCTGGTGCAGCTGAGGAAGCATGGACCACAGAAAGGAGAGTGTGGGGAGCAGACTGCAATGCTGTCAGCAGCAGCTCAGTAGACAGGCCCTTTAAAACAGATTCCCTGATTACAGTCTGGGTTTATATATATACCCAGCACATGGCAACTCTTCGTTTTTATTTTCACTTTTTTTTTCTTTATTTTTTTATTTTTTTGTGCTCAACTTACAGGAGACTTAGGTTAAAAGTTCACTCATTCACCCCTGAGAAATACTTAAGGTTTATTTCTCATTCCCTCACAGTCCTTCTCAGGGATTTGGGGCATGAGGAAAAGGCTGGTGCAGAAACTGGAAGCTCATCTCACAGCCATCCACATCAAACCAGGGCAGGAAAACTGCAGGCGGTACCTGCTGGCATGTTGGGCTGAAGAGCAAGCCTGTTCCTTACAGTCTGCCCCCCATGGGAGGGAACAGAGCTGCTGAAAGGAGCCCATCAGCATCAGTAACAGAGAGTCAAGCAGCTGACAACCAACCAAAATCCCTCTTCTTGCAGAAGAAGGAGGTATAGCCCCACTTCCAGCCTCCAGCACCTACTGGGTGCTACTGGGCTGGGCTGATGACAGGCTTCCCTGTCCCAAAAATAAGGGGGATGACAAATACCTATATAAAATATCACATACCAATCCCTCCTGCTTGCTTAAGAGGGGCATGGGAGGGACAAGGAGAAAGGGAAAGCATTTCATACTGTTTGATAGTTGCACAAAGCAGTGTAATGCTCTGAGCCTTTACACATGAACTGAGGGATGTGGGAGTAATAGGAGTTCTAAGTATTGCTACTGTGCAACTCTCAGTATGGTTTGTCTTGTCAGAACAAAGGGAAAAAAAGGATGATAATGAAATATGTAGCTCTTCATAGGAATTTAAACCCAAAACTATCTGAAAGATATCTGAAACTTTCCTTTCTGATTTTAAGCTATTAATTTTAAGCTTTAACTCAACCAACCAACCAAAGTCATAGAATCATAGAATAGTTAGGGTTGAAAAGGACCTTACAATCATCTAGCTCCAAATTAAACAACAAAACAACAACAAAAGCACACAAAACTCCCATGGTTCTGCTTCCTTTCACAATCCTGAAAATAAATGTGAGTCTGCTGACAGAGAATTACAGTTTGTTTAGATGTCTGTAAAACTGTTAAACTTGCACTTTACTTCTAATAGCTCAAAGATTTCTGGGCCTTCTACGATCATGACTGGAGCCCAGCCAGGTCCCACTAAGAAAAAAATCAACATAAAGTGGAAAGTTTGCTAGGAATCCCTTGTTGAGGCCTTAAGCACAAGACTATTACTGTCTTTTCCTCTTCAAAGAGATTTCTTGCAGTTTCATAAAACTGTCATCCACTGAAGTATGCCTTTAAAAAATCCTTGTTACTGTTTAAAATCTATATCATTAGTATGATTAGTTTAGTGTTAGTTCAGAGTTTTACAAAGAGATCCATTGCTTTGTGCCTTTTCTTCTGAGGACTGTCTTATTTGAATTTTGGCAGTACCATTACAACTTACCAAAATCTGCAGGAGATGCATCAAATATGAGTACAGACTAAGTTAAAATTTTAGTCTTCTCATATCATCAGGTATTTAGACAAGTATTCAGTTCCTCCTGGACTTCATTCCAAAGCCATGTAATACCAACAGTGTTACTTTTCCCATCTCTTTCTCTGTAACTCTGGATTTTTAAGGGTGTGGATTGAGATGCTGTCTTCCACAGAGCTGGCATCAAGTGGAAGAAGTTGATCTCATTAACTTGGACTTCTAATCACTGCCCATGTAACACCCTTACAATAGCAAAAAAAGAAAAAGCTTGACTCTTCCTCGGACAGCAAATATAGATGAATTTGGGAGGCAGAGATGATTATATGCTTTCCCAGGCATATAGCACGTGTGCCTGGATCACACAGAGAAGTGAGGTGGCTGCAGGGCACCCATTACCGTATGGAGTAGGGGCTGCCTCCTGAAATGGGAGAAAAGAGACAAGAAGCTGCAAAATTAGAGTTTTGACCTGAGGACCCGACTCCAGTTAATGGATTTAGTACTAAATGTAAATTATTGCTAATAGAAGAAAGTGGAAGAGAATTTTAGCTGTTAATGAGAACAAGTATGAAGTAATTATTTCTTGTCAGTCTTAATGAGAGATAGCAAATAATGTGCCAGTGGATTATGACTTTATGCTGCTGTTTCTGTGGATTGAAGCTTCATGTTGGACCACAAAAGATAATATAGGACAAGATGAAAAAATAACCTAAAAATCACTGCTTTGAGGACATCCGTAGAAGCCAAGTGTTTAATTAAAGTTGTGCAAATACTTGGCATTGGCTTTATTTATTCATTTTTAACACATTCAACATGATCTTGATTTGAGGAGGAACAATGAAAATATAGCAAGATATTTGTTGATGATAAGCTCTGTCTGTTTTTTGTAATTAAAAATGTGATTAAGAAAGGCTAAGTCACTAATGTTTGAACTGCTGCTGCTGGGATATGCACAGTAACACACAATTCATAAACTTTTGGGAGAGGAATTTATTTAGGTTTTTTTCTAAGAAACTTCTTTCTTTACAGTATTTACAGAGAAATGTGAAAAATCGTTTTTATGAGCAGACAAGAAAAATCAGTCTGATAAATGCCAGTGGAATTGTAAGTCTAGACCCATTACATAGAGGATACAACCACTGAGTCTTGCAACTCAGTTACCTCATCTTTTACCAGGTTCACTATCCCAAGGGTAAGTGGTCAGGTTTAGCAAGTAGCAAGGTAAGCTATAGGGAAGCCATAACCCTCCATAGCCTCAAGCTCCTGTCTTCAGTCTCAGAAAATGGACAGGTTTTCCTGTTATTTGGTTTGTGTATCCACTTTTTGAGTTCCAAGCAAATGCAGAAGCACCAGAAGAGGATGGGGCAGTTCTCGTATAAACAGAAGAATAAAATACAGGCTCTCCTTTCATCCTGTGTCACAGGAAGGCACAGGCTGATATCTCAAAACCCCAAACACAACAGAGTACTTGAGGTAATATTTAATATCGCATCTAGTGCCTGATCTCAGCTAGGTCTCCAAACCTGTTGACTGTTTCATATTGTAAGTGGGATGTGCATACCAGCATAGATTGTGAGTCTGGAAGAGGGAAAGAATGCATTCCCTTCTGTGCCTATGGGATGGAAGCCAGCATCCTAAATCAGCTGTAGCAGTTTCAATGCAGAAATATTGATTCAAGAAATCATTTGCATGCAGAAGATTACTGCTCTTTGAATGTCATGTAATTTATAACATGCAGAAAACCCTTTGTAAATTATATTTTTTGTCACAAGTGTGACAAAGTTCACTTTTTCAATTGTTTTACCTTTAATTGCAATGAATGAAATAAAGGGAAAAGTCTCTACTACTTTTATAAAAAGTAAACAGACAGGGTAAATCGTAGATCTTTATATATATACCTAGATAGATATAGGTATTAAACATATTATAGAAACGTCTGTCATATAAACATATCTTTCTGAGTACATTATCAATGAAAGCCAAGGAACTTTTTTTTTTTTTTTAGAAAGCAAGGATTTTCAGATCTAGTCTATGTAGAGATAGATTTAGGTCTGGGAATGAATTATGTTGGAACTGATGCTGTAATTCTCAATATCCACTTTCAGAGCAATTTGGTGAAGAATTTTTCATGAACTGGAGATAAAAAATATTTCCTGCTACAGTGAAATCGATTAAGATCTATCAGACTTCAGGCAAATCACCTTCTGCTTGGTAGAGCCATGTAAGAACAGCCAGAAGCTTTAAAATTTATTATTACCCTTGCTGAGCAGCAGCTTGACTCCTAGATTAGTCTTGTAAAAATTACGAAATTATGTCAATAGAGGTCTTCTATTTTCCTGCACAAGAATGCTATAGGAAATAATGAGAGAATACCAGGAATCAAAGTTTTTGCTTTAGAAAGATTTACAGCTGCTTCTTCATACCATAAGTCAACACTGAATAATTAAAAGACTTGTAATTAAAGGCTAATTTAGTATTGATTGTGTCCTAGAGCAAGGAGGACAGTTCACTGTTCTCACACCATTCTGTGCAAGCTTCATCAGCCAGACAGCAAGAGTGCAATTATCTCAAGTAGCCTTCAGCAATGGGATGGCATCTCCTCCAATCTATTCCTATGTGCTCTACAAATGTGTTAACGGAGGATGGAGCAGTCTGTGGGGGAAAAGTGCATATCTTACAAGGTCTTTAGTATCATACATTACCTCAGACTGCTCCATGCTGCAGAAGTGAACATCAGGTCTATTTCATTTGGGAAATAGAGGACATGGGACACCTCTTCAGTCCAGTTTTCTTCTTTTTTTCCTTCCTCTCCTTATGGTTCCTGTGATGGACCATTTTTGAATGAGCACCTTTTTAAGGTGACTCTGGCTGTTGCTTCCTATGCTTTTCAGAAAAAAAGTGTAGAAGTGCTGTCTGACTAGAGGAATACATGAGAAGAGGAGGGCTATAGTTACCTGTTCTGCTTTTCAGCCTACGGACCTGTCTGCACCTATGCAGCTGTGAGCATAATTTAGTTGGACTTTCTGAAAGTGAAATTCTTCAGTTTGTTAGCGTGTATAGAGAACTTATTCATCATTGCACCAATGAGCAAGAAAAGACCATGCGTCATAACACTGCAAAGGTGGCTGTCAAAATTCAGAAAGCCACATTTCTTCCTATGACACCTTGATGATCCTCTGATTAAATTTCACTGTCCCTTAAGTAGCATATTGCCACCAATCAATTGATTTTTTTTTTTTTGGCTTTCAGGATTTCATATGTCTCCTGTATGCATCATATATCATGGAAATTAGGTCATATTTAATATACTGAATCATAAACATTAGAGATAGAAAATCTCATTAAGTCATCCAATTCATTCCTTTGTCAGTGCAAAAAGGTTCCCATGTAGAATAGAATTTAATATTTAACATAACACATGTTTAGCCCTCAAGTGTTTCTTTTTATTGGGTATTCCACAGAACCCATTTAGTCCTTGCTATCAGTGGTATTTATGCTAATCAGAATTTCCTTTTCGAAACTTTGTTCCACAACTTTTAATTATATCTCTACATTGCTCTATCTCTAGAAAAGTAGCATTTGCAGGTAACAGTCACACACCTTCTTTCCAGCACTGTTCAAAATATGAAAAGGTGGGGTTAAATATGGAAACAGTCCTGTAATATCCACTTTCCAAGATCTCCAAATGCCCTCTATTTCGTTTTCCTATAGTGACTTTTTTTCTTCAAAGTTTCAGAAATGGAAATAATCAGTTTTAATTTGGAAACCAACTTTTGCTTAGTGGCATTACTTACCTTTCAGTACTTATTATCATAAAAATATCTAAGCCTATGTTTTATTATAAAATCCTTTTCTTTTTTATTTAGGTAAGATTTGGAAAAATAATTTATTTTCACTTATTTAGCCAAATATGTGTTTTAGACTCTTTTAAACATTACAAATCAATTATTTTCGCTATCTTACAGCCAACCTATGGTTTTACATCAGATCAGAAAATCAAGTAACTTCAGCAGTAGGAATCACTCCATTAAATATTGCTGCCTTTTAAGGACAAAAGTCCACCTGTGAGATCCTTTGTGGTTTTGCTTCTCCCAGTGAGTACAAAACTCAAAGAGAAATTTACTGACAGAGTCTATTGCGGTGGGTCACATTCTAAAAATTATTTGCATTTTCACTATACTACACAAAAATGGAGCTGCTGAATCACTGGGTGGGACTGAGCATCCCATAGTACTTCTGTCACTTAGGGACAGAGGAAGGAGACAGAGCCGTATCTGACAAAACTTATATCCTTCTATCTGCTCTCAGATAGGTTACTTTCTCACATCATTTGGTAGTCAGATAATCTAAAACAGAAACACAGATCGCAAAATCAGACAGGTTACAGGTGGAAGGGACCTCTAGAGGGCATTTGGTCCCACCACCCTGCTCAAACATGATCATCTAGAGCAGGCTTCCCAGGACTGTGTCCTGACAGCTTTTGAGTAAGTTTAAGGTGGGAGATTCCACAACCTCTCTGTGCAACCTGTTCCACTGCTCACCATTACAGTAAAAAGGTGTTTCTTGATGTTCAGATGGTATTTCCTGTACTTCAGTTCGTGCCCTTTGCCTCTGGTCCTGTCACTGGGTGGCACTGAAAAGAGCATGGCTCCATCTTCTTTGCATTGTCCCTTCAGGTATTTCCATACCTTGGTAAGATCTCCCTGAAACTTCTCTTCTCCAGGGTGAACAGTCCCAGCTATCTCAGCCTTTTCCCATAGAAGAGACACTACAGACCCTTAATTATCTTTTGGGCCCTGCTTTGGACTCTCTAATGTGTCAATGTCTCTCTTGTACTGAGGACCCTAGAACTGGACACAGGACTCCTGATGTGGCCTCACCAATGCTGACTAAATAGGAAGGACCACTTTCCTTGTCCTCCTGACAGTGCTTTGCCTGATGTAGTCCAGGATACCATTAATCTTCTTTATTTATGATCCATGGCAACCTGGTGTCCACCAGGACCCCCAGGACCCTTTCTGCCAAGCTGTTTGCCAGCTGGTTTGCCCCACCCAGCATAAATTAGTGCAAGGGGTTGTTCTTCTCCAGGAACCAGACTTTTCACTTTTCCTTGTTGAACTTCATGAGGTTCCCATCAGCCCATTTCTCCAGCCTGACAAGGTCCCCTTGGATTGCAGCATATTTGTCCCCCCCAACATATTGGCCACTCCTCCCAGTTTTGTGTTATTTTCAGACTTGGTTAGAGTACACTGATGAATGGAGACAACTTTTTGGAGTTTTACAGAGTATTTGGAGTATAAAGCATGTGGCCAGACAGGATGGCCTATTTATGAATTTTGATAATATAGATTTCTTTCACTTAAGGCTTCATACCACTTTATTAGAACCTTTGGCTGCCAGCCAAAGGGCAATTTCTGACCAGTTTCACTAATTTTCCCACTTGCAGCAATGTTGCCATCCTGCCTGACCTTTCAAATCAATTAATCTTGAGATACATTATTGACTAATTTCCTGAAATTCAGGTGAAATGGGCCCATTTTTAACCTTGGCCCTTCCTTACATACTGAAATTACCTTATCCTCTGATATGAACAGTGCCATTAGCAAGCAATCAAAATTCTTTTCCAAAGGCTTTTCGATTTTATTTGCTCTTTCCACGCTGATTTCAGTGATGTATTTCATCTAGTTCTGGTGCTTTGTCAACTTTTTAATAGTACTGAGGGCTTTAATTGCATTATTAGCTTCTCTAATGCAGTGAGCTTTTTTTCTTCAGCATTTCCATTCCCCTCAAGGAAAACATGGACTTTGGAATAGTACAGGCCTTCTATTTCCCAGAATGAAGAAATAGCTCAGACCCTTAAGGATATCTACTTCATTTTTCAGCAACATTTAATCTATCATGGTCCCTTTTTACTTTCCTAATAAATTTGCTTCTCAGGCAGTAAAGGCTTCATCATTCTTGCTCTTCAGACACAACAGTGTCCTTTTCTTCTTTTGTGTAGCCAAGAGAGCTAAGAAGATCTCAGGGCTAAAAAGCCAGCAAACATTTGAGACAGGATTCTAAGGAAGATGGCACTCAGCTAGGAGAAACAAATCTGAGCTTTGTTGCTTGTTTTTTATGGAAAGGCTTAGTAAAGATGAAACCTGCCCATTGCAGAGGATTTGACACTACAGCAAGCTGAAGTGCCTGTCAACCTTTCCATGGATGGATGGCACTAGGGACAGGGCAAAAAGGTGCCTTGTTTCCCAAGCCTGGACTCTTTTGCAGAAAGCTTAGATTTGGGTGCCTTATGCAATCCTCCATAGCATAGATACAAAATGGGTTTGGGTGACAGGGAACAGTACATCTACTTCAGTGCTGGCACTCTGTATCACTGTCTCTACTGCTGCCTGTCTACTTGTAATGGCAAATGTCTCTCCTGGCTCTTCCCTTCATATGCCCATTACTGAGATAAGTGGCAGGGCTTCAGCTATCTTCATTCTACTGCCTCCCAACTGCATGTGCTGCTATGCCTTTTCTTTGGCTTTATCAAAACTGAATGAGCTTAGAGTGTGATGAGTGACTGCCAGACCAGACTAGACGATGCAAAGAGACTGCAGACAGGGAACTTCAGGACTAATGTGCAAAATTCAGGATTAAAATCTTCTACTATCTTGCAAATGGATGTTGTTTTATTCAGCTGGATTTCCCAACATGTACTCCAGGTTATACACTTGCTCAGTGTGTCACCTGCAGACAGCTTTGCTGAACTGAGAATAAAGAGATGAATAACTGCCTGAATATAGCCATGAAAATCATACATAAAAGAAAAAAAACATTCCTGCTCAGAGCTATATTAACTGAAACTTTTATGTTATTTATGTTTTGACTCAGATAAACACGTATACCAGGAGAAAAAAATCCAGTACTTATAATAAATCTACTGCACTCTGTTGTAAACTTGGGAAAAAAGTGTTGATTGATTTGCTTGTCTCAGTTATTTAGAAAAACCTGAAAGCTGGAGGGCTGTTAGCTTCTGCTAAAGTGAGTACTTTTCCCCCTGAATAAAAACATTTAATTTAAGGTCTCCCAGTGTTCGTGCGTGTTATCTGTGTTTCAGACACAGGAATTAAATGTCAGCAGAGCCAGGAGTTCAGCTACATTAGATGGCAGTACTGAATTCAATATGGCCACATTGATTTATGCTACCTGAGGAGCTGACCCAGAGTTCTTTCCATTGGACACCACATAAGAGCTATAAACTTATTTCTGAGTGCATGGAAAAGAAAATGCAGCATGGAGAGTGACTTGAAATCAGAAGCTGTGTCTGAAAATAATGCCCTGTTTCAAATATACTGATCTTTATCAGACACTTCCAGTGGAAATAATGTTATCCGGGCATCTAATATCCCCTGTGTTCTAACAGGAAGTTGAAAAAGATCTTATCAGTTCCAAATTTGATTGACAGGCTGAGAAAATTGAGGCTGTTCAGCCTGAAGAAGAGAAGGTTGCGTGGAGACCTCATAGCAGCCTTCCAGTATCTGAAAGGGGCCTACAAGAATACCCAGAGGGACTCTTCATCAGGGACTGTAGCAACAGAACAAGGGGTAATGGGTTTAAACTTAAACAGGGGAAGTTCAGGTTAGATATAAGGAAGAAGTTCTTTACTGTGAGGGTGGTGAGGCACTGGAATGGGTTGCCCAAAGAAGTGGTAAATGCTCCATTCCTAGCAGTGTTTCAAGGCCAGGTTGGACAGAGCCTTGGATGGCATGATCTAGTGTGAGGTGTCCCTGCCCATGGCAGGGGAGTTGGAACTAGATGGATGATCGTAATGTCCTTTCCAACCCTAACCATTCTAAGATTCTGTAAAGATCAGGCTTGTCTTTGAAAACTATTCTCTTCCCGCTGTTACAAGTGATGCCCAAGACTGCACTAGCAAGAATTTCCATTTTCTTGACAACAGATTTACTGGGGTGGCAGAAAAGCAGTTTTTGTACATTACCCTACAGCTACAATATCCAGGGCTGAATAAGTTATTCAACTACTTCTGTTTTTTCAGTAGCTTTTCTGTGCAATAGACAACCAATACAAGTACTGTGGCTGTGAAGAAACTATGGATGAAACCAGTGAGTCAAAAACATCCTGTGCTGCAAAGCATTTGGGTTGTTAAGCTAGATTTAATGCTTATAGTTAATATTTGGGTTGGAATAGATGTATTTTCATGGATATTAGCAAAGCCCTTGTGGCTTGTAGTTGCTTGGGATTTGGTCCGGCTTTACTCGGTGAATTGCAAGTTTTCTAGCAAAACACTGAGATTTGAATGTCTCATTTTCTAGTGACTCTATATAACCCAAAGGGCTTTGCCCGCCTTTCTGTATCCATTAATACTCTAAATAGTTTAAATCTGACTTTTAAGTAATGGAAAGGATCCTACCTGCACACTCAGGTTAAATCTGAATAGCAACAGTAGGGCTAAAATACTGTATGCTGTATACCTTTTTTAATAACATAGACCTTTCTTTTGGATTAGTAAACTGCTCCAAAGCATAATCCAGACTGGTGGGAAGCATCTTTCTCATGTGGAAATAGGCAGAGTTAGAGTGGAGAATATTTCTGAACCTCTGCTGCTGCTTGAAAGGAGACAGACTTTGATTATTCACCCCTGCACATATGCAGTCTGTTATTCAATCTGTTATCAATTTTTGTTCATGTGATAAATAATGAATAATATAATTCAGTAGATATTTTCAAGTAAACAATAATTCAAACTATAATGAATAAAACTTTTGGGATTAACAAATAGTTCCAGAGATATCCTAATGGTACCTGAGTATTCATAAATAAGTCTAGCAAGCAGTGATTTAAAGTACACCAAACTGAGTGGAAAATTTTTATAAACCAGCATTTTAGTGTTTGTGCAGTTGTGATCCTTATCCTGTGCCCAGAACTACTCAGGACCATAGCTTCAAACTGAAGGCAGTGCTTCTGCCACACTGGTCTGCAGCCTGCTCGCTGCTGCTGTGCCCCTCCCTGTAACAGGCAGGTAAAGCGATAGCTGGGAACCAAGATTAGGACTCAACCCACTTTAATATATGAACTGTATCACCGCAGGAATTGTCCATGGGATTTAACCCAGTTTTGAAAGACACAAATGACATCTAATCTACAGCTCGAAACTATGCTCTCTGTCATGGCATGAGTGCCGTAACAGTTTCACTCTGCCTGTGTGTCCTGAAATTTCAGTAAGCCCAGCTGATCAGATCGATGTTTTCACAGGCAGCAAGCAGCAACATGTTATGAGGCTCAAGATCCCTTATCATCTTTCATGGGGATTACTTTTTAGGCACCAAGAATTGCTGTTAAATAAAGGGAAGTAACACCGATGAACAGACAGAAAACATTCTTACCGCTTCAGATGAGAGTGTGATGCTTAATGAGAGAGGCAATGACATGCGTTTAAGACTTCATCTTTTCAATGATATGTTACAATGCAAACGGCATTGCAGATGGCAGCTGATAAGGGAAGTACTGACATAGTATTCCAGGGAGAGAACAGAGAAGGTGGCTGGGCTGTCATATTCTGGTGAGATAAACCACCAGTTTCCTTTTCTGACACCTATGTTACAAGTGCATGCCAGGTATAGCTCCTCCTCACAACATCCTGTAGTCAGAAGAAGGGGCAGAAAGGGGTTTTGAAATTTTCCAGATTTTTGGTTTTGCAAAAGGAATTGGATGCAAAATTTTAAATTTCTGGATTAAGTATTTTGTGTGGATTTTAGCTGCAGATTTTGCTTGTCATTGAAACACCATCACAAAAAATTTAGCAAAGGATTCTTCCTCTCCATTTGGAGAGCAGGATTCAATTATGGCCAGCAGTGTGCCCAGGCAGCATAGCCAGCAGGACCAAGAAGTGATCATCCCCCTGTACTCAGCACTGGTGAGGCCACACCTCAAACCCTGTGTTCAGTTCTGGGCCCCTCACTACAAGAAAGACATTGAGGTGCTGGAGTGAGTCCAGACAAGGGCAACAAAGCTGGTGAAGGGTCTGATGAGGAACAGCTGAGGGAACTAGGGTTGTTTAGTCCGGAGAAGAGAAGGCTTGGGGGGACTTTATTGCTCTCTACAACTACCTGAAAGGAGGTTGTAGTGAGTCTCTTCTCCCAAGTAACAAATGATAGGACAAGAGGTAACAGCCTCAAGGTGTGCCAGGGGAGGTTTAGTTTTGATATTAGGAAAAGTTTTTTCACAGAGAGGGTGATCAGGTATTGGAACCAGTAGGTGGAAATTTCAGAGTACAAATTGCAAAGGAGGCAGTTGTACATGAAACATATCGTTAAATAGAAATTCTTGCCACAGGACATGATGGATGCTGAAAGTTCAAGGGAGACTGGACAGAAGTCCCCAGAAGAGATATACCTTGAGAGTTAAAAAATGCACAGAAGCTACCTCTGTCTTGTAGACTCTGAGCTGCAGAGTATACAGGTTGGATAAATTACTAGGGGAAACATTAACCAGTTTTCCTACGTCATTCTGATCTCCTCTAGTCCTACCAGGACTGTTGGACCTTCAGTCTGGCTTAGAATCATAGAAACATAGTATGGTTAGGGTTGGAAAGAAACTTAAAATCATCTAGTTCCAACCCCCTGCCATAGGCAGGGCCACTTCATACTAAACCATGTCACCCAAGGCTCTGTCCAACCTGGCCTTGAACACCACCAGGGATGGAGCATTCACAGCTTCCCTGGGCAGTCCATTCCAGTGCCTCATCACCCTCACAGTAAAGAACTTCCTCCTTATACCTAACTTAAACTTCCTCTGTTTAAATTTGAAGCCGTTACCCCTTGTCCTGTCACTACAATCCCTAATGAAGAGTCCCACCTTAGCATCCCTATAGGCCCCCTTCAGATACTGGAAGGCTGCTATGAGGTCTCCACGCAGCCTTTTCTTCTCCAGGCTGAACAGCCCCAACGTTCTCAGCCTGAAGAGCCACTTTTACTCAATTTCTCATGTAACGCCCTTTAGCCACATTAATAATCACTTTAAATCTTTTAGTCCTCTGGGAGGTAGAGCATACAAAAGGTTAAAGAGACCCATGATGTTTCTGAGCTATCTTTAATTTAGATACCAGTTGTTACTGCTTGCTTTGGGAACATTATCCCATTACTCCAAATCATTCACTTGGTTTTCTACTGTGCACATAATACAAGTCAGAAAATTCAGACTGTAAGAACAGGATTCATGAAAGTACAATTGGGTACAACAACTAATTGTTTGGGTAGTTTATTGCATTTTGAAGCCTTGAATTTAGAATGAGTGGTTCATTCCACCAGTGAAATTGAACAAATATTCAACAGTACAAAACAACTATGCAAGAGGACCATAGTCTGTTGTCTTAATCATAGCCAATGCAGCCTGTAAGAACAATTTTCCAGCGAAGGATAAAGGCAGGACAATTGGGAACATCTCTCCTCTCAGAGGAGCTTCTGATGACTCCAGTTTTGTAAGGAACTTTGTTATTCATTCCCATCTAAAAGAAAGAGTGACAGGTTTTGTCACCTGCCAGGCAGGATGATTCTATAACCACAGCTGCCCAGAAAGCTAATCCAATGTGTAAAAAAACTTGTGAAGGAGTAATTTTGAGAACAAAATGGACTGGTTCTGCTCTCCTTCTTCTGTTTTTCTGTTTTATATTGGATATATGATCCCATTGTATATATGATCCCACCCTGTAAGATATGCCCCACTGAAGACATACATGTATGAAGACATACAATGTGTTGAGCAGAGTTATCTCAAGCTGTCGTCTTCTCATATACAGTGCAGCTCATATTACTGTTCTTTTAAAACACCCCATTTATTCAGTGCTGAATTATTACTGCACAATTCAGCCTGGCTGACCTAAATAGGGTAGTTGCAAATACTGCAGCTTGTCTGTCACAGGTCATCATTATGATATTGACCATCTGTAAGTAAAGTACGTGGGCAAGGTATGATTAGTGCAAGCAACCACTATGCTTTTTGTTGACATGAATGCAGTTAAAATTAAACTGCATTTGGGTACAGCTGAAGAAGCTTTTACTTACTGTGTAATGAGCAGATCCCGGTTTTCTTGCAAAATCCATTCCTTCAATAATTACTGACAAGATAATTCTGGAGTTGCAAAGACTCTGTGCCTACATCTTCTGTTTCTGTGCTCTTGTCTGGGAAAACTCATCAGGCTCCATGTGAGACTCTTCTTTCCCTTTCCTAAGACTGAAATATGATTTTTGCTTTTGTGTAAATCAGAGTTCTGCTTGTTGTACTCAGGTTACATTGATTTGAATTAAAATGTTTCACCATTTCATTTTCTTTCTCGTCTCAAGCCAAAGTGTTGGTTTGTCTTTAAGCAGAAAACCTGATTACTAGAATACAGTACTCCCACAGTAGTGCAAATTAGTCATCCACTGCAGCTTGCAGCTAAGAGAAGACATAAGACTGTCTCAGAGTCAGTCTCTAGGGGTTCAGTATTCCAATTCATTCTGCTGTTTGGGTCTCAGAAACCCTTTAGAGTGCAATCCAAAGACCATTGAAAGCCAACTGGCATTGAAAGGAGTCATAAATCCAAATATTGTGATTGACAGGGTTTAAAAATCCCTTGACAAGGGAAAAGTGTGCTGCAGTGGCAAAAAGGTGTAACAAGAGACATGGCTGCATGCACAGGAGGAGAGAGGTAAGAGCAAGGAGGTGGTTCTACCTCTGCCTCTCATCAGGTGGATATGGAAAGACAATATATAGTTCTAGCATTCATGATTTAAAGATAACAGTGGAAAATCTGAGAGGGCACAGGCAGAACTAGGGCAGAACTTGCTTAAAGATGGATGCAGCAATGGTGCACTACTGTGGCACACGCAGTGTCTTTACTGCATTAGGACAAATGTGGATGCCTTCACTGAGTATAGGATTTAGCAGAGGTATGTGAGGAGTATCTGGGGTCTGTATAGGGAGTGAGACAAGTTTAGTGCTTGTGGCTTTAAGCTCTAGAAATATGAGAGATGTGGCAGGCTTTCGACAGGGTTCAGGAGCAATAAACCTATTTCCCTAGATTTCTGAGAAAATAATATACTGATTGAATCTGAGTGTGCTGGTTTGCACAGAAGCAGTGAGACAGCTGATTTCAGTTACAGGTTATTGCCTTGAAGTGAATTTGGGTAGGCTGTTAATAGGCCTCTGCGGTGCTTGCTAGAACACCACAAGAAGATGGATTTTTTTAACTGAAACAAAAAAAAAGAGAAAAAGTATGCTGGACACAATATACACTTTATTGGGTTTTTCAGCATGATGTAATCTAAGGACTGTAGGCCAATCTTTTTATTTTTTGGACTTCTTTTAGTTTTGATCTTCTCACACTATTCTTTCAATTTATTTCATTCTCTGCTCCCAGTCTGTTTATTTTGATTAATGTTGTCCTGTTTCTTGCCTTAATATCCAATCCTACCTACTCCTGAAGACATTTTTTGGTCTGGGCAGATTTTTATTGACTTGTTATGGATCTTCCTATGCTGTTATATTGTTGGCATATACAGTGTGGAGTTTCCAAAGCCCACATGTGTTGTGGTTTAAGCCCAGCCTGTCACTCAGAACCACGCAGCCTCTCGCTCACTTCCCCCGCTTCTTCTTCCCCTAGCTCCCGGAGGGATGGGGAGAAGAATCAAAACAATATAACTCCCATGGGTTGAGCTAAAAACAGTCCAGTAACTAAGGTATAACACAAAACCACTACTGCTACCACCAATAGTAATAATGATAAGGCAAATAGCAAGGGAAGAAAATACAACCGCTCACTACCTGCCAACCGATACCCAGCCTGACCTGAGCAGCGATCTAGCCCTTTCGGGTAACTGCCCCAGTTTATATAGTGGGAATGACATGCTGTGGTATGGAATACCTCTTTGGTTAGTTTGGGTCAGGTGTCCTGTCTCTGCTTCCTCCTGACTTCCCCTCCTCCCTGGCAGAGCATGAGACTCAGAAAGTCCCTGGTAAAAATAAACATTACTTAGCAACGACTAAAAACATCGGTGTTATCAGCGCTGTTCCCAGGCTGAAAGTCAAAAACACAGCACTGCACCAGCTACTAAGAAGCAGAAAAATTACTACTACTACTGAACCCAGGACAACAGGATATTGAAGATTCCCATATTTCTTAACCAGCAATACACTTTGAAAACTTATTCTCTGTTACTCTGAAGACTTTAACATTCCTATGTTAAACACAATAAGCAAAATTTGTCTGTGTAACTGGTATATAAAAACTTCATCATTTACATTCAAAATCTAAATATCTTTTGATGTTGTTATAGTACTAAATAAGACAGAATTAAACCTAGCCAAATTATTTCCATAAAGAATGCAGGGGTAGAGTATGAATCTTCTCATTATGAAATTCCTTTACTCTCCGACCAGCAGGCTGGAATTTTTTGAAAGAGCATACAGATTATTTCTGGTGTTTGACCAGCGCTGCCACATATTAGAGACACTTAGCATAAAATGGACCCAGTGGGAGAACTGTTAGAAAGCTTCCAAAATAAATGTTGACTGGATTTCTAGCCAACTGCTCAGTTTGACCATAATCAAATCCCTTCTTATTTGCTGTTCCTGAATGCATGCACCAGAAATCTGTTTGCTTGGCATTATTCCTCTGGAATACTTATTCTCTAAGCAATAATAATGTTTGCCTTCACATGTGGAAACATTAATAAGAGAAGTAGAACATAAGCTGGTTACCTTGTGTTGTTTACTCTTCTGGTATATAAAAGTCTGGGTTGTCTAATTGCACAGCAGTAAGTGCTGCTCTTAGGTAATCAGCTACATACTTTAACTAATTAACAGGAAATAGCTCATGATAGGTTTGTAGGGGAAATATAAACTGGTACTTACGCATATAGCAATGTATAACAGTACATTAGCAGAAATCAGGACTTGCTGTGATTGTCATTTTGGCTGTCATCTGGCTTTTAAGTAACGCATTATCCCATTCTCCCTTATTTGAGAATAGCTACTTTTGCACTAGGCTGCTCACAAAAAGCCTGTTAGACTGGGAAAGGGGGGGAGGTGAGGGTGATACGTTTAATGTTGGTAAGCACAACTGCCTTGAGACATTCAGGTCCAAAGCACACTGTTATATGGAATAGGCTATCTCCTTTCAGTACCTCAAAAATTCAGATCTGAGAGATTGTCAGGGCAGGAAGGAATTGCATACTTATTCAGATAGCAGTGAAACAAATTGTGTTGACCTCAACCGCAGCAACACTGCAATATTCTTTGAAAGCTGCGGATCCCAAAAGTTCATCCCACTCATTTTACTGGGTAAAGAAAAGTTTGTGGGAACACACAGCTGGGAAGTGCAGAAGGATAGTCCTGCTTGGCATCCCATCATATAATGCCATTAAGAAAGCATGTTCAGAAAGCTCAAATAAGATTCAATAGTAGGCCTACACAGCTGTTAATATCACTCTATCATTCCAGAGGTTGAAAGCTTCCTTGTAGTAGCTAAACTAAAAATGTTTATGTTTCATTGGTCTTTAGCTAGCATTGTCCTTTAGGTAAAATAACATTTGTACTGGAATTTGTATCACCACACTACTCTTGGGAGAGTTAACTTACCCTGTTACTATTCTATTCTGGTTGCTGAGGTGAGTATCTCGAGAGAGGCCGCCTTCAACACCGGAGCGGGGGAAGCTCAGCGTCCAGGAGCCTCAGCTCAGAGCGGCAACAGGCACCGAGGGAGCCTCGAGTCCTCGACAGGACCTGCCCGGGAGCCCCCAGCTCAGCTGACGTGAGCGAGCAGCTGACTCACAGGGGGCGGAGCCAGGAGCGGCGGCACCAGCCCTGATTGGTTAAAAACCTGCCCAGGGGGCGCGGCGAGCAGGGCGGGTCGAGGCAGCTCGGGCGGGCAGGGGAGCGGGATGGAGAGCGCTCAACTTGTGAGCAGCGCCCGGTGCGGGAGCTCTGCCCTGGCTGCCCCGGCGGTGGCAGCGTAGGCACCCAGAGAGAGGAGATGAGAGGGGAGGCTGCAGCGCAGAGCTCGGGGTGTCGAGAGTGCCTGCACCGGTCTGGTGAGGGGAGGGTGCACAATGGGCAGGGCTGCACTCGGTGCTCCCTGGTGGGGTCCTGCAGCAGGGGCTGAGCTGCGGGATGCTGTCAGTAGACTGCAAGATGTCAGGGAAGCTGAGAGGAAGCAGGAATGCTTGCGCCAGGCCCAAACTGTGCAGGGACCTCAAGAGGCAAGAAAGAGGCAGCTAACCCGGGAAGCTGGGAAACAGTAACAAAAAAAAAAAACAACAAACCACACCAAAAAAAGGAGGAAGAGGACAATTAAAAGCATGTGGCTTTCTCCTAAATCTGTTGTACCCACACAGAACTGCTTTACTGCCCTTCGGGGGCTGAGGAAGCACACTCCAACAGAAATAACCAGCTGGGGCACTGATAAAGAAGATTTCTACTGGTGCCGCAAGGAAAAAGCGGTGGGTCATAGTAGTAGGGGACTCTGAAAGGCACAGAGGCACCCATCTGTTGGCCTGACCCTGTCTCAAGGGAGGTGTGTTGCCTACCACGGCCACGAATCAGGGATGCTGCAGCGAGGCTGCCTGCTCTAGTAAGTCCCATGGACTTACTATTACTATTTACCCACTTCTAGTGATCCATGTGGGTGCTAGTGATATAGATAGCAGTAGCCAGGAGAACATAAAGGACTACAGAGCCCTAGGAGAGGTGATTAGGGGCTTTGGAGCTCAGATTGTGTTTTCGTCAATTCTCCAGGATACAGGGGAGGACCTTAAAAAGGCTGGGAGGATTGCCCAGGTTAATAAATGGTTAAAAGGGTGGTGCCATAGTCAGTGTTTTGATGTCTTGAACACAGGACCCAGGTTTATGGGCCAGGTCTACTGGGGGCTGGTGGAGCTGTTCCGAGCAGCAGTTTTGGTAGGAGGCTTGCCAGACTGGTCAAGGGTGCTTTAAACTAAATCTTGGAGCAGATTCTCCTCAAAGCCATGCTAAGGCACATGAAAAACAACAAGGTGCTTGGTGACAGCCAGCATGGCTTCACTAAGAGGAAATCCTGCCTGACCAATTTGGTGGCCATCTCTGATGGAGCTATGGAACTAATGGCCAGGGGTAGAGCAGTTGATGTCATCTACCTGGACTTGTGCAAAGCATTTGACACTGTCCCACATGACATCCTTGTCTCTAAATTGGAGAGACATCAATTTGATGAGTGGACCACTCGGTGGATAAAGAACTGGTTGGATGGCTGCATGCAAAGAATTGTGGTCAATGGCTCAATGTTTTCCAGCTGGAGGCCAGTAATGAGTGGTGTCCCTCAGGGATCAGTGTTGGGACCAGTCTTGTTCAACATCTTTGTCGCTGATATGGACAGTGGGATTGAGTGCGCCCTCAGCAAGTTTGCCGATGACACCAAGCTGTGTGGTTAAGTTGATACGCTGGAGGGAAGGAATGCCATCCAGAGGGACCTCAACATGCTTGTGAGGTGGGCTGGTGCCAACATCATGGAGTTTGACCATGCCAAGTGCAAGGTCCTACACCTGGGTCAGAGCAATCCCAGGCACAGCTACAGGTTGGGCAGAGAAGAGATTCAGAGCAGCCCTGCGGAGAAGGACTTGGGGGTGTTGGTTGATGAGAAAAGGAACATGAGCCAGCTTCAGTGTGCGCTTGCAGCCCAGAAAGCCAACCGTATCCTGGGCTGCAGGTCGAAGGAGGTGATCCTGCCCCTCTACTCTGCTCTCGTGAGACCTCACCTGAAGTATTGTGTGCAGTTCTGGTGTCCTCAACATAAAAAGGACATGGAATTCTTGGAACAAGTCCAGAGGAGGGGCACAAGGATGATCAGGGGACTGGAGCACTTCCCGTATGAAGATAGGCTGAGAAAGCTGGGGCTGTTCAGCCTGGAGAAGAGAAGGCTGCGTGGAGACCTCATAGCAGCCTTCCAGTATCTGAAGGGGGCCTATAGGGATGTTGGGGATGGACATTCATTAGGGACTGTAGTGATAGGACAAGGGGTAATGGGTTAAAATGTAAACAGGGGAAGATTAGATTGGATATAAGGAAGAAGTTCTTTACTGTTAGGGTGGTGAGGCACTGGAATGGGTTGCCCAGGGAAGCTGTGAATGCTCCATCCCTGGTGGTGTTCAAGGCCAGGTTGGACAGAGCCTTGGGCGAGATGGTTTAGTGTGAGGTGTCCCTGCCCATGGCAGGGTGGTTGGAACTAGATGATCTTAAGGTCCTTTCCAACCATAACTATTCTATGATTCTGTGATTTATATAGCTTTGCAAAATAATGTCTACTTCTTTCAATATCCTCCCATAAATTATGTTCTTCTTTACCCAATTCATTCAGTGCATCTACTCCTTAAATCCAGTCTTTGGACTGATTTCTCATTGATGCACTTGTACTTCCTCCTTAACGTTGGGAATGTCTTAACAGATACTAATTATTATGTCAGCTGCTGTTCTTCCTCTGTCCATAACACCTTAACAACTCAGTCAAGAATAACTTTTTTCTTCTGAAATTCCTGAACTTTTTCATTTTTGTTGGGTTCTCTCATCTGTCTCCATATGCATGTCATACGTTTTGGCTATGAAACCACATTCCATTTCTAGCATTTTTCATACTAATACAATTCTTTGTTTTCCAGTGTTTTAGTGATGCCTCTTAACCCTGTGTCCTCAGCTAAGATTCCCACTTTTAGAGCCAGACCACTTAGTAAAAAGTGGTTCCAAGACCTACATCCTTCTGGAGCTTCACTGATAACTTCCTGTCTTCCATTGCCATATCCCCTTCAGTAAGTTCCTCAGAGATTAAATATTTTGCTTTCTTCTCCAGCTTGATCAGTTTAACTAATAATTTCTCTGGTGCTAAGTTGAAGGGTTGTCTTCCTAAAGAAAAAACAACTGTCTGAGAGTATTGCAGAATCATAGAAGTCTGAATTTTATATAACCTACCTTTAATAAAACTTTTTCTATGTTTTATTTTATTTTCTTTCCCTTCAGAATTTATTCTAAAGCATCAGGTATACTTGATCAGAATACCTGGCTTCTTCTAGTTGCTAGATTGCCCCTTTCCTCTCCCTTTCTCTTCCGCCTCTCTCCACATATAGGGACTCATATGAAGATATGTTAATTATAACTTTTGGCATTTGTTCTTGAAATTTCATATTCCGGGGCTTTGAGTTCCAGCACGGGAGAGCACTCAGCTCACCCAGATTACCTCTCCAGACATTGTGATTTCCATTAGCTCAGCCACGCCTCTTTAGAAAGTCTGTATCTACTCTTAATAAAGTGATGGATCTCGGAGGGAAGGTTCATCCCCTAATACCACCAGGATAATCATTTATAAGTACATAATTCTTAACTCTTAATTGTCCAACCTTGCCTATAAACATTGTTTTGAAGATTTAATAACATTGCCAGGCAGTTTATTCCTGAGATTTTCTATCCTTACTGTTAAAGTTTCCCTTGTGCCTAACACAGTTTTGCCTCATCTACAATTTAAACTCATTAGTTTCTGTTCTAGCCATCACAGACATGGAAAACAGACCATATCTTATCTGTAACAACATTTTTTTCTGCTTCAGGGCTACTATGCACCCCTCTGGGACCTTGTCATCAGCATAAATAGACCTTGTTCTTTGCCTTACACACAACTGGTTCTATTAGTTTAGATTGTGACCACTCTTACTGCTGCCTTTTGGACAACATTTTTTTTCAGAGCACTGTGCTCCAATAAAGTATAATCTTTCTCAGTACGGAGTCATATATATTAATTCCTTGATGTGGTTTCTTAGAGCGTTCCTGCCTCAACTAGAAATGATATAATTGACTCATATCCACCTTTTGATCTGCTATAACCCCAAGGTCTTTGTCCATAATATTGCTGCCTAGCCTATTACCACTCAGCTCAGATAACTTGAGTTGGTTATTCCTGCCAAAATATTTACTTTGCTCTTTTTTCCTAACAAACTTCATTCATCTTCCTGCTAATTTTCAGAATGTTCCTTCAATAGACAAGCTCATTTTGAATTTTCAATGAGCTTTGTAATCCCTCCTTGCTCCATATCCTCTGCAAATGTAATAAATATATTTCCTATCCCATCATCCCTGTTAATGAAAATATTGAATAAATGCAGACTTAGGACAGAGTCCTGCAGAATGTCACTCAATACACCCTTCCATTTGGATAATGAAGCATTGATAAGTACTTGGGAAGTATAGATTTCCAATCACTTTCTCAGCCCTCTTCCACCAGTTTCATCAAGACAGTATTTGCTTAGCTTGCTAATGAGAATGTCATGTGAGATAGTTGTCAAAAGCCTTATTAAGGTCAAATGCACCTATTGCTTCTCCTTCATTCACATAACCCATGATCTGGTCAAAGAAGACAGTTAGATGGATTTGACACAGCTTGCTCATGGCAAATCTATAGTTTCTGCTGCTTGTCCACTTTTATCTTCCAGAGGACAGTTTGCTCCAGATTTTTTCTAGAAATCAAAACGAAGATGGGTGGCCTAAATCTTTAACAGGACTTCCTTAATAAACTGAATTCCCCTGGCTTCATTTCTTTTTACACACTTATCCTTGGTTGTTACTGTTTTGTGCATTCAGTGCACTTTTCATTGCCTACTTTCTCTTTTATTTTATCACTTGATTGAAAAGATGTCACAGTATGAATTTGGATCAATGCGTTTCATAGTATTTCCTTTCTACCATTGAAAATATTTTGTTATTTTTTATGACTTTTTTACTTCCCTTCCTTCTGTTCTATGAGGTTTTACTATCCCTGGCTTTATAGAGAAAACAAAGGATGGCAGGAATTGTACAGATTCTCTCATACAGTGGTCTTTGTCCTTGGGCTGTGCCTGTTACTCTGTGGGTTGGATATTAGCCCTCCTAATGAAATTCTGGAAATACTGAAATCCATAGAAAAATATCAATTTTGGCCTTAAACCCAGGATTTCAGCTTCAGGAAAGGCTTGCCCCTTCAGTAGGTTTTCTAACGTACACTCAAAGTAAAGAATCAATGTTCCTTTTTTTTGCTGTTTTCCTGCTTTTAGTTGTTTCAAGGTTTTTTTCCCTGTTGAAGTTATTGCAGATTTCTGAGTGCTAAGAGCTTGCATTCAGAGTTTCTGTTTGTCAGCACAGAGGGCCTGCTAACAGGACTGCTTCCTAAGCTTTCCATGCTGTTAAGATAACCCATGCACATTGGTTGTATTTTAAAATGTTTAGACTACCTGTACGTGATTCATTAAACCATTTAAATACTTTTATTCATTTAAAAATATCAGACAAAGTCAATCAAAAAAAATCAATTTACATGTTAAAAACAGTGTTAATGTGACACCATTATGGTAACGGAGATTGAGAGACCCCTAGTTTCAGGGATAAATTAAAATAGATTTAGCAAAATAAGTAACTGCTGTAATTGTGAAGACTAAGAACAAAACTGATGCATCAAAGATAAAAGGGGTTTAGACTAGATCTGTGGCTGATGTAATTCTAGTGGATTGTCCTGGTTTCAGCAGTAGCAGTCATTTTTCCCCTTCTTGGTAGCTGGTGCTGTGCAGTGTTTTGGCATTCAGCTTGGGAACAGAGCTGATAACAAGGATGTTTTGGTTTGGCCAAGGACTTTGTGAGCCTCATGCTCTGCCAGGGAGGAGGGGAAGCCAGGAGGAAGCAGAGACAGGACACCTGACCCAAACTGACCAAAGAGGTATTCCATACCACAGCATGTCATGCCCAGGATGTAACTGGGAGTTAGCCGGAAGGGCTGGGAGACTGCAGGGTTGGAGGAGGTATCGGTCGGAGCTTGGTCGGGCTGAGGGGGGGCGAGTTATCGGTCGGCTGGTGCTGAGGTGTTGTATTCTCTTCCCTTGTTATTTCCTTTATCATTATTATCATTGGTGGTAGCAGTAGTGATTTGTGTTATACCTTAGTTACTAAACTGTTCTTATCTCAACCCGTGGGAGTTGCATTCTTTTTGATTCTCCTCTCTGTCCCTCCGGGAGCAGGGGGAGGGCAAGAAAGGGGGGGGAAGTGAGTGAACGAGTTACCTGACTGGGTTTAAACCACGACATGGATGATGCTTATTTTGCACCAAATGAAAACTGGTCCGGAACCATTAACTGAACAGCATCATTAATTTCTGTGGTTTTAGCTTTTTTTTTTTCTTCTCTCTCATAGAATTTTTCTAACCACTGCCAAGTAATGTTACCCACGGTATATACATCTCCCAGCTGAAGCCTAGCTATGCACTAAATATACGTTCTGAAAAATGAGCATATTCTTAAACTTTCTTGTCTCCAACTGCTTCTCCCCATCTTGTTGACACGTTTGCTTAGTTTTGGATCATTACATTACCTGGTAACCTTGCTCACTGCTGCCTGTTTAAAATTCAGACACTAAAAGTATATTATAGACCATGGTATTGCTCTTGCACTGTTTTTCCTTGAGTCAAGATAGAGAAGAACATGGTGGAGTCTGAACACAGGGAAAATGAACGGTCTGTCAGCAGAACTTCCCTGCTCTTTGCAAATTCTAAGGGAACATGGGTGAGGCAGCTCAACAATTCAGTGGCATCTCAAAAATGTAAGGTCTTGCTGCAGTTTTTCCTGCTTCTTTCCCTGTCAATTTGAGGTAGAACAAGCCTTTAACTGCCAAGGTGGTGATTAATTTCGATACATTGGCCAGAATTTCAGGGGAAGTGGCAAGCTAAACATTGACCTTATAACATACGTCAGTGTTATGGCTCCTTACTTTCTTTAGTAGCTAGCTAATCATGCTCAGCTCTGTTTATATGTTAACAGAGGATGTGAATGTATTTGGGGCTTTTTTTTCAGACTACATGAAGTTCAGACTATACCTCCATTTTAGTTCTTCAAAGGAAAAGAACTGTCTTTCATGTAGACATTTGAGAGAAAGAAAATCCCCGCATTTTTTCTATTACATTTCCCAAGTCCAGCTGGATGAGTTTCACCAGAAAATTCACTGGGATACCAGTCTGGAGCAGGATTTCTTCAACTCAGCAGCAGAGGATAACAGCCCAACAATGTAAGGACAGGGCTGAACAAGTAACTTGGAACAAGATGTCCAAGTTTTGTTCTCTTTTAGAAACCAAAGCAACCTCTGCACTTTAAGGAGCTGTTAGAAAGTCTTGGGAAACCTACTTCTGTATTGACTGTCTACTTAGGATCAGGAACAGAAATGCTGATGCATTGATGAGAAGCTGCTCTAAATTTTGGTTGGGATTAGCAGAATATTTGCCAGAAATGTCATTAACAGACCCTGCTTTTCCCAGTTTTACAGTCCAAATGCAGGTGGCTTTAGAGCCTTAGATACACATCATAGAATCATAGAACAGTTAGGGTTGGAAAGGACCTTAAGATCATCTGGTTCCAACCCCCCTGCCATGGGCAGGGACACCTCACACTAAACCATCTTGCCTAAGGCTCTGTCCACCCTGGCCTTAAACACTGCCAGGCATGGAGCATTCACAGCTTCCCTGGGCAACCCATTCCAGTGCCTCACCACCCTCACAGTAAAGAACTTCTTCCTTATATCCAATCTAAACTTCCCCTGTTTACATTTTAACCCGTTACCCCTTGTCCTATCACTACAGTCCCTAATGAATAGTCCATCCCCAGCATCCCTATAGCCCCCCTTCAGATACTGGAAGGCTGCTATGAGGTCTCCACGCAGCCTTTTCTTCTCCAGACTGAACAGCCCCAACTTTCTCAGCCTATCTTCGTATGGGAGGTGCTCCAGTCCCCTGATCATCCTTGTGCCCCTCCTCTGGACTTGTTCCAACAGCTCCATGTCCTTTTCATGTTGAAGACACCAGAACTGCACACAATACTCCAAGTGAGGTCTCACGAGAGCAGAGTAGAGGGGCAGGATCATCTCCTTCGAACTGCTGGTCACACTCCTTTTGATCAGCCCAGGATACAGTTGGCTTTCTGGGCTGCAAGCGCACACTGAAGCTGGCTCATGTTCATTTTCTCATCAACCAACACCCCCAAGTCCTTCTCCACAGGGCTGCTCTGAATCTCTTCTCTGCCCAACCTGTAGCTGTGCCTGGGATTGCTCTGACCCAGGTGTAGGACCTTGCACTTGGCATGGTTAACCTTCATGAGGCTGGCATCAGCCCACCTCACAAGCGTGTCAAGGTCCCTCTGGATGGCATTCCTTCCCTCCAGCGTATCAACCGAACCACACAGCTTGGTGTCATTGGCAAACTTGCTGAGGGCACACTCAATCCCACTGTCCAAGTCAGTGACAAATATGTTAAACAAGACCAGTCCCAACACCGATCCCTGAGGGGCACCACTCGTTACTGGTCTCCAGCCGGGCACTGAGCCATTGACCACAACTCTTTGCATGCGGCCATCCAGCCAGTTCTTTATCCAACGAGTGGTCCATCCATCAAATTGATGTCTCTCCCATTTAGAGACAAGGATGTCATGTGGGACAGTGTCGAACACTTTGCACAAGTAAATGACATCAACTGCTCTACCCCTGTCCATCAGTTCTGTAGCCCCATCATAGAAGGCCACCAAATTGGTCAGGCAGGATTTGCCCTTAGTGAAGCCATGCTGGCTGTCACCAAGCACCTTGTTGATTTTCATGTGCCTTAGCATGGCTTTGAGGAGAATCTGTTCCAAGATTTTGCCAGGCACAGTGAGACTGACCGGTCTGTAATTCCCCGGGTCATCCATTTTCCCCTTCTTGAAAATGGGGGTTATATTTCCCTTTTTCCAGTCATAGGGAACTTCACCTGACTGCCATGATTTTTCAAATATGATGGCCAGTGGCTTAGCAACTTCATTTGCCAGCTCCTTTAGCACGCACAGATGGATTTCATCTGGTCCCATGGACTTGTGTACATTCAGGTTCTTAAGATGTTCTCGTTCCAGTTCCTCTCCTACAGTGGACCCAAGGTCTTCATTCTCACAGTCCCTGCGTCTGCCTTCCAAGACTTGGGTGGTGTGGTCAGAGCCTTTGCCAGTGAATACCGAGGCAAAGAAGTCATTAAGAACCTCAACCTTCTCCAAATCCAGAGCAGCCAGTTCTCCTGATAGCTGACATCACTGTCTGAACTTGCAGATGCTTTTCCCAATGAAGTCCTTACCTTTTAAGATTTGCCCATTAATCAAGGCCACCTTAAATCCTTCAACTGATAATATTAAGTAGCGATCTGAGTAAAATTTAATTGCTTCGTCATTTCAGTGGTAGAAAATACTCTATTTACTTCTTCAAGTGAGGATTTCTGTGTTAAAAATCCTTATAAGGAACGAAAAAAAGATGCATCTTGGAACTAAGCTAATAGCATGGCTTCATGGCAAATCCAGGACAATTTTTGCAGTCCTTTCTCAGGAAAAAAATAAAAACATCAAAACTTCTGCTGTGTCTCAGAAGGAAGGAAGGTCTGGTAGATACAGCACTGGATGAGGAGTCACAAGACCAGATTCTTCCTGCCTGGCCTTTTGGCCTCTCACTTAATCTCCCCATATGCAATTAATAGTCCCATCTGGGGATAGCAGACCTCCTATCTCTTGCTCTCTCATCACATTTGTCACATTTGTTTCACTCTTTGGGTGATAAACTTTCTCTCTGGTATTGCCCTTTCATAATCTCCTCTTACAATACCCCAAGCCCTGATCCAGGCTTCTTTAAAGAATAGATTACGCTGTTGGGTCTGAGCACTGAAGATGAAGTTCTGCTTCAGAAAGTTGTGCATCTGGTTAGTGCATGAAGTGATGTGCTGGCAATGCAGCAATTTTGTGGCCACAGCAGAATAGGTCCTGGGAGGGAGAAAAAATCAGGGGGCCAAAGTGAGACTGAGGGTAAGTGAGACAGATACTGCCCCTCTTTTCAGTCTTGTCTTTGGCTCTAGTTTTTACCTCTTTAAATACAAAGTACACAGTCCCCTTACCCTGGGCAGCTAGGCATATTGCCTGTACCATGAGCTGGCTCTGGCTGATACAGCTTCTAAGCATTTGTTGTTTTCACAAGTCTGCAGCTCCCTTTGCTAGTGGAAAGCAAACATTCCTGAAATTACCATGATGGGTAGGGTTTTCCCCTCTCTTTTCCATTTTCAACTATCCTAAAATAGCCATCTCAGTTTTGGTCATCAGTTCTTCAAGGGGAAATCATGCTAGTGAATGGAAAACTTTTTTTTAATGCCAGGTTTTAACAATTATTATGTCAGAGTCCAAATCTCTGGAAAATAGGGTTTCCTAGTGGAAACTGACCCTCCTCTCACCCAGATAACACTGTCACTGTAGCTAATATCATGAGTCTCGTGATACTGACTGTCAGCTTAAACTGATTACACAGGATGTTCCCCCCACACCCTGCTGTAAGATATCACTGCTCATATTTATAACTGGCCTCTATCTACATATCTAGCAGACTGCATATACAAACCCTCATCCTCATTCTCTTCATAAATGTTTATTGAAGAAAGAGAAAAATATGGTGATCAACGTTTCTTCCCCCCTCCCATCATTTCTGCAGTGAAAAAAAAAATTACCGGTGTCATAAAATAATTTGTAGATTTGAAAATTAATTGTAGGTTTCTGAACTTTATCTCAACTTCACACTACCACATTATACAGCTATATATTTATGACCTGGATAGATTTAATCAAAATGACTAAAAAAGTCTTCTGTATTCAAGTGTCAATTGCTACTTAACACCCAGACTTACATTTCTTGTAAAGATTGTTTTCTTGAACACTAGAGAGATGAAAGATTGAAATCCTTAGTTCTAGGAATTGCATTTTTTATGGTTCCTGTAGATGTATCCCTGAGGACCCAGAACATGACGGCATACTTTGGTAAGGAAATAAAAGCCTGTCTGTTTAATCAGCATGCTACCTTTTCATAATTTAAGGTATGTAAACAGTGCTTGCATTTCATCAGTGTGGTAAAACTTCTGACAAACATCTCAAGCCATCAGGTACATAAGAGGAGTGTTCCCTTACTTTATGAGAAAGGTGTTTTTTGATGTTTAAAGTGCTATATTCATTTAAGGAGATCATTATGGCAATGCTGGACAGACTTAATGAATGTTTTACTTTGATCCTTGAGATTTGATGTCAGGAATATCAGATGTCAAGAAAAGCAGTTGGATTTGGATCTGTATTCATCACATTTGTAAAAGGAATGGAGGATGAATGGCTGTGCCTTTGAAGGAGAGGAGCTGAAGAAGAAAAAGATGCATATTTTAACTAGCAGCCCTTTGGTAAAGCACAAGCACACATTAATGGAACAGATATGGCCATTCCAGCTGCCATGTTCTACCTCTGTTGGGCCCAGCAGATGGATTTACACTGACTTGGACCAGGCTTCATAAACAAAATTGACCTCAGCTCCAGTGTACAAACTTCCTGCATCTCACAGGCTCCCCTTCCCATGCAGTTGTTTTGCTGCTTGAAGAGTTTTAAGCATACAGGCCAGATATATTTCCCTGCTTTGGAAAGTCATTCATATAGCTGTGGCGCATTGGGATCTTTTATTGTTTTGACATAGCTGAATGGTTCAATACAAGAGATCTTTTCATGTTCTTTCATTAGTGTATGAAACTGAATGAATAGGAGTGGGGTGGACTATGAAAGGAGGCTGAGTGTACCTGTCATAATCTTCTAAGCTGATTTATTTTCAAGGAAAGTCTAAAATTTTTAGTTATTTCAGATGTCGTGCTTTGTCTCATGAGTAACATGATAATTAAGGTTGCTTAGATAGTTTTACTATCTTTTGTGCCTCATCAAACCAAATTAAATACAGTTTTTCTACATGTATGGAAATATATTTTTTAAACTTTAAATGTGGAAAGCAAAAAGCTGTCACTAAAAATTTAAATAATTTATTAGATTCACAATAAACCTGTAATGTTCAAGAAATTGAAGCTTTAAGAAAATTATTATTCCAGTATCTTTTCACATTGATTGCTGAAATAGCCTAGCTTCTCACAAGCTTCACAAAAGAAAGGCATCCTTAAAATTACTGTTAGCGGTGTACAAAGAATTTCATTCCAGCCTGATTTAATAGGAAAGTCTCAAAAGCAAGCAGTCACTGAAGCTGATAATAGCAGCTAATTATTCCAAAAGGAATAAAATATATTCCTATTGTGAAGACGATCACCTTTGGAACATGGGTAAACAACTGTTGTCAGGAAATGTTTTTTCTGGAGGTTGCCTTTGCCATCTCTGGGTACTTTGGTACCATATTTTTAAGTCTTCCAGTTGTGGGACCTTCAGGGGGCTTTTTTCAGTGCTTTTATTTTCATCTTATTTAGGATCAGGAGAGCAGAGGGTGCATTGCCTTCTCTTTGCTGGCTCTGAAAACTTCTCAAGAGGTTGTTGAAAGGGCTGAGCAGCACAGAGAAAAGAGAGGTGAGGTGACCTTTTGTAAAAGAGGATGAAAACTGAGAAGGGGAAAAAGAGGAGCAAACAGGAAAGGAAGGTAGTTGCTGAAGAGTTAAATCAAAATCTGAATTGTGAAACCCATGATATCAGAATTACTCTGCTGTCTATGAAATAAGAAAGACATAGCAAGAGGGAGCAATAGGTGGTTTTCCTCTCATGTTGAGAAAGCCTATTAATATCTTCAGATCTAGCTATCTGGTTTCTGTGTTCTTTACAGCGCCCTTCTACATTGTGAAGAAGGTAGTTATTGATTTAACAGTGCAATCAAACAGCTGGGTAGATAAAACATTCAGACCTCTTGAACTTTCACAGGTCCTTATCCTCAGGAAGGCTCCATCAAAACTTTTTGTCAGTTCTTGAGGGAAGAAGGAGATATACAAATATATGTTGACTTATTTATGAAGGATGATCAGTTGTGCTTATAGTAAAGCCTGGAAATGGTAGAGTCAGTGCTTATAGCTGGAGGTATGTTTCCATAAAAAGATATGCCATACTATTTGTACTCCATCCAGCTGGCCCATTAGAGAACAGTATTTTATGTAATTATTGCATAAATTTCTTAAAAAAAATGTAAATGAACCTGAGTGGTAGTAATAGATGATTTTAATTACCCAGACACAGACACGATTGCATTAAGTAGAGGAAATATATTTCTAAATCTGGAATGAGAGTGCTTTCTAATTCAATCTGGACATCAGCTGACAGGGAAAGAAACAAGGCTGGGGTTGAATGTAACTTGGAGAGGAGGTTGACAAAATAATGTTAGAGGAGAATTTGGGCTTTAGTATATTAGCTGGGGTCACAAATACGCTACAGAGGGAGTTAAAATGACAATCAAAACTATGAAGAGAGGCAAAGAGGAGGACCCCCACAATCATCTTCAAATAGCAAACTGGGGTACCATGTAAAGCAAATTAAATAAAGTATTAAAAAGAAAGACAATAGAAACCAAGAGGGATAAAATGAACACTGAATGCTCAGTGATACTAAAACTTGACAAATGGCTTGCCTTACACCTGGTTGTATTCTCATTTGGCAGACACTGAGTAAATAACCCCTTCTTCAAATATAAGGTGAAACCCTTGTGTGCTGCCTGGAACTCATAGATCTACTGATCTACTGATCACTGAAGGCAGATGACAAGTCCACAAATTTTTGTAACAATCCGTAACATCCCTCCCTCCTTTTGTGACTGCAGTCAGACTCATACTCAGAGGAGCTCTTCAGATTCTCTCACAATACTCAGAGCTCAGTTCAAGTGCATTTATTTTCCTGTGCCTGCTCCTTTTTCCTTGTTTGTGTTCTCTGCACGTTTCAGTAATGCAGGTGCTACAGAGCAGTAACAGTATAAACCTCATGAACTATTTGTGGATGCAGGATCCAGACATGGAAAGGAACATGTGTGATAAATGCTTACACACCAGAAGGGTTTACAGAATATCTGTAATTTACGCTGTTCTATTCCCTAAGCCACTAAGCTCTCTCCACCACCTTATAACAAGTGAAAAATACATAGAGCCTGAATATCACACAAACTGTAGTGTGCCATAGAATGAGGGTGGCTGAAATCCCAGAGGTTGTGAATGTCACTGAATGCGTGATATTTCTAGATGATCCCAAGAGTCCCATTCCCTGAAAGCGAGCCTCATGAGAAGGACCTGGTTCTCATGCCGTGCTTCCTAGGAATGCAGTTATGTAAAGAACATCACCTCCAATTTCATATTTCACTGATATTTTATATGCCTGTTTGATGTGATATAACACTGAAGCTGTGATTCGCTTGCTGTTTCTATCAATGCTGTCAGCTGTTCCAAAGTCTCATGTAGGCTCAGCTGTGAATAATCTCACTACCAGTTGAAGCGTGAGGGGATTCATAAGAAAAAGGTTAACTGGAACAGAAAATCTTAGATCACGGGGATTACTGCAGCCTCCTGCTCACCAACAGCTTCCTCATGTGGCCACACATTTTTATCCTGAATGACACTATCCCCTACATCAACAATGCTGGCCACACACTGGCAATGATGCAGCCCTGCACTCTGCTGCATGGCCCTTCCCAATCACATGCTTGGGGAACCATTTCCATACTAAGTAACCTCCCTTCCAATCCCTCCTCCTTGACCACCTAGGCAGAATCTTGCCTTGATGGTGACTGTTACCTCCATGCAGCCATAATGTGTGGTAATATTATGATGGCCTGCATGTTGAACGTTTGTGCAATTAATGATCTGGAAAAAGACTGGCTTCTTCTCTTGTTGCTTTATGGGGTGGGAGGTCAAGAAGGATCTTCAGTTCTACACTTGTTTCTTGAGAAGCTCTTGATCAACCTCCAAGGAGTACCTGAATTTTGAGATTGAGTTTGGAGCAGAGGTGAAACATGGATCTGGCTCTGGATTATTATCATGATTGAAACCCATGCTGCAGGGTTTGGTTTCATTTTATTTCTTTTAACCTCTGGATGAGGCAAGCTGTGATACCCAGCTACAAACTGTTTTGTCTCTATTCAGGGTTTGGCTTTGAGAAGAAGCAGAAACTGAAGGAAGCACAAATGGTTAGTCCAGCCCTAAGGGCCAAGGTCTACTCAAAAGATGGAGACCTGAAGATAGCTTATCAGAACTGCTGACACGAACACATGAACCAAAATTGCCAAGGGAAGTAAAGATGAAGACCCTTATTTCTCTATCCCGAGAAAGCTGAAGGAAACAGCAAGGTAATGAAGCAACCTAGTTATTAAAGAGCATGACTGGGAAGATAGTGACAGTTGGGTTGATACTGTTGCTGACAGTCTGACTGATTTCTTTCCTTCAGCATTCATAAAAGGAGCTGAAGGTCACATTTATGTGCCTAGGATAAATTTTCCTTGGGAAAAAAAAGTGGAATGTTAAAAGGCCTTATGATTACACTGTAGAAGACAGGCAATTAGAAGTATGAAAGTTGACAGACAGCAGGTCCCTATGAATTATATCTCAGAATTCAACAAGAATTGGCAATGGAAATAACAAAAACCTTTTGTTGCTCAATTTTGATAGGTTACCACAGAGGGTAGGAAGAAATGCAAAAGGTAGATGGGAGGGTTAAATGCAACAATACTGAGTAAAAATTAACTGGGAGAAAGATAGAGGCAAGCCAGGTCTGTTTGACTTGAGCAGAAGGTGTAGGAAATGCTGTTCAGGGATGAAGACAGAAAAGCATCTACAGTCACGTAAGTCTGTTTTACACTCCAGCTTTTCACTGCACCTATACTGAGGAGAGTCAGACCAGGAATCTCAAAAGCATAAGGCAACTGATCCTGGCTGTAAGGTATTCGAAATCTAACCCACTGGGTTGGATTCCAGGTTCTGTACTCAATCTGCTCTGTTAGGAGGGAATTTTGCCTCATTTCCCTTTCAGTCTTTCTGTATTTTGTCTGTTGTAATTTTAATGAATTTTTTTTTTTTGAAAAAGCATTTACAGTACTTACTGTAATGAAGTACAGGAGGACTTAGGCACTGTTTACACCTATCTTTAGGGAGAAGTGTCCATTTATTTCCTTTCCAGTTTCTTTTCAGCAAGTCATTCTGTAAAGGCTTAGGAAAACCTGAATTCTAAAGAAACTGCTCTAGGAACCTGCTCAGGAATTGTGCATATACTAGACAACAAGACCAGATAGAGCAGCTTTAATTTATTTTACAGACAAGTTTACATCAGCATTATTTTATGCTATGATCTAAGCTGTTGCTGACAAATTCTTGAAAATTCTGTAAAACTCAAAAATAATGAATAGCTTCACCTGTGAATTTGAGGAAGACATTTTGACCAATTCTATCTTTCAAAAGCATTAAGTATTAAAAGATGACCTTGTTTGATTTGAGAAGCAGAGCAAAACCAAGATGAAATTTTCCCAATTTTGTTGTAATTTCCATCATTAGGCTCATCATAAGGCTCATCATTGCCTTAAAACTATTACATGGTTAAATGATTGGTCTGGCTACCACCACACAACTACTGCTCATTACCTTGTTTATTAATTTTATTTAAAAAGTGAACTTTTTTTTTCTGACATCCAGGAGCAGCTTCCCTAAGAATAGCAATGAATGTATGAGCTTTCCACTGCTAAGTGTCAACCATTGACAAAAACCCCCAGATCAGAATATAGTTCTGCTAGGTCCCATTACTATTCTGGTCTCTCTGTGAAAAATTGATTATTCCTCTTCAGCCTTATCTGTATCCATTTACACCCTTGGTTAGAGTATAAGGGCACTGAGAACAGCAGCTTGGTGTGTTGCGTGTATCTTAACATGGGAACTGTTGAGTTAGCAAACTATAAGGCAGCAGAAAGCAGCAAAACAGTTGCTGAAAACCAAATACTTGTCATCAAGCAAGCAAAGTGGAAAGGAAAATAGACTCAGTAAGCTTATCTCCAAAATTTAGCTTGGTCTCTGTTTAGTCACAAAGGACATCTCTTGTGGCAACATTAATCAAGAGAGTTTAGAGATTGTATCAAAAAGTTAAGTAATTTTTGGAGTAGAAAAGACTGAGAAGTGGTGGGCAATACTTTTCTTTCCTTCTGAGGAAGGATGGCATGCAGTTGAATTATGGTGCTGCTGTCCAGAATGTGTTTAGGCTTCTGCTGCAGATATTAGTGAAAACATAACCCATGCCATTCATGTGAGACACCAAAAGACTTCTCCACACACTTGCATGCAACTACAGCAACAGTTTCCTCCTTGGCTTCAGTTTATGAGAATTTGGGAAGTGGTGTGTTTCAAATGATAGTGTCTGTGTCCAAAATTCCCAGATATGCGTCAGCATGAAGCCAGGGGCACAGATGTAGTTTGACATTTCCCTTCTTTTGACCCAGCTGTAGTAGCATGGATTCAAACCTCCCTGCAATTATATACAGGCCCAATGGATGCTTCTCTGGAAGCACAGCAGCATAAGGTGGCTCCTGCATTCCCATACTCCACTACAGGATTATTTAGGTGATCTTTCCTAACCTTTGTCAGATCTGACTTTAAGAAAGTCTCTTGGTTTGAGATTTGATAATGGGGTCAAAAAAATAGGGTCAGAACTACTAGAACTACCAGACTGATTCTGCAACTTCAATGGTAAATGCTGTTCAGGCTTACTCTTAGGTGACAGCCAATGTGGGCGGTTTATTTTTTAACTTGTTCAGATTTCAATGAACTGGAAAACAGTCACTGAAACTTGATAATCGCCATAACCATATTTTGGCTGAGTTCTGCAATGCTCAGAATCAAGACAGGAGGATATATAGTTATTCATTTAAGACTTGAAAATGGTCTTTGAGAATTTAAAATATTTACATATTCTCAGTGAATTGGGCCTGAATTTTTAAATTTAGAAAGAATCCCCAAATACTTATGCTCCTTGTTATACTAAACAACATTCAGCAAAGCAATCACTAAACATACACAAAAGATTAATAGTTACCTTTTGTATTTATATATCCTGCTTTGGATGTCACACTTTGCCTGTGTGATGTTATTGTTACTGTGCATTCTACTGCTTCCTAGGCTATGGCTTTTATTTCCTGAGAAGGCTGCTGGCCATCTGAACTTGGGAAGGTGTAGAACAGCTTTGCATGTGGATTCTGACTCAAACTTTTCTTCTTCCTGCTATGTTTGCCAAGAATTACACAGGTGAAAATGTCATGTTGTCATCAAGGGCAATCCTGTTGCAATTGCAGAGGAGAAAAAGATGCCTGTTTTTCTTTGCATCTACTTCTCAGCGTAGAAATATCAGAGAATGTTTCCTTCCTGCCCAAGTATTCGGTACTGTAATGCTATTGTTCACATCCAAAAAAAGATGCGCAGGTTTGGAGCAGCCATGTAGCACACATGACTGAGAGAGGACATGAGACCTTCCAACCACCTGTTGCCATCAAATCCATTCAAAGGGAGGGCAACAGATTCAGATCCCACAGGGCTGACCTGGGCTCTCTAAAGCGAGGTACAAGATTAATATCGTAGATACCATTCCAGTATTGTTGGATATTAAGTACATTTAGAGCAGTGATGCCACTGCAACACTAAGATATTATTCATTGGCAACATCCAGACCCAGTTTTCAGGGTAGGGCTGCAGCCTACTCCATACCATGATTCATGGCTCAGTCTCAATGCTAGATTTATCAAAATGCTCAAGTCAAGGATGGTTCTATAGCCTCATTTCACAGAGACTCCTACTCCTGAAGGAGGCCAACAGACCTATGCCAAGGCTTATACAGCCATTGTCCACCATCCTGGCACAACAAATCAGATACACATATATGCATTTATGCAACCATTTCCAAGAACAACTGTCTCTCTGGGGAGTTTCATTTTGCATTTCAGAATGGAAACCCAAGAAGTCCTGGCAACGTACTCTACCAGTTTTTAAAACTCCAGTCAGTTTAATGACCATATTTTGGATTAAAATCTTTTATCCTGTATATCCATTTAATTGGCTTCATTATTCAAGATTCAGTGGGAAAAACAGTTCTGTGCACAATTCTGTCATCATGTGGTTCCTTGCTCTACCAGCCTGTGGTGTGTGAGTCTCCGAAAACTCCAAGACCTTGCATAGGGAAATAAATTGCACAGTCCTGCCTTGGTGAACCTGAAAAGATGCTCGGATGCACCTGCCTGGCATCTGTTTATTCATGACATCTAGAGAGAGACAGCCCAGCTGGAGGAGAGCCTGGGCCTGAAGGCTGATGCTATATGTGCAGCATTATACATTGCTTCAGAGATCACTGTTGCTTTCTCTGCAGAAATGTGCTTGCTACCGTTAAAACAAAACAGAACAAATAAAAAACAAAACAAACAAAACCCCAACAAAAACCAAACATAAAAAAAACAAACCCCCTCCAAACCAAACACCCCAAAAGCAAAACAAGAAACAACCTCCCTTCTCCACTCCCCAAAAAAGAAAACAAAACAAGAAAAGAAGTTTCTTGTTATTAGACTAAGAAAACTCTAATAATAGATCAAACCAAAGAAATATGCTGGGGAAAGCATCATATCCCATGGTGATCAGCTTGCCTATGAATCATAAAAATCTACCAGTAAACCATGCCATATCAAGAAGCTCCAAAACTCTTAATTCCAGCTGCTGCTCACTCAGTGGCTCTCAGGGAGGAATGGCATGCAGTTGAATGTTTTAATGACCTGACCCTTCTAACACAGGTCCTGTTGCTGCTGGTTCTGCTACAAATCTGAAACAGTGAGACTTGCTTAAAAAACGCAAATAAATCAGGCACAAGTCCTCTGAGCTCCAGACTGCAGCCCATTACAGTCTGGAAGACAGGAGAGAGACATAAAATATGAGTTTGTTTGCCCATATCAATTGCCTTTTTATCTCCTGTCTTCTAGGCACAAAGGCATTTGAAGTGAGGAGATGTCAGTTTTGTTTTGTATGTTCACGGTTTCATTGTAATAAATTACATCTCAGACACATTTTTGTAAAGAAGGAAAGGAAAGAAAAAAACCCACCCAAATCCTTGTAGTCTCAGGTACAGAGAGAGATCACATGCTTTCTGGTGATGATTTTTGACATGCAGAGAAATAACATAATTCAAGTGTCTTAAATGAGACATCAGAAGGCAGGTTTCGGAAGCCTTGTGCTTTGCCATGGTGATTTGCAGCAAGTTAAAGCCCACTGCCCAGCTCTGTCCTGCCTGGGACCCAAGGTTAAAGACCTCTGAAGGCTGATGGAGAGATTCGAGCTTGCCCAGATGAACCACACTGCAGCTCCCATCTTAGTCATGATAGCAAAAAGAGACGCTGTGAGTCTCACTACAGGGGGAAAAAGGGTCGAAGCGTCCATTGCTCTCATGAGCTTGAAATCATTGTCTTTGCTGCCTGACAGAAACTGAAAACACCTGAGAAAACAGATCAGAAAAAACACAAAATTGGGACTGTTGGAGTCCCACATCTGCCCCGCTGCTCACTCCTACGTGAGGTGTTCATACCTGTGGTCTCTCCCCACTTGATCAGCTGCAAAATGTGTCTAGTGGTGCTGCTGCCACTGAAGGATGGTGACCCACTTGTGAAGCACTTTGGATATACTCAGACAAAATATCCTAGAGATATTTAACCCTTTGATAATATTTATTTGGCTGATGCATGAGTTAGAAGGGGAAGGAAACGAGGGCACATGTCTGTTTAAAAACATCCTTTCTTATTAAAAAGGGCCAAGCTAAATTAAAAGGTTTGTGGAATGTGTTTCCTGTCAAACTTCAGGCCAGGGGGAAAAGTGCTGGAGCAAGATTTGTGTCTGTAGTTTAGTGCTGTGGGTATCTGATAACAGCTACTGGGCTTTCTATGACTTGTGAGACTGAAGGCTGACGTTTCATTACCCTGTAATATTGAACGCTGTTAATACCTGCATTACTGTCTCATTCAGTTTAGCTACAGCAGGTATTAATTGCCTATACAGACAAAACTAGTTTATGGAGGTTTTGTCTGAATTTTTTACTTATGTAGAAGCTTATTATTCTGCAAGACCCAACTGGAATCCTTCCTGAAGGCCCTGGTCAAAATTGGCATGTATTTTGTTTCACTATCTAAAAAGCTTTAATCTTTTAAAACTGACATAAAATACATAGTTACTCCTCTCACTTCATTAATTTTAATTTGTTGTGATCCCATATTTGTTGTTTTAAGAATCCTCCCAATCTAACTTCAAGATTCAAAGCCAGACAAACAACCCATGGTGCAAACTTCACATCTGTATTGTGTTACACTTGGCAGGAGAGATAGGTGCACTCATTTACTGGAGCTCAGCATGGGGTGAGAGTTCAGAGGTTATCATTCCTGATGGCTTACATCTTTACAGATGTTTTCCCTTTACGAACAACAGAACCACTTGTCAGTCACAGTTTAAACCTAAAAAACAGATGCCTATACCTTCTTTCCATAATCATTTCCATCTTTTGCAGGGTCTCAGTAGTGGGGAAATGATTACAGATGAACAGTTGCAAGAGATTAGTTACCATTTTAAATGTGTGTGGAATATGACAAACTAAAATAATAGTGAAAAATATAACCATAGCCAAAACGTATGTGAAACATAATCTGCAACAATCTTGACTTAATATTGAATGTATCATATTTTTCCAGTCTTGCCAATGCAGGAATACTGAATGCACACATGTAATATACATTATTATAGAATCGATAAGCTAGGTGTTATATTGCACTAAAACCTAAATTTGACAGGATCACATTTAGGTACATGACTCATTAGAGCAGTGATCTTTAGTTTAGTCTTGGTTTGGTTCTCTAGCCATTTACAAAAATCTGAAGAAGAGCACCTGTGTAAGAACAGCTCATAACTGGAGGTTAGGTGACTTATTCAAATCTCATGGGAACACTGTGACAGAATTGAGAAATTTTTTTTTTTTCTTCCTGCTGAACACTCCACATTAGCCTAAGCTTTTTTTGCCTTATTTGCAGTGAATAACACTTCAGGTTTTTGTTACAAATCCAGACTCAATCTAAAGTAGAGGTCCAACGATCACTTTTTCTGCAGTAATTTTCATCCAGAAAATTAAAGTTTGCTTTAAGCTTTGAGAATTGTGGTCATTGGGAAATTTGTAGGTTTTCAGAAAACAGAGGTTGCTTCAGATGGCAATAACCAGGTCTCAAAAACCCCAAGTAACTTAAAGGGCTGCCCCTCTTCAACTAATCTTCACTAACCAACCATATACAAACTCCTGGTCATCTGGAGTACAAGCCAGATCAGTGGTGTGAATTTTACACAAAATGAATATGCACAGAGAGACATGGAAGTCACATGAAACCAGTTACCACACCTTAGATAAAGGGAAATCTTAAATTGCTTCCGTTAAATCATAGTAGATTATCTGATCACTCTTTATTTAAATATTTAATTTAGCTCTCCCATTCTTACATAGTCTTTTTGTTTTTTGTATTACTAGAAAGAAATGCACTTTTTGTCTTCATAGAGTTTTTAATTCCAGATGTGATTATAGATGCATAAGTTCTTCACAATAAAGAGTACCTATAGTGACACATACTTGAAATCTGCATTATGTGCCTTGAAAGACTGAGTGGGGATGGGTGACTTGTCACAGGCAATAAAAAGTGTCAGTGGCACATGTTTGTGTGTAGTCTGTGAATGCTGTTTGATGTACTTATCAGTTTCTTCCTACAGTATGTCATAGTTACTGAATGGCACAGCTTGGCTATTGATGGGTAAAAGAAGTAGAAGATAAGAGAACAGGCCGACAGTGATTTGGATTCTGCAGATGATATTTTGCAGGTTGGAAAGGACAAAGACAATCTGCAAGCACCAGCAGCTGATACAGCCTCAATAAGAGATAATTCTGGGCTTGGAGACAGAGAAAAAACACATGCACAGTAAATCATGCAAATCAAGTCTAAGTGGTGGGGCATTTGACAATAAAGCAGAAAATGATGGAGTTGGACTTTTTTTGTTTTGGCTTTGTTTTGGGGATTTTTTAACATCGATTTTATAATAAACTTATTGTTGAACTGTTAAACTATTAACCTCTTGGGCCATAAAAGGCTGTGGCAGTGGAGCATACAGGGAAAACAGTAAACTTGTATAAGGAAGAGGGATGATTGAATAACGGTGCCTCTAGGTCTTTTTTCCAATGACTTCCGTGAGTCCTCTGAGGAAGCCATTAGTGGATAAGAAGCAGTTGGATTTGTGGGAGAGACTGGGGGCAATTTCTAGTATCCAAGGGTGAGAGGTTCTTTTTTCCACTTCATTATTTCCAGTTAACTTCTCCTTCTGTAAATAATTAAAACTTAAGAAAAACACAAATAAACAAACTAACTAAAGGCCAACACAAAAACAGTGGGACTGCTTTGTGCTGCATCTCTTCATAAACTCCCTGGAGAACTTCCCCTTGGAGTGGATATTGACCAGATGAAGAAAGACAAATGGAGCTACCAGGAATTTGTCACTGCAACATCTTGCAGGAGAGTATGATACTTGGGGATAGAGATAATGACCAAGTGTGGCACCATGCCATGGAACTGTCAGATTATGTTGAGAGAGGATGGTAATGAATGTGTATCACTGCTATATATGATTTGTTTTTAAGCAGGTAGGTAGGGCTGTGACTGAACAGAAGGAGCGATATCCAATTTTCTGCCTTGCTAAAGAAATGATAGTTTTAATGATAGCTGAAGACTTTGAGTTTGCCCTTCGTTTTGTAATCTTCCTCAATTGTCTCCTTTAAGTATAGCAAATCTATTTCTCTAGAATACTGTGCTGGTATAATTCCATAGATGTTTTTTTTTGGAGAAGATGAGTTTTGTTTTAGTACAGTGGAAAGAAAAATGAAGTTTACTGTTCAAAAGATCCTCTGGTAATAAGATGAGTGGAATGAATAATTTTACCTCCCTTCTACTTCATTACTACCTTATACAAGAAGGACTCGGGTTAGGGGTCCCTTTCATTATCTGTGCTGCATCCAGACTTTCGTCTCCACTTCTACATAGAGGTTTCACCCAGGACTAATTTCATCAGTGCTTAGAGAAGAATATGAAAATGGGACAAATAAAAGAACAATGGGACCCAGAGGTTACTGTAAGAGCAAAAACTACACTCATCATCCACAGGTTCTGTCACTCACTGACTGTAGGCATGCAGAACTGCAAAAACTTCAAGTCTTATCTTATGGACAAAATTGTTATTGATACAGATTGTGGTCACTATAAGATCATATTCTAGGAAGGGAGTGCTGTGTTCAAATGCATATTTATTAAAGGGCCTACAGTATAAATGTTAGAATAGGATTGGTTTGCACAGCTCATGTAAGAAGAAAAACCGTTTATAATGAATTCTGCCTATCCTGTGTTTACAGTTTCTGCACTGCTGAGTCCCTTCTCCATTTTGTTGAGATATAATTGAAAAATTTATATATGTGAATTTCTTACAAAGACAGCTTTCTGCTATTGCAAACTGACCTTAACCTCTGTACCTCAAGGATTGGAGTTAAAAAATGTGTGCATTTAGGATACTTTCAATACATAGTGCATTTCTTCTGAATACCTTTTATCTAGTTCTGAGTAAAAGCATTTCACCACCAAGACAACTTGATGGGTTTATGACTTATTGACTGTCATTTTACTATGTAACATAGTTAATTGGCTCTCTCCTTGCTTTAATCGCTGATGTTTGATTCTGCTAAATGTTTAGAATATGTTTTTGACTACATCATCCTGTAAGTCTTTAAAATAAATGCTCCTCAAATGCTTTTTTTTTTTTTTTTTTTAGTTTTGATAAATTCCATTTAAGAAATAAATGTGGGAAGGAAAGAAGGGAAAATGCATGAAATATTTATAAAGGCCAGTATGATACAGTCAGTAGATAGGGCTTGTTAAACTAAAAGCTTGTTTTACAAGGCATTCACGTCTGGATTCTTAGCTGGGACAGTCTCAGATAACTCCGAATAGATCACACTTTCCTTTTCCTCTTTCCCTATACTGAAAGGGGCAGAGCCAGCTGGAGGAAGGAAGTTTTCTCCCCTTTCTTTTTACCTCCTGATAGTCTGCAATGGTCAGGAGAAGCAATCACCTTCTGGAGCTTCTGCATGCTGACAGATGCTAAAACACCATTTGAAAGAGGTGCACAAAAAATTGTGGATATGGCCAACATAATACAAAGCAAGAGTTTGTTTCTGTACATACGTGCACATTTGTGCATATAATCCATGATGCTCTGATGTGGCTGTGGGGTGTGTATTGTGGGGACCTGTAACTTTCTCAGGGGTAGTGCCATTTGAGGCTGGCCATGGATATGGAAGAGTCCATGGGTATGGTTAGAGGTGTATGGCATGTGAAAGCCACAGATAAGCCTCTTAAGGAAAAAGCTAGCGGGGGTGGTTGCAGGATGATTGGAAAATATGATATCCTGCTTTGGCCCAGAGAGTTTGTACAGGCTATCTATCTTGCTCCCTCTGAGGCTTTCAGGAACAGCATAGAATCATAGAACCATAGAATAGTTTGGGCTGGGAGGGACCTTTGAAGGTCATCTAGTCCAACCCCCATCTGCAATAAGCAGGGACATCTTCAATTAGATCAGGTTGCCTAGAACCACATTCAGCCTGGCCTTGAATTTCTCTCAGGAACAGCTCTGAGCAACCTGTGTTTTACAACCCTCATTGTAAAGGACTTTTTTCCTCACGTCCAGCCTCATTCTCCCTTCCTTTAGTTTAAAACCATTACCCCTCTTCCTACAGCAAAACCTGAGCATGAACCTCAGCTCTTCACTGGCAAAAAGGAATATCCACCGCCAGCCAGGGGCCAGGGAAATTAGCTTGTTTGCACGATGTCAGAAAACAGATGTCTTGAGTTCTGCTCCTCCGTCAGATCGTATCCTTTAAAAACCCAACCTGAACAATTAGCAATGTACTTCTAGGGGTGTCTGTGTCACAGACAGAATTCTCCTGGGAACTCTTGAGAGGGAGGGGATGACTCAGGCAGGCTGTGGGTCTCCTGCAGTGCTTTCTGTGTTCAGGAGTTAGGGGTTGTGGGACTGAACCCTGCAGATGACACAGAGCTGGGACCAGGTAGTGGTCAGCCTCACTGTGTCTGCCTTATGCTTCATGCTAACCTTGTGTAGAAAAGGGGAAAATGAAGTAGTTGCGTGTTATCTTATTGACTGGAGGCAGGACTGAAATCCTGATGGAGTTTAAAGGTGTGCTGTGAAGGCAGTGGGAAACAGTGAGGGATGTTAGAGGGATTTTCCTTTAGCTATTCTTTTTACACATTTGAGTCAAAAGGACATAATCTTGAGACACTTTCCCTGTTCAACCAAGTAAGGGTTTTGTTGTCATTGATATATTTGTGGTGAGTTCTGGGAATTAGTTACAAAAAAGAAACAAGTACTTCTTAGAGAAAGTCTGTGGAGTTAGGTGTCGCCATAGTTTTGTGCCTTTTGAAAGCCTGCTTTTTCTGTAGGACAAAATGTCAATTAAAGCCATTCCTGTAACATGTCGCTAGAGGGACATGAAAACGTGCATTAGATTAGCTCCTGTTCTCAGTTATTGCTCTCTTATGTGGAAAAACACAGCAGGGATGATTTAGGGTTCTCCCTTTTTTGACTGAATTAAAGAGTTTTAAATCATGACATTTGAACTGCTTGGTGTTTGTTTAAAAAAAGAAAACACATGCTAGCGCTGAAGGTATTGTTACAGCATACACTAGTAAGTCTTCAAAGATAAGATACAAAGAAATTTTGTCTTTTGCAGTTCTTTGGAAATTAACTTCCTAATATCAGGCATTTATATTAAGCTTCCCCCCCCTCCCCCCTTCACATATTCCTTTTTATAGTGTAGATAAGTAGTATTAGACCTACTTTCAGTCCAGAGTGTGAGCTCTAGCTCTGAAGCTTTGTCACCTCCAGATTGTGTTTGGCAGCCAGGCAGGCAAAAGAGACTTTCCCATGGACTGCTGCAGTGCACAGCTGGAAGACAGCAATGAAACTGCAAAGGCAGCAAAGACTAGTACTTTGCAAGCATCTCTTCTCTACCTGGCATCAAGCCAGTAAGTCCAGCCTCAATCACCCTATGACTCACACAGGAATGGAAAAAGCCCATCCTGGTGCTGGGCTGAGTCTGGAGACGGCAGCTGCAATGTCTGTCCCCAGGTGTTCAAAACCTGTTGCCTTCCCAGCTGAGACGTGGGATGATTGCCTGCAGCATGCCACACATGCCTGGTGGGATGCCACAGGTGCCCTGGACCACCACCCAGGTTTGCAAACATGCAGCAAGAATCACAGCCCAGGGAATCCTGCTGTTTTAAGCTTAATGATATTGTTATTCACAATTATCCTGAAACAATCCTATGGGCACTCAATGTCTGTGCAATCAAAAACTGGTAGCAACCAGTTTTTGGTTACGCGTAATTTGCAGGGAACCAAATGTGCCACAACCCCCTAAGACCTCTTTCTGTGAAAGCTGTTAAGACAGCACAGCTGAGACATATACTTTCTTGGCCAGTCTGGCTTCCAGACAGCTCCAAGCACATTTTGCCCTATCTGGCTCAGAGACATGGCTCTTGCAGCTTTTTGCATCCCACCCTCTGCTTTTCCTCCAAGTCTCCACAGTGGCCTTGGCTGCCCAAAGCTGCCTCTGTCTCTCTCCTCACACCAAAACAGCTATACATAAAGTGAAGACTTTTGATGCCTAAATGGGATGAAAGCACTTTTGTTTCTGTATGGGAGATAAGAGGAGGGTGCTGATGACAGCCATGTCCTCTGGCTCTGCTCCAGGTGGGGAATTTTACTTACACACCATTTGTCCACAACAACTTGCAAGGGTGCTTGGTATTGTTTTCCCTTCCAAACAACACATTGGGTGGCTTTTGTTTTGCATGAAGTAATTAAGAAGAGGAAGCTGAGCCCTTTCCCTTCATACCTTTGTTTTGCCTGTGTATCACATTACAGGTGCAGGGGTCATAGTGTGATTATGTCAAAGACTGGTGGCAATAAATAGTTCCAGAAGGCAATTTGTGTTACCACTGCTTCGGGGGAAAAGCAGGCAGAGGCTGGCTTCGCTTCTTTATTTTTTTTTATTTATTTATTTTTTTTAAATTTCTTTTTTTTTGGCATTTTTTAATTTTATTTTTAAAGAGGGTGTTTAGGTTTAGTTTGCCCCTCATTAACTCTTGAATGGTTATGAATGCAGCATGATTACTTACATGTTGTACCTGTCACAGCCTCTGCCCTTTGTTCAGCATAGCTAAAATATAGTAGTACCTCATTTCAGTAATAGACCTGACCTGGAGTAAAATGTGCAAATTCTTACAGCAAGTGCAATAATTGCAATTGATTTACTTTTCTATGGGGAAATAATGTTTGTCTTAAACAATAACTCAGCTTTTTCTTAATTGTATTACGTTAATATCATATTAATCTGTATTCATACCCACACACTAAGTCGTGAAGTATATTTGGACTCGGGATTTTTTTTTTTGCCTTACTTTAATGATACATGCAACTCGAAATTTGTTGTCAAATCTGAGAACCTCCTTGTTGTCCATTCCATAGAAGAAAGACAAAAAGTAATGAAAAAAAAACCACTGCCCATAATCAAGAATGCCATATCTCTCCTGCCACAGCTCCTATGTTTATTTTTAATCCAGTTGTGGGTATGATGCTGTACTAATGATGTGTGGGAGCTCCAGACTATTTCTTATTCATGGCTCAGAACATTTGCTTTCAACAAATGTCTTTTAGACACATATGTGACCTTTTGGCTATCTACACCTAAGTCCACCTGCCAAAATGGCAACGTGCCTGCTCATGAATGTGGTCCAACTGCTAGGGCATGGAAGAAACCAGCATCTGTGGCCCTGTAAATGCCATTTTGTTGCAGAACACTCCCTCTTCTCCCAGATGCATGGTGCACATGGCTCCTGCCTTCAGGGAGCAACCAGCCACCTGATTTCCAGAAGATGCCAGCCACGGACAGTTGGTTGGGGTGTCTGAGGGGATGCAATGGCACATCCTAGATGGCACTGAGCAAGGGAGGTGCCCTGGCATGGAAGACCCACTGTCTGCAGGGTTTCTGCAAACGTCAGTCACAGAGAGCACTGGTTTCCTTGCAATGGGAGATTGTGACAAAGCTGAGACACATCCTGTAAAATCAACACATTGCAGCAGGGCAGAGTCACAAATACAATACTGGTCACTTTTCTCCTTCCTGAGATCAACCTATGCACCTCACAAGAAAGATTTTAACAGCATTTTTTTCTTCAAAATAGATATATTTTGTGAACGTTGCTTGATTTTTATTTGGAGGGGATGAAATTTCAGTTTGGGGCCAAAAATCCTGAAGTGTCAGATGTTGTCAAAACACCAAATTTCACAGTATCATATTTGGCATAAAGATTTGAGGGGGAGGAGAGGGGTGTTTCTGTTTTTCACTGCATGATGGCTGTTTGAAAGACAGGTTTTGTTTTCAACTTTTAGGCAACTGGACACATTTGCTTACTTGAAATGTGGTACACTCAGTTGTCCAAAGTGTCTTCATGTTCAGTTTTTGCAAAAATTATACCTGTTCTGTTTCAAACTGGAAGAAAAGTTTTTCCTATGAAATAGTAAGTCTCATTCCCCTTCTGTTTTGGCTGCATTCAAAACATCACAGAGAGAATTTTCCAAGAGTATTATTTATAAACTTTTAACTATAAAAACGTTTCGATATTTTAATCCTGCAGTGTATGGAAACAAACAGGCAAACAAAACATTTCCATGTTTTTTGATAATTGAAACAACAGTTGCCTGGCCCATGAAATGGGAACACGGAATTAAACTTTTTTTCATCATATAACACTCAAGGAGGCAGTTCAGTGTAACTGCCCAAAGAGCAAGGTTAGCAAAAACATGAAGAACTTTTCACATCCTGCACTAATTACATTGGGCAACTTTTTTACACAGGATGCTGTGGATGCCAAAAGTACAAATGAGTTCAAATTGGGATTAACAAATTTGATGTAGAAGGCCTATCAGGGCAATTATGATATTGCAGATACTACATCCAGCTCAGGAAGTCCCAGGACTACACACTGCTATATTTCCTCTGCTTCCTACAGTTTTTCCTTACATGTCTGCTGCTGTTGAAGGAAAGATAAAAGTTTAGAAGAAACTTGGTCTGACCTTGTCCTTGTGTTGTTGGCTAGCTGATCAGAGAACATGGACAACAACTATGGCATGCTAACGCAAATGAAGAGTGTAAAAGGAGACTCCAAATGAAACAAGACAAAACAAACAAACAAAAAAATCTTTGGTTTATATTCCTTTGAAAAGTACTTATGTATTTCAATCAACCCTGTTTTCCAGCCTCAGTCATCTCAATAGCTGCAGGACACCGAGCAGGGTCTCACTGCAGAGACCTTGTTAGTAAAGTGAAAACTGTGCATCAATAGCAGACAGGAGAAGGAAGATGAAGATTTTAAGATGGTGAGAACAGAGAGGGCCCCATTTGGCAGCTATTTAATGCTTATTTTAATACCATATTTGGCACCCAGTTACCATAGTGATTGGCAGCTGATTGACAGGATTACGTAATGGAGCTGTCTCTGTAGAGCAAGAACCATATTTTCATCACTTTGCTACTGGAGATGGGACTGCTGTGCAGTATGCTCAAATTAACGGAGGGTTTTGAACAGGATCTTCTGTTTAAGCACTCAAATATTAACAACTCTTTCCCAATGAAATGCGAGTAAAAGCCGTCAGGACTTTACGGGTATCAAGATGTCCCATCATCATCACAACCGTCTGACAGACCTTGTGGCAGCTGCCAGGCTGGCAACACAGAGCACCTATTGAACTAGTGGGATGACACCCCAGGGACCTCTTGTTTAAATGTAAGCCTAAAACCGTTGCTTTCAGAAATGTCTTAGAACAAAAAGGTATAAATAAGGATAAGGGTAATAAAAAAATAAAATACATGGAGTCTGGGGATATCACAGCAATTATCCTCTTGGATATTTAAAACAGTTTTGATAACTGAGGCACAGTGGTGGGCATGATCTAGCCTTGTTTGCTTCTGAAGAGCAAGTGAAGTGGTTTGACAACTTCCCTGTGGGACACTTACCACCTCAGTAACCAGAATCAAACTTGTCCCAGTGCTGTCTCATAGCTAGAACTTACACAATATCCCTTGATTTTGAAAAGGTAGGTCTTGTTGTCCCTGATCAGATATTCACAGGATTTGCTCACATGTCAGTGGGATTCATGTGCACAGTGAGGGAGTTTTTTAGATTAGAAGAAAAGGAAAAAGCTCATAGATAATACGGCTGGAGTGTTCCTGATGACTTCCTGTCCTGCAGGATGCTCCTTACCCTCTTTCCTTCCAGGGGGATCTGATCCTGAACTGACTTTTGTCTCATGTAAATCAGACAGTGTAAATCAGGGTATAATCGGTGTCCAAAGAGCAATGCCAGACTTCCCAGTCCTCCTGCTTAAGAGCAGGTTAGCCAGGAACTCACTGTTACCTAGAAAAGCTCAGAGCAACACAGTAATATCCTTTCTGTCTGCAGATGCAGGACCCTGGCTGGCTACACTGAGAGGAGAAGGTGCTGGTGGCTGCTCATGCTGACCAACTGTCACTACCCCAGAGACCTCCTCAGCCACTGTCAGGCAGCAGCAAAATTCACCTTCTTCTCCCAGCTGCTCTCTGGAAGATGCCTTCATCTTTTGTGGCCTCAGGGACAGCCTCAACTTTGGATTTCCTAGCTAGCATCTGGTGGGGCAGATGCTCTCTCACCCACATTTCTGAAGCAGCATGTATTTTCGGTTCCCCAGACTGTTTATAATACCCCTAATAATACAATAGATTGATGTTTAGGATATTACAAAGTCAGGGGAGGTTCCACGGCAGGGTACAGGTACTTGCAGTATAAAGAGCACATGTGTGAATGCATATATGGATACACGTCCCTTGTGAGTGTTAGCGCAGATGCGGTCTGCACATGGGGCAGAGGTACAGTGGGTGACAGAGAGGGCTTGGGTCCACTCTGGGCATGTGTGCATGACTGAGAGGTGTTAAAAATCCTCTTTCTCTGCAACATCAACTTGTAGATGTTGCAGACTACACGCTCAGTCTCTGGGCAAGTAAAACAGCTGCTTTTGGCTGTCCTTGGCACATATGCTGAGTAATTTCTGTGGCCAGAGGGATCTTTTACTGCAACACATGCTGTGGAGCTCTCTGGTCTGCATATGGGGAGATGGGGTTTCCAAGGTTTCTTTTGACACAGCCACACTGCTCCTGCAGGGAGTGTGATGGCTAGGGGAAGTTCATACCTTTGCCAATCTGGCTCGAGGGCAGGGCAGCTTGTGGAGCAGGAATATACTTGCCCCAATGAAACACTGAACACTGTAGGGTAGTGAGGGGGGGTTTATTTCCCTAGCTAGAAAATTAGGTTTCTGTAATCCCCGATTGAGTTTTGTATTATCAGATGGAGATGATAAACCTAACTATTTTTGCATGACTTTAAGCATTCTGGAAACAAAATGCAGTTTTTAGGTCTCCCTTTATTCACCAGTGTTTCTTTCAGCAGGACCTGGAAAAAAGCCCATTAAAGCCAAGAGCTGAATCTGGCTCATTACAGAACATCTTTATAGGCCTGTGTGCTCAGAAAGCTGTTAGAGAGCAGTAGTTCTCCTGGACTACATGCCAGAGAGTTTTTCTTTATAAAGATGCTTTCCTTTGGGCTTCCAGCAATGACAAGAACACCTATGCACACACACACGTGTATGCACAAGTCATCCATCTTAGAAAACGTGTTATGCCTTCTAAGTGTTTCTAAATCAAAGACTGATAAATAAAACATGAGATCAGTGTTAAAAGGAAAAAAAGAGCACTTTTAACTGATTAAAGTGCTCACAGTGCCTGACACTGTGAAATAAGAGTTTTGAGCATCAGGGCCATTAAGAAAAAGGACTGGGTTTGCTGACAGGTACAAACAGTTGTGTGTCTTGTAGCAGCCACTGGCAGAGAAAAAAGCCCCAAAACTACTTTCCCAGCAAAGTCTTTCCAGCAGATAACGAACTGTAGCTGCCTAAAGTTTTTCATGTTCTCCAGCTGAATGCGACAAATCTCCTTTCTCTGAAGGAATGGGAAGAAAATAGTTTTAAGCCCACCAAAAGAAAAAAAGCAAACAAAATCGACATCCTTTCTATTGCTGTAAGGGTTTATTCCAGCTGACTGGAATCTCTGCTGGGGTTTGCAAGTTGTTTTGTTGGGGTTTTTTTCCCCCTCAGTGTCCTGATTCTTCTTAAAGCGCAGTACAGTGTGTTCAGTCCTTTAACCATATTTCCAATTGCTCTCCAGCAGCTGCAAAAGAAGGGGTTTTAAAACTCTATGCATTTTCTCATTCCTCCCAGATTGTTAATGGAGAGGCCAGGACACCTATAGGCTGTATTTGTATAGATGGGTACGTTTCTCCATACGAACTGGAATTAACAAATTATGTTTATTTGACTGATCAGAAAAGCTGATCGTTAAGACTGATTTTTCTTTCACATTTCCCTCCTGAGCCTATGCTACCTTAATGAAGGGGAGTCTTACTGCAGAGGTCACTGAAAATCCTTCTGAATATTTCATCAGTTCTGCTTCCTATGGCTTAGTCTACAAAGACTATGTGTGAAGGGCACAGAGCTGAGAGCAGGGGGAGGAGGGATAAACCTGTGTCTGCCCTTGCTTTGCTTTCTGACCAGATCACAGAGCACATTAGCTGTGGAAGTGGCAAACAAAAAGATTCCGTGCACCATTAGGAGCATGCTTGATATGGATTAAATTCTTATTAGCAAAAAGGAGCCCCAACCAATGTGAATGAAAGTCAGTTGATTTTGCTGTCAGGCTGGTAAGGAGCAGCTTTATGACACCAGCTGGCATCACATATCTTTTTAGGACTAACTTGCTTATGGATCTCATGGATTTGAAGTGTTGCAGCAAATGGCAGGCCTAGGTTAGAGCACAATAAGACAAATCTGCTATGCTCTTCCCTTAACTCAGGAGTACAATGCAGCCATGTAGTGCTCACTGTGGAAAAGCCATACTGCTGTCTCTGCCATTTGAGAACCATTTACACACAGTCATATAAGCCATCTCCTAAATGCCCTGGACAGCAAGACAAGTGGCCAAAGGCAGGTGGCGGGTAACCTATAAAATTAAATTGCGTTATTTATTGGAGAGAGCTAAATTCTATCTTGCCCTAGGATGTCATTATGCACCTCTACTGTATGCTGCTAACAGTCATCTGAAATTTGATGACTTCAGTATCTTCCTAAAATGATGATAATTTAACACCTTCATGAAAGAAACCCCTTTTTGACATACTGACACCCCTGACAGACCGTGGTGCTCATGCAGGACCTGAATGGGACCAGAGCCTGGCAAACCATGCTTGAGAATCTACCAGAGAGGCAGGCTTGGGTCTGTCAGTGAAGGGAATCACAAACGTCCCTGGGATGCTGCTTATGGTGGGTTTGGGGCAATAGTGGCGCAACAGCTGATGCTTCATCAGGGGCAAAACAGATGTGAACACCACCACCATAACCATATGTTTATGTTTTTTTTTATGTTTTGTTTTGTTTTGTTTTGGTTTTTATGTTCTTTTCTAGCCATAGATATTGTCCCTTTCCTTCATTCAGGAGAGAAAGAGGGCATTTTGCGTCTGGCAGGCTAGCTCACCCTACGTTCAGTGGTCCTTGCTTCTATTTGTCTTCCATTAATTTAATGTCACTCATAATAAGCATCCTTCCAGCACTAGTGGGTCAGAGCTTATTACAGCATTTTCCTCTCTTTCAAAACTGGTAGGCTGAAGTAACAGAAAAAATAATTCTGCTCACAGGAAGCCATTCTGAGTTTGTTTTTAAATATGTAACTTCTCCAAAATCCTGGAAGAATCTTCTACCTTGGTCAAAAAGGCTTGGGTTTTCCATGGCACTGTTTACTTCAACAGCATCTCCAGCATGCTCATGAGGCAATAGGTTTGGTGGAACACTTCAGCCATTATGGGCCTGTCTTCAGCTCACAAGCAGCCTTGGATTTTTCACTTTTTATTTTATTTATTTATTTACTGTAGAATTGACAACCTGCAGACTGATAGCTGAGGTTTATCTACTTGGTATCTGCTGCAGGGTGCAGAGCTGTTGCTGTGATTCTCCTCTCACATACTTCAGCCCTGACAGACAGTGGACATCTCACAGCCTCTGCTGACACAATTAACACCAATTACACCAGCTGTTTTGTAGGGTGAACATTTACCCACTGGGAGCCTGAAAGAGACCAACTCATTTCATATAGGCTACCTGATAGCTGTTAGATAATAATGATTTACTGACCACAGCTGCGTTCTGGCAGATAAGCTAGATTTCATCAGTCTACCCTGACACCTTCAGCCTACAGAACCTGGGACTTTTGAAGGAGTTAATTCCACCCACTGCTGATATTATTATTCCTTCCTTGTTTTAAAAACTGCTTGGAAATTTGTTTAATTCTCCCTTTGTCCTACAGTGGGATATGAGCAGAATGGGATGTCAGATCCATATCCCATAGAAATGACTCTTCTTCACTGGACCACCTAGTAATACTCTCTAGCTCCACACAGACAGACCAGTATGCCAAGAGCTGTATGGCATTAAAGAAAAGCAGCAACCCAAGTCCCCATGAAGCACAGGCACAAGTTTAGCCAGTGAAAACCAGGGTAAGCAAAACACCACAGCACCATGTTCATCAGCTTGTGTGCCCACAGGGGTATGGAAATCTGTTGTGAGGCACTTAACATGCCTCTGACACCTGCAGCTGGATGGGTAGCAGAATGCCTCCTTACACACAGGCTGTGGTGCTTTTATGACTTCTTTCCCTGAAGTAATCACTGTTGCTTTTGGAGCTGGTCTCTGAGCAGGTGGAGTTTTGGGAAGGTAATAAAGAGGAGGGTGCCCTATGGAGGGTGAGTGGGGAAGCTGCTCCAGCAGAAATGAGGGAGGTGAGGGGCTGATGTGGGGGTAGAAGAAAAGGGGAAGGGAAAGCAGAGCCACTTCAAAGGGCTCAGACCTTACAAGCCCAGGGCTAACATCAATGGAGACAGGTTTGCACTTTAACTCCATCCTGAGTGACTTTGTGTCACAAGGTGCTTTAGCAATCTCCTCCATGCAACGACAGTAATTTCTCTTTCAGACCAGCTCCTCATACCCAGAAAATACTAAGACTTCATAAAGAAACAAACTGAAATTTATCTCCTACCCTCCAATAACTGGAGTTGAACAGTCAACAGAGAAAAATCCTATGAGAGATCCTTTGCAGTTCTCAAAGTCATTTTGGTTTATGCTGACATTTAAGTAATTTGTTGGAAATTTTAAATCTAAAAGAGGGTTGCTCTGTAGTGCATAGCAGAGCACTACGGAGTCAGGCAAAGTAGACAATCTCCATTCTCTGATCTTGGATCTGTTTCTGAGGTCTGCAGGTTTCTTTTTGAAATCTTCCTTGTAGTTCTCATCATAGTCCAGGCAGAAGAAACAGATGTGGTACAAAAAAAGGGGGAGAACTAGGATGACAATGAGAAAGAGACTCTCCTAATGAGAGACCATGCTAAAGCCAGCAAAACCAGCATATTCATTCCTCTGTATGTCCTATAGCCATTTTCTCTGCATGTCTGCCCCTCCTTTCCTCTCATTACCAATAAATGCTGTTGTCTGTGCCGTGTTATTAACTTTTTTAATATCCCATTTTAAAAATGAATGTTTTTTATAAAATCTCCCAATTGCTCATGCAAAGAAAATTAACGATTAAGGTGTACAGCATATATTGAAGCAAAAAAGTAACTTTCTGACATTTTCCAGCATACATTACTGGGCAGCAATTTCTGTTTTAAAAATAATGTTTCCTTTGCCAGCTTCATTCTCACTTATTGATGTTGAAATGAATTATAGCAGAAATACATACAATGGTGACATTGTTTTATTTAACTGCCTATTTTAGGCCTAAGACAGAGTGCTTAGGCCTATTCTGACAGTATTCTTACTGAAACAATATTGTTTGGTTTGCTCTTCCTCAGGTTTACTCTTATTTTGGGGTGACTTCCTTTACCTCCTTTCACTCAGTAATGAACTTGTTTGTTTTTATAGCTAATTATTTAAGTCTCTGTATAATTTCTGCTCAGTAGGAATACTGGAAGTTTGGCAATTCCTACAGTTTCTCATTGTTCTGCAAGTTAACAAGCTTCGTTTGATATTCTGGTCTCTCCTCTTTTTACCTTCTTTCGCACATATTTGCTGAAATGAAACGGAGAAGGTGTTAATTTTTTGTGGCAAGGCTGGGCCCAGTATCTCAGCTTCCTCAAAAAGAATTCAGAGACAAAGAAAATTTTTTGATCTCAGAGCTGTGATTCAAGCCAGTTTACAAATTTCTCCCCACCAAATGCCTTTTTCCACGACTGCTATGTCAGACAAGTGGCACAATAATAACTTATTAACTTATCATAAAATACCCTAGTATCTCCACTGCAAAGGGAAGAAAACATGGGCAGATGAAAGAAAATAGCAGTGTTATATCAGAGGAAAATTTATGCCTTGAAAACAGGATTGTAGGCAATGCCTCAGAACATCTTCAGAGTCCTTCTGACACACCTGAATGGCACAAAGGCACTCTGGTAACCAGTTTCTTTCTCTGTTTTGTTCTTCTGATTATAATCTGAGCATTGTTTATATGCATTCTTTTATAAAGGAGTTCAGTTTTGTTCTTGTCATTCAGAAAACTAATTTCTCCTACTTATGGATTTTCTCCTAGACGGAGCAAAGTGAAATTCACTCCAAGTAACCAATTTCTGAAATTAAAGAAACCCCAGTTAAGCATTATTCCCAAATCTTCTTGGGGGGGGGGGGGGGGACTGGAAGAAGGAAAGAAAAAGATTTTTGTCACTGCTTTAAGAAAAATGGGTGATGCATGAAATTGAAACTGACTCTGCTGGATGAGGTGATGAGTAAAGATGAAGCATTCCTTTGTCTTTTGAGGGGAGTAGCAAGCAGATCAGTAAGACTGACCCTTTGGCCTTCTGAGGCTGCTAGTAAAGGTGCTCTACCATTATTGCCTTTTTCTGCATGGAATTTTCACCCCTTCCATTTTCAAATATATACGTTCCTCTGAAAAGATTTACACTTAAAATGTTGATAAATCTCTAATTTGCTGTTTACCTGTGCTAGTGGTTCTAACTGAAATCAAAGGCTCTATTGTGCTTAGACGCTGTTCAGTCATAATAAGATTCAGTCCCAAAGCTGAATATTTTACAGATTAATAAGGCAAGACAGACCAAACAGGTAAAGTGAGGAGGGGATGCAGTCTTCCTGAGATCATAAAGCAGGTCATTGACAGAGCCAGGGACAGATCCACAGCCCTTTAACCTCACTCTGCTACTTTCCACTTCTACATGGTGAGTCACATTCTGGATTAAAAGAAACTGTTAATTTGAATAGTTGTTGTTGGGTAATTTTTTTTTCCTGCCAACACAGAAAGAATGATATAAAGTTAGAAAATTCCAATTTAACATGAAAATTCAGCATTCCGGACTCACATAAAGCAGCAACTGACTCTTCAATGCAGAAACCCCTATTAGAATGCTTGGGATGCTTGCATAAATATCTTTTACTTATAAATACTTTGTAATTTTATTTGCTATTAAGAATAATTTTAAGTTGGATGCATATTTTTCACACTGCTTCCTCCAAGGCCAGAGCACTGAGGTTAAGTTGTCTTCCATCTCCCCAAATCCCATCCGTTTTCCACATCCACTTATTTGTTAAACAGGCAAATGACAGCATTTTTGTAACTGGCCATCTGACATACGCCGGATTTGCAAATTTGCTGTCACCTCTTGGCATGGACAAATAAAGTGTTGAGTGGTTACTGCCTTTCCTTTCATATAGCACTAAGCTGAGCTGCTGATCTCCATCTAAGAGCAAACTTCTACAGCTCTTTTATGACGCTTTGTCCATCTGACAAATTTACTTGAATGTGTCCAAATATTACTGAGGGGAGGACTAGCAAGACACAGTGGCCATGTAGATGATATTGCTATAAAAGCCAGGCTAAAAAAAAATGACTGATGGCAAGCCTAAAATGCATTTTGTGAGAAGGTAAGGGTCTGCCCCACTTGAGGCAATGGAACAAGAGTCATTGCCAATCCAAAGGCCATATGATGTTGTTTATTACAGGATTGAATCTTAAGCATGCAAGCACTTCTGAAGGGCTTTGTAGATAAAAGGGAGCCCTGTTGAACACAGCTGTAAAGTGACCTAAGAAAACCAACTCTCATGCAGATCACCAAAGAGGAAAAAGGCAACACCAGTTTAAGTTTGATTTGACATCTCATTCTTCATACATTTGCTTTATACAAACATATTCTGTAATCTTTGTTCATAGAAAATCAGTTTCAGGCCTGCAAATGACATTTGTTTCATGATGTAACTAAAAAAAAAAAAAAAATATTTGTGGCAGTGATGGCAGACTGTGCTGGAATTAATCCCAACAAATTTCTCTGAAACAAGCAAAACCAGACAGACACTGTACTGTTTCTTATCATTGCTCATTAGTCTGCTATTAACAGAATTGGAGAGGGAGGGTAGGTACTCACACTGTCACCTTGGGTCTGAAAGTGGAGGCTAGACAGCTTAAATTCCCTTATACAGTCAGTTGAAAGAGAGACTCCTCCAAAGGCAAGTTCAGAGCACCCAAAGGGTATGGCTGCATGGAGTCAACAGATGTTGATGCTGCAGAAGCAGTGCATGCCTGCCCCTTCCTCCCTGATCCCAGCCTACTTCCTGTCAGCAGGGGTGCTCAGCATCTCGCCCTCTGTGCTACTTCAGTTGAGAGAAAACTAAGCCACAAACAGGAAGGATGAGTTGTTTCCTGTGTTGATTTGGCTTCCAGGAGAAAGAAAAGAGCAGCCCTCCTCCCGTGAGTTGCACCAAGCTTTTGTATCATCTATGAGTCTGCAACTTACCCAGGGAGCTCAAGGAGACCGGTTTTTAATTCAGACAACTCAGTACATTACCTAAAATACGTTCTACTGTACCAGTAAGACAGAGTCAGTGTCCTGCCAGAGCCGAAACGTACTCATCAGTTTACCCTCCCTTCATCTACCTGTCTTTTCCATCTTTTCCACAGCATTTGCTATTCTTCTCTTTCCTGGCAAATGACCTGCAAGAGGGTTATTATCTCTAGGAGACTGTAATGAGGTGGGGGTCAGTCTCTTTTCCCAAGTAAAAAGTGGTAGGATTAAAGAAAGTGGCCGCAAGTTGCACCGGAGGAGGCTTAGATTGAATATTAGGAAAAATTTCTTCACTGCAAGGATTGTCAAGCATTGTAACAGGCTGCCCAGAGAAGTGGTTAATATGTAGTGCTGAAAGACACAGGTTAGGGGTGGATTTGGCAGTGCTAGGTTAATGGTTGGATTCAATGATTTTAAAGGTAAAGCCTGGTACTCATTGCACTCATGCCTTAGTGAAAATAAAGAATAACTCAGCAATGTCAGAAGTGATTCTGAATCTCAACTATTAAAAAATCAAAAATTAGCCTGCCAGGTTATGATTATGTTTGTTTGTTTTTTTTTTTTTACATCAACCCTTTCACATTTTCCTGTGCAACCAGAAAAGGAGTTCAGAGCACCTTGTGTATATATTATATATATTGTATATACTGTGTACCTTGAGTATATATTTCCAGACTCTTGCAGTCAGAAGGGGAGCGGTCCAAGGGTTTTATCTAGAGGCTGTATGGTGTCTGAGTTGTTCCTAAAGTCAAGCAGGTGCAATAGTTACCTAAGCCCCGCTGGAATGGAACAAAGGCCGGGCAGGTGCCGTGGTTTAAACAAAGTCAGCCATAAATCACACAGTCGCTCTCTTGCTCCCCCCCTTTTTGCCTTCTCCCTGCTCCTGGAAGGATGGGAAGGAGAATCAAAAGAATGTAACTCCCACGGGTTGAGATAAGAACAGTTTAGTAACTAAGGTATAACACAAACCACTACTGCTACCAGCAATAATAACAATGATGAAGGAAATAATAAGGGAAGAGAATACAACACCTCAGCATCAGCCAACCAATAATTCACCCCACCCCACCCGACCGAGCACTGATGGATACCTCATCCAACCCCACAGTCCCCTAACCCTTCCGGGTATCTGTTACCTCCTGGGCATGACGTGCTGTGGTATGGAATACCTCTTTGGTCAGTTTGGGTCAGGTGTCCTGTCTCTGCTTCCTCCCGGCTTCCCCTCTTCCCTGGCAGAGCATGAGGCTCACAAAGTCCTTGGCCAGACTAAAACATTTGAGCAGTAACTAAAAAGCATTAGTGTTATCAGCTCTGCTCCCAGGCCAAAAATAAAAAACACAGCACTGCACCAGCTACTAAGAAGGAGAAAAAATGACTGCTACTGCTAAATCCAGGACAGCAGGATAGCCTAGACTGGCACTAGATGCCTGTGATGAGCTCCATGAATCATTCCGCAGATAGCTCTCCATTATCCTCAAGGGAGTTGAGACTGGTACCTCTTCAGAGGTACAACACACCTCACACAAACAACTGGAGGTGGTATTAAAAGTCAGTTCTGTCTGACCAAAGTGGACTTATTAGGCATTGAGATTTTTCATACTAAATAGCAAAACATACAGATCCTCTGTCTTCCACTGGCAGAAGGGCACCTCTACATCACTCAGGGGTACGACCAGCTTAGGGCTGAAAGCAGTGCCAATGATTTTGCCCAGCTGCAGCAACTAGCTGACACAGTTATACCATTTCCAGAACTGTCTTTGCACAACTTTCCTCAGCTCTTCCAGTCCAAGGTCAGCTTTCGCCAAGGCACAGCCCTGACCTGAACCTGCACCTTTGTCTGAAGCAAAAGTCCCTCTAGTCTGCCACAGTGCTTGTCCATCAGGCTTAAGTCAGAGCTCAGTCCTGTTGCCAGGTATCTGGAAAGAGAGAATTTCTTTTTGTAGAGAAGCTCACTTTTGTTTGTCAATATACTTGTTCTTCCTGAATAAAAGCATTTTCCGTACCAAGAGAAGGTTAGCTCCCCCTCCTCTCTTCATTTAAGGGCTAATTCATATGCAAGCTAATTTGTTCTGGCTATTATTACAATTTATTTCTGTTGCTACAGGGCAGCCAATAACTTTAATAAAGGAGGTTCCAGTTACCCAATCTTCCCAGTTAATAAACTGCATTGAAATACCCAGGATGAATTAGCTCCCACATGCTACAAATACAGAAAATTACCATGCTGTACCGTTATCACCACCACACAGGTACAATTAAATGTGTGTTATGCATGGAGCTGCACAGAACATTACCAGTAATGTCAAATGCAATTAAAAAGGAGCTATTGTGAGGCTTCATCTGAAAAATCAGCCTGCTTGTATGTACTTTACAGTGGATTGCTCACTGGATAGGGCACTATTGAAATCACTTGGTGTTTGAGATTCATAGGAGAAAGCTAAGTAAACAAAGGAGCACAGCCTGCCACAGAGATGGTTAATAGTGAGGAGCTGAGGCCTTCCACCTTGGTTGAAAGCATAAGATATTTATTTCCTGCATCACTGGACCACTATTTGTTCATTAATGTTGACCTTATTGTGTACAGGCACTGTTCAGAGGTTTGTAGGTTTTCTTCAGCCATGTGAAATAGCCTTCTTCTATAGAAGTGACAGTTTTATATAAGTCCACTGCTCTGTTTAATAGATCATCTTTCCATCACGTTATGCTCTAGTTCTTCTCCTTTTATCTTTAAAACTTTATGCTTCAACCTTCTTTTTATACCCCTGTCATCCTGAAGACACCCCCAGTCCAGGCAATTGCCACAGTAAAACTGTTAGTATCTTTCTGTAACTCAGCTCTCGGAAATAAAATCCTCCTTAATATCACTATATTAAATAAATATGAGCTCAGTGTTTGGTAACATTTGTTTGGTGGTTTCTTTTGCTTACAATGCAAAACTGCAGTATCCTTGGACAAAATTCCACAGTGACTGAAAGATGAACCAAGACCTACTAAGCCTCACTAAGTTGCACTAATCATCCTTATTCCAATGTGTAGAGACTCACCAAGTCAGGACAGCATCAGGAAGGGAACCTCTGAATCACAGACATCCAAAACCAGAAAATGAGATATTTTTTGGTGGTGGGTTGAGAATTTAGTACCTAAAATTTGCTATCCACCTAATAGAGGATTCTAGTGGAGCAAAATATTTATATCTTTTGAAGTTAATAGGATAAGCAGAGGAATGGTGGTTGAGAGACCTCTCGGGTCTCCAAGTGCCATTCACAAAACTGCAGGTTATTACACCTCAGCACAATGTTGACCTAATTGCAGCAACTTGTGTGAGTGCTTCCTCTTGCAAACCAAAGTAAGCTCGGGCACAGATGTTACCTCCTGTTTTCTCTTAGTCCAAAATGCTTTCCCCCACACTTTTTCAACTCTTTGATTTATGTTCCCAAATAAACCACATGCTTCCTAAAAGAAATTTAAAACACAGCATGAATCTGCTACTGCCTTAAAATGCTGCATTGCGCGTTGGTCCTGGTGCCGGGGTTTTCTAAGAGCAGCATAAATGCAACATTTCTAAGACCATGTCCCTGGATAGAACAAATCTGACCAGCTCCATTCAGACCACTGGAGTTAACAGTACTTTTTCCTCATCATTGTTAAGCCTTGTATGTAATACACTACGGTTACAAAGTTTAGAACAATTGAAATGGTGGTCTAAATGTAAAAATAACAGCTCTTCCATGAAATTCATTAAAAATAATTCCTTTAAGAAGGATGTATTTGAGTGTTTTCTCTCTCAGAACTGTTGAGGACTACAGTTCCCATGCCCATTGTCTTTCTGGAGAGTGTTCCTGCAGTCAGAGCAGCCCTTGCTGGATGTGGGTTTGGTGGCTAATTCTGAATCTCCTCATGTTGAAACTGTCGACTGAAATTTAGACCGAGAGCTCATTACTCCATCCCCAGGATGGTGTGTTCATTATGTAGCTGTTCCAGCTGCTGGTGAGCAATGCCATCTGTAAAGTGAATGAGATCTATGAGCGGAAAGGCAGAACAGGGAGGGACATGGTGGTCTGCAATTGCAAAGAGCATGCTGACATTGCTTAAAATGTCATGCTACTGTGGAGTTAGAGTCATATCGAATACACTGCATGCCATAATATTGGGTGGGAAAGTTACAGCATACATAATTACTGCCTTCCTTTACCCCTTTCTCCTCAATGCAAGTTTTACGTGCACATTATCCTGTGGGTGAAAGCTAATATAATATGAATTAAAGAAAATTGCATGATTCCCCAATGTCGACATCACACAGACTGATTTGCATTTACTTGTAACTGAAAACACATGGCTAGTCACAGTTTAAGGAAAATAAAAAGGATTACAGCAACCCCAGACCATGACTGAAAGGAGTTATTCAGCCCCTGCATTGTATCATTCGTCTTCACTGTGGAGCAGATACCTAATCTCACATGCAACAGGCCATCTATATTTAAAGAGTTTGCTGCTCCCTGGCTGTCCTGGAACGGCCACTTAAGCATTTGGCATGACGGATATCCAAGGCCCATTTGGCAAAGGGAAAGTAGCACTGACGGGAAAACCAAAGTAGAAAAACCTTTCGGAGACTGATTGAAATTGCAGGTGGCAAGGGGATTGATGGCACTGGCAATTAGGCAGCCCCTGGGAAGCAGGTAACTGTTAGTGGTACAAAAGCTTGGTTCTTCATGGGGCACCACAGTCATCCCCCAGTTGACAGAGTGAGCTGCTTTATTCCCTGAGACAGCAGAGTGATTTTCAGCAGGGCTTCTGCCCTGTACCTCATTGTAACTCAGGAAAGCCCAGTGCTGAATATTTTCACTGTTCTTATGCCCTGATGAGATTGTTCTGCCATGATGCAGTCAGTACAGTGCCTGAGAAAATTACTTTGTGAAATGCTGGTCTTCGAACCATTACTTTAAGTAGAATCCTTAGGTTGAATTTAAGGCACAATGTGGTGCAGGTGCTTGTGTCCTTCCCTTTTCTTTCTCTCTTGGTTTTATTTTCTTTCAATTCTTTTTAGAAATCCATTCAGACTGTGGATTGTTTGTTTTTCATAGTTCTGGGCTCATCAAATTGGTGGATAACTCTAAGTAATGAATCCCATGACTGCACTACTGAAATTATCTCAACCACCAAAATGTCTGTTTAATCTATATCAGAGTGCCTGTGCTCCTTTTGTGCCAGATAAATCAGCTAAGCATAACAAAGTACCTCCAACATTCATTTCCAAAGATCTAAAAAGCGGTTGGCTTGTCTGAGTGTAGTTTTACGGCTGGCAGTTGTCTGGCAGTGCTTCTGACAAAAACAGGGGGGGCGGGGGAGAAAACTTCTCTCTCTAAAAGAAATGAATGATTTTATTAGAATCTGTGTTCTGGAGGTTTTTCTTGGTTTGTTTTAATTTCTATTGCCAGTCAGTATTCTCACGGAAGGAAATGAAAATGTTTCTAGGAAAAAAGCATGTTTGTTTCCTTCATCTTTAATTGTCTTTTCTTTTTAAGGGAGTGGTATCTATCTAAGGCAGCCAAAACCTGACACATGTCAGCAAACTTCCAGTCTTTCTGGAGTGATTGCCAAGCAGAAAATAGGCTGTGAAAGCAGTGGCAGTCCTGATGCCCACATACATGATTGCACAATGTCATGCTCCCATCCAGGAGTAGCCAGTTTCTGGAGTCAAACTTGCAGCTGTGACTGCCTGGAAAGGACAGCTCAGGCTCCCAGGGAACATCCCCTCCATAACGCTGAGATGAAGCATGTGGGGATTTCTCTGTTATGCAGTGGTGGGGTTTTGGGCTCAGGTTCATTCAAAGCCTGAGGTTGCCATTGGATCTGGCCTTGAGTTCCATCAGGGGAAAGGGGTTGGGCATGGGGGGAACCAAGCTTCAGCTGAGCAGGGTCTTGTTAACATCTGCAGACCTGACAGGGCCATTGCATTGTGCTCCTACCCATCCTCCATTTCCAGCTGCCTCCCTGCAAGGCAGCCAACATGTCAGATGTACGTAAACTGGGGAGAGGTTTGTAACATAAAACAAATGACCTTTTAATCCTTCGAGAGGGCTGAATGGAACTAATAACAATGTTAAACTGAGTTAAGTTGTCTGGGTCTGTGTTTCTGGATTCCATTACTAATCTTAAAGAAGAAAAAATAATAAAAATCGAAACAATGATTTTTCTGCCTTTCATTCTTTGAGACAATGATTCCATTGTAATTGTCATTCATTGAACAAATCTCTATGTGCAGGATATAAAGGAACCACAAAAACTGACATCCCCAAATTAAGAGATTCATTAATCACAAGCACAATGAATAAGTATTCTTAAAAGAGGAAGCACAAAAAAACCCAGAACATGGAGTTTAAGTGGTGGAATGGAGCAGCTGGGAGCATTGCAGTGATGACTGCCCCACTCAGAACAGTCTTCCCCAGAATATGTCCTGTTGGGCTTTCTGTTTGTTTCAATATATTGTTTGTCACTTACAGCAGTCCAACTGGCTGTATTACGGAGTAGGATGCTAATAAAATTTAATAGCAAACCTAAAAAAATATTTGTTTAATTGTACTGTAGAAACGTTTGGTTAAAGAAAAACTTCCCCCCCATAGCTGTATGGTTTCTGTTTGAAGCACTTTTGGGCTGGACTCAAAGCATTTGGGAGTTTGCCAGGAAAGGGTGTAAACAAGGGAGGCGTGGAGCTTTTATTCTCAGAGAATGTATGGCAGATCCAGAGTGCAGCAGTGCCAGGATGTTTGTGCTTTAAATTCAAATCAGACACACAGAGAAAACAACCAAAAAGCTATTACTTTTACTTGAGAAAGAAATGTGCTGGGGTCACCTTATTGTAGAATTTAGACAAGAAAGGATTTATTAATTTGTGTGGTTCACCTGCCTGCCAGAACAAAGTGGACCCCTACATACCCTGAGTACTCTAGTTTCTGGCTAATCTAAATAATTCTTAATTCCACCTATGTTTTTCTGGAATATTATTTTTTGTCTGTATCTGATAATCAGGAAGATTTTATTATATACAGCAAAAATAATTCTGATTTTATGCTACTGCTTTTATAAGTAACTCTAATTCAAACAAATATTTGCTGAAGCCCATTTTTTTTTCTTTTCATTTCAAGAAGGTATATAATACTGTCAAGAAGTTGGGCTATAAGGTCCTGTTTAAGATTGTCTAGTCTGTATCTCTAGCCCCAACTAAGATCAACTCACTTCTTTGTTTAACTTGTTTTTGAAAATCTCAAATGACAGAAATTTTACTATCTTTCATGTAAATCTCTTCTGTTTTCCTGCTATTTATCACCTACAGCTTTTTCCTGATGTTTACCCTACATCTCTTTTGCCTCCAAGTTAGGCAATAACTCATTAATCTTCATCCAAACCATAGAGGGTTTTCTCTCTTTGCAGCAAACTTTCACATCCTTGGTATCTGTTATCTTCTTTTCTTGAAGCTATGCATTTTTTCCAAAAGGAATCCATTTTCTAGACTGTTGAATATTTTTGTTGCTCTCCATCTGATACCACTGCATTGGCTCACCTCAATTTTAATGTACAGTGCCAAGGATATCAAGTGAGAAGCGCTATCCTTGCATAGCTGCATGGAAGGATTACTTCAGGTGACTTTTATGTGCAACCCTCCTGTTTACACAGCCCACTATAATATTTATTTTTTGCAGTCGTGTGACAATGTTGACTCAAGTTCAGTCTGTGAACCCTGGTAACCTCCAGATCCTGTTTCATGGGGCTGATGCTCAGCAGACGTTTTGCATCCGGTGTTTGTACAGTTCATTATCTCCACTTAGAAGCGTTCCCTTTTCTCTGTTTTCATTGAACTACATCCAGCTTTTCTCAGCTCATTTCACCCATTTGTCAACCAGATTTTAAATTCTAATCCTGTCCCTCAAAATGATTGCAGTTCCTCTGTGCTTGACATTCACCCATTAACGATCTGCCACTATGCCTCAAATTAGGGGGTAATCTTCCTAACCCATAAGCCATTTAACAAAGTGTATGTCCAAGAGCTATAAGACACCTGTCACATGCCCTGGAAAGCTGAGAGGAAGGTCAGCTTTAATCATGGCCCACATAGGTTCTCAAGAAGCCCAGTATCTCATTATCAAGATGGCTGTAGGCATAGAGAGAAGTGGCAGCATGGCCCAAACCCATGGCTGTCAACATTTCATCCAGAATTCAGGAATTTCTGTTACCCAGGAGCCACCATATCATCACAGCCCTGCTGCAGGTCATCCCACAAAGACACAGAGTGGGAACTGTGAGCTGTGCTCATAAGCTATTAGTAGCAGAAGAGCCACGTAGCAACTGCCATGCATATATGTGAATATATTGTGGCATGGACTTTTAAACATGTTATTAAACTCAATTATGCCTCTATATGTTATTTCTATTTGTTATATATGTATATATTTTACATGTTATGAAAAAGAATATTAAAAGCCCTGCTCATTTGTGATAAAGATCATTGATACTATGCTATCTATAACTGCCATAACGGAATTTATAGTATAAAGAACTCTCTTCATCTAACCCCAGTCAAATGCATATTGCATCTCCCTCTGGTGGCTTAATCTACGTGCCCATCCTCCAACAGTAAGTCTCTATTGTCATGGGCAGGAGGGTAGTTCACTCATACAAAAGAAAGCTCATTTATGTGCATATCTTTATTTTGAGGTATCTTCTATTTTTTAGCCTGCCTGAATTCTGTACTGCAGCACAACCAAACTCTGGCTTTTGCATACAGAGAATCATGATATACATAAGGAGCAAAATGTGAGCTTACAGTCTAAAATTAGCTAGTTGATGAGCTGGCAGAAACAAAATTCAAGTCTGTCAGACAGCTTCGTAATGTATATTTGTGTTTTTACTTTAAAGAGTAGAAACAACTCAGAGAACAAAATGGTTTTTAGTGGTTTGGGCACCAGAAGTGCTGGGAGGCTTTACAGAATTATAGCCAAAATGCCTTTATGTTGCGTACAACACATACATAGGCGCCATATTTTGGTGTGGTGGCTTATGCTCAAATACTTGTCTAAATCTAAATCTAAATACTCTCATTTAAGCTACTTGTTTTCAGACTTGCATGTAAGTCATCGTCTAGCTAATCATCCATAAAATCAGGTGGTCATGTCTCTGAGTAATTTCTCCCTTCTCTTCCTATCATGAAACGTGCCATATGCCTCTGAGCACAACATGACCACCAAAAGCCAACAACTTAACTACCCTCCACGTTCATTAGACATTCTGCGCTTCTCTCCAGCCCCACGTCCTTCCTCCAGAAGACACATAAAACCAAGGTCTCGGGCACTTGTGTTAATTAACATTCCCATAGTCCTTTTTGCAAAACTGGAGATAATAGTCATGGTGCGCTGGCCAGCTTCCAGTGTGCAAATTACATTTGGCTTACCGCAAATTCCCCTGGCAGCTGGAGATGGCTGAGGTATTCGAAAGCTCTTCATCCTTTGCTGTGCTGTGCAAGCAGAATGAGCCAGGCTGGGGACTGAGCTGTGAGGGGATGCGGAAAGCTCCCATTTTGAAAAATGTACCAGCTAAAGGTATAGTCAAAGATGAAGACAAATACAAGGAGCTTATCCACTGCTAATATGGAAAGAAAAGAGTTTATTTACTTCCCACTGTCTAGTCTCTGGCAATAAATTAACAAGTTTGCCCATTTTTCTTCATTTTTCAGTACACAGCTGCTCTTACAAATCACCAGCCATAAATCTGTTAGTCTGTAACAAAGCCATAATTAAGTCTTAAAATTTAGGTATCATTTTATTTGTTTCATTGTTTCTGGTTCTGTATTCACACTCTCCATGGTCCTAGACAAGACAGTTTTATTCTTAATCAAATGTCTCATGTACAGGTAGCTGAAAACTAAATGGTTTACTAAATTTTATTTTATTTTTTAATAAAGGTTGATGCTCAAATACCTACAGTTGAAATGCCTTTTTAACATTGGTATGAATACAAATTCTGTTTAGGATATTCAGTTTCAGCCCTGAAATTGTTGATAAAGAATTGTCATAAAGGACTTATTTATCTCAAATTGAGAAACATTGAATCAAGTTTTTGACAAATACTTGCTTTAATGTAGTTTTTTTCAGTCTGCTTCTGTTCCATCATAAATCTCTATTTCTACCAGGGATGAAGAGAGGACTTGAAGACTCTGGATGGACACTCCAGGGTCCTTTTGGATGCTATCATGCCCCATCCCTGATATAATTGTTCTGCCATAGCTGTATGGATTCTGTGTAGATGATTCCCTAAAGTCTCAACATTCAAATTCCAGGAGTCAGATTGTAAAATTCCAGCAACACATTCCTTTCTCTCACCTGATTTGGAGAAGTTAATGTAATTACTAGATTACAGAGGGTATTGTCCTTTGATGATGGCTTTATAAACCTCCTGTTTCCTTTGCCTGCTCCAGAGGTTCCTTAATTTTAACAGATTCCTTGAAGGTTGAGAGAGCTGGGACTGTTGGCCTAGAGAAGAGCAGGCTGAGTGCGGGATCTTATTAAACTTTACGAACACCTGAAGGGAAGGTCCAAAGAGAAGGGAGGTGTGCTCCTTTTAGTGATGCCCAGTGACAGGACCAGAGGCAATGAGCACAATCTGAAACACAGGAGTTTCCCTCTGAACATCAGGAAACTTTTTTTTTACTGTGAGAGTGACTAAGCACTGACACAGGATGCCCAGGGAAGTTGTGGAGTCTCTATCCTTGGAGATATTCAAAAGTCATCTGAACACAATCCTGGGCAGCCTCTCAACTCAACTCAAGCAGTGAGTGTGCTTTAACAGGATGGTTGGACCAGGTGAAATCCAGAAACCCCCTTCTACTTTAGCCATTCTGTGATTCTGTGAATTTTCACCTCATTCCTCACTGTTGAGGGTTAGTGAGCAGAAGCAAGATCCAGATGAAAGGCTGTCAAAGAACTGGCAGGATACAACTTGCAGTTTCACTGTTCACATCATGACTTTTGTCTAAATGCGAAAGGAGAGAACTGAATGTAGGACAGCATTTCAAAAAGGATATTGATGGATCATATGAAATGCTCATCTAACCCATTCTATCATTTCTGTTGGTGATGATGCTGATGCTTTAGGGATAGATAAGAAGAAGAAAGTAAGCATAGGAATTCCTCATTCATTAATTGGTATGAAGATTACATGGTTCGCATGGCACAAACCGGGAAGGCACAGACTGGTGCGGCACAGGGGACAGCAGGGTGCAAGGATGCTCATATTCCCATGAAGTCCAACACAAAATTATTTGCAAAAAGTTAGAGTGAATATGCCAGATTTAACCCTGAGCTATTCTGAGGCCTGGGTCTCTGTCAAAAGTATGCTTCAAAGCAACAGGTTGATCTGTTCTGATATAGTTTTTTAGATTAAGACATAAAATTAATGGATTCGAGAGGACAAAAAAGCTATTTTCCACTGAGACAGTGAAGATTTCCTTACTCTTCGAATTCTTTCGTTGGAGTCTTGTGTTACACCCTTTTCTCAGAATTTGGCAGGACACTTATTAAATTGGTTTTGTTTTTTTCATTCAGCTATCAACAAAGACTAGTATTGCTTTGCTTGAAATTTTACATCACTGCTTATTTCAATCTAAAATGGAATTCTCAATTCCTGCTATTAACTTTTCAAAGAAACTAAGTGATATTTATGATATTCTTCTGTGTTTATCTGCAAGATGTCTTTATTTGTCCTAGGCTGTGGATCCCTGCTTGATATTAGATTATTATGGTTTGTTTGTTGAATCTGTGTCTCAGAGATTTGTATTCTGAAACTCCACTAGTGGCACTAACAAAGATTTGATAACTCAGGTGATAAAACAGTTCTGCTTTTAAGTTTCTTATAAAACTTCATTACAAGTGAAATTAATCACTCTAGACTTTAACGTGAAGAGGAGACAGAAGGGGTTATTTGATGGACTGTGTTTGAAAAGCTAGGTAAGCTTTATATTACTCCATAGAATAATAAAAAATTGCTGTGTAAGACCAAGGTCATATCATAACACATGAGCAATAGAACCATGTGCTCATGATGTACTGACAAAGGATGATTGCTCAGCTTTACAATGCATATTGTAACCTTACTCTACTTCATATTTACTCCTATTACATTTGCAGTTCAGCTACCTACTTGAAAACAGACAATGCTTTAGGAGCAGATGGTTTCATTTAGTTCCAGTTAACTTGGGAAAAACCTGTCTTACATGCCTACATGAATTTGGTACAGGGCATGTCCTAAATCTATATTTTCAGCTAAAGTGAGGATGCAACTACTTGTATATATTATCATTCATATTCTTATTTATGCGTCTTGGTTGATGCTTTGAAATTCCTTGAAAGCTCCAGAAATAAAGTATATCCTGCAGGCAAAAGAGAACAACATGTTCTGTTATGTTCAGAAATCCTCTGTCAATGGGAAAGAGTAATCATATTGAGAAGCTGTTCTGTTCAGTAGTGGAAATGAATATCTTTTATTTCAATTTTTTTTCCAGAACACGAAAATATGTGTAAAATGAAATATTTCCAGCTAATATCTATTGGTGCATGAAAGGCTTGTCTGGAATGAGCTGAAGGAGGAGTATGTCTAATTGTGGCTCTGAGGTGGGGAAAGAGAGTTGTTTAACAGGGCCCCTTTTCCTGCTTGCTCATAGAGCACTCAAGCACATAGAGTCACTTACACTTTCATTTAGGCACCCATCTACTTTATTCTACCCTGCAATATTGGCAAATGAATGTTACACAGCTGAGACATGAACTGAGGTTTCCTGGCCCAGTAAGTAGAAGCCATTGGACCATAAACAGAAACAGATGTTTGCACATGTGTGTTATTCACTCAAAGTAGCTAGCTGGGTTTGGAGGTGTAGCTTACAAAGACATAGAGGATGAAATTATTAAATCAGAGTAGGAAATTAATTCTCTCCAATTCTGCCAAAAGGCATTCTGTTTATAATATTTAAGGTCTTGAGTATCTCATTTTGGTAATGCTAAATTGATTCTACATTAAAAATAGCCATTATTTCACCCACTAAATAAATAAATTATCAAATAGAAGATACAGTATCACAAGCACAATGAACAAGACATGTTCTGCCCCTTTCATCATTGTCACTAGGGTCAGATTCTAAGCAGCTGAAAAAAGTGAAGCTCTGTGACTCCATCACTTTGCAAAAGCAAAGTTTGACCACTTAATGCTGTGTAAGTAAAGTGGGAATCAGCACTTAGAGACAAAGTTGCGTTCAGGTGATTTGATGCCATACACATACTGTATTTCATCTCTTCCAGTAAGATGAGAACCAATTTGAAGGTCTCAGTTGTTAAACAGGAATTTAAGTGATAAAAATATTCCAACATGAACAGCACCAAAGCAAGCCTATACAGCTGCTTTGCAGAGTAATTTCATGCAGTCATGGTTGAATGTGATTTTTTTTTCCCCGCACATGCAGAAGGAGATGGCAGATTTAAGTGCTTCATATGATTAAGTAGACAAGGTGGCCATTTTTCTGCATTTATGCAGAAGCAATAAAAATGCGTGGTCATGCACCAAATCCTAGGGTCAAAACTGCAGTTACTACTCAGGCAAAACTCCCATCCATATCTGTAGTTTTTACTGAGCGTGGGCTGTGAGCCTTCTTCCATGCACTTAGCCTGTCCTCGCATGCTCTTAAACAGCACCATCGCGTGGATAAGTGGGGGAGGAAAACAGACAATGATTCACAGTCATTTGAATGCCCCAAAACTGGAGCTGCTCCTTTTTACACCCCAAACCCTGTGAGGATTCAGGAAACAGCCTAGAGGGCATTAGGACAGTCTGACCCATGAGCTGGAGTTTTGCAGGAGGATCTCTGCTGAGACAAACCACACTGCTTTGGCTTGAAGGCATTGAATTGAGTTTTGGGCCTGTTTACCTTTTTGACCCATTTGTGGCTTTAAATGGTAAGTAGCTCAGCATAGTGCAGCTGCACAGTGTATGAGCTGAAGTGCTAAAACTTGAAGCATTAGATAATCTGATAAGAAACAAGGACACATGCTCTGTGGTGTTGCATGCCTGCTGACTGACTTGACCTGTTTTAGGTGGTGCATGAGCAACAGAGGATGGGTTTAGCCCACTCTATTCTGTTTCACATTGAACTTTAAGCTGAATGGACTCTAACTATTAAAATTAATGTCAGAAATGGGAAATATTTTTTTTCACATCAAGCCCTTTTTCATAAGCTTGGTCCCCACACTAGGGAAAGCAGGGAGATGGGAACATGTTCTCAGCCAAATGTGCCCTCCCCTTGTGGATTCCTGCAGGTTTAACCAAGTCTTTGGTGTCCAAAGAAGTCACACACCAAAGCAGCTTTGAGCCTGCTGGTGCCTGCACTGGCCAATTTCCGACTTGTATAATAACAATGAAACATGATTGAGCCGCTTGACATTTACAAAAAGGTGCTTGTTAGAAACAGTTCCTCCCTACTTAATTAACACTAAAACTCTTTAGGTGTTCCACCAAGTACATATTAAAACAGCTGTCCTTTCCCCTGAAATGGAAGTAAACTAGAAGTGAGCTTCAATAAAACCAATGGACTATGACTTCTTCCAAGCACAACTGTAATGAAATGTTACTGCTGTAATATCCAGCTAAATAAAGACTGGTGAGCTGGCTAGGCCAGCTGCAGTGGCAGATGCAGACAGGATCATGGGCTTTAAACAATGCTATCACTGAATAAACACAGACGAGGAGATAACATTTCTACACCTCCCCAGTTTCCATGAAATTAGGTTTTGTTATTCTAAGTCCAAAAGCTGATAATCCTCTCAGTATAAAAGGAATGGTGGTAATTGTTCCATAAATGGTGTCATAAGACACCGTTAGTCATTAGGCAGGAACATTTGGAATTATGTGTCACCCAGCACTGGAAATTGCATTGCGTATTTGAGTAGGCTCGGTGCTTTAGTTAGTGGCAGAGATTCCCTGCTGGTTTATAGTTTTTTACCTGTGTGTCGTGCTTTCCTTCTTAAGACAGTTAAAGTATGATGGCCACAGCCAAACTGGAATCCTTCATTATGGAAAGTAAATACCAAGTAAGGTAATACCAGTAAATACCAAAGCAAGAATTGACTAAAGGAGTAAGTTAACTACTTCAATACAAATATAGAAGTTCTGTGTTAGATGTGGCCACAAAGAAAGAATGTACATCATTTACAATATACTGAGGTTTCAAAGTTAAACACCACACCAAAGTGAGGTTAAAGTTTAAAAATCCATTTGTCTATTGCATACAATGTCAATTAACAGCATCTAACATGAAAACACAATGAAAAAAATGTCAAAAATATCCATAAAGTTTTTTGAGAAATTATGTTCATCTGAAATGTTTAAATCTCATCAACATTTTCCAAAGAAAAAAAGTAATAGTGTTGCCAATCTTCACAAGTGTCCTGGGTTCAGCTGCAACAGATGATAACAAACCAGATTCTACAGAAAATAAATACCGAATAAGTATAAAAATTTATCTTGCATCCCAATCTAAGTGTCAAAATGTATAATGATCCAAGCTCAGAGTCTTCCAATAACCTATAGGTCCCTTGGTGTTCATGGATTGGGTTTAGATGCATATTTGATCTTTTCAGCATTTGTTTTTTTTTTTATCCTCCTTAAAACTGAACTTTTTGCCCCATTAAAAATGGCTTGTCAAGATAAGAATCTATGTAGTTAGGATATAATAATGCATTTAACAATGATGGGGATGATTTGGTTACACTTGGTCATATTAAGTAACAGCATTTTTCCCAGCAAGAAGTTCCACTGAAATCAAAAGGCCACTTGGCACTTGGGTAGGAAAGTACTCCCATGCCATAATGAAGATGACTGAGTCCTACCCCTGTGCGTTTTATTGGATAGTACTTGGCCAGCATCTGAACAGATGATTAAGTACTACTATTGGGGAAGATAAATCATTGCAAATTCACCAATGTCTGCTAAGCTTATTTTTATAGTATTTTTAAGGAAGGAGCTTTAAGCTCAGCTAAATATTGAAGATGACAGTTTCAGTGAAAATAACCAGTCACTGGGAAATAAATGAAATGTGCACAGATATTGCTTTTAAAGACAAACTTGGTTGCCAGGTTTTTAAGGGCACACTGAAAACAAACCATCAAAATGAAACCTGGTTTATCTTTCAGGAATTCATACAGAGCCCATGGAAGAGTGCCATGAAGATTTGCATTTGCCTGTGGGACCTTCAAGCTTTTCAGAAGCCAATGGCCAAGCTCCACAAGCAAGAGCAGGAGGAGGCTGCAAGTGTGAGAAAGTGTCTCTTGGTCCCCCTGTTGCTGTTTCATATCCTGCACCTTCCCCCACTTTGTTTGTTTGCACCAAAGAATCTTTGTCTAGCTGTAACATCCCCATGTTCCTGCTAGGGAATGACAAAAGTTCTGGGGAGTATTAAAACTTTTTATTATAAATGAATAGAAGAATGCAATGGAGAAGCAGAAGTGATCCCTTTAGTTTAATATAAATATCCTATAGCAATCAGTCTAGGACAATAGGCACAGATACCTGAAGGGTAAATATGTTTTATTATCTTTTGGGCCAGCCACAACAGTTTATCTTTTAAGAACAAAGTCAAGGAAATGTTAACGTTCTGCTCATCCCTACTGTATTACAAGAGGGGGGAGGGGGTGATTGTTTACCATTTCTTATATCACCGAGCAATTAAGCTTCCTTCAACTAACGTGATGGATTTGTAATGAATTTGGCGAAGTAATCCATGCATAGATCCTTACCAGGTATCAGTTATGTGTTTCATCCAGGGCATCCATTAATCAAAAGGGTCCAGACTGTTGTTAAGTTACATGCACATATTTCTACTTAAGTAGATTTTTTGATAGAAATATTTAGAGAAGCCAAAGCTAAGAAAATAGCCTCAGATTTTTCATAGAATCATAAAATAGTTTGGAACTTTTAAATAGGATCTAGTCTAGTTTTTACTGCTTTAGTAATTCACTTAGTTGTTTGATCATGCAATAAAATTGTAATTCTAAATAGCAACATCATGGTTTTTCACCATGGAAATGAAATATATGGCCTCACAAATTCTTCACTACACACTGAAAAGCAACTGACATTTCCTTAACCTCAGCTTTCCTAAAGAGATATCAGCTGTACCAAGAGCAGTGATTAAAAAACACACAAATGTAATAAAGTTATTTGAATTTCATGCACTATAATTTTTTAATCTACTATTTCCATGGAAAGATAACCTGGCATTGAAGAGGCCAGCCTAAATCTTAAGAAAGACAGATTTGGTTCCTGGCTTTTTCTCCCTGGTTCCAACCTTGTAGCTTACCTGAATAAATGGACCTACTGAGTACTTGTACCTTTTTTTTAGTTTTTTTTTTCCTAAATTAATAAACAATAAGAACTAGTTAAAAAGTAACAAAACAGCTCTCAGTTTATGTTAATCAATTTTAGTAGTATTGCAGCATCCAGTGCTAGCACTGTTGTTTTCCCTGTACTGCTAATACTGCCTGTTTCTAGTCAAGAAGTGCTAATAAACAGAATGATCATTTCTTTCCACCAGTCATTCTAAGCCAAGTTCAGGGAGTTTTGGCTGTTTTCATGTGTGCATTACCTGACAGGTCAGAGGTTGATTTATATTCACAGCTGTACACACACATATCATCATAGCTCAGAGCAGAGCAGGAGGATAATCTAAAGTTGACTCACACTGGTATGACCATGTTGGTACGCTGGGAAATCCTGAAGAGATTTGCTAACTGATGAGAGTTTAGTAAATCACAGGTTATCCAGCTTCGTTGAAATTACATGAAGGAATCATGCAGAGTTGTCAGTTTAAGAGACAACTGCATACTGCTATAATCCCTACATTGCAGATAAAACATGAAAACATTTGCTCTCTGGTTGGGCCATAACAATGTTTTGGGATTTTTTTCTCATTTTTCAATTTTCATAATTATTATCTGTAATTTATCAGGGTTGCAATTTTTTCTGCTTTGTCTTTATACACAGATTGACTGTTTGTTCCTCCCAAGGACATCTCCCTTGTTGTCAGACAATGACAGGATCAAATAAGGAGGGTTTAGACCCTTTTGTTTCTTTACAATTAATAAATAGGCTGAAAACGGAAAAAAAGCATCTTATTTAAGCCTCCCTTCCCCTCATGACAGTAGCTTAAAGACAAGCCAAACAAAGCATTTATAGCACTTCTTATAATTATTGTTGTGCTTAATGAAATCATGGAAATTTGTCAAAGAGGTGTCAGTCTCTGGCTACTATAGCTCATACTGCAAGTGGCAAGTAGCCACAAGCAAAGGAAGCCCATTCAAAGCTGCAGTTCTATATCAGGCACCTCTGTGCTGGGACCAATCTTCAAAAGACACTCAGGGTACATGTTGCAAGTGTTCAGCATCTGTAGGAAGGATCTATAAGTACTTAATGGGTCCATTTATGCACTATCTGAGCAGAATTTGAAAAAGTCTTTGTATCCTTTGAATATACTCTTCTGAATATCAATCCTGTTATTTAGGCAGCTTCAGTGTGACTTGAACTGTCCTGAAACAACATGGCCAGAAAAGCCATTTTTCAAACATGTAGGTGTTTGTGTATGAGGACTCATTCCTATGTGGCTTGTGACCACAGAAAGACAGAGAGCAGCTAAGGGAAACCCTTTGCAGCACAGTTCTCTGATTTATGCGATGATGCTATATTATGCAGGAACATTACTTCTGAGCTGAAACCAACTACACAGCTCAGTGTAGTTCAGTGTGCCTGAGCCTGACCTATGCTTCCCAGTGTGGGTAGACACCCCAAAAATATCCCGTTACAAAACTGAGAGCTGCTGAATCATCCTCTCCAACTCTAGGTGCTTCACCTTATGCCCTCCCAGGTATGCTACTTCAGTATATGTGAGTAGCACACCAGAATGTAGCAGATAGTGAATTTATTTCTATATGGTGCTCCTGAGACAATATCAGTAATCATTCTCTTTCTTATTTATAATACTGGTGTTGTATTTCTTTATATTGAACTTACCATCATCTGTTCAGAGATCTATGGAAGAGCTCATCTCTCATAAAATAAGTAAAATTATGGCCATGTTTTCCTTCTGCTGTCCCTCCCTAATGGAACTCTTGCCATTTTGAGTAATGAACCTCTACTTTAATTCCTCCTTCTTTTCTGAAACAACAAAAGAAGAAACTGGACTATAAATTCTGCAGAAAAAATAAATTACTTTTTTGTCTGTTTTGCCTGATTAAGTGTTCTTTATGCTTATGCTTTTCTCAGGAAAAATAAAATAAAATCTGTATTAGTGCTTCAGCTGAATTCATAATTTCTTTTTATTTGAAAAGTCATGCAAAGAAAGGGTTATTGAAGAGGTAGCCAAACACTCTTGGAGAAAGGTCAGGCTGCAGGCCTCTTCAGTCCATAATTCAGCTAAACAGGACCAGAAGCCAGTCAAAAGTCAGGCAATCAAACAACAGTACTGAGACATATTTTTGCAATTCAGTATGATCAATGGATATTATTGCACAGAAACTACATACCCTAAAAAAAAACAAATGAACAAATAAGCACACAAAATATGGAAACCTCATTACTAGGAAGGTAAAGTATTATGACTGTGGTTCAAACCACCTGTGAAAAGTTGCTTGGGGAAAAAAAGAAGAGTGAATATTTGTAGAAGACCATTCATCTACATCTGGCTATATCCGTCTATTTCAAGTCCTCAGTCTCTGAAAAAGAGAGTAATTGTAATAAAAGGGAAATACACCTGATTTCTACTTTAGACCAGCACCAATAATTATAGTCAAACAGTAATAGAAACAGAAGAAAGCAGAGACGATCTTTAATTAGTCCAGGAGTTGGTAGAAACCCTTATTCAAACTCTTCTTTCTCTCTTCCTCAGCCATCTTAATGCTCAGTCAGTAAAAACCTAGTTCTGTGACAACAAATGGGTACGTTCCCAGCAAATTCGTAACCTAAATTCTGTTGCATTATTTTGCTCTTAATGCTATGTAATTGATATGACTTGAGCACAGTCTTGCATGTGGTTTGTTGGACCAGGTATGAGTTCTCATTGTCTCATTGAGGTGGACATCGCAAAGCTTGTCTGCATCACTGAGAAAGCCAGCACTGTGAATATAGGGGCTGAGCCCACACTTTACACCAACCTGGCTGTGAGACCAGCTTGCATGGTCAGTCTTTTTTCCCATTCACATGTCAAACACGCACATACAGGCTCATCCCTGGTCAGGCACCATCACCAGAGCACACAGTGAGCTATCGTTCCTGAGATGTTTCATTTAAAAGTCTGATTGATCTGATATGAGTCTGAATGTGCATCTGGGGTTGCTTTCAGCACCAAGCAGGGTGGATCTGGTGACAGGTCATCTGTGAGACTGTATCTAGAGTGGGCAGATCATTTAGTGCTTCCTGTCACTTCAGAAACAAAACTTTGAGCTACATAGTCACAACCAGAGACTTACTATTCTCCACTGTTAGCCTTAGTGGGTAATCTTCTACACGCTTCTGGAATATGACCAGCCTTTTAATACACTTGGAGAAGGCTTTTTGTTCCTGGTTATTTGGAAAAAAAAAAAAAATCATCACAGTGAATAATAGTTTTCACTAATCAGTTTCTTTTTTTAAAAAAGGCATTAGTTTACTGCTTTCAGTGAGCTATCGTTCCTGAGATGTTTCATTTAAAAGTCTGATTGATCTGAACTTTGAGGGCTTCAGCCATGATGTGATCATTATTAAGTTATCATATGCAAAACACAGCATGTTTTTCACAGTTCCTGTCAGCTGCTGAGACAGATTCTTTCCTGATAAAACATACAATGAGCTTTGACGATCACACAGTCAAATGTTCACCCACTTGTCCACATACCCATTTGCTTAAATATCTTTATGCTCACTTTGTCTCCAGGCATGTTTGTTAAGTAGGATAAACTGCTGTGCAGATGTATTAATCTATCATCTCCAAAATATATTAAAGATAGAAGGTTTAAACCAAAGGTTAATGAATAGCTGTAAAATCTGAGAGTCAGTTCAAGATCTTAGAAGGAAACTTTTGGCCCTGTGGCTAAGTGTATGCCTAAAGAGAAATGGAGTAAAGACCAAGAAAGCTTAAGACTGTATTTGAAGGCCTAGTGAAAGGGCATTGCTGCTGTTTGCCCTTAAAACTATCCTACAAAGGCTGTTATTTCCCCCAAATTTCATGAGTGTTATTTAGCAATTTGCTAGTAAGGGAGAAGCACATTTTCAGCACAGTCACTGCTCTGTTCACATTAGGTATCTTGCAATTTGGAGCAGTCACTAAGAGCACAAAGGATACATTTGGTCTAGCTCCAGGCACAAATACCAAGAAATGCTTGAAAACAGAAAACAGTATAGATTGTCTAGGAAGAGGTTATTCTGTCCAACCTACTTAGTTATCATGCCGAGTAATAAAGACATAAGAGTTTCAATAAGTGTGAGCATTTTCCTGGGCCACCTAACCATACTGTTATCCCAGTAAACATTGTTCAGTGGTATTTCTGATCATCTTTCTCTTCAGTTTCTTAGTTTCTGAAATTCCATGTGTGAGTTGACTTTCTAAAAACATTTCTATAATGACACATGAAATTGTAATGGAAAAAGTAAGAGATTAATACAGGAATTGTAATGTGCACAAGGAAGAGGCCAAAGAGAGAGAGATATTTTTGCTGAGACAGGAACTACTGTACTGCAAAGAGGCTATCAGTGACACTCCTGAAAGATTTTGGGACAGGTCTGACTTGATGTTTTCTTGGAAACTGTTGGCATAGTTACAATTGAGTCTGATATCTGCTGATGTTGGGGTGACTCAATATCAGATGGGAGGTTTGGGTGACATACTCAAATCTATGAAGGAATATGACAAAATACAAAAATACAAAGTGCAAATGCCTGTGCTGAAAGACAAATTGGAAGAATTTCTGCAGCAAGCAGGGAGTTCCTTATCTAGAAGCTGCATAAGAGGGTAAAAGGCTTGGATGAATCAAGGATGTAATAGAAGGAAGATTTCATAGGAAGAAGCAGTATTGTAGAGTATTAAAAATGGCAACTGTTGGGCACCAAATACTTCTTCTGGTCTGAAACAGAAGCAGTAAGCATGAAGCAAGAAGTCTGTGTCAGCATAGCTGAAAAAAAAACCTCAAAAAGTAAAAGTCTGAGACTGTAAGTATCTCTTAAACCAGCTCTGTCATCAGATCAACCAAAACATGGAACTGCACCCATCTATTATCTCCATTAGACATGTCAGTCATTAATAACCATATATGCCTTCAATGTAGTGCAGCTGTGAAAAAATAAATGCAATGCATTTACTGTGTCTCAGACAGGGTGCTTAGAGCCTGAAAAGTGTTGTTATTTTACCAAAAAAATGTTAAGATTTCATCTGGAATAAAATTTATGACTGGGGGTCTAGAGAGGAATTTAATCTGAACTAGGTGTTTAGATGATTTGCTAAGAGATACAGAGAAGTCAGTCTTAGAGAAGAGCATGTTTAGTGTACCAAAACAAAGGCTGAGAAGTAAGTAGGATTGTTCACTGCAAAAATATTGGAAAAGTAAATGCTGGGAAAGAGAGGGAGTGATTTAGGGAGAGGGACCATGTTTGCACAAGAAGGTAATCAGGAAATTGAAATAAGAAGCCTAAATGAAACAGACTTTAAACTTAAGACTTCTTTATCTATCCAAGAAAGCATATTTTCAACAGCTGTGTAGTGGGATTTGGGGGGGGGGGGGGGGTGCAACCCAATATCCCTGGTTTTCAACCTGATTGACTTCTGAATGGGTTTCAATTATACAAATATTTTATAGCTACATTCTCAAATTTTTGTTCACCACAGACAGCTAAACATATTAAGGCTGCTCAGGTTTACAGAGGATGGGTAGGGTTTGTGGATAGGAATCTAGTGAGAGAACAAAGACAGTTATTTAAGTAATCAGACCCACAATACCGATAGTGAATCCTTGCACAAAGACTCAGAAAATACAGTTTGTATCAACTCTGTGTGCAAATATGCCTCTACAAAAGATTCATCAGTAGCAAATAACTTAGGTGACTATTTTAAAAAGTCACCTTAAAACTATAAATTTACTGAGTAAATTATTCAGTATGGATTGTTCATGCAGCTCTTCCTTTGATGTGTGAGAAGAATGAATTTAACTATTTTGAAACCTCATACGTGCTCCTTGTAATCAGTGAAGTTTCAGAGATAATAGAATTTATTCATGAAATTTACACTTCAGTGGTGTAAGAAAATGGTACAAAATCATAAATGCAAGATCACAGAAAATACTGAAGCAAGTACTTGCTGCTATTCAGCTGATGATTTTGTTTACATCATAAGCCATCATAAACCTAAGATACAGTTGCTGTATCTCAGTGACATGGGGTAGCATTTGGAGGGGCCAGCATTACCATGTTGGTATTTTACACAATGACTGGTGAAATCACTGTCCCTGGGATCTGCCTTTAAGTGGCTGGCCTATAGACCATTGAAAATGTAAAAGCTCTTTCTAATTGCCATGGGCTTTGAATAGTGCCTTCAATACCATATGATAGTTGAAGCAATTTCATTGAATTGCAGAAATAGTGTTCACTTCTTATCAAGTTGGACATGCTGGAGCTGGTCTTATTTAGTATTTGAAGAAAAAAACCTCTAACATTCCCAAACAGCCTTCATAGATTATGAATCAAAAGGTATCTTGCAGTCTGGCCTTGAGCAGAATACTGGCCATGGGATTTCTTGTTTGAACCAGTCATAGAATAGTAGAATGTGTTGGGTTGGATGGGACTTTAAAAATCATCTAGTTCCAACCCCCCCTGCCATGGTCAGGGACCCCTCACACTAGAACAGGTTTCTTAAAGACCCGTTCAGCCTGACCCTGAACACTTCCAGGGTTGAGGCAGCCACAACTTCTGTAGGCAACCTGTTCCAGTGTCTCACCACCCTCATAGTGAAGGCTTTCATCACAATACATAATCTAAATCTACCCTCCTTCAGTTTAAAGCCATTCCTCCTTGACCTATCCCTATGTGCCCTTGTTCATCTCCAGCTTTCTTGTAGGCCTCGTTTTGGAAGGCTGCTATCAAGTGTCCGCTGAGTTGTCTATCTGTCAAATCCGTGTCTCTCCAGTTCAGAAACAAGGATGTTGTGTGGGACACTGCCAAACACTTTGCACAAGTCCGGGCAGATGATGTCAGTCACTCTTCCCTTATCCCCCATAGTACTTTAGAAAGATGCGACTGTATTTTACTTCAGTGACAAGGAGTCAAGAACAAATCTTGAAAGTTGTTGCAGTGAATCATTCACTATCTCATCATATCCCTTACTTCAAATTTATCATGTATCTACCTGGTTTACTAAAGTATACCTAATATTTCAGTAATCTCCAGTTATTCTATGTGCCCAAATAGGGGCTATTGTGGCTTTTGCCACAGCCCCTCCTGTTGTCAGATGGTCATTTTTCATAATAATGGAGCCAGTTTTAAAAACTACTTCCCAGTGCTGAAGCAGAACTTTCATTCTTCATAGCTGAATGTCTGGTTTGCTTGGTTGCATATTATCAAAACACATAGGGGGTTTTGCGGTAATCTGCTCACTTATCATGCTATCCAGATCATTCCCTATAAGTAATTTACCTTCTTTGTTATTCATCATGTCCCCATTCTACATGTCACCTGCAAGTTCTGTCACTAATGATTTTAGATTTCCTTACAGATCATCAACAATCTTCCAGAATTTAGGAAGATGCACAGCTCTCATCAGCCTCTCACCAGAAATTAATGTATTTTCTAACGAATTCTAATCCATAATTATATGCATATATCATATGTAACTGTGAGATAGCTGTTTATTTTATGTGTGCCAAACGGATTTTAATTTTTCTTTTTATTTATCAAATAACATGCATCCCAAGCCAAATCCCTTACAGATCCTTAATACTGGACACACTACCATAGAATCATAGAATGGTTTGGGTTGGAAGGGACCTTCAAGATCATCTAGTTCCAACTCCCCTGCCATGGGCAGGGACACCTCAGACTAGACCAGGTTGCTCAAAGCCCCATCCAGCCTGACCTTGAACACTTCCAGGAGTGGGGCAAATACAGCTTCTTTGGGCAACCTGTTCCAGCATCTCACCACCCTCGCAGTGAAGAATTTTTTCCTAATGTCTAATCTAAATCTCCCCTCTGTCAGACCATGCCCTGATGCAGCCACATCAGGGAAGAGGGAGCTGCAGTCATATTCTGACTACTGTATATCATGTCTGGCTGTGTTACTGTGGGATCTACAGCCATACTGCAGTCCATTGAACCAAAGGACCATACAGTGGTCCTTTGAACATTTAGACACGGTACATTATATCAGCGTTGTGATCTTTATCAACCAAGTTTAGAAAGTCATGGGCTTGTAGTCTGACAAGATTCTTTTCCCGCTAACTCAGCCTTGTTATTTTAGCCTCCTTTCTTCCTAAGTTAATTGAAAACAATACTAGCCAGCCATTATTTTGCTTGGGAGGAATGTCAGGGTCATATCACCTACTCTATTCCAAATATTAGACCAGCATTAGCTTCCCTTTGGCCTTCTGGATTTTTCAATCAACAATATAACCAGTTCCTCAGACAGCTCTTTTGAGATGTTTGCTTGCAAGTAATCCAGATGCAGTATTCAACTTTAATTTAACTTAATGCTGTTTTTAATAATTGACAGAAAATACTTTTTTCCTCATTGGATAAGATTATCCTTGTTCTCATTTATATCTAGTAAAGTAGCAGCACCATTACTAATATTTTCTTTGTTCTTTTGTTCTTATTAGCTTTAATGCTGCAGGCTACATATTTGTTCTTTTCCTTCTCTACCAGTTTTCTGCAATCCCCAGTCTCTAATTTCTATTATTTTCTAGTAAATCCTCAACATTTCTACCTGTTGTAAAAATAGTTTTATTAAGATACATATTTGTTTCCCAACTGATAGACTGGTTTGGTTTTTTTTTAGTAGAGGGACTACAGCAGTGCTGTGGATTGCACAAACATGTTGAAAAACAGTCGTGACTTTAAAGCAATGGGGTTCTCAGACCTTTTTGGAGGTACCCTGCCCAGGATATAGTCACTTCAGTTCCCCACTGTTTTTCCTCTGTCCTCCAGTACTGGATGAGCAGTTCCCCCACTAAGGCATGTACCCTGTACGGCATAACCAGAGAGCAGAGGTATAGGGGCACTGGGAACAGACTGGGGAGATGCTGAAGAAGATGTGGCGGCAGGGCTCTGGGCTACAGGCAGCAGAAGTGGGAGACCAGGGCTGTTATGAACTGTCCCATTAGTACTTGTAAGCTACAAGGATGTAGTAGTTTTTCCACCACATGGGCCTGCCACACTCAGTTCCTTCTGGTCATATCCCTGATCTGCTCCCTGTAGCAAATGTCCCCCAGATGTCCTCAGGCAGAGCCACTTTTGATTTGGCATGTTGGTTATGATACTGTATGTAAGGGAGAAGTTTCTCCCAAGGTACTTTCTTAATACTGTGAATCATTCAAAGACAGTTTAAATCCTTGTGACAAGAAGCATAAGGAAATGTTCACAAAAGCTTCTGCAAAAGCAAGGTGCCATGATTTGTATGCGACTTTTCCCAGCTGCTTGTAAGGGAACAAGTTTTATGATCAATTTGGTTTTCTTTTGTGCAGGAGGAGGTTCCTTTCCCTTGTTCTTCCTCCAGATTGCCTCAGTAGAGACAGACAGTGTGTCTCTCTAGGGAAGGAGAAACCTTTGGGCACAAGGGCAGCTGGAGTGCAGATACAATGTCAGATGTGTTTTAACACAGCTGGCAAAATGCTATAAAATGCTATAAAACAGGGGGGTTAGTGTTTGATTGAGGAGGGATTTGCATGAATTCCAGATGATCAATCTTGTTATGTTCACAACAAGTGTGTCCCCATGCACATGTAAAACAAATCCTGACTAACCTGGGGAGTGAATAAGGGCACGTTTGCTTTCCTGGAAGTCTTTTGTTTGCTTTTCCATTCAGATCTCATGTGTCAGGTCATACACAGTTTCTGTCAAGCTCATGAGATTAATATGGGACTTTATGGCCACTATGGTGTAATAACTTCATTTCACCAAAATTGAAGGATATGTATGGAAGAAAATGAAGTTAAAATGACAATGACTAAAAGTAGCCTATCTGAGTCTTTAGAGATTGATACAGATACTTGCATTTCAAGGCACAAACTAACCTTTGAACTGGAAGTTAGGAAGGAGTCTTTTCTATAGGCAGGTCATGCTTAATTGTTTTTAAAGCCTTTCTTGTCACGTTCTCTAATGTAACTGCTGCTGGCCAGGGTCATAGACAGCACTGCAAGAGCTGCATTCCTGGCTTGAAATGGTGCAGCAATTCCTGAATTCCTGTCAGTCACTATTAATTTACTTCATTATAAATAAGATTGGGATCAGGCCCTTTGTATTTCACAGAGAGCAAAGGTTCCATTCTTTTGCAAGGCATCAGCATTTTAGTGTTAAAAAGCCTAATGTCCCTACGTAGTCTCCACAAAAGCTGTACAGGAGCACTAGCCTCTGTGGACTAAGCTTTTTATTTTTCATTCTCCACAAGTGATATTACAGCTTAAAGCTACTTACAATACAGAAAGGTGACTAATAAATGAAACAGAAACTGGGAGCTGGAAAGTACCAGGATGAAAGCCATGCACAAACCCATCAGTTTTAGCTGGAAGGTGGCAGGAACTAAATCCCACATTTTTTATTTGTTGAGCTCCCTGTCTCTGAAGCTGGAACAGAGAAGAAGAGAGCATTGGGTTTGTTGCTCACACCCCAGGAGTTATTGCAATTGAAACTGAAAGACTTCGGTATTTCAAGTGAAATATTCCAACTGTTGAAGACTTAACATTCAAAAGCTCCAGCTATAGTCAGATTTTAAAACCAAATCGCTTCCTAATTGTATTATAGCAAATATTATAATCAAAGACTTGAAACGATGGGCCCTGTTTGGGAACTGAATCTACTGTGATCTGCTGAGGACAACAAAAAGCAGCAAGACATCACATATTTTTTAACCTTGATATGGAGACGGACACAGTCTGGGCAGCAGTTCTGGAACTTGAAAACACCTTTGAAATGAAGCCCACAGTGCAAAGCAGATATCTCCAGAGTAGCCAGGGCACTGGCAGAGACCGCATTAGTGTCGAGCTTGAAACATGTTCCCCAGGCTGGTACCAAGCCCGTTAGCCTTGCTGAGAGGCTGAGTTCACTCAGTGGTGCACAGCACCACACTGGCATATCTTGGCTGCTCCTGGTGGAGTGGCCACAGTAGTGTGTGGACAAACCCTGGGTTTGCCATGCTTCTACTGATTGCCAGGTGCTGTAGGTACGGCCTCAATTTCATCTTCCCAGAGAGGCCAGAACTCTGGAAAGCAACCTACCGAAGCAGAGAACCAGGAATTAAGATTCTTGCACTTATTTATTTCATCAGGGCTTGGGGTAACTGAACCAGTGTGCCTCAAATTACTCACCAATAAAGTGCAAGTAACTGTTAGTCACAGGAATGCAATGATATTCACCCTTTCCTCTTGCTTTGCAATCCTCCCGTTAAGGCATTTATTTCAGTGCAGGTACTTTCCAGGTGGTTATTGTCTGAATGAGATGCGAGCAAGATTTGTTTTGTTAAACATTCACTGTCATGCTATTTGAAAATCTCAGTCTGGATTTACTAACTGGCTATTTTTTCATTTCACACAAGGAAGAACATCCTAAATACCAAACAATCTGTGAAGTGTGTTTAAGCACAGTATTACTGGAACAAGATTGCTGCATCATTTGTGAACTTTCCCATGGGGAAACAAAAAGGAAAGCTGTAATAAATCTGCAGGTAAATCTTGCTTTAGTGGAGATCAGTCAGAGACATCCTTCATTTAGATGCACTAATTTATTCCTAAACCCAACAGAAAGTATTATCAGTGCCAGGATTTTGCAGAGGTTGAGGAAATTAGTAGAATGAAAGTAATTTCCTAGCACTCTAATGACAAAAAAAAAAAAATTAAATTGCTCTATTGTTCATGCTGGCTGCAAGAGAAGCACTGAGCAAGTGAGCTACCCCATGGTGTCTCTATAAGGACAAAATATTCCTTATTGTAGGAGGATGTATGTGATTCCACACAGTGACAAGGAAGAGAATCTCAGAGGGAAGAACACATAGGGTGATGTCTACATGGTCTCTTCTCTCTGTAGGTAGTTAATGGAGGGATTTATCAATGAGAAAAGTGAAAATGGCTTATACTGAATTGTGCCCTGAAGGAGGAAGGTTTGTATTTAGTGAGGTTTTTTATTGTTAATTTTTACCATAAGATAATGTGAGTTTCTCTCAATGAGTCACTTTTTTCTTACCAACTTTAAAGTTGAAAACTCCTGAGCCAAAAAGCTATGATTTCCGAATAAAAGCAAGATAGAGGGCACTGCTGTGCTTTGGACTCCCATAAAAAGCTTGCTCTACTATGCTTTCTACTGACTGCAGTTGCAAAGGTTCAGCTCATCTGTTTGTGGGCACCTATAATACAGCCATCTACACTACAGCTGCTTTTCTGAGGTCTCACCTAGTCACTTCAGTCAAAGAGGACAGTCAGTGATTCTGCTCACCTCAGAGCAGGAACCTGTATTTTATCATATGAATCACACCTTAACTCTCCTGAATATATTGACCAAAAATTATTTGGCTGCAATGAGAGCTCAGGACAATGAGCTTGAGTCACACACCTTTGTTGCAGTGACCTAGCTTTCAGCAAGATGGATTGCGTCCAAATTTCTGCTACTGGTGATGGTGACAGACTAGCTACAATGAGGGAGCAGAGAACTGCTCCTTTCCTGTGGACTTTATACAGATGAACATGCCATGGATGGGAACTGGAGCTCTTCCAAGGCTTCTCAACATGCTGCACCCAAAGAGGAAATGTTGGTTTGTTCCAGCTGCAGAAACACCATGGTGGAGGGGCAGAGACTGTCATAGAATAGACTATTTCAGTTGGAAGCGATCTAGAACAGTCATCTGGTCTAACTGCCTGATCAATTCAGAGCTTACCAAAAGCCAAAGCATGTTGCTAAGGGCAGTGTCTGAATGCTTCCTAAATACTAATAGACTTGGGGCTTGTCAGCCACCTTTCTGGGAAGGCTGTTCCGGTTTTTGACCACCCTCTCAGTAAAGAAGCTGAATGTTTCCTAAGTATAATCTAAAGATTTGGTACCACATGTCAGAGGCATGGAGTGTAGGAGATGGCTATCACTGCTAGGCAATATCCTTACTCTCCTTGCTGGGTACCGATGCTTTACACAATCCAACCCCACTATAAATGAAAAAAAAGATAAAATACTGTGGGTCCAAGTCATGTTTGCAGTCCCCACATGTGCCTCAGATCAGGTCTCCATGTGCCTTCCTACTTTGCACATGGCTTTTGCTAGGATTGTGGAGAACGTTTGGTGTGCAGTGGTAAAACAAGTTTCAGCAGCTATTTCAACATGTGCAGCTTAACGCCAAGGGAAAGGTATGCATGAAGTACCATCTACTCTGGGAAAACACCAGAACCAGTATGTTATGTATATTTCCACTTGGGGGAAAGAAAGCTGAAGTACAAAAAGTTAAAATGTTTTTAAAAACTTATTTATGATATTTCCTCACTGAGTTTCATATTTTCTGTGGGGTTTTGTGGGGAAATCTTCTGTCTTGGATCCATTTTGGGTGTGGGATGGGGAGGGAATTAAAACAGCAGTATTACACCTGAATCAGAAAATCTCGTTCCTTTCCCTCATTACCTCTCCTCCTTTAAGAAACAGCCACAATAAAGCCTCAAATTGTGATGATTATGTCCTTTCACATTGTCATACAATTTAGTTAATATTGAAAAACCATAATTTGGATATCAGTTACAACATTTTATATCAAGTATAGCTTCTCTAATGCCAATGGCTTTGCAGCAGTATATGACTACAGTGAGCTCAGAATGAGCCTTGAAGCCTTCATTATACTCTGAAAAATGTAATTTTTACTCATTTATCTCATTCTGAATTTCAATGAAGCCTTTAGTATTATCTCTCAATTCCAGTTGTAAGTATTGATAGTAACCTGCTGTATGACACATATAATATCTAGCATTGTCTCTTGCACCATACGAATCAGTTTCCTGTAAGTAAGAATGAACTTGAGGTAATCTTTGAAAGTGAGCATTCATTTGGGCTAGACAGCATTTGGTGGTTAATGTTTGTAACTGCTGTAGGGTTGGATTCAAATCCAAATAAAGTCGCTTCATACCAGTTCTTTTGGTAATTGGCCTGTATCATAAGACATCAATGCAACATAGATATATGACAGTACACAGTGAGGAGAGGCCAGAATTCAGGCTATTTATAGAAATGGTGCATTTGGTAACTATCCAACCTAATTCTTGTTTAGGGTTTGCTATTGCTTTCCACTGCTGAATATTTGGGCTGTTCTCCTGCTCTTATGATTAAGCTTTCATGAAAGAGGCAGCTGTGTGGGAGGCTTGGAAGCACAGAGCATAGAGGATCAAGACTTGACTTGGTATATAGCTGTTAAAAATGCTTAGGGCCATATTCGGATCCACTTTTGAGAGTTGCAACTCCGCTGGTGTAATTTAAGGATGTGTTTAGAAGTAGAAAGAAGCTTCTCTTTGGATTGCCTTTTTAATGTAGTATCTTAAAGAGCATTTTGAAGAACTGTAAGTGAATCCACATCCAGAATTACATTGCTAGTAGCAGCTCTTGGAAATGTCAGCAAAGATAACTGAATCTGACATATTGTTAAGTTTCGATCACTCCTGTGTCAGCGAGACTGAACTTTGCAGAGCATCATTAGCTCATGTCTCATTCTGCAGACAGGAACAATAAGAGGTTTACATTTAAAAAAAAACAACAACACAAACAACCAGTAGTAATGACTAGGAACATTTATAGAAAGAAACGGCCTACTGTGTTTATAATAAGGAAAACTAAGTGCCTTAGTAACATACATGATCCTTTAGACACTTTCGCCCTCCACAGACAAGGCCATTACTGAAGACTGCAAGCAGAAATTTGGAGAATCTCTGCTTCTTGGCATCAGTTCTGATCAGTTCTATTACATTGATTGGATCTCTGCATATCAAAGAGAAGGTGGAATACAAAAACGCAAACTGCATCATTAGGCCAGACAGTAGCAGAAGCACAGAGCTGTCACCTCTCCAAATTAGTGAAAATTGAAAGAGAAGAAGGGACACAGGCAAGCAAACAAAAAAATAAAAGAAATAAATGAAGAGGAAATTATCCTTCTACCTCTCTGCTTTTAGCATTTTTTAAACAAGGAAAATTCTTCAACTCCAAATCCATCATCTTGTATCCTGTAATTACTGCCAGCCATATCTGTTCAGGCAGATGTTATTCTAAATGGATAAGCATAAAGACTCTGATGCTTTTGGTAATAAGTGTGACTGAAAGAGGAATATCATTATCTGTTGATTTATATTTACCACTCCTTGTCCAGGTGCTTCCCTCCTGTTAAGTATACTGGAAATCATATGCAAAATTGCACAACTTAATGGGCTGAAGAAGTTTGATGACAATACTTAAACTGACACTATTTTTCCAGGGATCCTCCTGTGGGTGATCTGCTGCCATTCACAGAGATGTTTTCTAAGAAACCAGTTACGGAAGTTTAAACTTTGCGTGCTCCTTTATAGCAAAAGTAACTTTGGAGTTTTAGGAGAGTTAATGAAGAAAAAAAATACTATTTTACAGGAAATGAAAATAAATTAAAAAAAAAAAAGAAACAAACCCATAAAGAAAGGATCCTGGAACGTTTGTTTGTATTTCTATGTATTTGATGCAACCAAACAACTGGAGCAGCAATGTATTTGTTTGAGGGGCATTCAAAATCATTGTCCACACACTTCACGCTTCCAGATCACAACTATGGCAAGACAAATACTCAGTTGAATCAGAATCTCAGGGTACAGGGCTGCAAGTAACCAGTCCAATGTGATCTAATTACAAAATTTAAGAGATTACCTCAAATCTTCTCCAAGTCTTGATGTACATCTATGAAACCTGTCTCAGTCACAGCAGAAAATACTGCATTAATCTCTTCCAATGATATGTGAAGAAAATGCATGAGAAACCTCACAGATGATGGGTGGTAACCCATCACACACCTGCAATTCAGTTGCTTTTACTGGTGTGTTCAAACCCCAGATCTTCTTTAGCTGCTATTTTCAACCCATTTTCTTTGGGTTGCCAACTGGCAGGATGGAGCTCCATTTTCTCTTTTGCAAATAAACTGGCAGAGCTAGTCAATAATTTTTGTCTGCTAAGTGTTGAAGCATTTTGTGCTTTTCTTTTGGAAAAGCTGCATAGGAAGTCTAGTATGGCAATGGTTAAATTCAGGGCTGCATTGTAGAGGAAATGAGGCAGTGGACACAGTCATTGAGTTACTTGTTCAGCCTCCTGGAATCAATGATAAAGTACTAACAGAAAAGAAATTAAAGCTTAAAAACTCCTTTAAAAAAGGCATCCACATATAACCACACAATCTCAGGTGTCGTGATGTGATCATTCAGTGAGCTGTGATGTGTTGCATCAGATTGCCACATCTCAGGTACTGGATGTCATATCAAATAAGTGCAATGCAGCCTGGCAAACACCAGACTTAATATGATTCATCACCCAGAACAATAAGTATGTTGAAACTCCCTGCAATCTGTGCTTAAAAATTTGCAAGTGATGTTTTTTTCCCTCTAGTCTATAGCTGTACAATGGAAACCAATCTCTCAAATGTGAAATATGTTGGAGATAAGCCAAATGGTCGATTGGAAAAGAGGTTTTAAGAGAAATAAACTCACAGAGATTTTTAACTCTCTAGGAATAAAATTTAAGTGTCTTTCCAGGTGTAAATATAAACTGACATGTCAGCTGTGTCAGTGGAGTAGAAAGAACTGATCAGTCCCTCTTTTCCACAAACATACCATATGTGCTTCAGTTTTCCCCAAATGGGTATAATATTTTAGTGTATCATGAGGAGAAAAGGAAAATAAATACTTTAGTGAATGTAAAGCACTTGGATCCTGTGACAAAAAATGCACGGAAAAATGGGCAGAAATTCAGGTGGAAGACTGGACGTGTGTACTAGATTGTTTCTTACTCTGAGGCAGACAAAAAAATAAATAGACAAAAAAAAAATCCAGGTTGGAAACTGTGCATGTGTGTTTTCTGTCAAGCTTCTGTGAGCTTGAGAAGAACAGTGTCTTTGCCTCCTCAGGCGGGGACCAACCTTGTTGGTTTTGGGTGATTCAACAGCAGCATCAGTTTGAGGCAGACAAACCAAGATGTTTCCTCTTCCCGAGGCTGCAGAGCGTGTGAAACTGTCTTAACTACAAACATTTCTTATGCCAATGAGAAAATCATTTGGGTGTTAAAAGAGACTACACTGCTCTCTGTTTGCTGAGCAACCTGTTCTGTACTATTAGAATTACAAATGGATGTTACTAAGGTTTTATTTACATCAGAATGTCACTTTGGTCTAGTACTAGGACAAGGTTGGGGGACTACAAATTATGCAGGGATGTTTTTATTTCTTTAATATTTTGTTTCAGTGAGCTGATAGAATGCACTTTTGAAATGATCCCACAGCATGTACTGACAGCTCTAATAATTATTACATTTTTGCTGTTAGCCTGTATTAATAATTCATTAATCACTTGAATTAATTTCTTAATTATTTGTTATACTTTAAAATCCTGCATATTTTAAAATTAGGAAAAAAGAATGCACTTAATTAAGGATTTGGAATCAGTTGGTGTAAAGCTAAATAAAGTGTGTGCTAAAGAGCACTGCAATGGTGATTTGAACTCAGAATGAAAGGGAAGGAAACCAGAAATAATTTCCTGGCTCTGTCTTGTAACATATCAACTCATAAATTACCTAGATTTGCTAGCATATTTTAATTAAGAGTAATTTCAAAGAACTATGAAAGCTGAGAATCTCATAACTGTCTCCTAGTGTTTACAATGCATGAGAAAATATTATATTCAGTTGCCCTTGCTGTCTTATAAAGCCTATGCTAAAGAGACGCTTAATATAACAACTGACATTCTTTCCCTTTTAAAAGAACACTCTTGGTCACCTTAGACTGTAGAAAATTACAGGTTCAAGACAGGGAATTACCCTTCAAAGCTGAGTGCAAACTGCTTTTTAGTGAAAGGCAGCTCGACCTCTTTTACAGGTGTAGGGACAGCTTTTGGTACAAATGAGGGCACAAGAGGAAGCAAACACCCTCTGCTCAGTGATGAGCATCACAGATGTCTCTGCTGTGATTGAGTCCTTTTGCTTCAGAAGGGGCTGGCATGACCTCAGGTGAGGTTTGTGAATGGTAACCACTCTGCAGTCCCTGGGGACACAAGCATTGTATGAACATGACAAGGCATTCACTGCAGTGACAGTAGTGAAGTCACAAAACAAACCAGAAATTTTTGTCTGCTCTCACTGGGTCTACTTGTGAGCTGCAAAATAACAACTTGAATCCACCTAGTAGACCAGGGATAGATGCCAAACAATGTCATTAAATCAGCAGCAGTGGAGTCAGCAAGCCTGTTTTACAAAAAGTCTTTCCTTGTGCTGGATTAATGCATGAGGGCAACAAACAGGCATATTAATGATTTAGGGCAATGTGGTATTGTCCCAGTAATTGTTTTTACTGTTATCTTGGAGACTGAAATTACTGTAGCAGCTGTATTTCATGTGCACACTGGTACAGTACTGTTTCCATTTATTATTCATATCTAGTTGCCTTTCTTTCACATTTTTGGTGTTAATGCTTGTTTTATATTGGCTTCAGAGGGTATATCCCTGGTTTTGGAAGCCACCAGATTTCTAAATCCACCTAAGCCCGGGAATTCTCTTACTGCCAGTTGCTCCCTTGGTTTAGCAGTGTAAAAAAAACAAGCAGAATCAAAAAATCATAGCATATTTTAGTTTGGATGGAAGCTTGGAACTTCTGGTGGTCTTCTGATCCTATTTTCTGCTCAAAGTAGGTCCAATTTTGAAGGTAGAATTAATTGTTACGCTAGATCAGGTTGCTTAGAGCTTTTCTGTCTGTCAATTTTTGAACATCTTTAATTACTGAGATTTCACATCCTCTCTGGACTCCTATTCCAATGGTTAATCACCTTCATCATAAAAAAAGAAAAAGTTACAAAAATAATCCTAATATCTGACCATTGTTTCCCTTTTAACAAATTGTAACTGTTACATATTGTCTCTTAGCTGCGATCTTCTGAGAAGAGTCATCCTTCTCTTTTCTATGACCTTCTATTAGGGAATTAAAGAGAGAAATATGAAACGTTCTTAGCCTTCTCTTCCTAAGGCTGAACAAACCCAGTTCATAACAACTCTCCTAACATAACGCACTCTATGACATGACGTCATTTTAATGGCCCCCTTCTGGACTCAAACCAACTTGTCAATGTCTTTCTTGCACTGGGGAGCCCAAAATGAGCGCAGTACACCTGCTCTGTAATTAATAGAGATGTGTTTGGCTAGCATCATACTGGTAAGAGTCAACTCTCAATTTTCCATTAAAGTAGGTTTCAGTCAGAGTCTACGGTGAGGTTGGAACTCAGGCCTGGAGGTGGAGAGTGACAGGCTTTCTTTCCTCCACACAGTAGCTGAGGAGGTGAAAAAGCATTTATGTTAGACCTGACCTTTTTTTTTATCCTTCATGAAACCAAAGGTCTTAACACCGTGTGAGAATGCAAATTACTTCTAGAAATTAGAGCACAGAAGGAAAGAACAGGCAAATACCAGCTCACAGTGATTACTACTTCCCTTTTCCACTGCTGACCACTTAGATTACTTTTAGTTTTTGTAAACATACAGCCAGTTTGACACATTTTAATGCTTTTCTTGTACCCATAATCAGTGCAGACAGATACAAGCAGAGGTGACTGCTAAAGCTTAGGTCACCTTCATGCAAAAGTTACTTTTAAAATGCAGCATGTGGAATGCATTTGCATTAACATAGCTGTGCTAGGATTCTGGGACTCAGCTGGGAGATAGCCTCCAGAAAAGTGAAATACCACAATAAGCATTCTCCTCAAGAGCACAGAGATTCCAAACATGCCCTCAGCAGCCCACAGTGCTCCTTGGGAATAGGTATTCTCAAGGAAAATTAAAAGACCAGTCTTCAACAGGTCGATAAAGTGACTGAATAATGAAAGACACAATAGCAAGCCAGAATACCCGTTAGCATTGGGGCTACATTAGGTAGACTTTTGTAGGAGTTCTTCTGTTTTAGTTCTCTCTGAAGTGAGTTTGGTTAGCAAACTCCAATGCTGCTCTGCAGTGTAAACTAGAGTACATGTAAGTGGGGAAGATGGGAGTATTCATTTCAAAAGCACTCTCCTGGTTTGAAGAGCTAATGTAGAAGCACCAAAGTCTATCTCGATTTCATGTCCAGGCCAAGGATCTGAAACAAGAGGAGGAAATGGATCTTCCCATTTTGTTAGGACTGAACATAGTTATTTGACAGCAGATATCATGGTTTATATTTTCATCATGAAAAGAAAGAAAGTGTGGTTTGGAGTCTCAAAATATTTTCCTACTATGCTTTTAGTGCAGTAGTTTAAACTATGTTCTGAAACAAGTAAGATGATGTAAAAGATGTTCAAGTCTATACCTTGCAGATGTTCAAGTCTATACCTTGCATCATACAAATATCTCAGCCTTTGGGATCCAGTATTAAATGTGCTTTACCAATTTTACTCATGTTTGGGGTCTATAGCTGGATTGATATTTGTTATTGCAAACTGAGAAATGGTGCTGACTTGGGATGTTTTGCTTATATTTCTTTTATGTTCATACATGGAGCTGTATATTGGCCTGATAGATATAGCACAGTACGTATTAAACGTCACTACTCTTCATAATGTGATGTTTGCAAGAATAAGATGCCATTTGTCTAAATTACCTACTAATTAAAATGATCTCTAAATATTGCTAGGAGCTTGAATTGTACTCCTGTTGTTGGAATTCATTGAATAACACTCCAGTTTTCTCTGCATGAAATACTGTAATAAAAATATAAAGACTTGCATCACAGCTGTGATATAAAGGACATACTTTTTATGATCAGATACTGTACATGTTATATAGAATATCTGCTCAGAATAGATGGGAGAGACTCTAGAGACAGGATCAGTGAATCACTGAGGTCTGCACTTCCAGTCTCTCCTAGATGCTAAGATACACCTGTATACACTTGTAAATAACTCCTACATCAGCTTTGTTCTTCTCAGGGATGGGAAGCAAAATAGTGAGGACAGATGTCAGGAAACTGCATGTATCACTGAGGAACTACTGAGACGTGGAAAAAATTGCTCTGGTTTCCTTTCTAGGAATAGATGAATACATTCACCGCTAACAGTCTGCAATTAATTTAAATGTTTTCATTCCACTATACACAAAATAATGTCTGTGAATAATCCTCATTCAGTCAGGAGTTTGCTGTGTTTGTCTGTTTCAGCTGTTTTGTGTAGCACATGGGTCAGATACTGCCTTTGCATCCCTTGGACTCTTCAAAAGCTTTCCCTCAGCAAATGTCACCACTGGTCAGTGCATATATTGTGTTCCAAGACACTTTCAGGTGATTTATAGGGAATATTGAATCCATTGCAGATCTGATCCACATGAATCAGTTTTCTACCTTCAGATTAATAGAAGTACCTTATTTTTAGCTATGAAGGTCCCTGGTAGCTGACACAGGTTTTGTGGTAGTCTCTGCTTAATCAGAGGCTGTTGGTTACCCAGCAGCTGACCTGCCTGCTTCCCACCCAGATGCCAGCTTTACCACCAATCCCAGTTCATCTGACAGGTATAAAGCAAAGTGGTGGCCATAAGACCAATATACCACTGATGGCTCTGAGTTGGGCTTTCTGCTACTGGTGTGCAACATGTTGGTGTAAGTGCTTGTTTCTCTGCATGGATGCTACATTTGAAAGTGTGCTGGTTTCTGCTGGAGGTTAAACCATGACAGAAAGCCAGACAGCATAAAGTCTACAATTCATACAGTGAAGAGAATGATCATGTTTCATAAAGTTAAAAAAAGCAATAATGCAAAGATGTCAAACTAGGAACAAGTCCAAATAAAAACCTGTATTTGAACAGGGATTCTTTGGGCTTATCTGTTGGACAAGTTTCCCTACTTTAACAACTTTCTTCTGCTATTATATAAGCTAGTAAATACGTTTTAGTAGTTTCTGTAGCTGTCACAGTAACGGCAGGTGTTTTTGCTCCTCGGGGATAATATTCATCCTTCTGTCTATCTCTTAATGTACTAATATAGCTCCATTCATATGGTACCTTGTAACCTTTAGTGTAGTTCCCCTTACAACATCCCTGGGAGATAAGCAGGTACTGGGAGGTGAGGAAGTGCTTTCCCCATTTTATAGAAGTGAGACAGGAAATCTGGGGTTTTACAGCACATAATCATCTATTGCTCATTTAAAATTAAAATAAAACCTCTGCAGGATCTTTTCTGATTCATGCATGAAGGCTGTGACAGACTGAGGTGAACTCTGACCTGCCACCCTCAACCCTCAGAGTGGGCTTCTCCTGGGAACATAACAACACTTCCTCTCCAGAGGTAGAGGAGAGTTCAGCCCTAACTGGCAATGATACCTGTAGTTTTCAGTTTCAGCTTGGCATGCCATCTACAACAAACCTCTAATATACAAAGATTTCCTCCTACAGGATTCAGTTACATATCACTTTCTCTTCCAAATAAATCAACAGAATTTTTCAGACAGGACTGCCTTCTTTAGCTAAAACTTGATCATGAAGAAAATGGCTAAAAAGAAGAAAGATGTGTAGGAAAACATGTGCAAAAGCCATTCGGAAATAATCAGCATCATTTAATCTTCTAGCAAGAGATACCATACTGGTTTCATTCTCTTTTGCTAAGATTTTTTTAAATGTCTAGACAAGCCATAGCTGTCTAAATTTTTCCTTCAGATTAATTAACCATATATCTTTAGATCAGAAGTAGAGCCCACCTGGGGGTCTACTTCAGCAGCAGAATATGTGTGGTTTTTGAAAATATTGTTTCCTATGGAAGAATTGAACAACATTTCTCTATCGAGGAGTAAAGGCATTTTGATTGACTGAAACATTCCATTTATCAGCACAAAGTTCTTCATTGTGTCAATTCAAATTGAGCTATGACAACATGCAAAGAGAAGACAGAGAGATAATAAAACAGATGAAAGTACATGCAGGAATCCTGCATTTCAGCTTTGCAGATTTTGTATTTTGGTTTAGGTTCTGTTTTGACCAAGGCATGAACAAATATTGAAATGAAAGCATTTCCCACTGGCTAGCAGAACCTTGTTTTATAACAGCTGTCATAAGAAAGAAAAGTTTTATGTTTTTGTAATGATTCCTCAGTCATTTAAGTTTGCTTCTGAGGATGCTATTTTTAATTGAACTTAAGCAAACCTAGGTCAGGATTATATATTAAATAAAATTCTGCCCAGGGACAGTTTCAGGTTTTTACCTTTCTTAAAGGGCAACTTTAACCTTCCCCCTTCTCTAGAATTACCTGTAGATGTGTGAACTCTAATCACACAGCAACCAGATTTTCTTTTCTACAGCATCTCTAGGTGATCATCAGCTTATAACCATTATCTGTTTTCCACATGTTGACTCTGGCCTGAAAGGTACCTTGGAAATAGTTAACAGATAAGATAGAAAGCCCGCTGTTCTGCCCCTGCTGTTTTGTTGGGATGACTTGGCAACTATGATGGAGATATTGCCATTGCTTTCTGTTGAATCCCAACTCATCCAGGTAACAGAGAACTGCATTGCAATCAATGGCAACTCATTAAAACCTTGCATAGTCGTATATACTGCACAATTCCCCTGGAATAGTTCTGGGTTTGTGTGTACATGCTGCCTGTTGTAACAGGGCAGTAATGATCTTTGAAGGTAACGGTCAAAATCTATTTAAAATTCTAAATTAGGAGCTGACCTGGATAAACGTTGCTGGTCATATAGTTAGTGAATTCTTGATTTTTGAACCCATTTATGGTGGTTTTGTTTGTCTACATTTCATCCACAGCTGGTGAATCCACTATTCTATGTGTTACAAGGAAACAGCATATGGCGATCTGTTTTCCCAGAGACTTTACACACTGAACATGTAACAAGGAAAAGAGAGCTGATTTTCCACAGATCCCTAAAGAAACACTGATCTTTGCTTTAAGTGACTTTACCAAATGAATAAAGGCCGGGTGGGAAGCTACTTTTATAAGTAGAATTGAACTCAGATCTCACTGTACCTTAATTTCCTGTATCAATTATGCTTGAATGCTTAAGCAGCTACTTTGCTGAGGCACAGAACACCAAAACAGTGCATATTAAGTGTGTATTAGATGATAGCTAAAGAAAATTTATTCAGGTACTTGCTGTGTGCTTGGGTTACCACTGCTTACAGTTAAAGATGCCTGACAAATTCTGTTAAAAGATCTTTATTTTAGCTTTCAGAGCAAATGAGTTCAGGTTGCAATTTCTTTTGCCAGAAGTGCCCTTAGGCTGGTGTTTTGTTTTTTTTTTTTTGACAAACCTTTAGCTGAAAATAGTCCTTACATCTCTGAGAACAAAATGAAAGAGGAAAATGTACTTTAATTTTGCCTGCAAGTTTTGCCTGTTTCACTGGCAAACTGCTATATGACTAAAGGTGGGAAGAGAGACTTGTAAACTGCGTTGGGTCCTCCAGTGTCAAGAGCATACCTGTTATTTGCCTAGTGATTATTGATTTTTTAATTCAGTCTGCATGTGCTTACAAAAGACTTGTTAAAGTTTGGAAGTTAAAGTATCTGCCCTGCGTATAGCCCCTTTATCTGTCTGCTACATAAAGGCACAGACATCTCCACAGAGTAACTAAGCGTTGTTATCATGGCTATAATGGCTGAACAGAATTTCTCTACAATTTGTTTCAGCTCACAGCTGGAGTCTACTGTGGGAGAAAATCTAGTAAGTCAGAGGAAAGAGATCTGTACTCTTTACTACTGGTGATGCCCATGCAGTATAGAAAAAGATGGAAAACTTGGGGAAGCAGGGATATTTTGCAGGGCATTGAATGGGAAATAAGAGGGAGGGATACAAGCCAAGAAAAAGCTTGTATGTGACTAAGATGGGGCTTCCCTCCTATGTGAGGCTGATAAGGCTTTTCCTCATGGGTTCATGTACTGTGAACCACATGACAGAGTAGGATCCTGAAGGCATGTTCCATCCAAATACTTGATTGCAATGTTGAAACTTGTTTAGTTGGTTGCTTGGAATGCTGGTCTGTGTCTCTGTCTACAATATCCTTCTTCAACATAAATTTTAAAAACTCTTCAAACAAAAAATCATACACTAACAATGTCAAAGAAAAACTTCTTTTTTTGATTACTGAATAGAAACAAATATCTGCTCATGAGCAACAATTCACAGAAATATCTGGGATGTTATTTCAAATCCAATAATTTAACTTTCCTTTTAGCAAGCACATTGATCATGCTGGATGAGTTGTATGGATGGCTATTCTGAGATGCTCAGTATTTTCATTGTAATAAGTTATCAGTTACACAATGGCCACCAGCTATTTTAATTTAATGCCTTAATTAAATTACAATAATTTTTATAATCTCAGTGTCAGTAACGTAGGATTACCTGGATCTCACGGCATCCAGAATTGGGATACAAAGGCAAATTCTGATTTATTGGACATTGATAAACAACAAAGGAAAATCCAGATCTGCCTGAATCTCTTCAGCAGGTGTTTTTATTATGCAGTGGGGATGTTACAGGTGCAGGTGAATATTTATGACCCCAGAACTTGCCCATTTTCCATCCCTTTCACTTTTGTTTAAAATCCAAGACAGTACTTTCAATCTGCTGTTCTCCTAAGGACAGAATATACTACTGAATTTTCTCCTGCTCAAGACACCATACCATCCATCTTGAAAATAATGCTCAGTGAAAGCACACATTTTTGTCTTGCAGAAGGATGACTTTTTTTTTTTCCCTATTCTTTGACCTGCTGTGCAGATGGTGTAGTAAAATTCATTATGGATGCTGACGTTTTCCCTTCCAGTTCCATATTCACAAATAAACATTTCATTACAAAATCAGTACAGAATACTTTGTACAAGGTGATTTTACATGATCAGATGCAGCTCATTCATGTTAGAGAGTAAAGCAGGCTGATGATGGAAAAGTGCAAGTCTATTGTTTTGAGATAATATGATATGGGAGCCAATGCACACTAACTGCCATCTAATTAGTAGGCACTCCTATACAGAATTGCTAAGATTAAGTAGTTGGCAGATTTTTGTTATTTTGGGCACACACTTCTCCACATGACATGGGTATCTTAGCCAGAGAAATGTGTACTCGCACACACAGTTTACTTTACATGATCTATACTACCTGTCTAGGTTTCCAAAAATTATTTTTTTCCTTTACTGATGACAACAATGTGGATGACCCCAGAGGAAGCATTTTATGAACTAGCTTTCAGTTGCTTCTTGCTATTTTCTGTGTGTTTAAAACAGCAGCTTATGCTTATGTATCAACAGTGGTGAGACTAGGAGGGCATACCCCAGTTAGTTCCACCCTCATATCCAAAAGCTTCATGAACATTTTCCGTAGAGCACAACATCTAGTGGAATAACAAGATTTCTTTTTTTTTTAATTTTTGTTTTTACCAGTGTTTTAATATTCATGTCTATACTTCTAAGCACCCATTTTAGCCATTCACTGTAGACATATACACAACTGTTTGAAATCTCCACTAAATTGTGTGGCGAACTCCAACTAGGCAATTTCCCACATTAAATGGATGTGTTTTGGCCAGCTGCTCCAGGCTAGATGTACATCCCAGGGGCATTGCTTTAAATTTCAAAGGCCCCATACAGCTTTCCCTTAGCTTGCCTTATGTAGCCAACCAGTTAAAAATGCCATCACTTGCTATTCACTATAAATGTGTACCTCAGCCTCCTTGTTTCTTTTCCCTACTTCCATACAACACTATACTCATCCATCCTAACTTCAAGAAAAAATAGTTTGAATGTACCATCATCTCTCATGCTTTTGCCTATTCCTATGCAACATGAAGGTCAGAAAATACTAATGATGATGAGCAGACACAACAAAGCATCAGTCCTTTCACTCATTAATTTCTCTCCCCTGTAAAGCTAGACCAGGGTCCTGATGGTCACCTTTCCACCTTAGCCTGTTCAGAGTAGGCGTTGGAGACAGTTCACTCACTGTTATTCTCTAACTATCAACTGTCAGCAGAACTGTGTGTCATTAACACTCTCCTCTTGCCTTAACAGAAAAATAAAAATATATGATGGTTCAATGGATGTTAGGTCTTCAATTTGTGCTGCTTGTTCTTGATTTTATTGTCCCTAGGGTTCCTACAAGAAGTGCAGATAATTTTCACTTATAACAGATGTCATATCAACCATTGTTAAGAAAATGTCTTGTTGCTCTCATTTCTGGTGTGGATTTCATGATGCATCATCCACTGCTGCCTCCTCTGTCTTCCTTCATGGTGTACACTACTTCAGGGAGGAACCCAGCACTGTGGTATCAAGTCTTGAGTGTTTAATGCTTGTAGTTTTTCTTTTTAATCTCTTGGTTCCAACCCAGCAACACACTGGAGATGATGTATGTAGTTAATTATATTTTCAGCATCATGGAAAGTTGTACCTCAAGTATTCCTTGGTGTTCCTTGATCTTGTCACTGCTGGTTGAGCAGCCTGTGAAGTGCTCTCCTTGGCATCCCTGATTCTGCAGATTTTGCCCATTGGTGAAACTTGATTTTTGTCCAGTTGTTCAGATTATCCACTTTTGAGGACAACAAATTTCTGCTTTTTGAAAGTATCTTTGTCATCCCCTTGTGGTTGGAGCACTGTGGTAGCTAAAATGGCTAGCAGTAATAGCAACACCTCTCCTTTCCTTACATCTGGTTCCAGCCAGTTTCCCATGTTTTGCTCTAGAAAGCAGAACCATGAACCTGATGGACCATCCTGTTGCTGAGGTAAGAAAGCCTCTGTGATGCAGCACCTACAGAAAGGGAAAAAAGTTGCCAAATACTATTAATCCCAGGTCTGTGATCTTGAGTACAAAAGGCGGTTGCATGCCCGGGATGATAGATCTATTTCTTGGCTGCCTTTCAATTGCTGTCATCCAAAGAGATGAGGGTGATCTAGTACATATATGACCTCTGGCACAGGAAATGCATTCTGTATTTGCAGGTTTTAGTGCTCACCCAACCCCCTCCAACCAAGAACTTAGCTCAGAAGTAAGGTCTGGTTTCAAAGTCCTATCTACTCTTTCATCCACATGCCTAATTCTCTAGCTCATCTGAGGCACATTTAGCCTTTTGTGAATAGTTTTCAGCTTTCACAGTTGTTCAGTGTGTTAAAATGTTCTTGATGTGAAATCCACATCACTTCTTGGCTTGCATTTCTAGACCACAGTCTGCAAGAGGACCCTGCTGTGCTAAGGTTGTTGCTTATTGCAACTCAGGAGTTACTTTGCAGAATTAGAGCAAGTCTTCAAATGCCAGTGATGTGATTTTGTTTCTGCAGTATGAACTATCACATTCAGGCCCCAGCTTGCAGATTGACTGCCCAACTGAGTAAAAGTGGGAGACACTTGGCCAACAGCTTTACCCTGGTACGTTGAGCAAGTGTTAGCCCATCTGACAGTGATTTACTGTAAAGAGAGTGTCCTGGTTTAGACACACTCTGTTCAGATCTGTTGTTATCTCAACCTTTAGAGCCCCACGTTGGGTGCCAAAAAGAACTGCTGTGGTTTAAGCCTAGCCAGTAACAGAACCACACAGCTGCTCACTCGCTTCCCTTCTTCTTCCAACCCCCTGCTCCACTTCTGGTGGGATGGGGAGAGAATCAAAAGAATGTAACTCCCACAGGTTGAGATAAGAACAGTTCAGTAAATAAGGCATAATACAAAACCATTACTGCTACCACCAATAATCATAGACTCATAAAATAGTTAGGGTTCGAAAAGACCTTAAGATCATCTATTTCCAACCCCCTGCCATGGGCAGGGACACCTCACACTAAATAATAATAAGGGGAATAACAAGGGGAGAGAATATAAAACTAAAAGGGGAAAAGAAAACAATAAACACAGGTGATACACAATACAATTGCTCACCACCCACCAACCGATACCCAGCCTGACCTGAGCAGCTATTTGGGCCTTCTGCGTAACTTCCCCCAGTTTATATACTGGGCATGACGTGCTGTGGTATGAAATACCCATTTGGCTAGTTTGGGTCAGGTGTCTTGTCTGCGCTTCCTCCTGGCTTCCTGTGCCCCTCCTCCCTGGCAGAGCATGAGACTGAAAATGTCCTTGATAGGAGTAACAATTACTTAGCAGCAACTAAAAACACTGGTGTTCCCAGGCCAAAAGTCAAAAACACAGCACTGCACCAGCTGCTAAGAAGGGGAAAAATGACTGCTACTGCTGAACCCAGGACAGACAGTCACAAGACTCTGTGCCACTGTCTCTCACTTGTTCAGGGTCTGTGAGCTGGGAATCAGGGCAGGACAGTTTTCCTAAGTGTTTTCTGGAATCCTTGTTTTGACCATTGTTTTGATAATCACTCTTGTTCACCACTGGGGATCAATTAAGAAGATACCAGGAAACCTTCCTTTTCATCTCTTGCACATCCTCGATAACCTTCTTGGACAACACTAGAGTCTTAACTCAGTTATCTCCACTAACCTTTCTTTTAAGCCTAACTTGTGCATCAAAAGTATAAAAGCTGTTTTTTTAGGTTTTACAGACCTTTATGGTATATGGGATTTGGCATATACATGCATCTCTTCTCTGTTTTCCAGGATTATTGGCTTTCACCTGTTTGTTTCAAAATGTGTTTGGATTCATAGGAATAGTTTCCTCACTTCACTGCCCATTTCTTCACCCTGGACAGTGCAGATTTCACTTAGTGCTATCATCTATCCCACTCCTTATTCTTGGTGGTAGTGAAGACTTTCCATAGGATGCTTGAGAAGATGTCAAAAGTGGTACAGGCAACCACCAGCCTTATGCGTGGTTATTGTGGTGCCTAGGCATAGAGAACATCGATATTCTTGATTCCTCTCCCTTGGATTCTCCTGGCTTTCTATCTTGTAGTCCTTGATGTCACCCTTTTCCTAATGCATCACTTCTGTCATCTTTTACTGTACAAAGACATACAAAAAAGTTTATACTGAGCAGATGAGTTATGAATGACATCCAGAAGACAGCAGAACATCTTAAGTCATGGAATTACCTGTAAGCCCCACTACACCATGAAATTTCAGCATTTTGAATTGCACAAAGCAAGACCTGGTCAGATATGCACTGAGACAGAAAGAAGGAAATATGGGCAGATACCTAGGTGACAGTTTCCTTCCACAGAGAGAATTTTAAACAAGAGTATTTGACTAATGTTTCCAGAGATGAGACCAGTTGAATGCCAAAGCACAGTTTTCATAACCTTTAAACCTGAACTGTGTAATTGTAACATGAATCAAAATTAAAAACAGTGACAGGTATGAACAAAGAAAATCTGTCAGTTATGTGGAAAGGGGAAAGAATTATGTTGCAAGTAAGAAAGCAAAAAGAGTTGGGGGAGATAGAAGCCAAAAAATAATAATAGTAATGTTGAAATTAAATTATTTCCCTAGGTTGAAAAGGAATTTCAGTTATAATTAAAAAACCTCCACACATGTGACCTGCTGTCATCTAGAAACAATTATAATCCTTCAGTGGCTGAGAAAACAGATGCAGTCCCTCTGTATAGCTAAATTAAACCCAGTTCTTTCTCCTCCTTTGATAAGGCATCCGAAAGTGAGCCAGCATACATAGCTATTACACATTAATTAGTGAGACAAGGCACAGTCTCAGATTACTAAGCAACCAAGTGGCCACATGGCCATAGACCATTTCTCTCTGCCTATCCACCCTCTTGCAGCTTTACTCCATTGTAGCAGAGCCACGTAATAGCGCACCAGCAGCCATGGTGGTCTGAGGAGGCAAATTTTGTAGAGAAAAGTGCTATATCTTGCTATGTTTTTATATAGCTGGAAAAACTGAGCAAACCTGCAGGTTCTTTAATCTTTCCCAAAGGCTTGCATCCTTAACACATTGTCCCTTCTCACAGCTATGTCTACTACTTAAGCAAAAAATTTGGTCTCTTTCCACAGCCTTTCCTTCTTTACATCAGAGCCAGGACAGTCTGAGGCCATTTACTCCCTGATAAATACATGGGGTAAAAGCAATTATTCTACTATTTTAGCAACCACTGTGGTAGGAGGAAGAAAGCTGAACTGCCACAGTATATTTGTTGCATTTTGAATGTAATTGTCTTACTGACCTCTGGCAATAATAAAATAGCCTCTTGGCTGTCAGAGGCTGCCTATAGGACTATCATTTTGTAGCACAGACTGAGACTGAAACTAGATGACCCTGTGATGGGAACACAGGCTTGAAGTAATTTCTCTTACACTGTAAAGCTGCTGAAAAGATTAGTAATTGGAAACTGCACTTAGGAGGTTGTTAACAGGCTTCACCTCTCTAACCAGTACAGTTGCTGGTAGGGTTTCCTCTGAAGTCATTAATTAGTTGCTACTTTAAATGAAGCTTTCTCCATGTAACTTAATCTCACTAAACTTTGTAACGCCATCATTGTCTCCATTTCAGGCATATGGCTTTTTCTCAACGAGGCTGTTAGCATGGTAATTCCCCCTTTGGCAGCAGTGATCAAGAAGTAATAAACCAATTTGGAATCTTTATTCATACATTAGACTTTCTTATCAAATAGATACATTTGCATCCTAAATGTAGACTATTAAAAAGCTGCTGATTTCAGTGTGATGGGAAATTTAGCAAAGAACAGAGCACTTACTTCTAAGGCTCGTCTCTGATTTGTTCCTTTTCCAGAGGCTTAGAAAGACAGGCGCTTAATGAACCTTTGTTAATATGCACATTTATATGATCTGATTGGCCCCTGCAGCAGCCTCAGAAACCCTGTGACAAGACAGCTGCTGGAGTTAAAAAAAAAAACAAAAACAAAACCTAATTGGAATTATTAATTGTTTATAGTTGCATTTACTACAGAGAAAAAATAAAAGGAAGTGATAGAAACCCCCTGTTTTTAGAGCAATGCAGGCTGCTAACAAAATGAGAGTAATGACATGTAGCTGTTAAATGACATATGATCAAGCTCTAATTATGTGCACTTTTTTATACCAATCCTACAGGCAAGATCAAAGTATGTACTTCCTATAAATCTGATGTTTTCTGCTTCAGAAAGACTTTCTGCTATGCTGCAGACAGACAGATGGGTATGTAGGTGCCACAGAGGGTGAAACCTAGGCAAGCAATATAAGACAGACATCAGCCCAACTGAGTGGCTCTTCAGGCAGATGATAGTGTATGCTAAGCCTATCTTTAAGTGCTTTGCTGACTTGGAGCCCAGGATCATTAGAAAGGGCCTGATGCAAGGCAGGAGAAGACTAAAAACCATCAGTGCAGCTAGGAACTGGGTCCAGGGCTGCGTCTCAAGCCAGACCTTTCTTCACCAGGTTTCCCTTTCCACCACTGTCACCCCTTGCAGCTCAAAGCACAGAGAGATAAATGTCTCAAATGAAAAAGAAAAGCTGCTGGTGAAAAATACAGAAGTATTGTAAAAAGCTTGGGTATTCATTTATTATTTGGGGACTGTGGCTCCAGCTGGGCTTGGCACAGAGAACAGGCAGGAGACTGAACTGCCACACTGGGATGAGAGTCAGGGTTGGGGGAAAGCCTCTGCTTCCTGGAAGGGCTGCCCGAGGGGAGGAACCAGCTTTTGCATCACTTTTGAACTGGCAGACCCAAACTTCAGGCTACAGAGGGCTGTTTTGGCAATTTGCCTATAGCCCAAGGGCTGCCCCTAATCTTTATAGATATTTGCATAAATGCAAAAGTTGTGATTTCTGGGGTTTTGTTGCTGTTTTTTTGTTTCATTTATTTGGTTTGCTTTTGTTTGGTTTTGGGGTTTTGTTGTTTTGTTTTGTCTTTAAATCAACAGTAAAGACATTGCCAGGATATACACTTGCTCTTCATTTGCTTTTAAGATTAAAATTTTTTGAATGCTCTTGAAATGTTCCTGATATTTTGGCTGGGTTTTACACCATGGGCGGACACTCTCAGTGCAACTCATTAATGTGATTTTGAGAGGAGAAAACCAGTGCACAGCACCAGTGCTTCTCAAGAGCTGTTGTCTAGCATTGGAACAGGCTGCCCACAGATGTGGTGAAGTCACCATCACTGGAGGTATTTAAAAAATGTGCAGATGTGGTACTTACGGACATGATTCAGTGGTGGACCTGGCAGTGCTGGGTTAATGCTGGACTTAATGAGCTTAAAGGTCTTTTCCAACTTAAATGATTCTATGATTCTGTGGGGTTCGATGTCTAAGCAATTGAATTTCAGGGCAGTAGAGTAACTCTTATTAAACTCATGGTCTGGAGCGAATATTGCAAAATGCAACACAGCCTGGCATGGTATACCCTTGTCTCAAAAATTATAGGACAGAGTGTGGATCTGAGGAGAGGTTCAGACATTTCAGATGTTTTTGCCTTTTCCATGCCTGTACATTTTTTAGTGCTTCTGTGCCTTAAAGGAAATAGAATATTTCTCAGTATATGAATGCTCCTAAGAAATGTCCCCGCATATAAATCAGCTGTTCTGGCTGTTTGCTGGAGATGGGATTTGTCTATGTGCCTGCATTTGTTTTATCTTCCAGAAGAGATTATTAGAAACTGCTTGTTGACTGAATGTTTAGCTGATCAGCTTTCCTTTCGCTATGTAATACAGGGAGCAGTGCAAGAAAATTGCCTCATGAACTTTAAATACTGGACAAAATATGATGTCATGTCTCCTGGATTCATTCAAGTGCGGTAAGCACAGTGTAGGAAATCCCATATCACTGAGATCTACTCAAACTCTTCTGAAGTCAAAATAAGTCTTCGTGTTTAGTTGCTTACAGCAACTGGGCATTTGCAGGCCCTGCAAGGTTATGGCAGTGTGACTGGGTAGGTAGGAAATAGGTCTGAGAGCCATCATGCTTCCTTTTCAGTTCTGCCATGGATTTCTCGGTTGTCTTTGAGCAATCTTCTGTAATTGTTGAAAATTGGCACCTCTAGGATGAGCATGACAATAAACCACCTATCCTCCCTCAGGTTTCTACAGTTTCTAGTAAGGGATATCTATGAGTTTCTGCAATGCAAGTGCCTTTTCCAGCAAAGAGGGAGATTGAAGGAAGGACATTTCAGGGCAAAGTGGTAGGAGCTGGAGAGTTTGGCAGTGACAGGAAAGAGGGGAATGGTGACCTAGTAAAGTTCAGTGACAAACCACATCCTTGCTTCTCAAGCAGTACTGGAAGTTCTCCCTCCTTTTAAGTTGCAGTCCAAAGCCGCTGTGGTTTCACTTGTGTGTGGCCAGTGGGGGAAGTTTGGACAAGGAAAGGCTTCAGTGCACAAAACATAAAAGCTCAGTAACCACCCAAATAAAAAATAGAAATGATCAAATAAAACAAAATCCAGCAGTGTGCAGTGTGTATGTTTCAATGTCATCTTTAAGGTGATTTCATAGTTTAAAGGAAGGCAGGAAGATTAGTAATGGCAAGTAAATGCTTGAGGCTGGTAACACAGCTCTTTTTTTTTTTTTTTCTTTAAAAATTAATTCAAAGGACATCCTCCCTCCATTGCTTTTCCACAGTGGTATGTCCAGGTTGCAAGCCATACAAGCTCTGAGCATGCAGGAGCTCTGCAGATTGCTTGACCTGGCCTAGAGAGAAGAGGGTACTCCACAGTGCAATAAGTATGGAGCACAGTTGCCTCAGGAAGCTCCTGTTCTCCCTGAGCAGCTCCATGCACATCACCAGGAAACTGCACCTATGAGACCTCCACTAGCAGATGACCTTTCTGCTGAACAGACTTGCACACTGTGGGTCAAGAGTTTGTGCCTTTGCAATGCGTGTGCCTGTGAAGACTGTGAACATTACATATTCCAACCCCGACTGAATTTTAGTCTTGAAGCTCTTCTGAGGAGATGTTACCAACAGTGCCAGCCATAGATATGGATTTAGTGGTAGAGATGATTGTCCAGTTGGGAACAGGTCTGAATGTCCTGATTTAATTTTGAGTTGAACAGTCTTATAGAGTGTTTTGATGCAGGTTTGTGTTCAACTATTCTTATTTTAAGCATAACCTTTTGACCTCTTCCAAATGTGATGCTTTAGTGTTGTGCTTACTGTGACTCAAGGCAAGTAGAACAAAAATACTACATTACATGAGGCTGTGGCAGAGCCCCAGAAGAAGGCACTGAGACTCTCCTCATTCTGCAGACCCCTCCAGAAACCTGTCAGTCTGAGAATTCTTGTTAAGCATATTGAAGGCCAGTAAAGCCTATGCTATTGGAAAATAGATGCCTCTTCTTACACCAGCAATCCTATTGAAACACACAGCTAAAACTGCTGCAGCTGCAGTTTCAAGGAATCTGGAGTGCAGAGTTGGTTTAAAAACTGATTAAACATCTGACAGAAAAACATAAAGCTGGGGAACTACGTATTTGACACATGTAGCTCCATTGTGTCTACATTATGTTTTAAAAGGCTATTTCATGACCAGCTTGGAATAAAAGTACTGGTACAGCACAAAGATGGTCACCAGCAACTCTAGATGCCACACCACATATATACCTTTACACTGGCACAGGCAGGCAGCCTTTTCTCTACTACACAGGCTGCTGGCACACATCTGGTGTGAATGAAGCAGTGCACTGCAAGCAGACACGAATGACAGTGTTGCTGACAAGTTTGACAGGCTGGAGCCCACATAATTTTGGATTAATTTGCCAGGACAGATGCCAGTAAACATATTTATTTTTTTTCAGTTGCCTGTGCCTTTCTGAAGACCAGAGTCTGAGGGGCCTAGGAGGTCTTTGGGGAGTTCCATGTTTCAGGCCTTTTCAGCTCTCGGAAATCTGCCTTCATTACATTATTGCTGTCATAAGTGCTCCTCTCCAAGAATTACCAACTGAAAGACATTGGTGCCAGGTCTTCTTTCAGCCTGGATTCACACTACTGTGGTACAAGTGGAGTGAGGTTGTCTGGTGGTTGCAAAGGAAGGCACAGTCATTTCAAGAGTATTCCATAAACTGACTCTCCGTGGTAAGTCTTCCTGTGCAAGGTAGATATACGCATAACTTTACAACTACAAGCACAGATCAGCAATCTACTTGTCCAGCCCTAAGGAGGTTTAAGATGACATCTTGGTTAACTCAAAATAAAGGCTAATAAAGAGAGGAAAGCACTTTACTTATCCTGTTATTTCCTCAGGGGTTCAATGATGTCTGTCACTCCTGAAAACTTAACATTCCTTTTTGTTTAGTTCCTTAAAATAACTATTAGCTCATGAGGTTACCTGCCACATTCCTTCTTTATCTAGTATAGGGTCTCTTTTCCTCTTCACCTTCTTCTTTCTGAATGAGGAGCTGCCTGTCTGTCTTTCTCACAAATAACCCCTTATTTCTACTGGTATACCTTGTTTTCCCAGATGAGCTGGGGCCTACAGACCTATAGACAAGTCCCTCCCTTGTTTACTGCTTCCCCCATATTTCTTTCCTACAAGTGGTCTGAAGAACCTACCTGGCTCTTCTATTTTTAGCTGGCTTCTGGCAGTGTGGTACAGGCTTTTAGAGTTAACAGTATATATTCTGAGAATGAAATCCTGTGAAGGATCATATTCCATCTACAACCACAACATGCCATTTGCACACAATTACAGGTTGTTTTCTTTGCAAATTAGCAATGCAACACCACGATCTATGTGTAAATCAGTAACAGATTTATTAGTCACTCACCTTGCCTTAGATTGTAATGACTCTGATCTCATTGCTGGAAGCCCAAAAGAATAAATCATAGATGCCTTACAGGTTGTGACTTCAGTTTTTCACTGCATTTAGGAGGTGAAACAGATTTATGAATACTTCAGCAGTACAGGTTAAAAGCTGGAGTTCACTGGCAGTAAGGGCTGGTCTGTCGTATAGGACTGTAACAATCATCGGTATTGATTAAAGATCTGGTCAGTATTTGTATTCTTTCCCATATGTTCTAGCAAAAAATTCACAGAATATCTCTATAAATATATTAAGATGTCTTTCTCATGGTATTAAAAATACATTAGCCTCAGAGAATGAACCTTTACTGCACTTTAGTAGATAAGTGGCTGCAGATTTTAAGTTTCTTAATTTGAGTAACAATGATTAAATCTTGGTTCAAAGAACGTATGGTTTATTACAGTAAAGCATACCACTGTTTGTTGCTATTGGGAGGAACCTTCTAACCCTTTAAATTATATGTTAGAGGAGCTGCTTTGAATTGCTTGAACTTTATAAAAAGAAACTGATGTCTGACTTACTATTACCTGGCATCTGTACACAGTGTCAATTAAAAGGTCCACCAGTAAGAAAAGTTTGTTACTACCCTGGAAGTGCTTTAGTATAGCCATTTTTTTCCTTCTAATATAGTAAAGATATTGTACAGTCCCTACAGTCTCAGACTCATGTAAATACCCCTTCAGAAATAATAGTTTCCACATAAGAATTTTAAATTTTGACCCAGTCAGAGAACCCAGTGAAGTCAATGAAAAAGTGACTTAGATGGCCTTCATTAACAGATCTTCATGTGAGGGACAGACTGCCTGGTGGGGTGGTAACATCAGTGCCTCCAAGTACAGCAATAGATATTGTGGTGTGTCCTCAAGAAGCAGAGGGTGGGGCAGTCCTTGCTCTCTTCTACATCTATCTGAGCAATACATGCTCAGCTCTGCTTCAGCAACTGTGGGACTCCAAATACAAGCAGCAGAGCTTGTGTCCTTGTGGCCAAGTGGTATCTCCTAGAGTACAGAGGCATTTCTAGGTCTCACAAGAAGGACATATACACTCCTATTACACCCTCGCACTATGGCTTTTCTGGGATCTCTGCATTTCCCTGGTGTTTGTGCTTCCAAATCTGCCTGAGTCTTGCCTGGTTTCTCAGTCCCAGCCTTGGAGTATAGACATGTATAGTGGCTGGTAGATTGGTAAATAAATTTGTCTTACACCTGGGAATGTTTTCAAAGACTTCTGATTAGAAAAGATCTTTAAGGAAGAAGTGATGTTTGCTTTAAAGTAATCTATTCAACACAATGATTCTTTTTCTGCACTGTCTCTGGACAGGAAAAGAATAAGTGCTATGGTTCAGTTTGCTCAATATGTCTGAAAGGTCTTCTCACTCTCAGAAAGAAAAGGTTCACCATCACAATTTTAAGTGATTAAATGGTGTGTCATCCCTAATGGATCTGTGAGATTTTAACCATCTAAGAGGTACAAAACCTAATACCAGTGACAAGGAAAGGAAGTAGAGTGAGAACATTCATGACTTTTAATAGTGCTTGTGCGGGCAACCATTCACCTTTCATTGCTAGAGGTGATGAGGTTTTGTGAAGACATGTATTGTAGGCTGCTACATCAATGTAATATTTTCATGCTGTTGTCCCCTTCATTGTACTTGTGACATCTTCATAGTGGCTATACCCCATATACATTTTCTCTTTAACATTCTGTCCTGTTGACACAGTGTCACACCAGGGTGTGGGAGGGTGGTGATGAGGAGTCGCATATTAGCCATGGTATTGGAGTCCTGAGAACAGTCTGGCAGTATTTTGTATAACATTGAAATCCTTGCTGATACACCCATTAGCTGCTCCAGAAATAACAGCTCTGGGCTTGGACCCCAGTTCTGCAAATTCTTATCATAGATGCAAAGAATAATAGAGCTGGAAAAACTCATCCAGTGTGTCGCTCTGCCTCAAGGTAGGGAGAATTGCACTTCAGTCATTCCTGATAGGTGTTTGTCTCATCTCTCCTTAAAGACATTCAGTGATGGAGACTACACAATCTTGCCAGACAATCTGTTGTGTGCTTTACTGTCCTTGCCATTGAAAACATGACACTATCTACCAGGCATTTTACAGGGGACAGTTTATTCCAGTCTTTATTTTTCATTTAGGATGTTAGCCAGGGTTAAAAAGTTCAACTCAAAACGTTCATTCTCAGATATTCTGGGTGCTCTGAATGGTGTTCTGATGTACCTTGGTGAAGCCAAGCATAGGCTGTTCATTCTGTGAACTCACATACATTGTGGGAAGGGTAAAAACACACTGTTAGAAGGGCCTCTGGTGCCTTCCAAATAATGCACAAGGGAGCCTTGAATAACTAGAAAAACTAGCTGGCTGGGTTTACTTCCATACTGCCCTTTGCTAAGCATGCCACTCCAGGTTCTTCTGCTCTCTCCTATGTCTGCACCAGATCCTTTTTTCTTAGGATGGCAGCTTTGCTCCTTGCTCTGCACAAACCTTTCCTGCCAAGAGTGTATCTTTGACCTCACATGATCCTGCAGTTCTCACATGTGAGGCACTGGGCTACCTGACAGAAGTCTGCTGACTGTTTTAAGGTTTTCTATGGAGAAAGGCTATTGTCTATAGTGCTGCATGGTGACTGTTTTTGCCTTGAGCTAGGGTTCATGGCCACTTGCAAATCTGGGGCTAAGCCATGCTAGGAAATTTGAAGCAACTGGAGGGAACTGAGAGTATGCGATGATAAGAGCAGGTCCTATGCTCAGTATGTGAAACTTTGCAAGCCATGTACAAATACAAAACCCTATGCAGAGTTGTGGACGGTTTAACCTCTAGCTGGCCTTTTTATCCTCAGAACCATGAAAAACGTCAGTTCTTCTTGCCATAAGACATTGTCCACATTTGTAAGGCAATGACTGACTCTCTAGTTGTCAGAAGACAGGAAAATAGCCTTGGAAGTTTGACAAGATACTAATACGTTCTTCTTTGTCCAAAATTGCTAGGATTATATACAGGGTCATGCAATGGGGATTATCACATGAATGGGGATTATCACATGAAAATACCATTTTGCTTGCTGTATGAGCAACTGTGTCACTTATCTCCCTGGAATAGTACTGAAATTTTTATAGACATGTCAGCAGTTTAGAGGTCATAATAAGAAACTGAAAGGTAAGAATTCATTAAAGTCTGTTTCAAAATGCCATCGATGCCATATAACTCCAAAAATCCTCTTTTATTTTCATTTCCAATCTGAGGGGAAGGAGTATTAAATTATGTAAATCAACCACGAGTTGCTTAATCTTTCCATGACTACACCATAACTGGGGAGCACAAAATAAGCACATTATCAGCAACAGAGCAGAAAACCCTTTTGGGGAGCTCCAGTTGATTCTGCTTACCCCCTCCAGTGCCGCCGTGGAAATTGCTGCTTGTGAACTGTTCCTCTCAGGCAGTTCATCTCGTTTCAGGGCTTACTGCTGCACAAAATATCCAACATGCTTCAAAGACTTCAATGTGGAAAGCACCATATTCCCTGCATTCTGTCACTGCATCCGCATGGCTTTGCGTTAGCAATTACTGATGACAGCCAATAAAATCAAACAAGCTCATGTTCAAATGCTAATGGAGGAAAATAAAAATAAATAATGCTGCAGCAGGCCCTGATTACCTTGATCTTGCTTGCTGTTACACTAGCCTGTCCTCACTGGGGAAAAGACATGAAGTTCTACAATCTTTTCAGCAGGAAAGGTATGCATGAAGGGGTTTTCATAGGTAATTATTTACAAATTCCAAGCAACCATGCTGCCTCTGTTGGTTTTATTAACCTAATAAACTATATTATCTGGAGAAAAGTTTGGTGTATATAGCAGTTAAATTTATATGTGTTATTTTAGTATGACAAATATTTTGTTATAGTTTGCTAGCAATTATTCAGAATAGCACAAACAGCTTGGGATGATTGTAGCCTTGTGAATTGACATTTGAAATATTTATAAGTACAGCCATCCTGCCATATGGATACTCTTTGGAGTTATCAGTCACTGCATCCTACTGCTTCTGCAGCTTGGGTTCACATTCTAATGCCAGCTGATTCTGTAACTCAGAGGACGTCTATGGGCAGCATGATATGCACCACTCCTCTAGCCATAACTGTCAGCTTCTACAAAGGAGATGAAGGCTAGTGGTGCACATTACTTGCTGAGGCATTCTGCAAACACCTGCTTAATGCTTGCATGAGTGTTTAATGTAATGTGGTTTATACAGCATAATGGATCTCACTGAAAGTGAGTTTTAAATGCAAAACCACCCATCACTGATCTTTCACTTCGAATGGTGTTGTTATACATTGAGGAAACAGAGGGCATACTTCCTCAACCTGCTGGTCTCCTTATCATGTAAAATGCATTTGGTGGTCTGGCTAGCAACATCAGGATATGTCATGTCATTGTTTTCCCCTAAAATGATCTTTTCCTCTTTTGCATCCAATAGCTTATGAACAAATACCTGGTATTTACCCATTCAAGAGGGGCTTGTATCCATGCAAAACTCCTATTGCCTTTAGTGAAATTGCATTTAAGGAAATGATAATAGGGTATGTCCTGAGCAGAGCCAGACACTAAAATGTATATGCTGTATTCTTTCTTTGACTGATTAGTAGCATGTATGAAATCTTTTATGTCAAAGAAGAAGGTAGAAATTCCTCCTGGTGAATTCATTAAGGTCAGGGTTTCAGTCCTGGGAATTCAATCAAGTGCAAGAATCATTGGAAACTGAGGTGGGGTGAGGGAGAAGAAGATAAAATGGAAAAAATAAAAGAATATGAAAGATAAAAAAAAAAAAAAGAAAAAAGAAAAAAACCTAAAAATACTTTTCCCATTTTAAATCCTTGTTAGCTTAGTAAAGACTGATATTTGGTGAGTGGTGCATTTTGTGTGTGCATGGGAGAGCAAAACCCATAGGATTTTCCCAGGCTCAGTGTATCTACAAAAGGGATAAAGTGTGGTAGGAAAGGGAAAATATTTTTTATTTAGCTCTGGGGAATTGCTTCAGGAAAACCAGGTGAACAGCTCAAAGAATTAAGCTCTGAAAAACGTATTTTCTCCTGTGATCCCAAAGGACTTTACCAAACAACTGACAACTCTGTCTTTGCCTTGTCTTTACAGTGCTCACAGCAGCCAGAAGAGTCATGCTAATGTAAGCAATATGGGTCAGTGTTAGACAACAGCAACTTCCTAAATGAGACAGTGAAAGTAGATTACAAGGTGGAATTGACACGACAGGGAGCCTGAGTAACTTTACTGAAGTGGGGACTAGTTTTCTTGTCTATGCTGTGCAGTTCTGGGATGCATCAGGAAGGCACTACCTCTGCATTTTCAGGTTTCTTTATTTGATGACAAATCTAATACTCCTCAAAGTGAGAGAATCATAGAATCAGCTAGGTTGGAAAAGACCTTTAAAATCATCAAATCCAACCATTACCTCAGGACTGCCAAGACCACTACTAAAACATGTCACTGAGGGCCTCTTCTACATAGTTTTTGAACACTTCCAGGAACGGTGATTCCACCACTTCTCTGGGCAGCCTGTTTCAATGCCTGGCAACCCTTTTCAGTGGAGAAATTTTTCCTAATATCCAATCTAAGCCTCCCCAGGCACAGCTTCAGGCTGTTACCTCTTGTCCTGTCACTTGTAACGTGGAAGAAAAGACCCCACCTCACTACAACCTCCTTTCCAGCAGCTGTAGAGAGTGATAAGGTCCCCCCCTGAGCCTTCTCTTCTCCAGACTACACAGCCCCAGTTTCCTCAGCTGTTCTTCGTCAGACTTGTGCTCCAAACCTTTCACCAACTTTGTTGCCCTTGTCTGGACCTGCTCCAGCACCTCAATGTCTTTCTTGTAGTGAGGAGCCCAGTACTGAGCACAGGATTCAAGGTGCAGCTGCACCTGTGCTGCATACAGAGGATGATCACTGCTCTGGCCCTGCTGGCTAGACTATTGCTGATACAGGCCAGGATGCTGTTGTTCTTGTTGGGCACAAGCTGGCTCATGTTCAGCCAGAAGGCAGGCAGCACCCCAAGGTCCTTTTCTGCCAAGCAGCTTTCCGGCCACTTTTCCCCAAGCCTGTAGCATTGCATGGGGCTGTTGTGGCCCAAATGCAGAACCTGGCACTTTGCCTTGTTGAACCTCATACCTCTGGCCACAGCCCATCAATCAGCCTGTCCAGATCCCTCTGCAGAACCTTCCTATCCTCCAGCAGATCAACACTCCCAGCCAACTTGGTGTCGTTCGCAAATTTACTGACGGTGCACTCGATCCCCTCATCCAGATCATCAATGAAGATGATAAACAACACTGGCCCCAGCACCAAGCCCTGAAGGACACCACTAGTGACCAGTCACCAACTAGATGTGATACTATTTACCACCACTCTTTGGGCTCTGCCATCCAGCCAGCTTCCAACCCCATGACAATTACCCCTATCCAAGCCAAGGTCAAAATGTGTTCTCCCAGAAGAAGCTGACCTACCAGAATCCAGAGCTTCTTTCCTTCTCTTTACTTCTGCTCAGTGTTCAAAACAATCTTGGTGAAAAGCCTCCAAATATTGCACAATTGCTGGACCTCAGAGGCGAGGAATATTTGCTTTTCAGAATGTATCTTGAAAGGGACAATTCAAAAAAGTTTCTATTGCTAGCTGTGGTTTTGGTCTTTGCCCATTGTGTTAGATGCTTTTATAATTTTTCCATGTCTAATTAAATATACACCGTACTGAGGGCAGTGAAAGAAAGCAGAGGGGATCTTCTCTTCATGGGAAACTCCAGTCTCTCTGGCCATGCTACAAGAATCAGATAGGCGCTGAGCATGTCTTCTGAAATAGAGGATCCAAATAAGAAATGCGTTCAATTTGTTCAAAATAAAAAGCAGATGAGGCTCAAAGACACTGAGGCACAAAAGGATTAGGACACAGCACAGTCTTTCAGTCCTCATGGGCTGATCAGCTTGAGTCCAAACAACACCTTAGCTGCCTCATACATTTGTCTTAAAGGAAATCCCAGAGACTCCCTCCAATTCATATGTAACAGGATGTTGACAGAGAGTCACAAGACACATGGCTTTCTGTCCCAGACAATGAATCCTTTTTTACAGGCTGACTGAAAGAAAAGAAGGACAAATTAGGCCATGTGCATATTATACCTAGGCAAAGGATCTGCTACCTGGATAGGATTATGGAGGGTTAAGGGTAGACGGGAGGATGTGGCAGGTGGAACTGGCAACACGGTGTTGGATCTGGCTAAGTTTTATCTGTGAGTGAGCAGCTCTAGCATGTCACTGTAAGCCATAGACACTTGTGTGAGCTAAGAACCCCTTTTAAAATTCCCCCTTGTTTTTCCAACCAAATGTGCATATCAGTCAGCAGGCCGGACCACATGGCTCCCTGCCAGACAGACCTCAGTCAGGCTCCTGTCCTCCAGGGTTCTGCAAGCACCAGAGGAGCTCCTAGCTGGCTCAGGCCTTAAAACTGCTCATCTGACCCAGATCTTGGACAGTAAAGACTTTTGGTGCTCATAAGACTGGCCAGCCAACATGTTCTGGTTGCACAACAGACTGCATAAAGGTGTATCCCAGGAGGTAATTTTTATAGAGCTGAATGTATCAACAACTTCTAAAAGGAACTTAAGTTGGTGTAAACCGGCATTTGCCCTAACACCAAAGTAATTACTTCCATTTTAACTTTCTGTGGATCGAAACCCTTATTCAGTTATATTTTCATATCGTACCACACCACATGTATAGGAGTTTAAAAAGCCTGTGTTTATTAATCGTTCCCCATACCATTTAGAAAGAAATGTCTTCATCTTTACCTTGCTTCTCTGCTGTGAGGCAGAAGCAATCCCAAAGAAGTAGGTGAAATTCCAGTGGTGTAAAGGTGATGGAAGCAAAAGGAGAATCAGGAATGAAGAGGTCTCATTGATCATTGCTCACAGTGATCTTTCAGCTGCCTTATCAAATATTAACGATAATGACTTATTTATATAGCACTAACTGTGAACTAGGTCCAAGAGGATACGCATAAGTCCTAGAGAACTAACAAACTAAATAATAAATACATATCAATCTAGAATAATAAATAATAAATCTCATTCAGGCCGAATTGCTTCATTCTTTTCCTTCAGAGGTGTTTGCCCTCACTTTTTCTGATCAGCAGGAGGGCTTAGTTAAAAAGATCAAATTAGAAATTAATCTCTTTGATGTTTATAAAGGCAGTAGGGCTTTCACACCCTTCCAAGTGCAATCCAGCTGCAGGTAAAGAACTCTGCATCTCGTGGAAGTGCTAATTAAAGCAAATAATAATATGATTCACCTTCAACCCTTCTCTGAAATGCCCGGTGTTTTGTTTTTTTTTTGCCAGAAGATGTATCTCCAGAGCACTACATTTGAGGAACTCTCTTCTTTCAGGGATCTGCATCATAGCAACCATTTGGACTAGAAGAGAAGGGAGCAAATTTGTTTAAATCAATCCTTGTCATAGGATCCCACTGTTTATTGATATCCTGAAGGTTAAAGGTTAATGCTTTACTCAGGAAACCACCCATCCTCCAAAATACTATTATTGTTTATCTTGCTGAAATCCATTTTTATATTTCCCAAGACATTTTATTTAATTTCTGCTCCAGGTTGTCTTTACTGTGTTTTCATAGTATCACTGTACAGACTTACTTAATCCTTTTCCAATCTGATATTGCAAATTGTGTTGGAAAATGCCAAGTGTCTGGTATTCTTTTAAATAGAAAGATTAGCAGAAAAAAAAGATTATTAACTTCAGGCTACTTATTTTAGTGGAACATGACTTATCAGGGACTCCAATCAAAAACTGAAGTTGAAAGTAATGGATCAACTAGAATAAACACTTGTCCCCAACAGTAATATGTCTTGTCACTTTAGCAGCTTGGAACATGTTTTCATTTATCCACCATTTTCTTGCCAGAGCAATTATAAAATGGCCAGTTTGAAATGAGATCTGTTTCCATTGATTTTATTCACAACGTCTTTTTTCTTTTTTTTTTTTTACCTTTCTTGTTAATAGCAAGGAAGTGAAAGGTACATAAATCTACAATACATACAAATAGCATTTCATGTCCACAGTTCTGCCTGTGGAATTCAATGTGCAGGAGCTTCAGGTGAAATACTCAGTAACTCTAATGTAACTAACTACTAACATGCATGTAATAATAGCAGTAAGTGGATGTGTTGCTTCAGAACAGGACTGGTGTCTGTGATGCAGATAGAGCAATAATTGTCTTGTTCTCCTGTTTTCGGTCTTCCTCTCTTCATCCATTGGTAGCTCCTGGAAACAGTTAATGAATTCCCAGTCTGATATAGGATGGGAAATAGTCCCTATCTATATTCATTAACCTGAATTACAGGGTTATAGTATTCAGAAACATGAATTGATTTTCTCTCACAAAAGGAATCTGAGTTAACACAAAGAAAATACTTTATTTGTTAGAAGTGACATAAATCATGTGTTGTTAAGACTACAGAAAATGTCAAGGTACTGAGAAGTTGTTATAGAGAAGCTTTTTGTGTATGACCCTTTTTCTATCATTGTCAAAGGTAAAAAACATATTATTGTATTTTTCCATGCCTACTGCTTTCCCATGTATTAGAGTGGAGTCTGCAAGCATTGTTCAAAGCAACTAAGAAAGCTTTTGCTATTTAGAATCCTTAATTTAATGCAACAAATTTTATTCTATCCTGAAGGGTGTTTCTTCCCTGCTGTTTAGACTGAACCCAGGACCTAGCACTTGACCTTGTCTGTCAGCTTTTTAGTCACATGAGGACAGTCAAGAGTGGCTTTGCTGCAAAGAGGAATGTTTTCACACCCTAGCCCAGAGCTCCTGGGAAAGCCTCAGTATTCTTTAATACACTTTACCTGGACAGAATAGTCCAGGAAAAGCCTCGCCAGAGGTGGCTCTGCTGGCTTTTTCTGTGTGGGAATCACAAGCTCAGAGGTACTAGGAGACTTTTCCTGGCTGTAGGCTGATTAACCAGTCTGTTCTGTATCATTCAACTCATAGCAGCCTTCCAGTATCTGAAGGGGGGCTATAGGGATGCTGGGGAGGGACTCTTCATTAGAGATTGTAGTGATAGGACAAGGGGTAACGGGTTAAAGCTTAAACAGGGAAAGTTTAGATTGGATATAAGGAAGAAATTCTTTCCTGTTAGGGTGGTGAGGCACTGGAAGGGGTTGCCCAGGGAGGTTGTGATTGCTCCATCCCTGGCAGTGTTCAAAACCAGGTTGGACAAGGCCTTGGGTGATACGGTTTAGTGTGAGGTGTCCCTGCCCATGGCAGGGGGGTTGGAACTAGATGATCTTAAGGTCCCTTCCAACCCTAACTATTCTGTGATTCAGGGCAGCACTGTCTTTCTCAGAATTAGATGCTGCTTTTTAGACTCTCTGCTTAGAAAATAAAGCTTTTTGATTTTATGAGGTACTCAGAATTGGACCGTTTCATGTCAATTTTAATTAAAAAAAGAAATCAATTTGTGATTGCTGATTAGGCTCCTGACATTCTCCAAAATGAGAGCTAAAGCCAGAAACTCACAGCTCAGACCTCTTTTCATTTAGTGCTCTCATCTCCCTTGATCTGACTACTCGTACTCTTTCCTCCTCCCCTTGCTGGGAGACTGCTATCCTCTGTGTACAGGGTTGCCACTACTCACCTTCCTGTACATAGTAAATCCTTAGAAAGCAGCCTACAATATATCAGTCTTCCAATGGTCACAACAGGGAAAGGGTTCTTCAGTTTAAGTGCAAAACTGTGGAAAGGAATGAAAATAAATCAAATTTTATTTACCAAGAGGCAAAATTTTCCCTGCAAGTCACTGCCCCTGAACTGATGATTTATGGACGGTGAGCACAAAGTGATATATTCCTTGAACCAAGCCCTATTAGACCCAAGAATTTCAAAGATGAAGGCCAGTAAAGAGCCCTTTTCTAAGTTCTTCATTGATGACTTTGCTGACAGGCATAAGCATCCTATGGAAGCCAATGATTCCCTGAACAACTGCTGGCAAGAACAGTCTTTTAATAGTTCATTTCGACTGATGAGAGACAGCCATTACTTTTTTCCTGCAATGTTAGCAATTAAACTTTGTCATTCCTATTTCCATTTTTCAGTGGTTCTCAGCCACGTCCCACAAAAGGCAATTCTTCTCTCTGGTCAGTGAAGGAGAGCTCTGCTGCTGTGAATGCAAACCTCAGACATGACCCCCATTCGAGGCAGATCCGGGAAAAACAGCTGTTATAATGCTGTTAGAGAGATGCTTTCTGTACCAGCTAGCTGTACTTCTCCCTGCTGCTCCTTCTTGCTCCTCAGGGTTGTCCTTTGTATTTCTCAGTTCAGCCAAAGCTCTTCCACCTCTTCCTCTTGCTCATCCTCACATCTGGATGGTGTGCACAAATGGCCCCAGGTGCCTTCACTGACAGCTGAGTGCCAATAAGCCCAGCTTTAGCATATGCTGCTGGACACCTTCCCAGCAGAAAAGGCCCTGCCAAAACACAAATCCATAGAGATAATACAAAGGGAAGTAGTTTTACCTTGTTTGAGGCTTGATTCTAGAGGGCTTCTTCCTTTTGATTCTTATTCAGTGACGTCTTAGAGGCAGGAAGGAGCTGCCTGTATCATTGATCATTATTAGACATAAATTTGCTGTCTGTCCTACCCAAGGTCTTAGTCTGTAACAATACAACCCATAAGAAAAACACTTGCAGAACAGCCAAGGAAGCAAAGGCCCTGAGCAACAGGCTTTGCCTGTGCTTCAGAGAGTGACCCAAACTACTCAGAACAAGCAATCTTCCTGTCTGCTGCAGTTTTTGCTAAAACTGTTGGTCCCAGTGGACTGGCAGTATGTGGGTCAGCATTTTTTGCAGCAGCACTTTGAAAACAAGGAATGAGGGTGGTTATACATTTGAGGTAGGATGGGTGGGATGTGATCAGGGTCCTGTGTCCAAGTGGAATAAGTGAAAAGTCCCTCTCCTTTATTTAACACCTTCCCTATAACAAATCCTAATTGTTTTCAAATTCCCACCTCTCCCCACCTAGCTGATCTTTCCCACCTTCCCCTAAACCTCACAGTTGAATCAAAACTTGCTTCTCAACATTTCTTTTGCAAGAAAGCAGAACGTTTCCATTTCCAAATGGTAGCTCCAAATGCTGTTTTCCACATGTTAGATTATTTCAAGAAAGCAAATATGCATACACATTTTCACATCAGAGAAAGAAAAAGGTAATGGTCAACTCCTAAATGCCGCACACAGTTGCTATTTTAATTCAAACACAGCGTGTAATACAAGCAGCTGTGGTAGGCTGTAGCATTATAAATGACACCCCATTGGTGATGGAGACAAATCAGATTACATGTGAGTAGGTTATTGACTGTGCTTAGATTTCTTAATCTCTTAAATCAATGAAAGAATAGTAGACAATAGACAATGTGTGCTTGGAGGGCAAAGCATCTTTTAATACTTAGGTTTTTAATGAGCATTTTTTAATACTTAGTAATATCTTAACTGGTAAGACACTCAGCCAGATTGAAGTATATGTTACTATTTATTACCAAGATGCCTTAATCTAGATTTCTCTCTCAGTGTTTATACTAGACATCAATCCTGATTTACATCTTGTTGAGTTAATGAAAACATGTTATGCAGTTTTATTAAAGAAAATAACTTCAATTGACTGCCTCTGCAACAGTACAACAAATTCTGAGGAGATTAGCATAAGGATTAAACATACAGATTTTGTTGCAGGAGTTGTTTTCATGAATACAGTCTTAATTGATTGTAGCAAAACAAATACGCACTTTGGTAATGCATGCTGAGTCTCCAATTCAGCATTATTTTAATTAAGTCTTTTGAATGATGAATTTCAATACAGCAGATGTTCTTGAGTATTCAGGTATATAAATATAACCAGTGTCAGTATGTGATAAGCCTACGATTTGAGAGTTTAAGCATATATGAAACTGGGCCAATTGCTGGAAGTTGAAAATGGAAGGAATTTGCTAAACTGTTACTTGCACCTGTTTTGAGTTATGATGTTGCTCCCTCCACGCTAACCTCTGGGGAAAGAAGGAAAGAACCTTGTGTGCAGTGCCAGAAGATGGGTAAAGAAAGAGATGTGTTCACTCCCCATTTGCAGTTTCTTGTTAACCAATTGCAGCAGCTGATCCTTGGGAAGAGGGTATTTCTGTACATTTTACATACTGAGTAGTTTATTCAACAGATACCTCCACATGGCCAGAAGCATTTCATTACAAAATTGAAGGTGAATGAAAAAAGTGCTGAACCCGGAGATCAAATGCTTTTAATGTTGAAATTATATCTCCACACAAATAAACCCTGTCATCAAATGATTTTTAGGGTTGAAATTATGTCTCCTCGCAAATAAGTGTTTTTCCCGTATGCTAGGCAGTCATTTGCTTTTCAAATAATATCTGATCTGATTGGAAGTGCCTAACAATTTAAAAAATGTTTGATGTCGCCTTGAATTTTAAATGAGATTGTAGACATTATTTGCTGTCAAAGTTTTGGGGTGTGTTCTCATTAAATTATCATATAGGCTTTTAATTAGTGGATACACCCCTGAGCATGTTGTTCTTATGCTCAACTCTAGGTCATTCAGAATCGTCACCCTTTTGCTGCAGGTAATATATTGATAAATGGGCTTGACTTTCTTCAGTAGTTCAACATTTTTATGGTTCTCTGCCTTTAAGGACATATAAGCAGAAAAGCCCTCCCTGTTTTGAGCATGTCCAGACTTACATAAAAAAGCAGCAGAGCCTCTCAGCTGTATGCGAGAGACTGAGGAAATAAAAGGGTGAAAAGGAAACTCAAAAGGCACAAAGGTCTCCTGCTGAATAACAACTGCTTTCAGAGAGCACTTCTTTATCCAGAGAATTTTTAAGCACTAAGACTAACAAATGAAGACAGTTTCAAGTCACCAGCCAATGCAGCCACCTGGGGGGCAAAAATAATGTCTCGCATTTATCACAGTGAAATAATGCTGTGAAAGAATATGAGAGGGAAAATCAGAAAGGAATGCTGTATCTAAGTCATTTTAGGAAAGCAGGATGCCAAACCGGAGTTGTTATCAGAGTTTAGGCTGAATTACATGTATTTGTTCACAGGTGTTTGATCTGGCATTTAAGTGTGACACCAGGAAGAGACAGCTTGAGAGAATGGGTCATGAAGAAGAAAGTCACGTCAGCTGTCACCAGCACTGCCACACTTAGCACCTTGCATTGCTCAGCCAAATTTCTGTGAGCCCAGCCTTTCCCATGAGATGTCATGGAGATCTCATGTGAGTTCCAGATACTGACCCTGTTACCTGCCCTTCTCCCCCTTTCTCTGTTTCCTTCAATTTCGGAGCCCCAGATTTATTTTGGGGAAAACCTAAGGGTGTGTTTCATAGTCAGGAACAGCTTTTCAGACAGGTACTTTTCTATGTTCCTGAAGCCACATTGGCAAGGACTGGAACGAATGAATTAGTGCAGCTTGGTGAGACACAGCTTCCCAGCCTGGGCTTTGCTGGGGCTCGCAGCTGGCTCACCTCAAGTTGGAGACCATGGTTGTCTTTTTCAGTGCACCAGTTAGGAAACCAGACTCTACCAATCCAAGCTCTGAATCCTCCAACAGCTCCTTTAGATTCAATATGAATTTTCACATTCAATATCTATTTTCAATACATGAAAATAGACATTTTCGATATCTCACTAGAAATACATCAGCATCTTTTTCTTTACTATATCATGCTTCGTAATGGATTTCAGGGTCAGTTCCATATGTGCCGGGAAATACCCCTTTCTGATACTTACTTTCACACTTATCTCACTCTTTTTGTCCCTTTCATTCTCATCACTGAGTTTTGCTGATTCTGGAAGACAAAGATAGCCATCCATCACAGTCTCTCATCTCGTGGTATGTGGACAAGTGTGTTTGAGTATGACATAACATTTAAATAATGATTCACCATTGAGTATTATGAGAAATTGGCTGACAATTTCAAGGTAATGCCTTTTCAAAGATATACAGTATTTATTCTTTACTGCTGTACAACTGAATGTTCACTTGGAGAATCTTAAATAAAGTTTGCACTTTGTAGTTAACATTAGGGAATATAATTAGGGAAATTCTGAGTTAAATGGCTTGCTATAAAAATATTAAACATACTACAACTCTCTGGGCATGGCCTTCTAAATGAAAAGGGGGTTTAATTATATTAGAAGAGAAATATAAACAATGTCAAGATTTAACCACTGCTCAATTTAATATAACTTCTGCCTAATTTTACAAATCATTATTTATACATTTAACATGAGTAAAAAATTAATAAATGACTTCCATGATATTGCTTTTGGTATAGTTAGCAGTGTAGGCAATTATTACAGTAGTGTACACCAGGGCAATTTGTACTTGCTTTTCAAACACAAAAATAATGGAAAGGGAAAGAGAAAGGGAGGAAAAAAGGTACAGAAAGGAGATTCACAGAGCAAAGCTTAGCCGTGAAGTCAGTCTTGCTGTCTCCTCCAAAAAGAGGGGGGAAAACTTTAAATCAAGGCTTTGAGAGAGTGAAACGCTTGCAGGCAGAGTGCAAGCAGGCAGAGTGCAAGCAGACAGATCGCAAGGTGAAGCTTTTGTCACCTTGCTGCCTTCACAAAGAGCAGCTCCAGGACCAAATGAAAGGAGGATCCTACTCCCACCCAGCTTGCTGCCCTTACGGTGGTGAAGCCTCGGAGGGCTCTGAGAGCTATGGCCAAAACCCAGTCCAAGTATTAGTGCTACAAAGTGTATTTCACAGGTGAGAGCAGCAGAGACCACCAAATACCCTTTCTGTCTAGAAAGCTCCCATTGGGAGCCAAGTGCCATCCCCAGAGAGGTGCAGGCAGTGTACAGGAAGGAGAGAGCTGCAGATACAGAAACTATTTCTATTACCAGAGTTGTTTCAGGCTGCAGTCTGTGGGCTATTTCTAAGCGTCCAAAGACAATTCAGAAAAGCAAGCTTACTGGTAGCGGACTTATATATACTCTAAATACTGTTTCCTTTTAGTGAGCATGCAAAGGTTAAAAATCTCTATTAGAGAAATAAGCGTTATAAGGAGGGTTCCAGAGTGCAGCCTTCCTGTTTCCAGAGGCTGCATATGACAGGACCACAGTCGCTTTAACACGCCACTGATAGGGCCAGTTACATCAAAACAGTACAGAGGAAATCTCAGCTTTCCTGAAGTTAGAGGGAGTTTCAGCAAGGATATGTCTCTCAAGCTTTGCTCTGAAACACATGTTAGATTTTAAAATGGAGTGAATTTTCAAGTATTTATTCCACTTAAAACCTCGGCCTTTTCTGTCAGAATACTATCTTCCCTTCCTTCCTTCTTGCTGACTTTTATACTTACACACCCTGCTGATTTACATCTGGAAGTGTTAGCTATGATATTTGGAGGCACCCACTGTACAGTAATTGCTTAATTCCTTTCCAGAAAGAAAGGAGGAAGTCAGGAATGAATGCAGATAACATTTTGAATGTTTCACTGCAGGAGCACACACAAGTGATCTGATCCCATCCTTATTCACAACAAGAAACAGAGTAAGAGAAGGGGAGAAACTTGTATCTCCTTCTGATGCATGATGTAAAATAAAAATAATCAGAAGTGGGTACTGAGCTACAACAGGGTCTGCTTCAATACCACAGTTCTTCAAAGATGCCTGTTTATCAGAGCCCTAGGTGGTACTTCTTTGTGTTTACAGGATGAACTTCAGCCAATAAAACAACTGTGCAGCACTCTTTTTCTCCTTTATTAAAAGGCTTCTGGCAGATAATAGAAAATTATCTCTTCAGACACTGCAGAGGGGGGTTACTGCATTAAACAATATAATAAAAGATATTTGCTCTTCTCTAAAATTATTGAGGGTATTTTTAAAATAGTCTTTCAGAGGGTCAGCAGGCTGAGTCCTCAAACAAGCAGCTGCAATATGATATGCAGATTCACCTATAAGTCATTTTAAGAAGAGGAAAGACTTTCCATATCTATTAATATAGAAAATATTTAAACTATTTCCTGAGGGGAAAAAAAAAACAAACAATCAAGGCTGTTCCTTGGCCTCTAACCTGCATCTTTCTGCTGTGTTAATTTTTTTGTTAGCTGAGTGAGCTGAACAGACTTGCTGAGTTTTCACAAGAGCAAGAGCAGTGGGGAGGGATGGAGACCAGGGAAAGAAGGAGGAAGGGGGCAAGCAGGTAGGTATAACTGTGTGGTATCTCATCTTGAATCAATAGATGCTTTACTATTGGTTTCTATGGAGGCCAAGAGTGTCAGTGAGAGATGTGGAGAAGGTCTGAAGTCCAGGAATTTCCCATTTCCACACAGAGAAAAAAAAACTGTTGAAGTGCCTGATCCCCTACTTTCTCTCACTTTCCTGACTAACTTTCCACAGCCACCCAACTGCATTCCTCTTCACTGTTTCTTCATTACTGAAGGCAGTTGGGAAAATCAGGCACTTGCTAGTCTGAATTAGTAAGATTCATCAGGGCTTTGTTTTAGTTTATCAGGAACTCTGACACATGCTGGGCTGTGACAATTAAGATCCAGCCATTATTCTTAATGGCACCTAGCCATGAAATACCAGGATATTCTGCCTGCATTCCTACATATACACAAGAGAAAGATAATTTTCTTTTAGAAAACTACTGTGTACATTGCAAGTCATTAACAGAAAAAAAAATATGCACCAAAAAGCCTGTCCTCAGCTTGGAAAACCACAGCTACATATGGTTGCTCTATGTGAGGTTCTATTTCAGCTAAGAGAGATGTACTGTGATTTAGTGAACTGCCTGAGCTCAAGAAAGACCAATATCTCTTTATATTTTAAGTTCAGGTGGGTATTTAATCATTGCAGTTTGTCAGTGCTTTGTATTGTGCTATGGAACAAGTCAGTTTAACATTAAAAGCTCTCTCCTTGCACATCCTGCTTCTCACACTTCCTGACACTAATTAATGAAGTCTGACACAAAGTCCTGTATCTAATATGCTTGGGAAACTTGGAACCCAGCTCAGCTCCACATATTACAATTATTCTCTCAAATCTCAAATAACTCAAAGCAGAATCACAGATCCTTTTAACTCTTAAGCTTTGGCTTGTTTCAAATACAGGTCTTGGCCAGCATGCCAAGACTGTGAGTAGGATAAGTCATTATGAGGCACAGTTTGAGAAAACCAAGTGAGTATTGTTAACGTTATTAGAAGTCCTACAAATCATTGGAAAGCCAGAGACCTTTTGGGTTCATCATGCTGGATAAATCCTGCCAAAAAGGAGCCAGCTGCACATGCTTGCTCTGGACCATCACAGCAATGATATTTTGTAACCGAGCATCTTATTTTTTTATTAGCTCCAGTAGTGACTTTTTTGTGCCATTCCACATTGTATTGGGTTTGTATGGCATGTTTTGATAACTGCAGGGGTGGCTTCTGTGAGAAGCTGCTAGAAGCTTCTCCCATGTCCAATAGAGCCAACGCCAGCAGCTCCAGGACGGGCCTGCTGCTGGCCAAGGCCGAGCCCATCAATAATGGTAGTAGCGCCTCTGGGAAAATGTATTTAAGAAGCAGGAAAAAAACTTGTGCAAAACCAATTGCAAACAGAGGGCAGTGAGAATATATGAGAGAAATAGCTCTGCAGACCCCAAGGTCAGTGCAGAAGGAGGGGGGAAGGTGCCCCGTGTGCTGGAGCAGAGATTCCCCTGCAGACCATGGTGGGGCAGGCTGTGCCCCTGCAGCCCATGGAGAACCATGGTAGAGCAGATATCCACCTGCAGCCCATGGGAAGGACATGGAGAAGTTCACGGAGGACTGCCTACCATGGTGGGGGGATGCTACACTGGAGCAGGACAAGGGTGCAAAGAGTCCTCCCTCTATGGAGGCAGGAGCAGCAGAGACAATGTGTGACAAACTGACCACAGCCCACATTTGCTCTAGCCCAGCACCACTAAGAGGGAGGACACAGAGAATTCAGGAATAAAAGTCCAGGACAAAGGGAGGAGAGGAAAAGTGTTTTTAAGATTTGGCTTTATTTCATAGTATCCTACTCTGATTTGATTGGCAATAAACTAATTTCATCAAGTTGAATCGTTTTTGCCTGTGATGGAAATTGCCAAATGATTTCTCCCTGCCCTGATCTTGACTCAGGAGCCTGTCATTATATTTTCTCTCACTTGAAAATAAAAGGGAAATGACAGATCAGCTTTGGTGGATACCTGGCACCCAGCTAGGGTCAACCCATCACACACATAATGGAGATGAATGTAACTACCAAATATTAACATGACCTCAGAAACAGCATTCTCAAAGCTTCCAAGATCACTGCTATATATCTTTAAGACATACAAAATACATCAGTAACAAATCAACCTTCTATGGCATGGTCTGTTTCTTGGCATTATCTTAAATGTGTTATCACATGTTGACAGTAATAAAGTCTCTGCATGTGAAGGCGATGGGTTACAGTTCCATCTACTTCAAATGTTTTTTTCTTGTCTGCTTCTAAGAGCAAGGGAATGAATTAGTTGACTCAAGCGGTCCCTTGATTTCTATGTTCTTTATTAGGAAGTTCTCACTAATCCATGTGTCATGAAGTGCTCTTTCTAAGAACACAACTATATTTCCTGCCAAAAATTTGCCCTAATTTGATGTTTCTTTTTTTCATAATGTCCCCATGTGTGGAAATACAGATTTTTCTGTTCAATCAGGGTGCTTGTACTTGTTCCCTCTGCAGCTGACTTGAAGCCTTTAACTTTTGTAGGCTGATAATCAATGACCACATAGCTTGGTGTTTCTAGGAAGTCCAAATTGGTTGATGTAGAAAAACCCACAGCAGACTGCACAGAGTAGGTCATTGCATGTATACGTGCCTACTGGCACGTGAATTCAGCTCTGTCTGCACATGCAGGTGCAAGGATTTGTAGACAGGAATGCAGGAAACTTTGGGGCACAACTGTCCTATTTTCATTTTCTGTTGCTACCAGTCTGTCTAAGACTTGGACTCAGAAATGAGCAGTGAAGTTTGCAAGTAGTGAAGCATCCACTCTCCTATATTAAAATCACTTTTGCCTTATCTTGTCTAAGTTGCATAATTTGTATCACATGTCACCAGCCAAGTCACAAACAGACCTTCCAAACTATGAGCTCAGCCCACAAAGCACGCTCATTGTTTTGAAATTTTTGCAGAGTACAAATAAGGAACTTTCTAACTTCATTTATGCCTGTGTATGAAACCTCTATAATTCAGTCATCATTCCAAAAGCTGTCTCAGATTTACAGAAGCTGGCACCTCTGCTATCATAGATGAATCACTGAGGATAACATCTTTATTGAGTTTATACATCTTGGCTCTAAAATAGCAGTGCTATGTGTAAAATCAAGGCCTTGGAGAGCAATAGAAGTGTTTTCACTGGGTTTCATGTGATCCAAGAGGACATGGGTGATTGTAACACCAATAATATGCAACAGCAATGGCGAAATAAAAAGTGTTAATCTTTAGGAGTGCACATGGCTTGCACCTCCCCCATTCAAAACCATTAAACATTCTATGTTTTATTAAATACATTTCTTCAGGGGAAAATGCTGTGCTGTTAATTGGGAATGAAATATTAGTGCAAAACAAGCAAGCTCAGTATAAGTTAATGTTCACAAATTCTCACTTGCTAGTAGGAAAGCTTAGTTAGAGGATGATAAGTTTAAAGACTGATTAGGTGTGTAATCATGGTGTTATTATGTTAATGGATTTGTTTGTTGCTGTATTATTAACAAAAGATTAAGCAAATCCCTTCATGAAAGGTAGAGGTGAAATAGCCTGTTGGAGAACGTTTTAAGGTAACAAATCTGTGTATTATCATCACTTCTTTGTGGAGCAATTATTGCTGTATTGGGCATTTTTCTCCGAGTTCTCACAGGTGGTAAAACCACATTAGAAAATTAAGTTGTTGAGCCATTTTGCTACCAGTTGGTGTTGCTTCATAGTCTGACTTCATTTAAGAAGGCTGCTTATTTCAGTAGAGCTTGATTCACTAGTTAAACCCCTGATCAGGGCAGTGGGAAACATCTTTCACAGAAAATCATCCTCTGCTAAAAGAAACAGCCTGAAGCTATGTAAGCTTTTTCTTAATACTTCAAGCCTGAAAGCTCTCACAAGTATGGCCCACTTCTGCTGGATTAAGCTATATAGCTGGGCACATTTCAAATGCACATTGCCTGTGAGTCAGATGTCTCTCTGCTATGCTACAGGCTTGCTGTTACGTTGCCAGCAGCCTTGCCTTTGCAAGTTGCTGGGCTCAAACCCTAGCCTTGTGAAACGGGGCATGTAAGTGAGGTGGGTGAATCTCTGTGATGAATTGCTTCGGCCATATCAGCATGTGGCCAATAACTCAGTCATGTCTGTGCAGCAGTATGCGCCAAGCCAGGAGAGGAGAAAATGTGGTTTGCACTCTGATGCAAATATGTGCTCAAACTCCATCTTGAGCGTGATGCACAGATCTTGCAATCATTGATGTCTTATTCGTCTTCGATCCTGATATGATCCCCTTGATCTTGATCCACTGGGATTCCTTGGAGTTTTGTTTTTTTCCTTTGAGGGATATTATTTTTTTCCTTCCTACACAAAGTTACTTTAAATCTTCAGCTTTTAAGATGTATGCCTTGCAGAATACCTCCTGCAGAGGTCTGGTTAAACACAGCTGGGCAAAGTACTGAATATTTTAGTCTGCAATGACATGAAATCTTGCAACAGCAATGGGTTTGGGGTGGTGGTTGTTCAACTACCATTATGGTTGCCCAAAAGAACTGGAGGAAGATCTGGGCTCTTTGGTTGTATAAACTCATAGCTTTTTTGAAGTCAATACAATGCCAAATTTTGCAAGATCTGATTGTGATCTTCTGTGCTTACAGACCAGAGATATTAAAACAGACTCCCATGACAGTGTCTAGAGCTGGTCATGGATATTTGACAGAAAGTGTTCTGCCACTGAAATGGAGTTTTCCTATAGAAACACTTTGCCAATTCATTTCAGGAAAATAATTTTAAAAATTGTGTGAATTTTACCTTTTCCACTTAGACATATTTTGGAATATTTGGTTTTTCATAATAAAATTGATTTGAACTTAAAAGTTTTTTCTATTTTATTTTGCCAAAAAAAAACTTGGTCAATAGATTTTTTTCTAAAAGAGAAGAAACTTGAGCACTTGGAAATATAGCATATTGCAGCTGGCCTCTGACAGAATTCTAGCTCAATGCATACTAAAAATCTCAGCTGTGTACCATGCTCTGAAAGAGACATGGATCTATGTAGAGATCACAAACACTGAAATAATCATGAAGCTAATTAAGTTACCTCAGTGTGATGTAAATGTGCTTAATTTTAAGTATGCTACCTGGGGGCTTTGCTGAATAGGCAAACTGGGTAACTTGAGGTGGATATCTGCAAGCTCTAAATAAAGTAACAACAATATCTAATGAAATAAGAAGAAAAGGCATGACTGGGGCTTAGTGAAACCTGTGTGTTGTCACTGAAGAAATAGTTCCATCCACAGTTTTATTTTTTATGTTTTATTTTTCCATGCCAATGACAACAGTAGCTGGAATGATTCACAGTTTAATGCATACAGTATTGATCAAAAACGGTATTTAGCACAGAATTATCCATTCTGTGCTTAGTTTACAGTCTCTTTCCAGTTCATGTCTGTGTTCTTACCAGTCAAGCTAGAACAGAATGTAGGCTCAGTTTGGGTAGATTTTGCTGGTTTAAATTTAAAATCCCATATCAGCTTTGCCCCATATAGGAATACCAGATCTGCAGAGACTGAGGAGTGAATTCTGACTGCCAAACTTGTGGAAGGTGGACAGGAAGACTGCAGAGGTTGGCTCTGTCACCAGGGCAAGCCAACCCCAGACCTCTGGGGAAACTATGAAGAACAGTGCCAAGTGCAATGTGGCTTTTATTTATCATAATTGTATTTATCAAGCCACCAGGCCACCTGCTCAAGTGCTTGAGTTGCTGTTCAGCTGATTAAAACTCAGTAACAAGGTCATAAAATATGTATTAGAAGAACCAGACGAAGTGTTAACTCGTGGCATGGAGAAGGAGCAAGCTCCACCCTTGAGCAAATACAAGCAAACACAAAACCTGTAGATTGCCCCAAATCTGGCAGCATCACTGTTGGACAGGGGATACCAAAACAAAGGATGAGTTGGAACTGCAGCTGAGCAGAAATGGAATTCTCATATGGCTTCTGCTAGGACCTGCCAGCCCCACTAGTGGGAGTCTTGACACCCTTCCACCCCCACTACAAATAGTAGTCTTGGAGGATATACATGCTACTCTGCTGCGAAATGGTAACATCTGATCATTCCCCCGTCACCATAGTTATCTTTTAATCTGAAGGAAGGAAATCGTTCTGTGCAGGGGAGAGGGAGAGGGGGGTTGAGGGGGGTGAGCTTTTTTGGTGTTTTTTTTGTTGTTGGTTTGGGTTTTTGGTTGTGTTTGTTGTTTGTTTTTTTTCCTTTTTTTTTCTTTCTTTATTTTGTTTTTTTTTTTTTTCCAAAGGAAACTCAATCAAAACTAAGCACTGATTCAGTCCTGAACTCAGACACGTTTTCCCATGCCTCATTAAAGCCTGTGAGATCCTCTCAGGCTTTCCTTTCACTGTACTTTTAGTAACTGAAAAATTTAACAGTTACTCATGTATGGTGAAGTCTTGATGCACTTTCACGATTTTCCACTAGGTGCCTTAAGTGCAGGAGCATTTGCTCAGCAAGCAGCAGTCTACCTTTTCCTGAGCAGGTAAATGACTGATTAACCAGCAAATTTCATCTTAATATTCCAAGATTTACTGTAAGGTCAGAATCGGCAATACCCCTTTGCAGACAGATCATTGGCAATGAGTTTTATTTATTACACGCAGTGGCCAGTACATAAAATCTGAAAATGTATGAAAAAAAAATCAACCCCCAAAAAAATCAAAAACCAACCAAACAAACAAAACAACAGTGATAATAATAATGATGAAAAAAAAATAAAAAAAAAAAAACAAGGAAAAACAAATGTATATGACTCCTCTCCCCCAAAATTTAATTGGTTAGGTACTTTGGGTTTCTTATTTGTTTGGGTTTCTTATTTGTTATCTGAAAAAAAAAGTCTTATTGGAAGCAGGAAGCTCTGCTCTGCTTTTGGGGCAGGTGGATATATGAAGAATGAGAAATACTATAAAGAATTAAATACAAGTAGGAGCATTCATTATGCATACCAATAAGTGGGAAACTTCAGGGCCAAAGATGTATGGCTAACATTCATTCAAAGCAAAGTAACTTAAAGGAAAGAAGTAGTTTGTCATAGATTAAAATGAAAAACAAGTTTTAAAAATAACTCTTATGTATAGGGATGAGGATTGTTCTTGGAAAGGGTGTGACTCAATAGGCCAGTCTTTGACATTGTCTTACGCCCTTTGATTTGGCAAAACCAGCAATGGCCACCTGGAAATTTCTGTTGCATCAGGGACTCCTTAGGTGGCAGAAAGTTGAAACCAGACCCACTGTCCTCACACTTGTGTGTTCCCCCTTCCCTCAGGAATATGGAATGAGAAGATGCTAAAGCTTCAGCTTTGGGCTGGCAACATCATCTGTGGAATCTATTTGAGTCTGGCATCACTCTCAATGACCCTGAGGCGTCTCTAATAAGCATGACCAACATACCCAATACTTGTCATCTTATCCCAGAGTAAAAAATACTAAACAAAACAAAACCCCCCAAAACTGCTTACCTTCTTTTTGTGAAGACAGTGTCCCGCAGCAGGATTGGACTTCTCAATAGAGATGATCTGAACCTAAGCATGGAACTTTCACATGAGTATTTAATGAAAACCTGAAAACGTTTGGTATAAGTTACTGCCAGCTCTGAGATGATCCATTTATATCAAGAACACCAACAGTGCACACCTAGGTCATGCACATGATTGTTCTGCCAGACATCTGTGATTTATGGTTGCAGGAAAGACCAGCCCCTCTCCCTGTAACTGAGTAATATACTCACAGGTCAAAAGTTAGATACCTAACCCTTACACTCAAAATCCTAGGGAATACAAACAAAAAGATGGTGTTTCTGTCATTTATCATTTTGCTTTTACAAACTCAAATTTAGCTATGAATACCATCATTTTAGAAAGAGATATTGAAAAGTTCAATCAGTTTGTCCACTTTTCTGTTAATAATAAGAGGAAAGCAAAAGAAAACAGAAGATAAATTACATTATTTCACCAGAACATGATATGAATACTGTGTGGTTTTACGCTTTTACCTTTTTATTTACATGGTAATCTCACGCACTTTACTGTAAAAGGCAGTGGTTTTTTTACTACGATGTTGATAATTGTCATTTCATATTAAAGGTTCTGCAGAAGTGTCAATGTACTGGTTAATTGAATGAGATATTTAGCTCCTCAAAAATGGAGACTGATTTAGATCTTGCCCTGGAAGGACAGAAAATTAATCCTAAATCTGTAGACATTCTTCTGAGTCTCTTTGTCTACCACAAATAAAGAACCACTTGAGGGATATTCATGTATATGCACATCTGTTCATTCATCCACATTATGGTCTTTTTATTTTCTTGAACCTCTGCTGAATTGTAGATGGAGTGTATTGTGGCATTTTCAGTTGCAGTATTCTACGCAGAATATAAAATCATGTTGAACATACAGTTGAATTCAAACCAGCCCCTTCCAACCTGGATTATTCTACAAATTGATAATACCACATAGATTAAAAGTGTTACAAAGAAGGTGTTGAAACTGGCAAACAAAGGAGGCAGAGCAGTAAACAAACTATGTAGAAGACTGTTTAAACACTAGTTTAAATAGGAAGTGATTGAATACATCATGACAACCAGGCAGCCCTAATACCCTGGGGTTGCCACTTATTGCTTACAGTTGGCTAGCAAATTGTTTGCAGAAATGTTTTTGTAAATAAGAAGAGAAATTCTGTGGAAAAAAATGCAGATTATGATTATATAAATACTTGGATTGGAAACACAAATCTTAGCGACAGAGGAACATAAACTTCTGAAGTAGAAATGGTGATCGCTCCAGGACTATTCAGGTAATTTCCGTGGTTATTAAACCTGCTCCTTTATTCTCCAGGATAATTTCATAAAACTGTTAGTGTGGTAGACATACATGAAACTGCATCTGCCATTTCCCTAAGCAACTCAATTGTTTGTTTTTCAACTACTGAAGTGGTAAAGAAACTGTACAAGTATTCCTTAACATAATTTACTATCCTACCACCATCTGGTACATTTGGCACTGAATGCGTAGCTGAAATTCCTTTTATAAGTGTGCCTTGAACCAGGAAGCTGATTCAGACCAGAACCAATTAGCATTCACAGTCTTTCTCAAAGCACACAGAAACAGAAGCGCACACACTAATTGTGCTTGCATTTTACAGGCGCTTGTGTTTTCTAAGCATGAATGTGTTGAGGAATCTGTTTTAGTATATAGCACCTCTGTCCAATGCTGCAAATCACTGATGTTGGTAATGAGAGGCAGCAACACAGTGAATGGAGACACGCAATTGACCTGCAGGTGGGGATGGAACAGTAGCTCCACGGCAATATGAATCCCTGTGCCGTGCACATATGCTGCCCATCGCTGCAACTGAATGTGAGCCAGATCTCAGGTGAACCTTAAAAGAGTTTGTTTAGGATTCAAGGCTGGATCTCCACCTGCTGTGAACCAGTGCGGCTCTTGAGTTTCCTATGGCTCTGCAGCCTCCACCTCAGCAATCCCCTCTTGGATGGTGGGGTCTTACCAATTCCTGCTCTGCTTTGTGGAGCACTCAGCAGCCATGCCCAGTTGATGGCACCTGGGGTTTTACAAATTCTGTGAAGCATGTTTTTGGCAAGTAGTTCCAATCAAACCTACAGTGAAAGGAATGTGAGCGGGCAGCCACAAACTCACTCCAGCTCGCTCCAGTGTTTTGTGAAGGGACCTCCAGGCTTTGGTGTGGCCATGTGACAGAGAATATCTTTTGCTTTCTTGAAGAGCTGTTGGGAAACCTCCTGAGGCTGTGGGGTGAAAGTGGGTTTGCACAGCATTCATGATGTGATTCCAAGAAACCTTCTGCTGTAGAAAACTAACTCATTATCCAAATAGACTCCTTTGGATGAGACCAGTGGCTGACTGAAAATGTACAGGAGATCACTGATAGCAAGGAACTTTGACAAATGTATAGGGGTGTTGGGTGTTTTTTCAGTTCTGCCACACAGTGGCTTATCACCAGTGAAAAAGGTTTAGAGTTCTGCTGATTTATTAATAAAACCTTGAAACTACACTGCTTTATGAGAGGTGAATATAAGGCCTTGGGAAGAGAAGGAACGAACTCAAGGGGATATTATTGTTGGAAAGAAAAGAAAAAAAGAACATGCAGATCTCCTATTTAATAAGCAGTGGCAGAGCAGAAAGCCAGGATCTTCCCCACTGCTGATGCTAAAGGAGGAGAAATGCAAAGAGCAACAGCGATTAAGTTTGAAAACACCAGAGCCTGAAAGAATGTTAATAAAGAAAAGCTGCATTTACCTGGTTAGGAAGAGGCATTGACAACAGAGGTCTCAATAGGCCAAGTGATTGAAGTGAGAATTGTCACAGTGAAATAGGTACTACACAGTGGGCTTTTGGGGTGGGAGGAGGGATGCTACATGTATGAGGGATTATGATCTAGACAAAGATCACTACAAACCTCATACACAAATGCTTGAAAAGTCTTATGCAAAGAGTAGTTATCAATAGTCTGCTGTCAAACTGTAAGGTCACATCATGTGAGCCCCATAGGAGCCTGTTCTCTATTTTTGCTCAATATTTTTATAAATTATTTGGATCATGGAATGGAGAGTACACATACAAAATTTGTGGATGACATCTTGCTAGAAATCTCACAAGAATTTTTGAAGACAGGATTAGGCTTCAAAATTATCACAATAAATTGGATAAATGACCTGAAATCAATAAGTTTAAATTCAATACAATTGTTGTATTTAGGAAAGAAAATTAGAAAATGGATGACTGGATGTCTGACGGGACCATGGTATAGCAGTAAGGAATCTGAATATTTTAGTCGATCACAAAATTGAAAATTAGCAGCAGGCATCACAGAGAAATAGTAGATGTCCGTTTTTACCCAGCAATGGTGGTATCTCACCAGCCCAGTCTTGGTGCTGCACGTGAACAATGCTACAGACCAATGACAAAAATGACAAGCAGCTAAAAAAGCATAGGAAAATAATCAGACCTTGTTTTTTTAATCAAGATAAAAGAATTATGATGCCTATAGGCAGGTAATGGAAACAGGACATATGTAACAGCTTATCATCATATAAAAGGTTATTCTGAAAGAGGTAGAAATCAGTTGTTTTCCATATTACAAGAGGCTGGACAGAGAGAAAGGGGCTAAGTTTGCAAGAATGGAGACTTAGGTGAAATCTCTAAAAGGGAGCTAAGGATCTCTATAAGGTAAGGATAGAAGGCATCTTCAGAAGTGGCAATTGTTAAAGGAAAGGAAAAGTTATTGGGACTGGGGGGGGAAGGGTGTTGCCTGTAGCTATTTTTGCTTGTAACTAGTCTGTCCTAATATAAATGTTATTATTAGGATTTCACTGTTGGTTTTGTCCCTGCAGGTTTAATAGCAGAATCTCCATGTTTGTAGTCTTTGTATTGTTTCACATTGGTGGAGTATAGAATAGTATGTGGGCAGGGAGAAACCAGCACCTCATTGATTCCAGCCCATTTTTGTGCAATAAATGGAGCCTCTGCCTTCAGGTGTACTACCAAGTGCCCTTATGCTTTGCTCGACAATTTACAAAGATGAGATGGAGATTTCCATAGGTTCAGGTTACCGGGAAACACTAGTGTTAGTATGGAATTGTTGTTCATTGTGCTTCATTGTCTTTGCTGAACTGCCACGGAAAGCTCTCTTAGCTCTTTGGGATTAATGAGACCCAGATATTTTATCTGACCTCATTATCCTCCTGTTCTGCAGATAGCAGACTCCTTTGGTCATTCTTTTATTTGGCTGCATCACATTTAGTGTAATAAATGAGATCTCTTGAATAGGCAACCATCAATTTAGGCACTACTGGCTTTTCCAATATGCAAGAGTTTTGTATGTTTACGGGGTGTGGACAAACACTGATAGTCATTCCATTGTCCTTTAGTTAGGAGAGAGCATTTATCATTGAGATCTATTATCTCACGAATTAAAGTATTGAATATGATGACAAATGTATTTATCTGTTTAGGGAATCAGATTTTTACCTGTATTCACTTGCATTGAAATTATTCCCACTTCTCTTTGTTCTATTGTAGTCAGAAATAAAATCGTAAAACATACACCAATGGTCACCCGAACATGAAAGAGACTTGCAAGAAAATGTAGCCCAAATTTATTTGTTCCATACCTTGATACCATTTTCTCAAGGTTTGCATCTTACTCTTACTATTTTGCATGAAAACCTTTAAACTTAGGCTGGGTCTTCAAGAGCAGTGGGAGTGAGACTTCTGGACCTATTGTAATTTAGACAGTAGCACTAAAAATAATAGAGACACTAACACCAGAGGTCAAGAGTGATGACTAGGGTCAGAAGGATTGGAAGGTACCATGACTGCCTTCAGTATATAAGCTCAAACCTGCAAATTCCCGAGTTCCTCCTTCAATACACTATATAAACTTGGCTTCCACCTTAGCTCAGCAGGAGCGCACAGGACACCACTCCTTCAATTGGACTTTGTCCTAAGTTATCTTATCATCTGCATCAGCACCTGCCTAATTACAACTGTCTCTCTGAATGTCAAAAAGCTTCTCACTGCAAAGGCAGAGTTACTTTCCTGTAGTAGGAATATGATGGGGAAAGCATAGTAGAGGCATTTGTCATACTTATAATCTATCCACTTCTTTTCCCCTCAGTGCAAAACTAGAAATGTGCACATGCAGAGAATAGAATTGTCATTTCAATATCCAGCATAGCTGTAGGTTTTTTTTAAAGGAAGAGGGAAATAGAGACGAGCACAAAGAAAAAAGATTGCAAAGACTTACTGCCTCAATTAACTTATGACAGCAAAGTTTATTATAATACGATGTTATTCTTTCAAAGAAGAGAGGGAAAAAGATTACTTTCTCCCATAAAGAAGAGTATATACTTTGAAAGATATTGTAAAAAAATTAAAAGCTTCAGGGACTGTCCTTTTAAAAAGTGAAAGATTTAGGCTAGCTTTTATTTGTATAACACTGGTGGCAAGCTGCCTTTAATTTTAACAGTATTCAAATTAAGTCCAAGACAGGAGTTTTCCAAACCATCACCTAAGCTTTTGTTTGTTTGTTTGTTTTGCAAAGCCCTCACATGTATGGAAATGTTGCTGAAGGCTGCTCACTTCAAGGCAAATGACACTCATTTGCCATGATGTTAAGCAATATCTACAAAGCTACGGAGCTTGCAGTGTAAGTATCTATATGCAAGGTACAGGAGCAGATCAGGTCACTGTGTGCTCAACAGATGAACTGTTGAAAACTACAGAGGTTGATAAATGGATAACCTCCTGGTGTGAAGGAAAGCTTTAGAGTTCAATTGCCCAAGAGGCTGAGTAGCACCTTGAGGCCTCCACTCTCCCTGGCCTTACCAGAGCTGCCAAGCCACTTCTGCAACGTCTCAACAGCACTTTGGTAGGGCTGAATTCCTGTTCCTGTGAATGTTCTGCTGGTCCCGCCAGCCATTTCAGCTGAGCTTGGTACAGAGCATCGTTACTTTGCCAGATTTGTGTTTAGCATAATTCATAAAACAGACATCATTCACTTTCCATTCTGTAAGACATACATCATTGCTGACACTTTATTATGAAATGTGATTGTCCAAACTGCGTTTTTTTATTATATGATTTCTTACTATATTCCAGTTGCCATCAAATACGCAGTCCCCTTACTGTATTTCCACAGTTATAAGTTACTGAATAATTTAAGTTACGGAGCATCATTTATTTCAGAATTATTTTATGATCCAATTGAATGTTCTAATGACGTTATGAAGCCTTTGTGATGATTCAAATGGCTGGTCACTGAACGGATTAAACAAGACCATGATCAGCATGTAAAGAAAATAATTGTTTAAGGAATTAACTTAAGCACACAGTGATGCACACTGAAAATTGAAGTAAATGGATGGAGTTACCATGTTACTTTCAGTAGGACTGTGCTGGTTTACACCTGTTGAGGAATCTCACCAAAATAACTTTATAAATGTAATCAATGGCAATGTATATGAATAAAGGGAGGGACAATTTACTCTTTTCACTGCTGCCTAGTTGAATTTCAGTCCCTCGTGATCAGGACTGTTTTAGATGTTTCTAGACTATGGGGAGAAGTGGAATGCAGATTCTCATCATATTTAAATCAGCACAGCTCTGCTAAAGCCAGCAAAGCTTCATCAATTCATACCAGATGAGAACCTGGCCAGTTATGTTAAGTAAGTTTGATAGGTTTAATATTCTTTGTCTTAAAGTGAGGTTCATGGCCACTTTGTGATATAAAATATAAATTGAAGTTTGCTCAGCTGCACACTATAAATCTCATGAAATGACAGTGCTGCTGAGCTGCACTCTTGTCTTTTACTTACATACATCAGGCGAGGGATTACTGTAAGTAATTTGTTTTGGAAGGCTGGCAACCCTAATGGGGCATGCCTGATACTGTTCAGAGGTTCTGATTAGCCACAGTCCACAGAGATGTTCTTTCAACTTGAATCTCCAAAGAAAAAGACTTAATTTTTAACAAACCGCTTTCCTCACAGCTTCATCAGTTTGGTTTCTTTGAAACTCAGTAGTAAGATGTATCAAAGTAATAGAATGTTTGCCCAAAGCCTATCAAAAAAAGCTTTTTGCCTCAACTGAATATACCTAATCTATTTTCACAACTCATTTAGAAATGATCCTGTAAGGACTATTATTCCTATAAATGTTTGTGAAGCTGCAGCCCTAAGAAGCCAGTAAGGTGCCTCTGTGCATCTGAGATGATATGGGCACATCGTGGCTGGCTCTTCCAGAAGGACTAAGCGGGATGAGAGCTCTGATTCTCAATGCTGCTCTGGTGAGGTGAGCCCAAGTTGTTTTCTGGTGGCTAGGAGAAAGTGCTGATGAGCCTGCTGGAGGTGATATGCTTTTCTGTGATGCCATTGACTTTCTGTCAGCTGCATAGTCACCTTGCCACCATAATAATCCAGAAAGCCACAGTCACCCAGTGCTTCACCTGAACAAATAAAAGCATTGAGATGGCCTTTTGTCTGATTTCACAGCATGGACAAAGCATTAGAGGACATTAACAATATTAGATCGAAATAAGGTAGACCTTTCTGTTGTTAAATCTGTCAATCTCCCCAGTACTTCCAGCTCCCAGAGAGCCAAATCAGAATAGACAACAGTTGGAAATAGCTTTAAAAGGATATTGTCTCATTGACTTTTGAAAGAGAGTGCTCCTTTAACAAGAATATTGTTCTTTCAGGACACTCAGTCTCCATCTTTAATGTTTATTCATTTGGCTGCTTCACAGGGGAATGCAAATCACAGAAATAAAGGAGCGGTACAGTAGTGTGCAAAATGAATACCACAAGGAATTCAGGGATTCATCTCTTCCTATCCCAGCTTCTGAGGAAGACAGCTTTGTGTGCTGAGGGTCTTGGGAAGAAAGAGCAACATAAAGCAGAGTTATAATATTCCCTTTTCATAGAGAAGTTGAAATGCATGTGCTTACCTGGGATTTGTGTTTGAACAACTACTTCATGTTATGGTTTGTGAGAAAATCTGGCAAAACTATTTATAGACATTTCATGGAGCATCTATAAGGCAGTATGTCTTATCTTTCTGATGCTTGTTTTTGAAGCATAGACACTTGTAAGGCAACTCTCTAAACCTTAGATTTTATTTTAAACCTTTATTCTTTTGTCAGAGCTGTCTTAAATATTCCTTGTAAACATAGTGAAGAAGCAGCCTTAGGAAAGAGCTGTGATTAGGCATTTGCAAGCTGGAAAATGAGTCATCTATAAGTTCCTTGTGGAATTATTCATCTAAAAACAAATAGAAACTGCACCACTGGGTGCAGCATAAGCTAAATTACTCCCTCTCAGCGTCAGCTGGCTCAAAATGAGACTTCTGGTCTATGATTGGCACCACAGCAGGCATTTTCTCTCATGTGAGCACAGGTTATTGAGGCAGGATGGATATAACATCCTCTTGACAGATCAACCTTAGTGAGGCAAGACCCTCCCAAAATGCAGGCTCCAATGGCAATGCTTCCACACAGGCACTTTACAAGTATGTATACCTAACAAAGTGCAAAGAAGATTCATCCGTCTTTCAGTATTTCAGTCTTCACAGCTATTAAATTCCATCTGTCAGTTCAGCTTATAGAATCACAGAATCATAGAATGGTTTGGGTTGGAAAGGTCCTTAAGATCATCAGGTTCCAACCCCCCTGCCATGGACAGGGACAAGTTGCAGAAAACAGATTTTACACGTAAAATGATGAAGCCCTTGGCTATTAAGCCAAGCACACTAAACTCACGGTAGTGGTATGGTCCAGTAGATAACTGAGTAAATAGTTAATTGTTATGTTTTAAAGCATTTTGTTATTTACTGTATTCTTAGCACAGTAGTGCAGAAGGCTTAAACAAATTCATGAGATGCAATAGGAAGAAAACTTTTTCAAGAGAAGTTTGGAGGAATGTGGAAATGGCTCACTGTTTTGGCCAAGTAGACCTAAGTGCAACATGATTGATGCATTTATCCTTATTCTGTTCCAGCTTTAGAAATATAGGAGAGACACACACTAAAGATTGTATATTCATCTCTGCTGTTCCTCCCTGGACCCACATACGGTAGAGCTGGCTGAGGTAGTTCTGCTTCTGCCAGTTTTATGTTGCTTGGGGATTTGCCCACATCCAAGGGATTCCCTGCTCAGAGTTTGTGAATGGAGTTCATTCCAGTCCATATCCTCGAATGGCAGATCTTGGGCTAAAACCCAAAGTCAAGGTCTGTAGCGATTTTACCCCCAAAAAAAACAAAACCAAACCCAAAACAAACAAAAAAAAAATAGATGCATATTTTGTTCCAAGGTCAAAATAGTGTCTAAGGGATTTAAATGAAACACCACATGTTCAGTAGTCTATGAAGATAAACTTGTTCAATGGAAGGGATACCAAAGGATATTGGCTCTGGGTTTATTCAGTCTTTTCATGACTTATGTGGAATAAGAAGGCTGAGGATGTGTTAATTAAACTTTCAGTTGACACTTCAGTAGGAGGTGTCTGAAACACCAAAGAGGACAAAAAAAGACGGAAAATAGAAAAGGACTTCACAAAGCTGGAGAACATGAAAAAGGATTTAGCTTAGAAAATGCATGTGCTAATGTCTGAAGGAAAAATAATCAAATCTAAATGGAATGATGCCAAAATAGGCCTACTATTATGGTGCTAGAGAGCTCTGTGGCTATAACCTCAGAATGTAGCTTAGATCAAGTGGAAAATAGCTATATGTGAAAAGAAATTGAGTTGGGATCTACATACAGAGGGCTTTACATTCGTTTCATAATTTAGAGAGGACTCTATTTCAAAATGAACAAAAGAATGTCTCAGATGCAGTCTCCATTTTTAGAGGCAAGCTGGTTTAAAAATTTGATTTATATTAGTAATTACTGTAAAAGATGAGCATGCAAGGGCTCTTTTCAAATTACATGATGGCTAAAGCCTACATGGTTGGAGAGTTTATCTTCGTTTCTCTTCCTGTCACTGAACTAGTATGTTTACATATATGCTTACTATAGTGTTTACATATATGTAAGGAGGGGACACAATCAGACAGTAAGACTGCAGCATAGTGGGATTTCTCAGCACTTCCAGGTGGGAACCCACCAATGTGTTCAAGTATGCCAAGAGACACAGGTAGAAGGTATCTGCAGAATCATAGAATCATAGAATGGTTTGGGTTGGAACGGACTTTAAGTTCATCTAGTTCCGGGACCCCTGCCATGGGCAGGGACACCTTGGATTAAACCATGTCGCCCAAGGCTCTGTCCAACCTAGCCTTGAACACCACCAGGGATGGAGCATTCACAGCTTCCATGGGCAACCTGTTCCAGTGCCTCACCACCCTCACAGGAAAGAACTTCTTCCTTATATCCAATCTAAACTTCCCCTGTTTAACTTCGAACCCATTACCCCTTGTCCTATCACTACAGTCCCTAATGAAGATTCCCTCCCCAGCATCTTTGTAGGCTGCTATGAGGTCTCCACGCAGCCTTCTCTTCTCCAGACTGAACAGCCCCAACTTCCTCAGCCTGTCTTCATACGGGAGGTGCTCCAGTCCCCTGATCATCCTCGTGGTCCTCCTCTGGATTTGTTCCAATAGCTCCCTGTCATTTTTATGTTGAGGACACCAGAACTGTACACAGTACTCCAAGTGGGGTCTCACGAGAGCTTCCTACTCTGATTTGTGAGGTGGTGGTTAATGAAAGACATGTTCTAGGAAGCTTGTTTTGGTGCTCATCTATTGAAAGTGTTTGTGGAGGACTGGACTTGATAAAACCAGCAGCATTTACGTTGGTACTTGTCACATGCCTACAACAGCAGGGTGGTCTCTCTGTGTCTTTATTGCTGTAGCATTCTGAGCACAAAGAAAAGCACCAAGAAAACACAGGCTGGTCAGCCCACTTTCATAACTCAATATCTAGTAGCACATGAATATTACTTAATTAGTATTTACATACAGCAGTTAAATTGTTAGAGACTTTATTTAATAAAGCTAATTCTTCCTACTTTGTATTCCCCTGCTTGGCCCCCCAAAGTTGGTGGTCTTCGCTGCAGAGCAGGAAGTGACCACCACCAGGAATTCAGTGAGGTGAGCTATAGAGACCTATGGGCCAAGAGGGTGGACAAACAATAGCAACTGTTTATATGATTCCTCCTGGTGCTAGTGAAATGGGTGAGTACCACACATTGCATGGAAATTAGTGCTGTGGATGAGACCCAGACAAGCTGGTGAGTACAGAAGGGTCAACACCACTTGACTTACCCCACAGGAATAGCAGAGTTCAGGAATGTCTCAAGTTTTTCCAGTTTTCAGCTACCACAGTCAGCTGTACTGGGAGGTGTTTTCTTTCTCTAGGAGATTCATATCTCAGACATCCTCCTTCATTCTTCTAAACTGTATGGAAACTCTAATGTGAATTACAAAATTTCATCAGTAAGGAATTATTGCATTATGACATGGCAAAACTACTGAAACACCACACAGCAACTGATAAAATTCTACCAAGCTCCCATGCACAGGGAAGACTTATGGGTAACTGTAGGGAAACCACAAATCCTGGCATAGTGTTGCTTCTTATTTTAAAATCAGACAAAAATAACAAGGGTGTTATCCATCTTTTAATTCAATATTTGCTTGTATTTGTGTAAGAAAGACATTCTCTCTCCCTTTAAGAACTGTTTTCCCACTGCTTTGAAGATGTAAGGAAAAATTTCACGACTATTTTTCTTGAAGAAATATTTTGCCTAAAAGTAGTGATATCCAAAGTCACATAGTTATTTCCTGATGATTTCACATTCAAATGCTGAACATTGTGATAATGCTTAGCCAGACTCAAGATGATCAGTATCAAACAGTTCTTTCATTAATCAGAAAATCTCTTCAGGTCCGCTTGCCGCTCAGCAAGTTTTGTTTGAGTTTCATCAGGGCCCCTTTACGTTATGCTGGTGGTGTAACACAATATCAAAGTTAATATACCGTTATAATTATGGTTATGTTTTTTTAAACTACAACAAAGGCATAAAGTGGAATATGCTATGATACAAAGTAGCTATTCATACCTTGAACCATGTCCTAGCTCTAGTCGTGCTATTAACTGGAACGACACATGCAAAAGTAAATAGTTCCTTTGCCGTCAAATTCCTGCTCACTTGCCCAGAAATTATGTAAAATAGTTATCATCCAAAGACACAGAAGTCAGGCATCTCCTTTTGCAAGGGCTATGGATTTCACTTGCCCCCGAGTTCTGCACTGAGTGGCATAATGGTTACACACATTCTTCAAAGATGCTACTTGCAAGCATGCCTCTTAAGTGATAATACAAGTGTTTGCAGCACATAGGTCCTCTTAGTAGTTGGTGGCTTAAAGAGGTGTCAGAGAGCACGCACGAAGACACTGCATTATTGAGACCTTTATTTCCTCTTCTGGTGTAATCTGTCCCTGTTGGGTGCTGCAGTCCGTGGGTTTATCCTGTTTCCGACCTCAGGCAAGCCGCAATGACAATGTCTCATATTCCAACATCCCCTTGGGGTTTTAAGATTTAGCGCTCACAAATATCTGAATATATTTACATACATTTGTGTGGAGTTTTTTTGTTTTCTCTATCATGATGAATGGCTTTTACATTAAGTACCTTTCAGCAATAAGATCTTTCCTCCCATGACATTTCTCCAAGCAACAAATGTCCTTCCTGAATCCATGCAATTTTAGGAATGATACATAGGAGTGTGGGTACTCAGTGTGGAATCTACTTCTTTCTAGCATGCCTTCTAGAAAAATAATAAAATTAAGCAAGCACAAATCATTGTGTTTCCAAAACAGTTTCAGTCATTTCTGGCTGCTCTCTTTTTAATAATTCTACACCAATTTGCAGTAAAGACTTGGAAACTTCTCATGTAAAATGAATCTTTCTAATCTTCCATCCTCCATAAAATTATGAACCTATGCCCTTCAGGAGTTGAAGCCAAATCAATATAACTTCAGATCTGGAAGTAAATAGCCAGAGAAACCATTTATCAGCTTCATTTTTGCATTTATACAGTAAGTTGCTCTGGGGTAATGTTTTGTCATTTGCTTTTACACTTGACAAATTTTAATGATTACATTGCCAGGATAGGTGTACTGTAAGATGTCATTAAACTCCTACTATATTCCCTGTTTGAAACTGCCTTGTTAGGTCTATTTAACTTACAGCACATTTAACTATTAACAGGACACAATTATCCTTTTGATTTATGGTTCAGGGAGGAGAGAAAAATAAAGAAGCTTTACCTCTTTGGATTTAAGGATGTTTTCCTCTCTTTGTCTTGATGGTCACTGAGGTTTTGTGCATGGTTAATGTAAAATGGATATCAGTTGTACATACATGTATTCACACACATGCACACACAAATGGCTTAGACATAACCACAAGGGGCACTGAATAAAGGAAGTAGTTCACATTCTGAGGCTGGTCTTGCTGGCTTTTATCACTGTTCTCATATCAGGACTGCTAGTTTCAGCCCACTTGTAAGACTCTCATCAATCTTAATTCATCTTCCATCTACCTTAGAAGATGCCTTGAAGTTATTTTTTCCCAGCCCTTTTAAACCACGCTCAATCTCACAGGCTAAACACAAATTTATCAACTTCATACAGCAACATCCAATGTCTAGGAATATTTCAGCGTTTTGAGAAAATCTCTCTGGGTCTTCACATTGCTCCTTTTTCAGCCTGGTGTTTCTAACAATCTCCCCAAAAGTCAGGACTGATTCATTAATTATCAGTGTTGCCACCATTGCAATATAAATCTCCAGCCATGAGGGCTAAGTACAATTGTTTTAGAAAAGATTACTTGTCTCTGCACAGACTATGTCACTTCCTCATTCATCACCCTCAAGTGATCACAACTGAATTACTCTCCACCACTGCCACTCATTTTTCAGGCCTCTTGTCAATTCATGGAGGCTTGTTAAAATGCTGCAAGCAAAGGTGCCCTTCTGATCTTTCCAAACATCCACTAAATGGTTTGAATTTATTCATTGGACTGAGCTCATCCTGGGTCATGTCTCTTTTTTTGTGTGTGTCTCATTGACTTTTAAATTTGCATTGAAGCTGCAGCATCTTCTTTTGTTTGAAGCCAGATCTGTTGAGGAAAGTTACTGCTTTGAAGAGAAAGGGTAGAAAAAATCTACATGAAACAACCACAGTCACCGCAGAAACAGGACAAACAAGCAATTAGCTTTGCACAGAGCCATCAGCAGCTTAAAGTAGCAGAAGTTCAAATTTGGTCTTAGAAGAATTTAAGGAGCAAAAGGTTCCCCTTGAAAGCAAAGGGAATGCTGCTAAAGAAAGGGTTCTAATAGAAAGTCCTGCCTCTTTAACTTAACCTGCATTTTTAATTCAACCTAAACAGCATTCCCAGAAGAATGACAAAAATAATTGCGCACTATGTGTTGCAAAGCTCCCATCAGACGATTCCTGATTAGCTTAAGCTTCCAAGTTTTTTACATTCCTGTTTCTCGTATATTGAATTCCAGAGCTGTGAGACTGAGGAAAGTCAGAGGAGGAAATGAAGAGGTCTCACAAGTCAATACAGGTTACAGCAAATGCCAGCCTGATTGAAGGACTGACACAGCCCCTGCCTCCACCATTGTAAAGATGGGACTTGCAAACCCAGTGATATAAAGCGAACACTGTAAGCAATATGCTCCTCCTTTCCCTTACCTTGTTAAGCACTGTACTTGTTGCAGCAAAGTTGGGAGCCATAATATTTAATCATCTGTCCCAGAAATCCATACAATGGAGAAAATTCAGAGGTCCCACTGGGAGAGAAAGCTTTCTCAGCCTCAGTGTTGCTCTGACAGGCTTTCCTCTTCCTGCTGTGGTTTTTCTTGGAAAGTAGTATCTGCACAGCTGTTAAGGGCCATAATTTAGAAGGGCAGCAGGCAGAAAACAACATCCAAAGAGCTATTCTCCTAGGTCTTTTCATTCTTAGCTTCTCAAGACTGAGCAAAATTTGTGACTTCTTTTTGTGCAGAGCTGCTCCACTTCTGTGGTGGATTCCACATAGGCACTGCCCATCCCCAGAGCCTGCTTCTCTGATCCCCTCACACCTCACCTCTTTCCAGCCAGCAACACTTCAGAGAGCATAAGTAGAGTAGAGTTACTTCTCCCTTGTCCTTGGGCACCAAAAAACAATTTAATACTGAGAAGAATTCAGCCAGCTTTAGTATGATGTTTCCAACATGTCTGTCCCTTTGTCCTTTCTCTGCTCCCACAGAGAACATTAGGAGACAATTTACTAGCCTTCATAATGGGTTGAGGATAGCTAAGCACCTCCCAGAAATAATATTGTGCTCTTTTTTCTTTCACGGAAATGTCTTTTCTTCAAACGATTTTTCCTCCTATGGGCCAATATCCTTGTTTTTCAAAACAGCTGATATTCTAGGCGTTTTGCTGGTCTTCCAAAATACAACAAAGCAGAACTCATTCTCATCAACTTCTGTTAATGACTGAGCATTTCAGTATTTGTACCAAGTATTTGTATGCTATAGTGCCAGCCAAAAGACTCCCAGGTCTGATGAACTCGATCTGACAGAGCTGTTCAGAAGCAATTGTTTTCTAATGGTCTAATTTGTGATCAGAAGCCAGAATTACCAGGGTGTGAACACTGCAATTCCCCTTGAAATCCTCCCACCACATTAGTGGGGTGTCAAGGTATGTTGTGGTACCCAGCCCCTCCCAGACAATCTCAGTGATGGACTGCAAAGCCACCCCCTGGGATCTCCTGGCATCTGCTCTTTGGAAAGCAGAACCACATAGCTTTGAACATGGCTGCATCCTTCTCAGGCACAGTAAGAGCAGTTAGAAATGAACAGATTAAGGCAATGCCCCTACAAAAGAGAGATTAGCTTCTCTTCACCCCATGCTAGATCCAACCCCTGACTGGGATACAAGAGGAGGAAAGTTGGGACCCCCACCCCCCCAGGGTATTGGGCACTGGGAAAGTTCATTGTTGAGCACCTGGAAATCCGGTCCTAAATACAGTGTGAAACTGTCATCTTCTGTAAGTCTGGTGTCAAAACTTCTCTTCAAATGAAAAGTTTACAATCCTATTGCTTGCTATAAATAACAATAAGATCACCAACTCAAGTACTCTGAGCCTTGCCTACCCAACAAACCTTTCTCTGGAATGGCACTGACTTGGAAGCATTTAAAAATTAAACCACTGACATTTCAAATGTTCAAAGTCAGAGTGATTTTCCGAATTCCAGTACGTCCCTCTGTAATTCAGTATTTATTCAGGGGATACTCAACTGAGTTAAGCAAGAGATGACTCCTTTAAGATCGCTTCTCTTCCTCAGGGTAAGAAAGTTAAGACCTGCTTTAACCTTTTTGAACATTCATAGGGTGTTTATAATATGTAAACACACCTTTATTCCATTATTTGGCACTAACAGGGTTTCCACAGCTCATTATTTCCTGCATGAAATAATGCTTAATTAGCGCTCAATTACAAGGGAATTGCTGTGGAACTACATAAGCCATCCTTGTGAATCCCCTAACGAATTCAATGGGATTGCTGCTATTGCACTGAATTTTAAATGGATTCATAATGATTAGAAACCTAAGGCATAGCTACATTTTATTGATCAGTGTGTGACAATAGGATTTCTTTATAAATAGAGTCACGCAGATGACATGTTGATACCAGTATCTGAAGATTTTTAGTGCCTGTTGGGAGAAAGCTGGTGAATGTGGCATTTAAATCGAAGGCTACAGTGATAAATGAGTCAAATGTTATTAGTTTTTTCCTGGCCTTTTGGGACTGCAAGTTACCAGCCCTGCTGAGTGCACAAATAAATTGAATTTAGGTTTTTGCACTGAAGAGAGGAATGATCCTGAATTTAATCAGAGGTACACAACACCCAAGTTCTTAGTTCAGGTACATTGCATATGTTCACAAGACTGTCTCTCCACAAGTCTCATTCATCTGTGATTGTAGTCACATCAAAAATTTGTCTCTGGTTCTGCTGAATGGTGGATTGGATCCCAAGTTTACAAAGTTGCTCTGTAGAGATGACTTCATCCTCTGGGGAAAACTGCTCTTCCCCATTGCAACCCTAAACTAGACTGAGGAGCAGGAGCATCTGTATCCACACACCATCTAGCCCTAGCTTTTGCCCCTAAATTGTGAAGTTCTACAAGCCTGGTGATACGTAGAGAAGTATCGCCAGTCCCACAAGACATCTGCCTTGTAAACTGGGAGCAAGCTGCCTTCTGTTTCAATACTCTTATTCATTATTTGTCCAGTGATGCTTATAATCTTGAGGGAAGCATGTTGGGACTCAGCTCAGCACTTTGTTTCACTGGTGGGTTATTAACTTTCCCTTTCTAAAATACCTGTTATTGTAGTCTCCCATGCACTGAATCCCAAAACCCTTGAAGCCAATGCCAAAACCTACTGATTTCAACAGGAATATTTTCAGGCACACCGGGATTTTTTTTTTCCTCTCTTGCAACAGATCTTCACAGTTTGTAGTATCCTTCAAACTTTGACATTTGGAACAGGTTAGGCTGACACAAACACTTCACTTTAATATCCACTATGTAAGATTTATTCCCACAGATTTATATTGGTCTGTGTTCAAATTAGCAGTGGTTCCAGGCAGTCTGCTTCTTTGGGCTATGCTGGCATAAATCTACCGACTTTGGGGGTTACTTCTGATTTTCCCTGTTAAGTGCAAGGAAGAACTCAGCACTCTCCACCTAAAGGCTTAGATTAGATTCTTCTTGGCCCCATTAATATTGCCACTGGTATTCTTGTTGTATTTCCTTTGCTGTGTATGTCAGTAAGTGCTTTCTCACTGCCTTTTAAAATTCCTTTAACTATTAAGGTAACGGAAACTCCTTTCCTTAAAGAATTCCTGACTGATCTCTCAGCCTGAAATACACTTGAATGCACTCTGGAAAAAAAACTCTCTGTCCTTGAACTACAGAAAGGGTTATAGATTTAGAGGGGACAATCTGTGTCATTAAGTTTTATCCTTCATAATCTCTGCAAAACATATAATGGATGCTTAGTCCAGATTAATCTGTAAAACATCCCCTCCCCACAGACCACAAACTACAAGATAGTTCTCCTCTACTCAAAAAGGAACTCAGGATCATTCATGAACCACTTGCCCTCACAAAGTAAAAGCTAGCTGAATTTTAATAAACACCAGCCGAGACAGCGACACATTGTATTTACAGGATTGATGCAAAGGGTTAACCTAAGGGGTTAGGGTTAAACTGCTTGCTTAACAATGTTACTGCTTACTCGTGCTTACTCAACAAATGTGTGCTCAACACTTACCATGCTTTCTGGAACAGGGTGGGAGGACCAAGGCTATTGATAAGAGGAAGGAACAGTAACTCCTGTTCACTGGACCCATAAACCAGCTGAAATCAGCTTTGTGGTTTGGACAGTGACTAAATCACCAGGGAACATGCGCAATGACTAGAGATGAAAAGTTCAGGGAAGACTCGTTTACTTCATCTTGAGACCCTTGCTCACAACCACCAGGAGACATTACGCAAGCAAGGACCTTTTACCTCATTATAATATGAAGCGGGGATAGGTCATGAATATGTATAGGTGTGTTGCATAAACTCATGAATATGTAATCGTTTAGAGGATAAATATGAAGAACAATGCTGAAGTGCGCATGCCTTTGGAGGAGTGATCTCCCATGCGCCTCAGCACTGAATAGCCTACCTACTTTACAACTTTAACGAGTTGTGGAGTCTACCCATGTATCAGGATGATCTGCTTTAGTGGGACTGTGCTGAAGGGATTGGGCCCAGAGGAGGATATTTAGCACCTCTGAGCCCAAACACCAGTGCATGCTCATGTGGAGTCAATGTCAGAGCCAGTGTAGTCATGGTATTTTCATCCATCATGGGGACAGGTAAGAGAGAGGGGTGGAAGAATGGATAGAAAGTGCCTGCAACTGAGCCATCACCCTTAGATGAGGTATTTGCAATGGGAACTTTGCAAATAGAAAGCAAAGAAAACTTCCACACACCTCCTGGCCATAAAGTTGGAACTGAGCTTTGAATTTTAGTGCTCTAGGATTATCTTTGTTTATAATCATCCTTCAAATTACAGACTGTGTTTGAACAGGTTGGCCTTGGCAAGATGCAGATAGTAATCTTCTTGGGCTCAAATGAGAACTTGCATCTGAGTTCCAGTTGGGTAAAGAATCCTTTCCACATGCTTAAACCAGGTCAAGATGTAGACATGCTGTGTGCCACTACAGGCAAATGTTGAAGCAATTAAACTCCTATACAACTTCTGGCAGAGCTGAACTATTTCTAACTTTCATTAAAATGGTTTACTTCTGACATGTTCTGGTTTGCACTAAGCATTCAGTACTTTAAAACAACATATAGTGGAATAACCTTCCCACAAGCTATTCTGCTCTCCTTCCAAGAGATGTAATCTGAGGCTGAGGTCAGGAAGTATTTGTGCCTTTTGAGCACCCTTCTGTTCAGTCCACATGCCCAGCAGCTATGTAGACAAGGTCTGGTAATCACACACATCTTAGAGATACGTGTGTGAAGACATCAAGAAATGTGCACATTGCTAGTCTGATACAAGCATTTCCTACAGAACACTGTCACTATCGTCTTGTCTGGCATGGATGCTGCTGGTCCTTTTCTGACAGCATTGACTGTTTGACCCTTCCCAAATGGCTGTGCACATTTGACCCTTTTGTGGGAGGTGAAGAAGGTTGAATGCAAGTCTAATCCCTAATTGTGCAATGTGGAGGATAATGAGTCTCAGCAGTGGCAGACAGTGACTCTAACTGTTATGCATGAAAAATATACAGCTACATTAACCAATCAGTCAAGGAAGCACAGACATTTTCTGAGGTGGGAAATATATTGCAATGCTAATAGACCCGGCAGGTATTGTTGGTCCTTTAGGGAAAAATACCTAGGAGGAACTTCTTAATTGTATGTTCACCAGATCCTTCTAGCAGATCAAAAGAGAGTACTGATACAAGCAAATAAACTTTGATATGTCCCTTTCACTACTGGTACTAATTGGAAGGATATCCCCTGGCCTGTGGACCAGTACAACTTAAAAACACTGGAAATGTTAATTGAATAAGAGAGGAGGGTTGATTAGAAGCATGACCTCATGTCTAAAATTATAATGAGGGCTCTTGACACCAGAACAGCAAAAGGTCATGACAGTATAAACAATGAGATGGGAAAGAACCATCAGCTAGAACCCAATGATATAGGAGTCCCACTGAGAAAGGGTGCTGGGCAGAGAGGAAACTGCCATCTTCATAGTTGAGACAGTCAAGCACACTAAAATGGAAGACCCATATTTTGTACTCAGGTACTCTCACTTTCATTAGCATTTCATGGCTACAACTGAGGAACAGTTTTGCCCTAAATGCTTAGTTTTCTGCTCATCAAGAACTACCAAGTCCTGTCTTGTGCAACCTTGTACCTGAATTACTCAGTAACGTACAGGTCAGATAAGATTACCACCATGATGAGGAGTTAGGGAGGCTGACAGATAACCCTTGATAACCAGCTGGAAGGGCTATGCAGAAATATGCAATCTTCTCCTATGCAGAAAAGGTCATTCCCTTGCTTTCAGCAAGGAGAGTCCCATAATTAGGTCAATAGCTGGATTTCTGCTGTTGGGAAAACAGGACTTGGAGGTATATCTCATCTCCTTGACAGAATGGAGTTTATGTCTTATATAAAAACATGCAGCTGGAGCAAAGCAGAAAAAAAGGCAATGCATGTTTTAGTTTTGAACTTCCTTTTGGGCAATAATTCTCTACATTAAAACTGTGTTTTCAAACTGCTGAACTTCTACCAATTGTGCATTTTTTCTAGATTTCCTACTATTTCCTCTCAAACTTCTCTGTTGCAATATTTACAGAGGATGTTTGCAACATATAGAAAGAAATCATGAGGAAATATGCTTCCTCCCTCCTCCATTAAACAGTTCCAAGACCAGGAAAGGGATTTTTTCCACATCAGCTAGTTTTTCCATATCATTGCTCATGACAGCCTGGATTTTAAATTCCAAGTTTCGAACTGAACTGGCTTTGCTGGTTATATGAAAATACACTGACAATGTCCACAAGAGCTTTGGCTAGTCCAAAGTTATTTGAGGATCAGTTGGGGGAGGGGAGGAGAAGCTGGTTTTGGGGAAGGGGATTGTTTGGGTTTGGGTTTTATTTGTTTGAATGTTTTTCTTTCTGTTAGAATATGCATAAACTGCAGAAACCCAAACAGGGTGAAAGTAGAGAAAGAGGTGTACTTCATAGCTCAATATTTTTCTACCTGAAGAGTCTGTCTGTGAGATGACAAGTTTGTGTGAACTCTTCAATATCCCTGGACTTCCCAGACTCATTTTCAGTAAAGAAGGAGCAATACAGTATGGTGCGAGAAAAATTCACTGGGAGAAGAGATGATGTGTGGACAAGCTTTGTGAATTTGTGTTTAATTAGTAATTTCCCATACAGAGATTAGTTTACAAACTCCTGAAGCTCTATTGACTATATATTCCCTCTAGTTTACCTCTCTTCTGAAGTTTCAGTTATTATATTTTCATTCTTGTTTGCAGTCTTCCATTTACAAATTCTTTCAGTTTCTTCCTCCTTTATTCCCAAAACTTATTAATATCTTAGTCTCACTTTTTCCTTTATACGTGGAATATATCACTGCCATTCACTCTAATGGCAGTGCAAGAAAGTTTTCTTATATTCCTTGTTCTTCTTTATGCAGTTAATAAGACTTCTCTTCCTGATAACTCCTATTTACTATTATATAAAGTTAAAATGATTTGCAGACTTTTTTTCCCATTTTGATGATCCATAGTCCTGCATTGTCAAAGCCTCTCCTATTTCTTGCCAGTTTATATGCATATTGAATTAATTTCATGAAATACACTGTATTCAATGCCTTTTCAAAAAGGAAAAAAAAAAAGGAAAAAAAAAAGAGAAAGAAAGGAGTGAGGAAAAATAGTGGGAAATTTGTTAAATGAAACAGCAGATGCACATATAGTAATCGGCCAATAAAGTTTAGTAAAACTATTCTCTTTCCTTCTTAGATTCCTTAGAAGTTGGGCACACTTTCACAGTTCTCCAGGAGGTGAAGCTGTACATGGGTAGATTCTGTAAATTTAGGATGTGCCATGGGGACAGATTATTTTAAGCTTAAAAAAAAAAAACCCAAAATGGTATTTCACTTCTGCATCTTCTACAGAATCACAGAGGACACTTTCACAATTCAGAACACACTGAAAGAAAGCATTACTCGGGGTGACTCCATGACTCATTTTCAAGCTGAACCCATGCTGGTTGTACTTGGCCCCCAAAGCTACTGCAACCAGCCAAAGCAGTGTCATATCTAAGCCCTTAAAAGTGGATAATGTTAGTAGAAAGCCTGCTACTCACATATCAGAGCTAAGGAGGCCAGGAAATGCACTCCAAACATTGGCATCCACCTCACACAGCTGCCCAGCAGACCCCATGTGAATCTGGGAAAATGAAGGGAATGACCAAAATGAAGCAGGATAAGCAGTGACAGTAACAGAAGACAATTAGTATTGTCAATATAACTCCATGCCAGTATGGTTCCTAATTGATTGCCCACGTCTTAAAAATGTAATTACTGAGCGTATTTGTACCATGGATACATGTTTGAACTATTGTACTTGACAAAGATGTTAGCAATAAGCTGTTCATGTAGCCACTGGAAACAGCCCTCAAATGGTGAGCTGGGAGTGAGAACTATAACGCTGTGAAAGCAGATCATGTCACTGAACCTCTTTCCTCCTGGGTCTGGATTCTTCTGGTATGGTATATTTCAAAGAATCCCAAATGCCAGAATAATGGGTTTATTTTAAAAACCTTGAGTGACAGAGGGCTCCAGACCTTATTCTTTATAGTAACACATTATAATAAGAGAAGCAGTCCCAAATGGGGGAAAAGCTGTCTTAGAATAGAGATGATTTGTTTGAAATAAAAGCTAGAAGTAGGCTGTGTTTCCTTGAGCTGTGGAATGACATTTTGTTCTTCACCCACCCTGCAATCTCGTGCCATATTGCCCTGCTGCAAAAACTAGGTGTCAAATCTAACACCGGGCAGGAAACAGCTCCATGTTTAGCTGGTTCTGGTTTAGGTGGTTCTGGTTGTGGATGCCCAGTTCAGAGCTCAGATGAAATGATGAAGAAACAGGAGAGTTCAACACCCTTGAAAAGTGGGAGCAGAATCAGAAAACCACATTAAAGATCAATTTTTCAAGATCTCAGCTCCTGCTTTTGTTTTCATGCATTTTGTGAAGTTCTTGGGGGAAGGGGAGAACTGGAAAAAAAAAAAAAACCACACACAAAAAACAGGCGTGTTAATGTAAAGGCAAGAAAGACTGGCCTGGACAGTTCTAGCCAGTGTTTTCTTTCCAAACCCATGATGCCAGCTGTGACTGTAGAATCATAGAATCATAGAATAGTTAGGGTTTGAAAGGACCTTAAGACCATCCAGTTCTCAGGGACACCTCACACTAAGCACTGTAATCTCTCTATAAAATGTTGTTAATGATAATCACTGAAAACTCAGTCCAAATTAACAGTCTTCTTTTTGTGACCCCTCAATACATCTACAGCAGTCAACCAGAGTAGGAGGTGAGGTTGCCCTCCTTAACATGTCCCAGAACCAACACCAACAGCTTCCCTTCCTCCCCTCAGGGTTTACCACATAACTGGTCTTTGTGCTCCTTAGCCTGGCCCCAAGAGCAGGCTGACATTTTTACAAGAAAACTTTTCTGCTAATCGTTGTGGAAAGGTCCTGTCTCTAGGGAGAATGGAAAGAACCCCATTGGTGGGATGTTTAAAATTAAACAGGTTGCTCAATGTACAAATAAGGAATGATCTTGCCCCAACATGGAAATGGGTTAAATGATGGAAAATCTTCAGCCTATAAGTGCCCTGAATCTGCCTGGTGGTCTGTTCTACTGTGCATGGTGATCAGAGATGAAACTGCCAACAGCTGCAAAACGGGTTAACTAATGTCTTGAATTACTTTTGTTGCTTAGATTACTCACTGCTTTGTAAAAGACCTTGTGGGGAATGACACTGAATGCTTGAATAATCCAACCTCTTCCGGAATGTTTTATGAGGTAGGAGCATTTGCAAATAACTGTGAACAACAACAACAAAACAAAACAAAAAAAAAGAAAAAAAAGAAAAGAAAAAATTTATGGATTTGAGCAAGTCCCAGATATATTTCTTTCAACCTCATGATCTACATACTCTTCACAGGACTTTGTTCTGGTTTTCCTTTCAGTGCTTTCCAGGATCTCTGCTTATGTGCTCTATGGCAGAGAAGGGAGGCACAGTGCAGTAAGAGTTAACATTACTAAAGAGCCTACACAATCATTATGAGCTTGGGCTTCAGCAGGACTAGGTCTTCAAAGGGTAATGACATTATTGGAGTTGCACCACTTATGTCCAAAAATAGAAAAGGTCCTGAATGGCAAACATCAGTTTTTTGCTTTGTTTAAATAAATTGCTTTGGCTTAATGACCTCTAAAAATGTTGCTAAACTGTTTCAAGTATTTTTTTTTATTAATGAGAAATAAATCCTTCTAGGAAATTAGCCTGGATGCCAGTCATGCCATCTTTCTTGTTTACATGGTTGTGTTTAGTTTCACCTTTATTTAACCAGTCCTTGGTGATTTATCATTAGTTAAATACTCTGAGATCACCTTAATAATTCATTGCAATTCAGCACAGGTATCTAGCCCCATACACTGCAGTACTATTTCTACCTTACCTGAATTTTAATGGCTCTTTCAGTACATCATGCCTTATACTCTGCAGCCCTTACCACCAGACATTAGCACATTTTGACCTTAATTTGAGAGGAAACAAAGAACTGCAAATAACATTTCCATGGCTAAAGCTCCAGATAAGGTTTTGTAAATAGAAAAGTGAGCTACAGAATACCATCTATGTTACATCTTCTGTTAAAAAACAAAAATAAAAATAAGCAGACAGCTATTATAGACTGTCCCAGCCCGTCTGACACTGCCACACATTGCTTTGCAGGATTCTGCTTCCCGAAGTAATGATTAAAAATTGCTAATCAATTTTTTTTAAGATGAAGAGGTTAAAAAGACTTGGTATATTACAGATGATATTCCCATCAGAGTCATCAGGCAGGTCTTCCACACACTTCAGCATCTATTTCTTGGTACTTTACCACTAGATTGCAGATATCCAAATCTCACAGGTTGCCTACTACTAGACACTAAAAATTAGGATGAGCATTATTCCTCCTGCAGTTTCTGCCACTGACTCAGTGCAAAGGCTGAGCACAGAAGCAGCAGCATTTTGCTGATGGTGGCTTAGTTTTGGGAGGTGTATTTGTCACTGAAGAGACTTGATGACTTCTATGGACATTTACATTTGTGTCAAATCTCTAGATATTACTAGGAGGAGAAATGGTAACTCCGCTGCCCTTGACAAATATGAGCAACAGCATGTTTGCAACAGAGTGAATTTCTCCCTGTGGCATTCTCTGCTTCCAGTCTTTAGGCACTGTGCAGTCTGGCTTTTTTGCTACTAAAAGCAGGAAATTCAGAACTTCTTGAGATTATTATTTTTCCTCTTTCTTAACTAAAACATTTGTAAATTATCTGTGGAAAACAAAAGACTGAAAATAGACCCTGTCATAGTGCTTTGGTCTTATTCACATGTTGGCTTTCAATGTAAGATATAGTTTAGCATCTCACATCTTTTGACCAGCAAGTTCATGTGCTCCTGAAAAAAAAATTCAAAAGGAGGATTTTATTAGATTTTGTATTTGCCTGTGAAAAGAAGCTTCAGCCAGTTTGCATTTTCATCAGTCACCTTTCAACTTGAAATAAAAACATATTGCAATGTGTTTTTTTAAACTTGTAAAGCTATTTTGGATTTATGATGTTTTCAAAAATACAAAGTATCATTCTGTTATGATTTCTGGGTGATAAGCACAACAGAAGGAATTCAGGGGCTCCTGTACTTTCTTTTTAGCTGTAGGAAACCATTTGCCATGAGCAAATCACATTTTATGTGTTCCTGTATTAATGTCTAACTAAATGTCGATGCAAGAGTCAAATTTCTATTCTACAGAGATTATTTTTTTCTCTTAAATTTCAAGAATAAAAATCAAGTTCAGATTATGCAAAGGCTTAATTTTTTGTTAAAAACCAAGACAAACCAGATAAGGATCACTGGATTCAAGTGAATGTGGGCTGCCTTTTCTCACAGCTAACAACCTTTCCACTAGTTTGGCTTTTTATTTGCAATTCTCTGCTACAGAAAGATTGCTCTTGCAGGGGGGTTGGACTAGATGATCTTTTGAGGTTCCTTCCAACCCTTGGGATTCTGTGATTCTGTGAAGAAACACCCAGGCCCACATTGCTCACTATTGTTCTCCCAAGACAGCAAAGAAATCAAAACTTCAAAGCCTTATAAATCTGTTATTAATTATGAAGATAATGATAATCGTGCATGTTACAGAAATGTCTGTGGGATAACTACAACATGGCCTGTTATGGCTACAAAGCAGCAGATGTCCATAGACTTGGAAAGTCTGTAACCCAAGTGGACAGTGGAAAAAACGCATTGCTATTCTAGGCTTTCTTTAGAGATGCATCTTTAAATTAAGAAGTAAATCAATCATTGCAGAATCTCCTTCTGAACCATGAGTCTAGCACAAACACCACAAATAGATCCAGATTTTTTACATCCATCACGGAACAGAGAGCCAAATGCTCCAGATTACCTGTTCCATGCTGTCTGCTGATGGATCACAGTCACACTGGGGATGAAGATGATGTCTCTGAATTGGATCAGTGAAGCTGCCTTTACCAATTTTGCTTTGATGCTTCAGGGCTCATAAGTGATTTTTATTTGATTTTTTTATCTTCAATCTGATTCAAAATGCAAGGAGAAAACATTGGTTTTCCACTCGCCTTAAACCTGAACTTCGGTGAAGAGACTGAGGGAGCAGCCACTTCTTGCTCACCCTGATGAAAAAAAATCTCTGTAATATCAACACTTCAGCTGATGTTTACTCACTGACTTGAATCAAAATGGGCATGAGAATATGTCATAATTTTTCTTAAAGAAAGCTGTTCTTATAAAGAACCTGGAAATAAAAATATTCACAATTCTGTAGGCATTTGCAATTCACATCTACAGTCAAATCAAGCGTTTGGACTCTGACTTACCTGTGATTTATCGTTAATAGCCTAAAGCTATTTGTTTCATTTGAAATACACAGGGATGTTTTTGTCTAGCTATACCAGAGGTGAGGTACCTGGGTTAAAGATTATCCTGGTCAGGAAAAAGGAGTTGTGACAGCAGGGGACTAAAGATGATCAGGACTGTGCTGTTTCTCCTGGTTTGTTTACAAGTCTTGCTATCAGTCACCAGTGCCTGAAGCTAGAGGAAGTGTGGGCTTCAACCAGCTCTTTAAAGTGTAGATTCAGTTACTCCCACTGTTGATGTTCGATGTGGATCATTTAATTCATTCTGCAGAAAATCTGAAAATCATGTGGCTACAGCAAGCAACTTGTCTTGAGAGCTTGGTTTTCTCTCTTTTATTAGGAAGCACTGGAACATATCCCAGTGGCTATCAGTGTCTCTGCTAACATTTCTGGCAAAAAAGGAATAACCAGTGCTTCATGCTGCAGGGGTTTCAGATGGTATATTCAGTAGTTCCAGATGACACACAGATGATACCAAGGCTCTGTGAAAATGCTTACAGCCACTCAATGTCAAATAAAAATTAATGTTCATCACTGTTTTCCCCTGCAGATTAAGAAATTTAACCATTCAGACTAGAGATCTGATTTACAGCTGGTATTACCTGATACGGCTCAAAAGACTTAGAGTAAATGTGTCAAAGACTAATCTGCAGATCTCCTGTTATAACAGTTTCATATCCTCTCCCCTAAATCCAGCTAAAAACCCAGTGAAAGCAATGTGCTTGAATTATGAGAACAACAAGCATGCTTTTTATCAAAAGAAACAGAGACTTTACACTTCTTCCTCTCTTTTATTTAGATGCCACAGTGCTGGCATAATTTGTGTTCCCAATTCATCTGTCCAAAGAGTTTCAGCACAGTGATGGAGGTTCAACTAGGGTCACCTCTGCAGCAAAGGAATGAGAGGAGATGAGGCTATGTGGGAAGTTAAAACCTCTCCTAAGTCTACTGCAGGCAACAGGACATGGGGTCTAGACAATGCAAGGGATCAAGTAGTCACATGGTAGCTCTTCTGTATGTGCCTGTGCTAATGTTGTTGTCTTTTGGCAAAAGAGGTGAAAAAAGATATGTGATTCTGACTCCCAATGGGGAGTTCAATACCCTCAGCACAGTGTTCTGACAGATCACATATGGCATACACTTTATCAGATTTCAAGGAGTTTTTCATTTAGATTTATTTTTCTGTCCCAGTGCAAAGGTAAACCTGAGCTACAGAGGTCCTGGACTTTTCACCTCTGTTTGTTTGAGATCTACTTGTCAATATCTGTTAGTCCAAGAAAATGTGATGTCCAGAGCTAGGGGAACAAATAATACAATTCCAGCAAGACAATCCAGTAAGTTCCCAGATGCTCAAAAATGTTAGTAGAGTTCTTGTTTTGTACTGTGGTTTCCATTTTCTGGTGGAAAATCACATTTAACAATAATTTTCATGGAACATGGAAAATTCCACCTGCAGTACATATATTGTATTACTGCAGAACAGGGAAATCCCAGATACTGGTTACAGAGACAGACAGCTTGTTTATTCATCATTGGATAGTTCTGGCTAACCAGCCTTAAAATAAAACTGTAATTGAAATGTGTCGTGGTTTAAACTGAACCAGGCAACTCATTCATTCACTTCCCCCCCTTCTTGCCCTCCCCCTACTCCTGGAGGGATGGAGAAGAGAATCAAAAAGAATGCAACTCCCACGGCTTGAGATAAGAACAGTTTAGTAACTAAGGTATAACACAAATCACTGCTGCTACCACCAATGATAATAATGATAAAGGAAATAACAAGGGAAGAGAATACAACACTTCAGCACCAGTCGACCGATAACTCGGCACCCCCAGCCTGACCAAGCACCCACCGATACCTCCTCCAACCCTGCCATCTACAAGCCCTTCCAGCTAACTCCCAGTTACATCCCGGGCATGACGTGCTGTGGTATGGAATACCTCTTTGGTCAGTTTGGGTCAGGTGTCCTGTCTCTGCTTCCTCCCGGCTTCCCCTCCTCCCTGGCAGAGCATGAGGCTCACAAAGTCCTTGGCCAAACCAAAACGTCACTGTTATCAGCTCTGTTCCCGAGCTGAAAGTCAAAACACTGCACTGCACCAGCTACCAAGGAGGAGAAAAATGACTGCTACTGCTGAACCCAGGACAAAATGCTTGCAGGAACCAAAATGATTTACTATCAGAAATATCCATTCATTCAATAAATTCAGCTAAACCTTCCAAATACAGCCTGCAGTTTGATTAATGGAATAAGCTAGACAGCTGGGCTTTAGATGAAATTCAGGATATTGCTGATCACTTATTTCTGATGGATGGGAGGAATGGGATACCTCTTTCAAAAGGAGAAGGCAAAGAATCCCTTTGGTAGTTATATAAAAGGACATCCTAGGGCAAGTGAACAGGCAGGGTCATTTCAGGTCTGACACTAAGTACTTTGTGAGGGCTATTGATTTTAACAAGCACACTAACTTTTTACCTGGTGCAAAGTGCGGGCAAAATTTGATGTTTCAACTATGCCAGACCTCTGCCATCAAGCTATGGAAACTGACAACCAGGGTATATGAACTCTTATGGACTCTTCTTGGAGTCACTTAGTTAAGATTTCATTTTGCAAAACATTTAGTTTTTTCTTCATGCCTGTCCCATAAAACACTCCTAGGCAGGTGTTTTTCTCTCACTTTGATTATTCAAACCTCTTCAGCCTGTTGCTTGTTTTAAAATCCTCTTAATTCTCCTCACATCCATTCAAAACTTTGAGCTGTAAATGTCCTTTGGTGGCCTTCTGTCATGGTTTAAGCCCAGCCAGTAACTCAGAACCACAGTCACTTCCCTTTCCGCCTGCTCTGGACAGATCTCCCTGCCAATGGCGAGGAGAATTGAAAGAATGTAAACCTCAGGGATTGAGATAAGAACAGTTTAATAACTAAAGTAGAATATAAAACTATTACTACTAATAATAATAATAACTTCCAAGGTCCAGCAACAGAATCAGCTTGTTCTGAGTCATTGATCACCCTAAATCAGCAGTGAAGAGAATGGTCCGATTCCTACATACAGTCCATCTGGGTGTGACTCATTACACATTTCTTATTACATGTTAGCAGCTGATAAGTCATTCCTACCTTACCTGTCTCTGAAAGATCATTGTAACAGTTGCAATGCTAAGCTCCAGTCAAGATCCAGAAAGGACAAAGCAGTTGGGCTCCAAATTCTTATCCTGTGAAAAATATCTTTTCGGGATTATGAATCACCCAGTATCATAGAATCACAGAATCACAGAATCATAGAATCATGGAATAGTTAGGGTTGGAAAGGACCTTAAGATCGCCTAGTTCCAAACCCCCTGCCGTGGGCAGGGACACCTCGCACTAAACCATCTCACCCAAGAAACTGATCCAGTATTTCCTCCTGGAAGTTAAAATGCTGGAATTTTTTTCATAAGTGAAAATCTTTGATATTTAGGAAGGTTAAAGAGGTAATGGGCTGAGTAAATGTCTCTTTGCACTACCACACAAAGAACCTATGCAGCAGTTAGGTTACTGTAAGAGCTGACTGGCAAGGCTCTATACTGTGTTGTCTTTCTCTTTGACTGTGCTATCAAGTGGCATGTGAGGTGCAACTACTCTGAATTTGACTCTGGCATCTGACTCTGTGCTCTTCACTCAGCATAAAGTCCATCAGAAGCAGCAGGAACACTGCCCTAGCTAGGAATATTAGGTTGAGTTTCAGAAAGTTGAGCTTGCTGCTGCTAACTGATTTTTGAGGGTTAATTCTGCACTCCTCCCCGTGAAAAAAAAAACAAACCCACAACAACCAAAAAAAGTAATCACAGAGACCTCCACTTCACAAGTATGAAAGAACAACAGAAAACAAGTTTCCCTGTGGTCTCTGTTGCCATAGAGAACATGTGTTTATGTTGTGCTGAGTGTTGGTGCAAGCCAGGTCTCAAAATCCACACCCAGTCCCGCTCAAGCCCACCCTTGGAAAGGAAGAACCCAATAACACTAAAAATACTCATGCAAATGCCATTCTGGGAAGAGTGGGCACTAGCAGGCTCGCACCATCTTCAACAGCAGGGGTTAATATAAAAGCACAGAACAGAGACGTCTTTTAAATTAGTATTTCATTCCTAAGTGCCCTTTAGCACACTACATCACAGAACAGAGATGACATTTCTATCCTTGCTACACTCTTTTAATCAGGATGTGTCATGTCGGTCTTGCTGGCTGGTAATACAGCCTGGCCTACTGCAGCGATCTCATTTGTAGCATCTTGCCATCCCAGTGGCAAGCTGTAGAGCTTTTTAAACAGGGTTGTATTGATAAGGAAGGATATCTAGTAAATGTGTCATGTTTCAAGCACAGCTGAAATGTGAAATGTAGCAGGGATTAGGAACAGCTTTTAACTAGGACATCATACTGTTTACATGTATAGACAAAACTCCTTGTGTTGATTTATAGTCTTATTCATCCTATGTTCTTTGTGGTACCAAGGGTGGTGTAGCAGAGTACTACATTCCCCTACCATCCTGCACTCTTCAGTTTAGCATTCTGGTCACTGTGCTGGGTTTTGGAGCAGTACAGAAAAGCACGCAAGTGATGTTGGTTGGTTTGCACCCTACTTTAATGCTGATACCAGTAGTAAATGCTTTTCAGTGTCTCCTGTTATCCCAGCTGAATGTAATAAGAAAGGAATGACCCACTATGTTTAGACCATAACCCAAGGAAGATTTTAATGTTGGCATTAGGATCTATAAACAGCCTAGGAACTGGGTTAGTGCAAGGAGAGGTGAGGCCTGTGTGTTAACTAGATTTGCATGAAGTCCACATTGGACTGTTTGGGTTTTTCTCATCAGCTGGAGTTATTCCCAGCTTCAGCACTGTATTGAGCTCCAAGCAAAAGGTCAAGGACGACTACAAACCAGAAGATACTTAGTCAATGTGGTAAATCTGTTTTAAGGCTTAGTGTATCTGCTGTATCTTAGCATGTTTCAGCAGCTGGAGATAAGCAAGGACATTTGGAGCTTTCAGATATTGCTGTGGTATAAACCCCAGCTGGCAACTAAGCACCACAGAGCCACTCACTCACTCCCCACCAATGGGATGGAGGAGAGACTCAAAAGAGTAAAATTGAGAAAACTCGTGGGTTAAGATAAAGTCAACTTAGTAGGTAAAACAAAAGCTGTGCACACAAGCAAAACGAAACAAGGAATTCATTTATCTTTCACATTGGCAGACAGGTGTGCAGCCATCTCCAGGACAGCAGGGCTCCATCACATGTAATGGTTACTTGGGAAAACAAAACACCATCACTCTGAACGTCCTACCTTCGTTCTTCTTCCCCCAGCTTTATATAGTGGAGCATGACGCTGTATCATATGGAATTGTATGGTGAGGAGCAGGAAAGGCCTTGACTCTGTGTAAGCGCTGCTCAGCAGTAACTAAAACATCCCTGTTATCAATACTGTTTCCAGCACAAATCCAAAACATAAATCCATACTAGCTACTATAAAGAAAATTAACTCTATCACAGCCAAAGCCAGCACAAATATGTAAATACCTCAAGTTGTTGATGTTTCAGATGGACTATGAGTTTCTTGAACAACCTACCTGAACACGTTTACTTCTATGTGACTGCATAAGAAGTGAGACATAAGAGACAATCCTCAGTGGGAAAATCCAGTGGGAGCTATTAAATACAAACAGAGTTGACCCAGTCCTTCCCCTCTGCTAGTCCACAACTATGAGTGCTGCAGTCAGCAAACAGTTCCTCATGTTCTCTCTAAATAACATTTCCTACCACCACTGCCAATATTATCAAGCTGACACTTGGCCTTAAACCTCCCAAACCTCTTCAGAAAAGGAGGACCTAGCAGGGAAAAATGCAAAGAAGCCAAGTGATGCCAGGAGACAAAAGACATAAGTACAGGGAAGAAGTGTATGGGTCACCTGTCTGAAAATAAAAATAGGAAAACAATAGGATACACATATCAGAATGACTCCAGTATTTCCCCCCATCCCTGCGCATGTCCAGGGACCTGGTAGATGCTGACCACTGGGGTTGGTGGAGCTTTGGACTGACATTATGCAGCCTTTTTTTGTATTCTTTTATATAAGTGAGGGGTCGTAAAAATCAGGGAAATTGGTATGCTAAGAATGGCTGATATCCCCTGAGCATCATTAGTACCTCGGTGAAAAGGAAATTCTGAGACTTGTTTCAAATCTTTAGGGAACTCCAGTGCTCAGACCTTGTCCTCCCTCTTTCTTCTCCAGAGGATAATATAGTATTGAATATATAGTAGTGAATGGGCAGAAGGGGTAAAAAAGAAAGTTATTAACCTTAAAATGCAATATTAAAGGAAAAATATGCAGCATTCAGAATAATGTTTTTTATTATTGAGATGAAATAAGATTTTACAAAGCCAAAGATGGTAAAAAGAATGAGGCATGGTTTGGTATCACAAATTTCTAGCCATCATTACTACATTGTTTCTGTATGTGTGCCATCTGCAACACTGCTCTTTGGCAGCAAATACAATAAAAATAACTGGTGACCACAGCATGCTTTTTGAAACATGACAGAGGTACCCAGGAGACCAGTGACTGGGTTAAAGTCATAAGCAGTGCAAACCCATCTCAGTAGTAAAAAGTGTATATAGGCTTAAGTGAGACTTCCTCTTACAGCAAGACTGTCTCAGGTCCCCTGTGATTGCCTTGGAGATACTCACCAGCAGCTTACAGTGCTGATAGAGAATTCGAGCTTGTGTAACTGACACTTTTGAAGGCTGGCAGGGAACCTAATAGTAAATGATTGGCCATTCTCACATGAATTTACTTGCCAGGGAGCTAGTATTACATCAGCTCAGACCTTCTATAAAGACTGGGGACAGAATTTCCTTCAGTGTAACCTAAATGTCCTACATGGGTGAATTAAAACCTTGGTATACTCAGATTTTCATTGAAAATTGGCTCCACATGTGTTCAAAATTTTTGATTTGGGGGCTGCTACGTAGTTTTGATGAAGTGGCCCTGAAACCAGTGAACCAGTATAGCAACTTTTGGGGTTTTGGATTGAATTCCTCCTATGAAATACAAAATCCTACTGTTTATTGTTACTGAGAAACAGATCTTGGACAAGAGCTGACATCCTTTCATCTGCCATCCAGTCTTAAATTGTCCAAACAGAAGTGCTCCTAGGGTGAAAACATAAACTGAGTCACTAAACCAATATTTTATAAACATTTTTGAACACTGTGGTGAGAAGAGGAGGAGTAGAGGTTTGATGCAGTGGTGAGAGCATCTGAGTGAGACTCAGATCTGGGCTGCACTTGAGATCCCTTCTGGTAAATCACCACACTTCTTCACATTTTGTTTTTTTATTTTATAGTAATAGACAAAAGTCCTTTATATACACACCTTACTAACCTGACTTGAAAGCAGCAAAAAGAACATCTCAGAAAAAAAAAAAGGGGACTTAAGCAAGAAGTCAATGGCTCTCATTTTCCTGTTAGCACAGTTGCTAGCAGCACACTGGGCTGCTTTTTAGTGCTGGCTTACAGTGTTATTTAGGAACTGACCCCAAAGCCTGTGTTTGCTCATTTTGTCAGAACAGAGATTTATAGTGCATGTTCTTCCACTAGAGTGAAAGACTCAAGACTTCCCTACAGAAATTGCATTTCCCTTGAGGGTTTTGTATCCAAGTACATCCTGACCTTACTCACTGTCTGACAAAAATGCTGCTTGTGGTACTTTGTTTCTATGACATGTCATGAGAAGTGCTGTTATAAACTCAACATTTCAGGCTGTGCGGATTGCTAAACCTCTTAATTTTTTTATTATAGCAGTTGTAATATTTGTCTTTTGTACTGCATTTATCTTCTTCCATGAATAGCAATACTGAAAGCCATTGTATTCTTCACGAACAAAGAAATTATTTTGTCCAAACTCACACCTGGTGTCTTGTCACCTGGTCTTTCTGGAGGGTTGCTCTAGTCAACTGCAATAGTGGAGTGGATATGTCATGCTAGTCCAGAAGGTCTATACCTGGGTTACAGGAGCTTGCTGTGAGCAGACTGCCACGAATAATGGCAAAAGATTTGTTTAGTATGCATTTTCCAGAAGGTATTTTTTCATCCATCATTGTTGCAGTTTGTAGCCATTTTTTTTTCTGAATTCCCATTCTGTTATTTAAAGTATAACACTTTGAGTGACTCTCCCTTATTGTAACCATATTTCTAAGAATGTTCAAGAAATTGTGAGCTTATTTTGAAGCAACTGAATAAATGCCAGAGGCGAGGATGATTTCCAGTTTGAGGGGAACCCTGATCTGGCCAGATATGGCACTCCCAATTCATGCTTTAGGAAGACAGCAGACACCAAAGTTAAGTACTGCACTGTGCTGAGCAAATATTCATTCATAACTTGTTTGCTTAAATGAGACATGTTTGCAGGTATCCTTCATTCTGGGCAACATTGGTGAAATTCCACCCCCAGTGTCAAAACACCTTTCAATTTCAGCAGGGCTAAGATTTTGAGTCTTCTTGCATGGGACATGGATCATATGCCTTTGACAGAAACAAAAATAACAATAATGTTGCAGGCATATTCTTCCACCTGGGCAAAGGTACAAAAATTTTCCTTGCCCTAGATTATTCCATGATGCTTTATAAGTAGTTTACAAGTCTCTGAAATTGCTGAGTAGGCTTTCTGGTTTCAATAATCAAGCCTTGAGTCATAGAATCTTAGAGTCAGAGAATCAGAGAATGGTTTAGGTTGGAAGGAACCTTCAAGATCATCTAGTTCCAACCACCTGTCATGAGTAGGAACACCTTCCACCAGATCAGGTTGCTCAAAGACCCATTCAACCTGGCCTTGAACACTGCCAGGGATGGGGCAGCCACAGCTTCTCTGGGCACCCTGTGCCAGTGTCTCAGCACCCTCACAGTGAAGAATTTCTTCCTAATGTCTAACCTAAGTCTACCATCTTCCAGTTTAAACCCATTCCTCCTTGTCCTATCCCTACATGCCCTTGAAAAAAGTCCCTCTCCAGATTTCTTGGAGGCCCCCTTTAGGTACTGGAAGGCTGCTCTAAGGTCTCCCGGGAACCTTCTCTTCTCCAGGCTGAAAAAACCCAGCTATCTCAGTCTGCCTTCATAGGAGAAGTTCTCCAGCCCTCAGAGAATCTTTGTGGTCTCCTCTTGAAACGGCAAATAGAGGGAAGCTGCTTGCTTGAAAATTACGTAAAGTGAATCAATGTCACGGTACTTGATAGCTCCCTCCTAAATCAAGAGTCATCTGTTAATACTGCATAGGCTAGATAAGCCCCCTCCCACTTGTGACATTTTGAATTGATACTACGAAATGCTGGGAGTCATGATAAGAGACTGCAGAGAACATCAACAGGGGTCTCAGAATAAATTAGTAGTAGTTTAAAACTTTGGATGGAAGGAAGAGAGAAAACAAGAAGCCTGCATCTGTGCTTGCCCTAGGAAAAGTGTAAAAAAAGGAAAATGGCACTGGAAAAAGAGAGACAGTAGAAAAAGGGGAAAAAAAGCCATCAAAAGCAAATAAAGAATGATGAAAGAAGATTTTTTTTTTTTTTTTTAAAAAAAAGAGAAAAATCTATTTGGGCCTATTATTTTGCCTGCTGAACATTTTTTTTCAACAGCAAGTGTATGAGGCAATCCTAATTGTTAAGCAAAAAAGAAAATCATTCTACTGCAATCTAGATAATTTCCCACTCCACTTGATGATATAATGCACTAAGAGCAAAAAGCTCTAAATCATCTAGAATAATATTCCAGTCTCACATTTCAGCAAAAAGGAATAAACTTTATTCTACACTGTTTCATTCTCAGAGCTAATGCCTTTTACAGTCATACTGTATTCCATCCGTATTGCATTCTTTCCAGTGTGGAGGGGGAGATGCCTGCTACACAGGTGTAGCTGGTCTAACACGGTTCTGCCTATACATACCACAAAGCAGTTTCTCCTTTCCAAAGGCCTTCACCAGACCATGCCATGATGGGCATAAGCAAATAAAAGGAAACAGAGATTGCATTAAACAACTCTAGCTGTGCTAAGCAATTGTTTTTAACATCATTCTGCCTTTCTCCTGCAGAAGCAAGTTCCTGTTGTGTTTTTAATTCCCCTCTGCAGAGTGCTCAATCCATCCAGAAAGCTGTTATGAAAAAATACCCAAGGGAAGTGTGATGGAGAGTTTCTCTTCACTGATTTCTCTTCTAACATTGTTTTCTTCCTTCCTCCCCTCTCCACCCTGTGCCTCAATCCTCAGCCCATTGATGTCAAAGGAAAAACCCACACTGACCTCATGTGGCTTTGGATCACGCTTCCATTTCTGGACCATTTGTTTTTATAAGTGAGCTAACAGGAGTGCTAAAAATTCCCATCAATAGAACTCTGAAAGTGCCATCCACTGCCATAACAGTGGGTGTGAGTTTTCAATGGAACTGCTTTGTTTGAATCCAGGATAATATTTTACCTTCAATATACCACCATTATGAATTCATTTGACATTCAATGTACAGTAATAACAATGAATTTGCTGGATATTGAATGTCACATACTTTCACAAGTACAGCATTTCATTGTAATGCACAGCAGCATTAGTTTAATGATACCAGTTTTTTTCCAGAATCCTCTTTTATATCCCCCTTTCTCCAGGAGAACAATAAATACTCCTTAGCAATGCCTAAGAAAAATAAAATCATACTTTGCTCTTGGACAGAAATATGATCTATATGCAGGCCTCTAGCAAGCTGAACAACAGTGCTTCCTGGGACACTCTGAGCATGAATTTGTGTACAGAGGCTTTTTCTAACCATAAAATGGATGGTCTGGAATATTAAGGGGGGGGGGGAGGTTGGGAGGTTGCTTTATTTTTTTTTTATTGTTTATTTGTTTTTTGTCCTTAATTGATTTCAGAGTGCAAAAGGAAATAACCTTAGTTCAAACCATGCTCAGTAAAAAATAAAGATACAAAGATGCTAATCTGAAGGATGATCAGGAGATTAGTTTCAAATTGAGCATTTTAGAGTTGATTGCTGAACATCTCAGCAAGTGAGGAACAACATGAAGTTGTTCTTTGCAATGCAAGATGTAAAATTCAGGGCCAAATCCTACCTCTGTTTCTTACACAGGTTATTCTTAGGAGATGAACAGGCCACAATGCAACAGTGTGATGAACTGGGCTGAATCCCACCTCTGGTGGAGTGATGGGCTGGAGAGTGAGGGAGGATTGAGTTTCCCCAGACCCAAAGGAAGGAGAGACATGGGGTTTTTACCCAGCATTCAGGGAGAGGCACTGACAAAGAAGGGCTAAATCCTCTTTAGACCTCTGGCCAAGCCTTCACCTTTGTGAGCAGGATCTTACCCTTGATGTATCCATGCCAGACTTCATCCCATCACTTCAACTCAGGTGATCAACTGGATATCTCAGCCTAGAGAAAATGGTAACTGTGCACCCAGCTGGTTTTTATAGTGAGGATGCATCCATACAAGTGCTTCACTGGATGAGTGAAGCTCATCTGCTGTTTTTGTGAGATTGTTGGCCATCAGTTGGTCCCATTTCTACAGAGTGGTACTGAAGCCTCATCATTGTCACAATGTCTTCTGGGGAGGTGCCCAGGATGGCAGCCTGATGCCTCATCGTCAGGAGACAACATGAGTTGCGGGCAGAATGGATTTCCTGGCTGCCTGCTGGTCTTGCAGGTTATCCTAAGAAAAGAGAAAGAAAGAAAGAAAAGAGAGGTAGACATGCAAGTCACCTTCTATTGTAGAAGGAATGATCATCATGTAAATGGATTTTCTTTATAACCAGTTTTTGTGCGAATCACTTGGATATGCAGTGTCTCTAATTAATGAAGAAATCCAGATAAACCTTTGATTAAGCTAGCTATTTTCTGAAGCATTATTTTTTGTCAGTTTAAGGAGGATATTAATAATATTTTTGATGATAAAGCAAACAGTGGTATAAAATGAACTGCTAGTAGTGCAGAGTCCCCTAATGCTTTTGTCGTGGGAGGACTTTGATTATTGCCTAGTGTTTTGCTGAACTGTACTGAATCACAGATAAATCTATTGTTTCCATGAATGGTCCTTCAGCAAGACAAAAATAAATATTAAGTGACCAAATATGACAAGGCTTGATTGAGAAAGAACCCTTGAAGGACATGTGGAAGTCCATGGAACAAGAGTGGCCTGCAATTAGCATGTTTTTACGTGGTTTATTGTAACATGAGTGTGCTAGTCTTCTCTTTGTCTAAAAGCTCTTGGAGCTGCAAATTTTGAAGCTGTTCTCTTCATCTTTATATTTGCTTACGTGTATTCTGGTTTTCATCTGAGAAAATGGAGCCTGTTTCCAAGGCAAGGTGCTCTTCAGTTCAAAATACAGAAGCATGGTGAATACATTAGACAGTGAAATGAGTAAGACAGCAACTGTAACTATTGCAGCTAACGCTACATCACCCAGCCTTGTACAGAAAGAGTTGAATCTATGCAATTATTTTCAATGAATGTGCTCCAGAAGACAAATCAGCATTTTCAGTGGAAGACAACATGGGAGAAAAATTGTTCATTTCAGATAAAATAATGAAGACAATAATCAGTGGGATAAGGCAAACGGATGGCAAGACCCGCTTGTTAAATATTAGCTCTTCAGACCTGTACAATAATAGAATAGAACTGCATCCTAAATGAGATACTGTTATATCAACTGTCATGGATGTTTAATCCCATCTGCACAACTTTTTTTCTCACTTATCTCCTAGTGCCAGTATTTTATCCCCAGTACTGTATGTGGACTTTCAGGAAGCTGTCCACATAGGGTAGTTTTGGAGAAGTCTAGGTTAGGAATAAGAAAGTCTGAAATCTGGCTTCCTTTTACTTAATAATGTGACATTTCTATGCACAGTTCTCACACCACAGAATGGCCAAGAAAAAATTTTACTGTAATAAGATCCTGTTGATGAAATGCTGCAGACAAAAGGTCTTTATGAGTGGGGTTGAAATGGGCTTGCCTCAGATATTTGTATGCTACTTATTTAATGAGACATTGATTTATTAGCTTACCAATCTCTGCATTTCTTTTTGCAGTGCAAATACACCAGTATGTTCATATATATAAACAGAGGAAAGAAAATCAGACAAGGCAATGATCAATTCAAGCAGATGTGTTTTAATGAAGAATTACAAATGGGTAAGTGACTCCAGACAATGCACAAAAGGCAAAGCTTTAGATCAAGCTATATGAATAACCGTGACTGAATGAGTTCAAAGCAAAACACAGGGATGTCCCAGGAGGGCTTATGTGTTTTAGCTGTCGATTCACACAATTGCCTGTTAGATAAAATAAAATATTTCTCTCATAGAGTCCATGCAGTGATAGAGCAGACAGACAGTTTTTGATGTGTCAGCATGTCAGTGGTGAGATACTAGACACATGATGTTGCACTGATGATGAGCTTTGTTTCGTGTACTTTGCTTCTTGGACAGCAATGAAATAGTACCAGAACTGCTCAACTATACTACCTAGATAATACAATTACCAGCTTTGAACCTATCCAGTCCATGAGCAAGATGAGTGCAAAACCAAAGATACTAGTCACAATATCTCAGTTGTGTGTAAACTTTTCTTCTCCAAAGCACTCAAAGCAAGAACAGGGGCTGTTTCATGCACTGCAAAAAGGAATATGATCGCTTAACAGCACATGGCAACTCTGCCCAAAAGCTTTGAATCAAAAGAGAAGATAACTAGCCTACCTAATTTAAAGTGTAAGGCAATCAAACAGTCAGTAATCTTTCAGTATGCAATGCAAAAAGGATTTCTATCCTTCCTCTCTCACAAAAAGTGCAGTTTAATGCTTTGTGAGCACGAGTTACCATGACTTGAGTTTTTACATCTTTGCTGATGACAATCCCAGAAAGTGAAACCTGTTAACTCCGTGACAGAGAGCATCCTTAATTTTATTTTAGAGGAAAAAAACTGTAATGTTTACTGAATTAGCTATATCACTTCCTCTAGCAATTTAGAAGTCTTATGGACCCTGAGTATTTAGTTATGAGATATGACATGACAACAGCTTCAAGTGAGGCACCTGCTCCTCATAATCAGATGGAATCCAAACATTAATCTAAAACACCCAGTGATATTTACTGCTTCTTTTAATAAAAATATTAATTTCATACATATTCCATCTATTTATGTTCATGAGCTGCATGAACACACAAAACAAGATATTTTTCATTTTCATCCAATGCTGTTACGTTGTGACACTTTAACTCTACAGTTAAGCTCTTTAAGTTTCCTAGAAAGAATATGCATCATAAGCTATGTGTCATCATTTCAACCCTTTACTTCCTGTCCTTTAACTCTCACTCTAGTAATCTGTATTTTGAAAAGGCATGCTTGACCCCATGCAGCTTCCAAGTTCAGAATCTGTTTAGAGAATTAAAATGCTTAGGAGGGGAAATGTAACATTTGAGCCTTTTACAGAAGCTGGGAAAAAAATGAAAGACACAGCCAGGTTGTTAGGCGATAAATGAAAGCATGAGTTTGTGTTACTGAGGTGTTTGGATATTTTCCTGGACTTTGTCCTGTACAATTAAACAAGGTATTTAAGCACATGTCTAAATTAAAATCTCTCTAGTTTAACCTCATTTCCTCCCACAGAGTTTATTTTTATAATCTTTCCTGTGCACACTTCCCTTCGTTCTCTTCATCACCATTTCCTTTCCTTTCGTAGCCCCGTTTCAAAAAGAAGTTGCAGCGTGCTCACCCAACCTGTAATTCAGTTCCAGAAACACACCGGAAACATTTAAATTGATTTTAGTGAGTAAATTCTGATTAAGTAAGTGCTGTGACATCACTCTAGCATTAATGTTCAATCTAAAATGAAGTCTTTGGTGGTTTTGTTTTTGTGTGTGCATATTTTCTTTCAGCAGCTAATGACAAGGCTTGAAATATCTGAAACATGCCTCCATTTCTCCACCCCAGTCACATCCCAGATAAACAACCCACCCATAAGGATTTATTCTGCATTGTATAGTGGTTTTCCACATCCTATTCAGTTAGCTGAATCTCAGCTCAGCCAGCATCTGGTCATTTGCCTACTGCCCTAACACTTCCCTTGCAAGAACTGCACCAGCCAAAGATCTGCCTTCTGTATTCCTGTTAGCTCTGTCACTGCGCACAGGGCTCAGTGAAACTGTCTTTGTATACAGCTGCCCAACTCTATTTTATGAAGTTTTGTCACAACGATGTTTTATTCTAAAAAAATAACTTGTTTTGGTAGATAAACTATCCTAATCTATTAACAGAAAACCAAACTCACTTTAAATAATGATTTCCCTACTGTATGGACAACTCGATTTAAAAATCTAATAAAATGGAATGCATTTCAGCTCTTGTTCCCTGTTGCACAGCGATTTTCAGTTATTCTTTTTCAATTCAGGACGCTGTGTTATTTTTGTCTTCAAGCCTTATGTTGGTAAGATGAGGAAAAGCGGAGGGATTCAATTTGATTTCATCATCATTTCAGTTTTCTGTAATTCATATGCCAGGTTTACTCACAATGGAGCAGTCTGCTGCACAAAGGCAACAGCTTTTTAACCACCAAACTCCTTCTGCTTGTACCTAGTATCATCACATACAATATGCAGTATTTTGCTGTTAAGCTACCGGGTCGTTGCAGATAAATGCAGGCTATGCTTTCAATAGTGGATATGTTCTGCCTTGCACTGACCTACTGCCTGCCCCAACCTGCATGGAGCACTGCCACCAGACCCCTTCACTCCCGCGTTTTACAAAACAGCATTTCCACCACAGCGTTCTTGTCCTCACTATTCTTGGTCTTTTCCTGTCCTTCCACTTACAAACCCTCCTCCCAAAATCCAGGCATAGCACAAATGGCTGAAGGCAAGTGGCACGCCACAGCTCACAAAGTAAACTCCCCCCCACCCTCAAATGATGACATCATCCAAATTGTACTGTCTCTGGTGCGCTCTATTCATGCCCAGGACTGGTATGTACAGACTAAATCTATGACAGGCAGCACACTAATGACTAAATAAGGATAAATATTAGTGATCAGGTGTAGCTGCAGAGATTAGTGACTGAGAAATCACCCATTTTTTTTCAACTCATTTCTTTGGTAATGTATTAAATCTGAATTTATTATTTTCTTATAGTTCAGTGCAAACTGATGATTTGGTTCCTTTCTCTACAGTGCAGGTCCTTGGTAGGAAGAGGTGGCAATACTAACAGAAAACCTGGAAATAAGCAAATAGATTGCACCAGGTCACTAGTGAAGGTATGTAAAAAATTAGCAAAGGAAAATAATGTATCTTAGTAAATATATTGTTTTATCAGTGATTGTAACAGTTAGAAAACCACTTAGCAAATAGGGAAGAGGGGAGAAGGACAAATAGTGGGAAAAAAGCAGGGAAAATGAGACAGGAGTAAAGTAAGCAACAGTTTGTCAATTCTATGTACAAATGCTGAGGTAGTAAACTGCTCCCATCACCTACTGCAAGCTATCACAGAGCATTTGATATTCTACTCCAAGTATTTTTAAATCAGCAGCCGACCAGTCACCATAAAAATTTCTCAATTTTATTCCAAGCATTTTTATCAGTTCAATATTATAGTACATTGTCTCCGAGCTTAACCACATCAACAAAATAAAGAATGCAAATAATGTTCCTGATCAAGGAACAGCAGCAGCCAGACAGATTACTGACTCTTTCCATTTAAACTGAATATTGATGCACTGAATTTTAAATATCATCTTCCTATCACTTTTCAATAAATTCATTTCTTTTTCTCACACAAAATGCCTTATGACCACACAATGTTGATGTTACAGGGATTGTCTTATTTTCAGCCATGGATAATTTAAGAATGGCCCAATCATGTCATGCAAACTTCAGCTGGCCAAGGAACTCACCATTTTGTCAAGAGATAATGACATTGACATTAATCTGTTTGCTAGCTTACCTCTGCTTATCATTGTGTACCAGTTAAGACTTAAGCTGAAAGTATGTCTGGGGAAGAGCATTGGAAAGACAACTCAGAACCCCACACCTTGCATTACACTAAGATAAGAACGAAGATTTAGGTAAAAATGTAATTATAATATTACATTGCATTACATATAACATTGGTTTGGTGTAATTGCAGAGAGCAGTAGGGTAACTGCAGAGATTTGTAGTGCAGAAAGCACTACAAATAGTGTGATCCAGGTTCTTGCTAATATCCCATCCATTCTACTGATCTTTCATCCACAGGGATTTTCTGGAGATTTAAATCCAGACCTTCAGGAAACATGAGCACTGAAGTGGTCTGTGAGCCACCAGCAAGTACATATCCAGTTCATGTGCATGATGACTGGATGATCCAATTGAGACTCTTCCTCTCTTTTCTATTTGTGTTTCTCCTCTGCTCTTTATGTATTGCTTATTATAGTACTGGTATTAAGGTCAGAATGACCATATCTTCTCCTGTCACTGTTTCCTCCCTGTTTAATTCAAGTAATTAAAATAAAGCAGCAAGGCTCAGGGAAAAAAAAACAAAAGCAAACCCCACCATTAAAAAATTGTACCTACCCTGAAAGACCCCTTTACTGTTGTTCAGTCCATAGGAAACTGGAAGAAGGCACCAAAGTTATCCAGGAAGACATTGTCTGTAGAGACAGAGTCTATTGATATGGTCATGAGAGCTGGGAGGAGAAGATGAGTGTATTTTGGCAGGCACAGTTCTCAACGTCTGGCAGAAGCAACAGAATTCACCAAATGATGACTGAGCCTGGCTGAAATATAAAGGTTACAGTGAGGTAACTCTTGGCACATGGAGGGCATGTTTTCTTTGTAGTCAAAGGTGTGATTAAGGCATTAATAGCAATAATAACAATTGTACTATTTCTATGGGTTTCACAAAGGATGATGCAGGAAAACTCACTTTTTGCTTCCTATGACAGAAATATTTGAGGGCTCTGGGCATCAAAAGGGATGGGAAGTTATTGAGTGAAATCATCTGGCTGGAAAGTATGCTGGCACATTGCAGACTCACAGGAGACTCTCTGAACTTCCTTAGGTAACAAGTCAGTGGTCAAGCCACTGCCACCTTTTCACTCCTGTGGTACCTGAGGTACCTGCAAGATGGAGCTAACTCCAAAAAGCCTACTGATGGAATCGCTTGTCTCCACTGGCAAGCATAACTTTGTCTTCCTAAGGAATGAAATAGTCATGTTCTCAGTTGATATAAATTGACATAAATACATGCCATTACAGAAATAGTTATCAGCTGTGATATTGCTCCAGGGTTCCCATGCATTTGATTGTATAATCATATATTTTATGGTGCAGGTTGCAAATGAATCTGTGTTTTGTTCAAATTAATCTATAAAAAAAAAAGATTATTTGAGATGAATTTGTGGAGTGGTACTTAGATGTGATACTGGAATCTGAGGCAAAGCTGACCACTGGCTTTGGTGGAAGTTCTTGCCAGAATGGAGGTCAAAGCAACCATCTTTATATGTTGATTTTAAACCAACATTATGACATGTAAAAGTCTTTGGATCTCAGATACACTAATAAATATGTGGTTTGAATAACTTTAAAGAGATTATTTCCATGGAGCCTAATAAAATCCTACATAGTTTACAAAACAAACCCCAGGTTAGATGGAGGGAGGAAATTTCATTCTGGTTACGTTTCCAAGAGATTGAGTTTAGCAGGATTAACATTACTACCCTGGAATCATTCAAATGGAATCTTTTTGGCTTTGTGACAAAGTTGCCTTGTCTTTATTTAATTTCCTTGTTTTATCAGCTGTGTCCTGTTTTCTGCTTCATTGACAACTCTGTTCACACCTAACCAGATAACATTAAATTCTGGACTGGAGGTTCATCCAACAAAAGCTTACGGGCTGAGGGAGTTGGGCTTGTTCAGCCTGGAGAAGAAAAAGTTCCAGAGTGACCTTACAGCAGCCTTCCAGTACCTAACAGGGGCCTACAGGAAATCTGGAGAAAGGCTTTTTGCATGGGCATGTAGGGATAGAGCAAGGGGGAATGGTTTTAAACTGAAAAAGGGTAGATTTGGGTTAGACCATTAGGAAGAAAGTTTTTACTATGAGGATGGCAAGACACTGCAATTGCCCAGAGAAGCTGTGGCTGCCCCATCCCTGGAAGTGTTCAAGGCCAGGTTGGACAGGACTTTGAGCAACCTGATCTGGTGGAAGGTGTCCCTGCTTATGACAGATGGTTGGAACTAGATGACTTGAAGGTCCCTTCCAACTCCAACCATTTTATGATTCTATGACTGTGTGCTTTGCATCATTAAGATTTTTTCAGCATTCACATGTCATTTTATATAGAGATTCTACTATTTTGCTTTAAAAAAAAATGAATCTCAGTGTTGTCAGCATCTGGCAAAGTGTGTTTTGAAATAGTGAATTTATTATGTGTTCCACCAAAAAGATAAATCCCTAAAATGAGTAAAAGACATTTCAAGAGGATAGTAGGTCACATTTAGAGGTTTATTTCTAAAAATGAGTGCTTTCTTTTCCAGTTATACAAAGGAAGCCACAAATGTTTGTGTGGAAATTAGAATTCTACTCTGCCCATGCAGATAAATTTCCCCACAGTTTTTACTACCGTAAACTTCTAAAGCTGCTTGATTTTCCCATACGCTTTACAGCATTTCCAAACCCAGTATCACCAGGAGTGCAGGACAGCCGGATATGGTTACGAAGTCCGTGTTCCATATCCAACACACATGGTTTGAGGAAATTTAGAGCAAGTGAAACACATAACAACTTGGTCTAAAACTTAAATCAATGGGAAAAAAAAATTCATTAACTAGGGAGCTCTTGGGTAGATGCTGGGATCCCACTCTGTTTTCCATGAGACAGCCCAAATTAGAATGTCTCCCTCCCTCTCTCTTCCACTTTCATATCTCATTGCCAGTAGTCTGTAAAGAAGATTGTTGTCCACTAACTTTGACTGTCTTAACATAAACCATCTACCTCAAGCTTGCCACCTACAATTTTCTTCTATGTAGACAGAGAGAAGGAGATCCTATTCTAAGAAAGATGCCTGAGATCATCAGGAAAAAAATCTGGATGCTTGTCCCTCTTTTGGTAAGCTCTTTAGACTAGACACTGAACTTCCCAATAGCTGTTCAGATAAAAGGAGTTCACCCAGGTCAGACGATTCCCTACAGGAAGGAAAATTGGTCATTTTAGCTCTTCAGAGAATAGCAAAAAATTGAATCAAAATGTAACAAAGCTTGGGCAGAAAAGGAAGAAATCATGGTTATCTCCATGAGAAAGGAGAATGTCCCTCAATAAGACAGTCTTGCATCTCTCAAAAAGATTCCTTAAAGGCAGGTTCAAAGTGTAATGCAGTCAGCAGGAGCTGTCAATGAGTTCTGCTGCTCAGCACTGGATGGAGGACCCCAGCAGTTGATGCCTGCTTTCTCTTAAATGCAGAGTTGTGGGTTTCCTTAAGTAAATATATTTGAAATAGGATTCCTACAATACATTTGGAAATATTTTTACTTTCACTAGACTAATTCTAAGAGCCTGCAGACTGAGGTTTGATATAATAAAGCATAAACCTGGTTGCTACATAATTAACTCAAAATATAATGAGCAATAAAAGTACAGTTATGCTCTTGTAATGTGTTAAGCTTATACTCTTGCTTAACCCATTTAAAAGGGCTCTCTAGGTGTTCACTTGGCAAATAACAAAATAAGGTAAGTCACAAATTATGCTTATTAAATGTAAATGTGTATCTTTAGCAATTGATATCTAACGTCATAGGACAAACTTGCCAAAATTAATTAAATGAATAAATGCAATTATGCCTTAATATCTCCTTAATTACAAGGCTAAATTATCTTTTACATACAACGCTGTCAGCTCGATGGTTGCCTGTTACCTCACCAAAACAGTAGCTGTGAGCACTGAGCTCTTGATCATGCTGGGCTCCTGATGTGGTTGGAAACCTGTGCACTGTGATGCACAGTCCTGTGTCACGAACTGAAACTTCACATGCAATTGCTACTTTCTTAACCACCTACCTGTCTCATTATGGTATATGCAAAATTTTTTTGTTGAAATTTGACTATGTACTGGAAGCAAAAATTATTCATAATTTCATTTCAATACCGTAGGTATTGAAGGTCTACAAGCTGTTGAAATTGTTATTAGTACTGTATTTTCACAGGGTGGAAGACTACAGGAATTATTACTGATGGATAATGAGCAATTCTCTTCAGCTCCATCTATCAGTATCTTTGGGTGGTGTTACAAGTGTGCTTTCAGCAGCAATACTTATTTCAACTTTAGATCCGTCTTTTTAAGGCCACCATGACCTGCATGTCCCTTGATAGTCCCAGGCTGCAGCTGCTTCACAACAAGACTATAGGACAGTCAAGCTTTCTCTCTAAAATGCCAGAGATGTTACAGGTTCCATTCAAATCTCACCCAGGGCCAAGGTGTGGGCTGGCATGAAAGACTCTGCTGTAGAAGCTATGACTCATCTTGTGAGACCCTACAGAAATGCACAGGGCTGAGCAGATACAGAAGACTTTTTCCTCCTTTTCTAACAATGGGAAATGAAATATTGCAATATTGTAACTTTCACCACAGCCACATCAGAAACTGACAGCAGACCCATAATCAAACTAAATCCACGTAAGTCTTAGTTCACTACTTTACCTCTAAACCAAAGTAATACCAAGAAGAACATCTCACCTGTTGTTAAGTTAGCTCAAAAGAAGTTTTCATCTTAGATAAGTGTTTAATTTACAGTTTTCAATGTTTTACTTTTGTCTTCATCACATCCCAATCATAAGCTACAAATAACCACAACATTCACAGGATTTTTATAAAATTCATTTTCAGAGCAATAGAACCCATTCTCCCCCACATACACTCCCTGCCCCAATAAAACAATTTATAAGAATTTACCAGTGTGTTCTGTTTCTAAATAATGAGATCAAAGCCATTTATTTTAATGATTTTTGTGCTTCTCCACTCCAGTTATATCAGTCTTTCTTATCTAAATCAAAAGATGAAGTCTAAATGAAGTGTTTCAACCTTCTCTCAACCATCTCAATGAAGCATTTTGATATTTCTATATTGAAGGTTTAAAGAAATGTCTTCTTTTATTTTTTGTGCAAAATTTTGCAATTTTCATTCCTTGTTTTAGGACAAAACAAATATCAAAATATTGCAGCTAATCTGGTAAAGGCAATTGCAGGTTTTGAACAGCTGTATAAATCAGACTAGCCCTCAACTCCATTTTGAATGCACAATAGGTAAATGGCGCTGGGAATTTGAAGTGCACTTTTAACAAAATCTCTACAACATTTTGCTCTTGTCATCGTTGTGACTCATGGTTTAATGAGGACAGCTCTCAACTTTTAAAACCCATCCAGAAAACTGTTGTGATTTGGTTTTTATGTTAAAAAAAACAACACTTTTTTTTTCAGTATATTTTAGAAGTGCTTGGGAACCAACAACAGCCCTTCATGCACATATTTTAATGTGTTGTCTTTGTCTCTATTTTTCCCAGAAATCTTTAGAAATTCTCTTCCGACTCAGCAGCCTGTTTTATCTTACATTAAAGGCAAAAGAATCAAAACACAGAACAGAGAAAGTTGCTTATTTATTGAACTATAGTGCATCAGAGATTTTCAGAGTAGATAACAGAGGCCAAAAGGATTAGGAACTAACACAAGCTCCTTTCAGGAGATTATTTTTTATATGCTTTATTCATTAAAGAAAAATAAAATTTTCCAAAGTGTCTTGTGAGTGATACCATGCAGCAGCATTTAAGGATTTTTTTTTTTAAACCAGAAATACTTACATTGTGCTTTCTTACAGCTAAATGTTTCACATGGATTCTAAAAGATATCTTGTTACAGAAGAATTCTTGAAAAACTGCCACAAAACACCATTAAAACCTACCAAGTCTGAGCACAAATTATACTGGGCATTTTATATTGCTTTAATGGTATATAAGGTGCCTACTAGCAGAGATAAATTACATTTGCAACTGTGTCAAGTGTTAGAAACAAGAATGTTCTGTCCAGATTTGTATAAATTTTGAAGCCGGGTTGAATGTTAATACTAATCGCATTACCTTCAAAACACACTGCGTTTTCAGTGTGTTAGGTCAATGCATCTTCACTGTTATTGTACCACTGAAACAGAAAGGTTCAGACAGGTTATAACTGAGGACAGAATTTGGCTCCTAGAAGAAGAGTAGTCAACTGAAACTAAATTCCAGCCATATTAATGACATTCACCTCTGAAAACTCTTCTTAAGATGATGAGAGCTTTTGTTTGGGAGATCCTATTGTGTGTGAAAGAAAATACATGGCTTTCAGCTTCTTTGCTACATTTCCTCAGATAATAAATTTTCCTCATAGTTAAACCTCTTTTCTCTTATTCTGCATAGTGTCCTTCAGCTGAGGTCCTTGTTATATATGTTTGTTCTTCCATTGGATGTTGCCATGCTGTGCTCTGCAGGCAAACATATATATATATACACTAACAGAAACACTGGCTAAGGATCAAAATAAGGCACAGTTTTTTGGGGCTCTGCCAGGTTCCTCCTGAACCCTCTGCTATGGGTGAGGATGCCCAGGAGGGAAAGTTGAGGATAGACCCATGAGTGGTGCTGGGACCCATTCCCAAACCACCTTCAGAGCATTACTCATGCTAAGGGTAACACAGTCACTGCTCCTCATCCCCATAGCTATTACTGTCATTTCCCAGTCACTGCTCCGCTTTAGCTTTCTCAGCAAAGGAGTATTTGCTTTAGCAGTCTTGGTCATATAAAGGCTTTAATATGTGGCTTGGAGTTGAGGGGATTCATAGGACCTAAATTCACAGCAGCACTGATCCTCAGATGTCCTTACCCCAAATGCTTAAGGTCCTTCTGTTCCCCCTTGGCTCACTCAAACACCTTGGAGTTATTCCTATCATAGAATCATAGAATCACAGAATCGTTAGGGTTGGAAAGGACCTTAAGATCATCTAGTTCCAAGCCCTCTGCCGTGGGCAGGGACACCTTACGCTAAATCATATCACCCAAGGCCTCATCCAACCTGGCCTTGAGCACTGCCAGGGATGGAGCATTCACAACCTCCCTGGGCAACCTATTCCAGTGCCTCAACACCCTCACAGGAAAGAATTTCCTTCTTATATCCAACCTAAACTTCCCCTGTTTAAGTTTTAACCCGTTACCCCTTGTCCTGTCACTACAGTCCCTAATGAAGAGTCCCTCTCCAGCATCCCTATAGGCCCCCTTCAGATACTGGAAGGCTGCTATGAGGTCTCCATGCAGCCTTCTCTTCTCCAGGATGAACAGCTCCAACTTCCTCAGCCTGTCTTCATACAGGAGGTGCTCCAGTCCCCTGATCATCCTTGTGGCCCTCCTCTGGACTTGTTCCAACAGTTCCATGTCCTTTTTATGTTGAGGACACCAGAACTGCACACAATACTCCAGGTGAGGTCTCACAAGAGCAGAGTAGAGGGGCAGGATCACCTCCTTCAACCTGCTGGTCAAGCTTCTTTTGATGCTGCCCAGGATACAGTTGGCTTTCTGGGCTGCAAGCGCACACTGAAGCCGGCTCATGTTCATTTTCTCATTGACCAACACCCCCAAGTCCTTCTCCGCAGGGCTGCTCTGAATCTCTTCTTTGCCCAACCTGTAGCTGTGCCTGGGATTGCTCCGACCCAGGTGCAGGACCTTGCACTTGGCATGGTTAAACTTCATGAGGTTGGCATCAGCCCACCTCACAAGTGTGTCAAGGTCCCTCTGGATGGCATTCCTTCCCTCCAGCGTATCAACCGAACCAAAATTATTTTTTTAATTAAAAAACTTTTAAATTTTTTTAACGAAAGCCTTATCTTAAAACTGCATCCTAACACAGAACAGGTCTTAATTTAAGACTGAATACTTTGGCATGGGAAGAGGCAGTCAAAAACCTATTCCAGCATTTGGAGAAATCCATAAGATTTAAGCTACTCTTAAATAGAGCTGTGCTTTATGTGGCTCATCATCAAGGTCCTTTACCATAGAGTCAGCACATAAGCATTTTAGTAAAAGGAGGCTAGGAATAATTAAATGCAGTGACCCCAGAGGCTGACTCCCTAGTTTGAAGGCTATAGGTCAGGCTTTACATGGAATACAGCTATTCAAGTTACAATAAATTACATACTGGCCCAGTAGACAGTAGTCCCCCAACTGACCCATTAGACACACAAAGTAGTAGTGCCGACTGCACAGAGATTTGGTACATAAGGACTCCAAGAGCAGATATTTTTGATGCACCTTTTAGTACAGTTGGTGCTTCCTAGATACAATTTCTCAGCAATTTTTTTCCTAGCCCCTTATAAAGCTGGCTTGCTGGGACTAATGAGTGCTAATACTGCTAGTTACTGCACCTTCTCTGCTGGAATGAGATGCCTTTTCACATTTACAGGGTACATCTTTCCAAGTTAAGGTTGATACAGCTGTATGTGTGATATACTGTATCTAGACATATACAATACTGAAACTGGTGGATTTCCAAGTGCTAGGTTACAGGAACAGTACATTAAATAAGACAAGAATATTTTTACAGCTTGCTTTTAACATTTAAGTGTTTCATTCTAGGAAGTTCTCTAGCAGTGATCTAGGCCAGTTTTCTTTTCAGTATCAGGCTCTGAACAGGAAACATACCACACACAAATATGCCTTCCCAAACTAGTGTATGAAAAATTAGTAAAATCTCATGTTGACAAGCACACATTTGCAAAGTGACTTGACCTGTGAATTATGAAGAGGCTGTAGAGATATCTCTGTCTTATTCCCTACTTCTCTTCTTGGATTTCTGCTTACGCTTCCCCTCTATTTAAAGCTGCAGAAAGGTCTTTGCGAACTCCAGAAAGTGGTTTGTTCTGCGTTAGTTTTCCATAGCCAGATCACAAGATCTCAGGATGCCTAAAATACTTTTAAGAGATTTATGGAAGGAAGGTAGCTAAGAAAACCAAATTTAAGAGGGTTTAAATTTATTTTGCAGAAAATCATGTATCTTTTGAAAAATTCTTAAGAAAATTATTCTTTAGTGTGCTAGCTATGTATATTACTTGTGATTTGGAAGTAGAAGGATGTTCAGGAGATGACTGGGGTCTCAGGATGCATGAGTTTAATTCTAGCTTCATCTGCAAGGGAGGCAACCTAGTGCCTCAGTTTACCATTTAAAAAAAGAAAATTGTACATCTCTCCCACAAAATAACATTCAGAAGACAATTTCACCAATGTTATGAAATGTTCATCCATTAGTTTAATGAAAATCCTAGAATATAAACATATCCCCGCAATATGGTCAAAACTAAACACAAAAAAAAAAAGTTAGGAAAAAATTACTGTACTTGGAAATGACCTGTGATTTATTTTTTTACATGTGACCCGTTTACTCAAGACAGAGGACTCCTCTAGTGAAACAGAAATATATCAGGTGAAATTTTAATCAAGCTGTCAGGCTTCATTCTAATTCTCAGGCAGTCTACATGGAGGAGAGAAAGGGAGAGAAAACACTAAAACCGGTTCTCATAAAGAAAGAGAGACAGAGAGCAACAAGCTGTGCTGATATATTAATTATGTATTTATAATATGTAATCTTTTCAACTTCTGTCATGTTAAAATCAACAAAGAATTTGGCTGAAGACAGCCATAAAATGAACTGATTACAGCTTGTGTACAACAGTGATGAAAGAGCAAATACACACAGCTCTGCAAATGTGAAATACAACATGACAGAAAGCACAGGCACAGTGATAACAGCAGGTAATTGCTGGGCTCTGTAGTTCTCCCGCCAAACCGACTCTGTGATAGTTCTTTTGTTCTGTAACTGGCATATTTTTGGCACGTGGGAGGTGGGAGAAGGAGCAAGCTGAGGCTGAACTCCTTGTGAAAGCTTCTGCAAAAGTAATGAGTGCCAAAGCAATGGGAGGTCAGGGTTACACAGAGCTGAGCCTTCCAGGTATTGCCATGTCCAGCAACTGGGAGGAATCATGTCCAATAACTGTACATGGCCAAAGGTTAAAGGTTGACATTTTCCCTTTTAATTCCACCACAGACTCTCTGTGAAGACAACATGTTTAAGGTCTAATTCAGCCCACTGGAGTTAATGGCAGGATCCCTTACCCCCATCAAATTGCTTGGTGTCAGGACCAAGTCTGAGAGCTCACTGGGTAGAAAATAAGCATTTAATGCATATATTTGCATGCATAGCAACTTAATGGTGCTTCTTGTGGAACTAAAAACAAGTTTGAGCTTTGAAATGATGGGCAGGGTGAGAGTCAAAGGAATGTAAAACCCACAGGTTGAGACAACTGAAAAAAAAATTAGTGATAATGAACAGAATACCAACAATAGCAATAATGACAATAATTATAGAAAACAATGAAAAAGAAATGAAAAGCCAGAAAACACAAGCGATGCACAATACAATGATCCAATCATTTTCCCAGCACTACAAAGTCCAGCACTAAACCAAGTCCCTAAGCATCACATTTACATGTGTTTTCAATCTAGGGATGGTGATTCCACCACTTCCCTGGGCAGCCTGTTCCAGTGCTTGACAACCATTTTGGTGAAGAAGTATTTCCTAATATCCAATCTAAATCTCCCCTGGCACAACTTCAGGTCATTTTCTCTTGTCCTGTTGCTTCTTACTTGGGAGAAGAGACTGACCCCCATCTCACTTCAGCCTCCCTTCAGGTAGTTGTAGAGGGTGATAAGGTGTCCTCTGAGCCCCAGTTTCCTCAGCCAGTCCTTGTAAGACACATACTGCACTTAATAGAAGGAGGACCAGGTGGCAAGTCATAGGGTCATGGATGCATTTCTAACTCCTCAAAGTTGACTGTTCTTCAGTGCTTGAGTCTTCATATATTTATTGTGAGGCATCTATTGCACAATGTAGGCATGAGACTGTTTCATACTTTGTTCAGTATTCACATTTTCATGCATATTTTTAAGATTTCAGGTTTAGCAGCTTATCTTTTGCCTCTTCCATTTTCCAGTGGCTTCAATGTACCCAGGCACTCGTGCATATTCTAAGCTTTTAGAACATCAGCAAACCCACTGAAGTCAATGGGGTTAGCCTTATGCTCAAAGCCAAGTTTCACCCAAAGCAATTAGTCACAGATTTAACCCTATGTAGCCAAAAGAAGCCAGTCAACTTCAGAAGAACTGTCCTCCTCCAGCACAAATTTGGGCATATACCTCGTGCTTTGCCAGATGGGAAATTCCCCAAATTAAAGGGTAAATTGTTCATTTTTTGATATTAAAATATCTGTGGATTCTTCTTTTTTTTTTTTTTTTAAGTAGCTTTGAGACAAGGGTAGAGGTTCTGTTTCTTTGGGACCATCCTGAATGAAAGCAATTGTTTCTGCTGCTATACACTGCATCTCATCTGCCAAAGCCCATGTTATGTCTATGCCTGATCTTTCACTTGATCAGACACAGTCACCCTGACATCAAGCATTTCTGAAAAGGCCAAACCCAAGCTTCCTTTGATACTTTTAAGATTAAATCACAAAGGAAGAAAATAGCCTTTGGCAGAGAAATCAGATCTATAACTTAAATAGCTGGTATTTCCCAGGAACATAAGGCACAGGATTTCAAGTCTGTTAGAGAATGGATTTCAGTCGAGGTCTTACATAGCCCAGGTAGATGCAGTAAACACTGAACAACAGAAAGTGATGGATGATGAAGGGGCTGGTTTTAGGTGATCCTTTTTCATACCTACCTGCATTTTTGTATCTTAAAAATCTTTCTGTACACTTTAATTAAGCTGATACATTTTTGAGAAATGTTTTGGTGAATAAGCACTCTTTGTAAAAAAAAAACCTAAAAATCATCATGTTCCCAGCAAATTTTAGTAACATGTAAGAGGTTTGGATCTTGAGAATTCATATGGTAATCTTTTTGAAAATGTCAAAAACACTCCAATGTATTGTCTGGATTTGGCCATATCTAAATATGTATGTAGTACCTACTTGTATCTTTGGTTTCTGTTTTCTAAATAAATTCCTACATCCATGTTCTTACAGTGGAAATGCAACCCAAGGAATTCTATGTTACTCTGTGTCCTGGGTTGGTCCATGCACTAAGAAGATGATCTCTTTCTCTTGGTCTGTGTGTATATGGATGTATATATGTGGGAGAGTGACAGTATATTGAAAATGTGGGATCTGAGCATGACGTGAATGGTATGGAATAAGGGGGGGATACTGTCTTGGATTTAGCAGTAGCAGTCATTTTTCTCCTTCTTGGTAGCTGGTGCAGTGCTGTGTTTTGACTTCCAGCCTGGGAACAGTGCTGATAACACCGATGTTTTCGGTCGTTGCTAAGTGATGTTTACCCTGACCAAGGACTTTGTAAGGCTCATACTCTGCCAGGGAGGAGGGGAAGCCAGGAGGAAGCAGAGACGGGGCACCTGACCCAGGCTAGCCAAAGAGGTATTCCATACCACAGCACGTCATGCCCGGGGTGGGGGGTAACTGGGAGTTACCCAGAAAGACACGGGCTTCTGGGTCGGACTCATTTCTCAGCAGGTGGTATTGTATTCTCTTCCCTTGTTATTTTCTCTTATCATTGTTGTTGTTGGTGGTAGCGGTGGTGATTTGTGTTGTACATTGGTTGCTGGACTGTTCTTGTCTCAACCCGTGGGAGTTGCACTCTTTCGATCCTCCTCCCCGTTCCTCCTGGAGCAGGGAAGGGGAGAGCCCCGGGGCGGGGCCTCGATTGCTGTCAGCCCGGCACCACTCACTGGGAGTGAGTGAACAAGCCATCTGGCTAGGGATTAAACCACAACACTTTGTCATAACCAGAAAGAACAAAAGAATTCCTAGTTTCCTCTTTTTCAGAAAAAAAATTCTCTTCACCAAAATGGTTATTTCTTTTCCACCCAAAACGGTTATTTCTTTTCCACCCAAAACGTGGTTTCCCAGCATCTCTGCTCTAGACATATTGAAACAGGACTCTTGTTGCTGACAGAAGCATCTGCTAGAGGATTACACCTGGGGTCCAGAACTCAGCTGTTCTGAAATGAAAGTTTATTACATCAACCCAGTGGACAACCTGTAATTGCCTTGCTTTATTTCAGCTGGATTTTTTTATATCACAATGCTGTCTTCTTCTTAGTCTACTACAAATAAACCTTTGTTACATGAACATCAAATTAAGTTCACGTGAAAGAAACTAATCAAGTTTTCTGCTTAGCTTGCTTTGATTCAAACTCTATTCTCCTAAACCTTTTCAGACATCACAAGCCACTCTAACTAGTATCTGCTGAGAAGATCCTTTTACCAAATTTGGCTGTTCTGACCATTTAATTTTAAAGCAGTCACCTGCAAACTAGATCCCACCATGCAGAGGGACCAGTATGACATGAGAGTTAATCTTGCATCAACAGACGTCCATGGACAGTGCCACACTGTGAAGCAAAACTGGAATAGTACACAACACCACAGACTATCACTGTGGTAGTACAGGGCTTTAAACGATTGAGGCCAAGGTTGCTAAAGGACTCTTATCTTCAGCCTACTTCCAAACTCTTATACCATCCTGCATGCTCTGAATGTTGTTGTTTAACTTCCCTCCTTAAGGGAGGATTTTTCCAGTGCATAATTTGCGGATGCTTTTCCCTTTAAAAATTATTTCCATGTGTATTTTTTGTTTGGTTGGTTTGGGGTTTTGGTGTTTTTCTCTTTTTTTGGTGTTGTTTTTTTGTTTTTGCCTTTTTTTTTGTGCAGGTTTTTTTTTTCCAATACTGACATTTCCATGTTTTCAGTACTCTTAATACAAGATTTGCAACACAGCATCAGATGAATTGCCAGTCTTATCAGCACCCTGTCTCCTGAAGGAATAAGCTGCATTGGGCAGAAACTCACTAATCTTGTCAAAGAAGGAGGGATAGGTGTTCTGTTCTTACGGATGGAAGGGAGGGAAGCAGTAAATCCTAATCTCCTGATAGCGATTAACAAACTTGATTCGCATGAATTATATTGAGTTTCATCTAACGTAACTTACTGGGTTTATACAAACAATCTCTTCTGATTAGTTTTTCTAATGACTTTTAACAGGAAGAAACACAGAGAAGGGGCACAAACAGACTTATCCTTACACATCTGAAAGCTATTTAAAGTAATCTGGCTGACTTTGCCCTGTTAACAAGACTCAGCTGTGAAGGCAGTCTCACAGAAAGCAGAAACATCTTGGATCCCTATCCAGCATGAAAGTGTTTCCACTATGGTGAAACAAGTATCTACCACATGAACTCTACATTCATTCACTTATTCATCCTGATGTGAGTATTCTAATTTCAAAGGCTTTTTCCAGCCTTTACTGCTTCCCAATTTTCAGATTTGCTTAAAAGCTAATTCTAGAAATATACTTTTTGCTTCTCTTTTTATTATAAAAAATAAAAGTAAGTACAAACCTTTGAGGAATAAGTGAACTTTTTATGTATAAGTGGAAAACACATAGGTTATTGTAATACCTGCTTATAAACAGCAGATTGTGTAAATATGCAATGAGAAATGATACGAAAGATAACAAAATTGTCAGATTGCAAGTGACTTTCAAGATGACATCTGAAGACGAGAAACAGTCCATCAACCTACATGTTAAACAAATCATACTTCATGCCTTCATTTTCAAGTGCCTATTAAATCACCATGGGAGAAGGACAGAGGTTGCAAAGTTACCATGAAGCTTCACAATATTTTGGAATATTTTTCCTCCAATAAGGAACTAGCATTTTATGAGATTCCAGTATATATGACTTCCACTTTTTGTGTTGAAAGGTTTAGATAGGCTGAAATCTAGAAAAATGCCTGAAACAGTGCCTAAAAAAAGTAGACACATGTAGAAAAACAGAAAAGCAGAAAAGTGACTGAAATATAGAATTTAGGTTCTGACACCAAATTCATGTTCTAGAGAAAAAAAATCTGCTCTAAGCAGCCAGGAAACCCACAGGGTTACCTGTATACTACAGCCTTCAGAAAGAAGACAGGGCACACCTTCTGCTTCACTTACCTTCATATAGCTGTGTTGAGATGGAGTATATAATCCCTTTTATATACCAGACTAAGGGTTAAAGCACTCATCCAGGAAATGAAAGATTAGTGTTTTAAACCTTCCCATCTCATTTTGTTCCCAAAGAACTGCTACTAGCACCAGACTAGTCATGGTCAAAGGTATGATTTCTCCAGTTCGAGTGGAGCAATAGGGAAAATATCAAAGCTGCAAGTTGTGGAAAAAGAAAAGAGCCAGGCAAGAAATAGCCTTATTTAGTACTGTAGTGTTTAAGAAAACAGAAAACAAAAAAAAAAAAACCCACCAAAACAAACAGGTTTCTGGTTCAGGTTTTAGTTTCCCTTTCCCAGCTGAGCAGATTCCTTCTCCTTTGTTCTGTAAGCCAGGAAAGGCTTTCCAATATGAAATCAAGCAATCATTGGGATTGGTGCCATGCTCAAAGTCACAAACACAGGAGGGTGATCTGGTGCATATTGAAGTCAGCTGATACCCTACAGGGTCTGCTCAGGTAGGGCTCACCCAGTTCCCCAGGCTCGCTGAGCACAAGTCCTGCTGCCCTGGCTTCAGCTGTAAGAGACTGAGAAAATCCAGATCAGCATGTACCCTGCAGGCACCATTTCTCTTCATTTCGTTATTCGTTATACTTTTAAGTGTATATCATTAAGCAGCAAGTCTCCCGAGACCTGTAGTTAGACTATTTTTTTTTTTTTTAAATCAAATTATCTCCTAACTGCCATATCATGAAATCACATAGCACCATAAACCAGAGAGTTAGTCTGTGGGATACACATTTTTAAGTAACAAAAGTTATTAAGAAAGAGCTGTAATAGTTTCCTCTCTACCTAACTAGTGATGGTGGTGTCCTTTCCCAAGGGCCCTTGTCACCTGTTCTAATTTGCTAATTGACGCTTTGCATGCAACCATGAACAGCTAAATCAGAGGGAAATGGAAATGTCCTGATGAGCCAAATTGAGCCCACCTACACTGTCAATGGTTTCTTCCCCCCTATTAATGCTGTGTGAATCTTCCTGGGTGTACAATGGTAGATCAAACAAAAGCAGAGTGTGATGCAATGCCTAGCTCTGCTCTCTGGAGCACAGACCTGGAGTCAGAGACCCTGCAGTATGTCAGGGGAAGTAAGTACCTGAGAATGTGATCTAAACCAACCTTCATGTTGACTGCAGAGCTGTCTTGCCAATCAGCAGGTGACCATTGAAGAGAAGGGTGTACTTTATAACTTACTTGGAAATAACCAGCTAACCACCTCCTTTACACCCTGCTCCAAATTTTCATTTGAAGCTACTTTAACTTTTAATTTAGTCTTTTGATGAACTGACATGCATGGAGAGTTTTCATGAGGGTTCACAACACAGGTATCCATCACTTTTTATTTTATGCAGGTAAGACTCAAGCCTTGTGATATATAGTAATTTAGGAAGGTAGACCTTGGATCTTCTCTTTACCATGCCACATGGCAATTCCATATTCATGTTTTGGAAAATTTAAAACTTAGTAATTTGCCTTTCAGATTTTTCGTAATTAAAAATTAATATTTTTAAAAATCAGCTCTTTTACACTTCTGTAATTAAATTTCCACAGGATATTTTTTGGTGGGAGAATTCAATTAGGTTTTAATTGTAGCAATCAAAAAAGCACTGGTGCTTTGAGTATTTGATTTTTAATTTAAAAATTTGACATGGCATTCCAATTAAAATGTTCAACAGTTGCACTGTAGCATAAAAAGTCTATTACATCTCATAATCAGGAGAATCCAATGACCACAAAAAAATGCAAATAGTATTTCAAGAACCCCCAGGTAATAACCATATTTAGCAAACACTAAACACTTCAATTACAGCTGCCTATAGCAGCTCTGATCACTCAGAACCTATGGCAGCAGGTGGAAGCAACTCTTTACTTATCTCACCTTTAGATAAGGTTGTGCCTTGAAAATATCATCTAAACTCAAGTTCCAGAAATACAACCAAACCTGCCAGAGGCAGTATCAAAAAGGAAGTGTTGACTCTGCTTCCACTTTCACGCAAGTTCCTTTCTTTTGCCTTTTAAGTTAACTCATAGTATCTTCTTTATAAACAACGGAAGCTACAGCTTGAAAATCTGATGTATTACTGTGTTCTCCTTCTTATACTTTCTTGCTGCTTGACTGTAGATTTGAGCCAACAAGGGAATAAATGCCTCTGAAAGGCCCTGAGCACCTTTTTTGGGAGAAGATACACTGCTTTTATTTTGCAGAACTGAGCCTCCGACCCCCACCCAAAAATAACCGTTATTCTAATAGGAAGGTGCTTTCTGAGAATTAGTCTCAAAATTCCTATAAAAATCTCAAAATACATCTAAAAACTGTCATGCTACTCATGATCCTGCATGAAGAGATACGTGCAATTGAAAAGCAGGAGTTTGGATGCACCAAATCCACAGAGCAAAGAAGAAAAATTAATCATGTACAGTCAAAGCAAATTAGGAATGCAAAAAATTGTTTCAGTTTTCAACAGGTAGATCATATGTATAAAACATAGATCAGTACTTTACGAATGTCCACCTGGGGTTTTAGCAACTGTATGCAAAGCAACCCAAAGACTATTTTGTCCCTAAGGGCTTAGTCATTGTCATAATGGATCACAGTTGGCTCCATCTAGTCTACTGGCCTGCCTCTGACAATGACAAATGCCACTGAAAGATTCCAGTATTGTCACTGCTACCAACAAATTGTATGATATTTCAGAAGAATTATATCTGTCTGTTTTGGCTTTCATATGTCCTCCGTTGCTAAATAACACAATATTCCTGTGTTAAATTTTTCCATTTTCCTTTAAATGTCAACTTCACCATGTACTGCTCATCAATCATGTGATCATTACATATTATTTTTGGAACTCTTTTGTTACACGTGACATTGCGCAGTACAAGCAGCAGGACACAATATCAGGTGCACCTGCATACTTAAATGTGTGCTGTGTTGCATTGGAGAAAACAGGCAAAAAAATTTGAAAATGGTCCATTTTTTGTATAAAGAATGGTATTATGCACTGAAAGAGAAACCATGCTTCAAACCATGATGACAGGGACATGCAGAGTACAACCTTGTATCAGGCCAGGATGATGTCTGAGAGATGTGGGCGTGTGCGGCTTTGCAGCAGATGCTGAAGAAAGAGCTGGGAAAGGGAGCTGGCTCATTGGTGGTTAATAGAGGAAATTCAAAAGATAAAAAATGAGAGGAATTAAGATCAAAAAAAGACAAAAATTAACACAAAGCCCAGGGGAACATCTTCTCTGCAGTTCTCTGCTAGAGAGTGAACAACACAAAGGGTGGTTTCAGGAAATTGGAGAGAAGCAATGCTAGAAAAAAGGCAAATTTTACTTTTGTCAGATCTAAAATTTGAAATGGAAAGGGGAAAGGGCTTCTGAAAGCAGATAGGGCCAGCGACTGCTAAGATATGAGACAAGGAATACAGCAAAAATAAGTGAAATTTTATTTAAAATAAATATGACATGAAACTAAACCGGCTCTGATGACGCAGTCACCAAGGACAGGCAGGCTCAATGCTTGCCTAGGTGTCTCTAAGACCGGGATAGCTTCTCTGGGGTCACAACAGTTACACTAAGGTAGATCTGTTTATAGGGAATAAGAGTCCTTGCCCATTTGCAGCACATCATGCTCTCATGAGCAGGGACAGGAAGACAAGACACACATGCTGCAAAGACAATGTGTGATGAGAGCACAGGAGCCCCCCGGCCTTAGCTTAGGTACCTGTAGCCCAGGTGACAAAGAGCAGACTTTTCAGCACACATGCTAGCAACCATAACTGTAGTCCACCAGCAAGCACACCCTGGTGTAGATCCACCAGACATGCCAGCAGGGAGGTGGGAAGGGAGTGAGAGCTGAAGGGAAACATCTGGGTTCAAAACCTTCCTTGAAATAGCTCCTGTAGGGCAGCAACTCACATCTTGGTGTCACCGCACCACTTGAATAGTGGCTTGGTACACTAGTGTCTGTTTCTGCTTATTATGGTAGTATGTCTAATGGCAGCTGTTGCAGGGATGAAAGGCTAAAGTCCACCCAGCCACTGCTCTAGGCACCTGAGGAAGCTAGACCAAAATCAGCAATCTGTACTATGCTGGAGGAACAGCTCCATTTCTCTGTGCTCACACAGTTTCTGTAGTAGACAGAACAGCTGGCATTTTAAGGAATCAATATGAAAAGGAAGCTTAAATGTCTAACTTAAAATTTAATAACAAACAAGAATAAAGACACCAAGAAGATTAAACAAAAGTTGAAAACAGGCCTGAAAATGAGAGAGCAAGCAAAGGAATCATTTACAAACCAAATGAAGAGGGGAACAGATAAGATAAACTCTGAATATTAATGAGCAATCAGAAGAAGGAAGAAAAAGAAGCAAAACTAGGTCTATTTTTGCAGGCAAAATAATGTACAGTGCTTCAATCTCCCCAGTTAAATTACAGAATAAAAAGGAACTTTAATAGAATATCAGCGTGTAAATCTCTCTCCAAACCACCCACATGCTGACTGCTCCTAGAGACAAATAGGTACAATAACAGATAGAAGAGGTAGAATGCAAAAGGACACTGCCAGAAATAAAGCCAGGTTTATTTTTCTTCTGTGGACAGTAAAGAAGGTATTTTAATAAGCACAAAACAGGAAAATTTGAGCAGCTGAACAATTAAAAAATAAAAGTGAGAATACTTGTGAACCATCCAAACTCTGCCTGTGTAATATTGAACGTGTAAGAAAGCTGCTAAGTAACCTTGCTGAAGTGTTTTGATATTTCCAGTCAGGAAGCAGTGTCAGTTTGCTGATGACACTGAAAGCTGATTGCTGCATTCAGGGTCCAGCTTGAAAAGTCACACTTAGCTGCACAAATGTTGCAGGCAGTCTCTAAGAGAGAATATACCTTTGGGAGGAAAAAGAAAAAATAATCATTTTTTGCCCCTTTCATTATTTTATTTTGTTTGGGTTGGGTTACATTATTTAAAGGTATCCTGGGGGCTTCAGGGTCCAGAGAGTTGTTCCTATTTGAAACAAAAGTCTCTCATTTGTTCTGTGGCTGGAGCAAACCTTCAGCTTCACATCTAAACTGCTCATGAGGCATTCTGCAGTTCTGCTTGTATCCTCAGAGTACCATATACACTAATAAGACAGAGCAAGAAAAGAACCTACATGGAAATCCTTTAATGTCTTGTGCTGAGACTCCATGTACAATCTACTATATTAATTATGGCATTAGTCATTTTAAAGACAGGAAAAAAAGATTTTACTATAATGAACATTTAGTTTACTGGAAGCGATTGCACAATCCCCTCTCTTTTCCTTGCTTACTGAGTCCTATCAGCGCCACGCTGTTGTAATTTGTCTCACTGGGCAGTGTACTTACTCCTGTGTGAAAGCAGGTCTCCCTCCTCTGCTGGCAGAGCAGCACCCTGGAAATAAAAAGAGTATTGTCAGAGACTGCTGACATACTCTGTTCAAAGATCCTCCTAGTGGAAAAAAACAGGCTTTCTTATTGCCTGCATATCTTTGTCTATTGCCCTGCAACCCAGCAGAGACCAGTGCCAAGCTCTGAAGTTCAGTTTTCCTCTCCTGAACACAAGTTGTGCTGCCTGAACTGAATGAGAGATGATGCTGGCTCTGCTTTTTCTTTTTTTTTTCTTGTTGCTTTCCAAAGATAATTTTCATGAAAGGTCACAGATGAACATCTAAGAATAAATGCTGGCTAGATCTGCAGTGGAATTTCCCCAGCTTCTGGGAGCCAAGGTGCACTCTGGTGTCCCCTTAGCTCTGTGCAGCCATGAGACTTACCAGTGGTGCAAAGGTATCCCTGTACTCCCATCAAGAGGCTTAGTCATTTTTTCTCTGGGATCTTTTTAGCTAGCAACAGAGGTAGGATTGTAAGAACTCATAAAGACATGATCCAGAGCCTGGAAATTCCCACATTCAGATGAGTTCCCCCTAAATACCGAGGAGCATCCTATATAAATTTTTTTTAGACTGAGCAATACAAGGTAAATAATACAGAAAATAATTCTGTGGAAAATAAAGGAGCAATCACCATATATTTTGAAGTGAAAAGTAAATACTTTCATTCTCTTTATCACCCTGAAATTGTCTTGTGAGGACTGCAGCTCCAAGGAGACTGTCTTCTTGCTCAAGGGAATTTCAAATTAACAATCAGTTAAGCTCTAAGAGCTATTTCTTCTGGGAATAAACATTTGTTTTGTTTATCTCCAGCCAACAGCTAATAGCACAATAATGATCCAATCCCCAGATCCCTTTGGCTGGAAACTGATACCTTAATCTCTGCAGTGCAAGTCTTATCAGTCAAACTCCCATGCAGTTTGAATGTTTCTTTTATATGGCCCATGTCCCCTGCAATGAAAGACTGACACAAATTCTGGTTATCTTTACCATGAATTACCTTTCCCTGACCCCATTCACTTCTTTCTCACAAACACCTCCTTTGAATTGTTGTCTTCTAGGCCCTGTGCAACTGAAGCTCAGTGTTATTGTCTTAATTTTGCTTAGCTTTCTCCATTGTTCACTACTCTGGTGGAATGGCATTCTGTTTGAATCAGTGATCAAAATAAACAGGTCCTGCAGTTACGCTGCCTTTATCCAACAGCAGTCAACAGAGGTGTGTAAAGCTAGCACAAAATGAACATTTCTTTTGGATGTCAAACTCCATGAAACTTCTCCACGCTATCAAGTAGATCCAGTAGTACCTCAGTGAAAGAGAAAATTATTTTTCCCAAGGGTGGTCTTGTGGCATCCCTAGGTAATACCATTTCTTTAGATTAATAGTCCAAACATATTGGGTAGGCACCAGGTTCTAGTCACAGTTAGGGAATCTTTAGCAAAACTGAATCAAAAGTAAGCCTTCAGTCAAGGTTTACTCATTACATATATATAAGCATAGAAAACATTTTGTGATACAGGGAAAGCTAAGGCACAGCACAAGGAAAGCCACTATTAAAAATGAATGCACTTATCAAAAAATATCTTTCATTCTTCCCTCTACACAGACCTAACTACTTACCCTGCACATCTTTACACAGCTTTAACACTACCCTTTTCCTACAGAGACCACCCATCCCCCATCTGTCCTCCTTCTGCACCCTCAGATGTTGCAGCTGTTTGATCTGATAACTTGATGCATAGGGAGAAATAACATTGAATACCTAATAACATAAATTTGCTTTCCTCAGGATAACTCATCAGTTTATTTGTTTTACAGGTATAACACTAATTTGACTCTCTAATTAAAGCTGGCTTGTCAGATAAGCAAAGGTTAAATGATTTTTACTTTATGGCCTCCAAGTTATTGCTTCTTGTGAGCACAACATATATTTCTGTATGCATGGTCTTTCAGAGTACATCTGTAGCTGTAGTGCATAGCAAAAATCACTGCTTGTAATGGATAACCAGGTTTATCTTCCCTAATTAAGCTTCATTTGTTTCTTAGTAGGTGTAGATTTTCCCAGTATCTATATCTCAGTAATAAAATTACAAACAGAAAATGTGTCCACATTTTCCCCACAGTATGCTATCCTCCCATTTATGTCACATGCCCCAGTCTAAAAACTAAAGATCATTGGAGCCTAGTTTTGTCTAAAATTACAGTATGAGAAGGGGCCTCTAATGGAAGCATAAAGCTGCACAGAGAGCATGAATGAGTCACGCACCAAACAGTGACATTGTCCAGGAATGCAGATTACTGAATGATAAAAGGTTGTGGTGCATTCCTCCTTGTTTTGCCTCAAAAGGAAATGTACTTAGAAGTGGGAGTGAAGAGCACAGAGACTGCCAACCTGATGCAAAACTAATGCCAGATTTCCTTAAAATGTAAAACAAGCCTCAGCATACCTGACGAAGTAAATGCCACTTCTAATTACTTGTTTACCATTTTTATGGTAGTCAGAAGATTGTTAAGATTAGAACTTTTGGATCAATTTTTTTCTCTTGTTGGAGGAGAAAGAAATTGCAAGGGAAGAACATCACAAGGTTTTGGGGTTGGGTTTTTGTAGCATGGAAAATTAAATCTACCACATTCTCTGTAGTAAAATTGGTTGCACATCAGTTCACCTCAGGAGAAGCAGCTCTGTCAGAGCATATAGAGTTTATCAGTGCTGCTTGGCATTTATTTTTTCTGCCTTGTGGAGAAAAAAATAATCAAAATGTACTGCTAGAAGCCTTTTTAGCCCAAAATCTGGCTCTGAACAGCCGTTTGTAAAATACAGGAAAAGCAGTAGTTTGGCAATTTTAATATTTGCTGCTTTTCATTCTTCTCCTTACTTTCCCCTTCATTGTTTACTGCCCAGTTATTGCTGATTCAAGCCAAAGAGCGAAAGCACCCTGACTAGGAACCAGCACTGAATAAAAGTGAACCTGACTGTTTATTTCTGCAGCCCAGCCTGAGAGAATTGCAAAGAATATAGAGCAACCCAGATAATGGAAAAGAAATCAGTGGTTTAAAGTCCTTTCTGTTTTAGTAACTGCAAATGTTACCCACCAGTGGCATGGATGAGAGCTTTCTTTTTAAATGCCCTGTATCTTCACAGTGATCTGGCATATTCAGAGGTGATCCCAGGCTGGCTCCTTTGCCACACTCTGTGGCTTTCTGCCATTCACACCTGTTGCAATTAGTGTAAATTGGTGTAAAATGCCACCAGCTTTAATTTCAAGTAGGGAACAAACTCACACAATAGAGAAGAGGGTGTAATGAATACTTGCGTCGCCTTTATATTTTAGCCAGCTCTAGATTGGCCTCCGTGGGTTTGCCCAAGCCTGTAATGGGATTAAGCTGCTGTTTACACTGCACACTGTGTGAGCCTGAGCTTGTGAATGTCTGAGCTAGCTCTAAACGAACTGCTTGAGGAGCCAGGATCAGACCAAGAGGAAGGGGAAAGCAGCTATTGATGGATGGCCACCAGCTCAGTCCAGCTGCTCCTGCAACTTCTGCACAGCTCTGCCGTGCAGTGCAGGTATGGATGGGAACCCAGCTCCCTGCAGAGAGCTGGCTTCTCATCCACACTGTCTGTCTGGGAGAGAACAGTTTAAATAGGCCTGGCCTTGAGTCAGACAGCGGGTCAGTGCAAAAGCCAACCAGCAGATTTCCTGCCTAGTGCCTTATCCACATGACTTTCCTCTTGTGGACCCCGTACAGCTCCACTGTTGAAGACATTTTCGCTGAAATGCTTTGCACCATCCAAATAAGCACAGCATGACGTGTTTGGTGGGGGTGTGGGCAGGGAGACACTCAGAAGGGAAACACTGGGTGGTGGAGGAAATGGAAAAACAAGGCAAAGCTGGGACGATCTGAGGGCATAAACATGAAACCAGACGCAGAGTCAGCTGGGCAGGGTGTGAGGTGTGGTGGATCCCTGAAGGGTCATAGGACTCGCACTGATTTGCCTGACATACTTGTCGTGTGGCCCAGTGACACTTGTTGGGACAAATCAGGAGGGTGCTGTGCTGGCAGAGGGTCAAGGAGACATGGGTCAGATTCTGCACTGCTGCCTTTCCATGGACTACTGTACTGCTCTGACAGTTGCATGTTATTTCTCACTTCTTGGTGACTGAGAGATTAAAATGTCATCTACCACGTACAATACAAAATGCTCACATAGAAAAATTAAGATTCACAGAGGAGTGGCGACCCTCAATTTCCCCTCAACCACCATTGGGCAAGGCTTGCACAGAACTTAATGCCTGTGAAAGTTGGTGTAGGAGTATGGAAGCAGAGGGATTAAAATGCTTCGCTCCAGTTAAAGTATTGAATTTGTGCCTTGCTTCAGACTAGTGCAGAGTTTCTTAGTGAACCTAGCTGTACATGTGCCCCTGGTCATGCAGCCAGGGGAAGCAGAGGTCTCTGATAATCCACTGTGACCTAATTGTAGAAATCAATGTACCTGAGCCATGATAGTTCAACTGGCTATCTTGCCTCAATGCCTGTGGGCTCCATAAGAGCTGCACACAACAGTACAGGAAATCAGGAAGCGGCCAAGAGCCCAGTTTCTTTGCTGATAAACCTGAACTAGGTCCCAGCACAGAGTGAGGAGGTGAGATGAAGGGGAATACTTTTGTTTTAATGCGAGTGAATGACTTCAGTGTTATCTTTTCTCAAGTAGGAAGGATTTTTACCTGAGATCATTGGAGGTTACATCTACATTGCACAAAGGACAGCAAAAGGGTCTTGTGCTCTACAGGCAGGAGCTGCCCTGTTTCTGTGGTATGTCTGTCTGTAGAATAAAACCTCCAAGAGATGATTTATCAGCAAGGTTTCTACATCTGTTGCTTGGGCATACAGAAAATGATGCCTCTGGCTCCTTGAACAAGTAGGAGACATAGGATCAGGTGGCAACTGGGGTGCATGGATCACATTCCTCCTCTGTTTCTGAGACAGTGCAGCTGCTCTTACTGTCCTGCCTTGACATGGGCTATATCTTGCAGTTCTACTCTAGCTGTGTGTTTCTATTCCTGGTAAATGTCATAATTTTTTTTCTTTCAGAAGCTAAAACCAGAAGTTACCTGTCCATCGTGATTCAGAATCAAAGTTAAGGTATGAGTTTCTGGAGCATCTTCCCCAAATGTGTAGTCCTTTTTCACTGACACAGCCCCCACTAACTCAGACAAGCAATTTAGCTGTAAATTAAAGATCTCTGCAAGTTTCCAGCATTTTATTTGCAGATCAATGTCCTGTGGGAGAAGAATGTCAATAACTAGCATTAAGATTAGATTTGTAAACACCATTTTAAAGCCAATTGAAAAATGGGCTGTTGCTGGAATTTCTAAGTCTTTCTACCATAACTTGTTCCCCAAACTTGGACTTTAATTCAGGTATTGAACATTTTTTGGGAAGACTGTTCCTCTCTGAAAATGTGGTCCTCCTGCATTTTGCTCCTGACACCTTCTTAAAGCATGGCTTTCCCTGTATTTCATATGCCACAATCCAGAAATATGCCAGAAATCTTAATAGTTCCTGTAGACAGCAAATCAAGAAATATCTAACCTCTACATAAGTAAATTGGAACCATTCTTGGAAAAGAATTTATTGAAATGATGTTAGTGATAAAATGAAGTTGCTGTCTACTTCAAAAGAGAATCTGGCATAAGCAGTGGATAAAAAGGATTATACACTATAATTATAAATACAGCCTATATCTCAGATATTTTTCCATAGTAGAGGCATGAATTGATACATTGAAATGTAGTAATACACATGTGAAATGAAATCAGCTTATCCTTCCTGATGGAGTAAGTGAAAAAAGTGTACTTTTGTTATAGAAGAGTAAATGAACCAGAATTAGTCACAGAGCATCTTCCATTTCTGCTCCAGGAATGGTGCCAGATCAGATTGGGGCCCTCTCATGTATTTGCTCATTCCTGTACAACCCAGCACTGGGAACCTGCCCAGCAGCAGGGTGCTGATCGTGTGTCAGCCACACACTGCATTGGGCAAAGTGTAATAGCTGGAGATTTTATAAACAGTGAGTGAATTGGAGGGAGGGTGAAAGCAAATAAGTTTAGAGCACAGAACAGCAAAGCTTTCTAAAAATTAGTACAGGATTTTATTTTTTTAATCAATTAAAAGTCAGACATGACTAAATTTTTTATTTTATTCTTTTATAATGATGTATTTTTTATTAAAATAAGCAATCTAGCAATTTCTTTAGCTCTTAATGGAAATTATCTTTGTTAATGTCTCTTTGTGGCAACTACAGCTGGAGATTTCAAGTATTGGGCTGACAGACAAGAACCTCAGAGTGAAATTTATTATGATCAGGCTGCAAACAGAAGCGACACAGACTGATCTATTTTCATTTCCCAAACAGAGAAACACCAAATGCTGTTCATCTGGCATAATGAATGGAAAATAATGGAAATGGAAAGCACATTTTGAGTTGTAATTGAATAACTCATTATCTATATCACTGGAAAGTAAACTCAGTGTTCGTGGGCTGTTTGGGTTTTTTAATATATGCTTAAAATTGACAACATCCTCTGAAAGATCAAATCTACCACTGTGTTCAATCCCAGGTGCACTTCAGCAACAGGGACCCTGCAAAACACAGATGTGTTTCACTGAAGCAGTCAATGGGACTTAAGTGCTTTTCTGAACTGGAGCCATAACTGGACCTGAGTCAGAGACCCATCAACCTCACATCCTGGAGCACTTCCAGAGTTCATAGAAATCCCCTTTCCCAGCTGTAACAGTACCTGTCCTGGCAGAGAGGTGTATGAGTCCTGCAGGGACTTCAAATAAAAGTGTTTCCAGAGAGGGTCTGTTTCTTCGTTTGCGCTGATTGTGCATGAAGCTGATGTTACATTGCCTGCATGCTTTTGTTTCTTTATGATCATTATAACTTGTGAATAAATTATTTGGTTTATGGAGCTGTAGCATATGGCAGCAAAGAATCACTCTGTTGTGAGGAACTCCCAGGTGTCAAAAAGAAAATTAATAACTAATGAATAGCTTCTTTAATGCTATGAATGTGTGAGCACTCTTTGATACTGGGACCTAGGTCTCATATGAGTGTTCATTTCACTCCAAAGAGTGGAAGAAAAAGCTGTCAGACCTGGTGTAAAATATAAGCAAAGGACTGGTTGAGAGTGATCACCTCAGAGGTAATTTCTATTGTTTTTTCTTGTAGCAAGAAGGACTGCATTATCTCCATTATAAAAATGGAAATAGAATAAATCGTATAAGCAACTGAGTATCTATCTCCAGATCATTTTATCCACTGTGTTACAAATAGAAGACACTAACTACAAAGTTCACATCTAGTTGTGGTTAGTTTATAAAATTATTTTACTTTAGCTTGCCGTAGAAGGATGGTCAAACTAGAATACAAAGTCTGAAAACTGCTGCAAGTTGAAATCCCCCTTTAATTTGATTTGGACTAATCTTTCATGAGATCTGAACAAACGAAGGTTTTTGTCTCTCTACTATATTCACCAAGGATCCATTTTGCATATAAACCAATCTTACATTTAACCAGTAAGTGGTGGAGCAGAATTCATTATCTAACCATATCTGTGTTTTGGTGTCATGTTGCTCCTAAGCTGCTGACGCAGGTGCTGGATAGATAACAGTCATAAAAGATAGTGAAAAATGTTCCTGAGGATATATAACTTGTAATCGGCTATTTTTTAAAAAAAAGCTATTGATGTGCATGGGCATTTAGTATTTATTTAGTGAAAAAAAATATGGCATGTTAATATCAAAGTGTTCTCTGACCCCAAATGATTACAGTCTAACCAAGAGACGCAAGGGGAGACATCATATGCTGGAAAATGAAGCAGAAGCCTTGTATTAACAGGTTTTATTTTTGCTTTAAACTTCCTTCTTGTGAATCTTGTAGGGCTACCCTAAAAGAGTCATGAAGGACAGATCATGGTAACTGTCTTTATAATGCCAAATGCCTTGTAAATTGCTATCACGTGATGGAAAGATTCTTCATGGGGGATTGTTTCCCTTCAACATTAATACTTCAATACATGGAACGTGAGTATGAAAACTGAAGAGCTGCTTATTCCCTCACCTGAACCTCTGATCACTGAAATATGACTTAATAATGGTTTCCCTAGTAATCAACTGTGATATCGCAGAAAGAGTATTATGACCTCAACTAAGAATCAGAAGCAAGGAAAAAAAGGCAACCTTAACCCAAAAACCTGATTCTTTACGCGAATAGCATCCTCTAATAAAAGTGAGGAGAAAATATGTTCCAGTTTGTAATCTGCACCTTTGATCTTACTCTATTCCCCTAGTCTCTTAATATTGGTTGTCTTTCACTCAGTAACAGAACGGAAGTAATTGCCCTTGTTGAAACGGGATAATAAAAACAGGGATCTTGAGAATTCACATTCATAAATCTAAGTATTGGCATGCAAATATTTACAAGCAAATATTTACTTTAATACTGTAAATTCTCCTCTTCATATAAATACCAATCATCTGTAATGTTTGCTCAACAGATGTACTGCAGAATCCACACTTAGCAGTCCTTCACAGGACTAAATTAAATAAGCAAAGTGTGGTATTCACCTGAATTCTAGGATGTAAAATATCCTTTTAGACAAGGCCCAAACATAACATTGGGAATCTAGGCTTCAGTCCTGCTCAGCTGTTGTTTTCCTTTAAGTTTTTATCTGAATTCCAGCTCAGCCTCACTTCTTCATCTGTAGAAGGGTCAATTTTCCCATTTCCAAATCCCATAATGAGTTTTATCCCCTGACCACCTGTGTGAGGTGGAAAGATCCTGACCTTTTGGTACCATCAGCCACAGAGCTGCAAGGTAAAGAAGCTAAGTTGAATTCCAAGGGGAGGTGTTTGCTCTTCTGATGTGCCTTTCCTCGGAAAAATAAAGATTTAGAGCTTCTAATGAGAAGGATGGGAGCATGAAAAAGAGGAAAATGCTTGCTATGCCAATAGTTGTCAGAGTCCATTCTGCTTCAGGAAGAGAAAACTCATTACTTAGAGGACATATGAATAAGGGACTACACATCAGAGTCCCAGCCTGGAAAAATTTTACTGGGTAAGGGCTTCAGTTCTTCAGGAAAAGTTTTTACAGAACATTTTTTACAGAATATGAAGCACCTTGAAAGCTGCCTCATTTTTGGATGCCAGCATAGTTCTCATGTTCACCAGAGTTTAGAAGGTTGGTGTTGACCAGGAATTTCTTCAGCTCTCAGTTCAAAAGCATGAGCTGAGTTTTCTTTCAGACTTCCAAAACCTAACTTTCATTCTAACACTTAGCTGAAGCCTAGTCTGAAATAGGGTACAAAAATAGTAGGGTTTGGTTAGGAAATTTTCCAAGAACTTTGCACAAAATTCAGTTTTATACATTTTTCATGAAGCTCCTCTTGGTGTTTCATAATTTAAACTGACATACTCCTTAGGGGCTCTTAGCAGTGAAGTAATTGACAGAATTGCAATGGTGAAAGTGTTGTAACGATCATGGACCAAGCATACACCATTCTCAACCCATGTTTTGTTCTCTTCGGACATAAAATAAGGCTTATGTGCCTGAAAGGGCATTTGTTGTTTTTTTTTTCCACAAAGCTAACATTTGTGCATGTAAACCTTGTTCTGTCTGTTTGACATTCTCACCACAGCGTGCAGGAACAGCAAGAGCTGCCTGCCTCCAGTATCTAGCAGTCAGATTTAATGGCCTGAGAGGTTGAACCTGTGCTCGCGTGACCAACTTCACTACAGTTCCTGTATTTCAGTAGTTTCCCAGTTCTTTCTGTTCTCTTTTTCCCTTTTAGCCATATAAACCTCTGACCCTGGAGATCATAAGCATATTCCAAAATGTTTTCAGTGCTCAGACCTAACTGACACTGTCACAAACATTCAGGACAAGCCTCAGGTTACTGCTATTCGTTATACTTATCAGAAGATAATAACTCAAAGTGTATTATTAGTCAACCTACTAATTGATAGATTTTTCTGTAGCCTCAGTGCTATACATTCCTCTCTGAAAATTATTTTTAAAATTGCCTTTGTAGCAGTCTGGATGCAAGATGTGACAGGACAAATCTATTGAAGAAAAAACCTGTTTTGTGTTATTAGCTACATTCCCTCTGCCTCAGGGAGGCTGTCGGCCATAGACCACTGGGAGGATATTCTGGAGGAGTGTCAGTAGGTATTTGCTTCAGTCTTACATCACTCATTAGGTATCTGCTTGCTTTTGAACACTATAATACAGGACACAAAGCTGGGGTGTCCACATTGCCTGTTTCTGCACTTCTGTATAGAAAGGAAAAAAACAACAGTAAGGTAGAAGGGTTCCTGATAACAAAAAAACAAACAAAAAGAATGGGATTATATATTTGTAAAGATGTTAAAATCTGAAAAGGCTTCATGAATGTAGTTTGAACACAAACTCCTGAGGAAATATTAAGAAAAGGAAAAAAAAAAAAAAGAAGAAGAATCAGAAAAAAAAAAAAGAAGAAAAATGCAGGCCCATGAAAGATTGCTGTGAACATTCCTAGTGAAAACTAGGATATGGTTTGTGCAGATATAGCATAACCTCATGCTGATTGCTCTGAGATACCTGAAGACTGAATTCTGTCAGATCAGTATAAGAAATGTGCTTTCAATACAATGTCAACACTTACTGCAATAGGCAGCAAAATGCTACAACCATGTGTAACTCTGTATTGCCATTTTGGATTTGAGTACAAATATGTAAGACATTTTATGGCGTGCCACAGGAGAGGAATATAGTTTCTGCAGCAGAAAGTATTTTTTTACTTAGATATAATGCAACCTACTTATACCCATTTTCACTTTGTGTACATTTAAATTTTAAAACAAAGAAACTATAAAATTTTAAGGTCTTATTCTCCCTACGTGCCATGTAGGGACTTTCAAACACTAGAAACTGAACTCCTGTAACCCAGCAATTCCAGGAGCAGGCACAGCAAGCCTGGCAAAAAGAGATTTCCTGCCAGCACCGTGTGTTTGTTCTGAAGTGGATGGCTCCTCTCTTCAAACTCAGAATGATAGAAATACTACCGAAAGAAAGCAAAGATAAGACAAATTAATTTTAAGCTCTGACATTTACAAAGCTATTTTGAAGATAAAATATGAATAAGCTTTATGTGTTAAAAGACTTGCTGTCACCTGTGTCAAGTTTAAAAGTCCATGTCACATCCCTCTTCAGGTGCCTTTCTTAAAAAAGATGCCTAAGACTTAGCTTGATCTTGCCAGCCCACAAATACAGAGAAGCCCTTATAAGACAGGTTCTTCTTACTCTGAAAAATAAAAACAGAATGTCAGCAGTTTTTATTATTATAGCTCTAGGGAACTAAATTGGAAATTTTTAAGGTAAAGGCATCAGACCATTAAAGCATATCTGTTTATGGTTATAGAAAATGGAATATAAGATCTTTAGCATATACTGTATTCATAGTGTCATCAAAACGTTCATTTCAGGTCTGGAACATTTATTAAGTTGCCTTTATGGGTTGAGGGTGCAGACACAGTTTCAGAAGCAAGGTCATTTCAGAAGCCAAACTGCCCAGTAAGGGAATAGGCATATTCCAAAAACAGTTTTTAACATGATATTTAATTGCATTTAATGTCTCTCTTGTCACATATGAGTGACTCAGAGAGAAGTCTTTTTTCATGGATATAAATTCACACTGTACTCCTAAATACAGTTAGCACTTTTTGGCAAATCTCTGCTTTATTCAATAGGGAGCTCATTTATCTTCCCATTCAAAAGAATGAAATAAAGGGATCTCATTTTCCCTTTTTTTTTTTTTATTTTGTTTGAGACTTCATATTCTACATTGGAAAGAAGGGAATTATTTAGGTCAGAAAATGGAGTCAGAGCTACAAATTAATCAATCATGCCCCACATCCTGGTATTGCAACACACAGACTGATGTCATTGGGAATTGATGAATGCCACATCTGCATGTAAAATTCACAGGCAATGTCGGGAACTCATTCCACAGCTATTTTGTGGTTACCTTCAACTCTGATTGATACCATCTTCTCACTGCTTCCTTTTGTAGTCCCTTGTGCAGTGTGAAGGAAGCGAGCTTACTCCTTACACTCCACTTTCACTAAGAGATGGGGATTCCAGCTTTTTCTCATAAACTCCTTCAAAGCTGGGTCTGAGAGGAAAAAACTTGACATTTCAGATCTAAATTTTGCCCAAATTCAGCAGTGGTTACTCAGACAATTTTGTCCTGATACATTTCTCCTTTGCTCAAGGTACCTAAGAGCCTGTCAAAGTCCACATACTGCAGGACATGATCAATGTTCTGCTTGCTTTACTTGAATATTACCTGCGCGCTCATGCATTAGGAACAAAGGACCACACGCATTAAACCACTAGACACTGAAACACTACTAGAAGAGTTCACTACTATCCTGGGTTCACCTGTATTAGCTATTTTTCTCCTTCCTAGCAGCTGGTTCAGAGCTGTGTTTCAGCTTTAGTCTGAGAACAATGTTGACAGCACACCATTGGCTTTAGTTGTTGCTATGTGATGCTTACTCTGATCAAGGACTTTTCAGTCTCTGATGCTCTGCGAATGAGGAAGGACATAAGAAACCCGAAGGAAGCAGAGACCGGACACCAGACCCAAACTAGCCAAAGGGTGTTTGATAGCATGGTGCATCATGCCCAACATATAAACTGGAGGAAGTTATCTGGAATCGGGCTGGGTATCAGTCAGTGGGTGGTGAGCAATTGTATTGTGCATCACCTGTGTTTATTGGGGGTTTTTTCCATTCCCTTTTTAGTTTTATATTCTCTTCCCTTGTTATTTCCAGTATCAGCAGTAGTAGCAGCAGCAGTAGTAGTAGTAGTAGTAGTAGTAGTAGTAGTAGTTTTATATTATACTTTAGTTACTGGACTGTTCTTATCTCAACCCATGGGGTTTACATGTTTTCAGTTCTCCTCCCCATCCTGCGCAGAGAGGGAGGAAAGGAGGAGGGTGAGTAGCTGCATGGTTCTGAGTTACTGGCTGGGCTTAAACCATGACAACTGCAAGAAATTACCAAATATAGGTGAGGAATGGGAGGGGAAAAAAAACAAACAAAAAATCAAACCCAGTTTAGTTAAAATAACATTCAATCAATTCATGCCCCCCAGAAAGAAAGCTAAATGAAAAGGCTAGGGGAAAAATATCTGACAAATAATTTTACTTTTCCCTTAGCATAATGAATCTGTCACTTGGGGTGAGAAAGGATCATATGCTGGAAAAAAACTTCAATCATTTCATAAAGATTCTATTCTTTTCTGTTGATGTGTGCTACATGTAGTGACCTGAGCATAGAGATGGTGTGAGCAGTTGGACAGCAATCATAGGTCTTTTAGCCAGGTCATGTAGCCTTCCAGGAGAGAGGTTTGTACCTTTGCACTCTAGATAGAAGATATTCATCTATCCACCCAGCTGAATATGTACATTAAAATGTAAATTTAAAAATTGTATTTATAAGTATAAAATGAAGCCATCTTCATCAGCTAGTGGATTTAGTTATGTTATGTGGTGAAGTCAGGTCATATTGTCAGAAGCTGCTTACATATCCAGTCACTGGGGAGAACCAGCAAACACTTTACATAGTACTGTAGGAAAATTAGGCTACAAAAGGCAGGCCATGAACTCACAGGACGATTAATCCAGCAAGCAGTGCATTCATCGCATGTACCAAATGGTCTCTTATGGAAAATGGCAATCAGGAGCTTGTTCAGAAGTGTTAATGAAAATAGTGCTGAATCTCTGAAGTCCAAATATTTGCTGCTTACCAGCATGACATCTTTCAAAATCCAGAGTAGCTTTGGATATGACACCCAAGTCTACAATAAAATTATTAAACATGCTTTGAAGGATGTGGAGAGACAAATCACTCCTGGAAATTGAGCACTGTGACACCTCTGTGGTTCTGATCTTGCTGAATTTTATGAGAAATAACTAATTTTAATTACTGCTTTTCCAAACTAATTTCAAACATTTCTCCAAAATACACAGTCTGCTACAGAGACTCATGTGCATAATGAACATCTGTAGAAAAACTGCTTTATTATGGGTTGTTTGATGCTGTGTATTGCATATCCATTGGTTTTTGGAATGGCATTAGTGAGCAGCATTTTGAAAACGGATGCTAAATTTTGCTGTGGCAAATTAGTGTCAAAAAAGAACATATTAGCAAATAAAAGAGTGCATCTGCTCTGAACAATGTTTTTTCTTTGTATCATGATGATGATTGAAAGACTGTAATAAAGAAATGATACATATACTGTATTCTCCGAACTACATTAAAAAGCTGTTGCAAGTAATCAGTAATGCAGCAAGGTAGACAACTGCATTGCATGTGAGAGGTGCAGGACCCCAAGCGGTTTTCTTTTCATTTATGAGAACACCATGCTCAGTACCCAAATGCAGTTCAGTGGAAACTGTTTGCTGTCTCCCTTGCCAATGCTTTTTTGTTTCAACTATGTTCCATCTGTCCCTATTTCCTGGATATCCTTTTGTCTGAGTTTGTTTCCCCTTTCCTCCCCTCTAAATTAATATCAGTTCCAGGCCAGGGCGTGTAAACTCCCTTGATGGTCATTACAATAAAACTTCAAGAAAAATCTTTCTGAGATACGGATAACAACATATGGGGACAGTTTGTTTTATGTCTCATTTTTCATACTAATGTGGTTATTTTATAGGGCTGCATCTCATCTCCTGTCTGACTAATGCCTGAGTTGTGTCTCATTCAAATGAGAAGTTCCTCAGGTTGACTAAAGCATCTGATGTTGGGGTAAATATTTCCTTAATATTGCTCAGTAGCGAATGAGATCCTTTTCTCAACCTTTTGGATTTCACCATCTTGCAGGCAGTTCAGGTATAACTAAAATGCTGTGATACATGCATGAATTTGTTTTTTTCCTAGACAGGAGGAAATCCTGTGGTTCAAATTGTTCTTGTGGTTTGGGTTTTCATACCCCTGGAATGACACTCTAATGCTTGATGCTCACAGTCACTTGGCAGACTCCTTGTGGGTGTCAAAAATATTCTTGGCTTGAGCTAAATGTCTGAGCAAGTACATTTCCTTGAGGGCAGTGATAGACACAGCAAAGATGTCATGAAGTGCAACTGCTTGAGACATGACATTTTTAACTGGGGACTTTGAGATGAAATTTCTGTTTCTAATTACTGGAGCAGAAAGAATTGTGGGGGATGAGGATGGAGGGAGAAGAGATGTCCATTAGGAATTTAGAAGACAAAGGAGCCTTTTTTCTTAAAAATTCTCACTTTAGATGGCTGCATTTTCAAATGCAAGTTCATCTTTAAGGAAAAAAAATCTGTCAAAAAGATCAGTTAGAAATTCAGGTGAAATATCTTCAAACCATTTGCGTGAAATGATTCAATGAGTTACATCTGTGTTTGGGGACACGATTTCAGGTTAAGCACATTTGCGAGATTTTCGCTTTGTCTTGCCATGAGTTTGGAATTGTTTTTAATCTTAAATTTTGTTGGGAGAACTGTGTTTGTGCTCAAATTTATGTCTGAAAAACAGTTCATTCTACAAATATTTTCATACCTATAAAAACTACAGTTTTGCCAGCAAAGTATATCCAGGAAAACTGAATGCTGGAATGAACTCCCTGATGGATGTTAGGGAGATTACAAGTCTCTACACATTAGTCAATATATTGTGAAGCCCTTCCTCTTGCAAAGTTTGCAGTACTACTGCTCATATGGTAGGGGATTACTGTTAGGAATTTTTACATCTTGACTGACAGCTCTGATCACAAAGATGAAGTCTCTGTGGAAAGCTGGAGGCTGGTTGGTTCAGCATGAGCACTCATTTCCCTAGGATCTGCCCACCCATGTTTGTATCCTCTTAAGTTTCAGTCACCACAGCTTGATTGGCTGAGGTATGGTTTCCCTGGCAAGTGACACACCCAAAGATTCAGGCTCTGGTCCAAGATGAGACTTCAAGGCTCTTAGCAAAACTTACATAGGATTTAGCTACCAAAAAGGGCAGTACTCAAAGTTCCTGCCTAGTTACCACCCTGTGCAGTGTTGTTCACCCAATTAAGGTTTCCTGGTGCCTGCGCAAAAGACCTTTCGTGGGGGAAATAGATGCACATCACTGGAGTAGCGATGAAGTCCAACCAGTAACGAGTGGTGTCCCTCAGGGATCGGTGTTGGGACCGGTCTTGTTCAACATCTTTGTCACTGACATGGACAGTGGGATTGAGTGCGCCCTCAGCAAGTTTGCCGATGACACCAAGCTGTGTGGTTCGGTTGATAATGCTGGAGGGAAGGAATGCCATCCAGAGGGACCTCAACACGCTTGTGAGGTGGGCTGATGCCAACTTCATGAGGTTTAACCATGCCAAGTGCAAGGTCCTACACCTGGGTCAGAGCAATCCCAGGCACAGCTACAGGTTGGGCAGAGAAGAGATTCAGAGCAGCCCTGTGGAGAAGGACTTGGGGGTGCTGGTCAATGAGAAAATGAACATGAGCCAGCTTCAGTGTGCGCTTGCAGCCCAGAAACCAACCCTATCCTGGGCTGCATCAAAAGGAGCGTGACCAGCAGGGCGAAGGAGATGATCCTGCCCCTCTACTCTGCTCTTGTGAGACCTCACCTGGAGCACTGCGTGCAGTTCTGGTGTCCTCAACATAAAAAGGACATGGAACTGTTGGAACAAGTCCAGAGGAGGTCATGAAGGATGATCAGGGGACTGGAGCACCTCCCGTATGAAGACAGGCTGAGAAAGTTGGGGCTGCTCAGCCTGGAGAAGAGAAGGCTGCATGGAGACCTCATAGCAGCCTTCCAGTATCTGAAGGGGGCTATAGGGATGCTGGGGAGGGACTCTTCATTACAGACTGTAGTGACAGGACAAGAGGTAATGGGTTAAAACTTAAACAGGGGAAGTTTAGATTGGAAATAAGGAAGAAATTCTTTCCTGTTAGGGTGGTGAGGCACTGGAATGGGTTGCCCAGGGTGGTTGTGAATGCTCCATCCCTGGCAGTGTTCAAGGCCAGGTTGGACGAGGCCTTGGGTGAGATGGTTTAACATAAGGTGTCCCTGCCCACGGCAGGGGGGTTGGAACTAGATGATCTTAAGGTCCTTTCCAACCCTAACGATGCTATGATTCTATGATTCTATGACTGAGTGAAAAAAAATTAGATCACTGAGATTTATTCTTTCTTTAGAATCCAGATTAACTTTTAAAATGACTTCTTCAAGACCTGCTAGTGATTTTAATGGTAAAAATCACTGTCAATCCTAATGGCACTAGTCCTTAACCTTTTTATTTACATGTCAGTTATAAGCTACAGTAGAATTAATTCCTTTTTCTCATACTTCATATCTCTCCTATTTAAAAAAATAGTTTTCTTAGAAACTTTATGTTCTTCTATGTGTGAACCTTTCTTTAGGTACAATACATACAATAATACAAATGTTAACTAGAATGTGGAAGCAGCAACTCAGCTGCCAAATCTTTATGGTGTGCTGAGTGGCCCTGATGTGACATAAGCTGTGCAGCAGACTGCTGTTTCTGTTCTACTGATAAAGACCTCATTTTCAGATGATCTCCTGTGATGCAGAAGATATTTTCTCATTCTTTTCTTTCTTTTTAGCCTGGGGATAGATTGGGAGCCAAGATATATTTTCCTTAGCTGGATGAAACTGCCACATAGCTAGCAAAGGGTTAAAGAAAAACAAACACCCTGTCAAGATGTTCCTGAAAAACCCATGCCAATGAGCACATGGGAAACTCAGACAACCAGCCTTCTGTTAAGTATGTGACAGAAATTTCCCATCTCAAGGTAAGGTAGATGGAGGCACTGTTAAATTATGTTTCCCATGAGTGTTTCAAAGGCACATTTATATGAGGTAGAAAATTAGCACTTTGAATTGTTATGGTTACATTTGCAGTAAAGTGTAAGTGTTTGCAGTTTTCCAGGAGTTTGCCTATGGTTTGTCATGCAGTTCATCCACTGAGAAGAAAATTTACTTGCTGTAAAATAGTAAAAAAGACCAACAACTGCAAGGGAATGATTGCAGACTCTACCCCGAGTCCCACTTCTGGAAGAGATGATTATTCTAGAGATGAAAAGACTTAAATGACAGCTTCAGGCTTCACATTTATCCCTATTCACCTGTCCTGGGTTCAGCAGTAGCAGCCATTTTTCTCCTTCTTAGTAGCTAGTGCAGTGTTGTGGTTTTCACTTTCAGCCTGGGAACAGCGCTGATAACACCGATGTTTTTAGTTGCTGCTCAGGAATGTTTACCCTGACCAAGGAGTTTGTGAGACTCATGCTCTGCCAGGGAGGAGGGGAATCCGGGAAGAAGCAGAGACAGGACACCTGACTCAAACTAACAAAGAGATATTCCATACCACAGCACATCATGGCCACTATATAAACTGGAGGCAGTTACCTGGAAGGGTTAGATCACTGCTCGGTTAGACAGGGTATCAGGTGGCGGGTGGTGAGTGGTTGTATTCTCTTCCTTTGCTATTTCCCTTATCATTATTATTATTGGTGGTAGCAGCAGTGGTTTGTGTTATACCTTAGTTACTGGACTCTTCCTATCTCAACCCATGGGAGTTACATTCTTTCTATTCTCCTCCTCATCCCTCCTGGAATGGGGGGAGAAAGGGGAGGGAGTGAGCAGGCTGCTTGGCAGCTGGGTTTAAACCATGACATCACTTTTAGAAAGATTTAGGCCTGATCCTCATTACACACTCAGCAATGATAATGGAGAACCTGCACATACCAGCATCAGTCTCTGCCCCTCAGGGGCGTGAATCAGCTCAGCATTGTAACACACCTAAAATAAGGTTAGGGTTTCTTTGCTAAAGACAAGTTGCTCTAGCAATAGTAGAAAAGATGTGGTACCCAGGTCTCAGAAATTTTTAGATAACTGTATATGTATGTACTTAAGAATTTTCAGATTACTACTGCTGCTGCCAGGAAAAGGTGGTGGGTTATAGTGGTAGGGGACTCTACTTTGAAAGGAACAGAGGCACCCATCTGTCAGCCTGACCCACTCTCAAAGGAGGTGTGTTGCCTACCAGAGGCTCAGATCAGGGATGTTGCAGAGAGGCTGCCTGGTCTAGTAAGGCCCACTGGCTATTATCCATTTTTAGTGATCCATGTGGGTGCTAGGGATATAGACAGCAGTAACCAGGAGAACATGAAGAAGGACTACAGAGACCCAGGAGAGGCGACTAGCGGCTCTGGAGCTCAGATTGTCTTTTCGCCAATTCTCCAGGATAAAGGGGAGGACCTTAAAAGGGTTAGGAGGATTTGGCAGGTTAATACATGGTTAGAACAGTGGTGTCATAGTCAGGGGTTTGGGTATCTAGAACACGGGATCCAAGTTTGTAGGCCAGGTCTACTGGGGGCTGGTGAAGCTGCTTTGGTAGGAGGCTTGCCAGACTGGTCAAGAAAGCTTTATATCAGATGTGTTGGGAGAGGGGGACATCGTTCCATTCCAATAGTCCCAGTCAGTTGCCAGTACCTATAATAAATGCTCAGAGCAATGTAGAGATATTCCAGCCACTCCAGCCAATGAGCCAGCTTCATTTGGAGCTCAGCTCAGATGCCTCTGTACAAATGCCCATAGCATGGGGAACAAACAAGAGGAATTAGAGATGTGTGCACGTGTATGGGGGTATAACAGGCATCACAGAAACATGGTGGAATGGCTCCTACAGCTGGAGTGTTGAAATGGAAGGTTACAGGCTCTTTAGAAAAGACAGGCCCAGCAGACAGGGAGAGGGAGTTGCTGTTTATGCTAGGGATAGGCTGGAGAGTATGGGGACAAGAGTCTGGGGACAGGTGAGCAGTTAACAGAGAGTTTGTGGGTCAGGGTTAAAGGGAATTTAGCTATGGGAGACATTACTGTGGGGATCTGTTACAGACTGCCTGATCAAGAGGACTCTGTGAATGAAGCACTCTATAGACAGATAGGAACAGCCTCACTCTCGCAGGCCCTTGTTCTCATAGGAGACTTCAACCATCCATACCAGGATGCTGGAGAGGGACTCTTCACTAGAGAGACTGCAGTGATAAGACAAGGGGTAATGGGTTCAAACTTAAACAGAGGAAGTTTAGATTGGGTATAAGGAAGAAGTTCTTTCCTGTAAGGGTGGTGAGGCACTGCAATGGGTAGCCCAGGGAAGTTGCGAATGCTCTATCCCTGACGGTGTTGGGCCAGGTTGGACAAAGCCTTGGATGGCATGGTTTAGTGGGAGGTGTCCCTGCCAACGGCAGGGGGATTGGAACTTGATGATCTTAAAGTCCTTTCAAACCCTAACTATTCTATGATTCTATATCCTGGGCTGCATCAAAAGGAGCATGACCAACAGGTCGAAGGAGGTGATCCTGCCCCTCTACTCCGCTCTTGTGAGACCTCACTTGGAGTATTGCGTACAGTTCTGGTGTCCTCAACATAAAAAGGACATGGAACTGTTGGAACAAGTCCAGAGGAGGGCCACAAGGATGATCAGGGGCTGGAGCACCTCCCCTATGAAGACAGGCTGAGAACATTGGGGCTGTTCAGCCTGGAGAAGAGAAGGTTGCGTGGAGACCTCATAGCAGCCTTCCAGTATCTGAAGGAGAGCTATAGGGATGCTGGGGAGGGACCATTCATTAGGGACTATAGCGTATCACAAGTGTATAACTTAAACAGGGGAAGTTTAGATTGGATATAAGGAAGAAGTTCTTTACTGTAAGGGTGGTGAGGCACTGGAATAGGTTGCCCAGGGAAGCTGTGAATGCTCCATTCCTGGCTGTGTTCAAGGCCAGGTTGGACAGAGCCTTGTGTGACACGGTTTAGTGTGAGTTGTGCCTGCCCATGGCGGGGGGGGGGTTGGAACTAAATGATCTTAAGGTCCTTTCCAATCCTAACTATTTTATGATTCTATATATGTGTATGCATATTTAAGTGTATATGTATATATACATAAGTATATGTATATGCATATGTGTATATAATGTATGCAGGTTATATACTTAAATTAGGTAGCCTCATCACTGTAAGAAGTGTGAAGAAGGCTGAGCTCTGTCAGCCCTGGGCAGTGGTGATATGAAGGGCTCCCCTTTCTCTCTCTTCAACATAGATAGCCGAGGAATACATCTACCCTAGGCAGCCCAATAGCAATTGCAAGGGATTTTTAATTGCATAATCAACTGTCATGCATGCAATAAATTACATGCTTTTTCTATATCTACACAGCACAGATGTCAGGAAGGAAAAAAAAAAAAAAGAAAATCAAATCACAATCTCTGACTGAGGGAGAATGTTTCCTACTTCTTAGTCCACATGTCAGAGCTTGGTATCCCCATCCTCATCCTGACACTCATGTGACCAGGGGTCTGATTTCAGAGCCACTGAGTTTCTCATAAAATCTCAGCACTTCCCTAGCATTGAGGAAGCCACAGAACTATAACCTCCTTTCAATCCCTACTCTCTTTTATAGGTACTCTCTTTCCTGCCAAGGAAGAAAACAAGCACAGAAGCTGTCTGGTACTGGACACCAGATACACCAGCAATACTGTTCAATCTCTTACCCAAGGGGTGACCAGTCATAAATGCTGCTATCATCACTCTGTAAACTAGAACAAAGCCCAAGAATGGTAAATTAATGTGTCTAAGGTCACACTGAAGTCTGGATCACAGCAGAGAACTGAAGATACATGAACCTAAAGATCACTGACCCATTCTTCCCTTACTTGCAGTCCTCAGAAAAAGACCTTAAATATCATGGGGTGTCAGGTAACATGCACTGTGTGTACACGTGCATATAAGAATAAACTGCCATCAAAATCCCACATAATTTTGAGTGCCACAACTGTGTGGATGAAGTTTGGAGGCACCATATAGCAGCATATCAATAGTATGCAATGGCAAAAAAAGACAAAGCAAGAGCTTTTAGTTTTAAATTCTGCAGCCAGTCAGACTGAAAGCTGAGATTCCAATCCTCAGTTCAATCAATCAGTATAACTTTGTTGGCTTTACCAGCTGTGGTTTTATCCCGATGAAGATGCTGATCATCCATTTAAAGTAATTCAGTAAATGATTCTTTCCTTCCTGTTGCAGTATCCTCTGAAAAGTCACATGCAATTGCTTCAAAGTGAAATTTCCTTTCAGTGTCCTGGTCACAAAAACTGGTTTCTTAAAAGCTGTAAATTGGGTTTGAGTGGAATATCTCCATCTAGTTCTAGTGGCTATTTGCTCTTTGAAGATGCTCTGCACATCCAATGGCAGGACAAGCTGAGTAACATGTATGAAATATACAGAGAAAAATCACTAAAAACAACATTTACTTTCTTTCAATGACTTATTTGTTAAGGGTTTTTACTTTCATTTTGTAGGTGTAGGGTAAAGGTGGAAGTGCTGAATTTGCCTGATTTCTGTTAGATGCTAAACGTTTTTGAGAACCCATGTATCCCCCATCAAATACTGTAAACACTCAGAACAGGATGCTGTATGGGATAATGTCTTTTATAGGAAGAGCAGGGTGAGAAGTTGGTACCTTATTTCCATATTGTTTTTTTAAAAAGGCTGGAAATGAACAGGGAAAAATGTTTTAAGGAGATAACAATGCCTGGGAAGGAGAGGTGGCTTGAGGGTAAGAGTATTGAGTTCCCCTGTTACTAACTATTCAGCAGAAAATGGCCCAAGATTGAACATGTCCTCTTATGGCAGTTGTAAGAGAGAAAATCTATCACAGGGAAAAGGAACAGAGATGAGAGGAACTGATTTAGCATCAAGCAGTTTTGCCTTCCTGGGTTGCTTCTTTCAGAGCAAGCTACTTTTTCACCTCTAAACCCATCACCTACCACCACAAACAGTCTTCTCATTAGGCCTTGCACAATAAACACTGATGCTTAAATTTCATCAGAACTTTAAAAAATGACAAGGGTAGTTGGCTGAATTGCCACGTACAGTGTGCTGATGCCGCACCATCAGTTAAAACCAAAGGTCACTGTCTTCTCTTTGTTGTCTGCTAATATGATTTTGAATATTACTGCTTTCAGCTAGTACTGTTTACACTGCATGATTGGCTAGACTCATGACAGTGAATGAATGCCAGGAGATGACATCATTTACATTGAATTGTCTTGTTTATCAGCAAGGTCTATACAGTTTTTTAATAAAAGGCAGAGGACAATAAAGGCTATATTTTCATTCTCTGAGCAGCCTTTGACAAGTGTCTAGGATGCTGTTGACATTTACTGTTTGTAAATGAGATAATCAGATAATGCTTTGTTTTGCAATTATATTTTCTTCACAGTAAGTTGCAGTTTTTCACTACTGTTATTATTCCTGAGTGTTAATGAACAGATAGTTACTTTCAGCTTTCTAGCAGACTCTTTCCAGGATTCATAACAACTGACACATGTTCAGCTTACTCATATTGATCTTGCTTGCACTGTAAGAAGACACACTAATGCACCAACTTTACTGTTACCAGGACAGGAGTTTAATCATAGGCATAAGGTATGGTCTTTTGTGAATCAGGGCATTCCAGCTTCAAAAATCAGATGGTCAATATTTTATAGGGGAAAGGGGAGTGGGGTGGTGGTGTCCCTTTTTCTAGCTATGATTTCTTGACCATACAAATTAAGCATGCAACCCATCACTAATTTTACATTTTATTTTTTTTTTTTATCCCGTATGTGATTAAAATGCAAATGATTTGATTGGCTGATATGTGCAGACGTCATATTTCTTCCTCATATGACCTCACAGGAGAATTATGTCAGCTCTTGGCTGCCAAATCTCCTGCTCCAAAGCTTTCCCATTATGTCTCAGTCACAGTCCACTTTTTTTCCTGTATTTTCTACCCTCATACTGCAGGGTGCAGCTTTGCTAACTACTTTTTTGCATTTACACATTCAGTTCAAAGTGTTTGACTTTATCCGCAATGAAACCAAGCATGCCTTTGACATCTATGAGTCCTACTCCTAAAGCCTACTCCTTATTTGACTTTTAATTCTGTCTTTAAGGAATTGTTCTGGGATCAAAGATATGTCAGCCTGTTTCCCTTTCCATTCTGAGAAGGGAAGTGGCTGGACTTCTTCAGAGCAGGTCTGCAGAGTGTTTTGCTTTTTAATAAACTGTGTGCCTCGCTACTTGTCACTTATTCATTCAAATGCTTGTTTGGTGAGGGAAGCTGGTATTGAAGATATTAAAGAGAAAGAAGAAAATGAAGATATATAAGTTTCTAAATTATTCAGACAATGGCACCTAAGGCAGACTCTGGGTTTATGCGATGTCTATGCTCAAGTTAGCAATAAAGGATGAAGTCTGCCTATTTAACGCTAACCTTGCAGGAATGAGGAAGTGGGTCCTTCTCACCATCAACTGTGTAATGACTTGGAGTCCAGAAGCCAGTCTGAACTGCTTGTGGCTGTCTTTGACTTAGATGTGCTAAGAGATATCTGAGTCCATCTTAGGTTTCCACAGTCAGTGTATTGGATAAAAGTAGTAAATCCTTTGGACCCTTTCAAAATTTCTCAAGGATTTTCTTTTAACTTCTGATATAAAGCAGGAAGAGTTTTCTTGCTAAAAAATAAACAAATAGAAAAGTGAAAAAAATCTGTGCACTTAGGAGTGAAAGTGTAAGTCTCTGAAAGGGACCAGGCTGTGATTGTTTTGCGCACTTCGGTCTACAGGCTTCACCAGTTTTGCTGAGAAGCCCAAGGCAGCAATAGGAATATAGCTGCTGCTTATATTCATGCCTGTATTTAATGTAGGTGAGAATGTACTGATGAGAAGCACTGCTCACCTCTTGAGTATAGATTATGTTTTCTATTCAATACCCAATAAGCACGTTGGATTTGATTGTCTGCTCCGATTTTATACTGATGTAGCTTCAGTGGAATTACACTGACTTAGATTCACGAATCATAGAATGAATCATAGAATAGCTTGGGTTGGAAGGGACCTTAAAGCTCATCTAGTTCAAACCCTCCTGCCATAGGCAGGGACACCTTCTGCTTGACCAGGTTGCTCTAAGTACCGTCCAGCCTGCTTTTGAACACTGCCAGGGATGGAGCATTCATAAGTTCTCTGGGCAATCTGTTCCAGTGCCTCACCATCATCATAATGAAGACTTTTTTTCATGTCCATGAGTCCATGTGACACAGCAAACATAAATTCTTTCATCTGCAGCAGGACCAGTGTACAATGATAGGTATATCATAGAATACCATTTGTATAAATTTCATTTCCTCTTGAAGAAACAAAACACCCCTCACAAAAATTATTGTGCTGCTCATAAATGGTGAGTAAAACTAATTACCAGAGTACCAAAGAGCTACTCCCAGTGGGCCCCTATATTTCGGGTGATCTTAAAATAGCCCATCATTTCTTAGCTGGTATTATGAAACAGTAACAAGAAAAACAAGCAGAGTACTGCTTTACTTCTGTCTAATTACTCTGGCAGAAGAAGGTGTGAAATGATTAGCCAGTAACATATGGGCTTAAGCTTGGAGAAGTTCCCAGTGAGAATTTTTTTTTATTCCAGGAATATTTTATCATTTAATTTAAGGGTGTTAACCCATGGGTGAGCCTCTGCCTGCCGCTCTATCACTTACTTTCTTGCACTTACCAAACGTATTCCCAATCTTAATCATGCTTTCTTCTGCTTACTTGCAAACAGTGTAAATAACCCCCTGGCCTGATGCTGATGACATTGGTGGGTGGGAAGTCATACTGCGATGTGGAGCCTGATCTTCACATGACAGCCATAAAACTGAGAATTTACTGTTTGGGTACAATAAGGGGGCTTAACAATTTTGATCATATCTGTCAGTCCTGTAATGAAAAGAAGACGTCCCTTGCTTCCTCTGAGAAACACATTTTTCAGTGCTGTATTACTACTGTTTCTACCTGAACACTGAAGCAGCATTTCAACTTCCTAAATATAGGCAGCGTAGGAAGACACACCCACACAAACACCATTTTTCTCCTTCTGCTTTAGTCACAGCATTCCTCAGTTGGCTATGTTTACTTTATATTTGAGATGACTAAAATACTGGCATTAAAACAAACAAACAAGTTTGTATTCTCTTCATCCACCTAGTAAAGACCACAAACAAGAATTGCATCATTTGGTGTAATAATGTCCAACTTTGCATATTCATTCATTTAATCCCCTAGTATTCTGCTTGTGCTTACTGAAACTCTGTAGCCAGCAGATAACAATGTGTAGAGTGAAGAGACAGGCAGAGGTTTCAGTTTTCAAACATGGGAAACTTAATCTCAAATCTGGATGCTCCAAATTGCCACTTAGACATGTTAATGCCAGTTCTATGCACCTAAGTGCCAATTTGAGTGTCCAAATGAATGACTTGGACATCATATTAAGGCACCCATTGGGTTATATTGCTTGTTTTATCTATCTGAGTGCACATTATGCGCTATAAGCAATTATACTTTGCTCCATATAAGTAAATCAATTCATTCAAGTAGCTTTCCAGAAGAAAGTGATTTCAGCACAGTAGAAAATATTAAAAAAAGTAGCTGGTCATGTGTCAGTGTCACACTCACCTAGGTGTCCTCTTCATTCCCCATCAGCACCACATAATTTGCCAGTGCCTGAGAGCCTCAATTTACTGTAATTTCTGAAAAGTATCTTAATCTGAGCACTGCCTTTTGGGAAGCCTGTTCCTGCTGTTGCATTGCAGTCTGCCTGCTGTGATCCCTGAGCTCAGCAGATTATTTGAGGTGTTCATGAGCAGACAAGGTGGAAACCAAGCCGTGCCTCTGACAGCCAGGAAGCCAGGGCTGTCAGGGAATCCAGGTGCTGCTTGTCCTACCCATTCCAAGGCACTAATGGATACCTTAAAAGAGGATTCTGGGTACCATTGTGTTCATCCTCCCCTTCGAAACAGTGTTTAAGTAGCCATGAGAAAATTAGACTAAATAATACCATGCTTTTCTCTAACCAAGATGCCTTCAAATGCGGTGGACAGAGAGGCACAGGCAGAGACCACTTTAACGCCAGCAACAATGTCTAATATCTCTTTCACATCACAAGAGAGACTGTAAAGTGAGATGTAATTTTCAGCTTTAAGAGGGTGAGGAAAATGGCAGCCAGAAACTGTCAGTGCATTCTCTTTCCAGGCAAGAGCTGTATAGCGTGTTACCTGTTTAATTTCTTCACTTTTTACCTGACCAAAATGATCCTTTAACATTTTTGAGGAAAGAAAAGAAGCACTGGAAATTACCCCTGAAACAAGCCTATACTGTTTGTCTGTGTATTTACTTGAGTTTTAATAGACATTTTCCTTGTCTCAGTTGGTTTCTGTAGACATGCTATTGTTAAAGCTCTGCTCACACAGGCACCCTCACAACGAGAAACAACATGGCAAATGAGGAATATTACCATTACTGCTTTCTGTGCAGGGACACTTCTTTCAGTGCTGCAAACCCTCGCAGCTTTGCAAGGAAACTGCCTCAGGTCCTGCAACCATGGGGCATAAATGTCCTTAGCACAGGCAATACCTTACATTCTCTTCCTGAGCAGGTAGGGTTTGGAAAGGCTTGAAAATGGGACATTCCAGCCCATGGTTAATGTCTCCTGAGCTCCCATCAGTGCTTTAAACCTGAAACCATGTGTGGGCTGAAAGTGCCTTGCTCTTGAAGTTCGCCATGCTTATGCCCAGCTTACTTCTCCTCTCACAAGGTAGACCTAGCCAAAATTCACCTTAATTTCCTATATTATTGTGGCTGTGCATCTGGTGCTGGAAAAGCACTACATATATTGTAAAGTTACTCCTGTCCTAAGATAGAAACAAGCCAAACAAGAGGATGACTGGGCTCCCTTAACAGAGAAGATAAGAGACAAGTAATCTGTGTCTACAGCAATGAAAGAAAACTGCAGCCCACTGAAGGCAGTAATGATCTCAGTGTATTTTTGGTAAGGGGAAACAGGACAATTAGCATGTTTTCATAATAGAGTTCCCTGGATCCTTCTGCAAATTGCAAAGACAAGCCCATGCATAGCAAAATTATAGCTGCACATGTGCGTGTAGTTACTTGTTATGTGAAAGGGATATAAGGGAATATAATATATACAATATATAGGGGAATATGATTTCATGTAAACAGTAGCCAGCCAGTAAATCTTTACATCACCTAATTTTCATTTCATCTTATGCAAACCAAGAAAGAAAAAATAAGTGAGCTACCTTTCCCAAGCCCTGCTTTACCTCCTATCTTTCCTCAGAGATTCAGGGCCTTTGCAATTTAAAATTATTTTCCTTGCATCTGCTCCTCCAATCCATGTACAGAATCAATACAATACAAATTATATGACCTATTAGAACAAACAGTTCAGACTCTAATTATCAGACATTTGTGGCAACAAATTTTTAGGTCAATGTTCTGTGAGAGAGTACTTGCCAAACTCTATTCTGAAAAGTTTCAGATATTTTAATTTTCTTATGGAAACTTATTATAAATGTATTTATCTAGGAACCTATTCTCTACCCAATATTCACATTAACTGCTTATATTAAAATGTAGAGAGTTTCTTCAATGCAAGTAAAAATGGGATGATTCATATGCACTGAAATTACAATGCATCTTTGGTCAGTCAAACTTTTGGCTTTCTACAAAGTGTAAATGATTGTCTTTTTCTAGAAATTTTGGAGGGATAGTACAATAAAAAAACATGCTTCTTCCTATGCAGCAGTTCAAAGGCTTAGTGCAATCCATGGAAGTTGTCCACTACTGTCTGGTTTTCAAAATAAATTTTAGAGAACCATCTCAGGAGTCTTCAACCCTAAAGTAAATAGCCATAATCCCTCAGAGACTTTCCCACAAAGTTTTATTGTTCTCAGATTAAGTCTGAACCCTTACAAATAGAGGTCTGAATATCTACCAATTTAACTTAGCAGTTCAAGTATAACTAACAAGGTTCATATTATCACTTCATGAAGCAATTTAAGAATGTGACATTGACAGATTTACTTAAGCATTGCAGAGAATTTGGTGGTTTCTGTTATTTCTGCAAGTGTTGGCTGAGGAAATGACATAACAAAATTGATATTGTAATGTTTTCCTATAACCTTGAACTAAAGATGCAGACTGATTTTTAGAAGTAAATATGTAGAAAAGTATAAAATTATACATGGAACATAGGTGCAGAGGCTTTCAAACATACAAATGAATATCAGTCAGTGTCTCAGGGGCTAGAACCACTTTTCCCTTTGGAAAAACTGTACTATTCATTAACTTGTTTAAGGCAAAAAATTAGTCATTGGGTAAATTAAAATCATTTGAAATTGAATGAAAATTATGGAAAAGTGCTGAATATAATTTTTGTAACAATTATGGTCTCTCTATGAGAATTAATGAAAAGCTCCATCTTAGTCAAGTTATAGTCATGTCAGCATCCTTCTTTGTCGTTCTCTATTTTCGTTTAAATAGCTTAATCTTCCACTTTCCCCTGCCACAGTTTCTACCCTTCATATCAGTTAGTGTTGGTTTGCCTCCAATTTCCATGACAGTTAGTTAAACAGTTAGGAAAACCAGCTGATTTTGGCTTCCTGTGGCTGAAGGAAAGCAAATATATTTATCAGGAACAAAAAGCATATAAATGAATTGACATGCTATTTTTATAAAACTATGGAAGATAGAGATCAAAACAGACTCTTAGGTAAAAAAGTTCATCTAGCCACAAGAGCAGAATCATTTCTAACAGGAATACCTTTTAAGGTTTTAACTAATCTAGTTTTAAGAATCCCAAGTAATGAGGCTTTCATAAAGTTGGCAATTTATTCTGATTACTCCTTTCATAAATCATGTCCACAAACTCTTCTGCTTTTTGCTATTTTTACTTTTTGCTCTTGTTGCAAGTAGTATAAATATCAATAATTATTTTAGATTCCAGGAAACAAGCTGTGTGAAATATAAACATTGTGTTGGGTGAAAACATTCTTGCAAAGCATAGGAGATTTCTGAGACATCCATCAACATGTCACACCTCATAGATTCTTTAGCTTTGCCCTTAGTGAATGCCATTAATGTATTCAGAAGCAGCTTTACCAAAGAGAACAACCAGTTGCATGACTGATTGTAGGAAGGAGGCCAGAGGTCATGACATACAGGGTGAAGGGATTAAGGAGGTGTGGTAGTTGCCACACCCTGATAGGGATGATGGGCTGTTGGTGGGGGTGATTAGGCTCTGGCCCTTAATGCTGCCTCAACCGGGATAAGAGATGGAAGGATGTGAATGTTTCATGGTTCTGTCCTGATACAAGATCCATGGCCCTTGAGCAGCCTGACAGAATGTAATTGAAGCTCTTGTTATCCCTCGTTTATGTGGCTGCCCCCACACCATCTAACAGGTAATTTGCTTCACCTCCACTTCTCTCTGGAGTATAAACTTGGATTTCTCAATGTAGGGGGAATGAGGGTGTGATTTTATTTTGCAGGCAAGCAAGGGGGTAACTTTTTGGTAAGATTTGTGTTTCTGATTATGTAAGATGATACATGGGTGGAACTAAGGTTAATGCCATACCAACTGGCTGTTTTTCCATATGAGGCCAATTAATTATTGGTTAGGTTTGTATTTTAGCATTAATAGAATACATGAATTTATCAACAGCAATTCTGAATCTGTGTTTCTGCTGCTTCAATAAATCATGCTATTTGTGAAAGTTCCTATTGAATGTGACTGGATGTATCGTATTGAAGTGATTATAATCAGAAATTAAGCCCAAATGCACCTAGCCCCTCTGCTCTCTGAGGACTGGCTAGAATACAAGAAAGGGAATGCAGTTTCTGCCAAATTTCTACACTAAATTAACTTAAATATCTCTAGGCTTCTGTAGGAAACTAACCTATACTGACCTGCTACAGAGATGCATTGATAAAAGTAAAGCTGCACCCATGCTGACAGCATATTGTCTGAGTTACATCTATCCTCAAGCTAGTAAACTGGTAGTCTTAGACACTAGAGTCAGGGAAGCATGCTTGAAGGAATGACTGAGTCTTCCCAGTAGTAGGAATAGATGCTTTGCAATATTTTTCCCCCAAAATGTCCAAGGAGAAAAATGATTTAACTGTTAGCTAAAATTTAATTAAAACTCAAAATCATAAAATGTGCTTGCAAAAGATCTACTTAATGCAGCACCTTTATAAAATGTTTTGATGCTTTACTGGCAGGCGAGCAGGGCAAAGGATGGGGCAGGTTTCCTAGCAAGGGGCCAGTCTCTTCACCAGGACAGGGAGGACCTGAAAAGGGCTTTTTAATCCCACTTGATAGTGAATCAGATTAACAGTCTTTGCTCTTTTTGTGTAACAAATATAGCAGGAAGTAAAAACAGACCAAGGGATTGGAGGCAAGGTAACTGCATAGTGAATGAAGACGGCCTGTGTGTGCGCAGACACACACCAATTCAGGCTGCTCCTGAAAGCATGGCAGTAGATGCTGGAGGGTTCAACAAACGCTTAAAGAAGCATTGTTTTGGTTTAGTTTGGTTTGTTTTTTCTTTTTTTCTATGAGCAAGGTGAGTCTTGCTCTTAAACTATATGAACAGTTAGCTGGCATAAACCAGGAGGGCTTGCAGGAATGAAGGAACAGCTAGACATTTCTTTTGCACAGGAATACATATACAGATATATATATACGTATACATATACACCTACAGATAACCAGATATTATTACAGTGGGAATCACAACACAGTAATGTAGTAAAACCCACTGAATGATACCTGCCTAAATTGTCCTAATGAAGCAATAAGACACCCCTTCCTCTTATTTGTTGCTTGATTTATTTAAACTTGGAGCAGAGACTGGTCTTTGCGTACAGCTTAGATTTACTATGTGTGCTGACCTCAGCCAGGCTCCCTAGACATTGTTCTCACACAGCTAAAGGATAATGGCAAAACCGAGCAAATATTGCAACTATCATAAACCCGAAATAAAAATCCAGCCTTTTCACTGTCCTTACAGTTTGTCAGAATTGTGATGTAAGCCTGAAGTCCAGAAAGCTTTTTCTTATTATGAAACAGCATTTTTATTCAGCAATGAAACTGATGAAAACCTGACTTCAAGGAAGTTACAAAGTCTCTCTCAGTCAATCTGAAGGCCACACAGTACTCAAAATTAAAAAGGACTGAAGAGTTCATTCACTACTCTTATTCATTCTACCCTAAAGAACATGTACTGATGGCATCTCAGGTATTCCCAGAGATCATTCAACAGAAAGTTCTGAGAAGTGAATTTTATTAAAGAGGACTATGTGCCTTTAAACAGGTGACCCAGTTCTCTGAAAGTCACAGGACAGGCAGGTCCAAATTGGACATTATACTTATGTGTTATACTTCTCTATGCTAGAAGATGCAACAGATGTATTAAAAAGCATTCATTATTGTAGTGTCAGAAAGGCTCAATTTTTCAGCTGGGCACAGTCCTGCTTTTTTGCAGCTATGATTTTTCATATTCAAACACTGTTCCTGCAATCTGGTGCCAACAGAAATAGCAAATTAATGCCTGTTTATTTTGTAGGTACAGAAAATTGGTCAGGACAGCTGGAGACCCATCCTATGGAATTGTTTTTCCTTTTTTTCCAGTATGGATTCCAAGAAATACTTCTTAAAAGTGCCCAAGGAGTTTGGGTCAGGCCTAATTCTCAGTTTTTTTCCATCTTTCCCAGCACTGTGATATCTCTGCTGTTTTTCCTATTTTCTTTCATTGTTTTCCTCCAAGCTCTTTCCTATGTTTTTTTTTTCAGTCAAGAAACATTTTTTTCCCTTCTCAGGGTGTATTTCACAGAGCACTTGGTCAGAAAAAGTTAAAACACAGCTAGTTTTTCACTGCAGAGGCACCACGGTCTCAAGTACAAACATATAACATTTGTATCATTTTCTCTTTTAAATGTAACTCTGAAAAATTTTATGTGGGCTCATGTGTTTTCTTCCAATGTATCCTTGTGATCTTTTATGTAGCTAATCGATTTGTTATGCTTCAAACATATGATTACAAATCCCTGAAAACTAACCAGTGAATGTCAGTAATTTGAATCTATGAAGCACATCACTCAGCACATTTACTGTGAGACCCTGTGACATGCTCATAACAATGCTTCATTTTTATCATCTTCCTTCCAAATCAATATTTATAGTATCATTCAAACATTTGTTATCATAGAACAGTAATGCTCAGGATCAAAAAAAAAAAAAAAAAAAGAAAAAAGAAAGAGATAGGAAACAGCATTTAATGCAGAGCACGCTTTTGGCCACCTGCAGATCTCAGTGGTTTGCTTTACTTGGAGTTCAAACCAGAAGGCTTTGGCCCTTTCAACACAAGCCAACAGAAGAGCTTCCTGAATCAAGGTAGCAAACTCTCTCCTGATAATTTCAATCATCATGTTTAGCTGGGCTCCTCCATAGCACTGGTGGGAAAGGAGAGGCTGCGCAATCACCCAGTTTTCACTCATCACATCTACATTCTTTGTGACCGTGCCATGGCTCACTGTTGGCCATAGTGAGTGCTAAAGATGGGCGTTCCTTCCACCCTAACCCTCGTTATTTCCTCCTTTCCTGCATTCTCCTACATCTTAAGATCTCAAATGGATCCTAATGACAGTCCTTCCGCACAGCGCAAAGCTGAGGGGACAGGGAGAGAAGTAGGGAGCGCAGCACTCTGAGACATTCTTTGTCCTTCCCCATCTCTCCTTATAAGATCTGCAGCACAATGCTACAATGCTGTGACCTCATCACTCCTGCTCCCTGCCCACGGCAGAGTTTTTGCTCCAGGATTAGTGTGGAAGCTGAACCTTTGTGAGTGTTGCTCTAAATTCACATCCAGAGACTACTTTTTTCTTCCCCACGTCATTTGTACATGAAACTCATGGTCTGGGAAATTTCAGTTAGAAAGATTAAACATTGGCAAAGTTTTGAGTATCTGAAAACAGGATCTAACAGAAGGAAGTGCCAGGCAACTTAATAGCATGTGCTACCAGCCTCTGCTATAGCATATCTCTCTGTTTACTGATAAGTAATATATAATTATGATGAGTGATTCAGCCTGCTAACTAGCCAGAACTGTCAGAACTTGGTTGTCTGCACAGCTGACAGAAAGAGGATCATAATAATTTCTAAATGTGACTGATAATGTGGTTTACATTTTTCACATTGTTAGCTCATGCCCATTGGGATTTCTGGCTGGTAGGGAATTGATAAAGCTTCTATTACTTTCCCTGGTTTTATCTCAGTTTTTAACAGTTGGTTTGCTTTGGACAAGTGTTATTAGCAGCATAGTGGCATTCTTTAAGTGTCTGGCACATTTCTGGTTTTATTCCTGGAAAGTACACCAAGGATATATATTCTGGCATGTGGTCTTTACCTTTTCCTGAGCCAAGTTAACCCATCAGTGTATGCCTAATAGATACACTGCAGTATTCATAGTTCTTACTGCTAAAGAACCAAAGTAGATGTCAATGTTCAGAGTTTGCAGTTACCAGAGGCAGTGGAAAGAATCCCTTTTATTTGACTTCTGATGTGCATGTTATCACAAACAAACATTTTCAAACTCTTCAATTGCTTATGGAGTTCATATACTTCATTTTAATTGACTTCCATGGGGAAATAAAAGTGCTGTAATAGAATTCCTCTCTTGTAAAGAAGCTTTCTAGTTTTCAGAGGACTTAGAAGAGTTTCAAAGCTTATGGTTTACTCTTCGCTTAACAAAGAAAAGGGATTAGATTGACCTCAGGAATCTTGTGTTCATTGCTGCTTCTAGCAATCTGAAGACACAGGAGTTTGGAGAAGAGGCACTATACAGCTGAGTTAGGTGTCCTTCCCAAGATACATTTTAAAGAGACTGTTCTTTCAAGATCCTTTTCCCAATGAAAAACTTGGAAGCAATTCTTTGCTTAAAATAATTTCTAAGGCAAGCATTTTCTTGATTTGTGGCATTAAATACACTATCCCTGAAGGATGACTCCTGGAAAGCAATACATTATTTTTATACGCAGACCTGGCAGAGCACAAATGACAGGCACACCAGTCTGAAAAACTCCTCAGGAGCCCAATCCTCACCTATGCCACATCACGTGCTTCATTTCCAACCCATGTCAAGTTTGACTTTAGATTTTCTCACTCCTGTTTCTGTAATCAGGAAATTGCTTCAGAATCTGGTTTCTGAGTTGGTAAGATGCTCTTTTCTGATCCCAAAATAAATATATTCCCATATGGGTTATACCAAGAAGGTCCTTCACCTTGAAAACTAATTTTCCCTCCCCACACTGAGCCCATAAATGCATCTACTTGTCAGACAATCACCATTCTTTGTGTCACAAAGCTAAACAATCTGAGGTTTTTGTCTTCTTATGAAGTAGGTCCTGCTTTTTCAAGCCCTGCTGCTGACCCTTCTCTGTGTCTGCTGACCCTTTTCTGTGCCTGTTGTAGCCAGAAATCATCTGTCTTTATGGTGACTCTACAATGTATTCAAGAAAGGTACAAGAGCTTTGCACAGCTCTGCTTTGCTTGCGCTTCCCTCTCACTGCTAAAAACACTTCTGGCCTTGTATCTTGGGGGTGGATTAGGTCATCCTAGTGCAGCATTATGGTTATATTCTGCAGTCCTTTTTTTCCTTCCCCCCCCGGTCATTTCCAAATTATGAGATTCTAATGTGTAGCAGAATTATCATTCCCTTGTGCACAACCTTGATTTCAAGCTCTTGAATGTAATTCTCAGGTGAGCCCAGTTTCTGTGTGCCAGTCCACTCCCCCATTAACAGTGCCTCCTAGCACCTTGTCATCAGTAAATTGCATTTGATACTAGTTAATTTCCTAGTAGTCCTGCCATGCTCACTAGTGAAAATAGTGAACAGAAGCAGTGCCAAACCTTACCCTTGAGGAACTCTGCTAATGACCTCTCTTCAGCCTTATATTTCCCCTTTAACTCACTCTGTTGCCATCTTACTGGAAGCTAGCTTCTTTTTTCTGTGAATCCCTATCATGTCCATTTATTCATAGTTCCCACATGATGGTGCAACCAGTACATTCCCTGCACCCAGACAGAGATCTACAATATAATTTTACAGACAAACCCATTGGCTAGTCTATTATGAGCTACTTTTTGATAAAATCAAGGCGCATTGTAGTCCCATTTTTCTTTAACATCTTTCAAGATTCCTTCAAAATCTGTTTCAAAATTATAACTCAGATTAGATTAATTTGGGTCATTTTCCATTCTCTCTCAATATCAGCTCTGCAGGTGCTGCTGGTGGTCACCTGGTGTGATCCTGCATTTGGCATGTTTGTTTGGGTTACTTGTATCCAGACAGGAATGCAGGATGTGAGGAATTCCAGTGGGAAGGAGACTATCTGTCCTCTGCCTCTCCCTTCCCAAGTACCAGCCTTTGGCAAGTGTATGGCTTTGTTCAGAAATGTAATTTTGATTTTGCTGTGTTAGTCTGGTGAAGGTGACTTCTGCTCTTCTTCCATACAGCCAGAATTTCCTTGTACACAACACTAGCTGACCTGATTTAGACCACCTCATGCATGCATACTCTCAAGGCCAGAAGTACAAGCTGTTTATGTTTCGCTGTTATGAACCAACTATGCCTGCAGTGTCATTTCTGATCTTGGAAGGTCTGATGGTGTCACTCAGAATATTTCAGATAAATTCAGGATTAAGAGTTCTGAAAAGAAGAATGTATGCAACAGTAGATTTGTTTTCAGTGTTCAGTGTGTATGAATAGCATAGCTGGACTAGTTGTAGGAAGAGACCAAGAGAGCTGGGAGTATCTTAGTGTTGGAGGTGGAAAATCAGCACTAGGGCCATGCTGTCCTTAAGTGTGGGGTAGCCACTGTTCTAAGAGCTGTGAAACAATAGTCACCAGCTCCTCTTCTCGCTCTCAACAGACACACTAAAGCAGCAGAATCCTTAAATAAATATCATTAGAGGTTCTCCATAGCTGTCCATTACTGCTTCACCTCTATCTTCCCATTTTCTCCCTTGGCAGAAGAGGAAAAATCCTCTGCTCCAAACTAGAGTTGTACTCAGTTTTTCATATGCTCTTGGTAAGCCTTCAGCTATGCAGTCATTTTGCTTCTAATTTGTCATATAAATGCAGTATAACATGTAAGGAGCATCCTGATAATTGATATGCATGTACATGTGGGTAAAGAAATATAACATTAATTTTTCATGCATAATTACACAAACAGATAAATGGTATTTTACCTGGTAAAACAGATTGCTGTAAATTTACTTTAATACTCCTATTTTAAGCCTCTCTTAAGCCCCATATCCTAACTCTGTTTCAAACCATTTCAGAATTTTTTTTTGGTTGTTTTTTTAAGGAGGAAAAATGTCTTGCTAAGCAGTGATTAGCGATGCCTGCCTTTATCAGGAATAAAATAGTGCTATTGGGGAATAATTCTTCTCCAAGAAGTTTTTTATTGTGAAGCTAGTAAAAATGAGTTAAATGTAATTTTGACTCATCCATAATAATCTGTTTATAGCTATGATGGTTATTTCTGTTTTCTACAGAAGCAATCACTTGCTAGATAGAATAGTACCGTAATCCTAATTTATCACATACATTTTTTTGCTAGCAGCCAGCTGACTGCAGTAAATATCCCAGTCAGAACAAAGGTGCAAATAATCAATACATCTGTTCCATTTACACCAATAATGGCACATAGTAAGATTTATAGGCCTCAGTATAAAGGAGGTACACTACTGAGTTGATTACTCTTCAATAGCTGACATGCATTTGAGTTTTCCTTGTCTGTAAATATGACAAGAGACAACCTATTCATGGAAAATGATTGAATGCACCTCCAATGCCCTCTCATATGGAGTTTTTCCCTGATGGTTTTTTGTTTTAATTAAATTCTCTATGGGGAAAAAACTTACCTTGCTTCCCTTCCATGGGAAGAGATTTCAGTCAGCTGTCTGCCTACGTTCGCACCCCACACCAAACACAGGTCTCATTTTAATTCAAACCCAGATGTATTGCTTGCTACAGAAAGCAGTCATAGCTCATGATGGGAAAAATTGCCTCACCTGTCTAAAATTGCTCAGAACATTAAGAGCTTTATTATCTAAATGCTGATTTGGTTATCAATACTTTAATCAGAGAAAAAGAAATACTGTCACTGCTTGGAAGCTGAGTAGGCTAAATAAAGAAAATTTATGATGAAAAGAGCTCCAAGAGCAGGGACCTTCTAAAAGGAAGGAGAGTTAAGTGTCTGTTAATAAAGAAACTTTTTATATACTCTCTTCTGACATCAGATGCTACATTAAAAACAGATCATAGTTTCTAAAAATTAGGTCAGTAAGAGTTCATAATAAAGATATGGAAAGAGAATACAAAATTTTCAGTTTCTTTCTTTCATTTTTTTCTGGGCCCCAGAAAGGGCTCGCAGTCAGACCTCATACCCTTCAGCTCTGTCAGTGGGCAGGGCATCATGTTTTATTATCTCAAGTCTGCAAATATAAGACATCCAGGTCTCTTCCTACTGCTCTTCACACACAGCTCACAAGGTGGGTAGGAAGGAAATAAGTGAACAGCAGAGCCTACAGGCAGGTGGTTAAGCAGGTAGATATACTCCAGCAACAAATGCAGTCAGTTCACACTCACGCTCTCATCAGCAAAAACACCAGGTGACATGATATGGCTTGGTTATGGCTTCAGTTACAGCCTCAAGGTAACTCATGAGCCTACAGTAATCACATAGTATCATCTAACAGTCTGTTGAGTAGGAGGCAGATGACCAAATTTTTGTCTCATCCAAGCTGTGATACAGAACTATGAAGATGTCTCACCATAACCCTGAGATGATAGAAGCCGAAGTCCAGGAAAATGGGGAGACTGATCCAGTCTTCCTGTGATTGCCTTATCCTCAACAGAGAAAAAGGTACTCATTCAGCTCATACTTCATCCATGTTCGTTGGCTCACTATGTTCACAATGTTACCCCATTGCTTAAAAAACTGGAATAGTGTACAGGGGCATATCATATACCCAGAACTTTGCTAAGGAAAGCTAAGTTAGATGCCACTCAAACACAAAGAACTGTCAGATTTCTGATTACCCACAATATTTCATTCTGAATAAAGAAGTCCTGTTGAAAGTATGTATCATCTAAAAATGAGCATGAGGTTAAAGCTGCGTGGATAACTGGATAAAATGTTGTCATTAAAATTTGAAAGCCTTTGATTTTTTGTTGCAAAACTCTTCTAAAATAGGCATTTTTGTTTAATTTTTGTAACAGTTCCTATGGTTTCTTTATACATTTCCTGTCATGTATTATCAGTGAGGCTTTGAGCTTTTGTCTCCAGCACAGGCTGCTCAATTTTGCATTATGGGATCTAATCAACTCCTAGAAGAAAATGGCTACTTTTACAAAAGTGGGATGGACAGGTCAAGTTACCGTGTCAGTGTGCGAGGCCAAGCCATGGGTTGAAGACAGAAGTCCACCTCAGCCAAGCTCTTTTTCTCCTCCCTTAGAAGGCATGTTGCCATGAAAGGGTAACAGAAACGGGCAAGGGGATTTGAACATTGGGGTCTGGTGAGATAACAGGAGCCTCTTGTGCTCTTCCATCCTCCAGAAACAAGTGGCTACTGTCCTGTCAGGACAGGTTGTTTAAAAGCTGCTTTGCAGGCTTGACAGGAAACCCCTTTATCACTGATTGTCGTGGTTTAAACCCAGTCAGGTAACTCGTTCGCTCACTTCCCCCCCTTTTCTTGCCCTCCCCCTGCTCTCGGAGGGATGGAGAGGAGAATCGAAAAGAATGCAACTCCCACGGGTTGAGATAAGAACAGTTTAGTAACTAAGGTATAACACAAATCACTACTGCTACCACCAATGATAATAATGATAAAGGAAATAACAAGGGAAGAGAATACATCATCTCACCACCAGCCACCGATAACTCGCCCCCCCAGCCCGACCAAGCTCTGACCGATACCTCCTCCAACCCTGCAGTCTCCCAGCCCTTCCGGCTAACTCCCAGTTACACCCTGGCCATGACGTGCTGTGGTATGGAATACCCCTTTGGTCAGTTTGGGTCAGGTGTCCTGTCTCTGCTTCCTCCTGGCTTCCCCTCCCCCCTGGCAGAGCATGAGGCTCACAAAGTCCTTGGCCAAACCAAAATATCCTTGTTATCAGCTCTGTTCCCGAGCTGAAAGTCAAAACACTGCACTGCACCAGCTACCAAGAAGGGGAAAAATGACTGCTACTGCTGAACCCAGGACACTGATGAATCTGTGCCTTACCACAAGAATACTTACATCAAATGTTTGAAAACATTTTACCTATATGTATAAAAATGAATAGAGCAGGTTTATTACTTTCCTGGTTCCTTAAGGCAACAAGCAATACTGGCCATCAGAGTATGACAATAGAAGAAAGTAATCCTATGACATCAGGAAGCCAGGGTTAGCTCAGTCACTTTCTGCCATGCTTTTGCCAGAGAGAGATTAGTTTGCTTCCAGTTGCAGCTTTGGAAAGCTTGGTATGCCTTTTGGATTAACAAGGTCCTGCTACAGATGTAACAGGTACCAATCAGGCAACAGCAAACTATTTTCAGTGAAATTCTGCTGCAGTTCAGTTGTGGGTCCAAGTTGCACTTCCAGAGCACTTAGACCTCCTTGCAGAAGACCAGGACCTGAGCCTAATGTGATCTGTGCTGCCTGTGGGGTTGTAAACTGTATTTCTTCAGGAAAAAACATCTGATTGCTATCTGCAGAGTCACACGCCGGTGAGTCTGATTAATATGAATGTAGTGGAACAGAGGAAGAGCCTCCCAACCTTTGAATATATTTATTCCTGAATGAAGCAGCATGTCTGACAATATCTCTCAGAAATGTAAAGGTTTATTGCCTCATAAAGGAATAAAAGGATTAATTTAGAATAGGTCTATAGCCACTTGTAAAATATTTCATGTTAATAATTTATACTAATGGAATATATGATCTAGGGAGGGGGACATGGGTTGCTCCTGGGCAGTTGTTGACAAGGCAAACGTGGCTGGGGAGGCCTGGTCTGGACTTTTATTTGCTTGTCCCTGGTGGACTTGTAGGATGTTAAAAAGAGAGAGTGAGAACAAGAAGCAGACAAAGCATTTAATTCATCTACTCCTTATGTCACTGCAGAGTGCTCATCAGATGGCAGAGCTGATCAGCTCAGCAGGTTCCTAAAACATGCACAAGGAGAAAAAACTTAAGCTTTCATCTTTGTGATAAATAGTGAATCCTGATTTCCCTTTCTAACTTTAAAAAAAATCCCAAACAACCCCCCACACACAAAAGAAAACCCCATCCAAACTTAGTTGCCTCATGTGAGCACAGAAGAGCTCAGTAACAGCTCCAAGAGGCATACAGGAATTTAGAGGTCATAGATGCTGTGGTGGGTCTGAGAGAGATGTGGCTGAAGCAAGAGCTAGACTTGATAGGCAGCAATTATGCACTCTGAACAGACTCTTTCCACATGCGTGCTGTAAGTCTGTTATCTCCCTTTACCTATCTGAACTGTGTTTGTGATGGGTATTTCTGATACATAGTCTTGTACAAAGTCTGAGAAAGGACTTTGTGAGCTCAGCATTGCACACAGACTCTTAACCAAGAGATTTGCAGAAATGCTTCAGTTCTGTTCCGTCTGTGTCTTGTTTCATAAATCCATCTGCACTCTGACAGTATCACACAGAGACCAATGTCTCGGCAAGATATTTCCTTCAACTCTTTTGTATGACAACTAAGTCCGTGTAAGAAAAGGCATCACACAAGTAATTTTCAACTGTTTCTGCCAACATCAATAAATCATAATCAACAGAACTTGTCCTCACTTCTGTCCTTATTGAAAAAAATGTGACACAGTAATTCCTGGTTGTTTGGTTCTGTTTCATCTGACAGTGTAGAAAAACACAGGACTTTGTCCTACCTCTGCCTCATTTTTAAACATTAAATCTTGACCTCTGCTTACTGCCTACTTTCCCAGCTTTGCTTTTGTTAAGCTGCAAACATCTTTCTTTCATAACAATTTACATATGTAATTACTACAAGTACTTCAGGAATTGTTTGCTAAAAGGCTCTATGTCAATACTAATTATCAGTAATTAAAAATCCACAGCTATTAGGAAGATACTGATAGGGAGAAAATATCGCTTAGGAAGCAACTAACAATTGTGTAAGCAAAATTAAACATCAAATGACTTTCTAGCTTTGTAATTATATAATGTGACTCATCATCTGCTACATAAATGAAAGTGCAAATGGGAGAAAGGTGTCCCACACATGCGCATGCACACACACACACCAGCTTGTTTACCGTGTGTCTTCAATATTGCAAACTCATTTCATGTTGGGAGCAAACAACATTTAGAGGTCTCATGTTACATTTGCAGAAACTTAAAAGCTACTTTGAATATTTCATGTGGAAAGCCAAAATCTGATGTTTCCAGGCTGATCATACAGAATCATAGAATGGTTTGGGTTGGAAAGGACCTTAAAATCATCTAGTTCCAGCCCTTCTGCCATGGACAGGGATGCCTTACACTAGACCATGCTGCCCAAGGCTCTGTCCAACTCTGTCAAGGATGGAGCATTTACCACTTCTTTAGGCAAACTGTTCCAGGGCCTCACCACCCTCAAAGTAAAGAATTTCTTCCTTATATCTAACCTGAGCTTTCCCTGTTTAAGTTTAAACCTATTACCCCTTGTCCTATTGCTACAGTCTCTGATGAAGAGTCCCTCTTCAGCATCTTTATAGGCCCCCTTCAGATAGGGGAAGGCTGTTAGGAGGTCTCCATGCAACCTTCTCTTTTCCAGGCTGAACAGCCCCAGCTTTCTCAGCCTGTCTTCATACAGGAGGTGCTTGAGCTCCCTTATCATCCTCGTGGCCCTCCTCTTGATTTGCTCTAACAGCTCCATGTCCTTCTTATGTTGAGGACACCAGAACTGTGCACAGTACTCCAAATGGGGTCTCACAAGAGACCCCACTTAACTCTCAAATGCAAACTTAACTCTTCAGGTCTTAAAAGGCACTGGGTTTCTTTCTTTTGCTAAGTAAGCAAGAAAGTCTCCCATGTAAAGATCAGAAATATAATGCATGAACGAATGACATCGGTTTCTTATTTGTAGAGAATCTCTTTTCAGCCTCTTTGATGTACTTTTTAACTGCTAATGAATTTGTTTTGTTGTTAACTGTGGTTCAGCATCCACGTACTTAAAGTGGAACTTTGGTCCATCTACAGATGTCAAAGGGCATTTTGCCATTGTTGTAAGTGGAATTATATTTTCATTTTAGTGATTTATTACAGATTTCAGTAGGCTTCGAATCAACCTAGTCCATCTAAATTAATCAACTTTCTGAGCCTGGTGGGAAAAGTAAACAGGCAATCTATGTGCATTATACAGCAATCCCAAAGTCTGTACTCTGCTGTACCTGCTCCTGATGGTAGGAGAGAAAATCCATTAAGCAAGCAGACAGGAAAAGGGGGCAGCAATTTTACAAGAGGCAGATTTCTGCTCTCAGAGCACAGCCTCCATCTCACTAAAACCTGTCATTGTAACAGGGTAGCGTGAATGCGCCTGGAGCACAATGCCTCTGCTGGTGTTGACCCTTGACAAGAAAACGGTGTGGCTTTGAAAAAGGCTCTCTTCCCATAATAATGCTCAGCCTTGGCATGCTCAGCGCCTGCAGCCGCATTGTCAACAGGAGCGAAAAGCTGCTGGTCACACGAATGCAGCCAGGCTGAGCTGCCTCCAGAATTCATTTTTCAAATATGTTTTTATTCACTTCTGTGGAGTTTATTTTTCCCCTTTCTGGCTCCACCATTTTAGGCTAAGATTCAATACAGGGAAACGCTTCAATTATCTCTGGATCAGGCCCTCAGATTGCATTGTGGCTGAGGCTTTGAAAATTGCTGTTATCAAAACTATTAGCTGACTTGCCTGTGCTATTTTGAGCTGGACTGAAGAGGGCTTGATGGGATACTGAATCACTCATAAACCACAAATCAGGCAAGAATAACAGGAGTTTCACTGTTGGGTTTTGACTTTCAGCTTCTACAAGGGTTTCTCAGCAAACAGCCATCCTGTTCCCTCTTGGTGAGCTGCCAGACCCAAACTCCTCTGAGCCTTAGGCTAAGGTGTGGCAGAAAAGGGCAGTTGTTTCTGCAAAGTCTAACCTTAACTTGGCTTGGTTTGCTCCTGGCAACAGGACACTACCAGCCTGGTGCTGGTGGGGGATTCCTTCCTGGGATGTGAGGCTTGCAACACACCAGCTCAGGGGCAGCTCCAGTAAAACCATCACTTGTCCATCTGCTACCTACAAGTGATGAGAGCCAAAAGAAAAAGAGTCCAACCTCTGCAGCTCTGCATTCACTTCTGCATATCTCTTGCCTTGGGCCCAGCCTGCCCCTAAAGGTACACACCAAGCATGGGAACTTCCTGATATCTGGAAAAGCTTAACTGTCATGCAGCTCCCTAAACCAGTTTTCTAGTAGTAGTACTGGCATCACCATATCTGCCAGTAAGTAATGTTTTGGATCGATATTTTGTTAATTTACAGCATTTCCTCTGTCTTAACTCATAATATTCATTCTTCCCCTCCTACTTTTCACTTCTTTCTTTTTCCCTCTTTTGCTGCACCAAAGCATGAAATCATTGTTTGTCAAAAGATAATCTGCTTGCAGGTGTGCTTAGTTGTAACGAATAATGTTTTCTTCAAATGCCTTTCTCTTAGTTGAGAAGTCACATCCTCCTCTTGCTCTCCAACTCATAGGCTAAAACCCCAGCTAAAACACAAGACAGAGGAGATGAGTTCAAAGCTCTCTTCCATCTGAGCATTTCAGAACCTCTTGTGTCCAGTTACAGGTGCGCCACCAAGATGAGGGTAATTTGAGGAAGAGCTTTTTTTATCACCCTTATTGAAGCAATTTGACTTTTCAAGAGTGAGATGAAAGTGGGTCATTGTAATGGTTTCTGAAAAATCACCACTGAGCTCTGCATCCATCGCTCAGGGCCGAAGAATGGTGGAGTACACAGAAAGGAAGTGTGTCTGCGTGGGAATTAGTAAGCTATCAAAGTTTTACAGTGGCATGTACCACAAGCAGTACAGGAACTGTAACTATATTTGGTGAAATATTATCACCAAAGCAGCCTTCAGTAAGTGGTTAGGTCCAGAGGGGACTGACTGCCTGTCAGCAAGCCAGATACCAGCAAGCCCAGGGAGAAAGTTTCTCCTCCAGGACCATATGTGCGGCCACCCGCTCTTGGCAGGGCAGAACATAGACCCAAACTGCAGGTGCTCTTCACTCCCACCCACTTTCCTTCACCTCATCCCTTCAGGTCATTCAGACATATTCACAGCCTTACTCCCACTCACTTCTATTTTTTCTTTGTTTATTTCTATATACTTCTTTTTATATTTACTTCTATCTTTTTTTTTTTTTTTCTCTAATGTGAAAAGAAAACAGGTTTCCTCAACAGCTGCTGGTAGTCCTCTGATCAGCTTGAACTGGGATGCCAAAGTGCATCACTTACAACAGTGGGAAGATCAAAAAACCACCCCAAAATGTTGACTATTTATTCTAAGGCTGTCATTCAGTTTTCGAAAGATTGCTAAAATTTAGCTGGAACACAGCAAAACCAGGTTTTCAGACAAGATTGTCCTTCTTTCCAGCTTCTCACTGTACTATTAGTTCATCCTTTCCTATGGCTTCAGATCACCTGTGTCCAGGTCTGCCAGAGACTAGCAAATCCCAGTAAGCAAGAGGACAAAATTAATGAAACTGTTTTGAGTCTGATTTTATATTCGGCTCAGGACTAGCTTCCCCTTTTTGGCAAGAAGAGGGAGGGTGTGTATGTTTGTTTATTGTGTGTTTAGCTTGCAGTGGTTCCATTGGTGGTGGGGATTGTGAATGTGCTTGCTCATTCCTCATGGTTTCATTGTAGAAGACAAATACAGTTGATTTAGAAGGAAAGAGTCTTGCCAAAGACAGTTGCAATGGCTTTGTTCTAAGTAAATTTAATGCAATATGCTTTGGCTAACAGCTGCAGCTTTGGAAAGGAGCAATTCACCTTCTCCCAAAAATAACCATGAGAAGCTAAATAACTGTCTGAGAAGCTAGTTTATGCACAGAAAGATTCAAAGGCCTGCAGTGCTAGCTAATATAATCAAACAGCTATCAAAAATCCTGGCCAGCTGAGCTAGTGAGTCCCAGGAGGGCGAAGAAAAAAGGGAGAGAAATAAAAATTCCTAAGGACAATTCTCTGTGTAGATTGAATATATGCTCTTTTATTCTGGGAAAGATAAAATGGAATAAAAGTGTGAAAGACCAACAGCTTTATGTATTAAAATACTTAAAGAAATAGTCATTATGGCATTAGTCCAGGACATATTATTTCATCTAACAGAGGTTAATACATTTCATAGATACTAGGGCCAGAAAAGGCTATTAGGATCACCTAGTCTATATTTAATATAACTCAGGTTCAGAAATAGATGCAGGGACCTGACAGGCAGACTGACAGACAGCAAAGTGTAAGGGCATTCCCAAGGTCCTTAAGAGAAAGGGGAGAGAGCCAGACACAATCTGTCAACCAATTCTCTAACAGAGGCAAGTGAACTTTGTCTGGAGACAAGACATTGTCTTACGATGAGGTTCAACTGCTTCACTGAAGTAGCAAGGTCTGTTCTGCAAGACTCTCCCAACCCTGTTGTGGTATGGACCAGAAGGGTCACCTTCCCTCACATTCAACAGCCACGGTTTGCTATGGGTGCACAGCACCTTGTCAGATCTCAGCTTTCCTCTTGCAACATGCAGGGGTCTCCTGTCCTCTCTCCCACTCAGCTACAGGTGGCTTTTGCTGAGTTACTGCAGAGAAAAGCCCACGGCTGCCTTGGGCTGGCTGCTGTCATTGTTCCATGCAAAACATGCAATTTCTTCTCCTAGTCCACCTCTCCAGCCAGCTGGCTGTGGGGGACGGGAGAGCAGCTGGGTTGGCTCTTTTCACAGCTCTTTGAAGCAGCCACATGACAACCAAGTGTGATAGCACTGGTGGGTGGTCTGGCTGCAACCTGTGGCTTCTCACAAGGAGCATGGAGCAAGTTAAGTGCTTCAAAAGGCGGGTGTGTAGGAAGCTGCCTCAGATGCTACCTACTGCAGAGATGGGTAGATAGGTTATAAGTTCTTCTCTCCCCTGAGCTCCAGCACTTTGCCTGGGACTGAAGAGACATGCCGGGTATTTTTATTTCCACACCAAACTTAAGATGTTCACCACAGGCTTAAACAGAGGAGTGTGAACATCTTTCGAATTTACTTTTTGGGTCGTTTGTTTTCTAAACCTGCCCCTGTTTTGGAAGAAAAGAAAAAGGCTTTTAAAAAAAGTAGTGGCTTGGAAATTTGCCCTAGTTTGTAAGTGGAAAAAAGTAAATACATAAATAATAAGAATCACATTTATTTTCACCACAAAAGACGCTTCACCGTTTCCACACACATACCCCACCAAATCACTGCATTTACTGTAAAGGCTTCTCTTTTTCCAAGAGTGACAAAGGGTTTCTTTAAAAAGCTTTTGTTCCATGCTGGCATACTGGGCTGTAAAACCTGGGCCCAGCCCTGAGCTGCAGTTCCTGCTGGTGTCTGTTATCCTTTTTCTCCTTTGGCCTTGGGGCAACACAGCAAAGCAGAGAGTGAGGCCCCTTCTGAGCCTTATGTGCTTGCAGCTCACCCCTGAAAGAGAGCTCAGGTGACTTTGTTCTCCAGCTTCATTTGTATGCCATGGATCTAAACACCAATCATTCCTATTGATTTCATTATGAATTTGCCATGTGGAACAGCAGCCAGAAGAAAAGGTTGTCTTGTAGCTATAAGCAGAAAAAAAACCACTCCCACCAAAATAACAACAGTAAAAAGGAAACCCAGAACTTTCCTTTGCATTAGATGAACATCTTGGCATGTTAAAAATCACCCTTGAGCACCTCCCACTGAAAATTAAATGAAAGCCTCAGTTTTGTCATGGAAGCTGAAAATGTTATTGTTTGTGGGCATTCTTGATGTTACAATATATCTCATTTAAAATCATAACAGATGAGTGTTCTCCAAATTGTTGGTTCAAATGAGATAATACTCCATCATATTTCTCTGTCAAACACAAATCCACATGACTAGCACAATATAAATACAATCACTGGCTGGTATAAAAGCTTCAAATACTATTTTAAATCCTGCAAGTATAGATGGTGCTCAAATTGACAGCGCAATGCTCTGTCAGTTCCCACTGCCAATCTCATTAGGGAAGTAAACGGCTCTGTCTTATTTTATCCTGTTCTTTACATGATTGTTGTGGTTTAATCCCTAGCCAGACAGCTTGTTCACTCACTCCCAGTGAGTGTTGCTGGGCTGAGAGCAATCGAGCCTCCCCCCCCCCCGGGGCTCTCTCCTTCCCTGCTCCTGGAGGAACGGGGAGGAGGATTGAAAGAGTACAACTCCCACGGGTTGAGACAAGAACAGTCCAGCAACCAATGTACACCACAAATCACCACCGCTACCACCACCAACAACAATAAGAGAAAATAACAAGGGAAGAGAATACAATACCACCGGCCAAGAAATTAGTACCACCCAGAAGCCCGTGTCCTTCCAGGTAACTCCCAGTTACATCCTGGGCATGATATGCTGTGGTATGGAATACCTCTTTGGCTAGCCTGGGTCAGGTGTCCTGCCTCTGCTTCCTCCCGGCTTCCACTCCTCCCTGGCAGAGCATGAGGCTCACAAAGTCCTTGACCAAACCAAAACATCATTGTTATCAGCTCTGTTCCCAAGCCGAAAGTCAAAACACTGCACTGCACCAGCTTACCAAGGAGAAAAATGACTGCTACTGCTGAACCCAGGACAACGATGCACTAAAAAAGGACTTAAAAATTCTAGTAAATGAAAATATATGGTACAATGAACAGTTAAAAATGTCAATTGAATTAGTTGTTGTGTGATATCTTTTCAGCATTCAATGTGAACACAGATGCTGCCTGTGGTTTATAGAGGTTTGTGCACAAGGAATGTGAAGTGGAACAAATAAGATTTGAATTTTTTTTTATAGCATTACACTGCAGATAGTTTTTTCTTTTTTTAATTAGCTCCTATTTCCACACCTTTGGCAACTGAATAATTCAGAGAAACTTGTCTTTCATTGTTGTTGCTGTTGCAGTGGCTTCTTTTACAGAGAAGTAGCTCTTACAAATGGCAGGCAGCTTATTTATCATTTAGTTTAGAAATGACCCAACAATTAAACAATTAAAGTCACAGGGAGTGTGTTATGGTCTGCTCAGGGTCTAGCTGCCAGATGTATGGTGACAAATTTATCCCAAGCCCTAACTGATGCCAGGACTGCTAAAAGTTTGCTTCCCTTTCCATGAGATTTCCTACATGCTCCACCAAGTGGAAAAGCCTGAAGAAGTCAGTTTGGTGGAGCAGGGCTCAGGGAGCAGGTTCCTCACCAGTCGCTCAGCTCATCTAAGGGGGGACTGGAGAGACTCAGTGCCAACGCAGCACTTCATCAACCTGTTGCTGCCTCCTGGCCTAATGTTACACCCTTAGCAATAAAACACAAGCTGGATATAAAATAGACACGAAGCCCATCACTCTCAGGACTTCAAAGCAACAGGCAATATTTTATATCAAAATAAACAAACAAATGCATGTAGACATAAGTGATGTTTATGCAGGAAGGGAATAGTCCCACCAAGTCTATTGCTAGAGAGCACAGCTTTGCACAAGTACTTTGTTGAAAAACTCCAGGGACAAGGTGTCGCATAAGGATTCCCTCGGGCTCCAAGCCTCCCTCTTGCTTCACAATGTGTGGGCAGGATACAGCTGTTCAGCTCCACTGCGTGCTCTTCTCATCCAAACTGTTCACATAATGCAAAAATTACATCCCTCAAGGCACTATGGAAATTCACATCCTAATACAGTTTCAAATGCCTATTTATTTCACAGCCCAGTGCAAATATTATATCTGCTCCAGAATCCACTGTTTCAAACGATACTGCAGTGCCTCAATTAAGTCTGTGGGATTTCTTTTGTACCTAAAAAGGACAAGGAATTTCTTAGCCTTTGCAGAATAACGAAAATAAGTATTTATTTAAAAAAAAAAACATAATAAAAAAAATCAGTGACATGTTCCCCCCCCCCCCGCCCCATTCTTTCAAGGTACATTCAAACTTCAGGAAACCTGTGAATTACATAAAAGGTCATTCTGGGGGCTCAGCAGAAAGGACTATTTTAGGTTAAGTATTGCTCTATAGCCTGCTCACCTACTCCACCTGAGCACTCCCAATTCACAGGAGAAACAAAAAGGATTTCTGCTGCTATACGTCATACAAATGCAACATGATATGAAATGTTTATAGATGGACTTGAGAAATTCCTAACTCAATCTTTCAGCACTGACATTAGTTTGAAAAGTGGCCCTTATGTTTTCAGCATCCATTTCAAGGCTGGGAAGCAAGAACAGAATAATGAGCTCAGCTCAGCTCAGGGGATCTGGGGAACCTCTTTCCAACATCAGCCCTGACTAACCAGGATCCTTGTGTTGCCCCGGGGAGCCATACAAGGCCACGTCCACAAATGAAGGGGCTTACACACTCTCCCACTGAATACAGATCCTGGCCTCACCACCACACTGCATCAGGGAGGGTTTGCAGTAAAAAAACATTGTTTACTGTCATGTGCAATCTGTCTGTCTCTTTTGCTCATGTCCCTCAAATCTGCACTTCAGAAATGTTCATATGTGTCCTTTAGCTCAGTTGTAGGAGAAAAAGGCATTTGCCAGGTTATGCAATAGGAAGTATGGTAAAAACTCTGATTACAAACCCAAGCTGTGTGAAATGGTCAACAGAGAGCCCTGGAACAGGCAGCCTGTATTAAGCCCCAGATTTAATTCAAGCCATCAGAAAAGAAAAAAAAAAAATAAAAGGAAAGAGGATAGTTGACATCTGGCAGCATCTGCCTTTTCAGGTACTGCCAAAATATTAGGCTTTCTCATCTGTTTTCCTCATTGGTTTTGCTTTGTTTTGTTTGGTTTTTTTTTGGGGGGGGGGGTGATTTAAATCCTACAGTTGCAATTGATCTAACATGCCAAAGGTCCTTCCTGATAATTAGTGATTTTCTTGATCTCCTTTTTTTTATATGCCCTGTCCTCAGATACCCATTGTCCCTCTAAATCTCTCTGCATCCCCTAAATCTTGATTAGATCTTGTAGGTTCTGTTTCTGTATTGCTTTCACTGCTGTAGGCTTTGTTTGCACTCCAGGTCTGTCATTCCACCAGGATCCAACTGTAGTTCAAAGATGCTCTTCTGTTCTTTGCCATAGGCTAAACTACCCTTTTACAACAGTTGTAGCTGCTGTCCCAGTCGTCTGTGAACTGCTGTTCACCTCAGCATTCATCAAGAGGTACTAATAGCAAAGAGTCAGTATGAAACATATAATTCTGGATTAAACCTAAGGAAGAAACTTGGGCTTCATGATATAAAGCAGATTCAAGCATTCGGTTCAGGAATGGAATGGAAAAATCTAATTTACAGTTTGTCCTGGGTTCAGCAGTAGCAGTCATTTTTCCCCTTCTTGGTAGCTGGTGCAGTGCAATGTTTTGACTTTCAGCTCGGGAACAGAGCTGATAACAAGGATGTTTTGGTTTGGCCAAGGACTTTGTGAGCCTCATGCTCTGCCAGGGAGGAGGGGAAGCCAGGAGGAAGCAGAGACAGGACACCTGACCCAAACTGACCAAAGAGGTATTCCATACCACAGCACGTCATGCCCAGGATGTAACTGGGAGTTAGCCGGAAGGGCTGGGGGACTGCGGGGTTGGAGGAGGTATCGGTCAGAGCTTGGTCGGGCTGAGGGGGGGCAAGTTATCGGTCGGCTGGTGGTGAGGTGATGTATTCTCTTCCCTTGCTATTTCCTTTATCATTATTATCACTGGTGGTAGCAGTAGTGATTTGTGTTATACCTTAGTTACTAAACTGTTCTTATCTCAACCCGTGGGAGTTGCATTCTTTTTCGATTCTCCTCTCCGTCCCTCCGAGAGCAGGGGGAGGGCAAGAAAGGGGGGGGAAGTGAGTGAACGAATTGCCTGACTGGGTTTAAACCACGACACAGTTTTACGCTATATCAACACATTATGGAAGAAGGACCTAACCCAGACCTGAGGTTTGGATGTCTCTGTGATTTAAATCATTAAATCATCCTCCTGTTTAAATGCCCACATCACATATTTAGGGGCACAGGAAACAGCAGGAACATTTCACACTATTGACTGCTTCATGGTTAAGCCATGGCACAGGAGGACAAGACAGAGGAAACCTAAATCCAGGACCTAAGGCTGGGGCAACCAGTTAGAAGAGGGGGAGCCAACATTCTAGCTGCTGCTTTCTAAAGTTTCTAGAGACTAAGGCCAAGGCAGAAGTCTTCACTCTCCTACATGACCTCACTTGCCCACAGTTGCACCTGGTCTGTCAATCTCAAAATCAGAGATTTTGCTTGCTCTTCAGGTAGCCCTGTAAGCTGTTTCCTACCTGGCTGCAAAGTTTCCTAGCATCAGTATGTTATGCAGAAGACGGTTTTGGACTGTCAGCTCTCTGTAGCAGTGGTAGGTGTGTTTTCAGCATGTTTAGTTGAATTAAGACCCTCAGGGCAGAGGATTTCGAAACAGAGAAGCCTATATTTTTGTAAATCAACCAAGCATAGGTAGAAGGTAAACACCCTTCTCTTGGCCAAGATAGCAGTACTCCTACCCTGAAGTATAACAGAATCAACTTATTAAAGACTCTTCAAGAACATTTACACTCTTTTAGGGTATCTCAGATTCTGAGCTGCTTAGGAAGAGATCTGCTTGGTCACTGGTTTTCAGTGAGGATCTAGAAAAGGTCTTCCAGACTACACAGAACAACAGACACGGTAAACACTTGCGAGGAGGGAGGAAAGGGATCTCTCGGCAGACATCTCCATGGGAAGACTGAATAAAAGGTGGCACATTATGAGGAGAATACTGCTTAAAGCAAACCAGACACCTGACACAAAACTCGCCTGCCCTGCTGCACGTTACCAGCCACTTACTGGCATTCTAAGATAGGGTTTGACATATGTTTTTCTTCTCTAACCCCCCACCAAGGAAAGCAGTTTGTCTGCTGGCTGAGAGCCCCTTTGGAAATGCTGGCAGGTTCCCTTTTGACTTCCTTTCCCCAGCGTACCTTGCCCTGTGTTTTTTTGGCAGCAGAAGTGGTGACTTCAAAGGAAGCAGTGGGAATGAGCTTTAAAAGGGTGGGCACTCAGTAGCAGCCACATTAGCAGCTGACTGTTTCTGAGAATTTGTTAAAAGAGAGTGGCCTCAGTAGCAAGGAATACATTACCAGGTACAGGGTACTTACAATGCAGAGAGAACAGCAGCCTGTTCTTTATCAGCTGCCAGGCTGGTGACTAGCTTTGGCAGACCAAATCAGGAGTCTTGGGAACAAAAAAGGCAGAATTTTCTGCAGTGTTTAGATCCTGCATTTGCAGACTGTCTTGCTAGAGACAGAAAGAGAAGAGGGAGATTACAGTTGTGATAATTTACATAGCAATGCCAGGTTTAGCGAAGCTGGATTCCAATTCACCTGGGAGAGGGCATTTGGATAGTGCCAGCTGTTAATGGAAGCACACAGGGCATAGAGAGGCAATGAATTGTACAGTAGTGACATATACTTTGGAGAGATGGCACAGGAGTATCACAGTGGCAGACTTTTAACAGCTCTGGGTCTTCTGGGCACACCCAGCTTTTCTAAACCCATTCAGTATAGCTTCTAACACAATTATCACAGCCACATTTTCAAGCCAACGTTATGTCAGAAGCACTCAGTATATGGAGCTCTTTGGAAAATTGGCTCCTACTTTTTGGCAGTAATTGAAAGCTGAGCTCTTAGGAAAATGGGAGCTCTAAATGCTTGGATGACATTTCTCAACTTTGCTCACAAATAGGAGAACCTGCCACAAAGGCAATGACATCAGCTATCTTTTAAGTATATCACCATCAGACAGACTATTGTTACATTTGCTCTTCTATTTCATCTTCATGAGAACTATAAGGCAAAGTTAGCAAAAGCAGACTGACAAACCACTTCAGCATTCAGATTCAAATATTCCCTGTTTTAATAGACAGCTGTATCTAAACAGAAACAGTACTGATGTGCATGTAACAGTATGTGCCGTGCATGTCTGTTCCTTTAAATGAAAGGAAACACCAGGCAGTTATCTCCATCATCATTTATTATGTGACATAGGATGAACAATTACATACTGTGCAATAAGTTAAGTGAGGTTTTGATTGCGGCTGCATTTATGGATGGTTTATCCTGACCTTTCATAGCCTTAAAAACTAATAACTGAAGCAAAACGAAGTTTACCAGCTCCTTTCAGAAACTAGCCATGTGAGCACAACCAAATCCCAGGCTTTACTAAAGCCTGGACTCCTGAGCTAGTGAGGAACTGAGTCACTTCCCATGTCAGATGGTGATGGACAATGTCTTTTCTTTTTGACCAAATTAGCAAAAAGTGTATAGGGCTTATAGCTAAGGGCAAATCATCACCTTAACTAAATTACACTGAGTTTGCAGCTTTCATTGTCTGCATACTTCATTCATTAAGACAATAACAACTGTTGTGATACCTTGAATGAAGAATCTAAGAAATGTGGTGTATCTAAGAAAAGTTATATAGAAATTATGCTTGATAAATGTCATCTAAAAAGGGAGAGCTCTAGCTTACAGAGATACCAATCCTATGGAAAGATTTTCTTATGCAAAGAGATCTGATTAAGTCCATGTATATGCTACTTACAGAACTATGAACAAAACATTAAGTCTCAAATTTTCTTCCTCTTCGTTATACCACCATGGCTTTTTGGAGAGGTGAATGAGATGACAAGATATGAGAGATGGTATTTAATACAGTTTTCACATTAACATTTTTTTTGCTGGTCCCCTGAAGATCCACAGCTATCACTAGGACCCTAATGCAGAACTTTCTCCATTCCAGAAAACTTGAAATAAGAGCTGCCTCGCCCTCAAGTGTCCTTTGCAAGCCACTGATTTATGGGCTTTCATGTCTCTTGCAATCAAGTGATTCCTTTCAACCCTAATGCATCCAGGAGGCAATCATTTGAAGTAAAAGACTTGAAGAATCACTACCAAGAAGCTAACTCTAATTATAACCTTTTTTTCACTATAGCCATGTTTGTAAACAGACAAATGTAAAGCTGCTCTGTTTCAGCTTATTTCAGACATGAAGGAAACAAGATACTGTCTTAGGTTCTCTCTTCTTAATTTTTCTTTTTCCAAACAGGAAGGCACTTTCTCAAAGCCTGCCTGCAGCAAGCCCTGTCTACCTGTGGTCTACTTCAGAAGAGTGGCTTTTCAAGGCCTCTTGAAGGCTGCCTCATTCCAGGCTTGGTGACAAAATTGCCTACAGCAATACTTAGCCAATTTATTTGCCACCCTCAGCTACAAAGGCAAAGGAGCAGACACGCCTCAGATTAAACTCACCACATACATTCAGAGAAGTTGGTTGTTGTGATCCGACCCAGAAAAGAGAGAGAAAATGCACATATCCGATGAGTCTGCAGGCATCACTCCTTGCAGCTGCGCAGCTGTCCTTCACACATGAAAGAACCAGGTTTAGCTACTAAACATCTCTTTCAGCTTTTCTTTCTGTACAGCTACATTGAGGTTTCTCCAAACCACACCTCTGCACACCATTACAGCTGCCTCAGCAGTTGTAACTCAACCTGGCTCCATGGATTTCAAATGCCTTTTCCACCCACTGGAGAATCTGTCTGCAAGTTGGAAGTATTTCCCTCTCCTTCTACCCTGCCTGCAATGCAAACACAAACATATGCATCCTCATATATGGTAAATGGAATGAGTCCAAAAAGTTTTTCTCAGCTCTGGTAGCATTATTATTATTTTTCTTACAAACTAACTCGCAAAGAATACTTTTGAAAGCTTTCCAATGCAAATGTTCCTGGGGCAAGAGGGATGAATGAACAATTAGCTAGAGCTTGATTCAGCAAGAACTTTTAATGTGGAGTCCTAATTAAAAAAAGGGCTCCTCCTTCTCTTCTTTCCCTCCTACAGCTAATGTGTACTGTATACACTTGTGCATTACTGTCAGAAACAACTCATGTCTGTCACGTCACTGAGTATGTAGCAGCTTCTGCAAGGAAATAGAAATGTGCTGGTCTGGCATTTTTGATAATGACTTTCCCCTAGCAAGTCAGTGGAAGATAGCCATTTTCCCTAGTTCATGTAGTTTACTGAGGAACAGGTAAGGCATGCCAGAGGAATATCTGCTGTTTGGCTGTGTGCGTGTGAAAACTGCTGGGAAAACCAGAAAGAAAGGATCCTATCTTGTGGTAATTAAGGCAAGGGGAAAAAAAGCGGGGAGATGAAGAAGACGAAACCTTTGGTTCCTGTTTCATAGTTTCTCTGGGCCTTGAAGTGGTTAAATTAAAAAGCTTCTGATATCAGAATCGTACAAGGGCAGCATCTCAGATCAGACAACATCATTACAATGAGAATGATCACAAAATAGAATGCTGGGAAAAGGGGTCTAAAAATAACAAAGGCTTCTGCTTTAACTTGCTAAAAAAAAGGTAATCACCAGAGTGGGATTTGATGTAGTCAGCTCAGATAGGCCTACCTTTACTCTGAAAAACAGAGAAACTTTCCACTAGAGAAAGTGCAGTTGCGCTGTGTGAGGTGAATTTGCCACAAAGAATTCAGGAGAAGACCACGAACTTTGGCCATTCTATCATCTGTAGCAAATTCAGAACATCTCTGAGCATTTAGTGAGTTCTGCAGGACTCCCTAGTAGCTATCCGGGTACAAGCAGATACAGGGCCATTTTCTGAGTTTATAGAATTCTAGGAGCCACTATGATCCAATTCTGACACATGTACAATGTTTAACAGATGGAATCTCTCGGTGCCTTTGCAATATAAACCACCATAAGACTGAGGTACTATCTCTTAAATTAATCTCTCCAGCAAAAAGTTAGCAGTGGTGGGCTATTAATATGTTTCAGATAACCATACTATCTGAGCATCTTCTGGGTAAATAAGACTTAATGTAGAGTTTTCAGCTAATTTCATCTCATTCAACTGCCTCTTTTCCTTTTGCAAGGCTTTAAAACTTCTTGGCATCTAGGCTGCTGTTGCAAAAAAAAAATGTTGTAGTTAAAGTTTTTTCAATTGTCCTTTCTACTGGATTTGAAAGACACAAAGCTGATGGAGTAAAAACTGCTCATTTGACTAGATACAGTTTTGAAATATATTAATAATCCCCAAGGATACTTGGATGAATCCTAAATTCATATATAGGATTGTTGATGCTATTTTTTTTCTAAATTCTAGATTGATAATGCCCTTCATGAAATGGTTAAATGTAACCATAGTTGTAGAAAAGATGCCTTATCAAAGTCTGTTTCCTGTCTTTGATAAGCAACACGGGATCTTCCTATAAAGCATGCATCAAATTTGTAACATACCATAGGCTGACTTTATTAAAGAAAACTATTAATTTCCAAGTAAATGAAAAATATTTTTAATCATTGCCTTTGAACCACTTAGCACATTAACTTGTCCCTCTGAAGTCATTTACTTAAGTGTGCCCTCAGTTTGCTTAATCCATAACTGGTCAATAATATATTAATATTACAGTCTCATTTTGGATCTAAGCATGTCTGAGCCTATTAAACTGTCACCCTGGATTTACTTGCAGGGAAAAATTATCTGCATTCAGAGATAGAGGGAGAAAAGTATTAAAGTGAATCAAGCACTAATGAAATTAATCATAATCATTGTAAGTACTTTCAACTGCTATCACCCAGTGAGAGATGCTGCTACAGGAAAGTCTTCTGGCTCTATTGTTTTTACGGTTGAGCTGTGGAGCATACTTTAGCTTTTGTTTGTTCCAAAGAGACCAATAACACTGTGGTGATCGTTTGGAATCTTTCTTTTTTTTTTTTTTTAACTAAGAATCAACCTTAGAGGCAACCTTGAAATACAAGCCACTTAATGCAAAGCTTGTTCTACTGAACCAGTTTAATGTAGGTCAAACCTACTGTAGTTTGTGTTATAATTCAAACTATGAGACTCCATCTCTTGCTGTTTACTTTTATTGCACTGCTCATGAACCTAGTATGTATCTAATTTACAGGTCCAAGACAATAGGAAAGAGCAAGTCAGGAGAAAAATGATCCATATTCCTGCAGCATAAAGATATATTTAGATGTACAGAGCCAGATCCTGAGTTGTATAAATCAGAATAGGTACATGGTGCATTAAAGCCAATAAAGCTATGTAGCTTTATATTGGTGCTGTAAGATTATCCTTTACAGCACTCATCTTAATTTATGCAAAAATTTTCTAATCCTTCAATAATAACGCTTGAATTAAAAAATGCTCTTTTTTCCCTTCCTACTGCTGGGGTCTGTAGTGGCAAGACACTAATCTGCATCCTGTTTAATACTCCATGAAACTTTTGAAGGGTTTCCCCACGTATTTTCTTTGAATTCTTCAGTTGTCTAGAAAACTCTGGTATTGAATAGATTAAACAGTTGAAGAGAACCTCTGATAAAGAGAACATGACAATGGGAAAGACACAAAATAGCAGCAAATCAAAAGCAGTTATCTCTAAAAACAAATTCATTGCTATGCACAATTAAGAAACATTTGACATTTAAAATATATTTGATCAGTGTTTTGGCTTACAGAATTGCTTAAGGGGCACTGTGATGTGCAAATTAAATTGAAATTAAGGTTAAATATAATTCTTTGTAAAAGACTACATGGTTTAAATTACTTAATTATTTGGACAAAACGTTCTGTAATTAAATGTATACAAAAGAATGTGTCTTTTTACTAAGTACATTTGGAAGGGAGATGTTTATCAGCAAATGGTTACTTCCTCTCAAGATCGTAAAGATACTGTCATCACTCAGAAATGTGTAACAAGGAGGACAGTTAGTTCATACATTTATCAGAGCTCTGCTGAGGTTGAGTGGGAGTGAGACAGAGTGTTCCCGCATTTTGTTGTATGTATCTCTCTAGGTCCTGATTCTGCAAAGCCCTCTCATATATGCTTTGCCTAGAGTTCCTGCCTCCACAGGAAGGCATATACCATGGTGATTTGACCAGGCAGTCCTCTGGTCATGAAGAGAGCTGATAATTCACCTAATCCATTGTCTACTACAATGCAGGATCACTGTTTGCACTCCTCAGGACAAGACTTCTGCCTTGCTCAGATCCTCTCGTTCTGTAAGTGTTCCCAGGCTTCAGAAAGGATAACTGCTAGAGTTACAGCCCATGTGAATAAGGGGATGAGAGTCTGGATCGCTGGGGTTTGTTTAGTCTATTTTTAAATGTGTTGAGTGATGGGATTTCACCATCTTTCTGAGGGAGACTCCTCCTGATCTAGCTGATGTCAACAGCAGGATATCTTTTGCATGGTACTGGACATGACCTTTCCCTTCGCTTTGTCCATTACTCTTTGTTACGTTCTTTTTTACTTAAGCATGCCTCCATTAATATTCACACACTTCAGTATTTCTGTTTCTTTCTCCAGAGCAATTGCTCAGTCGCATAAACTGTAGCTCTTTCATTCTACCTTTGGTGTCACTCCTTCTGCCTCCATTCTGCTTTAGGAAGGCCCTTTCCACCTTTTTCTGCCTCCCTCCAGTTCACCAAGTCAGTTTAAATCTGCTGTGGGTGGCTGACAGACAGAAATGTCAGCCTTGCTTAGGGCTCAGAACTCTCTGCAATCAATTTAATATTGCAATACAGGCATAATGCACTCAGATTGTTCAATTCCTGCTCATGAACCAATGTGTTGCTCTCCAAAGGGCTGGAAATTAAGTGCTGCATAGTGTGCCTAAGCTTCACAATGGCATTCACTGCAGCAAATATGTGATGTGGAGCAGTTCCTTTGAAAAAAAAAGAATTAACAAGGTCATATTGCTTAAAATTCTGAAATTTCTAATATTTACCTGGAATTATGCATATATTTGTGGTTTCCCAGGTTGGAAAAGTAGCGTTGCTCTGCATGTCTCACCCTCAGTTGTAATATCTGTCATATTTAAATTGCATGCTCATTAAAAAAAGAACACGGATGCACTAAACTTGTTTCTGGTGGGCCCAGAGAATCTGAACTGCATGGGGGGGGGGGGGGGAATGTCTGTTTTTCACACGTGTCAAGGAGGGATTTTTCAAAGTGAGTGTGAAATTAAAGGCAGCTCATCAAACTTTCCCACAAGTTATTTTACAATCCATTCTTTTTATTCAAATTCATTCTGCAGAACATGAGATTACTTAAAAAAAAAAAAAAGGAAGAGAAGAAGAAGAAGAGGAGAAAAAAATAAGTATTTTTTACTAATAGTCATAAAAGGCAACCATAAATCTACTGGGGCCAAGCAGTGAGTCTAATAGTGAGTAAGAACACATGTAATCAATATGAATGTATTCATTTGTATTTTCCCTCAGCCACAATCAATATGCATGTTATCTCAATGCTGAATAGGAAGGCACAGCTTTTGCCCCAGTGAGTTTACAGTAATTCAGCAAAGCTCCTGCTGAGTTTTGATTGAACAGTAAGTTCAGCTCCAGCTAGACAAAATGTGCAGGTATGCTAACAGAGAGCAAAACAAACAAAATTGGGAGTTGGCAATTCCAGAAAAGAGCTGGGTGAAGGAATACAAGGGAGGAATGGAGTGCTAAGGGGTGACTTTGAAGGAGAAAGAGAAGTGCTGCAGCTATTTCTCTAGGTGGCTGAAAAGATCCCTTTTGCAGAGCATAAGCAAACTGTTCTAAACTTTGGTGCAGCCTGGAAGAAAGATTCAAAGGTGATCTTTGCAGCATCATAAGGAGGAGTTGCTAACATGCACGGAGCTGACATCTGCACAGCTTTGACCTTCATGTGACCCCTCCAAATATTCATTTACTGTGTCATCCTTAATTGTCTCCATAGTTCCTGTCCCAGGGCTACAGACACCCAGAGAGCATAAAGCAACACCACCAGAGTTTCCAAAGCAGAGAAGGAGGAGACATAGGCCCTGAGGAAATCTGGAAGTTCTCTGGCTCCCGTTATCTCACCCCAGAACAAAGGTCTCTGTACTGAGGTGGTGCAGATAGCTCACAGGAAGCCTCTGCTTTGCTCCCCACCACTAACACTGCTGAGCAAGCAGCCTGTTGCATTCTCAATTGACTTTAATTTGCAAATAGCCTTAAAGCATTTCAGAAAACAGCATGGGATATTTATTTATTTCTTTTTATAATGGTAACAAAGGCTTGGCTGTCTGTGTAAGGCCTGTAACACAATCGCTGAACAACCAAACAGTATACAAGGTGTCATGCAGAAACAAAGAAAGAGGTCATCCTGACCACAGGAGGGAATGGAACCAGAGAGAAGCATTCATATTCATTAAATCAAGCTTCTGCATTATCATGTCTGGACACAGAACCTACCTGGGGCACTAATAAAAATCCAAACAAATGTTTCATGTGCTCTTGAACTTACCTGGCAGAGCAGTGGCTGTGTCTCTCAATCCACCTAAGCAGGCAGCCTGAAAACTGTTCAAAGATCAGTTAGGTGTCTAACTTTCACTGGTGTCCTGGGTTCAGCAGTAGCAGTCATTTTTCCCCTTCTTGGTAGCTGGTGCAGTGCAATGTTTTGACTTTCAGCTCGGGAACAGAGCTGATAACAAGCGATGTTTGGCCAAGGACTTTGTGAGCCTCATGCTCTGCCAGGGAGGAGGGGAAGCCAGGAGGTAGCAGAGACAGGACACCTGACCCAAACTGACCAAAGAGGTATTCCATACCACAGCACGCCATGCCCAGGATGTAACTGGGAGTTAGCCGGAAGGGCTGGGAGACTGCAGGGTTGGAGGAGGTATCGGTCGGAGCTTGGTCGGGCTGAGGGGGGGCAACACACGGCCGGCTGGTGCTGAGGTGTTGTATTCTCTTCCCTTGTTATTTCCTTTATCATTATTATCATTGGTGGTAGCAGTAGTGATTTGTGTTATACCTTAGTTACTAAACTGTTCTTATCTCAACCCGTGGGAGTTGCATTCTTTTCGATTCTCCTCTCCGTCCCTCCGAGAGCAGGGGGAGGGCAAGAAAGGGGGGGAAGTGAGTGAACGAATTACCTGACTGGGTTTAAACCACGACAGTTCTTTTTGGCGCCCAACGTGGGGCACGAAGGGTTGAGATAACGACAGATCTGACCGGATTAATAGTCACTCGTCACAATGCTGATTTATTGGGTCTCAGAGTTGTTTTGCTTGATCTCACAGCTTCAGAATGTTGTAACTTACGTAGAGCCGGTATTTGCTGTGATAGTGTTTATCAAGTATGGGGCCTGGGCTAAGGTTCTTGTCTCACTGTGCTTTATGGCAATGGCTTGTAATACGGGCGGGCTCCAGCAGCAGGGCGGGCTCCAGCAGCAGGGCGGGACGGACGTGGCCGTGGACTTGTACCTGGCCGTCCGGCTGCTCTTCACCGTCCTGGCCCTCACCCTACTCTCCATCTTCGTGAGGCTGCGGGGAGCCGAGGGGGAGCGGCCCCGGGAGCCGGCGGCAGCCGAACCGGCCCGGGAGAGCGGCCCCGGGGACCAAGCGGCGGCGGGAGAGGGGCCGGAGGCCGCGAGGGGACGGCTGCCGGTGGAGGAGGTCGGGGCGGTCGAGGAGCGGAAGGAAGGGGCTGCAGAGCAGCGGGAGAAGGCGGCGGAGAAGCCGAGCCCCGCGGAAGAGCCGAGCCCGGCGGCCGAGCCGAGCCCCGCGGAGGAGCCGAACCCTGCGGCCGAGCCCAGCCCCGCGGCCGAGCCCAGCCCCGCGACGGCCGAGAGCATTCCCCGGAAGCCGCCTGCCGAGCCCCAGGAGGATGCAGGAGACCACGCAGCATTTCCCGGCAAGGCGGAGGAGGAAGAGCTGGACTCAGGAAAAGAGAAGCTGGCGGTGGGAGAGTCGGCAAGCACAGCGTCTACACCAGCCCCAGTGACAAGTACAGCAGCTACACCAGCCCCAGTGACAAGTACAGCAGCATCGTTTGAGAGTTCTGGAGGTTTTGAATGGCCTTTGGGTATCTTTGGGACCTGCCTGCTGATTGTGATGGGGATCAGCATGTTGGCACACACACAGACTGTGTTCTACCCACAACCATTTTGTCTGATCTCAAAAGTTAAGCAGAGTCGGGTTTGGGTCTTGTCTGGGGTTAGACGACGATACAGGGGGACCAAGAGGTTTTCCCCAAGGCTGGACAGTCAGGAGTGGCAGGGTGTGTGTGACAGTATGGGCAAGTATCTAGTCCACTGGGCCCCTCCAGTGCTTTGGAAGCACCGGAGATGGAAGGCAGCTGTATGGAGTCCCCAGCAACAAGCTGCAGAAACTGCTTAAGGGGACAGTGAATTATTTTAAGCCTGGTGGGCCCATGGCACTTCAGGCCATCAGAGCAGAGATGCAACACAGAGATGGACTCATGATCGAGGGGTGGACTTAGCAATGGACACTATTGCCCAGGTTATTCACGAGTGTGAACACTGCACACAGTCTCTCCTGCTCTGGAAGACTTACAAGAGATGGAGCCTGACATCATGGACCAGATGGACTCAGCAGCTTTATAGGGACTGGTCCATGCACTAAGATAAGAGTGCACTGAGATAAGAGTGATGGTATATTGAAAATGTGGGATCTGAGCATGACGTGAATGGTATGGAATAAGGGGTGGATAATGTCCTGGGTTCAGCAGTAGCAGTCATTTTTCCCCTTCTTGGTAGCTGGTGCAGTGCAATGTTTTGACTTTCAGCTCGGGAACAGAGCTGATAACAAGCGATGTTTTGGTTTGGCCAAGGACTTTGTGAGCCTCATGCTCTGCCAGGGAGGAGGGGAAGCCAGGAGGTAGCAGAGACAGGACACCTGACCCAAACTGACCAAAGAGGTATTCCATACCACAGCACGCCATGCCCAGGATGTAACTGGGAGTTAGCCGGAAGGGCTGAGAGACTGCAGGGTTGGAGGAGGTATCGGTCGGAGCTTGGTCGGGCTGAGGGGGGGCAAGTTATCGGCCGGCTGGTGCTGAGGTGTTGTATTCTCTTCCCTTGTTATTTCCTTTATCATTATTATCATTGGTGGTAGCAGTAGTGATTTGTGTTATACCTTAGTTAATAAACTGTTCTTATCTCAACCCGTGGGAGTTGCATTCTTTTCGATTCTCCTCTCCGTCCCTCCGAGAGCAGGGGGAGGGCAAGAAAGGGGGGGAAGTGAGTGAACGAGTTACCTGACTGGGTTTAAACCACGACAACTGGTATTCAGGAGTGCTGGCCATTTACCTATTCTTTGAAGGCACAAACACACACAGATGTATGCACTTCTTTGTGTCAGACAGTGTTTCCCAATGGCCTCTCTCTTCCCAGGGAGAAGTTTCAGAAAACTTCCCCTTGATGAGCTCTCCAGGACTAATCACCATACCCTGCTTACCTATTCACTTCCCAGGCTGGTGATGTTCTAGTTATTACATCGTGTCTTGTCATGCCTTCAGTTTGTTAGCCTGCTAATGAAAAGACCTAATCCCTTCCCAAACTGGTTGGCAGGCTTGGCTAATGGTGCTGTGTAAATGAAGAAGACAGTTATTACTATGATTATGAGTGTTACATTAGTAATAACAAGGAACTGTGGTCAGGTATGGCAGATACACAGGAAATGAGAGAAAATACCTACCTGAAAAGTTTAAAGAACAACAGCTTTTCATTAAATGAGGAGAGAGATATGCATGTGAAACAGAACATGATCTCAGCAAAAAAATACTACTAGCATTAACTTCAATCTCAAAATTAATTAATTTTGCTGTGCATTTTAGCCCAGAGAATCCTGGCTCCCTGCAAGCATGCAAGCAAGCTCATGAACGACTCACAGGAATACTTGCAGGAAGGGAGGGTGAGCTCATATATTTGGTGATTCATATTCCAGTGAGAACTAACCTTCCCTGAGTGAAAGGACGATTCAAGGAGAGAGCTCTTCTGTGCCAGAGAAGCCAGTAACTAAGGAAGCAAGTACAAGAAAGCAAGTTAAAGATGGTCTTTTCCTACTGCATCCTCACAGCTTTAGGCAGTCAGTAGGTTTTCATTTCCCTGAAGAAGCCCAGATGGCACCTAGACACAATAGTACTCAGAACCCCACAGAAAGATCTGTCTCACCTTTTTTGTTTCCTCTTGAGCTATGACATACCAGTGGATCTGGGGCAGTTGCAAACGTATTTCAGATGTCAAAGTACAGGGAAAGAGAGTAGTGTAAAACCCACCTATAGTCCTGACTACAGCTCTCCAAGATACAGATACCAGCTTAGCTATCAGGTGGAGTTAGGTCCTTCAACTGGACAAGGAGAGCCGTAGATGATAGTGATCCAGTTATTGCCTCACAAGTGATGTGCAGGCTACAAGTATTTTTAAAACATGACACAGCAAATACTTTCAAATAGTGACCTGCTCACAGCAGATTTCTTTCAAAGAGGCAATATTTTTGTCTAGGGAATGATTCCTTGCATCTCATGCACCAAGCCTTAAGCCAAAAAAAGCCCACTCATGCCATGGAGAGCCTCTTACCACCTGCAAGGAGGTATCTGTAAAGTCCTTTCCAAACGGTAAGCAATTGAAATCAAAGCTTATCAAAGACCAATCCAGACAGTACTCCATTCCTTCAAATGCCCAACATACCAGCAAGATGTGAGTCAGAGAAGTGCTTCTGTGTCCTGCTTAAACATGCATGGAGAAACCAATCATAACAGCAAATATGTCAGATCAACCATCTATTCTATTGGCCTGTTTATTCTTTTCCATTCAGACATCTACATGAAACTCTCATCGCAATCCATCTATGCCCTGAACCCTGGCATATTTTTAACAAAGAAATACAGGAAGTTCATTATCTTCCTTTAGAAGATACAAATCTGCAGCTCAATATAAGCTTCAAGAAAACATATAGGATTTCCTGAACTAGAAGGTAATTTTTGCAGAACTAACAGCAGAGTAGTTAATACATCTCCAAGATTCTTGTTTGCTCACAGTCTGTTCATGGGACATCTCAGATACCTGAACAAGGAAATAGCTCTATTTCATGTCACCTGCAAAACATTAGCAGAAAAAATAGGGGAAGTGGAGGAACAGGAAGGTAAAGTCTAGAAGGAGTAGCAAAAAAAAGGGCAGAAATTATTTCACTTAAATAGACAAATAATAATAAAAAAAAAGCAAAGAAAAAAGATGCAGTTTCTTTTATTTTTACAGATGGCTAAGGCTTTAATAATAGGGATTCAGTGCTTGTACAATGGCATCTGCACAAACAACTGTAGTTGCCTTGTGTAAAACATACTGAATACAGCATCAAATTTGCTTGAAAGTGCTTTCACAGGCAGCATGGTCTAACAAAAGAATGGTTGATGATTTCTGCTAAATACTACAAAGCTTCAGACACATGGCAGTAGGATGCTCCTTACTCTCCCTTTGTCTAGGCACACATCTTAAACCTTGCACAATCTAAAATCTAATTTGTGGAGAGGATTTGGGGACCATTAGGGGGTGGCAGTGAAGAGGAATCTTCATTTACTTGCCTGGCTATGGAGCAGGCCGCATGGATTACCTTTTATTTATGCCTACTCTTCTCTATTTGTGTTTAAAAAGCCTAATATGCCCTATCAAAAAGGATTATGTGTAATTGGCTTGATGCTCATCTCCTTGAAACTGATGCTGGGAGGCATACCAGTGTATTCAATTTAGAAGTTTGCATGTAGAGTAGCACCCAATAAACATCCCTGAAAACCAATGAAGTTATACATTATACAATTTCTCTGTTGCCTCTATTTATTTTTTTTTCTTTGTGCAGAGAAAAGGTAGAACATTTCTCTACTTGACTAAGTTCACTTAGTGGAGATTTATGGCCAAGTGTTGCACTGTGTTTTTGGTATTAACCTCTTAGATCACAGCAAGCAGCTTTTGAAGTTGGCTGTGGGCTGGAGAAAAGTTCTTTGTCAAGAGACATACCATGTTTGCCTCCTTCCAAGGGGATGCTGAGGGCAGAGGGGGGAGCAGGAAGGTCACTCTATTCTGTCTTCCGCCTCATGCAATAAATATTAATCAGAGATGATTATTGAATGCAAAAAAAATAATAACAAAGGACTCTTCCAAGACTTACAGCTTGCATATATCTTGTTAAATGATTAAAGGAAAGCAGGGTTAGGAAAGAATGACTCTGACAGATAGAATCTCATGTGTTTTATTCCTAGTTGTGCTGCAAAGAAAACAAAATTATTTAGGGCTCTATTTGCCCTTATTTCTCCCTCCTGTTCTGATTTCTCTTGACCCTTCCAGCAATCCCAGCAGCCCTGTTCCTGGAACCACACTGCCAGGTCCCCCACTAGCAGCAGCTGGTTTTGCTCCCTGCTAGAGAATGTGTGGTTTTTCTTCCAGTGGGAAAGTGCAGCAGTGCTACTTCTATTAGAGAGCAGTAGAGCAAGTAATTTCAGTCCCACCAGTCAGATGAAGTGGAACTTGCACACTCTGCTTCACAGGGCAAAATCTGGCTGCTACAGCTGGACCTGGGAAGTTTCAATTTCTCTGATTAAATTTCCTTATTGAAATAAAAAGAGAAAGAAAAAGTGAAATGTGTCCAATAAAACAGGTTGGAATCAGACCATGGACTTCATCCCAGAGTGCAGCTTTTCCAGGCAAGGACCAACTAGATCTGTAGCTTTATTTCTACCATTATTGGGACAAAGGCATTTTAGCAAAATTCACATCTTAGTGCAGTTTCAGGTAATGAATGTGCCACAAGATGCAGAAAGAACTTTAATTGACAACTCTTCTAATTGTACTACTTTAAATTCTGGAAATAATCAAAGAAACTATTTGTAAGCATCTAGAAGATAACAAGGAGATGAGTTACAGCCAGCACGTATTTGTCAAGAACCAGTTGTGTCACACTAACATAATTTCCTTCCCCCACAGGATAATAGAACTTGCGCACATGAAAGAAGCAGTAGATGTCATGTATCTTGAGCTTAGTAAATTTTCTGACACAGCCTCATATAACATTCTGATAAATAAGAGAAGCAAATGTGAACTAGGGGAAACCTACTAGGGAGTGAGTGCAAAACGGATTAGAAAACCATACTGAAGAAAATAACTATCAATGGTTCATTGTCAAAGGCTGCATCAAGTGGATTCCACAGAGGTCTCTGTTGGCCTAACACTATTCATTGCTAATGAACTGGATGACAGAAGAGATTGTGGTGTTATTAAATCGCACATTGGCCATTACTGGGAGAGGTTCCACATCTCCCTCAGGAAAGCACCAGTGTACCAGAAAAGGAAAAAGAAGATACAAGTCAGTCAAGGTGACTGTTATGCTGTATTATACAGTGACCCAACAATAGTCTGCTACATAATAAAACTTAAGAATAATTTACTTGGTACTATTGTAGGCAAGATTCTGTGTGTTACACTTTGTCAGAAGGCAAACACAAAAAATTTAGGAGAATAAATTTTTCCTTTACTCAACACATGTAAAACCTCTAGGCACTTCATTCAGACTAAATTTCTGAATAAGGAAATTTAAGGAGCATGTAGGCCAGCAAAGCCCAAAGGAAAGCAACATGAATGACAATAAAATCTGGATATCTAGGAGAAGGAGCTTGGCCTGCATAATCTGGGGAAAAACATGGATGTAAAGCACAGCAGAAGTCTTTGAATCTGTAAGTGACTGCTGTAAAGAGAAAGCAGATAGTTTCTTCTCTGTGACCATGGTGAACAGGACAAGAAATAAAACTTTTCTAATTTAGGAAGAGAGTGTCAGGTTAGGCACTAGGTAAAAATTTCCAGTGTTGTAACAGTTGAACAATCAAATAGACTCTTTAGGGATGCTGTGTATTCTCTGTCACTGAGACAAGATCCATGTAGAACTTGATGTCCTGGAGTAGGGAATGGACAAGGTGACCTCTACAGACTCATTCCAATCTACTTTTCTATAATCCCATGAATTCTATGAATACTACAATTTAGCTGTGTTAAATAATTAAATTGTAAGGTAGAAAAATAATCCCCTAGATCCAGAGCTAAGCCTAAAAACACTAAACATGCTATAGTAAAAGGCCATAAATTTGCTTTTATTCCCTAAGGAGATTTTATTGCCACAAAGATTACCATACCAGAAGCCTCTTCTAATAGTTAAGTAACCCCATCACACTGGCAGGTTCTTTGATTCATATTCCGGAAGAAGTAGTTTATGTTTATAGAAACAAATTGGTTGGATCAGAAACAGGTTATGTCAATCTTGTGTACTCTATATGTCTCCAAACTATCTCTTTGTAAATCCTTATATCTTGAACAGCAAAACCACAGTTCCAGACCAGTATTAAAGGGCACTTTGAGTTATTTTCATCCTACTGCTTCTCACTATTACATTCAAATACCCTAGCACCAGAATGAAGACAAAGATGATGCAGCCAAGATGCTGGATGACCTAATCAGCTAATCAGAAAACAACGCAAAACTGTGCTGTTCTTCAGTGTCAGACATCCATATTTATGTAAAGTAGAAAGCACTTTATCCATAAATTGATGGAAAGAACACAGAGGGGTTTCATTTCTATACCATGAATACAACAGAGAGAAAGAGAAAATTTCTAATTAAAATCTTCCTAAGTGTAGTTTAACTGAAAGGAATAATTATTGCTGTAAGATGTTATACCAGTAAAGCAATCCAAGTTACCAACTAGAGTTTCAATTTTCTTTTTGCATCACCAAGTAGACTCCATAACACATTTTCATACAAATGCCTAGGTTTTATCCTTTTTCACCTGTGCTCATTATGGTGTTATAGAGGAATGAGCCCCTTTTGCTCATTTTGATGAGCAAAACCTGGTGGGGGAAAACAAAAGCCACCAACTTTCTGTCTGGAGTGAAACTAAACAATTCACTCTATGAGTTTAAGCTTCAGAAAAAAATCAGGTCAGAATGAACCACCCTTGTAAAAGCCTGTCCCCTAGCAGTTCATGGGGTTCACACAAGCTACATTTGTTCAAAGCAGTCCCAAGAGGACAATGCAAGCCTTGTTTTAGTACCACAGGATAGAAGGTGGTATCAAATAATGAACCCAAGTATTGCCCTTCTGAACTCAGCCCAAAGCACTTTAAAAGTTTTCTACTATAAAATAATATACCATGAAGTGGAAATCTTTCTGATATTTTGTCCTTTTAAGATATGGTAATATATTTTCCCTTGGCAAATATAACTCTGTTCTCATTGTGTGCTTTTTTTGTTTGTTTTCTGTTTAATCTGTGATGCATATCTGAATGGAATTTTTGCCTGTAATTCTGTAAAATTTACTCTGAACTGCTGCTTATGCTCTAGTGATCACAACTCTGTTTTAAGGACTGGGTCTTATTTTTTCAATCTTCTCTTCACTCTGTTAGAATATGAGGAGTAAGACGGAAAACACTTCTGCAAATTTAACACTTTGTTTCCCTGGACTTGTGTCTAGGGCTATAGGGATCTTGCTACCTCACACGGGCAAACAAGGAAATCATATTGCTGGAATGACAGACTTGGTAAATCTGACAAGCAGACAGAGGTGCACTGTTTGATATTTTTGCCATCCAAATTTTCTTTAGTTATCTACTGTGTTTCAGCTGTGACAGTTATAAAAGAAGGAGGCTCTGTACATCTACTTAACTGTGAAATCCTGAGTTATGATTTACATACCTTTATGTCAGGACAGATCTAATTATGGCTCTAGACCATAACCTCTGGCTGTTGCCCTCCAATGGTCTCTGGTTCTAATGAGTGTTTAAAACTGGTGCTGATTGAAGAAGCCCCCAATTTAACTCATATTCTACAGGAAATGGCTTGATTTGTTTTCTGTCCAAATTAAGCCTAAAATAACTCCTGAGAGTGATTTTAAACAGAAAAGTACACCAAAGCTAAACTGGCCCCTGCACTTGTAATCATTTAGCAACTTCCCAGGTGCAAAAGTATAGTATTGCGTTAACTGCTAAAAAGATAGTGTTCCCTGTGCAAGTTTACTCAGTCTGTTGAAGCTGCCTTCATTGGGAGCTCAGAAATTATAGGGAAAGTCCATCCTTCATCCATGCTTGAATAAGGTAAACCTTTAATCATCACGGGTGGAGAAATCATGTTCAAAATATGTCTTATATGAGAAGTGATTGGACTTGTAGCTCCTTTGGTTCTCACCACAGAGCCAGTGCACAGGATGCAGTCCTCATAAGGTACAGCACAAGTGAAAAAAATCTGATCACTAACAGGAAAGAGAGTAAGTGAGGTAAGGAATGGTGGGGAAAGCAATCTCAGAAAGAGGTGCAAGCTTCAAGCAGGTCATTCAGCATCATGAGGTAATGCCTGAGAGCTCCTAGCTCTTCTGTACATGGGACAAGAGCAATCCACATGTCTGGGGTACCCTGCCAGAAGTAAACTAGAAATGACTGAAGTCCCTCTGCCTTTGAAGTAAACATGGCTCTAAACATAAATACATAAAAGAGAGCACAGCTATTTATAGGAAATTAAATGTAAGTGAAACAGGATGAGCTTCCATGAAATAGCAAGAAAACAAAGAAGACAAAGCAAACACAGGACCTTGAGGCAAGCACAGTCAGCATTTGTAATATGGTCATTCACGACCATGCCTTGTACTTCTGAAAGCTCTTTATTTGCTGGCCTTAGAGTCTGCAAACATTAAGGATTTGTCTACAGAGAAGCTATGGCAGTACATGATTTATTTATTCTGCTGCCACTTTTGTCTCTGGTTGCCCTTCTGCTGTGTCAGGTCTGTTCACACTCTTTATGGATGTAGCATGTCTGTGTGTGTATATGTGGAACCAAACAAGGACTGTTTCAGAGCATGCCCATTCATTAGCAAATGTGCTCTATCTGTGCAACACACACAAGGTGCCTCCACACAGTGCAAATCCCACAGACAGAGTAACGACAAATTCCAGTTACCAATCATCACCAGCACGAACCCCTGCTTCACCCAGGTTTCCCTTGAAGCCATTCCTCATGGCTGTCCACCAAGATGCATGGGGAACCTGGGAAGATCTTGCCAAAACCCTCTCACTGGGAGCTACCGAGTTCTGTGTATTTGTAAATCCTGTATTTGGGTCATCTTCTGAAAAATCTGGGCTCAGTGCTTGACAATATGGCTCTGACATGTTTAGGATATGCATCTGGGGAGTTCTTCTAGCCTTTACTTCCCCATTTGTAAAGACAGATTATCCTCATTACCTCCTGAGCACTAGGAGCTACTGTGGGAATTACTCGTACAATAGTGATCTAGAAAAGAACATTTGTAAGCTATTGCAAAAGGAAATGCTTTTTTTTTATTTGTTTTAGCTTTTTTTTTTTTTTTCTTTTTTCTCCTTCTGAAGTTTAGTGGCTCAAAAGTGCTTGAAAAAGGATCCTGTTTTCTTAAAAAGCAGCTCAAGAAATTCAAGTACTGCTGTCATGGTACAGTCAATCCCAACATGTTGCAAAAGCCTTGTCACTACACATTACACACTTTGATGAGATACAAGTTGAGAGATCTGTTTCTAAATGGTTTCATGGGTGGTAAGTGAGACATACATGAAAGTAGTCCCTCTCCCTGTAAGGCAGCAGGTTCTCCCAGGAGATAATCAGGATTTTCTTCCTGAAACAGCTAGTGGATCTCCCTGGTTAACAGCCCACCACACATAGGAAAAGCCAGGGACATATTCTTCATATCTGATTACTGTGACAGCTCAGAGAAAATTGTGGGGTCTGGGAGACTTAGTGTATGGGAACCTGCACTTTGATGTTTCTATTTTGCCGCTACTTGTATATTTGTGTTTTCTTTCCAAAACTGATGGATTCATTATGCTGCACCACCTGCTTTAGACATTCGGCAGCTGCTACAGCAGAAAATGGATAGATATTACATTGTCACTGAACTAACTGAGCTATCACTTACTGCTTCCTTCCTACAAACGGGAAGACGATAGACCCTTTTCCCCTAGCATATTTCTTACATAGAGACGGTGCTTTGTTAATAAGCCAAGCCCAGTATTTTAACAACTGCAAGGTGAAGGGTTGAAGCAGTAATATGCCTTAAGGTCATGTGGCACACGGTCATATTTTAATTACCACTGCCTGAGGCCATCTCCACAGGTATGTTTCCTTCCTGCATAAAACATGAACCTGGGAGTGATTTCAAAACACACTGTCAAATAGCCTGTGACTCCAAAAGGATGTACACAGCATCAGACTTTAATCCAAGGGCAAATTCTGTTTCAATATTTTATCTTCTAGGCTCAGAGGGGTGAGAGAAAGAAACACTTTTCTATTGGTAAACTAATAATGTTTAGCAAAGCAAGGTGTATCATATGTTCTAGAGATCTTTCATTTCCTTAATAAATACCCAAGCATAGCAAGCTCTCAACACCAATATCCTTTCAATAAAAGGTAACCTTATATGGTCACTACACGATACATGATTTATAAGATGTCATGTTAAAGTAAACTCAAACTCACCAAACACACTGAAGGAAGGAAATGGTTTTCTGGCTCCATATGGTATTTTCGTGTTTCTATTAGAACCAGACTATTCAAACACACTTGATACCAGCACAGGTTTTATCTCTATGGGAAGGATAAAGAGGGTCTTACCCATACCATCTGTATCAATAGCATAAAAATTGCTGGCAACACATGAATGTGGTTAAAACACTTAAGGTCATCTTACTGTTGGGGATTAAAACAACATTGCTCCTGCAGAGTGGTTTGCTCAAAGATTTATCATGAAAGTGGATAATTGAAACGCTTTGCTAGCAAAATATCATGCAAAAAGAAATAGGGACATTTGAACTGGAAAGACCAATTCATTGGAACAACCTCCTTTAAAGTAGGATATAGCATTGCAGAAGTTGAAATCTAATCTTCGCTATCATACTTGATGCTTAAACCCAAGGTCCAGACTTTTTGTAAGGTCTTGTTATTCTGACTGAAGATATTATACTGCTTTCACAAACATCTTCAACCTATGAATGTGTTGTGCACCTTAAATAAAGTTGCTTATTTGTTATGGATTACCATTAAAAAATAATTAAAAAAAAGTCTAGGGCACTAAAATAATTTTTTACTGGCTGCTCCCTCCTTTCTCACTCCCTGGTGGATCCTTCAACAGGCTCCTTCAGGGACTCCTAGTCTCAGGCGCAGCTAGGCTCCACCCAGTCATCAGCAGAAGAAACCTGATGTACGTGTGGCCGAATTGTATTTTTCTTTCCCTATAGGGGGCAACCCTTCACCACCAGTGAACGAGGGGGCACCACATGGTTCAGCCCCAGGAACATGCTGCATCACCACAGCATAATGAAATCAAAGAGAGGAACAGATTTCAGCGCACATCACAGCAGGTCAGTCCATTTGCTCAGTAGTGTGCTGCACAAGGCTCACATAGTTGCTTTTTAAGTTATTTTTAAATTGTTGCCAAGCCATGCTGTTGTAAAGTCCAGCTGAGCTGAGAGCCTGCAATAAACAGTGAAGTACAAGATCTCTTAGATTTTGCAGGGGAGGACTCATCCCATATATTTTCAAGGGTGCTCTTTCACACTGCATCTTAGGTTACACTAATGTTAATTTCACTTTGCTTCGAGATTAATGTATTTATCATGTGCTTCTGACTCTACAAGGGTTTTGGTTCATTCACTTAGAGAGATAGACAGTAGTCATTAGTTAGCCTTGTGCATCTATAACTATTTCTACTTTTTTAGCACAGGTACCTTCAAGAACTGTTAATGAAATGGCAAAGACCCTGAAATGCTCTCAATTCTTTGAGCCTCAGTCACATCATATTACAAGGCTAATAGTGTCACCATTACATTAAAATGTTTAGGTATTACAACCTTCAGAGCCAGTACAACTTAACAACTTAAATACCCCCTCTCCCTCTTCTCTTTCTACGTTAAACACTATAGGACACAGCAGCTTTTCTTTGAGCTGCAAACACCATCTGTAGTTCTTGTGTGTAACAGTGCAAATGGTTTCCATTTAGCTTTCTATGTATCAGATGCATTCAGCTCAGTCAGAGCTACCAGTGGAGCCCAGAGGACAAAATACCTTCTTTCTCTCTGCCCTTTACAGTACACATTTGAAAGCTGAGTATGTGTTGATACATGGGGACCTGAGGAACATCTTCCTAGCTGCAGCAGGCAGTGTGTTCCCACTTGCTTTTTCATGAACTTGAGGGACTTCCATCCAGCTTTTTGGTTCCTAGGGTGCTTCCCAGTTTCAGAAATATAGTCTGGAGTTGGAAGAGAGTCGGAAATGTATCTGAAGCATCCTCAGCTTTCATAGTACAGTATCTAAAGTGAGGCATCTGACCCCAACAGGGTGATTTGGAGATCAGTACATGAATGTCCTGGGCTCAGCAGTAGCAGTCATTTTTTCTCCTCCTTAGTAGCTGGTGCAGTGCTGTGGTTTTGACTTTTGGCCTGGGAGCAGCGCTGATAACACCAGTGTTTTTAGTTACTGCTCAAATGTTTAGTCTGATCAAGGACTTTGTGAGCCTCATGCTCTGTCAGGGAGGAGGGGGAACCGGGAGGAAGCAGAGACAGGACACCTGACCCAAACTGACCAAAGAAGTATTCCATACCACAGCACGTCATGCCCAGGATGTAGAACTGGAGATAGTTACCCGGAAGGGCTAGTTCATTGCTGGGTGGGGCAAGGTATAGGTTGGCGATTTGTGAGGTGTTGTATTCTCTTCCCTTGTTATTTCCCTTATCATTATTATTATTGATGATAGCAGCAGTGATTTGTGTTATATCTTAGTTACTGGACTGTTCTTATCTCAACCCGTGGGAGTTACATTCTCCCCATCAGTCTGGGAAAGGGGGGGGGGGGAGTGAGAGAGAGACTGCGTGTCTGATTTATGGCTGACTGGGTTTAAACCACAACAATGAAGTACATCATAAAGCCAACAAGGAGAGTTGGAAGCCTACTCAGTGTGAGTCACAGTGTGGGGGGGAAGTTTGAACAAGAAATAGATAGAGGCTGAGTTGGAGCTGCCTGGTAGACAATAGGAAATGCTAGGCAGAGAGCATATCTGAACTCCTGCTGGTTTTCAGGAGCGTTGGTGTCCCTGTCCATGGGATTAGGGCACTTACCTGGGAACTAGCACATGAAACATTCAGACTTCTCCAAAGACTATACTTGGCCACAGGCTCTAAAAAAATCTGATTGTAGGGAGTCCATCAGGCACAATATAGGATTCCTGGTCTAAAAGAGCACAAACAAGAGGGCCCTGGTCTGTACTTTTGTGTTTACAAGCAGGAAACTCTGATCTGTGCTGGATTTTGTCAGAGAAAGGACCCAGGTTTCTTCCTGCTAGAATAGTATCATCATCTCAAAGCTCACCTTCCTTTTTAGGATGCCCAGTAACACCTGTTTCTACATCATGGCAATGCTACCTGCTGTCCTTGTGCTGAAGACAAAGCTGCTAGCTTGCTTGAATCTCAGCCTTCATCAGTTAAAGGTTGAAGAACAGGGGTCTTACTCCCTTCATCATTCCTCTAGTACAGTGCCAAGCAGACAGATCTAATCCACAGAGAAAGTCAACAGCATGATATCGAGAAACCTTCAGCTTCATCTGAGAAGAGGAAGAGGCTTGCTCATATCAGAATCATTTCAGTGTTGCAGAAGAGGAACGCAGGAGTTTGGGGATAAATCAAGCCTGTGCAGTAGAGGCAGAGTGGCAAAGGGAAAAATCTGTAAGGGGACCCTTTCTATAAGAAGAAACCTCAGAACAAACTAAGGAACCAGGAAACTACCAGGAAACTCCTTTTCTGCTCTTTCTCTTCAGCATATTGCTCTGTCAACAGCCAACACCTGGCCTTCCTCAAGTGATGGAAATTTGCCACTAGTGAAGTCAAGGCCCTGAGTTTTCTTGATAGTAGCTTTTGTGAGAGGATGTACAAGGAGTGAGGGCACATGCTGCCACATTGACATTGAAATCTCTATAGATGGGTCGTTTTGGCCCGCCTTAATTACCAGCATGATTTCTCAGTTAGTTATTCTGTGGGCTGACTAACAGGGATGGGTATTTTAGGTGGGCAGGGTTTTTTTCAGACTCGTTGTTGGTTGCTGCTTTGGTCTGCTTTTCTCTATAGGCTGTTTGTGCAAGCATACCTGGGGCAGCAAGGGGCTCCTTTAAAGCAGGTAGCATAAATTGAAGAATAAAAATTTCTACTAGCTGCTGGCATGGTCTTCTTTATAGTTTTTTCCTGACAAGATGTGAGTGCGCTGTGAGCTACGCTTGCAACTGTGTTCACTCACGCAGGATTAAAGCTACACTAACATAGTTCAGCACAAATTAATATGTTCATCCGAACTTCAGGCCAATTTTATTTCAGTGACACAGAAATAAAGTGACAGAAGCATCTGCCAGCAGTCTCAAGCACAGGACAACAGTATGCACGAACATTCAAAAGACTTCTAAAAAACAGTATTCTTCCTTAGCTTATTGTCTTTCTGTTTACTATGTTGGAAACAAGATTAAAATGCTTTAGTGTTTACTGAAGCAGCGTATATGGTATCTAGCAGCATGTTATTTTGTGCACACTGTTTAACATTCTTTATTGCTCTAACTCATGAGGTTTATTTGCAATCAGTGGAGGAATTCATCCCATCTACCATTTACTCAGCTATTATCAGCTACTGCAAAAGTGCCATGTGGAGAACAAGCACCAGTTATTTATGAGCTTTCACAAGCATGGAAACCCCTGATAGAAAATTACATTTTTAAGATCCTTTATTATTTATGGCATGTGTATGTCACTTATACAGTTGCACTCTGTATATACATTGCTCCGGATGTAACCCTGGAAATAACTGTAGCTACCTCATAGCTGCAATAAACATGGAGTTGATGGAGAATTATACTCTACCTAATGTTTTGTTCAAATCTTTATCAAGTCAATGGGAAGCCTTTCTGTCAGAGGGTAAAAGAGATCATGAAATTCTCCCAAACACCAAGAAATTTCCAACACAGAAGATCCAAAAGTGTTAGGCAGACAGTGGTCAGGAATAATTCAGATCACAGTTAGACAGATGTCATCAGAGAAGAGCTTCCTGCTCAGTGGATCATGAGCCACTCCACATGAGGATATCATTTGGCTTGATCTGAGTCAGAGACCAACACCCACAGGCAATTCCTGACTGTCAGCTCAGTGAAGGAAACTCTTCTAAATTCTCCAGCTAAATACAGGACAGTATTGTATGTTTTTGCAATATTTCCACTTATTCTGAATGACTTTTAAAGTTTGGTGCATTTGTACAGTTTATGTTCTCCTCCTCCACCTTAGTGAAATTTCTCCTGGTCTTTCTACCCAAGTAGAGACAAGGGTGTATATAATAGCTACTGCTTGTTTCAGATGAGCAATTTGAGCGTAAATGTTTAGTGCAGCATCATGTTTCATCTTCCCAGAACCTCGGTGACATCTTGTCTGGAAGACGTGGTTTGCATCACATCTCTGTATATGTATTCCCAGGTTTGATTATCCGAGCTCTCAGAGGAAATAAATGACAAGACCTGGGTACCTTTCCTAAGTAGCATTCTTATGGTACTTTTGCACAATCAAGCAGCACCTTTCATCCTATAATATATTTAAAATATCTTTTAGACAAAGCCTAATTTGATGAGGCTGACTCTGCAGCAGCAGGGAGCATGCATGGTACATTGGGCTTTAGAGTAATGATTTAGATCGCTCTACAGCATGTAGCACACATAAGCTTTGAAGCATAAAAATCATAAATGTTTAACCTACTTGATTTTGCATAAATGATAGAAATATGCTCTTCATGGTTTATTTTATTGTCTAAAAACAAAGACATTATCTCATGATGTGATGAGGTCTTTTTATGGTCTTCAGCCATGCTAGTCCATTTTGTTTTAATTGCCAATTTTTCACTGTATTAATTACTAATTATTATATATTTGTATACGTGACACTTCAATTATCATCATGTGATCATAGCTGTTTGGATTTAATATTGTCTCATCTCTGAGCCATTTCCACTACAAACTGTGCAGGCTTAAAAAAATTAGATCCAAACATTTTTTTTTTATTTTTTATTAAAAAGATTTTTCAAATAAGGAAGAATCTTACTTAAGCATCCAATTTGCAAGAAAATGTGAAGGGTCTTTGTAAGAAAAACTAAATCAGCATTGTTAATTTTTCCTTAAAGCAAGTCTTCAAGTCAAAATTTGGGGGAAGATATGATACTCCTAAAAAAAAGTTCATGCATACCAATATAGACATTTCCAATAGCAATTAAAAAAAAACAAGGAAACACTTCCCAAGAACAAGTATCTTAAAAATAAAACTGTGCATACTTTTATATTTACCTATTTTAAAAGTGCTCCAGAAGCCTCCTGTGGACTCTGAAAGAGGAACAGTCTTATGGATTGTTATTTTTCACAGAAGCTACAGTCTGCTTACTATGGTGGGTGTTTTTATATGACAGTCTTTCAGGACAGTGTACCCCTGCCTGGTTAGAATTAGCAAAGTCAAACTACTTGCAAAACACATCAGAAGCACAGTTCCATTTAGGCTTTGAGGATTTGTGGGTTTTAAAGCTTGGCTATTTCATCCTCACACTGTAACAAAATTATTTTCAGAGAACAATGAAATTCCTGAGGAATTTTTTGATGCTTTATTTCATTTGATCTTAATCTAAATTGAAAATTTCTACAGTGACTACAGGAATGATGGAGCTAAAGTGACTGTTTAAGCCCTGGTTTAAAACGCCGTACATATGGTTCATTAATTTGTCTCCTTGCCAGTCCAGAAAACATGTGGAACCTGCCTGAAGACAACTGAAGCAATTAGAAGACTGGAGACAACCCAAAACATGTCCCAGTGTCACACACACATGATCTCACCCAGAGAAATTATGTCAGTGTCATCTACAGAACATGTTCAGTCATATATTAGTATACTATACCTGAGCCTCACCTTGGAGGCTTGATCTAACATACACAGCTCTGCTGCAAACTAAGAGGCAAAGATAAATTCCTGCACTTTGTTTGAAATGCTGCTTTTCTTGACCTCTGGGGTATAGAAAGATTTAAGTAAATAGAATTTCTCTTTCTGTTTGCTTTCCTGTCCTGGAGAAATATGTATAAATCAGAGATCAAAGATCCGGTACATGCATTCAGCATAACGCTGACAGGCTGCAAAAGCAGAGCTTCTTCCTCAGTGTCTCAAAGAACAGTGACTTAGTAAGCCCCTGGGACTTTGCAGCACTGCTTCCTCCACTAGACTATACCCTGTGCGAGAGGCCTTTTCTAGTTTCATTTTCATTTCAGCGGTGTCTTTGAAAATATATATATGTCAGAATGAGTAGGTGGTAAATGGTTTATATTAGCTGCTACAAGATATTTTTGCAGCCTAGAGTCAGACAGTGCTGTCTGTGGCCTTATCTTGTCATCTTTCTGGAGGCTGCTAAATTCCCATGCAGTAGAGAAAAAGGAAGAGTTGCAAACTTTGGCTTCAGCTACCTCCTCAAAAGCCTCAACAAACTTTTTATTTGTTGTTTGGTTTTCAGTTAAGATTCTAGCAGAGAGCAGGATATTTACTAGTTTACCTATATTTTATTTGGTTTGAATGTCTCATCAGTTACCTCCTGATATCCCAGCTAACTGTGCAGGTACAAGTGAGCAAATAAGGTCCAGTGGGAAGATACTGATGGCTTTATAAGTTTGAAATACTCACGATGCATCACCTGCATGCTTAGGAGTGTAATGCTAACAATAAATATGATAATAGTTGTCACACATCAGTGAGAGAAATGTTGTGCTTCCAAAGCACTGAACAAATTGTATTTCCCTTTATTTATTCAGTGCAATAGATGGCACAAAAATGGTAGAACCAACCAACCGTTTTGACATGTTTACAAGGCTTTTAAATCATGAAATGGGTTATTGCAGTGCTGAAAGTATTTGGCAAATGCATTTTATGCACAGCACATTCTGCTTGAAGAGGCAGGCTTTTTAATTTACATTTGCTAGAAACACCTATGACGAAGAAGGATTGTATGTCAAATAAGCTACACCTTTGGTACTAAATTCAGTAACTTGCACTGTTGCATACAAGCTGCTTCACACACAACCACATAAGTAAACAAAGAGGAGGCATAAGAGTCAGAAGAAATATGCAAATGCCCACACGCCACCTTGCTGTCTGTGGCCTGATGTTAAGATGAAAAAAACACTGAAGTCCAAGCATGGCCAAGCCCTTTGTTTTGAGTGGTTCACAAACACACCTGATGGTGAGTTTGGATCCATAGATCTTAATTAACAAACCTTCTTTATCGGTCCTTCCCCACATCAAGAATTTGGGTTTAATATAACAAATCTGTACCATTTGAGCCTGATGTAACAAAATGCTAAATACTTCATGCAACATGTACCAGGTTTGTTTCATTTCTCACTTAGTTTCACAAATAACCAGTAAGAATAAAATCAAACCTCCCTGATTTCATGACTGAGAGCTGGTAGCAAATGTCTTGATGGACTAGGACCATTTTAAATACAACACACATCTCACCTAACTTGAACTGTCTAAAAGTGAAGCATTGTTAATCATCCATTGCAGATCATACATGCTTCTGTGTATGCAGGAGGTAACTCAATCCATTTATCTCATTCACTTATCCTTCTGGATATAACAAAATTATAGGATGGTTTGGGTTGGAAGCAACTGTAAAGATCATCTAGTTCCAACCCCCCTGCCATGGGCAGGGACACCTTCCACTAGACCAGGTTGCTCCAAACCCCATCTAATCTGGCCTTGAACGCTTGCAAGGATGGGGCATCCACAGCTTCTCTGGGCACCCTGTTCGAGTACCTCACCACCCTCACAGTAAAAATTTCCTTCCAACTATCTAATGTAATGTAAACCTATCTGCTTCTAATTTAAAGCCATTCTCCCTTGTCCTATCCCTACATGACCCTAAAAAAAAGCCCTTCTCCAGACTTCTTGTAGCTCCCCTTTAGGTACTGGGAGGCTGCTATAAAGTTTCCCAGGAGCCTTCTCTTCTCCAGGCTGAACAAGCCCAAATCCCTTAGCCTGTCTTCATATGAGAGGTGCTCCAGGCCTCTGATCATCTCTGTGGCCCACCTCTGGACTTGCTCCAAAAGGTCCTTCTACTGGGGCCTCCAGAGCTGAATGCAGTACTGCAGGGAGAGTCTCTCGAGAGTTAAGTAGAGGGTGAGAATCACCTCCCTCAGCCTGTTAGTCAAGCTGCTTTTGATGCAGACCAGAATACAGTTGGCATTCTGGGCTGCAAGAGCACACTGCTGGGTCACACTGAGCTTCACATCAACCAACATGATCCATTCTCTGCCCAGCCCATAGCTGTGCTCTGGATTGTCCTAACCCAGATGCAGGACCTTGCAGCTGGCCTTGCTGAACTTCACAGCATTTGCACGGGCTCACCTCTCAAGCCCGTCAAGGCTCAATGGCATCCCTTCCCTCCAATGCATTGACTGTACCACACAGCTTGGTGTCATCAGCAGACTTGCTGAGGGTGCACTCAATCCCACTGTCTATGTCATTGACAGAGATGTTAAAGAGGCCCAGTCTCAGCACTCACCCCTAAGGAATCCCAGGGACATAAAGCCATTGATAACAACTTCTTGAGTGCAACAACCAGCCAGTTCCTTATCCACCAAGTGGTCCATCCATCAAATCCATGTCTCTCTGGTTTAGAGACAAAGATGTCACATGGGACAGTGTCAAATGCTTTGCACAAGTCCTCTTCAGTCTGTAGAGCACTGAAGCAGTTCTGCAAAGGTACCTCAGGCTTCTGAAGTCTCTTGCTTCTGCAGGTTCTTGTTTTTGCAAGCTTTAAATCTGCTGCATTATTTCTCTCCCTCTTCTGTGTGTGATGCTGGGGGAGGTTTTGGCAGTGTTTTTTTTCTGAATGTGCTTATTGGTCTCTCTCTGCTGGCCATGGTTAGTCTTGAACAACTAGCTCAGCAAAGAATGGGATTCAGGTGCCGTGGCTGTAGTGTGCTGCTAAGACTTCCTGAGTATCAGCACTACTCAGAACAGCCTACCCACATCACACAGCACCCTTCTGGGGTGACCACTGCAAGGCCAGATGCCCCAGGCACCCATGACAACACTGTATGCTTTTGTCTGGTCAGCAGTCCCAGCCTGGATGTCTAAGTCTTAGATAGCCCGGTACAGATGAAGGAAATCCCTATGCAGTATCATCTGCCCAGTACTCAGGATCCTATCCCTCACAGAACAACAGTTGTTTAGAGGTCCCCTTAGAAACTCACCACATCCCAATGATGCTTTTTATGCCAAAATCTGATGAGCAGTCTCTAGAGAAAACATTTTTCCTTCAACTATTTCTTTTTTCCCTTCCATTTCTGGATCAAATAAACCAGATCTTCAGCAGCTGCAAGCCAAACCCATTTCAGCTCTGCTGGTTTAGAACAGCTAATGGTCTGGTCAAATCTTTTAAGTCAGCATTTTGGCTTCAATTAACCTTTGCCACCCCAAATACAGTGTTAAAACATGGGAGCAGTTAGCATAAATGTGCATTGCTTGAGGAATTAAGAAGCAGAAAACAAACCTAGTAAGAAACAAAGGGTACATTGTAAGCTCTTGGAAGACCTGGGTTTTATTTGCTTTGTAGTTACAGGCTAAATAACCATGGCATTCCACCAACAGTAAATCTGTGGCTTTACAAAAGTGTCTTGGGTTTGTTTAGAGCAAACCCCCCAAAATATCAGCACAACAGGAGAAAATAAGTTCAGTATTAAATGGATTAAAGAAGGACTGAAATTGCTAAAAGTTTATAATATGAACCAGGAGAAATGGAATATCAGGGATAGGTAAAATATTAGAAAAATAGGTAGTTCTTTGCTCCGATTCACCAGAAATTAATAACATGCACATATTTAATGTTCTCAAAGTTTAGACGTGGTATGGTTCCCATTAAATTAAGCATGTATACATTATTAACACACATCAAACTGCATTAAAGTCACTTAAATGGTTTGATTTAAAAACCACAAATGCCTGGCAGTAATCTATCTTCACATCAAGGAAAGAAGTGAACAGAAACCTTTCCACAAGTTTCTAGTTCCACTGACTAGTGTTACATCCTTCACATGATTTCAGGGCACACTAAAATGAATTTCCTCTCTAAATATCTGTTGGATTTTGTGTATTTGCTTGGCCTTGGGCTCTATGGAAAGAGGAAACAGTAACAGGAGAAGTATTTGGAGCTATCTTAGAAACCACAGGCCATCTGCAGAACATGGCTTTCACTGAGCAGTGCCAGTAGCTGATAAAGACCTTTCTTCCACTGACTCTTCATGCAGCAGAAGAGTGCACATTTAAAAAACCAATGCTTTGCGAGTCCACCTACCCTGCTGCCTGTGCACAGTAGGCCCTTATTCTCAATGGTCTTAAGAGAATATTATTTATGTGTGCATTGTGCATCCATTGCAGTTTGAGATTTACTGGGCTATATGAAGACATATGGAGCAATTTTCTTTTCCCACAATTCTCCCACTACACACTCCATTTCCCAGCAGAAGAGACTGCCCTCTTCATGGCTGTACCTTATTAAAGAGCTATTTAATAAATTATTCTACAGTACCCTTTTGTTTATACTGGGGAACACACATGCACTTAGACTTATCTGTTCCTGGACCTCTTCTTACCATTGGCTTATTGCATTTGGTACAAGTCAGATACCAGTCTGAGCTGCCCTAGGCTGCAGACTGGGCTTCACAACCTTTCTATGGTCTATTCAGCTACTGATCCACAACCAGAAAAAACTTATTTATATTACAGGAAAATTTTGTAGGAGTGTTCTGAATAAGGACAGCTTTTTCTCATTTCTAATAAAGTGTGTGATGGTGAAGTACAAGGAAGCCTGTAGAAAAATTTTTTGAAATGCAGATGCAGTAAATAACAGAAGGAAATCAGAGAATTGTTTTTATCTGATATCTATAAGAATAGAGGTTTATTTAGTTATGTGATCTGCATGCACATGCACAAATTTGTCTGGCTTCCCCACATTGACTCTACCAGACATCTTCAAGCAAATTTGCCTAAAGGATAGGTGAGTTAAAGATAGGCTTCTACAGGTATGATAGAATCATAAAATAGTTTGGGCTGGAAGGGACCTTCAAAGGTCATCTAGGCCAACGCCCCCTGCAATGAGCAGGAACATCTTCAAGTAGATCAGGTTGCTCAGAACCATATCCAGCCTGGCCTCGAATGTATCCAGGGATGGTGCATCTACCAACTTTCTGGACAACTTGTGCCAGTATTTTACCACCCTTGTAGTAAAAAAATTCTTCCTCGTGTCCATCCTGGATCTCCCCTCTTTTAGTTTAAGACCATTGCCCCTTATCCTATTGCAACAGGGCCTACTAAAAAGTCTCTCCCTCTTAAAAGAGGCCTTTCATATAGGCCGCTTTTAAGAACTGAAAAGCTGCTATAATGACTCCCAAGAGTCTTCTGTAGGTTGAACAACCTTAACTCTCTCAGCCTTCCCTCACAGGAGAGATGCTCTGTCCCACTGATCATTTCTGTGGCCCTACTCTGGATGCTCTCCATCAGGTCCATATCTTTCAGGTATTGAGGATTCCAGAGCTGGATGCAGTATTCCAGGTGAGAGTTCACTTGAGACTACTGACAGCAGATGACCAAAGGTAGCCAGGTAAAGAAAGGTACCTTTTAGCTTCCACTGAAGAAAAAGAATAGAAATATGAATTAAACTCTTCCTAAACTGAAGGGAATCCTCAAGGGAAAATGGCGTTAGGTATTTTCCTACAACAAAAGATGTTTCTTTAGGTGATCATTTTGAAAAACAGCAGAGAATCATCATAAAGCTGCAGGAAACCTGCTTTACGAATTCTTCTCAAGGAACTGCTTATTGTCTGCTAAAAGAAATGTCAGAAATAAAAGTTTCCAGCAAACAATTAAAATTCCTTAGACTAATTTACTGTACAAGGGAATTATTTTGCAAGTTTCCATCTACTGAAACAATAGCACACTCTTGGAAAGCACAAAACCCACAGACTGCTAGTCACAAACTGGTGTTTAGATTTAGTGTTGGCTTGCAGTATCCAGACATCAAGCTTACCATCGTCCCCCTTTCTATAAACTAGCATCAGTTCAAGAAAATGTATATAACTCCATTTATCTATATTAAGCAAGGCCTTTAGTTTGAGATATTTGGCAAGTAATTCAGGAAACAGTATGAGCAGAAATTCCTTGACCTGCTGAAGCTCAGTATTAATCACTTGTTTTGCTTTAAAAATTACAAAAAGAAAAAAAAAAGCAAAACCAAACCCACAAACAAACCACCCACCCTAAAAATAAAATAAAAAAAAAATGTCAAATAAGAGCACCCCACATTGCTGCGAAAGAATATCCAAAATACTTTGCATTCTGCTTCTCCTAGCATCTTCCCCTCAGGGCAAAGGTGATGGCTGCTCTAAACCCTAGCTTCTCCTCAAGAGCTTCTTGCATCAACCAAGAAACAATTCCTTATGTGGTTTCTTCAAGTTTTTGACTCAATGTAGGTGCTTGTTTTTCCATTTTTTTAAAACATTGTTTCCTCTTGCATACATTTTTTTTCCCTGTGCTTTCTATGGTATATCTTAAAGAACATAAGAATCTTCTGCCCCCTACAGCTCCCCCTTCATTGGCTTCACCCTGTTTAAATCATTGGTTTTTAAACTTTCCCTTCAGCTGCCTACCCAGTCTTCCTGATGAGATGCCAACAACCACCTGAGGGAGTCCAGAGATGTTTAGTGCTGCCTCAGGCAGGAAGCTGGCAACGTCTTGAGTTTCCTGCCAGTTTTACATTTCTGTCATTTCCACTATCATTCTTCCTAGGCCCTTATTTGTTTTATTTGGGCATAGATTACATGATCCTAAATTCAGCAAAGCTCTTCAGTACATGTCCCATTTCATCCTGTATAGAAAAGTAGTCAGAAATGAACTTGAATTACCCTGGAATGACTTTCTGAGAATCTCTGTAAAGCCTTTCTCCCAGTTCCCCCTTTTGTTCACTGTTCCTTCAAAATATCTCTCATTCCCACATTAATTTGCATGTCAGACATTCCAGCCAGTCTTGTTCCCAGTCACTCTCTAGTTCCTCTTTTTCCTGAGATCTTCTTTCTTCATCCTTTACATGGCAAGATTATTTATTTTACCCTGAACTGCTCCACCTGTGTTCTCACTATCCAGATCCTGTTGTTGCCATACTTCAGACTTACTGGCAAAGCATTATTGGGAATTAATGCAGCTCCAGTTTTACAGTCTATACCAAGCTGCCCTTCCAGCTGTCTCTTTCCTTTACTGTTCCTAACAACAGGTTTGGTTATTGGTGCCCAAGATGAGAAAGGAAGAAAGGAAAAAAGAAAAGAAAGACAGGAAGAAAGGAATGTAAGAAATTTAATTTTTTTATAAAAAAAATTAACTACAGGAACCCAAATCTAGTAATAGCAAATAATATTACTGTCCTAAGGTATTACATGATGTGTATATCACCACAGAATAAGTTTTTGTGGTTCATTTTTAGACTCCTGGAAGTAAGATTTATGTTTTAAAAGGTAGGAAGAGGAAGGATACTATTAATGATTATAATCATGTGTCTTGTGCTTGCAGGTTAAACTTTTTTGTGCTACGCAACAAAGACTTGCTGAAGAACCTATATCTCTGGCATAGGTACAATGACATGAGACTGGTTCCACAAAAGACTGAAATCTGGAAATAATTTTCAGAATTTGTGGGTTGATTTTGTTGCACCTGTGGATTTAAGCTCTCAGTTTGAAATTATTATCATTAGATTCTTTTATAGTGTAGGTGGTCTGGGGGGTACTGTTGTGTTTTTAGGGGTTTTTAATATGAGAAGAACGATTAGTGATCCTTCTATCTAGGAAAAATGAGCTTCTAATAGTGAAATATCAGGAAGATGATAATGTGTTATACTAAGCAACTGATTCACCCTTCTTCATGTGGGCCAATTAATTGTAGTTAAAGATTGCCACTTCAGCACAGAGGTCAAAGACTAGGGCTTGTACAATCATTTTTTAAAGAAATTCTGAAGAGACAGAAGAATGGGCTTTCTGCTCCCTCCATCATTTTATTCTGCCTTTACATTGTTAGTGTTGCTAAAATGCATAATTTGCATGCACACAAGGAGCTTAATTTTGATCTCACAGACTTGTTATTCCAACCTGGAGCATAAAAGCTGCTTTATGTAACCAAAGATTGATCTGAGTCCTGAGGGCCAGTCCTTCAAGTCTTTCTTCATGTGTGTTTAGATTCAGTTGACACGTTCACAAGCAGGAGGATAGGACAGACCAGGTCACAAGGAATTTGCTGCACCATTGCTAGAAAAGTGGCAAGTATTCTGCTTGGGTTCAGCCCTTACCTGCAGTGATAAGGACTAACTTTACCTACAGGGAAACTATTTCTGTGGCATGGCTCACACCATCCTGGCCTTGTCATTACTTATTGTTGTGTCAACATTATTTGCTATATAGGCAGAGAAACAGAGATCTTCCAAACGCACCTTAGGTCTGGGAATTAGAGGCAGTAGGAAAGCAATAATGCTGACAGTCATTCATGCTCCTGGTGAAGAACATGTGGATGGGAGGAGTAGCACAAGCAGGTGTGAGACCTGGGTAAGGGAAAGACATGGGTAAGTTCTGATGCTGATGGGAGGAAAGAGAGTGGGTATCTGCAAGTACTCCCGAGTACTCCCAAGTACTCCCAAGTACTCCCTGGCATGCCCCAAAATGTAGTCTGTAGGATGAATTCAACAGTGCCAAATAGGAGGGATGCTTCCTGAATGACCTTGGGTATTCCAAAATTTAGAGTTTGTTTTGGTAAACCCTTCGTTTGTAGTATGCTCATTTTATGCTGGGGCTCTGGTACTTGTACTCTGATATACATATGTACTTGTTCACTTGCTATACATTTTCTTACTCTGAGGTTGTCTTTACCACTTCTTAGCTTTTCACGAGAAGTAATTTGGTGCCAAAGTATAGAAGAAACAAAATACACTAAATGCCAGACAACCATCAGATAGGCAGGTGCAGTACTTTCTCTGGAAATAACAAAACTCCATAATGACACATGAATAAATGTAAGATATAGTTCAATTTAAATTAATGGACAGCTAAAATAAATAAGGCTGCCAAGTTCTTATTTTCCAAAGGGTTAACACTGAGGAAAAAAGGGAAAGAGTAACTGAAAGTAATTAAACAACTAAGCTGAAGACATAAAAAGGCTGGCATGCTGCATTTGGGGAGGGGAATGCTGAAAGGGATGTAATCAAGGATTTCAAAGTCATGAGGTGGTGGATAAGCTGAATGCAGAGCCCATCCACCCATACCTGCAGTCTGGGTCAAGGGGACATTCAGTGAAACTTACAGAGTATCAGTATGAAAGAGATGAAAGACAGTGAGCTCATCTTTGTGCCAGGCAGTGAACTCATCAAACCTGCTACACAGGAGGTTGTGGACACAGAGGTATCAGCAGGGTCAGAGAGGGGTTAGAAGAATTTATAGACTACAGACAGATCCATGAGTGAATACAAAAATGTTGAGGCAAGGATGTACCTTCTAATATCCCTTAGCAGAATAAATCTGGAAGAAGAGAAGCAGGGAGCAAACTGCAGAAGATGGCAGGCTTCAGTGCTCACCCTAAGTAGCATCTTCAACCTGCACTGCTGGAGACACAGCCTCTGGTGAGATGAATTGTAGCTCAGACCTATTCTTTATGTACTCAAAAATTAGCTCAAAAGGTGTAAGAACACTTGTCTGCGGTGGTGATTTGATCCCACTACAGAGGAAGTGGTAACTGCCAAAGTCAGTCTGAGTCAGAGCTAGTAATACAAAGGAAAAGAAACTATTCTTGTTATTCGTGGCAAATAAAGAAACAAAATAAATGTTAAAAAAGCAGCAGCTGAGATTTAAGATTACTATATCAGCCACAAACCTGGTAGGGCATATGAAGCCCTGAATAAAGGACAGAATTCCTGGAAGATGCAGTACTTCCATGTGAAGGACTGTAAAACCTAAGTACAACTCTCCTTTATGTTAGCTAAAAAAAAAGTGAAAAAAAAAAAAGTAACTTAAATGGGTATACCAGGGAATGGAGAGTCTAAATTAGGAAGTGAAACTAAAAAAGTATGTGCTTGTCAGCTCAACCAAAGAAAGCCTGGGAGGAGAGATAATTTGTTCTCTATAAACGTATTAGTGAGGTAAATGTCAGAGGAGGAAGATGAGGTAATTAAACTAAAGGAAAATGTTGTCACTAGGACTAATGAACAGGACTAATGAGCAGAGAAATGTCCTCAGGCGGTACTTGAAGAATTTGATTCTGGAAGAGCTTTCTGTTTGGAGTAGGAGTAGGAAAACATGTAGTTTCAAGCTGCTCCTCAATCAGCCTGTGAAAGGAATAATACAAGGTGGAGATCGGCAACAGCAAAAAAACAGTCCTGATGACTCAAGAGACTGTTCTTTGCTCTCAGTGTCCTTTACTTGTTGGATGCTGACATCAAATAAGTGCCAAGTCCTATGGGGATTCCCATGTCATGGGCCTTGAGGAAGAGGAGGAGCAGCTGCCTGTTATTTTACACAGCTGCACTATCAGGTCAGCAGTACTTCATGTTCGGCAGTGTCAAAGGCAACTGACTAATCAAGCATGAGGCTTTGAATGGCTTTACTCACTGCATCCTAAAATGGGTCTCATTAGCAGGAGACTACAGCACGTGGTATGGATGGGGGATGTCAAAGGCACTGGACATCACATGGTGTGCCTTTTCAAACCTGAAGTCATAAGTATGTGTATTGAAAACATGTATAGTATTTTCCTCTGGCCATTTCACTGTTGTCTTTTCAATGAATTTGGGGGGTTCTCCACTGAAAGCCTACTTTCTATTCAGTGTTTCTGCTTTTCATCTACTCTCTTTTGCCTGAACCATTCTCACCCCCCTTTTTATCCCTACTGCTTCTGCATCCAGAGGTAAGAAGAGATGCACTAAAGCAACCTCATACTACATCCAGCTTTGGTCACAATCTTCCTAAGCTTTCATATTTACATGTTAAAAAACAGGGAAAGAAACAAATGGAGAGGCTGCTGAGAAAGTTCTTTAAGCATGCACTGCTAAAGAAGAAAGCACAATATATTGAATATTGGCTATATTTTAAAATTATGGTAATTAAAACTTCACTGCTGTCTCCTGTGTTACATGGAATATTGAATAATACCACCAGAGTTTCAAGCTTTTGCTTGAAAGCTGATTGTTATTTTCAACACCCTCAAAGCAGTAGTTTAACATTGTCTCTTCCTTCTTTTCCCCCATGAAGTTTTCATATTTCCAAGTCACTGAACACAGTCCCATGATTACTACTGTTTAAATATATCTTAATGTAGAGCATTTAAAATCTACAGGACCATAATTAACTCAACTCACATAATAGTGCTTTGAACACAGGAGTGCGAGGGAATAACGCAAAAGCCTCACATTTATATCTAATTAACTAATTTTAGGAACCTAAGAAATCTGTTCCATCTTATAGCCAAAGGCCTGGAAAGACATGTTTTCACTGCTGACATGTCAGTCTTTCCAGTATTCCCATGACCTGTACTGTTGCAGTCCCAAGGATGACATCTGTACAAGTCTGCCTAGGGTGTCACTTGAATCAGAAGATGTGCAGAAGATATTCCAGCTGACTGTTAGTCATTCCTCTGCACTCCTATCTGCTCCAGTCCTCCCAGGCAGGAAATTAACAGCCTAAAGAATGATGTAATGATGTATCTGTCTATGATGCAACCTGTCAAAATGGATGGAGGGCTGAATGTTTGCATCTGGTGCCATACATGGTTTCTATTCAGGCTGAATGTCTGTGGTCAGAAATGAAGCAGATACTGATATGTAAGTGTTGCAAGTCCCTTCAACCCCTAATAAAAAATGGTGTTAGCAAAAGTGTTATTAGATGTATGAATCTAAAAAAGGAAAAACCTGTTACAGTCAGCAAGTAAAGCAGATACTGGAAAATTACCAACAGGGTAGAAAGCCTATTTCTTTTGTTTGACTTCATAGAGGAACAGATCTGTGATGCAGTTGTTTTCAGCTCTCCGTCAAATTGCAAACCTGAAGTTGTCATACCTAACAATAAAGAGAATAACAGCCTTTTAAACTCTACTCAAAGTGTCAGGGCCTCACCCTCCATAGCCACTCCACCATTAAATCAACAGTAAAGGGTCACTGATTCCCAGAGTAATAGGAATTTGTTCTTATTTGAATGTGACATTAACATGGATATACTGTTCTCAGGAGAACTGACTGCTATGGGCCAGAGCTGGACATTGATTTCACACCGCATTCCCTATTGATCAGGCATGGTAGGAAGTCTGTACATTGAATTGATAGCAGGATATAGCTGTACAGTATTTGTTTTCCTTTTAATATACAGCTTCAACAGCAAGCCATGCATGAATTTAATAAAAGAAGATAATAATCTATTCATTCTAGGAGCTATAGACTGAGCCTGGGTGGTTATCAGGCCTGCCTTCACTGCTATAAATCATGTCAACAAGGAGACTCATTTTAGCTTTACCAATGAAAAGAATTCTCCTGTTTTAAATATACAGAACCTGTGCTTTCTCCTCACTCACAATCAGTAAATGGGGAAATGTATTCATTTATGGTTTACCAATGCAAAACAATCAACAGAAGAGAATCAGACCTATTGTCCTGTTAGAAGCCAAGTATCTGAAAGCAACAAAGTAGCTCTAAACAGTAAATTAAAGTATTTGTAGTATCAGTTGCAATGATCCTTAGTTGTTCAGTATGCTCTTTCAGCTGTTGATTCCTATTTAGGATTGGAGGTTTTGTTAAGGTCATTTTACAAAACAATAAACGGAGATGCTTTGAATATGCTAATGTGTTCTGTTGCAGGAGAGTTATCACGGGTAATAGAGAAAATGAGCTGATGTAAAAGCCAACCTTAGGGGAAACTGAATGGGTGGTACAATTGTTAGCAGAGTGCTGTGTCTGCAGGTCAATCTGCGAATAGATGATTGTTAGCAACAATTTTATGTTGGTCAATGTTTGTAAATGACAGAAGTTAGGCAAGAGTAATTACACCCATAATGCTTTTCAAGAGGAAAAGATCTGTACTTTTAAAACACGCTTGAAAGTTACTTTCTAGATGCAGAAGTGGATTACATTCAGCTCTTATTCTTTAGTCAGGGAGCATCAATAAAGCCACCGAGGGGATTCTGGGTGCAGACTAGCATAAATAAGCTAAAAAGCTGAGCTGGCACATGTGAAGAATGTTGTCCAGCATACAGCATTCTCATTTCATGGCACAACAGGATAGCATGGCTGTTCCTACTAGCATAATTAAACATTAGAGTTTTGGTAAATTATGTTATCTTTTCTTTCTCCTTTACCAGCTCATGTGGAAATAATTAAAGTTTTGCTCTCTACCTTACCTGGTCTATCAAATTCAATGTGGTTTTTGTGTAATGAGCCTCTCAGAACAGTGCAGAATGATATCAGATGGTTGCTAAAAGATCTGTAGAGCCTAAAGGCTGCTTGCTCTTATCCCAGGGCATGGCACTTCAGAAAGTCTGCAGTAAGAAATGTAGCATTTATCTAAAGCAATAGATGAGCAATGCAAAGAAAAAAAAAGTCTTTCTCTTAATAATGGTATTCTAGTAATCCTTCACACTTATTTTAGTGATTTCAACCCAAGTAATAGAAATAAGAGAATGAAATTCAAACTCATAGATTTATTTCCCCATGTTTAGTTGATGGAAAAAAAAAAGAAGACTGCTATTGGTTACATGAAATTCATTCCCCCAGTCAGCAAAAAGCGTAGAAAATAGGAACAGCCTAAAAAGAAGCAATGGCAAGTGAACAGAAAAGAAGCAGGATGGCACAGTACAGAAACTGGGGCAAACTTGCCAATTTCAGCACTATTCATCCTTAGCTGGGGTAATTCCACAAATAGCTGAGACACCGGGAAAGGTGAGGTGGGGCTCTGGGGTTTGCCCTGTGCATAATGAAACATTTAGATCTTTTGTGAAGACATCTTTGGAAAGCATGCAATTAAAGGAAACAGTGAAGGCAGCCCATGAAAGTCTTGCCATGGAGTCAGTGGTGGCTGGGTAGGGTAGAGAACATATTGGCAGCATCATGGGTGATGTGAGCACAATTCAGAGCATCAGGGATGGCAAGGGAAAATTCTCTAAGTGAAACACAAAACAGAGAATAACTTGGAAATAAAACAAAACAAAGAAAACCAAACAACAACAACTAAAAAGCATCAGTTTGTTTTCATTATACAGAATATAAAAACAGTTTCTGTACCAATATAAATAGTTCATTGAGATCAATATGTGGCAGCAGCATCTCCTGTTATTAGTGTTAGACACAACCAAAAGACAGTTGTAAACCTGTTGTGTAGTAACCTGCATAAAAGTTTTCATTTGCACAGCTCAATGTACTTTTTCTTCCAAGACTCACAGTGTTTGAGGCCAGAAGGGAACCTTACATGGCTTGACCATCCCTGCCATTAAAATCTATCCAGTTACTAAAACAAACACCTAGTAATTGCCTCAGAAATAACTTACACTCAGCTAAAACAGAGTTTCTCAAAAGATTTTTTACCTTGTGCTGAAAGTCTGCGGAAATGGAGAATCTGTCTGTCCCAGGAGCATATTTCAACATTCAATCATAGTGATAGTTAAAAAAATTACATTTAGTCTAACTTTATCTGGCTTCAGTTTCCAGCAATTGATTCCTCTCAGGCTTTTTTTAAATTGGTTAAAGATTTCTTTAGAACATTCATTTTCTCCTTCTGAAGCTACTTATACACCACACACCACAATGAAGTCATCTTTATACTATTCTGATAAGATTCAGCTCTTGAAGATCTATTAATATAAGTAAGACTAACTGGAAATAAGACCTGTGCTTTGTTAGGTCTTCAGAATTCAGGGATTTTTTTTTTCCTACTATAAAATAAAATAGAATTTCTGTAACCCACAACTCTAAAAGCAATATTTTTTCCTATTTACTTCCAACTTATGGATGAACTGTTTGATAGCATTAAATGTAGATAAATGTAGCATGTGTATAAACCTAAAAGCTTCTATTTATCTTGCCTTCCCTTTGATGACTGTCAGAGAAGATGAGCTTCCCGTGCACTAAATTAACACTATTTTTTAGCTATGAATAAAACCCCATAACTTTTGCCAAAGACATTGTGGTACAATGCGATAATGCAATGGTGACAAGAATTTAATAGTAATCCTCCTATCCATCTGGCATTCTGCAACAGAAGTTGGTCCAAATATCTCCCTTACTAGTCCTTCTCTTTTCCCATTTAGCACCCTAATCTGTGCCATCTTTTCTTTGCCTATGTTTTCCTATGGAATAGTTGTACATTTTTTATAGTTAGGGACTAGTTATAGGGGAGCAAAGCTTAAGATTAATACAAACCCTGGAATTTAGGTATGTGTCTTGTATTATCATCACTGGGGATGTAATGAGATGATTGACATATCCCGTATTTCCAGTCTTTAGTGGTTATTTTTTTTCCCAAGAGTATGATTTTTCCTTAAAAACACCTCTATTGTAATCTAAAAGGAAATAGGAGTGTAGAATATTCGTTTGTTTCAGCAACTCATGAACTCACAAAATAGTTTCAAAAAAAATATTACCAATATATTTTCTGAATTTTCAAAATGCTCTGAAATTCCTTTGCCACTCAAAATCCAACAAGAAAGCAAACAAAAATCAAACAACCAAAACCCTGTTCTGAACATGGAAATAGACCAAGAACCAAATTCTTTTTCTCATAGTTTTCAACAACTGCAAACTCTGACTCATTTTTGTCAAATTGAAGTATCAAAACATTAGTATTACTAAATCTCAAATTACTTCATCATTGACCTTTAAATTACAGTGTAGCATGGGAGATAATACTACAAAACATGAACTGATAAATATCAAAATGTCTTTTTAAAGAAAGAGACTTTTTTGCTGTTGATAATTACGGTGACTTATGATGCGATCTAAGAAAAAAAAAAGTTAGTGCCTAAAAGATTTTCCTACTCACCTGGCAAAATACTCCTGAATAATAAAAAAAATCACAACTTTTTCATTTCTGTAACACTTCGGGGGGGGAGGGGAGGCAAAGAGAAAATTTAAGTATATCAATAACTATATTTTATATCTAGTGAAAACCACTAGGTTTAGTCAAAACCCAGCCAGATTTAGGCAGAAGAAAAGCTCTTAATTTTAGATACAGAACCAAACCTAAATGTGTCGAGGATTTTCTTCTCTAGAGGTTGGTTCCAAACCATCATTCTTAAAACTAAAACAAAGTAATCATATCTAAGCCACATATGCAAAATCATGAAAAAAAACCCAAACAAACAAAAAACCCAAGACTTTTCACTGCAACACATGGCCACAGGAATTAGCACTACTAGAAACTACAGTAGACAGTGATGTCAAGGATATAGACAGAAAAAAGGTTTCTAGAAAGTAGATACACAAAATTGTCCAAAGGCAGGAAACATGCAAAACCACTGGACTAGGTCTGTGAAATGCTGAGAGTCAGAAGCTGTTTTCAGGGAGATGATGCAGAATGAGCTGTGGGCAATGTATTTTGCTGTTGGGTATTTAGATTCTCCTTGCACTACAAAGTAGGATAGAGTTTTATGAGTCATGAAAAACCACAGGAACTGCATAACTGAAGCTTGAACACTACTTTTCACTACTACCTTTTTTACATCCACTGCTACCTGGTTAAACTAGGAGAGTACAGTTCTAGATCCAGGCTGTTGTTGACTTCAGATGGTGCATTGGTGCACAGCCTAATCCGAAAAATCAGACTTTTGGTAGTTCTTAGAAGCCTTAAAAAGCACACTGATATATAATGCCTACCATATTCAGTAGTAGTTTGGCACCTGGCTGCTTCTGAATGTCATCCTTGGCATTTATCTGTATCTTTATATTACTAAATGTATTTTAAAAACCTGATCCAGTAAAAAGGGGGTTGAAATGATACCTCAAAATGACTGTTCAGAGTAATTTATAATCCTGGCATACTTTTGCTACGTATAGTTTTCCATATCCTGGGTCATGATAGCTAAACACAAACAGATCTTCTGCTGCCTGAGAAGGGTCTTCCGTCCTGAAATCTCTCCCTTTCTTGAGTTGCCTGGGCCTCGGAGACTAGTTGTGCTTATGGGAGTTTCACAGCTCCTTTTTTAAAGAGTATAATCTTTGATGATTATTTGTTTCTCAGGAAGAATCTCATGTATTGTGCTTCTCATGAAAGAAAAAAAGCCTTAAGACAAATTGGACCTTTGTTGCATAGGGCAATGAAGAACTGTGTCTTTGTTATCAGTACATAGGGACCTCTGCCATTCCACTTCAAAATCAGAAACTCTTCCCTAGCTCCAGTTACTTGTAGCTCTTGTACACTAGCAGAATGGAGTTAATTCCAGCAGGAGTGATTAAAGAGTTGATTTAAAACAGAATCATAGGATCACTTAAAATAAGTGTAATATATATTTTCCCCTGTGTCGCTGTTTTCCTTATAGAAAGCATCATTGTATGAAAATAATTGTCAGATAACACTGACCACTAACACCGTTTCATAGTTCATGGTATATGAACTGAACCTGATTATTCTGTAATCTCAGAGTGGCGCCTTGTTCATCTTCTACATGTTGGTCCATTTAGATGACTGATACACCTCATTCCTCGAATTTTGTGTATTTTACAAAATCATACATGAGAGCCCCTGCTTTTTCTCTGAGAAATTAGTACATCATACGTTTCATAGAATCATAGAATCATAGAATAGTTAGGGTTGGAAAGGACCTTAAGATCACCTAGTTCCACCCCCCCTGCTGTGGGCAGGGACACCTCACACTAAACCATCTCACCCAAGGCCTTGTCCAACCTGGCCTTGAACACCACCAGGGATGGAGCATTCACAGCTTCCTTGGGCAACCCATTCCAGTGCCTCACCACCCTCACAGTAAAAAATTTCTTCTTTATATCCAATCTAAACTTCCCTGTTTGAGTTTTAACCCATTACCCCTTGTCCTATCACTACAGTCCCTAACGAATAGTCCATCCCCAGCATCCCTATAGGCCCCCTTCAGATACCAGAAGGCTGCTATGAGGTCTCCACGCAGCTTTTTCTTCTCCAGGCTGAACAGCCCCAACTTCCTCAGCCTATCTTCATACGGGAGGTGCTCCAGTCCCCCCATCATCCTCGTGGCCCTTCTCTGGACTTGTTCCAACAGTTCCATGTCCTTTTTATATTGAGAACGCCAGAACTGCACACAATACTCCAGGTGAGGTCTCATGAGAGCAGAGTAGAGGGGTAGGATCACCTACTTCGACCTGCTGGTCAAGCTCCTTTTGATGCAGCCCAGGATATGGTTGGCTTTCTGGGCTGCAAGCGCACACTGAAGCCAGCTCATGTTCATTTTCTCATCAACCAACACCCCCAAGTCCTTCTCCACAGGGCTGACCTGAATCTCTTCTCTGCCCAACCTGTAGCTGTGTCTGGGATTGCTCTGACCCAGGTGTAGGACCTTGCACTTGGCATGGTTAAACCTCATGAGGTTGGCATCAGCTCACCTCACAAGCATGTCAAGGTCCCTCTGGATGGCATTCCTTCCCTCCATCATATCAACCGAACCACACAGCTTGGTGTCATCGGCAAACTTGCTGAGGGCGCACTCAATCCCACTGTCCATGTCATCAACAAAGATGTTGAACAAGACCAGTCCCAAGACTGACCCATGAAGGACACCACTTGTTACTGGCCTCCAGCTGGAAAATGTTGAGCCATTGACCACAACTCTTTGTGTGCAGCCATCCAGCCAGTTCTTTATCCACCGCGTGGTCCATCCATCAAATTGTTGTCGCTCCAATTTAGAGACAAGGATGTCGTGTGGGACAGTGTCGAATGCTTTACACAAGTCCAGGTAGATGACATCAGCTGCTCTACCCCTGTCCATCAGTTCTGTAGCCCCATCAGAGAAGGCCACCAAATTGGTCAGGCAGGTTTTCCCCTTAGTGAAGCCATGCTGGCTGTCACCAAGCACCTTGTTGATTTTCATGTGCCTTAGCATGCCTTCCAGGAGAATGTGCTCCAAGATTTTGCCAGGCACAGAGGTGAGACTGACTGGTCTGTAATTCCCCGGGTCATCCGTTTTCCCCTTCTTGAAAATGGGGGCTATATTTCCCTTTTTCCATTCGTTGGGAACTTCACCTGTCTGCCATGATTTTTCATTGCAAGGTGTCCTGGGTTCAGCAGTAGCAGTCAATTTTTCTCCTTCTTGGTAGCTGGTGCAGCGCTGTTTTTGACTTTCAGCCTGGGAACAGTGCTGATAACACCAATGTTTTCAGTTGTTGCTAGGTGATGTTTACCCTGACCAAGGACTTTGTGAGCCTCATGCTCTGCCAGGGAGGAGGGGAAGCCAGGAGGAAGCAGAGACAGGACACCTGACACACACTAGCCAAAGAGGTATTCCATACCACAGCACGTCATGCCCGGGGAGGGGGGGTAACTGGGTGTTACCCGGCAGGACGTCTTCTGGGGTCTTCTGGGTCGGACTCGTTTTTTGGCGGGTGGTATTGTATTCTCTTCCCTTGTTATTTTCTCTTATCATTGTTGTCGGTGGTGGTAGCGGTGGTGATTTGTGTTGTACGTTGGTTGCTGGACTGTTCTTGTCTCAACCCGTGGGAGTTGCATTATTTCGATTCTCCTCCCCGTCCCTCCTCGGGGAAACGCGGGCCTCAACTGCTTCCAGCCCAGCACCACTCACTGGGAGTGAGTGAATGAGCTGTCTAGCTGGTTTTAAACCACAACACAAGGACAACTAACTTACCTTTTAAATGCCACTTTTCAGGTTTTGCTTCATGAAACCTATAGGATTATAGTCGGATGTATCAAAATCTCACTCAATTTTCAGAGACACTAACTGCAGAGAATGCAAGTAAGCAAGCAGCAAGGTACTCAGCTTGTGTGAAAGTCATGCCAAATAATGGAGGTGCTCAAAAACTTCTGTTAAGTTTATATTTCAAAAGCTAAGGTTTCTGAATATTTCCCACTGTACAGATAAGTGAAAGCAGGAAGAGCACTTTTCCAAGTGACTACTGTGCAAAAGGAGTTCACAGTTTACCAAGTCTGTTTCTCAGGAATAATGTCCTAGTCAGACAACATTAATTTAACTGCTAATGAAGGCAGCAGTCAGTGGATCAGCGTGTGCTGAGGGAGGAGAAGAAATGGAGAAAATAAATGAAAAACACTTGAAGAAGGAACTTATTAAAAAGTGTACCTTTGTTAGAGTGCCTCCTTTTAATTATTCTTACATAAAGCAATCAGGTTTGGACATATCTTTTGTACTCAACCTGTATTAAGTCTTTCGTTTTCCTCACTGACTTAAAGCAATATCCTTTATTCTTTGCACTTCAAATGAAATATTCACATCATTTGCTAACGCACGTTGTTGGTTGTCAAAGCGTGTAAGGGTCCTTCAGTTTTGGGCAACTCACACATAGAGCCTTAGGCTTCAATCCCTGAGATGTTATAAGGCGAACTATAATATACAAGCCATGAACAGACCCATATCTAGGGAAAAAATGTTTCACTTTCTAATGCTTATATAGCTCAGGGTAAATTCTACTAAAATCGTGTCTGACTCTGACAAAGCATGAAAGCAATTCTTATTTATTGGAAATTAGATGGTAGCAGGAAAAAAAAAATCCTAAAATCCTTATTTTATATAAATATAAGAATTTCCTCTAAAGTGGTTTTCACTTTTGTCTTGGGGGAAAGAAGGGAATTATAGGAGGATCTTATTCCGTGTTTTGCTCTTTGTGTGCTCATGTTCCTTTTTATTTTTTTTTTCTGTGATGTAGGGAGGGGGGAAATTTCCATAACAACACCTTAACTATCTTTACCACCCAGCTCTCAAAGGATAAACTAGGTGTTCCTAATTTACCATTTCTGCTTCTACTTTTATATTACAAATCTAAGGGAAGAGATTTCATGAACAATGAATATCCTATGCATCCTGATAACAATTCAGCTCTGAAATAATTTCTATCATATTATTTTTTGTGTTTTTTTACCTGTTATTCAAAGGCAAAGTTTATCAGTGCTAATGTGCAAATTCAACTCCATGTCCTCTTACTTGAGTTGAAAAAGGCAATTTCCCACTGTCTTTTTTTTTTCATGACAAATTATCACTATAATTTTTCATAGAAATTATTGATCTCTTAACAGCCATGTTGTTGAATCTTCTTACTATTCCTTATTTTTCAGATCAGGTACTACATTTCGCCTCTTAGATGTCCCAAGTCCTCATGAAGACTTGCCTGGTTGTTCAACAAGAAAAGGAATTTCACAGAGAAACGGTTATTTCCAGATGTCTTGGCAGTATGGTGTTGCCACATATTGCATCCATTGTGGATAAAAAGCATGCAATCCCTTATATAATAGCATATATAGTAAGACATATGTTTCTAAAATAAGAAAAAAGTCTAAGATAGTTTAAAAGTCCTCATAGCAGCATCTTCTGTCCAGTCAAGATGTACATGGAGAAATATGTCTGTGAGCTCAGAGAATGCTCCTCAGTAGTTAGGCACATGGGAATCTGTGAAACACTGAATATTCCCTAAAACTGAGTGCTATAGCAGTTAGAGAGTGGTCTACACCATGCTGAGTTCATTTACATGCATAATCCCAGGGCTTTCCATCAGACTGTTTGTGTCAATACGGCAAACAAGTTTTGGCCTGTCCTGAACATTGTTCATTTACAGATTGCAACAGAGCAGATGTAATTATGTGAGTGAGAGAAAGGCAGCAGGACCAATTCCTAAAGGCAGGACATCATTAAGATTTCACAACAGGCACATTTTCCCAAGGGATCCAGAGGAAACAAGAGGCACAGATTTCCTGAGGCCAGAGTCCTTGTTTGGCTTCATACATCCAAGTGCATTCTTAATTGCAGCATTCACTTGAAAGGCATAAAGTTCCTTGGGAGGTGAATAAGATTTGAAACAGATCCTAAAAAACTGTCCAGTCTCTCATCCTACACAACATGTAACATGCACTAGAAAAGAAAATTTCAGAATGGCCAGCTCAGAGATTTACCACATGCAATTTTTTTCTGGCTGATAGACAAATAGCAATGTGCATTGCAAGTGGAAGCAGTTGCTGTGTGTTTTCATGATCAGGGAATTGTTAATGCGAAGAACCAGGTCTTTAGAACAACTCTGAAACAAGTCAAGAAGCATTAAGAATAAAAGCCATCAAAGCTTAACGTATCCAACAGGAATGGAAAGAGGTACTGGCTGGGCTTGGATTTAGATTCATTAGAAAGTCCCAGGAACTAGAGCCAAATTCTAATTTGATAGGGAGCATCTCTATTGGATTGAAGTTGGAGAATGCCTGTGTGTGAATCTTGCCTAGGAGTGTTACGTGGCAGTACTATTTCAGAATTGTTCCACTTCAAATTTTAATCAAATCTACTCCTTTGTGACTATATTACACTTCATAATAATGAAGCTTAATGAACAGAATTAAAAGTTGATCAACTGTAAGCACAGTTAAGCACAGAAATGGTTTTCTTCTTTCCCATAAAATCTGTCTGCTGTCAAATACTTGCCACTTGCTGTCCTCCCTGTCTTTGGATTTTTAAACAGCTTTTATGGGCTATTCAATTTCTGCCTGCAATTCAAATCCACTTTCATTTTTGCCTCCTTGGCCCTTCATCCTCCTGCACCTCCACTCTCCTTTATCTGAAGGCAGAAAACCACATCAAATATAGAAAATCTGTGATACTTAACATTGCCTCAACCTTTTTGATGTGCTTTAACAGAACTCACAGTGTAATGACAAAGGGTGGTGTTGTCCTCTGTCTTTGCAGATGTTCACACACAGCCACGCTATTCACTACCTCATTAACTGATCTTGTAAGAGTATGGGACTGCCTTACAACTAATGAGATCTCGATTCAATTCTCCACAAATTTCCACCTCTAAGTACAAGAAAATGAAAAGAAGGTTTTCTGCATCAGAGGGATTAGGAAGATATATAGCTGAGGAAAGTGAAATATTGAAAAGAAAGGAAAAAGATTGATTTCACTGGTGGGGGAAATATTGAAAAAAAAAAATGTTGCAAGCTTCATTCAGCATTAAGTACAAATGATTTTGTCTGATTTTGTCTTCCTTGTCCATACCTAGATCATGTCCCTCTCATAATCTTATAAATGACGATTCAGACAAGGTTTCCACAGAATTGCATTGAGCAGACATGTCCATCAAAAATAGCTGCTGTGAGACATCCCAATGTACTTACATGCCTATGAGCAGAAGAGTTAAAATAAGACAAATACTGGGCCTTCTTAAACTCTTTGGAAATATTCATCTGGGATATATCCTACCTGTTGAATACTAACTAAATCTGACTGACTGAAAAATGATATTTTAAGATCCTAAGTCACTTGGCCAATCAGGAAGATAATTTTATACAAAAATCAGCAACTATATGTCTACTGCCTTTTTTCCAGGAAGGAAACATGGTTTTTCGAATACTTTTATTCTCCAGATAGCTAAAGGAGAAGAATTAGTTCTAAGTAAACTATTTGAATTTTCTTCTTACCAGATCTTCACACATATGCTAAGATTCAAAAAGACCCCAAAAGTTAAACAGAACGTTGAAATATTTTAAGAGTGTAAAGATATGCATGAAAAATACAGATTCCTGAAAGATTAAATGTCTCATGTATATATTTATCAAAGCTTCAGAAAATAGAGAAAATAGGCGGATGGTATAAAATCTTAGCAAAAATATAAATGTAGTGTGTCAAGTGAAAAATAATAATGATTAGCTGTCCTGGTTTCAGCAGTAAGAATTATTTTTTTCTCCTTCCTAGCAGCTGGTGTAGAGCTGTTTTGGCTTTAGTCTGAGAACACTGCTGGTAACACACTGATGGTTTTAGTTGCTAAGTAGCGCTTACTCTGATCAAGGACTTTTCAGTCTCTCATGCTCTGACAGTGAGGAGGGGCATGGGAAGCCAGAAGGAAGCAAAGACAGGACACCTGACCCAAACTAGACAAAGGGGTATTCCATACCACAGCATGCCACGCCCAGTATATAAACTGGGGGGAGTCACCCAGAAGGGCAGATCGCCACTCTGGTCAGGCTGGGTATCTGTCTGTAGGTGGTGAACAATTGTATTGTGCATCACTTATGTTTATTGGTTTTTTTTTCTTTCCCCTCTTAGCTTCTTATTCTCTCCAATTGTTACTTCCCTTGTCATTATTATCATTAGTAGTAGTAGTAGTTTTGTATTATACTTTAGTTATTGGGATATCCCCATCTCAACCCAGGGGGTTTTACATTTTTTGATTCTCCTCCCCATCCCACTCGAAAGCTGGGGGTTGAGGGGGAGGAGAGGCTCAATGAGTGGCTGCATGGTTCTGAGTTACTGGGTGGGCTTAAACCGTAACATTAGTTTAACAGCATCTTGGGTATGCATCTTTTATAATACATGATGTATTGGGAGTGTGTTTTACTCAGGTTACAGAATTAAACCAGTAGGAGGTCTGATCTGAACTAATATACAGGTTCACTGGGAAATATTGGTAGATTTAAGTATGATTCCTTGTAATATGCTGTTTTATACATCTACAGTTTAGTTGATGGGCAAAACGAACTGCATAGCCTGAAATTATACAGTATTCTTGAAATACATTTAAAAGAAGTTTTAAAGAAAGAATAACACATCAATTGCTTTCATAAATCCAAATGCAGCTCATGCGGCTCATGAAATTGCTGTGATTTTCCTTACTGTGCACTCTATCTTTAAAAGTCTAGGAAGTGGCTGCCATTTCTCAAGGATATGTGCTGTGCTGTCTACCACAAATTTGACTTTGTTGGGTTTTTGTTGCTTATATCTCCAACACACGTTATGCACCTTCCAGCAAGGACAAGCAGATCACACTATTGGCAAAGCTAAGGCTATTCAAGATGCAACATGCAGCTACGATGTCAGGGCATCCATATGGATTTCTGGGTGAGCTGAATCCCTCTGGGACTAAATAAACCTACAGAGACTATGGAGACCAATACACTGCTCATTGACCCTCAGCCACCATGGAGTTCAGAGTAGACCCCAATCAAGTCATTTTTCTGAAACCTCTGTCCAGATCTCCCTTCTACCTTTCCTATCTGATGTCTCTAATACACATATTGCACCCATGAGCCTTCAGAGGATTTAAGTATGCAGCTCTGAATGGTGGTTACCTCTGAAGATTGCTTACTCTGCTAGGACAGTGCTGAAATCCTTTCTTTCCACCCCAGGGTTCACATTCCTTTCACAGTTCAAATACAGGGCATTAGTGCACACCCACTTGGTGCTGAATAACAAAAGGGCTAAAAAATCAGACTCCCGAAGTGAGATGGCTGCAGAAGTGGCCATTACCCGGTAAAACACTTCGTCTTCTAACTATTGGGAACAAAAGAACACAAGGATGCAATGAACTCTCGTTGTCCCCAGAGTGCCAGGTGACTAAACCAAGTTACAGTCAATCTGCAGCTATAGAGAAATATTGCAAAATTGCTCCAGCAAAATGTCCTGCTGAACATTAGACAACCTGGTTGAGCATTTCCTGGTAGCTCCTTACATTGTGAGTGCCATTGTCATTTAGGGAAAAAAAATGAAACCATGTTAAATGCACAGATAAAAAGACAAGCATCTTACTGTTCTCTAAAAACCCTCCCTGATTGCATGTCACCCACTTTAAATTTTGATTGAAAGACAGCATTGAGACTCTCAGCTGGGAATGCAAAAGGATAAATGGACTTATCGTCAGCTAAATTTTGCACAAGCTACCAGGCTAGATAATATTCATTTCAGAGAAAACTACTAGGGTCCATATCGTGGTTTAAGCCCAGCCGGAAACTCAGAACCATGCAGCCGCTTGCTCATTCCTCCCTTTATTTCTCCCCCAACTCACAGAGGGATGGGGAGGAGAATCGAAAGAATGTAACTCCCACAGGTTGAGATAAGAACAGTCCAGTAACTAAGGTATAGCACAAATCACTGCTGCTACCACCAATAATAATAATGATAAGGGAAATAACAAGGGAAGAGAATACAACCGCTCACCACCTACCGACCGATACCCAGCCCAACCCTAGCAGTGATCTAGCCCTTCAGGGTAACTGCCCCCAGTTTATATACTGGGCATGAAAAGGGGATGGCCTGAGAGTGAGCCTCGTTCTGTTGGTGCTCCTGCTCACTTGCCTTTACCTGAAGCAGGAATAGCTTACAGAATGGGGCTCACTGTAAGGCCATCTCCTTTTGCATGACATGCTGTGGCATGGAATACCGCTTTGGCTAGTTTGGGTCAGGTGTTCTATCTCTTCTTCCTCCTGTCTTCCCTTCCTCCCTGGCAGAGTAAACATTACTTAGCAACAACTAAAAATGTCAATGTTATTAGCGTTGTTCCCAGGCTTAAAGTCAAAAACACAGCATTGCAGCAGCTACTAAGAAGGAGAAAAATGACTCCTACTACTGAACTTAGGACAGACCACCACCACCACGGTTAGCACACCATCTCACATTGCATCATTTACACTACAGCATTGTAATTTTTTTTTTTAAACACCTCTCATGCAAATAGATGTCCTTTATGTAAAATTAAAAGTAGTATTGACATAGAGCAGTAAGGACAGCTTTAGTTATAAGCCTGGAGATAGATAGAGAAATAACAATATACATGGGAAACTGACAAGTGTGGTCAGTACTGAGAGGCTAAAATCAGGAAGACATAGCGAGTCCTGTCTTTGCATGACTTTGAAAATACCTTGTTAGACCTTAGACTTGGAGGCTAAGGCAGAGCGGAGGACCAGCTGGGGACAAAACAGATTAAGGTAGGACATGGTCATGCTGATAATCAGTGTGAATGGACAACCTGCCCATTTTTCATTTTCAGATGATTTTCATCCATTATCTGCAGAGACAGAAGAACAAGTCTTCCGTTTGCTGAAAGCCAACATGGGAAGATTTGCCAGCCAATATGAGCTGGGACAAAAAAATAAAAATAAGCCTGTTACTGAAGAAGTTTTGGTAATAACTGGAGTGCAGTGTAAGAAAAGTAAATACTGAAAGACTACACTGAGTCTTGAAAGTGAAAGACATGCAGATTGTCTTCTTAAATGGTTAGGGCATGCAACAAGGTTTAACTGTTTTATTAGTCAAGGGTAGGATAAGGCTCTCCAGGATGCCATTAATTCTTGAGAATATTCTGGAGCAAATGCTACTGCATATTCACTTGGTCTCAGTCTCTTTCTATGCATTATGTTACTACAATAACACCCCAGCTGTATTTGGCATTCATTGTCATTTTCTAGTTGTGAGCTAATGACACTGCTATAAAACAATGAGCAGCTGGTGGCACAGTACAAGTAAGTATTATTCAACATAAATTGTGAATGGCATGGAAGCACTAAAGAAAACTTTTCAAAGTACATGTGATAATGTACCCCAACTCTTCTCCCATTCCCAGCTGCTGACTCACCTCTGAATGCTGCCTAAGCAAGGGAAGAGGCCAGCAAGCAGCTCTGGTTTGGTTTGGATGCCTCACTGCAGGGTGTGTATGTGGCACTAGAGCAGTTCATTGAAGCATCACTCCAAAAGACTTTTTTATTCTAATTAGCCTGTGTGCCACTGGAGCTTTTTTTATTATCACAACCACTTGTAGTTGAGAGTAGGTAGAAGTGGTACAAGAGAGCTGGAACTAAACTGTGGAATCCCTAGACTATCCTGCAGTAACAAGTAGGGGAAACATTTGGAGTTGCCCTACACCAACCAGCTTAGCAGGGAAACACTGGCAGAATGTAATGCACTGACTTGGGAAAGGATGAGAAGAGAAATTTAAATCCACAAACACCATGAAAAAGGCATGAGAGATAACAGGCAGGTTGCAGTACAGTCACAATCCATGCCTGAAACGGAGAATCTCAGAACCTCAGCAGAGGTTTGGTTTGTACCTTGGGATTCACTGGAATGCACTAAACTGGACATTTAGCCATGAAAATGGTGGTGCAAAGAGGGGGAGAGGACTGCCTGCTTATGTGTTGGCAGCTGTCACAGGAAGGAGACAAGAAATCCTTGTCTCTATAGAAATTAACATAAGGATGTTTTGTGGTTTAGACCCAGCTGGTAACTCAGCACCACATGGCTGCTCGTTGATCCTCCCTCCTTCGCCCCCTCTCCAAGCGGGATGGGGAGGAGAATCAAAAGAATGTAAACCCCATGGATTGAGATATAAGGATAGTCTGATAATTAAAGTACAATACAATAATAATAATGTAAATAAAAAGGGGAGAGAATATGAAAGTAAGAGGGAAAAGAAAAAAAACAATAAACACAAGTGATGCACAATACAATTGTTCACCACCCACAGACAGATATCCAGCCCGACCCGAGCAGCAATCTGCTCTTCCAGGAAACTCCCCCCAGTTCCTATACTGGGCATGATGTGCTGTGGTATGGAATACGCCCTCGGCTAGTTTGGGTCAGGTGCCCTGTCTTTGCTTCTTTCTCACTTCCTGTGCCCTTCGTCACTGTCAGAGCATGAGAGACTGAAAAGTCTTGATCAGGGTAAGTGCTGCTGTGCAACAGCTAACACATTGGTGTGCTATCAGCATTGTTCTCAGACTAAAGCCAAAACACATCTCTGCACCAGCTACTAGGAAGGAAAAACTAATTGTTACAGCTGAACCCAGAACAGGATATATTTAATTTCTGTAGCTACCAATAATTGGAGAAAACTAAATCTATAGGACTGCATCTCCCCATTTGTAGTATGCTGTAAGGCCATTGCACCTGGTGATTTCTTCGAAAGGTCTTATATTTGCTTTTTGTAAATAAACACATAAATAAATTAAGATGTCAAGAAATATATGGTTTGTTCCTGGACAATAGGCTTTTCAAGATGCATAGAGCTGTTTGTTTTTTTTTTTAAATGAAATTCTGTTTTAGAAAGATGGTGAGAATTCATTGGAAAAGCACTGTATTGATACAGTCAGAATACAGCCTCAGTTAAGTCTTTGAAAAATGGGGCCTTTAAGTTACACACTGAGGCTTTCAGCCTGCAAGGATTTCATGCATATACTTGCCTTTATGCATTGCAGTTAGTCCTACTGATGTCAAAGCAATTACTTTCATGGACAAAGTTATATTCATGTGTCTCTATAGATCATAGCCTGCAAATACTACATCACAGTATCATTTATATATACAAACAGTTAAGTGATTCCCTGCTCACACATTTAGATAGCCAACTCAGGCAAGCAAATACTTGATTCAACAAAAGCTTAGTGTGAGCAGTCTTCTACTGTTGCACATCTTCAAAGCATCAACTTACTTATTTATAATCAAAGTTGAAACAAGAACTGCTCTTTGATTTATCACATAAATGCTTTCCAAGGAGAAAAAAAGAGTGGACTGTTTTCAGATAACCAGGTATAAAATTACTTCCTCTGACAGCTCTCTCCAACAGTCATCCAGCATGGAGTTGTAGAGGAGGGGAGCTACCTTCATCTGTAGATGCAGGAGCTTTCTGAATGCAGAACAGTGTATGAGTGCTCTCCATTCCACAAGAGACATCAGTATGAACTCAGAAACCTTCTTAAAACAAAGAGTTTGATTACCATGTAGATAGCGCAAGGCTCCCACTAACTTGAACATAGTTTTTGTTATTTATTGGACCACTGGGTGTACCCAGAAGCCAGGGAATTCCAATTTCCACACATTCTCATTGAATATTAATGCCAGAACCATAACAATAGTGGCTAATAATGCAGCTTTTCACTGCCATGTGAATTACACATCAATATTAATGAAGCCTTTGTTAACATTCAGTGTTCTTTCAGTGTGTCTGCCAGGATTTTGGACTGGTTTATGCCAACAACAGACTTAGATGTCAATGCTGAGTAGGTCCTAGACATTTCAGAAAGGGCTTGCTTTTGCAAACATATATTTAAATTAAGAAGTATGCCATATCAATGATGCTATAAATTGACAGTTGTTCAGTTCTTTCCCCCTGCATAGGAGAGATGTAGCTTTATATGTTTGCATATCCTAAAAGTAACACATAGAGGGCTGTCTTTTATTTCATAATGTTATTACAAGAGTTTTATACAAAAACTCTAACACAATCATTCACAATTATATACAGTTCTCCTTCTTCCCAGAGTCAGACATATCAAGAAAAGGCAATATTTCTGTGGTGAGAAAGAGAGACATATATTTTCTAGTTCTGTAAGATGCCCATGGTACAGATCACTAAGCAAGTTTACCCTGAATTCTGTTATTCTAAACAAGACATTTTTCCAGTGCTTTGAACCTTCATATGAAATTTAAATGTAATTGCCAGAAGCATTACCTTATTAATAAAAGTAGAAAAGCATCATTACTAATTATTGTGAGATTTATTTGCATTTTCTAAACATTCACATTATCTAATCTAACTACCTAACAGATGCTTACATGATTTCCAGCTCAGCTTTTTTCCAAAATGAGTACCCAACAACAGTAAATAATAAGTGCTGTTTTGGACTACTCCTGTCAGATGCAGTGTCTTACTCAGCCACAGAAACAATGCATTTTTTGATGAATATCAGACCATTTCAGTTCAGTACAGCTGATCAACCTTGCTGAATGCTGTGTCAACAAATCCCATTTCAATGGTAGATCCTGCAAGATACCTGCAACAAATTACCTCTTTAAAAGAAGGATTCAATTGATTTGCACTAATCTAATTTAGAGGAGGACAGAATAAAATCATACTGGGACTTAATCTCATCTGAATATAAACAGTACAAAAATGCTTCTGATAAGTAGCTGATGTAATGCTCTAACACATCAGGGGGCTGATGTACTAATGCCACTCCCATTGAGGAGAGCACTCCACAATTCCCAATAGTGCCTCTAGGATTAAGACTTGAAATTGCACGTTTAGCATAGACTATCTAGAACTTCATATCACAGGATTAAAAAAAAAAAAAAAAGAAGAAGAAAAAAAGAAAGAAAAATCAGGTTAATCTTTGCAACAGTTTTGCAGCAGTTGCCATGAAATTGAAATGACCAACTCCTAGATAGATCTGCCAGGCACAGCACCAGGCCCCTGGTGAGATAACACCAGGAAGGAATCAATGTTTTACTTCTCACAGTAGCAAAGGAGCAATAGGGAGGGCAAGGAAGCCAACACAGAAACAAACCTGACCAAATCACAGGGTAGTTCTTCCCAGGAGAATTGTATTTTCCTAAGCTTAAGATGAGGGTCATCTGATGTCATTACTAGTAATTGTCAAAAGCAAGCCCTCCTTCAGAACAAGTCCTCCAGATTTTGGTGGGCAGTCAGGATCCAACTTCCAGCAAAACCATCATTTTGACCTATGCCATCAAGTCCGCTGATGCAAAGAATAGCATTGATTTTACAGCACAGGACAGGATGTTCTAAAACCCTGTATCTAGAGTTACTAGGCATTGAGTTAACACATTTCATTTATAGACATTTATTTGATAATTGCTGTGTAGATTTAGGATAATTCATCCCTCTATTTTACTGTAAAATGGGGATAACAATCCATGTTCCATGGGAAACTCAAGATTGAATTTACTAATGTTTGCAAAACACTCCAAGGTGCTGCAATTCAGGCAGTAATATGAATGTCACTGTACCATGGCTATTATCTTTAAATTAATCAACTTCACCTAGGAATTTATTTTTTTCTAAGGGGAAATACAGTAATTCTTCCTTATTCTATGCTACAAAAATAACTATGTGAATATGCATGAGGAAACTTTAAATTAAATGTAACTTAAACTTGGAAGACTTAAAACTTGCAATACATTCTGATCATCTGGGACAGGAAAAAAATTAATGAATCAAAAGACAAATAGGTACAGAGATGCACAAATCAAATTAGGGATGTAGAATGTAGAAAGGATCTTTGTATCATAACCTCCAACCCTACAAAACTGCTTTGTTTGTGATTGACTTTCTGATTGTTCACAGTTCTTTTAACTTCACAGAATATTCCAAGAACACAAAGTTAGGTAAATGGTTAATATTTTCAAATCTGAGGACTGAGCGTGAAACCATCACGCGCTAAAATCCTCTTTGGTCTCCGAGCATCCTTACTTCTTCACACATTTGCAAATAAATGTCTCAGCTGTCATAAGAGTATATATTTGGATTCTTTTGTCCCTAAATTAATGTAAAGTTTAATGGATGATTTGAAACTTTCTGCCATGTTTCATATCGAATTCATGGAATGAAACAGAACAGAAGCTCAGCTTTCAGTATAGCAAATAGAAAAAAACGGAAACAAACCCCTTTACCTCTATTGTTCATACATGAAAACCTGCAACTTTTTTCATTACTGTGGCTGCAACTTATTGAGTTTCCCTGAGTGTGAAAAGAACATGGTTTCTGATGACTGGCACTGTTTTGGCATTAATAGCTGTCCTAAAACGCTTCCAATTATAAGCTCTTTATAAATGCTGGTCTTCTGGGAATTCACACGTGTGAAACCTGTATTTTACCTTCAACTTGATTTCAGTAGATATCTGGAACTATACACCCAGCGAGCTGACTTCCTATGCTGTACTCAGATATTCAAAATATGCCACTGGACAGAAAAGGATTCATAGATTAAGGTATTTACCCTATTTTCATTTTATGTTTTCATGGCCTCAAACAGAAAGCAGAATTTCATGATAAACAAATCCCAACATGGGCTAAAACAGTTCCCACTTATTATTCACAGCAGAGGTAAAGCAGGATTTCAAAGGCTAGAAGATGCCCTCAATTTGCATCCTGCTTCCTTTGTCAGTAAATCTGTTTGCTGTTGGGAAGGCATTTGCCATTCTGTTCTACTAGTCATTCAGTTAAAGCAAGACTTGTAATTAACACTTGTGATAATTAGGCATTGGTTTGGTTTGGAATCAACCTCTGTGTTTTAATTAAATCTCAGGAAATGACAAAAATGGATAGGTTTTTTTGTTTAGCCAAATGATTCAGTGGTGGTTTGGTTTTTTTTTATCATCTCTTTGTAGAAGCTGTGCTATTTTCTACCCTGAGCAAGTATGAATGTTTCATTGTAGATTTAAATGAACAGTTTACAAATAATTACTATTTCTCTATTTAATGTTAATAGCAAAGCCATTCTAAAAACAAATCACTAACCTCATACAGAATGCTTCTCTCAACAGAAATATCTTTATGACAACACCAGGTCAGCCAACAGTACTATATATTATACATGGCTTAATCTTTATTGGAAAAGAGGGAAAAAATTTCTTCACACTGAGTTCAACCTACCCCACAGTAAACCTGTTACACAAACATTTTGTTCACCAGCAAACAGACAAGCCAACCTGCTATGACAGATTCCAATTACAAAAAAAAAAAGAAGTCTTAAATAAATTAAAACCTTGTGCACCTAACGGCACAATACAATAATTACAAAGAAAATTGGACCATCTGTGCGTCAAACTTACAGCCTTATCATGTACAGTCAGACCTTCCTAAAGCAGCTTGTCACAGGAGTTTTAGGTAACTTGCAGAAAATTGAAGAAACTGTTTTGATGATCAGTTTTCAGGTGGTGCAAATTCCAGATCAAAATTAAGATGAAATTAAGACTCTGTTGATGAAACTATTTTTAGCAGGTGGAGAAAGACAACCATTCAGGAGGAAGGGCTGTGTGCAGGAGTTTCTTTTAGAATACCATGCAGGTCAGCAATGGGCTCCAAGCCCTTTCTCGTGAGCGGGAATGCTCAGGGGAAACTGCAGTCATGGAGGGGGTTTGAATAAGGCAGAGAAAGGAAGAAAATAGTTTATTTGGTGGCAGCAGTTTTGTCATTGAGGAAGTTGGAGGAGCTGGAGTTTACAAAAAGCCCAAACACCAGCGAACACTGAGTGTGCAAGAAAGGAGCTGGTTATAGATGAACAAAATGGGCAGCAAGGGGTGGCTCGAACTAAATAAGACCATGTTGCAGCATATTGCATAGGACCCAGTCCAGTGGTTCTTAAACAAAATGTTCTTGAGAGCTGCACTGTCAGCAAACAGAAATAAAATGCTTAAAATAAATTTTTAAAGAATCACCAACCTTTTATTTTTTAACTTCAAAGGAACCAATACATTTACTACTTTAAAACAAAAACAATAAAGGAATGTGCTGAAAAAAAGTGATATATGACAATTTCCTTTCCTAGAGATACATTTTTTCCAAGTAGCAGCTATTCTAGAAATCTGTATATTCTAAAACCATCCAACGCCCCACAGAGGAAAGCCAGAGCAGCAGAGCTAGTCAAGCTTTTACAACAAGTTCACACTCCAAAAATTATTACAGAGCCTTTTGATATGAAGCACACACAGAAAGCTGAGGAAAAGATGCTCATCATTAAAAGACACTATTCTGTAATATCAGCAGTCCATTTACTTCCCTCACCTTCCCCTCACCAAAAAAAAAGAGAGATTAAATGGTATTATTTCATACATATTCAACTGTTCCTTGTCAAGTAATTTTAACTTAGAAGTTATCCTTTATAACTTCATAACACAGGGAACAGCAGAGCAATGACACAACAAACTAATCTTTGCACACAGAAATTAATAAAGTTCAAACAAGCAAGGAGTTGTCCCTGCCTCCACTGCAAATAGTTTACAGATACATAATGAGCATAACTATTATAGGGAAACAAGTTCTTACAAAGATCAGTTGGCTGAGTTTGATATCAACTCTTTTTACTTCTCTCAATACAGTTACCAATGAAATGGAGCTTTGAAAGAGAAGGAAAATAGAAGAGACTGTGATAAAGCTATGGGCAGAAAACAGCAGGTAAAAGCTAAAATTAAAAAATAAAAGTAGGGAAAATACAGGAAAGTCAAAATACTCACAAAATGTACAGAAAAATTGATATAATGAACTGTAGATAAGAAGAATGAGGGAACAGAACTGAGAATCAGAGATAAAGCACTAAGGAGGGAGAAAAATGGTTTGAATAAGGTAGGAGAAGACAGTACAAAGCACTATATTAATGCTGACAGCACTCCCACGCCCCAAATAATTCAACATTAAAAATCTTAAAATCATTGGAAAAAAAATACAAAAAAAAAAACCAACAAACCAACTAGAAAGTTTTAAAGAGGAATAGATGTCAAGTTACAAGCAGCATACCCCCACAATACCACCTTTCTACAGCATGCAAATCCTGTGCTAAAGGAAATAAGAACATCAGTCATACTGGTTTTCATTGGCAAACTGAGGCATTAGGCAGCCAGGAGATTTGCCACTGTCTTGCAATAGGGAGAAAAATGGGACTTGTTAGCAGCAGCCCAGCTTCCTCCAGCATGCGTTTGGCAGGGAGGATGCCATTCTTACACAGACTCTTATCTGAAAGGGAGAGGGACAACCACCAGCCATTCTATGTGAAAATGATCCCACCCAAAGGTGGAAATTACTTAATGCTTTCTAGCTTCAGACTGGTTATGAGCTAAACTTTAGTCCCATTCCAGAAGAAAAAAAAGAAATAAGAAAAATGCCAACACTGTGGAATGAGTAGAGTCTAAGTCCGCTTTCTCAGTTGCCTTCTCCATCAAGGAAACTGAATTCCAGGGATTTAACTTTAGCCACAGGGATCACTGCTGGGGGCAAAAGTTTCTTTCCAACTGTTCCTTACTTTCACATAACTAGTCAGGATAGTCAGGATTTCGGAGCTTCCCCCCCACCCCCACCCCGCTCCTCCCCCCTCCCCCAAATTAGAGAGCCATAGTCTTCTTCACGGATGAGGTAACTTTTAAAGTAATTCTTTTCTCCCTAAAGGACAAACCTGGTTTATTATGTACGAAAAAATGAAGAAGCCTTCAAAAACTGCAGGAGGCTGACAGGAGTGGGTGGCTTTTATATCAGATGAAGTCCCAGGTACAAAATAAACCTCCCACTGGCTGCATCAGGAGCAGGCTTTCAGCTAAGCTTCATTTCTGCTTTACCTTTTCTACCTCCCACATTCTCCTTCGTACTTTCTGTTTGAAACTCAGATACCCCGTTCAGCTAAGCCTTAAATAAAATCCTTACTCTAAAGCTGCATTGAGATATGTACAGAAAGAAGCAGAAGAAAAAGACCTATACACGTTAGTGGATTTTTAGATAAGAACCTGTACATGGTAACTCCAAGGTCCTGTCAAAAGGGCAATGAATTCAATGAGGCTTTTCCTCTTACCTTTGAATCACTTTTGGAGGAGGCTTTAGAAAGGCTGTTACACTGTCAGCTCTGCATGTTCACTGTAGCTACAGCAGTAGACACAAATTTTTCAGTCTGCGAGTGTGTCTTAGGTTTCACACAAGGATGAGAGAAACACGAGCATGGGACAAGCATGGGAGCTTGGCAAAAAAAGGCATGTGAAGATGGGTGGTGGATTATATCCTGTCCCCACATTTAACATTTTCAGCTACAGTACTAAGCAAAATGTTTTAGGGGATGCAGTTTAGTCTTGGATTTCATGTTGCAAAATCTAGCCATTTTGTCTTAATAGTCGAAATATTTTGGTGGGGCTTTCTTCTCGTGATCACTGTGGTTTAGTAAGAATTTGAGATGCTTTACATGACTTTTTGCACTCTCAGTTGTAAAGATACTTTTTGAAACATCAGCTAACTATGGGATACATTTGCAGAAAGCAAAAAGATTCCTGACATTACCAATATTTTAATAGCTCTTTTGTTTCAAGTCAGCTGCAATATTCTTTGTGGCTTTAATACTAAATAATACTGGGGAAGAATAAAAATCCTTTTCCCTTTTCTCTCCTTATAGTTTCCAGGCCACAGCTTGTCACCACAAGAGCTGCAGTGGTGGGGTGATTTCTCATTTCCTTGCCTTTAGGGATCACTGGGACAAAAGGATGCTGTTGGTATAAGAAAGAAGCAGAGACTTGGTTCTAGTCCACAGTTGTGCCCAATGGCACTGCCTGGAAAGAGAAAACTGGTTGGGGGAAACTCCTGCCTACAGGACCAAGGAGGAAAGAGTGGTGAAACCAAGTCAGAAACATTGGCCTCAGCATCATCCAGCCTGTTGCAGCAACAGAGCTGATACTGGTTTTGTTCTGGATTGTGTTGTAATCAAGCCCTATGTGTTTGTGCTAACTCATTCCAACTGAATTTTCCCTCTGCGTAGCTGCAAGACCTTCTGAAATATCTTTTCCTACTCTCAGTTGCTTGAACCTGAAGGGACAAGCCCATGTTCACGGCACATTGTTACCTGAAGACTGAGTGAAAGCCTAGAACCACTTCAACCATAGCCACATTCTGGCTATGGTTGAAGTGACATCCATCACCTCACCTGTCAGAAACAAGCTGAAATTTCTGGATGGACATGTGGATACAGTGTAGGAGGATGGTGTGAGGAGAATTTTCCCACCCCGTGGAAAATATTTACACAAAAAAAAATCATAAAGCAGAGCGAAAAAGAGAATTTTCAAATAAAAAATACCCAAGCATGTCCAAGGGTCTGGTCTTTGGATCATCTAATTGCTTTTTTTCTGTCAGGGTGCTACACCCGCTTCAGACCAACTAGACAGGTTAACTGCTTTGTTCAGCTGTTTAAGTTGGTCTAACAAAAAATATTAACATTTTTTATATATTTTGTGTCATTACAATGATCAGAGCATTTTCTCTTTTGAGCTTTTTCAATATTCTGACTTAAACATTTTTTTTAAAATACTGTGTTTGATTTATACATCAAAGCAAAAAGTTATTTGGAAGTAAAATCATAGATGTTTTCTTTTCAAAAAGTGTCATACTAGACTAATTTTGCAAATTTGGAAAATTTACCCCAAAATACTTTTAAAATACAGTGCTTTCTGGAGCCACTGCTTTCCAATAAACAATGAACTGACACTACAAACAACCACAAATAATAAAAATAAAAGACCACATCAAAGAAGGGATTTTTGCCAGAATGTAGAATTCAGTAAATAAGGATGGAAATAAGCCCTACATCATCTTGGGAAGTAATAAAAGGAAAGGAAAGAGGGAGAAGGAATCTCCAAAAATTGCCCAAGTAATGGATTCCAAGGGAAAAGCCAATAAAGTGTGTTAATGAATAACCAGATGTTTCCAAAGCCAGAAATCTCCTCTTTCCCTTAGCCAATTTCAGACTAGAGTGAACTCCCCTTCTTGCTCCCACTTGATTGGTACACACTGAATACTCAGTTAGATGCTTTTTATGTGCCTCCTGCAATGCTGACTAAAACTAAGGGAAGTATTTGCATCATTTGGTTTTGAAGCAGTCTCCAAACTGGAGATATCCTGGGGTTAGTGCAACATTTCAGTTTGCTTGGAGACATGACACCACATTTTCCATTACAATAAGCTTTCCTTTCTTGTGGCCATTTTAATTATATACAAAATAAACTGTACTTCTAGGCCAAGGTTTCAAAAAATTTAAAGGGGAATACAGTATTCATTCAGTCAGTTGCTTTTCCAAATTCATGTCAGAGATTTAATCAAAATATCACCGTACCATTTTGGTTTTGCTTAACTATTGATTTCAGTGAGCCTGTTAAGCATATCCCTACATATTTTCACATCAGAGTCTCCATTTATAGTGACAGTACTCCGAGGAATTAGCATTTACTCATCTTCTAATGTTCAGCAGACAAGATGGGTCTGTGGTATAACATGTCAGGGAACTACAAAGTCTCTTTGGACAAGCTTCTGTAAGAATTAGAGCCTTAGGATTGTTTGACAAGTATTGTTTCTTTTTCTTTTGTTCCTCCTGTTGTCCTCTACAGCAGGTAGAAAATGAACAATTAGACGGATTTTATGTCTTTCTGTATACGATAAAAAGAGATGTGGAAGAGGCTGTCATTGTGTCAACCTATTTATTCATCACTGCCTAAGAGACATGTTTTCTCATCTCCCACCCCAGCCATTAAGGGGGCCAAAACTAATTCCCTCTACAATTTCTTTGGCCTGGCCTAAGCAGCTTAAAGAGCAGTCTTGCAAATGCGCTCAGAAAGAAGTTCCACAGCTTCTACTGGGAAAGGAATTCAAATAAATTGGAGCTCATTGAGCATTATTACAGCTTGTTGCCTATGGTATTTCCTCCCCCCAGGGTAAAGGAAATAATCTTGATTAATGACACCCAAAAAAATCATTTTTCTCTTTAATTCACTAATTGGTTAATCTTTTATGACATCAAAGAAGGCTTCAACATTTGAAAAAAAATGGTCAATGCAAAAGCCAGATTTCCTGTGCATTTGCCATGTGTGCTTTGTTTCCTGATGTGATTTCTAACTGAACAGGAATGAAAAATTGAAATCTCCAGTTTACATGAGGAATGGCAGTTTTGAGCTCCCTATCAGACACCTCATTTTCTCTACATTAGTTACAATCAGACAGACAAGGCTCTGTCTTGTTGAGCTACATTTAGCAGTCTGTCTGAACTGCAAATTTAGATGACATCCAAATTACACAGACTCATCCAGTAGGTTACACTAATGCAAACTAGGAGAAAAAGAATCAAGACTATTGATTTTCTTGGTCCTTTCTCTGTCATATTCCCTTAAAGGCATTTATCAAGGCTTTTAAGATCTTCAGCATTTTCACAAAGAAACAAATTACGTGCAAATAAGACTGCCTTAATCTGTTCTTCCCTGCTTAGATTGTTCCTTCTGTACAGTCATTATGTGTTTTTTACGCTGCTGCTGGAGTTTACTTGATCCACTTTCATGCACCATGTGGTCAATATATATGTTGAAGAATAACTGTGGAAAAGCACATTTCTTGCACCTGCCTATGATAATCAAAACCTTGTTTGTTAATTCCCTGCAATCCAAATACATCACACATCTCTCTGCTCTTTCTTGCAGCTGTTTCAGCAATTTGATGTCATATTCTGCAGAAAGCTTTTCTGATCACATTTCCATTTTCAGACAACTTGATTTTTGCAATGAATATTTACATGGAGTTCACAACAATCTTGCTAATGTGAAAAGGAAAGACCACAGATTTTCATGACAAATAGAGCTGATTTCTAAAGTACTGGACCGTCAAAACTCTGTCAATGCCTAACATCCTTGTCCCTTCTGACTCATACTAAAGTGACTCCACTGAAGTCACGAGTAGCTCTACTGAACTCATACAACAAGATAATTGGCTGGTGTGAATTACTAAACTACACTGAAGGCAAAAAATGTATATATTACTTTTTGCCTACAAGTCTTTGCAGTGGAGCTACAGAAAATATCCAGCCTAATAGTTGCTGAGAAAGAAACTCTCAGAAAACACGCTCCTTGGAACAGTCTGTCGTTTCAGTGCAGGTAAAACACCCAGTGTAATGGGCCAAAGACTCAAGTTTCTAGATGCTATGGCAAGTACTAAAAACAATTGCAACTTCAGAGATTTTAAGTACTTCCTTCTTTGAACCAGCTACCCACCAAGAGACTTAGGAAAACCTTTTTCTAGCTGATCTCACTAAGCAGCTGTATAAGCTTCTTTAGGCATAGTTAGCAAACTACAAACTCATTAACCGCTACATATGGTACTGTCACTTTCTGTGAAATCTGAAACTCACATACTTTCCTTTTAGGCTGTGCACATGCTTCCTGTCGGAGTTGAACGTATGTGCCATCAGGCAGCTATATGCCCCTTATGTACTACCATTTGTGTTTGTTTGATTTTATTTTTCATAGGCTCTTAGGCTTCTGACATTTCAGCCTTCAAAATGACATGCTTAGGGGTTTTTTTTCCTATGAAAACAAATCAATTCATTCGTCCCTTTGCTTTACATGTCCACTAGGACTCCACCGTTTTCTGTTTCCTCTCACATGTCATTAATTCAGACAGAAACTGAGATTCAAACTGGCTTTTGGTGTTTTGTTTTGGGGGATTTTGGATTTTGGATTTTTTCTCCTGCTAATTGCATGGTTTGGGGTGAGTTTCTCGCAGGCAGGTAAAGTTGGCCAAATGCTTTCTTAGTCCTTCTTTCCCTCCAGGAAGGAAAGTCTCTTTGCAAAGCACTAAGAAAGATGTCATTTATCATTCCAAGCCAGGTTAACATGTTTTTTTTCCCTCCACCTTTATAAAACACAGAGACATTTTTGCTCTTCAGATTTAGATTTTTCTTATCATTGATTTCTTTTTTCTGACCTTTCTGTACTATAATTTTACATCTGGCCTATCCCTTTGCCTCCCCAATGGAACAGAATTGAAGCAAAGCCTCAAAATTCCTTGAGGTTTATGTCCCTTCCTTGTTTTGCTTCTATCTCTGACAATCTTTTAACAATTTTCCATTCCCACTGATTTTTCTCCTTCCAGAGCTCATTTAAATGACAGAAATAGCCTGTTTATGGTATCTGAAAATTGTGCTGCTTTACTGTGTTCCTTTTTAATCAAAACTTCAAGTTTATACCATTCCTATGGGCTCATGTCATCTCAGTGTTACTGCAAGATAATACAAAGATTGAGTTGAATTTGAATGAGCCCTAAAAATTAATTTGAATTATGCATGGCTGCCCTCTGAACATTTCTCTTTCCCAAACATTTTAGTCTGTGTATTTCCATTACAAGAGAATTTGTGTAGCTGGAGAAGACAGACAAAAAGAACAGAGATGGTTTAATGTCTAGAAATGGACTAAAATGTGGCTCCCTCAGTAAATTTGACTGGGAGGGAAGTAAAATTTAAAAAAAAATTTAAATACATTTCCTGCCTTCAGTAATGTAAATATTCAGAGCACTATGGCAAGGCCAGTAGTTTAAGATCCCTTCTTGAGTTAGAACGTAATTTACAGTGCTATCACTTTCTACCACCACACTTGTAGTTATTTAAGAGATGGGGAAACAATACCACCACAGTGAAAAGCAAATCAGCTGGCAATAGGACAGCTTTCATGGAAGTACAGCATTTTGGAAATGAAGTTTGTCACCCTGTGGAGAGCTTAAAGTAAACCTTGCTTGGCTCAGTTGCAGATAGGGGATCCCCCACCACTTGCCATCCAGACGGCAAGTGTCACTAATGGAAAGAGGCATTTAATGAGCTGCTGTTGAGGACGATAGTATTTTCTAGCACACCATTTTGGGGGAGAAGATGATAGATAAGCCTCTGAGAGGATGGTCAGCCAATCTATCTCACTTCTAGCTTAATACACAGCTAGCCATATCTGGCACAGATGACTATTACACGGGACTTTGATTCCACCCATATCTGCTTAGCACCAAAGTCAGTGATAAACCTCTGTTTCAGTACCAGAAAGCCACAGTCTAACTCCTTCTGAATCAGAAAACAATGCCTTAATTCTTCTTTTTTTTTATAATAGCTCTTCAGTGCTCACAGAATATCATATTTATACCTTCAAAAGTCTTTGGGAAAAATAAGTGTATACTGATATACATGTTCTATAGAGACAAATTATATTATTCTCTTTCTTTTTCCCAATGAAGACAGCAAGATACAGAAAGGTGAAGTGATTCTCTATATGCCAGAAGTTTCAAAGAGAAAATCATAGCTGAAGACCCCAGGTTCCTAGTTTAATTGTGTATCACACACCTCCTGCCACAAAAAAAAATGGTCTTTCCAAATTTTGTAGGGCACTTTCAGGAAAAAAGTTGGCCAGAAGCAATATTTTACTAATAACTCCTTGCAAATTTTAGCGATTGCATGAAAAACTTACTTAGCACTGGAGCACACAGCAGAAGTCTTAGTTACCATTCTCCATATTATCACTCCATGGAAGAACAGGGGCAGGAAGTACAGTGGAAAACCATGAATTATATATTTTAGAGGTCCACATGTGAAAACTAAGTCCTCTAATGACACTAATTGCTTGCCACAGATCTATACAAGAGAGTCCTATTTCATGGAAGACACCAAGTCTGTGACTGGAATCATTCAGACAAATTAAAGGCCAGGCTCAAAAAATTTTGTATGACTGACACTATAGATACTGTGGTATCTTCTGTGCTTCTCAAAAGTAATAGTTATTTGCATTAACTTCAGGGAAAAAAACACATTATTTTCTTTTTCTAAGGTAAAATAAAATCCGCTGCTAAATAAACATTCACATTTACACTTGGTGGTTGACCTTTAGTATTAAGAAGAGGTCACTAGAATCATATCATCCATATTTGAGTGGTTATATAGGACTTATTTTACACAGAAGTCCCTAGGGTAATTATTTCACATCAGAGCTAGAAAACTTTAGTATCTGTATGCAGTATGTATTTACACTTCATGACAATGCATTAAATCAAACTCTATCACATTCTGCCTTTGTCATTGTATTTTATTCTTTTCAAAGACATACAATGCATGATCAGATTGCAAATTCCCTCATAGTCTGAAACTGCCATTGTTAAAACAGCTAAGAGAGATTTGGCAAAAAATGGAAAAAAGTCAACAAAGAAACTGAGATTGTTTTAGAAGAGTATACATTTTTGACAACCATTTTATCATAAATGAAAAGGCAGAAAGTTAAAAGATATGCATTATTATGTCATTAATGAGCACACATACTTACATGCACATGAAAAACAGAAGAAAATAAACTTCAATGAAAACCTTAGTTAAGAGAAACAGCTGAGCACTGTTTAGTTAAATGCAAAGTTCAAAACTCTTGGAAGCCAATGGGTATTCTTCTAAATAACATACATAACACTCTGAGATGTGCTCAGCATAAAAAAAGGAGGACACACAAATTTAATATCCTAGAACACAGGATTTTAAAGTCCTGTTAAACAGATATAAATTCCATAGTTAGAGCCAAAATCAAAAGACAGAGGAATGACCTTGAATCTGGAGTGTTTGAAATCTAGATTTGGATGCATGTGACTTCTGTGGCCAATGTGTACTCAGACTTGTTACCTGATCTGGTTGAAACTCTGCACAATTTATAAGGAGGTTGACATAAGTGTCTCTTCAAATTCTTGATACCTCAAAATCCTAAAGTCATATAGCAAACTGCTCAGAATTAAAGTATAGCTGTTGAAAATATAAGAATCTCTTTTTGTGAGAAATGTTGACATACATACAACATTTTCACATTTTCCAAATACTTTCTACGTTTCTGTCAGGCAGCAAGTAGGAAAACAGTGGTTGACACTCTTTTTCCTTTTGTTTTGCTGCACTTTTCTAGCCAGTTTTCAGAAGTGTCCACATGGAAATAGCTTTTTTTAAAAAATGAAGGTTTTCTTCAGTTTTTAATCTCCTTTTTTCCAAAGGAAATTATAAAGAAAAATAGGAAAGGGTAAAAAAAAAAAAAGGAATAGAAAAAGACCAGCTCTGTTCAAAACAACATACTTTTCCGGTTCACAAAAAGCCACTGAGCTTTGCATGATTGCCATGCTTTTACACAAATCAGCCTCAGTTTCCTCTAAATTTGGCTAGCGTTCAGCTGGGTCACAGTTCTTAGCCAAGCTAGTCTGGAGGGAGAGCACAGGTCTAGATGCCCTTCAGGCCTTAATGCATCCAAGCTGTTCTCAGGGGCAGGGAACATGCTGCTGCTGCAGTATCCTGTCTGTCCTCCCACTGTAGGATGCAGCACTCACCATCCTTTTGGAGCTGTGAAGAGGGGAAATGCAAACATTACTTTGATTTAAAAAAAAAGCGTTTCCTTTCATATGACAGTAGACCTGGGGTCCATATCCCATTTCTACTTTCCATCTGCTCAAGAAGTCAATTCCAGAATAACAGCATAGATCGGACTCCTCAGCTCCTAATTCAGGATCATACTACTACAAAAATACAGGTGGTAACATGGCATAAAATACACATAACCCTTGCAAAAAACAATTCACCTGACAAAAGGCCATAGCCCAAGATTCAGCCACTTCCAGTGGACAGCAGTAGCAGAAGCAAAGCATCCCAGGGTTTGGAGTCCAAATGTCCTTTCCCACTCCATGCCAGCTGCTGCGTACTTTATAAAAGGAGGAGTCCATTTGGCAAACACTGGCAGGATCTGTTCAAGAACAATGGAAAATAGGAGTAGAAAAGTTGATGCAGGTCAGGATAGATGTATGTTTGCAATGTTGATGCTTGCACAGTGCTTGCCAGCACCATGTCTGTTTTAAGCCAATACCATTAGTCATTCAGTAAACTCACCTGAAAAAAAATTACAAATAAAAATAATTAAATAGTGCCAAGCTTTTGTATTTTTATACAACAAGCTTTGACCTTCAAATGCATATTACATGCAGACTATGCCTGCTTAAATAAAGTTCTGTAGTGAGGCAAGGGGGCAAAAAATCACAAAATGGAATATAGAAACCTTTAGAATTAGATTTAAGTAATGTTAAGTTTGATGGCTTTGTAACAGTAGCAATGGAAAATTATGGAGGTGCATGATACATAGAGAAAAAAATAGAGTACAGCTAGAGATCATACTGAAAATTCTCACAAGATAAATCATTATAGTTGTTATAGTTGTGACATAGTTTAAGAAAAACAGTCTAGAAGAACAGGACACAGGGATAAGGAGTATCTGGGAACTGCAGGTGTCCAGGATGGACTACAGTTAAACTAACTGATAAGTAGGAAGATAGGAAGATTATTATGTCTCTGGTGCTAACGAACCAATTAAACTGGTATGAGCACCTACTGCGCATGCTTCAAAGAGTGCCAGAAGTGATGCAGATTGTTGGAAGAAGTAAACAACCCTCAGAGACCACCACCACAAATCTGTACGCATGCGGGGAACTTTCTGGAAAATTATGTAATCCATACATAGCCTCATGAATATGTATGTATGCCCAGTGGCTATAAAAGGATGTCTTGTGTGGCAATGGGGAGACATACGTTAGGAGAAGGTATCCCCCGTGTCTCCCGGCACAGCAATGAAGAATACCTGCTTGTCAGCTTGAAAACTTTGTTGGCAAGTTTGTTCCTGGAGTTTTCTCCGAATCAGTAGCAGACAGAACAGCTGTCAGGTCTATTTTATATTCATGTTTAAGATGGGATTAGTCTCTAGGCTTTGTCAAATAATGAAGAAAAATAAAAGGGAAGAATGAAATTAAAATCTTACTTCCCCTTTGATTTTGTGAAACAATTTGAATTTAAGATAATTAGCACAAATGCTTATACGAAATTCTGCAAGATCCTTTCCTGAATTTTCCAAGCTTTCAGAGATTAACAATGCATATATAGCATACAGCCTTTTGAAAATGCAGTACATGTATGACTCTGACAGTGCATTTATGAATCTGAGGAATTATGAGAAAATTTACTTTTAAGTCCAAGTGCTTATGTGGTGCTAACCACTACAGCTATGTCAGATGTAGCCTTGTTAAATCCATTTTACACCAGACCACGCTGGAGGGAAGGGGTGCCATTCAGAGAAACCTTGACAGGCTCAAGAAGTGAGCCTGTGCAAATGCTATGAACTTCAACACGGACAAGTGGAAGCTCCTGTACCTGGGCTGGGGCAATCCGAAGGACAAACACAGGCTGGGCAGAGAATGGATTGAGAGCTGCCCTGAGGAGAAGGACTTGGGGTGCTCGTCAATAAAAACATGAGCCAGCAGTGTGCTCTTGCAGGCCAGAAAGCCAACTGTGTCCTGGGCTGCATGAAAAGGAGCATGACCAGCAGGTCAAGAGAGGTGATTCTCCCCTTCCACTCTTGTGTGACCCCACTTGCAGTCTTGCATCCAGTTCTGGGGCCCCCAAAACAAGAGGGTCATGGAGCTGTTGGAACAAGTCCAGAGGAAGGCCATGAAAATGCTCAGAGGGCTGGAGCACCTCCCTTATGAAGACAGGCTGAGAGAGGTGGGGCTGTTCAGCCTGGAGAAGAGAAGGCTCTGGGGAGACCTTATAGCAGCCTTCCAGTACCTAAAAGGAGGCCTAGCCTACAAGAAAGCTGGAGAGGGACCTTTTACAAGAGCATGTAGTGACAGAAAAAGGGGGAATGGCTTTAAATTGAAAGAGGATAGATTTAGATTCTAGAAGGAAGAAGAAATTCTTTACTGTGAGGGTGTTGGGACACTGGCACAGGTTCCCCAGAGAAGTTGTGGCTGCCCTATCTCTGGAAGTATTCAAGGCCAGGTTGGATGGGGCTTTGAGCAACCTGGTCCAGTGGAAGGTGTCCCTGTCCATGGCAGGGGGCTTGGAACTAGATGACCTTTAAGGTGCCTTCCAACCCAAACCATTCTGTGATTCTATGATTTAACACCAGTGTGATAGTTTTCACTGGCTAAAATGTTGTCTGTATTTTCCTCTGGTGTACAGAAAGCTTTATTTTCCAGAAGTCACTGTGATCAGCAGTGATGCCAGGTTAGAGCCCTCCTGATTTTAAGTAAAATCCTCTCTGGTCGCATCACTTCAAAATGATGTTAGGTGTCAGAACATCCCCCTTTGAAGACTTCATATGACTAAAAACCATCAGCAGAAGAGTATCTGATGGCTCAGTGGATGTTTCAACCCAGCAAACACTTTAAAGCTGATTGCAGGAAAACTGAGTGACAGCTGAGTCACTGAGCATCAACCGGAGCCCACGCACAGGTGACAGAAGCTTGGATCAGAAGCTGAGGAGCTTAGGCACTAGGCAAATTGCACAGGCACCGCAAAATATGTGTCTGTAGCAGGACTGGGAGGGAGGGCACTATGTGCTGGCAATGTTGAGTTAAAAGGTAACCCAAGCAAAAACTGGCTATTTGCCAGGAAAGGCACTGAATATCAAAAGAATGAGACTGGAAAAAAGGCCTCAGAGAGAAATATGTAGGTAAGAACAACTGCACCTAGCTGAGTGGGGAGTTCATCAAGGAGCCTGGGGTCAACCCAGAGCTGGAAGACAGGAGTGAGCCATCCAAGCCATAGATGAATGAAAGGGGGAAGTATGGTTTGAATAGTGGTTTTCCACCATCCCTGGTGTGACTCTTTTTCCCATCAAAGTGGAAACGATCTCCATTTTAGCTCTACAGGCTAGGCAAGGTTGCTGTGCAAGCTTCCTAGTTTGATAAGCTATGGGATATTGTGAAAAAAGCACAAAGCAGGAATGAAAAGAAAGCTATAATTTAAAACCACAGGCAAATGATGCAGGCATCCACCATACTACACCCCAGGGGCAGTGCCAGTTCTGGACAAGCACACATCTACAAATCGGAATATATTTTCACTTTGCGTGATAGGACTTACAGCTTCTGTTTCACACAGAGCACCTGATTTAAGATCTTTTCCAAGATCTCCTCTCCCTACTGAAAGCCAAGCTGGATATTCCCCAGTAATGGTTTTTACAGCAAGCATAAGACAGCCAATTTGGAGGGGTCACTTCACTAGTGGGGAAACAGATTGGAGTGTGCAATTACAGACAGAGAAATACTGCACATAGATAAATATCAACTGATAGGATGACACCAGCAGAGCTTTCGTAAGAGTTAATCATGCCTCTTTGCCTTCCTGAATGTGTTGCAGAGGTTCATAAAATAGTGGGTAAAGGGGATGTGGAGGGTGTAAATCATTTGCAATTTCAAAGGGCTTTTGACAGAGTCTCTCACTGGAGATTATCAGAGGGAAAAAATAACCATAGTATCAAGAGCAATGTTGTGTTAAGGTTTAAATCCAGTTAAATAATAGGAAACAAAGAGTTACAACCTTTTTTTTTTTTTTTTTACAGAATAAAGAGAAGTTAATAACAAGACACCCCACAAAGCATTACAAAAACTATTATGACTCAATGTAGCTATTAATAAAGAAGGAGCAGGACAGTGGGGTCACAGCATATGCCTTGGACAAGAATAACCTGGGACCTTTTCTGCTGCCTTTTTTTATTCCTCCAAAGTCCCCTGTGAAATCAATGGGAAACCATGATCATGGTTCATAAAAACCAGCTCCCGCTCTCAGACCTCTGTAAATAGCTAGTCACTTTGGGACAGGCTGTAAATCAGTAAAAAGAGCTCCTGAACACTGCTGCTCTAATAGCTAACAGCTTATCTGTATTTCAAAATATTTCTGGCTAGATAGTGATAAATGGGGTGTCATGGTTGCTTGGGAAAGCATAGCTGAGATGTTATAAACTACAGGGTGAACATCAACACACATGATGCAATAATTGGACACAACTAACTTTGACCAATGATTAAACTTCAGAAAAGTTAGAGCTTGGGGCGTTTTGTTTGTTTGCTTTTCAATGTGTGAGGTATTGATTATTTAAATCGCAAAGAATTGTTTGTTTCTCTTTTCTGGTACCACTAACAATGGCAAAGCAGCACTCTGCAGGGCTTTTGAAACCAGATACTTCACAGTGGCTCCTGTCTAGCACTTTAGGCAATTGATTTTTTTACTTTCCTTTCAAATACCTAAAGCTCCTTTGAAGGCGTTGACCTCTCTTACTCCCTCCTCCTGCTATTCCCAACCTTCTGCCCTAGAGAGACTGAAAAGCTAGAACAGCTGCTTGCCACAAATAAGTTTTCATGTACACTAATTTTAGTGTAGAAAGAGCAAAGTAGCTGGGCAAGACAAGCTAGGCCTGACCTCAGATGTCACAGGCGCTGTCAAGAATAACACCAAAGATATGTGGTTGATTCTAAATATCAGCCCCTACACATACAATTGCAAAAGGAAGGGCACCAAGAGGGGCAATTCAACTCACAATCAGTCTGAAAAGCAATCTAAACTAGAAGCAGGGAAATACATCTGTCTATAATCATGGGGGGGGGGGGGGGGGGGAACCCCAAACAAAAAAAGACAACAGCAAAAACAAAAAAAAAAAAACACAAAAAACACAAACAACAAAAACACAAACAAAAAAAAAACAACATCCAGAATTGGGTCACAGCCTTCTGATTCGATCTGCAAAAGAAAACGAAAGAATTTTAACAGGAGCATTCCCAGAAGCACTTGCTGGTGCCTAATTCCTGTTTACATCAGTGATAAAAACATCAGCTCCCACCAACCATTTCTAATATCATGCCCTTGGGATATCATTTATAATGTCCTTGTTATTTAGAAACAACAATTCCTAGAGAAAATACAACCCACTTAAACCCACCAGTCTGGGTCAACAGTCGGTGTAAATCATTATTGCTTCACTGCAGCTCTAGCACACAACATCTGAAAATGGTGAAAAATTCATGGTTTTGAAGCATTTTCTCTGCCATGCTATAAACCTGGGGATAATTTTAAAATTAATTCTAATTAAATCAAGAAAAGAATGTTTGCAAAATGTAACTACATGATTCAGAATAATAGGAATATATTCCTATACATACCTGTCCTAGCTTTAGCACATTTTTTTGAATCAGATTACACTATTTTTGATATTATTAATTTTGAATGAAACACAGATAGCTTTAGCTTGGCATGTCTAGAAATGATTGCTTATAGTTTTCTGGGTTTTTTTTTACTTTATTTGAACAGCTACAAAGAAAAAGGAATGATGGTAGTTTAAATTCTGGAATGCTAGCCAGGATTATATTTTTAGCTGTGCAAATAGGTTTTGATACTTAAACACTATTAGTACAAAAAGAAAAAATTGCTCTCTTTGCAGAATCTTTTCATGTACATCACCAAAATTGAAATCCACTTTAACTGGTTCTCCTGTTTTATATCTTGCTTTCCAACAACTGTTGGAAATAGGTTAGACTGAAAACCAAAAGATATTCACCAGAAACTAGAGATTCTGGTAATCTTATGATAAAATTCTTTTCTTCAGCAGAAAGCTGTAACAGCAAAGCTTTCCTTTCCACATCATGCTTTATGTTGCTGCTGCTGCTAGCCTTAGCCCAATCACAAATGTTGAGCCATTACTTACTAAATCAGAATCTGGCCTTCACATTAATAATTTATTCATATCGCTTCACTAACCAAGCAACCATTACATATACACAAATCAGCAGAAGGGTCCTGAAGAATTAGGAAATATTTTATATTGATCAAAACAAAGCAAGCCAAGATAATTCTGGAATAAATTACCAAGGATCTCCTGCATTCGTCACAAGAACTGATCTTCACCTCTGTTCAGAAAAGCTGAAAGGTTCACTCCTTCAGTTTACTTAAAATATTTTAAACATGAAAGACTCTGAAAGATGTTAGCAAAGAAAAGCTCATTTCTGTGGGGGTGGATTTAAGTAACTACTATTTCACAAGCAGTTACATTAAATGGGAAGCTGAAACTGTCTAAAAGTAGCTGCTATAGCCCAGGAATATAAAACTGAAATAGCTGTTGGAAAGACAGAAAAAATTTAGGAACTGGAGTTGGAGGTGTTAAAAATTCATAGGCTCCCAGCACTTTAACTCTGATGCGTTTGAAGCACTGAAACAGTTAAGCTATTTCATTGAGGCACAAAATAACCTCATTATCATTTCTAATACAGATCAATACTCAACATTGCCCTTTGAAAAACACAGCACTTGCTTGCCCCTGCATTTATTGTGATCCTTGCATTAGCTCACTAACATTAAAGCTTTCACATAAGCTGTTTGCTAGCTTATGAAACATACCTCTTCCACCCACCACCTCCACTTGATCAGCATATTCCTGTATCAAATTACGGAAAAAAATAATGCAAATCAATATCCAACATATTGATTTTTTTTTTCTCTTTTCCCGGTGACATTTTGTCAGGTGGATTTCTCTGCTCCTTGAGGGTGCCTGGTGGCATTAGAAAGCTGCTCCAGTCAGGACTAATGGCACAGGCTCTGTCCCAGGTGGATGCCGGGTATTGTTTGAAGTAACTGATTGGTGTGAGAGCCCTCTAGCTCCCTCTCCCCAGCATGTGGTCCAAAGCACAACATATGCTTCCTGCTTGCTAGATTTGTCTCCAATAATAAAAACAGGATTTCTTTTCAATTTTAGTCTTGTGCCCAATTTATCAAGCAAAATAACATCAAGGCTTCAAAAGGCTTGGTTGGTAATCTGGTTCTGCATTGGATTAGTGGAAAGAGGTACAACACCATGAATAGAGAATTACCAAGATAATATCTTTTGCTGTACCATGAAAGGAAAAAAAAAAAGTGTATGTAGTGTGAGTGTGCATGTGAATTCTGACCCATTATTAGAGCTTCTCCTGCACAGAGCTGGGAATTGCAACATGCAGCTCTTTAGAATGAGTTTAAAAAAGAAATAAACAATAATGCATGGAGAAGAGAATTGAAGTCATGGTAATACTGAGATTCTTATATTTGTTCTTTTTGTTGTAAATGCTGATAAAGTATGTTAGCTCCCTGGGGGCTAGGGGGATGCAATTGTTTGGTGATGTTTCATTCATGCTGCTATAGGTATTTAAATGGAACAGGAAGGAAAAGAGGCCCAGCTTTCTTGCTCATTTTTGTTTGCTGTTTTTTATTTGTTGCCTTTTTTTCTTTAGAAAATTGAACCATGAGAATAAAACTTCACCCTCTCAATTAACACAATAGCACAATTTAAAGAATCTTGTCCTTGCTTGTTAAAATGATAATAAACAGTGCTACAGATAAATTTATCACTCGTCCTGACAGTACTTCATAATAAATAAGGCAGTAATGGAAACAGCCAACTGAGGCACATTAGAATATAGCATGCAAAATATTTAACTAAGATTTTCTTGTGAGAAACAGATTTGATATACTTAAAGCCATTTTTTGGTATAAGCAGTTAAGATTTGCGTAAGTAACACAAGATTTATTCTTTCAACAAAGATTTTGATTTGTCTAGAAATCTCTCTAAATACTTTGTATTTAGATCAGAACAAAAAAGGGGAAATAATTTGTCTTTATTGATAGAATAGATCTGGGACCAATTAAGAGTTCTTTTTCTTCTAGTAGAGCATGCAATTAAATGTATTGCTTCAGGGGAAGTTTTAATGCCAGTTGCACATTAGGTGAGGTAATGCCAAGCTGAACATTTTACAAGCTGCTCTAGGAGCAGGCTGATTTCACAACCACTCAGCTGCAAGAGTATCTCAGTCTTCCCATACGGCCATGTTTGACTGACTGAACCTCAATTTTAGCATGCACAGTTACCAGACATAATTCCTGCAGAGTATTAGGATATTCAGTGATTTATGCTTTCACCGTACGATCTGTCTCTGTTTGGGTGTCTAATTTACTTTGTGTCAATCATCCTGCATGATAAAACTTTGTCTTCCCTGTTGCCCTTACAAAGAGAACTGATCCATGCATGCCCATGCAGAACATACCTTAAAAATGGCTCCATTTAAGTAGAGATCTGAACTTCCTGCACAAAAGGACTTGGGAAGGCTTTGCTAAGAAATACTAATGCAGGATTATATTCTACTTTGTACTTTTCTCTCACAGATGAGGGATTTTCTTTGTTTTTCCGAAGGATTTTCTCAACTGCATCTGAGAAAGAAATAACTGCCAGGTAAATGGGGAAAGCCTTAACAGCCCATCCATTTTCTGTTAATTGAGCACAAATATCTGAAAGCTCCATGATTAACTTTCTCTCTCAAGAAATGCTTATGGTAAGACTGAGGACAAACACTAGGCTGTTTGAGAAACTATGGTGATGCTATTGGTAAGTTTCAGAAAATATCCAGAAAAAGTCTAAAGTCTGGATGCCTCAGAGCATCAATTTCTCCCAATTTAGCAGCAGGTGATCTCAGAAGAGAAGCTTCTTCTGAACACAGCACTAAGCAAAGAAACATACAGCTGCTGATTTATGCAACTGTAAGGGGAGATAGCAGAGCTGACAGGACAGCATCCAGCTTATCATGAGAAATTATTAATAGTCCAGTCTGCCACACATACAGAGATACAGGTGGATACCAATGGGGTTGCGAATGCAAAAGGTTTAATGGTGTGTAGCCCCATATGCATCTTGGAAACTGAAACAACATGATTACATTTCTGTACTGTATATAAATTGCTGCAGTTCATCCCAAAATATCTTCTGGGAAAAGCGGCAAAAAAAGTACAAATTTGCAGATGCACAGTCAGATGGGAATACTGCACACTGAATACAAATACTCTGCTTTGTCTGTTTTGTTTACAAAAAAAGAAACCCAAACCAAACCCAAACAATCACAGAGTAAATAGTACAGTGGCTGAGTTCTGATCACACCATGTGATCTATATGCAAGTTCTGCTCGGTGAGAGTATTTAATGCGTTAATCTCAAATGCAACAGAGCAATATCTAGTAACACAATCCAGTCTAAAGCAAGAGCAGTGCTCTTGTCTTTTATGTCTCCTTAATTCATACATGCATCATGCAGAATCATGCATGACAGATAGGGTCAGAGAGAAATTTTAGGGGGGCAACACGATTTATTTGTTCATTTACCATGAAATCTAGAGTATTATGTTAAAACCTATGGGATATAGCAACTCCACTGCAAACAATTACCACTGCATGATATGTGATATGCATTATATTTAGTTAATATAATTATTTGTTCCTGAGTATCACCAAGGAGAGGCAGAATGATCCCTGCATGAAGGAATTTATGGTACAACAGCTACTTTCTATGATTCTCAGACCCATAAAATTCCCATTGAGGCCTATGCCTGATAATGTTCCACATAGTTAGGATGCACTTAGGGATTCAACACAGTTTTATTACAGGCTGTAATTCTAGGAATAAGAGTTCTTATATGAAGTCTTACAGGCACTATAGGTTTATATTACAGAGTATTCAGAATAATTCCCTGATAAATGGGCAAGAGTCAGTAGCTTTTAAAGGCATGGTTAAAACACAAGAAAAAAATACTAATCACTCTGTTTGCATGTCTACACTTTCCTTTTTGTACCACAGAAGCTGCAGGAATGAGAAGACTCAGTTTGTAGAATTAAGAGTCAATAAAATGAAAAAAAAAACCCAACAAAATATTTAAAACAATGAATAAATAAAATCTGCGGACTGAGGCAGCTAAGGAAAGAATGGTGTTGTTCCAGGTTCTGTCTGATCACTCCTACATAGTACTTGACACTATGAAGATTCTCAATAATCAATTATCTTTTGTAATTAATAGGTCACCCTGAAGAAGGGGTGTGTACATCCTATGTGATAAGAAAGGAAATAACTTTTGCTATTTCACTTTTTCAGGCAGGTGCTTTTGCTTGTACATTGGATGAATCTTGCCTTTAAACAGTTAATCTGTCAGTGGATGTTATTCTATAGATGAAAGTTAAAAGAGATAATCCAACCACCCCCCATACACACCAAATCCTTGGACATTTGACACTACTTCTTTAGAATTAAAATTAAAAAAATCACTCCAAGTACCAGGACTGTATTCTATCCTCCCATGAAGAAATACATGATTTCATTTTACATACAAGTCTTTAGCAACATCACAGAATTCATTAAGAACTAAGAAGACAAAAAATATTCTTTCCACCATTTCAAATACTAATAAGCTTTCCTTAATTTCTCTGAGATAATATTAGTCAAAAAAAATGGAATATAAATGTTAATAAGACAACTGATGTCTCAAAAGCTTTGTTAAACACAATAGCCTGGGAAATTATAATTTATTTTAGATTTGATCAATCTGGTGAACACAGGCACACTAGGGAGAATTTGCAGTCTTTAACTTGCAAACCGCATGGCAATATTTTGAATCTGCCTTATCCTTTAAAGGCACAGATGCATGTCCTTTTTTATGTGCAGTGGAAATATTTCCCCAAAGCTTTGATAATCACAAGAAACATTGAAATGACTGAGTTAAATGGTCTAAAGGAAGGCTGGCATTGCATAAGGGAGACAGTTCAGCAAGTCTTCTTCCATTACTGTATCTGCCTTGTTACTCCTTCAGGACTGAGCTGTATGACTCCCTGCCAAAGGGTCAGGATTGTGTTTGGCACCTGGAAAACAAAATGAGACAAGGAGAGTCCTCCTCATCTCTGAGAAAGTAAATACATCTCAGAGGCAGTTTTTCAGCTATTTTTAATTTGAAAGGATGTTTTGGTGAGAAAGACAAACGTATTTCTTCTTGGCCTCCACAAAAGCAAAATTTGAAGTCACTGATTCAAAGCATCAGCTTTTTAGAACATCTCAGGTATATGTTTTAAGATACCTGCCATGTTTTACACAAGGCTATCATCAAAGGGAATAGATCTACTAATAGGAAAACAAACAAAACAACCAAAGGGAACAACCCCAAACCAGGCCCTTTTAATAATTGGTTGCTCTTTCAGCTCTGCTTACAGTATAGCTAGGGTCTTCTCTTTCCTAGAGTGGGGAAACTGCAGCTGGGAATAGTTTGAGATAGGGTAATGGGAATCATAACCAGGTGCAGATTTTTAATGGATACCACCTGTTTCCAACCCTAAAGGAGTTAGAAGATACTACATTAGGACCCCATATGCATTCAATATTTTTGTGGTTTTAGATGCCTGGTACAATAATATCATGCCAAGGGATCCTGGCACCATCATCTCATCGTCTTCAAAACCCATGGATCATAACAATCTGTATGAAATTATGAAATTAATGTGGAAATCAGTTATTACTGCCATACAGAAAGCTTCTCTTTCTGTGCACTGTTGCATGAAGTAGGTTATAGTGTGAAATCTGGCCCACCAGAACTGGTGGCCCTAAACCTTGGACTTCAGCGAAAATTAGGAACTAAAGTCTCTGTGCCTGTATCCATAAGCATCTAAATTCCAAACTGCAGATTTCCCTGCATATCTAAACACAAATGTTTTCATGCACTGGGAAAAAAAACTAGATCCAAGCAGCTAAATGCTTTACTTTAGCTTAATAAGCAGAGATAGCTGATTTATCTTAATTCAGAGATAAAGTAGGGAGGTGAGTAAATAAATCCCTGGAAGGTCCTGATCCATTGGGCATGCTTAGACCAAACTTAGTAAACATTGTCAGTTCTGTACTCAACCCAAAGCAGTGCATCTCAACATACATTATGGGTTTTTCCTTTTTTTTATCTTGAGAGATTCTTTACATTCAAAATGTGTGAGGAGGCTTAGATGCTGCGACTGGAAAGCACTTCTTTTTCTTAACCCTCTCACCTAAATGCCCTCAAAAACTGCCTACAGAAAAAGACTCTATGGTTTCTTTTCACTCTTGAACTATTTTCTGCACAGCTTAATAGGACAGGCAGTGGGTGGCTGCCTCATAAGCCAGGTCTATAAAATGGTAAATGGAGTCCTCTCTGTGGAGGTGAGTTGGCAGGCTGGCAAACGACCTGCACGAAGCTTCCACTTCTGAGTAACTGCATTAAACACCAGGCTGCCTGCAAAGTTTGTTTCTCTTTACTGACAGTACAAGATGTATCAAATGCTTAAAATTAGCTTCAAAATTTTCTTTCTGGGGAAAGGGAGGTCAGAGCGGAGTCTGTCTGTCTGGTAATTTTCCACTGAAACAGCCATGGTGACTGTCCCTTGAACATCACAATTTGATTTCTGCAAGTGAGCATGACACAGACTGGTCTAAAACACAAAGAAATGTGGCTGGCACCAATCAATTCACTATCCTTTAATCAGATCCGATTTGTCTCTCCAAAAAGTAACATTTATTTTAAGTAATGATGCATGGATGCATCTGCATCCATGAAGGTTTGTAATAAAGGCAAAGCCAGAGTTACCTAATCCACCTTACCATAGCTGCAGTAAACTGTCAGTCATAAACTGTACCAGCTGTAGCTACTGGGGATAACAAATCTGGGTTAACAGCCAAATGCTTCAGCTCATGAGTTTGTGCCAAAATATAATCCACAGCTAATTCCAATGGTTTTTCAAAGGTTGTAGACTGGGATGCAGGGAGATTTGAAAGAGATTGAGACCTATATGGAATTTTGCTGAGTCCTGGTCAGAGAGGCAGTGCCAACATTTTATGTCAAAATTATAAGAGGAAAAGATAGATTTGGGGCTACACTGATGAACATGATTGATGAGTGCAAGTATGAAAAGCTAGAATAACACAGCGAGGTCAGTGAAAATCTTTGCAATGACTCCAGTGAGACGTGGATCAGTTAGCAACTATAACGTTGTGTCGACCACAGTGCTTATCAACAGTTACTTCTTTTTATCTACATCTAAAGCCTCAATTTATATGAAACAAATGCCACTTCAAACTACTCAAAAAAAAGAAGGAAGCCAAAGTAACTAAAAAAAACAGAATGCAGATAAATATGCCATAATAGTTCCAGGTGGAGGTGATGTCTTCTTTGATATATGACAAGAAAAATAATCATTTTCAAGCAAAGGAATATAGAATAAAAGATGCTAAAGATTGTGGGATCTTCCGAGAAAGAAGTACAATTCAAGGAAGGAACATGCAGACAGCCGAAATCAGAATGGAGCTGAATGAAATTAATCTAAATATCACAATTTCTGTGAAACTTCAGGGGTGTGGAGTATGTGGATGGTGGAAACCCCTTGCAACTCTGGGGTTTAGACTAGATGATCTTTAAAGGTCCCTTTCAATCCAAAGCATTCTGTGATTCTGTGATTAGTAGCATAATCACATCTACATTATTGTCTGCAAACCCTGACCAAGAAGCTCTCTACCTTTTCACAATTGTACAAAGACACTGTGATCCTATCCCGGCAGTTTGTTATTCAGTTAAACAAAGCAAAAGGAGAAAGGAGCTCTAGAATGTATTCTGTTTTGCCATAGATGACACATGAAGTTTGCAAAGAAGCAAGGATTTAACCCCATTTACATTCCTCACTTTCTACCAGAGCATTCCTCCTTCTCAGATACATGTTCAGAATCAGAGTTATTGTGAAAACTTAGAATTATAGGAATGGAAGGGAAAAAAGAAGGATCACAGATTTTTTTTGTTAGTTGTGCAACCTCCACACAAGATTATTATAATATTCATGGTATTACTGTTCAAAAGTTTTTTCTAATTTGTAGCCTGAATCTTCCATACTTTCTTTGTTACTTCAGTTCAAGAGCATCAGTCTTTGTTTATTTCTATCAGACAAGAAGGTAAGATCATTTCCTTCCTCCTTCCAGCAGAAGGGATTTTATGTATTTGAAGACTATTAGCCTATTCTCGTTAAACTTTTCTTCTGTAGACTAAACAATCCCTATTGATTCAGTTTTTTATCATACTGTCTAGATTGCTAATTGCTGGTCTCTGGACTTCTTCCAGTTTATCCCCCTCTTGCTTATAGCACAGTGCACAAAACTGAACAAAGTAGTCAAGCTGAGGCCAGCTAAGCACATCACCAGGCAACAAAAAATACCACTCAATTCCCTTTCTTATCAGAGGAAGATGCACTGTGTTCTTGGCAGTAAAGAAAGTTAGGAAACGAGCTAGTCTTTTAATGTCACCTTTTTTTGCTCAGCTTGCCTGCCTTTGGCATAGGTTAAAGAGCAGTTTGCAACAAGCTAGATTTAAAGCCAGCCCAAACAACTTCTCTAAGAGGTAAAGCTTAGTACATTGGAGAGCCAACATACCAACACAGCCATGTTCCTTCCAGCACCATGAAATACATGCACAGTAGTCCTTTGTGCTGTGCAAAGATGCCAGCATTTTGGAGTTCGTCTGGGATCTCAGCACTACTCTCCCTTTAATGAGCTTTCATAACCCAAAGTTGATACACAACTGACGAAGAGAAAGTGAACAAAAGGCTAAATCTTATCCAGATCTTATTCCCTCTGGGGTCAGAGAGAAGCTGCTACATTCAAACATATGGCTTTAATGTCACTGGTAATTCCCAAGCCTTGTTTGTCATATGTTAAATATCATATGTTAAATATTACATGTTAAATATTGCTCATTTTCAAGGAAAAAAAAACATTAATGGGCCAGTACAACTTCAAAGCTCTTAGTCAGAATTTATTAGCACATGTTCATGTCCCGCTACAAATGCATGAATAGAAAATATGAATGTGTTTTATTTCAATGAAGTTCTATAACATTTTAAAATTGCTGAGCAATGAAATGCACAGAGGCTGTATAACCTACATGGAGTCTCTGAGCATTTAAAACATTTGTTCATAAGTACTGCAGGGCCCAATCTTGCATTTATTCATGCTAGAATCACAGACTAGTCTGACAAGGGACCTTCAGAGGTTGTCTGACACAACCAGAGCAGACCCAATTTGAACCAGGTTGCTCAAAGAATCATCCAGTTATTTTTTTTAGTATCTCCATGAACTTGGATTCCACAAGTCTTCCTGTTTATTCAAAACCCTCTTGGTTTCAAAGGGTCTTGCTGTCTAAAATATTACTCAATATCCACAGCAGGATCTAAGCACAACCCTTCTATATTACAACCAACATCCCGGTCTGCAGCTAATTCTCTCTGTGAATAACAAAAGTTCAGCTTTATTTTTAAAGGCCAGATGATGAACTGTCTGTTCTTACAGTAGACATTTCAGTGCAGTCAGTGGATCTCTTCTGGTGAGCATCTGGCTGTTAACAGCAGCCAAACAGTCACACCTTGGCTGTTGATAGTTAAAGGAAAGGATATATTGTATGATGTAGCATACAGAAACCCCAAAGAATGAGTAAAACAGTCCTTTTCATAATCATTTTAGAGATAGTAAAAAGATGGAAAAGAAAGGATAAAAAAAACAACTGAAACATACTTAGGCCACATTAAGAACAGTAATCTTAGAGAAGTACAATAATTCATAGTTCAAGTAATTTCAGAAATTGTACCAACTTTCGTAGACTACTTTTTCTAATTACCTCTATATTCAGTTCTAGGAACCCTTGTTATACCATTCCATGGAGGAATTTTCATCAGCAGAGCTCAAAACATATTATGAAAGTCCTCATTAGTATGAGAGTTCCTCATTCAAAATCCACCAAGATCAGTGAAAAAGTACCTCTCTGCCACATGGTTGCAGTTCTGCTAACCAGCAAGTGATCTATTCTGTCTAGTACCTGGAAGGTGTTAAACAGTCATCTATTGGCCAAGCACTAGAATTACAGTTTGCAATATAATCTGGCTAGAACAATATGGACCATTGCACTGAATGTCAAAATAAGGCCAAGTGTATCAACAGTAGAAGAACTCTAATATTAAGGTCAATAGAGATCTCTACTTTTCACTGTTGTCATTCTAATGGTATACAAGTATATTCAGCATCTTCAGGATTTGGTCTAAAGAACAAGGCCAGGACCCTTATTTAAGAGTTAAGGCCAGGTCCCTCATTTAAGAGTTCATTCACCTGAACTGGCTCATACTTCCAAAGGACTCCTTGGAAACTTTGGATTCTGTACATTCGTAGAATAGCCTTGTTTTAACCCAGGAAAAACTGCACAGTGTTTACTAAATTTGACAGAATGGGTCAATAGTCCCTTTAATGTAAAGGGAACACCCTAATTATCAGAAGTCTCTAGCATCATCTAGCCTTTTGAATAGATACAGAGCTTGCCCCAATCAAATGAGCATAGCTCTGGGCTTTTTTCCTTAACTTATGTCTTCCAATCACTGTTCTCTGCAATACAGCAAACTTTATGGGCAATAAATGGACAAGTTTTCCATCACCTGGAGTCTGGGTCAATAGTTAGAGGTTTAGCCAGAGAGGCAGAAATATGAAGTGAAACTGTCAGGGCAAGGTGGGTGAGTTGAGAGGATCAGTTCATTAGACCAGTCTCAGCCAGCCTCCAGGCAGAGTTCTGGCAGAAAAGGTGTATCAGTGATCATCTCTTCCTGACCCAAGTTAAAAATGCCTTCTCATGTTCACATGCTCAGCAAAAAGCAAACTGCATGGGTAAGTAGGATAAACAGAAAAAAGCTCTACCAATTAATCAATTAGAAAATTAATCTAGAGTTGAAATAACATTTCTACTTCAGTGGTATAGAAATGTGAAACATCTCAAATTTCCCACGTTTGGATTTTTTCTTCAGTAAGCACTGCAAAGCAAAAGTAATAATTTTGTCCTCATCTGCTGTAATGCATATAATAAAGTAGTGGTTCACGATGCAAATACACGGCTTGAAGTCTAAATGTGTTTTGTGGGCTTAAACACAGCTTACAGATACCTCAGTTCTCTGTACGGCACAATTTGTAACAATGCCAATGATGGAAGAAAACAAAACAGTGAAAATACTGTTTCCCAGAAGGCATGATTTCCCTGGATTTCTTGATTTCTCTTCTGCTTGCTGCACCAGGTGGCTACAAAAGGCTGCGTAGCCATGCCATTGACCTGTAACCTCTTCTCTGGCCAGTATACCATAGAATCATAGAATCATAGAATAGTTAGGGTTGGAAAGGACCTTATCTAGTTCCAACCCCCTGCCATGGACATGGTCACCTCACACTAAACCGTGTCACCCAAGGCTCTGTACAACCTGGCCTTGAACACTGCCACAGATGGAGCATTCACAGCTTCCTTGCGCAACCCATTCCAGTGCCTCACCATCCTAACAGGAAATAACTTCTTCCTTATATCCAATGTAAACTTCCCCTGTTTAAGTTTCAACCCATTACCCCTTGTCCTATCACTACAGTCCCTAATGAAGAGTACATCCCCATCATCCCTATAGCCCCCCTTCAGATACCGGAAGGCTGTTATGAGGTCTCTACATAGACTTCTCTTCTCCAGGCTGAACAGACCCAACTTTCTCAGCCTGTCTTCATATGGGAGGTGTTCCAGTCCCCTGGTCATCCTCGTGGCCCTCCTCTGGACTTGTTCCAACAGTTCCATGTCCTTTTTATGTTGAGGACACCAGAACTGCACACAATACTCCAGGTGAGGTCTCATGAGAGCAGAGTAGAGGGGCAGGATCACCTCCTTCGACCTGCTGGTCACGCTTCTTTTGATGCAGCCCAGGATACAGTTGGCTTTCTGGGCTGCGAGCGCACACTGAAGCCAGCTCATGTTCCTTTTCTCATCAACCAACACCCCCAAGTCCTTCTCTGCAGGGCTGCTCTGAATCTCTTCTTTGCCCAACCTGTAGCTGTGCCTGGGATTGCTCTGACCCAGGTGTAGGACCTCGCACTTGGCATGGTTAAACCTCATGAGGTTGGCATCAGCCCACCTCACAAGCATGTCGAGGTCCCTCTGGATGGCATTCCTTCCCTCCAGCGTATCAACCGAACCACACAGCTTGGTGTCATCGGCAAACTTGCTGAGGGCGCACTCAATCCCACTGTCCATGTCAACGACAAAGATGTTGAGCAAGACTGGTCCCAGCACCAATCCCTGAGGGACCCCACTCATCTCCAGGTGGACGCTGAGCCATTGACCACAACTCTTTGCATGCAGCCACCCCACCAGTTCTTTATCCACCAAATGGATAAGGAGAGGAACAATCCCTATTTCTAGATTTCCCAATTTTTACTTCAACACTAATAAAAGCATCTCTTGACTGTGTTCTCTTCCAAGAACCTGGCTGGGCCCTGCTGCTTGGTGCAGCTACTTAGAAAGGTGTAAGCTTGGTGCAGCTGCTCCTTGCTTTTCACAGCTTGTCAGTAACCCTGAGAAGATGCAGTGAATACCTCCTGTGTCTGCTTCCTTGACTCTGAACATGAATTATCTCTGGCTCTGTTCATTTTGTTATTTTGTGTTTGCCACCACAAACATTACAGCATTTGTGAACTCCTGAAAACCAAGCTGACTGCATGCCATCATTCATCAGCTCAGTAGTGACTATGAATGAATAAGATAACGGAACATGCAACACTATTTGTAGAAACTTATTTTTAGTTTGCACGTGCAAGTATTCACACTGGTTGTGACACTGTCCAACCAAAGGCAACAACGCTGTGTGATCTATGTGACATGTCATCTCTCTTGACAATGTAGAAATAACCTGTATACCAGCAAAAATAGATCTGTTAGATGCAGCTCCAACATCACATCTATAATAATTTTCTATCATCACCCTAAGTGAATACGTTTAAATAATGAGCATTTTTCAAGGAAATTGCTTTCTTATTTTTGATATTTTTGAGGCAGAAAAGTGAGACTAGATTTATTGAACAGATTATTCCTGCCTGGTGCCTTATTCGTAGTACTACTTATTTTCTGAGTACTACTTATTTTCTGATCAAATAAGCAAAGTCGCAACTTGTCTGTGGTCTTCTAGCATCTAGCTATCAATCATAATTTGATTCCTCTATGAACATAACTAATTTTTACATTTGTATTCTTGTCTTAATGACACATTTCAAAAATACACTTTTATTTCTTCAGAGGCAGAAGAATAACTTGAGAGTTTTCTTCAGGCAGACCACAGGAACCTCTTATTCAGCTTTTCCGAGTCCCTACATTCATCAAAGAGCTTCAAAGACTCAACCAAGCAGACTTGAACAATAGCCTGATCACTGTATGGAAACAACCTTTTGTTTCTGTCTACAAAACATGGATCTTCATAAGATACACCATCCTGGAATTTATTCTCATTGCAGACAGTTTGGAGGTACTACTTCCGATTTACACCTTAGTAAGCAAGATCAAAACCAGGCCTTTTCTGCCAAACTATTTTAATATTTATATAAAGGTTGATTCAGGGATAAAATTTTTAAGCATATGTATTTTAAGTACACAGGGAGTGAAAGGAATTCCCAGAGCACATGGCCACTTTTGAAGAGAAGTACATATTTCTTAAGGGGGAAGATAAGTATTTATCTGTGCTATTGATGGTGATACTGCATTTTGAATCAGCTCTCCTTTTCCCCTTAATTGTTCTGACAACCTGTTTGGAATCTCATCTACCTTCCTCATTATGGCCTTCAGAGGGAGGGCTCCTACCACACTGAGAGTCAAGAGCAGATCATGTCCCTTATTTAGAACCAACACATCTTTCCACAGCCCACTAATTGCATGGCAGCTCAGGCTCATTTGTCTTCCCAGATCGTTAAAATTCATCACCATGCTCTGTGAGCTCTCACTCCTGCCCTTGGATGGGCAGCTGTAGATTATTTAGCCAGACCAATCCCTAATGTTTTTAACTAGGAACTGACCCCAGCACCTGAGCACCTGCTGGGCTCTTAGTCTCTGTCATGTTAAAAGAGTGCACAGAAAGACCCACACCATCAAAAGCATCTTGCTGCATTACATTAAATATTGATAAAAAATATGCAAATTGTTTATTGATCTTCTCCAGGAAGGGCTGAGATAATGAGAGAGGGGCTGTTTGAGATGATGCTTGGGATTTTTAACTTTCTTTTTTTTTTTTTTTTACATTAGGCTGTTGTTGATATCTGAAGTTAATGAGGTCTTTTGGTTCACTCAGTATTTCAGACCTTACCACTGGTTTGAAGATAAAAGAGACCAATGCACCTTCATTGTGCATCACTTCCAGCAACTGCCCTGAAAAGGGCAGGAATATTTGTACAGGTGCAGTGCCAGAACTCCTTACTAACTTTACCTGGACTGCTCTGGTTAATATTATACTACTCTAAATCATCTTGTCCTTCATTGTATTTGTTTTCCAAGGATCAGAAGTTGATGCTCACACTGTCTCCACCTTATTAGCAGCTCAGTATATAATTAATACCCAGAGACCAGTTGGTTTTCCTTTCCCTTTTGCTCATAGCATTAACTGCATTACATATGCTTCCTACCCTTTATGTGATTGATACGTGACAGCTTTCAGCCATCTTTCATCCTCATGGTGGAAATTTCTTCACATTCACATATTTGGCGTTTTTTTGGTTTTTTTTTTTTTTGTCCTTTTTCCCTGTCTCTTCCTCAGTTTTTTTTCGGGGGTGCTCTCTGATGCCTCAGGGGAGTAAGCAACAATTAACCCAAAGCAGCTGGACCAGACCATTGTTGTCCCCACACCAGCCATCCATTTGAAACCACAAATCTTGTCACACCTGGTTTACCTGCAGGATGTTGCTTCTGCACCCCCATCAAGCCTAATTCCAGACAGAAACACTGATAATGTGGCCACAAGAAGTCTCCCTCGGCAATCAAGCCCCATTAAACAAATTCCTGGAGTGTCTGCATCATGTCTAGGAAACAGCGAGAGGCAGGTCACAAGGGTTTGCCATCACAGAGTCCAGGCTGCAATGACTGTCACTCCAGAGTGGCACCGATTTGAAACAGAGCCTCCCTTTCCAAAAAAGCCGAAGAATAAGCTTCAAATTATCACCATAACTATTTACCTATCCTTAGGATTTGGATGAGCCTAAGTGTTACCGTATTAGGAGCTGCATAAAACCATATTAAGCTACATCTTTACTCCCAAAAGCTTACTGTTTTTCAGGTGAACAGAGCAGATACAATGTGATCTGAATGTGAGAGAGTGACTGGTAGCATGCAAAGATCTCAGGTTTCTCCTTTGCCGCTCAGCCCAAACATACACCACCCTGGGCAGCACTCAGGAGTCAGGGAAGAACTTCTTTGCCTTTCATTTTTACCCCTTAATAACCTGCATAACACAGAAACAGAATGAGAAAACAAGTAAAGGCATAGAACTCACGCATTACAGTCTGCTGCTGCAGTCCCTGGGCCATCAGTTTCCCCATGGGCAGTTTTTCAGGTGTCTGTAGCAGGGGATGCCATCCTGACCTGTACTTTGAAACGGAACAGTCTTTTTTGTTACACAAAGGTTTTGTCACAGAAAGCTAAATCCTATGAAAGGTATTTCCAACACAAGCAGGCAGCATTGAATGGAGGTGGATAGTACTGTCAGCAAAGAGACAGCTGTCATCACAGAAACAAACACCCAAGGATGAGGTACCTAAATGGGATGGCCAGATAAAATCTTGTATCTGTCATGCCCAAGTTCAGGTCCTTACTGTGTAAATTTGAGAGTAATCTGGAATTCAAAACTTGGTTGTAGCTTGATCCAGGGGTCTAATCCTGGATATACTTTTATTCTTAGTACTCCTGACACATGCAAACTTAACTTTACAAACACTATGAACTCTCTTGATGGTCCGCAATGTGAAAAGAAATACTTCAACACCATCATATTTTTGTCTAAATCTTCTAAAGGTTTGGATATAGAAAATATGAACTATAAAATCTAAACTATAAAATCTCAACTATGCTATACCTAGAAACAGTTACCTCCCAGCACTGTTAGGAAAAAAAACTAGGAGCACTTACTAAAGATATTCTAATTCATACACTGAATATATTCTGAGATTTTGTATTTTTCTGTATCAGCTAAGACTATGGAAGATTTTACCTGAGCTATGATTTCTCAAGGGAAAATACTCAGTTGAGAGCTTGAAAAATTTGGTTTTCCAGAGTAAATCAGAAAAAAAGAAATAAACAGTTATTCAAAATTGGATGGAAGAACAAAGTCATTGGTGTGATTGATGGACTACACATCGCTTTCAAGATTGATGCCATGCTATTGTGTATGTCAGGGTACAATAGACCTGAATTATTAATAGCTCTATGATTCCCATTCTCTGATTGATACACTCCCTTAGAGCTTCTCTGAATGTATATTCTGTACATATAAAGCAAGAGCAAAAGCATTGCTGCATTCCCAGATAAAAAGAAGCATTTGACAATATTTTGCTGCCCCCACCAACAGAAAGAACCAACCAATTTAAAATTGCTAAGCAGCAGGGAAAACATTTTTTTCACCATCTCTTTCACACCAGAGTATTTAATTATGAATTTATGCAAACAAAAATTTCAGAGCTCTCACTGCTCCAACAGTCTGTTGCCCGAGGTGCTTTCAAGCCCACAACTGCAGAACAGAGAGGGTGGAGTAGAGCCCCAGCATTTCAGACAATCAGCTTTGAAAGCATGTTACAGCCTGTTTACTTGCATGACCCTATTCATTTTCTATGTTTTAAACAAGACTCATTTGCTTGAACACTGTTTGCTTTTTTTTTTTTAATGTCCATTTATTCAAAAAATGAAAACATGAAAACAAGAACAAAAGCTATATGCAAGTGGGAGGCAATAGAAGGAAGCTGTTAAATGTAACCAAGGAAATACCTTTTTTTATTATCTACTGGCTGTATTGGAACTGAAAACACAGACAAAGGACCTCTTGGTTACACCTCTGTAGACTGAGAATAAAGCCGCTGAAGTCATGGTATCTGTTAATGAACCCAGAATAAGCTCAAGGTATCTTTGTGTATCTTTACCATATTAAATGTATTTGCAGTTCAAAACTCTGATCCCCATTTAAAGAAAGGTTATTGTAAACATTTCTGGTGATGTAAACAGACCTCAAGGTGGGAGCAAACTACATTTACATCTACTGAATAACCTCTGAACAGTGAGAGTGGCACGAAGTAGCCTTTACATCAATAGAAATCAGATCTCAAATACCAAAGGCAGAAGAATGCAATAAGCATGCTAATAGTTAGCAATGACAAACTTGTAAAACCAGATGGTTTTAAGCAAAATCTTCCAGAGAATCTTCCAGTTTGTTGTTTAGCTTTACAGGAGATTTACAATTTTCGGGTGATGGCCATACAACATGCTAAAAGCTCTACAGGAAAGGAGGAGAGCACCAACTTCACTTACTTTACTTCTATACCTGTTCCAGCAGAGGTGACTCCACTGAAACAGGGATTTTACCACAGTTTGGAACAAAACCTTCAAACCTTCTAGAAGATAGACAAGCTTTGAATGTGTAATCCAAGTCAAGCAGTCCCACCAGCTGCCCAAGTACCACTGACACCGGCAAGTGGTGGGAACACTTCTCTGGCTATGCTAGAGCTGCAGACCTAATGGACCCCAGACTATTTGCATGGTTGGCAGTCACAGTCTGTGAGCCCAGCACCAGCACCAGAGATTTTGCAATCACTGGCAACCTCTACTCTGAGATGGTCTCTCAGGGAAGACAGTTCAAAACTGGGAGCTGTGTGAATACTAGGAAACACGATGGCAATCTGTCTGAAAAGCTGATAAGAATTATGAACTTGGGAGATTCCCAGGGCTTTGATGATATCTTAACTAGAAACAAGCGATCCTGACAAAAGGCTGGAAGCCCAGCTTCATCAGGAGCTACAGGATGAGTAGCTAGCAGTCTGGGCTTTCATGCTGACAAATCTTTTAGGAGCCCTTCTCTGAGACAGACCTGATCTGCTAACAGTTAAGTATGGAAGCTAAGGAACTGGCTCTCACAGTCTCCTCACATCTGCTGGGCAGGCAAGCTAGCAGGAAAAGAAAAGCCAAAAAACCTCTTCCTGTTCTCCATCTCCACAGATTATTTTGGATTTAACAAACAGGAATTTTCTGGGAGGAAATGATCCTGTTGAAAAACACTAAACTGAGCTGAAACTCCACTCTCCTTAAGACAATGCAGCTATCTCTAGCAAACACACAGCTTCAGATACACCTGAAAACAGAATGAAATACTACTGAAAAGGCATTTCTTTCACAAGATTCCCACACTGCTAGAGAATTAGTGAGAAAACAAACTATCTGACAGATATTAATCACATCACTTAATACACAAGCACCAGGTGTGCTGGAGATGAGATGGCAGAAGAACTGATACAGAATAAAATTAATTGTTTTCAACTGTGTTTTTCACACAAGAAAACCCTCTAGCATGTATCCTTAGATTTTTTTTTTTAATAATCATTAGTCGTCCTTTCATCAATGAATTGTAAGGTAATATTCTGAAGTCAGTCATTTGGACAGAAAAAATAAAGGTGTGTTCAGGAATGACAAAATGCTGCTCTAAGAAGAGGAGTAACAACTCCAAAAAAAAAAAAAAAAACCAAAAGAAGCATTATTGGCATCAACCCATATCTGCAGGTTGTGTTTGGGTTACCATGAAGGATGTGAGAAACCACAGAACAGGATCCAAGATGTCATGCATTAACCCGAAGCCCCTCCAAGAGCAGAAGACGCTTTGCAGTTGTTTTTTCAGCACTCCAGTCTAAGCAACATAGCAAGAGTTAAAAAAAAAAAAAAAAAAAAAGTTGCTGTGTGAACATTCCTCTCTCTGCAAAGAGACCTTTTGTGACTCCCTGGATGAGAGGATGCTCATCTGTTTGGTTTTGTATTTGCAGGTAAGCATAGCAACAACTAGAGCCAGGTCACTGAAGAAACATTTAGGTTAATGTAATCATTTAACCCTTTTGAAATACAACATGTCTTTCCAGCAAGGCCACACACTGAGGAGGCAAGATATTTGTTTAAGAGCAAGGGACCTCGCTCTTAATTTCTGCATGTTTTGCACTAATGTCGCTTGTCTGAGTTCTCTGGCATGGAAGGGAAGTTCTGAATATGGACAGGATTCCGGTGATGCCAAGATCCAATAAAATCTATACCATCATTTCTGATAATTGAAGAAGTGTGCATCCAGGAGAAAGAAGGTTCTATCACCTTTTCCAACCACAGCTGCCAAGAGGAAGGAGCAACTGGCTGATCCAATCCTTGGCCTCCAACAGCTTCAGATAGCATCAGCTATTACCTATGTCCTTGATTATATCAATCAGAGCCACAAAGGTAAGGTTGCCCCCTTCCTGCCTTGGTCTCCAGCACCCACACTGCACTGGAAGATACTATTGCAGCATGCCCAGACAAAGCTTTACACCTGCAGTGCCAGGGTAGCAGCCACTGTTCCCAGGACAGCCTCTTACCTGCAGACACTCTATCACCCCACAGCCAGCAGGACCAGCAACATGGGGAATTAGGAGAGATCTGTGCAGGGCAGAACTGATTCAGGTGGGACCTCCTAGGGGCAGCATGATGTAATCCCAGAGCTCTCCGAGCTACTTGACCTTTTTATGGACACATACAGCTCTCATTGACATCAACAGTAGGGCAGCTCCGATATTCTGCAGGAAAATGATGGATCCTGCTTTCCTGACTTGGATTTCTGCTGTACCTCTTGTTAGAGAGAAATACACATAAACTTAACACTTGTATCATAGTGCTAGCAGGCTTTTTCAACACTCACAACAATGAAAGTAACATACACAGTTCTTGTTGTACTCTCCAGAAGAAACATATGTTATTTGTTGACTGGAAAATGGAAAACTGAAGCATACAAGCCCTCCTAACACTGCAAGGACCGGGCTCAATATCCACTGCAGTTTTTTGTCGTTGTCTTCAATAAGCTTTAGTAATCCATGCTCATAGAATTACTGCTTTATTAATCAATGACAGAACTACAAGCTATTTTGCAATAGGACTTACAGCACTATTTACTCATGATACACATTTACTGCTAACCACTTTCTTTTTCTCTATTCCTCCTCTTCTGCTATTTTTATATTTGTTTTAAAGAGGTTTTTTTTCGTTTTTGCCTATAACTCTGGAATTCAACAAGTGAAAACAGTAATTAGAATCAGACACTGAGTTTTTAATGATAAGCGTATTTCCAATATAATAAAAAGCAGATAAGTCTTCATCTGAAAAAAGTAAAATATAAATCACATTAAAGGTCAAGTCCTGACACAAACATCCTCTTTATTATAGCCACTGATTTTCAGTGGCATCCAGATGTAGGTCTAATGATCAAGTTGATAACCACGCAAGAGAGAAAAATCAAGATCCACAGTGGAAATTCAGGCTGACACTCTGACCTTAACTCATGCTGTGGTGCTTTTGGAAAGGGAGGGGAAGGAGTAGCTTTTTTCCCAGCAGCTTAAGTTCAGAAACGATTGCCATTCCATATTTTCTTGTCCTTCTTCACATAGGTTTATTAAATATTGCTTAAATATGTTCCAAGGTGGTTAAATATTTTAAAAGAGGCAATTCCTTGCATTAGGCAGACTGTAATCAAAATTATTCCATTTCAGAATGAGAATGCTTTTATCCATGCAAAGTCTGCAAAAATTTGTTTTATAGCAAGAACTCAGTCCTTTTAAAGAAAAAAATAAAAAGGAGGAAAAAAAAAATAAAGGAAAAAGCCAGCTTGTATTGCCTGTTGGTTTATCTCCAGTGATCCTTAAAATAACAGAAAATGTCTTTTTTAAATGCTCCGTTTCCATCAGAAGCTAAGCTTGCCAATATGGAAAACAAAACATGAGCTCCTAATCTTGCAAGGTCTAGAGATCTTGAATATATGTTTTATTTTGATATTACCATGAGTTGCTTAAATGCATAATGCTGATGAGATTGTTTGTCTGATTTTAATGCAGGTAATGTACTCTGAACTCAGTGATCCAAAAGAAAATTTCCCAGCAGGCCACACTTGACAAGCAGGTGTCACTCAATCATGCACGTTTTCACCTCCCTGAGAGGACAGATGGTCCCAGCCTACTTAGCAATTCCATCCTCTGTTGGCAGCCCCCTCTCCAATGCAGTGCCGTAATAAAGATGCCCTGAGATTTGTGTTAATCTGTGGTCTTTGGGGTAAACTGTAAACAAAGTGTGTAGAGTTATCGTTTCTCATTATGAGATGGACCTCTTATCTTCTCCTCTGCCTATAGGACATAGATATCTTTAATAGCCTCTACCCCTGCACTCAGCTTTCATGGAGATTAGTTCCTATCATTTTAAGAACTACAGAATTACTTCGTCTGCAGAGACTTGACCAAATCTGTTTGAGGCTTTTACTATGAAGACAGTAAGACAGCCTTTTTTCTCCTAATTTTGAAAACAATGGTTTGAATTGGCAATAGCTCCTGTTGCTGAATTTTATCCGTATGTAGGTATTAAACTTGCTGATTTCCTGCTCTGAGATAGAAGAGGTAGTGTTATTTCTCTCATCTTCATTCAGAAACAGGAACAGCAAGAACTGGGAGGGGAGAGAATAAAAAACCCTTACATCTGAACACCATGTTGATGGGGGTTATTTGTCAATTCTTTTTTCACTGCTGTGATACATTTCCATTACATCCAATTTCCCCTGTGTAAAATGAAGATTATCTTCTCCTCAGAATCTGACAAGTGCAGTAAGGAAGAAAGCAGAGGGAGAGAGGGAGCACATGTGAGAGTTCCCAGAGTCAAGTCTGGCACCTCCTATAATTTGTGCCATTAGGGAATTTTTCAGAACTTTCTACATGCAGAAAGGAAAAAGGTCAAAGGTTCAGAGTCCTCATAACACTACTCAAAACAAAGCCAGATATGCATACAGCACCAGCATGTGACACAGAATGAGGCTGGACTGATATCACATCATTAAAATGAAATACCTAAATTTAGATCTCTATCACAATTCTAAGTCTTAATCTCATCTTTCAGATGTAACAGAGATTGCATGAAAAACAAGGAGCATCATATTTTGGTTTTCATTTGGGCCAGTCTCCTAAAGGGGGATCTACAAAAGACTCATGGTGACTTTAGTGGGCTATGGATACAGTCAGAGCTGTTGCAGGCAGAGAGCTCAACTGATTTAAAAGGGAATCTTGTCCAAAGTTTATCCTTGGGAAGGTGGAGGAAAACTTTCACCTGTTGAAAGAATTAAAAAAGATTTAAATATGTATCATTTCAGAAGTTCTTGGGTTTCTCATTCTTAGTCACAAATCTTGGAATTCTTACCCAGTCCTGGAAAAAGAGGAATACTTCTACATGACTTTGTCAAAGGCAACAATAAATACCCAATAGGAGTTAGTATTTATCAGCTGATATGTAGTGAAGCTGTTTAGATAACAGGGGAAACATGTCACCACATGCTCCATGACATGGAGGCATGTCACCACAGGCCTCCAGGAAACGTATTTTCTTTGTTACTTAGCACAAGCTTATGTTACAGAACAAGTTCTTGTTTCTTAGGGTAAGCGCTTCATTCCTTATGAGGTGATAGACACTTGCAGACCTCAAGCAGACCAGACCTTATGAATCTGCCACATGAAAGTGCTGGAAACATCCATGAGGTGAGATAGGGATGGAAATGGAAGTTATAAAGAAAAACCCAACACATTTAAAGTCCTGTATTTAAGTTTGACTCAGTCCTGTGGTCAGTAGGACATTGTACATTCCAGTGCCTATCTTAGGAATTCAAAACTTGTAAAAAGCCTTTCCAGTATAGTGTAATACATTATTTTCATATAAATACAGTGACTGAGCCAATGAATTCTTCTCTGTGTGAACAAATTGTCCAGTTGTTAACTGTATTAGAATAGTTCCCAGAGGTTTTAGTAGAGGTTGAGGAAGAAAGAGGCTCAGTGATGCCCAGAGTACCACACTCGGCTGAGGACACATCCAGCTCTGCCTGAACACTAGGGTATAACCTAGATTGGGTCAATTTCCATTGAAATAAAATATCCCACTTTCCCAGACTTACCCATTAGCCTAGGCTCAGGAATAGCTGCACAGTTGCACAATCAGAGCTCTCTCACTCTCAGCTAGTGGGAGGGGAGGAGAAAGTGAAAAAGACTTTACATTTCCATGACTGGTTGTGGACATGTGCTTTGAAACTGAAGACACTGAGGTTTCTTTTCTAATCTCACTACTGATCTCCTGGGTCACTCAGCAGGCTACTGGCAAATAATTTTGTCTTCTCTCCCACAAGCAGCAGTGGCTGGGACATGTGATGCTCCCTACCCTGCAAAGCTTGCCAAAGGTAAAGGAAGAATAAGAAATAGCACCAGAGCAGCTGCAGATCAAGCATGCTACTTTTGAAGTCTCTTGCCTTTCAGCTCAGTATGCTGTAGATTACATGGAAGAGCAGTTCCACAGAGTTGCTGTGCCTGGTGCCTCCAGTACCTATTCTCTTTGCCCACACAGCTCAGTGGTCTCCAGCTCTCAGGAGCTGCAGCACTATTTCCACAGACTGCTTAATCGTGTGTTTCTTTCTTACTTTTCCTTCCTAGAAATGAAGCCTTGCTCTCTTACTGCCTTAAACATCCAAGTTCGCAAAGCACCCCTGTGCTTCGTGTGAGCAGCCTATGAGTATGTTTTGGATAAACCACTTGAGTTTTCTCTTTCTCATCACTAGGAAAGCTCATAGGAAATAAAACCCAAAGGACTTACAAGCTTATACTGCTTTAAGTTGTTGCCAAATACATCTGTCATTGAAAACAGGAAATTATTATAGGATTATTTCCTGCAAATTCAAACCACTGTCAAATGAAATATGAACATAAGAGTGACTACACTTGGTCACACTGAAGGTATGCTTGTTTCTAGCATAAGCAGATGCCCAAGTAAGAATAAGAACCAGGCAACTAGATGGGGCACTTCTAAGTCTCCCACCTTCAGCTATTTCAGTTCAGGGACTTCCTAAACTGGAAGAACAGAACAGAGAAGATGAAACCAGAAGCAAATCATAAAATTCAAAATCAACAGATTCATCCTAATAATACAAGGTAGCAAAATTTACCTTCAGAGTTATTTGAAAGAATATTCAGAGTTTAAATTAGCAAAAGATCTAGCAAACACTCATAATGTGGTCCAGATATTATTTTCTCTATTTTATTTTATACTATTCAGTACTATCAATAAAATTTGAGAAATGTTATAAGGGGAATAAATATAGCTACATTTGAGAGGAAATGTCCATTTCTTTGTTCTGTATCAAGCAGCACTCACAACTATAGAGCACCACAAGTGACATAAAATAAGGCAGTTTCAAAACATGAATGAAATAGGTCAGCACTACACTTTCGGTAGCAAGTGTGCACCCTCTGGCTCTGCCTTATGAGCTGTGTGTATGTGCCTGTGTGCTAACATGTGCATCCATGTATATTTTCCTTGTGCACTTTCCATCGCTGAAAGAGGAAGGACAAATATATCAATGATCCATTTTGCAGAGCAGCAATTTTTTTTCATCCATATACCCAAGGAACAGGGTACATCCCAAAGTAGTTATTTCTTTTCCCAGCTTATTCCTTTCTTCTATTCTGATAAGTGCTTGATTCACTGAAGCATCCACTGACAGTATAACCCAACCATCTATGGTCTTACTGTGACAGAAGCAAAAGCAAAAGAAGCAGTGCATGCAGTAAGACGTTATTCAGTTGCACATCTCTCCGTAGCTTGCATGCAATCCCCCTGCCCTCCCCAAACTTCTCCTCAGATTATACCATGGCAGCAAGGAACCGGGCTGCCATCTAATGCAGCTGGATTCAGTGATCACCATGAAAGAAAAACATGTCTTTCTTCTCAAACTTACAACCTCCCTCCACTTTCTCAGACAGAAACAGCTAAATTCCTCAACCTGCGGATGTTAAATATCCCCTTACATCTCTGGAAGGGGTCACCTAGAGACCACAATCTGACCTATAAAATGAGGCACAATGAAACCAGTTTAGAAGAAATAAGAATCCTACAAGAATCTTTAGGATTGGAATAAGAGAATGTAAGCAAGCAAGGGGAACATGGCCCCTGCTGCTTAAAGACTGGAAGGGAAAAGAAAACCTAGATTAGAAAAGCATTAGACAATCAAGCAGAACTGTGCGCACACTGCTAAACCTCCCAGGGACAAGCTGACTGATTACTGCTAGTAGAAAGGAGCAAAGTGAATAGGGGAGACTTTAAGAGTAGCTGATACAGAAATCTGGTAGACTAGATAGAGATAAGAGACTCAGGTGTTGAATTTACTTGTGAAAAATCATGGGCATCTGAGATGATATATCCACAAAAGCACGAGGTATTGCACTATGTATTAAAGACTCAGTCTAAATGGAGAGTCTGGCAAGGACCAGACCTTGGCTGTTACAGACAGTGATGCCCCCCATACAGTGTTGGAGAGGTGAGTAACTCTTAGAGATACTGAAATAGCCCCAAATCCAAGTTCCATCCCTTACAAAGTAATGAAAACATTACAAGACAATTCTTACTACAATGAATGCAATACTATATATTGCAGACCTAGGTTTTGTTGACTTTATAGTGCTGTGGAAGTAGCAGCAAAAACTCAATACTGATGGTTAATGAAGGAAACATATAATGCCCTGCTTGCTGATCTCTTTTAGCCAAAATTCCTTTACTTGTGGATACTCATGATTACTCACAAATATTGAGAGTCACTGACCCTTAGCATAGCTCTACCCTTCATACAGTGGCAAAACTGAGCTTTTGAGGCAGCCTGCCTTAAAGGAGCAGGAGCCCTGATATAAGCAACTGCAGTGGCAGTTTCTTCCTTAGAGACTGCAGCCATCCACGCTGCCTTGACCAAGGATAGCACATTGGTCTCAGTTGGTGCTGAACTTATTGACCAGATTCCTCATGCACATGTGAACAATCATTGCGCATGGTACAAATGGCTGATATTTTTCTTTTACTTACTCTTTTGATGCAAACTAACTTCTCACCCAGCAGAGATTTTTTGATTTTTTCTTCTCAGTGAGAAGGCATGTTATTTGTGTAATTTCTTTTGCAACTTTTTTTCCCAAAATATCTGATTTAGTTTTTACTAATGAAAATCACAGTCATTCTCTTTTTATATTTTTTCCTAATCTTGTTTTTCCTTCAGTACAGAAGGTTTTCTTTGTGACCATAAATTAAAAATTGTCTAACAAAAGAAAAAAAAAAAGGGTTTCTTTTCTCCGAATTCCAATAGAATATAGCAGTTAAAAATACTGAAAGTATTGAATAATTGATAAAATGATTTTAAAACCTTTTCCTTCAGCTAGCCCTGAGAACTTGTGAAGTTCCCTCAGATTTAAGATCATTTGGGATTCAGTTAAATACAGTGATTGGTTGTAAGTCCTCCTATCTATGCTAAAAGCATTGCTAGGAACTCTGCATGTATTTGAAAGAAAGAACTGAAAGTCAGAGAAAGAATAATTTAGTACATAGCCCAGAGGTATCATTAGTATCGACAGCATCATGTTAAAAACAGGGAAATTTAGGTTGAACAGCAGGAGAGAAAGCTGAGCACAGTCACAGGTGTGATGAGGGATGAGAGCAACTCTCCCATTGTGTGACCCCAGGCATGTCACTACCAGAAACCTCTCCCCACGCTCAGCTCTTCATCCGCTTTTTCTCCAAGAATAACTTCCTGACAGTGTCAAATTACCGGATAGGCCCAGGAACCATTTTTAAAACTAGGCTGTTCAAAAGAGAAGTTGTCCTTCTACACTGAAAATCCATAAGCCTGACAAGAGGCTGTAAGAGGCAACTTTTCCCTTGTCTGCCGTTCCAGCGTGACCACACCTTCATGTTAGAATCATAGAATAATAGAATAGTTTAGGTTGGAAGGGACATTCAAGGGTCTAGTCCAACCTCCCTGCAATAAGCAAGGATATCTCGAACTAGATCAGGTTGCCCAGAACCACATCCAGCCTGGCCTTGAATGTCTCCAGGGTTGACAGGTCCTTGTGGATATCACAGCTATCTCCTACCTCTAATCAAAGATTCTCAGGCCTTTTCATGCTCATCTGCCAGCCCTTGCACCTTCTTCCCACACAGAGCAGATCTTGAACCTTTCTAACTGTATTAGCTTCATATATTTTATCATTTTAACACCAGATTAAAAAAAAAAAAAAAAAGAAAAAGACAAAGAAAAAAGGACGAGCAGCAGAACCATCTTTCTTACTGTGATTTTTTTGTACTTTATTACAGGTGAAATAATATTTCACTGGTGGGTCTTTAAAAAGAATCAAAAAACAAAAAACAAAAAACTAAACAGATCAACCTGACATCCACAAAACCTGCTACAAGCAGAACAGGATTTCCGCATAATCTTTCCCAGAGACTTTTTCAAACAAAGATGCTGTGGTTTTGTTTGGTTTCTGTTTAACTCTCCTGAGAGGTCTCTCTTTAAATCCAGGCATGAAAAATACATTCTCAGTCCAGACACAGAGATTTTAGAAAAGAGAAATACAGTGAGACAGCATTTCATTTGCAAGTCTTTTACATTTTAACAGTGTCTACTGCTATCCGCTCAGCAAACATCACTGAAACTGCTGCTCCCTACAAAAAATTTTCTTTAAGATTGCAATATTTTAAAGAGTGTACATATAGTATATATGTGATATAAAGAGCTTTAGCATATCTGCTAACATAGACACATAAGATGCATATATTTGTGTCTGTGCATGCTATGTATAAGCAGACTATACACAATATATGCTGTATATTCATATGTGTGTGTGCTGTCACTTTGGTTCTAAATATAATGTACATAATTTCAAATAAAAATGTTGACAAAATGAACAGCCAAATACATCAACCACTACTAAGTAGACGCTTGGGAAAAGTAGGGGGAAAGCAGTTAAAGAAAAAACAGGCTTAAAGCTGACTTGTTACACATGAGGAAGAGAGACAGATTTTAGTCATCAGAAAAAAGAATTCAAGTTTTTCTAGTGTTTAGTTGTATTATTCAGGATCTAAAAAGGAAGGGAAATTGAATAGAAATGACTAGGGTTTGTTTGCATACTTTGGTGAGTTTTTCCATAACAATAAATGTAGCTCAGATTCTTTTAGGACAAGTAATTGTGTCTGGGAGTTCTGTTTTAAATATGCTCTGGGGCATCTCCTTATTCCCACTGAGTATAAAGTAGATAGTTCCTGTGTTTAAGGAACTATAGTGTGTAGGATTAAATAATACACTTAATGAAGAGGCTAAAATGACTGCACTCATTCTATTTCAAAGACAGAATTCCAAGAAAGAAAACCACTCAGGATCAGTGAAAACAGTCTTTTACCGTCTTGCATTTTATTAATTCATATTCTGTAGTGCACCCTACTTAAAACTGCACTTTAGGAGTATCTAGCTTTGATATTACACCACACTGACTTCCTCAATATGATTCTGAACATCCCATCTTTCAACTTATTTGTTCTTCCAACACAGCCAGGACCAGACCTGGCCAGATGAGTACTTGAGTATGGAGAGGCTGAGTCACATGCTAGTAATCTAAAGAAGAAAAGTTAATCCATGTATTTAAATACTATATTCTTAAGCTAATCACTTGAGTAGGGCTACTGAAATGACAGTCTCCTGTCTCAAACTAGACCACAGACTTTGGCATGCCAAACAAAACTCACAGCTTTCCAAAATTCCAGACATGTGGTATCTCCCACAGATGCACGCGTAGCGTGTTCCATAGCTGCACCCAGGATGCTGTGCTTAGTCATCTGAATCTTTGGGTAGTGAAAGGTGCCACACATACCGTTTGCACACCAGAGGCATGTGGGACAGCCCCAGGTCTGAAGGTGAAAGACTGGCACCTGGCCAATGCTTCCTCTGAGCACAAGGGATTGTGCTCCATCACTGGATACTACTGCACAACATCATGAACATATTGGTTTGTGGGGATATAGCTGCACACTAGTTGATTCCTGCAAGCTATTTAGGACACCCTATTAACCTGTGCTAATAGATGAACCAATGCTGAAGTAATAGACAAGTAATGGCTAAGTTTGTTGTATGAAACCCTAAATGGCCTGGTTCCTGACAACTCCAGTTCATTGTCCTATATTAGCTTTGTATTGATATCTCATCAATGGGAAATTAAGTGCTGTGTCATGCATATTTCAGGGATATTCCCACTTTCTCCTACCACCATATTCCAATGATCTTCTAATGTATTTTCCTACATTCCTGCACAATGTTGGCTTAGGAGAGCCCCTTTCTTCATAGTTAGTAAAGTACCAAATCTATTTAAAACCAAGAGAATCATAGTTCCTTCCCTGTCATGTTTGACTCCAGTTGGAGAAGAGAAAGACCTGGATAGAAGTTAACACCTGGGATAAGGAAGGATTTGCCCTAGGTCAGGCATACACTTCTCAGTGGTGTTTACTCTTGGAAAACCTGAGAGGATTAAAGCCAGCTCTTGAATCTCTTCTTGACACTTCATGGGATGTAACACTGTTTGCTCAAGCTTTTATGACTGGGCATGTGCCACATGCTTTGCATACTCTCTGTGCATGCCCCTCCTGGCATTTGCCGCGTTTCACAGATGGATTAGCAGTGGCACACACACATGTGCCTGTTTGGAACACAGGTGCTTAATCCTGGTTTTGCTACCAAGCTAGCCAGAGCCTTTAATAATTTTTTTGGCTATGAGAAAACAGAAGCTGCCAAAACTCCACATTGTTGGTACTGGCACTCCTCTTCCTTGCTAAAGTACACAAAGGCTCAAGCCAAGGCCTTTTAGCCTCTCTGTTTGTCTCTGACTTCTAGCCTCTATTGGGTCATGTAGACACAGTGTTCAAAAAAGAGCTCTAATGATCTCAGTTCCAAAGTTTAATGCTTTTTGGAATTTAATCCAAAATGCAGACATCTGATCCTCATACCCTTCTCAGTATGCATACAGAAATAAAAGTTTTATTTATGAAATTCCACTTCAAAACATTTGTGTGTGACAAATACTCAAGCTCCCTCCCCAGTATTTGAGGATAGTCTCTGTAATTTGTGTCTCTGATGACCAAAGATATTGCAATTAGCAAAATCAGACAATTGAATGGAGCCAACAGAAATGAAACATTATCTTCGGCTGCCAATGCTTGCATCATCCAACTGAGCTCATCTTATAAAATACCTAAATGTGAGACATTGCTTGGAATCATAAATTGTGCACTTCCCTGCCATACCAGCTACCAAAGTACATTGTGAACATTGTCCTGCCTCTGTTATTGCAGTTCTTACTAATTCTTCTTTGTTTCCTCTGTTTCCCAGGGGGCAGCCTTGGAATTCTTGTGCTTCTCGCACTGCAGCACATCCTCTGCTCTATGTATGGTCACCAGCCAATAATCTGTGGCAATGGAAGCAAGAACTTTTGAAAGAAAGTTTTTCTGCCACATAGCAGTGTGCTGCAAGGACTGCTCAGACCAGGAGAAAAAGGAAGTTGACCAAAAAGAAATGGTTCATACATTCCTGCCTCTGTGCTCACATCAGGACTGACCCTGCAGAATTCTGCATGAAAGTTCATATTCACAGGGAAGCTATAACTTCATAGAAGTCTACCTAGACTTGAAACAAACAAACAAAAATCCTAAACAAAAACAAACCTCTTTTAAACTCAGCAGACTAGTGACCACTAAATCTGTTGCTTTCTTGCTTCCACATCACCCTTCCCCATAGAGTCTATGTGATGGCTGGCACAAGAGCTGGCTCAGATGGCTCTGTACCAACTGAGAGCCACCTAATATTGAAGGACCCATTGCCAGCTCCTTACAGCCAGATGCTAGCCTCCTTGTGCTTTCTGAGCCAAGCAAAGAAATAAAGCACACATGTTAACATGAAGCCACTGAGAGGGTCATTCTTAGTTTAAATACTGGAGCAGGATCAAAGCTGATAAAGGGTCTGGAGAAAAGTCTTATAAGAAATGGCTGAGGGAACTGGGATTGTTCAGTCTGGAGAAGAGAAGACTCAGGGGGTACCTTATCACTCTCTACAACTACCTGAAGGGAGATTGTAGTGGGGGGGGGGGGTGGTCTCTTCTCCCAAGTTACAAGCGACAGGACAAGAGGTAACAGCCTGAAGCTGTGCCAGGGGAGGTTTAGATTGGATATTAGGAAAAATTTCTTCACTGAGAGGGTGCTCAGGCATTGGAACTGGCTGCCCAGGGCAGTGGTGGAATCACCGCCCCTGGAAGCATTCAAAAAACGTGTAGATGAGGCCCTCAGTGACATGGTTTAGTGGTGGTCTTGGCAGTGCTGGGTAATGGATGGACTTGATAATCTTACAGGTCATTTCCAACCTAGCTGATTCTATGATTCTATTCTATGATTCTATTCTATGATTCTGATTAGGAGCAGTACTTTTTTTGCTTGCTTTAAAGGTTAAAATATCAGAAACAGGGGCAACAGAATATAATTCAATAATCTCCACTATAAACAAATATATTCATCCTCTAAGGGAGTTACGGATCCCAAGATTTAACTATGGACTTCATATCCAACTCCAACATTAAACTGAGACATTTGGTGAAAGAAAACTCCAGCCTTAACAGTTTCAGAATGTATCTGTAGCTGCAACACAGTATCACACTGACTAAACCTTGTCTACTCTCACCACCACACGGTCACTTCAGAGTTACTACGGATCTGTTGTACCAGCTTATCTACTTCCTTAAAGCTCGGGGATTTATAGACTCCAAAGTCTATTTGTAAAACCTATAGTAGTTTGAGCATGAATTTGTCACAATAAGTTTTTCTTTCAGAGCCCTAGAATTTTTCTGCTACTGCTTTGTCACATCCTGTACACCTTCAGTGAAATGGAACCCTGTAATATGTGTCCAGAAGTGCAAAGATGACAAATATGCAATACCTGACTAGCAAGATTCATGATATCACACAAATCCTTTTTAAAGATTACCTGCTCTAGGAAGATGCTGGATTCTCCTAACCGTAGACCTTTCAAAGGGAAAGGCTCAATACGGCTGGAATAACTTCTATTGGCGCAGAAGAGAAACAGGCTACTTAGGAAGTGATTCTCAGTTCCTGGCACCTGATTTCCTTTTTGTGTTTACTCAGACATGTTATCTTTATTTACAGGTCTAGCAGTGTTTTCCTCTGAGTGTGACAACTAAATACCTGTATTGCCCCTCTTAAGCACCTTCAGTAAATGTGCATCATCATATTGACTTTGTTAACTGCTAGGGCTGTTAGGTGCTCTGGCATAGTGTGGAAAATGAGCTTGTAGAGGAGGATCTGGTGAGGAAGTGACAGCAAAGCACTAGAGAAAAAAAGAGAGAAGCCAAGACCCTGTAGAAGCATTTCTTATGTGGTTATTACAAGAAATGAATATTTGAACTCTTTCATGAATATTTGAACTGAAACTGCTGAAGGTGCTTATGAAGTAGGTATTCCAGCTAGAAAATGGATTTAAACATGGATTCTTCATGCAAAACTCATTATGCAAATCAACTCTGCACATTGGGAGAGATATGACCAGAGTACTGTGGTCAGTAACAGGCAACCTGCCCTGCCACAGGGATACCATCCACCTCTACAAACTGCAGATTTACCTCTGACAAAAAGACTTCTTGACCTATATCTGAAGAAACTGATCTCTTGTTTCCCAACTTCTTTCATGCCCTCCAACCTGTATAGTCAAAACTGCACCTGCTATTGCAGGGTTTTTCAACAGAAGGTCACACAACCGAAGGATAAACTGCAGGCAGGTAGCAGCAATGGAAAGCATTTCTCTCTTCCTGAAGTGATGAATGAGAAATTAATTAATCTGGATGTAGGTCTGTCTGAAAACAGCACTGCTTCAGGTGCATGTGGCTGTCCTTTCTTCACTCTGCCTTATCAGTGGAAGGTTAAAGCCACTTCCCACAGCTCTTCTCTCCAGTGCTAACACAGAGGGGCATGAACTGCCTTTTTCCAGGCAGGAGGCAGGAAAAGGGAACAGAGCTGAGCAAGAGAGAAGGATTGTGTAATAAAAAAAATGCAGGGGAGGGAGAGGTTTCATTCACTGGGGTGCCAGCTTTGAACAAAGCAAACTCCAGGTTTGGTCATCTTCTGTCATTATCTCAGAGCAGGAGCCACACAGGCCTCTGCATGTGTTCGTATGTATATATGGCAAAGCAGCATGGGAAGCTTTAAATAATTGAGTTCAAGTACATTCCTGTTTACTCCTAAATATGCCGTTTAAACACATTCATTTTTGCAAAGCTGACGAACCCCCACCTGTGTCTTTGTTGCCCTGACTCCCGGGCAGACCCTGGTGCCTATGGGCAGGCTTCTCCCCTTGCTGAGCCCACTGGTTCACCCTGGCTCCCCTGGCTCCTCCTCCTCTGCAGCAGATTTTCACCTTCACTGAGCTGTGGCAGCTTTCTCTTCTCCCTGTTTTAAGCCATCTCAGTCACAACTGCTGCCACCACAGACAAGTGCACGTTATTATTAATGCATTATTAAATTTTATCTCACATTTAGAGCCTTGTCGATGGTGCTCACTTACAGACACTGTGGCAATAAGCACTATAGGAATGGCTATAAATAATGAATACTATCCCTCTCATGTCTCTCCCAGTCTCCCAACCCAGTAGGTATTTACTGCAAGGCAAATGCAGATCAACTCCATTTTATTTTTACTGATTAAAAGTATTGTCAGGGTGGGTAGTTGCCACAGAGTAGGCAAGAGACTGCAGCTGCTGTGGGAGACAGCCTAAGATATTTGAGCAGCTTCTGTTCCCACCAGGGTACCCTTCTCTAAAAGCAAAGCACTAACTCTAATTTGCCTGCTACGATCCTGCTCCTTGCAGGGCTCCAGAAATCAAAAGAGAGGGTGGAAAGGTAGTGAAAGGGTCCAAATTCCCCTGGTATTTGCCCTTTACAGCTCAACTACACAACACGATTTTTTAATTGGGGAATGCATCATCTCCGGCATTTGCCTGCCATACAGCAAAGTTTAGAAACCTACTGGTTCAAAATCAGAGCCCAAAAGAGCAGAGCACCAGTGCTGTCTCAACTGCAGTCTGTCCCACCTCATTAATGCTTGCTATTCAATTCATCTTTTTTCCCTTCCTTTGTAGCTCCTGCAAATTAAGCTTTTGAACACTGTTAACACTCCTGTGTGTCTATAATTCTTGATCACTTAGCCATTGCAAAATGTAGATAGTTTCTATTACCTGTGTGTCTATATGAGTTTAGAGAGAAAAAATTGGAAAAGAAAAGGTTTCAAGGAGGATACTGACAGGTTCTAAAAGAAATGATGCCAACACTTTAGTTTTGGCCTCAGAAATGCCCAAATAAAATCCTAGATTAATGCTCTAGAACACGATACCTTAATCTCTTCATTGCTTTGTAATGGGCACCAACAGTCAGAACAACCCAGCCGGGGGGGTACAAATCACCCCTGGCCATGGCTTCCCAGCAGGGTCCATTTTCACCACCCCAAGTCCCTAGTCCCACCACAAAGCTACTGCTTCCATTGCTGCAACCACCCGCACAGGGCATTTGCCATCATCCATGAGTCAGCATAGAAATAAAAGTACTGGCCACTTTTCTCATTCAGCAATGTCCAGGGCTAGCTGGATGGCTTTCACCTCGATACACCCTCTCCTTCAGCAGTTTCTGCAACTTGCCACCGAAGACTCCATACAGCTGCCTTCCATTTCCAATTCTTTCCCACAAAACAACAGGACCCATGAGTAAAAAGGCATACTGCTTTTCACTTTCTGAGTTATCCAAGGAGTGGGAGAGGAGAGACCAAAGGAACCATAACTGGTTTATGTGATTTATTCATCATGTGGTTAAGATCTCAAAGGGAATTCTGAAATCAGAAAAGATATCAAAATCAGGCTGCATTCTTGAAGTATCACTAAAATTAGGACTTTCTGGAGTTACTGATTAGGTTTGGCTCATCAAGAAAGTTTTCAGGTAAGATGCCAGACCTAAAGCTGAAATGGGCAGAAAATGACTTTTTAACCTGCAGAAATATCTTAGATACCATTTTTTTTTTTTTTGATCAAATGAATTAAAAATGTCAAAAGCAAAGTCATTTTCACAAGTGAAAGTCCAGATAAAAAAAAAACAAACCAGCATTTTCTTGTTAATGTCATGATGTTTAATTTGTATTTTGGCCTGATTTTCAGTTGTGTATAATTAGCTTATATTTAACAATAAAATACTCTTTAAGCAAAGAAATGTTGACTTGGGTTTTTGTTTGGTTTGGTTTTTTTTTTTTTATAGCTGAAAATGTCCCAACATTTTCCCAAATGAACAAGTACACTGGGGGAGGATGACACCCCCCAGAAAGTCCCATTTTAATACATTCTTGGTTTTCATGTATCAGAAACACAATTCTATGAGGAAATTATCATCTGTTCCATAACAGATACAAGCCCTGAAAGCCAATGTTCTCTGCTGATATTCAGACTAAAGTTACTTCTGACTTTATCAGGGTAGGACTAGATCTTATCACTGACATTTTTAGTCTTACCATATTAATTCTGAAATAATCCAAAATTACCATGGAAAAAACTTCTCAGACTTCCTGTGCTTCAGACGTCCTGACTTCACTCGAACCTAGACACACTTTTGACAAGCATCTGACCTAGGCTCCCAAAAATTTATCACTCAATACTTTTGATTGAGCTGTTTCAGAACTTGATGTGGGCTTGCTTAAAGTTCAGGTTCCCCATTGCTGTGCTCTTTTATGAAAGCTTAATTGAATTTTATAACATTATCATAATGAATGGACCTATCTCAGCAGCCATACTTTGTACTGCACGGCTGTCTTGCAGCACACAAAGAATATGTCCCATGCTCATAGGTTTAATCACCTGGGTACATTATATCATCACTAAGGATGTATCCTTCTGTAAAGCTGGGGTTAGATCTAACATAGTTATACAACATTTTGTCAGCTTAAAGTGGAAGAAAAATTAGTTTCTGGCAGCCTGCAGAAAAATCTTTGGATGCACCTTCAGGAATGTATAATGAAAACCACAAAGAAATTTGATAATGAACCAAAGCATTGAGAAATTTGGTAACAAACCAAAGCATTCAAGCTTATTTAGCATATATATTCACTCTGATGTCATTTACATCTTCAGTCATTACTTAAGTACCATATAAATTTATTAATAAACGTTCATATTTGAGGTTGCTTACATTTGTGGAGCCTAATGTCAAACACTCAGTATCAAGCTCGATTCTCAGGGACACTAAGCACCCATATTCTTCATTTGTTTCTGTTTTACCTGGGTCTTTCACCAACAGAGAGAGCTCTGAGAGCAGAAAGACCTCAAGCAGACAGGGAACAGTTACCACTCAGCACTCCCAAGATCTGACTCAGGGTTACTATCTATTACCGTAGAGTTCTTCCAAGAACACAAAGTACTAATTCATCAGACAGAAGAAAAAAAAAAAAAAAAGAATAATTGTAGTAGCACCTGGGCTCAATGAAATAGCTGTCATGATCCTTCTCCTAAAGTGGAGATGGCAATCAGTCCACTCTGATATTTACTTTGTTATCACCCATCACAACAGACAATAATAAGATTAGCATGGGTCAGATTTTTTCTAGAGAGGTCATTCAGTGGTATCAGATGCTGTCTTGACAAGACAATCCCAGCATTTTCCTTTCAGATTAGAAGCATTTTCCACTGAAACCTTCCTGATAATTTCAACATCTATAATTACAATACAGTCATTACACCACATACAAACCAGTGCACACAACACAGGGCCATAAATTACAAAAATGAAGCTATAAAATAAAAACAGTCATACACACCCAACTCAGCGCACAAAGGAGAAATGGCAAGTGTATTTTGCAACCCAAAAGGAAAAAAGCAAACTTCTCAAAGGGTCAAATAGCCCTCCCCAGCCACCTCTTGTTTGTCAGAGCTTTCCCTACATCTACAAGGTCTTTCTCAGGATTAAAGAGGATTAAGTAACTCCTTCCATAAAAGTTTTCACCAGCTCACACATGTCAGAAGGCCTCAGAAATCGTATCATAAGCTGTAAACGGAGATGCTCCCAGTGCTGTACTTTTGGGAGGCAAGCTTGCCTGAGATAAATATTGCTTGGAATACAAGCTGTTTCTCCTCTTATCAAGGAAAAAATTTTGTATCCTGAGGATTCCCCCATAAATTAGCCAAGCCCCACTGCTGCACCTACTGCTTCCCTACAGCAACACAAAGAATATGGTAACACTCATTAGAGTGCACCACCAGGGAAAAGTCTAATTGCTGGATTTACATTTTGTAGGCAACGTGTATTTATACTAATAATTCTATCTTGTGCTGCTTTACTAGTCAGAGAAGAAAAGAGCATATTGTATTAAGCTCCAGCCCCCAAGCACTGAAATAACACTAACAGATCTAGAGAGACAGACTTTCATATAATTGGCATCTACCCACAGAATGCAGTTGATGATGAAGCATATTTCAAGCAGTTCACAAGAAGGGCATGTGATTCCCTGAGGATTTTCAACCTTTAATATTCGCCTATCCTTGGGACCATCTACTGATCATTACAGCAGTGGTAGTCACTTCACTGATTGAAGTGGGGCTGGAAAAATTAGCACTTTAACCTTGCCTATTTGGATCTTAACCATTATTGCCCTCAGTGGTCACTTCCAGGCTCCCACAGAACCCTACAGGAAAAAAAATGTTCTATCCCATGTTTATGGAGAAAATAACTTTAAGAAGTAATAAGAAGCTGCAAAATTAGTCCTTGAACCAGAAATGGTACCAGAACCTGAGACATCCAAGTACTTCTTTTAAATATATATTTATATATATATATTTATATTTAGCTTATTTCACAGTGTCCTTCATACTTGGAGGACAAGGAAAAGAATTCCTTCTTCACAGTGTTCCAGTGTCTCTGATTCCAGCTCTATCTGAAGTGAGGATACTTGGAGGACAAGGAAAAAAATTCCTTCTTCACAGTGTTCCAGTGTCTCTGATTCCAGCTCTATCTGAAGTGAGGAAGTCCTAAGCTGTTGGCAAACCTGGCTTTTTTTTTTTTTCTTGTAATGAGTTCATCAAAACATTTTGTAACCTACAAAAATGTTCAGATTTGATTCAAGATTTCCGCAGGCTCTTATTTTAGGTGAATAAGTTCACCCAGTATTAATATTTTATTTTGCTTTAATGAATATAAAAGTGGGAGTTCTAGACTCATCAAACTGATGAAGGATGAGAAAAAACTCTAAGCCAGTAAGAACATTTCTAAAGATCAAAGTTGTCAAATACAGGGGTTTGGCTTGGGACTGTCTTGACAACTGCTAATAAAAAAAGTTAAAAACAAAGAAAGAAAGAAATACTTGTCTTACTCATAATAGCAGCACATTAACTTAAATATACATAAAAATAATTAAAGGCTTCTTCTAAAAGGAGCTGGAAGCCATGGTGTTGTGTTATGTCTCCCTTCATATGTTTTTTACCTGATTGAGCAAGCTCAGAAAAGCTACTTTACGCATCCCTCTAAGACATGGTTGCTTCATATTATCTCACGTAGCCATTTTATGACAGCTGTGCACATCCTTCTTCTGGCCTCTTTACCCGAAAACCTGTTCCCACAACTTAGCACTGTGCTGTTAATACTCTTCTATTTGATGTTGTTCACACCTTCATTTTACATAGCATTGCCAAACATAAACCATCTATTTGCATGGTTCTAATTGCAAATTAGCCCTTTCCTGTTTTAAACCCTCTCAGCTTCTCTGTGGGAGAACTTATAAATGAAAATAGGCATTGAGCTTCCCACGCACCGCAGTAGTGACACAGAACTGTAAAATGGGCAGTCCAGTCTGTTGGAGACTGACTGGACTTTTCATGAGCAGGACATCAGCCTTAACTACTCTTCCAACTCACTCTGAGCTGCCCAGCCACAAGCCTTCTGAAAACAGGCTCTTTTTTTTTTTCTGAAAAAAAGGATACAGTTTTGGATTCCATGTGAGCTATGGATGCCCAATAGCCCAACTGCCAGTGAAATAGGTATGCGCACTAGAGGGGTTCAGGAAACAAGACAACATGAATTGCAGGCAGTGTTGAAGGAAAAAAAACACCATTGAACAAATGCTGTTTGCTGTCAGATGCTTCATGACCTTTTCACTAGGTACAGGTTGGGAAGACTGTGGAGCACATACTGATTAGGTGTATGGCTCCAAAAATACCACTTGAAAAAAGAAAATCCTTCATTATAGTGTAATACGAAATATGCTGGAACATAAGAAAGCCAAGAATATCTCATTTTCTGAAAGTCCTTATCTTTCCTTTTTTATTCCTGATTTAAATACTCTTCAATGCGGTAACTCTGGTGTAGAGAAAAGAAAGGGAGAGCAAAAAACTTCAATCCTTATTTACAGCTTCTGCTGGAGTGATGACTGCTAACAGCATCTCCCCTGGTGCTGTGCTCCCATGCCACATAGTGCACACAGGGCCATCAGAGGCAATTATGCACTGGGAAATAAGTCCAGAAGCCAAAGCAGACACTGAGTATGTGCTGATGCTGTTTGGGACAGTAGTGGAAGCTTTACACCCTTATCTGATTTTGGGACAGACAATCCTATGCAGACCTATTTCCTTATTTGTGAAATAACTTGTTTCCCAGAGGCTCCCCAGTGTTACTTATCTCAGATGCAGGGTGCCTAACAGGGATCACTATTTAGTGTTTTAAAGAAGGAAAATATGAGTAATTCATTGTAGGCTGTTGTACACAGTGGGAGAAGACTGCTGAAATTCTTACTTGACCTCCTGAAGCATGCACAAGACCAGCACACAACCATGAGCCCACATCTACCCTTAATCCAACCCTGCCAGTCCCACACGCCAAGCCCAAGACACAAGCCATTTGCAGGGCAGTGGCACACCTAGAAAGTCTGAGGAAGGTGCTGATTACTATACTGAATTAAACCCTTCTTAAATGAGTATATGACTTGTAACAGTGCCCCACATGCAAGGAGGTCTCCTGCCACAGTCATGGGCTCATACTGTGACTTCTTTCCAAGACAAGATTCCAGACAAAGACCCATGGCTGTAATGTAATCCAATCCCTGACATGTTTTCATTACATGAAGAGTAGAGGTCTTATGTGTTAAGACAACAGTAGGTTGAGAGCTCTATCCAAGTCCTGAGCTTGCTGTTGATACCAGGCTTCAGGAATGGGACAGACCTGAGGTAGTCAGTGGCTGACATATATCTTGAAGAAGCAACTGTTCTTATCCAAGTGTATGCAGTCTCAAATTCTTGGCCTGTTCTGACTGGCCACTTAATCAGGAAGGCAGCTTATTGCTCTCAGCATTAGCTTATACCAGAGAATTCCTAACTGGGCCACGCACCGTTTTTCATATTCCAGAATTTAAGTGTATTATTTTTGTTAACAAAAAGACATTTCATCAGAGTACAGGAAATAAAAACACAATTCCTTTTCAAAAGTCCCCCAACCATCATCTCTTTTTCTGTTAGAAATAATTAAGACCGGGTGCGTGTCAGTGAAAAGACCTCATTTGCGTTTGTCCATAAGGAGCTCTGAATAGCTAGCCTGTATAAATACTGCATTAAAAAATAAAAGTAACAAAGGGAGGGTTTTTTCTTCATTTGTTATTTTTGGGGAGAAAAACCAGCCATCTGTGTTCCAAATGTGTTGCTTTTCAATGATCCACAAGCTGTTTCTATGGTTTTAAATTATTTGACTTTGCTCTTCTTTCAAATGGTTGCCTTCACCATATTAAAATACAGTGCCTCATCTTGCTGAGTGCTGTGTTATTTGTCTGGCTGCTCTGCTTGATAAGCATTGTAGAGGTCTGGAAATGATAACCTACACAAGAGGGCAGTTAAGTTTTCACTGCAATAGCACAGGAAGAAAGCAAGGAAAATTTCACATCGCTTTGGTGAAAATTTTACCTGAACAGCAATTTTATGTATTCTTGGTGACAGGAAAATTGTTTTAATTCCTATCTGCAGCCATGATTAACAGTTTCTTACCGTTCCTGAGCTAGCTCTAAAATGCTAAGAAATTAGCCATTTAAGTGTTTAAAATGGAAAAAAAAAATGTATTAAAAAAATCTTCCATATACATTGCTTGCACAGAAAGCATTTTATTTTGATTGAGAGCAGATTGTTCACTCCTATCCCCAATTTGAGATTGGACAGATAGCATTGTGTGCCCGTTTTCACATTATAATGATCTCTACGTACACACAGATGTATGTACAAAGACATAAACATGGAACTTTTGTAAATTTAGCACTTCTAATTGTTTTAATGTTCAGATCTATACTTACTAGTTAGCCAAGCAGACATTTATTATTAAGAACATTGTGGATTCAGCAGTTATTTATTAAATGTAGAGATGCGAATGAAACACTGTTTACATGAATATCTGCAAACACTATGCATCGTCTTTGTCTTCATGAACACAGCCACATGCCAGGTCTTTTGTATATTAAATGACCAAATACACACTTAAATCAAATAGCAGTTACATTCAGTCTATGCTTTCCACAAGTCATTAGACATGCTATGTTGAAAGGAGTGACTTCATGCACACTCAGCTTTTTCAAAGAAACATCTGTGATTTAATGACCAGATCTAAGCCATACAGAAGTCTGAACTCTGGGAAACTTGCAGCCTGACTGCCATCCACCCAGGAAACTCCTGCTATAAAGGAGTCTATAAAGATGCCATTCACATAGTCAGTCACCGGGGCCCTGGTGCATGACAAACCTAAAAACATTTACTGGGGTCTGTCATAGAGAAACTCTAACTGTTCCAAGTATGGGAGTTTCAGAGACTGTTGAAAACACAAAAAAGCACTTCCTCTGAGACAGGCATCTCAGCAAATATTCTCCTCTCTGAAGAAGGCAGCAGGAGACGGATGTGTGCAAGAGCCAAGCTCTGTCTGCCTATTGTACTTCCAGGGTTCCTATTACCACAGCATTTTAGAGCCTCACAGCTTAAACACATTTCTCCCCAAGGTGCCCCAATGAGCAGTAGAAGTGCTGTCATCATTTGGGACAATAATTCTCTCTGCAACAGAAAACACAGCATAAAATCACAGGAGCCATTCAGGTCAGACTAGAAAAATATAGACGACGCTTCTGTTTTTCAAAGGTCTGCTTTTAAGTTTCTCATTTCTCAAATTTACATTGAATATTTGTCAAAGTTTAAGAACATTTAAATGTAATTCCAGAAACATAAACACATGTACAGATTCTCAGGTACTAAAAGACATGCCAAAAATATTTTCTTTTTCTCCCAACACCAGAACCCCTTCCCACTAAAGCCCTGCCTTCCCCCCAAGTTATTTTCTTTCTTCTCCACACAGACCAAACCAGCTCAGATTCACTTAAGTCAGAAGCACGGAAAACTTTAAGAGTTTTACAAAATCTTACCAAAACAATTAAGCAAGCTAGATCTGTAGAAACAGGCTGGACATCTCACCAAAGCAGGCATGCACCCTTCTGCCTTTTGTGGTACACTGGATATTCCTACAGTATTTTAGCTCAAAAATGGAAATGAGATAAATTGTGTTTCATGTTCTGGAGATGCTTGCACACTTCCTGCCTTAGCACCCTCAGGGGAGCAGGGGTATTCCAATAGACCCCTCACTTAGGTGTACTTGCTGGCCCTCTCCAGACATACCTCTGGAGAGGTATATACTGAGAATTCAGCACACAAACCCTTTTTTCCCTGTTTGCAGTACCAGCTATCTCCTGCCCCTAGGTTTCTGTCTATGTTGTGACAGCTCAGCTTCCTACACGGTAACAATGTGAACTGCATCAGGAACTGATCCAGCTGAAATATAATCTATTCTTTCATAATTTTTCCTTTTATTTTTTGCAAAGTTTTCTTTCAACTGAACAAGTGCCTTGATGCATTTCACTGCACAGCCACGCTAACACTGCTGGCACAACAGAGTGGAGAGCCACGGGGCAGAGACTGCCAAAACCAGCTTACACAAGCACTGCTGTCTAATATTTAACCATGACCATAAGCTCCTAACTCTGGTCCTGTGAACCGCAACCAAATGAGATAAAGAAAGCAAAGCAAACAGTGCAATCTCCTGCATCTCAGTACAGGGTTTTCATCATCACTCAAAACAAGTCAGAAATATTTCACAGGTTTCATGGTTTGTCCACATTCCTCACTCTATTTGTGCAAGATTGAAAAGTTAATTAAAAGTGTCAACAAAAAAAAAACAACCAACCTTGCAGAAAAGTTTGACTATATCTATCTGAGCTGCTGCCTAAAGACTCAAAGCAGAGATACATCTCAAAACCGGGTTTAATCTACTGAAGTGAGTTGCAAAGCTTTCAGCAATACGTGTACAGTCACAGAAATATTTATTTCCAAATACATACACCAGCAGAAGCACACTTGCTTAGAGTGACAAATGGGAGTCCTATAATATCTGATTTGTACTTGATAGAAATGTGACTCCAGAATAATGTGGTGTAAGCTGGCACCTCTGTACTCTCCTAAACTTATGTCCCAAGAGGAATTAAGTAATATCTTGGCTGGATTTTCAAGGTTTAAATACTTCAGAAAAAAGGCATGAAATGTTATTTCTTACTTTTTCTTAACTTCTGTAGTTTTGCAGAAGATTTATTATCACAATGAACATTTGTGTTTTAATGATAAATACTATTTCCATTGTACTTTTATATGCAGTGCCAAATGGTCTTGGCTCTTGGCCTGTGGTTTTCATAAGGATTATAGCAGCAGATGAATTTGCCTCAAATACCATAGTAACACGGACCCCTTCAAGCTCACCGTAAGTCTGGGATAATGCGTCAAAAAATACACACCACTGAGCTGCTATGCAGAAACAGAATTTTCAGTGCTCACTCAGTATACAACAGAATAACAAAGCAAAAATTACCTTTGCAAATGGGACTGATTCTGTGTTTCAGAAAGTCTCAGTCCAGGGCAAGCTACTCTTTCTCCCCTGAGCTCTCTGGAAGTCTCTGTAACTGTAGTCTCCACTGGCCCTCCAGTCCCATTTATCCCTTCTCCATAGACAGAAGCCTAAAATACTGGAATTATGCTATTTCCTGTGTACAGTCTTATGCATCTTCTTTTTTTTTTTTTCTTTTTTCCTCAGCTAACCTGTACTGCATTTATGTCCCTTACATGTTGCTGTGAAACAGTAAAAATTCAGTATCAGCCTCTGTGCTGAAATCTGATATCATTTGAAATACCATTGCAGCAAAGATGATGATTTCTAGTAGGTTACATATTAAGGGCAAGTAGTGTTGTTCCCTCATAGGACTGAATGTGTGAACTGATAAGGACAGGATGGTCCTTTGGAGTTGTCTTTCCCTAGAAGTCCTCCATTGAAATGATAGGGTGACACCGAGTAAAAATTTCAGTGACTATCAAAAGCAGACTCAAAACAAGCAGTTTTTCTGCTGATGAACAAACAGAGAGGTTCACCAGATTGCTCTCATTTGGGGCCCTTCTGTGCAGCCATAAATGACAGCATCCACTACTTTCTCTGAGGGATCTGATGTTTCTGCCAATTCAGGCATCCAAGAGCCCAAAGAAATGTTCTCAGGGATATACACTTAAAGTCATAAAGCCTATTCCCAAGTTCAGTTCATTGGCAATTCTTCCACAACCCCTTGGTACCAAACTACAGTTATTCTCTTTCCCATTAAGCCATACTTTTATTGGATGATCTCTCCATGCATTAAATCCTTTTATGGAATCAAAAGAAATTTAATGGTGAATGACGGTTCAAGAGCAAATCATGCTATGCTGGCTCTTCTTTCTGATCAGGTAAGGAATCTCTAGAGTTCAGTGAATCTGTAAGAAGTTACACTACTAATTTTACAGCAACAGCTGTACTGAGGTTTTAAGAGTAGGCAGATGTCTGTCTTTCAGCAGCCTTCAGTGATGATACATCACTTGTGTTGCCAAAATTTGAAAAAAAAAAAGAAAAAAAAAGAAGAGAGGTTGGTGCAGGAGCCCCAGGTGTTACTCATATTTTTACTGTCATTTGCAAAAGGAAAAGGAACTTTTATTTCTTGACTAAGTGGCAAAACTCAGCTCATGAGTTCAGTGCTGATGCTCCCTGAGCTAGGGTTCAGCTATCAACAATAACAGGAGAGGTAGTCTGAAGCAAAAGGTCCCTGTTTAAACACAAATTTCCTTCAAGAACCAGCAGAAATTACAAGCACATTATGTAAGAAATATAAGCCCTGTGTTTGTTTCTTTGCTGTAATCTGGGAATGCTCCTTTCATAAGAATTCTGTCTTTGTTAATGGAAACATTATTCGTTTATCGTTATAACAAATGATTCAGAAATCAGTTTGCTCTCCAGAAGGAACCCTCAATCACAATGAAAATAAATGCAAACAGTGTTTCCCGAAAATGAAGAGGGTATATTTCCTTAACCCGCCAGATTTAACAGGAAGAATTTGGTTAGGATAACAAGCAGTTTCCATTCTCCTTCACTGGACAGCAGCCACTTCCTTTCAGCAAATGTCAAGGTGTGAAAGCCTAAGGTTTCACCATAAAATGCACAAATCACACCAAATCTTCTAAAAACATTTATGCCTCATGCTGCCTTGCTAGCCAAATCTCACCTCCTTTCAACTCTCCTTTGCGTGCAACACCTGATGTCACCAGGCAGGCACTGCTTAGGAGAAGGTGGAAGGCAAGAATGTTTTAACACTCTATTTGGCTCCATCCACTCACTATAGCACAACTGCCTGGGATTTCTGGACATCTGATCACCTCCATCCAGGACCTCTGTCAGGCAGTGGCATGTACCCACCCACACAGAAAAAGCCCTTACCTCCTACAGCAGCCATGAGCCACCCTCCTGGTGCCAATGTGTAACACAAGCAAGACCAGCACAATTTTCACTGTGACAGCCCACAAAGTCATCCAAAAGTATTTTGGCTTTAGTCTTTCCTTCCCCCAAAAATCAGGTGCCAACATGACTCCCTGAGCTTGGAGTCCAGCAAAGGTGCCTGTCTTACAGAGTAGCCCGCACAGACAGCTATTGAACATCAGTTTCTCAGGCAGCATAAAAAGCAACATATACCAGAAACCCGTTAAAACATTACAGTAAAAAACAGTGATGTGCAAAGATGACTCAAAGAATATTTTACTGTTGAACTCCTCTTGTCATAAAACTGCAGTAGGTCCTAACTCATAAAATAGAAATTTCCCAGATTCCATATGCACGCAAATAATTTAAAAGCCCTGCTACGCAGGACATCCTTTTCAGCACAGGAAAGCATTTCGGTTTAAGCAGCTAAGGCAGGGAGTAAAGACAGGGCGGTGGGAACTGTGTGAAAGAATGCCAGCCCTGCAAATAGAAGGCTCTTAGCAGTCTTTCCTGCCTGGGATTGATGGTGACATAGAGTAAATAACAGCTACTGCATGTTCAAAGCTTCTGGGTCAAAATCCCAGCCAACATAAATCATCAGTGCTTTTTCTCTGTCCCTGTGATTTTACAAGGGAAGTTCTTTTTATTCCATAGTCTATAAACTGCAGTGATCACACCATCCCAGAGGGAGGTGGTCAGAGAACTGCATATTACTCAGACTACGCAACTCCAGAAAAAAAAAAAAAAAAAAAATACTGGAGTTTAACTTTCAAAGAAGGACAGAAAAGGACTGCAACTCAGGTAAAACAAAATACACAACTGGAAAGACACATTTAATGTTTTCATGTCATTGTCTGTGGAAACATTTTGTATTGATATTTAAACTTTTAAAATGACACATATTTATATATACAGTGAAAATGAAGTATCATCACTGTGAAAATTATGTATCCAAATCAGAGAGAGGCATCTTTTCCCCTGAAAGTTCTTCTGTGGAAAATGTTAATTTTGGTTTTTTAGTCTTCACTACAATTAATCACAAAAGCAGGTTTTGCCATTCCAAAGTCCACTACAAAGTTAATTCCTATTTTCATTTATCTGTAATCATGACAGTTCCTTTAACTAGAGAAAGGTAATTCAAGATTTAGGAGTATAATCTCAAATTGCAAGGTCCATCAACCAACAAGAATCTTCTTATTGTTCTTATTGAATGCTCAGCATAAACAGAGTCCTCAAACTGGCTTCAAAGAACAACAATAATCACAATCTAAATACACAAGAATAAACAATTTTCACCTTCCTTTTTAAAAAATAGGTTTAAAAAATAACTTTTTCTTCTCTTCTATCCCTCCATCTATTTCACATTCTCTTTTTCTTTCCACGTCAACGTCTTTCTTGGCCTTTTTGTCTCTCCAATTCCACTTTGGCAGTATCATAAATCACATGACACCCCCCCCCCCCCTCAGCTTTGACTTTTCTGACCATATATTTGCTGACTATTACTGCTTTGAACCTTCCTCATAGGTTTGCTCTTCAGAGTGTAATTTCTTTCTCCAAAAGGAGAGGAATGTTCTCTAAAAGGCCGTTTCAACGTCAGGAGTGAAAGGGAGCTAGTGTTGGGAGAAGTATTTGTGAAGAACTGTCACTGCTTCTAAACTGAAAAGCTAAAACTGTGCAGGAAGGAAAAAACATAGCTTGAAGGATTAAAAGGGGGACATGTAATGAGTTCAGGGTAAGATACAGAGGGCTGTTATAAATCTATTAAACCGTAATTTAGTGTGAGATGGCATACTCTGCCCCTAAAGGAGGAGCTTTCATGGACTGATTAATTTTCAATGACGACTCCTCAAGATTTGATCATGATTCTCAAGGCCAGACCTCTGTCCATACAGAATACATACTACTCCATAATTCTGGATGGTTTTGATTTGTTTCAGGTGTAGATGTAGCAGTTTGTATTCTGGATAGACAGGGATGCGGTTGCATCTTGAGGTGTCACTACTGAGAAGCAAATGAGCCCTTACCAGTGACAACTGTTACCTAACCGTCACCACATTCGTTATTGGCTCCAGCTCATTCCTGGACCCCTGTGCAATATGTTGAACACACCAATTAAGTGAGGTGGGTGCTGCTCCAAGGAGCTCACAGCCAGCAAATATACAGAAGCAGGAGAGAGGTATATTCTGCCACTCTGCCTGTGAGAAGTGAGGTACAAAGAGATTAAAAGTGGGATTTTTCAAAGGAGTGCACATGAACTCCTCCCTTCACTAGCAGCCTTTGAAAATCAGAGACTAAATGCCTTGCTCAAAGTTATACAGAAATTATACAGAAAGGCTGGATATTAAATTCCAGGTTTTGTGAATTCTATCTCCCCATGGGAAGGAGTCGAGGCTCACATATATGCCTAACAAAGAGGTTTACTTCCATCCTTAGATTTCAAGGTAGTTTTCCAAATGCTTTTGGAATAGTCCCCCCTCCCCCCAAGCCCCAAGACTCGTGAGTTGTGCCCAGACTGTTTGGGATCTTCTATTCCCATGTTGAAGTAACCTTGCCATCCTGCTTCCCTCACCACTTTCTTTGAAGACCCACAGCAAACATATCCTAACAGTTTTCTATTTTCTACTTAACCTTTGGAGCTGTTTAAGCTTCTCTGAGACATGGACTCTCTAATTTATACTCTAATGCCTTCCAGTCTATACTAATGTAATTCTTTCTAAAATGCCCAAGTTTAAATTATGGATCACAGTGTCCAGAATGTTCCTGCAAAACCTCTCAGTGAGCTTGGCTTAAGCTCACTGAATGCTTTTGCTCATGTTGCACTCATAAATTTGCTTTGGGTTTGTGTCCATTTTAAAATTCCATTTGTAATAGTTAAAAATCTTTGCAACTTCCATTTTCTTGATAAATTTGATCTGCAGGAAAAAAGGGGTTCTGGACTTGTCTTGTTCTCTCAAAGTTTTGTCAAGCAAGTTTATTTGTCCCAAGACCCCACTGAAAAAGGTTTCAAGGTAAAAGAGTAGAAACACATCTGACTGTTATTTTAAGTCAAATTCTGTGTTTATGGAAGCCACAGCCTTCGCAAATAGGGAAACTAGCATCCTGGTGTAGGTACACTATTAAAACCAGAAAATAGACATTCCCCAGATCAACACCTCTCCTAGCACCTATCATAGTGTGAGTGGTATGGTCCTCATCAAGGCTAATATGCAGTCCTATGATTTCTGTACTACAGTTATCACTGCAGACATTATCAAAATCCATTGGCAATGGACATTTTCACAAGAACTGACACCAACATATCAGTTTAGAGAAACCACAAAAGAGTCACCAGCCAGTGTAATAGGTTTCAAACTCTCCATGCTATGGATTCAAATAGAAGGTCCACATGTAAGGGCTAAAGTCTCATTACACTGCACATACATCACCAGGCACCATCCAGTTTCCCATGATAGCTTGTATTCCAACTTCATTTCGTTTCCATGTTAAAATATCTTTTAACCCACTGCAGAAAGTCTGTGAAATAACTGTGAGTCGCATCATACCTGAGATGCCTGAGATTTAAGATTAGATAATTTCAGATAAATTTAGTGATAAAGTTAGCCAGAAAGTTCCAAAAGAAAAAGAGTTCCAAAAAACTGAAACTTTTCACAATTTAAAGGAAGTCCCATTGGAAGGTTCAGTTGTGTTACATACTTAAAATTACTGAAGTTGTCCAATTTCATGTCAAATTGAATGAAACACAGGCATATAATCCTGCAGAGGAGGCTGTAAAAGAAGATTCTTGCTCCAGCTATAAACTGATGAGTTAATATCCATGGCCCATTTCTACAGTGTGCACCAGGTAAGTAGCCAACCTCTCTGACCTCAATAGCCACAGCAGGCTGCACACACAGAGCTGACTGCAGAGCTAGGGCCCACTGTATAACACCACATCAGAAGAAAAGCATCCTGCCAAGCAGAAAGGAGACATAAAAAAAAAAAAAATCCTATCAAAAGAGAAAGATACAAAAATTTACTGGACAAAACCACTGTACATTTCATCCCCTCACAATTTGTGGTTTTAGTCAATCTTTAACTATCAAAAATTTGATGGAGAAATAAAAAATAAAAAAGAGAGAAAAGTGTTAGACCCATCCCTGTAGAATTAATTAGTTGTGGAGAGCTTTTCCACTATAAAAAAATCAAATAAACCGGTTCTGTTAGCTCATATGCAGACCCCGGATGTAACTAGTGTGATAATCAATGTATCAGTAGGAAACTGCCACTTAAGTGTAGCCAGTGCAGTTGTAGATTTAGGACAAGTGAAAGGGGCACACTCAACAACAGCAGGGAAGAATATAAATGCAAATGAAGCTCATAAAAAAGAATGAGCAATTCTGGCTGTGCAAGCTGCTCAAAATTCGTCTAGTATTTGGGGTTTGGGTGGGGGGGCTTTTTAACAGAGAAAAGAATAGGCTGCTGTGAGCTACCCATGCTTGGCTAGCAAACTTCAATATGTACTACAGATCTTCATTTGTTTTCCCGCTTACTTGAAGGCTTCTTAAAAAGTGCTGCTAGCTCTCTTCCCTCCACTAATGCACAATAAAAAAAAGTTCTAATAAAATGTGCACCTGTCACACTCATATTTGTAGTGTTAAAAATAGTCCCTGTTGTGTACAGCATATCGGCTGTACCAGCAGCTTCAGTTCATGACTGACATGCTCAGAAACATTGATAGCGAAAGGCAGTTTGCCTCACATTTGGCTCTGATATTCTCTCCTTACAATGGGATTTAAAAAAATGCAAACTAAATACTGATATGGTGAAAGACCTCTGAGGGAATGACGTCTTAAAGCTGCATTTTCCTTTTATTCTCATTTGAATATTTAAATAAATAAATATTTTGATACAAAGGGCAGTTGGGGTTTCTTCTAGAAAACTAGAAACAGCTTACCAGAATAACCCTACATAACAGCTGGTTTACTGTTTTCCCTCAGGGGAAAGAAATAAATCAGGAGCACTTAATGAACAAAATGAAGGTGGAGGTTTTGTAGAGTTTGGATCCTGGCTATTTTTCTTCAACAAGTGAATCGTGGCACACCATTTGACAATGTGTTTGTGAAGTCACAGCAAAATTCACGCTCCCATCCTCTAAAGACAGGACTGGTATGAATATAATGAACTGAAAACAACATTATGAGTCCTGTATTACTCTTTAGGCCATGATACTCCTTTAAGGACAGAGGCATCTGACTCCTGAGACTTTCCCCACCACCAAAAGGGGAAGATGGACTTTGAGCATGGGGTTGATATGGTAGAAATAAACACAGCTCTTGTGGAGATTCATGTTCATCATCCGATTTGTAATTTATGATCCTGTGAGTTAAGTACAAAGGAAAGAAAAGGGAAAGCTATAACTGAAGCAAGGAATAACTGATTGGAATTCAGAGTATCCATTTCTCTGCAGGGAGCACAAAGACCTACATTTTAGTTAACTCACTGGCTTTGAATAATTTCTACAGACTTGGTCCTTAATCAAATATTGAGGGATCTTACACAAAATACCCATCACAGTGTTTTGATCAGCCGCACTTATCAGACCTTGAGGAAGGGATACTTTTCACACAAACCTCCAGATAGCAATAAAAGCAGAAAAGACCTTAATTGTTTGATCTTGTCTTCTAGAAGTCCAATAGCTTCCTGGCTGTCAATATCCTAACAATTCTTCATCTAAAAGTGAAGTTTTGCATTTCTTCCACATGGAATTGTTTTCAACTCCATGTTTCTTTTGGATGATGGATTTAATATAACTTTGGTTTTAATCCTACATCAGTAGGAATTCCAACATTCATGTTTCACAGAAGTCACTATCACTGAGACATGGTTTGAAGGGACCAATTTGGTGTCAGAACCCATAGCGATATTTACAGGAACACCTCCACAGCTTCACAAACATGGGTCTGCTTAATAAAACCTTTAAACCTATGCTTAATTTTTGGTCTGTGGGCAAACTCTACAGATATAATCAAATTAATACAACTAAGCTACCAGATTCATCCATAATGAAATGAAGACCAGAGGCTAGCTTAATAAAGACAAATACACTATCTCTGTAACTAACTCAGCAGCGTGTTTTAGCTCAAAATAAAGACAGAAGGGACACAGATTATTTAATGCAAACTGAAAATGGATTTCTGTGAATAACTAATTTTGTAGAAAGTAAATAATTAGGAATCATCACACACTTCTTATCCAATTCTGTTATTAAGATTGATTCTCCTAAAAGCTCAAATAACTTTTTAAAAACTATTTCTCCCTTTTGCTAAATGCAAGTGGCAAATGACCATTCGTTGTCTGTCTGAGACTGTGAGAGCCTGTAGTATATTTTAACAATGTTAATTAACACTGCCATATAAATGAACAAATATTTATAACAGCTAAGGATGCAGAAACCTTACTAACCTAAACCAAAACTCTTTTGTCCTAATTGGTGATATAATTGGAATGAATCCCTTAGGATTTTTTCTATTCCTTCTACATAAAACCCTATTACTGGTTGATCCCAGAACAAAGATACGTTCCTAGAGATTCCCATAACCCTAATCCATACAGTTCTGTCCCTAGCGGGTACACAGATGCTCATAAAAAGTGAAGGTCCCCATCTTTATGAAGAAGCTTTAATTGATAAGACCCAGAGAGACAGCAGACAAACACAGCCACATAGTAGGAAAATGACCTCTTTCCCACTTTTCCAGTGGGAAAAAGATAGAGGTTATTTGCCTCAAAGAGTAGCTGTAAGGTTAATTTCAGAAAATGGCATTTGTCTGAAGGCCGAAATGATACTATCTAGGTATCAGCAGCCACCATACTGCTATATTTGGGACCATATTCTGTTTGCTATGTATTCTCTTAAGCAGATCCACTGTACATGAGGATGGTTGCCAGGATTTATTCCTGTTATCTGCCTGTACAATTTTCAGTAATTCTAGAAATACAGCCGTCTTCTTCCTTGTGGTGTTGGGCAAATCTAAAACAGAGCTAGCTTTATACTGTGCTTACATAGGAGCAATTCTATTGAAAGAAACAGAGTCAGAGCAAGAAGCGGGGAAATCCTCCAGCAGAAATAAAATCCAGCCCTCAGAACCAAAACCTTATTTGGCATAAAATTCAGAGAACCACCGAAGTCAAATTCAATTTTTGGCAAAGCAAAACTAGTCCAAAAACCTCCCTGTAAAAAGGCACAGACTTCCAATGTTTATTGTGTACAAAGTAATCACCTTTCAGTCCAGTCTAATGTTTTATACTGTAGGTACATTCATTAGGCAACTGCACAATACAATCATCAAACTAGTTACCACCCATAGTTCTTACTTTCAATTACTTTCTACGTACAGAGACAAAATGCATCTAAACTTCCAGCCAGCTTACACAGGCTGGGACTCTCCCTTGCCAGAATTCACAAATCCAGCTGCAGCCCAGTTTAAGATGGTGTTGCAGCCTTATTTTGGCAACAGAATAGCAAGTCTGAAGGGATGAGGTCGACCAAACTGCTGAAGCAGCAGCATAACTACATTGTGTTTCAGACTGATTTTTATTTTTTTTTTAATTGGATTGGGAATATTCAGTGTTTAAAACACACCGGCAGTGGCAATAATTATTAAAAATAGGATGTGTCCTATTTATACTGACAAAAATCCCCTGACCACACACATAGGCAGACAGCAGCAGACAGACCAAAGGTGTCCTAATTAGTTTATTGTTTTACAACTCTCTCAAGCTATGAAACACAATTTGTTTTACAATCATTAAAAATACACCCTCCAAGGATTACAAATTGTTTGAACAATATAATTATCAGGGCTAACGCTTCGTTTTCTTGTTTTGACAATTTCTGCTGCCATCTCATTTGAGCATCCTTCAGCCAATAAAGTTATGAGCAATTCTCACCCACTCTCCTTCCCCAGATTAGGTGCATAATTTATAGAGACGTGACTTAAAGTTTCGGGCACTTTAAAAGTACAGAAATAAAACAACTCTTAAACCTTAAAGATAAAAAAGGAAAAACAACAAAATCAATGGTTCAGGTGAGGCTGTTTCCATTCAGGCTTTTTATATAGCCTGAGTCAATACAGGCTTATATTACAGCCCAGTTTTTGACACGGAATATTTTCTATGGAAATAAGGCAAAGCACAACCTAAAATTTCTCAGGTACTTTGCTTTCAGCTGCTAGAACACAGCTGTATGAAACAGTGCACCTCTGAATGACCTCACTCAGATACTTTGTGCTAAATCCTCAACTGGTGTATCACGGATGCTTTATTAGCACCTTTCTGCTGACATAGGTGAAATCACACCAGCAAATGCCCATAGAGCAGGAGCATTTTCTCATCAGTTTTGACTCTTCCCTCCTTGAGCCAGCCTTTACCTGCTCTTAGGTTAAGTCGTGTGAGGAGTATCCTTGAAATAGATACCAGCATTTGCAAATACAGTGTTTTCCTCTATTTTCTTACTGCGTATTTAGTTATTACATACTAAACATCAACAAACATGCACACCAGTGAGTGAAAGATAGGACTCTTGTCTGCTCCCTGTCACAGGTCTGTCTCCTAACTGCAAAACACCCTTACCCCATGATCAGTCCTCTTAGGGCCATACATGTTTCCCTTAGACACAAGGCTATGCCTGAGATGGCTCATACCAAGTGCCTTTACAGCATTTTTTTCTTCTATCTGTATGCAGCTTTGTCTCACAGGTCCAATCTAGAATGGACTTCTCAGACCAATGAATCTTCAAAGCAGTGGGAAACCCCAACTTGCACAGTATCCAAGAGAAATGGAAGGTTCAGACACATGCTTCGCAGTTACACACAAAGAGTTTGAGCTGCCTTTCAGCTCATCATTTTTCAGACTCAGATAACTGCACAAAACCCACACAGTATCCCTGAAGGGGGACAGGATGTGAGGTTTCTGAGATAACCAGATGTAACAAAATTTTGGAATTGCCAAGAAATGAGAACTAGTGGATTTACACTCAAATGAAAGGAGTTTGGGAGGAATTAGGCCCAAAGTCTACAGCAGAGCTATGTAAAGACCCAGCCTCCTAACTCCCAAACTTGTGCCTGAACCATGAGCATGGTCTTCCTCCCCATTGTGCTCTACTGCCAGCCTGTCACTTAGTGGGCTCTGAAACAGTTAAATCAAGCAGAGATTAGTAAACTGACACTAAAGTATACTTGGAGGACTTACTGAATGGAGAATATTATCTATATCACATCTGTCACAGATTAAAAACTACATATATAGATGAGTACTGTATAATCCATTTATTGTTTTAGAGAGTTGGAATTCCCCAGGGAAGAGCGTGAAACCCATATGATGTCCCCGAGTGTGGAATTTTACATTCAGATGTCAGATCTGGCTGGATGTGTAAAATCACAGCTAGGCAGACAGCTCCCAAGGGACCACACCTCTGAGGAGGCTCCTCTGCTTTGTTTATTCCAAGAAGGATGTGGAGTATCTTGCACTCATAAAATAGGTCACAGCAACACTTGTCTGTGGAGGGTTCTATGCACTACTGACACACAGGACAGAAAGCTTCCACCTTGAGGGAAATCAAGTCTTTTCATGATATCTGAACAACAGACACATTAGACCCTTGGATCCAGCCATGGCTTTAGAGCTGATCAAGCTATGCACAAGCTGCTCCCTTTTTCAAGGATAAATGCATGCAGAACCAAGCCCTGAAGTATTCACATACACAGGGGTTTTTGGCACATTACGTGGCCAGTACTCCCCCTAGGAGCACCCTCTGTTAAAAGGCTCCAGTTGGCAACTTGCTAACACCAGTGCTATAATTTGCTGAATCTGGGATTTGCTTTCTTGCTTTGAGCCATGTAAAACTGCTTTTGCCTCCCCGCTGCATTTCTCCAACACATAACAAAGATTTGTAAATAAATAAATGGAGATTTGGTCTTAAGTAGTGCTCTACACCTTTAAGCAAAAAATAAATACAAGAACCAGGTTATATTTTCTACTACTCTAGCTGGTATATAGGTTATTATGATTACCTGTTTGGCCCTGTGTAAATAAGGTTCTCTTTCACATGTAGAAAGCTAAATAGCCACAAGGTAAAAGTATCCAAAGTCCCTGTCTTTAATGATCACAGTGACATGACATGCAAACCTCCAGGAGCAAGGGCTTATCTGAGTTGGTGAAAAACTTAAAAATGCCTCCTAATACATACTAAAGCTGTGTGGTTTTGATCCTTTCTAATAAGTTCATTCAGTCCAGGTCCCCTCCTGCTGTCGTACACCACAAGTATGTCTATCTCCAGCCAAGGTAAGCAAGCTCCCATAAGGGACCCCTGAGATCCTGAAATGACCCTGACAAGCAGCTGCCTCCTCAGCTCCCAAAAGCCACTCAGATGTAGTCCACAGACACCAGTAATGGAGAAAAGTACTAGGAATAGAAAGCTACAGCAATAACGAAACAGTAAAACTTTTCTGAAGACAGATACTCTGTTTTAGCTGAAACATTTCAGTTTCATAAAAGTTAGTCAGAGGTTTGAGAGTGGTTGCTTTTGGGTTTGGAGGTTTTTTTTGGTTGGGTTGTTGTTATTTAAACTTTCTGACAGTAAATCGAAATTCTCCATTAGTTCTCCTAAAGTTAAAGTTATATTTCATTACAGTTGATGCTTTTGCTAGGAAAATACATCCACTTTCTTCAACCAGCTCTAATTTTTCCCATATGACCAGTTTCTTCAGGATGCACAATGCCTTTTAGTTTCCCATCATTTAATTTTTATGGCCCCCCAAAACTACCTTTGTGTGAAGGGCAGATAACTCTCAAAATAAGCAGATCCACTCAGAAATACTAGCCCAGTATTGATGTTTGCCACCACCTACTTGGTCCTCCTCGATACTGCCGGCTAGCTTACTTTTCACAAAGGGCATGGACTCACTCCAATTCTGGTTGTTACTACTGTGGTTATTTTTATTATTCAACATATAATTTCAGTCCCATTCCTGATGACTGCAGAGTTGATTCCAAGCGACATGTAAGAATGCAGAAAAAAGAAGGAAAATTGTCTTTTAAAGGACCTCCAGTCTTATTCTTTTTGACTTTCTTATAGTTCAGATGTGTGTGTTCTGTTCAAATGCATGAACAAAATTTCTAAATGCAAATATGTTGATAATATTGTATGATCTGGTATGTTTCTAATGCTGAAAAAAAGACACTTCCGTGAGAAATAACTCGTAGCACATAGCTGATGGGGGGAGAATAACTTGTAGGGAAAAAGACTCTTGAAAACAATTTAAGCCCTTAAATGCTCACATTTCTAAATCTAGCTAATCCGTTCTACTATGCAAGCATGTAATAAGTGATGTGTGATGGTCTGGGTTTTTTTTTAGCAATTTATCATCTCTTAATATTTATGACACCCTAACAATTGAAATTTCTTTAAAATTATTTTGTTTCTAATTATTAGAAGGAAAAACATCCTGTGTTACGGTAATAATTGCAGCCTAAGTGCAAATTCTGAAGCAGCACTGCTGAGGATAATATCAAGGGGCTTGCTATTATATTTTAAAAGCAGCAACAGTTAGACACCATTCAATTCAAAGGTAAGTTTTACATATTTATCTTTAGCTTACAGGCATGTCTCATACAGGAGTAGGAAGCCATTTTATGAAATATAAATGGAGAAAATTTAACAGAATACAAAAATATGAGTTTGAGATAAAATTTTAGTTAACGAATTCTGGATGGGTTCTCTTTTTGCATGTATTGCAAAGGCAAGAAACATTTCACAGTATAAAAGTTAATATGCTCAAAGACTTCTCAATTTGCTTTTTCAATTCACTCATCATAATAACTTGTGGCTATTCAAAAAACACTGGGTTAAAAAAGGATAGAGGGAATGGATTAACAAAGAAAAGACCACCAAAGCTGGTTACCTCAGTCCCAGTTATATTACCACACAATTATTACTTCATTGATTCTCCAGTAAAATTCACTTAACTAGTTTTCTCGGTTTTATAGTTAAATAAATTGCTTAATCTGTTTTAGAGGAAAAACCTTATGCTGATGAGTTTATGTTAAAGATGTCATAACCCCTTGGGTGTCGCTCACTAATTGCTCATTCACGACTTCCCTCCCTTGAGACCAGAGTACAGACATCAAAGGCACAGCTGGATAAACTGTATAGATTGGATCCTGAGCAAGAATTATCATAAGCATGATGAAGCCACAAAGAATGTGGAAGGAATGAACATTTAGATCCGGAGAGTTATTAAAATTCTTTCAGTCCATCTGCTTATGGAGGTATGCGACATTAACCATCAACCGCACTATCACTTGAAGTTCAAAAACTGCTTGGGAAAAGTGATTTTGCAACAGCCATTCCACAACAAGAAGAGGCCAAGACTCAGTACTGGCTTAGTTCTCATAAAATTTTGCATTCCTAAGTGGGATTTCATGATATGTACAATCACAACATAATCGTGGTGACTGACTAAATCTGTTTTTTCAAAGATCTGGCAGATGATGGAAAACTGACCGTTTATTATTCACCCCACCACATTTACCACTGATGAACTACTCATTGCTCATAGATTTCATTAGAATCACTAGGGAATTTCCCAAACCCAGGCCAAAAGAGAAAAAATCTTTTGTGAATATTCTTGCAATACAAAAGAGATCCACCTTTTCTTCTTTCCAGTCAGCTCTAACAGCAGTTTTCTTGAAGCAAAATCAAAGCAAGCTGTATTAATGGGAATGTTCTTAATGACTCTCACAAGAGTTTATAGCATGTATAATAAAACAATTTTTCAGCAAATATCTCTGTTTATCAGGACTGACACTAAGTTTTTAGCAAAATAACACGTCTAGCTCAAAATTCTCTTCTATTGCAAACTGCTAATGGAAAGATACAAATATGTTCTTTTCTATCACTATTAATGTTACTTCCTAGCAGCCTTCAACAAGTTAATTTTTCAAAGCTGTTTAATAAAAGAGCAACAGTCCTTTCCGTTCCCTATATAAGCACACTGATTAACCTTGACTTGAGTAAAACTAGATATCCTTATTCCTGAGTGGTCCCTCTATTTTATTCATTCTAATTATGTAAGCAATGTGAGCTGAATTAAATAATTTCCAGTGTACAGAAACTATAAAATACTGGTTTTCTTGGATACTAATGTATATTAATGACCAGTCCCTTCTGTCTGCACTAACGTGCTACACACCGAATGAGGTACTGTTAATAAAGTGATTTTAAACTTCGCCTCTGTGGGCCTTTGGGAACTAGCCTGTGGGCTATTTTTAAGAAGTCTTGTGCCCAGACAAAGCGAGTTCAAGCTTGTGCTAGAGTAATCCATATACAAAAAAATACCAAACCCTACCTGGAAGTAAGTGAGGTACCCACAAATCAAAACCAGTTGGAAAAAAATTTACTTAAAAGTATTACTCAACAAAAGGCAGCATAGCAAAATGTAGCAATACAGAGAGATTTTTAGATTATCCACTATGTCATACATCCTTCCATGTAGAAGAGAATAAATGACAAAGACCTGACTTATGTAAACTCAGCAAACAATTTATAGTAATAAATTCCTGGGGGGAAAAGGGCACTTTCACCTTTTGTAATATAAAGATGTACAGTCAGTCTGGAACAGGTTTCCTATCCCCTCAATGCATAATCACCAAAGTGAAAGAGAAGCAGAAATACTGTGATATCTCCAAGGGCAAGTATATTGATTTTGCATGTATTAAACAATGGTTCCAAGCACCGTAATTGTGCTTAAAGTCTATGCAAATGAAACCTCTACAATCAAAACAGAAAAGTTACTGTACCACATAGAAAATAAGGATTTACAAAGCCGTATGTTACTGCTTAGGAAGGCACTTCAGAAGAATATCTCCAGTTCTATGATCACTAGAAAAAGAGCAATGCGAACAACACAAATACCGGTCTGCTCCATCTTAAGAGGGCTGATATACGCTGCCAGCTGACTGGCTGTGAAAATGAGCTTGTTTCTAAGCTCCAAAAGGTCCATGAGTATGCTTGGGAACATGCTGAGACAAAATATACAAATTTTCCAAATTTGGTCCAAACATACTAAACATTAATTAATCTCAAGATGGGGACACCACCTCTCAGATAAAGACACCACCCTATTTTGTTAGTCTTAGCCACTAATTTCCAATGTTACTTATCTCACCCAAGTAGGAAGGAACTCTGAGGAAAGGGTGTATTGCTGGATTGCTCAACAGGATTACTACCTCTCCCATTTCCTTTTCAGTCAATGCCTGCTCTTTTCCCTTCAAATACTTGGAAAGAGGAATGTCTTGTTTTGAGACCATTACAGCTTCCAAAGATCATTCCTGAAACCTGAAGAAGCATGGTCTCACAGCCCTCGAGGGACCTCATAAGGCAACTCAGTTCCTTATTACTCTTTTTCTCTTGACAATAGGGTAAAACAGAGAGATCTGTGTATTTTATTTACTTAAATTTTTTGGAGGAAAATAAAATAAAAGTTTTCTAGAAAAACAATATTTTCTGACAGCTTTGAGAGTTTGTGAATTTGATCCAAATTTAGATCATGGTTTGGGATTCTCTCTAAGAACATTTTCAGGTGACTATCACTTGCCAAAAGAAATTCTCCATGACTTGGCTCCTCATTTCCAGGTTAGAGCTGGTAACCATCAGTCAAATACATCTGTAGGTTATAAAACTATTTGCTGAAGGAGTTTGATAAATATTTTAATATTCTTCTTGACATACAGTGGTGGAAAAGTGGTAAGACTTTTTACTTACACAAAGATTACTGGGTAGCATTTTCAAAAGACCCTCATTCTTGTGAGTTTTCTGTTTGATTTAGGTACTAAAATTCCAGTTCCACTTTTGACTAAGAGTTCTAAATCGCTCAGGGCTTTTAAATTCCCTTTCCCCTATTGATGCTATAATTGACTACTTTTCCTCAGTGCTGTATGGCTGTACACTGTCAAACTTGTATTGGTTTGGGAAATTTGAGCCAACCATTTCAGAAACTGAAGCCAACAGTTACACTTCCTAAATCCATATGTGAATACCTGAATAAGTGCTTTTCTTTTCAAAAGCCAGGATCACCAGAACAGCTACCATTCCTTTCCAAGGCAGCTGCTGGATCCCCAGTGCCTTGGCATATCGCTCCAGCTACTTCAAAGCTGTAAACAAAATTTGCAAAACTTGGCCTTAAGTGGTTGTCTATAACATGAAGCTCAACTGATAAGTTGGTTAAACCCATTCTTTCCCTTCCTCTGAGACTGAGTTGAAGGGAGGAAGGGGAAGAGAGTTTAAGATAATTTAAATACATAAATGATAAAAAGCTATATGTTATAAAGAACCCTGTGTGTAAAAGATGTTGATGCTGTAGGGAGTAGCAGTGGGCTGGGTCTGCCTGAGGATATCTGTATTTACAAGTGTCAGAATGCCAGAGGCTTCCACACTGTAACAAGAAGGAAGTTAATATCACACAAGCATGCAAACTGCCTGCCACATGCCAATACAAGCAGAAACCCCCCTTTCTTCTGTCTCACCCTCCTATCCCCAATGCTTATTTCCCATTTGACATCCTCTTTTCCTCAGCATGCAGCCACAGCAGCTGTGTTTTCTCCAGTGGTTTCCATTCATCTCAATCCATCTTTTCTGAACAAAAGATCCCACACTGCTGGAGGCACAGCAGAAAGATTGGAGTAGCCAGGAAAGTAGTTCTTGAAGTGGGGAGAGATGAAGCACAGAATTTTCTGCAATGTTAATTGGGGACAAAAACACTTATGCACTGACCCATTTCTACCATGTTGCCTAGGGGGTATTGCTGAAAACCACAGGTAGCACATGGTGGAAACTGCAGCTAAACAAGTGTATTTTGTTGCCTATGTATTCACTGGAACTTGTTTTTCCAAAATCAAATCCACCAACTTTAAATTACCTGAGCACTCTACACAAAAATGCATTTGTTATATCTCCCTTCTTCCACCACACAGTTTCATCTCGCCTTTAAAGTGGCTTTTGATCCCACAGGAAAAACAGCCAAGAGGGAAAATCACCTTGATTTCAGCAGGGCTCCCAAAGAGGCAGGGATTCAGCAAAAAGCCTCAGAGGCAAGACTGAAGGGAGCTAAGCTTTTTGCAACATGTTTTTCTTGTTGTTCTGTAGCATTTGTCTGACTGGAGGACCAGGAGCTTACTTGTGCTCTGAAGCTCCAGGACAAAGCAGGTATATGTGAACCCCAGGCCTGATGCCTCTTAGCTAGAGCACAGGGATGATTCTCCATTTCAGCTCCATTAACCTGCTGGGGTCTCCAAGTCACAGCAGCTGGACTGCTCTGTGGATCCCAGCTAGTTTATCTAAAGCTCAGTTAATATAGAAACGGAGATTGGCCACATCAAGCTTGGTACCATAAGGTCCCTCTCCAAACCAGGCTTTTGCACCCTGACATAATAATAGACTCATATTTGTACTATTCCCTCTGTACTGGAGATTTCTATGTTACAACAAGGTGCCATTTTGACTACCACACATTACATTGAACTGTCAGATCATCTCTCAGATTTCCCTTAGTAACCAAGTGGCTTTGCTTCAAACCTGCTATGCACTACATCCCTGACCAAGCACAAACAGCCGTGTTTCTTCCAGTAGGAATATCTATAAACCTTACAATAAAAGAAAAAAAAAAAGCATTTTTCCGAGTCTATGAATTTGCTTCATACATGCTACTTCTAGCTAGCAACTGTTACAGTCTGCATGATATTTCCAGTTTATAGCTTATGCAGTACATTTCATTCAAGCTTCATATTAGGTTTTGGCATTCAGATACTGTACATAACCCTGCAGGTGTATGTCAAACTATTTTCCTTTAGTCTGTACCATGTGTTCAAATGATCTTTATATTACTGATGATGTTTCTTTAGATCAATGGAGTACTCAAAATAATCCATCTTCTTATTTTTCTGGCAAGCCAGGTGTTACCATGGATCTTCATACTTTTACTGTTTGCCTTCAGGTGTTGCATCTATCAGGGGGTTTTATAACCCGCATCTACCTTTTTTTTTTTTTTAAAAATATAGTAACTAAACCTAGTAACTGTTGCCTGAAGAACATCAATAACATTGTTTAGTCTATAAGAATGTTTCAATGTGAAACAAACTTTGGAGGTCCCGGCACTTTCTAACTTGAAAAGGCTAAATGATGTTGATTTCGCCCCTTTCTGCATGAATTACAGTTTTCTATATGTACTTATTTTGGGCATTTTGATAATAACATTTGTCTCTTTCCGAAAGTAGTAATTTTATAATTCTGAAGATATCTCTGACTGAGGTTTCTGTCTAATACATTTTTCTCAAGCTCCTTATTTGTTATCAGCTCTAGACTCTATTGAGGTTGTGACCCATTATATTCTCTCTCTGATTCTTACACATATTTTTATGATGACCTCATTTCTTTATGATTTATTATTTATGAAACTCCCAGCCATTTCCCTCTATCAACTGCAGATTCTGCAGTCTCAAGCATCAGAAAACTTACTAGAGGCAGACTCTCTCACTGCTAGTGCTTACACCTTTTTTTTTTTTTTTTTTGGCTCATAGGAAAAAATATTAACTTACTCTTAAGGCTTTATGTAGGTTTGTTGCTTCACACCGAAAAGAGCTCCTTAATTTATACCTCCTGAGGTGAGCTACAGCCATTCAAGTGATAAGGACTGTTGACTGCGTCTGTAAGACCAGCTGTATAATTTTGTTTAAGAATTGAGAGTCCTTCTTTGTTCTTTACAACTATGTAAGGACATACAGCCTATGTTTAAATTATACTGGCTTCATTTGATGATGTAAATCCAGTACACAGGCATCAAGTGTTGCTCCCTGCCCCAAATTCCATGTTCCTGAGTAAGGAAAACAGTTTTACACACACAGGCAATGGCAAAAACACAATCATATGGAAAGTTTCCAAGGCTTACATTTTAAAATCCAGCTTTTAAACTCTGGAAATTAATCACAAAATTTAATCAAGCCTCTAGCAGAAATAACATTTTTCTTAATAAATAGATCTTCTTAAACCATCAGTAGTTTAAAACCAACCACACTGTGCCTTTACAATCCAAGCACAAGCAATAAAAAGTTCTGCATCACCAGCACCTATACATCAACTCCTATTTTGTTGTATTTTAGTACTGTCTAGAACATAAGGTTAAGGACAATTCCCAGTGTCATGGTCACTATGCACACATAACTCCCTAGTAGTCAAGCATGGACATATGCATGAACTTGCTGTGTACCATCTAGATTTGGTATGGTGGTGGCTTGATAGACATATGTTAAGCTAAATGACTGCATGTGTATAGACTCAAACAGCCGTCATGCTACTCTGGGACCAGACAAAAATGTTCTCCACCTGGATCAAGCCCCTAGAGCATCAGCTGGACATCCCTGAATAAGGCTGTCAATTTGTAACAAGAATGAACTCTCTCTATGCTTACCAAAACACACCTGCTACTAAGAATTTGCACATCCGACCTTGATACTCTTTTCCGAAGTTGAACCTATTGTCTAAAATGCACAACTAAGCCAGCCCATGGCATTCTTAAATTCACAGCTTCTCAGTATCCTATAGATACTATTGGAATTGGAAAGTTTCCAGGGTTTAGACCATCTTCGGATGGCAATCCCTCCTTTGCCTTGCATTTACACACATGGCAAAACAGAGTTCCGTTCTCAGGTGTGAAGCTATGTGCTTCACCATTGTAAGTTATAGTAACAAAGAACACTCCAGGGCTACCAAAAGCAGATACACCAAGCTGTGGGGTGATCACCCCCAGTGCTCATCTCCCTCCACAAGATGCTTCATTTCCAAGCTGCCCACCCCCTCATACCATCTCAAACAAGAGGCACCATCTCCGCACAGGAGGATTTGCAATCCTTGGTATGCTTGAGTGACCTTTCGAGCACTGCAGAGCTGGCTTGCAAAATCTCAAGCAGGTGATGGGGAGACGCCACCCTGGAGCTGACACCTGTGCAGTGGAGGCTTACAAAATACCTGACACTTTGGGGGGCCGTGACTTGTTTTCCTTTCAACTCCTCAATCAACCTGACAGAAGCTCGCTTCAAGTTTTCAGCTGTGGTAGTACCAATTAATTCCTCTCACACTGTGAGATTTCAGTCTCTGTTCCTGCTCATTCTCGACTCCTGTTTTTGTAGTACTGCTACACACTGGGCCAATTACTGAGGCATTGTGGGACACATTAAATTCTTCATCAACGTGTGTGCATTAGTATTAGCGCTGTTGCTGCAGCCACCCCTGATTCTTCTCTGTAAAAGCAGATGCTCTGAGACCTTGAGTTCATTTCATTCCTACCTTTTAGTTAGTTCAGACATTTTCCAGGGTTGATTTACATGTTATTTTAGGGACATCATTCCAGCCAGTTCATCTTGCCTTCTGTTAGAGAAAGAGCAAACCTGACAAAGTGTCAGAAATGTGACAGTATTTGCAGACCTCTTTTTACCAGTACTTCTCCTTCTCCTCCCAGTATTTTCATTGGATATGAATTCACCTGAGTGAATGGTATTATACAGTAGATATGTAGTGTATGTTTGAACCTAGAATGAAATCTGTCTTATCAGTTGAAGCCAACAAGACTTGAATTTTAAAGTGTCAGGGAAATAGTTTCTCCTGAATTAAAGGGGTTGATCCATCCTCATCCAAGCAGGGAAGAGGAGGAAAGCTGCCTTTGCTAAACGACAAAAACTGCACTTTCTAAAGCTTGTATTTACTGTTGTATGTTGTCTGTTACCTCTACCTTGAGTGTCAGTCATGATTATTTTGCATTGATACACTGGTCAGCAATGACATGTTTCATGCTGTAGCCACAGGGTATTTGTTTTAAATAGTAATAGTGTGCTTCCTTGTATTTTCACTTCCTTAATTCTTTCTGTTTTCTTCCCTGAGAATAACCAGATTTAGCTGTCACTGACAGTTCCTACCAGCAACTCAGGTGTTCTCATCAGCTCTGCTTGTCTTTCCAGAAACCCACAAATTGCCACTGGCAGCCTCCAACAGCCACCTCAGACCGTGCTTTTCTCTACAGTTGGTGTGCACTGCCCTCAGGATTTCTTCTGAATTAACTTCAGCAAGGAGAAATATCTTTCACTGTCATAAGGAGACATGCTGATGCATCAGCATTTCTGGGTTAATATGAGAGGAAAAAAATGACCAAAGAACAGTGACATTTAAAACAGGTAGGAAAAGCAAATATTATCTCATCATTTGCTTAACTGTTACTTGTTTGATGAGATGGATCTATCACTTTCCCTATCAAAGGGAAAGTGTAATTTGATCTTTTCTTCTTTCTTTGTTTTTTTTGGTTTTTTTTTTTGGTGTGTCATCAAGCTCTTCCTCACATTCATTTCCTCATGCCCCTAATTTAAAGTCAATGTTTCATAGAAGGCTGATTGCTTACCTATTAATAAAAAACCTCATCTTCTAAAAATAAAGTGGGCAGTATGTGAGAAAAGGTTTCACCATTTCAGCCTAGCAGAATCATAATTCTAATTTATTAATTGCTTGTAACACATGTATGTACTGAAAAATAAGCACGGCCTCATTCCTACCTGTTGTAACTGACATTAATTCCATACAGACCTAAAGGACCATGCTGTCCCTACAGCAGACAAAGATCTGCCCCAAACATGGTATTTACATCAAGTCTTCTCTTGTGAGACAGTAATGTGCAATGATCATTCAGATAGGAAGCTGATAAAAAAACGTAAGAGGTTTTGGAGCAGGGAATTAGTGTCTTTCTACTGGGTTTTGAAATCCTATAGCCTCAAATTGTTACAACTTCCTTTCATCCTTTGTTAAATAAAATCAGGCTTTTCGTATATGAGGTTTCTCCATGTTACTTGAATCTTTCTAAAAAGAAGCTATCAGGAGAACTGGCTACCCTGGATTTGGAGAAGGCTGAGGTTCTGAATGGCTTCTTTGCCTCAGTCTTCACTGGCAAAGGCTCTGACCAAACCACCCAAGTCTTGGAAGGCAGATGCAGGGACTGTGAGAATGAAGACCTTAGGCTCACTGTAGGAGAGGATCCGGTTTGAGATCATCTTAAAAACCTGCATGTGCACAAGTCCATAGGACCTGATGAAATCCATCCCTGGGTCCTGAAGGAGCTGGCAAATGAAGTTGCTAAGCCACTGTCCATCATATTTGAAAAATCATGGCAGTCAGGTTAAGTTCCCAATGACTGGAAAAGGGAAATATAACCCCCATTTTCAAGAAGGGGAAAATGGATGACCCGGGGAATTACAGACCAGTCAGTCTCACCTCTGTGCCTGGCAAAATCTTGGAGCACATTCTCCTGGAAGGCATGCTAAGGCACATAAAAAACAACAAGGTGCTTGGTGACAGCCAGCATGGCTTCACTAAGGGGAAATCCTGCCTGACCAACTTGGTGGCCTTCTGTGATGGAACTACAGAACTGGTGGACAGGGGTAGAGCAGTTGATGTCATCTACCTGGACTTGTGCAAAGCATTCGACACTGTCCCACACGACATCCTTGTCTCTAAATTGGAGAGACATTGATTTGATAGGTGGACCACTCGATGAATAAGGAACTGGCTGGATGGCTGCGTGCAAAGAGTTGTGGTCCGTGGCTCAATGTCCAGCTGGAGATGTGTAACAAGTGGTGTCCTTCATTGATTGGTGTTGGGACTGGTCTTGTTCAACATCTTTGTCACTGACATGGACAGTGGGATTGAGTGCGCCCTCAGCAAATTTGCTGATGACACCAAGCTGTGTGGTTCAGTTGATACACTGGAGGGAAGGAATGCCATCCAGAGGGACCTTGACACGCTTGTGAGGTGAGCTGATGCCAGCCTCATGAAGTTTAACCATGACAAGTGCAAGGTCCTACACCTGGGTCAGAGCAATCCCAGGCACAGCTACAGGTTGGGCAGAGAAGAGATTCAGAGCAGCCCTGTGGAGAAGGACTTGGGGGTGTTGGTGGATGAGAAAATGAACATGAGCCGGCTTCAGTGTGCGCTTGCAGCCCAGAAAGCCAACCATATCCTGGGCTGCATCAAAAGGAGCGTGACCAGCAGGTCGAAGGAGGCGATCCTGCCCTTCTACTCTGCTCTTGTGAGACCTCACTTGGAGTATTGTGTGCAGTTCTGGTGTCCTCAACATAAAAAGGACATGGAACTGTTGGAACAAGTCCAGAGGAGGGCCACAAGGATGATCAGGGGACTGGAGCACCTCCCGTATGAAGACAGGCTGAGAAAATTTGGGCTGTTTAACCTGGAGAAGAGAAGGCTGCGTGGAGACTTCATAGCAGCCTTACAGTATCTGAAGGGGCACTATAGGGATGCTGGGGATGGACTAGAGAGACTGTAATGATAGGACAAGTGGTAATGGGTTAAAACTTAAACATGGGAAGTTTCGATTGGATATAAGGAAGAAATTTTTTACTGTGAGGGTGGTGAGGCACTGGAATGGGTTGCCCAGGGAAGTTGTGAATGCTCCATCCCTCGCAGTGTTCAAGGCCAGGTTGTACAGAGCCTTGGGTGGCACGGTTTAGTGTGAGGTGTCCCTGCCCATGACAGGGGGGTTGGAACTAGATGATCTTAAGGTCCTTTCCAACCCTAACTATTCTAATGATTCTATGGTTCTAAGTAGATGACTTCAATTCATCTGAGAGGAGGGAAACATCATCTGAGGGAAGGAAATGTTCATTCATCCTTTCCTTCACTACATGAATATAGAGGAAAGATAGGAAAGACAAGGAGCATCAACCCAAGCAGTTCCAGGCTCATCAGGTTTGTGTAGATTTTTAATCCTCTCTGCTTTCCCCAAAAAGATTTGTTTTCCCCTCACCATCTGTGCAGTTCTGGCAGCAAGATTTCCTTATCTCTTTCTGTGGAAGCTATCCCTTCCCAAAGCACTAAATTCACTCTTGCACTGAGGGCAAAAGAGATGGTGTTTCTCCCATTACTCTACTTGGTTCATATAGATTCTGCTCCAAGTCAAGCATTTCTCCTATTAGAAATAAGCTGAGTACTCAGCATCAGAGCCTTTCTCTCCATTTCAAGGCAGAGTGCTTATTTTTCATTTCTGTAGCTATAATCAAATCAAGTCCTGAAATTACATGCCAGAATTTGCCTGCTTGCCTATTTTGCTCAACCATATTATTTGCAACCTTCCCCCCCCCTTCATTATTTAATATTCTGAAAGATAAACTTTCTCTTGAGAAAGTACTATAAACATCACTTTGGTGACACAGATCCACAAGAGCCACCAAAGATAGCTACATTATGGGAAAGAAAAAAGGGCCCATCTGTTTTTAAACATTCACCCCTACATTCACCCTCCTTCAGCAATCCAGCTCTGGAGTTTCAACCCAGGATCGTGGGTGGACCTGTCTGCCTGCAGCAAGAAGTACAGCTCTGCCACACATGGTTCCATGCACATAGTACAAAGTACAACACTGGATCCTTGCTGGCACAACCACGCAGGAAGAGCAAGGGAGTTTTCAAGGTGCTACTGGCCTGATTTCAGGAATTTAAAGTTAATCCCATAGGTATTCACTACACTAGGCACACAGTTGCTTTTCCAGGATAGCACCCATCTGCCAAATTATGTCTAAACTGCATAATTCTAATTTTGTTTGCTCAATATTTTCCTATCATTACACAGACTTTAACAGAAAACACAAACCATCCTGTGGGGAAAATATTTTCATTCTGAAATAGATATATTTACAGGCATTAAGGAAGCATGAAAAGGACACTGCAGGACCACTGAAGTCAGTAAGAGTCTCTCTGTTGACGTCAATGAGGTTTTGGATCAGATTCTAATTTATTTGATAGATTATTTGTTGACAAGTCTTCATTCATCTTTAACAGGAACAGACCATGACATAAATAGGATTCTGGGCAGAGAAAACATCTTTTTATAAAAATACCAGGCCAAGTGTTCAGACTAAATAAATTGGATCAGCAGGGTGAAATGTGACACTTCCATGGACAAAGACATACAGCTTTTCATATAGGAAGGACTGAAGTAAGGCCTAGATGTAAAGATGTGATTTTAGCATTTTCTGTGACATTTACAGCACAGAACATTACAACACTGGGGAATAAAATAAAGGATGCTATCAGCACCAAAGTGGTGTGACTCCCCCACAGTTCTCACTGAAGTCAATGGTTTGACAGAACTTTTTATTTTGCTATGTGACTGCCAAGCAGCAGTATGGTTAAGTACCTGAGGCATAGCAATCAACAAGTTAACATGCAGTCAGGTGGCTTTAGAAGACTGAAGACAATTGCATGCCCCTATCTAGAAGGTTACAGCAATCTTATTTTCTAGGAGTAACTTTTTACTCCTGGCTCAGCTGTCTGATTTTCAGTGGAACAACATCTCCAGTCACCTGCAGACACTCGGATGTAAACAAAATGATAAAGGACAATAGAATCAAACTCTCTGACAGTTCTGGAATAGTATGTCATGCAATGCAACCTATCTTTGTGCAACGTACGTGAGCGTGTGTGTAATAATCATCTCTCTGTGAAAGTATGTAGGTGCCCATAAACAACTTTTCAAGATCTCAGAGATGTAAATGGCAAACTGATGCTTTGAAGTGAGTGGAGTTAAGTTCTAAATCTTTAGTTACTAACAGCAAGCAGATCACCTTTTTATCAATCAGAACTCTTTAATTTTTATTACAAGTATTTGGTTAAGGCAAGACATTGCTGAGTCAAAAACCACGTGTAAAATAAGACTTGCATACACCAAGTATTCTGCTTTTTTTTCTGCTAATAATTTAATGGGCAGCAACGTAATCAAAGAATAAGTCTCTTCAAAAACTGTCCCTTCCACACACATATGACAGTTTCTGTTTGGACCTGCAGGTCCCCTTCCTTCTCCCCATGGGACAGAGGCAAGCTTGGTATCTGAGCCCTTGCACATACCTTCCCACTCATGAAGTATCTGAAGACTTTTCTGGGAATTAAGAAGAGAGGAGTAGGGCATGACAGTCAAACCTTGTCTTTCTGAACAAGTCATGTTACCACTGGAAATTTGCAGGGAATGCAAGTTTACTGCTCATAGAATTGCTGTGAACGTCAAACTAATAAGTACAGCCTTACCGCAGACTGTTCTCACTAATTCCCTGGCATATGTCTTCCACTTAAATAATTTTAGTTTTAGCTCAGCTGTCTGCTTGAGGACATTTAAAGAATGGTTAGAGTACAGAGCAGATTTTTTTCTTTTTTAGAGGCATTTGGCAACTTTTTCCTTTTTATTTTTAAACCAGAACTAATACATGCCATTCTTACAAAAGGAAGCAATAAATTCTATGTACACAGTAAATTAAAAGTAAATCCAAGCAGAAGATGGGTATGATGTCTAAAATCAAAACCCAAAAAAGAAACCCCTTACTTGGCTACTAAAGCCCAAAATCCAATCTAGTAGATAGGGCTTCTCAGCTGATAGCTAGGCTTTCATCAGACTCTTTCCACTTGAAAATCAAGACAATAAATGGTATCAGAGTTCATCTGCTCCAGGGAATGTGCACCAGTAACTTACTAATGTTAGGGCCAGTGAGCCTATGGATTTAGCCTTTATCCAACACTGCTTCAAAATTACTGACTAAAGGTGAAGAAAATCAAAAATAGCTACACCATGTTACTTACAGAATTAGCTGCTGTTCTCCTATAATAATCAACCGTGTTTCCAGTTGCTGTAACTTCAGAGAAATTGTTTCTCATTTCCCACTCAGTTCTAGTCTTCACAGTAACAACAGTCAGCTGACTCTGGTTGGTGAAATCAAAGCACGCAGCTTGTAGGGTATCAGTCATATTAGTACGTGATCTGTGGGAAGATAAAAATGACCAAGCCACATAGGCTTTGATGTGCCAGCTCCTATGCAAATTCAAACCTGCGTAATTAGCCCAGTTGAAGTGTTTCCACATCACAGCTGTTAACACCGGGGCAGTGTCTCTTTCCAGGCTGGTTTCAAAAAAACTCTAAAATTAGGCTGGAAAGAGGACAGTGCCAGAGACGCTTGAATTGACTAGCCATGGCCACAACAGTGTACCCCACTCAGATGAAAAGGGAAATCCCCTCCAGCAGCTCCCCAGACCTTGATTTAAGACACAGCTATACTTATTCTGATCACCTGGCATATTGCAAGACTTTTCATGTCCTCTCCTCAGTCACTGCTAACTCCAAAACAAGGTTCATCTGGAAATGAGAAACTCATCTGTTCCAACTTAGACACCTGAAAGGCAGCTGCTTCTATAAGAGAAAAGTATTTATTCCTATAGTGATTCATCTCATCCTAAATTAACTTTAAGGCTTTCATTTCTTGCACACTCATTCCTCACCCTTCTGTCCAGTCTAATCTGTGTCTGCTCAGAGCACATAAAGGCTTCTGACAGGTACATGTCTTTGCTGTCCTTAAGTGGAACCAGGACAATTTGGTGCTTGCTCACGTCCTACCACAGTGTGTGTCAATATGTGGCTAAGTTGCCTCAGGACTTGGGAAATTCTTTCACATGAGACAGTATAGGCAAAGCCTAAGACACGGGAAGTAAGACATCCTCTGGTGATGCTTCCATCTTGCCTAATAGGTGAGACAAGCAAGTGTGCATCAATATGTAGGAAAATCCAACATTACATTATCTTTGCAGTGATTCTCCAGGAAAAATCACACAGGGAGAGCAGAATTGATATTTTTGTTTTCCCTCTAGGAATTTTCTTAGCATGAACCACGAGTAGTAAGAGCCAATTCAACAGTGTTTTTTCTGATAATTAACATTTCACAGTATGTCCCAACATGAATTAACCTTGTTCAGTGCCAACTATAGCTTAATATTAGCTAAATGCAGGCAGCAATGACATTAGCTTCTTTGCTGATAATTCTTCCCAACACAAAAGGACATTGGTCCAGACACAGGATTTCAGTGCAACACTAGCAGTGCTAACATTATGTGCTTTATGGATAACATATAGCAAAGAAAAACTTCATGTGCTTGAGTTGCTTTCTCTTCATATAGCACTTGGGCATGTGAGGCAGGCACATATGCATTCTGTGATTTAAAGAAAACTCATTAAGTTACACATGTAATGGCCCCGCAATTCATATCAGAGTAAGACATGAAACCTGTTCAGATATGCTGGCGCAAGGATTTGTTTTTCCCTACAGCATGCATTGCCTCACCTCACAATGATTTATTCAAAATATCCATTAATTTACAGGAAAGAATAGCAATTGGAATGGAAACTAAAAAGCCTAAAATCCCACTGGTGCTAATAAAGCCAAAGCACAAGAAAGCAAACCCTGCATTACCTATATGGCCAACCACTATCACAGAATGAAAAAAAAAATAAAGTACAAGGGTTTGATCCAAATGCTATTCACAACCATCCAACTGGATGATTGCTTAACTTCACAGCTAAAAAAGGGACTGGGCTAGAATCTCAGATGCTCATTTCATCTATCAGTTCATGTTCAGGTTAATTCCCCTTAGTGCAAATCTCTACAAAGAGCACACCATGCTACAAAAGACAGGGGGGGATTCCAGCAAAGCCTTTGACTCTTGACTCTCATGGACGAAAGCACAGGGTGGGAGAGAGAACTTGTCCTGCACTGTATTAATTTTCCTCATCATGAAAGGTGTGACATTATTGCTCAACAAGAATAATACAGAGTAACATGGGACACTAAAAGCAGGATTCTTATTCAGCAATCTCAAAACAGTAGAAAAATCAGGATCTGATTTCATAAGCAGTTCACCATCAAAACACAGCAGGAAAAGCTTGAATTTGCAGGTAATCAGGACAGCAGGGATTTGAACGCTTTCTCCTCCTAAGCAGTATCCAAATGTAAAGACAATAGCACAGATAAGTTCACATAGGCAAAGCAAACAGTGAGCTTCATTTTCTTCCAAGAGTAACTTCAAGCACTGTGCAAGGCAATGTGATATTTTGCGTTTGGCCTACATGTTCTAATGCATGGGTACTGAACCACAAAATGACCTAATTTAATGGGAAATTAAATCAATACAAGCTTTTGCATTTAAACTTTTAGGTTTACTATCACCTGCAGTTCCATTATTTACTCAGATTTCGCAAGACACAGTGAGAGCAACAGTAGCAACCCTTCAAAATGACACCAAATCATTTAGGTTTTAGGAGGCTGAAAAGCAGTGAAAGAAATAAACAGGAACTCTCTTCCCAGATGGAATTAAATGTTTGACTCCTTGTTCCATCATATAAAATGGACTGTGCTAAAGAGGTGGTGAAGAACAATTACCCCTTCCTATGGTTGTACTGGAATAATTAAAAACTACACAATTTTCCAGATGCTTACTCCCACTCCACAGTCTGATGTTTTTATGGGACAACTGATCTTCCCCAAATAAAAATGAAAAAACAACACCCCCCCGCCCCCAAAATAACGCTATCAAGCTCTCTAAGGTGAGCTAAGAGTTCCATGCTATTTGCACAAGTTTTTGTCTTGTTTTGTTTTGGGGGGAAGCATCTAGCTTTTTAGCTGTACTATTGCCATATATTGAATTCCTCCCAACTTACCATAATATTCAGGTTAAAACCTTACTTCTCAAAATGACCCACCATGATTTGCAAAGGAAACAATGACTTACAGTGCACAACTCATGCTAAAATCTAAGTGACAACACATATAGAATCATAGAATCATAGAGTAGTTAGGGGAGAAAGAAGGGGACCTGCAGGTCCAAACAGAAACTGTCATATATGTGTGGAAGGGACAGTTTTTGAAGAGACTTATTCTTCGATTACATTGCTGCCCATTAAATTATTTGCAGAAAAAAAAAGGAGAATACTCCTCCTAACTCTTCTTAGGCCACAGTGTCAGAACTACTTATTTACAAACACTTCCATATTCAGCAGAGTCTTCAATGAAAATGTGGATTTATACATAGTCCACAGTGCCTAAGTGTGTTTTGCTCTTCTGTTTTCAAAAGACAGTTTGTTTGCATCCAGTCTGTTAACTACATCACACAGCATAAACTGGCTAGATACACCCAACAGAGACCTTCCATACATGATTAAATGTAACCCAACTATGCCTTCACAGCTCTGTCAAGGTTTCTCCAAAAACCCATACATTTCAAAAAACCTGGTTTGTGATCAGTATCTAAACCTCATGACCCAGCTACTGCTCAAAGCAATCACACACTAAACCAAATTTACCGTGTAGGGGAGCAATCCTTCTCCTTGCTTGAAGGAGTTCAGAGTTGCAAACTGTCCTTTCCACTTGAAAATCTCAGTCTAGAGGAGTGGAATGACTTTTCAAATGTGAAACAAAACTCATTTAGGAAGTGGGCAGATTTCCAGAGGAACTGTCAGAAGGTGAATGTGTGTCACACAGACAGAAATGCAACCACCTTACTACACAGAAAAAGCCTCCCTGAACCCCTCCAAGGAGCTACTATATTCATCAGATCTTATCAGTCAACTGTAAAACAGACCAATTGTTAGCAATTTAATTACAATCCTTGTTGCTAATAGCACCATTTTAAGCTGAAAATTATTTTACAACTATTTGATCACCAGAAAGCATTGCATGCAAGCCCCCTCATTTTGCTAATGAGATGACACTGAGTCACTCTGTACATGACAACGAATGAATTTGTTTCTTTTCTAAATCAGAAGATTTCTACCTCCCAGGTGATTTGTCTTTCCAAACAAAGACTCTGACACACATTCAGTTGCAGGGGGGTTATATATATTACTATTAATGTTATGAAAATAACTGTGCATCAGAGCCTGATAAGTTTAGCTGAAAATACTCAATAAATTATTTAGTTCACAAAATGTCATTATGTGTGGGGTTTACTTAATTGAATAGAATAATTTATGGTAAAACCTAGAAAAAAGATCAATGCAGATGGCTTGTGAGAATGATTGAGTTTCAGTGAAGGCAATTTGATTTTTATCCCTCATTATAATAATGTTAAAGGGAAAACATCAACTTCGGTAAAAATCAATATTTGATGAGTGCCTAGGCCATGAATTTTAACTAGAGGTAGAACTGAGGTGGAATAGATGTAAATAATTAATAACTTCCATACCCTGTACAAATAACTGTTTTGTTTTGGAAAAAAATGCCTATTATCCGGAGATCCTTGTGTTCTCATAGAAGATAACTCAGTAACGAGTGTTTTTTTAAATCCTTTTTTTAAATTGACAAATGATTCTTAAAAGAATCTTTCAATATATTGAATAAAAGGTTTTTATAGACAACAGAATGCTAAAAATTACAAACATCTTAATTTTCTGAGTAACACATTTCACATTTTTCCTTTTCTCTTTATGCTACAAGAATATTTTCCACTTTGCCATCAACACCTATGATAGCTAGAGACAGAATGAATAAAAATGGTGCACATTTAATAAGAAAAAAAACTTGTAAATGAAATCTTTATACAACCTTGTACATGGAATAATCAGAGCTGTGATATAAAGGTAACCTGTAAAATTATTTCAAGAGCAATTTTACTGCAAAACACTAGCCATGCAAAACTAGCTAGTTGTGTATTTTTAAAAGAAAGCACAATTGATTTGGTGTGCATGCAGCATATATCTTTATTTTTGCTTTGTAAAATATTTACCCCTGTCGTGGTTCAAGCCCAGGCCATAAGTCATCCACACAGCCCTCTCACTCACTCCCCCTCCCTTTCTTCCTCCTGCACCCACTCCCAGAGGGACGGGGAGGAGAATCGAAAGAATGTAACTCCCATAGGTTGAGATAAGAACAGTCCAGTAACTAAGGTATAACACAAATCACTGCTGCTGCCACCAATAATAATGATTAGGGAAATAACAAGGGAAGAGAATACAATACCGCCCGTCGATACCCAGCCTGACTGAGCAGTGAACTAGCCCTTCTGGGTAACTCTCAGTTACATCCTAGGCATGATGTGCTGTGGTATGGAATACCACTTTGGCTAGTTCGTGTCAGGCGTCCTGTCCCTGCTTCCTCCTGGCTTCCCCTCCTCCCTGGCAGAGCATGAGACTCACAAAGTCCTTGATCAGACTAAACATTTGAGCAGTAACTAAAAACATCGGTGTTATCAGCACTGTTCCCAGGCCGAAAGTCAAAAACACAGCACTGCACCAGCTACTAAGAAGGAGAAAAATGACTGCTACTGCTGAACCCAGGACACTCCCCAAACCAGAAACTAAAGAAAATATCTCAGACTTCTTTAATGAATACTTTTTATTACCGAGGCATCCAAGGAAAGATAGCCTGGGATCACATCTTGGGTCCCTTCTTCCCAGTATTCTCAGCAATGTCCTCTCCCACTGACACTGCACAGCATTTCTGCGCCTACATGGATTCTCTTACACCATCCTCCATTAGGTCACATGAATAAAATTGTTCATCATGGCAAGTAAGCATACATATACCATTGAAGGGGGCCTACAATGATGCTGTACTGGGGAGGGACTCTTCGCTAGGTACTGTAGTGATAGGACAAGGGGTAATGGGTTAAAACTCCAATTTAGATTGGATATAAGGAAGAAGTTCTTTACTGTAAGTGTGGTGAGGCACTGGAATGGGTTGTCCAGGGAAGCTGTGAATGCTCCATCCCTGGTGGTGTTCAAGGCCAGGTTGTACAGAGCTTTGGGTGGCACGGTTTAGTGTGAGGTGCCCCTCCTGCCCATGGCAGGGGGGTTGGAACTAGATGATCTTAAGGTCCTTTCCAACCCTAATTATTCTACTATTCTATGATTGTAAAGTAGAAAAATGGCTAACTAGTCCCTACTAACAATGCATGGTTCTTCAATATTTTTTTTAATAAAGCCAGAGGTGCAGGGCCGTAACTGAACACCCAACCCTGCCTGAAGCAGTTAGAGCTGCTCAGGTGGTACCACAAGTTACATACACCTCTACACTCACAAAACAGTGAAGAAAAACAATGAAGACTGACAGCTTGTGGAAAGAAGACCTCTAAGAAGGAAGCATCAGGTTTAGGCAGGCTTGAATTCGCATTGTGATTGGTTTACTGAATTACACACAGCTTGCCTCTTTGGTTACACTTTTTTAATCTATAGCAGATAACACTGCTTGACATATCATACATGCACATATAATTTCATGGCTCACACACCACTGATATTCATTAGACTCATTACACCTTCCACTAGATCTACAGGTAGAGATTGTCACAAAGAAAGCCCACATAGTTCAATAGCATTCCAGCAAAGTAAGAATTTGTTTGACCTAAGGATTCAACAGGTCACTGAGTTTTTATCCATCAAATCTTTGATTCAGACTGAAAACACTGACAGCAATTTTCAAAATGTCATATTAACATCAATTTGTGCAACAGATCATAAAATGCAAAGACGCTGAGAGATAGCAAAGGATGGAAACCCCACACTCTAGAAACAAGGTTGGGAGGAATACTGTTACCTTTGTACCAGAATTTATGTAAGATTCTGCTATTTAATGTACTTGGAAATGTTTACAGTCAACCTGTTAGTTTCCTCTTATCACAGAAAAACATCCCATATGCTGGCTTGAAAGCAAGCATTCCTCACAGCAGGGATTATAGGTTAGAATAATAAAGCAACTTTCTGCAAGGCTTGTGAGTCTTCTGTTGCATGCTCTGAGCCTTATGGATATCATCTGCTTTTAACATTTACTTTTAACATCCAATCCCTTTTAACATTCATTTCTCAGCTCAAATTTCCTTGCCATTTGCAGCAAGATCTAATATGGGATTAATGCAGGTACCACAACATTTAGAAGTATAAATCAATTAAGCACAGGTCTTGCTATGCAGGTGATATGACACAGATAACAGCCGGTAAACCCTACGTTATGTCTTTAACTAATTTTCTTTGTTTATTCCCAGCATTCTCTCCTGACTGCAAGTACCATTGCTCTATTTAAAGCAGTCTTTTCTCGTGTTAAATAGATTCTTACACTGTAAGAAGACGTCTGCAGGCCACTGGTTGAAGTAAAATACAAACTCCAAGCAAGGTAATTCTCTCAGCCAAAGCATGCACTCATTTACATGGGATTACACTCCAAGCCTCTCCATGAAAATCAATTCACACCTCTGGTACTCACCACAGAGTTGTATCAATAAGTGACAAAATAAAAGTGATGGGAAACTGAAGCTGAAATTCATCCCTGAATTATACATCTATTGATTCAGGCCAGGTCCAAAAGCAAGTTTTCTAGAAATATGCCAATTTCTTTTTAGTGGCACTGAATAGAAAAGAAGGGGTAGGTTACAGATACATTGACATCTATCAGATTTAGCTCAAGAATTCAGTTACAGTAAATCAGCTGTGACATCACAAAATTTTTTCTTTACCTCATCTAAAGCTGGTAGCATCATCTAAACAACACAGAATAATCCTTAGTGGTTGGAACTAAAAACATTCTAGTATTTATGCTTATTTTGAAAAGAGCAAAGCTCAGGAGGTCCTCTGCCTCCCTCCTCCTCTGCTACCTTGGCCAAAGGCACATCCTTTCTAGCCTCTGCCAATCTGGAATGCTGGAGCTTTTGTTCTGCAGCTCTATTTCAAAAGCAGGAATACAGGTGTGCCTTAACTCATAAAGCACTTCTACTTTGTTTTCTTGCCAAAAATACTCAGGAAATCAGTTGTACAGAGTGGTATGCAGAAACCTATCTAGGAAGTTTCCTTGCTCCCTCATGATTTATACCCTCTGTAAGTTTTTGATCCTTACAAACAGTAACATCACTTGTAACCCCACTGTAACAAAAAATAAGTCTTTCTTGACAAGTTCTCCCCCAAATCCCAGACTTTTGCAGGTTTTCAGTGGCAAAAATGATGGTTAGAAGCCCTGCATCAGTGGAATCCCAAGGCAGCAGAATATTGACCTCGCAGGCTTGTAACGCATCACCTCTGAGTGGCACAAGCATGAGAAAGATACACCGTGTTCAAAGCATAAAATTAAGTCATCACAGTATCCTAGAAACATTCAGGCTTCCTGAAATACCCAGCAGTCTGTGCAGCCATGAGCAGAAAGGTAAATAAGCCCACAGAGAAAAGTGCTTTCTAATTAAGACTTGAGATAACTCTTCCAGCACTGCAGCACTGCAAAATTTAGGCTCTAAAGCAACCACCTGAAGCAAACCCTAATTCATACCAGGGCCATTTTCAGTTCTGGGATTTCTGAGGGCTCTGTAACCCACTTACCAACAGACCTGAGCAGAGCACAGAGCAGAGCATCTGACTGCCGAACGTGCTGGCTTGGACTGTCTTTCAAAGCCTAAAGAGTAAGTCAGATTTGGGGAAAAGGACTACTTCCCAAGGTTTTGTATGAGCATGACAAGTCTGAAAGCTGTGAACAGGTTTCAGCCTGAATTTGTTGTTAGAGAAATGAGTGGAGCTTAAATCTCAGTTGAAAAACCTCCTTATGACATTAAATACCCCTAACTGCTTTCATACATGCATAGCCTCATCTCACTCTGGGCATGTTAGACATTTTATCTGTGACAATCAACCAGGTACATATGTCAGTCATACAAATATTAACAGATTTTTCAGCTAATGAAAAAGTATATTATAAATTGTCACTTCTTTCTAAAAAGTGAAAGGACTAAATCTATATCTGTTTTTACTTTGAGAATAGGACTAGAAAACATGTTTGTTCAGTTCATCTTTTTCTTAACAATTGAGATAAGACAAGGACCACATAACTACAAACAGCACAAAAGATGAAAGCTTTTCCTGCAAAGGAGTCAAAGAATTGCACTCTCCTGTATTTTGTTGCATGACTACAATGCTGGTCATAAAATATGCAGCATTTTAACAGGAGGCCATATATTACAAAGCAGTTTCATGAGCAGGCCTTCACCTTAGACTTCCTCCATTGGAAGGTGTACTCCGCCACACCCATTGCAATCTTTCAGGAGACAGAATAATAGAATCAGAGAATCATAGAATAGTTAGGGTTGCAAAGGACCTTAAGATCATCTAGTTCCAACCCCCCTGCCATGGGCAGGGACACCTCACACTAAACCATGACACCCAAGGTTTTGTCCAACCTGGCCTTGAACACTGCCAGGGATGGAGCATTCACAACTTCCTTGGGCAACCCATTCCAGTGCCTCACCACCCTCACAGTAAAGAATTTCTTCCTTATATCCAATCTAAACTTCCCCTGTTTAAGTTTTAACCCATTAACCCCTTGTCCTATCACTACAGTCCCTAATGAATAGTCCATCCCCAGCATCCCTACAGACCCCTTCAGATACTGGAAGGCTGCTATGAGGTCTCCACGCAGCCTTCTCTTCTCCAGGCTGAACAGCTCCAACCTTCTCAGCCTGTCTTCACTAATTCAAGCCAAGGAAGACTCTTGCAGATTGTGATTCAGTTTCTTCTTGGAAAGGTTTCCAAGAAGCATTTATTTTTCTATTATTTTGACTGTAGAAAGGAACCTAAGACAGAAAGTTCCCCCCAACAATTGTCTTTTTTTTTTATATTACCAATTATACAGAGATGGGACTTCTGAAATTCCCATGAGTGTCCATATAGGTTTAGAAATAACATTTAGAAAAAACTTTTTCTCAACCTGCGGTCCAGCACACATTTTTAGTGCACTGCCTTAATGTGCCGTTATTAACTTACCACCCTCTTTGGAAACCCTCCAAGCAATCTGAAGTTTGCAAACTTCAAGTCTCATAAGGATTTAACTGCTATGATTTTAATAATCTTATTAATAACCCATGATGAATTTATGCCTATAAATCCATAAGTTGCAGGAAATACAATTAAAAATTCTGAGCATATGATACAACCTGAATATATTATTCAGGCACCCATTCCCAACACTGGCCTTAGTATAAATCCTATAACATGAAAAATACATCATAAACAGCTTTAAAATATTCAAATATTCAGGGAAAAAAAAATGCTTCAGAAAAACCCTCAGGAGATAGTTTATTGTACAAATAAATCTCCTGTAAATCAATGATGTTTTTCTACTAAACATCAAGCCATAGCTGATGTTTGATTTCTAATTTTTACATTAAAGTTTGCATATATATCTTACCAAGATTTTTTTGAGGAAATCACATAACATCACACCTTCCCCATTTCTTTTTTTCATAGTGATTTTTTTTAATGGATTTAAATTCCGTATAGATGATATAGAGGTACATTGATTCCTCCTCCCCCATTTTTTGTCTTTTACCAATTCCATATAATGTTCCTCACAACCAACCTAGAAAAAAGTCTGAGCATATCCCAAAACCTAATCTAAGTCATAAATCTCTTAGGAGTAATGCCACACTTTACCTCAAGCTATACCACATGCAAAAGTGGACATCTGATTGACAACCATATTAATTTTTAATGCCAGTATTTGCAGTTTTAGCTCTTGCACAAGCCATTTTGATTATAATATACTGTTCAGTAAAGGCACTTGTCACTCAAAAGGACAGAAAAAAACACACAAGAAAGATGGAGTAGGTATACCAACAATACACAGAAATGAAAAGAAAGCACCAACATTTCATCTCCCAGTATGGATCACCACAGTAGCCAAGCTGTGAAACTGAGCTGGCAAAAAAATATAGTGCCATTCAGAGAAAAATAATGCAAAAAACAAAGACACAAGAAGGTAATTATGCAGGAATGTAGTGGTGAAAATGGTACCCAGCACTTTTTCTTTAAGCCTTGTTTTTGGATTACTGGAAGTTTAAATAGTTTGTAATGTTCTAGGAAGTACATTTCACATTGTATAGACTGTATTTTATGTAGTATAGACTGTATACACACACATACACTATTCACATATTTGTCAATTTTATGCTTTGAGATAGCTTCACATAATAATCTTGGCTGAGATTTTCAAAGGCAGCTTGAAGATCACAGTCTTAATCTGCCGCTGTAATTTACCTTCTGGTTCTCTCAGGGTATATTTTACATAAAAAGTTGTGGAAAGCCTTACTAGCTCTAATGTTGCAAGGTCAAGAATGCTTAAGCATGCAAGTGCAAGAAGCAGAAATGCCCTCGGCTCATTTCCCTACAAGTATTAATTAATAAAGGGATTTTTTTTTTTTTTTGTTTCTGCCAAAGGAGTTGCAAAACCTTACTGAATAGATGTAAATTAAAGAAGCAACAACTCTCACTCCTCCCCTCTAGACCTGCATTACACTGTACCATAGACTAAAGCACTATAGCTCTACTCACTACATCCAAATTGCTTGCAGCCGATGACCCACTTACTTCAAGTATTTTTACACTATTGCTTTTAGAAGAACTCTCCCAAATCAAACCTCTTATTCTGTGGATAGGCTTGTGTGTTGAAAGGCATTTTCTGAAGTAGCATTTATCAAAACCTAGATAAATGATAGGACAATCTAATCAAAACGCTGAAATGACTGCCTGATTGTATTTTAAAAATCATAAACTAATTAGAACCGAGTTGATTTTTCCGTTACCATGAAATTAAAACTAATTTCCCTGCACAATATTTACTCTAATATTCCCCAGATGCAAATACAGTCTCATAAAACATTTGATAAAAAAGGTTTTATAATTGTTTCCTGATTTTTTCATTACATCATCAATTGTATTTATCTTTCTAAACTCTCCTTCTTGCTGTCTCTCTGCAAAATGTGGTAACAAAGGGAGAGATGATGAAACATCACTGAAATTCTTTAAATGCTCAGATAGTGTGGGCAGATAAAAAGGTATTTTTCAGGGGATTTAGTCTTTCATTTCCTTTCCTAGCCAAACTTGCTCCTGAGATGACTTCTCCTAAATTAATGTTACACTCGGGCTGATAGACAGCAAAAGGTGGCAGACGTTCCCTGTTCAATTTCTTTCAAAGAAATGGGCTAGAAAAGTAGATTTGTCGCCAAAAGAAATTCTTCTGTCATCCTTCAACATATTCACAGTTTTCTCATTCAGTGTCACGTCTGCTGCCCTAGGCTCTTCCTTTGTCACAGAAAAAATTCCTGAATTCCTGCAGCGTATGGCAGTTTGTACATTGGGAAGTTGAAGAGTGAGACACTACCTCACTCTAGCACAGACACAATCAAATTTATAGGACTATAATTTCATTTGCTATGATGGCTGCCTAATGAGGAACGTATGTTTCAACCCAACCAGGACCATTCTTAACATAATATACTCTTGACCTTGAACGTTTATTGGGTCTATCTGACCAATGGCCAATCCTAGGGAGTCCATTCTCTTTAAAGCTAAGGTAATGAAAAAAAAGTGCTGTATAATTATCAAGGAAATTATCTAATTGCCTGAGGAAGAAAATGAATGATAGAATAGCCACATCACAACATTAAAAATATTACAAACCTATGAACAAAGCACATAATCTTTTGCAAATAGTAAGATGATTCCCAAACAAGTGACACTAATACAACATTATCGCTGAAGGTTGAATATCTTCCCAGTTCCCCTCTGTTTCAGTGTTCAAAAGAACAGCTAATTCCCAGAAAACTCTGGCTTATTCTCTTTGCAGAAGATCCCTTTTCTTTTGCCATTAGAGAGAAGCAGATGCCTCCTTTACATATATAAACCAGTAATTTGTGAATGCAGGTTTTCTCACACTGAAGGAGACCATATTATTTCATGTAGTCTAGTACACAAAAAAACACCCATCCTTTTTGACTAGGAAAGTTCACACATCCTTATAAAACTGTGATGGCAGCATCTCTCAGGGCAGGCCTGATGAGACAGTCAAATAAAAGAAACACCATTGTGATGGAAGCACTTCTCTGTACTTGTACCACAGGGTCTCTGGACAGGATCTAGTAAGATTTTTACTATGCAAGCATATAGGTCATCAAGCAGAGAAGGTCCTTGGTTCATTTGCTGCAATACAAATAAGTAAGAAAGAGAATCAAGGGCTTGGCAGTTTGATTTCAGTTCACACCTCTGCTGCAGACCCTAGAGAAATCATTTCTTTCCTCTTTGACTCAGCTCCCTGCATGTAAAATGAGGTTAATGATATTTTTATTATATCCTGTCTGATTCATCTACTCAGAATTCAAGTTGGGGGTTGGCTCTCACTGCATAATTCTACAGTAGCCACTGTAACAAGGACAAAACTATTAGGGTGTCTGTTCTCCTCTGCCACCCACAGAAATATGATAAATCATCTACTATTAACCATCGAGGCTAAAAAAATTATCACTTCACAAAATGGCAATAGCAGAAAATTATTCCAGCAATATCCTTCTCATTTATCAAAAAAAAAAAAACAAGAAAAAAAAAAAAAGAGTCAAGACTTTGTTGGTGGAGGAACACATAAGCTAACTGAGCCAAGAAAAACTTTCCATCAGCAAAATATGAATATCAGAATCCAATAGGAAAATTCCTATTTTGATTCCCTGCTTTTGCATTTGTTCTATATACCTTCCTGCAGGTATTGCTAATGAATAAGTCTAGAAATATTTTTGTGATTATTTTCTCCTTTGAAGAGAGTTCTGAAATCTACAAAAACAAGGAAGCTTGTGCAGAGAAGGTAAAAGAAAAAAATAGAATGCCTGGAATGGCAACAAACTTTTATGCTTAAAACAGACAAAATTGGTTTTAAAATAATGACCATGCAATGAATGAATTGGAATACACATAACTCCCATTTAAGCAATTGCTGCTGTGAGGAAATCTCCCTCTTAAACCAAACTATACAGAGTAAATAAAATTCATGGGGCAAGGTCCTCCCCTTTTCTTTCTCTTCCAGAGGACAGTAACCTAGCGGTTAGATTTCCTTAACAATGACAGTAGATGTTACTGCCTAGATTTCCCAGGGTTGTTTTTTTTTCCTAAGATTAAAATTCTGTAATGCTACGAAGTACTAAGTCTACTCACCTGCTTTTGGGACCCCAGTAGCATGTATGCATTTCACTGCAAAACACCACCTAGTTACATGTTTGTAGCATTCAGCCAGCAAAGTACAACACATTTTTTTCTCATTGCACAAATTCTCTCATGTTGATGGCACTGTTTGGCAGGCCACTGACTGAGCCTTGTTCGTATGTATCTTCTTTGCATTTTTAGGATAGTGCACAAAAAACTCTGTGTATTTTTCTAGGTCTTTCCCTTTAACACTAACCTAGCACCCAGCACTGAAACATGCAGAAAATTCTCTTTCTGAATAGGCTGAGCTGAGTCTCTCACAGGTTGGTACAAGAAGCACTTTCAGTGAAAGCAGTCCCCAGGAAACACACTGTCAGTTTTAAAATGTGTATTGCAATCCAGCACCACAAAATAACATTGCCATCTTGGATAAATACACCATTATTTAAAATCCTTTGACTATATTACCTGCTAATCACACACTGTGGTATAGTATTATATTGCACTGTGTTTACTCACAGTGACCATCATAAAGTTTTTTTTCATTAAATATAGCAAAAAAAAAAAACAAACCACTGGAAAATGAGTAAAATAAGCATTTGAAATTCATCCTATGCTTAGAAGCCACAGGCTAAAATAACTCAGTAAAAAGTCATTACAAAAACTTATGTCTTCTTGAAAAGAAGCATATATGTAAAAATCAGCAAAGCTAGCTCTGGCAGCAAGCCCACAGAGTGTGGTGCCAGTGCACAAAGAAGGAACAGTCTGAGATCCAGCAATGAGGAGTGGAGGAGGCTGTGATTCATGGAAGCTCAGCTAACATGTAGACTCAGTGTATATTTTCTCCAAACCAAAAAAGTGCTGGTGGGTGACACTGGCCAGAAGGCAAAGTTGAACCTTCTTCTGTGTTTGCATCTTGCTCTTCTCATTCATGAGACATTAAATAAATAAATAAATAGATAGATAAATAAATAAATAAAAAGGGGCTGTTCCAGTCCTTCCAGCTGAAAGTTCTGTTCTACTGACTGCGGTAATGCATTTGAGAACATGAAACCGGGAGCAATAGGTCACGTGAAAACTTAGACATCAAGCCTTGTTCTCCTCAATAAACCTATTAAAATTATAATAAATATGTTTTTGTCATTTCCATCTCTCAATGATTTTGAAGTGCTTATTATATGCCAGATGTCATGTGAAGGATTTGGGTTTCAAAGTGACATGCAAGACTTTGGAACAGCATGAATTCTAGGACAACATATTGTGTGTGTCTGTCTTTATCTGTCATGATAATGATAAGAAAGGGCAAGAAAGCAAAGGCACTTGCTCCTCTCCAAATATAATCATCGTGCTCAGAAATTCCTAAATAACAGCCTGGAATCACTTGTTGGGGTGAACAGCAATGGTAATCCTTGACTGGCCTAAATTAGATCGAGACCACCACACAGGAAAGCTGTCAGGGGGAACGCTGACAGCTCCAGACAGCGAGTCTGTGTGTCTCGTCTTACATATTCATCACCCGAGGTACTGCTCAACATCCCAAGTGACAACTGCGCACATGGGAGCACACCACTTCCAAGCAGTAAAGAACCCTGGGCAGTTGTTACACGAAGAGAAGGACTTTCAGAGAAGATTGAGTAGTGCGAAATTAGGAAATTAAGAAACTCAATGAGCAAGGGTAGAAAACACTTTAATCTAGAGATTTTTCAGGAAATCGAGATGAATTGTTTAATTTGCACGAGTTAATACTTTCAGAGGCTAAGGGTACCATAAAATAAATGAGTGCATACTGCTTGGGGTCTCCCTCTTGGTAAAAGACAAAGATCAAAGACTCCCTGCCTATTTTCTCTCTGAAAAATTGAAAATTAATTGCCTGAATTCACATACCAGTTTATTCACCTCCTGCCTTTTCCAGTCATACATTTTGCATTGACTGACAGATACTTTAAGAATGCTAACATAAATAGCCAGCCTAATACTCCATGTCAGGGTATATTTTAATTAGTAAAAAGCAATCATCATCTTTGTTGCAGCAGGGTCATTTTTTGAATGTCAGATATCAAATTAACAGAAAAGGATAAGGTTCCTATCAAAAAATTTGTGTATGCACAGCTTGTGAGATATAAGGTGGAGAATAAAATCCATCAAGTTCATGAAGGGCAAACTCAGTTTATAATAAGGACAATAGTGTTCCTAATCTATTTTACAACTAAAAAAAAGAAAAAAGGCTAGGATTAAAGCTACAGAACTGAGGTTGCCGTATGTATGCTGTATGCATACAGATGTTCAAGGCTCTATCTACGCTACAAAAGCTGAGCATTCGACAGTAACCCTAATTAGTCATAGCTATGGCTGTCAACAGTAGAAACAAAGTCAAACAACTCTGGGTGGTCTCTAATTTGGCTGCCCACCCCTCACATATTCATATCAATTAGTCACCCACCTGTATCACAACACACAAAATTTTATTACTTTATAAAAATGGCAAGTGTGAAATCTGAAGCCCTGGGAGGTTGCCATCCATTCCCTTCAAACAATAATTAAAAAAAAACAACAACAAAACCAAACCCTGTGCAAAAGCGATTTTGCTTTTAAAAACCTGTTCTCTTTACGCCCTGTGACAAGTTAAGTTTCATGGAAATGTAAATTCTAAACACTGCAGTGGATTCTTTGACTTTCCTTTCAGTTCAACGCTACAGCACTACACTAATAGACCTGGATCTTCATAAATAAAAGGTGTAGTGCCTCTATATTTTCAGATGACAAATAATGTCTACATAGCACTGATCTGGCTGCAAAGGAGTGCAGTTTGTGCCTGTCAGCATCCTGCCTTCATTACCATTCTTTACAGTTTAACTGAAGCAAAGTCATGTCTAGGGCTCTAGACTGGAGTCTAACATTCTTGTGAAAACCACAGTTGTGCGACTGAGCTGCAGCCCTGCTTTGTCATACAAAATCTAGTCTCTGCCTCAGACCATGATTCAAAACTTCAGAGTCAGAAATCACGTCCTCCACTCCCAGGAGTAACTACCTTTAATGGCTCCATGGCTAGAAGTTACAGAAGGTGTCCTGGAGCCTGAGGGTTAAAATACTGAATGTTCTTGTAGCCCATAAATATCCAATCAGTTGAAAGTCTGACTGCCACTGTGTGAATAATAGATTTTTGTTCAGCACAAGAACTTGAAGAAAAAAAAAAATGCTTCAAGGTGACCTTAAGCCATTTTTTTTTTTCTCCTGTTTTATTTCCAAAATTTTTACATAGCCCCAAATCTGACTTACTAGCTCAGATAAATTCTATTGTAAGCACACCTTCAATATAGAAGTAAAATGTTTCCTTCTAAAAGTACTGAAACTAGGTGGTTTTATTTTCCTTTTGTCTTGTATTTGAAGACATTTGCTTAAATTTGGACTGAGTTTCAGCTGTTAAACTCCTCTTTACTTTTCAAAGCACTTTCACAATTTCTAATCCTAAAAGGTTCTTGATTCTGCGATAATTTAGTCTTCCAAGTTTATGTGGCAAGTATAAGCTATTTTTCTTTCTGTTTCAGCAAAATCATCTCCTTTTTAATGCTGCCATCACCTACATATATTTTTTTGTCTGTCTACCAGATTGACTTCTCATCATTCTGTTAGGACACAGTGAATACTGCTGCTGGGAGGCAAGATTGTTAAGTAAACTACAGTAGATGTTTATGGATTATACCCACGTGCATAATGCTGTTAAAAAATTGTAATAGATAATCCTAAGAAACAGAGAGTGTGATTTCTGACCAATTTCAAAATGCCATCTTTATAAAAATTCTACCTACAGACTGAGAAATCAATATATGGATGTAGCTGTAAAATTAATGAGCTCTTCAATAACCTGTTTGAGACTTTTTAAATTGTGAATCATCTCTGATTTTTCTTTTCCTAAATTGCATAGACACATACAGTGCTTGACTAATGCTGGGCCGTAGCATGAGAAAAATCTACAGGAGGGTTTGTTCCCTGTAATGACCTCTACCAGCCACATATTCTTCTTTCTCCACACAGATAGACATCAAAATTAAGTATATTGGCTTAATTCAGTTGCCATTGTAAGCTCAAATGGGATACAAAGTGAAATCAATATTAGCGAAATAGATCAGACTAGAATTGGAAGGTAATATAATTAGGTTGGCTTTGCTATACTTCGTAATGCTTTTCTGCCATATTTTAGCAAATAGAATATGGGTATCTATTTTCTGAAACTGTAGGAGGTTTTCAATGTGGTTTGTCCTTATTTATTTCACTTTAAGTGAGCACTTCAGAAAGACCTGTCTGTCCATCTCTGTGGGATTTAGGGCTGCCATATCTCCCCGAGTGATCTGGATTTTGTGCACACAAGGGAGATTTGCTTCTTAAGCAACAGCATTAAGAATTGTTTTAATAGCACAGAGAAAGCATTATGTGTTCTGGCAGTAGGAAATGTACTCTTTATATCTGAATACAGAGCATTTCACTGTGCAACAGTCTTAGAGCAAAGAAATTAAGAAAACTGGACCTTGTGCCTCTGCTTCTCAGACTTCACCCCAGCCCCATGAAAACTTCCTCCATCAGCTTGACAACTTTACTGTGCATCAGTGAGATGGGGGATGCAATGCAAGCTAGCATCTCTACAGGGCTCTCAGGAGATTAAGCAGTCCTGCACCTTTTCTTCACTCTGTTCTTGTGCCGAGTTAAGGTACAGCTCCTTCATGAAGGTTATCTGCAATTAAGAAAGTAATTTCAGAGCAATCAGGTGCAAATCATGGACTCCTTCCAATGCCTCTGATGCACAAATCTTCCCCCAAAGAAAGGTGAATTTATTCCTGAAACCCAAAGTATATTACAAGGACGACTAAAGTTACTTAATAATTTAATTAGCTTTGAGCACTGAAGATTTAGTGGAGGAGAAATTCTTTCTAAAGATGACATCAAGAGGCTACATAAATTCTGGTTGTACACCTTTTGGCTGATAGAAAACATGCTAAAGATTTCTAGTAAAAAGAAACTCAAAATATACTCAGATTTTGTCTAAACATGAAGCTTGATGTTCACCAGAAGACCTGCTGGATATGCAATGAGAGCTGTATCTTGCCAAGATTGAGGCATGTCACATCAGGACATCACTCCTCTAATTTGGTAAAGAAATATACCATCTTTAGGTTATATCAGGCAATGAAGTCCCTCTATTCTCATGCATCATGCACAGGGTGCCACAAAAGCCAGTAAACACACAGTTAAAAGTAACCTCACAAAGACATTGACCTGATCATTGAGAAGCTGCTTTGTCTTGCAAAGAGCAAGCTAAAGAAGGAAGCATTCCTGCTTTTTATAGAATCAACTAGGTCAGAAAAGACCTTTAAGATCAAGTTCAACCATTACCCAGCACTGCCAAGACCACCACTAAACCATGTCACTAAGGGCCTCATCTACATGGTTTTGGAACACTTCCAGGAATGGTGATTCCATCACTTCCCTGGTCAGCCTGTTCCAATACCTGATCACCCTTTTGGTGAATAAATTTTTCCTAATATCCAATCTAAACCTCCCCTGGCACAGCTTCAGGCTGTTACCTCTTATTCTGTCACTTGTAACTTGGGAGAAGAGACCGACCCCCACCTTACTACAACCTCCTTTCAGGTAGTTGTAGAGAGTGATAAGGTTCCCCCTGAGCCTTCTCCAGACTAAACAGCCCCAGTTTCCTCAGCTGTTCCTTATAAGACTTACTCTCCAGACCCCTCACCAGCTTTGCTGCACTTTTCTGTACCCACTCCAGCACTTCAACGTCTCTCTTGTAGTGAGGGGCCCAGAACTAAACACAGGATTCAAGGTGCAGCCTCACCAGTGCCCAGTCCAGGGGGATAATCACTGCTCTGGCTCTGATGGCCCAACTATTGCTTATACATACCAGGACGCCGCTGGCCTTGGCCACCTGGGCACAATGTTCAGTGGCCATCAGTCAGCACCCCCAGGTCCTTTTCCACCAAGCAGCTTTCTGGCCACTCTTCCCCAAGCCTGTAGAATCATATGGGGCTGTTGTGATCCATATGCAGGACTCAGCACTTTGCCTTGTTGAACCTCATACCATTGGCCACAGTCCATCAATCAGCCTGTCCAGATCCCTCTGCAGAACATTCCTACCCTCCAGCAGATCCCAGCCAACTTGGTGTTGTCCGCATATTTACTGAGCATGCATTCGAGGAATGAAGATGATAAACAACACTGGCCCTAGCCCCAAGCTCTGAGGGACACCACTAGTGACTGGTCACCAACTAGATGTGATACCATTTACTACCACTCTTTGGTGGTAAATTCCAGTTTCCAACCCAGCAAAAAATTCACCTATCCAGGCCATAAGCAAGTCCTCCTGTTTGTTGCCCGTGCTGCAGGCACTGGCATAAAGTCATTTAAGTTGCCCTGTGGATCTGGACTCCAACGGTGGCATGCTACCCGATGGCTCATTGTTAGCAAGCCTGGCATTATCTCCTTCTGCCTTCAAATCTAGTTTAAAGCTCCCAACTTTAAACTTTTTTAGTTTTCCCACTTCTAATATTAATGATGAAGCCCCAACATTTTAGTCAGGATTCCCTTTCATGGATTCAGCATTCACTTCCTTGAATCCTGGAATTTTACCTTCTCACTAGCTTGCAGTGGCAGAACCAGTATTTCTGATACAAACAGGAATTTTTATTTATTTTTAATCCTTATCACTAACAGAAAGAAAAAAAGAGGTTGTTATTTTCTATGTCACTCTCTCTTCAAGCCTAGCTCTAATGATTTTATCACTTTGGACAAAAACTTGTGATCCCAGAGCTTAGTTTAGTGACAGAACACAAAGGAAGTAAGGAGGTGTGTAAGAGCCAGGAAAAACAAAATAAAATAAACCATACATCCAGTGAGCCTCTGTGGAGCCTGCTATCTCCTGAAGCTACTCCCGTTCAGCTGCTCTGCTGCTGAATCTGTTGTGAGGAGATCTGATGATGCACAGCACCCATGTGTGCATTTACTGAGAGAAGTCTGAGTTGACCTCCTATCGCATGTATGATCCCAGATGGAGATAGGGCTGCACTGCTGCTGTAGAGCAAGGAGGGGCAACCCCTCCATCAGCAGCCCCACACAACCAAAACATTGCTGGCAAGTCTACGCTGTATGCACACCACTTGTGTGACTCTCTGAGGCCTCAGAAATAAAGTGAAATGCAATAAACACTCTCAAGGAAGGGGAAAGGGAAGTAGGTTTGACACAAGGCACAAAATCACTGTGATACAGATTACAAGGAACTCTCAAAAAGCTGGCATTTGTGGTTAATAACCTGCTGCAGGAAAACTTGGAACCATAAAAGCAAATCTAGCAGCACATGACAAAACTCATTTTCCCTGCTCCTAACTCAGCCCTTTGTGAAGGAAGTAGGAATGACCTTCAGTGGGTGAAGCAGTGCAACACGGGAGCAATAATCAGAAATAAAAGTACAGCAGGGACACCTGTGCTAGCACACTGATACACAAGGACAAAAGAATAGGAAGAAATGGGGAAATTAGTATATGAAAAAAGAAAAGAAAGGAAATCACTTGAAATCAGATTTTTATCTCATTTAAGATTGCATCTTAAGTTTTCTGTTCTGCTACCCACTTTCACAGGTAACATAAACCAGAAATCAAAATTATAATATCACCTCACAATTTTATAATTCTAACTTTCCCATTTGATTGAGGGAATTTGTGAATTTCAGTATGTGTCAAGGATCTCATTTGTAGAGACATATCACAGACTAAGAGGAAAAATGACATTTCCTGCTTTTTAAGTAAATACAGAGTAAATCATATAAAGTATAGCATGAATATCATGTATACTCCCGTATTTTAATTATTAGTAAACAGGCTCAGTGGCAGAATAAGTCATACCTGTCACATCCTACAAGACCTGGACAAAGACCTGCATTGCACACCAACTCCTCAACTTTGCTTTAGTGCAGGATTATTTCTTGAAATGCAGCAAGATATTAGATACTAGTTTCTCTTTTTCGTATCATCTTCTCCAGTCTAACTAGTAGACCCCATGTGGCATTGTACTGAATGATACAGTGAGCACTTTTTATCTAGAAATTATCTATTTAACCAAGAAACACCATTATGTTAGCCTGGTAAAAACCTACCTTTGATAAACCAATGATACATTTTATGCCATTTCTTATTTACCTTCAGGTATTCAAGTATTTTTGCCTTTAACTTGTAGTATAGTATAATCTGCTACCATTTCTTCACTTTATGTATCAGGTAAGGCATTTATGTACTCACTCCTTGCTGCCAAAATTTCCAATTTATAAAGCAATCCCTCCCAAAGGCTGAGCTGGAGATTATCTAGGTACTTAGACCTGAGCATACTAAACCCTATGATACCTGCCTTCAATGTAGGTATCATTTCCAGTTTCTTAATCACTTGCCTTTGAATCCATGGTCAATACTGTCATCCTTCCTGAAATAACGATACCAAGTATACACTTTGTCCTGGGTTCAGCAGTAGCAGTCATTTTTCCCCTTCTTGGTAGCTGGTGCAGTGTAATGTTTTGACTTTCAGCTCGGGAACAGAGCTGATAACAAGCGATGTTTTGGTTTGGCCAAGGACTTTGTGAGCCTCATGCTCTGCCAGGGAGGAGGGGAAGCCGGGAGGAAGCAGAGACAGGACACCTGACCCAAACTGACCAAAGAGGTATTCCATACCACAGCACGTCATGCCCAGGATGTAACTGGGAGTTAGCCGGAAGGGCTGGGGGACTGCAGGGTTGGAGGAGGTATCGGTCAGAGCTTGGTCGGGCTTGGGGGGCGAGTTATCGGTCGGCTGGTGGTGAGATGATGTATTCTCTTCCCTTGTTATTTCCTTTATCATCGTTATCATTGGTGGTAGCAGTAGTGATTTGTGTTATACCTTAGTTACTAAACTGTTCTTATCTCAACCCGTGGGAGTTGCATTCTTTTCGATTCTCCTCTCCGTCCCTCCGAGAGCAGGGGGAGGGCAAGAAAGGGGGGGAAGTGAGTGAACGAGTTACCTGACTGGGTTTAAACCACGACACACTTAATTCAGGCCATCTCTAAATCTTTTCTATCATTCTCACTGCATAGATGCCTCCTGCCTTATTCTTTTTTGTTTAGATGGCTCCCAGATCCCTTTTGATGGAATGATCCTCTAATTCCACTTAATGTCCTCTGTGAGTCAGAAGTTACAAGCTTTTGTTCCATAAATGTAGATAGCTTCCTTTTTCATTGCCCAGATGCCTTGACAGCTAGACCTTGTGCTTCTGTCTTGCTTAGCAATATAGGCATAAAGTTGTGAAGTGTCACTAGTGGGTGACTAAACTACTTTCAGAGCCATTTGATACATTGGGGTTTATTTGAGGGCATAAGGTTGCTTTGGCATCCAATTTTTCAGTGTTTTCATCTAACAGCCAAAACAAAGTTATCAACTTGTCTTTTGTACTAATTATTATTTTTAAATAAACTTGCCGTACACAGAAGCTTGATCTCCAGTACAGCAAGAGAGTAGTTTAAATTGCACAGCTGCACATTAGAATTTCTTTATCACAGTAACATCTTATTCCAATTCATATGTGAAAGATCATTAATAAATATTGCTTATTGTTGGATCCAAACTGCAAAGAGGATTTAACATTGAATAAAGATTACTGAAGAATGAATACATATAAAAAAATCCATCTTGCAAAACAGTGAAAGTTGGATATTGATTTCTGTCTGGTTATTACGCAAACTCAGCTTGGGCATGAAAATAGTAAGTATTTGGAGCAAAACTCATGGATAAAATTTTATTCCCATCTTGAAGGAATCTCAGGTTAGTAAAAAAATCCATATTTCAGCCCTTAAGACCTATTTGGTTTTCATAGCTCTGATACCACTAGAACACGAGAGTACTGATGATCTCTGAAAGTGAAGCTGTTCTTTGTAATTATGTCTATTTAGACAGAGGTAACTAACTGTAAATCCTTTTCTTTGAAATTCTTTTCTGTATGACAGTAGTGAAAAATAACGTTCATTAATCATGTATGCACAAGCCTGAGTCAAGAATCAGAGCCCCATTGCGTAAAGCCTTGTGTAAACTTGCTGAAAGACAAGTGATGGAATCATGGCATTTTAGGAATCAATGTGGGGTCTGCATTTGATTTGAATTGTATCATGCTTTTTAGGATTATAGTCATTCCTGACCACAATGTTAGAAGTCATTGCAAGATAAAGCCAGCATGTAGAAAAGGCAAAAAGGGTGGCAAGAACAGTCCCATGAGCACTGACATGAATGATGCTTTATTTTCAATTCATTTGTTCCTCATGGCTGACTGGTTTTATTTTTTTTTTTTGTAATTGATTTAAATAAGGTAACAGTCCAAGTCCCCATCACTTCCATTTTACCACCAGAGGCTTATTTTTATTTAATATCCCCCTTGGGCAAGAGATGGTTTGAGCTGCAGTCTGTCCCAAACTACACACACACTTTTTCACCAGGAGTCTAAGCATTGGGTGCCTCCCAAGTGGTCAGCTGGACACCAGCAGTTAGTGACTGGAGAGAGCAAATGGTTTGTCACCTCTGAGTTGGTGACAGGCTGAACTAATGATTTTGAAGGCTAAAATTTCTACTTGATTCTCTTAAGAATTCAGTATTTTGCAGCTTCTTATTATCCTGTTATATTTTGTTGAAATTATACAACTCCAAACATTTAGGGAGAATTGGGGAATACACATTTACATTCACAGGGTGATTTCAGACAACCTATGTCCATACTTAAACTGGATAAAAGTTGGTTTACTTTCTTCACATAGCCAAATGGAAGTTGTTAGAGCAATACCAAGTCACTGGAACCGCGCCTTACCCTAACTCAGGTTCATGTCTGCTTTGCACAGGAAAAATCTCAGGTAATCTTGTGAAAACAGAAACAAGAGCAATAAAACAATACTAATAATGCCCATAACATCACAGTGTTGCCACTTCATTAACAGTTGACTGTTCACTAAGGAACACCTTAGCGGGAAAAGCTTTAAAAAAGCTTAATCTAAATCAAGATACAAGTATCTCAAAAGAGAGGGCTGGACTTTTTAATTCTCATGCCCAGCATACAAGTTGAGGATCAGCACCATTTTTAATGCAAGCCTTCCAAAAATTAAGTGAAATAAGACATATTTCTTAGCATATATTGTTCACATTAAAAGTACTGTCTACAGATACCAACTGTACAGAGCACGAATAATAAACTGACAAGCTTGTGAAAGAGTGATGTTCTTTGATCTTGTCATTGCATACTTGAACAAGGTATGAATATTTTATATATTCATGCTAACTGTCATACTGCTAGTTGAGCTGTTTGTACTAGAAAGGCGTACACACAGCACAACTATTCATGTTTACAGTTACCCTGCAAACATCAGCAAAACATTTACTTCTTGTAAGTGCCACCTCTCCTTCCCTTGCTCCTTTTAGTTCTGCCATGAGGTTATCCAAAAGGACCACACAGCAGCCGACTGAAAAAGATAAAAGTGGCTTCTGGGACTCCCAGCCTAGGGAAGATGCAAACAGGACCTTAAAATCCAAGACCTACAGCACACAGCAAGCTGCCTTCCACTAACAGCTGCTGGAAAAGACCCTTGCTAGGTGCAGATTACAGATGGGAGAAGAATGAGGCTAAATATGATATATATCTAGATGCCTCAGAAGAGTCCATTAGAATCTGTAGAAACTCATATGCAGTGTGGAAATGACCCCCAGAGAAAGCAGTCCTATTAGCCTTTATCCCTAATGATCATAGATTTGATAAAAAACATCTACAAGAGCTGATGCATCAGGATTGCACATATTCTTTATTTGGCAACTCTCTTATCACTTGCTATCAAGAGAAAAAACAGAGAATTCAAAAGCAAGTATCATTCCACTATAAATTAGCATCTATAAATCAGCAAGTATGTAATTTATATATGCTGGATGTTTTTCATGAAGGGCACTGAGCACTTCCAAGGAAAGCAAATAAAAGTTTAAAACTTCCATGCCTTGATTTCAGGGCAAGCTGGAACCTCATGTGAGATAGCTGGCCACCTTTAAGAAACCCCAAAGTATTGGGAGGTACCAGATAAAAAGACTTAGTAAGTGCTACCAACAACAGCAAAATACAGACCCGAGTCTGTTGCTCATCCCATTAGCTCACTGGACATTAAGGGAAGGACAGAGGATTGTCTATTTCATGCAGAAAATCATCTGGTAGCACATTATGCAGTACTCCTCTTCATGCAAAGATCATGCCATGTTTACCAGGACAATCAGAGAATGGTTTTTAGAAGTAACTGATCCATAGCACCGTCAATAACCAGCTTCCCTTGCCAGTTAAGAGATCAACTGAAGGCCTTCATCATGAAAGAGCAACTCTACATGTTATAAGTTTGCACCCATTTGTCATGACCAGGATCTCCTTACAATTGTTGCATTCATGACCTCTAGATAAGTATTTAGAGGATTTGTTTCTCTGGAAGCACATTTAGGCACAGTGTGAATTCATTATAGACAAAACTGATAATAATTCTTCTGGTCCTGAGCAAGAGCAAAAACCTACAATGTAAAGCGTAAAACCTTTCAATTCGTACTATAAGGCTATGATAGGACTTCTGTTGATATCTGCATAGAAATCAGCTTCCAGTGTTCTGACATGATCATCATTTAAAGTTTCAGAGACAGCACTGAAATCCCATCACCCAGGAATCTATTTTGAACCTAATTCGTAATGACTGACATCTTTAAACCAGGCTTCTGCAGGGAAAATATATCTTTTGTAACGATTCAAAAAAGGTCAAGACATCAAATAAAGGAGGAACTACCATACTGGTGACAGTATGGCTTACAGTGAATTATGAAAAGCTTAATTTGGCTCCTGCGTTGATAGCAAATTATTAAGCATTTACTTGTGCATTCCTATGCATACTGACATCAGCTGCTAAGGCTTAATCTCAGTCCTTATATTTATTTCACTCTACTAAAAAGAAAAAAAAGTCATTTTGACTTTATTCTTCAAATATTTTTTTTCATAAAGCATGAGCACAACTCAAGTATTTCAAATACATAACATTTTGAACTACACCATCTGACTTCTCTATCCCTTTCATCATGCCATATATACAAAAGAAGAGGATGGTAATGTCCTGCTCCCTTACACTGAATTTACATAGGTGCTCTGCTCTGTAAGAACTACTCAGTGAATTGATGCTCCTTTGGCCCAAGGTTTTCCCAAATTATTAGACAAGAACCATGAATTTTTCAGACTGCACAATTGGAAAGCCATAAAGATTACCACCAGGTTTTATACAAGAATCCTTTTTCCTAGATGACTGGCATAACAGGCTTTTTTTTTTCCCTAATAATGATGCACAATATCTTTACAAGAAATCATCCTCATCACATGGCTTATAGACCAGCTCAGCAAAGTTAAACCTCAAGAAATCACATAGCACCAATCTTTCTCTCTCTTCCTCTCTCTTTGGCTGTGGTATTTTGAAAAGCACAAACAGATAATAATTTCCTACCAAGATTACTAAACCAGTCAAGTTATCTAGGAAACGCAGTGGTTTCTTTTTTTCCTGTCTCCTGTGGTTTCTCTACAGTCATTAAAAGTGAGGGCAATAGCTTAAGATTCTCTAATTGTGCTACAAGTTGTTACACCTCCATTTATGCAGAAGCTATCTGTAACTTCTGTAAGTTATTGAGATGCAGCTGAATACAATCTTGTCGTGTCAAGATAAGGTAAACCTTGGCACTACTTCTGTGGGATCAATGATTTGCAGTATCAGAGGCTGCCAATGAGTCACAAGAGCTTTGAGTTCTACCAGAAAAGTTAGGCATAAGCCCAAAAGGGTTTCAAGATTATCAAGCCTATAATGTGCTTCTTTTATGCCAATATACATGAACTTCTTTCATGTCAATATGCATAAGCTTTCTGTTAAAATAATTATCAAAAAAGGCTCATGAACCTGTGTCTCATACAGCTTTCACTGGCCTATAGACTTGGATTCTTTCCCTGGATATAGAACATTAACACAGAACAGACACAAGAAAAAAGTACCTACATGGAACCACAATGTACGGCCTGCAGATTTACAGGGCACAGAACAAACTAGTATCACTGTCCCCACTGAATTCCACAAAAATAGGTCAGATCACTATATCGTACATGCTCCACTCCTTTTTGCACAGTCCCCTGAAAGTCAATAAGCTACTCTATTTTCAGGGGTAACAGACCATGTACTGTCTGCAAACACACACTAACTTGTAACAAGCCATGAATCTATAGGCTTTTCTAATGAGACACTCAAGAAAGGACGAGGGCGCCTTTGACTGGTACCAATTACACACTTGTCCAAGGCACAATAATATAACAATATTATCCAGAGGGAGTGCCTTTGGCTCCATTCTTAGCTGCTGTTTCTAACCTTCCTTTACAGAAGAATATTCAATAAATGAGGTATTTCTGTGACCTACAGCAAGCCTGCACACAACTGTTTGTATTATATATGGTTTCATTTTGTGCCCTGGCACCGCTCTTTGGTGGCTGCTACAGCCCATAAAGCCATCTGTTAGGAACACTCAGTCATAAAATTATTAATGCCTACAGCCTAAAACCAACCCTAAGTAAATAAACATTACCAGAAGGCCCAGTGAAAAATTCTGGGATGTTACACAGGAAATATAGAGAACCATAAATCTTCTTAATGGGTCTATGTGCAATTATGTATTCACTTGAAATTCAAATAATACACAAAAAGACAGAAGTTGCTTCTAAAATAGTGCACTGCAGATTTGCCACAGAGTTGAACCCCACATGAAAAAAATCTGGAATGCTATTGTGAATCCTTGTGACATTTAAAGCTAATAATAGAGAATTACACAATTAGGAAAGAAAGTTCCAAACAAAGCAGATCAGGACACACATAATTCTCAAGTCTCAAAACACAGAGAACAAAGAAGGACCATCCCAAGTGTGAATCATTCAACCTCATAAGAGAGAAGGATAAAGGAAATTTATTTCTATTGGATATGTGGCATTTGCAAGCATGATGAAAGTAGTAAGAAATTACGTACAGCTGGATCTTCGGACCACTGTAATGTCTAGTCTCTTGAGTAAGGTAGGCACTGGCTCCTGCCTTAATGTGAAGATGGAGTCTCTTCGCCCTCTGCGATGGCTCCCTTTGACTGCACTTGACAAGGAGGTCTCTGGAAGGTTGGCACAGAGCCTGTCTTGTCAAGTCCCACATACAGGATACAAGACAGACACAGTCAGCACTGCTTCCCATCCCTTCCACAACTAGGGCCATATTTTATGCATGCCTAGCAGAGAAGAACAGCCTGTCCCCCTAGTCTGATAGCCACAGATACCAACAAATAACATCAGCTGGAGATCCTAGGATCTAATCATCTGTTGGAGCACGAGAGAAACTGCAGTCCAACAGGCATTAAGCATATTGTTTAAAAAGGGCTGGTCTTAACGAGGCTCATAAGCTCCCCAGCTGCAGTTTAGCATCAACTGCAGCAAATCCAAGCATTTGTGGGCTGGGCATATGAAAGAATATCTGGTTTACAAATAAGCCCTGCAAAGAAAACCAAGACCTGGCTAAAGATGGACAAATACTAACTGCCTGGAAACTGGCTGGCCCCTAGGTTCCTGTGCAGAGGATCTAGCATATCTACAGCTGTGTCATGATGGGACAAGGGACTGAACACTTTTACCTATGGCTAAATCAATAAGGCTGCAAGATCAGTTGTGTTACAGCCAGCATTAGACATTAACAGCTAATATAAATATAGTTAGTATGGTATAACCAAACCAGCCTACAGGTGACTTGACTTTAGACCTACACTAAAGCTGCTTCCACTTACAGTTCTGACCATAGCAGCAGCCTCTCAAAACACAGCCTCTCAAACCACAGAGCTCTGCAGTGAACCTGGTTCTCAGCTCTCCACCTCCAGCTATCACTTTCTCTGCAAGAAGACTTCCTTGGAAGACCTGTGCAACCCCTGTGGGGGACATGCCACATAACCTTCCATTCCTATGGCAACGCCAGCACCAACAGTACTGCAACCAGTATGTGGTGTAATACCACTCACTCCTACAGAAGATGTGGTTGCTGCAAAGAACTCACCCATCCTAAGCCTTAGGCCCAAAACCAACCCCCCCTCAGGAGCTTATTGGAACATGCAGCAACATTACTCAGTTTAGTTGGCTTGCTACTAACTTTGAGGGAGTTTGAAAGGAAATCTTCACAAATGTCTCTTTTATTCTACAAGAAACCAGAGTAAACCTCTTACTTTAACAGAAAATAATTCCTACCCCCTAGGAGTCCCTGTTAAGCTTTTAAAATGGTGAGGCCCTAGAACAGGCTGCCCAGAAAAGTTGTGGCTGCCCCTTTCCTGGAAGTATTCAAGGCCAGGCTGGACAGAACTTTCAGCAGCCTGGTCTGGTAGAATATGTCCTGCCTTTGGCAGGGCACTTGGGACTAGATGATCTTCGAATCTGAGTAGAGCACCACATTGAAAACAGGAGGCTTTTGTTCAAAACAGTTGCCTGTATTTTGCTACAGTTTAAAACTGCAGAGCCCTTTCCACCTCACCTAAATTGGATTGTACCCACAACTTGTACACCTTTCACTTTTAACTTAAGATTTTGTTTCTGAATCACAGAGGGAAGGAGTTGTTTATTTATGGTATGTTGCGCATCTGGGTTTTCTCTTAAACAATCAAGTTCTGTAAACTGGGTTGTAATTTTTACTATGAACCACATTTTGACCCAACACATAAAAAACCTAAACACCTTACATTTGTCTATCAGGATTCTTGGATATCCTGGAAATATGTTTTATATATTTCAGAGCTCTGTAGAGTAGGAATTGAAGAGAAAAACCCAGACTGGACCTAGTAATGCAGGAAGTTTCATACGAAAATGGAAATAGACTACAATAATCATAAATTACACCCTTACATGCTGACTAAGGCTGCAGTTCAGTTTCCAAATTAAGACTTCTAAAATCTGAGTTCTGTTCCTAGCTCTAATGCAAATTTCCATTGCAACTTTTTATAAATTATTTTATTTCTCTGTGCTTCATGTCTGCCAAATAAGACTACATCCTTCTTTTATCTATCCTGACTATTTAGAAATTGAGATTTTGTGGAAAAGAAACTGAGAAGTGACACTAGTGGAAACTATTTCTTAACTGTGTTTCTAAGTACCCAATCTGATCAAGGCTTGGACTTTTAGATTTTACTGCAATATTTATGAACTTTCCCTAAATCACAAAAAAAGAAACTGTTGATGTCAGAATGTATTGCTAATAGAAGAAAAACTTTAAGCAAACAGCAGACATCATCTTCAGTGGCATCCTTAGACATTTCACCTCACACTGTAATTGTAAAGAGGGTATCTTCATATATTTTCTACTTTACTGACTAGGACATTATCATAATGCTCTTTCCCAGACCAGATGCATGCAGCAATCATTCTTATCCATCATGTATCTTCTACAACCATAGCACTTTACACAAAACAATATTTATACATATCAACCACTAATTTAATTCGTTTGTATGTCCTCTACACCCAGCCCACCTGACAGAGAGATTCCTCAGTGAAACCAAGTCGAATCCTACATCCTCCCAGGAGAGCATTTTCCAGTTTTCTGCTACGCAACAGGTTTCCTTCAAGAGCAGGGGTGCTCAATAGATCCCTATTTTCTAAATTACATATGTCAAAAGATATTCTAGGCACTCTATAATTAGCCAGCAAGAAAAAGCATTTCTGATTCATTAGGTCAACTTTTATGGTTTCCTCATTAAAAGTTTTTGCTGTTAAGCTGACAGAAGCTAGAATTTAATAGTAGCTTCCAGCACTTTCTTTATTAGCTGATCTCTATTGAATCAGTCTTTATCACCTGAAGAGATATTTTAAATGGAAATTCCTCAGCCCCAAGCAACCTAGATTGACCAAAGGCTTCGAGATTGCTCTGTCCCTGCTTTAATAAACTGACTGTATATATTGCTGCAAAGGTCAGTCCTCATTAGTCAGCAATAGCAATTCAAGATTTAACACGTTATATTCCAGTACTAATTTTTCATGTGTTTATACCGACATATTCTTGTTGATACCAAGTAGCTATTAGATGGAATTTATAAATATGAATCTCTGGAGACCTTTTACAAGAATTGTTCCCCTCCCATCTAATTTACAACAGTTGGAGAGTTCTGTGGTCTGGACAAGATAACTGCTGTTAATGTGGCAAAATAGACAATTAAGTTGCTTTACTGTCCCCTCTGAATACAAGTAATTCAAAGAAAAGTGACAGGCTTGTATTCTACATGTCTGGGGATGAGTACTTTCATATGTAGTTCATGGAAGCTTACATTCCCCTTTATCATGTTTCAGCCAGACCAAATAATATTCTTGGGTTTGCAGAAGAGAAGATTCTTTCTTTAAAAGGGCAAAATTGTATTTCTTCCATTTCTCATTAATGTCACAGCTGTTAGACACTGAATTTTGAGAAAGCAAGCCTACCCAGCTCTAGACAGTGATAAGCTTGTACAACTTGATTATTTCAGCATATTCTAACTGCAAAACTAGTAAAAAATTGGGCCCACTAAATCAAACCAAGATTGCTCTACATTAATTAATTACTATCCTCCTCAGGAGATTAACCTGAATTTTTTCATTGCTTCTTTACAGGTGTTTTGCTCTGAGTTTGCAAGTCACTTAAAGTCAACGCCTATTCAAACTTCTGCTTTCTGTGGGCACTTTTTGAGGAATGTTCAGAGTATTTTAGGAGAAATGCTTGCCTAATGTATTGTGTATTGTTCCAGGACTTGGGAGATGAGGATTGAATCCATGTATCTTTCACTGAGGCTGCCTATGACCTTGAAGAAACTCTCTCTCAAGGCTTCAGTTTACGTAGACACAAAATAAAGGTGACATTTGCCTTTTCTTGCGTTTGGTCTATCTTGTCTGTCTGGATCATAAACTCTGTGTTGGCAGGGACTCCCTCTCACAATTTGTTTGTAAAATGCCTAGTGTGGCACTTTACAAGCTGTAGAAGCTAGTCTAATACAAATTAAAAATAGTAATTCATATGTCAACATACTACTGATTTTTTCCCATCATAAGCCATAGGTGCCTTAAGTAGAGGTGTTTCTTTTAAACGGAATCTGATGAGAGAACTGAAGAAGTGAGGTCACATGTGCTAGGAAGACATTGCCAGAGGCAGTTCAGCTCCCTGCTTCTCCTATCTTATCAAGCTACCTCAAACAGTAATTGCATTAATTTGGAATTTAGAAGATTATTAACTAGGGAACCTTTTTTGGATACACACTGCAAATGGCACAGAAAGGAGAGGCCTTCAGTCTTGGCCAAGGTATTTGGATTTGCAAAATGCCCTTGTTTCAGTAGGAAAATAATAGGGATTCAGGAGCTCAGCTGGCAGCGATAATTTTCCTGATAATCTCCTCTTGAGAAAAACTAAAACTGGCATACTCAGCAATAAGACATGACTGTCCATAGCTGCAAAAGCTTGCTGGCACAGGAGTGACCTTGGCATTCTTCATCAGTGTCTTACAATGTTAATGGAGGATTAATGTAGGATGGAAGAGACAGCAGCAAAATAGGGAATAGATGGGGAAATGTGTGGGCAGTAAAGTAGCAATGAGCTTTCAAAACTCCTCCATACTCACAGACCATAAAATATGGCTGAGAGGAGTATTTACAGAACCATTCTCTGGAACCAAGATGAAATAATTCAGCATAAAGGCAGTTTAGAGACTTAGGGAGAAAAAAAATAAATAAAAGAATGAGGAAAACAATAAGCTCTATAGTAGCACCAGCAAGTGGACATCTTGAGCCCCCTATACAGTCTCTACTACTGTGGCCATTTCTGGCTGCCAAAACACCTCAACCTCCCTTGTTTACATTAGCATATGTGTTTTAAACAGACTCTGTGTTGCCATCAGTGGCATCAGAATGGAGGTCGAGGTTAGCTGTGAAGAATGACTGTAAAAGTGGCATCCAATCCCAGGCCCTCTTCCAGTTTTTGTTTGGGATTTTAAAAATAACAAACCCTGAGACAAGCTGCAGAGTGGTAGACTTCTTGCTGAACAGAGCAATCCTTGAAGTAGGAAATAACAGGAAGGCTTAGAGGCATATGGAACCCATTAGAAATGGCATGTTTGCAGGGACAGATTATAAATTGGATCAACTAAAAAAGCATTTTAAAAAAGCCTGCCTACAATTCCATCTTGTGTGAACTGTCTCAATCCAGCTGAAGTGTGCTTCTAACCAGAGACTTCACTTTTCCATCATTTCTTCGTTTTACCACATTCGGAAAATGCCCATAAGTGATAACAGTAGAAGCCCCACATATGTAAAATACACTCTGAAGCAGAGGGAATGGGGAGAGGAACAAATGGCACACTCAGGCAGACACCATAATATACAACTATTACATCTCCAACATTTGCTGTAACCAGAAAGAAACCATTTCAAAGGTTTAACAGGGACATAATCCATGTTTGTGCAGATCCCAAAGCTCTTCATGCCTGAATGTGAGACATGTGGCTTGCTGCACAAGCCCAAAGTGACATGTGCTAGGGTGCTCTCCTGCAACCCCACGCTTCTTGGGAGTGTGGATTTGGACTCCTGCCTCACCTCTGCCTTGCATCTTCTAAAGCCTGACTGCTAACTTCCCTGTTTTATACAGAGGGAATGGATTTCAACCTAAAAGAATAACAACCAGTCATTCATTACCATCAGACATGCAAAACAAATTTAGCTAAGCTGATTACTGTAATGTTGTAGCCAAGAGCAATGTTCAAATTGACATGGGAGAAGAAACGCTTGTGATATTCTCAGTACTACAAGCTGTCTATTTTTGTGAAGTCTCATGTTTCCTAATTACCATAATACTCTACGAATTAGCTAATACCAGTGTACAATCACTCACAGCAGCCTGGGTCCACAGCCTCCCATTCCACGGTGCTTACAGGGAATGCTAATCTGTCTCAAGAAGTCTGTCTGCAACAGAAATGGTGTCGAGCAGCTTCTTTGTAATAATCAGCTGCACCTCAGGATAAGGAAAACCTTAAAATGCCAAGAGCAGAATTCAGTGGAGTAAAGTTCATGCTACAGGCATGCAGGCAGCTTCAAATTTGTCTTCCCAAGTTGTGACTCATAACACACCCTCTCACCCCACACATCACATCCATAATCTGTGTTCAATCCACACAGATTCTCAGTATGAACCTGGCACGGTAAAATAGTGCAGCTATGGAGATGCCCTGATTTAACCTGAGAGGAAGGAAGCAGTTCCTGGAGAAGGTTAATTTTCCATCCACCCAACCCTTTCCAGTAACTCTCCAATTTAGGCCTGAAGGGGTTGCATAGGTGATGTTGGATGTCAGGTATGATATATGCTGCAATACCTGAGTGAAAGTGCTTGTAGATATGAAGGAGGACCTTCTGCGCTAACCCCATGGTGTGTGCTTCACACCCCAGTATTTTTCTCTCTGTGTTTATTTATGGGCAGATTTTGAAAAAGAAAGCAAATTGTCCTAAAATGGGAACAGATGGAGTCTGCCTATTATCCCAAATCATTCTATGACAGAATAAAAACAAGCAAGGCTCATGTGTGGCAACCTGCAGTGCAAGACACTAAGCAGACCCCGCTGACAAGCAATATCTTATTGCTGAAGAGGCTCAAGCTGGCTCCCCTTTCATGTACTTCAGCAGAGTTACTTCTAGTTTGAAATAGTAAGAGTAAGGAAAGAAATCACCCTTTGTGTGTGACAAACACAGCTGAGACTCAAACTTTGGCTCTTGGGCATAAAGAAAACAGAAAGCCAAGTAGTTAGAAGCAGTGTTAAACTTTCCACAGTTACAAATTGCTCTTTCATGCGTGATACACACAATTACTGCATGCTTAAAGCCTGGATTATTGGGACAATAGGTTGTAGCAGCTTTAATCCAAGTGAGTCATTAAGCTGTGCCACTTCAGTAGGAATCTGCATAGTTAAAAAGTGCTTGCGTATCATACAGTCCATCTGTGTAACACACAGTCCATACAGCCCAGCTCCAGTAATTAACTACACTTCCTCATGAACATATTGCTACCATGTGTGTACATTAGCATATTGGCAATATTATCTTTTTGTAAAAAGATTGAAAGTATTAGTGCCAATGTGGTAAATCTGTCTATGTCTGTCTGTATGTCTAAGCCTTATGGCTGTTCACAGGGATTGTCTCTTTCTCTCTCTCTCTCCCTGCCTTGTATTAGACTACCAACCGCTTTGGAAACGTCTTTTTCCATTTCAAATGCATTTTTTGCTTCCATAGTGAGATAAAAACCCCAGGAGATGACTAGCAAGACCCTTGCATCTGAGGCAAGGCTAACAAAGGAGATATGTTAGCTGTTGATGATGGTGAGCAGAGTTGGAAAGCTTATAGGGAAAAAGGCAGTTGCCATCCAGCGCAAACCAGGTTGTCAGGTTGCACTCTACAGAGAGGCGACCACACAAATCTGCTGGAAGACTTCAGTGGCTTATCAGCCTCAACATATAAGCTGAGAAAGGGAAAAGGAATGTATTACAGGGAAGCTTGCTAGTAGTTTTCAATTTACAGTTCAGGGACAGACTCCAAAACTTGAAGAAACCTTGTCAAAACCAGACTGTTCCAGAGACTCTGACATAAACCCCAAAACACTGAAGAGTAACAGAAGAAAGCTGATGCAGGAAAATGTACTCAGCTCGTTTCTCTGATCTCTGCAAGTATATCTATACTGCATAATGAATAAAAACCTCTGAAAGACAGTAACCAACCTGAAGTCCTCACACACCAGCACACTAGAGTGGTAGATTTGCCATCTCAGAGTAGTCTAGCTCTGCAGAGCAGCCAGCTTAAATATGACCAGCATATTGCTCACATGTTTCTGGGACTAAATACAGCAAGAGACTGTATTCAAAATACAGACAGGCTATTTCTTACACTGTACAGGACTAGTATCAAAACCTTTGTAAAGCTTGTAGATGACCTGTGGGATCTAGGGTCCTAGCTCCCAAATAGTCCTCTGGAAAACATGCTTATTCTACTGGGGAGTCTAGAGAAAGTCAGAGTAACCAAAACTGTGGAACTACAACTGAGATGACATTGTCTCACTCGTCTCACAAGAGAAAGTCCTAAACAGAAGACCTGAACCTCCACATGGCAACCACAAAGGCGAGATGCAGCTGTCTGGAGCCTGCTTCATCTCAGGAAGCCTGGGAGAGGTGAATATGTAGAGCCCACATTCAGCAATGTGGTCTGGACCCAGCAGCATGGGCTTTACCAAGGTTGTAACACCACTATCCTATACTCTAATTAAAAAACATAAATAAATATACTACCCACAAATGTTTTGCCATAGAACTGACATAAAGTTTATAAAAGCACAAAGGCAGCAGTAGTCATGGTGTTTAGTCATGTAACTGTAAAGTATCGCAAAAAAAACCTGAACAATATTTGGTACATCATTGCTCCCAAGCTGCAAATATACATGCCATGTTCTACTACCAGGAAATAAATGGAAAAAATGTGTAGGGAAAATCCAAATAAACCCTGACTAAAGCTTCAGTAAATTGTGCCAGAATTATGATTTGACATTACCTGCTAATCAGTGCTTTGAGAATTCCCTCCATTGTTCCTTGTAATTTCTCTAAAAAGAAAGATACACGTTAGGAAAAACATTTTAATAAATGGAATTCTGATTAAAATGAAGCTTGTGACCCAAAGCAGTCATCTCAGATTTTGTACATGCTAACTAGGATTACTAGTAGGTAGCCAGTTAAATTTTTTGTGTGGACTCCCAAAAATGGGACAAAAAAGCCCCAAAATAAAACTGTTTACAGAATGAAAATAGCACACTCCCTCCACTCCCAAAATAAATATGTCTATATATTTATTTTTTGGAAGACTCTCTCAAATTTGAGATATACCCACCTAAGTGCCTCCAGGAATTTCAGTGTCAAGAGCCTCAGCCTTTAAGCCTCCTGACAAGACAGCCCTCAGCCCATCTCCACCTCCAACCTTGTACAGCAATCATAGAGTTACTACAAAGATGCAGTTGACTGAAGTTTGTCATGCTACATCAAAGGAGATATAACCCAAATATGGAAAGAACAGCAAAATGAGATAGAAAAAAAAAACAGACTCCTACATGGGACCACAGAAGCTGAGCAGATGCAAACACACAATGAACTGACATGATACATTCAAATGGGACCAATCACAGAAAAAATCTTATTTCTGTTAAACCCAACATGAATCAGACTTTTTTTTTTGCAGTTTTACCTGGGAAAATTCAAAAGCTTTCTGCCTTCAATTTTACAGCATTTCAGCTGAAGGGTTTTGGGTTTGCTTTGATTTGTTATTTTAGGAGGAAAAGAAAAAGAAAAATAAGTACCACTTAGACCTAGGAATGTTTAAATAGAATCATAGAATAGTTAGGGTTGGAAAGGACCTTAAGATCATCTAGTTCCAACCCCCCTGCCATGGGCAGGGACACCTCACAAAAAAAGCATCTCACCCAAGGCTCTATCCAACCTGGCCTTGAACACTGCCAGGCATGGAACATTCACAACCTCTTGGGCAACCCATTCCAGTGCCTCCACCCTCACAGTAAAGAATTTCTTCCTTATATCCAATCTACACTTCCCCTGTTAAAGTTTTAACCCATTACACCTTGTCCTATCACTACAGTCTCTAATGAAGAGTACATCCCCAGCATCCTTATAGCCCCCCTTCAGATATTGGAAGGCTGCTACGAAGTCTCTACGCAGCCTTCTCTTCTCCAGGTTGAACAGCCTCAACTTTCTCAGCCTGTCTTCATATGGGAGGTGCTCCAGCCCCCTGATCATCCTCGTGGCCCTCCTCCGGACCTGTTCCAACAGTTCCATGTCCTTTTTACGTTGAGGACACCAGAACTGCACACAATACTCCAGGTGAGGTCTCACAAGAGCAGAGTAGAGGGGCAGGATCACCTCCTTCAACCTGCTGGTCACACTCCTTTTGATGCAGCCCAGGGTATGGTTGGCTTTCTGGGATGTGAGCGCACACTGCTGGGTCATGTTAAGTTTCTCATCAACCAACACCCCCAAGTCTTTCTCCACAGGGCTGCTCTGAATCATTTCTCTGCCCAACCTGCAGCTGTGCGTGGGATTGCTCTGACCCAGGTGTAGGACCTGGGTCTTGGCATGATTAAACTTCATAAGGATGGCATCAGCCCATCTCACAAGCATGTCAAGGTCCCTCTAGATGGCATTCCTTCCCTCCAGTGTATCAACCGTACCACACAGCTTGGTGTCATCGGCAAACTTGCTGAGGGCGCACTCAATCCCACTGTCCATGTCAGTGACAAAGATGTTGAACAAGACCGGACACAACACTGATCCCTGAGGGACAGCACTTGTTACTGGCCTCCAGCTGGAAAACATTGAGCCATAGACCACAACTCTTTGCCTGCAGCCATCCAGCCAGTTCTTTATCCTTCGAGTGGTCCACCTATCAAATTGATCTCTCCAATTTAGAGACAAGGATGTCATGTGGGACAGTGTCAAATGCTTTGCACAAGTCCAGGTAGATGACATCACCTGCTCTACCCCTGGCCATTAGTTCCATAGCCCCATCAGAGATGGCCACCAAATTGCTCAGGCAGGATTTGCCCTTAGTGAAGCCATGCTGGCTGTCACCAACCACCTTGTTGTTTTTCATGTGCCTTAGCATGCCTTCCAGGAGAATCTGCTCCAAGATTTTGCCAGGCACAGAGGTGAGACTGACTGCTCTGTAGTTCCCCGGGTCGTCCATTTTCCCCTTCTTGAAAATGGGGGGTATATTTCCCTTTTTCCATTCATTGGGAACTTCACCTGGCTGCCATGTTTTTTTAAATATGATGGACAGTGGCTTAGCAACTTCATTCACCAGCTCCTTCAGGATCCGCAGATGGATTTCATCAGGTCCCATGGACTTGTGCATGTTCAGGTTCTTAAGATGGTCTCGAACCAGATCCTCTCCTACAGTGGGCCCAAGGTCTTCATTCTCACAGTCCCTGTGTCTGCCTTCCAAGACTTGGGTGGTTTGGTCAGAGCCTTTGCCAGTGAAGACTGAGGCAAAGAAGTCATTCAGAACCTCATCCTTCCCCAAATCCAGGGTAGCCAGTTCTCCCGTGAGCTTCCGGAGGGGGCCTACGTTGTCTCTAGTCTGTCTTTTCTTTGCAGCGTACCTACAGAATCCCTTCCTGTTATCTTTTACATCCCCAGCCAAGTTTAATTCTAACTGGCCTTAGCTTTCCTAACCTGGTCCCTAGCTTCCCTGACAACACCCCTGTATTCTTCCCAGGCTGCCTGTCCTTGCTTCCACCTTTTATAAGACTCTTTTTTCCTTTGAATTTTCCTCACCAGCTCCTTATCCATCCAAGGAGGGCTCCTGGCCCTCCTGCTGCACTTCCTTCTAGCTGGGATGCAACACTCCTGAGCTTGTAGCAGGTGATCCTTGAATATCAACCAAGAATCTTAGGCCCCCCCTGCCCTCTAGGGCTGTATTCCATGGAACAGTATCACAGTATGCTAGAGATTGGAAGGGACCTCAAAAGATCATCTAGTCCAATCCCCCTGCCGGAGCAGGAACACCTAGATAATGTTACACAGGAATGTGTCCAGGCGGGTTTTGAATGTCTCCAGGGAAGGAGACTCCACAACCTCCCTGGGCAGCCTGTTCCAGTGCTCCGTCACTCTCACTGAGAAGAAGTTCCTTCTCAAGTTTAAGTGGAACCTCTTGTGTTCCAGTTTGGACCCATTACCCCTTGTCCTATCATTGTTTGCCACTGAGTAGAGCCTGGCTCCATCCTCGTGACACTCCCCCTTTATATATTTATAGACACTAATAAGGTCACCCCTCAGTCTCCTCTTCTCCAAACTATAGAGACCCAGCTCCCTCAGTCTTTCCTCATAAGGGAGATGCTCCACTCCCTTAATCATCTTAGTTGCCCTGCGCTGGACTCTCTCCAGCAGCTCCCTGTCCTTCTTGAACTGAGGGGCCCAGAACTGGACACAATATTCCAGATGGGGTCTCACCAGGGCAGAGTAGAGGGGAAGGAGGACCTCTCTCGACCTACTAACCACCCCCCTTCTAATACACCCCAGGATGCCATTGGCCTTCTTAGCCACAAGGGCACAGTGTTGGCTCATGGTCATCCTGTCATCCACTAGGACCCCCAGGTCCCTCTCCCCTACACTGCTCTCTAACAGGTCGTTTCCCAACCTATACTGGAACCTGGGGTTGTTCCTGCCCAGATGCAGGACTCTACACTTTCCCTTGTTATATTTCATCAAGTTATTCCCTGCCCAACTCTCCAGCCTGTCCAGGTCTCGCTGGATGGCAGCACAGCCTTCTGGCGTGTCAGCCACTCCTCCCAGCTTAGTGTCATCAGCAAACTTGCTGATAGTACACTCAATTCCCTCATCTAAATCATTGATGAATATATTAAATAATACCGGTCCCAGTACTGACCCTTGAGGCACTCCACTAGTTACAGGCCTCCAACTAGACTCAGCCCCATAGACTACAACTCTCTGGCTTCTCTCCTTCAGCCAGTTCGCAGTCCACCTCACTACCTGATCATCCAGTCCACACTTCCTCAATTTAGCCGTGAGGATGCTGTGGGAGACTGTGTCAAATGCTTTGCTGAAGTCAAGGTAGACCACATCCACCACTCTGCCATCATCCATCCACCGCGTTATTTCCTCATAAAAGGCTAAGAGATTGGTCAAACATGATTTCCCCCTGGTGAAGCCATGTTGACTGCCCCTCATAACCCTCTTATCCTTGATATGCCTTAAGATGGCACCAAGGACAAGGTGTTCCATCACTTTCCCAGGGATGGAGGTGAGGCTGGCCGGTCTATAGTTACCCGGGTCCTCCTTCTTGCCCTTTTTGAAGACTGGAGTGACATTCGCCTTCCTCCAGTCCTCAGGCACCTCTCCCGTTTCCCAAGACTTGGCAAAGATGATGGAGAGGGGTCTAGCAATGACTTCCGCCAGTTCCCTCAGCACCCGCGGGTGCATCCCATCTGGACCCATGGATTTATGGATGTCCAGATTGCTCAACTGGTCTCCAACCCATTCCTCATCAACTAAGGCAAATCGCTCCGTCGACCTGACTTCATCTAAGGTCTCAGGGGTACAGAGCTCTTCAGGACTGCCTGCAGCAGAGTAGACAGAGACAAAGAAGGCATTCAGTAACTCTGCCATCTCTGCATCATCTGTCACCAGGGCACCCATCCCGTTCATCAGTGGGCCTGCATTGCCTCTGGTGTTAGTTTTGTCTGCCATATATTTGAAAAAGCTCTTTTTGCTGTCCTTGACCCTTCTTGCCAGGTTTAATTCTAAGGATGCCTTAGTCCTCCTAGCTGCCTTCCTACATCCTCTAGCAGCAGCCTTATATTCCTCCCAAGTGGCCAGCCCCTCCTTCCATGACCTGTAAACTCTTACTAAGCAGGTTCCTGAAGAGGCCAAAGTCTGCTCTCTTGAAGTCCAGGGCAGTGAGCTTGCTGCACGCTCTTCTCACTGGCCTGAGGATCTCAAATTCGAGCGTCTCATGATCGCTGCATCCAAGGCTGCCCTGGAGTATCACATTTCCAACGAGCCCTTCCCTGTTGGTGAGCACAAGGTCAAGCATGGCACCTCTCCTTGTCGGCTCCTCTATTACTTCCAGAAGGAAGTTGTCTTCCACACAATCAAGGAATTTCCTGGATTGTTTGTGCCAGGCCATACTGTCCCTCCAACAGATATCAGGGTGGTTGAAGTCCCCCATGAGAACAAGGGCCTGCAAGCGTGAGGCTGCTCCTACTTGTCTATAGAGCACTTCATCCACAGATTCCTCTTGATCAGGCAGACTGTAACAGATCCCCACAGTAATGTCTCCCGTCGCTGTTCTCCCTTTAACCCTGACCCTCAAACTCTGTTAACTGCTCACCTGTCCCCAGACAGAGTATCATACTCTCCAGCCTATCCCTAACATAAAGGGCAACTCCCCCTCCCTGCCTGCCGGGCCTGTCTTTTCTAAAGAGCCTGTAACCTTCCATTCCAACATTCCAGTCATAGCAGCCGTTCCACCATGTTTCTGTGATGCCTATTATATCATACCCCTGCACACATGCACGCATCTCTAATTCCTCTTGTTTGTTCCCCATACTACGGGCGTTTGTACAGAGGCATCTGAGCTGAGCTCCAAATGAAGCCGGCTCATTGACTGGAGCAGCTGGAATATCTCTACATTGCTTCAAGTATTTATTATAGGTGCTGGCAACTGAGTGGGAGTGCTGGGATTGAACGATGCCCCTCTCCCCCAACACATATAATTTAAAGCTTTCTTGACTAGCCTGGCAAGCCTCCTACCAAAACCACTCTTCCCCTTTGTTGTCAGACCACCTTCACCAGCCTCCAATAGACCTGTCCTTCCAAACTGAGTCCCATGTTCTAAATGCCCAAACCCCTGATTCTGGCACCACTGTTCTAACCATTTATTAACCTGGCCAATCCTCTTACCCTTTTTAAGGTCCTCCCCTGTATCCTGGATAATTGATGAAAAGACTATCTGAGCTCCAGAGCCGCTAACCACCTCTCCTAGGCTCTGTAGTCCTTCTTAATGTTCTCTGGGCTCCTGCTGTCAATATCACTAGCACCTACATGGACGACTAGAATGGGTAATAGTCTGTGGGACTCACTAGACCAGGTAGCCTGTCTGCAACACCCCTGATCCAAGCCCTTGGCAGGCAACACATCTCCCTTGAGACTGGGTCAGGCCAACAGATGGGTATTTCTGTGTGTTTCAAAGTAGAGTCCCCTACCACTATGACCTGCCACTTTTTCCTGGCAGCACCAGTAGTGATCTTCTTTATCAGTGTATCAGCCAATGTTGCATCATCAGCATCATGTTGGTGCATCATGTTGTGAATGTGTTTCCTCGTAAGCCCCTTGCAGAACTGCAAAGCTGTTCTGGGTGGGGACAACAGATTTAGGAGAAAGCCACATGCTCTTAATTGTCCTCTTCCACCTTTTTTTGTAGGGTTTTTTTTTTTGTTACTGTTTCCCAGCTTCCTGGGTTAACGGCCTCCTTCTTTCCTCCATGAGCTACAATGGACGCTCGAGGCCCCTGCACAGTTTGGGCCTGGCGCAAGCATTCCTGCTTCCTCTCAGCTTCCCTGACATCTTGCAGCCTACTGACAGCATCCCGCAGCTCAGCCCCTGCTGCAGGACCTCCACCAGGGAGCACCGAGCGCAGCCCTGCCCATTGTGCACCCTCCCCTCACCAGACCAGTGCAGGCACTCTCGACACCCCGAGCTCTGCGCTGCAGCCTCCCCTCCCCTCTCATCTCCTCTCTCTGGGTGCCTACGCTGCCACCGCCGGGGCAGCCAGGGCAGAGCTCCCGCACCGGGCGCTGCTCACAAGTTGAGCGCTCTCCATCCCGCTCCCCTGCCCGCCCGAGCTGCCTCGACCCGCCCTGCTCGCCGCGCCCCCTGGGCAGGTTTTTAACCAATCAGGGCTGGTGCCGCCGCTCCTGGCTCCGCCCCCTGTGAGTCAGCTGCTCGCTCACGTCAGCTGAGCTGCCGGCTCCCGGGCAGGTCCTGTCGAGGACTCGAGGCTCCCTCGGTGCCTGTTGCCGCTCTGAGCTGAGGCTCCTGGACGCTGAGCTTCCCCCGCTCCGGTGTTGAAGGCGTCCGCTCTCGAGCTGCTCACCTTAGCAATTCAGTATTCAATGTATCAATAAATATCACTAAATCAGTAAAGCAATTCAGAAGAAGAAAGAATGCAAAAGAGTTAGGGCTGGCACCACTGATTTTTAAGGCTTTTGCTAAGCACCGAACACAGCTTTCATCCCTGCCTCAGCACTCACTTATGCCATGCTAGGATGTGAGCTGAGAAAACAGGGTCTGTACGCAGTAACTCTGGACCTTCACTTTCCCAGGAAAGGAAGTAGATTGTTGTTAACAAAATATCATGGACAGCTGGAGGGTTCAGTCAGCTCTGCTCCCATGCACAGGGTCAGGTAATGGGCAGTTTGCCTCCCACCATTCCCTCACATACTATTGTTGGGAAAGAGTACAACAAATATAACTTCATTATTCCCATACTCGTAACACTCATCCCTGGGTAGTTAAGGAGGCTGAGGTGTGGAGAGGAAACAACAGCAGTTGACTCCCAATCCCAGACAAAGAGAAAATGACAGAACACTGAAGCCATCATTGGGATAGTCATAATAGCACCTTTTGTATTCCAGGGCTGGAAGATTTGAAGCATCTCACCAAAAAGCCGAAGGTGTATATTTGCACTTCATTCTTGATTCATGCCAGAAGAAAGCTCTCATGGAAGCAGCTGTAAAGGATAACCTGCATTGTCAGGCCAGAGAACAGAAGTAAGATGTGGGGCAGCAGCTGCCACAAGGCTTGGCCATGCAACCTCAATGGGACAGGCATCGGACTGTGATTGTCTGTAATTGAATTCAGAGGTCTTTACCTCATTTTGATTTGGATAATTCCATAACCCTCAACTATTTTGTCATGTTAGCAAATTTACTGGAATATCGGGGGGGGGGGGGGGGGGGGGGGTGTATGAGAAAGCACTAGGGAATATGAATGTCCTGTAGGAAAAAGCCCATATTTTATTTTATACATGACATTTGCTCTGAAAAACAGACTCTTCACCTATTTGAGCTCACAGGTTTGCAATTTACAGCTGTATACATTTTGTTTCAAATGCTCCCTTGAACTCTGATTTGTTCTGCTGTTAGCAGTAAGGTCACACACTTTTCAAATCTTGATCCCCTGAAATAAGGCTTTCCTGATTATATTCACAAGAGACAGGATATATATTTTTCACATTCATCCATAACAATTTTGTACCTTTAAAGTGTGTTATCTATATTTTCTGCAGTCATCAGCCAGTCTTCATTCCTTAATAAAGTGTACAACACTTACCACACTGAAGCATGCCTGCATTTCCAGAAAGCACCAACTAGTACATCAGTCACTGCTCCACATCAGGTTTGGAGGTAAAGATGAGCCAACAACATTGAGACATCAGTCTGAATACAGTCTTAAATAGATCAGTGAAATTCACTACAATCATTGTGCAAACAATAATTTATAAAATTAATTCAATTTAGTGTTTAGTATTCACAAGAACTTAAAATTCACCTTGGCATAAAAGACTGAATTTAAGAGTGGGTTGTTAGTTTTCCCGAGTATCATAGTGAACATAAGACTGCAGTTCATAAAATAATCTGGGGTCCCTTTCACAGCTTCTTTCTCTCTACAGTTTTAACAAACTCAGGACAGATGGGTTTAGAAACATCACAGATCTGTTCAAAGTCTGTTTTCACATGGATGCATTCACTAGACATACATTTAAGATAAGAATAGCCCTCTTTCTCTAGAACACCCAGGCCAACCTCACCACAAACAATTCCTAGACAATTACAGAGAGACAGCAAAAGCCATTGCTGATCTTGCCAGAGGTTTGTTGCCAGCCTATAACCCTAACAGATGTTATTTTGTGTTTATATACAATATATTTACATGTCTATCTAATGACTCCACTAGTCACGGTACCCACCGCTCTGTCAACTATTGGGCCTCAAATATTTTGAAAACGACAACAAAGAGGCCACTTGAATATCTGCACCATCACTCTCCAATGAACCAATATCTATCTGTGTGTAAGTAGTGTCTCAGCGTTTATGCAGGAGAGGCAAAATTTGGCCTTGTCTTTGGCAATGGCCACTTAGCCTAGAAGATAGAAATAGAAAACTGCTGAAAAAGAAATTACAAAGGAGGCATACTGCAAACATGAAAACAACTGTGGAATCCTGGCAGGAAAAGAAATAAAACAGTGAAGAATGAAGGGTAGATGGTTAGACAAAGTCAACATCTTGGGAAGCAGTTGGTAAAGTGAGAGACAGATTTCAGCATAGTAAACAAGCTATAAAGTTCTCCACAGGAAGAGCAGACAAACCACCCTGGATTACTGCAATGTCTAAGCCATTTCTCCTTTGTGATGATATTCTTCTTAGAAAAATCTTGCTTTTGTGCCTACTTGTTTATAGGGAGACATGTAAGTGGCTGTCTGTTTTGGAATGATACTCCAAAGTCAAATGCTGTAACTTGGCCTAGACACAATCTCTCATGATGAACACACATCCCATTTGTAGAAAGAAAACAAGGGTTTTCAACCAAAGCAAAAAGCATCTGGATGTGCTTTTAAAAAAAATAAAATTAAATTAAAATACATTTTTTATATTTTGAGAATAGTTAAGCTCTATCACACACTATTCCAAATGCAAAATTGCACAACAACTTGGTAGCATTTGAGGGTTAGAATAGTAGGAAGGATAAATCCGTAGAAACCTTGCTTTGTCAGTGTATTGCAGAAATGCCAGGATATAATGACAGGCACATGATCTCCCAAAACTATATTTTACGTTCCACATAAACGGTGTAGCAGGAAGTGTCGGCTTTGTTACCTTCTACTCTGGCTTCGTCACGCAACAATGTTGTGAGCTTCCCATCCCCTCAGACCTAGTAAATGTGGTATATCTGTAAAGTGTGTGTGTAGTAGACAAAACAAGTGAAATTTCTGCTGAGATTACAGTGAAGAAAGCCATCTGTACTCCATCCTAGCAGCTGCAGGAGGTCTGTGACAGCAGTATCAGGGTATCAGCTCCTTTGTGCAAAGGTCAATATTGTCATTCACAGTAGTGGAGTTTCTGACCTGATCCCTCACAGATCTCTTCTACCTTTTCACTGACAACAGGTACATCAGCTGGGTACACAATAGACAGGCAACTAGCTGGAGAAGCCAGTGGGGAGCAATTATGAAAACTGACTATAAAACTGAAGGAAAAAGATACATACTCGTAAATCTTCCTGACAGAAATAAAGCAATAACCTGTCACTCAACCCAGAACTTAATTCTTTGGTTTGGAGCCCTAGATGTATGCCTCATGCCTACATTTCATCTTCTTAGTTCAGTTCTGTAATAGCCCGTACGGACCCAGAAGAGTCAGAACAACATCTTTCATGTTTTCTTGACAGCCCTCTCTCGCTTCAGTTTTAGAATGTTTCATGTATCTCACCTATGTCTGAACCCATTCAAACCTCACAGGAAGAAGAGAGAGATTTTAATGAAGAGATAATTACAGCCCCTAGGTGGATGGAATTTCACAAATTCAACATCCATGCATCTGCAGGCTGAATGAATGTACCAAAACCCTCATCTGTCTTTCCAGAAATCAAAGGGTTTGCTTAACAAGAATATTATCCCTGAAGTTTAGTTTTATAGGAGTTACACAGCAATAGAGAAAACAATGAAAGGTAAAAAAAAAAAAAAGAAAAAGAAAGAAATAAAGAAAATAAAAAGAAAATTAAAAAAGGCCCTTTTCTCTGTTTCTGCCTGGTTGTTTTGTCACTTTTAACACAAGGACTAATATCACAGAGCTAAAATAAACTGTGCATTACATCACCACAGAAATCATTGTTTTCATTGCATGCAACCAGGTCCCACTTTGATACTGATTCCAAGCATCGAGAGAAAACTCGTCCAAGTAAATTTGAAAATAGTTGACAAAGTTAGGTTTTGACCCAATAACCTGCTCTTTGCTGTGACTGGTGGTTCATTCTTCACGCATACAGAGACACAAACACACCCACGTGTACTGGCTTAGACATGAAAGTTTCAATTGACACAAGGAAGAAAAAAGGTCTCTTTAAATGTAAAGTTTGCTAAAATGCTTTTACCAAGAAATGCACATATGTGCTGATTATAAATATTTACTGAATGGAGTAGAAGTAATGAATTTGGTATGCCTACCAAGGGCTGTATATTTTCATCTGATTTTATTCTTTCTGGAAGGCTTTTATAATGCATTTATGAAGATATGCTTACAGGCAGGATTAAATCTCTCCCATTTGCACAACTATAATGCAAAATATGCAAACACTGTGGTAAATTAAAGCAGTTGTGGTTGTCTTTTTTCTTCCAAGGAAACTTGATTGTGCTGGATTTTCCCTTCCTCCCATTTAGCTTATTAAAGTAAAAAACACCTTATCCCACAATTTTTACACCCTAAACCATCTTTTCTCACTCACAACCTTCCAGAGAAGCTATTGTCAATTTTGTTTGGGAAAAGACTGCAGGACTTGTCCTACTCTGGAGAGACAAGCATGCAGTGTGAGCAAGCCAGGGCTTGTACTGAGACAACAAGAAATAAAGCAACTTACATTTAGACATTTGACATAGATGATGATCATCAGAAAGAGCCTTTACTGTATTAAATTGAAATCCATGAATAATTCACCAGCCTCATCTGATGACAAACCTAGAAGTGGCAGAGTATTTGATGATCAATAATTATTTCTGAGATTTTAGGAAGCGTGGCATGTTATAACTGAACAATTTAATTAAGCACTAGATTTGATTGTTTAATTGCACATGCTGTATCAATCTCTTTTCCTTTTGAATTTTGTGCAGGTGCTAAAAATAGTTCCTCGCTTTTCGAACAAATGCATTTCTCACCATGAATTACAAAACTGGTTCTCTAATAAGGTTTTCAAATATCACATTTTGTGCTCCAGTTCGACTCTCAGTGAACTGCTAATAGCCTTCAAATAATTTTATTGGAAATCATAACTCCAGGTTCACTGACATCACATTTGAATCTCATCTGTTGCTGAGGTTTATAATAAGTGACAGTGCTAAGACTGAGACTGATTTTGCTGTGGCCTTATGTCCAGCACTGTGGTATTCCCACAATAGATAAAATTTCCAGCAGTCAGAACCACAACACATGTTCAAGTTGTCAATCCTGGAAACATTCTGAAAAAATAACAGATCCGTATATTTATCTAAAAAGCTTTTCTATAGGAACAGTTCCTTTCTAAAACAACTCTAAAATGTGATATCATTAGTTTTCATGCTGAGCAAATTTCACAAAAGTGCCAATCAAACTTATTCATTGACTGTTTTCTTAAGTCTCCCGGCTTTGTGCCATCAGCTTGGGATGCAGAAATCCAGCTTTTTTTCCAAGCAGGATAAATGAAAGAGATTTATTCAGCTCTTTACTCTGTGTCAGAGCAACAACCTTCTCCACTGTGGATTCCAACAGCTTCTGGGGCTTAAATATCTCCGAGGATGAGGATACTGGTGTTTCTCCTGAAACTCTGTGGGACAGTTTCTGATCTCTCTCACTATGAAGCCTCTTACTTGCTAGTTGCTCCAGTTTTCCTTTCTTTTCCACTACTCCAAGTTACAGGAAACTTTGCTGTGCTGCCATGAAGGGTTTGTTTTCCTTCTGATAACACTCAAGTCTCCATACACAGGCTTATGCTTCACCTTTTAACAAACCCTCAATCAGACATAAATATACTGGGTTTTTAAACCTGCTCTCCGAAAGCAACTACTGCAGAATCTTTGCTTGTGCACTATTTGAGCTCATTTTCTCTACACCATTTTCAGAAAGAAGCACCAGAAGTGCAGTTTCCTGTGACTTTAGATCCCTGCCCAAAACTAGCTGAATTTTAAAGCCTGTGGTGTTCAACTACCAATTCTGTCTTTATGATCCTGTGCTTTTGAACATATGTAACCCTGGAATATATTGAAAATTTTGAAGAGATTTTCATAAAACAACATTGTCGTTCACTGCCATCTCCTTTTATGGCTAGATTAATATGTTATAACTTTCAGTCAGAAACAAGCATTAGCTTGTTACAGAGTCTCGCTGGAAATTTCTCAATCAGATACATAGCTTTTCCTGAAACAGACAGAAATAAAACGTCAATTCACAGTCGTATATGCATCTAATTCCATTGCATGGTAAAAGGGGTGCTGGGGCAGCCAGGGACCTAACTTACTATGTGCTCTAATTGCTCTTGCAGTTAGCCAAAGATTAAATCTTTACAGAAGGATCTGAGACACTTTTTTTGTTAACCAAATGAGCCACTTATAAAAGTGCATGTAAATAATGCCAGCTTTAAGCTGAAAAGAAACTATAGAAATCATGGAAACACTTTAACAGAATCTTTTCACACTAAAAATAGTCCAGTCTGGTCTCAGCTTCCATCAGTACAGCAGCACTTGTGGTTCATTTTGTACTTGTCATGAAAACTCATGTAAATTGTGTGATCCTGAAACCAAGTTGATGTACTGTAAACCATTATTTTTGTTCTGGTAGAAATAATTTTTTATAGCTACAGTGACACATACTATCCCCACTGCAAGAAAGCTGTGGTGATTGATAAGAAGGCAACTCCCGCCACTAGATATCCTGATGCTCAAGCAGCAGACTGATGATACAAAAAACCCCAGTACTGGAGATGTTTTTGCTATGTATATTCCACACTGCCTTTCAAACTCCAATCATTCCTGATGAGATTTATAAGGGGGAGATGGGTCAGTTGATTTTGCTTTGAACATTCTCAGAACCATTCTTTCTCTACTTTCTTAAATTGTTCTGCCTCTACAATCTTCACTGGCAAGACTATTCTCCGAAGCACAGGTTATTACAGAGTCATAGAATGAGAATTATAAACGCACACATTTGCCTCAAGAGCCTGTTGTACACAAGGCTGAGAACAGCCCCAGTCTGAAGGGCAAGGACTACAGAGCCATGTGGTGAATATCATTCTGTGTAGTCCAGAGAGAGTAGACTATGCCAATTAGTAGTAGTAGGGGCGTTTCATCATTTTAGCTCCCAAGGTAAATCCTGCCTGCAGTCAGCATTATGTTCATATGGTCTCAGCAGACATTTGATCTGCCTAATCAAAAGAATCCATTTTTTGCTACTCAAAGAAGGAATAATGCAGTACACTCCAGAAAAAAAAAGATGCAACAGTTTTACACAAACTTACTGTCTAATCATACTTGAATAATTATGGCTGCTGTGGCACTTGTTCATGAGCAGAAAAGAGGAGTTCAATCAGTTAACATGTAATTCCTTACAGACAGGGAAAAAAAGAAAAAAGCCTTGCCAACCCTCAAATTTAATAATTTTGGTGGATTCATTTTTCAGTCTATGGTTACAGAATGTGAGAACACAGGAATACCTTTTCAGAAGTTTCAGGGAGTACATTTCATTCTTAACTACTACAGATCACTTACATTTATCTGGACATCACTATCTAATCTGTTTAATGTCTCTGCTCTCCAGCTCATGTATTTCAAGATGACATTTGAAATAGTCTTGAGTGTTCTGCAAGATTAGGTTTAATTCAAGGCTTGTGACACTTGTACATATTTCTTTGTCATGACTTGGTTATCCCAGTACAAAGTAGGTTCCATTAGCAATGAGTGATGCTGCAGAGAAGCCAAATCAGCAACTGGGGAATACTACAATTAATAACTGAGCCTATATTTGGTTTCAGAATAACAACATATGAAAGCAACTATTAAAACTGCTCAGCTAACACCTGAGAAACAGCCTATCATTCTGGATGATGCTTCAGAGGTATTGCTCCATATGCGCGTACCATGCCATCAATATATTACCATAAGTCTTTCTTGGCAGATCTTCCAAAGAGTATAGTATGTATTACATGACCAGACAGAAAAATATCGTCTCACAAACTTTATTAAGCAAAGCCACAAGAACACTCCCTTTTAGACTGAGTTTTATCACAAAGCAAGATTTAAAAGGTCGGGTGATTTTTTTCTCTTCAGATAAGATGTGATCTCAAGAAGGCTGAACAACAGAGATTTGATGCCAGGCTCTGATGAAAAAAGACAGGGTAGACAGGCCAGCTCAGTTTACCTGTCTCAACAGCCTCCTGTAATACAACCACTTTGGCACATACAGTTTCTGCTACAGTTATCCAGTGGTCTGCCTGTAGGCACACTGCTGTTCTGACACACTGTGAAGGGCAAAACATACTCTGTGGGACATTTTGTGATGTCACTATTATTCTCCTGACTACACAGGGGAGACACAGCACTTGTGTATTATACACAACAATTTTTAAGCAACAGTTCCTGCAACAAGGGCAAGTGACTTCTACAGCTAAAAGGCTTTTTCTCTGCTGCATTTCAAAGTTGTTAACACTTGCCAAAAAGAAAAAAGGAGAAGTCTTTCCTGATGGTGTGTTGAGCTTGAATATGGGGATCACTATCTTTGACTCTGTAGTATGAATCCTCCAATTTTTTAGGATTAATTTGCAGTTACATGTAGTCTGGGTCCATCCAAAAGAGCTTTCTAGCACCACGCTGTAAGCATGTTCTGGATGGTCTATGAAATAAATAAATGCTTGTTATTCAATTGAATCTCACTCTAAGACATATGCATTCTGGACCACATATAGTTAATTCCATGGAGCAATTTTATTCTTTTAATCTGTTTGAACCCTAACTCATCTGCCTTTTTTTTTCATTTTTCAAATCCTTTGTGCTTCTGTGTTGCCTTTGTTAGTATTACAATAGCAGATTAACATAAATTTAACACACTGATTATTTCTCTTTTATAACTAGCTTGTAGCTACTGTTGTTCATTTGGATGATATATACTCTTACATTTTTGAGCTACTGCCACTTATTTAGCATCTCTGTTTGTGTCATGCCGTGTGTATGATTAGACACACTCTGGTCAGATCTGTCATTATCTCAACCCTTTGTGCCCCACGTTGGGCACAAAAAAGAACTGTCATAGTTTAAGCCCAGCCACCAACTCAGGCACGAAGCCACTCGCTCACTCCCCCCTCTTCCTCCCCCTGCTCCCATAGGGATGGGCAGGAGAATCAAAAGAATGTAACTCCCATGGGTTGGCCACTACTGCTACCACCAATAATAAAAATGATAAGGGAAATAACAAGGGAAGAGAATATAGCCACTCACCACCCACAAACCGATACCCAGCCTGACCCTGGGAATGATCTAGCCCTTCTGGGTAAACTGCCCCCAGTTTATATACTGGGCATGACGTGCTGTGCTATGGAATACCTTTTTGGTTAGTTTGGGTAAGGTGTCCTGTCTCTGCTTCCTGGCATGGCAGAGCGTGAGACTCATAAAGTCCTTGGTCAGAGTAAACATTCCTGAGCAACAAGTAAAATGCTGTGACCACAGCACCCAGGTCTTGGAAGGCAGACACAGGGACTGTGAGAACGAAGACCTTGGGACCACTGTAGGAGAGGATCTGGTTTGAGACCATCTTAAGAACCTGAACATGCACAAGTCCTTGGGACCTGATGAAATCTATTCACAGGTCCTGAAGGAGCTGGTGAATGAAGTTGCTAAGCCACTGTCCATCATATTTAAAAAAAAACATGGCAGCCAGGTGAAGCTCCCAATGAATGGAAAAAGGGAAATATAACCCCCATTTTCAAGAAGGGGAAAATGGATGACGTGGGGAATTACAGACCAGTCAGTCTCACCTCCGTGCCTGGCAAAATCTTGGAGCAGATTCTCCTGGAAGGCATGCTAAGGCACATGAAAAACAACAAGGTGGTTGGTGACAGCCAGCATGGCTTCACTAAGGGCAAATCCTGCCTGACCAATTTGGTGGCCTTCTATGATGGGGCTACGGAACTGATGGACAGGAGTATAGCAGGTGATGTCATCTACCTGGACTTGTGTAAAGCGTTTGTCCCACATGACATCCTTGTCTCTAAATTGGAGAGACATCAATTTGATAGGTGGACCACTGAGTGGATAAAGAAGTGGCTGGATGGCCGCACACAAAGAGTTGTGGTCAATGGCTCAATGTTTTCCAGCTGGAGGCCAGTAATGAGTGCTGTCCCTCAGGGATCAGTGTTGGGACCAGTCTTGTTCAACATCTTTGTTGATGACATGGACAGTGGGATTGAGTGCACCCTCAGCAAGTTTGCCAATGACACCAAGTTGTGTGGTTTGGTTGGTACACTGGAGGGAAGGAATGCCATCCAGAGGGACCTCAACACGCTTGTGAGATGGGCTGATGCCATCCTTATGAAGTTTAACCATGCCAAGACCCAGGTCCTACACCTGGGTCAGAGCAATCCCACGCACAGCTACAGGTTGGGCAGAGAAGAGATTCAGAGCAGCCCTGTGGAGAAAGAGTTGGAGGTATTGGTCAATGAGAAACTTAACATGAGCCTGCAGTGTGCGCTTGCAGCCCAGAAAGCCAACCATACCCTGGGCTGCATCAAAAGGAGCGTGACCAGCAGGTCGAAGGAGGTGATCCTGCCCCTCTCTACTCTGCTCTTGTGAGACCTCACCTGGAGTATTGTGTGCAGTTCTGGTGTCCTTAACATAAAAAGGACATGAAACTGTTGGAACAAGTCTAGAGAAGGGCCACGACGATGATCAGGGGACGGGAGCACATCCCGTATGAAGACAGGCTGAGGAAGTTGGGGCTGTTCAGCCTGGAGAGGAGAAGGCTGCGTGGAGACCTCATAGCAGCCTTCCAATATCTGAAAGGGGCCTACAAGAATGCTGGGGAGGGACTCTTCATTAGAGACTGTAGTGAAAGGACAAGGGGTAATGGGTTCAAACTTTAACAGGGGAAGTTTAGATTAGATATAAGGAGGAAGTTCTTTAATGTAAGGGTGGTGAGGCACTGGAATGGGCTGCCCAAGAAATTTTGAATGTTCCATGCCTGGCAGTGTTCAAGGCCATGTTGGACAGAGCCTTGGGTGACATGGTTTAGAGTGAGGTGTCCCTGCCCATGGCAGGGAGGTTGGAACTAGATGATCTTAAGGTCCTTTCCAACCCTAACTATTCTATGATTCTATGATAAAAACATTGGTGTTATCAGCACTGTTTCCAGTCTGAAAGTCAAAAACACAGAACTGTACCAGCTACTGAGAAGGAGAAAAATGACTGCTACTCCTGAACACAGGGCAGTATGAAACAGCTCTTCCCATGTCTTCTCATACAAAGTTTTACATATCTAATCCTACTGAAAGTAGCACTCAGGGCTTCTTTCTGCAGCATGGTAAAGATGATAGAATCATAGAATCACAGAATCCGGTCCTGAACACTGCCAGGGATGGAGCATTCACAACCTCCCCTGGGCAACCTATTCCAGCGTCCCATCACCCTAACAGGAAAGAATTTCCTCCTTATATCCAATCTAAACTTCCCCTGTTTAAGTTTTAACCCGTTACCCCTTGTCCTATCACTACAGTCCCTAATGAAGAGTCCCTCCCCAGCATCCCTATAACTAGAAGTAAAGCAGAAGGCATGAAAAATGGGGTGTTCATTTCAGGAGTACCCATGAAGAGTGAAGAAGTTCTTCCTGCAGCTCACATCTGAATTGGCCTTAGTGCCGACCAAGAATGGACTAAAAAAATTGTCTAAGGACATAGCAGGGAATTGCCCTTTAAACTACAGGAGCAGTGAAGTCCTGTCCTTTTGCTCCCGCCGGGGTGCTACTGTGCCCTGATGGAATTTCTGGTCAGTTTGGCCCCAAAGACAACACTGCTCAGCCTTAATTAGGTACTCTGCCTGCTCTAAGAATGTTAATGATTTGAACTATAAATATTATTGCCATAAAAATCCAGGTATTATATGTAAATTTAAATGAAGCTGTAGGAGACCTTGAAAAAACAAAAGGTAAATTAAAGCTCCTTTTCTTCCCACAGCTTCTGAATAATAAGAAAATCTTTTTCTATAGGACTTTCAGTTTGCATTTTGCCTCAACTGAACAATTCTCAAGTGTCTTTTAAAAGCTCACTGTAGTTATACTGGCCTTGAAAATATCACAGTACAGTCAGTGTGTCAAATCTGCTACAAAGCAAGTATGGAAGTGAACTTTGCCCACAAAGGGTGGGCATGATATGTAGCTAATATATCCAGTTTATCTGGAGAAGGTGAGAAGCAAGGCTTAGCATTTTTCCTATGTAGATGTACCAAAAAACCTCTCAGGCCGCCTATTCAAGGTTCTTCAGCCCTCAATATGCGTAATGATTTTCTCAACACCATGCAGGTGGAGACTTAGCTGTCTTCCTCTGTTCAACAGACAACTAAATATGACACCTACACATTTTAGGAGTTTTGTAGTGCTTTTTCTCATAAACTCCAGAATTGTTATTCATCAAATAAGTTACTCAAAATTCCAAGTTTCAGACAATGCACAGATATACAAACAACAAAACAACGTACCCTGTCTATCCGCCTTGGATTTTTATGTGTCATCCATTATGGGACTTCATCTAAATACCAACTATAGAACTGAGACAATCAGCAGCAGCTCTTCACATTGCTGTGATGGTCCACTGAGAGTGGGGGAGAGGTCTGCCTTCCCACAGGGTAGCTGGGAGCCAGTCTGTCTCAGAAAAATAACAGCCTCCTGGTCTGAAGGGAATATATCTATTACTGCAGTCTGCTTCCCTCTTTGAGACAAGAGTCTGGAGAAAACATTCACGTTAAGCATGATTTTTATTCTTTTTTTTAAGACTGATAATATATACAAAGCTTCGTGTTCCAAGGCTTAACCTAGTAACTGACAGAAGTTAGGCACATTGCACTGGGAGATTTCTCATGTATTTTCAATACATCTGGTACTGTCCAATACTGAAAACAGGATATTGGACTAAATGGGCAATTAATCTAATCCAGTACAGCAATTCCTATATGCTTCCTTCTCTCTAAACATGTGCCAATATAGAATTATAAACAGTGTTGGAAACATTTGAATTTGATGTACTGGAGGTCATTGGAGAGCACACAATTTTTCCATCCTCCCTCCCCATTCCACAAAACACAGTGCACTTTGTTTTCCCAGAATTAAACTCTATTTCATAAGAAACTGAGCTTTTACATAACTTGTTACTCGGAAAAGAATCAAAAAATCAAGCCTGTGAGGTTTAGATTGGTCTTTTCAACAGTTAAAAGCCAACATGGTAAAAAGTCCTGATTTCAAGAGTAAGACATATAACTCAGAGTTCAAGTAGTAAAGCGATCCGTTTTCAACAGAACAGCACATAGTAGCTCTGCAAACAAAGCTCTAAATTCTGACGATCATGCTAAAATATTTAATAGTGAATCTCTTCAGAGATTTCTGTTAGAACTCAATAGAAAAGACCCATCATCTGCTCACAAAATAAATGCAAATCCTCACAAGGCTGTATAACCATAATATGGCTCCAGGCATATCTTTGGTTCTTTCTTACTATTGGTTCATAGGAGAATCACCATACTCCATAATGCTCAGGGAAAGCTCTTTAAATGGCTGCTTTATTCAGTCTCTTCCAACACACTCATTTTTAAAGCATCACCTCATTTCTCTTTCACATTTAACATTTCCACCAGTGACTAAGATCAAGAGCTCACATCTTGGTGCATTAACACAATCAACAGGCAGCTTGTGATTTTCACATTGGTTTATAGTTTATAAAAACTAAACTGCAAGCTGAAAAAATAAATCAACACTGCACACTGTCAAGGTAAAGTCAGAAAGGAAATTATTTACAGCCTGTTCTCAAAATGAATTAAGCTCACTTATCACTTAAACCAGTGCTACCCACACCAGTGAAACCTACACCAGTGCTACGAAGAGCAGGCTGTCTGTCCTGTGGTGTTCTCTTTACACTGAACGCACACCCAAGATGGCAGCATTCTCAATCCCCCCAACACGCAGGACACACATTTGTGTGCCATAGTAACCTTTGGTTTGAAAATTGCTGTGATCTCCAAAAGACCAAAATGAGGAAACTCAAATTTAGTTTCCTTCTCTCATTGACTTGATATATCACTCATAGTTTTCCTGTCTACCCTCAATTTCTTACTTAGGTCTTTGGGATCACCTCTAGGACATGTGTTTTGCTATACAGATACAATGACCAGCACGGTGGCTTTATCCCAGCTGTGACTAGGAGTTCAAAATGAAATTTCAGAACAAAATACTGAAGAGCTAAAGGACATTTTTCAGCCAAAACTCAGAAACTGGACAGAGACTCTTCATCAGGGACTGCAGCGATAGGACAAGGGGTAACAGGTTTAAACTTAAACAGGGGAAGTTTGGGTTAGATATAAGGAAGAAGTTCTTTACTGTGAAGGTGATGAGGCACTGGAACAGGTTGCCCAAAGAAGTGGTAAGTGCTCCCTACCTGGCAGTGTTCAAGGCCAGGTTAGACAAATCCTTGGGTGACATGGTTTAGAGTGAGGTGTCCCTGCCCATGGCAGGGGGGTTGGAACTAGATGATCTTAAGGTCCTTTCCAACACAAACCATTATATGATTCTATGTTAAAGTTCATCTCAGTTTCACACTTAGAGAAATGAAAGAAAATTATTCAGCCTTCCTTCATCAGCCATGTTTTCTTACCCTTTGTGTTGATTCCCATGAGCTCTTTTCATATCATGTTTTAACACCTCTTTTTAAAACACAGTCTCAAACGGGATATTCCACACTTTCTGCTACATGAGAATCTTGACACAGTTTGTGCTACTTTAGTAGATCACTTAGAAACTATCCCTGCTGTGCGCAACCAAGAAAAATATACCAGACTTGGATTTGTCAGCTGGAGTCTTTGAGAAATTAGATGTGCAAATCCTGTTCCAATTGTGGTAAAACAGACAATAAAACTGACACTAACCTATAGAACATTGTTACAGGAATGAAACTTCTAGTCAGATTTTTAGGTTCCCTTTATTTGCATAAAAATCTTACTTCTTGGCTTCTATATTCTCATATATGTTTGCGAGTGCATTAGTGATGCCTGGGATAACAAAGTAGGACATGCAGTCAATCACACATTACTGCTGTAAATTAAAAAAATACACCAAATGCAAAAGTCAGAACCTAACAAAAGAGGACAAAAACTGAGAAGAAATAGAGGAATCATTTAGAAAGGAATGTGTGCAGTTATTAAACAGCTGCTACCCTTCTGTAAGACTGTATCACCAAGATACTTGTGAGGGTTCAAGCAGTCAATTACTATTAAGAAAAACAGTCTTGAAATTCTGAGGAGCTGATTAACTTTTGTAGGCTAGATTCTTTCCCAAAAAACTCCAGAAATACATTTTTTATTATATACTATTCATCATGAGTTCAGTTTTAATGTTTTCCAGACATTCAGTGGTAAGAAAATTATGTGGCTCTTGATACCCATGAATCTCATTTAAGGGAATAACTGGCAGTTAGGGAAGTTTGGGCATAATTAGTTTATGCTATGAAGACCAAGATAGCTTACAGAGGAAAAGCTGGGACAAGCTAAAACTGAATGTATGTATTGTCTCCCTGGCAGGTATGTGGGGGGATAGTATATGAATAAGGCAGCTACAGATGGTCTTTCTCATAGAATGCTGTTCCCCAGGTGCTGGGAAACAGTGTTTTAGAAACTACTACTGATACACCAAAAGAATCAAGTGGTTTTATTGGCAAACATGTTTGTCTGTAAAGAGCTGCCCTGGCAGAAGCCAGAGTTGGAAATGTTTATCAGATCGTCTTTTGACAAAACAGGGTTTGTTTGCCCCCACGCCCCCTTTTTTTTTTAACTGTCTTGCAATTACTTACATTCTTATCACCATACCACAGATGATCTTTGGAATAAAAATTGTGTCTCAAGTGGTCTCCTTTCCTTAACTGCCTGCAGATAAATCAATATATGGAATGAGAGATGTAGGCAGCATCTTCCAAGAGAAACAAATTGCCATTGTTACTTATAACATGCAATTAGTCATGCAAATATTAAATGCTCTTGAAATACGGTCTGTTTTATAAATGTTTCATTGTTAAGAATAGATGGTATTTAAAAATGCTGGTGGAGCAGTATGTTCTTGTTTGTCAATATAATATTCCCATATATAACTACAAAATTGTGTGCAAGCTGACCATTACTCTGGTCCATTAAGGAAATGGACTGCTAGTATTAAAAATACCATGACAAAACATTTATTTTCAACTATGGAATGAAAAATAATTCCAGTCTCTAAGTTACTTTCACTGCCTTTCTTTGACATATTTCATCTGGGCCCTTTAAGCAAACTCAAACTTTTTTCCAAGCCTTCCAGGAACAAATAAATAAAAAAATAAATAAAGTACATCAAGATTAAATGAGGGTCAGTTATTCAATTATCTTCATGTGCTTCCTAGGGTAAAAAAGAAAAAAAAAAAAGAAAACAGATTAATTGCATCTAAAAGATTTAGTCTGAGGTACAGGAAGAACTTTCTGTCACTAAAGCTGGTGACACTTTAGGGTAAGGCTGCCAAGAGAGGTCACATATTCTCCTATACTGTCTCTGCATGTGCCTGAAGTTTTCTAACAACTGCAGAGGAGATCCATACTGTGTCATTGCAGAGCACAGGACTCAGGTACTTCTCAAAATCCTTTCCAGCCTGACATATCTATTATTCTCTGCTTATATGCACCCTGGCTCTATAAGCACATTGCTGGACTGTTGCACTCACACAGTTGAAACTGACAGGGCTTGGCATAAGTATAGGATGCTGTCAAAATACTACTGCTTGCAGGACCAGAGCTTTTCTTTAACATTCCATTATTAAGACATACACAAGGTCTTGACACTCTTCAGCTTCCTGAGGTCATTGCAGCATCTTTTTGATTAACTGCTCAGTACTGCTTGGTTCTTTTGCAACTGTAAATAAAGACCTTCCTGAGTAATATCAAACACAGCTTCCATTTCCAGTGAACACAGCTGCATAGGAAATGGTGCTTAAAAAAATGGTGGTTATCTTATTAAAACAAGTAAAAACCCCAAACAACAGAAACGCCAAACAAATAAACAAAAACAACCAACCATATGTAGTGTAATCCACCTTCAAAAGACAGTCAAGAGCAGTTATCATGCTGATTACTACTTTGTCATCCTCTCTTAAAAAGCATTGCATCTTTCCACAGCAAAACATGACCTAATCTGAAGACATGAGAAGGTAGAGAAATTATACTTGGTACAGAAGTGATCACATTTTAGCCATATTCTGGGCTTCCAAAAATTGATGTATCCAGTTTGCCTTTTATTTTACTTTTAACTACAGTAATAAACTAGGCTGATGTCCTCAGGGAGATTTCTATAGCTGGCCCACCAAGTATTATTCCTGGGCACTAAAGTATGACTGCGCTCTACAGTACATACTCCCTTGTTTGCTCCGTTACCCAAAAAACCACATTTTTCCACTAGCCTGAGATAAAAATCAGGTAGTGGTCATGAGATCTGATGGGAAAATACACTTTATGTAACTAGAATTTTATGTTCAAGAAATAAAAGATACTGCTTCTCTGATGTGTATACAAAATGTAAAGGGTTAGTGCAAACAAATTAAAGAGTTTCCAAAGGACACTGAAATGGAAAAACTTTTAAGACTTTCAGAAGCTGCAGGGTGAGTTCTGGGAACATTATCTTCCCACTGAAACAAAAGCATTTTAAGTTTGAAATTTCCAAGTGGGTTGCTGGGGTTCTTTTTCCCCTCTGTACCAATGTCTGCTGAGTATAGAAGTGTGTGTACATAACGGGGGCCATTAGGGAGACTATTATTTGTGTAACCAATCAGTTTTCTTCCATTGCTACCGAAACACAGTTTGGTACTGAGCATATCAAACAACTGCTCTCGGTTCCTTTACTCTATTGACAGCTAACTTAAGCAGGATTTCATCTGACTAGAAATCCTGCCCATGTAATGCTAGAAGAGTCAGGCAAGCTTGACAGGCATTAGAAAGAAAATATCACTTCTTCAAAGGCACTACAATCAGACTAATTTTCTTAGACAAAGCCATAACATCCATGAAACTTCTGGTTTATTGAAGTCTAAACACAAGACAGGTACACCTAAACTCTATTTCAGACTACCCATGTGTCCTTGTTTAAGTCCAGTCAGTAACTCAGAACCACGTAGTCGCTCTCTCACTCCCCCCTCTTCCTCCCCCCCTGCTCCCGGAGGGATGGGGAGGAGAATCGAAAGAATGTAACTCCCACAGGTTAAGAACAGTCCAGTAACTAAGGTATAACACAAATCACTGCTGCTACCACCAATAGTAATAATAATGATTAGGGAAATAACACAACCGCTCACCACCCGCCAACCGATACCCAGCCTGACTCTGGCAGTGATCTAGCGCCTCCGGGCAACTGCCCCCAGTTCTACATCCTGGGCATGATGTGCTGTGGTATGGAATACCTCTTTGGTTACTTTGGGTCAGGTGTCCTGTCCCTGCTTCCTCCTGGCTTCCCCTCCTCCCTGGCAGAGAATGAGACTCACAAAGTCCTTGGTCAGACTAAACATTACTTAACAACAACTAAAAACATCGGTGTTATCAGCGCTGTTCCCAGGCTGAAAGGCAAAACACAGCACTGCACCAGCTACTAAGAAAGAGAAAAATGACTGCTACTGCTGAATCCAGGACACCATGACACTGCATTACAGGGTGGTCCTTCATTCTTCTCACTGCAGAGCATGGTATTTCTTTCATTTATTACATAGCATATGGTAAACAAGGTGATTTCTGGTGGTCACATAATTCTATGATTATAAATAACTCTCAGACAAGGATCAGGCTGCTTGGCCATGGGCCTGCACATATAAGAATAAGCAGCTTCACACACTGTAGTCTTTCTTCAATCATATAAGAGAAAAGCAGAAAGACTGGACAAAGTTTTATTCCTACAAACACAGAGGAACACAGACTCTTTAGCCAATATGGACAAAGGTTCAGGAACTTCCCAAGAGAAATTATCTAATTCTTTCCTAAAAAAAGTGCTGTAATACCCCCTGCCCCTCATTTGGGACGAAAATCTGTTTCCGTGTGATATTTAAATTCTGTGGTTCTTGTCGCTTCTCTGATTTTAGAAAACAAGTTTCCTAAACTGACTCAGATAAAGGCTTCATCTGTTGCCTTTTCTTCCTTTAATACTGCAAGGTTTCTTCTCTCCCCAACCCAGCTCTGAATATAATCTAACATGTCACCTGCTACTTGGTCTATTTACTTTTTAGCTTGCTCCTAATTTTAGATAATTCACCCATCTCCTTGACAAAGCCACATTTCTTCTCTTCTTTCTCTCTAAAAACAACACCACCACCACCACCCCCCCCCAGTAAATAAGCAAGTTTTATTTTGTGGGTGGGGGGGTTTTGCTGAGTTTTTTATTGTTGTTTTCAAATAAAACAAGTGTCAGCTGTTTTTTTTCATTCTCCATTCTCAACTCTGTTCCAGGCTCCCCAGGGAACCAATTTCCCACATACCTACACACCACTGTCAGTATATTTTTAAAACCCTTGACCTCAGGTTGGAATGTACCACATGGCTCTCCATGTTCAGTATTCATATTTACTCTCAATTATCTTTAAAACAGATTTGTTTATACAGTCAGCTGTATGTTGAAAGCTGCATACTTGTTGCTTACATCCTGCCTTGAGCCTTTTTCCCCACAATGGTGTCTGCTGTTCTTTTGCCCACACGCTTAGCACAATTGGGGTGGACGTCAGCTGCAATTCTTCTAACTGCTGTCCCACTCTTGTGCTGTAAACTGATGAATTCTAATCAAAATACCTTGGGGCATTTTACAGTCTCTCAAAGTCACTTTTGTGTTACTTCATCTAGTGCTCTCTCTTAACAAGAATTTCAAATTGGATGATAGCACTAGAAGGTTTTACTCACATACAAGCAGTACCCATTTTCAAGCCTTATTAAATCATAAAGCACTTGATTCATTTCCAAGGATTAGGTCCAAAACATCCTCTGGCTATATTGACCATTCAACAAATTGCATTATGAAAGTAGCACTACACTAGAGTAGCTCTAAAAGCCCGCCTTCCTTGGGTTTTGCACGGTTATTATTCTAATCAGTATTGGAGTGATGCAAATCCCTCATGATCAGTCTCCAAGGTTTCTTTTAGGTGCTTTTCTTATCACTACAAACATTTCACAAATACTTTTTGTGAACAGCCTTCAGGGTCTGTAGCAACCACCAACCTACTCATCATCAGTTTCTTTCCATATTATCTCTGGTTTATCTTGTGAAATTTTTTGTCAATATTAATGCTTGACAGAGTCAGTTTTGTGTTTTAAATCTCAAACCCCTAGACCTTTCCTGGTTAGTTGCCTAGATATCACACTCCTTAAAATGTTTAATAATTCAAAAAACATGATAGGCTACTGAAGACTAACAAGCCTCCTTACCAGCCTGTCTTACCAGTCAGACACCCATGTGGTTTGTATGGGAGAGAACTCCCTTTTAAACATAGAAACACAGAATGGTTAGGGTTGGAAAGTACCTTAAGATTGTCTAGCTCCAGCCCCCCTTCCATGGGCAGGGACACCTCCCACTAGACCAGCTTGCTCAAGGCCCTGTCCAACCTCACCTTGAACACTGTCAGGGATGGAGCAGAAAAACAAAATCCAGTGCTTTATTAAATATTTAAGTCAGAATATTTTAATTCTGAAAATAAAATGTTTTTTCCTTGCCAGAAAGATGTGCAGTCTGACTCTAGTCAGGAGTATGGCTTTTTTTTTCTTTACATTGATAAATTCAGAATTCCAATTGAAAGAAAATCTATAGTCTCTATAGCACATAATCAAAGCAAAAATTCTCATCCCTTTTCCTCCTTTTCTTGCAGAAATGCTTCCTTTAACATGTTTCTAGAACACGCCATGAAAATACATACTGTCATTCAAATCTGTACCTTGATGCAGGTCTACAGTATGACACCCACCACAACCCGCAAATTAAGGTTCATTATAACCTGTCTACTGCAGGGGTTAAGTCAGTTAAAATCCAATGGAATTTCTATTTGATTCTCTTGATGGTGTGACAAATTGAGGGAAAAGGCAGAGGCACATGAATGGTGCACTAATTTTAATCAACTCTTTCCAAGTGTGTGAATGTCAGAGAATGATTGGATCTCAAATTTCATCATATGTGTGAGCATTGCTTTATTGTGAACATTTACATTAACAGTTTAATCCCTTTAGGAAAAGAAGACAGAAAATTGGTTTCAAAATGTTCCCTTCATTAAATCTGCTGCAATTTCACTTGAAATAAAAGGCACAGTCTGAGGTAGCAAGAACCTAACAGATGAACTGTTAGAAACATTAGATAAGGACCTCTCAACCCTTAAAACGAAAGAAATTGTATTCTACATTTCCCAGCGGAATTATTGCAACATTTTAACATCATTTGGGGGAATAGAGTTTTAAGTATAGGCTGGCAACGTGTGTCACATGTTTAAAGAAAATCAGCCACAAAATAAGGAGCTTAAAATGTGCAAGGAAACTGCATCCATACACAGCCGCTCAGGTTTTTTTCTGAACTCTTTCCTACCCTTTATGGTAGCTTATTCACAATACTTCACTGTGCTGGGAAACAGAACAATGTTGTACCACCATGGGAAATTTATCTCAATTTTGTGCTTCAGCAAGTTCCCATGTAAGAGGAGATCTTGTAAGACTGCCTCAAGTCTTGCTTTCTTACATCTCATCCACTTAGTGTGTCCCACACTGGCAACAGAGACACATATTGCACTTTTCACTGTTGTGTGAACATCAGCAACATGCAACACAGGCATCTGCACTGGGTACAATACCAGATGTCAAGTGCAGAGTTTCCTTCTGGAAATACTGCTTCGGAGGAAGCTTTTCTGGAAAGCAGAATTTGTAGCATTTGCATAAATTAGATTTGTTCATGCTTACCTCAGTCCTGATTAACTACAATTAGTTAATGCGGCTGGTGTATGCTCTGTAACCTGCTTGTGACTATGCCCTCCATCTTCCCCAAACCACATAAACAGCAAACTATTAGCTTACTAGAAATATCTACAGTTTCAACCTTAGGGTTAAGCAAATTCACATTATCTCAGATCTGCTGTACACAACAAATATATACGTAGGGACTACTGTAACTTAGGAGAGGTACTTGTTACTCCATTTCAGCTACTGAGGAGCTGATAGGGGTTTAGTCCTTTCCCTGAAATTACTGTATTCCTAAACTTGATTCTCTCAGATGCCAAGACACTTTGGGATGGCTCACACTCTCTCCAGTTCTCACAAAAGCTAAACTAAGGAAATTTTGATGAAGCTAGTCTATATTTTGATGAATTCACACTTTCAATCATAGAATACTTCATTTAAAATTTCTAAACACACCTGAAGGCAAAACACTTCAAGCAGTTTAAAAAGTTTCTTCTGTAAGTACAAATTAAGGATAAACACCTTACAGACATCCTTAGCTTTTTCATTCTAACAATCTAGCATTTTGAATTAAAAGCATGGTGATACTGAAAGAATGGCATTGGTAAAGTATACCTTATTGATGAAATGTCCTTTTGTCTTCTCTACTCAAATTTCCAATCTATTTCTTTTCTTTCTGTGCAAACCATTTACACGTTATTAGAACAATCAGAATTATTTTTAAAAATACATTGGCAAAAAATGCCTACATGACCCACACAGAAAAGTTACAGAGAAGACTTAAATACTAATCTATGCATGGATTAAGTGGTAGAGTAGAAGATTGATGTACAAAGAAGGAGTATTTGGTAGCTGTATCTTCAAAAAATGAATCTTACAGAAGCAACATTAAAAGTAGCAGCACACAGGCAGCCTTACACTCCTCCAGTTTCATTGCCGTGATAATGATTCAGAAATAAAAAAGTAAGAGTCTACTTACATTAGTAACTGCCACCATAGAGGTGGCCTGATAAACCCCGAATGAGAAGTAATAAGTAACCTGTTGGAAACTCCCCATGTCACACACCTCTGCTGCCTCTTGACTAAAAGGAAACAGGGCATGTTATCATTCTTGATTATCATTATCACAACAAACACTCATTACTTTAAATCTGGGAATGTTAAAAATTTTTACTGACCCATTTTATTGTATGACACAGGTGCAGAATTATACTGATAACAAAACCATAGAGAATGCTATTGAAACTAAATCAGGTTTTCCATAAGCTCATTCTTGACCTACCCACTGACATCAGTTGTTTAAAAAAAACAGTCACAGAGAGAAAGTCAATTTGTGCAGGTGGAAATGACACAGAAAACAGAAACACATGCTATTCTATTCTCTTTGGTGGGTGACATTTCCACATTCTGCATACTGAAAAGGAACTTTCTAGACTCAGTCTTCACCTGCAAAGATACAATGGCTGTGAGAAAGTCCAGAAAACATTCCTCAGGACCAAGTTCCTATTAGGAGGCGGCTGCACAAAACAATATGCAGAAAACCCATTTAGCTTGGAACAGCATAAAAGCTTCAATGCAACTTAATTCCACAAAGTACACAGGGAAACATTTGAACATTTTCTTATGTTCTAGCAAAGCATATGGTTAAAGTTAAGCATTTGCTTTTGTTCTTTCCCAAACTACAAAGCAATGAACAGACTAGAAATAGATTCCCTTTTTAGACTTCACATGTGTCCTAATAATGAACACCAAGCCATGCCCTCTATGACTATTGAGTCTGTTCATCAAATACCTCTAAGGAGGTATCCCAAAGTAGGACTGCAACTCTTTAAAATAGTAATCCGAAAATCTCCAACATACCGTCAGCTGAGGAGCTATACTAGTTGCAACCATCAAGAAACAAATTTAACAAAAATCCTCATAGAAAATTTGCTGCAAAGAGGACATTATTTAAAAAGAGCTTCATATAAATTGATTGTATTTTATCTATTCAGTATTGTTTTTTAGTGCCAGAAGTCCAGCATTACGTCAAAAATGCCTGGGTCTCCGCTTATACAGACACCTAGTCAAACAATTAGGAAACTAATCATTAAAGAGTTTAAGGCAGAAAACAGACGTCCCAGCCAATTTTGTTAGAGCTGGGAGCCTCTGAAGAGAGACATCTGGATTGTTTAGCTTGCTTATTTCTGCAGCACCAGAGATCATTTTTGTTACTGTGTTTTGAAGCAGTAATTTCTGAATGATGACGCTGGCAGAACTACAAAGAAAGAATTACACTAATCCAATCTGGATGTTCCTAACAGAAGTAAGGCTGTCTTCAGATTTTCACAGGTCAAGCAGGATTTAAACCCTCCTCTATTAGTAAAACAGAAAGACAGTATTCTTGGACTTTTAGAAGTGTCTTTGCCCAAAAAGGCACATGACTTCAGAGTGGGTAACTGTTTCATCCTACAAGGGGAGCTCAAGGAAATAATTTACATAGATTGACTGCCAACAATAAATTGCTTTAAGCAGATAAAACTCATTCTAAATATTTGTGAAACAATAACCTTGCTAACATAGAACTCGCCAGGGCCTGTCCATGTACATAAACTTTCACTGTAACTGATAACTAACTGTCAAAGAGCAATATCATCACAGTAGTCATGAACCATAATTTTGCACTAAGATCAACCTTCCAGTTCAAGAGGTCTGAGTGTTGATTCAGATCTCTGGATCCACAACACAGACTTTTGGGTTTGGTTGTAGTTCTTGAAACCCAAGGAGCAAAAAAAACCCAAGCTAAACCCAAGGAAAAAAAAAAAACAAAAAAAACAAAACCAACCAAACAAACAAACAGAAAAAAAAACCACATACTTTCAGTTTTGATATTACCTAGTGCAGCTTCAGGAACTATTGAATTCTCAGTTTTTTTCTAGTTAGAGCTGTCACAAGAAGAGCTTACAAAACACTCGTTCTGCAGTCAAGAACACTTACAAAAGACCGGGTTTAACCCAAACCCAACAGCCAGAATCCAGTTCAGGATCTTACCCAGAGACTGGTTAAGACCTTAGCCTAAAGACCATCCTTCCCAGCTGCGTTGCAAACAATGAAGAAAGGCACCTACCCCAATACTTGCTTTTGTAACTTAATATTCAGCAGGCTGCCTACAAAAAAATTAAATAGGTTGGAAACTAAGACACAAGTATTCAAAATGAACACATAAGACAAAGTGATAAAATTAGATTCCACAACAAATGTGGTTGCCACCATTTTGTGAGTCAGCCAAGATAGTGATGGAGCATCAGCCTCACCTTCAAGAAAACAAGGTCAGCAACAGCTTACTTATTCTAAGATTTCTCCTACAGTTTAGAATGTATTTCTTAAATATCAAACTGACAGCACTTTACTTTGCTAGTATGGAAAAATTTATTATATTTGCAAGAGAAGTATTTTCTTGACAGAAATAGCATCCCACTCAGCTTTCTTAAATTTTCTGGTCCTTGAAGTAAACAAGTGTCTATCTTGCCTATGCTTTCCCTCATTAGAAGACTCTAAGTAGCCACCAATTCAGTACAACTCTTTTAGACGAAACTAAGCTGCAAATCATAAGGAAATGACCAAGGTTTTTCTGTTCTGTGGTGCATCTAGCTCACTAGAACAATCACTTCATGAGTGCAACTCTGAGTACCAACATGGTAAATTAATGGTGGAATTAGTGAGAAGCAAACATCAAACTGTCAAGGACAGGTCTGAATTTTAGGAATTAAATATTTTCTTTCCGATTACTTCTGCTGATCATTAAAGGTAAGACAAAACTGGCTTTTGAGGGTGCATTTTTCACATTTGAACTATTCAAAGTTATTGAACAATAGTATCTTCCTATGCATTGCAAGGATGACATTAACTGTAAATCCTTTGTGTTCAGTGCACGCCAAAAAAAAAGAGAAGAAGCAACAGGAAGAACAAAGTAGGAAGTTGTCCCATTCACGTAACTTCTTCAGTGCTCTTGTGCAGTGGATAGCAATGGCTGGTAACTCATGAAGTAGATGGAACCAGAGAATATATCCTCAGAGGGGAGTAATACAAATAATAAAGCTCCCTTACAGCCCTTGGTATGGTCCCCAAATCTGGAAACCCAGAGGAAAGAGCAATTACTGCTAAAAACACATGTATGGATAGAAAAGAGGGGAAACTCATGGTTAATAGGCAAAGCCATGGAGAAGCCCAAGATGACCTTTCATACACAGCCTTCCCCACCTTGACAAAGCTAACTTGGTCTCTCTATCAGTAGGGAAGCTTCTGCCATTGAGTGCAGCTAGGTAAGTCTGCACAAACTCTGCTCCCTTAATGTCCAGTCTCTGTCTAGACAAAAACTGACATTAGTTGAGAGAAAAAGCTTACTAGTATAACATTACTAAGACAACTATACTTGTTCACATCTGGCTCACATCTGGCCAAGTAAAACCACAAGCAGCGTAAGCATATTGTCATCTGCTCTGCTACATAGGTGTACCAGTAAACGTTGCTAAAGAAAGCTTCTTTTCTGCCTACCTAATTAGGTTATTAGCCATTGTAGGGCTCAGGATGCAATTAAATAGGAAGCCAGTGGCTTTAGTCACTTCTGATTTTGCACCCATACAACAAAAATTAAAACCAAAAACTTTCAAAGGTGCTTAAATTGGAAACCTTTAAAAGTTTCAATTTTCAGTCACCAGATTTCCCTACCAGCACACAAGCCAGCACAACTTTAAGCTGTATAATTAGGAGATATTAAAGACCTGGAAACAGATGAGAAAAAAGACAACGAAAAAAGCAGAAGATGCTATACCACATTGAAATATGATCAGAAATCTAACCTCAAGATTCCCATTACCTGTGACCACCTCAAAAAACCCCTCAAATGAGTAGTTATACAATAGTATGGCATTGAACTTGAATTCAGTGGAAAGCACAACCAAAAAAAACCATACACACCAAAAGCCCACTCCAGCACAAAAGGCAAAGTTCTCCCTCATCAACAGGAAAACTTCATTCAAGCTCAACAGCAGCTGGATCAAATCTGATCAGAAAAAAAGATAATATTCTTAATCTGTTCTGATGTCCAGTCTAGTTTATCAGAAAAAAATCAAACTGCTTTTCACCAGAGTAGATGTCCAGGTAGATGACATCAACTGCTCTACCCCTGGCCATCAGTTCCGTAGCCCCATCAGAGAAGGCCACCAGATTGGTCAGGCAGGATTTGCCCTTAGTGAAGCCATGCTGGCTGTCACCAAGCACCTTGTTGATTTTCATGTGCCTTAGCATGCCTTCCAGGAGAATGTGCTCCAAGATTTTGCCAGGCACAGAGGTGAGACTGACTGCTCTGTAATTCCCCGGGTCATCCATTTTCCCCTTCTTGAAAATGGGGGTTATATTTCCCTTTTTCCAGTCATCGGGAACTTCACCTGACTGCCATGATTTTTCAAATACGATGGAGAGTGGCTTAGCAACTTCATTCACCAGCTCCTTCAGGACCTGCGGATGGATTTCATCAGGTCTCATGGACTTGTGCACGTTCAGGTTCTTAAGATGGTCTTGAGCCAGATCCTCTCCTACAGTGGTTGCAAGGTTTCATTCTCACAGTCCTTGTGTCTGCCTTCCAAGACTTGGGTGGTTTGGTCAGAGCCTTTGCCAGTGAAGACCTAAGCAAAGATGTCATTAAGAACCTCAGCCTTCTCTGAATCCAGGGTAGCCAGTTCTCCCAAGAGCTTCCTGAGGGAGCCTATGTTCTCCCTAGTCTGTCTTTTATTTGCAATGCAACTATCGAATCCCTTCCTGTTATCTTTCACATCCCTAGACAAGTTTAATTCTAACTGGGCCTTAGATTTCCTAACTTGGTCCCTAGCTTCCCGGACAGCATCCCTCTACTCTTCCCAGGCCGCCTGTCCTTGCTTCCACCTTTTATAAGACTCTTTTTTCCTTTGAATTTTCCTCAGCAGCTCCTTATCCATCCAAGGAGGTCTCCTGGCCCTCCTGCTGCACTTCCTTCTGGTTGGGATGCAACACTCCTGAGCATTTATTATAGGAGCTGGCAACTGACTAGGAGTGCTGGGATGGAATGATGCCCCCCTCCCCCAACACATCTAGTTTAAAGCATCCTTGACCAGTCTGGCAAGCCTCCTACCAAAACCGCTCTTCCCTTCGTCAGACCAGCTCCACCAGCCCCCAGTAGACCCGGAGTACTAACTTAAGTCCCGTGTTCAAGACAACCAAACCCCTGACTATGGCACCACGCTTCTAAACATTTATTAACCTGGCTGATCCTCCCAGCTTTTTTGGGGTCCTCCCCTGTATCCTGGAGAATTGACGAAAAGACAATCTGAGCTCCAGAGCCCCTAACCACCTCTCCCAGGGCTCTGTAGTCCTTCTTTATGTTCTCCAGGCTACTGCTATCTATATCACTAGCACCCACATGGGTGCTAGAAGTGGGTAATAGTCAGTGGAGCTTGCATATCTTCTGTCAGATCCTGAAGAAACATAGCTGTGTCTAATATAAGCTAAGTAAAGTAGATGATCAATGTAGAAAAACTCACAAAAGATAGTGTCCACTAGGCACTCTAAGCAACCAGACAAAAATGGTATATTGGCCCCCAGAATTCTGGATGCAACATGCAAATCAGCTCCACGTAGCAGAGTTAAAGCACACAAACCTACTGCAGTTTCTACCAAAGGTACCATAAGAGCCACAATACTGAGCTGATTGGAATGGCAAAAAACCTAGAAGCTTCAAAAGCCTAGAAAGTCTGGAATAATGAACAAGAAATTATGAGATGGGGGAAGCTGGGGAAGGCCTGTGGAATAGGAGGGGGTATCTAAAGAAGGTGGCAGTGTAAAAAGGAAGGAAGATGCATGACGTTTCTCTAATAAGCTGAATGTGTTTAACTTCAAGTTCATTATTTCTGCACACTGTCAATTCTATGAGCCTATACATGATGGTCAGCAGGCACTTAAGGCTTTTAAGCTGAAAACAAGCAGCTTTCCATTTCTCCTCCTACTCCTCCACCCCAGAAATAAGCTCATGTGTGCTCTAGCCTTACTGGAAGAGTATTAAAAAAATATGCAGCAGGGGGCTGGGGGGAAGACAGAAAAAAGATAAAGTCCTCCACTGCTCACATCAGAGAAACAGTGGCCCATGAAACACACTGGCCACAAAGCTAGAGAAAGAAATTCACATGCACATATTCAAAATTCTTTCAAGCCAAGCTATCCAGATGTTTCTGCACATCTGCATGTTAGTAATGTTCTGTGGGCAGAATGCAACAGACCCAACATGCCTGTCTTGCTGTGCAGAACATCTGCAAGAAAATGAAAAGCACAAGCATAACTCACAAGAGCTAAAATTAACTTCTCTTGTGCATGCTTTATAACTAAAACTCAGACAACATGCATGAAAGAAAAGGGAAAGGTAACCCAGATGAATACAGCTAAAGAAAGAGGAAAATCTATCCTTGCATTTGTTTTCAGTTTGGATTGTAATTACAATTAATTTTTTCTCTTGTTGTTCTCAGAAACCCATTTTCACATTCTCTCCGCTCCTCTTTTTGTTCTGTAGATTCCTGATTTATGCTCCTTCACAGAGGAACTTAATCAGTTGGAAAACTTCAAACCACAAAAACTCTAAAAAATGAAATGCACAGGCTGGAATAGGAATGAATGGCTCTGCTCAAAGAAGTTCTGATCATGCAATTTCTGTCAAAAGACATTCCAAGGAAACTTGCTCATTTTAATGACATTTTTGATGGCAGATTTGGCGAGACCAATGATGAAATTTTCACTCATTTTCAGAGTTTCAGAGTGAAACAGGTATTTTCCTGGAAACTGCAGCTTCAGTACAGCTTCAGTTCACACACACAGAAAGATCCATTTTGTTCTGCTGTAAAGCTAAATACGCTTTCAAACATTAGAATTTGTTCTCTAAGATGTGTTTCTATTATCTGACCCACAATCAGCTTTCTGAAAAGCACAGACTTGGGTACTTGAGCATGACAGGACTTCCATGAATCCCAGAAGAAAATCCAGGAATCTTCATTACTAAAAGTAATTGCTTAGATAGATGCTCAATTTGTAGGCTTTTATGTTTATGAGAACAGCACCAGAGCTTTGTATCACCCACTATATGAAGCAGTTAAATGAGCAGAGTTGAATCTTTGCCTGATGTTCCATGAACTTGAACAAATACGTACTGCTGCACCTCTCCTAAGGATCTGTTAAGAAAGCATGTTCCTCTTCAGATCTTCCTCAACTGCAGGCTTTTTCAACTAAAAACTCCCCAAGACACTATAATCTTCAGAGCTCAACTAGTGATAGCAACAGAGAAAACCTGAGCCCTTACAACAGGAGCATTAACTCATTAAGGTTTTCCAGGTATATTTTGTGTAGAAACTGTCTCCATGGCCAGAAGTAATGAAAACAATTTACTCTAGGAGAAAAGCTTACAAACTTATTCCAACATATCAGAGGGAGCATGAGTGAAGCCCAAGGCTGTTTCTACACCTGTCCTTTGGGTAAACAATCCTCTTATCAGCTGCTATCAGCATTAAAATGATACTCTGCTGTAACAACAAGAGATTTGCCTTTTAAGTGGCTTAGAAACAAGCTCTTTTTTCAGCAGGGAGTTTTCCAAAGGGAGCTTCAAGGCTAAGAAACCAGCCCAAGCCAAGGCCTCACGGGTTATTTAGAAAAGCCAAGTATGCTCAGATAAAGTAGATGCCCCAAGAGGACATATGGCGCAATAAATGCAACAGTGTAGCAGCAACACCAAGAATATTAACCACACCAATAGCATGAAAAGTTACTGATGGCAGGTCTTCTAACTACATCATCTTTCACAAAAAAAAAAAAAAATATATATTTTAAATGAAAACCCAGATGCTTAAAGGCTCGAGACAAAGCCTACCAGAAAATTCCCACTACCATGACCTTTGGACTACCAGGTCTTCAAACTAGAATTATCGCCATCTGTTGTATGTCTTTAGAAACTAGAACAAGCACCTCTCCTCCTGCCATCGCACTTCACTTCTCATCGGATCTTGTTGAAATCAGTCCTCACCTGTAATTCACTTTCCAGTCCTCCTCAGCACACATCTTTCTCAGCTTCTCAATTTTCAGCCCTTCACTTCCACAGTAAAACTCCCATCTCCCCTTACCCCATTTTCACCTCATTTTCGTCTTCCTGTGAATGTCTCCCATGAGTTTCTTTCCCATAATTTACAAGTATTTCAAGCTCTTGTTCTTTACAAAATCTTTCATCTCAACTACCAGTTAATATCTATTTTAGAAAAAAAAAAACAACCCAAAGCATTAACTGTGCTGTGCAATCAGCTCATGAGCCAATCTAATACTCATTATTAAGCTCTCAAATACACATCTTTATTTTCCCTTATGAATCCTCTCATGGCTGACATGCATTTCCTGTAATTTTTGTGACCATGCCAGTGTGTGGTGCGTGACAACAGCCTGCAGCCGCGTCTGCCTAGAGCTGCATCATTGTTTTGTTTGCCCCTGTTTGTTGCCATTTTGTACTTAACACAGACTCATTACAGCAAGGACACCCTGTTCTGTGTTTGTATAACATCTAAAACAGCAGGATTCTGGCCCATGACTAGGCAGTACGGAAACAAAAAACTACAACTCAGGCACGGTTTCAATAAGGGTTTCAGCACAATCATCATCTTCATGGTTAGCCAAGCTGTAGGACTTTGGTAATGGGAGCCATCATTTCTAAAGCGGTTGCACACATCCTGACAGGAGGCTGTCTCTTAAACCAACTTGCCATTGGGCAAAAGGAAAGGGGAAGGGGAAGGAAACTGTTCTTCCAAGAAAAGGACAGGCATATTTATTTGCCAAAAGTCAGTCTCCCAGTGTCAACAAAACGTCAAATACCCACATAACAACAAGTAAATGTAGTATGAAGGAGTACCACGGTAATATTGACAGGTGGATGAATACAACCTCAAGCCTGCTCTTCAGAGGCAGGTAATGAAACTCTGATCACATTAACAAGGGGAGAGATATCAGAATAACTACTAATCCAAAATGAGCACCACTGCTTCTAGCAGACCTTTGATTATTATGACATTGCCAAATTATGTTGGTTTTAGTATGTTTCATGATTTGGGGGATTATCTTTTAAGTAATTCCTGCTGTGTGTTATTGCCATCAGTGCCTGAGTTTTTACATAAAAAAAAAGAATTACTGAAAAAGCTTAAGGACATGAAAATGAAAACAGAAGGCAGAAAATAAATGGTATATAACATTTATTTACTTGGAGGAGGAGGAGAAAGGTAAGAGGCACAATGATTTGGAAGATTTTTTGACCCTGACCGTGGCAGGGGCTTTGGAACTAGATGATCTTAAGGTCCTTTCCAACCCTAACTATTCTATGATTCTATGATCTCTCAACAGTTCTGACTGCGTCAGGTCAAAATTTATCAGAAAGTCTTTACTAAAATCTCCAAGATCTAATAGTTTCACTGTCCTTTTCCTTCAAAAAGCTTCAATCAAAAACAGCCCAGAAAATTAAAACTTGAAGGAAAATAAAGTTTGATTTTGGGTTGGGTGTGATAGTGAAGAGGATCTGGGAAGATTCCAGGGAAGAGCTGTAAGTGCGTTGAATATATAAACAACACTTACAAACAGAATTATCCTAAAGGATGCTGAATTCCCACAGTTCCTGTCTCATCACTAGCCTGTGTTTCTTCTCCAGAAAATTTTGTAATTTCCCCCTGGTTTAATTATCCCCTTAACTGAACCAGTTTGTCAGTATGCAAAGGACAAATAAAACTAGTCATGGGCAATAAAGCCTTGCAAATCTTCTATTGTACTGCTTCAACTCCCTATCATCCCTCCTAATTTTTAATTGAATATTGCCATTAAGTGGTTCCCTTTAATACGCAGTCAGTGAGGCTTCTTTAGCATGCAAACTCCTGTACTCCCAGAATAAGCATTACTGACATGACATTTCTAATTCTAACTATTTTAATTCTTTTTAACAGTCATTAAAAATAGAAGGATTTTCAATATTCAATTAAGAAATAGGGGAATAGCCTAAGAAAGAACCTTAGCAAATACACTGACGGTATTCTCAAATATTAAAAAACTGCTGGCAGAGGAAATCAGCATGATTTCTAAAGCTGCTTTCCGTAACTGCTGCTAGAGATAGCAGGATAAGCTGTTGTAATCCTAGGTCTGGAAGCAGGGATACTAGATCTTTCAAACTGCTGTAGGCAGTAACCAGGAGACCTTTCCCCCCTCCTTCCCCATGCTTTAAACCTGTTTCCAGCCCACTGGAGTGGGAAATACATGCAGCAATACCACAGCCAGTTTTTGCCACCAAACAGATGGTGACTGCTGGAAGCCAGTAACACAGATCCTAGTCACTGAAACTTTATTGGGAGTGCCCACCAGTGTGAATAAATGTCTTTAGATAGACTAATTAAAAGGACTCTTTTCATTAGTTAGGACCATCTGTTCGGCCACAGACCTGGTGGAATTGCATACAGGTGGACATTCCTAGGCTGGAATCAGCAAAAAGAGTGTCTCATGGCTTGTAACGCTATTGTGCCCCAGTAACAGACTAATGAGGCTTCACACAGCATGTTCCTTCAGTCTCTGTTCACAGAAAGATTTTTACCCCTCTCACCCCCTCACCTTGATAGATAGTGTCCATTGTTGAGCACCAGTCTCAAAAGCAGCTTAGTCTTCCTGGCCAAATGACCAAATACTTATGGATTGTCACAAGCCTGTACCCTCACATAGTTATCCTGGTGCTTGCATCCAGCAGCAAAAGGGAAAGAAACAAAAATTACTTATTTCCCTCCTTGTCCCTAAAAAACATACAAAAATTACTGAGCCTGTAAAAGCTCAGGAAAAGTCTACAAAAATGAATGTGAAATCCATGACAATGAGCTTTGGGGCAGAGAGGACAGTAGTACAAAACACTTCCAAGCTTTTGCTTGAAATCAAATCCTTCACAAAGCACAAGGTGATTTATGTAAGACTCAGCACTAAAGCCCTACACACTCTGATTCAACCTTCTTTTGAAATCCACATACACGTGACGACAGTGCAATGGGCCAGACTTGCAATTTTACATTAGTTCTTACCTGCCCCTCACCCTCAGCCAGTACACTCAGCACCCCTCAGTGCTTACACGTGATTTCATATTCAAAGTCATTCATAACAGAACTCCTGCTGAAGACTGTATCTTCCAACTCTTAGGGCTTTAAACAAGCCAAGCCAGCTTAGCCCTAGAGAAGGTAAAAGCTTACATGTAAACACCAAGTCGTGGCTGTGAATCATTCCTGACGATTGCTTACATGGCCTTGCATGGCAGCTTCTAACAAGGTACATTTTAACTGATGTATGCTTTTCTCAGGCACCCATACTTCTCAGATGAACCAGAAGCTGTACAAGAATAGATGGGTTAAAAATCCCAGTCTAAGCATGTTAATACAAGTATTGGTCACTACAATTCGCCTGTACTATCCTATAGGCTGCCAAGCCTTTGTGAGGTAAGAGCTGAACAGAGGAAACTTCATTGCTAAGATAAAGTTCTGAAAGAGAAAATTTTCAAGGAAACGGTTGTTTCAGGCCTTAGTGTACAGAAAAGGTCACCAACAGTTTATTTTTCCCCCTTTTTATATCACCTATAGACGGTGAAACAGTAAGGACAACACAGACATCCAGGAAGCTGGCTAGACAACATATAAAGGGCTTTAAAAACAGCAGAAAGACTAATATGCTACTATTTACAATATTTTGTGACTTTAACCTAATCATCGTGGTTTATTGTTTCCTCATTTTATAGCTCTGCTCTTTCAAGAGAGCCAGCAGCCAAGATTTCTTCTCTGCTGGCCAAAGAAGCAGCCAAGTGACTGCTTCACAGCCAGTATCAGTTACAGAGCCATAAGGAGCCAATATGAAGTAGTGAATGCACAAGGTAGCAGCTGATGCCCTTCTGCTGAAAAATTAGACTTGGGTTTTAGGCACCTAAGGATTTTTTTAATATATAGACTTTATTCATTCTGCAACCCAATTTGAAATTATTTGATCAAATTTGGACTTAAATTAGGGCAGCCAGTGGAACTAAACTAATTTATGCCAGCTGAGGAACTGACTGTATTTTAATACTATATTCTCTTGGTTTTGTGTAAGCATAAACAGGCAAGAATTCAAGCCCAAAGAAAGGACAATACCATTGTATAATTTCAAGGCCAAATAGAAACATGTAAGATGAAATCAGAAACCTATAATTTAAAAAGTCTTGAGAAAACAGAAATTATTTTCCCAGTGTGGGAGTCTACAGATCTCAGTAACAGGCATTCAAGACCTAGCAAGAATTGTTGCTTATATCCAAAACATTCACAAGGTGTATTAATTTACAACCCTGTGTAAACAGCAGTCAGCTCAGATTCAGCTGATACCTCTGCAAGCAGCCTGCATTTGCCAGTCTCAGCCCAAAAAGGAAATCAAATAACTCTTAAGTCAATCTGGTAAAGATGAAAATGGAATGATACTGGAGGTCTAGATATTAACCTTTTGACATATTCCTGAAAGTGATTAAAATAAAACCTGAGTTTAGAGTCAAATAAAGATTCACAGACATTTTTTCACTCATGTGAAAAGCAAGTGGCAATGCACTTTTACTAATGCATCAGCATGAAATTCTGCTAAATTAAAATTAAACCTTCTGCTTTGAATCCCTGTATCATCAGCTTTATCTTTAACCCATAAGGAATACAAGTCACCTGGATTGCACAGCTAAAACTGTAGGTTAAAAATCACCCTACAAGTTACTAAGATCACATTTTACCTGTTATGCTTTTAGCTAGTCTCCTTTTCACTCCCATTTACATTTCATTCTTGTTTTAGTAAAAAACAGACCTGTTAACAGTCCATTCATAGCCATCACTTGTTACGCACAAGCCAACTTTATCCCTGGAGACTGAACATGCTACCTCTGACAGTTAAAACCTGTACTGGCCCAAATATCAAGAAGCACAATTCCATTTTTCAACTTGCAAATCCTTGAGTACAAATAGCACTGAGTCTCTAGAATTTTAGAGAAGCTGTAGTTGACAATCTGCAAATAACTGTGCACATTAAATATAGCAGGGGAGAAGAGGTGGGGATTGAGGTGTACAGCTAAGGTGCAACAACAAATTGAGGAAAAGCAATTTTAGAATAGAAGGAAAACAGAAATGAGAAATATTTACAGTAAGTAATCATGCATAAAGTACCACAACTTGTCATCCCAACCCAACAGAAAAGCTAGTAGTAGAGATGGGGACTTGGAACAGGTATGATTCATCTACTGACTAATGTATATTGTAATAGCATCCTGAAAGTATTGGCGACAGCAGAAGCACAACAAAACAAACAAGACCACTCAGCTAAATATGCCATTACAATGCATGCACAGTTGTTTTATTATACACATGCCACAGGGTTAGTATTCATCACATAACAACATATGATTAGGTTCACTTCAGAAGCAGATACAGATGGGCAATGTGGATTTCCACAAGCAATGAAAAGCTACATGCCTGGTAAAACTGGACAAACTTTGCCCTCTGATGGATGATGCACATGTCTAAAGACAGGCTGATATTTTCCCTCACCACCTGTCAGGGGATTTAAAAGGTGTTTAAAAAACATCCATTTCTTTATTATGCACAGCCATAAATGCCAACATTTTTAATTAGAAAGATGGAACATCAGCATTTAACAAGGTTTAGAAAAACTGCTTATGAGAGGCCTTCCATCTACCCTTCTGTAATATGTCACTTATAACAACATACATTCCCCCATACCAAATGTGAAGCTCATGTTTGCCAGCACTGCTATTTGGGGCTCCCAGCATATTTTATAAGTTCTACACGAATTAAAATAATGGGTGAGGTGATACAATGCTTACCTCAGTGTCCTAGCCATGGACTAATTGCATTTCGTTTGCTTCCATGGGGCCGTAGTCACTGCCTCTGAGCAGTTTTGACTAAAATGGCTCCTCTAGAGGAGGACAAAAGAAAAAAACTCTTAAGGAGGTGTTGCTCGCCACCAGCCTGGTTGTAAATATTTATTGTGCATTATATAATCTCATCTATCATCATTTCCTACTAAAACATTCTTCACTATATGAGCCTGTTTTCAGACCTTCTGCCCACCATTTAAGTTTTCCTTTAGCTCAGATTTGATACACATTTTCCTTTTTACTTTTTCTTCCCCCCCCCCCCCCAATGGTTTTGGAGGCTTGACAGTGGTAATAAATGTAAAGAGCTTAATTTTAAGGTATATTTTTATGCTCACACCATTCAAAAGCAACTTTGATAAATAATAGAGGCAGACAGACAACACAAAATAAGCTAATTACTTCAAATCGTTTTTAAAGTCAAAACAAGACAATCTTCACAAATTAACCAAAGGCTTCAAGCCATATCTTCTGAAGCTGGTACAGGAAGGATAGTGTCATCTACCTTCAAACAGACCCTATGAGTCATGTTTCCAACCGTCAGGAAGCAATGAGAAATGCCATCACTGTTCACATGTGTCTGTAGATGTTTTTCTGAGTGGTTGAATCACTACTTCAAACTTCCTACCAAAAAACTAAACCAAGAATCCCAGTACTATCCTGAAATAAGATGACAGGTTTTTAAGATTAATATCAAATATTAAGATTCAAGATGAAAGCTGAAAAGCTGGAAACACCAGTGTTCCTTGCAAGAGAAAGAGAGCTGACTCCACTGAAAACATAGCCCATGTTACAATTTCTGCAGTCAACAAATAATATGCTTTCACTTGATGCTCTGAAGATGCAATTAGGAGGGAAATATTCAAATATTAACTCCCACTCTACCCTTCATTTCAGGCAATTCACCCAGGTGCATACATCAACTACAAAACAGGTTAACAAAATACTCAAATCTAGCAGCCAGTGAGTAGATCATCACTATTAACCAAGTAAAAAAGTTTTGCTTATTCCCTAACCTCAACTCATACACAATTGAGATTTAACCATGACAGTATAATTGTTTCAGAAATCTCTAAGTCCTTAGCCTCAGTGCTTATGGCAATGAGTTCTGCAAATTAACAGCAAGAGTGAGGTAAATCAATTACCTACCACATACAGTTAGTTTTGCTTATGTGTACATACTTATGTGCATATATATACCGAAAGACATTGGCACAGCCTCCGTCAAAAACCACAAATTACTGAGAACTCAGTGCAACTAAAGGAGGGTAGGCATGATGCCATAGCACATTAGAACAGCGCTGTAATGACAACCTAAGACTATGACATCCTAGGCAGGATGCATTGGTACAAAGCACATACCACCTTCTTGTCCATAAACACTCTATGAGGCTCCTGAGATTCAACCGTTTCCCTGCAGAGCCCACAGGGCAGTTGCAGTTACACTCCCTGACTTAAACACCTGCTGAGTTTATACTCCTCCAATATATTTTTAAATTTTAAATTTACTTAAAATTTACACAAAACAAACTATTAGAGGAAAAACAAGTTAAAAAATTACTTATAGTTCAATTTCAAATCAAACTCTTCCAATTTGAACATAACCCTGTAAAGCTTTGATTTCGGTTTTGAGATGGTTTGAGTTTGGGGGTTTTTCTTTTAATTTTTAAACTGAAAAGTCCAGTTTTAGACAAATAGGAGAATCTTTAAAAAATTCTCAGCTAGATGAAATCACTGAATATGACCCAAATTTGTGAGTTTTAGTTAATTTGGTTGGATTTTTGATAGATCTGATGGTTTTCAAAAGTAAATCAGTCCAGTTAATACAACTCTTCACAAAGACTTGTTTGCAGAGTTGGCTTCAACCTGCATCCACTTCTATGGGCCACCTTTTCACATACAATCTATCTATCAGAACAATGAAAACTGAGACAGATCCTCAAGCTGGTACAAATAAAAGGAATTTCTCTGGCTGGCAGATTCATGCTAGACTGATTCTGGTGCTTCATTTCAGCAGCAGGCATTGCTGTTATGAATAGTTCAGAAAATACATTCTGTAGAAGAGTATACAACACTGGCTTAAAAAAATACAGCTATAAATGTCAAGTGTAGTTCTTCCAAGTGTACTAATCCAATTCATTTTCATCATCAAGTGCATGGGCCTTGTTATGTACTAGACATTCAAGCATAAGCAGTGACAAATGGGCCAGACCCATAACTAGCATTAGAAACAGTGATTTCAGGAGGACTTTCCCCCCATCAATTTAGATCAGATAATAATTTGGTCCTGTAATCTTATCTTCCCTCTTTTCCACCATGCAAATCCTGACTTATCATGCATTTTAAGAGTAATTTTTAAAAGACTTTTTCAAAATTATTTGGACATCTTTATTGGCAATATACTGGAGGAATAACAGTAAAGCTTCACTTCTAACAAGGCCATGAAAGAAAAGCCTTTGTTCAAAGGAAACAGTCCTTCATTCCTCTCAGCAACCTGAAGAGCTTCTTGCTATTCAGCAGGGTGTCTGAGAAGGGGAATTGCTGTTAACCACACCTCTCAGGCTCCATCGTTATTAGCATTCAAGTTCTTTCTTTACCCATTTTCCCCTCCGCTTTCACTATATATCTTTCCTGAGACATATCTTGCTTCTTGAAAATGTATCCTGGCTTTGGCTGGGATAGAATTAATTGTCTTCCTAGTAGCTGTTGCAATGCTGTGTTTTGGATTTAGTATGCAAATAATGCTGATAACACACCAGTGTTTTAGTTGTTGCTACTTAGCACTTACCCTAATCATGGACTTTTCAGTCTCTCATGCTCTGCCAGCAAGGAGAGGCACAAGGAGCTGGGAGGTGGTGCAGCCAGGACAGCTGACCCAAATTAGCCAAGGGATATTCCATACACTAGAACATCATGAAGCCTTGAGATACATTTAATCTGCATCTCATACACACTATATCCTCCCCAGGTGCCAGAAACCTTAGGTTTTGTTGTTATTAACACCCAGTCCCTCTCCACTCTCAAATGCTAAAATGAAGAGGCATAAAAATTCAGGTAAACCCTGGTCTTAGTTTTCACTGTTTAAAACTGAGGCTTGACCCCCATTACAATTCTTTAGACGCATCTTACTTATTGCCATTTAAAAATCACAGATTTGTTGATATTGCCTTCATATAAAACAGTAAAGTAAAACAAGTCACAAATCCTTTAATTTGTCTACAGATTAAGTTGAAATCCAGGTGTAATGTATTTCACAGACAGATCTAATATTTCTGTGCTACTTCCAAGATCACCAAATACTGGCTGCTGCAAAGTAACTGCATAGTTTAACAAATGTTCAGAAAAGGACAGATAAATGCCAAAAACCAAATCTCCATGAAAGAAATTCTTCTGCTAACTGAATGATGTATTTGTTTGCAAGTCCAAAACAAAAATAGTCTAGATGTACATTGTACCTAGCATCTGACATACTACATTTTCACCTTGATAAAAATCCAAGATCTAAAAACATAGCCAAGGTGTATAATTTTCTTCTCCTTTGTCACATCCCCAAATGTTAAGTACATGTTCTTTTCCAGAAATCCCCACACGAAAGGATAAAATGATGAGCAGTGAACTTCAGTCTATTAAATGTCACCCCAAAATAGGTAATTACCGTATGAACATTAAACTGATGCACTCCTCTCCTTACGAGGTTCCTTTTTACTAGCTGAAGATATTACCAGATCTTAATTGGTGTGGAAATGAAATCTGTTGGAGCATTGGAGCTGCAATTTAAAGACCTCCAAACTTCACCTACCTGTTTATTCTAAACAATGTTGATAAAAACTAGTCCAAAATAAACCTTTAAAAAAAAAAATCATTAAGCACGTGTACACAGAGTATATGTTAGAGCCAAAATTGCATACAGAACTTTGAATTCATGTCTATGCATATAGTCTATATGCGTATCTTCTCCAACAGTAATTTCCGGCCTGTTCCTCTATGGAAAGTTTTACTGCATCTTGTGTGTCCTCACCCTTGAGGTTCATGGTGAAATACAGGATAGATACTTGCAGTTTACAAAATCTGTTATACACTATAGGAAAACACAGTATCATCAATAGGTACCAGCTGAGCAGTTTAAACCAAGATCTACAGGGAAACTCAGACTACACAGAATTCTTTCACTGAGAGGAAGAGAGCAAAGTCATGCATTTCAGGTTCTTTAAAAGATTTCTCTAAAATTCAGAGCTATTTGGAGAAAATCTGATTTAGCTTTACTCCAAACCAATACTTAAGAGTAAATCTCTTTTCTATGATAGTTCTTTCATCAGCTTCTTCCTAAAATACAGAAAAGGGAAAGAAACCCCTGAGGAGTTGACAGGGATCATGAGAATGACTGCATTCATTTTACATCAAGGGCAGCAATGAAAGAAGTCTTAAAATTAGGTATCAAAGAAGAAAGAATGGAAAGCAGTCCAGACAGGCCAAAGCACGAAGCATGGTACGTCACATTATTTTCATTCAGGACATCCTAGCCAAATTTTGTTCCTGTATAAACTGACATAAAGCTCATTTTTCTCCTTATATAGTACTTAAAATAGAGGGTACATATAGAAATACACGGGTGCTGAGACTGAACAAACCCTGGCATGTTTGAGAGGATGATCTACATTAACTTTCCAACACCCTTCAAAAGTAAAGTAGCTAATATTTACCACGAATAAAGAATTCTGGGTGTGTCTGGGTTTTTTCCTTTTCTTTGGAGGGGAGAGGGTGTGTTGGTTGGGGTTCCTTCTCACCAACCCCAAAGGTGCTGAAAAATCTGAGAAAAGGAGACAAACATCTGAAAAGCCACATGTACATACCAACGCTCTGTGATTTTAAGGTCATGTCATATTGTTGGTCAGGCCATGTAAACTCCATGTCAACATGGAGAAGATGCATTTGAAAATATGCTACCATCTCTCTAACAAGGTCTATGACAAATCCCATATACTGCTATGGATTCAGCACTTTCTTTGGTGCTCAATACTCAACCCATATCTTGTAAAATTATTCTCCCAAGCCCACAAATTTCCACTTAACTGCAAATTCTCCTTAACAAGTACCTGCAAGCATTTCTGTGCTCATAGTGAGAAATGCATTTCCTTGCTTCCTCGCTGCAGATTCTCATGTAGGAAACATCACAACAGCCCAAAACCTGGGGAAAATGGAAGGAGGCATGTCACAAAGCTGCAGCTCTCCAAAAGCTTTCAACACAGAAACGAGCTTTCGTATTTCTATTCCAATTTGCCAGTTAATTTCTCCATTTCTGTCAAAAGACAAGTCTCATCCACAGTCTCATAGTAGATCTATTCCAGCGGGCACTGCTAAGCTCACGCAGGCTTGATGCACTCAGCTACCAACTATGTGACATAAGTTACTGTCCATGATCCACAGAACTGCTTTCTAACAGAGCAGCAGGGAAAAAAGTACAAGCAGGGCACCAGTCTGCTTGTAAGGGTTTTATTTTTCACTCCTCTGTATTCATCACCTAGGCATTTATTTGTTGGGACAATCACTGTCATCATGCTAAACTGATAGAAAACTGGAATTGCTGATTTATAGCCACAGCAGAAAGATTCAAAAGCAGCAAGCAGCACAACATACAGTTCAAAAGCAGCACATAACTTCTGCACCTAAAGCTTTATAGAGTTGTCTCATCTTACCTCCCTCCCAGCTGCCACAGTCCTGCCCTCTTCAAGCTCTCTGTGGGCTCCCGTGCCCCCACTCCCTTCTATCTGCTTGAGCCTGAGTGAAGCTTGAAAGCCAGCCCTGGATCAACCAGATCTCACCAGCACCAGTTCCATGTAGACTAAGTTTTACAGATGTTCTTCAGGATCTAAGCCACAGATTCATCTGAGAATACCTTGCCAGCTACTGCACTTGATTCTGCCAGAGGAGAACAGCAACAACAAAAAAAGGTCATGACTGTCACTGTTCAGCATGCACATTTTACATGCTGAAATAGTTTTTGCATGAGTTAGCACAAGTAGAAAAAAACTTCCTTGCTCCAGGATGCTGGCAGGGAAAAATTTTCACTCTACCAGTATGTTAGCAAGGAAAATTGCCACCCCACCATTACCACACTAGCGCTTTCAGATTGCAAATTTCCCTTGCATCAGGAAGCTGGCCAATCTAACACAGCCCCCAGGCATCTTCAAGCTGACTTTTTAAAATCTGCTTTATAGTAACACTGAAATCTTTCAACACCAGCTTCATTAACTGAGTTAGACATCAGTAAGAATTACTTTTGATACATATATTTTCATCTCCCTCACTAGCACCTTCACACAGTTTTTCTGTTTATTAACTATTCCACCGTGAGGTTAAAGAGATAGCTAAAATAACAGAGGTTTTGTTTTGTGCCAGTGCAGAGATTAATTGTGCAGGATCTGTCACTGATACATGCTGGCTGTTCAGATCAACTTTCTTCTCCAACCCATATCACAACCTTAATTTTGAAGCAAGAACTGTCTCAGTTTTGAGACCAACATGCTACAAGCCACAAGGTCCAGTGAAAAACAGCCTCCACCTCACATTGATCTAAATAAAGGAGAATTTGCAAGAGTTTATTCTTACACTCCTCAAACATTGCCTGGCACAACAGGCACAGCTTCTAGTTTACAGCACATGCTTTCTGCAGCATTAGACGACTTGCAGTGGAAAAGGAAACTGGTCTATAATTTCTCTCAACTTAGGCCCAGAAACTGAGACTTTTGGAGCCTGACCACAGCTCAAGATACTCCACATTCACATCACCACACCCCTCAAATGTGCTGCACACTACTTCTCAGCAAGGTTTATTGGATTAAGTACATTAACGACCACATGGCCTTTAAACAGGAGCAGGCTTGGGACATGGGCACAAAGCCTTATGCATCTGACCATATTAATTGGTATCTGGTTTTATAGGCCTTGCACATTGCAGGGTCTACCAAGGGCTACTTTTGATTTCAGGCAGAGCAGAGTTATGGTGAGTTTAGCAGCAGCATTTCACAATGAAGGTCTTTCACAGTTATTTTCTGCAAGATGAAAGCAGACTCCCTGGACAGCAAGTAACTGGCTCTCTGCAAAGTTACTGCTCTATGGCCTTCAGATTAGGGAAATTGCAGATTTGTTTTCATTATGAGAAATAAACTGATTAGTAGGTGGCTATTCATTTTTCCATTCTAATATAATATAAATGGAAATCTTACTTCAATGAACATTCAAAGAGCTCTTAGAAAAAAAAAATCAAAATTCCTGAACCTTAAGTGTATGGTTTTTGCAAATGAAGTAAACGAATCTTTTAAAAAGGAAGTTTGTTTTTACATTTGACTGATAGCATGCAATGTGATTAAAATACGTTGATCTGCAAGCTTTAAACGGATGACTGAGGATTAATTTAGACATTATACCCACTTAGCTAGGTTTTACTCACTGAGTGGATATTCTTCAAGTTGCTTAAGTGCAATTTGTTGTCTTCATCTTGGCTCAGTATCTTTATCAAAATAGCAAACTACAATAGGGTGTTAAAGGACAAAAACTCAAGCAGGAAAGTTCCGCTTTTAATATGCCACACTGTACTCAGGGTCAGCAAGTCTGAAGCTTGTACTTAGACATCGGTTTCACATTTATGCAGCATGAAGCATGTATATTTGAAGTATGCGGGAAAACTTGTGCAGGAGGCACGTTAAGTGTGTGCAGGGAAGCCTGAGCCCACAGCTGGATGAAGAGGTAGAGATGACCTGTCATCCTGGATGCATCATCCCATATGTCTTTCATCTCCTACCATTTCTCTGCCTCCTGGAGCTGCTCACAATAGCTCAAGGAGGCCACAGCCACAAGTGAAAATAAGTAACTGGAACTCTGGGGGAGATTTACAGGACTATAAAATACAGGAGAATCCTTATTTTCCTCTGTAAGCTCAGTAATCACTGCAAAAAGACAAAATCACCATTACAGTAGTGCCCTCCCCTACCTATTCAATATGTTATTTCAATATCAATGTGATCCAGTCTCACTATAAAGTTGTACAAAGAAAAAATACCACAGGATTTCAATGTATTGCTACCATGTTTTCATGTAATTTATGCCTTCTTAATCCCCAGGTATCACCTCTCCAAGGAATTGCCATCAGCAAATACATTCTTCCAGATCCACGGAGATAGGGGAAAGTGCTGCTGTACTGGTTACAATAGTTTTCTTCTCTTTACCAACTCAGCAGTCAGAGCAGCAACATACTAGGCTCCGAAACAACACCAATAGGAGACTGTGGAGCAAGGCACATAATCAATGAGTACTTGCCTCTCACTGAGAATATACTTTTAGTCAATACAACACTTAAACATGTGTGTAAGTCACATTGCAAGCAGTGAGCCTTAAAATGATTTAAGTGCTTTCCTGAACAACAGCTTAAACAGAAAATATTCTCCTGTGTCTTTATAGTTTATTTCAGAAGGCGGCCCCTTGATTGAAATAATACTGTTTGTGTTGTAACTATTTGACTCATGGCTTGAATACCTGATATATAGAGTTTTCCTAAAGAAAACCTGGAAATTGTGGAATAAAGATTCGTCTTTATGGTCATTTCCAGTCTTGCATTAAGAGCATCAATTGTTTGCTTCCTCCTAGACAATGAATGATAAATTGTTGTCCATAAAATTAATTCAGATATTAAAATACATTCTGTAGATCAGAATAAAATCTGGAGCTGTCATACTAATGCCAGATTTGGAAAGGAACTGGACATGAAGTCATAAGGGGCTCTGAGGGAGCAGAGAAAACCACAAGGCCTCCTAGTTCCCCTCTCATTCTGAGCATATTCCCAGTCTTACTCTTCTGACTCCCTGGTGGTAAATACAGTTACGGAATCCCAGCTGACAAATCCAGAGGTCTAGACCTATTTTCAAAGCCAGGTTTACCTGCAATCCTCAGTGTTCAGCTCCTACATCAACTTGAACTCCAGAGGTCTCCAGAAATTTCAGAAGAAAGGCTTGTTATTTTAACCCAACTGCCACCTCTTGGGTAACTCTTTAATGCAGGCAGCAGGGCTGAGCATGATTCAGCCCAATCCATCAGCAACAGCACTTAATCCTTCCTAAGGAGAGCATGAGCTCAGATCCCAGATCCATCAACCACAGGAAGGAGCATTGGGTTACAGGACCTGGCTTACGGTCCACATTACAAAGCCTTTTCTTTGTCACTTGATGCAGACCCTTCAGGGTTACTTTATCACCAGGGATCCTTACAACCTTCTGCAACTTTCATGTCTTCCAAACTTTAAGAACTTCCTAGTTATTTCACCCCAAGAGAAAGAGTTAAAGAATTTGAAAGCCAAGAGATTGAATTTTCACTGTGAAGTGTACTCAGTTGAACACAGCAGGCCAGTGGAATCCTCAGACCTCTTTAAATAAGTCCCTACAGCAGATATTCTCTTCTAATCAGTTTGATGCTTTGATAAATAGATTCCTATTTACTACCACGAGGAGAAAAAGAGCAACTGAATCTATGCTTGTTTGAAATGTAGTATTTTGAGATAGAAGCTATTTGTATATGTAAATATTAGAAACCCTCTAATTTAGAAACACTGACAATTCATTTTTATTTCAACACCATAAGTCTGTTTGTCTAATCCTGGGATATTTTGAGGGATTTTATGTTAGCCCATGTGTGTATCATTCCACTTGCCTGCACAGCAAAATTTGCTTGAGTACACAAAACATACCAACTTGTTGGGCTGAGTAATAGTAATAATCCATCTAATCACAGTCAATTCAGCTGCTGGTTGCTTATGGGCATCTTTTACACATTAATTTAAAGACCGAATAAGCAAGATCAGAGCAGCTATTTAATAAAAGCATGCTCATAAAGCTCTTCTAAGCACCCAACACTCATTTTCAGAGGTTTGTGATCTGGGAGCATGCTTTTTAAACAAGTTTACCAGCTTTAACCTTTCTGCCTATTATCAGAAAAAAAAACATTTTCAAGTCAAGGAATTTATTTTGCTTGTTACTAAATAACAGACATTTGTGAACACTAATTTGTGCATTGAGAAAAAGCACACAGATACACAATCATAATGTGATGGTGGGGTGGTTTATTCTTTTCTTTACATAAAACATTTTTCTGTCCATTCCCTAGTCTCAGCTTGCCTTATTTTCAGTGAGTTACAGTCAGTCAAAATTACCTCCATGAGGTGATGGGCAGCAGAGGAGGTCAAGGTGGCACAAGCAGTTTCTTCATTAAGAAATATTTCTTGTTTAAATATTGGAGCAATGTAGAGATACCCCAGCTGCTCCAGCCAATGAGCCGGCTTCAGTTGGAGCTCGGCTCAGATGCCTCTATACAAATGCCCATAGCATGGGGAACAAACAAGAGGAATTAGAGATGTGTGCATGTCGACAGGGGTATGATATAATAGGCATCACAGAAACATGGTGGGATGGCTCCTATGACTGGAGTGTTGGAATGGAAGGTTACAGGCTCTTTAGAAAGGACAGGCCTGGCCCGCAGGGATGGGGAGTTGCCCTTTATGTTAGGGATAGGCTGGAGAGTATGGAACTCTGTCTGGGGACAGGTGAGCAGTTAACAGAGAGTTTGTGGGTTAGGGTTAAAGGGAGAACAGCGACGGGAGACATTACTGTGGGGATCTGTTACAGACCGACTGGTCAAGGAGAACCTGCGGATGAAGCACTCCATAGACAGATAGGAAAAGCCTCACGCTCACAGGCCCTTGTTCTCATGAGGGACTTCAACCACCCTGACATCTATTGGAAGGACGGTACGGCCTGGCACAAGCAATCCAGGAGGTTCCTCGATAGTGTGGAAGACAACTTCCTTCTGCAAGTAATAGAGGAGCCGACAAGGAGAGGTGCCATGCTTGACCTCGTGCTCACCAACAGGGAAGGGCTGGTTGGAAATGTGACTCTCCAGGGCAGCCTTGGATGCAGCGATCATGAGATGGTTGAATTCGAGATCCTCAGGACAGTGAGAAGAGCGTGCAGCAAGCTCACTGCCCTCGACTTCAAGAGAGCAGACTTTGGCCTCTTTAGGAACCTGCTCTAGTAAGGTTCCATGGGATACAGCCCTAGAGGGCAGAGATGCCCAAGACTGTTGGTTGATATTCAAGGATCACCTGCTGCAAGCTCAGGAGTGTTGCATCCCAGCTAGAAGGAAGTGCAGCAGGAGGGCCAGGAGACCTCCTTGGATGGATAAGGAGCTGCTGAGGAAAATTCAGTTGAAAAAAGAGGCTTATAATAAGTGGAAGCAAGGACAGGTGGCATGGGAAGAGTACGGGGATGTTGTCCGGGAAGCTAGGGACCAGGTTAGGAAAGCTAAGGCCCAGTTAGAATTAAACTTAGCTAGAGGTATTAAAGATAACAGGAAGGGGTTCTGCAAGTACATAGCAAATAAAAAACAGAGTAGGGAGAATGTAGGCCCCCTCAGGAAGCTCTCAGGAGAACTGGCTACACAGGATTTGGAGAAGGCTGAGGTTCTGAATGACTTCTTTGCCTCGGTTTTCATTGGCAAAGGCTTTGAATAAACCACCCAAGTCTTGGAAGGCAGATGCAGGGACTGTGAGAATGAAGACCTTGCGCCCACTATAGGAGAGGAACTGGTTCGAGACCATCTTAAAAATCTGAACATGCACAAGTCCATGGGTCCTGATGAGATCCATCCATGGGTCCTGAAGGAGCTGGCAAATGAAGTTGCTAAGCCGCTGGCCATCATATTTGAGAAATCATGGCAGTCAGGTGAAGTTTCTGATGACTGGAAAAAGGGAAATATAACCCCCATTTTCAAGAAGGGGAAAATGGATGACCCAGGGAATTACAGACCAGTCAGTCTCACCTCTGTGCCTGGCAACAGGGGAAATCCTGCCTGACCAACTTGGTGGCCTTCTCTAATGGGGCTACGGAACTGATGGCCAGGGGTAGAGCAGTTGATGTCATCTACCTGGACTTGTGCAAAGCATTCAACACTGTCCCACACGACATCCTTGTGTCTAAGTTGGAGAGACATCAATTTGATGGATGGACCACGCGGTGGATAAAGAACTGGCTGGATGGCCGCACACAAAGAGTTGTGGTCAATGGCTCCATGTCCGGCTGGAGACCAGTAATGAGTGGTGTCCCTCAGGGATCGGTGTTGGGACCGGTCTTGTTCAACATCTTTGTTGATGACATGGGCAGTGGGATTGAGTGCACCCTCAGCAAGTTTGCCGGGGACACCAAGCTGTGTGGTTTGGTTGATACGCTGGAGGGAAGGAATGCCATCCAGAGGGACCTTGACACACTTGTGAGGTGGGCTGATGCCAACTTCATGAGGTTTAACCATGCCAAGTGCAAGGTCCTACACCTGGGTCAGAGCAATCCCAGGCACAGCTACAGGTTGGGCAGAGAAGAGATTCAGAGCAGCCCTGTGGAGAAGGACTTGGAGGTGTTGGTTGATGAGAAAATGAACATGAGCCGGCTTCAGTGTGCACTTGCAGCCCAGAAAGCCAACCGTATCCTGAGCTGCATCAAAAGGAGCGTGACCAGCAGGTCGAAGGAGGCGATCCTGCCCTTCTACTCTGCTCTTGTGAGACCTCACTTGGAGTATTGTGTGCAGTTCTGGTGTCCTCAACATAAAAAGGACATGGAACTGTTGGAACAAGTCCAGAGGAGGGCCACGACGATGATCAGGGGACTGGAGCACTTCCTGTATGAAGACAGGCTGAGGAAGTTGGAGCTGTTCAGCCTGGAGAAGAAAAGGCTGCGTGGAGACCTCATAGCAGCCTTCCAGTATCTGAAGGGGGCCTCTAGGGATGCTGGGGAGGGACTCTTCATTAGAGACTGTAGTGACAGGACAAGAGGTAATGGGTTAAAACTTAAACAAGGGAAGTTTAGGTTGCATATAAGAAGGAAATTCTTTCCTGTTAGGGTGGTGAGGCACTGGAATAGGTTGCCCAGGGAGCTTGTGAATGCTCCATCCGTGGCAGTGTTCAAGGCCAGGTTGGACGAGGCCTTGGGTGATATGATTTAGCATAAGGTGTTCCTGCCCACGGCAGAGACGTCCTTTCCAACCCTAACGATTCTATGATTCTATATTTAAGCAGGGATACCATGCACTATAGCCGGCTGAGGTTGTGATCCATGATGGGTTGCCACTGTTCATTCCAGCTGCCTCAGAGCTGGCTGGCAGCAGTGGTGACCAGCATGGAGCAGTTCAAGGCCTACTCAAACAGGTCACCACTGGAAGCCCCCACTACTTAAACCTATGTGCCTAACACTGTCACAACAGGGAAATAAAGTAGCCCACAAACTTGTGGCTTCGAGAATTGCTGTGGAAGAAATAAGAGTCAAATTACCCCAAACCGCATAGACAACAAGCAACGAGCACTCCAGGACCAGGATGTCAGGTGGTGGGATTGCAAAACACATAGTTAAAAAGCATGACTCCAGAATTCTGTCCAAACTTGTGCCAAAGGTTGTCCCAGTCCATGGCACTGTAAACAGGATCCAGTCACTTGGACTATGATTCCGGGTTGGCTGGAGGGGAGACCTCTGTATCACTCCCAAACGTGCTGCAGGAGTGGCTGTACCTCAACCTCAACAACCAGATCATCAGACACATGTATTCCCTCCACATACATCCTTGCAGGCAAAGGTATTGAAGAATATCAACTAATTATTCCCCCAAGGCAACGGTATAGCATTTTGACTGCAGGAGAAGGTACACTTTTTTCTTAACCTCAACTCTAAAGGTACTAGAAGTCAAGCATCAAGAGAACAGAAAATCCCTCTGTCTTTCCAGGAAGAGCAATAAATCAGAAGTGAGTTCTGTGAAGACTTGGATAAATATACAAGGGGCTAAGAAGCACTAGTATCCATTGAAAAACAAAATCTCAACATGTGAGGAGCAAGAACAGCTCTTCCTGATAAGTTTTTCCAGGCTTTTTGCTTTAAGGATGACACACTGAATGCAGACAAAAATTGCAAGGATGAAAACCAGATACATGGCAAAAAGCAAGTAATGAAAGTGTCAGTGACGACAGAAGCGTCTACTTCTGCATGGCTGTAGCTCTATAAAGTGCCTGGAACACTTCCAACAAATGCCATTCAAGAAGCATGTGTATTTGTAATAAAATTGTACCAATCAGTGATATGCTCCCCAAAAGGCCACAATCCCACCACAGCAGGCAGTTCAGTGGAAGCCATGGTGTTAAGGAAATTGACGGGCAAAGCAGTCTGGGTTATTTTTTGGTTGTGTTTGGTTTTTTGCTTGGTTGGTTTGAGATGTTTTGGGAGGGTGGATTTTTTTGTTGTTGTTGTTGTTTTGTTGTGGGGTTTTTGACATGTCTAGTAGGTGTGCATGGAGAGATGGCTGGTTCAGGTCCAATATCACATGCAGAGCCTCAATTTCCAAATTTCAGTTGGAAGTTGCAGTTGTATGCATTACCTTTCCCTTTCCAACTAGAAAAAAAGATACTAAAAAGATCAATAGTTCTTAGAACATGACCTTTCTTTTAAAAGCATTCATTTACACATGACTAAGGATATTCTAAGTCCTTGACTACGCATCTGATTAATATAAATTTGACTTCTCAATACAGCATTTGAATTGTTGGTTTATAAAGCAGCAAGATCTCTGGGCAATGAGCTCTGCTGGCACTGGCTATAAGATTTTCATGTACAATTAAACTCCTGTAAAAGTAATCACTTTTTTAATCAGTAAAGATGTCATTGTTACATCATTCTATGATGTATTGCATCCAGGTTTCTCAAGGAGGCTTACTAATCACCATAAGCTTCATAATATTCCAGTTAAATGCATTTAGTGTACCGTACATTGCAGAAGTAAACACAGGCTGAGATGCTGACATGCCCTCCAATCCCTTCCATAGTCTATGGCATTCTGTATTCATTCCTGTGTGCTTCAACACCAGCACCACCACCCCATCTCACACTAGCTAGAGGGATGACCTGCAATTTACGGAAGCAGCAATACAAATCTCAGTACTGTGGAATTGAAGTTGTGAAAGCAGACACATAGTGGAGTGATGCTGGCTTTGACTTCATAATTCCTTCAGTTCTCTGCTTCAATAGACTTATTAAAAAGCCTGATTAATAAGAGAAAACACCTTGCGCAGGCTCCTAATATAGTATGTTGGTTTCAGCCTTTCTTTGGTATGTTCTCAGGGCCACTGCAGTACGATTCATATCACACATTACCTTCAACCTTTTCATTCAGTCATCTGTCAAATACATGCTATACGTTGAAATAGCTTTCCTTCTCTACAAAAAGAAAAAAAAAAAAAATTAAGATTAACAGAAAAGACTCCTGGGTCAGGCTTTAAAAAAGTGCAGAAAAGATCTGGCTTTTCAAGCTTTCCTCTATAGCCTGTATATTTTCTTCTGCAGTTCACCCAGTATCAGTAAGTACATTGATCTCAGGGGAATTACATTTGATAGCATATTTAGTTCACAGGACTAGCACAGTTACATTAAACAGAGGCTGCTAATAAAACATTACATCTCCCTCCCCCCAGCACTCCATTTGCCATGATGTAAAAGGCAGACACCCCATAGAGAAATTAATCAGAAAGAAGGGGAATGAATCTAGGGAGTGAAAATTAAAGACCCCATGACATCTACATCCATCTACTACCTCCAGATGAAACAGTGTCCCAAAACTCCAGGATGTATTAAGATCCTTCTGAGAGATGGAAGTGGTTATAGAATTCAGCATATTATCATCAATATAAATTATAGTTATTTAAATGGAAGGATTTTTCTTTGCTCATCACTGAAGCTCCACAGAGAGCACAATGTCTTTTACAGGAAAGCACACCTGTTTTGCTCTGTAAAGTAATGAAAAAGACTTAAAGCTTAAAGACAGATCTCCTGTAGAGACAGTGTCAGTCTGACTTCAGTAAAGTCATGCTCCTTTACTTCCACTAAGGATACAGCTTAAGAATCTACATTTTCCCTTAAAGGGAAGTCTGAAGTAGTGTCTGTGTTCAAAAAAAAGACATAATTGAGTGTCCCCAGATTGCAGTTCTTCCCCAGTTGGTCTAACTGCTCTCAAAGCTTTTCAGCACCAGAACTATTCCAACATAAGGAGTGCCTGAAACTGTCTTAAGGACATCTTCATTTCTATTTAGCCCTTAACCATACACTCATCTGTCAGTATCCCTACAAAAAGATATTTGCAGGATCAAGTGAGGCTGTATATGGGAAAGATCCCAAGTGCCTGGGCAAACAAACTTGGCTGAAATGGATTAATCTGGATAGAAAGGAAAGGAAGAATCTTGGCTTTAAGCACACATGCACTACTCTAACGTTCATAGACTTGAACTTGTAGCACAGAGGACAGCTTTAACCAGAAAGAGAAATAGTTATGAATGGGCAAAAATGCATGCGTTACACAGTGTGTTTTAAACAATCATTCAGGTTTTGCAGCACCCTAACTAAATGCCAGGATTTAAATTTATAACATGTGAGCAAAAGTATATACAAGAAAAACCTCATGAACCTTAGGTCTTACAGAGAGTACTAGATTTAGAAGCAATACCCAGATTAGGGCTTCCTCAAAAAGGAATTTAGTAGATCAGGGTTTGAAATGCTACTTTCAAATATGCTATGCCTGATTTGGTTAGAAGACCTGAACTTAGAGTATGGAGCAGAGAAAGAAAAACCCTTAAGTAGACCACATCCCCCCACAATAGAGGATACAGAGTAAACACAATATTTTTGTTAACTTAGATTGTTTCAGGTGTTTGCAGATGAAAAAGGCTGAATCAACCATGCAAGCCCAGTTTTTTACTAAAGGCTTTATGTTTTACCAAAATAAAAGCTTAGTTTTACTTTAAATTTTAAGCTCACCTCTTCTAGACACATGTAGCAACCTTAAATCACTTTAAGGGAGACTGCAAAAATTCCAACAGGGCAAGAAAGTATGAAGCTGCTTCTATTTTCAAACACCAAGATTATTCCAGCCTTGGCAGCTCTGGGTCAGAGGTCACACCTGGACCTTGAGAGGTTATTAAATAAGTATTCAAGTAGGATAAGGACTATATAACACGCTGTTACTAGACATGTCTCATACTCCCCGTGTCACAAAAGCTGTTACTTTGCAGCAAGTGGCTGCACACCAGAAGACAGATATAGGAAATGGCAAATTTAGTTAGAGATGACTTTGAAAACACACATCAGTTTATTCAGAGTGAAAAAAGCTTCTTACCTCTTGCAGACTGTGGAGCTGATGAGGATACAATGATTTTGCCTCCGCAGGAAGGATGGCAGTATCAGACTGCTCGAGGGTGAAAAGGGTCTTCCTACATATTTAAAATTCCTGTTCAAACCCACACTCCAGTAAAAAATTGATCATGGTAGAGGCTGCAACCAATAACAAGACAGATAGTGCTCTCATTAGTTGCTATCAGTGCAAGCCCACTACTTGTCAGGAATATCTCTGATATAGTCCTGCCCAGTTACAGAAGGCATACACCAAGTTCTGCCACCAAAGCACCAGAGGAATAAACAGTAGCAATTACTTTACTACAAAATACAAGTCTGTCTTTCTCACTTTGTCCCCCCAAATGCTCCTTCTCTTTCCTTCATCTTAACAATAGCTTACTTACCTTTCTGCGACTGCATATGCAAAAGAAAGCCAACAAGTAACCAGGTGCGAGGCCCTGTGTTTTTCATAAAAGCCCTTCTGAGCCTCTCAGCACATAATTAGCCCCCTGCTTAAATTCACCAAATAGCCCCACACATATAGCCCAAGCATCTTTCTACTGTTTTAGCTCTGATAACAGAAAACTACAAACATTTAACAAATTCCAGTAGATGATAAAATACTGTAGGTTAGAAAGGACCTTTAAGATCATCAAGTCCAACCATTAACCTAATACTGTCAAGTCTACCACTAAACCATGTCCCTAAGTACCACATCTACATGTCCTTTAAATATCTCCAGGGATGGTGACTCTACCACTTCCCTGGGCAGCCTGTTCCAATGCTTGACAGCCATTTTGGTAAAGAAATTTTTCCGAAAATCCAACCTAAACCTTTCCTGGCAAAACTTGAGGCCATTTTGTCTTGTTCTATTGCTTGTTACTTGGGAAAAGAGACCGACATCAACCCCACAACACCCCTCTTTCAGGTAAGTGTAGAGAGTAATAAGCACCCCCTGAGCCTCCTTTTCTCCAGGCTAAACAACTTCAGTTTCCTTAGCCATTTCTTATAAGACTTATTCTCCAGACCCTTCACCAGCTTCATTGCCCTTTTCTGGACTCACTCTCGCACATCAATGTCTCTCTTGTTGTGAGGGGCCAGGAACTTTACACAGGATTTGAGATGCAGCCTCACAAGTGCCAGGTACAGCAGAACAGTCACTTCCCTGTTCTTGCTGTCCACATTATTTCTTATATAAGTCAGGTCCTCTTCCACCAATCAGTTTTCCAGCCACTCATCCCCAAACCAGTAGTGTTGCACGGGCTTGTTGAGACCTATACGCAGGACCCGGCACGTTGCCTTGTTGAGCCACATACAACTGGCCACAGCCCATCTATGCAGCCCGTCCAGTTCTCTCTGTAGAGCCTTCCAACAGCACATCAACACTTCCACCCAAATTGGTGTCATCTGCAAACTTTCTGAGGGTGCACTTGATTCCATCATCCAGATCATCAATACAGGTATTAAACTGAACTGGATCACTACTTGCTGATAGAGCAGATATATGACAGTAACGATTTCCCCCATGATTACATTACAATACACTTGCAACATCATCAATAGCAGAACAGCAGCAAACCATATGAAAACACCGTGGCTATGTCCCAGACTGTCCCAGTGTTAAATCTTTTTAAGTGATTAAATTAATGTCACACTGTGGCAACATCTGCAATACCAAAATATCTCATTCCACCCACTACAGTGATGATAACAAAGTGCTATCCCGGTTACATAAAACAGAGGAAAAAATGTACAAAAGAAGCATTCAGGTAACACCATTTAGCAAAATTATTTATGGTACAATGTCTTCTGGGAGTTGAGAAACGTCCCAAAAATGCCCTATAATCCTTACAGCACTGTCTTTGTAGAAGATAAGAGGGAAAAAGATGAGGACATTTGTAACAAATGTTTGTGACAGATTAAGTCACAATGATTATTTGTGCTTAAATGTTATTTGGTGGATGTTGGTTTATTGACATGGTAAAAGGTTTAGGAAAATGACATCTAAGTACTGATCAGCACTACACACACAAACACTCTGCAAACTATTAACTAACTGAAATAAAGTGAGTTGGAAGTTACCATGTGTTCTTGGCTTTGTGTAATACCAGATTCTTCTAAGTTAACTCTCACTGGCTTACTCTTGCCAATTCCCTTGTTTCATACAACTGTAGTGGAAAATATCCAATAGGCATTATTCCATTACTACATTCAGTGCTATAGTTTCCTCTCTTCTTAGGTTATCACCACAGGAACAGTAGAAGAAGGGCTATTCTCTATACCTTTTAACAAAAAGGTTTGGCCCCATAGGCACTTGCTGAATAGAAATACAGAGGGGGTTTTGCCCTTGGCACGTTATACTGTTCCCAAATGTAAGAGGCAAAAGATAATTAAGATAAAGACCTAGGTATACAAATAACTTTTGCTACATGCTAGACTGAAGTCAAGGGTAACTTCACGCAAAGGTTAATTATCTGCCCAGGTTTGAAGCCTATGTGAAATGTCAGGGTTTATCTAAAGCCATGAGGAAGGCTTGTTCTAACTCAACACCAGCAAATAAAACACCTTATTTTAACAAGTCTGCAAAGCAAAGCAATGCAATTTTGTTGCTGCTACAGTCTTCTGCCTGAATGTGTGCCTGTGTGTATAATGAAATGATCATTTAGTCCATATCAGCTTTCCCCAGGAATGTGACTATATCCAATTGTTAAAATATCAGTGAATTCCTACCTGAGGCAAGTTTATCAGAATTCAGATTTGCTAGTTTTACATTGATGAGTATCCTTTTCTCAGAAGCACATTATTGTCCTGCAAATAACATTTTAAGGTGTTTGGGCAGGTCCAAGCAGTATTACACCAGTAGGTCAAGGATGTTTTCCAACAGCCAGAGTGATGAAAAAGGAGCAAGTCTACTACCTACTAGCCTCATTGAGCCTTTGCTCTTCCCCAGTTTACCCTCAATATCACTCTTCTATTAATAGCTTGCTTTAATATTTGCAAAATATACTGAGTACTAATGATTTCTGTTCACGGCAGGGTGCTCAGCACTGAACACAAAAGTATTTTGGCATGCCGTAAGGACATGAGAAAAGGCTTAACTGAAAACCTCTTCTCAGATGAAATGCTTCATTTCAGACTGACAATTTACTTTGGCTTTAGGCTATGTTGTATTTCAGGCTTCAGGCTAAGTTGTATATCAAAGTTAACAACTTTTTGCACTACTATTACAGTAAAGAGAACTCTGTTAGGCAATACACACATCAGCACTTTCTTCTCCCTTTAAGCACAGCACAGTCTTTGAAGTCACAACAAATGAGAACAGGTGTGTTTTGTAAACAAATTTCTACATCAACTTGCAAGCTTACCATGTAAAATGATTTAAAGACTCATCACCTTCTTAATGTAAAGAGTATAAAGAGTAACATGAACATTTTTTTTTTTGCAAAGATATTAGGTTGATCGATTAGGCACATTGCAGAAAGACTTGAATTAGTCTGATTAGTCTCAGCTTCTTAAATTCAGAAACAGATGCCTCACTTTGCAAGACTGGTGAGTAAAGGCTGTATTCACAAAAAAAAAAATTAGATTACACACACTTAAGACAATACCTGCCATTTTTTAGTCCTCCCCCCACAGCAGATGGCCCATACCATTAGTGATTTCAGTTCTCTGTAGAACTCAAAAGCTACGGCATGACTGCCCTTACTTCTAGAGATAAAGGTATGCAGAAGCCAAGACTATTTCAAATGTTCTCTTCATATTAGGTTTAATAACACTGGCCAAGAAAGTCATTCAAACTATTTACACAGGGGTGCAAGTCAAAATTCAGTGCTTGCATGTTCTAAAAAGAGTCACTCGCATGGCTATTAGAAGCATTGGAGAGGCAGAGTAGTAATATAGAAGGCTCAGCAGCAAATAAAATCAACATCTTGCCCTTATAATACTCCAGCCAACACAAGCAAGTGAGAAAGCCAAGACTCAGAGATACAAAATGGCTCATTATCTACCCCAGAAGGCACAGCGCTGCCAACACTGCTCTTTATCAAGTCCTTAACAGGTATAAAATTAGCACTCATTATTAAAGACAATGGAGTTACATGTATTGCCAGCAGCTGAAGAAATGTACTAGAATTGTTTTCACCTCCAGTTAATTCGTTACCATTCAATAATACACATGAAGCCTGTAAATTAGAAAAGTGCTTTCTGAAGCCTGGCAGTGAGCTAAGCCAGTGTGCAAGCATCCTCTGTAAACGCAGGTGTTTTCCTGAATGAAGGCCTAAGGACTAAATCCTCTTTTCATCAATACTGATGTAAGTTCAAACAAACTAAATTCACCTGAGCGTACTCCCAGGTAAAGCTGCAGTGATGTAATATGTAAGGAGAACCTGGAGCTGTAAGAAATCCTTGTAAGCAAATTCCAGGATAGAGTTATTTTCAGCTTCACAGATCGACCAGCTGAACCTAAATCCTCCCTTCTCAACTACTTATTCCTGGAAGCAGGGGAAGTTATTTACTGAGAGAAGCAAAACCTTATTTCAGATGTATCTCATTACAGGAGATGACCTCAGGTTTAGAACTGGAAGTCACTGAATCATTCAGGAGTGTGGTGCTTCATTGTGTATTTTTTTGGTTTAATACCACGCCCAGCTTTGAAAGCAAGTTATTTCGATTCATACTGTAGATAGGGACTCTATCTATGCTGAGCCATTTTTACTCAATAGCACTGTACATCTCACCACTCTACCCCTTTTCCCCAGTAACTGGGAGAAGGATTAGCCAACATCAAACAAATCTGACCAAGGGAGGAAATCTCAGTGATAATCAAATTCCCACAGGGTTTCATGAAAACTGGCAGTGAGATAGAGGAGGAAATTAACTCCTCCACTGAGGGAAGAGTGGACACAAAGTCAGGCAGCAACTGGCCAGACAGCCGGCATGCAAATTGATCTGCACAAGCTGCATCATATGCTGCCTTTTGTCTGCAGTAATCGTCACTGGGAACGTGTCAGGAGTTCAACTTCAGCGGGAGGGGATGGAGAGGAAGCGTTCAAAGGTCTGTAAGAAACTGCACTTCTCTGCCTCTCCTGTCAGATATCATGCACAGCCTGAAATGCAAGCCATGGAGCAAAGCTCTCTTACATTAATATAGTCTAGTACGGGGGGGGGGGAGGAAATGGTACCAGTCTAAGGGAGAGCAATAAACTCAGAGATAGTTACTAATAGCCACAGCTTATCTTCTGCTGTAGTTGTTCTGCAGTTTTCCTATTGCCATTTTATGATGCAGTCAGAACATGTCTGAAACGCCCAATATAAAAAGCACACTGTGTTTGTCTTCAAAGGCCTCTGGACAAGTTCAAGTTTGGACAAAATCAGGAGAAAAAAAAAGTTTGCTAAGGTACAAAACATCTTACCATTGTCCTTGGTTCATCACACATCTTAGAAAAGACAAAAGTCAACATAAAGCAAATTAAAAGAGCAATTCAACTTTACACAGAGCAAGTCTCCAGCTCTTGTTGGATTATTAGGTGTGGTGAGTCACCATCACGCTGCCAGGACTGTCAAATCGTCACTGAAGCTGGCTACAGTACAAAGCTGAGTACTTCCACATGGTTACTGCTCCTTTATCTATATGCAGAAGAGCTGAAAAAAAAAGACTGCAGCTTTTCCACTCCTTGTTCCAAACACACAGTGGAATTTGTTATCTCTTCATCATTCTCACATCCCTCTGGGCAATGGGAGTGATAATCATCTGATGCATGCAAATGCTAACAAACTCCCACCTTGATATTATGTAGGTGCAATAAGGACTAAAATTTCCTGGTAGTCCACAGGGCCCTGCCCCACTGGCACTGACATCTATGACATTGCTAAAACTAGACCTGGGACTTTTCAAAGACTGGGAACTAGCAAGAGAACTTGAATTATAGTCTGGTTGCCCCACATACTTCCCTCAACCAGTGGAGCTGCTCAGTCATGCACTGGCTCTCTCCCCAGCCTACACATGGGCACTCCAGAAATGAAAAGCAGCAACAGGTCCCCTAGAAGAGTACGTGCCAATGCACTGCAGGCTGGCAAAACACATCAGTCATTCACTCTAATAAGATGATAGCACAACAAAGGCAAGGCTGATGCAACACATTTGTAAACACAAAGCCAAGCTGGCTTTGTTGAAGTACTGCCACATTTTAAACTTATATACAAATAGCAGAACTACTGCCTGTGCAGTTTCTTGCTGTGGGAGATTACAGTTAAATCACCCCTTGCAAAGTATCTGGAGCTCTGTGTAAATAGCAGCACAGTGGAAGCCACTTGAAATGCATGCAACAACTCGCATGGGTCCTAAGGTGCAGGGAGCAGCCCTACATCTTCCCACTTACCATGAGCTGAAAGATTATTAACTAGCTGTGTACATGCAAGTGGCAGAGAAGGGAAGGGAGGGCACTAGCATTTCCAAAGGTTCCCAGTTAGTTTGCATCTGGTGCTGTCAGACTGCTGTGCTCGTTTCCAGCCTGATTATTAACACTACTAATGGGGAAAGGCCTTGGAGAGCAAGGACTGCACAACTGCATGCCTGATGCATACAGAGCTGCAATTCCTGGATGTACTCCCAACGTGTACAGACCTATGTATTATATTAACTGATCTTCTAGCATCAATGACTCAAATATTGCATCCATACTATGAGCACCACAGAGAGGTAAATTTTATGAAGCTTTCAAACCTGCACTTAGGATTTACATACCTGAAAAGAGGTATTTAGTTCCTATGACAAGCCAGTCAGTTTGTTTTCAGTACATCTAGAAATTCTTCCTGAGTTAATCAGAATAGTTTTCCTTGTTTCTGATTTTAAAGAAAAAGTAAGTGAGATGTGTTGAAGTTTAATGCTTTGATGCTATTTCAGAGCTTCATTTGTGTTGGGTCAGCTGTCTATCAGGGACAACCACATCTAGTAAGTTCTCTTCCAGACTGGAGAACTTTTCCAAAGTCACTGGATTTCTGAAAGGAGTTCTAAGGTACCCCAAGAATATCCCAGACTTCAGCTTGCTGATCCACTTTGTTTTTTTTCCAAACAGTAAGTTAATAAGGCAACATAAACAGTAGATTAATAAGGCAACATCTGAACATGTAAACCAAGGGAAACAGATGGTTTACACATTCAGTACTTTTCACAGCAGCGTTCTGGATATTTTATAAAGAAATCCCATTCAAATGGTAGCTATCTTGCTGGAGCTCTTCAGAGTATGGATATGTGGCTCATGTACATCATTTCAGTTGTTGCCTAAAAAGAAAATCTTAAAAAATCCTAGCAGTTTGAAGTTCCACTTTTGAACTTGGATTTAGTAATTATGGTAGCTTAATGTCTACACCCAACAGCGTAGTGGAAGTTTGACACAAAACTGACCAGTTAAATGCATTTCAAATACAGGCATAGCTCAGTGAACTTCAAGCAGAAGAAATTCTGATCTAGTATATGTGAAGATGACTAATAAATGTCTCTTATGAGCATATTGATACTGCTGGTCCAATTCTAAACATAAATTCAGTGGCCTGAACACAGCTGAGTGTTTGAGCCCTAGACATAAACTCCATTCCCAGTTTTAATACCAGGCAACTTTCCTTTACCAACCCTTCTCTTCTTATGCTGTATCCTCTCCTGACAGAGGCCAGATCCCATTGCAAAATACCTAATGGCAAACGGCATTTATGACTGGAATATTAGTAAAGAAGGGCTGGAAGAAAAGGTGGAGATACTTTAGATATCAAAGAGCAAATCAGAGATCAAGTGAAGCATCCAAAGAGGCAACAGCAAGAAGAATATACGATGCCCTACAGAACACTGAGCACTGGGAGAAGGAGAAAACAGCAAAACAGCACATGGCTGCCCTCAGTCTTCACCACTTTGCTCCTGCTCAGAACACACAGCTTTTGCAAAGAAATGCATAGTCTGGGCACTGGTATTTTCTTCCATTATGTGTGTATTTGTATACACTATTATACTTTCCTCCTGTTTCTCTCCCCAAAAGCTGACGGGAAAGCGTTGCTTTCCCTCGTTTCCTGTCACACAAGCAAATAACATGTCTTCACCTTGAAAACTGAGCAGTTTGAAAACGGCATCTCATCCGATCCGAGCCTGCCTACAGTGTTTCAGCTGCCATGGCTGAAGGTTTTGCTCCATACTCAACAAAGAACATTGTGAGAGACATATTTTTAAGAACTGTTACATGCTCAGTTTGGAGGGAAACACAGTAGACCACTGTCCTTCCCCCTCATACCCTGTTTAGACTAAAAAACTGTGTTTGTACAGCACTTAGCCCCATGAGACTGAAGCCTTTAGGTACAAATGTAAGTCATTTAAATGGTAATGTACAACAAACTGAGTGGCACCCTTCAAAACAAGCAGTATTTGTAAGTGTATCTGTGCCAGGTGCTAACAAATGGAGGGTCATTTTTACAGATGCAGGGAAAGGTCTCAGTGAGCCAATATTTAAAAGTCAGTTTTTCCAGTCAAAGGCCAAATTCTAAAACGTCTGCTTGTTTTTCGACTGCCTGTGCCCTGGAGCACTGTGCCTGCCTCCCAGAGAGCAGCGCATTAGAGCGCCAAAGGTATTTCCCATACAAGGTCAGATCAATTAAAATATCCTTTAGATAGTCACGTGAGCTGTGTCACAGCCCTGATTAGGTCCCTGACCCTCTGAAGGACAGAATCTAAGGCAATCCACCGACCTCAGGCAGGAGAGCCAGATAACAAGGAGGCAAAAAGCAGGTTCACCCAGCTTTTTCACTACCCAGGGAACTGAAGGCTTTGCTCTTCCTGGCCACATAATACTGCTGTAATACCAGCGATGCCAAGAGTTTAACTAATAACCCTGTTCTCCTACTGAAGTCAATAGCAAAGTGCCAAAACCAAGTCTTTCAAAAGCTAGGACAAGCTCTTTCAGACACCCCAGGGAGACCAGGAAGCAGTATGCACTGCTGCCTTCCTTTGCCAGGCTGATGAGAATCTCCTACAGAAATGTTTACATTAAATAAATAAATGAATGATGGCATGGTTGGGATTGGAAGGGACCTTACAGATAATCCAGTTCCAACCCCCCTGCCATGGGCAGGGACACCTTCCACTAGACCAGGTTGCTCAAAGCCCTGTCCAACCTGTTCTTGAACACTTCCAGGAGCGAGGCATGAACCAATGAACCAAAACCTTTGCAGAATGGAGCTGCACTGTCTCAAGCCAGGACTTGGGCTGTTCGCTTGGGAGACAACCAAACAGCAGCTGTCTCAGTGAAACCTCCTTACCACCAAGGTACGAATAAGGTCCTAATCTCTGTAGAATATATTAATATAAAAATAAAGCAAGTTAATTATGCTACTGAATAAGTGCTTGTGCAGTGGGGAGAAGGCAGAAATGTTATTTGTATCTGGTGTAAGAGTATCTCTTTACTCTCCATCCCCCAGTGAGATGTAGCCAAGTGACAGCTGCTATTCCCTCTCATCCAGGAGCCACAGGAATATATCCAGGAATGACCTGTCATAAGCTGAATGCAACAGACAGAGGCAAAAGACACATAAAAAAGGTAAAACCAGACTACTAGGCAAGTGTGCATCACCTGGAGTCCCTGTGTGCGCTGCTCTGAAAGATTCCCTTCCTTTTGCCACCATGGTCCTGCTGCCCCCTCTGGCCTATAGGGAGAATCGTGGGAAGGGAAATAATGAATGAAGTGGTGTCCTATGTAAGCTGTTGTAAGGCTTCTGTCATGCCAAACACACCCAATATCAGGCAGTTTACCTGCAAGTCTGATAGTAAATCTCTCTGAAAATCTGCATTGCCAAGAGTTAAGTCTTATTCTATGTATTCCACAGATTTCTGCAAGCCAAATTCTGCATGAAGCCATGAGATGCTACATACAGGAGCAGCCTAGGAGGCAGTTTCTGCTAATTTGCACTTGTGGTATCATTGAACATTGACAGAACTATTATTTCCGTTCTCCCAAATACCACTGATAAGTAAAATATTTTCAGCAGGATCTTTACTTGGTGAAAGCATAGCTCCTGTGAACCACTGCTGAGGCAATTTACACCATCAAAAACCCTGAAGCAAAAAAAGCCAAGTCAGTGAGATATAAGCTAAAATTCAAGTATTTTGCTGGATACAAAACAGATTTACTTGCTTGCTTAAACAGGTGCCTAAGTGCTCTAGTAAATTAGCACCCAAATACTGCGCCATTTTTATTTGTGTCCACTTCTACCAGCTTGGACATATGATACAGAAGTCGTCTTACAGCTAACATTTTTGCCTAAAACCCTGCTTATAGCCACACTATACAACAGCTGCCTGAGGAGTTATGTTCCACACATAACTTTAAAAATAAAATGCAAGTTACTGGAAAAGGTGGATTTATAACTGGAAACGGAATACGTAGGTACCTTGAAATAGAAACAAATGAAACACTTTCTGTATACTGAGAAAAGAACAAATAATCTCATATTTCTATTGCAGTCTCTGTTAGTGCTGATATTTCGATATTGTGGTTTGTGTCCTAGAAATACCTTAGCTGGAACCAGTTAGACCAGAAGCACTATAAGGAAAAAGGTTTTACACATACATTAAATGACTTGCTGCCTGCACCACCTGATTTCTTCATAGGGAATCTATATTTGTAATAACTGCATTTCCACACACTTCTAACAAGGTTCAATGTCCACATAGATGTACACTGTTCAGTACATGGTTAGCCACAGCACAGGTTATGGGAGTGGCTACTGACTCTTCCAGCTTGTCCACTCAATTTGCAAATTCTGACAAGTGCATTGAAATCCTGTCTCCCAGGAGTAGTTTTATATATTGTACCATGACCATTGGATGGGAAAATGCAAAAGTAAGCTTGGAGGCCATGTCCAGAATACAAGGTTCTCTTTGATTCACAAGTCCCTGGTCTCCAGATAAGAGTTCTGCTTTCCCACTCAATTTCTGTTCCAGTCCTTACCTCATCTCTTCTGGAAAGATGCCTGACCATGTGATTGAGGCAGTGGGGACCTCTCCTCTCCCTGACCATCACATGCAATCTGGTGTCCTGGTTAGTGAAACCTGGTGAGAGGTGGGGTTTGAGGAAAATGGACTTTCTGTCCCACATATATTTGCCGTTGCATTCGTTTAAAAAATAAGCAGCTGTCAATACATGTTTTCCTGTTGTTGGGAAATAAATATTATTTTAGGCTTGGTAAAGTGGCCCATCAAGGGACCTAGAAGGGGTTTGCCCCAGCAAGGAAGAGGTGAGAGATTTCATGGGAAGATCTTCAATGAAGGGGTTAAAAATTCTAGTGTGAATTAACCCTGCCAAAAGAAACTGGGGCAGTTCAACACCAGTGGGTTTCTAGGGTTTTATTTGATACTGTAACAAACTCAATAAGATCATATCTTTAAGTATGCAATTTAATAGCTATTTTAAATTGTTAAATATCAAGACAAAATTAATGAAATAAAGTATCCAGCCTAATTTTTCAATTATCGTTTGTAACCTTCTATAATTAGGCCTCTTGCAAAATAAGCCTGAATCATAAACTAAGCATATATTTGTATAAATTTTAACCAGATGGAACTGTGAAAGTTATAAAAAAATAAAGGAATTTTAAAGGCTCTGAGGTCTTGAGATCTGAAAGTTAATTTACTATTCACAACTGCCAATAAGGAACAGAATTTGCATAGGGAACTTTGTTATTTCATCCATCAGTGCCTCACCTTATTTTGCATCTCCGGGTTGTTTTGTGTCACCAAGCCAGAGGCTAAATGCATTTAATATGCATGCTATTGCCATGTTGACATGGAACTAAGCAGCCCTGAAATGTTTTTTTTGCTATTTTGTGGCAAACATAACCATAGTTGCAAATTACAGAGAAAGTATCAAAGGATGCAGGCCTAATCAGCAAATATTGCATAGCAGGATATTTAAATAAATTGTCAGGTTTATAAAAATTGAGATGGATGATTAGTAGCTTGATTTTTATTTCAGAAGATTATGATATTGCCAGAGTAGGGAGAAGCAATAAAGACCTTTGAGGAGAAGATGAAGTGGCTGGCAAATAAACAAAAACTCCTGTGTACATGCAAGAGAGGGCTACAGACCACCTTGAAAAGACTGTGAGCCCAGCCCTGCTGCGACAAGGGCTCAAAGCCCACCACAGGTCAACTCACCTTGCAGTAGCACCGTGAAGATGTGCATCTCCAGAGGACAGTGTAATGGCACCAGTGCAAAACCTAACACCACAGCACAGAGCTCCCCCTGACTGTGTTCTCCTTTGGCCCTCTTGCTAGGAGGTTTTCCCTCAGTATGCTGTTGCCATTTTTATTTTGACTGTACTTATTTATCTGATCCTAGCTCTGAAAAAAAAACACAATGTATTGAATCACTATATGGCTTTGATTCCACCTTTAGAACTGTGACTTTATGCACACATACAGAAAGTAAATATAGCAGGAATTTACAACTTAGTAAATATTACTGGTATTCAGGGATATCAGCAAGGGGATCCTCTAGAAATTCTAGAGGCCACATTGCCCCACAGAGAACCCAATGCAGTGCAAATGTCAGTAAGTAAACATGGTGCACACTTTTCCAGGGATAAGCACAGAGAGGTAACCTATGTGAAGTCACAAAGATACTTGAACATCGAACCCTTAGTCTCATTCTCCCACTTCTCCAGCTGCAGAATGAGGAGGAAGGCATTTTGCCCCCCTCTCACAGGCCTCTTATGGGGGTTAAAGAACTTAGTGTGACATAAGGAGAGAAAGAGGGAGGGAAAATATTCACACATTACAGGCCATTTGGCCAAATAGCTGTAAAATACTCTAGATGGTGTCATTAGAAGCACCAGCTTTGCATTATTAAATCTTCCTGGAGTTACTCCAGTCAGCTCATCACTGGGAGATGAGGACCAGGCACAGCTACTGTCTAACCAGAGAGCAAATGCAGCAGTGTCAGACAGAAAAGAATACAGTCGTTTTTCCTGACAGACCTATGGGGCCCAGGGCTTGATCTTAGTTCCTAAAGTTTTCTTTTTAATTTCTTTGTCTCATCAGGGAAAACAAGTATGTGAGCCACAGATCTTTGTTCTGTGAACTATGAAGTGCTAAGAGAACTTCAGTATTAACATTGCTATTTATTTTACCCTTTGGTGTTTTGTCTCTTTCCCAATTGGTTTATGATGACTAATGTCAAAACTCCATTCCCAGTTATATCCCTTGGGCAAAGAGATGACATTTAATACAGTATACCACAGGCCATTCTATCTCCTCCAAACATTAAAATCACATACACAGCAAGAAGCAATCATAACAATAGATGTATCTTTTATTCACAGATAAAAACTGAAGCAAGCTGTTATAATACATATTTGTACACAGGATTTGAAAAAACCATAAAAAGGAAGATGATTAGAAAATATGATTCATTATGAAATGTGGTATTACATACACTATTAAACCTTTTCAAAAGTATTTGTTTGGCAACAGTTTTTCAATAGTTCCCACACTTAAGTGGCCTCCTTCAAAAAAGCACAAATCTCATGCAGCATGTATAAACTTGATCCTGAGGGTTTGCCTTCCTTAGAAAAACTGTAAAAAGATATACTATTTGTCTTAAAAGTTCAAAATGCAAATGCTATATTTATAGTCAAAACTATATAAAAATATGGACCTAACGTAACATTTACAAAAACGTTTTGTTCCTTTTTTTGTTTTATGGTTTTGGTAATAAAGAGAATTCTCAATTCCTGCAGTCAGAGAGGAAATAAGAAAACCAAAACAAACCACAGTGCCCTTTGTAGACTTCCTCACATTAAGTTTACACTCCAAAAAGACCAGGTCTGTAAGAAGTGAGGTTACTAACCAAAGTAGGTAAGCAGTTAATATATATCTCTATATGTATATATAAAATGGAAAACGAACATTTACTTTGATCTGAAAAAGTAATAATACAAAACCTGAAGGTAAAACAATCATCTCCAAATGCCATAATACTCCTTTTCAATAGATAAATGTTCATAAAAATATCTTGAACCCTAACCAAGAAAACAATTATAATACAGTTTTAATTCTGCTACATAAAACAGCTTTTCTATGAAACAAGAAGGCAAGTTCAGGTATGAAAACATAATTTACTTATTGCTTTTGCTACAATGTTGTTTGTTTTTTACATATAGTCATAAATACACTATACAGTATAAAATATTTTGTAGGAATACGTTTTGTGGTCTGCTTAGGTTTGCTGGCTTTAATTCTAGCACCAAATACAAAAATGAAAATCAAATTAACTTTAAAGGCACTTCCATTGTATGTTTGTTTGTTTGTTAACACAGAATCACAGATCTTGTTTTGTACTACATTTCTTCGCTCCCCTCTGGTAGAAGCAATACTTGTTCCTACTTTTATCTTTGTAGAGTTCAGGTCACATTGAGGCACCAAATGATTTATGAACATTCCTACCCCACAGCTGTTTCTTTCTCTTAAAACATTCATTGTTGCTTTTAAGTCTTCACCTTTCCTCCTTCACTTCCCAACTACTTTCTCTCTTCTTCGTGTCAGACAATTCAGCTTCACTTCCTTCAGTCCCTTGCAAAGCCTCCCTTCAAACCTCCACTTCCCTTACTCCATCTTGTGCATCTGTTACTCCAATATCAAAACACGTCACTATCATGATATGTGACTTGCACAGATTAACACACTGTTCCAGTTCCTCTGTCACTTGTTCCAGTGCCTCCAGATACTCCTGTGACTCTTTATCGAGATCAGGATCCACTTCAACTGTCAGAAAAAAAAAAAAAAAAAAAAAAATCAGTGAGAGAAAAAGGTCATTGCAAAACATTATTTTATCACAAGTGAGGCAAAAGAATCATAGAATCATAGAATCGTTAGGGTTGCAAAGGACCTTAAGATCATCTAGTTCCAACCCCCCCTGCCATGGGAAGGGACACCTTACGCTAAATCATAGCACCCAAGGCCTCGTCCAACCTGGCCTTGAACACTGCCACGGATGGAGCATTCACAAGCTCCCTGGGCAACCCATTCCAGTGCCTCACCACCCTAACAGGAAAGAATTTCCTTCTTATATCCAATCTACACTTCCCCTGCTTAAGTTTTAATCCGTTACCCCTTGTCCTATCACTACAGTCTCTAATGAAGAGTCCCTCCCCAGCATCCCTAGAGGCCCCCTTCAGATACTGGAAGGCTGCTATGAGGTCTCCACGCAGCCTTCTCTTCTCCAGCCCCAACTTCCTCAGCCTGTCCTCATACGGGAGGTGCTCCAGTCCCCTGATCATCGTCGTGGCCCTTCTCTGGACTTGTTCCAACAGTTCCATGTCCTTTTTATGTTGAGGACACCAGAACTGCACACAATGCTCCAGGTGAGGTCTCACAAGAGCAGAGTAGAGGGGCAGGATCACCTCCTTCGACCTGCTGCTCACGCTCCTTTTGATGCAGCCCAGGATACAGTTGGCTTTCTGGGCTGCAAGCACATGCTGCCGGCTCATGTTCATTTTCTCATCGACCAACACCTCCAAGTCCTTCTCCACAGGGCTGCTCTGAATCTCTTCTCTGCCCAACCTGTAGCTGTGCCTGGGATTGCTCCGACCCAGGTGTAGGACCTTGCACTTGGCACGGTTAACCTTCATGAGGCTGGCATCAGTGCATCTCACAAGTGTGTTGAGGTCCCTCTGGATGGCATTCCTTCCCTCCAGTGTATAAACCGTAACACACAGCTTGGTGTCATCGGCAAACTTGCTGAGGGCGCACTCAATCCCACTGTCCATGTCGGTGACAAAGATGTTGAACAAGACCAGTCCCAACACCGATCCCTGAGGGACACCACTCGTTACTGGTCTCCAGCCGGACATTGAGCCATTGACCACAACTCTTTGTGTGCAGCCATCCAGCCAGTTCTTTATCCACCGCGTGGTCCATCCATCAAATTGATGTCTCTCCAATTCAGAGACAAGGATGTCGTGTGGGACAGTGTCGAACGCTTTGCACAAGTCCAGGTAGATGACATCAACTGCTCTACCCCTGTCCATCAGTTCTGTAGCCCCATCATAGAAGGCCACCAAGTTGGTCAGGCAGGATTTCCCCTCAGTGAAGCCATGCTGGCTGTCACCAAGCACATTGTTGATTTTCATGTGCCTTAGCATGCCTTCCAGGAGAATGTGCTCCAAGATTTTGTCAGGCACGGAGGTGAGGCTGACTGCTCTGTAATTCCCCGGGTCATCCATTTTCCCCTTCTTGAAAATGGGGGTTATATTTCCCTTTTTCCAGTCATCGGGAACTTCACCTGACTGCCATGATTTCTCAAATATGATGGCCAGCGGCTTCGCAACTTCATTTGCCAGCTCCTTCAGGACCTGTGGATGGATTTCATCAGGACCCACGGACTTGTGCACGTTCAGGTCTTCATTCTCACAGTCCCTGCATCTGCCTTCCAAGACTTGGGTGGTTTGGTCAGAGCCTTTGCCAGTGAAGACCGAGGCAAAGAAGTCATTCAGAACCTCAGCCTTCTCCAAATCTTGTGTAGCCAGTTCTCCTGAGAGCTTCCTGAGGGGGCCTACGTTCTCCTTACTCTGTTTTTTATTTGCTACATACCTGTAGAATCCCTTCCTGTTATCTTTAATACCTCTAGCTAAGTTTAATTCTAACTGGGCCTTAGCTTTCCTAACCTGGTCCCTAGCTTCCCGGACAACATCCCTGTACTCTTCCCATGCCACCTGTCCTTGCTTCTGCTTATTATAAGCCTCTTTTTTCAACTGAATTTTCCTCAGCAGCTCCTTATCCATCCAAGGAGGTCTCCTGGCCCTCCTGCTGCACTTCCTTCTAGCTGGGATGCAACACTCCTGAGCTTGCAGCAGGTGATCCTTGAATATCAACCAACAGTCCTGGGCATCTCTGCCCTCTAGGGCTGCATCCCATGGAACCTTACTAGGCAGGTTCCTTAAGAGGCCAAAGTCTGCTCTCTTGAAGTCCAGGGCAGTGAGCTTGCTGCACGCTCCTCTCACTGTCCTGAGGATCTCGAATTCAACCATCTCATGATCGCTGCATCCAAGGCTACCCTGGAGAGTCACATTTCCAACCAGCCCTTCCCTGTTGGTGAGCACGAGGTCAAGCATGGCACCTCTCCTTGTCGACTCCTCTATTACTTGCAGAAGGAAATTGTCTTCTACACAATTGAGGAACCTCCTGGATTGCTTGTGCCGGGCCATACCGTCCTTCCAACAGATATCAGGGTGGTTGAAGTCCCCCATGAGAACAAGGGCCTGTGAGCGTGAGGCTTTTCCTATCTGTCTATGGAGTGCTTCATCCATATGTTCTTCTTGACCAGGCGGTCTGTAACAGATCCCCACAGTAATGTCTCCCATAGCTGTATTCCCTTTAACCCTGACCCACAAACTCTCTGTTAACTGCTCACCTGTCCCCAGACTGAGTTCCATACTCTCCAGCCTATCCCTCACATAAAGGGCAATTCCCCCTCCCCACCTGCCAGGCCTGTCTTTTCTAAAGAGCCTGTAACCTTCCATTCCAACACTCCAGTCATAGGAGCCATCCCACCATGTTTCTGTGATGCCTATTATATCATACCCCCGTAGACGTGCACACATCTCTAATTCCTCTTGTTTGTTCCCCATGCTATGGGAGTTTGTACAGAGGCTTCCAAGCCGAGCTCCAAATGAAGCCGGCTCACTGGCTGGAGCGGCTGGAATATCTCTACATTGCTCCGATCATTTATTATAGGTTCTGGCAACTGACTGGGTGTGTTGGGATGGAATGATGCCCCCCTCCCCCAACACATCTGGTTTAAAGCCTCCTTGACCAGTCTGGCAAGCCTCCTACCAAAACTGCTCTTTCCCTCCTTTATCAGATCAGCTCCACCAGCCCCCACTAGACCTGGCCTACAAACTTGGGTCCTGTGTAGAGTACAATTTTATTTCTCTAGAACTAGAAATTTTTTTCAATTAGTTCAGCAGATTCAAAACTCTACCTTGAGGCTCTAGTTAAGCACAGCACTCTGACTGTAAACAAATCTCATGCCTCAGTTTCCAAGCTGTAACACGGATATGGTAACATTTTATTCCTTCTTTGGAAGGAAGGATAATAAAAGGTTATGTAAATATTTAATATTAACAAGCATCACAGTGAGTCTCTACATTGTTTTGACATTTTCTTCTAATTGGTTTGGGGGGTGAGAGGGGCGCTCATTTTTAGTCCTACTCAGCACTGAACAAATCCCGCATCACAGAAATATGAATGGAGTCAGAGTATTTTAGGGCTCAATTCAGCAAACTATCTTTGCAAGTGCTTAACTTTTTCATTGGGACTTCTCATATGCTGAATATTTGTTACATGATGTTACATTATTGCTGGTTTTGAAAAATACTCACAGTCATCTTTCCATTTATTTGGATCCATCATCAACCTGCACTTGGTCTCTTCCAACTCTTCCTTCAAAAATTCATGCTTTGCCTTTACTTCTCTGATTCGCTGCTGGCGCCTTTCTAGTATCTTCAGCTTGGTATGGAAATACATCAGACCCTTTTAAGACACAGAAAGACCATTTCATTAATTTGCCTGTTATGAGCTGACCTCCAACAGTTTGACACAGAATGCTCCCACCTCCTTGTTTGTAAGACTTAGCAGGTAGATTGTTTTGTTTTGTTGTGGGGTTGGTGGCTCTGTCAGGTTTTGGGTGATTTTCTTACTTGAACTTTACATTAATAGATTCTAATCTAAAGGAAGAGCATGCTACATCACTTAAGCATTCATTGCACTTCTCTGAATTAGCAAACTTCTCAATACATTCTGAAATTACTACTGCTTGTAGAGGATTTTTTTTTCAGCAATATAAATTATAAACACAGCCTAATAATAATGTTAGAGGTATATATAATCCTCAAACACACAAATTCTTATTTTTTTAAAAGCATTCCTACCTTCTCAACATCCTGGAAAGGCTATTATAAAAGAAATGGAAAAAAGGCATCAGAAGAATATAGAATTCTAGTCTCCAAAATAGAATGAGTCGAAGTGTTTTCCAATTACTAGTAAATTAAACTCAGTGTATCCCTGATTTAATAGAATTCTGTCATTTACGTAAAGAGTTAATGACCCTGCCGCTGAAGGACCCTGTAAGGTTTCATCAGCCAGGCTAAGATCATAAAATCTTCTCATAATGTATTTCTTGGTAACTTACATTTACACCATCAGTCACATTAGCCACAATTAATTTCAGAGAGTAATCATTTCATTTTCTGTGTTAAGAGTACCCCAACATACAAATTGTAAAATTAACAATTATAGTGATTTAATTGCAATCAATTTCCTCAATACCATTCCGGCATTCAAGCAAGAACTCTGCCTGTATACTGTAATTTAAGTTGTCTACAGTTGTCGTAAAATATGTGCTGACCTCAGTTTCCTCTTGTCTGTGTCGATGTAATCGTTCCACATCATCAATCTCATAAACTTTAATTTCAAATGGCTCTTTTAGAGTGCCTGGCAAAGGTGGTAGATCAACCCATTGGCCAGTGACACTGGGTTTTCTTCCTAGGGAGGCAGCATCTGGCAACGGAGCAGGAATCAGTCTACGACGCTGGAGACCTAAAATACATAAGATAAAGATGCCTCAGACTCCTAAGAGATTAACAGACTGCAGAATGTACTGTAGTGAATTCAAGAAAGATCTAGGTTCTCAGGATATTTAAGAAGAAATGCTTTTCTTGATCTTTTCTTTTAGTAAAATACCCTTAGGCTGCTAATCAAGTTATTACCGTAACAAAGTATGTTTCTCTTAGTTCATGGATGGGAATAACAGCAGTTTCCCTCCCAAAGCAGATGTCTGAGTCTCAGTTCTTTAATCTTTTCTTGCAAAATAAGCTGGTGGGCTACAAGGGCATTCATTACCTTATAATGGCAATGAGACAGTTATTTCAACCCAATACTGATAACGACAGATGAATCTGGAAATCTCCTGCTCCTCCAGATGAAGTCAAGCAAGATTTTCCAAGATCCTTCTCATTTTATTATCTTGTTGCAAAGAGCAAGCAAGTCCCTCCAGAACTACTACCAATGCGTTAAGGTGTTTGTCGTCGTTTAAGTCCAGTCAGTAACTCAGAACCACGTAGTTGCTCTCTCAGTGCTCCCCTTCCTCCCCACTGCTCCTGGAGGGATGGGGAGAATTGAAAGAACATAACTCACACAGGTTGAGATAAGAACAGTCCAGTAACTAAGGTATAACACAAATCACTACTGCTACCACCAATAACAATAATGATAAGGGAAATAACAAGGGAAGAGAATACAACCGCTCACCACCCGTCGACCAATATTCAGCCTGACCCGAGCAATGATCTAGGCCTCCCAGGTAACTGTCCCCAGTTTATATACTGGGCATGATGTGCTGTGGTATGGAATACCTCTTTGGTTAGTTTGGGTCAGGTGTCCTGCCTCTGCTTCCTCCTGGCTTCCCCTCCTCCCTGGCAGAGCATCCTTGGTTAGACTAAACATTGCTAAGCAGCAACTAAAAACACCAGTGTTATTAGCGCTGTTCCCAGGCTGAAAGTCAAAACCACAGCACTGCACCAGTTACAAAGAAGGAGAAAAAATGACTGCTACTGCTGAACCCAGGACAGTGCTAAATACCAGCAGTTTTCAGTGAACTTTGTGGGGCTGGGAGGCATTCAGAAAGCAGCAACAAACTAAGCTGCAACTTGAGCCACCTCTAATGTCAGGGCATATCACCATCAATTCATACCAGCACTCAGAAGCTCAGAAGATGACGAAACTCACCAATTCATCAACAGGAGTGCTCCCAGACTTACAAACAACAAACTGCCTCCTTGATGCACCTGCTAGGGCTCAAGTTTCATGAGTTATGTCCTTCAAAAGTGCTGATACCTTCGTATACAAGAATTGGCACTTTGGTGTCCAGCACTTTTTACAATTCTAAGTCTCTCTTAACTCTCTAAAAGGCTGACCTATACACTACATGTGTCAAGAATGAGTACATGCATAGAGCTGGTCAGGCAATGTTAATAAGGCTGCAGTCCAATCTCTAGATAGATAGGAGGGCTGAAGACCACCAGAAGCAAGCGGAAATGTCATATGGTAGCAGTAAGTATAAGGAGCTTTTGGGTGACTTGTGACAATAAATTTAGCGCCTAATTTCCTCGTCTTACTGAAAGCCAACTCAGATGTAAGACATCTACCTTCTGGTCTTCTTACAGAAGTGACCACATCAAACAGACTGTGCTGCTCAGAGGACAGTGATGCCAGAACAACTTCTGGGCTGAGACCTCTACAGGAGAGTTAAGTGCAAGTTAAGGCTTCAGGTAAGCTCTGTCACAAACATAAACATGAAATGGAGACAAAATCCCAGCAGGTAACCCCAAAGCAAGACACTGACATAGACACCAGCATGGTTACTGCACGTTACCTATTCTTAAGAAAAACATTCCTAGTTCTTATTTGCACCCTTGCTAATTTCTAAGTAACAAGATGTCCTGGGTTCAGCAGGAGCAGTCATTTTTCTCCTTCTTGGTAGCTGGTGCAGTGCAGTGTTTTGGCATTCAGCTTGGGAACAGAGCTGATAACAATAATGTTTTGGTTTGTCCAAGGACTTTGTGAGCCTCATGCTCTGCCAGGGAGGAGGGGAAGCTGGGGGGAAGCAGAGACAGGACACCTGACCCAAACTGACCAAAGAGGTATTCCATACCACAGCATGTCATGCCCAGGAGGTAACTGGGAGTTAGCCGGAAGGGTTGGGACTGCAGGGTTGGAGGAGGTATTGGGCAGAGCTTGGTCGGGCTGGGGGGCCGAGTTATCGGTCGGCTGGTGGTGAGATGATGTATTCTCTTCCCTTGTTATTTCCTTTATCATTGTTATTATTGGTGGTAGCAGTAGTGATTTGTGTTATACCTTAGTTACTAAACTGTTCTTATCTCAACCTGTGGGAGTTGCATTCTTTTTGATTCTCCTCTCTGTCCCTCCGGGAGTAGGGGGAGGTAAAGAAGGGGGGGGAGCGAGTGAACAAGTTGCCTGACTGGGTTTAAACCACGACACAAGAACAATCACAATGAGAATGTTTTGGAAGGCTTGCTTCTACTTCTGCAACACCTGTTCATATTTCTCACAACCCTAATAGATTTAACCTGAATCACCACTATCACCTGCCTGCTGAAACCACCTGCTGTAACTCCGATGTTGTAACCACTTTAGTGACAGCTGGATCCTTCTGAAAAGGACACTGAAGAGATGCAAACTTCATATCCACTGTACCAGCCAGGGTAAACATCCTTTCTCCAAAGATTAGTTGAAGGATAAGGGACAAGGTTTCCAGTGACATATACAGAAGTAGGATCTGTTCTTAAATCCAGAAACTGCACGATTTCAATGCAGTCTGGAGTAACATAAGCTACTCCAATCATCTTTAACACTTTTCAAAAATTCTAATATACTGTAGATTAATAATGGTTCTGCACCAAACAATTCTTGTAAGAAGTATTTAAGGAACTTCCTAGGAAACCTCATTTCACATACAAAGCACGTTATTGTCTCAAAGTCTACAGCACTCCAAAAAAGTAATACATAATTTATTGATACAGAGACATTTCAAATGGAAAAAGAAATACTTTGTCATTTTACAGACCTTATAAGCATTTCCTGGGGCAAAACCAAATACAAATCCATCAGTGGGTAATACCTTCTCAATATGCGTGCCACTTACACAGCTGTTAATACTGATTTGTAAGAAAGGTTTAAGAGGTTGATATGCCATGGAAAGAGAACTGCAGTGAACGTTGCACTAAGTTTCCAAAATGATTTATCACCTGCTGAAGCCACTCAGTTGCTTTGACCAGAAAGCACCATAAGGTCTACGTCATCTTCACTCGTTTCTTTTTCTGTCAGAACTGAGCATCATGGATGTCTCTAGGGATTGTAAGAATTATCGCTTTCCAATCAAAAGCTCAGATTCAGCACATTGCTGATATTAGTTCCTACTGTATTTCCAACATTCAATATGCTTAGATTGCTGAATGTAGCTGTGCTCATTAGCTACATGGCACCAATTGCCACTGATTCTTTAAAATACTACAGGACTTTAACCTAAATCAATAAAAACGAAGACTGCAACAGCAGTCATGTGAACCTGATTTTGAAGCTGGCTACAACCAGTGGCACTTGCATGAGCACCACATGCAAAAGCAATAAGGAAACACCCCAGAGAACCAGAATGACCTGGCTCTTGTATGTCCACCTTTGCCTGGTGTGGTCAGACATGCCAGACTTGGCACAGTACGCGAGCTAGAGCCACCTTCTCTGAGCACCTCCCCCAGTCATTTTCCTATTGCTTATAGTATCTACAGGTACACTAAAATTTCTTTATAAAAGAGCTATTACAGTGCAATACATAATTTTGCAATCAGCTGGTAATATTACTATAAGAGTTGCTACACCTTACATACACACCCTACTGCTCTGCCCCTGAGCCTTACCTTTGGGTAACCTAATATGCATTCAGCAATCCTCATTATTTCACGCTCTCCTCTCCTCCAGACCTATTCATGTGTTTCTAAACTACAGTCCCAGCCCCTCTCACTGAAATTTCCTCACAGACACCTGGCAGCAGAGATCCTCTTCTCACTGCCCTTCTCTCAGTGATCTTTTCCAACACTCACTTGATCCTCACAGAAACTCATCAGCACCCACCCAGCACCTTCACTCTTCCCAACCCACTCATTACACCCTCCTATTTTGGGCCACCCTGGTGCAGTGCTCACTGCTGACCCTGCTGAGGGAAGAACGAACATCCCATCTGCCCGCGGATATCTGCTCCCTCCTCCCTCCGAGGGAGGTGGCTGGCACCCCAGGGCACCTGGCACCTTTCCTGCCCCCTCCACTATAGCTTCTGTGTCACACCTGCACCTTTGAAGTGAAATAAATGACAAGTAGCTGCTGTCTCAGTGATAAATGTGCACATGCAAGTGAATGCATTCAGTCCACCTCCCCACTTTGAGCTTCCCCCAAACCTTCTCCTCCTCTGTCAGAGACACCATGAAAACCCACTCGTGGAGCACAAGTGGACACCTGGCCACTTTCTCCTTTGTTTCTTACCTGTCGATCGTTTCTTGGGGGACTTGAGGCTCCTCATCCGGCCTGGTGATGACATTCCGCTTTCACTCATGGAGTCATGCGCTGAGGAGGCACTGCCAGTAGCCTCGCTGTCCCGAATCATGCTCTCGTAGCCACTGCTGCCTCCGCTGTGGTAAAACAGAGCTGTCCGCCCCATGGCTGGCGGCAGCTCCCCACTTAGGACGCTGCTGTTGTCACTGCCGTGCCCACTGCTGTACCGCTGAGGCCGCCGGGGTGCTGTTATCTTGCTGTATGGAGATGGCAGCACTGGGATTTGTGACTTCTCATCACTGAGGTTAATGCCACTGTCATTGCCACTGTCAGAGTCGGTGGAGCCTCGGAAGTGGCCCACCTTGGCAGAGCTGCCTGACACCAGCTCGTTCACGCGGCTGTTGGCTGCTCTCATAGCCTGCTTGGTCCCCATGATCGTCCCTCGGCCAGGTTTGCCGCTGACGGGCTGCACGGAACGGGGGGCTGCCTTCCCGCTGGGGGCCATGCCAGAGCCCTTCCCTGCAGGCTGTGTCAGGGACTTCACAGAGGAACTGAGAGACTTTGACCCGCTGGTGGTAAGGCCTCGGTTTTTATTTCCATTCACTTGTACCTTCTGGTTAGCTGTGGGTTTTCCCTGGCTGTTTTTCCCAGGCACAGGGGCAGTGAAGGGTGGTGATAAACCCACACCAGAGGTAACAGGGGGGACACCCAGTCTGGGGACAGAGCGCCCTGCCCGGCTGTTGCTGGTGCTCCCATTATCCCTCACCACACTTGCTTTGGATCCAACTGATGTCAGGCTGTCGCATCTCTCCAGGGACATGTGGCTCCCATAACGGTGCACAGCTTCACTCTTTGATCCCTTTGCCTTCAAACTGGATGTCATCTTGGGCAAAGAGTGGTCGCCTCTCAGGCTCATTTTGCTGCTGGCACTTTCGCTGAAGTAAGACCCAGCTTTCAACCGTAAATCTGCTTCATCTTCAGCTTTCAACATGGCAGCTCTGGCAAAGTCGAGGCTGGAGGCTTTTCCCCCACCATTACCCAGACCAACAGGTTTCTGTTCCAGGCTTGATTTACGTACAGGAGGCGTTGGAGGTGTTGGCCCACCCAGCCTGGCCAGCATGGTTGACTTCTGTGGTGCACTCTTCTTTTCCAGTGATGATTTCAAGCTGCCAGTAGTCAAGGGAACATCTGAATTCCCTCGGGTCACAGCCTCCAACAAAGCACTGTTAGCGTGCGACACTGGCATCACTCCCAGCGTGGTGGCTCCTCTTTTCAGCTGTGGTATCTTCATCACAACTTCTGACTTCTTTGCAGCTCCGCTGGAGGATTTGCAGGCCATTTCACAACCATCCACAACCCTCTGTGAACAGGCAAGCATAGTCTGCGACTTTGTTGGCCTGGATGCTGCATCAAAATACTGGGAAGCTTTTCCTGGCTGCTTCTCAGTACCAAATGCATAAGATTCTGGAGACACCAGTGAGTCTGCAGGTTTTGCTTCCAACTGATAATCAGTGCGCAACAGCCAGGGATCTTCAAATACACCATGAGGATTCTGCAGCTCTTTATAGCTGAGGACAGTATTATTGTGGATTGCAGACGAGGTAGTTTTTGTTTTCCTAGGAAGACTAGAATGTATGGTTTCTAACACAGGCATATCACGAGAATTACAAAATTTTATTTTTATGGGCTGATCAGCGACACAAAAAGCACTTTTTATCGCAGATGCTTTGGTAGTTTCAGAGGTTTGAGGGCTTTTGATAATGCCTGAGGACAGCTTGCTGGAACTCAAGCTCTCACTGTCCACTTCAGAGAAGCAAAATCCACTATCATTCAGAGCGCTTTTCAGGGGGACAGATAAATGGGATGAATCCAAGTTAAAGGGCTCCTCGGACTGATTATAGCTGTAAGATGACTGTGCGACAAAACTGTCACTAGACTGGGCTCCATCACTTTCAATCGTACAGATGCTGACTTCACTAAGCCATGAACTGATGGAGGAACGTCTACTGCTGGTAAAAGGATCCTTAGCAAAGGGCACAACAATATCAATATTTACACCAGTTGAAGTCTCCTGTGAGGTATAAGCATCAAACTCATCATTTATGCTGCTGATAATACTGACTGGCCTCGAACCTGATGCAAGGGCCTGAAGGGAGCAGTCGCTATTGAAGCTAATGATACTGGATGGTCTTCCATTATCCATAATCCCACTAATGGACAGTTCTTCCACCACGGTGAAAACAAGCTCATCCTCTCCATTTAGCTCAACAGGCTGCTGCAAAGTCACTGTGGTGGTTAGTATATCCCGGTCAAAACACTTCCCTCTGAATGCTGACCTGAAGCTGTGTACCTCTATCGCACCTGACTGATTCTGGGCATTGCTACCAACTAAGAAGGTGCTTCCTACAGGGTTTTGCTCAGGTTTGTTTCCCATCTGCTTGCTCATGCCCACAGGAGGAGTCCGAACTGCATTGCTATTGTCCAGCTCCAAATTCTCAGCTTTGGAGCTCACTATGTCCTCTTTCTGCTGTGGAGGTGGAGGTGCTGGGCTTGGCAAGGGTCTCTTCATGTACAAGGACTTTTCCTTAATTACACATTCAGCTGTGGCTTTATTATGTTCTGTATTCCTTGAAGGGCTACACCTTGAGGACTGGAGGGAATCGGTGATTGTCTCTCTCTCCCCCTCCAGTACTGAGTCTATTATTGTGTGGTCAGCTCTGCTCTGTGGCTTGGAAAGCTCCATTTTCAAGTGAGGTGTGCTCTTTTCATGACAATTGCCATTGCCACCCCTTGGTGCAACAGCCTGGTAAGGAAGGTTATGTCCTATTTGGGGAGATGCGGTTTCTTGTGCAATTGGTTTCTTACATCCTCCAGAAGGAGAAAATATTTTCTCCTTTATCAGCTTAGACTGTGTATTTTCTGTACCTCCAGGGACTGGACTGCAATTGGATACAAGAGAGATTTCTCCACAAGCAAATTTGATGGGTTCCTCACTTCCATCAATGCACTCTAACCTTTCTTGCAGTTCAGCAAAAGTGTTGCATTTAAAATGGTCCTTATCAGAACTCCTACCAATAGCAGAATTGTCTTTACTTCTCTTCTTGTTTAGGGATGGGATTATGGGAACAAACTCTGGAGGACCTTCATTATCTGTCAATTCCCTGTCAGACAAAGCTGCACCATTGGGACCAACATAGATGACAGTATCACAAGACTGTTCACTGCTGGAGGAATAATCTGGATCACTAGATATACTCAGGACAGGAAAATCGGGGTCAAGAGCAACAGTTCGTGGGTGGAAGGGTCGCAAATGGGGTGGTCTGCGGACATGTCCTTCTTCACATGAACTCTCTCCTCCAGATGAGCTGGATGCATACTGTACATGATCAATAAGGGAGATTTTACTAATACTGATATATAGGTATATAAATATGTACATGTAATTGATTCAAAAGCCAGGTTTGCTATATAATCTGTGCTTTTTTTATACTATCACAACTACATCTAGTGGAAAATGTTGAGTGTGAATTAAAATAACAAGGTCATGCTGCATAGATTTTACTACATCAGGAGCAATACAATCATCACACCTTTTTAGATAATTTCCATTAAATATTATGCATTTTCTTTCTCCGCAAGAGTTTTCTATTCCTTCTTTATTATTCTTTAATTAATACAAATAGGAGCTTTTGAGATAGTTCCACATATAAGCAAAGAAAAAATACGTATTTGGAACAAAAAGAAGGTAATTTCAGGATTAAGGACTGGAGGTGGGATGATGGCCCAGTGCCAAGTCATTTGTCAGTTCATCTCCTGAGCTTTTATGCATTTTGTACTATTTCTTACCGCTGAGAAATCCCATGTTCTCCCACCAAGAGGTTAGGAAAACTCATTTTCAAATGAATTAATTTCTGCATGTTTGTGAACCAACCTTAGACTTCTTCTTTCTCATTCGGTGGATCCGTGATGCAAGTTGAATGGTGGTGAGAGTTTCTGCATAATTGACTGGGGAGTCAGAAATATGCGCAATCATAGTAGTTCTGCAGTTGATGTTCCCAAGTGATTCCCTCAGCAACATTGTCAACTTGTTGTCCCTGTGTAACAAATTAGAACACCAGGATGGCTTAAAGAAATAACTCTTTTTTTTTCAGATTTTTACACCACAAGCTGTGCTTTCACTTTCATAGGATATATGCATGTGTGGTACGTGCAGATAAGAAATACGCTCCTATTATTTGACCACACTTAAAATGTACAAAAGATACCAATATTTTAATTACTTATCTGCCTATGTATTTGCAGTATAACAAATTATTTTACTCTTTACTTGGACAACTGTAAAACAAATGATTGATAACTAGTTTAGTTATCTCAAGTTTAGCTCATATTACCTAAAAAGCTCATGAGCTTTTTAGCTGAGCAGACTTAACGCCTGGATAGCTAAGGTCATGAGCTCCCTGCAAACAGTTTTGATAAGAACTAAAAAATAAGTCAGCAGAAATGGTAAGAAATTGCTAAACAAATATAACAATGTTAGATATCAGAAATACATTATTAGCGACACCCATCTAGTTTCCATTCTGCCTGTGGCTGTCTGCTCTGACATAGCAAATGGGAAGCAGAACTTCTCTCTGAAGGCTTTCCTGGTGATGAAAGTCCTCCACTATGGACAGCAAAGCTGGCAAGATAGGTGACATTTTGTCTTCCACTGGGCTCCAAGACATCTCTCCCCAGTCCTCTCAGGAGGCTGCTTCCTATCGCCCCCCTGAGCTGGCCCAACACATGGGAACTACCATCATGTCTACTCACTAAAGCATGGTAGGTGACAGTTGAGCATCTGCCCTTCCCTATTTTAACCCATCCATCCTCTACCCAAAAAATTGGAACTAGCCTGAGGAAAGTACTTTTCCTCCAAACACAGAAAGAAGAAACACCTGCTTGAGATGCAACACTACATATATCTGTGAAATGACATGTTTAGTAACATCAGCACAAAGGTATAATGCATGAAGATTAATTGCAAGCAGCAATTAAATTTAAGAACTGAAGGCCAAGTTCTGGTAAGGTTTTTACAATGTGTTGGTAAGGTTTTTACAATGTGGTGGTGTTTTTGAGCTGGGGTCCCCACAGGTGTGTTTGACACAATATTATTGTTAAGTACACTCCACAAAGGAACACAACTAAGTGTTTGCTTCTGATAAACAAATGTGCAACATAGTGGTCTTTTTTTTAACTGAAAAGATATATTCAAAAAGGCATGCAGAAATAATAACCTTTGATGACAACAGTTGATAAACTCTCTAGTATTTTCTGAAATTTCAATACAATTTTTAAATTTGGAAAAAGGAGAGAAGATCCTATTAAATTCTGATTAAATTGTTCACTAATGTCCAGCTGGCCGAGATCAGTCTAAATTCCAAAACCGGGGAACAAACAGGAGGTAGAAGAAACAAAACATTTTGGCCATCCTCCCCCATGTTTTTCAACAATCAAACCCTCCCTGATATTTGAGCAAATGTAAGCCTATACCAACATACATATAATTTTTGGCCATGTAATTCAGAATTTCACATTGTTATGTGACATTTAAAATATTTTGTGTGTGTATATATATATATATATATATATACACTTATATGCAGGTAGATGAATAGAAACATGTATCTATAATATAGAATTGACCTTCTAGCAGCTTTCTGGTCAAGTAAAGGGAGCCTACAAGAAAGCTGGAGAGGGACTTTTTACAAGGGTATGTAGGGATAGTACAAGAGGGAATGTCTTTAAGCTAACAGAGGGGAGATTTAGATTAGGTATTAGTAAAAAATCCTTCACTATGAGAGTGGCGAGACATTGGCACAGGTTGCCCAAAGAAGCCCTTGCTGCCCCATCCCTGGAAGTGTTCAAACCAGGTTGGATGGGGCTTAGGGAAAGCAGGTCTAGCGAAAACTGTAGCTGCCCATCTAGCGGAAGGTGTAGCTGCCCACAGCAGGGGCACTGGAACTAAATGATCTTTAAGGTCCCTTCCAACCAAAACCATTCTATGATTCTATGACCTTAAAAGACAACAGACTCCTCTCCAACAGAACTTGCTTTAACTTCATCTTAGGTAAAGAGTAAATTGTTGATGCAGTTCATTGCTAAGGTAACACCAGCCACAAATTTAAGATAATTCAGACAATAATTCACTTACTTATATGGCACATGCTTAGCACCATTAATTAAGGCCAAAATTACATTGCCCAGGGCAGAGAGAGACAGACACAGAGAGCCTCCTCCATCTCGGCTCTTGCTCAGCACTTTTTCACAGCTCCCTAAATCAATGAGATGCAAACGGCTGCGTCCTCCAGACACTTAAAAAAAAAAAAAGGGTAGAAAAACAGTTGTAAATCACGTTCCCTGCATGGACTCAATCCAAACTTGGTATTCAAAATGTATTCAAATGAGGAAAATAATGAATACAGCATGGGATAATGACCAAATTAAATATTAATAGAAAGGAAACCATATTTTAGCCACAGCTACCAAAGTTAAAGGTGACTTGTCTGGCTTAAGGATTCACTTCATTTTTTCTTTTTAAGTTTATTGCAAATTATTGTTTAAACTAACCCATTTGAAAACAAACAATATGGTAGTAAGATTCATACTTCCTCCTTTGCCACTCTTCTCCATGCGATACTGGTATATGTGAAGAGTAAAGAGCATATGTGAATTCCTTCTCTCTTCTTCTTCACATTCAGGTTTGCTGGTACTTCTAGCAGCAATTGCAGCATCAAGGAAAAAGGCAGCTTTCTCTGCTGTTGGGGCCCTTAGCTCACTTTGGTTTTGAAGCTTGAATACAAACAAGAAAATAATTAATTAGCATAGAGGCATCTTTTTTTATTATTTTTTGCTGAATTGGCTAAATCTCTAGGGCACTAAAGGAAACAAATATGTACACCATGGGAGAAGGGCTTATAAATTAAAACCAATAGTATTTTTTTACTGTCTTAAAGTTGTCATAATTGTTGTCAGATAAAGGGAAATAGAAAGCAGAAGAAAGCCTGCCTCAGAAAAATCTATGTTGTGATATTCATTATACCTGAGTTCCACATATTGGATCTTCTCTCAGATAAACCCCAGGAGACTGGCCATCCTGAAGGCTGCCAGTGGCTACTTCAGCTAACAAATCCTTCAGGTTTTCATCTTTGCCACTGATCTCCACAGCAGATACTCTAATAGAGAACCGAGTCCCAGTTTTTTCTTTACGTTCATTGATTAATTTGAAGAGCCAAGAAATTGCACAGGGGATGATACCAAGGCTTTGAGTGGAGTTATCTTTCCCAATCATGGTAAAAGATTTTCCTAGAATTAAAAGACAAACATAAACTTAATTCACCTTTCTTCTACAAGACAGTATCTCTTCATATCACCACTGTACACTACATGCAATGCCATGTGTTGCACAGATAATGGGAAAGAACAGATGCAAAAATGCAAAATATTTAATTATTAATCCATTGCTATTTATTCGATTAGTTTTGCAATTTTTGTAACTCAGACCAACAACAAATTAATGGTAAAAACGTTTCTGATGTTTTGAGTTTCATCACAATGCACCTATGTAACTTGCTCTTGATTAAGCTAATCTGATGTTACATTTTACCTTTTCAAATTAAAATTTACAATCACAGTATCGAAATAAACCATGATAAGTTTGCAAAACTAATTAAAAAGAAATTCTAATCTATTCATATACTCCAGGTTTATTGTTCCAGGAGCTGACAGCATGTAATTACCAAACTGACATAGTAATTAACTGTAACGAATTTGGGAGCTCACCAAGCTTGACATGACCAAAGCAAAATATGCAACCATCTGCACCATTCACAACAGACTGGATTACTTCTGCTACTGTTCCAGAGCATACCTCAGCCTGGAAGAAAGATTTGAGACGAATAAGTAAATGAGCATATACTGCTATGGTTTTTACTATTCTTCTGTAATGAAATGAATGACTCAATATTTTTGAGGCTCAATATTCTTCCCATTTTAATAGCATCAATCCTATTATTTTAGTAACTATGCTATCTTAAAAAATAATAAAATACGCTACCACAGCCTAAAACAGTTTTCAATTTTAGTAAACCAATTCTCTTGCAATACTGATTCCATGACTAATGTAGCAAACTGAATGCTATCCAGCCCGGCTTCCTGCTGATATAATAGCTCAGCCAAGGCTATTCTGCAACGGTAGCAACTCCACTGAAATTAAGCTACTCAAGAGTGCTCACAGGAATTAAAAAGACATACATACTGGAGAAAATGCATTAATATCCCTGAATAAGATTTCATAGCACCACATTTTCCTCTTCCAGTGGAAATATCATCATCAAAAAGAGAACTTGCTAAAATATTTGAGTGTACTAAAACCAGTTTATCCACATCAAGGAAGGTTTCACATGTACAATAAGATGATCTATTAAGTACAACTGGGGAAGAGGAGATGGTTGGTGTAAATATATAACTACAGTGAAATTATAGGGCTGTGTTTACAGGTACATGGCAATAAGCTTGCTTCAAGTAATGATACCTGCACTAAAGTGGCTGCACTGGCCCATGTCACCCAGAAACACCACAAACAGGCCACCCAACAGGCCAACCATAAAGACCTGGAAGAGCCTAGCTCAAGCCAGGGGTCAACAATGTTAAGGACTGGTGCCAAAACCAGCAAAGAAGCAGGCTGTGCAGCCACTTTGTAGCAGCGCTGGCAACATAAGTAATAGAAAGCCACTTCAGTTCTGGACTAACGTTGAGATAACTGTTGCATATTTCTGCACAAAGACACCATTTGAGCTTATGCAAGATATTAAAAACAGCTTCCTGATGTGGCTACCATTGCTTTAGTCACTGATGTACGTGGGAGGTTATCCTCTATCTTTAGTGCTTGGCTAAAACTTGGATCTAATAGATATTTTCGTATCCCTAGTTTGGGACCTAAAACCTAAAACAGAATCCTAGGAAAAGATCTGAGAGTGGGATTCAGAACTAGGTCTTATCATGTTTTCTTGACATTAACATACCATTTTCATTTTGGATTTTTGTGGTGTATTCTTCACCCTATTTTTTTTCCCAGCAGTTCAAACTTGGAGTAGTTCCCCATACACTCCTGAATTTCTTGTTCTTTCTAAAGCTGTTCTGGGATTTTTCTTCTGAACTGAAGATTTTTCCCAGGAGGAAATTTCAGGTGTCCATGAGTACAATTTCACTGAATATAGTGCAGCCCACAATCCTCTCAAGTACCAGCCATCCCATCTGTGTATCAGATTCTATGTCTGGGGCTATTACTGTACAAATACACCATTTTGCAGGCCAAAGAAAGGCATACACCATCAGCAGCATAACCATCAAGATAAAATAATCAGTCAAACAGTACAAACTGTACTGGCAAAGAAAATATAAAAGCTCCCTAGCTGTTTCAGTTATAGCAATCCCACAGGGTTAGTTCAATCTCTTCTCCTAACAGCAGCATTTAGTTTAATGTTAAGCACATGTTCATTTGCCATTGAAAGCAGCGGGAAAGGACTATTTCAGTGACACCAAATGTGTTAAAACCTAACCGGATGGAAAACTGAGCTTCAAATTGGCTGTATGTCTCTCTCTAACAAGAGGAATGCAGAAGATAACTTAGCCAGCAAATCCATCTCCCCAGCTATTATTCCTTAATTTTACATCTCTACTAAACTAAAAATGTTAGAATTTACCCACATGTCTGTTAATTACCATGTTTTTTTTCCAGGCATTAAGGCAACTCATTTAAATAAAATTCCCCAGAAACAGAAAGAACTCTTCCAGCAGCCAAATGCAGTAGCCATGAGAAGATTGGAGGTTCATGCAAGTGACTCCAGTACCTGCGAAGCATCCTGGGGGAAAACCGCATCAAAGGCAAACATCTTTGGGACAGCAACAACGCCTCTTCTATGACCTGCATTGGAAGGCCCACTCGCTGATGGATCATAAAATGTGATTTGCTTTTTTCGTGGGTCTACCTTTAGAAAGGACATGGATTCAGATGTTTCATGTGCTCCTTGAGAGGGACAAATCCTTACCATCACTTTCACCTGCAAGAATTCGGAAAAAAACAACTTGAGTTCCCAGCTACAGATAAATGAATGCAAAGCATTCCTCACAAGCCCACTCCCCTTCCCGTGACACGTTCATTTGTAATATTTAGGTGTGTCAGCATAACCGTGGGATAAAACCAGAGCCAGATTTTCCAGCCTGGTTTCCACCCTGGGGTCATCACTGAACTAGCTTTTAAAAGGTGCACTTTGTCCCTTCAATTGACTTCATTTCAGTTTTATGATTGCAATTTGCAAATGTCTGGTCTGCAGGTCTGCAGTGGGTACAATCCACTGTAGGTGTAATACCATGCCTAAAGAAAAGAGAACTCTAACCTTCTACCTTTCAAGTACTGTGTGACTGAAAGCACAAACTGATCCACTCTGAAAATCAGTCTGAATTACACAAGGCTCAGACAGCTAGTGCATTCAAAATGAACTAAATCTAGAAACTTTCAATTACTTGTTCACATTCTTCTAATAAAAGATACTTTTCTTATAACTTTCTCAGTAGACTTTATGCTATAGGCTCTTGGGTTGTTAGTTGTAGATTTAATGAGAAAGATGGGAAGAAATAAAAAACAAACAAAAGTCAAAAAGCTTGAAAAGAAACAAATCATACAGTACGTTTCTATTGCAAGACTGTAAATGCTATTTCCCACACATGGCATTTTAAGACAGCCTTTTTAGAGAGGTCAGACATGTTAGCTGTGCTTTCCAAAGCAGTTTATGGGAACCAAGTGACTGTATCTCATGAAGCTTCAGTAAAGGCTGCACACCCGCTTCTTTTAAGCTTCCTGGAAATCAACTCTTACTCTGACAAACTGTGAAATACTGCCTCACACCCACTTACAACCCTTTATCCTTATGAAATGTTTCCAGGCCAGAACCAGCATGTTTTATACACCTTGGACTGAATAAATGACTATTACAGGTGCAACTTTAACTCTGCACTGCCCAGCAGATCAAATATAAGAAAAATCTTCAGACAGAGTGACTTTCCATGGTCCATCTAAATGTTTCAGTAATAAGCTGAGCAACAATATTATCTCCTTGTCCAACTACTTTCACAGCACCGTGTTAACCATCTAGTTTCACTAGGTGAAGAACCTGCACAGCTGTAATACACTACAGCCAGCTCAGCTGGAGCAATTTTCACTGGTACTCTCCATAGCACCCATCAAGAAGCTTCATCTTCTACAGTGCTACTACTGACCAACAAACACTCCTTTTACAGCACTTGGACCTGATTTAGGAGTGACAGATAGCAACCCCTCTGCTGCAAATCTAGCAGGTGAATTCTCCAAACACAGAGAACAGTCACTAGCTGATGAGTCAGAACTCAGCACTGGTGATGCTGTACCTCAAATACTGTGTTCAGTTTTGGGCTTCTCAATACAAGGAAGACATTGAGCTGCTGAAGCATGTCCAAAGAAGGGCAACAAAGCTACTGAAGCGTCTGGAGCACAAGTTTTGGGAGGAGCAGCTGAGGAGCGTGGAGTTCTTTATCCTGAAGAAAAGGAGGCTCAGGGGGGACCTTATCACTCTCTACACCTACCTGAAAGGAGGTTGTAGCGAGTTTCTTCTCCCAAGCAACAAGCAATAATAGTAGACCGATGGATAGGGGCAGCTGACATCACCTACCCAGACTTGTGCAAAGCATTCGACACTGTCCCACACAACATTCTTGTCTCTAAACTGGAGGAACATAAATTTGATGGATGGACCACCTGGTGGATACAGAATTGGCTGGATGGCCACCTGCATATAGCTGCGGTTAACTGCTCAGTGTCCAGCTGGAGACAGGTAATGAGTGATGTTCATCAGGGGTGGGTATTGGGTCCGATCCCAGTCAGTATATTTGTCAGTGACATGGACAGTGGGATGGCGTACACTCTCAGCAAGTTTGCTGGCGACACTAAATTATGTGGTTAGGTTGACATACTGGAGGGAAGAGATGCCATCTAGAGGAACCTTGACAGACTTGAGAGGTGGGCTAATGCCAACCACAAGAAGTTCAAGAAAGCCAAGTGCAAGGTCCTACACCTGGGTCAGGGCAGTCACAGGCACAGCTACAGGTTGCACAAATAAGCGATCCAGAGCAGCCCTGTGGAGAAGGACTTGGGGGTGTTGGTCGATGAGAAACTGAACATGAGCCGGCAGTGTGCGCTCACAGCCCAGAAAGCCAACCGTATCCTGGGCTGCATTAAAAGGAGCGTGACCAGCAGACCAAAGGAGGTGACTCTGCCCCTTTACTCTCATGAAACCCCATTTGGAGTATTGTGTGCAGTTCTGGTGTCCTCAACATAAGAACGACATGGAGCTGTTGGAGCAAGTCCAGAGGAGGGCCACGAGGATGATTGGGGGCTGAAGAAACTCCCGTATGAAGACAGCCTGAAAAAGTTGGGGCTGTTCAGCCTGGAGAACAGAAGCTGCATGATGACCTCATAGCAGCCATCCAATATCTGAAGGTGACTACAAGGATACTGTAGTAGGACTCTTCATCAGGGACTGTAGTGATAGGACAAGAGGTAATGGTTTGAAACTTAAACAGGGGAACCTCAGGTTAGATATAAGGAAGAAGTTCTTTACTGTGAGGGTGACGTGGCACTGAAACAGTTTGCCCAAAGAAGTGGCAAATGCTCCATCCCTGGCAGTGTCCAAGGCTAGGTTGGACAGAGCTTTGGTCTAGGTTGAGGTGTCCTTGCTCATGGCATGGGGGTTGGAACTAAATGATTTTAAGGTCCTTTCCAACCCTAACCATTCTATGATTCTATAGTCCTTTCTGCCGGGGGAGGTTTGGATTGGATATTAGGAAATATTTCTTCACCGCAAGGTTTGTCAAGCATTGGAACAGGCTGCCCAGGGAAGCCCTGGAGGTATTAAAAGGATGTGTAAATGTCGTGCTTAGGGACATGGTTTAGTGGTGAATGTGGCAGTGCTGGGTTAACGGCTGGTCTCATCTTAAAGGTCATTTCTGACCTAATCTATTCTATGATTCTATGAGTCAGGGCTTTCTCTAGCCCTGAGCTGGATATAACCCGGGTTATATTCCGGGCTGGAAAATATGCATCTCTGATAAAGAATGGTCCTCCCCATTCAGCAATCTTTTGTAATCTGCCAGAACTCTTGACTTCTACTTAATATGTTCCACGAACATTATGTCATTAAAATGGTGTGCATTTATTACACTGACACATTCTTTGTATCATTAAAAAAAAAAGCACTTTGCAGTCAGCACTTCCCCATCACTCCTGTATCCAGAGAAATAATGGCAAAGGAAGAACTAAAGCTGCAAAACTACTTTAGCGAAGCACAACATGGGAAACTGCAGGCACAAAGAGCAGAGCAGGCTGAGCCACCCTGCCCTTCACACCAGACAAGAAGAAAAGGTGATGGCATACACACCAGCACCCAGTGGAACAGTGAAACACAGTGCCCAAGCCAGAATGATCCACAGCAAATGGGTGGGTACAGCAGTAAGCATCAGGCTGAACTGTCCCTTTATCAGCTAGGAAGGGTGGGTAATTTGAAGATTTTGTTCAGCTCCTCAACTGTTTCATTTTTTTCAGCTCCTTCTTTCAAGAGGGGCTAAGCAGCACACAAACATCCCTGAGCAATTATTCTAGCATCTTCACAGAAAATATTTTCCACAGAGTGGCTATGAAAGCTTTTCCCCAACATTTTTTTTCCAAACAAAGAGGTTAAAAAACAACCGGTCCTTCCAGTATATACTACAGGAGGCTTCATCAAACGTAGCAGCAAATTCTTACACCTTTTGACTCAAGCAGTCCTCCGATTTCACCACTTTTTCTTCCCCCTTTTATAGTGATACGAATATGAAAATACAGTCCCAGAAAATAAGCAAACCTTAGAATAAATGAAACAGCTGCTTTAAATGAAACAGCTGCTTCAAAAGAAACAGCTGCTTCAAAAGCAAAGCGCATCAGAGGTGACACACTCAAGGCTGTTTCTCCACAAAAGCTCCATGAAGACAGCTTTGTGTATTAGCCTGCTAGCTCAACCTTGACATGCTACCAAGGTGCTCAGAAAAAATAACCTCCCTTGAGGAAAAAAAAAACCAAAACCTAAATATACAAGTACAAATACCCACTTCAGGGTCACTTGATTAAAATGAATTTTAAAATACATGCTGTTTTCAAGGCACTTCTCTAAACAGGCCTGGCTGTTCTCTCTTCCACCTATTATTAGATTAGAGCAGCCAGCACTTCGATAAGAGGAAAATTGGTTTGCTCCTGACCTGAACTGCAAGTTACCTCCATCAGAGCGTTGCTCCCGCTACACAAAGATGGCTTTGCCCCCAGAAAAACCTTGTGTGCCAAATGAGCTTTTTGAGACCACCTCTCTGAAGCAGAAAGATCGTAAAATAGCTTCCCCTAACGGATCAGATCCCAGACTTAACAGGCTTCAAGGGTCACCTTCATTTTTACAGTGGAAGTCAGTTTTCAAGACAAATAGGAGGGAGAAGAGAAAAGCAGCTTAAGGGAGTTCCTCTTTTTGTGTTTTCTATATAAAAGCTGATTTGCAAAGTAGAAAACCACTGATTTGAAATTTAGTTTCTGTGCCCACTAAATATATCTGTAAGTGATGCCTACCAGAAATCGTAGTGTTATAATGTGTCGCACTCATTCATAGTGCTGGGCCATACTCTCTGACTTCACTGGAAATGAAGCAGAAAATCTCATGAAAGTACCACAAAGCACAAAGATTACCTAAACATATCCCTTCACAAGAGCAAAATCTAAGTGCAGACAGATCTTGGGTGCATGCTCATGGTTCTAAGTATATAAAGAAAGGTTCGGTATTATACTGTTTATTCTTCTAACACTTCTTTACCTCCAGTGTTTCAGGACCAGTCTTAAGTGACAGGTTTATATTCTCAGCTCTGAAGCTGATCCCAGTATTATTCTGGGATGAGTACTGCAGAAAAAGCAGTATACTATAGAGCCAGCATGGTTCCTGCCTTAAGGATCAATTTACCTCATCTTCTGAGTCTCTTTATCTAGTTCTCATACAAAAGGCATACTCACCTATAGAGACTGCAAGATGCAGTGCAGGAAATCATCCAGACACAAGGGCCTGCAGAAAGGGGGGGATTCAAGAAAATTGAGAACCTGTAAACCTTAAAAGTAACTTTGGCCTGTAACTAGGGAGCAACACAGCAATACCTACACTGCACTCTAAAGCTTCTAGTTGCTCATGGAAATGAATTACTAGAACTAAGTGCAATAACATTAATTTCAGAGCCACCCGGCATCACACCCTCTGTGGGCACTTCAACAATATGGCCAGGCTTCTGGTAGTTAGTTCCCACTGCAGTGGTACCAGCTACTAGTGGCACTTGTACAAAACAAAGAGAAGGAATTCAGAGGAGAATGAATAAAGAAATGGAAGAATAAGAGAGGTCTGAAAGACTAAGAACAGACTGGGGGGAGGGGAGAAGAGAGCTGAAAGTGCACTAGGAAGAAGGGGCACAAAAAAATGAAGGCAATACGTATTTGGTGATTCCAGAAAACTCATCTCGGGCTCAGGGAATCTCCGTCGTGACCACTTTTAGACTCCTTAAGGACAGCTAAAGTGGCACATCCATCCTGTGACGGGGTGACCCTTCCTGTTAGAACTGGGGAATTTTTAGTAAATTCTTCCCCCCCTACCCCCTTTGTATATTTCTTGTTTAATGTCACAGAAAGACGCAGAGTAAGAAAAAGAATTACAAGTGGAAGTTTATCGTTATCAAGAATACAAGGATTTGTACATAGACTCTCATACAGACATTGAATATTGCATAAAGGCTCCATTTCAATTAGGATGTTGATAGAAAAAGAGGACAGATTTGCATTTGAGTTCAATTTCTGCAAATAAAAATAAAAGAAACACAAACATCACAATACTTTCACATCTTTAACATTTTTCTCAGTGCCTGTAGACAGCCTAAATCATGCAGAACTCTGAAGTACCTCATTAATTAACTAACTCTAATCTGGTGGGTTTTGTACACCAGAGGTTAACACACTACTGCTGAACTTTCCAAATTCATGTTTCTAGAGGAACCAGGAGGTCATCAGAATTGCTGAAGGAAACCTGATTAAAATCAAAAACGTTCGGGAAAAGACATCCTTAATATGCCATTAAAAAGGTAAAGAATTTAAATAAACAAAAAAGTACATAATTTGGAAGAGTCCTAGAAATGGGTGGCAGAAGGTTAGAGGCCCATGCACCCAGCACTACAATGAGCGTAATTTTAATTTTCACTGGTAAGACTTGGAGAAGGACTTCATAGTAATCAAGTAATATATCTGCAAGTTAGAATTCATTTGCTCCAGCTGTGTAATGGCAAAGCCAGTGGACAGAAGCTGAAGCATAAAAGCAAAAATCATACCACAGTTCTATGCACACAAAGCGAGAAAAAGGGCAGACTTCTGAAAAACATAAGAAGGTTAAAAAAAAAAATAAATACCCAAACAACTGCCCTGTGAGCCCTGTGAGGAGGACAATGGCTATGTGGATGACTCTGGGGCTAAACCCCATAGTTTTAAAAGCATCTGATGAGATCATTATAGAATCACACATCACAGATCCATATAGTACAATGAAATATCAGTAATTTCATTGAGCCCTGAACCAAAACTCCAACCCCTGACATCTTTCACCTTTATGAAAGCCAAATCTAGATGCATATTTAACAAATCTGACTTAAACACTGAAATATATCAGAACCTGAGTGATGTCCATCCTGCCTGGTAACAGCCCGTCCTCCTCTTGCAGCCCTTCTCTTCCACTGCTACTGTCTACCCCATTCCACACCTACGCGTCACAAGGAGAGACCTTCACCCAGTTGCCACATGGCAGTCACTGTTCCCATGCTGTGACCATATCCAGTAGCGCCAGCCCCACATGCCCCCTTCATGGGGAATCATGATTTCCAAACACACACAACTTGCATACTGAACCAGCTGGAGCTCAGAAGAACATGACAGGGGAGTCACAGCAGCCAAAATAGCTGACTTAGCTTCAAGACTGGCCAAAACAGTGCAGAACATCAAGTATACGTAAGTGCCAGAAAGCAGGAAATAGTAAGAGGCAGACCAAAAACTGTGAAACCCAAATTTCAAAGCAACTTTCTGACAGCAAGACATGAATGTGAGACTGATGGCCAGGGACATGCTAGCAGTTTTGTCTAATACAGCCCATATATTTTGGATATGCTGAATTGAATGAAGCTTTGGCAAAGCCATGTGTCAGTGAACACAAAACTCCTCTAAGACCAGGGAGGTATGCATCATCCCAGAAGAAATCATGTCTAAGGCTGAGTTTGTAGAGAAAAGAGCAAGTGATAACAGAGAGAATGACACAATCCTACACATTTTTAGACAGAAACAGCTGGGAGACTGAGACAGGTTCACATTGATTACTACCCCATAATCAAAAGAGACAGAAGGGCTATCAATTCTAAGATCAGAGAAAGAGGAAGGACTGTCTCATGCTTAAACAACCAGATGATTTGAATTCTGTTCCCAAGATTATCACAGACCTCTATGACATGTTTTAGACAACAAATTCAAAAAATACTATATATCTCAGAAAGCTGGTAATTTATCTCGCAGTAGAGTGAAGGGTGCCAAATACTATGCAGTTCAATTTGGGGCAGACATGTAGACAGAGAAGGCTCCACTAATTCATTAAGTAATGACTAGACTCCACAGCATTTTGAATGCTGAGGAAATTAAGACCCTGACCCAGCCACGTATGCTAGCACAGGCATAACTGTAACATATGGTACCTCCTTTGAAATCAATGGAAGTGCAGTGTTCATGTGTTTACAGTGATGCTTTGTTAGCATGTGATGCTTATATAGTTGTCAAGTTTCAAATTAGAATGAGAAGGAAAAAATAGAAGAAATGAATTAAAATGCTTGTAAAATTTTTAAAATGTGCTCAAGCCTTTTTTACCAAAATAAACTCTGACTTTGGCTTTGGCAAAGTGCTGGGACTACACTGGAATCCATTTTAAAAACGCTGCTCATATTCTATGTTACTGAAGTATCATAATCCCTAAATGAACAAGCAATTTGGTCTTTAGCAATAAATGTCATTATACCAAATTTGAACAGGCACTAAATATTCCCTGGAAACTCACATCTTTGACAGGCATCATGCAGCCAGGAAGTTAATTTTGTCCAATGTTCACAAAATGGCGTATAACAGCAGGTTAATTAAATAACTATGTTTACACACCCACCATTCTGAATTACGAGTTCTCAGCAAGAAATTATAACAAATTCACATTCACTTGAATAAAGATCATTTTCCAATGAAATCACTTATTTTTCAACTACAGTGTAAATCAAATTACGAAAGTCCTAGTTCAGAGCCAATATTTTTCATGGATTTAATTGTAACTGACAGATATATAACCCTTGCTAAATTTGTTTATTGTGGGTAGTTCTTAGAAGCCTTTCATATACTGCCACTACCAATGGCTGGCAAATTTACATGCAAAATTGCCATGCTAGCATAGACCATCTAGCTCCCCTGGGAGAACCTAAGGAAAAGAAAAACAAAACAAAAAAAAAAAAACAACCACTTATGTAGTGTACTCTATTATAGAAGAATTGATCTCTGCTCCCAAGAGACATGAAGAAAACTACTTTATTTTTCAATGTGAAAACAAAGTAGAAGAATTTATATATTTTTATCTAATTTTCCCACATTTCTGTGGAAGTGATTCAAGGCATTTTGGCAGGGATGTATATACCTTGGATGATACAGGACTACATATATCGATAGAAGAGTACTTAGTATGTATGATACATGATATACACCAGAAATAACACTCTAGTCATTAGGAAACAAGCAGCAATAAAGATGACAAAATTAAGTACCTATTTGTTATCCATCATCAAACCATCATAAGAAATAGTGAATGGAACACACAGCAGACTTCAGGAAACCCTGCATAATCAGTAAATCATATTAGCAGTACCTTAGCTATGGCATGGTAAAGCATAAATGAAAGTAAATGTCTAAAATACATAAATGGAGACCACTATACATATACCTGTCCAAGAAACATGTCTGACAATTCAGGTTCTTTTTAAATGCTTCACATCAATTGACTCACATAGGAGGGTGCTGTCATTCTAACATAAAAAATTGACAGGATCCTTGGAAGAGACAAGCACTTAAAGTCGCTGCTGTAAGTGATGCAGTGTTATAAAGAATGAGCTCAATAGAACCCCAGAAAAAAAAAAAAAAAAAAAACATTTTGCATGAAAAAGGCTTCCTACCATGCTAAAGAAAAATAGCAAATTAGAATGCTACACAGCAGCCACTGTAAAAAGGATGTCTTTTTTAATACCACGATATGATAAATTACCTTAAGTAGCACATTAATGTCAGAAATCGAGCATAATCTAACTTCTTAACAGTGACAGTATTAAATGGCTTTCAGACATCTTTCCTACTATTCTGACATTAAATTTAATAACACCCAGAGAGACCACAAAAATTATTCGGTTACAAGAATCATACTGTACTGGATCATTGCCTTTTAAGTGGGATTCAACTAAATGATTTGGACTCTGATGGTTTTGACACATCCAAGACAAAGGTATGAAATTTGCTACGTAACATTTACCAGTAGTGAGCAAAACTCCTTTTGGTATCCAGTTTGCATTGGTAGTGGGATTTTCCTTTGTATGGGAGTTTGATTATTGCTGATTATATGAAACACCAGTCCCAGACAGACCTACAGTTTTAAATCATTATTAGAAAAAAAAAAAACACGCAAAAAAGCCCAACCCAAAACACACCTTCTTCATATTCCTGAGTATTGACAAACCCTGTAAGCAGCTGTGAAAATGTGTAACATTTTGCACTCTTAGTAAAGAAAATTAGGTAAAAGGTTTAATTAAATAATTGTATCATAGGACAAGTCCACACACTCCTGCTGAAACCATTGTAAGGTGACATTAGTATTTGTGAAATGTGAAAGAAATTAGTAAGGCATTTATTTCCCACCTTCCAAGAAAGTACTTGAAACAATGAGATACTATACATAGAAACTGCAAAAGATATATACAGGCTATCTGCTTTAGTAAGTCTCTAACAACAATGTATTCAACCATAAAGTTATATAGCAAATTCACCACAGCAGAACTGTACGATATACATGGAGATGATGATGTGAGATAAAGAACAATTTTAGATCTTGAGCTCAAAGAATCAATAACTGAGTTCAAGTGCAAGAACTCACCATCACAACCTTTTCACATTCCTGTCTCCTCCAGCAGTTCTCACAATGCATACTTACTAGCTTTGCTACAGCTACACAGCTTACAAAAAGCAAGAATTTAATTCCCTTCCCTTCCCCAAATGTCCCAAAAGCTCCTAAGTTCAAGAAAATATCCCGCAGCCAGTGATGGGACCTGTACAATTCTAAGCACCACAGAAACACCCCACATAGTCCTGATGTTGCCTATGCTCAATTCAATCAGTTCCTCAGATTCAACTGTCCCTTCACCGAACTCAGAATAACTCTTATTCATGTGTTTAACATAGAAACCAATGAAAAGGACTTAATGCATGGAGAAGCTCTCCACTGAACTGCTGCTTTGGCCAAAGCGAGTTTTTCTGATGGGATAAACCAACAGTCATGGGAAAGCAACTCTTAAAGTGCATTTCAAATAAGGAAGGCAAAAGTTCATACACAGATGTTAAATTGTTTGATGAAGTCTTTTTTCTAAAGGTTTAGGTTTACTGGGGTCCAGGTCTGTACCAGTAGCAAAACACACACTGCTGCTGCTTCGGCATGCTGAGGTCTTGGGATGCAGCCCTCCCCTCGCTGAGTCAGAGCAATAGCTCCCCTCTGACAAGGGAATTTAGAGATAAATACATGGGGGAAGAGAGAAAATTTTTACATTTCTCTGGTTGTTACCAGCCTCTATTAAATGTATTACCTCAAGGAAGAAGGCCAGTAAACAAAAAAAACATCAGTGACTGTTATGTAAGCATTATGAGCCTGATAAGAAACATGTATTTATACCACATACTGTCAGAGACTCCCTAAAACTAAAGATGTTTAATCTTCTTGCTTCCTGAAATGTCAATAAAGCATTTCTTTAGAAACTCAGACTCATGATAACAAACCTAATGCTGTAGCTTCCACAGTGACTGGTAAAATGGGTTACGGTCATGCCTGATTTCCTTACAGCTTATCTTTCCTGCATGCATAGTTAGAGCTCTTTTTCTTATGTACATTACCTTGTGTTAATCAATATGAAAGTTCATTGGCCTCTTTATTCAATCAATAATTTCAGTGCCATGACATCTTTTTCTAAGTATTCATAGTCAGTTTTAGCTTTGGCTGCTTTGAATATGCAGCTTCACCTCCTCCAAACCATTTAGGAAGACATGGAATGGCATGGACCTCCATATGACACCACTGGTAACTTTGCTCTAGTATGAAATCTGCCCTCATGTTTCCTACCAGTTATTAAACCATTAGAGAATACATGACATTTTAGGGATTTTTGAGAAACCTAGGTCAGGGCACTTGTCAAAAGATTTTTCAAAATCCAAATACATTCTATCAACCAGACCGACCCTAGTAAAATGCCTGCTGACTCCTTCACAGAATGCTAACCTTCGTGTTCCACCTGTAAAAGCTTCATCAACTGATCTTTACTATATCACATTAATCCCTGCCTGTTAATTTCTATCTTTATTATTGTTTCAACCGCTTTGGCTTGTTGTCTGGTCTGAAAGTCAGTCTTAAGACACTGTAATTCCAGATTCCCTCTGAAATCTTTCAATGTATTGAATACCAATTAAAAGACAACCTTAAGCATCGGGGGGGGGAGGGGGATATTAAGAATTATCATTGCAGGGGAAATACAGAAAGCCAGTCATATTGGAATGTTTCAACATGTACATTGTTTCAAGCTTTCAGCAGATTTTCAAATGATTTAAAACTTTCTAAACTATCAACCTCTGCTGAGAATACGGGCTGGTCCTCAATGGGTCATTCTCAGCTTAGTAAAGTGGTTAGGTGGGAATTAAGCACTGTTAAATTCTTACATGTACAGCAGAAACCAGAAAAGAACAAGTCCTCCACATCATAACTAACCATGAAAGACAGCAGCAAGCCAGGAGGTGAGGGAAGAGAAAGCTGCCCCACCAGCTGCTTAACCCACTGTAACCACACAGTAATAACAGGGCAAGAAATTCCACTGCCCAGGAATGATCACACAAACCAATGACAGCACCAGCCACAGATGCAGTAAGAAAAAGTGACTCCAGAGTCCATCACTAATTCTGTCCTCTATGTGTACCTCATTATTGGACAGGCTGCAAGAAAAATCAGAGGAAAAGATAACCAGAAGGAATGTAAGGTAAATAGCTGTTAGAAGAGGAGGGACTGAAGTTAGCAGAGGACTTCAGCACATCTGCCAGTGTTTGCTGATCATTCTTTCAATTGCTACAGTACTTAAAGCTGTGAGGAAGAAAGGTAATTACTTTATTCCTAACATCCTCATAATGAGATAATAGCTTCCTAAATCTTGATCAGCAGAAGCTGGTGAAGAAATTATAATGGAGAATGTTACTGCACAGTGGGCTAAATGCTACCAGAAGCTACTTGGCATTGCTCAGATAAGTGAAACTGTGAGCGTTTAGTACCAAAAGAACACCTATATAGTACTGACATTTTTTTATTTGACCACAAATTCTAAGAATAAAAATACATAAGATTTCTTTCGGCTGACTTACAATTTTTACAAAAAGCTAAAATTGCTGGAGGTTGCAAAAGAGGAATGGGGTAAGACAGACATTTAATAACGATCACATTTTAAACTGTGGGTCAGTGAAGATGCCCTGTTACTTTTATTTTTTGAGGAGCATCAAAACTAGTAACTAGCACACACCATTGCCATTTGGATGGTTCTAGATCTTAATTCAAGAACTAGAGGGATGATACAATTCACAGAAAGCTCTTAACCTCTCCAGAACAGCACAGGAGTCTTCCAAGTTGTGGTCAACAAGTACAGGGTGAGGACCCAGCTGGGATTCTGGGCCCAAAGAAACAGTATCTGCAGTAATGTTTTCAGTTGAGAGCTAAATAACAGCGACATTTAACGGTCAACAACAACCTGTTGACTGAAAAAGTCTGGAAATTCTTGGAGTAGTATGCAAGGCAGGAGAGAAACACCACATCGCCAGCATGCTACATATATATCCCATGTTGGAGGAGAAGCTTACACGGCTGAGCAGCGTAGCTACTCAAGGTCTTGCCATGCCCCTTGCAATTCTGGCTAGAGCTTCCTTTGAAAGACCTTTGCTGTGCTAATGAAGAAAGTAGGTAGACCACATGGCCCCAGACATATAATCTCCTGCCACCTAGGATCATGCAGTTTTATCTTTATTAGATGTTGATCTGTTTGAAAACAAAAGATAAACCAGACCTTTCCATGAGGCACAAGTCATGCTGATAAGCTCCACCAACAACCCTTAAAGTGTAGGAAAAAGGCTGAAGTCTTTTGGCTACAGATAGCTGCAGGCACACAGTGCAATGAGGTGCAAAGACAGCCCTATTGAGCTGCAGGCACAAGGAGATACAAGCATGCTTTAAAGGTTTTCCTAAGGCAAACAGACTTAGAAATGTCATGCTCCCTATTATTCCTGGTGTCACGGCCAAATGCTAATCCCCATAGAGAAGAGGAGGCACAAATGGACTCTTTGAAACACACACATAGAAAGATTCTTCCACCCAGGAATCTTATAGCAAGTCTTCCTTCACCTGGGAATCTCTAAATTACTGTGCCAGGTTTGCTTTATTCCACCATTTAATACTACATCCTCTTTTCTAACATGCTGCAAATCCAGAAGAAACCACATTTTCATCTGTGAGCTTTCATCTGCAAGCTTTCATCTGCTTAAAGTTACTCCTTTGCTTTCCATTTAGCACAAGCTGCCTGACTTAAGAAATATAGAATATTCTCTTTAAGCAACAGTGTCAGCTATAGGTATTTAGGCTGACAATCTCTTTACATTAATGCCAATTTTTATGGTTACTCAGTGTGCATGTTTTAGGTCTCCTGTGCACATTACATACTTTGATTCTATCTTCAAATACTAATCTCTTGTAACCTATGTAAATAAGTATTCAGGCTCAGCTAGGCAAGTGATTAAACAGAAGCATGAATAAAGCTCTAAACAGGTTGTATTTTAATTAATTTTAAGTAAAATTAGCACAAATTTTACAATTTGAAAGCTGCTGTATTTCCTAAGTTGGAGAGACATCTATTTCTATCCTGCTACTTAATTTCCATACTCCTGATTTACAATAACATGTGAAGCAAAGGGAAGCAAAGGGTCCTCAGCATATCTCCTTAACCTCAGCAGACAGACAGCACTAGTGGCTGAGCTTTGCTGGCAATGCAGAGAGTATTTCTGACAAAGGTAATGTCTGTACGTGCATTGGTTCTGAACCAGTGATTTCAAAGGAAAATTTGTCTCCGACTTTAACAGAGGGAAGGACAAAACAACCTTTGCCAATGTTGTCAGTGATGTTAACCAGCTTTAAGGAAGCCAACACTCTAGCACTGAATCTGCTCTCAGCCTGCCAACTCTTTCCAAAGTCAAAAAGAGATAACAGCTCTCAAGCACAATCAAATGGATGTAGCTATCTCTCTATCCCAAGGTCCTTTCCTTCCCTCAAGCCTATCCGACCCTGTTCTAGGCTGAAAGCTTCCAGCCCTGTTAAAATTCAGCTATAAAGCTATTTTTAAAAATTGAAATCCAAAGTTACCTTTCCAATGCCAGGGTTGTCCTTGATTTTGGACACAGCTCTCAGAAGGCATGGTGGTGCTGGGGGAGGACAGAGCTGCAGGATGCCACTAAAGTTAGTAGCATAAATAGAGAAGCCATGTGTGTGTGGCAGGGGCGGATGGTATTTCTTTCTCTTCGAAGACAGGTTAAGCTTCTGTGCTGCTCTGTATAAAAGTAATAGCAAGAAAGGACAATGTTACTAGGTGTTAACGGGAATCTGGACCAGAAAAACAGATGCTCATTGTCATCACTACCTGCTTAACAAACCAAGTCACTGCGTTCCCATCTGATTTCATAAGGACAAACCATCAGGGGACTAATAGAAGAAAATATGGGTAGAAAAATTACTGGCAAAATAGTCAGTTAATTTTTCCCCCAGCAGAGTCTCAATTATAATCTAACTCTCTCCTCTTTCCCCAACAGCTTGGCAGCTGAATCCTAAAATGCTAAATCTCACTGACATAATAAAAAGCTGAAATAATCCCCTTGCCACTGGCAGGACCAGATGGACTTTGCTGGCGATAACATTATGAAAGTGGTTCTTTGTACTCTACAAGTTACTCAAGGCAGAGGATAACACTCCAAGTAGCTGAGCTGAAGATCCTTTATTGTTGGCCGCACTGAAAATCGTTAGATAACAGAGAATTTCCTTCAAGACAGATTGGTTTTTCCTCCTCAATTCCATTCTTTCACATTAAAAGCGAAAGCTATTAAAAATACATGCTTTAATGCTCTGAATGATAATGATCCTGCTTTTGAAATGCACAATTTCAAAACATAAAAGATGAAGGAGGAAAAATTAAAAACACAAAATTAAAATTGCAACATTCTTCCTTGTTAGTAAGAACAGGAATGTAACCAGGTTTTCTGCTATTCCCCATCAGCAACACCAAACAGTATAGCAAGAAACAAAAAGAAACTTGACTCTGTATCATAACCCACATAGGAAAAAAAAACAATAAATCACCCTGCAGAGTTACGTAGAACAAATATATGTGTTAATGAGCACATAATGGGCAGCTGAGGGTGGTAGCAAGGGTGAAATCTCAGCTTTGTCAAATCCAAGAAGATCTTTGCCACATGAATAAGTTTGGTGTGACCTGATCCTGATCCTATCCACAGGTAGCTTACCCTCAGATATATAGCGTAGAAGCATCTACTTACATGCTATTTTTTAACATTACTTTGAATGACTGTTAAATCAGCAAAATGTAGTGTTACACTGCCAGCATCTTTGGGCAACTTGAGACCATGCTACTGATACCAACAGGTCTTCTGGGGACAAATCACTATTCTGCTCCATGCTTGCAATATATAGGCTTGCCCTTTTGGACAAATTTATAAATACATGATAACAAAAAGTCTCTTTATACAATGGCTACTTTATATTTTCATGAGGCCTTTTAGCCCAGGACCTCCAAGGACTTTTCAGTAAGATCAAACTGGCACTAGCAACAGACATATGGAGAAACTAAGGCAGTGCTTTGCTGTCATACCTAATTCAGGGTAAACCTGATCTTGCCTCAGGCTGAGTCAGCTTAGAAAGCTGATCAGAGAAGACAATTCTTTTACGTATATTTGCAATAGGTTAGAAACAAAAATGAATACTGAGAGTTGGAGAGCTGTACAGTTTCTGCCAGCAGCACTACTGAATTCAAATGAGTTACAGTACAATAAACTGGTTGTGTTTGAGAAGCAAAACTACTCATTTGGGTCAAGATTAGACATCCAGAACAGGGAGCAGCACCCTCAATACAGATCTCCAGAATTCCCAGTCCTATGCTTTATATTCCCAAACTTGTGTGTTAAATTCCTGGACATTTTTACTTTTTCAACTTCTAGAGAGGCAGACCCCCTACATGCTTCCTTCTCCCTCTATAAACTCTGCAGCATTTAGAAAAAGGCAAGCTCGTGATTAAAAAAAAAAATGAGGCTCTAGTTCCAAACTCAGAGGGAGACAGAAACCACTGCCTTGTGAGGGACAAGTTGGACTTTTGCCTCTGAGGAAAGAAGCAACTTTTGACTCCTACTGCATCCTGAAACCAGAAGGAAATGTGCTCCACAGTGAAGCAAAACATTGCAAGCATGGCTTCATAAAGAACCTCGCGATTTTGGTGGCAGTGAGAACCGATTTAATTGCCTAAATCTCAAATCCCATTGCTAATACCTCATTCAGTATGAAAACATATGCCTGAAATAGGACACCAGACAAACAGTTACACAACTTCTCTATGGTTGCAGCTGCACATTAAAACCCTAATGCCTTCTAAATTACATGCAGCTTTATTATGCAGAAAAGAGTATGTACCTGTTGCTGCTCTCATTGTGGAACTCAAGACAGTCATTACCCTCTATCTCCAAGCACCAATTAACAATTGTGGCTATTATTTAATCATCTTGTTAATTAATATGAAAGATAATGTTTACTTTTGTTTACATGTTATGATACCCTGTTGAAATGATAAAAACAAAAACTCCTCAAGAGAATGTCTTTAAAGTGCAATCAAGATATACATTAAATCCTGAGGAAATAATTATTTCTTCAACAGATCTGGCTGAAGGAGATCCTCTGGGAAACATGTAGAAAAGAATGAAATACAGAGGACTATTTATTCAGGAATTGTGTATCCAAGCACCAAACTAAGCACTAACACTCAGTGAGTACATGCACCCAAAAAGGCCAAGCTAAGCAAAGCATATAAACAAATAAACAGAAAATTCAGCCATTATAAAGTATCCCTCAAAATAGCTCAGTAACACAGTTTTGGACCATTTTAAAAAGCAGACCTAAGATACCAAATCCATTACTAGTTCTCTCAACTTCCTCACCAAGACAGAACAACTTTCAATATGACTCACTTCCAACAATACTCACGCACTTTCTGCATCTCCACTGTTCGAAGGACAGTGCCATATGCTAACTAAAGCAATTAAGACTACAGTGCTGATAAATCCTCTTCCTATGAGTCTGGAGTACCACGATTTTACTAAGAAATTTGGCAAGGAATTACTGATGTCCATACAAGATAACAAGAAACTGAAAAGAGAGGAACTGGAGTAGCTGTTGTAGAAAATAATCAGTGCTTTGGTGGGCAACAGGCCAACCGCACTAATAATGATGTGTGTGGTTCACATTTAAAAAGCATCCCTTCTCAGGTAGCAGTACACAAAGCTTAATTACAGTCTCTCTGTGTTTGAATGCAAGAATTACTTTGCCCAACATTAAAACGAGGTTGTTTCTAGAGTTGGAACATCATAGACATCTTGTACAGCAGTATCAAACAGCTTATTGGGTTTGGATTTGTTTGTTGGTTTGATTTTTTTTTTTCCTAAAAGGGAAAATTTAATGAACTTAATGGAAAGAACAGGACAATTTAGGCAAACCAAAACATCACTGTTGAACTGTTGTCTCTAAATATGAATTCAAGTAATTGTCATCCTCAACCCCTATAAAAAGCACAGTCAGTTCTTTATTATAAAATCCAGCTGAGCAGAAGCCTTCATACATTTTGCTTGGGCTCCTCAATCCTTATGCACTTCTTGCAGCACCAACAGTATATTTTGGAGGCATCCCAGCCAAGTATTCATCAGGCCAAAACACAGGCCAAGCTGTTTTGGACAGGGGCCCAATTAAATTAAACAAAATCCAACTTCACTGAACTCCTTACTTCAGAGTAAAATTCATGTCCTTAAAGGAAGCCATTTCTGAGACACTCCAGAGAGCTGAATTTTCTACAGTCCTTATCCATCAACCCATTACTGAATTTACAGCTAAGTTTCTAGTTCTCTTTTTTTTCTTCAGCATACCTGAGCATAATCAGGGGGAATTTGTGCCACGAAGACAGAAGGCAGAGCTGTTATAAACTGGGCCCTTTTTGCCTAGCATCAGAAAGACAAAAGTCAGGCTTCCACCATATCACTTTCTGTAGGAGCCTAACTGGGTGCCATGACTATTTCCTGATTTGCTTCTTTTTCTCAAATTTAATCTTGCACAGGAAGCCTTCACATCCACCTTCAGCACCACAGTATGCTGTCTGACCCTCTCCAATATCAACTTCTGTTTCCTCACAGGGAAAAAACTATGACCTGCAGAGAATACTGTGCAAACTTAAGTGTTACGGTCATTTGTTTTTCTGGGCATTTTCCAAGCATTTTGTCATAGCTTTGACACAGATGTACGCTTTCCACCTGCCTTTGTTTTCCCCATTCAACCTCCACCACTTTTCTAGAGCAATTTTCCACAGCACTTTTCCACAATACGTTCTTGCAAGGGAAAATAAGCAACACACACTTATGCCTCACTTCCCATTAAAGCATAAGACACACTGATGTATATTATTTTTACCTCCGGCTGTGATATGTACTGTCTGCATTTTGCCTAACTCTTTCCATCGTTAATAGAATATGTCTTTTAAGATGCTCTGGAGAGTTCTTTTCTCATAGCTAGGTGTCACAGTGGAAACTAAAACTAATAAATGGCACATGCAGAGGCACTTAAATATCAAATGACAAAGGACAGTCTCTAACCCGTTCTTTCCCCCACACAATTTACAGATTACTAGGTTTTCTGCCATGCATGGATGAGACCAGTGAGAAAAATCATGGCCTGATCAATTACATAATGCTCAGCATCTAGGGAATAAGACCGTGCAACAGTAGCTACAAAGCCTGCCCATTAACCACACAATTTTTAATGTGAAATTCTGCCTATATAGTTAACACAATATTTCAGATATTCTGATGTACAGGAAGCTACTTCTAGCTTAGGCTCACTGCAGACATTCTACACATTATAGCTGTGAGAGTAAACAGCACAATTTAAATCCCTAAAGAACAGTGTTCCTTGTGGGCATAATTTCTCCACAAAAAAAGAACTGAATTTGAAACTTTTATAGTTATGCAAAATAAAAAAAAAATTGCTTAACACTTTGTGGAATTTATTAAGCTTTGGAAGGAAGAGTAATATAAAATATACTCTGGGATACATACTACAGATGGGTCAAACTGCAATAGCTAGAGGATTTCATTGACATGGCGGGTTTATGGACAAACCACCACAAGTTGGAAGTAGAAACTGGGAGTTCTACTCCCCATTATTAGGCTTCACTGGCAAAAATAATAAAACTTCTGCACATTCATTTCAGCATGACTCATTACATATTTACAGTTTTAGTGCTATTAGCCAGCCTTTCCTTTCCAACATCACTGTTATCATTCATACTGTGAGACTGATTAAGGTCTTCACTGAAAGGGTCAAGAAGTGTACAGCCCAAGCCTTAAATATTCTGAACTTCGGAGTTTACTCAAGGGTACAGTTACTCAAGAGTTCCATTTTGACCTTGACAGGATTCACTGGAGCAATTTTTATCCTGATTCTGAACCCTCTGCAAAGCTTGAAAAATTCTGGACAACAAGTTTATGCTGGGAATCGGTTTACTCTAAAGTAAGACCTGTTCAAACTTTCCCAGTTCCCAGCCTAACAAGGCAGCATTCCTCTGCCACATAACCAATAGCCCAAGACTTTCCCACTGCAAACCAGCTCCAAAGGAAGTAGTGGGAAAGTCACAGTCTGTCATTGTATCTGCAGTTCCAGTTATTGTTTCTTAATTACTCGTCAATACAAACAAGAAATAGACGGATGTCCTACAATACACCCTCAAGCACTCTGTCCCAAACCTTCTGCAACTCACGGAATAAACCTGGCTGACATTATTACTTTAATTACCGCTACTACTGTTTGATTTGTAGTTCTAAAATTAGAAGGATAGTACAAATGAAACAGTGCAGTTGCTACCCAAAACCCCAAGCAAACTTAAAAATAAACAAGGTATCCGTTCCCACTAGCTAGTATTCTATCTGGAAAATAAAATCTGGTTCAGAAAGAGACATTTTTAAAGAGAAAATTGGCAATGTCTATACCTGTCATGAAGGTTTGGAAAGGACTGGCACCATCTGTATTTCTACAGTAAATTTCATCCAAGGAGTCACAAAGTGTATGTTAAATTTTGAGGTTCTTACCCCTAGAACCAGCTTACTAGGTTCTTGTGATGTGTACATGTATCCACGAGGATAAAAAGACTTCTTCACATATAGCACCATTACACAAGCATAGTACCAAACCTTTATTTGCTTAGCTGTCCCAGCAATGCTGTTAAGAAGCACTACCAGAAAGAACAAACAATTAATGTTCCTTATTTGAGTGGTTCAACTTCCTCAATAAATAACTAGCTCATCTGGATCACAATGCACAGCCTCAAACAATGGCATTTTTATAATGGATGACGGTAATAAAGACTCAATAGAAAACCATTATTCTGAAACATTCCAAAATGTCAAAGCACAACTAATATTGTGTGGATATTACCAAGCCAACATTATGAAAGAAAGTACCCCCAATATTAGATTAAGTTTATGCCTTACCTCTTGCATATATCATAATCCTACAATTCAGTGTTGAATTTCAGCCTCTTTGAGTGATCTCTTAATTTTCTCTTACTATCCCTTATTAAAAACAGCATGGGAGAAACAAAAATCAGCTATACTGACATGTTAGGAACATCATCTGCTCACAGCTGATCAGAGAAGACAGGTCCAGAGGGATTTTAACAGGTTACCATAACTTTCCCAACACTCCCTGGCAGGATGAACCTCACCTAATACATTTCAATATATAATTTCTCCAACTTGTTCTTAGAAACCTCCAGTGAAAACAGTCCACAGCCTCCTGAGGCAATCAATTCCAGTGTAATTTGTCTTACCGTTAGAAAATTCACACCTCATGTCTCTAAAAAAAAAAAAAAAAAATCTATAAATCTGATTTGCTAGAATTCATGTTCCTTATTTTACCATCACCACCCCAGCAGACATGCAGAGGAGCTTATTTCCTTCTCTTGCAGCAGCTCTTACCTCTATGAAGACCACTACCACACCCCAATCTTCTCTTTTACAAATTAAAAAGTCACAGTCCTTTCAATCTTTCCCTACAGGTCAAGTTTCCTTGATTCCTGACCATCCTTGTTGCTCTCCCCCTACTCTACTTCTAAAGTATGGAATCAAGGCTTTGTGCATCAGTGAGCAATAATTGAGACTCACCTGAATTCAGGCACTGTATAGAAAGACCAGGGAAAGCCACTTTGGGATAAGATCAAAAAGACCTCTGGAAGATGACAAGTTAAAACAAACCCACAGGGTACCCCCGACATCAGAAGAGCTTCCTCATGCTGTACAGACCCAAGAGCTCAGCTACACATTATTATTTAAACAGACGAAAACAACCAAGCCCATCTTCAAGCATTCAAGTGATTCGCATACAGGAATACAAGAAAGAATTTTCACAGCTCTTCTCCATAATTTTTCCCCAGGTTTAAGATATGCTAAAGGCCAGCTCTTCACGAGTGCTGACTAACGCTCCAACCATTTTTTCTGCTCTCCCAAACCTGCAGTTTCTGAGGCTGCTGCTACAAAATTGTCATGAGTGATGTCAGCTCTATATTTGCTTTAATTTACAGATTCAAGAGACACTTCTGGCCGAAGAACACTGCTTCAGCAGCCAGGACCAGGGTTCTGGAACTGACTTTTTAATATACACATCAGAATAACAGCTAGTCACCGCAGCCTGCCACATACCATTTCCAGTTCTGTTCACTAATGATGTTAAACAAAGCAAGAGCAGATGAACATATTGCTGTGCTTCCATACTTGCTGTTTACAGTTGTACCATATGACAAACTGCTGAAAACCTGTGTAGGTTAATCTTTATGTAAGCAAGATTGTCAGCACCTAATGTAGAAATATGTCAGTTCCCAGTCTGCAAACTGCATAGCTAGCTATGAATTAAAAATATAGCTACCTGAATGCCAGCAATATTTCACCACTCTGTTTCATGAACTAACTGAGCTAAAGCAGGCTGAACCACATCAATCTAAGCACACTTAGGCAAAAAAAAAATGGGACTTATTTGCCAGCAAGCCAGAGTCGTGAGTAAAGCTTGGCAAAATAAAATTCTAGTTTCATTTGTATTCTATCAAGAAAAAGCAATAAAGACATTTTTAAAACTACAATAATGAAACATAAACAATGGTGCTAACTAGCCCTTCATTATTACAGTAATTACTTAGATAAATCATATAAAAATTTGCCCTGTAATATCAGCTCCTGATATACAGAAAGAAGCCAATATCAAAAAGACTTACTAGGCAATAAATAATTTTTGTTGCAAAAGATATTACACTCCATGCTATTCATCAAAAACAACCTGGTATGAAAAGCAAAAGCATTCTGCTCATCCAGGCTGCTCCAGGGAAGAAACAGGCATGTCTGCAAGTGGAATGGATGAGAGATAAAATACAGGACATGGCTAACAAGGTTTCATCTGAAGCACTAGATTAAGGCAAACACCAGACAGGAAAGAAAAGGACTGAAAAGGGGGACAATTCAGTATTTTCACATTTCTGATCACATACAACAGTCTGAATATAAGTTAGCATCTTTGACTATAAAGTCTCCTTTACCATAAAAGCTCCAGTTTTCAGGTTACCTTCCTTTGCCCCAACACACCACCCCCACAAACATACCTTTCTCATCACCTCCAGTTCCCTCAGTTCCACGTTAGTGTATATCTAGAAAATCCACAGAGAATTTATTCCCACTTCAGCCAGGTTTTATTTCAGATGCTTTGTCAAAGGCTTGGCACCTATACTGCCAAAAAAATAACTTCTCAGGGGGGCATTTACTTATTCCTACTGTTAGCGAGTTAAATGGTCACTGACAGCAGTAAATGATGCAGTGGAAGTCACCCAAGTACAGAATTGATATGCCCACACAATGAGTATTTTTAAACAGAGGAGGAACATACATGGTCTTCTTAAAGCCCAGCATCCCTGTGATTTAACTGACATCAGTTCTGAAACAATACCACTCAGAGATATAATAGGCTGAAATTGCAGCACCATTTAAAACAGCACTTAGCAGGAAAATGTCAGGTCCATGTCCTTCCATCACTGCAGAGATATGACTACTTCTGACCCAAAGATAGTAACTTCAAATTTCAGCAGAAATAAGCAACCCCTGAAGACCTGCTCATGACACATAATCAAAGAATATTCTGAAGCTTGCCCTCGACTCCAACAGGCTTCACTAATAACTTTTAGATTCATTTTATGCTGATTAACTTACACTAAATCATTTCCTTGCAGTAAAAACTCCATAGAGCAGTGCTTCTTAATAAGTGAGCTCCATCACTGAGGACATGAAAAGCCCAGCAAAGCAGAAAGCAACCCCAAGAGCAGCACTGATACCGAATGAGGAACTGGCTAAGCTCTTTGAAATGTCCTGCCAAAAGAAATATCTTCCATCATCAGCAGGAAGGATGAGGGAAGTTATAGAAAGCCAAAATTCACTGCTATTTCACAGAGAATTTAAAGTACCTTCAGAATAATCCTGCAGTTGATCAAACACTGCAACTATATTGCTGGTGCATTATTTTGGCTTTACATTTCATTTTTGTTATAAATGATAAAGTGGGATGTCTTACTTTGCCACAAGCACAAGCAAGCAAAGCAGTCTAGCTCAAAATAGAGACAGTGTCACTTTAAAGTCCATCTGCCCTGCAAACCACATCCTACACACCAGGAGCTGAGCGTTAGATTGCAAGTCTAACATGTATGACTTGCATGACTGCAAGTCAGCCATGAAAACTAAATATCCAATTGACTATCACTCTGATTTAACTATTTCACTTCAGTCTGCCTGTCTTAACAAAGTACTAAAATAGTCAAGTATGTTATTCGAAGAGTCTGAAAGTCACTAATAAAGTTGCAAACAGGTGCAAACTGTCAAATTACATCCCCACAGGAAAGCCACCGTTATCATTTTACCTATGGAATGCTCCATTCCCACTGCAGCAAACAGCTGAGGAGCCCCAAATAACGGAGTCAGAGCAAGCACTGGTGTTCAGGAACCAAAAAACCAGGCAGACTGGGAGGGAGGCAGAAGTGGTCCTCTTGTCAAGCTAGGAAGGGCAGAAAGAAGGGAAGAAACCAAAGGGAAAAAGAGACTGGTAGCTAGACAACAGCAAGATTTCATATATTCAAGAAAACAGAATAATCAAGTGCATTCAACTATGGATGAATGAGAAAATATAAATTTATCATATGAAAAATCCTTAAATAAAGGGAGAAAATTTAAAGTTCAGGAAAGCAGAAAATAAAAGAGAGGACAAAGAAATATCTGCACGACTCCAGTCAAGATTATCCATAAATATTTCAGGCTTTTCCCTAGTCTGAAAATCCTTTCTACTGACCACCATTTACCCCCACAAATTTATACAAACCTGGGTGTCTCTGAAGGCACAAATTCTCCCTTCTGACGTATCTGTGAGCACACCTGTTTTAATTTATTCTGGTTTGCTCTCTCTCCAGGGCATCATCAATGCCCCAGAATATAGAGCTCATCTAAGACCCAATTGCTTCAGCAGCAGTCTGCATCCAACCACCCACAGCAGCTCAAAGAGTTGCTGCATCTCTTGGGGGGGACTGCCTCTGGTGCTCCAGGACCTCCAGCATTATAATCCATCAAGGAACTCAGGGCTGACAAAAATCAGCGCTCCCCAGGGGTGGCTTCACATGATAAAGATCTTTAAGGCATGTGGTCAGCAGCAAACACTGCAAGTGTTTTGTTATGCCCAAATTCTGCTTTTGCTATGAACCTGGAGTAAAAACCTAGAACACCTTCTCTGAAATCCCCACCTCACCACAGGGTCCCAACATCACCAGATCCATTTTTTGGCCCCTCTTTCACTGTCTCCTCCTCGTATTTCCTGCCAAACTGACTGGCACCAGGCTCCCTCCTTTCTTCATTTTGCCACCCCCAGCATAGCCAAACCTACTCCAAACACAACCCATGGCCTGCATTATCCAAGTGAGGCTTCTCTGTCTGACACTTCCCTGACACTGATGCCTCACACAATCTCTCTTTGGTTCACACATGATTCCTAACGCTCTATACATGGGAGCTTTGTCTTCTAAGGCAATGACTCCTAGATGTCAAATGCTGCTCCATCTGGTCACCTCTTTCTCAACCAGTTTCCTTTGACACTCTCAAATCCTCTTCACCTTGGTTGATCATTCAGTGCCTCCCACCTCTAATTAAATAGCCCCATCCTTGATCACAGTGTTTGTCTTTGGAACATTTTTCATGCTTTCAGCATGTTCCAATTCAGCAATGCAATGTCCAAAATTCTACCTGGCTTCTCTTCTCATCTACTCCAATTTCCTTACTTCCTCCCTTTGCTGAACTACAACTTTGTGTCTCATCTCTGTTTGCCCCATCAGTCTCACAGTCATCACAGATGAGCTCTTCATAGCAGAGAGTCTGGCTGACCTATGCTGATAAAGCTCTGAGTAAATGTATGATGTAGCATTAGCCATGATATCAGTAATGATGTCCTGCTCTTAAACATGCTGTCCTGAGTCACTTCTGTTTCCAAGAACAAAGCCTACTAAATAAAGGCTTACCTTCTAATTTAACCTCCTTACAGGCTAACATGAAACAGGATATACCTAAAGCATACAGTTTTGTTTGTCCTTAATTACAGGCAGTATTATGCTGCCACAGCAACTAGGAACGCTTAAGCTGCCCCGATGATACAAGATACTGCACAATGCTGCATACCCTGCCCCGTCTCCTGTCTCCACATAGTGCTGTGCTACATGTTTACTCTCCAGGGCCAGACAGCAACCACATTCCAGCAGCCATGGCATGGCACCAGCAAGGCGAGGCAAGCCCTTCAGTGGCACCCACTTCATCTCCATTTACACATCTGCATGAGGGCTTTCTTGCTCTCTCCAGCTCCATGCAGAGAGGAAAAGGCAACTGCGAAGGCATCCCCCTTTCCAGCACCGTGCACTGGGGAGGACTCTGCAGGGACCAGACTGCTCTAGCAGAGGATGGATTCATAAAGGGGAAAAGACTAATTATATACCTGACTCTCCCTAAAACAGTTGGATGCTCCACCTCATCTGCACATCTGTAGCTTGCCCCCAAGCTGCAGATTGCTCTGCCACCTTCCTAACAGCAGCAAAGTGGCAGCAACAGGAAGTGGGACATTTAACGAAGAAGGGTTGATGCACCAGACACTGTCGAGCTGCATTAATGCCAGAAAGCCAACACTTTCCTGAAGAGCCCCACATATCCTATAATACTGCTACAGCACTGTGCAGCAGGGACAACCATGCATGGGGTTTTGGATATATCTGCCAGTGAGGCAGTCTTAATTGGGAAGTGCTGATACCTCACTATCCTAGGTAACTAATTAAAATTTAATTTTCCCACATCACCTTAATACAGGATTTCTTGGGAGTGGGTTATGCATAACAAGGAAGTTTTAATAAGCGATTCTTCTTCCCTTGACCTATCATCCACCAAGAATTTACTACGATGACTTGTAACTATAGCTAGCACTTCTGTTTCATCCTCACAGACTAGCTTAACTACCACAGGTCAGCATAAAAAGGTCTAACTCAGGATCCAGTGAGTCATGCATTTTCTTCACCTCTTGGTGAACTACTACTTATCCACAACCCAGTTATCCACTTTATCTGTCAAAGCGATTTAAATTGTGCCAGTTCTGCACAAAGCCAGGATACCAGTGCATCTCAGCAGGGTACAGGGTAAAAGTTTACAGCTATCAAATACAGAGAACTGGTGAATTACATTATAAGCTTAGCAGAAATATAATTCTTGTTTTTTAACAGGACAGAGAATGGCAGGCTGAAGTGATTTAGCCAGAAACATCTTAAACATGGCAACTTGGGAAAAAAAAAAGTTTTTTTTGTGCTTTTTTCCCCTGCATTAAATTCTGAAAGTACTGATAGTCATGGAATAATCAGGTTTAACAGGTTAGCAGTAATATATGCCTCAAGTGTTGCTAATACATCATAATCTTCTTTCACAGAATTTGCATCACTGTCAAACCAAACTACTGATTTTCCGTTGATGCCTTTAACATGTTTCTATGGTTACTTTCCAAGGTCGCATCACAGAAGCCTGAACAGCAGTTCAGAAAGACAAAAGGCAGTTTGCATCCTTCACCATATTAAATAATTTATGAAAGTTAAGGCATCCTCAAGGAAAAAAAAAATCATGAAAGAATAGGTTCTGAAGTTATTTTCTCAGCAACAGTTTGAAGCACAGTAAAATCAATACCTCTACAAAAGCCTTCAAGAACTAGACTATTTGACTAATGTTCCATAAGTTACAAAATGCTATGGAAAACATTCTAAGTTTAGATGTATATGTGTAAGCATACATGAACTGCATGAATGGACCTTAAAGCAGAATATGTACACATCTAATTTGCTGCTGTCAGCTTCATCTTTTAAATCAGGCACTAGGCGTTGTCTCAGAAAGTATTCTAAATCTAAAAAATGCAAGAATAAAACTTAAAAAAAAAAAAGTACAAATGGCAGTGACAGTCTTAACTATTTTCATCATTTTTCATTCAAAGCCACACAGATTTCATCTGTCCCCGAAACATTACAAATTTTGACTAATGAAAGCTTGTACACAAAATATCTGAATTCTCTGCCTACCATTACACTAGATCAGAGTTTATTGGAACTAATTGAAGTGTGTGAGGCTTGGAACAAAAACACATTAGTCATTTAGTGGTTGTGCTAATATTGCTATGCCTTTCCTGCAGTTTCATTAGATACAGACTGCTTCAATACCCTAATCATATGCTCAGTCACAGCACAATCAGTACAGAGTACTGACAAGCTGTCCCACCATGCCTAAAGCTGATAAGGTGTCTGCACTATGAGTAACCTCAATTATTGACTATATTTTATGGTCAATCTAATGACCGAATGCTTATCAGTGAACCATCAGGTGCCTGTAATAGGCTAGTGACCCTTAGTTTATATGTACCATTACTACTCATTAGTGAATAATTAGATTCTTTAATCCACAACTCACAGACATTAAAATATCATGACATACTGAATCTAGAAAAAGACAACTATGCTTATTTTAACTCCTAAGATGTTCAATTATGTTACTCAGAGACTGTATGTTATGTCTCGCTAAGAAAAGCTGCTTGTAAAAAGCGTGTCATGGGTAATGTTTTATATCATGTCTATATTGACAAAGCTTTATCAAACATGCAGGAATATAACAAGAGTGGAAAGATAATGGGTGTGATTAAGTTATAAAACTTAAATGGTTTTAACCAAGAAAAGACCAGCAACATTGCAAATAATTTAGAACCCTAAAAAAAAAACTACTGAGTGCATAGTGAGTGCTATATTTGGAAGACAAATTCATTTAACAAAAGCAGGTAAATGGAAGGAAAAGTAGATGCAACTATACAGCTATTCCCCTGCTTCAAAGGCAGCAGTCCCAAGAGCAACCCTCTGAGCAAACCAGTTTGAAAAGATGTGAAGACAATCTAACATCAAACAAGATTAAAATTTAAGAAGGGTTACATAATACATTTTGTCATCTGCTCAACATTGTTCAGGGTTGCTTGCTTTTATATGTATTTTTATTATATTTTCTTCTAAACAGCTTTGATTCTTTCCAGCTGTCCTGTCACCACTCAAACCTTCATAGAATGGTTTATGTTGGAAGGGGCCTTTAAAGATCATCTAGTTCCAACCCCTCTGCCATGGGCAGTGACAACTTCCACTAGACCAGGTTGCTCAAAGCCCTGTCCAACCTGGCCTTGAACACTTCCTTCCAGATTGCCCTTTGTGCAGATAGACAAGACACCTACACACTCACCAGAGCACTGTACCCCCAACCCAGCAGCACAAGCAGCATTGCCACCACTGTCAACAGCCACCAACAGGTGGAAATGGCATGTTAATGGTGATGGCTTGATTTCTCAGGTGCCTTGATTCTCCTCCCAGGGGAGTAGTAATCGTCTCTTTTGGCAGTTAGCCCATTAACATCTTTTTGAGTGTATGCCTATTCTGCTCCTCCTTGCTGCCCTTCTGCCTATTCTTGGAAATTTCCTCCCTTCCCCACGTGTCCAGGTGACAAAAAACCCAATAGTTTATTGCAGCTTTATATCACAATATGCCAATAATATACTCAGTTGCAAGCATAGCCCACAAAAGGGTCCTACACCTCTCTCACATATTTTCACTTAGTAATATAAAGTTTGTTCAGGGAAAAAGCCTAGCTGCATTCTTCTTAAATCTGAAGAATGCAAGATCAAACTTCTGCAGCATAAGGGTCAACTGGAAGCCTATTCACAGCCAACCATGCCCAAGAGCTGTGCTTTATGCTCCGGCTTTCTTATTCTGTCAGTGACCTACAGAGATGCTGCATTTTCTGCTAAACACTCTGGTCCTTCAGTAACATGAAGAAATGCCTGGCAATTGGCTTGTGTAATGCAGTCAGATGTTAATCAATGCTTTTCTTCCTTCTATGACAGATCAGAGTAAGGAAAAAAGCTTAAAACTGATTTAATTTCTTAATATGCTTCTGTATGCTGGCTCGAATACTCAGCTTTGATTTTGAATACTTAGCACTTCCATGCTAGACACTCTGCATTTCTAGGTAATGAATAAAATACTTTTTTTTTAAAGCAGAATATAATTAGGGTTGCAGAAATTAAATATGACATTCAAATGAGAAAAAGCTTTGGATGAATATGTAGATTTGGGCTGCACATATGCTTAACAAAATCAACATATTCACTGCAAAGACTAGCTTAAAGATACTCATTTTTCAGCATGGGTACCTCTTATCACCAGGTAAACATTTTGCTGCAGCTCTTAGTTATTACTTTCCAGATGAAGACATGAACTCTTTGCCTGGTCTTTTGAATTTGTGACCTTACAAACACAAAGCTATGACTCCCACTGAGGAACACACTAGAGTGAAAAACAAATCAACCAACCAAAAAAACCTGCACAGATCTCCTCCCTTCCCAGACACAAGACAGCCCACAAGCAAGAGTCAAAGGATGTTATTTCACTGAAGAGAGACTAGTTTTAATGTGAAAAGACATTTATTTGATGCCAGGAAACCATGCCACAGTCCAAAAGCTAACTGCGCTAGGACCTGTACAAACAGTTAACGCCGTTTCATGAAGAACAAGACTGGAATCCTTTACTCATATGACAAAAATCCGTACCTAGTGCTGTTGCTGCTAAGGAAATAACAGACACAGTTTCCACAAGCACCCTATGAAGGCTTTAGTAACTAACCCTGCACTCCAAGACAATGAATCTTAACATATTATTTCTATGACAAAACAGCACTTTTCCCAAGCTGAAGTTAACAACCACAATCCATTTTACAAAAGAGCTCTTGTAAAAAGACGGAGGTACTCAGGAGATTTGGTCAAAAAAGAGGGTGATGATTTGGAGAATAAATAAATAAATAAATGTGTGTGTCATTATCAAGGTATTAATTGTGTTTATTCCAGTAGAGAACAAGGAAGAAAATGCACCAGGCTCTGTGCTTTAACAGTAACACACTGGCCCTACTATGAAATTCAGTATTTAAGGGGCTGAGGAGAGAAACACAGTAAGGAATGAATCAGCAAATACAATGAATAGGGACAAGACATAACAGCAGTGCCACGTCTCCTCTCTTATCTCTAGGTGCTGAGAGAGGGTTAACTGAACGGACAGATGAAGGACAGAACTGGATGCTTCGCCAAAGGATTCAAGCAGGGATGACCTTCTTCCTCAACATGCTTGAGGATGGATGATGCAAAGAGAAAAAGAAGAGATGGGGCTGGAAAGGCTGAAGCAAAGAAGCGTGATATCTCATAGTACTGAACAAACTGTTGATATACCAATACTTGTGGCCCTTGGAGAAGTCACTTTCACCTTCATTTCTGCCAGCATCTGTCTCTAATTCATCCTTGAAGATTTCCCCCCTTCCCTCCCACTGAGGACTGCATGGTTTACGGGCAGGAGAGAGCATGGAAACTTGGATTCGTAAGGCCTCAACAGCATGGGGAGTAAGAACAGAAAGAGGAGCAGTGGGAGACGTAGCCTCTCCTGAGGTAAAAATGCCAAATGGTGGTATAGCAGCCTGGACAGGACTATGCAATAGTACCCGCCTGAGGCTCAACATACTTATAACTGACAGGGATCAATAATGGATCTACCTTACCCAAGACTGAGATTTTCTGCATTTCAGCTTGTGTTTTTAATCACAGTTGTAACTCAACTTGTTTCTTGAATGCTTGCTTTTAAATTTTAAAATTCTTAGCTGGGCTCTGGAATACTGAGAAATTAATGCTGAAATACATTAATCAGCAGTGTGATGAAAGATCCCGAAAATGCTACACAGCTAATTTAGGTAACCAATAACTGTTAAAGGAAGACTTTATTTCTCACTTAAGTCTCTGTGACAACAACCACAAAAAAAAAAAAAAAAACTAACCAACCCTGTTCTTTGGTTGAAAAACTGAGGAGAATCGATTTTGCACAAAGGAAATATGGATACGGAATAAGCAATGTACTAATGGGTTTTAAAATGTTTTTAGATAGCACATAGCTTCTAAAGCTATAAAACTTTGATTCACTCAAGGCAAAGACAGATTCATGATAAGGGCCTGATCCAATGCACAATGATGTCATTCATGGTCTTGCTGCTGACTGCAAGAATCTTTGAATCAAGCCAGCAACAATTACATTACAACAAAGCAAAAACTGAGTTTTGCTGATCAGTGAGACAGAAGCATCACTGGGAGAGAAGATTTTGGGGGTTATTTCAGATTATTATTGGTGATACATATGGGCGCTAGGGATATAGATAGTAGTACCCTGGGAAACATAAGGACTACAGAGCCCTGGGGGAGGTGGTTAGGGGCTCTGGAGCTCAGATAGCCTTTTCGTCAATTGTCCAGGATACAGGGAAGGACCTAAAAAAAGCTAGGATGATCAGCCAGGTCAATAAATGGTTAAAAGGGTGGTGTCATAGTCAGGGGTTTGGGTGTCTTGAACATGGGACCCAAGTTTGTAGGCCAGGTCTAGTGGGGGCTGGTGGAGCTGGTCTGATGATAAAGAAGAGAAAGAGCAGTTTTGGTAGGAGGCTTGCCAGACTGGTCAAGGAGGCTTTAAACCAGATGTGTTGGGGGAGGGGGGCATCATTCCATCCCAACACACCCAGTCAGTTGCCAGAACCTATAATAAATGCTTGGAGCAATGTAGAGATATCCCAGCTGCTCCAGCCAATGAGCCGGCTTCATTTGGAGCTCAGCTCAGATGCCTCCATACAAACGCCCATAGTATGGGGAACAAACAAGAGGAATTAGAGATGTGTGCATGTCGACAGGGGTATGATATAATAGGCATCACAGAAACATGGTGGGATGGCTCCTATGACTGGAGTGTTGGAATGGAAGGTTACAGGCTCTTTAGAAAAGACAGGCCTGGCCCACAGGGATGGGGAGTTGCCCTTTATGTTAGGGATAGGCTGGAGAGTATGGAACTCTGTCTGGGGACAGGTGAGCAGTTAACAGAGAGTTTGTGGGTCAGGGTTAAAGGGAGAACAGCGATGGGAGACATTACTGTGGGGATCTGTTACAGACCGACTGGTCAAGGAGAACCTGCGGATGAAGCACTCCATAGACAGATAGGAAAAGCCTCACGCTCACAGGCCCTTGTTCTCATGGGGGACTTCAATCACTCTGACATCTGTTGGAGGGATGGGACGGCCCGGCACAAACAATCCAGGAGGTTCCTCGATTGTGTGGAAGACAACTTCCTTCTGCAAGTAATAGAGGAGCCGACAAGGAGAGGTGCCATGCTTGACCTCGTGCTCACCAACAGGGAAGGGCTCATTGGAAATGTGACGCTCCAGGGCAGCCTTGGATGCAGCGATCATGAGATGGTTGAATTTGAGTTCCTCAGGACAGTGAGAGGAGCGTGCAGCAAGCTCACTGCCCTGGACTTCAAGAGAGCAGACTTTGGCCTCTTTAGGAACCTGCTTAGTAAGGTTCCATGGGATACAGCCCTAGAGGGCAGAGATGCCCAAGACTGTTGGTTGATATTCAAGGATCACCTGCTACAAGCTCAGGAGTGTTGCATCCCAGCTAGAAGGAAGTGCAGCAGGAGGGCCAGGAGACCTCCTTGGATGGATAAGGAGCTGCTGAGGAAAATTCAGTTGAAAAAAGAGGCTTACAAAAAGTGGAAGCAAGGACAGGTGGCATGGGAAGAATATAGGGATGTTGCTCAGGAAGCTAGGGACCAGGTTAGGAAAGCTAAGGCCCAGTTAGAATTAAACTTAGCTAGAGGTATTAAAGATAACAGGAAGGGATTCTATAGGTATGTAGCAAATAAAAAACAGAGTAGGGAGAATGTAGGCCCCTCAGGAAGCTCTCAGAAGAACTGGCTACACAGGATTTGGAGAAGGCTGAGGTTCTGAATGAATTCTTTGCTTTGGTCTTCACTGGCAAAGCCTCTGACTGCACCACCCAAGTCTTGAAAGGCAGATTCAGGGACTGTGAGAATGAAGACCCTAGGCCTACTGTAGGAGAGGATCTGGTTCGAGACCATCTTAAAAATCTGAACATGCACAAGTCCATGGGACCTGATGAAATCCATCCTCAGGTCCTGAAGGAGCTGGTGAATGAAGTTGCGAAGCCGCTGGCCATCATATTTGAGAAATCATGGCAGTCAGGTGAAGTTCCCGATGACTGGAAAAAGGGAAATATAACCCCCATTTTCAAGAAGGGGAAAATGGATGACCCGGGGAATTACAGAGCAGTCAGTCTCACCTCTGTGCCTGGCAAAATCTTGGAGCACATTCTCCTGGAAGGCATGCTAAGGCACATGAAAATCAACAAGGTGCTTGGTGACAGCCAGCATGGCTTCACTAAGGGCAAATCCTGCCTGACCAATTTGGTGGCCTTCTATGATGGGGCTACAGAGCTAATGGACAGGGGTAGAGCAGTTGATGTCATCTACCTGGACTTGTGCAAAGAGTTCAACACTGTCCCACATGAAATCCTTGTCTCTATATTGGAGAGACATCAGTTTGACGGATGGACCACTCGGTGGATAAAGAACTGGCTGGATGGCCGCACACAAAGAGTTGTGGTCAATGGCTCAATGTCCAGCTGGAGACCAGTAACAAGTGGTGTCCCTCAGGGATCGGTGTTGGGACTGGTCTTGTTCAACATCTTTGTCGCTGACATGGACAGTGGGATTGAGTGCGCCCTCAGCAAGTTTGCCGATGACTCCAAGCTGTGTGGTTCGGTTGATACGCTGGAGGGAAGGAATGCCATCCAGAGGGACCTCAACACGCTTGTGAGGTGGGCTGATGCCAACCTCATGAGGTTTAACCATGCTAAGTGCAAGGTCCTACACCTGGGTCAGAGCAATCCCAGGCACAGCTACAGGTTGGGCAGAGAAGAGATTCAGAGCAGCCCTGTGGAGAAGGACTTGGGGGTGTTGGTCGATGAGAAAATGAACACGGGCCGGCAGTGTGCGCTTGCAGCCCAGAAAGCCAACCGTATCCTGGGCTGCATCAAAAGGAGCATGACCAGCAGGTTGAAGGAAGTGATTCTGCCCCTCTACTCTGCTGTCATGAGACCTCACCTGGAGTACTGTGTGCAGTTCTGGTGTCCTCAACATAAAAAGGACATAGAACTGTTGGAACAAGTCCAGAGGAGGGCCACGAGGATGATCAGGGGACTGGAGCACCTCCCATATGAAGACAGGCTGAGAAAGTTGGGGCTGTTCAGCCTGGAGAAGAGAAGGCTGCGTGGAGACCTCATAGCAGCCTTCCAGTATCTGAAGGGGGCCTATAGGGATGCTGGAGAGGGACTCTTCATTAGGCATCGTAGTGATAGGACAAGGGGTAACGGGTTAAAACTTAAACAAGGGAAGTTTAGGTTGGATATAAGAAGGAAATTCTTTCCTGTTAGGGTGGTGAGGCACTGGAATGGGTTGCCCAGGGAGGTTGTGAATGCTCCATCCCTGGCAGTGCTCAAGACCAGGCTGGACGAGGCCTTGGGTGAGATGGTTTAGTGGGAGGTGTCCCTTCCCATGGCAGGGGGGTTGGAACTTGATGATCTTAAGGTCCTTTCCAACCCTAATTATTCTATGATTCTGTTCTATGATTCTATGATTATTTGGCACTGATTTCTTTCTCTCTCTTCCGAAGACAGCATTTTATTTTCTGGATTCCCCAGTGAAAGTCAGTCTTTATGAAATACAGATTCACACTAAAATAAATCCAAGATTTAGATTAAGCTAAATCACACTGTTCATACCCACAGTATGAAATACTGTAATGAAAGCTGCAATTCTGTTCAATCTAGATACTTTAGAGAGGATTAATCTGTCCTTATTTAGGTAACTAAATAAGAGAGATGCCTGAGCTTTTCCCCTTAAACTTTCCTCTTCTGCTCCCACTGATTTCAGATACCTATCTTAAAATGAAACAAATCACTCTCTGAAGGCAACCATTTCTCTGTGCTATCTTTAAACCTGCAGCACTTAGCAGAGACACAAAACACTAACTTAGACACACCAGTCCTGGGGCAGTCATTTCCCAACCTCCTGCATACAGACAGACTGTGGTATGTAGGCATATAATGCTTAAGACTCATTGTACAATGTTCTTCTAAAAAACAGAACTTGAGAAATTAAGCTCCTTCTGAGGTCAGCTTGTAACTTTATTTAATCATGCAAAGTATATTAAAGATAAAGGAAACAATACAATTACCATTGTGTAAGCACTCTGTGCACAAATTTGACTTTAATTCCATTCATAGATGTAAGTTTTTCAATATCATCTCAAAACATATTCAGTTCTGAATTAAAAAAAGGAGTTTGGAATGAAAGTACAAAGCCCTGATTTTTGTTGTTTTAAATACCATCTGCTTGACAGCTTATTGCATTTAATCAACATTGCTAATTACAACAAACATTTCACAAACAAAACTAACATCATTTATGTTATAAGACCCTGGAATGGAAAATAAAAAGAATTTGTTCTGGGCTACTGCTAAAAAGTATGTCTTAACCTGCTACCAACTACGGAAAAAAATTATTTGCACAACATAGGCCATGCTACTGAATAAGACTAACTTTTTTAGTTAGATATGAGTGAAAAAAACTCGTTATTTCAGCTTCTGCTCTGAGGAGACCTACAGAATAACAGACTTGCTACAGTGGAAATATCTATTAAGGACTAGACAAAGACCAACGCATGTTTTCTTGAGTTTTGGTCAACAGAGGTTCCTGCTCAGGTGTCCAGACAGAAATGGGGTGTCACCATCACATCTCTGCTCCCCAGGGGCAGTGGAAAGCCACAGTTAGAACTAGGTGACAAACTCCACCTCTCAACAACCAGCACCACGTGCACTTTCTACCCATGGCAAAGATTCAACATCATTTCACAAACATTTAAAGACCTGTGAGCAGTTACAGAAAGTAGGAAGGTGAAAAACTACCTTATGAAAAACGATGCTGCAGCTGAAGTACCTGCTGAGACCCCAGCTGGAGCAACCATGCTCTGTGAGGCTGCTGAGCCACCTGCTCCTGCGGCATCAGAGTTGTGCTGCCCTGAGCTGATCTGAACATTGGGACCATCTTGGCCACTTTCTGGTGCTGTTTCTGCCTGGAAAAAAAAAAAAAAAAGAATGAAAACATACATAGAGGTTAATACACTTTCTAAATGGCCATGAGAGAGAGAAACCTCATGCAGCACTTCCAAAGGGCATCTTTGCAAAGATGAAGGCAAAGATTAGTGGCAGCTGAGGAGTATTGCATTTGGACAAGTGTGCACAGGTCCTCCTACAGAGAAGGTAAAAACCATGACCACAGCAGATGAGCAGGAAAACACACAGACCATTTGTGATGGATAATGCACAAATAAACAGTTTGACAGGCATGAAGAAATGGAAAATGATAAGCAGAACCGTTTTGTTTTACAGTATTATTTGATGGCTGGCAGAACTGTTTATCTGTCAGGAATTATTTTTCAGTGACACATTATCTACAATATCTACCTGTTTAAGGGAAACTAACCAGTCACATTTGTAACATGTTTCCACGAGTAACCCGAAGAACTAAAAAAAAAAAAATTATTTAATTTTTTTTTTAAATATACAGCCCTACTTCTCAGTATTATTTATCTCAGCAGCACAAGTGCACAGAAATTTTTTCTCCTGTAAATTGTTCCAGTGGAAGAATAGGAGTGACTGGAGAAGCATCTTCTCCAGCATAATGCATTTGTGGTATCTATGGCAAAGTTGTGGGAGGGTAGGGGAGAGCAAAGGGCAATTGTTTTGGGATTTTGCCAAAATATCAGACACCTATATTATGAAATTGTGTCATGTTGGTATCTTCATGTTTAGGTCACCAACTCTTCAAGCACTAGGTTCAATTAAGCCCCATCAGTCACATGCTCATTGACAGTGCTGGGAAGGCCTCCTTTTTGGAAGAACCTGCTCTATGTCTAGGAGTTCTGAAGATTTAATTAAAGGCAACACCACAATAAATATTTGTCAAAAGAGTTGATTGCTTTGCTTTATGTATGATAATATATGATGTTTCTGTCATCTGAAATACTACTTTGACATTTCCAACTAATTAGCTAAAATAAATTCCAGAAAAGGAGACAGCCTTGTAGTGAAGCACAAACACAATTAAGTACTTCCTGGGATGCCACCAAATTTTAAAGTTTGTGCTGCCGTAGATCATGTTTTACAACTGCAGATACACAGACATGGTAATAGGGCCTTCCCAGTTACATACACACCCTCAATTTTCTCATACACTGACAACCCTGAGTTTTTCTCATGAGAACTGAGACAACCCAGCTATTAGGTACCAAGTAAAATTTAACTCTGCCAACCAAGTACTGCTCAACTGGTGCATGAAAAGCTGTCTGGAGTTTCATGCGGACTCATTGCCATAGGTTGAGTGCTGAATTCCCAGTTCCCAGCAAAGTCAACAAGAAAAAAGTGCTCCCAGCTCTTTTGGAGGTCTGCTCTTTAAAGGTTAATAGTATTATCAGTACTATGGACTGGCTGACATGCTCTACCATAGACTACTACACAAAAAAGTACTTTTATAGAGCTGACCTAAGAGATCTGAGGCTGAGAGACAGAAGAATATTCACACAGATTAACTTAATCCTAGCAAAACTACCCATGCTAGAAGCCTAACTGGAAACTTAAAATAACCCTCTGCAAAACCCTTCACTTTGTAATACAGATGTCTCATGAGATCAGATTTCTTAGTGATACAGAGAGAAGGGCAGAAACCAAGCACTGCTAGAGATCAAGACTGGGACAAAGAAATGGTATGGCATGAAGAGATGCTTAAAAAAGGCTGGTTTGTCTGTCCCATCCACAATTTACTGGCAATGACAGCCAGGAACAGAGATGTTTAGACAAGGATCAGATCTGCTCATGTGGTTAACTGCTTAAAACTAAGTGACAGAGGAATGAGGACCTTGAGGCAGTCAATAAGGCAGATACTTGATCATTAATGAACTGAAGCAACAAATGTGTGGTCTTGACCTATACCAGTCACAGAAAGTATATGGCATGGCAGAAAACATGTACACGGAGGGAAATTCCATGTGACGGCTGAACTTCTGAGTTACACAAACTGACACAAAGTGTTAATAATAAATAGAGCTTACTATGAACTAAGCAATTTAAAGAATAAGAAATCTACATCAGACCCTTTGAAGGCAATGTGTGGGGTTCACAAACTGGTACATCATAGGGATGCCATACAGAGTGGCCAGTGGCATGATGACCAGCAAGAAAAGGAAACCCACCCAGCAATCTAATCTGCCAGGCTAACATGAGTGTCTGAATACTCCCCTATATTCTGCCACAAAGACAATCACAACCCTCTCATGTGAGCTGCTGTCTCAGATTAAAAATTATAGGCTTAAGATGAATTGTCATGACATTTTTCCATTCACTTTCAATGGGTGCTATGACAGACAACAGGACTTTGAAACAAAGAAAATCATGTTTAAGCAAAATTTTGAAAAAGGAAGGCAGAAGCAGCAATGTCTTTCTAACTAGTTGTGCTTTAACTAAAGCATAATCTAAACAATGGCATAATCTAAAGCTAAATATGAAATCTGTAGTTAGCATGATACTTGGGTGAATTTAAAGTAAAATGTAGCAGATTTGTAAGAACTGACTGGAATCCGTTAACAGCTCAATTCCTGTACAAGCTATTCACATTTGCAATTTCAGCATTGTCTAACATACATTCCTTTCCCACTACTTTTTTGTTTCTGTGAGAAATTAGAAGCCTACAGTTTTAAGAGACAAATAACTGTGGAAGTATTTGGCATCTAACTTGAAATATCCAAATCAAACCTGATATTCAGATACCAGATAGTTAATGCACTTTTCAAACCAACATATCTAAGTTGGTTGCCTGTAAATTGCCATTTCCACACTAGATGCTTTTGAGAACTCAAACTGTAATTTCTCAGTAGATTTGGAGGTTTTATTCTCAATTCTGTAGGTGTATGAAAGGAGGATGAGGGGAAGACAAGGAGAAGGCACTGATTCTTGTAAAGGGGGAAAAAAGTGAGCATGTGCAAGATTAAATCATCAGAAGACTACTGCAGAAACAATCTGTATCTTTTTAATTAAGTTTTCAATTACCCAGTTGGCACAGAGGTAACATCAGCTTTTCTACATGGTGAGAAGCTGAAAAAGCCCAAAACAAGTTATTCCAAGTTTAGGATTCATTTCAAGGACTGCTTACACCACCCAAAGTAACAGGGTTTTCTAGCACAACCACGTTCAGCAATCCCTGAGACAGCTGTGTCTCTCAGCTGATATGGGGGGGCTCAGGTATGATGAAATTTTGTGCGTTCCAAGTCAGTTTTCCCTTAGGCAGGAAAGCCAAAGACAACTAATGGGACTCTCATGGGCACGCTGGTCTGTCACACCTTGGTTTTGGTTTGCATTGCTTACAGCTGCTGAAAAGGTATGAATAAGATAAAGGGGCTTTGTTTTTTAAACTAAATATAGGAATTACTTCATGTACCTCCCTCATCTCAAGCCATGCTCCTGTGGGGATTGTGTGTGAAAAATAAAATTTTCTAGAGGAATGGGAGCAACTCTGCATGATTTTAAGTCATGCAATTCTGCACAGAGAGGACTCCAGTCTGCAGCTGAGAGGGAACTGGTGCTTCACCATTTACTAAATTTTCATAAATCACTCATGATCAAATGCAGAAATCACAGCCTTATCACTATAAAGTGTTACTGACTGCACTGAATATTTGAAGTGTCATAGGCCCCCGTGACCTGAGATTAATGTCCATTAATTTTCTAAGCAAAGGTTTGCCAGACAAAAGCCATTAACCCTCTGGAAACCAGCTAATCCTCTACTCTCTCTGAAGTCACATGAAAACTGGTACCAGTAAGAGCACAGCAAGGACAACACCTGAAAACGTCACACGAGGCATTTTGCACATGCAGGAATGCCCAATGTCTTGGCACTTCATACCAATGCCTGCATCATGGACAGAAGGGTTTCAGTACTGGGTCCCAGAACCAGTCCTGAGGACATGAGAGCAGTGACATGAGAGGACATGCTGTGTTTTGGCCAGCAGCATGCACACACAGAGCCAAGGTTGGCAGAGCCACAATAACCAGTAACAGCATGAGCTGTTCCCAATTAAAATGGCCAAAGGCTGGGGGAGAAGGCAGGAAGAGATGGAGACAACCGGACATCCTCCAGCTACAGAGGGGTGCTGGGCAGAGCAGGGGCATCCCCTGCCCCATCCCGATTCCCAGCACACAGGTTCCCTGCTGTGACCAAATGGCAGGAAACATCTGCCCAGGTTTAAACAAGTCAGACTAGTAAAAAATTACATTGTAGAGAAGTTCGCCATAGATTAATTTCCCAGGTACACAGTAGACTGCCAGACTATTACCATCTGAAGGACAATTACAACCCTAACAAGCTCTTTACAAGTTTGAAGTGTAAAGCCATAATGTTTCCAGCTCCTGAGTATTTCCATTCTCTGGACATTGACCTTTGTCCAGGGATTCAAAAGAGCCAAGCTAGCTGCTGCCACTTTGTAACACATGAAGAATATGTGTCTGGCAACAGGCAAGAAAAACATGGGAATATAAAACTCCAGAGAAAAAAATAGATTAATCCTTGGGTAGTGCTGTGATGGCAGAAGAAAACCAGAAGGTTGGATAGAGCTGCAAAAGAAAGTAATAAGATCTGATGTCTAAATATAAGTATCAAGAACAGATTCACAGTGCAGGGAATGGAGAAAATTACAAAAGTGTCAATGAGTCTGACAACACATCTGTGTAATCGGAGTCAGAACTTCAATACTATTTCCTTAATTTCAAAATATTGGTCCTATAATGAGTGCATTCAACAGGGTTTCAACAGTGAACTGCAGGTGAAGCTCAGGCAAGATTAAACCTGTGTTTATACTGGGATGCCTTTTTTTTTTTTACCTTTCTTAAGTTGTTTTTTCCCCCTTTCTGACTAGCAGCCAGGCATACAGAATTTTGAGTATGTACTTTAAATCACTATTTTCCCCTTTCAGACAAGAATGACACAGCCAATTAAACTGGAAAAAGTGCTGCTTCTAAAGATTTTACAATATATTAAATCCACTGTCTGCATACGATAAAACAATAATTTTCCCCCTAAATGATTCATGCTAAGAGTCTTACAACCTACTGTTACTGACTGGAACAAATGCAACATAAATCTCTATGTGGATAATGCTCATACTACATTCCCATAAGCATGGTAAGTCCTGCACACCTCTTCTGTGCAAAACATATCCTCCCGATTGACTAGCATTACATAAAGTTAACAATGCCACATGTATCAGGTTGAAGTTAAATGTGTTCTGGGTAAACTTTTTACTGCAATTAGACAATGCTTCTGCCAGGACTCATTATAAAATAACTAGGTCATTTTGTAACTACAATAGACTACTGTAGTCATTTTATAACCTGCAGCTGCGATGTGGTAACAAGTATGCCTAAACCTGTCATTTCAGACTTTATGTGCATCTCCTATTTGATGCAAATCAAAGGCAGAGCATAATATCCCTTCCCCCAAAATATGTTTTCAGCTACAAGAGTTGCTAATGTCTGGCTTTAATTCATTGATCTCTGAAGATGAGGCAGAAGGAAAAAATATCAGAGAAGTAGAATTAAATAGATATAGGAGGGTTTGTCTGCTGTCACAGACTGGAAAGTAATATATAGGAGATCCAAAGACAACCTTGGGGCCCTTGCTTTTTGGATTAATATCTGAATTACCAGAACAGGTTTGGACCTTCACTACCAAAAATCACTGGCAGTCTGTGCTTCATACACAGGAAGGAGCTCCTCCTTTAACTGCAGGGCAAATGCACCCAATTGCATCCAGTGCTTATGTCCTTGGCAGTACAACAATGAAGCAGTGGCAGCTTGCTCCTCTCTGACAGGGTCTTGATTTCAGTCTGACCCAGATCTCTCCTGAACCTTATTCCTTGGCCCCTGAGTAATTTATTAAGGTTTTGGGCAGGCCTCTTTTATCTACAACACACCTATTGCTTTCTTCAGCCTGCTCGTGCTCTCAGGCTAAGAGGTCTCTGCAACCAGAGGTCTGGTAGTGTAAACGTGCCACCAGGTAACAATGGACCTACTACTTTACACTTCAGCCACTTGGGACACCAGTGCCAAGAGAGGTAGCAAGTAATACCTTTTTTTCCTTCTTCACAGCTATTTGATCACCAGTCACACAATCTGCACATGTAAACCCACCACATGGAAAGTCAGAAGGATATGAAAAGGGCTATCAAGAAGGACACAGAAACTGTTGCACACACTCTCAAATGGGGACTTTTCACACGCAGCAGATTAAAAAAAAAAAAAAAAAAACAACAAACCACCAGGCTATAGAGAACCTGTTTCTTCTAATGCCTCCAGGCAAGCATCAGAAAGTGTTGCCCAGATCCCTCCCTGGTGACATGTATTACAATAGTTACAGCCGCCAAAACCAAAAAAATATAGTTGTGTACTGCTCAGGGTGTTTATTCAAGTGGACAAACATACAGCTGAATCCCTGCTTTTTGTCAGAGACTGATATAAGCAAGCAAAAGAATTCATTAACAACCTCATAATAATGCAAATTTCTGTCAGCTTTGGATTGGGTTTCCTACAAGACAAATGTTTTTCACTAGGACTGACTTCCACAGGCCAGATGCATCTAACAGCAGCAAAACACAAGACACACACAAGACCTTTGAATTAGGGGAACTAGTGTCACCTTCCTGACTCCACAATAAAATTTCTCACCAACTGTAGGCACCTCAACCAAAATCTCACTGCACCTTGATTACTCTATATTCAGCAAAATGGAATAATCATGTTCCCCAGAATTATATTTTATTATCATCATTACATCATTACAGTGATTGACATACAATTTCATTAAATAAAGGCAAAGGTGGATGGAGACTGTCACAGCTAATTTCTATTGCAATTATGCTTGAACTGCTTATATAGTTGATCTAACTACATTAAAGACTACATCCCTTGGGATCAATTTGCCTGACAGCTACCACATGCAAGACACCCATTGACTAGTACCTCACTTGAAGAGGTACAAGCCATTGTTATCTGAAGGGAAAACTGGGTCTTCAGTCAGTACACCTAAATCTAGAGAACAAGATTCAGTTACAGGAAAGCTCATGAAGCAGCATTAAGTTTGAAGACACAGGGACAACTCTCGACTATATGTGATCACTGTTGAAGGACACTGAGGTCCCAAATCAGGGACAGAGCTGTGCAGATGCTGCTCTTTTTCTTGTGACTGCTCCCTGCTGACCTGCTGCTTACTCCCCATGTGAGAACCATATAACCCAGACACAAACAGTCATGATTCACCAAGACCAGAGTTTAATCTGCAAGCCTGTAGATGTCCCAAAGCATTTTCAAGTAGCCAAATGCCATGGCAGTAATGAGGAACTCCAGAAGAACTTCCCAAATGTGAGTAGGAAAAGAAGCATCAGGTGAGATTTAACATCGATAAGACAGTGTATTTAGGGGGAAATAACCTAAATGAATCCTAAACAGTGCTGAACTCGGAACTTGCAGTTACAACTTAGAAGACCTATGGGTTGTCGACAGCCCCCTTGAAATCAAGCAATGAAGAAATCTATCAAGAAATGAAGCAGCCAAACAAAAAGGCAGGGCATGAAGAACAAGGAGCGCATCCACATACTGACTACCAGGTGCATCTCAAGAAAGGGCTAGTGGAGTAAGAGAAATGACAGAGACAAGCAAGTAAACGATCAAGAAGATGGAGCAGCTGCATCAGGAAGAGAGATGATGGAGAAGGGAAAGATAAGGGGGGCCTAACCGAGGTTTACAAAGTCATGGAGGTGGTGGGTAAGCTGAAAGTAAGTACTTCTTTGCACTGGAATAATGAACTTGTGAAACCTGCTGACATACGAGGCTGTGAAGAGAGAGAGCATCAGCAGAGTCAGAGAGGGATTAGATTAACATCCTGGACAGAAGGTCCATAGACAGATACTAAAAGGAACAGACAGGGATGTGTCCCTGAGACTTTCCCAACTGTGCACGCTGGGGAGTATGAGCAGACTGCACTAAACAGCCAAGTTCCACAGATCTCCCTAAACACCATTTCCAGCTCCACTGTTGGAGACAGCCCTGGGCTAGACAGGCTGGCTGAGACCCACTAGGATACGTCTACTGGTTTTACTATTCCCATACAGTCTTTTCAGTAGAGGCTTCCTTAGCTTAACCAATAACAGGAAGTTGTGCTATTCCCATAGGCCCCCATGAGTACTTCAGAGTCATCAGGAGAGGATGGGGATACTCGGGGATGTCTACACAGCTACTCTGAATGAGCCAGCTAAACGCAGATACTTCTCATGTCCAGCATCACAAGGGCCACTCTTCCTTTCTTCAGTCTTTTACTTCCATCTCCTCCCATACAACAGCCAACTGCCCTGCCCAGCTTTACCACCATCACTTTAGAGAAGCGGGAGGGGGCAGTTCTGAACAGCAAATTCATTACCTTTGCCCAACAACAGCAAAACCACAGCAATGGATTCCTGTCTACAGCACCTTTCAAACACTTCTATCAAATAAGGTATTGGAAAAGACCAAACTCATCCAGTTTTGAGATAGTGGCAGCTCTGCAAATCCAGAAGAATTAGCTCGGAAGTGTTTGGGCACCAAACAAAAGTAGTAATAATAATAGGCAGCTTCAGAAAATGTCTAACTACATCAGTTTGTATACAAATTTACACAGATTCACTTCCTTAGAAGTGTTTCACACTTGAATCTCAAGTTCTACTTTCACATTCAAAGTAAACCTCCAATTATTGATCCTTTGTTACACTGGGACATTACCTCATCATAGTTTTAAAGTTCTATTTATAAGTCTAAATCTCATTATTGATTACAGTGACTGTATTCTAATTATAAATCCATTAGCTCCCCAACAATGAAATAAAAATCAATAATGCATGTAAATGGAGAAAAAATAATTTCAAATGACAATTACATTAATGTCATTTCAAGTAGTGCTATTTTATACACCATCTCTAACAAAACTGTGTCACATCATTAGCAATAATGTGAAAAATCTTTTTCAATTAACAGAGCTGATTTGACACTATGTTCAGTAAAATGGCAATCCATTCTATTAAACACACACATATGAAACACTTGAAACATCTATGAACTCTATCTGCACATCATAAATTCTCTCCCAAGTGATGAAACTGAAAAGTAGATCCATTTTCTATTGATGCTTTTTAAGGCTCCTTTCAGAAACTACCACCCAAGGCATTTCAGTGATTCTAGTTGCAAGTAACAAAGAGCATCAATATGTGCCCCATGCTCAGCCACTCATGCCACGAAAGAACAGGAAATGCTTTTGTCAATGCTCACACTGTGCACACAGCTTGGCTACCTGCAGGCCCATGACCACAGCATGCCATCATTCCAGTACCTAGCCTATGGTGCAAATGTTAAATCCAAAACACTTTTCCCAAAAGACATACAATGTTCAATCTTATTTCACACAAACAGGACAACTGAGCAATACACATCTGCATCCAGCTGTGCAAATCTGTTCCTTCCATCTGGTATAGAGACCACTGCAAAAGACTTTCTCTTCACCAGCTTGCAGACAGCTAAGGTCTCAGGTCAGCCTGAATTTATCTGGTTTCCCTGATGCATTAACCTCTGAAACCAAAGGGCATTATTCAGCTGCAGCTTGGATGTCTCCAACCAAAAAGTATCAGCCTCCTTGTAAGGTGACTTCTAATACTGGGGGGTGTGGGATGCGTTGATTAAGTCAGTTCACTGAAGAATTCAAAGTGGAGCACACATGCAGTATAACTGGACCAGCAAGAAGCAAAAGAGCTGAAGGGAACTAACTGAACAGAAAAGGCCATCCCTTAAAAAACAGTTTGAAGGCAAGAGTAGAAAATGTAACTATTCTGGATAAAAAAGGAGGGCATTTTTCATCCTAGTGTAGCTTAGGATACACTTGCTGGATGACAGAATGACCTGTGGTTCAAAGGTAAATCTGGTGTGGATTATCATTTTCACATAATCTCTGAAGTCTGCTTGTTTTAAATCTACCTCTGATGAGTACAGGTGAAGTCTGGGCCAACATTATTACTGACTATTGACTTCAGTTCTCAACAAAGGTGAGTATGGACTTGTTTCCCTGTGAGAGCTGTAATAACAACTGCTTAGCCTAGAGGGGTGAAGGATCAAAAGAACTGCTTTCAGGTGGTAATCTGAGCCACAAGAGGGTCTGAGTCCTGCTTATAGTTACCCTGTCCCACAACCATAAAACCAATACTACGGCTGAAGTGTCAAATAAAGACATGCAATCCTCACTCTCACCTAAGAAAATGTTCATCTCCACCTTGTAGACAATACCCTTTCTGTCAAGTCTTCACATTTTTCCCTAAATCACTCTGATATCTGGGAATACATTAAAAAGCAAGCTCATTTTCAACTTGAGCATCCTACACTGGCGGAAATCTAGCAAACAGAGCATGAAGACCTTAGCAGCTACAGATAAAAATTCAGCCCTCTGTTTTATATGTGTCTAAGGCTGAATTTCAAACCCAGCCTGCTACCTGGCTGCTGAAGCAGGTCTCTTGCTGACTTCAAATGCATGGCACCAGTATGCACACAGCATCATCCTCCCACATCACACCCCTCCCTCTGCATTTGCTAAGGTAGAAAAATGCAATGCAAGGTATTACTGCCCAGCTGAGATGCTAAAGTCTCAAGAAAAGGTCTTTTCCATGGGGACTATAAATTAGGCTGGTATGAGAAAGCATTTAGTAACTTGGATCAAAAAGGTTCCTTCCACCATTGAGACTTGTTATGGAGGGTGACATTGGAGATGTTTGGGGTTTTTTGCCACCCCCTTTCCTTTATGTACTTCCTCTACAAGAGCAGTAACACCAAAACCACTAAAGCTGAAAACAGAACAACCTCTAGGCAGCCCTGGCCCTGCCACCTGCCTGAGGTTGGCTACTAACTTCTGCAGAATCAAGATGTTATTTATGGAGTCTGAGAAATGTCCCAAAGCTCACAGTCATTCAGATGTCTCAGACATGATTTATGGTCAAAGCACTATATTTTAATTGTTTCATTACAAACTATATTTCAGGCACTGTATTAATAAAAGGTCACTGAGAAAGCTATCAAGAGGATTTTAAAAATTAATTTTAAGATCCATTTGGAATGACATTTATCAAAATAAAAAATGCTGAAAAATAAATCTTGTCATTCTTTTGATTTCCATAGTCAGCTTTTTATTGCATCTTTTAAGCAAAATGTAAGTCATCCTTGCTATAAACACAGAGAATTTAATGAAAGTAAACAGAGGCTGAACTACCCTCAGATAAATCCATCTGGTTTAGATTAGTGCAAGCAGAAGGCATTCCTAGGAACTAGAGATTTCTCACATAAAAACAAACACAACTCCTTTAATTTTGAAGTACATGCACCCATTTGCACATGCTGCAGGTGAACCCTCCCTCTCTGAACCAGGCCATAAACTTATACCTAACTTTAAATGTATCAAAATTTTCTGGGACATACATTGGTCTTCGGGTAAATTTACAATTTTAAATAAATATGCTTTAAAAGTTTCACTTGAGTCACTTTGTTTTCCAGTGCCCAACTTTTCCAGTTTCCTAATGGTGCATTTTTAAATATATTTCTAAAACAACTCAGAAACTCATGAAGGTTCACAGAGCCAAAATATTCTGCCTTATATTCAAATTAGAAACACAGCGTGTCAAGGATTTAGTTTTGCATAAGATGAAAGAAAAAGCAATTTACTAAACAAGCTCAATTTCACTGTGATACTTTTACAGCACATGGCAGGGCAACTTTACCACCTTTATCCAGTACATAATAGTGCATGCTAATAACAGTCAAGGCATACAGTAAGACCTCTTTTTTCCATAATACACACAGATAATTCTAAAAGGTGTACAAGGTATTTTCAGTGGTTTTAACATTCTGCCTCTCAGCCAGATTCCAACACATCTAGGAAGCCTGAACTCTCCTCACTCCTCTGCTTCTGTGTTAGACTAAGTGGCAATGCTGAGCACTGCTAACATGTTTCTTGATTTGAGTAGTAATCTTACATTAATTTGTCAGGTCTAGAATTAAAAACATCAATATAAGACTATTTACTAAAATTGGCCACAACAAATCAGCTGTCTTACCCAGAGTTACACCAGCTCCCCCCTCTACAGAGCTTGCTGTCTGGTCAGACTGCTGACCATCTGGTCATCACTGCTACTGGGGATTATTTTTTGTAATTTTTCACAACAGGCCACTTGGGTAAAGCAGCTGATTACATCTTCACCTTTTGCACCTTCACTGCAATCCTAGTCTTCCCCTCCCTGGATCTTCCTCCTTAATTACTGTTCCTCTTTACAGCTCCCGAAGTCCATAGTTATTATTTTGGTTTGAGCAGCACCCACACTATGCTTTAAAGACATATCCCAGTTCAAAAAATTTACAGTCTATATAATGGATTTCACACTTGAACTCCAAACGCATATTAAAAATTTACGATGTCCTGCACTTCTGACCCCCAGCATTCAGCCCAGAAGTGTTTTCGCAACCATAAGTGACATTAGGAGGTAATACATGCAAGACTGGGAAGGAAAATGAGAAAAGTAGAAATCATGTCATTTTTTTAATCTCTGCAGCGAATTCCACTACCGCCACTATTAAAACTAATCATAAATAAAAGAAACATGAATCCTGGAGAAATATTTGTAGGTATGAGGTCTCTGAGGTTTGACAGCCATATGCTGGGGGTGTATTTTCATGTCTACAAAACGCTGAGCACATAGCATCCTGTGTCAGCTACCCAGGCAAAGGTTTGCTCCACGTTCACCCACCTGGGCTCTGCCAGCACCAGCAGAAAGTCACAGGCACCCTCATCAGACAAGGCAAGTCAAGATGGCCATCCAAAATGAGGACAAAGCACCCCTGAAGGTGCCTATTGCTTTCCCACAACTACAAAGGAAGACTCAGTAATTAGTCTGGCAGCTGAAAATAGTTGAGATGAAGCCCAGACTTTACCTGTGTCCATCTTCCCATCTTTAGGAAACTAATCATGTTCAAACTCTGTATGCAGCACTGAATTAAATCACTGAGAGGTAAGGCGTTTGGTTAACTGCTTCCTACCAGGGAGTTTGACACTTGTTTCAAGACCCCCACTGGGAGTCTTTCCTTTGGTAAGGAAACAAAGCAAAAGTACAGATTCCCAGTGAAACAGGTATTCACAGGATGGCAAAAATAACTTGTATAACAACTGAACCTGTAAACTCCCCAAGAAAAAGGCCACCTTTTTCTTCTGCATTTGTACAGCACCTTGCATAAATGGGGGCCAGAGACTCCAAGATGCAGTCATATTACACACAATAAATAGGACATTCCGTGCTGTCCTTTCTACTGCAATTCTTCTTCTTGCTCCAGAATTCCTCTAACCAGATCAGCTTTGCCCCGTAAGAAGATAGGATATGTTAAAGACAAAAGCTCTGAAATTATGTATATCCACAGCTCTCTCCTGGCTTAATCTTAAACCTAATCCCTGCCTCCAACTTCTTAGAATCACAGAATGACAGAATGGTTAGGGGTGGAAAAGACCTCAAGATCATCTAGTTCCAACCCCCCTGCCATGGGCAGGGACACCTCAACCTAGACTATGTCACCCAATGTTCTGACCAACCTGGCCTTGAACACTGCCAGGGATGGAGCAATTACCACTTCTTTGGGCAACCCATTCCAGTGCCTCACCACTCTCACAGTGAAGAACTTCTTCCTTATATCCAACCTGACATTACCCTGTTCAAGTTTTAACCCATTATCCCTTGTCCTACCGCTACAATCCCTAATGAGTCCTTCCCCAGCATCCCTATAGGCCCCCTTCAGACACTGGAAAGCTGCTATGAGGTCTCCACGCAGCCTTCTCTTTTCCAGACTGAACAGCCCCAACTTTCTCAGCCTATCTTCATACGGGAGGTGCTCCAGTCCCCTGATCAACACCATGGCCCTCTTCTGCACTTGCTCCAACAGTTCCATGCCCTTTTTATGTTGAGGACACCAGAACTGCACACAATACTCCAGGTGAGGTCTCACAAGAGCCGAGTAGAGGGGCAGGATCACCTCCTTCGACCTGCTGGTCATGCTCCTTTTAATGCAGCCCAGGATACAGTTGGCTTTCTGGGCTGCGAGCGCACACTGCCAGCTCATGTTCAGTTTCTCATCGACCAACGCCCCCAAGTCCTTTTCCATAGGGCTGACCTGAATCTCTTCTCTGCCCAACCTGTAGCTGTGCCTGGGACTGCCCCAACCCAGGTGCAGGACCTTGCACTTGCCTTGGCTGAACTTTATGAGGCTGGCAGTGGCCCATGTCTCAAGTGTTGTCTCTGGATGGTATCCCTTCCCTCTAGAGTATCTATTGAGCCACACAGCTTCAGAAAAGAACAGCCCAAATCATCTATCTTACCTAGGTTAAAAAAAAAAAAAGTAAAGTTTTCTAACAGGAAAGGAAGTTCAGTTACCAGCAGAAGTCAGGGAACCCCAGTCTGCAAAATTGTAAGACGAGGCGAGATGAGCATTGGACAAGGATGCCCTGCAGTGGATGCAGTCCTAGGCAAGGACTATACTAGCTGATTCCTGAAATTCCTCCAATCCTATTTCCTTCACACCTGTGATTCCTCAAGGGAAAAACCACAGGGAAGCACTTTCTGCCTCACGCACCCAAATAGCTTGATCAGAAGCAAGGCTTTTAATAATACAAGAGACAGTAGAATTCAGAGAGGCACAGAAAGCACAGTCTAGGAAGAGATGCATAACACAGTATTCACTAACTACATTTGGGCTTAAATGAATGAAATAAAAAGGAAAAGGAAAAGAAAAAAGAAAACAGCGGAAGCCTAGCTTCTCTCCAAAAACTGCTTCTAAATCTGAACTGTCCTTGTAGATGCCTGGATCACATCCAAGCAGCCTCCAACACTCACAGTCTAACTGTGTTTGTCCTTTCATTAAAGGTCACTGTTTTCCAGGCAACTGAGTTTCTTTGCACATTTCTACATCACACTTAAGCTCTGTTGCATTATACGTATTTTTCCTTCACAGGGGTTAAATAAGGCAACTCAGTTCTATCTTAGAATAATACAGTGGTTAGGGAAAACCACATCTATCAGTCAGCATCATTAAGGAGGAAGAAATCTGGAGCTAGCTGTTAGTGAATTATTCAAGACAAGAATGAGGGCAGACAAGGAATGAGCAGAGAAATGAAAATACTTTTGCTTTCAGATAGTACAGGCTTCTTAATCCAGGAGCTTTCCCACATTTTTTCTACATTTCTGCAATATACACAGAATTTTAAAAAATAATTAAAAGATAGTATCGAATGCCTTACATCACCCAAATCAATCCCTAATGCATGGAGCAGCATTTTAGAGAAAAGCACTAATAGCAGCAGTTCTTATAAACTATGAAGAGCTTAATGGGCCATTTTTTTCCCTTTTCCCTTTTATCAGGGAAAGAGCTGATATTAATGGAGATTCTCTGGATTTAAATGGGAATCTCTCAAAGGTGGGATATATGCGCACTTACAAATTTCCATTTAAGAAAGAATTATGGTCGGAAGGTATTATGTCTCCAGGCTTTTTCTGGAAGGAAACAGTCACCGTATAAAAGTAACATTACACAGCAGCATTCTTAAATATTTATCTCTGACAATCTGGGAGCTCAACCAGCTGAAGCTACCAAGCAATATTAGGCAGTGTTTATGTATAACAGCACATAAGGCATTATGTTAAATTTAAAGCTATCTAGCATCAACATATCTGGTCTTGCAAGATCTGCTAGAACATCTTTAAATTAAAACCATTACTTCTATTTGTTCACATTTCATCATTACTCACACTACCCTGTTCCCTTTTAGAAATTCCTGAATTCCATTTAGGAATAAGTCTTAGTCAAAACCCATCACTATATCCTTCCTCTTAGCATGGTTCCATAGATAGTCAAAAATCTGTAATGAACTTGCTTTTAAAGGTAACACACATCTCTATAAAGCTTTTTCATTTCCCGTGAAAGTTCTTAACATATACACAGAATACAGGAAATCAACATCAATGCTTAAAATCCACAAGCAGTGTATATTCACAAGCCTTTGGCTCGGAAGAAACCTTCTGAACACCCTCCCTTACAGCAAACTGTTTTGCAGCACATCTAACCTGAAGATTAATGCCTTCCACCACAGACTACCAATAGCATCTGTTGAAATGAACAGAGCCTTCAAAGTTCAGGGCTAAACTTGAGGGGACAAATTCATCTTTGATATAACCCCATGAAGTTCCCAGAGTTTCATGTGTGACAATCTCAGCCTTTTAGGTTTTCCTAAAAGTCACCAGGTATGTGACAGTCTAATAATATCATCCATATACATGAAGCTAAAACAGGTGCGAAAACATCTGAAGAAAGGATATCACCATCTGAGGTAAGCAAGCAAATTCCTTGTGACACCTGACAGAACATTGTTCAAAGCTCTTTTTCAGCTCTTTAGCCCTTGAAGCACAGTTTAGAATACCATTAGCTGATCCCCTATAAGATAAATAGGTATATATATCAAATTTTATCTTTATCTCTGTATATCCACACACACGTAAATAAAACTCAAACATCTGAATTATCGCTACTTACTAGACAAGCCTGAGGCAGGAAGCTGTTCACCCTAGAGATACTCCACATGCCTTCAAGGTACTGCTGAGCTTGGATGGTGACGGAACTCAGAGCGCCACTGAGACCGCTAGGGGCCACTGTGACTTGAACACTGGAGTTGGGAAAACTGCCCGTGCCTTGAGACCATCCAAGTCCCTTCTTCCTCTCTGCCCCAGAGAAGAGATTCATCGACTTTCCAGGCTGCCTGCCCACCTGCCCAGCAATGAGCGGCAGGTCTCTCTGGGATGAGAGTGTGACCATCCTGGGTACCATGCTGGTCATTGCCCCGGTGCCAGGCGGGATGTCGGGCATTTCTGGGTAGCTGGTTTGATTGAGGGTTTGCATCATCTGAATGGCTTCCTGCTTCAACTGATTCAAGTGGGTGGCACAAGTTTCGCATCTGCTCTCTCCTTCATTCCTGTTTTTCTGTAAATAGTCAGGCACTTGAAGCTTGTCAAAAATTAAAGCTGATAATTGCGGGTCCTAAAGAAGTGAGGAAAGGCAAAAAAACATACGGAGTTAGAACAACACAGAAAAGTAAGAAGAAAGAAAAAGGCAAAAGTTCTCTGTGGTCTGCTCTCCACCCATGGAAGTACTTAACATGTATTCTGGTAGTTCTCAGCCTTCCCACCCCCTGAATACCCTAAAAGACTTGCAGGTTACAGTGGATTAATAAACCATAAGTGAATTCATTTGTATTAGACCCAGCATGAAAATTATAATCAGAATTAAACAGTGCAGCTGTGGTGTGCTTGATAACAATTCATTCTTCTAATTAACTCTCCTTTGGAGACATCTAATGTGCCTGTGTTTCCCATGCTCAGGAACAATGTTGGTTGAGATGCTGTACCTACCAATATCATAATGAGTTTCAAAGGCATACCACCACCTTAAACCCAGGAAAATTTGACTTGAAAGCATTTTAAAAAAAAATAGTGTGTGACCTGGTAAACATTTTGTTGTCCTCACCCTCAGAAATTATTAATCAAGCGGCATAAAAAACAGTTTACACGGGGCTGCCCGCAGCTGGCTCCTCTGCTAGCAAGGACTGTTATTTCTGATCTTTGCAACCCAGATGGTTGCAGTATTCCCTTACGCTACAGTTGCTTTGATGAGAAATAGATTTGAGCCTACAGCCATGTATGAAGGTGTGACAATGTGCACACTGAGAAGCTGATTTAAAAGCTAACACCTATTTTGTTTCCACAGAGTAATTCCCCCCTCTCCCCGCCACAAGCTCATTTTAAGGCTGTCCAGACATTTTAAAACTCAGCTCTGTGTTTCCAGTTCAGAGATAGGTATTTCTACCTCCTGAAACGCACAAATGCCTTCCCATCCCAAGCCTGCTACTGCAAAGATTAGTCGAGAGATTAAATCCAGCCCTGTTGTAAATCTATTGAGTAATGCTGTGCAGTAAAACTGACCCAACTTCACACACTCTCATTGAGTCCTCTAAACAATTAAGGTTTTAATGAAATCACAGCACAGCCAAAGGTTTATTTGTATAATTATTTTAAATTAAAATATTTAATTTGCTGGTTAATAATGATAGCACACAAAGCTAGTAATGCAGCTATCCAACATATGCTGGGGGTATCCCCAGATCAGTACTCATTTTTAAAAAATGTATTACTTTATGCCAAGCTGCAACTGCTCTCTAGGAAATTAATGTCCTATTAAGAAAACTACCTAATTCTGGTTTTAATTACAACACACATCAATAAAACTCTTTTAAGAAGTCTTGGCACTAGTACTTTGGCTTTGCTCATTCTTTTTCAACTGCACTATTTCCCTTTGCTGTGAACTCAGAAAGTGCTAATACACAGTGTAACTTCTGCAGCAGCAGCACAAGCAAATTTCTCATTTTCAGCTGCTGGACTACTCCTGCAATAGTTTGTACTCTAACTCACAAGACACTATACAGTGTTGATAGAAACCATTCAGACTATACCCAGTATCACATCATTTTGCAGCCAAAAGCCATTAACAAAGTTGCTCTTCCTGCAACAATCTAAATTATTGGTTATTTATTGACTTAGAAAAAGAAAATACTTTTCAGGCGAAGGAAAGCTACTCCTGCTGCTGACTGAACAACAAAGTATATTCACATTAGTGGACCAGTTTACAAAATCAAGGGAAAGACATTGGTTCATTTTTATCTCTTTTATTGAGGCTTAGATCCTTTGAAGTTACACCATTTGCTTACCCTCATAAGCAAGAAAATTCTTTCCCTCCAAACCTCCCAGAAGGTAACTAAATTAACAGATATTAGTCAGGAAAAAAAGTAATTAATATTTTAGAAATGTTTTTCTAACCTTTCAGCAGAAATTGCTACTTGTTAGACTTAAAATACAGAAAGACTTAGCGCTGCATGCACTATTAAGCCTCCGGCAAACCAAAGGCCGTGCAGTCTATCCCCAAGAAAAACAAACAGCACCATGCTCTGCAGAAACCTTCCCAAAGGAGAGCCCCCCCAAGCAAATTCTTGCCAAGGCTGACACACAGCATCTATTCAAACAGACCCAGAAAACAGCATCTTCCAGCACCGGGTGCCCCATCCACAGCCAGGCACATCCCTGGGCTCCTTTGATTCAAGCTGGGCACTGGAGGAAGCACCTGCAGGTCCCAACTGCATGAGCCTCATCTGGCAATGTTTAAATTGCTATCAAATGTCAAAAGTTTCAAATAAGCAATTAAAGCGAATTACTAGGTGAAACAGGCTTCTCATTTAAAAGAAACAACTTCTTTTGATGTAGGGAAAATTAATGACCCCAATTCTAGCTCCATAAACACAGTTTACAGTGTAAGGCAGATCAGAGTCAGGCCCGTTTTGCAGTTAAGAGGAAATTGAGTGGATGCCATATTAAACGGAGGAACAAATAAAGTATTTAGAAAATTACACAGAGCTAACCATATAAGCATGTAGTATCACAGATTTAAACCTTCTTATTTATAGTTTTGGTTTGTCTTTGGGTTTTGGTTTTTGGGGGTTTTATTAAAAAAAAAAAAAAGAAAAAAGAAAAAAGGCATCTTATTTCCAATGCTCATATTTTGCCAAGCATTTGTAAGGAATCTTTCAACCTACTCATCCAACCTCTATGATCCCCAGTTTGAGTCTATGGTCATCCTCCTCCATCCCCTCACCCCAGGCCCAGCTGTATGGTTAGATTACTTTTATTTTTCCACTCTGTGTGACAAAAACACCTGGCTAAGGGTTGGGCGTGAAAGGCAGAGGAAACACAAGTGACTGTTAAAAACATTAACCATGACTTAAAAGTTAAGCCAGCCCCATTAAAGAGGTTTTACTACCCGGTGACAATGCCTGGTCCCAGGGAGGCCCCACTTCAGCGGCTCAAGCCCTAACAAGGTTAAGGTGGAAGTTACACTCTCATGTTTTACAGAGGGAAGAAATAAAACTTGAGTGACCAAATGTATTAGAAGCACACAAGGGAAGGGGAAGCAGCTAAAACCATCCTTGTTACAGCTCCACTGGCAGAGAGGAAGCTAGACAAAGGGCTGCACAAGTTGCTGGGGGAACTGGCACAAAAAAATAAATATACAACATTCAAGCCTCTATGCCAAAACCAGGTTAGTCTACTGTGCTACAAAGATGATGACTCCTTTATTCCTCCAGAGCATAAACAAACTATGCTGGTTTTGTCACACCTACTTTCCAAATACTGTTCTTGCTTCTGAACAAGCAGGATAAGCAGAATACTGTGATGTAACATTCACAGCTTCCCTCCCCACTCCAGAAACCAAAACCCTCATTTCAGTCTCAGCTCATTAAACTTTTACATACAAATTTTAAATATTCAAACCACAGACTGTTAGAAGGGCAAAATAAATGGTCCCGCTAGGGACAACTGCACTGAGGAGCCCAGCAGCTCCCAGAGAGGTTAAGGCGCAAAATAATTACATGCACTAATATGAGGAAGAATTTTCTGGAACACCTAAGTTTATTACTGTTTTTCAGCAAGTACTTCTTACAAACACAAGCAAGTTTGCAAACTGCTGCTGGGAGAGTAAACACACATGTGCAAACTGCCCACACTGGAAAGGCACACAGACATGGCCTGCCTTTCTTTCCGAGCTCAACCCGACAGGATGGTGAATTTGGAAAACGAGAACTGTGCTACCTCTAGAACAAACAGCAGAACACCCATTCAGTTTAACACCAGCTGCATTTAGCCTGGAGATTGCCTTGGGGGGGGGGGGGGGAATAAAGGATAGGGGAAAAAAATAACAAAAACCTACAACACAAGTCGTTTAATTCCTGTTTCTCTCGTTGATGTATACATAGATACCTCCAATTCTGCTGCCTCACCCTGAAATCAAGTGAGGACCAACAAGGGTTTCAACAATTCAGGTAAAACTGATACACTGCTGCATGTGGGGCACACAAACAAAACCCACATCTCAACTGTAAAATACTATATCCTGAGACCACTTCCCTTGAAACTACGGACAGACTCAAAGCAACTGGGACGTGGCCAAAGGCTAGTATCTCTGAAAAGTCCCACTACCGCTTAGGCACCAAAGTCATAGCCAGATTTGCAAAGCATGCAACACCAAATGAACACTTTTGAAATTGTGAAGCAGTCTGTCAGTGATACTGAATTTAAAATTAGATTCTTTTGAAATTTTAGCTCAATCTGTAACTTCCTAAGTATTTAAAGTTTGCAGTTAAATCTTTCATTTAATTAACAAGGAGTAAGATTTTTTTTTCCATTGCACAAGAAAAACAAAGTTACAAGCTTTAAATCTTACCTGCAGCTACTGCCTTCTAACTCCCAAACTAAGAGGAGAGGACACAGAAAAGCATCTGGATTATCACTTAAGAAGTCCCTGAAGTAATACCCACCCATCTGTAACCTAATCCTTTCAACAAGGAACTATCCACAGAGAACAAACAAACAGTGATGAACAAATGATGAAAAGTTGAACTGCCAACAACTGTCCTCAGTAATTACTTGCAACTCTGTCTGGCACTATTTTCTGCCATGTGAGTCTATCTGGAGCTGTATTTGAATAAATGAACTAAATTTTTGATATAAAGATAATTAAAAAGAAACACCTAATAACTGTCACATTGAAATATAAACTTAAATACAAACCTAGGTAAACAACATTTTTAAAGGATGCTTTGGGAGAAAGGAATGTACTTTTCCAGTGCAAAAGAATTGATATTAATGATTTTTCATCCTGATTGTCTTTCCAGATTTCTGCCATGCTGTTTACAGATTAGTTATCTTACATGACATAGTGAAATATCCACTAATACCTTTTATATTGACAAATACTTTGAAAGCTGACGCTTCCTTTCAATTATTGCTGACAAGGACTGCTGTATAAAGAAAAAGAACACTACACACAGCAAACCAGAGATTGCTCAATGTAATCAAGGGGGGGGAAAAAGCTCTAATGCTTAATTTTGCCTTTTTTTTTTTAAAGAAAAGTTTCCAAGTAGCTGACTGTCTCAAGGGAGAGAAAATACGAGCCGAGTCTTCGAGTAACCCATGTTGTGAATTCATTCAGTTACTGACTCATCAGAATATAAACAATCAAGTTAAAACAAACACACAAAGGTTGGGGGGCAGTAGGGAAACACCACGAAACGGAATTCCTCAGGAGTCCCATCTCCTGAGGGTTAAGCATATCTTGAAAGCGCAGTATAACTTCACTCGAAAGTGTAACTTAACTTGAAAACAGCCCTCTGAATAAGCAGGACAGCAATCCAAACTTCCAAAGTGAGCAAAATGTGCGTGCATTAGGAAACAAACGTATTTTTTTAAGGCCAAATTCCATCGAGCCTCTCTACCTGAATGTCTCACTACCTTAGGCAGAAGGTTAATTTAAGCCAGTGGACTGTGGTCCTCCTCCCACGCAGTCTGCTAGCAGATTTCTTCAAATCTCCAATCCCATTATTCTGTTTCTAACCACAACCTGAGCTGTGCACATAGAGATATCCCACTGACTCTGCCCAGCTGAGACTCAACCACATTTTTTCACCATTGGCATCCCAAAGAGTTTGGAGGAAAAAAAAAAAAAATTACTCTAGCGCGTTTTCTTTCTTATTTTGTAAGTATACTGCACCTCTTTTAAACAGAGCCTGTCTTCCTAACAAAAGTGAAGCAATATTCTAAATCTGGTAAAAAACGCATGACCCCACACTAAAAATGACTACAGTGTGTTTAGTTATTCTGAAGCTTCCACTGAACTCTATTTCCATTTCCTGCCCACTTTAATGTACTTCAGTGGCCCGCAGTAAAGTTAAAGCAATAGATGTCTGTCATAAAGATGAACAGTGCTATTGGAATGCATAATACAGTGGAAAGAGGAAATGAGAGCAATCTGGTTTATTTGCATCTCAGGCTCCCATCAGCACCTCAACCCACCTCCCAGTGGTTTCAGCCGCCTTTCTGTTATCTTGCTGTATAGCCCCCTGCAATGATTTAGCTTTTAACCTCACAGAAGCAGAGGGTATGATCAGATCTCCCACATTTGCGTTCATGAGGTGGCAGAGTATTGGAGCAAACAGCCATGCAGTGTGTTCAGTGCAAAGAAAACAAAGGTAGTGGTTGCTGTTTAAAATAATTAAAAACACAAACAAAATGAAAGACCCCAAAGAGATCTCCTATCACAGTTAAATTTAGATCAACACACAGGAACCTGACTACTTCTGAAAAGCAGTAATTACTGTATCACAAAATATTACTTTTAATCTCTTTTCTTTACGATCTAATTAAACAGATATTTTACATGCCTTTGGAAAATGTTTTTCTTAATTTCATTCAATTTTAACATTTGGTGTTTTCTATAAGCTACACATCCAAACCAGTATGTAATTTTGTGCTTATTTTTAATAGTGTATGACTTCATTTAAAAATGATTACTTTTAATTTGCATGTTTATTGTTGGTTTTAAGTAATCCTTTAATTTTCCCTCTTGGGCCTGTGGTTTACTGTAATTTCACAATGCAAATTCAGTACTGATTTTGGTCATATGAAAACTTTGTCTTCCAACACCTACTGTGTCTCTTTTTTTCCTTTTTTTTTAAAAAAAAACCTTCATCAAAGTATTATCATTTTGAACAGTAAGTGTTTAGGGAAATAGCATATGCATCAACACACAATACTTCGGTGTCTGAAAAGCCTTTGTTTGACTATTCCTTTCAGAAATGGCCATTTTTCAGAAAGGCAAAGTTTCAGAAATTCAGACAAAAACCTTTGAGAAATCAGACGTTTACTTAAAATATAAGTAGCCTTCCATCCTTAATTATTCCTTCCTTGAAACCAAGCAGTAAATCTTCATTAGCCTATGAGCACTTTGCCTATTAGGCTGCATAAAAAGTCACAACAACTTTTTCATCTTAAAAGCAAACTAAGCGCTTATGAAAAGCGTTAGAAAATTACTCGGGAAACTCATGCCTTCATCATATTGAATGCTACCCACTCCACATACCATCTGAATTCAATCAGGCTGCTCAGATAATGAGGTAGCTCTGAATTCCAGCATGGGGATGAAAATCAGAGCCCAGCACCACTAGAGAGAAAACACACTGCCTTGTCAAAATGCCTCAGAACATCAACAGAAACAAAAGACTGTTTCCACTAATACAGTTACTTAGTGTTCTCAGCATGACAAATTGCTATGGTAATCCCCGAGATGGACTTCTTCACTGATGAACTCTGGCCAGAGACCAGAAACCCAGCACAGACAGCCCAGTGGAGTAGGAGAGATCTTCAGCATGTTCAAGTGATCGTAACTGTATATGTTCCAGTAGAACCATGCCCATTTAATGAGGGAGTTCAAGAACGTCTGAACACCAGCCATACTGAAAGCAACTCTGGCTTAGAAAAAAAATGGATAGAAAAAAAAAAATAGTCCTTGGAGCACGGAGGACATCTGTATAGAAACCCTACAACTGTTTCAGTCCAACCATCTGAATCCAATTAAAAGAACTCTCAGTGGCAGAAGTTAGGGAGTGGACACTTTTTCTAAATGAACATCATTAGCATAATGTAGATTTAAAATCAGCTGTGAAAACCAGTGCTTGGCATTGGATCACACCCTCTTAGTACGTCTTTCACTTGCTCATTCTATCAATTATTTGTTTGGTAAATGAGTATTTGAGGAATGTATAGAAACGATTTAGCTTTCACAACCAAAGGACTGCCCATTATGTGCTCCTCTAGCAAGCTACAAATTGCTGCATATAGCAGACAATTAGCACACCAGGCAGGCTGTCTCCAAGACCAAAGTGTATTATGCTTATTCTTCGTCTCAGTTAAGTGTCACTGCCTCAGTTTAACTGCTTCACCAAAACCTGACTTGTGGGCTGAAAAATTTGTGGATTACATCTGAATTTAAGCAGTACTCTAGTAGGTTGGAGTTCTCCTTTTTCTCTCCTTGCTTGGATTTAAGAAAAAAAAAGGAAAAACAAAGCAACAAACCACACACCTCTAAGTAGGTATGAATAGAAAACAAAGTACGAAGTGTTTTTCTAACTTCTCAACCACAAGCAGGCCACACACTGCCTTAAAAGTCTGCTGCAGTTCCTTTGCTTACTAGGTGGTACATGTGTGAGATTCTGCCTCCGTCTCAAAGAGCTGTTGTGGGATGAACAGATTTAAAATGGATTCTTGGGTGGCCTTTTTTAATACCACTCTCCATCAGAGGAACTTCTGCAAGTAAATTCACAAATTGGCTGCCAACTACCTGTTGGAAAGTGGAGTCCTCATGCCTCCAGTATCTCTGGACTTGGATAGAAGTCCATGGCTGTCCCTTTATTTCAGTTATGATATTGGTGCATAGAAAAAATTGACCCCCTCCTGCTGGCCCTATCTTGCATTATAAAGAAAAGATAAATATGCAGATCCTAAGGGACATCTGCAGGAGGGGGACGCTGCCCAAAGAATCAAATGATCCTCCTACAGAATCACAGGTGAAGTATGAGCTCAGCCACAGAAACAGCAGATGAAGACAGACCATTTGAGGAGCATCCATAGGACAAAAAGTGCTTTAGAAAACAGGACTGTTGTGGGAAGTTCTAAGGAGTGTGGCTTATTTAACTTAGAAGAGGGAAAACTAAGCAGGGTCCCCCAGTACACAAATAGTAGATACAAAGAGACTGGTGACCAATTACTTTCCATATCCACCTGGAAAAGGAAAATAAGAAATAATACTGCTTTTCAACAAACACACCTTAAAGAAAACAGTCAAAGGTGAGTGATTACTGGCAAGCGATACACATTGATGTTGAGAAATCTTGGTTCATGGCAGCTTCTGAAGAGCAGGTGAGAAACATCCATGTGAGGTGATCAAGAGATAGGTGATCCCATTTCAAGTGGAGGAAGCTGGACTACTCCTTAAAGACCTTAAGATCATTTTCCAACCCTACGTTCTTATGATCCTAGCTTTGGAAAGATGAGTGACGCATCTCTAGAAAGACTTGGTGCTTGGATTCAAGTGCTATAGACAGACAAGGAATACAGACTTCAAAATACTATTCTCCTTAGATGACTCTTCAGTAACCTGTGCTATTGTGCTCACAGAAGGTTTTCCAACTTGCATTATTCCTGTATTAATTCCATGTCTTTTGTTATAGTTCTGATCCCGTTTCACTTTGAATAATTCTCTTGCCAAGTACTCACAGCCCATCACCATGATACCCAAAACATTCCTTATTGTTAACTATACTGTACTACATACATATTTCACTTTCAATCAACCCTTACAGATAAAAATACAGAATTGTTACATTTCATTTCCTAAATGTTCAGGGGACAGTTTTAGGAGTCCAAATGAAATGCCTAAATTAGATGGTGTAAGACACTCCTATTTGCCTATAACACTCTGAAAATAAACATAATAATTGAGTAAAACCTCAGATATGAGAACTGAGGGGAAGGGGAGGGAAGTGAATAAATCTAAAAAACTAAAAAAAAAAAAAAAAAAAATCCAAAGAGTACTGGTTGCTTGCAGTAACCAGACTACCTCCTTGCAAAGGTTCCAAAAAAAAAAACCTCACTGCAAAGCCTACTAAAGGGAGCTGTGAAAATGCCGTTACAGATTACAGATAGAAGACATCTCAGAGCTGCTGATGGTACACCAGAAACGTTTGTAACAGGATGGCATGAGAAAGATGCATCCACAGATTACCTGCAGGCTATCTGTGCAGATTTTTCTAGAGGCTCTGCCATCAACACATTTCACAGCATCTTCAAAAACAAAAATTCTTCTCAGTGAACTTCTCACTCCCCTGATCCCAAGACATTTCTATCAGGTTTTCACGAGTAACATATAATAATAAAAAAAAATAAAAATATGATTTCCCCCAAATCCCCACACAAATGACAGACGGACAGAGATACCAAAAACCTAAATATACTAAACAAAGAACAATAAGGACTAGTTACTCAAAGAGCTCCTGAAACTTTAAAATAGCGCAGCGTGTTCTAGGGCTATAATTTAAAGACTTCTCCTATTTCAACAGTTTCTCTAAATGAGACGTTCAGCACCTCACATCACAGTATCACAGACCACGAACTAGGAGTAGTGCCATAATAATACACTACGTAGAAACATAGCAAGAACAAGATTAGTAGCAGTCAGGTAGTCTTGTTGCCAATTTTGTTGATCCTGTGGGTCTCTAACAGCCATTATCTGAACGGTATTAGATAATCCTTAGCTACAAATCAACTTATTTCTAATGGTCCTATGTCAGATCAGTCATTTTGCAGGAGAGTGCTTTGGCTTCCCATAAGATACTAATTTCTGCAAGTTAGCTACTATCCTTTCATCATACAGTCTTGTAATAAGACTTTCAATTGCTAAACTGCATTGTGAGCAATAAGGCACATATCCAGCCTTGAACCCTTAAAATACCTGAGTGGGCATCAAAAGGCATTGTACATTTTCTATGCAACCTAAATAACAAGTAAGAATTGCCTTTGTCAGACCAGCAAAATCACACTCCTGAGCAGGACAACAGTCCTGTGATTAATAACCACCTGTAATCATTGTGGTGAGAAGTGCCCTGCAAAACCTGCAAACTGTGCAACCTCTCCCCATCCAAAGGGCTGGTGTAGTCAAAGAGGAGCAACACCCTTTGCCTATGGTCTCTCTTCTACAAACATAAATCAATGCAGCCATGCCCACATACAGAAGAAACCTCACCTCACCCAACCTCAGAGCATCTTGAAAGCCACATTAATAGTGTTTATAAACTCTGCTACACATGATATAAACATATTGAACACATGGTCAAAGTGACCCAGTATCTGCCTATAACACATATACATGCAGACACGCACACAAATGGCTGGCAAAAACACCTTTATAAACACTTCCAGGCTCCTCACACACACAAAAAAAGCCTTATCTCCTGAGACACAGAAGAGATCCAATAACTGACAACAACTTTCAAAACCCTTCAAGCCAGATCCTGTTCAAACCAACTAAGAGATGAAAGGCTCTAGCTGGTACTACCAGTCACACTTGCAGTGCTCAAACTTCTAGAGTATCTAACATTACTTCTAAAGAAATTCCATAAATGTAGACAATGCCTAACATTATAAGATACATTTATGTTTCTGTTCAGTTGACAGTACTAGATAAAAGGATGTTTTTATTTCGTGACCTTGGGAAAGAAACTGCCTCATCACCTGCTGGAAAAGGCCAAGTACAGAGGAGGAAGGGTTCTTTACGAAGAGAAATTACAGCCCCAGAGTGAGACTTGGGCCCTAAAGAAATCCATGGCAACAGTCATAATGAATGCAAAGTCTGTATGTCCCCCTCTAAATTGAAACATCCCCATTTGTAACTTCAAACGAACAATTAACTCTCTCACCAGCCTGCCTCTCCATTTCATAAAATGCCCATGAAATGCGTATTTATAGTTGTTGGGTGATGAGTTAAGTATCTTACTATGCAAATTTCCCCCTTCATTTTAAAAGGGGGTTTTGTGGCAGTAGATAATGTATAAAATTTGCAATAAAACACTAACAAAATATACGTGCCACCCAAGTTGCCTTATTATTATTATTGCTATTACAGATGTAAATATACCTTTAAAACCAGTAAACTGTGTGTAATCTTGCCTTGCTAACAATCTTATGAAATCTGACAGATCAACAAACAGCTCCCATTGTGGACAGTGCTGAAGCAGTTCAACAGATCATTAAAGGCCAGTGAAGATTACCATCTTGTCTGGCCTCCTGCACATCACAGCTCTGCTAATTTCAGCCAGAAGAAGTAGTGACCCCAATAGGCTTATTTAATGAAAATAAATACTCACTTTCATTTGAGCCTAGTATTTCTGAGAGAATCATGGTTTTAAAGTAAAAAATGTATGAATAAAAACCATACAATCAAACAGACAGGGACAGCATTGAGATGATGTAAATTCAGAACTGACACACACTATTCCTTGCTCCTGTGTCAGTTGAACCAGAAACTCCATTCCCAACAGTCAGCTTGAGAAATCCAAGTGGCTGATTCCAGGACTGTCAGCACCATCCTGCACAGACTGTACTTGATTTATGCTTGCAGCTCTAGTCTCAGAGAAACCCATTACGAAGGATATGCTCAGAGAAGTGTGTTTTACTTCACAAGACTGATGTGATTTCACAGTGAAAACCTGCACAGAAAGCACAGACTGGGAAGTTACTGCTACAAATCCAATCAGCAAATAATCACTGAAATAAATTAACATCAGCATCTCACGGAGGTCCCTGCATGAGGAAGTTAGGCAAGATTTATTCAAGACCACAATCTCAGGAGCAATTCATCAGAATCAAAGGTAAGCCAAAATAGAAACAAATGAAAGTGGGCCCAGCTAGAATAACAAAGCAGCAGAGCCAAGGCAGCAGCCACATGACAGCCAGAGGCCATCTCCAGAGCAGTCGGAACAAATGACTGCAGATCTTGCCAATGAACCAGATGCTGCTGCTGGAAGAAGGTTTATGTTGATATAAACTCAGAAATGCAAAATGTTTAACACCAAGAACAATCTTCACTATTCCCATGTGGCTGCCAAGCTTCACTATTATACCACAAAGAGATGAAAACAAAGTTCATAAAACACATGTAGATTCTACACGACATCGAACTCCCCCACCCTCCCATTAATACTCAGAAACAGATTAGCAGTTTGGGTGTAGCTATAAATGACCTGATGCTTTTCCTGAGTTAACAACAGAACCAGGAAAGAATATCGTTGGCTAAACAGCTCACTCTGCGCACACTGCCAGAAAACCAATGAACTTATCATACTGTATAGGAAATTCCTATCTTGCACACCAATTAGTGACCCAACAGTGATTGATTTTGTAATCCCAAACTTGACTTACAAAATTACTTCCTCTGGGGCCAACTTTCCATTACCCAGCATGTGGAAAATTGCACACGCTCAATGCACTATGTAAACCAAGGAAAAATAAGTGCTATTTAAACCCCAATTCTACTGTGCCTCCACATTCTTGCTTTCCTAAGGGAGATGCACTTTTGACAGTTACTTCCTTTCACTGCCTCAACATCGTATCTTCACCATACACCAGCTGGGCACTCAATCGAAACAGAAACAACAACAGGAACTAGCAGTTACTCATTGCAATAGGATCAAAACATTTCTAGGCACTAGTGCTTCGCCAAGTCACTGTCCTTGAAGGCCCTCCCATTGCAAACACCACACTGAAAGTGCCTTCACTTCAACCTGAAGCATCGCATATTAAAAAACAGAGCTTTTTAAATCAGAAGATACTCAGTGGCAGGCAGTCACATCTTGGAACTGTAGGAGGCAATTAAACTGGGCAGCAGAAAGGTGAAAAAATTAACTGGCCAAAACCACAGGCCAATGTTTATGCTTTATTTTAATCAAGCTAACATTATCTCCAGTCTATAAAACCAGAATTGCACTGCACACTAACTACCAGCATAATCACAGGAAGAGCACCACAATATGATTATTGAACGTTAATTATATCTTATAAAGAGTTAAAGACAATCAAGTACATGTAATAAAGATTTACATGCCATTTTCCACTGACCTGGAAACAGCTTCATACATTAATAAGTTAACTTTACTGCCAGGAACAAAGAAAACAGGTACATCTACACAAAAAAAAAAAAAAGTGAAACACAAGAGACAGATGTTCAGTCCTTTCATCAAGGAAGCAATTATTCAGTTCCTGGGAAAAGATTTTTTTTCTCTCATTATTTCATCAATACATAATATCACTCATAAAAGACCCAGTCCTGGCTCTGTGGCCTGGTCTGGGTATAAATCTACAATATTGCACAGGGGCATGAACCAGGGGTCTCCTTTTCCTGCTGTGCAGTTGCTTCTGGACAGCGAGCATGTGGCATGTGGAGACATCCTCAGACCACATCCACCCCTCCCCATTCACACACAACAGCACAGACCCCAAAGTGGCTGCCAAAGGACTATGCTTCCTTTCGCACTTTTCCAGGAAGGCTGGTTCTCCTTGAATAAGCATAAAAGGGAATGCCAGGGTTCTGCCCACACTGTCTATCACAGCTGCTGACCTCCATCTTCCAGACACAAAGGGTCCCTTGGCCACCAACCTAGCAGCTCCATGCTCCAAGAACTGTTAAGAACTGCTGGTCTCTACTAAGTCATTTGGGCCATACCCTCCTAACCCACTCTGTCTCCTCCAAAATAAAAACAGCCACCATCTCTCAATAGGTAGACACCCAACAGCCGCCATCAGCAGCCACGCAAAGAACACAATAGTTTGGGTTGGAAAGGACCTTCAAAGACCATCTAGTTCCAAGCACCCTACCATGGCCAGGGACACCTCCCACTAGACCAGGCTGCTAAAAGCCCCATCCAGCCTGGCCTTGAACCCTGCCAGGGATGGGACAGCCACAGCTTCTCTGGGCAGTCTGTTTCAGTGTCTCACCACCTTCGTCATAAATAATTTCTTCCTTATATCCAATCTAAATCTACCTTCTTCTAGTTTAAAACCATTAACCATTGTCCTATTGCTCTAGGCCCTATTACAAAGTCTCTCTGTCTTTCTTATAAGCCCTTTAAGTAAGGCTAAATAACCCCAACTCTCTCAGCCTTTCTTCACTGGAGAGGTGCTCCAGCCCTCTACCATTTCTCATGGCCCATGGTCCACCTTACCCCAGTGTCTTACAGAAGCAGTAAGGGTAAATATTTACACACTGGTCATATCCATAGGCCCAGCTGGCTCTAGGCCAAACTCAACTCTAATGTATTTAATGATTTTACCAAAAATCACAAATTACATGGTACCCTACACAACAAGCAATTTAACAGTTTTGCTAAATATGCTATGGGCATCAAAACTTAAAAAGTACATCCTTCTGCAAGGTTACTCCAAGGCTGTCACTAGATAAAAAAGACAGACTCAGCCTGAAAATACCATACGTAAGGTACTCTCCTGAACAAGACAACAGATAGAAGCACTTAATAAACAGATCCATTAACTAGGAAATATCCCTGCAGCAATTAAAACTTTGCTAAGTACTACAATGTACACCTGGTTATTTCTCTGACATCTGCTTACGTTTTCTACGTGTTTATAAGTGGGACCAAAGGGAAAAATAATTGAGTTAATGGACATATCACAACAAAAAAGACAACAAGGTACTCTTAACTGTTCATGAAAGATGGCATAAAAACCATCAAATAAAGCATGTGTAGCGTTTGAAATGCTTAAAAGTTACCACATTTTATAATGAACCATATACAACCAAATGGTGTTTCTCACACTGCTAAAGATTAATTTTATCCTGATCTAAGGATGTCATCATAAAATGAGAGGAAATTCACAGTCTGAGCAATAGCAGTTTATGCTGAGCACATTTCTAGGCATATGGCAATTTTATAATGGTCATTGGGGATGAAGAGCCAAAATTCTGTTGCAGATTCTGAATTTAAGACATTTAACATAAAATCGCATATCTCAGGGAAAAAAATTAAGCGTGCAACCTTGTAACATTACAGCCAATATTCAGTATATGTCATCAGACCACCTCGAAATACAAAAGTTCTTTTCAGTACAAGGGCTTAATTTCTTTATGAATTGTCCAAATAAGTTTAAAAAATTAAATCTGAAGGCATCATTAAAAGAAAACAAACATGAGATTTGCCTTAACTTTATACAGTGTTACTGCATCATTATTCAGCTACGATATGTGATCCAGCATTCCCAAGTCAATGCCCTTATTACTATTGTAAGTCTGTCATTTAAATAGTTCCTTCCTGTTTAAAATGTAGAAAGCCAAATGTGTTTTCCCATCACTAAGCATTGTGTAAGACTTCTTTCTCTTCCAGCAAGCTGGCTGAAGATGGATGAGCTTCCAAACTGATATCATTTTTAATTATGTGTTTTTCTCTCATTACTAATTTCCTAAACATCTCTAATCTGGCAGTGCAATCTCTGAGTGCAGTAGGTGTATCCACATACATCATGCTCTAGAAAATTAATCTGAGATAATGATCAGGTCTGCCATCACAACATAACCTGAAACAAGCAAGGTACACTAGAGGTGATACGTACTTATTAGACTCTGATCTCAAGTGTTTCTGGAAAGCAGATGTTAATGGATAACTTCCCTCCCTCCTGCATCTTAGAGTCAGTAACACATTTACTGGGATCTAGGAGAGAGACATGCTTTAAGCAACCTCCCCTTTGCACTTTCCACCATTCAGTTACAAGCTTGTGATGCCCAATGCATATTCAACCCTTCAGTCACTTACCCTAAATACTCCACTGAGAAGCACTGTTTGAATAAGGGAGCCATGATCATGTGCTCCTTTACAAAAGATAAGCACAGGTATCCCAGTTTCCTCCGCCATCAGGGGTCCAACAGCTCCCTCCACTGAGGACAAGGTCTCCTGGTGGGGCTGCCCTCTCCGAAAGCACAGAAGGAGCAGCAGAAAGGTTGCCGCACCCACCAGACAGGTAGGAAGGCACATGCCCACGCAAGCCCCACGTACTAAAAGGGGTCACACACCCAGCAGCTGTCTGCATCAGACGCGCCTCTGGCAGGCAGGAACAGGGACTATGTATAGACCCGTCAGCTCAGGTCAACTAAGTGCCAGCCAGCTACGCACACAGGATCTCTCTCATTCCTCATGCGTCTCTCTCATGACCTGAAAGGTATTGCACAGCTAAACATGCTGCAACGTTCTTTCACCATTAAACCATCAGGGCAAGACAGAAAAAAGTAGGGGGAAAAGGGAAAAACAAACAAAACCAAAAAATAGACACACACATTCCCCCCCCCCCCCAAAAAAAAACAAACAACAAACCCAAAAGGATAACCATCACTGGGCTTTCTTCCCAGCTAAACACACCACTCACCAAATTCTTAAGGGAATGATGCTTTCAGCACACCAGCTGCCTTCTTGTCAGCTGACACTTCCCAAATCAAACAGGATAATCCTAGGAACTGTTCAGCATAGCTGACATTTAAGGAATCGAATAAAGATAAACAAGATAAATCACAAGCATTTAAGTAAGTTTATGTATTCTAAGCAGTCTTAAAATATGTCACAAGTATGACTGTCTACTTAAAGAAAAGGGATCACTGCTTTTTCACAGTCAAAAGCATAAAGGTAGAGTGAGATGAGAAATACATCTGAAGCATATGCACCAGAATAATGCACATTAAAACTGTGCATATATGAAGAAAACCAGCGGGATGGCTCTGGCGTATAAGCATGAGACTCACTAGTCTGCAATTGCATGCTGAGCAAAATTCATATGCTAAATGGGGTAAGTATATCTAAAAATGAAATGCCAGCTGACTTGCCCTAGGTCCCCAGGGAAACCTGTAGCACAGACAGTGCGAATAAACTGAGCTGTTTCACTGCATTCACACATGCTGCTATGGAAGCTGGCTGATGGAAAAAATTGCACAATTTCATATTTTCTTCTCAAAAAAGTTAACAGTTTCCCAAATCTGCTACCAAAATTTCATCCTGTTTTTCTACCTGCTGTCCATCTACTGACCAAGATCAAAAACTTTAAATCTCACCTTGACTTCCTCAAGAACTTGCTGAAGAAATATGACCACCCAAAAGAACAGTGGTTCTTCTTGAAAACAAATATTTCTATTAAAATTACTCAGCAAAGTGAAGGAAGAGCTGGGGGATACCCTCATTTTCTCTTTCCCACAGCATCTTGAAAGGACCATGAAGAGGACAAGCAAAAACCCAAGGCTTCACCAAAGTTTTGCTGTGCACCACCTACCTCTCTTCCCTTCCCTCAACTGGAACCAGCACCCACATCAGACTCATGGTATCTTTAAACTGTGCAACTCAACCCTTCACCTCAGGTGGGAATTAAATAACCACTGAAGTCAAGGCAAGCCTTTCTGGTGACTTTGCTGGGTTACAACTGGGCTCCTACTTTTATTTTCATTCTCATTAGCATTTGCCAACAGCTCCTTTACAACTAGAGGGACAGGTTCTCTTTGAGTAGCTGTTTCAGCTGCCTCAGTTAATGCCTTAATCCATAGAGTGAAGCAGGTCAGATTATCTGCATTTACCAAAGACCACGTTATGCTGTTTAAGCCATTTTTCTGCTTCAGTAAGGAGTAAGCACGTTTTGATTTCTTACTGTGCTTACCCATTACCTCACCAAGTGGGATTATTGTTAGGCTTTCTGAGGCTCTCCTAGAATAGGAATGCATAAAACAGGATTTCCTCCAGCTCTGCATACCTACTTACTCCAGAGTCATTACTGACATAGGACTGGATTGAACAAAGACTTAATATCAAATGAGGTGGGAACAAAAACATATCTGCCTGAACACTGCATCTCTGCTTTGTCTTTTAAAAAATGCCAATGAGGCACAAATTTGCCTTAAAGGCAACTCTTACAGGAATGTTTTCATGAGAGAATTGGAAGACACTTGCAGGCGGGATATGTAACCCAGTGAGCTTCTAAGTAAGTTTAGAGCAGCTTTTACACAACAATCTGCAAATCTAATTGTTATTTTTATTGGATATGAGAAGTAACTTCACTGGTGTCAAAAGGAACTCTGCAGAAAAGATTCAAGACCTGCACAAGAAGTCTTCAAAAACCCAAAGCAACTACATACTCTCTTCCACGTGACTACAAGCAGCAGCTGACATACGAGGGCAGCTAACACTCTTCAACTCTGAGATTTTTAAAATGCCTCTAAACAGCATTTTAAAGAAAACTTACAATGTGTGTATATATATTTCATATATGTATGTATATATATGTGTATGAAAATTACGAGCTTGCCCAAGGATTCACAGAAGTTGATTCCTCCAGGCTGTTACACCACTTGAGCGTCAGTTGAGGACATTTATCAGAAGGAGTCATTCCCCTGACTGAACGTGCTTCCCAGCAGAGCCAGCGCTGGACAGTGACATATGCCCTATACCCATCGCATCACACCACAGGACTGATAGCCCAGCACTGAAAAGGAGCATACCCTGCTCCCTTCTCCTTTCCCTCCCCATCATTCCACAGACAGACATGCTAACTCAGGATATGCTTTCAGAAGATGCCCTATAATCACACCTCCGTGAAAAATAATTTGGAAAGAGAATATAGGTAAACAATGAAGATACAAGTCAGAGGCTACAGACTGTCCATATAATTACCCTATATAAGACCAAAGTCAGTAGGACTTGGAAGAAACAACTCAAAAGCTACAAGGATACTGCTTGGGTTCAGAGCTTAGCATTCAAAATTACCTTGGCAATTTCTTAAAGACCTCCATACTGGTGTACGAAAAAGCAGAGCAGTCAGCAGGCTGGGAGAAGCAGACAAGCGATGTAAGTAGGCTTGAGGAGAAACACCACTGCTCTGTTTAAAGCTATCAACTCCTGCCTGCCTGAGGACATTTCCTGCCTCTACCTACAAACACAGCGATTCCCCAGCCATTAAGTAAACAGTCTTTGAAGATAAGGAAGCTTATTCTAATCTCTCACTGATGTCACTCCTGTATTGTACTCAACTGAGACTCCTGGGTTAAGTAACGCCTCTATAAAATCAGGATTACCTTAACTCTTTGCTCTTGCACAGGTTTAAGGAATCCTGTCGAGGTACAGAAAGAACCAGATTTTTCACACAGTGGATCTACATTTTTTTTCCTTGTTGAACCACTACAGACATTTTCCAGCTCACTCCTTCAGATACAGGTGAGCCACTTCTATAACATTATGCTTAGTGAGATGACCTTCTGTACCAGATTTTTCATCGCTTCCAAAGAAAGTAGTACAGCATTTAGAAAGGTGGGGATGCCCTGGACTAATTTCTAACATCGGCAAACGGGGCTGTTGCTCCAGTGGCAAGAAGAACAAAAAATAAGATTGAACCTGGACTAGCAAGAAGAATTAAAATGGAAACTACAAAAAGAAAACAAAAGTAGAGATCCTTCAGTGCTTCACCTCCGAGAACAATGCCTTTGTGTTCTCACTTGTATTCACTTCCCAGGGTCAAGTGGTTTTTTTTGCATTGCAGTTCTTTAACTATCTACTCCACACTTTTCATTGCACCAAATCCTACAAGAGTCAAGCCCTCCCAAAAGCCATAAAAAGCTCAGTGAAGAACTCAGGGTGGGTCAGAAAAGCCAGCCCTGTGTATAAGGAATCTTTCATGTCATCAAAAGACTTGGCAATAAGCAGCTAAAACCCAAGTAAATTCTTAGAGCACAGATCAGAGCTGTTTTGCTCTTGAACTGCATGTGCTTAGGAGCTGCCATGACCATAATAATAAAAGGATATACAGCACAAATCTGAGAAAGGGGCTCTAGTTGTGGCTGAACATGCACACTCACTGTATGGCAAATTTTCTTTCAGAAGGTCTGACTATTATCAGCCTGGGCTGTTTGCCTTGTGGATAAGCTATGTCTTAGTTATACCAAGCAGATCCTGGCATTATTTACACACACACACACACACACACACACACACACAGAGGTAACTATGTTCCCACTGAGCAGAAAAATGAATTGGATGTGCTGGAAAAAAGCAAACTCTTTACTCTGAAGTAATGATACCTACAGAGAGACAGATTTGGAATACAACTATTGACCTAGTTCTGCAGTCTAGTTTCCTCTTCATTTCAGCAGAGTGTATCAACTGTAACTACACAGCTCCAACAGGCTTCATTTTCCACCTGTTAACACAGGTTTTCAATTCCACTGTTGATAAAAAAAACACAGTGCAGACCGATGAAATGAAAATCCAGTGCCATATATAACTGAAGACAGAAGTAGAGATGTACAGCAAGATTTATTACAACACATTGCTGAAAATACTCTTCCCTGAAACCAGTCAGTGCTCCCCAAAGGGTTGTTACCAAAGACACAGCTACTTTCCAATGCCAAACTGCCCATGGGGAGCCAGTAAGGCCATGAGTTGAGGCCGGGATGTTGCTGCTCATGATCAACTGGCAAATCCTGAGCACAAAGTCCACCCTTCCATGCAAACATCAGAGGAACCCCTGTGTTTCACAGCTACAACATGGCAGGTTGAGAAACTCTCTCAATCACATAAGTATTTTCTAATAATTTAGCTCTTTGTGGAGGTTGCAGATTTTAAACTTGAATAAAAAAAAAAAATAACTTCACCAGAGGTCAGTCAAGCAGCACCAAGACTGCACAAGGTGGCGGGTTATATAAGAGTAAGTATGAAATTCAGAAAGGGCCTCCAGGGATCCCAATGCAAGACATGAAGGTGTAATTAAAAACCATAAATCCATCAAATGAAAAATATGTAAACTTAATACATTAACTCATACATTTTTCTTACTCTACACTCCTTTGGAGCACACAAAGAAAAAATTAACAATAGCAGAAGAAATATTTCTTAATATATGGAATGTGAATATTAATAATAAATGCTTTTTACTTTATTCTTACAGGTAATTGCTGAAAGAAGCTCTCTAAGCAGAGAATCTGCATATTATAAATTACTTCAACTATATCTCCTCTTTACAAAACCCACAAAAAGCCAGTATCTTACAGTGTTTCCATGCCGCTCAATCATCCACACAAAATTACCCTTGTGAGAGCTTGTTGGAGAAATGTCAAATGCATTTGCCTCTCTTTCCTAAAAAATATTCAGAGAAAGACAGCAAAATAGCTCGCTTCTTCATTCACAGTTAAAACAAGCTGCTCTAACACCTGAACATTTTAACTGGAGATGCTGAGTTTAACTCTGTATTTAATTATAAACTACAGGCAAAATAGTTACAGGCCAAATGCTGGCCCATGTTTCACCCACAGCATAGTTTTCAAGATAGCTTACAAAAGCTCTGCAGCACCTATAGTTCATATTAAGGCTAAGGCACTTCTAAAAAGGGCATTTTGGATAAAACAGCCCTTCCATCTTCTGCTTACCGACCAGGAAGGTAGCACCAGCACTGCCCAGAAATTACAGTGGCAAAGACACTTGTGCCTCATCTCCATCCTTCAAGGGCCAAATTTCATAGAGCAAATTAATTTTAATTCTCATCACTAATGATAGTTTCCTTGGGACCATATGTTACAGGGCCAAACAGCAGTACAGGATCACCTCTCTTCCTAATGACACACCAGCATTAAGGTGCACACACAGAGATTATGTGACATTCACATCAGAGATTCAACTCAGTTTCCTCTCTGTGGCTGGAAAACTCATTCTCACAAGTGGAGCAAGCAGGTCTCTATACAAAAACACATACGTGCGCTCAACACAAAACCAATGCGTTATCATAACATGGGTATTTGAGAAGTGTTGGCCAAGTCAGCCAAACATCACTTTTCCTAATGCACTGATCACTTTTACTAAACTCTAACAGAACTCTGCTGCTCTGTTAATACAACACCCAGTCCAACACTACCAGAGGTTGGCATGCTCTTCACACTTGTCCTAAGCAAACCAGCTACATGGGAATCAAAATCACCCTTGCCCTGGCTGCCAGGAATTAGCTCACTCAACTATCTCCCTCTCCCTCCTTCGATCATTTGGATGTCAGGTGCTCTGGCACCATTAGTCAAGCTTCACCTGCTAAGCAGAGGTCAGATCTGTCCCACTTTTGATATATACTGCAATTGAAAAAATCACTTACTTGCACGAAGCAATGGGGGGTGCTCCCAGTCTGAGCTGGTGACTGGTCACCCAGTGGTCTTGGCTTCTGGAGCCACTTCCACAACAATGTCTACCGAGCACATCTGGAAGGTTTGACTCTGGGCCACTTAACCCTCCTGAGAACTGTGCCATTGGTCACTACAGCCTAGCTGCAGTTGGGCAGTAGATAAAAGCAGGTGTTTTTACGTTCTGCACTAGACAATTTGGTGTTAAAGAGAGGGTCTGTCACAACACTGGCATGTTTTATCCAGAGGAGCTCAAAAGAGGACTCAACAACTACCAAGGAAAATGCTGAATGCCTTCACCACTCGACACCAAGCAAGTTCAGAAAGCCTCTACAGATGACCTAAAAGTAGTAAAGCAATTGGAATAAGGATAGCAAGATTTCCTGACTGGACAAGCCATTTGCTGGTCTTCCTATTTCTGACAGCTGTTAAGACTGCTACATCCCAGAGAATCCCTGGCAACAGCTCCCACTACCCTGTTTTGGGATGGGAATTGGACGTGTGCCACCGGTCCAGCATTGTGCCACTGATCTGAATCACCTCAGCAGACCCACCTCCTCCAAAACACTCAGCCAGACTGTTCTGCTGAGGACTGCATGATGTACCCTGAGCTACTCTGGTGCTTAAGTTGCAAAAGCAGCAGAGACCCGTGCAAAATAAGAAAAAAACAATTTACTTGAAAAAGCTACATGTAGGCTGTAGGAAACTGCGGTCCTCCAAGATCCAGGAGAACAGCAACAATGCCAAAAGCAGTAAATAAATGCTACAACATACAATACAGCAAGAATAACACAAGGCAATAATAAAAAAAAAAAAAAAGAGTACAACACAAACTGAGTATGGCTTAAAACACAAAGCCAAACACTGCCCATTCACAGTACAGTCATCACTGACCAATACATACACACAGACTGCGACATAAACCATGCTGTAACAAACTGTATGTTGTGGTAAAACAGGAAGCACATTTAAACATAATATTTTGAGTGTTGTGAGAACTAGGACTAATGCTTTGCTTTCACAGTTAATGCTGAAAGCCAGTCAATGCCCAGCCCAGGCAGAAGTATCAGGTTTCAGTTTTGTACAGAAGACTTCTCATCCCATTCACCAAGTTGTGTAAAATCCCTCAGCAACATTAGGGAAAGATTTGCTAAAAGGTAAATGAAAATTGATCATTTTCCCACAGCCATCCAGCATTCCATTCAATTCTGCACAGGTATTGACATATGGTAATGTTGGCCCAGCCCCAGCCAAAACTTGGAGCAGCCTGCCAAACTCCAAGAATGCTGATCAAAGACTGATTTTAAGACTTGACTCAGAAAGAAGGATAATTGTGCACACCTAAGCCTTTTTTTTGTGAGCAAGTGCTGAGATTTTGCTGATTCATGGTACATTAGGGTGACATATACAACAGTCAGAATCTTGGTGATAAACATGCAACAATTGCATTATGCTGCCTAAAATAGGTGGATATTTTTTATCCAGTTAAACATTCTTTCCCCAACATGAAAATGAACATCTTTAGCTTCACCTTAAAAGCTCGTGCAGCTTCAAAGCAGTCAGTCCAAAGAGCTAGACACCAAAAGTTTATATTCACTTTAACTTAACCTAGAGAAGAATACATACATACATATATGTACATATAGCCACCACCACCCTTGCTTGGAATAATAATTTGAAGCTTTGCTCTTAGGTTCCTCTGCTAAGTTTTCCTTTTTTCCATTTAAAAATTAAATACTTTTAAGGGAAAACTAATAAGTAACACACCTCGGCATAAATTTCAACAGCAGTATGAGGGACTGAAGCCACTGAAGAGTTCCCGATTTACAAGGCCACACCACCTTTCCACAAGGCAGCTTTCCAGTTTCATCATAGGAAGGCACAGCGCAGCATGCAGATAAACCTTTCTGATAGCATCAGCACAGCTCTGATCTCTGCTCTCTGCACTGACCTAATACCTGCTACTTAATCAAGCTCCACTTCACCTGGACATATGCCACAGCCCCTTCAGTCCCCTTCCACGGCCTCAACCCTCCCCTCCTGGTGAACCGGCAGATTTTCAGGACTACCGGTTGCTATCTTCACAGTTTATCTAAGTCCCTGGCTTTGTTTGCTGTTTCTGCTGTTGCAGAAACCCCAGCTCCAGAACCTCCTCTCCAATACCTGACCTGAAAGTTCAGTTTCAACTCACAGAGTCCGCTGTTTTTTCTGTGTCCCTATTATTATATGTTTTTCCTTATTACACATACTACAGGAGCGGTCAGCTCTACTGGGAACAGCAATCAATGATACTTAATGCCACACAAGCAAGAGAGTCCCTACCAGAGAAAAAAAGGTCTTACTCAAAATGGACAAAGGATGGAAGCATTTTCTCTCTGCTGGGCAAAGGAGAAATTAAGCACATGGATACCAAGCAGCCTGCCACATCCACAAAGTCAGTGGCAAATCTAGGGATTTAATTCCAGTCTTGCACCCTCCAGGGGGACACAATTCTTCCTGTTAACAAAACCAGGAGGAGGCTTGATTCTCCTGAAAGTAAGGCCCAAGTTTCCTCCCATAAGCCACTCATCTGAAAGACTACACAAAGTTAGTAGACACTTGCAAAAGAAGTCAGCCTGCTACCAATCATGAGAACCCCCAGCAACAGACAAAACTTCCACCTTCCTAAAGAAGCCTTCCATCTGGGGGTATGCTGGACATGTAAGTATAACATGGTTATTCCAGTACTTCAGGTCTGAAGTCAGAGGACAGGGAGATAAATCCAAACAAATTAAATTCTGTTGATGTCCAGTAAATTTAAAAAGAAAAAAAGAGAAAGAGGATGCAATACTCCCAAAGGACATAATGGCTGTCTGCCATACTCAGTGTGAGCAATATCCAAATAGATCTAGTTCCTGAAGGTAATCCAATTTTGAAAAAGGCAAGAGCGTCATCATGGAAAAATCTTCTCAAAGACACACACACATTTCCAGCTAGATTCACCTAGCGCCATGGTGAAGCTTCACTGTGGGAACAAAGACTCAGACCCACACAGTGCAGTTATGGTTGGGCAACCAAGCAGCAGGAAACCCATGCAGCAAGTGTGTACACGGTGTGTAATCCCAGTCCTGGGAAAGGAAAAGCTCTTGGTGGTTTCAGCCATCCCCACTCCAGTACACTGCAGTGCCAGGTCCAGAGCTGCAGCCACTATCAGCTGCTGTGGGCCAGGGAAGAGGAAGATGACTACTGCCTCCTACAACCTCACTATTAACAAGTCAGAGTGGGATCACTGTAGGTGGAAACTCTTGGCAAAAACAATAAAGCAGCTACTACATATTTCAACAGGTTCAAAGTAACCTCAGATGTTAGGAGCAGATGCTCTTTTTCACCCCCTGGGATTTTGAAATGGTTTATGCGTTTCCTCCCTTTTCCCTAAGAGGGCAGGGTGCTAAAGGAATTAGCTAGAGAAAGAGCCAACACATACTAATTACCCTCAGCTACCCAGGAGACCACAGTACCTTCAGCTAATTGCACAATCACTTCACCCCCACTTCAGATCCCCCAGTGAGAAGGCCTCTTGCCCCCGGCATCTGAACTGCAAGATAATCCCACTCACCTGTATTTTAAAAGGGCACCCTTGAAAATCCTAAATGTTTAAAGCAAACTCATTACAATTTGTTTCTGTGGCCTATCATATAGCATGGGGACTACTGCACTGACTGAAACAAGGGAACTGCTCATGTCAACAGGTTTGACATGGTGTTGTCACTAACCCTGTTATTAGACTGCACACATACCTGAAATCCGCACCTGAGCTCATAGCCTGAAGCACTCCACAGCCAAGTCTCTGCAAGAGTCTCTCTCACAAAGTTAAATGTTACATGTGCACCTCAAAAAATGGCCCAGTTTCATATTTATGAAGACATTACTTTTCCACTTATGCATTTTTGAAATGTTAAATATAGAACATTTTAAGGTGCATTTAGTGCTTGCAAAGAGCCCTGAATACTGTATTCCTCTAGAGAGCACTCTGTAAAAGACAAAGTTCTCTCATTCCATTCCCCTTAACCATGTCAACACAGCTGCAGAAAGGCCTTCTATGAAAAGAAATACAGCACTCAGTAACAGAGGACCCCAAACTTATCCAAGACTCAGCAGCCTCATTACCAGGACTCTCAAATTCCAGGTAACCATGCCACTTAGTAGAAAGCTGATGCATTAATGGAAAAAAAAAATAGGCATAGGAAGAAAAACTCCACAAAAAGAGAGGGGTTGCTTCTAAAAGCTTAGATCTATTCCACATCCACCTCAAATGTTGTGAGAAGTCTCCAGGTGCTTTGAACCCCTGCTCTGTCAAGGAAGCATGAGACTGCAGACAAATGCTAATACTTTCTCCCCAGCTCCTCCCTGTGCAGCACAGGCTCCTGAAGCACCCAACAGTGCACACGCAGTGAGGAGACAGGTGCTGGAAGCCAGAGATCACACAAGCTCTCCTTGCTACTAGTCCTGCTGATACCATGCCAGAGTGGCCAAGGTGGGAATAACAAAGTGTACCGGACTCACACATCAAGACCACAATCCTCCATTCCATGCCTGTCATCTTGGCCTGGTTTTCCAAAGCAATGAAAACTGCTGCAGTGCCCTTCTTTCCATCCTCCTCACTGCCAGCCCTCCTTAAAGCATTTGAACCTGTCAGATCACCTGAAATCAAGGTAGAAGGCCCACTACAAGCTCCTACAGCTTCCACAAACTGTCCACAAGGGAAGCTGTGCAGGACCCACCTGTTATTAATTGTCTGGCAGAAGCCAGATGCCCAAGTATTAGCGTGCTGTCAACCAAACAGTACGTGTGCAGCTGCAGATGCAGAGAGACTGTGCTGCTTCTTATTGAGTCATCACAGACAAGGAGGGAACAGCTGGGATTAACACACAGAGATGGAGCAAGCAAAGGAGGTGAGCAAAGCATCCATCCTACCAAACCACCCTTCCTTAGTTGTTCTGCTCGTGAAAACACGTGGGGGTTATTTAGCATACAGGAGAAACCCACAGGAAAGAGCATACCCTTCCCAGAGCTTTGTTCTTCATCTCACCTTCAGATGATGAAATCAGGAACACACACAGGTGTAGCAAGAGACCACTGCTTTGATCAGAAGCTGGTGTGATGGGAGTGCAATCCAGCAGCACCTCTCAGCATCTGCACAGCTGAGACTCCTCAGTGCAGTCTAAAGCCACTGCTGTCCTCCACTTTTTTCCAGAGAAGCCAGGCTTTCTCTAGCTCTAGCTGGTGTAACTCAAGAGCCCAGCCATGGACATGGCAGGTTAGGATTTACGTAGCTCCCTCCAGTGACTCATGGTTCATTAGCAACCAAAGGCAAAGGCATGACCTGTCCTGGTCACCAAGGCTCTCTGCAGACCAGGGCTGGCAATGTGCCTCTTTGCACCCAGCCACAGCTTCCCCAATCAACTAGGAATAAAGTTCTTGAAGGCATCAGAGAAAAAACATTGTCCACCCTACCAGCAATGAAGAGCCCACAGTCACTCCTTTGTCCTTCAGAATCCCTGGATGCTGTTCAATGGTGTGCCTCTTGTGACATGCAGTGCAGATAATGCAAGGGTGGGAAGAGGGAACAACAGGGAAGAAAAGAAGCTCTTAAAAACTAGGACAGAAAGAACTTGGCTGAACTCAAGCTACAACATGCACATTTCTGCCCCCCCTTAATGCTGCTTCTGACATCCACCTGTGCTGGCAGTAGGAAAAATATAAACTGCTCAGACTGGGAGGATCAGGGGACAGGTGAAATGGGGTATCTGAATCCCTGGGCTGGGAGAAACATAGTCCTCAAAGCTAATCACTTCCAAAGTGAATTTCCTCTGGACTTGATCTCCTTTCAGTACAAGGTTCCAAAAAAATACTTTATTCCAGTATAACTGGGTACAGTTATTACTCTTCTATAACTAAAATATTTATACCGGTATAAAACACTTCTGTGGATGTAGCTGTATCAGCGTGTGCATTCCTCATAGCAAGACAGCTTTCTTCCTCTGCTCATAATGGATTACCTAAAACCATCTTACAGTGGCTGTATATCCTTAAGACTATTGCCTGCAGTAGAAGGGAGCACAGTTTACTTCCAGCTGCAGGAGCACATGTCTCATGTTGGAAGTCCCTGCCTGTCCCGTTCCTTTCAGAGACACAAAACTCACTCTGACATACACCTCTTTAGAAATTACAGCACATTCGGGTTCATCAAATAGGGGCATCACACAAATTAATTAATGAGCATTTGTGCAGCACTGTGAAGATTTTAGGTGCTAAGTATTATTATTACTAATTCAATCTACATCCCCATTCAGTCCTCAGCCTCTCCTGTGAAACTGCCAGCAGTGATGCCAATTAGCAGTAATTGTGGTGGTGGTTTCCTGACAAGGCTATTTGCCAACGGGGAGTGAGACACAGACCACCAACTCATTTCCCGTAGACTGTCCCACAGGTATCAACAGCAAAAACTTCCAGGCACAACAACCTGCTCACCAATCCAGGCAGAACCCTGGCAGCAGGAGATCTTGTATCCCATCACAGCTGTCCCATTACAGCTCCCTAGGGACACAGCCTGAAAAGCACATACAGAACTTTTAATTAGGGATAAACCAAGGCACCTTTTCGGTTTAGGTTTGGTTTTGGTTTTTTTTCCTCCTACATTAGTTCAGTACATGACCCAACAACCGATGCCAATACTGCAATGCCAAAATGCTAATCTGTCATAATTTCAGTTTAAACTTTACTTGTTTCCATCCATGCTTGATGGAAATCACATTCTGATTCATACACAGGCCTCACTGTGGTGGCAAACTGTAAAGGCAGCAGCACTAAAACTAAGGGAACTGACAGAATAGGGTGCAGTAAATCTTGTACTTGGGAGAACTGTTAAAAGAGTTTTAATATAAGCACAGAGGTGTATCTCGTTATCATTTGCCACAGAGATTTGGAGGACTTTAAAGAGACGTAAACAACTAACAGTATTCTGTAATCAAAGCACATCATCTTAGCACCGAAACTTTCAATTATTTATATATATTTTAATACATCTAATTGAAAGGACATCACCACATAAACTGTATGAATCATAGCTCTCTCAAGCAATTAGATTTGTTATCCCTTCAGACTGCAAACAGTACATTGGCTTTTTATTCTAATGCGAATTCAATCCCTTGTCAGCTGCCCCACGCATGAGAATACACCTCCTCTCTTTCATCAGGAAAGATATCAACAGCAGGAAACTAGCCCTTCTTTCATCTCTGAGGCACCCACCCACCTTTCCAAAGGGTTTTCAACCAGGTGTGGAAATCTTTCTGAATCTGTGCTGAAAGATCCTTTAATTATTATGGCAAAGGAGGTAAATCCTTTGAGAGCAGCATGCTCCAAGCAGCAGCCTTCTGGTGTTTACTCATCCAGTAGTTGCTTAGTTTGACAGTGAGTTAGAAGAGCTTGTAAGAAATCCTTTAGAATCTATTGTATGGGCATGAAACTCTTACAAGAGAAGCTGCTTTTTCAGATGTCTTGTTATATAATTAAACAAGGGGGGGGGGGGGGGTGATAAAAAGCAGCAGCAGCAAGCTGCCTTTCTGGCACAAACCTTACACAGCACTCAACCTGCCAGCATATTGCATCAGATTCCCACTGCAAGGCCAATTCACAGCAGCTGAGTAGCCGAACCCCTGACTGTTATCTCCAGCTAACCTACTTCACACTCAGAAGGCAGTAAGTAGAACTGTTTATTGCATCTTCCTTCCTGAGGAGCTGCTCACTACACCAGGATTAGTGGGGGTTTGAGCTTGCAATTAGGCTTGAGGTCTTACAAGCTTTAGAAACTGTATTTTTAAACAAATTTGAAACATCTAACACTACTGTATGCTACTCAGCAAGTAAGCTCCAGGTATCTGTTACTCTGCAATCAGGTCTGTCGAGGTTCGAGCACTGTGATGACTAATATTCTATTACGTTCCTAGTCATACTTTGAAACCCCGCAGAAAAGGGGATTAATTTACCCATCATCAAGTATTTATCAAGGAAGTCCCTCGAGATTTGCAGGAAGGAGACCACACAAACAGGCCTTTGCTCACAGGTCTCCTTACCTGAACACCTGGCCAAGGCCCCCTGACTCTCCTGCCCTGGCAGCTTTTTTTTTTCCCATGACAGAGATTCACTCCCAAATAGGACACTGTTCTTTACAGCAGAGGCCCACCCCAACATCAGCAACAGGGATTCTTGTGCTCCTCACTGCAACAGCCTATCACAAGCACTTTACAAGAGGAAATTAAACTTCTCACCACTCAACAGCAATCCAGAAAACAAAAGGTCCAACAGTCCTGAATTCAATAAAATAAGATACGGGACCTTCTGCACCACAGAAATAAGTAAGAACCTACTCCAAAACCAGCAAGTCAACAGAGACTCCTGTTGATTTGTTCAAAGGGCTTTGGATCCAGCCTGAAAATGCAAACCTCACTATGCATTCAGACACTGCTCCACAATGCACTTCCAAACAAAACTATATTTAGATTCAATGGGAATTCTGTAGATCATACAGGAACTCTTTGAATGAAAATGAAGGTCAGTAGGGTTTGGCTTCCTCTACAGACCCTACCCCCCCCCCCCCCATTGTTGCAAACATCCAGATAAGCATTGTTTAGAAAACAATACCTTACTTCCAAGTGTTATCAAAACCCTAACACACGTTTTGTGTGCCCTGAAACAGAATCTGAGTCCTCGCTGCATTTTGCCCTGTCAGCTAATCTTGTCTCCTCAGGTGTCTAGGCATGACTCCGTATCAAGACTTTTTTCACTTGTACCAGCTTTGAAGTTTTGTTTCATGTGCCCTGACTAAAGGAAAAGGGGCAAGAATAACAGAGTCCTCTGATACACAGAAAACAAACAAGGAAAGGAAGAACTGAGCAGCCTAGAACACACACAAATAAAGCTGCACACATGTTAAAGAAAACCTCTAGCATCCCCAAACCTCTAGCACTTTCTCCATTCATCACCAGACACGAACGGCCATCGTGAAGCACAAACTGGAAGAAAAATGACACAGCTCCGGCTTGCGCGAGTAACACTAAAGGCAAGAATGAGCCCACCAGCCAGAGAGGTACATTCAAACACCCAGGCTGCGTAAGAGCAGCAAAACCATACCACTCAAAGTTTCCTCCAGTGCCACAAAGACCAGTGGGAAACTTTCAGCTTCATTTTGTGAGCTCCTCAGAAGGAGGAGCAGAATTGCTCCGAACAGCAGCTTCTCTTAGGAAGGATGAAACCAAAGCCCAGCCGCAACACCGAGCTGGCATCCCCGAAAGCGTGTTACCACGGCTGGGAGGCAGAGACGGTTCCCCCGGGGCGGCTCTGGGCACCCTCACGGCACTCGCCTGCGCCCCGTTCCCTTCGCCCAAGTCGCTACTATTCTTGGGCTTTTAACTGTTTCTGGCTGTAGCAGACAGCGAGCGCTCAGCCGCACGGGTTCACTTTACCAGAAATCTTTGAACTTTTGAAGAACCCTCATGGGTTGGAAATCACCGGCTTTGCCATCACGCTGTCCTCCCAGACCCGCGGGGGTACACACCTGATCCCACCGGGGCTGGGGACCAGGCCCCCGTGTCCCCCATCACCACCTCCCGCGAGCGTCCAGCGGTGCTCGGACGGCCCAGGCGCACTTACCGGTGGGGCGTTGGGCGGGCAGCCGCCGGCGGCCAACCGCGCCGCCTGCCTCCTCAGCTCGGCTAGCTGGGCCTGGCAGCTCCGGCACCAGATCCCGGCCGCCGCTCGCTCCAGCGGCCGCGGCTCTACCCCCGCGGCGGCCCCAGCTCCCTCGGGCGCCGGGCGGCTGGCGCAGCGCTCCTCCTCGGCGGCGGCCGGCGGCCTCTTCCGCGGGGAAAGCTCTCGGACTGTGCTCCCCTCCGCTACCTGCGGAGAGAACAGAGCTCAGCGCCGCGGATCGCGGAGGCAACGCGGCTCCCAATCTCCTCGCGGGGGAAAAGAAGGGGGGGGGGGGGGGGGGGAATGAAAAAGGAAAGGAAAAAAAAAGGAGGCCTAAAGTAGGGAAGGGGAGTGCTGTAACAACTTACCCCCGGCGCCCGGGGCTCAGGGCCCAGACCCTTCCTGCCAGCAGCCGTGATCATGGTAGCGGGGGATGCGCCCCTGCCCCGCTCCGCTAGAGCGGGCGGTGGAGTGCCCAGAGGAGCGAGCGGCCCGCAGCACCCATGGTCGGACGGCGGGCGGAGGTGCCAACAGTGAGTTCGCTGGTTCCCCGCAGTCCAGACTGCGGCTCTAGGTGATGTTGCCTCCCATGTTGAGGAGGGAGAGAAGTTTGGGTTGGCAGAGGGAGGCGGAGTGAGCTCCCCACGGCGGCACGGGGAAGGACGCGGAGCACGTCGGCAAAAAAAGCTGGAAAAGTGTAGGGCAGGGAGGAGGGGCTGGGCGGGGGCGGCGGGGTGGGGTGGGGTGAGCGGGGGTGGGGGGCTCGGCAAAGACAGGCTGGGGCTTAGGTTTGGGGTTGCGGGGCGGGGAAGTGCCGTTTCATAGTGACCCTGACAGTCCCAAGCCGGTGTGACTAAAGCGCGGACACTACTGCAGTTTCTCCTTCAAGCTCCAGCACCCAAGTTCCCGGAGAGTGAGGAATAAAAGGGCCGAGCTGCGGGTACCGGTCCCACTGCGGAGCGTTGCGGGGCGGAAAAGCCGCGCAAGCATCGGCCCTTTGCGCGGGCCCGGTGGGCGTAGAGCGGTTGCAAATGGGGTCCAGAGGACGGGCGGGGTCCGCTCCCGCGGCCGACGCTCTCCGGCGTAGAGCTGGGGGCACCGTACGCCCCTTCGCGGGCAGATGCGCGGTGCCTCGGGGCTCAGCCACCCCGGGGGCCGGCCGACTCCCCAGCCGCTCGGTGGGCGTGATGGGATGTTCCTACATGCGAAAATTGACCTGACAGATGAAAATTAACGCTCGCAGCTAATTGTCTACTTGGCTGCCGCTGCGGCTCTTACATTTAGCACTTCTTTTTCCTGGTTGTGTCACCAGAGAGAGGAACATGAGCCACTGTGTCCCAGTGCCCCCTCACTGCCCTGTCCCGCTGCCTCTGCCTGGTGGCTGTGGGCAGGGGCCGAGCCGAGACTTGCCCGGGCACCGCAGGCCGGTACCACCGCCCCGTGCCTGTGACCAGAGCACCACCTGCCGGCGCCGCCGTGCGGCTGCACACGGGAGCTCCCTGTCCCACCCAGGACGGACCCGGAGCCGGACCCGGCACCTCGCGTGGGAGCCGCGGCGGGAGATGGCTGCGGCGGGGGCTTCCCCCAGCGATGCCAGTCACGGCTCCTGGTCTCCTTGCCCGCCACCGCGAGGGTAGGTGCTGGTGGCTCTCGAACACGGGGTGGGGTCTGCGAGGATGTGAGAAGCGCCGAGCACAAAGAGTGGGGAAAACATGTGGAGGGGAATAAATTCCCCCCTCCTCCAAGAGGCACCTTCCCCAGCAGCTCCAGCTCCCCTGGCTCTCCCGAGAACGTGTCCAAGGCGCCCCCTTACCCCAGAATGGGTGGATGCCCCAAGGAGAGCCGGAGCCATGCGCTCCCCGGCACTGGCCTGAGGGGGCTCGCACCGGCGGCAGAACCCCAGACGCTGTGGCAGCTGCCCCGCCCGCCCGGGCTTCCCGCACAGAGACCGACAAAAGTTTTGGCTGGGAGGTGAAGAGGACGGACGGGGGAGAGCAGGCTGTCAGCCGGAGGCTGCCCCGTGCCCCTCTCCGGGACCAGCGGGGACTGGGACTGGCACAGACACCGGCAGCGGACGTCGCGGACGGCTCCCTTCTCCCTCCCGCTTGGGACTCTTCATGTGTCCGAATAACAGCAGCACAACGCTCCAGCGTCCCCTGGTCAGGCTGGATGGGGCGGGGGGCAAGGGGCTGTGCTCTTCAGCCAGCACTGGGGCTAAGCAGCGCTGTGCGCCTGAACCTCCTCGTTTTCCCTCTTGGAAACAGCGAGACACGGTGCTCCCACGCCCCGCTCGAGGCCAGAGACACGCAGGCCGCCGCCGTGCGCGGAGGAGCCCCAGGAGCGGGCCTGCAGCGCGGTCCCCCCGCGCCGCCCTCTCGGGGGAGCCGCCAGGACTGTTCGTGGTGCTGAAACCCGCCCCGGCACTGCCGCCGTCAACTTCGCACCGCCAAGTTGGCCACCCCCTTCCCGTGAACCGGCTCGGGGCAGGGCAGGCAGCGGGGCCCCCCGGCGCCCTCCCGATCCCCAGCCCCCTCCTGATTCCCAGTCCCCCGGGGCTGGGCAAGGTCCCGTTACCTTGGCTTTCCGCCGCAGGAGGTGGCTGGTGAAGCCGAAGATGATCTCCGAGTCCAAGCATAAGGCTCCTATCTCCAGGAGGCTGGGGTTTTTCCTCGTGGCGTTGGAGGCATCGGGCGATTTTTGAAAAGCCATAGTTTGGGGTTAGAAATATCCGGCTCCCTGAGCGGAGGCGATGTATTTGTATAAACAAGCGGGGGGGAGGGGGGAGAAGAAAAAAGGGAAAAAAAAAGAAAAGAAAAAAAAAGAATAAAATAGCAAACACCTCCCACCTCTTAAAAAAAGAAGAAGGAAAAACAAGAAAAGAAGCCAGACGCGGGTGACTTACTCCGTCACCCGCCGGGATGCGCGCTGCGGGGTGAGGTAGCCAGCAGCCGGGCAGACCCACCAGCCTCCCGCCTTTCTCCGCCTCTCCCCGCTGCTATCCCTCCCGTTTTACCCCCCCTCTAGCGCACCTTGCCTGACGAGCGGGCGCGGTGCGGGCCCCGCTCAGCGCCCACCCGGCGCCGAGGCCGGGGCCGCCGGTGCGCTGAGTGAGCGGGGCCGGCAGCGCCCTACTCCCCCGCCGCCGGCCATCAGCTCGCCAAGCGAGGGGGCTCCCACCACCCGCTGGCCAGGAGCCCGCCCTGCGAGCCTCCTGCCTCCCCTCATCCACTGCTGGGTGGGTTTAGTGGCTGGGTTGGTGGGTTGTTTTTTTTCCCTCCTCCTTCTCCTCCTCCTCCTCCTCCGGGGTGAGCACAAGGAGGGAAAAGCTGCCAGTGAAGTCAGTTTAAGGGGGTAAAAAGACACGCACAAGGAGAATAAGGGTGGAGGGGGGAAGGAAACAAAAAGATAGGAAAGAAACAAGAGAAAAAGGAAAAAACCAAAAACCACAAAGCTTGACGGAGCAGAAGTGAAGCACTTTCCGGAAGGGATCCGGCCTTTCACTCCACTGAAAATCTTCCCCCTCTTTTTCCCCTCTGCTTGATTTTATTTGCGGTGGGTGAGGGCTGCGGGGAAGGAGCGAGTTCTTCCTCTCCGACGAGGGCCTCAGGGAGAGGCAGCCCCCCCCCCCCCCCGCGCTGCGTGTCCTCACGCGTGTCCCAGCCTCGGCTCTGGGCCGTCCGTCGAGGCGCGGCCCGTCCCGTAGGGGCGGGCGGCATGAATCGGGCTCCCCGGGGACTCTGGGCAGAGAGCTAACCCCCTCCCGGGCACTTTCCCACTGAACAAATACTTCGCACCCCCGGACAAAAGCGTTGTCTCGCTTGGCAACGCCCGCCGTGGAAGGGTGTTGAACAATAGGTTTAGCTGGGCTCCACGGGGCAGAGCGACCGCCCGCGGGCTCTGCACCCGTCGCCCCGGCCAGCACCGGGAGCTGCTGTGGCGGGGTGGATACGGAGAGCGACGCCGCCGGCGGTCCCGCTCTTCCCTCTGCAACCGCGCCCCGGGCTGGGCCGAGGTCCTGCCCCGCTGGCCGGCCGCGACCGGCACGTCGGGTGAAGCTGAGGGGCGGGGGAGGGAGGGAGGGAGTGAGGGGGAAGGGGTAGGGGAAGAGGAATAGAAAAGGGAAGAGAAGGGGGAAGGGGAAAAGGAAGAGGAAGGGGAGGTCTTAAGTCTCTGTGCCCACAAAAGGCCACCATAACTTTATTCTGAATTTACCAGGTCACCTGGGCTTCCAGCTAATGATGAGCCTATGTGTTAGAGGACAGAGGTGCATTAAGAAGTGGCTCTGTATGATGGTGGTGGAATACAGGTGTCACAGGCAGGGCACAGGAGGGTTGCTGGAGGGAGGAAAGAAGGATGGGAATGGTGAGATACACCAAAGGTGTAAGGATTTGTTTGACTCCTTACTGCATCCCTTACTGATGTAGGCATCTCAGTCCAGAGATGTACCAATATGTGAGCTGGTTCCTGAACCTACCTGGGAGTGGAGGATGCAAGGACCCAGCCCCTGTGCCACCTTGCACAGACTCATCCTGTCCCAGACTTATCCTGTCACTCATCCAAGGCCCATCCCAGCATCCTGTCTCGCTGTGCACCACTATGCATACAAAGTCTTCCAGCACCCTCCCCTGCACAAGTAGGACATTGCCCTTTTCCAGAAGATCCCTGTGCTTGGAAGGTGCCACTTTACTAAGAGAGTGGGAAGAAGAGGGTGGAGGGCAGAAGGAAAAGCAATTCAAGCAAAATGGTGGTGTGGACTTCAGCTGTCCAGGTAAAGTGTCCCACACAGGCTCTCAGCCCACATGCTTAGCATGAGGTAGAACAGTGCCCGTCACCAGAACCCAAAGCATGAAATGTCATTTCCCATGCACTGGGCAAAGAGGCTTGGAAACATCCAAGGGCAGAGACAAACATGGACAGGCCAGGGAAGCTTGTTTCCCAGTTTGGAGGAGGCCGGAGGACTCTGCCCCATCTCCCATATCTTCAGCCCAAACCACGTTTAAGCACTCACACCACGCTGGTCTGGCCCCAAGGAGAGCCTGGCTCATCCCAGCCCCCCAGGCCACCTCTAGGCTACCACATCTCCCTTCCCCACCACAGTTTGCCCCTTCCCTGGCTCTTGGCAAAGACCTTGGGAAGGTCTGGGTCTAAAATATCCCTGAATGTCAGGCACAGAGCAAAAGGTCCCTGTGCAACCCCAACCTCACCAATAATCCTGTAGAGTCTCTCTTCAGTCACCCAATTAAAGCAAATATCTCCCTACCCCACTGCTCTCAGGTGTCTTGCCGATAAACGAGCTGAAGGGAAAGTTATTACCTTGTATCATGGTGTCTAAACTAAAGTAAGACATCAACAGAGGGACTGTACATAATCATGGACTAGATAAAGTCCATTTTTCTTGGGCCCTCAGAAACTGATCCCCAAGCATTAAAACGGGTGTCTTAATAAATATCTTATCTCCCCGCCACAGAGCCCTGGCTGCAGATAACCAGACAGCCATTACTATACCTCTGAAATAACCCCATTTCCATCAGGGCCACTTCAAACAGGCTCCTCTTTAAAGACGCCCTGCTACTCGCCGAGAGGAGCTGGGGAAGGCTTGAACCTCCCTGGGTGGGGGAGCGAGCAAGGGACAGGGGATTTAATCCAAGTCCCCAAGCAGGGGAGGAGGGTTGCTGCATTGCAATGCATTCTGTTCCACAAATGCAGTCTGTGCAATGCACTCTGTAACCACAGAGCAAGACATTCTTGCTGTGAGCCAAAGCCTACATCCATCCCCACCATGCTCTGCATTGGAGTGAACGGTGCTGGGCTCTCACAGTTCTGCTTCCCTGGGCCTGCTCTGCAAAGCAGAGAGAAAGTTGAGCAAGAAAGCAGTGACACAGCAGGCAGCTTCCATTTCCTTGGAGGAAAAGGCCTTTCAGTGTGTGCCTCCCAGGCTGCAAGGTGATGTCATACAGGTTGCAGTGGACTCCTTTATTAATGCACTATACAGGTGATAGTGGATTTATTAGATATATTGCTGTGATTTCACATTTAATTTACTAAGAATACAATGGTTTGGGCTAGAGGACCCAAGGGAAATCTAGGCAACAGTGAGCAAAAATCCATGAAATTCAATGTAGCACACTAATCATGGAGGCATTATAGTATTAATTGCTATAATGATACACTTCTAATCCTATCTTACACTCCACCACATAATTTCATTGGGTAAGAGAGGAAAAGAATTAAATTTAGTTCAATACAGGCAAGCGTATAACTTAATAGTTTGAATCCTGCACACTCACAGGTTTAGGGCTAATGTCACGCAATGCGCTCCACATGGGGGAAGGAGGATGCCACAAGACTTTTGACACCCTTGCAGAAATCTGGAAGCAATATGGAAAACTCTTAGATTTTTGCTTTTCAAGAGGCAACTCAGACACATAAAGGATAATTAGAATTCGTTGTAAAGATGATTTATCATGTCTATCATTGTGCTTGAAAAGGCTAGGTCACCCATGAATGCTGATGAAATTTCAAAGATCTGCTCCCCAAGGACTTCCTGCATCTGCTGCCCTCTGAGATGGGGAAATAGCCCGGGGCAAGCTTCTCATTAATACTGCAGGGAAATATAAGCATTTTGTCCGACATAACATTTTCCTTCGGTATTATACCTGACACGATCAGACCTTTAACGTGGTAATAGGGCTCACTTTAAAGTTCGTGTACTTGCTATCGTGCCCCCCCCCCCCAGTTTCAACTGGGTAGCAGCTCTCTCTTTAACAGGCAGTGGTTTGACCCGAAGCACACTTTCTCCCCTAACAAATATTGTATGAGGTGGGCGGAGGTGGTAAAAGCAGCTTTTGATCTTGTTTGTATAATATGAAAAAGGACATCAAAGCGAGGGAAGAGGGGGAGGGAGAGAAAGGAAAGCAGAGCAGGAGTAGCCCTAGTCACTGGAACACCGAATCGCTCATGAACTGCTAAATAAAACGTAATTAGGAAAACACCATAAATTAGTGGTTCTTTAAAGAGCTAGATGGTGGAGTGGGCTGGGAGCGCGGCCAGGGCTGGCGGGCACGTCCCGTTTCGAAGCCAGCCCCGAGGACAACCCAAGCAGAGCCCGAACCTCGGAGGGGGGACGGGAAAGCCCTGGGGCCGACCCCGCGGAGCCCCCCTACCCCGCCGTCCGGGAGGCGGCTCCCGCCGGCCTCATTCCGCTCAGGGAGCCCCGGGGGATGCGGGGCAGCGGCTGTGGGGAGCAGGCGGGGGGAGTCCTGGGGTGTCCGGAGCCGCCCCCCGGGGGAGTGAAGAGAAGCCGGTTTTCCCGCGGGGCGCTGCAGGTTTCGGGGCGTTCCCGGGTGCTCCTCACCGAGGCGAGGGGGAGGGACGGCGCGGAGGGGGACTGGGAGTGGCGGGGGCGCCTGTTTGTTTGGGGTTGGGTTGTTTGTCTGTTTGCCATGTGGCCTCTCCTTTATCTTGATCGGGGGTGGTTGCCGGCACTGGGTTTAATTGATTTGCGGGGCGGGCAGTTGAGACCATCAAGGGAAACTTCAGCCCTTCCAGACGGTGCAGAAAATAACGATCGTATCGGTGAAACCAGTGCGAAGAGCAAACACTGCCTCTCCCCCCGTGCATGTTCACAGGCGGATGGGGATGGGGCCACCCCAGAGATCCGGGGGTGCCCAGGTGAAGCTGCAGGGCCGGGCCGGCTGCCTGGGACACAGTCGGGACCCGGAGGGGCCCCAGAGGAGCCCCCCACCCTCACCCAGTTGCCCACTGCAGCCTAAGGGCTGCAAGGGGGAAGAAGCTGGCGGGATGCACCTGCACCAGAACGGCTGAGGGGGAAGGACACATAGAAAAGAGTGGCCAAATTCACACCCACACACCTCACCCCCTAAAGGAAGATTTTCTCTCTGTCCCCGAGGTGAGCTAGGCTGGCCAACCCAGTCCTGCCTCCAGGCAGCTCTCCTTCCAGCTCTGTGCCCGGATGCCTCCTTCCCACAACACTGGGGCTCTCACATTACTGGTGCTTCCTTGCCACCCCTGTGGTCCTGGGGGTTCCAGCCCAGCCTGCAGGACTCCTTTTCAGTTCCCATCACAGTAACAGCACTACCTGTAATACAAAGACCATGTCCCACCTGTGCTTGGGGCAACTGAGGTGGCTCTCAGTCTGGAGCAAAGCAGGGGCTTAAGCACTCCCCAGGTCATGACCTGCCTTGTAGGGGAGGGCTGGATGCAAGGACTCTCCTGTTACTGCCTGGCCTTGGCAGCCTAGAGCTGATCTCGGGCCTGTTCTGGCTTGGTCCCCTGCATCTCCGTGACCCTGCTCTCCAAGGGAGATCGAAAGCCCTCCTATAAACAACTGGTGAAGGTCAGGGGAAGGAAAGCCTGACACCACTTAATGAAAGACAGTTGTAGACAATCTTTTGCTCAGTTGTGCGTGTCTGGGAGGCGTGGGGAGCCCTGTGTTCAAGCTTTTTAATTTCCATTCTAATTTGCAAATCATAAAGAAAGACAGTATGCAGTCCATGGGCTCCCATTTAATTTTGTGTCACCCTAATCATGCCAGTTTAACCCTCACTCACTTCCCTAGGTGCTTCTTATGCTCAGCTCTAGCTACATCTCCTCTGTGAAACAGGCTACCCGGACACATTCGTGTCCTGCTTGCAGTATAGATCTGTGGTTCTGAGAGCATTTCAGTGACCTCTACCCAGATGTAGCAGTAGCCTGCAGGAAGAGTGGAAAACACAAACTGCAAACCCTGCCTCTTGTTAACGTTTGGTTGGGTGTTTTTTCAGGAAGTAGTGGGAGTGAGGATTACCTTGTCCGCCTGTCTAGAACCACCTTTTCCCTCGGTGCGAGGACACGCATCCGGAGAGTCCCTCGCAAGGTTGCGCAGGGGTGGGGGGAAGCGCAAAGCCCGGTCCCCTTCCCGTGCTGCTGGGATCAGGGACCCCGCAGCGCGTCCATGGGCCGGAGCGGGCCTCACTGGGCGACGGGAACGGCTGTTCAGGACCACGGACAGCGGCGCCGCTCCAGCCCGGTCCCCGCTGCCCCTCCCGCTCCTCCTGAGGAGTAGAAGAACCCAGGAGAAAGACGGCCCGGACCGCTCTGCCTCAGCGTGTGTGTGTGATGTTCAAAAGAGCTTGCGGCATCAGCTGGGGCTGTATTTATGGCAGAGGGATGCCAGAGTCTGCAAGGGATAGGTGGTGACAGACGGTGCCACAGTAGCAAGTGCTCTGCTCTCTCCCGTGACAGGTTTGCGTTACCAAGCCCACACAGAGTGAGAAACGATTAAAGTCACTCGCGCCTTAAACGAGGTAGCAGCCCCTCGATGCCCACCGCTGCCCGCGGGCAGATCCTCACTCCGCTGTGGGGCGCAAACCAGGATCAACCGGGTATCCTTCTCCTCCCTGGTGGGGCTGTGAGTGCCCTGCACAGCAAAAGGGACAGGGGAGGCTTTGTGCGAGGCGGAGGGCAAGGAGAGAGGGAGCACCAGCCCTGTCTTCCAGCCCTCATCAGGTACCCCCCTGTCTCCCCAGTATGGAACACATGAAGTTGAGCCCGGGGACACTCTGCCTTGTGACAAACAGGTAGTTTAAAAAATAAACGTCACGTTCTACATAGCAGATAAATAGCAATATTTTCATCAAAGTGAAAACAGCATTAAAACAAAATGGAAATACCCAGGAAGCTGCAGCAGAAAGAATCAACTTTGCTGGCCACACAACAGAAGCACTGTGGATGCCCCATCCCTGAAAATGTTCAAGGCCAGGTTGGATGGGGCTTTGAGCAACCTGGTCTACTGGAAGGTGTCCCTGCCCATGGCAGGGGGTGTGGAACTGGATTATCTTTAAGATCCCTTCCAATGCAAACTATTCTGTGAATCTATGATTTACAGCTTTTGCGACTTGAACACATTATCAAGCATGGCCCTGGAAATATAGCCTCTTCTTCTCAGCCCCCACTACAGAGTGAAGATTACACTGTAAGGAACAAAGTCAGAAAACATATCACTGAGATCTCAGTGGGGCCTTTTCTTGTATCCCCTCTCAGCTCATGAAACACCTGCCTTACTGGAGAAGTTGCTGCCTTATTTCCTTCACCACATTGGATCCTGATTGCATTTTTCTTACTGCCCTAGCCACCACTGAGCACCTTATTTATCCTTTAACCAAGCAGAAAGATTCCATTCTCTAAATTCAATTTAAAATATATATTTGATTGCAAAGAGAAAAGTGTCTCTCAACTAACATGCGGCTGCTTTGTCAGTAAGAGACAAAGAACAGAGCAGATGATTATTTGTCATCAGCTGAGTGGCTCCTCGTAGCAGATCTGAATCACAGTACCAGGCAGGAACTTTTTGATTTAAAAATAGTGGTAATCGTGAAAACTGAGCTGGAGCACCAAACCTCAGGTACACACAGCACAAGGAACATGTACCAGTCTTAGAGCAGGGGCGCCCGCGGAGCGCAGTCGTCCCCGGTCTGTGCTTCTCTCTCTCGGCAGATGGCACTGCTCCGCCAGTAACCGCCCGGGAGCCGGGCGCCCGCCCTGCCCCGCCCCTTCCCCGGCGGCGCCAGGACCGGGCGGTGTGTGGGGAGGCGCGCCGACGGCAAGAGAGCTGACATAGAAGGAACGAAGTCGAATGGGCCAGCAAACACCTGCATGGCAACGGCTGGAATTCAGCCATGCCCTCTGCAAATCAGAAAAAGTCTCAATAAACCACGTACCACAACACATAAATGGATCAGCGAACCATCAATGGTTCTATCCTTTTTCTTCCTCTCCATCCTGCATAAGGGTGCTTTATAAACACAGTTTTAAAATCAGGTTGCTAGACCAACCTATTAATCTGTTGGACTTCTTCAGAAAACTGTATTTTTCGAGTTATTTGACTTTATGCAAAAGTTTGGCTGTATATTGTTTATTTTCAGTCCTAGGAAAGAAGGAAGAAGACCTGAACCAGTGTCAGGGTGCTGACAGCCTGAGAAGGCAAAGGAGAATTAATACATTTTTTTGTGAAACAAGGAAGAAAGGGGGTGTGAGAGCATCAATCTGGCACATGGAAAACATTTCTGGAGAGCCTATGACACAAAGAGTGATGACAGGTTCTTGCATAATATGACACTTAAAAATACAAATGCTTAACGAAACTGGAAAATCACTCCCTCTGTACCCACTCAGACACAGACATTCTCAGGATACAAACACTTCACTTATACATGAAGCTCCTATGGGCTTACCAGTGCTCTTGCATTTGTATTCCTGGGCCATCCTGAACCAGCATTGTTCAACATCATGAAGGAAATGAAGAGCAAGAGCAGATCCAGCTACTGGCAAAGTAAGCAGCTGTCTAGAGCACCCATAACCAGACATGGCAGAATGACCATAAACTCCAATGCCCCTATTCCCTTTTCCAGAGCTCTAGAAAGCCAGGCTGGAAGCTATGGACCCTGATGTGGAAAAAGGGAAGCTCTGGTGCTTTCATAAAGGCACATCTTCCCCACAACAGTAGGGACACCAAGCCAAAATCTCTCCCCCTGTATTTTTCCTCCTAATTGCAGAAGACATCTCACGTATGTCCTTATTTATAGAGCAATGTTATCAATGTATTTATAGAGCTGCTTTGCCTACACGGCTGAGAAGCCTTCACCCAGCTCTGCTGAACACATCAAGCCAAAACATTCCATCACACACCAGATGCAAATTGATCATTCAAACAAAGGAAAAGTTTGTTTCCAGTGGGGGAGGAAAGAATTCAGAAACATCTTCAGGAGACTAAAACAATAACTGGGAGAGGCAGCTCCCTGGGTTACTGATTCTGCTATCTAAACCTTAACAGGGACTTACCTAAAAAACCTAGCAACAACTTTGAGCAACAAAGGTTACTTTCTCCTCTGATTATCCTTCTGGCAAGTGGTACTGGAGGAAGAGGTCAGAACAAATCAGGATTTTGGAAATGCAGTCAGGAAGATGATGATGAAGATGAAAAGAAACAGGAGGGAAAAGAAAAGGAAACATAGATGGCAAAAGGCTAAGAAAAGGCCAGAAAAAGTAGCAATCCCCCGCAGAGGCAGACACCCCACTGACAGATGAGAAGTTAAAACTTCATTGAAAAAGACCCCAAAGTAAATAAATACCTAAGACACACTTCTTTCTACCCTTTTCCTAACACATTCATCCTAATCCTTCTCCTTCCCCCACCAAGGCACTCATCTCCTTCTTGCCTTCAACTCACCTCTTTTATCAAACCCATACAGAAACGTGACCTTAGTACAGCACAGTGAACACATTGGTGGGTTGCTTTCCTAGGCCACTGCCTCACCATGCTGACCTTCAGCAAGATATACCATCCATCCACCCACCCATCCATCCATCCATCCATCCATCCATCCATCCATCCATCCACCCACTGCTGATCCACCACCTATGCATGAATAGCAAGAGGTCCCAGCTCCTCTGGCGACATGACAGCTCTTCTGGCCTTATCATAGCCTATTATTTTCAGCTCCTAATAGATCTTGCTAAGTTTCCAGTACACAGTCAGGAATAACCCCAGTTTATACAAGGCTGCACGTACTCAGTGCCAACTCCCAACCACTCTGAAGTTAAACCCACAGCTATAGGAAGGGTGACAGCAGCAGCAAAGTCTTCAGCTATACTGTTTGAACTTATTTTTGCAAAGATGATAGTTTCCATTTTGTCAGCACCAGTGACCCAAAACTCAGGAACCTGCTTAGTAAGGTTCCATGGGATACAGCCCTAGAGGGCAGAGGGGCCCAAGACTGTTGGTTGATATTCAAGGATCGCCTGCTGCAAGCTCAGGAGTGTTGCATCCCAACCAGAAGGAAGTGCAGCAGGAGGGCCAGGAGACCTCCTTGGATGGATAAGGAGCTGCTGAGGAAAATTCAAAGGAAAAAAGAGGCTTATAATAAGTAGAAGCAAGGACAGGCGGCCTGGGAAGAATATAGGGATGTTGCTCAGGAAGCTAGGGACCAGGTTAGGAAAGCTAAGGCCCAGTTAGAATTAAACTTAGCTAGAGGTATTAAAGATAACAGGAAGGGATTCTACAGGTACATAGCAAATAAAAAACAGAGTAGGGAGAATGAAGGTCCCCTCAGGAAGCTCTCAGGAGAACTGGCTACACAGGATTTGGAGAAGGCTGAGGTTCTGAATGACTTCTTTGCCTCGGTCTTCACTGGCAAAGGCTCTGACCAAACCACCCAAGTCTTGGAAGGCAGATGCAGGGACTGTGAGAATGAAGACCTTGCGCCCACTGTAGGAGAGGAACTGGTTTGAGACCATCTTAAAAATATGAACATGCACAAGTCCATGGGTCCTGATGAGATCCATCCGCGGGTCCTGAAGGAGCTGGTGAATGAAGTTGCGAAGCCGCTGGCCATCATATTTGAGAAATCATGGCAGTCAGGTGAAGTTTCTGATGACTGGAAAAAGGGAAATATAACCCCCATTTTCAAGAAGGGGAAAATGGATGACCCGGGGAATTACAGAGCAGTCAGTCTCACCTCTGTGCCTGGCAAAATCTTGGAGCACATTCTCCTGGAAGGCATGCTAAGGCACATGAAAAACAACAAGGTGCTTGGTGACAGCCAGCATGGCTTCACTAAGGGAAATCCTGCCTGACCAATTTGGTGGCCTTCTATGATGGGGCTACAGAACTGATGGACAGGGGTAGAGCAGTTGATGTCATCTACCTGGACTTGTGCAAAGCATTTGACACTGTCCCACACGACATCCTTGTCTCTAAATTGGGGAGACATCAATGTGATGGATGGACCACTCGGTGGATAAAGAACTGGCTGGATGGCCGCACGCAAAGAGTTGTGGTCAATGGCTCAATGTCCGTCCGGCTGGGGACCAGTAACGAGTGGTGTCCCTCAGGGATCGGTGTTGGGACCGGTCTTGTTCAACATCTTTGTCACTGACATGGACAGTGGGATTGAGTGCGCCCACAGCAAGTCTGCCAATGACACCAAGTTGTGTGGTTTGGTTGATACGCTGGAGGGAAGGAATGCCATCCAGATGGACCTCGACATGCTTGTGAGGTGGCCTGATGCCAACCCCATGAAGTTTAACCATGCCAAGTGCAAGGTCCTACACCTGGGTCGGAGCAATCCCAGGCACAGCTACAGGTTGGGCAGAGAAGAGATTCAGAGCAGCCCTGTCCCTGTGGAGAAGGACTTGGGGGTATTGGTTGATGAGAAAATGAACATGGGCCGGCAGTGTGCGCTTGCAGCCCAGAAAGCCAACCGTATCCTGGGCTGCATCAAAAGGAGCGTGACCAGCAGGTGGAAGGAGGTGATCCTGCCCCTCTACTCTGCTCTTGTGAGACCTCACCTGGAGTATTGTGTGCAGTTCTGGTGTCCTCAACATAAAAAGGACATGGAACTGTTGGAACAAGTCCAGAGGAGGGCCACGAGGATGATCAGGGGACTGGAGCACCTCCCATATGAAGACAGGCTGAGGAAGTTGGGGCTGTTCAGCCTGGAGAGGAGAAGGCTGCGTGGAGACCTCATAGCAGCCTTCCAGTATCTGAAGGGGGCCTATAGGGATGCTGGAGAGGGACTCTTCATTAGGGACTGTAGTGATAGGACAGGGGGTAACGGGTTAAAACTGAAACAGGGGAAGTTTAGATTGGATATAAAGAAGGAAATTCTTTCCTGTTAGGGTGATGAGGCACTGGAATGGGTTGCCCAGGGAGGTTGTGAATGCTCCATCCCTGGCAGTGTTCAAGACCAGGCTGGACGAGGCCTTGGGTGATATGATTTAGCGTAAGGTGTCCCTGCCCATGGCAGGGGGGTTGGAACTAGACCATCTTAAGGTCCTTTCCAACCCTAATGATTCTATGATTCTATGATTCTCTGACTAAAAGCACCCAAATCAAAGAGCTAAGCCACCAGGCTTAGAGCCTACACCACCAGGATGCCAGCAGTCCTCTACAGCTTAGACACATAGGGTGACCTAGGACATACTGCCAGCAAACAAATGGCCGATTGCCTTTTTTATGTTTTTTTAAACTAACCACTCCCACAGAAGGAGGAGCAGCACAGGAGTGGATGGTTCGCCATTACAATTATGCCAGCTTATAGTATTTTCTTTTTCTTAAATGCCTTAGTTACATTAATGCTGGTATAGCTAAATGTGGCAAAACCGTTACAGGTACGCAGGTCCCACAGATCGTTTCTCATGACTCTGAATGATCTTCTGTCCCAGGACAGTGCAGTTGCTACCAGCAGTAAAGGATGTCTCTTGGGCTAGTACTTAGCCCTGCAGAAAGCTCATCTTTTAAAGGAAGATGGGTAACAACCTGTTTATTATTTCTATTACAATCAGAAATTTTCTGAAGAGACATTATATAAAAAGTGAACTAGAACTTCATCTATTCTGGAATTCATGGTACATGGAAGACTATTGATACTTGCTCTCAGTAGGAAGCCACCAGAAGCCAGGTTAGTTCTTTCTCTATGAGATCTATGCAAACACATTCTGAGATCTTTCTTTACAGATCTATGAAAACACATTCTGTATTTGTTTTTAATGATGAATACATAACAAGTATTCATAGCTTCATGGAGCCATACCCATAGGCTGAAACTTCTGTGATAGAAACACTGTTCCATGATTACTACAGTAATACTAAATAGCATCTGAAGTCATGGCTGTATGGGTTCAGACTGACACCAGCCCAGATAAGTATTGGGCGGCAAGTGAATACTGGCAATGCCCATGCTCCTGAATGCCAACAGGCTGAAAGATGCACTATCTTACACCACTGCAGATACAGTATCTAGACTGCTTACAGTTAAGTCTAAATATGGATTTTGGAACTAAGTTTAGGTTTTGGGGGCTGGAAAGGCATTTATTTGCAAGATGCTGGCCTCTTCTAGGATATTAAATGTTTAATACACAGTCTGCACAATCATAAAAATCCAGTGCTTGTTTTTGAAGTAGTGTGGTCACTCTGTTTTTTTCTTTAAACCCTTATTACAAAATGGAATGCATAAGAAGAGCCAGGAAAAATATGTTTGTATTTACTAGGGAAAGAAAAACAGGGAGGGAAGACATGAACAACATTATTATATGTGATGAATCTCCTGTTTATTTTAGAGAGTCTGGAAATTGCCTTATTTTTTTTTCGATTGGACCACATGTCTTTGTAAAAGATGTGCTCCACTCCAAACCATAAATATTCCAGGGACATCCTACTAGTACTGTTACGCAAGAGAGTGAACTAGCTTATCCGAATGGAAGGCATTCACACTGCCTCCTGACGCAAATTTGATTTAAGCCTGTCTTCCACACTCCCTCTATAGCAAAGGGGATTCTGTACAGGAGCCTCACTATAATCCTGTCCTCCCCTTTGGAGATATCTGGGAAGACAAGCCTCTCACACACGCCATCTAAAATTAGTGTCATGTGAACACCCTCTTCTGGCCTTACAAACTCTGGGTCTGTGAAAACAATAAAACACTGTTCTTTAATTTGACATGATCACAACTGCCTTTTACAATTTTACATCTGAATCTGGTTAGAGGGAGCCTGGGATGCCACCACTTTGGTCTTGAGTATTTGACAATGTGCTGCTGAGGTATGAAGCCAGCAGTGCTTCCCAAAGAAACCTGCACAGCTCAGCTGAGTCCACATCAAGCTGTGTGAATGTAGAAGGGCAAGCATGGCCTGATGAGGCACGTTTACATACAGGCTGCAGTGAGAGTGGAAGGATCAAGTCAGAATAAAAATTCTGTCAGACTTTCTCCTCCTAATTCTTAATCAACTTTTAGATCACATCTATCCATGGGAGAGATTAAGGTGCCCAGGAACATGATCCACAAATGCCAGCATACACCACAGGAAGCTGCTTATTCTGAGAGGAAAGATTCAGGAGGAAGCTCAAGACACTGCAAAGAGAAAGGCTATGATGCAAAGAGCCTCTTCATTCTCCAGATCCTCATTGGCTGGAGCTAGGTGCTTATGAATTCTGTCCCCCAGGCAATAAAGGCATCAAGGGAAGCTCTTTCCAGATCTCTTGCTGCCAAGAATTTAAACTGCCCTTCTCAATAGCCCACCAAAAGTAATTTTTCTATGCACCAGTTGAGCTTCATAAACCTTCTGACCTGGTAATAAGATCAGCAAAACACAGGTTGGGCCAGACAGCATTTGGGATTAGGAATCACTGGTTTTACCTGAAATGACAAATGCACAGATCATTGTAGCAGTTTTAGTATCTTCTGATTGTTTATTCCGTTCCATCAGTGTACACAAATAACTGGTGTTTTCCTGGGTTTAAGCCCGTGTGAAAGAGAAAATATTTAGCTTTCCATTTGGATGTCATACTATTAATAGAGAACATCTTTAGAGGCTTATTACAATGCAATATCGACAATTCCAAGCACCAAGAAAATAAAAAAAAAAAAAAAGAGGACATAATGAATCCCCACCCTGCAACAAAAATCACGAGAGTAAAAATGGCTTTGATTCCATTTGTTTACCAGTTTCTGAGCATTTCTGTGTCATCAGATTACTATTTCAAACCCCTCTTCCACAATGAGAGCTAGGAACTGTCTTAAATAAGGATTCTCAGCTAGCTTTAAATCACACGAATCCTGAAGCTGGAGCCTTTCGGGGCAAAAAGCATCTAACAAAACAAGCTATCAAGGCACAAAACCAGCTAACAAGGTACTTGGAATTAAAATACCAGAGCAATTAATGAACCGTCAACACCAAGCAGGTTCATAAGGTTGGCTATGATGCAAGACCCAGAGCGCCTCTCCTCCCCCATTTGCTAGAACAGATTAAAACTGCCTACATTGAAAAAAAGGGTCAATATACTGCACTTTGGGTATTAATCCAGATCAACTATGCACGATGTTCCTGTGAAAAAATAACCAAACAAAGCCCCATACCCAAAAAAAATCAGCTGGGGCTTTTGGTTTGAAGCCAGTTCTCCCAGTCCTGATTTCTTATGGAGTCACGAAAAAAGCTACTGGCAAAAAATAGCTCTCTGTAAGACTCATGAAATGTGGTAACTAAACATTATTATAAATTTATTTCATCTTGACACCAGAAACAGCTCTACAGCTGTTTTATGATACTATGAAGGTTAAACTACTACAGAACAAGTACTCCTGCGTGCAGCTACTATAAAAGTGTCACTGAATTATTTCTAATTTTAGTGCCCATTATTCTAAAAATTGCTTCCCGCTGCACTCCAGGAAGCAAGAAAAAAGGTGATTCACATAAACTTAGCAGCTGAGGAACAACATGGATATAACCAATGGAGCAGAGCAGCGATGTACAACTAGAGGGATTGTATTGTCTGAAACTGCAGGGACTCACAAGGGGACTTAAGAAACCATAGTCCACAACGTGTAAGTCTTGTGGCTGATTTAGTGATGCTGCCCCACTTTCTAGCAAACTAAGAGAAACAGGTACTTTTAGAATAGAATGAGTCTCACTTATTCCAGCCATCCAGTTTAAGATGATGAGATGAATCACACTGGAGAATGGCCATTTGTCTGCACTAACTATAGTTAGTTCAGGAAACTGTATTTTGTTGTTACATTTTTTTCAAGTGAATTATATCCAGGTGTCCAATAAAAGGTAAATTGGCAGAACACTACTCCAACTTCAAATACTACTACATCCCCCAACGCCTGGGATCCAAATTTGTCACGAAAAAGAGAAACAAACAATCTCAAACAGTAGATACTACTAATTTCCTAGACATGCTTGTAGAAATTGGTGTTTTCAAAAGGCACTACTTTTATCTGGGTATACCAGTAAAAAACATTATCTAAGAGATGCGTCTGTCTGAGAGTATCAAGAACATGACATGAAGCCATGTAAAGTGAAACAAGATGTAAACCACTGATCTCTGTATGAGACAGATAGAACAAAAACTCATTAATGAGATGATCACCAGCACTCATCGGCTACCAGTATAATTTGCTGGTTACTATGAACAACTTGAAAGTTACACAAATTCTAAAGTCACAGGTTGTCAGATACATTTTTGTCAAATAAACAGAAACAAGCTAGCAAAAAAGTCATGTCTTTAGTGTTATCAAGCATGGACTTTGTCACCCCATTTATCTTATGGGGATGCCGCTACTGTCAATACTATACAAATAACTGTATTTGGATGGGGATGCCGCTACTGTCAATACTATACAAATAACTGTATTTGGATGGGGATGCCGCTACTGTCAATACTATACAAATAACTGTATTTGGAAAATATATTTTTAAAAAATTACCTGCATTCTCCATCATCAGTTTTGAGCACAAACTCACTTTGAGGAAGAAATCCTTTCAAGACCTGCACCTGAGTTGGGATAAACTGGTATAGCTACACAGAAATGGAAGGCCATATGCTAATTTACATGGGCTGAAAGTATGGCCATTAATTCATGTCTATAGGATTGGAAGCTGCCAGCAGTAGGTGAGCCTCTTCTCCCTAGGTCAATAAAGCAAATGCTCAGATCAGGTCTAAGAATTTCTGATGCTTTGAAGTGGTGGATGCCTGGTCTCTTGGCAGGCAAGTTATTGTGTGAACAACACTGCAAGTACCAGCCAGAAGCTAAGCATAAACCTTCTGTGAATGGTGACTACTGATGTCTAGAAATACATTTTTCTTAACTTTTCATAAAACAGCTTTTAACTGATATTTTTAAGGGCTTCTAGAGATGCAGCTACCTTTTGTTCAAGAACCTAAGTATGATGTCAGCATTACTCAATAGCTGAGAAGCACCATTGCTCTTATGCAGAGGGGCATTATTCAGTAGATGATGAAGAGCAACCCAAACCACATCTTTCTTAATTCAAACACAGACTTGATTTGAATGCGTACTTTACTAGCTGTTGCCACCCAAATCTTTGACCAATCAAGCATCCCATACAACATACTCATGTGCATACTGAAACTAGGAGATGCTGCCAAAGCGTTAAGCAGCCTACAGAGAAGGGCGGGGAGGGAGGAATGTGCTTCTACTTCCTGTTCTTGGGCAGAGGAGACTGAGAAACATGTTCATAGTCCAGGGGTTAGTCCAGAACCAGAAGGTTTAATCTACCTGTGCTTCCACTCTGGCCGTAACAACTTTGTTATTTATTTTAAAAGGGAGTTAAAAAGATAAATTAAATGTTATTACTCAAAGGCCAAGATTCCAGGGATAGGAAACTGAAATATTATCTGAGATGTTAAGAGCTAAAGACATGCTCTGCGACAGCGGGGCAACGTTTTACCAAGTTTGGCAGTAGAGCCTCCTCCCTTCTTTCCCTCAGGCTTTTGCTTAATTTAGACACTATCACAAGGAAGGGCTGTTTGCCCAGAGGTTTTCACTGTGTATTTGTTGGGGACTTTTGTTTGTTTGTTTGTTCATCCACATGGCTTACTGCCAGCTTATGAAAACTACAAGCCTATCATCAGGAGTTCACCCTGTCTGAGAGAGGAAAAACAACAGTTAGAAGTCGACCCGATTCCATACCTTTAAAATGTCACAGAATAGAACACACATAAAAGAGTCCTTCCAGTAACATTGTGACGCTCCCCAGTTTCAGCCATGGATTATAATGAAGCATCAGTTTCTACAAGTAATTGGTAGAGGTTTGTCTTGACATGGACAACCCAGTACAGAAACATCAAGGTCTTGTATTTGCGTAAGCGGAACTCCCCTGCAGGTTTGCTCTTCCAGAATGACTGACACTATTCCTCAAACAGAACTCCTTTCTGACCCCTATCAGACAGGTTTTTTCAAACTTTTTCAGGGTATACTGCACTCAAACATAGGGAAAACAACAACAAAAAAAACCAACCAAACAAAAAAAACCGCATCATCTTGAGCTGTACTAAGATGAGCAAAAAGGATTCCCTGGAAATAGTAAACCCTACTTCATACAGTTAATGTTCCCAGTGATGCCCATGGATGGCTTGGATGCAGCCAGAAAGGATCAGGCTCATCAACTGGAGATGGGGCAAGAGAGAAGAACACTGGGTCAAATCCCAGCTGGTGTAAATCACTGTAACTCCACACAAGTCAGCAGGGTTGTGCCAATTCAAGCCAGCTGCAGATCTAACTCACAGTGTGCTCTGCAAGTTTTTCAACTCTTCAGGGCTCTGCTCTGTTTAAACATTCACAACACCCACCAAAATTAATGAGAACTCTGTGTGCAGAACGCTATTGTTATTTCTTTTTAAATATTTGGGAGGTGCTCAGACTGTGATAATGAGTGTCATATATTAGAACCCAGACAGAATGGTATTGAATCATCAGACCCTTAAGTGGGACAGGTTGTTAATCTTTTCCTTGGGAGAGTATTTCAATTTTTGCCTTGGCAAATGACGAATCATCATTAATAGATGTTGGGGATCTACCTTTGCCAAGTCCCAGACAAAGTGTGTTTTTCCATTTGCCTTGGGCTTGTATAAGCTTGCCTAAGGAGGCCAGCCTTGCAGTTTGAGAAACACTGCTAGCAGCCATCATACCCTCATTCCCAGCTAAATTAAACCCTATTATGCTGTAATTAACCTTGCCTAACTTGTTCTGAGTTACAACAGTAGGTAAAAAGCATGCTTTTCCTAGGCTGTCTCCAAGAATCGTTTTTACATATCAGGCTTGCCTAGTCTTCAATTATTTCTCCTGGAAGCTCTTCTTCTGATCACAGCTCGATTGCAAGCAACATCAGAACTCTTCTTGACTTAGTGAGGCTAGAATTACCTGCAAATATACTCATGCACCACGTGTTCATGCCAGATGGTGTATTTTTGACAAAAACAATACCACAGAAGTGATGGTAAGAAAACATATATACACCTTGTTGGTTTTTAAAGTTTAAAACATATACACATGCAGGTTCACTAAGTTTCCCTGGTCAAATTTAAAGCAGTAGAATTCCATTTTATGAATTAGTCTGTTGCCTGTTCTATGCAAGTTTGGTTTTTTGCTTGTTTGCTAAAACCACCACTTTTCCAGTTCCATTCGATAGCTGGGATAAGAAGAATGAGCACGAAGTAGGAAGACCTTCTCATTTACAAAGCTACACTTCTACAAGAAAAATAATTTTTTTGAAGTATTGCCATTTCCAGATTATTTTTTTCCTCCTCTTTTTAAAGACCCCAAATTCTTCAGCTGTATTCTGAAAAAATACAGCATTTTGGATAAGGTCGATCCAACTTGATTAAGTCCACGGGCCAGCAAACCAGGCCATCAATGCAACAGTCTTAAAACCAGACACCCACTGATGTGCTTCTGATGAAGACAGGACAGAAAAGTCCGGATAATCCTCTAACTGCCTGCAATAGGCATATACATGGAAAATACACTATAAAACAGCACAGCATAAAGGCTACACTGTCCTAAATAAAAGGGCACTCAAAAAACCCCATGCTGTTACTGAGTATATTGCATATATGACCAGAGAGGTGGGAAGCCTCTTAAGAATGCAGCCTAGAGAGTCAAAGGCAGTCTCATTGTTTTTTCTTTTTTTAACCTGTGCATATGCATATATGGGGGGAAATAAAGGCGAGAATAAATGGGTTACGTACTAAGCGTTGCAGCTTCCCACAAACACGGGCAGCAGAAGTTATCCTACCTGTTCCTTTTCAGATACTTAACTCCTCAGTTCCCACAGTACATGAAGCAACTTTAAGCGCTTGCACCGACATTACTCCTATGCCGCCCCGTGAGCGGGTACTACGGCAAGCGGCGGGTCCGTCAGTCCGGCCCGGCCACCGCCCCCTTGTCCTCGCCTCCCGGCCCTGGCAGCTCCCGCCGGCCCCGGGGCCGCACCCCTCCCTGCGTCCGGCCCGGCGAGTCCCCCGCTGTGGCCGGGACCCGGGCCCGTCTCTGCCGCCGGTGCTTCTGGTCTCCGGCGGCGCCAGAGGGCTCGCTCGTCCGTCGCTGCCGGCCCGATGCCGGGGCCTCCCTGGTCAAGTGGTCCTAAACATTTCACAATTATGATAGAGAACTGTTGAACTGTTAAGAACCACTGCACCAAGGAGGCTGAGGAGCCGCGGTCCGTGGGGGAGCGGGGCGGGGGACGCGCTTCCCACTCGCTTCTGGCCCGAGCTTGCCTCTTCCTTTCGCCACGGCTGACCTGGGGACGAGACAAAACACGCGGGGCTGGCGGGCGGGCTGGCGACCTCAGCGCCGCGGGGAGAGCGCCCTTCCCTCCCCGCCAGCCCAGCCGCCCTCGGCATACTCCTCTCTCAGCGCCGCCACTTACTCATGGCCACCGTCCCGCGAACATCCCCCTGGCCTTGCACTGGGGTTTTGAAAGCTTGAAGGCAACAAGCTTTCTTTAAAAGGAAAAATATAAACAATGAAAGAAAAAAGTCTAAAAAGATTTAAAAAAAAAAAAGGGGGGGGGGGGGGAAGAAGAAAATCCCCAGCCACGCTCCTCCGGGACCCAGCTCGGGGCATACTGAACTCGGCGGCCAACCACGGCCACCCCTCTGCCGCGGCTCGCCGTGCGGGGCCCTTTTATATTCGCGCGGGTACCTCGCGGTGGATGAGCCGTCCCCTGCCGCGGCAGCCAGGAATGCAGCCCTCGCCCCTGACACGACCAGTTTTTCCGGGCTGCCTTCGCACTGACGGGGCGGTTTTGTTTCCAGCCATCATTTGGGACGGCCAAACGTCAGCAGGTAGAAAAGGACAAACCTGTTCCAAGGCGGCGCGTTTCCTCCCGCCCGCCCTTCTGCCCTCCGCCCTGTCACCGGGGGGAAACCGCTCGACAGGTTTCGCCGAAGCTGGAGGTGGCTCCGGGAGGTGAGTAAGAGACTCCACCCTGCGCCCTCCTGACAGGAGCAGCCTGCTCTCGGCACTCTCCCGGCTCCCCTCGCCTGGCTGCCAGCCGTAAAAAAAAACCAAAACAACAAAACAACACAAAAAAGGGCCTAAACCGTCACGTTCTCCCGGGGATTTCGTCGCCGCAGCGTGAGCGCCTGCCTTGGCCCGGGCTCCGCGCTTGTTATGGTGTCGCGCCTGGCGAGGGAGACCGCCTCCCCCCTTGCCTGCCGCGGGGCAGGCCTGAGGCGAAGAGGCCCGGTCTCGCGCCTCCCACCGCGGTGCTCCGAGCCGCGGCTTTCCTCCTTCCCCACCGGGCAGTATTCACAGAGGGGCAGGGGGCTGCCTGCAGAAGGCGAAGTGCGAAAGCCCCTTGAACATCCCTGCATGGGCAGGCGCCGTTGGTGCGGGCTGCCCTGCCCTCCAGAAGTTAACACAGCATACCCTGCTTCAGCCCCGGAGGCATTCACTGCAGCTGTGCTCCTCTGAGTGTGCTTTGGGGTGACCCACAGTATGCAGGGGGGCTGCGTTTGCACCGTCTTCCCCCACTCTCCCCACAGCCCTGCTTTGGGAAGCACCATGCCTTTTCAGCCTCGCCTTCTGCTGCCAAACGTTCCTGACCTTGAGAAGATCATGCTACTCGGTTTCAGAAAAGCAGAACTAAGAAACCAGTACTGTGAAATGTGAAAAAGGGCCTGATTTTCAGAGGTGGTGGGCAGCCTACAGGGAGGACGTCCTGAACTCCCAAAAATCGGGCCACTTGCTCGTTGTCACACCCTTAGCTGTGATTCAGGGTGCAGCCATTTCTGAGTTTGAATTTCTTCAGTTTTACTCTCAATTTTACTCTCTTAATCGAATGAAACCTAATTCACCTAGGTTTCCAAGCTGTGTTGTTGGGTGAGCTAGGTGGCCTTCACGCCCTGCCACCTCAGGATGGGGTTTATAGTAACCCAACAGCAGGCTTTCCCGTGGTGGCAGCAGGGATGCTGGTCGGTGGTGGTGCTTAGCTGCCTGTGTTGCCTGACCACATGCTGCTTTTGCCAGCCAGCCCAGCAGACACCATTCAAAAAGTTGTGGATGGTAAACGCTGCTCTGCCAGTGACTCAGCTTACGGCCTTGGCCAAGTCACTTCACCACACCTTGAGAGGGAGATAATGCTTACCTACCTCATCTTATGAGGCTTCACTAATGTTTATATAGTGCTTTGAACGTTTGAAGAGCTAAGTGCTGTGTATGAATTTTGGTGCTGCAGATCCTATGATCTTTGGCTCTTTAAAAATATATATGAGACTCAAGCTGATCCTGGAGGAAATGCTCAGGCATCACAGAGGAGCAGGAGGGAGAAGCCCTTGTGGCTGTGCAGCAGCTGATCCAGCATGGCTCATGTGAATGTGGTGTTAGCACCAGAAGCAGGAGCAGACAGGTTGCTCTAGGAGCCTATGCAAACCCCATGCTGAGGAAGCTCCCTGGATACAGGCTGGAGGCATTTTAGCCTTTTGGTAAAACCAGCTATGGTTCTTCTGCTCTGCCCTGTCAGACTCAAATCCAGAAGTTAATTTTGTGCCTTCTTCCATGTAGTCCAATCTGTAGGGATTTTCTGAACCTTCTCATTCTTTTGAAAGGATGTTTGCTTGCCTTGGGTAGAGGAGGGTTCACTGTTCGTTAATTCAAAGGGGACCTCTGTCATTGGCATCAGTGGAAATCGGTGGAAGCAAGGCTGCTCTTTACTCCCTGTAAGAAGAGTCATTTGGTTTATGACACAGTGTCCTAGGTCTCCTACTCCTGCCAGCGGTGTACACAACAGGCTGTGCATGGTCGCATAAGCTATGTTTTATATACTGCCAACTCACACCTGCCCCTGACAAACACAAACCCACACCCATGGCTCCACAATACCACTCAGCTTAATAATAACCTGACTGTCCATACTGACTGGGTGCAAAAGCTCTTTCTAGCTAAACCAGTCAGAACCTACTACTGCACTGGTGAGATATATAATCCCCCAGCATCCCATCGCTGTTCCCATCCAGGTTCAGACATACATGGCTGATGGCCCCCAAGAGGGACTTTGAGCCCTAAGTGGGGAACTGCCTGGGGCAGCCAAGGGGAACTGTGGTGCAAAAACCTGTATGAGGTTTAGGCAGGATGAAACATCATCTGGTTTGGATATTTATTTTTTTTTTAATAGGTGTTGGTGGGTTTACTGATTGAATATTTAAGGGATTAAATTTTTTGTCTGTTTTTTTTTTTCTTTCCAGGGAAGAACATAATAATACAGACTATAATAATATAGAATACAAGTCTGTTGTGTTTCTTTGTAAGGGGTATGTAAGGGGTGGCGGGACTGAACTTTACTGGCTTAACGGGATCCACCTAGTCAATGTATAAATAATTCCCTTAGAATTTCATTAGCATGAAAAATGGTTTGTTTTTTTTTTAGTAACTCACATGTTAGAGAGCAGAGAGCAGTGTGAAAATGTACTCATATACTCCCAGTTATAAAAGTAAGAAAGTTAACATCCTGCTACCTCCCTTAGCTATGTAGAGTCTCAGAGAGGACGCTGAAGGCCTTGAAAGGCAGAAGTGGACGTATAGCACTATGCAAGGGATAAGCCATGTATTAATTGTATTTCTTCTGTGAAAGTACAAAAGGTGATTGAAGCGTTAAAATAGAATTGGTTCTGAACTGTAGAGAGGGGAAAATTTAGTTGTATCAGAAGGAATAGTAATTAGTCCTTAATTTCTATTAATGGTTAAAGTAGTATTGCTTATATTGTACTCTTTTCAGCTGCACGTATGTGACTGCAGTAGTTCCATGCTTGGCTTTTAAGGGGTCATGGTGCAATAAATGGTCCTGTTAGGCAAGCAGCAGGTGTATCTCCCATGCATTTGCAGTCCAGGGGCACAAACACAGAGAAAAGGACTACGCTACCCATGGGTGTGGACTCATCACATTGGATACTGAGAGCTCTCTCTGACTGCACTGACACTCCTGAAACCTGGAGGAGCAGCACACTGTAACATGGAACATGGTGGCTTGAGCGCCTTGTACAGCAGGCAGAGTTTTCTTGGAAGGGGAAGCAAATACTAATCAGCTGATAATGTCAGAGGGCAACACAAAAGGAGACATAAAGCCAAGGGCGACTGTAAGAGACAGAGAGCTGGCCTGGGAGGAAACAAAGATGAAGGGTAAGCTTGTGGGAGGACATAAAAGGGTGTGATGTTTGCATGGCAGAACATGGAAGATCATGAACATTCTGGCAATGACAGGAAGTCAATATTTTAAGGAGGTTCTGTTTTGAAAAAATGTTGGTGAAAAATTACTGGGAGGTGCCATCATTATTATCTCTATCAATATCCTGACATTTTGGGGGAAAAAGTCCCAGTACCTTCATGCCAGTACTTTATTCCACAGGTAATGTCATGGAAGGGCATAGGACAACCCAAAATACTGTTCCTTGCACTACAACATCTTTTAGAGTACATTTCCAAGCTTAAATCCAGCACACAAAGCCTGGATACGGAGTTTACTATTTCTCAGCCTGTGGTTTTTATCTTCCTCACCATTTCCCTACCAATCTGGTATTCTTGCTCACCTAAAATTCAGTTGGAAATTTCTCAAGCAAAGAGCCGGGGTCTGACATATTCTGTAAAGTACTTGTCATATTATTGGACCTGGTAAACTTAAAAAACTCTGTGCAAGTGGATTTTCTCCCACTCAGGAAAATCAGCATTCCATATGTTCATAGCAAACACTGATGGGGCAACTTCTTGTTTACTTTAGTTGGTTCAAACTCATTTGTCAATAGAGCAGCCCACTACATGTCACATGTGAGCATAATAACAACTTGATAGTGACTTGTTTTGCAGTACTAAACACCTTGAGAGATGGCCTAATGCTTCCTCATAAATAATGATTACTGCCTAAATAACGTCAAGGATTTATAGAGGAATTAGATGGGTAGGATGTTTTTCCAATTAAGAATTTTAGAAGGATTGGGGGTTTGCCATCCAGTAGTTAAATTAATATAGACATGCTACAAATTAAAAGAGGGGATAACAGCTTCAGGTGAAGCTATGAATTCACATTTTATTGGAAAATGCCCCAATGTATGCACAAAATTTTGATTAAATTCAAAATTACCAGTTTAGCAGGAGAGGAGTTTGTATCTCATGTGCTTTATCTAAACAGACAGTTCGTTGTCCCTGAGCACTACAGAGGTTACCTACCAATATAGTGTGTAATACTGCTCTTTGCCATTTTCCTTGTTCTGATTTAACATCTTGTTCACTCCAGAAGTTAACTGTGTAAATTACATCATACAAATTAATGTACATTCTTCCCTTTTGGGAGAATTTTTCAAGCAAAGCTTTGTCTGTATACAGCGAGCAGTAAATAGTACAAATTCTACTTCAGATTTTTTATTTAATTGTTAAATCTTTTAATTACAAGTCTAGAATAAGGGGACCACAGGGCTTTGCAGGCTGGATCAGTGGGTACAATTACCTGTGCATCAGTAGTTTTTAAAATAAAGGTATGAAAAACAATCCTTGTGTTGCAGAGATGGCACATGAGCTGTCAAGCAGATTGTCCTGGGAGATCTGTGAGACTCTGAATGAAGAGCTAGGTATTAAGGAGAAGCTTTAACTCTGGCCATCGGAGCCCTAAAAAACCGTAGGAGAAGCATACTGCAAAACAATGAGGAGGTACTTCTGCAGTCCCAGTGTAGATTATACTTTGTCATGACACCCCACTGGAAGCTTAGAAGCCACGACAGTGCCATTGAGATGACAGTTGGAGATGTATGTGTGAGAAATGGAATCCACTGAGTCCTGTCTTGCAATCAACTCTGGATAAACAATCTCTGTATCATTTTTACCAAATTTCAGGGAAGTTTGGTCTCATGGTTACTTGCTTTTTATCTCATCACAACCAATTCTCCTTTCTCCTCTTTTCTTTTTTTTTTTCTTTCTTCATAAAAATACGAATTAAATAGCTAGCGAACACAATTTTGACATTACCAGTGATTTTGAATGCCTCACTTCCCAGGTGCCGGACTCTGTAAGAGATTTGACTCTCACAAAATGCCTGCCACCGTTTATTCTACCATTACGTTTCAGGTTATACCCTGGAAGCTGACACTTGAAATCAGTATTTTTTTCTGAACATTTGCCAACCAATTCATATGTAAGGTTAGCTGCTGTACACTAAGTGTGCTTTAATATCTTTGTAATTGCAATGCTTAATTGCGATAGCCATCAAAAAACTTGTACCGACTTTATTTTGTACATTCACCAACCAGCTGTTTTTTCAGAGTCAGCAGGATTACGTGTCCCGTCCCATAAAGCCATCAGAGAGGAAGTAGTTACTTTGATTTGACCATCTTTTGAGATTTCGTAGGTATTTGCTGGTTCAAGGCACTGAAGATACAAAGTGTGAATTTCTACTGAAGTAACATGGTAATTTTTAGCAACATCTCGTATTTCTGGTTTTATGTCCTTGAATGTAGAACTTTCCAAACAAGGGGTAATGGGTTAAAAAAACAGGGGAAGTTTAGACTGGATATAAGGAAGAAGTTCTTTACTGTGAGGGTGGCGAGGCACTGGAATGGCTTGCCCAAGGAAGCTGTGAATGCTCCATTCTTGGTGGTGTTCAAGGCCAGGTTGGACAGAGCCTTGGGTGATATGGTTTAGTGTGAGGTGTCCCTGCTCATAGCAGGGGGGTTGGAACTAGATGATCTTAAGGTCCTTTTCAACCCTAACTATTCTATGATTCTACTCTATTAGTGGTGAATGGTGACATAGCTGTGGGCAGAGAGCTTGGTCAAAGTGGTCCAAGTAAATTAAACTGACTTATTTCACATCACAGTCTTGTGAGTCAGCAGAGATAACAGGTACTCGTATTTGTCTTGCAGCTCCGGAGCTGTACGGGATTCAGCAGAGATCTCTGCTGGATGTGGATGTCTTGCCTCAAGGGTGCTAGGAATCATGTCACCTAAAAATGACCCTTAAGTGGAAATCAGAAATTCAGAGGTGCTACAGAAATAATTTGATGCATTGAAATCCCACTTTTACTGAGCCTTGGTCACAAAGATCCACGGCAAAACATACCTAGGAAGGAAGCCACACACCCTGAAAGATGCAAATGTAGTTATTCATGCACAGGCATCAACATCACAGAATCTCCCCAGCACAGCAGCTTCCTGCATATGACACGATTAATTTACAACTCTCTGTTCTAATTGTGATAACTCCTTATCTCTCAGCAGAAGATTGCCATTAAGATTCCTTTTTCTTTACCCTGAAATTCTTTTCTTTGCTATATGTGACTACTGCTACTGAATTGCCAGGATTGTCGTTACCTTTCTATGCTAGTAAATAATCATTTATGTCAAACAATTGGAAATCAAGGTGTAGAAATAACTACCTGATGTAAAAAAAACCCATTATTGTTGTTCTTTTGTCCCTTTCTTACCACCTTTCACTGTGTGGAGTCTCATCTAATTTCATTTGTAAGCTCTTAAAACCAAGGTCTGTGACTGTTCAACACCAAGCACAAGAGCCTAATAGGATCTATGACAGTGGCACTAGAGAAGAAACACATTTATTGTGCACATAAACATGTAATTAATGGAGCTTAGCTGTACTTGGAAATGCTGCACACACTACTTAACAGGCAGTTCTGGCCAGGTGACATCTCCCCTGGCCACTGTTCTTCTGGTCGCATTTTGAAGCTGAGAACATGTGAAGGAACATTTTGACTTGAGAGAGTGATTATTTACTTCTGTGATATTTATTGCAACTGCAAGACAGAGAATGATCTCAGCCTCTTCCTGGCTTGTTGTGCAACAAGCCACACATCAGGTCGCATGCTGCCGAAGCCTGGCAGTGCCTGTGCATGGACTGCCTGTGCCTGCAGAGCGAAGCTCCAGGATGTTGGTTGGCACCTTCCCATGGATTTGGCTGATGTCTCCCTCAAGGTGTGCAGCATCCTGGAACAGGAGGGGGGTACCAGTGTGGAGCTCAAAACTCTGGTGGGAGTGCACAAGATATGCACCAGCTAAGCATGCCCAAACATGCATGCCTCAGCAGGGCTGGTGAGGGGGAAAGGGGTGCTGCCTCTTCCCTGCCAATGCAGTCGTCAGGGAGTCATGGTCCCCATATGTTATATCCTCCTGTTACTCGTATCCTTATTGGCTCCTGTCAGTAGCAATTTTGGTCAAACGTCAACATAGATTTAGACATCAAGGCCCAAATCCTTTGACCATGAGATTTGTATCAACTCTTCCAAATGGAGCTACATTAAGTAGTACTATTTTGTGTGGTTTAGGCTTGACATATTTTGATGCTATGATTCATGATACTTGTCTCAGCTACACTTCTGAGATGCAGGCTCCTGCCTCTTCCCATTCAGCTGATCACAGGTAAACAAATGTATGTATGTATAATGAAGTTTCTAAAGTAATTTTCAGGTAGACACTTTGCACAAATAATAAATCTGGTGGTACCAGATTTTATTCTGACTCATGAACTATCTAAGATGGCAATATTTGAGTCCCACAGATTCATTTATACGGTTTAGTGAAGTATCTTACATATATTACAAGCTTTCTATATTAGTAGCTTTTCTAAGAGTCACTAAAATTAAAGTATTTTTATAACCATGCAGTCAAGTACCACAGTGTCATAAAGCACTGTTAAACAGGGGAAGTTTAGATTGGATATAAGGAAGAAGTTCTTTACTGTAAGGGTGTCGAAGCACTGGAATGGCTTGCCCAGGGAAGTTGTGAATGCTCCATCCCTCGTGGTGTTCAAGGCCAGGTTGGACAGAGCCTTGGGTGACATGGTTTAGTGGGAGGAGTCCCTGCCCATGGCAGGGGGGTGGGAACTAGATGATCTTAAGGTCCTTTCCAACCCTAACTATTCTATGACTCTATGAATCATGGAAAGACTAGTCTTACAAGTCTAGAAGATGATTATACTGCTGATAAGGTCCACTTGGGAAACACAAATGTATCAGCAATACTTGTGAAGACATATCCTGAGCACATTTGATCCGTTTTTTAGAATTTCCTGTTTTCACCCATCATACAATTACTTCAGGTTTCCCTTGGTGATCTAACAAATTGTGATGCTGGAAACTAAAAGCATTTTATTTCCTGCAGTGCTGTGGGTGGTCTTGTGCAGCGATCAGCACAGGCACCTGGAGAGGGGGATTACACCTATGGTTGAATTCGATCATGTTAATGGTCCATTATATATTGTGTATAAGTGAAATATGGGTGTGCTTTGTCTTCTACATACAAGGGATACACTTCCCTCCTTAGTCATTTCATTACTTGAACCCATCTTAAAAATGGAGGAATCTTCCAACTAGATCACAATCTTTTTTGGAAGAAGCCCAGTATATCACACCATTCAGAAGACTGCAAAGAAAGAAACTTTTGATTCAAGGAGGGGTTTAGTTCCAAATGAGAGATTACATTATCACTCATTACTGAACACCAGAATCTTTGCATGAGACAACTAATATATACTGTAATATAGTAATTCTGAGTTAAGATCTAGCAGAACTGAAGTTATTAGCAATTTAAGAAAGATGAGCAGATACTGAAACCTTGCTGAACAACTGATTTAATTCAGCAAGTACTGATCATACACAGTCAATATATCAGTGGGTCAGCCAGCCCTGACAGATGTTAACAGTCTACTAAGATGGCATACAGTAAGGAAGCAAGCACATGCTGATTTTTCAAATAATAAAGAGTGCCCTTCCATCACAAAAGTTTTGTAAGAGAATCTCTGAATAGAAACTTAAATGTTTTCAGACATCAGTAAAAAAGAAAGTGAGTGCATTCAGGAAAGAAAAGCTGTAACTCAAATCAGACAGGAACTTGGACACGTTTAATTGGGGAAATCTCTGCTTTCTGCAGTGTTGGAGAAGTGCTGACATAGGCCAAGTCCCTATCCCTTGGCAGTATTAGCTGGATCATTAGGAAAAAGAAACAAAGTGGAAGCTGGGTGTTGTCTTTCCAGTGAAGAAAGCTGTAGAACTGATGTAATGTTTGATTTTCACAGTAGGCATTCATAGCATCTCCTCCATGGAGAGGCAGCAGAGGCTCCAGAACCAGCATTTATTCCCAGAACATCACTGCAACTTTAAAGATTCAACACTGGAAACAAATCCAATATTTGCACAGCAGCTATGAATCTCATATTACTGATTTTGCCTTTACGCTGTTCTGTAGTCACTGCTGAAATTGCATGGAACAGGATGGTCACGGATCTGCAGCAGCCTCTCTGACACTGACACACTAAGCAGGCTCTCAGGAGCTTGTGCACTCTCCTGGCATGGCATTTCACATGATGGGGATTTTGCAGGACAAGGAAGGCTACAGCCGGAACATTTGCATTACTAGACTGAGGCTGGAAAAAAAATGGAGCTTCTATTGTTCCCTAACAGAAACTGAAATGTCATCTTTATGTTCTAATAAAACTGATACTAAAAAATATCACAAACCTTTCTGCACCAAAAAAATACAAAACTCACTTTATCCAGCTTTTACCATGCTATACCAGTGTGTACTGCATATAAAATACCAAGCACAGAGCTGCAGATGATCCTTGCAAGTGTGTGCTAGACGTAACAAACTATAATTGGATCTAGCTATGAAAGGGTACATGGACATTATGGGTGATTGGAGTTAAAGCTGTTACAGAAGTTACGAAATGCACCCACAGCTAGTCCCAGCAACAGTAATGTCTCTGTATGGCTCCTTAACCTGCAAGCCTTTACTGAGCAGAAGATTGCTGGATAAAAAGAAGAGTGTATTTCATCTTTTCAGGAATAATCTGAAGGAGAAAAATCAGAATGTTTGAAAAAAATTAAGATACCCCTAGAATATCTAGCATACTTTAATGAAAGACACTCAGCTGCCTACAGTAACCAAAACAAATAGGTAGAAAAACACAGGTACAATTTTAATTCCTTACTAATATTTTGTTTTGACCAATAACTATGTAAAGATTAAGGATTACTACACACAAATAGATTCATCATAAGACTGGAAGTTATCATCAACAGTATAATTATGATTATTAATTCCACTGCATGGAGCAAAGGGTGTAATGGACAAACAAGACAAACAGAAGATCTCAAAAACATTATTGACATTTGTCCCCAGCACTGAATCAAGAGCTGAAGTTTCTGGCCTCAACTGGGTGATTCTTATCACTTTTTAAATCACAGCACCCTATACACAATTTCTCTTAACACTTGGAGACTGCTAACAGTTCTTGAATGGAATTTTGATATTTATAAAAGAAGTCCAGTTCCTTCTCAGATAAATGTTGAATTTGCATTCATGCATTTTCTATTAAAAACATTTGTTTGATACTGGTCTATTTATAAGCAAATTGCAAATTTTCTAGAAAGTTGCAGGAACACTAACTTATGCAAGGTAACATATGAAAAAGATATACATTTCTGCAACGGTTTGTCAGAAAGAAGCTAATATTGCTTTAGTCTCACTTTAAACATGACCCACACCAGTTCATTTTAGCTTTATGAGCTTCTAGCTAGAAGTTGGCTTTTATGGATCACGTTTCTAAATGTTATCCTTCCTGTCTTTACCTGGCTCATATGCAGGAAGAAAATGGTTGCCTGTTTTCTTCTTTCTCCTTCAGTTTTACTGTTGAGACCTATATTTCAGTAATTCACACTAGAATATCATTCTCTGGTCAAAACAAAAAGGAAGTATGTTTTGTACTTTAGACAGATGTCATATCTTAGAAACGTAAGAACGTTATTGTTAGAAAATTTTCTGTAGATCAGATGAGCCTTTATTGAAAAGTATAAGGAAAATATTGATGCTTCTGCATATGTTGCAGTCAGTCATTCTGGTACAGAAATAAAGAATGGACAAGTGATTGCATTTGAGAATCATTAAAAAAGAAGAAAATATTGCAATCCCAAGAAAGTCACTTGCAGAGAAGTTTATTAAGGGATTTATTAGTTCAGTGTATCAACTTTTATACTACTGACTAGGGAAGAGTTAAGACAGTATATCTAAATTCCATATGAAGAAGAGTCTGGGCCTGTTTTTTCTGATCATCGAAGTTTTCACAAACACTACTTTGTTACCTACATCACCTTTATGTATTTATAGGCAAGACACAAAAAAGGTGGAGAATTTGAAGCCTGATTTTTGATGTTAGATCTCATTTACTTAATACCGTATTCATTTTATTCAATCTAAAGCATGTTTATTGCTACGTAACATCAATTATTTAATGAGACAGTATAGTAATTTTTGTGCCCGTAGTGAAGAGTTACACTACTCTTCACATCAAAAAATATCAGGCAGTTTTATAGTATTGTTTTGTGTTTAAATGGAGCATATACAGTGTCTCCTCAGACTACAAGCATAGTACCTTGTTTTTTGGGGATCTAAAATGCAACATACCCTGGCAATCTTTTAATACTGGCAGGTTCAGCAAGTACTCCATGCAGCTTTTCTCCATGACAAGAATAGCTGTGGGAAGCTTGAAGAGTATAAAGAGGAAAAAGAAAAAAACTATCTGCACTTCAAAGATTCCCTTCAGATGAAGCAGATAGAAAATCCACATAGATTACTGTAGCAGCTGTATGTGAAATTAAGAAGTTGCCATCTCCAATATATGCATTTGCCTGAAGTATTCTCTATGTTTACATATTGTAGGGTGGACTCAGCTGTAAAGACATGTATTGTTTTTTTCCTTTGGTCTGAAAGTGTTAGGACTTTAAATCTGGGGTCTGTTAATACTGAGATCACATTTACAGTCCAAAGAATTACGTGTCCAGCATGTAGCAATCTTGATTATATTCCAGTCAGGATGTGGGAAAGATGCTATTAGAAACAAAACAATCAATTCACTTAGATGGTCCCACAAACATGCTTTATGGCATCTGCCTCCTACTCATTTTAAGTGAGGTTTTATAGTGACACATTGGTGAAGATTAGTACACAACTGCAGGCAGATGCCCATGACTGATTCAATTGTTTGCACTGACACTCACAATTGCTGTAATTGCAACTGAAGTGATACAAGCCATTGCAAAAAACAAAGTGAAACCAACATTGTTCCTCAGAGATTTTATTAGCTGAAATCCAGAAATGCACGATCCACTGTTTTTAATTTGTATGTGTTTACCACAGCATTTCTGTTTGCTGAGCATGCAATACTGTCCTCACTGATTTAACATAAGAAGATTCAAAAGGCCTCTTTAAAACCAGAACTTGTACATAAATGCAATACCCAGGCTCACTTGTTTTAAAAACATTTCTTTTCAGGAAAAGTGATTAAAAGATAAAGCAGCAAATAATTTTTAGAAAATCAGTAAGAACTTAATGTGACCCTAAATAAAGGCTATTTCTAAGCTCTATAGTTTTCCTGTGTGCTTGAAGCACAGCTTCCACTGTTCCTTTCCTGTTTTCCTCCCATAACCATTTAACAGCATTAATGTCCAAAGCTGGTATTTCTGAAGAGGGTGACCATCTTCTAAAGCCTCTGGAGAAAGAGAAAATGGATGTTTAGAACTAGGCAGTATCCAAAACCTTCCCAAGAAGAGATTACCATGTAGCTTGCCAAGCAAGTTCTCACACAGTACTGAAGACTTCCTTCAGACTCCCTAAACTACTGGTGGCTCAGTCCACAAGAATTAAAAGGTGATCCATGAAGAACTCGAGGGTTTAACATTCACATTTGACATGTGGCAAGGTAGATATGAATGCAGCAAAAACTTTAACTAATTTTAATGTTAGTTTTATTAATGAGATCATCTCCTCCCAGTATTTAAATTGGGATTAGACTTGCCAATATTTGGGGAAAAATACCTAAATCAACAATGCATTGCATCAGAAAGGAGTTCTGAGAAACGAAAGGCAAGTGTTTTACATGTCTCCGGTAACAGAACAGCACAGCACAGCACTGGAGAAGGTCAAATGCCCGGACAAGTTTCCTATAGAGAGACTTGTCAGCTCTGATGCTTTGAACACGAGGCTCACACCCACCTCCCATGCACACAGCTAGGGAAGCACACCTTGTACGTTAGCTGCACAAAAGAGTCATGCTGCAAGTCTGTGTCAGAGACAACCAGGCAGCTACACCTAGGGTCTGGGTAAGAGAGAGGGCATAGCACTGCCCTGTTCTGTGCCAGGAGTGGAGGAGGCGGCAGAGCTCTCCACTGAAAGAGAGACTTCAGCAGTCTATGCATGTAGCACAACTACCTTCTGTCTGTTAAGAATCTGCCCCCCATTTCTCATGATGGTTGACGACATGATATATAGGGATGCTGGGGAGGGACTCTTCATTAGGGACTGTAGTGATAGGACAAGGGGTAACGGGTTCAAACTTAAAACAGGGGAAGTTTAGATTGAATATAAGGAAGATGTTCTTTCCTGTTAGGGTGGTGAGGCACTGGAATGGGTTGCCCAGGGAGGTTGTGAATGCTCCATCCCTGGCAGTGTTCAAGACCAGGTTGGACGAGGCCTTGGGTGATATGGTTTAGTGTGAGGTGTCCCTGCCCAGGGCAGGGGGGTTGGAACTAGATGATCTTAAGGTCCTTTCCAACCCTAACGATTCTATGATTCTGTGACATCAAGCTAGAAGATGGGCTGGTGTATGGCACTAAATTAGAAGCTAGAAGGAGAGCACTAGTGGAAATGCTGTAGATACCAGAGTCGCAATTCCTGAGCGGGAAGCTGTGCAGCCAAATGGCCATGATCACCTTGCAGGTCTACCGGAGAAGGGGCTGCTCCTGTGCTGGGGGCACAGCACCCTGAAAACCAGGCGTGGCAAACTGTCCAGTAAAAGGCATTTCCTCTCTAATGCAGGCAAGTCAACAGGCCAGTGGAACAAGACTGTTGCCCTTAGTAGTTTTATTTTGGTAGCTTTTACATTCCGAACCAAGTTTTGTGGAATGCACCACAAAAGAGCACTTCCAGGCTTAGGCAGAAAAAAGAATAAACATTAGCCCAACTCTACAAAGAAGGATTAAAGTAATCAGAGATGTATCAGAAACTAAGGCAGGAACAGCAGCTGAACCAGATGCCCCAGGGTGAACTAGGGCTTAAATACAAAATCCCACTTCATACATGTATATGCTGATCTGTGCATTTGAAAACAAGATCTTACCTTCTTTACTGTTTTTGTCTTAAGAAGTCAAGAACCTCCTTATGTCCTGTAGACTCTGCCTGTAAGTAGAAACACGAATAAATCCTGCCATCCTGTGCACCAGGACATGCAAATACTTACCTGTGGGAAGTAAGAATATGTTACCACAAAATAATTAAAATAAAATTTAAATTTTAATTCCTCTGACATAGATGAGAAAATTATGGCTCCAACAATTTATTACTTCAGAACAGCATCAGATTTGAGTTTGTAACAAACTCTAATCTGCTCTATACTCCACAAAGCAGTATTTACTTTTCCCAAGCTACTATTACCCGACAGAGTGCATTATTACTCACATAGCTAGCACACCATACAGAGGTACAGACGTATGCACACTTACTACTTGTAGGGGATTCCTGCCATCATAACCAGTTTGCTTCAGGTCTGCACCAGCTAGGTACCAGGCATACAGCCCATCCACATCGCCTTTAGCTGTAAGGCTGGAAAAAGAATAATTAATACCGGTTCTAAGTATTTCGAAGTGCTCCTGCATCCTGTCACTTAGCTCAGCGGGCAAAAGATGACCCAGAACAGGCTCAACATGGCTGCCAAGGTAGAGAGGTAAGCAAAGGAACACTATTACAACAGCTTTGAATAGCTGAGCAAGCAACACAGCATGATGAATCAGTTCCTTAAATTAATAGGGCTGTGCTATAAGTACTTACAACAGGCTGGTTTCACATAGTGGGTGTGACTATGACCAAAGGGGAAAAAAAAGTCATGTAGTTTCATATTTCACAACACAATATTTATCTCATGAAATGAGTTGGGGGGAGGGCAGTGGGTAAATCAAGATGCAGCTAAGTGAGAGCACAAGCAGATGTGCTAGCAATTAGCATGCCTTATATAAAACCACCAGAAACCCCCTTCACAAGCTTGCCTAATTATGTTTGCTATAAGAAGTTAGGACAGCACATTTATGTGATCTCATTCGGACAGTAACACAGTAACATTTTTTGAGATTTACAGGATAATTTGTAACATTTAAATGAGCAGCAAGCAAAAAAAATAGCTTTTTAAAGATGACCTCTATCTGCCATGTGTAACAAGTAATGTAAAAGATCAAAATTAATCACATAATGTACACCAGATTGTTTCTTCACACATCTGGTAGTCTCATCCATAATATTTAAGGTTCATTTTGAACTTTTATTTGGTAAAAGAATGGCTAACAGCCTGTGCATATGCAAAGGCATGATGGTCTGTACCAAGCCTGTAGACAGGCTGAACTGACAGCAAGACTGGGAGGAGTACATTCAGTTTTCTCAAGACACCAACATCTGTCAGGCTGCAGACCTGAGCTTGCTTTACGCTTGCAGATTGTGTCAGCAGAACCATAATCAAGTGAGGTTGAATCTCATTAAGAAAGGGGGATCACTCCCCAAACCTTACAAAGTTCAGAGTTTGCTGCCTTAAACAGTGCTCACTCTGGGGGGAAGGCATACTGCTGGCAGAAGGGATGGAAGATGGTGACAAACTCCTGGGTATGACAACCAAGCCAGGCAGACCTGGTAGAGAGTGGAGAAGACTGGAAGCTGCAAGGGGCAGACAGTCAGATAAGCTTTTGAAGGAAACCGTGAAAGCAGGGCTGCAACATTCACTTCTCTGCTAGGCTGAAATCACTTCTGTTGTTGATTAAATCTCTTAAGTACCTGAAAAAATGTTTTCAGGTGAGTGGAAGCCTCTAATTGCAGCAGTCTGAAGAGGAAGTCAGAAGCTTTTCTTTGCAGCAGTCCCAGAGGCTGGGCATGGAAGGGGAAAGCAAACAGTCTCTCTCTGTGTTCCTCCATGCAATCCCCCCCAACCCTGAGGAAGGGCAGACCTACAGCTGGGGGTCTCTGGGGAACAGGGAAGTGGCAGTGGGGTGCTAGAAGATTTAACAGTGCTTCAGTCTGACATCATGAAGAAAAGGATCAATAAATCCTTAATGAAAATTGCCATCACAAAAAAAGGCCCCTATAAAGAATAAGGAAACAGAAGCAGGCAAAGGAAGTCTAACAGAAAGCTCAGTGGGAAGTCCTTAAGGAAGCTGCAGGAAAAAATAACCATTACTAAAAAGTGCAAGCATTAGTAAAGCAAAGAAATTGCTTAGCAGCCACTTCTGGAGCACAAGAATTATCTTTAAATATAATGATGAGTCTCTTGATGTTAACACTGGAAGGTCCCAGAATTAAGGTAAAAACAAACAAAAAGCCTACCTACCACATGACAATTACAACCATCTCCAGCACTGGACAGGAAAGCACTGTGTGCCAAAGAGAAACTCATTGTTTAGCCAGGTCAAAGCAGAAACCACTGGGCGAAGACCAGCACATTTAGAAATACTACCAACCTACACAGCCGGACAGTTCAGCCAGGATCACTGTAAGCAACAAAACAACTACTGCACTTACTGAAAATTAACTGCCTAATAGCTCCCGCTCACAAAAGGCAATTTAACCCACATTGCCAGGGGTCAAAACTGTGAAGTGTTCTCCTGTGACATTAGAGCAATCCAGATACACAGAACTATCTTCAATTTTGCAGCAGTCATTTAGTGATCAAGTGAGAAATGTATTCTATGGGGACTGTGACCCAGAGAACAAAAAAGCGATGTAGCTTGCTACAAAATTCAGACAGCACTCTGAAGAAAAGATTCCTACCATTCACTAAATTGATTATAATCAAGAACACCACAGAAGATTTTCTCCAATTTCAGATCTCCGTAGTCAAGCCATACACATCTGTATTTCCTTTACACATTGTAAGTGTGCTTCATATCATCAACTATATACACAGGACTTCTCAACATATGCTATATGTATTTTTTCCAGATATTTATGCCAGCAATTCCAACTACAAGTGCATCCTCTAAGCAGCAAGTCCATCATTTTTATATCATGAAATGGAATAAAAATAACTTCAATATTCACTTATCAGGATGTTTAAAACCTGCTTTGTTGACAAAGAACTACCTCTCACATTTTACTGAACTCTGATCGCTTTTACAGCAGATAATTAGCAGGGATGCTGCCTATCAATACTCTTGCATTTAGGAAAAATTATTATGTTCCCACTTCACAGTTTCAGCACAGTACTGAGTACAGTGAAATGACACCTTGGGGTTCCCCTCCTGCCTCCTCAGGTACTAGGATTTCATCTTTCCCAAGGACACAGAGCTCTGATTTTTCAGCGATTCTCCTTTTTCAGTGTCTATATACAGCAATTAGGAAATACTTTCTTTGGGGAGGGGAGGGGTGTATCATCACGGTGACAGAAGAGAAAATAATCCCCTCCCCCTTTTTATAATAAAAATCCTAAAAAGGCAAGTTAAAAGTCCACCACAAGGCATGGTTTGTTCCATCCTGAACACACTTGAGCTTGTTGCTCTTAGCTAGTATCTCCATGTCTCAGTTAAGAAAAACAGACTTTTTTGAAAGATAGCAGGCATTAGAACTTGGTCCTAATTCCTCCAGAGGCTTATTTATCCTTCCTCCTCCAGCCTAACTGCCCAAGTTTATGTTAAATTGAAGAAGCATCTTATTCTGAAAGTTACAGTATCACAGTATCACAGTATGCTAGAGATTGGAAGGGACCTCAAAAGATCATCTAGTCCAATCCCCCTGCCGGAGCAGGAACACCTAGATAATGTTACACAGGAATGTGTCCAGGCGGGTTTTGAATGTCTCCAGGGAAGGAGACTCCACAACCTCCCTGGGCAGCCTGTTCCAGTGTTCCGTCACCCTCACTGAGAAGAAGTTTCTTCTCAAGTTTAAGTGGAACCTCTTGTGTTCCAGTTTGTACCCATTACCCCTTGTCCTATCATTGTTTGCCACTGAGTAGAGCCTGGCTCCATCCTCGTGACACTCCCCCTTTATATATTTATATACACTAATAAGGTCACCCCTCAGTCTCCTCTTCTCCAAACTATAGAGACCCAGCTCCCTCAGTCTTTCCTCATAAGGGAGATGCTCCACTCCCTTAATCATCTTAGTTGCCCTGCGCTGGACTCTCTCCAGCAGCTCCCTGTCCTTCTTGAACTGAGGGGCCCAGAACTGGACACAATATTCCAGATGGGGTCTCACCAGGGCAGAGTAGAGGGGAAGGAGGACCTCTCTTGACCTACTAACCACCCCCCTTCTAATACACCCCAGGATGCCATTGGCCTTCTTAGCCACAAGGGCACAGTGTTGGCTCATGGTCATCCTGTCATCCACTAGGACCCCCAGGTCCCTCTCCCCTACACTGCTCTCTAACAGGTCGTTTCCCAACCTATACTGGAACCTGGGGTTGTTCCTGCCCAGATGCAGGACTCTACACTTTCCCTTGTTATATTTCATCAAGTTATTCCCTGCCCAACTCTCCAGCCTGTCCAGGTCTCGCTGGATGGCAGCACAGCCTTCTGGTGTGTCAGCCACTCCTCCCAGCTTAGTGTCATCAGCAAACTTGCTGATAGTACACTCAATTCCCTCATCTAAATCATTGATGAATATATTAAATAATACCAGCCCCAGTACTGACCCTTGAGGCACTCCACTAGTTACAGGCCTCCAACTAGACTCTGCCCCATAGACTACAACTCTCTGGCTTCTCTCCTTCAGCCAGTTCACAGTCCACCTCACTACCTGATCATCCAGACCACACTTCCTCAATTTAGCCGTGAGGATGCTGTGGGAGACTGTGTCAAATGCTTTGCTGAAGTCAAGGTAGACCACATCCACCGCTCTGCCATCATCCATCCACCGTGTTATTTCCTCATAAAAGGCTAAGAGATTGGTCAAGCATGATTTCCCCTTGGTGAAGCCATGTTGACTGCCCCTCATAACCCTCTTATCCTTGATATGCCTTAAGATGGCACCAAGGATAAGGTGTTCCATCACTTTCCCAGGGATGGAGGTGAGGCTGACGGGTCTATAGTTACCCGGGTCCTCCTTCTTGCCCTTTTTGAAGACTGGAGTGACATTCGCCTTCCTCCAGTCCTCAGGCACCTCTCCCGTTTCCCAAGACTTGGCAAAGATGATGGAGAGCGGTCTAGCAATGACTTCCGCCAGTTCCCTCAGCACCCGCGGGTGCATCCCATCTGGACCCATGGATTTATGGATGTCCAGATTGCTCAACTGGTCTCTAACCCATTCCTCATAGACTAAGGCAAACCGCTCCGTTGACCTGACTTCATCTAAGTCTCAGGGGTACAGGGCTCTTCAGGACTGCCTGCAGCAGAGTAGACAGAGACAAAGAAGGCATTCAGTAACTCTGCCATCTCTGCATCTTCTGTCACCAGGGCACCCATCCCGTTCATCAGTGGGCCTGCATTGCCTCTGGTGTTAGTTTTATCTGCCATGTATATGAAAAAGCTCTTTTTGCTGTCCTTGACCCTTCTCACCAGGTTTAATTCTAAGGAGGCCTTAGTCATCCTAGCTGCCTTCCTACATCCTCTAGCAGCAGCCTTATGTTCCTCCCAAGTGGCCAGCCCCTCCTTCCATGACCTGTAAACTCTCCTCTTCCACTTGAGCATACCCAACAATTCCCTGTTTAGCCACACAGGTCTCCTGGCCCTCTTCCTTGACTTCCTACGTGTCGGGATGCTCCGATCTTGAGCTCGGAAAAAGCAATCCTTGAATGCCAACCAACTATCGTGGGCCCCTTTACCTTCAAACAGCCTTGCCCATGGGATTTCCCCTAGCAATTGCTTGAAAAGGCCAAAGTTTGCCCTGCTAAAGTCCAGGGTTGCAATTCTACTTGCTATTCTACTAGTCCTACCACACAAGATCCTGAATTCCACCATCTCGTGGTCGCTGCAACCAAGGCAGCCCTCTACCCTTACTGCTTCGACCAGACCCTCCTTGTTAGTGAGAATGAGATCCAGCAGCGCTCCTCTCCTGGTCGGCTCATCCACCATTTGCAGGAGGAAGTTATCATCCATACACTGGAGGAACCTCCTGGACTGCGGCTGGGTTGCCGAGTGGTCCTTCCAGCAAACATCAGGGAAGTTAAAATCCCCCACGACGACCACGGCCTGTGACTGTGAGGCCGCTCTCAGCTGCCTGTAGAAGGCCTCGTCAACTTCCTCACCCTGATCTGCTGGCCTGTAACAGACACCCACAACAGTATCGCCCCTGCCAGCCTGCCCCTTAATTCTCACCCACAGACTCTCAACTCGCTCGTCATCTGTCCCTGGACAGAACTCGGTGCATTGTAGTTCCTCCCGCACATAAAGAGCAACCCCACCACCCCGCCTGGCTGGCCTGTCTTTCCTGAAAAGGACATAGCCCTCCATGACTATATTCCAGTCATGTGAGCTGTCCCACCACGTCTCTGTAATTGCCACCAGATCATAGTCTCCTGACTTAACACAGGTTTCCAACTCCTCCTGTTTATTTCCCATGCTGCGCACATTGGTGTACAGACATTCCAGGGAGCGAGCTGAGCACACCGATTTCACCCTAGGATTATAGGAGGCCTCCCAGTCTTCATCAATTCTGGAGTGCTACCCCACTGGGGCAAGCCCAGCTACAACCCCATCCCCCTTCGAATCTAGTTTAAAGCTCTCCAAATGAGCCCTGCTAATTCGTGCCCCAGCATCCTTTTGCCTCTGTGAAATAAACCTTTCCCATTTGTCATTGTCCAGACTGGTGCCCTATAAAACCAGCTGTTACCAAAGAATCCAAAGCCCTGCCTGCAGCACCAGTCTCGAAGCCAATTGTTTATGAACTGAATCTTCCCATTCCTTCCCACATCATCAGTGGAAGATGGAAGGAGTGAGGAGAAGATCACTTGAGCCCCAGACTCTTTCACCATTCGCCCCAAGGCCCTGTAGTCTTTCTTCATCCCCCTCAGACTGCGGGAAGCAGCTTCCCCCTCACCTGTCTGGAAGACCAGCAGCGGGTAGTAGTCTGTCGGGTGCACCAGGCTGGGGAGCGCCCTAGTGATATCCCTGATCCGGGCTCCAGGCAGACTACACACTTCCCTATGATGAGGGTCAACTCTGCGTATCGGGCCCTCTGTTCCTCTCAGAAGTTGCTGATTTTGAAAGGCTGCAACCTTGTATATCACTTTATGAAATCTAAGAATATCAAAGAGAAACCTGGTTTGGCTTTATGCCCTACTTAATTTTGTGAAGTACAGACTTGAACAGAGTATTTCAATTCTATACAAGCCTTTTTTTCTTTAAAAACAAACACAAAGCAACTGTTTACCAACTCCAGAACTCAATAAGCTTTCAGAGTAAGTCTGAGTGTCCCAATTTATCTCATCATGGTTTGGTTTTGCAGACAGATGACAATAATACTGCAATATGAGAAGAGATTCTGACATTTTTAACAGATTACTATCACTGAGATCTCTTTTTTTATTTCAAAACAAAGTCATGAATCAGATACCAAACACCAACAAAGTGACTCTAAAAATCAAACTAGTATCTCTCCTTAAAAAAAGAAACTGGCAAATGAAACCATGAAAGATTTAATAAGTAGATCATCCTGGCTGCACCTGTGTGCATCTCCATTTCCTACACAAGAGTTCCCACTAATACTGGCCAACTCTCAATTCTGGTTGTTACTCCCTTCCCTCTCATTTATTTAATCTTCAAAATCTTCCAACTGAACTATTCTATTCTAAAACTATAAGTCTAAACAGAAGGAAGCCAAGGAGACAGTATTAGAACACACAAATTACTGGTTATGGTCTTTTATGAAAACCAGTTTGTTTCAGAATAGGTAAGTAGCAACAGAGGGAAGATGTCTTAAAGGACTTGTTCTGTGAGCAGCTTAACCATGTTGACTGCCATGAAGGTGCAAGTGCCTGCAAGGAGAAGGCTTAAAACGAGGAGGTAAGAGGTATGACAGAGAAGTGTGCATAAGCATGGAAAATGAGTGTATCAGTAAGGTCATCTGAGGATAATCCAGAAGACGCATCTGAGACATTTTGTCAGGAGGACAAACACCAGTACATCAGATTTAGTAACTTCTAAGCATCTGGATAATGCTCTGTGGAAAAAGTCCACTTTGGTGCAAAATATTACCAGGCCTTCAAAAACACGAAGAGGAAGGAAAGCCCTTTAACTGTAGGAGCAGCCGCTATCCACAGACACTTCAGTGCCATCTCAAAGCCTGACCACTGACTCAGGCTGGCTGTGCTCCTGGTGTAGGCCAAGCAGTGACATCTGTCAGTGGGCATGCCTCTGGCCACAGCCACTACTTCAGCTGCCAGCCAGGAGAGAGCCAAGACACTGGCTCCTGACCCATGCCAAGGTGAGCCCTCTCACCCTGAGTACAGTCCTTGTTCAGCCTCTGTACACGTGCATTCCTGCCTTCTGTTTAGAAACTTTGAACTACAGGCTACCACACAATACAGATGCAGGGTGCATGATATTCCCTACAATGCTGTAGCAAACTGCATTAGAACCACATTTTGTTTAAAGGACTTCTATGGACACATTACTACCAGGTCAGCTAGCTAAACTGGTTGTGCATGTGGCACCACGGCTAAGTAAAGGGGCCAGTTTATTTGCAGAAGAATGTCATTCCCTAAGCCACTCCTCTTGCTACCTTGGCAGATGGAAGCTACACAAACCAAGAGTTTAGTTCTGTTCTATCAATCATTTGCAGTGCCCTGAGAAATGCAGATTTTAACTTCATGCCAAGTCCTGATATGAATGCTGGTACTCAGGGTTGGGGGTTTTTTGTTTGTTTTTAAGAAGAAAAGAAGAAATGAATTAAAAAGTGTAAGTAATTTTAGGAAATACATGAAACCTTCACACTATTTTCAGAGTAATTTGTAATTCAGGACCAGTACCGGAAAAAATAAAATCAAGTATCTATTTCTTTTCATAATATATATTCCTATCATTAAATTATCTTATATAGTAAAAGCAACTGTATGGAAAACCAGCTTTAACAGGGCATTATACCTTTTTAAATTAAATATATAGCCAGTGAGAGGTTGTTGGGAAGTTTTGGGATTAAACATATTTGTCTCTGTTATTTAGTTATTTTTAAGAATAATGTTGTATGATAGAGTAGAAGCCATTCCCACATAACTGAAAAGTGGATTTTAAGAAAATAAAAATGATGCACTATGTGCAGCATTATTCTCCATTTGGGATGCTATTAAATCACACCTTGCACAGCTTCCTCTTTACACTTCCTCAGTGAAAGTGCTTGGAAAACAACTGGGCGTATTTGCTTCCAAGTTCATGTAGCCCCACAATACCTCCTACTTTGGAGCCCTCTTGAGTTACTGGTGCTCCAACACAGAGCTGATTCTTAATTTCATCATTTTACTTGTTTCCTTATTATTAGTCTAGCACAGAAACAGCCACATCACGTGCCAGGGACCCAACTTGTTCTTGGAAGATGTCTACATACTGTTCTCCATTCTGAGAGCCTCTTCAGAAAAATTATCCCATTCTATCACATCCCAGTTTTAGGGCCACCTCACCTTATATAACATTTACCTGCAGAGTATTGTTCCAATGTTCTCCAAGTCCTGGCTTGAAAGGTGCGCTCCCGTTTCTCTTAACAAATTAATCACTTGTATGTGCCTTTATGAAAGGAATAAACAGAGAAAGTGTCTTGACCAGTAAGCTTTTTCCCCCTAAATCCAACATTACCCAAATACACAAACAGTGAAATTTCTTATACGATATTTGCCACTATCAGAGAACCCATGAATCTTCTCCAAGGTAAATGCAGCAAACAGAGCTGCCCTCCCAGTCAAAAAATCATTCACATACTAAACTCATGGAGTGCTAAGCTCAGCTCTGAAAATGAAAGGGATGCATCCTCTTCAGAGGATTTTTATTTTCTCTACCTTAGTGCTAGCTTAATTTAACACTTGAAATATTAGTAATTGAAATACATGCAAACAGTGAGGACATTTATTACATAGCATCATTCCTGTACTTTACAGAATACAATGCACATATTTATCAGTTCTGAATAAAATTTATTTGTTTCAGTTAAGCAATGAATCTTTACATCAACACAGTTGCTAATCAGGTGTTGTTTTGTTTTTTTTTAGGAAGTATTCCTTGTCCTTTCCTTTGAGATAAAGGGACAAATGGATATTTAAGCACTACCAGCCAATTCCTGTATCTTAGTCAGATAATTGAGAAAATCTACAGAAAAAGTCAGTCTCTAAAGGTACTACTGTGGATAGGAAATACCATGACAGATGACAAATGTACAACACACGTTTTTCACAACTGACCTAGTGAAAGGTTCAGAACTAGGTTTGAAAAGGAGGTGACAGCCTGCTTCTCTGCTCAACAAATGATCTACTTTACAAATCCAAACACTTTTTTTCGCCTCCAAAAAAACTATGATGACACCAGTATATCAGGAATAGTTTCACAGTTCCTCTTATAAGTAAGTCACTACACCATAACACTTTAAAACAAAGAGTTGGGCATGTCATAGGGTGTTGAGGCACTGGAACAGGTTACCCAGAGAAGCTGTGGATGCCCCATCCCTGGCAGTGTCCAAGGCCAGGTTGGATAGGGCTTTTAGTAACCTGGTCTAGTAGATGTCCTTGGCCATGGCAGGGGGTTGGAACTAGATGATTTTGAAGCTCCCTTCCAACCCAAACCCTTCTATGATTCTATGATCATTGTAATATGAAATATGTGGGTTTTTCCAACCCATTACCTAAAGCCTCATCTGTAGTAATTAAAAACAAAAGTAAGCTTACACATACTTTCTGCTAAATCACTTGCATTTTCTTTGGAGGTAGCCATGGACCTTTCCATTTTAGAACTTGGCTAAACCACTTATCTCATCCCTGTACCTCTTTTTAGGAAACTCCATCTAGAATGAGAATTTACCTTACAGGGCTGTATTAATCCTCTGTAAACTTACACATTTCATGTATGAACTTAATTTATAAACTAAGCAAAGAACTGTACAAAGGCTGTAGGAATCATTTTGCTTTTCCAAACACAGGTTACTTAACCTACCAGACAGATTATTTTAAATTGTACTTTGTTTCATGTGCATAAAAAATAAATAATCTTTCTTCATTTCATGGCAAAGTGTTGCTGGAACAGCACATGCTGCAGGTTAGTTGAGCTATCTGAAATATTTTTTCAGGTGGGTCCCTTACGACATGGCTAGTCATCCACAAGAATCTCCTTGAGCCAGCAAATAATGGCACAGCTTCCTATTTCAGTCTGTGATGAAGAATGAATTCTACATATATGACATTTTTAGTTCAGACTGAAGCAGAACAGTAGTCAGCTGAAGAGAAATTTGACATAAAATAGATTAAAGTAGAATATGTCTGTTCACTCAAGCTCACACTGGATACAGAACTGAAAATGGGAAGTGTCTGCTTACTCTCCAATGACTGCCCTATACCATTCCTTGTTTCCTACCTTGTATTTGAAATCACAGCATGAAACTAATGCTTTTTAAAATAAAAGCTATGAAAAGATAAAAGCATGAAAAGATAAAAGGCAGCAAAGCATGCAATGCTGTGTGTTATCTTGCCTCAGTGTGTTTCCCCTATGAAGTCCGTATCCTTGAATTCTAATGAAGAGACAGAGCTGGGTTTTTTTCCCCTCTGTTGTAACTAATTACTACTCACTGGTAGTGAGATTCCCTCCAGAAAGCATTTCATGCCCCACCTACACCACATAGACATTACAACTCTGAGTGGGACTCTATAATTTGATACAGACAGATCTGGGAGCATTCACCCCACATTTAATACACAAATTTAAGTGAGGAAAAATAGTGGTTTGAAATAAGATAAATATTTAAGCATTGAACCTACGAATGTTTACAATAAATGCTTACAATAAAACATTTCTAAATAGAAGTACAACGTCCTGATGACTGGGAATCATTCAAAATCATGCTTCTTGGTATGAAGAAGAGGAAGTGGTATATACCACACTGCTTGCTAACGGAAGGGTAAGAGAGGGGAAGAATAAGGACAAATAGTATTGGACATCTTAAAAGTGTTAAATTTAGCGCTGTGACTATGAAGAACATAGTCCTATATACAACATACTGTGACTATGAAGCAACAGATCCATCCAAGAAAGCAAATGGACCACCTCACACATTCCCATCACTCAACATGAAAACTATGCGGGAGGTAAGTCACACTACAGCTTGTTCCTACTTGCACTCAAACAGTATTTACATTCTGCAGAAACTTAAGCCCTATCCAGAGTACTACTTCTCCTGTCTTGTACCTACCATAAGAGCATTATTACTATTTCAAGAGGCTGGCTGTGAATTTTCTGATACTGTTATGTCTTAGGCACATAAGAGGTATTTGTCTTTAGAAGTTGTTTAAGTACTGCTCTCCTGTGGCTTTACAAAAGCCTCACAAGGGTCACAGTTTAGCTGACCTGAAGTTCAGCTGATGTCATGAACCATGAACTTCTTGGGAACAGTTCAAATGCAAATCCCATTTTAAGGTGACAGCATAAAACCAAAAGCAGAGCAACTGCTGGACAATGAAAGTCCAAGGTGCAGAAGGAAGGCCAACACCATCATGTTAACCCGGAGTGCACAGCCGCTTGTCTAGTCTAGCCCCATCTGATAAGCAAAACCATAAGGAGCTGTTGTCACCTGCGGACTGTTCCTGACTCTCCCTGTTCTTACCAAAATGTGCCTCTTGTTCAGACACTGCTGTAGAAGAAATGCTATTTTGCATATGTTATTTAAGTTAGCCTTTTCACTGTCATTAATCTGCTCTCTGAAGGAAAACACAGACAAAAAGGGTTTCTAGTGTCTCCTCCCTGCTAGATTCCATTACTGATAACACTGGAGATAAAATCCCCAGCATATACAAATATTTTAATGGATTAATAGCAAAATAAATGATTCAGTGTGGTCTTCAGCATTCACTGCTATGAGTGAAGTCTGAGTTCCACTTAAAAGCATATGAACTCTTATGGTTCATGAGGGTTCTGGATTCTACAGTAGTCAAGGTGCAGTACAGTACATATCATCTTAGGCCCTCATTTGGCAGATACTTATTAGAAGTGAATCAACTTAAAAAGGGATGAATCACACATGTGAAATTAATACACATGTAAGAGTTCGCAGGATTGGGGCCTTAGGGTGCACACCTTCCACCAAGTCTCTTTAAAGAAACACAGGTGTCATGTATATCCAAACTTGACTGGCTTCATTCTTTTTCATGCTTGCTCCCCTAGCAACTGGAATGGTTATGGCAGCTTAGTTTTACTTGTTTGGTTTTCTCCATCATATCAGTGGGAATTTTATGCTCAAATACTGCAAGCACAGGCTTCAGAGCATTTCTGGAGTCAGTGGTGGTTAGATTTTCACTCTGCCTTAGATTTCCTGAAGTAATGTAAATGTAACCTTGCAAAATATCAAGTATTTAAATTCATATTTACGTGGGAGGTAATTTTACTGCTTCTAATCTGATGTTCTCACAGCACTGTATGAGCAACTCCCCATTTTCAACCTTCTACCACTGCTCTACAAGTAAGTGGAAGTACTGTTACTACATTAAATATACACAGTTTTTTTTAAAGACATCTTCCTGCTTAGAGAGTTTCTATTATTAAAAGAATATTATTCTATTGTTTTGAAAATGAATTATCCCTTCAGGGTACTGTAAGAAATTAAAGGAATGCTACTAATTTTGATATGTCAAGCACCTGGCCTATATTAACAGTGGTCTGTTTTAGCTTCATGCGTAGAGTGCATGAGACTACACACAAATAGCAGTTACAAATGAAAAAGCAGAAATGCAGTAGTTTATTTCTTATTTAGAAGTGGACTCCACATTCTATCATCTAAAGAAACAAAGAAAGAGTCCCTTAAATTAACAAAAATTAAGAGATTATCATTGGTATAGCTCAAGTAGCCAGTCTGCTGGCTGCTACGTTAAGAAGCTTTTAAGAAGAGACGTAACTCCTGATCATCCTCACAAATTATAAGATGGAAAAGAGACATCAGTCACCATTATATAAGCTTGCACGCTTAGGTAAAAGGCAAGCTACTGACAAATGTGACACAAAAAACTGGAAGAAAGCTATTTTTAAGATGAGTGGATACTCTACTGCAGTTAAATGCCAATTAAACAAATATTAATTCTCACAAAACACGATTAAGCTGATGCAACATTCAGTAAAATTGAGAAAGTTACAATATTAAACAGTTTAAAAACATTGACTGCTCAGAAAGATCAGTTTTCCCTCTTCCTTCTCTGCCTCTTTGTACACTGCATCAGGACAACCTTTTTGCTTTCTGCATGCAACTATTTAATAAATAGAATTTAAATATTTCTATAGCAGAAATATTTTTAGTGGGTATCTAATTATGCACATATACAGCTGTCTGCTCTTTACCATTCTCCTTTATATGCTTATCAGTGTGAAATGCAGTGTGAGCACACAGCAGATCATAAAAACACATTTATAAGATTAGTTTTAAGTCTACTCTTCCTCTTACTCCAACAGTAAAAACAAAAAGAGAAACTGAAAATGGTTATGGTGCAGTTTCCTTTTACAATTCCCTATATCAAAATGGGTGTGCAGTTTTAAAGTGTTTAAGAGTCATCGTAAGAGTCTGATACAGGAGTGGCAATGCAAAGGAATCCAAACAACAAGCTCATGTGAAATTCCTCAGGCAGTAGATGGGTGCGGTAAAAAAAGTAGGTGCCTGATTTGCAGGAACTTCTAATGGTATCTAATACTTTAGCATTTTCTCACATTGGACCAGAGCCACCTCTATTCAACTGCAAGGTTATTTGTTTGATTTGCTGTTGGGCTTGTTTTTGCTTTGAGTTTAAGGGTTTGCCACTGAAGGACTTACATATTCATGAGATAAAGCAACAACTACAAAGCCATAGGGGACCATACATTAGGTATGGCAATAGCACAGTGTGGCCACACAGGATTTCAAGCCTCAAGTTAAGAAAGCATGTTGAGTTTTCCACATCTGGTCTTTGAGACAGAAAAAGCCTTCAAGTTATTCCTGCAGCCAATGCAATACCAGGACTGTCAGACCTCCCACGCAGGTAACTCCAGCCTGACAGACCAGGTAAACTTGTCAGCGTTAGAAAGCTGTAGGAGTATCTGGGGAGAGACATCCATGAAGACCATGAAAATCCTATCACTCCAAGCTCCTTTACAAAAAAAACCTTCTCTCCTGCCATCATACAGACTGAATATGAGATAAGGAACTGAAAGTGGATCAAAGAAACAGGAGATTAGAGCATGCAGTTTCTAACATGTTAGAAGACCAATGGCTCTATGAATCCCCAGGCTATATAAATTGTTTTAAAATTGAATTTTGATAACTGATAGCGTTTATAGTCTGTGCTATGGCCATTCCTTAGGACTATACAACATGGAAGAAACTAGTAAATTGCATGCCCATGACTACTATTCAAGATCTGCTGAGATCCAGAAGAACAGGAAGAGGAAATCCACAGAGCAGGCTGAGCCATGCAGCCATCCCATATAATTAGGAGTGGGCGGAAAAGAAAAATCAAAAAACCAGTCACCGAGCAAGAGACTCGGGAAAGCACTGGTAGAAGGGAAAGATTAAACGTACCAACCTACCAGTATATTTTGTGCCAATTGAAACAGTCTGCGTTTGATGAGAAAGGAGAGGGCAGAAAGAAAACAGCCCTTGGTCCTGCTAGCTCACTTCTGACAGTCAAAAGGAGTGATCAGTTTGGCTCTGCTTTATGAGGAAGCTTCATAACAAAGAGCGGAGCCCTGAAATTACAGACAAAGTCTTGGCATGAAGGTAGCAATAAGTTACCTTATGCTAAAATTCTGCATGCATACCAAGTTGTCTGCTTTCACAGTGTCACAGAATGGTTTGGGTTGGAAGGGACCTTAAAGATCATCTAGTTCCAACCCCCCTGCCATGGGCTTTCATGTCATATTATTTTGAAACAATCTTAATTTAGACTAGTCACATTCTTTGAAATGAAGCTGGTTTCTGTTACTTTATCTGATGTCATTTACTTGTTTGCTGAGACAAAACAAGACCAAACGCAAGTATGGACTTTAAATCCAGAATGACAGAAGGCTCATAAACATTACATAGAGAAGTGTATAAATTATTTTGTTACCTGAACTTGATCGCATTCATCAGCGGGGTAGATCCGTATCTGTCTCTAGCATAAACAGTTGCACCAGATGTCAACAAATACTCAACTAATGGTAAATGCCCTTCAGAGGCTGCAATATGAAGTGGAGTTCGGCCATCATAGTCTCCACAGCTCAGGTTTCCACCCTACAAAAAGACAGATACTTTGCATACCACAAAGATAATGGCCACACATGAAGTTGTTGGTACAACAGTCGATGCATACAACACATTTACATTCTGCCACCAAAATGGTAAGCTTGTCAAATTTACTTAAAATTTACCTTGTGGCATTGTTTTAGCACCAATAAAGACACTTATTCCACCTTCTGCATGTTCTCCCCTCCACATATTTGCATTATTCATTCCACCTTCTCCATGTTCCCCCCTCCACGTATTCTCATTACAGCCCCTTCAGATATGCTCTTTATTGCAGTAGACCACACAGCAGCTTTGTGCCTACAGTCTGCTAATTTTACTTGTCTTAGTTTATTGTTATTTTCAAGATATATTTATCCTTACTCGAGCCCAATTATTGAAGTCTCAGGACCAAAGCAAAGAGAGAAAAAAAGAAAAGAGGTGTAGAAGATAATACAGTGAAATGTCTGATTCTAAGACTTAGGTAGTTGCTTACCAGTAATTATAGCTTCCTCCTGTCATTTACAACTCTATTTAAAAATTAATGTTTTGTACAACTGTTAATTTTACATTACCATTTCTGCTATGGCTCTTAGTGCATCAATGTCACCCAGTTTAGCTGCAGCACAAGCCAAAGGTGGAATTAATGCATCTCTTATGGCTTCTAACTCCTGAGAAACAAATTAAATTAAACATTAAATATCAGCCTCGCCTCTAATGTGATTGATGTCTAAGTCATAAAAATACTACCCTCGCTTTCATGTAAAGTTTCCAAATTAGTCATTTGGATATTTAAAAATGGTAGCATTTAGTTCTTGGAAGGAAAGAAGTCTTATGTTTATTTTACATTTTGTCGGTCTCACATCATAAAATTTATATTCCTCCCTGGCAAAACTACAATAACCTGATACGTATATATACTTATGCCATTTAAACTATGTACTTATTAACATCTCAGTACTGCCACAGTTTCACATCAGTACAGTAAGAGAAACAGCACTGGTAGAAGTTGGGAAAGACCATATAGTCTAGCCACCTCAAGACTGGTTCAACTGTCTTAATGTGATTCCTCAGACATTTGTGTAACCTGTACCTCCAAACTTCCACTGACAAGCCCCACAGGCCCCCTAAATATCCTCCCATTTCTCAGACTTACTAAAGAAGAACCATACATTCAGCATTCATTAGCTACTAAAAACTCCATCTTCCCTGAAACCAAGCCAAGAGAAAAGCAAATACTTATATCTTACAATCAATACTGTATTTTCTGATTTGCCAGTTGTGAGGGACTAATACTAAACACCACAAGTTACACTTGTATAGTGCTTCCCTAGTAGCAGCCTTCTATGACTGCATGTAAAATTAAGCTGGTTTCCCCATTATTATTTGGATTCCTCCAAACTGTCAATACATTGGACCACAGAAATACTAAGCACTTCTTGATATCATTGACAGCTTGAATTACAGCAATTGTCTGAAGCTTGTTACTGCAACTAGGCAGCCAAAAAAATAAACTCAAGATGGGGCTACAAAGAGGGAAAAAAAAAAAAAAAGTTAATATGTTTTTAATTAAAAACATTTTAATGTTATGCTTGTCATTGTGTCCTTTCTCCCTAACCCAACTGGTTAGCTGGGACACTCAGTACTGAAAAATAACATAAAAGCTCCAATGTTCCATTTTCTTTCAGCTTTGCAGTTCATCTTTAAGCTAGTCTCATTTAACTGAGTTTACAGCTTTACATGAGTTCAATTTTAAATATTTAAGTCTGTACCTCCTTGCTGCTGATACTCAGAGATTTGGCAATCACTTGAATAAACTTGCTATCTCTCAGAGAGATCTTGGCTCCTGTGGGTACAACAGTCATTTCTCCTCTTAGATTCTCACTCAGCATCTGAAAAGCAAGCAATCAAATCCTTTGTTAGCAGAGGAAAAATATGGTAGCAGCCTAATAAAAAAAACCTTAGGTCAAGTTAGAAAATTGTTTGGAGAAATTATGGAAACTAACTGAATGCAGACAAAAGATTAAAGAAATAGTTACTGTTCCATGAAGACTGCAAGTTTAAAAAGGGGGAGGGGCAAAAGGCAAATAAAACTTTCTTCCAAAGCAAAGAAACAAAAATAAGCATATAACAAAACACCCCATTTTTCAGTGTATGTAGACAAAAGTTTCCTAGTGGGGTAAGCTGCAGCCTACTTAAAAACACAAAGATAGTAAGTAATTAGCAGAGTAAGGCTGAAGACCAGAATATTCTGAAATGCTGCCTTTTGCCAGCAATCTCAAACCTCAATACTCCTACACGGACTCTGTATGTAGGCCTCAAAACAAAGCCAAGTGCTGCCTGTGAATAGTCATGTATTTCAGTGGGTTTTCAAATGGCTTAATTAGCCCAGATTTTGTTAAAATTTGGCCACAGAGCCAGCTTTGAATGCAGAGAGTCTACAGTAGTTCTAGTAATTCTGTATTAAACCAGGCGTGTAACAGTTTGCAGGATGGGTGCATGCAATAATATAACCAGGAAGAAAAAAACCAACCTACAACCAAACCAACAAAAAGTCTGCCAATTCATGTATAGCAAGTGCTTGAATATGGCAATAAAGAAATGAAAGTACTCCAAAACAGGTTCTGGGAAACCTGGAGAACAGAGTGTGAAGCTAGCCATTAAGAAAAAGCAACTAGATTCCTCAGTTCTGACAATTTTACATATTGGCACTGTTTCACAAAAGGCTGCTGATGTAGCTATAAAGGAGGACGTAGTTATTTCAATTAGAATTTTAAAAAGCAGGATTGTGAAAGTTTGCAAAAACCAGATGGGATGTTGGAAGGAGGAATGCCCCAGGTTTACTTATGTCTAGGCATGCCCTTTATTAAAAAACCTCCAAGAGCTGACAACACTGTAGTTGTCTGCTGGAAGAGTCCCATATGCATGTAACTCAGAGGATACCAACTGCTTTGGCGCACTTTTAGAGTCTGACAGGTTGAGATCATTGCTTTGCGCAGGTAACCTTAGCAATTGGCACCTGTGCTAAATGCACCCAATGGAAAGCCCTGTGTGCCTTAGTCCTACCAGCTCTGCAGCCATTTGCATGTGTCTGGGGGCACATTCCTTGCTTCTTCATGTTGAAAGAGAATCCTAAAATAACCACATCAGCTTCAGGAGAGCTTCCGTCTCTTGGGAGACTATTGTTTGGTGATATGTTTAGCTGAAGATATTGCCACAGACAACATATTTCCAGGCTTTCTTCTTCTCATGGTCTCTACCACTCATTCCTGCCCAGGCAGTGCAGCATGCTGCTTCCTTACTTGTGCCAACACAATTGTTTGTGGGTATGTACAATGAGTCAAATGAGGAAACTGATCCTGCTTAATTCAAAGAAATTGCAAAAGTTATTTTGTTTTTCAAACCATACAAAGGAGGTTCCAGTACCACCACAGAAAAACTGCCTAACACATTCCAAAGGGCAGCACATGAAGATGCAGGAGTACCATATGCCAGTGGTACCTTAAACATCCTATCTCCAAGTCCTCACCTGAGTAAGGCAGCTATCTCACCTCAGCAAAGTGGATCTCAAATTAAGTTTTAACTCACACACCTAGGCAGGAAGCCAGCTGGGAAAGTCACTCCTGTCCCAGGTCAAATAATTCTCTGTGCAAGAAAATTAAAGTCTGCATTAAAAAAAAACAGGCCAGTTTGTTCCAGGGTCAGCGAGTGTACCAGAGGGACATCAGTGAAAAGCCTGGGTTTCTAAAGTGTATGTACACAAACACATGCAATACCATTACTCTTCACACAGCATTTTGTCTCCTGTCAAGCATATTCTTGCACACAGTACATTCTTGCCATCCTCACCAAAAAAACCACATAGCTCCTCCTCTCATTTTTCATAGCCAGGGCTTTGGCAAACAACCAAAAGCTCAGAGTCTGAAACTGTTTCTAAGCATGCCAAGTGGTACTTCCAGCCACCCTACTTATCATCCTAGGTATCCAAATATGTTTGTTTGAACAGCTGCTACTGGTTGGAAGATGTTGAACATGAAATAATGATCAAATTTGTTTCAGTTTTAATAAAAACAGAACATCCTAAGATACACATGTGCATGCAGTGCTTAAGTCTAGAGAGTGACTCATCATGATGTCATCTCTGACAGTGTCAGGATTATGATTTCACTGCATGTGAGCACAGAAAGACATGCATTCCTGCAGACTGCTGCTCCCTTATCCAATTCAGAACTATATGATCCTTGTATAAAAGGAACATGATATATAACTATAGAATTTGAGAAAAAAAGTCTTGATTAAGCACAATGAACAGTAAGAACACTGTTAAAGGGGTTGTGATTTTAAAAACAGTTACAGTTGGTCCTTAGAATAATCCTCTATTTTTTATGGATTTATAAAGTGTATATCCTCTTAGAGAAACAAACCCTAACCCTGTCATGAGTAATGCTGTAAAGGAAGAGGCTGTAGGCAATATTTATTTTCAGAATTAGCTTTGTGTAAATGAGTCTTGGATGAAATCTTTTACCACACTAAGATCAATGGCAAGATCTTTGTTGACGTCAGTAGGGTTAGGATTCTGTCTTCCATGTAAATTTCTACATATGGGTTTTTAGTACAGAAATGTCCAAGGTAGCCTACCACCATTTCAAGACGCACTTTTATGGTTCGGTGATGGTTTTTACCTGACTTATACAGAGAATTCTTTTCTCTCCAATCTACATACATTCATTTGCTTATCAGTATTTTCCTTTAGGATAAAAACATGCCCTGTTCACATTATCGCTCTAGAACCATTTGCTTTTAAATGCAAGACAGAAGCTCAAGGCATTCAGCTAAGCTGAAGTCAGCACAGTAGATGGGAAAGTTAAAGCCTTTCGAGGTTACACTGAAATATTTACCTGCCTCTTCTCCTCCCAGCTAAGCTTACTCTTGCTGAGCGTGTATGACAGTTTAGTTAGGGCTGCCTCTGGCGTCATATCACCTCCAGGAATTACGCCAACATCAGCGAGAGTCTGGATAAAAAGGAATAATGATTCCAATTAGCATAACATTCAGGAATACCTGCATGTACAGAAAATTTATATGAATGATGAGTAGCTACACAGAACACAATATGCAGCTGTGCTTCCACTCTCTTGCTCCTCTTACTGCCACTGTAATTTTAGTTATCAAATACTGAGCAAATACTAAAAACAGATGAATAAAAATGGGTTTAAATTCCTTTTCATGCAATAACACATAAGAATTCAACTAAACGCTTGCCATGGTCACTTACTATGCTAAAAGGGAAAGCTTACAGATCTGTATCAGCTATCTGCAGAGTTGTCAGATTCCCTTTATTGAAAAGCTGCAGTTACTCTGTTTTAACCCAGTGGCATTTTGAACATTGTCAAGTAGGCTGTTCTCACACAGACATATTTACCGTTCTTTTATGGGGCATTGCTTTGGATTAACTCCAGCACTACAGCATGCTCCCAGCAGGAATTTTTCAGATCCTTTCAGGCCGCACTAGCAGTGTACGATTTAAAACATACAATTAAAATACATAGTTTACACACTTTTTACAAGAACAACTGAAAAAGATGTCCCTTTTAACTTATCTTCCTGGTAGTAAAAACCCCAAACATATTTAAAACAAAGCAAAAAAGCAGAAGGATCTTTGCCATGGTCAGCAAGGCCCATATATGTTTCCTCATGGGAAAACACATAAAAGGAAGTTGAGAAATACTTTCTGTACTGCAGACCTAGCCAAAGACTGTTAGGGCTTTTTCAGTTTGAGAAAGAGGAGGAGGAAGGGATTTCCCAGCTTCCTTCCTATACCTAAATTCCCCTCAATTATAAGTGTCTACTGTGCAGATGGATCAGAGGCCAGATATTCAGTTAATTAAAACAAACACTTCAAGGGAAACCAGGGACTCAGCTGACCCACATGGCTAGCTTGAATGAGTAAAAAATAGCTTAGCCACATGCAAAGACCTGTGAAAGATTTTATTTAAAGAAAAATCAGAGTAAACTGAACGTTACAACAACTTCCCAGCACTGATCCATGGTACTTCCTCCACTGAGCAGTTCCTTATGAAAAGGAGAAAGCAATGAAAGAACAAGTGTGAAGTAATTTCATAGGACTTGGGATTGTCAGTGTTCTACTCAAAAGATGCCAAGAAAACAGGGCAGCCTCCACCAATGGATACTGAAGCAACATAAAACATGCTTCATACAAAAAGAAGAAGCCAGAAGTAAACCCATTTCCACATAGCCTTGAAGTAGTTCAGTAAGACCTGAGCAGAATCCTTCAATTCAGCCTAACAGTCTGGACCAGAGTGCAAAAAGCCATTTTAGAGGCGTCCAGTTGAAGAATCTTTTAACCAAAGCATAGAAAAGGTTTTTCTCTCCCTTCCATACATTTTAGAAGTTCATTTCAAGCAGAAGATCACATAAAAGCTAGGCTTCATTCTCATGTTGCTTTTTCAAATATAAGTTTGGTGTCTCTTATTGACCTAACTGCTTTATTCTTTCCCTGTGGTGTTCTATATAATCCATGTATTCCTATCCTATTTGCTACAGAGCATGGCATCTTTGCAAAAGTTAACTTCTCAAAACTCCTCCATTAAGTTATGCAAAAGTTTTACCAACACCCAAATAACTGCCCATATCAGAAAATACTGAGCTTGGATACTGAAGAGGTCGAAAGAAACTCTTACAGTCTCCTTTTCTTTCTCCTCAAAACAGACTATGTGTTCTTGAAGCAAATATAACCTAAAGCTGTATCAAAACCAATGTTAAAAGAGGAAGGTTTCAGCACCAGACTAGAGTATCTAGGTTTGCCTTACAGTCAATGAAGAGGCTGGCTCTAGCAGAGGCATGGTTGCTCCCAACAAAACCAGGTGTCTAGGGGGATGAGTCACCCCCCGGCAGTGCTTCTTGGCTATTTAATGGCTAGTTTTTTTTATAAAGGCCAGTTAAACCAGCTTCCTCCACACTACCACATGCAACACATACTCTTACATGGCTTTGAGCTCTTATTAGTGCCAGTGATGTCACATCTTAATACACAACTGAGAAACTCACTACAAAATACCCTGGATATTAACAGTATCTGCACAAAGCCTGCTTTAGGCTAGCCTGCATTGGCTAAACACAGCTGATTTCCATTCTGCAAGACAGAAACTTCCTTACATACTGCTCTCCATTCTGTCACTGGATTCAGTTGTACTTCAGTCTAATAAAAAATTTGGAATATTGCTTGTATTTGCAGACTTTCTTGATGATCCTACATTGTAGCTAAGTAACTGCGAGCCTACCAAATATTTATTTGATCATCTGACCCCTAAGCTAGCTTCTAGCTCAGTGGAATCCCTCTGGGGTAGACACTACCTATCTAATGCAAGGTATCCTGGAGTGCTGCATGCAACAAGCGCAAGCAATCACTAATTTGGGATTTGAGCTGACCGTTTTGACCATTGGGGTCAGGAACAACAGGATCTTGTTTGCAGATACGTATTTAAACACTTCAACTTTAAAATTTTTGAGATATAGTTATTTTATGAGCAATATCTCTACAGGTAATGAATTTGGTTTTATATACTGGAACTATCAGAAGTATATAATCAAGTCGTACCAGTGGGATGGTTCTTTTACGCAGCAATAGAGTCTGAAATTATTGCACAATCCTTACCTGCCCTGTTGCATAGACTGTTTTGACAGACCCTCGTAAGCACTGGGTACAGTTTAGAATCACTACTTTCCGTTCAGCGGCTTTCTTCAGTTCTTCCAGCAAGTCTTCTCTATTGTTTGGGGCATTGCCACTACCATAAGCTTCAAGTACAATTCCCTCAATTGGAGGCTGAAGAAACGCTTTTACCTGTTTAAAAATAAAACAGGGAAGAGAGACAAAAGGTGTGTTTAAGTCACATTAAGATTTTCATGTATGGCAATAGCATTTTTAAAAATGGTCTATTCCTATTATACTCTTACAGGCTCTCATGCATTACAGTCTTCTCATGCCTTTCTGTGCTCCCCATTTGCAGTAACTGGGACTGCAGAATAAGCTTTAAAAAAATGTGAATTTCACTCTATAGCATCCTTTAAAATTCCTAGAGGTATATATTTTAAAATCAACTATTTTCTGCAGTCATGACCTTGGTGTGAAAAAGGATGCTACTGTTCAAGTGCCTTTAGCAGGCTATACTGTTGCACCATGGTGGAGCAAAAGATTTACCCTTAGAAAATAAATGTAGAATTATTAATTGAGATTAGAACCCCTAACCCTGCACAGATTTGTTACTTCAGCAAAGAGTTTTGTTAACAAATGTCCGCCTAAGAGAGAGAGTGTCTCACCTTTCAGGAAAGAATGTTCTAATGAAGCCTGGAGTTTTTTAACTCAAAACCTAATTGTTTTAATTCAAGGTAGATTAAAAAATAAAGAGGCTCTAATACACTCTGGGTCAGTTGTTACTCAGGTAGCTGTTGTGCCTAACTGTAAGAGAGTGCCTAGCAAAGTCTTCTTCCCAGAAAGACATATTTTAAACAACCTAAATGTTTCCTTGCTGATCACATATGCTAAATGCAATACACTGTAAGCCCCTATGAGGCTAACTATGCAGTTGGAGTTTTATTGCAAATATACCATTCCTCTGCCTTTCCATCTGTTCATATTGACCTAAAAATGAAGGCAATATAATTGAGGAGTGCTGCTTAAACTACTGGATTCAATTTAAGATGGCAACAGCCACAAAAGACCTGTCAATTTAACAGAGATAGTATTAGACAAAAATTTAAAGACAAATCTACCTAAACCTACAGTTCTGCAAAATAATTTCTAAAGGCAAAAAAAGTCCTACCTCTCATTTTCAGCAGCAAAATCCCATTTCTCATTTTCAGCTCTATAGGAATGCTGAGGGTCATGTTAACCATCAGTGTGAAACAAAATGAACCTTAAAAACCAAGCATGAATTGTAGAAATAATTACTCTCTTCCACCCACCATTTTGTGTATTCTTTGACAAGCTATCTACTAATACGCCTCAATATGCAGCAGTAGAGCATTTCACATGGTCACAAAAAACAATGAAGCTTTTATCAATAGCTTATGGCATATGAAAATAGTCTTTAAATTCTCTGATGTTCAAAACAATGTTTATCAGAAGAAGACAGATCCTTTCCTTTCCCTCCAAAACCCCAACCACTGCTATAAACAATCCAGCTTCCCTACTTCAGCTAACAAATCAAGTATTGAGCATCCCTTCACCTGCTTCCAAAATGAAGTGGTGACACTTACAACAGCAGCAGTGATTCCTGGGAAGATTCGCAGAAGCCCAACATTCCTGTTCATATTGGTGTGAACTCGAAATTTCTTTTTGGTATTGGCTCTCCACACTGTTTCCCAATTTACTGTTAAGAGAAATAGCCTTTTAAATTTAAGACACAACATTAAGTACACTTGTAGCACTTCATACTTACAACATTGTCTTTAAAACTGTTTCTTATGTAGGGGATTCATGGAAGGCAATGTATTTTTGAAAAGAAGAAATGAAGACTCATTTAAGCCAGCAGCCATAGCAGCTGATCTAACACACCTTATTTATTAGGTGCCACAAAATGTCTTCAAGGGCACTCCCAGGGCAGGCTCAACTGTGTTAAATTTTAGCTTTAATTCCAAAATAGTCTAGATTCTGAAGTAAATCAGTATTACTTATAAACATTTCTTAGTCGTTGCCCTTCAAGGAGATATTTAACATACATGCTACTTCAATTTAATAGCATTTTATCAAAGGCTTCCAAAATGAATAGTTTAGTTCAGTGATTATTAGTGAAACGGACTATTTATCAGACACAAAGCTGCATAGCTCTACTACAACCTCTTCAAAAGAGAAGTCTGATAGCTGTGAAAAGGATCAGAGTCTTAGACCTGATGGGACCATGATGTTGAACATGTCCTGTCAGTGCCAGCTCTCCCAGTTTTGAGTGAGAAAGCCACAACCAAGAGAGCGCTGTGCAGATCTAGCACAGGTGAGATACTTACTTGTCACACACTGACCTGAACTTCTTTGTTATGTAGTTGGCATGATACCAACCTGGATTCATGTTTAGAAAACAGACCTTCATCTTCCCAGACATAAGAGATGACAAATTCAGTTACTGTTGCCGTTAATCACCTCCAGAGTTTATTAGGTAGTTACTAACGATTAAATAAAATAGCAAGGATTCAATTAACTCAGATTATACATTTAGAGCCAGGAGCCAGCTGTTTAACTAATAGTCTGTTTGTGTTGCATTATTAGAAACCAAGTCATGCATTATTGATTTCAAAATTTTACTACTTCAGTGGAGGAACATAGCAATCGTTGGGCTGACAGCTCCTACAAGGCAGTGGAAGAGGTTTAACAAACAGCGGCCAACAGATAGCTCAGAGCGCCATGCTTCAATGAAAGTAAACCATAGCATAAAGCTACCTGTTTCATGATTTAAGCTGTTTAAATTTTGGAGAAACTTCCAAGCAGCAAGACAGATAAAAGATCTGCATGCGTAATACTGACTTGCTCTCAGCCATGTGGAGAGTTACTCACACCAATTACTGTTTCAATCTCTTGCAATCAGCAGACAGCCACTTGCAAAAAAAATCAGAGTAAAAGTCTCCATTGAAGCCTGCTCTATTGCCCCGTTACTAAAGATACTAAAAACTACACATTCCATTAAGTCAGGACAGAAATATATCAATCACTTATAAGACTAGAGCCACTGTATGTTCTTTCTAAAGATACCATACATCATTAAACAGGTCATAAGCAGTTGGCATGGCAACATGTTTGTCCTACAAGCAAGCCACACTTCAGCACATGGATTTCTAATGCCCTGAGAATGGGAGAACAGAACTATAGACAATTTCTAGTTTCCTTCTTTGTGCTAAGCTGGCTACCACTGTTCTGAAACCACCTGGCTGGATTTAGTAGCTAGCCAAGGAGCTCTCAGAGGTCTCCATGAGCTTTCCAGAGTGAGTTAGAGGCATGCAGGATGTACATGGGTTAGTGCAGAAAGCTGTGCATTTGTTCTGCTTGAGGTTCATAGGCCTGGCTAACCACACTGGTTCATGAGCACTGTGCTTTAAGAGTAGCAGTGTTTAGCAATAAATCCAATCCTTTCAACCTTCTAACAGTCAGATTAATTCTTTAAAAGCAGGCTCCTCTATAAGAAGGTATGGCAATAAAATTGTATTAGAGGTTTCTGTCCTTTATCCTCCATGAGCTAGGAGTCCCTGCCAAAACTTCACAATAGCATACTACTAAGTTTGGCAACTATTAGCATCCCTAATGCCTGTAACGAACTTGAAGAATGAACTGAGGGAACCTGCCTTGGCATGGATCACTAAGATACTGCCAGAAGTAGAACACCAAGGAGGGAGATCAGAGGATAGGTTCAGAAGACAGACCTATACCAGGCCTATACCTGTACTCTTGAAGTACGCTCTACCAAAACCCTTATCTTCTTTAAGATAAATGTAATGCATGCAGACATAGTACAGTGATGTAATTCCAAGTTATATTAAAAAAACACACTAAAGATTGCCCCGAAGTTAACATTCTCTTGGTCATGAACCCCATCAGCCTATGTAACATGCTTGGTATTGCAGACTCCACAAATGTCAGCTTTCCATTAGACAAATGAGGCTAAAAGGCAGAACAAAAGGCAAGTACAATGCAAAAGTCAAAGACAAACAAATATACATAAAAGCCCAACTTCATCTCATATTTATTCAGAACTGTTGTGAAACAGAGCACCATGCAGGGAAAAAAAATTCAGACCACACTCTGCAACCTCCATCACAAAGACTACATCCATAAAAAGAAAGAATATTTATGTCGCATAGCAAAGTTCAAGTATCTCTATTGTACTGAATAAACCAGCTATCTTGCAGCCTATAGTCCACAGCAATCTTCTTTTGTTAAATAAATTAAAAAAAAAAAAAGGAAAAAGAAAAAATCTTAGAAATCACTAACAGATCTTAAATAAGAAACTCAGATACAAGCAGGTGAAGTGCAAAAAAACATATGTATTGGTGTTCATAACAGCTTTTTATCCTATGGATAAGAGAATAATTAGGGCTATTTAGTTTTGGCACAACACAGAAAACAGTAACCTGTCGTGACTTCGATGGTCTGTGCTTGTAAAGAGTTTAACTGATATAGTGTACAGCATTATGTAAATATGGATACAAACCTGAAGAAACGTAAGCTAGCTACTAGTGTCGCACAGCAGAAAAGAAGTTTATAACGCAATGTACATATATAAAGAGGTAATGGCTATTTATGTACTGTATCCAAAATGGCTTGTGATAGAAAAGATTTCATTATTCAAGGAGACTGCATTCAAGATATTAAGGCTTTTTTGTTTTTTCTTCCAAACAAAACCATCACATAAACAATACTCCACTGTTTCCAATCTCCCCTTCTGTACCAAACACTACAGCTTTTAAAATTACAGCTCAAAAAGCTACATCCTTATCTTCTTCAGCTTTATTCTCTCTCTTTCACACACACACGCACACGCGCACACACCCCCACCACTACGGTGATACAGTTAGTGAAGAAAAAAACATCAACCTGACTTAAAAATAAAAGAGAAAAGCAGCTCTATACAGTCTAGAAAGCAGCAACACACACCACCTCCCACCACCCCCGCTGTTAAACAGCACCTATGCCACAACGCAGATTTCAACTTATAATGGGAGAGCAGCAACTAAGAGCGACACCTCCCTTAGGAGTGGTGACTGAACTCCAAGTTATGAAATCAAACAAGAAATACAGCTTTTTGTGATTGCAGAGTTCCAGACAAACAGCAACGCTTTCTTCTCATCCTTCTCTGCAGGGCTACGGGTGAGCCCTACCATTATATAAGCTGCCCTGGCGCTCATTATGATTCATGGCAACAGCCAAGGGGTGGGGAGCGCAGGCCAACCTATGAGTGCAAATTCCTGAAGGAGGCAAAATAACACAGACCCCCTTTTTTGGCAGTTTGTTGTAAAACAATCGACACACATCTTCTGAAATTAATACTGAAATTGAATGGCAGTGTTGCAAGAATCAACATGCCTACTTGCAAGGGAGAGGGGGGACCAAAAGCACTTCACTGAAGAGAGCTGGCACTTGCCTTAATATATAAATGACCTGGGCTTCTTACTATAAATAACTAAAACTGCCAAACAGGACACAGACTTGGCCAGTGACGAGTAGCTTCTTTCTAATGGGACTGGTGGGTAGACAAGCCCAAAAGGGCCTTCTAACCTTCTGCTGATGCTGTACCACATTTACATGCACAGTCATATAGGCTCTGCTCATCCCCTGCACAAGCTATGTTTCTCATCACACAGTCCTGTACATGTGCACCACTCCCAGAAGTTACATGAATGTGTGATGAAGAAAGCAAGTTTCATATATGCTTCATTAGGACAATCAAGAATAGAGAAGAGTAACCAGTTATGAAATATAATGAGAATCTTTGCACATTTCAATTCAAGTAGTCCTCCTTGTTTCTCCTATTTTCACAATATGGGAGAAATAAGGCAAGGTCTCTTCAGTTTAAGATTTTTGAAACATTTATTGTTATTCCTATATTATCAATTTCATACAAAGATTGTTGATTCTCCTGCAAAAGTATTTCCCATCGGCATTAGGTTTCTTATTCATCTCAGGAGTGAGCTAGAATTTTTCATTTCTTCCAGGCTTTTCTTGTGCTAAATTGAAAGTCTTAAAGAAGCTGACACACTTGCTCATCTAAAACTGGATAATGGGACTCTTAGGTGTCTTAGGATCTGGCCGAGAACACAGCTGATTGATAGGATCAAAAATCTACTGGGAGGTAACAGAGTGAAGTATGGAAACCAAAAATGAAAAAAGAGCAGCAGCTAGAGTAGAAAAAGGAACTAAGCTTCTCCCTCTCCTCTTTGGCACTGAAGTAGATCATTGCTTTTATACAGTATGCCTAGCCTCAAAGAGCATGTCTTCTCCTTATTCCTGTATACCAAACCATGATCCCATTACATTCCATCCTGTCACCTCTCCCCCTCTGCTTCTCTGTAATTTTCATTCCCAGCTTTGTTAGAACCAGGAAGCCTGAGGAAGAGTTTCTGCACATGGGCTACTCCTCCTGGCATCCTCAGGCTGCTTTCCACAATGCTGAAGCAGCAAGAGTCAGCCCTGTCTACAGAAGGATTAAGGCATATTATTCAAAGCCATTTGGGAAAAAAAGAACAAAAAAAGGTTAAAAGATACTAGATCTGTTTGGTTTGTTTTGAAAAGCCCAAGTGGTTCCTTGTCTCTGTGAAAGCCTCATATGAGGACTGAACAAGCAAACTCAAGGGAGACAGCTATGTTTCAAACAATTACTCTGGACAAAATAAAGCAGCACTAGTAGTTAGCCCGTACTATAAATTGTGTTTTTTTCAAAATGAAACAATCCTTCAATACTGACACCATCATCTTGGATAAATGATGCTACTCTAACTGGGTAATCAACTGAAACAAGTAAAAATAGAGCCTATCACACCAGCAGTTTTAAAATCAGAAATCCCCACTGATCTCAATGAGGCATTCTGCTGAAAATATAATGGGACCCAATACAGGCCAAGGGAAGTACTTAATAACTTTCTCGTTTTTCTAATATAAGCAAGGAATCACAGAACAGTTCATTTAAATCCAAGACAGAAATAGCATACAATTTACAGCTTGATTTCATTACTGATCAGTCAGTAAATGGAATTTATTTATACCTTATTTGATGCAGTTCATAAAAACCCAAGAAATAAGATTCTCCCCAGTTTACTGCAGCAGTCAACTGAAAGTATTCCTCTTGATTTCAAATACATCAAATTGGACACAGCACAGTAATACAACAGTGGCAGACTCTCTGAGAGATGTCTTATGGACCACTACAGTATTTCACAGGCTTCCTCAGTTTGTATCTGGCTGCTACAAACACAGCACTTGGGTCCTGAAACTTTAAATAACTCCCACTCATTAGGTGGAAGGGATAAGCTTATTTTTCCAAATTGCAGAATGTCTCTCTTTAGTAGTAGAAACCATTCAGAATGGAATGCTGCATGGCAGAGGGCTACATCTCCTACTGCCACTAATAGCACCCAGCAAAAGAATTTGGGAACCCCCTTGTATTCCTATTTTTTGTGATAATGGAGACTGTCACCAAGTGCTACTCCTTTTTAATATACCTACCCTACCCAAAACCAGCTTGCAAAACGTAATGGATTTAAAATTGTCCTTTAGTACGCTTTCTGGCAACTCCTCATTTGGCTAGATTCCAAATGTGTCTCTCCTCTCTTCATATAAAGGGTGTAATTTATTCAAGAACAGACACCAAGTGTGATAATGACTTTGCAAATGGATATTGAAATCTTCATGCAGTTTTTCCCCTCCTAAAAAAACAGAAACATAGGAATTATAGGGAGCCTGAGTAACTTTGGGGGAAGAAAACCTTCACCCAGTGCATATTCCGGGTCTGGTGTTTTCAGTGCGCTTGCAGTTTAGACAGTTCCTACATATCCAGTAAAACATCTTACACAGTGACATGAATCAAACAAAGCTGCATGTACTCTGCAATCGTTTGACTGATTTTCAAGCCCAGCATGGTCATTAACAAGATTAAATTCTTTGTTCTTTCAGTCCTCACTCCTTCATTTTTATCTTCAGAGCAAGCATTTTCATGACACAGGGGCAACACTCCCTCTGGTTAGTCTGGATCTTTAGTGAAACTCAGTCTGGCTAGCTCACATCTACATTCAATAGATAAATGCCGTTGAGTCATAAATTGTGTCTTACTAATATTTAAACAGTTTCAGAACAGGTAAAGCTACAAGGCTTTCAAAGATTTTGAGTTTAAAATAGTATTTCAGCTACATAGACACATTCTTCTCAGCTAGAGTTCTGTTGCATGTGGCGTACATTACAAGACTTAAGATGTTGCTTACTTGTAATATCAACCTCAGCATTTGCAAGTGGAGGCAGGTTAGGTGAGGAAAAGGCATTGAAACTCGCAGCATCCACCTTAGTCACCCTATTTCCCCTGTACAGTTTATTATAAAAATACAGGCACACCTGCAAGACAAGTAAAGAAACAGGTCTATGAATAAGCCAGTAATTAAAAGATTCTGTAGATAAATACTGTAGCTCGTCCTTTATAAAGTGTTTTCTAAATCTTTAAAGTAACTCAGAGGCTAGTAGATGTTTACAACTTTTACCCTTTCAAAAAGAGTTGGCACATCTGTCACACATTGGTTTAAGAATTTAAGAACAAAACAAGTTAAGAGCTAACTAGTTTCGTAATCCTCTCATGAGGCATAGTCTAGGAGACAGCAAGTGTGCCTGAGTCCACTTCAGAGACAGAAGAAAGAAACAGTGTGGACTTTTCAATAAGTTAATCAGTTATATCTAAATTCAGAGTGCAAAACCTTAACAAAGGCCTGGTGAAAATGAGGATAACTTTCAAGAGAGTTACTACACATAAACAGATTCCTTCTCAAGATCCTTAATGTCTGTCAATTGAAATTTGAAGGAAAAGAGATGCTTCAAAGTTATTAGTAATGAAGATCTTGGCCAACCAGCTATTGCTATTGCCTTATAAGAACTGGCTTTGAGAGCATGGCAAAAATGAAATGAGGTATAACCTGACTAGTTTTCTGTCTGATTTTGGACTGTGCAGCACCAACCTCTTTAAAGCCAGGGTGCTGAGACCATGAAGGTACTTCCACATACAGTAGATATATGGTCCTCTACACTTCAGGAACTAGAACTAAAAGACACTTCTATCAGTTCTAGGGCAACTTTAGAACTTCAAAATAACTTTCAGTTTAAAAACTGACAAGTGCTTCAGATCCCACATATTTGAAAGGGAACCCCTGATTTCAAGTCTGCTGCAAGCTACATTTCAGACCTGACAGTCTTCATAGACTGCATATGGGCAAAATGGGATATAACTTTTGAGAAAACAGCATGTGCTTTGCCATGGAAATGCCTGTAACCTCAGAAGAATCCATTTATCTTTCTGTTTAACTGCAATTCCTTACTGTCTACCGGATATTTTGAGTATGTAAGTATGTGTCTTGGCTAGAGGAAGAAAAGCAGCTTCTGAGACTGTCGTCACAGGCAAACAGACCTCAGGAATCACAAACTGCCCAGCGAACAGCAGTGCGCCCAGAAGGTTGGCTCGGCCGTCATTCTGCAGCTCGTATATGGGCACCTGAGGAGCAGAGACAGAAATTACACCCTGTCCCTTATGTAAAGCCTACACAGCAGAAAAAAGAGTCCAACTTATGCAATATAAATACATGAATAATTTATGTAACAATGATTTATGACAAAGTTTCCTTCTTAATCCAAACTATTTTAGACTGCAGCAGATGGTAGGATTTCCCTCTGTGCTTAACAGACTTTTATAATTTAAGTGCTTGAAAGCTAATATAGACATGATTCTAGTGCGATTAAGCAGATTAAAAGACTGATTCAGGGAATATATAAAAAATAGAAAGCAGGCATAGTTAAGGTGACTGAGTATGGGAGAAATGATTGTACCGAGAAAAAGCAACAGCGCCGGATCATACAGAACTGCCACTACAGGCTCCACAACAGCTCTTTTGCACCATCTTTCCACAGAGTATTGAAAAACTGAGCCAGCAGGTTATTACTGACAGAAAAGGACAAGATTAAAACCAGAAATTGGGTCCGATGAGTGGCGACTTCCACGTCTTTTCAGATTGTCTCTTTATTAACAGAGAGTCAGAGCTCCTTTCAGCAATGAAAAAAATCACATGTTCCATTGCTAGATCATGTCAGGCAGATCTCCAAACAATAAAGCCAAAAAGAAAGTAAAACCTTGAATATGATGTAACACAACTAGACTGTCCCATCTCAATACAGTAAGTGGGAGCCTACTCCTTCCCAGACTTTTGTATTTTGACTTCAAATAGACCACATATGAAAGGGAAGTTATGAGATGGGGAGGGGAATTTTACAGTGCGATGTTTCATCTCTCCTTTGTGATTAGAGCTGTATTTTACACTCAAGCAAGCTATACTAGTAAGTCAACCCCTCCCCCTCAGACAATATGCAAAGAGCTGATCTCCAGCTAAGAGAATGAAAATTAATAAATACGGTCTTTAGAGGAAAGGAAACAGACCATGTTCGATGGAACAGAAATGATCAAAAATGCATCTAATGGTTAGGGATTATTAAGAAAATCATAAAGAATGCAACAAGATAACAACTGATGAAGTAAGAAGTAATAAACCTCAGGGTTTTAAAAGAAAAAAAGACAGCTAACAACCAGCAGCCACCTGAGGCTGGAAAAATGCTTCTCATATAAACCGATTAATACACAATGGCCAATGACAGCCTCTTATATCTTTCTCTGAAGCATCTGGCCCCACACATAATGAACTACTGGTCTGATTTGGTACAGAGTTGTAAAGTCATTAATGATAAAATTATGGGGTAGATCCTCAGCTGGTGAGCCTGTCAATTCTCACTAATTTCTATCAGCACTGCGACCATTCACCGTGGCCAGAGGCCTGCCCTGCACTACTAAACTGTACAGTGACAGTCAGGATACTGCCTAGTTTTGCATACAAAAACCAAAAATGAGGCTTCTGACTTCACCTTCAAATGAAGCCCATTACCTGAGATCCTGTCAGAACAACAGTTTTACCCAGATTCTCACACATGAAGGATAAGGCTGAAGCTGTATAGGCCATGGTATCAGTGCCGTGAAGGATCACAAAACCATCATACTTTTCGTAGTGCTCCTGGAGATTGAGAAGTTTTCACATGGTTAGAGCAATGCTCTGGCATCAGCACGTGAAGTACATACTGCATTACTTCCACTGATACAAGCAACAGCATAATACTTTAAAGGGTGCTACACACATAATTCCTCCTAAAGTTATCCTGTTTCCAGTTTAAATGCAATTAAGGGTTAATAGGACACTAAGCACTACAGCCAGCAATTCTAATTATGGAACAGTCAAAGGGGTTCTTCTATGTATACATATTAATGCAGCATTTTAAAACCAGAAGATTGCTAATTAAGAAAAGCTTAGCAATGGCTTTAAACAGGAATGTTAACATATGCAAATTAGTCATATAGTCTGATTCTTTGTTGCCGATTTTACTTTAGAGATTACACCATTCACAGGAACAGATTAGGCAAACCACGGCTATCACAGCATATAGAAAAAAATCCATTTAATCCGGATGGCACAGGCAAATAGCCAGTGTAACAGTGCCCTCTTCTGTTAAGAAGTCATCCTTTCTGCAGCAGCGTATGACTTCAGCAAAAAGAGATAAAGGGTCTTCTTCTTGTTTGTTAATGTACATACACTTGCTGGTTTTTGAGAAACCTTAGACTATCAGGCATGTACAGATGCACAAAGTAATTTTCTAACAACTTTAATCTACATACAGTTGCACATAGGAGGTTTTTTTTTTAATGCTAAGACAAATCACACAGCTCATCCTGTTAGAATAAAGTCATCTGCTGGCTTTTGGAGGAAAAAGGAATTGGTTTCTCAATTTCGAGCTGATGTTTACCACGAGTGATGCACGTGGTAAACACTGTAGTGAGAGACACTGATGTCTCTGATGTAATTTGGTAACATGGAAAGGATTACACAGAAGTTTAAGCAGATCTATGAAATGCCAGTGTGAGGCAAAAATGGGTGTGACACAGAATTAAACATGATTTCTTTTTAATTACACTTCTTATGCTATAGTAGGCACACAGGCATCTCCTGAATCTCAGGCATCTCCTGATAATAAGGTCATCTCCAAACTCACCTGCAGATTTCTACTCATCCTTTTGCTATTTCTTCACTATTACTCATGCCCACATGTTGTTACCTACTGGAATTTTCAGGGGATTTCTGCTTATCTCTAACAAGTTAGCCAGCTGAACAACAGCCAATGTTGCAAGATCTTTCCGTAGTGCAAACTACAGAATGATGCAAAAGCATGCTATAGTTATTCGACAACGCAGTAACAAGGTAAGTTTCAACAAGGCCTAAGATCACAGAAATAGCAACTTGTCCTCTTTAACTCAACCAGTATGCTCACAAATATTTTCAGCCTTATGAACCTTATTAGACGTGAAAGAACATAGCCTGGTTTAAGCTTCATAATATAAAAGATTAGGCTGGCTATTAAGGAGATATACTATAGAAACACCTCAGAATGTCAGTCACACAGTGAAAAGCACAAGGCTTTGCTAGGTATGTGTCTAAGATGAGCATGAAGTAGAAGTGTCTATATAAGGTGGACAGTTGAAGAAGTTTGGGGTTTTTTTTCTTTTCTCAGCACGTTTCACTTGGATGACGCAAACTGGGTAATCGCTATATACAGAGAAGCTGCATTCCATGTACAAGAAAGGAACACTTTTTCCGTAATAAAACTAATATGTCATTAAGGAATAAAGGTAAATTTTCTCCTGTTCAGCATGGGATTGACACCTCCTACTCTTGGCCCTGAGCTTTTCCTAGCTGCACCCCTGCTCTATCCTAGAGGCTTTCCATCTGTACGCCAGCTCTGTCTCTTCCTGGCCTGGCAAGATGAATTCAATAGGAGCATCATCCCTAGTGTGGTGGTTCCAGGACTAGAGGACCTAAGGGTGAAGGACTCTTTCCTGCATCTTCAGCATCATTCCCTGTGTTATTACACTGTTTGCATGCATTGCTATGGCTTGGTTAAAGACGGAAATTTACACTAAAAAGCCCACTATCACAGAGTGAGAAGGAATGGAAGAGCAGTATCTTAGGCCCATGGTTATTTATTTCTAACAGCTACACATGAATTCCTGGTGTGAAGTATTTTAAATGTTTCACATTTCTACTTTTTTAAAAGCACATAGCTAAATTCAGACACAGGGACAGAAATGCTGTGGTTTTGATGCTCGAGAAGCATGTACTGAATTTATCTATACATGCAGAAATATCTAGGGCTTTAAACATTTCCCAGTGTGGGAAACCTAACCACGATAGCATTTTTCCTACTGGCTGCAAAGCCAAAGCTAGTCAAGTCCATCTGTGTCCAGTATAAGAAAGGCATAAAGACATGAAATTATTTCCTACATCAATAGCCAACTAGTAAGCTATTGGAATACTGAAATGATGAGTAACTAAACCACCTTCAGTTAACTCACCTGTAGCTAAAGATTTTTTCAATGTTTTTGGAAAGTGAATTTAAGTCAACTTTTTAGAATGTATCAACCTACATACTACATATCTCATTCAATCATAGCTGCAATTTTCCTATTTTCTTGTACAGAACTATGGCCTGGCTTATTGTGCCATAATTCTGTACTATATAACTGTATTCATGAACTATGTAACTTTAGTGACTTTGCCACATTTTCAGAAGAAGAAAATTTGGAAGGCCTTGTAAGCACAGTACTTGTTATTTTGCAAGTAACTAAGCAAGGCACGTAACATTTGCATTTTAAATAAACAAATATATATCATATGTATAGCACTAGTGAGTTGTTTTATCTTGCTAAGTGTACTTGATAAACTGATGGTTCTGTTTAAGCAATAAATGAATTATTATCCCTCACCACAGTACCTCAAGTTTCCTTGCAATTTTGGCCCAGTCCTCTGGAGTCATGTTGGAAGAATCAAGCAGCGGTGAGAGCTCCAGGATTGTGTAAAAAATCCTTTTGTTTTGCTTAGAGACACTACAAAGGAAGAGAATTAGACAAAAAAAGAAAGTAATTATTAGAGCTAATATCAGTTCATTGCTTCTCTTTTTTTTTTTTGAATCGGTAGTTTTGACTCTTTTCTTCTCCATCCCCCAAGTCTATGGCAAAAAAATGGTCTTAAATTTGGAACATTAAGTTCCAAACTTATAAATTCATAACTTGATGTGGTTTAAAGCACAAAACCTTACATTTAATTTAATAATAAATATAATCTCAGAGGTGGAGAGGGGCTGGCAAAACTAAAAACAGAAAAGAAGAACCCAGACTTACTTGTTTTAAGCTCGGAACTGATTTCTAACAAAAGCTGATACAAAGGCCTAAGGTTTAAAAATGCTTCATAAGCTACTGAGAGGAATTTATAAAGCTCCCAAGGTTTATAGGGGGTCAACAGGAGAGTTGCAACAACTTTCTGATCCTTTGATAAATATAAATAGGTAACCTTCCATGACACAAAGGGTATCTTCTCTTAAGAGTGTTATGACTGGAATTCATTATTGTGGCCTTTAGAAGATCCACTCGTCAGTTTCTTTGGCCTCAGATTTCAGAAAAAGTTCTCTTGGCTAGTTAAGATCTTCAAGTAGACTGTTGCCTTGGCTAGTAATAGGCTAACTCTGTAAAACCCCAGTCCCAGCCTATTAGGCCTGTTGTCACCGTGGTATTAAAGTTTGCTATATGGTACTATCTATCTCTTGTTATGAGGAGGAGTTTAAGCATGTGATAACAGCAAAGGTATTAAAATACTGGCATAGGTGTAAAACAAAAGCCTCGGGAATATAAACAACTCACTGGCTACCAATTATTGGCCACAAGTGCAACCTTGACAGCTGGGAAAATACTGCTCTAAGTAGAATAAAAACAAGACAAAGGAACTATGCAAGGGAAAACAAGGGAAAACAAAACAAAACAAAAACAAAAGAAAACAAAACAAAAACAAATAGTCAAGCAACAGGATAAAGTACCTGTGGGGCTGAGGAATGTAACACTTTCAAACCTCATGCAGTGTGTTGCCCAGCAGGTGGAGACCAAAGATTAAGAGTGTCTAGACACCCAACTTTAAAAGTACATGATCCCCCTTGGAGGAGACATATCAAAGGTGATGATGGCTATGGAATCACAGTGGGATTGTCACAGGTTTAAGCAAACTGTCTGCTCTTCCTGCTCCCAGGGACCATGGGTCTCCCTTTCTCCACCTGGCTATCACAAGAAATCTTACTCTTCAAAGACCTTTGATTTGCCAGCCAAATGGACTGCATACAAAGCATGTGTTTTATACCCCACAGAACATGTTCAATTCTCCACATTTACTTTATAACCTCTCAGAATAAAGTCAACTACATAGAAGTCAACTTGGCAGTTAAGATTTGGCATAATAAAAAAACCCTACTATTTTCTGCTACCTTTCTGAAACTTGGATAAAATATCAACCATTTTCACCCATTCTTACATTACTTGGAATGTGTTCTTAACTAGCAATGCAGTGGCCAATGAACAGCTAACAAAGAACTGCTAGCAGGCCAGCTCTGTCCCTCCTACTCACTCTCCCAGGCAGAGCCATCGGGAGCATGGTTAACAGGATCACCTTCACAGCATTCTTAATGCTTTTCCACTGCCTGAATGATGGAAAGTTCCCTGCCAGCTGTAACTGTGATAGATACTTCAACATTTATATTGGAAGACAGTCAAAGGCTTCAGAAAAGATCAGAAAATTGCATGGATGTGTAAAAGAAATCAGGTGATTAGCGCACAGAAAAGTTGATTACCTTCCCTAGGCATTCTCAATAGTGTTTTGTCCCCACTTGTGATTATGTATATATTTATAGCTACATAAAATATGCAAAACCAAGAGTCAATTATCAGTTCATCAGCTAATAAAATCTGCAGACCCACTCCATTTATGAGGCCTGCAAGAGGGTTGTGTACAGCATAGAGAGCATTTAAACAATGTGTAGGGTTTTTTTCATACCAGCTGACATACTGTACCTAAGAAGTTAGACTTCATATGAAAAATTGCCTTGCTGGACATCATATTCACACATGCTAAGAGTAACTTTGGAAGTCAGTTGAAAATCTGTGAAAAGAAAGCTCCCCTGAGGATGTGATGTTTAAATAAAACACAAGATACTGACACCACAGACCAACGCAGTCTACGACTGTCTAAAAAGACATCATACTGTTCCTCTTAGATTGAGGTCATCGCACAAATATACAAAGATCACAAAATACTCCTATTTTCTTCCCTCAGAAACTCACAATATTTCTCAGTCTCCTAGTTAAAATATCATTGGGCTAGCACAAAAGAGAAAATGGCATATTGCCATGACCAACCTCCAGAAACAGCACTCAGCAGTGCCAAAAAAACAAGACAAGATTGGGTTTTAAACCTCAGGTTTTGATGGAAATGATTGTTTTAAGCTTTTTTGCCCTTTATGGAAAAGAAGTTTCAGGACAACTGTATTTAGGATTCAAATAGGTATATTACTGTAGTTTTGTTATATTTCAAATCTCTTAAAGTATTTGAAAGTTATTCAGTTACAAACACAGTATTGTAAGAGATCCATTTTTCTTAGATTTATCATCATATTTAACACAAACTGCACGTTCATGTCAATACTACTCCACCAGCAAGCAGTTAATTTCTTTTCCCTTTATCCTTTTTCTTGCCATCTGCCTTTTAAGTGGCTACTTTTAAAAGCTTTACACAGAGACCTCAATACAAAATAGAAAGAAATTAATAAACCTTAGGATTTCTTTGTGTGTCCTGATTTTCTCCTTAAAGATGAAAGAATATCCATGTTTACTTTTATAGCAAAACAGCTATAGATCCATTACTTTTTGAATGACTGTGTAAAATCATCCTTTGTGCAAAGTTAACATGTTTACAGGGGTACAGTCATTCAGCACAGCCGAGGAATATCTCAAATTAGCATACTGCCCTCTAAAGAAAACTTACAAGCTTATTAATCATTGTCCAACAGTTAAGAAGCGATGCAGATTAATCGTAAGCCCATCACTTATTACCATAATGTTGCATAATTTTGTGAAAGACAATCAGGTTTTAGATTTTTTTAAAAACCAGAAGGCCTGCAGAATTAAAGCATGAGGCCTATTCACAGACGCATTAACTAGATGCTACTTTTTCAGTCATATGCTGAAGGTAATTTACACAGAGCTGTATACACCGCTTTCTTAGTTTCTACAGAATGTTTGTATGTTTGCACAGTAGCAAATTAATATCCAATACAAGAAAAAAAATGCAGGACTAAGCTACCAAAATGGTTACTTGTTGCCTAATTTAGAAGTTCTCAAACAGTTGTAAGACACTTCATTTCAAATATACCAAAACAGGCACAATAGGCTTTTTCCTTTTAAGTCAATATAAGCATTTTTGCTAATCTCATAATGGATTCCTTACATTTAAAGTTTGGTGATGTAATTACCTGAAGATTAACAAGATACTTCCTAACCCTTCCACTGCCCCAGGAAAACATACTTACGGGAGCACCAGTGTGTTTTCTGGAAATTCATGGAAGCTGTTCAGTTTTGTTTCCTGGGCATATGCCTCATCATGCAGCATTGGCATTGTTTTCAAACTGCTTACTAATTTATTTGCCTCGGGAGCAAGCCCTTGAAAATAAAGAATAAAGGAAGTAAATAATGGCACACGGATGGAAGGAAACAAGTGGCACAGTAAGGAGGGAAGAAGTCAAGTTACACAGCTTTTGCCCATCCTTCCAAATGAAATTTAAATAGCCTATTGCCAGTTTCAGAACATGAAAATCAGATCTAACCAATAAATCTCTGTAGTTATCTTTTCTTGACTTGAATAAATCTGTATTTTATTTAAGAGAAATAATGTTACAATTCTCCTCCATTTAAAATACTTATGTTCTACCTGGTCTTAATTGTTTGTGTGCAAATGCCAATCATCGGTAAGGGCAGGAAGCCAATTTTTGCAACTGTAGCAAAAAGCTACCACTTTCTTTTACATTTGCCACAGCTATTCTCTACCTGTGGCAGAAAAAGAGGTAGAAGACTTACAAAACACTGAGCATTACTTTGTACTATCAAGTTGTGATACTTAAAACTTCTTAGCCTACAGTAGTATCGGCACAAACAGCAAAGCAGTAGTATGACTATATTGGAAGGCTGTATGTTATGTCTATCAATGGCAATAGCATCTCCAGAGAGAAAAAAAAATAAATAAAAGAAAAAGCTAAATCAACCCCCACAGTAGGTATTGAGCATTGATGCAGATTCTCTATCTGTATGTAGAGATAAACATCAGCTTCCCAGAGTCTTAAGTGATCTAATCAGTCTCTCTTGAGGGTTTATGACTGAACATCTCGGTTGACAAGAAATTGAGAATGTGCATAAGCTGCTGAATAGAAAAAGTGAAATACGTGGATGCGTCTTTAAGGTCTGTTCACCCTTTCCCTGGTCATGATGGTGTCTTTCTCTGTGGTAGGAGCCCTAATTTTATAAGTCTTCTGCACCTTTAACTAGCCTAAGGACATTTAGTGTTTGCTGGATCTGCAAGTGTCCTGGTTACAACCAGGTATTTCAAAAGGAATCCGCGTGCCGTTCTCTCTTAGCCAGAAAGGCACCTTCATTTTTGATGTTACAATCCTCAGCTTCGTAGAAGTGACTGCACTTGTGGATCTAACTTGCATCCCATCTCCCAATACCCTGTTTCCAGAATGACAGTGACAGTCCTGGCATCCACGGTCAGAAGCCACCCTGGTTTTCTTAAATCTGATTTTTTGGGATGTTTTCATTCAAGGAACTTCCATCAGAGGTAATTCCTTCTTGACTTCAAGATTCTACTGGCGTTACTGTCCAGTTCAGTTTAATTGCAGTGAATGTGTTTTATACCACCTGTTCAGATGGCAAACTCTCAAACCACATTATCCTACTTCTGCTAGTTCTAGTTGTTCCTAATTTGAAGCCAAGTAATCCTGCCCTACTTCCTAGCTCTTCTGTTTTGAACATGATTCTCATCCAAGTTAGCATCTTCCTTTTTTTTTTTGCTTCACCTTCAAACAGAAAATACTCCAAACCACAGAGTATTTTCAGTAGTATTGCTGCCTTTTTCCATTTACCCATTTACTTTCCAAAATGACAGAAAAATCCTTAAGAACTCCCTAATCTCCCTCCTGGCTTGCCTTAAATGAAGTAGCAAACCTCTTCATAGCCAACTTTCTCACAGGATGGCAACAGCATTTGAGTGGATTTGCTTGGACTCCTGCCGGAATACTTTGTTTTACAAAATACACTTAACATGCTTTCAAGCTTTGGTTGTTTCGTTCATTCAGCTATAATCCCTGCTTTTTCCTACTAAGGGTGTTCCTAGCTTAGTCATAAAAGGCCACTTCTGCTGTTCTTGGGCACAGAGACATTTTGGCTCTGAAGTTCAGTCCAGTTTCAAGCATTTTCTGAGTATTTTCTGATTATTCTTGTTTAGCCAATGCTCATCTTGCTCTGAATATTGACAACGGCTTAGATTGTTTACTTTTTGTATTTGCTCCAGGAACCAGAGAGCTGATGTATGTTAATATTCTTAAATCCCTCCTCCATAAACAGCAGTTCCTCATCTCTTAATCACAAATCTGTCAGGACTTTTCTGTAACTGCTTCCACTGAACTTAAACCTTTTTGTTAAGACATTCTGCAGAATGTTGCCCACTTGCAACCTATGCAGTCCCCTAATCGCATCCATGTGTTTCTGCTTTACAGCTTCAAGAAGCAAAAATGGGGCAATTCAAGTGCAACTGTTTTAAGAATACTTCTACTTTATTATAAATGGAAAACATTTTTTGTGAGCCAAGCTTGTTAACCAAGTATTTGAAGCAACTTCACCCCTGCAGAGAAGAGGCAGGCTGTGCAATTTGTCCAAACAGCTCCCATCAGCTTCTGTCCTCTCCTTCTTTAGTTGGCCAACCCCAGCATCACAAAGCAGATTGACAAAGGCAGAAGAGCAAACAAGCAACTGTGGCTGAGGAGAACAAGGATGGTTCTGTCTTATCTCCAGTCAAGGAGACTGCTTTTTACCCTGCTCCCGTAGGTAACTGTTACAGTTACTTGCCAATGGAGAAATCCTATAACCTGTGCTGCAGCAGAGAAGAGGGAGCTGAATTAAGTCTGATGCAGCTGTGTCAGTGGGGGCTCTGCACCTGAGAAACCTCTGGCACTGGGGAGAAAGAGCATAATGCACGCTGAAGTCATCATCCTGAATCCTAAAAAAACTCTCCATGCTAAAGAATACGAAGAACTTCACTAAACCAGTTTTTACCTATAGGATTATCAATACATGTGGCACATACATCTATAGTGCCAGATCCCAAAGGTAACAACTATATTTTGCAAAGGCAAAGCAGCAGAAAGTGTTCTCCAAAATACTGATTTCTGCAGTTGCAGTAGTTGGAGATTTCAGAAATGTGGATAGGTTTCAAACAGAAAAAGATTTGGACTACAGCAGTCAGTCCTTTGGGAGTCTAGTATGTCTAGAAAACACACATAATTAAGTTACCCAGGCAGACTATCCAAAACAAGTAATCTTCCTATGGCATTTAGCTTAGTTATACTTGTATTTGTTGGGTGTTCTTTCTCTCAATATTTCAGGTTAAATCTTCCTGAAGGTACCAGCCAGGAGAATGTGAGCACAAACTTGATGCAAAGATTAGTATCGCAGCAACCTCACTAATGAGTGCAGTAAGACTGTCTTTCTGAAATGAGCTACCAATAAGTCAAAAGGGGCTGTTTTGGGAGAAAATAAGTCGTAGGAAGCAGAAGGAATAAATTTAAAACATGCATTGAAATGCATTATTTGGCAGCAAAAACACAAATAGTGAGAGTGTCTGCAACTGAGCCTGGTTGTTGCTCAACTCACACAAACAGAAGCAGACTATCCATCCTCTGAATATTACTCCTGCACAGTAACCTGTAGGTGTGCAGAAAGTCCAATAGGTCCAAGACACGCCAGAGAGGCCACATGTGCATAGGTCAACTGCCGAACCTCTGTGAAGAGGTTTACAACCAGGTATCATGGTGATAAATAATCACTCCATACATACACAGTGAGACCCGGGAATGTGATTGTATCAGTCTTGCATATGGGGGCAGTTCTGCACAGGAACATACTCCTTGCAGAACACATTAGGCCTCTCAAAATTGTTAGATTTTAAGAATGAAACCATCTTCTCCCAGCAACTGGAAAGGCCATAAAAAAGCTTGTAAGCCTAGACAGAAATTAGTTAGGTAGAAACCTAGCTTGATCCCTTCACTTTGAGCAGTTGCTGCTATTAGATGCTGGTTTCATTCAGCTCAAAAAAGCTACTTACTTTCCACTTTGCTTGAAATAAAACACTTGTAATTCTAAGTATGGTTGTAAACAGGCATTTTCTATCAATTAATAAAAGAAATGAGGATCTGTTGTTCTTTCCTTTGAAGCATGCTGCCTTTCTTTCCACCAGCTTCTACCTGAACACTAAAGACTGCCAAATGTTGTAAAGGAAGTACCCTGGCTGCTCTGCTGCTAGGTCTGTGCATGAAAAGCAGGCTGAAACTTACTAGGATGTAGCAAGTCAGCATCATTGGATCATAACTACAAGATTGTTTGCACATGATTTAATGATTGACTCTTGTTAGGCAAAAGAAAATAAAAAGAGTTAATTTATAAAAGAATGAGATGTCATTTCAATTTATTTGCTTTAAAAAGGTGTTTAGGAAGCTGAGTCAGTAGAAGTAGCAAATTATTTCAGTATAAACAATTCAGAGAGAGGAAAGTCAACACGTCACATGAAACACAGACTTTTTTTTTTTTACAACTCTGATAAACACAAAGATGACAGCCATAAAAACTAAAGCAGAACAACCCCGTAGAGCATCTTCCCTACAATAATAAGGATCAACTAGACACTGTCTTCTGAGAGAGAAGGGTATGTATTAGAAAAAATACCCAACAAACCAGCCTAGGAAGCTCTGAGGCAAAGCCCCTTGTGTATTTCAGGCAGGGGCTTGAAATTCTGTAGCAGGGAACACAAGTACTTGTGCTTCTAAACCTAAACAAGACAGGCTCTTGAAGGCCTGGGATGCTCCACTGCCTTTCAAGTGAAGGAAGAAGAAAATTGAATAGATTTTCATCAAAATTGGACAGCTTCCCTCCCCCCTTTTCCCTTTATACCAACGCTGGCAAATGCATAGCCCTGCAGCAAGTCAGAGCTGGCCAAAACCCATTCCTTTCCCCAGATACGTTAGCTAGCTGATGCTTCTGGCATCCCTTGGATGTGCGCCTACTGAGTAATGGCCTTGTGGTGCCCAGGTGCCACTCCAACTAGCTTCTGGACTGGGGACCTGAGGAGGTGTCAGGTGAGTCTAGGCACCTACCTGCTGACATTTAGTTTTAGGGGCACCTGAAAACACAGCATATACCTGTAAGTATACCCAAGAAACTTCTGTGTAAAATGCCAACAGCATACTGAAACTTAAACGTTTTTCAGCTGGTGGGAGGAGGTTTGACATGTCCAGCCTTTTCATCAATGTTAAGTCTTGCCCTCGCTTAGTAAAGTAAAGCAGAACTGCTCAATGATCTCTTGAAGAACGTCAAGAGCTGGTTGGAAAGCAGCAGCAGCCTGCCCAGAGGCAGGTGAGCATCTGATCTCACTCGCTAGGACACTTGGCAGCACCTACGTATGCTGCCTCTCTTGCATCAGCTCCGTCAGGTCACTACTTGAAAATCCTTGACACGGCCACCACCTCCAACAGCACACGCTCTTCCCAGTGGGAATGCGAGGCACATGATCTTTTAGGGCTAAAAAAAGCCCGCATCACCGGTACGATTAAGCCGGTTTCATTTTCAGCGTGTGGAGGGGAGAACTCATGCTTCAGGAAACACGTTGTCTTACACCGCAACCAGCTCTAACTAGCTGTGAGGCTCACTTGTCAGAAGGATGCCTATCAGCTAAGCCACCGAAATAACCAGCTGGTAGGAGCAGAGGATTAGAAATTCGCACACACCCTTCTGGCGTTGCTCGTATCAGTTACGAGAAACCCGAGGATGCTAAACCACAAACCGCGCCAGGGAGAGCGGCCACAAAGCAGGGCTTCGCAGTTAAAGAAGCGGCAGTCTCGGCCTCAGACAAGCGGCGCATCCCCCGGCGCTGCGCCCGCCAGCACCCCACGCAAGGGCCGGCTTCCAGCGCACCCCGCTGGGGACCCCACCGCGGTCCCGCTCCCCCCGAAGCCCCCTCACCCTTGTCGTCCTGCACCATGCCGATGGTGCCCCCCGTGTTGATGACCAGCACCCGCGCCTCGGCCTTCGAACCGCCGCCGGGGGCCGGGGGGCACCCGGGGCGCTCCTGAGGGCGGGGGGCGGCCAGGGCTCTGCTCAGCGAACGCGCACCCACCGGGTGCCGTGCCGCCGCTCCCGCCTCCATCCCGCTCCCGAAGAACCGCTACCTCCCGCCCGCCGAGCTGAGGGTTATAGCGCGGCTGCGGCACCGCCCCTTCCCGCCCTGCCGGCGGGCAGCGGGGTGGGGCCTGCCCGGGTCACGGCGCTGCCTCAGGGGCGGGGACAGGCGCCATTCCCGCCCTGCGGAGCTAACCGCGGGGAGGCGGTGGCGGCAGCGGGCGGGGCGGGGCGGGAGGGGACGGGACGGGGGTGCCTGGCCCCGCCGCCAGCGTGCCGCACCTCCCCTTGGACTTTGCTCCGCAGCGACCGCGGCTCCGGGGAAAGGGGAAGGTTCTTCACGCTTGGAGGAGAGCGGGGAGCAGCGGCGCGTTTAGGGCCCGGGGAGGAGAGGGGGTAGACAGAGTTCGGGGTCAGCCCCGGAGGGAAGACCGGAGTCGTCCCGTCTGTTTTCCAGAAAGCTTTTGGGGAAGAAGGCAGGAGCTTCCTCTGCTCATCTGGCCTCTGAAGTGACTGCTGCTTACCATGCTGTGTGTTTTATCCTGATGATAAGCACTTCTGTCATTAGCTGTATCTGCAAAAAGGTGGTTATCAGTAAGACCTGAATACCATGATCCTTAAGTGGACTTTTCCATGCAGTAGGGATGCTTCAGAGTCACGGGTGATGCAGAGAAGAACATAAACAGGTTTAGGAAACAGTGACAATGCGAACACATCTACCTCATTTCAGTGCTCCATGAGAGACAGCACCAGTATTATTGCCCATAGCCCGGGGGGTGATAATACTGTAGTAGAATTGTCAGTGTTATCAAAATAGATGGAGTAATGCTGGAATTCATATGCCTGTGGAAAACAGTGATGTCTTCTGGTCTTACAATACCAGCAGTTCCTTGAGTCCTTAGTACCTACGAAGACAAAATGGTAAGATGTTATTTATAGAATCATAGAACAGTTAGGGTTGGAAAAGACCTAAAGATCACCTAGTTCCAACCTCCCTGCCATGGGCAGGGACACCTCACACTAGACCATGTCACACAAGGCTCTGTCCAACTTGGCCTTGAACACCACGAGGATGGAGAATTCACAACCTCCCTGGGCAACCCATTCCAGTGCCTCACCACCCTAACAGGAAAGAATTTCCTCCTTATATCCAACCTAAACTTCCCCTGTTTAAGTTTGAACCCGTTACCCCTTGTCCTGTCACTACAGTCCCTAATGAATGGTCCATCCCCAGCATCCCTATAGCCCCCCTTCAGATACTGGAAGGCTGCTATGAGGTCTCCACGCAGCCTTTTCTTCTCCAGGCTGAACAGCCTCAACTTTCTCAGCCTATCTTCATACGGGAGGTGCTCCAGTCCCCTGATCATCCTCGTGGCCCTCCTCTGGACTTGTTCCAACAGTTCCATGTCCTTTGTATGTTGAGGACACCAGAACTGCACACAATACTCCAGGTGAGGTCTCACAAGAGCAGAGTAGAAGGACAGGAACACCTCCTTGGACCTGCTGGTCATGCTCCTTTTGATGCAGCCCAGGGTATGGTTGGCTTCTGGGATGCGAGCGCACACTGAAGCCAGCTCATGTTCATTTTCTCATCAACCAATACCCCCAAGTCCTTCTCCACAGGGCTGACCTGAATCTCTTCTCTGCCCAACCTGTAGCTGTGCCTGGGATTGCTCCAACCCAGGTGTAGGACCTTGCACTTGGCATGGTTAACCTTCATGAGGCTGGCATCAGCTCACCTCACAAGCATGTCAAGGTCCCTCTGGATGGCATTTCTTCCCTCCAGCGTATCAACCGAACCACACAGCTTGGTGTCACCGGCAAACTTGCTGAGGGCGCACTCAATCCCACTGTCCATGTCAGCGACAAAGATGTTAAACAAGACTGCTTCCAACACTCATCCCTGAGGGACACCACTCGTTACTGGTCTCCAGCCGGACATTGAGCCATTGACCACAACTCTTTGCGTGCAGCCATCCAGCCAGTTCTTTATCCACCGAGTGGTCCATCCATCAAATTGATGTCTCTCCAATTTAGAGACAAGGATGTCGTGTGGGACAGTGTTGAACACTTTGCATAAATCCAGGTAGATAACATCAACTGCTCTACCCCTGTCCATCAGTTCTGTAGCCCCATCATAGAAGGCCACCAAATTGGTCAGGCAGGATTTCCCCTTAGTGAAGCCATGCTGGCTGTCACCAAGCACCTTGTTGATTTTCATGTGCCTTAGCATGCCTTCCAGGAGAATGTGCTCCAAGATTTTGCCAGGCACAGAGGTGAGACTGACTGCTCTGTAATTTCCCACGTCATCCATTTTCCCCTTCTTGAAAACTGGGGTTATATTTCCCTTTTTCCAGTCATCAGGAACTTCACCTGACTGCCATGATTTCTCAAATATGACGGCTAGTGGCTTAGCAACTTCATTCGCCAGCTCCTTCAGGACCCACGGATGAATCTCATCAGGTCCCATGGACTTGTGCACATTCAGGTTTTTAAGATGTCTTGAACAAGATCCTCTCCTACAGTGGGTGCAAGGTCTTCATTCTCACAGTCCCTGCGTCTGCCTTCCAAGACTTGGGTGGTGTGGTCAGAGCCTTTGCCAGTGAAGACCAAGGCAAAGAAGTCATTCAGAACCTCAGCCTTCTCCAAATCCAGGGTAGCCAGCTCTCCTGAGAGCTTCCGGAGGGGGCCTACATTCTCCCTAGTCTGTCTTTTATTCAGTACATACGTATAGAATCCCTTCGTGTTATCTTTCACATCCCTAGCCAAGTTTAATTCTAACTGGGCCTTAGCTTTCCTAACCTGGTCCTTAGCTTCCCAGACAACATCCCTGTATTCTTCCCAGGCTGCCTGTCCTTGCTTCCACCTCTTAAAAGTCTCTTTTTCCCTTTGAATTTTCCTCAGCAGCTCCATGTCCATCCAAGGAGGTCTCCTGGCCCTCCTGCTGCACTTCCTTCTAGTTGGGATGCAACACTCTGAGCTTGTAGCAGGTGATCCTTGAATATCAACCAAGAGTCTTGGGCACCCCTGCCCTCTAGGGCTGTATCCCATGGAACCTTACTAAGCAGGTTCCTAAAGAGGCCAAAGTCTGCTCTCTTGAAGTCCAGGGCAGTGAGCTTGCTGCACGCTCTTCTCACTGTCCTGAGGATCTCTAATTCAACCATCTCATGATCGCTGCATCCAAGGCTGCCCTGGAGAGTCACATTTCCAACGAGCCCTTCCCTGTTGGTGAGCACGAGGTCAAGCATGGCACCTCTCCTTGTCGGCTCCTCTATTACTTGCAGAAGGAAGTTGTCTTCCATACAATCAAGGAATCTCCTGGATTGCTTGTGCCGGGCCGCACCATCCTTCCAACAGATACCAGGGTGAAGTCCCCCATGAGAACAAGGGCCTGTGATCATGAGGCTGTTCCTATCTGTCTGTAGAGTGCTTCACCCACAGAGTCCTCTTGACCAGATCCCTGTCTGTAACAGATCCCCACAGTAATGTCTGCCATAGCTGTATTCCCTTTAACCCTGACCCACAAACTCTCTGTTAACTGCTCACCTGTCCCCAGACAGAGTTCCATACTCTCCAGCCTATCCCTCACATAAAGGGCAACTCCCCCTCCCCACCTGCCAGGCCTGTCTTTTCTAAAGAGCCTGTAACCTTCCATTCCAACACTCCAGTCATAGGAGCCATCCCACCATGTTTCTGTGATGCCTATTATATCATACCCCTCTAGACGTGCACACATCTCTAATTCCTCATTTGTTCCCCATACTATGGGTGTTTGTACAGAGGCATCTGAGCTGAGCTCCAAATGAAGCTGGCTCATTGACTGGAGCAGCTGGGGTATCTCTGCATTGCTCCAGGCATTTATTATAGGTGCTGGCAACTGACTGGGTGTGTTGGGATGGAATGATGCCCCCCTCCCCCAACACATCTAGTTTAAAGCCTCCTTGATCAGTCTGGCAAGCCTCCTATCAAAACACCAGCTCCACCAGCTTCCAGTAGACCTGGCCTCTGATCCAGTGTTGAAGGTGTCCTCTTTCGAGCTACTCACCTCAGCAATTAATTGTAAATAAATACCATAACAGAAAGAATGTTGAATTGCAGTTTAAAGTGAAGACTCATCTCCATTGTCTTTTAGATCATAGGGGTAACTGAACTCCAATTTATATGTCAGCTTTTTGTTACCAATGATGTGCTAGGCATTTCTCAAATTCATCTTCCTGTAACAGTCTTCCTAACCTTCCAGGCATACAAGCCCTTCTTCAAATGCTTCAAAATAGAAGCATTTGACTTCAAAACTAAATACAAATTTAGGGTTTAGTGTCTAGGTTAAAATAGTTTATACATCTGGATTAGAAGCCAATTTTGCAGGTAAAGGAAGGTGATGTTATAGGTGTTTTACAGAAAAAGCTAGTGATGTGTACCATATAGACTCTGGAGCTCTAAGAGGTTAATTGTGGAAAGGAGGGCATATTAAGGTCTGGCATAAAACAAGATGAGCTGTATTAAGCCCTGTATTGGTGTCTGGCTTACATACAGGTTTTACTTCTAGGAGTCATGTTTGGAAGGTATATATGGTAATTTCTTTTGAGGATCAGGTATGAGGTCAAGAATAAGGAGGCCGAAATTGGTTTAAAGGAGACCTGGGAAGTACTGAGGTCTGTTGTCATGAGATTTGTTATTACGGGCAAACTATAAAGCAAAAAGTAACTGGCTAAAAACCAGGCCAGTTACAAAGGACAGTAACTGCTGAGAAGCAGAGTCTAAATGTGGTAAGAATATGCTGCTGAAGAAGTACCTTGAGGCAAAACATGAGCTTAAGTGCCAGAGTTACCCAGTAAGCCAAAGAACATGTTTCTGGTATTAAAGTAGTCGGGAATTTTTGCTCCAGGTCATGTGAACTGAAGTTGTACCCTGTACTGCAACTTCTAAATAAAATTTAACTCCATTTAAATGTAAAAACATGTATTATGTGATGGTCCAAGCAATTTCTTCAGCTTCCAATTTCTATGACTTACTGTTCCAACAGAAATAAATTTGATTCATTCCCTCCAGAACTCCCCTCAAAAAAAGAAAGGCTTAATGCAATGCACAGAATATATGTCTGTAAGTGTAAACTGGGGGCTCAGTTCCCCCTGGGTATTGCTATGATCATACTGCAACTGAATTTTTTGAAATGAAAAATCAATGAAGATCAACACAATTGCAAATAGATGGGTTTATGACACTGTATTTGCAATTAAATTCAATATACAGACCTCTTTAGAAACTAGGTCACATTGAACATATTTCCAGATTGTTTATGTACTTAAATGAGCACATTCCACCAATATATTCCAAGTCATGTCTCTTGTAGAGCTCTTAATGGGTTTAAACATGAACAATTTACAAGACCGTGCTTAAGAGTTTCATCAGAATATCTGACATATAGTTTGCTCAAGTGACAGGAAGCAAGAGTAGTGCTAGCATAAGGCAATTACCTTTTTCACGGGGTAGTGATGCACAGAATTCCTAATAATTCAGAAAAAGGGTCTTCCAAAATCGGTCAACAGCACCTATGTCACAAAAATGAACAGTCATTTATCTGTATAGGTTTAGGTGAAACAAGTACTTGGTACTCAAGTCACTGCTGGGTCTCTCTCCCTCTTCTTCTTCCTTTTACAGTGGAACCATAGAATGGTTTGGGTTGGAAAGGACCTTCTAGTTCTAACTAGTTCCAACCTCCCTGCCATGGGTAGGGACACCTCACACTAAACCATGTCACCCAAGGCTCTGTCCAGTCTGGCCTTGAACACTGCCAGGGATGCAGCATTTACCACTTTGGGCACACCTGTCCCAGTGCCTCACCACCCTCACAGTAAAGAACTTCCTTATATCTAACATGAACTTCCCCTGTTTAAGTTTGAACCCGTTACCCCTTGTCTTGTCACTACAGTCCCTGATGAAGAGTCCCTCTCCGGCATCCTTTTAGGCCCCCTTCAGATACTGGAAGGCTACTGTGAACTTTCCCTTCCGCTCTCTCTCCCTAGTTATTCACGTTTTGTCCCTTAAGACATGGTTCCTTGGAAGCAATGCTTGATTAAGCAGGTTTTGAACCTAAGACTTTACCCCAGTCCTTTCATTCACACCCCATTTCTTATGCAGCTGTCCACATGGCTGAATACTGAACAGTAATCAAAATCAGTGTGGGTTAAAAAATGATCCTGGGGAAAAAATGATGAAGCATTTTCAACCTGGGCTAGTTTGCTGATCCAGCTTAGTATGAAGGCACAGTAATTGTTACTGGAAAATCAGAAGTGGCAAGAATAGAGATGGAAGCACAAGTCTGAGAGTGGGCGGTCTTAATTTAACTCCTGCACTGAGTAAGATGCCCATGGAACTGAGGCCTCAATTCCAAATCCTGGAAGGAACCTGACTGGGGAAAAAGGGAAAAGGAAGGTATCCTGGAAGGTAGAAACAGTTCTTTTTTCTCCTCTCTAAAACAGTACAGTAGAATAAAGCTGTTCCCCTCACCTAGACATTTATCAAGACACAAAGCCTTGTTCAGTATTCACTCACCTGCGTCAGTGCAGAAACTTTTCAGTCTCATGCCAAAGTTTAGTATAAACTGCAGGCTACTGAGGAAAAGCCAGCAATGTCTGAAGGCAAAAATGAACTACGTAGTAACTCCAGCTGCTGTTGCTTAACTCTGTTTTCAACACATCCACTGCAAAACTTGCCAAATTTACTATCAAAAAATGTATCACCCTGAATAATTCTTCTATCTTATGGCATATTATTGGAGTTGTCAGGTGAACAACAACTTGCTTCATCACAGGGCTGAGAGGCAAGTCTTACTTGCAACTCCTAGGCATTAATCCAGCTGTGTTCACCTCTCTTTCTTCAAATATAAATTGGGGATAGTACTGACAAATCTCACAGGGCACTAAATAAACCCCAACTTTATAGATGTTCTAGCAGTGAGAAGTAATGTCTGAGAACGCTCAAGTATTTTCACTGCAAGGCAGTAGAATAAAGATGACTTGTGTGCTAGATATGATCAATAAAGACATTTAAAAATATTTTTGGGGGTTTAAAATGGTGTAAACCAGAAAATGAACATACAAACAAAAAAAAACCCACCAAAAAACCCCACCCAACGAACCAATCAAACAAACAAAAAATAACCAAAAAACGCTCTGGTAAGCTGTATGCAACAAATCAATGTACTGTGTGTTACTTATCAGAAAAAGGAAATCCAAATGAATGAAAATCCTCCACTTACAACTGTTTAGGGAGAAAACTGTCATTAAATTCTTGCTAATACTTGCCAAGAAAGCCTTGTGTCATTCTCTTAATTATGACATTTTAGCAGAGTTCTTTGCCTGTTTGTTCAGGGTTTGGATTGTTTGGTTCTTTAGATCAGCTCCTACTTAAGACTCCCTTGGCAGACTTTCTAGGCCTGTTTGATACACAGGGTTCAGAACAACTGTGACAGTGTTAACCAGCAGGAAATTCAGCCATTAAACTTTATATTCTTCCCAGCTTTGCAGCTAAAGGTCATGTTGACAGTTTGTAAGGCTGGTACCTGGCTGTTGGAGAGCTGGAACAAACTGTGATGGCAGAAAGTCCTTCCAACTAGTGAGTGTCATTGTGTTCCTTCTCATATATGGGAAGCATTAGATACAGAATGTTAAATACCACTTTCCTCTATTAAATACCACTTTGCTATTGTAATTCCAAAACCTCTACTTCAAACTTGTAATGAATCCAGAACTCATGTCTCTTAAGCCATCCAAGGCCCTCATTCCTCGCTGCTTGAACTTTCTTTTTAGAGGTTTCTTACCTGCCCTATTGCCCAAGGTGTATTAGCAAAAGGAAACCTACCTGCATTGAGTGAGGTGGTTTGGAGATGATGTGACCCTCTTCAGGAGCCCATTTTCATCCACTGAGGTCTACAGCACTGGTCCTCTTCTGCTAATCCCACCTTGATGATTTTGGGGGTTGTCTTTTATCCTACCCCTTCCCAAATGCTGTAGCCTGTGGCTCATTTCCTTGCCCAGCCTATGTTTCACTGAGTCTCATCCACTCCCTGGCACTGGCTGGTGTGCCCTGGGGCATGGTGATCTCACCTTGCAGATGCTCTTCCTTCCTCCTTTGGTGAAACCAATTCCAAGGAACTGACTGAGGGGCATTGTTCCTTTTCTTCTATTCATAGCTCTCTTAACACCACTATTGATTTCTTGTCTCCTGTGTGGTAGTCATTATGCTGGCTCAGTATAGTCTTAGCTCATCAATTCTGCTTTCTATTCAAACTCAGTAAAAATTCCAGCATAACTAACTCAGTGTACTGGCTGAATTTAAGTTACAATAACAATTCCTAGAATGATAAGACAGTCATCACACCAAGGTGTTACTAACAGCAGGGGGTGGGAGGTGGGTGTGTAGATATGTGTAAACACATATCTACATCTAGAAGATCTAAATTAAATGTAACTCTATTTATAGTTGCCAAGCAATCACGTGAGGTTTTATTGTAGCAGAAAAATACACAGGGGAAAAAATTAAGGACTGCTGCAGATCAATTACATTGAAAAACAGTTACTTGAAATCTCACAGCAATAAAATTAAGACAAAACTTTGCATTTTAGTATGAAAATAATGATCACAGCATCATTAGTGAACACTTTCAGAAGCGTAACCCAAAGTTTTTGAGTTAAACTTGTTATCTTGCATGTAGGCATAAAGCAAGTATGCAAGAAGTCCTTTCCATTCTGATTCTAGCCTGTGATACAGTTTACATGACAGTATTACAGCACATCCATCTCTAGAAGCATTTTGCTATTGTTCACATACTTCAGCTGAAAACATCCATTTAGCAAGTGTGAAATCTTACTTCCAGAAGCACTAGCGTATTCTCTGGAAGCTCACAAGTATTGCAGACTGCGCTTCCTTTTGTAGATGTCTTATTCTGTAGCAGTGTCATCCTATGGAGTAAAGGGAGAGGAATCTCTAATAATGTATTAGCTTCAGTAACTATTCTAATTTTAAGACGTGCTGTCAGCAGCAATCACTTTGGGTTGTTTTGTTTGTTGTTTTTTTTTCCCTGGGTATTTTCTACATTCTACTTCATAAATTTAAAATCCAAGAAATAGCTATTCCTTAGAGAACATGTAAAATGGTCACATTTAAAGTGTGCTTGTTCAATTCCCAACTTGATTGGTGATTGGGCAGGAGTCTGTTTGCATATAATTACTATCCAGACCAAGTAAAACTAGTTCACGAGAGCACTAGCATGTTAAGATAGAGAAAGCAGAAGAACTCCCTACAGCTATTTTATGTAATCTCTTGAAGTATATGCTGTGGAAGATACTATCCGTATTAATAAATTCATATTTAATTTCCTGTCTTTTAAAGATGCGCTTTCTGCCCTTATTAATAAGACAGACAAAAAAACCCAACCAAACCAACCCAACCCAGAGGTGTATATGCATCCTCTGTGCTGTTTGTTTAGTGATTATGCAATTTCGATTTTCACTGCTAACAGACAAAAAAAAGAGAGCTTTGTAAATGTTGAACTATTGCTGACAGCTGTACTGTTCCTTTTTTGAACACAAGTATCCAGGGAGAAAGTCATCCCTGGGTGTTTCATTCTCTGTTTGGGAAGAAAACAGAGTAAGAGAATGAAAGATTTAAAAACCCCCCATGGGATGCCTGAAGACCAAATACAGGAGGGGGAAACTATCACAGTGGTGTGTTTGTGGAACACTCTCGGGCTCATCATTGACTGGCAAGGAGAGAGGAGATGAGTGCCTTAACTGTTGCATGAAAAGGATGTGGACTCATCCAACCGTGAGAGAAGAAATCTTTTTTTCTGGAGGAAAAAGCAGTCTCTGCCCTATTTGGAGGGTAAGAGGAAATGGATACCTGCATTTGGAGCGTACTGTTTACATCCCTCCTTCCCCTAAATCAGGTAGCAGCTCCACTTCTCTCTGTCCCCTGGTTACTCACTGGGAGGAAGGGACTTGTCTGGGAGAAGGGGTGAAGGCCATAACCCTTCAGGAAGGCCTGTGGTGCATGCAGCTCACTCCTGCCCTGCTCACCTTGGCCTGCCTGCTGGCTCACCAGTCCAATGGCGAACACTGCGGTGAGCATCAGTACCCCCTTACTGAGCACCAGCACCCAAGGTCTGCTCTCTGCCCTTTTGGAAAAGGCACCAGTGTGTCCTGCTAGCTCAAGAAAGCCAAGAATTCATCCCCATGGCAAGAGACAGCTGCCAGGACCTCCCTGTCATGGGGATGTGAAGTCACCAAGCGGATGACTCCACCCTTCGGGGGGACCTCTTGGGAGGGTCTTGTCCTACTCCTGCAGGATGGAAGAGCTCCCACCACAGTGGCCACCTTACCCTCTGCTTCTCCAAGGGACTGAAGTCAAAGCATCTACCAGACTAGACACTCTTAGAGCTTGAGTGAAAGCTAAATACCGGAGTGTCAGACGGAGAGGAAACCTCTACCCATGTGCCTAAGAGCAATCTGTCATTCTACAGATTCATCAGATAATCTCAGAGGTTGCCTCTTCCCTCAACACTCCTTTGGAGGCCTAATAGATACCCTTCTCTTTCCTCAGAAACATCCTCTTTGCCTCAGGTATCTTTTGCTAGCCTCTTTGGAGTTTCATTTGCTTTCTTCTAGGTTCTTTTACAGAAAGGAAACTCCAAATCAAACTATACATTGATTGTGGGGGTTTTCTGTTTGTTTTTCTGTTCAGTTCTATCCCTTTCTAAGGTAGATAAAAATCCCCGTTACTATGCCCCTTGAAGAAGTGCTAATTATTTTCCAGAATCAGTATAATTCCTGCCATAGTCTATGTCACTTGTATCCTGGCTTAAACTTGTGATTCTGTCATATATCATAATTTACATGGCTTTTTTTCTGGCATTTGTATGTAGGCTGGGATCTCAATCTGTTTCAAGACCCATCCTGAAAAATCTCATTATTGGTTGCTTTTCTGTGAAGCAACCAAAAATGGTAAGTGAAGTGAAATGACAGTTCTTTTTCTTTCCCAATATTACATTTCCCAAGATACAAGAATACAAATTCTCCACAAATCTCAGTTTTAGAGAGAAGTCTCACCTTTGACAGCAAGCTGCAGCATTTCTGTAGTTCCTCCAAGGCAATTCTTTTCACTTGGACCATCAACTGTGTGACTGTTACAACAGTCCTTTGTCTCACTCAGTTCTCATCCTGGGTGTGTCAGAGTTATGAAGAAGCAAGGTGGCTAGTGTAAATAACCTGAGACATCAGACCATGGGTTAAGCAGAGCCTTGCAGGGAGTGACTGAACTCAGGGTGCTTGTAAAGTCACCCTCGGATAAAGCCTCCACCCATTCAGTTTTCAAATTCTCTCTCCTGCCTGCCTTTGCCTGTTAACCATCAACTGTGTGTCTGCACTGTAAACAAAACCTCTTGTAACATCCATGCTTCAGAAATAGGTAGCTTCGATGCCTCCCCCACACAAATGCACTAGAAAAGGTCAACATTTCTAAAGTAAACATACGCAGTCACCTGTGCCTCCTAAAAATCATGTATAACTTGAAGAGGACAGCCCTGTTTTCTCTCAAAATAGATCACTTTGACAGCCACGCTTACCTGAATTTCTACACTCACACTTACTGTATGGCCCAGACTGCCATATTGCAAGTGTGCAGTCTCAGCAGATCTGCACAGTTCATTCAACCACCCACATCCCTGCTAACATACTTTTTAGGAAAGGAAATGCAAAGTTCTTTGTAACCAGTGCTGAATTTCCACAAGGCAGGCCAAGCTCATTTGTAATTGCTCGATTTCACAGCTACATATACTTAACATATATTTGAGGCTAGTGCAACTCCTGCCCTTGACTCCCTGTGGCAAGCCTGAGGGACTAAAATGTCCAGGTTTGTTCCTTAGTTTTAGTATTCTATCATTTTCTCTTTCACTGTGGAAAGGTGTTCATCATAACTATATACTACTACTGAAATAACTGCAGAGCAAGAGCTCCCAAGCACTCTTAAGAATCAATTTAGGAACCAGATACAACATTTCCCTCATCTTTTGGCAGCCTCCCTGTGCTTGGGGTAACAGCTGGTATAACAGACACACAGCTTTAGGTCAACTGCACTCTGAAAAGAAGTGGAAGGTGGAGCTTGGAAGAAGTCTGGGCACTCTAGGTACCACCTGACTGGCAACAGTCTCTCTATCCCAAGATCCACAACAGTTTCATTTCTGTTTCCCACCTCCTCCATCAACCTTTACCAAAATGCTTTATAGGCAGCCCTTAAAGATACAGAAGCTTCTAACCAAAACCTTGACGCTTAACTCTGTGCTCAATTTCTGACCTTGCCCCACTGCTCACCCATTTCAACCACCAGCTCAGGAGGAAAGTTGGAAAGTTTTTCCATTCTTACTGCTTTCTTAATTTTCCATCATTTTACCCATCTTTAATACTCTTGTGTGTTCAAAGTATTATCTTCCACCTTCATCGACCCACTGCAAAATAAAAACCACTTTGCCTCCCAAAATCCCCTCCCAGGTATAGGAGATTCCCTCTCATCTCGATATGCACACGTTAAGTTCTCACCTTAAGTCAAAATAGTCTAGTAGCAGTGTGCAGAGGAAAAGAGAAAACATTTCTTCCAGATTGCTTCTGTAGCTGCTTACTCTTTCCAACATTACAGGTAACTACACGAAGAATCTCTCAAAGCATGCCTAAGATGGTTCAGTGTGTATGAAGAGTCCATCACCTTCCTAAATGCTAGTCAAATAAATGAGACTTTTAAGCTCAGAAAAGTCATGATGATACTACAGGGTGAACTGTATGCCACAAACTGGGAAAGCATACCAAGAGTCAGCATTCCCTTGTTCATTATGGACAGACCCACACAAATTTACATAAAATAAATTCCGAAGCACATTTGGAGATCTTCCGGTCCTCTAAGCTATCCCAGTCCTTGACTGGCATTTAACTACTGGAGGCATTAGCCCTTCTCATTTCTAAAATCCAGTTTCCTGTCATCAGAGGCACTCATTTCTCATCTAATAGGTAACTGGTGGCTCCAGCTTTACCTACACATGCTTTTGGAAAAGCCTCTTTATTACAGCATCAGAGACAGCTTGAGGTTGGAAGGAACTCTGGAGATCTATCCTCCTTGCTGTTTAGGACCATGTCCAGGTGGCTTTTGGGTACCTTCAAGGATGGAGCCTCCACAACATCTCTGGGCAACCCCTGCCAGTGCACGGTCACCATCACAGTGAAGAAGTGTCTTCATGTCCTTTCAGCCCTCTTATCTCAAAATACATCTTACTGGAAACCACTTTACTCTGCAACATTTAGGGTAGGGAAAAATACAGAGCTCATCTGAGTGATAAAAAATGATTCACATACTTATTTGAAGAAAGAAGGGTACTGATGCTAACCTCAATGAGCTGGCTTGGGCTGATCCAACACTGTGTTCATAATAGCTTAAAAGAACTCGAGATTATGAACATATGCTCGTATCATTGACGGACAGTAATGTTATCAATGTTTCTGGGGGAAAGAACAACAAACTTCAAACTAAGGCTAAAATTGCTCCAGCCCAACAAATACCACATTACTGTCTGCTGTGACACCCTCACCAAGAGAAACTGATGAACTCTCTCAGATGCAACATATTCATCACTCCACTGCAGGCTTCTCAAATTTCCTCCAGAGTCACAGAGTTCCTATTGTGCATCTCTTGAACTGTAATTCCAAAAGGTATTTCATTTCACATGCTGTATCATTTTGTAAAACTATCCTTTTTATTATTCTTCTTATTTAATGATCTGAAGACCAAATGAATAGGCTGGCAGGCAAGTCTTCTGTGAATCTCATTTATTTGTTCTAATCCAGATGTAACCAGTGCAAGTGGTAATCTAGGAAAATTGCAAAATCTCAGTGTAAACCAAAAGATTATCTGGGCTACTTGGTACAGGAGGTGTCCCTGCCCATGGCAGAGGAATTAAAACTAGATGATTTTTAAGGTCCCTTCTAACCCAAACCATTCTATGATTCTCTGAAGTTATTTTTACATACTAATTTACAGAAGAAATGCCAATGAAGCTGTTAAACTTGTTTAAGCGACTTTGTAATGCTGTTGAAACTTAAATCAAATAATAAAATACAATTGTTTTTTAAATTTTAGTACTACATTTTCATCTGACAATAACAAACATTCCCGGCAAAGACTAACTTGTAAGATGTTCTGTTTCCTTCAAAAATAATCTGTCATGAATCATGTCTGCAGGCCTATTATGTACCCAGAACAAAACTGGGAGGTTGTAACAATTCATACAGTTCTCCAACAGTTCATACAGTTCTTCAATTGACCAGTGGCAGGTTACGACTCATAGGACTGCGGGGAGTTAGCATTATCTACTCCTCTCATCACAATGAAAGAAGAGAAGCATTTCAGTTTATTGTGACATGAGCCATCAGAGCACCTCTTCTTCACTGAAAACATAAATTACAACATGCAGGAGACCATCGAAGGGGAGCAAGCAGCAGATCAGTAAGCAGCCTCCACCAGATGGCAGCACACGTGCACGAACAGAGCAGGGCACATCATCAACAGAAATATGAAAAATAAATAAATATGGAAAATACAGTCTATTCCCCTCAATTTCGGTGTTGCTTATGAGAAATAAGGGTAAGTTACATTATCTGTCATGCCTTTTCGTGTCACCAAGTTACCTTTTCCTACAGAAATTCCCATCATTAACTGGCAAAGGTGTGACATTCTGCCTGTTTCATTTGCCCCCTCAAGATATTTAAATCAACGCTTAATAACATACAACACTCAGCTGAGAAATACAGTTGTCTAAGCCACTTGAGATGCAGTTTTTCTGTTAAACCTCTCTCGCTATATAAAGTAGGATGGCTTATAATTCCCAAGGATTAGTAAAATGTCAAAGGAAGCAATCCTTATAAGCAGCCACAGAAATCGACTATTATACATAGAATCACAGAATCGTTAGGGTTGGAAAGGACCTCAAGATCACCTAGTTCCAACCCCCCTGCCGTGGGCAGGGACACCTCACACAAACCATGTCACCCAAGACCTCGTCCAACCTGGCCTTGAACACTGCCAGGGACGGAGCATTCACAACCTCCCTGGGCAACCCATCCCAGTGCCTCACCACCCTAACAGGAAAGAACTTCTTCCTTATATCCAATCTAAACTTCCCCTGTTTAAGTTTTAACCCGTTACCCCTTCTCCTGTCACTACAGTCCCTAATGAAGAGTCCTTCCCCAGCATCCCTATAGGCCCCCTCAGATACTGGAAGGCTGCCATGAGGTCTCCACGCAGCCTTCTCTTCTCCAGGCTGAACAGCCCCAACTTCCTCAGCCTGTCTTCATACAGGAGGTGCTCCAGTCCCCTGATCATCCTTGTGGCCCTTCTCTGGACTTGTTCCAACAGTTCCATGTCCTTTTTATGTTGAGGACACCAGAACTGCACACAATACTCCAGGTGAGGTCTCACAAGAGCAGAGTAGAGGGGCAGGATCACCACGTTCGACCTGCTGGTCATGCTCCTTTTGATGCAGCCCAGGATACGGTTGGCTTTCTGGGATGCGAGCGCACACTGAAGCCGGCTCATGTTCATTTTCTCATCGACCAACACCCCCAAGTCCTTCTCTGCAGGGCTCCTCTGAATCTTTTCTCTGCCCAACCTGTAGCTGTGCCTGGGATTGCTCCAACCCAGGTGTAGGACCTTGCAGTTGGCAACCTCAAGAGGTTGGCATCAGCCCACCTCACAAGCGTGTCAAGGTCCCTCTGGATGGCATTCCTTCCCTCCAGCGTATCAACCGAACCACACAGCTTGGAGTCATCGGCAAACTTGCTGAGGGCGCATTCAATCCCACTGTCCATGTCAGCGACAAAGATGTTGAACAAGACCGGTCCCAACACCGATCCCTGAGGGACACCACTCGTTACTGGTCTCCAGCTGGAAAACATAGAGCCATTGGCCACAACTCTTTGCGTGCAGCCATCCAGCCAGTTCTTTATGGTCCATCCATAAAATTGATGTCTCTCCAGTTTAGAGACAAGGATGTCGTGTGGGACAGTGTCAAATGCTTTACACAAGTCCAGGTAGATGACATCAACTGCTCTACCCCTGTCCATCAGTTCTGTAGCCCCATCATAGAAGGCCACCAAACTGGTCAGGCAGGATTTCCCCTTAGTGAAGCCATGCTGGCTGTCACCGAGCACCTTGTTGTTTTTCATGTGCCTTAGCATGCCTTCCAGGAGAATGTGCTCCAAGATTTTGCCAGGCACAGAGGTGAGACTGACTGCTCTGTAATTTTCCGGGTCATCCATTTTCCCCTTCTTGAAAATGGGGGTTATATTTCCCTTTTTCCAGTCATCGGGAACTTCACCTGACTGCCATGGTTTCTCAAATATGACAGCCAGTGGCTTAGCAACTTCATTCACCAGCTCCTTCAGGACCCACGGATGAATCTCATCAGGTCCCATGGACATGTGCACATTCAGGTTTTTAAGATGTCTTGAACCAGATCCTCTCCTACAGTAGGCCTAGGGTCTTCATTCTCACAGTCCCTGCGTCTGCCTTCCAAGACTTGGGTGGTATCACAGTATCACAGTATGCTAGAGATTGGAAGGGACCTCAAAAGATCATCTAGTCCAATCCCCCTGCCGGAGCAGGAACACCTAGATAATGTTACACAGGAATGTGTCCAGGCGGGTTTTGAATGTCTCCAGGGAAGGAGACTCCACAACCTCCCTGGGCAGCCTGTTCCAGTGTTCCGTCACCCTCACTGAGAAGAAGTTTCTTCTCAAGTTTAAGTGGAACCTCTTGTGTTCCAGTTTGCACCCATTACCCCTTGTCCTATCATTGTTTGCCACTGAGTAGAGCCTGGCTCCATCCTCGAGACACTCCCCCTTTATATATTTATAGACACTAATAAGGTCACCCCTCATTCTCCTCTTCTCCAAACTATAGAGACCCAGCTCCCTCAGTCTTTCCTCATAAGGGAGATGCTCCACTCCCTTAATCATCTTAGTTGCCCTGCGCTGGACTCTCTCCAGCAGCTCCCTGTCCTTCTTGAACTGAGGGGCCCAGAACTGGACACAATATTCCAGATGGGGTCTCACCAGGGCAGAGTAGAGGGGAAGGAGGACCTCTCTTGACCTACTAACCACCCCCTTCTAATACACCCCAGGATGCCATTGGCCTTCTTAGCCACAAGGGCACAGTGTTGGCTCATGGTCATCCTGTCGTCCACTAGGACCCCCAGGTCCCTCTCCCCTACACTGCTCTCTAACAGGTCGTTCCCCAACCTATACTGGAACCTGGGGTTGTTCCTGCCCAGATGCAGGACTCTACACTTTCCCTTGTTATATTTCATCAAGTTATTCCCTGCCCAACTCTCCAGCCTGTCCAGGTCTCGCTGGATGGCAGCACAGCCTTCTGGCGTGTCCCTCTCCTCCCAGCTTAGTGTCATCAGCAAACTTGCTGATAGTACACTCAATTCCTTCATCTAAATCATTGATGAATATATTAAATAATACCGGTCCCAGTACTGACCCTTGAGGCACTCCACTAGTTACAGGCCTCCAACTAGACTCCGCCCCATAGACTACAACTCTCTGGCTTCTCTCCTTCAGCCAGTTCACAGTCCAGCTCACTACCTGATCATCCAGACCACAGTTCCTCAATTTAGCTGTGAGGATGCTGTGGGAGACGGTGTCAGATGCTTTGGTGTGGTCAGAGCCTTTGCCAGTGAAGACTGAGGCAAAGAAGTCATTCAGAACCTCAGCCTTCTCCAAATCCAGGGTAGCCAGCTCTCCTGAGAGCTTCCAGAGGGGGCCTACTATGTCCCTAACATAAAGGGCAACTCCCCCTCCCTGCCTGCCAGGCCTGTCTTTTCTAAAGAGCCTGTAACCTTCCATTCCAACACTCCAGTCATAGGAGCCATCTCACCATGTTTCTGTGATGCCTGTTACATCATACCCCTGTAGACGTGCACACATCTCTAATTCCTTGCTTGTTTCCCATGCCATGGGCATTTGTATGGATGCATTTGAGCCTAGCTCTAGATGAAGCCGGCTCACTGGCTGGAGTAGCTGAAATATCTCTACATTGCTCCGAGCATTTATTACGGGTGCTGGCAACTGACTGGGTGTGTTGGGATGGAATGATGCCCCCCTCCCCCAACACATCCAGTTAAAGCTTTCTTGACCAGTCTGGCAAGCCTCCTACCAAAACTGTGTGCCCTGCAGCTCCACCAGCCTTCAGTAGACCTGGCCTACAAACTTGGGTCCCGTGTTCGACACACCCAAACCCCTGACTATGACACCACCCCTTTAACCATTTCTTAGCCTGGCCAATCCTCCCAGCCTTTTTAAGGTCCTCCCCTGTATCCTGGAGAATTGACGAAAAGACAATCTGAGCTCCAGAGCCCCTAACCACCTCTCCCAGGGCTCTGTAGTCCTTCTTCATGTTCCCCAGGCTACTGCTGTCTATATCAGTAGCACCCACATGGACCACTGGAAGTGGGTAAGACAGTGGGACTCACTAGACCAGGCAGCCTGTCTGCAACATCCCTGATCCAAGTGCCTGGCAGGCAACACACCTCCCTTGAGACCAGGTCAGGCCGACAGGTGAGTGCCTCTGTCCCTTTCAAAGTAGAGTCTCCTACATCTTGCTTTTTCCTGGCAGCACCAGTAGAGATCCTCTTTAGCAGTGCATCAGCCGGCTGTTTCTGGTGCAAGGGTGTTTCATCAACCCCCTGCAGGACAGCAAAGTGGTTCTGCGTGGGGACAACAGATTTAGGAGGAAACCCCTTGCTTTTAATTGTCCTTTTCCTCCTTTCTTTTTTTTTTGTCACTAATTCCCAGCTTCCTGGGTTAACGGCCTCCTTCTTTCCTCCATGAGCTACAATGGACGCTCGAGGCCCCTGCACAGTTTGGGCCTGGCGCAAGCATTCCTGCTTCCTCTCAGCTTCCCTGACATCTTGCAGCCTACTGACAGCATCCCGCAGCTCAGCCCCTGCTGCAGGACCTCCACCAGGGAGCACCGAGTGCAGCCCTGCCCATTGTGCACCCTCCCCTCACCAGACCGGTGCAGGCACTCTCGACACCCCGAGCTCTGCGCTGCAGCCTCCCCTCTCATCTCCTCTCTCTGGGTGCCTACGCTGCCACCGCCGGGGCAGCCAGGGCAGAGCTCCCGCACCGGGCGTTGCTCACAAGTTGAGCGCTCTCCATCCCGCTCCCCTGCCCGCCCGAGCTGCCTCGACCCGCCCTGCTCGCCGCGCCCCCTGGGCAGGTTTTTAACCAATCAGGGCTGGTGCCGCCGCTCCTGGCTCCGCCCCCTGTGAGTCAGCTGCTCGCTCACGTCAGCTGAGCTGCCGGCTCCCGGGCAGGTCCTGTCGAGGACTCGAGGCTCCCTCGGTGCCTGTTGCCGCTCTGAGCTGAGGCTCCTGGACGCTGAGCTTCCCCCGCTCCGGTGTTGAAGGCGGCCTCTCTCGAGCTGCTCACCTCAGCTGCCCCTCTATTTAAGTACATCTTAAAATAATTTCTTAGCTTAAGCATCCCCTTATTTTCCCCAAATCTAATACTATTTAAATGGTATGATTCTGTCTGTTCTTCAGAGGATGACCCGATATTGCAGAGTCTTCAAATCGCTGAAAAGGTTAACATTTTCCATATACTGTTTTTGTATTCATACATTTCATGAATGCAATCACATACCATTAATAACTAAATTTAGCTTTTATTAAGCATGACTGCACAACAGAAGAGACAAATTTTATTTCACTTCAGCATTTTATTCTGAAACCACTGACCTCATTTTTAGGAGTAAAGATCTCACAGGTAAAAGTAAAATGAAAACATGAAACATGAAAGAAAGGTGCCATGAAACTAATTCAAAAGCATTCTTCTACCATACAGGAAGAGAAACCATATCATGTTTTTCTTTATGAAAAAATAATGAAAAAATGTATCCACTATATGAAATCATACTTCTTATAAGAACATAATCTAGATCACGAGTTTCCTTTGTCTTCTAGTTTTCTTCAGTTAAGGAAAACCTTTGTTGCATGGCTTTTTGAAAAGCTGATGAGAAAAGTAACAGGAAAATACAACTTGTATTTAAAGACAAAAAAATCATGCTCTATGGCTTATGAGCCTTTAGACAGAAAACGAACAACTAAACCTAGATTTTGTCTTTCACATACCTTGTGATAAACCTGTTCAGAAGTATTATTAAAATGAAAAATACATCCTGCTTTACCCCAGTTTATTCATAAACTCACCTGCTCTAGGTCAGCAAACCTTAGCTTTCTAAAAATGCATTAACATATTCCAAACTGTATTTTAAGTACACTTACACTAATCTCAAGAAAGAGTCTTGCAAAATGTGAGTCTAAGGGTTACACAGAAGACAGAAAAAATTTTCAGACTAGCTGCAATTCCTTGTCCTCTGAAAGACTTCTAGAAATCCTTAAACATTCAACAAAACAAGCTTATGTAGCTGATAAAGACCATTTCTTCTTTCATGCTGCTTTTCAGACTGGTCAATAATATGCTGAGGATGCACCTAATCAAAAGATGCAAGAGGAAAGTCAGAAAGCATTTTTAATTATGTTTTCCTATATAACATAGCTAGGGAAAAGAGTCTTGAAGAGTTCTGAGTTTCAAATCACACAGGAATTTCAGTTCCATGCCACACATGTCAACATAAATAGCCAGTGCTATGGAATGCTGTATCTCATGGTTTGCCTGAGTCAATACACTATTACACAATCAATTCCAAAGCATTACAGGTAGCATTTCATGTGATGATGTAAAAAAAGATGTCTTGAAATTCTTCAGATGTAGTGAGGAAAATCCTGATCCAGCACCTATATGCTAACTTGTTATACAAGCTAAACACCAATATAACTGAATAGGAGATTATTTTCATAATACCAAGGATAATCACATTTGCAATATGGAAACACTTTGGCTTAAAGCAGTGTATCACAACACATTCTAACCCCTCAGGGAATGGCTACTAGAAATAAGAGCCCTTGATGTTTGTTCACTGTTGCCCATCTTTTCAAGGAGACCCAAACTGCTCATTTATCTGCCTCAGGGTGGGAGAGACACAGGGGGGGTGTATGTAGAAGCCTTACTACTGCACTCAGTAATTCCTCACCCTTTTTTAATTAAGAAAAAGCACTTGTTCATCAGGAAATATAGCAGCCTGCAGAGGCCCTTACAGAAAGAAAGGTAAGATTTCTAACAGTAGGAAGCCAGACTTTTCAGCTTTATGAAACAATCCCAGGTTTCAAGAAAACTGCCCTCCGACCTGATCCCACCACATTCATTCTAAAGCAAGTCACATTTCTGTCTGCTTAAAGGGAAAAGCCACCTGAAAGCACAGTAACCCAAAACAAAATGCACTACATTCAGATAAATATGTCTCTCAAAAATCATGTTCCGTTTGAAAAGTGTAAACTAAACTGCAAAAGTAAAAACTCAAGCTACCCAACAAACTAGACTAATAGGATATAAATAGGGACTGCTGTATACTCAACAGTTCTTACGCCTTAAATTCGACTGTACAGTATTTTCAGAATCTTTAAATTCAATACTCAAAAAAGACATCCTTCCAAAGGAAATTCTCCCTTTGAGCACTCTTAACTAACTGTTGGGGTACTCCAACTACTCTTCTTAGGGGAAAAGGAAAAAAAATATATTTGTAGACCCTTACCTGATTCCATGCATATGGCTTCTCGTACCATGTAGGAACAACTTTATCTCGAGGTTTTGATTTGCAGATTAAACTGAAATTACATAAAAATAGCCTTAAGAAATACACTTGTATTAGATTAATTCTAAAGAAAAAGGGATTTCTGTATTAGACACAGCTAGGCATTTATGAGGCGTCTGTGCTTAAGGGAATCTTAAATTTCCTTGCTAATCTAGTCTGATTAGTTCACTTCTCTATACTTTGCCCCTCTAGTGTAGAAAGTCAAAATACAGGTTTTCATAGGGATGTTAAGTGGATAAGAATTATTTTCTTTTAAAGAAAATTATGTTTTTTTTTCTAAATTTAAAAAGTACTAAATTTGCAAGTGTCATTTATTCCATAAGCTTTATGCATACTTATTCACTATAATGTATAATAAAGCTATTTTTAGGGTATGTTGTTTTGCATGACAACTCAATTACTATAGATTCTCTGTCTGCTCCAGTTATTCCTTCAAGCTGTGCGAAGTACAACAGCAGTAGACATTAATTAATTCTGTCTAGATGTGTTTTTCAAAAACTGATTTTAGTCTTAAGTAGTGGTGACATGTTGTAAATACAACTAGCTTTTGAAAAATTGAGGAAAATTATGAAAGACTGGTCAGGCTAAATTTTTACCTATGTGCTTTTACTAATAGTTAGTTTTTTCCAAGACATGAAGTACAATGAGAAGAAAACATTCAAAATGCAGGCAGATTTTACACAAAGGAAAAGACGACATCATGACAATAACCAGACTGTCTCTTTCTTCAAAAAGGTAAAAAAGAACCCAACCCCAAAACTGGAAAAATTAACTGTAGGATTGTTGGAACAGAATCAGTAAAAGCACAAAAAGATCTAGGAGAGAAAACGCTACCCAAAGAGGTGTAAAATCCTAAAGAAAAAAAAAACCCAGAAGGCTGCTGAGAATGACCAAGTCAGGCAGGGAACGCTGATGGAAGTGGGGAGCATGTCAACGCTGGAGCTGCTCAGGCTGCTCCTTCCTCTCCCACCTGGCTGGAGATGTCTGAACAATCAACCTAAAATAGGTACTATTTTAACTAGCAGGTATTCACATATCTAAAGAAACAGCAGTGACATTTCTGTGCCTTGAATTTAGCATGTAAGTGCTGGCTTCCAAACATGAGCTCCTGTTACTGTCACAGTCACCTCCAGAAAGGTTATGTGGTTTTGCTTCTTTCTGCCTATCCACTTTCCTCAATTTCTCCCTACAATTGTTACCACATGAATCACACAAGCAAACTTCATTCAGCTTTGAAGCCTAAACGTGGTACTACATGGCAGTGTCTAAAGGCAATACAGACATCGACTGGCCTGAAGTACCTGGACACAAACAGGAAATTAAACATTTAATCAGCAGTATCCTCAACAGCTGGGATTTTTACCAAGAGATTTTCAGATGTGAAACATGAAGAGCTTGCCATCAACCTGCACTGGTTCTCCTTAAGCTGAAAGCACAAACAGCATGCATTTTTGAGGTAAGCCTTTGTGGAGCTGTACCACCACTTTCTGAAGGTGCACACAGCCCACTGCCACAGCTGGCTCAAAGCAAAGACAGGTGGCTTTACTTCCGTTCACAAATTAGCATGGGACTTCCTGCAATTAACTTGGCCAACACCTATCCTACACTGGTCTGTTGAGGGAGGAAGACAGCACACATGATTCAACTGTAACGTGTAGGGATAAAAAAATTCTTAATCCTTCTGCACTCTTATGCTGTACAACTTTATTAGCTTTGTCCTGCACGCACAAAGCAAAGGTACACCAGAAGTGGTATCCTGTAGAACAAGTTTTACAGTCTATGTTTCATGACTCTTAAGTGATCAGGCTTCCCTGAAGAACCAGTGCTTCCACAAGAAGTCTAAAGTTGTTTAGTATACTGCTTTATAAATAAACAAAAGTAAATTAAATGAATCATTAAATGAGAATATATATTGTTTCCCTAAAGCTTAATCTGAGCTATGCTTCAAGCAATTATTTATTTTGGTTTTGCTGAGACTGAAACAGATTATCTTATTTCTACGAAATTATTACCGTAGAAGCTTCTGACGAACATCCTCCTGCAGCTGTGTCACTGTTGTTTGTTCAAAACACACTGCGCGTTCAGAAAGCAGCTTATTAATGGCTGTCCTTAGGATATTTATCTATAAAAACACCAGTGTCAGAATATAAAGCACTCTAAACCAGCACTAGCTCTGTATTATATTGTATTGTATTATATTATTATATATTGACACAAAGAGGCTGTGGCACCCATACCACCAAACTTCAACAGAAATATTATTAACATAAGCAAAACCATCTGAAGCTTTAGAAACACTTCCTCTAGATGCATCTCTGCTGGTTCAAGATGTTAATGTTCATCCCCTTAATACCACAATCTTCCAGGTTACTCAGATATGCCACAAAACATACAGGCTACCACTTGCCTGGATTCTTTTCCCAACACAGAATTCCTTCTGTAAAAGTTTTGAGGATTTTCTCCATGGGTCTGTAATTTTCACATGCATGGCTTCACTATGGGCAAATTGTGCATCACAGATTTGAAAATTTGGTGGCCTCCTGCGATGGGGTTACAGTGTTGGTAGGTAAGGAAATAGGAACTGATGTCACCCACATGGACTTGTGAAACGTGTTTTTGACACTGTCTCACACAAGATCCTTGTCTCTAAACTGGAGAGGTATGGATCTGATGGATAGATCACTGGGTGGGTAAGGAACTAGCTGGAAGGTCACACTCAAGACAGTTGCGGTCATCAGCTTGCTGTCCAAGTGGAGACCAGCAACAACTGATGCTCTTCAGGGTCAGTACTGGGACTGTTGACGTTTAACACATTTGTTGGCAACATGGACAGTGGGATTGAGTGCACCCTCTGCAAGTCTGCCAATGACACCAAGCTGTGTGATACAGCCAACATGCTGAAGGGAAGGGATGACATCCAGAGGGGCCTTGACAGGCTTGAGGGGGGGCCTGCGTGAACCTCATGAAGTTCAACAAGGCCAAATGCAAGGTCCTGAAACTGAGTTGGGTCAATCCCAAGGCCAAACACAGGCTAGGTGGAAACTGGATTGAGAGCAGCCCTGAGAAGAAGGACTCGGGGGTGTCAGATGATGGAAGCTCAACATGAGCTGACAGCGTGTGCTTGCACCCCAGAGAGCCAAGCATATTCTGGGCTACATTAAAAGGATCATGACCAACAGGTCAAAGGCTGTGACTCTCCCCCTCTACTCTGCTCTCGTGAGATCCCACCTGCAGCACTGTGTGCAGTTCTGGGGCTACAAACATAAGAGCACTGACCTATTGGAGCAAGTCTAGAGGAGGGTCAAAGAGATGATCAGAGCACCTCTCCTACAAAAACAGGCTGAAAGAGTTGGGCTTGTTCAGCCTAGAAGAGAGAAGGCTCCATGGAGACCTCAAAGCAGCCTTCCAGTACCTTAAGGGGCCAACAAGAAAGCTGGAGAGGGACTTTTTACAAGAGCATACAGTAATAGGACAGGGGGTAATGGTTTTAAACTGAAAGAGGGTAGATTTGAATTCTAGAAGGAAGAACGAGGGTGGTGAGACACTGGCACAGGTTGCCCAGAGAAGCTGTCCCTTCAAGGGGGTTTAAGGCCAGACTGGACAGGGCTTTGAGCAGCCTGGTCTAGTGGGAGGTGTCCTGGCCCATGGCTGAGGGGTTGGAAGTAGATGATCTTTAAGGTCCCTTCCAACCCAAACCATTCTGTGATTCTATGATACGTGCACCAGCATGTCCACTATGTCCTTAAAAAGCTACCAGAAACCATGGGCCATCACCTGCTCTGTACACAGAACTAATCAGGGCATGTGAGGTCTTTTGCTACTGCTGAACCCAGGACAAAAGCCCATATCAAATCTGAAGCACAGGTCAAATACGGCTTTCTGTCCTGCATAACGAGTGGATACATGTACTTGCCTCTGACAGATCTCTGTCCGCAAGTTGCAAAAAGGCCGTAATGAGGAATACAGGGATTTTTATTTGTTTGATCTGCTCTGAGACAAGTAGCTTGATAAATTCTTATACATGTTTTACCTCTGATATGTCTTCCACTCCAAAATGCACATCAAATGTCAACTCCATGTCATTTTCTGGAAGCAGGGGAGCTCCAGAATTCTGACTCCAACCCAAACCGCACAAAACACCAGTGAAATACTTTCCACTTTTATCAACCCTATATGGAAAAGAAGAAAAACAATCTCACCTAGAGATGAAAAAACTAAACACTCATATGCAGAGTTAAATGAATTTGTTCAAGCCAAGCCAAGCAAGATGCAGGTGTTTTGAAGAAGCTAACACAACTGAGAGTCATTCATACTTAGTCATGCTGGTTTTTTCCAAATATAGTGATGAAACAAAACTAAAGTTCTGGTTACAGAAACATACACTTATAAAACTTAAAAGGAAAAATCATACATATGCAAAATAAAATTTAAGGAAAGCTAGCTTCACTATGTTGAAGTGACAGTCCACAGACACAAGAATTTAAACCAAACAACAGCAACTGCCAGAGCTCTTTTACAGAAGAGTTTATGCACTTCTACAAACATCAAGCAAGTTCTTCTCCTCGCGTTGGTTTAAAACTTGCCCAGTTCTACAGTACATCTTCCTAGGCTTCCAGCACAATTGTCAGGAACTGTACTGCCTTACTGTGGGAGTATAGCCTGCAGCACCAATTCCTAAGTATATGAAACAAGTTATCTTAGCTACAAACTATACTGAAACTGATTAAAAGATACAAGAATTACATGAACAGGAAATGCTAAAAGCAGGGGAAAAAAAAAAGTCACCAAGTTGTGAGGGATCCTAAAAAACCAAAACAATACCCAAACACATGCACACTCCCCCTTTTTAAAAGGCATGAATACCTTAGTTCTATAGCAGGAGCAAACAGCATACTGAGGAGCGGAAGCAGGCCAGGAATAGGAGGCATCAAAGACGTTTCTTCTAAAATCACAGCAGATCCTGTCACACACATAGGACAGAAAAAAAAAAAAAAAAAAAAAGAAGATCTCTATGGAGTAGCTAATGAAAATGAAACCTCAAAAGGATGTAACATTTCCTCATAGGACTATTCCCATAAAACCAAAGTCTGGAGAAACAGTCCGAACACTTTTATTAAGCATTACCAGTTGCATTTGCTGATACAGACGCAGAAACCAACAACTGCTGAAAGGTTTCTTCTGAAGCATCATGGAGAACAACAGAGTTTATGCTTTGCTTTTGTATAAGAATTTTTCTGGAAGGAAATAAAGTATTTTCAACATTAAAAAAACTGAACAAAAAACCAAACCCCATACAGACACATTAAAAACCCAGTATTATTTTAAATTCACAATCCAACCTCAATGGACAGAAGTTACCTGAATACCATTTAACAGATGTACATGATTAATAAATTATCTCTTTGTAAGACATTAAAGCACCTAATAAAACTATCCTTAAATTCTTACATGGCCCCTCAGTTCAAGAAGGACAGGGAGCTGCTGGAGAGAGTGTGATTAAGGGAGTGGAGCATCTCCCTTATGAGGAAAGACTGAGGGAGCTGGGTCTTTATAGTTTAGAGAAGAGGAGACTGAGGGGTGACCTTATAAGTGTCTATAAATATATAAAGGGGGAGTGTCACGAGGATTACTCAGTGGCAAACAATGATAGGACAAGGGGTAATGGGTGCAAACTGGAACACAAGAGGTTCCACTTAAACTTGAGAAGGAACTTCTTCTCAGTGAGGGTGACGGAACACTGGAACAGGCTGCCCAGGGAGGTTGTGGAGTCTCCTTCCCTGGAGACATTCAAAGCCCGCCTGGACACATTCCTGTGTAACGTTATCTAGGTGTTCCTGCTCCGGCAGGGGGATTGGACTAGATGATCTTTTGAGGTCCCTTCCAATCTCCAGCATACTGTGATACTGTGTGATACTGTGATACATAGTGATAGTGTGCATATGAATGCAACTTAATACTGACTCCTTTAGTCCTTTCAAAGGATAAAAATTCTGTGAAAATCTGTTAAGAATAACTAGGATGGGTTTTGCCTATATATTGAATATTCTATCTGAGAACGTGCCTATACTACACAGTGAAAGTCTTCCCATACCTGAACTGGGATACTCTTGTCATACTGTAGCATTTCAGCTCATACGGACTGAATGGGCCAAAAACTGTTACCTTCAAAAGAAAGGGAGCAAATGATATTCTAGTTAGCCAGCACTAGGATCTCTCCAAATCAAAATACTCTATAAATAAAACCCAAAACACATTTCAGCATATACTGAGCAACACTGAATTGATAAACTGATAAACAGCATTTTCATTTCACCCATCTAGAGCACTTGCTTGTTGAGGCACTTCAACAAAAATAATGTATTTTTCACAGGTGTCAGGGATTCACAACTTCCATCTGGCTTAAAAAGCACAAGTTCATACTTCACAGAGTATCTAATAAAATCAGGTCACGTTTTTGTTTACATGAGCAGTCTTTAATCTTGACAAATCTCTCACTTTCATAAAGTGAGCAGTTAAACAGGATTACTCCTGTGGGTAAATTGAGCATGAAGAGACACTTGAAAACCTGAAATATTGTTGGGTCTGAAATGTGAACAGAATTATAATACAGATGAGGGCTTAACTTGTAATCAGAATGCAGAGCAGGACACAGATTTGCATGTTTTATATTCCAGGTTAGTAGTGACTAAATATCTCAAAGTAAGCAAGCAAGGATAAATTCTGAGTTTGGGTTACTAGACTGTTCACTGCATTACCTATCCTAGCAGCTTACCTATCACTAGCTGAGGAAGAACAAAACACTGTTTATAGTAAAAATCATGTTCAAAATTTTTCTGGAAAAACAAAACAAAAAACCCCCAAACCAGTAGCACTGTAACCTTGCTTTCTGCTGTATCTTATGTAGTAAAGCCTACCAGAGGTGGAAACACTGTTCAGTTTTTTTATCTTCATTCTGCAGCGATTCAAAGTGCTGCCTTAAAATGTGTTAGAAGAGCTGGTTCACTTGGCTCTTAGGCAAAGCTTCAAAACTTTGTTAGAAGTTCCAAAAAGCTAGTCTCAGTGGTTCTCATTACAGCTTTCTACCGACAGAAAACAGAATACACTATGAAAGGCATCAGATGTGATTTGGGCGTTAAAGATACTTTTAGTCTTCATCTCCATTTTAACACTGTAAGAAGTAGGGTCATGAAATGACATACCAAAACCACCACCCAAGTTACCTTATGGCTTGGCACATTAGATTTATGTTCAGAAAAGCAGTTTAACAATCTTTCAAGGAGATGCTTTTCTTCCTTTCTTGAAGATACAGACATTTTCTGTTCTTTTACTTGGTCCAAAAATAATTCCCTGAGCAAACTATGGCTTTGCTACATAACAATGGAAGAGTGTTAAAACCATGAAATGGCTACATTTTTCATATATTTTATAAAAAAGACCCTACACAAAGCACATACAAACTCACATACAAATACAAAACCCAAGGTTCTCATTACATTTTAGATTATATATGGGAGACAGTTAAAACTATGAGACGTACATTTTTTCAAAGTTTAAAAAAAACAATGGAACAGTTCAGATGCAATTATCGCTTGGGACACATCTCTCAAAAGAAGTCTCAAAGCAGCAATGCTTTTAGCCAACAAATTAATATAAACGATGAACACACATATGTTGTCCTACTCGAGTATTAACCTTGCCTAATCCCATGGGATTAGTCAAGACTTCAACACAATTTTTCAGCACTTCAGTCTGAGCTGAAGTATATTAGTATAAAAAAAGTAGAAGGAACTTTACTTAATACATACTTGTGATTCATACGATTCTTCTGCTAGTTCAGCATAACATTCTTCAATAAGCACATCTCGAATATTCACAAACTCTTGGTACCCCTCGGAACAGAAAACATCTACATGCAGAACACTATGCACAAGTGAATACACCTTCACTAAAATTGCAGAGCCATTTACTAATGAGGCAAATCTTTGGTTAGCACTGTAACTCCACTGTTCCCCGCACACAAGAGATTTTGCAGAAGGACGCATCCTGCACATCTTGAATTCTAAAGCCTAGAACAAAAAATGGAAAACAACGCTTACCTGAGTAGAAATCAGCACAAAAATATTTTTTCCCCAAACTGTTTGAATTAGTAACTATAAATTACTTCGTAATTATTGCAGTGGCTTATGTTAATTACTAAGACTGCTGTAAAGCTACTGGCATAATTCCTATTCCATCATTGCCAACACAGCTACACATTACATCTGACTTCAATATTGCACATAGTTGCTAATGAAACAAAGCTAACAGAGTATAAACAGAAGATAATTTGGTATTAATTCACCATCCACATTAAAATCTAGGGTGTAGAGATGTCTTCTCTGTATAATCCAGAGTTCTTTTCAACTACAGTAACAGAAAACTTGGCAAGACCACTGCAGCTATTCTGTTCCTGGCAGGCAAGAGTAAGCTCACATTTAACCCATTCCCCCAACCACTATCTGTAATTATGTCTTCAAACGAATTTTCAACAAAACCAGTTTTTTTTTTCCTAGCTAGTCATTAAAACCAGTCATTAAAAGATTAGGCCTGAAGCACAAATACACTTCCCTTTAATGCATCTGAAGAAAACACAAAAAAAGGATGCTTCATGCCAAAATGAATACTTATATTTTAAAATAAATTATTAAAAAAAATAAAATGAGGCCTGCTAAGATCTAGTACTAAGAAGGTATAAATAAAATATAGAAAACTAGAGAACTATAAAACTACACTTCTGCTCATTATCTTTTCATCATTAAATGCTTCAGAAAAAATTACTATGACACACTTGTTTCAGTTCACTGAATGAGGACATAAAAGCTGAATTTCACTTGAATTCTAGTTATGTGATTTGTAAATATAGCTCAAGAGAATTATTTTTCTCAAAAATTAGGTATAAAGTCCCTCAGGTCTATGTTATATATCACTATTTAATTATCAAAAGGGTTCTGTCTGAAAAGATCCAAGTAAAGGCAGTAGTTCAAAGAATGTCAAAGAAGCACAAAACCAGAGACTTGTAGCCTTGTGAAATTTGAATCAGGCATCTCCTATGTATTTGTCCTGTAACTAATAGTGTAGCAGAGCAGAAGCCTTGATGGAGCAAAAATACTTTGCACATTAACTGTACAGTAGACTCACGCCACGCAGACAAGGACAGATGCTATGCTGCCACTTACCTGTAGTAGCAGCAGCTAGGTTTAAGCAGAGAACAAAAGATTAAACTAGTTGTGGATACTTTCTCCTCTCTGGGCTTTTTTCTAGGCTGTATAAATTTCTGCCATTTGCTCAGAGCGCCTTTGGATTAAAGCTAAGCTGATGTACTGCTCAGTCTGTTACTCCCGAGCTTTTCATATAAGCAGATAATAGAAGAACTACAACAACATTCTCCTTCCAGGCAGTTCTATTTCTCATAGAACTGACTGACAGAAAGAAACATAACCAAAAGCAACAAGCAGCAAAAGGCAGCTATTAGAGCTATTTCCTCTTTCCTTCCACTCTCTCTGTGACTACAGATGGCAGAGAGATCCCAGTATATTGTCTCCACAGAGAAAGGCCTAGTTCAACCATTCAGTTATAAAAAAATACAATATTTTTTTACATCCAGTAAGGCAGCAAGTTCAGGCTTCTCTCCCACTCACCTCCCCAGCAAGTGTTAAAGCAACAATTAAATACAATGCAATTTAGTTACACAAGAATTACTGCTCTGTGCATGATCATTCCTGGAAAACATTTATCTTATTAGTGAAGGTGATTTGTAGGTGCTCCCATTACCTTATTATTACCTTATTATTATTCTGAAAAGCGTTGTGATTTGAAGTACACTTCTGTTTCCCAGACAAGACATGCAACTGTTAAGCAGCAGTAAATAGTATCACCCCTACCTGGAATGGAAGCTCTTGAAGAGAGCTTGGAATCCTTTTTAATTTCTTTAAAGGCACTTTTGATCTATTGCCATAATCCACAAAGAACACCTGGAAAAAGAACGGAGAGCATATGCAGAGTTCCCACATTAGAAGCATTACTTTCGGCAGCAAGAAAACTGACAACCTTAATTACAGTACAACACAAGTCTTATCAAATTAAATAGAAGCAAATTCAGAGCTCGGAAAACATGCAAGGGAACTCATGTCAAAAATAATACACCAAATCTTACCATGTCTATTATCTGATTCCTTGGTTTAAACATCCACTGTAATTTAAGTAATCTGCTAATCTAGAAAAGGCAAATTTCTGAAAGGCTCTCTCTCTCTGCAGTTAAATCTGTACAACCTTACTTCTAAACAGTGAATGATATTACCCAATAACTGCTTTTAGATAAGCAAATGCTAACACGGATCTGGGGACCTCTTCATAAATGCAAAAGAGAAAGTGATGAGATTAGCAGTGTTATTCACTAGTTCTTTATGACTTCAAAGAGATGCCCTTGGGTAACATGGTTAGCGTGAAGTGTCCCTGCCCACGGCAGGGGGGTTGGAACTAGATGATCTTAAGGTCCTTTCCAACCCTAAGTATTCCATGATCTATGACAATCTCTTTAGTATTAACTTTGTAGAGGTGACACCCAGCTATGTTAAGAAATCAAGAAATTCAAAGAAGGAATGAGAGGTGCAAAGGGCAATACAGCAATAAATAAATAAATAAATAAAAATCTGTCCCTAAGTGCTGAAAATAAAAAGTATTGTCCTGAAAAATGAATATCAATCTGGAGCTGTGGCACAAGTTTCCATTACTGACATTGGAATAAAAATTCAAAATATTCTAATAAATTTGCTGATGATCGAGAACTAAGCAATATAAACACTGATATAGAAAAGATCACATTGAGCAGACCTGAGAATTCAACACGAATGGAAAAAAACAAATGGTATGAAGGACAAGCTCATATTTGGAGTTTTTAATAATTTCTGCTATGAACTTTGTTATTATTTATAAATTCTAATTAGTTGGATATTACCAAGAAGACAGAACTGAGTATAAGATGACAAGAGGGGGGCCATACAAAGAAAGCTATGGAAAGGCATATGTAGCATGTACCATATGAAATATTTTTTGAATGCAGAGGAGAAACACTGAGTTGGAAGAGGAATACTAGCACCACTGTATAAATAAAGGCAGAACTGTATGTACAGGAGCATGCATATTTCTGTTTCAGAAAACTGAGGTCAAAAGAAAAAAGAGGAGTGAGAAGGAGACCAGATGAAAAAAAAAGTCAATGTAGTATGTGAGAAGAGTGCAGCTTGCTTCAGTTAGCAAAACAAAGTCCAGGAAGATAGATAGGTAACTGGAGGAGAGAGGAAAGTTAAAAAAGAAAACCTGTGTAGACCAGGGGGAGAAACACTGGCAGAACAACAACCTTAGACAATCTGGCCATGAATGACTGAAAACCAGCAATACAGCGGGGTCAAGAAACTTCCAGATGGATCTCAATATATTTATAAAGAGGAAGTGATTGGGCTGCTGCCAGCAATGTAGCACTGGACTCTGACATAGCCATTCCTCAGTATGTTTTCAAAGTTACTGGAGGTTTTAGTCTTTATTTTGGTTTGCTCCACTTCAGCACACAAGATAGCTCAACTGTATCAACAACAGCCTCTCAATTTAATACTAAAATATTACTGTGTTCTTGAAAAACCCTAATTCACCTATTCTGACATCAGTTTGTTACAGTTTTTAGTTCTACAGATTTGTTTACTGGAACAGTTATAATCATAGAATCATAGAATAGTTAGGGTTGGAAAGGACCTCAAGATTGTCAAGCTCCAACCCCCCTGCCATGGGCAGGGACACCTCACACTAAACCATGTCACCCAAGGCTCTGTCCAACGTGGACTTGAACACTGCCAGGGATGGAATATTCACAACTTCCTTGGGCAACCCATTCCAGTGCCTCACCACCCTAACAGGAAAGATTTCCTCCTTATATCCAATCTAAACTTCCCTGTTTAAGTTTTAACCTGTTACCCCTTCTTCTATAACTATAGTCCCTAATGATGAGTCCCTCCCCAGCATCCTTATAGGCCCCTTCAGACACTGGAAGGCTTCTATGAGGTCTCCACGCAGCCTTCTCTTTTCCAGGCTGAAAAGCCTCAACTCTCTCAGCCTATCTTCACATGGGAGGTGCTCCAGTCCCCTGATCATCCTCATGGCCCTTCTCTGGACTTGTTCCTTGTTACTGTTCTCAGCTGGACATTGAACCATTGACCACAACTCTTCGTGTGCGTACATCCAGCCAGTTCTTTATCCATCGAGTGGTCCATATATCAAACTGATGTCTCTCCAATTTCATCAGGAACACTTTTCTTGCTTTAAAAAATGAAAGCGTAACTCCAAGATTGTTAACCCAATTACATGCTACCAATTTAATATAACATATTGCTGTACCTCAGCAAAATCTCCACAAACATACAGAATACGAGCTCTACAATATCCTCCATCTTCCAGATGAGTGAATGGTGCCAGACAAACCATCTCTGGATGTGGAGACACTGGCAAATCCATCAGGTTCTGGTAGTTAATTTCATCAGTTAGAGCCTGAAGTACAGTTCTATTTTTTTCATCTGTCCTGTAACCCCAAAAGTGTCCAACTTCTACTATCTGAAAGTACAAAAAATAGACAATATAAGATTTTGTATTGTTATTCTATATCAAATACAAAACACACCGGAGCAAAATACTTTAAAGCACTCCTACTCCTGACATGCACATAGAACAGTTCTCATACTGCAATAATAGTGAAGCATTTCTCTCATAATTAGATGTTAATTTAAAATGTTTAACTGATGTGCAATACATTTTTCCTCTAAATACACCCCAATATAAACATTATTAAAGTACAGAAAATTTAGAAAAGATTGCTTCTATTTTTCTAAATGAAATTAACACACAGAAAACAATGTATACAGTTACTAGCCAGATACACATATGGTGCACTTCTCTTATTAGTGAAAGAATACCAGTTAGCTGCATCTATTAGCAAATCAGCATTGTTATTGTTATGATCAGCTATCCCTTAGGACACTGAAAAGAACACACCACTACTGAAATAAAACTGAATAAAATCAGCCATCTTTACAAATGGCTTACTGAACTTCTATACCATTTCTGATATTCTAACAAATGCTTGCGATAAAGAAGAACCTTTATTTTCAATACACATGACCATTAAAGCTCATGTATTAACAAATACAACACAAATAGCTATATGGTTAGAATATGTCTGACCAAACCACAGACATTTCTGATGCAACACTTACATGAATAAAATGAGGAAAGCGCTCTTTTCTGCACCTGCAAACCATGCCACTAGTATCAGGAGCTGTTTTAATACTTCAGCCTGTAATTTCAGTGGTTTGGATTGTTTTTATCATTGTTTTTATTTCAGCAGCATATATACTGCTTGTATTACTCTATTTGTTGGGAAGATAGTTAACACAAGATGTAAAACTTCTCAGCTTCAGAATCCAGACATATTATATACACACACAATTTTCCCCTAACACACTATCTTTTTTGCATGCAACATTTTTCCCGAATAAGCATGCAGTACCATTAACTCATCTCAGTTCTCACATCTACAGTTTCTCATTAAAACTGGCAGCTAATAACAACCAGGTAAATGGCCCAAATACCTACTGATTCTCATTTCTACAATGGAAACAAATAATTCCCCCTTCCCATCAATTTTCTTTACATTTATGCCTACTTCCAGCTAACATTTACTGCCAGTAAATCTCACAAATTTTGTCAAGCGCAAGTAAATTCCAATGTTTGAAATTTATGTGTGATGTATGAGCACTGTTTAACAAAGAACTACTGAAAAGCAGACGAAGAATATTCCCCATGTGTCCTAAGGTTACCTCTATGCTAAAAACATTATTAGCACCCATTCTTTTCATTAAAGATTATCAGATATTAATCTCCTCAAAATTAATCTCCTCAAAGTTAACTATGGTAATGATTATTAGATATTCCTTACTTCAGATGTAGAACATTCCTACCTCTGTTATCCTGATGGACAGAAGACGATTTGGGATCATCTTTAACTGTTGTAAAGCACCAAATGAAATTTCCACAGGCTCCACACTCTGCTTTTGACAGTCCACATTTACTCTAAAAAGTTAATGGAATAATGATGCTAAATACTTCACAAGCAAAACCTCAGGAGTCCTATTCTTTTGCTTTCATTTACTTCCCAAGGTGTCCCTAGGCCACATTTATGTACTTAATAACTTTTAGTCAGTAACATATGAATTCTATTAGAATGCAAAATGACCATGCAGAACCAAAATACTACAGAGTAACTGAATGCCATTATAATAAAGCAAAGGAAGATACATACCAAGACACAACTGTGCCATCCATTTGTTAGGAATTCAAAGAATTAAGGTTAAATAGTGAGGCATTTTGCTATGGCATGCCCCCTAAGCTTAATTTTTTAAAAAACAGTACAAAAAACCAGCACAAAGATAAATTCATAATTTTTTTTTTTTTATATATCATATTCCTTTTACTTGACAGAAGTTAAGAACTCCAAAACTAGCCTTTTAGTCTAGGAGACTTCACAAGTCCCTCAAGAATTAATTTCCACAAAGATTCTAAGTGCTGTTTTGGGCACAGTCAAACTGCTAAAATATTTTATTCAACACTAAATACAGTCAACTGCTGCTGAAGTATTCACCTGCACTTTAACATTTCCAGTTCATTCTGTCCTTCCTATTTTAGTTAGATTTCTTGAAAATACTAAAATGCCTCCAGGCCAAGCAGAAGCTAGGCAGATTACCATTTTAACAAGTGGCTTGTATGACCTGAAGCTCAGAATCACAGACAGCATATAGCAACAATGAAACCCACATACCAGAATTTTTAACAAAAGTAGGTGTGGGCCAGAAAGACTCACTACACTGCATTCCTCATTAGTATTTTCTATTATGCCTCCCCACCTTACGCTATTACACTTCTCCCCAGTTTCTGTTGTTATACTCCTCCTCCCTCACTTTTATGTCACTAAATGCCACTCCTTATTTGCTTTGGTTCTAACAATCCCCACATTGTCTATAGCATGAAGAAAAATTACTGTGTACATCCATCTTTCTATATACCAAGGGCAAATGCACTAAAAACTTTAAAACAAAGAAAAAGCCTATACTTGGTGTTCTCTTCAACAGTAAACCCCCTTTAACTATAAAGAAACATGCAAGACAAGTATGTTATTTCTAGTCCTACAAAAACATGCTGCTTATGCAAAGTTTACACACATGCTTTTTGAACCTAACGTCTTCCTTGGTGACACTTCCATGGAAATCCCCATTGATTCCAGCAAATCTCATTTCAACACAAAGAAACGTGTTTTTCCATATGCTATACAATTACCTTAGAGATTCCACACTCAGAGCTGTGACCCCTTGCAATTGCTTTTCAATATCATTTAGATGATAAGCATTCAGTGAAAGAGGACTTTTCAGCTGTGACATCTTGACTGACAGGTATACTGCGGGAAGAATCTTAAAGCCCTCCATTGGGTTACGGGAGAACTCCACAAAAGCCCTATTCAAAAAAACCCAAAACACAACAAAGCAAAACAGAAGCCCCACCAAGTAAAGTTGCAATTAGTACTCGATGAGGAATGAAAACACAACAAAAATCCCAGAAAAGCTGTCATTTCCTCTCCCTATCTTTATCTCAGCAGGTCAGTGAACAGTAAAAAGTAGGTTCTTCAAAAGCTTTGCCTATTGTTCTTATGAATCTTAATACTTTAGTTATCATGATGGTTATAAGAAAATCTTTCTAACATTCTCACAAGCCCATACCAAATTTACTAAGCATATTTAATAGAAATAGAAAGGATATGGAAATTTATGTGAGTAAGGAAAGACTGGAAAAGGCCTAAGGAGGATTGCATGACTTCAGCTTTGAACAGTTGCAGTCCAAAGTTAGTCAGATGATTAGCTAAAAGAGCTAGTTGCATGCATTTGTGCAAATCCATCTGACTGTACAAACAAGCTAAATTCAGTATACAAGTTAGAAATACAGACTGATCAGCTGCAGTTAAGGTCCACTCTTAGACCACAGAAGAGACAAAACAGAAGGCAGTCTCTAAATCAGCTAGTTTACTTAATGTTATTCCAATTAATGTATCTCAAACTTCAAACCCACCTTTCTTACTGTAGCCAATGCATTAAACTACTGATTCTTAAGAGAGAAAAATAAACTCATTTTGTCAGTGCACCACTGAAAAAAAAAGTGATTACTAGATTCATAACTGAGAACATGAAAAAGGTGGGATACTTAAAGTATTTTATACTTACTTTGATCCATCATAGGCAATAGATTTTACCTGCCCACACTGTCTAAACAGTGATTGCAACTGTTTATGGTATAGATATCCATAGGGAGGAATATTCCTCAGCTGTTAAGAAAAAGTAATTAAATTTGGATATATTCAGATATTTTAAAGCACTAAATTCACCTAAATAATTAGCTTTGACCTTCACTTAAACTGTGATAGTGATGTACAATCTAAGTCCCGAATTCAAAAACTGCTATATACTACATTAAATCTGGGAGATCGCAACAGAAAATAATATTGGAGTTTTGCTGCTAAAGCTGCCATAACTGCCAGTGGATGAATGTTTTAACTATAAATGAAGCAGCTTCATGTGTAGCTCCTTATATTTCTTTGATAATTTTTCCTAGAAGCTGTCTAGTATAGCCCTTTTGCTTGTAACAGAAAAGCAATGGAATGCTATGCTCCCTTGTCCACCACTGGGAACTAGAACCTAGGCATAGCCTGGGAAACAGGAGGAGCTATAGCCCTGCATGTCCTGACGTAACTACCCCATACTGAATTACTGACATAGGGTGGGACAGCTCATCCAACTGGAGAACACTTAAGGGTGGTTAGAAGCTTCTTAGGGATGACAGTCAAAAGAGCAACCTCCTGGTTTTCCCCCTGTGTGGAGGAGTGGCTCAAATATAAGATGGTCTTACATGGAGCAATGGAACAACCCATGCCTTGTGGGTCAGGATAAGAGAAGAGGTCAGTAAGGGTAACACTGAGGTAGGAATTTGTAGCAGACATCAGTCAGGATGAAGCAGATAATCTTTAGACAACATGCACAGGTCTCCAGATCATGGACCTTGCATCTTAGGGAAAGAGAATAAGTACCCTGATAACCTGCTAGAAGGGCAGGACACAAGCTCCTAGATTTCTGAAGGGTATAGCTTCTTATGCTTCTTGGTCATGAGCCAAACAGGGCTCTTCTGGATCTGCTATTGGTGAACAATGCAGAATTTCTTACAGAAATCATCAGCAACAGTAGCATGGGCCACAGCAACCAGGAAAGAAGGGAGCTAAAGATCTTGGGAATGAGGAGGCAAGTAACAGAATCCACATCCTGAAGTCTAGGAAGTACAGTTTGGTTTATTCAGGGAACTGGTAAGTGGGGACCCACAGGAAGTTGCAGAATCCCCATCCTCAGAGCTTCTTCCAAACACAAGTGGATGAAGGCCTAAGCAACATAGTCTGAACTCACTGTTAATTCTGCTTTGACCATAGCACTAGATAGCTAGCTAACTTCATGAGGTCTCTTCCAAACTGAATTATTAAAAGATTCTGCTATTCTTGGATTTTAACCCTAAACCAACTACATACCGATGAAGTTAGTCGAGTTGCAACACCTTTTCAAAGGCATTCTGCTAAGAGTAACATTTTAGTTAAATATATTGGATTGTGTAGTGTTAAGTATACTGAATTCTATAGGTGGTATATAGTTAGGTATAATGGATTATGACTTTAACATGTATTACCAAGGCAACAAGACAGTTGTGCATTTTACAAATTCCATGAGCTAAACTAACTTGGAAACTAACTCTACAAATCAACAGAAAAGCTTTCTCTAACACCTGTCTCATTCAGGAGGCAGAGAGCCAACATAAGTGCATGAGCAATTAAAAGCAAACGAAGGCTGTAGTTTCACAGCTATCAATATGTGACTGTAGCCAGATATCCATTTCTCTATCTTCTTCTTACTCAGTCATCTCTCACAGGAAATCTTGCTTTAATACAGAATCACAGAACTCCTAACTAGCAAGTTCAAGATTCTGGACTTTGAATTATTTTTCAGAGGCTACAGAACTGCCTGTTCTTCTCTTTCGTTGTTACCATCTTAGACAGGAAAGAATGGATACCTTTTTGGAAAAACTTCATGTGCCTTTAAGTCAGAGTACTAAGATCAGTTGCTGGCCAAAAACACAGTCTAGGTCAAACTGCAGAAACAAACAATCTCAAGGAAAGAAGATTTAGAGAGAACAGAATAGGAGGAATAACTGCCTTTTTTATCTTTGGTGCACACTATGAGGAGAATCATATGGCTACAAGAAGTATCAAATTGCAGAAACAAACAATCTCAAGGAAAGAAGATTTAGAGAGAACAGAATAGGAGGAATAACTGCCTTTTATATCTTTGGTGCACATTATGAGGAGAATCATATGGCTACAAGAAGAATCTCTCAAACTGAGAGCTTGAGGAACTTCCAGCACTTGTGCCCAAGATCATTTACACTGATGAAGACACAACAGCTACTTTTTCCATCTTCAAGATATCTCCTCCTATCAACTGCTTGTTAAAGAGTTGCCCAAGATCATTTACACTGATGAAGACACAACAGCTACTTTTTCCATCTTCAAGATTTCTCCTCCTATCAACTGCTTGTTAAAGAGTTGCCCAAGATCATTTACACTGATGAAGACACAACAGCTACTTTTTCCATCTTCAAGATATCTCCTCCTATCAACTGCTTGTTAAAGAGTTACGTGCATTAAAAGTAAATAGCTCCTTATATCTAACACTTTAATCTTAACCAATGTTGCTATGGCAAAACTGATCTTGTCTTCATTCCACAAGACTGAATATAGCCTGATATTTTGTTTCACTATACTTAAATGATATGTTAAAAATTTTAAAGACATAAATAAGTGTGTTTGTGTGCAGATATTGGCATGACAGCCAATATATCTTTTATTAGTTCAAATCTTGTATTAATTTTATGAAATTTGTTTGCCTGCACAAGACTAGCAATCAAATGCAGAGAGGCAGTTCTCAGTAGGAATTCTTCTAAAATTGCCCACCCACACAATGTTTATTATATTGAAAGAAATGGAGATGGGAGAGAAGACAACTTAAAAAGTGAGGATCACAGTAGATAATTATGTTTTTGCCCAAGACAGAGCAAGACTTGAAAACACCACCGAAACACTACACATTTCTACTACTTACGTCATTCACCTTCTTAACGTACCATTACAGTCGTTTTTGGATCTTTGCCAGCAAGGTCTCTCACAGCACATTCTTCATTACATTTTCCAAAAGTAAAGTAGTTTGGATAGAAAGCACCAGCTATCACAACCTGACATCAAGATAATATTTTGGAAAATGCAGCAGATTACATTCAGTTTCTTGTAAAGAGATAACTAACAGCATAAAGAGATACCAGCAGATCTTTGTATGATATTTTTTTTCTGTCTCTTTCCAGGAATTACTGTAATTGCAGACTAAACATTAATTCATGCAAATCCTTAAAACCATACTTTTCATGAAAAGAGTTCAAGTTCTGCAACAATCTTGCATAATGTTAATATTTTTGTATGCAAACTTGCTCAATGAAAACTGTAATTGTTAGCCCTGATTTCAAGAAGAGCCTCAATTTTAAATAAATTCATGAAAAATCAGCCACATGAAAATGGTTCAGTTTTCATGATACATCTTAGAATACTTAACAATTCAGCTCTGAAAAGTTCACTGCTTCTACAGCTAAACCAATTGTCACTGAAATGATAAACAGGTCTGAAAATAAAGTCACTATTACATCAGCCCAAATGAGACAAGAAATGTAATTGAAAATTTGACAAAGTTACAACAGCTGAAAGACATCTAATCCCTCCCCTTCTCCCCCCACTAACCAAGCCAGTGGTGGTTCAAACAGGGCACTCAAAATAAGTGAAAATGTAATTTTCAGATCTGATAGTTCTTAGATTTCCCACACAAAACATCCTTCTTTAGAGTCTTTTTATGACTTCAACAAATATTAGCCTAAATAAGCAGTTTAATTTATCTCAGTATGACTTGGTTTTATTTTGATGAACTGTCAAAAGTGGAGGGACAACCAGAGTTCCAATTCAGCATGAATTCTAAACCAGTGAAAGTAATACTAGCTGTCCTCCTAGGTTGTCAAATGAAGTACTTTCTTACCTGCAATAGCAAAATCTACAGAGACTTTTGAAACATAAGTGTAACACAAGTTCATCAGTACTAGCACATAAAAATCCAGTTACAGATTTTGTAAATAATGGCTCTCCCCTGAACAGCCAATAAAGCATTACCTGCAAAATGAAGCGTTGTTTGTATAAACATTCCTGATCCACAGCAGATGGTTGAGCATTAACATGCATGTTAAACGCACTGACTCGCTCTTTCAAGTTGTGAAATAACTGTGCCACCTAAAATTTGTACACTAAGTTACGTACTAACATACCAAAACCATTCACAAATTAAAATAAAATGTTAGTAAATGTCTAAACTGATCAAACTCCCTTTCCCTTCTAGGTGACTAATACGCATTTTACCTAATATACTGCTTAGCATCTCTACTTTAGATAGTAATTTCAGAACTGTGACTCAGTTTTCTTGACATCTCTTTAAAAGTTGAATTTTGTAGTCACAGAGTATATTACACATATATGATATAGAACAAAGTTAGAAAAATAACTGAAAACCTTTGACAAGATGATAAACTGATTCTACATTGAAATACTTTTGGGTTTGTATCTTAGGAGGTAAAAAAAACATGCTAAGAACTTTTGGGTTTGTATCTTAGGAGGTAAAAAAACATACTAAGAATAGCCTGGACTTCTACACTCCACTGTAGTTGTGACCACGCATGCTGCATCCATATTTAGCAGATAACAATGACTTAGCAGGTAAGAATGACTTATCTATTTCATCTCACCTCCCGGACCTTCTTGATATGAATACAATTTGATTGACCCCACTCAAGCTCTTTCTAGAAAAGAACGTGAAAAATGCAAATGTAAAAACTGTCAGAAATTTGTTTTTTTCTACTGCTAGTAAGCTTTCCTCCATATTCTCCTGTGTAGTCACAAACAACAGTTATATATAGCAATGGAAGAATTTGATTTCATTTCACTTCACAGCTTTCTTTCATCCATATCAATCAAGTGTTATGAAATCTATGAAAATATAAAGTTAATTATATGTTTGACTAATAAACTATACTTCGGGTACCACCATTGCAGCTGTGGGCAATCTAAATTTTTCACATAAACCCACAAGTCCAACTCCTCTATGCTGCTACTACAGAGTCTACTTCAAGATGGACACTTATTCCAAAGAAACAGAACTTCCTCTGGAAATATAACTTTATCACTTATTTTCTGGCCATCATGGCTACTCATTATAACGCAGTCACTAACCTTTAACAGAAAAGAAGAAGTAAAGTTTAACTAACCTTGGGATGTCTCAGCTCCCCTTTTTGACTGCATGCCTGCCATGCCTGGAAAAGAAATGGTGTAGTATTCAGGCATAAACTGCAGTGCTTTAGTAATAATTATTACAAATATTAACATGACATTCAAAATTATGAAGGTTTTTCTGTACCTATACCAAAGAGAATTTTTTGAACACCAATTTAAAAAACAGAGATTAACACAGATTTAAAAACCAGTTGGCCCTTACGATAACACAGATTACAAATATTTATGCATAGTAGTATAAGGAAAGCTGAATCACAGTGATTCAGGTTGGAGGAGACTTTTTCAGATAAATTGTTGGAACACCCCACACAGCACGGCCAGCTTAGATCAGGTTTTTGAGGATCTTGTCTATAAAACCCTGAGTAACCTTGACTGACTTCATGGCTTGAATCTGCTCTGAGCAAAAGACTAGACTACAGACCTTCTAAGGTCCTTTCCAACCTTATTTATTTAATTATTTTAGTCTAATATGATGCTTGCCTGGTTGGTTCCTAAGCAGATATAAATACTTCTCACTCTTATGAATAATCTTACTCTATTTTTTGAGGGTGGGTGAGAACTCTGGGTCTTCCTTTGCTCATATGTGAGCGCACAAAGGAGCGTGGCTGCGAAATGTAATCCTAAGAATGCATTACTTCAGGGCTGAAAGTGTGATAGGATTATAATGTAACACAACATGCTAAAGAATAAGAATTGCTATAGGAAGGTAACTGTTCTGCCTTCAAGTCAGCTTAGAGGTTATGGCGTGCAATGCTGCACCCATAGACCAAAAAGGAGTTTAAGCACTATTGCATGAACTATAATTACATATGCTGCCTCAAACTTACCATCGGTTCCTGCAATTAAATTAGAAATACAGCATTTGTGTCACTGGGTTTCTGGACATAGCTTAGAGATTCTGGATCAAGGCACATGCCAAAAGGAGACCAAGCATGTTACATTCCAAGTCGTTACAGGAGTAAGCTCTGTTTTGATACGGAAGAAGTACAGTAGTCACTCAGTAACACAGCAACATGAAACAGCCTATCCACCTGGTTTTCTGAGAGGAGATGGACTAAGCATTAAAGCCCATCCAAATACACATAAGCAGAACAAACTGGATACTTTGATTTGATACTGTAATAAGGCAGGCTACTTCCAGAACCTTTTATTTTCTCCTTGTTTTGGGAGAAAAGTGAACTCTGATTTAGACACAGTTCTGATGTGAATGCCTTCCAGAAAACAGGTCTGGAAGAAACATTAATGTGCTTAGAATATCACTGAAAATAATTTCATTATTAGGCAGCAAATCTATGAGAGATGCCTGCAGAATCCATTTCTCCTAGTTTAATAGCAAGCCACCTCCAGCTTACTGTGGACACCATCAGCATAGTTGAGCAGCCAGACTTCATTTGCCTACCTTTACTGAGGCTATCTGATGCCCTGATTTTAAATAATGCTTTTGACATCCATCACTTCCATACCCAAGCCTTGTGTCAGAAAAATAAATGCCACTTATTTGACATTATTTTTTCTTTTAAAAACTCTATTTAAAATCCTATCTCTTAAATCAGGCTGATTAGTCTTTACTTCCCCAGATTCTCCTCTTTATACTGCTAAAGCTTTTGAACTTTTTTATATTCACTAAAACCTTTTGCAAGCAAGGGCTCAAAAAATACGTGCTAATGATTCACAGAACTTCTGCTTACTCGGGAAGAAGTCTAATCTGAACTGGAAAGTTTGAAAACATGTTATTTCTCTGTTCTTTTGTGATATCCAGCCATTAAAACCAAAGCTTTCACATCACTCACACAGACACGGCACAGGAAACTTCTGTTTGAATATTTGTGCTTATTCTTTAAGACACCATACTGGTTTACAGAAATACCACCTTCAGATTAACAGGACACCAGGAAATACAGCATACAACAGGATCAGGTGAATTCAGAAAAGATTATGCTGGAGCCTCAGAATCAGCACGTATATGTGGCATAGGTGCCCATGTCCATGCTTCATAAAATTATAGCACCAGAGTACAGAAAAACAAGTTAGCTTTCAAAGTTAGAAAAGTCCAACGTAAATAAAACGGAGTAAATTAAACCTGCAGTTGAAGATTTTGGAGTGTCCAAAAGATTACAGAAACATCAGACCATGCATAATGTAAAGCACTGGATGCTGAACAGTAAGCTCCTCTATCAGAAGGCTTTCTCTTGCTCTACCAGCTCTGCTGGTACATGCAGAGATTGACCTCTGTCCATGCTATCAGCCTATGAAGCAGCCAAGTGTACAGGAAAATCCCCTTTCAACAGAATAAAATACTACAAAGTCAAAGCCATGAAGCCTGGAGAAAAGACAGTAAACGCATTCTGTACTAGAATTTACTAGTCCAAACTGTCCTCGGTTAAAAGGGAGCTACCAATATCATCATGTCTCTGGCATTTTATATTTAGTTTTTATAATAAGTGATAAATCAACTGTTATATAGTATGATACATCCTTCAAAAAGTATCACTAAGTAGCTAGGAGTAATGTGAAGTTTTTAACAACTTTAAGAAAAAAGACTTACCTTAAAAGCATTCACAATTGCAATGCAGTCGCTCTTACTATTCCCAGCAAAAAACAGTTTGTTCCTGGCAATACAAACAAAAAGAATCATCAACAATCACAGAATCATAGAATAGTTAGGGTTGGAAAGGACCTTAAGATCACCTAGTTCCAATTCCCCTCCCATGGGCAGGGACATCTCACACTAAACCATATCACCCAAGGCCTCGTTCAACAATGTTTTTTTTTTCAAATACTGAATGTATTTGACACATAGCTCAGGATGCTAAAACTGGTAACAACTTCTAGGACTTCAATAAACAGGGTCAATAAATTTACTGTAATTATTTGTCCTTATTCACATCTCCTGGATGTGAATTTAAAAATTAAGAAGAAAAAAAGAAAGAGAAAAAGAAAAAAGAAAATACTTGTTATTTAACCCTTCTCTCCATTTTAATAGACACCGCCTGCCACATACATCAGAACGACAAAACTCAAAAATCATAACTTGTACTCAGAAAAGAATAAGTTACCTCTATGATAATAATTAGTTCACATACAAACAGATTTCAATATCTCAGCTGCCTGGGAAAGCTTCTTTCTACACTGCTGGCACTTCTGACAGAAAATTAGACTCATGACATAAAAAACTGTATTTAGTGTTCAACTTCAGCTTCTGCCCCCAGATGTAGGCTGGAAATTGTAAAGCATCTAAGGTAATACCTGTATCCATCAACTTGCTGTTGTAAGGGTGATGTAAAAAAGTTCCGCAAAGACAGTGCTGCAGCTACAACAAAACCAAATCAAAATGAAAATCTGCAAATCACTTGTTTTTAGAGAAATGTTCTCACATGTTCTTCTTTCATTTACCTATAATAATGCATTCTTCTAAGCACCCAAAGGCATGCCCAAGGACTATCAGTTTTCCAAGATGCAGATCCACTGGCAATTGTGCCAATACCCTTCCTAAGAAAGTCAGCTCACCATCATGTGGGTCGTCTTCTGTTTGCACACAATTCGTAAGTGCTCCCAGCTACAGAAATTAAAATTTATTCACTTGTAAAAGCTAATAAAGCAAATCTAAGACCAGCTTGTAAGAAAAGACAAGAAGCAAGCAACATCAATCAATATCAAAACTCTAATTAAGTTGAAGACCTTAATTTTAAAAGCCTAACATTATTAAAACCAAGTTTCTACTACACATACTGGATATAAAAGCAAGCTACAAATGATGCAAATATAACTTCTCACGCACTTCAGAAAAGAGAAAGTTCGGTGAATCCTGTTTCAATGAACTAACTGCAGAAATAATGCTGAAAAGTACAGTAAACGAAGTAAAATGTGAGAAAAGATTCTTTAGACACAGCTCTTACTTCAGGTTACAATTAAGGCTACTACTACCTCACATACCAAGAAAAAACTCTTCTACAGTACACTTTTATTACCTCAATTTTAACAACATTAAAAGAACACCTACCTCTTTCAGCTGAAGTATGGTACGTTCAATGTCACCTACACTGGGCGGAGACAGAGCTGTTGCCAGCAAGGCTTTTGGTCCTCCCATATCAAGCTTTTTTATTTTTAAGACTGTAGTTCCCAATGGACAACGCTGAAGGACAAACAATGTTAATGTTACTTCCCCCCCCCCCACGGAAAGCATGACGAAGTGTCTTCTAAGAAAAATAAGTTCAAGTTCACAATTTAGTAAAAAAAAAATAAATAAAAAGAATAAAAAAAATTTAAATTTTGTGTTACTAAGGATATTTTACTTTTGAACAGATTACTTATTCTAATCCACAGTCATTTTACTCCTGTAAGGTATCTCCTTCTACAAAGGAAGCTATGTGGAATGGTCTTTGTCAATTATCAACTTTAAAAAAAACAACCAACAAAACAAAACCAACCAAACCCCCCCCCTCCCCCCTCCCCCAAAGCCACTGAAAAATATCTTGATGTTTCCCAAAAGTCTTACCAGTATCTCAGGTACTGACTGTTCTGGAATGGAGTCTGTCCAGAAGGTCTTGCATATAAGCCTATAACAATACCCTTTGGAAACACGTCCAGCACGACCTTCACATAAAAGAACAAATCACCCATTTAAACTGCCTGAGGTTCAGGCTGTTTAAAACCCATCCCCTACAAGCCTTCTGGGCAGCTGAGCAGCGCGCAACAGCTGACACTGCAAGCTGACCAGCATTTTGCTCTCTTGCAGCAGACAGCCCCAGTGGAGACATCTCTTTACCTTTTCCCACATAACAATCAGATAAAGTAATTTTGTTTCCACAGCAGCAGTAACTAATTAAAGAGTTAAAGTACTTCACTCTGTCTTTCTCAATTGAAAAGGCATGACAAATCCTGCACTAAAATATACTTCCTCAAAACCATGAATAGGCAAGTTCTTAAATCTAAATTTAATACAGATAAATATGCCAATGCAAGCTTTAGCATATCCTCAAACCAAAGCCAACACCAGCGCTCCAAGATGGACCTGCTGCTGCCCAAGCCAAGCCCATCAGTAATGGCGGTAGCACCTGTGGGATAGCAACATAGTTAAGGGGAAAAAGCACTGTTGTGCTGTTGAAGAGAGTGATATGGCAGAGAAACAATTCTGCAGATATCAAGGCCAGTGAGGAAGGAAGGGAGGAGATGCTACAGGCACCAGAAGAGAGCCTCCCGTGCAGGCCACGGTGCAGAGCATGGTGGGGCAGGCTGTCCCCCTGCAGCCCATGCTGGTCCATGGTGGAGCAGATATCCACCTGCAGTCTGTGGAAGACCCTCACACCAGAGCAGATGGATGCCCAAAGGAAGCTGTGACCTCATGGAAGCCCATGCTGCAGCACGCTCCTTCAGGGCCTGTGGCACTGGAGAGAGAGGAGCCCATGCTACAGCAGGTTTGCTTCAGGACTGGTGACCCCACAGAGGACCCATACTGGAGCAATCTGTTCCTCAAGGATTGTACCCAACGGGAAGGACCCCACTCTGGAGCAGTTCATGAAGAACTGCAGCCTGTGGGAAGGGTCCACACTGAAGATGTTCATGGAGAACATTCTCCTGTGACAGGGACCTCATGATAGAGCAGGGTAAGTGTGTGTGAGTGAGAAGTCCTCCCTCTGAGGAGGAAGGAGCAGCAGAGAAACATGATGAACTGACTGAAATCCCCATTCCCAGTTCCCCTGTGCTTCTGAGGGGAAGGAGGCAGAGAGATCAGGAGTGAAACTGAGCCTGGGAAGAAGGGATGAGTCGGGGGGGGAAGGGGTTTTAAGATTTGTTTTTATTTCTCATTACCCTACTTTGATTTGTTCAGTAATAAGTGAAATTAATTTCTCTAAGTCTATTTTGCCCATGATGGTAATTGCTGTGTAATCTGCCTGTCCTTATCTCAACCCATGAGCTTTTTGTTACACTTTCCCCTGCCCAGTTGAGGAGGGAAAGTGACAGAGCAGCTTTGGTGGCACCTCATTTAAAAACACAGACATTTTTAAACTTAAAGATATCACCGTTATTAATTTATTTAGTACTCCTTTAAACTGAAAAGATTTTAATATTTAAGAGTACTGTCTTACTAGACGAGACAATATGAAATCTTATTTAAACTTACACCACATACACTGGTCTGCACACTGCTGTGGTTATTTCAACCAATTTAAGAGTGATAAAGACATGAAGTTTCTTTTACTGCTGAAACTCAAGTAGTTAGTAAATACCTAGCAGTACTTATCTCCCCCTTTTAAGAAAATGGACCACGATAGAAATACTATTACATAACAGAGAATCCTCATAAAATCTCAGGTCCATGAATTTTAGTATTTTTCAATAAAACACAAAAAGTCCTATGGAAAAAATACTTGAACAAAATAAAACATTCAGGCACAATTGTTTGATCACATTATCTTACCTGACATGGTAAGGAATTATGTTTCTGTGTAAATTACTCAAGACAAAAATAATCCACGCTTTTACTGTTAATAAAATGAAAAGCAACATAAAATTCTCCATGAAGGTTAGCTTTTAAAATTCCTTTCCATTACCTATTTACCCCTTACCTTTTCTTTGATTACAGTTTGTTTTAGATGCCCAGCAAAGTCTCAAACTCTGGTAATTAGTTTCCTCATCACAAACCAAAGTTCTAGTTAAGCAGAAATCTATCACTGCAATAAAGAAAAAATCTAGTATTATTATGAAACAATTTATCCTCATGGCAGTGGAAAAAAATACTGGCTGATTTTGTGTTATCAGAAAAGGAAATTTTCAGTTATTTGAAAACCAGTAAAGAGAGCACTACATTTATAAAGAACCGGACCTAGAACACCGAATACTGACAGAAGTGCAAACAGACTTTAACATAAATAGTTACTGCAAATGACAACATAAAAAGGCAATCTGTTCTATATCAGAACATCTGATGCAATTATTTCAAAAGACAGCCAGAATGTGAAGAAAAAACTTAAGGTACTTGTGACATAGGGTTTGATTCTGCTTGTTACTGCATTTACAATATTTTTTTTTCTCTCCCCCAAAAAATATTGAAACCAGCACTCCACTTGGTAGCTCTATTTGATCATATATTCACATTCAAACCTGTTCTCTGTTGTGAAAGAAAGAATTCAACAACCATCAAAGTAGAAATCCAACAGCAATGGTTTGTAAAACGGTAAACTGTTGTGGAGATTTAGGCTACTGCAAGTGAGGAAAACACTATAAATACAGCACATACACAATTACAAGATTTATATGACTTACCATACTTAACATCAGGAACTGTTACAGAGCTCTCAGCTATGTTTGTACACAGAATAATCTGAATTTTGAAGCAAACAATGAGCAATGAATGCATAAAGAAAAAACTACATTAATATTTCTATATGAAAAATCCAACTTGCTATGAAGAAATACAAACGTAATGGCAATACAGTATTTCTGCTCTGCATATTAAAAAAAAAGGTAATACAAAACAAGAAAATGTGTATTTTTGTATTTTCTTGTCCTAAGATCAGAGAAGCATAATAAAGTAATATAGCATACATAAAGAAGCAGAACAGAAATATTTCCTTATGCTTTTGCATAACAAAGCATCAGTGATAAAGAAAGCCAAGACACTAGCCATAATGCAGAGTAAAAAGCAGGTAGGAGACCCCCTTACCGGGGCACAACTTTGCTATGCAGTACCACTAGCAGCATACTGCTACCATTCAGGTGCAAGAATCAATAAACACAAACTTGCTTAAGGGTAAAACCAGTTTCACACAATAATTTAAGGATAGTTTGCTGTTATTCTCGCACTTCTCTTAAGGTCTAAGTGCCAGTTAAAGTAACAGCTTGGTAAGAAAAGCAATTAGTTTACATCTTGAAAAAACTGCTTTGACCTCACACGGCAGTTTGAGTTGGCACAGCTAGTGTTAGCTTATAGACATTATTACTTGCTATTACTCTAGCAAAAGATTTCACACAAAAAGTGATGATTCAACAATATTTACTTTTCTGTAGCCAGGAACTGTAGCCAAAAGTGCACTATTTTGTTCCTCTAATGTCCCACCTGAGTGAAGTGGGTACACTTGCCACCTAAAGAAAATACATTAGTGAAATATTAACTGATGCAAGATTATAGTAATTACACCTCTGTGCGAAATCATATTATATACTTGGAACTCACACAACTGAAGGATTCACGTTCCGGTTCAAATAAACTCAAACAAGTGTGGTCTAACTTACCTTTTGTTGAACTTACTTGAGAGACATGACTGCATGTATCTTATTTCACACAAACCTAGGGAAAAAGTAATTCACATGTTGAATGTCTGCTTTAGGATAAATTCAGGTACTTCAGCCAAAACAAGCTGCTTCAACGGCCGGGGGGGGGGGGGGGGGGCGAGGTCAGGGAGGAGAAGTAAAGAAAACCAGCAAAAAGCTATTTCTGCCTTAGTCATCTCAGCTTTGGCAGTGCCAGTGCTTATTCTCTGGGGCACGGATTTCACACCTAAGGTATTTTTGCCGTCTTCCTGAATACCTCCACAGGCACCAACCTTTCCAAGAAGCCTAGTTTACATCTTACTGAGACTTCATTCCAAAACCCTCATTTTCAAAACACCTGTCTAAACTGGGGTTCCCCAATTGGATATTAAAAAATGAAATTATTCTGTAACTGAAGTACAGGATTGCTGCATTTTTCAGTGAGGCTAAATGCAGTCTGAGCACCTGGATATGAAAATTCTTGGACTCTTTAGATGACTGTTACTTGACTTCAGAAGTGAGAATGAGGGAAGACAAATGCACATGAAGGAAGAAATTTTCAGCAAAGATAAGACAGAAGGAAAACCAGAAATGAGAAGAAAGAAGTGTATGCAATGGGCTGGAAATCATGACTGAATTAAGGTAAGCAAGGAAGAGGCCAGAAAGCAAGAAACTGGAGCAAGAAAAGGAGAAATGGATTCAACAAATGAATGTGGTTATTATACAAGATTGGCTGGAAAAAGAAATTGCAGGAGAACATGGAGATTTAGTCAACTACTGGAGTCAGAAAGACTGAAACGGGAAAATGAGGGGAAGTAGCTATAGGTAAGACTCATAAAAGAAATCAGGGTTGGGGTAGAAAAGGTAAGATGGGGGTGGGGGAATAAATAATTGTGGTGGTGGTTCAATCAGCAGGAATTTAAAAGTTTCAAATGTCCTTTGTGTGAGGCTACTACAGGGGAAAGCAATGTCATTAGAACCTGAAAGACATCAAGGAAACCTAATTTACATCACTGCTCAAATAAGAGTACTTGAGAATGCAAATAACTAGCCAAATCACAAACTACTGACTAGCACAATAATGAAACTATTAAAGCTCTAAGCAAGAACACCTTCAGCACTGTGGTGAAAAAAAAAAGCACACTGGGAAATGAAAAAAACAGCACCACCTTTTAAGATTACTGTAATATAAGGGAGGAAAAAAGTGTTTATGAACTAGAGCACATAATTAAAGATAGAGAGAACTCACAAGAACACCATGATACTGTCTGTTTGGACAGAGCCTGCAACACCTACCTGATAACACTAAGTACTGCTTGGCTGTCTAATGTATTTTCTCCTTGCCATACTGCCTGGTTACGTATCCGAGTAAGACATTAAGGCTCAAATCCAATTTATATTTAAAAACAATTAAAAGAAGCTTAATCCATGACTGTTACAATCAAGTTCGACATAAGCCATATTAATAGTAATCATTAATCAGTCTAGTAATTTCTGACTAGACACAGCAGGCAGCATCTGATGCTCAGTTCTGGAAGGGAGAAGAGTTGATCATGACACCTCCAGAACAAAAGGCTGCCACCAGGAGAGACAGATCTTGGAATGAAACAGTAACTAAAAATCTCTTTGGTAAACATACCACAACAAGGAGAGTCGAACATGGAGAAGCACAAAAGAAAATACAAAACAGCAAAGAAGCTGACACCAGTAAAAGAGATAAAAGCTTAGAACAGTAATAGAACCCCTTGAAGCTTTACCCTATGTAGTTTCTACCATCAGCAAGTGGATGTGAATCACAGAGAAATCAGGCTATCCCCACCTTCTGCATGCTCCTGAAGGATTACAACCTACTCTTGCTTTCATTTAACCCATCAGCTAGTCTGGTAGAAGCGTGTTACATACTTGAAGGTGTAGCTCAGTGATGTTTCAGTCACCGGTATGATCTCTTTTTTCAGTTTGTTCTTTAAAAGGTCTAAAGAACTAGACATCAATGTAAACACTCCAGAAGCATTAAGGTTGCCAAGTCTAGCATTCAATACAAGAACTGCCAGAATCAAGACTGGTTGTGCAAAATTAATGCAGCCCACTGGGAACATATGCACACATTATGCACACATTATGTTACTGCACAGTTTAAGGTGGCACTTTTATCACCTCCTATCTAGGGACATACTAGCTCTGCAATCAAAGGAGTGCTGAGTACTAAAGGGTATTTATCTGTAAAGAATCAGACTCAGTAACATAAAAAATAATTAATTCAACACTGAACAAGACAAGCAATTATAACAGGAAAGAAAACACAGCATCCTACTCAAGACAGCTGCATGCTCTATGGAAGTGGATTCTGCCTTACCACTGAGTTCCACAAAGACCGTGAAAAAGAAAGAAAAAATCACTTAACAGTACTCCTCAATATGGCACTACTGTTTCTGGCTGCTGTTGCCTACTCAGCTCAAAATGTCAATGGAAGCGTTATTCTGAATGTACAAAATGCTATGTAATTTTAAGTACTCAAAAAAATCTAAGCATTCCAAATCAGTGCCTTAATAAGGATGTTATTTTTACCCAAATCTGTCTCAGCTGCCCTCTTGTAAACTGAGGGCTTTCCTCTCCTTTTCTCCAGTTCTGCATAAAGACTATTTGTGAAGAGAATTTGAAGAGGCATTTGCTAATCCCATGTTCAAGATCAGTCTTGAGTATCCAGTTACAAAACAGGCCAAGGTCAAACACTAAACAACAATAAAAACCAAACCCAAGAACCAATTAATTCAGAAAACACTATCTACACATGTTTACATGAATTGACAAAATGTATTTAAGCATAGAGTTTCACTTTAGCAGCTGCAGTTGTAAACCATCAGGGTCAGCAGCAGAGTAAAAAAAAATAAAAGATCTCGAAAGATAAAAGTTTTGGGAATTGAAAGCGATAATTTCAGCCTGAAATGAAGACTCAGAGGGCCTTAGGGAGTCTGAAAGCATACCAGACAAACTAATATGAGAGGCCAGAGGCACCAGACATGGTCTCCCTACTTGATTAATGGCAAACTGGAATGGGTCCTACATTGACATGATGAAGTAATTCCTTCTACCCATTGATTTTATAGAGAAGGTAACTCCAAGAGAGGCAGCTCTAATGCCCTGTAGCTGGCAGGGAGCACGCCATCGAAAGGTAGTCTGCAAGTGCAGTGCATTTTCGTGCTGCGCTCCGTGTTTCCAGCCCTAGTGCTAACATGTTTACTGCTAAGGTCAACACAGCAGGAAAATAACATTCATAAAGATTTTACATAAAGTTAGGAAGTCCAGGTAGGGATAGAACCCATTATGCCCAAGGAACAGCTGCTCCTGACTCATAAAGATCACTCTCCAGTAGTACGCAACCAAGTATTTTCAGAGTTTTCAAGTAGCAAATATTCATGAAGTAAAAGTATACCTGAAACCACCAAGTAACAGCTTTGTGATGCTTGGGAAACCAAGTCTGTAGCCTAGTTACACAAACATTATTGCGTGCTTTTGTTTTCGCTGTCATTCTTCTTGAATCTCTTAGCCAGATTTTAGAGGCAGTGTTAAGATAATTTTAGGTTTACTGTTTAAGAAAACTAAAACCATATATAACCATCTCTCTGATCATTACATTAATTGCTATATCATCATGCATGCTTCTGAGTATTCCTACTACAACAGGCAACCCATGTACATGGATAGGAAAAAGTGAATTTTAATTTTTACAAGAATCTAAATAAAGACTACACTATATACAGATTAAGAAAAGGTCTCTAAAGGAATCCTAAGAACTTCATGCAGTATTTAATAGCTAATCTAAAAAAAACCCAGAAACTGAATTTCTGTGGATTAACTGGAAAATTTATTACTTTAACTTCATTTTAAAACATGCAGAGTCTTACTTCTGACTCAAAACATTTCCAATTATTGCCATATTTAAAGAAGTTTGCAAGAAAAATACTCAAATAGACCAATAAACCCCAGTTAAACGTGTGTTTAATGAATCTCCAGAAGAAAACTTGTTAGGTGACAAATGGAAAATAAAGTTAAGGCATATACTCACCTGGTAAAAATACTAGCACACTTCCACGTTCTGATGTAACACTCAAGTTTTTTTCCTCCCTAACAAGAATATGCAGGTTCGTTAGTTTCACAACCTCAGTCTATTTTATCACCCCAAGTTATTTTACTCTGAAAGAACAAGCAGAACTGTGCACTTTTTGTAACTAGTATTATTTAAACTTCCTGAAGAAATGGAATTCAGGACATTATTTGCAGCTATCCATTCTGGAATACCCCGCATATAAATACTGGAACTAGATCATTAGGTTTAGTCTTCAAAATTATGTAAAAGCAGAAACATTCTTACTTAGCAATGAAATGAATTAAAATTAGGTTACCAAAAGTTTTAAAATGTAAATGTAGCATTCTGCTGTAGAATTCTAGACAAACTTATTTAGTAATTTTTCAAGAATACGTAATGCGTTAGACACAAAAACACCACTAGACACATTTAACAAAAGCCTGGCATATAAAACAACTAACTATTATCAGTAACTACAGGTCATGACAAACTTGAGAGGGAGACATATTCAATTAATCTGTTAGGCGTCAAGAAGCTAAAATCACCTCAACATAATATAGAACTTGTATTTTTTGTGGCAGTCATTCCTGATGTAAAATTTACAAAACACAAAGTAACAAAGTAATATTTACTTATTTCAAAAGAGAGTAAGGCATTAGTTAAGCAGGCAGTGAAAAAATTAATGCTAGTTTGCATTATTTTGTCATGGCTTAATGTATATTTTAGTTTACAATGCAAAATAGTTCTGGTGTTATTCTTCACATGAATATTATTCAGCTCTGGTCTACAGCAAAGAATCTAGTTTCCATGTGGCATGGCTGGCTTGAATGGTCACTTACACTCCAGGGCATGAAGTGTATTTCAAGACACAGGTTATTCCGTAAGACCTACAAGTAGCCTTATAACTACCCTCAGTGAAATCACACAGATATGTAACATAAAAGCAGAGATGCACAGAAAATGAAGCTGCCACTAGTAACTATGATACATGGGCTGCTTCTGTTCCTTAATTAGCATCTTGCTGCCCCAAAGAACCAGTGATTCCAGAACTCAAACTGTGCCTTACCTGTTCTTCTCCATCTCTAACTCATCAAATGACTGGATCAAAGACATTGCTATTTCATACATTTCCCTTACTATCACTGGTTCCTCAATTATTTGAGTAGGAAGCTGTGTGGAGAACAGAGTATTGAGGTTAACACAGAGTAACAGACTACAAGACTGTAGATCATGTATACGTGTTGATTTGTCAAGTGCTTCTCCATTAAAACTTATCCAGCACAGAAGATGTACAAAGAAGTAACAATTTGAAGTATTCACTACCTTCTAGACAGACCCTTCAAGCATGCTACCTTTTAAGGCTAAGGAAATACTTCTGATATTTACATACTTAAGACAATCACTAGCCCACACTCTATTCCCTAAAGTCTGCCAGACATACTCTTTCTACAAAGTGTTAGGCACATGAGACTAATCAGAACACATGGATGATAAAGAGAGGAATTTGTATGAGGCATGTACAATTCTTCTCACAGGTGCTATAATGTGGGTCTCTACCTGACTGTCAAATAAATCATGTACCTCTTGCCTTTAATAGTTTTTTTGTTTTAGGTCACACGCTGTCAAAACAGCTATGGTTCTGCTGTACACAATATAAACATGACGACTCTTGTCAACTCTGTTGACTCCTGTCATAAACTCAGGGCTTTAATATTTAAGAATACAAACCACCAAGTCTCCAGAGCAAAGACAAAAAAATCCAAACAAAACCCCAAAAAAACATGCTTACTGAACTAGGGTTTGGTAAGATCTGGGTTACGCTCTGGGAACAGTCTGTAATACTACACATTCCTCCTCTGCAGGGAAAATGGCTTCTGATCATTGCTTATCTTTCTCTCTCAGGGTTTCCCCTCATTCTAGTGGAAACTCCTTATTGGACTAACCACTGTCTCTAACTTTTACAGACTTGTATTACAGTGTAATCTGCCATCCATAATTAAAAATCCTATAGTCAAACTCCACTTCTTTCCCTCCTATTATACCTTTGAGGCTCTTTGCTTTTTCCTCCCTCTACCCTCAAATGAAGTATTTCATTTACTTGTATGGTGAAACGTAACAGTTTACATCATCCAGTAACAGTCTAAATCATCCAGATTTTCCCAAGAAACCTAACAGGCTGGAGCGATCACTTGTGCATCCTTTAAGAAATGATGCAGTTTAATCACTAGCTCATAAGCTTCCATTTTTTCATTTATGCTCAACCAAGTGTGTCTCCAAGTTTATCCATCACAAATAAAATACAATAGTATTTTATTATTCAAATACAGCTTTATTTAGGCTTGGATTTTTCATTTATACTTTTAAGAAATGGTACTGTAATTGAAGTAACAGTGAAAACTGAAAATTTGTGCTTTAAGCATATGCTAATAACAAAAATACCATACTCTGTAGTAATTAGTAAATACACGCAGATTAATACCAACAGAAGGTAAGATGCAGCTGCAACCAGTAAGTTTCAACAAGGCTACAAATTGTAGGTGGAAAATCCACTCCTGGAAAGAAATGCAAAATGCAAGCTGAACAGCCATGAGTAACACTTAAAAAAAAGGAGATTAGCAAACAGTTATCTAACAAAGCTAAATGAAAGCTAGAGAGATGTATTACTGTAACCTCACTGCTCAGCTTTCCAACCCTTAACAGTCAACCTGCAACCCTACATCATGATGTCTGCAGAAAGACTCCACTCTGAAAACCCTGAGAAAACTATCCTACTTTCTTCTAATAAAGGATGGAGGATCAAAAAAAGCCACCAATAATAACAATAATTTCTCCACTTCTGACCCCCCAAATCAACTAGCCAGGTATCCTTATATACATGCTTGAAAGTGACCTATTTGTTCTTAAATTATCCCTGCTTACATAACTGTCAAATATGTCTATTCAGTTTTGTCACCAATTCTACCTTAGCATTCTTTAACATGACAAAGCTTCCACATCAGTCCTAATAAAAGGTAACAATGTGATGAACAGGAAATACAAAAGCCCAGTCAGAGCTGACTGAAGTGATACAACAAAATCAGAATGGCTTTTGACAGCAGCTGACTGCCTTTCATCTGGACTCTGACTTTGTTACCAGGGATATGAAGGAGATCTTGTATCTGCAAGCCAAAAAATGGGACTCCTTGCCTTAGGTAAGAAGTAGAGACATGGGATTTCACAGATTTACTGTCAAAATCAAGCATCTAGACCTCCTAATCGCATGCATTTTTAAAATCTGTTTATAGAATTAACTATACAATTTTCAGTCGATATATCCAATACTGTACAACAGCAACCAGTAAACATTTACACAACTAGCTTTAAATTTGCCCATAGATAGAGCCTTCATGCATTTTTTCATCAAAACCTGGGTTTCACTGATTCCCTGGCATTTAGAGGGGGCTGACATGAAAAAATGATCCAATTAAATATCCAGAACAATGTGCTTATGAAGGCCATTACACCAAGTGAAAGAAACTACTGTTTATAAACATGTAGTCACAAATGAAACAGTAGCACCTATGAATGACCTAGGAAAGGGTTAAGCCAGTGCTACACTTAAGAGTGTTTCATCCTTCCTTCCCTCTTTTATTCTTTCATACAAATGAAGTAATTGAATTGGAAAACTTTGATTCAACTAGATGTCTTTCTAGCCACAGCAAAGTGTTTACTCCAAAAAGGCATACAGAAATAAAAATAGTGACTGGCAGGTCTATTTATCTCCAAATTCACCGAATTAACCAAGTCAGAACTGCTCAAAGAAAATTCATATTTTCAGGCATATTTTTAAAACATTATCACTTACAGATATGAGTGACAAATTACAGCTCTGCAGGATTCACAAAATAATTCTACACTTATACAGTAACAACCAATTATTTTATGATTCTTGTGAGAAGGGACAAAGGTTCATACCTCAGAGCAAACCAGACAGTTACATCAAGATGATTCAGGAATGAGTTATTAGTTATCTAATCTGACTTTTAATTATTGATTTTAAAAACAAAAAGGAAATTTGGGAAAATTGCGTTTATGCAAAAAGCAAAGACTGTTGTTACTTTTAATTTGTGTATTATGTGAAATTTACAAGCTTTTCTAGGTTAATTAAAAACTTAAGCCTGAATCCTCTACCTCAGGCAGTTATCCAGCTGGTTTTAACATGATGAAAAATGTGCCCCTGCTTCCATATGGCAGTGTTAACTCATTAAGTACCTTAACACTCAGGCTTTGCTTTTATTATTATTAGGGTGTTACATAAATATTTTTAGACCTTCCACATTTTTAAGTGTAGTATAGAAATTACTACTTGGATAAAATCTCCACACATAACATCATAAGAAACAAAATGTGAGACCAAACATCACAGAGCTTTCTTATTTGTGTTTCTTTTTTTTTTAAATATGTATTAAGGAAAAAAGAAAGAAATAAAAAGAAAATCAAGAGCACTTATGTGCTTCTATTGTTGCCCTAAGGTACAAATAGCTTGGACAATCATCTCCTACTGAACAAAAGAATGGCTATAGCTAGGACAACACAACATAAACATAAAAACATAAAAAAACCCCAAACCAACAAAAAAAAAAAACACCTAAAAGCTCATATACATAGAGGAAAAAAAATAAATGTAAGGCATAAGCACTGTTCCTGACCTCAGAGGTAAGAAGTGCGGAAGACGACATTCAGCTCAACATGCAGCTGTGACAAATGCAACTTGACTGAAATAGACTTCTTACTCAATTTCTTGGTTATCTTTTTGTTGCCATCCATCATCAAAAATCTTTTACAAAAATCATGTATTACATAATCTCCTCCATATTATCTGCCTGAGCTGCCATATAAAAAACTGACTGGCCAACTGCTACACACATCTAGCTGCTTTTGTTGGCTGCATTAAAACTTCAGTGGTTGACAGCCATTTACTTCAGCTTGCCTGCGTTGAAGCATAAACAATGCCTGTGCTGTGTACAACATAAGCAATTATTTTCTTCTGGGTTTCACATAAGAAAATCAGTTTATCTAATTCAGTTTCTGCAGCATTCAGGGATGCAAGCTAAGGAACAACAGTATGTTCACATACTGCTACTTTTTAAGGCATTCCCTGCCTTCTTCACTGTATCAACATTATAATAGTGTTCTGAATTACCAAAATTGACTAATAATTACTCCCATGCTCCAGTTATTTTTAGAGTGGTTGTCACTATTAAAGCCTGACTGCATTTGTTCTACTTTGCTTTAACCTGTTTATTTTGTCTTGGACCATAATACCGAAAGAGTTCAGGCACTAAATACCTACACAGCTGTTTTCCAGCTGTAAAACAAGCTCCTATTATAAAACTACAGATATCAAATTAATTTAAACTTACATTCACTCTTTCATTATCTGCTGTCTATACAGATACATGCTATACAATAGTACTTCAGGAGCTCTACAAACAAATACACTATGCAGTTTATAAGCTAAAGATGGACACAGCAAAGGAATTTTCAGCCATTACTACCCTCCTTAGGCATTAGAACAGCAATTCTCCAATGCAGCCATACAGCTCTGAAATGGCTATCAGGGATTTTGTGAATGTCTATCATTCAAACATATTTTCATTATTCAAAATTACATACTTGCTATGGTAGCATAAATGGCTGCAAAAAATATGTTCAAAATTACTGCATAATAGCTCTTGGACTATTAAAAAAAAAAAAAGGAAAAAACAGGAAGTATGCAAGCCTCAGCTGACAAGAGAAGCCACTTGATAACATCAGAATTCTAACCATAAATGCTTCTTTTCTGATGACTGTTTCCTAGCTCTTCCTGCCTTTGATACATAACATCAACATGAACAAACCCAGGAAATAGTGCCCGAGTTTGTCACCTGTATTCAAAGAGACCAAAAAATCCTCGTAAGTTACTTTCTGCCCAGACTTTCACATTGTTCATCTTGGATGCAAACTATGGTACAAAATGCCACACGCTACTTAAAATTCCCAGCCATTCCATTTTAAATGAAAGAAAACCCAGGCTGCTGGTAAGGAGACTCCTGCTCTATCATTATATATTAATTCTTAACCTAGAACCTTAATGTAAAACTAGTTATTCATAATTTTATTACACAGATTTCAATTGACCATTAAATTTCTTCCTTACTATGTCCAAAGAAATAAATTTATATTTACAATACCTTGAACTTCACAATGTGTTTCAAATCATCAAGATAATATTCTTCGATTGCAAAAGGTTTGCCTTCCACCTTAATTACACAGGGTGGATTCAGACCATTCTTATCTGGAAGTGCAAAGTAATCAGCAAGTTCTTTACAGTTGATGGAAGCAGACATCAATATCACCTGTTGAAAAAATTGCACAGCAGATATAAAACATTAATCTGAACACAAAATGCCATGCTATGCTGGAATCTTACTTACTCTTTATGCTAAAATGGTCTAATTTCATTACCACAGGTACATATCCTAGTCACATCCTTTACATTAAGGTCTGACACAATAGAGCCATTTTTCTTGCAACACCCCCATCCCAGCAAAATCAATCTTAGAACACCCAAATGTCTGCTGTGATCCAAAACCAATAATCTGCACCAGCCATCTGCCAGAAAACCTAACACTGGTGATAGTGAACCACAACAGGTGTATCTTGTCCTCATGTCAGAATCACTCCTGCCATCCTGTTAGTTGATGCAATGTTGAATTACCTGCTACTCCCAAGGTCTGCAATATTCAAACTAGAAGGCAAACACCTCATGTGTATTTCATATCACCCTGAATTATAAATACAATTTTACCCTTTAAAGAGGCTTCCTCACACAATTTTACTTCATGGAGGCTGGGAAAATAATCTTGTATTTTCTAAATGAATTTGCCACATGGTTGAACTCTGCTTACAGTTTTTCAAAAGGGGCTGAAAAGGGATCAAGTAGGAGACACTGGCCTTAGCACATAGATTCAAACTGAATTACCCATGCCACTGTGTTAAAATGCAGCAACTGAGATCAAGAGTTTCCCCCATGTGGTGGTGCATGCCCGCACAACACCTCTACCTTGATTTTACTTTCTAGATTTCATCTAGACACAAACCATCATCCAAGTCTGAGGCAAGGACTACATCCAGCCACATGCAGGCTCCATTAGGAGTTCAGAAAGCAAAGGGGTCTAGCCTTATTCCCTTATATTTTTTGTTTCTTTACATATTATTTCAGTTCAATTCTGTATAAATCACTTAACCCCACACTGTGTAAATCATTGCCAATTCTGACACAATCTCTTCTGTATGTAAGAGTGGACCTTGCTATCAAATTCTGTTGAATCACACATACATTTCTATTAAAGTTACTGATTTAGTAACCCTAAACCCTCAGTTTCATGACACCGCTCCCCACCATTAAACGAAAATTCAAAGCAACCCCCCACAAACAGACAGTCTGTCTCAGATTTATACAATATGAAACAAGCTGTCATCTGAAGAAGCAATTGCAGAGACAGATATAGAGGAGAAGGTTTTCCAGCAATGATTTTGAGATATTTAATCAGACCTATGGAAAAAAAAATAAAATCAGAAACCTATGAAAGAAGAATTTTTTCTAACAGAAGATATGATAGGACCTGTAGGGATTCCTGCCACTGACACCAACCAGATAATCAGCATCATGGGCAAACTTTTCAAACTGAGTATGATTGAATTACTTGGTATCCTCAGGAAGCAGAGCCAAGTGTTAAAAGCTGAACAGCTTCAGATTTCTGCCTCTGAATTTAAAGATAAATGAGTAGTCTTATTGGGAAGAAAAGGGATAAAAAGTGAAAGATGTGAAGTGCGTAAACATGCTCTGTGCCAACTGGAAGGGCACTTTTCATGACAGCATGCTTAGAAGATCTAAGACCAAGTTACCCAAGTTTGAATCAACGTGGCAATTCCATTCCAATAACAAAACCAGCCAACATAGACTCAAGTTATGTCTGCTTTGAACAGAACAGTTCACATTAAAAGTTAACTGAAGCACTTAAAAGGACATCTACAGTCTTGCAAAATTTCTGCGGTCCCAAACAGCTGCACAGAAATAGACAGCCTAACTCTGCGACTTGTATTTAATTTCTTACAGTTCAAAAGTTCATTGCTTTGAGACCACAAAGACTAAATATGTCATGCTACATCTCTGCAAACTCTGCTTTAGTACAAAGCATAATTTCATAACATGCAGAGAAAAATCTCAGCCATGTTCTACTACCAGTTCTGCCTAGAAATTACCACACAAGTTGATTTTGCCTTTTTTCCAAATAAATTAAAAAAAAAGTTTTTTTAAAAGCTCAGTATTTCCAAGAGTTAATGCTACCACATTTAACTAAGGATAAATACTGCCCTCGATACCCAATATGTAATTCTAGTCAAATATCCATCTTGTATTTTTTAGCCTTAAGCAGACTTTAGAAACTAATGCATTTTAACACAAGGGTGAAAAAAAGAATAAGAAAGTCTCTCAGAACACATTCCAGCAGCCAGAAAAAGAATGCCCTTTAGCTGGCTTTTTATAAAGAGTGGCCAACTAGGTAATATTTTAGTAACAAAATAATGACACAATTATGCTAAGTTCTTTAAAACATGCCCCTTGTAGATAAAAAAACATGCAAAAAAATTATCCTCACAAACAAGACTAGCAGAATATAACTGAACCTACCTTTACAGGTTGGGAATTTGTATGCAACAGTTTACGGATCACCAAGAGCAAGAAATCCATTTCCTCTGTACGCTCATGCACCTGGAAGACATTAGTCACAATTTAATTTTCATTAAGTCATGCTTTTCTTTTTGGCAATCTCTTCCTTTGCTACTCAATTTCATGTTTTATTTTTGTAACTTGGAACAACAATACAGTTTCACAGAATAAAACGCAGGATTTAAGAGTATGCATGTTAATCACATTTTAAGAAATCCCAACACAGCTCTTCAAACAACTATAGCACCCTTTCTGAAAGTCATATGCTCCTAAGTCAAGAAAATTGCAGAATTACTGGAATAACCAATCTTGAGGTCTAGCCACTAGCTCTAGTAGAAATGATAGTAACAAGTGAAGTGATACTGAAGTTCAGTAAGTCAATTTTACCGTTAAGACTACAAATGATCCAGGCAAGGACTATGATGACTTGCCTACAAGCTAAACAAATGAAGAAACACCTCTTACTTCCAACAGCTTCTAGCTATGATCAAAACACACAACTCTCTAAAACATTATTTTCTACCCAATTCTTTACATATCCTAGCACCTGACTTTTCTGATTGCTCTCTGCAGTTCAATGAATACTTCATCTCAATATTAATGATGATCATGTTCCTTTCTTGAATTGCAGTTTATGAAGTGCAGCAGCTTTTCCAGAGCTCAACCTTCAAAGGTTGACATTCATGCCCTATAATGTAATTAGCATATTCTAACATAAAGATATACTGCACCATCATGAAAATTGTTTAGCTAACGCAGTTTCCAGGCTGACAGCAAGGTCTTGCTGTGAGAAGTCATGATTTTTGGACCTATGTTTGTTTAGGTATGCTCCTAAACACCTGCAGTACCTTAAAAAGGCTGGGACCTGCAACTAAGAATGCAGTGAAGAACATGTTGGTTTTGGAATACTTACTACTGCTTCAAGATCATAGTCTGTGGGAGATATGGGGGAAAAAAGTGGCTAATGGGGAACAGGAGAAACTAGAATTTTGGCTGGGGAAGCAAAAGACATATAATCTTGAAAGCTGGGAGATGCTGAAAGAAGTGGTACACATTGATACCAACAATTCAAGTTACAGCACCCAAACAAGTAAGGTTTGAATAATCTCTGTTTTCCTGTGTAATGGGACAGAAAAGTTCCGTCATTAATTTTCATATCCAATTAATAATTTTTAAAACTAAAGAAACAACCTAACATTTTTCTAAGTATGCATCGTCTATTAAACTTTTGCATCCTACATCTAACCTGCATTTCCTTATCTTTTGCGTTGAAGTACTGAGGTTTACAGGACTCTTAATATATTAGAGTGGTCTCAAAACTTTCCCATGAAGATAACTGGCACAATTGTTTAGGATATGTGGGTTTGGGGTTCTTTTGTCTGTTTAAATGAAGTCCTAAAATTTCTTCATACAAAAGTGCAACCATTTGCTCAATCTTTTCTGAGTTTTCAAAGTGCCATTTCAAGTACAGTCATAACAGCCATCATTATTACTGTAATAGTCTAATGGGATACTAAGTATTGATTCTTGGATATTTGGGGAGCAGGGAGACAAGTCCCTCTCAGCTATAGTACCATAGTGGAATAAGAACAAAAGCCAGCATAAAAACCCCCACCAACACAACCCCCCCCCACCAAACCAAAGCCCAGAAAGGCTCTAAGTCCTCTGTCACTACATCTCAAGATGTAAGTCCTACATCACATCTAACCTATGATTTACATTCCTGCTTTGCAAAAGTACAGTTTCACTCATGACTACATCTAACAGTCAAATACCACTTACCACAGAAAATAAGCACAGTAACACACCAATTACAAAAATACCAAGTATATTTTCTTTAGGTTTTTTGTGAAGTGACAGTAATAATAATGAATCCACATGAGTGGACTGTAAATCCAGAAAGAAAACAAAGAACTTTTGAGAGCCATTTTATTTTTCAGGACACCACTGAAGAGTAAGAACTCTAGGGCAGTAACAGCCAAGTGAACAAAAACTAGCTGCCTCCCCCTACAAGGACTAGCCAGACACATTCTTGAAATCCACACAGAGGATTTCAGAAAGCATTTCAAGGCAATCATATCAAAAGCTAAGCACTCCCCCAAATCCTCCCCACACCCTCAGTTCTGAACTTTGCTGCTCAAAAGACCACCGAGACAAGCCCCATTTCGAAAAGTGTTAGCTTAAACAACTTACACAAAGCATCAGCCTGGAGAAGAGAAGGCTGCGTGGAGACCTCATAGCAGCCTTCCAGTATCTGAAGGGGGTCTATAGGGATTCTGGGGAGGGTCTATTCATTAGGGACTGTAGTAATAGCACAAGGGGTAACGGGCTCAAACTTAAACGAGGGAAGTTTAGATTGGATATAAGGAAGAAGCTCTTTCCTGTTAGGGTGGTGAGGCACTGGAATCAGTTGCCCAAGGAAGGTGTGAATGCTCCATTCCTGGCGGCATTCAAGGCCAGGTTGGACAGAGCCTTGGGTGATACGGTTTAGTATGAGGTGTCCCTGCCCATGGTAGGGGGGTTGGAACTAGATGATCTTAAGGTGCTTTCCAACCCCAACTATTCTATGATTCTATGATATTTATGAGCAGATGTCTGCATTTTAGTTTCTCTAGCATCTAAAAGAGACAAAATTGAAGTTTTTCTTTCTATGAAATTTAAACTTATTTCCACCAACTTACCTCATCAATGAAAATGTGCGTGAATTCAGCTAGGTTTTTGGCATTAACTACTTTCTGAAGAAGAATTCCAGTTGTCATGTACAGCAACCTTGTCTCCTTCGTGGAAATGTTCTCTAAACTCACCTAACACAGTGAGAAAAGCAATACACATGAGAACAGATATTGAATGTATTTACAGGCACATGCATTTTGAAATAACTCCAAAATGAAATACAGTTTAAACCAATCAAAATTATTCACTCTAGCTCCCACTGAAACAAGGATCACAGCAGATTATTACGGTTACTGACAGAGCTGACTGAAGAACTAGCATCTGTGTCAGAAGATGACAGTGGCATTAAGTTTATAAAGGGAGAGACAGACCCAAGTTTGGAGCAGAGCTGGACAAAAGGAAGAGGCAAACTTAAGAGGAAAACTAGGTCAAGTTTTTCCACATATTAAGATGAAAGAATAAGATGTTAGTGAAACCATCTGGCCATACAATGCAAGAAAGTTTTGATACAGCTGACAGGTTAATGTCAGAGTCAAACAAATCAAGTATGTTAATTGAGGAATTCAAATGAAAAATGACACAGTATAGTTCTCCTGCAACAATTTCAGTGATTTATAGATGCACTCAATTGCCAGAATGAAGACCATTAAATATTTCTGTAGGAGTCTAACTAGTATTTCTAGTTGTTTAACTTCAAAAGCTTAAGCATTTAATGATGATTGTTTAACAAGAGACAGCTAGAAACCTGCAATTTCACTTTAAAAACAGATTCTCTAACATTTAAGTGTGCTAGATAAACATAATCCAGACAGAAAATACAGTACTTCTTAATGTATTTTTAAAAACATTTCAAATTTTCTTATACCTGGTATCCTACAAATCCACCTAGTTTCCATGATCGTTCCTTGCTAATCCACCTGGCAATGCTGCTGGCACCAATTTTCCGAGGCTGGGTAACAGCGATGTTGCAGTAGACAGATTTCTCAAACCAATAATCCAAAATATATTGTGGAATCTGTGTGCTCTTACCACTGCCAGTTGCTCCTTGTATAATCACAACTGTATTGTTTTCTATCAGAGACACTATCTGAAACAATTTTTCAAGAAAACTCGTAAGTCTACAAAGCAACTCAAAACAGATTTCAAACAGATTTGAAATATCAATAGCTTCCAGGCCACACATGAGACCTCTGTATAAAACATTGTGCCGTATTTTTTATCACCTCTTAGGCATCTGTATATAACTGGACTCCTAAAACACATTAGAAGATCACAGAAAACGACATGAGCATGTAGTTGCTTACATATTTTACATAAATTCCTTTGAACAGAGAGTGTAGCACCAATGTTTCTTCTGCTAAGAATTTTTACACTGTGTTTTAAAATGAACAAAGGTTTTGTTCCTTTTAAGAACAGGACTAAATGCTTAAAACGGGAACAGAATTTAAAAAACCCACAAACAAAAAAAAAACCAAAAACTAACCCAAACCAAAAACCCCCACAAAAACCCAACAAAACCCAAACACCAAACCTCCCCCACTCCCAACCAAAACCAAAGCCAACCAATCAAAAAACCCAATGAAACAAAACATGATTTTCAGCTTTATTCCATAACGGGAAGTACAACAAAATTACCTCTTCTCTGTGTTTGGCTAAAGGCAAATCCAGACATTTATCGTTACTTATCGGTACAAAAGTCAGAGCACTTGATTCACACTGACCCAGTGAAGTACCTAGGCATAAAAATAACCAAGAGTAAGTTATTTCAATAGAGAAAAGGAAAGACCAGCAGAAAATGACCACAGTATTTGCAAACCTAACTGCTATCAAATTTGAGCCACATACTGATACATACTAATAGGATGAATACTTTTCAACACTGGTATATTGGAAGAGATTTTTCTGCATTTATGCACCTGTTTTACTGGCAGTAGCTCTGAAAAAGATTGCTTCTATGTATAAACCACATCAGCATCAAGGATGTATACAATTCTATAATTCTGTATGCCTTTCTCTTAATTAAGCGTGGTTTGGCACAGCTTACATACAACTGCCAAATCTATCCCTGTTCCCAAGAATTTGACAATATTGAAAAAATACGCCCTATTCATGTATCCATGTGTTATTTCCCCTAAAGTCTCCTGGACTTTACACAATACAAAATAGCCAGTACACTCTATTTGTATGACTTGGCAATTAAAACAAGTCTGGTATCATGATGACCTTTCAATGTGACACTACATTCTGCAGTCTCTCTGCAGGAGTTAGTCACTGCTATTACTGGGTGTCGTGGTTTAAACCCAGTCAGGTAATTCGTTCGCTCACTTCCTCCCCTTTCTTGCCCTCCCCCTGCTCTCGGAGGGACGGAGAGGAGAATCGAAAAGAATGCAACTCCCACGGGTTGAGATAAGAACAGTTTAGTAACTAAGGTATAACACAAATCACTACTGCTACCACCAATGATAATAATGATAAAGGAAATAACAAGGGAAGAGAATACATCATCTCACCACCAGCCAACCGATAACTCACCCCCCCCAGCCCGACCAAGCTCTGACCGATACCTCCTCCAACCCTGCAGTCCCCCAGCCCTTCCGGCTAACTCCCCGTTACATCCTGGGCATGACGTGCTGTGGTATGGAATACCTCTTTGGTCAGTTTGGGTCAGGTGTCCTGTCTCTGCTTCCCCCTGGCTTCCCCTCCTCCCTGGCAGAGCATGAGGCTCACAAAGTCCTTGGCCAAACCAAAACATCCTTGTTATCAGCTCTGTTCCCGAGCTGAAAGTCAAAACACTGCACTGCACCAGCTACCAAGAAGGAGAAAAATGACTGCTACTGCTGAACCCAGGACACTGGGAACACGAGGAAGAAAAAAAAAAAAAAAATCTTTCAGTGCTATCATAAGTTTCTGCTCAGCAGCCTGTCAGTTTGACCATGGAAAACAAAAAAGCAATTGAGCAGGTGTGGAGGCAGATGTGGAAGGTGAAAACTTTGGTAGGCAACAATTTAGCGAGATACAATTAAACACTTGGGCTAAAAACCCCACTATATTGCAATCAAAAGTGGAAACGCTTTCTATTTCAACTGAGTTTCATCAGAAACTACAGTGAAGTTTACCTATTTTCATACAGTTATAAAAACTTAAGACTTCATGTCTTCTTGTTTCTGTAAGAAATACACAGTAGTGGGAAAAAAATCTAGTATTTTTACTAAGGCACTATTGACTGTAAAATAAAAGCTATAGACTACATACCTCACTGCCCAGTCAGTTTCCTTTCTTCAGAAAAGCTACTAACAATCGCACACAGCAGCAAAACAGAAGCAGGCAGAACAACTTTTGTCTCTGCACCATACCTGAATGTGCTGCAACCCCCCCAAACAGTCTCCAAGTGTCAAAGATTACAAATGTGTTACTCCCAGATTAAAATAAAGTCCCAAAAGCTGGACAGGTCATTAAGACAGTTTCACAAAGCACTGAAAATCCAAGTTCTCCTGCAGCCACACTCTCCAACAGAAAGGCTCTTTACCTAGAATCTGTATAATGCAAGTTATAGGTGATCACTGCACAGTGATTTACTCAGCACTACTAAACACATATTAAGGAGAACTTAATAGCAGCTTCCCTTGAAAACATTAACTGTCCTCTTTAAAATACTTTTGGTCAACTTTATAAATAGATTTCCCAGGAAAACTCATATATAGCATTCTGTCACAGCGACACTGTACAAAGGCTTGAGTGGCTTCCCTCTGGCACAAACATGTCACTACTGAGACATCAGAAGCTCTACATGATTTGACCAATGTTGGAAGAAATCTCAAGCTGCTAGGGAAAAGCACCCAGCATCAGCATACTCCTGCTAAAGCAACACAGCATTCCTACCTTTATTAGGTCTTCCATTTAACAACTGCAATTTTGAAAAATGTGTTAAGGCATACAACAGAGGACAGCAGTAATTCTAGAAAGTGCTTATAAAAAAGAAGGGAGGGACAAAAAATTTAAATGGTATGATTCATATTATAAGCTTCTCTAACTCAGAAACCCTCTGTATATTAGTAAGAAATCATTAACTTAAAATTCAATTAAGAATTTTATTTAGAAAATACAAAGGAACAAACCAGAAACAAATGAAGACCCACCGGTATTCATGAGATCAATTTAATTAATTTCAGATATAATTTTTCCTTTGATGATACAACTTTTTTTTTAATATTGCTTTTTATATAACAGTTTATGACAGCAATATCTTACCTTCTTCTTAGCATGAAGGTTTGGGGGGAAAAAATATGCCAAAAGCAAATGGCCATCCAATGTTAGCCACCATCAATATACAGTTTGAGAACTGGCAGTCATACAATCATTTAGTTTACATTGCCAAATATAAAAACCTGTACGGTTTGAGTTTCTTGTCTTCAAGACATGTACTCTGTGCCTAAACTGAAACAAACATTACCAAGTTTGCCTGGGGAACTAATACTATGACAACTGTGAGACTTTTGTCTAGAGCAGGCAGTACAGTCTTGGGCCTCAGAGTAAACTGGTGACTTCAGCTAAACACTGATGTGACCAAAGATGCCATGAAAAGGCCCACTCTAAAACTGAGCATGAACCCTTTTTCTGAAACCCAGTATTATTAGTGAACAAACCAACCTGGAACTGGGTAACCATCTTAGAAGGCCGTAAATATTTTCTCTGCAGAACAGAAATATACTTGAATGTACACCTTTTTGAAAGTTCTGATAAATATCAAAATGAGAACTGGTCTTTAAAAAAAGAGAGGCACCTGCAGATTCAAGGAGCTACCAGAGTACAGACTTACTGGCAAGTACAAAGTTTCACTTTTTCAATTGCTTATACTTTATGGAAAACATTATTAAGAGTGGGCCAAACAAACCCAACTACTGCACACCTCTGTTAGACATCCTCATGCTCAAACATGCATCTTGGATTCTGGCACACAGAGAATGCAGGACACTTGCAACCTAAAAACAGCAAAATGAGGATGCCTGCAACTGCACACCACTCTGTTTTATGACAAGAGAAGTATTTCTGTGTATAACAAGCATTAATTCCAATCCAGAATAAATAATGATATTAATTTCTATATTCAGAGTCAGTGCAAAATAAACTGAAAACCTAGTTAAACCACAACATACAGGAAAGACAATTTTGCCTGCTTACTTCCTTTTCAACTGTCATAAAACTTCTGTAGAGCTATGTTGACTGCCATGACTAAAACAGTCTACTGCCCATGGAAAGAGACATTTTCCAATATCTCAGTTATTGTAGCCTGTACAGCAGATGTATTCCTTCTGGTACCTGTTTCCTGAATTGAGTTTGAAGAGATCCTATAACACAAGATTAGATTTTTGTATTTACCAGTTCTAGGAAAAGGAATTGTAAAGCTGGATCTTGGTATCTCCCAGCAAATTAAAATGAGATGCATAAAAAAGTATACTTGAAAGTACTGGTTAGGTGAATCAAATGAGATGCTTACTACATTACTGATCATTCTGCTGATGTCAAAGCTTCAAATGCACAACGTGATTGCAGTTAGCAAGCAAACTCATGTAAAAGGAAAGCCACAGAAAGCACTACACTCTCTGTAGTGGCTCCTACACTGAGCCATAAAGCACTGGGCATTCACAGTTAAGTTACAGTATTTCAGTCATAACACAAAGTACATGAAGTTGCTGCTGACTGAGCCCTGAAGAGCTTAATCCAGAGCCTTTGCTGGTGAGACTTCTGTTCTCCACTGCAGTCCTCTTCATCTTGCACGTTTTTAATATAACTAGGTGATCTTATGCTCCTTTCCAACCCTAACCATTCTGATGCTGTGATTTAAAATGGGCTGTCAATTTATACAGTTAGAACAGCAATTCAGAAAGAAGCAACAGAAGGGGTACTGACTCCAAAACCCTCAGGGAAAATCAGTTTTTCATTTCTATGTTGTGCAGCTTATTTCTTGACTACATTGGTACTCGACACAACAAGAGTGGTAGGGCCTGGTCTAGACAAATTATTGATCATTTATGACAATTTTCATGTTCCCAAATAGAACATGCACCTCCAGACTGATAGAGCTGACAGTTACAAAGGGGTCTTGGAGCTCTTAATATCAGTCTTATTAAAAACATTCACCTTTATAATCCATAAATTAACAGTACAAATCTCATGCTCACACACTGATCTTCTTGACTGTATCATACTAACATAATATTTCTGAATTTGTCTGTAAGTAAAAGTTAATAGCAATAACAACCAGAGCTCAGGGGAAAGAAGTGCAATAAAATTCCTCTCTAAAGGCAGTTCAAAGCAACAATCAAGTATAAATCAGAATAACATGAATAGAAAATGGGAAAACAGAATAGAGAAAAGCATGACTCCAATAAGTGATATCTTTTCCTTGAAATGATATTTCAATCATTTATCTATATTTATCAATACAATAAACCAGAGGTATGCACATATATCTACGCAACAGCATTATACATGGTGGTTTCCACAAAGTAATATTCCTTTTTTAATACTATGCCTTATACAAAATAAAGGCACATACAGCATTAAACAAATAAGAAATACACAGTAAGGTTTCATAACTTCATAGATTCCGGAGGAAAGACCACAAGGTAGAAAAGAACAGGGGTATCTGAGATTATAATAGGAATCAAATATGTGTATATATATATATATTTATTTTTTTTTACCTGTTCTATAGACAAGCTGGTCATTTCCAATTACTTCTTGCTCTTGTGACTTTGCCTGTCTGCATTTTTCAGCATATTCAGTTCCAACGCTCTCTGTGATAGGCAGCCTGAAAATGAAAGAAATGACAAATCAATAAATACTTCCTCATCTAAGTCACAGGTATCTCTGGGAACAACAACATTAGACAGTAAGTTCAGAGTCTCCATGACATGCAGGAACTACTCCAACAAACAAACTTCAGAAATAAAATTTGTCTCTGCAGTTAGATACTAGCCTGAGGAAAGTGCCACAACGAATCTTTTTGTTTAGATTCAAAACAACTGAGCTCACAAAATATCACCCTTTAAGTTTTTAATACCTAGGAATTCATCTTCTAGTGAAAGTCCACAGTTTCATCTGAACAAAGATGAAATAGTTGTTTCACCAATTCCTGACACAATGCAATTAAGAAAATACAAGTAATTCTTGCACAATTCCCTGGAGACAAGGGAAGCAGACGAGTAAACAATGACTGCTTTAAGGAAAGAAATTTTGTCTTTGAGCCAAGAGATGATGGTGGCCAGGGATGAGGGGGTATTAACACAATCTCCCAATCTGTGAATTTTATAGATACTTATTACACACAAGACAAAGTCTATCCATAACATAAACAGAATTAAATGGGATTAAAAGAAATCCTCTTCTGCACAAACAGTGTTAAAAAAAACCCACATGGATTTCACTAGAAAATGAAGCAGCACGTATATAACAATTGTATGATTATTATATCATAAATGAAATTTAATGTAGAAGAGTCTTGGACACATTAAAAGCACCCTCTTTTTTTCCTTTTAAAACAAAAGAGAAACTGCAAGTCAAAACTATGGTTCTGCACTTTAAACTCCAGGCTTACTGAAACCTTTTGCTATGCAGTAATTTGCTAATGCATAGCAAACCTGTTTTCCTGTAGGTGTGTATTTGAGACATTCTACACAAGGATACTGCTGAAGTGTATTTCTTGACCCAAATAACAAACAACACTGACTCCAAATTAAATAAAGCTGAAAACAAGAGATTTTTAACATGACAGTCACACAGCTCTCATCATAGAGTAATTCACAGTACCTTGATGCCACAGAGTACCCATCTTTTCTGACAAAGCAAACTGTGCCAGCTTGGATATGCTACAGACTACTCAATCAGATCAGTGTTTATTTCCCCATACAGGAAACCAAGTATTTATCACCTACTGCTGTCAAGAAAGCAAGAAATAGCTTCTGATCCTAGTTTAACAGTATTTTAAGCACAGAACTAAGGCAATTTTCCCCTGGATCTCATGTATCTCTCTCAAAGCAGGGTTCATCAGGATTGCAAAAAGCTGCACGATTACTACATGAACAACAGCTGCCTACTTTCAGCAAGCAGACTTTTATTAGCAACCATGCATATCACTTTAACCCTTCTGAAGCAGCTGGGACAGAGAACACTCCGTGACAGGCCTGAATCCTACGTACAATTCAGAAAAGCTCATACATATCATGTCAGACTGCTTGTTAAATAGGTCATTCCACTGAATGTATATTAGAATCATAGAATCGACTGGGTTGGTAAAGACCGTTAAGAACAAGTCTAACCACTAAATCAGGACTGCCAATATTAAACGCAAGTAAAACCGAAAGGACTTTTCACAGGATATGTAGTGACAGGACAAGGAGGAATGGCTTTAAACTAAAAAAGAGTAGATTTAGATCAGATATTAGGAAGAAATTATTTGCTATAACCAGAGAGTTACAGCATGGTGAGACACTGGCACAAGTTGCCCAGAGAAGCTGTGGCTGCTCATCCCTGGCAGTCTTCAAGGCGAGGTTGGATGCGGCTCTGAACAACCAGGTCTAGTGGCAATTGTCCCTGGCCATAGCAGGGGGGTTGGAACTGCATGATCTTTTCCAGAGGGACCTCGACACACTTGTGAGGTTGGCTGATGCCAACTTTATGAAGTTTAACCATGACAAGTACAAGGTCCTACACCTGGGTCGGAGCAATCCCAGGCACAGCTACAGGCTCGGCAGAGAAGAGATTCAGAGCAGCCCTGTGGAGAATGACTTGGGGGTATTGGTTGATGAGAAAATGAACATGAGCCGGCAGCATGCGCTTGCAGCCCAGAAAGCCAACCATACCCTGGGCTGCATCAAAAGGAACTTGACCAGCAGGTCGAAGGAGGTGATCCTGCCCTTCTACTCTGCTCTTGTGAGACCTCACCTGGAGTACTGAGTGCAGTTCTGGTGTCCTCAACATAAAAAGGACATGGAACTGTTGGAATAAGTCCGGAGGAGGGCCACGAGGATGATCAGGGGACTGGAGCACCTCCTGTATGAAGACAGGCTGAGAGAGTTGGGGCTGTTCAGCCTGGAGAAGAGAAGGCTGCGTGGAGACCTCATAGCAGCCTTCCGGTATCTGACGGGGAGCTATAAGGATGCTGGGGAGGGACTCATCATTAGGGAATGTAATGACAGGACAAGGGGTAACAGGTTAAAACTTAAACAGGGGAAGTTTAGACTGGATATAAAGAAGAAGTTCTTTACTGTAAGGGTAGTGAAGTACTGGAATGGGTTGCCCAGGGAAGTTGTGAATGCTCCATCCCTAGCGGTGTTCAAGGCCAGGTTGGACAGAGCCTTGGGTGACATGGTTTAGTGTGAGGTGTCCCTGCCCATGCCAGGGGGGGTTGGAACTAGGTGATCTTAAGGTCCTTTCCAACCCTAACTATTCTATGTTTCTATGAAGGTCCCTTCCAACCCAAACCACTCTGCAATTCTATGATTCAGTAGTTGAATATAATATAATTAAACTTGGTCACACAATCTCTATTTGGCAGCACTGCATGCAAGCACTATACAACTTTTAGTAATAAAACCAATTATTTTTCATGTGTGTAAGACTGCAGCCTCACTGAGTGCACTGAACACACATCCTCTGACAACAAAACCTGATCATGCAGTAAATACAACTCATCCTTCAGTCCCCTGCAAGAACAAAAGTCATCTTATTATGACAGAGAATGCTGTCATGGAGGAGCAGGTAGTACTCAACTTAGAGAGCCCTGAGCAATAGCAAGCAAATCACTTCCTCTGAGAGGTTGGGGTGAGAAGTGTAGGACTGCGTTCCCCATTTACCGTGAACACCTTGCAGAAGCACGAGTATTTCAGCAGCAGCTGAAGTGAGCCAAGAAACAGCTGCCTGCAATACCAGACATACTCAACTAAATGTTTCTAGAGTTGGTTTATTGAGCATTTCAAAATGGGCTCACAGAAGTATGCACATGCTTTTGATCTTTGCCTGTATAGCTCCAGGAAAATGAGGAAAATGTGACTGTCCTCAGTGATTTGTTAGAATAATTTCATTTTCTGTTTGTTTCAATTTCTCGTATTTTCTTTCCAAAATTAGGTTTTCAGAAAACAGCATGCAGTACATATAAACTGTGTACAATTTATATGTACACACAATGAATAATGAAAATGTTTAATAGACAGTCATTAAGAATGAACACTGCTCACTTGATGCTCTGACTCAGGCTACCGTCTTTAGGAAAATTATATTCCATTAGAAAATTGCAAATGGGCATATGAAACAAACAGACAACCTTCATTACCTCATTTCAACATGTTTAAATGCCAAATTTTACAGCTTTAATAAAATTAAAAGTTATAGAAGACCTTTATTATGTAAAATCGGGAAAAAAATTACTACGAAGCCTTCTGGCACTCTTCTAAGAGCAATACAATTATTTTAAGTAATCATTACTGAGACACTCGTGGGAGGTGTCTTGCTACAGATACCTGGGCAAACAGAAAGGGATGGAACACTTTCCTAATGATTTTCAACAAATGTTTGCTGACAGCACAGGAATGAAAAGATTCAGATATTCCAGGGTACGAAAGGTCAACCCTAATGAAAGGGCTTTTCTGGATTCTACCTATGAAGCATGTGTCTGTCTAGTACATCAGTTATCTCTTCCCCATTTCTACTCCCTCTGACACGGTGAAAACTTGTATTTCAGTAGACTGGGCCTGTTACAGCAAACACTCCTTTGGTTTTCCAGATTCTACCCTTGGTGCTCACCTGACTTTCAGACACACACCCCAAGTCTTTTGATCCCACAAATACATTACAACATTAGCAAACAACAAGCTTTCAGCTGCACATATGAAACACATTCAGAATTTTACCAAATTAAGAGTCAATAAGAAGCATTTTATGACTAACACATTAGCTGAAAACTCAGAGTCAGCAATTTAAGAAACGCAAGAGACTTCAGACATTGTTTTTTCTCCCTTCCCCCTCCTTTAAAAAAAAGGATGAGTTTGATGTTATTCAAATCACATCACATTTCATCATCAATACCAGCTAGAACACGCATACATGACACAGGTCCACCCTAAGTGGGCACAGGCAGACAAAACTGTAAGCACTGAGAACCCGATCAGCCAGTATCACTCACCAGACTTCTGATATGTCCTAGCATCTGTAAAACACCACATCAGCTACCTATGAAGGTGTATTCATACCAAAACCTACCTAATTTGGAAAATATTCTCAGAAGTAGCAGACACGTGAACTTTGATCCTGACAAGCAGTGATAAGTACAAGGCAGGGAAAAAAAAAAGTACCCATATGCCTCTTTTTGGAAGAGAGTTAATGCTGTTTCTTATGAGATAATGGCAGACTTTCATTATTCCTTACCATGTGGTTTAACTACTATAACATTTTCTGAAGCATTGCTGATGACTACTCAATTGTGAGCATCTGATTGGGACAAAATATTTTTAAGTATTCCTTACTTGGGTTTAAAGGAAAATTCAGTTTCATAAAATTAAATTTAGCTGCCACTTCGGGGGAATTGCTAGAAGGGAAACACAGTTTAACACCAGAAATTGTTGACACATTTGAATGTAAATGCTTTCAAATACATCGAGGGTGCCTTTCTTTAAATAAATTCAGCTAGAGAAAGGTCTTCCTTTTCTTCAAGCTATAGAATAACCTCTAATAAGGCAACAAGGCCATCACAACAGCATAAACTCAGTAACTTTTTATTTGAGCATTTGAAATATTAACCAAAGCATTTTATACTTAGGTATCAAAAACTGAATCAGTTGCTGAATCTCAAACATAACTGTGACAGGCAATTTGCTTGGCTCTTTTCAGTGACATATACTACAATGCCTAGGTATACACGGTTAATGTTTCTAGAAGCAATGCTTAAAAAAAGCTTTATTAAATGAGCAGAGTCTTCTTCCCTGAAGAAAAAAACAATAACACCTCGTACACAGCCAACTTGATTGTATAATGAAAATATTCACGTATGCAATGAAATTCTGAGTATTCAGATGCTTGCTTATGCAACTGCAGTTACTTTTCTATTAACTAATAAATTTTGGGTCAGAAGCTCCTATTTAAGGCCATGTAACTTCAAGAACACTTCCATTTTAGAGACAAACAACTGAAAAATCAAAGTGTTTTAGGGCTCCATTTTTTAAAATTACTATAGATGTACTGTTTGCTTATTTATGTTTTGCCTCATTTGGCAAAAAAAAAAAAAAAATCCCTATCTGCATGGACCATAAGACTAGTGTCACTCATTTCAAAGACAGCAAGAGAAGGACTGGTCAAAGTCATGACTTCTATCACACACACAAGCTGTTCACCTACTCAGAGATTTGGCGGGGGGGGGGGGGGGGATCACTTGAAAATATAGCATACAGAGCAATATTTTGCTGTAGAATTTTGGTACAATATATATAGTAGACTGTTTCAAAGCCTCCTTTCTGAGACTAAAATAATGTGACACTTTACATAACTTAACATTTGCCATGACAGTAAATAACCTTCCACTGGGTTTACTGAAGGACATATCAAAACCACTTTCCTTTTAACTGGCAGTTCATGTTCCACGCTTTTAGAACATCGAATCTACTTGCAGAGATACACTATGGGCTTTGAATGACAGTATCTTATTTCTTTAAAGTTAGTGTATCAGTCACAAAAATAGAATATGAGTAGAATTCAGAACAAGTGAAAGCTATTAAATACTAAAACACAGATTTAAAAAAGCTATTAACAGATTGAGAATCTAAGAATTGATGAGTTGCATCCCCCCCCCCCCTCCACTTGAGAGCTGTTCTTCACTCTACAACTGCTCTAGCTGTCACTGCTCTTTTTCACAAAACTATTCAGAGCTCCTGTTTTAAAACCTTAATTAGCTGGGGAGAGGAAGAGAGAAAGAGAATTCACTAAAACTACTTTGCAAAATCCTGCAAAACTAGAATGCCTGTGCTCAGATTTGCATAAACTGTGTAAATGCAACATCTCAGAAATATTTCTTCTATATCAAACTAATAGCTCTGTAAGACCTTCCAACTTACACCTTACAAACAGTTAAAATCCAAGAAAACCAACCAGAAATGCCGGAATTAGACAGCCCAAATCCTCTGTCTACTGCTCTGGGATTTTATATCAGTGGGGGAGACTGGGATGAACTGCTAGGCTTCAAAGAACTGGACTCTTCTTGGAGATGAGCTGATGGTAAGATCCTCATTCTGCAGCCATAGGTCAAGTAGAGATGCCTGGAAGAAGGCAGCTATTACCTGTAGCAGATAGTGACAAGCCACATAGCAACTTCCTCTCTACCACACATGAAACAGTTAATTCTGTAAATTCATGGTGTTATAATTAGTTATGAATTAGAAGTTAGCTGGGTGTTCATATTTATTAACTTGAATAAAAAGCACAGATCCTCTGAAGCACTTTTCCTGATCCTTTAGCAACATTCCACAAACCATGTACAGTTCCTAAAGCTTCAAAATTCATTCCTTCCCTCTAGCCACAAAAGAAGAACTCAGCTGAATCACAACAACAAAAAAATCCCCATAAGAAAATTAAAAGCACTTGGCCATCAACTTGATAAAATCCAGTTTAAAGTAATCTTTGAATAAAATACAATGCAAGTAGAAGAATATGCTGAATTCAAAAGTACCTGTGAATAGGGACAAGTATCAAATGCAAGATCTCTTCAATTTCAAACCAAAGCCTGCAACTCCCCTGCCTATTAGTGAAGTGTCACCAGCACCAGAGACATTAATGCTACAATCAGTCCAACTGGAAGAAATCCGTTCAAACATACCCCAATTTTATTTATCACAGCAACAGAAGTACAATAATAGCGTACACAACTTTCTGTCAATTAACAGTGTTAAAACTGAATTACTACTGTTGTTAGCTGTCACACTAAAGGACCAAACAAGGAGTCTTACCAAGAGGCCTCTGGTGTAGGCTCATGGCAAGTTTCGTTCGTAGTTGCTAAAAAGCGAAAGCAGTAATCAAACGCTGTCTGAAGTGATCAGAGGAGGTAGACTCATCATCCGCCTGCAGCCTGAAACGGCTACAGTGAGCTGTTCTGTCAAATCAAAAGCAAAATGCACTGCAAAGTTGATGACTGAATCTAGAGTGGGACTGTGTATAAATGGAAGCAAACCATCCAACTTGCTAGGTACAGACAGCTACAAAAATGAAATCTCATTCTCAGAGAGTGAGCAGCATCTCAGATGGCACAGATGCCATAGAATCTTCCAAACAGTAAGCTCCTCCAGCTGTTCACACTATTTGCCACACCTTATTGCTCACATCAGTGCAATATTTGGTTAAACTGAAGGTTTTTTTAAAGGTTTTTCATTTTTAACTAGAATTAGTAAGGCAGTTTGAAAGCACAGCCCAATGGCACATGAAGACAGGAGAGCTAACTGCTGTGCATCGCTATCGACTTTTCAAACTGGCTTTCTGCCAAGAAAACCCACTTTTGTCCAACAGCACACTCCATCAGCACAGCAAGTATTGAATTTGTAATTCTTACACATAACCACAGTAGTAGCTCCAGGTTTGACTAGACTTCTTTTTTATTACAGGACCTGGTTGTCAGTTTAGGAAGTGTGTGATGTTAAGACATGTATGTTAAGACTAAAGTTTTCTTGCTGTGCTTAGAGCTGACTTGGATTTGCAGCTTTTTTTCTCCCAGAATACAGTTACATACCAATACCTTTTCACAAGAAAACACTACACTGGAAAAACAGCTGATCCCTAGAGAACTTTTATTCTTCTGTCTTCTGTCACCTCTTTTTAGCTAAGAAATACTACCTTGCCATAACAGTCACATCTTCTAAAGTAGCTGGTATTAAGGTTAGTTATGATGACTGTCAAGTAAGAACCCAGTTTTCTCTATGCCTGCTGCTTATACTAGAGGAAGTTTCCTGTAAACCTCCACAAAATCACCTCAACTTTATTCTTCCTTTGGAATTACACTTTGCTATTGTACCAATAAAGTGAAAATCCAGGTATATTTGGCACCCTCAAAACATGCATCTCACATTGGTTCATTCTATTTCCCTGTGACAAGTTTCAGCTATTAAAATCTATATATTATCTGTTGTACTTACATCACAAGTGTCATAAATATTCTCACTCTAGTTTTGCTCTGCCTTCAACACACAGATGAGGGCTCCTAGTTGGTAAGGTACAAAGCTGTAAGAGTACTGACAAAGATCAGAAGTTTTAACCCTGAAGAACTTTAAAAGCAAGCAATACTTTTACTTCAGTAAATGCTAAATCCTTGTAGCCTCACACCAGTTATTTAATTCCAGAATATCTTAATTGTCCAGTTCCCTCTCACAAATGGGCTAGCAAATAGGAAGATGCAAAAGAGGAATTCCCAGAACAGATTACACATTCTGAGAAACAGGCATTTTCAGGTTAAAGATTAGAGCCATGAACTGGACTTCCATGCCTTCACATCAAGCCACAAATGTCGCTGAAAGCACTTTGAAACAAGGTTCTCACAGCAAGTTCTGGGTTTAGATGCATCTCTTCAGTACAAAACATACCCAGAACATAACTGTCACAGTCTTAGGAGGAATTCTTTAAAGATGAACTGGACTAATACCACACAAGACTGACACTCCCATTCCTTCAATCAAGTAAATACTAGTAACAGCCTCCTACTAACCAGAATGAATCAAGCAGTAAATGGAATGGTGCCTCAAATTTAAGGGTGAAAGAGAGCACAAAGCCTCAGTAGGGACCATTCCGTCACATGCATGATGGCATGCTCGCTATAGTGACTGGTGATCCATAGAGCCAGTCATTATGAGTATCACCTTCTTATTAGAGGATGTGTCTACATTTACCAAATCTTTCCAGATTAACCTATTCTAGAGCAATTTCATTTAAATTATGCTCACTTTGTGTACCCACATAACTATGGGAATGTAAGTTATACTACCTCAATGATTTCTCACTTCTGTATTTGGAAGGCAAATGTCATGAAACAAGCACAGGTAAAAGCCATGGGGAACACAAATATATTCACTATAACTCATGAGAAATCCTCACCACAAAGCAGTCACTATTGTAGAGATACATTTAGACTGCTCCACTGTTTCATGCATGGATGTCTTAGATTCACAGAATCATAGAATAGTTAGGGTTGGAAAGGACCTAAAGATCATCTAGCTCCAACCTCCCTGCCATGGGCAGGGACACCTCACACTAAACCATCTCACCCAAGGCCTCGTCCAGCCTGGCCTTGAACACTGCCAGGGATGGAACATTCACAACCTCCTTGGGCAACAACTTCCCTCGGCAACCCATTCCAGTGCCTCATCACCCTAACAGGAAAGAACTTCTTCCTTCTATCCAATCTAAACTTCCCCTGTTTAAGTTTTAACCAGTTACCCCTTGCCCTATCACTACAGTCCATAATGAAGAGTCCCTCTCCAGCATCCCTATAGGCCCCCTTAAGATACTGAAAGGCTGCTATGAGGTCTCCACGCAGCCTTCTCTTCTCCAGGCTGAACAGCCCCAACTCTCTCAGCCTATCCTCATATGGGAGGTGCCCCTGATCATCCTCATGGCCCTCCTCCGGACTTGTTCCAACAGTTCCATGTCCTTTTTATGTTGAGGACACCAGAACTGCACACAGTACTCCAGGTGAGGTCTCACAAGAGCAGAGTAGAGGGGCAGGATCACCTCCTTCCACCTGCTGGTCAGGCTCCTTTTGATGCAGCCTTGGATACGGTTGGCTTTCTGGGCTGCAAGTGCACACTGCCGGCTCATGTTCATTTTCTCATTGTCTTCACTCACTTATACTGATGCAAAACAGCTTAACAACCTCCTTATGCAAGTTCTGCCACACAAACCTATTTTAGATTGCCTAGCCCTGTTCAACCACTCCTAAGGTGAATTTATTCTTCATACGCTCTGACGGCACAGAAGACACAAGTCAATACATCTAGCTTCATGGCCGCACAATCAGAGCTTCTCCATGTAGTACCATGAAGTCCACAGGATAAAAATAAGGTAAAACCAAGGTTTTAAAGTGCTCTGTACATAGCCATTATAAAATATAAATAAATAACCAGTCTTACACAGGGATGCAAGGAAAAAGATCCTATTTTATTCACTGGCTGCCACCCTTATTTCCCCAATCAATTTTCAATTAGCATGTGCTCCTGTAAGGCTATTGTTTTGAAATAAGACTTTGCTGAGGAACCCAGAGCTGCCATAACAAGAAAGGAAAGACCACTAAAACCGTCTGAACTGATTTATGAAAGGAAATCTCCACTTTGGCTCTAGCAACCCTTGCTGTTCCCTCAGTTCAATTTGAGAACAGCATCAGGTAACAAGCCTAAAATAAGCTACAGAAAAAGGAACAGCTATCTTAAGAAAAAGACAAGAAACACTTATATGAAAAGACACCCATTCTCATTTACCTACATAAGAGTAGATATTGCTCACTGCAGTTCAAAGACGATTAAGTTACAGAAGCAACAAATGCTTTAGGAATTCATTAAATTCCTTGCGCCAAAATTAGGAAAACAAAGTAAAAAGAGGTGGAAAGAAAGTTTAAAAAAGTTCAAAGAATCTTCACTTAACATTTAATTAGGCAGACAGACCGCTGGGGTTAATTTACAGGAAAAAAAAAAACAAAACACCAAACCACTTCACAAACAACTGCTCTGCTGCAGTGGCAGAGTACAATATGGCTTACTAAAAAAAGACAAAAATTATTCATTATATAACTAGTCTTACTCAAGCATTACAGTGTGTTTTAGTCACTAACAGCAGCAAAGAACAGTTCAGAAGAGGGAAACTGAAACTATAGAGATATTGGTTTGGTAAGTAAGAAAGAAGTTCTAGGACTGAAACTTTTAGAAAATTTACAGAAGTAAGTAATGTCACAAAATGCCAAAGACAAGAGGGATTCAGAAGCTTAAGACCACAAATAGCTTTAAAACCATGTCATCTCCAAGTTATCTAAATTTACAGACTGAAGGAGAGCACAAGATTGCTAGATGAATGGTAAGGAGACTAAAATGTCATTCCCCAACAATGAAGAGTCAAAGAACATTAAAAAAAAAAAAACTAGAAACGTAAAGACAAGTAGTAAAAGACTTCATACCATTTGTCATTTTATTATTGCAATTTCAGAAATTGCCCACAAAACGCTGAGAAGAATTAAAATATAGCCTTTTCTCCCTCCCCCAGGTCAAATTATAACTAGCTACTAATAAAGAGAAACTCAGTAATGAGCAATGCCCTCAGAGAACAGACCCAGTCAAAAGTGAGCCAGAACTTCTATCCTGACACAGCATTGCAAAACCATGAGTACATTTAGGGATAGTTGGATGGAACTGTAACTTTCCACAAAGCTTTCAGGATTAGCTACTGGCTAACAACTCCAAAAAATACTGCTCTGCTTTTAAGTTCCAGTTCCTAATGCCTGCCTCACATAAGCAGTCATCTCTTCCTGAACACAGATCTGAAATGCATACAGAAGTAGAAGCACTACAGATTTTCAGCTTTACTGCTCTCCTACCAATGTAAAGATAAACATCACTGTCAGTATCCAGTCACAAAGTTTGAGGATACAATGAACAATTAGGTAAAAAAAACAAACCCTCTCCCTCTCCCCCTCCCCCAACAAACCATAAAACCAATTGGAGTAGGTTTCTCAATTAATTTGCACACCTTCCAGCATGCAGCTCTAATTTGCAAAGACACTACAATGGTTTTACACTGTACAGCGGTTTTCTTTCAGATTTGATAGTGGAGAAAAAAGCGGAGACATGTTAGCTGTGCTGCAAAGGAGGTGGCAAGGAGCACTTTACTTTCATCTGAAAATCTGCTAGGACAGTTCTGTCATCATAAACCTAGCTCCCTTCCTTTTCATAGTACCACACAGAATGCAATGTGAAAACCTTCCAGTTGAAGAGGATTAATACTGACATTTGAGTTTTTCCAATGTATAAGCAGTATCAACTTTAATAACAGCCATACACATCATCCTTTATGTTGTATGACATCTAGAACAAATTTACAGAACCCTTGCTCTCCCAACAGTTCAACACACCAACGGAGGCAAAAAAGTAGGAATGAAAAATACTTACAGGAGCAAAGACAGTCATTAGAACAAGAACGAACAGAAGAGAAGGCATTTTGCAGACCATGACTACTGTTTAGATTAATAGGAAGAGACCAGATTACTGGAATGGAAAATGGCTGCTTCAGCGACCTTTAGTGCGCACAATGCCATCCCAAGAAATGAATCTTGAAAATGGATATACTCAAAAAACTCACCAAGGAAAGAGGGAGCAGGAAACTGACAGCCAGTTGAGAAGAAGCAATGTCCATGGTAAGACTTACAATTCTGGGATCAGTTTGACCTTAATTCACTTTTCTTTGTAATTCTGTTCCTTTAATTAGATTCATGTGTCTTGCATGGCACACTGTAGGTGTTACAGCCTGGCTTCTTTAAACACATCCGAAATGTTAACTAAAAATGCTAACAGCTATGCATTAATAAAAAAGTGTAGTACCATGAGACTGATGAAATTCATCTGGAAGAAGTATTTAATATAGCAACAAAATCCTGAGCAACTGTCAAATAGCTCTTTTCTGTCAACACTTACTTAACAAAGGCTTTAGATGATCTTTACTACAGAAAAGCTATTCTCAGCTGTTTAAAAGGGACAGCAGAACAGTCCCTCTAATGGGAGATAAGTCTTCCAGCATCTCAATGGCCCGAAAGTATAGTTTGATGATAAACGCAACACAGTTATTTTTAGCACTCTACAGGCATAAAAATACAGCTCTATACTGTGACCTACAGCTATGCAGAGCCAAGCATCACATCATACGACAGCCTTAACTTTAGCTAGAAGCTTGTCTGTAGTTGCTTCAGACCATCGTTATTCATCTCACAATCAAGAATACCTTTAGATGGATTTAGCAACAAGCATTTGAAATTGTCACCTTTTTTATATTGCTGCCATTGGCAGAACTCAATTCAAAGGTAGGAGATCTTAATGGACTCTGTAGAAAGTATTTGAGAGACCATGTTAGGTTAAATGGATTACTACTTCTCTCTGGTACAGAGGATGAAAAAGAACCTTAAAAGCAGAAAAACTTAAACTGTCATATTCAGCACAGAAAGTCATTTTTCTAAGCACAGTTTGGGTAAATGAAAAAAAAAAAGGAAAAGAGAAAACCACCTTGTTTTCTTCCAGCTGTAGTAAAACCCTGGAAAGAGGATATGCTAGAGTAAGAGATCTTCAAGCAAATTCACCCGAAACAACACTGTTGACGGACAACTGCAAAGGTAATTTATGTTAATTTGTTCCAACTAGCATGCTCGTTGGATGCATGATTTGTAACTGTAATTTAAAAGCCTATTCCACCAGATTTCTGCTTCCAGGCTATATAAACAAGAATTTATTTAAAATAAAAAGTGATACAGAGCTTTTAAAAGCAGGTCACGCAGAGTTCCAGCGCTTTATTTAATCACTTTTTAAATGTACACGTAACACCCAATTTTGGAGGTTTGGGGTTCTGTGTTTTGTTGGGGTACTTTTGGTTTGGGGGACAGGGTGTTATTGTTTCATTGGTTTAGGGGGTTTGTGGAGGTTTTTTTTTGTTTTGGGTTTTTTTTTTTGTTCAGTGGGATTTGGACTTTTTTTTTCTTTTTGAAATCAAGATTAAAAAAAAAAATAAATATTTCCAAGATGACAGATATGCACTTTAAATGTTGTAAACTTCATATATTTATGTTAACTCAGAAACCAGAAAATACTATAAAAGGCTTGTCAGATTTAATTATGGTTTGGCAATTATTGTTATCACTACTCATACTGTACTGCAAAATATTTTAGTATTATTAATAAAGTTTCCTTTAAACATTCAGTTGCTCAGAAGCAAGTCTACCAGTATAAACAAGTTGGACAGAAATAAACTTCCCCCCCCCCGAGCTTAAAAATGCCACTTTTTGGCTGGATGAAATGGTCAAAAAATGATTCCTACAAACCCACAAGATATCCTGGATCAGAAGTAGTTATAAAAACCCTACTGAGGGAGTTAAAATGGCACCTGAAAGAGCGTGAAAGACTAGTGCAAGAGATTGAAAAGGAACAAAAAGTCCAGAAGACTGGCTTGGATTACAACTGGCTGAAGAACCATCAAAACCCTCAAGCAACAATTCCAGCTACTGAGCAACGGCAGCTTGAAGTTCTGTGCTCACAAATCCAGCCTTACCAAACAGGAGCTGTTCTCAGCAGGTAATTGTTTTACTTTGACTACTCTATTATAAATGTTTCTTCTACTTAATCCAAGCTTATATGTGGCTCTGATCTTTCGTCCAAAGTAACAATGACCAGAAACTGGAACACACTTTCACAGGTGTTTTAAAAATTACATCTTTAATACGCTGTACCGGAAGGAAGTTTTTAATAAGGATTTTCCTGGTCCAATACAAAGCAAGGGAAGTCTCACATGCTTAAACACATAACCTCCCAATACTTTCAGATTTTTCTCAGTTATTTATCCCCATAATTTATTAAATAGTAATCCAAAAACCAAAAATCAAATTAAAGGACTAATGCAATGCACTGTTATGCAGAAACACAGGCTCACTGGTAAATAAGTCTCAAAGTAGCAAATCAGTATAAAAAAAACCACAAAACCAAACACAAAACTTTTTTAAAAAACAAATAAATCCCCCACATTTTACAAAGAAAAATTCACCTCTGCCTGTATTTTAAGAACATTTTCTTAGGGACATGCAGAAACAAGCAAACAAGGCTATGTACCTTTTAAAGCCCAGGATATACCTAAGGGCAAAGTCAGTTTAAATCAAGCTACACAGATGGGCTAAAGAAAAAAAATAAAGCATGCCAAATAACAGTAGCTTTCAATCCTCGTAACAGCTGAAACACATCCAGTACATTGTTAGAGCTTTCTTCCTCTTATAATCTTTTGGGGGGTGGGGGCTGGGGAAATGTGGCAGCAAGGAATAAATGACACCAGAATGCAGTCACTTCCTCCTCCTTTCCCCTGCCCCCAAAGAGCAGAGAGGAAACAAGCATTTTCAGCACTGATGATTAGATTTCAATTTTTCTTTGTTTCTAGATTTCGTGAAGTTTTGGCAGAAAATGATGTTTTACCCTGGGAAATAGTCTACATATTCAAGCAAGTTTTGAAAGATTTTCTTGCCAACAGTGAGAGAGAAAATCAACAAGACCAAATGGTAGATGCACGGAATACAAATTGCTCTGACCATCTCAGCCTGCGTGGAGACAGTTCTAACAAATCGGACAAAGATGAAATTCCCACGGTTTCAAGTTATGTCGACAAAAATACACAAAGCATGTTTCCCACCTTCTCTGATAGAATCTGGAATCTACCCTACTACTACCCGTCAGGTTAAGTTAGTCTTTCAAAAAAGCTACGTAGCCTTCAACATTGCTTTCTTGTGACTGCCATCCACAAACATGGGAATAAGAAATGTGCCATGCTCCTCTTTTTTTCCAAGTTCAGAAATTAAAATCCTCGATTAGAGCTAGTATGCAGTAAACAAAAGTCCTTTTATCCTTATGGTTCCTTAAAGATACTGTGTTTGGAGGCACCTTTTAACCAAAAATGTAGATTAGCCATATAGAGCTAGACATATTTAAACAAGAAAGGACTGCTTTCCATATTTTGAATTAGCATCAATCCACAAAGATTTAGGCAAACACCTCTGTATTTGTCACACAGCTTTTAGGCTTTATGGGAACTTATACTGTGTAAAATAAATGGTTTAATATAGTATCAGTTATACCAAATAAACTGTTAAATACATTTTGGAGCTGAATAGTTATTTCTCAAAGTCAAGAACTATTCTAAAATGAAAACAATGTCTGAAATTATAACATGCTGCATGTAGTGTTTCTATTTTTTTTTAACCTGAACTGTACCCCACATGTTCTTAAGTACAGTAACGGTAGACAACTAAATGAAAACATCAAACATTTAAAAGCATTCAAGAACTAGCTTTCTGTTCTTCCAGAAATTAATGAATTTTTAATTTCAGAAAGTTCTACATTTTACTGATTGGAAGCTACCCGGAAAGTCAAGAGTCTGCATTAAATTTCAATGTTTTCATCAAATCAGTACTTTTATAGAATAGCAGAAGAATCATCAGATCAATTCCAAAGCAAGAGGTGACCATTTTAAATTTAACAAAATTTCATGGTTTTCAGTTGCCATGACCTATCATTGTGGATTCATAATAAAGTTTTATAAGACTGATCTGATATGTAGCAGTTACGGTCACAGCAGAGAACTGGAGCAGAAAATCAATGAAAACATATGCCAGAACTCAGTTTACTACATTTCCTACCACTGTATAGAAAAATTCTTATTTGTCTTATGTAACCTCTTCATCTCCAGATTTCCCTTTAATCTGTCTGCAGCACCATAAAGAATGGGCAAGATTCATACGGCAAAATTCACAAAACACACTTTCTTGAAAACATGCAGTAAAATTGCTTCCTCTGATTCAAACATACTGAAGAAAACATGCGGATTCTCTCAAGGTGGTAACACAACTGGAAGATATTTCCTTGTGCTGCACAGCTGTACCCCCACCCAAGAGAGAATTTACTAATAATGCAACATAAATTGGGTGAAACAAATGGCAGAGTATTTTCCGAAGAAATAAAAATATTAAAACAAACCAACCCACACCTTTGGAAAGCTTGGAATCTAGAGGACATTTAATACGTAAGAGAGGAACATAATATACAGAGAAGGTGAAACTATCACAACTCCTGCATACACCTACGGTACAAAGCACTAGAGAACTAGACTAAATCAGTTCTGACAAATTTAGAATAATAAAAAATTGCAGCTCAATACCAAAAGTATTGAACTTTCCATAAATTAAACACACAAAGCTTCACTCATTATATCTGCACTCAGAGCTGGTACAAACTCTTCACCCTCCTTTGGTGTAGTGACCAGTTTATTGATAAATAGCAAAAGCATTGATCTCAACTTACTCTGCCTTATGATGCAGAAATAAAGGGCTTCAGATTCTTCTCATGCAGTTCTAAACAATCCAGACATGAGTCCCTGCATGAGGGCAGGAACGGTTTGAAAGAAAGGTTTCTCCTTAGTCATAAAACTCCCCAGAAAATTAAACTTAAGTACATTTCCCATAGTAAAGAAGGTAACCATAATACTGGTTTCAGAAGATAACTTTTATTTGGTCAAAGGTGCAAGATTCCTGTAATGGCAATTCATGTAAATTTGTTTCCTGAAACGGTACCCTCACAGCTTTCTAACAGAAAATAGGTGAAAAAAAGCCCTAAAAATCTAAGTTACAAATTTTATTTTAAGGAAAATGGTAGGCTACTAAAGATGCAAAGTCCACTTACCTTTATAATCATCAAAAACAAGTAGGGGAAAAAAACCAAAACCACACAACAAAAATGAAACCACCCAGCTGACCCAATCTTCATAACACCCAGACACAGCTGACCCAATCTTCATAAATTTCACTTTAATATAAGCAAATACAGTCTTCTAAGTCCACAAGGACCATCATACTACACCATATGCTAAAAGGCAGACACTAGATAATAATTAAATGTATGTAGGCATCAGACCCAATTTAGTGTTAAATCCCAATGAAATGCTAAGGAAACACACAAAAATGCTTACCTACTTTCATACACATGTTCTATTGATGAAACTGATACTAGGCTACTGCATCCGGTTCTAGTGTCCACACTTGGGAGGAAATGAGAAACCAAACTGGGAATTGGAGAAGGTACAGTTAATAAATTTATCCAGAGGATGGGAAAATGCCAGCCACTAAGATCTCACTTTGTCCATTTTTTTCAAATACAGAAATAAGAGGTAACTACACAGAATATGAACACTTTAATCTGATGGAAATATTCTCTCCAGATAAAAAGTGGAGAGAAGCATAGAAAAAGCAAAGGTATAAGAGCATGAAGACAAGCTAAATAAAGTCAAATGTATTTTAAAGATATCTGCCAGGTTTACTGCAGAATGCTGTAAAGTGAATCTGCACCTCAGTCTGCTAGCCAAGATGAGCTATTTTCTGGAATTCAGTTTACCTTTAGGTCAGGGAGCAGTAAGATGGCTGTAGGTCAATCATCATTTCTCTGAAGATAACTGGCTGAGAACTGTTTCTTTAATCACTTTTTATTTATGACTCACAGGATTTTCATGAGCTGATCTGAAACTATTTTGTTCCTTAAACTCTCCCAACTGGCATTTCTGAAATGGGCAGGCAGCCAACACACACTACTCAGGTTACATAAAGGTGAGTGATAACGATGTCAATGGGCAAAACAAACAGCATGCAATGTTTTCAGCCAAATAAGGTGGCTATAAAAAAGGGCTAACCTGGTGAAAGTTACACCTATGAAATGCAAGAAATCAAAGAAAGAATAACCATTTTTTCTACACTTAAGCCTTTAAGGGTTTTAATGTGAGCCACAATTGTTTTGATAACAAGGAAGGATTTAAGGGTCTAAATTACCTTCCATTCAGTTAAACATATTCATAGGAGTTAAACATATTCATAAAAAGTTCGTCAACCAGCTATTTAAGCATCAAAACTCCAACCACAATTTCTGAGACCTATTATCTTTCCCTAAAATGCTCAATTACTAATACTGCTACACTAGAGATAGTTAACAAGATAATCTTAAAAGCCTTGAAAAACGAGGCATCATTGGCAGAGGAAGAAAACACCTTCTACAAGTCTTTTTAAGGGAGACGTGAGGCTTTCAGATCCCATTAGACCGTCTCAGTAACAACTCTGTAAAATATTAGTTATTACACCCATTTGTGTGCAGTAACACACCTGTTATTATCATTACAAATTTGGTATTAATCTTACATATTCTTACATATAAACTTAGATGGAAGAAGTAGGAAAGCCATCTCCATCACTAATAGCATATCCTGCTTGAAGTAAATATAAATAAGCATTTAAAAAATTTGACGTAATTTTTGATTTTCCCACAAAACAAACCAAGATTTTGGAAGAAAATAATAAAATAGACTACTGTGCTACAAGCAGCCTCAGGAAGAGAGAAACTCTTTTGTTTTCAGCTCTTCAAACTTTTTCTTAAGAAACCAGTGAATAAAACTGAAACATCTTCTGATGGAACCTAAACCTTTCCAATATTGAAGTTTTGCAAAACCTCCCTAAACATAAGCACATTTCCAGAACTGTGAAACAAAACATAGCTATGGAAACACACCTTTTCCTTTTCAGTATGCAGCAGAACACACATGCACCTACCATCTATGCTCAAAGCTTTTATACGTGTCTAATGATGAGAAATTCTGTCCACACATACAGAAATGGCTATTTAGGGTGCATAACCCCTCTCTCTGTTCTACAGATGGGAAAGAAAAACAGAAAAAAAACAACCTGTGAAAGTAAATTCTGTTAACCTGCCTGTGGGGCCTGGCAGTTGTGTTATCTGTTCAGGCTTTTGAGTGAAAAAAAGCTATATGTCTTATCAAAGACAAAAGATTTGCTTCTGCCTAGGCAGATAAGGCTCGATCAATCATACTAATTTCTCCTATGTTACTTAGTAGATTTTAATGGCTTAAGAGTTCAGTTGGGTTCAAGAACCTCTTGTCAAACCCTAAGTATTACAGAAATATTACTGGCTTTATTTAACAGCCACAAACATTACTGAGGGTGCTAAGCTGGAATACGCAACCCACCATCCAGGCCCACACGGGGTGGGTGAAGCACAGGAGCCAGTCCAGACCATGGAAAAACACCCTGCCCACCGAGGCCCACAAACAGACTCTCCAGGAAAGGGAGGCCACATGTGCCTTCACAGACAACCCTTCATTTTAGGCATAAGGAGCACCTGCTGGCTGCTAAAATCAGCAGCCCAGTACCCCACACTTACCCTACAGCTGCTAATGGCTCCTGCATAGCAAGAGGGGCACGGGAGTGACTGGGCAGTGTGCCGCCCAATAACTCGACGTCAGTCACAGTTTTGCCTATGGCGAACCAGTCGTTAATCTGCTCCTCGGTCAGTTTACGCAACATGGCGACAACACACACTACTCTTCCACACCTCACGCCGACTCTCTTTCCCGCCCTCAGCCAGACCCCGCCCCGTGACTGAAAGGGCCGGTTCCGCTGCTGTAGGAAGGCTGAGGGGAGGGAAGAGGGGGAGAGTAGAGGGTGGAGCGTGTTCGCAGGTTCATTCCTGCGCTGGTAAGGGACTCTCGCCTTTCCCAGCCACGCGAGTCGGTGGGTGGTCAGTTTCCCGCTCACACCCACGGAACAGTGGCCGTGAGGTGCTGTGGAACCCCAGTCGCTGTGTACTGTTCGTCGCCTGGAGGAAGTGGTTCACAGGCACGTAGATGTCTCAGCCCTTCTAAACCTGACCCGGCGGGTGCTTCTCGGTCCTCCAAGAGAAGCATTCTCTAAGTGACACGCTACACGAAGACTCGGTTCAAGCCAATCCCAGTGTCGTCCTTGCATGGGGCTCCTAGTGCGTTCCTTTCGCGGGGGGCGGGAGTAAGGCGCTAAGAAAGGACTATGAGACTGCGCACGGGTCTGTACAGCGATATGAGCTCTTTGAGGGCTGTGCAAGGACCTGGAGCGGTTGAAGGGGCGCGGGGACGTGGCAGGACTTCGATGTTGAGGAGCGTGAGGTGCGGGCGCATGCAGGTAGAAGCCGGGATATCGAGGCCGCTCTCGTCCTCCGCAGCGGTAGGGGGCGCTCCGCGGCAGCGGCGCCTGTCGCGTTCCAACGGCTTTGCTGGGTGATGCGTCCTTTCCCAGCATCCCCCGCGGCGGTAGGGGAGGCGGTGTGTGCTCGGTGACCTTCTCTGGCAGCTGGGTCGCTTCCCGCTGTAACGGTGCGTGTCGGCTGGCCCGCTGCAAGCGGGCATCGCGGTGGTTGTCTCGGGGAGGTGGTTGTGGGTCAGCCTGGGAAAGGAGATACGGGGGGAGGAGAGATCAGCGGAGCTCGAGCCCTGCCGTTACTCCCTCCCCTCTCCATGGGCCTGGGGGTCAGGCCACGGTCGGGCAGCGAGTCCCCTGGGCTGCGCTGGGGTTATGGTGGTAGGTCAGTGAGAAAGCAAATTCAGCGTTAGCCCGGGTAGATTTGAAAACAGGCCTGGACGGCATTGCGCCCATCCATGTCTTGGGGACAGGTTTCTGCCAGGTTTTAACAGGGTGTTCCTGGGAAATAGCACTTACTTGGTGTTTTGTAGTGGTAGGAAGACCCTTTTTATTCAAGTTCCTTATTTTTAGCAGAATGACTGCTGCTCTGGCCCTGGTAATCTGAAACTACAAGTATTGGAAGCTCTGGGGAGGTGCAGTGTTCTTTATAGTATTGGTGAAAGCACAATACTGTTTCACGAAATCTGTCCATAATAATAAATTTGATAGAATTTAAATCCAAACACAATAAATGGGGGGTTTCTATAATTATGCATTGATTACCATGAAGGTGCTTTAATGCTTTAACAAGCACATATATTTCCCAGTTGTGTTGACACTGGCTACCCTTGCCTCCTTTTATCAGCTGTAGTTTAATATTTTTTATTGTCTTAGCTCATAAGTTGTGACATTAACTCTGAATTTTTACTGCTGTGCTTTGGAGTAAGTACTTCTGCATGTTTGGGGATTTTTTAAATTTTTTTTTTAAACATGTAAACTGCTGCTGATATGTATCAGGAGTGTGTATATACATTAGAAGTACAGCAGGTAAGAGGCCAGTTGCAAAACTCACCATGGCAAAACTCTTACAATTTTCAGATGATGCAGAACATGATTCCAAAGTCATTGAAAAGCATGAAATTCTACTTTACTACGGTATATCAAGAAATATGGGTTGGTGTAGCATTAACAGCTTATGCCTATTACAAAATTTCATATGGTGGTAAGTTACATGTTATAGTTTTCATTACCTGTTACTTTATATATAAGGTTTGTAAATGACAATATCCTTAACAATTAGAAATCACTTATTGAAAATACCTAGCAAACAAATTAACACTCTTACTTAAGTCCACATCTTTGCCATAAAAGTTTAGAATGGTGTCCAGATTTGAATTACGAACCAGCATAAGTTCCTCAGAGCAAAAGGGTATAACAGATCACAGTGTCTTGAAGGTCCTGTTGTTCAATTTAGGCTGTGTTGAAAAAATTCTAAGCCAAACCCTTTACTAGCTGTCACTAACAATGAAATGTTAGAGACTGTAGACAGAGTTGACAGGGAAAGGAACCCCTTGCTGTGGGAGCAGGTGAGTGATGTTACTTCAACATTTCTCTAGCTTTGTCCAAATAATCTGTAGCATGTCCAAAGCCATTCACTACATTTACAAGTTTAAGTAAATAAAAGTAGTTGCACATGCAGAGAGGGGAAAAAAAAATGTTAAATTTTGCTTTAACAATTTTGCTGAAAGAGAATTCAAAATTGACAGACTTTTCAAGTTTGTGTTCATGTCATGCTACTTTTCTTTGTATTTATGATTTAGATAATAGATGTGATGGTGTAGGGTTTTGAGGGCCAAAACCTTGATATGGTTCCCCTGGATGCTAAGCATTATTTTAAAGTGAAAATAGCTGTAGCCTTTTATGCAGTTTGGAGAACAATTTTGCAAATAATACGTATATTTGTAGAAGAGTATGTAATAGAATAATTTAGATTGGTTGGCATCTTTTGAGCTCACCTGCTCCAAACCACTGTTTAAGTAGTTAAAGGTAGATGAGGTTGTTCATTGCCATTAATTTGAATTTCAAATTAATGTATCCAAGGGTGGAGATTGAACAACCTCTTATCACAGTCTTCCTCATGAGGAATTTTTTCGTCTATTTTTGTCTGATTGCTGTGAATCAGTATTTTAGGAGAACAATTACAATGGCAATGTAAACGAAACTATTTTACTCATAGAGGAAGATTGTAAAGCAAACTGTATTCTTACCACTTCAGTTTACATCCGTATGTTATGTCTGTGTATATCCATATATTATGTAAAAAAGTACCATTATGTATATGTTTCTTTTGAATTAAAGTAGGAAGTAAGATCTTGATGGCTGCAATTTCTAAATGCATGGAGCCAAGGTTAATTAAAAACAAACAACTTTTAAAAAATCAGTATCAAGTTTAGTGTCTTTTAAAGTGAAATGTATCATGGAAAATACATGTTGTACACTTGTTAGAGCTTGTTCAAGCTAAATTAGCAAATCATAAGTAGTATAATTAAGTTTATCTGAAAAAAAAAATTTTAAACTTTCATTGTTCAGCTTTTTTTTTTTTTTTTCCAGGAAAAAAAGCAGTGGCAGATAGTGAGTATTAAATATCTAATACCCTGTTCAATTTTTTTAAATGAGTGCAGTAAGAATTAACTTAGCATATTTTGTTTGTTGTTTAACTTATGGATTTAGAAAATATTTAGAGATTACTTCAAAATACGTAGCTTTAGTTGTATTGGTGGTTTTATAACCTAGAAACATCTTTGAGCTTGCACAGATGCTATGTCTTGTCTTAAACTGTCCTTTGCATAAGTTTTAGGGGTAGAATGACTTGGGGGGGGGGGGGGGGGGGGGGGAGGAATTATTTAAAATAATAGTAAAAAACATTAAAACATTTAGTGGGATGGCTTAAATCAGCACAATCTCACGAGTAACTGCTGCTTTAGCTGTCAAGAAACTAAGAAGTGTAAACCTGTAATTTTGAATGTGTATTTTAATGTTTTCTGTAATGTAGTGTTTAGATGTTTATGGACAGTTTCTTCTGACATCACACTGGAATTCAGTTTTCCATGAACTGCTGTATCTCAGTTAACATTCTGAGCCATGATAGATAGCCCATTTGCTTCCAGTTGAATTTGTGTATGCAAACATTATTTTTGTTTTTAAATGTGCAATTAGTGAAAATACTGCCCAGTTGGGTTAAGGATAATAGCATAAATAAACCTCAGTTTAGAAGGAACCCTTTACTGCCTATTAATAGTGCTTTAAAGCTTGCAAAGGAGGATTTTTAGTATTGACCAAGTTTATATATGTAGTTTGAGGGTTTTATTTGATACAGAATCTGCAATTTGACAAGAACCTGCCAGTTCATATGCTCAGATGTTAGTTTTCTAGGTTCTGAACTGTGTTCTTGAGTTGATTTGCTCTACTGTTTGAACAGTCTAAATCGTGTCTTTTGTTTCAGAATCCTCTGGTGCTGGCCATCATTAAAGACCTCTTCTCTTCTTGGGAGTATGGATTTGTTGGTTCATTATCTTTACTGTAAATGAAGCAAGTTACAACCATAGGGAAGTTAATTCTAAAACTGTCCCTGATCCATCTGCTGTAATCAGAGACAGAAAAAAATCCATTGAGCAACAAGGAATTAAACATGTTGGACAAAGTGTCTTGGAGTGTATTGTTAACCTCATTTTTAGAGTAAGCATTTTTTGTTTTCTACAGTTCTTCCAAGTTCCATGTTAAACTTTTTCAGTAGTGCTTTGAAATAGACCAAATTTATATCACTAAACTTTTTGATAGAATTAGATGACATTTCAAGCATTCTTTTTGTTTTCCTAATGGTATCTTTTTTTTTGGCTAGGACTTTTGAAATTTACTTACTGCATTTACTTTTAAAATGTAAATGGTATGCCAAGTGTGAGGACTTAATTCTCAGCTTTTTGTCAACTTGTGGTGCAATAATTAACAGTAAAAAAAAAAGTTCTTTTTTAAAACCGCGTAGTTTTTTAGGAGTTCTTAGTTCTGTAAGGTTTAAAAGTAAAAACTGTATTGTTACTAAAACACAATGCAAAATGTTTACAAAGGTTTTTAAAAAGTACATTATTGGCAACTGTCATTTCTTGTCTTTCATATTCAGTTAGAGGTAAGGAATTACTCTGAAAGGCCCTTCCATTAACCACAAATTTTGCAATGGAGTAAGTAATAATGTGCCCATATGGAAGGAGAAAATTTATGTTACATGTGCCCTCATCTGCCATTTAAGCTTATGAAATGATCAGAATTAAAAAGGAATGATGAAATCATGCAGTGTGGCAGCAGTTAACATGAGCATAAACAAACTTTGGCTGGAAAAGGTTTTCTTTTTTCCTGAAAATTCAGAAGTAATATATATATTAATAGGGTGGGTCATTACGGCATTTTGCCGATAGCTGTTAAAGTAACTCCATAGCTAGTATCATATTTTGGAGACTCTATGAACTTATACTATCCTACAAAAATCAGTTTTTAAAATGGCACATACTGAATTCTGTACCAAGGACACACAGTGTATAAAATCAAAACTGGACTTCATATCATGTTCTGTTTAAATTTAGCTTAATCTGCTTTTGAGAAGATTAAGAGATTTAAGTCATTTTAATGACTTAATGCTTACGTACATCTTTCTAACTACTTCACTGAAACATCTTAAATCTTTCAGCTTGATTAAAGTTTTGCCTTTCAATCTCTCTGACTGTGGTATCTGGCAGTAACTTAAATATTTGGTACTTGAATACTTAGGAGCTTGATATCCTTACCAGCTGATTAATTTCTTCAAAATGTATACCTCTGCTTAATAGCTGTACCTACTAGGAGTAAAATGCCAGTCATTTATCTGAAAGTTTTTTTAAAAAAGGTGGGTGTAGCGTTACTCAGTCTGAAAAGAATAGGCAACATTGATCTTTTATGCATTCTTGGCATTTCTTCCACAGTTTTCCTTGTAGTTGCATCTTCCCTTGGTATGTGTTAGCTGGTTCATCACTTTCATCATTTCTGTATTGGTTTTTCAGTGTGTCCTCACCAAAGAAGAATGAATGAGAAATAGAAAGTTTTTTTGTTTTTTTCTACATATAACTAAAACCATCAGGAAGAAGGGAACAGAAAATAAAATCTAGAATAAAATGGAGCTTCAAATGAACAGATGCTAGGCCAGTGGTGATTACAGGATGGGTCAGAGTTGTGGTGTAGTTAATAAGCAGTTAAGATTGAAAATTTATGCCAGGTAAGGAGCTATACCTGCATTTATAATGCAAATTTATGATCACTAAGTTATGGTTCCTAAGATACTACACATACTTCAAATGACCTGCTTTAGCAATTTACAATTACAGAGCTGAGGGAAAACAAGCTAGGGAAAAAACATTAATCACTGCAGGATTTGTTTCAACTTAGGTAGAGCCTATCACGCTGGGACTGAGCTATAAGAACATTCTGTCTCATCTCCTAAAAGTTAATTGAAAAGCAAGTGGAGCTTCTGCTAACCTGCCCTGGGAGCAGAGTTAACTGCACTTTTAGGTAAACTTAAGCTGCTTCAACTTTTAATGCTGCTTGGTATTTGACTTGCTTGATTTTCTAGCAGGTAGAAAAAGTACATATGGGCAGCAATATTTGAGTTATGAAAACTGCAATTTTTACTGAAATAATGCTACCTGCAACTGGTTTTTCTTCCACTACTGCATCTAGGTCAGAAATTTCAATGAAGGTTGCTGAATGTTCCTTCCTGTTTGTGATTATTAACATACAAATATTTTCAACAAATACGGGAAGTAAATTTAGTGCTTCTATTTAAATAGTTTTCTTGTTTTGTTGTTTGTTTTGTTTTTTTTCACTTGAGTAGGGTACTGAAGGAGGAAATTAACTTTCAGTGCCTTGACTCAAAAGCAGAAATTAACACAAAGATGATGTGTAACAGCTGTAGTACTATTTATATACTTTCTGCTCCTCTTTGCTGAAGCATATTATATAGTATAAAAGACAGCAGAAGAAAGTTATCTAAGGTATCATAACTGCCATTTTTTTACTTTATAGTGATGTGTAAAAGGAGTAACCAGTTTTCTTTGCAGCAGTAGGATCTGGGGTTTAGCCATAGGTAGAGAAGCATTGTAAAGGAGTACCCTTGAAGTAAATGCTTTTACGTGCCTTTTTTTCCTAATTTAGGTAAGGTGATTTCTAAAGCTAACATAGAAAGGTTTTCCTGTTCCAGGTGAGTGTGTTATCTAGACAAGCTTCAGCTCCTGAACAAAACCTATTTTCTATGCAAATAACTAAGATCAGCACTTTAATCCATGGAGGTAGTATTCATCATGATTCATAGTTAAACACTGGTGGGGGAAATACTTACTGCTCATTGGCACATCATGTTGTTTCCATTTAGCTGCTGCCTCTTTACATTGATGACATTTCTAAAACAGGATTACGTTTAAACTTTGTATAGTAAAATAGTTCAGCAACTCCGTTTTTCTTTTGTTGTCTGTGATAAGGCATCAGCAGTGACAGAAACCTGACTGTTTACTACCTTCACAATGTTAGTAGAACAACAAAGTCCTGTAGTGGTTGAAAAGCCTTATTCAATTAGTGCAGCACGACCTTGAGCAAGTTTTGCTGTGGCACTGCCTTTTTGTTTGTTTGTTTGTTTTGGTTTTTTTTATTTCTTTTATTTTTAATCAGTACAGAATATGAGTAGGGAGCTGTATTAATAATGACAATGCTAATGCATGTGGTCTTTTTTACAGCATAAGTACTTCTGTACTTGCCTTTCCATGCTGTATCTTACTTATGGCCAGGATTTCAGACTGTGGAGCACTGAGATTTCTAGAACATTTTCAAGTGGTGTCCTACAATTGGGAATTTCAGAGTATCCCCTGCATGCTAATAAAGTATTATGGAATGCTCTAGGGAAGCAGCAAAACAGTCAGAGCCAAGGAAACATTAGTCACAGGGCCCAGCCTACTCAATCTCTTTAATGGCTAACTTGGAAAAAAAACCCAAATGTGTATTCATGTTAACTGGCAGGATGAGTTAAGTTGCAGGAAATGCTCTAAACTAAATCAGCTGAACTAGTCTCCTGTTTATCTGAATCATGATAGCAAACCACTGTTTGTAGTACAAATACAGCCTGATACGCAGCTTGTATGTGTATTGTACTTTAGTCCCCAAGGAAGGAAAACTATCAGGTGCTTGTTAGACAGGTGATTATATGTGACATCACCACCAGATGGCTGAAATGAAACTAACTGAGGAAATCAACACTTGAAATCTCAATTGTTTCATTCATGGAAATCTGTAAAGCTACTAGGAAGGAAAGAATAGTAAGACAGAGATTCCCTGAGGCATTAAACATGTTGGTTAACAATTTGGTAAATGGAGAAACAAGAAGTGACAAGACAGTGCTTGAACAGCATACTCTTCATACTATAATTCCATAACCTTTAGCAACTGACATTCAGCAGCTAATATTCTCTTAACTTTAAGAATATAAAGTCATGTGACCCTGAGTTTGCAATTTACGAAGAACTTGTAAACAAGAAATTCCTGTACTCTGCTCCACTGCTGCAGGCAAACTACTTGGGAACAATTACTCTCCCCTAACTGAAAATGAACTGACCACCACAAGAACGGATTATTTGGAAGTTTTAATTAAATTCTGCTAAGGGTACTATGATGTCTTTGGTTGTGGCTTAACAGCATGGGTACTCTAGCAGCTACAGCAGCTTGTGAAGTTTCCACCCTTATACCACAGTGCCTTGCTCCTCATAGTTGTGCTGATACAACTGTTTGTGAATTGGATCAGGCAATTTTTCATAATTTTGTATCTTTCTTCCCCTCTAAAATAACAAGCATTCAGGGTTTGTTTTGGGGTTGGTTTTGTGTGTGTGTTTCTTATTTATTTGGATCCATCTCTTGATCCCATTTACAGAGAAAGCTTCTTTATAACTTGCATTACAGCACAGAAGCTTTTTTTTTTGTGTGTGTGTGTCAGAAAAGGGGCAGAACAATCAGAATTTCTGGCTTCCCATTCACTCATGCAGCTTTCCTAAGTCATTGTGTCCCTTACAATTATTTAATGGAAGTTTCCTCCTCATACCCAGCTACACACATGATCAAAGTACTGTCTCTCCCATAAGAACTGTCATCACTGTCAACACTCAGAGGAATAAAAGACTGCAGAACTCCACCCTGTATACAAATCAGGAATGTCAGCCTGTGCTTCAGCAAAAAGGCAGAACCTTAGTCGCTTCCTCTCTGACAGCACATCGCTTTCTCAAGTTTATAGCATCAGTTAATTGGGACAAACGAACACACAAGTAGGGAACAGGGAGAATAATTGTACCACCGCAATATCCTAATGCTCAATGCTTGCTCACAGGAAGAGTGCATTTAGTAGTACAGGATAAATTTGGTAGTGGTTCTTCAAATTACTGGTTTTCATCAAATGAAAATACACTTAATTATTATGACCTTCAAAAAAGGTAAAGTAACTTTTCAATTGACATGGCCTTTAACTACTTTATATCACAATAACTTCAGGTAACTGCTGGAACAGACAAGTGAGATTTTTTTATAGCTAATGAAGTGTGTTTGCTAGGAAATGATAATAGGGATTATGTGGGTGGTAGAACTAACAGCAGTATACTGAATGAATCCCATCTGTGATGACTACTGCCTACACAAATTTTTCCTGCAGTGTCGGTTGTAGTCTTCATTTCTTGTTTTAACCTGTTGTGTTTGATAATACTAAGAATTCCTGCAATTAAGGGGGAAATCTTTAGGTATGAAACAGAAACTGTTGTGAGCTATTTCATATGGAATGCTATATAAACAAGCAAAATGGCAACAGTTAAATTGAATATAACCAGAGGATTACAGGAGGTAAAAGGATGGATTATTAAAATGGATTAGAATGTGAACAGGGATTTCATACAGAACCAGGAATCCAGAAAAGGATACCCTTTTTGGCTGGGGGTCTACTCAAAAGCATTTCAATTTTTTTAATTAACTCCATTATTTATCTTGAGGATATATATGTATCAGTCTCAAGCTATACTTTTTTGCAACACTGTTCTTTACTCTTGATGTTTCAGGTATATCTGTACAGAAAAACAGCCTTGTTTAAATTCTCTTAAATCTAACATTACAATTCTTTCCTTGTACTCCCTATGTTATATTGGACATATCATACCACATACAGCTTGAGAAGAAAATTTTTCTGGTCCCAGTTGGTACATCAAAACAGTTTAATTAGGAAAAATTAAATGATGCATTTATTTCAGTAAGATAGGAATTGGAGTCGTACCAGTTCTAACAAGGGCTCTGACTCTTGTTTCAGTAAACACCAAGACATAAATACTTTTCAACATACTTTGGTTTAGTTAATTCTTTTGGAGTAATGCAACTAGAAAAGGAATCCTGCCAAAAATGTTTTTACTTTGCTTTCAGATTATGTATTATTATTAATACTAACCAGCGCACCTCTTTAAATTCAGGCTACTAAATTAAATGTGTACTCAGGCCTGTCTAGGACAGAAATAGAAGGCAAGGAAAAGAAAATTGTGCAGAACTCTCACATACCAAGTGGAAGAAAAAGAGAAAAGATGTAAATTACTTTACCTTATGCTGTAGCTTGTCCATTTATAGAATAGAAATACTGGTTCTGAATTTGAGACATAAGCAATAGGCAAACCTTTAAGGAGCATCGAATCATCCCCAAGCAAGTAGGCTATTATTGTGTGTACTACTCCATGATGAACACTCTCCTTTCCAGTCTTTCATATCTTCTGAGCCTCAGCTGCATATTATGGTATCTTCTTTGACTAAATCAACCTGAAATATTCTAAACACATACCAGTGATACTTTTTTACTGTCACTTTCTAGAGCTTTTTATGGAATAATTTTCAGTAGGGTTCCATAAATGCCTTATACAATTAATCTTGCATCTTACTATTGATATTGTTTTGTTTATGCAGCTGAGAGTTGTAGTAAACCTTGTCATAGGATCACAACAGTAAAAATAACATTCAGAAATACATTTCTGTAAGATTACAAACTAAGGCACTTAAGAGGCAAAATCACCTTGTCTCATTACTGTTCTCAGGACTAAGCATCATTACTTTAAATGGAAAAAGAATATTTATACATTTAGAAAGGATGAACCTTAAGCACCAGTAAGGCACAAAACCCCCATAATTTTAAATGTCTCAGATTACATCTGCTCATATAAAAATGCATGATTAAAACAATGGCTGTGACAGGAACACCCCAATTCACAATAAATAGTATACACCTGTATAGAAGCCAGCACCTGTATAGAAGCCAGCTATGCTCTATCAATTTTTGGTAACTGGAAGGCCCCAAAAGTGATCATTTAAGGTGTTAAAGTTTTTTTTAATACGTATTTGAGATGTATATGTATAGCACAGAAATATTTTCCATAGAGGCATATCTTAAATCATAACCATTTCCTGTTTCACAACTGTAATGATGTATTTAAACACATTCAGTACTCTTACTGTAATTTTTGAGGAGACTTACCTTGTGTATTCTGATCTCTAAAATCTGATGAGTACAGATAAATACAGCAACCTGGTCTAGTGGCAGGGGGGGTGGAACTAGATCATAGAATCATAGGACAGTTCGGGTTGGAAAGGACCTTAAGATCATCAAGTTCCAACCTCCCTGCCATGGGCAGGGACACCTCACACTAAACCATATCACCCAAGGCCTCATCCAGCCTGGTCTTGAACACTGGCAGGAATAGAGCATTCACAACCTCCTTGGGCAACCCATTCCAGTGCCTCACCACCCTAACAGGAAAGAATTTCCTCCTTACATCCAATCTAAACTTCCCCTTTTTAAGTTTTAACCCGTTACCCCTTGTCCTATCACTACAGTCTCTAATGAACAGTCCCTCCCCAGCATCCCTATAGACCCCCTTCAGATACTGGAAGGCTGCTATAGGGTCTCCACACAGCCTTCTCTTCTCCAGGCTGAACAGCCCCAACTTTCTCAGCCTGTCTTCATACAGGAGGTGCTCCAGTCCCCTGATCATCCTCGTGGCCCTCCTCTGGACTTGTTCCAACAGTTCCATGTCCTTTTTATGTAGGACCTTGCACTTGTCATGGTTAAACTTCATGAGGTTGGCATGAGCCCACCTCACAAGTATGTCAAGGTCCCTCTGGATGGCATTCCTTCCCTCCAGCGTATCAACCGAACCACACAGCTTGGTGTCATCAGCAGACTTGCTGAGGGCACACTCAATCCCACTGTCCATGTCAGTGACGAAGATGTTAAACAAGACCGGTCCCAACACCGATCCCTGAGGGACACCACTCGTTACTGGTCTCCAGCTGGACATTGAGCCATTGGCCACAACTCTTTGCGTGCGGCCATCCAGCCAGTTCTTTATCCACCAAGTGGTCCATCCATCAAATTGTCTCCAATTTAGAGACAAGGATGTGTATTTCTGAGGTCCCTTCCAAACCAAACCATTCTATAATTCTGATTCTATAATACACAGACAAAACAAGGTAAATAATGTTATTTACAGGATTGTAGTCCTAATGGCGCAGTTTAAATAGTAATTATAAACAGATTTTTAAGAAAGAAACACATTTAATTTGGTTTATAATTTCTTTCTCCTACTATATATGAGTATTCTTCCCATGAAGACGTTTTTCCTCCAAGCCTCCTTTGCACATCACGTTTTCTCAGTAATTGCTGAAAAATGTTCTCCAGTATATCCCACGTTTCAGAATCGAGCAGAGGATTTGCCTAATCTCCCCTTGCAAGCTGCAGTCCTTTGAGTTCACCCATTGACAGCTACAACAGCAGGAAGCATAAGCTCCATTACATTATAACTTCCGCATGTTTTTTTCCTATTAGACCTACTTACCTCAAGTAAGCTAACCAAGAAAAAGACATATTCTAGAAGAAGATACACATTTCCAATTGGGAATTACTGGGTTTGGATATGGAAATAATACAAATCTGCATCTGAGCCAGCAGTAAACATAAGAAAGCGGACTGTTTTCAATTATAGTAAGTAAAGTAGTTGCTCGTTTTAAACAAGGAAGTGATGATTATAGAAAATTTGAAGATTAGTTGCCTACCATTTTTGCAGTGTGGGGTAAAAACTAACGCATCACACAATTCTGCACTAGGCCTTTAGCTGAGAGGAAATAACTGAAATCAGTTCAGAAGCTGTTAAAAACACTTGAGTACTTGATTCACTAAAGAATGGCTGGGATACCGGAGAGCAATTTTAGATTTATAGTAACAAATTAAATGGCTGGACTCAAATATGACCCATCCTTTTTCCCCTCAAACTTTAGCCAAATGGTACACCCAAAATGAAGTGGCCTGTAAAAAATGAGTAAAGAGTGAAGGATTGACTTGTTGCTCAACCTCCTCACTATTTAATGTTTCAACTAATAACCCATCATTTAGTCATGTTTCAGTATGCCCCACACTCATGGGCATACTGAAAATTTACAAAAAGCTGATTTTTGTAAAGAAACGTCTTGAGAGCCAAAATAGTTACAAGCCTAAAGATACAAGCAGAGAGAAACACTCCCAGGACATTTAAATTTTTCTTTACTACTTTGTATATAGTTAATGGTTTCATCATTATAAATTACAGGGGAGCAGAACAAGATTTTTCTGTCTGTAAAAGTGATGGCATGTAATCTGTATTACAGAGCTGTTTCTTCTGTAGCTACAACATAAAAAATTAACAATACCTGTTACTGTAGTTACTGAGAGTATAGCAATACATTTCTCAATGAGGCCACAGCACTCTCCACTATAGACGTATGCTATTTTGCATCATGTGTATTGGATTAAGCATACAATTTATGTTACTGTTTAAAAAAAGTACATCTCTCATCCACCAAATGCAGGGCTGAAACACATGATGTATCAGATATCCAAATCCCCAAGAAGAACTTGCAGCTATGCTATATACAGATCATACGGCTTCACTCCTGCTTTAATTGTTATACTGCTTTGCAGAATGATGCACTGAGTGGATTGTGCACTGAGTGGATTGTGCACTGAGTGGATTGTGGATGGCAACTTCAGAACTTTAGTCATCTAGTCCAACACACATTAGAATAATACAAGGTAGTGATAAAAAAGTATCTTTCTCTTGTTCACGTGTCTCCAGTACCATGTAGAAAACAGGCATCAAAGTGTTTCCTTTAGATTATAATTTGTCTCTGAACAGGTTTGGTGGGGTTTAAAATGCATTGGCTGTATATGAATTCAAAAACAGCAGTATATGACTATTGTTCAGTATGAATTCCTTATTGTTGCAACCTTAGGAAGTCAGCTTCATGTTGGAATTAGAGGTTATTTAAGGTCACAGTAATAAAATATCTTTAAATATACACAGTTACTTTACACAGTATTTCATTAAAGATTTTAAACTGCTTGCTGTGAAACTCCGGAAACACTTCAACTTTTTGTTTGTATCATTTATCACATAGCACTACATCTGCGTGTTTGCCTGGCAAGTTAGAAGTACATCTGTGACTCCACTTCTAAAATTGCTTAGCTACTCATGACCAGTTCTTCCTGCATTACAGCCAATACAAAATGTAATTTTTGAAAGGAGAGTTGTATTCTGTAATAAAGGAATCTATCCATTTAGAAAGGATACATCATTGTTTTATATATATATACACATACACTCCTAACTTTACCCCCTTTTTAGAGATTTTATTCTGCCAGTTGTGAGGAAACCCATCCTAACTGTAGCCATCCAAAAGCCTGCTCTCTAATCTGACCTAGTCATCCAGGCTTCATCTTAAATCTATAGAGATAGGCACCTTCAAAGAACAAGAGATTTAGATAGTGGGATGAGTATCTTAGCAAGGAATGAATAGCCTGCAGAACTGCCTCCTTCCCTCCCCATCTCAATTTATCTATAGTAGAAGCTTAGGTGACTGATTGAGACTACACACATAACTTCCTAGATTACTAAACTTGAATAAGATGGAACCCACCCTAAATGTTTGACCTCTGAGACTGTTTCTGGCTATAAATGGGAATACCTGTTATGTAAAGTAATACCACATGAAAAGAAAAAGTGTTAATTAAAAATAAATACTTATTTTCCTGTGACACCTACAAAGCCTGAAAACATTTTCCTATGCTCTAGAAAAGCATCTTAACAAGTTAATGAAAAACTGAAGAAAATTTGGATGTGACGAAGTAGGAAAGCTCATTTTCCTCCTTTTGTCTATGTATAAAAAGGAAGTAGGAGATATTCAGACCTGGTAGTTTTAAAAACTTTAAAAACATGTACATTTGAAAATCTTGCTAGAAGATACTTGAAAGACAAAAGTGGAACTGGAACTTCATAAGGAGTGTGCCTGAAATCTCATTAGTCTCCTACCTGTATCTTTAGGAATCTCTGCTTGTCCTAAGCAAAGCATTGTGCATGATAGAGTAAGAGGCCTGCCAATTTATCAAGTGCAGTTAATTTCCCTTTTCAAAACATATTCTGATAATTTTCCTCTATGTACCCATAAGTTTCGAGTAATTTAAAAAAACACTAAAATGATAGTTTATACATTTCAATCAAATTTCAATTTCTGCCTGAACACAAGCTCAGCACAAATCTCAGTAACCCATACCCTAATAAACATAATAAACAGTAACCCTTCATTTTTTGATGTAAGTTGAATAAATCGCAAGCTACAGTGGCTTCAATTTGGAAAGTTAAATAGGATTGCTCTAGATTTTTTTAAGAACCAAGAGTGTAAAAAGTATTTGCATAACGTGTTTTAATACTTACACCAACAAATAAGCACAAACCCTTTCCTTTAGAAAAAGGCCAGCAAAATTAAAACACTTCTCACGAAAGCAGCATATTTGGAAGCAAGCAAAAAAGCAAATTACTTGAATCAGATACTTGAATCTGGTTTTATCTCTTTCTATAGCCACATTCTCTTACCTTATCTTCTTCCGCATTCCCCAAATCATGGCTGCTTTCACACAGCCTCGCTTATCTAAGACAGGCAACTAACTTACAGATATCACTGGCTCCTTTGGTCAAGCAAGATAATTTCTGCAAAGCTGGACCAGTCATTTTGTTTGGAAATGCATGGTCAATGGGGGGAAAACTTCTACGTTACTGAAAATAACCATTTTGCTGATCACAGTAAACAAAATATTTGTAGCTACAAGTCGGAATCAGAAGATTTTATAATGACTGCTCTGACCCTTGACTGCTGAGTTGTTTCCAAAAAGATCATTCTGTGAGAGAAGAGGTGTTACTTAATTTACCATACTGCAGGGAAACTTTTAAGTCTTATGCTTTGTAAGTATTGGTTAATTTTATTTTTCTTCCCTCATTTCTATGGGAAAATAGAGATGGGAAGGGATAAAGCAAGTGGTTTGTTTTTTTACCAAGGGAAGCAAAACCGGGAGTAAGAACAGGCTTGCAAATATGTAGTCTGCCTTTTCTGAAGATGTTTCCTCTTCCACAGTATCCAGTCTGTCTGGTTGCTGCATTGGCTGAACCTGCTTCTGCCAAAAGCAATTCAGGGTTGACAAACTTTTATACTGGAGGCCATTATTCCAACAGAGGTATTGCATGGAGGAGTGCCTTCATTCCCAATAGCAACTGTCTACACCATATTCTCCCACTTTTCATTTTGTCTGTTCCTGCTGTTGCAATGTAATAGTGGGTTAATATTTATAGTATTTTAGGTTTTATTATCAATCACTGAGAACAGGGAGAAGTCAGCTGTAAAGTATACCTGCAAAGAAATAACAGACCATCATTTAAGGATGATGGCAAAAAATCTAATCTGGTTAATGAGAAAGACTAGTTTTAAAAGAACAAGTGTGACGAAAGATGTACAATTCTCTTGTTAGAGTTTTAGGAGTTAGACTTTGTTAAAATTAGAATAACTACAAATAGTAAGAGGACAAGTAAATTTCACTGCTGTTTTGTTCACTGAAGTTCAGTATAAATTTGATTAATTCCCTCTTTTTCTTTTTTAAGATACGAAACTACAAGCCTATTATAGCCCCTTTCATTTCAGGTCAGCCTCGTAGCAGGGTTAATACTATTGTCCTGAGTAGACCTTGGAGTTCTCTATTGGGTCTGAAGTATCATAGTCTCACCTAGCTCCAGAGTTGTGTGGAGGTAGAGGTAGAATTGCAGTTTACAGGAAACCTAGTATAACAGTGTCACTGTCAGTGAGCAGCACTCCCAGCAGTACTTGCAAAATAGTTTCAAACTGACAAAGTATTATCTTGTGATGCAAGTAGATTTTTCCTATAGGACCAATTTATTAAAAGCAGCAGAAGCTTTGACCTGTTGCAAAGCTGATATTGGAGCATGCAAACACACTGACGTGTATATACAAGGACATGCAATGAAACCTTGGGCATGTATGTATTATTTTAAGGTCATTCACACATTTATTTGTTATAGGATCTTACATCAATAAGTTACATTTAACATATGAGCTTGTATTTGGGATTAATATGCTATTACCACTTACCCTGAAAGTTTTAAACAGAATCTAAGCTTCTCTCAATAATTTGCCAAGTTACTTTATTCTTTTTTTTTCACTCCTAGCTGAGATCTGCCAGTGTTCTACAAATAAAGTAACAAAGACTGGAAACCAGCCACTTACAGAAAGAGTTGAAGCACTGGGTATGTCCATGTATTCCGTAGATACAGATTTAAGACTTACAGCAATATGAAATTTGTCTACATTGCATGTGGTGCAGTACTAACATATGGTGATGTTTTGACTTAAGAGCTGAGCTTCACTTCTCCCAAGCTGTTAATTTTCATCTTGGTGGTGTAGCTCTACAGAATGAGACACCAGAAACCGAGGGGACTAAACCTCACTTTTAATCACAAGACCGAATCTCATGGGAGCCCGACATCAGGGTCTGGCCAGATACACCTTCCCTCCTGCTGCAGTGGTGGGGGCTGTCCACTGAACAGGTTTCACACGGAACGCACAGGTGAAGGGACGGTAAAACGAGGGTGACGCTACGCGTGACCTTATTCTCGCTAGAGGACAGCGAGGCATCGAGGTGCGTTTAGATGGACCACGATCAGCTGTGGGAAGAGGGCTGGGCCTCTCCTGCGGCCCACCTGCTTCCCGACAGAGGCTGACTGCGCTGCGTTCTTCCAGCCTGCTCCCCGCGCGCCTGGCGGGTCGTGCCGCGCTCCTCCGTCCCCCAGCGCGCAGCGACGGGGCCGGGCCGAACCGAACCGCTCCCTCGCTACCACATTCCCCGCATTCCAGGGGCAGAAAACGACGAGGGCCGCGGCCCCCGGGCAGCCCTCCCAGAAAGAGGCGGTGCCCACCGGCAGCCTGGCCCCGGGGCGGTGGTGAGGGAGACCGGGCCTGAAGCGGTGCCGCAGCGATAACCCACGGGAACCGGCCAGCTCCCACCGAGTCTCCACAGGCGGACTCTCTTCCCAGAGCCCCGGTCACGTGCAGCAAGGAGGCGCGCACCCGCGCCACGACGGCCGTGCGCGCGCCTCCCGCCGTCCCGCCCCCGGCTCTTTCCGCCTCGGCCAATGGTGCCGCGGCGACGGTTAACCCCTGGTGGGGCGGCGCGGGCGGAGCAGAGCAGGAAGCGCCGAGGGAAGGAGGCAGGAGGCCGCCGCACCGAGAGGAGGAGGAAGGGGGTTGGGAACCTGGCCGTCGGCGCCGCCGCCGCCTCTTCCTTCCGCCCGCCCGCTGTGGCGAGTGAGGCGCACGGGAGGCACCTGTCACAGCCGCCAGGGCGAGCGCGGCGTCCTCCACAGTGAGAGGAGGCGCAGGAAAGGCCCGGCACAGCACGGTGGCAGCCTCGGTGAGGCTGGCTGGAGGACAGCTGCGGAGATGATGCCGGTGAGTGGGAAGGGTTTGAATTCGCGACGTTGCCTTCCCGGCCTGGCGCCGCTCTGCCGGGCGATGGGACGGCTTGCGTTTTCCTGTGGGGCTGGCGGAGGCGGATGGAGTACGCGGCCCCGCCGTCATCCTGCCTGTGCTCCGGCCAGCACGGGCAGAGGGCTACCGTGCAGCGGCGCCGCCGTCAGGTTCCCCGCCGGGGGTGGGGCCGCCGGTCCCTGGCTTCCTGGGGGACACGACCCGCTCCCGCTGCTCCCCTCAGCGAGGGGCTGCCGCTCCTCTCCGCCAGCCGAGGCACTCTCGGCGTCGCACCGGCTGTGACAGGTCTAGGGCCGCGTTCCCCCGGGCTCTGCCCTTGCGTCTACCCGAGAGGGCTCCTAGCCGCCCTCGGCGCCGTCTTGGCCCGCGGCAGTTTCGGCGAGGGGTGCGGGCCGTTGGGGGAGCCGGCTGTTAGCCGCCGAGGCCCTAGTGAGGCGCGGGTGGGTTTTCTGTGTTTGTATGAGTGGGTGTGCAGGGGGGAGCATGTTTGTTTGGTTTGGGTTTTTCCTTACAAGCACTGATTCTTCGTCGCCCGGGTGTGGGGAAAGGTTAACCGGTCCCGGCGCAGGCGGCCCGGGCCCTTAGGCCGGCTGTCAGGCAAGTGCAGGCGGCAGCTTTATGCCAGCCTCGGCACCTTTGAAGGGAAGGCGGTCTCCCTCCTCGGTGTCTGCCGTCTCTTTTGTGAAACCGTCGCTTGTTTACCGGAGATAAGCCCTTTCATTTTCCCGCAAACAACCTTGGCTATCTTCTGTGACAGAATCTCTCCGTTTCCCTCCCATCTCCTTCCCTTCCCCTTTCGCTATGGGCTGGTGCAGTGGTCGGAAGAGAGTTGTTCTTGATGACTGTTCGTTTTATGACAGGATCCTCTGAGGCTGAGTAATAAACAATTACATTCCTTTTCCTAATTTCTTTCAAACTCTAGTCTCAAACGTGGGTTTATGAGTTACTCCATATAAAGGAGTATCTCCCAGGTTTTCTCTAATTCAAATAGAAATGAGCTTTTTATTTACAGTTCCTCTGCAGCGTTTGCAACCAAAGCACTGCAGCAGAATGCTTCTCAGTGAGAATATTAAACACGACTTTTATGAAATTTTATCACTCTAACTTGGTTTCATGACTGAGAGGAGGAAATAAATAGCTTAAACTAGATGCAAAATTTCAGATTGAAGAGTACAGGTAGTGTTTAAAAAAAAACAGGTATTATGACAAGCTTTTTAATATGATGTGCTCTTTAACTTCCAACTGCTAGGTACCAAAATATTCTGTTGACACTGTAGAGGAATTTCAGTGCACTAGGCATACTAGAAACAAGCAACAAAGTTCATTGAATTACAGGCTTGTTCCATAAACATATGGATGTTAGCTTGTAAAAACAAAACTAAGGTGACTGTCAGCTTTTGCAGCTTCCATCGTAACTCGGCTTTAGATTCATAAAAATTCTCATTGAAAAAACTAGCATGTCAGTGATACGCTAGGTCAGAACAAATGTATTCAGTTCCCATTACTAACCCACGTGTGGGTTTCAGGCTGATGTCATAACTTCTGTAGTGCAGTGATTGACTCTTTAGAGAAAGACTTCCTTTACCGTTTTCTTTCTGCCACTGTGTCTTGTTACCTTCGTGGTTATTTAAATGTAGCAGTTGTTTGTGCTTACAAAATTCAGACTTTGTTATGTTTTTGAAACACACTTCAAAGCATTTTTAGTACTGACAGTTGCATTTTAATAAAAACGAATTACCTTGCTATGGTGGTAGTAATGCAGATTAGAACTTATTGGGTCTGAATCATGAAATAATAAATATTTTAGTTCTCTGAAGAGCTTTCAGATGCTGTTCTGGACAACTGATCATAAGGTAGTCAGGAATATGTATATTTAAATGGACACTGTGACAGTGCTTTTAGTTTTCCAGGTTCTCCGCTATTTTATTCCTGAACTGCAAGGATGAAAAAAACCAACCACATTTTCTGGAATACAATAGCAAAGTGATGTGAACGTATGGTTGTAGAACTGGACCAAATGTTTTGGTTATCTTTAGTTGAGATTTTGAATTCTGAAGATGGAAACGGTAGAGATTTCACTTGTTATGTGATGGAATTCCTTGAATTCACATTCCTAGAAACTTTTTTCCTCCCTGGTCCTTTTTTATTTTTTATTTTTTAATACACTTAATATAAGCAAATAATAGAGGAGAGACTTCAGTATTACTAGACTCGAACAGTTGTAACAAGTGGGTACTGCTGCAGTCTTGTGTCAACAAATTAAAATTAAATGCTGTCAAACGTTTTAGTTCCTTATGACTTACATTTATCAGATTTGAAGTAATTGAGGACAGTTTCTGATTTTTATTTTATATTAATTCTGTACAACAGTTTTAAATAATGAAGTCTTACCTAAAGCATGGAAGATGGAATTATCTGTTTCCTCTTTCCCTATGTTTTGTCAGACTTTTGTTCCCATCCCTTGCAGGAGCAGAGTTACTTCTGAGAGGTTCTTATCAGTTATGATTTCTTTTCCGACCAGGATACCTCCCGCTCTGTTCCTTGGTGGATTTTTCATATTAGTTCATGTTGCTTACTCTACTTTGGTTTTGAAAAAAATAAAAATAACTGTTTTCTTGGTCTTGAACACAGTTGGGCTTCAAGAAGCAATAATGATGTGGACTGCACTGTTCTCACTGTTTTTTAGCTTTGCTGACAAGGCACATCTGTCATAAACTCGTTCATTGCCTTCAGGACATAAGGGCTGTGTGTGTGAGTAGCATATGATGTTACACTGAATATCACCTGTATGAAGGAACTTACTGAAAGAGTTGCTCTAAGTATGCTTTGAGTGCAGCGATTCCCCCCCCCCCCCCCCCCCCCGGAAAAAAGGTTAGTATTTATTGCTGCCATAGAATAAAACATGCAAACCCAGAGCTATGTGATATCCTTTCAAACAGGAAATCTTCTGGGTTAAAATAGCCACAGTTGTATTTTGTTTGCAAAAATAGCTCCTCTTTCAGCCATATAATCTATAACCTGTTTGGAAAAGCTTAACCATCTCCTCCTCCATTCCCCCCACCCCACTCCCCCGTTTTTCTGTTTTTCTTCTGCCCCAGTAGGATCTTTTTGTTGGGACTTCAGATTTTGTTTATGAAAAGTATTGGATTTTTTTTTTTTTCACCTTAAAGAATGCAATTAATGCCTTTTCTTGGATGGCAGTTCCAAAATTGCCTCTGCTGACAAATAGGAAAAGTCACTTACTGGAAGCACTGTTTGCCTACTTTAGAAAAGATACCATGGAAGAAAGAACTGCTGCAGCTGAGAAGCATATAACACTTCCTATTACATACCTAAATTTGGGGTATCATTCTTTTACAGCATGTGAGGTAACATGCCATGCTAAAAGGCATAGAAGTATGTAGAGTCCAGTCTACCCCATCAATGAAGTGATGAGAGGTGATGGTGGATGCTGTGTAAGAACATGTGGTGGAGTGCATCTCTTAGGAGGAGTAGTTAGTATTGCATATTCCTCTAGCACCTATTGCTGTAGAGCTTTTCTGGTTTTGCCTTTAACTTACTTGGAGAAACATGTATAGGTAAGGTTGCAGCCAGCAGCCAGCATTCATGTTTTTGAAAGCATGTAGGAGGAGCCTTATGGGATAGTGTGCAGGGCTTAGAGTCAAAGACTTGTTGGACATATCTGGTTTTACATGTATGGTCAGGCAGTTGTGTTATTTTAATAGAAGTGAGAGTGAAAAGCTCAGGGAGTGTTTAGTGTATTTTTTGTGTAGTTAATTTTGTGTGACACTGCAGCTCATCTCCGAAGATGACCATAACTGGTGCGTATTTTATATTAGAGTAGACAATTATAAGTGGATCTTGAGTATTACATTATGCAATAGTATCTTAATTGCTACATAGGTTCCTGACTTATGAAGACAGATAACATGATTGATAAAATACAAAGCAAAGATGGGTATCAGGTAGTTATTTTTTAATTAAGCTATCTTCCAGATGAATTAAGAAAAAAGTGGGTTTTCTTTTTTTTTTTGTTGTTGTTTTTTGGATGTTGGGGTTTTTTGGTTTTGTTGGTTTTGTTTTTAAATGAGTACATACTTTTCATGTATTCAGTCCAAAACCTTTTCCAAAAAGTCCAAAGTGGAATTGCTTATTCCTAATTAAAACCCAAAATACTTTCAAATCAGCATACACTGTTCTCTTCCCTACAATATGTTGTAAAAGTCTAAAGGAAAATGTGTCACTTTAATATTAGGAATTCTCGGTGATGTTGAGATAAAATATACTGCAATTAATTCAGAGCTCTACAGTTATCAGATAACATTTTTGTTTGTTGAATAAATGTGAACTGATTGTGGAGAATGATTTGCAAGTTTATCAGCCATTATTAAAGGAGTTATTTATTGCAACAAAGCTTAAAGGCCATTTTGTGGTTTTTTTGCATCCCATTGCTTTGTTTTTTTTAGGATGAAAGAATATGGGCTATTGTATGGTAAAAATAAGTTCATAATCATCTCCATGTCAACAAAAAGTACTACTTGCAGGCTATTCTGATAATAGAATATTTAAGTATATTTAATAGATACCTGTGGATTGTTATGAAATATATGAGAAAATTTTGAAGGACAGAATACTATTAGTTTCTCTTCATCTATTAACATAGATGAGATTGTTGCTTATTGCAGACTTTAGTGAGAAGAGGTATTTATTTGACAGCAAAATTCCATTCTGCCAGATTCAGTTATGTTAATCTGACAAATCCAAGTTTGATGTGAAGTATATTATTAAAAAAACCCATGTTGCTGATTATTTATATTAAGATCACATACAGCTGTGGAAAAGCCCCCACTATGTTAACAGTTGTCCATACATAGAACAAACAAAATTCCTTTTTTTTAAAGAATTCACTGTCTAGTGTTTGGTACTAAAATCAAAACTCGCGTTTATTTTTAAACAGCCTTTTTTTTTTTTTTTTTCTCCCTATAATCTGGAGGCATCTTCAAAAAGGAAAAAATTGAGAATGGAGGTTTAAAGAGGCAAACAAATTATTGCTTAATTGGGGGAGGTGAAGGGAAGTTGTCTTGCTCCCTTTCCATCATGACTCACTGCTGGAATTTACAAGTTTTATGTGTTTGTCTAAATTAAAAGCTTATTATTAATGTACATTAATTACTAGCACAGGATAGCTGAAAATACTTCAACGCTAAGTGAACATGCTAGCCTGGGATCTAATTCTTGGGCTTGTGTTACACCACTGGAAAGTGGGATTTGTTTTTTTTTTTTTTCCTTAAATTGGAGAATTATATTAGGTGATTTCAAATATCTTTAAAATCTTAGAATCATACAATCATAGAATAGTTAGGGTTGGAAAGAACCTTAAAATCATCAAGTTCCAACTCCCCTGCCATGGGCAGGGACACCTTCACATATGAACAGATTTTCCATCTGTCTTGAATCCTGTGTCTCATTGATTTTTAAATTATAGTCTTTAAATTAAATAAATATAAAATATTAATTTTAACACTTCAGTACATTTTCCCAGTAATTTGGAAATCTGTCATTAGAATCAATTAAACTTGGAAGTGTGTAATAATCTCTGATGTATTAGACAATATATCCAGGGAATGTGATCAATGTTTCAAGCTTCTAAAAGCATTTTTTTAAGATTGACAATAACAGAATTATATTGTACAATAATAGACACCATCCTTCAGAAGCAGATGTATGTGTCAGAGGCAGCAATGCTACTGGGAGGACAGAGCCTGCATTTTATGATAACTCAAAGGATAAACAAAAATATAATCTGCTTAATGGAAGGAAAGAATTGTTTTGAATGTCAATTTTCAGCCACTTGACCTAGGTTTTGGGTCACTGTTTTCTTAAATCTTGTTTAGAAGCAAGTACGTGTGATCTTGCTTGTGTAGGGGAAAGTGGGTTTATCATTGTGGTGCAGTAGAATGTTGGAGGAACTGAATTCCTTTCAAGACTGAGGTTTCACAATAGGGATGAGCTGGGTTAACCATTTCCTGAGGCTGGTGGAAGAGGGTGTTTCCTCTTCTTTACTGCTTATTCCCACCATTTACTTTGAATGGATCGCACTGCTTGTCTCAGTACACTGAACCAGGTCACTAAAAATGTAAAAAATAGTTGTATCCAAAGAACGCTGATGATATATATGTACACACATACACATACCTACATATTTTGCTAGGCTGGTGCATTATATCAGCTTACAGTCTGACTATTCTTTTGTCTGTGTTGGGACAGGAGGGAGTGGATCTCTTGACTGAGATTGGTAATGAAGAAGGGGATAGGAAAGTGGAATCCCACCCTTTCAGTATTTTTATTTATTCGCTTTAATTTATTGTGGAGCTGTACCCCAGGTGACATATTTTGAATTTTGTTTCTGTCTGTTTAGCAGGTGAGTAGAAGAGTGTGATGAAACTAAAGATTTCTGCAGTTCAGTAACGTTGCTTCAGGGATAAGCTATGATTTCACCAGTTTTCACATCTTTATTGGGTATCCAGTAACACTTCAGATTTCCCCTGAAACAGGAGGAAGTAAGGGATATTGGGTTTTTTGGTAAAATGTGTGGTCTGTGTGGAAATCTTGAGGAACAAATATAAAGTTGGGACCAGAAAAAAAGAAAAAACAATAAAACTTAATTGGCAGTTGCTAGTCTGTATTATTTTTCCTCTCCACACTTAGCAATATTGCATTCCTTCTGATTTATGCCCATTATTACCTTATCCTCTAAGATTCATGGTATAATTTAGCCTACTTCATTAGTGAAAGTACAATTAAGTTTTTTTTATTTTTTTTAGTTTTAATCTCATCGCTTTTCTTAGCAGCAGAATTCTATTTATGTGTGAGGAAATCGTAGCTATAAAACTGTTTTATTTAAGGAATTTCAACTTCAGCGGGTAGCAATTTATTCTAAACTTGCATACATCACACACACTGTATTTAATGTACATATCCTTATGTGTACTTTAGGTTCGACTAAAGGATTTTAACTGTCACATGACTAAGCTAATGTTTATAAATTGAGACTGTGTGAAACTGAGGCTTCAGTTTTGTGTAGGTGAAATTGATACAACTGCAGGGGCTGCTGTAGTCCTGCCTCCCTGCTGCCCTCTCTTCGGTATTAGCTCTGTTAGATACCTGATTCTGTACTGAGCTGTTTCAGTTTGTGAACTCAGCAGGAAGTTGTTTGCCTTTTGTTTTTTTGTTTTTTTTTTTTCTCTCTCTCCCCAGGATACTTTTCTGCCAACTAAGCACACTGAAACCAACTCGGTGCAGGGTCAGATAAGCACTGAAACCAGCACAAGAAGGCACAGAAAAGTGTAGATTGCAGGAAGGATGTAAACAGTTTTATTAGCTTAGGCTGTTTGGATTTATTTTTTTATTTTTTTTTTTTTAGCCTGAAATGACTCCACGGTGAATATGGTGAGGTATATCTGGATGATTTTGGAATGTAATCTGTGTCCCAAGGGGCAAAGAAGAGTAACTTCCCTGCTCTCTGAAGCTAAAACAAGAAAACAGTGTCATGCCCAGCATCTCTGCCAGGCTGACCTCCAAAAATCATAAATCCCATGGGCTGACTTCATGCGCAGAAGCACAGTGGATTGACTGGCATCTGAATTAATTCTGTGGTTTACTTTCCCAAGAGCCAGTTTTTGATACCTGGAGACCAGCAAACCTTGCTCCTCTAAAAACCAGAACGTATCTGTCCACGCCTACTAAGTTGAATAGCTGAGACTTGTTGAGAGTTACAGCCTTAGATGAACAAAGCAGTAGGCAGGGCCATGTTATTAATGTTTGGAGAAAAGTATTGCCTGTGCTGCTGTCTGATGTTTAAAGGGAAAGAAAGAGGGTGGTTTGAGACTAGCAAAGTTTGCCATAGCCATTAAGTACAGGCTTATCATACAATACCATGTTGGAAGGGACCTCAATGATCATCTGGTCCAACTTTTCTTGACAAAGTGTGACCAAAATGTCCCAGCACCCTGTCAAGTCTTGAAAGTGCCCAACACTGGGGAATCTACTGCTCCCTGGGAAGATGATTCCAATGCCTGATTGTTCTCATTGTGAAAAATTTTCCCCTTGTGTCCAATGGGAATCTTCCTGGGAGTACTTTGTGCCCATTACCCCTGGGGTCTTTTCCATGCGACCCCTTGTAAAAGAAGAGTCTCCATCTTCTTTATAGCCACCCTTTAAATACTGAAACATGGTGATAAGGTTTCTCAAGCCTTCTTTTCTCAAGGCTGAATAAGCTTAGCTCCTTCAGCCTTTCATCACGTGGCTTCCCAGTCCTTTGGTCATCTCTGTGGCCCTTCTCTGGACACTCTCCAGCCTGTCCACATCTTTTTTGTACAGCAGGGACCAAAACTGAACCCAGTATTCCAGGTGTGGCCTCACAACTGCTGAATAGAGCAGGATAATGACTTCTTTACCTTTGCTGGTGATGTCTTGATGATGCAACCGAGCATTCTGTTGACTTTCTCCACAACAGCAAAATGCTGTTCACTCACACTGTGATCCACCATGACCCCAAGGTCCCTTTCCACAGAGCTGCTCCCCAGCCTGTGCTTACCTGCATATAATTTTTTTTTGTCAAATAAGATGGCTTAAGTCTTAGTTTAGAATAGGAGATACAATTTAAGTGGAGGAGATATAGTCTGAATGCATGTTTGCATCAGAATATCTTTAGACAAATTGCATTCGGAAATAGAATTAGATAATTTGTGATTCACGATTGAACAGCATTTGTTGGCATTCTTACTCATTATGAAAGTACTATACTTTCAATGTAGTTCAGCCTCTTTTCTACTGCCTCTTCCCCCACACTTACTACTTTTTTTAAAAACAAGCGAACAAACCAAGTTTCAGGTTCAAAACCTGACCTGAATCTATCCCAACCAGCCAAAGATAAGAGTTTTCAAACTACTTCAATTAAAAACATTGTCTTAATATCTGGAATAAATGTTACTAATGTATCAGTCACTTCCTTTGACAAGATACAGAACAAGGAAAGGATATTTGTACATTGTTATGGTATAATTGATGTCTGTAAAATGGTTGGCAGCCTCTTAGCATTTTGTAGAGGGGAGAATATGGTAGCCAGAGCATATACCATGTGATGATGTGGGCAGCATCAGAAAGCAGTACATCTAGTAAGTTATTACTTGCCTGAAACTTAAGTTACTTACTGGCAGCTTAGCGAACTTGTTATTTGGGCATCTGTGAAAGTATTAGCATCTATGAACTGACAGCTATTTCTTACAAATTCTGTAAGATAATTTTTATAATACATGTGTATGCCAGGTGCTTAGCTTTGTCAAATATATACTTAGAAATAGTCAGACAGGGTTCTTAATGTCAAAGTTGCTGTTGAGATACATTGTCAGAGAAGTACTTAGATTTTCATACTGTGTATTTAAAACCAGCAAGTTCTTGGAACTGAAATTTTGGATGATTCTGCAGACTAAAGAATGGGTTAATTACTGTTCAGGCTCCAAACAGTTGGACTGTACGTACACTTTGGGAGGTTATTGAATTCTTGTAAGTGTCTCATAAAAATAAACTATGAAACTCATCTCTGTGCAGCTTCTTCCCTGCATGCAGCTCTGAATGTCTCAGCATGCCTGATGCTTAATTTCCTTATGTACTGCTTTATTGTCCCAAGTTACCTGAATTTGAGCTTGAAGTCTGAGTGATGTACTTCTAATAGTGGGGGAAAAAAAATAATCTGTAGTGGTTGACCTCCTTTGCACTTCTAAGTCGTGTCAGGATCCATGACATTGTTTTAAAACCCGATCACACGGACTGTTTTCTGTTCTAGCCCATGTCACTTGGAAACCTTTTCAGTCCTTTTTCTGAATAGCTTCTTGGTGTACAGTGCAGTGCAATGTGTTTACCGTTTTGTTGTCAGTTATCATCACTTCAGCAAGAGCTTGTTGGATACGGGAATATGCTATAAAAATCCAAGCTTTACATTGAAACAAATCAGTTTCAAATCTGTTGCTTGCAACCCCACCCCACCCCACCTGGGGCCAAATTTCTGAGCACAGCACTGTAATTTTACTTTCTGTTTACTTTTTCTTTTTTCCTGATGGTAGAGCAGTAGTGTTTGGTTTTTTAGCACTGATGGGAGGTGAAGTGGTGAAGAAAGTTTAAATCAGTTTAAATGCTAAATTATAAACTGCTGTTTACCCCAGTGTGTTAGGTTTTTTTTTTGGAGTACAACTCAAATACTTACTGTGGAATAATTTATGTATCAACTGCTGTGCTTCCTCATTTTTAGATAAACATAAAGAACTTCTGAATTTGATTCATGTGTACCAACCTTTGGACTACTTTGATATCATTTTTATACCTTTCTATAGTGGATTTTTTTTTTTTGTGCTTGAGGTAGAAAATCATAGTCTAAAAAAAAGAAACTAAACCACTTTAAGGGACATAAGACACTAAATCAGAGGATTTACTACACAGTGTTTCTGATACAGTTTTTTTGCATTTCTGGGTGTGTTACAACATTCACCCGAAGAGATCTCTATGATTTGAGTGTTCAGTGCATTACTGGATTACCCCTATGTACTGCTGTTGCCCTTTCCTAGTCATCTGAAGCTACCAAGTATTGCTCAGTTCTTTCTCTCAGTTCTGAAGAAGCCTTGGTGTAAAATTATGAGGAAGCTTGATAAGGAGTGTGCATGTACTTGCCTATATGTTTTTCAGAAGCAGAAAAAAGCTTTTGGTCAGCTTTTTCTTATGATCTCTCAAATGATACAGGAATTTTTTCAAGCACTGGCATCTCAATAACCTCTTTTCTTCCAGTACTCGGGAATGAGAGTGTTCCGATTGTGTCTGAGTTTCTTTATAAACCTTTTGCCTTCCTTTCATTCATCATCCTTGTTTTGTTAAGTACTGCAGTTTTCTAGTGAGAAAAGATGTCTCAAAATATGTGAAAGAATGCAAAAATGTGAGTATTGTCACGTAGCTATGTATATTTTTATATATTGGTGTTGGTAGTCATGCTGGAAAAGAGTAAGATATGCAGGGGTTTTAAGGGTGCTACTGTGTTTCTGTCATTTGGAGAGGCACGAACCCTCCTCTGGAAAAGAGCATGCTGAGCACAATTTCTTTTCTGAATGTTATATAAATGAATGTATTTGACATGTTTAAATCCAGTTCTTTTTCACTTTTGTTTTCTTTATCTTTTGATTGGAAAAAGGAAACACACTCACCATGAATTATGTTCTGCATAGGTTACTGAGCATAGTACAGTTAGAGAGTGCAATAGAGCATCACTTGCTTTTACGTAAAACATTTTTAAGAACTATGTATACTTAGCTGTCAGTTTACCAAAGTGGAAGTGATAAGTACACTTAGGCTTTACAGTCTCATTAAGTAATATTAAATCACTTGTTAAAAATTAGATTTTTTTTTCTTTAGTTTTGGCTGGGGTCAGGTGTTGGGTGGGGTTGGTTTGTTTCTTTTTGGTTTTGTTTTTTTTTTTTGGGGGGGGGGGTGTTTGGTTTATTGGCGGTGGTGGTTTGGTTTGCTTGGATTTTTTTTTGGATTTTTTTTTTTTTTTTACTTTTCCCAGCATGATCCATGATTTTTTGATTGAAAAGCACTGAAAGAGAATGTATAAAAAGCAAACAAGCTGTTTTTGTGGGGTTTGTTAATTTTCATCTGGAAGTAGTCTTAAAGTGTCTGTATAAATTAATTGTCTGCAAATATGGGAAAAGATTAGCTCGGCCTCTGTGCAGTTGTACACAGTAGGTAAGCGTGTTCAAAATAAATGGTACATTTGCATATTAAGGATTTGCAATATATTTTATGTAGCCAGGGAAAGAACTGAAAATTAGTGAGAGGGTAAGATAAGGTGGCAAAGTGGAATAATACCTATTAAAACAAGCCTTAATTTAAAGTTAGTGATACCCTACACAGTGTTGTTTTTTTTTTATTCTACCTCTTCCTTTTCTGTATACTTGTCTGTTACTTCTCAGTATTCTTAGTTGCTCACATCCACCAATTTTAATCTATAGCTTTATGTTATTTCTCATTTTGTGTAATTATTTGATGTAAACTTGTGTTATTTTAGACAATTATGCTTCCAGTTTTCTTTGTATTCTTTCTTCTACATCATTCCATGTGATTTTTCAGAGGTCATGAGTGTCTTCATGTTAAAATGTTTTAGTGGGATCACAGACTGCAGTTATTTTCCTACTGAGTGATTTAGATAATCTGCATATATATAGGTTTGTTGAGCTTGTCACACAGGGCAAGTCCTCTGGGATCTTATGTGGTTCATACATTCAAAGTAGGATTGTAACTTCTGTCTGCGTACCTCACCTTCATTTAGAATATTTGAAACCTCCACATTTTTGGGGAGGAAAACACTCTTATTTCTTTAATTGAGGGTTTTGAGGCTGATAATATATTAAGCAACCAGAGGCTGTAGTGTTCTTATCTCTCTCTATATACTCTAGATTCAGATTTACCTACCTAAAAGTAACAGTTAAATCAGTCAGCCAAATAGCTGCACTTCATCAGATACACAATATGGAGACAATGCATCGATGTATAAGAGAGAAAGCAAGGGGCTATACTGTGCATGTATTGCTTTTACTATTTATCTGATTTAACAAACTACTTGCAGATGTTTTTAGTTATTCCGGAAGGGAGGATAACGGGGTGAAAGGGAAGTTCAATGACACATGTGTTTATGTTTATGTGTCTGTTCTCTTGGAAGAACCCAGTTACTCAATAGGGATGGCAGGCTTCAGTTTTGGACACTCCATGTATTTCTGGTCTGCATGTGTATGCCATGCCTTTCTGTTGCAGTAAGGTTTTGTGAGTTTGGGGAGTTTTTAGAAGAATTCAGCCAGTAGCCATAGTTAGAAAAGTGGTACAATATTGTCAATATAGGCCCAGCTTTTCCTCTGAAATATTTATTCATGTGATACAGTTTGTTTTTCTGGCAGATAAAGATGCAGTCTGGTTTTAGATTTTCCCATCCTTCCAAAAACAAAACAACCCTTCCCTTTTAAGAAATATCCTCCTGTTCCTTATTTATTTAAAAGGTTCTCAGTTACTCACAGGTTAACTTTTTAAAGTTGCAGCATTTTATAAGTCTGAAATGATTCAACCAATTATATTCTGAATAAACCTCTCACTATGATACATGTTTGCTGGGGAAGGAAGGAATACTGATTGGGATTAGAGTGTTTTTGTTACCAACAAAATGATTTAAGGAAGGACATTACTATTTCTGGGTAGTGAAGCAGGCTAAATATGGTGGCATACTAGCTTTTTCTTCTTTGCTGCCCTTTGCAGGGAAGGATAATGTAACAATTCTGTGGCTGATAATGAAGCTGAGAACCCCTTATTTTTCCTTTCCTGCAACTAACGTCTGAAGGGCTACACAGAAAACATACATCATAGCTGTGTTCTAAGAGAGCTGGGTTGTTCAGGTGTGTTGTTCTTTCATAGTATGGTTTGGATTATGCTTTGTTTTGTTTTTCTTTGGTTTCTTTCTTTTTTTTTACCCCCTTGTGTCAGTTGCCGACTCTTTATCTCAGTTTTCTCTATTAAGGGAATGGAGACTATGCTTTGCTCCTGCAATTGTAGAGCAAAAGCTAAATGCACTCTTGGTGCCATCTCTCTGTTCCCCACTCTGGATCCTGTATAATGTTGACAGGAACGATGACAAACATTCTCTGTCCCTTGACATGAAGAGACAATCAAAAACACAGTTTACCATTTTATATTCTCTGCTGCTTGAATTATGTCCAGCAAGAAGGCAGACTTAGCCAAGCACAGAGTAGTGCTTGAACTATAGTATTTTTAGGCATAAATACATGGTAGATTTGTTGTTGTGGTTTGTTTTGTTTTTAAGTTGATGGTCATTTTAAAACATTTTCCTGATCTAAGAAAATGTCATGGAAATGTCTTCTGATACTTGTTATGATTATTTGCTCTTGGAACATCTCGTATCGTTGTCCCCTTAACAGGAAAATCACTTCTGTCTCTTTTGAGATGGGCAGAGCCTTATATGTAAATTTAAGATGAATACTTACTGTTTGTCATTATTGTAATAGCAAACAAAGATTACTGTTGCACAGTGAGAGGATAGCAGAACTCCCCTACTGCAACCTTGCCTAATTAGGTGAAACTTGATCTAGCCTATCTTGTTCCTGTCACAACTGTGGCCTGTCTTGTTTCTTTAGAACTGCTTATCACTACTCGTCATTACTGCTTGAATTCATATGCCAGAGACCAAAAATACTCTGTTTAAGTAGTTTTTCACTGTAGTTGTGCACAGAAACTGTTCTTAGTTTTTAGCTCTACACACTTTTTTATATTTGTTGCTGTTTACAAGTGTCCACATGAAGAATATTTTGAGGATGGTTCTTCAGAATATTATAAAAACCTCAAAAGAGAAATCTTGGCTGCCACAAAAGACTGGACTTAACTCTAAAAACTGGAAAAAGGACAGAATTAAAGAAAAAAAGGTGGGATTACATCACTTTTTCTGTCTTTGCTGTAAAATGAAGCGTTTTAGATTATTTATTTTTTTTACCTGAACAGTGTATCCTTAATAATGGGTTAGAGCGTGTTTATGTGCAATTTTACTTGAAGATGATAGATTATTGTCTTAATGGTTTCTTCTGTATATGAAATGCCTCAAATCTTTACTTTTACCTTGCATATGTTGATTTTTTTTTTTTTTTATTATGATTTGTGGGTTTTGATTCAGTGAGATCTGAGAGTAGAACAGAACAGCTTTTAATTTTTAAATCTGCCATTTAAAAACTAAAGGTACGCCCTGGAAAGAGTTATTTTCTATTATGTGCAGTTTCCACTGTGATGGAAGGAAAACCCTACAGACTGCCTGTTGAATCCCAAAGGATGTATTCACTTTTCACTTTTTATATTTTTGCCAAGCCAGCTAACATGACATCTAAGATTGAATGGTTGGTATTCCCGGAAAGCAATACACTAAACAATCAGGATTTTGTTAATACTTTCCGCTCTGTGGGAGAAAGCTGTGGCAGTCCCTTCTTGTTTTGCTCTGTTGAAAATAGAAGGAAAGAGTAGTGCTGATTCCAGTTGCAATTTCACATATGGGTGTGTGTCTGTAGATCTTATAAAAGTTGCTTCTTGTTTGTAAAATTAAAAAGTGATGTTCAGTGCTGCAAATCACCTTTATTAATTGGCAAAAAGCACAATGTCTTTAGTAAAAATACTGTGACGGTTATTTGGTTTTGTTTTGGGGTTTAACTTTTTGGGGTTTTTGTTTTTGTTTTTTTTTGGTGTTATGTTGAAAAGCTGTAAATGAAAAGACACAAATGTCTGTCTCTGTATCCTATAATTTTTTAATGATATTATTTTTAATGCAGTAGGTAGCTCAGGCTTTTCTGGAATTCAGTGGATTTTTGGATGACTTTGCTGTAGCTGTTGACAAGGTCAAACACATCAGCACCTCCCTTTTCTCAACCTTGGCCAAAATATTTTCAATAATTTGAGAACACTCAGTTCCGTGATACGTATTCTGTGGGATGCTTCTGTTTGTGGATTTTGAAGATTTAAGTTGTCTTTCAGGAAAATTAACCCAAACCCTCATGGTTAACCCTGCTCTTCAGCTTTGCCTTGTGTTGTCAGAATGAGCTTTATTTCAAAGTAAATTGTAGTATTGCTAATGCAAATATGCAAAAACCTTGAACAGATTTTCACCTTGTATCACCCTCCTTTTTTTTTTCTTTTTTTTTTTTTTTTTTTCCCTGTCTGGAAAGCTGAGATTCTTATGTAATAAAATGATTTCTGAAGCTGAGTCATCTTGGATTAATTTAGTTTTTAACTTATTCCCAGTTCACCTGAGTATACTGCAAATTTTACAGTTGTGTTATTGTTCAGCAACGTCTTCTGTAGCGATTTGGAAACTTTAATAGTATTTTTTTAACATACGATTTTTGTCAGCTGATTAAATGGGGAGTTAATATTTTAGAACTGTTGTTTCAAGCTTGTCATGTATTTGTACAGTGCTGGCTGCTTTGGCAGATATGAAAGATTGAAACCTCTGAACACTGGCACCGAGTTATGTTTGTGATACTGGGCATTGGGAAGCAGTTGTAGTGCCACAGTGATTCCTCCTTCCTCTTCCCTAGGGGCTGTGGGGCCACTCTTGGGCCTGTGCTAGGTGGCCCCACTTAAGCTTTCCAAACCATTTGGTTTGGAGGACCTTGGGTTGGAGATGTGAAGAATAGTGGAAACGTGGGCATCATGTTTATATTTTATCAAAATAGAGCTGTCAGAAATAATGGACAAATGGGCTTCAGGAAAGATGACTGCACCAATGTAGCTGTTGTTTTGATCTGGAGTCTTGCTGTCCCCTGAATGTCTGACTTTTCCTGCATATTACGAGTGTTCCATGCCTTTGCACATGCAGTGTCTGCTGCATTTTTCTAAAGAATTTGGCAAGAATCCGTTGTTCAAGGAATTCTTATAATAGGCCTAAACAACTACTAAAATGCATAGTTATAGCAAGGATATCTGCTATTTCTTAACTAGATTATTAAATGCTTTTACTTTTTTAATAAGCAGCACAGCATTGTTGTTGCCTGCTTTTTACTGTATCTTTCAAGGTACTTTAGATAAATCTCATTGAAATTAGGCAGGCAGCTCTAGAAAAGGTTTGTCATCCTAAGAGTCACAGGTAAAAAATATTCTAAAAGGTAAAAAAGAGCATCTTTAATGAAGCCAGTAAGTGTCAGAAAAATGCTAGGACTTCCTGCCTGGTGGGAAGACCAGTCTTCTGTTCTTGGCTGATAGATAGCAGAGGCTCATTTGCCATCTATTATTAGAGAATGCTGATCAGCAGAGTAAGAATACATACTTATATGTACTGAGTTGTCATGAACCTTGTAAGGGGTTTATGAAATTCAGCATCGACTGGTCAGTCTTTCATAAGAGTTTCCAACTTCCACCTTTTAATCAACAGTCGTGTATATGATAAAAGAGAGTGTACAGTCCACAGTCTTTTAAACAGTGGAACAAAATAAAATTTCAGAGCCTTGCTCTGGAAAGATTAAATAATCTCTCCATTTATAATGTATATTACCTAACTGAGAAATGTGCTCAGCAAGAGCTTGTCAATGTACCTGGAATTATCCCCATTTTTAAAAGACTTTTACGTGGTAACTCGTGTCTTGACAGTCGTTTGGTAGAATCATTTGCATCAAGGAGAACAACAAGATCTCTTGCTGTTTCTGCAGATGTAGCAATTTAGGAATCAAGCCAACAGATAATATGATTCAGGGATGTTGAACTCATTCTGTAGCAAGTGCCAAATTACATTTTCCACTAGAAACCATCACAAGAGGCACGTTTTACAGATTTTTCTAACTTCAGGCTGTGTTGCTTTAGCTAATGCCATTAAATACTGCACTTGGACAGATTTCCGTTTAAATTGATAGTTTTGTTTGTAGTGCAACCTCTTTTGTCCTTTTAACTTTTCCCTTTTCAGCTATCCCCCTTTTCCCTTCTGCAGCCAAAAGTTTACTGCCCATCTTTTAAATTAATTTATCCAAATCTCAGCTTCTGCTTACTTTTAACAGAACCATCTGAATCTAAAAGAAGGCATTCTGATGTTGTGACAAACAACAAATGGCTTCTATAAAGACAACGTCTGGAAAGCTGGCAGTGGTTTAGTACCATGGATTGACTGTGACTTCTGATCATAACAAAGCAGAGTCTAAAATCTGATCTAGGATTATAATGTCTAAATGATCATGTCACTCTTCTGTTGTAGGCAGATGCTAGAAATGTAGCATTTGTTAGGTCAGTTGTTTTTATAGCCCTATTCATGTTTTGCTCCTCACAGCTTGTAGAATACCCATTCCAGTCTGTGGGTTGCTTGTATTGTTTACACAAGTGAACTTGTAGTTGCTATTGTTTTCATTAGGTATTGTTTTCCTAGAGCTCTGGATGTCTTTCAATTAACTACTACAGTACCTTTCATTTAATAATCTGTGGATATATCTTGTTTAGTTGAATATATTAAATGTTATGGTAGCTGCTGTTTCCTTCCTCTAGCAAAAAAGTTGGCTTATTTCTCTGCTGTACAAAAAGCTCTGCTACTGAAAGAGGCTTCAAATTCTCCATTTACAATTGATGCTGTAGCTTTTTATCTTTCAGTAACAAAGAGCAAGAAAGCATCATAAATATCCCTTCAGCAAATGAATATCGAGGAGATGTAGGATTTTGATATAGTCTGAATTCTGTTGAACACCTGCTGTCACATATGAAAGCTCACTTACTGGGGATGTGCAGATGCAACAGTCCTGAAAGTCCTGAGAGGAAATGTCTGTGGTTTTTATTAGTTCTTTGTATACAAAGAACATTGTATACATGTAGGCCTTATAAAAATGTAGGGAAATGCTGTTTAAGGATTCCTTTTAATGCTGTGCTTTTATATTTTTATAATAGGAGTTAAATATTAAAAAAAAAAAGAAAGTTATTCCTGTGCTCTAGCAAGAGAAGTAATTTTATACCCCTCCAATAAATGTTGGTACCACTATTGTCTGACAAGACTATTGTGTTATTTTTCTCTTGACTGTGCTTCCTGTACTCAGATTGTCTTGTGCAGAGCCTGATGAGGGTGATCTCGAGGTGAATCAATTTTATATTTTTTCAGTGATTGCAAACAAGCAATTAATGCAACTTGTGTACAAGCTTATGCAAAAATATTTCTGTGAGGTAAGTATAGTTTAAGGACATTTAAGCAACATTAAATTTTCAGATTTGATCGAAATTGCAAATGTTATCTAAGACTAATATTAGGTTGTTTGTATTTTAGAGTAACCTTATAAATTCTTAAGTTAATAAACAGTGAAAATTACAGATTTAATGTTTATTGGTAGCCCATAGCTGAATGCTATACAGTTTTAGTGTCTGATACTTGTTCCCAATTTTGTGAATTCTTTTGCAGGCCATAGGGAGGCAGTTGACTTCAGATTTGAAGGTGTACTAGGAAACATGCTATTAGTTTCACAAGTCTGCATTTTGGCAGAAAACTTCACTCATTTTTGTATTCTCTGCAAACTCAAGTCTATGGTTGCACGGCCTTTTTGAATTTTACTAGTAGTCAACAAACATCACTATGCTCTAAATTTTGGCCTGAACTCAAAGTTTGTACAGTTTGGATGTGAGGAAATGTATTCAGAAACATGGAAATTAAGCACAGTTATTTCTTACCCCATATGAAGGGAAAATATATTAAATGAGAGAAATCTGATGAAAAGCTGAGTAGTCGATAATAAATTGCTCTATGTCTTGATGCTCTTATTTGAAAGAAGACTCTTAAACACATTGCAAGAAATTACTCAACAGATCTGTTTTTAAGAATAACAGCTTCATCTGAAGGTAAATAATTATTGGAACAAAGCATGATGGTGAATAACTTGTTTATTTGAATTTAAATATTTATTTGTAATATAGGAATGTGAAATGGTTTAATATTATTACTGTTTTTCTGGGGTTTATACATAACATCAGAGATTTATTTGGGTCTTATTTGTTCTGAAATCTCAACAGTATATAAAGAAATACTGATGACTTGAGTCAAGAATTATCTTTACATTGCTTTAATTAAAACAGTTTTGTGGTTATAATTCCATAGTCTGGTTACTTTTTAAAATATAATTGCTTAAAGCCTCACCTAATTAACTATATAATCTTAAGAGAGGATGGTGTTCATACTGCAAATAAAGTTACAATTCTGCTTTAGTGATAGAAATATGCAACTAGAATTTCTACAGCTGTAGCTGATGCAAGATTTATGTAATGGTAGGAATTCCAGTCAAGGAAAGTTGTATGAGGTAATGGATAATATGTAGCTTTTTCTCTGGCCATTTTACATGATGCAGAGTTGGGCATATTAGTATGTCTTGTTACCAAACGGTTGATTTTTCACTACTTCACATTTTGCCTGCATCTCATTTTGCAATTTTACTAGTAACTGAAAATCAGTCTTAACTGAAGTTTGTATTTGTTTGATGGGACTTTGACATTTTATTAAGGTACGGTTTTGGACATCTTGGTTACCCCTCTATTGTAGTAGCATTTTAAATACAGCAAGTTTTTGGGACTCTTGGGTTGTCAAAATCGAGGATGAAAGTTACTAAAACTTCCTGAGAGATGTTAAGGTCTCTACTCTGCAAGAGAGATTTACTTTGAAGATACCTTTTCTTTGCTCGCTGTTCTCGTCTTGGAGTTGTAGGCACCACTAAGTTCTCTGAAATGTCAAAGCAGAAGATTGAATGGATGTTTTGGAACTCTTTATTAAGGAGAAATGCATGGTGAGAAGATAATGCCTTCCAATTCCTGTGAAACAGAAGGAATGAAGTTGGCATTTCTGTCAGAAATGTGTTTTGTACTTTAAGTTCACTGTGTGCCATCCTTTAATAACAAACATTTAATGTATTTGAAAAGTCTCATCACTGCTGGAAGAGGCCTTTTTATCGTTTCTTATTGTAAAATATCTGAACACATTCTTTACACAATGAAATTTCTAGGTTGGTTGAAGGACAAAAACAACCCACAACCAAAAAAATTAAATGGAAAATCTAAGAGGACTAAACAGCAGTGTGTGAATTTAGCTGTGTTAAACACTCAGTATATTCTTAACTCATATGCTTGATAATTCTTGAATTGGCAAAAGTTATTAACACAAGATCTATTATGCACTGTATCTTTAGTATCAGGTAGGCATTCCTGTATCTAGATTTGGGTAACAAGAGCAGTGGATAGCACAAAGGGAAAAATTAATGGTTTTAATTTTCTCAGGAGTTGGTTGGTTGGGTTTTTTTTTTCCCTTTTTGTTCACAACTTGAATGATCTTCTAATCTTTCATAGATGTGATTTTTCTAAATTACTGTTGTGGACATGAAACAGGTTACATGAAGGAAAAGTAATGATCGTCTGATCCACTTTTGCCAGGAACCGTGGTTTTGAGTGGAAGTGTGTGTTAAGAATCAGTTACATGTAAAGTAAAAAGTCAGCTGAGTAATTTCCCATCTTCATCACCAGAAGTCACTACTTCTCTTTTTCTCATTGAATATATGACTATAAGAGAATAATCTTGGGCTTCTTGTAAATTCTAATCTTTCAGAATGTCCTGAAATAGTATTTGTCTGATTGCTTTCTGGTGGGCTAAATAATTCACTTTCCTGCAAGCAGGATTTCAGGAGATACATATTTATATGGACTGTGTTGTTGTATTTGCAATATTTGTTGTATCAGCTGAGTTAGTAAATTAACTTGGGCATAAGGCAGTGGGAAGTGTGGGTGTACAATTTATTCTATTCAAGCACCAGTATTTCAGGTCTTGGTAGTGTAAGTTAGTAGTTGAGTAAGATGTATTTCTTGTCTCCATGAAAACTGTTGTTAAAGAGGATCTAATTAAATGTATACCTGTTCTTTTTAATTGGGGATATTAGCTGAAGATCAAAAGGTTTACTTCTTTACTAAGACTGTAGAAAAATAGTGAGGAAAAAAACTTCAGTGGTTCGAGTTTTAACTTTTTAGGCTATTTCTTAAGAAACAGTGTGCCACATCAGCTGCTATCTGGTTTTGTGGTGCTGGTTTAATTCTTATTCCAATCACAGGTACTTGCATTGTACTAGAAGAGTGCAAATGAAGTCGCAAAACTCGAGTAGGGAAGACAAGTTGGTTTTTAGGACAGCCTGAACAAATTTGTTTAGAACAAAGGACATCAGACTCATTTTAAGGATATTTGTTTCTATATAATAGCGTGTAAAGCATTGAGTTATGGCCTTGTGGGATCTCTGCTGTAGTAGACAAGATAGGATGCGTCTCTGTTGCACAGCTCCTGGAGCCTTGGTTTGGGAAGAAATAAGAGAGGAACTGGACAGAGAAGTCTAAATAGACAAAGCAATATTTATGAGCCTGATTGGCAGCACTTCTCAGCATATTGAACACAAGTAAGCTGTCAATGTGTTTTGTACCCTGAAAAGTAAACAAGGGTCTTCAAGGAAAACAATGAGGTTGCTTTGCAAGTGCATATAAGGCATGATGAACAACACAGAAGAAAGCACAGAAGAAACCTGTTTAGCACAAGGAGGGAGGAAACTGGTGTAAAGGACTGATTCAGCATCAATTTCTTGATATGGTTTGAAAAGTTATAGGGAAGAGGGTTCCACTTCACAATGGGGAAGTGAAGAGCAGTAAATTATGCTTATCAGGACTGACACAGAAAGGCAATGTGGTCAAAGCCATAGGTATGAAGAATGATTTTTGCTGTTACAAGCATCATGAGTAAAAAAGGCACACCAGTGAAAAGGTGGGAAACTAATAGGCAAGTTTTCAGACTCTGAGAGCATTAGCTGATAGTGGATAGGAAAAAAGCCCTATCTATTTTTATATATTGTCCAGGAAAACTGGAGATATATTTGAGACACAAGACAGAAAATGCTTGGTGTCAAAGATGTCTGTATTACAGCTCACAGTGATAGGTACCTATGTGTTGTTATGAGTGTGAAATCTAGGGAGTTGTTGGAGAAACGTGGCTAAGGACTAAATGTTACAGCCATATGGAACTTGAATTGATAGGTAGGTTTTCACAAGAGTTGACTGAAGATTGCCAACATTTTAGCTTCCTTAGCAAGAGATCAGGGCCAGAAAGATAAAATTATGTCATCTCTATGGATGACACCTGTTGAAATTTCTGTAGGTGACATTATCCAGCTGTAAAAAGAGATGGTGTAATAAGTGAGGATAAAGATCTCATAGATTTATCCCTCTTTTCTACCTCCTCGAGAAACTGCAGGGATGACTGTGTTCTTTAAGTAACACAGGAAGTGTGGTTGAAAAAGGAGAACTGGGGCAGGAATAGAGAAAGGAGAGGCAACATTCTAAGATGTACAACTACTGGACTTCTCAGTCCAAGCATCTCTTGGACAGAGATTGGAGCTCTGCCGATTCTGAGGCTCTCCTAGGAAGAGTTAATCTGTAAGCTGAGGAGTGAGATGACAAAGTAGTTTTGAAGGCAGGTTGTGATGTCTGATACAGTTTACCTTGCATGGAAAAGACCTGAACTGTGAAGGGATATACTAGAGTTTGCGAGGATGTTAAAAAGAAGAGTACAGAAAGATGAGAATTCATAAAAGTTGGAGTAAAGCCATTGGTTTGGTAGCAGGAGCAGTAGAGGAGAGTAACAGACAACATCCATGTGTGGGTTGAGGAGGAGGAGGGAAGTGTAAAATTTGGAGCTTGGTGTTCACTGTGAGAAAAATACGTGATATAGAAGACCTGAGGTGGCTTGCTGATGAATGTCAGATTGATTCTGTTGTGTGACATTGTGTCCAGTTATTAAAAATGTTGAATGATTGAATTGAGATATTATCAAAGAAATGCTGCATGGTTACGATCTCATTTGACACAATGGGTTTTATAGTTGATACTATTTAGGAATTAAATCCTTTGATTTATTATTTTAAATTACCAATTCTCCTGTGTCTTAATCTTTGGCTGAGAATGTTTCATAAAGCTAATTTACTTCAGTGGATGTGCTGTGTATTTCATCTGTATGCTTCACTCTTATTCTTCAGTGGCAAATTACCAGGCTCCATCAATGCTTCTTTGTATTTTATCTCTATGAAATACCTCTGATTCTTATTCATCCCCACAACAAATAGGGACAGCTACTACACTAACTTGAAAATCTAATTATTAATGCAGTATATTAATAATGTTGAGTATTTTGAGTCTGCTTGTGTATGTTTCAGGACATGCCGCACAGTATTTCAGTTCCTTTGGTATTACTCAGACAACCTAGTAAAAATAAATCCTTACTTAACCAAATTTGCTTGAGGAGTAGTATGCCAATAGCTGGCTACAGCACCTTGCTTCCTCATTAGTGAGATACCTTTCCCTGGGCTGTCTAGTAGATGATACTGTGAGTGACATTCAGCCTTGCAGAAGACAGTACTTTTGATGCACTCTAAGCTGAGACAATTAATCAGTGTGTTGGAGATACAGCAAATTTTGGCCTGGTGTTGCAAAGGGGACTGTTGAGTTTATATAGTGGTTGAGGTCTGAATTCATGGAGAATTTACAGAAATCTGTGGGATAATTCGTATCTCCAAGGTTTTTCTTTCATTTTCAGCCTGTCTGCAGATGCAGGTAGATAATCTGGAATACATGAAACAAGTTCTCTGGGCCAGTGTTACCTTTACAGCAAAAAAAAAAAAAAATCAAAACTGTGTAAACCCACATGATGGTAAGCCATTGTATTTATCCTTTCATGATAAGATAACAAATCTTTCAGACAAATGATACAAAAGCAGTATGCATTGTATCATGACTTCTGTAAAGCCAGGGTCTCTTGATATTCTCATAATGTTGGGGAAACTTGGGTTTTATTTTGAAATTGCTATCACATGTTATAGGGAAACTACTTATAACACTGGCATTAATAACTGTCAAATTGATGTTGTTCAATTTAACTTAATTTACTTTTTATATGTTCCTTAAATTTAACTGCAGAGGAAAAAGAAAAAAGGTGGGGGGAAGGATTTTCTGTCTTCCCTGTGGCTGGGAGAACTAGTGGATTTAAATAGTGGCAAGGAAAGCTCTGGATAGACTTCAAGAAAATTCTCATTGCAACAGGAATCCTGGATTTCTGGAGTGGATGGTTCAGGGAAATGGTGGAATTTCCATCATGAAAGGCTTTTCAGAACAGGTTAAACAAGCATCTCTGAAGAATGAGATAGGTATAGTTGATCCTGCCTCTGAGGCCAAGAGGCTGCAGCAGATGACCTCTTCTAAAGCTTATTGTTTTATGTTCATATATGACTTCTTAAATCTAAGGTCAAATTGCACTACTAGATTCCACATCAGATATTTATTCTGGAAAAGATTCCACAGCCACTGAATATTCAGATTACATCTGAATCTTCTATGGGGGAAAAATAACATTGTGAGCTGCTTTATAGTATGTGGTTACAGGCACTTTTGTTGCTATCTGTGGCTGCATCCTAGAGTTCCTTCTATCTCGTACCACAGATTTTTCTATAGCTTCCTTTAATGCTGCTGTTGGAGAAACTTGGAGATGATTTTTAGTATACACAAAGCCCTGGATGACTGCTTCTTGTGTTGTAGTTACTTGAAAACTTCAGGATACAAACTTGGCAGCCTGAGGGAGAATAGAAGTATGGACTAAAAAGCCTGGAGGACTGACGAGGAGACTGAGAGCTTGAAGCCTGGGCTTTCTTGGAATTTGTGCTTGGAATTTGGAATCCTATTGACTGCTCTCGCCCAGTATCTAGTAATGCAAATCTCTAGTTTGGTGCATGTTTGTGTCCCACAGATAAAAGTATTATGAATGTTTTTAAGAATTGCCTATGCAAATTGAGGCACAGCTCTGCTTAAGTGGAGAGTGTGCGTTTAATGAAGACCTTTAAAATAATCAGGTTTAATCTTTGTGACTCAACATGTGATGCCATGTTTCATTTACTGGAAAGATCTGTGTCCTGGGTTCAGCAGTAGCAGTCATTTTTCTCCTCCTTGGTAGCTGGTGTAGTGCAGTGTTTTGACTTTCAGCTGGGGAACAGAGCTGATAACAAGGATGTTTTGGTTTGGCCAAGGACTTTGTGAGCCTCATGCTCTGCCAGGGAGGAGGGGGAGCCAGGAGGAAGCAGAGACAGGACACCTGACCCAAACTGACCAAAGAGGTATTCCATACCACAGCACGTCATGCCCAGGAGGTAACTGGGAGTCAGCCGGAAGGGCTGGGAGACTGCGGGGTTGGAGGAGGTATCGGTCAGATCTTGGTCGGGCTGGGGGGGGCGAGTTATCGGTCGGCTGGTGGTGAGATGATGTAATTTCCTTTATCATTATTATCACTGGTGGTAGCAGCAGTGATTTGTGTTATACCTTAGTTACTAAACTGTTCTTATCTCAACCTGTGGGAGTTGCATTCTTTTCGATTCTCCTCTCCGTCCCTCCGAGAGCAGGGGGAGGGCAAGAAAGGGGGGGAAGTGAGCGAACGAATTACCTGACTGGGTTTAAACCACGACAATCTGAAAGAACTTTCTTTGCCGACAAAATTTTGTCACATTCTGTAGGGACGTATATTATTGTGGTATCTTTGTCTTCTTAAACATTACAGTAGCTCTTGTTTACAGGAAAGTATTTTGACTACAGATGGGAAATTCAAGTGCAGAGAATTAAAAGCACCTGTTTAATTTTAAGCAGGTGCTTAGGGTGCGTTATCTTTCAGAGGCTTTAGTGTAATGTAGGAATACTTGTCTTTGAATACAACGTTTATTGGTTCTCAACACAGGAAAAAATAAATCACTGCAGCACCATTGTATTAGGACTTTGTTTCTTGGTAGAAAGTTTATCTTTTCCTTTTAATGAGCCCCTCAGCTGTTAACTATACACTTCCAGCATTTGAAGTAAATTACATGAGGGCCTACAGAACAAATAAATGTAGAATACTGCATAAGGCGATGGACCTTAGTAAGGGGAATGTAGCAAATGAACATATTATTAATGATCATATCATAATATGTAGGCACCAGGGGGGTGAGGTCTGTTAAGTTAACGTAAACAGTTTTTGAGTATTTCACTTTATGGCAAGTTACATCTGCTAACATGAAGAGGGATGGGAATATCTCTAGGTAGATGTTTGTGAAGACATGCATTTAAGGTGCAGCAAGGAACTGGAACAGAAGTTTACAGCAACCCATAGTGCTAGGCTTTTTCCTTTATAGATTTCACCCCACTTTTCCTTCTTTCTGTTTTCCTTGATGTCAAGTCATTGTGAATGTTGTAAAGAGTTGGGGGGAGGGGAAGAAAAGTTATTTTCTGTTTTGTGGGTACTTTCCAGCTGGAGCGGCTGGGAGCAGTTACTAGAGGTAAAACAGTCTTTTGATGTTGTAACAGTGAGTACCACTATGGTGAGGTTGCATCTACATCCAATCAACAGAGCAAGCTCTGGGGGTAGGGCCAAAGAAGTACAGATAGAACTGACTTTTCAGAGGTTTTTAGTTCTAGCAAAGTATATTGAAAAAATACAGCTTGACAAAATGTAACTCTTTTCCTCTCCCTATTTTTCTTTAAAACTCTGAGGTTTACCATTTAACCAAAGGTTTGCAATTCAACCAAATGTAACTCTTATCTTCAGACAATTGCAAGTGACATCCATCATGCAAAGGGTTGGCACCTTCAGGTTACTTTGCGGAAGTACGAATTCATTTGCAACATTGAAATGTTATCATTTCAAGCATCTAACATAGCCAAAACTTGTTCCTTCTGTCCCAGGTGTATTTTCAGACAGAACTAAACCATTTCAACTGAAGCCTTTAACCCCCCCCCCCCCCCCCAAAAAAAAAAAAAAACAACACAACCAAAAAGTCAGTTCAGTGCACTGTCAAAAAATTTCAGCACAAAGGAGTAAAGCTTTGGCAAAGTTACAAGAAACTGAAAACTACTTTGATGGACTGTGGCAACCAACCATAAGCATACATTAGCATTTACAGGGGGATTATAAATTTTACCCATAATCTTATTCTTGGCTTTTTTTTTCTTTCTTTAATATTCGGCTTTTTTTTTCTTTCAGATGATTTTAACTGTGTTTCTGAGCAACAATGAACAGATTTTGACAGAAGTTCCAATTACACCAGAAACAACCTGTCGTGATGTAGTAGAGTTCTGCAAAGAGCCTGGAGAAGGAAGCTGCCATCTGGCTGAAGTGTGGCGTGGAAATGGTAAGTAAACTGTTCAGTGGAAATTGATTTAAATATATGTACCAACTATAAAAAAGGTAAGACTGACTTTTCAATATTAGTGATTTCAAATTATACTTTTTTTTCCTAGCAAACTTTGATGCAAAGCATGGTAATTCAGTATCTGTAGAGATTAATGCAAATCTTGACTTTTTTTTTTTTTTTCTTCTCAGATGGAATATTTGATGGAATGCATGCATAAGATACATTGGTGTTCTGTATTTCAGTTTTTCAAATTACGTAAATGAAGTATACAGTATCCCCGCCTTGAAAAAAAGAAAGGGGGGGAGGGTGTTTGTGTGTATTTTCACTTCTAGAAGCCATTTATTTCAAATAGGCATGCAGCATATATTGGGTGGAGGGTATTTAAATGACAACACAGAAGCTCAGTGATCTTCTCTTACAGTCAGTGGATGCAGATTACCACCTGCATGCTTTCAGATCCTGGTACCTCACTTAGGCATGTGATCCCAACCTGAAATTTATGAATGGGTATAGATCTTTTTCCTTCTGTGTCATGAACAGCAGATGTTCTGCAGACAGAATTGTGCCAGAATTGGACATAGTATCTCCAGTTTCTTTGTGAACATTTTGTCCCAAGTATTTGATAACCTTCCTTAGGGCAAGTAGTAGTGCCCGTATCCCGTGTTACAAAATAATGGGATGAGCAGTTCTTTTCAGGAGTGCATCAAAACAGTCCTATTATGTATTCTGTTCCTAGATGGATTCTTGTGATTGCATATGTATTACAGCCTCCAGGTTATAGTATATCAGTGTACGGATGAGAGTAGAATCGGTGGATGGCTGAGTATAACATTTAGGCAAGTTCTTATCACTTAAGTTACTAAGGTCAGCCCTGCTTAAGCTGTTTGTTACCTTTTTTTATATGAAGAATGGGGAGGTCATAACTTGATATTGAATTCTTAAATTTTACTTAGAGGTGTTTTATTTTGCTCAGGGTTTTTTTTTGTCAGACAAAATGGGCATTATTCATATGCCTTTGGAGCTTTGAAGTATTAGCAACCTAGAATATTTTCCTCCTGGGGAAACTGTTTTTCTTTTCTAAACTGTTTTAAGACTTTGTAAAGGGAGAGGATTCCTCAAGAAGCCATTTCCTAACTGGATGAGAATTCAAATATCCCTAATATTTCCAGTCACTTCTCTGTGAAAGTGTACATGTATGGTATGATTTGTTCTTCTGCTTTTACAATACTTTGAGGATGTACTTCTTAAAAAATACAGCAAATGTTGTCAACTAGCTTCAGAGGATTGCTGGAAACCAGAAAAGTGATCCACAGCATCTTTGTCGGACACTTAGACCATGCAGCTCTGGCAGATGCAAGCACATGATTTCTATAATAACTTCTACGATGGAGAAGGTGTATTTGTGGATGTAATATATCTCAAAGTGTTAGATACATAAAGCTAAAAGTTTCTAGGAAGTGCAAAATAAAACTTCTTCAGGAAGTTGTGATGGAGAGACTAAGACTAAATTTTGGGTACCTACCCCGTGAATTATGCATCTTTGGTCCCACTATAGTCAGTGGAGATCTAGATATTACTGTAAGTAGAACATGGAGGTCACTGATTTCAGCTAGTTGTTATCTGTTCCATTTTGAGCATTGGACCTCACCCAGTTTTCTGAAGTAGACATCTATATACAAATGCCTCCATTCAGGAGCAGAGTCCTGCCCGAATCTTCTATGTATTGAATGGGTTTGTCAGTCTTTCCAAAATGGCTTTGTGGCTCCAAGTTGCTTTAAAAACTTGCATGTAGGTGCTTTCACAAACCTAACTTCACTTGCTAAATACCAAAGGTCATAACTACATAAATCTATTCAGCTGAAAGCGTGGAACAGAAAAGACTAGAGAGAAGGACAGAAAAAAATTAAACACTTACATATGTTTCTGGATCTCTGACATGCCTGTACTGCCAGCAAAAAGGAGTTCTGCACATTGATTTTAAATCTTTCTGACAGGAATTCCAGCACAAGCACACAAGCATTTTGTTTGTTGCTCTTAAATGTAGGATACTGTTAACACACACACAGCCCCACACTCACCCCCTGGGTTTTGGTGGCCTCATCTTATTGCCTCAAAATGTAGGGTATATAAATTTCTCAGTGAAGCAACCTGATTTTTTTTTTTTAATGATTTTTAAAATATGTTAATTTTTCCCTCAGCTGCTGCTGAGAGCTGAATTGAACTCTTTCCCCTGAAGTTTTTAAAAGTAGTTTTGCCTGGAGCAGAAATCTGATGCAGAAAACATGTCTAAACAGTTAAATGCAACAGATACAACAAGAAAAAACTTAAACTATGTTTCTGAGTGGGAAGTGTAAAGCAATTTGCAATGAAATTCTGGCATGTTGTGCCAGTGAAAGTGTGGGGTTTTTTTTTCTTCTAATACGGTGTCTCTGACCCCTCAACCCTTATCCTCAAGAGAGGGCTACAGATGTTTTTCAGTGGACATTTTTGAAAGTAAAATTAAAACTAGAAGTTAATACAGAAAATCATGGGTTGAATAAATACATTAGCTTTTGTCATACAAGTGTTTTTTTTTTTTGTTGGTAGTCTCTCTATGTTGCACAGATGAGCAATCATAGCTCTCACTGACAAGAGTGCTGTCATATCCGTCCTCTTGTGAATGTGCTTAATTCCTCCATTCTGTAGGTTGCCACAGCCTCTTCTAGGTAGCCCCACTGAATAATACATGTCTACTCAAATTCAAAGCAATAGGGCTTGTATATTGTAGTTTTATTATCAGGTACAAAACCCAGTTTGTGTGCCCAGAAGCTTGTCCATTTCCTAAACTCTACCCATCTAACAAACTACTGTCTCTTCTAACAAACTTTCTCTTCTGAATGAGAAATACTTAATATTATTTCTAGAGGATGGCAGAGACAATTTGTCTTCCAGAAAAATGTTATTAAAATCTGTGAAAGTTTTACTTCAAAATTTACATAAGATTTCAAGCATTCAGAGGAGGATTACAATAGCTTAGCTGCTGGAAAACGTATTTGTTTATTATGTTAGCTTTTCTCTCTGCTTTTTTGTGTGACAAAGAAATGGTTGAGGAGCTTCCCAAGCATTGTAAAATAGTTTAGGTATTGTTTGTGTTAGGGTTAAGAAACTGATTCTTCTTAGAGCTGTATGACATAAACATTTGGTTTATTTGTGTTTCATTTTTGTACTTCATTCTGTGTTCCCCCTTCTTTCTAGTTTCTTGAGGTGAGTAATAGTTGAAAAAGTCTCTGTGTCTGATGTTTTAGTACATTGTGCTTTGTCAGTGTGAAGCTTTCTCTGTTTGCATGGATTTCTCATGCTGTTACAGGAAAAAAAAACACCAGAATGTTCTTCCTCGTTCCCCAACTATTGCAAATAGCAGGGAGGAAAGACAGCTGTGATGCTAGGAGCTTGTGTTTAAGAGAGGATGGATTTCAACCTTTTAAATCCACCAAGTACTTAATTATTCACTTAATTGACATCTGGAATGCCCTTCAGCAATTGGTATTATTTGATCTTCCTCAATTTAGTGGTAACATAGAGACAAGTGGCTCTGAAAGAGAGAGTTACTTACTGCAAGTGTACTTCAGCAAACCTGAGGGGGGAAAAGACTAATTTCTGATCTTGCAGTGAACTCCCCTACTACAGAGACAATCCATTTCTCAGTATTGTGTTTTCATGTACAGCAGGCATAAATGTGTTTGTTACAAACAGCAGGATACTTATAATCAGGATTAGATGGGCTTCTGAAGTAGTGAAACTTTGTTTTAAATAGTGGACATAGAGTTCTAACAGAGAGGTTTTTTGCAATTCTCTTCTAAAACATTGATTCAGTATCTGTGTTCTGGTCTTTCAGGGTGCTTCAGACATTTCAGAATAGTTAAAACTAGCCCATCCTCAAAACTTTGTACTTGAAAGGAAAAGAGTCTAGCTCAGATCTCAAAAGTCTTCCAGAATTTCCATCCAGCTTAAAATCTGAAGCAGTTTTTGCAAATAATGATGGATATATGCATATGATGGTCTTCCATTTAGTTATTAATGAAAACATTCTCTAGATAATTGTTTTTAATGTGGTGTTCATGTACAGGGATCCAGCCTGTTTATTATTACTCTACACCCGTTCTCCTGTTTCACCTTTTCTTCATTCTCCTATATTTAAACTTAATAAAATGGAAGTTTGAAATAGTATTGTGAAACAATTACTGAGAAGTGTCTCTGAAGCTGTAACAACTGTTATAAAGTTTAACTACAGGTTGGTTGTTTAGGTTTTGATTTTCATCCTTAAAGAACAGGTATTTCCAGAAAATATCTCTGTGCTGTCCTAATTTACAGCAAATATAAGATCGTGCTTTTTCTGCAGTTTTTCTAGACTTAGAGGATTTTAACTGAATGAAGGGATGGGGACTTCAATTGTCATCATGTCTTGTGTCGAGTGTTAATGTCCATATCTTCTTTCTTTCTTTTCTGAATGTGTTTCATGTAGCTAAGTTGTGCAGGATAATTAGTGCTGCTTCATTTTTCTTAAGTGATGATGATGTTGATATTATTTTAACCTATTTTCTAATTTAGGGCAACATATCCCAAAGTTGTTTTTTGTTGCTTTTTGGTTTTTTTTTTTGTAGAAAAATCACAAAAGTAGTTGAACCTGTCTTTCCCATTTCTCTCCATGGTTATATCTGGAAAATATTAGCCTTGATTCTTCAAGGTACATTATGTAAATGAAACCTTTTATTTTATGGCACTCCAGCCTAACCGGGAGCAATGCTGCAGCCACTCCTCACCATTCCAGATTTAGCCCAGCCCTGTTCAGACATCCAGTTTCTCGGTACCTTTTTATTAAGCTTTAGTTTTTGCTAGGGTTAGTTCGAAATTTTTCTGTTTGGGAAAGATTCCTAAAGATTATCTTCTGGGTCCCTGAACTAAACCATGTTAAAACTTTTACGCTCTGATCTTTAGAAGACTTATGCTGAAGTCGTAGTGGATATGCTTCAAAGTGCTTGAAATCTTACTTTACTTTAGGAGTTGAAAAACCTGAAAATCATGTTTTTAAAATTCCTTTTCAAGAACTGAGTTGTAGTAGGGCCCTGACCTTGTTCATGTGTGCGTAAACACTATTGACAGTGGCTCTTGGAGTCTACTTGAACGAGGAACAGCAAAATGCAAAGATAAACTTCTATCTTTTTAAATCCAGGTGTTATGGGGGCTTGGGGCAGGGAGCGTGCTGTGTTAGGAAGATGAGTAACCAGTCAGCTGATGAATATAACTAGCATGTGGTTTAAATGACCCTTCCCCACTGAAAACAGCTAGATTGAGTGTGGTGAATTTGTGCAAATCATTATACCTATTTGAAGTCACAGATTCTGACAAGACACTTGTGAATCAAGCCATGAAAATGTATTGTTTCTTAAATATGACGAGTATCCCAAGTGTATCAAGGCATGTATACATTATGTAGTTCATAATACACATAAATTTAGGTAACTTTCATTATAAAAAGGTATATTTGCGATGTGGTTTTCCCAAGCTTTCACCAAGATACCTGTTATATCTTTCAATCATTTTGTCTTCTTATTTCAAACAGGTTGAGTATGAAATGGATAACAAATTGTCAGTGGTGCTGTGCCTGGTAGGAGATACTGTGGTTTGGCTTTTGGGGGCAGAGAACATTTTTCTTTTAACAATGAAGAACGCAAATTCGACCTTTTGGTTTCCAGACAAGCCTAATCTCATATTGGTTTGACGTGGTGCTGCATGTAGGAAAGCTAAATGTCTTCTAGTATAATTTTATTCTGATCTTCTAACTCTGTGCTTGGTATTAAATCTTAAAGGGGAGATTTTCTTACCCTAAAACTTTTAAAATAAATGCAAGTATAATTATGGAAACATGGGAAACTTTGCTTTTGATTTTTGTTTTTTGGTGGGTTGGTGTTTTTTTTCTTTTTTGGTGAGGGGTTGTTTGGTTGTTTGGTTGGTTTTTTTTTTTTTCATTTTGAAATACTAACTATATAGCATGCAGCCTCCTAGTAATAGTGTATTTGACCAATTTGGAAGAAATAACTACACTATGAGAATGTTTTACATTTCTTTGGAGGAAAACAGAAAGACTTACTGCTGCATAGAACTTGGCCTTTATTTGTTCAAAGATTTGCCAGTAATTCCACATATACTGGAAGTTAATGTCTGGCATAGTGTATTGGGGTGGGAGCACCTGCTCAAGTTCTTAGGAGGTGGAATGTCAGTATAATGGTAAGGCTTTTAGTCTGAGTGGAAACCTGGAGGTTCAAATTGAATTAATCATTTTAATAATAGAACAAAATATCCCTCTGGTGGTGATGGAGAGCAAAGGTGCAAAGATCAGCATTGTGAAAAAGGTTGTGATGAACAATTCCTAAATTAGGGTTTCTAAACACTGTGATTCCTTGTATGGTTTTGAAAACTGGTTATGTACTGCTGTTAAGCAGTGAGCCAGGTTGATAGTAACTGTCTAGCTTTTAATACAATGCAGCTGTTGCGTGTTGGTGCTTTTTTCTTTTCATGATACAAAATGTATCGGATAGGTTCAATTGCTACCAAGAAAGACATTCTGATTCTTCATGAGAGTTGTATTAAACTTTGCTTAATTGAAAATTTTTTATGAAAAGTCTTTTGATCTTTTACTTTTAGAACGCCCCATACCCTTCGATCACATGATGTATGACCACCTACAGAAATGGGGTCCCCGCAGAGAAGAGGTGAAATTTTTTCTTCGTCATGAGGAGTCACCAGCTGAAAGTAATGAACAGAGTAAGTACATTTATCCTGTAATGTTGTAACTTAATCATATTTAGAAATTTTCTCAAGTGAGTTTGAATATCAGTTCATTCAGTGAACTTCAGTAGATGTATGTGTAATACAACTTCCCTATACCAAAACCATTTTGAACCTTTCTCAGTGGCACATATATTGCCATTCTTAAATTCCCTTCTCTAGAATAATTTCTTCTACTCTGTTGAGCAATGTTTTTGTAGTAAAATTGGTTTCTGTTCTGCTTAATTCTGATCCGGAAATGTTGATGGGTATTAGAGGCTTAATGCGTACTTTTTTCTTGTTGAGATTAAGTCCCTATATCTTGAGAAGGTGGGATTGTTCTTTTTGACTGCTCTCTTTCAGTTGCCCACAGAAAAGAATCGGGAAAGTACTTTGACTTCCTTAGAAATTAAAATCTATTTTACAGACATCATTGGCAGAAGTCTCAGTGGCTTTGCTTTCTCAGAACTTCATGTAGATATATTTTTGTAGTGGCAATAATTCACACCTTGAAAAATTGCTTGTCTGCTTGGTTCTGCAGGAAAAGTGTTATATAAAAAAAGTGCTGGATGAAGTGGGGCTTTCTTAAAAGACTTAAATAGAAGGATTTCAGTTTTCTGATCTAGCTAGTATAGACTTAATTTATAGGAAGACTTGAGGCAGTGCATTATATACTAATGGCTGTCAGACTGTCTGGAGCTTAGGGAAGGTATCTTGAAACGAGATGTGTATTTGCATGCTCAGATAATTGTTACTCATTCAACTAATCTGACTACTTCTAACAATTGAATTTCAAATTTTGGCTGAGTCCTTAACTGCTTTGAGCTGAGGTTTCTGGTACGTTCCCTTTCATGACATCGTTGCCTAAACAGAAGTCAGAAAAGCAGAGCTGCATGTCTGTACATTTTACAGAGGAAGTCTGTGAATTAAATGCTTTATTTCTGCTGATTCCACTGCTTACAAAGAACAGCTTAATAAAAAAGAGTTGGTACTAGCAGAATAAAAATTCACAGGTAAAAGTTTTATATGAAAGCCCTTAAAAAGAACAGATTTCAGGAGTTAAAACAATTTGTGTTGAGAACTGAACTTTGCACTAAGAGCGATGCTTTACGTTTAGGTGGACGTCAAGCCCAAAATCAAAGAAATGGCATAAATATACCTATGGAGAAGCGTACAGAGAATGGGGTATGTAATAATTCATACAGGTTTTGGCTCAATTCCACTTAAATATTTGATGTGTTTAAAATTACTGTTAAGATATATTGTGGTGAGAACTGGTGGAAAATATAGAGATCTTGTTCTGTTCTGATTTGGTTTTGTTATAAGGTGAATGGGAGAGTATGGCTTTCATGACTATTCTGAATTTTCTGTCTAGAAAATAAGTTACTTGTGTGATGTGAGAAGCCCCCAGAGTTTTACTAATTACTGCATTTTCTAATCTGTCTTCCTCTGGCTTATTCATCCTGAGTGAAGAAGAAAAAAACAAACCCAAAACAACTGCATTATTCTTTCATACTAATATTTCCTATCCAGATATGTTTTCTTGTTTGATTTATCTCACTGGTACTGATTTATGACATAGCTGTGTTAATACATAAGAATGTATCTGTGGATTGCAGTGTTTTCAGATGCTGGTAGAAGAGGTTGCATACCCCTCAGAATCACCTCTTCATACTATTTTTTTTTTTTAATGCCCTTGGTTAATTTCTGTGCCTGGTTTTTGTTAGTTAGTTTTGGGGTTTGGTGGTTTTGTTTGGTTTTGTTTTGGGTTTTTTTACTAAAATATGTCTAGATTTCTAGTTTAAAATAGGTATTACATACTATAGGCAACCTGTTCAGTGGCATTTAGTGAATCCTGGTTAGAACATCCTCTCTTTTACAAGTAAAATGTAGTACTTCTCTTTTGGAATTACCATGGCTTAAAAACCTCTACTGCTGAGATGAAACTCACTTTACTTGTCTCTCTTCTCATTCTCAATGATAATGAAGACTCTACAGAGCATATTCTGCTCTCATTTGCTCAAGGCCATTCTCGTGCCTTTGCTGAGGCACTGTACCTATAGTTGACTATTTTTAAACCTTTTAAATCTCAATATAAAGATTTGAGGATCACTAATTCATTGTTATATTGCCTCTATGAAGCACTGTCAATTTCCAAGGACATCTAGGGCTCTTTCTTAGGGTAAAATGATGCCTAAAAAAGTTTAAAAGCAAAAAAATCAGGTTTTCAAGCTGAGATGTCTTAAGGAAAAAAAAAGCTAAAATGTTAATAATTGTGCAGGTTAAACAGTTCTATGCTTGTATATTGCCTGATAACTGGTATCTAACAGTCACACGTAAAAACAGTGCAACAACAAAATTGTTTAGTTTGCAGCTCTTAGCAGCTTGTTTTGTGTATGGCGTGTGGGTCTAGTGGAAGGAATTTTTTTCCCTATTCAAAGCAGTTAATCATGTATTGCATCCTGTGTTCCTTTTCTGTAGAGAACCCTAGCTGCTATCCTCTGCTGAGTGGATCCCTTTATCCTGCATCCATTGTCATACTGACAATGTAGTGAGATCATAGTGCTATAATGTGCTAGAGGAACGTAACTCTTTCATGACCTCCACTGGCTATTTCTCCATTCCTTCATTTGAGACATAACATCTTTGGAAATCAGATCTAGCATGTGCATTATACTTACAATCTCACTTCTTAGCAGCACTAAAGTGTATGATAGCATGGCTTTTTATTTAGTTCAAATTGCTGTTAATTTTTATGGGTAAAGCTCAGACCTTTAATAAAACTGATACCATTCAGTATCTATTTAAAAAAAAAATAATGAAGTTTTGCCACAAAGTTAAAGTTTTATTAGGGAACTGGTCACTTCAAAATGGACTTTCACCAAGTTTAGGAAACTATTAAAACACAAGACAAAAGCCTGAAGGGTTTATATTAATGTAACTTGTGGTGAGTTTTATACCAAAAATGGTACAAAGTAGGCCTTGAAAGTGTATAAAACTCAGATTTTTCAATTGTGCCAAGTTTTAAATCAGAGGGGGAGGGGAAAAAAGAGGTGGCTTCAGGATCAAGGACTTAATCAGCTTACATTTACGTAATGCATTAGGCTTATTCACTGTTACTGGCATTCTGAATGTTAGGCTAGCTCTCAAATCAATACAAACCAATGGAACACTGAAGACAGCTCAAATTTTATCAAATATTCTGCATTCAGGTATATTTTTATTATGTGTACTGTTTTAATGATGAAATAATTTCTTTTTACTGAACAACTAGATAGAGCTGGAAGTGTGACATACATAAGAAACTTTAAGATGAATGTTTGCTTTAAAGTTTGAATCAATAGTCTTGAAAAAAATGATGTGCAGTCTGTCTGGAATTTGGATAAACCTATTAATTGTAATTTTGTCTTATGCAGTATGATTTTTTTTGTGTGCATCCTTTAAAATAACGTGTGCTTGATCAGCAATTAATAATGGTTAGCTAAAAAACACATTATATAAATGCTTAAATTTTAAGAGATTAAATTCAAAACAAAGATATAGAGGGAATAGGCTAGGTCTCTTTATAAACAGTGAAACGTACATTGTTGTAGAAAGAATACTTACCTGTAAGTGCTCATCTAAGAGCTTTGCATTCTGCATAACAGTCTAAAGGAAAAACTATGTGAGATTTTGTAAATTAACAAGTTCTCTTATTTGTGAGGTGAACTTTTGGGGTTTGCTTTTGTTTACAACTTTCCTTCCTAGAAGTGGAATTATGCCTGATCTCTTTCTGCCACTCACAAAGATATAGATATGTGGAGGTAAGACTTACATAACTGGACATTTCCTTTTGACAGGGAGATTGGACAGTGTCTGAAGACGTATTCTCTTCAAGAAGAGAATCTTCTTCCTTTCTTTTGCATGTGTAACTGAGCCAGTTGGATTTGAACACAAGCTGTAAAAACGGAAATTCAAATTAAATATTGGGGAAAATGTTTTCTTGAGAAGAGTAATGGATGTTGGAATAGACTGTCTGGTTGCTGTGGAACCTCTATCTTAGAATCATGGAATCATAGAATAGTTAGGGTTGGAAAGGACCTTAAGATCATCTAGTTCCAACCCCCCTACCAAGGGCAGGGACACCTCACACTAAACCATCTCACCCAAGGCTCTGTCCAACCTGGCTTTGAAGACTGCCAGGGATGGAACATTCACAACTTCCCTCGGCAACCCATTCCAGTGCCTCACCACCCTCACAGTAAAGAATTTCTTCCTTATATCCAATCTAAACTTCCCCTGTTTAAGTTTTAACCCTTACCCCTTGTCCTATCACTACAGTCTCTAATGGAGAGTCAATCCCCAGCATCCCTATTAGGCCCCCTTCAGATACTGGAAGGCTGCTATGAGGTCTCCACGCAGCCTTCTCTTCTCCAGGCTGAACAGCCCCAACTTTCTCAGCCTGTCTTTATACAGGAGGTGCTCCAGTCCCCTGATCATCCTTGTGGCCCTCCTCTGGACTTGTTCCAACAGTTCCACGTCCTTTTTACGTTGAGGACACCAGAACTGCACTCAGTACTCCAGGTGAGGTCTCACAAGAGCAGAGTAGAAGGGCAGGATCACCTCCTTCGACCTGCTGGTCACTTTCCTTTTGATGCAGCCCAGGATACAGTTGGCTTTCTGCGCTGTGAGCGCACACTGCTGGCTCATGGTCATTTTCTCATCGACCAACACCCCCAAGTCCTTCTCCTCAGGGCTGCTCTGAATCTCTTCTCTGCCCAACCTGTAGCTGTGCGTGGGATTGCTCTGACCCAGGTGTAGGACCTTGCACTTGTCATGGTTAAACTTCATGAGGTTGGCATCAGCCCACCTCACAAGTGTGTCAAGGTCCCTCTGGATGGCATTCCTTCCCCCCAGCGTACCAACTGAACCACACAGCTTGGTGTCATCGGCAAATTTGCTGAGGGCGCACTCAATCCCACTGTCCATGTCAGTGACGAAGATGTTAAACAAGACCGGTCCCAACACCGATCCCTGAGGGACACCACTTGTTACTGGTCTCCAGCCGGACATTGAGCCATTGACCACAACTCTTTGCATGCGGCCAGCCAGCCAGTTCTTTATCCACTGAGTGGTCCATCCATCAAATTGATGTCTCTCCAATTTAGAGACAAGGATGTTGTGTGGGACAGTGTTGAATGCTTTGCACAAGTCCAGGTAGATGACATCAACTGCTCTACCCCTGTCCATCAGTTCTGTAGCCCCATCATAGAAGGCCACCAAATTGGTCAAGCAGGATTTGCCCTTAGTGAAGCCATGCTGGCTGTCACCAAGCACCTTGTTGATTTTCATGTGCCTTAGCATGCCTTCCAGGAGAATGTGCTCCAAGATTTTGCCAGGCACAGAGGTGAGGCTGACTGCTCTGTAATTCCGCAGGTCATCCATTTTCCCCTTCTTGAAAGTGGGGGTTATATTTCCCTTTTTCCAGTCATCAGGAACTAGCCAAATCAATTTCTGATCAGCGTGAACTGCTCTGAGCAGGGGTTACTGAACCTTCAGGGTAACTTCCAGAGGCTCTTTTCTACCTACCTATTCTTGATTCTGTGATCAGTGGCCATGAAACAGTGGTCATACAACGTTGGGGTCTTGTTTGCTTCCCAGTATTTTAGGTTGTGATACAAGCGTCATCCTGCAGAAGCAGCGGCCACCTGAAAACAGTGAGACAGATGAAATACAGTTGTAACCACTGGGGGTCAGTGGTAGACAGGAGAGGGACTGGGGAGCCACCAGTCGTGCTGCAGTCACCAGCCATCAATAGGAAAAGTGGGTAAGTACTTAAAGGAAGTTCCAGAAAGAGGACTGGCTGGCTGATGGTGGTTGTCCAGATGAAAAGGTAATGAGATAACAATTTTTTTGAAGATAAGGAAACAAGAAAGCAGATGCAGCTCAGGAGAAAAAAAGGATGAGATAAAGGAACATGATGAAAGTAAAGTGGATTTGAGTAGAAGTAGACTAGTGTGATGAAAACAAGCCTCTGGAAGTTACCCTGAAGGGGTTCAGTAACCCTTGCTCAGAGCAGTTCACATATATGATGATAATACTCGTTTTCTGTAGTTGGTTCAAATTGGTTTTCTATTTGATAATTTGCTTGGGGAGCATAAAATGGCAGCTTGTGGTCTCCTGTACCATTTTCTCTTTATTTTTGCTGTTTCTAGTATTAAAATTGCTTCCCCAATTTAAAAAGACTGATATCAATAAGCTTTTTCCCTGATGGGTATTGACTGAAGCTTTTGACAAGAAATACAAAATGGAGCCTGATTTTTTTTTTTTTTTTTTTATTGCTCACTATGAAATTTGTGCTAGCTTTAGTGTAAAAGAAACTTGTGTAGAAGAAAAGTTCACCATCGTCTCACACTAGAAAGTCATAGTCCTGTACGTTTTCTTAGTCTTGAAGCTTTGACCAGTAGATAAAGGTGAGAATTAAAATTCTATGCTGATTACATAACAGAACTGAACTCCATTATTTCTATTCAGGTAGTTCACAACAGGTAGTCCAACTGTTTTAGCATCAGGTGGCCATTACACTTTAATGCTGGGGAAATTGCTCGGGAAACTTCCGTTAACAGATAAACTTAAAACTTCTTCATATATGTACACATAAAGCAGCTTTGAATACTACTGGTTTACCTTAGGAGAGCAATCTGTTGCTGATAGAGAGTAGATGTAGCCGTCTGATGCAGTCAGTCTCTATCATATTCCATTGTGACAGTAGTAAAGCTACATTGATTTTGAGTTCATGTGGTATGGCTTGTCAAATTCTAGGTTTAGAGTTTAGATAGGTTTACATGTGGTGACAAAATCCTTCAGTATAGCTGTATGCTGTTCATTAGCTTTAATGATTCATCCATACAAGTGCAATAAAAGGCATTAAACATCTAATACACACTTTGTCATCTATTTCTTATGACATATTTTTTAAAATGCATTCTGAGAAGTGTCTGATAAAGTATTTCACTTGTGCAAGTATACTTGTGAACCCCCATTCAGCCATCTTTGGAAATTCTTTAAGGTTTCCTTAGCCTGTTGACAAGGACATAAAAAAAAAATTGTGAGGAAAGAGGCAAACAAGTTAAATTTTTAACAAAAGTAGTAACCCCTAGAGAGAAGAAATGGTGAAGGATAAAGAGCTTAGTCTGGAATAGAAGTTGTTCTTCACACCTGAGGTGCAAATTGAATTTAATATAAGCTTGTAAGTATTAAGTATTTTCTGTTTGTAACATTGAACAATGTATTTGGAAGAGGTTGCCATTCATGTGAGACAGGTTTTAATCAAATTTGTTTAAAATGAACAAATAACTGAGTCTCTGGAAATCTAGATTCACTTAGGGGTGCCATAGTAAAGTCTAAGCAATGAATTCCATTAAAAGATGGTTAAAAAAATTAGGCACAAGGAATTCTAACATTTTGCAGAGAAGGAAAAAAACTGAAGAAATTTGCTTGTAGGCTGCCTGGAACATTTTGACCATGTAAAAACCCCTAGTAATCGGCTCAAATTTTTCATAATTTTCTGTTGCAACTTTCTGTGTTGCTTTTGTTAAGGAGACGAAAATAGCTGTATCTGCTACTTCAGTCAAGGGTGTTCCCTTTCCTAAGACATACATTCCTAGAATCATTTTCACCCGTCAGAGAAGGAGCCTTGCCACCCCTACAGCAGTCTTCTGCACTGTCAGATTTCTTGTTCAAGCCCTGGATCAGCTTAATAGAGTATGGATTCTCCTTGGACGGATACAGTTCTTCATAAGTCTGTCTAAAGCACCTTCCAGACAGCTGGCAGAATCTTGCAGTTCAAAAAATAGAAAAACTAATCCAGTTAAAGGCTTAAGGAAAAAAAGAATGAAATTAGGAAGTGTATGGGGGCGGGGGGGGGGGAAGTATAGTCAAAAGCTAATTTTAATGTATCCAAATAGTTTTTGAATTCTTGCTGGACTAGAAATCCCAGTCTCTTCAAACCTCAGTAAATGATAGTTACATAGGGTAAGATCTCTACCACACTAAGTAACTGAGATCTGTAAGAAAGAACTTCTATGAAACTGTAGGTAGTTCAAATGCTTCTGACCTCGTACCTCACTCTAAGGCCTCTTGTAAACTTTTCAGGCAGAATCACATCATTCTTGGATTTGGCAAGTCATGAACACTGTTGTGACATGTCCTGTGTGATCTCAAATATATTCCAGTTCATAATGAGCAAAGTTACTAGATGCTTACATTTTATAAGAATAATTTGATACCATGCAATTTTCCTGTTACAATTTTAATTATGATAGCATTAGTTTATTACTAATATTAGCTTTTAATATCTGACTTAATTTGTTTTGAGGAGCCTAACATTGTTTGTCTTGCTGGGAACAAGAAACACTCTTGGAACACACTTGGAACATTGCAAAAGGACGATTTTCTTTCTTGCCTTCTCCATGTATTTATATAATCTTTGATCTCTGTCACTCTAGATATCAAATATCTACCAGTATGACTATGGATATGACAGGTACTCACCATAAACAGACTTGTGGTATACGGCCACTCACATACACTCACTTGTAGTATACAGACTTCATAGTTCTGCTACTCTTCTGGGCATCAGAAATAGTTCTGCTCAACAAGTTACAGGGAAGAAAGGTATGGTTTTCTAGTCTGTAACAGTCAACAGGTGGCTTCCCGTTTTTTCAGAGGAGGAAAGACCTAAACTGGGCTCTTTACTCAATCTAGACCTTTAGATTCTACTTTTACAGGTCTGACTTTGCTTTTCCTCAAGCATGGCTCTGCAGTTTTACAATAATACTTAATTGTGTATGTCCATGGAAGTGAGAGGATGAAAAGTCCTCTTTGCTTGCTTAACCTCTAACTGTAGTACTTACTTTAATATATTTGCATTGTGAACATGGAGCTATACAATTGACTCTCTTCCCTAAATTTCTAACTAAGTAGAGCATGTGGAGAACTGCCTCCAGTTGTCACTGCACACATAGATCCTGAGATGCTTGGCCTTTATATAAAGGTAGAATAGAATAAATGAGTGCTTCAGCTGACACATAAGATTATACACGTTAGCTCATAAAGTAAATGTTACTTAAAAGAGTTCATTTGTTATTTTTCATGAAGTACTGCTGGGCTTTCACAGTCCTTACACTGGCACTGTAAACTTCAATGCCTTTTGTCGTAGTTGTATCCTTTTACAGTCACATGAGAATTGTTTTTAGTTAAGCCATATATTTTAATATTAAGTTACTGTATGGGAAGATGGAACTTGTATTTTCTTTTATTTCTGCAGTTCCTTGCAGGAGACAGATTATGAAATTCACTGTGGCCATGCAGAGCTCTAAGAGCTTAATTGCAGAAGCTTGAGAGTTTAGCTTTCCAAGCAGCTTTCACTTCTGCTTGGGAAACTCTTCTTCTACTTACCAGGCCAAGGTACTTTTCAGGCCACCTTTAGAGTTCTCTCTTTTATGTAGCTATGTCATCTGAAGATTAGTGTTGCCTCTTATCTTTTCAAGAGTCTCTGTGGCTTTCCTTGTGCAGTGCTGCTGTGGCCTCCTTTCTCTGACACATATTTCCATGTTCACTGACTTGTTCATTTAGTTTCCTGTCCATCTAGCCTTTGGACACCTAATATACCTGTTTGCCACCTTCATGTTTTTCCCAGGCAAGTGAACTTTTCCATTTCTCTATTGTCTCTGCACTTGCCTCAAGTTCCAATTGTTGTTAGGTTTGTTCCCCCTACAGCCTTCCTCAGATCAAAGCGGAGAAAATGAAAGACCCTTTGGCTAATTTAGGAGCAAGGAGTTGAACTTGTTTTTCTTCTCTTGTTCCCACTGGATGATCTTACTCTCAGCTCATACCTTTTCTTGTTTGCTAAAAATAAGCCTGTTCTTTACACGGCTGGAATACTCACTGTATTATGCTTGGGCATACAGTTCTTCATTAAGTGTCCTTATGGAGACCCATTTGGCTGGATCTCTTCTGTAAGTGCACTGAATCATGTTTGAATTACTTTCTTGAAAGAACGAAGAGAGGGTGAACTTGCATGTAATTTGTGAATTTGACAAGGTAAATTACAGCTTTTTATGGTTTTTATCTTCCACAATATTATAATTTTTAGATAATTAAGAAATTTTTAATGTGGCTTAGTATTTTCTTTAGTGTTCAAAAAGTCTTAGGTCTAGGTTTTTTTGCTATAGTCTTCTTTGACTTGCAGCTTCTTGACTTATGCTGTTATACACATGCTTTGGCTTTATTGCTGGCTCATGCTTTTATCTTGTGTGCAAGATTTAAGAAAAGTATGTAGGGAAAAGTATACGGCAAACACTGGAAAGGTTATTTGCATGGGACTGTAGTATCTATTCTGACTGTACTGTTTGCCTTTTATCTCAGACAGTCTCTATTAATAAGGGAACTGTTAAATTTCAGGTAGGATGGTTTTCTGTCACTTGAAACAGTAAAATTAAATACCAGCAGTAATGGTTTTCCTGATCTTTTTGGTATTCAGTTTTTGCACCGAGTTGGTAATACCACAGAAATTCAAATGGAACGAATAATTCATGTGGTTTTGAAGCTAAATTGTCTGTATGCTTATATCTCCAGTTTGACCTGATAACTGCAAAAGAACTGTGTATTGGGCAACATTTTCCATTGAATATGAAAAGTGGAATGGATCAGCCTGATCGTAGTTGACAGCTGGCTTGATCTTGCAGTGATTAGGTCTTTTACTGCTGGCAAAATCCACTAGCCTTTTCCGTTAGCTGATTGTTGATGAATGCAGAGACACAGCTTTTCATATTGATAAAGACTTTGGGGAAACATTTATTTCATATAGAATAAGATTAAAAAATATCCTACCTCCTATTGATTTCACTGAGACAAAAGGACGTGTAGAAGCTCCTAAGACATTTACAGTTGTTTGCTGTGAACAAGCCAAATCGAGTTAAACTATTGCAGCCAGAAAGTAACAGAAACATGGAGTTGAAGCATGTTGAAGCAATGCAAATGTTTGCAGCTGATGGGCAGTGCTGCAAAATAAAGATGTGCTCTCTTACAATTACATGGGAAAATACCAAACAGGTAATTAATTCTCAAATTTAGTAGTGGACATGTTATTTAAATACTATGTAGCTTTTGCACTTTAAATGATTGTGGGGTTTGTTGTCACATGGATGGAATGCAGACTAGTTTGGGTTTTGTAATGCCTTATCTCTGAATTGAAATCCTAAACTAATCAGATTTTGTTACGTGTGTTTGCGGTAATTCTTAAGTTTTAAGACCTTATTGAAAGCTTGTTACTTCAAAATGTCATGGTCAGCTTTTGTTTTAACTCCTCTGGTTTTATAGGAAGTGCCAGTCATACACCAAGTTTCATAACATCTTTCAATTCCAAGGTACATATTTTCAGTGCTTTCGTACTGGAACATTTTGCAATTGATTTATTCTGTTGTTCTTGTATGATACATCCTCACAGAAAAACTTCGTATCGAAACAATTACTTCTGAGCAGAATAAATAGTTTATCTTAATCATACTTAGCTATTCTATCAGAATGTTACTTTTCTAAAAAATCCAGAAAAACACAGTTCCAAGACTATTTTCAAGGGCACTTAGTGTGTTTCAACATCTATTGTAACATGTCTTTTAAAATCGCTCTGAGTAAAAGGATTGGTATTGTGAACAGGTCTGAAGTTTTGTGCACAACTGATCTGTCATTTCTATAAGAATGCATAATTTCAGATAATTCTTTTTTGTTAGGGAATGACGATATTTTGATTAATTTCAACTACTGAGTGTTCTAGCTGATACTGAGGTTAATATAAACATGCTTAAGATTTCTGTGGCTGTTGAATAGTGTCTGCAAGCGCAAGGAAGAAAGTCTCTTAAATAAATGATTTCTAGATACTACTTTCCTATGGGGTAGAAGTGAATTATAAGCAGCTCATTTCATATGTAGCAGATGTTCAATATATACTTAAATCCATTTCTAATTTTGAAAATCTATTTTACCATTGTTTTGGTTTTTGTTCTGCCTGTTCTTAGCTATCCTCTGCAAAATAGAGGACAGCCTCCCTTGTAAGGTTTCTACGGAAGCGATATGGGAACAGGAAATCTGGAACCTGTGGCTTACACTAAATAGACTTAATAATAATATTATATAGAGTGACTTTTATTAGCATCAGCAAATTGGAGAAATTGCTAACAAGGTGGTGTAATTCATGAGAGATATTAAGTTTTTTATCTAATATAGGTGTGAGATGTATGATGTGAGATTTTTCAGCAAATTGTGATACAGTTGAAGCGTGTTTATTTTAAGAATCTGTTAATGCATTTATTTGCACGAATAAAATAACATTTTCATTATACATTTCTGATAAAGTTGCCAGATTCCATTTGTAATGTTAATGTCAAGATTATTTTATTATAAGGAGAAAGCACGTACTAGGTATATTTTTTTATTATTCTTTAATTCCCAATATTCAGGCTGCCTTTTCTGGGTTTAATTAGCTTGTTCATTTCCATTAAGCTAAAAAAGGCATGTGCTATTGTCATTGAATTCTTTAAAATGGATTTCTGCTATCGGCATATTTCTGACCCAGTTAAAAAAAATGCAAGGCAGAGCTGTGGGTAAAGCCATTAAACTGGAAATAATGTCATCCATGTTGAGTTCAGCAAAAAACCTCTATTTTAGTTTAAACAGAAACAGATACATTGTTTTTTGTCTCTAATGTTATGTATGAGTTTTCACACAGGACTTTCAAATTGTCGTCTTTTTTTCATGGCACTAGGATCAGGTTTAATGGAAAATGTGGACAAAATCTATTAGACATCATAAATTTGGTGATACATAGGATCAGCATGTTTCAGAAATGTAAGGAGGTCAGAATCAATAATCTTCAGCAGATGCTCCATCCTGTGTTTGCCTCTCATAGTCCCTACATGGCACAAGGAGGCCACATACATTTCATATAAGACCTAATTGATAGAGAACTGGTATAATTTCCCATATCTTCCATATGTGATGGAAGCTTTCCCTATCACTACTGTTGTGCTGAGGACAGACAGCCAAGATGTGTGATGGCTGTTCTTATTAGCAACCTCTAAAGCTTTGTTGCCAACTGGGCTAGTTAAAGCATCCCCTAAACTATGTTACCTTGAATGAGGTGTAAGGCAGAAAAGTTACGAGTTACTGATGGACTTCTGCTGCTTGTGTCCACGTTAGCATGTGGGAATTTGGAAATCTTTTGCTAGATTCAGCAGGCAAAGCAAAGCTGTTCCTTTCTTTCTGCTCTGGCAGTTCGGTAGTTGCGCAGAGCTGTAGCTCTTCCTTCGTTGTAAATGTGGCACAGAGGATAATGCAGGGATGGCCCACTGAACTCCCTGGTTTGGGGAGGCTGAGAATTGTCAGAGCCCTGATCCCAGTCTGGAATTCAGTGGCTGGGCAGTGCTCCAGTCTAGCCACGTTCATGCTTCATTCTGGGAAAATGCTCATTCAAGTAATAAATTACTGCCTTTGTCCACATACTCATATATCTAGTCCTAGACCTGTCAGTTCTGTTTTTATTGTGTAGCTATATAGATTTCTGGGATTTGACAGCTCTACAAAGATAAATTTCTAGTCTGGATGTAAGATTTTTATTCCCTCATTTGCCCTAGGAAGGAGCAGCAACTTAGAACTGCTATAGATTATGGAAAATTGAGTCTTTCAGTATATGCAGTAAAACAAAGAGTATTTACTTTGCATTTCTATGTAGGCGTTTTATGCCTTCTCAGGAGCAACTTGCAGGACCTTTCTGGCCTTTGCTGTTCCTCCTATTAGGCCAGTAAAGATGATATTTTCTTTTTAACATGGCAAAATTGCATGCATTGTTAATAAATCCCACATGAGGGAGTAAATTCTTCAGACCATGAACCTGAAGGACTCTCTTCTTGGATTTCTTTCTGTTGCCTCTAATTCAGCACTCATCTTGTCCTCAGTCCGTGTTTCTGGGGGCGGTGATTACACGCTGGTTGATTACATTTTACTTGGGTTATGTTGGACTTTGAAAATTGGTGGTTTGACCTGAAATCATCTCTGAGTGTGACAAGAGCGAAGGGTGGGCTAACATACTAAAAGTAAAGTAGTAAAAGAGGGAGTAAGGATAGAAGGGATGGAGGTGACTGATAGGAAGAAGACTAGAAAATATGTGTTCATTCATTGTACAAGAATAGGCATAGGAGAAGGTGGAAATTGGCCAGTTCAGGAGGTTTGAGGTACTTTAACTTGCAGTTCAGGGTCTTGGGAGGAGAACTGAAGAAGAATTGTGTGGGAGAGAGGAGTGAGCACCTATCTTGAGGGAAGGGACAGATAAGAGAAGTTAATGACATAGTAGCTCTTGCAAACCTAGAAAAATGATCTGAGGAGACAGCATGCAGGAAGTGATTGGTAAATTCTTGTACTGCTCCAGTTTTCTTCTTCAATTGATTGGTCACATTATACTTTACACTGGCTATTTGAGATTCCTAGGCATTGCTGAACCTAAACATGAGATTGCCCATCATTACGATGGCCTGTAAAGCTTATGAATTTTTGTTGTTTTCCTTTAAAGCTCTTATTTGTGTAAATATTTCATTATTAGTTTCAAAATAACTTCTTACTAGTGCAAATTTATAAAATGATCAAAAATAAGTATCTTCATTGCTTAGACATTGAGGCAAAGAAATGCATAAAATCCAACCACATCCTAATTATGATCTTTTATTTCAAAAGGTCAGTATCATGCATTTTTTTCATTTTTATATTGACATAATTAGATTCCTCTTTAAAGATAGTTTTCCAATGGGAGTAAAGGCAAAAAAAACCCACTGGAATCTGCCCTTATTTCTTACATGTCGTTACAACAGTACACTCTGTCAAATAAATAGTTTTGAGTTTGGGTACAATTTTCCATTTACTATTGTGGGTTTCCAATAACTAAACCATTTCATAATAGCTTAGGAGTATGCAGACTGAGGAGTGTGTGATGATAGGCAGAAGAGCATAGTGTGAGGTTAGAAAGAAAGGAAGGAGGAATAAGAAAATGAATTTTCAGAGTGACAAGACTAATGTGTTAAAGGAGGTTCCTTTTCTTAATTAAATGCCTAAGGTATGACTTGTTTTGAGGCTGCTTGTAAACTCGTTCCCAAACTGTTTAATTACTACTGTACCATTCATCTTACCTGTCTCAAAATATTAATCATGAAATGGTAAAAATATTAGCTTGTAGTAGGAGGCTGACATCAGAAGCTGAAAATCCAGTTCATTACAAATTCTGTCTCTCATCACAACCTTTTAAAGTGCATGCTAAACAAAATAAATACATTTTTATAAGATTCTTGCTGATATTAAGAAATTAGGGAATATAGATGTAAACTATTCTTGTCTGTATGAGACATACATAATACTTCCTTAGTGCCTAATAATGCAGTGCTTGCTCCATAGCATCTCATTTAGGAGTTCATCTCTATGTGTAAATGCTTCTGTGAATCAATGAGAAGAAATTTACAATTCAGCAAAACTGTCTGCTTTGATGTATCACCGTGTAGCGAATGAATCTGTGGAATCTGAAGGAGTAGGTATTTGTAGTGGCTTTTTAGTACCTCCTTCAGAAGGCAGTTCTGTAGGAGGGAGTTTTTTCTTGCTGCAGGAGGAAGGAGGAGATCTGGACCTCAAATGTGATAGGCTTGTGTTTGTTATGAGAGGTGAGTGACTTCGTAGATGAAGTTGTTAATAACTAGCATGAACAGTGCAAACTTAAGAATCTGAGAAACCAACAACCTCATTAAAGAACTGAGAAAATGCAGCGCTGTCTTTACCTTGCATAACCTGAGGTTCTGGAGAAGGACCGGGGCTGACTTCCTTCATTGGTGGCGTTCGTGTACAGATTATTACAAGCAGACTCAAGGAATATAAAGTGCTCCGATTGAATTGATTCAAGTAGATTGTGGCAAGATTGTGTTTTTCATGCTGTTTCAAAAATTATATTGTCCTGTTCTGGAGACTTCAGCAACAGTCTATCTGAAAACAATTGATTTGATGTCGAAGAGGAATTCTGCTTGGTCTGGTCACTGCTTTTGCCATGTGGATGAAAAAGAACAAACTGCGAGTGAAGTTGCAGGTTTAAATCTTTGCTTCCTCAGCTGCCTCTTCTTTTCTTTTCTAAGTATAGTGTAGTTATTTTAAGTGAAAGGGACACTTACTGGTATTCAGTGAGGTAAACGTTAAGGGATTTCTCATAGGGTGTTTATATTTAAATGGTTAATTATCACTGTTCCCATGTTCTTGTGTTCTGCCATGTATAAAAGGTTTTTAGACATGCTTTCTGAACAGAACATTTTACAGTATTTAATAGCTTCTTCAAGGAGAAGCTAATATTTGCATTAATCTTTTAATTAATCTTCTATATTTTACATAATATAAAATAATTTGGTACTTTTTCCAGGCATTATAAGATATGCTTTCAAATATGCTTATTTAAAACAGTAAAAATTCTGAGCTTTTGGATCAAACTGTGTTGTGTATTTTTTGTTTCTTTTGCTTTTTCAAAACAATTTCTTACTGTTGTGCATTCCAAGTTACGTTTTTCACTTAAAAAATCTGTAATTTTCACTCTGTGAAATGGCTTTTTTACTTTGGAATATGCACAGCCCCTCTACAGATGCCACTTTTTGAGTCTGGATATATTTTTAACAAGTCTTCTTAGCAAAATAAATCATCTTTATTTTTGGACAGTGTTATGCTGAAAATTGCTACTGGAAATAGAATGAGCTATCAATGTTGTTAAACCGATGATGAAAGCAGGAAGAAGAGAAACATCAGACTATGCAAAATCTTCCCAGTGCAAGTTGTGTATTTTTGAAACAGAGCATATGTGTATTGAGAAAATACTGTCAATTCACCCCTCCGTTCTTAAAATCAGCGATCAAAAACCTTCAAGCCATTCTGAGCCCCTTTTAAGAATTACCTACAAACTCCAGCAAATGCAGATGAAGAAGTTTAGGGTTTTCTGGTAGAAGGTCATGCCAGAGGAAGTCAGCAGAGCATGAACATGGTTTGGGAGCAGCATCTCAGTTTTGTATGTTATTTTTCTTGCCTCAAGTTAGCACATTTTGGTTTGTGGATGACACCTAGAAAGGTTTCCTTACTTTCTTACCCAATTAGTGCCTCTCAGCCTGTAATTATTAATAAAATGTCTCTCTCTGATTTATTAGCTGGTGGCCACAGATGTATACAAGTTCTTTGGCCTTAAAAAATGCTGGGAAAGACTCACTCGTCTGTCATAAGTCATCCTAATAAAAAAGTACACGCTACTGTGTTAAATCTTTTCTTTTGTTCTCCCTCCCTTCCTTCCCCCCCCTTTTTTTTTTTAATTACTGTGTTCACTAACAGAGTGTTGAAATAGAAAATTAGTGGTTTGGGTGGATTTTATATTTTGTTCTGGTTTCACCATTCTATATAGCTATAACTAAATAGATATTTTTAAATTATTTCTCTAATATGAGTAATTTTCATTATTGTTGACTATTTTGACTATTAAGAGGAGTTTGAGTTGTAGCATCCAATAAGAATTATAATTTTGCTCCATAATTTATTCAGTAGGAAATGTTCAGAGGGGCAATAACTTTTTAGAAATATTTTTGTCCAACATGTCTATATCATGCATCCAAGATGCAGCAGCTTGAAAAGTTACTGTTCAAAATCTGGCTCATTTTAGTGACTGACCTTGAGGTGCTTATCTTTACTTGAATAATTGTATGCAGAAACAGGAATTACTAATTGGATTTCAGGTAGAAAAAAAGAAGAAGAAAAAAAAGGAGAAATCGGTCATTTTAAAACAAATAGTATTTTCTGACTGAAGGGCTATTCTGAACTTCTTACTTTCTGGAATTTTTTTTTTAAAGGCTGGTATTTTTTTTCTGTGCAAATGCTAAAGTTGTGGTTAACCAATGGAATTTTAAGATTGTGGTTTTTGGTTTTCTGAGTAGCAAAGCAGGTATTTGGCAAGTGTCAACCTCTGGAATTTGTCTTGCTACACACTGCACTCTCTTGTGATTGCATAGTAAAAACTGGTTGAAGTGAAGTAATTTAGTGTACAGATTTCAATTCTGTTCGTTGGCAGAACTATGAATATACCAAAACAGTGCATTTATTTTCAAAACAACATATTTGGTCTCACACATTGTCAAAGCATTATGTAAATTTTAAATAATTTTCAGTAATTGCCTTTCTACCCCAATTTTGTAAATATTTTGTTAGTTTTGATATGCAAAAGGAGTGATAGAGCCCCAATAATATCTTATTTTCTCATTTAGAGGTCACTCAGTAGTAGCCATTTGCTTATCCAAAGGGGATCACTTTGCTTCGCTTTGTACAGACTTTTTTCACTCAGATTGTTACCTTAAATGCTCCAATCTGCCAGGAAGTTTCACCATTTTCAGATGTGAGATTGGTGATGGAGATAGCTTTTACCTAAGCCTTTGTGTAAAGGTTCTTATGAGGTCTTGTGCTGCACTAAGTAAATAATGCTAGCCACGTTAAAGCTACCAAGGTAGCTACACTGAAAATATTAGAAAAGGAAAGAAGATTCTGATTCCAATACTGCTTAAAATAACTGCTTGCATGTGTGTTATCACATGTGCCGTACCAGTGCTGTGTACTGATTCTGCAGAATATCTAACAGGACAGTGTTAAACATAGTATAAGGGCTTTTCTTCTCTGGTTTTGTCTCCTAATGTTTTCCTCTTTTATCTGGTCTTTCAGTTTCTGCTTTTTCTGTCCTTGGCATGTGCATGGTCTGTGTCCTTTATTTCTGCTCTGAGCTTCCTAACTCTTTCATAGAGATCCATCATTGTTCTTTCTCTGAGGACTGCAAAGGAGGCTTTAGCCTTCAGGCTCTGAGGAGTGGGGATTTAGCTTCTATCATCAGAACGCTTAATATACATCAGCACATTGATGTAACATTTTGTATTCTGCAGGTTGGGAATCCACGTGTTGAGCTTACTCTTTCTGAACTTCAAGATATGGCTGCCCGACAACAGCAGCAGATTGAAAATCAACAGCAAATGCTGGTTGCTAAGGTAATAATTGTATACAGATCATAATAAATACAAATTTCCTTTACCATATGCAAGTGTAATTTTCATGGATTTTTAAAAAAAATTAATTCATTCTAGTAAGCTCAGGAAGACTTGAATCCATTGTTTTACCAAGTTAATCAGGCGATATACAACATTTCAGTGTAAATGACACTATAACAACCCATGTCATGCCAAGTTATGTGTCTTTAGAAAAAAATATTAATAGCTTTTATTTGTCTCTTTTGTGAGGCCCTCTTCATGATCTGTTATAGATCAAGCTTGACTTTATGCTCATCTTTAGTAGCTCATTCACTCCACTATAGCAATAGTGCTGTGAGATTGTGCCCACTTCATATATATTCACTTATTACATTTCCAAAGTCTCTGTGTTACAAGAATCAAAGTATGTTTTCAGGGTGAGAAGTGGGTTTAATGTTTCTGACATTGTGAGTGTTACAATATACAGTATGCATTGGATGCTTGGAGTACCTAGGAATCAACCTATCAATTTTGTAGCTCTTTCTTGATGGAAATAATGTGGAAAAGGAAACATTTTCCATGTGCGCCCAGCAGACGGACTGTTATTTAGAACTGGAACTTGATCTTGGGGTAGGTCAGCTTGTTAAAAATGGTGTGTTGGACCTATTTTGTTGTCTGTGGGAAGCCAGATAACATCATTGCAAGTTTGTTTTGCAACGGCAGGAGATGAGTTAATAGTGTCAGCAAAGAAATGCCAGAGGAAGCTTCATGTGCATTTGAATGAGTGTTCAGGCGAGGGTTGTATTTGCACATATATGTAAATTCGGTCTAAAAAATCTTAAATATCTGCTGTAAAATAGATTTAAAAATGTAGAGCACTTTTCTAGAGGGACTGATAAATCTTTTAACCTTTTAACTACATTTTTAACAGCAACCTTTTCTGATTTCTGGAAATATAAAACCCCACTGATCATCATGATGTGTTTTTCCAAGGTAATTTTATCATTTTATCATTTTATCAGGAACAACGTTTGCGTTACCTGAAGCAGCAAGAGCGTCGTCAGCAACAGTCTGTTTCTGAGAGTGAAAAGCTCCAGAAACTTAAAGAACGTGTTGAAACCCAGGAGACAAAGCTGAAAAAAATCCGTGCCATGAGAGGACAAGTGGACTACAGCAAGATAATGAATGGCAATCTGTGTATGTAGAATTTTTAAGGAGCATACTTGGTTTAATTTACTATTTTCCGCATGCCTAGCAAATAATGCTATATTGCTTGTCATTATAGGATTGAAAAAGGATTTCAGATAGAATTTTTTTTGTCTTAGTGGGTGTGCTGTGTTTCTATGAAATGTGGATATGTTGTAACTTCTTGTTTTCTATAGTCAGACATAAAGTTAGAATAAGTCTGTTCTCTTAATATTAGGAAATACTACGACTGTTAGCAAATTCCCAACACATAAGTATTTTATATGAGTATGCATGTACTAGATTTAAAACTGGAGCATTGTATTTATCAGTACCTGTAGAATTAAAAAATTAACAACTTCTGCATTACTTAATTGCTTTTTGGTTTTTGTCTTGTTAATTTTAGCAACTGAAATTGAGCATATAAGTGCCATGTTCCAGGAAAAGCAGCAGGAGCTACAGGCTGCAGTGTTAAAAGTGGATCAGCTTACTCAGCAACTGGAGGATTTAAGGAAAGGGAAACTCAATGGTTTTCAGTCTTACAATGGACAAATGACGGGACCTGCAGCAGTAGAATTGAAAAAGTTGTATCAAGAGCTACAAGTAAGTAATGGAGAGATGCTATTTGGATGTCAGCTGTAGATTTTAGAAAAGTAGTATTACTATGCTTATGTATAGCCATTTGGTTCTGCAACATCACATAAAATGGTTTTTTTTGGAAAGCTGTCAGTGTGTGAGGTTGTAGTTAGCATATAATTCTCTTTAAAATAGAATCTCATTAGCTTTAAGAACTATTTTTGTTGTTGCTCATACACATTATGATACAAAGTGCAAAAGTGTTGTGAAGGGCATTTCTCAGCCCCTAATACTGCAATACTGAATGTTGACATAATCTACTATTTCTTCTAATCTCTCAGTAAATTTAAAAAAAATAAAAAAAGTGGTATTTTTCTATTTTTCAAAAGAACTGGATGTAGCAAGCTCACTTAGATGGCATCTTAACTTCGAGACATGACTGGGCAGTGAATAAAAGTAAATTTAAACTACATTGGGAAAATACAGCTATTATATCTTGTGTAAATAAAGAAAATACATGACTTAAATAATACAATTTAACAGAATCATCAAAAATAAAAGCTGCACTAGGTTTATTGCACTATATAGTGCTCTATAGCTGCAGTATATTCACACAGCATTCCCTGTATCACTATTGTTTATCTTCCTCCAAGAAGACTGTTAAATCTGAAGTGCAGTTCTCGCATGAGTAATAAAATACTCAACTTATATTGAAACTTTGTCCAGTTTTTATGTTTAAAAGTTATGGAATACTTAACTAAGTGCCAATGTGTCAGGATTTGAGGGCTTTTTTTTATTTATTCATGTACTTTACTGTGATCAAGGCAACAACTCAAATATATTTCATATACCAAAATCAGTCTCAACCACTTCTTATATGAGCAAGTACAATATAACACAAAAGCATGTGTTTTCATTAAGTAGGAATGATCCCTTTTTTCTCCTCTTTTTCCCCTTTTCCCATTTATACAAGGCATATATGCCTTGTGAGTATTTTGAAGTGAGTATATTGAAGATGCTCAATAGATTAAGATTTCTTTTGTGCTTCACAGCGATGCCATACACATTTGTCAAGACTTAAATTTGCCTCAGGTGTTTTTTGCATGTAACATTACCATGAAAATTGAAACACTGAGACAATACTGTCAGAGTTATTGAAGGTATGAAAAAATGCCAGTGGGAAAGCAAGAGAAATAATTATAAACACTGTCATGGTTGATTTAAGCCATAAAGGTAATCCATGTCCTAATCTGCTGGAAACCTGCTGTGAAGGTTTCAGTTTAATCCTTCCGTAGAGAGGAAAATCTGTGCCCAGTTCCTGCACTAGCAGTTCAGTTAACCTGACATCAAGAAGTTTCATGTGGAACTGGAAATAGAATCAATAACATAATTTCTGTTACAAATTTTGTATCACTGAGTTTTCATGATAATCAGTCTCAGTTAAACATAACTTTTAATAAACATTTTCTATGATTTAATTTTTCACAGTGGAATTCAGTTCTGAAATGGCTCTATGCCTATTTCTTCAATCCATTTGCTATAAACAGGATGTAGCTTACACGTATTTAATAGGTATCCACTAGTTTATTAGGACATTATTTTGCTGTTTTCTTTTAAGAGTTGGTCATGGTTGCATGGTTGCAAATGCTTATTTGACAGGCCGTGTAACATTAGAGATATCAGAACAAGTTGCCAAGTCAAGTCGCTTTGGGTTTTTTAACACTGTATTAAAAACCAACTTGACAACAGACAGAATGAAGGAACTGCCCTAACAAGTGCTTTTTTCTTGCTTGCTTCCTTTCTTTCTATTTTTTTTCTCTTTTTTAAGATTCGTAACAGGCTTAACCAGGAACAGAACTCCAAGCTTCAACAGCAAAAAGAGCTCTTAAACAAACGCAATATGGAGGTGGCTATGATGGACAAGCGCATCAATGAATTGCGCGAACGACTGTACAAGAAAAAAGTTGAGGCACGTCAAAAAGAAAACATTCCTGTAAGATAAACTGTTAAAAGGGCCACACTTTAGTTTATCAAGAGCCTATAAAAACTATACTTTTTCCCAACTGCATAACACGATTACATCAAAGAACCTGTTTTAAAAGTAATAGGCTTCTTTATTGTAAGGTTTTCCATATCAGAAAACTGGTAGACCTAGTGTGTTTTCTTTTTCTTTATAACACAGACCATAGTATATTAAAAATTATGGTAGTTTATATTTCTAGGAAGGAAAGTGTAATTATGGGCTGTGTTTCAAAGCATGAAAGCATAACAGTTTGGCTTTTATAAAATACTGATCTTCCAGTATGGAAAATTGAAAATATGTAAGTGGTCTGATAAAGTTAGCCTCGATAGCTGCCTGGAACTTTGATAAGAAATCAGTTGCACTGTAGACCATTTATCTAAGGATCAGAGAGATCAGTTCTGGATTTCCATACATATTTGTAGCTGGAGGTATTGTTCTGAAAAAAAAACGAAACCCACCAAACAAACCACACATACATAGTTGAACACTTAAGAACTTATTTTAGTCCATTTGCCTAAGAAAGGCCCAGTGAAAGAGACCTTACACAGATAGAGCTTTCTACAAGAAATTTATTTGCTGTGGCTGAGAAATCTAATTTTTGATGTGTTGATTTTAACAAATGAAACTTACACTTTATGCTTTTTTTTGTAGAAGCATGGAGCATGGTAACTTTATTAAGGTGTCTTAGCTGTAGTGCATGGTTCTAGATAATTAAATTTAGACCTCCTGTTCATGCACAAATGCCTAGGGTAAATGGAAGTTCACATTTCAATTTGTCTGTTTTTTTATTTTAGTTGAATCGTATTAATGGCACTTCCTCACCCCAGTCATCCCTGAGTGCTTCAGGAAGGGTGGCAGCAGTAGGACCTTACATCCAAGTTCCAAGTGCTGGCACTTATGCTGTACCAGTAGATCCAGTTAAACCACAGTCTCTCACCATTACTTCTAGCTCAACACATGGAAGATCAAAATCTGGTAAGTACTTCAGTGCGGTGCTTATTAATACATATGGTTTGGAAAGGAGTAATAAAGAAAAAGAGTAATCTTGGGAGCACCAATGTTGGCATAATCACTGTACTTGAGGAGGCGTTTCAGATGTCTTGATACTGTTCTGTGGATTGGACATTAGTCATTTGATATGAGGTGGTTTTGCTTCTTTCCATTAATTTTTCTTAGGAGACTTGAGTGTTTTCTTTGAAATTTTACTAGATGGTACACAGCTAAAAGGAGCACACGTTCCTTCACACATTCTTTGTTTTGTCTTTAATAGTTTTTCAGTTAGTGTGTTTGAATATAGTAATTAATGCATAATCAACTTTGTGGTAAACTATAGTATAAACAACTATTTACAGTAGGTTGCTTTTTGTCAGGTAAAACAAAACTAGTAAACAAGAAAAATAATAATACTTCCCAGGAGACTACATAGAAAAAGAAGCAGGGGGACGTTTGCAGCATGCTTCCAGATGGGGAGGAAGAAGTAGAGGGAAGACAGTCTGGTCTTATGGAAAAGTTGTAAGCCTAAGGAATGACTCTAATTGTGAAGTGACGGTTTTGTTTTCATACGTGGATTCCTCTTTCACATATGCGAAAGGACAGTTCATAACTTTTAAGTTCACCAACCAAAAATAAGTCACTGTATTTATTACACCAAAGGTATTTGAATATTCTATGAGATAGATTTATATAAGGAGAAGCTTATATGCTCCCAGGTAGAAAAGCAATTAGGAATTTTTTTTTCAACTGTCATGCTTTTATTTCTCATTATCTGAGTGTTCCTGTTCTAATTTCTCCATTGTCATTGTTATAATTTTTCCACCACTTTTTTTCTTTCTTTTTCTGTGTAACTGGATCTGCCTTGGTGTGTCCGGTAGAGACAGACTGTGGGTGTGTGAAAAAATCTCCAGACACGTGGAAGGTTTCTGATTTAGACATAATAGTGGATCCTATTCTGTCACCTCCCACTTCTCTTCAGTCCGCTGTTCACAATGTCATCCGCCTGGCACCTACTCTGTTTGACACCCAGCACTGTGAGTCCGTAGAAGATCTCTGGCTAGCTAAGAACGCAGGTTTTAATATGGTCATCTGAGCTCTTGCATACAGATGCATATTAAACAGCATCTTTAGAACTTGTGTTGCAGTCTGGCATGCAGAAAATTATGTTGAAATATAAAATTTTTGAGAAGTTGCTTTTCATCTTTGAAGGAAACAGATTTGCAGCAAATTCATCCCTGGAGTACTGAAGTAGTGTACTAGGGATGTGTTTTCTTCATTTAAAAACCTTGACATTTTCTAATTGTAATTAGAAAATTTTGTGGTAATCACCAAAGCATGTATTAGTATGTCTCAGATAAGATAGATGTATTACATACAGGTTTAGCTTGAGTTACTTTGTGGGGAAACTTTGAGTTCCTATGTTGCACTGGCCCCAGAGCTGGGATAAAAGTTCACTCTGTCCTCAGCAAGAATCTTGCTTACTTTCATTGGACAAAAAAGTTATACCTGGTTTGCTTTACTAAGTATCCTGGGTCCCAACCTACAAAAAATGTTAGGTGAAGTCAGAGAAAACACGCAAAACCTTTTGTGTCTACATGTTACTGTCTTATTTGTGTAAATGCAAAATGGAGTGATGAGAGTTGAAATACTCTGGGTGTTAGGTAGTCATACAAGCAGCAGACAAGAGGGTACATTCTGGGGAGAAAAAAAGCCAGTTGGCTGAAATGGGTGTGGGGTGACTGAGAGCAGGAGCTAGTGAGGGCTTGTTGGAAGGGCGTTGCCATCAGATGGGCAAGAGTGTCTGGGACCAGCTCAGCCTCACCAAAGATAGCAGGAGGCAGATGCTGTTTGGTTGCCTCCTCTTAGCACCTCCCAGACAGCCTCTGGTGCCATACGCTGCAGCTGCAGATTGCAACAGAAGCTTAAGTGCATGAGATTCAGCTTGGCTTGTGGGAGTACGTGAGAGGTGCGTTTATAAAACATGCATGGTGGTTGGCAAGTCCGCCAGCTTGTAACAGGAAGGACATGAAAGTGGGAACAGTTACATCTGGTGTTTATGTAAGTAGAATGAAACAGAGAGGTTAGAGGAGAGTCTAGTCTGTTACCTCAGAATTTGGGGGTGAACATGCTAGTATTTGGAATTCCAAGGATTACAAAAAGTTTCTGTATAACTAACAGAAGAGTGTGGGCTTGTGTTTGAAGGTAAGAGAATGAAAGTCTTTGCTGCTTTTGCTGTTGTTACTGTAAGTGCCTTCTTAATAGCTACTTACGGCTAAATATGGTTTTGTGTTTAGCGTGAATCAGTTATAACACCTTTTATTGATCTTCAGAAGCTTTACTGAATCATAACCTTTCTGGAGTTGTGGAACATCTTGTGTAGATTGTATGCTAAATGTTAATTCAATGCATACATGGAAAATTTGCCGTTATTTAGGGTCACAGTGTCTAGCAGTAATCTTCCTTGGTCTTGCTTTTGATAACCACATGACTAAAGCTAATAACAAACAAAAACCGTAACATGTCCAGTTCTTGGATGTTGCCAGTACTAAAGCTCGGCCTCATTACTTCCTGGCATTTTGCAAGGGTGAACTGATTTCTGGACTATATTCTCAGTGTAAAAATATGCAAGTGTTTTAATGACCAACCACAAAAATACTCTTGCTCCAAAGTAATTCTTTCTCAGAATTCAAACACAGTTGATCTGAATTTGAAGTTTAATACAATATAGTTTGTGTAATATTAAAGAATGGTCTGCACATATAATTAAAAAATAATTACTATGGTATCTTAAATGCAACAGGTACTTCATTTTTGCTCACTTTAATGTGAAATTATTTTAACTAGCCTATAAATAGGTTTATGAGCTAATAGAGTGATTTTGCACTCACACAGTGAAAACACTGGTTGGTAATTGTCAAGAAATCTTCAGGTGGTCATTTCATGAACAGAAAGTAGAATGGGAATGTTAAATTCACTCTAATGAGAATGTTTCTATGCAGCTTATTTATAGATTATCTGCTATACTAAACAGAGGGTGGCAAAGGATTCTGGAAATAGTCTTTCTGATTCCATTTTCTAGTCACTTAAATGAAATGGGAAGTTACCATCAAATACCTCATTCTTATTCAATGGTTTCTTACTGTGGGGTCCAGAAATCTCAGTAAAGCTCCACACATGTGCAAACCGCTGCCATTTTTTGTTATCTTCTAGCATGGCTACGTGTCACATGTCATCTTTACTGATCCTAAGTGTTCCAGTAAGATAATTCCAGGCAATAGGAAGGAGAAATGATACCTGGTTTCCTTGGAGTAAGAGAAACCTGAAGTTTAATGTTTTCAAGGCAAACGAAAGCCTTAGGATCTAAACAGAGATCTATTTAGTTAGTATAAAACAGATCTAATTATCAGGCTATTTAAACTCTTGCTTACTTACAGAACAGAAACCAAATAGTCTCACACAGTTGATAAAGTAACACATCAATGTACCTAGACTTCTTAAAGATTTGTTCCCTCAGTTTATGTGCAGCTATGCATGATTGTTATGTACATGATAAAGACAAAAGCCCATAACTTGTATCTTGGCACAGTGAGTTGAAGTTGTCAGCTGACTTTACTAATTTCTTTAAGATTAAGTCTCTGGGGTAGTTCTGATCAGGTGAGTATGTTGAGGAAAGACAAAAGGTTAGTTAACTGCCACTTCCAGCAAAGGAATATAAGCTTTTGTTCCACCCCATTGTTGAAAGGAGTTTTTACATCCTGTTATGAGTGAATTAATAATCATAGTTGAAATTTGGAGTAAGTCCACTTTGAGCTTACGTAGACTTAACATTTAGCATAATTTCACAGTGTATAATACCAAAAGAAATACCTGGATGAAGTGTTTCCATAAGGAATTTTGTTCTGAATTTGTTTGCCTTCCAATAGCAGAATATGCAGTGCTCAAACAGAAATTTTAACCGTCTTTTTTTCTGTAGAAATTTTCAATGCAATTTGAATGTCAAAAGGTAATGAACAGCATGTTATAGACAGAGATTGCTCTCAGTATCAATTTCTGAATCAAACATGAAGAGTGATTTATCTCATTTCTGGAATCAAGTTAATCCTGTTGTAATTGAAGCTATTCCATTTCACATGCTATTTTGCTTGTTTACAGTGGTTCTGTGGGTTATTTTAAATACAGTGGTTTTGTCTGTTTTCAAGCTAATGATGGAAACTGGCCACTACTTAAACAGAGCTCAGCCCCTGTGGTAAAACCACCTCAGATCTCCAACACGGACTGGAAAGAATCGAGCATGGATACTGCTTTAAAACAAGGAACTATATCCAGCCAGCCCTTGCCTACTTCAGTACTAGGAAGTACTGATAAGCTGGTGGGTTTCACCTGTGATATATTTATAGATAACGTTTTGTTGAAATTCTGAACCTTTGGCTTCCATAGATGAACCCACTTCACTTACATACACATTTGGTTTCCCTGCCGATGATTATTTATAAGCCATAAAGAAAATTGCCTTTGTATTCCTCCTGTTTCTTCCTGTTCTTAGTGCATTACCTTTTCTTTTTTTTTTTTTTTCAACTTCAGTAGTTCATATTCCTTCCTGTTCTTTTACATATCTGGTCTCCCCTTTTCTCTCCTTTTGCTTCTTCTAATCACCTCACCCATCTTCCTATTTCTGTAATTTGAATCTCTATTACTCTTTCTGTGGTGTAGATTATCACCCTTCCAGTGTGCTTCTTTTCTCACAAAAATCTCATCAAAGAAGTCATTAAATCCATCCTTGAGTGAGTCTGTCTGCACAGTTGTTCTAGTACTTTATGAATTCTTTAAGGCTGTAATCTTTAAAGAATAAGGACCTGGTCTTCAAATAGTTCTAGTAAACTCTGTTATCACCCTAAATATTAACAAATATGTTATCAAATAGATACTGAGAACCAGAACTTAAAACGAGTTGCTCAGGTTTTGAAAGTATGTAAATAGTTTTGGATTTGTATTAATATCTGAAGAGGCCTGGCCTCTGTCTGATATATGATGAGATCGTGTGGTAAATTAGGGTAGAATCATACCTAGTGATGAAGTAACACAGATTGTTTAAATTGACTCCCTTGCTGTCACACAAGATTATTAGTATGTTCTGTAGAATGAGGAATGTTCTTGCTCACAAGTATTTTATTTAGTTAAATGTTATATACTGTTTCTTGTTCTTACATAGGGTCTTGACCTGGGGAAGGTGCCACCAGCAGTTCCTGGTGTAAGCAAGCAGTTGCCTCAAAACTATGGGACCTATCCAAGTCCAGTTCCCTTAGGAGCAGGTTCTACAAATTCTCTAGAAAGACGGAAGGATGGCAGCCTGCCCAGACCTGGCACCAGTATAACAAATCGGCAAAGACCTGTTCCACTTCCACCACCAAGCAACGTCCATCAGCCCAGTTCTTCACAACAGATTCAACAGAGAATTTCTGTACCTCCCAGCCCTACATATCAACCTCCTGGTCCCCCGTTGTTTCCAGGAGGAGATGGCAGGCCAGAACTCCCCTTAACTGTCGCAATCAGACCTTTTCTGGCTGATAAAGGATCACGACCTCAGTCTCCCAGGAAAGGGCCACAAACAGTGAACTCCAGTTCCATCTATTCCATGTATCTTCAGCAAGCAACACCACCAAAGAATTATCAACAAGCTGTATACAATACCTTAAATAAGTCGGTAAAAGCAGGTAAAATATATGTTCCTTTGTTTTTCTTTTGAAATAGACTGTTAAGATTTGATCTACTTACTGGGTTTAATTCCATATCAGTTTGAAAAATGAGTATAAATCTAGAAGAGGAAAGATACTTTTATGTCTGCAGCATGGCAGAAAAATGATCCCATATTTTTTAGGGGTGATAAATATACATTCAGTCACCTTTCATTTAATACAAGATGCAGTTAGAACAATACAACCTGGATACTTTACCAGTCCTTTCAGCCACAAGTTGAAAAAACAGTGTCTAGAGAGGAGAGTTTTTCTTCTTTTACTGTCTCCTTATGGAAGAGGAAAAACATTCCAGGTACTACTTATAGATTGTAATTCTAAGAAGCATCACCAACAGGTGAGTGTGTATTTCTCTTTTGATAGGTTCCAATATAATTAATTTGTTTTTTTTTTTAATTTTCTGTATTAGCATCAAACGGGCAGCAACAGACTCATACCCAGTTTATTTGCAAACACTTTATTATGTAATTTGAGAATGGTTCTTCACTGTTTTCTATCTTTCTGTTTTTCAGTTTATGGAAAACCTGTATTACAATCTGGCTCAACTTCTCCCTCACCCTTGCCGTTCCTTCATGGTTCTTTGCCTGCTCAGACTTCCTCACAGCCACAGTCTCAGCCTCAGACTGAGGTCTCTGAAAAAGATCAAGAGGTGGAAAATGCTCCACCACCCAGTGAAAACAGCAATGTGGAAAACATTCCTCGTCCTCTCAGTCCTACTAAGCTCACACCTATTGTGCATTCACCCCTACGGTATCAAAGTGATGCTGACCTTGAAGCTCTCAGAAGAAAATTGGCCAATGCTCCAAGGCCATTAAAGAAACGTAGTTCTATCACTGAACCAGAAGGCCCAAGTGGACCCAATATACAAAAATTATTGTATCAGCGCTTTAATACTCTTGCTGGAGGAATAGAAAGTGCTCCTTTTTATCAGCCAAGCAACCCACAGGACTTCATAGGCATCTTAGCTGATGTTGATAATGGCAATGCTAGTACCAATGGCAATATTGAAGAACCTATTTCTGTGCAACCTACAGTTCCTCTTCCTGATGAGCCACCCCCTTCATCAGATGCCAATGATAATGAATTACCTTCTCCTGCTACTGAGGAACTGATAAGCACTGAAACCACAAATCAAACACCTGAAACAACTGAAGATAACAACAACAATCCTGCTATAGTTCCTTCTACTGAACAGTCACCTAGTCCTACACCTGAAGTTAGTTCTCCAGTAGAAGATGAAGCTCCTCTGCCTCCTGCTCCTCCTCCTCCACTTCCTCCAGTAAGTAACCAAGCAAAAGGACAATTTTGTGGAGAATAAAATTAGATGTGTGTCTAAGCATAACTAGAAGATGGTAAGCTTAAGCCAAATGGTATGTTTGCACTTCAATTTTCATGCTACTAAAAAGAAAATCTGGGGGCCTCGAAGGAGAATTATGATGGATTAGTTTCTTTACTGACATAGCCATTTAATATGGAATATATGCATACATTCAACAGGAAGTTGTGTAGGTACTTTAGGTTGTAGAACTTCTGGGAGGGATATGCTCTTGGTTTAGAACTAATTCTGGAATCTGAGATTCCATTAGAAATGCTGTTTTCATTTCCCCGGGCCTACAGATAGAACCATTTATATGAAATTTAAGGATAAGCCACGGCAGCAAGAAACGTTTTAATTTGCAGACAAGCTGAAATAACTGTTCTGGGAGCAGTGCAGTCATTTTCCCCTCTGAGCAGAGGGATGTGAGACCAGGGGCTGACCCTAACACCACCAACAGTTGACTTGTTTTAGCAGAAATGTTTTTCTAGTGGGCTGGTTGCATAATTTGAATTACTTTCAACATTCCTTCTCCAACTGTGCCAAAACCTTGTCATTACCAAAATCTACAACATATGGAGAATTGAAAATGGGAAGAGAACTGTATTTTGTTCTTGGTTGTTGCTGTGACTCACTTTAACCCTGGCTTCAAAGGGTATCTCTGCTTCTTGATTCAGGCAGGGACCTTGCTATCCTTTGACAATGACTGTGGTGCACATGGGGCCTCCTGTGCATTTCCCATGACCACAAGTGAGCCAGGATACTTCTGGGAGAATGGAATATGCTAGCAACAGATATCATTAACACTGAGAGAGGCTTATTATCCAAACTGAAATAGCCATACCAAACAGGAGCAGGAATGAAAACGGATCTTACAGTGCTAGGGACTAAAAGCATTCTATAAATGCTGTAATTAATAATAGACTCCCCTCTGCCCCCCCTGCTGTGGAAAGTGACAAGGACACATGTGAATGATTCAGAATATTTTCAAAACATTTAAATTTTAGATCTTGAGAATGCATCTTCTGGTAACACCAGCCAGAATGCCACATAAAATAGCTTCATGTTCTCTACTTTTCTTTCCCATAGCAAAAGCCACAACTTGTAGGCACCAACCTGCTGATTCAAGGCAAAGAAAGATTCCTCTGAGTAGAGACTGATAGTCGGGCTTCACTGTGTCATGCTTTCTATTCTAAGCAAAAGTGTTAAAAGTGTTGACATTGTCTCAGACAATCCACCACAAACACATTCAGCTTTATATGAGATACAATTAAGATAGCGGTGCTTAAAACCCACTGACTTAAGTACCTCAGGCCTTGTACTCAATACTTTTAATTAAAAGCTTCTAAATCATATGGACATGCTTTTTCCAATTGAATAAAATGTAGTAAGATATCAAGCCTTTTATTTAGAGACTTTATAATAGAAACATTTAAGGAGGATGAGATTCTTAATCTAGTTTAAAAAAAATAACTAAATCATCTCTTAGTACTCGTGCAAGCTAAAATTTTGCCTTTCAACCTTCATCTCTGCTCAGACAAAACGTACCAACCTGAAGAAACCAAACTCAGAAAGAACAGGCCATGGTTTGAGAGTGAAGTTCAATCCACTGGCCCTCCTCCTGGATGCTTCTTTGGAGGGAGAATTTGATCTTGTACAACGAATCATATATGAGGTGAGCTGCTAAAGAATAGCAACCTCTTGAAGTATTTTTTTGGGAAAACAAGTGCTGAACTCTTTTATGGTTTCAATAGGTTGATGATCCCAGTAAACCAAATGATGAAGGAATTACACCTTTGCATAATGCAGTGTGTGCTGGTCATCACCACATTGTGAAGTTCTTGCTTGATTTTGGTGTAAATGTAAATGCAGCAGACAGTGATGGATGGTAAGTGTCAACTTGGCATCTGGGAGAGACACCATTTTGGTGCACATTCAGAGTTCAGTTTAGACCTATTTGGAAACAATTTCCTTTCCCTTAACCCCCAGCAAATGAGCACATTCTAGTCTCTAGGTGGTGGCAAACTCAAATGCAACATTCCTATGTGTCCAACTCCTGTGCAAGCACACTCAAATCATGACATTATGTTTTGGTTTTAATTCGTGGTGCAGTTGCATTTGTTGTTCAGATACTGCGCTAATTAAACTGTAAGTAAGAAAGGATGAAAATGAAGTTTTCATCTTCATGTAACCCACCACAGATTTTGGTACTGCTGAAGAATCTAGCCTTGCAGGTAGATGTAGTACTTCTGGAGCATTTGGAGGGATGCAAAACCTTGCTGTGCTGACCTGGGTTATCTTTCAAGTTTCTTCACATTGGAAAATACCCTTTTGTACCCAGCAGTTCTGTGAGCAATGAAAATTGACATTTTTACTAACACCTGTTTGGCTTTACTGGAGTCAGGTGAATAGTGGGGATCCACTGCAGTAGCTTGACAGGTTTTGGACAATGCGTACATAATCTATAAGCATAAGAAACAATTTCCTTTAAAAACAGACAGGCTGAACTCTGTATAGCAAGACAAAATAATTAGGAGTCATGGAAGCTTATATTTTCCTGTGTATGTTTCTGCTTTATTTCAGGACACCCTTGCATTGTGCTGCTTCTTGCAATAGCGTTCATCTCTGTAAACTACTGGTTGAATCTGGGGCAGCTATTTTTGCTTCAACTATAAGTGATATAGAAACTGCTGCAGACAAGTGTGAAGAGATGGAAGAAGGTTATATTCAGTGTTCCCAGTTCTTGTATGGTAAGCTGGGACACTACTTTATGAATTTCTTTAGCTTTTCTAAAATTCATCCCTTTTTAGCTCTGATTTGCATGAAACATCTGCATAGGTCCCAGACTAGACAATACTGCCCATCACCTTCCTCCTCTTTCCAAATGCTAAAACCAGGGGATTATGCCCCATTCCTGGCAGTGTTCAAGGCCAGGCTGGATGGGGCTTTGAGCAGCCTGGTCTAGTGGAAGGTGTCCCTGCTCATGGCAGGGGGCTGGAACTGGAATAATTAAGGTCCCTTCCAGTGCAAACCATTCTGTGGTGCTCACAGTGCTTCTGGTCTTTGAGTTACTCCACAGGCCCCCTTCTAATGTCACCAATTTTTAACCTTTAATTTGGCCTAATTTCAAGAAAATGCTTCCATGGGAAGCTTCCATTTGACAGTAACCAAGTTGTCAAGTATCCTGACAGAGATACTCCAACTTCCAGGTGCACAAATTCCTTACAGATCTGTCCTGGGTTCAGCAGTAGCAGTCATTTTTCTCCTCCTTGGTAGCTGGTGCAGTGCAGTGTTTTGACTTTCAGCCTGGGAACAATGCTGATAACAAGGATGTTTTGGTTTGGCCAAGGACTTTGTGAGCCTCATGCTCTGCCAGGGAGGAGGGGAAGCTGGGGGGAAGCAGAGACAGGACACCTGACCCAAACTGACCAAAGAAGTATTCCATACCACAGCACGTCATGCCCAGGATGTAACTGGGAGTTAGCTGGAAGGGCTGGGAGTCTGCGGGGCTGGAGGAGGCATCGGTCAGAGCTTGGTCGGGCTGGGTGGGCGAGTTATCGGTTGGCTGATGGTGAGGTGTTGTATTCTCTTCCCTTGTTACTTCCTTTATCATTATTATCACTGGTGGTAGCAGTAGTGATTTGTGTTATACCTTAGTTACTAAACTGTTCTTATCTCAACCCATGGGAGTTGCATTCTTTTTGATTCTCCTCTCTGTCCCTCCGGGAGCAGGGGGAGGGCAAGAAGTGGGGGAGCGAGTGAACAAGTTGCCTGACTGGGTTTAAACCACCACCACAAGATCACATGAAGAAACATATATACTTTGTGAATAATTAACTCACAGAACATAGTTACCAAGTTCTATTTTGCAAGGAAAGGACTTTGATGGAGCAGACAGATTTTTTCATTTCCATCAGAGGCTGCAGGCTCCATTAGGGTTCTGTATACCTGATACAGTGCAGATTTCCAAAAGCTTCAAGCATTACTGTGTAACACCTGCTGTAGAAAGCAGGCCTGTGAGAAACACACAGCAATTTTCTAAAGCTGCTTTGCTCAGAACTTTGTAGAGCTATTTTTTCCTCATTTGAATAAAAGATTGTAAAGTTTCTATTGCATATAGAAAAACTCATGCACTGGTTTACAGTGCTCTGTGAAATTTGGTTTTGTTATGCACCTTAAGTTCGGAAAGCATTTCATCATGTGCTAAAAATTGTTCATGAAATCTTTTATTAATAAAACAGACTCGTATTTGGGCCACAGTGTCCATACAAAACATTTTGGAGGGAAGACCAACATCTGGGGTATTAGAATAATAGGTTAGGGTTGGAAAGGACCTAAAGATCATCTAGTTCCAAACCCACTACCATGGGCAGGGACACTTCCCACTAAACCATGTCACCCAAGGCTCTGTCCAACCTGGTCTTGAACACCACCAGGGATGGAGCATTCACAACTTTCTTGGGCAGCCCATTCCAGTGCCTCACCACCCTCACAGTAAAGAACTTCTTCCTTATATCCAATCTAAACTTCCCCTGTTTAAGTTTTAACCTGTTACCCCTTGTCCTATCACTACAGTCCCTAATGAAGAGTCCCTCCCCAGCATCCCTATAGCCCCGCTTCAGATACTGGAAGGCTGCTATGAGGTCTCCACGCAGCCTTCTCTTCTCCAGGCTGAACAGCCCCAACTTCCTCAGCCTGTCTTCATACGGGAGGTGCTCCAGTCCCCTGATCATCCTCGTGGCCCTCCTCTGGACTTGTTCCAACAGTTCCATGTCCTTTTTATGTTGAGGACACCAGAACTGCACACAGTACTCCAGGTGAGGTCTCACCAGAGTAGAGGGGCAGGATCACCTCCTTCAACCTGCTGGTCATGCTCCTTTGGATGCAGCCCAGGATACGGTTGGCTTTCTGGGCTGCGAGCACACACTGAAGCCGGCTCATGTTCATTTTCTCATCAGCCAACACCCCCAAGTCCTTCTCTGCAGGGCTGCTCTGAATCTCTTCTCTGCCCAAACTGTAGCTTTCTCTGCTTTATTGTTAACAGGAGTGCAAGAGAAACTGGGAGTGATGAACAAAGGAGTGGTGTATGCTCTGTGGGATTACGAAGCCCAGAATAATGATGAGTTGTCATTCCATGAAGGTGATGCCATTACTATTCTAAGACGCAAGGATGACAATGAAACAGAGTGGTGGTGGGCCCGCCTCAATGATAAAGAAGGCTATGTGCCTAAAAACCTTCTTGGGGTGAGTTCTGTTTCAGTTACCTTCTCCCTTCTATTTCTTTCTTCCTCCCAAAGTGGGACACAAGAATGTTCTTTGGTCAGGATCCCTGTATATCATCCAGATACACTGCTATGACACAGTCCAAAGCAGATGATTGTCCTTATTCTCTCCTGCCTCTGTGTCATCGTGAACAAAAAGGACAGGCAGTGGCCAGATTAGTGCTGAGTTTTATTTGGCAAGTTAGTAAAGTTAATAGTTTATACTTTTCTAAGGTTATTTTGCCCCTCAGCTGAAACACAGGGCCCTTACGTAAAGCATGATGGCTCTATTAGGCAGCATGAAGCTTTGGTCCAGGAAGTTCTTCAGGAAGGTTTTCAGTACCTGGCACAAGATGAGCAACACACAGATATTGTAGGTTAAACAGGAAAGAGCTGTAAGGATGGCAACTGTTGGCAAGTTTTTATGCTGTTCTCAGTCTAACAGAACACTGCTATCCAGATACCAGGAATGTGAGGCTACTAGGGAGAGACATACAGAGGACAACGTGTGTAAGACAACCTTCTAAAGGACAGGAAATGAGCACTCCCCAGGGCTCAACAGGGAGTTCTTGTACTTACATAAGCGCATCTTTTGGTCCAGGCTGAGATCCTGAATCAAATGAACTAAGTCATTTCCAGAGCAGCTGCTGGCAGGAGGAACTCAGCCCTCAGCCTCCTGCTGCTTCTGGTTTATTTTTCAGAAGTTACCCAAGAACATGCTGTAGCTCACGAAAATGTCACCCCCACCAACCACTCTATCATCCAGCTCTTGTTAACAAGTACCCCTTAGAATTGGATTAATTTATATCCAACTTGGTGTCAGTCATGCAAAACCTAATATTTTTGTTCTGTTTTTTACAGTTATATCCACGAATAAAACCTAGACAACGAACCCTTGCTTGAACTCAGTTGTACAACAGTGCAATACCATGCTGGTAACTGGAAACTTAAAACATACACTGGAGCCATCACTTTTGATCATTTCACACAGAGAAATAAAACTATAATATTTAGTTTTAATGGTGCTTTCTCTTGTTAAATGGACAGCATCCACGATTTTCAAGATCTGCAGTTTGTAAATGAGGATCGTTTTTACATGACCCACAACTGCTGAGGAGAGCGATACCTCCACTACCTACAGTGTTGCACCACTATCGTCTGAAGCAGTGATTTAAGTTAAAAGTTCCGTGGTTGGAGCTTTCTTGTGTTCAGTGTTCAGAGGTGTCACCTGTGGGGTGCAGATACGCTGTCCAGTTTGCTCCAACCCCACAGCAACTGTCCCACATCAGGATTTTGGATATTTTGTTTGATACCAGTGAATGTTGAGTTCTTATTACGATCAACTCTTGGGTTCTAGGACACAAGATCTTGACTTACTATGTGCATAATTTAAGTAGTCACCAAAGCTAAATTAAGGCTAGGATTAAGCAGTAACATGCTACAGGCTTACATCCTAGTCTAGACAACCCCAACAAAAGCTTTAACTATAGTCTAGCACCTCATATTATTTGCATTTAGAATTGAGCTAGAGAACTGACAGAACAACAGTATTTGTACACTTCTCAAATCCCCTACACGGTATTTCACATAGTGTTTTATTTTCTTCTTATTCAGCCTACAGCACCAGTGTTATCTCTACTAATGTAAAGGTTCCTCTGCCAGCTACTGGCACTTGTCTGCCCTGGCCAAAGCAGTCAGTACCAAATGTGCAGCAGTTAAAGGATTTGTATGTCTGCATGGATGGAAGTGCAATAGTAGAAAAGGGTGAGAGTCCGGTAAGGGTTATACTGTGTGAGCTGAAGTCTGCCCAAGTCAGTTTAGACTAAAATATGAAGGATGGGATAGAAGTAGGAAGAGGGTTGTGTAGATGCAAAGTCAAGGAGAAGAAAGAAACAAGGTTTAGAGAAGGATTTAAGAAAGGCACTAACTTATTTTATTGTGGTTCCTGGCAGCCTCCAGTTCTTGCCAAGGCAAGTTATGCAATAACCTATTCCAGTACATGGGAGTTTCCAGCAAAAAAACAAAGAGGCACTTCACTGGCATTTTAATTGTACATGATTTTATACATCAGAAGTCTATTTTGAATTTCCATTATGAGTTTTAGCCATATTTCTTGTAATTTTCTCCCATTTAACAGTATGCAATTTGATTAATTCTTCATGTACAAGTTCTGTGTATAATTTATATCTCCATTCCTGCAGTGCTGTAACTTGCTTTTACCACAGGTTAGCATTAACTGTATATATTGTGGTGAAAAGTGAAAGGGTATTATTGTTGAAGAATTTGCTACATGAATGTGATGATTTCAAGAGCCTATGATACACTAATTCAGAGAACGTGTAAATGTGCACAATAAAGTCCTGCTAAGGCATGGCTGCATTCTCCAGTATTTTTATACAGGTAAAACAGCAGGCAAACATGCCTTCCCTCACAGTTGCCATAAAAAGAGCACTCTGAGCTTGTCATGTTCTGCCTGTCACCTCCAGCTTCCTCACTGCCTCCTTCACCAGCTGCACAGACAGGGAGTTGCCAAACAGCGTTTTATACAAGTTCTCCAGTATTCCAGCTGTGATAAATTACTACTTACCTAGAAAAGCTCTTGAGGGGTCCTTCACATACAAGCTGACAGCTCAGCCTCCTGCACTGGTTTACTCAGTCTTTACCAGCATGGGAAGACCAGGGCAGAAAGTCACTTGGCACAGAGTGTGCAGCCAGAGGATTCATCCCAGTGGTTGAGGCAATTATCAATGGTTAGAACTAAACTGAGAGTGCTCTTTATCAAAAGGGGAAGTTTCAGAGAGCAGAGACCACCGTATCCACAAAGTTACACACTGCAAAATTAAGTATGACCTAGGTTTTTTTAAATAAGTGAATTAATTTATTCATATTTATACATTAAACTGTATACAATTTCAGAGAGTATTACAGTTAGATTAACAAAAGCTAGTTACCAAAAAGAAAATACAAAACTAAACATTATTCTGGAAGCTTATTTATATCACAGAAGTGAAGTTTCAAGGTCATGTAAGTCCAGTTTGTGGTATTTGCTGAAATATTTAATGTTTAACAGTAAATGTTAAAAAAAAAAAAAGTGATTTCTATAAAATCATAGCTAAGGCATATTTCATTATTGTACATTGACTTTTAACCATTTGGATAGAGGGAAAAACCTGAGATCTATACCCAAAAGCTGTTCTCTGCAGAAGAGACATATACATTTGTTTGCTTTCTGTAGCAAACAGTATACATAACTGTTACTATGAAAGTTGTGCTGTACAGGGGCTGTAGTGCAGGTCACTTTTATATTAAGTACCAATAAAGGCTTAACAAAATATACAAAGTCTTAAAAGGTGAGGCTGTTTAAAGCAGTAATTGTATACATATTGCACACTATTGTGAATACTCATGGGTCAGAAACATGCTCCCCCTGCATCTGCCAGTTCCTGCATCCTGAACCACGCTGGAATGATAGAGGGTCAAGAACCATGAGTGTTACCAGCCATTAACTAGCAGAGAGCAAGAGGCAAGTCTGTGGAGGCTGGGCTCTGCCCTCAGGTGCCAGCGGTTTGCTGTCCTTACTGGTCCCGGGACTCGTAAAGAAGTTTTGTTGCCTAACACAAAGACAAAACATCACTGTGTTAACAGAACTTAACACCTCATCTCCCTCCTACCCCTTCAAAAATTTCCTTTAAACCCAAGGCTTTAAGTTCTTTATCCATTTTTCTCCATCTAAGGCACTTAACAGTCAGACAGGCACTAGAGTAAGGTTTGAGACTATTCAGGGTTAGTTTAAATGCAGAACCTGTGGTCACAGAATAATTCAGGTAACTTATATTTGTTTTCTCTTTGTCAGAAATGACCATTTCTGATAAAAACTGCCTTGGGAAAAGCTAGATAGAAGTAATGTTTCCAAGATCTTGGTAATCCCTCTAAAACATACAGTAAACAATGTTATGTTCTATAATCCTCATGTCTCCTTACAGTCCCTGCTAGGGGTTTCATTGGTCTCAGACTATAGTATCGAGCAACCTCGTGCACTAGGGATAGAAGTGCTTCCTCTTCCCTTTACATGCTATTAACTGGGACCTCTGAAAGCCTCACACAAAACCAAGCTAAATGACTGTCAAAGGAGACAAAGCACCCCACATAAAGATTTACTTCAGCCTTCTGCAAGTTTTGCCCCCACTGCTTACCTTGTGCATAGCTGCCAGCCAGCTTGCTGACAGCTTCTTATTACAGCTGAAGTCTTCACAAGCTGTAAACTTCATCTGCATTAGCTCCTCTGATCCTGGTACCTTATACTGCAGAATCATACCTATGGCACGAGTATTGCCTCCTGGAAAAAGAAAAAACCTTCAACAGAGACAGGTTCTGGAGCTAAGTAACAGAACAACTTGTAGCTACTGAGTGTGTCTGAAGACACCAGCTTATCACTTAACTGAAAGCCCTGGAAACCTCAGGTGCACCACCAGCAGCTGCAGCAGTGACCATGGTGATACTGCCAGGCCACAGAATGTGTAGACTCAATGTTTAGTTCTCTCTGGCAATCACCGAGGCAGAACTTGTATAAGCCATCAGGTAAAGCCACTAGCTACACACACAGGAAATAACCCTCTTTTTCACTATTACTGTGTCTTCTTTGACACAGACACCAGTTTCACACTGTAGCCTGCAGTCTGTAAACTGAATGACCTGTGTCCAGGTCATTGGACAGACATATCCAGACTGACACCAAAAGGGCTCCCTGCTCGATACAAAGTTTGGCACAGCAATCAAAAATCCCTCCAAGGATGGCAAAGGTTGGGAAAGGTGCTTACACAAGACTAGAAAAAAACAACTGTCAATGTTATTGGCTTCCTGAAGGAAATCTGCTACAAATGACATTGCTCTGGCAACCGTGTGATAGCGACTTGTATCTCTTTTACACTAGCTGCACAGAGGTAAGATAAACCAAAGCCAAAACACAGGAAACAAGCTTTGTTTAGAATACTGCACTTTATTGGCATTATTTCCTGAAGCAGCAGAGCATAAACTAAGCCCCAGGAACAGCACTGCTATACACAGGACAGCATTGCATGAGGGGGCTCCCACAGGCCATTTCTGCAATATCCAAGAAGCCAAACAAAGACAAACTTAATCTAAGTGACCTGATCAAAAGCCCACAAGCAGTTTTCATAAAACTAGCTATTCGCTCCTCTTCTAGGGTAAACTGAAATCCAACTTCTTCACTCACTCCCCTGCATATACCTGGTCAGAATAACAGATTAAAGACCTACTCAGATCCATGGAAATCAAACACCTACAGCCTTGGACAGTTTGCCACTGTCTGGCATTCCAGGACATTACTGATTCAGGCAGAACACACCTTGTAACAACAGGTTTTACTACTTCTAAAGATGTGTAAAAGCACACCATTAACTGTTTATTTAGTGCAGAGGCCTACTGGACAGTGCACAAGGCATTACTCATTTCTGGTATACACAATTCAGCACACCTCTGTTGAAGTGGGTGATGCATAACACTGTGTGCCACAAAAAAATACTATTTCTCAACTTCCCTTCTCCCTTCCAGCGTGGACAATAGCACATGTGGTCTAAAGAAGGCTTTGAGCATTTTAGTTCTCCTCCAAAAAGATACAGAACACTCAGTCTCAGTTTATTAGATGGGAAGGAAAGGTATCTGTCAGATTTGAACACAATTTGTATCAAGTTAAACAGCTATAGATCAAAAAATCAGCACTGCAGATGAGGATTGCTGGGAGGGGACCATGACAACATGCTTAGGTGAGTCATACTCAAAGGTACTGATGATACCTTCAGTTATGTGCTGGCTCTCCAGAAGGCTGGTGTAAGTGCAAGTATCTTTTTCTACCGTCAAGAAGGAAGGCAGGCAGGCAAAAAGATAAAGCAGTCAGCAGAGTAGTGAACAAGGAGTTAGAGGAACATTAACTCAGCAACATATTTGGTTGATCTGAATACCAAGATAAGTTTACTGAAGTAAACATGCTGTACTGACTGAATATTGCACAGAGAGGCTGCCCATTTAGAAAACTCCAGCAGTGACAGAGGTGTTCTAAAGAACAATCATTAAAATTCCTGACTTTGCTTGTTCCCATTTCAGTGAAATCCTATTCAAGTTCATCCCGAAATACTCTAATATCTGGTAAGAGATGAGGCAGTAAGTAGCTGCCCCATGATTCAGATGTTACCAGTTTCATTTGGCCACCCCTTCAGCTCCAATGAAATCAACAAAGCACAGATTAATTCCCACCCACACCCCCTTCCAAGGTTCTCTCACTCGTCACGCAATTGTTTGTACCAGTAGAAGAGAAATCCTATCTGGATCCTGAAATGGAAGGTACCAAAGAATAGCAGTTCCCTCCTATGAGCTTTTGAATCAATAGATCTTTATATTTAGCCAAACGATGACAACCTTTACTCAGGTTTATAAAGGAGTTTTCCTGTATTACAGTAATTTCTCAATTCCCAGGTTATCCCCAAAATCCCAGCAGCCACAAACAGTGTTTCACAGACTGCACTCCATTCTGAGAGCAGCTGTAGCTAGCACACCACAGTTATGGATAACCTGGAAACACACTGTCCAGCTCAAACCATAATTACAACTTCACGTATTTTTTTCTTAATAGTTAATTTGTATTCAAGGAAAAACTTACCCCCAGGAGTAAATCCCTCTGTAAGTATCTGAACAGTTGAAATCTGTATAATTTCAATTTCATAATGGCTGTCTCCATCCAAAACCAGATACCTACATAGCAGAAGAAATTTTTTTAAAAAAAGGTATTTTTTTCCTATAAAATCCAAATCCTATAAAGTCCAAATCAAAGGAAAAAAATAACCTGGGGGGGGGAGAGAAATCAAGCAGGAAAAAAAACACTTTTCATTGAAGTTCTTTGCTGAAAGGAATTCAAACCCAAACCACAGACCTGCAGTTCAGTTTGCCATAAGACCCTTTCAAAATATTAAAGGTATTCTTCCAAAGTTCTGGGGCAAGAAGAGAACAGAGTCTAAAGTGTTGTAGCCAACAGGCTGACCTGTAATGGGTAACAGGCGTGGCTGTCATCTCAACAATACAGAGCACTGTTAGAATCATCCTGAAACAAGCTTTTTTCGGTGGCTACAGCTTCTCCCCTGTAACGGCCTCTTATGATCACTCTTCTAGCCAGCAAAACCACTGTCCAGTGGCACCAAGAGACATCATCGGCAAGTGAAGCTCCACTACTCCCTGGCATTCTGATCCACACTGCTAGTAAATTAAAACTCACGAAAGTTGTATCTATCCCTTCAGTCTGACTACTCTCTCCAATATCTTTGCAGCACATTACTTGTATTTTGCTCAGGTTACTGGATAATAACATAGCTGTATATTATATATATATATATATATATTGCTGTGCAGTAATAATGTAGTTTACAAGTGCAATTTCTATCAACCTTTCTTACCTCTGATTGTTGGAAAGTCGACAAACCATGAGCTCAGATTTTTCAGATGTTCCCAGAGTTACAAAGAATGAAGCACCTGGAATGAAATGTTTTAGTATTCTAAGAGGGAGCTGAGGAAGGATCATTCAAGTATCAGAAATGATAACTCATATTTCCTTACTGCACCTCATACACGGGAGTGGGTGAATTAAGAGACTAATTGAAACATTGAACTGATTACCATCAGGAGAACACGCGAGGATAAAAAGCTGATCTTTAATTACCGTGTTGTGAATCACAGGACCTTCCACAATTGCAATGTCCTTTCTCCCACATGTTGTGGAAATACAGATGATACCCAAGATGCATCTTTTAAAATGAGAACAGATTTGGAGATGGCAATCAGGCCACTAAGGCCCCTCCCTTGTCACCATAACGTAAACTATTGTTTCAGTACTCAAAAAAAACCCAACCTGCCAGAAGAATCTAACAGCAGGATGTGACCTTCAGCACTGTGCTTAATAAATAGTGAGACATCTCTTTTTCATTAGCGAAGGCTAGCTCACTCCTACTCTAAGGTCAACGAACTTCATGTTATGTTTCTTCCTGCTCAGAAGAGCCCCTTCGGGACCAGGAGTCATCTTAGCTACATTAGTGAAGTGAATCACAGTGTAAAATAAAGCAGACTACACACCTAACCACTTTATTTCCTCCATGCCTCATGCTCCCTGGATTACCTAATCCCAGTACTGCTGGTCTGGGATATGAAAAAAATAACAACATAGAGCCCTGCCAAACCATCTGCAATCCATCTCCATAATGTGAACCATGCAGCCCAAGGGGCTTCACCTGGCCATTTCACAATTTTACTCAGTCCCACTGACCCCTCAGCATGCTGCTGAAACGAGACAGCAAAACAGCAATGGCAAAGCTGTAGAGGACATCACAATCACCATCTCTGATTGATATCTGTGGCTCCACACTAGAATCATAAATAGTTTGGGTTGGGAGGGATCTTCAAAGGTCATCTGGTCCAACTCCTCTGCAGTGAGCCCGGACATCTTCAACTAAATCAAACTGATCCTAAGTCAGGAACAACTTCAATTGCATAACACAAATGCAAGCAGGATAAGCTTTAAGAGACGTCTTCAGTTTAAAACACACTATTGTTAAGAGTCATCTACAGCCTCATCTGCAAAACAGAGCTAAGAATGACTTGTGTGTCACAGGGATGAACATTCTCCTCTCTACACATAGCCTCTCCCTAGGAACATTCATGCTATCAACAAGTATGTGGCTTTAGCTACTGACTGTAGACACCAGCATCACACTGAGAGCCCATCAAAAGCCACTGAACAATCACACAATGTTTTAAAAACCAAAGACTCAGCTTTCTTAATGTAACCAGAACATGAATTGCTGTACTGCATGTAGTTTTAATGCTATGCAAAACTGGCCACTCATGTTTTGCCCTCAACCACAGCTGTAGGCCACGGACAAGATCAAAGCTCAGAGACGAAGCCTGAAACAAGCATTGTATCTTGTTAGAAAATACTAAAATAATCCATATTGTGAAGTATTTTCCATCCTTATTTAATGTTAACAGGAAGGTGGCTACAGGATTCATTACTTTAAGAAATGTGCCAACTGCACACGTGTTCTCAGAGGCACTGAAAAATCCTTTGTCTTTAGTTAAATCTTTGTAAATACTGCCTAAAAAGTGCAAACTTCCTTCTAAATAAACTGAGAACACAGAATTATTAATTGGCAAATGAGAAGCATGACAACAAATGCCAGAGAAGGACTCTTCATCAGGGACTGTAGCAACAGGACAAGAGGTAATGGGTTTAAACAAGGGAAGTTCAGGTTAGACATAAGGAAGCTTTTCCTGTAAGGATGGTGAGGCACTGGAATGGGTTGCCCAAAGAAGTGGTAAATGCTCCATCCCTGGCAGTTTTCAAAGCCAGGTCAGACAGAGCCTTGGGCAACACAGTTTAGTGCAAAGTGTCCCTGCCCATGTCAAGGGGTTGGAACTGGACGATTTTAAGGTCCTTTCCAACCCTGTTCTATGATTCTACGAAAACAGTAGTTAAAGGAGACAAAACCACAGCTTATTTGACAAGAGGTATTACTCCTCCTGTTGATCAGTTTTAACACAGCATTCGAACAAATACAAATGAGATCAAACCAGCACATATATGCAGTCCATCCTTACCATTCATAAGTACTTTAAGCTGCTTGTCATAAAACTCTGTTTCTTTCTGAGAGATGAGGGCACATTCAGCACACTGGCGCACAGGGTCCACAAAGCACATGCGAGGCAGAGGCACTTTTTTACTGCAGCACTTGTCACAGAAACACTTCCCACATCTTCGACAGTGGTGCTAAGCACGAGGGGACAATTTGGTTAGCACAAATGTACAGCGGAAACTAATAGGGAATAATCTGAGAAAGTTACTACTTTAATTATCCCCCTCCTCAAGAAACAGAACAGTTTCTCATGTGTGAAACATACCAGTTGAGGGATAGGTAAAGGAAATTCAATTGCTACAAGGGTAGGAAGAAATCCCTGAAGACTGAACACAAAGAACTGAGTACAGTATGAACAGCAGCAATACAAGCCTTTGCTGGCACTCTTTAAACATGCTTCTGGAGCAGACCAGGCAAGACACTGTAATGGCCTCTCCACTGTCTAGTAAATCCTTCACCCTACTGTCAATAAACACACAAGAAAAGAGTGGTTTCTAGGTCCCTTCACACTTCCAAGCAAAATGACACTTCAACTGGCATTGCTACTCTTTCCCTTAAAACTTATTCTGAATCTTTTCCCATGGAAAAAGATGGAAATCTTCATACTTAAACCCTAAAGCTATTTCTCTATCAGAAATATCAGGAAGCACAGTTCAAATGTAATGAAGTTGCAAAATCAGAACTAGTATTGCTATGAGTTTCACAACTACCGAATCTGCAACAAGTGGCTTGTGCTCCAAATCACTACTGGGGTGTGACAGTCCCAGCAGGTCTTCCTGCTGCAAGTTCTCATGTCAGAACACGTATTCCCAGGCAAGCAGGAACTGATGTGTGGTGCAAAGAGACTTAGCACAGTTTGATACAAGGAACTGATACACTGCAGTGCTGCTCAAGTGTTAAGCTTTCCTTCCAAATATTGTGCAAAATTCTCTGCAGTAACTATTTCCCAGGGCTTCATTTACTCCCCACAATAAAACACAGCAGCCTCATGAATTAGCGCTTCTAAACCAAAACACTCAAACCAGCCACCCACCATGCTCTTAACCCATCCAGCTAAAAGGTAAAACAAGAACTAGGAGAAAGTGTGTTCTATGATTGAAGGGAAGTAGAGAGTAGACCTCCTTCCTGGTATCCAGTGACAGGACACATGGGAATGCTTCAAAGCTGCTATGGGGAGGTTTAGATTGGGCATTAGGAAGAACTTCAATACCCTGGTATATGGTGGTCAAACACTGTAACAGGCTTCCTAAAGAGGTGTGCAATGCCCCAAGCCCATCAGTGTTTGAGGCAGCTGGACAATGCCCTTAATAACATGTACAGTACATGACTGTAACTCAGTGAGCCCTGATGTGATCAGGCAGTTGGGCTAGATAATCACTGTCTCTTCCAACTGAAATATTGTGTTCTATTCTATTACTAGGATCACTGACTGACACCCTGCTGCTCTGCAGGCCTCCTGAAAATTTTCACCTATCTGATATAACATACTGGTATGTCTGGTGGCATTCATGCACACCAGAATAATTCTACACTGACCTGCTCACTTTTATGTAATGAGCATAATTTAACATCAGTGTTTTCTCTTCATACAGTGTGCCTGATTATGGCTCACAGCAATCAAGGGTGTTTACACTTTAATTAGAAATTCCCTTTTCCAAACCCAAGATAAATCCTCTTTTGTAACAGAAAGAGGATTTGTGTTTTGCTTTTGTGCATCTTAACAATATGGTTCTTTAATGTAAAATTATAACTCATTACTATTACTATTGAAAACAGCTTTGCTTACATTTCCACACCTGAATTAGTCGATTTGTTTCCTATGTCAGTACTGATGGTAGCAGCCAACTCCAGCTGCCTCCTCTGAATGTAAATCCTGCAGGTACCCAGTAATTTGGGAAAACTCTACATAGGTGTTACACATTGAGCAGAGAGAATAATTTCAAAGAAACAGAATTAAACCAAAAAGGACCTTGACTCAGAAAAGGCAGAACAGAAAGAAAAACTACTTTAAGTTACATTAGACTTTGCATGCTCTTCTTTTGATTTCAAAGGTAGAAGATTTCAGTATAAGTCCACACTAGTATTTTGCCACAGTTAATGCTTTACATTTCATTGATTTCTCTTACCTTTCTAGTTATGAAGTCAAATTTTGTATCACACTGCATACATCTTGGGCACTAGAAAACAGTAGAAATTAAAATTAATCTACAAGATTTCTAAACCTTCAACCCTACCACCACATACAAAGACTGAGCTTTGTATTTTGCCCTAAAAAGAAACACCAACAAATTTCCGTCCTTTATCTTTTCACCAGGGATGGCTTTCATTTAATTTCAATGTAGTAATATAATGTCATCCTTTTTCGTAAGACAAAATAAAGCTGCCAAACTCATTCCAAAACTCCACTTCAGAAATACTTATGTTTAGTTACATCTGGCTATCCAAACAGCCATATACTGCACAGTCAACTGGTTTTATATAAGCTATCATCCTCACTGTATTATGCTGCAATGCTCTGTTGACTCTCTAAAACACTGTTCACGTATTTTAATGCTCACAATACTTGGACATTTTTGAAACACGCTAGGAGATAATCTGGTTTTCTTCCAAGCTACTAAGGCTTAATTTTATTCCAGCTACAAAATGTCACTTCCTGAAATATCTTCTTTCCTAAAACAAGCTTACACCCACACACTCCTCCCAAAAGAAAAGCCAGAAATAACCGAAGACGTTTGTCTCTCTCAATGGAAGTTCCATCTCTCACAACTAAGCAGTGTCAGGGGCAACAGTTTTGGTTTTCTAAGCTAGTAGGAGTGACAATTTAAGTTTTCTGTATAGAAACTCACCTATCAAAGGGCTGGTACTCAGCCATCAAATCACTGGATATTCACCAAGATCTTCCATATTTTATTCACCATAACAAAATGCTCTCTCCAGGGCTTATAATTCAATTATTACAAGATTTATTTGCAAATATTAATACAAAATTATGCCCAAGGTCTAAATCAGGAAAACATGGTGTGATCCTGTAGTAAATTTTATACCTTTTGAAACTGAACTCCTCAAACCAGACCATCTCAGGCTACAGCAGAATGTCATCTTAAAAACATGCCCTCAGCTCAGCAGGTGCTATTTGCTGAGCACACAGTAATCACTCTTTGCCTTTCATTAATATATTTCAATACTTTACCTTCTATTAACTCTTTCAGGTTACAAGTGGTTTTGTCATCTATTTCAGGGACTTTTGCTTCAGCAGATTCCCAATCACCGTCACAAGTTTAACAACTATGGCCAAGAAAATATCTCAGCAACTAAACTAAAATTCTCTAGAAACCTTCTGTATTCTTTTGAAGACTTATTAATTTGAAATAGTTTAGATCAAGTGTTCTGATGTCTAAACAGAAGTTTAACACATTAGAGTAACTGCGGTCACCATAATGGAACACAACGGTGCTTATCACTGCTGGCAATGCTTATTATATTATCTGTTTCTAAATCATAGAATCATAGAATAGCTAGGGTTGGAAAGGACCTTAAGATCATCTAGTTCCAACCCCCCTGCCGTGGGCAGGGACACCTTACTCTAAATCATATCACGCAAGGCTTCATCCAACCTGTTCTTGAACACTGCCAGGGATGGGGCATTCACAACCTCCCTGGGCAACCTATTCCCCTTCAGATACTGGAAGGCTGCTATGAGGTCTCCACGCAGCCTTCTCCTCTCCAGGCTGAACAGCCCCAACTTCTCAGCCTGTCTTCATATGGGAGGTGCTCCAGTCCCCTGATCATCCTCGTGGCCCTCCTCTGGACTTGTTCCAACAGTTCCATGTCCTTTTTAAGTTGAGGACACCAGAACTGCACACAATACTCCAGGTGAGGTCTCACCAGAGTAGAGGGGCAGGATCACCTCCTTCAACCTAATCAAAAGAAATGTGTTCCTGTATTGTTTCAAATAATGTACTAGATTAAGGCATCCAGACACCTCTTTTCACAATGGCTGCAGAAAAGCTTATTCGAACATTCACTGATGAATAACCTTCAGCATAAAGCAACTTCAGCATTCACCAGGTTTCATCTCTGTAACAAGTAGTACTCTACAGCCAATAACCATATTTTACTCTACACTCATCTTGATATAGTGTTTTAATTTTTGACATTTGTAGCTTAATAGCTTGTCCGGGAGCTAGACCTGGCTGCTGCTGCTGTTCAGGAATTAGAAGGCACAAGCTATCTACTGGGAAAAGGAGGGTGGGTTAAATAGCTTTTCTAAATACTACCCTAAATAGATTTCATACACAATGTTATTATAAACATACAAGTTGCTTTTCAGGAAGAACCAAAGTTATCCACCCTCTCATTTAATACAAACTCTATAGAAAAATATTTCTGAATTCAAGACCTATCATGATAACACTGCCTGATATTTAATGCGGGCATAAATAAATTGTAAGTCAAATGGCATATGGCAGCAGGCACAGGATAATGGGATTTTCCTACAAAACGTTCTAATACAAGTTGGCTGATACACTGTTCTTTCAGTGTTTTATGTAAAAAGAATAAAGTGAACCATTCGCATAATATCAACTTCTATTTTGCCTGGGAAGAGATCTCTATGGAAGAAAATCTGGAAAGGTGAATTCTTCCATCCATATGCTGACATAATTAGAGAGTGCACAAGTTCCAAATTAAGCTTTATTGCTTGACAAGTTTCTTATCACATCCACAGAGAAGGAAGCACAATGTCCAAGTTACTTTTCATGTTTCAAGATACAGGCTTTTTAAAACCAGCATAAATATGAGGGTTTTGTCAAGTGAAAACAAAAAGATACGAAAGAAGAAATGAAATAAAAATGCACATCACAAGTATATTCATTGACATATCATCAACATACCACTAATACTGGTATCGGATTACTTCATATAGCAAGAGAAAAGTGGAAGAACATCTAACAGGTGTTGGATCTTGGTATTAATTTGAACTGAGAGCTAATTCATTACAAAGAGAGTGGAACTTCTCACACATTTGCTGAAGTGTGATGACAAATTTGCATAATCCCCTGGATCCAGCCAGAGGTGAGAATGCTGTAGATGGACGAGAAGCTCTAGTTACACTTCACATGCTTTATTTGCATATTCAATAACAAAGCAACTCAAGAAGGGATGCAAGGTAACACCTGGTTGAGCTTGTTAACACAGTGAACTTTTGCAAATGTAAAAGTTCACAAGCTCATCACCTTCTAATCCACCTGACCAAAACAGCTGATGCCAGAGTGAAAAACACCAAATACAAGCATATGGCTGATACAATTCCCAGTCCTTTCTGACACTACAAATGCACAGGGCCAGCTCACTGTCTGAGCTATACAAGTTTGCCAGCAGTCCAAGGCAGCTCTGTCAAACAACCAGTGCCAATTCCTGGAGCCTGAGCCAACACAGGCCCCAGCTACACAGAGCTCACCTCCCTCCTGCAGTGACAGAGGAGCCCTGGGGACTGACTTTCACCACATCTGTAAGCTCCTTTCACACATTCCAGGTCTGAGCCACTCAGTGCTTCCCAGCAACATGCAGATGTGGTGCACAGCTGGGTGTCACGAGGTTTTGCTACTTCTGCGTTCAAGCATACATACTACTCAATTTCTAGTCCAAGATTTGCTTAATAGAAACATTATCAGTTGAGCTCTGCTGGTGATTAACAAAAGTTCTGGTAAGACAAGGCACATGCAGTGACCAACATATGTCTCAAACTTAATGATGCTCAGCACAAATTTTCATAGTATTATCTACCTCAACTCATTATTTATATTATAGATAAGGCTACCAAAATAGAAAGCCTCCTGTAGTCCTGCTTTGATCTCACACTCCAAACTCCTCAAAATAACTGATACTTTAAGCCAGTATAACCTTATGACATAAAAGTTAAAAGCTGAAGGATATTTCAATATTATGCAAGTCTCACAAAACTACCAACTGCCATAATTTTTAGGTGGTGTTACTTTTAGAAAAAATAAGCCAGTAGACTCTTTCTGCATAAGAAAAGCTAGTGACTTTGTGAGTGTTACAGCAGAAGGCTGCGCATTGGAAAAGTGACCTCCACATTTGCTAATACCAGTCTCTTGTCTTGGACTAAGAAGACGGGTTTTTTAATTACATCTGACAGGGTAACAGAACAAGTGTTCTGGCTGAATTCATTATCTACATAACACTGCCACTTTAAATTTGACTTCATTAATAAATACACGGCCTTTATAAGCTTCCCTGTATACCCCATACCTGTTCTAGTTAAGGAAGAAGTTGGTAACATATTTGGTAATCATTAATCAAAGGGATGTCAGAACTTCAATACAGTTTAAGAAATCTAGTGAAATAACTCCTTACAAAGTACCAATAATGCATGATTAATAATATGGATTAACAAACACATTTAAATTAACCATTTAAATTATTAATAATATGGATTAACAAATGCATCTAAATTTAATAATTTAAATGATTAATAGTATGGATTAACAAATTCATTTACACATGCATATAAATGCTAATTCCTCTCAACAGCAAATGTCATGAAGTCTGAGGCAAATGCTCAGTCTCACATCAACACCATCAACCTACTGACAACAGACTACAGGGGGGAAAGGTCAGGCTTACAGAGTATGAATACCTGCAGTAAAACTGTAACATCATATTCAAAAAAACAACAAACAACAGACTTATACATTCAAAATATACAGACAAATGTATCTAACTAGTTTAAATAAACCCCAACACAATCCTCAAACAACCTCTAGTTGAATTAAGATGGCATTACGGATTAGACTGAGCTAGAAGTACTTTGGGTGTTTCTTTTTTAATGAAAATAGTCTGCCATAATCAAGGACTACTGAAATACAAAACTACACTTCAGAAGGTCAGGGAGAGAAGTAATTTTAATTTAACTGTTGCACAAGTTATAGTTACTGATGCTGTTGCTGCCAGGAATCAGGTTTCTGGGTAGCCCAGGTGAGTGAGTGCACACAGGTGCAAATCACCAACACATCAAAAGCAGACGCCACACAATGCAAAGGGAAATCACTTGCAGGATAACTGCTCAGACTTTGCTACAAACTGATAAATACACACCCCATCTGCAACACACCCAGTGCACCACACACCACATGTGGTGCTGGCTGGCTTCAGATACCTTCTAATGAATCTCGGCTCTGGACACTGACATTTTTGTCTTACCTACACTTATGAGACAAGAGGACCAGTGATGATACGGAGGGGTTTTGTAATTCTCTAAGTATGGAGAAAAATAACTCAGAAAAACACCCACAAAATATTTTAGCAGACTGCTTGTTTAAATAAGTTGAAAAAGTCACTTTACAAAACAGGGTTAATTTGGACAAAACTAGCAAGTGACTCACTAGCCACACACCTTGTGCCAGTAAAGGTTAGTCTGAGCTGCAGAAGCTGTGCCAGCAATGCGGATTTCCAGAGTTACTACTTTTACACAGAACTTTTCACTTCCACAGATACCACCTAGGGAAGAAACTTTCTTCCTCATTCCTAACCAGGAAGGACATAGCGCTCCCACGCAGAACAGACCAACCATGTCAGTATCTGGCAAAGAACAGCTCTGTACAACAGCTCCCTGCTTAAATTCATATTGGCCCACCTAAAATCTTAATTCCAGTCACATTTAAACTCACTCGCATGCATCCACACCACAGAACACTGGCAATAAAGAAACGACTGACTCTAAAGTTGTATTAACATCTAGCTATAGGGGCCAGTAGCAAATAATGCATGAGACATGAAGTTTAATACAACGTCATGATCACATAGCTTACTTGGAAAGTTGATTGAAACAATCTATGCTATTCAATACTCTTTAAGGCTACAAACATTCACACAGGGAGCCAAAGGGGCTGCTCTTCGCTCTACTGCCTTATCACTTTGCAACATTCTTTTTTAAATCAACACGGTCTTCAGAATTAGATTTATAGGGATTTAAAGAGAATACTTCACTAAACATCAATGCTCACAGCACTTTTAACTCGTTCAGTTCCACACTCATTTTTGTGAGAGGGCGCACATTCCCGGAGAACGAGCGACAGCCCTGTCCTTTCAGTCCGTTGATCTATGCGAAACAAAACCGCTGTGATTCACATCCACCATCCCGACCCGCTACCTGGCGAAACGAGGCTGCCCGCCACTCATCGGCCCCCGGGCGGGCCCCCGCCACCCGACAGGTAGCGACGGCGGGGGGACGGCAGGGACGCGACAGAAGAGGGAAGAAGCGCCATCTCAACGCTCGATCGCCGGCCAGGCGAGTCGTGTCCCGGCTCTCTACAGGGCAGCGGTCCCTGAGGCGGCGAGGGCCCCGCGGACAACGGGCCGACGATTCGGGCGCGCAGAGAAGCCCCGCACCCCTAGGGAAGGGAAGAGCGGCGCCCCCGCCCCTACCGATACCTCCTTGTCAGGCACCCAGGGCGGCTCGTCCAGGCCGAAGGGGCTGCGGGCAGAGCGGTGCTCGGGCACCATGCGCAGCCCACTGGGCGACCGCACCAGCTTCTTGGCATCGCGGGCCTCACAACCCGACATCTTCCCTCCAACCCCGCCACCACTCCGCCAAGCAAGGGGCCGCCAGGCTCCGCCCACTCTCTCCAGACACCCAATAAAACGCTGCCTCTGGACTTCCTAGCCAATCCCCTGTTGCTTGGGATTTAAGATAGGCGTGTTATTCCTTCCACACCCCTTTAGGTGCTCGGAGCGCATGCGCAACTGGAATCGCCAGCCCCACAACCCGGAAGGGAAGGGCATGCGCGCCGCAGTCGCGCCTCGTGTTCCGTGTCGGGGGAAGCGTGATAGCCAATCAGCGATAGTGACGGCCAAACAGCGCATGGCTGCAGCTGCGGCTTTGGGGAGTTTTGATTGGCCTGTGTCCAGTGACGTCACAGGCACGCTGGGGCTACGGTTGGTGCTGCGCTGCCTGCCCGCCGCGGCCCTCACTGCACTCCCCTCCCCTCCCCTCCCCTCCCCTCTGTCCCGTTCGCCTTTCCCCGTGTCTGGGCTGTGGCAGATCCGAGCGGCCTCCGCCGCGCCTCGTCCGTGGGAGCCGCCTGACTTCTCCGCGACTTGTTTCTGCTGATTTCTCTTTTAGGGCCTCAAACGGTGGCCGCCCTGGCGCGGCTTCGTGTGCCCAGGGTGTGCAAAATGGGTTGGAACCCATCCTGTCAGAGGTCACTGTAATCATGATTGACATCAGTAAGTTTTGACTTCTAGCTCTTGTCAGAATGCTGCTTTACAGAGGTGTTGCTTAAAAATAACTTTCTTTTCCTGTATTTGTTCTGCCGTCAGGATCCACGGCAAACTCTCCTCCATGTTAAAAAAGGGATTGTTCATTAAGTCGCATATTCTTACCTAACTCCCTTGGGTCTGCCGCAAGCCTTCATGGCGATGATCTGAATAATAGCAGCAAACCTCTTCCAGGCAACTCTAGTGCTAAGCTATTGTGTTTCAGATCAAAGTATTAAAAAGTGTTTAATGTTGTTTCAAGAAACAAACTGATTTTAATGTTCTAATGCTAAATTTGCTATTCATTAATAAATATATGTTTGACTAACCAATGTATGAATAGTCCTGGATCATCGTAAATTGCACATGCATAAGATTTATTTTCTATTTGAAAATTAAAAACTGATGTAAAAAGTGGTTGGATAGAAATGATTGTCCAGAGTATTTGTGAGCTTTGTTCAATCCAGAGCAAAAGCACTATGCAGAATTACAAGCCATTGTAAGCCATTACAAGTGACTAGTAGCTCTTAACAGCAGTATTACTGGTTGAACTCTTTAACAGGGTATATATGTCAACAGCTGTCTGAGAAGACTTCTGCCAATGTGCTGAATAACTATTTTTCTAAACTAACTGATAAATGTATCATCAAAAAGTAAGAATGTATCCTAGAGACTTTTGAATGATGCTTACTTTTCTTGTTGCATGTATATCTGATAAAAGCCACTTTAATTACAGATGATTGCATGATGCACTGTTCATCCAGGTGCTATATCAGAAAATGGATTGGGACCAGTTTGACTTGAACCCTAAAGTAATTGCTGCCCTTAAGAAAGGTAACTTATTTTGCCAGTGTCTCACTAATAGATCTGTCAGCAAAGTGTCTTTCTTCTGTGGGTATAAGTATATAGATGTACATTAGCATTTTAGAACTGTAATTGTTTCATAAGCAAGTTTTTTGAGTAACTTGAAATGATGGCTTTTGCCCGTGCTCCAATAATAATTTTCCAAACAATTTTATAGCATGTGTTGGTGCAGTCAAAGTAAGTGTTGCCTGCCCAGCTTACAAGAATGCAGGGTAGACAAACTTAAGTAAATGAGTAATAGGAAGTGGGAAGACTTACTTTTGTGCATAAAACTGTAATCTGCCCCAAAGTATTTATAAAAATTCTTCTAATTTCAGCTGACATAAAATCAATAAAGGAGATTTTAAATCTTTCTGGAGCAGACTTGCAACGATTGATGAAACTGTCCAGTGCAGATATACAGTGCTTATTGAAAACGGTCTCTCACATGCTAAGGAGAAACAGTATGCTTACAGGTAGTACAGTCAATACAAAACCCCCTGTTCTATTTAAGTCTTAAAATACCTCTCACTGAGAGCAAATACGGTTTTGGCTCCTCATTGACTCAGTAATGCAAGTCTGAAAATGAAAAGGCAAGTGTTTCTATAATGCTGTGGTGAATTACTTAACTATGCAAAGGACAGCTCCTCTTAGAGACCTTAAAGGTACATGGAAGTGGGTGGGTGTCATTCTTCAAGATCAAGCCTGCTTGAAACAGGACAAAATAATTCTCCAGTCTGAAAAACTTGATTAAAGGAACAAAACATTTTTCTTTCTCACTCTCTCTCCCCCTCTTGCAATTTTTCTTTTGGACTAAGACTTGTTGAAAAACTTACATTTTAAAAAACTACATAAACTGATTTGATATAAACATCTCATTCCAAAATAAGCAGGACCTAGTAGCTCCTCCTGTACAAATGCGTCATAGCAGCTCTGTATTAAAATGTATTTTTTGATGTGCATATGTCTTCAGGCTTTGGCCAGGTGCCTGCTACACTGTTTCATAGTCTGCTATAGCTTTCCATTTAGCGTAATTGTGCTTGAACCTTGCTGGCAGTATTTTCTGAGGCTATAGCTTCCCACAGAGCCTCTTTGGAGGCAGAGAAAGGAAAAAAGCTTTGAGAGGTGGAAAGGGCTCAGTGTAAACTCTCAGTTTTTGAGCAGGCATTTGGTTAGTAGGGCCTATGGGGAAAGGGAGGTGGAAAGAAGAGGCTGACTCAGAAAAATTCCCATCAACAAAGCAAGCATCTCTTACAGGCATACATCTGGTATAAAGCTTCTATTTTGTATCATTGCATGTTGGAAAGGTACCGAATGAAACTCCTCTTTTTTTTTTTTGTCCCTTTTTAATATTAAAAAAAAACAACAAAACCTCAAACCCTGCAGCACTTCAGCTCTACCAAGATAAAGATCATCACACCTCTCAGCACCAGAAGCTGAGCCTTGGATGTTCAGTACTAGATAACTTGTTAAAAGGTGGCATTCCCTTAGTGGGAATCACAGAAGTTGCCGGGGAAAGTTCTGCTGGGAAGACTCAGATTAGCTTACAGCTGTGCCTTTGTGTGCAGTATCCTTACAAATATGGTGGATTAGAGTCTGGTAAGTACCGAAATGTAAGTACTGATTAATTTGGCGTTTTGAGGAAATACTGTCTTTAAGAACATCATAGAATCGTAGAATGGTTTGGGTTGAAAAGGAACTTAAGATCACCTAGTTCCAACCCCCTGCCATAGGCAGGGACACCTTCCAGTACGCCAGGTTACTCAAAGCCCCATCCACCCTGGCCTTGAACACTGCCAGGGATGAGGCATCCACAGCTTCTCTGGGCAACCTGTGCCAGGGTCTCACCACCCTCACAAGGAAGAATTTTTATTTAATGTCTAATCTCCCCTGTCAGCTTAAAGCCACCAGTGCACTGAAGTAGATGCACATAATTCAGTGATGTCTTACCCTTACAGCTTTAGTAGTAAGCTAGTTAGTTATTAATTGTCATAGAAAGAAAAGTATGCTCTGTACATGCCCAGCATCACAGCATAACTTAATACAAAATTACTATTGGCTGTTATTTGCCTGCCTGCTGCTGTGGTTAAACTAGAATATATGAAAAGCATTGCTGTTGTAAGTAGTTACTGACTCCTCAGGTATCAACCACAGCAAAACAGCTTGTCTGATAATTTTCCACAGATGCCTCTGGTATGTGTTATACCCAAGTTGAATTTCAAAGAGTATTTAGTTTGATAACTATAATTACAGGGATTTACAGAGTAAAACTGATGGAAATATAATTGAGGACAGTTAATGTTGTTTTGTGTGGCCTTGCCAAAGTATACAGGTTTGTTCTTTGAGTATCAGTTTTTGACTGTCTGTCACATTAATCTAACTCCTAGTATTTACTGGGTGTTTTCTAGCGTTCTGTGCTGTGTTAGAAAGGAAGGAAACTTCTGTCACTTCTAAGAATTTGGTGTCCTGGTAATTTGCCTTAGGTGCGTTTTGGCTGTGATCTTGTTCTTCCTTCTATGCAGCACTGGCTTTATTTTGGCAGCTCAGTTGTTTGTTGTGGGGATACTTAATTATTTCTAGTACTATATCCACCCATATGGAAAAGTCATGGAATGTCCAAATGAAAATCTTGCTTAAAGGGCTGTAATTAGCCTGTGGCTTACGTTACTTTGTTTCAATTTACATCATTAGTCAGAGCAGAAGCATATCTTTGGTTTGATTCCTTGGTGTGTTGCTGGTAACTGCTGCAAATAGTTTGAATGTATATACATTTGATTTGTGCCTCAACACTGGTACTGATTTATGTTGAAACAAACCAGAACAGAGCACAGACGATGCCCAACAACCTTATAACACTCTTGTCTCTTGTGCCAGACCTTGTAGGGCTACAAAATGGCAAGTCTTTTCATTAACTGTGTTTGAAGATGGTTCTTGTTTCTTACGCATCTTGTACTTGGTGCTAATAGGATGGCTTTGTTCTGTGTGTGTCCCACATCTACCCAATCCTAAGTGTCTCATGGAAAATAGGCTAGAATGGCCTGGCCATCATATCAGTGCTTCTGTGAGAGAACCAGAGTGTTTTGGAAGGGCTGAGAGGACAGAATGTTTGAGGATCATGAAGGTGTAGAAGATGGAAATACCCTGCTGCTGGAGTTGGACAGCTAAGGGAGTGGTAGAATCCTAATTCTTACAATTCTTTACTCTCAGACTGATATCTTAGAATCATAGAACAGTTAGGGTCGGAAAGGACCTTAAGATCATCTAGTTCCAAACCCCCTACCATGGGTAGGGTCACCTCACACTAAACCACCTCACACTAAACCATCTCACCCAAGGCTCAGTCCAGCCTGGCCTTGAACACCGCCAAAGATGGAGCATTCACAACCTCCCTGGGCAACCCATTCCAGTGCCTCATCACCCTTACAGTAAAGAATTTCTTCCTTATATCCAATCTAAACTTCCCCTGTTAAAGTTTTAACCCATTACTCCTTCTCCTATCACTACGCTCCCTAATGAATAGTCCATCCGCAGCATCCCTGTAGCACCCCCCTTCAGATACTGGAAGGCTGCTATGAGGTCTCCATGCAGCCTTCTCTTCTCCAGGCTGAACAGCCCCAACTTCCTCAGCCTGTCTTCATACTGGAGGTGCTCCAGTCCCCTGATCATCCTCGTGGCCCTTCTCTGGACTTGTTCCAACAGTTCCATGTCCTTTTTATGTTGAGGACACCAGAACTGCACACAGTACTCCAGGGGAGGTCTCACAAGAGCAGAGTAGAGGGGCAGGATCACCTCCTTCGACCTGCTGGTCACGCTCCTTTTGATGCAGCCCAGGATACGGTTGGCTTTCTGGGCTGTGAGCACACACTGCTGGCTCATGTTCATTTTCTCATCAACCAACACCCCTAAGTCCTTCTCCTCAGGGCTGCTCTGAATCTCTTCTCTGCCCAACCTGTAGCTGTGCCTGGGGTTGCTCTGACCCAGGTGTAGGACCTTGCACTTGTCATGGTTAAACTTCATGAGGCTGGCATCAGCCCACCTCACAAGCATGTCAAGGTCCCTCTGGATGGCATTCCTTCCCTCCAGCGTATCAACCGAACCACACAGCTTGGTGTCATCGGCAAACTTGCTGAGGGCGCACTCAATCCCACTGTCCATGTCAGCGACAAAGATGTTGAACAAGACCAGTCCCAACACCGATCCCTGAGGGACACCACTTGTTACTGGTCCCCGGCCGGACATTGAGCCATTGACCACAACTCTTTATGTGTGGCCATCCATCCACCGAGTGGTCCATCCATCAAATCGATGTCTCTCCAATTTAGAGACAAGGATGTCGTGTGGGACAGTGTCGAATGCTTTGCACAAGTCCAGGTAGATAACATCAACTGCTCTACCCCTGTCCATCAGTTCTGTAGCCCCATCATAGAAGGCCACCAAATTGGTCAGGCAGGATTTCCCCTTAGTGAAGCCATGCTGGCTGTCACCAAGCACCTTGTTGATTTTCATGTGCCTTAGCATGCCTTCCAGGAGAATGTGCTCCAAGATTTTGCCAGGCACAGAGGTGAGACTGACTGGTCTGTAATTCCCCGGGTCATCCATTTTCCCCTTCTTGAAAATGGGGGTTATATTTCCCTTTTTCCAGTCATCAGGAACTTAACCTGACTGCCATGATTTTTCAAATATGATGGCCAATGGGTTAGCAACTTCATTCACCAGCTCCTTCAGGATCCGCAGATGGATTTCATCAGGACCCATGGACTTGTGCACGTTCGTATTTTTAAGATGGTCTCAAACCAGTTCTTCTCCTACAGTGGTCCCAAGGTCCTCATTCTCACAGTCCCTGCGTCTGCCTTCCAAGACTTGTGTTGTGTGGTCAGAGCCTTTGCCAGTGAAGAGTGAGGCAAAGAAGTCATTCAGAACCTCAGCCTTCTCCAAATCCAGGGTAGCCAGTTCTCCTGATAGCTTCCGGAGGGGGCCTACGTTGTCCCTAGTCTGTCTTTTATTTGCAATGTACCTGTAGAATCCCTTCCTGTTATCTTTCACATCCCTAGCCAAGTTTAATTCTAACTGGGCCTTAGATTTCCTAACTTGGTCCCTAACTTCCCGGACAACATCCCTGTATTCTTCCCAGGCCGCCTGTCCTTGCTTCCACCTTTTATAAGCCTCCTTTTCCCTTTGAATTCTCCTCAGCATCTCCTTATCCATCTGTCCTGGGTTCAGCAGTAGCAGTCATGTTTCTCCTTCTTGGTAGCTGGTGCAGTGTAGTGTTTTGACTTTCGGACTGGGAACAGAACTGATAGCGATGTTCTGGTTTGGCCAGGGACTTTGTGAGCCTCATGCTCTGCCAGGGAGGAGGGGAAGCCAGGAGGAAGCAGAGACAGGACACCTGACCCAAACTGACCAAAGAGGTATTCCATACCACAGCACGTCATGGCCAGGATGTAACTGGGAGTTAGCCGGAAGGGCTGGGGGACTGCAGGGTTGGAGGAGGTATCGGTCGGTGCTTGGTCAGGCTGAGGGGGGCAAGTTATCGGTCGGCTGGTGGTGAGATGATGTATTCTCTTCCCTTGTTATTTCCTTTATCATTATTATCATTGGTGGTAGCAGTAATGATTTGTGTTATACCTTAGTTACTAAACTGTTCTTATCTCAACCCGTGGGAGTTGCATTCTTTTTTCGATTCTCCTCTCTGTCCCTCCGAGAGCAGGGGGAGGGCAAGAAAGGGGGGGAAGTGAGCGAACGAATTACCTGACTGGGTTTAAACCACGACACCATCCAAGGAGGTGTCCTGGCCCTCCTGCTGCACTTCCTTCTAGCTGGGATGCAACACTCCTGAGCTTGTAGCAGGTGATCCTTCAACCAAAAGTTTTGGGCCCCGCTGCCCTCTAGGGCTGTATCCCATGGAACCTTACCAAGCAGGTTCCTGAAGAGGCCAGTATCTGCTCTCTTGAAGTCCAGGGCAGTGAGCTTGCTGCACGCTCTTCTCACTGTCCTGAGGATCTTGAATTCGACCATCTCATGATCGCTGCATCCAAGGCTGCCCTGGAGCGTCACATTTCCAACGAGCCCTTCCCTGTTGGTGAGCACGAGGTCAAGCATGGCACCTCCTTGTTGGCTCCTCTATTACTTGCAGAAGGAAGTTGTCTTCCACACAATCAAGGAACCTCCTGGATTGCTTGTGCTGGGATGTATCATCCCTCCAACAGATGTCAGGGTGGTTGAAGTCCCCCATGAGAACACGGGCCTGCGAGCGTGAGGCTTTTCCTGTCTGTCTATAGAGTGCTTCATCCGCAGGTTCTCCTTGACCAGTTGGTCTGTAACAGATCCCCACAGTAATGTCTCCCATCGCTGTTCTCCCTTTAACCCTGACCCACAAACTCTCTGTTAACTGCTCACCTGTCCCCAGACAGAGTTCCATACTCTCCAGCCTATCCCTAACATAAAGGGCAACTCCCCCTCCCTGCCTGCCGGGCCTGTCTTTTCTAAAGAGCCTGTAACCTTCCATTCCAACACTCCAGTCATATTAGCCAACCCACCATGTTTCTGTGATGCCTGTTATATCATACCCCCATACATATGCACACATCTCTAATTCCTCTTGTTTGTTTCCCATGCTATGGGTGTTTGTATGGAGGCATCTGAGCCGAGCTCCAAATGAAGCCAGCTCATTGGCTGGAGTGGCTGGAATATCTCTACATTGCTCCAAGCATTTGTTATAGGTGCTGGCAACTGACTGGGTGTGTTGGGATGGAACGATGCACCCTCCCCCAACACATCCAGTTAAAGCTTTCTTGACCAGTCTGGCAAGCCTCCTACCAAAACTGTGTGCCCTGCAGCTCCACCAGCCTCCAGTAGACCTGGCCTACAAACTTGGGTCCCATGTTCAAGACACCCAAACCCCTGACTATGACACCACCCCTTTAACCATTTCTTAGCCTGGCCAATCCTCCCAGCCTTTTTAAGGTCCTCCCCTGTATCCTGGAGAATTGACGAAAAGACAGTCTGAGCTCCAGAGCCCCTAACCACCTCTCCCAGGGCTCTGTAGTCCTTCTTCATGTTCCCCAGGCTATTGCTGTCTATATCCCTAGCACCCACATGGATCACTGGAAGTGGGTAAGTCAGTGGGACTCACTAGACCAGGCAGCCTGTCTGCAACATCCCTGATCCAAGCCCCTGGCAGGCAACACACCTCCCTTGAGACTGGGTCAGGCCGACAGATGAGTGCCTCTGTCCCTTTCAAAGTAGAGTCCCCTGCCACTATGATCCGCAGCTGTTTTCCTGGCAGCACCAGTAGAGATCTTTAGCAGTGCATCAGCCGGTTGTTCATGTTTCCTCATCAGCCCCCTGCAGGACAGCAAAGCGGTTCTGGGTGGGGACAACAGATTTAGGAGGAAGCCCCTGGCTTTTAATTGTCCTCTTCCTCCTTTTTGTTTTTGTTTTTATTTTTTTTTGTTACTGTTTCCCAGCTTCCTGGGTTAGCGGCCTCCTTTCCTCCATGAGCTACAATGGACGCTTGAGGCCCCTTCACATTTTGGTCCTGGAGCAAGGAGTGCTGCTTCCTCTCAGCTTCCCATATGTTATAAGGCATACAGTCATAGCAGCAGATACTGTTTACATAGCACACAGAAAATGAAACTTGGTTTTGCTTCAGTCTATAAATAAGGGTTTGTGTTGAGTCTCTCATGAGAAACACAGGAACTAAAAACATTAAGTATGAGAAGTTTTATTCTTTAGAAAGCTTGAGAACAACAACAATGCTTAGTCACTATCACAGAAGTCTGACACTACCAATAAGAGATTAATCTTGGTGCTACAACTTTGCTACAGATATAAAATTATGTTGGTTTTTTTTTGGAGGGGGCTGTTTGTGTTCTTTTGCTGTTGGTTTTCATTGTGTTTGGGGTTGTTTTAGTGCTAGAAACTTCCCTTAGGTGGTGATGTTGAAATACATTTCTTTAGACAGTATAGATTTATTGTTTATTTCCTTCATTTGATTTAGTGCTAATCTTGCTTACAATTCTGAAGTGCTACGATGCTGGCAGCAAACAGAAATTAGGACATGCTTTGCCTCCAGGTTCTCTTTCTGCCGTTCTAAGAATGTCAGTTATGGTCAATTGCATGCTGGCTGAATTTATTTTATATTCATAAGTAATGTATGAATATAACATGACAAATTCAGATCAATATTAGAGTTCTGAATTAGAAAAAGTCTGCTACTGATTTTTTGTAACAGGCTGGTTTGGTGCATGACAAATCAGGTTCACAGGACTCAAAATTTGTCCCTTGAGGGAGGGTTTTTTTTGGTGTGTTTTTTTTGTTTTGCTTTAGGGTGGTTTTTGGTCAACAACCAGGGTAGCACTTCCATCACTGTAACTGAAAGTAGAGCCCTGGGATTTGATGCAATTGCTTCAAAACAAAAGTTTTTGTGAGGAATAATGTTTATAGAATTACTGAGGACAACTGGCTCATTAAGAGCTTCTCTCAGCTTCTTTCTCAAAAGTGGTAACAACCCTGACTCTTGACTCATTAGTGTTGACAACTTCTTAATAAACTGTAAATAGCACAATGTCATAGGCTTTTCTGTTTGCCTTGTACTACTGTCCTCTTGATATTAAGGTTATGGCAATTCATTCATCTTTAAAGATACATGAATATTCAGTGCTTTTGCCTCATAATTAGGCATCAGCCTTTAATAGTGAGTTTAGGTATTTGTCAATCTTTTCTAGCCATTGTAATTTTGCTATGAAGTACCTACATTTTTATGCATAGGTGTGTTAATCAAACATTAAATTGTGGCGCAAGCTGAAGTTTGTGCTTCAAATAAAAACTGAGAAGGCTTGATGAAGGTTCAGTAGGAGAGAGCGCTATTCTTATTGTACTGTGCAACTCAAATTTTCAGCTGAGGCAAAGCTCACCTGATATATTTTATGTCGTTTAACTTTTAAAAGTTCAAGATGCAGATGACATACTCGTTTCGTGGAATGGGCAGCACTTCAAGAAAAAACAGGTCGTCCTTGTGTCCATCACAAATTGAACAGTTATGTATTCAGAGTACAATATCTGCTGTAGTGGATTTACCTGATGTCAAAGAAGCGCTACAGAAGAATGCAAGGTTGGCAGGTGTGAATGCTGGTATTTACAAAACTAAACCGAGGCAGAGAATACTCTATGAAGTAGAACTGTTCTTAAGAAGGAATTCTTGATTATTTTTCTTTATTATTAACAAGTATTTCAGTAAAAACAGTTAACCTGACTAAATGAGCTCACTTGAACTTCAGAATTGCTGTCATGGTTTTACAAAGAGGTCAGTGTGTATCTATTGATCAGGATTTTTAAATATAGGCTGCTGGACCAGTGGAGCAGAGAGGACCGGTTTTTTGCTTCTCCAGCAGTTCTTTTTTTCCTTACAGGTATTACCGCTTTAGGGTTATCTTGTTAGCCTCGAATTTCTTGTTCATCAGGTATAAACATGAAACCTGGCCACAGCTGCATATATGTTTGTATCACAGTAAGATTGCTTGATTGTTTTGTACTCTTCTGCTTTTTGCCATAATGTTTGTTCTTACCACTGTTCTTATTACTGTACTGAAATTATCTGCAACAAAGATCTTAAGGAGAATTTTATGTTTCTTTTTGACTAGATAAATTAATTTTGGGAAAAATTCTCTGTTTTGAAATGTTTGAATGTTGCAATAACTCTGGATTGAAATACAGTTACTCAATCAGTGAAGTACCTATCTATGTAGAAACACAAATCTGGTTTAAAAAAACACCATGAAGTCTCAAGTAGTAGACATTCTGTGCTTTCTAGGTAAACCAAGGAGAGGACAAGGGACATACCACTTAGAAGCAGGTCTGATTTTTAAAAAGCAGATGATTTCTCTGTAAGCCACTATTCACGGTAAAGAAGTCCCTGTCTTTCAGAAATAGGCAATACTGTGCAAAAGGCAGTCAGCTGTGAGTAAGAATGGTGGTTGAGAAATCCATTTACTTAGGAATTATCTCAACACAAGTTAGCACAGCTTTTGTTAGTATGAAATTCAGAAGCAACATGGACTTAAGGAAGCTGCATATCTTGGTGGGTTTTCTTTGTTTCTTTGTTTACTTGGTTTTTAATTTGCACCGTTGTGATTTTCAGCTTTGTGGTGTGTTTCAAGACATAATTGCTGCTCTGAGTGAGTGTTGGTACGGGATATACCTTGTGATTAGACATTTTTCTTGACTTAGTAGCTTTTTAGAAATTGTGAAACTGAAACCTGATAGGGAAGCAGTAGTAAAGTCCTTAGTAAAGATGCTCACCTGCCTATTTGATACTCAGCTGTCACTGTCAAGTTGGAAAGGAATAGGAAAATTAGTTCCAATTAGGAGAAATTAACCTAGGGAAATAGTGAAGAAAATTAAGGTTCACATAATTAATTGTTTACTAATTAGCTACTTAAAAAGCCTTTAGCAGTTAAGTGATATAATTAATAGGTTACTGTGTTCTCCTTGCCTGAGCTTCATCCAAGTTCAGGCACTATTTAAGAAGCTGCTGATCGTCACTGTAAACTTAATGGAGTCAAGTAACTGTGGGCTCATTTATTCATTTATTTATTTAAAATTTTCCTTTAGTGATAGAACCTTGTACCTGCACTCATTTGTGTCTACAGGTATTGCGAATTACTTCAGTTGTAATTACTGAAGACAGCATTCATTCCGTCCACTCAAGTGCTAGGAAAAAAAGTGGGCAAAATACAGAATGTATTCCTGGTTCAACTTCTTAAGTTTTTTGTATGTTGTAGTTCAGGAATCATGATGAGATCATGATGGCTCTGACTGCTAATGCTTTATTGTAGTCCTTATTCACTGTCAAATGTTACAAACTGCTAACACCCCTCATGGACATGAGTATATACACAATGAAACTGGGCAGTTAAGAATGGAGGCTGAATTTGAGTGATAAGTGCTATTAGCTGCCAGGGCCAAAGAAAGTAAAAATGAGCTGAAGTATAACTTGAAACTGTTATTAGGTAGAATGAAAATAGAAATTGTGGAAATATTTCAGGACCTCCTATGGAAGGCATGGATGATGATGAAGCATTTTTCCATGTGACAATAATTTAGGAAGTTATTTAAATCTCAGCTGTCAAAATTATTAGCCTCATCATTGTCTTACATTCTCAGAATTCAATACCCTGTGTTATACAGGTGTCCATCAGCAAAAAATATTTTTATAGATAAAGTAACTTTTGATTTTCACTTGATCCCATCCTGAGATCTCTCCGTTCCTGCTGTTGGATACAGTTTTCGTAATTTTTTCAGTGGAACATATAGAGGATTTGGAAGTTGCTTCTGGAAATGGGACTTTCCACCATTGGGGTGGAAATGTTCAGGATATCACAGATTGCCAAGCACATCAGCTGCTAAACTGTGTTAGCAGCGTCAGTCACTTCAGTGAGTGGACTTAATCCTTAAATGTAACCCTTCAAGTATTAGCTGATAATTCCAGGTAGTTCTGCAATAACAGTAACGATTTTTTTTTTTTTTAATAAATATTGCATGTGTTTGATTTCCCCAGCATCTTTGATGCATGTGGTTAATTTTCTCTGCAATAACACATACTTGTTAACCAGAAACCACAGTAGAAATACATAGCTATCAGTCACAGTAATGGGATTGAAGTATAATACTTCTTGTCTAATCTACCATTTTCAGGAAGAGTTAATTGGACTGAGATTGGATGAGTGATCCTCTTTAAACAGACCCATTGTAGCAATAAGTACCCCTCCACTTGTAAATTTAAAACAAGAATCTTAAAAACAGTGAGTGAAAGTGATCAAAATACGGTTTGCACTGTGTTGGCATTTTCTGCACAGTATAGTGCTGTGTTTTATATTTCTGACCAGAACAGGCAAACTCTGAGGTGTTGCTCTGTTTGTGGATTGGATAAATTATGATACCTGTAATAACCCGATAGAGATGGTTGAGGTGTTCCACCGATGTGCAAGATGAGTGTCACCTAGTGGAGAGTACAAAAAACCCAATTGTATCAGCAGGCACCAAAAAAAGGAACTGGCAACTATGGGAAAGTCATAGCAGTGGGTTTTTTGTTGTTCATAATTGATTCAATATGGCTACAAAAAACAGTAACATGAATTTCCAGGTACACGTCTAGCTTTTGGGTGCAGAGTGTATTATTTTTGTGCTGTTAAGCAAAGGGTGTGTAAGAGCCCTGTTGTAATAACAGAGGTGCTTTCCTTGACTATAGGAGCTGTCTACATTTGTACAGAAGATGTATTCCCAAGTAAACGTTTGCAACAACTCATAGATCAACAACATAAGCTGCGAGCAGATGTTCCAGCTGAAGTCATACAGAAGATCAAATTTGGAAACAGTATTTTTGTTGAACATGCAGCAGACCTAGTAAGTAGTAACACAAATTAAGAATGTACAATTATTACACTATAATCCAGTAACCTCAGGGTGATTTTCTTCAAGTAGGAGACCTTACAAAAGGTCGAGTGATCTAAGATGTGTAGTGAATACTATTTAATCTCTCCCATTTGTTGTTAAAGAACTATTACAGTATTTTTTATGAAGTATATTAAAATGCAAGTATTTTAAAAGAATAAATAATATAGTGAATTTTTATAAGTCATTATGTTTATTAAAACCTCTTGCCCATTTACCTGTAAGATGGCATAGTAGAACTGGAGGGGAAAATATACAACCTGAGTACTGTATTTTTGCCTTGTAAAAGCCCTTTGTTGTGCTTTTCTTAGGTAGCTGTTAATAATGCTCTTTATTGATAGAGCTCCTGAAGTTCTGTTTTCTCTAAGGCTTGCAAGTAGCATTTCTGAAATCATTCCAATTGTTGGTTTTTTTGAATTGTAGTTTGCAAGTGTAAGAAGATCCTGTACATCAGTAAGCTTAGTCCATTCAGCAGCTAAGCTACCTTCTCCGTGTCCCTTTCACTGGAAGTCTTAAACTTCTAATTGTAGTATCTGGAAGCTACAGAGTATGTTATTGTATAAATGAGAGAACTGCCCTATACTAGTATGTACATCTCTCTAAGATACCTTTAAAAGTAAACCATTACACTCACTGGTAAGTCCAGCAACTGCACAGTAGATGGTTACAATTCATATATTGTTATATATAGATTCAGGTTTTGTGTGTGTATCCATATACATAGGCAGATGACAGCAGCTGAAGTAGAAACCCAAGTCACAATTACAGTCTGCATTTTCTTTCATGCCAAAGTTGTTTTTACTTGCTTCATGCTGAAGAATCCAGTTGTTTGTGTATTCACTTGAAAAGAATGAGTCTTGTACAAACAGAAGGACCACTTACAACACAGAAGTGTTTGAAGTGCTGCATAGTTTCCTGTAGATATATCAGTAAGTGAAACAAAAGAAACAACAACAAAAAAATCCCTTTTCCAGAATGGGAAGTAGCTGTGTATTCTTCGGAGCAACTCTTTCCCATCAGTTAAAAAAAAAGAAAAGCCTTTGATATTATAATATTATTTTGTAGAAAGCTGCTCATTCAGTAGAATAGAACTTACTGTAACTCAGACTGGAGAATTCCAATTCAACTCTAAAAGCTGTGGAATGCTGGAGGATATTTTATGTGATTTTGGCTGAATGTAAGCTCTTAGCTGTGAACCTCTCTTTGATGTAAAGAGTGGCACCAGTCAGAAGTGTGACCCTCACATTATTTTTTTTCTTGCCAACGCTGAAATTCCTGATGGCTAGAGGCAGAGATTATCACCGTGAGGTTGTTATTCTTTCCACTCAGCTGCTGTAGGCCACATTGTTAAAGACAAGCACCAGGCTACAATGACCTTATTATATAATAGATGCTGAGCTCTACAAAATATTTGTTAGTTAAGGATCCCACAACTGAAATGTTTGGTGGCTTCAAAATATTAAATTAGTAAAACTCGTAATAGGGAGGGAGGATGTAAGTTGCAGTGTTCATTGATCAAGCCTCTTGATCAATATGGATTTGATGTAGTAACTGTGTATTTTACTGTTAATGTATTTTTAATGGAACAGTAATGTAGTCTATAACTTTGGTTTTAAATATTTAATATTAGTCTTGAGTCCTCAGTGTTTCAGTGAGAACCACTCTTGCAAAATAGAATGGCTTAGGACAGTAGTATTGCATTCTTGAGATTTGAAATGTTAGTAAACAGCTGCCTCAAGTCAGAGCTGCAGATAACTGTACACGCAGTTAATTTCATGGCAGGGGGGTTGGAACTAGATGATCTTAAGATCCTTTCCAACCCTAACTGTTCTATGATTCTAAATGACCAGATCTCTTTATTCTTAAGGTAAAAGCAGAAGATGTTTGTGAAAAATGGTTACTGGTGAGGCTTAAAGCTCCACAAACTCACTTTATGATTAGAAACTCCATCAGCTTCTGCTTCAGCAATGCTATCTGTAGTTACTACCTCAATTTTACAAACAGAGGTATTTGAACTGTTCTAATACTGACTGTATTTTGTGGTAGAATGCCTTTCACAACTGCATTACTAAAAGGATTTCCCTGCTGCTTACAAGAGGCATGGTGCGGTTGGTGGTCATCGATTCTATAGCTGCCTTATTTCGGTGCGAATTTGGAGCTTCAGATTCTGTTACGAAGGCTCGGTATTTGCAGACATTTGGAGCACAGCTTCACAGTTTAAGCACTAGATTCAGGACTCCAATAATGTGTATTAATCAGGTATGACATGAAAACTGCTGCTTAGTTTAGAGGGATCGTTTAATAAATGGTTGAGAAGGAAGAAATCTGTGTATGCAAATTTCTTGGTGTTATATTTAACATTGCCAACTGAGTATTATTGACTGATGGAAACTAAAGCTTGATTAAACTGGTGTACTTTAAACTAATAACTGTTAACTTCTCAAAGAGTATAATTTAAGGTTTTTTAGACTGTTAATGACTTCAAAGGCTGACCATTAAAGCTAATGAAAATAGATATGTATAGCAACTGCGCCAAACATCTAACTAAAATAACAGGAGTTCTTAACGCTAACTTCAAATGCCATTGCCATTGGGAACAGTTATTATTTCACATACACGGGAGGCAGTGAAACACCAAGGACCGTGCTGCATTTTTGTGAAGCTCAGCACTTCTGTGTAACTGCTGAGACTAGTAAAACATTAGAATACATGCAACCAAAAACCCCACAATAGTACTAGTCAAGAGTAATAGTCTTTTGAGAATACTAGACAAGATGCTACATCTGTCCTGTAGAAGTCACATGCCACTGCTCTTAGCCTAATCACAAATTGAAGGAGCATGCGCATGCTGGAGATAAAGCATTGACACTTGGAATGTGGCCTCAGAAAGGGATAAGTAGATGTGCAGGCAATCCACTGCTGGGACACTCCCTTTCCAGTGGGCCCCTCCATTCAGTGAGTAAGTACTCAGTCCTGAAGTTTCCTCCTCACAGCAGAGGAGAATGGGGTAGGAGCAAAAGTTGAACTAAAGAAGTTACAAACAAGAAGGATTTTATATCGGGAAGAAGGATGTTCTAGAAACATCAAGTCAACTGTTACTTGTTTGATTTGTTTCTAGGAGTAGTTCTGGAATTACGGAACATGCAAGGTGTAAAACCTTGTATTTACTACCATAACTGGAGGGGAGTGTATTGGAATTCATACCTAGCAGTAATCAGAACAGCTTTCAGGCATGTATAGTGTTTTTCTTTTCAGTAAGAATCCCATTAAGATTCAGTAAGGATTAAATTTCAGCCTTAAGTTAGGAGTAATGTTTTAACCGATTTTTTTAACAATTTTAATATCTAGTATTATTTAAATTCATATAACCTGTAGCTAGCTAAATAGTTGTAGTACTGTAAACTAAGATTATACCTCACAACTTCCTTTTAGTTTGCCTGGAAAGAATAAGGGTTTTCTAACTTGGCTTAACATGTGATCCAGTAACTTGTTTTTTCGTAGCTTCATTGCCTTCCCTGTCCTTCTGCTTGCTAAAAAACAATGCAGAACTGCAGGTCAGCTTCAACCGTCGTTTTTCTGTTTTAGGTGACTGATGCAGTGAGTGAGTCAGAAGCTGCTCAGTGCAGTTGTAGGTAAGTAAGTCATCTGCAACAGAAATGCAACAGTGTCATCCACAGCAGCATTTAACCACTGTATTTTTTATAACTCCAATATAATCTACCAGAGCGTGTTAAGAGTGGCATGCATTTACCCAGCATTGCTGCCATTTGCTGGAGATTAGCAATAACTAATGTGCTGTAAAGTGGAAGAAACTGTCATATATGCTTATGTGGTAATCCCGAATCAGCAGCTAGAGGGAAGAAGTTAATGGGCATTGTACTTTTTTACGCAAGAATATTTTTGCTTCTCATCTCTGATAGCTTGTCTTTGAAAGCTGGGGATGGACTTTTTACAAGGGCATGTAGTGATAGGGGGAATGGCTTTTAACCTAGAAGGGAATAGATTCAGATTAGGTATTAGGAAGAACTTGTTTACTGTGAGGGTGGTGAGACACTGAAACAGGTAGCCCAGAGAAGCTGCGAATGCCCCATCCCTGGGAGTGTTCAAGGCCAGGCTGGATGTGGCTTTGAGCAACCTGGTCTAGTGGAAGGTGTCCCCCCATGGCAGGGGAGTGGAACTAGACAACCTTGAAGGTCCCTTCCAACCCAAACCATTCTGTGATTCTGTGACTATAACTGAGTGCATTTTATGTCTTCTTAAAAAAAATACAGCAACTAAACCTTACTGGTTGATTTTGTTGCTTAAGATAAAAAGCCTCTTTGACACAAAGGTATTAACAGGATTCAAACATACATATTTCTTGTTTGAAGCCTAACTGTAATCTAGAGTTACTAGATAGGTAGGTGCTAAATAAATGCGTTTCTGCGAGAACTTAATGTCCTCCAGATTCAGAAAGTGACACAGAACAAGAATAAGGTTCAGTTTCCTCCTCCCACCCCTGGTTATGTTGTAATTCCTTCACTGGAAGGATTGCATTCTTTGCAAGGAAAAAAAAAAAAGTTGTTTTAAACTTCGGGTTGAAATAAATAGTTAAATATACCTGCAAATGGAATCCAAGGCCAACAGTTACATGGTTCAGATACAGTTCAACCATTTTTGTATCACTATTGTCCTATCACAAGAGGGGACACACCAGGACAGAGGTAGGTGTTCACAATGGCTGCAGCTGGAAGAATGACTGAATTATTCTGTATGGAATCACTTCTCTTCCCATTATTACCCTGATATAAAGAGAACCCAGCATGTAGATTTGTGGGGATAGCCCATTAATCTCCATGTTTTAAGACCTGTAAGTTTAAATACAGCAAATGACAGTAAATACAGAGACAGTAGGTCATTGCTTCCAGTGTAATTTTGTTACAAGTGTAAATAATTCATATTAAATTCATACATGCAGAAATCTCTATAATGTTTTCTTTCTAGTGTAGCGGGTAACAGTGTCTCTCCAGCACTTGGAATAACCTGGGCAAATCAACTGCTAATGCGACTGATGGTCAGCCGAACACCACAGCCTGAGCAACCCCCTGGAGTAGTGTCACACCACACTGGAAGTGTGAGGACTTTACGAGTAGTTTTTGCTCCTCATCTCCCTCCCTCCTCTTGCTGCTACACAGTAAAAGTGGAAGGTGTAAAAGGAATAAAATAAATTATTTGCACTGTAAAGAACTCTGCTCCAAAACCATTCCAAAACTACTTTGCTTCAGGAGGAATTACTGGTTAAATTAAATTCTTCCTAGATGAGAGAAATGGATGCTGAAGTACAGAAACAGTTATGTGACTACATCAGGCGTTGTTAACATTGTGAAAGATCTCTTTATACCTGGATGTTCACATTTTTCTTCTAAGTATTCTGAAGAGTAGAGCTTTGGGTGGACAGAGGCTGCAGAATGAAGTGTGATGTGTCTGTCCCCATGGTAGGGGAGACCCGATTTCTAATTTAGCTTTAATAGCATGCTAATCTAGTGACAGCATGTGCTGCAGTAGTGTACCTTCTCTGTGTGAAGACCCACAAGGACTCAAATTCAGCCAGTGACTATTTTCTGCTGGTGTTTCTGGGCCTCATGCTGCCATTAAGTACAGCCATTCTTCAATCTGTAGGGTCTCAGAAATAGCACAAAGCAGCTATCCTATTTTAAAACAACTTGTTAATATTAGGATTAAAAAAAACCCAAACATAGATAGTAGATTTTAACATCTTACTGTAAGAATTAGAATTGTACTGCTTTTGTACTATATGGACATATCTAGCTTCACAGAACTTTGTCAGTTTTTTTAGAAATAGCTCTTTTCCTGCGTTCCGGTTCTCTCCCCTCATGGCAAAAGCCTCTTTGGCATCTTCCAGTTAAAAACAAACCACACAGCACCATCCTCTTGTTCTGCTCTGCTGGCCCACCACTGAAGCTGCACCAGGCAGCTTCAGAGCAAGGGCTCTGTTCATGTTCCTCCAGATGCTCTACACTGTTCTGTGGTTCATTGGATCAGGGTAATATTCTTGATCAGCCCCTGGATCACTGCCCCTGTAGCTTCTGCCCCCGGCTTTGCTCAGCTGTGCTCCTGAAGGGCTGCTGTAGCAGGTTCCATCCATACCTGGAGTGATTGCTTTTCCTAAATTTGCATTTTTAGAGCTTTATGTGTTTTTTTCATTTTTGCGCTATCACAACTTTTTCTGTTACCTTCCAACTACAACTATGACATCTGCTTTCTCTAGTCACTGCTGAATTCTGTGTGACAGTAAGCCAGATGAAGGTACTCACATGCATTTTCCTGCGTGAGTCTTCTGATGTTGCCTGTGTTGGTTCTTATTTAACTCTCCAGCTGGAGGCTTAAATCTGAGTTAGAGGCCATTTCCTGGCTCATCATCACACACAAACCCTGAGCCTCTAGAATACAAGCAACCCCCATGTTCATAGTCATGAGCTGCTTGCAGCAGCTTAGTGTTCACCTGCAGTTCCTACTCCTTTCTGCAGTTACAGCCAGAGTCAAAAAACCAGACCGTTGCTCACCTGACACTGGTATAGCGTTTGGGGTACAAACCCTCTTTGAAGCCTTCTGTCAAAAGTGCTGAAACATGCTGCAGTCTTAATAAATGCAAGTTAAAAACCTTCCCTTTATACAGCTTTATTCATCTTTGGATTGCACAACGGAGAGTTGTTACTGTACAGGAAAAAAATGAATATTTTTTTACAAAGAATTACATTCTAGAATGTATTCAGTTTGTCATCTTTATCCTGTAAGGCTGCATTTAAACATTTTTCTACACCTTGAAAAAAAATGTTAAGTGACATTTGAGAAATTTTAAGCAGTTTCAAGTTAACCTACAACTTGGTGATGTATAGAAAGAGGCCTTTTTCAGCAGAAAGCTCAGAGCTCTGGAAACATGACTTTGGAAAAGTAGAACCTAATTTGTGCTTGATAAAGAATGGACACAACTGACATATCATCAGAACAAATGTAATAAAACACTCTGAACAACCTCAGTTGTTCAACAACCTCAGGGGGGAAAAGGAGTTTGTGTATCCCCAAGAAGGATACACAGACATTACAAATGGCTTTCTGATGGTGGTGGGTTTTTTTCTTAAACCAGGTCCTAGAAAACAGAAAATACCGTTCCCAATTGCACAGAACTCATCTGGCCTAATTCCACTGTCACCCACCACCCCTACTCCATGGTGCTTCTACTACATAATTTAAAACTAAATACACAATAACCTCCCCTGCTTGAGTGGGGACTCGCATATAAAGATATGGAGCCTCAGCATTGATCTGGTTTTAAAAACTACTTCACTATACTTGTCCTATGCTCTATACAATGTTTAGTCTCTCTCAACTGTGTGTCAGCACAACTGTTAGAGCAGCTTTGAATGTTAAATGAAGCTTCTAACTATGGCTCTCTCAGTATTTCTTATTTAAAAGATAAGATTTCTTACAACTAAAGAACAGTTTTGCAGCCTCACTATGAGATGAGATCAAAGATGCTGAGCATCTTTCTCAACAGCTCCTGGCTTCTGCCTTCTATCCGATAGTGGCACCATACTTTGCTCTTGCTTTGTTGTTTTTGGCCTTTTTTTTTTTAAACAAGCTACTGACCTTGGCTACTGAGTGCACTGAGATTAGTGCAAGTGCATCGGAGTGAGGCAATAATCAAATGCAGATGTTCAAATTTCCCTCAATTCTAAACTATTTACAGTTCCAGTGTTTATACTGATACTTCTGTAAGTCTGTGACAATGTAAAGAGACTACAAGGAAACTGTAAACTCCACAGCATCACATCTCTTTAACATTTATTCTCCCAGTACAGGCCAACATGACCAACAATGCAATTCTCTTAGCAGCTTTCAGACAAAATACATGACATGCAGAACAAAAAGTGAAGTAACTTGAACTCATCAGGTTTTGTAAACACACTTTCATCACAGTACTGCATGCCCCTTTTACTGTTTATGTACAACAGAATCACACCATTTTCAAAATTACTAGATTCAATGGTACAATTTAAGCACAAATACTCCTCAAACTTAAACCCATTTTATTTTACTACCATTCAGGAAGGCTTGGGAGAAAAGGGGATGCCATTTAAGAAAAGGTTCAAACTCTTAGAGAATGCATTAAATAGTTTTTCTGTTGTTTCAGTGCTATGTTCTGTCACCACAGTACTGCAAGCACAAACATCACAGCAATAGTCCAGTCATGCCTTCTGAAGAGGAGCAAATCATGAAAGTTACATTTTACAATAGTATTTAGTAAGATCTGAACTCAAGACCAAATACTGTCAGAATTCCTAGAGACCTGCACACCACCACACGGACAGAAGGCCCGTGGGCATCCTTCCCTCAGTGACAATTCCATGCACGATTCCTCCAGCACCCCACTGCTATATCCCAGAACCACCAGCCATCACTCATAGGAGAACTTGGCTGAAGTGCCCTAACTGGTGTCCTTATCACGGTGAAATTCATTTGGGTGAAATTCACACTTACAAAACTGTGAGATTTAAACCTCAGCAGCCCAACACTAACAAGATGCCTGTCAATACTGAAGGTCTTTAGTTTTCTGTTTCGTAAGAGCTGTTGATTTGGTTCAGTACTGAAGACATTCAGGACTTACGCAACTGGGTATTCTGGGTCTACACTTTGTGCACTGTCAGCTAAAACTGGTACAGGGAAATTCAGAAAGAAACTCTTCCATAAAAGCACACTAAGAGGCCCACCTGAAATTTAAATGTATACAAACATTGTCGTGACAGTAACTCATTCACCATTCAAACACAGTAAGCTTGCTTTTGTACTTTACAAGTTCTTCTCAAACAGCTCACTGGCTCATAACTATCAGGACCTGGCTATAATTCTGGGTGATATATGGATTAGAGAAGTCTTGAAATTTGTTTCTTCTCTGAAAAAAAAAATAAAAATAACCTTTTAAATGTAAGAATCATTTAATAGGCAGTAGCTCAACTTAATCTTCCAACACACTTTACTATATAAAGGTTTAAAACATTTAAAAGCACAGTACCAGTAATGCCACCAACAGTAAGATCCTGAACGAGAAAGTTCCCTTACTACCACCACCACCCACTATGCCTTTTAAAACTTCCTGCACATTGTAGTTTGGCATGGTTAAATATTTTATTGCTATTTACACAAGGTGGTTTGTTGGGGGTTAAGAGGCTGCAAAAATAATTTTCCTTCAAAGCTGAAAGATCGATGTAGAAAAAAATCTTCCATTTAAGTACTTTCTTATTACCAAAATAAGGTCTGCCTCTAGTTCTGTGGGCTTTTTTGGGAGCTGGACTCCTGTGAGGGTCTCCCAGTGAAGTGCTGAGCTCACAGACCAGGCCCACCGAAACATTCCTACAGCAGCAGTACCATCCTGCTGGTGTGGAATGGGCCAACTGCGAGGGGTGTTCGCAGCCAGAGGGACAGACAACTCTGTCACTTCCCAGCTCGCCCTGGCTTAGGGGCCTGTGGCCCATGTCCAGCTCCTCATGCAGAGCCAGCTCAATCTGCTTTTGGGTGGAAAATGGATTCACCAACAAGTTCATACAACACGTCTTACTTTAGGGGGAATAAAAGTATATATATTATGTAATTTTTAATATAAAAAGCTCTCAATAAAAAGCTTAAAACTCAAGAGTCTACATTATATAAGTACATATTGTTAAGGTAACTGAGCAGCAATCTGTTCTTGCTCGAGTTCATTAATGAATTGCATTACTCTGTGCTAAAAACTCCTACACATTAGCAGCATTGCATCTCACTGTTTCTAAACTGTCTTTCTAGCAGGTACACACCTCCTGGTAAACATAGTTAAGTGCATAACATACACAGCTTTATTTCATCAGTTACTGTAACCAACTTCAAATGAAAATCAGTCCAAGACTTCTACAAAATACTAATGACTCCTCACAGCCTACTCAAACACTAAAACTTGCTTATGTTCCTTTGTTTTGCCTCCTTCAGCTGGCACTAACCTTGAATGAACATTCCAGCTTTTCCCGAAGTTAGTTTCCTTTGTCATTTTCCAACTCCCAGCTATGACCACAAATACACTTGTACACACACTTTTTACTTTCTCAATCAACTTCACATGAATAAGAACTTTTACAAAAGATGAACAAAATTACAAGTTTTACAGAAAAGCAAAAGGAATCACTAGTGTCTATACAATACTTAAAACATACGTATTCAGTTCCAGCAGCAGTCCTGTATACAGACAGCATATATATTAACCATGAGTACATTTACGACCATCTTATGCTTCCCCTAGGGCCCCTAGGATTTCAGTGGTCCTCTGCACAGCAGCGACTCCACCACGTAACAGCCTAGTGTGTAGCTGCCTGCTTCTGCTCTCGTCAGCTATCATGGAGAAAGGCAGGATTTGGGATCAGCATAAGGAAATGTTGGGGCCCTTCTGACAAACAGGATGGGACTGTGAATTCCAGTGGACAAGCAAGTCAACCTGAGGCTTTATGTTTCCCCAAGAGCACCAGGAGCTGCTCTGGGACAGTTGCAGTCCAAAACTTCAGTATTCTTCAACCGTACAAGGTAAAGGTCAAAACATCTTCCATTTCTCCTGATCAACACGAGCCATCCTCTCTCCATTGATAATTGTGCCCTAAGACTTACATCAGCAAGTATCAAAGTCATGGTCACAGATATTGCTATTCACGCCATCTCTATATAATGCAACCCCAGCCATCTCTTCTGATAAATTTAATAGCTCAATATAGTGGTTAAGTAAGCCGTGTCTACGTGTGGCTTTGCCAGCTAAGGTTGCTAACATTGCAGTAATCAGTGGAGCAAAAGAAAGCCCCACCAATACAGTATCTTAATTTGAATTTATACAGTAATGCACATCAGTGTATCCTTTTCTCATTCCAGCACTGTATATATTTACTGCTACAGCATTTTCAAATGCATTTTGGTATGCTTTAAATATGTTTGTATCTTTACACTTTTTTGGCGGCTGTGATATTCCAATCTATTAAAGAAATCAACGTAAATAGTATGAATGGGAGCAGTGCTATGAGCAATATATATCTACATAGTTTTCCTTTAGAGGAAAAAAACCACTAATGCTGTGTTTAAATCATCCCTATTTCAAAAAGGTAAAACCAGCAGTCCATGGAAGAAAACCCAACAAAATTACAAACTAGGTGTTCCTATACATAATGATGAGGAACCAAAGCTTTGAAGGTCTTAGTGCTTCTTTATTCACAAAGGAATATTAGCTAGCTTCTGTCCAAGACTCTCAATGCGCCAAATCAGTATGACTGACACTCAGAGCTCTCGAGTCTGTCAGACAATTATTTCGTTCCTGTGTGAAGGGGAAAAAGACAAACAAATAAATTAAGCAGATGTCCAGATAGTTCAGGCAAATAAACAAAATTACTTGCTTTAACAAACAGGAACAAACAAATACAAGGAACTACAGAGAACTGGCCATGCTCATGTTGGGTGGCAGAACAACTTTTCTGTATTCTAATAAACAGCTTTTTCCCCAACTGTCAAATAGTGATACTGAAAAGATCTACTGACAGGTATATACACCCTTTACAGTGCTGATGCCTTAGCAGAAATGCAAGAGCCCATCTACAGGAATTGCCATGACTCTCTACAGTGAGTGAACTACTGAAGTTCACAAGAAGTGAAAACTAATTTTAGTATTGCTGTGTACACATAAACAACAAATTACTCTTCTGGAAGTCACATCAGTTACACACTAAGGATCCAGGTTAGGGGCACCTAGGGCATAACATTCTGAACCCTTGCCACTGTTGCTGCAAAGAATTATGCTTTACCCTGGATTTTTTTTTTGGCTGAAGTTCACCCTAAGTAAAGTTATGCATATATGTCACACGACAGAAAACTCTGCAGTACATTCATTAGAGATAATATAGTTAAAACATCTTTATGCCACTCAACAGCAAAAAGAGCCATACAGTTTGGGTTTTCTTGCTACTTTAGGACAAACAGTGCTCAAGATCCAAAACTTACAGTTTTGTTAGTACAAAGAAGCAATTTTATCTTCCTAAGAATTAGTTGCAGTTACTGCGTTAGTAAAATGCACAACAGCGTTTAGAACACAGAACACTGCTAACTCATTTGGCAACAAAAGAAACTATGATTTATTAGGTAAAAACAGGAAATGGGGAGTAGCAGTTGGGAACATGGTTCACGGTTGAGCAAAATAGGGTTTTATATTAGCAGAAGCATAGCACAGATCCGACAAACTTAGACTGCTCCTCCAGAACCTCAGAAACAACTGAGTTCGCATTTAAAGGAATCTGAAAATGCACAGCAATTAAGATGATTTGGCTTTTTGCCATAAAGGGGATGAAGTAAATAAACCCTGAACTGGCCTTTACAAGTTCCTGTATTTTATCTTTACAAGAACATATGATTCCAAAAGTTTCATATCCACTGTAATAGAAAGTCCAAAGCAGAGCCTGCTTGGTATCATAAAAGCCAATGCTCTTTACTGGTTGGACATAAGCACTTGCTTAAAATGAAGCATAATTCACAACACTGTTACAGAATTATGCCTTAAGCATATGTTTTAAGCATCTTACAGAGGAAGGCTCTTGACACTCATTGGGAGTTTGTTGTTTTATTAATCATTATATTCTCTTTACCCCAAACCCTACTAATGATAGCTATTTTTGTAAGAGTATTGTAGGGCTTCTTACTTGAAAATGATCTTCAGTAGCCTTGCCACCCATGTTAAGAACATTCAGAGAACTGGCACGCTTCATGCTGCAACCAGGACAGTGAACATGCAAGGATAAACCAATCAGAATGGCTGAAAACTAACAGCTCTAAAAACACAAATATAACAATGAGCAATGCATAGTTAAGGGAGTTTGAACAGTCCCCCAAAACTGACCTGAGGGATACCCTTTGAGATAACTACATAACTTAGAACATGTTTGTATTCAGTTCCAATTTACATATGAAACAAAAAAAAATATTACAAGCTCTTCAGAACTTAAACATTACAGGCCACTGATTTAATTTCAACTCAAAACAAAATCTTAGTTTTTAAAGCATATCAAATTAATACACTGAGTTAGCACTGATTTTTAATTAACTAATTCTCAGTTTCAATTTTATGCAGCTTCTTACAAAAGCATCAAAATATTCAGACAGTTTAGGAAAAAATGCGAAGCATGAGGAAGTTTGTTACATAGGCAGCATTTAACTTGGAAAACCTACAACAAACATCTATTTATGGCTTTCTGCCTGATCTAGGTAAATCTGCAGAACCAATTTCAAAAATCATTTTTAAATATTTTATTTTATACATTTCAAAGTGAGGGAAACAAGAGGGTTGCTGCTATTAACTTTGGTTATGCTTTTGGCTTTATAACACTCTGAGCAGTGGTAACAACCACCTGAGACTACTGTACTGAAAGCAACAGATGACTTTAAAAAAAATAATCACCTACACAGAAGCTACTGACAGTCAGAATATCAATGCGTTAACTGTAATATCTACTCCTGTTTGAGATGGGGATTAAGTTTACCTACATTTCTCAAATATACACAAAATTTAACAAAATATTTTAAAATGGAATGCAATGGAATTCAAAATGAGCCTTAAGATTCATACCATCATGGTGACTACAACAGGAATGTCTGATGTCCTTTATTCCCAAGCGTCTGTACACTACTCATAAGGTTCTATATTTGCTTTGATTTTTTACTAGCTCTTTAACTACTTCAGAACTCCTAAAGGAGGGTTTTGAATACATATTTGATGAACTATTCACAAGACGATGAGGCCCTAATCCTGCAGTGCTACCTACAGCGTTATACACAACTGGTCAAGGCCAAGTTTCTAAGCCTTCCAGTAACACGGAAAGGTTTATCCATACAGATCACCTTAGATATTAATTAGTGTTTTTTCCTACTGAAGCACAACTACTAATAGTTGAAGTCAAGCATGATTTTTAAATGCTTTCATAAAGCAATGACTTAACAAACAAAATAACAAACCAAACACTAACATACACAGGCAACACCTGTCACGTAACATAGGCTATCCTTTCCTAGCATTAAATCTGAGTGTTTCAGAAGCTAGAACACACACAATTTAAAATATTTGACATGAGTGTTAGCAACAACAAAGCAAAGACTCATGCATGGTATACACCTCTCATTTATTCAAGGAAACACATAGAAGAAGAGGTTATATATGGAAGCCAAAGTAAGTTAATCAGTAAAACACAAACAAACATTACATAAAACTCTCCAAAAGAGCATAAAGATTTATGGAAAATATTCCAGGGAAATAGAAAATCCACCAGTGAAAATTTACACACATATTTTTATGTTCTCGCTAAAGTGCCAATTAAAAAATATTTATTTTTTTTTTTTAATCACACGAGATACTGGTTTCTTTGTTTCCTGGGGGGTTGGTTTTGTTTGTTTCTTTGTGTGTTTGTTTTAAAACAACATGCTTGAGAACTTTAGTCTGGCAAATGCACTTTTAAAACCCCCTCCATGTTAGAAACATAACTGCACAAAAAGCATGCAGCTGTTTTTCTAGTGCTTAATATCATTGCTTAAATAGCAATTATTAAACCTATTTTTAATTATAAATCTTAACTGTTCTGCTCTATGATCAAAATTTTCAAAGTGAAAACATCAGACCTAACACTGTGTGAAGTTAAATTACTACAGAACTGAATTCTGAAATACGCTAAAGAAAGAACTGATACAGTGCTTCAGGTATTGTGTGTTTCAAAGAACAATTCTTATTCTTTGTCAAGAAGGATTTTGCATGATTTTACATAAACAATTTCCCTGATGAGTTTTCTACTTTATTTTCTCCAGCCTTCTGTACCAAGCAACAACACAATAACTCTCATGCTATGATATTAATGTGTTTCTATTTGAGTATGCCTCTTTCAGAATCTTACCAGCAGTGTTAACTGCTACTTACAGAAGCACAATATAAACCACAGCTGTAAATCAATTTCAAAATAAATTCTTCCTAGAAACATAGGCAGGGAATACAGAGATGTACTGGTAAGGATGGGAGCACATATGTCCCCTATCTACCTAGAGCAGCTGACTTCATAGCAAAAATGATTTATATGTACACTATGTCACTATTGTAATATTCAGCTATCAAACACTCTAAAAACAAATGTTTGCATAATAAAACTGAATATCCTTTTTAGTAAACTCAGAAGCAGAAAAAATATATTTCTTTACTAAAGTTTTTCAGAAAATGAGATCAGAATGACTTTCTGGAATATCAGTATGTACAGTTATGCTTCATGAGCTACAAAGCTGGTGTTTAATACCAGGAATCTTTGTTATTAAAACCAGCTAGTATAAATTAGAATTTAAAAGTGTCTCAATTCCATAAGAACAGAGCTTTCAGTATTTGTCTTATACACTCAATGTGTATACCTACAATAAAGCTTGTCAACGCAAAACATGTATTGCAAGTTTAAGAATAACTTATTCTTTAAGAACTATGGTGACATCTAAAAAAACAAGAATACTTTGTCAAAAAAATGAAAGCAAGAAAGATATTGCTTTGTTTTCAAACAAATATCTATTTCATATTAATGTCTTTATTTGAGGCAATCTTTTCTAGTGATACAGACCCCACGATACAATTAATGTTACTGTGGGTAGATTACTTTTACATTGGTCAAATAGCACTCCTAAAGTGCAGATAATAAAAAGGTAGGCAAATTCTTACAGGAAATTGCAAAGCCAAATGTCTTCAGTTATACATAAGCGTAATTTTGTACACCTATAACCATGGAATTATTTTACCTGCAGGCAAAATAGGTCTATTTACTACAGAGAACAAGGAATAAAACTCTTGGCTTTTCAGGAACTTAAAACCTTTCCATGTCTCAAAAACTGATGAGAAAATACAAAATTAGCTATGAATATATACATCTATTCATGGAATAATATACCTGAGCTACAGTGTATGAACTCTAGGCAGAGCTGAACAGAAACAGAAAACCAGATTTTGAAAATGCTCACACTGGAGACAAAGAAGGAAAACCATTTTATTCTACTTTGGTCTGCATTTGCTTGTTTTCCCTAAAGCATTTTACATTTACATATTTCCTTCTTCTAATCACATGTGAATTCTACGTGTATTGCAGCTGTACACGTTTTACAGCCACAGAAAACAATGAGGCAAAACTTCAGTGAAGCGCTTACAAAAACACATCGAGAGCCTGCCTCCAGATCACTGTCTCAGGTATTACCACCATCATCATCTACTATATTACTGAGATGTAGTCGCTCCATCAGAAGTTACTTCACATTCTCCAATTTAACTGTTTTAAAGTATAAGTTCAAATTCACACTGTCATTCAGTTTCCAGTCAACGAAGTGAGTTCCAGTTTTCCACAGTAAGGGGAAAAAAACCCTGCAAATCTGACTGCAATAATGTTGGGGCAAAACAGAACACCCACAAATGCTATTATGAAAAATAGCAGTGTATTTTAACATTTCAACTTCTCTGCAGCAGCCAGTAAGTGAACGTTTTTAATGCAATTATTAGAAATATGACATACACGCAAATCTATAATTGTATGGTAAATAAGAAAGAGAAGTTAAATACATTAAAATTTGAATTTTTAGCACTGACTTTACTGAGGCCAAAATGTTAATGAGACACACAATGAGGTTCAAGTTTGTCAACATTTTCCTCTGCTCTCTGAAATCTGGGGTTTCCAAAAATAGAAACTGAGAAGGGCTCAAGTTAGTAGTTCTCTTTATACCCACAGCAATATATAAAGCTCTATTAAGAATATATCAGGATATTAAGCTATACCAAAAATCCAAAACTATTTTTGTTATAACTATACTGTTAAGCTATAACAAAAATACCAAAAAAAACATTTTCCTTCACTGCTGTGTGAAGAGAATTTTGCAGGTAACTTAACATTTATCAATATTTCTATGAGGCTTTTCTATTCCTCAAATGGCTAAAGCAGTAAAAAGGGAAAAAACGCTGTTAAAATTGAGTTAACTCTTAAAAGCAAATATAATTCCTCGGATGTTGCATAACTTTAAGTTTTAGAAATTATTTCTTACTTTACTTTACTTTAAGATATAAATCTATATGAAATAGAGTTAGCTAAACAGAGAAGAAAACACTGCTCTAGGCACTACACTAGGCTACAGTGGGGGGCACAGAAGGAAGGCACAGCAGCATAGCTAAGGATAGGTAATTACCCTGGATTCTTTGGTTCACTGTCCCGTGAACTTCCTCCCTTCAGCTTTCTAACCAGCTTCTCACTGCTGCGTCTAATGGAAGCACGAAGTTTGCTAAAGGAACCACTGCGCTTTAAAGATCCAGTGCCATCCTGAAAAAAATTGAACAAATGTGAAACTGCAAGAGTTGGTGCCCTCCCCCAAAGCTGGCTCAAGACCCTTTCATTGATGACTTTTTACTGCTATTAATAGGTACTTGGTACAATTACCTAAACACGTAATACGGTGTAGCTACAACTTCACTATAACAACAGGATGCTTTCCAAACTGTAAGAGATTTCTAAAATGTCAAGACATGCTCAAGCCATGATTCATAATTAGTAAAAACCCACCACAGGAGTCAAACAAATCATCATGTTACCATTTTATAAGAGCACACTGTAGTTAACATAACACAAGCCCCACGCAAAAAAACATTCCATCACTAAGGAAAAAAACCCTGTTTTATTCTTTCTAAACATCTACACTACCTGCAAACATGCTTAATTAATCCTAAAGTCCTTAAACAAAAATATTTCTGACAGAAACATGTATGGTTAAATTCCTGTGCTTCATTTTAACTTGTACCAAAGAAAATGTAGAACACAATGAATTTTTCATACACTGCATTCGTGTTTTACACACTGCTGTGCTGACCAGAAGAAATTTCCATCTGACAAAAATTCTATTTTTTAATGTTTTACTCTTAAAAAAAAACCCAAAACCAAACCAGTTTAGTATGATTAGAAGTGACCATTTCCTACTTCATAGAAATCCTATGTGACTATGAAACAAGAATTGTAAAAGGAGAAAGTAAAGCATTACTAAGCAGACAGACACCTGAGTTAGAGTGAGTTTATTAGAAGTTAGAAAGACAAATACACAAATCACTGAACACCGAGATTAGTAGAGAAAAGCATAATTGCGAAAATCTCACACAAAGACTATACAGCAATGCTACTTTAGAATATTCATAATCGAAGACATCCAGAGTTCCATATTGATGTTAACCATGTAATAGGTCTCTAAATACATTTTAAAGCACTTGGAGAACATGCCTTACTTTTATGGGTTTGGTTTTGTTTTTCTCCCGTAAAGATCACCATCATGCCATTTCAGTAATACCTTGTGTGATACTTTTAACTACCTTTTTTCCATAGTGAACAGCTACTTCTAAAGTTCATTGTTACTTTTTTTTAATATGTATTACACAGCAAATGGTTGTAATAACATTTTGTATGACTAGATACATAACTGGCAAAGCTACACATGTACAGAAATAGAAAACAAAAAAAAGACACCAGCACTGAAGGAATGGCCAGTTTACAGGGAAGTGTAGCTCTGACAAGAATCTTAAGGGGTTTGCTAAAACACAGCAGTCAGTACTGAAGAGAGAAGTTAAAGCCTGAAGATGGTGCACGCCCGTCATGCAGGAGACAGTATAAGAATCACAAAAGGCATCTAGGCCTGTCAGAAATGGAGAGAGAAAAACTCAATGAAACTGTTGGGGAAAATGCAACAGTTTTCAATTTTGAACAGTTAAGTTTACAGTATTTCTAGGTCACATTCAAAACATTTTTTTCTGGAGTATCTGGGCTGCCCTGAAACACAAAGTGCAGGCCCTTGCAATTACCAGAACCTACATCTTTCTGCGGTTTCACCTGTATCACTAATATGCAACTTACAAATGCACATGAATGATTCCGTGCATTTTTTAAGTTAGAATTTGCATAAAATACAAAAAAACTTTAAGAAGTGATAGCTTTAGTGTTACATTTTGTAAGCAAAGAAAGGATTTTTCTTTTCAGGTGACATTAACACAAAACGAAAAAATAAAGGAAAAAATAAAAAACAAACCAGAAGAAAGGAACAGAGCAAGGTGCATTCATTTCAGCTTTAACTTCTGTCAGGAATGTTCCTCAAAACACAACAGCAAGAAGAAAGAGGTCTTCTCCTAACCTCCAGACAAAATCCTGTTCATTCCTTTAAGGAACTAGAATCCAACTGACCTGTGTCAATTCAGTTTCAGAATAATTTTAGAATGCATCCCTCTATGTGTATAAATAGATGTATAAAATAATATCTAAAATCCAAGTTGAAATTTCTCTCCTCTTCCTAATGCAGTGAGGCATCTGATATTAATATCTGATATTAAAAATAAGCTCTAGTTCAGTTTACACACAGCACAGAGACCATTACTAATAATCTTAAGGTAACTGTTTTGAAGGCCTTTACCTACAGCAACTGGAATAAACACTAATTAAAATTATTCTTGGAAATAGCAGAATGCCCTGCTACAAAGTGATCAGAAGATCAAAACATAACTGAGTATTTCTGTTTCAAACTAAATTGTGTGCGTTGTTCACACTTTTAAAAACACACTTCAGCTTTGCAGGATTGAATAAACTGCAGTTTAAATTCCAATTAGAAGTATTAGATCAGTGAAAAGGCTAATTATTCCTATGGCCTTAAACCAGTGGTGCTATAGTAGTGATAATGATCTAAGGAACAAATGCAAGACAAGTTTGGTAGGAGTGTGTAACTTCCATCATGCTAACTAGCACATTATGAATAAGCAGACAAGCTTTTGCTTACTTCAAATCTGGAATAAATATATTAAACTCCCAAGTTAAACAATGACTGCATGATTAAAAAAAATACCTTTAAAACATGAGTTTAGGGTTAAAAAAAAAACCAAGCTTCCTAAATCCAGCAAAAACAATCAAAAAAGCAGAAAATATCTCCATTTCTATGGCAAAGATTAACTGCCAATTTTTATGTTGCTCAGAATGAGAATCGCCTTACTACTTTTGCTTACACTTCCCCACCATCACTTCTTGTACTCTCTAGTTGTCTGCTGCAATGCCCCTCTGACTGATCTGATACTTGTTATTAAAGTAGAGCAACTCTTAGCAGCTAGTGTATAGTACTGAAATATACTGCTTTTGTTTCACACCTGAAAGCAGACTTTTGTGCTCAAAAGACGTATCTTTGAAGCACGTAGGTTAGAGTAAGAACATTATCTTAAATTAAGCACTATCACACCACAAGGATTTTTATCTGTCCTGCAACCAGCTGCAAGATCAATTTGCAAAAATATCAATTACAGATACACACTGTAATTTTTTTACATACAAATATAACAGGGGACAGAAATCTTGAGATTTCTATCCTGATTTTTCAAAACCAAGTATTTCTTTGCTCTCTTTGTATTTTCTGTTAACTTAGAGGGATGGACTTTCTAAGAAACACGTAAACACGCACTATAAAACTTAACATGTCAGTTTTAATAGTTATTAGCAGATTAACTTCAATAGATATTTCAGTTCTTTTTGTAAGAGTGCAAGACATTACATCAAAGCATATCCTGCTTAACATGGATTAAATTACACATGGAAATCACTTAATTACAATAAATCTTCTATCAACTTTTTGTTGAAGTTTGTTGCTTTACATACTCCAAGTATTCTGACACTCAGCTTGACCAATTCAGAAGAATTTAAATGGAAAAAAACAGAAGTAAAAAATTCTACTATACTTCATGAACCAGAGTATTTTGTCTGGAGGGAACACATGAGGGTAAAAAAAACCTACACAATATAAAGTAGAAGGAAGAACAGCGCTGAGATAGAAACACTAGCAGGGTAGAGGGAGAGAGAGTTGCCCACTTTTATGTAAAACATGTAATACAAAAATACCTCTCACGAGGGAAAAAAATAAACTAAGATGAGAATAAAGCGATGCCACTTCAGCACACTAAAAATGAAGTCTGCTCTGAGAGGTCAGAATTTAGCTTTTCAGATCAACAATTTTTATCACCGAATTTGATTCACATATTGACCTAGAAATACTGTCTACTGCTTTTCCACAAAAGGCCCTTTCAATCCAAAACCTGCATGCTTGTTTAATTAATGTCAATAACAGAAAAATGTTTAATCTGTTTAGAACATATAGTCATGCAAAGTACAGCGAAAATTAAGGGAGGAGTACAGTACACAGTTCTAAAGCTGAATGGGCAAAATGAGAATTAAAAAAAGTGTTAATCCAACCTTACTTTGGCTTTATTGATGATGCAGTGTTATACAGTAGATGCTGATTGACTGTCTTGGCACCGAGAACACCAATGCCAAGAAAACAATAATAAAGAGACAAAAGATGGAAAGAACCTTCTCCTTAAAGAGTAAAGCAGTATGTATTTTATCAAGGTTTCTTTGGAATGCTAAACTTTGTCTCATGTGGCTAACAAAAAGAAATAAAAAGTCTGCTACCGCAAGAGAAATGAAACTTCAGAACACTCAATTCTGCAAAGTAGGCTACTTCTCCTCCCGTACAGCAAAAGCAGGCAACACCTTATAATCTAACAGAGTATTTTCAGCAGAACTGCAGCTGGGAGTTGGTTAACAGTGCAATATATATCCCATTGCTGGCAATGGAATAAAGCATGGGAAATGTGGTGACAGAAGCAAGCAACTACATAAGCCAGATCAATAACTGAAAGCTGGCACTGTCTTCCAAATTAAAGGAAGACAGTGGTTACAAAAATGCATATGTAATCACATTATATGTATGTTTTTACTTTATGACAGTTATATAGTGAAGCCAATACATGGGAAAAATTGGAACAAGCCCTGACTCCAGCCAAATTCTAGTAAAGAAAAGTGTTATTAATATTTCACTCAAGATATGTGAAGTTACTATCATATTCTTATGCGATGGCACTGCCTCTTAAAATGGACTGTATAGCAGCTTGAAAAGTTACTTTTTTTCCTTTTGGGTATAGAGGATATTGGAATTATTTTAGCGTTAGACTGTTCACGTATTTACTCTAAAACTGCTGACACTTAATGCATCTCCATAGCAAATGTTCTTTGTGATTCCAAGAGATGCAGTATTTGTAAAGAAACATTTAAAATACAGGCAAATACAGCATCAAAAGGACAAAAGCAAAAGTAAGTCAATTGCCAGAGTATTTCTACCAGTAAAAAGAAACCACTAAGAAGCAACTGTACACCAGACCATAACCAGGACACTCAATCAGCATTAAACAACTTAAAGTTAAATATAACTGCTTAGGATTCTTGAAGAAATTTCACCATTCAGGAAAACAGAAAGGATGGTTTAAATTTTTTAAATGGTACAATTTTTTTAATTATGTTATGATAAACAAAATGTTATTCTTTATTTTTGATTCTGCAAAATTACAAAATAAAAAGTAGATTAACCAAGAAACAACTGAAAACACAAGAGGCTGGTGAATGGACAACCATATTTGTTCTGGTGTTAATTGATTTAGGCTATTTTCTTAAACTGTGTACTGTACTTACCCCATTCCATTCTACGCTCATACTCACTTCCTCGCCTCCATCAGGACCACTCTCGTACTTTACCACATCAACATTGAGGCTTTCTCGGCTTCGCCTTTTTTCTATGCTCTCAGGGTCATTCAGCACTTCAGCAACTCTCTGTTTATGAACATTGTCAAGACCCTGAGAATTAGAAGAAATGGCAAAATGTTTTCTTCTATTGCAAGCTGTACTAACACACAATAACTATATCACAAAAGATGTCAAAACAACCCATTACTCCATCACCCCAATTCTACTTTCAAAGGGCAGCTGAGTTGCCCTTTATACACTGCAGAAATCAACAGAGCATGAAGTGGACAGGCAGTTCAGTAGAGAATTCAGTGACTTGCCATTCTTTTCCTCCTTCCCTATCACTTGTCAAAGCTTCACAGTGTTCACGTAACTTACCTGAAGGCAACTGGCCACCAGCTTAATGTTTAAGCAATTCCTAGATTATGAACAGTCAATGCAATTCTCAGTTTTCCACCTATCAAATAGTACAGTATTCACCCACCTTTGGAAAGAACATTGCAGGTACCTGACTATCTAATACCTGAGACACGGGTTGTGTTATTTAAAAATAGAGACATACGATACTTGGCACAGCGATATAACTGATTGTTCAGAATGACATTAAATAGAAAATAAGCTTATAATAGAACAGACTATATTTGTGGTCAATAAAATACATTTGCTTTGTGTTAAACAATGTCTGTCAATTACCACATAACTTTGAATATCTTTAAATACCTCCTATAAAAATAAAGGCAAAATCTTTAACAGAAACTAGAAAGTAATAAAGCTCAATTCATATTCGAGTTTTGTTTTCTTTAGAATAAACCTCATATACTCCATGTCATGAACAGTACCCTGCAGGAAGAGATGCCCAGTCAGTGCCTTACACATAAGAAAACATTCTACATCTTTCACTGTGCAACATTAGCAGCAAATGCAGCAGGGAATCTGTGTGACAAATCCATAAAGCCTACCATAATACAGAAAGTGAAAATCATGCCAAAATTCTCCTAAAAAGTAACGTGCATGAATAAGAAAGAAAGTTGGTTTAGTAGCATGGAAAATCAGGTTCTTGGTTCCATATAGCTGCTTTCCACTAAATGAAGAGCAGAACAGCCCTCCCTAATGGAATGCTACAAATAAGGAAGTATGAACACATAATGATCATATATTTTCACTTCCACGTGGCTGTATGGTGCAGAAAACTGGCTAGAGCTCTCAGACAGTACTGAAGCACAGGCTCAAAATGGCTTCTGCACCAATCCCTTCAGCAGCACAGAACACAAAAACCATAAAACTATTTAAAATCACCACTAAAGAGGTGAAGCATCACATAAAGACCCTGGGCTCTGCTCCAAAGCTATGATGACTCATTTACTTCACATGTTAATACATACATTTAAAAAACAAAGGGATGGGGAACTGCACTTCCCCAGTTTGATTCTGTCATGAAAGATGAAGGACAAAGAACTTCACTGGTCTTCAAAAATCTTGCATTTACATCCCAGCAGCTAAAGCAAACAAAACATGCATGAAGGAGAACAGAACTATGGAGGACTGGTACTTTTCCAAATCTGGGAACAGAAGCACTTCTTTGCTTTCAGCTGAAAAGGGGAAATGTATTAACCCTGTCTGTTCTCCTTAATGACCTAAAATAGAAAGGTAAACACTGATAGTAAGACAGCACTGTTTCCTACATGCCCAAATCCAGTGGTGTGTGTGATACAATGGTAGACATGGTATATATGATGCACCAATGAAAACCTGAAGCATGCTTAATAAAAACAAAGTAGCAGCAGCAAACCTCCATCAGGCTTTAAGGAAAATGGAGACAAGGAACAGTTTTCGCAGTGGTACTGGCAAGCCAAAAGTGGGCTGATTACACAGGGACTGTAAAAAAAGACTTCTCCAGTAGCAAGATCCTCTCATCCTTAATTCCCAAATAATCAGTTCCAAGCTTCCCAGTGGAAATTTCAACTTGAAAAGCTGGTGAAGCTGGTGCTGTGTTTTGTTTTGGTTCTAATATATACATAAAAAGAACAAATACAAGCTAAGCTGCCTTATTACTATTACATTATTCCAATTTATCCTGCTTGTATCTGTTCACACCCAAAAAAAAAAAAAAGAAGAATCACATGTAATGGCAACAGCAAAACTAAGAACCAAGGCAAACATTTTAAGACACAGTGCATCTTCATTTCTTGTTTTCAAATCGAGACACTCCAAAAATGAGCCTTCAGTAAAAGTAAGTTAAAATCATCCTCAGTAAAAGAAAGTATCTGTATCAACTATGCTCCCCACCCTTGAATTTTCCTTGCTGAAGAACCTTTGTCCCAGAGTCATATTTTCCTCTTACCAGTTTCATTCCATTTACTTGGCAAACACTTGTAAGTTTTCCATCATTTTGTTGTGGAGGAAAGAACTTAAACCACCTTACATCAAAGGGAACTATTCTTGAATTCACTAGAAGAGCATGAGGCTTGCCAGGAGCTTTTTGCTCTCTCCCTTTTCCATAAATTTGCTTCTATACACATCAAACACTGCAATATCATTGTTCAAAATACAACTCTGAATCAGTATAAGACAAAAAAAATACCCCACAGAAACAAAGCAAATCATCGTGAAAAAATGAAATTAAGATTGAACTTCCCAGGGTTTTTTTAATTCACTTACATTTTCTTATTTTGTTTTCCATTTTAATACTGACAAGCCATATTTGCTTGTCCTGTCTTGGATACTTTTATACAAGACATTGTATCAATCCATCCAATAGGGAAAGGAAAAACAAAAAGCCAATAAAACACTACCAAAAAACCCCAAATCTCTCTCCCACCTTCTAAGACTGAGAAAGGGTTACTTGAATTGCAGATCTGAGAACACAGGCACAGAACTTCCCTGCATTAAAAGAACACACCCACCACTTAAACCGTAATATCCATCTCATCAGTCTGCAGAAGTAATAGAAACAGCTAACACATTTATAATGGCCTTCTAAAGGCCTGCAACAGTCAGTCAGCTGCACGCAGAAACAAAACATTTGAAAGTTTTATAGCTCCTTACTGAAAACAGAACAGCATTACTGGCAAACGAGATTATCACTGAAATCTTCCCCTAGCTATAGCCTCTCTCCCACCACATGTAGGCAAGTAAGGACTGCTGGCTATAACAGTGTTTTCTGCTGTGCCATTTTCCATGCAATTTCACTGCCAATTTGAATCATGCCCCCAGGATACAATGCCACTGCCCTAGCAATTAATCAGTTTCAAGTGTTAAGATGGTACTGGTTTATCATCAGTTCAGACTGAAATTAAAGATACTAAGTAACTGAACATACCAGACACTACATAGCTGAAAGTTCACATATTCTGTACATACGATAGATACTGAAGTTGAAAATCTGCATGATCACAATGAAGACATTATTAAGAATTTTCATACTTGCCTGTTTACGAGATCTCATTGCTGCCTCCTCTAATGTTTCAGCAGCTTCAAACTTGCCCTGTCGTCTGTAAAGTGCTCCAAGGTTCTTTAAGGTAGTTGTTACTGTTGGACTATTTAAAGAAAAAAAATACACACACACACACTAAACTTCTCAATTCACAAACTAAAACAACCTTAAAATATAGTATTTATCATATTAAATAATTACAAAAAGGAAGTCTCTTGAAATACACTACACTGTACTGCATGTACATGGATAAACCTGTTAACTCCTTTCCAAATGCATTAATGACTCACACTACGATTAGTCAACAGCCCTGAAACTGAAAGTTAGTAAACAGCCTCTAAATCTACTCAGGAGAAAAATGGAGTGCTGTATCCTTCTGTTTCTCATGTGCATCTCAAGGTAAAAATTTAGCTTAGTTAGTGTGCCCAACTGAATAACTGTGAAGCTTCCAGAAAATATGCCTACTCATGCATACAGTGACCATTACTGTAGCATGTGCTAGGCACAAAACAAATTGACAGCTCATCAGCTTTTACACTTTATACTTATTTTCTATGCTTTCAAACTATGCTTGAAGAATAAAAGGGAAAAAAAAATAAATTGTACATTCCATTAACAAGTCTCACACTCCAGCAAGACAATTCTGTTTCAATGACACAGTATTAGCTCAGTCACCATATTGTTGTACAAAGTTTTGCTCCAGTAACAACAGAAAAAAGATCTCCTCATGCATTAGGATGAATTATTACATGAAAAACAAACCAACAAAATGTATTGCACCCAGAGTTCAGGATGGAGAGACAAGAGCAGATTTCAACAGTTCAAAGGTTCTGCTACTTGTTAAATACATGAATTCAAACACTGAATAAATTAAACCCCCTCACTAAACATAACAGTACTAGATGAAGGTTTCTTACCTTGTACCACTTGCACACTAGAAAAAAGGCAGGTAAGTTACAAAATTAAAGCAAACAACCCTATTTCACCAAGAACAATCCAAGCAGAAGTCCTTGTTTCTCTTCTTCCATTTTAAAGTACACTTTTTCACTCACACAAAGCTATATTCTTTGAGCTTTATAAACTCAAATAATGCTGAACTGTAGCAGTTTTGACTTTGTTTTCTTGTACCACCTAAAAAATCTCAAGGCTCAGTTACTTGCACAGCCTCCTTTTTGCTTCTGGCCCTCTCTAGAGCCCTACACCAACCAATGGAATAAAAAAAAAAGGTGACCTACGCTTTACCTGAAGGACTGCCAAGAATACAACTGGTGAATTTTTCTTTCACTTACTAGTCTAACTAGGATAGATTAAAAGCATTACAGGACTTGAAAACTTCTAGTACATTCCTGAAACCCTTTCTTGGGGCCTGAATTTTTAATACTATAGTTTTTACAGTCCAAAGCAAGCAGCTGGTGTGGTTCCATTTTTAAACACGTGTTAATGCGACATTTCTGGATACTGTGTATTGCCATGTTGTCTGTCCTATGAAGAAATTACCTACCTGTCAACTTTGCAAGCTTTGTACCAGCCACCATATTCTCCAAAAGTTGTGCCATCTTTTTGCTTTCCCTAAAACAGAAGAAACATTGAACAAAAATAACCAACTTGCAACTTAAGTAAAAAACTCCAAAAAAGATTTATGGCAATGGCCTTACTTTGCATTCTTCCCTCTCTTCTGCATGCATCCAAATAGGTTTATTTTCATCTGACGAAACACAAGAAAATATATTACAAAAGAACAAAACTACAAAGCATTCATTGTTCTCATTTTCACCCTTCTGAAATGAAGCTGTGAACCAGGGAATTATACTATTACCACAAAAAAGCTTACTGTCCATACTACAAGCAGCAGGTAAATAAAACATGTGCCTCTTCTTTATAGTTTTACAACTGTGTCTTCTTTTATCTGAACTTAGAAACAGTTACTTCTGAGAAGCTTTGAAGTTAGCATATGCTGACATTGATTTGTCATGAGCCTAGTTCTGGGCTAAAAACTGCGCATTTATTTATTCTATCATAAAAACTGCTTTGACATCCACTAAGTGGTACACATACTACTGTCATGGAATGCAATGTGATTTACAGTTGATAAAATGCATTTGACTTCAAAGTACATCATAATTCACAATTTAAGGGTATTTTCCCCATTCTTTAAATGTATTAATGGAAGACTCACATTAACAATGTATTTATTATATCATTAAAAATCCTGCACTGACTTTTACCTGTGACTGGAAAGTCACAGATTTTTCTGCCTCTATAAAAATACCATAATTGATTTTGGTTGGACATAATGTAAATTATGCCAGAAATACAATCCATAAAACATAAACCTATCAAGTCTACCTCGTATATGAAAAACTTGCCTTTCAATCAAATGTTACTGACATATCTAAATGCTTTCTTATAATGAATATACTTCAACATGTTTATTACCTCACTTTTTAAGTCTACCTCAAGCACACAATCATTTTGATCAGGATACAATTAACTTCCTGCAGATATTATTTCATAATAACTACCAAAATGACACATACATTCAAATCTAGGGACTCATTTTCTTACCATCTACAGAGCCAAATTCCCGTTCATGAGCACGAGTAAGAATCTCTTTGTATAAAGTTTCCGCTTGCTTGAATTTGCCCTGTTTTAGATAGCAGGATGCCTAAAAACAAAATCCCCCCCCCCCCAAAGTTATCAGCACACTTTTATTTAGCTTGATAAATAACAAATACAATACATGCTGAATAAGGTGCATTGCAATTAATCGAAAAATCTTGCTTTTTTCTTAGATTTACTCTATAAAAGGTTTACCAGGTTATTCTTTGTTTTTGCAACATTTGGATCATCTGGTCCCAGCTTGGTCTGGTAAATTTCCAGTGCTCTCTGATAGTAGTATTCAACCTCCTCATATTTACCCTGGTTCTGGCACAGTAAAGCCAAGTTATTCAATTGTTTAGCAACATCAGGGTGATCCTTCCCCAGGACCTGAAAATTAAATAACTTGCATTAAAACATTCTCCAATCATCGTATCAGGGCTTAGAAATGCATCATTTAGAAATATGCCGTTAGTTTTTATTCCTCATCAATTCAACATGAGGATAACAAAAGAAAAACTGCGTTTGAGAGATATGAAAATTGCTCAATTCTATTAAGAACTGAGAATGCTGCAGAACAATTCATAACAGGAATAATACAAGTAGCAGAACAACATTATATGCAGGGTATTACACAAAGCCTGAGGATGCAGGCATTCAGTGTCATGGACTAGAAAAAATATCCACATAGTCATAGAATAATCTAATCAACTTCAAAATTTTAATGATGTTTCATTTTTAGCTCCAAAGCTTTTATCACATGATTACTTAACTATCAAAGGGGAAAGAAAAAGTGAAAGAAGGTTAATTAGAAAATACAGAATTTATAATATACCCAGAGTGCTCCAACAGCTCCATAGGACTACTTGAATGTGCAACTGTTTTGAATTGCACACACGGCTAGCTACCAGGGCACTGATAACTGTGGTTTACCTGGCAGATCAACTCAACCAAAACAAAAAACAAGTAAAAAAAGCAAGCTTAGCCTTGCCCTCTCCCTCAAAAAAATCCATTCAAAAGTGATGAGTTCTTTTACTCATACCTTTTCCCTGATTTCCAGAGCTCGCTTACACAACGGTTCAGCTTCTTTGTACTTTCCACGTTTACCATAAAGTACTGCAAGATTGTTTAGAGTTGCTGCCACCTGTCAACAGTAGAGAAATTTTAATTACACTGGAATTTACTGATACAAATGTGACAAATGAATACATCTGCAATGCACTGACGTTTTCAAATTTTCCATGCACAAGGTGGACCTCTTGAGATTTGCAAATGAAATAATTACTATCAAATGCATTCATACACAAACAAGGAAAGGGGAAAAAAATCATGAAATAGTTTCGCTTCACTTGTGGAAATGTCATTTAGTGCACACATTTTCTTCATATGTTCTTCTCTTACAAAGTTATTTCTCAGATCTATACTCAGAGCTGCCCTGCATTACACAGGGTATACGAAGTGAGATACCACATTAATTTTAAACACCGATTACAAAAGCTTGATTTAAGTGTCATTTAAAAGCAGCCATAAAACAAATTAGAAGGGTCCCTTCGATACGAGTTTTATAAAGTGATTTGAGTAAGAAAATTAAAATCTTTCTTCACAAATTGATTTCCCACAGAAAATCCATGCAATCAAAAATCAAATGTGTGAGAGTCATTTATGGTGAAACAGCACTGAATATAATGCTCAAAAGGCATGTTAAATATTTAAGAGAAAATGAAGCATGTTACATTGTGGCCTCCTACCTGTACTGTCTAGAGATAAGCCAGGTCTTAAAAACTTTCCTGTTGAGTTTAATATTAAAATGAGTTGAAAAAAAAATTCAGTAATTCAGTGAAAAACACAACTGAAAATATGATATTGCATGTATACAAACCGCTGGATGATCTTTGCCCAAAGTCTTCTCACGTATAGCCAAGGCATCATTCAGGAGATTTGCTGCATCTTTGTATTTGTTTTGGTCTCTAAATTTTAAAGAGTCATAATTAACACAGGGGATTCAGAAAAAGAAATCATAAAAACAAAGCTGACTTCAATATTGGCCTAAAGATGCTAGTGCAAAAGAAGAGTAATTGAGAATATATTCAGGAATTGGGAAGTAAAAACATGAAGCCTGTAACTGTGAAGTAGTTCGCTGTTTCAGGACTAGCATGTACTACTGCTGAACTGTTGTCCAGTTTATTCCTCTAGATTATCTGGAAGTGGGTAATCAAGACAAGACCCTCAACAGAAAAAAAAAAAAATGGTATCAAAACCAGCTTCACTTCCAAAGAAAAGGCACAGGCAGAAATGCAGTAACTTTTTTGACTTTTAAGCATAGGGATATATACAAGTGCTGCAGGACCCTCCTGAGGGTTTCAATTTTTTTAAAAAAAAGGGAATGGAAAATAGTCAAAAATGTTAGTCTGTACATTAACAGGTTGTAGCCAAATATTATTTAGTTAATTGATATTTATCTATGGCAGTATACAAACCTGTACACCAAAGCAAGTATGTTCAACATAGTAGCAACATCAGGATGATCATGACCTGAAGTCTTCTCTAGGTCTTCAAGAGCTTGTTTACAGAGAGGTACAGCAACCTCGTATCTACCTTGGGAAGCATACTGAATGACAAGATTATGAAGGGTCCTTAATCTTGCTGGAATTTCATAGCCACCTTGTTGGGCAGCAGCTGCTGCACTGCTATGCTGCTGTTGAACTGAAAGAAACATGCAAGATTTAAATATGTTTAAAATATGACTGTAACTAAAGCGTTTAGCGTTACTGCTCAGTGACAAAAAATGAGAGTGAATTTTATAAAGTATTAGTATTAGAACACACTTCACAGTAATCATGCTGTCTTCAACAGTGACAGTGAAACTACGACAATTTAATTATTCATGTTCTGTCCATTACTGTGTTATTTTACACTTCTATTAGCTCAAAGGCCCAAATGTAATAAACCACAGAAGAAAGCAGGAAACTATTTCAGCTCGGCAAATCATTATCAATTCCCAAAATTATACCATAATTTTGCACTTACAAATATCCACATTTCCCTATGGAAAGGAACATTAACACAGACAAGCCAAATACCGGCAGAAAAGCTCCAACGATTTGTCCTTTTTCCTTTATTCTTCTCTAAACATACCTTTTTTGTGTGTGTTTCCCTTTTTTGCTGTATCAAAGAGTACTTAAGGTTGGCACATAATGGATTAAAAGATCTTGCACGCCACAGCTAACAGTTGCAAGAGAAAAGGCATCAAGTCAAGGCCAGTGATACTTTAAGTAAAATGTTTAGGTTTTACTCACTAGCCCTCAGGCTTAGCCACTTGTTTTCCAGAAGCCCCTAACCTTTGGTTGTTGCAATCACCATGCTCCAATTCCCTCCTTTACCCCACCTCTCCCTCCCAAATCCACTACTGCCTTTCTCTTCCTCTAGGAGATTTCTGGGACAACGTAGAAAATTCCCTCTTACTCATTTGTGTTAAATTCTAAACGACACACAGGATAAGGGCTCCAGCCATGAGCCTTTCTTCTTTCTGCGGACAAAAACCACTCTCACCTCAAGTGAGAGCCTTTTTTATACCAGCGGCATCATACAATTCCAAGCCTATACCTACTACCACTGCCTACCAAAGCACTGGAACATTTCAGTAGTTTTCCTGGAGGTCAAGGAAATTACTAACAAATCAACTTTGAAATAAGGTAGGTGGATTATGCAGGTACATAAACAGTGTTGCCATCCAACCTTCCCAAGGAAATTACTAACAAATCAACTTTGAAATAAGGTAGGTGGATTATGCAGGTACATAGACAGCGCTGCCATCCAACCTTCCTAGTACAAAATTCTAGTGAAGCAAGCATGAGCTCAGAAGCGAGCTCATGGTCAACACTAACCTATTCTAAATTCTTCAAGTCTTCCTTCCATTGCTGACTATGGTTAGCATTACCATGCTATGAAGAATGCAGTGTATTTTGTGTATGTGCCCGTGAAGGAAATTTGATAGTCTGATTACACAGGTGGGACCCTTCAGACATTTTTTTTCTGCAGCCACTTGTCTACTGAGAACCATTATATTACTAGCATACCGCCTATACACTATAATATCAATACATTATATAATACCAGCTTTACACCCGTAAAATCCCCAAAATTTCACTTAGCAAGGCTTATCTATTAATGGCTTCTATCAATCGTGCTACCAAATCTCTACCTCAAACTTCACAGCCTATTCACGAGTCCTGACCAGAAGACAACACTTCTAGAATGAGCAGTAAAACTAAGGAAGAAAACCTCAGCAAAGGACAAAATATTATATGTATTCTTCCCAGGTCGCCTGTCCCTGCTTCCACCTTTTATAAGCCTCTTTTTTTCTTCAAATTTTCCTCAGCAGCTCCTTATCCATCCAAGGAGGTCTCCTGGCCCTCCTGCTGCACTTCCTTCTAGTTGGGATGCAATGCTCCTGAGCTTGTAGTAGGTGATCCTTGAATCAACCAACAGTCTTGGGCCCCCCTGCCCTCTAGGGCTATATCAGGGTCAGTGCCAAGAACTTTAAAAGAGCCAGTAAACTCTATGTAAAAACCTAAGTCCCAGTTCTGTACGTATCAGTGACTGGCTTCCTTATTCTAGCAGAGGCATTCACCACTCCATGTGTCCCAGAGGACCCTAAACATGGGTTCATTTTTCTGCACTGCAGAAACCCACTAACATTGTAAATTGAAGTGCACTTACTTCCTTGTCCTTGGTCATCTTCATCATTGGGAAATAAGTCATCCAAAGGCTCTTTGGTGGAATCTGTATCCTTATCCTCCTATAGAACAAGCCCAAAGCCAAACTGTTATACTTAAATCTAAGGCATGAAGAGACAGTCCATTTAATCAGCAATGTTAAAGAAAACCCCACATCCAAAACTTAGGAATATAAAAGAATAACACTTCTTCTAGAAGTTCTATGAAGGTTTTATGTTCAAATGTATTTACATACTCTCTCCCAAACAATACAGGACACCTTCAGAAGAGACAGGAATAGCAATCAGGTCTCCTAGATTTTAGCCTCAATTTAAACACACAAGAACACATTCGCTATTCTTACAGAGACATCATACCTCGTGAAAGTATCCAGTGCTGAATACAGATTCAGTGCTACTAAACACTGAATATTGTATATTTTTAGTCTTAAACACAGTTACAGATGGGCAAGGGAGAGAAATATGGAGACCTAAATTCCTGAGTGCTCAACTTCTGCACAAAAAAAAAATAGGTTTTGCAATTGCAATCTATAAGGATCAAAAATTATAAAGCCACCTGCATGGAAGTTCATCTCCAGTAGTATTCATCTGGAACCATATTAACTTCTGCACAATCCATTAGTCTACATTGATTAAACATCCAAAGATCATTCCACATCATTTAAAATTAAAGAAACAGATCATCTCTCAATTCTGTTTCTTAAATGTGGAGTCAATATAATATAAATGGTTAAAGTCCTCAGAAAATTTAATCTCAGTCAGAAGAAAGCCCAGAAGCAGAAGACACTCCCATTTTTCTGCTCTTCATCCAAGAGAAAAAGACAACTGCAGCTACTGGCATTGGAGTTCAGTAGTGGCAAAGCATGTGCTCTGCAAAAACAGCAGATTAATGGGACTAGATCTCAGAAGGGAAGTTCATAATGTTACGTGTGCTGATTCCAGCCTTACACTGAGCATACAGAATTGACTATTTTCAAAGGTTAACAAGCGAGACTGTTCATATGGTTAGTGGAACTATAAAGATGCTGCCATGCCTACGTTGACCCTATTTGCCAATTAAACTTTAAATAATGGCGCTATTTAGGCCATCTGCAGATTACAGTTCAACAGTTAGCACATCAAAATCACAAAATTCCCTCCTCCCACCCCTTTTCTAAACAGACTTCCCTGGCAGTATTCAGCTACAAATACCAACTCATGAAATAGCACTGAAAAGTTCCATGTGCCAAAACAACTCTCACTGCTCACAATATATTAAAAAGGATTCAGTCAAGCAGTCAGTTAAGTGTGACAAACACATACATTTTCAATCATTATGTTGCTGAAATAACTGGTTAAAAAAACCTGTTCTTTCCAAAACACAGCTGAATAGGTCTAAACATACAAAATGAGATCTCTCTCTGCAGTGCCATCTAACTTAAGGAAACATAAAAGGGTAACAAGAAGTGCAAATAATCCAGAAGTCTTTTTAAGTGGTAAATTACTTCTATAAATTAATACTGTATCCATTTTCTCTCTGAATCTAAGTATATGTAACACAGCGGGCATGCAGACCATCACAGTGTCTGGCAGAAAGTGATCCAGTAACATCCTATCCTAGTGTAAATTATCAACAGATATAAAACCTGCACACTGATTTCACTAGACGAAAATTAAGCATTTCTCTTGCAGTCAAAACAAGCCATGCCCCCTATGTACTTAGAATCTCTAATAGTTTAAATTCTCCACTTAATTGTTGAGTTTACAGAAAGAAATTTTTTATTTAGTTCTTCATATTTTTTAAGATAATATAATCCAATATAAGTATTTATGGATTTTGATTCTCATATGTATTTTGTTATCTACAGACAGAGAAACGTTTCTTCTCTTAAAATAAGAATGAACTCAGGATTTAGAATCTTTCTGCAAACTATGTGACCCTGGTAGAAGGTAAGCATTTTCATGACAAGTTTATGTTAGAGAAATAAAAAAGCTTGCACCACTTCTTGGTAAAAAGGCAGATTACAACACACGTGTACATTTAAGGGGCTTTTTACTACACAGCTACTTACAGATGGTGAAATATCATCATCGTATTTTTTTAATTGATTCATGAATTCTAGATGTTTCTTTTCTTCCTCCAGTTGAGCCACAGATTGCTCACTTTTCTGTAGTTTCTGTTGTGTATTGGCTAGTTCATCCCGTAGCCATTGGTTTTCCTGGCATAGCCGACGAACCTGAGCACGCAATTTCTGCTTCTCCGATTCCACTGCATTTAAGTGATTTGACAAGGCCATCATTACCTAGAAAGCAAAAGGTGTCACATGACAGTTCCTCTAGAATGCAGTCTTGTATTTAATCTAAAAAACTTTTATTATTTAAAAATCTGTCAGCTGTGAAATTTGGTGAACATTTAAGTTTCTCTTCTTCATCTGTCTGGTTTTATCTCTATCTTAATCTATCTCACTCTTCCTCTCAACTTTTTACCATTTGCCCAGCCATTAACCTGGAGGAAAAAAATACAAAAGCCACAGAAGCAGTCTACTTGGATTGGGCTCTTTTGCTAAGCAAAGTTAAATGAAAAAGACACTTGTTAAGTGAAAGCCAAACACTACATACAGAAGACACTTTCCCTTCACTGTTCACGTAATCTCCCACTGATACACATAGAACAGTTCACAGCAATCCCACAAAGCACACCTTGTAAGAAACAGTCATTGGCAGTAATACAAATCTTCTTTTAGATGAATCTGAAATCCTGAAGTTATTTAGCATTTCATGTTTCTTTAAAACAAAGTTACCTTGAAGAGTTTTTAAGCTAAATATTTCATGTGAAACAGATGGTGTCCTGACATGAAATTTCTGGTGCCAGAAGAAATACATGAAACCTTTAGAAACTACTTTTCCCTATAAAGGCAAAAACTCCACATATTATTCCTAATACCAATCCAAGTCTCCAGACTTCAGCACCTACTATTTACACATTCAGAATTGTTAATAATTTAAATTACCTGTTCTATTCAAACAGTGGCCATTTTTAACATCAGAAAGTACATTTAGGAGAGTTGTGATAACGGGGTCAACATACTCAAATAACACTGTACAAGCTACAATGGCAAACTAAACCCCTTTGTAATCTTACTCTCTAGAATTAACTGGAAGGAAAGTTTGACTGCTGCTTCAGCAACGTCTGTTTCATTTTTACAGAAATAACTCTCGTATCAGCCCTACATCCATGTCACAAAAAATCTTTAAATTATTTCCATGTCTAATTTAAATACTGCAAATAATAATAAAAAAAATCCTACATTGTTGCAACCCAAAGTGTGCAGGAATGGTAGGTTTATCAGGTTTGAGTGTAGCAGTTTGAAGAATTGCTTCTTAAAAAAAGCACTAAATGCAGACTTCTTGGCTCCTCACCACCACAGTTCATAGAATACCATGTGGGCCAAACTAGGCAGGCACATCTGCAACTGAGGCTGCTAAATCCAACAGAGCCAAGAATCAGAAGTACCTTTTCTGAGTCCCAATACCATGGCAAAATTAGAAGAGACAAGTTATTCATTCACAGATCCTCTACAAACACCCACTAAAGGTAACTCTACTATTGTAATTTTATTCCATATCTCTTCTAGTATTTTATTCCAATAGAAGGGATAAAAACTTACACAAAATACTAATAAAAAATGACCTAGTTTGCACCATAATGTCCAGGGGCTCTTTCTACATTGCCAGGTCTGGTAACCCATACTTGTTCATTCTCTCAGGCTTCAATTCATCATGGTCCAATGCACACAACTTCAGATCACCGAACAGTAATAGCTCAACAGCTCGATGAAAAGACTAAGCAGTTACAAAGATAAAGCCTATTAATATAGGGCTGACTCATTGGCATTTTCAACTCATCTGCAAACACTCTGCCATTTTATACTGATGACTGTGTCACATCACATCAGATTTCAGGTTTCTGACCTAGTACAAAATACCCTAAAGTTGGACTGTAAATACACTCCTAATATCCTGACTAAACAAACATCTTTTTACTCATCTTCTGTAGACAATACCTTCATCAACTAAGATAGTTCAAAGAAGGAGTCCTTTAAGAGTGAAACTTACATTGTATACTCAATTCCCAACCTTTAAAATGCTTTTAGATTCAATTTTGGTTTAGGAAAATATTCAATAAACATTACAGATTCTTGAGATCCAGGAGCATTGTAAGTTATTATAAAGAATCTCAGAATCAAGGGAATATAAACATGAACTTAAGATTGCAGCAGAGCTCAAAGGTTGGAGCAAATTTATTTGTGTGTGGGAGACATACATATGCAATAATTTAGAGTTAGAATGCCAAAGTTTAGTTCTTGAGTTGCTTAAACATTATCCGCCTAATGCTGTGGAAAAGTCTAAACAGCAAATAGCCACTGTCTCACTAAGTAAAGAGGTCTCAATTATGAGCCTCAGTGCTGCAATGCTGAATGCATAATTAGTTCTGTAACACAGCAAGACAAATAGTATCTAACTCTACTATTACAGCAGTCTTTTTCCTTAACTTACAATAACAACATAAATGTCCCAGCACATTACTAATACTCAGTAAGGCAAATCTTAGGTCCTCAACGTCTGAAAGACTTTATTCTTACTGCAGTTTTACCTGCGCTTCACTAAGGCCAAGCTCCAGCATTTCCAGTGACTTTCGAATCATGTTTGATTTTTCCTCAACCAGATTAGTTTCATCATCTTTCTTCAAACATTTCAGTGTTTCAAGTAAACTCTGTAAAATTGAATTGTGCTCATTCTTCAGTGCCTCTAGTCCATTGATCACTTGCTTAGTTTTGGCGATGATTTCATCTTGAGTGAGCTTCTCCAACTTCTCTTCCTTTAAATACACCATTGTGGACATGTTTTCATACATTCTGAAATGGAAGAATACACTAGTTAATAAGAAAAATAAGCAATTCTCTATAACTGAATAAAGTTTTCCTTTAAGAAGTCATTAAAAAAATACAAATTTTAAATGTATATTCAGAATGCAATTATATTTTTGCACAACCTTCACAATGTTTCAAGTCCTGAGTTTGAACACACAGTTTCAAATTTTCCAGTTTCTATTTCCAGATTCAACATTAACACTAATTCATAAGCCAAGCAAGAACAGAAAGGAAGATGCATACTACAACACAGAGGAAGTCAGGCAAAAACACGAGGAGGTCTGCACTGATGAACAACTAGCTCCTGGACAAACTCCAACACAAAAAGGAAGCCTACAGAGGGTGAAGCAAGGACAGGAAGGAATACAGAGAAACTGTTCAAGCAGTCAGGGATCAGGTTAGCAAAGATAAAGCCCCAGTAGAATTAAATCTGTCCAGAGACATCAAGGGCCACAAGAAAAGCTTGTATAGGTATGCTGTTGACAAAAGGAAGACTAGGGAAAATGGGGGCCCTCTACAGAAGGAAATAGGAGACCTGGTTACCAGGGACATGGAGAAGGCCAAGGTATGCAATTTTTTTTTGCCTTGGTGTTCACCAGCAAGACCTCCAGCCACACCAACCAAGTCATAGGAGGCAAAGGCAGGGAATGGGAGAATTAAGAATCACCCACTGTAGAAGATCAGGTTTGAGACCATCTAAGGAACCTGAAAGTGCACAAGTCCACGGGGCCTGATGAAATGCATCCACAGGTCGTGAGGGAACTGGTGGATGAAGTGGCTACACCACTGTCCATCAAATTTTAAGAGGTCATGTCAGTCCAGGGAAGTTCCCACTGACTGGAAAAGGGGAAACATAATCACCATTTTTAAAAGGTTAAACAGGAGAACTACAGGCTGGTCAGTCTCACCTCAGTGCCTGGCAAGATCATGAAGCAGTTTCTCCTGGAAACCATGCTAATGCACGTGGAAAATAAGGAGGTGATTGGTGATAGCCAACATGGCTTCACTAAGGGCAAATTCTGCCTGACAAATTGGTGGCCTTTTACAACAGAGCTACAGCACTGGTGGAAAAGAACAACTGATATCATCTACCTGGACTTGGGCAAAACTGTCCCACACCATAACCTTGCTTCTAAACTGGAGAAACAAGAATTTGATGGATAGACTATTTGGTGGATAGGAATTGGCTGGACAGTCGCACCTGAAGAGTTGCAGTCAACGGCTCAATGTCAAACTGGAGACCAGTGACAAGAGCTGCTGTTCAGAGATAAGTATTGGCACTGCTGGTGTTAAACATCATTTGGCAGTGACATGGACAACGGGATTGAGTGTACCGTCAGCAAGTTTGCTGATGACACCAAGCTGAGTGGTATGGTCAACATGCTGGAGAAAAAGGATGCCATCCAGAGGGACCTTGACACAATTGAGAGGGGGTCTGCGTGAACCTCATGAACTTCTAGTGCAAGGTCCTGCACCTGGGTCAGGGCAATCCTAAGCACAACTACAGGCTGGACAGAGAGTGGACTGAGAGCAGCTATGAGGAAAAAGATCAGGGGTGTTGGCTGATGAGAGGCTCAACATGACCTGGCAGCATGTGCTTGCAGCCCAGAAAGCCAACTGTATGCTGGGCTGCATCAAAAGGAGTGAGACCAACAGGGAGAGGGAGGTGATTCTCCCCCTCTACTCTGCTCTCATGAGACCCCAACATGGAGTACTACATCCAGCTCTGGGGCTCCAAACACAAGAAGGATGTGGACCTGTTGGAGAGAGTCCAGAGAAGGGCCACAAAGATGCTCAGCAGGCTGGAGCACCTCTCCTGTGAAGACAGAGTTGGGGTTGTTCAGCCTGGAGAAGAAAAGGCTCCAGGGAGAACTTGCAACAGTCTTTCAGTACCTTAAGGGGGCCTACAATAAATCTAGAATGGTTTTTTTACAAGAGCATGTAGGAACAGGAATCATGAGAAAAAATATCCTTTTCCAGTGAGAAGGAAACATCATCTTTATCCTTTTCCAAGGGCTACAGAAGCTGTTACCACTATGTATTTTGAAAATAACAACTGCCCCCTAAGATTACTTTACATTCATTATTGGAACTCTGCAGCTAAATATATGCATTCAATTGCCTACAGGTTAGGTGCAGCAGTTCTGATGAAGTTGCAGCTGCCTCATGCTGGAAAATGTTTAGTAAAACACAACACTTGCAAGAAACATTTCACTGTGCAATTTTGTCAGTACCTCATGCACTACTTTAAGGCTGGCAGATATCTGGATGCTTCTCAAATTCAAATGAAGATCAAAAAAAGTTTAGAAACTCGAGTAACTTTCTTATCACACACGCCGTTACTGAAGTGACAAGTATAACACTGTAAAAATACAGACTGAAGACATGGAAACCACTTGATACGTTTTAAATGTTGCCGGAAAAATGTTCAACAATGAACTGAGGAATTGCTCCTTTATACTTAAGATATTTATATCTTCGGATGAACCAGGGAATATAAATTAGAATGAAGTAGGTAAGATTTTTCAAGAGCAATAAATTAGCATATTTATATGAAGACATTTGGAGAAGCTTCAATAAACTAACATTTAATCATCTAAACTGTATTAAAACTCTGTACAGAAATAAGTCTAGTTTTAGAAGGCAAAAAAAAAAATTACAACCACTTAAATCTTGAATAAGAGTGCTGTAAGAAACATGGATATATATGCACCACTTTCTGACAACAGCCAAAGGATGTGGTGTTATGCTCTTGTATTACATTAAATTCTGGAAAAAAAAAAACACCAAAACTGCAAACAAAAAGTGTCCCCTGTTTATGAAGACTCAAAATTACCCACATTGCCTCCTGCAATACAGTACCTAAAAGGCATACCCATTTGTCACAAAAGAGCTGAACACTACGCTGGTTTATTTTGTAATAATCTATTGTCCGAAAACACAATGTGGGGAAGCAGTGAATTTGGTTTTATACAGTTGAATGCAAGAACTTCACATTCACGAACATATGCAATAGACAGCATATACATCCATATAAAAAAATCAGCTCACCAAAGCCTGATAAGAATGGTATTTACACGTTTCCCACTTAAAACCTGAGAACTATTACCCAGAATGCTTCAACGACATTTTTAAAGCACATACTCTGTGAAATTGTGTATAAAAATGAACTGCAATTTAATATGAGCCAGATTTGCAAATGCATGCTTCTAACATGCAGAGTCATATAAGAAACTGTTATGAATTACACTAACTTCAGCATACAACACAACCCTAATTACCATCAACTTTCACACCTTTAATCAACAATTTTCATCCTGAATACAAAGAACTGAACCTTCGAGGATCGTAAGGCAAACAGCAGAGGACATGTAATGAATAGGTAATTCCATTTTGTATTAGAGAAGTTCGGAGAAATGAGATTTTTAAATACCTAGGTTTTCTACAACATTCTGAAGTATGTGATCATTTGTCTGTCTTACATGAACAGGGCTAACAATTCTTCTGTGTGCTTCAGTATTTTGTAGTCATTCTACACTGAAGATGAAAGGCGGGTACATGCATCTACATGTAATACATATAGAGATGCTGTTTAAAAGAAATTGCACATTTTAACCACACCCAGAGAAGTTTAATTAATTATAGGCGATGAATACAGATAAATTAACAGCCATTCACTGTTAAGAAAAGGCTACACAAAACCATTCAATAAAGTAACACCAAAACTGTATTAGACCTTGCAATGGTCATGCCTTCATGCAAACAGAATACAGAAGTCTGGGAAGTACCTATCTGGCATATGAAGTCAGTCACAGAATCATAGAATGGTTTGGGTTGGAAGGGACCTTCAAGATCACTTAGTTCCATCAGAATCAGTCACATAGCTCTGGCTGAATACACTGAAGCCGCAATGGAAGAAGGCTAAGTCAGCACAGAAGCTTTTGAGGAAAGTAAAAGCAGGTTTAAACCCTATAGGACAAAAGTATACTTAAAGCCCATGGCAGCAGTAGACCTAATTTACAAATACATGCTTCTCATCTCAATCCAGTGTGCCAGATTTTTAAGCTACCTCATTCTAAACCAAATATAGCTATAAGCTTTCACTGTCTCAGACCTACCAGTACAAGCAACTGTACTGGTAGCTGGCATCAAGTCAAAAGCTGCATCAAGACACATATTTGAAGGTCCATGCAGCCTAGAGGAGACTTCTAAAGTCTCCTCTAGTGAAAACTGTTAGAATCCTGATCTCTCCCACTGACAAGAAAGGAATAAATTTTTCTGCATAGGTTTTTTTTTGTAGATTGTGTTTGTGAGAATAATTTACAAGGAGAATAACAAATATATAATTTATCATGTTGTCAGATATGATTTGTTCTAGGAGCAAGATTAATGAATAAATATCTAATATCTTTTAAGAGTAGCGGGCGTGGTGTTCATCAAACAAGGCCATATTTGACTAGGCAATTGTACAATTACTTTTGTATACCCTAAGGCAACAAATGCCATACAGGAAGCAAAAAAGCTACATGTGTGTGCAGGAAATAGGCATGCATGTATACAGAGGAAAAGAGATAAAATCTACCATGCCTTTCTATTGTCACTTTTCGAAAATGTTAATTCTTTCTTCCTCTGTTTTCTCCCTACAGAAAAAAAGGGCATAGTAAAAGGCTACTTTGTCAGTTTTATACAAGTACAGTGAACTGCAAATTTTACCTCTTACAGGGCAGGAATTAGCCATACTAATTTTTCATTAATTTCACAATTCAAAACAAAAGAAAAAGTTAAAACACACAAAGGTTTTGCTGGAAAACAGAATTTTGGATTAAAAAAAAAAAATGCAATGCAGCCAGAGTGGCACACTGGCCAGCTGGCTTAAGCAGTTTACGTATCATATTAAATATGTGCCTACGTAGAGCTAAAGTATTACCTTCCTGGTTTATTTACCACAACACAAATTATGCTGAAGTACAGAAATCACCTAACACTTTCCAACACTTTAAAAGAGAAATCAAGCATTTGTCTTCAAACACAAAATATTAATGAACTTGGACAGATAAACATAAAAAAATCCTACAATGACACCTATTAAAGAGGATTTTGCAGAATTTTGTAACATGGACTCCAGTCAAAGAAGTTGATTGAGTACAGCAAGAATCTGAAGCAAAAAAAGCTCAAAGAGTCAAGTCTACTGTCTTTCAGTCATATAACTGCTCAGATAATCTCATATATTCTCTGAGATATCATATACAAAATACTTAAGTGGCTGTATTTTTAATCACTTTAAGTATTTTGTTATTCATAAAACTTTAAAACCAACTGCACTAATAATGCTGACTTCACATTTTGTGCCTAAATTCAAACAGATGCAAGACATATCCAAATTAGCTAATTAAGCTCTTCAACTTACATTTAAGGATCTGTTAAACATACATATCTTTTCCTACTCCACTACTTTTTAAAAAGTGTAATTTCCCTGCAGATCACCTCAAAGAATTCTTGAACTAACCCATGTAACCGTATGAAAATGTCTCTGTGTCGGAAAACTTATAAAAGGTAAAACATTTTTCTAAGAAACAACAAGGTTATTTGTTTCCTTGACTAAAGATTAAAATGGGTCCTAAAAAAAATAAACAAACAAAAACAGTTCTGATTTTTTTATGTCCTTGTTATGTATCCTTGAGTATTCCTTTTCTTAGTATTGATGTTTTCATTATTTGTCAGATTTCAAGTACTAAAAGCTTGGAAGATAAAATTTTAATGTATCCTTTGTCTGATCATTATTGTTTTAAAAACACAATTTAATAAAAGTCTGTAAACTGCTGTGACAAGTCAAAATCTCCCTCAACCTTTTCACTGGAACATACACATAAGAGACAGGATAGCTAAAAACTACAGAATAATGTGTCTTCATGCAAGAAAGAGCATATCATCTTCCTAACAGTAAAAGCTACTGCAAGACTGCCTCAAGCCACACCTATAGGTCCTGACATCTACAAGCACTGCAAACTCCACAAGGATATAGTACATATTAATTTGATTTTTTTTTTTGTATCTCCAATATCTACCTATCTGCTCACTGTTTTGTAACAGCAATCTATTCAGGGTTTTTAACCTAATTTCACTCTTGGTTCCTCCTTAATTAAATGGCAAGGCTCAGTGTCCTGCATCTGGCATGAGCTTGTTTCATTTTGTATTAGCTGCAAATTTCAAGTCATTAATGCCCTGTTTAGACCAAGAACACATCTCATTATGATGCAGAGAGCTGACCAATGTACAGGGGGGTTGTACAAGGGGGTTAGAGGAATTTGCTTGCTTAAACAAAAGTACTGTCTGTTGTAAATGCCTGCTAAGCAGAACAAAGGCACCTGGTCCTATTGATAAGGAAAAGCAGACACTTGGTCCTATTGATAAGCAGCTATTGATAAGGAAAAGCAGACACCTGCATCTACTGATAAGGAGGAGAAGCAGATGGTTTATGGCTGGGATACCGACCAAACCCTAAGGCCATATGTGAAGACTGAAAGGTGAAAAGTGCAAGAAGAGGAAGACTCATTTACTTCATCTTGAGACCCCTGCCCATGACCAGAGGGGGCACTGCGCAGGTGCAGAGGACCTTCCGGCTCATTATAATACAAAGCGGGGATAGGACATGAATATGTATAGGCGTGTTGTGCAACCTTATGAATATATATAACTTTAGAGAATAAATGTAGAGGGAAACAACACTGAGGTACGCATGACTTTGAGGAATTATCCCCGTGCGTCTCAGCGCTGAATAAAAAGCATACCTACTTTACAACTTTAACGAGTTGTGGAGTCAATCCGCGCATCAATTACATCATGGAACACACTATCTTGCAAAACTGAGAGCTGGTGTAACTGCTGATCTTCACGATGTGGAAAACTGCCTTCTCAAACAGTCCTCAAAAGATCACAGGCCTTCCATGCACAGAAAGAAAGGCCACCAACCAAAGGCAAGAGATGAAAAAAGAGTCTGATGAGGGATATGAGCAGTTTGTCAAACACTACATTAACTGTTCCCCTTCCTAACAAGGCACCTCAGCAACACACTAGTCAGAAATGGCAAGGATGAATCACCCACGGACGTCTTTCATATGCTTAGAAAGGTATTTGTAAAAGGACTCAGATAAGAAACACTATAGTTTGAATATACTGCTGCTATGGATTACAGTCAGAAATCTCCGAGTTTGAAAGCACAATGGTTACTTGTCATTTGGGTGTGGTTTTTTAATATAAGACGTTAATTTTTCTTTCTCTGTGAGGCTACTTATTCTATCACAAGTCATATTCCCATGCATAAGAAAATTTACAATCTTCATCTTGTTTGACCTACCCTCCTTTTAATTAAAATTATCCCTTTACACTCAGGAATTTTATTTCAACACATTTATCTCTAACCCCACAAACAAAAGAGAGTAGCTTTTTCCTCTTGACATATTCAGAACTGTAGCTGAACTGCCAATGCTATCTGGCACTCTTCTTATCATACTAGATTTAAATCCATATATGAGCCTTTACAGAGTATAAAGTCATGAACTGCACTTGCAAACAGTGTCCTGTTGGAGGTCAGCCTTAAGGTACACTTGCTGACCCAGTTCTATAAACAGAATACTGCTGCACTTCCGTACTGCCTCAGGCTTCCAAATACACTATCTCCAAAAGTGTCTTCACAATTCAGCATACATATGCACAAGCCACCCTAAAAATAACTCAGTGGGAACAATTAGCAGCACATAGTGGAGGCCGTAAATCACTGACCTAAAGCAGGTAAGAAGATGGTGGTGTTGCACATGCGTAGCAACCAACATTAAGCTACAGAGAAGTCTTTTAGAAAACATGATGAGTTTGGAGAAAAAAAAAAAAACAACAAACAAACAAACAATAACAACACAGAATTAACCCTGTGGATTCATTTTTCTATCAACTTCCAGCTAGTAAGCATCAGGATTCAAAAAAACCTTACTGTGCTCCTTCTTCCAGCCTTCAACTTGGCACTAACCCTGCATGTAGGAGTCTGCCCTACCACCTGGATACCGTGCATACCTTCATTTTAAGTACAGTAAATATTGTAAAAAGGACATCTCTAGTCCTTTAATGTCACAGGCACATATCCTAATAAAAAGATCAGAATCACGTTCATAGGTTGATCTACAACCTTAAAAACACAAGATATCTGTGTTGGTAAGCAAACTGGACAAACACGCATACTTTGTAAAGAGTTAACATTTATAAAAAGGTAAACATAAAAATTTCTGAAGAAATGCACAACAAGCATGGGACAGCTTGACTAAAACATGTAAAACACTAAAAACTTCAATACTAGCAAGAGATTTCCCACCGGACTAACATGGCTGCTGCTCTTCTGACAAGACTGGCAGGTGCAGCCTCTTCTCCACATCACATCAGTGGGAAAAGGCTGCGTAAGCACATGTTCTAACCCTGCTTCACAACAGCATCCACCTTTGAAAAACACTGCAGACTGTAGGAAACCCTAATGGCCATCAATAAACCCATCCACTGCATTAAACTATGTTTAAGTGAAGAGGATTATGTCCTTGTTTAAGTGAAAAGGATTATGTCCTTGTTTAAGTGAACAACACAGGGACTGTATACTTGCCTTGATAAATCTCAGAATCTTTAAACATCACAGCCTGCTATACAGAAAAACATTAATGCCTTTCAGGAGAAGTCTCTGGATTCTTTGGAAGATTACAAAATTACTATGGAGAAGAGCATGCAAACAAACCATATTTGCTAATAAAAGAGATGATAGCTTAAATCGCTCCTATAAAACCCGTTGCAAGGGTGATGCTGACTGTTCTCTTTGGGAACAATCTTGTCAAAGAGCTTGACTCTTTGAGAACAGTCAAGCTAAGAAGATTTGCACCACTGAGAAAGCACAAGCTATGAAGACTTGCACTGCTGTGGAGTCCTTTTATTTAGGATTTCTATAGCATGCCATATCAACACTAATGAAGCATATACTGTTTCTTAGCAATCATAGTTATTCTTGTAAGTAGCAATCTTAACACTATTTTAAAATAAATACTTTTGCATATTTTGAGATAACTGACAAAAAAACCTTCAGAGTAATTTCAGCCTTCAGTCTTCCTTCTTTTGTAGAAAGTAAACTGTTTTCATTGAAATTATAACTTCCTGCTGAAACAGTTAATGCAGTAAAATAATTCTTACATAGTACAAAACTACTAAGTGGCATGAAAGCATCCTGTAACTATACAGATTATTCTTCCCTTTAAATAAAAGATTATGGTGTCAATCCCTTGACAGTACTCCACTGAAGAAACACTAGCTACTAGGTAGCGTTTCAATTATCATGATACAATCAAGCCTCTATCATTTAACTGCAGACAATCCAGATGACCTGCCAATCTATTTCCAAACTCTCTTTTAGATTTAACCGTATCTGTAATTCTATAGTGCTGCAGACCATGGCCAAATACCACCTTACTCCTCCTGCTCACATACTGCAGCAGTAGGGACCCTTGGATGATACAGCTACCCTCACACACACACATCATTATGCCTTCCCCCACTATTTGTGTAAAAGGAATCAAGGGAAAATATTCTCTTTCTCGCATATCTCACCCACTACATTTTACCTTTCTGAAGCCCTAAAAATAGACAGTGATTAAAACACAGAATAGTCACATAACCTAAAATCACAGTGGATTATTTCCCGTGGGAAGTGGCAGCTGTTTAAATCCTAACATCAGACTGCAAGTATCATATGTAAGAGAAAAACATACTCTCTGTGTACATTCTTAAGCCCTTCTACCACCTCAGGTTTCAAATGACACTGCCTGGAAATAAGATCCTTCTATGCATTTTTAATCACATCAAAGATGAGTCTTTCTCAAAGCTGAAGCAAGTGAAAGAGAAATTTGACAGGCACGTCTAAGGTTGTTTAGTAGACCCAGTCAAAAGTCTAAAGGAACTACACTAAAAGCCATACTTTCATGAAAGTACATGCTTTTTAACTTTGTTAACCAAGGTTACTATCATCTGTTATAGGCTGGTGGTACGTAACTTCCTTACTCAAAATCTGAAACAACATACTTGGTTAACATCCTCAGACCTGTGACAAGATGACAACCCCATTCTTTTCCAGAATAAAATTCAATACAAATGTCTTCTGCTATTTAAGAGTCCTGGGCAAAGAGCTCTAATGCCAATTTGTTAATTTAGTTATGTCCATGCAATTTCTAAAGACAGACTGCAGATCACTGTGCATTCTACCCCTTGGAGCAAGGGAGCTGTCTCCTTTTTTTTGTACTCTTGCTGTGTGAACAGCAAACAGCATCTGCTGATCTTCCTCAAAGCCAGCACTTCCTTAGTTTCTTGTGAGCACTAATAAACGCTTCCAAGCAGCCACCAATGGACCTCAAGAAAGCAGAGCATTTTGCCTGGTCATTAAAACACTGACAAACGAAACAGCCTAGGCCACAGGGGACTTACGCTTATGACCACAAAACCCACCTCACTGGATCATTTTAACAAAATGATCACAACCATATTAAGAGTAGTTACATGAAGACAGAATAAACAAATGCAACAGAAGGCAGATGTAGAATAATTTTAAAAGTCATCATATCTACCCTCACTTATTAAAAACGCTTGTCACAAAAAACAACAATACATCCGGAAAAATCACAGCTACTTGTGTACAGAAAAATATTATAGTTCAGTATTTTGTAGTTAAGAAGACATGCTTCATGAATTACCTACTTAAACTGCATTGAAAGGAAATTTTGAAAGATACTGTCAAAGACAGTCTGAGTTACAAATCCATCATTACTATCAAATTCCAGTTTTTACAGGCAATATTCCAAGAATCTACATTTATTTGTGCGGAAATAGCACATGGCTCCTTATGGACTTGCCAACTTGTGCAACCATGTCTTCGGTGAATCTTGAGCACCAATAAGACATTTTTAGCAGCTGCTTCTAGCCAGTGAAAGTGTCTCTGGACACATTGGAAACTGGAATAGAGGTACAGTAATATCGAAGTATTTTCAAACTTGCCTTGCAATTTTAAGCTGTCAATACCACAGACAAAACATTTTTAGAGCTTGACTCATTTTGCATTGCTATTTTTGGACAAGAACTGCTTTATTGACTTATCAAAGTAAGTATCTACCTCCATTACCTATTTATATTAACTCTAAATACCACTTAGGTAAAAGCACAGGCATGTTCCCATCAAATTGGGCTTCCATAATGCATTAAAAACCCCATCACCTTCCACTTACCACCATCAGCCCTATAATCTTAACCAAATCTACTTTTTATGGCATACCTATAACCATCATAAAAAATGCACACAGGAAGGGCAGAAAAGGCCACATACTGCCTCACATTATTGGATCTGTGTGGGAAGCTTTGCTGACAATTTACTGTAAGTACAGATTATGTTGCTTTTACACACTTGAGGACACTGAAGAGAAAGGTTACCTGAACCAAAATGAAAAAGCCAGCAATTTCTTCTGCAGACATAAAAGGAACATCCACTAACTTTCTTCAACACACACCAGCCTTTAGGTTTAACAAATCCTTAAATCTGGTTTTGAAGCTACCTAACAGCTTCCACTAAGATGCACAAACTCTGCAGTCTCCCTTCAAGCTTCAGGAAAAACAGTCCCCTCCCCCTCCAATCATTCTTCCACTGAAAAACAAAGAAATACAAAACCACTAACCTCCTTCTTCCAAAACAACTACAGAGAGAGAGTTGCATAATTAAATTGTGCAGGTACTGTCCTTAATATTAAGAAGAAATTACTTTACCCCCTTAAATACTACATTAAAATTGATATTTTCAATGGCAATCAACAAGTATCACTAATAGGTTTTTACACCTTACAAATTTTGTTTCATATAAAGAATAACAAATGATGCAGTCACCTAGAAAAACAACCTCATATCACTCACTATTTCTTGCCTGCTACAGCAGAGAGGAGATTTTGCTGTAAAACTAGAAATAATTTCCTTGTTAAGTCCTCAATAACGTGCAGGGTTTATTCAGATGGTCTAAACTCTACTGGGCGAGGAGGTAGAGAGCACTACAGCAGTCCTTAACCTAGCGTTTGACAAAGAGAACTTAACATGCTGTGCACTCACACCTGAGGATGAAACCATAGTTTTAGCCCCTTCTTCAGTGATCTTTCACATCTATTATTTATCTTTGCTAGCACTGGAGCACTGAGTGCTCCTCTGGGACTCCTGAAATACTGGCTGTGATAACGCTAGTGTGACAGTTCCTCCATCCTGCTGCAGTACTCTACTCTTCTGGTGGACTGACACAGAACAGAAGCACATACTAACGGGAAAACAGACACAAAAGAAGTTACATTTTTAATATTATTTTTAAACCGTCTCACTTGGATAAATCTGTTTTGAAATGAGACAAGGAGGCACAAAAATGTAATCAGTTCTAAGTAATGTTAAGTTTGATGGCTTTGTAATGGAAAACAACTGCGGTGCTTGAAGGTAGTTGACATAGTTTCAGGACCTCAGTACAAAAGGTGTGAGAAAAGCAGAACAGAAGGACAGGACCTGGGGATGGGGAGTATCTGGGACTAGAAGATGTCCAGGGTGGGCACAGATTAACTGATAAGTAAAAGAACAGGATGATTGCTACGCTTGGGGTGTTAATAAACCCATTAAGCTGGTGTAAGCATCTACTAGGGAGTATCCGGGACTAGCAGATGCCCAGGATGAGAGCAGTTAAACTAACTGATAAGTAGAAGGCCAGGATGATTGCTATGTCTGTAATGTTAATTAAGATTGTTGGGAAAAGTAAACGACCCTTAAAGACCACCACATTTTTGTATGCATGCCGGAAACTTTTTGGAAAATTATGTAATATGCTCAGTGACCATACAAGGATAACCTGTATAGCAATTCGGGGACACAGTTAGGAGGAGCTATCCCCCGTGTCTCCCGGCGCCGCAATAAAGAATACCTGCTTGTCAACTTGAAACTCTGCTGGCAAGTTTGTTCCTGGAGTTTTCTCCGAATCAGAAAGCATCCCCTTGGGGAATGATGGCAGAGCAGTCACTTCCCAAAGCAAGTGTGCTTCAAAACAACATACCATGCACTTGCAAGTGTTGCTCCATGTGCAGCCTGACTACAGACCAAAAAAAAAAAAAAAAAAGGAAAAGGAAAAAGAGAACAAGGGAAAAGGGGAAAAAAAAAAGACAAGAAAAAAAAAGGAAACAAAAAACTCAGCAAGATTATTTCCAGGCCATTTGTTAACAACTGGGCAGGGATCAAGACTCAAGATTGAATGGCCACACAAACTACAAGCAGGCACTTTGCAAACCCCACTGACAGCTGCTTTCAAAATATCTGTTGTGCCTTTGCCCTACACCTGCATTCTGCACAAACTCAGAAACTATTTTCTAAGTTAAACAATGTATTCTAACAGAAATGGCAGAAATGTAAATTATTGTGAGAGAAATTGACACTAACTGAATAAGACTTTAGAGCACTGTAACTGAATCACTGATCTGCCTGTATCTCCTTTTTGAACAATGGAAAGAAGATATAATTAAGTAACAGCAAATTACTGGGACACTGAGTCAAAGTCATCCTGCGGTGCCTCTTGCCTTCTCAAAAGGTATAGGATGGGTAAAACATCTTTGAAAAAATGAGGACATTTGGCTAAGACACCTATCAGTTAACATAACAAAAAAACTACCTGTCATCTCTGCAGGATTTCTTAAACCCCAAGGAATGCCTGCCAAGCACCAGCATTCTGTGTTCCAGAATGCTCCCAGACCAGAAGCCTGCAGGCAGTTTTATCAATTCCTGTTAAATGTAGATCTGCTTTACAGGAGGCATAGCCATCAGGTTCACACACCAAACCTTCCCACTATATACTCTACAATATATCACTCCTCAAAATTAATGTATCTTCCTGATTAATTCATTCACCCATACCTCTAGTAAGATCTCTAGGTCACTATCATGTGTGTCAGCATACTGGCAAAAATCCCCGTGACTCCTGTGCCCCTCCATATTTCAATACAGTAACAGCTATTATACTGCATGCAACTGGGCTACATCCAGGGAAATGATAAATATAAACAACAGTGCATTCTTATCTCTTACTGCCTTCTGCGTACACAGGAATTTAGAGACACAAATGGCCACTGAATGATCTGGTCTGGCTTCCTACAAACACAAGACCATCAGCATTCATTCACTAAGGCTATGGGTAGAAATAATACCCTGGTGATGCTCCTCATGGAGTCAAACATTCCATTCACATCCCCCATCATTCCAACACAAACACCCATTTGTAATGAATCAAACCACTGGATTATTTTTCGGTCACAACCAAAGGGACAGAAAAGTAAAAGGACCAGGACACTAACACAGCCAAAACACATCTATTTCCCCAGGCTGCCATGCAGTGAGCTGTGTTAACTGAATAAGGACTACATAAACCAGCACTGAGACTGAAGACGAGTTCAACTATATCCGCAAGAGTTTGATTACATAATCCTATTTGTATCAGCAGAAACATTTGAGGAGGTTGTTGTCCTGTCCCCATCTCAAACCTATAACCTCATCTATATCCTCACAGATTACCACCCCACTAGTTGCATTAATCCAACTATACACAGCCACCCTCTACACTGATGCGGCGAGGAGAAACTCCCACTTTTTTAACCAATCCCCCTCTCTCTAATACACACCAAGTATGATTTTGGGGAGGCAGGAAGGAACATTCAGTTTAAGCATGTAAACAAACGAAATGTTAAAGGTGAGGCTATTGTAAAATCCACTCACAGTGAAGGACTATCAGCAGTCACTCTGAAATGGAAGCTTGCTCAAAGTGGAAGAGAAGGATAAGTTGTGACTTCTCTACACTACTCATGCTCACATTGTTTGATAAAGGAACATCCACAGATACACTCAGTCTTAAAAACAATATTCTATTCAGGTAAGAAGAGGAAAAAAAAAAAAAGGGGGGGGGGGGGGAAGAAAGCAGACCCACATCCAACACAGAACGTGCCTCCCTCCTGCTAGTCCATAACCTTACATACTTTGCCTCAGCTACTGTCAGCTGGAAAGAGCAAACTCAAGATACATCACAGGAATGCAGCTATTGCAATCCCTTAAAAAGTTTAAAACCACCACCCCGTACATGAGTAATGAACAGCACGCATACACAAATAATAGCACAGTGCTAGTAATCTTAATTTTCTATTAACATTTAACTACTTGTGCTGTCGCCAGACAAAGCACAAAATTAGAACACTATAAAATACCAGTAGTAATAAGCTGCACAGTAGCACAGGATTTAAGAAAACATTTATGAATTTATGAAAACATCAGTGTTTGTAGACAATGCAAATTACTAGGAATTAAGATATACAGTTATCTGATAATTAAAAAAAAAAATCTAAGTATTGTCCTTTAAAAGGCCTGATTTTTAGATACGACTTTTAAAGCAGTACCAAGAAGTTCAGCTTTATGTCAGATATTTCTTGACCTTCTTCTGAACATTACTTTAGTGCAACACTGCCTTTTTTAATAGTTTGCTGCAGTACATCATATAGTAAGCAGAGTATAATTAGCCACTATGCCAATCCTACTGACACGTAAGGAAGTCAGTACTACCACTATACTGCTTCCATCCTTTGCTTTCTTCACTTCAAAATTTAATAAAATCAACCATAGTTCTGACACAATCCAAGAAACACAATCTTATTATGATGAATGGGATTTATGGCAGATATTTACAAAAGGACCAAAATAGGAAACTGCTCTCTTTTAAGCCTACCTGCAAAAGGTATTTTACTGCTTTTACCTGTTAGCAAGACTTGATATTGAAAAACTATATGAATAATCTATACATTTAAGCAGACAATGGAGGGAAAGCATTATTTGGAATATAAGATGACATGATTCCCTGCTTCCTAATTTTGAGCAAAGATGACCAACAGTAATTATTTCACAAAATAAATTCAATTTAATTCTAAGTATATGTCAAAACACAGCTTCCAGAATTAAAACCGTTTCTGGTTGAAACAAGAATTAAATAGCGGAGTCCACAAGAGATAAGCTGGATTCAAAGAAACAAGCAGTGATTAAATCAACACACAGATACTATTACTTGCATCTGCTTCCTTAGCAGACTGAATCTGAAGAAACTGTCAGCTATCAGATACTAATTTTCTTTATATATTATGAGAAATTAGCAGTTCTAGTGTTAACTGTGCTTTAGTGTTCATCCTCTGAGAACAACTCCTTTGTTCACATTTCCAAATATATCATGGGTAAGGGAAACATACGTCCTCAGTCCGCATGCTTGCCTAATCACTGTGGCCAGACATTATTGAAATTTATTGTCTAGCAAAAAAAACCACCAGCAACTATAGTGTCATCATATGCCTGATGCTTGCAAAGCACCTCACACAAAACCCTACAGAAATAATTCCTCCATCACTGAAAGCCATAATTTTGGCTCTGACCCTCTAACAACGTGCCCAACTTAAATACCATAACATGAAGGCAACAAAAGCATCTCAGCAAACCTAAGACAGCATAAGTGCACCTTTTTCTGGTCAGGCATTTATTAAGTAATTCTTCAAGGGAACCACACTTACTTCTACAGCCTGCTTTCATAAAAAAACGTTTCACTAAAGAATTTACTGGGAAAGACTTAATACCTCAAAACCACCCAAAAACAACTGTGACTCAGGATACAACTACTATGATCAGCTCTATTTTGAAGTCAAAAAGGTTTCTTTTCAGAATGAACAATTTGACTGGTATTTGGTTACCATGAAGTATCAGACATCATGTGTGTCATGCTTTTGTTTTAAGGAAAATGAGAGTTGACATTGAAAAGAAACGTTTTCCTAAACTTTGGTCAAGGTAAGCATGATGTTCTTACAAAACAACTAAAAAATACTTTGGAAACTCAGAGTATTATGCAGACTGAATTAAGAGCAAAGTCTGTGGCTAGCAACTTCATTGCCACGATTATGGAATTGGTTCATGTTTACAATACTTGTGTCATACTGAACACCCTGGAGGCAGACAGACTACAAGACATGTTCATTTAAACAGACCCAGCATGCTTGTGCCCATCACTATATGCTGCGATGTCCTTCAACATTAAATACAGAAGTATAATTTGCATATTTATTAATTTACTCAAGTTTCCTTATTTTCCACTCCTCTTACAAAAACATTACAACAAATATTTGTACACTGAAATTTTAAAATAATTGTGAGTATGCATCTGAACAGATGCTATTAATCCCAGAATAAATCCAACTGCACGTCTGCCAGAGAAGCCAAACAGAGGAAGAGATGAAAGAGTAACTGCACAAGCCTAGCTCTCAAGAGAAACAAAATCTGCGTTAAATGGACTCAGAACTGAATATGAGGCTACAGTATTTCCCCAAACTCCTAACTAATATGTGGTCATGCATGTATACACAGAGACACCTATACAGGTAAACAGAGTATGCTGTAATACACAGTAGCACACAAGTGAAGGTTTTCTGACATGGCAAGTTCTTCAAAAACAGAGGAAGCATCAATCGCTCTTACAAGCTTAAGCGTCTGTACAGTATTACTGCATGTCCACAGTATTGTATGTCCACTCAAAAACATTCAGAAGATGGTATTCTAGACTCCTGCAAATTTAATCAATGATTTTGCAAGCAATTCCTCATTTGTCAAAACCAGATCTTTTTAAAAACCAGTTTCCATTAATAACGCACTGTTAGCACACTATGGCAATTTGACAAACATAGATGAGGCTGTTTCATGGAATGTTCCGAGAGTAACTTTATTCTCTTGATTACATATGACAGCATATTTTCTTTGATTAGGAAGTGAAGGGAATCTAAGCTCAAATTGCTGTTAGAATTTCTGATTAGTGGAATTGTCCAGTTCTGTCGTGGTCTGTTCAGTTCCATTGTGGTCTTGCAGAAACACAAAGGTTGCCAAACTTCAACTGCAACATGATGCAGAAGTGATTCTGCATTGTTGTGCGAGTTCCAGGAAGTAACAATTTAAATTGTATGCATTTACCCACACGGTTCTGCATTACATAAAACGCATATCTAAATGCAACTGCCAGAATTCTCGGTACCTTTTGTAATTTCACAGAAAGGTACTCTTAAACCATGTGTTAACAAAAATAATTGTGTGACTTCAAAATACAAGGCCTTCTGCTCAGAATCACCTGGATCAGCTTTCTTTCTGCTGCCAGTAAATGCTGAATGTGTTACTTTCAATCGTATCTATAATCCCAGGGTTATAATATCCTCCATCGTGTTTCACTGAAGCTTTGGAATTCATAATCAATTAAAATGAAGCTATTTCCCAACAAAGTCTGAAAACTGTGCATTAAGAAAGACGGGGTTTAATTTTCTTGGGGTTTGTTTAGTTGTTTGTCCTGTTGGTTTGCTGCGATTTTTTTTTTTTTTAATTAAAATGCTAAACTGCCTAAATCTCGAAGGTTCCTTTTTAGCTTCCAATGCATACCCTTTGGGCATAAGTTTCCTATTTAACTGATGCGCAAATACAAAAGTGGAAGTGAAAGAGGCAATTACTTCTCAGAGTAATTGTTACCAAACCTCCTGCCAATTGCAAGAACGCTAAGATTACGCTTTCATTTTATGTATTTTTATGTACAACTGTGAGGGCATTTTATATCATGAATGACATTTCCTCACCATTTTGCTATAGCAAACTACAAAAACAAACTCATTTTTTTTCTAGCTGCTTTTATGTGTCAATTCTGTATTCTGATTCAATGAGCAATACCAGAGTACTGCTACTACATTTAAATCATATACACTAATGGAAATCATTAACAAGAGGAAATAAAAACAGAGTAAGAGCACCATCATTGATTTAGTAGCCTTTAAAAAGCCAGACTATGGCATTACACTAGGTGATGCCACTTTGGTTATTAAAATACGCTTTGATATACTTAGAACACAGAATTCAATAAGGAGTCAAGAAGTTCCTTCTTGCGATTAGGGACAAGTGCTATGCAGATCTACAAACTTGGCATCTTCTTACCCAAAAATATAAGAAACATGAAGATAGACTGAGTAAGATTTTAAAGTGTCTAATTAATCACTGCCCTAGAGATACAGTTACCAGTTAAGTCAGTTCCGTTTTTTTGCTAGAATAACCTGTTCCTAATCAATGCTTATTTTATAAATGTAGAAATCTTGCCAAGACCCAAGGCTACAAATCGACTCCGACTACAGCATAGCAGGTGACCTACAACATATAAATCCGGTCCCGAGCTGCAAAACCCAAGAAAGAGCTGTCCTCGCCTCCTCTTTCACCGTTTCTGACTTCGCAACAGAACAAATCACCTAAACTAAACCGGCGCAATAAAGACCGAGCTCCGCACGCCCCATCCTAAGGGGCTGGCCCGGGGGGGGGGGGGGGAGGGGTCGAGGCCGGCGCCCCCCTCTTTTGCCCCGGGTCCCTCCCAGGGCGGCGCCCGGCCCCAGCCGCAGCACCGCCGGGAGCCAGGAGAGGAGCTGGGGACAAAGCCGGGGCGATCCCCATCCCCGCGGGAAGGTTCCTCCTTTCCGCAGCCGAGCGGCGGCTGCAACTGACAGAGCTTCGCACAGAGCACCGAAAAACAGCCTCGCCCCCACCGCCCAAGCACCCTCCCGTGTCCGCGCACAGAAAGAGCTGTCAGCAGCGCTGCGGGGACCCACCGGCCCGCGCAGCCTTTTGTTGTGTGCGTAACAGCAGATAAAAAGGCAAAAAGATTTAACATCCTCCCCCCCACGTCTCCCCCGCACCCCCCGCCAAACGCCGCCAGTGCCTCCCCGGGCGCGGGCAGCTCCCCTCACTCACCGCTCGGTGCTGCAGGCTCGGGCGATGTGCGCAGCGCTCGCAGAGGCGGCGAGGGCCGCGCAGCCCGGGCGGCGGGGGGGGGAAGGGGGTGCACGCCGACAACGACGACGGGAGGAGGATGTCAGCGATGGGCGGGCAGAAGAGAGGAAGGAAAAGGGGTTTGGCGGGGGGGGGAAAGGACCGAGGAGATGGAAGGAAGGAAGCGGGTCAGCACCGCGGCGCCCTCAGTGCCTGCCCCGGGGTGCTGACAGGTGTGTCCTGGCCCAGCGCGGCGGCCGCGGTGGCCGGCGCGCAGCGCGGTCCAAGGAGCGGGCGACGTCACCCTGCCGGGCGGGAGCGGGCCGCGCGGGTAGGGGCAGCGCAGCACCCCGTCCGGGACGGCTGCCCCTTCCTCTCCCTCACTCGCTGTCTCCCCTCAGCGCGGGGTTGTCCCCGGGAAGGGGGATGCTGGAGAGGGCCTTCATGGGTTCAGGTGCGAGGCCCCACGGGTGGCGGACGTGCTCAACCGTGCTGAGGCCTTGTCTGCCTGACGGGGGTGTGAGTGGCGAGCGAACGCGGCGTTGCCTCAGCGCACCCTCTGCTGCCACTGAGGTGTCTTGCTCCGGCGCGGGGACCCGTCGCAGGTGCTTTTCGTGTCGTGTGATCTCAGTGTCGCGGAAAGCAGTTGAGCGGTTTGCGTCTGTAAAGCGAAGTGACAGCAAGCGGGACTTGTAAAGCTGACGTGCCTGTCTCGGTGGGACACCGCTGGGACGATGGACATGAAATGCACTCCACTGCGTGCAGCCAGCTCAGGCAGGGAAACAGGCTGAAGTGCTAATTCTGTAGTGAAAGCCCCTGAGGGCTAATTATGTGCTGCTAATGTATTTTAAAGCCATTGTGTTTGTTCCACACTGAATCAACTGGAAGATCCCTAGTCTTCCACAGGTGTACACGTAAGAAGACACTTGTCACAAGAGCTATTTCTTTACAGCCTCCAATTTCATTCCCACGGTCCCTAGAGAAAAAGGAACAACCACAGTATTTTCTTCATGTTGCTTTATGTTCTGCCAGATGGAAGTTAAGTGCAGGAATTAAAGATGGAAGGGGTTGATGTCTGTGACAAAAAACAAGTATAGCAAAGCATAAAATGTGCATTAGAAATCATTATGGAATAGTGACAACATAACTATGAAAGAGTTATTAATAACAGTCATAAGTTAATAGAGACATGGAGGTATTATGGTAAATCAGAACGTCCAGCCTCACCTAAATGGCAGTATCTAAAGTACGCAAGGAAAGCAGAGCTTATATCTGTTTGTCCTCACATACAACACGGAGCAAGTCTACAAAATGCAGATGGGAGAACAAGAGTCAGGGAAGAAAGCAAGACTCCTAAGGAGAAGCAGGAAGTTGGAGGAGGAATCAAAGCTGATGCTGTTGTCAAAGAGGCAGAAGAACAGGAAGATTCACAGAAGCCCACAAGAAACAAAGTCAGGGGAACATGAATTGTCTGCAGACTGCAAATACAGAGTCACTGTTGGATTTGAAGAGCTGAGGGAAATGAAATACACTTGCTGAATACCACTCACTGATCTCTTACACAGGTCAAGCTGCCCAACAAAAAATAATTGTCATACTATCAGAGCTACAGCTTCTTGTGTTCTTCATCTCCATTTACAACGTTTCTCTGGCAATTTTGTATTAATAGTTTAAGATAATATTTTAGTGTTGATAGTCAATACAGTCTATGTATAATAATGTGAAACATTTTTGCACAGTAATATGAAAGGGGGAAAAAAGGTTGAAGCACATTCCTTTATACAAGCTACATTTTAAAAGTTAGTCATGCCAGTTGGTCCACAGGTTCAGAGTATTTTCATGAATTTGCAAGACATTTAATTAAAAATAGAACATGCCCCAATTACATAATTACACAAGAGAACTGATTCAGAGGAACCACTCCTGTTTTTTTGAATAAACAATATTGATTGCATTCCTTCTATCACACACTTGCCTTAAAAGATTTCCTGCAATTAGCTGTTTACCCGAGGGATCAGAGCATTGCTGAACAAAGCAGCTGCTCCAGCTCTGACCCTGGTGCATAATATGCTGGCTAATTGAGTATATACATGCTGTCCACTTCCCACTGTGGGACATACCCTGTGAGCTCTTTCCCCCAGGAAGGTTGATTAGCTCATGGAACTAAAGTGCAGTATCACTCCCCTGTGTTTATGGCCCACAGCAGATCAGGCACAGAAGAGGCTTGGTGAGCCTGCTTCTTCATCAAGCTTCTGCCTGACCTGAAATATCAGAATTTCCTTTCCACTTGGATCTTGTTTTTCCTGTCTCATCTACGTAAGAATTATCCAAGTTCATCTAGCTGTAAAAACTACTTACTGTCCACATTTCCATCTTCTTTTAGGGAACTAGTTATGCTACATGCCCTGCTTTTAGGATTGAATGATCTAGACATGTTGACTGTGGAATATTCTTTGTCTGCCACCAACAAGGTCACCATGGCTTTCTGGAGACATCAGAGTGGGTATTAAAACCCCCAAAAACATTATTTACAATGATGGATTATTTATTTTCAATATACCCAACTCCCTTCTCTCCCAGAAGAGGGAAGGAGGTTTGTAATTCACAATGGGTGAGAAAAAAGGGAACAGTTCAACTTATGCAGCACAAAGCTCTTGGGTTTTTGTGGTGCAACAGTGTGAGATACACATGCAACAAATTGAGATGCGGTTTAACTGACATCCACAAATAGAGCAAGCCTCTGTAAAGAAATTCAGGCTCACTTCATTTAAGAAGTGTGGGTAGTTTTAATTAAAAAATTATCCTCCTATCTTAGAGAATCTTTTCTCCAAAAGAGACAAGAGTTTTTTAAATCTAGTGCGACAGTCTGTAAAAGCTATGACTTCATTTTATAAGTATGGGCTACAATAAAGCACTATATTGGAATAATTTCAACTGCTGCTAAAGTGCTGTCTAAAAGCATCCTGGCAATAATAACTATTGAAAGGCCAGATTCAGCAACCTTGCTGGCTTTTCATCACAATCACTTGACAGTTGCATATGCTTTTAGTTTGTATTTTCTACAAGAATGTCCTTTATGGAAAAGAGAAAACATAAAAATCAATGCTCAAGATTTAAAAAGTGTCAGGTACGTGGTTTCAGGCACAATTTTAGCCCAATTGTGCATATGTTCAATTACTGCATGCAGAGTGACCTTGGTGTCGGGGAATTCAGGCACTTCAGAGTAAAAGGACTGTATTTTCGCTTGCCTTGACTCACTTTCATAGTCAAGATGCCTGAACCCACCACTGAGCATAGCATTGAAGTTCTAAGTAAAAAAAAAAACAACCCTGATTGTGATTCTGCTTCTTAAGTCAATAAGCTTTATTCACATGCAAGTGAATTCTCCTTTTTCAGAGTCACAGGGATTTCTAGAAAGCTGTAACAAATGAAAGCCAGCATGCTTTTCCCTGCTGTTTTCTATCCACAGAGAAATAACAAGGAAATAAAGCATGCAGTGTTAATTCAACTCTTATCAGGCCATTTCATCAGTTAATTTTTGTTACTCCCTTTAAACAAGCAGGATGCTCAGCGCTGGACAGCAGCATTTTGCCAAGTGGAATTCTTTTAATCTCCCAACTATTAGAGCTGTGCTACTATTAAAGCCCAAAAGATACTGACTGAAAGGTTAGCTTTAAAACAGTTCTGTTATAAAAAAACAGACTTACAAACCTCAGGTGATACAGTTAAAGTAACCGCTTGAAAGCTACAAACTATTAGAGAATTTCATGTCAATATTAATGTGAACATACCAAAAAATAGTTGACAGTTTCAGCTACATGGCTATTTGTATATCCCAATTTTCACTGTTATCTTCAAAGTAGGTAAATGGCCAATGAGCTAATAATTGCACTCTTTGACAAACTCCTCGCAATATGTATTTACAGACACTGTTGGTATTTTCCAAGATCCTACTTTTAAGTATCAAAATTCCCAACAGGTGGAGGGCTTACAGAAGAGAGCTTATGATGATTATTAGGGTTGTATATTTACTCCCTGCATTCAAGAAGTTCCCCCTTCTATGAGGGATTGTTTATAGTAATACATCCTTACTATGCTCAACCAGCCATTTCTGTTCCTTCTTTACAGCTGCCATACTTACAATTTCAGTAAAAGATTGACTTCTTCCTGACTTGCTTTCAAGCTCTGTAGTCAGCTGGGAGTTGACTATACAAGCACCTTTCTAGTTTGGAATGACCCTTCTCCATATTCAGTTTTCATGATTTACAGTGTTTAGACATGAAGAAAGATAGTGCGTTGTTTATACTCCTCTATACTCACTTTTTAGTGAGGTTATTCTCTCATGGGGTTTCAGTTGCTCATTCAAGGTTATGAGAATTATTAATAATTGCATATGAAGTTACTTTTTCTTTCTGTATTCACCTACTTGAGTCACTGAACCATTGCAGAACTGTATTCTTCAGAGGAAATAGAAAACTGTTGCTGGAATATCACGGTCGTGGCCACAACTAGAATAGGAACATTTAGTGTGTGATACAGTACTTCTATTTACCATCCCATGTCTTTACTTCCCGAGTATGAATGTGCTTCCTTTCTTTACCTTTCTATTGGCCTGGTATTGACAAGAAAAAAAGTTTCTCCCACAAACACATTCTTCCAAACCAAAATCTTTGACAGTCTATGTTCAAACTCTAGAACACTTGGCTAAAGGCAGAAAACAGAAGGATCACCTCTACTGATTTCTAAGTGCCTGCTTTATTATTTACATTATCCCCTTCTTATTCTTTGACTACCAGCTGTTTGTTACTATATGGTTTGTCAGCATTCCTTTATGGAGATTTGCTAGCTCATCAGGCTTTGCTGCCAGATTACTTGCAATTAGATAGGGTGAGACTCTTACCTTGGTAATCTTGGTAGGCATTATAGTGTTTTTTCCATGGCAAAGGAGACTTATAGCTACCATTTTCTCAGTAAATTCTCCAGAGTTTCATTATCAAAAGTGCTTTTTCCCTAAAAAAAAACAAAAACCTGTGAGGGCTATGATTTTAATTTCAGTCACACATCAGTGTAAATCTAGGATAATTTTATTAACCACTATGAGATTTTTCTTTTTTTGAGAAGGGAATCTTTGAAAGCATAAGAAAGGCATTTGGTTTTCCAACAAACATTAGACAAAGGCACAGACTGAGACATAAACTTGTTGTGGCACCCGGGAAACTGGTGCTTTCCTCATGAACATACAGATACATGCTCTTTATTACCACTAAGGTTCCTACATATATTTATAAAATATTGTGATTTTTCAGATGCTGCCTTTTATTAAAGTCCATGCATATGCTAATCAGAAGAAATGTTTATGTCAGTATGTGCCTCTACTTTCCAAGTGGAAATTTGCACCTACTGATGAAAGAGAAGTAAGTCTCAGAAGTCTAACAGGTATTACAGACAACTACCTCATCTGGTCTTTTCCTAAATGTAATTATCAAACTCTATTGAAAACCAAGCCAGCATCCTGCCCTTCCTGCCCAAGAACCTCACTCCTCCACTGTTGAGTCTCAAGGGTAATATATACATACAGATGCTGTGCAAATTGTATCCTTCCTTTCTAGCTGTTTTTCCTTGCAAGTCATTGGCCCCATTTCTCTCTATGTTTGCATTTCTAATGAAATCCTCAAATGTAATGCTTCTCTTTCATATGTTTGATTAAATTATTGTAGAGAAAGAAGGTTCTTCCCTGGGTAACCCTCTTAGCTGATCCTTTCTCCACTCACCTGTCTACGAGATTCTGCACTCCTCTCTCCCCTCCTGACCACCAATTTGCTTGGTTAAACAAACTGAACTCTTAATCTCTTTAAGAGAGATTGCATATCTCCCTGATTATTCAACTTGCCCTTCTCTGCTCTCATTGCATTCATCTTTCTTGAAGCTAATGTGCAGCAATTGTTTGTGCCATGGTCACTATTGAAAATTATTGTTCCTAAGTCTGATTGTAACTTTCTTTCACTTGTATTCCTTTTCTGCACATGCCACAGTAATTGCCAAACCCTTACCCCCCTTTCAGTTCTTCTGTTAAATGCTTTTCTCTCCTTCTCAATTAACGCTCCATATGGAATTACAGCAAATTCACTTGGCATCCAAGGTTGATTGGAATTTCTCATTTTTTATGGGAGGCCATTTTACATCTGCTTTTCATTGTTGGAAAATAAAAGGTCTTTCTTTACCTTGGTTAAGAGGGTATTCAAACCAAGGCAGTACTCAGCTGCACTGGGCTGAGGAATTGATGGTAATACGGTTTGCCCCAAGGGAAAGGGAAATGGAAATTTTTCTGCTGTATGACAATTGTTTCTGTAGTTTCTGTGCCAATGAGCAATTATGTCTTTACAGAAAATGGCTTCTGTGGGTATGCCTGTGGCTAGATGGATGGTATAGAGTATGTGGGGCTGAAAAGGGCAGAGTCATTCTAGAAATCAATAGGAAGCAGAACTGCCTGTGCTAAATATTCCATTCCTCATCCTGTTTTCTGGGAAATAGAGCAGATGCAGGATAAGAAAAGATGATCTTACTCAGAGGGGCTTGAATATGAATTCTCTCTCCTTGCTGCCTCCCTCTTCCCACAGCAAGTAGGTACTGTGAAGTTTATGCCTTAGTTTCAAATGTTGTAATTCCCATCTCTTCTGTTGTATTTCTATCTTTATTTTTTTATCTGCTTTAATGAAACATTTTCTTGCCAGTTCATAGAGAAATCCCATTTAAAGTATGAAGTGCACAGACATTCCACGGACACACTCTTCAATTCTGTATCCTCATAACAACAGTGAAGAAAGCAAGATGTGTACACTGCTGCCTTCAAGTCTTAGACTTAAAACATTAGTGCCATCATTGCATAATTGACTCCTACAGGATGGATGGTGTTTTGTATCTTGACAGACTTGTCTGTCAGTTACCTGAGAGCAGATATTCTTGAAGACCTCAGTCTGCGGACATCCTCCAAAAGGTCCAGAACAGGGTCTGATATCTCAGATGAGAAGGGTTTGGAAGAATGTTTTTAAATCATCTCTGTGCCTTCCCAGGCCCATAATATTCCCTGCTCCCTGTGTGATTTAGACAACCACAAGGACCTGGCTTCCATGGGAGAGTTCTGCCCAGGACCTCCACAGGATCCATCTGTAACCTAATCCATAACCCATTCGTATACCCCCTATATTAGGGTATGTGAAAGGAGGTCTTAGAAACTAGCCTTGTAGGTGGTGATTTCTGAAGAAAGGAATTCCTCATACATCCGTATATAGGTGTTTTAGAGACCAGGATATAAAAACAAACAACAACAACAAAAAACAACCCCAAAACGCCTAAAACAACCCCCAAAACCAGGGAGTGGATGCTGTTAATTTGTCAGGTTTGGCAGATACTGCTGTATCACATCATGTTCTGAAGGCTTTTCTTGTGCCAAAAAGGCTAGACTCAACTTAGGTGAATTGTAATTTATGTGGGAACTGGCTAAGAAGGCAGCTGTCTCATCAGTATGTATATCATCACAGATATTCTGAGACTACAGGATTTTTTGCTTCAGAGGACAGGAATTTAAAGCAGGACTCCTTGACCTTAGACTTTGGTGGCGAGCAGGGCATAGTAAAATTCACGGAAATCAGAACTTGTAGTAATTTCTTTCAAAGAAAAAAATCCATACCTCCGTGGTTCTCAGCACACCAGTGTCACCTAAAACACCTGGATTGTCTGAGGTGTTTTGATTACATGGAGGGAGCAGTTCACTCCATCACATCAGATAACAACAAGTCTCCTGGTGAGGTTCTGGGGAACTGTTGAAACATGCCATATGCACTGCTTTAGATTTTGAGTCTTTGTATTTTAACATAAAATTATTCCTTCATATTTAAAATAATAATTATGTTTTAATGAAAGCTGAAGTACATTGAAATTGTTTCAAAGACATATAGATTGCAGTTTTACATAGTTTACAAAACCCTATGTATGGAAAATAATGTAACTATAAACTGGAACTGAAACATGCTTCAATAAACACTAGGAGAAAGCTGGGAACAGCTGATATATATAAATTAGCCATGAAAGTGAAATGTACTGCCTACACAGTGTTATACTTGTTATTACATGCTGAAGGGCCACAAAGTACACCATCACCATATGTTTGAAAACTGCCATGACTCACACAGAACAGGCTGATGAATAACAGTATCTTCCTTCATCAATGTATAACACTGACCAGAAATCTACCCAGTAAACGGTTCTGTTGTGGCAGCAATTTAACATCCCTATATCCTTATAATTAACTACAGAACTGTAAAATGTTACTGCCAGGTTTATCATTCGCTGATGCAAAAAGTGCTCTAAATATCTTTAAAGGAAGGTTCACACGTTTGTCATATCGCATCCCACTCATTTTGCAGCCAAAGGAAGCCGGAATGCTGTGTTACCGGCATTCTCATTAATTTCACTTATCTCCTTTCTCTTTGAATTTTTGGCTGTGAACTCTCTTGGGTAGTGCCCAAAAACAAAGTTCATATTGCAGATCGGTGAGATTGCTTTTCTAATTTACATGTAAACATATAATAGAGCTAAAAGTTGAAAGAACATTGTTAATTACATACAAAATCAAACATTGAGTGCTAAGTGGCTGTTAGATAATACCTATAAATTAAAGACTCAAGACGGTAAGTAATAAGCTTCTTTGCTGCTTTTAGAGAAAGTGTAAACCTCGTGATGCAAAAGCTGGAGAAAAGTCTTCCTAAGATGAAAACATGCTCTGTCCAGTGGCAGCTCTTCAGCCACATTGTCCAAGCAGCAGCCTATTTTAGTCAGCCCTATGGCAATCAGATTTATGGCTGTGATACCGTGGTAACTGTTAAGCATGCCCTGCAAGTCTCCAGATGTCACCTTGAACAGATGCCTCTTTTCGCAACAGCAAAAGCAGCACTAGGGAAGAAGCAGTAGAGAAGCATAGCAAATAAATTAGTTTTGAGCATCTTTTGTCAGTTAAAGTTGCTCCATAATATCCTATGGAAGAGCTGATTTTTTGTTTGAAGTGAGCTTGAATTCTCCTTTGACACAAATTAGCACCTGTGGCTATTTACTCGGATATCAGCTTAGCATTTTGTTGGTTTTTCATGGCGCAATTTGTCATAGGCCTGAGAAAACTGGAGGTTTTCCAGACACAACATTTAAAGTAAAGTATCATTTTGGTAAGTGTGAGAAGAAGATTGGTAAATCCTGAAGACATTTTATTACATATTCACTGGAATTTAGTTTCCATTTTGTCTTCCAGTCTCATACAATTTTGGACAAATATGAGTTTTCTACCTAAGTATTACTAGTTTCTATAGCAACTAAGGTCAGAACTGTCTTGACTTGGTTTGTTACAGGATATTTATGTTGTGTCATACCATCTATTTTCTATGTGACACTCCAGAATAATAAAATCTCTTGGAAAGCAATCAAAGCAGGCAATCAAAATTTTGAAATTTGCAATTTGTGGATTTTTGTCTTGTAATAGAGCCTTACGACAGAATCTGGTTTTTGCACACACACACACACACACACACATTGCCCCTCGAGAATCTAGACTTCTAATTATTAAAATCATTCTAGAAATTAAAACCTGTCACTTTTATGGAAACCTGTAGAAGCAGCCAATGCAATACGACACACTGGTCACCAGGCATTTATTAAATGAGTTAAATTGTGTCAGGTAAAATGTGGCAACAAGAAGTTCTTTAACAATGAGATATGAATAGCAACCTGAATTTCTTATGATTCTGAAACCTGCATTTTGCCTGTTAACGTGCTTTGGCTCAGCTGAAGAAAGTTATCACAGCCAGTTCTGCAGCTGAATCATAGCAGTGGGTTCTTTGGACACAGCAGTGTGAACAGAGTACTGCTGGATGCCAGCAGTTCTTGACTGGCATGGGGGCTGCCAGAAACTCTTCCCAGTCATGGCCTATCAAAGGAGCTTCAGGGCTACTCCAGCTTAGGCTAAGCGTGAATTGCCTCCTGGGCACTTCAGGAGATGAATACAGTCATTCTTGCTGCTTCCTGACATCTCAGGCCCCAGTCACAATGCACCTGGGAGACAACTTGCATGAACAAGTAAGAAAAACCACTGTGCCTTTCCCTGCAAAATATAAGAAATGCAGTTAAATGGGTATCTAGTAAACCACAAGCAACTGTGTGAAACGGGGACCACATCTTCAAAGCATTTACATGGCTTCTAATACTGTTTTGACTCTGCGTAGTACTATAATATTTCTCTTGCATAAGATCACACTTACAATGGGATTGTGTAATTTTTTGCCTTTACAATTTCCAGCCATAAGGACTGCTTTTGCACTTCCACAGTATCTGCTATTTGAATGTATCTGTCAACTAAATCTCACAGTACTTGGGTAAATCTTAATCCCTTAATGAAGGCAAAGTCAAGGCACTAATAAGTGATTTATATAATAACAAATATTAAAAGAGTGTGTATTTCAAGATGCTTATATTCCATGTACTTATAAACTCTTTGTAAGAAATAAACTTAAGAAATAGAGTAAGTTGTGTTTCCCGTACTATTTTTTTTTTTGAGAAATGAACCTGAATGTTCAATTACAGGGCTATTATTCTGTGAATTGGTTTACAGCAATCAGTAGATCTAATTTTTAATATGAAATGTCTTTCATGCATAGTACAGTTCCAGGCATATATTACCCTTTCCTGAAAACATTTTAATCTCCCAGTGTTTATGCAAAAGCCTGGCCCATGGGCTCTGCGCAGGATGTAAATTAAGTTCTTGTTTGGCTACATCTGATTACCCTGTAGGGTACCAATCTTGCTTAGTGATAGCAGCAGCTAAGAATTACAAGCAGAACAGTCTCCTTAAAATGGGGCCAGGAAGGGTCAGCTTCAAAATAAGAAATCTGAGTTTTGAACTAGATTTTAATGTTATCACTAAGAATATTGAATTAAACATACAAGCTATCTTCTCAGTAGTTGCTACCATTACTTTTAATATTCATAATGAAATTGAGATTATTTTTTTAAGAGGTACAGTTCTTTATTAAGCATATATAAAGATGCTGCTATCACTTCCCTCCAACTGTTAGTTGGTCTCTTAATTGCCATTTGATACTTCCTCTTACTCCTCTCATATTCTACCAGAATTAATGCTCCAGTAAAAAAATCAGTGAATAGCAACAAAACACACAGATGATCAGAACGAACATAAACACCCAAAGTCAATACAAACCACTTCAAATTATTTTAATATTACCAGAATACTGTTGCTTTATTATGCACTTACTGAGTGCAGGAGACAGATTAATATGACAAATGCTGACACAACTAAGGATGAAATACTGCCGTTCCTTCTGACAGGATTAGCTAAACACCTCACTGATAAGAACACTGACCTGTATTTTTCCCACACTCAGAAAATGAACACAGAAAAGTCACTCTTTGATCTATTTCACCAGCCTCAGTTATTGTAGGAGGCCTTCATATACATAAAAAAAAATATTTTTAGTAGTCTGTGGCAGCTCCTTATTCTTCCTTTCATGTATAAAGGATTTATAATCAATAATATCTGAAAGCAGCTGGCATTATTACAATTGCTCTGTGTCAAGAAAAAAAACCTACAAAGTAATGCAACACTTGCAAAACTGATATGGCTTTTGGCTGTTCAGAAAATGTAATTATCTCAGTAAATGTATGTGGTTTTGGTAATGAGAGTCAAAACTTCAGATGGATTACTTTTAGTAACATCTTTTCACAGTGGCTTTATTAGTTATTCTAAGTCAGAGCTCAACACTTACCCAATAGATAAATACATGACTCCTTCAAACAGCTTTAGATGAAAGGACCCAGCCCTCGATACAGAATCTTAATGATTTTGAAGGGGGAAAGGGATACAACCAGGCTCACTAGAGATGGGGCAGCACACCAGTGTTTGTGGGATGATGTGCTAGTGAGGTCCTTCGATCTGCTGTCTCAGTGGAGGTAGGGGAGGGAGATCCATGTGGCAGCAAAGATGCAAAGGTTATTGATGTGTTAGAAACCATGGAAGCGCCTGAAAACGGTTGATGTAAGAATTGGGGCTTATCCCTCCAAAAACGTGGCAGGATCAATAACCCAACTGAAGTGCATCTGCACCAGTGCACACACCCATGGGTGACAAACAGGAGAAGCTGGAAACCAGTGTGCAGCAGGAAACCCATGCAGTAGTTGCCGTCACCCAAACATGGTGGGATGACTCACACAACTGGAGTGCCACAATGGATGGCTGTACACTACCCAAGAGGTAGGCAAGGAAGGAGGGGTATTGGGGTAGCCCTCTATGTTATGGAGTGTTTGGCTGTCTAGAGTTTGACTATGGTGACAGCAGGGTTGAGTGTTTCTGGATGAGAATCAGAGGGAAGGCCAGCAAGGCAGGTATCACAATGGGAGTCTGTTACAGACCACCCAACCAGAATGAAGAGGCAGATGAAATACTCTATGAGCAGCTGGGATAAGTCTCGCAGTTGCTCTCATGGGGAGCTTCAACTTACTAGATGTCTGCTGGAAATACAATATAGCGGAGACGAAGCAATCCCAAGAGGTTCCTGGAGCGTGTGGAAGATAACTTCCTGACAGCTGGTGAGGAAGCACACCCCTGGACCTGTTGTTTGTTAAAGAGAGAAGGACTTGTGGGCGATGGAATGGTTGCATAGTGCATCTTGGCACAGTGGGAGAGTTTATGATCTTTGGAGGAAGGGCAGGCAACTCAGGAGGACTACAAGACTGTTTTGAGATTATGCAGGGAGAAAGTTAGAAGTGCCCAAGCCCAACTAGAACTTCATCTGTCTGTGCTGTAAAAGACAATAGAAAATGTCTCTATGTTACCAACAAAAGAAGGACTAAGGAGAATCCCCATCCTCTATTGGATGCAGGAGAAACAGCGATAAAGGATGAGGAAAAGGCTGAGGCACTTACTACCTTCTTTGCCTCAGTCTTCAATAGTAAGACCATACCCAGCTCCCTGAGCTGGAAGACAGGGATGATAAGCAGCAGCATGAAGCCCCCATAATCCAAGGAGAAATGGTCAGTGACTTGCTACAGCACTTAGACACACACAAATGTATGGAGCCAGATGGGATCCACCCAAGGGTACTGAGGGAGCTGGTGGAAGTCCTTACTGAGCCACTTTCCATCATTTATCAGCATTAATTATTTATCCCCTGACTAAACGTGGAGTTGGGACGTGCGTCTACAAGAATGGCTGAAAGGAGGATCCAGGAAACTACAGGCCTGTCAACATGACCTCAGTGCTGAGGAAGGTTATGGAGCTGATCATCACACAGCATGTACAGGACAAGCAGGTGATCAGGCCCAGTCAGCATGGGTTTATGAAAGGCAGGTCCTGCTTGACTCGCCTGATCTCCTGTGACAAGGTGACCCACCTAGTGGATGATGGAAAGGCTGTGGGTATTGTCTACCTAGACTTTAGTAAAGCCTTTGATACCATTCCCCACAGCGTTCTCCTGGAAAAACTGGCTGCTCGTGGCTTGGATAGGAGTACACTTCACTGGCTAAAAAAACAGCTGGATGGCCAAGCCTAAGGAGTAGTGGTGAATAGAGCTAAATCCAGTTGGCAGCTGGTCAGTCACAAGTGGTGTTTCCCAGGGCTCAGTATTAGGCCCAGTGTTGTTTAATATCTTTATTGATGATCTGGATGAGGGGATCGAGTGCACCCTCAGTAAATTTGCAGGCAACACCAAATTGGCTGGGAGTGTTGATCTGCTGGAGGATGGGAAGGCTCTGCAGAGGGATCTAGACAGGCTGGATGGACAGGCTGAGGCCAGGCGTATGAAGTTCAACAAGGCAAAATCCCAGGTCCTACACTTGGGTCAACGCCTTCAATGTTGACTGCAGGATATGAGCCAGCAGTGTGCCCACATGGCCAAGAAGGCCAATAGCATCCTGGCCTGTATCAGAAATAGTGTGCACTGCAATGAGGCTGCACTTCAAATACCATCTTCATTTTTGGGTCCCACTACCAGAAAGGTATTGAGGTGCTGGAATGTGTCCAGAGAAGGGCAACAAAGCTGGGGAAGGTTCTAGAGCACAAGTCTTATGAGGAGCAGCTGAGGGAACTAAGGTTGTTTAGCCTGGAGGAAAGGAACCTGAGGTGAGACCTGATCACTCTCTGTAAGTGCCTGAAGGGAGGTTGTAGCAAGCTGGGGGTAGGTCTCTTCCCCCAAGCATCAAGAGACAGACAAGAGGACATGACCTCAAGGTGAAGTGTAGAATGGATATTAGGAAAAATTCCTTCCAAATGATTATCAAGCATAGGAACAGGCTGCCCAGGGAAGTGGTGTTGTCACCATCCCTGGAGGTATTTAAAAGACACCTAGATATGGTTCAGTGGTGGACTTGGCAGTGCTGGGTTAAGGGTTGGACTTAATGAGCTTAAACGTCTTTTCCAATCTGAAAGACTCTATGAAGGCAATGCCAGAAGGCATGAACTTTACCTACAAATAGCTCAGAGTGTGATCCATTGCATGCCAACTATACCGGTTGTGTAGTTGTACACTGTTGGGTGACCAACACTAAGATTACATGTTCAGAAAAGAGTTTTTAACTATGAATTAACTGAAGTGCAATCCAAACCTGCCATATGAATCCCACCCACCAACACTCAGATCTGCATCATGGTAGATTAATTCAAGTGACATCTAACACTTTTTTCCTTGGATTAGTTCTACTAATGAAACAATTTCCTGATCTGGCTCAGCAAGCAGACACAAAATGTCTGTGTTAATAACAGCAAGCAACTCAAAAGAGGCAAATCCTTCTTTTGACTGACCTCGATCCACTTAAAGCATATGTGAAACTACCGTAGGGATCTTGCACACAGACTGTCAGAACATACGGCTATCAACCACCTCAACCACCAGTCCACCAGGGTTCTGGTCTCTGCCTTTCAGCGATATTGTCTTGTATTACCCAATCACTCTTTTACAAGAGAATCAGTTATTAAAGTTTACATTTGCATGGTGGTCAAAGCTTGCATACCGTAAGATACAATTTTCTGTAAAGCCCTGAAGAATTATGTTACATACCCAGAGTAGTCTATTTTCAAAATATATTTTCCCTAAAGAAATATGGCATTTTGTAACTTTTTAATAAATACATAACTTTTACACTACCAATGCAGTAAATAATATTCACAAATATTTTCCAGAAGTGTTGGTTATCACCTCATCAATCATTATTAATGACTGCTTTCATTTACTGATAAAACAAGTTAAAACCACAATTCAGTGACCATTTTAGCTCCACTGATGATAGCATGAGGGTACAAAACAGTGCTCCTGTATCATTAATATTTATTTCATCTTGCAAAGGAATTATTACAGATGATACTGACAAAGCTCTTTTTGCTCCAGCTAAAAGAGCCTGTGAATAAATCATGCCATGTTGAGGTATGAAAAACAGGTCAATGGTTATGGAGCTGATGTTTCCAAAAGCAGAACCTTCCCCACAGCATAGCTTTAGGAAAACACGCTTCATCTAACAGCATACATTCTTTTCAACAGAATCCTCTCAGCACATCCAAAAAAATCATTTAACTGTATAAATGAACAAAGAAAACATACTGAGGAATGGAACTTATTTTAAATCAGTGATATATGGCACAACATTTTAAGACTTCACTTAAACCAGCCTCCTTCGGTTGATGTTATGTACCTGGGGGTCAGAAGAATCACCCTCAAGCAAGTTGTTTTGAGTGTCTCTGAGAACCTGGTGAGAATAGCACATTTTTTAAAAGAAATGAACCAGTAGAATGCAGTGTGTATTAGTAATAATGTTGCTCTCCTCCACACAGCCGACTATCAGCTTCCTTTTCTAGCAGGATTTAGTGACTGGCAATGCATCTGTTTCACTGCTCAGCAACTAAAATTTTTACGAGTCACAGGTTAGAGGAACTCTTGTCCAAGGGGGGCATGTTGCTTTTCATTAAAACAACATTATCGAAGAAGATCCTATTGCATTAGTAATTTATATGAAAACATCTTAAATCTTTATTAAAAACAGACAATAATCACACTGAAAAGAGGACTACCCTAAACTGATTGTATGTATACTCAAAAATCATAACTTCTCACTTCAGCCACTTTGTATTACTTACAGATAGCTGCCGCCCCAGACAGACAACTGCTGCAAATGAGGCATTTCTGTCTTTATAAACTAACAAGGTAGGGGGAGACATCATTCTCTAACCTGACTGCACGTCCAGCATACCAAATCACACATTATTTCAGAGCTATGACTGTGGAAAAATTTGATAGTTGTGATCCATTCCATTTAATGTAAACAAGGAACAGTTTTAATAATACAACTTGGTTGGAAAATATTATAGATATTCTTGGAATAAAAGATACAGGAAATCAACACAGTGATTATAAATTAAGACCAATAGCAACTTTTATTTACATAATTTAACAGATTCAAGCAATTATCACAAGTCATTCCGATTATGAACATCACTATAAACGACAAGTTTATAGCAGGCCTAGTTAGTGTTGCATTCTTCACGGAGCTATGATTAATTTCCAACATTTTTCTTCTTCCAACGAAGGCACCTCAGAGCTCTTGCCAGTGCTACTTGTCCCATGAGGAATGTGATAGTAAAGTTACGTTTATACCAATCTCTAGGATTCCAAAGCCAGGAAAATCATCAGCACATAGAACAAGAATGGGAGAAAGGTACACAATTATATTAAAATATCTTTTGGCATTGACAAAGTGATCATCAGGGATGGCCTACATTTTCAGTTCTTTGTGGCAGAACTTTTTGTGCCTAATGAGAGTTAAATAATCTATGAAAAGGTCTACTGAATATCCACAGCCATGAACAGATGGATGCGCACTATAGGGCTACAACCATTGAGAGCTTAACTGTTAACCAGTTAAGGGATTTGCAATTTTATGACAAACTGTATTTGAAATCAGCATCTGCAATGCTTCAGAAGTAAAGCCATCTAGAAGAATTTCCTGCCAGCACTGTGCTATGGGTAAGACTTGTTAGTACATGTATGAAGATGTGTGCTGGAAAAGGCATAGTTGGTTACTTACAAGGGTAAGAAAAATAAAATAAAAATCACACTTCAAAGAGTAACTGTATAACCCAGTACAGGAAACATTATGCTTCTAATGCAGCACCTTTTAAAGATTATGCCTTACACCAAAGTCTTTGTATCTTCAAATAGTTTCTATGAAGCATGCATGGCTTCTGGAACCAATTCAAGATACAGACAGGATAGTCTGTATCAGCCCTTTTTTAACCTCTGAGAACTTGCTTCAAATTCTAGCCCCTTTGAGGAACTAAGATAATATCACAATTTCTTTCTAGTTTCTAACAAGGCTCCCTGCGTCATTTCTTGCTGCACAAGAAGCAATAGAATATATTTACTGTAGAACTAGCAGGGAATATTAAACTCTGGAATTTGGGTATTTTCTTGAGATCTCTGTGGGAAACCTTGCATGTACAGATCTAACATAAACCTGAAATACTAACCTCTCAGGTAAGGATAGTAGCCGGAATTGTGCTGACAAGCAGCACTGAGCTCTCCCCTCAAATGTCATGTTAAATCAAAATACCATGCTAACATCAAAACTGTTTCTTTTCTCTTTTCAGATATCCTTTCAGATGTCCTATATCCTTTTGCTAGACTGTATTTCCAGTCTAAGAACCCTGAACTAAATATTCATTGTGTGTATGTACAGTCATTGTTTCAATTTTAACTAAATTTTAGAAGTTGCAACACTTCAGCAGCCAGTTTTCAGGCCAGTTTTCAACACTGCAAAAGAACATACAGCTGAATGCATAAACAGATTTTTATAAATATGACTCCTCAGAATCAGAGTGCCTGTAAAAAGCTCACTGCTTTCAGGGCTGTGTAGTTTCACTTTGAAACGACAATGATGCAGCTGACACTACCCGATTATACAAGGCAGCAGCAAGGAAGGGCATGTGTAGGCACAAAACCTCAACTCTCTCACCATAAAAATGGAATACTATCCCAAGGTCACTACAGCAATGGTATCTGGTGACCAGTTCTAAAACAAATGATTTGCTTTCTCACTTACCAGTTACAGCCAACTTGAACAATAATCCTCTTACTAAAATTAATGTTTTACTTTCCATCTTTTCATGCTGCTGCTTAGGTTATGGTGAGGTTTTCCTCCCCATCCTCTCTCCCCATAGGCAAGACAAGATTTGCATTAAAATTGTTCTTACAATAGAGTATGTTATGGTATATGCACAATATATACCAAGAATCCTAAACCACAATTTATTATAGGCCAATTATAGTGGTGGTAGAATTATCACTAGCATTACACCATTAAGAAACCAGTTACACTTGACACATTTAAGCCCAAAAATCTTTCAGTCCAATACAGAGAAGAAACTGAAGTTGTGGGTTCACATGCAGTGGGCAGGTGCTAGTGTAACTGGACTAAGTGCTATTCTCCTCTAGCTTCCCATTCCTTCCTCATTTTTAGTTATCAACTGCGCACAGCTACTTGCAGGGTGTATGTGATTGCAAGTAATTTTTCAGTTGTTTCAGATGCCCAACTCAATTTATCAACTACTGCTGCAAAAACAATGCAGTAGATGTTGTGAAGAGGCAGGGCAGATATGGGATTACCCGGTTGTAAGGTTCTACACAGGATGAATTCAGGAAATCATTTCAGCAATGCTTTGCCACACAAGAAACCAAAAACTCAAGAATAATCACTTTCATTTTTCTATATGCTTGCAAAAGAATAAACCCAAGAGTACTAAGTACAATTTTCCTTTGAGATTAATCACATGTACTAGTCCCTATTTAACAGTCAACTAGAATCTGTTACACAGAAATTTAAACTTTTCTATTTGCATATTTGTCTGTTTCAGTTAGCAGCATGGAAAGACCCATAAATGAAAAGAGTGCCTGATCACCTCTCTGAATCTCAGATACGAGATTAATCTCTCCCCTAAATCAACATTAAGCAGCAGCAGAACTCAAATGCTAATGCAAATTTCTGACAAATGCTAATAATAGCATTTAAAAAACTAATTTTCTAGATGATGGTTTTAGATGCTGCTTTACCAATTACGGAAAAAATGTTCAAATTTCATCTTATGCCTTTCACTAAGGCTGTAATGTGTAACAGTCAACATAAATATCTTCTACATACCTGTTATACTGCATATGCTTTCTAAAATTTTTACTTAGAAAGTCCTTGTAAAAGTCAGCCATTTCTTCTGCATTCAGTGTTGCTTTTTGACCTGAAAATAAGTTTTGGCATAACAGTGTCAACACAATTCACTGGATTAAAACACTGGATTCAGATGCAGGAGATCTACATCTGACCCCTTATTCCTACAAGCTTCCTGTGTAAGCCTGAGTCAGTTAATACACTTTTACCTAAAAATTTCTTAAAACTTAGTCTAGGGAACACAAGAGATTAAAAATACTTACCATGTTGCAGCTGGTGTAACTTTTAAACCCTTATTACTTTTGAAAGTTATTATGTTTACCAGGTCTTAGATTATTTAGGGAATTAGTGGACCCCTATGAAAAAATCCATAGATCTAGGAGTATCTACCTTTGAGTAAAATTAAGCTCTTGCAGGGCTGAAGTCTAAACAGCTCAAGTAAGAGCACTTAGTAATTTAATTCCCCCCCCCCCCCAAGCATGTCAATGAATATAGAAAGAACACCAGCTGTGACTGACAGATATTCAGATGTACATTTTTTCTGTTGCTGTAATAAATTTCAAGGTAACTTATACCAACAAGTATATGTTCCCAGATGTCAGCTTTATTAACAATATAGCAATTATTCTGTGAAGCTCCTGAGACTGATCATAGAAATGTAAATTATTGATCAGTCCTATGTGTCATTATTTACAAATCTGATATATTACTACGGATTAACATACTATGGGATAAATGGGATAAATTTACTCTTAAGACTATTTGAAGGCTGACTACTTAACACCTGTAGTTAATTTGTTTCTTCATGCTGGTATCAGAAGAATTGACTGTAGCTTCACTTACACAAAAAATTACATCTTGTTCCAACAGTTCATATATATTATTACTCTTATTTTTATATACACACACAGCTGTATTATAGAACTGTATTACAGAAAGTTAATCAACACACGCAGCCAATATAATTTTATTTAGAAGGGATGTACATACTTACTATTTTTTCTTTGATTTCTATGGTATTAAACCAACAATCCCCACCCAAAACAAAAACAAAATAACACACACCCCCCCACCACACCCAAAACAAACCAACCAACCAAACCCAAAATGGCAATATAAAAGAAAAAAAGCCTTTGAAACAACACAAAACTTAATTAAAATTTTATCTCAACCACACACTGGTCACCGGGATACAAACAGAAGAGAAAAATAATGGTCTGTGATGTACAGAATGTCAGAGCAGATGCTTTACTAAACTCAAACAGATCATTATTCTATGAATAAAACGTTCAACCTCATACCACAATGGCCAATTCACTGTTATTATGAAAGCATCCTGTTTTCAATTTTACATAATGAATTAGAGAGGCAACTATTTTACAGCAACTGTGATCAGGCAGAGACAAGCAGGTATCAGCTGCTGTCTCCTCTGAAGCTGTCTTAGTCTCCCTTAAGGAAAAATACTGTGTTCACTGTACACACTATGGACCTGAAGCCAATGAATGTGAATTTATCCACCCAACCATAACATGCACTTGAGGAAAATGCTCTGTTTGTTTAGCTCAGCTAGCTCACTGGTTTAGAAACTGTGAAAGGAAAAAGGCCCTTTTCTCCTCAGACTACAGGATGATTATATTATTTGGCCAGGATTTCAGTGCATTCCCTCCAGCTGTGAGAAGGACATAGGGAAGAACAGTGCAATAGATGATCTGACCCCCACATGCACATCTCTGAAAAGCTCCTCCCCTCTTTATCATGCTCCTGAAAACACTTCTGAGTCCTACCCTCAAGGTTTACTTGTGACAGAACACAAAAAGCATATATTAATGAAATTAAAAGTTAAGCAGAATTCAGAATGCATCCTGAACTATAAACAAATATCTCACCAACCTGTTTCATCTCTCATTTCCAGACCCTTGGCTTTCAGTCGTGAATAAATAAATTCTTCTTTTTCCTAAAACATGTTTTTCCACATTAGAATCTGAGGTACTCAGTCCTTGAAGTTAACCATTGTTTTTAATCATACAGCAGTGTAGTGCTTAACACCCTCTGAAATAATAAGCAATACTCATTATACTGGAAATGTCAACAAAACACCTGCCTGAATCCAATGAGTCTGTCACCTAGATCCTGCTACCTGCATGCATCAATCAATTCCTGCAAGTCTTCTACCGGTACATATACAACTTATTTGTGGATTAAAGCTACAGCTGAGCTTCAGTATTGCTTGACAGGATCCAAACCTTCAGTTTGTAAGACAAACTATGAAGATATGCTGCGTAACTGAGAATTTGAGCATGAAGAAAAACATGCAATGTTAAAAAATATGAAATTACTTAGATGAAAGCAGAATAATTATTTGTATGTAAGCTTATCAAACTTAAAAAGGAGTTATACAGAATTGAAAAAAAAAAAAACCAAACAACTAAGCTTTTCCTCTGAGACCTTTGCAAGTCTTAGGAGGATATGATGATCAAAGATTGTCACAAATGATGGGGAATTACCACACTATTACTGTTCTGCCCACAAAATTCAGTGTCTCCTAACCAATCAGGAAAGAAGACAGATCGTGACTGAGAAGTCCCCACTTTTAGCCTTGTTGGGGTACCCTGCCAGTGAAACAGGACACTTCCCTCATTTATCCTTGGTGATTGTACTTAATTTCTCTCACTTATGATAGAGCAAAATAAGCTCTGAATAATTTTCAACAGCTGCTCCAGTTATAGACAGGTCTTGCATGTAGGGTGGTTACAACTCCATACAAGCGCAAGACAGGAAAAAGGCAAATACTGTTATATGCCACTAAACAGCAACAGAATATACAGACTCCTCAGCACTGTACATCAGTTTAAAGAAATGAGTGACAAAAAAGTAATTTCCACTAAGACACAGTGTGCATTAAAAGAAGCAGTAGCAATCACCAGTCAGTAACCGTAAGCGGAACAGCACCCTACCCCTCAGACACCAACGCCAACTGTGGGTGGGCAGCAGGGGGGAGCCAAGCGGCGCCGCTCACCTGGCAGAAGGCGCGGTTGTGCCGTGCCCAGAAGCACTGGTCGTAGGCCTGCGCCTCCTGCCGCGCCTCCCGCAGCCGCCGCTCCAAGGGCGACTCCTCGGGGGGCACGTAGAAGATGACTGGCCGCAGGTTGGAGTGCCTGTCGGGGGGGCCGATCCAGTCATTACGGGAGTGCGCGGGGGGGCTGAAACCCAGGCCCTGGAAAACACAGGCAGAACTCATTATGACTGCTTTGGCCGAGTTTTAAGATAACATCCTGATGCGAAATAAATTCCAAAACTCCACACAACCTTAAAACATGTGACCATCACGAGTTCAGAAATCATGCACATTCATTTACCGCAACTGAAAACAATGCGATACATTTAAAATCTACTTTTCTTTATAAATGCACTACAGAGAAGATATCTGTGACTCTTTCCCAACACTTCTGGGTTCTTTCAATCAACAGTTTGGGAGAGCAGGGGGAGGGCTGTGGTGCGGGGGTGTTTGTCCCTTTTGCATTACTGATCTTCCACTTCGTTAAATCACTTGATAGCAAGAACTAGCAAGTACGGAAGTCCTCCTAAGCGCTGTTTTCCTCATGCATCCTTGTGTGCACACATCAGCGTGTAAGTTTTGAGGCTGGGTCTAGGGACACCCGGGTCTAGAGGCTCGTAGCTCCCCGCCCGCTTATACAAACACTTTACTCCCCTTGAGCCTCGGCGCCCCCACAGCGTGGTATTTACAAACACAGGGGGGGTTGGAAATTACATAAACAACGAGAGGCCTCGGGGAACACGAGGCTGTTATCGGGACGCACCCGCCCAGCGACGCTGAGAGCTACCGTGGGGGGAGGGAGGCCCTGCTCCTCCCTCAGGGCTCCGCTGGGCCGGGACACCTCAAGGCCTCCCGCACCGCCTGGCGGCACGCCGGGTCCAGAACACAGGAGCGGCCCCCACCGTCCCGCCCGGATTTACCGCGCTCTCCTGCCGCTCCCCGCGTTCCACCGTGGGGCGGCTGCTGACCGCCGAGGAGAGGAGGCGACGGTGACAACAGCACCCGCCCCGCAACAGCCGGGCCACCGCCATCGCCCATCTCCTGCCGGCGCCTGGCGCTTTACGGCGATGTCGCAAAGGCAGGACGGCCCTGAGCGCGGCGCGGCGGCCGGGGGCGGTGCTGGGGAGGGGGCCGCGTCCCTCGGCAGCGCCGTGTCCGCCCCCTCCCGGTGGCGGGGCGGGGCTCGCAGGGCTCGCTGCCGCTCGGCCCGTGGCGCAGCGGCGGGTCGGGCCCCCGGTACATCGGCTGCGGTGGCTGGCGGGTGAGACGGCGGGACGGGGTGCGCGGGGGCCGGGGGAGCGTTACGGGTGGGGGCGCTGCAGGGGGGCGCGGGGCTCTCCCTAGCGGCGGCTCGTTGTCATCTCTCCCAGCCTCGGGCCCCGTCGCCGCGGGGGGGCTTGGAGGCGGGAGCGCCGGCTGTGGGGCCTGTGCGGGAGAAGTCAGCCCTGCCCTGGGGCTGGGGCACCCGCAAGGCGCACGGTTCCGCTCCTGGTTTTCCCCCGGGCTGCGGGTGTCCGGTTTGTTCCGCGATGCCGTCGGCTGCAGAACAGGTAGGGAGGGGAGGGCTGGAGGTTGTGCGTAAACGGCAAGAGCCGGTCGTGTGGTAACTAAAGCATCACGCCTGCGGCCCGAGCAGGAGAAAGGGGTGTGAAAAAAGAGAGGAATGGCTATGAAATATCCGAATGGTTTATTCCTATTGCTAGTGATATTTAAAAAGCTGCAATGATGAAGTGATTCAGGATGCTGTGAAAGTTTTGTGTGCTTGCATAGCACTTTATTAATCGCAAGTCTTGTTCTCGCTTTCCTTGTAGTTCATCTGAAACTGGACAAACGAAGAGAATGGATATGGGTAACCAACACCCATCCATAAAACGGTTGCATGAAATACAGAAAGAAGTCAAAGAGATTGAACAGCAAGTGGTTGTCTTCAGTGGTCTATCTACTGATCGGGATTACAAGAAACTAGAAAGGAGTCTTACCAAACAGCTCTTTGAAATAGATTCTGTAGACACTGAAGGCAAGGGCGATATCCAGCAAGCCAGAAAGCGAGCTGCTCAGGAAATAGAGAGGCTCCTTAAGGAGCTGGAACAAAATGCAAACCATCCACGCAGACTGGAAATAGAGGCTATATTCAGGGAGGCACAGTCACTTGTGGAACGTGAGATTACACCTTTTTACAAAGGAGGTAACTGTATAAGTGATGAGTTTGAAGAAGGTATTCAGGACATTGTACTGAGGCTTACCCAGGTGAAAACTGGAGGGAAGGTTTCTCTACGCAAAGCAAGATACCGCACTCTGACAAAAGTATGTGCTGTTCAGGAGATCATAGAAAGCGGTGTGAAGCAACAGCTGTCCCTGCCACTCTCTAATGATGCACATCCTTCCGTCTCCAAAATTAACTCTGTAATGTGCGATGTGAACAAAGCAAGAGGAACTCTCATTGCACTTCTAATGGGAGTGAGTAGTAATGATACCTGCAGGCATCTGTCTTGTGTGCTTACAGGCCTTATTGCTGATTTGGATGCTTTAGATGTCTGTGGACACACAGAAATCAGAAATTACAGAAAGGAAGTTGTAGAAGAGATCAATAAACTGCAGAAATATCTGGACTTGGAAGAAGAAGCAGATTCTACTCAGGCTTATGATTTGGCACAAAATCAGTCCATTCTAAAAATAGAAGAGATCCGGAAGAAAATGAAAGAAATTAATTCTTTACTTTTAAAAACTGAGAATGCCTCTGATTTGTTTTTGGGATCTAGAGCAGAATTGCAGGGATTAATTGCTCGCTTGGATGAAGTGAGTCCAGGAAAAAACCCCTGTATTAGAGAAGCCAGGAGAAGAGCAGTAATAGAAGTTCAAACTCTCATAACGTATATTGATCTGAAGGAAGCACTTGAAAAGAGGAAAATGTATTCTGAGCAAATTGCTGCTGAACATCAGTCTCATAAAGCAGTTTGGAATGTTCTTGGAAACTTGTCTCAAATTCAGCAGGAGGTGATTTCATTTGATGGAAACAGAACAGATAAGAATTACATGAGATTGGAAGAACTTCTTACAAAACAACTTCTAGCGCTTGATGCTGTTGATCCCCAAGGTGATGAGCGGTGCAAGACTGCCAGAAAGCAAGCGGTAAAGCTTGCACAGAATATTCTTTACTACCTGGACATGAAAACAGATGAATGGGAATACTGAAATAGCCATGGCCTGACAGAGAGGAATGTTTTTTCCTTTGGCACTTTATGCAGATCATAGGCAGCACATAATACAAGTGGTGTGTTCTGTGCTTGCTTGTATCACGAAGATTGCATAAGCAGTTGACTTGGCTGTATGTCTGCTATCCCACGCAGTCACCCACTTTCCATGGAAACTGTCAGTACACCATCAGCAATTCTGGTCATTGCTATAAGTAAAGAAAGTGTGATTCTCTGAAGGATTAGCTTAATACTTGATCAAATGGCTTCTTTTTTTTTCCTCCTGTCTTTGTTTTAATAACCTTGTGCAATGTTCAGTGGATGCAGATTTTTCAAAGACGCAGAAACTTCCTTATGGTATGGTACTAGCAAAATTATTTACAGAAGACTGGACATGGAAATTAATATTCAAGCATGAGGCTCCATCCAACAACTTCACAGCAGTCTGGATATACTCTTAATGTGCAAAGGGCAAAAAACCTGCTGGCTTTTGGGCTGTAGTTGGTTTATTCCATCCCTCACACCTTTCTGGGTGTTTAGATTTCTCAGCTAATGGAGCTATAATGCCAACTACCAATTAGCATTTACATAGGCAAAGCCAATTATGTCTTTTTTTTAATACCTGAGCCCTTTGATTTCTAAAACCAGGTCTTTTGTTGTTGGAAATTGTCAAATTTTCAGTTGCTTTAAGTTGCTGAGACTTGAAGAGGGAAATCTGTACATATATACTGACCAGATAAACTGGATTTAAGGGATTTCACACTGCCATCCATAAATACTGGCAACTTATACATTGGTAATCTGAAAGCTGCACTGAATTTTGTATAGTGGCTACTTAGGTGTCTTTTTCAGCTTTGTTGTTAGCTCTGGTTTGGACTTGTCTTTTCACATTCAGTGAAAACCCAAACCACTTTAAAGTGAATGAACATTTTTGAAATTATTTTTGTAAAATTAGGTAGCTATAAAGATGTCCCAAATGATGTAAATGCATGTTACATGTTTCATACTGGTCAGGTGTGGCTTTAAGCATGTCTTGGAAAAGACTTACGGCAAATGCTGCTTCTTGCAACCCAGCACTTAATTGTTTTAGTAACTTTGTAAATAAGCTTGCTTATTCTATTGTATGCACCTGCCTTTTCATTTGTCGTTGCTAGTGCCAATCAGATTTCTACTATAGCATGGTTTAGGCATTTTTTTTTGAGAGCATGGCACTAAAATGAATTAATTATAAAGATACATTTAATTATGGATACTTTGCACTTAGGTCTTTGATGGTGAATTAATTGATTATAGATGACGATTTGCACCACTTTAAGGAGTAAAAAACATTTTGGATGTTAAATATTTTTAGATCTATTTTTGACTGATTAGAAAAGACAATACTGTCTGTGAGAGACAAGTGCCTTTATGACACTGCTAACTTGCACTGTCATATGTAGATAGAGCAGCTGTTTACTAGCAGCTTGGTACATTTGTAATCTTTGCAAACTGGATTTCTCACATAAATATAGTATAATGTATGTCAATGTAACATAATATGATAGATGACACTTGTTCTGTTGAGTCCTGAGAATGAATATCAAAATTGGGAGATATGGATTCTGCTTAAAAATGAATGCATTGATGTGGATGTGGGGGACTTCAGGCAGGTCTCCTGTGCCTGTGCCTGCAAGAAGGAGAGAATATGTTTGCTCCGTAATATGCTTTGAGATCATGTAGTTTTTGAGGCTGTGTAACGTCAGAGTGTGAATATATTTGGTTTGTGATTGTACAGGGGATTGCTTTGCCAATTTACTTACCAAAACTGGCATAAACTGGCATATTTTTTTCAGTTGAGTACAGTGCCTAAGGCACAATTAGGCAATCACAGAATGTTTGTTGTAGACTGGTTTGGGTTGGAAGGGACCTTTAGTGCCACCCCCCTGCTATGGGCAGGGACACCTCCCACTAGACAAGGTTGCTCAAAGCCAAATCCACCCTGGCCTTGAACACTTCCAGGATTGAGGCATCTACAGCTACTCTGGGCACCCAGTTCCAGTGTCTCACCACACTCGTAGTGAAAAACTTCTTCCTAATATCTAATCTAAATCTTCCCTCTGTCAGCTTAAAGCCATTCCCCCTTGTCCTATCACAACATGCCTTCATAAAAGGTCCCTCTCCAGCTTTCATATAGGTTCCCTTTAGGTACTGAAAGGCTGATAGAAAGTGTCCCCGGAGCCTTCTCTTCTCCAGACTGAACAACCCTATCTGTCTCAGCCTGTCTTCATAGGAGAGGTGCTCCAGCTCTTTAATCATCTCTGTGCCCTCCTCTCAACTCGCCTGAGCAGGTCCAAGTCTGGCCTGCTGCCGATTCCTGCCCCAGGAGAAGGGTCTGGGCACCTCTTGCAAGTCAAGCTCTGCACTGCAGCCTCTCCTTGCAGCTGCTCCATGTGAGTAAAGGCTTCAGCCACCACCAACTGGTGTAGATAGTACAGGTCCCCCAAATGGGGCTGCTGCTTATGCTTTCCAGCATGTGCCCACCACTCTGCCTTGTGGGTCAGGTAGGACGTGTGACCTGACCTGTGCAGGCGGCGTGTGGAATGCATGAACTGCTGTGCCACACTCTGGTCACCGCACTCCTTGGGGTTGCCCTTTGTGGGAGTTGGAGGAGCCATTACTCCTGGCCCCTCTTTTGTGAGCAGGTGGGTCTCAGTGCTCCCCTGGGGTTCCCTGGCTCAGGAAAACCACACTGAATGCCCCTGTCCATTGCAAGCCCCTGCTCTGCTGCAGAACACACCTGCCCGTAACTGTTTGCTTCAGCAAGTGACCCAGGACCCTCTGTGCACCTTCAGACATACAATCCTGTTAAATTTCTCTCTCCTTACCTCAAAAAAAGATGTATTTTCCCCTACTTAAAATTCCAATATATTTATATACTATGTGGCTAACACAGAATATTAATAATGGTATGCACCTGAATACTCATTTCAAGCTTTCTACACATTTGAACTGTAACTTCTGATTTGCATTTACATTTTTAGGAAATGCAAGAATTTGATAGCGTAATGATATTACACATTTATTTTTTTTTTTAGTATTACCGTCAGGTCTGCAGTGGTTACTTGTAGTTTGTTTAACAATTTAGTGTCCATGTTCTTTGGAGGTTATGTGTAGCTTTATAAATGTTTGAACCTCTTAGGTAAAAATGAGTAAGTATAGTTTTTATCTGTTCTGTTTTACATTTTTGTCTTAGCTTTTCTGAATGAATCATTACATCTGTGTCTCTAAGAAGGCAAATGTGTGAGATTAGTGCAATTTTGACTGAGTTCAGCACCAAGATATTATGTGGATTAAGCTTTTTTCCAGTGTCCTCTGATTTTATTACTATTTAAATTTTAAGGTAAAATCCTCATCTGGAATGGCATTAATTCACAGCTTTTGCATGAATGAAATAAACTAAGTATGCTTAACAAGCAAAAAAAAAAAACCAAAAACCCCACACATTTCCCAAAATCTTGCTTTTGTGATGAAGAATGTAATTTCTCTGGTTTTTACCCAAAGATTGAGGGACACAACTATCCTTGCTTTTGTGACAGGCTAAAATAATCAGCAACATGCAAATGGACCAAATTGCAGGAGCCTGCATTTTAGTACTGTACTGGAATACAGTAACTTTCCTGTGTGCTGTGTTACCTACCTTAGAGCAAAATAAATGATTGGCTATTTGGGGGAGAGGTAATCCTATATCATTATTCCTATTTGATAATTGGTTTTCTTTTTAAATTAGTTTTCTTGCGTTATTTCAGTGTTTATTTTTGTTGTTTACTGCTCAAAGTGGGTTTTCTGTTACCAGCTTGGAGGAGATTTTTTGTTAAATATGATTCCTACTTTTTCACTTTAACAGGAGTTAGTGAACATGCTCCTTATGGTGTGTATATCTTGATTTGTTGCTGTGTAGGATATGGCATTGGTACATACAAATTCAAGATTAAGTATTGCAGTGTTATATTCTTGATTATTAATAAAAATACATTACTACCTTTTACTAGTTATTCATTTGAATGTTATGCCCTGCTGCCTTTCTCTATTTATTTTTGAATGTGAGTTATCAGAATGTAAATGATTTTTGTCTTGGAGAAAGTGTTTTTATTAAACATATGGACATAAAGTTATTTTTTCCCCTCCTTCTTTAGAAGTTTGCTTTTCCACTGCTGTATTTATGAAAATAAAGTTCTTTGTGTGGAAACCACTCATAACTGTGGTTGCTAAATCTGGTGTCTTTTTGGTTTTCTCTGCTTTCAACCTTGCATTACAATCATTACATCAGTCATTGGTTGTGTTTCTTCTTCAGCAATAGCTTTGAATCAATGTGGATTAAAGAATCTTTAGTAGGAGGTAAGCTAATCTGGTTTTAAACTCTGTAGATGAGGCATGTTCACATGATTGTTCCGATGGCTCAGTATGTTTTCTCGGGATGCACTGAGCCAAGTTATCAGCTCACTGCTGATGGAAATCAGACATTGCCCAGAAAGCTGCTTGCTGTGTGCAGTTTCTGCTGCTTGGCCAACTCCTATGAGATGATTGAATACAATAAAATGGGGGAAAACAAACTTAACAAAAGTGGAGGAGGGAGTGTTTTGTGGGTTTGAACTGGATTGTAGAAGGACGTGGGCCAGAGCGACTGCAAAATGAATGGGTTGGTCATGCAGCCAGGCATTAGAGAGCAAATGTTAAGATTTTCAGTAGCATCCAGTCATTAACTAAATCTCTGAAGAGGAAAGAAGGTGGCACTACCAACTCCTACAGACAAGTAGGAATTCACTGCTTTAGTAATGGGCTATGATGAAGGAAATAGAAGTGAATCATGTACAGAAAATAAACCGGTTCTTTTCAGTTGCTCTTCGGTGTTATATAGTAAGTGTTCATGTAATACAAGGGATGTTCATGTAGCACAAGGGATCATGTTGAAGCACTGTACACAACCTGGAAAAGTTTTACTCTACAGACATCAGATAAGAATATGGTTTACAGATGTGGAATATTCCTATAGGTAACAAGTTCACTGTACCTTCTTCTTCTCCCTTTTAACAGTAGGGCTTATTTGAAGTAAATAATATTATTCAAAGGCCAGTAAATCATCTGGGCAATAGCTCTAGATGTTGCTCAGCTAGCTGCTGACCTGTTTGTCCTGATCAGCTGTTTACTCGTCAAAGGAGAGAATTTGCCTTGCTAAAAATTCTGGTGTGTGTGTTTGGGACAGGCAGATTTTGGTGCCTGAAATGGTTTAACTGGAAAAACTCTATTTCCATATAGGTGTATCCTCTCCTTTGGAAAATTCTCAGCTGAGAACTTGAAGGAGTAGAAGGACTTTAGTACTGAACCCATGACAAGGCCTGGGGGTTTAAGCTGGGTGCCAGCAGGGGACATTGAAATGGCAGGATCTGGGGAAACATTCCTGCTAGAGGAAGCTGCTAGCAGAGATGTGACCAGATGTTCAGAGCTGGTGTTTTGAGTGCACTCTGTACCTGGTCTCCTGTTGCTTATGAGTTTTCACTGAAAAAGTGGATTTTTTGGGGGGGATAGTCCCTGAAATTCTGTCAGGCTTTCTGTTTTAGATAAAGCTGAGAAATTTTGTTTAAGGCTTTTCCTGAGCCCCTGAGTGGGGCATGTACTAGTTGTTGGCTGGCCTGGATATCATTCTGGTTTGCTACCAGAAACAATTATTTACATAATGCTTTCAATTATATTAGTAAGCATATATATGTCATTTGAAAGCTGGTCATTAACTGAAGAAGCTGAGGATGAGGTGTGCTTTTGTTGAAGGCTTTGCTTATCCTTTCTACAGTATTTCATTCTGGGGACTTCCAAACAGATGAATGCATGAGTTGCTCTGCTTGTCACTGCAAAAATAATGAGGACCCTTTCAAAATTTGAAAACTCTTCCTACAGGACATAAATTGTAGCAGAGTTTGCCATTAGAAATGGAAAAGTACAATGAGTTTCTTAATTGGGCCATTTCTTCTCAATTAGTATTGCCAGACAAACTTCTGTGCCACAGGAGTTTCTTGTGAAACCTGTATTTCAGGCAGCTAATCAGAAATATCTCATGAGGGAAGAAACACAATGATGCAGTGCAATGTCCTTAATAAGGCCCTGTCTTATTTAGCTCCCCAGTTGTATCAACTCCAAAACAGATACCCAAATCCAAATCTGTGATTGTGATCACCAGGAAGTCTGTAAGCCAAATGAAAACCTCAAGCAGAGAAACAAGGAAGGCTGGAGGAAAACTGAGGTGGTTGGTTGACTGACTTCTTTCAGTTTTATAGCACAAGAAAAAGCAAAGCAAAGCTCCCTTTGCCTTGTTGCATTATACCTAGTCTATACCCTGCAGATCAACACTGTTTTCTACCCTAAGTCACCCGAAGCACTTCTCCAGGGCATTATCCAACCTCTAGCTGATGGGGGTTACTTTGGTGTGCCCTTGGGCAAGACAATGCTGCCCATCTCTAGGGATGCCATGATTACCCTCATTCTCTCTGAAATTTCTGATCATGGGAACTCTTAGCACACTATTGGAATATCTTGTCTTGCAGAAGATAGTGTGCAACATGAATGTTTTATCCTGTAACAAACTGGTAATTGGAAGGAATAGTATAATAACTGTTAGCAAGTCTGTAAGTAATAGCAAGTAGTAAGATAATTTTAGGCTAAATTTCTTTGTTTTGTTTTTTTTTTTTAATTCTTTGTAACATTGTTTTATTCAAATCAGTGTATGATCAAATGCCTATTTCTTACCTTTCAGGTGCCTCATATTAATACCACATGAAAAGGAGGTTTGAAGAGCTCTGTAGACTATGAATATTAATAAATGGCCTCTCCTCACTTTCAGACACTCTAGACACTCACTGTCCTCACTTTCTAGTAAAAGCCAGATTTTCAGAATTCTCAGCATCCCAAAGTTCCCACTGTGACAAGTAAGGCCATGTTTTGAAAAGGAGCCCATCCAGAGACCCACACACCCTGTTGTTTCTTGTCACAAACACAAGGTCACCCTTGCAGCTAATCAAGCCACCACTTAAAATGGCTTTGCCTCATTCCACCAGTGAAAAGCTGCTCCAAACCATTGTTGCTGTTAGGATTGATTTACCTTCTAATTTCCAGCATAACCATATTTACGAGAAGCTTTTTTCCTCCCCTAGTGTGTAGTCTAGAGTGTATTTATAGACCACAGCTGAATTGCCTCTCAGCTCCTGTTTTGCTTGGCTACCAAGCAAATACACCCAAACAGGCTGAGCTCCTTTGAAAATGTCTACTCTCTGAATCAAAAGGAAATTCACAGTAGTATTTTTCTTTTTTTTTCGTGAGTTTTTTCAGCTCCAAGTGTATCTAAGGCTAGATACTTCCAACCTGAACTAGGAGTCCGTACAAGTGCCTTGTTTGATGCATTGTTTACAGGAAGTCTAAAAAGGTGAGTTATCACAAATCTGTAGCAGTGCAATTGTAAAACACAGAACTACGTATTTTTAGTGCTTTCGTTGTGGCACCACCTTCATGCCCAGCTCGCTTTGCTGTTTGGATGTTCTAGCAACCAATAATTTTGAGTGACCCGCAGAAAGGGACTGGAAACATTTTCAAACTTCACTAGGGTTTTTTACATCAGCAGCATGTGTGGTGTTGTTTGAAGGAACCACATGGGAGTGGTTTTTAGACCAGAAGCTATCACTGATCATCTCACCTGGCTGGAAGTATGAGTTTATTTCGGCAAGTGCAATAGTATCCAAACTAGAATAAAAGCTTCCTCAGGGACAGTCCACCCCAATTCCCAGCACAGGTCTTTGAAATCATCAGTTGAAACAGGACCCCAATTCCCAGCACAGGTCTTTGAAATCATCAGTTGAAACAGGAGACTGCTTGTGAAAGTGCACATAGTGTGGAAGGATGGTTTACATTGCTATAATGTTTAGATGTCCTTTCAGATTTGAATTATTAGGGGTACTAGGAGGGTTAGGAGTACTAAATTCATATGAAAAATACCTAATCACCTACAAAACATCTTGCTGAACATATATATATAAGCGGACATTCATATGGTGTGTGTGCTGTGATTTCCAACCTTCTTCAAATTATAAACTCCAAAAATTACACATGCAAATTAAAATCTACTGACAATGGTTTCCTTTTGGGAGCTCCTAAGAGTACACCTGGGATCACTGGGAGCCTGCAGAATACAAGTTGTAAGGTGGCTTTCTGAAAAGTTCAAGTTTATAGCAATGATGGCAAATAATCTTAAAACACCCTGAAGATTACTGAAAGGCAGTGAAGCCAACAGCTGCTTTGGGAGGCCTGAGAACAGCCACATTCCAGCTCAGCGCTTTGCAACATTTCTCAGCATTCCTGTTCTCAGAGCAGAAGCCGATTTATTGTCTCTTTTATTTCTACACAGCTATTCTATTTTGTCTCTGTCTTTCATTATAATCCTTTAATTCAGTTTTGTGGCAAATTGCATCATTTCTGTTTCTGGTCCATCTTGTTCTTCCTAAGCTCAAGCTGCTTCCCAAGTAACTAATTCTTCTGTGGACAGTTTCTACCACTTCACCAATGGCTGAGTTATTTCTTTGTCCTGGTGGAAATCATAGAATCATAGAATAGTTAGGGTTGGAAAGGACCTTGAGATCATCTAGTTCCACCCCCCCTGCCATGAGCAGGGACACCTCACACTAAACCATGCCACCCAAGGCTTTGTCATGTTGTAATGTAATGTTACAGATTACATTCAGGATGCATTTGTTTGTGGAGTTTTCTGGCCAAGATCAATTTTACTCACTCGGTAAGACCTGGAGACCCTGAAAAAACACATGCACTCCATATGAGCTGCTGTGTTATGGATCTCTTGGACCAAGGCTCTGGTAGTTGTGAAGAAACCATTTAAGAGACAAAGCAGCTGGGAGGATTTTTATGAGTTTCATTCCTTATACAGAAAAAGAGGACATTAGAAGGTTGTAACAACAAATAAGAAAACATGAGAGGGTACAAGAACAGCCAACAAGGTGGCTAAAAAATACTAATATTGTTGATATACTCAGTTGATGGAAGGAGTTAGGGGACAAGATGGAGAACAGGATAGGGTGCCAGGAGCCACTGTGACAGCAGGCCAGACAAGTCTGGTGATAAGGCAGGTCTGAGGTCAAGCTGGAAACTCAGCCAGCAGGTTGTGGTCAGGGCCCCAGTCAGTGAGTCCAAATAATCAAGGATGATAGTAATCAAAGATAACAACGTTTTAGATAGGGTTTATAAGTGTTTAGGGGATCATTGAAGTGTTGGTAGTAGAAAATAACCAGCAATTGAGTCAACACAAGGATAAACCATGGGAAATTTGGTTTTGATCTCAGCTCATAAAGCTGCATTCCTGTACATCTATAAATTCAGAAAGCCGTTCATCACAGTCAGCTGAAGAGCATCTCAAACACATGAGCATGCAAAAGGGCTGGACTTTAAGTAACCATGCAATTTCTAATCATATGATACAAAAACAGCCACATACCAGCACATCCACCATTTCATGATGCGATTGCATTCCCACTTGCTTACTATGGGGTGATGCAATGTAGGATAATGCTATATGACTGAAGACTAGCAGATGCAGTTGTTATATTTAATGTAAGGCCAATTGATCTTTACTCAGAAGCTGCATAGAACTTCATGTAGAAATTTGAGTGGTAACTGCAGTATCGCTTTCAGTTTTGGCACTACCTCATGGAAAGCTTTCTGAGTATTTCTACGCAGCTATCCCTATGGTATGGCCATGAAGAAGATGAAGATGTTCCTACAATGCACCAGAGATGATATCTCCAGTACAGAAAGGGAAGCATTATTGTCACTGAATAGAGCAGTAGGGAAACCCCCTTTGAAATATCAGAGGAACTTTTGGCTATTTGCACTCAGGGAAGCTTGATGACTACAAGAGGTAGTCATTACTAGCAAAACAGACCAGAAGAATAAAGGAGCTGCTTTAGTGGAAGGCATTAAAAAAGATCAGTTTTGTAGTTAAAAATGAAAGCTGAGAAAAAAACATAAGATCGCTCTCTCTAAATAGTAGGGTAAGTATCAAAGATGAAAAAGCAATTACTTAAGCTAATAGATGGTGTGGGTAGAAATACAAATGGGTACAAATTAGCCAGGCTGGAAGAGAGAAGAAGAGACAATTTCTGAAGGAAGTTGTGTGACATGTTGCCTTGATTACCCCAAAGATACCTTTGAGGTTTTGAGTGTCTTCATTCTTAAGTCTTTGGATATGCGAGTACATGATACATATTTCTATTTAGCTTAATCTTCTTTGGAAATAAATGTGCCATCCACTTCAGAGTAGCTATAAAGTTCTGTTAAATTCTTACAGACAAAAAGCACAGAAAGCTGTGAGTAGTGTCTGGTAGACAGCTTGGGAGAGACATAAGAAGATCATCTCATGAAAATTTCTGCATTAAGAGAGGATTAATATCAACAGATCATGAGTGACAAACGTTTGTGTAACCTTCTTAAAGAATCCGCATTCTCTGCAGGTAGTCTGTTCTAGGTCTTTACTACTTCTATAGCCAGCAAGTTTTCCCTAGCAGCTTGACTCTTCATCTAAAGATTTAAATACTAATTTTTTGTTTTTATTCTTACTTTATCCCCATGAATCTGGAGAGTTATTAGGCAATCATTAGTAATAAATAACTAATCCCTTATTATTCACAGAAAATAGCTGTTTCCTCCTTTAGCCCCTTTTTTAGCACTTGCTTTTATGGGTTAAGCACCCAAACAGCTTCAGTATTCCATGACAGAATAACATCACATGTTATTTAAATTCCGGTTGCTGAGGTGACTCTCCCATAGAGAGGCCTATTTCTTAAAGTACTATTTCCAAAAATGAACACAGGACTACAGTCGGGGAGTCATTAGCAATTAGTAACATGGCATAATTGCCTCTCATATTTTAGCTGTTACAGCCTTAGACACACAGCCAAGAACATCTTCCTTGCAACAGCATCATGCAGTTGGCTCATGCTCAGCATATGATCCTGCATAAACCTGGGCCTGTCTGATCTCACACATCAAGTGCAGGACTCACACCACTGGCTTCTGCCTTTGGCCTGCCTGCAGCTAGGGCGAGAGCACGTATTTGCTGTGCCATGGCTCCCCATGCCAGCCATGGCTGGTTGCCACCATCTCTGATTCCCTGACTAAGGCTGTGCCAACTGCCAGTGAGCCCCCCAAGAGGATGACCACTTCAGTTGTGCCCTGGAGCTGTGCCTGCTGCCCCACATGAATGGAGGTGACAGGCTTCTGCCCAGCCAGGCATCCTGATGTACCACTAACTTATGCGGGTGCTTGAAAAACCTGCAACCCCCAGACCCTTTCCTGTTGCCATTCTGATCCTGTGATCTTCTGAAAGCTCAACAGACAGAAAGGAATCATATGGAAACTCTTCTTCTCTGAATCATCAAGTTCAGCAACTGGAGGGAAGGTATTCAACTGGAGGAGGAGGCATATTTCAGCTACTTGACCTGAAACTTCCAAAAGAGGTCTCATTCAGGGATTGTTTCCAAACATTTTCTGAAGACAAAGTACTGCTCAGAGACCTCTAACAGGACCCTTAAAAATATCTCCATACTAACTAGAAACATGCGAAAATCTTGGTTCTTTTCATGTTGCTCAGCCTTCTCCCAATTCCCACACCCTTCCTTAGTTTTACACACTCAACTGCTTAACATAGGAGTGCCTTCTGCTTTATAGCATGCTAGAGTTCTCATAAAATATAAAGCACTCTTTCTCTGGGATTTTATAGGCTTGTGTAGCTCATTGACAATGAATACACTCACATAATCTGGATTAAGGTAGATCACTTGTATTAGTGATTATCAGGCTGTGTTTTAAGTTGAAGCTTTCTCTGTACTGTGTATTTCTGATCTGTGTTCTAGCTTGGAAGGGAATAACATTTCAAAGTAAGAAGATAGATGTGGGTGGCAATCATTACCACAGGCCTGAGAAAACCTTGTTTTGACACCTGGGCCTTAAATTGCTGGTCCCTGGGTTAATGATTAGATCTTTCTGTGTCTTGGTTCAATACCCAGCACAGTGAGGAGTAAGACCAGTGACACTGGGAAGTAGGGTAGATATATGGCTGTTCATGACCAGAGTTCCTGTTCAGTCTGAACCCATGAGCTGAACTGGAGTTTCCAGCCTGACTTCAGTGATCCACATAAGCTCCAACCCTGGGTGCATATGGATGGAAGCACTGTGAAGATAAGCCACCACAACCAACAGCAGAGCTACCTTCTCAGGTGTAAAGCAGTTTGCAGATCTCTGACTCTGTTTTTTATATGATTTTAAAATGTAAAGACGGAGAGGTTAGCTTTGCTCCTTCCAAAGACTTTCTGTGAGATAAACACCCTTCCATACAAACACCTGCACCAGAATCCCTACTTGTGACTGCTCACCTTAGCTTAAACTCAGCCTTTCCCTCAGATAAAGTCACCTGTTACAGAGAAGCTCCCTCTTTTTCAGGTCCCCACCTCCTATGGGGATGCCAGGCCATCAGACCACCTGGAGAAAACAGTCAATGCACTGTACAAGGCAACCCCAGCCGTTTGTGCAACTTGAGGATGAAAGTCACCTCTTTCCTTGTGTCAAAGGGTTAAACACTTCATTTCTTTGCAGCAGGCACTTGGATAGTTCCAGCCATTGTATGAGCTGCTGGGTGTGTTGGGGGTGTCTATTGCCCATGGTTCTTCAAGGCAGATTGCTCTCTGCTTCAGATTGTTTCTTCTCATTGTGGGTGGAAAACCCACCTTTGCCAACACTTTACAGTGTCTTGTCAAGAAGCCCTGATTTTCTTTCTGATTTGATACTTGCTGTGACTTTTAATCTCACCAGGATGGTTCTGCTGTGAAGCACGAAGCCACATGCTCCCCTAGTTGCAGTGTTACTGCAGTTTGATGGAAGTAGGTTTCATTTGGGAAGGAAGGGGGAGGGACGATACAAGCTTTCTATTTCTGTGTGCTGCTCCAGATTGTCGCTGTCTGCCATGCGCGGCTGCTGCCTTGCAGGGTCTGAGCCATTCCATTTCTACTCTACTTACCTGTTTCGTCTGACATCCCCCTGTGCTTGGGTGCCAGACTTGTACCTGGTCCCCTAAATCTCCTGAGGGTCTTGAAAGAAACAGTGGCACCACTTAATCTGCTGTTTTCTATATATAACTGGAGTGCATGACACACTTCCCAAAATAAGTTGCAGTACTTCGCGGCTGCTGTATTGTCATGGGGTGCAGAATAGGAGACACTATTCCTCAGCTCTCATGAAGGGTTTAACCTGACTCGCCACTTTTCCAACTGAAAGCGGCAAGGCTTTGACTTTTTTGTTGACTTCACCTTTTTATAAAACAGCTGGCAGAACAACTAAAATAAATGCATTTTAAGGGCATTTTGGCAGTGCGGGAAGTCAGAGCGATTATTGCCTGTGGATTTGCAGGGGGCAGGATTCAGCTGTGTCATTTAGCTAGAGAGCCCAGCTCTGACTTCCATCTCACAACACATGGTTCTCCAAAGCTACCAGGAATGCAGTCTTGCAAAACCTTGAGCCCCTCCTCACTCGAAGTGGCCTGTTCTGTGCAGAGGGAGAGGACTGCCTACCAGCTCAAAGCACCAAGAAGGCACTGGCAGATGTTTATAGGGTGCTGATAAGTCTTCAGCCGCTGGTGTTAAATTCCTGAAGATGTGAGGTGTCTGATAAACTGCTTAGACGTGACACTGCAGCTGCTTTCATCGAGTGCTCAGGGAAGAAAAAGTTGTGATTTTGCAAAAAATGAAACCATAAAATGGAAGTAGAGGTGCATGTTTACATTTTTCAGACTGAGTGGATTTCTTACATAAGAGCTCATCAACATAAGTGCTGGCATGTAAGGTGTTTTTTAAAGCCCTTCATAAATGTAAATGGTAGGAGAAGCACTGAAAAGCTCAGTGAACAAGAGGAAGTTGAAGTTAATAGAATTCCTTTCAAAAAATATCATGGGGCTAATGCTTAGCCAGCTGTTTGGGGTTTTGTTTTTGTTTTTTTTGTCTCTCAGTTTTTTCCGGCTGCAGAAATGCAAACTTTGTTATTTCAGCCAGCAAAGTCATTTATATGTGCAAACCCATGGACAGGAGACAGCACGAAAGGCAAGATGTTAGCTGCACTACAACTTGCTTAGAAGGACAAACACTGCCTGGGATTATGAGCTTTTACCTCAGGGTTTATATGACTTGAAGACCCAATTTAAACCAGCTCTGACTGGTTGATAACACCCCAACCTGATGATAGCACAGTAAAAAAAGATTTACCTTTCAACAACAGCAACAAATAAATATAACCATGGCCAGAACAGCAGTAGACCACAGAAGGTCCTGAGTTTCTGCTTGATGTGCTCTTGTGGAGTCCAATGTGCTCATCTGGGAGTTTCATTCTTCCATTCCTGCTGGTTTGGCATATAGAGAAGGGCAGCACTTCCAAGAATTGCTTTCCATCCTATTTTTATAGCAGGTTAAGCAAATTAAGGCCATTTCAGGCTCTCAGTCCATTTGATAGCAAGCTGGCCACACCCAGGGCACCCTTCCAGCTCCTGTATCTATGGCAAACAGCTCCACAGCTGCCATATGTGAGTGCATCCCCTTCACACAGCATCTGGAGTGCAGTGTGGGCTCATGCCCAGCACACAGGTTAGCCACAGGGTAAGGGACCATGTTGTGCCCTAACAGGGACCAGAGCAACCACACAGCAGCACTGTGCTCCTGGCACATTTAGGGTCACTGCCTGCTGACCCTGGCTGTTGCAAACACCACTTCATACAAATCCCCTCTTAAACTCAGCAAACCTCCTTCCAAATGGACTATTTTTGTTTCCACTGCCCTGTTCCCAAACTTCCCAGCTAGCTGCAGTCTCACAGTGTCCTGCCTAAGATTGCTGATGACCAGTTTATAACCATTCATTAGGACAAGAGGTAACAGCCTCGAGCTGCACCAGGGGAGGTTTAGACTGGATATTGGGAAAAATTTCTTCACAGAGAGGGTGATCAGGCATTAGGCTGGGCTTCCCAGGGAACTGGTGGAGTCACTGTCCCTGGAAGCGTTTAAAAACCATATAGACGAAGCCCTCAGTGATATGGTCTGTTGGTGGTCTTGGCAGCGCTGGGGTAAACGTTGGACCTGATGATCTCAAAGGTCTTTCCTAACCTAGCTGGTTCTATGATCCTTATGCCAGCTTTGTCCTTTAGCTTCAAAAGCTCCCCCGCTGTGTTTATATGTCAGCCCACCCCAGCATGGTTTGTGCAGGGTTTCCTTGGGGTTTGTGCACATGGGCACATTTTGCCAGCCTGGATATGCCAAGGCTGTTCCTCAGTAAATAACTTTCTTGCTGTTTCTCCAAAAGTCTCTCATATTTCTGCAGAAGGAGTTTTATCTGTGCATTAATTCATTCCCAGCTGCTTTGCCTACTGTGATGTCCAGTTTGTCTCTGTGAGTTCAAGTCACACCTGCCAACTGAAGGGCATTAGTTGATATTCGCACAGAGCTGTCCCTGCTCTCCACTGCATCCCCCATGGCCCACTGAGACCCTGAGCCTTGCCTCCTGGTCAGACCTCTGTGCCACTGACCTGGCAGTATATAAAGTAAACCCTCTCTCCTGCACAGGAGGCTGTAAAACTGCCCATTTCCTGGGCATCAGGAAGATGAATATAATCTGGTAGGTGTGAGGAGTGCAGGTGCTTTAGCGCTGTTTCAGGAACCAAGCCTGTTGTGTCGAGACAGCTCCAGGGTATTGTGTTTGCCTGTATTTGGGTCAGAGAAGAGTGATAAAAATAGGGTTGTGCAGGGCTTACTGCAGAAGATGTACTGCTGTCACACATGCACCTGCTCACAGCACTGTTTACCATTCATTTCCTCTTGATACTGCATTCAGTAATCCCTTACCCCACTGGTGCCCACCCTCTCTAGATCAGTATTTAATGCATGAAGGCTGGATTCTTCTTCTAACTTTCTTTGCAGTATGCAGTGCAGGTACCTGATACCCTCTTGATGTGGTGAATTCAAATTTAGGAGCATTTGCTTGTGAAGCAAGTGACTTTTCATTTAATAAAAAGCACCTGGCTGAATAGGCGAGTGGTGGTTTCTTTCTAGACCTTGCTCAGAATCAAAAAGCAGCTGTTATCCTTGTGCTGGCTAGTCTCAAGCAATATAAAAATCCAGCAGCTATTGATCTCTTGTAGTTATTGCCACAGGTTTTGCCAGTAAGCATTTTTTAACCTCTCTGAATAAAAGCAATTTTCCACCTATCTGCCAATGCTGATCTGCCTCAGGGACCAAGCAGGATAAGTGACAGCCAGGCCTGATAGCCCTCTGTCTGCAAAATGACATGAGATGGTGGAAGCTCCTTTAGAACATTTGCTCCACCTCTGAGGAGAGAGGGCGACATTCATACTCCTGCTGTGGGCATCAGCATGGCTGTGGCTTAGGGCTCTGGAGGGAAATCCACATTCCCTGCATAGCCACAGAGCTTTTTAGAGCTCTGGCCTTAGATGCTCTAAGCAGCCTGGAAGTGGGCAGTCATGGTCTGGTAGATAACTGCTGGTCCACTTGTTTCCATGAATGTACTCTGCAATGTCATGGTCTTTGCTCTGCATTTTAATTCTATGAGCAATGGGACTATTCATTGCGCTAGCTGTGGCTCCAGCTGTATCCACACTCTGTATCTGCACCTTTGAGTACCAGGTAAGATTGAATTAGAGAGAGCAGAGCATTGTTTGTATGGTTGGGATGGAGATGAAGCAGATGAGCCCTAGTGAGTCAGGGGAGAATGGCTCATCTTCACCTTCTCCTTCTGGTGTTCAACGAGGTGAGGTTGGGAGGTAAAAAAAACCTTGGATTTTTCCCCACGGCTGAAATGTGAAATCATTTAATTTTTTTATCTATTTATTTTGAGGAATAGATTAAAGAAAATCAGTACCTGTCCTCTGCTTTATTTGTTTTATGTTTTTAATTATTCTTTGCAAATTCAACAGCCAACAAATCAGCAGACTAAGTCTCATGGCCCTGCCTCCCTTCCCAAGGACAGCATCAGTGGCAGCCATAGCAGTAAAGAGCTGCTATCTTTTCACTTCTGCATTCTTGGGTATCAAAGCAGAGAGGGCATTGCATAGACTCTCTTTTCCAAGCAGAAAACCACAATACAAGCAGGAAAAGTGATGGGTGCCAGCCGATGTTGTGCGGCCCCATGACATGGAGGATGCTCCAGGGGACTGTGGCTTCCAGCAACCCAGGACACCAGAGCTCCGGCTCTCCTGGGGGTGCAGTCTCCATGCAGGCAGCCCTGGCATTCAGCCCTCTCTGTTGTCCTCTGCAATGAAAAGGCAGCTCAAAAACACCAGCTCTGCACAAAGTAAAAGTTCACCTCCATGCTCTGAGCTGTACCAATGCATTCATGTTTCCCTGAATGCTGCTACTGGCATTTTCTGCACTGTGCTTCACGTGAGGCAGTCCAAGCTTATGTCCTTCAGGAGAGGCCCACTTTTTATCCACTATATTTTCTACCCTAAGAGCTTTCTGTCTCCTGAGCCCCTAAGATAAACATTTGCAGCAATTCTTTATTGCATACAACCAACGAAATGTGCCCTCTGGTTTTGAGACAACTCCCTGAACTGCTCAGGAGTCCTGAATTAAGCAACGAAATCGGTGGCAGACCTGACAGCTGCTTTTCAGTAGAGCTTAATCAAGGTGTTTAGCTGTGTGACATTCACTCCCAAGCAAGCCACCCCCCCACTGCAACCCTGGTCCCCTCAGCCACCAGCCTTTGTGCCCTGCAATATTTCCGTCTCCTCCCACAGCCCTTTTGGACATGAAGAGCTGCTCCAGGAGTTACATTCCGTAGCAGCAGGGAATGGAGGGGCTGTGTCCCAGCCACTGGATAAGCTCAACCCTGCACTGGTGGCATGGTGGCTGGGGGCACTCCGTGGGGCCCTTGGGATGCTTGGAGAAGGAGCATAAACTCTGTCCATGCCTCCTGCCCTTGTACACTTTGTACAGGTCACCAACTCATCCACACGTTTTTCAGAATTGAGGATTAGCAGGGGGACTGCTGAAACAATTTATGAACTTCTTCTGTGGGTACATTAATACCCCTGCAGCCAGTGACTGCCTTTGCAGGTTACCTCTGCCACCACCAGCTTCTGCATGCATCTCCTCCTGTTTCTATTGCACCTCCACTGAAGCCAAGGCTGTGACTTTCAGACTCAGCTTGTGGTTGTTTGTGTAAGCCAATGGAAAGAAGTGAAATCAGTTATAAAGTCACTCCTCACATGGCTGGTACTAGCTTTGGCTTGTATGAAGGGCATGCTGCTTCAGCTGGCAGGTTTGTTTCCTGTGTTGCTTTGATGAGGAGCAAACGTAAGCCTTCTGCAAGTCTGTGTCTAAGTGAACGTGCCTCCAGAAATGCCAGGACACACTGGGGCAAGCTCATCTCCTCCCTTCCTTTGCCTCCAGGGGCCTATTAAAACCTCAAGATTTGTGAAGAAGAGCAAGGTGTCAGCTGGTGGCTCTGCTGGCCATGCTCTTCTCAGAGGGGATATGAATACATCAGTGCATTGCCACATGTTTTGGTGACCTTGGTGAAGGAGAATGGTGACACATTACTGGAGGTTAAAGTTTCCCTGTACCTCCAAAACATCTTTGCTAGCTAAGGAAGCTGGGCTACTCAATAGCCATTTAATTAATCTCTGAGCATGACGCACAGCCCATTTGTTTTCATTGCTGGTAGCTCTACGTGATGCAGCATGTTGCAAGCTTGATGCATGTTCATATATGGGTAACTTGGGTGACATGGTTTAGTGTGAGGTGTCTGCCCATGGCATGGGGGGCGGAACTAGATGATCTTAAGGTCCTTTCCAATGCAAACCATTCTATGATTCTATGATATAACAAGGGAAAAAGAATTCTCCTCTGCTGCAGGAGTTAGTGGCAGAGACTTTGGCTTGTGGTGTGCAGGAGTCACACCAGAGCACTGCAATAGTCCCTCTGGTTTTCAGTCTGTGAACCATGTCTGGCAGCGTGAGAGTAATTAAAGTGAGGTCTGGAGGGTAGGCAATGGATGCTGTTAGCCCTGATCTACTCTGATTCTCGGGGACCTCGCTGAGGGGGACCTCTGGCAGCAGCAGGGCTGGGGAGCAGTCCAGCCTGCCCTGCCTTTGGCATGTGCCCAGCCACAGACTGTGTACTGTGAAGTGGTTGCTCACTCCCTCTTGCACCATCACATTGAAATCTGTGAGGTTAACCATCATCCGTAAGAGGACACTGTGTGTCCTGTCAGGCATGTCACAGTACACCTTCACAGGCTATCTCCAAGGTTTTCAAACCACAGTGAGTAGCAGTTAACTGAGTAGCTGTAAAATCAGGCAAATAAAGAGTGAAATTTGAGCAGAAAAAGGTTTTAGGTTAGGAATTTTTCAATCAAAACCGGTCAAGATATGCAGCAGAGATCCACTGAGCAGTCATAGGACCATGGGTTCCTGGATGCAATGACAATGCAGAAATAGTTTTGCTAATAAACGTAACATTGATGTGAAGAAAACCTTAGGAGTGTATTCTGTAAGAAAATGGAGGTCTCCTGGAAATTCGCATTTTGCCCATCTTAGATGGGCTTTGGTGAAGCAACCGGAACAAAATGCTGTTTAGCAGAGAAAAGGTCCATACAGGCTCAACAAGAGCTGCAGCTTGGCCCAGCTGGATGAACTGGCAGCTGACATTAGTGAAGAAGCTTTGCTTTTGGATGATGAAGAGAGGATCAGCCTTAATGTACAGGTTTGAGGAAAGTTGTGTGGGAAAACTAGTGCGATGAGTAAGAACTATGTTTACACTTAATGGGGATTTTCATATGGAAAGGGTGTGCTATACTGTCCCCAAATTTTGTTTTGTCAGCTGGATTTGAAATATTGTGTTTGCTTAAAGGCAATGGCCTCTGGGAGTTTACTGTAATGCAGAAAGATGCACACTCATGTTGGTCAGCTTTAGCTAGAGGAGCTTCCTCAGGGGCGATGCCTGACATGACTGCTGGGTGAATCAGCAACTCGTTAGCTCTAGGTTGGTGCAGCCTTCCCATGGAGACAGAGACAATGTTAAGTTCATTGACTGCTGGTCAGAGTGGAAGGGTGGGATGTTGTTATCCTTGTCTGCATCATAGAGACAGGGAATAATCTAGGTTGGAAGGGACCCGTAGGTCATTTAGTTCAACCTCCTGCTCAAAACAGGCCTGACTTTGAAGTTAGATTGAATTGCTCAAGGCACTGTCCGGTTGAGTTTTCAGTATCTCCAGGGATGGAGAGTCCACCTGTTTCTGTGTCTCTGCCCCAGTGTCTCACTACTGTCATTGTGAAATATTGTTTTGTTATGTATCTGTCAGCTTGGATATCTGTCTTCCTCTGATATGCCTGGCTTGTAAGAACGCTGCATCTTCTGTTTGTTCTGTAGAGAGTATGAGATTCTGGAGGGATTTGTGTTTTACCCCCCAAGAATCCTTAAAAAGTGAGATTATCCTTGATGATTGTCCTTTCCTACAAACAGTACCATAATGAACACTTATTCTGTATTCTTCTCAGCTTCATGCCCTAGTAGAGGAATGAGAGACAATGTTATAAAGACTAAATATAGGTATTTATAAAATAGTGTTGAGCTTCTTTCTTGGTTCCTTTGGTAAAGATAAAACCATGACTTGTATGTAAGCATTGTGTGCAGTTTTTCTTGAGACCTAGAGACGTATAAGAACACAAAACAATACAAAGACAGGCTGAGAAAGCTGGGGCTGTTCAGCCAGAAGAAGAGAAGGCTGCGTGGAGACCTCATGGCAGCCTTCCAGTATCTGAAGGGGGTCTACAAGGGTGCCAGAGAGGGACTCTTAATCAGTGACTGTACTGACAGGACAAGAGGAAATGGGTTTAAATTTAAACAGGGTAAGTTTAGATTGGATATAAGGAAAAAGTTCTTTCCTGTTAGGGTGGTGAGTCACTGGAATGGGTTGCCCAGGGAAGTTGTGAATGCTCCATCCCCGGCTGTGTTCAAGGCCAGGTTGGACAGAGCCTTGGGTGACATGGTTTAGTGTGAGGTGTCCCTGCCCATGGCAAGGGGGGTTGGAACTTGATCTTAAGGTCCTTTCCAACCCTAATTATTCTATGATTCTATGATTCTATGACTATTTCTATCATTTTATATTCTGGCAGCTTGAACAGTCTCTGCAGCTGTTTTGAGATTGTTTGCTCCATCTAGAAAGTCAAGCCCCAGACTGTATTTTGTCTTTAGCTGATACTGGCCAATGCAGATGGCAAAGTGGAGCCCCACTACATGAAAAGTGGGTGTCAAACAGAATGAAATCTTTTTTTATAGAAGTCAGTTGAATTGTGCCTCTGTCTGGAGGGGGAACTGGACATCCCCTCCCTTACAAAGCAAGTTCATGCCTTCTGTCCTCAGTAGGGAAGAGCAAATGCTCTTCTTCCCCTCTGTCGAAACCTGCAGGTGAGTGCAAGGGAAGGTGTCTGTTTCCAGCAGGGTGGATGAAGCATTCAAGGGCACAATCATGTCTGACTCCTGCTTGGAGTGCTGTAGGAAGAGGGTGCTTTTGCTGTCTTGGCAGAGGCAAAGCAAAATTCTTGTGTTTTCTCTGCAGTGTCAATAAAGAGGAATCGGATCAAGGCTGCAGCTCAGTAGATGTTACTGAGCTCATCCAGCATGTACTCCCAGAAAGAGTCACCCTCACTTCCAAACGTGGGGGAATTTTAGAAGGCAAAATGGAGTATTAGCTGAGAGTGGCTTAATTCACAAAACATGGATTATAAGGTGTCTTTAAATTCATAGGCTTCTGGTTCTCTGAAGCTTGGAGCTGACTCCATCCTATCTGGAAATGACCTGGAGCTGTGGATGATCTCCCAGATCAGATGGTGTGGCTCCCCCATCTTAGGTCAATCCCTGACCCATGAAGTCCCCTTGAGTGCCACAGTGTGTCCCCCAGGTACACCCACTGAAGATCCAGAGTCGATCAGTCTATCACACTACCAATAGTGGGTAAGAATGTAACACCAAAGATACCCCTTCCCTGAGCAAATGAGCATTTATCATTTAAGCAGAAACTTTTTCTTGTAGCTTAGAAAAACAGCGATGCAATCATGAATGGCCCTATTACATTTTGAAGGCAGCTGGGTGAAAAGAAAGCAAGGGTTAGCCATGAGGTGGCACTCTGAGCATGCTGTTCAGCAGAGATGTCACAAAATGTTCCTGGGCTGAAGGAAATTCCTTCAATTCAGTAATATGACATAAACTTCAAGAGCTGTGATTCCTTTCAGGTTAACACCCTTACTTTATTTCTGCAAAATTAATCATCCAGCTATATTTATTGCATTGTTTTAAAACACAGGACTCCTGGGGAGAGAAGTACAGCAATTCCATGTTTTCTTAACATTTCTTTATCTAAATATTTGTTATGTGGCTGAATATTTTTGCCGAAGCAGAATAATTCCACTATTTGTTCTCTGTAGCAAACTAGCATATCATGGCATCTGTTCTGAATTTGTATCTGTCTTTGTCTTAATCTCCTACCATCAAGATGATCTCAAAATAGGAACCTGAATCAGTGATCTCCAGGTTCTTCACATAAATCCCTTCTTAACCTTTTCAGCCATGTAACAGTATGTTCAGTCACTGCTATTGTTCTGCATGAGGTTTCACTTGGGAAGAATGTCACTTGAGAGCTTTCTTTTAGGATTACACCTCTAAATAAAAACATAATATTTAAAATGCCTTCCTGATTAGTTCCTTGATTTGATTTTTTTTTCCAGTAGAGTGTCTCTACTTTGATATACAAGCAGCAGTTTATTATTAGTGTGTTGGTCCTACATTACTGCTTCTATTAGAAAAAATGTAGTTATGGTAATTGAAGGGTGAAATTAAAGGGCTCACGGTTAGCACTGCAGAACAGCACTGCAGACTATAAAATCTGCTGCTTGAAGCCAGAATTTTATAACTGGCATCAATGGGAGAGTGACCGAGCTGTTTAGTGCATGGGAAATACTACTCAGCAGCAGAAGAGAGAGGGGTTGAATGATTCCTGTACAAATTCCTCCCCTCCTGCCCAGAATGTCTGTAAAACCTATTTTTAAACCTTCCTAACCAACCCACCACTGAAAACAATTTTGAGTTCTTCCTCCTGCATCATCTGACCCCAATACTTCGTGTATTCTCTGCCATTCATAGCTCCCATCCCCTGAGCCCTGAACAAAGCCGTGCTTGTTACAAGAAAAAGCATGAGCTCATCCATTGTAATCACCCGGCCGCTTTAGCTGCTGCTCCAAAGGAGGTTTTGTGGCAATTTCTAAATGCCTTCAGACAAGCCAGCACTGGATAAACTTCGGTTGAATCTTTAGGGAGCAAAACTGAGTGGATTAAGTCCTCGTATCTGCTGTAAGAATGGGTTTTCTGAATGCAGGGAAGCCCTGGTTATTCAGATAATACAGTTGTGTTTCAACTCCAAATACAAGACCTCTTAGGGGCTCAAGGAAACAAGGTCCCAGCAGAGTCTTCAGACACCCGTGCAGCCGGGTAACCCAGATAATCCTTTGATCCTCTGACATTGAAGGCTTCAGGGAGACAAGGGTGAGAAAACGAAAAACGCAAAAGAGTAGTTTTGAAAGTGCAAAGTAAAGGACTTGTTGAAGCTTAAGCCTGCCAAATAGCAGTGAAATAACTGCGTTTTATGCAGATGGGTTACAATCACATGTAAATTACTTCGTTTTGTTGTTTTTTTTTTTTACTTGGATTTAGTGTAGCTTTCGATTTAGAGATCTGCTTGAGGTCCCTAAAGGTCTACAGTCTCTCCTCCAGCTGTGGCTCCAAAGCACAAACCTTTGATAAAGGTTTTATCTTTGATAAAGATGCATGCTGCTTGCTCCTGAAAATCAAGCAACCGATGCCTGTTGTGTATTAACTACCTGAAAGGACTTGAAAAATAAGCAGAGGGCACTGTCCTATAGTCATCCATTACCAAGAACAGAATTAACCAGCCAGTAGGAGTTTTCCCACTGTACAATGATGCAGCTGTAGCTCTGCTTTTATACCTTCTTTTCATTATCTTGTACATTAAAGAGCAGACTAACTTCTGAATTTTAGCATTACATAATCTAGTTAAGTTATATAATCAAGCTAAGAAAGCAGTTTGGTGTTGAAGTTCAAGAAATCCTCACAGGTTTGCTTGTGGTTTGCTGTGGGAGCTTGGTGGAACTTCCTCTATCCATCGAATTTCCTAACCATCATAAATTAATGTGTCGTCACATTCTTGGCACCACAGTTCGTTAGTGACAGAGGAAGGGCTGCTATAGCTTATTTGGGATTTCCTACATCTGACTTGGTTAGTGAAGAGAAGTAAAAGGCATTCACACCAGTCACCTGCTTCTCCCGTTCTTTGCAACTAGTCTTTAAAACTTCCCTGTAACAGAGATGAGCCTACAAAAAACCCCACAGATTCCAAGGTCTCCACGCTTTTCTGATTTTGGTTTCATAACATGAGCCTGACTTTGAATCTAAAAATTAGGAGCTCAGACTCTTAATGTTGTGAGGACAGTAATCTCTTTATATAACAGGGAGAAATGGCATAATTTTACCAGATGGCTGCAAACTTAAGGGAGAGAGAGCATTCAGACCCTTATCTATTGTTTTCCTACTCTGGCTCATCCCAAGTCATTTTTTCTATGGTTTCTTCTGAGTTTTAAAAATAATCTAATTTTGATTTTGGTTTTTTTTTTATGGCCACCCAGCTGTCTTTTATAGTAAGTTCAGGTTTCATTCAAGTAATGCATTGATTACCACTGCCTTGAGAGAGAGCAGCACTAGAATCGCAGATGAAATGGAAAATAATGATGCAGCAAAAAGTGCAGCAGCTTAAACCTAACTCTTGACCTTTTAAGACTTTTGGGTTAGCTTTGTGCTACACACTGATAACGTGGACTTTCCTGGCTTTAGCAGAGAGATCTCTCAGACCTCTTTGCTCCAAAGCACAAAGCATTTACTGATGGAGAAAAAGGAAAATCTTTCTTGTCATAGGCCAGGCTGGTGAGCAGTTTGTATTTTTTCCATACGCACATATTTTACTATTCCTTTATGTTAGATTATATGTTACATCACTAACATGCAGTCAAGAACACCAAACTAATAAAATCTTGTAGTACTCAGGAAAGTAAGTAATTGCTTGTAATATTACCAGCTAACAGGTGGTACGGAGGAACAGAAGCACAGAGGGATTTATGTGGCTCGCCAGATGTCATGAAATGAAGGTCTGCCAGAGCTCGGAGATATCCTCTCTCACGGTCTCATGTTTTAATCCCTAGTCTTTCTTCTTTTCCATTAAGATAAAATATGTTTCCCTAATCCACAATATTTAAGTTTTTTTTCAGGTAAGCCCTGAATCACTGGTGTTCTCTGAAGCTTCCACCGAAAAAAAGGCAGAGTGATCAAGTAGTGTTCATGAATATTTTATTTAATGTCATTATTTTTTAAATATGTTAAATGTTACAGGGAAGAGCTGAGAGGTGGCATAAATTTGTGTTTTGCAGCATTCAGAAATAATGTCTTACGGAGCCAGAGAACTCAGGGCAAACAGCTTATTGGTCCTGTCTGTTTACTAAAGATAAAGATGCTGTGTGAAGGAGGATCGTCACAGTATGTGTTTTAAGTCCCTCACAATACCTGCCTCGTGCAGAGAAATTTGCCACTCTCTGCATTGCTGCTGCTGCCTGTGTGCAGGTCCCTTATGCAATGTTACCTGAACCCTCTTCGTGTCACAAGCCACCTCTAGGTGATCTTCAAACACCTTCCTTGCCTCCCTGCTTCCGAAGTGGGGACAGAAACAGCCAACAAAATTTTCCAGAGAGGTGCTATTCATGAAAATATCTTTGCACGCTCTGCTCTGCAGCTCGTGAGCTGCAGTTCTGAGTTTCCTGGGAAGAAAGCCTATTAAGCTGCCTTTCTGCAGGGATTGCCATAGCAACCCTCACACAATGCCAATGGCCCAGATTTCCTTCAGCCCCTTCTTTCTGAACTGACAGCAGTGATTTTAATGCTCCTTGAACCAAATCTTTGCATGCAGAGACTGCTTTAGAAAAAAACAAAAAAAAAAAGAAAAAGCTTTTAATCATGGTTGGTTGTTCTCTTTCCTTTCTTCCCCAGAAATGAGCAGGGAAAGCTTTTAGCACGGCATCCCTCTCAGCCCTCTTGAAGTCATAGCTGGATAATGACCACAAAGCCGTCCCAGATTTGGTAATTTCACTGTCATTCATGGTTACAGGGTACCATGGAAATGATGCTTGCACAGAGGTTGCTTTTTTTTACAGATATTTGCATCTTTGGGCTGGGAGGTTAGGGGCACGGCATGGAGAGAGAAATGAAGCTATCACTGAAGCAAGGCAAGCTCCCAGTTAAGCTTGAAAGCAGGATACAGGGCGGCAGGACTCTGTAAAATGGGGCAGACTGCTTTGTTCATTTTAAGCATCCCAAAGAGGCCAGTATCTGAATATTGCCAGGTCTGTAAGCTGTGGCAGGGTCCCCTGTGACACTTGGTAGGGCATAATGCCATAGTCAGGGCTTTCTTGTGGTGAAAGCTGGTGACATGGGAGATGGAAAAAGAAAACCAGCACCTGACAATGCAGCTCTGAGCCAGCTCCCTGCATGGGTGAACACTCTCGCCATCTGACCGCAGGCACACTGCACCCCAGGTGCCTAGAGCTGCCAGCAAGCCAACATATGGGCAGGCAGTTAGACACAGCTCAGACAAGAACAGAGATGAAAATCACCTGTGTCTGACTAATGTGACTCAACATTTATGGCAAGCAACCCCTGTCTGGGGTTTGCGTTGGGGTGCAGGGCTGCCACACACACGAGGAACCCCCTTTCTCTTGCCACTGTCCCTGTCATTTCCCTTTCCTCCTGACTGCCCTTGGAGAGGTGCCACGTCTCATTGCCTGCAGGCACAGAGAGGGTGGCAGGGTGAGGGTAGCCTCGGGAAGGTCCCTGGAGGAGGGACACTGTCAAATGCCTGGTGCATTCAGCTCCAGCATCCCAAGGTGCTGCACCTGCAGCTGCAGAGGGCCCTTGGGTTGCAAACCCCACTACGTGCACCTTCTGCAGTGGGAAATAGAGTAAAGATATACAGGCATTGTGGTGCCTGCTGACAGACAGACACCAGCCCCTTCCTCATAACTGCTCATCACTGTCAGCGTTCCTCAACTACTTCCCTGTTTGCTGTAAGCACCTGGCCCTCAGCAAACATGTTACAGGTAATGCTTAGGGCTTTTGCCTTAAAAGCCTGTGCAAACAATAGAAACAGAGGGAGCTCCTGAGTCACTGAATCTCACTCCAGGCTATCTCAGGTAAACATGTCATGTAGCTAAATGGAGGGATGAGCTGCCTGGGTCTGCTTGGTGAAGGGAGGGCTGAACTGATATGTGTGGTGGGAAGTGGAGATGTGCAGGGTCTCAATTCCTTCCCAGCTGTGTGTGCCCTGGCCAGTAAATATGAATAGTTACCACTCAGACAGGGATTGTGTCATTGGTCCAAACAAATGGAACATGCATACAGAAGTGGTGATGAACGGAAAGATGCTTTAGGGAAGAAATAGAGGCCAATCCCTCATTGCTTGCATGAAAGCTAAGAAGTGCTCAGAGCTGCCTCAGGCTTAGGGAGCTGAGTTGTCTCTGCATCTAGAGTCTTTCTGTGAATGCCGCATTCACCTGCATCAGCCCTGCTGTGCTTTTGCTGTTTAGAGCTGGTATCCTGCTGGACTGTCTCCCTCTGCCTTTGAGGAGTGAGGATGGCAGGGCTTCCCAAAGCTGACCTCTCCTCTACAGCCACATCCACACATAAATCCTACCCTGGCAAAAGCAGCCGCCTTCCCTGGCACCCAGGAAAAACGGTCTCCCTAAAATGGGAGCCTGCAAGAGGCTTGCAGCAGCGGAGGTGATGCAGCAGATTCCCCTGAGCTGTCAATGTATTTATATCCCTATGCCATCTGCTTGCAGTGAAAACCCCTTACTAATGCCATGGATGGGAAGGAAACCATGTCTGCATTCATCTGCATTTTTTTCAGCTGGTGGTTTGATGGTCTGTGCGGGCTGTTTCCCCCAGCAGGCCTCTGTAAGCTGCTTTGATGCTGGGAGGATGGGAGCAGAAATGAAATGCTGCCTTGCTGGTGTTACTTCCCACATGTAAGCCAGCACACCGTGGGGCAGAAGGACTGGGCATCCTCCCCATTGCCCCACTGCCACGGCAGCCCTTTCAGCAACACCAAGGGCAGCAGCGGAGGTGGGAGAAGGATGGGACAGGACCATTTCGGGGGGGGATACTTATATGCTCAGAGCAGATGCTTTTCATTAAATTTCCCTCATATATCTGTCACTAATTCTTTCCATCACAGCAAAGGGATGTGCTATAAACTCAATCTTATTATTTCTTAGGCAAAAAATACTCGAACCCTGTTGGGTTTGGGTTTTATCTGGTATAAATATAACCTTCATCCCTTTCAGAAAGATAATAGACTGTACAAAACTAATCATTACAGGATGATTTCCCACTGCGGGAGCTACGCTAAATCCCAGTTTGACCACTCACACTATCTCTGTGCTCACACAGAGCTGGAAGCGCTGTGCACAGCCAGAGCTCCAGGGCCGAGCCAGTTGGAGAGGCTGTTTCACTGCTCTCACTCAGCAGCTCTCAGAGACAGAACAACACAAATATTTGTGTGTGGAATAGAAAATAAATCGTGCATTTTGCTGGAGGACTGGCGGCGTTTGTTTTACCATGCTATGCCTGCAAGTATTTGTAAACACTGCGTCAATCTGCCATACTACAGCAAAGGCTAGGATTCATTGCTTTGTTGAGGCTTGAGGCAACTCTTTTTTCCGGACGTATTTGAGGACCGTTCATACTCCAAAAAGTATGGTTTGGATGTGTGAGTCTGCCTGTGTTTTTGCACTGGACATGCCACAGCTAAGGGCAGTGCAGGAGACACGTGGCCTCCTGGACACCTCTTTCCACTTGGTGGCACATAAATGCCATCTCACTAGAAAATACAAGTTTTGGTGATCATTCTTCACACAGCTCTGCCACAAGCCAGGTTGAGTTTACAGCCCTGTACTGAAATGAATGCTTTTAAGTAAGAAGCAAGTTAGAAATTCAAGGAGCTGGAGAAAGTCCACATGAAGCTGGCAGGAGACAGGCAAAGTGCCACAGCTTTCCCCTTGCAACAGGTTATAAACGTCAAGATTTATAACCCAGGCTGCAGAAAACAACTGTTGAAATCCCATATTTCCAAGCTGGTGCCGTAGAATCTCCTTTGCGTGCCCTGCTCCCTCACATGCGACCATGTTCCTTCCCCTGCTCCCCTGCTCCCATATGAGCCCCACAGGACCACATCCCTCAGCCGTTGATGGGATTTAGTAAAGATGGAAAATCCCTAGAAGACCAGGAAGTCGGCTGCATGGACATGTGAAAAACTAACCATTGTATGTTGCTAACCATTTGCACATTGGAGAAGAGGCAATAAGCCCCTTTCCCTGGTCAGCCCTCTCACACAACTTGGTGCTTCAGAGCTTGCAGTAGGCAAGCCTTGGAGAGGACAGAATTGCCTTCCTCAAACTTCTCCCAAGCCAGTGTTCGCCTCACATCCTGCCTGAGGATGTGTTGAGCTCATCCTCTGCTGGGAATACTGCTGGCAACTTGCAGGCACATGCCATGTCTCCTCTGCCAGGCCCTTGCAATCTCAGAACAGCAGCAGAGGAACCACAGGGCTTAGCAGGGCAAAGTCTCTCAGAAATATTCAGCATCTCCTTTTTATAGGTCCAGCCATCCCAGCTGGAGAAACAAGGACTAGTGCGAAAATGTCAGTCAGCTGCTGGACTGGCAGTATAACCTGCAGGATGATAGATCCCCATAAATACTGTTGGCCATGGCTGTGTTGTAGAGGCTCACAGCTGTATCTCTTTTTACTGTGGAATAAAGCCGAAGATGCTGGGAACCTGAGTCATATGGGTGTGGAATGTTAGACGGTTTTTATGTGATTGAGCCTTTGGGCAAGAAATTAACTTCAACTTGCTTGACCCAACTCAGCTGTACCTGGCATGGGGTTTGCCAGAAAACCCTGGTGCCATGTTAATCCTGCACATTAAAGTCAAAGCCTGATATACAGCTTTTACCTCTCATCTCCCTGATGTATGACACTATAAGGCATAAGATTATTCATTTTGTCTAATTCACTTATGTATTTAGAAGACAACACATATTTGAAATCTGATGGTTACGTGGCCTTGGCTTTACTTACAGGTTGAGGGTCTTCCTCCTCTGCCTTGCATGGGGATTTTCTTTTACTGCCAAGTCTGTCTCTACGTATTTTATCTTTCTTTCAAGCTGCCAAATCCTAACTCCACTCTTTGTTTGGGTTTTGTTTTTTTTGTCATGAATACTGGGAAACAGACAGGAGGTCTATTACTTCTTCTTGTCCTTTAAGAAAGTGCTTCACATTTTATGCCCATTTTTTTTCCACTAAAACTGACTAATGACAAAGACTGCCTTAGTAATTCCACCTGTACTGGAGAGTTAAGCTGTGAATGCTTATAGAAAAGTGATAGCAGGTAAGACATATACATATATATATATATATATTTATTTTTTTTTTCCCTTATTGACACCTGCAGTGTTTTGTCTGTAGAGTCATCTCCTTTGTAAATAGCTCCCACCTTCATCCAGGACAAGTGTACACTATGATTTCTGTCCTGTTGGAGCACGTTCCCAGCAGCCCCCCTACATGAGTCACATCACCCTCCCAAACCCCAGCCTGCTGCCAAGACATCCAGCTGCATGAGAAGGAAGCAGAAGCTGTCACATGAGAATCTGTGATGGTAGAGTCCTGTCTGCCAGGTGCTTCAGAGCCTCTTCAGGCAGCATTCGTCAGGCTGTGCTGTCTGATTTGCAACAAGGCTTTGCTTTGCTGTAGGAGATGTGTGGTAATGAATTCCCTTCGGGTCAACTTCATCTGCAGCAGAAAGCCAGACAGATAGGGCCTGAGGGAAGCATTTCCATCACGAAGCAGAGAGGCGCAGTACCTCTAAGGACAGCAGGAGTTCCCTTGTATTAATAACAACTAACAAGCACTTTTGATAATCTACTCTCACTAGCTACTCTTCTCAGAAGTCCCTTCACCCAGTTTTATTGCTTCCCCTTTGATGCACTTGAGCTTTCTTACAGCCCCATTCACAGATTTTCATTGTATTTTGGCCCTTTATGGACTCATTCATTGATTTGCTGCAGCTCCACAGGGTTGTTAATGGTGCACATGTGTAGTATCACATATATCAAGGATACTTGTTGTAAATGTCAAGTTTAGCCCCCTATATTAAACTCAGAATGTTCTTTTTTCACCATTGGAGATGAACAGAAACAAACAAGACCAGAGGTGCAGGGCAGGGAGCTGAAAGAAGGCAAGAGTGGGAGGAACACGCAACTGGATTTCATGGAAATAATTTTTCCAATGGCTCATTTTCTGTCACGTGAAGTCCAAAGACTAATACAAGACAGGAAATGTCTTTAATCTGGCAGTATTCCTTGGCAACCCACTGTTAGAAGTCTTCAGTGTGTCATGTCCTTTTATGTGGGTGCGTGGCTTACACAAAATGGTAGTGTCCTACTCCTCAGTTTTCCAGTGACAAACCACACTGTCGGGGCAAGACACTTGGCCTCCTGTGCTTTTAAGAATGAGGGGGATAATACTCACCTGCGTAAATCACATTGATACCTGTGGCTACAGTTAATCTCAACCCTAAAGTAATAGGACGACTGGAGGAGTCTGATGCTGGCTCAGCAGTTACCCTTGTTTTGTGCTTATATTCATGCTGCAGCTTCTTTGGAGACTCGTGAAACATTTAGGGAATGCAAGAGTGACAGTGAAGATTCTTGCTTGTTCCTTGTGCTGAAGAGGGTTAAAAGCAATGAAACTGACTTGAAAATCACAAATCATAAAATAATAACTTTTTTTTTTCATGTGCTTTCCTCCTCCATTTGGACTACAGCCAGAACATTTTCAGGTTGCTTTTCAGCAAAAAGGGTGCAGTTAAAAAGTCAAAAAGAAGGGTGGAATCGTTTTCAGGAGGCGAGACCTGAAGGAAAACTGTGAGAACTGATAAAACCAAAAAAGGTGGCAACACTGCATTGAAAACAGTTTTGGAAATTAATTTGATTTTAAACCCTGTTTCATTCCTTGTCTGCTGCCTTTAGCTAATTCTAAGTCCAAGCTAACTGTCGTTGCTAAGCTTTCCAGGAGAGAAATTCATGTTTCTAGGGGCCATTACAGTTGACACAGCAGGACTTCAGCTGAAAACTAATCTGATGTGAAGGTTAGGTCTGGAGGGCACCCTGCCGCTTGTTGCTGTGCCCCTAGCTGCTGGGTCAGAGTGAATTCAGTGGAGCTTGGTGCAGAGTATAAGGGTTGCAATTGTGCTGGTGTGGTGGGTGGTGAGAGACAGCCTGTTCCTATGGGCATGGGGGAAGGATGGGAGGTGGAAGGGGCTGGGGGAGGAGAACTTCATTTGCCACTTCTCCCAGGGCTCTTAATTGCAGCAGTGTACATGGTGATAAGCTGCTGAATTGCCTTTCATTGGCCGGGAAACCCAGCATGTGAACAAATTTAGTATGTCATTGTCTGTTTGCACAGCTTGCTGCCTGACCCGCTGGAATGCACACAGGACCGGAAAAATAAAGGCAAATATTATTCCCACCCCAAGAGCCACCAACAGAGGCATCATCCTGCCTGGCCAGGAGAGGTGGAAGGATCCAGGGATGGCAATTAGTTCATACTGGCCACATTGCATGGTTTGGGGCCCTAACCTCTGCAGCAAAGTGTTTTCCCAGATGCAGATGTATGTTTGGGCCTTGTGTTAGTGACTGCGAATGGAGACAAATTCCCTTGGAGTTTACAATTCCCAGGCACAGCTCTTGAGCACTGAGTATTTGCACGGAACCTGTAGTTTACTTATTTACCTAGCTCTTCCTGTGACTTCCAAGGAACAGTTTCCTTGTCCTTATGCTAATTCAAGCCCTGCTGAATAAAGAGGCTTTTTTCCCTGTCCTGTCCTGCGAGAGGTCATCTTTATTCAAGAGCCATGAATGATGTGCACAGGGTACTAATCACGCACAAAGAGCCCCTTACGGAGCCAGCCAAGCGTACAGCTGTCCTTTTGTTTGCAGAGATGGAGAGGGAACCTAAAAAGTGCTCCTGCCCTAGGGACAATAGCAGCAGCTCGGGAGACGCCTGAGATTTGGCAGGGCCCCTCTTTCCTGGGGCTCAAAGGCCTTTATTAAACATAAATCATGTCAGCTGCTACTGTGGTCCTTTCTCAGCTTATAAAAGATTTCCCTTTACTGCTTAAGTGACACGATGGACAGGAATTGCTGAGAAATACCCCAAAGAGCAGAGCAGTGGGCCAGGCTGGGGACAAATGACACTTCTGACTGTTTAATAGTAGTGCTCTTCTGCCACTTTTACAAAGATGATGCTTGCAGATGGGTTAGTTTTTTAAGCTGGCTGATGGTTGAATGAGCTTTATTGATTTTGCATTGTCTTGAAATGTCAGGAGGTCACAAGGACAAATTTTATACCTATGAGTTATGAAGAAGAGCATAGAGCCCTACAGGCCTTAGGACAAGTATCTTGCTAGTGCTGGTATCACTGGAAAAGTGTGATGCCTCAGGCATCAAGAGAATAACTAAGTGTAGAGCATTGTGTGCCTCTGTTAAGGGAGTAATCATTAGACTTCGCTATCCAGAGATGTACAACCTGACTACAGCATTTCCCTGGGCTGGAGAGTAAACACCCTTTTTTCTTCACCTCGTAAATAAAAAGTATAAGGGAAAAAATTGCTCATGGAAAACATGTTTCTCCAATTACTGCTATTGTCAAATCCTGTACCTCCTTAGGCAGCAAGCATTTCTGTGCAAGGAGAGGGCCTGAGGTGTCACTGGGAGTGCAAAACATGGCAGCTGCAGGAGCTTTGGGCAAGATGAGGACATGTCAGGAGGAGTTTGACATCCCTCTTGAATTTCAGGCAACTGGATGCTGGTTGTGTCTGGAGCTAAGCAGAATATCACTTAAAGATCTTGTCTGTAGGACAGCCTTCGAGCTATAACTGGCTGGGCTCATCTGCTTCTTGTACAGAAATGTACCAGCCAAATCTGAGCAGCCACCAGCTTGCACTTTGTCTATTAATATTTGTATCCACCTGTTGTTTAAATTTGCACCTTAATAGTAGTGACAACTGATTCACATCATGGCTTGCCCATCCTTCTTTCAGTCCTGCTTGTGTTCACATTTGTTTCCCTTAAGTTGATATAGCTGCTGTCTTGCTTGCTGGCGCACAGTTGTCCTAAGGAACATGATTTCTCTCCCAGAAGCATCCCTGCAAGCTGTTGTGCTCTCTCTCATTCACTGTCTTGCTAAATCTCTCAGGCCAGGCACACCAGGGCTGTGCAGTGATGAGCTCAGTCTATGCATTTGCATTGCATGCTGGAATAGGTAATTCAGTAGGTCGCATTAATCCCCTCATTCAGCACTGGTGCAATGCTCTGTGACATTCTGATCACCTTGCTGATTTTGGGAAAGCATATTACTGGCTTTTATAGGTGAGATCCTGCTGTCACTGGGTAACAAGCAGAGTTTCTTATTTGTGTAATAAGCTCTTTTCATGTTCCCAAGACATTCTCGAATTCATAAATAACTGAGCCTACATCTCTATGTGTCATGGGACAGCTCCTCTCTGCAAAACAAGTCATTGCTCCAAACGCCCCTGAACACCAAGTCTAAGGTCCCTCAGTGGTTTCAGTTATGCTGCATCTGGGCTGCTTTGCTCTTTCCATGCAGGACTCCCAGGTTCAGCTCCTGGCACTGATAAGCAAGCAGGCATCATTGTTTCACTGTCTGTTTGCAGAAAGCTATGTTGACTGTGTGTATTTTCCGGACAATATATGTTGTGTTATCACATTCTATTAAAACTGGTTTTAAAATCAGTTTTGGGCATACTTGATTTTTCCCTTTGGACCTTTATCTAATTTGTAACTTGACCTAAAGCCCTCAGGCTGGCTGTAGGTCCGACTTGGTCCTGCCATATTCTAGCACAAGTTATTCAAGTCAGTGGAAAGTCACTAGTTTGTACTACTCATAACTTTGGCCCTGAATCTGTAATAATTTATTCCCATTTACAAAAGAAGGCAGTGTTTTCTGCACACTACTGGGACATTCACAGAGACGATATAAAGTCAAGTGGCTTGGTGTACCTTACCCAGTGGCTGGAGATCTTTCCATGTGATGTTTGTCGTGTGAAGATCTTAGTGCCACTGCACCCAAATGAAGGTTATTCACAAAGACACATTTTTCCTGATGTTAGTAATGGTTTGGAAAAAGGGCTAATGGACTGTTAGTAACCCAGAGGACAGTCATCACATTGCTATCTTCACAAAACTCATCTGTATGAAATGCTCATATTTTTTACAGATGTCATTAAACTTTAGTTTTCTCCTAAATAATATATCTCAGAACTGATTTGCATACCTGAAGATATTTTTATATATATATAAGTAGATATATAAATATGTATCTCAATGCATATCTCAAATGCAAAATGGGTAAAGCTAAAGTACCAAAGCTTAGCTTACCCAAGTAAAGCTTAGTGTATCAATGCTTAGTGGAGCTGCCACTAATGAAAGGCAGAGAGAAAATGGGATAGTAATCACTTTGGATCTTCAGATTTATTATTTCTGATTTGCTACAGACCAGAATAAAATGCACAATAGCAGAGGTGAAACATTGTGTGAACTCTCTTTACACTGAGAAGCTTTAAGCAGTTTTAAATGTATTTTTTTCTTTAAATTAGTTTTTCAACTGCTAGGAAGCACTGACACAAGTTTCAAATATATTTCACTTGCTCATTAAACAGAAGAAGAAGGACAACAAATGTCAAAGTGAAAATGTGCAGAGGATGGGGAGATGATTCAGCCTTACTGCTAGCTATTTACCATGGCAATTTGCTTTATAAGTTGCAGATGTAACTTTTAGTAAAGCAGGATCATTTTGGAGTGCTTCTTCTCTGTGCCTTAGTGTATCCACCAGTTGAAAAACTTTGCTAGGACTGAATACATAACTAATGGTTAGTCATGCAAACGAGAAGGCAGATTCTCACAGCTTTTGTGCACCAAATTCAGCCTAAGTGTGACCACTTGCCTGCCTCACCCCATGGTCTTCTGCTTTCAGCACTTGCTCTGGCAATGTTTGAGCTGCTGGAAGGATGGGGGGCTCAGCACATCTTCACTGCTTGGGTCCCATCTGAGAGTACAGATGTCTGCATCTGCCAGACCTTGTTCCTTTGCACCCACGTGGGACCACTGAACTCTTTGCACATAAGTCACAACCTCAGGAGCTCGCCTGTAGTGCTGACACGTTGCCAGGGTGGTTTGGCTCTACGCTTCCCAAGCAAGTTCTTGGGAATGTAGTACTATGTCTGATTCCAGAGATTCAAAGCAGCCCTGTGGAGAAGGACTTGGGGGTGTTGGTTGATGAGAAAAGGAACATGAGCCAGCAGTGTGCCCTTGCAGCCCAGAAAGCCAACCGTATCCTGGGCTGCATCAAAAGGAGCGTGACCAGCAGGTTGAAGGAGGTGATCCTGCCCCTCTACTCTGCTCTTGTGAGACCTCACTTGGAGTATTGTGTGCAGTTCTGGTGTCCTCAACATAAAAAGGACACGGAACTGTTGGAACAAGTCCAGAGGAGGGCCACGAGAATGATCAGGGGACTGGAGCACCTCCTGTATGAAGACAGGCTGAGGAAGTTGGGGCTGTTCAGCCTGGAGAAGAGAAGGCTGCTTGGAGACCTCATAGCAGCCTTCCAGTATCTGAAGGGGGCCTATAGGGATGCTGGAGAGGGACTCTTCATTAGAGACTGCAGTGATAGGACAAGGGGTAACGGGTTAAAACTTAAACAGGGGAAGTTTAGATTGGATATAAGGAGGAAATTCTTTCCTGTTAGGGTGGTGAGGCACTGGAATGGGTTGCCCAGGGAGGTTGTGAATGCTCCATCCCTGGCAGTGTTCAAGACCAGGGTGGACGAGGCCTTGGGTGATATGATTTAGCGTAAGGTGTCCCTGCCCACTGCAGGGGGGTTGGAACTAGATGATCTTAAGGTCCTTTCCAACCCTAACGAGTCTATGATTCTGTGGTTTCCAATGGTATCTACATCTTTTTGCATGTGGAATATGAGCCGTGCTCTCAGAGGCTGCTTGAGCTAGTAGAACGCATGTGGGTCATAGGTGGACTAGGTCCACTGTCTACTTTTTGGGGAAGGCTTGCTGCTGGTTATACGTACAGTGCTGAAATAGCAGAGCAGCAGTATTTCTGAGATACAGCTATACAGTTATCGATAAGGAAAAGCTTACTACTGCAAGAAAGTGATCATAGATAAATAAATGGTACATTCCTAGTATGTCCCTGACTAGCAGACGTGTGTCTGTGGGGATATAGAATTTCTAACAGTGCCCTGTGTGTTAGGGAATGATAAAAGATTCATTATTCTTTTTTCCCAGCTCTTATTGTGCCATAGCATGTACATTCAGATCCCTGAAATCTGTGCCACCAGTCCCTCATACCAGTGAAACGGAGATCTGACTGTGGTCTGCTAACAGAGCACATCCCCGCCTCTAGATAAGGGATGTAACTTACTACCCAAAGCTGCCCTTTGATCTGTACTTAGGTAGAATTCCTGCACTGTATTCTTCTGCTGTCTCCTGAAATGCCCTTGATAAATGGGTCCTTGAAGAGCTTCAGCCCCAGAAAAGCTGAATTATGGGCCTAAAATTACATGGATTTGCAGGGAAATGTGTTCCTATTGATACTTTATTCCACTGAACTGATAAAAAGCTCTATTAATCCTGGCAAACTTCTTAAACCATTTTCCCAGCCCAAGTAGCACATGTTTAACTGACACTACTGAAAAAAAAAAAAAAGAAAAGAAGAAAAATTACATGGAAAAAAAAGAAGGAGATCTAAATGTGAAATCCTTGTTTCTTTAGTGGCATCATTCACACATAGGGGCTGTCAGATGGCTGTGCTCTTCTGGGCCAGCCCATTGCAGGGAGCAGGGAAAGCAGCATGCAACATGCTGGTGACCAAGGGCTTGCTGATGCATGGGCCAAAGGGGGCAAATCCCACTTCCTCCCTGCGTCAGGACGTGCCATCTGCAAACGAATCCCACCTTTGCATGTCAGCCCTGCTTTTGAGGTACAAGCAACAGTGAGTTTGTCAGTTCTCAGCTAGGTCTGGAGGGAGAGCTGCCGCACTGCATCAGTGATGCTGATGGGCTTTGTGGAGCGAGGATGTCAGAGCCTGCATTAGGAATGGTGCAGCTGGAAGAGGGTGGGCAGGGGCTAGGGGTTCAGTGGAACGGGGTAGGAGGGTGCCCCACTTATTTAACAGCTGCAAACATTGCAGGGAGCTGTTTTCCTTCCTGTCAGAGCCCAGGGAGCTCATTGTGCCTCCTGAAACGCTGGGGCATGCATGCTCAGTGCAGCACCAGCACTGAAAAGGAAAGCAGGGTTGTTTTCCAGAGGCAGTTGAAGAAGCAGGCAGGGTTTTTAGGCTGGTGGCTGGGAATTTTCAGGCTTCTGTGGGGAAATTTTCAGTATCCAGTGTCTTGTTCCCTGTCTAACAGACGAAGGTCATCAGCATGAATTCCAACACCACTGTTTACATTTTGATCGATAACACAACGTAGATCCTTTCTTACCCATCCCCACTGTTTTCAGGTGAAGATACCAACTTCAGTCACAGTAAAAGTGCCGCTGCTTTCGTTAGCCTTGCCTCATCCCTCCCCACTGCCCTCGCCTGTGACGTTTGCTATTTTTATCCTCTGTAAAGACAGTGCAATCAACTCCCTCTGCTACCAAAGCATCTCTGATGGATAATTTAATACCAAACACTTAGATAGTTAGTGGTGCAGGGAAGCATTTTCATAGGCAGAGAGAAGCTGAACAGCAAAGCTTGCACCGCACTTCTGAAATCTCCTGAAAATAGCAATATGGAAAACCCAGGAGGGGGAGAACTCTCCAGAAGTGTCAAATGCTGAAAGAGCCTGGTGGCTCAGGGGAAAAGAGGAGCGCCTTAGAAAGGGGCCTGTTCATTATACCCATTATAACCCAGCCTTGTGTGACCCTGCAAAATGGGCTGGCTTCTGGTGAGGCTGAACAAAACGTGAGGCAGCTATTCAGATTGTCAATGAGTCAAACAAATCAGGCTGTGGTTTTGGCTGCCTTTAATTAAAGCCACTACTGTTGGACCAAAAGAGGAGTAAACAACTCTTCTCTCCCTACTGGAGGAAAGACAATTTCTTTGAAGATGCTCTCCTAATATTAGGGGTCACCTGTTTTACTTTTTTTAACACTGGCTCTACTTCTTGGTCACCCCCCTGTGTTGCCGGAGGAAGGGTGCTCATCATGTCTTGCAGAAGGGCACACGTTATATGTAGTCGACCACATTTTCTTTGATAGCTTCTGCTCACTGGAAGATGCCCTCACACTGAGCTGTGCATACAGTTAACATGACAAAACTCCTGAGTGGGCACAGATGTACTGGTATAAATACATCCATTTTGGGGTAGCTGCTCCTGTGCAGAAATGGAATAACTCTCCCCATCTAAAACATACGTACCAGTTATACCAGTACAATTTATGCCCTAAGGGAGGTAGTCAGATAACTACGAACAGTGGTTGAAATGGGATTTATCATCTACTAGGATGAATATGCATTCTTATTTGTACAGCAGTAAGTACAGGTCTGTTATTAATTTGTCTTGTGTAACAGACACAGTATGGACCCATATGGCTAGCAGTATGAAGCATCCTATGAATTTGTTTCCTGGATATATCAATGAAAAATCATACCTTGGCAGGACAAAGACTGACCACATCCTGTCTGAACAGCATGGACAGAAGTGGGTTAGGATCCTCCCTCAGTCCAAATGCTTTCTGGCTTTGAGATTTCAGTTATACCAATGTGATAAAAGAAAAGCCTATTTTGAGGCATTTCAATAAGCTCCTCAGCTCATGTGAAGTCCACCTACATCAGTTAACAGTTTGGCTTGCCAGTGGGAAACCCTATTTAAACCTGAGATGTATCATCATGACAGTGTGAGGAGAAGACCTGTGCTGGATTTCTCTGTCCATCCTCCTGATGCAGTGGGCATAGTTTCTTGTCCCTTGTTTTTGAAAGGGGTTAGCATGAGGGAGACACCAGGGATTGCCCTCAGCATTGATGGGTACCAGTCTTAGGGCCATTGCAAACTCTTGTTCCTTTTCTCTTGGGTGTACTGAACAGCAGAGACTAGTGAGACATGAGCATTAATGCTGATCCGCAGCATTCACATTCTGCTCCTGCTTATCACTTTCATCATACATTGACATGCCCCAGCCTTGAGGTATACAGGATCTGGCCTTTGTCAATATTTTACAAGAGCCCAGCAACAGGGCTTCTATTTTGTCTAGCAGAACTCGTTTCAAAGATGCCTGGTCCCTGGAGAGGCAGCTGACATTCTCTCTTTGTTCATTTCATCCTGCCAGCTGTCTTCTCACTTCTGTCTTTTAGACCTGGTTTTGTTCCTGGGCAGAAATACTTGTGCAGGTCAGGACTGAGCTTTCATTCAGTAGCAGGCTAAGTAATTTTTTCAATGGCATAATGCTAGCCTATTTTAATCCCTGCATAAATTCACTCTCCTATAACCTGGATACATTTAATTTAATGGCAACAGTGAGTCACATCAAGAAAGTAAATGGCAGAAGACATAAAAAAAAAAACCCACGTCCCAAACCTTTTCTTTTGGCTTTCTCAGAAATGCTCTGCAAAGCAGATGGAGGATGCAGAAATATACCTTACACTGCACTGACTTGGTGACTTTTCCAGGCCAGCAGAGATGTTCCTCAGAACCTTCTATTTCAATTCCTAGCTCAGCCACAGATGTCAATACAAATCCTGTAACTTTTGTTAGGAGTTGCTGATGTGGGGAGTACACAGCCAGACTGCAGAATCATACTTTGTGTCTCCCGAATCACAGGGAATGCCATGATGGTTCTCATCAGCTTTGGCAGTTCACCAACACTAGCAGGTTTTCCCTGTATGAATGTCAAACAAAAAAGCCTTCATTCTGGCTTAAAACACCCCTCAAAGAGCTATCTCTGTCTCTGCTTCCCTAAAGTCCCTGTTACGACCATGTGAGAAACCCTCCTCTTCCTTCTCTTCGCTTACAGCCATGTCTTTGCAGTGTGGGTGGAATTGCTGTTTTCTAGGTAGCAGTGCCCTAGGGCTTTGTTTTGTGAATCTCACTACAGCAGCACCTCTTCTTATCTGCTAATCAAGGTATTCTCCAACTAGTCATTTTATAGTCTACCACGTAGTACTTCACTATTTGCTGTAGGGAAGACTTCTGCCAAGATATTTCATGGTTTATTCAGAGTAAATCCAAGCTAAACTCATTTAATCTAGAACACATGCAGTTTCCAAAACCTCCTGTCTTCCCCGTGTCCCCTGTTTACAAAAGCTGAAGCTCTTTGTCCTGCAGCTTGGATGCTAACAGCGCACTACTTCATTCTTTTACCTTTTCTCTTGCTTCTTTAACTGAAAGTCATTACCAGCTTCTCCTGAAGACACGGGCAAAGCTGTGACGGACTTCACCAGGTGAAAGGCTGGGTCTTTAGCTATTGTGTTCATCTTCCAGAAATGAGAAGAACAGCACCACCTCCATGGGGTGCAAGTGCACCTTTGATATATATTATCCACTGTAAAAATGAAGCCATCCTGCAGCGCAGCTGCAGGCAGACAGCTCATTCAGTGACTCATTTTGTTACCAGAAATCAGACTTTTGAGTTACCAGACTTAGCCTGAGTGTGGCTGAATTATTGAGAAGGCTTTAAACATTACCCCTGGCAATGCTGATAGAAGAATCATATCGTGAAAATCACATTGTTTTGCCAAATAAACTTTCTTGACAGCAGCAAGTGAAATAGTTGCATGGGTTGGTTGCAAATACAGTGTCACTGAGGTGTGTTTTTGTTTCGTGACTGGTTGGGAAAATTCTGGGTGGTGCTGATAGCAGCATCTTGCTGGACACAGCTCCTACAGAGCTGCTCCCCATGAGCAGCCTGTGCTCCCCTGCAGTGACTCTCCCACTGCTGTGCAGGACTGTAGCTCCCTGAGCATCATGGCTTAGGGTTTGACCCAATGCACCTTATTAGCACTAAGGCAAGCAGTGCTTTAGAGATGTGCATTTCCTCCATCCTTGTTGAGCAGTAAAACAGCTCAAGTGCTAGTGGCATTGGCAACTGTGCTCAACTGGTCCCATCCATCCCCACCGGCTGCATTAGCCACACAATGTGCCTCCGCAGTGGGGTAAGCCCTGGTGTCAAAGGCCTAGGATGCAGCTGCTGCAGCCCCAGATGCCCCAGATCTCAGGTATCAGTGAGGGATTTTGCTGAAGTAAAGACATATGTCAACTAAATTCCTTGCCCCTCATTCTTCCCTTTTGTTCTGTTGGTATTTCTTCTTCCTCACACATTTTGAGGAAGCCTGTGCTCCATGAGAGACCCACAGGACACCAAGCAGACAAATAGGGGTGAATAGCCCAGAATTTCATGAGACCACTGTTATTTTGCAGCTTATTTCTAGCAGGAGGGTTTGTGAGGAGTGAAGTACATGGGAATGGTGAGCTTGCAGCAGGGGGCAGTGCTCTATGGAAAATCCATTTACAGGCCTTCAGCCATTTTGTGCATAGGAATTGTGAAATTATAGGGCCTGGCACAGCAAACTGGAGCTTCTTTAATATCCCTCTTATTCCATGGCTAAGAAGCAATGAGGATTGCTTGTGCACAGGAGGGCTGACACTGTACAACGTAGGTAGTGTTCTGTCTCAAACACATGCTTGATTTTGACTCAAAGAAAATAATCAGTTGATGTTTCAGTGTTTAAATCCATGCATGCATTTGCCAGATGTAGCTGGTGTCTACTTGGACCATTTGCAGAAGGGAAACTCAAACGACCAAGGCATCTGCACAGCACCCTGAAGAAGGAGCTCGCAGCAACCCGCCTACCTTTATCAACCGTCATTGCAGGAATCACATGCTTACCCCAACAGGGGCCATTTTAATTAAAACTTGAAACAGTTTCCAGCCCTTCCACTTGATTCCAGCGCCAGCCCTTTTCCTGTGTTTACTGCAGACACATCCTGCCTGGATCTGTATCCAAACACAATGGCATCTTGCAAATAAACACTCAGCACTGCGGTCCAAGCCTTCCCTCCTCCCTGCCTGCACACTGCCACCCCACCACCCTGTCCTGGGGAATGACGGCAGTGCTGTGCGGGGACAGCCATGTCGTTTGGGATGGAGCAGGCAGAGGTAGCCCTGTTGAGCCTAGCTGCAGCTCACACCTGCAATTTAGGAGAACTCAAGCTTTGCTGAAGGTCTGCCATTGCTATTTAGGGTATAAAGTGGATATTTTCTCATTGTTTTGGACTGTGTTGCCACTGGAGAGCTCAGCTGGAGGTGGTAAGGAGCTCTCTGTCATGCCTTCCATCTCTTCTTCCCTGTCTCCACTGTCCACTCAAGGGGACACAGCATTTGAACCTCTGCTGTGCTTCCTGCCAGCGTCAGGGCAGTGAGAAGATTTTCCTAGCTAATCTGTGTCTCTTTACTTGCTTAGACTTGTAATAGGTGCAAGAGAGTGAGGCTGCTCTTGCCAGTCCCTCCCTTCCCACTTAGGATGCATGGACCTTCGCTCTCCCATTGATGACATCTCCATAGAAGCCACAGAAGTGGCATTCAGGGTTGAAAGGGATTGGAAAAGATTGCAGGTCCTTGAAGAAGCCTTTTGCACTGTAGACTGTCTCCTACATCCCCAGAGGCCCCAGAGGTGCCTGATGCTACCAGGAGAGACATGGAAGAAAGTGCCTAAGCCTTTTGGGGCCTCACAATGTTGGCCCTGTGTTTTGCTTTCTGTTTTCATGATCTCTGCTCTCTGGCTTATCCTCTGATCCCTTTCTCCTCCTCTTTCTGGTTTTCCCAAGCACTATGCCAAGACACTAATTACATTCCTTGTGCTCCCACATTTCCTTTAATGGCTGAGGACTTGGACGTTTTCCTCCTCCCTTCTCTCCCAATGTTACCTGTTCCCAGCCCAGAAGATGATCCAGCCCTGGGCAAAGAGTCAGCACTGAGGGTGCCACACGGGACAGGGCAGGACTCCAAAATCCACGTGAGCAGAGAGGAGACAGTCTGTGTGTTCCCCGAACACAGTGTGTGAAGGGTAGGACACATCACCCCAGGGTTACGCAGGTTCAAGAAGCAATTAGGCAAACCCACTGAGGGTAAATATGCCCATGGCTACTAACCACAGACATCACCCCTAAATGAGCACATCCCTGAGCTGTGGGTCAGAGGGAGCTGGGTGTTCTGGGGAAGGAACATGTATTTTTTTCTCTGTTTGTTGCTCTTCACCATGTTGCACCAGCAAATGCTCTGCAGACTCAGAAAAGTTGCATAAGACCATCCTCTTCCACCTGAATCTCTCTCAAAATATCCCCCACTGTAGCCTCACTTGCTTACTTCCAGGTTTCCAAAATAAAAGGGCTAATCTTCACTGTGTGCGTGGCATACCAAGGTGGCAATGGCTTAACTGGCAAGAGAGCACATGCAGATGGCTATCTCTTTGCCCACAGGAGCAGGATGCATCATCTCACCACCAGTAATCCTCCTGGTTCACTGGCTGTATCTGAAAAGGCTTTTCTGAGCCTCTACAGTGACATGCTGCAAGCCTCATGGGACTTGGTGAGAAGCTCCCATAGGTAATCTCAGTCCTCAGCACTGCTGCTCAGCCTGCTGTTGTTCATCCAAGAGCTGCTGCCCCTGCTGCTGTCCATGTGCAGACTCTCTGCAGGCTGGGACCCTGCCCCATATTCGTGCACGCTATCCCCTGCATTTATCATGCCCCAGCCTTGGGGCAGTGTGCGGTTCCCGTGCCTCCCCCTGACCATGCACCCTCAGAGGAGTAAGTCTGGGTCCCACACTGTGTCTGTATAGGGGAGGGGGCAGCCCTGGGAGAGGTCACACTGCATCACACCAGTCCCCCAAGACAAACTGCACCAGATCTTTTCAAAGTGACAGTCACCTGCAGGCTGAGCAACGTCGCTCCCAGCAAAGGCTCGGGAAGCTCTTGAGCAAAGTTGACCTAATTTACAGCCTTCGGTGCTATTATAGTAGTTTTGGACGTAGTGAAAAGGAGCCTGGCATCTATCCTCATTTAATACCCATCTCAGCCTGACTTTGAAATGTCCTGCTCAAAGAGCAGCCAAGGGAAACTTTTTTTAATTTAAACAGACAAACAGCCAAGGGGGAGTATAAAGCAGGGAAGAGGCAGTGAGAAAGGAGCAAACAAACGACAACCAAGGGTTTGGGGGCTGCAAATAGCTTAATGAATAATGTCATCCTCTGGAAATGAAGCGGGTGCAAACACTTGCCTGACCCAATATGCAAATCTGTCCCAGGAAGGGATGGGGCAGTCAGGAGTTTTTGTACCCAGCCCTGAGATGTTGCAAGGAGGGAGACAAGCCTTGATGGCTGGGCACAGTCAGAGGCTTTTTGGCACGGTGTGTGTGCCACCTTTGGGGAGGCTACTACAAATGAGGTTAGGTTGTTTTGGTGAGACTTTGAGGAGGAGGGGGATGCACATGGTTGGTGGGGCCAACACTGGCCCACAAGAGCTCAGAGCACCTTGCAGTGCCAAGTCCATAGATAAATGTAGGTGCACAAGGGGCTGCAGGAGCAGGAAGAGATCCATGGTAGCCCCACATGGGGAACGTAGACCTCTTCCTGGGAACAGCAAAGAGCCTCTAACCCCACGGCATGGCTGCTGCTGGCACTGTCCCACCGGCAATGCCTTGCAGCACACGAAAGGCGGGTGCTCCACTCCCTCTGCCTTGCTAAGGCAGCTCCAACCAGCCCCGGTGGGAACAGGCTGCAGCAAACACACCTCTGTTTACGAGGTGCTCATGAGAAATAGGCTGACATTGCACTGAGGGAGACAACAGATCCTGGTGAATGCAAAGGGCATTTGCTCACGCTTGCCCTTGTCAGCCCATGGCATGGAGGAACCTTTGCTGCAGCATCCCTCCCGCAGAGGAAGGGCCATCCCTCCTGCTGGCCTGCATGCTGCTTACGGGGGAATGCAGCTGGGGGACCTCAGCACTCCTGTTCCCGGGAGCCCAACACAAGAGCTGTGACAAGGGCTGGTTCTTTTACCAGGTGGTTTCTCAGCACTCATGGGTGCTTGGCTTTGTTTTCCAAGACACAGAGGTCCAAAATCAGAGTGACTCTTGTGTGTAGAGGTTATTAGTTTCCAATAATGCATAAAGTATCACAGAATCCCAAGGGTTGGAAAAGACCTCAAAAGATCATCTAGTCCAACCCCCCTGCAAGAGCAGGGTAACCTAGAGTACATCACACAGGAACTTGTCCAGGTGTGCCTTAAATATCTCCAACGTAGGAGACTCCACAACCCCCCTGGGCAACCTGTTCCAGTGATCTGTCACTCTCACAGTAAAGAAATTTTTCCTGATGTTCACATGGGACCTCCTATGCTCCAGTTTACACCCATTGCCCCTTGTCCTATCACTGGACATCACTGAAAAACCTAGCTCCATCATCCTGACACTCACCCTTTATATATTTGTAAACATTGATGAGGTCACCCCTCAGTCCCCTCTTCTCCAAGCTAGAGTCCCAGCTCCCTCAGCCTCTCCTCATAAGGGAGATGTTCCATTCCCTTAATCATCTTTGTGGCTCTGCGCTGGACTCTCTCCAGCAGGTCCCTGTCCTTCTTGAACTGAGGGGCCCAGAACTGGACACAATATTCCAGATGCGGCCTCACCAAGGAGAGTAGAGGGGGAGGAGAACCTCTCTTGACCTACTAACCACCCCCTTTCTAATGCACCCTAGGATGCCATTGGCCTTCTTGGCCACAAGGGCACAGTGCTGGCTCATGGTCATCCTCCTATCCACCAGGACCCCCAGGTCCCTTTCCCCTTCACTACTGTCCAGCAGGTCAGCCCCCAACCTGTACTGGCACATGGGGTTGTTCTTCCCCAGATGCAGGACTCTACACTTGCCCTTGTTGAATTCCATCAAGTTCCTCTCCGCCCAACTCTCCAGCCTGTCCAGGTCTCGCTGAATGACAACACAGCCCTCTGGTGTGTCAGCCACTCCTCCCAGTTTAGTGTCATCAGCGAACTTGCTGAGGGTACACTCAGTTCCCTCATCCAGGTCGTTGATGAAAATATTAAACAGCACTGGTCCCAGCACCAACCCCTGAGAGACTCCACTAGTCACAGACCTCCAGCTGGATTCTGCCCCACTGACCACAACTCTCTGCCTTCTTCCTTCCAACCAGCTCTTGATCCACCTCACTACCTGATCATCGAGCCCACACTTCCTTAGCTTATCTATGAGGATGCTGTGGGAGACAGTATCAAATGCCTTACTGAAATCAAGAAAAACCACATCTACTGCTCTACCATCATCCATCCACCTAGTTACTTGCTCATAGAAGGCTATAAGGTTGGTCAAACATGACTTCCCCTTGGTAAAACCATGTTGGCTGCTCTTAATGACCCCCTCATCCTTGATATGTCTAGAGATGGTGTCAAGAATAAGTTGTTCCATCACCTTTCCAGGGATGGAGGTGAGGCTGACTGGTCTATAATTACCCGGGTCCTCCTTCTTGCCCTTCTTATAGACTGGTGTGACATTTGCCATCCTCCAATCCTCAGGCACCTCTCCTGTTTCCCACGACTTACCAAAGATGATGGAGAGTGGCTCAGCAATGACCTCCACCAGCTCCCTCAGCACCCGCGGGTGTATTCCATCCAGACCCATCGATTTATAGATGTCCAGATTGCTTAACTGATCCCTAACCCAATCCTCATCCACCAAATCAAACTCCTCCCCTATCCTGACACCTTCCGGGGCTATAGGAATGTGGGTCCCACAGGGAGAGTCCTTAGGAGTAAAGACAGAGGCAAAGAAGGCATTCAACACCTCTGCTTTCTTTATATCCTCTGTCTCCAGGGCACCCACCTCGTTCAGCAGTGGGCCTATATTGCCTCTTGTGTTAGTTTTATCCGCTATGTACTTGAAGAAGCCCTTTCTATTGTCCTAGATATTTCCTCATCACCAACGCACACAAGGGTTTACCTGTGTATGGCATTCCCAGGGCTCGGCCTTTTACAATGGCTGCCTAACTGGTGTCAGTCAGTGATGCAGAGGGACTGGCATGCTGGCCTGGCACAATAGGTAGAAACCACCGCAAATGCATCCTGCCAGAAGTGTTTGCATGAAACTGGCATTTTTGCTCTCAGAGTCCAGATATATGTGGTCATACTGCGGTCTCTTCAATGCTTTGATCCTGCCAGTTCAGCTCACTTCCAGGGGTCAGTCTGCTCGCAATGCCTAATCTCACTCTGAAGACCTTTTCTTCATTTCTTACAGGAACATCCTTCTTGTCCTCGCATGGCTCTGTTTTGACTTCCTCCCCTTTGCCCCTGGTGGATAACTTTGTAGTTATTTTTATATGGAGTTTTTGCCCCTCTTCATGGCACATACCTCAGGAATTACAACATTGACTGCTTTTTGTTTTCACCTAACACATCATTACATGCTCTGCACTTTTCACTATTATTTAGGGGTTGCCCCCATATATGTTACCGTGGGTCAAATAAGCTGCCTCTGGTGCAAACAACTCAGAGCATCTCTTTAGAATCAATACCCCTTTAAAATACTTGCCAGTGTAGTGTTACTGAGATAGCTCTCGGAGAGGTCATCTTGTCAGTCTCACATGAGTTGCCAGTACATTGAACTTGAGCACAAGGTGCCAGCGCTTGAATTAAAACTGATGCAGCACAATTGTGCCTGGAATAAGCCTGATAAAGCTGAAGCCAGCAGAGACCATGATCAGATGAGCAATTTGCTGGGGTTCAGCTCACTGACCTCTCTTTGGAGCTGCAGTTTCTTCATTCTCCCTTTGGCACAAGGAGCAGTTGTGAAAGTTTTGAAGACTGAGGACTGATTGCTGCACATGGGTTCACTTCTTAGTGTGCTCCCTCAGTTAGCACAGATTTTGAGGGCTGAATCTTGCAGTGGCTTTCTTGGACGCACCCTGCTGAGGTGCCTATGGGCTAAGCCCGTAACAGTTTTGTTGCCTGGCACATAGCTGCAGCGGGTAGGTTCAGTGCTCTTGCCAGAGATTCTGCCCTTTGGCCTGCAAATTTCCATGTGGCAAAAGCCATCCCTTAAGCTACAGAGATTTGGGCTTGCATTCCATTCCCAGCCGGTTCAACAGCATTGGTCTTCTTTTGTCTAAGATGGACTTTTTAATTTGGAGCACTGGTCACATAGCTGAGCCTCAAGGCTCTGTTGTTGCTAATACGAAGGTCAGTTTTAATACAAGCTTCAATTTTAACCACAATTGCTTTGAAGCCTGACTGACACAAAAGGGAACCAAGCCCATTTCAGTTCACTTGTGAATTCTGCTCTGTGGCAGGACAAATGGCAGAGCTCAAAATCCACAGGTGCAGTGAAAGTCTGGTTCTCTTCTTACTGCAGGGAAGAAGCTAAAAATCTGACCCTGGCCTTTGCAGTGCAGATGATGTGATCCTGGGAGCGTTCGCCTGGATGTAGCTGTGTGGAATTGGTCCACATGAGGTTTGCAGCATGGAGGGAGATTTATCTGTTAGCATAGGATGAGGTCTGCAGCACAGGCTACAAGGCCAGAAGCAGCTGAGCTGCTGTATGATCATTCCACATGTCTCCTATGAGCTTGAGGCAGATTTATAGGTCCATCAAATTAACTACCCCAGGACAGAGATCTCCCAACCCAAGCAGACTTCCAATGATGCATGGGATAGCTGTTGCTGGAAGGGGTGTTTCTTCCACAGTCTTCTCTCTTGCTACTTCCACTTTTCCTCTTGTGCCAGTAGAGTCAGGAGGTTCAAGTAGATGGATAGTCAGAAAACTAAGCCACAAGGGAAAGGAAGGATAGCTGGCTGTTTCCTCCACAAAGCTGGAGAAACCCCACAGGTGGGACCATTATTTTCAGCTCTGCTGTCAGCTTAGCTGTGTTGTCCCAGTGCTTTCCTTTAATTTGCATTGCTTTTTCCACCTCCCAGGGAAATTCCTGTCATTTTGTGCATGCCGCCAACACACAGAGAGGCAATTTCTGCAATCAAGACAGGTAGCATCAAATGACTTTAGAAAACAGATGAGGATTTTTAGAGCATGTGCTGTGATAGGAATCTTCTTCACCTGCTATCAGGAAGAAGATACTTCAGCAGCTGTGGATATAAATAGCACTTATCAGGCAGCAGAAAGGAGACAAAGGTTTGGTTAATCAGAAGAAGAAATGTCTAGTGGAAGATGATGGATTTTCAAAGGGCAAGTAAATCAGCCCCCATGCAGTTGATGAAGGAAGGAGATGCCTGACAGCATGGTACCAAGTCTTAGAAGGGTAATTTGGTAAAGGTCAGACAAGAGCAGGAAGTGGAAACTTGTGCATATATTAGATTAGAAAAAAGTCAGAAGGAAGATGATAATGACTTTAATAATTACTGAGATCTGTCTGATTCAGGAACAGGAGTCAGCCTTTTTCAGATAAAGTTTATGGTCACATCCCTATTTATTTCACAAACAGCATTTCTGTTGTACCTTCACCTTCCAGAGGTGGGCAGGGGATAATATAAACCCATAATTTATCTGATGATTGTACTTCCTTTGGATTCCTTAGTTTTCAAATAACATCTTGGGAGTGACTTCAATGGCAGAAGGCCCCTACAGTGTGCAAAGACCCTTGGTTGGGAACAGGGCAGGGGGCTGGTACAGTGGAGATGGAGAGCTGCTGTGCTGCATCCTTTCTTGATTGTCTTGAGTGGTGGGGCCAAAATGAAAGTTGACATGAGCAGGAGGACAGTGAAACCAGTGGAGCTACACTCATGTAAATCCCCTGAGGTCCACATTATTAATTCAGCATGACCAGTCATTTGTTTGACTGTGTTCAGATTGACTGATTGACAGTTCTCACTGTTCTACCCAATCTACCTGGTTTACCCCTATTGAAAAAGGGGCCAGGAAATATTTTACCAGAAGTATGTCCTGAATATTTCAGGTGAAGAGAGAGGTAAATGTGGAAATGCATAGCCCCCAGTCAATCAGTGTGAGACTCCCTTTACCACACACAGGCTTACATTTGGCTTACACATTGCTCAGATAAACGGCGTGTGTTGCCTGAAGTGTTAGGAAGGTCACCCAAGGGTGCTGACGTAACGGCAGGGAGAGCTAACACTGCAAAGCCAGGCTGTTACCTCTGCTGTCGCTGCAGCCCGGGGGTATGGATTTCTGTTCTCCGTCTGTGCTAGTGATGTGCGGCAGTGCGCATGCTGCTCTTCAGTGAGGGAATGGTATTATAACTGCATAGATTACTGATCTGCTAATATACCTCTCACGATGGAAACTGGGAGAGTGAAACAATGTTGAGAGGCAGCGAGCAAGCAAATGCAAGTATTTCAACCTGCACCAGTCTCTGGGAAAAACCTACATTCTGGGCTGACACAGCAGCAGGATTGTTGGTCACTTGGCTCTGCCCTGATTTGACTAAAACAATTTACTTCCAGCTTCTTTGGTTTTAATGACAGTGAAGGACAAATTGCAGCTGCATCACATAAAAAAGAATTACTTAACCGTGCTACCATTTGGTTTGCATTAACTGGGAGACTGGTGCTAAGTCTCCAAGGCTTTGGTGCTTTTTGAAATCCTGCAGTATAAGCAACATGAGGGAAATACAGTTTCCTTGAGCTACAGTGTGAAAGCATTCTTAACTCCTCACCACAGCTTTCCCCCTCCTCTCTGACCCTGCCATGCTTAGCATAGGGCCAAGACAAAACCAGCACATAAGAATGAAGTGTTCTCAAATCTTAAAAGATGGGTTTTTAACAAGAGATGCTGGTGCTTGGCTCCAGTCCAAGCCTGCCCTTTTGGAAAGTCCACCCCAAATCCTGCTCCCACTTGACAAACAGCCCTGCCTGTTTTCTGTTGCCCATAGAGCTGGGATTTACTTTTGAGCTGGGGACGCTGCATTACGTAACAGTGATTGCGTTGTTTCCACTTGGCCAGCAATCACCACAGAGAGCCCTCAGCTCAGCTCCCTGTGACCGGCCTGATGTGTGCTGTGGAAAACGCTGGGAATCTCAGGGTTAAGACAAGTTTGGATCACTTTATTTAGTAAGGCAAACAATCACAGGGCTGCGGTGCCTAGGAGAGGTTCTGCATCTTTCCATGATGAGTGCTCAGGCATTGCTCAGGCGTGCCAGGCATTTTTTCCCTTTCTGAACTGAAGACTACTCTGCTGAAGGAAGCTTAAAGAGCAGAAGGAAAATATTTCTTGGTATAAAATTACGCTTAAAAGTACTTACTGGTCTCACTGCATCTCGGGGTCTACTGTGAACTGGGCCTCTGAAGCCACGATTCAACTTGCAAGGAGGCTGGACCCTCAGTGGCATGAAGGCTTCAAAACAGAGAGCTGAGTGCCTCACTGTTGTCCTCTGCCAACAGCCAGAGGCATCCGACTCTGGCGATGTCCTGCTCTCCTTCTTTGGTTCCTGACTCTGGGCCTGTGGGGAGGGTTCAAATGCTGCTATGTTTAGCAACATTTTTATATGTTTGATTTGGATCAGTACTGGTCCTTTTAGAGAACCTTCCTAGCTTCTAGAACAGATTCCACAAGCCCAAGCTGCAGCTGTGGTGCTTGTCAGTACCAGGCTGGTCCCAATAGTGCCAAATGAGCTGCAAAAGTTCACACCCACTCCACTCTCCAGCCAATTTATTCTGCATAGGAGCTATGAGTTACAGATCTTTCTGCAGGGAAGGGCACTTCCCTCCCTTCTCATTAGCTTAATCCTTCACACAGAAATTAGGGAAATTAAACATGGTTTACATATCAAGATACCAAATGAGAGGTGATCTGACACTATCTAAGCACATGCCAATGGGCAACGTGTCCCATGGGATGTTTGATATCTTGAGCCCACTTGGAAGCTGACCTGTTCAGATCTCATCCAAGGATGCTGCCTACCAACAGCACCGGTAGAGGACTGCCCTGTTCACAGGATAAGTTATTGATCCTGCTCTGGATTCCCCAGCAGCATTTGACAGCTCTTCTCACTGCTCATCAATAGATGTCAGTGAAGATTTTCTAACACTTCCATCCTCCCCCATGTATGCACACCCAAATATCTGTCCCTGAAGATGTGGGGCCAGTCAACACCCACCAATTCTGAGAGTAAGGGCCCCTGGACAGACTGCATCAGCAGTTTGCATCCTGTGGTCTACCCTAACCTCCATTCTGAACCTAAGTGGGAATCTGGAAGGCAAAGAATTAAAATATACCAGCAGAAATCAGGAATGCTGAGGAAGCCACAGGGGCTTTACCACAGAGTTCAGTTCCAATTGAGTGTAAAGTTTGTGGGCTTTGATTTGCAATAACACTATGGTGATGGACTGCAATGTATGTCTGCCACCTCCTCTCAAGGCACACCTGAGTGAGGAGAGCTAATGAGGCCCAGACTGATCTGAGTTGGAAGGAACACACAGTCTGCTTCTCAGAAGGATTAAGAATTAAAAAGCCACTGTCAGGTCCCATAAGTGTAAGCTGAGGTACAAACCCAGGAGCCCTGAGCTGCTGATGCTGAAAAAGCTCATTGAATTCTTCAAGACAGGACGCAAAGGGCATCAATCCAGCAGCGCCTGCAGAAGACAACCTGGCACTGTGTCAGAAGGAGGGGCCATGTCAGGCAGGTTCTTGCAACAGGTTGAAAGTGCAGTGCTCACCAGCAGTGGATTAACATCTGTTTACCCATGGGGCAACTTCAGCCTGAATATCCTGGTCCCCTACCATTCTCTGAACATACAGCTTCTTTGTATCGATATGGTCCAAAGTGCATCTTAGAACAGTGCATCCCACATGCCCAGGCAATATCAGGAACCCCACAGTATCAGGGGAGCAGAGGTGTTTCAGAGAAGTCGTCCCAGCTGCGGTCCATGGACCTCCTTAGTCACCTTGCTCTGAACCCAGACATCTGAGTCACGGCCCCACTTCCCTGCTGGGCCAGGAGGGTTTGAATCAGATCACAGCACATGAATCAGGACTGGAATGAGCCCTGCTCCTGAATGTCAGGAGGCTCTGAATCAGATGTCATTCCTTTCCAGACATGGAGGGCCTGCATCAGGGTCTGAGCTGATGTTTCTGCTACAGAGCCCAGGGCATTAAAGGGATGACAGCAAGTACCCTTGGCTGGCAGAATGAGGAGGGAAAGACCCAAATTGCATGGTTTGAATAAAAACTGTCTGGATGCTTGTGTTCCCTGCCAGTTTGCTGTAATGTCACAGGCCCTTTGAGGTGCAGGCAAGAGGATAGAATAGAAAGAGGAGTGTTCCAGAACAGTAATGATGATCGTGTTGGAGAAAGGGCACTAAACAGGTGCTTTCAATCTCCTTCCAAGATGTCCTGATTGTAGAGAATACATCTAGTAGTCTTCAGCTTACTACAAATCCCCTTGCCTCATTGCCTCTACATTTAATGCAGGGGAGCAGAGTTTGTGCAGATTGTTATTTAGGTTTTGGGGATTCCTGTCTAGAGTTTTACAGAAGGGAAATAGACTTTATCCAAAGTCACCCAAGGGTGCAGTGTGGACAGCACAGCTCAACTTTTCATATTGCTTTTGAAGCTTTGTTTTGCTGATACAGGCTTCCTCCCTCTCCATCAGGGAATAACGGGTGATGTCTTCAGCTTTACACTTTTTGAAGACATTCCCTTTCATTGACTTGCTAGCGATGGGAGTAATTAGAGTGGGCTGCACATGCTCTTCTGTGCTCCTTATCTTCTTTATTGTTCTCCTTGACACTAATAGTGCTCTCTGGCTGGGATGGCGATGATTCATGTGGCACTTATTGTCATCTGAGAACGGAGTTGACAAGATCTATTTTCTTCCAGCCAGCACCATGGTAGCATCTCTCAAACTTTGGCTGTATCTAAGGGCTATTGCAGCAGAGTATTTCTGCAGTGTGAGCCATCCAGGGAGCTGGGCTGTTGCAAGAGAAGTTGGAGGCAGAGGGAAGGATTAGTTAAAAGTGTGGGCCAGGTCCATCTGTGTGTGCAGCTGGCTGGTTTCAGGGTGCATTATGGAGAGGATGATGTGGACAGCCGGTGTCTCACTGCTGACAGCTGATGGCTGTGAGACATGCGTAGATCAGTCTGGATGCTTTCTCTCCATGTTTACAGCTGCAAACGCGGCAGCATGGGTGCCTGCTCCCAGCTTCCAGGTCACATTTGGAGAAGGAGGTTAGAGAAGTGTGTTTCTTAGGGTTGCTTTAGTGGAAGATTGTTATGGTGGTTGGAGACAAGGCTGACTAATACCTGGCAGGAATGAAAAGATATTTTGAGCAATCTGTGTAACCTTCTGTTTCCTTTACTCTTTTCCTACAATATTCCCTCATTACTTGCAGCTGTTGTATCACGTATTACTTTGGATCTGCTTTAGCACCCTTGGGAATCCCTTTGCCAACTTGAGATAGTCAAGTAACATTGGAACAGACTTCTCATTTAACTGTCTCTGTGGTTTGCAGGGGGATGCTCATGCTAGGGTTGGGCCAGCAGCGATGATCAGAGCACAAATAATGAATTAAAAATAAAATAGTAACAACAAAGTGGGGTCTGCACCTACCTACAGAGCTCAACACAGCCCAAGCTAGGCTACTGAAACAAAGCAGAGCCCACCAAGCCATTTCAGGCTGCTGCTATATGGTGCAATCATAGAATCATAGAATCATTTAGGTTAGAAAAGACTTCCAAGATCACTGAGTCCAGCTATAAACCTAACACTGCCAAGCCCACCACTAAACCATGTCCATTATGATTAGGAGTGAAAATCAGACGTATTTTTCACTTCTCAAGTTCTGGAACTCTTCCAGCTCCTAGTTTGCAGTGCCTGGTTTACCCACAGGGAAGTATCCTTGTTTAATAGTAGTTGATTTCTAATTTGAACCTTTCCTAAAAGGTGTTTCTATATGATCTTTATCAGCCTAGTTTTTCTCTGTAGGTCTACTCAGGAACACTTAATAACTTTTGAACACTTAATTTTAAGGGCTTCCAGAGGAAGATAATGCTAAAACTGGAGAAGACCCAGTTTTAATCTGGCATTAAATCTAGTAGATATCCCCAGTATTCTGCCGTATCAGGAAAATGTTCTGATAAGGGGAAAAAATGGAAATACTTGTAGAATTGCATGGGATCACAGGCAGAGACAGCAGGAAAGAAATCCACTTCTCATGGCTTTGTATGCTTAAGTGGCATTAAAACGCATGTTAATAAGACAGATACTGGTTTTAATGTTGCTGGGCTAAAACATACAAACTGGGATGCAGTTAATGTTGTGATTATTAGAATGCCTCTGGGGTAAAAGAGCTGTCACGCAAGCCCATTCCACATGGCTGGTGCCTTTTTACTGTCTCTAACAAGACGTCAATATTAAGCATTGGGAGCATCTTAAATACAGGACTCAAGCCTACAAACACTTGCTATTTGCGCAGTGTTTCTTACCCCGTTGCTGAGTTTGGGCAGCACTTTTCTGTGCCAGTTTTGCTTAACATGACAAGGATATGCAGCAGTGCCTGGTCCCAGCACGTGGCTGTGGGTGCTGCCGGGATGCTCACACCTCCGAGCATATATGCACAGTGAGGGGTTTGGGTGTCAAAAAAGTGGTCAATCAACCAAGCAGAGATGTTTTGCACCAGCTGCTCCCTGTGTGGCTTTTCCCTCTATTCTTTCACAACCCCTTTGCTTTGGGAGGGGGAGCCTGTCTGCTAATGGCCAGCTGACAAGTGAATCAGTGCATACGTGCAGTCAGCAGTGCTGTGGAAGGAAACAAGGATTTATCCTCCCCCTGTTGTTTTAGACAGTGCTTCCGCTTGCAGCCTGAGCTCCAGTTAAGGACGTTTATTGATTGCTTATTTGGTTTACTACTGGCTGCCCAGGGAGTGAATAGCAAGGTTCTAAATAAGCAAGCTGAAATATGGCAAGGCAGGAGCTGACAAGCAGTGATTAAGCAGCTCTCTGATCTGAAGGAGGATAATAAACAAATGACAATATATAGATGCATGACAGCTAATACAGCAGGGGAGAAAACTACCTCATTTCAAGAAGGTGGAAGATCTTTCAGCTACTCTTGTTCCTGTCTGATGATTAAGCTGCTGAGCTGAAGATTGCCAGAAGGAGGGATGATCCCAAATATGTTTTAAAAACACTGCTCCAGAGCACTGTGTATCCCTCCCTGTTCCCGCAGCACCTACAGAAATGAAAGGCTGGTTCAAACGCTGCTGAAGTCAATGGCAGAGTTTCCAATGACATCCATGGGGTTAGATCTGATCCCTACATCCTGGGCATGGTTTTACTGAGAAAAACACTTAGTACATGGCAGCCTTGGAAACTGGTCTCCAAATCACTGTCCTGAGAAGAAAGGAAGCATTGCTGGTTTACTCCTGGGTACCACACCAGCACCTTGCACCACAGACAGGCAATTTTGTGTTATACAGATTTATATTATTTTGCTAATCTCAAGAGTTTAAGGGACTAAAGCCGCATTTCCCCCCAACCCCAATCCTCACCTGGCACACACAGGCTAGACTGGAGGGTCCACTCAATGGTGCTCTGCAAAACATGTTGTAAATAGGTCATTTGTGCTTAATGGTTCATTCCTGATAGTACAAATAACTTTTTAGACAGAAAGAGTCACCTCATGCCCAGGCTCCTTAATCACATATGCCTGGTGGTGCAGGTGCTTTTATCTGCTGATAAGAAGTATTTGCATAAGGCAGATTGTTGTTTTTTTTTTAAATACATCCTGATATAAGAGGAAATATGCTCCTGGAAAATACTGACAAAGAACTGGAGAGATACCATAGTTCTTATGACATCCCCATTGGCCTTTAATCTCTCTCTATCACTGGTATTACCATTTGCACTGGGGTTGAAAGGCATTTGAAAGAGCTCAGGTGGTAAAAATGATGACTACAAGCTCAGAGTCCACAGCTGAAGGTTATGGGCTGAGGTGGGGCCAGCAATGGCAGTTCTGACACACAGGTTGAAAGTCAGGTGCTCACCTTGCCATTCCTTCGCTAGACATGAATTCAAAAGCCTTTGAAGGTCAATGGTAATTTTCTCATAGGTTGAAAGGAAAGGACTGTCTGCAAATAAAGTTTTCACCAAATGCAATGTTACTGTAGAGTCAAAGTCCTCTTTGTTTAACAAGGACAATGGGTTTATAAAGATCTTATCACTGCTGGGGTACTACTGTTGTTCTGCAGAAGCACACAGCAGGGTGCCTGAGAGCACAGGAGTGACATCACATTAAAACCTGCAATTAAAGGAATAGTCCTTGCTTGGAAAAAGCCTAACAGAGAATGCCAATATTCAGCTTTCTGCAGGCAGGCAGAACTCAGAGAGACATCATGCAGGTGTCTGTGTTACATGGTGCTGCCCTGGACCTTAAAAGAGGCTAGAGAGAAAGCCCAGCCAAGGCGCTTGTATGATTTGAGTCCTCTGGATTGATTTTAAGGGGTCCCACAGGACCAAGCGGTTTCCACTGCTAGTGCAAGCTGACTTTGACTTCTGTCTCTGGGTGTTTTCCTTTCTTCTCATTAAAATTATCTTTCCCTGCTGATATTTCCTCCTAGTTGCCATTTGGTGAGTTGCTGGACTTCCCTTGGGGATAAGTAGTTGAAAGACCATTTCACGTGTGATTCGTAACATGGACTTCAGAGGAAAGTGGAAGGAATAAAGGTTGCAAATTTGGAGAGATACAAAAGGCAGTTAAAGCTGTTACTCAAATATTAAATGGTAGGCTTTTAAAAACAAAGCATTTTTATGAATAAGAGAAGCTCTTTAAGACTTCTAAAACAGTGCCAGCTCTGAGGAAGAGACATTTTCATTTAGCTCTTTGTGCTGTGAGAGAGAAAGTTTTGAGATTCTTGATATTACGCTAAGAACAGGTTGTATCTTGTGAAGATCTGGAGAAAAGTGACAGAACACTTCCTTTACTGAGCTAAGGCATTCCCCCTGTGCAATCCAGGCCAGCAGGATGCAGGTGAGAGGAGCAGGCGATGCATTAGGTTGCATCATCTCTTTGATCTGTGCTACCATAAACTCATCTGGCTTCCAGCTAATGTGTGTTACAGCTGAGCTTGGCTATCACAGCTCTGCTCCAGAGACCTTCACTTTGCTTTCATGTTAGATAAAGATTATAGAATGTTTATTTTGTGCAGAGATAGGGCCGAATTACACTGGGTCATTCCTTGGCTTTCGGAAATACAAATCGTTGGCCTGAACTATGTAATTTATGACAAATCTTTGTTTCAATGTGCATAAACATTCTAAAAGGCATTAATTTACTGAATAAACTGCTAATATGCTGACTGTATAAAGCACACTTTGCTTTCTGCACATAATTGATCATTATGTTCATATGGCCTCTGTAAAGTAGAAACTAGTATTATAAACAACACTGTTAGAAGGCTTAATATAAACCATAAACAGGTAGCAGACTGCTAAGGGCAGAGCCAGCAGCAGTATCTGGCTCTGTGCTGGCTGACAGCAGACTCCTCGCCCATGATAGCGCTGTGCTGGAGCTGAGTGACCCATCCAAGGTCAAGTCCACAGCCCAATTTGGCAGCAGCAAGCAGGAACACTGGCCCTGCTCCAGCAGCTAAAGCTTTCCTGTTCAGGTGATCACGTTTTCCTTGATGTCTTTGTTTTGTATTTGCAAGAAACTGCCTCCGAGCTGCAGGGCTTCATTCTCTGAAGGGGCAGCAGCCTCCCTGTCCATGCCCTCCCTGGCATTCCTGGGATTCAGACACAGCCGGACTGGGAAGAGGACGACTGGCAGGGAAGTGGAAACACTGATTTCAGCCAGGAACATGGAAAAAGCCTTCCCACTTCCGGGGCCTGAGTGTCTGAATTTCCCTCCTCCCACCCCACTTGCTCCTGGTGGGACAGACCAAAGTTCCTCCAGCATGGTTCCTCCAGCAGGATAACATCAGTCCCTTTCTGTGTCCCAGGAGGTGACAGGGACACACATACAGGCACAGCACGTGTGTGCTCCTCCTGCTCTTGCAGCTCACAGCAGCACTGCCTCTGGGGGACATCCACCTCAGGGGGAACTTCCAGCTGCTGCCCAGCCTTTCCTTCGCAAGTGCATACTGATGACGGCATGTGATTATCTGCGGTGAAGGTACAACTGCTTCATTTCCCTCAAGTCAAACCTTTAATGCAAAAAGCCCCTCCGTAACTAATGCCTGAAATCACAGCCCATGATGAGCCAGGTAAAGCTGTGAAGGTGATAAAGGAGATAAAAGCAAAGGCTGCTGGGCTGCATTACCTTCACATGTGCCAACATGTGTTTTGGGGCATAAATCAACCTACCAAGATGTGCAAATCTATGAGATGGGAAAGTCATCCCCACAGGAGCAACCTGTGCTGTTCCTGCTCTGGGGCATCAGTCCCAGTGCCACCACACATCCTGAGAGCTGCCTGAGAAAAGGAAAGAGATTTAAACTGACACATTAAGAAGAGACCAAAATGAAACGTTGTGGGTGCAATTTGAATAAATGTTTCAGAGCTGTTAGAGCTTGTGCTCAAAAATAGCATGGTGGAGGGGGTTTTAAGGCCTCTGCAGTATTTCCAAGTGGCTCTTTGGCTAAATTGACACAAATTCCAGAGGGATTTTAACTAAAAGGATGAGGATCCAGAGCCTCTTCTGTTCAGCCTGTGCACAGGATTTAACCATGTCATGGAAAAAGCCTGATTTCAGTTCCATGGGACAGGAATTGGGAAGGGGCATGCTTATAATGTGCGTACATTACACAAGCTTTATTAGGATTCTTTTTAGGAGTATTGTACCTAGCCAAAGCTGTATGAGCAACACAAGCTCCCTTCAAATACACTACTATGTAGGTTTGTGAGAAATGGCAAAATAAACATGCACCTAGGGAAAGGCTCAGGAATAGGGTTCATTTCCTTGTTAAAGAAAGGATTTTGCTGTTAAAGCTTTGTTTGCAGAGAAGTGTGGTCTTTCATTGAAATTGACTTTAAACTGCACTGTGGAGAAAGTCTCTTGGATTTCCCAAGTACTTCTTTTGAAGGGAGGGGGATGGTGGTGGGGGAAGAACCATGAAAGCAAAGCGGATATTCTGAGGATTCAGTCTGTTCCTGCTTACTTTCCCCAGCTACTGTACTGCAGTGCAGTGCCGCTCTGCTCTGAACGCTGGGGAAAGCACAGTGCTTCGCCACGCAGGTTTGTGCCAGGTCCCAAAGAGGTGAAAGAGGAATTTGTCCTTCCGCTGGCAAACCCCACTGCTTACACTGCTCATGGCAGCACAGTTCCTTATCAGTAGTTGAAATGAACTGAAGTTCCTTGTAAGGCTGTGCCAGTACCCTCAGCCCATGCTGCTGTGGAGCTCAGCCTGGCATTCCTGGATGCCAGCAGCAAACTGCAGCTGCAGTTACACAGCAGTAGCCCCCAGCAGCCAAGCTAGTGCCGGTGCCACATCAGGAAACTCGGATTCCAGCATCGGGACATTCTTCAGATGATTTTGAAGCCATCTTGTCTCTTTTATCTATATTTCAAAGATAATGAGCCAAACACGTTTCTGATGCCATTGGTTTATATTTCCTCATTAGCTCTTATTGCACTGGGTATGAGAACAGGGACTCCAAGCAGAGACATGGCAGCCCCCTGCTCCTGAGCAGCAAGGAAGGCCTTGGGTGGCGATGATAAAGGAAATCATTAGAGCAGTCTCGTGTATGGGTATCCCCTGGGTACGCGCTGAAGGTGAAACTGTCTGGAATGTTAATCAGATCAGATCAAAGAGCAGAGCCTTTCCAGCCCAAGCAGCCCTGACTGGCAGCTTGATGAGCTCAGTGCCAGCTGAGAGACCTACCATAAAACCAGTACCAGTGGGATCAGGGGTGCACTCTGACTGCATGTGACTAACAGGACATTGCATGCAAACAGTGGCATTGCATGCAAACAGGAACATAAAAACACCTCTTTAATGTACCTGGGATTTAACAATGTCACCTTATGCAAGACAGGTCTAATTTCCAAGTTTGTCCATGTTATCCCATCAAATGCTGAGCCTGGGACAAGCACTGAACCCACTTGTCTGATGCATCTTTTAAGGCTCTTGCTTGTCAGTGGCAGTTGTTGGATGGCGCTGGAGTTACAGGACCCTTCCAGTTCCCCCCTTGTGTGAGCGCCGCTCTCACAGCTAGACAGCTGCCTTTACCTCTCCTCTGAAATTCTGTGAATTTTGGACCCTGTTCAAGACTGAGCAAATCAACAAGGACTTCCCATTGTTTTCCGTGAGCTTTGGAGCAGCTGTTATTGTTCTTCATCATCTGCTAGAACATTCCTGATCAAATTATTGTTGTCTTCCGAGGAAACTTTTAGGAGACTTTCAGAATGAAGAAGCCTTTGCATACTGGCAAAGCAATTTTTTGGGTTCATTCCCAGGGTGATAGTCAGATTTGTTCCTTCATACTGACATCATGGCGTTTGGATGTGCTCGGACTAAGTCATGGGTGAATTCAGTGTTCATCTTCATAGCTTCTGCTACATTTTCCTTTTTGCCCTGCAGTGGTTTATGGCCACCAGTTCTCACTGAACTGTGTTTCAGTTCCACAAAAGAACAAACTGAACTCAGAAAAAGGTCTTTATTCTTGAAATATTTAGAAGGAGAAAGGATTAATTGCCTTGCTTAATATCCCAATGTCTTTGTTTGTTTTTTCTTTGAAAAGACTTCTCACACATATCTCCATCTGTAGCTATTTTTCTGCTGCATCTGGGTTTTGTCTCTCTCTTCTTATGGGAAGACCGATGGGCATCGTCAGCTTTTTCCAAAGCTGTGGGTTTAGAGATCCAGAAATCTACTAATTGCTTCATGTTTAATCTGCATGATCTGCAGGAGCAGTGCTGGAGTCTTGTAGATTTGTTCCAGCACAGCCAAATGATGCTGATTAGATTGGTAAAGAGCCAAATCTAAAAGCATAAATAGCAATTATTTTAAAGAAATTCCAAGCACATAAAGACTGATTTTAGCCTTGGCTGTTGAAAAACTTCAAGCAAATTGTAGTATGTGTTTATTGCATTTTTTTTTCCTCAAAAGAAGTGGAAGAGTTGGGTTTATTAGTAGTCAGAACAAAAGCTGACATGCCATGGGCAGCCGTGATGAGGAGCAGTAGAACAGATACTTCCTGCAGCTGTGTGGTGCCTTGCAGGGTTGAGCCCCGGCACTCGTGTTTTCTGTGTTGCCTGTTCCCAATGCAGAGAGCTGTCTCTTAAAACTCCTGGTAAAATCCTAATGCCTGTAAACCAAACTGCTCCTGTTGAACTCTGCCAATCTCCCAAGGCTGCTTGAGCTGGCTGGCAGGGGAACAGGGCTGCTTCCTGCTGCAGCCACACCTGCACAGCACAAACCCTGTTTCAGGTGAATGGATGGAGAAGTGCGGTCGCAGGCCCAGCTCTCCATCAGTGAGTGCAACCAAAGGTGCTCGGCAGTGCCCTTTCTGGTGCTGCAGTGGCTGCTGACCCTGTTTTTGGGGTGGAATGGTGTGTTTAAACAAGGAATTTAAAAGCCTCGCTCTTTGGCTCATCACAAAGCCAGGCATGGGAGCCAGGAGGCTTAGCTCCCCAAGCTGTACTGCAGGTAGGAGGCTTCTTCCGTCATTGATCTCACAGGACTGCTGCACTTGCTAAACAGCAACACCCATACTCAGAGGATAAACAGAGGGTAGAAAACAAGTGTAATTTAAATGTTTGTGGACACAGTTGAGCAAGCCCTCTGCTTTTCAAAGGCTTTCAGATTGTTTAGGAAACAAAGCCATAATGAAAATCTCCCATCTTACAACTGGGCAAATGTGCTGCTAAGTACCACTAGAGTTTTGCAATATAAATCTTATTACTGTGATTGAAAACACAACTGGAACTCGACTCTGACTTGCAGCAAGCAGCTATTACATATTTTGGGAAGTGTCACAGAGCTTTAGACCATCACTGCCAGGAAGGCACAGAGAGACCTTGGAGCAAATGGCCATAAGCTCCTAGACTTGCTCCATTTAGTCATGCTTTGCTAGGAGGTTTAAAACACAAGCTCCTGTGAAAAGGAACAAGCTTGTCCTTCCCTGGAGAGGATGCTAGTGCTCCTCCCAGCAGTGTCGCTCATCTGTGAGCAGCCACTGCTGTGAGCTGCCATTGAGCTTCTCTCTCCATGCTGCACCCCCAACACCTGGTACCCAAAACCCACAGATCATAGACTCACAGAATGCTTTGGGTTGGAAGGAACCTTAAAGATCATCCAGTTCCAACCCCCTGCCATGGGCAGGGATACCTTCCACTAGAGCAAGCTGCTCAAAGCCCAGTCCAGCCTGGCCTTGAACACTGCCAGGGATGGGGCATTCACACAACTTCTTTGGGCAACCTGTGCCAGCACCTCAGCACCCTCACAGTGGTAAGAATTTCTTCCTAATATTTAATCTAAATCTGCCCTCTTTCAGTTTATACTTCCTGATAGGGTTGCTCCCCTTCCCGTCTCCCTGGTAGCCCTTTGCATTTATATATACTAAGTTTCACCTGCACTTTATTGCTCAGTCAACCACTCTTAGGAAGGACTCACCTATAAAGTCTTTCTATAGTTTTTTACAACCTGTCCCCATCCTTACTGCCATAAATAACTTTGTACCATCAGCAGATTCCCTTGGCTAAGTGCTCAGCCCTTCTTCCAGGTCATTTATAACCACACTGACCTGCACAAGTAGCAGCATGGACACTAGGACGCCACTTGTGACCTCCACGCTCCCATGAGACCCAGCTAGGATATCTACCCTCCATCCCTTATCCCTGAACTCATTACTTAGCCTTATTTATCCAACAACTAATGGCTTCAGAAAGTACCTTAATTCTATTAGATTTCCAGCTTTTTGCATGGGTGGCTCTGCAGGCTTACTCATGGTCTTTAACTATTACTTCGGGGTGTGTAATTGAATTCAATCACTCTTAGGTGCTCTATAAGGAAGTGGGGCAGGGAGAGAGGAAACCACTGGTGCTCTTAGCAGCCTATGTGGTATTTGTGCTTTGTTGACTTTTACTTGAGGAAATCAAGTGCTGGCTGGTATTCTGTAAAAGTGCATCAAAATGTGACTGTTTGCTGCCAGTGTAAATGTATTGGAGCCAGACTATTCAAAACCAATGGTGGGGAAAAGCGCAGTATCTACGTACAGTCACTGATCCTGCTAATTCACAGGGAATTTGGGCTTTTTTTTCAGCTCTGATAAAAACAATGCAGCACATAAGCTTCTTTGAGTCATTCTCTCTGCTATAAGAACAACCATAAACAGCTGATTTCTATGAGGCAGATGTATTTATAGGCTTGGGATAGAATATAGATTTTAAAATGCCACTTTTCTGCTTCAAAGAGATTGACTTACATCTTTAATTCATTTTACTCTATAGCCATTTCCATTAATCAGCTGGGTTAATTTTATAAAGATTAAAGTTTCAGGAGATCATGAAGCATTCATATGGCTGCATGCTCTGATTTAGTAATGAGTTGTCACGGTGAACGTTATCTAAGTGTACCTGCATCCAGGTACTGTAAGAACTTGTGGGCAATGAGATGTTGCCACATGAGAGCTTTGCTCTGGAGATTCTTGCTCAGCATTTGGAGAGCACTGTTCTTTAGGAGGCAGCTGTGACCCTTCCATCAGAGCAGAGGTCTGGGATCTCATGTCCTGTTTTCCATCCAGCCACTGGCTTGCACAAGCCCCTTATGCATCAGCCTGTCAACTGAGCATGGTGTTGTACGATTCCCAAAGAAGCCTATGCAGCCAGAGCCCGAGTCATCAAGGCCGAAACTGCACTGAAATAAATGAGTAAGGGAAATCAGTAGAGGCTGGGGCATGAAACCCCTTTATTTTCTTTCAGAAATCTGCTCTTTCTTCAGGCAGCCAGCAGCTCCCTAACACAGAGGTACCATCATACTCACAACAGCAGCAGGTATTCCATCTCCCGCTGCAGCCATTTGACAAATCCCTTCCCCTCTCTGAGTAAATGTTTGCAGGATCAAAATCAAGCTGCACAAGAAATGAGGAATGGTTTCCTTATGAAGCAGAAATCATGTCTCACACGGTGATTTATCATGTGGAAGAATCACATTTGCTTCTCCTAGGGAAGCATGTTGCACCTTGACTCTTACACCTCCATCAGAAGTGGTATGGAAGGAGCTAGGGTCTGAAGGAAACACCGAGCCTTGCGTATCCGTTGGAGGCAGAAAATGCTCTGAAGGATTGATGCACAAGGCACAGTGCTGTTCCTGAGGTTGGGAGAAAGCCCTGGGCTAGCTGGTGTGCTGTGTGGTCGTGTGCCGGTCATGCTATGTCTGTTGTGCCAGTGGCTTGCTTAGCTGATGAGCTCTTTGGGACAAGATCTGTGTGCAGCGTTTAGCCCACCTGAGCCTCTTGCTGTAATGTTAGCAATGCTAGGGGCTGGATGTAATGCTAGCTACCCATTGAGTGGGGATACAGTCCCATTTATAGTCTATATAAGAAACCTTAAGGAATCCAGTGCATCCTTGCTCCGACATGTCCACAGGCTGGTAATTAGCCATAACCATGTGAACGTCTGCTCTCTGCTGAAAAAGGGCCATTTTCTCTCTAAGCGCTGCTGAGATCAATGAGGAAATATTGAAAATGAAGGTTTCCCCTGGGAGCACAGGGTGGTCAAAACTGGAAGTCTGTCACCTGTCTGGGAAGATTTGTGTGCTTGTGGGGTATATATTCCACTCAAGCATTATCCATTTTCTTAAATGTTTCCACCTTATCTAACAGAGGACACAAAACCACAGCAAGAGAACATGCAGAAACTCCAGATGGTTTCTTGGTTAAACCTGATTTTTCAACACAGGCAATCAAATCCCCTTTCTTGTTCAATGCTCTTGCCCAGTAATGTTTTTCAGCGAGTGATTCTTTTCTGTATTATCTATCAGTACACTGTATATTTTTGTTAAGATAATTTAGACCATACTGTGACTACAGCAAGATATGATGTACATGTAATCCAACAGGTTGAGCTGTTGGACTGTTGACTGCAGATGTTTTTAAAACCTCTTTTCTTTCCCCTCCCTCCTTTCCACTCCCTCCATTGTAGATCCAGCCTACACACCTTATTAAAACAGCCCGATTGCACTGACATCCTCACTAATGAGCATTTCTGATCCACAGCTTTCAAGGGGAGCAGCTGAAACCTTCTGGGGGATTCTCTCTTCATTGCAAAAGGCAAGGAAAAGAGAAGCTTTCTCCCAGAAATTCTCTACCTTGCTACTATTTCTTCCATTTCTTTCTGCAAGCAGATTTGAGAGCTCTAGATTATTTTTTTCTTATTAGTATTCTGAAACAGTGCTTTATGGACATTTTCTAAGGGCATGGGGGACCAATGCAGAGAGTACCACACAGCTACAATCTCATCATCTTCCTCACCCCTCAAATGGAATAAAGTAACTTTTGGCTCAGAATATTTTGGCATCCCAGACACCTGTGTTGGGGTAACAACTGCTAAAGTTCTTTTGACTCAACGAAGGACAGGGGACTACAGCTTCCCCAAAAGCAACGTGAGAGAGGAAAATCCCACTGCAGACTTCCTCTTCCTGCACAATGCCTAATACAAAGGGAGGTTGCTAAAGCAGTAGTTTATCCCAGCTGACTGACCTAGTCATGCACATAGGCTTCTTGCTGAATCAGTATCAGCACTACCGAAAAAGATGGAAAAGGTTCTTTCCTCTACTTAGGTAGCTTTGCTCAGCAAGCACCTCTGGGAGCAGTGGCTCTGAATTCACAGGGTCCCAATCCACATTTCCTGCAGCTTTTCAGATCTCTTGGGAGAGCTTCTCCATAGCTCCACTGGAACCATTCATGCAAATTGCCCTTTTAAGAACTATAAAGGAATACAATATTTAGCATCAACCCACTCAGTCCCCACCAAAATATCTTAAGGCTGAGTTAAGTGAATTGAATGATGCTGTGCTGTTGCTGTGGCAGCACACAGCTCTCCACAGGGTGCCTGGGGTCAGGAGCAGCCAGGCAGCTTCTCACCACAGCACCTTGCAGCAGCCGTACCGGCAGGGCATCTGCATGTCTCCATGGAGTGGCAAAATACAGCCCTGCCTTGCTGTCCAGTAAAGTGAAGCCAAAAATGCTTGCCTCTGCCAAAAACCGGGCTGTGCAATCTAAGTCACCTTGGAGCATTAGGAAGAGTTCGTGCATGCTAGCAGTATGTCCAGTAGCCTTGTGTTTGAGGGCAGAAGAGGGGAGATGGAGGGAAAGGATCACTCCATGGCAAGGGAAGCCCAGTGGTGGGCAATCTACCTTAGCAGCCAGGTAAAAACATGCAGGTATGGTGAGATGACCCACAGGCCAGTGTTCCCAGCTGGCTTTTGCATTTATTTCTATCAGCATATCAGCCAGCCAACCTCAGAGTTCAAAGCTGTTGCCCTGTGGCAGAGAACAGTGTGTCCTGAACAGTCCAGGAAAGGACACAGAGCCTGTGGGTGAGATATGCAGGTAAAGGGCTGGATACCAGTGAGAAGGAGTATTTTTATCTGACTATTTAATTCAAGGTTTATTTGTTCCCTGTGTTGATACTGACGCAGATTCACCCCAGCTCAGAAGCTGTCACGTAGGGAAAAAGGAAATAACACAGTCTGGCTCCCCTCTTTGGCATTTGAACAACACAGCTCCTCAGGAGCACTGGAGAGGCCAGCAGCATGTAAATGCTTTCCTGCATGGTGACACAGACAGAACTTTCCAGTACTAGAGCAAACCCCTTTCTCCTTCTGAGTAGTCACAGCTGCAAGTACCTTTGGTGTAACATCATGGTTATGCAATGCGGACTCTCCCACTCTTTATTATGCTCCTGTCATATTTGCGCAAGCAGAAGCTGGGATGGAGCCCAGCAGTGACCTCCAAGGGCACAGCCATTTCTCAGCCCTCCTCTTCTGAGCCTGTGCTGCTCACACTGGCACCAGAAGCGAGCTGGGAGCACCAAACACCACTGAATTGCAGCGTAGGAGGGCAGTTTTCTCCAGAAGGAGCCTGGTAAGTGTTCATACACATGGGCTGCCCAGTGCACTCATCCACTCTGCAGTGCACTCATCCGAATGATGCAGACTGCTCTGCTGGGACGAGGGCTAATATTTACAAGTAGATCTAGGCTTGCTACATCTCTGGACACCCCATGACTTCTAGGTCACCATGACTTCCGCAATCATCCAGGACTAATGGAGCACAGATGTACTCTCGAGGGAGCGAGTGTGAACCAGAACCCTCATCTCTGGAATGCTTTGCAGGAAGAACCATCTCCTCACCATCACGTATCCCAGAGTACCTAAGCAGAAGACAAAGCAGGAAATAATCAGAAGAGTGAGTTCCTACCAGTTTTGCTACTTTATCCCTTTAAGGTTCTCAAGCAGGATTTATAATCACATCTTCAGAGGAAAAACAGTGTTGTGCAGGAAACAACCTTGATGAGATACAGATCTGTAATGCTTTAGTTAAAGCACAGGTAAGCAACAAACAGCAGCAGACCTCTCAAGTATTACACAAGCCTCTTCTTAGTCATCACTGTTGGCCTTGTAGGTTGCAGGTATCTGAGACTGCTCTCCACAATAGCTTGGAGTGCATGGAGCACAACAGGACAAGGTGAACCTGGCTGTTGGGCAGAGCTGTGTACTGGTGCTTGCCCACAGCAACTGAGAGATCCACATGAACGGCATGAAGAAGAGATGTTTCATTCCCGAATGAAGATTAAAACATATTAAAAAGAGAAATGAGTCTCTGAAAGTGTGGCCCAGGCAGATTCCCCCTGGGTAGATCTATGCTCTAGATTCCCCAGGGCAGGAAAGATCTGTATTTCTGATTTACCACTGTTGTCAGGGAATGCAGTCAGAATGTAAACCATGGGCGATCATAAGCGGAATGAAACAGCGAGGGGTTCTGGCATGCTGGACAGTGTGGGATTCTCCTGATGACCCTGACAACAAAGCAACAGCAGGAAGTGGTGTGGCGCTGCTGGCCATGGCTGTGACTGGCAACAAAAACACAGAAGCTTTTTTAATATTGCAGAGACAGAAATGAAATCCTTCTCTTCTTACACAATGCTTGCCCTTCCTCAGCAGGGATCAAATCAATATGGGACCATGGAAAGTCAGTGGTTTATTTCAGGGGATTTTGAGTTAGGCTTTGTAGGCAAAAAGGCATCACCCTTGTTTCAAACTCAATGAAGATACGTATTTCCATTCCATGTCTATTTGTAGGACAGAAATGTGAGTTTTTTCCTCTTAAATCTTGTTTAAATGTTTCGCTATTTTAAAATAAGGTCTGTCAGGAAAAAAGACTCAAATCTAGGGCTGGAATTATCCCTGGTGAAGCCTGGGGATCCCATTTGTTAGTGAATGAGAATCACCTTGAAGGAATTTAAGAACAATCTTGTAGCATTAATGTCGTATTTCCCTATTCTTTCTTCTGGTTTATGTTAGTACATTAGCCCTACTTCTATGATGGTGGTTTAAGCACACAGAAACCCCACTTATGGTGTCTCCAACTTAAGAAGTACATGGAGCTGTTGGAACAAGTCCAGAGGAGGGCCATGAGGATGATCAGGGGACTGGAGCACCTCCTGTATGAAGACAGGCTGAGAAAGTTGGGGCTGTTCAGCATGGAGAAGAGAAGGCTGCTTGGAGACCTCATAGCAGCTTTCCAGTACCTGAAGGGGACCTACAAATTTGCTGGAGCGGGACTCTTCATCAGGGACCTTAGTGACAGGACAAGGGGTAATGGGTTCCAACTTAAATAGAGCAGATTTAGGTTAGATATAAGGAAGAAGTTATTTACTGTAAGTGGTGAGGCACTGGAACAAGCTGTGGAAGATGTCCCTGCCCATGGTAGGGAGTTGGAACTAGATGATCTTAAGGTCCTTTCCAATCCTGTTCTATGATTCTAAACACATAGATATGCATACACATGCAAGAATGTCATTATAACACAGCTCCCAAACCTTAAACACAGTGTGAGTAGTTTACTGCCTGCTTTTCTGGAAGACGTAAGCAGCAGGAAAAAGAGAACTTTCACATCATTTCTGGAGAAATGCTGCAGCAGTAAGCCAACTTACATAACTGCTTTAGTTCAACAGAATTGCTTTCTGCCCTTAATCTGCTCAACAGTTTATCTTTGCTGTCGTGATTGGTTGAGCTTTCTTTAAACCGTTATGGATTAGCATTCTGCTATAACACGTTAAAAGCTTAGCTTTGTTTATTTTTGTCCAGAATGGGGGAGGGATATCGGGTTCAAATGTTCAGGCAGCAGTTTGTGAATGATTATTTTTCTTACACAGCAATCAATATACTGAGGTACCAAATGCAAGGCACAGCCAAACGCTTTGAGAGACAGCAGTAGTGGCTGGAATGAAAATACGTGTGAATTTACTATTAAAAAAAATGAAGAAAGGAACACTATATATTTGCATAATTATTTTAATCTGTAAATACAGAATTTAATCCAGCATTCAAATAATTCATCACACCCATCAGTTTTGTATGAAGACCAAAGAATAAATGGTCTGAAAACTGAATTAATAAAGCTGGTTGAGGATTTTACTATGTTTGCATTATTGATGCAATCTTGAGACAGAAACCCTGCCAAAACCAATCTTTCTGACATTCAACTGCAGGAATATAATACACCATAATGCACATAAGCCATCAAACAAACAGAACCTTAGCCACACCACTTACAAAGAGGTGTTCAGAGAATATTAACCAGCTGTTCAGTGAATTTTCATAGTGGATTCACCAACTATGAAAGTGGATGATCTATTGGAAAATCCAAATTTCTACTATAAATTGATGAGCACAACATACCAGTTTAAACCAAATCCATCAAAAGTTTAGCACTCTTTGAAAAGTTTAGCACACTTCAATTTCACCTCTGTGAAATTGAAATGATTTGAAGATGCCAGTCTGGAATAGAGTAAGAGGTTATGTTCCTGAGTGGTGCCAATAAACCTTTGTGCAGCTGAATGCTATTCCAAGGAAAAACTAATTCTGTGATCAGTTGTGCTGTCAACATCCGTACCTAATATGAAGGAAGTAGGCACTTTCTCATTCCTAAGAGCAACATAGACACTAGAGAAGTTCAAAAAAGGCGTCTAGTGTTGCTAGGAAAAAAAAAAAACATAAACCTGGGAAAGTAATTCAGAAAAGAGGAGGAAAAAAATCCAGCTTAATTGTAATTTGTGTGCTGTTTGTTTTGCTCTCTTATTGGGAGTGATCTTTATTCTGCACATTCCAGTGAAAGGCCATTCACTTTTCATTAATCTTCTTTCTGATGGCAACTGGAACACCATTCCAGAGTTTCAACATTCCCTTGATGCTGCTCTGCTTAATGCTTGTGTGCTATTTAAACAAAGCATATTCAAACCAAATCTGACTATATATGGAATTCCATGACAAGTAAAACTTTGGATGCCTGACAAAAAAGAACCATGAAAACAGAATACACACACAAACACACAAAACACTCCAAACTGCACAAACTCAACATGTACTAGAACAGGCTCTTGGTGGCAAAGGTCAGGTACCCAGTGTGACCAACCATCTCCCTGAGCGGCACACCACTTTTGAACTGCACAGCTCCTTGCTGCAGATTAGAGCATGGGCTACCTTGGTTTGACGGGTTGCTGCTGTCAAAGCCAGTGCTAGAATTATCCTCAGCTGCTTTTCCAAGGTCAGAGATTTGCAACCTAATTGTCCTCACATTGTACACTCGGAGCAGAATTTCCAAGGTGTTAATCTCTGTAAAACCATATTCTTCCATCGCTAGACAGGTTCTTTGGACTTGTTCAATGCAGGGGGAGAAAGAGCAGATGCGGCCACCTGCAGAATAAGACAGGCAGTGGAGAAGAGAGCAAAAACCAAAATGCAGCACTTTTAATCATTTTTCAAATTCTCCCAGATGCCCATAGAATTACTGTTACACAGACAAAGTGAAAACATTCTTCAAGAAAATCTCTGTGAGGCAACTCTGCAGGTTTAGTGTCAGCATGAAATCAAACACAGACGACTCTACAAGATGCTTCAGACCCTTTAAAAACTGCAACAGCAACTTCATTCATCTTCCAAATCCTGTGTTGCCCACTGCATTTGTTCATGATAAAACCATTAATGTTGATCCCTTTAGAGCAGAGACCCTTTCAGAATCACTCTCCACTGTTCCGGACTGAGGACTGAACTGAAGTTGGCACCTACACAAAGCCAGAAGTCATTCTCCACACACTGTACTGAGTTGCCTTCATTACAATATCAGCGTGCGTGCACACACAGTCTGACAAAAGCGGCTGTGTTTATTTGAGAACGATGGTATGCATGTACAGAATAAAGTAATCTCTCCAGGCCATAGACGGAGGGATGTTAAGGCTTTTCCCTTTTAGTCAAACTGACTAGCATGTCTCCCGAGCATTAAAATTTACTGGATATCAGGAAGGTTTACAGCAAATGCCTCAAAACTCTAGGATAGGGCTTTTAAGTGATAATCTGACACTTGTCTCCTTATCTGAGCACAGTTCAGATTTTTGATTCTAAATACAGAGTATTAGTAGGCCCCCTACAACTTTCTGAGTACTACAATGTCACCTTAACAGCTGAGAATAGAATGATTCAGATTTACTCTGAAAAGCCACAGCCAAATCAGATCAAAGAATTATAAGGACACTGTCTGCCACAAAGCCAGGGCATGTGCTTTCACCCAGGACACAATGTCCCACAAGGCCCTTCCTGAAAAGCTTTTGTGCTGGGGGAAGGAACACTGGGCAATGCAGCTCCAGCTATTGTTTTACTTACTACAATTAGATGAAAATGCTTGCTGACCTGATTTGCATTCCTTCCCAGCCTTCTCCCAGGCTCATCCACTCAAGCCTTCCAGCACCAGTCATGGAAGTAGTTAAAGAACCCATACAAGTGAGAGCAAAGCATTCTGCTATAAATAGAGGCTATGCTGGGACTACATGAAGCCTGCTTTATCTCGAACTCTCCTTTTTTTCTTTTTCGTTTCTACAGTCACATCTCTATAAAAAGAAAGCATCAGGTCTGAAAGCGTCAATGTAGCACTCCAGTTACTGCACAGCAATGATGTGCTGGGTATGGGCTGCGAAGAACAGTTTCCATGACCATTAATCCACCATACATTAAGTAGGATTTAATTTTAGACATGAAATAAAGTCTCCACAGCCAGGGATTCTTATAATGCATCATAAGAACAAAGTACCTTGGACAAGTAATTCCCTGGAGTGACAATTAAAATCCAATCTAATAATCACCTGCAAAATTAATGCTGGTATGTGTCATTATTAACCAACTCTGTTGATGTTGATTTAATTGCACACCCAGTCCGCTAGCTCCCGTGAAATTGGATTTCTATGTTCACCAGGATTATCAGGGCTACTAAAATGATGCTGAAGTGGACAGCTAATCTTTTCTGGCCAAAGCAGTAGACACTCTTACAATGCTTGTGGATGTAAAAAAGAAAAGCTCAGGAAGAAATGTATGTTATATAATTAGAAAGCTACTATGAGGCACGTGTTATAAAGATGTTATATGCTTATTGTGTAGGGAATTGAACAAATGTCTAAGTTAGCTAAATGTCACTTCATAATAACTCACTGTCTGCAAAGCAGGAATGTGCAGAGACCAGAGACTTACTACGATTTCATTCAGGCTGTTTTTGGTGATTTATATTGCAATAAAAAAGGGAAATATAATCACATTTACATTAAGTCTGTTCTTACTTGTTCTGACTACAAGGATTTCAAGATATGTTTAGGCTTTTGAATTCACATGCTCTGGATTTACACTCAAAACCTAAGGAACCTGCACACAGCTGTTGCCATACAAGCTGCAGAGCCACCTACGGATCTTGTCAAGCCTTCAGTTAAAGGCAGAGCACCCTTCATTTTGCCTCGGGATGGCCAGCTGAGCACAGAATGTCAACACCAAACTTGGTGATGATTTATCAGAATGCCTCCTTGCAAAGTGGACTGCTTGGGGACGTGAGTTACAGAAAACAGGCTTTCAAGCTCTTGCTTCCAGTAGTTAATACCAAGAGGGGAAGCATAAAAAATAATGTTATTTTACTTACTGCACTGCTGGAAGCTTCTCAGGTATGAAAAGTGAGAAACCAGTGTAACAGCTGGTGTTTCATATAACTGAGAGCATCCAGTGGGATTTAGTAGTTCTGTTTTTCCCTTTAATACCTATTGTTCTCATTCTTATTATTATAGATGCCTCCCAAATAAATATACCTACAAATGGCTTCATGGATCCTAACAAGTGGGAAAGGAGTCTCCTCTGCTTTTTCCTGTAAACACCATTAAACTGCCTGGATTTGACTCGAAGGCTGGACTTGTTTGATTAAGCAGATATTAAGAAAATATTGGAAAGCTACAATTAGCAGAAGGTGGAAAGGCAAAAAAAGAAACTGCAGTTCCAGACTAAGGGAGACTGTCTAAAATAAAAAGATTTGGGAAGCTACAACTGCCATGGTATGTTTAGACCAGGAAAAAAAACTGGACTGCAAGCAGCAGAAAACCAGCACTCAGAAGGACATGCTCATCTGTCCCAGGAGCAGAGATCCTGTCACCTCCAACAGACCAGATCAGATGCTTCTGAATTTTCTAAACTGTAGGCTGCCCTCTGTACCCTCACCAGCTTACCAGCTAGGCAAGACCCTTTCTGGCACAATCATCAAGCAGACAGAAATCTAGATTTTAGCATTCACAATTGTCAGATTCTCTAAGAGCCCTCTTGTCCTTTAGACACCAAGAGGCATTTAGAGCTTACAAGACTTGAATATGCATTGGCTTGTCCTGCCATGCCAAGGATTCCTTAGTGAATGAAGAAAAGACGTACTCCCTCCCTCTCCACTTGCTAGGGCACACTGCTCTGCCTGTGGATCACAAAGGGGTGGAGGAGACTAGAGAGCAGTGAAAACAACTGAACGGAAACTTCTTAGTACAAACTGAGTTTGTGTTCTTTCAGAGCTCTGCTTTTAGGAAAGCTACCATTCCTAAATTTGGTTAATGAGATCTATGTGTCATCATAAATTGATACAGTAATTATCTGAGATTAATCCTGTTCACATTGGAAAGCTGTGTGAGCTTTTTGATCTGAAGAGTTGTCTAAAAATGTGTTTATTCGTGTATAATGCACCTGACAAGTGTTACAGATGAGGAGAAAATAATGAGACTGTATGAAAGATTTAAATTTCTTTCTACCTCCAGTTTTACAGGGAGTGAGTTAGTTTGAAACATTTAATAGAGAGGATAAACCTCCCAAACCTGTAGGCTGGAACAAGCCCACACAGTCCTGGCAGTCATTATAACTAGCAATAGGGTTGAAAGGATATGAAAACTGTAGATACAGTTCAAACTGGAATTATTAGAAAAGAGAGCATAAAGGAAGGGAGAAATAAAAGAGAAGATTTGCATCCACAAAGCTCTGTACATTTTAACAGACATTAACTGATTAGTAATCAAGGGACACATCCTTGCATCTGTACAAGAGGTCAGTGCCTCAAAAGTTGCTCCTCCTTCAGGAGCAGTTCCTGGTATGTTCCTGTGCAATTCCAGCAAACAATTTTGTTTCTGGTTTGTCTGAGCAAAGACTAACACCTCTACCACTTCTATTCAGCTGATAACTGCATTAGGTTTCAAGCATGGAAAATCTGGCAGTACCCAACTGACGTGAGCTTAGGATACAGAAAATGTGTCCAAGTTATGTGCTCTCACTTTTGTAGATTTTAGTATGCGTCACAAGTGCTTTCACAGTTTTTTTTTCACCATCCCAATATTACAGCTACAGGTTGGGCAGAGAAGAGATTCAGAGCAGCCCTGCAGAGAAGGACTTGGGGGTGCTGGTTGATGAGAAAATGAACATGAGCCAGCAGTGTGCACTTGCAGGCCAGAAAGCCAACCGTATCCTGGGCTGCATCAAAAGGAGCGTGACCAGCAAGTTGAAGGAGGTGATCCTGCCCCTCTACTCTGCTCTTGTGAGACCTCACCTGGAGTATTGTGTGTAGTTCTGGTGTCCTCAACATAAAAAGGACATGGAACTGTTGGAACAAGTCCAGAGGAGGGCCACGAGAATGATCAGGGGGCTGGAGCACCTCCCATAAGACAGGCTGAGGAAGCTGGGGCTGTTCAGCCTGGAGAAGAGAAGGCTGCGTGGAGACCTCATAGCAGCCTTCCAGTATCTGAAGGGGGCCTATAGGGATGCTGGAGAGGGACTCTTCATTAGAGACTGTAGTGATAGGACAAGGGGTAACGGGTTAAAACTTAAGCAGGGGAAGTTTAGATTGGATATAAGGAGGAAATTCCTTCCTGTTAGGGTGGTGAGGCACTGTAATAGGTTGCCCAGGGAGGTTGTGAATGCTCCATCCCTGGCAGTGTTCAAGACCAGGCTGGACGAGGCCTTGGGTGATATGATTTAGCGTAAGGTGTCCCTGCCCACGGCAGGGGGGTTGGAACTAGATGATCTTAAGGTCCTTTCCAACCCTAATTATTCTATGATTCTATGATTCTATTCAGAAGATGCAAAAAGAACATATGTAGTGCAGCACCACTAAGTTTCCAGGGAAAAGAGCCTGTAATTTTAGAAACAATTCTGTGATGTAAAAAATACAACACAGCATTTTTATCTCTGAAAAAAAGAACACAGCTCTGGGTTTTGGGACTTCAGTGCATTGTCATAATTGGAAGATTATGTTGCAAAGATCTCAAGGAAGAAAAAATTACACAGGCATTATCATTATGCAGAGGCGAGGCAGGAGAGTCACTGAGCAGCATCACCATGGCATTTACTCTGTGCTAGTAGGACACTAAAAATATTGCCTCTGTAAAAGGGGACAGAACGTCCTTAAGCAAGTGTACTAGTGGGCGATTCGATGTAGCTTCCCTGACAAGTGAAATCAGAGGATTTGGCTGTTGGAAAAAATTAAAGGATGTTTCTTCGTTCAGAAAACAAATTTTTCTCCAAATCACTTGCCAGCTCATTAACAGGAGCTTGATGTGATTTTCTGCAAATGTGTCCTTAACCTCTACTTTCGTAGGTGCATCCTTCAGAAGGGATTTATTCCTGCTCACTATCATGGGCTGGCAAAAGTATGCAACAAGGAAATGTAAAAAATCAGTTGGCTCCAAACTGGGGAAGAAAACTTAAGGATTCTTTCATCCCAAACTACTTCCTGAAAACTCTGTAAAAGCAAATATCTTTGGCCAGCATTCCGTGGCATGGATTATGATGCAGGAATCCTTCTGTTTGTCTCTTAACACATGACAGAATCACTTTTACTTAAGGCCAAGCCCATCATATGCACTTGGCCTACCAATCCCTGACAGACCAGAGCTACGTTAACACTCTAATGATATACAACAACTTGGGCTGGCTCAGCAAAGTCAGTGCTTGGGAGCCAAATGAAGCTGTGTAGTTATCTGGTCCTATTTCCTAGCAGGGCAGCTCTGCACTACAGCAGATGGCCCCTCAATGTTGAGAGGATATGAATCACAGAATTACCAGGCTGGGAGGGACCTCAAGGATCATCTGGTGCAACTCTTGGCAAAGCATGACCTAGACTAGATGCCCCAGCACACTGTCCAATGAATGTCGAGAGTCTCCAATACTGGGGAGTCTACCACTTCCCTGAGGAGGTTATTCCAATGGCCGATTGTTCTCATTGTGAAAAATTTTCCTCTGCTGTACAACTGGAATCTCCCTTGGGAGTAACTTGTACCCACTGGCCCTCATCTTTTCCATGTGACTCCCTGTAAAAAGGAAGTCTCCATCTTCTTTATAGCCACCCTTTAAATACTGAAAAATAAAGTCTTCCCTAAGCTTCCCTTCTCAAGGCTTCTCTCACGCGGCAGGTTTTCCAGTCCTTTGGTCATCTTTATAGCACTTCTCTGGGTAACACGTGCTTCAATCTAAACTTAATTTGTGGATCTTTAACCTCACCTTCATTCTCCTTCAAATCAAACCAGGTACCACACTAGCAAAGGTCGGTGCTGACATTTTAGCAAACACTCATTGATGCATCCATTTATTCCAAAACAATCTCCTGGGGACATGAGAAGCACTGATACCAACTTGAGTAGCACCTGCATGGGTGGAGGCCTACAGCATGCTAGACGGTCAGACTCCACTTCCTGCCCTAACACATTCCCTGAGAGTTCTTGAGGTAGCCCAAGCCCAAACAACATCAGCCTTCACGCCACTGCCCTCTTCTCAGTGTGATTCAGCCTGTGGTACTCCCTACCCAGTTACCAGAGAGGTGAGACTCGCAGCCAGGGATTTCAGCTGCTCCTCAAAGCCACACTGGGGTGGTTTAAAAACTGGACCACAAACAACCCCTGGGGCTCAAGAAAAATAGCCAGTGAGACTTTCTACATAGACTTGGTATTCCCTGAAAGCTCAGAGGAGGAGGGAGGCAAGCCCAAATGAAAACTGAAACTAGCTAAACCAGGCAATGCCTTACTTGCACCACAGGCTACTGGGAGGATGAGATATTATGTATTCTCTTATACAGCATCTGTAATAACCAAACCTGGCAGGTTAGGACAACACTCAATGGCTATGCTAAGGGGAAAAAAATGCAAACAAGACCTGTTTTAAGTTCACTGTGTACAAATGAAATAAATATAAGACTTTGGAAATGAAAGCCTACTACTACTACAAAGAGCAAAGTACTGCTGAAGGGCTTCTGTGATGCCAGGAAATGCAGAGGCCCAAAGAGGGAGTTGTGCAGAGGTGACTTCCCTTGCAGAGTTTGGGGGGGGAGACCTGACAGCACCATGTTACCTGATTCAGGTGGTATCTCAGCAATGACAGTTTAACAAACTCAAAATACAGGGGCTTTAGGACACTCAAGAGGAAGTGGCGAGTTTGAATTTAAGAGTACAATCTTTAACAGAAAGAAAGGAAACAAAAGAGGGGTGCTTTTAATAATTTTATGACTCAGACTGTTAATTTAAACACCACTAAGGACTGAGTTATAATGCAAGAGGCCAATCCAACCTAATAGGTGGCTTCCTACCTGAAAAAAATAAAATCCATAAGAAAATTATCGTACAAGTGGGTTTCTGCCTCAGCTTCCACAGGCTTGGAAGAAATAGGCAATATTTCTGAGAGTGGAGTAGGTGGGTGCAGAATTATATTCAAAGCACTACAGTATTCAGCTGCAGATGACTGTGACTCAAAAGTTTCAGGGCATTTAAGAACTGCAGAATATTGACGATATTTTTGTTACCTCACAATTTTTTCATTTTCTACCTTTTTAAAATTTAGCCTGAAGGGGTTAACAGCAATTCTGCAAAAAGCTGTCAAGGTCAGATATTGGGAACAGCAGTTCTACTATAGAACAGCATTAATCAGCAGATGCTGCAAAAGAAAAACAGTGCAGGTCTGGAAATGAAAGCAAGTTCTGCAGTGCAGCAGTGCCTGAGAGATACTACAAGCAGCATTTCTGCTGAAAGTGTGAGTGGTGAAATCAGCACAGAAGGATGCAGCTGAGATGCAAGCCTGAATGTCGGCAGAGTACATCACCAGGAAACAGGAACCTTCTAGTCACAAACCTACTGTGCCATTTTATTCTTTCAGCTTTTCAGAGGCTGGCAGTGCTTTAAATGGGCGGCCAAGCTACTATAAGTGGTGTATTTACAGCATACTGCAAGGCATACCCTCAGTGATAAATGTACTCTGTAAAGAGGATCATTAACACCCAGCCTACTAGGAGCTGCCACTATTCAGGACCTTGAGTTAAGTAGGGGAGAAAACACTGATTTGATCAGATTTTGTTAAGAACTCTCTTATATACAGGTTCAGCTGAACACTCTATAATGAATATTGTGGTTTTAAAGAGGAGGCTAGCTGATGTTATAGATTGAATTTGCTTAGCTCTCATTTCATCCAAAGTACCCGAAGACTTTAGGGAATAAATTACCACTATCTGCAGTACAGCTGCAATATCTGCATGGCACACCACAATAAAACCCACAGTGTGAATGGTTTAAATGTGACCTGTCCAGATGTGAGAGAGAGGCCGGGGGTGGAACGACTCAGTGCTTTATCACTGTTGCTAACCCTTGGAACAACGGCAGTATGTGCACAGACTGTCCTTACTGCAGAAGAGCTTTAACTATTTGAAAACAAAAAAAAGCCCTATAAAGCTATCTGCCTGCAGTAGGGAAAGGGAAGCCATTACAGATACCCTTCTATCACATTTTAGATTTTGCAGCAGTAAAAGAAAACCCACAATAAAAAATATCCATGATTTGGAATGAAACAGAAGCATGTGTAAGTTTGTACCAATTATGACTGCAATCAATTATATTTCAGATGAAAAAGCTTTTGTTTCCATACAAAATAAAAAAAAAAAAAAAAAAAAAATATGTCTGTGGCTCTTATTCAGGTGCTGTGAAACCCAAAAGATGAGTACCAGATCTCAAGACTCTGGTGGCTGTTTGCAGCCAAAAACTACAGCAAGAGTCACCAAGTCTGCCTTTTGACTAGAATGTAAAGTGTGTGATGCCACTTCACAAACACAAAAATGTGGGATTTTAAAGCATTATCTATATTGCCTAAACAGATATAACCTTGTGGCACAGAAAAGCACAGCCAGATGGCATGGCCACTTTGGAACTATAATACCTTTTTTTAGGATTTCAAATGAGACAAGGATTCAAAACCTGAAACTGTTCAAGCAGCTCTGCTTAGTATGCTAACTGTGCACCACTTAAATAATTCAAATTGGACTGCGCAATGCAGCGCCTTCTAAGCTGGGAAGTCAGCTGAGTGTTGTGCTCACTAGATTAGATAATTTGAGCATGGGAAGGGCATTGTACAGTGCAGTGAAAATTACCTTTTTCCCCAGGACACACTGGAAAGCAGCTACAGACTGAGCCGTAACCCTTGCAGGTACAGAGTCCCAGCCAGGCTCTCTTTAGTCAGTATTTTTTAAAAGAAAGTGTGTGTTACACTGGTATCAGAAAGCTTTCTAGAACATTTTCAGTAGTAGCTGAGGTAGCCTACCAGCAAGGTCAGCCCTGACTCAGCAAGGTAATGTACATTCAGTGACTGTTAAGAACAAGCTTAAATCCTGTGATTTCAAGACCTAGCAATTCACTTAAAGTCAGGCCTGTGATTACATATTTTAACAAACAACTGGGCCTTGGCACATAATCAAGTTTTACTAAATTCATGTAGCAGCATGCTCTCCTGATTAGAAAAGTCACTTTTGTAGATGTAAGTCATCTGGCACAAGTTAGTTCAGATCCACACCAGTAAAGTCACACTAGTATAACATTAAGGGAAAAATTATTCCAGGATGAAAGAATGATTTATTCACTGAACCTTATTTTGCAATAGGGAAAAGAACTAATGAAATCCATCCAATACCTTGACAGTTCTCACTTGCTGTCACAATCATGGAATAACTGGCATAAGCTAGATACCCTTTCTGTTCAATTCCCACTGCAACCAATGGCAAACTTCTCATTAGCTCCAATAGTAAAGATTTAAGGCAGAAATTGGCAAGTATATTTAAGTATAACCACATTTTCTTTAACAATACTGATGGAGTGCTCTGTTGAATAGGTTCAAGTCTACAATGACTGACGTGAAGTGTGTCTGAACACCTTTTATACATACACCTTCCCATTGAATTGCCAAAGAAATACGCTTCCAGCATTTATTGTTACTGCTGCTTCCCACACCCCTCAGATCTAACGAAATGCACTTGACGGAGGTTCAAAGGGTTTTTCATAAATTGCCCATGCTAATTGTAGCAGCTAGCACAGGCCTGTAGGAAAAAAAGTTCTCCTTTCAAATCTTCCACTCTAAATTGAAGAGCTCTTTTGAAGGTTTTTCAGCCTTGGAAATGCCTAGAGACTTTCACATTAGAGAACACTGATTACACAATGGAAGGGAGCAAATCTAGGTATGGCTCAAAGGCAGAGATGTGTGCATGTACAGTACTTCCTGAGCAGAAAGAGGTAAGTGCAGTTACCTTCAGCTTTTAATGCTGACTTTGCATGTCCTATGGCTTCCCATGGAGACGGAATATCTAGGAACACCGCGTCTGCAATGTTTGAGACACCAAACCCATTTTTGCATACATCTTGGTTGGTGACAGTGACGAGATGTTCCACCCCATGCTCTCGAAACTCCTCCCTGGCCTTCTCAGCCCTCTGTTGGTGGAACTCCACCGTGTACAGGTGCCCCGTGGGAGCCACTGTCCTGATGACAGCGTGTGAGAGGGATCCGCTGCCTGTACCTGGAAAAGACAAAACAACTCATGAAATATGCCTTTTGTCAGAGCTAAACATTAGAACACAGCTCTTCTCCATTAATACTCCTTGGAACACTTCCTCAAATCCAAATGAACAGAAACCACTGGTTAAACTACTCAAAGAGAAGAGTCCTTCCTTCACAAGGCAAGAGTGACTAAATGCCCTAGGAAACAGTCTTAAGGGTCCTCAAATCATTAATTAAAAATCTGGCAAACTCTGTCTTACCTCCCTAGGGTAGGAAACTAATGCCAAGGGTCAGCTCTAACAAATGCCACAAACAGAACACAAAGAAGTGCATGTGACAGGAAAAAGTCACGGAAATTACCCAGATTTCTTTTTCAAAGGCCAGGCTCTTCTAGGATGAAAAAAAGATGAAGGCAGATTTTAATGTCTTTCAAAACCTTATGCTTTATTAAAACAAAGAAGAGATGTTGGCAAGAGTTAGTGCTTGAAAATCCTATTGATATCTATGCAAACAAATGGTCTGCAGGATATGAAGTCTGTTTTACCCAGGGCTCTTGAGAGACACTGGCCATCCTTGACTCCCACTGAAATTATCCAAAACTAAGGTTTCCCTGCAGTCACAAAGACCAACCAACCTGCTTTTGCAGGTGACTTACATACATGCACAGCTACACAATCTTAACTTAGTCTAAAGAGAGCCATCACATACCTGAAACTGTACACAAGTACCATTACCATGTACAACCAGGGACCATTAAGACAGATTCTCTTCCTTGTTTTAGTTTGATAATTTAGGACACTTATTTTAAACGATCAATTGGCATATTAAATAGATGAATGACTAATAAAGAACACTTTCACTGCAGAGAACACCCATATACCAATTCACATTGCAAATTACTCACTGAAGTGGCATTTAACAGAATAACCCCTCAAGCTCAAAACTCCACAGCAGCCCCAAATTATCTGTGTTTATTGATTTATAATTCTGTACTTGGAACATATTCCTCCTGTAGAAAGAAAATCTATTTCTAGATATCTTCAGTGACTGTTCAGGCTAAATTTCAGCCTGAAGCAAGTTCTTTCACCTAACACAGATCTTCAAAAGCTTACAAAGGACAGAACCTGAAATAAAGCAGTGGTGGAGAAAGTTCAGAAATGAGTAGAAAGGAAATTAATTAGGGGACACAGTTCCCCTGCTTAATTGGAACAACACTTCCCACAACCATACAGGAAGTCAGCTTACTCACAGATCCAAGGCTCTTGCCACCTAGTCACATAAGGGGAGAATCATTGCCGTGGCACCATATTTAATCTGTCAGCACTGAAAGAATAGCTATTCAGACTGTAAACAGAGCTCAGGGCCCATGTTTGCCCCCGGATCAACCGCCTGCGCTGTGGAATCAGCACTGCTCCTCTGCTTCCCCCTGAGAGGGCTCTGACCCCAACAGGCAGGCTAGCAACCTCCCCCTGCTTTAATGGGGTAGATTAGGTGGGGAGGGAGGACTGACAGATTTTAGCACTAGCCTCAAAGAGGTCCAAAGGAAGAGAGAAACTGTGACACACACTTAACTTCAGGTGAAAATCCACTGATTTTCACAATTGAAAACCAATTTTCAATTGTGAATTTATGACAGTATTAAAATAAAGCAAACAAAAGGCAAAGACACTTACATGTGCACACATGAAAAACTATCTGGTCATAGCACCCATAGGCTCTGAAGGTCAACATGAACTTTTCCCTGGTCAGAAGGAGTAAGGGTAGCATGATAGCCATGTGGTTGTAAAGCCTCAAAGATACATGTGCATAACAAAGAAGTGACAGGGAAGTTTAGATTGGATATAAGAAGGAAATTCTTTCCTGTTAGGGTGGTGAGGCACTGGAATAGGTTGCCTGGGGAGGTTGTGAATGCTCCATCCCTGGCAGTGTTCAAGACCAGGTTGGACGAGGCCTTGGGTGATATGATTTAGCGTAAGGTGCCCCTGCCCACTGCAGGGGGGTTGGAACTAGATGATCTTAAGGTCCTTTCCAACCCTAACTATTCTATGATTCTATTATTCTATGACATTTAATTGATTTTGTGGTAGTGGGTTTTTTTCCTTTTTAATGACAAGAGCAGGGAACTATTTTTCACAGGATGCTAAAATGACTAAACTTCTGCCCTTATATTTCATGCCAGAAGGCAGGACTGCACAACTGAGAACTTTTGCAAACTGACAGAATTTCATTATTTTACGTCTCAAGTGAGTTATACGGCACACTTTCTGTATCTTTCTCTGCTAATCTAAAAGAGCGAACAGAAGGCCTGTCAGCACAGCTGGGCTGTAAGCAGATGAGAGAGGAAGCTTGTGCATGTATCCAGTTCCCTTGTTCATATTCTTCTACATTTTTAATCACTTTCCTTTTAAATCTGCTGTTAAAAACACCACAGAAGATACTGTTTGTCTCCTTCCTAGGGAAACTCATTAAGATCTTTTGGCTTCTTTTCTTTTCTCTCCATGCCAAACCCTGAAATTTCCAGGATGTTGGAAGTCATCATCACTTGCATGCATATTACAGAGCTTTTGTTAAAACAAGGTTGCCAGGAACTGTTCATTGTTGACTGGCTACCGCAAACATGAGAATATGTATCATGTTTTAACATATCAAACTCTATCATAGGAACATCATTAATGAGAGTATTTCTGAAGATGATGCCTGCCTTCTCTGTGACAACTCTCAAAACTGCAGGAAACAAAGAACAAGATGGTTATGAATCACCCACCATTGTAAAATCTCTTCTTGAAGAGATTACAGGTTCTGAAGGCAGTCCTGTGCAATTATGATGACCCTCAACTCTGATATGTCTGACAGTTTGGGATGCTTGATGCAACTTATTAAGAATATGAGAGTCTGGCAGTAGAAAGGGAAATTTATGTTTATATTCACCTTCTCCCATGCAAATCTGCAACATTTAACATCTGAGTTCTCCCACCACCTTCTCAATTCCCTTTCGATCTCTCTACTTACTTTAAAATCATTACTGAAAAAAAGTAGTATTCAGCAAAATGGTTCTAGTCAGATTCAAGTTTCATTGGGAAATTAAGGGTATCCTTAGCATGATATAAAATCAGTCAAGAAAGCAGGAAAACGCAAGGAGTAATGCTACTAAGCCTGAAATATTGTAGCTGAATTACCTGCATAAAAACGAACCAAAAACCTGAATGCTCAAAAATTAACTTTTTCCATCAAAAGAGGCAAGTTAAGAATTGGATGGACTTCAACAGATTTTCATTCTCATATAGGTGCACTGAAATGCCTATCTTCCCTATTTGACCTATAAAGTGGAAGGCAAGAAACTTTTAGAAACAAATAGATTGTAATTTTTGCACCAGAATGCTTGCCTTCCTGACAGCCTCCACTATAGTCTAAGAAACTGTTTGCTCTCTACCACAGCACAATGCCTATTTAACAACAGTGTATTAATCATGAATGGACTCTATAAAAGAGAGGTAAAATAACGATAACTCAAACTGCGCTGAAGACATTCCTAACACCACAGCTGCCATTTTAGAGCTCACTTAGATGAGCACTTAGGACACTTGCTAATGCCTCGGGGAAACATGATGCTCTTAGACATTGACTGTTCTATGATCCTAAATGTCTTAGTCAAAAAGCAGACTTCTGCATTGCAGGTATTTAATAACACGCCACAGGGTACCCACCATGCCATACTCAAAAGCTCAAAACCTGAGGAGTAGGCACTGTGTAGGGGATCAGCACGTAGACTGGGAAAGTGGTCCATCCCAGTCCAAAGGCAGGAATTAAGATCCTGTGTGTTAAAACCATGTAAGTCAGGCGGCTCACGGCCTACAGACTGATGTAGTATCCTTCCCTTTTTGGTGGGCTCAAGGGCATTCTATTCTTCTCTGATACATTTAAGCTCAGGAAAAGGTTTCTGCCCTCTCCCAGGGCAAAGAAAACACTGTACTTTTAGAAGGGTATCAATCCTAACAAGTGGACAACTAGATGGAACACTCTAGCTCAGCACCTACTGATACTTCCTTCAGATTTGTAGACAAGAAAGTATTGATCAGATGCACGCCTCAATCATTCCCCTGACCTCAAACAGACCTGTTCTTCTCACTCTCTGCTTAATTCAAGTGACAGGTTTCCACAGAGAAGCCTCCACACACATCACCTATCTTGAGATGATGTCTACATCAAGATCATTTCTTGCCTTTTCAAAGCTGCAGTGGACAACATCTGAGCTGTTAAAAAATAACGTGCTATTTCAGAACAGTACAGATACAAATCAGAACACTGTCCAGAGAAATGTATTACCACAGCATCTAGCATAGCACTTGACTGATAACTGACTAAGAACCTACATTTTTACACTGTTTTCTGTTTATTATTCCATCTCATTTTCTTACTGCAAAGGATATTTGTCTAACTTCCTGGAATCTGATCCAAGCTATAAACCTAAGTGACCCAATTCTGTGTTCTACTGCACTTCCTTATTGCAGGCTATCACCTGGCTTGTCTTCCCATAAAAATTTCTCATAATAGGTGCTTCTTTCTAAAAAAAGAATTACAAATAGTGATTTTGAACATATAGATGTTTACAGCTGTATATATGCAAAAGGATTTGGGAATAAAGCAAAAGAAGCTCTTCTGCTTTAAGCAAAAACCAAGAACATTGGTTCTTATTGCTTGGAAATAGGAAAAGTGAAATTTAATACCAGGTCTCTACAGTATCTAATAACATTTTTAACAGAACTGAAGTTTCTGCTCTAAAATTTGGCTACCAAAATTATTATAAAATGAGTAAATACAAAACAATGACAGTGTGGCTGTATTTGTCTCCTACCTACACCACTTAGACCTAGCAAATAGTAAGACAGGTCATGAGTCAGCTATGAGAACGAAAGGAGCCTCAAAACCTAAAGAAAATTATTCTTTAGACAGAGCTAGCAATTCCACAGCTACCATGTGTCAAGAAACACTGAAGAGAGGAAGACTGGTCACTGTACATGGCAAGTCTGTGTTAACTGGAGAATCATTAATGATTTTTTAAAAATATATGAAAAGATATTAAGCACCTGATGGAAACTAACCCAAATATCTTACTGTGAAAATAGTCAAGGGCACAAATCACAGTGGCAGAGGTAAGACAGGGCAAGAGCAGGGACAGAGAGTAGGAGGAGGAAAGGGAGGGAAAGAGTTTTAAGAAAATGAGCTGGCAACTGACAAACGAAACAGTAAATCAAGAAGCCTCCTTTACAGAACATTAGCTCTTTCTGCTACTATTTGTTGTGGACACCATGCTAAACTAGGCATTTCAGGCAGCACACTGGAGGTCAGAGAGTGCTGCTGCTCACTGACCACACTGAGTATTTGGGGGAAGAATAGCAGTGAAGTTTTCAAGACTGACACTGCCTACAAAAGGAATGAGAATGTGAAGACTGAATTTTTCCTTAGAGATTCAAGAGTCTGAGTTCCTTAGAGAGGGATCTCCAGGATACAGGGGAGGACCTAAAAAAAGCCAGGAGGATTAGCCAGGTTAATAAATGGTTACAAGGGTGGTGTCATAGTCAGGGGTTTGGGTGTCTTGAACACAGGACCCAAGTTTGTAGGCCAGGTCTACTGGGGGTTGATGGAGCTGCTGGAGCAGCGGTTTTGGTAGGAGGCTTGCCAGACTGGTCAAGGAGGCTTTAAACTAGATGTGTTGTGGGAGGGGGACATCATTCCATCCCAAAACACCCATTCAGTTGCCAGCACCTATAATAAATGCTTGGAGCAATGTAGAGATATTCCAGACACTCCAGTCAATGAGCCAGCTTCATTTGGAGCTTGTCTCAGATGCCTCTATACAAACGCCCGTAGTATGGGGAACAAACAAGAGGAGTTAGAGATGTGTGCACATCTACAGGGCTATGATATAATAGTCATCACAGAAACATGGTGGGATGGCTCCTATGACTGGAGTGTTGGAATGGAAGGTTACAGGCTTTTTAGAAAAGACAGGCCCGGCAGGCAGGGAGGGGGAGTTGCCCTTTATGTTAGGGATAGGCTGGAGAGTATGGAACTCTGTTTGGGGACAGGTGAGCAGTTAACAGAGAGTTTGTGGGTGAGGGTTAAAGGGAGAACAGCGATGGGAGACATTACTGTGGGGATCTGTTACAGACCGACAGGTCAAGAAGAACCTACGGATGAAGCACTCCATAGACAGATAGGAAAAGCCTCACGCTCACAGGCCCTTGTTCTGATGGGGGACTTCAACCACCCTGATATCTGTTGGAGGGACAGTACGGCTCGGCACAAGCAATCCAGGAGGTTCCTCGATTGTGTGGAAGACAACTTCCTTCTGCAAGTAATAGAGGAGCCGACAAGGAGAGGTGCCATGCTTGACCTCGTGCTCACCAACAGGGAAGGGCTCGTTGGAAATGTGATGCTCCAGGGCAGCCTTGAATGCAGCGATCATGAGATGGTTGAATTCGAGATCCTCAGGACAGTAAGAAGAGCGTGCAGCAAGCTCACTGCCCTGGACTTCAAGAGAGCAGACTTTGGCCTCTTAAGGAACCTGCCTAGTAAGGTTCCATGGAATAGAGCCCTAGAGGGCAGAGCGGCCCAAGACTGTTGGTTGATATTCAAGGATCACCTGCTCCAAGCTCAGGAGTTTTGCATCCCAACCAGAAGGAAGTGCAGCAGGAGGGCCAGGAGACCTCCTTGGATGGATAAGGAGCTGCTGAGGAAAATTCAATTGAAAAAAGAGGCTTACAAAAAGTGGAAGCAAGGACAGGCGGCCTGGGAAGAATACAGGGATGTTGTCCGGGAAAGCTAAGGACCAGGTTAGGAAAGCTAAGGCCCAGCTAGAATTGAACTTGGCTAGGGATGTTAAGGATAACAGGAAGGGATTATACAGGTATGTAGCAAATAAAAGACAGACTAGGGACATCGTAGGTCCCCTCTAGAAGCTCTTGGGAGAACTGGCTACACAGGATTTGGAGAAGGCTGAGGTTCTGAATGACTTCTTTGCCTCAGTCTTCACTGGCAAAGGCTCTGACCACACCACCCAAGTCTTGGAAGGCAGACGCAGGGACTGTGAGAATGAAGACCTTGCGCCCACTGTAGGAGAAGAACTGGTTTGAAACCATCTTAAGAACCTGAATGTGCACATGTCCATGAAATCCATCTGCTGGTCCTGAAGGAGCTGGCGGATGAAGTTGCTAAGCCACTGGCCATCATATTTGAGAAATCATGGCAGTCAGGTGAAGTTCCCGATGACTGGAAAAAGGGAAATATAACCCCCATTTTCAAGAAGGGGAAAATGGATGACCCGGGGAATTACAGAGCAGTCAGTCTCACCTCTGTGCCTGGCAAAATCTTGGAGCACATTCTCCTGGAAGGCATGCTAAGGCACATGAAAAACAACAAGGTGCTTGGTGACAGCCCGCATGGCTTCACTAAGGGGAAATCCTGCCGGACCAATTTGGTGGCCTTCTATGATGGAGCTACAGAACTGATGGACAGGGGTAGAGCAGTTAATGTCATCTACCTGGACTTGTGCAAAGTGTTCAACACTGTCCCACACGACATCCTTGTCTCTAAATTGGAGAGACATCAATTTGATGGATGGACCACTCGGTGGATAAAGAACTGGCTGGATGGCTGCACGCAAAGAGTTGTGGTCAATGGCTCAATGTTTTCCAGCTGGAGACCAGTAACGAGTGGTGTCCCTCAGGGATCGGTGTTGGGACCGGTCTTGTTCAACATCTTTGTTGATGACATGGACAGTGGGATTGAGTGCGCCCTCAGCAAGTCTGCCGATGACACCAAGCTGTGTGGTTCGGTTGATATGCTGGCGGGAAGGAATGCCATCCAGAGGGACCCTGACACGCTTGTGAGGTGAGCTGATGCCAAGCTCATGAAGGTTAACCATGCCAAGTGCAAGGTCCTACACCTGGGTCAGAGCAACCCCAGGCACAGCTACAGGTTGGGCAGAGAAGAGATTCAGAGCAGCCCTGCGGAGAAGGACTTGGAGGTGTTGGTTGATGAGAAAAGGAACATGAGCCAGCTTCAGTGTGCGCTTGCAGCCCAGAAAGCCAACCGTATCCTGGGCTGCATCAAAAGGAGCATGACCAGCAGGTGGAAGGAGGTGATCCTGCCCCTCTACTCTGCTCTTGTGAGACCTCACCTGGAGTATTGTGTGTAGTTCTGGTGTCCTCAACATAAAAAGGACATGGAACTGTTGGAACAAGTGCAGAGAAGGGCCACGAGGATGATCAGGGAACTGGAGCACCTCCCATATGAAGACAGGCTGAGAAAGTTGGGGCTGTTCAGTCTGGAGAAGAGAAGGCTGCGTGGAGACCTCATAGCAGCCTTCCAGTATCTGAAGGGGGCCTACAGGGATGCTGTGGAGGGACTCTTCATTAGGGACTGTAGTGACAAGACAAGGGGTAACGGGTTCAAACTTAAACAGGGGAAGTTTAGATTGGATATAAGAAGGAAATTCCTTCCTGTTAGGGGGGTGGAATGGGTTGCCCAGGGAAGTTGTGAATGCTCCATCCCTGGCAGTGTTCAAGGCCAGGTTGGACAAAACCTTGGGTGAGATGGTTTAGTGTGAAATGTCCCTGCCCACAGCAGGGGGGCTGGAACTAGATGATCTTAAGGTCCTTCCAACCCTAACTATTCTATGATTCTATGATCTCTCATTGTCCTTCAATCTTCCACAGAACAAACATAATACTGTTAAGTTCAGAGCTGCATAACAAATGCGCTTCGTGGGCAAGTGAAATGACAAGATGAAAGTGAGTCCAGACAGTCTGGAAACAAATGCTTTAGGGCATGACCAGCATTCTCCATCAGATGCATGTGAGCTGCAAGTCTGAATACATTGGAGTGATGCCTCATGTGGCCGCAGTTGGTTTGGTTCAGTTCTTTGGCACATGAAGAGAATACTCTGCTCTCTGATATTTGTACTAATGAGGCCTTTCTTATACTTCAAAAGGTACTATACAGGAATCGGGTTTTCACTCTAACCTGAACAGCTGCTAGGAAGTAGATAAGAGACATCATAAAACATTGACTTAATTAGTATGAACATGTTCCAAAATCAAATTAATACTTACAAACTGTACTTTACACTAGAGTTGCAAAGAGTTTACATATACATATATCACAAAAATTTTAAAGATGTGAGCAATATTTGTCAAAAAGTCTATAAGCACTTCAGAAGACTCATAAGCACACACGTGACTTGCTAAGGCTTCACAATAAACTATTAATCATTTATTAAGTATCCATTAATCATTAAGTCCTCATTAATTTTTTATGAACGTGCTCTTAACAAAATCTATACCCAGGCTGAGTCTGAAAATCTCATAATTGTTTCTGAGAAGCTCTAGTGTAAGGCTGGCTGGCAGCTCTCATTACTCCTCCACAGAAAAACCATGAGGACCCAGAATACTGTTCTCAGTCTTCAGAAACCCAGTCTGTGGGCTCAGAAACCCACTGTTGTGTGGCAATGAGCAGGGTTTAGCAATTTTTAATTTGGGATTTAGCTGAAGGGAAACAAAAAAATCCAATTAACATTTTTTGCTCATGTGAGTCTGATTTTGCTGAATGCTGAAGGATCACTGGGATGGTGGTTAGAATACTTTTGACTAAATTACATTTTGCCTAAATACTATGCTCCATTGAAGCCAGAATATTTCTAAGATTTATCAGATTAAATAAAGTTTCACAGTGCTGTATTGCATTCCCCAGGTAATTCTGAGGGCTAGCATAGACACTTGTTTAGGTCTCACCAGGGAGAGAAGACAGCAAAAAAGCCTTGATACATAGGCACTGGAAGGAAAAATCTAGAAAAAAAAAGGTTCCACACACTTCTGTTTGGAAATAATATCTGAGAGGTTCCATTCTGGTCCAAATGTAGAATAAAAGGATTAGTTTTGGAGAGTGCAACACAAAAGATTCATCTTATTCCTTTATCTAGACAGTGGATGCACGTGCAATGAACACAAATGGGATCGGAGTTACCTGATGAGAATTAAAGGTTCTTGATACCAGGCCACCCACAGCAGGTATTTTAGGAGTTATCTCAATTATTCTTTAATTCTAGAAAGATCAGGTTGTTAAAGACTGCGTCAGAGTGGGAAATTCCGTAGTCCAGGGACCAATGATTTCAAGAGATGTTAGCTCCAGCAATCATCCTAATAGTCTTTAAATCTCAACGTACCTTTATAAATTAGAAATTGGCAGAAGGCAGAAAAAGGATCATATTCCTACACCTCTGTCACGAAACTTCAGGCAGATGCTGAGTTCCCTTATAGCCTCAATAGAGTCAGCTTGCATCATTTTTAATTATGCATGCACTGCTGACAAGCTTGCTCTTTAGGTATTTATTAAAGAGGATTAAAAATAGTAAAACCTGTATTAATATGTTTGTATCTTTTATGACAAATTATGAGTAATCAATTAAAAATGCATAATTCAAGTGATATAAAATTGAGCCTTCTGGTTATTCTACTGAATTTTTATTATCACACACAAAAGATCATTTATACTCATATACAACATGACACAGAAGGTACTTCATCTTATTTTCTCAGTCTTCATATAGTTGTGGAGACTAATCCACCATTCTGCCTGCTTACACTGGGCAAATGCCATGGTCTAATTAATAAGACCAAAGAGCCTGGCCTCTTTACAGTGCCTGCTTTTCTAGTCTGATCAGCAACTACGTACAAAAGTTCAATTTCAAATAATAAAAAAGACAGACCTCCATGCTAATTAATGCTCAAAATACATCTAAACGCAGCACCAGCAAGAAGCAGACTCAAATGTCATTACTAGACCAGATTTCCTGTCTTGTTTCTACTAATCGCCATTGGGCTGTTTCTGTCTAGGCCACACAAGGTTAATCTAGAACTAATTATTTTGAATCAGTAAAAACTGTCTAATTTAGGATGGCACCAAAATAGGTTACATCATCAAACTGGAGGCTCCAGTTGTCAGGATCTATAAAATTTTTCATTTGAATCACCTCTTTTGGTCAGTTGCAAGCAAATTTGCAGTAAGATCTCTTGCATTAACAGGTGAATTTGATGCAATACTCTTTCTTTCTGACCAGTAAAACTTTCAAGCAATGCAAGCACAGCTATAGCAATAAAACTGTTCACTTTTCCTGGAAAGCTGAAGTTACAATACTTTGACTGCACAGGCATTAAAATAAACCTGGAGACAGGTTCCCATTAGCCAGAAGGACAGCTTATGGCTATGAATTTTGACTCACAACATCTTTGGGAATCTGGATAGGTTACCTCATCAAGTGTTTCCATTCCTTAGATATTTAGATAAATGAACTTTTAAACATTTTACCACCTCTAGGTACTTTTGACGTTACTGAAAACATTTTATGTGCAGGTCTGTACATCAACACCCACCTATTCCAAGCAAGGCAGGACATAACAATTCAAATCTCCCACACTTTGACTAATTTGCTGAGTTTATTTTTCCCATCTTGTCTAAACACAGCAAGGAGGGGAAGAGCTGAAGAAATGCCCAATGAACAACAGGGCTACTTCCCAAAACTAAAAATTCCTGACCATCCTACAAACCAAACTATAAACTCAAAGGACCCAAACATTTTAGCAGTTACAGAGGCTCTGCCTGTGGCTTTGCCTGTTTCAAGTGCTGCTATACAGCCACCAGCTCCGTATACCACCTGTTCCTTAATGGGTGCAACTGGATGTAAAGCAGCATTTCATCATGTTGGAAAGTGGTCATTACGCCTCAAAGGCTGCCCAAAATTATGCTTGGGTGGGAACAGAAAATGTTAAATGTGAGAAAATACAGCACAATCCTGTCATGCTGATCTATGCTTGCAATATCTATGCTTGAGAGGGAAGTGTGTGGAACTGCTTCAAAGGAAACAGAAAAAAAAACCAAGGACAATCTACCCCAGTTCATATTTTTCCAAACTGATGGACTCGAATCAAGCAAGCCTCATACTGCTTGCAGCAATAATGTCATGAAGGTACTATTATAAACTGTATTTAAGCAGCAAAATAACTATTAATATAAAATTCCACTCCTTACTTGCAAATTAAGCAAAATCAGCGAAGTTGTAATAAATTAAACCAAGTTTAGAAACAAAACAGAGCCATGTGATAAACACATCATCCATTGTATTAAACAGCTACAGCGATTCTGTATGCAGTTCCACCGCTACAAATGGATCCCACTTTGGAACAGAAAGCTAAAATAGATGTACTTACATGGTATCACACTATATAAATATTCCATTTTATTTTCCTTATTAGTTCAACACCCTATCATCAGACTCTTTCACTGGGTTATTTCAACTATGTTCTCTGAAAGTGCAAATTTAAAGCCTGAATTTTATTCAAATCATGTGCTCAAAAATATTTTTAACTACTTAACAACTACAGTTTTAGAAAAGGTAAAGAAAAATGTTTATATATTTATTTTAAGAAGATGAATTAATCAAACACATACTCAGAGGTATACCCATACATGAGCCCAGCATACTGAGGTAACATCACTTGCTGAAGAAACAGCAGCACATGAGGAAACACATGCACTTGAAATAGAATACTCAGTGCGTAGGCTGTGAAAATTGTATCATGATTCAATAATTGTATCATAAAAAGAAGAGACTTTATGCAAAATGTAAAGATAAGCCTTTTCTTTTCATGAAAGTGTTGGTGTTACTTCTTAATAAAGGATTTCAACACATTAATTATTACCTGATTCGCATACTATGGAGCCTGGCTTCAGTTCTAACATCATGGTGATTATAGAGATGTCAGTGGAATACAGAATCTGCGTCCTGTGTGGAAGATTCATGGTCCACAGTTCTGGAGTTGGATGAAGAATAAACACCCATCCTCCTTTACTGCAGGTTACTTTGGAACCATACTTCTTGCCTATGAGGTCTGTGGAATGCCTGATGACCCCATACTTAGTCTGAGTTACAGTGCCATGTTGGACTTTCACAGGAAACATGGATTCATGGCCCAAGAACACAATAGCTGTGTCACCGTCCTTTATTGTATCTCCATATTCAGCAAAACTCATTGTGACAGTCTTGTAGCTTGCTGATAGTTGTCACCTAGAAGAGAATAAATATGTCAAGAGAGTTCTGAGGCATCATGATGGAGACATAAACTGAAGTAATTTCATTTACCCCAATACCAAACAAAAACACACTGTGCAAATATGTTAGCAAGAGAACCCCACAAAGTTCAGGAACCTCCTCCCACTGCACTCTTGATCTAATTAAAATCAATTGAAAGGTCCCACAGATTTGAATATAACCAGTATTTTTCCCATTTTATAGCAAATTTTAAAGAAAATTTAGAAAATACATTACAATTTACTCAGCCTGCTCCACAATACTGAGAAACCTGCAAGTTGCTAAAATGTCAGGACTGTTCAATTCCACTTCACAAGCTCTCAAGAGTCTAAGATCAGTAACCCTCAGAGTTGTAACTCTTAGTTATACCACAGGCTCTTAAGTGGTAAATTTTATTTCCATCTGCTGGCTTTACCATGGTGGTTTACAACACAAGACAATTGTTATTTGCCTGGGTATAAATCCAGTAACAAAAGTTTATTTGAAAGTTTTCCAAATGAAGATTTAGAGATAGGATAAACATAGTATATGCATTAATTTATGCATATATATAACTAACTACAAGGATAAAAGAATATTGTGGCCTTTAATTTGCCATCAGGGGCATAAAGCAATTGTCTGGGAAATGATCTGTGCTGCAACTAAACTTAGACAACCATCTGCAAGGTAATACAAACAGTTGTATTATTTTAGCTCCATGGTATTGAAGTTGTTTAGAGAATTACAATTAAATTTTGGTTTTGAGAAAATCTAAACATTAGAAGGCACATTACAGTGAAACTTGATGCTGCCTTTCAGATAAGGCAGCTATCTAAACTGAAGGTTGATCAGTTCATGGGAGGAATAGTTTCATGAAGTAATGGTCATTCCAAAGTTTTCTAACATCAAACCCTAAGACAGAAGGCTTTGAAAGTCAGATTTCTCAGACTTCTGGTACTTTCTTCCATGACAGAATTAAAAGCAGTGTTACTTTTAGCTTCAGAAAAATGATTTGATTCCACCACTTCTGTACTGCAGGCATGACAGCCTGCTCTGACTTCACTGTTTTAATGAAAAGCTTTTTGTTGTAAAATTCTAGCTTGTTTTTGTTGACTGAAACTCGGCATAGTTCAGTTTGCTGTTAAGCAGCTCGATTTATAACTTTTCCACTGCAGTCACTGAGACTGATAAACAGATGCGCTTGTGTCCAAAATTTCCAAAGTTTATGACATGCTTATTGCATAATGTATTCAGATGCCAAAGCAGAATAGGCCTGCCTGGACATATGGTGAAATAGTAAGAAAGGCATCCCATGAATTCAGAAATGTATATATACTGGACTTTGTGAGATAGTACAAATGCTTAACCAGATTTAATAGCTTGCACTGTCTAATTACATTCCTGTTTTAGACTTTCAGAAATGGCATTTGTAGCTCTCATTCTATATAGCATTAAAGCAATGTAGTTTTCAGCTCTCAGTAAGAATAGTACCATCTGAAAGGACTTTGATGGTAACCCATTTATTTCATGGTAGTTAGACTGTAGTTACACCCATGTGCAAAAGCAACATTCCTTCAGTATGTCAGGGGCATGGAGAAAATTATTCTCCCTTTGATTACACAGACTGACTTCCAGTTTCTTTGCCTTCCTTTGAGCCGCCAGACTTAGCACAGCTAAGTGTCACCACACTGCAGGCTGAGATCCAAGTGTGAGAAATCTCTCAGATCTCACCTGGCACATTATATTCATACATGGGGTAAATGCAGGGTCTTTGGTAGTTTTGTCTCCCCTATGCCAAGGGGCACAGTAATCTACGAACATTCATTTTCATGCATTTTTAATCATTTTCTGTTCCATACCACTACAGAGCCTCATACACTGTTCTTACATTTCTCTTCCCAAGCAGCATACAGATACCTTGGTACACAGTTACTTTTGCCACTAGTGCTGTGTGGAGTGGAAGGGAACACAAGGCAGTGCCTTGTGGCAAGGGCTTAAAGCTTTTCTATGGGCCATGACTGGAGCGACCTAAACTCAAATGACCCAAGCAATCTCTCAGCAGCCTCACGAATTAAACAACTAAAACGATTCTGTGTTCCCGTCAGCCAAAACCCAGATACACCTCTCTTGACCAGCTACCACGCAGTCCTGGCATGCTGCCTCTTCCCTCTCCGAGAAGCTTGGCTGCTTGACAGGGCAGCACAGGCAACCTCCCGAGGAGGATGAGGAGGCAGGCATAACCCGCTCACCGCGGGGCAGCACAGGGCGCCGGTAACACGCAGGCCGGTGGCCCACCCAGAGCGCTGCGGCTCCCGGGCTCTTCCTCCCTGCGGCCCCACAGCTGAGGGTCGTGAGGGTGGTAACGCAGCTCCCGCGCCCTGGGAGCACAGGAGCCGGTCCCAGCGGAGGCGGGCACGTAACGGCTGTGCCGGGGCAGTGTCAGGGTTGATGGATGTAATTCGGTATTTGCTGAGGGAGGATTAAAAGCACAGACAGGGCAGGGAAGGAAGAGAAAGGGAAAAAGCTCGCCGGCAGCGTCAGAGGAGGGATTAGCCTGGAAGAGAGCAGTATTAAGCCGTGACGGGGCAGAGCAGCGACTCCCTGGGCCGCCGCCGCCGCTCCTCGGGGCCTTGCGTCCCCCCCAGCAGCCACCAACTCTCCCCGTCCCCCAGAGCCGTTACCTTCTGGGACTAAGCCCCGCCAGCAGGCCCGGCCCGGCTCTTCTCACACGCGGTACCCGCCCCGCGCCTCCTTCCTCCCCGGTCGCAGCCTGCTGACGCTCCCGCCGCCTCCGCCCCGCCAGCCCTGCTTGCAGCCGGGCCGCTGCCGCCGCCCGTTCCCGGCGCTGTGAGCCCTAGGTCTCGCAGCCCGTTCAAGCCGCCCGGCCATCAGCCTTCCGTGCTGTTGGCCGCCGCTGCCCGACCTTGCCTCCCCTCCTTTCCGCGCTCCTTGCTGGGTCCCTGACAAAGGAGGACAGTCACCGGCAGCACTCCGGGGTGATCCTGCCTCGGGGGGGGGAAGCGTTCCCAGCGGCTGTGAGCACAGAGGGGCAGCCGCCCTCTCGGTGAAAGTTGAGGGGCTCAGTGGGCCATGATGCGCCCTGTTGGACCCAGCGGGAACTCACCCATCAAGCATGCCAGTGGGGGAGTCTTGAAGGCCAATACCAACAGGGGTAAAGCCCCTTCCCCAAGGAATGACTCTGCCTGTACTGCTGGTGAGCCTGGCCCTCACTTCCGGCACCCAGGCAGGCAACTCCCAGAAAGTTCTGCCACCCTACCCCATAGCAGCCTGCTTGGGGAAAGGCAACTTAAGGCTGCCAGAGTTCTTCATACAGGTTTCGTAAGGCTGTAGGAGAAACCACAGTGTGGGCTGAGAAGCAGCGGAACTGCTATCTAAAAACCAAATAACATGGTATTAACTCCTCTGTCATGTTGAGGACTGTAGTGATCTAAGAGACCTGTGTGCCCCTGTGGTATTGGGGATGTAGTCAGGATGAGCAAAGAAAGAGTATTGCCTCATCTGCTTGCAACAAGCCCAGGCTACCTGGCATGGGACGGATATGGGCATAGGAGAGAGCATGTGAATCACCCTGGACACGCAGCTAACATTCCCAGCTAATCAGATAACGCTCTGTATGGTGCTGTGTTCACCAGTAACTTGTAATGCGCAATAGTGGCAAAAAAGTCATCTGTCCACAATCAAGAAATCAGGAATGGAGAGCCGTTTAGATGACAATTTGTGATTTTTTTTTTTAGATGAATGTGAATCCATCAAGTATAAGGGGATTTTTGCCCATTACCTTCAGTGAGAACATATTTTTTGTTACGCTTTTGACCTGCCCATATCATAATTGCAGTAGTCTTTGTTATTTAGTTATGAAACTCTTCTCCATCTAATCTAAATATAATGTATGCAGTTTCAGAGGTTTCTTAAACTGCAAACTCCTACTCAGCTGTTTTTCTGACTGGCAATTATGGCTCTACTGTGTCTTTATATTTGCACCTACCTTGTTTTTTTCCTGTCATTTTTACTGTCATTGGTTATATATGTACCTTTCCCATGATGAACTGCTGTTCAGATCACTGTGGGTCTGAGTGTATGCAAGATCAAGACACTCAGCAACTCCTAGTTTCCACAGGCACTCAGCTCACTGGAAACGATCAGTACTTTTTCAACAGACTGCCTAAGCAGTGTAAAAAAATACACCAAGGATAATAACTAGGCAAATATATTTTAAGCAGCAAATGTAAATGGGAAGAGAAGTTTCAGTTCAGAAATTATGCAGATGCAGCTATAACCAATTTCTTTAATCTACTGACACAAGTGTTTAATTTTTCAATTGTCAGCTAGGAATTGGAAACAATTCAACTGTTTTAGTAAATAACTTTTTCTTGCTGTTTTCTAATGTGGTATATTCTTCTAGATTTTCAAGAAGATCCTAATTCTTCAGGTTCATCTTACGTTCATGGAAGTAATTTCAGAAGACACATTCAGTAGCTAACACCCATCTCTTGCAGTTGTGCACTACACAACATTTATAATTAAGCCTCTTAGGAAGTTAGCTGCATGGCCCATGATTAACTTCCCTTAATTCTTTATTGTTAAAGCTCAGTGCAGAGACCTCTGGAGTAATCACCCCTCCTTTCCATCCTGAGCTGCGGAACGGCAACGTGGTGTGTAAGTCAGCATGCACTACAATGTCATCCCAGCATGGAAGGTAAGTATTGGTGCCTTTATCACAGTCTAACAGGCCATACCGGCTTATCCAAAGAAAGTCTCAGCAGATGAGCGAGATAAAACGGTTGATCAGAGGCTGTTGACACATGGCACAGCATCTATAATTAAGTCACTAGGGAAGCTGGGATGGGATACTGTAAGAAAGGTAGGATCCAATTTACACACAGCTTTCATCAAATCTTAAAATGCTGTCTGAATAAAACCCAGTGAGGCAGAAGCCACTGCTGACTTACTGCAGGCCAGAAATTTGTCAAATAGTGGTGAGGAACATGAGGCAGAGGGTGCACTGTTTATTAAACACATAAATTTGGTAAATTTTGGTTGGTTTGCACTCTTTGTCTCTTTCCATGTCCTCTTGTTGGAAGTTTTGTGAAGAGGTGTCTGTGTCAGAACAGCACATTTATAATAACGACTGGTATTCCCTGTTCTACAGGACTGGGAGGGGAAGATCATGTCCAGTGAATAGAAATGGATTCTTGGATTTTGGCTCTTGAGGTGGCCTTGACTGAACGAATCTACAGAACAATTATGGTACATAACAGCTGATTGCTTCTCTGTGCGGCAGTAGATTATGAAATAAGACAAAATGAGCCTTCAGTACCTACCCTGATACGCTTTTTTTTTTAATGAAGAAAAACACTGCAAAAGTAGCGTGTAAGAAATGTTCTTGATTTTTTTTTTGTTGTTCTAAATTAAAAATTGAATCTGAGTGGTTTACATTAAAAAAAATATCCACAATCAAAACTATCTTTGCCACTGAGGTCATCCAGCAATATTACATTTAGCTTGAGGACTCTGGGTAGAATTTTACACTTACATTATTTGCAGTTTACACAATTGTGAAGCATGAGCATTGTGTGAAACTAAAAGTAAAACACAGAGGAAGATTTTGTGAGGTTAAAAAGTCAGAGGAGACCTAGAGAGAAGATCTGTTCTTTGATATGGGAGATAAAGAGACAGGACTTGCACAGATGCTGAGCCCTGGGCTTCTGCTGGAGATCTGTGTACTCAGCATCTTGGTCTATCAGGCCTGGAATAACGTGGAAATCTGGATGGCAGCCAAACACAGTGCATTTTCACTTGAAGCACTCTGGGTTTTATTTTGTAATTATTTCCTCTAGGTGTATGTTACTTTTTTTTTAATCCTTATCAGTTCTGTAAGTGCATGTGCGTCCAGTTGTTGAGGTAAGGGTAGTGGCTCTGGTGCCAAAAGAATTGTGGAGGGAAAGAGCTCCAACTGATGTCTCCTGATACTCAGAACTTGGGTCAAAGAAAGCAACTCTGCCACTCGGATCTGCATTCACCTGGGTAAGTACATGCTGTTTAGACAGGAGGATAAATGTGGGTTCTGCTGTGAGAACTACATGTCATAGGAAGATAAACTATTATGAAAAGGTGAAAGATCAAGATAGTCACACTGTTAGTGTATTTATTTCAGCAAATAATGGGATCCTCAATTGCATCTTATATTTGGGATAAACCCTGCTGATTCCTACAAATAGTCCAATGAAAGTCACTATTTTCACAGATTTCAGGTGGACTTTAGATGGGTCAAATCCCAACCTTCCTCCTTCCATCTTCAGCAGGAAAATCAGCTGCTCTCCAATAAAGATTAAGCTTTTTTTTTTTTTTGGCACATGACAAGAGCAGGAGACTCTCTGCTTTTCACAACCACTTTGAAAGGAGCCATTTCCTTCCAAATTAAACTGTAAGGTGAGCCCACAGACTCACAGGTGTTGGAGGCAAGGTGCAGGGCAAGCAGCAGGACCTTTCTCTACAGAATGAGGTGGCTGCTCTTGGGTGCCAGGGGGATTGAGAGACAGGCCTACAGCCAGCTTGGTGGCATAGGGACAGTACAGCCCTGCCACTATGAAGCCGTATTTTTATGCAGAGGTGTTATTACACCCGTTACTGAATCTTCAGCCAAGGTGTGAAGCCAGATTGGCAGCAGGCCACATGCCTGCACTGGTGTGCGGTGGCACCCCTGAGATGGGATCCCTGTGTGCATGTGCGTGTTCAGTGGGGCCGACGAGGCGCTGCTGCCGCCCCACTGCGGAGAGCGGCTCGCACGGGAGCCCCCAGCCCCACACCCAACGCCGCCCAGCTTCCCCTCCGGAGACAAGCAAAATGGCGGCAAGCGCGGGCCCAGCCAACGGCAAACACCCACCCCGCCTTACCGCGCCTGGCCAATGGAATGAATGGGCTATAAATAGCGGCCAATAGGGCGGCGGGTCGCGCTCTATATAAAAGAGGCACGGGAGCGGTGCGGCTCTCCACTCAGCTAGGGCAGCAGTGGGGAGCGGAGAGCTTGGAGGTACTTGCTGCGGAGCCCTAGGTAAGTCCTGGGGCAGCCGAGCCGTCTTGTAGCTTTAAAATAAGGTTTAGTTAAAAAAAACACGGTTTTTTAAATTATCTTTTTTTTGCTCCACTGTGTGGGGTGACCCGGTCCCGCTGAGGAAGGGGAGCGGGTGCGGCGAGGGGCAGCACAGGACAGGGACGCCCGGCTGGGGCGGGGGATGCGGCGCGGAGCTCCTGCGGGGTGGGGCGCAGGTGCTTACTTGGTTTGCCCTCAGCTGGAGCCGGCACCGTTCTAAAACGAGATTAACCCGGTATTTAGCAGGGTAGTTATATATGCTCGCCTCAGCCACGTCCCCTGAGGGAGCCGTCTGTTGTGTAATGGGGTCGTTGGATGCTTCCCACCACTCCGCTCCCAAGTAGGGAGCAGCCGGGGGCGCGGAGGGTGCCGGGTGCAGCGGATCTTTCTCTAGCCCAGCAGTGGCGGTTGGAGGCGCGGCCGCCTTCAGAGCGCATCACAGTGCCGCTCCGCTTACCTGCCGCCCGGCGCGTGGTCCTGGTGGGGCCGTGCTTTCACCCCCCCTAACCCGCGGCGTCCGGGCCGCTTCCTCTCCCCTCTTCCCGGAGCCGCCGGCGGGGCTGCCCCGAGCTGCCACGGCCGCTCCGCGCGACCTTGGGCGCGTCCGTTGACCCGGGCGGTGCCCGAGTCCGTGCCCTCGCGGAGGGGATGTTGGAGGACCGGGCAGAGCTGGGGGTGGTGAAGAACTTTTTCCGTTGCTCCTTTGTGGCTCTTGCTGAAGGTGGTGTGGCAGCAAAGGTGTGAAAGGCACGGGCGGAATGACAGCCAAGGTGACCTTGCCTGAGTGCCTGGCTTCCCCCGGGCGGTCCGGGGCCTGCCAAACCTCCGGTGATAGGCTTCCTCTTTTCTTCCCAGTGACTGCAGGTAGGGGCAGACATGCCTTTCTCAAACACCCACAACCTCCTGAAGCTGAACTACTCTGCCGATGATGAGTTCCCTGACCTGAAAGCTCACAACAATCACATGGCCAAGGTGCTCACCTTGGACCTGTACAAGAAGTTGAGGGATAAGCAGACTCCCAGTGGCTTTACGCTGGATGATGTTATCCAGACTGGGGTTGACAACCCAGGTAATGGCGGGGGGCCGTTAGAGCTGCATAATGATGATCTGTTCTCCCTCCATACTGGAAGTGCTTTTTGACAACGGCATCCAAAGCTCTTCAGTTACTAAGAGGCAAATCTTGTAAAGCACTGAAAGAAGGCTCTAAATGTGTGGCTGGTTAAAAGGGGCCATGTTCTGTCAAGCCATGTTGCTTGCTGTGCTCTGACATACTGATTTCCAGACACTTCAATTATGTAACTGCTCTGCTAAGTACTTTAAATCAGAAAAGAAAAAAAAACCCAAAACCAACCCAAATGCATTCTAGTTAGAACACAGTGGTGAAAAAAGAAAGTCAGCTTACCTGGCTGTTCTGGTCTGATTCTATTCCAAACTGGTTATGTGATGTTCTTTAGCACTTCTATGAAAAAAGGGGAACAGATGTGTTTATATGTTAACGTTACAGTATTTATTTTTACTCTAGCAATATCAAAATGGCCCAACTAAATAATCAGAGACTGCCTCCTGATGAGGAGTATCCGGACGTGAGAAGCCACAACAACCACATGGCTAAAGTTCTAACCCTGGATTTGTACAAGAAACTGAGAGACAGAGTCACACCCAGTGGCTTCACCCTGGATGATGTCATTCAGACTGGGGTTGATAATCCTGGTAAAATGCGTTGAGAATATTCTGTGTGAGCCAGCTGAAATAACTGGTGCTTTTGAATATGGTGACTTAAAACTAATTTTGTGGAGGTGGTGTTCATGAGCAGACTGCAGAAGTACAGCTCTGTAGCAGAAGAAACAAAAATTGAAGCATTCTTGCTTACAGCAAAGCATGATTGCTAAGACAAAAATTTCTGTCTGGTGTTCTGAATTAGCTAGTGAAACTGGATATGCTATGTGAAATTGTCCTAAACCAAGCTTGACAAATGAGTGTGGTTTAATGGCAACAGCTATGGGTTTCCATAGTACTGCATTTGACTGACTGGATTAAGTGTAAAATGTAGGATCTCTCCAAATGTTTTTATGTAAGGATGCATTTCTAAGTGACTAGACCTACCACTACAGAACTTGCCTGGTTAGTGCTATACTGGAGTACAGCCAAACATCACCTATACTTAGCTCTTCTGATTTTACTTCAGGCCATCCCTTCATAATGACAGTAGGATGTGTAGCTGGTGATGAAGAATCCTATGAGGTGTTTAAGGAACTTTTTGATCCAGTTATTGAAGACAGGCATGGTGGCTACAAACCAACTGATCAGCACAAGACGGACCTGAACGCTGATAATCTGCAGGTATAAACTTTTGATCGATTACTGATGCCTACTGGTCTGAGGACTGGGTAGAGTTGTTGGCAGCTGACTAAAATGATGGCTCAGGCTCTGTTCCCTGCTTTCACCCAGGACGTACCCACAGGCTGTGTGTCCAATGCAGTCAGACTTACGAGGTGGGTTCATGTGCTGCTGCCGTGTCAGTCATGCCAAACATGTTCAACATGTGCTTCCATGAACTGTGGGGCTGTAGTAGTCAGGCTTTAAACCACACAGTCCTTGGAGTCAAGGACTGTTATAAAACACCATCTGATTTTGGATTCTAAGTATCACATGGTGGTCTCATACTTCAGAATAGACATTGGTATGGCTACAAGTAAGAATTTTTGCCCATTTAATGGATTTCAAATGTTACTGTAGACTCTAGGAATCCCTAATGCTGTGTTGATTGGCTAGCTAGAGGTCAGTTTGAGATTAGGAGACTTTAGGTGACAGTAGTCAGTAACTCTAATTTGCAAGAGTAAACACCTAATTGAATGAGGGTTCAACTCATGTTGATGCCTCTAGGTTGCAGATCTGATAAGGTAACAGAAGCCCAGACTGTAGTCTGAAATGGATGTAAAATCTTCTAGCATGCTTCTATGAACTACTATTCTATGAACTATTCTACTTGGTATCTGTAGCCTTAGTCTCAGAACAAGTATTGTTAAACAGATAGTTGAGCTAATGCTGAAGACAGAAGGGTCCTGAAGTAAGACCCTTGCTTGCAGGGTAGTCAGTATCTCTGGTATAAGGTGCACGTTTAAATGCATGGCAGGAACATGTATTTTAGGGTAGGTACCTTGACAATAAGGTTGTATCACTGGCTTCCTAATCTTGTAGGGAGGTGATGATCTGGATCCAAATTATGTGCTAAGTTCCCGTGTCAGAACTGGTAGAAGCATCCGTGGATTCTGTCTTCCCCCGCACTGCAGTCGAGGAGAGAGGCGGGCTATTGAAAAGCTCTCCGTTGAAGGTAAAGTGAAAACTGGAGGCATCAGGGAATATTATGTCCTTTGTGTAAGAGATGTTCTTTGCAGTTTGAAAATGGAGGCAGTTGGCAAAAGCTGCCTCCCTCAAGATTTGGTGTGGACATGGAGCCTTCCCTGAAGAAGGCTTATTACATTGCAGCTGCCTTAGCATTGCTGTTTGTAGCTGAGAGTAAGAGCACATGTCAAAGGCAAGTTGTACTGCATTGAGTTGACCTTTGTTGATCTTGAAAGCTTTTTTTTCTATGTGTGTGGGGAAAGAGGTTGGTTCATCACGGCTCAAACCTGAAATATAACAGGTATGTAGCAACTTCAGGGATTGAGTCATGGTTGCAGTATATTGTGGCTGCTTTTAATTGACTTTCATTAACATTCAGTTTGCTTAGAGGTGTAGTCTTGCTCCAGATATGCAATTGGCTAGAGTAAGCCCTAGTTTTCAGTGGAACTCCTCAGCTGCAGGTTTTTTCTATTGCCTCCCAACTCCATTGAGAGGAAAGGATACACTCAAGGTGCAGTTCTGGAGACCAAGAGTGTTGTTGTTCCAGAACCTCTCAAGGGCAGGGTAACAGTCCTTGACTTAGAATAATGCTGTTTGTTGTATTCGTGACCTTGATTCTCATTGGAAGAAAGCATGTTACTTCTACTCTTAAGCAGCAGTAATGATCCTGTACGGTATGTAAGGGGGCAATGACTACTTGCTTAAGCCTGGAAGCTGCAGACAAATCATCTGATGCTGCCTTAAATTCTGTAATGCCACAAAGGCATTGGGATTGCAGATGAAAGCAAGGGAAAAACCAAACCCAGCAGATCAGACATTGCCTTTCTTTGTTTATGGTCTCTAAAGTGCTGAGGATGTCTATCATCTTTGGTCCCATCCTAAAGTGACTCTCTCTTTCAGCTCTTGGTAGCCTGGAAGGTGATCTCAAGGGCAAGTACTATGCTCTGAGGAACATGACTGAAGCAGAGCAGCAGCAGCTGATTGATGATCACTTCTTGTTTGACAAGCCAGTTTCTCCTCTTCTGTTGGCATCTGGGATGGCACGAGATTGGCCTGATGCCAGGGGTATCTGGTGAGTATGTCTGGAAGAGGGGAGCTGTATGAAGTCATTGCAAACAAAGATCTTGCCGTTTCAGTTACAACTTCTACTGGGGGCAAAATGGCAGCTTTTGAGCTTGTATTACTGAATCTAATGAGAATCTTGTATGGTATCCTCTGGGGAGGTTGTATCTGAACCAGCAGAATTTGGACAAGTGTTACTATGCCTCACATTGGGCTGATAGGAACAAGGCAGTTTCACTAGCCTGTAGGTAGAGCTTACCCATCCAGCACAGGTTAGTGAAACCCCAGGCATTAATTGAGGTAGCTTAAGAAAGTAGATTGCTTACAAAGGAGTGTATGTGCCACTACATCCAGTTTCTTGTCCCAGAAGCTTAGAGTAACGTGTGGTAATAAGCCATAGTGTTTGCTTAGTTCAGACTTGATACTGAATGCATAGTAGTCTCATCACTTCTGCTTGCAGAAACTCATGGATAACAGACCACTGGAAAGACTTCTCCCCTTGGCCCCAGATATATTTGGTGACATGAGTTGACTGATGCACATGTGTGGAATGGAAGGCTTCTGCTTATCAGATATAGGTCACCTACATAAAACTGCATCTCTGGAGCTTCTGTAAGATAATTAACTTGCTCCCTTGTAAGCTAAGGGCTAGGTTTTTATCAGCTGTAGTACTCCAATCTTATTACTGTAGCTGCACTAGGAATACAACACAGAGGAAGCATGCTTTGTTTCTGGAGGTCACCTTCAAGATTGCATCATCTACCTGCAGATTGCCAGCACTAGATAGTGCTGTCACCTGAGCATGACTAATGTACAAGCTTGAAGTGTAAAGTCTCAGTGTTGCCTGCATAAATAACTTTCCTCAGGTATAGTTAATTTATGATCCTAATCAAGCTGAGAAATTGTCAGGTGGTAAATATTTATGATAGTGCTTGCTGCCAGCTGCAAGCTAGGACAGGAGGGGCCCATTGGTGTTCAGAGGTTTTTATAATATATCTGAAGAGCCCCAATCAAAAATGAATAGTGAAAACTCAACTTAGTTCTCTGTTAAGGTACTAAGTGCAGGTTAACAGAATCTGACAAAATTCTGGTAAAAGGATTTCTTAAACTTTGTCAACGTGATGTCATTATGAACATCACTGTACGGGGCTGCCTCAGTCTACAGTGATCACCCTCCTGCAAACCCTGCTGAACAGGGGAAATCCCTTACATTTGTGAGCTTGGGCCACAAGTGAGGATTTTATGTCAAATCTAAGACTGGCTTATGTCATGTACTTGTTCATTCTGTTATGTTTAAGTATAGACTAATTTAAACTACCTCTTGGAAAGAGCAGGTAGCTTAACTCTGTTAGGTCCTGCATGAACAAAAGAAGCATGAATAATTTCTTGGAAGAAGAAACTAAGTGAGCCTCTTAAAAGATGCAATGATGAGTAATCTGGTGCTATTACAATTACCTTGAAAATGTCAGGTGGGACAGACAAGAAGTTGTTCTTGTTTCCTAGGCACAATGATAATAAGACCTTCCTTGTTTGGATCAATGAGGAGGATCACCTTAGAGTTATTTCCATGCAGAAAGGTGGCAACATGAAGGAAGTATTTACCCGTTTCTGTACTGGGCTAACACAGGTAAATCAATATTGCCTGAACTGTAGGTTTAAATGTTACATGTCTCTCTGGTTAGATCTGAGAATGCAGACTCTATGAAAGCTGCTTGTGGAGCCCTGCATGGTGGTGCTCCATAACCTGGGTCTCTGGGAACACTGATGTAGTCCAGAGCTGTGAGGGCTCTGAAACACTTTCATAGGCAAAGCATTGTGGCTATGAAGTCTAGAATGTGTCCTCTGATACAGCATCCTCACCCAAGTGTTTAAACTGTACTTAAAGGAGATTATACACGGTTTTAGAAATCAAGCATTGAGGTGCCCTGGGTAGGAGGAGAAATTGCTTGAATGTGGATGAGCAAAGCTGGACTGCAGTTTCTAGGCTGAATGCTTCTCTCAGCTTCTGGTCTTGATATGAGCTTGAGCCTTACCAGCCTCTTCCCTAATCCAAACAAACGTGCCAGTTGGATATATACTAAATCAAGCTTCCCAACAGATAGTGACTTGAGATTTTGTAGTGTAGTTTAAACTTAGCCTGTCCCAATGCTAGGAGCAAGGGCCTTAAAAGCCCCTTGTTGGTGGCCCATCTTTTCCCAATGGAGGGAGCCTATGTGACTGATACAAATAGCTGTTCAAGCTGTTGAGGCTGTTGCTATATAACTGAAGCTGTAAATGAGCACTAATGGATGACCTACATCCTTCATGCAGTGAGCAATCTCTAAATGTCCATTCTCTGCATTTATAGATAGAAAATCTCTTTAAGTCCAAAAACCACGAGTTCATGTGGAATCCACACTTGGGCTACGTCCTGACCTGCCCATCCAACCTTGGAACAGGGCTCCGTGCTGGTGTGCACATCAAGTTACCAAACCTTGGGAAACATGAGAAGTTTGGAGAGGTCCTCAAGAGACTGCGGCTTCAGAAGCGAGGCACAGGTGAGAGGTTGTAGTGGTGCCCTCGTCAGATTGCTCTAAGATGCCAGCAGAACCCTGACTACAGTCAGAACAATGTCTTGGTTCACACTGGCAGTGCCTGTCAGACCATTCAAAAGGTACATACATGGAGAGAACTAAGCGTTAAAATTGCATCTTGGAGGAGGTGGAGGTGCAAGTGCACTGTGTGGGCCTTACTGTATCTGCCTGTTTAGGTATGTTCTGTATGTGGTATTCTTAGCATCAGATAAGGTGGAGCTGGTGGCAGCTGTTCTGTTGTAAGCAGGGATGGGAATCCTGATTTAACTTCTGGCTAGGAAATAGCTGCAGTGGGTGTGTCTAATCACAGGTTAGACTGCTCATGGGGTTAAAAGAGTAAAAAGCTGGCCTAATGTCATGTTGGGTGGCTCATTTTGGCAGTCACATGCAGCTTTATCTCCCTGTATGCAGGAGGCAGCAGCACTTGTCGAGAATTGTCTTGCTGTGTTGCCATCTCAGGCTAGTGAGGGAAGAAAGGTAGAACTTGCCTACTCTAGCTGTGGTCAGTGTGCTAACTCTGTCTCTTGCTCCAGGTGGTGTGGATACAGCTGCTGTTGGAGGAGTGTTTGATATCTCCAATGCTGATCGTCTTGGCTTCTCTGAGGTGGAGCTTGTGCAGTTAGTGGTGGATGGTGTGAAGCTGATCACTGAAATGGAAAAACGCCTTGAAAAAGGCCAGTCTATTGATGACCTCATGCCAGCTCAAAAATGAAGCACTTTATTTTCATGCTTCCTAACTTATTGGATGAATAATGTCACTCCAGTTCAAACCCCTGGGTTCAGAGCCCACTTAGTTACACTGTAGAGAAGTCTTCCATCCATCCGTGTTAGAGTTTATTTTTTTGATGGTTGAGACGTTGCTGAAAATAAACTGTTGTTTTGGCCTGAACTGTCTTAGATGTGTTAACTGAATGTCTTTGAGATTTCAGTGATTTGATTTTATTAGTTATGCTAGAGGGGCTGGTTTTGCTAGCTAGCACATCTTCCTGGCTGTGCTTCTGCAGTCCACTTGAGCTGTGGTTAAGGCAATGTCAAAAATGAACCTTTAACTTGATTGTAGTTGGTGTAAACTTGAGAACTAGTGTTAAACATGAGTCACAGCAAACATGCCCTACCTCCAAGGCTTTGGCTTGTGCATCTGCTCATGCTAACTGTAAGCTGTCATTATCCCGACTACAGTGAGCGAGGCTGACCCCTGTAAGGTAGGGGAGACAGACCTAGGTACAAAGGGCTACTGTTTTCAGTCAGGTCCTCCTGGAGCTGCAGGGCAGTGCTATGAGGTCAGACTTCAGCCCATAATAATACTGACACTGAGCTAGCTTGTGGGGACAAGATCACATGTTTAATCTATGGATGTGCAAAGAGTTGGTGTAAACAACTAATTGCCCTCTTTGGAAGAAGGAAGGAAGGTGAAAACTTACTTACATTAAGCCTATGCTGTAACTGGTTTCACCTCAGCTAGGAAAGAGATGGGGCATGTAAGCTGCCAGTCACAGGAAAATAAGTAGATAAGATAAATCTCTTCATCTGACTCTTGCTGGGCTGTATACCAGTTGTTCCATGGACGGAAAAATGAGCAGCATAGTCAAAGCATGCTAAGTGGTTGGGCTTACAAGCTCAGGCAGTCCTCTGGGTGTGAGCTTACAGTGTTGGGTCATGTAGGTCTGTTGTCCAGAATGGCTGTAGTTTGTGTACACATGTGCTTGCTATGTGGCAGCATCACATTAACCTACAAGATTAATATTGAGAGCTAGGAGCACTGGACCCTTAGAGACAACAGCTTTTGCAGCTAGTGCAACCTGGGAAGCAGATAGCACCTGCTCAACAGCTCTACCCACTGCTGAAACCTTTTATAACGGGAGCATGATGAAAGGTTGATGCATAGCTTCACAGCATGCAGCTTTATATAGGTTTGTGTCAAAAACTGAAGCTTTCTTTTGTAAAGGCTGTGGTATTTCAAAGGCTGATTGCAGGCTGTCACTTAGCTGAAGTGATGACTCCAGCTGGGGTAAGCTGATTAAATTGTGGTGAGGGAAAAGCCGAGGGAACATCTCAGATGAGTTTTTTATTTTAAATATAGCTTTCTACTTGATTCAGAATTAACTGGGTGGGGAAGAGGAGGTCACACGTAAGAGCTTAGTTTTGTGCTGGGTGATGATCCTGTATTTGAGTTAATCAGCACAGGCGTTTTTCTGTTTGAGGCTTGTGAAGGAACAAAAAATGGTGCAAGTGACAACTGTTTGGTTCTGTATATTCTTCAAGTCCCCCTTGCTGTGCTGCTTGTCACTGTTCACAGATGCTTGACAAATACCTGGTTCTGCATCTTGTAATCAGAAGGTGTTCAGTTAGTGGCGCTTCTCTTGAACAGGGCATCACTACTGCACTCAAAGCAATTACTTAATGGAAGGAGGGTGTCTGAAAACTTGTCTTTTTCTAGCTGTATCAGCTGGAATAAAAAAAATATCTCCCTATGCATCTTGTTTCTTTTATGTCCTCAGCCCATCGGAGCTGCTACATCTCTGTCTTGTTTTAGCCCCTGGGTCCCTGCAGTCTGCGACAGAACTTGTAACTGGCTAAAAAATGATGGCCAAAGCAGTAAGCCAGTCTTCAATGCTTGCATCCAACTAGAAAATACTTCTCCTTAATTGGTTTTCTTTCCCACCCACCACCACCTTTGCTGTGTTCCCTCCTGTTGCTGCCACGAGGACTAATGCGACTGCTTTTGTTTCAGCTCCTACAAAGCAATTGACAATATTCTAGAGAATGAGCATGTCATGACAAAAGGCTGGACACGGCTAAGAACCTGTGATGGAGAGAAATTCAACCTCCCACCCCCTCAACTTAAAGGCTTTGGTTTCTCAGCATTACTCACTGCTGTGCCCTCAGATACTGCAGCTGTGCAAAGTAGGACACACACAGCGGCCGCTCACTCATGCCTCGGGCACCTGAAGCTGTGCTGGGCAATGGCAGGCTGCCTTGGCCTTAAACTGAGGGGAGGAGAAGGGAGGTTACCAGTTTCTGCTGTGCTTTATACAAGGGAGCTGCAATTACCATTGCTGGCAGAGCCACTCATGTCACGTAGCTTTCAGGAAGGACATGGGAGCTGGCATGGCCAGCAGAGCCCTCTGGATGGGTGAGCTCATCCTCTGCATCACACCCAGCAGGGCTGGCGGCGTTTCTCACCCAGCCTGGAGCACTGCACCGGCTCCTCTGCTGGCCAAGAAAGTGCTGACGATGTGCGGGTGTGGACGGGGAGGAGAGGGGCCAGGGAGCCCTCTGGGCTGTGCAGGCACAGGTTGCATTTCTCTTCAGCTGAACTTCTCTGACTTACAGGTTCGGAAACAGCGATCATTGCTGCTGTCCTGCTGCTCAGCAGTCTGTCAGCTGCAACACGGGCCTTGTTGTGTTGGGCTCTTTCACTGCCTTCACATACCCTGCTCCCACAGGCTGGCATGTCCCTCCACTGCTGGCCCACTGCTTGAAACATGCACCGGTTTTATAACATTTCCAAAGGGAATTTCTTTTTGTCATTGCCTTTTTCTTCTTTTTGAACATTTCTGTCTTCCTCAGGCAGTAGCTGCCTCACCCCAGCATGTGTGCAATGGCCATGGAGGGCAATGCCAGCACTGGAAGCAGCCACCCAGCCCAGTCCCCTTCCCTTTCAGCACACAGGGCACAAGCAGCACGTCCTTATTCAAGAAATCAAGCTGCCTAAGAACACATTTACCTCTCACATGACACGTACTGGCAGTAGACTGCCCATAAATGCTCCTTATTCCACTTCCATGCTATCTACTGGAAAACTATTCATAGCCTTTCCCCCGCTTGTAGGCTAAGCCACACAAAGGATGGTGGTAAGCTTAGCATTGTGGCATTGACAATGGGCATGCTTCCATGCCGTGGGAAGTTCCCAGGCCTGAGTGAAGTGGTCAAGCTCCCCACATGCTCCCTTGTGCCCCCAGCCAAGTGAGGGGAGAGGGCAGCAGCTTCTCATGAGATAGATACAAGTGCTGCAAGGTTTCCAATGTGGTGGCCAAGCTGTGTGACTCGTCTCTCACAAAATCTAAGTATAAGAGCACGGTGGGTTTATCTGCAGGATGCCTGTGTCAGCCCAGCCCGAGGTGCAGGAGGCTGCTGCTCAAGTTCTGCCCTCTGTCAGGGATCCTCTGTTGGCTCACCCCCAACCACAACCAGGGCCAGGGCAAGGCTGTCCTCCAGCTTTCCATTTTGCCCGGCATGTATTAATCCATCACTAGGCCAAGTATAAAAGGAAAGGTGCTACTGCCTAACACCTCCAGTGCCCATCTGGGAGAGAGGAGGTTTAGGCTCCACCCTGTCCTCATATGAACATTACCATGTTTTCACACAATGTGGAGTTGCTCGAGCAGGAGAGTTAAAGTGATTCTATTTAATCTGGTTTTTTTCTCCACCCTCCCACACACAGACTGTGGTAGCGTGGTGGGCAGGGCACCCGTCTGAGAATGGAGACGGCATCACTGCCTTTTCATCTCCTGTTTACTTTGCTTTTCCCCCTGGGGACGTGGCAGGCCAGCAGGTTCCTTTGGCTGCTCCAGCTGGTCTGCCTTCCCACTCGCCTAACATACCATAGTTAGAAAGCTGGGAATAGCCTGAGTGACCGTTTGCTCAGCCCGGTGGGACAGGGCACTTCTTCACCATCATAGGGCTTTGGTGGGTTTTATTTGTGCCCAGTGAGGAGCCAAGCCCAGCAATGGAGGAGGACACCCCATAGCCTAAGCTGTTGAGATGAGAGGCTAATCAGAACCAGGTCTCTTACATGGAGTGACCCTCTTCCCCCGGTTTTGATGTGTTAGGATTTATTTTCTTACAGGAATCATGCAAGCTCCTGACCAGCTCCTTTCCGAGGCACAATCTGCCCTTGGTTCCCAACCACACAGCGCGTCTGCATCACTGCATCGAGCTGCTGGCCACTGCGTGGGAAACCCAATGGCAAGGGCTGCCCTCAGGCTGCAGAGTGCTTGTACGTGAAGGTACTGGGTGTCCCCCTTCCGCCTTTGGAAAGAGCATCTCTTTTTGTGCAGGTGCTGCCTGGAACCAGGCTGAGTGCTCACTGTCAGGTGAGAAGCTGCACCTACAGCACCCACAGTGTGGGTCTGGGAATTAAACTGGCAGCGTGGGCTCAGACTGGGATTGACAACGGGAAAATCTGCATTACCAGACAGGGTAAAAATAAACAGAGAAGCGTCCAAACCTACCCAAGAGTTTGGTTTTCCTCCTCCAGCCAGTGAGTAAGACTATAAGAAATCATGCATATATGTATTTATATTTATATGTACATATGTATATTTTTATATACGTGTTCACATATATATGAACTTTCAAAGGCCAGAATGTCTCATGCTCAACACCTGGGAAATTGATAGAAAAATATGAACATTGAGGTTTTTAATGACTGGGAAAATCTTCAGGTAAAAATACAGAATGGGAAACCTGAAGCATTCTATAATGCAATTTCAGAATAAAACCAGAATTGAAGACTAATTTGACAGATACACACACAAGCTCCAGATCTCTGTAAAGATCTCAGCTTGTCACCATGCTCAGTACAGGTGGGTGCAAGGTTCTGCTCATTCTAGATCAGTTTTTGATGACCAGAGAGTAAAACTGAGAATAAGCCATGCTGAGGGGACCTTGGAAGTGTCAGTTTATATTTTGCTTATTGTGATGGTCTTTGATGGTAGTACTTGAGCACAGCAAAGCTTTCCTGGATTACTTGGGATTGAATGCAACTGGAAAATGAGTGAATTAACTCAAGTGAAACCCCATGTTCTTTAGCCTGGTCTGGCAGGGTGGTTAGCACACACACTGGGGACAGTTTGGTTGGGGTGTAAATAGTGGCTGTTTGCAGTTCAAATGCTGCTGCATGTTCAAAGCGCAGTGAAACTGGAGGGAAAAGCAGGTTCAGGGCTAGTGGCAGCCAGCGGGAGCTGATGGGGTTGTGTGCTGACATTGGCACAGGGTGGGGGGGATGTCTTCTGCTTGGTTGGCCCAGCTGGCCAGGGAGGAGCTGGAGGCGAGCACAGCAGTGAGATGCAAACAAGACAGCTTTAGGGCACTGGGTGCTGAATAACCTGGGGCAGGAGGGCTGATGCTTCAGTGAGCGTGGGGCAGGCTGTGTCCTTGCAGTCTGCCTGCAGGAGCCGGCCGGTCTGCCTCTGCGCCTGTGGTGACATTCCCTGAATCATCGCGAATCCCTGCTCGGGCTGACGGCGTTCCCAGGCTGCGGGCAGAGCACGCCTGTGAATACTGGGAACCCGGCACAAGGCTGATCCGGAGAGCCGTGCTGGGACCGAGTGAGTGGAGATGTGCAGATGGGCGTGAGAGGTCTCTGGTGGGAACGGGCACCAGGAGGGCCACAGACTACGCCGCTTCGTGAGTGGGCTGTGCTCAGCAAAGGGCATCAGGACACTATTTTATTGGATTGCTTCTGTAATAGTCTCCAGGCTGGGACTTGTCTGGGGAGAGATGGCTCCAGAGATACCCGTGGGAATGTGCATGAAAAGGGGTTTGTGACGGACCCAGCTACCCTGGTGCTCAGCCTCAGTGCCCACTGGCTGCTCTAGGCCCCTCCCCATCTGGCTGTAGCTCTCCAAAGGCTGACCCCCAGCCTGCACAGCTTTCACAGCATCCCAGAAGGTCCATCCTTCCTACCCACCAAACTCTTGTGAAGCTGCATCCCAGCAGCAGGAGGTAAGTGCTGGGAAAGGGTGCACCGCCCCATCACAGTGATGTCCCCAAGGGCTGTCCTGGCCAGCATCCCTGGCCACCAGTGACCATACCGTGACAGTTTCTCACTGCAGGGCACCTCCTGACTGCATTAACGTGGAAGAGTGGGGTTGATAGCATCTTGGAACAGAGGCAGTAGGGGTTGCACCAGCTCTCTGCGGCAGGGCTGTGCGAAAAGCACCGTAATGCAGCAGTTTGGATCTGAGCACCAGCCATCCTTGTGCAATAGCTACACTGCCCACCGGGCATCTCACCAGAATGCTTGCTCTGACTTACTCATCCTGTGGGGTGCTGTGAAGTGGGGCAAGGTTGAGGGCTCATCTAGGGAAAAGGCTGAGCTAACCTCACAGCCAGCAAGTGGGTGACTGGCCAGCCTGGAGCCGTAAGATTATCTGTTTCCTGCTACCCGGTGGTTTGGCCTTTTTTCTTTTTTTTGGGGGGGGGGGGGGGGGGTTGGGCACACTTTCTTTTTGTTGTTTTTTATTTGCAATGAACCCTGTGGTTTGCCACAGGATTGCACGTTTCAGGGTGAAGCCCTGGGAATGTTGCTGTGTCCCTCTCCTCTCCTGGGAGGACCAGGAAGCCTCCAGGGGCTGAGCACCTTTCCCTGCAGCCCCATCTTGCTCCCCCTGAAATGCCTTTGAATTGATTGGGGTGGCCCTGGTGCTTGGGGGGACACCCCTGAACACAGGCAGGGAAGACCCTTGGAAAGCACAGCTTTAGGAGACAAAAGTGTTTTGTTTTTCCTCACAAGGAATAAAGGGTCAGGCCTTGAACAGTGTTTATGAGCAATGACACCGAGTGATGGGTCAACTGGAGCCCCTGAAGAGGCGTAAGACAGCAGATGGCCAGTGTGTCTCTCCCAGATAGTTTATATAATCAGTGTCAGAGCCAGCAATAACATGTCTTTGCAGTTACGCTATGCGCCCTTTCAGCCTTTACCTTCCTGGGGTACCTGTGCACTGTCCTGCTCTTTTGTGATCATTTCCATTTCGCTTGCCATTGATGTGGCCACAATGAGATCTTCTCATACAGCCTAGTTCGAAAGTGAAGCCTCCACCAAGAACAACTCCTGTGGAGAGCTGTTATCTTGTTGTTTAAATGCTGATGTGCCTTTCAGCTCAGTTTATTCACTTTCAGCAAGCCCTGAGCAGAGCCCATCGGAAACACATATTGGATTACCTAAATGGGAGTTGGAATAAACACAGCAAAAAGGCCTAGAGAAACAGTGAAATACATTTATAAACCCAGGAGCTATTTGTGGCTCAGTGAGCATGGGAACAGTTATTGAAAAGAATGACAAATCTGGGAAGAAAGGTGAAACAATTTTTAGGGTACTAAGAAACATCTTCCAGTGCGCCCCAGTGAGGGGGGAAACACTGCTGTTTGCCGGTGCTCTGAGTCCCATGACACTTTCTAACACAAACATCCACCATTAAACCTTTATTAATCCTCCCTTCTGATTTCTGTGTGGGTCATTTAGCATTACCTAATACTGAGCTTAGGGGAAAACCTAATAAGCCTACCACTAATCTTTGAACTTGGCACTTAATTCTCTATGTGCTGTTTCTCAACATGTTCTGTCTTGTCCTTCCACCCTACTGAGAAGAGCCCTGCCATGCTGGCAGAGGGAATTGTGGATGGCCATGCCGGCAGCCTGTGTTCACGCTGGCATCAGGGATATGGTGGCCATGGCTGAGGGGATGCAGATTCAAACTGAACTCTTGTGGGACTTGGGAATGAGCCTCTCAGAAAAGGCAACCTGTGGTGAGACTGTTACCAAGCCACAGTAAGACTATAGGATCCTTGGAAAATAAGGCAAGAAATTAAACACACATATACTTATTTTAAGCAATGACACTTACACTCTGCAGGAAGCATGCAGCTAAAGCATGTTTTAGAATCAGATGAAAGCTTGACAGTACTTCTCTCCTTTCCAAGGTGGACACCACCCCCCCCCCCCACTCTCCCAGGTGAGGGACGTGATGTTAACCCAGTAGAAGGAAACCTTTGAGGGCATCAACAGCATGAAACCCAAACTCTGGTCTGGAAAAGAAAACAAGAACTCCTCATCAGCTTACACCAGGCTCAGTGCTATCAGTACTTTGTGCTTATATGATGCTGTATTTAGCAAAGCATCATGCAGGCTTTTAACTGGCCTTCGGAGACTATCATTAGTCTCCTCCCATTTCACAGTGTGGAGGAAGCAGCTTTGCTGAGGCTGGGGCAGGGCGGTCAAGGTGCCTCTTCAACATGGTCCTCTGCCTTCCAGCTCACCCTCTTCAGAGGCGAGGGTAACCCAGTCACTCTGCTTGTTCTGCAGAGGGAATATGGAAAAGAAGAAGTTCTCATTTGAGTTGCAGCATCCCCCCTGTCCAAGTGCCTTCCTCACATACAAACTCACAGCCCTGGGCAGGGATTTCAATCCCAATTCAATGTCCAAACCAGCTTAGCTGGGTTTTATTTATGCCCCTTTTAGTCTGTTCCTTCCTCAAGATTAAAAAAAACCAACAACAACAACAAAAGTAAAAATAAAGCACAAAGGTCTTGAGAGACCACAACCTTTCCTCTCCCTGCTGCCCCTCCTGCAGAAATAGAAAATTCCTGCAGAATTTCTCTTGGGAATGGAAAAAAGGACTATAAAAAGCACGTTATGGAGGTGAAGAGCCTCATGGTCCACCGGCAGCCAGAGACCATGGACCCTCACAGGTCACCTCCCACCAGAGTGGAAAGGTGTGAAAGGGGACGTCAGCCTCCAACACAGCTCTAGTGCTGACCCAAGTGTTGGTGCAGTAAAACCCTGCAGCAGATGTGTCTGACTCACAGTCCACAGCCCACAGCTCCTTGTTGCAGGAGCTGGGCTTTGTCCTCCAGGTTTTGGCCATTTTGGGGTGTGGGATCCCTTGTGCCCTGCACCCCAGGGCACTGGTGGTGGTAGGAGGGGGCTTTGCTGCCCCAGAAAGGATCGTAGGGCTTGGACCACAGTGGAAGTAGGTGCAGGGAATGGGGACTGTAGTGAGGGTCCACCCAAAGGAGCCAAAGGGAAGAGCTGGGGAGAGATCTCCTTGCAGGGTGCAAGTAGGGTGGGAAAGAGGAGGCCCCGGAGGCTGTATTCCTGCTTTTTCACGGAGACAGGAGTGATGCCCTCGGGCTCAGCTGTTTTCTCAGCTTGTTTCTGAAGGCAGCTCCTGTTTACACTGGTGAGCATTTCAGCAGCCCCTTTGTGGGGACTACCCCAGGCAGGACTATGGGGCAGCCTCTGAGGAGCAAGGTAAGGCCGTGAGGCACAGGATGGAGAGCTGCCCTGTGCTATCTAGTCGGGGCGAGGGCTGGAGCCTCATAAACGGCAGCACCAGCAAGCCCCAGCCCCGCACACCGAGGAGGCTCTGACAAGCTGGTGGTAACCCCGTATCTGTGGTAGGTCACAGTCACATTTGAGAGAGGCCAGAAGCATGAGCTGGTGCCTTTCAGCTTCCCCACTGCACTGAGCAGGAGAAGGATGTACTAAACAAAAAGCCTCCCTTGGCCCAAGCACAGGAGCAGCTGCCTTCTGAGTAGCTGAGTTGAGCAGGAGACTTCCAAATCAGGGCATCCCGGTCCCCCTGCGGTCCTCATGCTGCCTGCGTGTGAGCGCTGAATGGAGAATGCTCCTCTCTCCCCGCACTAGAAACGGGTGCCTATCTGTTCCTATTAAAGGATATTGTTTAATCTCTGGCTGGGCTGGTGCTCGCGTAGGCTGGAAGCTGCAGCCCAGCAGAAATCCTTGGCAAGTCTCATTAGGAGCACAGGTCTGTTTTGGGGTGCTCATGCTTTTGTGAAGGCTCTAAAACACAGCCGGGTGCTTCTGTTACAGGCAGGGGTGCTTGCAGCAGAGCTCACTGCTCCTGAGAAGTGAAACCCCATCCCACTGCTTGGGTTGTGCTTCCATGGGGCAGCTCCCCAGGGCTGGGGGCTGGCAGGACCTGCTGGTCTGGGTGGTGCTTTGTAAACATCACCACGTCCATCCTGAAGGGCCACCTCCACCACGGATGGTGGGCAGTGAGGTGAGTGCCCACCAGACATGAGGAGCAGGCAGCAGGAGAACGCAGGGCTAGCAGTGAGCCTTGTCATGGCACATGAGTGCGCCTGCTGCCAGGAACCCCCGCATCCAGATGGATTTGGGCTGGACTCAGGGATGCGAAGACTACCACCACCACTGGCTATGACCACATGGTGCCAGCATGCAGGGCTCAGCCCTTCGCTGTCCAGGATTTGGTTACCTCCAGCCGCATTGCTCTCCAAACCCAGGCTGAATGCACAGCAGCAGGCTGTGGGGAGGTTTCCACTCACCTTTGGAGCTGTATTTCCAGACCATCCATCTGCGGGCCACAAACCTAGGGCCACCACCAGCTGCTGCAGTTTGGGGCTAACAGTTTAAACCACAGATGGTCCCTACCATCACCTCAGAGCCCACTGAGCTGAACAGGGCCAAACCTGACATGATGTTTCCTGGAAACCATTAGGGTTTCTGATGACATGTTCACCCCGCTGAGGTTCAGATTCACAACAGCTATAGCCTGTCTGGGAGAGATGAGCAGGGAAAAGAGCACATCAAGGCATCGGGCTTTGCCTTCAGCAGCCAGGTCTGGCTGCCAGCGGGCTGAGCCACCTCTGTCCTTCCTGCCTTCTCCTTCTCCCAGCTTGCCAAAGGCAAGGACAGGCACAGGCTCATCACAGCAGCAGATGACTTTTTCCACGGAAACAGATGCCTGCTTCAGCTGATGCATTGTCTTTGTGTCGAGCTCAATCCCACCTACTCTGATTGTCACTGTTGTTATTTCCCTAGCTGTCTTGCCTCCAGGCTTCCGGCATGTTCCTGCTCCAGGAACACATTACTTCAGCCCTGCCCACTCCTGGGGCTCAGAGGCTTCAAAAGGCAGCTAAGAGACCAGTCCTGCCTGGTAACAAGTGCTCCTTCCCTTGGATACTCTGGGACATTGTCCGCAGCACATCATACGTGGGGAGGAGCTCCTCAAGAGACCATGGTTATGATTGTGGCCATGGCGGGAGGCGCAGCCAGCCCAGGCACCACTCAGGCTGGGGAGGGGGGAAGTGGAGGTGCTCCTGCTAGCACCAAACCAGAGGGTGGCTTTGCTCCTGCTCTGTCAAGGGAGAAAACTGCTTGAATTCGAGCCTATGACAGTCTGAGCAGGAGCCAGTGCTCAAAGCTCTTCTGGATTGCTGCAGGCTAAGGGGTTCACAAACAGCTCCAGCAGTGGGGGTGAGATGGTCACAGTTACCCACCCAGGGAGACTTCAGCATGCATCACCAGCTGCCTCCCTGGGATGTGCACAGGACATCTCCGGTCCAGCTGACAGCAGCAGCTTGTACACAGGACAAAAGACCATGAGGTTGATGCCTCCTCATGGCTCTTTGCTGAGCTGTAAAGTAACAGTGCCTTTGGATGCGGTGAGCCCCTTCCTTTTCCCTTCTCCAGGAGAGAAAATCTCAGCCAAGTTCTCACAACACTGTGAAAAATCATTGTTTTACTTTGCTGAGAAGAAAACATGGGGCCTTCTCAAACTACTCTGCTTACATCCCCCAACAGAGAGCTTTTGTTGTCCTACTCATCAGCCTACCCACACTCATCACAGCGGCCAGAGAGAGATCCAACCTGAGGCTCAGGGAAGTCTGACTCCTACTCTTCCTGTCTTGTGACAGACACTTGCACAAGCTGCACCACTCCCCGTGTGCGAGGCCAAGACCTTCCCTTCCTCTTTCACACAGTGGTGAGCCCAGGCCATGCAGAAGGTCCTCCAGAGGAGCAGCCAGCATCCAGCCAGCCAAAGGAGAACTTGGCCTAGCGACCAGACAAGAAACCAGGGCTAGGAAGTGTCCTGGCCCCAACCCAGCCTGGACTCAGGCCAAAACAGGGAAATGAAACCAGCCGAGATAGGAAGAGGTGCTTTGCTATGATTAGGCAGTGGTCTGTCCTTCACCTCCCAGCTCAGCTCTGTCCTGGGCCAGCACCCACCCCACCAGCCTCAGCTGTTGCAATACAGGGTAATACAACAGCAGTTCAGGATGCTCTTTTGTGGAGAAGTATGTGCCAGTGCGTGATCTTATTTCTTGTGCGTACTCGCCCATACCTGCCAGGCTGGACCCTTGCTGCAGTGGGCACTGGTGACAATAGACTGGTTGTATGTGGGCACAGCAAGAATAGGGTTCCTGTTGCAAGCACTACACAGGGAGGAGGAAGAACAAGTGATTGTCCTAAAAACTGACCCAAACTCCAGCAGTGCCTGGGAGGAGGGCAGTGAGGAAGGGAGCTGCTGCTGCTCCATTGTCAAATCCATTGGTCTATTCTACCTCCTAGAAAATAGAATAGAAGCAGAGATGAGATCACTCCAGCCTTTCCTCTTCTGGACTTGGCTCCACTTCTGCTCAGTCTCCTGCTTCAGGAGATGGCCTAGTTAGGGACCCCCATCACCCGCAAAGACACATTTTAGTACCTTTTTCCTGAATTTCAGCCTACTCCAGGATTTTCCACACAGCAGCTGGTGAGTGGGATTGCTGGCAGGCCTTTTTGTCTCCAATGGCATCAAGGCTGAGCACGGCTGTCTTCTATCTCCTACTGGGTTTAACACCTCATTTCCTTTGCTGTGTGGCCCAGAAACACAGGGAAAGGAGGCCATGCACCCTTTAGGCTTAACAGCAAACTGTACAGCACCACACAAGCACAGAGAACTTGCTGAGCTGCAGGCTGAGGAACTGGTTTGGAAGCTCAGGCTTGCTGATGACCGCATCCTCTTTGTGCATACACTCATTTCTGAATGGACACAAGCTGTTCATCAGAGCGCCAGAGAGTGGCGGAGGTCCTCTTGAGCTGTGAAAGAGGGGCTTTGCTGCACAGCCTGCTCGTACCTCAACCCTTCGCCCTTGCACCAGAAGCCAGGGTGGGTGTCAGGCACCCTTCAGGGAAGGGACTGAGGCTTCGTTTTCCTTTCAGCTCGCTACAAGCATGAATGTCAGGTACTGCAGCTTAGGTAGTCACCATCAGGACTGGGGGGGCCTCCTCTTCTGCACTGCACTCAATACAGCCAATAGAGCCTGGCTTTGCAACACACAAGGCATCCAGAAAGTCCTCTAGCGCAGAGAATTCAATGTGGCCAATATTGCTCAAGAGGTCCCTGCCATGGTGGAGATATCCCCAGCCAGTTGTTTGTCCACATGGTAATTAAGGAAAGGGCAAGCTACAGGAACAAGCATGACATTGCATGCTCTGTTTGCTGCAATCTTGAGAGCTGGCTCCAGCACCAGGCTAATTTCTTTTGAAGGGACCGACAGTACTGTTTCCATGACATTGCTGTGGACACAGGGAAGTGGAAGCTCCTGGAAAAGGCTGTGTGGAGACCTCATAGCAGCCTTCCAGTATCTGAAGGGGGCCTATAGGGATGCTGGAGAGGGACTCTTCATTAGGGACTGTAGTGATAGGACAAGGGGTAACGGGTTAAAACTTTAACAGGGGAAGTTTAGATTGGATATAAGGAGGAAATTCTTTCCTGTTAGGGTGGTGAAGCACTGGAATGGGTTGCCCAGGGAGGTTGTGAATTCTCCATCCCTGGTGGTGTTCAAGACCAGGCTGGACGAGGCCTTGGGTGATGTGATTTAGCGTAAGGTGTCCCTGCCCACGGCAGGGGGGTTGGAACTAGATGATCTTAAGGTCCTTTCCAACCCTAACTATTCTATGATTCTATGATTTCCCCCCTGGCAGTCTGCAAGGTGCTGGGGCTAGGCAGAGCATGGTTTCAGGTATCCCAGCTCCACAAAGAGTTCAATAGACTTGGATACCAAATCTTTATTTTACACACCAAAAGTACACACAAATTTGAGCAGATGTTGGTTAAAAGGTTTGAGCTGTTGAAAAAGCAATACTTGTAAAACAGATGAACCAGCACCCCTTCCTTCCTTCTCTTCCTATATTCTGTGGGAAGCCACTTTTCAACTGAATCAGGGTCTCCCACCCCTCAGGCCATGTGGCTTCTGCAGGTTAAAGATGCGTAGAAGTGATTCTCTGCAGTGCTCTGGCTGGAGCAGGCCAGTGAAACTTGCACTTGTCTAAGTAAGGGCAAAAAACTCCCATTTTCTGACCCCAGCAAACACTACTTGCTCTGATCAGTTGCAAAGGTTGGGCACTGCTGGCAGCAGAAAGGAGAGTCCCAGCCACGTCCCACAGCCCTTAGGGGACAGTGTGACCAGACCTGTCAGAGGTCAGAATTTGTCCTCCAGCCTCTGCAATGCCTACCCCCTCGGGGTTACTCCATCACCACTGGATTTAGCAGCACAAACCCGTTTCCCTGCAAGCAGCCGATATCGCAGAAGAGGTGACTGCCACCAGGGTCCATGCACCCCCAGCCAGGACACTTGCAAATGCCGTAAGGAAAGAGGACAGAGCATGTCACAGCAGTGTAACGAGTGCCATTAACACAGCCCCAGATTTCAGTGCAATACCATGCTGATCCAGAGCTTTCTTCCAGGTTTTCAGTCTCCCATTTGGCAGCATTTCTATCTTTGGTTCAGTCCAAATTTAGGACTTGTTTTCATCCCCTGCCTTCCCTGAACTCAGCTGCTACATCAATGAAACTCAGCTTTGCAGAGATATGCAGAATGCTACTGCTTCCAAGGCAGAAAACTGGGAAAAGGCATTATCCAAGTGACAAAACAAGGCAAGGATGAAATATTCTTTATTCGCACATGTTGTTGCAGGACAGAAGGGAAGGGTAAGGTAGAGGTAACAGCAAGTTAATGAGAGATGCTGGATGCTGGTTAAACAAACAGCATGTCTCCCCATAAACCTTGGCTCTCATCCCCCTGCTTTATTTTTATCCATGAGGATGCTTTTGTTGCTGCTTTTACTTTTACTGCTTTGCAAAGGCTGTTCCACATTTCCCTGCTGCTCCAGCAGAATACCCAGATGTAAAACAGTCAGGAAAAAAACACTGATCTGTCTTGTATCATGCCAGGTTGGAGAGAGCTTTGGGTGACATGGTCTAGTGGAAGGTGTGCCTTGGCAGAGGGGTTGGAACTAGATGACCTTTAAGGTCCTTTCCAGCCCTAACTATTCTATGATTCTATGCAACACTCACCCTGGCAGACCCAGCTAAAAAACTGGAGAACGGTCAGTAGAATTCCAAGTTACCCAAGACGTAAGGCGCAAACTAAAGCTTGGCTCCCCCTTCTGCACAGCAGAATTCATCCCTGTTCCATCACGATTTACCCCGAGTGCGGCTTTGACCTGAAAAGTGACCTTTTAAGGAGAGCTGCTTCTTGATCGGCAGATCTGGTCCCTGCTGTGTGAACTGTCAGTTTTTAGGCTGTTTCCCAGAGAAACAAGCCTTATGTAGCCATGCACTGTGAGTGCCTGTGCTCATGTACGCTCAATCTGTCAGCTCGCTTCAACCAGGGTCAGAGCATGGATCAGAGATAAACATCCCTAAATAAAGTCCCCTGAAGTCAGAGCTTAGAGAAGGAACTGGCCTTTCCATGCAGCCTCTGTGAGCTGCAGCTTTACCCCAAGAGTATTTGCACCAAGTGTGAGATGGGAAATGGTACACTGAGCCCCTGACACCAATCCACTTGAACCAGGGGCAACCTGAGGTGGTGCTCACCATCTTCCTCTTCTGCCACCAGTCCACACAGCATCTCACTGTAGCATTTTGTCATCATGCATACTTCTCACCACTGTGCAGGCCCTGCTGCATTACAGAATACACCTAGCCAAGTATGCATTGTGGTGACGTCCTTGATTCCGTAACAAGAAGTCTGGAAAGCACCTAGGAACCGAAATCATCCAGAGGAGATGAGTTTCCTTCCTTCTCATCCTAGTGACTGCTCTAAATTCAACCATTCATTACACTCTTAGGCTCACTTGAGCTACTGTCCTCCAGGCCTGAAGAATCACTTCAATGGAATACTGAGCCAATCCTTTTGCATCTGCCATGCAGCGTACCACAAACCAGCACTGGTATGTTTCAGGGGCCCTGGAGCACTTGTACTCTTTCCCCAGCTATAAGAGCACTTACAGACCCAGTCTGGAGAGATTCATGGAGCTCTGACATCACAGACCTCAAAAAGGGACTGTCCCTTGAATCAAGACTTGAGCTCAAAGAAGCATTCGGCCAGAAGAGTCCAGCCAAGGCTCATCTCTGGAGATAAGGAGAAAGCAACAAGCTTTAGATGCCAGGGATAAAGAGATTCATAAAGGGGTCAGTTAGATAAAACCACTCATATATATATACATGACCCAACAACATTTGCTGTAGTGGCTGCCCCCAGATTGGTGATGAGGAACAGAACTTCTCAACAGCAAAATTCTGCTTTTGCTGCTTCCACCGCACAGCCATGTATGAAGTGATGAGCCCTGCGCTTGCCATGGCTCCCACTGCAACCAGTGCTTCAGAGCATCACCTTGGAAGGAGCATGGAAGGGGTTGGCAGCAGCTGATGGCAACAGGACTGCATAAAGGAGGGGACAAGCTGCAGGGCTCCTTTGTAGAAAGAACACAAAATCTGAGACTGACCAAAATAAACAGCTCCTCCATTACCGCTTGCCAAATCCAAACATCCTAGCGATAAATGTTGGTACCAGTTGCTATTATCCCCAGTGGCAAAGCTTTGATTACAATAAAAGAAAGCTGCAGGAAAAGTATGTGATTTGAAAAAAAGGCCTGAGCAAATAAGGAAGTTTCACTTCTTGCCTACTCACAGCACAAGGACCAAGATTTGTCTGAAAATTAAAACAGACTGCAGGGATGGAAAATGCCAGCCATAAAGCTTTAGAGAGCTTAATACAGAGAAATATAAATGGCAAGTGATCCCAGATTATTTTAGAACAGGCTGGCTGCAATTTAGAATCTTGATTGGACTGATTACTAAAGGATGAACACCAAAATAGCTTCAGCAATTAAATTTCCAAACAGGAACACAAAGATTCTTATTCTTTAAAAAGCTGAAAATTAATTTAAATATCCAGTATTACTTTTGCCCTCCTCAGCAGAAAAGCCTGCTGTGAAACATGGTCATTTCTAGGAAAGGAGATGGAACAAGGCTTTTGCAGCCCTACAGGTTTTCCATGGCAAGCTAAAGACCATCTAACTAACACCTCTGAAACAACATCATACTGGAAAGTTAAAGACAGCGTTAGGGTATTTTTCAAACTGAAAAATTTGCAGCTTTCATCAGTATCTTGCTGTGTGTTCCCCCCTCTAATGCTTTTAACAAGTCAGAATTATCCAAGGAGATGATAACACCTATAACCGATGTGAAACTGCCGTTCTGCATGCAGCAAGTGATCTTCGGAGCCGTTTTGTAAAAACACTCCTCCAGACGAGCACCAACCAGAGCCTTATTTCTGCATTTGAGAGACCTCCTGTGGCCACCGCAGACACTGCAACGTCCCTCCGTTGCCTTGCAGCCAGCTGGGTGTCATCCATCCCGCCATCCGACCCTGCCTGGCAGCCTCTGCCTTTTCAGCGCATACCCCCACATCGCCAGCCCCTGCTCCTTTGGCACAGGACAATTAAAACATATGACTCCAAGCTCCCATCAGGCTGGTGTTTGTTTTTCCTACCGAAGCGGAAACACGTGTGAAAACACTTAATTTCATGTGTTTTGGCTGGATAAGCCGGGAGGTGGAAATAATTCTGTGCTTAGAAAGACTGCTGTTTGTAGTTGATCACAGTGCTCACTCTGTGCTGAAGTCTTGGGTAAGAAACACCTCTAAGCAAACAGGACTTTACCTTGAAGTAAGCAAGTGACTGAAAACTGTGTGACCGTTGATACCAGTAGCTTTTTACTTCTATGTACTGGCATTTACTACTACGGTTTTGCATGCCCATGTGTTTTACCAGAGTTGTTTTCATGGCAAGAGATTTAATTATCTACTTTTACTCACCTTACACATTCAATGCAATCAGCAACTACAAAGAAACATGAACTGTATGAATATTTTGGGTTTATGCCCTGGATTTCATGAGGGTATTATTAAACGGTAACATAAGGGTATTAATGGGATAAGAACTGCAACATTTCAATGCCTTGAAATTCAATGCTGCGGTTCCCACGGCAACTATAACCATGGCCACCCTGCATGAATTTTGCATCTCAATCTCAGAACACACAGTTCTAAGTACTCAACGCACACGAGCAAAACCCAAGCAAAAGCTTTTCTTTTTCTGCAGTATCTTACTTGCTAAGCCACAACCACTGCAAGGTGCTAATGGCACTTGTAGGTGAACTTCCAGCAACTGGCAATTAATGAACTGAACATGGCTTCTGTGCACAGGTAATTACCTACAGGATTTGCAGTGTTGGTATTGACACTACTTCTGTTTTCAGTTATTCCTGGAACAGGAGCCCATTGTTTGCACCAAAGGTTAAAACGCTCTTAGAAGGCTGTAAGAGACCAAACTGAAAGACCAATCACATGAGGAAGTACAATGACTGCTCTGAAATGTCTTATTGCTGTTACAAAATGGAGTTTTCATGGGGGAAAAAAATCATAGAGCAGCACAGGCATGGGCAGAGCACTAACAGCCAAATGAACTCCAGCAGCACCTGGAGTTCTCAAGCTACAGCATGATACAGAATACACACAGAATAAAATACAAAATTCAGGAATATTTACTACATTTAACAACTAAAATTACCCTTTAAACTAGCATAATCAATATCAGTGTTTATGGGGAAAGAGAGGGGAAGTCTGCTGCCTTCACAGACTACAGATCACAAGAACTAACTTGAAAAATACAAGATTTTGCATTTTTCATCTGGGTTCAAATCTGAACTGTGCACTATGAATAACTACTAGGTTGCTGCAAATTTAAAATGCAAATTTAGGCTCCAGTTCAAAGCACATGTTAAGTACATGCTTAAGTGCTTCACTGAAATATAACCATAAAACATTAATACAAAAAGTCAAGCAGATAATGCAGGATATTACTGACATAAGTTCTTGATGAAAAACTGAGTATCAGTAAGAAACAATGCATGAAGAAACCTCTTCATTCTAGTTTGCAAAATCAAACCCAGCTCACCGCAGTGATGGCTGAAGTGTGGGGACCATCCCAGAGCAGCTTCACACACTACAGAAAGCTAGCTGACCACAGTTCATCAAATGTGTGTTTCCATGTTAAAAGAGCAGCAGTGGACTCCCTCTGCAGCAGCAGCTAGAGATGCAACTGGCACAAAGCCATTAAAGGGATACAACCAGACCCAAGTGGAAGCACACTGGAAGAGAGCTGCAAGATTTAACTATACTGCCTATGGCTGTAGTGTAGCAAATTGGATGTTACAACAGAGGAGATGAGTAGTCAATTCGATTCCCACTTTTGGGTTTCAATACTGTGCGTGTCCCGAACACAAAGGACAGTACTGCCACATGTGCAGCAATACCTCAGAATGGCATCAACTCACATGTGGTGACTTGCATCACAATATGGTTGCTATCTGAGGGTCCTTTTGTGTTTTGTATCAGTCTGACCTAATCTAACATGGAGAACTTGGTCAGAAAGAAAAATCACTAGTTAGCATTTAGCATGTCCTTTTAAGATGGCCTCATTCTGTAGAGGAATGGTGAGTAACAGAAAAGTGTTCTTAGCTGCAATCAATACTCATAAGCCAAAATGACAAAGATACCATTTTAGTACTTTAGCAGAAGCAGAAGAATGGAAGTCTTTACCCAAATTTTAATGCACAAATCAACTACATTTTTTTAAATTTGATTCGGACTTAAATAATAAATAGGTGGGCAAAATATAATGCAAGACTTACTCAGTAAAAGTGAATTTTTAATAATCTCATGAGATCTACTTAGAAAACAGGACTAATAATGTTCACAACCGTAAATCCAAACCCTTCACACACTTTTTTTTTTTTCTTAACACAGCAGTGAACTGTAAACCTGCATTTACTAGTTATCGCTTCAGTTATTTTAAATATTTAACTCAAGTGTTTCCTCCTTGGCCATTTCAATTTTTAGCACCAAAATTAGCCCAAAAAGAGGTACTGGTACAGCTCAATGTTGTAAATGAATTGTTTACATATAATACTTTATATATTATACACACATACTGTACATTCACACATCCACACAAACAGGAGGCATATTTAAATGAATATATTCTGTGTTTCAATTTGTTGTCAAAGACTTAGGAGCAATGGAAATAAAGCAGAAGGGGTAATATTTTACATAGTAGGCAACTTTAATGCTGTAGTGCACTTATAAAAAAGTTCAACTCTCCCTCCCAGCTCAGCAGCCTTTTTTTTTTTTAATATCGCTATTCAGAAGGATGCAGAAGTTATTGCCTAAATGTTATTCTATACATTTCCATCGGAATTCTCAAAAACACTTGAAACTGCTAACTAATTTCCAACTTCACTATTTTTCTTGTTACAGCTTTAACTCATTGGCAATTTTGGAAGCAATGTTTTTGAAAGCTATGGATGTTCCCGATATCCGCTTAAAGCGAACTCCATTCAGGGACAGTCTTGGCAGTTTACACACCTCCATCTCCCACTGTACAAGGTTTTCCGCATGCCCATCTCCATGGACACAGAAAAGCAAGAAACGCTCTCTTTGTTCATAGTCACAATTATTGGCGTCCAGGACCTTTCGTATTTCCCTCATAATTTCATTAGGATCCATGGAGCTGGTGGTTTTCATGCTCCAGGTAAAACGTAGAGACCGAGGCTTGGCTTCCTTGTTCTCATCCTTCTGATCCACAGCTACATTGCGGCTGAAAGACAGGGATTTCGTAGTTAGCAGGGCCAGCCACCTTCTCCCCATTTCATGTTACTGAAGCACACTAACACTCAACGCACACTACCAGTATTAGAGCAGCATCTAGAGGCTCCGGCTGTGAGCAGTGCCCTGCTTTTCTAGCTGCTGTACAAACACACAGTCAAGGTAAAGCATTAGCTGTTGGGGCTGAAACAAAGGTATGCTACAACGTGTGACACAATTGGAAGTCACTGGAGTCAAGAGCATGAGGGAAATAACCTTGTGGAAGTAAAACTACATGCATCACCTACAACTCGATTTTAACACAGGTTCTGCTCAAACTCCTATTCTCAGGCCGTGCGGGCAGCTGGAACACCAGCTCTGTGTTAGAAGTTTCTGGAACATTCAAATATTGGCGACTTGCGGCAAAAAGGTGCTCAGTCCAAATTGTGGGAGTGCCAGCCCATGGCAAGTGCCTGATCATAAGCAATGGGAGTAAGCCTCTGCAGGAAGATCCTGGGTGTTCCTCTGCACCTCTTCCTGTGCAACAGGGTACAGGCCAAGCACAGGGAAGGCCGATGGAGTCCCACAGTAGCCAGCTGCAAGCAGGAGGAAGCACAGCAGGACCAGGGTCCACGCAGCTAAAGAATAAGGAACCACGTTTGGACACCCAGGGGAAAAAGAGAGAATTAAATATATTGACTATTATGCTTAAATATTTTCTGAAGATACCTGACTGATCCCAAACCATGCAGTTCAGGTCTCATGTTGAGCTTCAAAGTTACAATATTAAGACAAGCTGTTCTTTAAAATAGTTGACCATGAATTTCTGGTTACACAATGCTCTTCTTCTACCACCATTAAGCAGGCAATTATGAAAGTGTTAAATAAAAAGTGATAGCGAGGTCAAAACTGAATAAATATATTTCTCAAATATAGCCTATTTCCTAGTTTAACATTCTATTAAAAAGGTTTCCACTAACTGCAGGAGTCACAGGGTTATGTTGTCAAACCCAGCTACATGATTTGCCAGATGTTATGAAATTCAGCAAGCAAATTAGGGAGTACTTTGTTTTAACTTTAAATTAAAAAAGGCTGTAAGGGTGCTGGGGAAGCACCAACTTCTATTCAATGCTCATTTTATTTCTGAAAGCTTTTTCTACTTGAAAACAGTTGGCAGAACCTGCATGAGTTTGATCATTTCTTGTATTTTTTGATATACAGATTTTGGAAGTAGAATGTAACATGAAGAATACTGTCTGTGATTTTGGAGGGGAGAAATATCACCCTTCAGTGGTTATACCGCACATTTGCAGCCTCACTAGAGACCACTTACCCACACAGCTACAAGACAACAACAAATTACAACGACTAAAATGCAAAAAATTCAAACCACACAAGGGAAAAGGCAACAGGAAGATGAAAGTTTAGGACGAAGTCAGTGCTTCAACAGTTGTGCAGACAGAAATGTTTGTTTAGTTTCAAAGCCTTACACGAAACAAAAGCTGCTGCCTGAAGCTGCTACGCCACATAACCAAAGGGAGAAAGGTTCAAACTCATCTAAGTAACATTTTAAACAAAAAATTTACCCTCACCTTGAGCCCTCAAATCTCCCGTTCCTCTCATATTCAGTCGGGAGCCTCATTGAAAAGAATGCAGAAGCAAAAGGAAGTGGGAAAGAGAAGACAAATCTTACACTACAATATACAATATCTGAGTAGTTGCTAAGAGATACCGCAATCATACTAAAGGTGTGTTAAAATACAAAGCAACGAAGATGTAAAGAACTTTGTCAGTTAGACCAAATTCAGAATCTAACATACTGTCAAACCAAATGGAAGTCTATAAACTATAGTTTAAAAAGACCATAACTAATTTTTACAGTGTATTTATATATATATTAATATTGTAGAACTCACATGAATAAAGCTGAACTTCTAAAAGCAGAAAACATGAAACTGAAGTTACACAGCATTCTGAAGTTACTGTATTATTTAGTAAGTACCTCCCTACAAGAGAAATAACTACCCTATTTAGAGACAAATCTAGTCACCCTGTGTGTTTGTGTTTGCACGTGCATCAGGTCTAAAGTATTAGTGTTTAAACAATACCAAATACCTTGACACAAAAGAGTAATATGCATACACATTTTAACAAAAGTTTAGAGGTAAAGCCAAGATTTGTCAAGCTGTTGTAACTCCATCCTATCTATTCCCGTGCTGACGCATCTTCCAGTCTTCCACATCTAAGAGTAAGCTTAAGCCTTCTGTCTTCTTGCATTGCTTAAAGCTACACTGCTGATAACTACTATTTTTTAAAAACCCAGGATCAAGCAGAATTACGGGCAAAATCATCTTCCTCTACCTTCCCATTATTGCAGTACCACAGTGTGACATCTTGGCACCAATTCTGCTCAGAGGAAAGCTGCCTTTATAAGGATCTTATCAAGACTACTCTAGGCTAGTCCATGGCTTCACTTAATAATGCAAATTATTACAGCAGTTTGGCTGACAGGTGTCTAGGGATAGCAGTGTAAGAGTTGATTTTTTTGAGGCACAGTGGTATTTATATCAGTGTGTGTGGGGTGTTAAAAAGTTTAATTTCCTCCTTTCCTTTCTTTTGAGGGTTGCAGTGAAGCAACAGGCTTGTAAATGGAATTTGTGCAGTCCCTGTCACAAGGGAAGAGACATGTGCTAGCCCTGTGAAGAGCATGGTGGCAGCACCTGCTGTTTAGGCTGTGGAGCCTGCTCCTCGTTCAAAATTTACGCTGCTATTGCAACAGAATTCTAATTAAGAAAGCACTAAGTCACTCAGCTATGAGGTGCTTGTCACAACAGCATCCGATCAGAACCCTGCTCTATGAGGTGCTGCTCAGCACATGGCACAGAAGGGTCTTTGCTAGGAAACGTTTGCCATTGACTAATGAACAGCTGTCATGCTAAAAGGATAAGGAAGATAACAAGAAGGAAACAACAGGCAAGTCCTCAACTAATTCTACTGCTTCAAAGTGAGTTTTTAATGGTAGCTATTTTCATGAGATCTTGTGCTATGGATCTGTGGTAGATACACGAGAAGGTAGAGAAGGATTTTTAAGGTCTGCATGTACAGTCTATGTGTTCATCCTTTATGACAACTCTGTAGGACCAAGAAGGGGGGTAGGTGGGATGGGAGAGATAATCACATGTACCAACTGAACAAATCCACACCTTTCAGATGATCTGGGAAAGGCTCATTCGCTGGCAAAGCAAGCAACAAGTCTGTAGACACTGCTCAATTGAAAAACTGAGAGTACTTGAACTTTAAAGAGCCTCCTATATTCCTACAAGGTAGGAAACATCAGCTTTGTTAACAGCTGCAAGCTTTTATGGATTCTTGGGGTTGGTTTGTTTCATTTTGTTTGTATTTTTGTTTAAAACCAATAACCAATCTCCCCAGCAACTAACAGTCATACTGTTACTGGAATCTGTCCAGAAAAGTCCAGGAGGAAAAATCCCTAATGATGTTCTTAAGACACATTTCAGGCTGAAATTAAGCCAAATTATTCAATTTCTAAACCACTGTACTCTAAATCAAAGAAAGTAATTATTTGCAAAATACCTGCCACTTTGAAATAACAAACACCTTCATGGGAGCTTCTCAGAAAGTCCTTACTTTCTTTCACGCAGCGGTGTTCCATTCATTTCGCAGAGGGAACTGCACGTGGTGACATGCACCCTCAAATACAAGCCATCACGCCAAGTTTATGACAGTTGTGCCAGTCTCTCTAGATGTTCCTTTTCTTTATGACAGACATGGTTATGTCCAGCTCTACTATAAACACCTGCCCAGCACTGGTGTTCAGGAACAGTTACTTACTATATTTCCCAGCACTGTTTTGGGGGGTCTGCAAATCAGATGCAGGCCTGAGCCCCCCCACTGCTGATACAATCTTCACTTTTGCAGAAATGGCAAATTGCTAGCTCATGCTCTGAATTTTCTGCTTTTGCTTGTATTTTTATACAAATTACTTTCATTACTTTCCTACCAGACACTCATTGGTATTCAGAATGGAACAAATATAGATGGAAGTTACGTCTCATTTTTCACGCCTATATACTACCTCCTTTACGGTTTTTGAAAGGTTTTGAAAAATAAGAATGTTTCCATGCATCTGTCCTGGGTTATGGTGTGTTTTCTGTTCTTTACATCTTTGTATACTCTGTATTAAAAATCCAAATAAATGCAAAGAAAATGGTCTAAAAAGATATGGAAGACCAGCAAAAAGTGCAAGACAGTAAAATAAGATCAATTTATGGAACTGGAGAAAAGATGCTGCAAGAAAATCCAGAACATTAAGTGATTTTTGCTGTCAGGAAAAAAAAGGTAGACTTCCACAATATGCAGACTGGCAAGGCCAGTACATGGTACATGAGATATATATATTTTTATACCTCTATGTACCAAGTACAATATTAGAACTCACAATTTAAGAATGAGTGACAGATACCTACTTTTGGTTAGCTCCCTAGAATGACATTGCAGTACTATATGTATATGTGCTACTGGGTTACAGCAGTTCCTTCACTATCAAAGACTTAGTGAGCTTAGGTAAAATTCGTAACATATAAAGCAAGAAGAAATTGCCAAGACCTCTAGCACTTCAGTTTCATTTTGTATATATACAGATCAGGTTGGGACATCATGGATACTTAATTGAATTTTAAATTTAAGAATTTTAAATTTAAGAATTAAAAAAGCATAGCCTGGTCCTGTGTAGGTGGTGTAAGACTTTGCAAATCTCTTATTCAAAAGACATATTCATAGAAGCTGTAGCAGATATTTCCACAATAATCAGATTCCTGGCCTCAAGTCAAAGGAAAATTTTTAAAAAACAAATTTAAAATCACCTTTTTTAAGTCTCAAATTTGAACAGTAACCTTCTAGTTTAAAACTGTACACATATTAGCATTTTCCATCTTTCTTCAGAGCAGCAGTGTAACAAACTTACATGCACCCAGTTCTGGAGGTTGCACACATCACAGTCCTTTGGTTTAAAAGCAACATGACTAAGAAACAGAAGGTGCCTCCTACCAGCGATATGCACTCCACAGCCCATATAATGCACAACAGATTAAAACTAATGCTGCTGCTCAGTTTCATCTGTATGTTGTGCTGGATGGGTTCTTTCCTTAACTAAGACAGTGTATATTCCTTTTCTCAAGGCAGTTGTGACAACCCCAGCCAACCCAACCAATATCAGTTCTAAACACAGTCATGTCTGGAAGAGCTCTGATTATTATTACCATGGCATAGAATTTACTCACTTAATTGGGTAGGGTACCTTTAGACTCGGACTGTACACAATAAACCCAAATTCAGACAGCAATTTACATCTCAGGTCTCCCTAATCTAAGTATTTACTTGAAATGGTCTGATGAACTTAAAGTTACATTCACATGCATAACCTTGCATTCTGAAAGTTAAAACAGATGTTTATTTTTTTACCCAATCTTCCTATTTTTTATCAGTGGTTGAAAATTTAAAGTCCCACCCTTTAGGAATCTCCAAGATATGATACAACTAAACAAAGTATTACAAAATCCTACTGGAAAATGTACCTGTGGATCAAAATTGTATAACCACCTTTCATGAGTTGCAATGGATTAACAAGATAAATAGCAACCTGATTAATTCCCAAACTGTAAAACTAAATTCAATCATTTGGGCTTGAAACGTGAACCAGACTTCTGAACTCTGACATTTTGTAATAAACTTGCATAGATGTTATACTTTTTCATAACCAAAGTGCTCTCTTTGCACTTCCGCTGCAATTAACTTCAGCAAATGCATCCCATTTTAAAATAAATACACAGCCATTGCATCTTCAGTCACAACCATGCTGCTTGCTTTCTATTGTATCAACCGCAGACAACACTTAAACTGATTCTGTTTTATAAAATATCATAAACCAAAGAGAATGCAATGTAAATTCAGCATCACTTACCTTTATTTGCTTGTAACCTTATGTTTTGTTTATACTTTCATCATTGTTATCAAACACCTCATTCTTCAAACATAAGCATGCTAAGTGTATTAGTACAGAGAACAGAATTACTTTGGTACTACCAACTCTATCAAAGAAAGAAGAATTCACAAGGCATGCTTAGCATCTTGTTATACAGGTGCCACAGATTCTTAAGTATCATCAGGAGTTAATAGATTTATTCTATGCTTTCCTCTCAAGAAAGAATTTAGTTCTCAGCAGGAAGTTTAGTTTTCAGAAAACCAAGGCTAGAAAGCCAAATCTGTTGTTAATTGCAGGAGCCACTTTTTTAAAAATATAAATAAATCCTACCTTTTGATAAACCTGAATGACATGTTTCTAAAAGAAATTAAGCCAAAATAATAATTAACAAAAAGTTTTGTACAAAATAAATTGAAAAAGCCATTTAGAGCGAAACATGCAAAAAAAAAAAATCTCATTTAAAACGCACAATGGAAATTACACTTCAATGCATTCTGAGATTAGGCAGATGATTCAGGGCATGAAGAGTCAAACCCTTAGCACTGCTACTTCCAAACTTAGTTTTCCTGGGAAATATGACACCAGTAGTTATTATGAATTAAGATACGTACTGGTGTTAAAACACTACAACTCATAATCTTCAAGGCCACATCAAAATATGTTTGGATTTTCTTCATGTATTTCAAATAGAAAACAAAAATCTGCAATTCTACAATTGAGTATGTTCAGAGTTAGGTTTCTTCTTTCCTTCATAACATCAGGTCAGCCATGTTGTGCCAAGGACTGCCTTCAATATTTAGTTAATTCAGTGGCAGAAGCTGTAACAATTGCCTACACCAGAACATAAGTAGTTCATAATGAGGATTCAGATTATCCATAGAGAATGCTAGAATAACAGATTAAAAAAAACTAAAAAACCCAAAACCCTTAAAGAGAAGAAACAAAACCATGTCTTCTGACGGCACCATCCACCTTCTTAGTAGCTTGTACAGCACCTCTTGCAACACAGCCCCAACTGTAAGAAGTCCGCCAAGCGCAAACTTCTGTGTCCTGGTGTTGGCTGGGACGAAGTTAATTTTCTTCCTATAGTTGGTGCAGTGCTGTGTTTTGGCTTTAGTCTGAGAACAATGCTGATACCACACCAGTGTTTTACTTGTGCTAAGTAGGCTTACCCTGATCAAGAACTTTTCTGTCTCTCAGGACACCTGACCCAAACTAGCCAAAGGAGTATTCCATAGCACAGCACATTGTGCCCAGTATATAAACTGGGGAGAGTTACCCAGAAGATCCAGATTGCTGGTTGGGTTGGGCTGGGTATTGGTTGGCAGGTGCTGAGCAATTGTATTGTGCATCACTTCTGTTTTCTGAGCTTTATTTTTCTGTTGTTTCCTGTTATTGTTATTGTTGGTATTCTTTCTAGTATCACTATATTGTACTTTTAGTTATTGGACTGCTCTTATCTCAACCCTTGGGGTTTACATTCTTTCAGTTGGGGAGGGGTGAGGAAGGGGTGAGCGAGCGGCTGTGTGGTGCTGAGTTACTGTCTGGGCTTAAACCATGACAATCTGTAACAGTGCTATTGTGTTACAACTGCACGCTATTTAATCAATTACAGATGGAACTATTGTCAAAAGAGGTGGGGAAAAGCTTTGGGAAAACCACACTGCACTGTGAAAGTTGAGACTTGGAAGTAATGATAGAAGTTTGAATGCTGCCTAAAGAACCAAGTGAAAAGCTTGTATACTGACATTTTGAGCATCCACATTTGGCACGTCAGATGGAAAATTAAGTAAGGCTATTACAAACAAAAGTACAGAAAGAAATATGTGCCAAAAGGATGTGTCTGATTAAGACTTCACTTGACAAAAAGCAGATTACTTAAATCATAAAAAAAATCCAAATTAATCTGTTATCTCTCTCTCAACTGAAAAAGAATTGGGGGTGGGTGGAGGAAAGGGGGAATTTCATACAGCAGTGTTTCCCAAGGAAGTGTTAGCTGGCAGAGAGCTCAGCAGGGTAAAACCTTTACCCAAAGGCTAAGCTGTCATGGTTTCGTTTCTCACAGAAACAACTCCTACATTTTTACAGAAATTCACTTGCTAAATTGAAATCAGCCAGTTATGAAAAACTGAAGTCTGGGTTGTCATTATTTTGTAGGAATGGGAGACTATGAAGTCTGAATGCTGAGAGGGAAGCATGTATAGTCACAGAACAGACAGGAAGGAAACAGCTTGGTGCTGATGTGATACAAGACTAACACAAAGCACCCAGGCCAAGATCAGAATCATATACTCCAAAAAAATTTCACATGATGAGGAGAGTACAAAAGCATGGAGATTATCTTAAGGCAAAGATAAACAAACCCTCACTTCTGCAAACACAAGTTGTGGATATCAGAGTGGTCTGAAGTATGTGGTATGTGAACCAACAGGTTTTAAATATAGGAGAATAGTTGGTCTTCCATTTTAGAGTTTGTAGGAACTAATTTAAATCATACATGGGTTTGAAATGAGAAGTCCAATTAGAAAAAAAAGCCTGTTAGTGCAGGAACAAAACCTGCTTAAGCTAGGCTTTGGCTAGACCAACACACCTTCACTCCAAAATCAGAATCTGCACATGAACTAAAGGTCAAAATAGGAGTAAGGTTTCACCAGACTCCTGCCTAGACTGAAACCACAGGCCTGCATTATCTACAGTGACCTACGCTAGCGCTACTGCCAAAACAAACTTTTGTCTCCTGTCCCTAGCCTTTCACCTGTGATATTTCTATTCATGTGTTGCCAGTAGGATTATTCTGGAAATGCCAATAGCTAAGTGACTGGAAAACACAAAGTGAGCTTCTAACACTACAATAAATATCAAGACTGGGATCTTAGTTTATGCTGCCTACTGGCAGACCATGCAGAGTGAGCCACTTTTGAACTGAGCCAAAATGTTTCAGCTCTGCAGCGTTTTTATTTCAGACATGAGGATGAAGAGCACAGAAGGAACAGCACAGACCAAACATCCCCACTTTTTATCCTGTTTGATTCAACTGCTAAAAACATGGCTTCTGTAACCAAAAAGAACTACAAAAAATAATAAGCTAGTGCATTTTAAGTTGCAGAAACTGTTAAGCCATTAATCAGAGAATATAGACAAAACCACCTAAGCAATGAGCCACTAGGTACTTCTACTACCTAATAAAAGGAAAAGTTGCATTACCATTTTATGAGACTAACCTTCTTGTGAGTTTTGAAGTTAGTTTACTAAACAGATTAGTGGATCCCCTGGTTCGAGTCTGTGAGAGTGGTGTTGCTTCATGGGACAGACTGGGGGAGGCTGGCGGTCCGTTGTAGGTAGCAGTACGTCTCTCTCTGAGCTGGCCGTGGAAAGTGCTCCGACTAGCTGTTCCTCTGGGGAAACGAATACGGTCAGGTGTGGTTGCGCTGCTAATGCTGTGAGTTGAAGCAACAGGAGTTCTTTGATCGGGAATAGTGCTAGAGCAGAAAACAAAACAATGCTAGAAATTCTTCACAAGAAGCACTACAGTTCTGCAGGAAACACAAAACACTACGTTCTACAGTAAAGCATAAGCAGACACTTTGATATAGGCCAGGGTTGGAAATATCAACGTTATTACAGCACTGTATGGAATCAAAACTTGTAAGAAGTTAGGATTAAAAGGCTGCCGAAACAGAAACCTACAAAGTCAGAAAAAAACCAAGAGTGTCTTGGAAAAGATCAGATATACTAGGCATACAGTTTGTTTCACTGAGAAGACTCATAAAGGAATAGACAAGCCAAGTTTCCTCCCAGGAAAGAGAAGCAGTAAGTAAGTTTAGTGTCTCTCCCTCCACATTCTATATATACATCTTTTAAAATCTTGCTAATTTTGAAAGTATCCTACACAAAATTCTCTACAAGTGAACTGCTCCAAGTAGCAAAGTCCTTCAGGATACACGGTTAAAGTCTCCCACAAACTCTGACAATAGGGAATGTCCAATACTCCTAACACTAGGAAAAAATTAAGGTTCATTATTGCAGGATTATGTCACCGACAGCCTGACACACCACAAAACAAATGTAAACAAGACTAAAAAAAATGAAGAAACACACATCTTGTGGGCAATATAAACTAGAACAATCTAGGACTAAAATTCCACAGCACAAAGTTAAGAAGCAGTGGGTATAAGTTAGTTTGACAACGATTTCAGGTTCTTACATAGGCCTGAAGTTATCTGCGCCATTGTCTATTGGAGGCAACATCATCTTCGTGTGCACAGAGGCTGACATGGACATCGACTTCTGATGTCGCAGCCGAACACTGGAGAAGGATGTAGTACAAACTGAAGCAGGGCTAGCTGCGTAAGCGGACATTTCTGTCAGGCTGTGAGGGGGTTTGGGTTCAGGCAGAGGCAGAAAGAAGAGCATGATGGACCAACAACAAACTACTGCATAGAAAAAAAGCAAACTTTTCCTTCTATTACTTATTTATCAAAAAACATGAACTCTTAATAGCCCTCTTCTATGCAAAGAGCAGTAACTATCCTACACTCCCCTTAAAAAGCATCCTCACTATAGTACTTGACATCTATGAAGTGATCATACTCTTACCATTAGTTTGCAGTGTTACTCTCGATGTACAGAACCTGAGTAACTCAGTGCTGTGTGCCAAAGCACCTCTATAAAGCACTTATGTAACTTGTACAGGTTTTAACATTAAAAAAATGCATTAATAAACCCACCAACTGCACTTTGCAAGAGAACAATGACAGCTCTATTACCACAGTGAAATGCTTTGTTTTCAGAATGTATCCATGTTAAAAGAAATCAGTGTAATCTGGGCAAGCTTTCAAATCCCAGTCTACATCTGGTAACCAAGGGACTTCACAGGCACAAACAGAAAACAACAGTATTGTGATCTTTAACAAGTCCAGAGAGGCCCAAACAAAAAGACTACTATTAATCAACCTATACGTGTAAGAGGCAATGAATAACACATGGTGTTCTCTGAAGAAAGAGGTATTACAGTTTGAAGAGCATTTCATATATCTTGACCACAAATGTTAAATTCTCTAAATTTGAGGCTCAGGCTTTGAAGGAAGGTATACAATGCTGTCTTAGCAGAATGGTCAGTAAGCTGCCAGCTGTATAACATGAAATACTTTTCTTTCTTTGGGACAAATTCTTTGCAGCCTTCATATTATCTAGTAATGACAAGGATGGGAAAAAACTGAGGCCACAAGATGTACTGGGCCTTTCAGGCTACAATGATGTATGCCATTCATCTTAAGTTTGCTTTAAAAGTAAGGCAATTGTAATCAGAAATATTGTTCAAGGTTAAGAAATCGGGAATTGCCAGTGACAGTTTCATCACACTGCATGTTTGCTTCCAAGTTACTTCCTGGTTACCTATACTGAAATTCAAGTCCTCTTATCCCCTCTTGTCCTCTGGTATGTCAGAATTTGGAGAGGAGAATGCTACTCCAGCTACAAGTGTCAGCTGACCCTCTTCTCAGACTTAGCTCCCAAAGCACTAGCAGAAAACACCTTACAGCTCAGACATCAGAACTGCTGGCTAGAATGGTTAGCAAAAATCTTTCTGTTTTGTTTCTAACTTTTCAGAGTCTTGAAAACTCCAGAGTCATGCACTCATCTCTTTACAATGCTGAATCCAGCAGGATGCCAACTACAAGCACTACTACAATGAAGCCTGCAACACAACCCAGCTTTTACATTACCCCAGGGTATTAATAAATTGTAAGGAAATGAGCATTCATCTCAACAGCAATACCCTAAAGTCATGTAATCCCCAAATAATTGGTCACTAGCCTCCCCAGTACGTCCAGCTCCTTCCCTCTCAATCTGCTGTGAAAGATACAGGAGAAATAATCTAGTTGCAACACATTAGACCCAAGTTTTATTTAGTCGCCTGCCTCCAAAGAGGTGATAGCTAAAGGTACCAATAAAGTATCAGGGCACATATCAAAGCACCTATATCTCTTCCTCTGCAGCTTTGCTAGAAATCAGCTTCCTTAGATTATTAGCCTGAGAACAGAGAAAAAAGTGAGCAAACATTCACCAATTAGTGCCAAGGCTTATCAAAAATCTGAGGCTGTTGTAAATCATTTGCGTTATAAATGATTTAAAGCAATTGCCTATCATTATGAAGAGTGTTCTATGAGTCCCCAAGTGCTTTAATTAATGCTCAGACTTTGGAGGAAAGCCAAAAGAGTCCTCTCCGGTAAAATGCCTGTGTCAGCCACACAATGTGGTAAAAGTAGGAATGTGAGACAAAAACTCTTTGCTTCTACCAGTCTTGCATGGGATCTTCAAGACTACTTTCCCCAACAGGTGCACTAGCTGACTATCAGTTCTTCAATTTCTGTATCTTCAGAAATAATGCCTTCTCAGAATTCAATGTGTAAGATAAAAACAGAACAAGTAACATTTTTATTCTTCCTGTAGGGAAAGTGTTGAAACTTCAAATGTGCCCTCCTTGCCTCTGAAGGCAGGTTTCCACCGGCTCAGTCGGTATCTGACTGGCTGTGGAAAATCTAAAATCCAATCTGTTACAAATCATCTATAGTAATTACTCCTGCCTTTAATATTTTCCACCGACTGACATTTCAAAAGCATAGAAACCATTTCTGACAAACCCTTGGATTTATACAAAGCTGAGGTTCTACTTCAGATCTTGCTTCACAGGAAGAAAAAACATCACATTTTTCTAAAGTTACTTTCTGCTAGTACAATAATATTTCTGAGACTACAATAAAATAGACAGATACTACAGAAACACCTGAAGGCAGGCAGGATTCATTCTGAAGAGCCAGTTCCATCAACAGCCATGCTGATTTAGCCTGAATTAAAGGTCCCTGCACCTCATGTGATCAGTCAAGCCTTCGCCTGGTTACAGCAACAAAATAGACTCAGAAAAATTCTGAATTCTGTCCCAAATCACAGTAATTTTGAAACTGTGCCAAAATGAATGCGCAGTTTACTGTTGAAACATTTCCGACAATGAGAGGTCTCCAATTTAAAGCAATTACCAATGCATTCTCATTATCTATTTCATTTTAACCTTCTATAAAGAGTAACAAAAGCGGTAATAAAAAAATATGTGCAGAAGTTAAAATTATCCTTTCCGGGCAGTGAACATATAAATGCTCAGATGTTTCAAATAACCCAAACAGGACTAGACTGCAGGATGTCAAATGATGTTTGGATACTGTACTGACCACAAAAGGTAAGTTACATAACAATAACCAATTACAAACTAATATAGTTGCCAAGTACTTCTCAATGTTAACTTTTAGCTTAGTGCCCGTGTATGACAAACTGAAAAGACAGCAGTTTGCTGAGAAACTCATAGCTGGGAAAAAAAAGTAACTTCAAAAGATAGTTCTTAGGAGCATGAAGTTACTCCTAAATTAATGGGACACCTGAATCTCAAGCATTCCTAATAAACAGTATCTAGTAACTTTTAAACTTTTAAAAACGTATTGCAAAGGTATTAGCTCAAAGATGAACAAAAATATTAAACTAAGAAATTATGTAGTCAAATCTATTAAAGCTATTTTGGACAGAAAGTTTCATTTTTTTCAAGAGTCTGGAAAGAAAAAAGCTATTAACATATCAAATTAAAGAAGGGATGTTGAGCTTTAATCTAAACAAACTTGGTGACGTTAACAGGGACTAAGCAATGAAGGCTGAGACAGACACACTAAGAGACAGTACCATACAGCTGTGCTGTACTTCACAACAAAGTTGATCGCAGGCCCAGCTGGCCAGCCAGACTTTTGGCACTCTTCAGACTTACACTTGACTTTTTCCTTTGCAAAAAGCTAGGAGGAAGAGACAGGGTCAAAACCACGTTCCTTATCCCTAGGCTCCAGGAATCAACCAAGGGTCAGACACATTTTCCTTTCAACATTACAACTTCACTACCCTTCCTTATAAACTGCCAAAAGGAAGGGGAAAGATTCTGTGCAAAAAAGATAGATTTTTCACCAAATTCAACACAAGCTAGAAGTACTTTTTTCCCCACCCTTTACAATATACCATAAAATTAGGAAGGCATAGAGAAAATTGTGAAGAGTAGAAGAGAAGTACACATTCCTCCAAGCTTAAGCATCTTTATTAAGCACTATTAGCTTATGGGTGCTCTTCTGGCAACAGTGAATAACTTGTTACCACCTTTTGAGACAAGTAAAATTTTGTGAAGATCAGCTAGCTGGAACTAAAACACCTCACCCAGCTGGGAAATTTGGTGGTAGAACAGTTGTTCTTTACAACTGTTAATCTATAACTAATGTTTGAGTTCACTATTGTATTAATTTTCTACAACTCTCCTCAGTCTTTGGTACACAGGGAAAGACAGCACTAGATGTGGCTACATACGAACTCGTTAACTCCAATTCCACTGCATGCTCCAGTAAGGCTTTCATTCACTAAAGTTAAGAGGAAACCTGTTATTTCGCTGTTTTCACTTAAACTACAGCAATATCAGTGCTTTCCTTTTCAAGATGAGTTCTGCAAATACTGGGAAGAAATCAAGACTACAAAACATAAGTAAAAAAACATTACTGGTCCAAGACAGTGGCCTATACTGTCTAATCTTTGCTCAGAAAAAAATTACTTTCTACTTTTCACAGAAAAAACAGTATGCCAAATGATCCCAACAGAGTACAGTTTAGAGTGAAATGCAAAAAGAGAATGGCCCAAGAGAGATGGACTTTGTAGTTTCAAGCTAAACAAGCCTCTTCTGCAAGCATATCTTTTCTGGTCACAGTAGGTAACAAGTGACTTAAGATGAAGGCTGTAAAAATTACATGTATTTAACCAGAAACCAGGAATTTATTTTTACATTCCAAGTATAAAGACTATGTATTAAGTATAGGAAAAAAAAAAACAAACCCAGAAAATAACACAACATACTTACAGGTGCTCCGTAATGCTCTGTACTCACCTTTCATTAAGAATTACTCTAGAATACTGATTTTGTTTAAATTAGGTATTATAATTTTTTGGATATGTGAAGACAAAAGACATATACCATAGGAAGACATTTTATATACCTGTTCTTCTTGCCATTTTGTATCACTGAATGCCTATCAGCAGTGGTTCTTTCACTACAAACATATGTGTTGCGCCGTGTCATTGCTCCGGGGGCAGTATTATTCTACAATTAAAAAACATAGGTTTGTTATTCCCCACAAAAGGCTTTTCTGGGGTTAAGTCTACATGTAGTTGAAGGCTGGTTTACTTCATGCTAGTTCTACAGAGTTATAAAACCTACAGTAATTAATATACAAACACTTTCCAGTATTTTTAAGAAATAACACAATCAGAAAAATAATTCTAACAAGTTCTTCTTGTATTTCATGTTGACAGCTCAAAATTAACACAGCTTGAAGTTTTTAATTACCAGAATTACCATTAATTCCGAATTACAAGTTCTCAGCATGTATAGCGCTTATCTACATCTGGATAGCCTATGTCTTTGTAACCTATTTTTGAAATACTTTACCACTTGTAGATTGTAGAATTTTCCTTTAAGTTAAAATCATACTCTTAAACAACATCGGAAAAACAAAGACTTAAGAAACAAATGTGGTAAAATTCAGTGGGAAGGCAAACATGGACTTATTAAAATACTATGAAACACTACACAAGTTTTTAAAACAGGGAAGAATAAGTCAAATTGCAGAGAATTTTAATAAGACTTAAAAAAAATATACATTTAAATACAGGCATAATACATTGAGGATAAGAGAACCAGGGGAACTTAAACTACAGACCTTACTTTAGAGGGGAGAAAAGAAACAGAATTACTTTGCCTCTGTCTTTACAGAGAAAGAGGGTGGAGATATGCCCAAGTTGGTGGTCAACTTTCCAGGAACGACTGAGAAGCTAGGTAATTCACAGATAACAAAGTTATAAAATGTTAGATGCAATTACTGTAGGAGAAAGCATGGTGGTCCAAATAAACATGCACCCCCAGGTTGCAGAAGAAGTAAAAGCTGGCAAGCCTTATATTTTTTCTCCCCACCCCAAGAACATCGTAACACAGGAAACTATAAACTGATTGGAAAGTGGAAAAAAAACTTTTAAAATTTTCTTTGAAGAAAAGAATCACAGGGCAAAGCAGGAAGCAAAATAGGCTATTAACTTGAAACATCACTGCTGGGGGAAGTCTTGGAAGAGGCTAGCTTAAGAGAATGACTAGTCAGCACCTGGATAAGCATGTTGAGTAAGGATGGCCACTAAGAATCAGGCAAGGGACTTCATGCTCAACTAACCTTTTGGAGTTCTTTGAAGAATTACTGCTATGACAGACAACGGAAATTCAGTGGGTTTTTAAAATAGCAACAAGAAAAGGTTTCATATAAATGGTCACAGTAGAGAATGACGTGAAGGAGGATAAAAAAATAAAAAGGCAAAACTAGTTCAAGCACAAAAGGAGAGTAGCCAAACTTTTTCTGTTTCCAAACCTGAAAAAAAATGTTAAAAGTGGAGTATTCTCAATAACCAGCAAAAGCTCCTCTAGTACCTTAAGGCAAAGTATTTCCTATGCAGGGAGTCTCAAGCAATGCAATGAGCTGCAGACTGAACAATGAAGCCATCTTGTTTATTTAGAAGACTGCTGACCTGTTACACATCTTGCCATGAATAAAAATGAAAAAGTGAACTGCACAATCTCCTGGTGTTAAGATGTATAAAGAGTATTAAGAGTATTTTAGATTAGCAGAACTATTAATTAAATCATAAGATGGATGTAAGTTGTCTCAAGGCTTCTCAAATATTCTTCACTAGATAATCCTTAAGGATAGGCATGTACCAAGCATTACCAAAAGTCCTCCTGGTCCTTTCACTGTACTTCATTCCTTACACATCCGTTGCCTTAAAAATCAAACAAACCACTGATTTCTTCTACTCTCCTCTAACATTTCTCATTATACAAGCTCCCCTCTCTTTACTAAATTTGCCAGCAACTAAAGCTGTGCACCTTAGGTAAAGTTTCATTTGTATGTTCTTGAGAGGTCAAGATGTGCAAGATACTTATTGGAGCCCAGGCAAACCAATGGTACATTGAAGTATTGCATATTAATATTTGCATATCATTTTGTTCTGTGTTCCTGAATACATCAGAGAATGAAGCACCCAGAACATCCCACAGTGCTTTTCTGGTGGGAAATACGCACAATCATGGGTGGCTTTCTTGTTTCCACCTGCTGCCTTGGAACATTAAACACTTTTTTCCCTTGAGAAGATACCACATAACATTAAAATGTACTGTCATGTTGCACATCTAGAAAGACAAAGACAGCAATCTCTCCTGGATCAAACTTTAAAGACAGATTTGGGAGTGGACAGGTTTTGGTATTCATACCTGAAAGCAGAGGACTCTAAAGATGCACTTTCACAGCACTTTCTGGAGCACACAGACACATGAATCAGGATACGCTTTTTTTCTGTTTGGCTTATATTTCAGAGGTCATGAGAGAAGACTGAGCATTTCAAGCTTTCAAATTTTAGTTTTAGCAAGAATGCAGTCATGGTTTTAGGTGCTTTTACACTTTTTAGTGTATAACCTTTCATGATTCATCAAGGGAGTTCTTCAGCTATGACTTTCTTCAGCAAGTCTACAGACTATTAATCTCTGGACATAGAATCATAGAACAGTTAGGGTTGGAAAAGACCTTAAGATCATCTAGTTCCAACCCCCCTGCCATGGGCAGGGACACCTCACATGAAACCATGTCACCCAAGGCTCTGTTCAACCTGGACTTGAACACCGCCAGGGATGGAGCATTCACAACCTCCCTGGGCAACCCATTCCAGTGCCTCACCACCCTTACAGTAAAGAATTTCCTCCTTATATCCAATCTAAACTTCCCCTGTTTAAGTTTTAACCCGTTACCCCTTGGCCTGTCACTGCAGTCCCTAATGAAGAGTCCCTCCACAGCATCCCTGTGGGCCCCCTTCAGATACTGGAAGGCTGCTATGAGGTCTCCACGCAGCCTTCTCCTCTCCAGGCTGAACAGCCCCAACTTCTCAGCCTGTCTTCATACAGGAGGTGCTCCAGTCCCCTGATCATCCTCGTGGCCCTCCTCTGGACTTGTTCCAACAGTTCCATGTCCTTTTTATGTTGAGGACACCAGAACTGCACACAATACTCCAGGTGAGGTCTCACAAGAGCAGAGTAGAGGGGCAGGATCACCTCCTTCGACCTGCTGCTCATGCTCCTTTTAATGCAGCCCAGGATACAGTTGGCTTTCTGGGCTGTGAGCGCACACTGAAGCCGGCTCATGTTCATTTTCTCATTGACCAACACCCCCAAGTCCTTCTCCACAGGGCTGCTCTGAATCTCTTCTCTGCCCAGCCTGTAGCTGTGCCTGGGATTGCTCTGACCCAGGTGTAGGACCTTGCACTTGGCATGGTTAAACTTCATAAGGCTGGCATATGCCCACCTCACATGACTAAAATGTACAGGTGCACAGCACACAAAGCCTGAAACTGGTGTCACACCACACTCCCTGACTGGTTAGCTGTGCAAGTTCATCCTTGTGGCATCACCTGACTTTTTTGCAGGAGGTGTTGACACTGCAAAAGCACATGTTGAGACTTCTGAACACAGACACAAGGTCCAATCACAGCACAAAGGATCAATTTGTGGTACAGTCTGTCTTTTTTCTTAGAGAATCTTGTGCCCACTGCTTAGGCAGGATATTTTCCCATTAAGACACATCAGGGCAAGGATGGATGTAAAAAACTTTCAAACAATCAGCTTAATGTACAATGTACTTAAGGGCACTAGTACATTTTTGGTCCTAAATTATTTTCCAAACATACTATCTATTCTCCTCTTCCAGTCATCCTAAAGCTATGCTAAGGGCTCCAGGGCAGCCTTATTACAAGCTGAGGAAAAATCCAAAGCTGTGAGTAATAAACAAGGAGCCGTTAAAGCAGGGAATTATTAGTTGCTGCTAACTATGCAATCCCTGTAGCAGGTTTTTGTTATTAATTTGGTATTTGCCCAATGAACTTCAGGTTCTTGATGTGCTCTTGTTCAGCCTGAAGAACTATTTAGTTTGCAAGAGCTCAAACACAATGTCAACTTTACAAGTACAGCTTGGAGCCCCTTACTCCAACCCAGACTTAGCTCTCCGCTCTACAAGCACAACTCTTATCCTTAAGTGCATGCTTGCAAGTTTTGTTATTTAGTAAGAACAGCACACACCTGTCTAAGGGTGTGCAGTAAAGACCAGTTCTACTACTTTTCCTTTGCCTTTTTAAACAGTATTTTTCTGTCTCTTCAGCGACTTTCTCATCGTATCACTGATTTTAAGACTTAAGTGCTCAGTGAGAACAAAATCCCTCTACCTCAAAAGTTTTTTCAACTTCAGGACAATATGGTAACTCCAACATCTCTCTTTTTTTTTCCCCTTCTAGATGCATGACAAAACTGTAAAACTCTCTAATTAGTTCCAGGAACTGTGTAAGGAGTCAGTCCTTTCCTCCACCCCCACATCCCCAGAATGCCAGAAAGCAGAAGACTAATCTTTACTGAGGGAACTGGGTGCTAGAGTTTGCACTGTCTGACTAAAGAGCTAAGAACAGAGATAGTTTTAAACACTAACTATTGAGTAACATCACAAATCCAATTCCACGTTCACCACCTTGTAGCACTGCTTGTAAAAGATCAGTTGGATCAACTGCACACTGAACAGAGAAGTAATCTATGGTTACGACCTCAAATCTTATTTCAGCTAAAGTAGCATGAAATTTGAAATAAGACTACTGGAATAAAACCCCATAATTTGGGAGTGGTGTAGAATAGCAGATCAAAATACTAAAGATACTAAATGTAAAGTATGTTGGAACAGCGATGCAAAGCTCTTGTATGAAGTACTACACAGTATGGAGTAAAGTTCAATGCAGGACAAAACTATTTTGAGTATCCTACCATTTTGAGACTCAGTAGTTAAGGTCTGTCACGTAAGATGAAACAAAATCCAAATGGTTTCTGGGCTGATAAGAAAACAGGGCAAAGAGCAGGTACGCCAAAATTGTGTTCTCTTGTTCACATTTATGAATAACAGCTGCTACAGTAGAAGACGTGTCTTTCCAAGGAATCTCTCTGACTGAGATCCTCCAACCAAGTCACTATCAGCCACTGAGCCAAGTGACAATACAGAGCTAAAGAAGTAAAACAAATCCTGTTTCACTTCTTTTGCTTTAGGCTGTCAAAAAGCTGTGAGCTCAGAAAGTTCTGTTCTCATTTGTTCTAAGTAAGGGTGCTGAGTATATGACCAAACATGACAGTTTTGTGGGATAAGTTTAAAAACAAAACAAAAAAAAACACAAAAAAAAACTTAAACCACTCCACTGCAAGTTGAATAAGGGACTGGGAAGTTATTTCTCCTGTAAAAAAGGAAGTTTTTCAATACAAATCCCCAAGATTCAGAAAATAAATATTACAAGACTCAAGAGTTATTATGTGAAAACAGATTTCCAACTTTGCCTCAGAGGGAGGCACCACAGAGCATATACGTTAAAAGCCAAAAGGAACAAAGAATTTTCTGTCTTTTGACACACTGCCTATTGCTCAACCCTGTAAATTCACTAGTTATGCACTGTAGTGAAGTTTTTTTGTTGGTGCTGTTGAGATTTAGGGCAGGTGAGAGAAGCCCAGAAGGAAAAAAAAAGCCAGGCACACTGATTTTAAATACAGGTTGAATTACACTTTCAAATGTTTTTAGAGCAACATTTCTTTGACAATCTTAATATACGTAACTATGACTTCGAACAGCCTGTTTGAGAGCAAAGATTAGGTGGCTCCTTATACACATGAAACTGTAAAAGAGGATAATAAAAACAGAGATTTTGTTGTTCTGTACAGAGGCAACAGAAGAGTAGCTGGTAATATCAGAAATAAGTTATGCAAAATTTCAGTGGACAGCCTTTGAGTTCAGTGTCTTTCTTCATGTTTTTTTTTATTTATTTATTTTTTAAAATACCCAAATTATGTCTGTTCACCAACAGCTACTAGTGCTAACTATTAATACCTACTAACTCCTTCATAATTATTACAGGGCAACTTGAGTAGCTAGCTGACTGATTCAGGAATTAAAAAGGCAACTATATGAGGTATCTACATTTACTCTGGATGAATGAGAAGTACAATCAGCACCACTGATAAATCACAGGTTTAACACTTCTTTTACCCCTCAGAAATATTTCATGTTCATAATAAGTAAGTGTTTTTACTTACACTAGGAACAGCTGAACCTTTCTTACGTTCAGGAATATCAGCCTTATTGGGATTGCTGGCATTTCCAAGCATTGGACTAGCTGGTGCAATTCCTCTTCCTGCAACTGCAGTACTGCTGGATTTTCTTGACTGAATTCCTTCCTTTTTGAGGTCACTGTCTGTAGTACTAGTCTGGCTTCTTTTGGGATATGCCACTACTGAGGGGATGGATGGTCCAGCTTAAAAAACAAGTAAAAGAAACAGGAAAATTATTTTTCTTGTCAGAAGTTCAGTAACTATTTTTCATTACAGTGGAAATGTATTCACACATAAGAATCATGCAGATACTGGGAATCAGAGTTGAAAAAAAGGTAATTATTTAAGTTAACCAAAATTAAATGTATTTTGGACAACAGTAAAATACTGTGAAAAACAAAAGCCTTTCTAGGTGAAGATACTACTTGATTTCCATGAGAGAACCACACATGTCATGGAGGCTTCTGATGTTTGAGTACTGACACTGGTTTGACTTGCTAGGAAAAACCCATCATCTTAAAGACACTTAATAAGTAATTGACTCATTCAAACCAGACAACTCTTAATTAGCACTAATCTGACACATGCTGTTCAAGCTAACTTCCAGTAAAACTGGGCTCCTGAGACAGGCACCTGGTGACACAGCCCTGGGCCACCATCAGCTCTAATGGCTGGTGGCCTGTGCTCCTGGAAAAGCCCAGAAGCAGGGGCAGTTTGCCACCAGCCTCCCCAGCTGTGCCAGGAACAGGAAACCTCTCCAGCACACCTGAGAATGGGGCAGCCCCTTCAACAGTCGCAAGCTCCCTCTTGCCTTACTAGGTTCCTGGACACTGGAGAAGCCTGTAGGGATGTCAGGACTGTGTTTTCTGCTGCCTCAATCATACCTCCTCAGAAGACACAGAAGAAGACATGGCTAGATATATCAACTTTGTAGCTTGTGTTTTAATAACAATCAAAAAGTGTACATGTATATACACAAAAAATACATATATATATATGTAAAACATATATATATTAAAAAGTATCACAAAACATGGTAACTATCATCCCACAAGAATCCTTAAGAAAACCAACCTCTCAATGCACTTGAGGTATTAAAAGGTAGTACTGAACAGAGACTCCTTTTATGAGTTAAGTGTCTGAGCAGGAAGATGTTTAGATATTTAGATAATCCTAAACTACTGTCTTACACACTCATTAAGCAGAAGACTTCCAAGTTTGTCTGTATCACTGTTCTTTAGAAATTTAATTCCTGCAGGACAATCAAGTGACTCTACCCTCAGGAAACAGGAAACAAGAAATATTGGTAAACTGACATTTCTTCAAGTTTTAGACACAAGCTGACCTACTAGTGTCAAAAGAAAACAAAAGCTGAATAGACATACAAGAGCGTGGGGGAGGAGTGCTGTGTTTTTCATGAAAAAGGGAGTTGCATCATTCTCTTCAATTTGTGTAACAAGACTTTCCCAGCATGATCAGGAATGCAAGGGACAACACAAAGCAGAATGTGAGAATTAAATTGGTGTACTCGGCATTCCTCTAGAAGAGGTCTGAAAATTTTATAACAAAACCAATTTTTAAAAAGTATTAGTTATTCAGTAAATTATTTAGCCACCATGCTGTGAGCTACACAGTTGTTGTCACCTTCCTTACCTTTGGGGGATGGAGACAAATTCAGACACTCAACAGAACTTGAACTCACTGTATTATGCAACACTGAAAATGAGAATTGCTCACCATGATCACTGTACCGCCGCTGTTTCTGGCTAGAAGATATGCTTCTCTGAATTTTGTGATGAGGAGATTGTCCAGTGCTATTATTAAGATCATTACTTGGCCTAACTTTGGCAAGTGAAAGATTGCTGCTGGAGCTTGAATCACTTGCATCCAACTACAATACAAATGAGAATATTAAAACAAGGAATTCAGACAAAAAAAATTAAACATCTACCACATTATGGGAGCATTAACAGGGAAGCGAAAGATGGCTCTACTACACGGAAAATGTTGTGACAGCAAGGAAGTTGCTTAGAGGCCCCAACTTCGCTTAGATTCTTGTGCAACTTTCTTAGGTAAAATTCAGCAGAATTTGCAGCTCCTCAAAGGACAATCCAATAGAGAAAATCCATCTCTACTTTCAGTATCTGTATCTCTACTACAGTAACCTCTCCTCAGAGAGGATGGATTTTGTAGAAGCCACCACATCAACTCCTGCAGCACAGGAATCAAGAGCAGCTTACTGATGTCAAACCCTCTCAGTGTCATACGAAAAGGTAATCTACAATGCAAGAACTTTTTTAGGTTGACAGGTATTGTCCTTGTTTCTCTTAAAATATTTACAGCTGGCACACTCACACTTGAGATCCTAGACTAAACAGAACAGTAACTGGCATACAAAGAGGAGTAACTGCTGATCGAGCAGAGTAGTTTTGGGGAGCGTAAAGGCAAGAGTTTACTGACTCATATCAGGGTGAGAACAAACACACAGTGTCATTTGGACAGTTGACATTTATGAGGAGAATAACATGGTTTTAAGTGCAATGGACTTTTGAGCAGGAATGCAACTGCCTATAGTTACTGAATTAATTTTTGATTTTAACTTCACTAAGGACCCTTTCCGATTCCTTTGTTTCATTGTAAGAATGGTACTTACCTCCAATGATTTCCTTCCTAACAGTAAGTATGTAGCTGTGATTTCATCATACTTCATTTTACTAAGTGATTCTTGAATTTCTTCTTGAGAATATCCCATTCCTACCATAATATCTAAAAACCAAATACATATTCTGTAAGTAAGGGAAACACTCTGATGTTTAGGCTGGCTGAGTGTTGAAGTTGAAGAGAAAAAATGGAACATTTAAAGAATTAAACAAGCCAGTTAAGTGTGAGAACATAAGCCTGACAAAATATCAATATTAAAAGATTAGTAACTTTTACCCAAATGGCAAGTTAAAAAAAACCAACCACAAACCAAACCCAACCACCCATCACGTAAACAGTATTATGTTCTGAAAAAGACTTCATTACCTATTCTTTTCTGGTCCGAGATGTCTAATTCTGGTTCAAAAAAAGGTTTAAGTTCATCCTCCTCATGCCCTGCATTGATCCACCTGTCCTTCATGATTTGCTATTAAAAAAAAAAAAAAAAAGGTTTGTTGGTATAGTGTACTTACCAGCAAAGAAAATGAGCTGTTGAAATAACAGCTCCCTCACCTACCAAACACTAAGGACTTTTCTAATTTTTCTTTTCCAGAACAGGCCCCAGCACTTACTTTTGTTTTGCTCCAGTGAGGAGAATCAACTATGTACATCAAGCTGAGGTTCTTCCCAACCAGCTGCATTCTAGCACATAGCTGAGAGCTAAAAGCCCGTAACACAGACCAGGAGCAGTGTGCCAACTCTCAAAACCAGTAGGTCCAGGCTCAACTGTGGACGTCCATGAAAGTCAGTATTGTTTTGGCCTTTCTCCTCCATAATGGTACAAAATGTGGGTGAAAGGCAAACACATCATAACCTAGCAGCCAGTAACTGCAGTTAACATTTGAAAATGTGGAAATGATCATCTATTTACGCAGGAATCAACAAGGTAATCCCTCAGAAAAAGCTGTATGACATACGCAGTGTAGTCTCACATTTATTTTGAAAGCAACTGTGGAGTCAAGTGTTTTGTAACCATAGTAAATAAAATCTTAAAAAAAACCCCACCAAAACAGTCATATGCTCTACTCAACAACCTCCCTGCCCCAAACCTAACCCAAATAAACTATTCAGGAATGGTATGACAATAATAGGTTACAGCTCAAGAATACAGTTTGCAAAATACAATGTCTAGCTTTCTGATGCACCTTCTTTGTGCCATTACCTCTAGAGTGCCTCTTTTTGTTGGGTTTAGCACCAGGAAACGTTTGAGGAGGTTTTCACAGTCTGTGGACATGTAGAAAGGAATCCTGTACTTTCCCCTGAGCACTCTTTCTCGAAGTTCCTTGGTAACAGAAGAGCAGACTGTAAGCTATAGGCAGCAAATCACTTAAAACAGATAAATATACCCTACGTATACTACAAAAACACACCTTTAAGTTCTGTCCATCGAAAGGAAGAGATCCACTCACAAGAGTATAAAGAATAACACCTAAGCTCCAAACATCTACTTCAGGTCCATCGTATTTCTTCCCTTGAAAGAGCTCTGGAGCAGCATATGGTGGGCTGCCACAAAAGGTGTCCAGTTTATTTCCGACTGTAAACTCATTGCTAAACCCAAAGTCTGCTATTTTAATGTTCATATCTGCATCTAGCAATAGATTTTCAGCCTGGAAGAGAAAGAATGGTTTGAAAGATAAAATACTTTGATTTAGAATGCTACTGTCTGTTTTTACTCATTCTTAAAACGCAAAAAGCTGGAATACCTATAAACATTAACTTACTTGCAAAGTCTTTCGGCACTCTTTAGTCTACCAGTCACGGATCTCCTATTTTAAAAATCTCTCTACAACGGCTTCAGACTATGGGAGCCGTTATGCTACCTGAAAACTGTGTTATTACCACCTATCTGTTTTCTCCACGGAAATGCATCCTGAGCTACTGTAACTTACATTTTCATCCATTACGATGAAAACAAGATACAGTATCGCTATCCTTACTTTATGTGGCATTATTGCAAAAGTTTGGTAATACACATAACCTTTAAACTTTTTTCAAGAGGGTTTTTTGTTTTTTTTGGTGGTGGGTAGTTTGACATCATTAAGCTATTATATGTTAAGCAAGTTATGTGGCAACACTATTAATATAAAAGGCACAGTTTAAAGAAGGGACATATCATTTCATGCTGAGCTACAAAGAAGCTCAGTTTCATCATCATGACTGGTCCAAGACCAGAACTTTTCATACCTTCATACCTCTATCAAACTACCCTTATTTCTTTTTAGATCTCTCAGCTAACACTGACCTGCATCAGATTTGAATATGACCAAGGGTGAGATACAATGTTTTAGCAGCCTTTAAATTAATAATAAATAAAAGCCTTACAAATCCTTTTTACTTGAAATGGTTCTATAGCGTAGACATTCTCAAAACTTCCAACAATACTGCAAACAAAACTTGCAACAAAACTTGCAAAACACATGCAAAAAAATAACTCGGAAAACTGAATTTATACTACATTTTAGTGGCACAATAAAGATCAGACCCACAGGTACAGAAGCTGGTACACATTTCACACACTTTTTCCTACTCACCTTGAGGTCTCTATGAACAATATGCTTTTGATGGCAATACTGCACTGCAGATACTATCTGGATAGAAAACAAGTCCAATTATATAAGTGACATTTCAAAGAAACCAGAGTTTCAATCACAAAGTTCAAAATTTTTACTAAAGTTATGAACTTAGAGCTACCTAACCAACTATTACAGTGACCAACATATATGGGGAAAAGCTGTGAAGTAACTTAGGTGTTTGTTATTTGATTTCACTTCTACTACACTTGAAAGAGAATTTTGTTTTTCCTGTGTGGCTAATTATAGACCAGTAGAAGCAATGACTTTCAGAAAGGTTACTGAAGTATTTCCATTCCAATACTATTCACAGCCATAAAAGCTTTCCCTGTGGACTGAAGTTTTCCAGGCCTTCTCCAAAGGTGATTTTTCATGCCGCAGCATGGAAAGAACAGAGTAAGAAATGGGCTTAGCTATTAGAGAAACTACTGGGAAACAGCTTATTTGTCAAAACTTTTGCAGTGAAAAGCAACTGTGCATCTCAGGTGTGCTGTCAAAGGGTATATGGTTTATTGTATTTTGTACAAGAAGAGCAAGATCAATGGAAAAAACGCTATGTCTCACATGTAACAGAATAATTTCTTCCATCATAATTTCCAAGTATCATTGAGTTTTTCCTGCTTTATATAGAAAGCTATATAAGCTATTTACACAGTACAGTGTCCTAGTACATTCCTTTAGAGTCAGAAGCATTGCTGCAGCTCTACATGTATGGAAAAGGTTATTGTTACACGATCACAAATGTGCTCAAATACATTTTACTGTCACATGAACGTGGTCAGAATTGAGGCAGATGTTACAACTTCTTAAAAGTGGAACTGCACATAAAGTGCACATAAAAGTAATTTACTGTAATAACTACGCTTATATGATGTATTTCCATTCTTAATGTGTCCAAGACAGAAAGATGAGGTATCATTACTGTTACAAAAATAACTCATCATCAGACTGCCCAGCTTAGCAGAAGGATCTCTTGTACTAGTAAGAAGAATACTTCTTTCTCCCTGTATTTAGAGTAGGTTAAAGTAAGGTAAGTAAGGTTCTTGGTAGGTCAGAGACCTGCCTGACCTACCAGTCAATTCTGCATGACGCTTAAAACACCAATGTTAGTGTCTTTGTGCCCCAGTATTACTGAATCACACACGTGAAAAAAAATTTCACCTCAGAAACTAAGCAATTTATGGAAAGGTGAAATATTTCCATTCCCTACCCTTTCAATCTGTTTCTGCTTGTTCCTTCATATATTGGTTCCCTCTTACAGACTCCAAGTTCAGCTTTTTACAGTTACTGAAACTGCCGAAGTGCTCTCACGCCACCACTTGTACCATCCTTTTGGTTTTCCTTCCTTTCTTCTCTGCTACCATTACTTCAGCGCCAGTCACGAGCTCACTCTGCAGGGGCTTCCAAGGCTGACAGCATGACAAACACCCCAAGCTTTATTCAGGACTGCAGAGACATGGCACCATACCACTTGCTCCTAAACTGCTTTTACTCCAGCTAAGAGCAGAAGGTCTAGCAGATGATCAATCACTAGTTTCCTTTACAGATGCTTCTGAACTACTCTGCATTGCAACAGAATAGCACAGAGACTGCAGACGCGAGTCCAACCTAAATGGAAGGGAAATAATGTGATGCATATGACATGAATAATTGAAGAACAGCTCTCGTAACTGAATGAAAAATAGCACAAAGCTGCACTGGATTGACTCCCTTGTCTTCCACCTTCCATCACTGTTTCCACTGATATCTCCTTCACCCCCAGCCTACTTCAGTGTGAGAAATTTGCTGATGCTTGGCAGGTGGGAAGAAGGAGGGAAGAAAAGCAGACTTTTTTTGCTAGAAGCAACAACTGAAGCATTGAAATTCATTTCTGGGGAGGGATTCTGTATAATCACAGATTTTAAAGAACAAGTTAGATCAAGTTATCTCTAGGCAGATAAACCATTCTTCATAAGGATTAAATGACAAAAGGATAAATAAATGACCTCTCAAGGTCCCTTCCACATTGTGGACCATTTTTATTTTCCAAGACCTGTCCTAACATCTACTTGCGTTAAAAATTCTACACTGCATCTGCATCAAAACTGTGGGAAGAGGAAAGGAGGCCATAACTAGCTGCAGTAAAGTGAGGGAATAAATACACATGAATTTTTCATTCAGAGGGTTCCCCCTGAATCAGATTTTTCTGTGGAAAAAAGACTGAACCAGAACTGCTTGTAAGTCTGTAATAGAGGAAGAAAAATGAGGTGACGTTAAGAATGCAAGACATTCTGGATTTGAATTTCTCACACATGGCTGCACAAAAGGAGTCTGAAATGGAGAACTGCAGAAAGCATGGCTGTATTTTTAGTGTCCGTACTCTCTCCTGTGTTCCTTGTCAAGCACGGTATTGTTTTTTCCTGCTAAAAACCTGAACTATGCATAACAAACTGAACTAAAAAACATTTATTCTTTTTTTTTAACAAGCAGAAGGGAGAATTACCAAATTCTGCTCTTTGCCTGCTAGAAAGGAAGTGCCTTCTCAGATAAAACACAAGTGTTTGATCCAGAAATCCCATCTACTAAAAGAAGAAATATGACCTGAAAACAAGATACAATACAACCTACTATAAGAACTCAGTTCAATACCACAGCACAACTGCTGCTTCAGTTTAGAGAGCCACTCTCTGTTAAACCACTTAGCAAATCCACAAAAAAAAAAAAAAATTAATTCCCTATTATGTTCTAAGTCTCTAACACAGAAACAGCTGCACTGAATCAGTTAAAAAGTCTACAGAGAACATTCTCCCTCCAGCAATGGCTACAAGCTATATGAAGCTATTCTGGGACTACAGCAAGGTAAAATGAATAGCTTTATGACCTGTAAACCCAGCAAGATCTAGTTTCCTTTGACACTGTCTCACAGCCAGAGTCCTAACCTCTAATAAATGCCAAGCTCTGATCAAAGTTGCCCAACTCCTGTCCTGCATGCATGTTCTTCTTTCCAGCAAAGCACAATGAGTTCATGCTACAGGTTCTCTCCTTGGGTTATTACTAAGGTTCTCTCTTTTTTGTCCAGCTGCTCATGCTTTTGCAGCTCTCAAGAACTTCCCATCCTTGAGATAAAGGTCCTCCAAAATTGGTTGAGCTCCACAGCCTGAAGTCAGCTGTTAAGGAAGGAAAGAGCACAGCTGCCTGCACTAGCAGATAAAACTTGTAAGAAGAAACTGAAAACATGCTTCTTTGTATTTCAGTGACTTCAAGTGAGGCCATCTCTTTATCTTTATAAACAGCAATTACTCTACCAATGTAAAAAAAACAATGAAACAAACAAAAAAAATTAACAAGCTGACAATCTGAAGTGCATATGAATCAGCTCTTGGTAAGCCAAATACCCAGCTCAGCAGGTAATTACCTTTCAAATTCTTTCCCTTCACATCTGTTTTTGAAAAATGAAGCTACATATATCTTGTACTACCCACATTATCCCATAAAATTAAGCACTGAGTATACCTGTAAAACATGTTTGACCTGTTTCCACAAGTTCTCACTTAAAGGACAGTTGAATTGTTAGGAAAAAAAAAGGGGGGCGGGGAGGGGGGTAATTGCTGAACAAACATGCAATTTTCAATGGAATTACTGCAAGATCTTTTCCCACACAGCTCCTGACAAACGAAATGGAGGATCAAGAGCAGAGAACCACACCAGTAGATGTTTTCACATCTGAAAGAGAACAGCAAATCCTTTCAAGTTACTCTGAAGCTCTTCAAGTGACATTACAAAGAGCAAGTCAACAGTCTGGGATTTAGAAGAGATGGCTGAAGTGGGAACAACTGCTCCACAACCCATCACATCTACTCCAACACAGCACAGAAACACACACCAGAAACCCTCAATCACAAAAGCAAGCTCTCTACCTGCCAGAATATGAAAGGGAGGGAAGCAGCTTTAAGAAGATATGCAAGATGTTAAAGAGGAAGAAAAATTTTCCTTACTACCAAGCTGTATAACCCCAACAATGACAAATCACTTCTGGGGATATCAAGTCTGCAGCCGCTTTGGGGCTGTCCTGTTTATTTGTTGTGACCTTTTCTTTTTCTTCCAAAAGATTAAAGAGAATAAATACAAGATTTAAAGAGATGAGAGAAAACAAAGGAACAAGGATCTCACAAATACATTCCTTATGTTGGGTTAAATACACTTCTGTTTTTCTTTACTTTCATGGCTACTTTTGACCTTATTCCTTATATTGCTTTCACACAATTCTTACTGTATGACACAGAGGGAGCAAAACAGTTGTGGCACAGTTTCCTGGTTCCAAAATTGTTCCTCTTGGTCACACTACCTACACTAGAGAAGAGTTTTCTTTACAAGGCATTTTGTGAAAGTCACTGATTAATTTCCTGGAAGTCTCATATATTATACCAATTTTTTTCTACTTTTGCATGGCTAACCTTAAGAAGTGAAGCTGTTAGAGCCTCCCAACACTGAAACTGTCATGTCATTACCACATTTCACCAGTTTAAAACCCCTACATACTATTCAATAAAACACTCCTGTCCCTATTCATTATTTCACTTCATAAAGCATCATTAAGCTGAAGCATAATTTTGATACTTATTACTTTTCACAAGATTATCTAGGTTATCTACATGACCAAAGGGATAAAAATAAAGTAGGCATTTACAAATTTCTGCACAATAGCAGAAACCAAAAAGTTATTAGACCAGTCAGATCCGCAACTGAAACTCTAAATGCTACAAAAGCAGAGATTTGGATTTAAATTAGTTATGCAAAAATATCTGCTTATGTCCAATACCACTTTTCTGTAGAATGAAATGCTTTTTACAGATCAATGACATTCAACATCTTTGCAGCGCTAGTTTGTCCATCATAAAAAAAGCTGAACTAACAAGCTGGGAAATTACTTTTCAGTTGACTATTTAGATCAACTATTAAACTGCATCTTTTCATGTAAGCAGGTGGATGTGAATGGATTCCTGTTACATGCATTGCCTGCGTTTTGAAACTGGCCTATTTGTAGCCTGTTACATCTGAACAACTTCCAGAACATTAAGAGACCAACTGAACTAAGGATATATGAAATCACCCAGAGGAAATGCATTTTGGAATGAAATACACTTCCAAATTAAGCAGTCACTGTGTTCTTGTAATCCTGGACACCCTGGCACACAGCACTAAGGAAACTAGTGCCACTGAAGGGACTACTAACCCCTCTGAAGTACTACTGTAACCCAAGTATTTTATTACTCAGGGCTACAAGTCCACAAGATGCTGAACGTTACTAGAAGTTGAATGCAAAGGACAGCTGTTTTACTCATTTCAGCACTAAAAACTTGAGGTTACAGGGCAAGCTGATACATAGGAATGTAATACATACCTGTCTAAATTTAGCTCTAGCCTCCTTTTCCTTCATTCTTCCATGTGCAACCAGATAGTCAAACACTTCCCCTACAATTCAATAACAAGATACATTAACATCAATTTCCAAACGTAGAGATTTTCTCTAGCAGTTGCCCACAGCAGCTTCACTGAAACGTACTTCAAGTTTATGATCACAGGTTAGCTTAAGAGAACAAGGCACAACTGCTATGCAATTTATTACACTGTCATCTCTACACAATAATAACTGCGTATAGAAAAAAAAAATTTCTTCCCATTATTTGTGATGGGAATTGAGCAACATACTTCTGTTTTGTGAATAAAGATCACACAAGTCCCTTCACAGACTTTCTCACAATGATCTTCTTTCGTCCCATAAAAAAAGTTTCATATATGAGAATACCTCATGATATTTGTAAACACTGTCATACAAGCACTAGAATTTTTCTTTGTGCATGTGCATAAAATGTTTCTAATAAAAATCAGAAACCTTAGCTTTAACGTAGGCTTGGAAGAGGTACCTGTAAGGAACGTCACAATAAGGAGCCTAGCTGGACACACTGACATAACCCATCACAGAACCACCAGATCTGTAAGATACACTGGAAAGTATTACTCCTGAACAAGCCCAGTGTTGTACGGCTGTGGATGACTAAAGTAGATTACTAAAGCAGTACTAAAGATCTCTTGTGTTTGGGCATTTTTTCATTTAGTCGATTTATAGCACATCAACGTGGACTACAACATTTTAACTTTACAAGCAGCGAACTCGCTCATGAAACACTGACATGTTTGTGAGAGCAAAACCAAGTCATGTACGTAAGAACATAAGAACTCCTACAAACACAGACTAGAGGCAGCTTTAAAAATTCTTTGCTAATATGCAAAATTAGTGGAAACTTTAGAAGTGAATCACATATGTAAACTCTCTAAGAAAAAAAATGTTTTGTAGATAGCCACCTCACAAGGGCAGAGCTGAGTAACTCCATTTTTTGAACCAAGCAACTCCATCCAAATGGAATAAAAACCCCAGAATCATACAGCAGGAAAAGTTGAGCTGAGCAATCTGAGGGAATGTGAGGATTTTCTATAAAATAGCTTAACTTCTCTCTGTAGTGTATTATTTAATACCCAACTCAGATGATGTTCCCAGCTGTATTTCACAGCTTTTTCTTCAAAAACCTTGAAGGAAGAATTCAGGAAAAATTACAACACAGAAAGACTTGTTCACAATTTATGCAAAGTGCTACAGTTGTAGCAGTAGTTTCTTTCGTTATGCAGCCTAGAATTTACATGCATCCTGTGTACCCAGTATCTTGATACAGTGGAAATATGGGAAATTGATGCCTACCACTGAGATTACAGGTGTTCCTGTCTTGCACAACATGGCACATGCAAAGGGTACTGCTCATGGCCATTTAGACCAGTGAGGATGTACCTCTCGATTACTATGAGGAAGAGACTCACTGCTTTAGAGATCTGCTGGCCTTCCTACCTCCTAGAAGCTAATCACTAGATGGCAATAGGTCTTCGCTTTTAAGTCTAGTACCACCAAACAGCATACAGATGTCTCCACAAGCACCTGTACCAGTCAATATTTTAATAGTATTTTACAAACTTTGTTTTTGTTTAGACAAATCGTGGCTGAGCATTTAGGGAGCTGCTAGAAGAAAACACAGGCAGGTAGAGAATCATTACCTGATTTATAATAACTCATTAAACTTCACAAAATCTAACATCCAAGTCAGAATTTAATGATGATTTTCTCTGAAAAGAAGCCTATCTCCCTCCCAAAACTAAAGAAAAGCCTCTACTATTTTGAGATTACCAGCTACTCATGCTAAAGGGTCACACTGATAAAATGAGTGCTATTAGGTTTTAGCTAGCAAGGAGTAATTTAAGCCCAAATACCTTACTTCTAGGTCTGGCGAAAATGTCTGACATGGCATAATGAATGCTTTCACCACCCCTACCAATCAGGAATGTTTCAGTTCTTCCTACAGTGGTGTAATGCTAAGCCTACAGCTCTTGACAGCAGAAGGTCTGTGATTAAGCCATGTCAAATGTCATCGACATCTAAAAAAAAAAGAAGTTGCAGTACTCATGCTTTTGAAAGCAACAGCTAAATGAACACAAAATGTTTTATGTTTTTATGGTTTTACCAATTATCTTATACAAAATAGGACACCACAGGCAGGGAGCAAAGTACAATAAATTGAGAAGGTTGGTATTTGTTAGGGACGGGAACAATCGATGGACGAATAAAGATTCCCATTAAATTTCAGCTGTGAAAATAAAGCAAATGTTATTAAACTGCAGTAAGTTCAGAAGTTAGTTTTACCTGATTATATTGCACAAAGAAGTCCCAGAGAATATTAAAGATTTTGCTTAATATTTTACACTACCATTACATTAATATTTGCTGAAAGAGAAAGCAAAACTTTAAAAAAAACAAGTGCTTTCTCCCACTTGACAGTTTATTTATATGTGTCACCGCAGTAGTTACTTACCCCCACTTGCATATTCCATTATTAAATAGAGAGTTTTGTCAGTTTCAATGACTTCAAATAGCTTCACTAGAAAAGAAAGCCATTTATTAATCAGTTAACTAGTTGCAGAAGTATTATGTTAACCCCATAGAGAATTCTGTCAAAGAAACAAACTACTTGCTTACTGCTTGACTACATCAGACTATTACCCTAAAGAAGCCTGTTCTGTTCTTAAATGGAAAATACTGTCAACTCATGCAGAACAAATTTTCTCAAGAAACAATACTTTGTTTCCCACACATGGGAAAAGTAACTGAAACAGAACTTCAAAGATCTGAGCATCAGAAATAGCCCTTTTTATGCATTGAACTGGCACACATGGTGACAAATGAGTTATCAATCAGTTTGCTACCAGTCCCGTAACAACACTATATCATTTCAAAGTATAATCCAAAACAACTTTCTGATCACTTTTTAGTTTTGGTATATGTTTATTTTTAATGAGAGCCTGAATTCAGTCAAAATCAGTATTACACTCAAAAGGAACAAAATTATCAGCTATACAGCAACAGTTTTATGCAAAGGGACCAAAGTGTTCTGGGTTTGGTTTGTTTGTTTGAATACACAGCTCTGAAAAAGTATTTATTACTGCTACCCTACATGAAATTTAAACCCTAGAGCAGAATCATCTTCTAAAATCATACCACAACAATTTTAACAGTGAAAATGCTAAATTTCTCCTTATGTGAAAGAAACAAGATACCTATATTTGGATGATTTAAGATCTTCATTATTCTTACTTCTCTGAAGAGCTGAAATAAACATAAAACAAGTAAGTTAATAAAATAGGTAAAACCCATTCTTTCTAAAGCCTGATCATTTTCATAATACTTAAACACAAAGGGCAAATATTACTATTAGCATATCAGTGAATTTCATGAAATAAACACTTACTGGAAGGAAGAGTTAAGTGCCTGCTTCTTTTAACACCCCTCCCCAAACAAATTAACCCTCAAAAAACTGAAAACAACCACGAAGCACTCCAGACAGCTCACAAGAGAAGTGATCTTAGCTCTGTGATTCACAGATGTTTGGGGCCAGAAAACCATTACGAGCCCACGCAGCTTCTTGCTGGCCAGTAGGCCAGTATATCTCACATCATCTTTCACCCCTTCACAGAAAATACTGTTTCCAAAGTTTTGTGAATCCTCACCACAGCACCTTCTGCAGACCACTACAGCATGTTGCTGGTATGAATTCACCTCTTTTCAGTACTTCATTAAAGCCATGGAACTACTGTGCTACAACAGGACCTCACAGGTGAAAAATCAGCTGCTTATATTGCACAAAAAGTATGCTATCCAACTACACCAACAAGTAGGAAGTTTTTAGGAGCTGAGAAGGCGAGGCTCTCCTTTGGTCATTCAGAAGTGTTCCTGTGAGGCAACTGAGACACGGTAGCATCTAGTCTTGAGTTTGTCACTGCAGCTCCATTGACTCACTGCCAGACATCCAGCCTTTGAGCCTGCTTAGCCAGTACAACACGCTGAACGTACTTGCCAAAATTAACAGACAGAATACAGTGTTTTCTCTGACCCCAGCAGACAGAAGAAACATCATTACTTCAGGGGTTGAGTCTCAAAGGGATCAGCTTGCTCCCACCCTCTTCACCATCTACCTTCCCATGCTACAGGACTGTACTGCTTTCATTTATGTAAGCATTGGTGTCAACCCAGACTGACTCACAAGGTCCATGAATTAATAGAAAAATTTCACAAAACACACAACTCTCCCAAATAAAAACACTCTACCTCTCAAGTTTCCTGCCCGGGTCCCTTGCCCACCTCAGCACATCTGTTTTGGCAGGACAGGTGGTAAGTAAGTCTAACTGCCCATTTGACATCAACCCTAATGCCTTTACATCAACAGTGCTGCATCCAGAGACCACATATTGATTGTAAGGATCTTGGCTCTCCCCCCACAGCCTCTCTCCCCACAGCACCAATACCCACGTGAAGGGTTTGCTTGAGCTGTTACTTCCAAAGAGTTCAACTCTGCCTGTCACACACAGTAAACTCTGTCCTCCTGCAACTGGAGGATAATACAGGAATGACATATTATTAACAAACCACAAATGAAAACAAAATCTATTACTGATCAGCTGTTAATTATCTTCCCCTCTGTAAACTCTTCTGCAGCAGACAATTAGAAGATGCAAGTAAATCTGCGTGTAATACTAAAAATGTCATAGGTGGTGTTACTGCAATATAAAACACTGCTTTTAATCAAGTTGGTTAATAGCAGATTAAATAAAAGTAGTTCCACTTCTTCCAGAAAAGACCCAAGATAAAAAGAAATACCACTACTACTATTATTGAAGTGCAAATGTTATTGTATTTGGAAAACCCCCAAAATTCTCTTTTTAGGCAGTATGCTACATGGCAGTTAAGAGTGTAGCTGTTCTGCTTCTGCAGCTCCCCCCTTGCCAGCCCGACTCCAGAGGGGTTGATGTTCTTAAGCGCTGATTATTTTCTAAGAGCCCACTTCAAAAAGAGGGCATAATCAAGAGGTTTTATAATAAACCTAACGTCAACTTCTACAGAAATACCAGCAACATAACAGATCATACTGAACTTAATGTAAAGAGACTGAATCAGAATGAAAGTCCACAGCTCCACAGGAATGCAGACTTAAGAGAAAAGAGTTTTGTAAATAAGAGATAGCAGCACTGTTATAAACAGTAAGGAAGCAAAAAATGCTGCTGCACTATTTGCCTCAGGTCAGATTTCAGATAAAGACATTTAGTATGTCTGCTTATTACTAATGACTCAAAAAAATCTATAGGTGCACTTACTCAATAAAAGCAAAACAAAGTGAAACACAGGAAACAAACAGAAAACAACCAAACAGTCAAACCAAAATCTTTGTGCCTTTGTGTCTTTTAATAAAAGAAAATGAGAGGTGGGATGTAAATAAATAAATAGGAAAAAAAAAAACCCAAACAGACCAGAGATCAGCTCTTCTAACCATTCTCTGCTTTCTGATGTTTCTGCAAAGGCTAAGATTTGCGGAGCGGTCCTCACTGCACTCCTCAACAGACCTCCTCCCCCATGTGAAGAAAACAGTACCTGGACGCAAAGAAAAACCAAACAGCTTGCCAAATACATTTACTTATCATTATCCACGTCTGTGCCTGACATTTTGCTAGATGACAAGCTGCTCAAATGCAATCAGGATTGATTGATCAAGTCTATTTTTTTGGCCATGCAAAGTAATTTCAAAACCTATGCATGTGTGTTTTCTTTTTCTCCAGAGGCACAAGTAATCTGCCTATTTTTTAAAAATCTATGTTATTCCTGGAGCTTTTTCATGTATCATTAGACAAGGTAGGCTACTTCACCATCACTCTCTTGATCAGCAGAAATTTAAAAGCACTTGAATCCGTAACTATTTTTTGCTTATTTTTTCATTCACTTCTGCTGAACTTGTGTATAATATACTCTGAATACTCCACTAATACTTTTAATGGAAGCTTATATAACTGAAAGCCTCTGGTCAGCTTTTAAAGTTTGGAAGAGTTTGCTTAATTCACTCTCAACTGACTGTTGGTATCTTCCACCCCCAATACTCAGATAAAGTCTGCTGGGTCAGAATCTCATCAAGGGTAACTCCACTGTTGATGCTACAAAAGATTCTAAGCAAACATCCTTAGTCTGCTACACAAATAGATTCTAGATTCAGAGAATCATAGAATTGGTTGGGTTAGAAAGGACCTTAAAGTTGGTCATCTAATTTCCACCTCTCTGCCACACACAGAGACACCTTGCACCAGATCAGGCTGCTGAAAGCCCTGTCCAACATGGCCTTGAACACTGCCAGGTAAGGGGCAGCCACAGTCTCTGGGCAACATCTGACAGTGTCTCACCACTCTCATTATAAAGAATTTCTTCCTAATACCTAATCTAAATCTACCCTCTTTCAGTTTAAAGCCATTCCCCCTTGTCCTATCCCCACATGCCCTTGTAAAAGTCCCTCTCCAGCTTTCTTGTAGACCCCCTTTAGGTACTGGAAGGCTGGTAGGTGGTCTCCCTGGAGCCCTCTCCAAATTGAACAACCCTATCTGTCTCAGCCTGTCTTCATAGGAGAGGTACTCCAGCCCTCTGATCATCTTGGTGGCCCTCCTCCGGACTCACTCCAACAAGTCCACGTCATTCTTATGTTTGGGGCCGCAGAACTGAAAGCAGTACTCCAGGTGGGGCCTTAAGAGAGCAGAGCAAAGGGAAAGAATCCCCTCCCTTGACCTGCTTGCTGGTAGCACTCCTTTTGATGCAGCCCAGGACATGCCTGACTTTCTGGGGTGCAAGCGCACACTGCTGGCTCATGTTCAGCTTTTCACCAATCAACATCCCCGAGTCCCTCTCCTCAGGGCTGCCCTCAAACCACTCTCTGGTCAGCCTGTATTTGTGCTGGGATTGCCCTGACCCAGGTGCAGGACCTTGCACTTGGCCTGTTGAACTTCATGAGGCTCTCAGAGACCCACCTCTCAAGTGCGTCAACGTCCTCAACCTTTTCTTGCAGTTTTTAAAATACTGATTGACCCATGGTCAGAAAGAGCATGGTCCATGTTAAAAGTGATGATTAAGAACTCTGAAAAGCTTTAACAAAAAAATGGCCCAAACGAGTGGCAAAACATCTGCACATAATGAACAAAAAATATTTGGCTGAGGAGCCAAGATCAAAAAAGGAAAATGAGAAGTGATATAGTACTAGTACAAGGGCTTGGTAAAAAAGCCCAAAACCTTACATATAATGGCATTGCTAATTCAAAAGAAAAAAAAAAAAGAAAAGAAACCCAAAAAACTGCATTTTTTTTTTGTCTAGGAGGAAGTGAACTACTACATCAGCACTTGTTTCCAGTGAGACCAATACTGGAACTGGGTACACAAGTACGTTTGCGGACAACAGGCATTATGACTAACACCACCAGCATGGGAAAAAAGCTCTAAGAATTCCCTTTTCTTTCAAAGCAGGGAAGTATCAGTTACAGTTTCCTCTTCACTAAGCAAGAGCAGCAGAGTAGTAATTAGGTCCTAAAACAACAGTTAAGAGTAGCTGCATGTGGCTACCAGACTTCCTCAGTGGCAGACAAGAAACCCAACTCTTCTGAAGAGCTGCACTGTTGAATATTGAGCTGTGAGGACTGCAGCCACCCACAGCTTACTGCAAGGGCATACTAAGAATTACTGCTCCAGAAAGCAAAGCAAGTCCTTAACAAGGTTAACTTCCTTCTGGCAGCTGAAGTATCAGTGTGGAAGACATACTACAAAGAAATCAGAACTGGCAGCCTTAATTGCCATTTGTTTCCCCACCTAAGGATGACAAGGCTACACTGCAACTGAGACACCAAGCACCACACCCTTGACTCAGAGCAGCCCTTCCCTCTCCACCATACCTCAAATATTTTATCGCTCTCTCCAGCAGCACAACGACAAGAAGCACTTCCATCCTAGCTTCCCTGCATCTACAGGCTGTGTGCGCAACTGGCTTCAAAAGCAACGAGTCTACGGCACTGCTGACAGTGGTGCAGGAAAAGAGGCAAGGGTTTGCAAAAAAAGCCTTAACCAAGGAAAACTGCTATGTAGTGTTGTGCATTCACTCTGCTTACTGTGGCAAACAGGCATTTAAGAAAATTCGTTTCAATTTTTGAATTGAGAACAGACATACCTTGCTAAATTTTCTTCTGTGCTCATATAACAAATGAGCTTAGAGAGGGCAGGACATCAGCAATCTCACTCCCCAAATTTGATCTGATTTCTACCCTGCTGTTTTGTACTATTCTTCCAGACTCCATTAAAGAAAACAAGACCAATTTACAAATTTTATAAATTGTAAATAAAAATGAAATTACAGATACACAAGAGGACACCAAGCAGGCTGAAACCCAGAAACCAAAGGGCCCAAAGGGCCAACAAGCACACTTCCAGCTTGTGGCTTTGCTAGCTGAACCTGTGACTTGTAAAGCATTTGCTCTGTACTTTAATACGAGCTCAAGCTAGCCCTGTGGCCCAATGTCAAGACAACAATATTTGAAGGGTTAAGATTTTACATTTTTGATTGAAAACAAAATGACCTCTCTACTTTTCTCTGACCATGCTTCCCATGCCCTGAACCCTCTCCTTCATATCACACAGCTTTTGTTCTTCTTCCAAATGCTCCGAGAATTTAGTAATTTTTTCAGGTCTTCCCAGTTGCACAGATCTGCCACACAAATCAACTCCACCTAATCCACGGTATTACCTAATTTGCATTTCACTTCCTCTCTGCATACCCAGAAATCACCAATAACTACAGAGATTAAGCTGAAAAAGAAATAAAAGAGAAAACTGGAACCACATTATCTGCTTTTACCCATTCTACAGAATCAGCAGGAAGCTGATACCTGCTCAGATGAGAGAACCTTTCTTCTATAGGCTATTCTTTGCCTCTCAACCAAACCATATAAGGTAAGAACTTGTGTGTTTTTCCAGTTTACTTTTGCAGTATTCATTTTGATAAAAACATCTCGTTGCACGATCTCTTTAGTATTTGCATAAGATCCGAATGTGTATATTCTCCAGTTTACTCTAGTTATGCTATTTTGTTTGCAGGTAGTTCTGGGCATTCTCTCATTCAAACAGAAATATTGCAAGGAGCTTTTTTTATCAAAGTACTCAAAAGTAAATAAAAAGCTTTTTGACTACAGCACTTAAAAGGACAGAGTTAGAAAAGTCCTAGGTAAAAGGAACATTTAAATGTACTTCCTGTAGGCACTCCAAAGCAGACCGGTTGCCTTGATCAAAGAGCAGGATTGATCACTACTTACTAAAATAGATAAGGCAATACAATTGTAACAGCACACATTAAACATTTGAGGCTAGAGGGAAGAAACCAGAATAGCCATGCCCCAATTCATTCCATAAAACTGCATCACCTCTCCTGCTGCAAACTACATGAAAGGCATAGATACTACCTGGCCTCCAGCACACAGGCAGTATTTTCAAGTTTAAGAGGACAGAAGGTAAGCTTTCTATTTGTAAGTTTAACAAAGTGACCCGCATGAAGAAGACATGAGGACATAACACCATGTACACAGCTCTGTACGAGTTCACCTTGAATAACTGTAGGGTTGTCAAAAATATGTTACAAAACTAGTTATTAAATACTGTAGTCAGATGTGTGCAACGTATGCAATGCTTCAGATTCTCCAGCACAGGCATTCAGGGTTAATAGAAAGTGGGAGTGAAAAAAACAGTGCGGTTGGAAGATTAAATGCAAAAACCTACCTTTTGTAGACTAGTTGGGTTCAACTGTGTTTTGTCAATTATTTTTATGGCAACCTAAAGGAAGAGTTCATAATCAGTATTTTCCATGTGAACACTGCAGCATTATTACAAGATGGTCAAATCCAGTAACACAAATTGAAAACATGAACGTTATACAAGAAACCACTCAGTTTCTTCAGCCAATTATGTACTCATATTTGAAGTAAAAACATTTGAAATTAACAGCTAAACTGTAATTTATTTCTACTGCAACAAACTAAACAACAGAGTGGAAAACAAAACCTCCTGAGTATTTTAAGCATACTAAGATGAGAATCCCTCTTAGTCTTTTGCTTGACATTGAGACCATCATGCTTACAACAATGGAAGCTCCAACACCAGAAAGTGCCCAGATAGAGAGCAGTGTGCCTACAGGTAATAGTTACGTAGTGTAATTACACAACAGATTACAGAGTACTGACTGAGCATTGGCAGTTTGTGAAGATGCTTCTAAAAACAGAGATTTCAGAACAAAGTAATTCCAGACAGATTTAGCAGGAACTAAGTTCACCTTTGGAAATTCACTGAATATTTGTATCAATTTGCTCCCTGATGGATATGAAAAGAATTATCACTCATTCATCAAGAGAACCCCACTGGTTGTAGTACAATGATTTGGGCAAGTTCACTCCTTTACTGGTTCTCATCTTTTCATTAAATACTGCACAGAAATATGAAAGAGGAACACAAAAATTTCACAAAATAATCAAAACCTAAATTCAGTACCATGGTTAACTAGTCATAACCTGATGATTTGAGGCAATGAACAGGCAAAAGACTAGCTTCAGTGCAATGCAAGTTGGATACAGGACGAGTTAGAACAGGAAACGTGAATCTTTCTAGAATTACATGCCAACTGGTATTTTTCCTTTCTAAATTAAAGACTAAACATACCAGAAGAAACTCTACAGAAGCCAAGGAGATGGTGTCTCTCTAAGAAGCAAGATGCTGCAACTCAGCTGATTATAATACCTCACTGGTGCAAAGCAAGGGCTTTCGATTCCCCTTCAATTTTTGGCTCAAACAGTATATGCTGCTACTCCCCATGCCACATCTCCAGTTTCCCTGCATCACTTTGTGCTGTCTTTCTCATCTCATTAACTTGGGGTTAGTAACATATGGAATAAAGAGTATCTTACATCAAAGCAAATTCATATTCATACACTCAAAGCACAAAAAAAACACATGGATGGATCATCATGATGGAGAGAGGAAGAGGGGAACAGAGCGTTCAATGCTTGGGTGCATCACAGAATTGTGTGACGGATATGGTGTTTTCTGAAACTGAGCTTCAAGATTTATTTTGAGCCCTTCTAGATGCAAGATTTGATGATACATCACCAAAAAATCATTTAAGAATACTTTTGCTTTGGGGAGTATTTTCTTCTAAGGTATGCTACTGAAATTAAAGATCACTATTTCCAGAGGCAGAATTCCATTGCAAAACCCCTTGAGAAATCACTTCAAAAATACAAATAAACACATTAAGCAATAGGTATTTTTACATTAGCAGCTGTGTACGAAACCAAGAAAGATTTTTATCTCTACCTTTATGCCTGTTGAACTATTGTCATGAAGGTAACAAAGTTACTCACTTCCTGCAATCCCTTATAAATCCATGTTGGACATAGGATAAGCACTGCCCTTGTCAACAGCAGATGTTATTTCAAAGTCAGTTGGTGTCCCAGGACTGCCCATGCCACAGAAAATGGCTGCTTGCTTGGTAAGTGCATTCCACTCAGAAAAAGGTTGCAGTTCTGTGCTCTAAACTGTAATGATTATGGTCAATCTTTGGAAGATGTAAGATTATAACCCATGAGGTCTTAAGGTTATTGGGTTTCTGCAAAACACAGCTCACCTCTCTCACTTGTGCATTGGTGCCAGATGATCAGAGAGGTCTCTCACATTGGCAAACAAAGTCAGCCCTGGAGATACAGGAGAGGTACACACCTCAGTTTTCTTAAAGGCAGACTCACAGGCCTGTTCAGTGCACTAATTATGGCCTTAGAGGCAGGACGAATTTAGAGAATTCCTATTCATGTGAACACTGAGAGTACAATGTGTCAACACTGGCTGTGAGAGCTTGAACCCATCATCAGAACAGGCACCAAATTCAGGTGTCTTGATAAGGTCTCCAAATCACAGGCAAAGGGAACCTACCCCCAAGAATAGTTCTGACGAGACTGAGAAAGAAAATCCTCCATTTTACTAAGCACAGTTAAAAAAGTTCAAATTGCCTTCCACTCTGCTCTCTTTGCACAAAGTGAATCTGGAACGGTTTCAGGCATTGTGTGGTATGGCCAATGCTGGAGGAACACAAGTCCACCTACACTGTTACACCACTGCATCATCTATTATATTCTGTGTGAGATCGTCAGTGGAATTAAAATTAACTTTGCTTTCACCATTCACAATAACACGACTTAAAACATTCCTCCTACATTACTTGAATGAGGGAGTTAAAGCAATCAGAATTTGAGACACTGAGCAAACTGGCCAAACTGCTACCATTCAGAATGTTTTCTTGCTCTTAAATTTCACTTTTTCCAAGAGAAGAACAGAAAGAAGATGACAACAGATTCCCTGGAGTCAGACTTGGATCCTGAAAGAATCCTGTCTCACTAGGAAACTTCAACTTCCTGGCTATTAACTGAACACATGCTTTTAATGAACAGAAGGATCCATACATTTTTGGCTGTGATTCCAACCACCTCAGTAACAGCAAAAGGTAGTTTTATCTCTTAAATTGATTTTGCAAGTATGAAAAACTTGCCAGAAGAAATAACCTTTGATAAATTACAACAGAAAAGACATGGCTTAAAGTAAAAGAATTAACAAAAGCAGGTTTACAGTGAAGACTTTTTGTTTTGAAAGAGCAGACTTGAATAGTACTCTTCTAGACAGAAGATCTTGAAGGAGTGTTTCCAAACACCAGCTCTAGTGCAGTGAAACTAACCCCACCTCCGTAACTCTGCAGTGAGAAGCCCACACACCTCTTGGCAGGACAATTCAACTTCCTCAGTTAGGCTGATGCTCTGATCACCCCCCAAAGGGCAAAACATTTCTCCCTTTCCGTAATTTGAGGCTGGGCTCTTAACATACATGCTGCAGGCACACTGAAGATGGAAATGAAAGCCCTGGAACTCGGTCCAGTTAGAAACATGAAAGCTGCATCTCAAGCAACAGGAAAATTCATACTGAAGGACTCCAGGTATAAGGAGATGAGCAACTACCCTAGAAGAATGCTTGAACAAACATACCATCCTCCCAAGAAGTGCCAGAGAAGTGCTGATATGCTGCATGATTTATTCAGAAGTTAATCAGTGCAGAGATATAAAGAGGGAATTGCCATAAAGTGTAATTGAACTGAAGACTTAAAATAACATCAAGAATAGCCACACAGATAACAAAAAGAAATAGAGTTCAAATACAGCAAGTATACAGCAGAGATTAAAAGTCCTTTAAGTGTGACTCCCAAAGCTAGTATTTTATTGTAGGTTTTGGTACATAAGATGGAAAAAAGAAGAGGAACAAAGACAGGACAGCCAGTAGGAATGAGTGTGTAAAGCCAGAAAACACAGATTCAGGAAGATGAGTGCTGCATAGCTGAGGCCAGACTGAGAACTTTATCCCTGAATTCTGAAGAGTGGCAGGTTTAAAATGGGGGGAAGGGGAGGAAGGCATTCTTGTAGCATGGATTTCCAACATCTATCAAGAACAAAATGGCAGCAACAGGTTTAGAAATTACCAGTCGTCCCCCGTCCCCTGTCATCCCCCCCCCAGTAGAGCCATTTACCACAAAATTCTTGAGCTCAAAACTCACAAGGGTAAATACAGAGACACAGGCAGAAGGGTTAAATGAAACACATTTTCCCAAGTTAATTCTGCCCTAGGGAGACAAACAATGTATGACTACCTGGACTACTGTAAAGCCTCATCTAGGAGGATGCACAGAAATTACTGACCTAGATGAGGTGAAATGTGCACAGAGCTTTTTTTAATTAAAAGAAGTGGCTAAAGAGATACCAAGTTGGAAATAAATGAGTAAGAGTTTTTCAAGGACAAGACTTAGGACCAATCTTGTTTAGTATCTGTATCAGTGGCCTTGGCACATAAAGTCAAACCATAAGGATTAAGTCTGTTGAAGGAATTAAGATGCACTATCAAATACAATGGAAAACTGATATAAACAACCTTGGAGATGAGTTAGCAAAGAAAGCAAGATTCAGTGAAGTACAAAGTGCTGCTGCTCATCAGTAGAAACATCAATGTGACAGCCATGAAAAAGGTTAACACCATCTAAAGACTGATGAGGTAAATACTTCTGTAAGGGCACAAGTAAACTAATGACACTGCTGCAAGCTCAGGAGTGTTGCATCCCAACCAGAAGGAAGTGCAGCAGGAGGGCCAGGAGACCTCCTTGGATGGATAAGGAGCTCCTGAGGAAAATTCAATTGTAAAAAGAGGCTTACAAAAAGTGGAAGCAAGGACAGGTGGCATGGGAAGAGTACAGGGATGTTGTCTGAGAAGCTAGGGACCAGGTTAGGAAAGCTAAGGCTCAGTTAGAATTAAACTTAGCTAGAGGTATTAAAGATAACAGGAAGGGATTCTACAGGTATGTAGCAAATAAAAAACAGAGTAGGGAGAATGTAGGCCCCCTCAGGAAGCTCTCAGGAGAACTGGCTACACAGGATTTGGAGAAGGCTGAGGCTCTGAATGACTTCTTTGCCTCGGTCTTCACTGGCAAAGGCTCTGACCAAACCACCCAAGTCTTGGAAGGCAGACACAGGGACTGTGAGAATGAAGACCTTGCGCCCACTGTAGGAGAAGAACTGGTTCGAGACCATCTTAAAAATCTGAACGTGCACAAGTCCATGGGACCTGATGAGATCCATCCGCGGGTCCTGAAGGAGCTGGTGAATGAAGTTGCTAAGCCGCTGGCCATCAGATTTGAGAAATCATGGCAGTCGGGTTAAGTTCCCGATGACTGGAAAAAGGGAAATATAACCCCCATTTTCAAGAAGGGGAAAATGGATGACCCGGGGAATTACAGAGCAGTCAGTCTCACCTCTGTGCCTGGCAAAATCTTGGAGCACATTCTCCTGGAAGGCATGCTAAGCCACATGAAAATCAACAAGGTGCTTGGTGACAGCCAGCATGGCTTCACTAAGGGCAAATCCTGCCTGACCAATTTGGTGGCCTTCTATGATGGGGCTACAGAACTGATGGACAGGGGTAGAGCAGTTGATGTTATCTACCTGGACTTGTGCAAAGCATTTGACACTGTCCCACATGACATCCTTATCTCTAAATTGGAGAGACATCAATTTGATGGATGGACCACTCGGTGGATAAAGAACTGGCTGGATGGCCGCATGCAAAGAGTTGTGGTCAATGGCTCAATGTCCGGCTGGAGACCAGTAACGAGTGGTGTCCCTCAGGGATCAGTGTTGGGACCGGTCTTGTTTAACATCTTTGTCACTGACATGGACAGTGGGATTGAGTGCACCCTCAGCAAGTCTGCCGATGACACCAAGCTGTGTGGTTCGGTTGATACGCTGGAGGGAAGAAATGCCATCCAGAGGGACCTTGACACACTCGTGAGGTGGGCTGACGCCAGCCTCATGAGGTTTAACCATGACAAGTGCAAGGTCCTACACCTGGGTCAGAGCAATCCCAGGCACAGCTACAGGTTGGGCAGAGAAGAGATTCAGAGCAGCCCTGTGGAGAAGGACTTGGGGGTGTTGGTTGATGAGAAAATGAACATGAGCCGGCTTCAGTGTGTGCTCACAGCCCAGAAAGCCAACTGTATCCTGGGCTGCATCAAAAGGAGCGTGACCAGCAGGTGGAAGGAGGTGATCCTGCCCCTCTACTCGGCTCTTGTGAGACCTCACCTGGAGTACTGTGTGCAGTTCTGGTGTCCTCAACATAAAAAGGACATGGAACTGTTGGAACAAGTCCAGAGAAGGGCCACGAGGATGATCAGGGGACTGGAGCACCTCCTGTATGAAGACAGGCTGAGAAAGTTGGGGCTGTTCAGCCTGGAGAAGAGAAGGCTGCGTGGAGACCTCATGGCAGCCTTCCAGTATCTGAAGGGGGCCTGTAAGGATGCTGGAGAGGGACTCTTCATTAGAGACTGTAGTGATAGGACAAGGGGTAATGGGTTCAAACTTAAACAGGGGAAGTTTAGGTTGGATATAAGAAGGAAATTCTTTCCTGTTAGGGTGGTGAGGCACTGGAATAGGTTGCCCAGGGAGGTTGTGAATGCTCCATCCCTGGCAGTGCTCAAGGCCAGGCTGGACGAGGCCTTGGGTGATATGATTTAGCGTAAGGTGTCCCTGCCCACGGCAGGGGGGTTGGAACTAGATGATCTTAAGGTCCTTTCCAACCGTAACGATTCTATGATTCTACGACACTGGGGAAATTGTTATCCAGACTATTGTGAAAATCTCTGATAACATAAATCTAAAATACGCAATTATCATCAATGCTGTACAGTTCACCTACCAAGAAGAGAAACTTTTACTCATCTATCTTACAAAAAGAAAAAAATTAAGTTTTAAATACCTTCAAGGTATTCCTATAAACTAGCTTGTTAGCTTCAAAGGAATGTTACTCATTCTAGGTTAACTAGGACCAATGGCTACATACTGGAAAATATTTAGGCTCTGAACTGATTGAATGACATTTATTTCATGAGAGTGAAAGAAACTTAATACTTGAATCTTTCAAAATCTGGCCAAAGATTTTGCACTGTCACTTTATATGGTTGAAATTTCTGACAAAAATAATGAACCAGAGGTCAGCACACAGTTAAGCGCAAGTAAAGAAAATTTACTTCAAATTTTGCAAAGCAACGTGTGACACATGCTACCTACCTCCAACTCCTATACATATAATAATAGCAAAGAAATACTAACCAAGTACCCAAGGACTTGCATTTCCTGTGTTAAGTATTAGTAATAAGAGAAGGGAACTTAAGTGGAAAGCAACTAAGCAACTAATCACAGTAGGAGTCAACAACTTTCTCTACAAAGGAACACTGACTTTAACACCAGAATACAACTGCTCATCACCAGAAGTGGCAGCTTACAAGAAACCAAAACAAATAAATAAAATCCCTCCCAACAACTCTTGCAAATTTATGTCCTCTCTGTTCCTCCTAGTGCTACTGAACTAGTATTAGCTCAGAGCAAAGAAATTCCCTTAAAGTGCTGCAGTCAGCCACATAGCTTTCTTTAGAAGTCCTTGCTGATATCAGCAAACATTTACTTCATTAGATGGATCGGCAAGAAAAGGTCAAAAAGGTGTTTCTCCCTCTTTCAGTACACAGAGTTGCTATTAATAAAAGAGCACTAAGAAATACTTGTAACAAGCAAACAGGACTACAGTTCACCAAATCAGAACCATCATTAACTGCAAGTTATTAATTGCATTGCAGAAACTAGTTATGGAGCTGAGTTAGACACTATGAAAAGATACAGGAGAAAGCTTGTCTACACCACACAACGCTGAGCAAGACATACAAACCAGCTCTGAACAAACTGGAGTGTCTTCCCAAGGCTGCCCAGCACTGCATATGCTAACAAAACTCCTGGGAGAGACATTGCTTTGGCAAGAAAATACTGTGCTTGGGCTACTCAGACCATAATCAAGAAGATATATTCATTCTCATTCCTGACTTCCCCTCCAGTAGAGCCCCAGTAGTGCAGTACAGAGACATCAAGAGGCAGTGTTTGCAGCAAGCTTAATTGCTATATATCAAACTCTATTTTGGGAACAGAGAATTTAGCAGAGAATTCTAGTAGCAAACTTGAACACAGTTCACTTGGAGAGGGACTTGTCAAAAATACAAATTTAAGAGATTATTTTTAAGAGAACTTGTTTTGTAATAATTACTGAAAGATACAGTTTTCCATTTTAATCATACATGAGTGGCAATATCTCTAGTAAAACATGCTAAAATGTTCACCTGGATGATATTATTCTGAGAGAATCTGCACACCTACTGCAATTCACTACTGTTTACATTCATACCACTTTACCTCTCTGCCAGTTAGGATGTGCCTTGCCAGTTTTACTTTTGCAAAATTCCCCTTTCCAATTGTTTTAAGGAGTCTGTAATTTCCAATATGTGGCTGCTCATCTGTGCAGGAAGCTATAGAGTTCCTGCAGCGAGCTCCAGAGCGCCCAGTCCGAGAGGAAACTTCCTGCCGTCCGTCTCCATGGGACGTGTGCTGCAATAAAAACACACACAAATAAGGCTGAGAAATAAAGACAAAACACATCAATGATGAGAAGCATACAACATGCAAAAATGTTAGCAATGCCTCTGAAAAAACCTTCAGAGGATCCAACTCACACTCCAGATTCACACTGAACTTTGCTCTGATGGGGACAATAAAGAGGTTCCAAGTTCATAACACAATATCAATTTCATCACCTGGTAAAGACCAAACGGAACATCACCTAAACTCCAGCAATAACTGAGCATTTTTAAGTAACTTACATGGGCTGCAAACCAGTTATAGAACACAGATGTATTTGTACTATTTCCTATGTTCATTACTGTGCCTAACTAAAGCAGGAAAGCCTTTGGAAAGGAGACATAAAGCTTTTCCAAAAGCACACACAATAAAATTTTCACCTTTATTGGACAGTTTAATTCTTCTGACAAAATAATAAAAGGTTTCCTTTTTTCACTAGACTACTGTTTCTGCAAAACCTCACAACTGGAAATACACAGCCTGGAGAACAAGGAAAGAAATCTTCCCTAACATACAGAAACCTCAGATATTAGTAGGCTGAGCACCAGTTACAGAGATGCTGTCTACAACCTGTTAAGTTCCCTTTACTTGGTTTCCCTGAACAGCTGTTAATAAGAATGAATGGGTATTATCTCATACCTACAACAGCCTTTATTCATCAGATTGCATGGTTAAAATACTGGTATTTTTTCATTTCCTGACAGCCTGTTTATGAAAGAGCAGGCCCCCTCATGTTCTCAGCTCATGGTTGAGCTCTATACACCAACTTCACTGAAGTATTAGTTAGAAATACTCAGTAGCCTGCCATTATGAAGCAAACATCTGGCTATACAGAATACGACATGCTAAATTCACAGCCACCCCAGAAATGCCAGATCTTGCTCTTCTACTACTACTACTCTTGCTGAAACCCAGAAGGGATAACAAAAAAATCTGTCATGCAACAACACTCAATATGAAAATCACTGTATCATAAGGATATAAGATCATAACCCAAGAGCTAACAACCATTTTGGAGGCACAATTGAAGAAATCCATGCTTACATGACACTTAGCAAGTTTCACACTTTTATTTAGTAACCTGATATAACCTTGTGACCATAAACTCTGGCATCTGGTTTGTTAATTCAAGCTCAACAGCTGTGATCAAATTCTTTTTTTTAAAAACACATTGATTTCATTTCAGAAATATTACTGATAGAAGTATATGGCAACTCTTGGAGAATAGTTTCAATAGTTAATATTTTAAAAAAGCCACACACAAATACGAGGTGCATATGATGTTTTAGTACCAAACTGGTTTTAGCTTCTCCTTACTGCATTGCTACTGCATTGTCACCAGGCCTGTACTTCCCATATAGGTACTAAATTAATATGATCACATTACTCTTTCACTTTAGTAAGTTATATTGAGCTCCCTAAACAGGCTGCTGCAAGAGTGATTAAAGACAAGGAAACGTTTCTTACAGTTCTTTTCAGAACTCTCTCCTATTTTTCCAACATGTTTTTGTGGGGCTCATGCTAGAACTGGACATGCAGTAGGATTAAATACAGAAAATGCATCTTCTGTTCAACACTCCACTGATTTTCCATGGACAGAACTAGCCTTCCTGGCAGACCAGCATCTGTACCTGACCACCCAACACTGATGCTAACTCTTTTTAAGAATTATTGCTTCCCATTCCCTTACCACATCTAATAACTTTCATTGCTGGTTCCTTACTTGCATGATCTCATTTGGCTGAAGTAAAATGCAGTTTCCTTACATGCAGGTTATTACGCGTTCCCGATGATTAGCCCATCCTGCCCTATTTAATATTCTAGCAACCTTTATCCTAGTTTTCAGGAGCAGTTGTATACATTTCTTCCAAACCCACTAATCACTGGCACAGGAACAAGAAGCACACCTGTTACAAGATCCAGTAAAATTTCAGTGCCTGATAACCGTTCATTGTTCTCAATAATATCTTGAGACCTAGAGCAACTGGGTAAGCGTTTATCAATAACGCTCAAGGAGACGGACAACAAAAGCAGTTGCTCAGGTGAAGGAACTACTAAAGCCAGTGAAATCCTGTATTGGCAATTTCACTATTTTGTATGCCCTTAATGCCAGGCTGCTGGTGATGGCTGTTCAGACCACCTTAGCCACCCCTGCATGTAGTGGCATAGCAATGCTCATCATTTACACTTCCCTGCACTTCACCTTCTAACAAACCTTGCAGCAGCACACAATGCAGAGAACTTCTCTGTCAGCTCCTTTGGTACCTTCTAGTGTCAAATTATTCAGACCAGCTAAAAAAAAACAACAACTGCTGACGCTAGATGCTAAAAGACTCCTACATTACTGGCCCAGTGATCATACACTGGGATGTTCTGTACAGGGCCGTGAGGATATTTCTTGGATATATTAGAGGAAGGCTCACTTTAAGTACAGCATCCCAGAAATACAGCTGTACTATTTACATTGCACTTCACTGAGCTGATAACCTATCTCAGTAAAAGAAGTGTATTGCAACTATTTAGACTACAGCCCTTTCACACCTGGATATATGGCACAAGCACACAAGCCGGTTTCAGCAAGTATCTGCATCTGTGCTCCCTTGCGCTTGAAATAATAAGCTGTGGTAGACCTGAGCTAGCTTATGAGGCTGTTGAGATGGAGGCATCAAATATTGTATATTCCCAAACCAGAGAATCTGCATATAGATTATTCAGAACTGATCGTACTCATATCCTACTTCATGTAAACTGAATTAGGTAAAATAAAAGAGTCCATTATATTACCAAATTCTATTCCACACAGTAAACCACCCCAGTTAATATATCTTCAGAGCTTCACTACCCTCTGTTGAGGAATGACTTCTTGTGCTCTACCATATTTTTCATGCTTTCTAGCTTTGTGCTTCCCAGGAGGAATTAACAGCTGTGAACTCATTTGGACTAGCGTTGATAAATTTAACACAATCTCCTTGTATGGAGCCTTCCATTTCCACCCTAACCCAGATCATTTCTTTTTAAGAATATGACCTTTTTCAGCTGTGTTTTTTGAATTACAAGCTGCGTGTTCCTAAGCAGTTCAGTTCTCTCCAACTGACTTGCTCATAGACGTGTTTCGCTCTGCAGAAATCTGTCTATTTGCAACCATATTTAATTTGGGCTTTATTTCACAGAATTAAAACTATCAGCAAGACCCTCCTCTGTCAACTGAACAGAACACAAGCTTTCAAATACATGAATAAAACAGCTTTCCAGTTTCAACACAGATTTTCTTTTGATTATGGAAATGAAAGAAGACGGCTTGGTAGCATATAGTACTAAAAGGCATGAACTCAGAACAGAGTGAAAGTGTTTCTACCACTGACATAATTTTCAGGAAGCCATGACAGGTAGATGGTGTAGGCAAAAAAGCAAAAATATAGATGGTCCAGAAAAGTTTAAGTCATGCATTGGCTTGGATAGCATTTGGTTGTAGTCCAGTACTTCCCAGAGCAGAAAGATAAAAAGCAAATAGATTAAAAAGCTCCCATCTCAGCCCAAAGGAATAGTAATAGTATTCTCTGCTCTCTAAACTGAGATGTAGGTCATCTGTCTTTTCCCAAGCAGACCCTCAACTCTCCTGATTTTGCCTCCCTCATCCATTGAAACACAAAGATTCTGATCAATTTCAGGCTTCTTTTCCACATCCACATTTATATGGCTTCAATAATGGGGTCTGTCCTCAAAACATGAGCTTTAAAACAAATGTGTTAATTTGTAAGTAAGTTTACACACGCTGTGGTAGGCAAGCTGTACTTCCTGGACGTGCATTCTGTGCAAGGGTAACACTCCCTTCATGACACTCACCATGGCTGAGAGATTCCCAAAATACCTGTTTTCATGAAAAAAAAGACCTTTATACTGCAGATGGGGAACCAAAGCAAGAAGACATTGTGCAGCTTCAAGCTAGCCATAGTCACCATCTCTTTTAAACGAAGCCTTCTGAAATCCACACGACAAGAAAGCACTTTCTTCTGTATCTTGGTATGCATCAGGTTCCATTTAAAAAAATCTTTTAAAATACTGTAAAGGGGGTGGGAGGTGCACATAGTAGGAGGGCTCCCTAAAAAAAAACTATCAATTTTCAAGCCAACAAAACAACCTCTCTTTCTCTCTCAAAAAAGCATTCTCTTCCTCCCCACCAGCCCCACCCCGGTATTACTCAACCCAGAAGGAAATGGAGTAAAACATCTCCATTTGTGAGAAACCTTACTGCAAGGGAGGGACTGAGCCCAACACCAACTATATTTGGAACACAAAGCAAAACCCACCTTTTCGCAAAAGCCTTCCCCCACTGATGAGCCGACATCCTTTCATAGCCAGAGAATGATTAGCATGAAGAAAAAGAAAAAAGAAAAGAAAGTAAAAAGCAAATGAAGTATGAAGGTGGCAATAACAAAATCTTTTTGGTAGATGTTAGCTTTATCCAGTATCTGTACGATTAGAGGTATCTTAACATTCAGAGCATTAGACAGGGCAGAAGATGACTTGCATTAAAGTTCTTATACTGCTTAAGAAGGTGCCGATAGCTGAGAACCTGGAAGAGACAGAATCTGATATCCATTTGAAGAGCTGAAAAATATTAAGAAATTAGAATGCTCAAGACCTGCAAAAATGCATGTTTATTTACAGTAAGTAGGAAGCTTGCTTTCTACAACAGGGAGGACAAACAGTATCAACATTTAAAGCATTTGATCTATAGAGTAGTGAAAACTACCTTCTCATCAGCTAAATGAACTAATAAAATGTAATCTTACAAAAGTCTCTAGGAAAGTTTATTACCTTGGCTGTTAGCTCATCTTCATATGAAATACTACAAAAGCTCATCTTCATATGAAATACTACAAAGTGGTATTATAGAATTTCTTGGAAAGCTGTCAGACCAGTAACAATTGTGATGGCCTCATTCATCTCAGCATTTTAAATTATAGTAAGAAAAAATTGTACTTAGAGCCTATCCCTTACAATATTAATACTTTAAACATTCCACAACATAAGGAACATTTGAGACACTAAACTGCTTCATTACTCTAACTTGGGCACACAACATATAAAGGAGACACGGTAATTTCTGGCTATGCACTCCCCAGCAGCAACCTAATTTATAAAAAAAACTTACCAGGAAACATACAATACCTTTAAAATACAAAAGCAACCCCCCATTCCCCCCACCCAAAACCCCAAAAAACCTTAATTTAAACATGTGAAGACAAATTTCACTGCAGCCCTTCCTAACAATGTGTTGTATTTTATTTCCCACTTATCACATCTTTAGGAAGACACAGACTGCTGAGTACTACTTAGGGCAAGAGAATAAAGGTTAGCCCTAAGGATATTCTCAGAGGCAGTATCTTATTGTGCAGATATATACATGAAACAGCACAAAAGAGCATCTGACAAAGGAATTCTACTGGAAAGTCCAAACACAGATTTTTGGCAAACACCAAGAGGTGCCACAGCAAACACTCAGCCACAACTGTCCATATACCAGTTACTGCTCTAGGAATTCTTATGTCATCATATATTATAAAATATTATTTTCTTGTATTAAAGAATAGGAAGACATCAGGTGAAGATGTTCTATACATGCCCTAGGTTTACTTCCCTCCTACCACTGGCCAAGGCATAAATCAGGACATGGAGCAAGGTGGATTTGTCAGACCCAGCACTCCCATGCCGATGTTTGCATAACCAATTCTTTCATTCCAGCACATGTAATTAAAAGGCAGTTTTCAGCCTAGCTTGCTACATAATCCATCCTAAGGCTGAACAGACATTGTTTCCATCTCATGAAATTTTAAATGCTGTCCTACAAATGAAAATGATATCCAATGTGGTATTAAACTTATCAATCCATGAAGGCAGATTTATTCACTGAAGTGTGCTACAGCCCTACCATTATGGATGCCATGATTGAGTGGAACAACTGAAAGGGTCAGAACTCAGCAAGGGAGACAAACAGACCTTCCAGAAATACATTATAGCTGGTAAAGGCGAGAAAACTAATGTGGATGCTTCCATTGCCAAAAGGTGAAGAACTCACTGTACAATTCTCAGCGTGTCATAATACTCATTCATTTAAGTGGCATGACACTTCATGAAAATGAGTGGCTAGTTTAATTAGGTCATATTTGTCAAATAACCAGTTTAAAAGGAGAACCTGAACGGTAAATACACACAGGCTATACCTCTTGACACACATTCCCAATTCTCCCTAACCTCAGCGGGGAGGGTGAAATAAAGGAAAAAAAAACAGGAGCAGTAGTCAGGACAAGGCAGCTACAGCTCAAAGCACAGCAATGCAACCCCTACACCAAGCAGCCTGATGGAGGCAGAAGGCAAGGGGTCTGACATATGGGAAACTTTTGCTTGGCAGGAGCATTACTACCCAAAGCAACACTTACACGCTCACAATTCTGGCCTCAGATGAGTGGGAAGAGCCAGTGACAACTGTACCACTGCCCTGAAGATCAGAACGTGAGAGCATCGATAGCAAAGCACTACCAGGCTTCACTGAAGGAAGGATGCTCTCCTTTGCAGAAATACAGGGTCTGGCTCAGGAGCGTATAACCACTACAGGCTCTGCTGACATATTTGACATCACTTGGTTCATACTCTATACAGCACATGAAAGAGAGTGAATCTGTAATTCCATGATTAGCACTGAACAACACAACACTGAAGAAATCCTGCTTATATAATCAAAAAGCTAAGTCTGGTGTCAGTTAGAAAAGCTTTTTAAAAGCTCTTTTGTTGCCTCACATTATCAATATCTGACATTCATCATATCCTTCCAGCCAAAAGTTCCCTTACTGCTGATTAAAATGGATATTTATTGACATCAGCCTGAGGAATAATAGCTGAAGAGCCAACCATATTCTACTCTTCATCAACGATACTGCCAGCTAAGTTGTTTCCAGAATCATCACCATCAGTAATTACATACTAAACAGAAAAAAAAACCAAACCCAACCCTCACAGTTGGCTTTCAAAGAACACACTGAGCTTGCAGACAGAGAAGTTTATTTAACCCTGCAGGAACAAATTTTATTCAAAAGTTATTTTTTGTTTATATGTGTATATATACTCATAGACATAGAACACAAGTTGCTGCTTTACAGGCCAAGAATCTTGACCCAAGGGTTTCATCCAGGAGACCAACTTTAAGTGTTACCACAGGTATACTCAGTACCTTTCTGGTTTATGTTTTAAGAGCAGTAAGCGTCTATTCATCATTTGTACTAAACATTTTTAGAGGCAGAAGATCTTCACACTAAGCTGAGCTAACTTTGATGTGCCATGAGTCTAAAAAAGTGACCTTCATTTCTGATCTGGCTGACATCCATTAGGCAGCATTATTTGACTGAGAAGAGGAAGTTGCAGACACATGCTACTTACATATCATATGAAAGGGAGATCTGGAGAGACAAATGCCTCCACTCTTAGAATTCCTTTGACTTGAGTCACCTGAGACATGTAGCCAACAGGAATTGTCCGCTTGCATCAACAAAAATATGTCTTTTGACGAATTAAAATGGGGAATTGAGCAGGTAAGTATATTTAGGTGAGTGGCTAAAAAAGCCTAGGACAACGAATACAAAGTTTAGTGTACTAAACCCTGTATTTCCTCTTGTTTATTTTCTTTCCATAATTTCTGTAGCTGTGTTCTGTTTTTCAGACTGATACTTCTGAAACCATAATTCAAGACACATTCAGCAGCACTAATAAAATACATGAACTAAGTCTGACTTTTTAACAACTACTGGAGCAAGGTCCTGTAGCTTAGTTTTTCTGAGTTACTGAAATCATGTAAACAAGGTAAGGAAGATCGTTGCAGGAGCAGAACACCATTAATTTGTGAAAAGTGTTCACTGTAGTTACGTATCTCTGTAGTTGTGGCAGAATGCAAGTTATCTTAGCCCTAGAGTGCTGTGTTATGACTGGCATAAATCAAACCAAAACAAAAATAGTAAGACTCATTTGTAGCCTTCCCCACCTGAACTGGATATTCCCATCCTCTCCTCTGCGTCAGTATTTGCAGCCACACAGAATGGGGATAAACCCGCTTTTTGGAGGGGTTCATTTCAGTCATATCTGAGCATTGACCAGACTTGTCCTACAGCCCTGCAGTAATCAGTGCTGGCACAAACCACAGGAGGGGAGCCAAGGCTGATGCCCCTAGCAGCTCCCATCAGTTCAAGCTGACAGTAAACCCAAATGATTAAGCAACATGGCACAGCCTACTTAGCAGAGCTGAAGAATGAAACTTCCCACTTCAAAATGCGAATATACTTGCAATGTCACACAAGCTAATCAGGTAATTTTTTGAGAACCAGACCTATCGGGTATCCCAACCAGTAAGAAATGGAAAAAAAGCATTTTCCCAGTCTGTAAAACTTTGAAATTAAAAAAATACATCCCAGATGAATTCCTAAAACATATTTTATTTTTAGTTATCTTGCCACCTTCACCTAATTTATTTCAAACCAGAATACTTATGACAACTGATGAAAACTATGGAAGAATGTAGATGGTCCCTGCAGAAGAAAATCCTACCAGAACTCTTGCCATAGGCATAATTTACTCCTCAGCCCCTTCTTTAAAAGAAAAAAACAAAACCCCAACAAAACCCAAACAGGATTTCAATCTATGGGAGAAAGCATTCCAATTACAGATCTATCTGTAATAGGAGAAGAGTGATAAATAATATATAGAATAATTTAAGATTGCATATTGTCTGCAAAAGCTCTAATGTACTTCATAGCTAATTGCTAATAAACCAAGATGTACCACACTAACCTTCACAGCATCTTAAAAGTAAATTTTTGAACCTAACCCTGACCTTACTATCCTTTTTAACATAAAAAAAAACATATTTCTGCTGCACAGAATCCTTTTGTACAGGCTTGTACAAGCACAGTTACCATCACACTGACATTTTTCAATAGCAAGTTTTTCACATTAGGCATAACCATGGAGGTAAGAGCCCATTTTAGTCTGGCTTTTCCTCAAATTACTTAAATTTTTAATTCAGACTGGCCTGCAGTACAACACATTCTAAACAGTTACCTTTTGCCCTCCCCCAAGAAACCCCAACAACTGTGCATGAACAGGTGTAAATTAAACTGTCCAAAGATTTCTTTTCTATAAAAACCTTAAAAAAGCCTACCAGCCTCCAAACCACCTGTATTTCCCTGTTTCCATCTTCATCTTCATACTCTTCGGGAACTCTTTTTAATGAATATTTGTCCTATTCCCCACAATCTTGTTCCTCCTGCTCCTATTTCTTTGCCACTGGTTGTCCTCCATCCTGCCATATGCCCATTTCTCTGTGCCCAGCATCTTGGATTTCCTACTGTCTATCTTCTTTTCGCATTATGTTTCCACACTCCTCCCTCCTCATCACTAGGAAACAGGTTTACTCCTTCTGCCACCTAAAGATCCTTCTTCTGTGTCTACCTTGTCCCCCGGCTTTGGATAAAGGAGGTTTCTACTGCTTCTGCTGCTTTTTCTCCCACAGGCAGGACATAATTTTGAGCAAGACAGAAAAGATCTGATCCCCTCATTCACTTCTGTCCCCTATGCAGCTGGCAGCCACTGCTACACAAGATGTGGCCAGAGAAGAGCTGCTCTGTCTCTCCAGTGAGAAGCAGCTCATCACAGGCCAACAGCCAGCTTCCAACTGTCCAAGTGTGAAGTTCCTATGATCACAGATCATCTGGGATACCTCTGCTCTCAAAACCAGGTGACTTGGAGCCAAATTTTTTAATCTCAAAGGCACCGAAAGCTTGAGAGCTGAGAGTGGCTTTTGGGGAAAGTCACGGCAACAGTATTTCCACTTCAGCAGTATGCCTCAGTTAGAAGTGGTATACACTGCCTTAAAAAAACCAATCAGGTACTGACAATTAGACCTTCTCTATTCAACAGGAGCTGCCAACCACTGAATGTGGTTAACTGCAAGCACAGACAATGATAGTTTATGCTCACTGTCATTCTGGAGGCTAACTTCATTTTCAAAACTGCAAGTATAGGCATGGATAAACTATGATCAGCATGCTTCAACCAGATTCAACACCAACCAAGCCTTTGTCAGCAGTGGTAACGTTCCAAGCAGAGAGAAGGCACTAAAGGGGTCCACAACCATAGCCCAAATACCTTGGCACCTCTTCAGCCTCCTCTCACTGAAGCTTCAGAGAGTACTATGAATATTAACTAATTAAACTTCTCTTGTGAAAGAGAATCAAGAGCTCAATTTACCTGTCAGCACAATACACCCATTGATCTCTGGGGTGGCAGAACAGTTAACTGAAGTATGAAAATTGTTACATTTGGTATTAAAAAAACAGACCTGGCATTCACAGCTGTAGGGGTAATTCAGAGAGACTAAATGTCAGATTTAAATTTAGTTTTAAGCAAGGATGAAGAGAACATGTTTTGGTGAATTTCTAGATTGCCAGAATATAAGAGACAGCTTCCTGAAGGATATGATACCGTATGGGGAGGGGTTGGCTCAATGGACCGGCTGAGTACTCGGATTAATCACTCCCTGTCAATATCACTAGCTACAGGTATTACTGTGGTCACCAACCCACATTACAGCAACTGAAAAATATGCCTTAATCTAAACCTAAGGCAATTCATCTGCAAGCATGACAATCCATGTATGTTAAATTATAAAGACTACAAAACAGAAGTGTTAGACCAGTATTTTGAAGTGAGAACAATGTGCCTTAAGTGGAAGACATGTAAAAAATCTAACTTCAAGTGCTAGAACACACAGCTTGTGAATAATGTATTTCCTTGAGCACATACTCAGTCTTTCCCCCATTAAGTTATCCAGGGTAGAGTTTGAATTAGAGAACTCTACCTGAATGCTTTCTAAAATGATTTACTGGGTGGCCTCTACACATATACATGGAGCTTGAAAACCTCAGTCAGGTCTGCTTACAGACCAGAACAATTATCCAAATAAACTGTGTATAGTATTTTGTAGTGTATGCTACAACTTCAACTCCTCCCTATGGCATAGGAAGGGCTGCATAGTATTTTAATTATTTTCTTCCACAAGGCAGGAAGCCCATTGAGATTTTACAACCAAATATGCTTAGTTAGCTTTTTACTCAATAGAGCCTTTAGCCTGCAGGTTGCATCTACTGCTAAAACAAATAAAGATCACAGAAGTCTGAAGTGCCTATTATGTCAATAAAATCTAAATCCCTAGTAATGCAGTAATTGTTCCATGCAGCATGTTTCCTAACGCTTTGTCTGGTCTTGTTTTAAACAATGGGGCTACCATCACTTTTCTCAGACTATTTATGGTCAGGAACAATCCAACAGTTTTTCCTGATATTTAACCAAGGTTTCCACTTTTTATGCCAGTCCAAAACATAAGAAGCCCTCGTAAAAAAAGCCTCCTCCATCAAGTTTAGCATCTGCCTCCTAAAGAATATCAGATAAACTCTACAGAAAGCTGAATACAAAGTTCACTGATCGACTCATTTTAGACTACAGTGAGTGACAACTCCCTTCTGTTTATCATTTGGGAACATGTCAGAGCCTATGCAGAAAAATGGTTAGACAGCATACATGGGGATCAAGTAAGTTTTAACTTAAAAGAAATATACGTTCCTATCTGCAGAAAGGGAGTCTCCTACTGAGCTTCGTTTGTGGCTCTCTGCTCATGTGGTAGGACTTTTATTTTTCCCCCTTCCCTTCAGCATGCGACCTGTGTGATTATTAATACTGTGTTTGACTCAATCTTGTGAATAAAGTGTCAATTCCTAAACCCTGGCTTTGTTAAGGAAAAAAAAAAAAAAGGAGAGGGGTGGGGGTAAACAGATCCCCTTGTCTGAAGAATAGTTCCAATAAAGAAACCCTTTTAATATCATCTGAACAGGTGACTAGCCTAACAGCGTCATTATCAGCGAGAACCCTGCAAATTAAGCAGGGAAGAGGCCTATTATCTAGGTCACCTAGCCCACCCTACCAAAGCTGGATTATTACCTTCTGTTTACCAGAGGTTTATTTGGCAGCTTTCAGCAGCAAGTTTGCATATTATAAGACAGCAACCAACCGGGACCCCCCTCCCCACTGCGGATCTTCTCTTCCCGTTACCAACATAACAAATCCGATCCTCGCCACCGAGATACACTCGAATAAAGCCTCAGAGATGGGACACCGGGCTGGGGGAGGGATGCCCGCAAATGCTACTAAATGGGCGAACCGTGCTGTGGGGGAGGGTATTTAAAAATAATTTTAAATAAACCGGTTATTTGGGAACAGCTCAAGCGGCAAGAGGTTAATGTCAGCCCTCGGCAGGGCGATGCCCCTGGCTGGCCGAGTCCCGTCGCCCCCCGGGGAGGGTGCCCGGGCCGGTTCCCCCGAAGCCGGCGGTACTCACGTTCTCGGTGTCGCGCTCGTTCACCGTGGGCAATGGAGTCCGAGTGGACATTTTACTTCACTCGGGCGCCCGCGAAGGCGGCGCGTTCAGACACACACGGGCCCCCAGGGCCGGGCTGCGCGTCTGCTCGGAGATGGTGGTCGCAGAGAGCCACCATGAAGGACGAGGGGGCTGGCGGGGGGCGGCGTCGCGTCGGTGCCCCCCACCCTTTGGCGGCGCCTCACGCCCGAGCTAGATCCTCCTCGGGGAGCGGAGCGGCCTCGCCCTCTCCGAGCTCATCCTACGGCCAGGCCGGGGTCCGCGGGGTCAGCAGAGGGAAGGGGAGCGCCTCATCAACCGGGAAGGGATGGAGCCAGGGGAAGGGAGGCGGCGAGTGCGCGGCAGGGGGAAACGCAGGGCGGGAGGGAAGGAGGAGGCGGCAGGGCTCCGCTGCACAGCCCGGCTTCTGTCGCCGGCCCCTCTACGCTGCGGCCCGGGGCACGGCGGCCAGAGCAGGCCCGCCGCTGAGGGGACTCCCCTCTCCTTCCCCCGCCGCAGCCCCTCTTCACCGGGCAGCCGCTCGCATCCCGGCCCGTCTCTACCCGCCCGCTCCAGTCTCCGAAAGGCCGGCACCCTGCGGGCCGCGGCTGGACTGGGGAAGCTGGGTGCCCGCCTGTTACGCTTGCCTGCCTCCCCCCGCCCCTCCGCCGCTCCCAGACGAGCCAAGATGGCCGCCCGGCTTCCTCCGCGCGAGGCTAGCTCCGACGTGAACCGGAAGGGGCCGCGCCGGGGAGGCCGGCGCCGACGGGTAGCTGCCAGAGGCCGCGCCGGGGCAGGGTGTGGGGCTGGCAGCGGCGGAGCGAGTAGAGTTGTTCTTCGTGTGGCGATCCCTCCCCTAGCGCCGGCCCCCGGGGGTGGGTCGGCGAGACACTTGCCGTCCCCGGGGCTCCGCCTGGCGCTGCTCAGGCATGGCTCGGTTGTCCTTCGCTTCCCAGAGCAGCCTCGGCGCGGCGTGAAGCGGGGGATTAGGGTGCGTAGGGTGTCTCCTACACAGGCCTTGGGGAATGACGAGACCCCTAGTGCGGCCGGGCAGGGAGTGAGGGGAGAAACGGTGTGAGCTGGGGCAGGGAGGTCGGGTGTTGGAGAGCACCGTGGGGCGGAGGGGGTGAAGCCGCTGCGAGCAGTTGGAGAAATGGCAGCATCTGTAGAGAAGGGACACGGGACAGACCCTGCTGCCCGCTCACAGCCAGCAGCAGGAACACTTGCATGGGGCCCACAAACGTGTCTGCTGTACAGCGGTGGTCAGGGTGCGGTGCTGAGGTCGTCTTCTGTCAAAGCATGTCCTCCCTCTTCTTGACTTCACCACCCCAGGGGACGGTGTGTGGTAGAGAAAAGAGCTCACAGGTCGTTCGGGAGCTGGGGCTGGTGTTGGCAGAGCTCACCTGGTGCAGGCAGGCGCCGGTACCCTGTTACAGCACTGCGTTTTCGTAACAGCTGGTTGCTTGTTTGATTTGGTGGAGGAGGGTGGAACCCAGGAGTATCAAAACAGTCTTAATATATCCAGTAGTTACTCTGCACAATCATTTTTAAGTGTAGAAGGAATATGGTATAGGTGTTAAGTAGATCTAGTTAGGAATTAAAAGCAAGAAAGAGAAGTAATTTGTGTATATTCAGTATACAGGTGTTCTAGAAACAAATCTGTATTACAAAGAATATGAACCTCTGTAGGAAAAAAAAATGCTAGAAGTTGTGGGATTTGGAGAAACTTGGCATCTCAGGGGATCTGGCAGCCTAGATCTAGCCTAGAAAGTGAGATAAACTAAACTTTCTAAAGTGTAGTTTATCTGACAAACTTCATGCTTTGAACTCTGTTCTGCAGTGTAAGTAATATTTACCTCGCTTTTAGAGACATGAACAAGGATAGACTTTGAACGCCACCCAATAAATAAGTTCATCTGTTACTTCATCATCAGGACTATAAGATGCTCTGCAACACCTGACTTGAGGAGGAAAACCAATGGACTTGCATGGTGTTTTATCTTCCTTCCTCACTCTCAAATTAAGCTAATGCCTTGCTCTGTGTCAACAACAGGAATTTGGATTTGAATACTCACCTCTTGTGCAAATGAGCCATATTTCTGTGCATACATGCATCTGTCCAGGTGTGCATATGCTCAGGTGGTACATGTGCATAGCGGAGCCACTCTCTCTGAGTAGCAGGCAGGACCCTTTGCATGGAGAAGGGAATGGGATTTGCCTCTATCTGGCTTGCCAAGGTCAATCACAAAGTCTGAAGCAAAGCCAGGAAAAGTATCCAGATCTCCTGGCTCTCTGCTTTTGCCACAGGGCTGCTGCTTCATCTCTTTCTTTTCTGTTGCCAGTAGGATATGTTCTTTACAATGTGTTTGTAAAAAACTGTAATTGACTTATGCTCTCACCCTGAACTAATGAGACCACTCCTGCCAGCATGAGAAGGTTGAACTGCAGACGTTGGAACCGGCTAGCGATGCGCAGCACACCGGGCACAGTAGTGCTGTTTGCACCTATGGGTTTGCCTGTCCCAAGCTCTGGCAAAGCTGAGATCTGTGAAAGTCCTGTGCACAGGTGTGAGGAGGTATTGAAGTAAACTAAGCATTGTGTTACACATATTTGTATTGCTGTTCCATGGAAGCAGCAGTCACTCAGATAGAATCTGGTGGATATTTAGGTAAAAATCCTAGGCTAGTTGATACAATAGGAGTTCCACTATTACCCTCAATAAAGCCCACATTTAATACAGTCCAAATTAAAAGGGGCTGGGAAGGGGTGCAGGCAAAGGGGAATTGTGGGGCAGGAGTGTTTGTGTCTTTTAGAGTCACATTTCTGACTGGCAAAGTGATTTTGAACTAAGAACTTTAGAAGAAATTATTGAGACCACAAAAATAACAGCAGCTGATTTTGCTGCTTTATTGCCAATAAATGGCAATATTGATTAGTGCTGGTTTTTTTCTGTGTAGCAAAGCTTGCACAGGGAATGACAAACTGCATAGAAGCTACTGTCTATTTCTTTGTTGCTATATTCTGTTTCTCCAACTTAAACAGATGAGTTTCAAGTGTATTCATTTTCTTCTTAGAAATTTGGCCATAGTAAAGAAACTGATTGCATAGGTTTCCTGTTTCTTTGTTGCCCATAAATATTCTGCAATGTTATCAGGTGCTACTTAAGCTGCATGCGCAAATTGGAAGGTGATTTTTTCCTATCTAAACACTCTGAATACTCAGAAAACAGTATGATAACAAAATTATGCTTTCTGGTTCTTGTGCTATTGCTAGCGATAGTGATTTTGTAAGTGGGACTTAGATTACGATGTTTGTGTGTTATCCAGAATAGGCTGCAACTTGTGCTTTGAGCTGTACTGGCTACAGTGCTAGCAGCTGTAAAAACTAGTTTTTGCCAGTAGAGTTGGAGAATATGACTCAAAGACACAGGAAGCAGATCTGCTAGTTAAGGTGCCTTTTTATGTCACTGTTTTGGCTGTCACTGCAAACAGTATGATACAAAATGATATCATTGTGGGGAAGAATTTAGATTTTTTTTTTTTTCTTTCTGGACGTGAGAAGTCCAGAATTTCTCTAACACTGCATTGTACAGACAGAGCAGACCCTGACTTCAAGAGCGTTTGCAATCAGAGCAGAAAAATATACTGAAATTGATTACAATTGCTGGACAAACCATAAGTATTGATTTTAATGTATTCTAATGCATGGATTTCTATTCTACTCACCTCACTGTAAAGGCTGGGGACTGAAAGACATCCACTGGTCGAGGCAAGTAGAGAATCAGCTAATGTAATTGTTATAGCTGCCTCTTTGTGCACAGCAGCTATGACGGTATACACCTGCTGGGAATCTGCCCAAATATTAAATCATTTTAGTTTATACAAATATATTACTTTAGACTGATAATTGTTAGCTCTGGTGCAACTTTCTGGTGTTTCTGTAAGCCTTTACTGAACACATTTTAAAATGCGTTACTTCCATAGAGCTGTAACCACTATTTATGCATTATTATTCCAACACCTTACTGTCTTTTTGTTGTAGAAATTCTGTGGTAATCCCAATCAGTGGAAGATTTCCAGGACTGTTTCATCATCAGTGTTGTCTTTAAAACTAATTATTTTGGTTTGAAATCATTTTTTGTATTTGTTTTTAAAATTGCAACTTCTACAGAATACATTATCTTAACAGTGTTTTATAGTAGGAAGAAGTGTGCGATTTTGAAAATGGCAATGGCAAAGCTATTGATAGAAAAGGACTGATTACTGTCTGCAGCCTGAATCAATAGTCCATGCTCAGTTATAATGAGGCCCAAGTGCAACCCACTGTAAGGCCAGGGTGAAATGTGATTTCAATGTCAGAGAAAACAACAGAAAGAGAAAAGGTTTTCCTCCTCGGTTTTGTGTACTGCAGAGACTGAGATCTGAAAGTGGAAGAAAATTTTGTGTGTGTTGACTCCTTCCTTTGATCTGTCCCCATTTAACTTCCAGACTTGCTTTTCCATACAGGAAAAGAGCAAGTCCCCAGGGGCAGCAGGGTGGCTGTGGCGGTGCAATTGCTCTGCATTCCTCATGGATTGGAGAGACTCAGACTCTGGGCTGTGACTGTGAGAAAATAGGAGCAAACAGTGGTGGTTCCTTGTCTGTATGCCTCATTTAATTCCTTATTTGTAAGGCCAGGCACACTGTGCTTTGCCTGCAGAGCCATGTGGCATGGTGCATGGGACATTAACCTTCGTGATGGGAACGCTATCAAGTGCCCAAACTGCACTAAATCCACCACCAGTTGATGCAAATGCCTATGCGAATCATGAGCTCTGGGACAGAATCTGCTCTGGAGAGCCAGCTTAGAGCATTGGTGTCATGGGTTGGCACAAGATCAGTGTTCAGAGAAGTGAGAGAATTGAAAATATCTCCTTAGTTTTATATGAACCTGATGCCTTGTAGGTTACAAAGGACAAGTAGCCAGTTGGTGGTGATGCTAGCTCTGAATTTGACTCCATATGTTTGAAGCTAAAATAAGTGTTTTATAACAAGCCTCATCCATTCCTACTAGTGCGTGACCCTATCAGAGCTGCATCTTAGACATAAATCCTTTTGGATTCTTTGCCATCTAAGCCAGGTATGTTACTGTTCCCCCCACATCATTTCCTGAGTGGTTGGTACTGAATTAAAGACTTGATTCACAAGGATGGGAAAAGAATAGATGACTGTAGCAGACATAATGTTTTTAAGCACAAATTAGTAACTGGCATGCCCAAGAGTTTATAGGAAGTAACTGTTTATAGTGATGAAATAAATTTGTATGGTCTCCAAAGCTTTGGCAGAACCAAGCCCCGAAGTCCCTCTGTGTGAATTTCCCTGACTTGTGTTTGATTTAGATTGTATCTTTCATTTAAATATTACCAGAGGCAAAGAATTTGTGAGCAATCCAGGGAAATTGTCCATGTGATTGTTCCCCATCACTGCTGGAAACTCTTGCTTCTGCTCTGGACAGGCCTGCTAATGACAGCTTCCAGCTATGGCATCTCTCCTGCCTTTGATCAAACTTTTACTCCCAACCAGAAATCAGCTCAGCCCACAGCCATCTCTTTAAGAGACTGAAGAGGCTGAAATCTTGCAGTCTGTCACCGAAAGGCATCCTATTCCAGTTTGTAAGCACTAGTATGCACATTTTCCTTATTTCATCTGCACCTTATCTGTTGGTCAGTGCTGCCTGTGCCAGACATGAACATGGTATTCCAGCTGTAATAACACTAAACCCAAATATAGATGTGATGCAGCTTATTTTGCTGATGCCACATTTAAGAAACTGTTTATCCCTCTCAGATACTATGAAGTCTGGAAACTCAGGTTCAGCTGTGACTCTCTTGCCATTTTCAGTATCTCCGACCCTTCGCCTCTATGCATGTATCCCCTATTCTAAAACTATGCTTTATTATTCCTACAGTATGATTTTTAACTTGGGTCATACTCAAACGTGCATTGCTTACCTGAATGCAATTTTGCCAACTGGTTTGCTCCACACCAGTGGCATGTTCTTTAATTTCCACCTCTTCTCTCTGTCTTGGTGCCATCTGCAGAACTCAGTAGTAATCCTTTTGTTTGTTGATAGTCCTTGATAAAATACCAGTTGGCGCAGATAATGAACTGACTGAGCAGGGTTACAGGAACATTTTTTTTCTGTTAAAAAATTGTTGATAAGTAGATGCCACCTTGAAAATTCACACCGTGCACTAGCCGTCCTAGGGTGGGAAAGGGCTAGAGGGAAAATAAACAACTTGGACCAAACCCAGCTGATTACCAGGGTCTGCCAGCAGGCAAAGGGAAGGGGTGCAAGGACTGAGGGATGGATAAATGATTACAGGGGGACACTGAGCCAAACATCCCAGGGTGACACCCAGGGAGCAGTACCTGCTGCCTGCGGTGCCCAAGCACCCTTCCAGGAACACTGTGGTGCTGTGTCAGGGATGATTAGTTCAACAACCATTTTATATGTGTCACGTTGAGTTTATATTGTTCCGGTTTCTTAATCAACATGTCCTGCTGCAACAAGTTGAAGGCCTTAAAGAAGTCCAGGAGTTTTACATCAGCTTCGTTGCATGTATCACTCGATCTTGTAATCTCCTTGGTGAAAGATAAGTCAGTTTGAAAGGGTCTTTTCCCATAAACTCCTGTTGATTGGCATTAATTATATCTCCCTCCTTTAATTCTTTGTTAATCTAGATCCGTATGAGTCATTCCATTTTACTGCTGGGACTCGTGTCAGGAGACAAGCCTATAAATACTTAGATCTTTCTCTCTACCTTTTCCAAAATCTTTCCCAACATCTGCTTTCCTTCAGAGCTTCCCCACTGCCCAGAAAGTTACTGGGGATCACACACAGCTGTCGTACTGTGCTTGTGCATTGAAAACATCCTTGCTAATCAGCCTGACAAAGCCAACTGCATTATATATGCTACTGAAAAAAGGGGTTTTGAACAATGGATTAGCTCTACAATCATAAACTACCTTTGCAAAATCATGGGAAGAAATATTTCATTTGCATGTTTATTTTGAGTTTCTGTATCACAACCTACACAACTATGCCTACAAAGGGCCTTTTTTAAATGCATGGATGATTTAAAAAAGGGGATTTATAGAAGACCAGCCAGAGGGATGCACAGCAGAGATGGGTTTCATGTACCGTTCCCAGCATGGTGCTACACAGCACCTTTGTTCTAGTGGTAAACTACCTTTTGCCTTCCATTCTCCTCAAACAATGACTGAAACCCAGGAAATGGACAAACAGTGCCATACTTATTACTGTTACTGTAGATGTGTACTAATATAATCACTTTTTGTTTCTTTGTTTCAGAACATCAAGAAGATGACAAATAGATAACATATTTGGGCTTGTTTAATAGCAAAAGATGAGTTGCTGGTTTGAAAATATTTGCTAGAAGGTCAATAGCTTCAAATTGAATTGGAAAAATTCCAGATTAATGCTGTTGCCCCAGTACTGATTAGAATTCACATTGCATAAGACCATAAAAACACTTTTGGAGAGGGAGAGGATGTTTTATCATCTAAGCATAGGGCAGTTTTAAAGATGTGTAGAAGAACAAAATTAATTAGGGGTATTTTAATATTATCAAAATAAAAAGAAGGAATTAGGACTGTATTAATTTAATTTCAAACACATAGGTAATAACCTCAACTCCTGGGTTCGTCTGCATCTGTGTTTATCTGAACAGGTATCTGAAATTGCTGGTGAGCACCAGGTTCCTCCTGGCTGTCTCTGCCTGAGCCTTGCTGGCACTCCCTGCAGGGAGGACATGCACCCAGCTCAGGCTTTGGAGGAACAGGACGTCTTCATCCCAATATAGTAAGGGCACTGTCTCTGCTTCTTCCCAGCCAAGAGTGCCAGTCACAGCTTAGCCTTTTATTCACTGATGACAGTAAACATTTTGGGATTAGGGCTGCGGTCTGTATGAATCACATAGCTTTGTATGACTTGCTAGAAGTGCCCAGCACTATATAAACCTAATAAATGAATAGTCCCTTTTGGCAGTGAAGTCTGTGCATGGTGCAGGTATTCTCTGTTGAGAAAATTCAGCCTGAGGCGTACAGCTGAAGAGTTTTCTCCATGTATCATGGAGTTTCCCTTTGAATAGCTTGCATCAATTGTCTTTCCACATGTTATACAGCATCACATGATTTACAAGAAAATGTCTAACTACAGCTATATGACATTAATTACCATTCATTGCTTTTCTTCCCTTTTGCCCTTCCCTTTTCTAGCATGGTACTTCTCCTGGGACTTGTTGGACCAAAGTCTCTTTTCACTGTTCATAGAAACGCCATTGGAGTGGCCACTGCTGGGAGCAGAGCAGGCAGGCAGCCATAGGAACCCACTTGCCTGGGTTGTGCTGCACTGGGGGCTCTGCACCCCTGCCCTGCCCTCACTGAATACCCACTTTGCCATCTACCTTCTCGCTGGCCTCTTTACTACTCTGGCAACAGAGGGATAAGTCTTGCTGGCAGGATATCCCCTTGCAAATACAGAATCTCATTGAGCTAATCAATAATTCCTGTCATTGCCTAAAGTTGCTAAAAGTAACATTCCCTTCCCCATTTACAGGAGATGCTGAATCTGGAGTTGGTACTATTAACACCTTTAACATTTCTCCCATTAAGATTTTCTGCCCATAAAAGGCTTTTCATAGTTTCTGTTGGTTCTGGTTTTACTTTCTTTCATGGCTACTGAAGCTTGAGCCACCTGGACTTTGAGGGGTCAGCCCTTTAAATTTGTTTTAAAACTCACAGTAATTACAGAGTTTTCAGTCTGATTCTGAAAAGCAAATAATATTGAAGAGAAGCATGGGGGTATGACTTTGGATGCTTTAGGAACCTTTTTCATTTACCCCTTTTTTCAGTAGCAAGATGAAAAAAAAAAAAGAGAGGGGCAAAACACCCATGGAAAAAAGCCACCAATAATTTTTTATATAAAACTTCTCTAAGACATACTGAACAAAGGCAAGGTTCCTCCTTCTGGAAACCAGCAGAATGGAGAGGACTGGGTAGATTTTTAAAGATTCAGTAAATGCTTGCTAATATTTCTCAAAGAGCTTTCACTGAAAGCACTTTACTGTTTCTACATTAGCAGGTGAAATGGTTTCAACCCCAGTAAGCAGGGAGATAGGAGCAGTGCTGTTTCATGCTGCCTTGCCCTGGGAAGGGAAAGGAAGGGTGGCATCAGAGGGGCTGGGACCAAGTGGGCACTGGGAAGCTTCCCAGGGGAGAGGAGGAAGGTAACACACATGTGGGGCACAAAGGAAGATCTGACAGACTGGAAAAACATACGGATCTGAGGGATGGGGAAAGAGCTAGTGGATGGAAAAACATGTAGGCACTAACTCTGGGAGAATTTTCCTTTTCAGTAAACCTGCTCCTCTCAAAAGGAGGAGCGAACTGAGAGGCCATATTAGGTCCCATGCTGCATATAGTCCTGGATGGTTTGAGTTCTTGTTTCCTAATACTACCTGGCTTCAGTGAATATTGCAGTTGGTTACTGAGGGGATGAGCCCCTGTGACACCCTTTAAGAGAAGGAAAACTGTTCTGCCTCCTTATGTGAAGCAGATGACTTGCTTTGGCACTTGTCCCCAAGGGACATTGCTGAAGGTCTGAAGCGTCACCTCTCAGAACCACCTGAGAGCAAGCCTGGCTCACCTGGGGCTGAAGTCTGACTGCAGTGAATTGAGTGGGGATGTTTGGAGGACGTTAAAGGGCTCCTTTAGTGGGTCTGCTCGTTAAATGAAGACGTGTTGTTTCCATAGGTCTGTGATTGCTCCATGTTTGCCATCCGCTGCCATGTCCCATCACCCCCTCTATGGCATTGTGCCCTTGGACTTCAGGATATCTCCCAGGGCTTTTTAGGAAGACCAAGCACAGACTGGGAGAGGACTTGGGAAATGCACTCTGTCCTCAGCAGGTAGCAGTGTGGGGCAAGCACAGCCAATGCACCTCAGCAGTACTGACAAATGCTGTGTAAGCATCCATACATTCACACCCATATGTTTATGTCTGTCTGCGTGTGCATGCATATAAACAGGAAACCACCTTCTGCTCCTTTCATAACAGACCCTTCTGGATTCTCTAAGTGTGATGCGCACTCCCCTTGGGAATCCATGGAGGCTGTAATGTATAACAGAGAAGGATTTATCATGATCTCTGATGTGAACCTAGGGAAAAGACTAGTACTGTTTTCTAAGTAGTGCATTGGGTTTGGGTTCAGCTATGTTGCTTTTAATATTTTATGTATGTGAATGTGATGTACTGTAATGAAAACGCTCTTGTATCTTTTTCTAGGAAGTGCATCTTTCAAAACAAGGAACTATGTCAAATGATGGAGAGGAGCTTTAGGTCTGGAAGGCACAAGAAAATGCATAAAAGATGAAGTCCTATTTATGTTTCTCGCATGCATGAAAAAAAAACCCAGTCAAAAACCAACCCACCTACATTAAAGAAATGCTATTCAAGCTACAAAGTAAAGCAGCCAGCATGTGGTTTCTCTGTACTTGCACATTAGGATCCAGGCTTTAATTACAGAACTGCACACTGCCTTTCCAGAAGCTCTGGCATACAGGACCTGCTTCTGTAAGGGGACACAGAGCTGTGCGTGGGAGAGGAATCCCCTTTGCTTTGCCACTGGAGGTGGAGGGACTGCAAAACTCGTGGATGCTGAAGTCCAAGGGAATTGTGTGCAATCAGCTGTAAAGGCAGCATGGAGCCCACATGCTGGCCAATGTGGAGGAGAGAAAGTCATGGAGCTGTTAGCAGGACTGTGCTGTGTGGTTAGCTGGGTTAGAGCAGGTACCTCTACCAGGAACAATATAAATGCATTAGCGCAGTAGAGCAGGCTAATTTTCCCTAAGCTCAGCAGTTAAACTCCTTTAGGGCTCGCACAGGGCTGCTTCAGGTATGTTTCCAAGCAGGATTTTAGCTTAGCTGTTGTTCTGCAGGTGGGAACCGTCCATTTTGTGTGTGGAGGTGAGCCTGGCTGGGAAGCCTTGAGGAAACAGTGAAAGGAGGAACATGCAGAGGCAGCCTTCCTGTGGCGTCTTTTAAACCGGCAGCTCTGTAACCTCAGCTTTCTGAAGGTCACTTGCACCGGTGTTTACCTCTGCATGGGCACTCCTGGGTCGCAGGACACACACTGGAGGTTCCTAGCAGGCCCACCGTGCTTTGGTGATGGGGCCAGCAGCAGAGCCAGAGTGCCAAGGCCTCCAGGCAAAAGTGTGATGGGATCTAACAGAGTGTTCGTCACTGTGGAAGGCTACCATCCACAGTGTGCCAACTGACATGAGGTGCAGGACCAGAAGGTTCAAGCTGATGACAGAGGAGAAATGCAGATGAGAATATTTTTGTTCATCCAAGGCATTGAAGGGACAGGTCCTAATGGGGAGAGGGACTCCTCTTTTCTCCTTTTGTCCTCTGAGGTCCATCTCTTCCTCTCCCACAGCTCCTTATTCCAGCTTGTCCCTCCTCATCTATCTCACCCCTACATCAGACTTTCCCCCTCCTATTCCCTCTGGATACCCACATCTGTATGTCCATCCCAGAGCTTTCCCAAGAGGTCAAACACAAAACATGTAATTCCCCAGCCCCACCCTCGCCCGGGCTTTCCCAGCACGGCAGCCAGCCAGCGCGTCGGGGGCCAGCCCGGGATAGAGATTGGAGCCTGGCAAAGCACAAGTGTCTGAGACAGGTTGTACAGTGAGAAGCCAGGGCTGTGTGACAGCAGGCAGCGCTGCCAGCCTGCAGAGACATCCTGTGCCCGAGCAGCCCACGGGGCGGGCAAAGGCAGGGCATGTTCCTGCAGACTCCATTCGCAGCGGCTGTGTGGTTGTAGCCATCAGAACACAACTTGTGGATCAGTCTGCCTTATTAATCTGGGAAAATAACTGGCTTGCTTTCCATGGGCGTCCTGCAGCGTCGCCAGCGCCGGGCTGCGTGGTGAGCCACTTCTGGGAACCGACTGCACCGAGGAGCAGGCACTTCTGCTGGAGCCAGTGTCTTCTGCTTTACACCAGGCAAGGGTCTGGCTCTGAAATGTGTTTCAGTTGCCCTCTTTCCTGTGAAGCTGAATGCTTGCATGGTCTTGTGGGCTTGTAAGCATCTAATAACTTAATAGCAAGTCACATTAATTCATCTTTTTGCTCTGCTTTTACTCATTAGAAAGATGGAAGTAATTTTTAAAAATAAAGCATGGCATATGCCACATGTGGGAAGTGGTGATTTCTAGCTGTGGACTGAGGGGGCAAAACTGTATAATGTATAACTGTATCATAAATAATAAGTCTGATGTCTGCATTACTGTGATTTTACACTAGTCTAAAAGTGGAGTCGTGAAGCCGAGACTCAGCCCCAATATGTTATCACTCCATTGCAGAGCTACTAAACGTTGGGAACCAGATCCTTGCTGAGCAAGAGGAGTTTCATTAACTTTATCCTTCAGTTGAGCTAATGAGCCAGGCTACAAATCCTCTGCATGATTCAAACCCAGTACTTCTACACCAGAAGGTAGGCTGGGGTAGGTGTGGAGTCCTGGACAGAAATCAAGGGCTGGCAAGATGTCAGGGAAATATCTGCTCATCTGGTCTGCCTTCAGTGCAGCTACCCTGACTTGTCCCAACTGATGTGCTGGCCCTGAAGTCACAAGGCAGCACCCAAACCTGCAGCATGCTGTTCAGTGCTTCTGATTTCTTTGGGAGACATGAGTGGTAGGCAGGATGAGGTCCAAACCTCCTTGGGAGTGCGGGTTCAGAGGAGCAGACATTTGCTGCTGACTTGCCAACGCTTAGTCTTCCTCCAGCATTCCCACATCTACAGCAGATCTGCTGCCTTGGGGAGCTGAGATGTTTGAGCTCCATTTGTGGCACATGCATTGAAATGCAGAATACAGGCAGGGAGATAAACCAACCCAACCCAAGCCACACCACAGCAACAGAAAAAGCCAAGGTGCAGCTGCCCAGGTGGACTTGTGTCCTTCCAGCAGCTGCAGACTGTGAATGAAGAAGGAAGATGAGGCCAGCGTGAGGTCCTCTCTGCCCTGCTGGCCCCTGCCATGCTCTGTGCTGCTGGTGGTGCTGCAGCAGGAGACGGTGAAATGTGGCTGACTGGACACAGCTGCAAGGGGCCCGAGGCAGGCTCCCCCCCCATACACAGGCACACACAATCCGCTTTGCAGCGTCGTGCACAGAGGCAGAGCCACGTGCCATTTGTCCCTATGGGTTTATCCGTCCTGACCCCCTTGGGCTGCTCTATCTCCACTCCAGTGCTGGGAACAATGCCCTGCTCCCCATGCTGCTGCTGCCCATGGGTGCCTGCACCTCTTGCTGATGCAAGGTGGGCTGCCTCTTACCCTGCACATCTGCTGTGAGCTCCAAGAGCTCCACAAAGGTCTGATCCTCCTTTTCTGCCAGGGAGACAGCTGGTATCTCCACTGCCGGCAGCAAAGTCCTTCTTGATGTTTCCCTGCTTAAATAAGAGAAAACTCAGGCTCCATCACCGCCAGAGAAAGGCTTCCTGCCCAAGGGAAAAAGATATCCCCTTTCCTCTCTTCCTACCATAAGCCCTTTCATTACAAGCAGTAGTAGACCGTTCACTACAAGCACACAATGGAGGAAACCACAGGTTTGGATGCCAACCAGAGATTTTCTAGTCCAGTGAATCTCACAGTTTTCACATCCCCAGCAGCCCTGCTCATTTCAGGGCCGCCCCCATGGCAGGACTCCTTCCTCTCCCTGTGCTAGAGGAACGGGATGGTCCTTCAGTGGGATTACCTTTCCACAGGAGGGTAGACCCCATCCCCATCCCAGCTCCCCATTCCCACTGCAGCTCCCCATCCCATGCGTGGGGCCGGCCACCGCGTGCTTCCCCAGTGAGGTTACACAATGGCTGTGGAGCGGCGTGTCAGGACACGGCGTGTGAGTCACCAAAGGTACTGGAGTCTTACATAACCCCAGATTACATCTTTGGAGTGAGTGCACTTCAGCTGAACGGGCTGTCAGGAGCCCTGACAAAAGCGGCAGCCTGGGAGGAGCACAGCAGAGAGAGCAAAAACTGCTGTTCCTTCCTTCCCCCCGATCCTTATATCCAGTCCTTCTGCTGAGACCTTCTCCAGATCCAGGAGGCTCTGGGCAGTCAGAGGACCAGGGCAGCCCTCATGTGTCCAGTGGTGTGTGATGACAGCTCCTCCAGGATGGGCTTCACTGCAGGGTTTGGCTTTGAATCTGAATTTTACATAAACAGACTGAATTCACTCCAAAGCTCACTGTCCTCTGCTCCTGAGCCAGGGCTTTGCCTTCTCCAACAGCTGAGTCTGTTTAGTCCCACGTTTCCCTCTGTGCCTGTATGGCAAGTCTTTCCTAGGATTTCTGCCATTCTGTCTACGTAAGCTGCACATACTGGGGTATGGTGACAGCAGGACTTCACACCCAACCCATGACTGACAACACGTGTCTGAAACCTCTTGTACAGGGCCCGTTTCAGGATCTCAGCAGGGTCTACCTGGGCAGAAGGACTTTGCTGGACCAGCACTCAATCCTGAACTCCAGCGAGGAGGCTGTGACACAAACCCAGCTGCCAGCCTGGGAACGCGGCATGCTCAGAGGTGTAGTCTGAGAGTGTAGGCGAGCACTAGAAGAGTTTCCAAGTGATGGGATAAATTGCTGATTGCTTAACTTTGAACTGAATCCACCTTCTAGTTTCTGCACTGGGCCCAAGCCTCATGATGGAGTTGATGGGTAAGCTCACTTGTGACAGCCAAGGTATTTAGTGTTTCAGGCTCAGCTGAACGTTGATCAGGCAGCTTTTCTGGCTCCAGGCAAACCCAGGAGCAGGGGAGTGTAAAGGGTTTCAGCATCACATGGACCACCAGGATCCCAAGCCAAACTCCATCCAATGCTTGCCAGCTCCCACCAGCAGCCTGATCCAGAGCTGGTGGGCTAAGAACATATCTGATCAGCTCTTGCTGGGCTGGTCATGTTTCTCCACCAGGAGGAAGACAGGGAGTGGGAATCCCGGCCAGGTCCTGCCCCTGCTGAGGTTGAGTTGGGTTGGTGAAGGGGAATGAGTCACCCGGGGGGTGGGAGAGGGACAAGAGAGCAGGACAGAGTGCTTCTTGTGTAAGGAAGAAACCAGCAAGTGAGGGAATCTCTCTTTATGAATTGGATGATTTCTGCATAAACAAACGTTTAAGAAAGTCTTGGCTTCATCTCAGCGTGGAAGGGGAACACCGTCTGCAACCGCTATATTACGGGCTCCCCATACGGCTGAGGCTTTATGCAGAGCAGCAGAGCATGGCACGGCCAAGGATTGACTCACCAGCAGCCAGGAATGGCAGCTCGTGGGAATGGGAAAACCAGAGGCACAGCTCAGAGATGAATTTTGCCAAGCAGTGTCCACCATGGATGCCAGCTGGGGCTGGGATCTTTGCTTCCTCCAGGCGTGCACTAGCTCAGGCTGGGGCACCCTGTGCAGCACCTTCCCCCCGTGATGTTCTGAGCCTGTGAAGAGGTCAAGAGCCATCTCTCATGGCTGAGAAGTCCCTCTTCTTGTAGGCAGCAGAACCCAAACACCTCCCCCATATGTGGATGCCATGACCCCAATCGCATACATGTGTATCATCTCCATGTGCTACAAACACAGGCCAAACCTTCATGCATTACTCATTCCAGCAAGCCCAGAGGGGTCCTGCATTTGAGCCAGCTGCTTTCCAACTGTTCCTCAGTGTCTTCCCCGGTGGAGCCAGCCCTGTCGGGTGGTCAGATTTTGACAGCCCCAGCGGCCTCCCGACACAGACCAGCCACGTTCTGCTGCGTGGGGCAGGGAGTGATGGCTCCGGAGTCAGGGCTTCCCTTCCTTGCAAAGCAGCTAATCTTAACAGGGTACGTGAGCGTCAACAGGTGCTGTGCAGGGAAGGGAGACAAGGGGATATTGGTGCAGCTGGAGGAAGTATTTATAGCTGCTTTTCACAACCCCCCGTATAGATCACATCTCTGTTAACGTATGTAACACAATCGGGAACCTGAGCTCTGTGTTGTCCCATGGCTGCAGGATTTCCTGTGGAATCCCCCACGGGACACAAAAACAAGCTAAAAATAAACACATTAAAAATGAGGCACATACTGAAACATGTGCATGCCCCTGCTTCCTCTCCGGCCAGTGAGCCGGAGTGACAGTGAGTGACAAGAGGGGCAGAGAAGAGGACAGACCTTGGAGAACTCTGTAATAACTGCTCTGGTGGGTTCCAGTCCCCAGAGAGCTCCATGCATGCAAAGGTGAGAGCATTTGCTGTTGATGGGGTTAAAGTGTCCAAACATAAAAAGCAGGAGGTTATGAAAAGGTTACCTGGGAGGAGGAGAGCAGAAGCAGGTTGGGAATCCCCAGCACTCCCATATAGTTTAGAGAAAGATGCAAATTAATGTTTTCCTATACATCAAGAGTCTGGGTCACAGCTGCTGGGCTGCCTGTCAGGCTGCAAGCAAAAGGCAAGGAGAGAGTTTGGGCCCTGGTATGGATGCTCATGGGCCAACACCCATCCCTGACAAAGCATTCATTATTGCTCTGCAGGGCCTCCCAAGCCCCCATGGGCAGCCTCCTGCTGCTGCCACATCCCTGCAGTCAGGCTCTGGACACCAGCTCCACTGGAAATCATGGCTGTGATAGGATGTAATTTAGCTCCTGGAGGGAGCAGTGAGGAGCAGACAGGACCTGGAGAGGGTGGCAGCATAGCCTGGCAGCTCAGTTTCTCACTCTCCCTAGGATTCCTCCTCTCTTCTGGAGGAGGACTGGGATGCCAGGACACTTTCTCCCTTCCAATGGGGAAACCCGTCACCTTGCTGCTGCTGTCTGAACGATGACTGACATCTGCATTCTCTACAGGATCAGCCATTAACAGCATACATCATTAATTAGGACAGCACCAGAGCTCCTTGGAGCTACAGTGTCCCTTGGAAGGAGGGGAGCTAAATTCCCTGGAGCTGAACTGAACCTGAGCTTCATACCCTCTAATTACCTCAGGCTGCTGTGATTCAGATGTTCCCAGCAGCGAGCACGCAGCAGGCAGCAGGGTGAAGGAAGGTGGCTCTTTCTGCGGATTGATTCAGCCGCTGCCTTTGTTCCAGCGCTGCCACGGCTGCTTACCCCGCACTCCTGTCACTGGATTTTGGCAAAGCACGTGCTCCTGGCTGCCACCAGCATGTGCTATTTGTGGTGTCACTCCAAACAAAGGCAGCTCTTTTCCTGTCCCTGCCTCTTGCCACGAGCACAGAGGCAGAAGCATCACTTACAGTATGGACATCATGGGGAGGGATAGATACTCTGGTCACTGCTCTAACTGCCTGTCAGAGCCTTTCTCTTGCTATGGGGGCACGTGATGTTATAAGTGAAAAGGTGCCTCAGATGAGCTGCTCTGGCATATGGTCCCCTTCCCCCAGCACTCTGCTATTAGCTGCCAGAGATGAAAAGCTGCTATGTGCAGAGATAGAGCTGGAGGTGTCAAAGATGTCACCTGCAAGCTGCTCCTTGAGGAATGGGGATGGGATGGCTGAAAACAGACAGCTGGAGGACCAGAGCGGCATCATACTGCAGCAGAATGCAGCCAGGGATAGGTTGCTCAGCCTTCTCGCACCCGGTGCCAACCCACCTCCTGCTCCATGTGTGTCTGCATCCCCCGCACTGCAGGGGTTGAGCATTTTGAGGACCCCTCCATGCATGGGAGCAGTGGGAGGGAGTGGCACAGCATGGGTGTTGGGGAGCACAGAACTCGTCTCCTGCAGTTCACCAGTTAAACTCCCTTTCCAAAGGGGCACATTGTGCAGAATGAGCTGCACATGTACAGGCTGATCAGCTTTTAATTTTTGGAGTGCTTTTAAGCAGCACCAAGGGAAAGGAGTCAGCACACTGAGAGAGAAATAATCTCACCCATTCTGTGCTAGTGGGGAAGAAGGTGCACAGGGATAAAGGCTACCGGAGTCTACCTCTGTTCAGTGTTTGGAAGCCAGCCCATGTCTGTTCGGATATTTCTGAATATGCAAGCTAGAGAAGAGGAGGTAAGGTCCTTCATGTCTAGGCCAGCCTCTGTGGTGGCGACTAGCCAGGCAGGCTGGATTCAGCATCCCACTTGCCCTAGGCTTGGAGTACAAGGCCACCCGAGTTTATCCCCTGCTGAGGGCAATCCCTGCTTTTCCAGTGCCAAAACCGAGATGAATCAGCCCCCAAACACCTCCCACCCTGGGCTGATATACTGAGAATAGTGTCAGGAGCACTTAAAAAAAAGCACAGTGCTATTAATACAGATTGGGGGTTGGGGGGAAGGTTGGTTTTTGAAGCTGGATTATGGGGTATTTGAATAAGAAAGACTTGGAGTCTCTGTATGTCATCACAGCTGCTGTGGAGGCAGCCACATCAGGCTGTCCTACTCCCCATCCCAGATGGATGGAGGAGAGGCAATCCAGTCCTTACAGCACTGCTAAGATGGGGTTATATTTTTGTACAATTAAACACGAAAGGCCACTGCCCTCTCTCCATCTTCCATTAAACCCATTTTCTTATGAAACTGGAAGCATTGATTAACAGCCTGCTAGGGGAGACAAATCCCTGGAATCTTTCTCTGTGCCCAGGAGGCTGTCCCTGCTCCAGGGTAAATGTATGCTCATTTTTTGCTCTGCAAAAAAGAGAAAAGACTGAGCTGTCTTCAAGGAAGCTACAGATCCACAGGAGAAGAAAAAAATAGAAAGAAAAAAGAGCATTTTCTTTGGAAGTCGTTTTCTTCTTAGAAGTTCTTTCTGCCTTTTTTTATTAATAATACAACACCCTGGATGTGTCAAAAAAAAAAAAGAGACTACATCTCCTGGTGGGGAGCTCCAGCCTCGCAGAGCCAGGCGGTGCAGCCGGGTTGTCATTTGCCTCTTGGAATCTCATTGCCTAATCAACACGTCTGTGAAATCACTGTGTTTTCAAAGCTTAGTTTCCAGAGCTGCTGGGATCAAAGACTGGGGGAGTGGGGGCAGAGTGGGGAGGGGGAAGCCTGCTGTCTCCATCAGCAGCCCAGCACTGAGAAAATACCTGCTAGGGAAAGCCTGAACAAGGGGTAGTTTAGTGCTCAGAGCTGGGTTCAGTTTTTCAGAGCCAATCAAGAAAATAGGGATGCAGAGACCAGGCTTCCCTTTTTCCCTAAAGGGGCACCCCCCTTTAGGGAAAAATATCCACTTGGAAACGTGGGCACCTGCTTGGGTTTTGCAGGGTCTGGCTGGCCCTACCTGGGGTGGGAGTGCTGTGGAGAGCCCTGGAGCACAGGGAAGGGGCTTCAGGGGCCTTCCTGGAGCCACCCTGTCCTGCTGCAGGTACATGAGTGGCACTGCCTTCACACTGTCACCTCAGATGGCAGCAGCACCCAGGCCCAGGATAGCCACTTGCCTGGCTTTTTGACTCTGGTTGTCCCACCTCCGAGACAGACTTGGGCCAAGCACCTTTCCCCTTCTGATCTCGCAGGTATCAAGTGAGAGGAACTCAAATACATCGAAATTGCACATATCTGGGTCAGACAATGAGGTTTTTGCTTCTCTGACACCTGGAAGGACATTAATTCACTTGTCAGGCAGTCACCTGAAAGCCCTCCCAGAAGATGCAAAGTATTCTTGTGTTTGAAGAGGTTAGGAAGACCTGGAAGGGGGAAATCTTTGAGAAAAACCCAACTCTGGTGTCTTCATTTATCATGAAAAATGGGGAGACACCGGTTGGAGCTTGCCTGATACTGAGCAGCTGCTTGTACTGTGAAACCACCATGTTGAGGAGCACCCCTTCGGTTCCTAGGCAAGAGGGAGATGCCCATCTTTATCTCCCAGAAATATCCATAGCCTGGGTGAGTGAGTTACTCGACTCTAGGATGCTGTCGGGAAAGGTTGGGCGAAAAAACAGAGGCACTAAGGTAATGCATGGAGCTGTTGGCCACGTGGATTTGTACCCACTGCTAATTTGCAGCTGCTTTTTGGGTGGCAGCTTGGTCAGTCCCTCCATTGGGCACCAGTAGGCGCAGTATCCTGTGGGGAAAGGCAAATCCATGTTGGAGGTGTGGGATCTCACTGCAGGATGCTGCACTGCCCATGCCTGGCAGAGCTACATGGATACAGCCAGATGCCAGCCTCCATCAACCCATCCCACCACCCCTGTGCCAACCCTGTGCTGCCCAAGCAAAGCCAAGATGCTCAGCCTGTCCAGAAGTAGCTTCAGGCAGGATCATGTAAGGAACTCTCTCCTCCTGCACAGCTGATGCTTTTCCTATTTTGCTTTTGCTCTGTGTGATATGACTGCAGAAAAATAACATCACAAAACAGCATGAAAAAAATCCAAGATGCTCAGATTCATCCTAACTGCTGGGCAGGAGATCCCTGCAGCTGTGGGTACCCCTCATGTTAACACAGCTCTTCGGAGGTGTTTAATTATAGCATCCCAGGTACTAGGAATGCAGATGGAGGAGGGACCATGGGACAGCAGGGTGCTGCATGGTGAGTCACTGGTGAGTCCCAGCACCACCGCCACGTCCTTGTGCTGGAGGAGGAAGGTTGAAGCCTCGAGATGACCAGCAGGACAGGGCAGGTGCCCCTGGGGGCAAAGCAGCTTCTGGCTGCATGTGCAGCTCCCTTGCACGTGGCATTTGGGCAAGCACAGCTGGTGAAGTGGCTCATTCACAAGATGCGTTACCTGGAAACAGTAAGGAGCAGCTCAGAGGATGCAGCTCCTGCCTCTGCAGCATTCACTCTGCCACGTGTGGAGACGTGGTAGTTGTTCCTACTGACAAGGGTGAGCAGGCTACATATGGCCTCAAATGTCAAGGGCATCCTTTTACCCTCAGAGCATGTGAACTGAGGGTACATGGATGGTGGGTTTGAAAGCATCCTGTGTAATACAAGCTGGAGGGTATCAGAACAGAAGTCTTCCCTGGGTATAACATGGATGTACTATATACTTTCTGGAAGAAAACACTTCATGATTTACACTGTGTGAAGGAGAGGCCGCTGTAGCTCCCCTGTCTCTCCCAAACACTTTCTTGACAGTGGTTTCGGGAGCGGATTATCTCCACCACCCTCACCTCCATCGACACCCTGCCCCATCACACGGCTCCCTCCTGTTTCCCTCCAAAAAGGCATCTTCTCCACTGCAATGCCTTGACCATCCTAGAGTGGAGGGTGATAAGGTGACCACTCTGCCACCTCCCTGCCCCGAGTCTCCCTGTGTCTCCTGGCGCCCTGTGGCAGGTGTGACCCCACTTCCCACACGGGCTGCCAGCAGAGACGGGTGTGCGGCTGGGGCCGGGAACACCCCTTCCATCCAGCACAGAGCATTTTGCACTTGTTCCCCAAAATGATGCAGAAAGAGCAGTGAGCCTTTGTGGGTGCTGGGAGATTGGAGGGCAACCACAGCAGACCCATAGCCAGAAAGTACTCAGGAGTGTAAAAATTGGAGAGAAGGACAGGATTTTTTCGCGTATTTATTTTTTTTTCTTCCTTTCCTTTTTCCCTTCCTTTCGCTTCCCTTCCTTTCCCTGTTTCCCTGTTCCCGGTTTCCCTCCCTCGGTCCGTTCCCGCAGCGAGACGCTTCGGGCCGGGCCGGGCCGGGGGTCGGGCGGTGCCGCTGGCGCACGGGCTCCCCCTGGCGGCAGTTGCCGTGGGTCCGTGTGGAGAGTCGCGCCCTTCCCGGCCCCGCTCCGCAGGCAGCCCCGGGCAGGCAGGTGGCGGGGCTCGGGCCGCAGGCGGCACCCAGGCCGGGGCCGGGCCTCCTCCCATCGCCTGCCGGGCTGCGTCCCGCAGCGGGTAGTGTCGGAGGGGCCTCACGCGTGCGTGCATGCGCTGGGGGAAATAGGGTCAGGGCCCGCTGGGATCCTCGGCTGGGTTCCGCTGTGCTGCAGCCTGGGGACACGCGGGGAGCGGCTCTCTGCTGCTGACAAACACAATTTAGGGAGGGAAAGTGGGCCATGGGAAACTCTCAGCACTGGTGGCCTCTCTGACAGCCAGGTACCTCTGCAGGCATAGACCTCTCTGTGGGTCAGCCCTCTGACAGCTACAGCTATCTCCATTACAGACACCAAAATCCACCACCACCGACCAGCTCTGGACCAAGGCAGAGACTGCTGGCCACCAAAGCAGAGCAAGTCCCATGGAGCAGGAAAGGCAGAGTAGTCCAGGAAGAGCCATTCACACCAGTAGCTGCTCACAGGTTACCAAGTGAAGGCCGAACAGCAGCCAGCCTCTGTGAGCCAGGGCTGAGAATGGGTTCATGGGAAAGGGGGAGAGCAGAGAAGGTGCCTGACATCCCCCACCACCCTGCTATGTGCAGGGCAGGTTGGGTCATGAGTCAGCCGCTCCTTCCCCATCCCGCACACATGTGCAGGTTTTCCTGCAGAACAGGTTTTCTGGTATTAGCGATACCATTGCTGCTTTCTGTCTTCGGTTCCACCCCCTGGCGCAGGAAAAAAACAGAAACAAAGGTAGCAACAGTGTCATGAAAGACTCTTGTAAGGTAAAGAAGCTGCAGTTAGCACCTTGTGCTCGTGGAGCTCCCAGCTCCCCAGTGCACATCACCAAACACCCCCAGAGAAGGCTCTCGCGACACACAGGTACCTGTTCTCCCACTTCTCCTCCCACCAGAAATGCTCAGTTTTCCTCTATGATTCAGATAAAACCACCCCCTTGCCTGGGATAAGGCTGTCGGTGTTACCAAGCAGGAAGGCCTCACAGGTCTCACATTCCTCCAGCACCCGTGTACTATGGTCACCTTCACCTCCTGGCTTCCCGCTCATTGACCTGGACCAGCCATATCCATGGTGCTAAGCTTGGTTTCCCTGCTGCCTCCCTCCCAGCCCACCCTCCCCAAGGGACCTGTCCTGAGCAGATGAGCACCCCGACATGGCCATGCAAAGCATGGAAAGGCATCTCCCGGTCTATAGAAGTGAGGAGGTTCACCAGGACTGGTTAGTGGTTCACCAGCCCCAGAGGCTCCGTGAGCACCTCTTGCTTCCTATGGCATTTGTTTTGCCAAAGTCAAGTGCGTTGCTCCTGTCTTTTGGCATCAGGATTGAGCAGGAGCTGGCTAGGAAGACCCACCACCTCCCATCCCCTTTATTTTAATCAACATGAGGAGCACACAGTAGTTCTGCCTACGTGTTACTACTTTTTATGGTGTTTTTTTCAGCTCTGGAAGTCTTGATTCCAGCAAGTTGTGCTACTTGCTAAAAACTTTGGCTCCTCCATTTGGCTGCAAGGTGAAGGTGGTGCTCTTGGGTGACCTCCATTGGGTAGGATCCAGCCTGCTCCCCTTACAAGAAAGGTTTCCCTTCCCTTTTTCTGTACTGCTCCGCTGCAGCAGGGACTTCGCTGTTCTGGAGGTGGTGTGTTCCTGACAGCAGCCTGAGTGGATGCGGTTACCTCACTGATCTGACCTCGTGGGGCTTGGCTGATACCATTCATTTAAACCGGTTCTCTGGATTTTGTTAGAAGTCTATGATAGTCAGTGACTTTTTCCTTAAAATTGCGCTTTCTGCAATGGAGAATGCTAACTCCTGGATTAAATGTCAGGTGATAAATAGGAATCTAAAAGAGATTTTTTAAAATCCTATGACTTTTCCCCCACAGAGCAGTATTTTCCTGTCATCGCAGCTGTGCTCCTGCATCTCATTTCTCCACTGAGCATCCTTTCCTACCAACCATAACCACCCTGATCCCCACAGCACATCCAGCCTGGGACCACCAGCTCCTCTGGCTCACTACAGACTATGAGCACAGGTTGAAGGAACAATGGAGATGGAAGCCTTTAAATCTAGGTTTCCCAACATCAGAGACCATGTGAAAACCCCTTAGTTTCTTTATTTAAACTGTTCTTTTATTTAGTCTTTTCCTATGCGAACTACTCTGTTCACAATTTGTATATCTATAATTTGTCTGTAAGAGTATTATTTATTTATTCTTACTGAAATAATCCATCAACTATTCCCTAACAACACAGGGATAGGATTCTTGTGGGGAAATATACTTTCTTAATGTTTCTTTTAAAGATGCCAGCTCTGTACTTTAATTGCATAGATACAAAGCCAAACTCCATTGACGTCAGTGCTATTAGCTGGGTTTTACTGATATCAAATAGATATAAAAATCAGTACCAAGCAAAAATTCAGAGAGAATAATACACCCACATGAACCTGATACTTCCCTTATGTCCATTGTCTGGCTGAAGTGCCTGTGTCCCTAGGCTCAGACCAGATTTGCATCATCTCTTCCCCACTTGAGAAAGAAAATACTATGCAGGAAATGTGTTTGTCACCACGGTAATGAGGTAAGATTAGCAGTGGGAAAATAGCACTTTCCAGCTCCAGCCTCAGAGATCGTCAGGGTCCTGGGAGCAGGAACAGGCTCAGCCACCTCTTCCTCCTCCTTGCAACTGTGTGGCTGCCTGTGGCCGATGTTGGCTCCAATAACGTGCGGCTGAGTAACCTTGGAGCTGAGTGATGTGGAAGGAGCAGAGTGAGAGAGCGGGGAGAAGCCCAGCCTGGGGCCTCCCCAACCTGGCACTTGGGCCGTGGCCCTAGTAAACCTTGAGTAACCACATGGGCAAACCCATGCACAGCCACAGACCTTGCTGTTCCCAGCCTTGCCTTACTGATCTGGTTTCACCCCAGATCTGCCCTGTCATGATGGAATTACATGGCCATCACTGAAAGGTAATGGCATTCCATTCACAGAAACACAGCTTTTTTTCTGGGATATGTTACTAAAGAGTTTTAGCTGTTTAGTAAGCACCAACTCTGAAGCACATGCAAGTGGAAAAACTGAGATCCAGAAAACATAGTTTAACATTTATTGGATTTCCCTGACACCATAACAGGAGGAACTTGACAATGATCAGGTGAACCCCTTTTTTTTTTCGGTTGCTAAGCCAAGATATTGAAGACTTTTTTTCTTTTTCCTCTGAAAAACATCAAGGAGTTTTTATGCATAATTTTACAGAATTGAAAGCAGCATCACCTGAGTGCTGGGGCCATATCCTTGATGGATTCAACTGGAACAGCTCTAAGGAAGCTGTGGAGATACCTTGGTGCTGGTCCTCACTAGGTAAGGAAGTGACATCCTAGGAAAGCTGGTCAGTGCCAAAGCCCCTCACAAATTCTAGGTCTGGAGACAGACTGACACCTCTGTGCAGTAAGATGATCGTCTTCAAACTGAAAAATGGCTACAACAACTCTGTAAGACTTAAGCTGAAATTTAAGTGTACAAAGAGGATTTCACAGGCTTTAAAGAACACTGTTTTCAAACTGCCTTTTTTTTTTTTTTTACTTCTGGGTTTTCTGTTCCACATCTTCACAGTTCAGTGGTGTTACTGAATGCCAAGGAATCAATCTTCAGCAACAGCACTCAGGGGCTCTTTCAGAGTAATTCCTTTGAGAAGAAAATAGCTGGTACAGTTTGAAAGAGTAATTGGTAGGTCAACTACTTCTGTTCCATCTCTCCCTGCCATTTCCATTTGCTGCTTTCACTGGAAGCCCAGAGCTGCTGTGACCTTTATTACGACCCTGTAGCAGCCCTCAACTGAAAGGACAGCTTTGTTCCAGATTACTACATTAATTGCTCTTCAGTGATACCTCCTCTTTTCAAACATCAATGTTCAGAACTTGCATAACTGAAATGCACCCATTTACTAAGTGAGTTATAAATCAGCTTTTCACTCTGTGGTACATCTGGCTAGTGACAAACCAACTGAGCTGTTTGACTTGGGTGGAAATTGAGATGTTTCAGTGAGCATCTCAACCGAAAAAGCAATGAATGTCTTAGCAGGAAAGAATGAAAACCTTGTGGTAATGCCTCATACAAGTGACCCCACAGAGCAAAATGCACCCTGTTTAAAAAGCTGACCTAAGTGTCACACCACAGTTACATGGGCTGGGGCAGCCACCAGCACATGTAGCAAGGGGAAATAAGCATTCTGCACATTACTATGGCTCCTGCAGCCCCTTCAAATTGCTTCCCTTTATCTTTAGTCATTGCCTCGCTACAAGCCTGAGCTGTACAGCCTCAAGAGCAAAGAGCATGCTTTCATATAACGCATTCCCAGCTGAGTGAGGCCCTGGCCTCTAATGGCAATTTTTAGGATCCCACTGATGAAAATGAGCTCAGGCAATTCTTCTCATACACACAACAACCACCAGGATTTCAAACTGTGGTTGAAACCGCTGAACTTTCATCTGCTTGCAATGCTGTCCTGAGCAAAGCTGTCAGCTGAGAAACTCCCAGTTGTGCTGGACAAAGAGGAGCCCCTGATGAAGGCTGCTGAGCTGCAGTAAAGCTCCCTGTTCCAGGCTCCTGGAGGGTGATGAAGGTTTGTAAAGCTAAGGCTGATAGACCTGCACTAGACCTTCTACCTGCCAAGTCACAGCATTCACGGAGGACTTTAAAGAGAGACTGTGCAGTATGAAGTGAGGGGAATCACCCAACACTTATCGTTTCCTTCCCAGATGCCAGGAGTCTCTTTGAAGCTTGGAGCAGATTGTATCTTAACACCAAGTCGCATTTTGAATATGTACTTGCTACTTCCATCATCAGCAGCAATAAATTCAAAGACTCAGGAAACTCAAGTCAGACTTCTTCCTTTCCTAAAGAAACACTCATGAAATGAGCGCTCATTTCTATTAGTTGGTGGAATTCTTAGTCAAGGATCTGAGTTAGAAACAGCAATGTGTGTGGAGTCAGAAGCATGACACAGGCCCAGGAGTTACTGGCGGCCTCAGTGTTTGTAGATGTCTCTCCCATCTGAAGATGATGGTACCGCTTCATAGTACTTAATCTAATCTAGCTGTGGGCTACTACTGACAAAAACACTTTCACTCCCTGCACACTCCCACCACATTTATCCAGAATCTACCATCATACAGCTTTGCTGGCATTATCAGTTCACTGAGCCTACAGATTTTTCTTTGGTGGATTTACTTCTGTGCTCCCTACTGGGAGGAACAGGTGTGTCCTGTTCATCACTATGTCTTTGGGTAGGAAAAAACAAGAGATTATCCCCTCTGCTAGCACCCTACAATTATGATCAAGTCTGCTTTAAACTGAAACTAACTACATCTCAAATGGAACATCACTGTGTGTCATAGCTGGTAGAAGCCAACACCATGCAACAGATACTTCAGACAGAAACCATTTCTAGGATGTGACCAGAAGCTATGAGTCGGATCTGCAAAGCTGCATCTGCAGACTGTCAGCATGAAGCAACTGATTATCCTGGTCTTAACTGACCTGCACCAGCTAAGAACCAGGCGCACAAGATCAGTAGAGGGTGCTGCCCATGCTGCAAAGAATGCTCCAGAACCATTGGTTAAGAGGCCATAGCATTCCACCCACAGCAACTGAGCACAGCTTCTTATTAACCTTTCTGCAAAGCCTACTCAACCACCTGCCCAGAGAACTTGCCCAAAGTACAAGCACCCACTGCAAAAGACAACTAGCAGGGAGACATTATTTGGCAAATCTTATTTCCCAGATCCATTGGTGCCACTGGTGAATGACTTCACTTTCTGGGTATCAGCAATGGCTGAACAGTTAATACAAGCAGGCAGGACACCCAGGGCTGAAACTGCGCCTCCTAGATGATGTTTTAAACCCTTCCTTCTCAAGCTTCTGACACCATCCCTCAAGTTCTAACCTTTTGCTTTAAGGCAGCTCCCCAGGTTCTACTCTCCACATGAACTTAATGCTGCCCAGTTTTCTACAGCAGTATCAGGCAAGTCAGAAGCATTATCTGTAAAAGCCACACTGTACACCACTGAGTCTTTCAAAGATGTCAGAAGTAAGTGTGTATTCAAGTTAAGAAAAAAAAAATAAATCATTGTTCTAGTACTTCTACAGTGAGCACCAATTAAAGGTACAGTTCCAAATGCTTCATGGCTTCACCCCATCTAATGCTGTTTGCCACATCTACAAGTACCAAGTGATTAATTTCACACCAGGGCCACCTGCAACACAACTGTATGTTCCTAGACCTACACACCTTGCTGTACTCAAGTTCATCACTATTGTAACTAGCAAACACAATCATCTTCATCCAACTGTATGTCTGGCTAGAAAAAGCAGTTCCCTGTGGACTGAAGCCTCCATCTCAGAATTTCTAATGCCAAACCTCACATAAAAAAAAATTTAGTGTCACTCTTACCACCTCTTTTTTTCAGAACACAAGGGTGTGAAGGGCAAACACCCTCCCCAAACCCACATACTGACCCACACTCCTGAGCCAACCCCTGTTGCTCACACACCATGTCACACCAGTTTCCCTGTTTAGACAGGCTAGGTTGCTCTTTGTGTGCTTTCTAAAGGACTCTTGGTACCTCATACTGGCATTTATTATCTACAAGACTTGCTCCCAGAGCTAGGCAGGTCAGCTTCAGGGCCTCCTATGCTCAAAGCACCAGATTATGCCTTGCTCATCCCAAATCAGGCTGCCACAGGAGCTGTCAAAAACCTCAGAAGAAAAACAAACCAACAGCTTATGCAGAAAAAAAAACCCTGTCAAAACCCTTAAGAAAAGCCCACATAGATCAGAACCCAGAGTTGGCTTCTGCTCTAAGGAGCTGGCACTTGTACTCTCTACCTTACTCAACACCTGCTTCTTGCCCAGGTTTCAAACCTCAACATTAGCAACAGCCTTAAGCTAAGACTATTTTTTTGTCTCATTCAAGAGATTGTCTTGACATTTGTCACCCCCCCCCCCCCAACTTTGCACATTTCACCAAGTTGTGCAAATACTTACTTGGAAGAGAAATAAAGGTGTTCAGAGTCACAAATGAAGATTGACCAAAACCAAATCCTTTATTTCCACAATGGTATAAATGTGCTCCAAGTATGTGTCCAACACAAGTTGGAAAAACAAAATAGAACATGCCAGTTGCAAACTAGATCAGTCCACTGACGTGCTGACTCCTCGGTATTAGGCTTAGTTACACATGACCAGTCACAGTAAAAAGATACATTTTAGAGTACAAAGAGTAGCAGGATGTTAAGCCATTTCAGCTTGTACACATACGAGTCACACTCCTGGCAAAAAAACGCAGAGACGTTTGCATTACTATGCTGGAAGCTATATTGCATCACTTCAAATGGCATCAATATCAATATCATCATCTTTATTGTTTGCAGGCTTCACAGTTTCAACTTTAGGTACACTGGCAGTTGTAGAGTACACCACCTGTGGAGACAAGACACTTTTACTACAGCACCTACTGACATAAGCACTAATTTTAACATCAGGAGCTGTAACACCAACCCGCACAACAACCATCCCGTTTATTGCCACAAGCTGCTTAACGCGTTCTGAGCTGCACAGCACGGTCCAGCACAAGAATGCATACCGCTTAGAAAACCCAAGTTCAAGCATGCTGAAACAACTAGTCTGCCTTTAGAAGGCAGAGACATGCATGTGTAGCTGTAGGAAGCAGAATCTCATGTCCAGGAACAAGAATTTAGTACTAGGAGAAAACAAAAATTTTACATACAAAAAGAAGTCCAGCCACAATTAGCTGGAGCATAGCTACCAAAGCCTAAGCTACGAGGAAGATAGAACAGTTAAGAACAAGTGACTAACACTGACACAGCATTAGAAACAAAATGTTCTTTCAGTTCAACATGCAGTGGTACATGAAGTAAGCCACTGACTAGCACACCAAACCAAGTACAAGACAGAAAGAGCAACCTTAAGAGTAGTTTTCAGTAAGTGAACCTCTCCTACCTCTATGTTTTCATCTTCATCCTCTTCTTCATTACCGGAAGATTCTTCTTCAGCTTCCTTTAGCCATTTAATAAATGGTTCTGCTTTGACACGGATTTCTTTGGCAAGCTCCTTTGCAACGTATTTCTTTGACGCCTGAGAGGACAGACTTTGCTTGAAGACTGAAGGAATTTACATCAGATCATACCCATATACAGCAAGAGCGTAACTTAGAACTCTAACCTCATCCCACTGCCTTGAGCAGCCAGTTTTAAAAAGGCTTCTCCTAGACATCAACTTACATCAGATTAGTTTAACGACACCTGCACAAGCTACTACACATAAAGGAGAAACCAGACACAGTATGCCAGTCACGTATTTAACTGGTATAGTATGCAAGATACTATCCCTTACCTTTTCTGCCCAGCCAAGGATAACTTCTTCTTCCAGGAGATCTGCATCATACATTTCCTTCAAAATATGCGGTATTTTAGAAATAAGCTGAGACTGATGCATGGCTACCACACACTCAAAGCCATGGAGAAGGTACCTCTGAGCTTTCTTGTTGTTGTGGCAGAACTAGAATTGCAATAAAAATGAAGTAATATTAGTTTCCCCACCCTCCTCTCCAGTCAGGGCTCCGGCTTCTGCACTTGTCTCAATGAGACAAGATTTACAGCAGGTCCTGCTATCCCTCGCAGCACTTCTCACCAGCTTAAGCAGTGCTTTAAAAATCTTTGTCCCTACAGTACACCAAGCAATCCAGACTTAAGCTGCTGCTACCAAAACCTCAACCCAACAGTTAACCTGGGTGCAAAAGGAAGGAGTGCTTACACGAAGGAAGTGACGCCTGTATTTCCTTATCTGTTCCCGAATCTTTTCGTCAAAAAGGACTTCAGTGAGAACCAGCGGGCCCATAGCTTTCACATCCAGTCTCTCTGCCTCTGCTACAATGTCTTTATCGGAAGTATCAATGACACCTTCTTCCTTCTTTTTCTGTAAGACAGGAACACTTTAAATCTACTGAGTTAGCTTTAAATGCTCTGCGTCAATACTTCATTGCACTGCTTCTTCCTTCATCAGTGGTGGAGCTAGTACTTTGGTAGAAGCTTATGCAGCTTGTTTGTAGTCTCCTTACTAACATCTTACGCAACTACAGCTGTGTGGCTACCCTAAGTAAACCACATGAGAATATTCACCTTCACAAAATCAAACAGTATGTTGACTCTTTCCTCTACTGTTCTTTCCAGGTCTTCACTAAGTGTGAGGTTCTTTGCATGGTCACTAATTTCATCCATTCTACGCCTCTGGGCTTCTTCTGTTGTGTCTTCACCCCAGTCATCATCCTCCTCCTCCTCCTAAAATAATAATAAAAAAAAATTAAACCAAGAGATTCATATAATGTTATTACAAGCTTAGTAATAGCTTAGGAGCACTTTCAAACAAGTATTTATTTTCCACTAAAGAAAGGGCTACACTACAATTTGTAAATGGAAGCTAGGTGTGAGTTCATAGCCATTTGCTGGGTTACCTCAAGCAGTTTTACCATTATCTAGCACACTCATGACATACTCCTGGTTCAAGGAGCCTGACTGCTAAAAGCTTTCACTTGACAAGCAACACAGAGGTTGTTACTGAAAAGCTGATAAAGCTTCTGAAGAGGAAGCACAACGATACTTCTATTCCAGAAGTGAAGTTCTGGATACATTAAGAACTTCTAGATGACTGCTGCTCCCTGCTAGTCAGCATTGCACCAGAAATTCTGTATCAGAGCAAGACCCCACACACCTTTATTTCCCTGCTTTTTCTTCTACTTACCACAACCTGTGGAGGAGTTATCTCCTCTGGTGGTGGGGGTGGAAGTGTCTCACTGCTGGACACAGAACCATTTTCTTTATCCTTGCCTTTTCTATTCTTCTTCTCCTTTTCTTTCTTTCCTGTACCAGTGTCACCGCTTTCTGCAAGTCAATTTTAATGTTTTATTCTACAAATCAGAGAAAGCAAACAAGTCCCTGCACTATTACACATCTGCCAAATCCCCAAGTAAGTCTAGCAGCAAGTTATATATAGTACTCATCCCCACATACACTCAGGGCAGCTGTGCATCTGCTGGAAAACCCAGTTCCAGCGAGTCTTATCATCAAGACATGAAGTTGTACAAGTCTGTATAACAGGTGGCCTCACAAAGCAGAGACCCCTGGAATAGGTTAGACTTTTCTATTCTAGCAAGCTTAAATTGCAGCAGGCAACTAGATGCTTACTACAGAGTGTTGCTTGCACAGTTCAAGAACACTGCAGTTACCTTTCACTTTTACTTTCTACTTTGACATTAAGGCAAAACAGCAATATGCTACTGCTGACTAGCTCTCCTCCTGCTCAGTTCTGTTCTGCATAGGTAAACCCAACTTTTCACAAATACTCCTACTTGGGAAGGCTACAGGATTACAAGGGAAGAGACTGCTCATGCTGAAACTATGAGCGGAGATACTTTATCCTGACCCAAACATACTCTATGAGCATACTTGAGTCATTTTACATTTGAATTATACGTAACCAATTTGTTTTTCTGCTTCATTAGCAGCACTCACACTGAAGAGGCTCCCTTTACCCCCAACAAATAAGGATATACACTTACCAGGTGGGTTTTTGAGAATGAACGTGCAGAGTTTATGGTTTGTGTCAAGCATGCCTCGATAGCCACAGGCTTTGCAAGAGTTACCTATAGTTTGTTTCTTAGGATTGACATGCTGTAAAAAAGAACATCCTCCCGTTAATATACCACTTACAGAACAATTACTATTAAAGCCTAAATCCAATTTTAGCACCAGAGATTTTAAATGTGCTCTGCTGAAAGTGACACAAAGCATCTGAAATAGACATGCAGCTGTGAAGTTCTGAACTGCTATAAATGTAGGACTTTTGCAAAGGAGGCATACTCAAGTCAGCTATGAACTTTGCACCATTTCCATAACCATCTAACAGAGCATTTCCACAGTGCTACCACTAATACAGAGTGCACTTACCAGATCAGTTTCAGGATTCTCACACTCAGGACAGAGAACAAATTTTTTAATGAATCCATCCAACATGTCTTGCAGCTTATTCGCCTCATGAGATCCATTGACAATGTAACGGTCATTCTTAACATCAAACTGGGTCTGTGCTCCCAGCTCACAACCAAAATATTTGGTAGGATCTGTAAAGAAAATATAGTTAACCACCAATGCCTATCTTCACATCCTCCCTGTGCTTTTTAAACATCAAATACTGTTTTTTTTTTCTGCTCATTATTTCATCCTGAGATGATCACATTTATTTCTTAAGAGTTGTGGGAGAACAGTATTAATGCTTTAATAGCTACTTAGCACTACCACTTCAAACACAAAGAATGAGCAAATATGCATTGTCACTCCAGACTACTTACACGTTGGAGGCCGATTAAGCGCCTTTGCAACGTCAACCATGTTGACTATAACAGTCTTTATTCCATTTCCTTTGCCCTCCACCTATGGGGGGGGGGGGGATAAAAAATAAAGGTGCTTTAAGATTAAGTGACTGCAACAGCCAAGCCCAGCATGTATGCCCCAATTCACTACATCAAAGTTCTGCTTTGAAGTGCGCCTTCTCGGCAGAGCTAATCTGTGCTTAGTCTGGACAGAAAGGAGCAAGCACCCTCCTTGCCCTGACTGGCTGAACATCATTACCTGCCTCTTTCTCCTCTATCAAGGGAGAAAGTGTGAAACATTACCTACTTGCCACTAACAGTTAGTTACCTTGGCAATCAGACGGGGCATTTTGTAGCGATAGAACTGATCTGAAACACTGCGGTTGACGTTGACAGACATTTTGCCTTATTAGTAGCTTTATCAATAAGATGAAGAGATCTTTGATTGCAGTTTTTTGGTATCTTCTGTCTGGAGAAGACGGGATGACATAAACGACTGCAAGAGTTCTCGGTCTCTGACATGAAAAAATTTTCGCCACTGAGGCTGTAAGGTTCTTGCTTGTATGCTATGTTTCCCCAATACAGGTACCAGTGGCTGCGCAACAGCTCTGCAAAGTGTTAACAAACAGAAAAGAAATTAAGTTTTCCTTAACACGCACCGATTTGATATTGCTACAGAGCTACGTAAGGGACTGTATCTAGGGTGAAAACCAGAGATAAGAAAGTACATTTATGCTACAGCTGTCTTCAATTTGTGGAACTGAAAACAACAGCCTTAAATTGTACTGCTAAGAACTTGTCCTCAACTACAACAGAGCTTTCCACTCTTACTATTCAAAAAGCACTGAACAGCTAAAGACTATTTTCTGTACAATTAAATCCTGAAGGTGTGATGCAATCAATAAAGGAAAAGCACTGCTTGGTTTATTATGGAGACCAACAGTTCCTGCATCAAGAAGGTCATGTGATACGTTTCAGGCTGCAAGGCAGAAGAAAAACATGCAAAATATTTGGCTAACTGTTTCAAATTCCACATAATAGCATGAACCTACCACATAAACTGAAGTCTGTCAGCATGTTGAGTAATACCAGTAAAATAAAGCAGCAGCAATCTGTAGCCCAACAGAGTTTTTACATGGCTTACCATTTTTGTTTTTTTTTGGAGTGGAAAAAGAGTTGAAAATTAGGTAATTCTCCCTCTCACTTATGGATTCTCCTAGCAGCTTCTGTTGAGTTTTGACTTAACAATAAGCCTGATAAAGTCTGACAAAAGTTGCTTCACTGTAGAAAGCCTAGCAATGCAGAGGTACAGAGCAGTGCAGGAGCTTTTCCAGTTGTTTTTTTTTTTCTTAGGGGAAAGGAGGGAGGGGGAAGAAGGGGAAGGAAGATGAATCCTATTATTAAAGTTGCCTTAAGCAGTATTCACATATTAACATGTGTCTCTATAATCAGACCCAAGAGTACTTAAGCCACAACTGGTTGACTACACATGCAACCCTGACCCCAGCATGGCTGTTCTGACACATCATCATGCTGTTATCATTAACGACAAAAGTGCTGACACATTAAAATAGCCTCCTTGGTATTTACACCTAAGAGCATATCTATTGTTGCCACGTGATCCAACTGCCTCTGGTAAGATTTAAAGCAAAGAGATTTGTACATGCCCAATGTTCTACATTAACCCAGATGCATTTTTGCCCTTCCTCAGCAAAAAATACACTGAAAGCTTCCTTTCAAGCACGAGGTTTCCTTCCCCAAAATGTCTAAGTGCCACCATCTAACCAGACCACGTGCTTGCGTAAGCATGGAGGAAGCAGGTTATCTCGGGGGCTGAGCATGAGCTTTCAGAAAGAACATGCCGTTTCTCCTCCTTCCAGATTACAGCTTTTGTCTGTTGTCGACTAAAGCTCCCTCTCCTGGTCTCTAGGACACCTCATCCCAAGCACCACCCCCCCATATGCTACGCACAGAGGAAAAAGCGGGAAAGCAGACAGACTCCTTGCTTCAAAGCACCGTCTGGCTCACCACTCGCCGTATTGGCTGCCTGTCAACCGCTATCAATCCACGACGCTCTCCGCCTCCTGTGTCGGCAGAGTCTCGCGAGAGAGCGCGGCGCGGGGGGAGAGACCCCGCTGCGGCCAGCGCCGCTGTCTCTGCGGCAGGGTGGTCCCCTCTGTCTTCCCCTCAGGTCCGCCCTCTCGCCTAGGGAGGCGAGCAGGACGCCCCGCGGTCTCGAGGGTCCCTCCCGTGTGGGTCGGGCCCGCGCAAGCCGGTGGTGTTGGGCCCGAGTCCCGCTTGCGCTGTCCTCACGCAGGCAGCGCGGAGCCGGCCGGAGGAGCCTGTATCCGTGTTGCAGTCGGGGGTGGCCAGGCTGCGGCCGGCCGGTACGAGCGAGGCAGAGCCTCCAGTGCTGTAGGGATGAAAGCTTGGGTGGGTTTCCCCTCGGAATTGACCGGCAATGGCTGAATGCTGGACGTTTGATCAACTGCATTGCAAATAACTTAAAGCAATTACGTTGGTGAATAAGTTGCGTTCTTCCTGTGCTGCCTAATTTCAGGGTGCAGGAAAGCGCCTATTAATTGAACTTCAGTGTCATAAAGACAGCTTTGGGTAGCTCTGGGTGCTTGGGCTACCTAGTGAAGGGTGATGCAATCGCCATGTGTATAAACTCTCTATTCTTAATATGAAACCCTCCTTTGCTAAATTGGGACAGTGGATGAAATATATATTTGGATTTACATGCACTTTAAAAGCAGAAAACTTTGGTCATTTCTTCCTTTGCTCTACTCTTTCCCAATGTATTCCATCTTAACTCTTCCAGTATCACAGGAGTTATGTATTTTGGATGTTTAGAGTGTGAATAATGTTAAAGTGGCAAAGAACTTTTTTTTGATTTTATCAATTGAGTGATGAGCCAGCTGTCTTACCCCTATAAGCACTCCCCAGCAGGAACTTCTCAATTCCTGTGTCTTCCTGAATAATGAAAAGCTTGATGGCTGTGTGGGTGTATGGAGGAAAAGAGAGGGAAGGAAGATAAAACTACTAGTGAGATGAAATAATGTCATATATTCTAAATCTCTTCCTGCCTGAAATTAATTTTGAAACATAGGTTTCCCGGCTGACTTTTGATAACATGATGTGGTAGAAGGAACCACCCCTCCTGTTGAACCTTCAAGTACATCTTGAACATTTCTGGTGTGATATGCAAAAGTACTGCATTCAAATATGAAGGTGATTGATAAGTGAGGTTTTCTTAGAAATCATAAAAGCTGGGCTATCATGACCACTTCCAGTGACACACAACAGTAAAAATCGTGTTCCCTCGGTTGGAGCAACCAGAGGTAAATGTGCACTTCTCGGTGCTGTCTAACAAGGCCCTCCTGTGTGACGACTGCTGCGCCAGTTGTAGGTCTCTTTCCAGCCTATGGAATAGCAAATCTTTGTAGTCAGGACACCATCCTCTAAAATGTCATGTGACTCTGTCTTGGACTCCACTGTCTGCATTTGAAAAAGTTGAAAATTCTTCAGTATATGTTAAATGTTTCACACAGCAACACTTTGTAAAACTTGTGAAAGGGTTAGGGCAAAATAAAGACTTTTCTAAAATATGTGAGGCTTTGGCAGTTACCAGGAGGGGAAAAATATCATAAAAATGTGGGAGGCAAGAAAAGCACAGCAGGAAGTCCTTTGCTGTGAAAATCCACAGTGTGTATGACTTGCTAAATGCCTCCTGTCTGTGGCTTTAGTTCCATGCTACAGCACCTATGAGGTTAATGAATTGCAAGCGTTAGAGCGTACTGCTGCCAACACCACTTTATTGAGCAGCAAAAGGGAAATGAGACCCTGGATTTGCTGCTGTTTGACATAACTAGTAACTGTATAGTATATGTAGTTTATGTAGTATATAAATCAACATTATTAAGTTAAAGAGTTACCTTTTAAGATAGTGTTCCTTCTGCAAAAAAAGCAGGTCCCATCCAGTTGGAGTCATATGATATTCTGGTTTATGCAAAACAAACTAAAGTCATGGATTATTGTCTTCTTGGTGCCTACTTGTTGATTTTTTTCTCACCAGAACATTTCATTAATATTAAATGTTAGATCCCAAATAGTTTTACTAATTCTTCATTTTTATAGTTTGCTCATTTTAGCATTTTGTGGCTTGGACAAGGCAGAAAAATACTTCCTCTCCTCCCACTTTAAAATGTCATGGCTTCACAAATAGTGAAGTTCATCATTCACATTGTTTGTGTGACCTTCAAAATGCAGACTGTGTGTGCTTTGCATTTCATTGGTAGAAGCTAAACAGGTTTTTTATATACTTTTGTAGTTAAGGCATTTTAAATGGCATTAGTAAGTCACATTTTGGAAGTGGGTTCATGTCTGAGGAAGTTTTCCACAGTGGACCTTAGGGCATGTTTCATTATCACAGGAACGATTTATTAGCATTGGTTCAGCCTTGAACAGTTCAAGTTTGTTCTGTGTTGCCTTACTCAGTTTTTATTAAAAATAACAAAGAGTCAATCTCTTTGATAATGCAGAAGAATAAAAATTTTATTGAAAATCTTAATGTATGTATTTAAGATGTAAATCTTCAAAAATGGGCATTGTAATGATGTGTGTTTATATTCTCTGATAGACAACTTCGTGTCCTGTCTATTCTTCAGCAAGTTTGTTGTCTATTAGTGATGTGGTTGGCTAGAAACATGACCCTATTTCAATGCCCACTTGGTAACCTTGCCCTTGAAGAATGTTTTTTTCCTGATATAAGCGGTACAGTGACTGTTTCAGAGCTGTTGTTTTGTCCAGTGTGGGCAGGGACCTTTAGAAGCTGGGTTTGTGATTCCTCATTGTGCCATCTTCATGCTTTGGCTGTAATTTCAGTAATTTAAGGAGATGGAAGGAGGGCTAAGATCATGTACAGTTACACTGAACCCCGAGTAGCAATAGCCTTTCTTCTTCCTATCTTGCAATGTGTAAAGAAAGTTTAATTATTTACATGCCAAGTTTGAATATGCAACCTTTGGGTAGCATGAGTCCAAAATCCATTGGGATTGACACTGGACACCGATCAGTAGCAAGAGCAAAGGTTAATTCTGGGTTTAATGTTCAGGAGCTTGACATTCACTGCTGTCTGCCAGTGTTCATTTTGGGGAGGCTCACCTGGTGAAATGCCTTCCTTTCTATGTTCTATAACATTATTGTTCTTGTGTGCTATTATTAGTACTTCAGGAATTAGTAAATGCGGGAGAAAAAGGAGAGCAAGTGCATGATGTTAGATACACATATAGCCATTATTTATGGTAGTTATTTTTGTGGCTTCTATTACTGCGCAGAAATGCTAAAATCTCCCAGCTAATCTTTGGGTGTGAGTGCCCTGAAAGGGCTCAGTATCCAGCTGGCAGCACGAAGCAGGTCCTGCCCCAAATGTGTTATCTCAGTAGACATGGTGAGGCTCGCTCCTGCTCTCCCTCTTTCTCTGCCTATGTAAGGGAGGCGCATCAGCAAGGAGAAGCAACCAGCTTTCTCTGCAGAATCTAAGCTAGCATTTGGTTGCTGTAAATGCTAAGGGGAAAAGATGCTTTTTATGTATCCCAGGGTTCCCTATTGGAATGCAATGTGGGAGATGAGTAGAGGCTGGCTGGGTAGGGGAGCAGTGCTAAGGGGGTATTGGGCCTGACTGTCCGTGCTGCTTAATGTGAGGGCTTCTTCCAGATGTGTCTTTGCAGGAATACCCTTTCCAAATAATAGTAGTAATGTATCTTTTCGTAGACCAACTGGTATATCTGAAAGGATAGCAAGCTTCCTGAACAGTTGAATAATGCCTGACCATGTGGGCTGAGAGAAGATGGGCTAAAGGTTGTTTTGTGCATCGCTGAGTTTTAAGTAGTGCGTATCTTCAGCAGTGCATTAGAAAAGGTGGTATTTGGGCTATTGGGCTGCATGGCCCAATGGCCATTTGAGCAGTCTCACTGTGTCTGCTAGGATACCATGGGTTTTCATCACGGTGTTTATTTTTCCACATGAACATATCAATTTGCTACGTGTGTCCTTTTCTATGCTGGTGATTTTTCAATAGTGTACCTTTAGCTTTGGCATTGTGCTTGGCTGGTTCTTTGACTGTGGGAGGAGTCTGTTGGGAATTTTACAGGCAGTAGTTATTTGGATGAAAAGACAAAATAAAGCATTGTTTTGAGCAAATAAAACCAGGCTGTCTGTGATTAAATAAAGGCAAACTCGCAGAAACAAGTGAAGAGTGCAGATGGGGTGGAAGTTCAATCAGGAGGTGAATTCAGCCCGTCACAGTTCGGACCACATTTCACACCTCCTGTGAAAGAAGGATGCCCCCATCTTGCAGAGCTGTCTTTTCTCCATATATCTCAGCAGTATGTGGAAGTGTCAGTGGTAGAAATTGGAGAAGCCAGGTTTCCTCAGTTTGTCCAGGTAGCAGCTTTGGCTTCAGGCCTAGCTGGCAACCACTAGCATTATCCAGCAGCTGCATGCTTGTGGTTGGGAAATCTGCCTGCTTACGTTTGTATGGCTGCTGCGAGAAGTGCATGTAGAAGATAGAGTCCCTGGAGCATATAGCTTCCAGCTGAGAATGTGCTGCCAAAGCTGCCTGCCTGTTCATTATGCCCATTAGCAACCACTGCATTTACATTTCATACTGCTACTTGTCATAGCCAGGCTTCAGACATCAAAATCTGTCTGCTTGTGCCTTGAGTTAAATCTCTCTTCCAGTATCATTTTGGTGACGTAAGCTTTCATTTCCATTTTATTAAAAAAATTACTCAGGTCCTCTGTGGCTATCGTGTCCTTTTCCAACACCTCCACGTGTACACATGTTCTCTCTCATCCATTTTCTTTGGCCTCTTATGGCCTGGCAACTAGGGTTCTGATTATCACTGTTTATTTCCCAGCAGATCTTAACTCTAAGTAGTAAAAAAGGTAGCAATGAGTGCTTAGTTGCCTATTGGCTTTCTACTTTTCCTAAGAAGTAGGTGTGGTAGCTCCTGGTTTTGTGAGCCTGTCTCCGGAACCTCCTCCAAGGCTTGGGAGACCTTGAAGATCCTAAATGCTCTCAAAGTCCTTCTCCTGTGGGCAGAAACATGTAGCTGCAGAGCTAGTTTCTAGGTGTCTGCGCTGCTTGTTGCAGCACATTTTGCTCTTCTATTCTGTTCATTTTAGCATGGAGGAGTTTCTTTACTTTAGAGTAATATGAGGGCATTGCTGGGAGAGCTGGGGTTTGTAGGCAGTACTGAGACCCAGCCAAGGATTATATTTGTTCTTCTGCTGGCAGATCTAGTAGAGGAGAAAGTATCCCTGATGCTTGTGCTGAAAGCAAAGGAAGGAGCTGTTTTGAAGGCAAAGGATAATCTTTATATTCTCCAGAACTAAACTTTTGAAGGTGCTGCTTGGCCTGGAGGACAGAACCACACATTTGGAAACAGACAGCTACACATATAGCAGGAAAAGTTTTGTTTCCAAAGTCTGATTTTATACCCCTTACAGAGTTGCCTCTCTTGAAACACTAAAGGTATTTTTCAGGGCATTTCAGGTTTTGGAGTGGATAATGTGAATTTGTATGTTGTAATCCATAATTTGCTGCTTGTTTGGTATATTCTGCCTTAAGCTTGAAGGCAGCTGGTGCAGGCCTCTTAATAAAAATACAGGGATTACCTTTTGTAATGAAGCAAGTAATATATGACTGCAATGCAGTACCAGTCTTTAAATGCTCTGGTAGTTTGCAGCTCAAATATTTATGTTACTAAAGCAAATTACTGGCCAAGCAGAAAAAAAGGCCAAAAAACAAAGTGGTACTGAAAATAAGAAAATAGAGGCAGAAACTTTGTTCTATGGTTTGCAGATGCGAAGTGTTAAGTATGCTTAGGATATTACATAGACCAGTAGCAATATTAAAATAGCTGATAACACGCATGGTTTCCAAGAGTGGTGTAATCAGTTGAACCTGGTTTTGGGGATTCTGTCATGGCTAATGAAACCTGGCTCAGAGCACTAATAATGTCTCACTCTAGCCATCTACCCGTGCCTCATGTACCTGACTATCAGTGTATTTGGAATTATCCACGGAGTTCAGGAGCGGGTAGCTGGGGCTGAAGAGACAGGTGAGTGCATACATGCACATGGATACATACAACATGATTGCATAAATCTTGCTTGTTTAAGAAACAAGGCTAAAATACCCCTGAATGTGAATCCAAGTCAGACATGGTATTGACTGTAGTTTATCATGTTCTTATAATGTAGATTTTTTCTTTTTGAGATCAACCCAGGAGACACACTGAAAGCAGAAATTTCTTACAAGAATATTACCTCCTTGAACTGTTTTTAAAATCAGTGTTTGAAAGGCCTTAAGATACACAGTTGGGTCAATGAATGCTCAAGTGCATAATGGGGGCTGAATTTTGCCTTGAAGCGCAAGGACGTTAAGACTCTAAGAAACAAATCTTGTCCCTATTGATTGGTTTTGAGCCCTTTGCTTGAGATAGTTTTGAGAAACAAGCTTTCCTGAAACAGGCATTTTCTCAGAGTTGAAGTGATCTGAAATAAATGCTCATAACATGATTTGTGGCTACCACACTCATCTAGGAAACTATGGTACCAACCACTGGATTACATTAGGTGGTAGCTGTAAACATTTTGACAGTGTGACTCTTTCAGAACTTGATTTTAGGATTCCAAAGTCATTGTGTGCATGTAAGTGAGATGACTGGTATAAAACATTATTCAGCCCTTGGGAATCTAATTTATACTGACTTCACTCATGTCCTTAACATGCCTTTTTGTTAAGCCTTATTTGCACAAATACTTCTAAGCACAGTAGCATTTTTGCTTCAGTGCCTGATGTAGTCATGGGGCATCTGAATAAGCTATAACTCATGGTTGTGCAGTTCTCCATGGATTTTGTATGTGGTATGTCTTGTCTGCACTGAAGTACACAAAGTAGGGCCTCTTAAAGCTGCTCACAACCATACCACCCTCTGAAAGACAAGAGTTTGAGAAGAGTGGGACCGGCTGTTTTCAGTGTTGCTTTGCTGTTGCTCACCCACAGTTTGTTTTCAGCCTTTCTCATGAATGATTTACTGTTCTCTTTCTATCATGTTACATTTCAATTGTTGTCTCCAGAAGGAAAAAAACTTTCAAAGGGTTTTTTAGGGTTTAATGTATTGTTTGTCCTAGATACTGGGCATGACTTATTCAGAAGTGTGTAATAAATATACAGGTCCTCTTATGTCTGCTTGTTTGCAAAGGGGACAGATTAATAGATGTCTAAGTGATGGAGGAATTCTCTGTTCTAGGTCAAGTTAGGGAGAGCATGTGCATGCAGGTGGGATCTTGAAAGTTATAAGCAAATACATGGGAGCTCATTCAAGTCCATGGAAATTCACCACTTTACACCAGTGGATAATGTGCCAGTTTAACTTGGAGACTTCGCTTCTGGGATGTCTTTCCTGATAGTAGCTTTGTGCATTTATCCCTGATTATGGCATATAGATATAATACTTTTGTCTTCAAAGATGTATGCTTATAAATGGTTGACTTTAGTTTGTAGATATTCGGTGCTTTAGTTAGTAGCAGCTACTGTGGCTACTGTGGCTAAAGAAGGCACTCATTTTCCTTGCTTTTTTTTTTTTTTTTTAATATGGTGCACTAAGACAAGCAGTGCTGCAGCAAGGGGTTTTGATAGCTTATCTGCTGCGAGGGTGAGCCTCTGTGTGAGTCTGCATGCTCTGGAAGGTGTTTACTAGCACACTTTTGATAAGCTTTATTTTCATTTTACAGGTAACAAACTGGGAATCTCAGTGCCACTGCTGCTCCCACAGAGACTTGTGGTGAGCAGCTGAGTCATACAGGTGAAGCCTGAAATGTCTCCGCTCGCAGATATGAGGGCATCCCATTGCTTCCTCTGCAGAGAGTCCTGAGTTTAGGGTGTTCTGCACCCTGCAAAGCGTTTGGGTGGGCAGCAGGGTGAATGACTTGTCCCCTGCACCTTGTACAGCAACGTGCTAATTCTGGTGCTCCGGGAGGCATATGCTGTGACGTGTGCAGGCAGATCTCTTGCAGCTTACTCAATCCCTGGAGCAGCAGGGAAGCAGGCAAAGCAGTGGTGGGCTGCCAAGTCACAGCCTGCTAGCTGGGTTGCTTGTCAGCGCAAACCTCGTTACCTGCTGCTATGGAGTAAACTGCTCAGTAATGTCTCCTCTTTCCCTAGCAAAGGTCTTAAAGAGGCAGCTCTGTAGCTTACCTTGGGTTGCGGCAGATTTGGCTGATTTTGCCTGTTTACTTACTGTGCTCCAGGTCTGCAAACAGTGTTGTGTTTGCCATAGTGATTCCAACCTACGTATTTCTGCTGAGAGATCTTTGAAAGACTGGTCAGTATTGGAGAGGTTTGTCTCCCTACATCTCTGGACTCTGCACAGGGCTATTGCACAAGAGGCTGTGCAACATATTCTTACAAACATATTCTTCCAAAAACCTGCTAATGAGAATGAGTGAATCAAAGGGGAGTTATTAGTCATAGGTTTCCCATGGCAGTTGTTTTCATGGAGCACTGACTAATGGCTGCTTCCCAATGAATAAATAAAATCAGTAGATAAAAGGAAGTTAAATTCTTAAGCCTTTACTCAGGACCAGCTAAGCTTTAGCCATTTTCTCTTACCACTTCTGAAAGCTTGGCGTGCATCACTTGCATGGGAGAGCTGTGCCAGAACTGTGAAGAGCTCCATGTATCTTAACTCTTGCTCTTACCTTCTTACACTGTGTTTAAAGCTTTTTAGAGGGTCTGTCATTGTGCACAGTCCATGCTAAGGCTCTGAGGACAGACAGGATTGCATTTATAAATCCTGCTTTGAAAACCTCTTGATAATATGTGCTTAGAAGAAACACCTGATTTATTTATTTTATTTGTCCTCTGGCTGTGGCAGGATGCCCAGTCATGGGCTACAGTCAAGCTGGCCAAGTCCCAGCACAGAGCAATTTGCAGCTCCATTTAAGTGAGTTCAGTTCATTTTGGCCATATCTCTGCAGCATTTCCCAGAGCCAGTCATCTGTGCTTCAGCTGATCAGGGTGCAAACTGAGCTCTGGCTTGCCTGGCTGAGCTTGCCAAAAAAAGCATTAGCTAAGCAGAAACAGCTTGTAGCTGAGGGCAAAGGTGAACGTGCATTAAGTATCCACATCTTGATACAGAAAGGATGTAGCTACACTCAAAACAGGGGAAAGGGGACTGGGCAGGCAGACTGTAGCCTGAGGTGATCCAGGAGTGCAGTGCCACACTGCTTGCTGAGAAAGGCCTCTTTGTCTCCCTGCATTACACCTGCCTGTTGTGACTGAGATGCAGAACAAATGCAAGAAACCCACCTATATGGCCTTGACAACATTTTTCTGTTTTGTGGAGTTGCTTTGTTGTGCTCAGAAAGGCCTTGAATGTGTTGGACTGTTGTGTCTATCTTAGCCCCATCCAAGTAATTTGTGCAGCTGGCTATGCAGTTCCCTATTCCCTAACGTGCAGGCTAGGGGATAGGGAAGAGTGGCTGGGTGTTGGAGCGCCTTTCTAACAAGAGAATTCACTGCTGAATCTCATCTGGGAAACAGCAAAAAGGAGGCTGAAGTTCTTCCTCTGTGTCTAGGAAGGACTGCTGAGCAGAGGTGGGGAGGAGACCTTTAACTATCTCCTACTCCTTCATCACTGGCTGGCCTGTCTACCTGATCCTGTGTCATACAGCAGGACAGCATTTGTATTCCTCCCTTGTTCCCATTTAGATTAGAGCTTGACCAGTGTGACCTGCATTTCCAGACCTCATTTTGAACATAGCTAATGCAAGCTTTGCTCTGACAGAAGCCCTGCTGTGTCTGTGAGTATCACTTAAAGAGACAGGGATACAGTTTTACAAGGAATGCCCTTATCAGAGTGCTTGAACTTCACTTGCCTATACAGTTCGTTCTTGTCCTGACAAGGCTTTACCACTTTGTTAAATTCAGTCTATAACATCCCCCCTGCCATAGGCTATAGATAACATGATAAAATGGACTTGTCTTCCGGTTACAACTGGTTTTCTTTTCAGACTGTCTTTCATATCTCTTTCTGCACTGTCAAAATGGTCTGTGGACTGTGGGCCTTGAAGTCATATGACTGAACATGAGAGATACCAGTTCTGTGTTTCCCTGAACTTTGGCAGCACTGAAAAGATTGGATTTATAACTTGATCTCCATATTTACCATATGCCTGTTTGGCAAAATAGTTTTCTTGAATGGCATGTCCCAGTTCTAAGTTCGGCTCAGTGCTGTTTGGTGGGGCTGTTTTGTGGAGAGAGCTAGGTTCATCCTCCTGCAGCAGGGAGGATTCAGCCAGGAGACACCTTGGGTGCTGGCATGAGGTAGTCCTGGCTGCTGCTAGGGAGAATCAATTCTAGCAGCCAAGAATGTCTAGAATATAATGGTTATTTCTTTCAGTTGCCCCTGCTTTGATGTCCAGCAGGGACAACCTCTGAGCCCATTGGCATGACAATAGCTTTGGTCACTTTTGGAAATTTGGGACTATGTGGGTTCAAATCTGCACCTTTTGCATGGGAGGGCTGAGATAAGCTCCATATCTGAGCTCCAGTCCTGTGTCTTATTTGAATGCTTTCGATTTCCCATTAACTGTGGAGCTTTAAAAGTTAAACAGCAAGTCTCTTCAGACCCTCTTCTTTCTTTGTTGCTTTCATTTTTGTTATCATTCCAGCTCCCTAAGGGGAAAACCAACTGCCATTTGCAGTTCACCACTGTGTATTACATTTATTGCCTTGGTCTTGCTCTCTCTCAGAGCATGAACCCAGCTGACCAACTTCTTATCAGTTTGACAGGCTGTGACTGTTGTCCTGGTGACTAGCGTAGTTGCACTATCATCATGTACAGAAGGCAGCAAAAGTGGTGCTTCGACCTGTGGGTGTAGCTGTGTATGCACGTGATATGCCAGTAAGTCAGGAAGATAAGATCCAAGTCTTGGTCTATCTATGTGACAGATGAAGCAAAAACAGAATGAAAAAGCATGCAATGTTAATAGCTATAAATGAAGAAATGGAAATGTGTGTGGGAGTTGCAAATGCTCAGCTCTTCTCAGCATCTGATCTGTGTACCTGTAATTTAGTGTGTTTATATTTGAGGAGGCTTGCCCAACAGCCTGCTGTCTTTTTGCCTTTCTGTCTTTTTCTACCCATTCCATTTCTTCCATTTCCTCCTTATATTTATGGACAGGAGAAGAATTACTGTTAGTAACACTTCTGAGTCACGTTTCCCATCCAGACACACCATGCTTAACCCATTCATATGACATATACACATTCCTGTACAACATCAACTCTAATTCACTGATGTCTCACACAAGTCAATCAGACTGATTTTGTGGTGCCCTGTCACAGATTGTCTGCTGGGTGCTAACAGAATGCCCTGCTATGAACATCATACAATCCAAGTGGAAGACAAGAAACAACAGATGGAAAGAGATGGGTAAGAGAGCACAAAGAAACAGCGAGACATCATTACTCAGCACATAGGCAACAGTGTCAGCACACCAGCTGCCTAACACTTGGGACAGCTTTTACAGGCTCCACAGCAAGTTCTTGTTTCAGCATTGGCTGGTTCACTTAGATATTGTCAGCTTTCAGCTATCACAGACAATGTGGAATGGGTAACCGAGATAAAACCAGATACTGGCTAGTCCAAACTATATGTTAGTTAACAGGTAAGAACATACTTGGGTCTTCTACCTGTGAAAGGTATGTAACAAGCCTGCTGGTTTCTGTGCTGAACAGGGACAGCTTTAACCTGCTTGGGTTCAAGCTAGTGTGCCCTATGTTACATGTGCAAATGACATGGTCATGTAGCTGTGGTTGCTGTTGAGAGGCAGTATCTGGGTAATCCCCAACCTAGCTAATCTTCTGTGGCTAGTTGAAAGTTGTATATGGGCTGCTTTACTGTAAAGGCTGGCCTTTCTGAACACTTATTCCAGGCATAGCTCCACAGGCATCAACAGAATTCTGCACTAGACTCAAAATCGTGGAAAGGTAAGTCTGATCTGCTGCCTGGCTTGTTTTGCTTATAGATCTATGCCCTTAGCATTGCTCTTGCCTGTGTTTGCTTATCTGCAACCTCCAGAGGCCTTGCAGCAGATAGTACGCTCTGCTAGACCTGCCCACCCTCTGCTCACATCCGTGTATCTCCAAACAGCCTGCACGGGGAGGGGGTGGCGGATTTTGTGGGAAGTGTTGGGAGGGGGAGCTGATGCAGTGGATCTGTCTCCTGGAACAGTCTCTATGGTGATAATGCTTCAGGGCAGGCTGTGTTTTCAGTGGTGGTCAGTAGGGAGAATGCTTGTGGGCAACATGAGCCAGCCCCCATGCCAGGGCTCCCACGGGGAGATGCCACATCTCCTGGTTGATGGATCAGGGCCCTGCTGACTAGTGAGGAGAGGTTTAACGATGTTGTGGAATGGGGCTTCTGTCATGCAAAATTCATGGTGCTAGCAGGCCATTGTAAATTAAACATTACCCTCCCTGAAAAAGACGAAAAGTCTTGATTTCATGCATGTAAAAAGTAAAAATCTAGCAAGGGGTGTTTAAAGAAAGAGGGAATTCAGGGCTGTCTTGTGTGTGCCTGACTGACGTGTCACTGAATCTCTCTCAGCAGCTTTACACTGGAATGACGCATGCATGTTGCCCGTGAGGAAACATAGCAGTGAGGGGAACATCACTTCAGTTTGCGGAGGAGAGGACTAGAGTGGTCTGGTTAGCAGAAACAGAGGAGTTGCATTTCTCACCTCTGCAACAGCTTCAGCTTCTGGGGTGGCTTCATGAGCTTCAGTGGGACAATGGATGGAGCTGGTGGGCAGCAGAGCAGACCTGCACCTGCTCTCTTGTTACAGGACAGCTGATAACTTGGCTCTCAGTACACTTCTCCTTCTGCTTTTTATTTGCCTGCCTATTGTCCTGCACTCATTAGTACTTCTGTTACCAAGATCAGGCTGTTTTCCTTGGGCCTTTCATAACTCTCCCAGGTGTTGTGTATATTGAAATTTCTAAGGGACTTGTAAAAGTCCCATGTCCCTTGAGCTAGTAGGGCATGATTATGTGGCCCTTCCTTTGTAACATGAGTTCTTCCTCTTATGGGAAGCCAGGTAAATGAAGAAGAAGCTGTTGTTTGTTGTTGTTGCAAAAGGTTCTTGAGATAAATGGGAATCTGGCACCAACAACTAACTGTGTAATTTCAGGAGGGTGACTGAAATGGCTGAAAACGAGTTTTTGTTGTTAATGAGTGCGGTGAATAATTGCTGCCTTTGGTTCTTTTTTAAGGCGGCATTAGTTTGCTGGTTTTAAAAATAAGATAAAGAACATGTCTCAGTGACTGATGAAGTACATTTTATTTTCATATGAATTGATCCAAGAAAAGTGTATTTACAGAAAATACAGTGCAACGTCACATGTGATGTTTGCAGGTGATAGGTAACAGAAGTGACCCATGTGAGAGTCTTACGAGGGGTGGGAAAAAATGGAAAGTTGGGGTTATAAGAAGTTGTCTTCATGATATTTATCCCAAATGGTGGTTTTCCTGGAACCAGGGTTGGAATCATGTGGCACAGCAGCATTAGATGATGACACAGTGATGCATGGCTAATTCTCAGGCCATTCTAGCAAGTTTGCAGGAGACGTCCCATGTTCCTACAATAGCTCTGAGCATCCCTGCATATAATTCTCACTCACTACCCCTGAAACACAGAGCTGAGTTCCCATGCTGTGCCACCTGGAAGAGGGCCTACCCATTCCCCATTCATTTGTGTTGTTTCTGTTTGCAGGAAGATCTACAGTTGCCTCCCCTGCATGGAGGCCATAGTTTGTGTAGCATTATCTCTAGTGCGTACCTAATGCTCTGTGTCAGCGTGGTCTTTGCTGGAGAAAGAAATGTTATTTGTAGTTTGGAAGCTGAGTTGGATCTGGTCCTGTTGTCTCTGTCTCTGCCTATGTTGTTTCTTTCGAAGTTCCTGTTTCTTTTTGGGGGGATTCACCGAAGTGGTACCAGCAGTTAGCTCAGGGAGGAAGGGCTGCCTGGGATGGAAGCTTCAGGGCTTGAGATCAATTACAAATGATGGCTGAAAACAGATTTTCTGAATTTGAGTGTATGCAATACCACCAGTGTTCATGGATTGCCAGAGAGGAAACTGGGACCCCCCAAAAGCCCTAGTTCCTGGGATAGCAGTTCCTGGGCAGAGGCAGAAAGGGTGTCGGTGAGCACCAGGTCCTCCCAGCCAGCTCAACCCCTTCCCTTTCCCACATCGCAGGACCAGTGTGTGCCCATGCTTTCACCCTCTTAGCAGCAAGATCTGATGTTGCCAGTTTTGAAGCCAAGAGCCAGCAGTGTCTCCCAGCCATGCAGAAGCCCTGGGCTAGTGGTGCTGTCCTGGGGGTTGAGCACAAAGGATTTCCTTGTGGACTTCCCTCCTGCCGAGGTGACTTGCCCCAGCAGCCAGAGCCCTTGTCAGATGTGCAGCCCACTGAAGTGACTCATCAGCCAACCGGCTGACCGTGCAGATCATATACATGTGAATTGTTTCATGTGAGTGGAAATTCAGAAGACCTGTGTGCCTGGAGTCTAGGTTCTGATACTTTTTGTGGTGGTTAATTTATGGAAATTTAACCTGTGGTTTATCAGCTCCGAAATACATACATTGGCATCTGAGCTACTCATTTGGAATTGCTTCTATTGTTGATGGAAAGAATTAGACAGTGCTGGTATGTTGTTTGACTAGCCTGTTTTCAATGTCTGTTTCTGCTTGAAAGGAAGGGCACTGCTTATGCCTGTGCCTTTTTTGTCTGGTTATAAAAGCAGTCTTGGATTATCAGCAGAGATGTAGACTTCTTCACACTGGCCATGCAAAGTTAGTAAAAGAATTCACATCCCCAGAACTTGAATCACCTGTTAACTCACACACTTGGCAAAGTCTCTGGGTTCCCCAGACAGGCCAGATGAAAACCAGGCAGATAGAGACCTGGACACAGAGGGTCCCTGCTAGGTTCTGGTTACAGGGGCTCTTTTTCTCCTTGAGGAGTTCCATCCTGGCTTGGTTGTCTGATGGATATCTATCAGGGTTGTGACCGCTAACCTGCTGAATGAAAAGCTGGTACAGGATTTTGTTGCCTCAAGTTGTTTTGTTTGTGGGAAGAAGGTAAGAAAAGGTCTCTGAAAATAGACTTGAATCTCTGTGGAAGATTTCTGTTGCTGAACTTGCCTCTCCTGCTGACTCTTGCAAAGATTTTGATTTTACTCTTTCAGGAGTTGTGAAAAAATATGTGCAGTGTTTTCTAGCATCCTTCAAACTCTGCCCGATTCCCCACCTCTCATACACCCCTCACATCTTCTCTGCTCCATATCCTTGTCCCTTGTTACCTGCATCACTGTCTTGCTTTTTCATAGCCTCTCTGGGCTCCTGTCTGGTTTGGTTTGCTTACTGCTGATGTGTTTTTTTTTGTTGACTGCCAAGGCACGCAGCCTGCAAGGTCTCTTGTTTGAGTCTGACTTTGCCTTTTAAAAAGAGGCCTGAGATCTCAGTAACCCATCCAAAAAAACTGAAAAAAAACCCCACCCTGAGCAAGACAGACAGGAAAATATACAGGGGATCTTTCTGTGCTCTCATAAATAAAAGTCAGACAATCACATGGTTTTCTAAAAATAACACCCAGAGCGAGTGTTTGGTAGGAATAATACTGACCTAGTTTGCATGTTGCCAACATGCAAAAAAAAGAGTTAGTGAGGAAAATCCAACTGCATGATGTGGCATTTGCATTTGCTGAACCAGATGTGAATTGAGAGGTGGATATATCTTATATTCTCCTCTCGGTGGCCACTCTGGAGGTTTCAAACAGAGGAAGAGGGGTGCTCTTTGACAGCATGGTCCCAGCAGTCATTTGCCTTCTGCCTGCGCTGGACATGTGGCACACACACTGCCTGTGTGGTGCAGTCAGTGAGGGTCTGCATGAGCAGAAGTCTCCTTCTGTAGACTCAGTCCCTGTCTGGAGAAAAGGTGAAACATCTCTGTGATCAGAGGACCTGAATTTATGTATGTGAATTTAGCTGTCTGCCTCCACCTATCACAGTATCACAGTATCACAGTATGCTGGAGATTGGAAGGGACCTCGAAAGATCATCTAGTCCAATCCCCCTGCCAGAGCAGGAACACCTAGATAACGTTACACAGGAATGTGTCCAGGCGGGCTTTGAATGTCTCCAGGGAAGGAGACTCCACAACCTCCCTGGGCAGCCTGTTCCAGTGTTCCGTCACCCTCACTGAGAAGAAGTTTCTTCTCAAGTTTAAGTGGAACCTCTTGTGTTCCAGTTTGCACCCATTACCCCTTGTCCTATCATTGTTTGCCACTGAGTAGAGCCTGGCTCCATCCTCGTGACACTCCCCCTTTATATATTTATAGACACTTATAAGGTCACCCCTCAGTCTCCTCTTCTCTAAACTATAAAGACCCAGCTCCCTCAGTCTTTCCTCATAAGGGAGATGCTCCACTCCCTTAATCATCTTCATTGCCCTGCGCTGGACTCTCTCCAGCAGCTCCCTGTCCTTCTTGAACTGAGGGGCCCAGAACTGGACACAATATTCCAGATGGGGTCTCACCAGGGCAGAGTAGAGGGGAAGGAGGACCTCTCTCGACCTACTAACCACCCCCCTTCTAATACACCCCAGGATGCCATTGGCCTTCTTAGCCACAAGGGCACAGTGTTGGCTCATGGTCATCCTGTCGTCCACTAGGACCCCCAGGTCCCTCTCCCCTACACTGCTCTCTAGCAGGTCGTTCCCCAACCTATACTGGAACCTGGGGTTGTTCCTGCCCAGATGCAGGACTCTACACTTTCCCTTGTTATATTTCATCAAGTTATTCCCTGCCCAACTCTCCAGCCTGTCCAGGTCTCGCTGGATGGCAGCACAGCCTTCTGGCGTGTCAGCCACTCCTCCCAGCTTAGTGTCATCAGCAAACTTGCTGATAGTACACTCAATTCCCTCATCTAAATCATTGATGAATATATTAAATAATACCGGTCCCAGTACTGACCCTTGAGGCACTCCACTAGTTACAGGCCTCCAACTAGACTCTGCCCCATAGACTACAACTCTCTGGCTTCTCTCCTTCAGCCAGTTCGCAGTCCACCTCACTACCTGGTCATCCAGTCCACACTTCCTCAATTTAGCTGTGAGGATGCTGTGGGAGACTGTGTCAAAGGCTTTGCTGAAGTCAAGGTAGACCACATCCACCGCTCTGCCATCATCCATCCACCGCGTTATTTCCTCATAAAAGGCTAAGAGATTGGTCAAACATGATTTCCCCCTGGTGAAGCCATGTTGACTGCCCCTCATAACCCTCTTATCCTTGATATGCTTTAAGATGGCACCAAGGACAAGGTGTTCCATCACTTTCCCAGGGATGGAGGTGAGGCTGACCGGTCTATAGTTACCCGGGTCCTCCTTCTTGCCCTTTTTGAAGACCGGAGTGACATTTGCCTTCCTCCAGCCCTCAGGCACCTCTCCCGTTTCCCAGGACTTGGTAAAGATGATGGCGAGTGGTCTAGCAATGACTTCCGCCAGTTCCCTCAGCACCCGCGGGTGCATCCCATCTGGACCCATGGATTTATGGACGTCCAGATTGCTCAACTGATCTCTAACCCATTCCTCATCGACTAAGGCAAGTCGCTCCGTCGACCTGACTTCATCTAAGGTCTCAGGGGTATAGGGCTCTTCAGGACTGCCTGCAGCAGAGTAGACAGAGACAAAGAAGGCATTCAGTAACTCTGCCATCTCTGTATCTTCTGTCGCCAGGGCACCCATCCCGTTCATCAGTGGGCCTACATTGCCTCTGGTGTTAGTTTTGTCTGCCATGTACTTGAAAAAGCTCTTTTTGCTGTCCTTGACCCTTCTTGCCAGGTTTAATTCTAAGGAAGCCTTAGTCCTCCTAGCTGCCTTCCTACATCCCCTAGCAGCAGCCTTATATTCCTCCCAAGTGGCCAGCCCCTCCTTCCATGACCTGTAAACTCTCCTCTTCCACTTGAGCATACCCAGCAATTCCCTATTTAGCCACGCAGGTCTCTTGGCCCTCTTCCTTGACTTCCTACGTGTCGGGATGCTCCGATCTTGAGCTCGGAAAAAGCAGTCCTTGAATGTCAACCAGCTATCTTGGGCCCCTTTTCCTTCAAGCAGCCTTGCCCACGGGATTTCCCCTAGCAATTGCTTGAAAAGGCCAAAGTTTGCCCTGCTAAAGTCCAGGGTTGCAATTCTACTTGCTATTCTACTAGTCCTACCACACAAGATCCTGAACTTCACCATCTCGTGGTCGCTGCAACCAAGGCAGCCCTCTACCCTTACTGCTTCAACCAGACCCTCCTTGTTAGTGAGGATGAGATCCAGCAGCGCTCCTCTCCTGGTCGGCTCATCCACCATTTGCAGGAGGAAGTTATCATCCACACACTGGAGGAACCTCCTGGACTGCGGCTGGGTTGCTGAGTGGTCCTTCCAGCAAACATCAGGGAAGTTAAAATCCCCCATGACGACCACGGCCTGTGACTGTGAGGCCTCTCTCAGCTGCCTGTAGAAGGCCTCGTCAACTTCCTCACCCTGATCCGGTGGTCTGTAACAGACACCCACAACAGTATCGCCCCTGCCAGCCTGCCCCTTAATTCTCACCCACAGACTCTCAACTCGCTCATCATCTGTCCCCAGACAGAACTCAGTGCATTGTAGTTCCTCCCGCACATAAAGAGCAACCCCACCACCCCTCCTGGCTGGCCTGTCTTTCCTGAAAAGGACATAGCCCTCCATGACCATATTCCAGTCATGTGAGCTGTCCCACCACATCTCTGTAATTGCCACCAGATCATAGTCTCCTGACTTAACACAGGTTTCCAACTCCTCCTGTTTATTTCCCATGCTGCGCGCATTGGTGTACAGACATTTCAGGGAGCGAGCTGAGCACACCTATGATGCAGATCAAAATGTTTTGGTATTGACTGCCCAGCTCCTGCCCTTGTCCCCCATGACCAGCACTGCAGCATAGCCCTCAGTGGGAACTGTACCTTTGGGGGTACAGAGGGTGTCTTGCACTAGCCCCTGCTTGCCTGCTCCTTCTCAGCCCACCCAAGAGGATGTTGCTCAGGTGCTGGCCTGGAGCTACTCCCTGTGAGCAGCTCAGTATCAGTGACAGCAGCCATCAAGGGCTAGCATCAAGCTGGCATCCATCACAGCAGTGGACACACTCAGGGTCCTCTGATCACTGGCCCGGTGAATGTTATTGGTTAATATGAAAGATTACTGGGTCTGGCATATGGAGAGGCCTGCTGGCATCTTGGGAGATGAGGAATATGACTGTAGACAAAATGAATCAGTAGCAGAGGCAGGAAGAAAAGGACTTGGAGGCCCTTACTACAGGGCTGACCAGCCTTTTAGTTCCCCTGAGCCACATACCACCATAATTACATTACTGAGTGCCACACAATGCACTTCCCATCTCTTGGAGAACTGGCAGATGGAGAAGTGTCCCGTATAGTTCACCAGCAGGACAAGACATTGCCTTGTCAAGGCCTCTTTTGTGTCCCAGAAGTGATGGATGTGCTCTGTGTCTGGTTGGATCCCATCACAACCTGGCAATGTAGGGATCAGCAGACCTCACCGGCTCTTTTCCTCTTGGCATGATGTGAACTGGCAGTCCGTGATCCAGCACAGCCTTTCTGCTGGCAGCCCAGGGGCAGGAGCTGCTTCCAAGCTGCTGGAAAGCTACAGGTGGCTCTGGAGCAGCAGGCGGCCACCCCACTGTGCGGTCATGTCCTCCATGGCTTTGGCACATCTCAGCCTCCCCAGGGAGTAGTGGCTGCCTGTCCTGCCATGTATGCTGAAATGCGGGCTGCAGCCCTTTCCAGACTCTGGAATGAGAGCAGAAGCATGTTGAGGAGTGCTTTGTGCAGATTTGAGTAAAGCTTTTTTATGACTAATGGATGCCATCACTTTCCCTTAAGATTATATCTTCTTTCTTCCCCCACCATGACATGAATTTCTGATTCTCCCAACAGCCTCAATGCTGGGAAACGCTGTCATTCAGGCATAGAATCTAGGTCAGCTGTTGGTAAGAATAGAGCAAGCCTTCATTGAACGTGGTGGATGGGCCTTCTGTAGGATGGTGTTTTTTTTGCCAGCTTGTTTTGTTCATAGTGAGCTCTGAGAGTTGACAGGCATTTTCTGGATGGCAGCTATAGCTTCCTGCCAGCAGGCTGGATGCAGGCATTACTGATGCAGTGCGTCACAGGGGTGAATCAATAATATGAAACATCGATTATGGCTTTTAGGATTTTTTTTTTTAACATAAGATGGGGCACTCAGTAATGAAGATCTGTCCCTCTCTTCAAGAGGATCTGATTTGTGAGATGATATGTTACGAAGATGCAGCTTAAATTTTTCCTCTGATTCCACACCTATAAATAACTGCTTTTACATATGGCATCTAATTATTTAATTGTATATGCAGATTAGGTAGTCATTTTTATGCTGTCATCAGTGACAGCAACCAATAGCGCTGGCAGTTATTTCCAGGCGCATATGGTAATGCCAAAGGTTTGAAATACCAGTCAGTACCTGCCATACATATCAATATCTCTCCCCATCTCTTCCCTTCAAATAATGTTAGAATAAATTAATATCACAAGGTACATCTGCTTCTTCTAACTGTAGCACGGCAGATCTGTTGTGTTATATATTTTAGCTAAGGCTAGAGTCCATCTTGGAGTTCCTCATTTATCTGTGTGTGATGGCCCCTGAGCATGGGTATTTAGAGGAAAGAAAATGTTAATATGCTTTTTTTTCAGTTGTATTTACACATGCAAAGGGTGGAGGAAGGCAGTTGCAGACATGAAGGACTCAGGTCCCACTTGTACAAAGTGGGATCCATAGCTATTTCGATCCAGAAGATATTTTACAGCTCTTTGGCTTTCCCTTTGCATAGACCTAAACAGTTACACAGGGTAAGGTTAGTAGGAATCAAGGCTAGGGAGTGCCCAGTTCATCTTCTCATCCTCATCAACAAAATCAGCGCAGTCTTCTTTTTCCTGATGTAAAGCATGCATTGAGCACAAAAGCTTATATTTTGCTCCCATGTTACCCATTTTGCCCACCTGAGGTATATTTAACTGTTAAGAGTGTGCTAACTGCCAAGGAAACCTCAGTGAAAATGTAGCCATAATTGGGCTTGGAAGCTTCCCATTAAAACCTTGCACAGAAAATACCATTAATACAAAATACCACTAATACCAAATACCAAAACACCAGTTCGTTCAAACAAACAAGCTCCAAGGCATCTGCTTTAAAATCCAATGATTCTGTGCTGTGTCAAGATCAGCTATATTAAATTGGTTTGCAGTTTGTTCGATTTTCAGACCCTATTGATTCCAAGGTATTTGTTGCCTTGTAGCCATGAAGCATACAAACACTACTTCACACTACTATTTCTGTTCACTAAACAGATGTGTACAGCTAAGAGGCTAATATTCTCTTTGAAACTAAAGGAAATAGTAATTTACTTTAATCCTTCATTGGAAAGTGTCTTTAATGCTCCTTTATTAATTGAGTTTCAAGAGTCTCAGCTCTTGACAGCCAGTAGATGACATGTGCTGGAGATCTATGGTCATAACAGTACAGATAACTTGTTCAGGATGGGAAAAAAAAGTAGTGTTTCTGTTTTTAATTTGCTTGATAATTTAGAAACATCCTTACAAACTACCTAATTTTAGTTCCTTGAGGACCACATCTTTCTCCTTTGCAGGGAAATTCTTGCTGTGCAAGATGAATGCTGGCAGAATGGCTGCAATGAAGGAGGCAGAGGAGCACTGCCAATGTGCTGGCAGTTGGTACTGTGCAGCTCTCGGGAGCTGGGTTAGTGTCTCTGAATCTTTATATAGCACCCCCTCCATGTTGCTGAGAAGTGGGAAGTAGCAGGAAGGTGAGTTACGTCCTGATACTGGCAGCAGATTAACGCATTACAAATGCTCTTCCCTTTTCTTTACCTTGCTTGTACCTGATGCCACCCCCATCCTCCCCAGGTTTTGCCCACCTCTTGTGTTGTTGGTATTTCTTTAATTCCTCTAAGAATGGGCCAGCAAAATGTGGAAAGTCTCAGGGAGCTTCCACATCATGTAGCAGTGCTGGATTTTCTAGCGCAACATCTCCTCTAAATACTTCTCTGGTTTTGGAAGAGAACACAGTGGTGCAGTGTAAATTGTTTTATTACTGTGTGTTTGGGAGGCCTGCTTTATTCAGCCTGAACTCATGCTGATAAAAAAAATAATGCTTCTCTTTGTGCTCATGCCTAGCTCCTCCTCAGGGTGTTTTTCTGTAAGTTTCAAAGGATGATTACCTCTCTCCTAGGACCCTTTTCCTGCAGCAAACCCCTCACTGTAGCTAGCTAGCTCCAGTGTTTAGAGATTGCAAAAATCTTTTAAAAGGGACCTTTTTACAGCATGAAATGGTATCTTCTTGGTTCTTCTGAGCTTTACCAGGGCTAGTGGCTAAACCAGCTCCCCGCTCACTGCAGAGTGGGAATGAAGTTCTTACTCAAACTGTTCAGAAGTGACAATGCGAAATGCTAGGTGCTGAGTGTTTCTGGAAATGTGGTTTATTTAGGTCTCTGTATGAAAGCTGTTCTCTTTTCTCCTACCTCGTCTCCTAAATAACCTGTCTGCTGTGTCAGTGTTCAACAAGGAGGATAAAGGCTCTGAACAGTGTTGTCAATATATCCCATCCCATAGAACAACTGTTATGGCAGTACATGTGTGAGGGGCATTCCTGCCTTAGTTTGCAGTCAGAGATGAAGAGTGGAGAAATGGTTGAGTTTGGTCTTGTGTTCATATGTCAATGTGCCCAGCTCCTATCTGAGAAGTCTCACAATGTCTTAGAAGCCAATCTGTAGTTATGATTTTTAGCCTCCAGATGGTGTCCAGCAGATGTACCTGTGGAGCTATGTCAGTACAGTGGGGGTGAAACATGGGAGACTGGAAATCACTCGCCTCTTGTGGCAGGAGGAAAAACATGCAAATGATGTAATGTGGATTTTCAGTCCCAAATCTCTGCATGTGCTGCTCCATGTAGGGCTGTGGGTACAGATGTGAGTAGGAAGTTTCCTGCAAAGTTGAACCTAAAGTTTTTACTGCTGAAAAGAATATATGTGAAAATATATTGAGAAATCCTTTTAATCTAAGCCAAATGAGAAGACTCAAATAAAACCATTTTAGGCTTGTCTGTCCAAATGGAGTTAGAATATTCATGATACAAGCTTTCAGAAAAAACCCCAACAACAACCCCCTGGATAAAATCATGGATCATCTCAAAAAGAGACTTGGTGGTGGTTGAGCTAATGCATTCTTTACCAGACTAGCAAACAAAATCCATAATTTATTTTTTAAGAAAGCTTTTTCCATCCCAAGGATAGCAAGCAGCATTTGACTTGTAGTTTTTCTGTGGCAGACCTGCCCCCGGAATCTCCCTTGGATAACTCTTTGGATAATTTCTAGGATTAGAAACCAAGCTGTTGGGTGGCTGCTCTTCTAGGGATGTGACCAGACTGACAGCCAGTAGCACTGCAATGCTTTCTGTGGTAGAAACACTTCCCTCACCTGTTCAGGATTTGAGCTTTCTGGGCGCTGAAATGACCAGAATGGACCCTGAATTATAGGATGTCCTGGGTTCAGCAGTAGCAGTCATTTTTCTCCTTCTTAGTAGCTGGTGCAGTGCTGTGTTTTTGACTTTTGGCCTGGGAACAGTGCTGATAACACCAATGTTTTTAGTTACTGCTCAAATGTTTAGACTGATCAAAGACTTTGTGAGCCTCATGCTCTGCCAGGAAGGAGGGGAAGCTGGGAGGAAGCAGAGACAGGACACCTGACCCAAACTGGCCAAAGAGGTATTCCATACCACAGCACGTCATGGCCAGGAGGTAATGGAAAGTTACCTGGACGGGCTAGTGCGCTGTGGGGTTGGATGAGGTATCCGTCAGTGCTCGGTTGGGTGGGGTGGAGCGAGTTATCAGTTGGCTGATGGTGAGGTGTTGTATTCTCTTCCCTTGTTATTTCCCTTATCATTATTATTATTGGTGGTAGCAGTAGTGATTTGTGTTATACCTTAGTTACTAGACTGTTCCTATCATCAACCTGTGGGAGCTGCATTCTTTCATTTCTCGTCTCCATCCCTCTGGGAGCAGGGGGAGGGCAAGAAGGTGGGGGGGGGGAGTGAGAGAACAACTGTGTGATTTATGGCTGACTGGGTTTAAACTATGACATAGGATTTAAGGTGTCAGAAACTACCCCTGGAATATTTTGCCTTCACGTTTTCCTGATCTCTTGAGGCAGAGAGGCCAAGACACCTGTCCTTCAACTCCCTCCTTGGCACAGTATACTTTGCAGTTTGGCATAGGGTATATAGTGTCTGTATTGTTTGTGTGGAGGTATATATGGTCAGAGAACAAGGTCAGGTAGTACCTCTTCTTCAGCTGCTGCCCGTGCAGGACTCCAGCACCCCTGGGCAAACAGATTACGTCAGCCTGACTCAAGTTCCAGCTCTGATGTTTTCCATGCAAGCTGCTTTCCCTGGTAACATCTTGCCCATGGAGAAATTAGAATACAGCCCTCAAACCTTTACAGAAACTTTACATGCTGCCCAGCCCATGCTGTAGCAGGCAGCGGGGGGGGGGGGGGGGGGCAAATACCAAACCGTGGTGCCTGGGGCAAGGGGAAGGAGCTGATGGTCTTAAGGAGTTGTTGTCTAAAGGGAAACATCTTCCTTAAAGCAATGCTTGTGTCATTCTGAAAAAAAACCCCAACCTCAAAACAAACCAAGACCAGAATTAGGCAGAATCCCCAGGAATTAGCTAAAAATGTTCCAAAGGATTGGCAAAGTAGGTTACTAATTAAGTGAAAATTGAGGTCAGTTTGGAATAGGGTCCTCACAATCAGGAGGACAACAGAGGCAGTGCAAATTGCATATCACATCCAAATGTATTTTGTTCCAGTATTTGGGGCAGGGAAAGGGGCAGTATTCAGTTCTTTGGGAAACTTATTCTTAGGACTTTAGTATGGTTTCTGAAACTGCTGGGACCATGCAGCCTGTCCGTCTATCAATCCATCCGTTTCCTCATCATAAACTGAATTCCTTCAGTTTCAGACAAATCCAGGGCAGGACAGAAGTGTCAGATTAACTTCTGCAAAACGGGATGAAAATCAGTGGCTGGCTGGAGAAGAGCTACTCAAGTGAACATGCTCAGTAGCAGAAAGAAGAACATTCCTTATTTCCCCTTTGCTCTAACCATGGCTGTCAGACAGCAGTGGCAGCTCCAGATTAGCTCCAAAGTCACAGCTCTTTGGCTTGTTTGATGTAGCACAGGTGTTGGGGAGGCAAGAGGGTGCAGCCTGGAGCAAGGAGGTGCCACAGGGAAGCAGCTTTGTTTCAGCTGTTGCTATGGGAAAGGTTGCTTGTATTAAACATTTCTGCTGCTTTATTTACTCTTGCACACACAGAGGTTTCTCTGGAGAGTCAACAGGGGATTTGGCGAGGAGCAGAGCCAAGAAAACCATGTCTGTGTACCTTGGGACTGAACTGCTGAGTGGAGTCTCTGGTGTCTGATACAGGCTGTGCCATGTTTTGTTTCTCAGCAGGAACAGTGAAGGTCTATGTTCTCTCCTCAGCAATATATTTTCATGATACACTATTTTGCGTCAGCCACTCTCTGTCAGTTTGGTTAAAACTAGCTTTAAAATTGGTTAAACCTGCCTTACAAGCCATTCAAAGTTTGTCAGGGGATCAGATGAACACAGAGATGCATGCAACCTGTGGCTGCGTTGTCTCATTTCTTTAGGAAATAAAAATAAATATATGCTTTCCACAGAATGGCCAACAGCTAATTTTGCACAACTAATGAAGTCATCTCTTGCATATGACCACTATGGCAATGCCAGTTGCAATTTCAAACTGGAGGGGAGGGTATTTTTGTGCTGTTTGTTCATTTTCTCTCTCTCCAAAAAGCCTACCTTGCTTGTAATACAGACTGGCTGTTCTTTGATTACTGATGAAATCAAAGATGCTGCATGTGGGTGGAGGAATGCATTGTCAGACTACAGCATACCCAAAGTGGTTTTGTGTGAGTTTGTATCCTAGGGAACCACCGTGTTTCTGTGCCATGCTCTGCGTGTTTTATTATCTTAATTAATATTCCTTTCCGCCATCAATTATGCCTTTGATTCAAAGTTGTGGAGAGTACCAGCATGTTCTGGAAGCAAGAAGGGAGTTGAAAACACCCCCAGATACTGCAGATCCAGCTCGCCTGCTAGGACCAAGTGTATTTCATAGAACAGATGCTACTGAGCACAAAGTTTCCATTGTATATGCCTGACTGTGTTCATGCAGAGTCCCTGCAAAGCAAGCAGGGACATCACTGTGTTGCTGGAATTGGAATAGTAACGTAATTGGACTCTTGCAAAGTCATTTAATTTGAAGTGCTAATAATCTGACTTCATCTGATTAGCATCCAGACCAAACAGCTATTGTTCAGGTCAGGCACACAACCCAATTATTACGAAGAGATTTTATCTATAAATGCAAAAGAAAGGGGAAGCAGCAAGATAAAGAGTTAAGTCAACAGAGAAACAATATAAAAATTTATCTGAGCTATTCACTGGTTGAGTGAAACATCCCCCAGACAAAGGAATTACAGTTTTTCAGAGATAGAAACACAGGCTCAGTGACGTGGGGAGGCTGTGGGCTTTTCCAGGATCTCCAGGCAATGGGGGAAACTCCTGAATGCTGGGGATGGTCCCGGAAGACAAACTGCTCTTTTGCAGTAAGCATAGCATGGGTCAGGGTGGGAAGGAGAATGAACCCCCTGCAGAACCTTGCACTGAGGATAAATAGAGGCATTGAAACACCAGGAAGAAGAAGGGGCTGGGACAGGCTTCCAAGAAGTGCCTTTTGAGGAAGAGGAGGCTCATTCGATACACCTGACAAAGGAGATTGCTCAGAAGCAGAACAGTGCTTGTCACTGTGCTGTGTCTTTGTGGTTTCCTACTGCCCTTCTTTCTGCTTGGAAGGACTCCCCTTGGGTGGGCAGCTCAGGAGCCCATGGAAGAGGCAGGTGAAATATAGCAATGTCCCAATTTCCCTCCTCAAGATGGTGGTTTTGGACAGCAAACAGTCCCTTTGTGTTATGTTAATGCTTTGTGAAAAACCTTTGTTCTAGTTTGATCGTGATGCTTTTCAGCTCCCTTGCTGTAAAGGTGCAGCTTCCTTGCAGACTTTGCTTATCTAGGCATAAAACCATTAGTGAGAGCACTGTGGTAGAAGATGTTCTTGCAGAGCAGATCATCCCCACGTTTAATGGCAGAACGTGAGCAGTAAAATAGCTCATAGAGACAGAGGGGAGAGAGACCTGTGCACCCTGCATATGCTGTTAAGACACATAGACCCAGAAAAGCAGGCTGCTGGGTGGCCTTTTGGCAGCTCCTTTGTCCTCTCCTGGTACATTGCATTCCCTGTCATTGATGCCATACTTCAATCCTTGCCTTTGGAAAGTAGTTGTGAGCAGAGGTATGCAGAGTGGGTGATGATGGATTGTTGCTCCCACTGCCACAGGAGGGATATGGCATCACCTCATGCTGCTGACGGCCTCAGCACCCACAGTCAGAAAGGCCACCCCCAACTTGCTGTCCCTTCATAGAGTGCTCCTACCTGCCTTCTCCCTGAGTCAGCTGCCTGTTTTGCCCACGCATACACATTGGCCCTGGTTTGTGAACAAGGTAAAGATAGAACAGGTCAGCTGGTTGTTGGTGTGACAGTACTCAAGGATGTGCTCTGAGGGCACTCACATCTTGGGGAGTGGCTACCATGGCTTAGATTGGGTGGAGTGAGTGGGCCATGAAGTAAGAAGTGGTCCTTGCCTCAGGAAATCTGTCCATCTCTGCTCAGCCACTCCCCACAGGCTCATATTGTATTCCCTTGAAAGAAGTTTTCTGGGAAAATACAGCAATTCCCATACATCATGTTGCCCCAGTTTCGGGCACGATCTGCAACTGTAGTGTGTTTGTAATCTGTATACTGCAGAGAATCTTGCCTGCAGCACTGGTGCTATGACATCCAATTTCCTTCCACAGAGAGTCTAGGGAAATGTTTTTTGTTAGAGCTGGCTTGTTGGAAAAATGCTGATGAAGTGAAACATAAACACATTGTGTTGGAATTTTCATGGGAAAATGTTGGTGAAGGGTTTCAGCATGCCTGGAATGCATCTCTGCATCACTAATCCTCCTTCTCCGTCTTGTATTCATATACAGTGCAGCTATAATATTACAGAAGAAATATTTTAACTTCAGCCGATTAAAAATTAAGGTCAAAATGGAATGTACATAAATCCTCTCACCTTTCAACTCTTTTCACAACCTGGGAAAAACACTGTCTTGTGCAACCTCAGTACTTCCTACTGGCAACAACTCACATGTATCACCACTGCTGGAATTTCTGTTCATCCTTCCAAATGAAATGTATTTCCTCCTCTCTGTCATTACAAATGAATCAAATGGCTCCATGATAACATGCTGGTGGAATTAAGCACTTGGTAAAAGAGCCAGAACAACATAACATTTACTTGTTTTCCAAGTAGGAAACTAGTGGAATTTTACTGTCACGCAAATGTAGAAAATCCTGGAAGAAACTGCAGGCGTTAAACCCAGAAAGGTGAATGCACGTATTTAGAATGCTGTATGGAAAAAAATGCCTCTTAAATGCATACCCCCCAAAATCAGTGTATGGTTTTGAATCAGTACAGCTTGTTAATGGGTAATGCAAGACTGTGCTCAAATGATGAAAATCCTCAAGTTCTTGATTTCATTTTTATGATAATGGAATGGAAAAATAAAAACCAGTTTGTAACTACCAAGCAAAGAGAGCATGGTAAGGGCAGCAGTTCAGCTTATCTCCAAGTGAGGTGTCTTTCTCACAGCAATGCAGGGACTTTTTGAAAATCTATTTTGACCATATGCTCCTGAGTTAAATGGTACTTTCTGTGTAGGAAAGGTTTTCTTTGTGTTCTGAGGTTTATGATCAGAACCTTTAGCAGCCCTGGACTCGCCAATAGGGTCCTTGCACTCAGTGGGCATACTTCTTTCTCTTCACTGTGGATGTTGGCTGGTGAATAGACCTATATGTGTGAATACGCATGTGTATTGCTATAATGTTATGCCATTTATATATATATATTATGTATGTGTGTGTTTATAAATGTAAAATAATATGAAATAGTGTATATAGTTGCTATGAAATTGCAGAATCCAGAAGGCTGAGATCACTCTTATCTCTTCTGAATGGTGCTGCTAAAACATGAAGACCAATGTCCATTCTCCAGGGCTTTACTTCCCTGTTGGCTAGCACCAGGCTTGCTGGTGGGGTGAGGAAAAATTTGGCTACAGTGCCAGGCGTGATTTCCCTGCCAAGAAAGAGCTCAGGTGCAGCTGGGGCACATGGGTGGAAAGAGATAAGTCCTTCATAGAAACTATTAATAATCAACTCTCTTAAACTGAGAAGATTGTCATTGAAACAACTGGCAGCACACAGGGATGCTTTAGTAATTTAGAAAATGCTGAAAATCCCGCTGGCTTTCCCCCAGTGCTCGTGGTTAGATTGGGGTGAGGTTTTGACATCATTTTCCTAGAAGAGAGAGAGAGATTACATAAAAGGGCAGGCAGCCTATAAAAATGTCCTCACCCAGCATGGGCAGGAACCAGGGTCCACTTCTTTGAAGGCTGCTGAAGCCTGTAGCTGCACAGAAAGAAAATATAAATCTGGGAGAAATGACTTCTCTTGCAGACAGCTGCTAAGATCACCTTGCATGTTTTTCTAACATTTCTAACTCTTGTTTTCTGATAGTGTTCTCAGTTGGACAGAAGGTGTCTGAACCTGCTCGGATGATGAGGAAGACAAAGTATTTCTGGGGAGCCTTTGCAGGAAGAGGCAGCAAGTGGGAGAAAGCGGCCGGGGAAAATGCAAGGATGCTGCCCAGGGCCACACATGAGGAGAAGAAGCAGCAAGAAGCAAAGAGGAGAGGGAAGCTGAAAAACATGGCAGGAAAATTGCTGAAGGTGGTGGCCAGTGGAAAAGAGGCAGCGGAAGAGAAGGCTGGTGGTGTGGAGATGGCAGGGAATTTGCTGAAGATGGCAACCAGTAGGAAGGGAGTGGAGGGTAGGGTGCCTGCAGGTAACCTTGAAGTTATCTCTGGATACAGTCCTGGACCTTCTCTGCCTCTCCCAGCACTGCAGGCTCTTGTTTTTGTTAGTTTCTGGAGTAGGTGCTTTACATTTCCCTCCTCCCAATCCTTCACCTGAGTTCTTGTCCTTCATGAACTGTGGGCTTGCTCTGTATTTCACTTGCCCTTTGCCTCACAAGTACTTCTCTCGCTGTTCTTATTTTTACCCCTGCAAAGACTCCTGATATGTCTTGTGAGAAAAACAGTGTACTTGTGACTGACACACTGCTGAGCGTGACTGTGCTGTTCTTCCATAGGCAGGGAGGGGGAGGTAGGTTGTACATGAATTAATTGTTCCCAGTAAACATCTCCTGTGTGTTGCCTGTATTGAGGTAGGACAAGTGCAGCTTGTTAGACCCCTCTGGAACAGCTTGCCCATTGTTTTGCTGAAGATCCTTGCATCAGCCCTTCTCTATTTTGTGTCACATTTGTCCCTCCAGTCCTGTTTGATTTTATTCTTATTACATAGATGAGGCATTTTCATAGATGAAAGTTAAGGTACAGGTGATAGCTTTTTGCCAAGAAAGGTTTGACCAGATGATCCTTGAGGTTCCTTCCAACCTGGTATTCTATGATTCTGATAGTGGAAGCTCATATGCTTCTCATTCTTCACTCTATACCCAAAGCTGTATCCTGAATAAGCTTCAGAGTCCCACTGCTTCTGGCCTTGTTTAACTTTCCCTGGGTTTTCATCAGGTTTGATTTTTCCTCTGAGTTCTGCTCCAGATACCTTTGGACAAATCTTCTTAACCCTTTATTGCTCATTTTTGTCATCTATAAAATGCATAGGACCTAATCTGCAGCTGTTGTGAAATTACATTTAACTGTTAGTGGTGGGCTGGCTGTGGTGGGTAAGATACTTCAGAAACAAACACTGGTGGAAAACTTCTTGCAACTACTGAACTTCAAGGATTTTGTGTCTGTCTTGGTGGGGTGTCTGGTGATCAGGACAGTGGCTCAGTCGCCACAGCTTCTTGCAGACATGGAAGTCATGGGGGGGTTATGTGAATTCTCATTGCTGAGACACTGCAGATAGGTAGCCCACCTTCCGATTTTCACCTTTGGGCAAAATAGCACATTGGCCATTTGGCCTGGTTGAAGTCATGGCAGGGAGAGGGCTGTGCAGTCCCAGTCTAAGACAAGAACTCACTGGCAGGAATGACACCCTACCAGACTGTGAACAGGCAGGAGCGACCTCACAAGACAGCCTGCAGCACTTTGGTCCTGCCAGGGTTTCTGCAGAGAAGGCAGAGGATTCCTTCTAGGGTTGACTTTCACCTGTTGGCTCTTGCAGAAGATGTCCCTTCTCTAATGCTTTTCTTCTGGACAAAAGATACATTCATGGTCATTAATGAACCTGCATTGCTCACATGAGGAGGTCTGCTGGGATGATGGCAGAAAGCTACAGATGACTAGTCTGCAGGCTTAGTTAGCCTGGAGGAGAAAGGATGAAAGAAAGCAAGAGGAAAGAAACGCTTGCCCTGAGGAAACTGAGAGGTGCTAGTGCTAGACCTTACGGGAGGTGATCTTGAGTAGGTTCTGAGGAATTTTGGGATACTTATAAACTACATGCTTCAGTACTCAGATGTTAAAGTGATGGGTCCCATAGAAGAGGGAAGAAACATTAAGTTGTCTTGTTACTCTCTGTGTTGCAGAAGAAGCCATCTGTGGGTTCATTGAGCAAGGAAAATTTCTTGAAGCTTGTCATCATATTTATAATCTGGAGCATTCTGGAAACGATGAGATGGGAAAGTCTGAATCACTTTATAAGCTACTGGCTGAACGAATGTGGACTGTGGTGGGCGAAGCTCTCAGTGGAAGTGGTAGGATGTTCCTGGAGCCATTGCAGTCAGTGGGGGAATCACTGAAGTGGGAGAAGCAGAAGGAAGCAGAGAGGCTTGGCAGGAGCCAAGAGACTGGGCCTGTTTCCACCTGGAGTCCAAACTTCTGGAGGAAAGAACTGGAGGAACAGCTAATACAGTACATGACAGCCCGGATTCCCCTGCTGAGTTCCTCTGCTAATGCAAATGAGAATGCATTAAACCAGCATCTGATTCAACTGGAAATGTCATTTCTCCCCAGCCTGGAGCACGGAAGTGATGTCTTTCAGGAAGCAGGACTGCTCAGCACCTACACCTACTGCTGTCATGCCTCTTTGTCTTCTCACCTTGCCATGCTTACTGACAGTAGCCATTTCAGCTTCAGCCAATGCCTTTTAGTTTATGAATGGGGCCTTAAAATGTATAAAAGGTATGTTTGAGGGACTTCCTTTTCTGTACATTTTTTCTATGTCTCTATTCAGTTCCAAGCATGATCCCTGCTTCCTGGTAAGGCAGTGATGTTCAGGACTCTTGTTGAGTTTAGACCGGCCCACTCCCTGCTTTATCTTCTGTGCTCTCAGAATCACATCCTTTTTGCATTGCAGTACTGCCTTTTTCTAAGTCATTGGTATTGGGCTCAGGGGCTTACCAGAGGTAGGCAGTTATTTCTCTGCTGGACTCCTGTTGGACATGCATGGTGTCCTGCTTTCTTCACCAGTTTCTGTTCTTGTATTAAGACTGTTTTAGCAAGGTCGATGATACTCCAGTTACCCCAGTATAATTTTCTCTTGCCTTTATGTCATCATGGTGCTCTGCAGACTTTTCTTGTTGGCTCCATGGTTCTCTTGTTGCTTTATCTGGCTTGTAGTTTGACCAGTTGTTTTTATATTTTCTGCATTAGTGTTTAGGTAACAAGAAAAACATATAGCAGGTTATTAAATTCCTGCCCAAGATTGAGAAAATGGATGTGGCTTTCCCCATGATCTGAAGAGCAGCACAGCTGGGACCTTTTGTCTCAATGTGAATTAAAAGTCTGTGGGTGTCATCAAAGCCTGAAGCTTTCTTGTGATGTCTTTTTGTGTGGCAGTGGTAGATGAGGTGTTTGATTCTCTGAGTCCGTGGTTACTTTGGTATTTTACAGCTCCAATCTACTTATACCCTAATAGTTTTCAACCCTTTTGACTGCTTCCATGCAAGTTTCCATCCTTTGTTCCTGGTGTTGATTGCACTTATAAATGCTTGATTATAAGTTCATCAGGTGGGGTCTTCCCCTCACCAGCTCCAGAAGGAGGGAGGCAGGGTGGTGAGTACATGCTGGTGCATGCTGTCCTCATAGTCCTCATAGAATAGTTAAGGTTGGAAAGGACCTTAAGATCATCAAGTTCCAACCCCCCTGCCATGGGCAGGGATGCCTCACACTCAATGGGTCAAATGTCACCCATGTCACCCAAGTCTCTGTGCAACCCGTCCTTGAACACCTCCATGGGAGACGTGTGGCTAGGATACACCCATTCTACTGCTGCTTTTAAAATGGTAAAATTTTTGAGTGACGGATTGATGAAATATTGAAAACTTGCATGGAATTGGAGATGAATAATTATGTAATCTAAATATATAAAGGAAAGCTCAAAGACAGGAACAAAAATCTTATGCAAATGCTAAATTCCTTCAATAAAAAAAAAAAAAAGGAAAAGCAGCCCATGACTGTAGTAAGGTCAGAATGTGGTGAAGAAAGTGGAACTAAAAACAGCAAAGATTCCAAACTTAACTATTTGGGTTTTCCTCTTTGAGTACAGTTACAACCCTAATGAAAGCCCATGTGTAGTTGCAGTTGTCCTGGTATATAGCTGCTTCTTATTTAATTCAGAGAGAATACATGACACTTGTAAAATGGTGCATCCATGAAAGCGTGGTTGGGTGACTCTGCCCAAGCCCATGAAGGAATTCAGCAGCAGCAATGAGGGAAGGGGAAAGGGAAACAATGAGCAAAATATGTAATTTGGGCAGCAAATACAGGAAGAAGGAAAAGAAAGAGCACAGAAGAATAGTTGACAAAGGTTATGATAATAAATCCCATGCTGCAGCTGCCCTGGCACTGCAAACACCACTGGGTGCTTGCAGGGCACCTCATTTGCTTTGCGTGAGGCCGTGGAGCCAAGCAGGGGGTGCCCGGCGGGTGATGGGCTGTGGAGCAGTGGGAAGCTGCCCCTCTGCTCTTGTTTCTGTACACAGTGGCAACGAGACACATCTGAGACCCAGACAGACCCCCCAGCACAGCCTTTCCTTTGATGTACGGTGTCTCCTGTGGATTGTTTTGAAGACTGAGGAAAAGTTACTTGCAGTCACCAAGGTAAGAACGAAGATTGGGGTAAGAGTTTTACCCCAATCTGCATGTTTTATTCACATGGTTTTAAAACTCCTGTTATTAAATTAACTGCTCTCTTGCTAGATGAGCCAGTTCGGCTCAGGTGTGCTTGAGTCCAAGCTCTCCATCTTGGCCAAGTTTCATTACAGAGCCCAGAACAAAGCTCCATGACTATCTTCTGTCAAAAGGATGCTGCCCTGCCCTTGCTGCTTAGCAAAGAGATACTGGGACGTTTGCAAATCTCCCTCTGTCTCTCTGATGCATCTTTTTACTGCTGCAATCTGCTCTGCTCAGAAGCCAATGTATCTGGAAGAAAAGGGGTTATGGGTGAAATCCACTTCCTTCTTGAGGGCCATTTCAAGATGCTATTCCTCTTCTCTCCAGCTGCTAATGAGCCCACAGTGGGGGTTTTAATAGCCCTTTTGCCTCAGCTATGCACGATACTGAGGCTGCAGGCTTTGCCCTCACAGCCTTCCCCATCCTGCTGGACTAACACTGCTGAGGCTACAGCAATTATTTCCAGAGCCCAGCACAAGCAATCCTGCAGCTATTGCACACCCGGTACAGCCCTCAAGTAAGGTCAGAGCAGGGCTTCCTGCCTTGTGATCTCACTGCTGACCTCAGCTCCAGGGCTGCAGCATTTCTCTTTTCTCAGCAAAGCTCCCCCTTTGAAGAATGTTAGTGAAGCACATGGAATACAAATGAAGTAGGAAAGATGCATTGTAGCAACGGGGAGCTCCAGGGGAAACCATGCTATTTGGAAAACTCAGCGTGGCCTATTAGATTCAGCTAAAGCCAAAATGCAACAGCAGGAGTTACCATACTTAAATCACTTGCTTTCCCTTTCCACCAGCCCCTGGGGAGCAGAGGAGGGGAAATTCCATGGCAAACTGCTGAATCATCCAAGGGAAAGTACTCTCAATTGCAGAGATTTTCCTTAAGACCTATTTCCTGAAGGAGAGCATGAAGGTAGTGGCAAACATGGAAATAGAAGTGCCAGCTTGTGACAGGATGCTTAAAGCCTGCTGATTTCAGGGTTTAACAATGAGGATCCCTATGGCCTGTTTCTAATCATTACCCTGGGGAAGACCACATGTTCTTAAGGTCTGTTTTTAGAACCTATTTTGTTGAAGGAAATGACTACTCAGGGTAGTGCTAAGGTTACCTTAGAGCAAGTCATTGACAAGCCCTCAAAGATGCTGACTAACAGTAATGGAGAACTTAAACTTTTTTTTTGTTCACTCTAATGTAAGAGCTGGAGAAAGCTTTTGTTTAACCATGAGCTGTTTTCCTGATACACCATGCATGGAGCAGGCTCACCTAGATCTGGCCATGGTTGTACTATGCTGCCCTGAGCTGGCTGCATTTTTTTGTGCCACCTTGAATGTAGAGCATTGCAGCTCTACACAGTGCCATGTTGTGCATAGAAAACAGAGCTGGAATTGCCGGAGTGTGTGGCACAGCATAATCTTGGCTTGCTTCAAACCTGGCCAACTTAGGACCAGCTCCAGGTTCAAGCTAATGAGATTAAGTAGGGATGAGCTGACTCCATATGGAAAAATGATGGATGTCTCTTTACTCAGCTCAGTGGAATAGCTGATAAAACTTGTTTTATCCTTCTATTTCTTTTTCTAGGATACTCCAGCCTTTCATTATTCCAAATACACAGGAAGCTGCCCAAGAGCAAATATCCAGTCAGTTATCTCTGGGTGACTGTAGTATATAATCATGACTGTAAATCACCTGGTGTGTGTTTTGTCACTTCAGTGGATGACTAAGTTTTTCTAAAAGAAAAGAGACTGACCAAAATAAGCTATGGTTTGCTTTGCTTGTGAATACCTGGCTTGTCACTGCTGGTGCCGGCCTGATACCTGTGCAGACTGAAAGCACTTTAAACAGAAATTAGTGATGAGAACTCTGACCACATCTGAAGGTGCTGAGAGCTTAGATGCCACGTGGGACTCAAAACCACTTCCAAACACCGCTGTGGGGAACTCAGTGCTGCACAGAGGCAGTGTTCCCTCAATCTGCACATGTCCAGGGCAAGAGGGTTTTGTGCCTTCTGAGGCTGCAAGGTTGGGGAACTAGAAATGATGGTGCCATTGACTGGGTGTTGATCTGTCACTGCCTTGCTGTAGTGGGGAATTTTACATGAGTGTAAGGCAAACCCTCCAGCATGATGTCACGGTTCATTCTGGTACTGAGAGGTGGAAAATGAACTTTCTGTCGCCTGCTTCTGCAGCCTCAGCTCAAAGCTGTCTCTTTGTCCAGAAATGGAGATGGCAGGGCCAGACGTACACACATGGACAAAAACTCAAGGCAGGTTTACACTGGCCTGCAAAGGATCACTTGGGTTTGCATCTTTTTCCCTCCCTTCATATTTTCAGGTAGATGAAAGGAGGGCTGAGAAGTTCATGTGCTTTGGAGTTTGGGCTGAGGCTCTGCTGCTGTCCAAATGAATAAAGCTGTGTGGTTGTTCTGCCCCCCTGCCTGCTGCTGTATTGGCGGTGCACTCCCACACATGCTGAGCATCTTAGCCAATTTTGACCTCATTCAATAATGATGTAGGGGTCTCAAGGATGTTAAGTTTTTGCATATGTTAGAACAGCAGCTGGACAGATGAGGGACACAATCTATAACTCAGCCCTCTGCATTTTCCGAGAGGAAGTGGTTGGTGGGGCAGTCAGCACAGGTGAGCTGGTCATCCATGGATCTAAAGCTTTACAACATTGGGTGCCATGTCTTGGTCAGACAGGGAGGAACAAGGAGGAAACTGGGTCTGTTTATTACAGCAGAAATTCTGTTCCTCTCCATGTTGGAGCTTTGGTGCCTGAGGTGTTTGTATTAATTCAGACACATCATCTGATGTGTCTGAGTACCATGGCTCAGCAAGTTACTGCCTTGCAGTTGCTAACTAAATGTGTGCTTTGTCCCATTGGGGAGCAAGATCTTTGTGTTGGCTTAAGCTGACACATTTTAGTGTGCAGCTGTGGGAGGCTAGAAATGTTTGTGCAGCTCGACTGGGATGTGTTATCTCAGCATGTTGCATTTACACAATTGCTCACTGTCAGGTGATGGCACTCGGGAAGAAAGGAATTCTTCTTGGGTTGTTTACAACTGCTTATATGTCTTTGATGAACACTTCAGTGAGTATGCAGAGCAGTTTTTTGAGTATACTTTTGATGAAATTCTTAAGTGACAGCCACAAATTTCCTAATTCATCAGCCAGAAAAGATCAAAGACAGAAAGGGAAGATCAGACTTTACATTCTTTCTATTTCCTTGGGGGAAGATGGAGAAATGAAAGAATAAATAAGCGAGACAGACTTTTGAGTTTAAAGCTTCTAGAAAGGTCAGATCATGTTTTAAGCAATGAGGCCTTTCTCTGCACTGTTAGTTTTGGTTTTACAGCCCATTCAAACTAACATAAGCCAGCCAAGTCTTGGGAAATTTCCCAGAATGCAGCCTCATGGGGCTCATCTCACCATGACAGTAGCTCTAAACACTAACCCAGCTCCTCTTGGCACTCACAAGTCCCTAGCTCAAGTGAGGGAATGCTTTTAATTAATGCTGGCTGGTTTATGCGGATGCTGGTTGGAGCTAGGAAGGGTGGAAAATCTCAGCTACAGTAGCTGGCAGCACAGAATAATGTCTAAGTGTTGTTTTGCTGTGTGGGTGCCTTCATCTGAGCTAAGCGAACTAGGGAAGACTGTAGATAACCCGAGCTGACACTGGGATGAAAGGAAGCTGCAAATCATTTAAGCTCAAACAAACAATGTAGAACAAAACAGAATAATGTTATTAGGTCAGCTGGAAAATAGCCAGGCTTTGGGTTAAATGAGACAGCCAAAAAATAGAGGCAGAAATTCATCAAGTCCAAATGCATAATGAGGCTGGGAAACCTAACTCTTAACGAATGCCATTATATCTCAACTGTTTTTTCTCTGTTCTTTCAATATTTAGAAGGAAGTAGGGAAAGCCCTGAAAGAAGCCTTTGATATTGGGAAACCCCCTTGTGCAGATGCTGCAGTGATTCAGGTAAACTGGTGGGGACTGAAAAGCTCTTGTAGTTTGGGGCAGTCATGGTTTCGCACACAAATATGTAGGTATTTGGCAAGACCCAGTTTTGAATGTCTTAGGCTAAGCTTGATGTGTTAAAAGTTTGCAAGTTAGGTGCCATCCTTAAACTGTATCTGTTTGCTCCCAGACTTGTTTTTGTCTTGTGCATCTGTAAAGAGAACTAAGCTAAACTACGTAAAAAATGATGAGCTGAGATTAGCTGATTCAAGCTGAAGCTGCATTTTTATATGTTCACCTGGATTTTCATGTAACCTGTTTGGGAAGTCATGGTGTATGTTCTGCAGAGCACCTCTATAAAACCAGTGAAAGCTGTTGAGCCATGGCAGGTCCCCATATGTGGCAGTGCAAATGTGACTGCTGCCCTGATGGGTTAGCCAGTGCAAGGGACTACTGCAGAGCACAGTGAAGGTGAATGTACAAAGGGCATTGCAGAAGCATGCTCTGCTGGTGTTTGAGCAGTATACACCACGGCCAGAGGGCATTTGGATAAAGACTCTCAAAAGGCTTAAAATAAATCCCGGGGTTTACATGCTCAAGTGATGCTAGAGATCAGGGACAGGCTGTAGCTGCCGTGACTGTATCCTTCTTTCCTGCCACCACCACAGTGGCTGTCCTGTTTCAGGTCACAAGAGAGGGAAGTAGCCCCATGGTCTTTTCGGATGGCAGACAACCTCAGGCACCCCACTGGAGGCTGGTGGTGGCCATTGCAGATCAATAGCAGCTGGCCTTCCTGGAAAGGATACAGCTTCACCTGGCAAAAAGAGGCTTTTCTGACACAACTCAGACCCAGGTGCCATGTGCAGAGCTCACAGAGACGACTGCTCCCTCCTCACCTTGCCCCATCACCTTGGAGTGGTGGAGCAGCGATGTACTCAGTGATGTACCTGTTCTAGGGTAGCTTTTTATTTCCCACTTTTAGCTGACAGAACAAAAGTTTCTAAAGGGAATCAGGCCAAAGTCTGGTTGAATGCTGTAGTCCTCATATCTGCAACATTTGGCCATGCTGAAGCATGACCAAATTTTGCTCTGTTACGTATGTAACTGACAGGCTAGGATGCTCCAGGGCAGGTGATGGAAAAGCCTGGATAAATAGGCAAGCCTTATGAAATTACCTCCTCCTCATCAATTTTCTCAGGGTGACACTTATAGATCAGATAGAAAATGAATGAGGTGTCATGGAAACTCATCAGCTGTGGTTTCCTGACACTTTGGGCTGGCATATATTATCCTGTCCATTTGGGCGAACTGTTACATCTGTTGTGAGCAGTGGAAAAACCCATTCCTGATGTGAGTCACCCTTTGTCTGTGGCTGGTGCTTCCCAGAGCACTAGGAGAGCGCAGTGTATGAGCCCATCTGTCTCCTTTTATCCATCTGGCTCTCCTCCCCTTGCAAGCTTTTGTTTCCATGGAGCAACTAATGGGCAGCATTACATTACCACCTGCTCCAGGCTGCCCAATAGGGAGTGGATTTTGGCTGTCTGGCACACAGGCACCTGGGCTCCCCAGCTGGGGTCAGCATGGTGAGGCAGACACCATAGGGTTTAACGTGCATTGCTGTGTCAGGCATGAGAGGTGGTGGCTGGGGAGATGATGCCTGTCTTCTTCAGTCACTCCTGGTGGAGGAGCAGGGCAGTGAGAGCTGCCTAACCTTCTTTATAGCATCTGAATCCAAGTTTGTCTGTGAGGGTGTCACAATGAAGTGCAGGTGCTCCTGCAGATAGTAGGTCTTTGACTGAGCTGAGCTGCCAGGCTGGACATAGCTAGCAGAGAACATCTATAGGGATAGGCTCTTCCCCAAGCACAGGACTTGATTCCAGCCTGTTGACTACAATGAAAGTGACGGTAGCAAAGGTAGAGGATCAGACATTAAAATCAGGCTTCTAAAAATTCCTTTTATTTCCACAAAGGCTCTCAAAACCAAACCTGAAGTTGTTACCCAGAAGGCAGGGGGATATGCAGCAGCATGAGGGGTAGGATGTATTCCAGCTCACTGCATAGGGAACAAATGGCTTTGGTCTGCTCTCCTCTCATGCCTTGAAATCTACAGATACTAACAGAGAAGACGCAGGCTGCCTGGCATGTCAGTGAGAGCCTGAGTGAGAAGGTGGAAGCTGTATGTCTGGAAGAGTGCCTGAGGTTCCTGGAGAGGTAGGAAGGATGCTGTTTCCTCCTTGGCAACTTCCTCAGTGCTCAAAAGAAAGAAATCCTGATAAAGCAACTGGTGGTGCACTGTTCACCTGGACCTGCCATTGCCCTTCTTCGGTTTGATGGCTGTTTCCCATCCAGCTGTTACTGAAGAGGCAGCATTTCACTGCTCTTCATGTGCTCAGCATTTGCGGTTGGAGTAAAGCTGAGGGAACAAAGTGCACCTGGACTTGTCTTGACAGGTTAAAGCCTTGGGGGATGTTCTGGAGAGGCTCAGACCTAAAAACAACCAGAAAGAGGGGCAGCCATATGGCCACTGTCCAGGCTTGGTCCTGCTGTAGATCCCGTTTCGGGGAGTGAAACTGTGCATGCTGAAGACAAATACTCATGGAATGTTTCTTCCATTTGCTGCTGATCTGATGCTGTCAGATGTGTAATGAAGCACACCAGTTAAAGATGTGTCTTCCTGTTTTAATTTAGCTATGAAAATGAAGTAAGAAACTTTCTCCAGCTTGATGGCTGCCCAGAGATCTACAGTGGCTTATCGATCCTGGAGAACTGCTGCATTCTCAGGTTAGAAACCAGGCCCTAGTAGCATGGGAAGTGAAATTAATTTTCTGCAGTCTGATTCCTTCTAACTCTGCTATGGGGTCAGCCTTGCCTCCTTGGAGCTGGTCATCCAGCTCCATGCACACCAGCCCTTAAGCATGAAGGGAACCAGCTGCAGTCAGCAAGACCCTTCAGTGCTGTCCCAGGAGAGGGAGACTCAGGTAGGGGCTGTATCTGTGGCCAGGGCCACGATTGCTGCATTGGCAGCATCATGCTGCTGCATCTTGCCTGCTCCCAGGCCCTGCAGGTGCAGGAGCCGTTTCCTGTGCTCCACCATCCTACTCTTCCTGGTGCCCACGACACTGAGGCAGGCAGCAATGCTGTGTTGCATGTGGGAACATTATTCTGGCCAACCCTGCCATGTGTTGTTGTGTGATTCCTTTCCCTGGCCTCATTCTTCTTCATTAAGAAAGCCTCATAAACATTGCACTGAGATGCATGTGCTGGTGCACTTCAGGGTAAGCCCAAGCTTAAGTGCTTTGAAACCTAGCTGAACATGACAGGCTTTCCCTGGGGTTGCTAGGAAGGTGGGAAGCAATAATGAGCAGAAGGATGGGGGAGGCTGTTTGCACCTATGAGCTAATTTCAGGAGTGCTTGCAGCAATGAAGAAAACAAGGCTGTTTCTCTTCCTCCTGTGTAAAATTATCCAGGGATCTCTGGAGTCAGCAAAATGCCCAAATCCAGCATACTTGACATCAGAGCCTTGTGCTGAGTTTTGTTTGTTGTATTTCCATGGTGCTGGTCCTGAATCCTAGACTGAATACTTATGAGGCTCTTTTATGTAATTCTTTACAGTGATACTGAGAATGAAGTTACACAATGAGTTTTTCCAGAAAGTAAAATGTCCAGTTTCAAGCTGGTGACCATTTTAACCAGGATTTCCTGACTTGAGGGTTGTTCTGATGGAAGATAATTGCTTGTCTTGTATTTGTAGGTGTCAGAGGCACACAGGATGTTCATCCAGCCCTGTTTATCAAGGCCCCCTTATGCCTACTGCTTTCTGAAATACTGACTTTTTATCTAAACTCACTAGTGATGGATACAAGTGGCATCTGTGTGCAGTGAGCTTTTGTGTCCTTCTGGCAGTATCTTAATGAGAGCCATCCAAAAGATGGGTACACATATGCAAGCCACTGAGCTAGTCCTGGACCTGAGCACGTGTCTATTCAATTTAATGATGTTTTGGTTACAGTAGGAAGAGTTTCGATCTGAGAGAACAGCCTGATTTCATTGATTTCATCTGATCAGTACTTTCTATGTACTTTTTTTAACAGGGCTGTGTGGCGTAAGCTAACATACATTTACAGTGCCAGCACTGGTCAAGATGTTAAGGTAAATGGATTTCTAGACAGGATGGAAGATGAGATTACTGAGCATTTTCTGCAGACAGTGGCTTCTAAAGTCAAGGTATGGGAAACCCACATTAATACTGAATATTTTCAGACTGTAAGGCAGACACGCACTTCACTCTCATGTCCTCATTTGGAAGGACTGAAACCATAGTTTGATCTTCAGGCCCAGTGCCCTCCTCTGCCTTGTCTGAAGCTGTATATTGACAGCTTCATCTTTTCCACTTTTTGGAATCCCAGTTCCACTGTTGGTAGTATTTGCTGTTGTGCTACAAATGGGCACCTCATGGTGTTCCCGAGCACCCAGACCCCAAGGGTTGAACTTCACCTGATACCTACTCATCCCCAGCGGCTGGGCATCTTCCCAGGGCAGTGATAACTCACAGAACCCAAGGCTGAGGTGGGTAGTCAGGATGTAGATAGAGAAGGCTGATCAGAAATATACCCGTCCCCTGGGATAAGTTCCGCTCCCTTCATACTTTCTAATATTAGACTATTGGCCCAGACACCCATATTCGTATCTGATGCTCCACGTCTAAATTGCACACAATTGCAGGCTCCTAATAGCATGTGGTTGTGTATGCTTCCTTGAGAAGCTCCCCTGAGCATCTTCAGGCTCATTGCACAGGCTCCCTCAAGCATGCTGAAGGCAGGAAAAAAAAATGGCAAAAGAAACTCTGGCTACACTGTGCAGCTTTGGTCTCCAGAGCTCATTGCCAGCCTGTCCCATTGGCCCACATGTCAAGGTGGGAGTTGGAGGTGGGCAACCCTGGGAAGGAACAGGAGACCCAGGTCTCAGGCTTTCAGTCCTTCTCTGACTGTGTCAATGTTGGCTTTGAATTTATGCCCTGCCTACCTTCTAAATGATCTCTGTACTTTCCCACTGCATAAGAGGCAACAGCCATGCTGGCAGCAGGGTGTCAGAGCAGAAGGGTGCAGAATGGCTGGTTCTTGCTCCACTCCCCATCCAGAGGGGCACATTTTACACAGTTCCCAGATTACACCTATTGTAACCCATTTTTTATACTTTTCAGTCTTCCAGGTTTGGTCTTAAGAACGTAACACATCCTTCCTAAGTTCGAATTGTTTCTTTCTTTAATGTTTTCTTTTCTTTGAAATGAAGGCACAGGATGCTGCAGCTCATGGGGGAGTCTGTTTCCGAAAGCAGAAAAAGCAAAAGCACAATAGTCCATGTTTGCTGTCTTTGTGGTGTCTGTACATGTGCACCCTTCGACTCTGTCTGCCCCTTTTCCTCAGGGAACACTGAAGGAGCACTTCAAAAAGTGTGACAGCAGTTTTCACCACATCCTTGAATCCTTAAAGCAAAGTTTTTTGGTATTTGGGAAGAAAAAAACAGGCACATATGAGGTAAGAAATAAGTAAGAAGGTAAGAACAAGATATTACTCAAGAAATTACCAAAACTAGTCCTTGAACCTCTGGATGGCACAGTATTGGAACATTAATCCAAACTACAGTTTTGTCTGTTTTTAAAAGAGCTTTTAAAGTGGTGTCAGTCCAGTTCCTCTATCCAACAGAGTTGGATATCGTCTTTAATCTGTAATCTCAGCAGAGAAACCAAGTGAAGAGGTGTGGAAAATGAATGTATCTCCCAAATAGAGAAGGGAGCATTGGGCCATCTCCGATTCTGCCATTGCCCCAGTAATATTGGAAATCTTCTCAGCTTTTAATGTGCTTTAACGTTTGTTATAAGGAGTATTTATGCCTTTGATGGAGAGTGGACACACAGAGAAGGGAAAGGGCCAGATTCCCAAAAGACATAGTCTCTCAGGCAAAGGGTTGGGAAAGAACAAGTTCACAGGGTACTTGAGTTTTTTCACCCTTAAGGTAGCCTAAAAAATTTTTCTAGAGTCTCACAGCACCCTTGAGTCTGTCTCTTTGATAATGAGATTGGTACCTGGGGTACTCTCTTTTCCACACAGGTTGGATTTGCTGCTGCTACCTGTGCCGCACATGTCCCCTAAGCACTGGACTCTCAGGTCTGCAGAGTCTTTGTCAGTGCTGATTTTAATTAATATTTTGATATGTGGAAAAAGGTAATGGAACAGAAAAAAAAAAAAAATAGAAGCTATCCTTTTGTTGTTCGTATCCTGACATTATGTAAGATTATGACAGATCACTGGACATTATGTCACATTAATGCTGGGGCAAACAGCAGCTTGGTAGTGGAGCACTGTGCCAGAGCTGTCCGTCTCTTGCTTTGTCTGTTTTGGACAGGGCTGGGGATTTCCTGTACCTTTGGACTGCAGCCTAACACTGCTTTGTTTTCAGCTGCTAATGAAACGTGGTTTATATGCAGCAGCCCATCTCCCCTTAGAAACCTCACTCTCCCTTTTGGGCACTGCATGATCTTGGCAATGGGGTTTCTCAGCAGGTAGTGGATGGCTCAGAGATGTCCAGGTGACTTCTCTGTGCCCAGCCACAACTGTGTGCCCAAAGGTATTGCCCTAGGCCGTGTCTGCTGGGGGATGATCCAGGGAGGCTGGATCTGGCTTTGTCTATAGACCAAGCTGTCCCCAGGTGATGTGTTTGTTAGCTAAGGCAAGTGTTGCTGCTGCTCTGGAGTGTCAGTGACCTTTGGGTCAGCTAACTGGTCCTATTGCTTTTGGTTGGATGACTCCACACTTACCACCAATGTTTATGTCATCCACATGCAGCTTGGAGATACTCCATGTATTAGACAAGGCATTTTAAAGGAATACTTAAGCAAAGAAACGGGACAGCCAGCTGCATGGACAGAATATCCACTGTCTACACTGGTCAGAGCCCTACAGGTATGATTTGGTGCTTGCTCAGTAAAGGGAAGTTAATCTATGTGTTTTTGCTCCGGAGCAGGCTCTTGTCAAGGCTGTCAACGCCATCATTATTGCAGAGTATGTGCAGGCCCTCCTGACCACTTCCAGGAAACTGTCTTCTGTGCAGAGGAGGAGGATTGTCAGCAAGATGGAAGAAGACCATAGGATGCTGCAAGACATCTTTAAAGAATGCTTAGTAAGTCTTTGATATGGTTACAGTTTTGCTCTCTGTCATCAAGAACAGTACCAGCAGAGGAAAAGGCTCTGAAAGCAACAGAAAAGCTTACAGGGTCTTACCACAGTGGCATCCAGCTTCACAGAAATGACAGTCAGATGTGCTGATGGCCCTTCTGATCTGCCAGAAGCTGTTAGTTTATAGTTTTGAAATGTATGACTAGAGGAGACAAGTTTCGCACTCCTGCCACTGACATAAGAATGAGGCGAATTCCTCTGAGCTGGTGTGACAGCTCCAAAGCTGTCAGCTCCCCCAGGCAAGCCTTGGTACATGGCATAGGGGTGCAGATGAGGAAGAGCTGTGTCTCTGCCAGTACTTCCCTTTGAGCCTCTGGACTGATAAACCAGATTAGATGCCCCACATCTTCACCTTCTCCGTGTGTTGCCCTGTGTGACTGCTCCTCCCTGGACATGGTGTTTGCGTTGTTGCCCTTCCGTCCAGCCTCCTCCCTGCTCCCGCAGGCCCTTCCCAGCCTCTCAGAGCTGAGCTGATTGATGCATGAGCCATTTTCCTGTGCTGCAGCATTTCCTCATGGGTGGAAACATGATGATGCTGTTGTGGTTGGTGATGGCTGCACAGGGAGGCATGAGTCTTCCTGCAGGGGAAAACTCACCATTAGGAGGTAAAGATGTATTGCAGAAGGGACAGATGGGGTGTAAAAGTCAAAGAAAACTTGCGGGAAAATGTTAGGTCTAACTTGTAGAAAAAACTTTGGAAGCTTAAAAAAGTCTCTTTGCTTAATTCATAATCTGGTGTAATTGGCAGTGCTGCACATAGCATCTGTGGATGCCACCAGGCTGTCACATGGGTCCGTTGATTACCCAAGGGCAAGGACTACAATGCCAGCAGCATCCCCCCCCTGCAGCCACTCAACCCAGCCAGAAAATCACTGCAGTGCAATGTGCCCTGGCACAGCCCTTTTATAAATGCAGGCTGAGAGTGCCCACGTAGCGCCTCATAAGAGGCTGGACTGAGCACCACACTAATGGTTGCAAAATCAGTCTGGTAACAGGACTCAAATGTGACAGAGGAGATAAAAGAATACAGCTTTACTGTTTTTTTATACTTTCAAAAATCCCGAGTCATTTTCATAACTCATGAATTTAAGTGCTAGGGACTGGAAATCTATTTTTGCCCATTTGAGTGCCCCTGCAAGTCATTTGTCAACAATTCTTACTTTGTCCAAAGAATAAAATGAAATTGAAATGATCATCTGTAGGCTCCTTTAAAAAGCTGTCAGACTCATTACAATTAATGCATTAGTTTCATGGTGGAAAGCTGGAAGCTGCCAGTGCTTTTAGCTGAAGACCCACCTCTCCTGGAGTGATCAATCACAGATGAGTCAATGCTTTGAGCAATTGAACCACTGGGAATAGCAGGAGGATTCTCTAATCTTAACTCTGAAGTTTACCAGTAATGCTGCGCTCAGCATCAGCTTTGGATGTAATGTGCAAGGAAAGCTGGTCTACTAAACCCCTAGCTTCAGCTTGGGTGGAAAAAGTCTTCATCTAGTTAGCACTACTTCCCATGCGTCCCCAGCCTGTTTGCTTTCTTACTTGAAGTGGGAGGCTTGATTTGCAGGGGACTGCCTGATCCTCACTCAAATGAGGTACATGGTTATGCATGCAAAATATGTACTCTGCTATGGACAGAATTTATCGTGCAGTTGCTGCACAGGCTGCACCTGCTCCCTGCCCTGCTCTGCCCTCTCTTCAGGCTCTTCCTTCCCCTCCGTCCTCAAACACATTAGGTAATACCTTGCTTCTCTCTGATGAGCAGTATGTGTCAGAGGCACTTAAGTACTGCTGACAAGACACCTCTTTGTTGTCCTTTTAGATTGCAAACTGTTTACCTCTGACCTTGCCTGTCTATATAGTGCTTAATGAAATCTGACAACTTCAAATTAATTAGCATTTTGTAATAGTGAGCTTGCCAAGTATGAAGCTGTGCAGTATCGGTGCCTTAGGAGCTGAGTGCAGCTTGTGCGGTGTGCAGAGCTAGACGTGCTGCGTGTCTGCAGTGCAGAGGAAGAGAGAGAACAATGTCTTTGGATATTGTTATTAATATTTTCAATTTATATTAAGTGCAGAGGTAAGCCCCACAGAGAATATGGCCTGCTGTTTCTAATGCCCCATGGAGATCAGGGGAGCCTGGGCTTCTCCTGCCCCAGTTTGGCAGCCTGTTCTCCAGGTTTGCTTTGTCACAGAGTCTCTGTTGACGTGATGGCATCAATAATTCAGGAAAGCAATTTAATCGCATTACTGCACCAATGAAAAACGTGGGCAAGACCTGAAGCTCTCTCTCGGCAGTTCATCTGCATTCTGCTTTATCCAGCTTTGCTAAAAATGCTGTATGTTTCTTGGTGAGGCTTTCTTCTGTGTGCTCCAGTTTAAACAGAGCTGACCATATGCATCTACCATCCATGTCATATCCTTTATGGAGTCCAGCCCTGCTTCCCATTTTTTCTGTTTTGCTGATAGAGGATCTGGTCCCCTCACTCTCTCTCCAAGGTCGATTTTCTGTCCCTGGGCTTACTCCAGGGCAGCAGAAATGCCAGAGTGTCTGGCCAACAGAGCTTGTTTTCACATAGGTACAGGGCTGTGCTTACTTCTGGAAGCAAAACACTTCCCAAAGGACAAAAGGGCCTTGAGAGGACAGGCAGTGTAGGGAATAATATGGAACATTTGCCTGCTTTGCCACAGGAAATGCAGGAGGGGATCCTGCGCTGCAGAAGGTAGTCACCCAGCCCTGGAAGAAGTTTGTGGCTACACCCCAGTTTCTTTTCTCCTATTCTAGAGGGAAATCAGGCTTCTATACATGCAGACAGGCCTGCAAAGCTCCTAACCCATGCAGCAAGATCCTCAGTCTAATGCGAGTCCAGCTTTTAACATGTGTGCAGCTTTCCTTGCCCTGAGCACACCTTTACTTCTCTCCCCAGGGTCCTGCAGCTGGTCACCTCAAGGATCCTATACAAGCAATTTTAGAGCTTATTCAAGCTTCTGATTCTGAGAGGATGAAAATAGCCCTTTTGCCTATTCTCAGAGAATTTCCTGATCTAAGGTAAGGTGTTTTATTGGTTTGACTTCTGCAGTTCCTTGCATGATTACTTGCCACCAGAAGACCTACAGCAATATTAGTCCTGTGATACATTTAGCAGTGTGCTCAGCCAGGCACAATGTTTACCTTTGAATGTACTCAGTGCTGCCTATTTGCAGATGCTGATTAACATGGTTTATAACATTGACAGACATTAACCGGTGGAGTTGAGTTGTCCTTCTGTAAAGGTGAAGGCTTGATCAAATGGTTGTCAACAAAGCAGGAGCGCTGTGGAAAAATACTACCTGAATGGACAATTTACAGGCACATGTGTGCCACATATAGGTTTCAAGAGCATCCTTAACTCAGGCATTTCATAACTTCCAAGTATTTGGCATTTGGCTTTAATACTTCACCAACCCTTTTCTAGGTATAACTATTTCCACGAAATTCTAGGTGTATTCAGCAAGAATATATACTTCCATTCCCACAGGAAACTGTTAACAGAAAGGAAACCCAGTATTTATTAGAGAAGGTGAGATCTTAGTAACTGCATTTGTTCCAAAGTCTGTGGTTTCTTACACCTATTTTTTGTTCTGATGTCTTGTGCTGGTGACTGTGTTTTTCCAACTGTCGTGGTTTAAACCCAGTCAGGTAATTCGTTCGCTCACTTCCCCCCCTTTCTTGCCCTCCCCCTGCTCTCGGAGGGACGGAGAGGAGAATCGAAAAGAATGCAACTCCCACGGGTTGAGATAAGAACAGTTTAGTAACTAAGGTATAACACAGATCACTACTGCTACCGCCAATGATAATAATGATAAAGGAAATAACAAGGGAAGAGAATACATCATCTCACCACCAGCCGACCGATAACTCGCCCCCCAGGCCCAACCAAGCTCCAACCCTGCAGTCCCCCAGCCCTTCCGGCTAACTCCCAGTTACATCCTCGGCATGACGTGCTGTGGTATGGAATACTCTTTGGTGTTTGGGTCAGGTGTCTGTGTTTTGGCTTCCAGAGCATGAGGCTCACAAAGTCAAACCTATTATCAGCTCTGTTCCCAGCTGAAAGTCTCTCACCAGCTACCAAGTGACTGCTACAGGATGATTACAGTGTGCAGGATGCTGTGAAGGTCAAAAGTGTGAATAGCTTCAAATGGGAAGCAGACAATTTGTGGTAGATAATTATTTCAGTGCCTATTCAACATGACAGGCATGGTGTAACCCCCAGTAAAGGAATTCCCTAAACTGCAAACTGCCAGAAGCAAAACCCCAAGAAACACAGAGATCATGTTATGCTTCATCTGGTTTCTGTATTCTTTTCCTACTTTTGAAGATGCTATTGAGTAAAAGCTGCTTATGTGATAGAGTATAGCAATTCTTATTCTCTTGCATATATATACACACATATATATAACTATATATTTATATATAGTTATATAGCAAGTGGGCATAGAAAGTACTCAGAAGATTATTTTGATCCAGATCTCAGAGGAGGTCATCCTGGTGTGAGTAGATGCACAGTTCTTGATTTCAGCAGGTTCCTGTATGTTTAAAATTGTTTGGCTTGGATACAATTGCCCTGTTTGTTAACCAGACTAAAATGTGTGGCCACACTCAGCAAAGCAATGCTATGTAGAGCAAAAGTCTTAGAACCTTCCAGATGAACAAAATGTAGCTCCGTTTGAAAAGATATAAAAAATGCTTCCAAATGGTCAAATGCAATCTTTTTCTAGGAGAAACCTAAACTGAAGATTCCTTCAATTTCATGGGGATGCTGTGGGCACTAGGCTTGGCACTCATGAACTCAGCCATATCTCACAGAGCTTTTGTGATATGGCCTCCTCCTTGTTAGGTGTCCAGTAGGTGTCAAAAAGCAGCTCAGCAGTTTCCAATCTTTGGTCTGGTCCAGCAAAACTGAGTGTTAGAAAGCAAGATTTTTTCCTTGACTCGTTCACTGACCTGCCTTCTTAACCTTTTGGAAAGGAAGGAACATCTGAATGCAGTGCTGAACATCAAAGTTTCGCTCAACCGAGAAGACAGAGCTGCTCTCTTGGAGGCATTTCATGATAATTGCAGGGACTCAAAACCAGGAGTGAACTTGCTTTTTGCAGATATAGAATTGAAACCTGGAAAATATGGACTCTGCGCCTGCCTCTGCTGTTAGCAAAGGTAGGTGTGTGAGTGTAAGCATGCTTGTGTGTAACACGCATACCTGTGCAGGCATAGGCATTCCTGCTTACAGGGAGGTGGAATGACTGTGTCTGTAGCAGCACCTCCCAAGGTCCTCATTGCTGTATACACTGGTTCTACTTCCCTCTCTCTGCCTGCAGATTTCTATGTCATGAAGCATCATGTTGTAGGCAGTGCAGGATGCTGAATGCTTAGATGTGTGATTCAGGTTACAGCAGGGACAGAGAAGATGACAGGGCTCCCTGTCCCTTGCTCCCGTCTGTGTGCCTCCACAGCAAGGTCTCTTCACAGCATCCCTTCCTTCCCAGCTCTTACCATGTGTGCATGGGCAGGGTCTCCCCGGCAAACGCTGCTGCCTCCTGGCAGGGCGTGCTGTCGGATTTTCTCCTCAGTGGTCTTTCTGCTTCCCTGGTGCTGAGGGAGGGATGTGCGAGCCTCACTGCAGCCCCCTCCACGACAGCTGCATTAATTAAGCTGGGCTTGCTCCTGTTCAGGTGACTGTGCTGCAAGCACCAGAGGTGAGCGTGTTCCCTTCATGCGGGCAGCAACAGCCGGTGGCAGAAAGGAGGAGGGATCAAAGTCAGAGGGATGACTGTCACTATAAGGTCTTTAATCCTCTGGCATGAATTGCCAGGGCATATTTGGATCACCTGCAATCACCTCTTGGTTTCCCAAGTGATTCCTTCTCAGTCACAAATTGGGCTTTTTTTCTGGGGGGGCGGGAGCAAGGGGGTTAGGGGATAAGCTGCAGCAGATCTTGAAACTAAGCTGGTCCTGAGGATTTAAAAATACTTCTTAGTGGAGAACATGCAGCTGTTTGCTTCACTTTGAATAATCTGCAACTTCGTTTTAGTCCAAATTTGCCCAGCTCCAGCTAAGAGCCAGAGAATCTTGTGTTATCTTTGCCAGGCCAGAACCTTCAGCTACCAGAAATAGTTCCCCCTTGGTTAATATTTACAGATTGTTGCCAGTCACCTTCTGTTAGATAAACTGACTAGACCGAGTATCTCAGGTTGAGAAGCACAATCCCTTTCCACCTCTTCCTCTGCTCTCTGGTGTCACCATTTATTTATAGCTCCCCATATTGATGGATGAGGGATGAGTTATGCTGAGCTCTGACCTGAGGCCTCCAGGTACAAGCAGGCAGCAGGCTACCATGGTCTCAAGGAGAGAAAGCAATTAGAGAAACTATTAATAAGGACACAGCTTTCCCTTCCTAATCAAGACTGATTGGGATATAATGAACTCGCTATCAGCCACCTCCTTTTATACCCTCCTTTAATCAGGAATTACCCATGGCATCACCTTCACTTTAGAAGAGGTATTCAGGAACGTCTTTTAAAACACTGTAAATCAGATAATCTCCTATTTGCTGAAATCCCCTGGGTAAATAGGCTCTCAATCCCAGAAAACCTGGCTGAGTCTGCAGTGTAGCGGAAGCACGTGTGTGGCACAGGTTGGCAGCTTCATCCAGGCTCGGGGATAGCAGTAGTGTTGAAAGCAGTTCTGGGATGTGCTCAAAGGAAGGTCACCTTCCTCCTTCCATCCCAGCCCTGTGATTTTGCTGTTCCACTCTGGGGTGACCTGCAGGTACATTGGGGATCCTCTGCTTTCTCCCAGACAGGGACACAGTAGCTGCTCACATTTGTCCCTTCTGTATGTGGAAGTGGGAAACCTTTGGAAAAGTGTTGTCTTTAACTGTTTCATGTTAGCATGAAATGACCTCCCAGAAGAGGAGTGAGCTGGTTTGGCTGGCGTGGGCAGGAAGCAGCAGGGATGCTGCCCACAGCTGTGGGCCCATTGATTACGTTAGCTGGCATAGCCCAAGAACTGGGGATTTTCAGCAGGTAAATGTTGATACAGCTACATGCAAGACCCTGTGCATAGAAGCAGTGCTGTCTCTTGCACATATTCTGCTGAGCACTTAATTACCCAGCATTTTTCTTATTTTCCCTCAGGCCTGCTGTGAGAAACGTGAAGTTTCACTCCATGTGCAGTGTCTGCAGTCACAGCTCCTTGAAATCTTCAGTGACCCATGCAGCCTGATGTACAGAGAAACCTGACAGCTATGGAAGACAATTCCTGCACTTCTGCAGGAAAATCAAGAGGCCCAAATCCTAATCTTCTATGCAGAGTCCATGTGGAAGGTGAATGGAATATGGCAGAAAGATATTCTTAGCTGAGTCCTGCTAGTTATTCCCAGGATGTGGTGGGTGGTGAGTGGAGGAGGAGGATGGTCCCCCCTTGATAGATTTCTCTCTGCTTCCATCCCTTGTTTCATGCACTCTCATGTAAAACTAGGGACTGCTGCAGCACAGTGTCATGGCAGATGACATGGCAACACAACCTTCACCAGCAACCCGGGACCCTCTGTTAGGGAATCCTGCCTAGCCCATAGTTCTGGTGGTGCCTGCAGGTTTGGGCACCTAGATCCACACCCCCAAAGCCCTGCACCAGCGGGCTGCAGACAGAGCTGCCTCTTTTCTTGCTCCCCACACACGAAGGCTGTGACCTCCTTTGGGGGCACCTTGCCATGGCACTGGCTGTGGGATGAAGAACTCTTCCCATATGAGTTTTATAGCACTGGAGCAGAGTCTTGCATTGATTTTTATACCTCAGTTACTGGAAATTTCCTTTTGGAGAGGGAGGGGAAAGCCTCACAGGCAGCAGGCAGTGAAAGGAGATGTTTTTCCCAGCCTCTGGGTAAGGTTTGTGCTGTTTTCAGATGTAAATAGGCAGTTCTCCTGGGAAAACACTGACTTTTCTTCCCAGTTATCTATGGATTGGTCACAACCTCCAAGCTGGATTTGGTTCAAGGTCCTTGTTTGCTATTGTGTTAATGTAGGCCATTACTGCTCCTCTCTGGCCATGTAAACAAGCAACAAAGCTCTCCTACCTCAGCAATGCCACTGCTTTTCTGGGCAGCCATTCCCCCTCAAATCTGCTTCCCTAACAAGAAAAGGGGCAACATGTCCAGGGAGTCTCTGTGGGCTTTTGGGGCACCATGAGAGGGCAACAAGAGCTGTCCTGTGCCCTTCCTGATTGCATGCCTGCCCCAAAGGCCCTGCTGCCGTGTCCTTTGCAGTTTATAGCTGTCCATTGCTGCTTCAGTGACACCTTTGCTGGACATGGGGAGCTGGTGGAGCTGCAGCCTGGCTGTGGGATGTGAGTCGGGCTGTGGAGCTGGGTGGACCCTGCCTTCCAAGGGTGCCAACTCTGCCGTGCACCCTCCTCTACCACCCATGGCACATTCAAGAGTAGGAGGGATGATGGAGTCCCCTGCGACAGTGGGGTCAGAGTCAGCTTCTGCCAATGGGAATTTCAAGCAATGAACCCTCGAGAGAAAATAAAAGCTCCTTTGACATTTCAATCATTTAAAATAATGCCACAGCACGTGAATGGCTCCTGCCACATACATGTCTCTGTCTGTGTAACATTTCTGCCATTTGACATTCATGGTCAGATGAGGGTATGTTCTGCTTACAAGCAGTGGTTGGTAACCATAGGGAATGCTGGGCTTGGCACTACTGACCTGAAATGAGATGGATGAGGACCAGCCTCGTGCTATCATGACTGCTGCTGTGCCTATCCTCCCTGGCTGGGCAGGGGATGGGCAGCACTTTCTACTGTGTGTGTGTGTGTGCAGAGGAGCGCTGTTTTCAGTAAGGTTTCTTAGCAACAAGTTTCTGCACCCTGTGTGTAGCATCCAGTCATGAAGAGACTGAGTACAGACTTGAATTTGCCCAGGAGGTTTAGCACTGGCGGCACATGAGGTTTTCCAGAGCCAGAGGGTCCAGGGACATTGGCTGGGATGGACATCTGGGTGATGGGGAGATGCCACCTGGTGTGGAGGCAGATGGTGTGGGAGGGATGTCCTCATCCACCTGCAGGTCGTGTGGGGAGAACAGATGGTGTGTGTGGAGGCTCCGGGTGGGTCCCTGGGTGGGGAGGTGGTGGCCGAGGGGATGCTGGGTCCCTTTCTATGCTATCTGGGGTGATCAGAAGGAGAGGGAGGCTATGGGGAAGGAAGATGAGGGATTTCCCTTCTTTGGGGGGATTTTAAGCCGCTCCACTGTGTGCCCTGACCTTCCCAAGCTGACCCAGCCTCCTCCTTCCTAGCCTTCACCCTAAACTGGGGTTAAAGTGCTCGGGTGGGATTTGTGCTGCTCTCTGAAGAGGGATGGGAAGCAGGGTCACACTCAGGATCCTTCTGCAGGATTATCTTGTGGCCTCAGGATGTGGGCAGGAGCAGCACTGCTTTTGCCCTCAGCCTGCCATAGAGCCATGCTGAGCATTTCCTACTTGCCTTTATGTCCAGAGGCTCCACCATTGCAAGCAGAACAGCATCGTTCAGAGCTCAGCAACCAGAGGCTCCCTGCACAAAGACCCCCTCCCATCCTGGGTTTCACTGGGATCCCCTTGGTGTCAGGGTCATGCCACTGCCATGCTCACCCGTCACCTGGATGTGCACTGGGCAGCACGGAGTGACACACTGCTCCTGGTGGTTTGATGCTCCAGCTTTTTTGGGAGCTGCTTTCTGTCCATCACCCCTCTGGCTGTGCACCAGGCCAACAGGTTGTGTGGTGAGCAATGATTTGTCACCCATGTTCCCCACACTGCTTGGGGCCAGGGTTTGGCTGGGTGCTTTGAAGTACTGCGTGCGGCAGAGCCTCACCAGCCTTCCTGTCATCTGAGCTCCTGTCTTGGAGGGTCACCTTCAGTGCTCGGTACTGAGGACAGAGGAAAACAGACACTTCTTAACTATGCTGCAAGGTCTGAGGAAAGACCTGACATTTGCTGAGCTGCCACCTGAGCTTCCCAGGTTTACTTAGTGGCTCTGCCAAACATGTGTGACAGTGAATGGAAGGCTTAATGGTGAAAAAAACAGGTAATACTGAGGACCTGGGACATGCTTGAGCTCTGCTGGATAGCAAATGAGGAGAATCAATGCTTAAAACTGTGAAACCTCAGAGAAGGCAAGCTGACTGCAAAATGTAATAAATTGTATTTTATTCCCTTTCATCCCCACTCCCAAGGGGAGCCTGTCCATTGTTGGAAACTCATACATTGATCCCAATAGTAACCAGAGCAACTTGCATCCACCTTTGGGGCTTTCCTGTCCCACTTCGTGCTCTGCCAGCACACAGCTGCGGAGCAACGCCTGGCCCCTGGGTGGGAATGGCAGCATGACAAAAGCCACAACAGGCAGTTCCCCCACGGGGAAACACCCAAAACCACCGCTGAAGGTTTGATTTTAATGCTTGAATATCTGCCTTAGCCCCAGCACGCCATGGTCCGTGCGGGACGGAGGAGAAGGCACCAGCATCTCTTGCTCTGCACCAAGGGCTGGGCTGGGTCCCCAGGTTTCCGCAGTGGCTCTGGGGACACACCGGGCAGGGAAGGTACACGCGTGGTGCCATCTAGTGGCACTGGGACACGGAAAGGGCCGTGGCTCTGTGTTTATTGTTTGTATTATTGTTATGGGGCATTACCGGGGTATATGCCTGTGTGGGACAGCAATGGTGTGGGCTGTGAGTGTCCCCTTTCTGGGGTGTGAGACTAGCAGGAAAACAGAAAGTTGATAATTCTGGTGTAAAGTAGGGTGCACAGCACATGTAGGTATTTCTGCCAGCAGAATAACTAGTGGTTTTGTGAGTATATTGTGAAAGAAAGTGGTGAGCAGAATCGTCAGGATATGTCTTGTGCTTTATAAAACGAGCTTGTGGGTGTAAGGAGGAGAGGTCCGGAGGCAGCACTGCAGGGCTAGACCCCAAGGAACTGATTTCTTCCCTCTCCACAGCAGTCAGGTTTCCTGCAGCAGTGAAGGGCTTTAGGAGAAGGTTTTAGTTGGCAGTCTGACCTAAGACCATATTGACAGCAGAAGATGAGTTCCTACCCTCACCCCCAGGTCTCTTCCCACTACCTCCATCATATTGGCTCTTGGAGTTGGCTCCACTTCTGTGACAGCCTGTGTCTGCCTCATGCAGCCTGTGTGGGGCCATTACATACTGCCCAGATGGGCTGTTCTAAAAGGGGTGCCAGTCTGCAAGCAGTTAAAATAAATGGCCTGGTTTAAAAGAACTGTTGGGAAAACCCCTGTGTTCAGGGCTGGGACAAAGCATTTGCAAGAGCTTTTGCAAGAGCAGACTGTTTGGAGTATTTTGTTGTACCATATCCTTGCAGAAGGATTGGAAAAAAAAAAATAGAACAAATCTTGCTTCACTGATGAGTGTCAGATCTTTTCCTTCACTGGTTTATACCCTCCAAACTTCTCCACACTGATCTTTTGTGCCTAACAAAATGGGCTTGTGCTATGCCAAATGATATCATTTTATTACACTCCAACTGCCCAGTACTGGGAAAGATCTGAATCTCCATTCCCAGCCACAAGCTGCAGCTCCTGCTGATGCTGCCATGTGATCCAATAGCCCATTTTGCTCCTGTCTGCCAGGGTCTCATCCAGCAGAACAAAACCTGGGAGGGAGAGCTGGATCTGCAAGGTGAAGGATGAGCCCATGCTGAGCTGGTTTTGCAGCCCACAAAGGAGCTGGGATAGCCTCTAAACATGAGTTCTTTGTTAAAAGCTTGTGGAAGGGGAAAAGCAGTTCTGTGCACAGGCTGCACTCTGCCTGATGCGAAGTACCCATGTATAGAGCATCATTGGCATTGCACAAGGCTGGATAGTGTGATTCTGCGACATATGTTAGCAGCCTCGCCCTTGCTTCATGGGTGACTACACACCAGAAATGCCCTGGTGTAGGTGACAGCACCCGCCTGTGCTTGCAGCTCTGGGCTGTGGCCACCAAGGGCACTCTTGTCGCCCCAGGTCTGAGCTGCTCCTTTCACCCACCGGTCTCCCCACTGCAGCTCCAGGCAGGGCTGTTTGGGCAGGGAAGCCAGGGCCTGGCTTGGCACTGGTCTGCTGGTGGGGCTGGTCTGCTGGTGGAACTGGGGAGGCTGGGGGCTGCCACCTGTCCTGGGTGCCTGGGCACAAGGCTAAAGCACAGGCTGCAATGGGCAGCACGCAGCCACAGCTGCAGCACTTGTCTGCAGCTTGGGCCTGTTCAGGGTAGGGGATGGGAAAGCGCCGACCCCTCTCCTATATTATACTGTGACCTGTCTATATGTAACTATACTGGGAGACAGCTCAGGCACTTGTGGGGTGGACGGACATCTCCTGGTGTGCCCCCACCCGTCAGCAGTTTGCATCCCTTGCATGTGCACTGATGCCTGCTGGGGCCCACTCAGCCAATACCCCATGTGCTTGTGGATGGGGGGTCTTGCTGTAAGCATGTTTCATGACCCTTTCATTATGAATCTTCTTTCACAGGTTGTCCAGGTGCTTGGGATTTGGCCCTGAGCTGGCTGACAGGACACACGGGTGTGGGCTCTGACAGTTCTCTTCTGGAGCAGCAGCATGAAGGGAATTGTAAAGACCCTCTGCTAAGGTGTGACCCTGGGCTTGGAATGCTGCAACCTTCCCTGTCAATAGGGTCTGGTTTTACCCCTTAGCCCTGTGCCAGCGCTGCCCTGACAGAGGGGCTGCTCGTTGTGGTCAGCTCTCAGGGCAGACTCCAGACACAGCCCTATGTGTAGTCACCTCGCTCCCCAAACCGAGGAGGTCTGATTGCCCCAGCCTGTAGCCAAGCTGCCTTGGGTCCCCCTTGGAATGCCTTTTCACCGCCGCTGAGGCACCCGTATCAAGCTGGGAGCTGCCACTAGATGGGGGTAAAACCTGCGGGAACCCAGCAGTGTGAGCTCGCAGTCCTGAAACCAACCGCGTGCTGGGCCGCATCACCGGCAGCGGGTCCAGCAGGTCGAGGTAGGGGGTTCTCCCCCTCTGCTCTGCTCTTGTGAGACCTCCTACTGCAGTACTGCATTTAGCTCTGGGGTCCGCAACAGAAGAAGGACCTGTTGGAGCGAGTCCAGAGGAAGCCACGAAGATGCTCAGAGGGCTGGAGCACCTCTGCTGTGGAGACGGGGCTGAGAGAGCTGGGCTTCTTCAGCCTGGAGAAGAGAAGGCTCCCGGTACACCTTAGGGCAGCTAAGGTCCAGAAGGAGCGTGGAGTTGGCAGCAAAGTTTGTTCATTCACAACGTACGAGGAATCCTTGAGCGAGTGAGTGGTTTCCAGATAGTGATGGGGGAAAATTTGCCATCACACAACCAGGGCTTGGTATCAAAGCCAGCATGGAGCTGAATTTCCCTGATGACAGCCATGCCTTGCCTTGTATTCCCTTAACTTGTTTGAGGGCCAACATCTTGCGTAGCCGCAGTCTTTCCTAAATTAAGCTATGCTGGTTCCTTCAGTCCTTGCTCAGACGCCACGTTTCTGGACTATCAGTCATTCTCTCTCTAGTGTTTTGGACTTTGGAATGCCAAAAGCTGACGCTGTACAGTAACTGAGTTCCGAGGATGGCAGCTGGAGAGGGGAGTTTCTCTCCATGTTTCCCAGGTGCCACTCCTATTTGCAAGTCACAGCTAGAAAGTATTCACAGTGTTGACACAACCTGTTCGTGGCCCTTCATTACTCCAGAGTGTTCGGTTTTTTGCAGACTCATGACTGGGCAGGCAGTTTCCTCCCTGTATTTGTGCAGTTGTTCAGTTCGGTGTCCTTGCTGTGTGCTCTTCTTGTCCTGGTTGAATGGCATCCTATCTATTTTTTTTCTAGATAACTCCAAGATCACATCCTGTCCCCCCCCGCCACCACACTTGCAGTCCCTGGATCTCTCGTGAACATCCTCTGCATTTCAGCATCCAAACCATGAATAAACCTGGCTTAGACTAGTCCCATGGACTCACACTCAACACCTTATGGAGTTTTGCTCTGATCATGGATCTCCATCCAGTTTCATGGCTGATCCCAGAAGCATTGTAAGAGGAGATCCCCAGCCCAAGTGCTGTATGCCCAGAGATCTGTAGCACTCCCCAGACTTGCACCAAGCCATGGCTAGCAGTGACACCCCTCCTGCTCCCCTGCCTTATGCCTGCTGACACTGTCAGGGGCAGCACTTGACACTGGCAGTGACCACAGTTCCTGCCGCACTTATTTACATGAATGATGATGGTGTCAGCAACCTTAGTGAAGAGTCCCAACATCTGCAGCTGCTCTGCTTTCAGGGAAGAGGTGCTCCTGTCATGGAGGGAAAGAGAAAAGATTTATGCAGAACAAATTTGATTAGAACAATCTTGTTGTATTGCCTTGGTATCCTTCTCATGCTTTAAAACTCTTTAATTTTACCAATACTTTATTAAGAAATAATCCCAGGATTTATTCTAACTCTAACTATTCTATGAATCTATGATTCCTTCCCTCTTTTAAGGTCAGCACTGCTTGCTCCTGCCCAGGGAGCCACCTCACTCTTGGCCATCACTGTGGATGGCTGAGAGATTGCTTTGACCAGTTTTCCAAACATGCTGCACTGGGACAGCTGGGTGGATGGAAGCCACCTCTGGCACACTCCCGTTTATTCAGCCTGCAGTTGGAGGTACTGTTTGTTAGCATTAACTTATTTCATTTATTTTTTTTTTGGCAGCAGTGTTGGCATAAGCAGTGTGTCCCCCGCTGCTGGTGCTAGTGCAGCTGTGTGGGGCTGGGGAGGTGGCAGTGGTGATAGGGGTGACAGGGACAGCATAAGCCAAAGCTGCTGATGGAGCTGCTGCACATATGAGCATTTGCAGTTGTGATTCTCATCCCTTGGTACCAGCATCTATGCTTCAGCTTTCCAGTTGCTCCCCAGATGCTTGTGCCACAGTTTTACATGAGTCTTCTGCAGTCTGAATAACTTGTTTTCTTTCTGTAATTCCTTCTTAAATTTCAGGGGATTAAGGAATTTATGATTCAGCTGAACTCCCATAGTGCTGCACATCCTCCTTCTGCACTTGGACATTTCTTCATGCCTTTGATGTTATTTCCCGAGGAGCTGCCTGCCCCCTCTGAGTTCCACTTTCTCCTTGGCTGACCTGCCCTGGGGTCTCTCCTGTCAAATTTATGTCTGCTGCAACCTACCCCCAGTGACTTGATTGTCCCAGCTCCTCCTGTCCTGAGAATTGTTTTCTCTCTCGTCTCCCCATCCCTGATGCCTACCTTCATCTCTCCATGAAGAAAGGGATCAAGAAAGCAGTGCTGGGCCCTGTATACTCAGTACAGGAGTGAGGAGCACTTCCCAAGGCTTCCATGGAGGCTCAGGCTCACAACAGGCACCCCTGGGTCAAAGTAGGGCAGTACACAGGTACGTCTAGGTAGAGTCACGCTGGAAGCCAGGGGAGACGGGGAGAGCAGAGTGGAGGGCCCTGGAAGGGAAAGGGGGTCTCTCTGAAACAGCAGCCAGGGGAATATGTGGATATAAAAGATTTGAGAAGCAAGGTTGCCCAGAGGCTGCCTCATGCACCCAGGTGCCTCAAATGCTTCCAGCCTCTGGGGCTCCACAGAGCTGTTTTGGGAACAGGAACTGCCCTGAGTGCATGACCTCCAGAAAAATCACTTCTGCCACTGAGCTTCAGCTGAAAAGGCTGCAGGGTGCCCCAGGAGACCTCAGCACACGGCCCTGGGAAGAGCTGTCAGACAGCAACACTGTGCCTCTGTTTCCACTCTATGCTGCAGCACTGCTGCTAGGTGCCCTGCCACATTTTGTCATGCGTGTCCCACATGTAGGAAGGTGCAGGGGGTTTGTCTGTCCTGTCCTGCTGCAAGGATGTGCAGGCAAACACAAAGTGGGGTCTGGCTTGTGAGTGTCCTGATCTTCAGCAGAGGCTCAGCTGCCAAAGCCCCTGGAGGTAAGGAGTGTGTTTGGGACTTTCGTTCTCTATCCCAGCAGAGGGCTGGGATTGTATTTAATGGCTGGCATGGCTGGAAGGATGCAAGGAAAAGCAGACATTCTGGGAAATCACATCTCCTCAAGCTTTTGGAAATGCTCAGGGCTGCCAGGCATGACACAAGCTTTTATTTCTGCATGCTTTAATGACTGTGTCAAAGCAGGGCTGTAGCTGCTGTAACTGTAACAAACAGCTATAGTTGCTGCAGCTGTAACAAAGCCAGAGCATGCCCTGAATCATTTGTTGGAAAAGCTGTGTCTTTCAAGAAGAGCAGCTCCCCTCTCCCTGGGGAAATGACAGAGCACTGCCCCAAGGGAACAGCATTCTAGGCTCATTTAGACACCATCTGATTTCCATTTTCATGAATACAAAGATGCTTATGTTAGCCTGAAGTGTTTTGCACAATGATGAGCTCATATAACTTCTGCATTGATGAAATTCCCCTTTTGCGTCAGATAGGATGCAGCTGGGTACCTCTCTGATGGCTGTCAGTGTGGGCTGGAGCTCCTGGAGCTGTTGGGCTCTGCCAGTGTAGGCAAGACAGCACAGCCACACCAATGAGGTGTCCTCCAGCCTGGGCTGATGCCTCCAGCATCTCCCCCAGGGCTGTGCTGGGAGCCAGTGTTAGTGGTGCTGGGGACAGCCGCCTGTCCTCTAGCAGCTACTAGTTTTGGAAAGATGGCTGTTGGCCAGAAGGATCTCCACTGAAGTCCTCCACATCTGAAAACACATGCAGGATAGAATTGCCCCAGTAATGGATGTGTCGTCAATGAAAAGGTCCAGCAAATGGGTCTAGACAGTGTGGCTGATGTACAGAGGTAAAGAAGAAGATAAAGGACAATTTGATAGCAAGCTACAGGAAGGGTGGTTACAAGGGAGACAGAGTCAAGGTGTTCTCATTAGCAGGAGGTGATATACCAAGAGGAAATGGGTACAGGCTGTGGTTTGAAAAGTTCAGGTTCAAGATCAGGGAAATAATTCTTCCCTAGGAGGTGATGCAGTCCAGAGGGATAGTGGACTCTCGACTTAAAGGTTTTTTGAGACTCTGTTAGGCAAAACCGAGGGATGACCTGAGCTAGTGCTGGCAGTGTCCCTGATTTGGTCAGGAGGTTGGACTGAAGGTTCCCAGAGTCCCCTTTGAGCAGAGCTGTCATCCTGTCAGCCCTGTGGCCAGACCAGGCTTATTTACAGCTTGTCTGAGTGCTCATTTTTAATGAACCATCGCTTCTCAGCCACCTGAAAAGAAAGAGGAGTTGAAAGCTTTGTGGACTTTGCCTGAAGAGTTTGGTCCAAAGCATGGTATAACAAGGAGATTGATGGAGTGAAGACCAGGAGTGAAGAGCACTCTTATCTGTCTGTCATTTTTGAACATTGACCTAGTGTACTAAGAGAAAGGGTAAACAAAGAGAAGGAAAGCATAATTGAGAGCAGACTAGAGGGGTTTGCATCTCCTCAAAGTCAGCAGTCTGTTTTCTTCACCACACACCATGCTGGGATGGGACCAGATGGGACAAAGTTCCTGCCAGGGATCAGATAAGAGCAGAGTGGAAGGACAGGAATTTCCTTGTGCCACTGGATGGTCCTTCCCAGTCTGTAGCCTGTTGGCATTGAGGACCTACGTTTTTGTATTGCTTCCCGGGAAGCAAGGCCTCCCAAGAGCCTGTGGGAACAGTGGAATTTCCCACAAGGCCCTGCTTTCCCAAGGCATTGACCCAAGAAGTGATTTTTGCTCAAGATGTTTGTTCTTGTTGATGTGACTGGAGCATAAACACATGTCCTAGTTGCATGCAGAGACATGAGGCAGACCCCCATGCTTCCATGAAACCAGAACTCCACAGGGAAAGAATTTGGGAGTTTTTGGTGAGCTAAAATTGATTTAAATTTATAAGTGATGTCCCTCTTGTAAAGACATTTTCTACAGCTAACATAGTTCCATCTTTGTTTTGGGTTTTTTTGTTTTTTTTGTTTTGCTGGGTGACAAAAAGAAAGCACACAGGAGCTGTTTTGGGGGGAGCACTATGAGAAGACTGATTTACCAATCTGACTTCCCATACTGCCTTTGGGATCAAAAATGAGTGTGAATGAGGTTTGGCAGAGTCTGAGGTTGGCCTTTCACAGAGATACTCACTGCTTCTCCTGAACCTCTGGGCACCACATCAAAATTATTCAAATGAAAACAAAATTCAGAGGGTTTGGAGCCAAATGTCACAATCCACAAGCCTCAAATGACATGGGTCAAGCCAAAAATCTCTCCAGCTCAGTGTCCTCTCCATGGCAGTGGCCTGAGTAGATGCCTGGGGAAAACAGAAGGGACGGGAGAAGTATGATCCGCCCCCATATATTGTCCCAGGCACTAACAGTTTGCAGCTTACACATTCCCTGAGCCAGGGCAGTGCCTGTATTTAAAAGCCTGCAGTGCTGTTTTGTCACAGTTGCTTCCTCTCCACCCCCCACTGTCTGCTTTCTGCCTGCAGCTTAGCTTTTAGCAGCCACAGCATCCTGCAGCAGGAGCTGCTGCAGTCTAATTACACCTGTGTGAAAAAACCTTCAGTTTTCTGGGTTTGGGTTGTGGTTTTACCACCTTCATCTGATTCCTCTTGTGTAGGAAGAAGCAATTTTCCTCTTTCCACCCTCTTTAGTCCTCCAATATTCTGCAGACCCTCATTCTCAGTTGTCCTGTTTCCACCTGAAGAGTCCTGTCCTGCTCAGCCAGAAGCTCTGCCATGTCTCTGCTAACCCCGTGCCTTTCCTGAACCTTCTGCTCCTCTGCTAGCACCTCTTTAAGATGAAGGACCCCAGACTGTGCCCAGAACCTTGAGCTGGGGCTGTCATGAGTTTTTGTCATGGCATGATTTCTCACTCCTCATCTGTTCATTTTTTTCCTTCTTGTTAACTCCTCACTTTGAATTCGAGATTTCTTCTCCCTTCCTCACATTAGGTAACGTTTCCACAGAGCTATCTGCCCAGGGTCTCATTTGGCTCCCCTGTTTTGAATGTAAAACAATGATTTTGCATCCTTTTGCATATCTCTCCTCTGCTACTTGAACACCTGCTTGCTCAGTATCATAAGGTCACCTTTACTGTCATGAGTCATTTGGCATCATCTGCAAAAGCTGTCACTTGCCTGTCCACCCCTGCCCAGGGTCCTGTGGAGAGCCCTGCACAACCCTGATGGAAGGACACCCTGCTAGTATGAAAATAACTCCTTATTTCCCATCTTTACTCTGTTACCCATGACTGTGAGAGCTTCTCTCTCATTCTATTGCTTCACAGCTTCTCTCACAGCCTTTGACAACACCTTATCAAATGTCTTTTGGAAATCTCAGGGGGCTACAGCAACTGCATCTCCTCTGTGCCTCCTTGCTCACCCCTCCCAGGACACCAGTTGGTTTGTGAGGTGCCAATTCTCCTTGCTGAGCTGGGCTTGTGTAAGGGATTCCCTTGTGCATCGCCATGAGAAAGGTGAGAAAGGCACCTGCCTTTCCAGTGCCACCCAGAGGGAGGGGCCAGGCTCTGTGGGTGTCTTCCAGGTTATTTGGGAACATCCAAGGGCTGCCCGTGACACAAGGTCCATGCCTGCTGCATACCAGAAGACTCCATAGGTCTTCTGGCTGGAGGCAGCCTGCCCATTCCTGCCCCGGTGAGGAGCCCTTCCTGGGCATGGAGCCACAGTGCAGAATGGGTTCATCTGCCTTGTTCTTCTGCAAGGCTCACCCAACAGTTTTGTGTCTGCTTGATACAAATCCACTTGAATCTGCTGCAAAAAGAGACAGATCTGCGAGATTTCCTAAGGCTTTTACATATGTCTGCCCAAGCATATCACATACCTGTCCTTTCTCCATCCCCATGTTATGTTTGAGCTTTCTATCTCAGGGTGCAGGAAACCTCCTTGTCGTCCCCAAGGTTTTTCAGTTTTGTTTCATAAGAACCACAGATGGGGACACGCTGGTGAGGCTGCTGCCTTGCCTTACACCAGGGATGTCCTAGCTGCAGTCTGGAGGGACATCCTGTTGGGAGAGGCCATTACACCCATGACAATGGCTTTCCTGCTTCCTTTTTATAACCCTGGATGTTGTTCACTTGGTTTCAAGCAAACAGGGCTTGAAGCTAAAGCTGGAATTATGGAGACGGGGTCACAGCTGTAGATTCCGGTGGGAGAAGCTTTCTTTTAAGTTGGAAAATCAATATGAGGGACACGTGGGAGACAGGAAGGGTGTCTGCAGAAAAGACACATAGATGGCAACCAAGTAGAACACTTGGATGCTTTTCTGCAGTTAATTAATGGTAAAAACAGTCAGTTGAGATGGGGAAATGACCCAGTTGTGAGTGGGAAGGAGTGCACATGTTTGGGGACACCGCTCATGTGACAGTCATCCTCTCCTGCGGTGCCCCATATGGGGCTTGACCTCTGATTGCTGCTGGCTTACAGCAGTGCAAGCCCATGGGTTCAAGGGAGGCCCTCCAGAGAAAGATGCAGGCAACTTTGCATCCAGGAAAGTGATTTAAATGCTCAGATTTGCTCTTTGGGAGGCCTCAGGCATGCAGTAAGGGGGGGTGTGGGGAAAGAGCAGAAGGAAAATGTTATAACTAGGTCCTTCTGCAAGTGGTGGGCTGTGGCTGACCATGCTGGAGAAGGAACTGCTATTTGAGGTTGACTCTCCATTTCGCACACAGACTCCGTTGTGCATCTGGCTACAGATGCCAGTAGAGGTGCTGGAAGAACAGGAGATGAACAGCAGTGGTGGCAGACTTCACCTGAGGGAAGTCCTCAAATGACTATAGAATCATAGAATATTTAGGGTTGGAAAGGACCTTAAGATCACCAAGTTCCAACCCCCCTGCCATGGGCAGGGACACCTTACACTAAACTGTTTCACCCAAGGCCTTGTCCAACTGCCAGGGATGGAGCATTCACAACCTCCCTGGGCAACCTATTCCAGTGCCTCACCACCCTAACAGGAAAGAATTTCCTTCTTATATCCAATCTAAACTTCCCCTGCTTAAGTTTCAACCCGTTACCCCTTGTCCTGTCACTACAGTCTCTAATGAAGAGTCCCTCTCCAGCATCCCTATAGCCCCCCTTCTGATACTGGAAGGCTGCTATGAGGTCTCCACGCAGCCTTCTCTTCTCCAGGCTGAACAGCCCCAACTTTCTCAGCCTGTCTTCATACAGGAGGTGCTCCAGTCCCCTGAGCATCCTTGTGGTCCTCCTCTGGACTTGTTCCAACAGTTCCATGTCCTTTTTATGTTGAGGACACCAGAACTGCACACAATGCTCCAGGTGAGGTCTCACAAGAGCAGAGTAGAGGGGCAGGATCACCTCCTTCAACCTGCTGGTCATGCTCCTTTTGATGCAGCCCAGGATACGGTTGGCTTTCTGGGCTGTGAGCGCACACTGAAGCCGGCTCATGTTCATTTTCTCATCAACCAACACCCCCAAGTCCTTCTCTGCAGGGCTGCTCTGAATCTCTTCTCTGCCCAACCTGTAGCTGTGCCTGGGATTGCTCTGACCCAGGTGTAGGACCTTGCACTTGGCTTGGTTAAAATTCATAAGGTTGGCATCAGCCCACCTCACGAGTGTGTCAAGGTCCCTCTGGATGGCATTCCTTCCCTCCAGCGTATCAACCGTACCACACAGCTTGGTGTCATTGGCAAACTTGCTGAGGGTGCACTCAATCCCACTGTCCATGTCAGTGACAAAGATATTGAACAAGACCGGTCCCAACACCGATCCCTGAGGGACACCACTCGTTACTGGTCTCCAGCCGGACATTGAGCCATTGACCACAACTCTTTGTGTGCGGCCATCCAGCCAGTTCTTTATCCACCGAGTGGTCCATCCATCAAATCGATGTCTCTCCAATTTAGAGACAAGGATGTCATGTTGGACAGTGTCAAATGCTTTGCACAAGTCCAGGTAGATGACATCAACAGCTCTACCCCTGTCCATCAGTTCTGTAGCCCCATCATAGAAGGCCACCAAATTGGTCAGGCAGGATTTCCCCTTAGTGAAGCCATGCTGGCTGTCACCAAGCACCTTGTTGTTTTTCATGTGCCTTAGCATGCCTTCCAGGAGAATGTGCTCCAAGATTTTGCCAGGCACAGAGGTGAGACTGACTGCTCTGTAATTCCCCGGGTCATCCATTTTCCCCTTCTTGAAAATGGGGGTTATATTTCCCTTTTTCCAGTCATCAGGAACTTCACCTGACTGCCATGGTTTTTCAAATATGATGGCCAGTGGCTTAGCAACTTCATTCACCAGCTCCTTCAGGACCCGCAGATGGATCTCATCAGGTCCCATGGACTTGTGCACGTTCAGATTTTTAAGATGGTCTCAAACCAGTTCCTCTCCTACAGTGGGCTCAAGGTCTTCATTCTCACAGTCCCTGTGTCTGCCTTCCAAGACTTGGGTGGTTTGGTCAGAGTCTTTGACAGTGAAGACTGAGGCAAAGAAGTCATTCAGAACCTCAGCCTTCTCCAAATCCTGTGTAGCCAGTTCTCCTGAGAGCTTCCTGAGGGGGCCTACATTCTCCCTACTCTGTTTTTTATTTGCTACATACCTGTAGAATCCCTTCCTGTTATCTTTAATACCTCTAGCTAAGTTTAATTCTAACTGGGCCTTAGCTTTCCTAACCTGGTCCCTAGCTTCTCGGACAACATCCCTGTACTCTTCCCATGCCACCTGTCCTTGCTTCCACTTATTATAAGCCTCTTTCTGCATCTGAATTTTCCTCAGGAGCTCCTTATCCATCCAAGGAGGTCTCCTGGCCCTCCTGCTGCACTTCCTTCTAGTTGGGATGCAACACTCCTGAGCTTGTAGGAGGTGATCCTTGAATATCAACCAACAGTCTTGGGCCCCCCTGCCCTCTAGGGCTGTATCCAATGGAACATTACTAAGCAGATTCCTGAAGAGGCCAAAGTCTGCTCTTTTGAAGTCCAGAGCAGTGAGCTTGCTGCACTATGGTCCAGTACAACTGAAACCATCCATGTAGCAGGGATTAAACTGGTTTACACTATCCATGAGGTGTCCATTCCTCATGCACACTGCTATGCTCGCCCCCACAAGTAACAGCTAAAGAAAACAGTGAACCACCACTGCAATCAAACCCCAGCCATTAGTGGTGGCCAGGGAAGGAATGAAGACCCAAGCATGCCTGCAAGTGATGCCCTCTGCCACATCCAGCCCCCAGCAGCATGCAATGCAGGGACCTCCTGAGCCACAAGCCTGCATCTTGTTGATGGTGTCTTTTTCATTGCAGAGTCCAAAGTATTGCACAATAGATGCCAGAAGGAAGGATGACTGGAAGACTCTTCTCCATTTCCAAACTCACTGCCTTAGCCTAATTGAAAATCTATGCTGCTTTGGTGGCTGAAGAGTGCACAGGGACGTTTGGGCTCAACTCTGTATCCTACTGCAAGCTCATGACGAATGTCCAAGGGCTGGTAATGCCTGTGTTTCATCTCCTAGTCTGTAAAATGGAGCACTGCTCTTTTCCCTGGTGCACACCGAGTAATACTTGGCACTGTGATCCTGGGCACAGTGGGCCATCTAAATAGATGGTTGTTCCAAGGAGGAACAAGGCCACATACCTCTTCCCTCAGAAAAACATTAGTGTGGTTCAAGTCAGCCAGAGCATAGTGTGATTTCTTCAGAGCTATTGCTATGCATCTGGTCTGAAAAGATGTAGACCACTTCTTGAAGAATGTTCTGGCTTGGCTTGATTCTGTTTACATTGCGAACTGAAGCATGTTTCAGTGGTTGCAGGCAAGTCCTTTCCACTGGAGATGCAAAGCAGGCAGCATGCTGTAGCAAAGGCTGTTAAACCCAGCTTATCTGTATACTTAACCCTATGCAGAAAAAATGAATTAAAAACATTAAAATGGTTAAAACTTAATATATATAATATTAATATAATATATATAATATATAATATAGGTGTAGCAATATGGATTATAGTATTCAGCTTATAGGATTTTGACTGAACTATGCAGGCTGTTTGGGTTTGACTTCTCTCAGCTATTGGTAATGAGACTTGAGATTGCTTAAAGTTCTCTTGCCAGTGCTTTCCTGTAATGAAGGATAAATTAAAGCAAACAAACTCAAAGTGAAACAAAATAGAACTGTGTGGAGGAAAGCCAATAAAAATAATGCCTGATGTCCTCATTTGTTGCTTGATGTGGGCTGACCTGGTGGATGCACAGTTTGGCTGTGTCAGCTGGACCAGGGCATGGTGAAATCTGTGTGTACTGCTCTGCTTGACATGCTTGACAGCTCCAATTGTATGTGAAAAATGGGTTTGGCTAGGCACGAAGCCAGCTGCACACACAGCAGCCTCTTCCCTAAAGAGTGTGTTGAACAGGAGAGAAAAGTGAGAGAGCAGAGACCAGAGGAAACATGAGACTAAGGACCCGTAGTGCATTCCAGGCTGATGAAATCGCCATCTGTCTTGCTTCTGTGCAGGGTAAACACAGCACCCATGGTCTGTGGTTGAGGCTGGAGGGAGGCTGAGGACAGCACTTGCCCAGCTGTGGGTCTGGTGGATGCTCAGCCACTGCAGGGTCCCTGCACACCTCTGTGCTCTATTTGCCCATAACAATCTCTCTAGGTAGCTCTTGGGAGGAGCAGTTTTCAGCTGAAGGTGCAATTGCTACCTGGGCTAAGGTCGCAGAGGTTTCCTCCTCTTCCCAGCTGAGCAGCCACATCAGGGACTTCGCACACTGCTGATGAATTTCCAGTCTCCTCCATGTGTTATGTGAGAAAGACCAATCTGCTGTCCAGAGCTATCAAGTTCCCTCTGGGACTGACACTGTGTGCCCCTGACACCTGCCTTTAGGAGACATCTTGGTGTGCACTTCCTGAAGCGAGCCCTCAGACTTCATCCCAGGCCCTGGCAGGATGCACCCTGAGCTCCCCACAGCCAGATTCCCAAGCTGCACAACCCCCTAGGTTTCCTTTCTCTCCCACCTTAGGCAGGTTATTGTCAGAGATAAGTGAGATAACAGCGTCCATCAGGGCTTAGTGAGGTTCAGGTGGCTGATCACCACTCCATCAGCTCATGCTGCACATGCTGGTGGCCAGCAGAACTGCTGGAGCAGGACCAATGCCCACTGGGAGTGGGACCCCAGCAGACACAGCTCAGAATATTCTGGCTTGCTGTAAATCAGAGGCACTTCTGTCCCATGGTTCCAGCATTGCACAATGCATGTGAACACTCTCTTATTCTGCGGTCATCTCCCCCTTCTTCCTGCTCCCCCCTCAACTGATCTGTATGATGTGCAGCATTTAGACATTTTGGTCTGGCTACAAGAGATCATAAGTGATACTTGGTGACCTTCATTACTAGCGTTACTTGAATTCAGCTGGATGAAGGACAGAAAAGGAGAGCAGATGCATGCTGAGCAACAAACTCCTCTGCTGTAAAGAAAATGCCTTCATCTGGGCTGATGACAGCTAAAATTGGGGCTAGGAAAAAGCTTTGGACAAGCAACCCAAAAGGAGCCTCTGTTTTCTGGATGCTGTGGCTGAAGGCAGAGCTAAGTTTAGGACAGGATGTTGTTTGTGGGACTGGTCACCCACAGACTGGTGAAGCTGTACCTGCAGGGCTGTAGTTCCTGCAGCTTAAAGGAGGAGAGGACAAGGTAAGGTTCTTCCTGCTGCATAGTTAAGTTTTGGCTCTGCTTGAAACTTCACACAGACTGGCTTCTGTGTGCAACAAAGCTGTGGCTGACAGCACGGAAGCTTTGCAGGTTGACAGAGAAATCCTGACTAGAAAACAAAACCTCTGCCTCAGGTTGTGGAAATACCACACCATTTCTTTGCATAGTTGGTACTGTATAGCAGGAGGGAAATAATACGTTCTCCACTTGTTTTTCTCCGAGGGAAGTGAAACTGCTTTAAAAACTCTTAACCACGCAGAAAAACATATGAGTCAGATGGTCTGAACCTTGACAGCATACCATCTATCACTGGCAGTGCTCGTGTTACCTCTGGGAACGGTTGTTCTGCCTACAGATCAATGGAAAATGAGTACTTGCTTCTAGCTAGTTGCATCACTGCCAAATATAGAGCCACATGTCTTAAGCTGGTCATCATCTGACCTTTAAGACTGTGTCTCTCTGGCTTTCAGTCGCAGCTGTGACATCCCTCCCTTGGCTCTGCTTGTGTCCACACATTTGCCCCCAGTGTACCAGAGAGTCACCAGGCCCTTGCATATCATGCCTGTGGTTAGGGAGCATTTGGGGGAGCTGTGGCACTGCCTTATGGTGCCTCACCCCCAGATTATGCTTTTGCTGTGTCTTTGGACACAGGCCTGTTGGGATAACCCATTGCTACCCAGTCATATCAAGCTGCAGTCACCCAAGCCGGGTTAAAAGAGCACAGGCACAGCCAGGTATCCATGATTTGTTCTTCCACCTGAGGACACCATTGCACATGCTCATGAGAGATGTAAATGAAGACATGAAAGACATACAAGCATCACCACTTGCACTAGTGCTTCACCAGAAAGGCTCCCTGCCTCCTCCTGCTCCTGCACTATGGCTTGTCCACATTAAGGAGCCTTTGACAAAGGCAGTATTTAAAGAGCTTTGTTCAGAGACCAGCACTGGGTCCCATTTCCCGGTGCTGGTGCTAGGTCACCCTCCCTTTCCACAGCACAACCATCCTCTTCTGACACTGGTGCCCAGGCAGGTATCATAGAATAGTTAGGGTTGGAAAGGACCTTAAGATCACCTTCCTCCTGGGAGCTCTTCCTGTTCCCTCCCTATCCAGCAGATAGACAACCACTTGATTACATCAATGGTCGTTTCCCATCCTTACATACCTAGGCAGGGGTTTGCCTCCTGCAGTAGTTGTGTGATAATGGCTCTTTGCTGCTGGGAATGGTAACACTGACCCCAGCTTCTGGTTAACTTCTCAGCCTGTCCTACAGGGGAGCACATCCTTCACCAGCCCTCACAGACTGCCCTAATGACACACAGGTGAAACACATGCAGCTCTCCACTGGCTCCCAAGATCAGTCACATCAGCCTCTGGGGGCTGATGCCCACCTTCATTATTTTTTGGGCGTACTGTGCATGTATTTGTCTTTGTCTACCAAAAGTTTCAGAGTTCAGAGAATTCAGAATTCAGCACTCCCAATTTGTTGGTCCTGAATACTGGAAGTAGAGGTAAGATTGAAGTTCATAGCATGTTTTCTGGTTATTAAATTATTTTTTATATCATGTGAGAATTGCATGACCAAAACACTGAGGTTCTTGATGGCTCAAAACCCTGGAGAAGACAGAGAAGTCCTCTGCACATGATTTGTATTTCTTTCATAATATGTCAAAGCTCATATGACACCATGAACTTGTATGGCCTGGATTTTCTTGTGTTTTCCTTGAGGAGAAAGTTACCAGAAGGAATATTGACCAAAACCCAGACTGGGACTTGTCTAAGTACACGCTGTGGCAGAGATTGAGAAGTGGAAGGGGGTTTCACACGTTGGCACAACCAGCTATCAGGTCCCAGACTTCACAGTTTAAGTTTGCAAACAAAATGCCCTGGAGAAATATACTGAGTTTCCAGAAAACTGTTCCTTGAAGGGCTGAAACTGGGGAAAAGGCTGGATAGAGAGTGTATGTAAGAAAACCAGTTGTTATGGTGGAGTCATCTGTGTGGGGGCAGTGTGTGCATGTGTGATGCAGGAGTCTTAGGCTAAGAAATCATATGAGCATCCATTATAAACAACTCCAGGTATCAGCTCTTAAAACCCTGTAGATTTTATTGCCCCCATTTCTGTCTTGAAAGAAACCCTATGAAGATTTTTTTCTGTGTATAGGGAGAAGTAAAGAGATTGCAGAAATCTGCTCTGTGTTGCTTCTCTTAATGATAATTTGCACCTTAAGTATTGCTCATGTACTGCTGAAAGCAGAGTTCTGTTTTTCAAGTCAAATTGTATTGAAATGTATAAAAATGGGCAATTAGTATAATTTTGAACAATAAACTGAAGCTTGTGATATAGAGTTGCTCATAACAAGCAGTAGAACCTTACACCAGAAAGAACTTCATACGTGAATAGAAATTGTGTTATTTTACACAGAAGTAGGTTTTGTACAGGAATAGTGTTACAAGGAGAGATTTACTTTTGCCGCTTGCCAAGAGGGGACATGGAGGGTGAGGTTTTGAGGTAGGTGGAAGAAAGGTGGAACCTTTTCTTTCTTAACTGTGGTTTCCAGCCAAGAAAAGTTAGCTTAAGAGGTTGTTCTGGACGATGGATGAATATGGTCTTTCTTCAAAAGCTGCTATTGATTTCATGCTGTATGTGCTGATCTGACAAAATGTTCCCCAAGTAAATGCAATCTGAGCTCCTTGAGAGAGGCTTCGTAGAGAAATCAAATCAAACAAAAATGGGAGCTTGGGCAGTTTATGCATTCCACAGTAATACTTTGGTCTTTGTGATATATTAATGGATCAGAAGGGGATGCTGAGCTGGACAGTTAAGCAAAGACCAACAGAAGACTTTTGAGCACAGCCAGAGGCATAACAGGTACTTGAGGGCTGGCCTCTCACCTCAGTCTCTACTTCTGCATTCTTGTTTCTCTAGGGCACCTCCTATGCGTCTCTTACTGGTACCCAGCAAAGGTTGTCTGGGTTACTGCTCCTCCTACCTGGTGTGCTTCCTCCAGGAGCGGGTCTAGCCCACCCAGCATGGGTTAAGAGTTACCCTGGCTCAGTGTCCCCCCCTTTTTTGGTGACTCTTATGGGTCTCTTTGCCCTGTGAGTCACAGGGCCAGTCTGTGGATCCTACCTGCCTCTCTGAAGCTACCCCATGCCCTGGGGACCCTTGCAGGTGGAATTGGATGCTCCTTCCTGAGGGGAGGAGCACAAGGCTGCACAGAGATGTTTCCTGCAAACCACCCATGTCAGGCAGGACAGCAATGACACCCCTGAATGAACTGTGGCCTCTACAGGTGCCATTCCCTTCACACCTGCTTGCTGACCCGGGGACCTTAAGGCCAGTGTGGTCCAGGAGTGTCTGCGCAGCCAGGTGGCTGCCAGGATCCTGATGGGTCAAATGCATCTCTTGGGGCATTGAAAATACCTCTGTCACTCCCTACATGTTAAACGGAGAGAGGGAGTAGCTTCAACCAACCTTTCTGGGTCTGCATAGTCCAGTGCAGACTGTGAAGGGGCTGTGTCACAATGGGTAAAGCTGGGATTGGGACCTTGACAAAGACAAGGGGTCTGCTGTGCAGAAGCATGAAGATGACAATCCCACAGCTCAGATGTCTATCACCACTTCCTGTAGCCATGGAGTAGGGTAGAGGGAACTGCAATGAAACCAAAGAGCAGAAACAGTCATCTGTTAACTAGGAGACATAGCACTGTTTACTTTATCCTGATATTTTCTCTAATCTGTACCCTTGGTTTAGCTCTCAGGCTGCACTGCTCTTGCCTGTGGGACTTAGAGTTTGGCCTCTAGCCCTTGGGATATGACTCCAGTGTTTGGGATAAGGCTCAAAAGCTCTTGAAGACTCCAGGACCAATATTGTTCTATCCGAGAGTTTATTATAATCTCCTCCCTTTCAGAGCCGATCTCTTCCCATCACAGCCATTCCAACATTAATGAGTACTTCTGAGAGCTCAGCTTTTCTGCTAAATGATAAGTTATCCTCTTTTATTAGTCTGTTAGGAACGTTGTTACAGCTCAAGTGCTCTGTTCTATTTGGATGAAAACCACTTAGATAAATAGCAATGAATTTCCTGTCCTCAAATGATGGTCCTTCTGGGTGCTGGTACATGATATGCTCTGGTCTGTCCCATCCACTGAATAAAGGGTGGGACGGTTAGGAGAAGGTAGCTCAAGGGCACTACTGGTAGTGTTGGGAGGCATCACGAGGCTTGTGGAGAAGGTGAAAGAAGCAACTGAAAACATCTGAGGGAGAAGGATCAAGATGAAAAATGTGTTTGTAGGAAAGCCTCCAAACTGATCAGTTCAAAAGGATTTTGTTTTTAACTTGATTTCTAGAGTAGAAAGCCCTGGGTAGCAATGTAAAATGGTGTCCAGCAGGTGTGAACATTCACTTCACAGTCACTTAAAACCTTCATATTGCTTTAAAAGACACAATTAACCTTCCTCCAGTGCACCTGAACAGCCCAATGTGTACATCTGCTCCATCACATCTCTGGATTTCCCCTCAGGAGGTGAGGCTGCTGAACTGATGAGTACTTCTCAAAATCCCCTGACATTAGCTGCTATCTCTGTTACTGTGGCTACAGAAGAGCTATTTTGTATTTCCAGGATATCAGTGTGGATGAGTGGCTGCAGCCTCTTTTAAGTCATTCAGGAAGGCAGTAATTATTCTTACGGGTTTCAATCTATAGTATGGCAAGGCAAAGCATGATTTTGCCCATGTGACAGCCAAGCTTATCGGCCTCTAGCTTGTGCCCGAAATATCCTCTCTTTCCAACACTCAGTGATACTGACTCCTGCCCATTTGGTCCCCAGTCCCAGCTTTTGGCCCAAGATGTGCAAAGCAAAGGAACTGATGGGGCAGCACGTGAAACTGGGCTGAGAGGTGCAGGATCTGCAGCCTGTGTGCCCTAATTACCCTAGGGGACGGGGCTTTGCCATTCCTACTCACTGCAAGTGTACCTTTCCTTTGGGAATGCTCCACGCATTGCTCTCATGGTCTCTTCTCACTGGATTGGAGTTTCCAGGTTTTCTCCTATTAAAGTTCATAGCAGCTAAACTAAACACAAGATCTGCAAATGGAGGTCGGCACGTTGCTCTCACACTCTTTGCACATACTCCTCCTGCTTTACGTTAACTAGTAGATGAGGGGCTGTGTCACCTGTCTCATGTGCATGTCACTGTGTATGTCAGTGAAGCCAGGACTATCCACCCAGAGGTGTGGGCTGAATTTGGAAAGCCCCAGTTGCCAAAGCGCTTTGGTCTAGTATGTCTTCCTTACCATCAGCACATCAGTAAATCCTGTGGCCTTTAGTCAGTGCTGCAATCTCTCAGAGGATCCTGGTGAGAAAATCCTGCCTCAAATAGGAGGAATTGCAGGCGCTCTGGTTTCTTAATGCTTCTTTTCTGGGTCTGCAGACCCCAGAGCTTCTCAGCAGGCTCTATCAGAAGGTTTCTGCTGTTTAAAATCATGCTCACACCTCAGAGGAGCCCAGGAACTATCTGGCTGGTTTTGGCTTTCCCTGCAGCAAGGGCAGAGGTTCCCCAGGTGTCTCTGGGGACTTTGTGTGCAGCAGATGGCTCCCTCAGGAGCTGAGGAGGCGAGTAAAGCCTCAATCCACTCTCTGATACACTGTGGTCTGTGTCCCTGCATCTTTTGCACTGTAAACTGCAAGTATTCTGCCAAGTGATGGCAGTGCCTGGTGGGATGGGTGGGTATGAAGCCAGGAGTATGTGTGCATGCATGCAAGAGCTAGGTTTGTGTCCAGTACAGTGGCTGTTGCAGGCTGATGTCCTGCTGGCACTGATGGCAGGCAAGAGGAAGAGCTGGAAACGCCACAGCAACTGTGGCCAGCTTGGTTAGTTGTTTATAAAGCTGAATTTATTTTTTCATCTTGCCTACCTTCTCTGCTTCTGGGGAGAGGCAGACATCAGCATCAGCAGAGGTAAAGAACATCCAGACACAGTGAGCTCACGAAATTGGATATAGTAAGTTTATAGGAGTGCTATTTATCAGTATTAATCTAACACTGTGCCATGGTTTAACCACGGCTGGCAAGTAAGTACCTTGCAGCTTCTTGCTCACTCTTCCCATGCCATGGGATGCGGGAGAATCAGAAAAAAGTAAACCCCATGGTTTGAGATAAGAACAGTTTAATAATTGAAATAAAGTACAATATAATAATGACAACAATAATAATAGGAGGAAAAACAGAGAGAGAGATAAAACCCAATAAACACAAGTGGTGCACAGTACAGCTGCTCACCTTCCACTGACCCGAGCAGCGATCGGTGGCTCCTGGCCAACCCCCTCAGTTTATATAGTGGGCATGACGTGCTGTGGTATGGAATACCCCTTTGGCTAGCTTAGGTCAGGTATCCTGTCTCTGCTTCCTCCCAGCTTCCCATGCCCCTCCTCACTGGCAAAGCATGGGAAAATGAAAAGTCCTTGACTTAGGGTAAGCACTACCTAGCAACAACTGGAATATCAGTGTCTTATCAGCATTGTTCTCATCCTGAATCCAAAGCACAGCTCTGCACAAGAGACTAAGATTAATTCTACCTCAGCTGAAACCATGACACACTGTTATTAGAAGAGAGTTGTGCAAACTTTTGAAAGTACCTGTCTATGTGTAATATGTCAAATATAAATAAATGCTTTTGTAAATGTCGAGTCACACAAATAAGTCAGTTTCCTGGGCTCGTTAGAGCTGAAAGCTGGGGTTTATAGCAGGATGAAGAGAGTCACACAATGCAGTTCCATATGGCTTATGAAATTTGTATGAAAACCACTTTCTCCTACCCGTCCTAATTACGATATATAAATAGATACACTATTTTCCTTAGAGCACTTACATAGCTGGAATCTTTTTTATTTAAGGACCAGTGCAATCACTTGTATGATGCATTTCTGTAGGCCTTTAACAGATCAAACCATGATTATTTATAGCAATAAAATGACCTTTCACTAATTGGGAAAGAAAATGTTTCACAACAGGTGACAGTTTCATGAGTGCTCAGTACTGTCTGAATTCAGTTTGGCAATTGCCTTCAACTTGTAGCTGGGATAAGTGTTTAAATGGTGTGCATAAGTTTTTAAATTATGTGTACGTATGAGTTTTGTGTGAACCTAAGTATGCTAATGGGGGGAGATGGTGTCTGTGGTACCCATGGCCAGGCAGCAGGCTGAAAGCAAAGCACTGTTTTTTACCCAGAGTACAGTTTTGCCACATAACCTGTCAGCAGAGGACTCCTTCTCCTGTTGTGCACCACCAGCCACTGCCAGTGAGCAGCCTGGAGTGCTCAGCATCCACCTCACAGGGGTAGCAGCAATAACACAGGGTTATCAGCAACTGCCAGGAGCATAAAAGGAGGACCAGCCGGGGCCAAGTTCTGTCAGTCTGCATCCCCTAAAGGCTTGTATGAACAGGATGAGACAACAGAGACAGAGGAAGGGGGATGCCAGAGCAGTAAGGATGAGATGCATGTCAAATACATTTTTATTATTCACCACTGAGACTGCGGTAGTGCTTAGAGGCTGAAGGTTTGGACTTTGTTGTACCAGGTACCATCAGCACTATGCACATGGCAGTCTTGCTCCAGGTAGCGGGGAAAGCCAGGCTGTGAGACCCAACACAGCACAGAGGGTGCCTCTGCTTTTCCAGCTTGTCTGTAGCCCAGCAAAACCCTCCTCACACTTGGAATCAGTGGGTGATATTCACCAGAGCAGGCTGGGAGTAGAGGGAGAACTGGTCCTTTGAAGGAGTACATAGGACTACATATGGCAGTGCAGGAAACAACAGCCAGAGACAGAACAAATGAGTCACTTTTCTAGCATATTTGAATACTGTTTAAATATAAATATTGCAAATGAGTATCTTTGAGAAAAAATAAAATTGGATGCAAAAATACACCAGTGGTACACTGCATATGCATATAAATAGATTACATGGCTTGCACAGTCATTATATGTCTTCCTTCCGGACCAACTTTTTACAGAGTGCTTCAGAAGTTGAAATAGAGAAAAACAGAAGGGAAAGGTCATCAACTAAACACATTGTTGTTTTGGCAAGTGATTCACCTCCCAGAAAACTGTGCTGTGAAAACAAGACAGTTTCACAACAGACCCACTTGCATTTTCACATCGTATCTACCTCACAGCACGATGGGAAAGAGTGAGCAGGGAAACAGTGATGCACACGGGATGCTGAGTACATTTTAATGGCATTTGAGACCAGTTCTCTACCCATTCAAAGCCTATGATGTTCACAGGGTCTGGGAAAGTCCTCTCCTTGATAAGGAGGGCTTAAGTAGTAGTATTCCAAAGTGCTTTACTAGATGCTGGGGCTAAGCCCACATGATCCATTGTAATAGGCAGCTTGCTCCCAATCATCTGCTAGTAAGGAATCACTCCAGTACAGATGTAGTGGATGGGGTCACTACAGAGGGGCTGGTGGCTGCCAGGGGGTCGGGGTCTCCCACCTCACAAAGGTGAAGCAAACATACTTCATCTTGGAAACTCCAGTGCCCCTGTACAGTGGGGCAGAGCGTGCAGCTGGGGCCACTCCAAACCACAGGTCTGGAGGTTTGGGGTCCTACAGCACAATGGGACAGCAGGAGTCCTGCTGTGGCTGAGCAACAGCTTCTCCTGACCTGAAACCTGGTTCCTGATGGGACATCACCCTAATGCAGCAGCCCTTGCCCAGCTCAGAGGAAGGCAGATGGGGTACAGGCATGTTCACATGGGACTTCTCCAACATCTCTAAATTTGGCTTCTGTTTCCCTCTGTTCCCTTCAAATATAAAAAGCTACATAGGAGGTGCCTGCTTGGTCTGGGTTAGCTGAGGAGCCAGCAACGTGGCCTTCACAGACCCTGTGAGGTAAACAGAGGTCAGAGCACCAGAGCAGTGTCCAGACAGAGAACATGGTTGCACCAGGGAGTCCTTGGTGGAGTCCATGACTGGTGCAAAGGGCAGCCCTGCTTCTTGTGGGCACTGCTCCTCCTGTGGGTGCATCCTCCTCTGGGCCCCGCATGGGGACAGTGATTCCCATGCAAGTGCTGAGCAGCAGATAAGGACATAGCACTTTCCGTAGGAAAAGGTGGCAGTGTGCCTTGTGCATCACCCCAGGGGACAGTCTCCATCCCTGGCTCAGCCAACAGTCCAGCACAAGGGGTGCCAAAGAGTGCCTTGGTCTAGGACACGTTTATGTCGGAGAAGAGGGGGGCCTTGGGCAGCAGGGATGCCGTGCTGTCTGCCAAGTAGCCCAGGATGCTTTTGAGTTCACTGCGAGACAAGTTGGCTTTGATGTACAGGAATGCTTCCAGGTGCCTTTTGCTGTGGAAGAGAAACAGGCAGGTGTTATCTCGTCCTGCAGATCTCTGCATAATGGGACCCTTGCACCAGGATGTGGCCCCCACCCCACCCCACAGTGGGTGCTAAGGTCTCTGATGGATGCCAGCTCAGCATCTGGCAGTCCTACATGGGACACAGCACTGTCCAGGGAGGTTTGGGGTAGGGTAGGGAATCTCCAAGGCAAAGCACAAAATCAGGGCAGAATCTGGAATATTTAAATTGGCTTTTTAAAAGGGATTATTTTGTTGTCTGATGGCACTGGGATTGCCACAGCCTGGCAGACAGCCCCCATCCATTTTTATAGACTCAGGCTATATGAACCTCACCTATACTTGTATTCCATTGTTTCCCAGCTCAACTAAAATTCCATCAGTGTGCTCGCAAATCTGTTTCACTGTCTCTTACCGGATATCTGGGTACGTGCTGGCGAGTGTCGCAACTTCAATTTTAATAGCACCTAAATCCTGAAGTCGGATTATTTCAGCCAGTTTGGGGAGTGCCGAATTCAGCCACGTGGCTTGAGACCCCTGCCAGAAGAGAAAGAGGTCAGTAGGGCACCGCAGAGGTACAAACCTCCACCCAACCCAGGAGCTGGCTTCTGAAGCTGTTTCCTAGGGTCTGTTCTAGCCCCTGCCAGACCTAAAAGCAGTAGAACAAGGAATATAAAGGGTGAGGGTGAAGAGTCAAAACCCAGACCCCATGCAAGCTGCACTGAAACCAGAGATTAGCTAAATCATCTGACCATGTTATAATATAAACCTTTGAAAGGAAACCACTGCCTATGGGACAAAGGAGGATGAAATCACGGCTCTCCATCTGGGGAGGGGCAGGCTGGTGGCAGGGGACCCTTCCTGCCTGCAGGCACTTGGACACCTCTTTCTGCCTTCCAGGAAATTAATCTGATTTGGAAAGGTTAACAAGAAGCCCCAGAAAATTTGTTTTCCTGTTTTTCAGTGTATCATGCCCCATGCCATTGTGTTCACAGTACACTCACGTACATTGCTGGTGCAGAAGGCTTCCAGGTCAGCAGCATTCTTGGAGATGTGTTGGGCCAAGTTTTGCTGTTGTGCTGTGCCTTTCAGGCTGACTTTCCTCTTCAGCAGCCTCACAATGTATGCTTTAACCAAGTGGGCATGGACCTTCTCGATGATAGCCTGTTGGGAAGGAGAACGGGGATCGTCCATCTACTTTTGCTTGTGGAAAAACAGTGTGGATGGAGGACAGAAATGGTTTGGGTGCTGTAAGACTTGCCCCACAAAAATGCCTGCTGCTAATCATGGAATCATGCTGGTTGCCAACCTCCCCATTACTGGTATGCAACATCCTAGATGCCGAGAATTTCTTTGTACTCAAACTAATGAAGTGTGGGAATTTCCAAATCTTGCTTCCTTCTGGGAAGTGTTTAAAGCATAGAAGAGATCTTCATGTGCTGGAGAAATAACAGTACACCAGAGAAACAGGAATTCATGCTGCTCCTCCTGTTCCTTTTTCTAACACACAAAACATTGTAATTTTGTTTCAGCTACTAAGAAGACAAAGGCAGGAAATCAACGAGTTTTTTTATATGGTGATGTTTCATATATACTGCAGCATCATTGAAGAGGTGGTTGTGAATCAGTTAGGTGGGACTTTTCCCAGTTGTATCCATCTTCTCCAGTCCTTAGGGCAATCAAAGGAGCCATGAGACAGAACCATGCAATTGCATCTGTGTTTCAACATGGATAACCAAACCCAAACATAAATAAAGCTGTATTTTGAGTGGTCCCTAAAGCACTTTCTCTACAGCAGGGGTGGGTTTCTCTGCAAACACCACAGCAGAGCTATAGGAGTCTGCCTCTGTTGAAGAGTAATATTTATATGGCTAATCTTCATAAATAGATAAACTTCATGCAGATGGGAAACTTGTCTGAGAGGGCTCTCTGATGCCAGGCCAGTTCATCAGCTAATGTAGGTCAAGGCAACTTGAGTCCCAGAGGATCAAAGCTGAATACGCAGCCTCAGCACCCCAGAATCCCTCCAATATTTCTCTTGGACTTACGTGGTAGAAAGGGTCCTTTAGGGTCTTGAAGTCTGAAATATGTTTGCTGGCGGTTTTAATGATCTCATTCATAATTTCATTGCTGGAGTCCCACTTATTTTCTGTAAACTTCTTATAAATTGGCTGAAAAGAGGAAAATCTGCTTAGTTCCCTCAAAGCAAATTCTATGCATATTTAACATTTCTATATGTACAATATCCTACACAGTGACAGTTCAGTGTGCAGTCCTGTGCAGGGATGTGGTGACGATGACCTATGGGGGCAGGGGAAAAGAGGGCTGTGGTGGGTTTGTGCCTCTTTCTTTGTTCCTCATGATGAAAATGACTGAGAGCTTGAAAGGCTCATATTGAAGATGCTTCGTTTTTCCCCCACATTTTCCGTGTTTTGTACACACTATCTTGCCTGATTAGAGAATTATGTAACCGTCAGGGGAAAAAAAAAAAAAAGAAAGAATCATTATGAGGTGTTTTCAATCACAATTTTTCTTGGGCACAGTAAATAAATATGAAAATGATAAAAAAAGCACCACTGCTTTGTCATGCCTTCCAAAAGGCCCTACAGAAAAAGCAGGAGAGATTGTGGCTGAACATTCCTAACTCCTACGCCTTCCCCTCCACCACACTTGCTCAACTTAAAAAGCTTGTGTTATATATAAAAAAAACAGAAAAGAAAAAAGAAATAATTTTTTTTTCTTTAAAAAAGAAAGAAACCAGAACTGCCTTTCAGGCCACCTTTATGAAGAAGCCAAAAGCTGTATAATTGCAGTTCATGTCATTTGTGATTGCTTCTGACAGATTGGAATGTAAACACATGCAGGTTGAGACTCTCTCTCCTGCAGCACTTATCTTAGACATGATCAGCATGTTTTATGTTGGTCTGTACTGTCACCTCTACGTAGCTGTGCCTGTTTTGCCTGCAGGCTTGAGGACCAGCTCAAGAAGAAGTGAGTCTGAGTTTTCTAGCAGCAATGTGAGTTAGGACTGATGCTGAGAGGTGATCTGGCCCTGAGCGCTTCAGAACTTTTCTGCATTTGAATTGGAGATTGGGTCAACTGATAGCACAGCAGAAGAATATGCCTAAAACTAGCACAGGCTGAGCCATGGTGCAGAAGGGTATGGGGCATGGGTAAGGTACCTTCAGCTGGACAAACAGCTGCTGAAGCAGCACGTCAAAGCCACTGTTTTCAATGTCACTGAGCGTGCTGAGGATATTGGCTCTACTGTCGTCCTTTTCTGACACGTTTTTCTCCGTGTAGTCTCTGCAAGAAAATATCAGCAAGGTCAGAATAATCTGTCCTCAAAAGAGAGAGAGAGAGAGAGAAATTCAGAGGTATCCAAACCTTCCTCTGAAGGCAGACAGATGTTCCTCTGCCCGCCCTGGAGTACCTCACCTCTATCACGCTATCTGTTGGATAGGAGAATAAGGAGGAAGGAGCAAAGCCTTTCGTTTTGGATCCTTACCTAAAATTCCAGCAGTTGTTAACACTTGCAATCAGTATAGGCTTGTAGTATCTGTGCTTCTTACTTTTCTCCTTAAAATCTTCAAAAGCATCCTTGTAGCTGGAGGGGAGATGGAAAGGGAAGAAGCAGATGAGCACATGCCCTTGGTGGCTCTGCCAGCCCTGCCACCCTACGCTGCCTTACTGCACCTTTTCAGGAAGGCAGGCAGCTCCTTCCACAGGCGATGTGACAGCTCCTCTCCCACTGCTGTGCTGATGTCCTTAGCTCGCTTCTGGCCACTGTAGATACTCTAACAAAGAACAGAGATCAATTTTAAATGCTGTCTGCTCCAAAAAGTCCAGGTTCACTGATTGAAAAGGCATAGATCCTTAACTGCGGTAACTGCACCCAGCTCCTCTGCACCCCCTGCAACTGAGCCAATGACCGTGCAGAGCAGCTATACTTCTATACTTACTTGGTTAGCTCAAGCCAATTTTGAACCCTATTTTAAGATTGGGAGAGAGGTGAAGAAGAAAGATGCGTTAAAGAAAGTCTATAAAGTAGCCAAGAAAGTGGGGAAAGTGACACTTGGGGTTTTGCCTTTTTTTTTTTAACAAATGTTGTATCATTGCATTAAAAAAACAATTTAAGAACAACCACCTCAAAATATTAAATGTTTATTTAAAAAAAAATAACTCTACTAATCTTCTGCAGCCAGAGGAGAGTGCTGGGTGTGGGGAAAGGGCATGAGCACTCAGAGCAGCTCTGCCAGTGGCAGTGGGAGCAAGCATGGCAACAGCATCGTGCTACTTCCTCACTCGGCTAAACCTGGCTCTTGTTTCTCTGCTGCTACATTGCCCAGTGTCTGATGGCTTGGCATCATCTGGTGGTGCAGAAGAGACTGCACAGGAAGAAATGAAGGCAGATCTCCTGCTCATTTTGCTTATACAGGAGTTTGTCTCCAGCATGTGGTGGACCAGGATCATGCCAGACCATGGGCTTGGGCTGCCCTGTACCACCCACCTCTACTACTGCCCTACACATGTGACTCGGCCTTTGGCTTTCTTGCACTGATCACAGCTGTTCTCAAATCATAAATAGGTGCAGGATGAAACTATTTATTTCTAATATATATCTGTATTACCTGGATGACAAATATTCCTAGTAGTTCACTCTGAAAATGCCCATTAAATTTCTCTGGTTCTTCTTCTTCTTTCCATCTTTGGATTTCTTTATCTAAACATCTGCTCAGCAAATTTTTGATAGTAGCCTTTAGGGAAGGAAGAACAACAGCATTTACCACAAAGTAGATGTAGCAGCTCCTGCCTTATGCAGGTTTTACCTACCCACCCACTATTTGTCTGGCTGAGCATACTTTTTTCTCAATCCTGGATGAGAAATAAAGGCTCCTTGTTGCAAGACGCCTTACTGACCACTTCATGTCAGCAAGGACAACTCCTTCACAATACCCACCTATGCGACAGTGATTTGAGTATTTCAGGGTAGAAATGCAGATGAAGATGTACACCCCTGCCTGCCACATCAGTGGTGATCTGGAGCGCAGGGGAAGGGAGCTGTGGGTTGGAAGGTTGCAGGCCGGTATGCGTGCCAGAGCCCAAATTCCCCCAGCCACGCATTGCCTGTGTGTCACACTCAGTGCTATCTGCAGACCTGGTTTTGCAATGCTTTTTCATGAGCAATTCTGACATCTTGTGAGTGCTGGAGAGTGAAACAAAACGTTCTCAGATTTTCTCTGCTCTGATCCCTCTTGTGTGTACACAGCATGGCTTTGGAAATGATATGTATGGTGGCTGGTCTACATTTCTGATCTCCAAGTTTGTTCATGTGCTTTGCAGCCCTCACACCCACCTCTCCCATACGCAAACCATCACTGGCTACAGCTAAACCTGGAACTTATCTTTTGATTTTCTGGGAATTCCAGCCCAAAATAACAAAAGCACTAAGCTATGGGAATACCGTGATAGTTGCTTCTTGCTTCCATTAATGCAAGAGTGATCCAAAAAGCAAAGCAACTCTTATTTTCTGCAGACCAGTCCACCCTCCATCAAAGAAACAGATTTTTCAAAACCAGACCTGCATTCATCAGTTGAATCCTGAATTCATCAGCTGCAAGAGGGAGCATAAATCCCTCTGGGAATTTAACAGACAATGGGAAAGTTACTCACAAAGATTTGTATTTCCCCCCACTTTCCTACCACAAAGTTTGCAAGAACAGAGCAGTTTTTTTTCTGATGGCTGCCAGGGCAAAGCAGGAGTTTGCAAGTCCCATCTGGCAGAAAGCTGACCTGACCCCCCAAAAGAAACAAAAGCATTCTTGCTTTTCCTTCTTCTCTCTGGAAGAGTGTATGGCCCACAGGTGAGGAGTGTACGTGCAGGACAAGTCAGAACTCGTCTGAGGAGTCTCATGGGAGCAGCTATGGGAAGAGGAGGGACTGAACAGATTCTCACCTCTTCTCTGTCAAGGTATTTCTTTTCAAGCTCTTTGCTCAGACTTGATGGTAAGAGGCTTCCAAGCTGAACTTTTTCCAACTCCTTGGCTAAAACATGATCTTTTCTCATATCTCTGGAATGAAAAAGCCAAACAATTGCATTTTTCAAGGGCAGTGTAATCCAAGACAGCTGTTGATGCAAATTACTGACACTTTTCGAGTCCATCAGTGAAAAAACAGATGGAAATGTACACTGTCCTTAGCCCAGGCAGAACTCAGAGGAGCAGAATCTGTGCTGTGGGTGGGACCCTGAGCAGCCCTGGGTAACAGTCGTGTTCTGCCCAGCTCCTGAGCACCAGCTGCTGTGTACTGGTGGGGATGGGGGACCTGAAGCAAGCTGGCTGTGGAGAGAGGTGGTCTCTCAGCAGATACCTCTGGGAAGACCATGCAAGGCAGCTGCTGCCCAGGCCACCACTGTCCCCAGCACTGGGCTGTGCTGTTCAGGCTCAGCCCTGCTCCTCACTGTCACTGATTTCCAAACACACACTGGTTCAGGCCTGAGTATCTTGACCTAGAGCACACTACTGGCTCTGGAAGGCTTCCAGGATCAACACTGACTCATTATATTCCACCAGTGAAACACAAGAATAAAAGTGGAGGTGAAGGTTGAATGGCTTTAGAACAGCAGAAGAAACATCGCTGGTGTATTTAATGTTTGTCACCTAAGAATGAGAGCTCTCAGTTCTCTATCCAGTACTATAAGCCACAGCAAGGAATATTTTCAGTTTGATAGCTGACAGGGATTGTGAGGATGAAGGGCGACCCTTGGCTGAAGACGTCCTCTTACAGGGGTACACTCTTTGGTCTCCTAACCAGGAGGAGAGCATAAACAGTAGGTAACATTTAAGCAACATCCTCCATGCCCAGGATAACTGGATCTCAGGTTGTTCAATTTATTGGCTGCCCTCTGGTCCAGAGGGCTGAAATTTTCAATTTTTCCAGGAATGAGTTCAGGTCTGCAGCAGAAATGGAGCTCAGGGCAGCAAACCTGCCCAATTTACCCAACAAATGAAGCCCTAAACATCTGTGTCTGTCTGTTGCCCAGAGGCCCGACTGGTGAGATCGGCCCTTAGTTTACAGGCTAGCAGCATTGAGTGTGTCCCTTCTGGCTGTCCTGGCCAGCTAGTGTACATCAGCACAACAGCACTAAAATCTAGCCAGGTGCCAGATTGCATTGCAGTGATACCAATTCATAAATCAAGAAAATGCCTGGTTTTGCAGCCAGTGAACCTGCATTGATCACCAAGGATAAGAATGTGTAAAAGCTTTACTTACTTTGGATAAAAATTGTGCACCCATGACAGGAGGAGATAAACGTCCTTGTCTTCCAGATGAGATTCGGCACTTTTTTTTGTCTGGGAGGCAAAATAATTGTGGTAGAGTTCTGCATATATGCTGAACACATTAAACTCAGGAGGATAAAGCTGTTTAATGTACTTCACAACCACTATCAAATCTTCTTTCATTGTCTTTCCCATATGCAGGAGATTCTGGCCAACTGCAGAGAGGTTCTCAGTTCTAGGAGTACGGCTTGTGTCTTTCATTCGAGTCTCTACTGACTCCTTTACTGCAGCCATCCAAAGCTCTTTCCATTTTCTAGGTCTAAATGGCATGTTTTGGTCAGGTGGATTCTCTGATGTGTAGTTCTGATCTCCTTTCTCCTGCTCTTTCAGTGCCTCTACTGCCTGCTGCAGCAGTTCTGGGTTTGTTTTTGCTAGCAGTATGGAGTCTTTCAAGATGCTGAAGACTTTATAATTCAGAACTTCATAGATGGACTCGACATCTTGCTGGCTGGTGCTCAGTCCCTCCTCACTTTTGCTGGACAGGCTCTTCTGCAGCACAATCAGATGCTGAGTGGCTTCGCAAAACTTCTGCTCTTCAAGGAGATCCATGATTTTTTTGACTGGTGAAAAAAGAACAGCCTTTCTTTACCCAATCATGAAGGTTTACATTTCCGCTTCACAAACAACTATATCTCTGGAATGTTTGGGGTTTTTTTTAAATTATTATATTTCTCTAACACTGGATCTTAGGCTCCTTTACCAGATAGAAAACCTTTCTGGTTATTTAAAGATGAGTTTTTTTCTAGATTGCCTCTAACTGGGGCAATGGAAATTTGAATACCCATCACTACTGTGTTACATATGGACAGCTATTCATGAGCTACCTATAACTGTTCCCAAAATTTAGATTTGTGAAGTTCTATTTATTTATTTATTTGTTATCAACTTTCCCATTAATGTGATCTCCAGTTGGAAACATGGCTTTAGAAAAAACGTAGATGGCAAGATGTAGCTAAATGAGATGTGCTAGAGGAAATATCACATGGGTTTTCCAGAAATAGGCTGGCACAATCTGACCTGCGAAATGTTTTTGATGGATGCATTTAGCGCGATATAAATACAATTGAACTGTCTTATTTGAGCTGCAGTCTCTCAATACCGGGCAATCTGAGAAGTTATTAGTTAAACTGGAGAAGTTATATCCCAAAATAAGTTTTGTTGGGTGTGTAAGGCTTTTATGAAAAACTCTGGGTGGAGAAAGCTTATATTATTCATGAAACTCATCTTACTTCATATTCTCCTCAGAGACTGTGGCACAAAAGCTGGGAGTGCCCTACTTGCATCTGTTAATTACACAAAGTTCAGAGACATCATTGAAACTGAGGGCTCAGTATTATACAGTTCCTGTATTATACAGTAACAGCAAGATAACTTGAATAGGAAATGGGCTGAAATTTAATAGCACAAAGTATAAGATACAAAGTCAATAGAACAAAAGGTACTTGGCAACAAATAGGATTTTTGCTGCAAGCTGGATGTGAATCATCTTGAGATGGAAGAAGAAGAGACATGCCTGGAGAATTAGTAAATCATTATTGAAAGATGATGGTGAAAATGTTATATATGACCCCAGGATGTGTACAGTGAAGAACAACCAGCTGAGACAGGAAAACGGTAACATATTGTACCAGGCAGTGGCGGTATCTCATCTGGAACATTTTCTGCAATTCTGGTTGCTTTATTTCAAAAAAGACATTGGGAATAGGGCAGTGTAGCAGTAAGAAGAAAGGCACAAAGAGCCTGTTTTCAGTAGACTTGTTTCTTTAGTTGAGCAAATTCAAGGTACAGCTCACGAAGTTTACGAACCAGGTAATGACATATGTCATCCGAGATGGTAGGTGAGCCTTGGAAGTGTCAAGGGGCACTTTCCTCTCCAGTTCTGGATTTCTCTGAGCAGGTATTGTGACTGGAGGAACTGTATGTTCATGTATCAGCCCTGAGAAAGACCTGTGCATGCCACTCACTGCTGCCTTGGGGAAAAAGGAGATTTCACAGGGTGGTGGTTTCATGGAGGAACAGAGCAGAGAGCTGTGTTTTGGTTTCTTGCCCACCCACAGATCTCTGTGTCACCATGAGAAGTAGAACTAAGTTCTGTTTTGGACAGAAACCACACAAACTGGCAGTTCCTCAGGGAGTATGCCCTTGGTAGCAAAAACCTAGGACCTGAGGTCTCCCTCAGCCCATGTTTCCCAAGGCTCCTTGGCAAGTCACTTCAATCTGTTGGTCCCCTTGTTTCTCAAGAGGACAATTTTCCACCTTGTGCAGTCCCTGTAGAAGGAACTATGGCCTATGAGGAATGCCTATGTGTAAGGAAGATGAAGGAGCACTTACCACTGGGTGTCTTGATCTTTTTAATTTTCTTAAATGCATTTGTAAAGATTTCCTTTATTCCTTTCTTCCCCTTTTCAGGACTGTCGCCAGCAGAGGTGCAGCTCCCATTGCTCGCAATGGAAGATGCACGTGAGGATCTGTAGGCTCCCTCTGGCTTTTCGCTCATCTTCTCCTGGTCCCTGGACCAGATGTTGTCTCCAGAAGGTTCAGGACAGGCAGGGATTTGCTTAGCTACTGATGTCGAAGGGTTTTCAAGCTGATTCTTTTCACCAATGCAACCCTCTGATCCACTGCACATTCCAATGGGACCATTTTGAAAAAAAGGTAACATTTTCATCATTTTCCTTTTAGCCTGTAAGTTTCAGAAAGAACTGGTCAGGTTATAACAGTTGGCATGAAAAATACCACGACACAATGTGGCAAAGTGTATTCCCATTAATAAAATTAATTCCGGAATGAGGTGTCCATGTGTGGGCAGTGCTACACACATCTGATATGAGCACAGCTCGGCAGGAAAAGTCTCTGAGCAACATCACCTCAGGTAACTGAGAGGATGGAAGCAGCTCTCTGGTCTAATAAATAACTTAGAGCAAATCAGTGAGTGATTTTCAGGATGATTCAGATGGTCTGATTTGAGATCTTGAGATTGTCCGGGTACAGGAGAGAAGGGTTCTCTCATGGGATGCTGTGGGAGTACAGACATGAGCATGAATGCTGCACATGAATAATGTGGGAGGGTGGGACAAGCATCCTGTGCCTATTCAAAGCAACCATAAAACTCCCTTTATGTTCTTTATATGGCATTGGGATCAATTCCCACCTTCCTCAGGGCCTGTTTTTGCTGGTCTCTGCTCATCTGGCTGCAGCTGTTTCTGGAAGCATCCATGTAGCTTATTGCACACTGAGTTTGCAAGTACAGCATGAATATGAGATGGGCCTGACAAGCCAGTTATGCATCAGTCTTTGCTGAGCAAAAGTCCTGCTGGTTTAACTATGTCCCCATTTAAGTCACTAATAAAATTCTTAGCTTTATTGAGGAGAGCTCACAGGGAAGGTGACTGAGAGCTCAGAAACACTGGGGATGTGAACAACGTGGTCGAAAGGATGGGAGTGTGGGAAGCACAGCAGTATCTCCTGATGTGAGCATTAGGAGACTTATCACTTTAGGCCCCAAAATCCCAGCTTCAATGCTCTACATGCTCCCCGCATCGCTAAAGCAGCAGACAAAAGCTCAGGGACATATTCAGACCCTTCAAATCCACTAACATTCCACATTACCTCATTTTCAGAATGGTCCCAGGGTGACTATGGCATCCCAAGACAAGGCAACTTCAGCGTGACTTGATGAGTGTTTTCAAATACCCAGCAGCAATTATTTCCCCGTCTCTTTATGTTGAAATGTGGGGCTTGGGCAGAAAGAAATGCTAGTGCAACGGGGTAAAGGAGGGGGAAGGTTCTGATAAGCAGGTGCTAACCAGACTGGATTTTTCCCAGAGCTGCTAAATGAAACTGATGCTAGTGACCAGGGCTGCTGCATGTATGTTCAGAGCAGTCCTTGCCTGGCTGAGGGGGAAATAGAAACAAGGCATGAAGATCAGGGTGGTTTAGCCTTGTTTAAACAGACGTTATCCTGCTAGAATCCTGCTCTACCACTAATGCTCCTGCGCTACAAATAATTAATGGTGGCCATTTGTTATTGTAAAAACACATTGTTGGAGTTTGTATTTAGAATTCCTCAGGTACTTGTAGAATTTAATATATTGCTATAGATTTATTTGCATAATTATATTAATCTATGTAATAATTATATAAATATTTTAAATAAATAAAGGGACTCATAGTTTCCAATCCTTGTTCTAACAACACTTTTTTTAATTGACTTTCTAGGAGAACAGTGTACTTTTGTACGAAGAACTCTCAGGCAAGTTTTGGCTTACCTGCACTGCATAAGGCAGAGGAATTAGGTTTTGAATAAAGGAGGAATTTCACTTCACTTATCAGGCCACAATGTGGTGATCTTCAAATACCCTTGTTAAGTTTACCCTGTTGCTACGTATCATGCTGATACAGACTCTGATACTTATTTCTGAGCAAACTTGTTCAAAGACTGTGGGTTGTTTTAATTGCAATTCCTCCTGCTGGCTCCTAGCAGCTTGGAGGCCTTTGAAGCATCAAGTTAGTGGTAGCAGCAGGGTGGTATATAGAGCAGTTAGAGCCTGGCACTGCTGAAAGCTTTCCTTCTCTGTGGTTTGGCTGCCAGGTCATGCTCAGGATTAGTAATGCTGCTTTTAAAACACAGTGAAGATTAAAACCCATTTAGGCAGGAGAAGGATGGGTGTGGGTGTGTGTACGACCGGGCTGGCTCTCAGCTAAATACGTGATTTGGGGCAAAGTGTGAAGCTAAACCTAAGGTGCTCCCGTGGCTGAGTGTGACAGTGGTGGCTGTCAGAGCGCTGTGCTCCAGGGCTGTGGGGCCGGTGATGTGGGTGAGCAAAGGGGGGCCGGGCACCAGAGCTGCCCAGTGGCACTGAGTCAGGGCTGAAGCTATGCTCCTACTTCTTCCCCTAGCACACTTACTGGAGAGGGAGGAAAGGAGAGATGAAACACCACGTTTCACGCCGGCTATTCTAGTCAGGATGCCCCACTATAATCCTAAAAATGGTGGAAAAGAGATTCTTTTTGTTACATTTCCATTACAAAAAATACCATAGCAACAGGGATGCTCTCTAAGTGTTTGGGACTTCCCTAATTTTTGTAGGACTATTTTCCTTGTTTGTATTTCACAGTATGATGGTGTGTTTAGATTCATTCTGCCAAATCCCTTCCTTCCTGCTTGTTCAGGCACAGACTCAGCTGAGTCCTTTCTCTCTCTCCTATTATTCCAAACAAAGCATTTGTTGTTCTTTCTTTTTCTCTCATCAAAGAAAGTACCTCTCCCTTTCTTATATCCAAAGACAACTTCCAGAGTTTTTTGTTTTGAAGAATGATGATCAGAAAGGTGAATTTCAGAATGGTTTTGTTTCTTCTTCAATACAAAGATGAATATCATGTATATTTGAAAACCATTGAAATGACATTACAAATAAAATAGTCCGTAAGGGAATGATTAATTTGGTTAGAAATCTAGTTTTTAATGGCTGGCAGAACTTTGTCCAGATCAACAGCATAGGAACTGTTGGCAATTTTGGTGTGTCAGGGTGTGATTTTTATCTCGAACTAATAAACACTGAAGGAATTAAGCATCTGAGTAAGGCTGTCAATGCAGTATCTGCCATTGGTGCAGTGGCCATGCTCACTCACATTTGGGCAGCTTGAACACTTGCCCTGCATTTATGGGTGTGCCACTGCTGGTTTCTGTATGTTTGTATCTACATCAGGAAGTATCTGCAGCAGGAAATACCAGCAAACCCCAGCTCTGCCTTGAAATGCAGCCTCTGTCCCTTATGGCAAGTAGTACCAAAAACTCCGCCTCCGTCTCTTCTCTTTATCATTAGATGGCCAAGCACTTACTGTAAGAAACACCTAATAGAAACTGCCTATAAGAAGCTTTCTTAACAAAACCTCCCCACTTTCTCCAAGAAACACTCAGCTAAAAGGCAGTGGCACTGGTTATGGCTGGAGGCCACAGGCAGGAGATGGTGTGCCAGCACTGCTCCTTGTGCCCCCATCAGCACCTGCTCCAGCCTGCTGCAGCAGATGGGACACGCCATGAGCTTGGCTTTGGCTTGCATGGCCACAGACTGCTCCTGTATACCTGTGCTCTGCTCACACATCAAAGCTTGTTGAAACTTCAGCAGGTTCCTAATTGTTTTATCAGTTAACACTTTGGGAAATGCCAAAGAATTTCTCAGGCACACAGCTCAAGCTCAAATCTTGGGAAATCCAGTGGTTTAAGGTCAAGACTTGACATAGATCCCAACTCACTATTATTACTAACTTGCTGTTAATTACTGTTATCATCATCATACTCATTATTATGTGGCACTATAGTCTATGCCAGGGGAATCTTTAGCTCAAATTATATTTGACGTAGTATATTCAGCTTGTGGTTTCCACCCAGAAGAGGAGCACAGCATGCATAGCATCTATCCAGAGCTCTGTACCATTTAGACAGCAGTGCTGCTGACTGATGGTGTGTCTGGAGAGGGATGCAGCAAGCTCTCCGCACGGTGCTGACCACAGTGCATATCCCGGGGATGGAGTTTTTTCCAGGGTGGGCTGCAAGGGTGAGGGAAATCCCTGGAGCAGAGCCACGTTGCAGGACACAACCTAGACTCTGGCCACAGCTGCTTCCCTTTTCTCCTTTTCCTCCTCAAAGGAAACATCTTTCATGCCGCACACTTACAGGATGAGCTCATTTGCAAGAGGTGGCTCATACAGTGACAGAGAGCACTCAGGGGAAGAGATTTACTGATTACCCCTATTCTTAAATGTTTTGCTGATCTTTTTCCTGAGCTGCTGCCAGCATTAATAATCATTTGTTTGGATTCTTGTCCTCTCCAGCCTGCTGACATACCACATCACAAGGATTTATGTCTCATTTTAGTGGAAATCCCCCACTCTCCCACACACTCGCAGATATCCAGAGTTATTTGGCTAAGTTTATCTCTGCATCAGCCTTTTCTCCCCCCCTTTCCTGTGGAAATGGGGTTAGTCCTGCCCACATAAGAAAATCACACCAGGTCAAACCATCTTTGCAGGCAGTAAAGCAGTGCGGCAAGTCTGAGTTTAGTGTACTTTGGACTAAGCTCGGACACCTAAAAAAAAATCTCCTAATCAAAGCAATCTCTATGGAGATGCCATCACCAATCTCTGCAAGCTGTTTTTTTCCTGTGAATTTTCATCAGCTGGTTTGGGTACTGAAAGGAGATACTGTGAAGACAGAGGCTCCCACTTGGCTCTGCCTGAGAAATCACATTCCATAGACAAGCTCCACTAACACCCTCACCTTGAAATTTTACTGTGCTGGTCAAATCCAGGGTCCTGTCCACATACCCTTATGGACACCCACAACCCTGTGTAGTCCAGCACCATCCTGATGGTGACCAAGTTCTGCTCTTAATGGGGTCAGAAGCTGAGGGGAAACAAAACCTGTGTCACCAGTAAAGAAGTCAGGGCAGGAGTAGAGCCTTCCTAGGGGATTCAATCCATGGGCCAGGGACTCCCATGGGGCTGAGGATGATGGGGGACCAAAGGGACTTACGGGAATGGCAGTAGTAGACCAGGCAAAGGACCCCAGGGCATCTCACTTGGTGTGAGACACTTTAAACCAGCATTAAACCATGTTACCATCTTACATGACAGGGGAACAGAGTAGATACAGCTACATGGTGCCTCAGTCGTTTTTAAATGGGAATTTGTTTTCCCATAACTGGAAACAGTCTTGTAAACCAGTGTCTCCTGTTGTTAGAGAGAAGTTTTCAAACAGCAAAACAGAAAGTTACACATATATATATTGTAACTGGGGAAAAGCAGAGAAAATGCAGCTCATTATGTTTATTTTTCTACTTGCTTCAAATCCGAGCAATGTTATTGTAAACTTCTGCTACTAAATGAGAACCCAGCTGTGGCTGTCTAGGATTTTGTTTTCATAACAAAATAAGCCAAATCCTGCATTCAGGCCTGGAGTTTGCAAAGTTCAGTGTTAGAGCTAACAGCGGCTGAGATACACAAACTCCCTGGAAGCCTCTGCCAGAATCTTCAGACTCTTTGGCTTTCCAGGCCTCTCTTTCCAGAGAGGGTGACAGAAGCAAGCCCAGACCTGATTTTTCTGAGCTCTCTGCTCCAGTTTGATTGGCTTTTTAGGAACTGGCAAGCCTCAAAGTCCCTCAGCAGGGGCAAGCAACTGAACGCTTTGGAGAATGACTGTTCCTTCAGGTTTTCTGCTCTGAACTTGGGTGTGTTGGTGAGGCACCGTGGCTTCTAGAGGAGCAACATGCTCCAGTCACAGTAAGTTCCTTCCTTACTTTGCAGCAGCCTCAAGAAGAAATCGTACTTCAAACACACCAAGGATCCTAACCTGAGGTTGAACTTTTCAACTTGTGCTTGAGGAGTTGGTGCAGTGGATGTGGGGTGGCTGCCCAAGGACAGGAGGGAATTTCAACGGGCTCTTTAGTGCTCTGGGAAAAGGCAGGTCCTAGAGGCAGTGGGGCTTCCCTGACTTGGCAAAAAAAAAAAGAAGTCACAACGTGGCAAATATGACAATGCAGAACTGTGCCAGCTCAACACACTGACCCTGGCAGGATGCAGGGCACAGGGTCTGCCTGGGGCCATACAGGGTCCAAGCACTTAAATGGTGTGTTTTCTGGTGCAATCATGCTGAGTGAACATAATCCAATTGTTTTCCTGCTATCTGGGAAGAAAAACACTGCCTTCTTGAACAGAGACAAAGAGGAGGGGGCAGGAAGTGCCACGCTGGATCTAGATCCCAGGGCCTGATCTGGGTTTAGGATGCTTTGGTGATCCTATGTCGGGATTTTGGGGAAGAGGATGGCGGTTAACAGGAATCACTGCTCACAGCCTGTGTTTTATGCCCTGAAATCTGGGGGATGAGCAACAGAAATCCGACCCAGCCATCACAATGCAGACAAATATCCTAGCAGTCCCCAGCCCCGGGATGTCTCTGGAGCTGCGATCCTTCTTGCAGCAGTTTCATTTAGTCTCTATTCTGATTATTACGAAGTGGGTCTGAAATCCGTCACTTTGTCCATGTGCACCCCTTAAACACCTACCACCGACTTGTCCCCTCCCTCGGAGACAACAGAGAACCTTCAACAAGCCTTGCGACAAGCGAGCTGGGAGGGCGGCAGAGGAGCGGGAGAACCGGGACAGACTCCAGCGCTAAGGGGAAGGGGAAAGCGTCGAGCCCCGCAGCACGGACAAGCGGCGCGACGGACTTACTGTGCTGCGGCTCCCGGGCGGGCGGCGGGCACGGGGCGTCTGCGCGGCGTCTGCGCCGGCAGTCCCGGGCGGCCCCTATAAGGGAGGGCTCGGAGGCGGAGATCGGAGACCCGGTGTACGGGTCACTCCGGTGCACCTCCCCTCCGAGAGCCGCGACGGGAGCGAGAAATCCCCTCCGACGGGGAAGAGTTACGGCGAGGGGGGCGGCTGGCCCCGGCGTGGTGCCGGGTCCCTGCGGGGATCTGAGCCGCAGCGTGGTGTGCTGAGGGCATGGTGGATGGGGCACCCTGGCCTCACTGCCCCGAGGGGTTGTATGCGCGATGTGTGCCACTGCAGGCTTGGAAACCCACCGTTAGGGAGGGAGGGAGCAGGTGCCTCCAAGAGCTCTGCTCCCTGATCGGGGAATTGCTACTGGCTGGCAGAGGTGAGGTGTGTGCCTGAAAGCACAGCCTTCAGTGTCTGTATTGGGGACCCATATCGTGCCCAAGGTGAAGTGCCTTCCGCAGTGCAGTGCTCCCAGGAGACACCAGTATCATCAAACACATTCAGTGTAGCGAGTTGAGTCCCTGCCTAGGGAGATACAGGCCTCCTTGCTCACCTCAAAGATGCTGAACCTCTGGTTTCCACTTGCAGAAGGAACATTTGTCTTCCTGACTTCTGTCCCTGATTTTGTAGGCATCTGCACCCCTGGCTGTGGAGGTGTGGTGAGACCATTATACTGGGGAAGCGTGTGTGCTGCATGGCAGGCTATGACTGAATGACTGCCAGGGGGTGTCTGGGTGACAGCAATGACTATTGGGGGCCATTGCAGAGGGTCTGTGAAGGCTCCCAGGGCTGTGCTGTGCCTTGCTTAGATAGCCTCAATGTGGAACACCTTCTGCACCCACCTGGGTGAGATCTGGACTGGAGCAGCAAAAATACAGTGGTCCTGCAAACCTTACCTCTTCTATCCTCTCCTGGGAATATGTTCTGGGGCAGGAGTGGGGCAGGCAGCAGGTCTCAGTGCCTGGCTACTATGCCTAGGACAATTTTTGGTTTATAGCTCATAGCTGTGGTCTAATGCAAAATGCAGAAAAAAGGGCCCATAGACTTAAAGCTGACTGTGAACCATAAGCTTTCATGGTGCTGCTGCTGCCCACACTCAAGGCCTGTGTGGCTGCACAGGAGGCTATGCAGACCCAGTGTGGGGGCATGCCCCGGCAGCAGACATGGTCTGGGAGCAGCGATTGTACTGGAAGGACTGCCTCGCTGAGTGGGCACGGGGCTGGAGAGCTGATGCTTCTCCTGCCCTGTGCCTTTTGGTAGGCATCCTGCCTGCCGGGACTGGTGCTTTTCTCTATGGGAGTCTCCCCAAAAAGACCATGGTAGCGGGGAAAAAAACCACTCCCAAAACAATGTGTGCCAAAACAGGAAGCAGGAGCCGAGGGGCTGCCTTGATGGGCAAACCCATGATCTCCTGTCTCTGGAAAATACTGATTCATCTCAGGCCAGCCTGCAACTGGGTCGAGGGTGATCCCCTGGGATTGTCCTGGGGTTGAATCCCCTCGCTGCTTGACAACCACTGGCCAGAAACAGCCATCATCATGGAACAGAAATGCTGGGTGCCACATCAGTTTGAAAATCAGTGGAAACATGAGATGGTGTGAGACTTGGCCCTGAAGTGCAGTAACTTTCTCAGTGCTTCATCGCCCTCTCCAATGGCAATGTGAAGAAGAGAGGGGGCAAGGTCTGCCATCTGCAGTTACAGCGGGTTTTGGGGCAGTGCAGTGCAGCTGGAGGTGAGCTTGATGCTGTATCCAATGACCCTTTCATACAGAAAGCAAAGGGAAGTGGCTCTTGGGAGGCACCAGGGAGGCTGGTGTGGCTTGGGGGTTACACACTCACATAGCTCTGGGCATGGCAGTGTTCATGGCTGGCTGAAAGCAGAGGATGCTGTTCTGAATGCAGGGAGGACCCTGGGGCTGGTGTGCTTCTCATGTCCTCTGTTACGTATCATGTGTTGTGTGGGATCCAAAGTGGATTCACACAGTGGGATCTCATCTTTAGCTACTCTAAGCTAACATCAGTGGGATCAGGGCACTGAATTCTGCCAGCAGACAGGGGAACTTATTGTAATTGGGTCTTAATAACCTAGAGCTTAGGTGTCATCCATCAGGTACCCTTATTTACCTGAAATAAACCTATCACTGTATTTTGAGCTTCTGCTTCTGCATGGCATTGCTTGTCTATGTAGACTGATTTCCAGACAGGCATCTTGTATTTACTGATGTAATATTGGGTAGTGGATAATCAAGTCATACCTGGCTGCACACCTTCTGGTGGGAATTTTTCTGTATTCTGTAACTACTCAGAATGTGTTGCATAGGGCTACACTGATATTCAGTGTTTAGGCTATCTAAGAAGCTATCTGAAGTCTGTGATTTTGAGAAATCCAGGGTTTTACACTTAACTTCCATAATACACACTTAAAAGTAAGATATACTTCAGAGATTTGTAACTTCATTTTGCAGATGCTTCTTTAATTTTGAACAGTGAAATTGCATGGGTTCGTTCACCTATTCTATATTGAACATCAAAGACTTTCTCACTAGCAGTCCTAATATCCAAATTTAGCTGGACAGGAGCCTACAAAAGGGATATGTCTCTACTGAAAAAAGTTATGAATCCTTTGCACTGGACAATGAAAGATTTGTCTTGCCTGTAAAAGAGCCTGTAAACAAGAGGTGTTGATAAGAATATTATTTTGGAAGTGCAGTTTTCTTCTTTTCTGAAGTGAAATTTTAATTTCTCCTTTCAGCATGCCAAAGAGCTGTTATCCTGCATTGCCAGCTGAAGGTGTGTCAAGAAGCAGAGTGTTGTGAGGGTAAAGGTTTTCTTCCTGGGATCCATTATTTCAATATGCTTATTCATTGAATGGCGTTTGAGAATTTTTCATCAAGATTGTTTTAATTACCTTTATTCCAGACAGTGAAACTATTCATTTTCTGTGAGCTTAACTCATTTGTCCTAAGTAATTACAGCTGTGCATGTTTCAGTGCTAGAAAAGCAGCAGGTCTGTGTGCAGGTGGCTGGTAGGAGTTTTTGGGGTGAGCAGGCACCACTGTCATCTTCTGCTTGGGATTTGGGACTATCATCTGGAGCTGCTGGGGCACAAAAGCCCAAATAGAGCTTGAGAGTCAGAAAATGCTGTCAGTGTGGGGTTGAACTGGAAAACTAGGATCAGGTAATGTCAAACAGCTTATTCATGTGTAATGGGGGACAAGGAAGGATGCTACTGTGGTGGCTGACTTCCCTGCAGTGCTAGGAGAGGCACATGAAGAAGCATGTAGTGGGAACTGTGTCTGCTATACCCTGAACAGCTTGTAGCTGGTTGCTTTGCTGTTCCTGTGCACAAAAATACCTCTTTTACTTCTGCTTATTGTGGGATATTTTGATAGAAGCAGGGGCATGTGCAAGCAGGGGTAACAGAGTAGAATTTGGGGTCCTCATTAAGCTGTGGGGTAAAAGACCAAGAGGTCACACCAGCCATGCTTACCTGGCTCTGTCCTGAAGTTTGTAAAGTTTGGGGTCAGTGAAAGGGCCAAAAGTTTAAATTCTGAAAGCTGACTCAAGATCTGCAGGCCAGAGCAATGGCAGCTGGGTAATGAGGAGCCCCAGTTCCCCTCCTTTAGTGGAGGGATGTAGCAGGTCAGTAAGCTGTGGAGAAACTTGCTGGCTCTAAAGGCACTGTCACTGCTCAGCAGCTGAGGCAAAGGAGCTAGTAACTGGTGGAAAGCCTAGAGGATATGTATCCAGCTCTCAGGACTGTTGAGCATTCCAACTCAGACCACTCAGGTCATAAAAGGATTGTTTGAATGATGTGCTCAATTGCTTGATTATGTGCTCATCAAAATGTTACTTCTGACTGAGGTATTTTCCTCTTCAGTGTGATAATGACTGCAAGTAATGGAAACAAGAGCTCTTTTTCTCCATAAGCAGCCAGGCTCAGAAGAGGTGTCATGATATGCCCATATATTGGCCTTACAGCATAGAAACAGGGCAGTTGTGAGCTGCAGAAACAGAGCATGAGAAAGGGAGATGAGGGGACCCGAGTTCACTATGCAGATTGCATCACACAGTACTAACCACTTTGGGAAAATTCCTGTGGCAGATGATGACTGTGCATATAAAAAATAAGTAAGTAGTGGTGAGCAAAGATGGAGGAGCCAGGGCTTCTTCCAGACAACATGTGAAACTGCTAGGGTGCTTCCTCTTGCAGTTTCTTTTATGTGTCAGTGAAGTGAAAAACTCCAGTTAGCTGCAATCGAGGACTTCTTCTAGATGTACTATGGCCCAGCTTCAACAGGTGAGTGGAGAGTACCTCCTGGGACACAAGTCTGAAACCTTTCAGGCTGATGGGACTGTTGTTCCTAGCCAGTCTGAGAAACCTCCTGTAAGATGACAGAATATAGCCTCTTGTTTTTCCACTTATTTCATTAACTACTTCCCAGGCCCAACTTTGTTTTTATTTGTGCTGCAGAAGCCTTGATAATTACACATTTGCAATGAATTGTCTGTAGACATGTGTTAAGTTTAACTACATCATTCGCTGGCTTCCAAAACAGTCACAGGAACACACTAAGGAAGAGGTTTCTGCTGTCTTTGAAGCTTACTTGTGGCCTTCTCTAAAGAACTTGTGAAAGTCACATTTTGTGGTAGGTGAGGAGCAGATTCTTCCCTTGCATCTGTGATAGCTTCAGTCCGAGCTTTAAGGGAACCGACAAGTTGGCCAATTTTAGTAGTATCTTATTGGTCAGAAATGATGCCTAACCTCAACACCTTAATGCCAAATAATATGGAATATTTTTTAAGTATTGAAGGACTCACCCAAAATGATGTTCTCTGATCCACACAGTTCCCTTCCTCCTGCAAAATCCTTTGTCCTTTCCAATATGAACCCCATTGCAGCAGGCAAAAGCCTGGCTTTGTGCTGAGGAGATGGATCTGCTCAGGCTTCACTAAATCTAGATGTGAAAGCCAAGCAGGATGACCTTAACCAACCATGTTCAGGAACAACATCCACTGCAGTATTGTGTCTTCATCCTTCTCTCATAGCTGTGGCTCCCTTCTCTTCCTCCCTAAATAGTGAATACACATGTTTTTAGACAGGTCTATTTGAGGGAGGTTGGTGTTGGAGGTTTGACCTGCAGCAAAGTTGTAATTCTGTAGCTTCAAAATCATAAACCCCTTTTGAGAACTTTGCTACCAGTCATACAAACCTCACATGGTGATAGTTTTGCCCTCTTCAGCCACATCTGAACTGCACTAACCATACAGAGCTTTCCTGATTTGATTTCTACTGGGATCAAAAATCCAACATGTCTGAGTAATGAACCAGGAATATGAATCTGTCAGGAATGTCCTAAAACTTCTTCAAAGGAAGGGCTTGTATGCAAGCGTGGTCTGCATCCCCACCCTGACATTTCTGCTTGAGGAGTGGTCCATAGCTGAGGTTGATGACACCTTTGCCATGATATTTCTGGCAGAGGAGGCATCTGTCTCTGAGGCTGCTCCGGCACCCTACCCCCAATATTTGTGTGAGGGAAGTGTGCATTTTTGAGGTTGCCCTGCCACCCTCCTCATGACATGGAGAAGGGAGGAAAGGTCCATATCGGAGGTTTCTGTCTGGGCCCAGCTGTCCCTGACATGTTCACAGCGGCAGGAGACATCACATGCTGAAGGGAGGTCCTGATGGCCCTGAAAGCCAGAAGTTCCCAGTTTGCCATCCCTGGACCTTGAGCTGAGCAGCTTTGTAGCCTGGGACAAATTGCCCTGCCCCATTAAATGGAAGTAGTGGTGTTCCTGTGTTTGGGGCTGTTGCAGACTGACATGCGTCCATCAGTCCAGCTATCAACATCTGATGTGTGGTGACTTGGGAGGAATGGCGGCTGCTAAGGAAAGGATGTGGCTTTTTCCTCCTCACCTGAAGGAAACTGGAAGTGTTTTTCCCCCAGTGTGGAAATTCAGTCATCTCAGGACAACTCACCCCAGAGGAGTGGGAACTCACAGTTCTTGCCATTCTGCTCCTGTTGGAAATGGTGGGCATATTGTAGGGTCACAGCACTGGGCTGAGGTCTGGGATAGGGATGAATGAGGCCCTTGGTGCGGATCTGCAAGAGCTCTGAGCTTGGGCAATTCGGGAGGGTCACATCTGCCTGTACAACAGACATTTTGGGAAACATTGCTGCTTTGGAGAAACCCCAGAGATCCTCTGTCAGAAAAGCACTGTTGTTTCTGTCACCCTGTGCTCCAGCACTTGCTACCCCATAGTTCTTTATTTTTTCCAGCTTACTCTTGCTTCCTTACATAACACTACTTTTCTGTTTACAGCTTCTTAATGCCCTTGGGGAGGGAGGAGACAGCATGAGCACACAAGGACCAGCTCTTTATAAACCTAGACAAGTGTGTGTGTGCTTATGAGATGCACTCTGTTTTTCACAGTACTACATTAAAAAGGGGATCACTAAGATGGGTCACTTTGGACTCAGATGCCCCCAGAGCTCAGCACAGCCAGGGGGTGAGGGAAGACAAGTGAGGGCTGCCTCACCAGTTAAGCTACAAGGAATGGTGCAAGAAGCCACATCCTGGGCTGCATTGAATGTCCACGCTGTCTGTGGTGTGGCTTGGTGCTCCCAGATCCAATAGCACAGCACAGGGCTGGGTTGCCCATCTGGCTCTGCAGTGTCAGGTCTGTAATACAAAACCAAACCTAACACTTGCACTGTGCTGCCTGAAAGTCAAGTGATCCTCTACAGTTGCCACAAAGCAAACCTTCCCAGCTGAACCCTGCACTGCCAAGCCACCCTGCTGCTGCCAGAGCTGCTTTGGTGGCATTGGCGGAGCTGCTAGAATACCTGCTGCCCATGGGAGCAGAGGAAGTGTCCCCATCCATGTTTAGAAGCTGGGGCTGGGGCATGTCTGTCTTCCTAGTGCTGTGCTTGGGCTGGCACACAGCACATGTGCAGGGGAAGAGGGGCCTAATTTTAGATCAGGGAATGAAACACTCAAAGGTCACTGCATGGGACACAATCCCAGCTGGCCTTCATGGTGACAGCCACATTGTGTTTAGACCTGGTGGGACTAATCAGGACGTCTTTTCTTGTCCAACTGCAGTTGTTTTTGCCCAGCACAGGTGCCTTCCCTGCTGAAGGATTTGCTGCCTTCTGGCATCTGTTTTTGCACAGTAGGAAAGGCTGTCCATAAACTGGTGAAAGCACTGGGGGGGGAAACCTGTGTGAAACTGCAAAAGCAGTACTTCTTTTTGAGGTCTTGAAAGCAAGGCACCAAGAAGTTCTTGTTTTGAACTTCCTTTTGGGTCCTCAAGGTCTGCCCATTACTCTTCTTGGGCTCTCTTCTGCTGTTGTTGTCTGTCCTTGATTGTCTAAGCAAATTCAGGCCTGGTGAGTGGCACAGAGGGAATTTTCCAGGGGAAATCCAAGTGGCCATGAAGACTTGACTTAATAGCCTGTGTTTCAAACCATCTGACTCAGAAACTCATTGCTTATCCTGCACTGTTGAAATCAATGGAGCTGTTGTTAGCAAATTTACTGGCAGTACAGAGAGACTCTCCATCTCTTCATAGATAGTGGCATATTCCTGAATGAGATTTACAGGTCTCCGGAGGACTTGCAATAGAAAATTCCTCTTTCGTCAACAAATATCTGAGGAATCCTGCTGGCTCTTCAGGATGATAACCTTTTTCTTTGCCTCCCCCTGCCCTGGTAGAGCCCACACTGCTGGGCTGGGTGAGGTGCTTTGTACATATTTATTCTCCTGGAGTTGTCCCAGTAGCACAGCAGCTAGACATGGATCCTCGGATCCATGAATCCAACCATTGGATGAGGTTGTCTTGGTATTTCTAACATCACCTTCATAGAACAGAAGAAAAGCTGTAAAGTAAGTAAAAATGAGTGATGGATATGAAACCCAACCTTGCAATGCCTATGTAAAGGCAGTGTTTTGATGCTGTGTTTAAAGGTAAGCCCTGTGTGTGTAATTTTAACTCCTTCAGGCTTCTATTCACCTACTTTAGGAAAAAGCATCTTCACTTGTAAGAGTTGGAAGGGCTGTCACATATAACATTAAAGCTTGGGAGTTTTTAACTGTGGAAAATAACATTCCTTTGAGGATTCTGTTCGGTACAGCCCATGAAAGCATTTTCCCAGAAGTAGAATTGTAACAGCAACAATGCAATTTATTTTTCATGTTGTGACTAGAACAATGGCATCTAAATCCACACACGGAGACCAAAGGTTAACTGATTGTGGAGATGCGGCAGTTGCTCGTTGCAATGGATTGTGAATAACTCTGGGAAATTGAACAATATTGCTGTGAGTTTTGCTGCCTGCCTGTAGGCAGTTTTATTAACTGAAGATTTTCTCCTACACTGGATGTTTAATAGAGCAAAACTAGGCATCCATTCAAGTATTTCTGCCCTATTGCAAGCCAAACAAACCCTTTTATTTTTTTATTTTTTATTAATTCGCTCAGAAGAGACAACCTAGAGCTGTTCCAGTGTTTTAATCCCTTGCAAAAGGCATTTTGATGGAAATGAGAAATCTCAGGCCCAAAAGCAGAGGAAATGGTATGTTCAGGTTCAGGCCCCTGCCAGTGGGCAGCACTGAAATGTCACATATGGGACTCTACCATGAGGGCTCCTGGCAGGTGCTTTCTTGCCACAGTGTACATAACCTTTGCTGCAACACTAAATGCCACCATGCCAAGGGCATGCCCAGCCTGGGAGGGTTGCAACAGCTGCAACAACATCCTGGCCAGCACTGCAAGTGTGGGATCTACTCAAGGGTAGCATAAAATATATTTGAATTATGTCCTAGTTTTGGCTGTGATAGAGTTAATTTTCTAGTAGCTGGTGCAGTGCTGTGTTTTTTACTTTAGACTGAGAATAATGCTGATAACACCAATGTTTTAGCTGTTTCTAAGTAGCCCTTACCTTAATCATGGACTTTTCAGTCTCTCAGGCTCTGCCAGTGAGAAGGAGCAGAAGAAGCCGGAAGGAAGCAGAGACAGGACACCTGACCCAAACTAGCCAAATGGGTATTCCATACCACAGCACGTCATGCCCAGTATATGAACTTGGGGGGAGTTACCTGGAAGGGCAGATCACTGCTCTGGTCGGGCTGGGTATCGGTCAGTGGGTGGTGAGCAGTTGTATTGCGCATCACTTGTGTGTATTGTTGTTTTTTCCCTTTACCCCTTCTGGTTTTATATTTTCTTCCTTTGTTATTTGCCTTATCATTATTATTATTATCATTAGTATATTGTCCTTTAGTTATTAAACTGTTCTTATCTCAACCCATGAGTTTTGCATTCTTTTGATTCTCCTCTCCATCCCGCTCGGGGTGGGAAGGAGGGGTTGAGTGAGTGGCTGAGTGGTAGTATGTTACCAGCCGGGGTTAAACCACAACAAATGACTTGTTAGGAATTTACAGATATAAATGGGGAGTGTTACACTGGAAGATTATTAGAGTTCTGCATGACTGCGATAAATACAGGAAGGCAAAGTTCTCATTTGCTTGGTGTCCTCAGGCATGTAGTTATGTGGCCGTGGCCTACAGGAAGTTCTTGTAGCTCTTTAAGAGCTATTCCACATTTGGCACACGTTAATTTATACCAGTCTGTACCTTTCACAAATACTGTCTTATTATGTAATAGTAAATAGTTTAAAAATACTGTGTCCAATATATGTCCAGCAATCTGACTGACCTCTTGATGGGAGAGGTGGGCCAATCCCAGTGCTGACATTATGTCATCAGTAGCAGTATTACATAAAAACACCCTTGAGGGATGGAAGTGCACAGTGATGCTGAACAGAGCATTCTTGTATCTGCCCCATGTCCAGAGAACCAAATTGACTTTGGAGCAGTAAATCCAGCCGCAAGATTTCATGAAAAAATATGCAGAATACAAAAGATAAAGTTTTGCTAAACATCAGTACTTTGGAGAACTGTTTGCTGGACAGTGTCAGGCCACATTGTCCAGCTCACGAAGTGGATGTAACACTGCAATCCACTTCTCACTGAATATCCTTAATATTTTAACCCAGTTGAAAGCTCTTTGCTGAAAGATGCCACATGGCAGAGAGCTAACCATTGTAGTGCTGCTGCGCTAGAAGATTTTTTCTGGAATATTTTGACTGATTAGGATCCTCAGCTCAGGTACAGACTCCTGTGCTTTCACTGCACTGTCTTGGTATTGTTCCTGCCTTGCTTGGAGCAAGCCTATTTTCCATATCTTCCAGGAAAGGAGAACTTCACTGAGTGAAATTTCTGAAATGATAGCACCCAGAGGCTGGTCTCAGATGCCAAACCACAGCCCAAGGGCTATCCTGGCTGCAGGCACTGTTCCCTTGGACAGAGAGTACTGGAAACACTGCTTTTCACCCCAAACTAAGTCAAATGCTATTGTGAAAGAGCAGAGACCTTCAAAACAAGAATAGTATCTGTCACCACCCACGCAGTGCTGTGAGTTGAGCCGGATCACCCCCTGCCCCAGCTCTGAAATGCAGCATTAACCCCTGAAAAGCTAAATCTGGACAGTTTAGCTCTTCAACTTGGTTGTAAACTTTTGAGAAAGACTTATTCACCAGGGATGTATCTGCTTGGGCCCTCCAGGGTATAAGCGAGCTCAGTCTCCCAGTGGGGGATGTAACTGTGTGCCGGCATGGGAATAGGGCTTGATTGTGCAAAACAAACAGAGGGAGTTAACCGGGTAATAAGTGAGTTCCTTGGCACTTTCCTACAAGAGCAACATGTTTCACAGTAAAAGCCCTGAGAAGCTTCTCCTCTCTTTTATTGGAATGTGGAAAATGGTCCTAATGAACACCGGGTGTTTCACAGAAGGCAGCTGGACAGCAACACTCATTTCAGAAAGCACAACTCTTCCTCTCCCCTTGCTTGCTTGGGTGTCCCCAGGATCTGCTCTGTGGCCTCAGACAAGCATCCTGCTGCCAGGGAGGGACCCCAGCTCGGCAACACCCTGCAGCTTACTCTCCGCCTGCATTGCTGTAGGGGCAGGAGAGGGACTGAACCGTAGTCTTGCTCTGATGGGGTTAACCTTAAACTGGTTTGCTCAAGAAAGCAGCAGGAGAGCAGCAGTTCCCAGAGGATGCAGGCTGTGCTCCTGCCACTGGCTCACAGGATGCCAGGCTGCAGGAGATCTGGGTGTCCCAGGAGAGTCTGTGACAAAAGGCAGATCATTGTGCCCAGCCTTTTGCCGTGACTTCAGGGTAGCAACTTTCTTTTATTAGAAAACGGAAGCTGAGGGCCTTATCTAATCCAAGGGCCAGGCAGCTGGAGCCTGAGGAAAGGCAGCTTCTTTGTGGAGAGACTGCCAGTAAAATAACAAGATTGAAACCCATTGTACCATATACATTTGAAGCATTTGGGAAAATTCCTGTGTTGCAAATGCCTTGCATGAGGTGCTTGGATCAGGGGTGTACACAGGGCAGAGGGAAATTTCTTATGCACAAAACTCGCTGAGGCTTCAGTGCCTCAAAACCTGAGCTCCTCTGAAAATTCAGTGATGTCTCAGACTGCAGATGCCAAAGTTGAAATTCCCTTTTTATCCCCCCAACTTAGTCAGTGCTTTTGATAAAACATAAATTTCTTAGCACTCAATCCCTTCCCCTCTGTTAGGATGGGGCTTCTGGGGAGTGTAATCCAGGGGTCCCTGCTTGCACCATATTCCCAGGAGAGGGAAGGGGAGCTCAAAAGTATTCCTGAGCTCTGCACATCTGACAGGAGATGCAGATGAAATTTTACTTCTCTTTCCCCATAGCAAATATGGAAAGTCACCAAGCCGAGGATTCACAGGAATTGTCATGAGCTGTATTAAAGAAAGATGCAGGACACAAAATTCTTCCTAAGATTTCCTGCCTCAAGCTCTCAATTTATACCTCATATTTCAAAGCCATCTTTAAAAAAAAACAACTTGTCTTGACTGTGGAGACAGCAAGTCTATGTCAGAAAAATTTTCATATGATGACTGTGAATTAAAGGTGCACTCTGTATTCCTTATCCATCAGAACAGCTCCCTTGGCCTGTCACCAGTTCCTGCTGCTCACCTGGGCTGAAATTTATACTGGTGCAAACTGGAGCAAAGAAAATGGAAGAGGCTCACTACTGATGCTCTAAGCTCTGCAGCAAACATTAGTTTTCAAGGTTATGCCATGTCCACATTTATCACATTGATTGATAAACCATAAACATGTCTCTGCACAGAGGCTTGGATTAACTGTGGAGGACAACTGAGAAGATAAATTGGATTAACTAAAATCAGTTTTGTATGGCTGTAGGCTGCTGGAGGTCTCTTTTACTCAGTCAGATTGTATCAGATTTGTTAAAATACTTTTGAACATAGTGGTGGCATGGTGGCCCTTTACCCTGGGACAAGAGGATTTGGAGCTTCCCTCCATATCCAGTCCAGACATGTCTGTCCACACAGAAAGGCTGTGATAGCATGAACAGGTCTTTGGTCCAACAGGAGTTTTTCAAGGCAGCTCACATGTGAGGAAAATCTGCTGAAAAAGCAGAAGGGCCATAGGGTCCATCCTGGAGCGCAGAGTGGTCCATGTGCTTCACATCCCAGCTGTGGGGTTTGGGTACCCTCCAAGGGTTTCCTCCTCAGGCAGGTAGTGGTTTGTGGCATCAGGTCACAGCATCACTGACCTTGCGTTATGCCAGCTCAGTCAGCTGGTTCACAGAGGAGGAAATAGGACTTGGGTGCTACCACATCCCTGCCCAAGCTCTGCCTTTCGGTTGTTCAGGGACAGTAATTATGAAGGAGGTTCTTGTTCTGCTGCTGTATAATTGTACAATGCACAGTGCAAGCCTTAATATAACTCTGAGTGAATTCCTTTTGGTTTTCACCTGTTCTCTGAAAAGAGATTCAATCTTGAGCCAAACAACAGAGCATTCTCCTAGCAATAAAATCTGTATTGAACACAGGGTGAAGGCAGTGCTTGGGCTGGAGTTGCTCCCAGGAGCTCTTGCAGGAGGTCAGTGACTTGGTGCATCTGTTGCCTTTGGTTTCTGAACTCAGGGTAGCAAATTCAGAAAACTTCTCCTTTTCCTACAACAATCAAAAAGTTGTGCTTGCAGAGGGGTGAGGCAGGGAGCAGGGTTTGGATCATGCCATAGAGACAGCATAGGAGGAGGAAAGATGCTGACCTCTTGTCATGGTTGTTTTAGAAGCAGCTGGTGATCACTGGGACATCAATTTCAGCGAAGAGTGTGCTGCCCTCCCCACCATCAGGGCTCTCCGGCACATGGTAGCCTTGCCGAAAAATCGCTGCTCTCCTGGTGCGCCCCAGCCCCCGGAGCGCGAGGATCGCCAGGACATGCTCCTTCCTGCAGAAGCCAAATGAGACTTCACTCAGTCCTGTCGAGCAAAACCAGCTGGAGACAGCATAAAGTGCCTGGGAGCATCCCCTTGCTGCACTGGATGGGGGTCTGCAGCATCCGGAGGTGCTGAGCCAGTGAGCATCAGCTCCTACCACCCGGTGCTGCTGGGACACCACCGGTCCTGCTGCTGGTGCTTCGGGGAATTCCTCCTCTGTTTCCACACACATATGATGTCATTTGCAAGTTTTCCTGAGAGGCTAAAGACCTTTTATTTGATGATTATTTTGAGCTGAGAAATGGAAGAGCTGTTTAGGAAGCTGATAGACACTAATTAGAGTAGAGCTAGGAAAGCCAATTTGGAAACATATCCTGTTCCAGTAATCTCAGCATATACAAAATCAGCAACATCTCCAGGAGCTCAGGGGAAGAATTACCAGAGACCTGAACAGGAAGCAATGCAGGTCCAGCAGGTTCCTCCCTGTTTTACAGACTTAATGGTTAAAATAATATTACTCAATAATGGAAATAAAATAATATTACTCAATAAAGGAAATAGATCAACAAAGAGTATGAACCTTAAAACCTGGCTTGGGTAGAAGGCTAATGATGAAAAAGTACCACAATCACAGCCTTGTAAATGGCTTTTCTGCCTGGAAAATTGTTTTCAAATAACTGAGTCTGACTAGCCATCATTTACTTCCCCCATCCTTCCCAAAAGAGGCACTGCCTCCTTCATCAGCTTAGTCTGGCCACTGGGGTTCAGGCTTCTTTGTAGTTGTTGCTGGATAGGTGTGTTCGTGTAGAAAATTACTGAGGAAAAATTATTCCTTTTCAAGTCCATGTCTTGAATTTCCCCACACAGATAAGCCTGATACATATCTGACTCGCTCAAGTTAAATAAGCCTATGAAAAATTTTGAGCCTCAGTTTTGTGGAAAAAAAATATATATATTTAATGTTGGGGTTTTTTTCTTAATATTCAAGGGTCCACTTCAGTGTTCTGGGCAAGTTGTTAAATCTATGGTATTTTGACTGTATAAATGTTATCCAGCAGGAGCTCTGTAACCAGCACAGTGCAAAAACCTTTGGTTTTCTTCTGAAATGACCCTGATGAAATGGAATATTTTGCAAGCTGTACCACTAATGTTCCTTCTCAATGAGTGGCAGGAAGCTGCAGAAGACGAGGTAACTTCTGATATGCAGCTACTTAGCTATGCACAGAGCTAGTCACTCTATTTACTCTTCCAGGAGCCTTAAATTTTGCAGATGCTGCTTTGGAACAGCAAATGGAAAGTACAGAAGAAAGAATTTGTAATTTAATCCAAAACTTAGTGGTTGTGTTGAAGCCCTTTCAGGAACTGCAGCTGAACTCTGTCAATGTCTGCTGCACTTTGAAGTCTGAGCTTGGGAACAGGAGACAAACTATTTGCTCCAAAGCTGAAGCCTACAAGTTGGCAAGCTGGGCTGATACTGGTGATGCACTGAAAAGCAGCCTCAAGCTTTACAATGAAACAAGATTGATCTGGGGGAATAAAAAAGTATCCTGCAATAGGAGGCATGGGAATGGTTCAAAGCTGTGCAAAGAGAGCTTTAGACCTGACATTGGGCAGCATTTCTTTACCCAGAGGTTGATCACACACTAGAACAGGCTTCCAAGAGTGGTGGTCAATTCCCCAAGCCTGTCAGTAATTAAGAGGCATTTGGACAATGCCCTTAACACCATGTGTTAACTTTTGTACAGCTCTGAAGTGGTCAGGCAGTTGGACTAAATGATCCTTGTAGGCCTTTCCAAACAGAAACATTCTATTCTGTTCTATAAATGCTTTTGAGGTAATTTGTGTGCAACATAAGATCCAGCAGACGGGGAAAAGAGAAAAATTATACAGCTATAAATAAAGAAAAGTAAGGTGGGATTCCCTCTGTTGCTGGCACCTTAACCTCTGATGTGTAGCTACCAGCAGAGAAGCTGAAGAGCTTGGGGAAGGCATGGGGCAAGATGGCACTTTTTGGGACGAAGCCCAGCTGTTTTGGCATCTGCTGTTTCATGTACCTGATATCTGGATAATCCTGACACAGCTCCTTGACGTACTCCTTGATTTTGTCTTTTTTCTTCTCCCCAATGATATTGGCAATGTGGTGCATGGCGGGAACGAGCCAGTCAGCGTCAGAGCCCTGCAAACAAAGAGGCACAGGGGACCACTGGGGGGAGATGTACTGCCCTTGGGTGGGCAGGGTGCTGCTAGGGGACAGCAGCGTACTGGATGAGGCAGCTTTGGGCCGCAATGGCAAGGCATCCCAGGAAGCTCTGCTGGGGCCTCCTTGATGCTCATGAACACCCCAGTGACCCAGGCCCTGGGCTGGGCGTTGTGGCTGTGGTCTAGCACAGCAGTGAATGCCAGAGATTTCACCTCCTGCAGCCTAGTAGTTTCACGTGCCTCACCTCTGAGAGGGATCTGCCTCCACAGGGTTTAGTGCCCTGGACACCTGACTTTCTGCAGAATCCAAGGAATTCAACTGTGGTTTTCCTGAAAACCCCAGACTTAGGCTGCCTTGTCACAAAACATGAAAACAGCCACAGTTTTCTCCCCATCGCTTTCTGGTATGCAGACTGTGTGCCTGGATGGACCTTCCATGTGGACTCATCTCCATGAGCTGTACCAAGGGCAGAGATCCTTTTGAGAGAAGTTGCATCCCATGGCCCAAGGGAATAGGCCCAGGAAGAAGTTGCCATGGGATGAGTGTGATCCTACAGCACATGAACCACCCTACACAAAGCACCCATGCACCTGGGTGTGTTAAAACACCAGACACTGCAATCAGAGAGCCTCCAGCTGAGCATGCACAAGCCCCTACTACAAGAGTAGCCACTGTGCTGGAAGTCCACACCATGAACCAGCAGTAATCACTTTACTTTCTCTCTTTTAAGCGCTTTCACATTTCTTGAGGCTTGCTCTCCTCAAAAGCCTGCCTGCTGGGTCCCCTGGGAGCCAAGTGGGGACATTTCACCTCTGGGAATGGGGAAGCCAAGGGATGCCAGGAGGGAACTCACATACCTGATCAATGAGCATATTATGAATGATTCTGGCTTCCTGGTTCATCTTGTTGCTCACTTGCTGCCGAGTCTCCCTGTTCATTTTCCATCTGGGTTTGATGACCAACGTGATGTATTCCCTCACCACGTACTTATGAACATCACGTAGAAGCTCCTGGTTAAAAAAGAGCAAGCCTCACATTTTCAACTTGGTTCCCATGCAAGGCCATGGCAATGAGAGAGGACAGGGGAAGCCCTCAGGTCTTTAGCAGCAGCCAAGAGTATAGAGGAGGTACACAAATGCAGCAGATGGTCAGCACACGCTGCCCAGGCCAGCCCTGCTGAAAGGAGCTGACTGCTCGCAACACTCACTCAGGCACAGAGTTATGGCCATGGAAATGTGCCTCCCCAGTGAAGTAACCCTTGAGGGTCAGTTTGGACCCTCAGTATCGAAAGGAGAAATTTAGGATTGCTTTAAAAGTAGGGTTTGGTAGTGCTTGCAAATTTTAAACATAGAGCTGTTGTCAGCCACCTGTTTATTTTACAACCGCACAGATGTGAAAGGAGCTGATAAGCCTGCAACTCACGGAATTGTAATGCTCAGTGATGAAGTTCACCAAAGGTTTTTGTTCCTCTTTAAAGAAAGAAGATCCCATATTTAAACTACGGAAAGGAAAGGTGTTGCTTATTCTCACTTGGAAGTATAGCAATAGCTTGAACTCCCCTGCATCAGCAGTGCCCACAGTTATATAAACAGCCCCCGCCGCAGGTCTGACCACAGCCTGCAAATGACAGTGGTACCCCCCGACATCACTGTGCCCAGGGGACCAGCTGCCTACCTGCCCCATGGGCTCCCTCATGTGCTGCAGGTGCTTGGAGAACTGTGAGACTGCAGACGCCAGCGAGTCTGGCCTTTCCATCAACAAAATCCAGTCCTTGGTCAGGATTTTCTTAAGGAGTGGCTGCAAAAGAACCAATTCACTGATGGCACTGGTAATATTCAGACCCTGTGGATGCACTAGTCAAAGGCACCCGTCTATATGTCTTCTCAGTGTGGCTGCACCAAAAAGCACAGAACACTGATGGCACACTAACTCTCTGTGAGACACACTAGGAGTTAGGCACCAGGGGTTTCTCTTTTCCCCCTGGGAATTCAGAGCCACATCTCCCCTTTCTGAGTAGGTGGCCCAGTGCAGACAGAAGCATCACTCCCTGAACAGGAGATGCTTTGGCATTAAAGGCCAAATGGGACACCCCATTTCCTTGCTTTGTGCTGCTTTCTAGCCCATGAGCTATATTTCTTTAGGTAAGTATTTGTATTCCTACCATAGGGATGAAGAAACAGGTGTGAATGTTAACCAGGCATGGCTAGAACAGGCTGTGGTGTGCAGCCATGTATGCTAGCATTACACAGGTTTGCACTAGCTATGGACATGACAAGTCAGTTGGTAGCGAATCTGTTGGAAATTATCCCAGTAATCTGTCACCCCTCCAGCCTTCCCTACAAGGAAATTATAAATCTCTTTCTTGAAGCACTTACAGGGGGCTGTCTGCACTCCCTGCAGACCCATGTGTCTGCACAAAGTCTCACTGTGATTTTACTTCTGCTCATTTCTCTGATGGGGGAGGGAAATAGCAGCTGCAAGCATCCCCAAATTGATGCCTTGTGGTCAGTGTTGATGTGGGAGCAATGGCACTGTTTCCTGTCTGTCTTGGGTACAAGGAGCTCTGACCAAAATTCCCCAGTGGGTTACTTCCCTTGCTGAGTCCCTAGAGCTAATATGCCTCGACATAGAAACACGGCAATATCTGCGAAAGGCTTCTGGGGACACCAGGAGGAGACTGGAAATATCCCTAAGGGATCCTAAGGCTAAAATAACCCTTCTCCACCACATTCCCTGTGTACTTTTATTCTCTTAGCTCTAAGGATTCTGTCTTTATATTCCTGGCAACCTCCTTCCCAATGATTTTCCCAACTTGTGCCCTCCTGCTGTGCTCCCTCCTGCTGGAGGGCTGTTTAGAAATGCTTTCTCTGCTCTCAGTTCTCATGGTATTTTGTCCCTCTTTCGCAATGCCTTGGCTTGACTCCTTCCTTGCCTGTCCCTTAGGCTCCAAGACAAGCTCTACAGTTACTGGAAAGTCCCATTGGCCAGGGAGGTTTGGCTTAGACAGGAGCAGTTGCAGTACTGTCTTGCTTTCTGCAATGACCTCTTATGCTTGGTGATTTGGAACAGGAATTAGGTAGGTCAAAAGAGGTGGGACCAAAAGCTTAGTTTCTTTCATCTCTCATACCAGCTAAGGCTAGTGGACCTCATATGGCTGAGAGCAGATAGTGCTGTCTACATCACCCAGGAAGCACAAACTGCATAGCAGCAAGTTGCCTTTTAGGCCTCTTTACATAAGTTAAGCTGATATCAGAGCTTTATCAACTGATAGCATCCTCACACTGAAAGAGTCAGTCTTTCTTCACCATGGAAACAGCCTGGAAAAATCACAGAATTCTGTCCTGTCTGAAGAGACTGATAACTCCATGATCTTAAAGGTCTTTTCCAACCTAAATGATTCTATGATTCTGTAATAGACCTTGATGGCAGATCTACAAATAAGTGTAAGTCAAAGCCCTGAAAAATCCAAATATTTTGATAGATGGAAAAATGTCCTATTGGTGGTGTCCAGCTGATTTCTCAGTGCTTCCCGATGGGTAAAGTTTCCCTCTACTTCTTTGCCTGAGATGCTGGAAGCCACTAAATAGTCTTTTTGTTGTTGTTGTTGTTGTTGCCATTGTGCTAAAGTAAACAACTTGACAAATGTATCATTGCTCATAGGGAAAAACTCACAGGATGCTTTGGGTTAAGGAGGATTTCTACACATGTTAGACACAATGCATTTTGGAGGGACCATAATGCCATGCACTGAAAAACAAGGTCTACTTGGCAAAACAAAGGAAGGGAGGTAGTCCTCAGCTGCTGCACTGGTCCTGCACATACCTGCTATAGTTACAAACCAGTGTGCCCAAGATGCTCTTACCTGTGCTTTTTTTCGTAGTTTGTTTGAAAATATACTTGTGAAGTTCCTTGTCAGAGCTGCCACAATCTTCTGCAGTTCCTCAGTGTTGACTTTAAACATTGCTTCTAACCCTGACCTAGAGAGAGACACACGCACCACCAATGTGTTAATGTTAAAAGGTAAACTATTACATTGCCACTTTATCCAAATTGGCATCTTGGGTGTTAGTTTAAGTAAATTTGTGTAGCTAGTACTTCCGCTTGGAAACACCTACTGGGTCAAAGTAATGACTCTTTTACACAATCCTATACAGTGAAAATTAACCACAACTGAATAACTGTGCTTAAAAACCACCTATTTCCTCATCAGGTGGGATGGTTCAACCATGCAGAGGAGTTGTGTAGGCTGGTTACATTTTCACTTGAGCAACATTTCTGCTAAATGATCTCCAGGTTCCTGAGAGAGCACTGGGGCATTATGGGGTAAGGGAGACATAAATAATAAAGCCAAAGAAGGGAAAGCTGCTGACCCTGTGTCCCCCAGAGCCTGGCTGACTCACTCCACACAATATCTATTGGCAGCAGTGGGGATGGTGAATGACCAAGGTGGAAACCCATGGAATTTCCTAGGGACAGTGCACATTTTCACACTAATGAGGAAGAAAACACAACTTCAGAGAGATTAATGAAATCCCCAGCTGTATGTGTGGGCTTTGGGGTACGTCGCAAGTTCCTGGATTTCTTCTCACTTTCGATCCTTTCCTCATTGTAACATGCTCTAGGGGGAACCAAAGCAGTATCACCAAAATGCTAGTGGTTCCTGAGCTTCCCGGGATGTGACACATCCACTGCTGTGACTAGAGTGTGACGGGTTCCTGCCACTGCCCAGTAGCTATTTTGTTATGTCTGAAGCTGCTGAAGCAGGACTACGAAACACCTCACAGCATCCCTCTTACCCCGGGTTGGGGCTCAGGTACATAACTCCTGCTGAGCACCACAAGTCTGGGTCTAGCATCCCCAAAATCATGCTATTAGGTCACCTACCTCTGCCTTGCAACTCGTCACCCTAGGCTGACAAAATGTTTAACTCGACTCGGGAATAAACCATCCAAACACCTTCCAGCTCCTTGCCTGAGGCTGGCTTCTCCCTTCGCCATGTTACAGTCCCCAGCAGGGAAGGGAGAGCAGTTTTCCGCAAGGGCAGGAGGAGGCAGAGAAAGCCAGCTCGTCGGCGAGGTTAGCATTGCTGGGGAGACCCTGCCATCTAGAGACTTCCAGGCGGTAGTGCTCACTGCGGCTGGAGCCGTCGGCCGCTGTGAGCATCGCAACGCGAAATCCTCTGCATGACCTGCATGCTATTTGGCAGACAGCACCCCTGCGGCAGGCAGTGCCAGGCAGCAGCACAGCGGCATGGGCTGGAGGTAACATCCCAAGGTGGCCAGACGCCCGGCATTAGCCCCGTGCCACTTGGCTGAATCGGCCTCTGATGAAGCACCACATCTGCACGGCAGGGATGACCCCAGATGCTGGAAAGCCCCTGAACCTTCTTGGGCTGTGTCCTTGCATGGCTGCAGAACATCCCTCTCAGGGGAGTCTTTGATAGGCAGAGCTGGTGGGCATACCTGCTTATCACAGGCCTTTTCAATGCATGGCTTCAAATAACTAATTCATAACACGTGCAAAGCTCTATAAGTTGCTGCTGCCAGCAGTGATGGCAGGGGTTTATTTGCTGCTTTCACAGATTCTCCTCCAGCCCAGTGCCAAAAGCAGCCTTTGTACTGGGTTTGTGGTGCTAAACTACAGAACCAAAAATGAAATAAACCCACCTCTGAGGCTGAAAAGGGTGGGCTGAAAATTAGCTTAAATCTTTCATGCATGCATCACATCCATCCCTGCTTCTGACTCTTCACCCTTGTGACTTTAATCTTCATCTCTTGGGGAGCATCCCTTCATGAGGGGAGGAAGGGCTGTAGGCTGAGCACCCAGTGGGGCACCCCAAGGAGACTTTGGTCTTTCCTTCCTGGATGCTGCCACCCTCCCAGACCCCAGCAAAGCAGCAGCTCAGTTTGGGGGCAGCAGACTTACAGCAGGTCATGAAAGTTGTTGATGTAGGCGACAAAATAGGGTGCAAAGATGGGGCTGTCCTGGGCAGTGCTCCACACTACAAACTCCTCCTCGAACCTGTGGGAGAAGACACACAGGTAACACTAATGGTGGGGGAGCCACAGATTGCTCATCTTATGTGTACACAGTGGTGTCAGGAGACACTGGTGGCTGCCCCAACCTATCCCCTGTGTATAAGGACATGTTTTTACCAGCTGTCGTAACATGCGTGTGCACTGGAGGGGAATAGATGGCAGATAATTATGGGTTTAGGGTGTGCTTGCCTGAGCAGGTACACACCACTTTTGGAGAGTTGCCAGGGATCTCAGCACATGAAATCTCTGCCTTTTCCTCACACTGAGGGATTAATTGCAGCTATGGTACTCAGGCTCATCAGTCTGGTTCTTCATTGCTCTGGCTTTTGGGGCAATATAATTTGTGCCCTCTTAAGCACACAGGGAAAGGGTTTACCTCAGGGCTGATTTTCCAGCAGAAACGGAATAGGAATGGGGATACATGCCTACCTTTCCCCCCATAACCTCAGCTGCTGTTTCTGTGTAGCACAGCAGTCACGGTTTTGACAGCTGTTTTACAGCCAGGTCCACACTGCTGGCAAGAGGCTTTGTGCTCAGGCAGGCTTTGCTTGGTGGCCCCATTCTTTGTCAGGAAAAAGGAACCTGCTTGGGCTAGCCTCAGCCCAAGCATCTTGGGTTGGTTTAAGAAAAAGCTGAAGTTTCAGTGGTCTTTCATATGGGACCCCTTTATGTTGCAGCTTGCATTTTATGCCAACTTGCTGTTTTTTTTAAAAAAAAAAGGAAAAAGAAAAGGAAAAAAAGGAAAAATATTTTGACAGATAACAAAGAAAAAGGAAAAAAGGAACAGAGGAGAGGAAAAAAGCAAATAAATGGGGGTGTGGGGGCTGTGGGAGAAGAAGAAGTAATGGATGGAATATCAGTACTATGTTTCTCCTCTAAAACCCAGAGAGACTTCAAAGCCAAATAGCTGGTTTGAACTACGCTGCTTGCTCAGGACATGGGAGACAAATATAGATCACTGGGCTACTAGATATGAAAGGGGCATATAGATTGGGATATAGATACAAACAGGAAAAGCACTGCCTTTAGTGCACTTTGGACTCCTGGCATGCCCTGAGTTCATGATCATGAGCTCTCTGGCTCACTGTCCTCACTCCTGCAAAACGTCTATTAGCAAACTCCCTGGTCAGTGCCTGCAGCAGGTGAAAAACTTTAAAGGTTAATGGCAAAGTCATTTTAGTCTTGCTTGGAGCTGGTTCATCCTGAGCAGCCTTTCTCACCTACAGATGACTGCTCCGGAAAGTAGCTGCAACCCCTCCAAAACACAGCCCCACCGGAGTTGCTGGCACCCTCTGTGAGCCAAACCCCTTCCCTAGAGCATCCCCAAAGCATGTTGTAAGGAGTAAGATCTGAGGCCATAACCTGGGGACTACCAAACAGAAAATTTCAGCAGAGACGTGGGATCCTGTGTCCTTTGGCCAATGGGTAAATTTTTAAAAGACTCAGCCTTAAGTTTTGCCTGGGTGTAACACAAAGGATTCCATCTGCAAGAGAAAAACCCTCTCAGCAGGGCTCTCCCCAGGACACCCAGGTAATGTTTTGGGCAAGCAGGGTCTGGATCTGAAGATTCGTAACTGCTACTTGCTCATGGTTGCAGCTGCAACAGACCAGCATCCAACACCAGCAAGATCCCAGAGCAGCTAGCATTTACTTCCTGGAGCTCTGACCTCAGATTTTGGGACTCCCAAGAGTCCTATCTGGGTCTGTTTATGACTCCTGCTGAGTTGTTCTGCAGCTTGCTTATTGTTGGGCTCATTGTCATCTCTAATTCTCTCAGGAGCAGGCCCATGCCTGCTTGATGCCAGCGTCTGGCTCAGTGTCTGGACCTTTTCCCTGCTTTTTTACCAATGTGGGACTCATTTGAAAGGAATGTGCTGCCCGCAGCGGTGATGACCTTGGTATGAATTCACGCAGCTCTGCCAGACACAGCTCAAGCATTTTTGTTTCCAGGCTTCTGCTGATTGCTCTAGATATCTTCATGTGCTCCCCGATGATCTAGAGAAGGTCACAAAGAAAACTCTCTAGTGAAGGGACAAGCAAGGGCAAAACATCCTTCACAAGGGTATCACGCAGCCTTGGTTAATAAAAGTGACTTGCCTAGCAAAGGGGCAAATGGCCCACTTGTTGCCAGGCGTTTTTCATTATTCTCTGGCAGTTCTAAATGTAATAAACCAGGATGGGCCAAGAGGCACAAACTGATCTGTGGCATAATCATTGATCATTGATGCCTAGGGTTAGGCATCACCCAGAAACCTTGCTTGCACTGGGGCCCCTCCCTACCTCCCATTCCCACAACTGTGCTGCCTCTCTAGAGTGAGGCAGCCTGCTCTAGCACTTCTTGAGGCATCCTACCCATCTGCTAATCCAATTCAGACATTCCTTCCCAGTAATCACACAATGTGTAATATTCCTCTATGGAAAAAGAGTCACTGTAGCAGGCAAAACTCTTTGATTTTCTTTCTTTTTCTCTCTCTCATTTAATTGAAATGACTCAACCTTTTGAGTGAGGAGAATGAATCAAAACCCCTCCTGGATTTATTACCCTGTAGTCTCTAAAGCTAGTAGGAGCTTTTGTTTTTGTACTGTTTAAATTGGAGTGGCTGTCACTGCCTACTGCCTTTCTGTGGCTGCCACAGCCCCAGGACAAAGACGCTCTTTCAGCCAAAGGGTTTTTCTAACAAACCTTTTCTTTCCACCTCTTTTTTCCTTTCTCCTTCTTTTTTCTAATCAAAGAGATTTAAGGGCTTTAAAATCAGTTGCCTATTATGTTGCTGACACAATTGACAGCAGGTTTAATTTGCAGCTAGAAGGCAAGCGGGAGAGCTAAAAGTTGTAATAAACAGCATTTTCTGCTCTAATGTATTCTGCTAGTGCGTGACTAACATAAATTATCGCAGGAGGCAGTACCTCCACCCCAGAAGGTAATGATCCCGTTTCCCTGGAGCCACAGAGCCCCCCGCACTTTGCCCCGGTTCATTAAATACCGTTTGAATATCTAAGGAGAGTGAGGACTGGTAGAGATTTTCCTTCACTTCTGGGTGAACTTCCTTCTCCCACTTCTCTGTGACCTCCAGTCTCAGGATGTTTCCAAAATAGCTTTTGATTTTTCCCTAAATGTTTAACATAGGAAGGAAACATCCAGCTCAGGATAATGAAGCAAACATGAGAAAACTGCATCTGTGCATTTTGCTCTCTTGGCATATATATAAGGCTCATGTGTGTGGTGCAGAAAGGTAAGCAAAGTCAAAGGTCTTGCTCCAGACCCTGTCAGGCTACACAAGATCTCAGGAAAAATCAGGAGCTGTGGTTTGTGGGGGCAAGGTACAACTTAAGCAAGAACAGATCTCCTGGCAGGGGAATGTTTTGTCAGCTGCTTGACTGCTTGATTGCAAAGTTCTCCAGCAAGTGTAAGACACAAGGTCAGGATTAAAGATCAAACTGGTCCTTTCTGGCAGCACAGCCACTTGAGTAAGTGGCAGCATGGTTCAGTCCTGGCTGATAAATCAGTCTTGTTGCCAGTAAAACAAAATGATCCTTCACCAGCACAATAGAGCAATACTAATTGTCGAATAAGCTGGGTACCTTGAGCTCACCTTGAGCAGTGCCCTGCTTCAGAAATGGTTTGCAAGAAGATGACTGAACCCAGCAAAGAGCCAGGAAAGCACAGTCTTACACAGGGTCCCAGCTAAGGATGGCAGAAAGGCAACTGAAGAAGGGGCTTCCTAGGGGGAGTGAACCATGGGATGATCCTCTGGCAGCGTCACGTCTAGAGTTGTCTGCGTATAGCAAACCTCAGATGTGCTGGAGGAGATCATGTGCTGTGAAAGTAGCAGCTCAAATGCCTTTACATCTGGCTTTGAAGTGCGTTCAATCTGCTGAAGCCCAGCTATGACCTTTCGGTAAGCCTCTGTGTGGGTCTAGTACAGTCCCTTTGGCTCTGTGATTATCCAGGTTCAGGCTCATGGCCTGCTTTGCTCCCTGCGTTGGTGTTCAGGATATTGTGCTTTTTATTAAAGGCCATTCTGCATGGTCTCGGCAGGACTCGGCACCTGGTGGAGCTAGAAACCACGATGCAGCCATCTGAGACCTTTACTGAGAGGCTGGGGCTCCCGCACGTTCCCTGGGGGCATGTGGGGACAAGGTCAATGCTCTCACCTTTGCAGAAGTGATGTAGTCGTTTTTCAGTTTATCCCAAACAGCTGGCGTTAACAGCAGGGACAGGTTTTCTGTCTTAATTTCTGGTTTGAGATCGGGGTTACCCAGAAAGAGTTCACTGGAAAGATTCAAAAGAACAAATTATGTGGCCTCAGAATGTGAGTAAACCAATGGAATATTCATGTGGCATGAGCTACATAATTATTAAGCTGTGAGAAATATACTTCAAGCTAAAATTGCAGTGCTTGTTTTCAAGCTTTAACAAGAAAATCTTTTCTCCCTATTCAAAATCTTAATTATTCAAAACCAAAATGATTTAAGGTTCCAGCCCACCTTAGAAATCATGAGACTTCTGAGTTGTTTGGACATGAAAAGTGCCATGCGAATTTACTTTTTAAAATAAACAACCTGAAGCTGATTCATTTGCCTCTGAGCCTGCAAAATGTCTTTCAGGGTAACTCCTGTAGCAGTGTGCTGCTTTGAAATTAGCTGATCTCCCTGGCTCCCCTCCAGTGTCACATCACTGCTTCTGTCAGGCTGCTATTTTCCCCTGTGCATTATCCCTAGCAACTGAAGGTGGCAAAGCAGGTCCTGCTCTGCGCAGGGCAGCCTCTGGTAGGCCCTCCCATGCCTGGAACATGGACCAGGGCAGTATCACGGCTTCTCCACAGATGGAAGCAGTTGGTGGATGTGCAGCTACAGAGCCTGACTCCAAAGTCGCTCAGCTGATGCATGATTTTATCACTCTCCTCTGCATTGCCCATGTAATCAGGCCAGCTGATTAGCAGGGAGGGAGGGAGTGCTTGTGCTTCTCCTTCTAGGGTGAGAAACCCGTTATTAGCCTGTACAATTGAACGTGCTACCCTTGCAATCTACCATGGACCATGGAAGCATTGTGTCTTTCAGGGTGATAGAGGTGGAGAGGAGAAAGAAGAAAATATTCGTGCACTTGCTGAATGTGGGACCTGAATTGCAAGCAGTAACCTGGTTAACAGGGAACACAGCTGCAATGTCCTACAAAAAAAAAGGACACCAGTGGATTTAAATACAAACTCTCCACCATGACTGAAAGGACTGTTTCAAACATACGCTGAAGGAGCTTATTCCCCGCTTTCTTTTTTTGATATTTGTTTGAATTGTAGCATCAATAATGAGTTTGGGTCAGACAATTTCTTATTTTTTGAGATTGGTCCCAAGAGGGGATGAATTTCTTACAGAATGGGAAAATCAAATGGAAACAGCCCAACACAGCAAGGTGATTGCAAGCAGTGCCCTAAACAGAGCAGGCTCTCAATAAGTTCTTTCACAGCAAGGTAGAGAAGTACAACAGGGGTACTTCTCTTTGGTGCAGAACCTGGCTGCTGAAGCTTGTTTCTTCCCCCTTTCCTGCAATATCGGGGTGCCGTACAGTTCCTGGGGCTGAGGATATGCACAAATTTCCCTCCAGAGGAGACTGGCAGGTGACATGTGAGGGAGAAGGGCAATGGGATGGAGTGTCATTCCCAAAGCAGTCCTGCCATAACACTTGTCAGCCAGTGCTACGATGCTGAGGGAGTAACACACGTGTCATCACAGTCACCACACCATAAATGGGGTTTTAGGAGCAACTGACAAGTTTACAGAGAAATCTTTTGAGGGCTGCTCAAAACAAAGACCATCTGCAGCACAAATGCTCCTGACCCAAAAGCTACCCCAGGCTAGGAGTGATCTGAGCAAGTGCTGCTGCTGCTTGCTCTGCTCCACCACCCTCCTCCCTGTCTATTTTTGCACACTGTTTGACTCAGTATTCCTACTTCTGCCTTCTCTCCCTCTTTTGTTTGTTTAAGGGGTGCCAGTTGGTTTGTGCTGTCCCACCACTGATCAGCTGGTTCAGGCCTGCAGACCAGCTACCGGGACTGACATGATTTTGCTTTGACGTAGCTCTTTTTACGTGCTTATTACCAGACCCATCTCCTGTGGACATTGCCTCTCTTTTCCTTCCCACCCCACTGTGTATATCTGTTGGGTTTTAGCCTGGTGTGATGGGCGGTAGTCAAAGCAAGTGAATAATTGAGGACACTGACACTCAGTGCCTGGCCCTACTACAGGTGCCTTAGATGTCTCCTTTGGCTGCAAAAGGAGGCAATGTCCAGCAGCACAGTTTTTACTGCTGTTGCAAAGAATTCCTGCCTTTACTCCAACACCCGGAGTGCCCTGAGTATGGTATTTGATATGTCCATACAGCTCCTAGAATACTTTAGTCACCCCTGGATTGCAGGGAGCTTTTAAAGGTCCTAAAAACTATGGTCCCCCTATTCAACCAGCAGGCATGTCCGAGCCAGAGCCTTTGTTTTAGTGTGGTCAATTACACATGGTGGTGTCTTGGCGCCTCCTCAAGATGACTGACCTGTGAGCATGGGGGGTAACATGGCTTCTTTCCAAACACATCAGAGTTTTAATTAAACAGGAAGAAGGCAGGGCTCCCCCACAGGTCCCTCCCTGTGCCTGGAAAAGTCACCAAGCAGCTGCAGGACCTTGCAAAATATTTGCAGAAAGGGAGTAGGTTTATCAGAGCTGCAAGGAGGAGCCTCCTGGAAATGGCTTCAAGCTGCGCCAGGGGACGTTTAGATTGGATATGAGGAAAAAATTCTTCACCAAAATGATTATCAAGCATTAGAACAGGCTGCCTAGGGAAGTGGTGGAGTCACCATCCCTGAAGGTATTTAAAAGACGTGTAGATGTGGCACTTAGGAACACAGTTTAGTGGTGGACTTGGCAGTGTTGGGTTAATGGCTGGACTCCATGTGATCTTAAAGGTCTTTTCCAACCTAAATGATTCTATAATTCTACGTGAGAACAAGTGGGAGAGGGAGGGGAAAACAGAGTAATTTAGATCTGTGGAAAGCAGCAAGTGCTTTATCCACAAACCTTTGTCCCCACCTATTAATAGATTAGCTATCTGGCTCTGCTGTAGAAGTGACATGTCTCTCCCCCTTGCTTAAAAAGCTGAAAATAGCTCAGTGTTCTTGAAGTGCCCTGTGGCCCTGCCATGCTCTGGAGGAGGCTGAGGCGGTGTGGCAAGTGCAGCAGCTTACCTGCAGTAAGTGTTGGCCACCCAGTTGAGCAAGGTGTAGAGCTCGTTGAATTCCAGCGGTCTCTGGGAGAGATCTTGCAAATGTGAGGCAATGGCCTTGTGAAAAGCCTCCACATACAAGTCACACACCTGGTACTCCTCCGGATAGCACTTTTGTACTGATAGCTTGATTTTTAGTAAGTCTTCACTCAGGTGTTTCTGGAGGAAACCCAAGTGAAGATTAAGCCAAGAACTGTCTTCTTCCTTCAATGCCATGGGTACCCTCAGGACCCTTTTTCTAGCACTCTCATTGACAGCTTCTCTCCACACCTCCTTCCACTTTCTGGGCATGCCAAGCGAGTCTGACCCAGGACCACCAGCACTGCCTGTGTTAGGATGAGCTGCTTCCTCGTAGGCAATTAAAGTCACCAGGGAGGTCAGCATGGTATCCTCTACAGTGGGATGCTCCAGTGTTCCCACCACAATGGCCTGGATCACATTTGTGATGGAGTTATAAAGCAAATCCACATCCTTGGATTTCCGTACAAACTCCTGGGGGTTATCTTTGTATTTCTCAGCATCCCGTTCAGTGATAGTCTCATCTTCCAAGTACTTGATGCTTGCAAATGCTTCTAAAAGCTGCCTTTTCTGAATAAGGTCATTGATTTCCATTACTGCAGAAAGAAGGGGGAGGGGTTGAGACAAAGCAGGCATTAGGTGATTGACAGGGGGTAACAGGACAAGGGGGCTCACAGAGAGGCTGCAATTTCCAGGTCCCAGCAGTGCCCCTAAGACTGAGCCCCCCAAATCTCCAGCTCCTGTTTGACACAGGAGACAAAGCAGTGGAAATGCAATTACTGCGAATTGAGCCACATCTCTGAACTGCTGCTTTCAGAGGTAGGAAATATCAAATAAAATTATTATAGGCCTGCAGGAAAACCTCAAGCGATGGCTAACGAGACTGCAGAGAGGGACACTAGCATCTCAAGCTGCATAAAACCACCTTTGGCTCTGCCTGTCTTTAAGTGCAGAGATGAAGTGGGACTGGCAGCAGGAACAGCTCGGGATATACCCTACCAGTAGGATTTCCTTTAGCATGGATCCCCTTGTTTCCCAGCACACCAGCATGCTCAGCACAGCTCTGCTGCTGGACTGGCCACTGCATTGCAGCCCAGCTCTGGCATCTCTGGCTTAAAAGGTGCTTTAGTGTGCTGTCCAAGAAGTCAGGGAGAGTGCCCAGGGTCTGGCTGGAGGGAGCACAGCAGGACAGAGCCCTTCGAGCCTTCTGAGCTCCTGGTCAGACACTAGATGGTCATGTCTGCCCCCACCCTACTCCCTCATGTCCTTCAGAGATACCAAGGCCCTGGGGGAGTGGGATACTGGCTTGGGCATGCTGTCCATACATTTTTGGGAACATTCCCAGTTCAGATGTAACCTTGGGCAAAGCCTGGGCTCCCCTTCTGGCTTGATTTTGTGCATTATCAAGTTTTCCTAAGACACATACACAACTAATATCACAGCTAAAGCTGCTCCTGCATTTCTGAGGGCTGAGCAAAATGCTAATGCAAACTGCAGAGGTGGTCCCTGGTGATTTGCATTATGAGGACTCCTTGAGATGTAGGGATCAAGGTAGCAAGCCAGCGACTAGCCCATCCGTGGCCTGCCACCCATTGCAAGCCTGTGCCTACCATAGCAAATGCCCTCTTAAAGATGCTTCTTACCTGTTCCAGACACTCAGATGTTCTGTGAATGCTCAGACTCCTCTCAGACAAAAAGAGGGACTTCTGCAGGTCCAGAAGCCACAGCTTTTCAGCTCTGCAGTTATTGCAGTCTGCACTAACCCTTTGGCTGGGGAATGAGGAGAGTCTCTGGGATGGTGATCCCAGGATCCCAGCAGGAGGAAATGAGAAACACCAAAATATGTGAAGTTCATCCTCCTGGTTTCAGGTTGGGTGACCTGGCTGTTCATCACCTGTATATAAACCTACAGTCAGATGCCAAGCGCTGCCTCTAGACAGGGACATTTGTTTTCCAAGTGGTGACCACTGCCTATTTGCCAGTAATATAAGAAGTATTTGTCATATATTGAGAAGATGCAAGAGCACTATTAGATTTTGAGACTCCCTGGGAAGATCTCACCATCTCCAGCATCATAACAGATGCTCTGAACAGGAGATCCCACTGTGATACTGGGCATAAAGCAAATATTAAAGAGGAGAAAGGAAAGGGTATTATTTAGGCATGTGTGGCTACTGCTTCTGGGACTCAGATATATAAAATGATACAGAAAAAATGGAGAGCACTCAAAAAAAATATATGGTTTGTTGTCCATAATTGATACCCTTGGGCTTGTATGCAAACAGATTTTATACCATATGCACCAAATCTATGCAGCAGAAAATATCTGTATGAAGACAGAAATATGCCAAATAACCCAACTATTGATGCACTATAGAAGGCATAGAGCTTTGAGTGCCTGTCTGGAGCTACAGTTACTTCTGTGCTCAGAGGGGAGGGAGACTGTGGCAAATAACTTAGCCTCTTCTAGATAAATAAATATAAAACCTGTGTTTGCACAAGTACTTGCAGTGAGAGACTAAAGGAATACATTCTGTTCTGTTTATCAAAGTGAGAAAATACCATTTAATTACTATCTAGGATAATTATTCAGGGAGGTGATACTGGGTGCTAAATGGATCTTTAATTTAGCAATAGGAGATCAGACAGCTGGTAGTTGAAGGAAGATAATTGAAAGGCAATTAACCATTATGCAGCTTAATGGTGCACATGGTGGAGTCTCTGTCGCTTGCCATATTTATCTCAGGATGGGATGTGTTTCTGGTAGAGCTGCTCCAGTCTAGGCCAAGTACGAGTTATTGTGCACAGTATGGGTCTTATTCATTCAATTCCTCAGCTTGTTTATTTGGAGGAGATGAGAAGAGCTTACAGTAACATTTCCTGTCACTCCTCATCTATGACCCTTTGAGAACAGACTTTCAAAGTTTATGAGGTGGGCTCAGATCCAGCTTAACAACCTCACAGTCTACCAGTGCAAAGCAGTAAATAACTTTATGGCACAGTAGAGCATATTACAGCAATGAGACAATGCCAGCCCTTATATCTGATCCCCATGCCATCCTATGCAGTAGACCAAGATTTTTTTTCTAGAAATTTAGGCTGAGGAAAGGTCAAGCATGTTGACCCACCTCAGTCTACCTCCTGGTGGATGCATTGTAGTGCCTCTGCCTTAAGAAGGTAGAGGAGAGCGGTGCTTAAACCAAGATCAAAGTCATTGTAGTTTGCCACACTTGGGGAAAAGCGAGAGCTATGCTGAAGGTCGTTATTATAATTTGACAAGGACCTATCTATATAATGCTGACAAAACACATGGGAGTAGCCAGCTGGAGGAAAACAAATCACATAATTACTTGCAGCACCGCTGGTGTGAGAAAAATAGATGGAAAGTCAGTGTAAGAGAGCAAAGTATCTGTGGAGGTCTCTTTGCAAAGCAGTCTCTAAGGTTAAGAGCCAAGGTGGAGGCTCCAAAACAGATCACATCCAGACCAACCTTTTTCCCTATCAAGACCTTGCAGCAAGACACAGAGTACATACTGCAGACTATCAGTCTGAGAGCTGAAGAGCAGAAATTTCCCAGAAGCACAATGCAGACAATAATGTAGGAACAGCCCATATTGCACTACTAGATATTGTCAGACCAGCAGCTCTCAAACTGTGCCCAGCACACTGGTGGCTGATAATGTATGGTGGGAGATATATCCACTGGTACATGAGCCGACAGGTTGATAGTTAGGCTGTTGATATGCTTAAACTAATGCAGTGGAGGCCACAGAGCAGCATGTTCAGTGGTAGGCAACCTGCCCAGGCTGAACCAGGTAACACCCCAATGAGTTTGTGCGAGGGGTGACAGCTGTCTCTACCCCATAATGAGATGCCTGTTCTTTAGCACCTCTGTTGGGCCCAGGATTTGCAGAGTGAATTACTTGAAGGGGACATGTATTACACTGGTTGTTTTGCTTCTTACCTGAAAGAGGTTTTCCTTGAATGGGCTCTGCTTCTATCTTCTCACTAACCTCCTGCAGGCCATTACAGTTCGTGGTTTTGTTCTCATAGCTCTTAGGGAATCGCAAAGAAAGTCGTTTTCCTTTCCAAGTGCCAGTAACTTCCTTTTCTTTCTCTTTGTTCAGACTTCGTTTTGATTTCCGGATACTTAACATTGTTTTAATACCTCTTTCAAAGAGCCCACTGTCCATGCTATGCAAACTTGGGCTGCTCAGCTTGGAAGCAACCCCCCTCTTTTCCTTTCCTGGACTGTTTGTTGGTTCTGAGGTCACACTCCTCGGGTCTAACTCCATATTTCTATTCATCATGTCTTTCAACAAGGGTGTTTTTCCAAATCACTGAAATGCATAAAATAGCACAATTAGGCTGTCTCCAGAATACAGTGTCTCCAAAGTCAGTCCTGGACTGAAAATGTGGTCCATCCCTTTCCTGTGCCTAATACAAGGACAGAGCAAGTCTTTGCTGGCTGTATCTACTAAAACAATCTCTCTACCCACAGACGCCAGGTGCTGGCCTGCTTTTAGCTCTGGAAAGCTCTATTTAATTCCATAAATCAGACAAGTGGCAGCTGTTTCTCCAGCACCAAGGAATCACTAAACACCAGAGACACTGATATCTGTGTAAATGTGCCATTTTGTTTTGTAACAAGATACGTTTTTGCTTTCCGTTCTTCTAGGTGGATTTCCAGCCATGTAGGAATGATAACCTTCCCTGGGTCTCACTGAGGTATTGTCACTTTCTCTTGTGGATACAGCAGCTTTGTGTTGCAGTGCTGTTTCTACCCTGCTCAAGCCCTGACCTGACGCTGCTGGAAGGTGACCCGTGGTCGAGCAGTGCCTGGTGTGTGGCTGAGCTCTTCTCTAGTCCCTTCAAAACCCGAGCAATCTCTGCTCTCCAAAACATCATGGTTACAGCGCAGGAGGCTATATGGTGCAGTAAGGGTTCACATCAGCCACATTTTCCCACAGCAGGCTCAAGGCAGCTCAGTGATAGGTTTAAATCATTAGAAACAGCTATTGTTTGAGGTCACCCAGGAACTGCCTGTCTCGGGTCTGTGCCGCTCACAGGAGCCAGAGATTGAAATGTGATTACAGTGAACAGGCATGCTGGGACTCTGGAAATAGATCTCATGCTTCTTTGATCTGAGTTTGGCCTGAGTTTTCTCCCTGGTGCATGATTATTTCACAGGCTATAAACTGCAGGGATTGCATCTTCCCATGGGTTTGCTGAGCCGATCACACAGTGGGGCTCAGACCGTGCGTCACACCCTCTCAGGGGAATATTCAATCATTCACTGTCTTGCTCAGCCGCTCAGCCCATCACAGCCTATTCAGAGGGTGGGAGGGAGAGGAGGGGACCCTATTTTCCAGAGATTTCAGTAGGAAAGAGGGGTGAGTCCCTAGTTCAAACTCCACATGGGGCTTCTGTGGCCAGAGTGGAGCAGCAGTAATGATCAAAGGGGTGAGCCAGGGAAGTGAGTGGAGGGAGCCAGGGAAGGAGGGCCATAAGATGTGAGCTCATGGACAAGGAAATAGAAGGGATACACAACCCGGTACTGACCACACCAATCCTCTCCACAGCGAGCTGGGATAACGCAGGCGTGATCCACAGAAACTGAAAGCAGCTCCGTGCCACAGGAGATCCCAGGGAGATGTGGTGGTCGGCAGGCAGCTCTGTGGGGCAGAGGTCCACGTGAGCTCATGCACCTCAACTAACTGGAGCAGCATCCTGCATACCTGCGCCGGCCAGGGAGCCAGAAATAGCACTACACTCCATCCTCCTTTGCCTTCTGGAAAAGGGCTTCAGAAGTGGGAGTAACAGGCCTGTCCCCAGACACACAAAACCTCCAGCACCTTCACCTGTTATCTCCTCAGGAGAGACTGGCACTGTTTCACTTTCATTCTACCTAGGCATTTAAAAGAAAGGAAGAGGTGTGTGAGGGGGGAGGAGCACTGAGCTAGTTCCAAGGTTAATTATTCACCTTGCAAGTGGGACCACAGGCTCAACAATGGGGTGAGCTGCTCTGCTGAGCTGCTGAGAAAAGTATTTTGGCACCTGGTCCTGCCCTTCTGGGGTGAAGCCCCATGGTGTCCAGGTGTGGGAGTACAAAAGCAGCCCCAGAGCTGCCATGTGGGAATGGGTGAATTTCACCCCCTTCTGTCTTGTTTCCGGAGGTCACGGGTGGCTTGGTCCCAGTAATGATTGCCAGGTGTGAGGGACTGGGAGCACTGTGTCCCGTGTTATGTATTTGTATATTCACCTCCCCACTCCTCACTTTGCCCCAGGGGCACTTATTTCCACAGGGCTGGATGCTGACCCTGGGTTCTTCCACCCCTCAGAGCTTTTGGGCACCATGGGGGGAACTCGAAGCAAAGGAGCAAAAGAGGGGTTCAGAAGGTTTAAATGACATTGAACAGTCACTTGGCTTGTCACTGTGTGTTGTGAGTGATTTAAGCCTGGGGAGCCTAAGGTGACTGGCTGGACACACTGGGCAGTCCCAGGTTGCCAAGGCACTGGTGGTAAAGCAGGAGAAGAGCACAAAGGAATTTCTGCCACTCCAGCCAGTAGATTGGCTTCATCAGGGACCAAAATTAAATGCCTCAATGCAAATTCACATGGCATGGGGAATAAACAAGAAAAGTGTGCATGCCTGAAGGGCTATGATCTTACTGGCGCCACAGAGAAGTGGTGGGATGGTTCCTATGCCTGGAGTGTTGGAATGGAGATACAGGCTCTTTAGGAAAGACAGGCTGGGGTGAGGAGGAGGGGGTGTTGTCCACTATGTCAGTGACCAGCTGGGGTGCACGGAGCTCTGCCTGGGGATGGATGAGGAGCTGACCAAGAGCTTATGGGCCAGGAGCAAAGGGAGGGCAGGGACAGGAGACATTATAGTGGGTGTCTGCGACAGGCCACCCAACCAGGAAGACTGAGCAGATGAGGCCCTCTTTAGACAGAGAGGAGCAGCCTCATGTTCACAGCCCTGGTCCTCTTGGGGGACTTCAACCACTCAGATATAGAATCATAGAATCATAGAACAGTTAGGGTTGGAAAGGACCTTAAGATCATCTAGTTCCAACCCCCCTGCCATGGGCAGGACACCTCACACTAAACCATCTCACCCAAGGCTCTGTCCAACCCGGCCTTGAACACTGCCAGGGATGGAGCATTCACAGCTTCCCTGGGCAACCCATTCCAGTGCCTCACCACACTTACAGTAAAGAACTTCTTCCTTATATCCAATCTAAACTTCCCCTCTTTAAGTTTTAACCCATTACCCCTTGTCCTATCACTACAGTCCCTAATGAAGAGTCCCTCCCCAGCACCCTTATAGGCCCCTTTCAGATACTGGAAGGCTGCTATGAGGTCTCCACGCAGCCTTCTCTTCTCCAGGCTGAACAGCCCCAACTTCCTCAGCCTGTCTTCATACAGGAGGTGCTCCAGTCCCCTGATCATCCTTGTGGTCCTCCTCTGGACTTGTTCCAACAGTTCCATGTCATTTTTATGTTGAGGACACCAGAACTGCACACAATACTCCAGGTGAGGTCTCACAAGAGCAGAGTAGAGGGGCAGGATCACCTCCTTCCACCTGCTGGTCACGCTCTTTTTGATCCAGCCCAGGATACAGTTGGCTTGCTGGGCTATGAGCACACACTGAAGCCGGCTCATGTTCATTTTCTCATCAACCAACACCCCCAAGTCCTTCTCTGCAGGGCTGCTCTGAATCTCTTCTCTGCCCAACCTGTAGCTGTGCCTGGGATTGCTCTGACCCAGGTGTAGGACCTTGCACTGGGCATGGTTAACCTTCATGAGGTTGGCATCAGCCCACCACACAAGCATGTCAAGGTCCCTCTGGATGGCATTTCTTCCCTCCAGCGTATCAACCGAACCACACAGCTTGGTGTCATCGGCAAACTTGCTGAGGGCGCACTCAATCCCACTGTCCATGTCACTGACAAAGATGTTGAACAAGACCGGTCCCAACACCGATCCCTGAGGGACACCACTCATTACTGGTCTCCAGCCGGGCATTGAGCCATTGACCACAACTCTTTGCATGCGGCCATCCAGCCAGTTCTTTATCCACCGAGTGGTCCATCCATCAAATTGATGTCTCTCCAATTTAGAGACAAGGATGTCGTATGGGACAGTGTCGAACTCTTTACACAAGTCCAGGTAGATGACATCAACAGCTCTACCCCTGTCCATCAGTTCTGTAGCCCCATCATAGAAGGCCACCAAATTGGTCAGGCAGGATTTGCCCTTAGTGAAGCCATGCTGGCTGTCACCAAGCACCTTGTTGTTTTTCATGTGCCTTAGCATGCCTTCCAGGAGAATGTGCTCCAAGATTTTGCCAGGCACAGAGGTGAGACTGACTGCTCTGTAATTCCCCGGGTCATCCATTTTCCCCTTCTTGAAAATGGGGGTTATATTTCCCTTTTTCCAGTCATCGGGAACTTCACCTGACTGCCATGGTTTTTCAAATATGATGGACAGTGGCTTAGCAACTTCATTCACCAGCTCCTTCAGGACCCGCAGATGGATCTCATCAGGTCCCATGGACTTGTGCACGTTCAGATTTTTAAGATGGTCTCAGACCAGATCCACTCCTACAGTGGGCGCAAGGTCTTCATTCTCACAGTCCCTGCATCTGCCTTCTAAGACTTGGGTGGTGTGGTCAGAGCCTTTGCCAGTGAAGACCGAGACAAAGAAGTCATTCAGAACCTCAGCCTTCTCCAAATCCAGGGTAGCCAGTTCTCCTGAGAGCTTCCGGAGCAGGCCTATGTTGTCCCTAGTCTGTCTTTTATTCACTATGTACCTATAGAATCCCTTCCTGTTATCCTTAACATCCCTAGCCAAGTTTAATTCTAACTGGGCCTTAGCTTTCCTAACCTGGTCCTTAGCTTTCCCGGACAACATCCCTGTATTCTTCCCAGGCTGCCTGTCCTTGCTTCCACTTTTTATAAGCCTCTTTTTCCCTTTGAATTCTCCTCAGCAGCTCCATGTCCATCCAAGGAGGTCTCCTGGCCCTCCTGCTGCACTTCCTTCTAGCTGGGATGCAACACTCTGAGCTTGTAGCAGGTGATCCTTGAATATCAACCAAGAGTCTTGTGCACCCCTGCCCTCTAGGGCTGTATCCCATGGAACCTTACTAGGCAGGTTCCTAAAGAGGCCAAAGTCTGCTTGCTTGAAGTCCAGGGCAGTGAGCTTGCTGCACGCTCTTCTCACTGTCCTGAGGATCTCGAATTCGATCATCTCATGATCGCTGCATCCAAGGCTGCCCTGGAGCATCACATTTCCAACGAGCCCTTCCCTGTTGGTGAGCACGAGGTCAAGCATGGCACCTCTCCTTGTCGGCTCCTCTATTACTTGCAGAAGGAAGTTGTCTTCCACACAATCGAGGAACCTCCTGGATTGCTTGTGCCGGGCCGTCCCATCCCTCCAACAGATGTCAGAGTGATTGAAGTCCCCCATGAGAACAAGGGCCTGTGAGTGTGAGGCTTTTCCTATCTGTCTATGGAGTGCTTCATCCGCAGGTTCTTCTTGACCAGTCGGTCTGTAACAGATCGCCACAGTAATGTCTCCCATAGCTGTATTCCCTTTAACCCTGACCCACAAACTATCTGTTAACTGCTCACCTGTCCCCAGACAGAGCTCCATACTCTCCAGCCTATCCCTAACATAAACAGCAACTCCCCATCCCTGTCTGCCAGGCCTGTCTTTTCTAAAGAGCCTGTAACCTTCCATTCCAACACTCCACCCCACTATGGGATGAGCCATCCCACTATGTTTCTGTGATGCCTATTATACCATACCCCTGCAGATGTGCGCACATCTCTTGGAGGGATTACACAGCAGGGCATAAGCCATCCAGGAGGTTCCTGGAATGCACTGATGATAATTTCCTCTTCCAAGCAGTAGAGGAGCCAACAAAGAGAGGTGCTATGCTGGACCTTGTTCAACAGAAAAGGAGGGGCTGATGGGGAGTGTGAAGCTCAAGGGGAGCCTTGCCTACAGTGATCACAAAATGGTGGAGTTAGAGATCCTTAGGATGGTGAAGATTGTGCACAACAAGCTTGCTACCCTGGACTTCAGAGAGCAGACTTTGGCATCTTTGGGGATCTGCTCCCTAGAGTTAAAGCCCTGGAGGGAAGAGGGGCCCAAGAAAGCTGGATTATATTCAAGAATCACCTCCTCCAAGTTCAGGAGCGATGCATCCTGACAAAGAGGAAGTCAGAAAAAAACACCAGGAGGCCTGCATGGATGAACAAGGAGCTCCTGGACAAACTCCAACACAAAAAGGAAGCTTACAGAGGGTGGAAGGAAGGACAGGTAGCCTGGCAGGGATACAGAGAAACTGTCCGAGCAGCCAGGGGTCACTTTAGGAAAGCTAAAGCCCCAGTAGAGTTAAATATGTCCAGGGACATCAAGGGCAACAAAAAAAACCTTCTATAGCAAAACATGAGCCGGCTTCAGTGTGCGCTTGCAGCCCAGAAAGCCAACTGTGTCCTGGGCTGCATCAAAAGGAGTGTGACGAGCAGGTCGAAGGAGGTGATCCTCCCCTTCTACTCTGCTTTCATGAGAGCCCCCCTGCAGTCGTGCGTTCAACTCTGGGGCCCTCAACACAAGAAGGATATGGACCTGTTCGAGTGAGTCCAGAAGAGGGCTACCAAGATGCTCAGAGGCCTGGAGCACCTCTCCTATGAAGACAGGCTGAGAGCTGGGCTTGTTTAGCCTGGGAAAGAGAAGGCTTTTATCCTTGGGCTCTTCAGAGACTGCCCTGCTGCACTAGGGAAAGCTGCAGTGGGTAACGCTGCTGCCCCTCTGGCAGGGTGACAACAGATCAAAGGGTAGGAGCTGTTAACTCAGGCTCATGGCAAGGTTTGGAAATCCCCTTTGGACACAAAGTCCAACTAAACCTCTTTCCATCCTGGTTGGTAATTACATCCTCCACTGGGTATTCATGGGGTGCTGATTTGGACAGGCTTGCTACAGCTGGAGTGCAGCCAGAACAGGCAGCAGGTCTGACCTCGATGGGGTCTGATCTGGACCTCCCTCAGATTTGTCAACTACCCCAACACCCTAGCCTGCTGGGGTGCTAATAAACACTACTCTGGGGGATCTCTGCACCCCACAGGTTAGGTCAACTCTCTGTCCACAGCTCTTTCCAGTGCTCTCTTGCAACACCAGCTCTCAAGGAGCACACCTGCTCCTGGGGATGCTATTAGGGCAATGCTGATTCCAAGGGTCTGGCCCCAGAAGGTCATGAGAATTTAAAATTGTGCAGTTTTTACCATTTTTCTTCAACTTTGCTAAAAGGTCAAAACCCTCAAGCTAGCAGTGAGGGTTAATTGTGTTTAAAAAGGAAACATAAGTGTCTCCTTACTCCAGGAGTCAGTTTCAACTAAAAAACCCCACTGATTGTGGTGAAGTTCAATAAAATGGTGAAGCTGGGTGATGCTATAGTACATTTATCCACTTCTACTCTCTGTAGCCTCTGGAGGCAAAAGTCTTGAAGAAGTCCTGGTTCCTCACACGCCACTATTAACAGCCCTGCAGTATCAAGTGTGTGTGTTCTCAGCAGTACCATAGTGGAGATGGTAAGCATCCAGAGAACTGGATGACTGTGGACACCATCCTGTTCCCAGCGAGCCATGAGGCACCCAAGCCAGCCCTGCTAGGTGTTGCAGGCTCACAGAGCTCATCCATCCTTCTCAGCCATCAGGAAGGCACAGCCCTCTGATGCTAAACTCACAACCATGTTCTCAATTTGAAGCAGATGAGTGAGCTGGAGAGAAAAGCCAATCCTTGCAGTGGGTGGCCTCCAACTGTTTTTCCCCAGCAATGCTTCAGATTGTCTCCCGCTCAGCCTTTGCTAATCCACCCACTGACGTGGCAACAGCCACACAGCATCCTGGCTGCACTGTATGGTTGGTTGTTCGTGCGGTGCTCCATACGGTTGTTCAGCCTTGCCATCAATGGGAACACGTGTTCCTGAAAAGATCTGGCCATCTGGAGGAAGCACCATGAAATTACCTTCCACCCATCAGCACCGGTTTTAATTGCCTGTTAGGTCTCTGGGCGCAGTCATGAGAACAGATTAATCACTGTCTGAGTGTTTGAATATTGATGGTCTCAAGCTGGAGCAAGCAGCAGGTTGGTGGACAAAGCTAAGCTTGGATTTTCCCATGAGGATAACTCAACCAGGCAGAAGACAAGTTACATTCAATGAGAAATTTGCAGCTTAACTTTAATGGAGAACAAGGCTTGTTCTCAGCTACTTGTCTGTGACCTTAGCTCCTTTCTCTAGACATCCTTCATGATCCAGCAGTGTCAAAACATTTTCACTCTATGTTTTCTATGTTAGCCCAGTTATTGATAGATGCTAATGGCAAGGATTTGTTGATGTCCAAATGCCAGGCTAATGGGAATGCAGAGGTGCTGGGAGAGATCCAGGCATGAGGTAAGGATTATGAGAGAGAACAATGTACAGGCTCCATGTCCCTAAATATTTCTGGTTATTTCTGGAAATACTGGCAGAATGTGAAAGCCAGGCCAGACTGGGGCAGAACAGAGGCTTCCACCTCACAGGCTTTCAAACACATATGGCTTTCCCAGCACTATGGCAAAAAGTGACAGCCTTGGGGGTTTCCATGGCGACTAGAGCACCATTCCCCGTCCATTATGCTCAGTTTGCAAGGAAAGGGATTCTTCTTTTTTCCTTTAGCAGCAAGTCTATCCTCAAGTCCAGCACGTTTCTTCCTGGTTCCGATTGCTCTGGCACATGGTTTCACACCATTGCCATCCCAACCCCCAGGATGGGATGCTCCTAGCCTGCTTGCACTCAGGGCCCAGTCCAAGGCAGAGGAGATATACCTGGAGATGTCCCCACTGGATTCTACTGCAGAACCACTCACCATGTCTTGCATGGAACATGTTGCTATGCCCTCTGCCTCAGTTTCCCCATCTGTGAAATGCAGGTATTTGGTTTACCCTTCTTGGGAAGGTCATAGAGATGAGATGTGTTTGTCGATCTCTTGTTATGAGAATATTTCAAGGGGTTTCTGATTTCCACGGCCACTGTGTGAAGGACATGGCACAGCCCAAATCCGCACGGATGTTCCTGGCCAACAGTTTCCTAATACCCTGCACTCAGTAACCTCTGTGAGTCTTTCACTTTGCTATTTTGCCTCCTGACCCTTCTGAATACTTGGTGTGGGGTTTATTTGCTCCCTCTCCCCTTCTCTGTGTTTATTACTCATATTTATTATTTTCCAGTTTATTCATTTTTTGTATTGACATCCATGGAGCATGGTGAAACTCTCCAGAGGTGCAGTGCTCCTTGGTGGGGGTGAGGTGCAGGGAGAGTGGCATGGGGGGATCCTGCAATCCGCTCCACAGCCCTGGGGTTTTCATCGCCAGAAGAAAAACACACTGCTGTGTGAGGCTGCAGGCAAATACTGCTCCAATGCCCTGGCTGAAAGCCCTGCTGGATCCCCTCTTCCAGCCAACCAGCACAGCCTCGGCAGGGTGTGCTGTGACCTGCTCCCTTTCTGCAAGTTTCATTCACCCCGTGGAGGGATTTTTGGGGCCAAAATCTCAGCCCTTGTGGGTGGAGGAGACCCAGGTGCTGCAGTGATTTCTTGCAGCAGAGAAGTTGGCCTGATATTTTTAACAGCATTATCAGTGATGGATGAGGCAAAGGCACACTCAGAGGCTGCATGTGCCTATGCAGTCAGTGCCTCCTGGGGGTGGTTTGCAGTCAAGTGAAATATATTGCTTCACCTGCAATGTCTGTCTTCCTCATTTTAGGGGATAAGGGGTAAGTGGGGAGGGTAGAACCTTAAGCTAAAATGCCCATTAACAGGGAAGACGCAGGTAGTGATTTGGAGATTGGCTTTTGCAAAGGGGATGCTACCCCCCGGGCTTCAGTAGCATTTGGAAGCATGCATTTCTGCAAAGCACAAGAGCATTTCCTGGGAGAGGAGGGTGTTCCAGACCCAGGGATTGGTGTGTGATGGCCTCCTACGTTGTTTCTGTGTAGCCATGTGTCCTGCTTTAAGATCAGATAGAGTTAATTTTCTTCTTAGTCGCTGGTACAGTGCTGTGTTTTGGATTTAGGATGAGATAACGTTGATAACACTGATGTTTTAGTTGTTGTGAAGAAGTAGTGCTTACTCCATGACAAGGGCTTTTCAGTCTCTCATGCTCTGCCAGTGAGGAGAGGCACAGGAAGCTAGGAGGTAGCACAGCCAGGGCAGCTGATCCAAACCATCCAAAGGTATATTCCATCATGGTCAGTATAGAAACTGGGCAGATGGCCAGGTGCTATCAAGTGCTATCAAAAGTCAGTGGGTGGTGAGCAGTTGTTTATCACTTGTGTTTATTGGGTTTTATTCCCCTCCCTTTCTTTTCATATCTCCCTTTTCTTTACAATAATCTCATTATGATTATGGTTATATTTTATTCCAATTATTAAACTGTACTTAGCCTATGTGCTTTACTTTTTTTCTGATTCTCCTCCCCATCCCACTAGGGGTGTGGGTGAGCAAGCAGCTGTGTGGTACTTACTTCCCAGATGGGGTCAAACCACAATACCATGGAAGGAAACCACTGGGATTATTAAAAATTACACTGTAGAACAAACCTGTAAGTGCTTATTTCATTGCAGAAAGTTGGGCTAGGAGGATTTTCCATAAGAACTGCTGCTGCTGCAGAAGCCCATCCTACGTTCCTTTGAAGGAATCATTGAAGTTTTCCTTCTCCTCCTCCCAGAAAAGTTCTGAAAAAGGCCTGTGTGAGCAGGATCTCTCACACTGATTTTCTTCTTTTTTTGGTATAATGAAAATATTCAACACTTTCAGCAAGCCACCAGCCCTGTGTGCTATGACAGGAGCTATGCCAGGAGCTACGCTGAAATGTGCTGGACCTGGTTCTGGCATTTGACCTACAAATCCTGGGCTCACCACCCACTCCCACAGCTCTGCAAGCACATTTTACCAGCACAGCACAGACGAGTCCCCACCCCCCCCAGTGCTGCATGGTGCAGCCTGGATGCAGTGTTCATGTGCTCCCCAACCCTAGCAGCAGCTCTTCTCCCAGGAGGGCTCAGCTGGTATATCAGGAACATGCTGTGGTGCTGTCTGCTGAGCATTTCCTTCTGCTTGGTTTTCATTAGTGGTGAACCGATGAGTAGATGGATGGTACTTGCTCTTCACACAAAAACTAGCTGTGCAGGTTGTGTGCTCAGTAGCCAATTAGTTTGCAGTGAATATCAGCAAGTCTGGGGTGGAGTCCATCATCCCAGCCCTCGGAGCAGCCTCAAGACAGAAATGTCACAGTTCATTGACTTAAGAAAGAAGCTGCTGTATACTAAGCAGAGTGCCGACATCCCATTCATCACAGGAGATGCCAAATCAGGCCTTGAAGAACAGAAGTGCTTTGTGCATGACAGTGACTGTGGGCTACCTATGTGATTGTGCTTCTGCTCTTAATTCACACAGTGTTTTGCCAACACACCATCCTGATACCACAGCTTTTCACCATGGTGCAGCTCCATGGACTTCAGCACTGAGATACGTCAGTGCTGGGGGGGATAGCCAGCCCCATTACCTGGAGATGGGGCATGGCATTGGCAGGGAGAGCTCCCCCTTGGAGGTGGCCCAGGGCTGATAGCTCCCCTAAGCACGGTTAAGCTCCACTGAGCAATTCACAAAATGTTGGATTACTCTGTCACTTAAATTAGCTAAAAGCAACCCACTTCTGGAGCAAAAGCACCTGCTGCTGTGCATGTCACTACAACTGATGTCTGCTGTTGAAAACGTGTCATCGAGGCCAAGGACTGAGCTGGGAGCTCAGCACCACCTCTCCTGCAGAGAATGTGGAGGTCATGGTTGACAGGAGTTTGTCATTCTCTATTGCAGCGGTTCGCTTTACTGCACTAAAATTTTCAGTCTATCAAAATCTTTACCAAAGCCAGACTAATATTTGCCACATTGCTGCAGGATAGTTTCAAGCACAAAAACCAGGAGAGCCTTGTAAGAAACCTCTTTGGCCTCTGCTTCCTGCCTAAACTTTCTCCAGCTTAATCCCAGATTTGGTTTGACATAGGGGGAAAGGTGCAGGCTTGTTCTTATGCATGTAACACTATGAGCCATGGCTTTCTTCCAACACCAGAGGATGCATGACCCACACCTTTGCATTGCCCACACCAGTGTGAGCTGTGATCCCCGCAGCAATGCCCCAGGGAAAGGGGAAGCAGCTTTTACTGAACATCTCCACAGAGGAAGTCTGAATGTCTGACCTCTGGAAAGCTGAATTTTCCTTACCTTTTGGTGGCTAGGAAAAATTGAGAACTAGAGCTTTATTTAAATATATATTTCTGTACCTTTTATTTTTGAGTGTTTTTGAAGTTTCATTGAAGATGTTGTCACTGGAATCATTACATTTCTATAGAGATTATAATGACTCCCTTTGAAGAGTTAGTCTCAATCAGTCAGTGCTTAATTCACATATCAATGACTCCATAAACCCTAAATCCATAAATCTGCTGAAACTGCTCTTACTTATCGTGCCAATGAATGCCTGCAGGGGTTCATTGGTGTAAAGATAATTCTCTTAATGAGACGCTGTCATGAGGGTGAGTGGTTGGCAATGGCATAGGGGCCTTGTCCATGCAAGGAAGCTGAAACTTTCATAACCAAGCCATGCCCAGGGTGAGCGTCGGAGCCGGGTCAAACTCTTCAGTTGATGTGGCCCAAATATTTCATGTGCAATGCATCAGGCTTATTCTCGTATTCTTTCCTGTCCTTTGCAGTGAGCTGTGCATCATTTCTGTGTGTCAATGGTGGTACGCCCATAGCCAGTTGTATGGAAACCGCGCTGCTGCTTTATTAAGAGTGAAATGGTTAAGCTGTAGCTGGCTATTAAGCTGCTGAAGGCAGTAGCTCCTAACCAGTTATTAGAGTGTTTGCAAACCATCACTGCTGCTGCAAAACACTGGGCACCTCTTCTTTCTGACTGGAGTCTGTTCAATGATGGTATTGTAAACTAGTCCTAGGAGTTTGCCCTTTATTTTATTGGAAGTGTTACCCCTTGGAAAACTGGAGTTCAGTAGAAAATGGTGCCAGAACACACACACACACCACCACCACCACCACCCCCCCCCAAGCAGAGAGAACATGGGCAGCTGCTGAGGGGGTTGGTGGGAATGGCTCTTACTCACACCCTGGCTGAACATCACTCATGCAGTCGAGTGGCTCTGGTGTACAGTTTGAATATTCCCAAAGCATTCAGCCCTGAGAGGTGTCTGTCAGTACAGTTTGTCCGCAGCCCTTTCCAAACAGACCTGTTCACTGGCCATTATTCTTGTTTTCAGTTCCGCTGGACTTACATAGCTGTGTTTTGAAACCTTTTGGTGCGGGGCGTGATAATGGAACCCTAGTTGCAGTAGCATAACAGGTGCTGCTGTAAAAACACCATTCTCTTTTTTTCTGGTGCTTCATTTGATTTATAGTGGTGACAGGAGCACAGTGAATTGCTCACATGTGCTGGCAGACTTTGCCCCTCCTCATCATGGCTCCTGCAGAAATGGGTGCAAAAGCAGTGTACAGCAGCACATGTGCCTGCCAGAGAGGCTGGCAGTGCCAGCCAGCCACCATGGCACCAGTCAGCCCCAATTGCAGGGGCACAGGTGAAGCCTACTCCTGTACAGGCCCCCCCATGGGGAATGACTTTTTGGAGCCATGGGCCACTCTGTTGCAAAAGAGAGCACGTGGGAGAGTGTGGCTGCTTTTATTGCCCTCTGTGGCCTTGCTCCATGGCCACCCTTCACACGTGGGCTCTCACACATCTCCTCCCACTGGGCGGCAGCAGCCCAGTTCCTTTGGCATCTCTATTGGCAAACAACGAAAACCAGTCAGCCATCACCTGCCTCTGCATCCCTGTCCCTGCCTTTCTCCGGCAGGTTAAGGGCTGCCACCGGCAAAAGTAGCTGTTGTGGTGCAGCAGCAGCGATTTCCCCTGTCCATACACACCACAGGTATTTTGGGGCTGTCACACAATATCAGGTTCCAGTGCACACCCTGATGGGTGGTATCTGCACGTGCTGTGTGCCCCTTTAAGAAAGCCTAGGGATAAAAACCCAGGGAGGCAAATGGAGCGGATGTAATTCTGCTGGGCTGGGCTGGCTGTGTGTGTGTGTCAGTGGGAAGCTGTGATTGATGCGAGTGAAACAAGGAGATGATGCCTGGCAGTGTGCTCCCCTCCACTGCGGAGTCTGAGCCGCTGTGGGGGCAGCGTTGCTGGTAGGTTCTGGGTGTCCCAGGCTCCCAAGGTGTCCTTGCAAAAGCCTCACTATACCAGAGCCAAAACCAGAAATTAAGCAATCTGCTTAATGGTCTCTATCTGCCCCATCATCAAACATCAGTAAGGCATCGCTGGACCTGGGGACACAAACTGACTTTCTTCCAACTTGGGAAAAAAAGGCTTCAGATTTACTGAGTTATTTACTTACCTTCACATGCCACTATGTCATTCCAGTGCATGCTGCAATTACAACCTGTCTACATGTGTTTATGTAGAGAGATGGTTGTATTCACTCACGTGCATGAGTGTAGGGGACAGCAAATAGTCACAGGCTATCACATCTCCCTTCATACAAACTCTTGCAGTGAACATTTCACCCTTCTGTAGTGTTTCTGCTTCTTTCCTTCTGTTATAAGGCAGTGTGGGCAGGTTGAGGATTAAAACACAAAATAATTTTACTCTCTGAACCATGTTGGTGAGAAATCTATTCTAGGGACTGTCTCTGACCATCAAATCTTGAAGGAATGGAAGTAAATCACGATAACAGGATGCAACATTTCTCTTTGCCCCTCTGGAAGGGGATGGAATCCAGCACTTGCAGGATGATCTCAGAGGGCCATGTTCATCAGAGTCACTGTGTCCTGCCATCCCAAACCTTGCTGCTGTTCTGGTCCTCGCATGGCTGCCAAGAGCAAAGCCCAGCAGCCTGCCTTGGACCCCTTTGTCCCCCTCTCTGCCAAGACAAGGCCAGGTATCATGGCAGCACAGCCATGACTCCATCCCTGAGTTCACAGAAAACTCCTCTGAGTGACGTCTGTGTGGTTTGCACAGCACCAAACACGCCGCGGCACAACTGAGGTTGAGCAACCTGCATCTGCCTGCATTACCTCCTAGCTGCCAACCTTGTCAACCTTTCTCCTTTTTCACCAACAAATACAGTTTAATTTAACCTAATGCTAGTGCCACAGTTTTGAGGACACAACATGCCCTACAAGCCACAGCAGTGCATAGGTATGTAGTAAACTGCGGTTCACATCCTTCCTAGGACTGAGCCACACTCGGCTCTGCAGACCTGAGGATGTGCTGGGATGCATTGGAAACACATCCAACTAATGCCAGAATGCACTGGCATTAGTTGGAAAGCTGGAAGATGGATGAAACTCTCAGTGCTGTGAATATGCAGCCCTCTCCAGCTGTGTCACCGCAGAGCTGGGCTCTCCAGGGAGTATTGCTCCCTCTGCCTGGGAGCTGTGTGCTGCAGTGGTGCCCATGCCCCTGCTGAGCACATTGCTGTGGGCACAGCACCCATATCAGTCCCAGGGACAGGGTCCTGCCTGGGATCCCTGGGCCCTTGCTGCTTCTCAGTGCTGCCTGTGCTGGATGGGCTTCCCACTGCCACTGACGGGAATAAAGACAGGAAGAAAACCAAACAATTCTGAAATCAGCAGGTGGAAGCAAGCTGAGCTTTCTGCCTGTTTCTGTGGAGTCCCATGTGAGGCCCTGGCTACCAGGGGCCGTCAGCACCGTCCCTTCACAGGGGGAGACTATTTCCCTTCTCCCTGCAGGGAAGCAGCAGTTCCCTCAGCTCCAGGCGTTGAGCTGTAGAGCTCTGACACGGCCGCACGGGCAGGCACTGCGCAATCCCAGAGGGAGCGGCAGCACCATGCCAGGCTGGCACCCTCTGGCCTGGCTTCCCAGTCAGGGAGGTGGAGGGTGAGAAATCAATTTGTAACTCAACTGAATGTTAAAATTTTCGTTTGTTTGGTTTGGTTTTCAAGTGTTTTACATGAAACTTCGCCTGATCTTTCTTGCTGCTCTCCCCATTTCGCTTTCAGCTGTCTTGAGGTAGAACTGAATGGTAGGAGGTGGCAGGTGATGCTTGGTGACCTCTTTGGCCTCCCCTATCATGTAAGCACACCTTGTCCAGCCAGACCCTCATCTAGATACATACAAGATCTCCCAGTCTGAGGCAGCTGCTCAGCCTTGCTCCTGGGACTGCTTTATTGCAGTGCAGGCTCTGAAAGGGAGGCATGAACCTTTCTCCAGGGGCAGTGTCTGGCAGGCATGTTGGAACCATGCAGCGCTGGCCTGAGTCAGGCTCCAGCCCTCTCTTATACAGGAATTTGGATTTTAAGCCGTTTCTATCAAGTACTGGAAGGCCAAACACAGATATGTTTGAATTACCAAAACTCTAAGGACAGTCGTCCAGTTTTCCACACTCTTTGTTTTTTAATCAGCCATTTGATGCACCTTTTCTTGGAAGGGGAGAACAAAGATGAGAGAATATGACATTAAGGTGTATAAATCTTCCCTCTCTATGATTTCAGAATAGCAATGGGATTGATAAATCACATTTTAAATCCAAGCATAAATGTCTTCCCCAGCCTACTAAAAAAACAAGGGATAAACAATGAAGCCAAATTTATATTGCTTCTATGGCCATCACACATTTTGTCTCCTGCATTTTAATTTTCTTTCTGACTTCATCTGCTAAACTGATGTTGAAAAATATTTGGCCTCATGATGATTATCTTAGTACCACATAGCAGAGGAATGTAAGTCATCTCCTCTGAACTATTAAACACTACTTTCTAATATATTACTGCCTTTTATCAGATTGAGGAACTATAACCAACAAGAGCTTTCAATTTTTCCTATTAAAGTTCTCTGGGCTTTTGTTGTTTTTGTTGTTTTTTTTTTAGCATCATATTCTGAAATGCATTTCACCCTCTGTTCAAGCTGTGACTGTGGGCTCTGAGTTATTCAGTGCAAGCGCAGTTTGGTTTCAGATTTACTACACACTGCATCACACTGTACAAACCATCATGCTACGGCACTGTGTCTAAGTGAAAGTAACCCCCCCACAAGCCATGATTCAAGTCATTATGTACAAACCAGTAATTGCACTGGTGTAATTTCTCTAATCACAGCCTCCAGTCTTGCCATCCCTTCAGCAGCACTGGTATGTGGGGATAGTCCTCATTCCTGTGAACAGCCACTCCAAGGTTTAAGGGTTGTTTCTGCTTAAGCTTGGTACTTCTAAAATATTTTTTTACATCTGGGGTAGCAGGTGGTGTGAAGTTGGTGTGGATTTATCTTATGCCCACCAGCCTTAGTGGGAGCAGAGCTGGCAGCCACTGGACACTTTTGGGGAGTCCCATTGTGCATCACTAGGTCAGGCTTTCACGTGTTGTGGAGTCCAGTGGTAACAGGAAAAGTCAAACAGACATGTAAAATCTGAGCACAAAAAGCCAAGCATCAGCATACATTGCATAGTATTAAAACTGCAGTGGTTATTCATGTTTACCTGCTGTATTGTCTATGAAAAAACAAGAAGCACCTCTGGATGGCCTGTCTTCACTGTGCTTGACAGTATTTGAATACAATGGTCAATGACCAAGTTTGTTAAATAATATAAAAAGCAGGACTTGGCCTTGGATGTTGACCAGGATAAATTAATGTATCCTGTTTGGTGCTGGCTGCAGCCAGCTGCTGAGTCACAACCCATATCACATCCTTGAACTTAACTGACCAGGGCTGTGAACAGATAAGCAGGGTAAAGTGATGTAAGGTAAGGTGTGAAAGAGCATTTACTTGGTACAAAGGTTTGTGCCCTCCAGCGGTGCACATGGAGATCTTAAAGAAAATGGTGTGTGCAAGTGGTGTAAGCATTTGTGCTTTTCCTTACTCTGGATTCAAGCGCCTTCATACAAGGGATGTAAGATCTGGACCAAGGTCTGAAAGTGGTGGCTGGCATCCCCCTGCCCATGTCTGCTGCAGGAACAGCAAGGACTCAGACCCCTATCTCCACCATGGCGAGCAGCTCAGGGACCCTCACTCACCCTCCCCATATCCACCCTGCAGCCGCACAGCCTCTGCCAGGCAATCTCTCTCCAGTTCCACTGTGTGTCTTCCAAACAAATGGCAATGTTGACACAACCAACCGTCGGTGTATGGGCACAAGTGGCTTGCGCACTGATCCAGCTGAGTGCTGTGCCAAGGACTGCTGGCTGTGCCAGGAGGCAGTGCCAGGAGCGTCTGCCTTTAACTGAATGCACCTCTCTTTCTGGAGGCTCCCATGAGTCCTGTTGTTCCTCAACAAGCCAACCCTATGTAGGTTCCCAAAGAGGGATAGGAAGCTGGCAGTTGCATCCTGCCCCAAATCTCTTCCTCATGGCCCCTCTCTTTTCATACATCCAGGGTCACTGGATTTCTCCCTGGAGAGGTTACAGCAGCCATGCTTCTTGGAGCCAGGTGGCTTTAGACCCAAGGCAGAAAGCAAAGTGCGCTAAATTGAGGCAGATTTCATTTCTGCCTCCAGCAAGGCTGGGCACAGCAGCTCTGGCAGGCAAAGGTTTCTTGTGTTCATACTGAACTGGTGCCCGTCTGGCACTGTTACAGGTACGGACAGCTAATTCCCTGCTGCCAGCATCATGCTGGTGGAACCAACACCTGCTCCCCTGGGCGACCATGCTCTGCAAGGGAGCCTTAGAGGTGGTGGAAAACAGAAAGTGCAGCACTAACTGGGGGGAGAGACAGGCATATAATACATTTTGTGAAGGAAAACAAGTAAAGACAACAGGGAAAAAAATGGAAGTAGCTGTCAGAAATAGAAATCTTTCCGGCAGAGGAAAAGGAGACAGATGGGAAGACAGGAGAGAAACAGCGAACAAAGAAAGAAGTGCAGAGAAGTCAAGGAGAGGTTGGGGGAAGGCTGTGCAATCATTTGGCAGCAGCTCCTTGCATTAGTTCCCTGAAAATTGTGCAAAGCGGGGGAGGAGAGCTGCAGATTGCTGAAGTGTAGCACCACAATATCGTGGGCTGGCCACTAAATTACCATTCAGAGAGTCTCTTGGCTTAGCCTCGCTGCTGCCGTGAGGGGGAGAGGGATGTATGCTGAAAAACAGATCTATGGGGAAGAGGGCTGGGACTACAAATTCCATTATATTCTTGGCACTTTGACATTTTTCCTCCCCTTTTGTGAAATCTCAAGGGAGCGCTGCCTACTCTTGCAATAATAATAATAAAAAAAGGTAGCATACAAGTTGGCATGGTAACTTCATCTACTAAGTAACTAACACGTAGGATTTGCTTCTTCATCTAGAATAATAATGTCAACAGCCATAGGAAGATGCTTTCTTGTGACTGACTGCTTATTGTTGACTGAATTTCACACTTCACTCATGCTTGGTGGCCTTGGTGAGACTCACTGAAGCGCGGGAACAGACCTGCGCCACTCTGACACTAGGGTACACATTTGCTGGCTTCCTCTGCTACACTCTTGAAGCCAGTGTTACCTGATAATGTCCAGGCACTGGTCTGCATTTAATTACTGTTATCTTCTGGGATTTCTGAAAGGTCTTTAGAACTGAGAAGTTCTGAGAATTGATCAAACTGGTTCCAATGTTGGGAGCACTGTGCTGCTGCCCCACATGGCCCCAGTTGACTCCTGCTCCTGAGCCTTTTCCTCCCCACAGGAACTGGCCAGGAAGCTCCACTGCTCCTGCTGAGCCTCCCTGGGCAGGACAGGCCACCTCAGAGCAATGCTGGACAAGCAATTCTCCTTTTCAGACCCCCAAATGGGGTACAGGCATTGCTACCTGGGAGTGCTCAGGTTGGGAGAGCTCAGTGTTTAGGAAGCAGGATCAACACAAGGGACAGAAGTGGAAAATACATCTTGTTACCATCTTCAAAATAGGGAGAAAAGAAAAAAAAATCAGCAAAGCAGCCTGAACTTTATTTTGCCCATGTTTGTCTGAGGATTAGCTCTACAGCTGGACTCTATGCATCTGTATTCCCTCTGCTCATCCACCTGCGGCTGGTAGTCAAGAAAAACAGGAACAAAATGCTCTGTGTAAACAAGCAAGGCTGTCTGTAAGGACTGGGAATGGCAGGCCCCCAGCCCAAAAAGGAATTGCACCTTTCCTATCTGTATTTTTGTGTCCCTGCAGATAGGACTCCTTCTAGGGCTGGTGAAGGGACTGTGACCATCCTGGTCCAGGAGCTGGCAAATTGCAGCAGTCCTCATCGGGGCCCAGGGAGGAAAAGGAAGAGCCAAGATATTATCCAGAGAAAACTCTGCTTTCTGTGGCACGGCCTCTGCTAGGAGCTGGCTTCTCTTCTCACTTCTTGTTTTAGATTCCTGCATCCCTCAGCCCTTCCTTTACACTGGTCCCACGTAGTTTATTTTGGTCCCAATGAACAGACACTCTCATACTGGTGTAAAGAGGATTTGGATCAGAATGGCTTGTTTTAAAATAGCACCAATCTGGCAATGCCAGTTCTGCCCGTAGGTCCATCTAGCTCAGCACCCAATCTCTGAAAGCATCATAAACAGGTACACAAAGAAAAGTAAGAATAAAACAGATCTACCAGGTACTCCTCCAGCCTCCAACCGTTTTTGGCTCAGGGGCTTCCTGGGCTAACCATGGTCTGTAGCATGTATGTAGCAGCACTCAGCAGGTTTATATTCCAGGAATGTCTTCAGCTTCCTCTTGAGTGCATGCAAATTTCTACCATCCAAAACATCATGAAGTAAGGAGGCCCACATGACCACCTGCTCACTGAAGAACCTTTTCCTTCTGCTTGTGTTGAAGCTGGGCTTCACTTTGAAGCAGGCTTCACTTTCTGCCCCTAATTCCTGTACTGGAAGAGACAGAGAATGTTTCCATTGGTGTGCAGGAGGAAATTGTTTCAAAAGACACTTTTTAATTACCATGGGGCCTGAAAAGCGAGGTATACTGCTTTAGTGACACTGATTTTAATTCAGTGCAGTTCAACAGTACTGAACAGATTGCGTACTTTGTGTTCTCCACAGCCTCTGCAGGCTCCAGCCTTGTTTGATAAATTAACACAACTGCAAAAAAGACTAGTTGTAGGGCACCCAAACCCTTTCTGGGGCAGAGTTTGTCCAGTTCTTCCGACACACCAGCTGCTACAATAAAAAATATATCTTCCTGCACTCCTTACCTTTCTTGCATCCTTAGACTGCTGTTGCCTTAGCAGCAGCATCTTGCTAATGAAAGCTGCAACTTGCTCATGGTATGCTAGCTTTGCAATCCTGAAGAGAACACAGTGGATGCAGAGATGCCCGAGTGATTTTTAAATGAGTAGGCTCTGTTCCTGTTAGGAGTGGCCAGCAGCTCATCTCACAGGGCTCCAGGAGCTTTGAGCCTCTGCATTTCTGCCTGTCCCGAGCATTCAGTGGAAACAAGGTGGGGAGCTGTTTCCTACACTCTGCCCTTGGGGAATCACACAGATGCCTGGGTTCTGCTCTGCTCTTTTGCTGCAGCAGGACTGGTCCACATGATACCACTGAGAGTCTAGTGGGGCACAATTTAGCCTCAGCCTCCTTTTGGGGAGGAAAGCATCATCCATGAGGGAGAGCATGGGGTCCATTTCCAAACGTGGGCTCTTTTGAATATGAGTCTTGTCTGGTTTTAAGAATTTTCGTATCTCACAAAGCTATTTATAATGGCTGAGTGATAACCTCCTCAAAGGAAGATTTATAAATGTTTGCATCCAGTTCCCCGTGGCACAATAAAAGTATATTGTACTTTAGGTAACTGCTTTGCCTAGGGGGAGGCCTGGTAAAATCAATGATCCTTTTTTTTTTTTTTTTCTTTAAGTGAGCAAGAAGCTCTAAGGCATTTTATTTCCTTCACGGATCAGTGACTCAGAAATACTCTCCAGAGCAAAAGTCTTCCCCACATGGCTCCCTTTATCTTTACTGTCTGTGCTGGAGTAACAGGTTATCAAAAGGCAAAGCAGCTACTGCACAAAGTTTTTTTTTTGCTTTATCTTGTCTCTGAAAGAAAGCAGGGTCTTCTGAGAGTTGCTTCAGGGTTTCCAGATGACCTTTGTAAATGCAGGGTGATCAGGCTTCATGTGCAGCCTTGCATGGGTTTCAAACCCTCCAGCACTTGACTCCTCACCAGAGGTGTCTGTGAGGGGCTCCTGTCTTGTGGTCCTGGACATAGCCCCGTGGGGAGTGATCACACACACAGAGTGGGAGCAAGGGTCGGCAGCATGTGTGTGGGAAGCATCAAGCAGAAGTGGGAAACAGCCTTGGGGCACCACTTGTATACTGGCGATGGTGTGGGTTTGGTTACCTTGAGACAAGTGTGGGCTTAAAAAGGAGACAATGGAGAGTGTGTTTTACTTTTCTTTTGTGAGGAGCACGTAGTAATGCAAGTCAAAAAATCGTGACTTGTGTGTGTCATGGTGCCTCTTCTTCACTGTTCATGAGCAATCCTCGGTGCTCCTGGCGGTGCTGGGGCTCGGTGTGTCACTGCAGCGCTCAGAGGCACCACGCACCCTCCATGAGGTGACTCAAAGTGATGACGGGGGAGGCAAACACGAGGAAACTTGACTCGCTGTTCTGTGAGTTGTCTTGCACAGGACAGGGAAAAGGCCATGGGCAACCGCTGTTGCAGAAGGAGGTGGTGAGGGAGGTATCACACCCTGGGGATGGAGACAATCTGCTGATGTGATGGTGATGTGCTGGCAGGGACTTCTGCTCTGCAGGTAACCCGTGGAACAGCCCCTCCAAGGGACTTCACACTTCATTTTGTCCCAGCAAGTTCTTCTCTTTGCCTAGGACATATGTAAAACACTGCAGCATAGCCAACAGCAGGCAGCAAAGGGCTCCACTGCAAAGGAGTCATTAAAGCCACACTATTATTGGAAGTTGTGATATAGAGCAGGTAAACTCCCTTCACAACTGTTCTTGTGTCACTGAAAGCTCCTTAGGGTTGCTTTTTTAATCAATGTTAATGATAAATAAACATTGATGGTCAGCTGATGATTTCCACCTGAAGCATGTGAGCTGACAAAACTTAACTACAGTGAGTGCTAGGAATGCTGTTTTCATCACAGCTGTGTGCAGTATTACTAAAGCAAGCCAAGCAAGAGGTGTCTTGGAGGCCTTAAATCTGTGGTTTGGGGTAGTGTTAAAGTGAGGTCAGTTGCTGGTGCTGCTTGTTCCCTGGTGAGTGATGCTCCTCTGACCTTTTGGAAGTCAGGGGAAGCTGGAGGGGAGGAGAACTGGAGTTGAGTGTGGGTAAGTGTGAGTGCACAAAGCTACTAAAAACTCCTGTGTGAGAGGGCAGACAGAGCAGAGGGACTTGGCTGAGGAAATGACTCTAGCATGAGCCTGCACACTATTGTGCTAATGCAGTGGTCCAGCAGGACTCCTCAGCATGGGAAGCATCGTCCCTGGGGTAAGCTGAAGTTGTTAGGCAAGACCACTAGAAGCCTGGTTTTAGCGTTTAATCTGCAGATTTTCTCAGAACTAATAATGTTTTCATCCCTTAGGGTTGGCACTACTGGAAATGCAGATTCTGAATCACTGAAGTGCTTTAGAGATGGCAAGGGCTGAGCTGCACCCCTTGACTGTCAGGTTATTGTATATGCGCTTGTATGAAGAGAGCTGCTGTGCAGGAGTCTGCTGGGTCCTTCATGTCAGGCTGTGTAAAGAGGCCTCAAGCTTCCACAACTGGGCTTTAAGGTCTGCCTTCAAGCAGCTTTTGCTCTAGAGTCTCAAGCAATTATTTCCCTCTCTACCAAGTACTTGTAAAAGTGACAACAGAGATGTGACCACAGTAGGTTTCTGACTGTAAGGCTGCTAGGAAGAAGCACCGCATCAAGCACTCTCTGTGCTTAATTTAGAGGCAGGTCTTATTCCTCAGGGGCAAAAAAAAAACCCAACCAAACCCAATCCCCAAAAAACAAATCCCAAATCAATAACACAACAACTTGGGCTTTGTACTGGAGCCATTTTGATTTACATGCTGTTCAGGCCATTGCAGAGGACCAGTAGCACTGACTGTTCATTGATCATCTCTGGGACCTTTTGCAGAGAAACAAGACTTTCTGTTTTGCTTTGTATCAGGGGCACAAAGATGCTGAAATGTCAAGTTATGGGTATTTTGGTGCCTGTGCATCCCATGAAAATGAAGTTATCCTGGAATTTTGCTTACTGTCTATGCACTTACTTTTGAGTTTATTTCAGAATAACAACTCCTATTTTTTTTTCAAGCCAATGTTTTGCTAAAGATGCTCAAAATGTTCTGTGAATGAGCCTAAGGAACAGATTTCCTGGGTGATGGAAACGGGCAAGTCTCCTTCAGATCAGGTGATATTGAAAGACAATAATTTTGGACTGCTACTGAAAAGCTTACAAGTCTGTAAACAATGTTATCTTGTGAAGTTATATAAGCCTGCAATAGAAAATGTTTTAAAACTTGTCTCTGTTTGCTTTCCTAAGGGTAATGCTACACTGTAAGACACAAATGAAAGTAATGACACATGATGCCATTGCACCAATTTAGAGGCAAAGAGGTGGCTGTTTAAGATCACACTTAATGCATTTCTTAAAATAAAATTAGCCCTTTTGGTCAGCTGCATGAACAGCTGAGACCCTTTCTAATTACAGTATCACAAATGCTCAATGTCATGAGATGCAACACAGGCCTGGAGCATCTCAAAGACCAAAAGCTGTAATGAGGAGGCTATAGCATGCCAGAAAGTTCAGGCAGCATGTAAGGGCCTTGCTCATACTGCAGGGATCATGGTACTTGAGACCAGTTTGGTCCTGATGCTCCTGGTAAACTCAAATCCAACCTCTGGTCATTGTGACACACATCTTGCCTGCCAGGTGCAGGAGGCAGAGCTTGTCCCTGCCAGACAGCAGGGACAAATGTCATAATGAACAAATGCTTTTAATTTTCTCAAACAGCTCCCTTATAAAATCATTGCTGTAGTTGTTTTTAGATTGCAGGGATCATGCTAGGCTGGTGTCATTTGGGGGTTGCCTATAACACAGTTTGTTTAGAGATCCTGTTGCCCAGCTTTTGTAGGACATACCAAAGACAATTCTTCTGTACTGTTTGTACAGCTGCCTGTGGACTTGTGCAGTATAATATCTCAGCAGTTTTCATTGTCTGGCCATTTTATTCTGAACATCTGCTGCAAGCATTCCCGATAAAAGCAATTTAACTGTTTTTGGCTGGACTCACCTCTCTTCTAAGACTCTGACCTATGCTTAGTGCGCTATTGCTAGAGAGCTGCAGCTTTTTCTGATCCTGCAAAAGAAGTGCTATCCACTGTGGATGAAGCCACCAGTTTAAGGAAAACTGCTGCCTAGGTAAGCACATGCATCAGAAATTCTCAAGGATCTTGTTTCTAGGAGATAGTATGAAGACATGCTGACTTTTTCCCCCTCGTATTTTAAGACTCACAAGTGATAGATAGTCAAGGAAAGTGGAAATCCACTGAGGGCAATTAAATATTATGATGATCTCCTGTTTCAGTAAGACCTTAAATCACAGATGTTTGGGTGAGGAATGAAGTAAGTATGCATGGAGGTGGGGAGGGATTCACTGTATGCATGCTCCATACCTGTGTTCTTTCCCTCAGCGTCTCTTGTTCACTGCTGTTGGAGCCAGAACACAGGGCTAGATGGACTTCCAGTGTGAATCTGTGTGACTGTTCTGGTGTTAAAGAATATCTGCTGTGGCAAGTCTCTGTCTGCCCTATCAAAGACTTTCTGAAAGCCAATATAATACAGACAGGATAGCTGCTATTCTTCCATTAATTTAAATCATGTGGAAAATATTGTCAATGCAAGAATAGGACAAAACCTAAGTTGCATTGGAAGCTTGTTCCTGACAGTGTTGTGGGCTCTGCTTACTGCTGTTATGCAAAAAGAATTGTAACAAGCAACAGCATGTTTACATCCTGATTGTTACAGTAGTTTAAATCCGCTGAGGAAATCTTCAATGCTTTTTTTCCCCATCCTTAGGGAATTGCTAGGGGTAGGTTCCTTTCCCAGGCTCAGCTGAAGTGATGGAGCTTTGTTTTGAAGCTTTCTTTGCAGAGCTGCTGAAAGAAAATGGCAGGAGATTTATCCTGGTGTTAAAGACTCCGTGAGTCTTTAACAACTGCTTTGAAATTCCCTAAGCTGATATTTGCTTGTGATTAATATAAAATTCTACCTTTATGCTGATAAAGGTGAATTTTATTTCAAGTAATATCTATTCAACATAATGTATAAAAAGTTCCACTTAATGTTTTCTTTATTCTTCAAAGCTAGAGAGACTATTTCCCTGCCAGTTTTGATTGAGTCACTCTAGTTGCAACTGATTCACCTGTAGGTCTCTGGCACCTCACACTCCTGCGGAAGCCTGTCAATAACGTTTAGTTCTTTCCTGTAGCTGATCTTTTGCAGGATCAGACTGGAACACTTTTCCTTAGTCTTTTTCCCCTACCTATTACTAGTGAGGATGTTCAGAGCAGCCTGTTTATTTTCATGAGGTCTTCTCTTATTGTATTTTGATGTAATTTTTACCTTTTACCTTCTATCCTCAGGAAATCACAAAACTGCAATTTTCACGTGTGTGTGTGGCATACATTGTCGAGAACTGGATCCCGCATGGATGAGTTCTTTGAGGGTTGAAGTTCAAGTTCTCTTGTATGTCTTAGAATTTTTGGTTTTGGGGTTTTTTGGGTGTGGTTGTTTGTTTGGTGGTGGTTCTTTTTCAGTAAGATGTCGTGGTTTCAACTCAGTCAGCCACGCAGTCGCTCTCTCACAACCTCCCCCTTCCTCCCCACCTGCTCCCAGGTGGATGGGAAGGAGAATCAAAAGAATGTAACTCCCACGGGTTGAGATAAGAACAGTCCAGTAACTAAGGTATAACACAAATCACTGCTGCTACCGCCAATAATAATAATGATAAGGGAAATAACAAGGGAAGAGAATACACCTGCTCACCACCCTCCAACCGATACCCTGTCTGACCGAGCAGTGATCTAATTCTCCCGGGTAACTGCTCCCAGTTTATATACTGGCCATGATGTGCTGTGGTATGGAATACCTCTTTGGTCAGTTTGGGTCAGGTGTCCTGTCTCTGCTTCCTCCCGGCTTCCCCTCCTCCCTGGCAGAGCATGAGGCTCACAAACTCCTTGGTCAGGGTAAACATTCCTGAGCAGCAACTAAAAACGTCAGTGTTATCAGCTCTGTTCCCAGGCGGAAAGTCAAAAACACAGCACTGCACCGGGTACTAAGAAGGAGAAAAATGACTGCTACAGCTGAACCCAGGACATAAGATTACGAGGTTAGGGAAGGGAGAGAGAAGCATTTGTATTCCTGGCCACATTGTCCAGATCTGCCATATATGCTCACACAAGCTCTTTACAGTTATGAGAAAGTTTACCTGGTAATACACGTCTCACTTTCAATTTCACTTGCTGACATAGTTCCTGTCTTTATTTCTAATGTGTGAAACAGTTCTCTGTGGCCCATTGATGTTACTTATTTCATCCTTATCTATCCCTACTTGCACAGTCACCTTACTTGTGAATGGTTTGGTATTATAACCTTGCTGTAACAAATTCTTTGATGACATGATGTTGGAGCAAGTCCAGAGGAGACCACTGAGATGATCAGAAGGCTGTAGCACCTCTCCCATGAATACAGACTGAGAGAGTTGGGCTTGTTCAATCTGGAGAAGAGAAGCTCTGGGGAGACCTTATAGCAGCCTTCCAGTACCTAAAAGTGGCCTAAAAGAAAGCTGGAGAAGGGCTTTTTACAAGGGCGTGTAGTGACAGTACAAGGGGGAATCGCTTTAAGATAACACAGGGAGATTTAGATTAGATATTAGAAAGAAATTCTTCAGTGTGAGGGTGGTGAGACACTGGAACAGTTGCCCAGAGAAGGTGTGGATGACTCATCCATGGAAGTGTTCAAAACCAGGCTGGACGGGGCCTTGAGCAACCTTGTCTAGTGGAAAGTGTCCTTGCCCATGGCAGAGGGTCTGAAGCTAGATGATCTTTAAGGTCCTTTCCAACCCAAAGCATTCTATGATGATAGCACTTGTCTGTCATCTTCACTGCACCTTCTTGTTTAAGGGTAGTGCTGAATGATTTTCAACAGCATAATCCATGTCAAGAACCTTGCACCTATTGCTGGTCTTTTTCTGCACAGTGTTTTACTTGGGAGCAGAGCAGTGTCTCCCTCCAGCCAGCATGCCTCAGAGGTTCATCACTTCCTTGTTCTTCAATTTAATGCAACCTACTCCTGGCTGTCTGCACTCAAATCATGCTGAGCAGATCACTGCTCTCTCCATCTTGCCTATGACTCAAGCTGCTTTTCCAGCTGGACTCTCTGTAGGTATGTTCTGGAAACCTATCTGTAATAAGTTTGTTGTTCCAGGCTTTCTCTTCAAGTTTCTAACTTCTGGCCAAGATAGTTTGGTTAGGATCAGACAGCAGGGGTCCACTAAGTGGTCCAAGGCTCAAAATAGCTGCCAGCATGCTCCTTCTTCCACCTGAGAAGTACCTTCTGACAGGTTGAGTTGTCAGCTCATCTAAAGGCTCCAGTCCTCATCTCCATTTCTTGATCTGAGAAAGCAGTTTTGCTTGGCCTCTACACTTGTATCTCCTAGACCCCTGTCACTGTCAATGTCAGAAATCCCTCTGGTGCTGTGCATGCTGAGTGTGAGGAGGGTTGAGGAATCTTGCACTGCAATAAAGCGTAAGTCCCATGCACTTTTTTTCTTACAGTAAGAGGAAGAAGTAGCAAAGAATGTGCTAAGGAGAAGTGGGCACTCAGTCAACTTCTTTGTTGTGTGAGGATGGTAGAAAAATTGTTTTGTTTCTTGTTCTTACATTAGCAATTCAGGTCTTGTCTACCCTGTTTGTTTTTTCTTCAGTGGAGAACTAATAGTATTATGACAGTGCAAGTAAAAGCTGACGAATTTAGAGTAGAATTGCTTTTCCTACAGAGTGTTTTAAGCAGTCTGTATTTAGCTAACATTTATCTAACTCCTCTCCTAACCAACAGTTGGAAGAGAAAATCTTTGCAGTTCAACACCTCCTCCTCTCTCCCTTTCCCTAGAAGCTGCAAAACCTCCCACTCCACTTCTCTAGATATTCCGAGGAGACCTCTGTCAAAAAACAACTTCATGTTTGATTTTTTTTTTTTTTTGAGTAAGAAAAAGCAGAAAACAAAACACTTCCAGCCTCTCATACACAAAGAATCAGAACAGGGCATGAGTCCAATTTGTTTCCCTTCTCATATTTCCTGAACGGGTACTCTCCTCGAGGCAATCAAAGCACTCTGCTACATGCTCTACCCACCAGCCTCGCTATGGCTCTGGGGCAGGAGCAGTATCAAGGCTATCTCTAATGTGACCCTGTTCTACAGGGTGGGCACCAGCGCAGAGACTTTTGCAGGGTCCTGAGTGTCTGGCAGCAAACAAGATCCCGTCTTTGACAGCTTTGGATGAACTCTTCAGTGATGCCACGAGCCCACAGTGCAGATTCTGTTTCTCCCTCGTAGTCATTGTCTCTGTAGCCATTAACCATACCTCATGCAGTTTGTCGGTGTGGAGGCTTTTTTCCAATTCAGACCATGGCCAGGCTTCCCAAGGACTTGCCCAGGAGATGGCAGGCAGAGATCATCTCACCCATAGTCACTTGCCAGCACTGGGGAAAGGCTGTACTGGGGTGAAATGAGCTGTGCTCAGTCCTTGGGAACTGGCCTCCTTGTTCCACTGAGGACAGAGCCTGGATGAAAGAAATGAAAGAGTCTTCCAGTTCAAGCTCCCAGCCAGCCCATTGATGAGGTCTCAGCTGGGACAATTGAACAAGCCCTGTGCAATTAGATTCTGGCTGGTGTGGGATGATGATAGTGCCACTGAGCAGTCTGCAGGGCACTAGCCTGCACATGCCAGGCCAGAGCTTGTAGCAGGAAGCTGGAATACTTCCATTTTTAAGAGCCTATTTTTTTTCTCTTTCCTGTCTAGAAACTCCTTTCCTTTAAACCTGCTGATCAGTTGGGAAACCTCACTGCAGGCTCCTAACCACTAGCAGCAGCCAGGCTTGCTTTCTTCCTACCATGCAGGAGAAGTTAAATCCTGCTCCCTCTGAAATGTAGTCAGTTCCAAGGTAGCAGAGAAAAGGCATCTAAAACCTCTTTTTTTTTCTACAAGTTTTTTTACTTACAAGACCACACGGTCTGGGAAGGCTGTTGCCTCTTTCCAACTTTTACCAGCCACAGGTAAGCAGCAGCTCTGGCATCTCATTCATGCTGCACAACCGGTTCCCACTAAGCTGAAGGTACAGGCTGATTTGCTTGGGAGGTGGGCTCACCTCTTTCTCATTTGCAGTCTCTAGACATCCTGAAGGTTGATATAGGAGGCTTTCTTGCATAAGAACTCTCTCAAGTGGCTTTCCAATCCTCTTATCCTGCTACTGTTCCCTTACAGGGCCACTGCAACCATAGTTTGACTGATGGTCAAGAAATATATCAATGCTTCCAGTTACCTCTTAACAAAGTGGTATGAATGGATCAAATTCCCATGAGAGACCCTCATCAGGTACTACAAAGTAAAATTAAAGTTTCAACATGCAGTAAGCAAAGGAATGCAGAGTCCTAGTGCACCTCCAAGTTGAGCACACATCCAATTTACAGTGCTTTTACTGCTAGAAATCAAATGTCAGCATCTCCTGCTCCTTCCCTTTATCCTCTAAAACCTTTTGGAATCCCATGGTCCTCCTATGTGAAACCTGCTTCCCGCCTGACTTCTTCTGCAACCTTTCCATGAGAAATAGTGCTACCTCCCAAGCATCCCACATATCCCATACATGTCCCAGGACAACCCAGATGCCACTCTAGGGCTTGCAGCCTAACTACTGAAATCCTAATAGAAATTTCAGTACATGAGGAAGCATGGGCAAAAGATCTCCCAGTCACTGGCAGCTACACCAGTGGTAAAACCCTTCTTCCACATCACAAAGGATGTCCAAAGAGCTCCTCTCCAGAAGTGCTTTCTCTAAAGCTCCAGTTTGCAGGTTGGAGGTGGTGACTGCTGCCTTTCTGAGTTTACTATTCACTGGAAATCATGTTGGCAACCACATTAGGAGGATAGTTCTGAAGCTTTGCCTTGTCCTATTGGACTTTCTGACTAGCTTGCAAAGAAAATCTTAACAGCTTGCAGATGTAGACATTGGGACAATGGTAACTCATGAATAGGACCTTGATGCTGAGTGCAATCTTTTGGTGTATTAGTACAGCCAAATGGAGGCACCTTCTCACCCAGAAGCAAGGAGTTGGGACCAGGCTTATTGCACAGGATGAGGTTCCAGGGAGACGGTCATTTCTGAAGGCTGCTGGAGATGCAGAGGGGAAGATGATGATGAACAATAAGAAGGTGCATGCTGTACTGATGACTGAGAGCTAAGCCAATTCCCTGGTGCATAAAGCAGACAGTGAGTGGGAGTGGTGAGATTGTGTTTCCTCTGTGTTCAGTACTGGTGCAGATGCAGATGCAATATGATTTCCTTCTGAAATAAAATCAAGTCCTCTAAAGACAGAGGGGCTTGCAAAGCTGTGAGACAAACCAGCTCAATGCATACCAGGTAATATTCTGGTTACAGCTTTTCCTTGCCAACAGTGTCTTAAATGTGGGTTTGCCACACAGCTGCACAGCTGTCTAGCTTTGATGGCAAATTCTGTCCTGGCCCGAAGGAGAAACTTCATCAAGAACTTCAGTAGTCACAACCAGCTGTGAAGCTTTTTCAGGGAAGTCGGTGTTTCACGTGAACACTGAGTGCTGCGTAAATTTTTGATTTATTTTTTTTTTTTAGTTATTTTTTGAATTGGTGACTCAGATTCTCCCCTGTCCCTCCTGTAGGGCAATGTACTGCAAAGACTGCGTGGTATGGAGAGAGATGGAGGGAAACTTCTGCCTGGCCATGTGGTTCTTCACCTGCTGGCTTCCTCTTTTCAAGAAAAAAACAGTAATTTTCAAACTAAAAATTCCATTTAGACATTTTTTTCTTCTTTTTTTTACCCCAGAAATGCTGGTTTAGGGTTTTTTTGAAGTACTCTTTTCAGCTGGAACTGTCAACTTGAACTCAGCATGCTTTTGTTTGGAGCAGCACAATATGTCAAACTGGCAATTCACAGAATAATATTTTTCTGACCTTCACTGACTAAAGAGCCCACATCACAGAGGCTATCAAGGCAGGTGAACAGCCCTGCCCATGGGATGGTCAGGATGTGAGTGCAGCAAAGCACAGCACGCTGCCAGGACAGTGGGGTAAGAGCGGGTGCCTCCTGGGCTCATGTTCATCACCTTGATGAGTGACCTTCAAGGAAGGGCAAGGATGGAGCTGGCAAAACTCTGCTCCTACGTTAGCAAGGGACCAAATAAGACTCAGATGAAATTCAGTGGTGACAGAGGCTAAATAATGGCTCTTCAGAAAATTAATTTGAAGTGCTTATACTTTATTGGCTTTCCCAATTAACTGTGACAGCCAGAGGAGAAAACAAGCCAGCATGTTGCTGCAGATAGCTGATTCCCTGAGCAGTAGTGAGGCAGGTGCAAAGAGCAGGGCATTGGCCTGCCAAGGAGATGTGGAAAATGAAGCTGAAAAAACACCACACTGCAGGACTTCTTATAATGGCTGCAGTCAAGCAGGACTTTGATCTCTATCCACAGGCTGGTAGGGGTGACAGATGTGCTGAGCACCTCTTTCTCCTCTGAGATTCTGGCACAGCCAGGGGCTGTCATTTGTTGGCCAACATGACCAGCAAGCCTGGCCTTACAAGTCAAGCCCAGGTCAGCAGGAGCCTCATCAAGGGGAGCAGTGAGTGGCAGGGCTTTTCTTTGGGATTGTAATCGTAAGGTCAGAAGGATTAATTAGTCATAGCCTCTTGTGGTTGAGAAAGAAAGCAGAAGAAATACTGCTGTCCATCAGAGAGAGAGTTCATTGGAAACTCAGACCTGCTAATGGAGTGGAACTTTGGACAGCTGAAGCTGATACTCATATGGCATCCTGGCATCCTTTCCACCTTCTTCACAACCTTTTAGCAGTCTGGTCAGATCCTCCATCTCCTGGAGAAGGAGGGCAGCTCTGCCCAGCCAGGGAGCCAGGATGGGGGCAGACAGGGTGGCAGCAGTCTCCATTTAGAAAGCTACACGCTACTATAGAAAATGACACCTTTGGCAAATGGGAGCAAGAAAACTGCTCTTTTTTGTTCTTCCACACTTGACAAAACTAGGCTTTGTACTCAGTCACTATAAATACACAGAATTGCACCTGGGACACATCTTAATTGGATTCTCAATTTTTCCAGTGAAGAAATAACCCTAGGAAGTCCTAAGTATTAGCTAATAGTTCACTCCAAGACTATAATAATGCTGTCAAATAGCTTGCTTTCAGCTTTTACCTACAACTGGGTGTGCAGTTCCATGACTGTAATTCCTGCAGGAGCACTTCAACCTGGAGGTAAATTGGGTTGTCTCAGGCTTTGTTTCAGGCCAGGTTTCCCTCCAGGTTTGCCCACCTGTGAGCATTAGTGAAGGCAGATGATGTATCCAGAGGTGATGAAGGTCTATGCTAAGAGACTCCTCCATGTCCCTGTCTTGGAAGGCAAGTGTGAAAAGGGGTCAGGACTGCAAAGCATCAGGGCAGGCAATGGGAGCATGTTGCCAACCTGTACAGAGGAAGCAAGTCAGAGATAATTAACCTTACATAATGAGGCTGAAAGGCAATGCACATAAAGCTGCTGAAGAGAAACAGTCTTTCCCTGGTACGCTGGCTGTGGAAGTCATTAGCTTAGTGCTGTGGTGGCAAGTTCAAGAGCAGAGCAGGTAGGTGCTGCCATCATCCCTGTTGCAGGGGTCAGGTTCAAATGAGATGATGTTAGAATCCATTTAAAAGCATTGTTATTTATATTTTACTTTTTTCCTGAAAACTGGAGAGTGATACGTAACCAGTATTGAATGCTAAAGGTTTCCATACAAGTCACTCTCACTAATGCATAACCTTTGAGATTCAATTGCAGTTGTGGGAAGGTGATTGCTTGGGATTTGTTGATAAGATTAACAGTCAATAGTGATATTTGAATGCTAGACCTAAGAAGTGATGATGTGTGGCTGGATAAGCTCACTTCCCGGCATGTCGTTACACCGCTGGGTGCTTGGCTCCATCCCTGTGGTGGTGAGCTGTAAGCCTGGAGGGGTTTCAGAGCAGTGCTCCCTTCCATGCTGACATTTCAACTGGGTGCAAATGACACAAGGTTTTCTGTTTTATCAGGAAGGTCATGTCCACACACTTTCAGGCTATCTGCAGTTCCCAGCTGCTTTAGCAAAAGTAACAGCTGGGGCATGGTGTTTTCCTTGCAGCTTGGGCTGTTAGAATAGCCATCTCCTGATGCCTGAAGGAAGCAGGACAGTGGGCTGGGGATTAATCCGTAGTGTTTGAGGGGTTTGTATTTTATATTTTACTTTACACTTTGTTTTACGTTTTATTTTAGCTTCTTCTGCAGTTTCCTGATGTTGTGCACTTACTTTCACAGGAATGTGACTGGGCTTTTAAAGCACGCGTGGCAGATGTGGAGTAGAGCTGTATGACTGAGTACAGCTTGTGCGCAGGCAAAACTGCTTCCAAAAACTCTGGAGGTAAATCAGGCCTGCAAAATTGGAGATTCTGTGAAAAATTTGGCTGAGTTTGCAAACAGTATAGCTAGCTCTAAAAAGACTTGAGGGGTTTTTGGTCTTCAAAATAGCGCAAGCAGATGGTGACAGGCTATTTTTGAACTTCAGTTACATAATTTTGCTAAATATTTTTCTTCCCTCTGCAATTCGAAATTATCTGTAATTCAGACGGTGCCATCGCTCATTCTGCAAGGAGCCGGAAGAGAGGCCTCTGGGCCCTGGGACAACGTGCGGGGCTCGCTATGGAGGGTGAGTCACCTACTGCAAAAGGTGCAGGTAGGGCTTCGTTAGCATGTTCAGTTAATGTTTTACTGTTTGGCAGTGAGGAAGCACCCTGCCATGACCCAACTGTAAGATGTGTCTGCAGGCAATGTCCCTAGGGTATTCTTCAGAAGGGACATGGTGTTAAAGAAACCCAAACCTGTTTGTCTGAGCCTTGGCAAGGTGGGAGTTGTCATTACCTTCAGGAGAGTGCTCACAGAGGCACACTGACTGTTTGCTAACAGGATGCAGAGCCTTCTTTCTCCAGGCCTACAAACCTTCTTCAGTCTACTGAATATGGTCTGGATCTCTTTTCTGGCCAATACCTCACAAATGTGCCATTTTTCAAGCTTTCTGGCATGCTTAGAGCTTGCTTGTTTGGAGTAAGTCAGGGCTAGTTTTTGCCATAGCAGGTATCTGTTTTTATACATGACCCATTTTAATCTAGGTTGAATGTCCTTTTCTGTTTTAGCGTACATGGATGCGTTGAGATATTTGGATGAGTTAGAGATATTTAAGAATGGGGATTGCATTTACAATTAGCAGCCTACTCGAATCTGATTTGCCTTTCAAGTATACGTGTGGCCCAAAAGTCAGGCCAGGAGCTATGGAGCCAGGGGAGACTGTTGCCCCAGAGAGAAGCCTTTGCTGGCGTGGGACTGAGCTGACAGGGTTGAATCAGTGGTGTTTAGTGTCAGAAAGATAAATAGAGGATTTCATTCACAGTGATGGTGACAGAGAAGTCTTTCACCAGCTTCAGTGCTATGTTATTTTTTTCAGAAGCAAAATTTTTTTTTCTTTTTTTAGATGAGGCAGAGATTACTGCTGAGCCCATGACCTCATTTCAGTGATTTACTGAAGCAACTATGGGTAGAGCACAGCTGTTTGCTCCTGGTCCGAAAGCCCATTTCCCGGTCCATCACCTGGGTGTCCCTGGGCAGTGACAAATCTGTATCAGACCTGCCCTGAAGTAAGAGAGAGTGGAGATCTGTGCTGGCCCTGTGTCTATGAATTGTGAATGCGACCCCTCCAGCACAGACATGTTCGCAGTTTTCGGCTCCTCTTGGTAGATGACTTTTCTATTTTTAGCAGGGGGAGGATCTCTTTTTTCCCCTGGTAGTTTTAAACCTCTAAGTGAGAAAACTGCTTATTTTCCGTCTGTGAGAGTCAGCTACCTCTGGTGTGGTGAGGATGAGTGTGTGGCAGCAGCAGTCAACATCTGTCTCTTAGACTGAACCTGGTCCATTTGCTTTCCCCTCCCATGTGCGCCAGTCAGTCTGTCTTTCGTGGAGAACAATGGCCAGACAGCATCAAAGATTTGCAGCCCTGAGAAGGGACAAGGCAGAGGCAAAGCCCATGATCAATATTAATAGTGGCTCCAGGGGGTAGCTGGGTCCTCATTAGAGAAAACAGTAATGTTCTCACCCTTACGCTAATGTCTGATCTTTCATTCCTCCATCAGCAACACCTCCCACCACATCTGAGCTCAGTGTCCTGGAGAAGAGTGTGCTTAGCTTAAAGGTGAGGTCAAGGTAATTTCAAGATGTGCTAAAAGAAAAAGCAACGGCAGGCTGGCAGCCAGGAAAGGAAAAATTGGCCCCATTGTTAAAGGAAGAAAAGATTATCAGAGGGCTTTTAAAAATGTCAAGAGTGGAGTATTGCTGTGTGTTCTTTGGTTATTGAGTAGAGTTTGAGGGAGGTTTGCCTTAAATATACCTTCCATATTAATATACAGAAACATGTTTTTTAGTGAACTTGAAACATTAACTAGAATAGTCTTTGGATAAAAAGGCAGTCATTATTTCTTCGAGCACACCTTCTACTGCTGAGCAAATGTTCCAGTGTGGCAGGATGGTGGGTTTAAAAATAGCTGCTCACTCCAGAGCCTCCCAGTGTGGCTGGGACATAAATGAAATGTTTCACTGTGAGCAGTCATTGATGTGGTCCAAGAGCTGCAGTCAGCAAGCCCTCCTTTCACTGAAACCACTGGAAGCACAAGGCAGTAGGAAAAGCTTGCAGAAAGAGAGGGTTTGGCCATCTTCGTAAAGCTCCAAACCTTTCAGGAGATATTTTAAAAAATCATCACTTGCTGGACTGTTATGGCACCAGTCATAAAAATCACAGGAAACAGGTGGAAGGGCACGGACAAGGTGTTATCTTGGGTGATATACCTGTGCTGTTTCTCAAGGTACTTGTCGAATCTCTTAAAGAAAAGTTGATTCAGCAACTGTAGTGCTTTGCTCCCACTGACCCAAAGCTCTGCTGGGTTTCATCCGAATCTACCTCACTGTAAACGTGCACACATAACTTTTGTCCTACCCACAGTAGGAAACAGGGAAAAGTATATTTCTGCTTTTCTTTATTTCCTTTGAATTCACCCTCTCTCCTCCAGGCAGAACAGACCCCCTTCTGACCTTCCTACGCAAGTTCTGTTTCTGTGCCTTTGCTCACCCAGATTTTGTCTCCTCTAAACTCCCTCTAGAACACTCAAGACCTTCTTAAATTGACTCAAAACTGAAGGCAGTAACTCAAGTTAAAATCTTGCCAGTGTTGCACGGACTAGAATTACACGTGTGTTATCAGCAGCAAACCTGTTTGTATGTCACAGTAAGGTATTTGACTTCTGGTTCAGCAATGTTGATTTGCGGTCAAGTTGTGACCTACTAAAACCTTCAGATCCTTTCCTACTCAGCTGACACCAAACTAGTTTCTTATCTCTCATAAACATGAAGGCCTGTTGTTCCCTACAGGTGGGACTTTGAATTTGTTCTCATTTAATTTCCATCCTACCTTTTTTTTCAGAATATATATTTGTTTGTGATCCAGCACAGAGCAGCCTGCCCCATGCTATGTTTATAAATGTGTAAGCATCTTTTCTATCCCATTATTAACATCAGTGCTGAAGATGCTGTGGGATGCAGGCCCTTGTAAATATGTCTTTTGGGCTGTAAATAACTCCAGTCTCACTGTGAGAAACTGATTGTGGAGTACAGTTGAATATAGTCACTGAGATCTATTGTACTCCTGAATTATAGCTGTAGTTACTGCAGACTGTTCCCCAGTGTGGGTCTCCCAGGCTCTAGCACCACTGACCTGGCAAGCAGTGTGCCTGCTATGCTGGCCAGCTCTCCTCTGGGCACAGCAGCAGCCCAGCTCCCCCTGTACCCCCTCCTTCCCTGGGCACAGCACTCCAGCATTATGTTGTTCTTCCTGGACTCAACGCACACATTTTTTTTCCAATGGGAATACACTGTGACAAGAGGGAGGGATGTCATGGGAAGGTTTCACTTTTGGCAAAAGAGCAATTTCATGAGAAATTTCAGGAAATGTGAAAATACTGATTTTTTTTATTATTATTATTGTTTTGTTTTGTTTTGTCTTCACTTGACAATTTTCAAAATTGTTTTTTTTTCCTTTCAGTCTGTTTTCTCTTTTCCACTCCCAGCTCTCATCACCACCTCCCCTCAGCTTTTCCCTCCATCTGCTTGCCAGGGGAAGTACAATATTCACATATTCTTTCCAAATATTCCTTTTTCCACTGTCTAACCTTTCAAAACTTCAATTTGTAGAAGTTAGAGAATGGAAAAAAAAAAAACAGAACTGTGAAACCAAAAATGCTGATTTTTTTTCTAGGATGTGTGGAGCCATTCTTGTGCAGGGACACAAGTAGGACAGTTCAAGTTAAGAAAAAAATAACAATGTCACTTGGTGGCCAAGAGGAAGCAATGGAGAAGGAAGGAAAGCAGTGCAAAAGCAAAATGCATTTAATGGTGGGGCAGGGGGAAGGTTGGGTTATACTCTGACATGGCAATGCATAAACACATTCACAATTTGAAAAGGGTTGATATTCACCCCTCTCTCCCCCTTCCTTTGCCCTGACCAGGTTCCTCTGATGGGCTGTATCTCCTCAGTCTAGTTCCACTCCCCATGGGGATGCCTGTGATGGAGTGACAGGTCTCAGGCATACTGTCCTTTTCTCTCCCATCCCTATAGAACTAAATACATAATTTTCATACCATAGAAGCACCAAGGGTTCCCAATGATCACACCACAATATAAAAGCCTTTCTTGTTTTTTTTTTTTTTTTAATGTTTCATGTGAAGAGTCAAGAAAGCCCTGATTACAAAAGTAAGAGATAAACTCTTCTATAAACTTAAACCCAGCACTATTACTTTTGGAGAGAGTGCGAAATGTGTTTCAAAACAGGACTGTTGACTGGAGTTCCGTTGGCCCACCATGTCATCCCCAAAGCAACAAGGCTGCTAACCTCATCCACTAGATAACCCCGCTCCCTGCCGAAGGTGGTAATTAAGGGCCGTGTTCTCAGCAGCTCTACAAAAATAGGCTTGTTTGACTGGAGGAACTGGGCAAATTGCAGCACACATAGACAGTAGCATGGCACAAATGCTGATTTTTCCACATGTGGATGTGTGTACCCAGAAACAGCAAGGGCTTATTCTGGGAAACCTGCTGGAAATGTGGCCAGAGCTGCATGTATCACAGTATCACAGTATGCTGGAGATTGGAAGGGACCTCAAAAGATCATCTAGTCCAATCCCCCTGCCAGAGCAGGAACACCTAGATAACGTTACACAGGAATGTGTCCAGGCGGGCTTTGAATGTCTCCAGGGAAGGAGACTCCACAACCTCCCTGGGCAGCCTGTTCCAGTGTTCCGTCACCCTCACTGAGAAGAAGTTCCTTCTCAAGTTTAAGTGGAACCTCTTGTGTTCCAGTTTGCACCCATTACCCCTTGTCCTATCATTGTTTGCCACTGAGTAGAGCCTGGCTCCATCCTCGTGACACTCCCCCTTTATATATTTATAGACACTTATAAGGTCACCCCTCAGTCTCCTCTTCTCTAAACTATAAAGACCCAGCTCCCTCAGTCTTTCCTCATAAGGGAGATGCTCCACTCCCTTAATCATCTTGGTTGCCCTGCGCTGGACTCTCTCCAGCAGCTCCCTGTCCTTCTTGAACTGAGGGGCCCAGAACTGGACACAATATTCCAGATGGGGTCTCACCAGGGCAGAGTAGAGGGGAAGGAGGACCTCTCTCGACCTACTAACCACCGCCCTTCTAATACATCCCAGGATGCCATTGGCCTTCTTAGCCACAAGGGCACAGTGTTGGCTCATGGTCATCCTGTCGTCCACTAGGACCCCCAGGTCCCTCTCCCCTACACTGCTCTCTAACAGGTCGTTTCCCAACCTATACTGGAACCTGGGGTTGTTCCTGCCCAGATGCAGGACTCTACACTTTCCCTTGTTATATTTCATCCCGTTATTCCCTGCCCAACTCTCCAGCCTGTCCAGGTCTCGCTGGATGGCAGCACAGCCTTCTGGCGTGTCAGCCACTCCTCCCAGCTTAGTGTCATCAGCAAACTTGCTGATAGTACACTCAATTCCCTCATCTAAATCATTGATGAATATATTAAATAATACCGGTCCCAGTACTGACCCTTGAGGCACTCCACTAGTTACAGGCCTCCAACTAGACTCAGCCCCATAGACTACAACTCTCTGGCTTCTCTCCTTCAGCCAGTTCGCAGTCCACCTCACTACCTGGTCATCCAGTCCACACTTCCTCAATTTAGCTGTGAGGATGCTGTGGGAGACTGTGTCAAATGCTTTGCTGAAGTCAAGGTAGACCACGTCCACCGCTCTGCCATCATCCATCCACCGTGTTATTTCCTCATAAAAGGCTAAGAGATTGGTCAAGCATGATTTCCCCTTGGTGAAGCCATGTTGACTGCCCCTCATAACCCTCTTATCCTTGATATGCCTTAAGATGGCACCAAGGATAAGGTGTTCCATCACTTTCCCAGGGATGGAGGTGAGGCTGACCGGTCTATAGTTACCCGGGTCCTCCTTCTTGCCCTTTTTGAAGACCGGAGTGACATTTGCCTTCCTCCAGTCCTCAGGCACCTCTCCCGTTTCCCAGGACTTGGTAAAGATGATGGCGAGTGGTCTAGCAATGACTTCCGCCAGTTCCCTCAGCACCCGCGGGTGCATCCCATCCGGACCCATGGATTTATGGACGTCCAGATTGCTCAACTGATCTCTAACCCATTCCTCATCGACTAAGGCAAGTCGCTCCGTCGACCTGACTTCATCTAAGGTCTCAGGGGTATAGGGCTCTTCAGGACTGCCTGCAGCAGAGTAGACAGAGATAAAGAAGGCATTCAGTAACTCTGCCATCTCTGCATCTTCTGTCACCAGGGCACCCATCCCGTTCATCAGTGGGCCTACATTGCCTCTGGTGTTAGTTTTGTCTGCCATGTATTTGAAAAAGCTCTTTTTGCTGTCCTTGACCCTTCTTGCCAGGTTTAATTCTAAGGAAGCCTTAGTCCTCCTAGCTGCCTTCCTACATCCCCTAGCAGCAGCCTTATATTCCTCCCAAGTGGCCAGCCCCTCCTTCCATGACCTGTAAACTCTCCTCTTCCACTTGAGCATACCCAGCAATTCCCTATTTAGCCACACAGGTCTCTTGGCCCTCTTCCTTGACTTCCTACGTGTCGGGATGCTCCGATCTTGAGCACGGAAAAAGCAGTCCTTGAATGTCAACCAACTATCCTGGGCCCCTTTTCCTTCAAGCAGCCTTGCCCATGGGATTTCCCCTAGCAATTGCTTGAAAAGGCCAAAGTTTGCCCTGCTAAAGTCCAGGGTTGCAATTCTACTTGGTATTCTACTAGTCCTACCACACAAGATCCTGAACTTCACCATCTCGTGGTCGCTGCAACCAAGGCAGCCCTCTACCCTTACTGCTTCAACCAGACCCTCCTTGTTAGTGAGGATGAGATCCAGCAGCGCTCCTCTCCTGGTCGGCTCATCCACCATTTGCAGGAGGAAGTTATCATCCACACACTGGAGGAACCTCCTGGACTGTGGCTGGGTTGCTGAGTGGTCCTTCCAGCAGACATCAGGGAAGTTAAAATCCCCCATGACGACCACGGCCTGTGACTGTGAGGCCTCCCTCAGCTGCCTGTAGAAGGCCTCGTCAACTTCCTCACCCTGATCTGGTGGTCTGTAACAGACACCTACAACAGTATCGCCCCTGCCAGCCTGCCCCTTAATTCTCACCCACAGACTCTCAACTCGCTCATCATCTGTCCCCAGACAGAACTCGGTGCATTGTAGTTCCTCCCGCACATAAAGAGCAACCCCACCACCCCTCCTGGCTGGCCTGTCTTTCCTGAAAAGGACATAGCCCTCCATGACTATATTCCAGTCATGTGAGCTGTCCCACCACGTCTCTGTAATTGCCACCAGTGTACCATGCACTAAAGGTTGCAGCTGAGCATATAGCCTATGTTCCCACAGGGGGCACACACTGCGCTGCCCGAGCTGCAAGGATGATTGTAGGAGTGGCAGGATTTCAGGGCCTCACCTTGAACCAGAAGTTAGACTTTGCAAAGTCCCAGTTTGTGCCAGTGCAGCACAGTGGTATGGACTGCACTGTGGTAAATCCTGATTTCTAAGGATGGTGTCTCTCAGGAGTATTTTTCTATGTCCCCATGCTCTCTACTCTTCCAAAGGCTCTGTTAAAAGCTGTTTATGTGTCATTTGTCTCATTTTTTCCATTCTTGCTTGTTGTTTTGAGGGTATCTTATCTGGAAACATTTTCTGGTTAAATATTTGAAAAAGACCTGAACTGAGAAGCTACACCCTAAGCTTCCCTGAAATCTGTGTTGGTTTAGATTAAGGTCTCTCTATGCTCTTCAAAAAAGCAAACCAAGGAGCTCTGATCTCCTGATGGATGAAAATGCATTCCTTGTTTTGTGTTCTCTAAGTTTTCAGTTGTATTTCCCAACCACGATTTCTGCTAATACGGTGTCTTTTCACACTAACACCTCGCCATAGGTGGTACGTCCTGTTGAACCCTTTAGTGCTCTTACACAGAGCTCTTCTGTGCAGTGGTAGCACAACAGTATGGCTCTGGAGTTGCTCTGGTACTGCCCTGGCAGCTCTGTGCAGCAGGGAAAGGTAGACCAGGTTTTATGGTATTTGAGCAAGCTGTTTGTTGAGACTGGCTACTGCATCTTATGAGCCTATTTGTACTTTCATCTTCAGCCTCTTCTCCAGTACCAAATAAAGAAATCAGGGAAAGTTTATTGCACCAAAGCTTTCAATTTCAAATTCACAGCAAAAATGTTCTATACAGAGATAGATAAAATATTATAATAAATGATCCTACTTGGGCAAATCTTGCTGTTATTACACTGGTATAAAGCACAATCCAGCCATTGGTTCTTGAGAGGCCTCTTCACTTTCTCACCACTTGAAATAACTGCCTATCTGAAAAGTTTGCCTACCTTGGTTAGATTTGTTTGTCCTCCAGTGCTTTACAAAGTACTTGGTTAAGTCACTTTGGCAATCTCTCTAACATCCTGCCTTCACATAAGTCATGACTGAGGGGGCATCATCTTTGCTGCTGGTCTCTTTTGACCCCAGTATCCATGTCATGACTAAGTCCTCTGGATTTCTTCTCATGCTACATCTCTATAGAGGTTTCATGTAGCCATGCTAAGGCCAAAGCTTCTGCCCAGACACATGTTATTTTCTGTTTTGCTCCTTGCAAGCCCCCTTCTGCTTGATCTGGACAAACAGTCCATGACCCTGTCCTGATCCATTTGTGATCATCATCCTCACCATTGCTTTAAGTGCCACTTCTTTGTCATCCTTCCCATGCCTCCCTCTTCTCCATGCCACTGAACCTGACTGGAATGGCTTCTCTTTCAGGGTCCTTCATAGCCCTCAAGGGAGGAAAGCTGGTGCCCTTTCTATTTCAAGGGATACATCACTGGTGCTGACCTCTGTAGCCTTCTCAAAAAAAACGTGACCATGGGTATCTACGCCTTATCCATCCTTGCCCTCTCATTTGTGAGATAAATGCCCATGAAGAGGCATCTTCCTCTTTCCCAGTTCTCCTGCAAACCTGGGCAGTAGGATCCAGGGCATTATAATAAAGCTGTTACACTAGAATAGTACAGGAAATACGAAAAAAGTAAATTTTCAGGCAGCTTTAGAGGTGGGAATTGTTTCTGTGGTGGGTTGCCACAGTTTGGAAAGAGCTATCTTTCAAGAAAAAAAGGCCTTTCTTTTCTTCTGCTGATTTCTGTCTGCCCTAAATATTTTCTGTATTTTCTGTGTGATTCTGTAAGAACATTTTGCTGCTTTCTAGGCTGAAGAAATGTACAGCTGGAAAATCTTACACAAATGGTCAGGTTAGTCTGTCCCAGTGTTGAGCAAAATAATTCCATTTTTATCCCATTTTATCCATGTATTTAACTGCTCCTCTTTGCAGGATGTGTTATAAAGTCTTCTGTACCTTTTTCCCAGCATAGAATCATAGAATAGTTAGGGTTGGAAAGGACGTTAAGGTCATCAAGTTCCAGCCCCCCTGCCACGGGTAGGGACACCTCACACTAAACCATCTCACCCAAGGCTCTGTCCCACCTGGCCTTGAACACCACCAGGGATGGAGCATTCACAACCTCCCTGGGCAACCCATTCCAGTGCCTCACCACCCTAACAGGAAAGAATTTCCTCCTTATATCCAATCTAAACTTCCCCTCTTTAAGTTTTAACCCATTACCCCTTGTCCTATCACTACAGTCCCTAATGAAGAGTCCCTCCCCAGCATCCCTATAGCCCCGCTTCAGATACTGGAAGGCTGCTATGAGGTCTCCACGCAGCCTTCTCTTCTCCAGGCTGAACAGCCCCAACTTCCTCAGCCTGTCTTCATACGGGAGGTGCTCCAGTCCCCTGATCATCCTCATGGTCCTCCTCTGGACTTGTTCCAACAGTTCCATGTCCTTTTTATGTTGAGGACACCAGAACTGCACACAATACTCCAGGTGAGGTCTCACAAGAGCAGAGTAGAGGGGCAGGATCACCTCCTTCAACCTGCTGGTCATGCTCCTTTTGATGCAGCCCAGGATACAGTTGGCTTTCTGGACTATGAGCACACACTGAAGCCGGCTCATGTTCATTTTCTCATTGACCAGCACCCCCAAGTCCTTCTCTGCAGGGCTGCTCTGAATCTCTTCCCTGCCCAACCTGTAGCTGTGCCTGGGATTGCTCTGACCCAGGTGTAGGACCTTGCACTTGGCATGGTTAAACTTCATGAGGTTGGCATCAGCCCATCTCACAAGTGTGTCAGGGTCCCTCTGGATGGCATTCCTTCCCTCCAGCGTATCAACCGAACCACACAGCTTGGTGTCATCGGCAAACTTGCTGAGGGCGCACTCAATCCCACTGTCCATGTCAGCGACAAAGATGTTGAACAAGACCGGTCCCAACACCGATCCCTGAGGGACACCACTCGTTACTGGTCTTCTGGCACGTATGTGCTATATTTGCTATTGCCTAGTCAGGTGTGACTGCCCTGACTTCCCTGAGAAGCGTTGCTGCTAGGACAATGATTTCACATGCAAGAAGAATCCAGCAGAGAATATTTGTTCTGTCAATTCCTCCCAACACAGCTGCTGACTCTAACACAACAACATCTTAGGTTTATGCTTTTTCTTTAGGTATGATTTTATGTTAGGTATGATTACTTTTTGGTACGATTTCAGCATTAATGTTCTCACTCAAGCAAAACATTTGCTTCGTTTTGGGGAAATACCTCAGTTACCTTTAATCTACCGAGCTCTCACCACATAACAGAACATCAATATCCTTCTTCTTTAATTTATAAACCTGAACCTCTGTATTGTTGTTTCCTGTATAAGTTTTGACTCAGTCTGATTCTTGGCATTTCTCACTGGTTTCTGACCCACAATCATCAGAAATATCATCAGCAGTTGAACTTTCCAGGCTGCTGCTGGGGTAGTACAGCCTCCCATAGTGATATGACTCTTCCAGTGTGTCTCTTGCTTGTTCTCAATATAGCAGTATTTGTTCATGACCGGATGAGTTTCTAGTAGGATCCTCACACAGTCCTGTAGAGAGTAGACCATCATTCCCTAGAATGTGGTTCAACCACTTTTCACTCTGTTGCATATACTTTCGGCTTACTTCTCTGCAGCCTTTCACAGCATGACCAGAAGCCATACCTTCACCTCCTGTAATTTCACTATTGCATGTCCAGGATACTGAGTTTCCTTCAGTGCCCCTGTCGCAGTCAAAACCTCCATCTCCCCACATGCCACAGGCAGGATATTTTAACTCTGTATTCATACATTTCTACCAAAAGTTGTCTTGCACACAAGGTGCCTGTTTCTGCCCATTCTCTCCTAAGCTCAGCCTTGACTGTGACTGAACACCAGAAGAGGTTATTCAGGGGGGCTGTGGTGTCTTCATCCCTGGAGATACTCAAAATCCGAGTAACCCTGAGCAACTTACTTTCAGTGAGCCTGCCCTGCACAGGGGGTTGGACAGATGGTCTCCAAAAGTCTCTGCCACCCTCACCCATCCTGTGAGTGGCTCCAGAAACCCCAATGCCAGCTCTGTGTGGACATATTCCCTTTGTTATGGCTATTGCCCTGCTGAAGGCATGCTGCCAACGCTGCGGCTGTCCCTCTGGCTTCTCAGACAGTGAAGATCACAAGCTCTGGGATCTTCTGATGTTAAACAACTTGAGTTTCCACCACCTTTTTTCAAGAGACTGATGGGTTTTATGAGGACTGTTGATACTGCACTTATTTCAGAGTCATTGTAAATGCCGTGGTGACTTTATTTTCATAACCCTGTTGAAAGTGTTTAATTTTTCATTCCTAGGTAAGCAAGAAAAAACATGATTCCCCCAACTCTGTCTTCAGATTTGGTATAATCAAGTTAATTACAGCCATTCTTTTTGATACTTGGTAATTTCAGCCTAAAGACGTATTGAACTCACCAGCTCTATATACACAGATATAATGGAAAAGCCAATCCACTTTCAGCTAGACCAAGGAAAGGCATGGTGACAAAATAAAACTTTAATTATGCTGCTTCATTTAACTATCCCAGCAGCCATGTGGGAAATAATCTGAAGAGTTTCTTAAAGGTTTGTACAGTGTTTGGAGCATGTTTCTCTTATTTTTTTCTTGCTGCATGAAGATCTCATTCTCTCACCTCTGAGTCTGATGGAGCTGGAGACTCGGCACAGCTACTTGATTAGTAACAGCACAAGGCATTTACTGAATAACCTGAAGCACAGAGAGGTAAGTGACTGCAGACATCTCTATTGCCTGCTACTAATTGGCATACCTGTTGCACAGACCTGTTGGTACCATGGGATGAAACAGTGAGAGATGAAATCATGGTAATTGCAATCTTCCCACAAGCTATCATTTAATTTACGTTTTAATTAATCTTTATAAGTCTCATAGTTACGAAATATTGAAGCAATTAAAGGCACGAAAGAAGGAACATGCCAGTGTCAGTTGAGGACAGTGAGTCAAAGGGGAGAGTTTAGTTCAAGACAAAGTTCATATGAAAAATAATGGTTTGTAGTTCAGAGTTCTGCCTATGTGACATTTCCTAAGTTCTCTGGAAACTTGTATAAAACAAGCCATAGTTTTAGATTCTTAGCCATTGTGAGAGTTTCACTGATTTCCTTAGTTTTCAAATGGGAAAACTGAAGCAGAGAGAATTTAAACACCAGTTTCCTGAGCTCAAGGAAAAAATCTGCTGCAGAGCTGGCAATCAAATGCTGAGCAAGGCAGGTAAGTGTCTTCTTTACAAGAGCATTCTTTCAACTGGCACACAAAAAGGAATTATAAAAGAAGTGTGTGGTTTTGTGAGTAGGGTCATGCCTTCATTGCACAGACCTCACAACCTGGCCTTTGGCTACCCAACCATTTGGTCTTCTCAGAAAAATGGCTGTTCCTAATGAGAGTATTGCTTAGTCTTGTGATTTTCATATTTACTGTTTTCTTAAAACCTCAGCTCCCAGATGCAGAAACTTTACTTCTGTTTAAATGAAAAAGAAGTTTCCAGAAGTCAGCATTGTTTAATATACAAAGCACTGCTCTTAACCACACAGAAACACAAACATCAAATTAAAAAGAGCTTAAATGTATTTCTGAATCATGCCCAGTGATTTTTAAGCCACCTCCATGATTCTGAAGGACAGATTTGGGACTTCTGGTGTTGCTGATGTTGCACATCAGACAGGAATGAGCCTGGAGGTGCTGAGCTGCTTCCAGCAGTTGTGGTCACATCAATGGTGCATCATCTAGAAGGTGCCAAGAAGCAGCTGCCTAAGAGAGGGGGACAGCAGTGCTGATTTCACCTCTTCAGACTATATATCAGGGCAGGTTTGAGTGCCAAACCAGGGAAAGAAGGGGACTGAGTTTGCTATCATGAGAAATGCAAATGTCTGGGAATTAGATGGTTTTAAAGCAGCAGATAACACAGGTAACTGCTTTTGCTGATGAGGAAGCTCAGTCACCAGCAGGTATTGGGCTAAATCTGTGCTGAGGTGCAGCAAGGATATGACTGGTGACTTACGGTGTTTTCACAGGGAGTTGTCTGTACCTATGTTATATTCCTATAAAGCCTATGAGAGATAACACAGAGCAGAAAGCTTTCTGTTTGCTTGGTATGGGCACGGATGGCCCACAGCCCAGCCCAGCCTTGAAGTGATGGGGAGAGTGCTGGTCCTCAAAAAGGGCTTGTCTCTCTGCAGGGAGACACAGCTGCTGGTGAAACCCGGGGGGGGGGACACCATCTTTGCAGAACTGCAAACACCATTTGCTTTAATTCTGGATAATTTTGACTCTTCTCTGTGCCAAAGGGCTCTTTGTTGTCTTCTGCTTAAAAAACCTGGCTGCTGAATGTTGTTTATTTGGAGAGCTCAGGGTGTGGAAAAGGTCCAGGCAGGTCCCTGGAGGTTTTATCTGACTCCAGGCAGGGTTGCCACAAGAGACACCAGTGCGGATTGCTCTGCTGCAGGGGTCCAGGAGCTCCATGAGCAGCCAGACTGCAAGGGCATTTCTGCCACCAGCATGGACGTGCTCTGGGCTTATCTGGACACCCTGTGCTTGCTTGGGCACAGTGTCAGTCCCCTGGGGAGGAAGCATGTTCATCCTCTCATGGGGAAGTTCACAGAGCGATTGGTGTAGGAGCTAACCCACCTTTTCTGGTTTTCCTCACTGCAGTGTGCCTGCAGAGAGCATGTCCCCAATCTTCCCCACTGCTCTTTGTCCCAGGCAGGCTGCAGGTATCTTTACCAGTGGCTGGTGTCTGCTCTTTCCAGAGCCCTTGGGATGCTTTCCCACCGTCTGGATGGGACTGCTCTTGCTGCTGTGAACCTTCAGTTAATCAGTATTTTCACGCTATTATAACCAGAGATGTGGGATCCTGGACCACTCCTGGGCTGGGGAGAGGCTGTTCTTTACCTTCACATTGCCACAGCGCAGAAAGCTGTTAAAAACTGGCAACTCCTGGCTAGCAAGGGATGGGAAGATGTGTGAGCCTCCTGTACGGTTTCAGGCTGCATCCCATGGCTGGCTGGCTGCTGGAAAATAGGGGTTGTGGTAGCTCCAGGGACTCTGCCAGCACCCAGCAACCCATGTGTGGCACCGACTGCTGCTGGGGACAACGAGGACAACCACAAGGAGCAGCCAGAGAGTCCTGGGGAGAGGAGACCAGGTGGAAAAGAACACATGAGATGGGATGAAAACCAACCAGGAGAGCAGGGTCCCTGGGCCAGATCTGCCACAGCTGCCAATGTCATCAACGGCAGGCCTGGCTGTGAGGCAGGAGCCACCCTTTCCAAACACGGCGGAGGACGTTGGATGCTCTCCCAGAAGCAGTGCTGCAAACCCACCCAGAATGATCCCGACACAGGCAAAGAGAAATATTATTCTCCTGTTCTGAAAATAAGGAGTGATATCCCCAAAACAGTGATGAGTCAGCCCTGCTCCTGCTGCCAGGGCATCCACGGTGTTACCCTGCTTGGCGGACAGGTATACAGATGGGTATGGCAGTGCAGGTGCCCAGAGAATGAAAGGATGCTCTCTGCCAGTGAGCCGCTGAGTATGGGAAGGCAGAGTGCAATGTATGGGGCCTCTTGGTTCCTCCATCTGCATAAACAGAGCTGCAGCTTGGCCTCACAGAAGTAACCCTCAGCTCTGAGGTGCCTGGCTCGCTGCTTCAGCATATGTCTGTGTGCAACTCTTCTTGTTAACAAAGCACTTTTTTTGATGCTGCTCATGTCCTTATCCGGTTTCCACATAGGTAGCCCCAAATCATGGCAAGGGAGGAAGCTGACCTCCCAGGTCAAGCTGGACACAGGGCCTAAGTGTCTGTTCACACAACTCCTCGGTTCCCCCCTGGGTTTTAAGCCATGCAAAGGCATGTAAAGCCAGACCCTGAGCTGCAGGAGGTGTTCCCAGCCTTCCCCCCTCTGCCCTTGCTCCCATGCCATCCTGCACATCACCTTTCCTGCTGTCTGTGGAGGGATCCCTGCATTCTCTGAGCTCCAGGTGCTGCAAGCTCTGACACTTGTTCAAATCCAACACTGCAGATCATTAACATGGGAGAGCAGTTTAGTGAGGAGTGGAGAAAATTTTATTAATGTCCTTTTCATGTTGAAATTATACTTCTGCTTTATAGGCTGAGCAGTGAAAGAGAACAGCTGTGTTAATAGTCCATAATGGGGGGGGGGGGGGGGCGTGAAGAGTTGTTTACAACTATACTGGCTCTTAGAAAAGGTTTAAAGGCTTTGTTTGAAGCTGTGCATGGCTCCAGCATTAAAGTACTGGGGATGGATTGAGTGTGTTTGTGGTGTGCAGGTGTGCTCACAGCATTCCCCAGCCACTGCAAGGCACGTGTAAGACTGAGCAGCAAGGGAGTCCTAAATAGTGAGACCGAAGTGCTAGTGCAGGTCAGAGCTCTTCATTTAGAACTTCTTTTGGAAGGCAAAATGGGCCCATCTATGCTGCTGATAAAGTGCTGCTTATGGAGGAAAAGGAGCAGGTAAGGGCAGGTATTACTGAAGGAGGAAAGACAAGTGTATGGGGAAAATTCATGCAAAAGATTTATCCTTGTGCTGGCCAGAAGGTTCTGGACCATATGTACCAGAGCAGAGGTGGAGAGCAGTGGCTACTTGGTCCTGCAGCTACTGCAGTCCGAAAAAAGGACCTGAATCCACATCCCCATCAATTGGTTTGTGTAAGATTAGGAGGATTTTGAAAAGAACCAATTCCTCTTCTCTTCTCTCCGATTTTTTAGCTCCTTGTTTACCCTTTTCCCCCAAATGCTTACCCTTGCAGTAGATATTCCTTATTTATTTCTCCTCCTACAATCCCAGGGTAATAAGAACTGCTTACATTAGATTTCAGGTTGTTTATCCACTGCTTTCTTTGTCAGACAAAGCATTAGAAACACTTTTGTAGGTAAAATACTGTAGCTGCACATCTTAGGTAAGTTGGCAGGTGATGCAGAAAGTTTTATCCTGAAATTCAGAGATGTCAAGTTAAAAATGGCATCTGTCATCTAAATGAATGTTTTCCTATGTAATGCCCAAGGTGATTATGCCAGAGAAGGCAGAGAGAAAATATTTCTGTGTTCTTTTCACTTTTCTTGGAAATCCCAATGTCACAAGTTTTGCATGTAATTTTCTTTGTATCTTATGTGGTGAACCTGTTTGTTTCCCTTCATTTTAAACATCTACTCAAAGATGAGATGGATCTTCCTCTAGAAATGTCTGCTTTCCTCCAATGACTGCAAGTGGAATAGCTTGGTGTGTGCAAAACGCTGAAATTAATGCATGGATCCTGCCTGCTTGCCCAGACATCTGCCTTTTCTGGACTTCTCTTTACCTGCTTTCCAAGAGCTTGCTCCATATCACCTCTAATTTTACCAAAGGCACCAAAGAGAAGTTGACTCTACTTTGCTGTGTGGGTCTTCTGGGGCCATTTCTCTTGGGAAATCATTGTGTTTGAATGTGCTTGGAGATAATAAGGCCTGAGACCCTCAGTAGCCTATTTCTGTCCCTCTCTAGGCAGTTGCTAAAGGCAAAGCTCATGCTGGTTTGTTATTTCCAGCTTTCCATCCTGTGGATGCCTGAGCAGAGGGTCCAACAGCAGCCTCTCTTCTCAGCTGGTGGTGCACTGCATGGCTAGCTATGGGCCCCGCCGGTTCCAGTTCAGACAATGGCCAGCTACCAGAATGCTGCCAATGCATGTCAGCAGGGCTCAGAGAGCGAGCAAACAAGGGGTGCAGAGGGAAGGCCCTTCCTGACCACAGTTACATCCGGAAACCTTTTTGTGTGTGTCTTTTATATTTCTGCCCTGCCATCAGCATGATTTCATACAGCTCCTTGGAGGTACTGAGCTATTTATTCTTGTAGTTAAGCTGATCCATGCTCCTCCAGGCAAATTTGCGCCACCTCTCCATGGGCTTGGGGAAAGTCAGGAGCTCTTCAGAGCTGAATGGCAGAGATGAAGAAGATTGTCAAAGATGTTACTTGATTAGCAATCTCCTTCATGCACTATCATCTGCATCTGATGTGAGGAATCAGGAGAAGGTGTTACCAAGGCTACCAGATCTGTCAGTCTGCCTTCCAGGTCTTCTGTGGCTTCCTCTTCCCCCACTAATTGTGCCCAGACTTTCCGTTTAAACATCATCTGCTTCAGCTACAATTTGCACAAGTGTCCCAAAGGGCTTTGCTTTGGGTTCTCCAGTAATCTGCCCTTTGTATGCTAACCCTCTATGTGATGTTCTTCTTACAGAGAAAATACACTTGTTGCTGAAGAATGATAAAATAAGGATGTGAAAAGAAAAAGACAAGAAGGTCAAATCTGAGATCAACGCTGCCTGAGCCAGATTTTGCTGCAGATAATTCCTGAAGACAATTTGCGATCAAAGCAGTAAAGCAAGAATTTGTCATAACCACTGAAAGGGTTAACGCAAGATCCAGTATGCAATGAAGTATCTATCTGCTGCACTTTCCTGCTCCTATTTTGCAATCAAAAGACCTACTGGTGTCAGCAGGGGTGTCAGGTGGGGAATAATGACTTTGCCATGGTGATCCACAGCACAGATGTGAAACAAACCAGGTTTAAAACTGGCTGAGCTTCAAGGCTTAGTTGCTGATCCCTTTCTGCTTTCACCCTCTCTTTTCCCAGGTTTTGTCTCATTGACATAAAATCAAATTTGAGGAAGCCTAGTGAGGGTATTGCTGGCAAGGAACATCCCTTAAACAACCAATCTGATCCTGACACCATTAGAAACTAACTAAAAAGTAGGTCTAGCCCCTTCCCAGCAGGCTCACTGTAGGGTATACTTCACGGTATCTGACCAGTACTTGTGCACTTCTTACGCTATTACAGGAAGCATAAATATTATCCATGTCAGTAGAGTTTATTAATATTTTCAGGTTCCTCCTTTTTGCTGTTTCTCTTGTACAGCATGCTTAGGAATACCTTTGCAGAAAGCATCATCTTTGGAAAGGCCCATCAGCTAACGCTACCTTTTAGTAGCTTGCCTGATGCTTCCAATTATAAGACTCTTTCTTCTCTTTTGTTTAGTGTGCAGCCTTTTCCTGCTTGGGCAGAAATGTAACATTAACAGCATTCTGACTGAGCCAGGTAATTTGATATTTACTGTCTATGTAAAAATGTTAACCTAAAGCAGCAGTTTTTAAGAATAAAGCATAAGAAGTGTACTGTTTTGCCCATTTTATGAAACAATTGCAAGAGTGATGTGAAATTTGATGGGTGTGTTGTATCAAGGCAGCCTTTCTATGTGAAAATTCCCCTCAATGCAGCTAATGTGTGAGCCCTTAAAATAATCACAGTTTGCACAGGACAGGCTTACAGAAATTTCACAGCTGAATTCCTAGAGAGCATCTCCTTTCCATGATCTCTGTGCACTGCAGAGAAGGTTGCCTTGGAACTATCAAAGCAGCATTACACTGCCTGTTCCCTGCAGCCACTTCTGCACATCCCACAGCTCTGGGTCCAGTCTGCATTGGCTGAAGCTTCCCTCAAGATCCAGCAAGAGCAGATGGTCTCTTCAGACATGAGCAGCAGAGATTTTCACTTTTTATCCTGCAGACCAAGTGGAGTGCCTTGTGACCAGTCAAGGGAGGGTGATTAGGAAAAAACTGGAGCTGCTTCTCACAAGGCTTCTCTCTGAGTGTGACTCAGTTCGGCGTAGCCTTCCCTCCTGCTTGGACTTTCCCACTGGTGGTCCCATGGGTAGGAACAGACCCCTGGACAAAGAGCACATCTCCTCCTTTCTCTGGCTATTGCCTGAACTAGTTCCTGATGTCTCTGTACATTCAGCTGGCTCCCTGATTATTGAAGTGTACATTCCTGTCTGCCCTGTTTTTTTCTCTCATCTGAGGTGAAAGAAGGGTGAGAAGGAGTAATGATGGACAGGAGACACTATGAGAAGAAGTAGAGATGAGCAGGAGGCACCTCTCACAGTCATCTGCCTGGCTAAAAAGGGCATGAGACCGATGCAGGAATTACCTTAAGTCCTTGATCTTTGGTATGGGACTATAGGTTCAGTGTGAGACAGAAGATGAAATGGTCCCTGATCAAAGAAGGGTATTAAACCAGAAGGGAAACAGATGAGTTGGAGGGCTGGTTATACAGGAAAAAATTATTTGCAGGGACTGGGGTTTCATGGGACTAAGCTTTGACAAACACCTAACACACTTTGCCTCTTCAGGGGTATAAGGTGCTTATCAGTGCATTAGTGTGATGGTGCATCCTGCACCCCCATCCTCTGGGCTGCTCTATGGTCTCAGGAATTCCTGTCAGGAATTGGCCTTTGTGTAATGAGTTGGGAGGTGAATTGTTCCTCGACTGTACAGGGAACTCTTACATGGCTAAGGTAGGTTGCACTGACCTTACCAGGGACTCTTGTTGCCTGACTAAGGTGGGAAGCAAGAGTGGGGTTTATCAGTCATCCCCTGACATCCTTGGAACATTCGAACTTCGACTAGTTACTGGCTCATCTTGTGACCAGGATGGGAACTTAATAATGACTAAAACCTTGCAACCCTATAAATAATGGACTGAAGTGAGGCCCTTTGAGCTCTTCTTGACTGCAGCAGGCAGCAACAAGCAGCTCCCTCTGCATGGGATGTCTCTCAGAACTCATAAACTTTCAATTCTGTGATAATTGGAGGACTGTCACCAAAAGCTAGCTACCTATGAGACCTGGGCTGAAGACCCCTCACCCCTCAAGGCTCAACCCTTTGCCAGTTGGAAATGTTAAGATGTTTGAAGTGAGTATTCCACTGAACTTGAAGGACATTTCTAGTAGGTATAGCTTTGTGTGTCTTTGTGTCTGGGCATATGTATGTGTGTATAAATTGCTATAGGGAGTATAGTAAATCTTGTTGACTCACTTTGTAAATGTTAAGATACACCTTAAAACTGTAGATTGCTGCTAGGTAAAAGCCTTGTAAAAAACCCATCTGTGGTGAATTAGTATGTTTGTAACCTTTCATATATAAACTGTTAACCAAGTCTGAGACTAAGACTAAACCTGCACCTAGACTCCACAAGGAGTTTAAAAAGCAAGGGGGTTTACTTGTGACTTAATGGAAGGATTTCCTTATTTCTGTGTTTCTTCCATTAGACATAAACTGTTGTTCGAGACTGAGACTAAGATTGAACTCAGCTGCACCTAGGCTCCATCAGGAGTTTAGAAAGCAAGGGGGTCCATTCTGAACCTTGCTCAAGGTGTCAAGTGCCTGTTAGTATCTTGAACTAATGGGAGGGTATCCCTTACCCTTTGTTCTCTGTATCAATCATTTTAGCTGAGTTTTACCTTCTTGTGTTTCATCTGTGTGGTAAGTAGTAGAGTGAACTTTGCCATCAAACTCTGTTAAGTCAGCTTTTGCAAATCTTTATTAAAACTATTCTTGCTAATACCTTTGATGGTGATTCTCTGAGTGACTATAAACCACTCATTTGTTGTGACAGTTGGCTGAGAAAACCCTGAGCAGGACAGAGAAATGCAAACCAGGGAGGAAAAGGGGGCACAGGTCAGAAAGCTGGACACCCTACCCGAGCAGAACTGGGAATGCTCTCCTGGCTCCCTTCTGGCATCCGGGTCCAGGTTTGCCTCTGTGTGGGGAGGAAGAAACAGTTCAAAAGACATTTACAGTTGCGGCTGGCTCTGAGTCACCTAAAATCATCACAGAAACAGGGCACAGGGTGGTATGTTCTTACAAACCTCTCTTCTCCTGGAAGACAATCTTCCCAGGTAGTGCTGACATCTGTCTCCCCCTCAGCACACAAACCAACGGGACTCAAAGCAGACAGGACTGGACCCAAGTTTAGTAGGACTCAAATGGAAGAGATGAGTAAAGGGTGCTTTGCTCTGCACACACAGAGCACAGGGATTTCTATGCTGGCAGATTCTGCTGGGTGTGCTGAAAGGTCAGCAGTATTTCAAGTCAACCAGCCAACAGCTATTTTTGGCTTCCATTTTTCAAACACCACATCAGAAACAAAGAGTTATTTTGGTCCATCGGGATCGCTATGATAACTTTGCTCAGCACAATGTTAAATAATCAAACCCCACAGGAATAACAGCACTGTTTTGTAACCCTGTATTATCAGATATATAGAGGCACACAGGGGTGGGTGTGTGGAGGGGAGAACTTAAATCTCTTAGAGAGTACAAAGGCATATTTATATTATTCATATCATCTCAGTCCACATATTGCAATGATTTGGAGTATTGTGTAGGTGTGCGTAAAGGTGTGGATTTTTAAACAAGGGGTTACTTGTCCCAACAGGGGAAAATGGCAATAGCTATTGTCCTCCACCGCTTTTTAGCAATGCCAGTGCACAATGTGGTTGGTGTGACAAGGAGGAGCTGAGGTGCCTGCAGAGCGCAGCTCCTACACACACTGTCATCCTGGCTTCCTCCACATGTGTGTTGTGGAAACACCTCCTTTGCCCACGAAAAGCCTGGTGGAAGTGAAGCGTGCTGATGTGTGAGTCACTGGTAGCACTACTACAGCAATAACCATGGAGAGAAAGTCGCAGCTTCTGACTTTCTACAGTTTATGTCATACAGGACCCAAACAGGACCAGAGTTCCCTTCAGCTAAACAATGTATGGTCTCAGTAAAGACAGCCCTTGCCTTGAAAATGTCCCTGGAGAAGGCAGATAAAGATAAGAGAAAGGAAGTCTTATATTGTCCTATTTATGGGACAGAGACCTCACAGATCATCTGCTCCACACCTATCACATCCAGCATTGTTTTTAAGAATTGCTTTTTATGTGTCAAAGAAACACCTGTATTTTCAAGTGTGATCTTCATGGCAGTTGATCATGACATGGAAAAAATCTGCTCCAAAGTGTCCAGATGGTAGCAGTGAGAAACTGAACTCCTCTAGGAACACAGAGGAGCTGTTTGGGTGATAGCTGAATGTTTAAGAGGAGCCACGTTCCTCTGATTACCTGCCAGCAGTAATAGGGAGGCTGGTGTTGGAGTGAGTCACTATGTCAAGATGTCCTGAGCACCAGCCCTGGGCCAAAGGCTCATCTTTCATTAAGTCCACCTTTCCAATCATCAGAAGGCTAAAGGGAGATCTCCTTTCTGTCTTGTCTTGGCTAATGACCAGTGGGTGGTTATGGAGAAGAGGCAAACTTTTCTCAGGTGTGCACAGTGAAAGAGCAGGACAAAACAGTCACATATTGTACCAAGGGATAGGACATAAAGAAAAAAACTTCTCCAAGAGCAGCCTGCTCTCTTGGCAAAGGTGGCCATGCTTTGAGGCCACCAAATGAAGTCAATGAAGTCAATGCAGCCCTTCCAGTCTAAATTATTCTGCAGTTCTATGAGTGTTGTCCCCAGGCAGCAGCATCAGGAAGAAGCCACCACTTTCAGACCCGGGGGCTCAGCTGCCTGGTGCACACAGTGGGATGTGGGGACGCCTCAGGAGTTTTCATCACTGCCTGGGTGATTTGACCATGTTTCCTGACTCAAAGGTGATTGGTGTGTAAAGCACTAGGAACCTGTGAGGCTGCAGTTTATTTCTAGCACCTTAAAGAGCAAAAAGCCTACTGCACTTTGAATGCAACATCAAGCAGCTGAGAAGGGAAGATGAATACCCCGTAGGCTCTACCTAGGGCAGCCAGCTGGAAGATTAAGTGTGAATTAAACCATATTTTTTTTGAGTGAGGATTCACTAGAGCAAGGGTTGAAATCCTGGAGTCCTGCTCTCCCTTGTCCCCACATCTCCCCAGGTACCAGCTCCTGTGCTGTGCTCTTTCCAGCTAATCTGCTGGAGGGATAAGCCCTGAAAAGCCTTTCCTGATGTCAGGGTGTGCCCCTCTGTCAGGCTGGAGGAAGTCTGGGGTGACCCAAGAAGACTTCTGGCTGCAAGCACTGAGCAGAGGCAAACACCCCTTGACACCACTGTGTAAGTCACTGGGAGAGGTGGAACTTGACCCACCTCAGGCTTTCCTGAAGCATAACTTGGGCATCCCCACACATACTAGGCTGGCTGTAGTGAGTCCTGTTTCCCAGGTGCTATGTATTCCCACGTGCCTCCTAGGGAGCCTGCATCTCTCCTTTGGTGAGTCTACTGATTTTCAGGATGCACAGGAGTCTGGCCCTGAGGCTGATGTCATTACGTGGGTTTAGCATAGTGGGACCCAACAACCAGCCCAGCATCACAGAGTAGGTTTGAAATGGTGGTGGAATGTGGTCTTCCAAGGCAATGTCACTGACTTAGGCTTTATTGCTCACTAGATTATGTTCTTTCATTCTCTCTTTGGAAATCCAGCACTTGGAGTTATGACACTACTGGAAAATCTCGGTTTGGGATTTTCTAAAGGATGTTCCTCACCCTTTGTGCTACAGAGAAATTACTGCAAACACAGTACCTCTCCTCTTCGCCTGCTGCAAAAAGTAACTGGGGAGCCCAGATCCACACATTTTAAATCTTGTCATTTTAAACCAGTCATAGAACTTTTGAACACTTGGAGCTGACAGTCCCACAGCATAGAGGTCCTTGTGCTTAGACCACCCAGCCTTTGCAAAGTTCTGCACAGATACATGTGTCTTCAGTTTCTAATGTATTTTGCAAAAGCTGTTTCAGTTTCTCAAAACAGGCACTTGATACCTTGAACATTCACATTCCAAAGCACTGGGCTCTTGGAGTATTCATAGGGTTTTTTTGTCTGTATGATGGAGAGGCTGCTGTCACTTAGTCAGAAAGAAGATAACGTATGCAGTTGCATATTTGGATTGCTCAACTTCTAGACTGTTGAATAGACTTTGTAAGTGATGCCTCAGTCATTTGTTCAACTTTCAAATGAATATCCCAGAGAGGTCTGCATTTTCTGGCTCAGAAAGACTTTCAAGCACAGTGAAGCAAAAGGGGGATGATTTTTGAAGCACTTGTATGGGAAATTTATGGCTTCGTCTTAAAAACTCAGCTTGTGACTTCTCATGGGGAACGGGATGGGAAAGTATATATCAACCTGCACTAAATGGAAAGGCTTCAGAAACAAAAATCTGGTGCAAAGAATGTGTTCTTTGTTGTGGAACTAAGCTGAGCTCAAACCCAGTGTTATCACTTCATACATCTGCCCACACAAGATTCTCTGGTATGAGTCTGGTGGCACTTCCAGCCAGGTGTGCTGGTGTGAGTAAGAGCAGAGTCAGCTTGCAACAAGGATGCAGGCTGAAGAACCTTGCTCAGAACACTCCTGTAATTTTCCAACTGTGCCAAGAAAGACAGAGGTTTTCACAATACTGACCAGGGACAAGAGCAGAATAAGTTGGTCTGGGACAGCACAAGAGGCTGGTTACCCCATGACTCGCACCCAGCCTTGGCTACCCCACAGCCAATGATGATCATCCAGGGTAGCTGATATGAAAGCAAATCATGAACTTCTCTGCTGGGACAGAGAGCAAAAAGCCCCATTAAACTGCTATGGAGAAACAATCCCATGTTCATTCTTGATCAGTTTACACTGAAATATGGCTGCTGATGGGTTATTTTGGTGGAAAAGCCTAGCACTCAGTGTGTCCCTTGTCCTGCTGCATGGGTGGAGTTTCACTAAAATTGGCTGGAGCCCTTCCACATACAGCAAATGGAAGGATTAGTAGTGCTGTTCTGCAAATATCCCTCTTACTCAAACAACCTATTCACTAAAATGCTCCAGTGAGCTGCAGTCACTAGTAGGGATGTTTATAGTTTCTATGGTGAAGAGCGTTTCTGGAAGCTGGGCTAGGTGGCTCTTTCCCCTCCACTTGGAAACATCATGCTGAAGAAAGTGGAGATCGTTAGATGTTTTGAAACATGTTCTTTTGCAAAAAAGTTCCCTTTTGAACATTTGATCATTAAAATTCAGTTACATGATGCCACAGGCTGTGGGTTAAATTGTGTGGCTGGATGATTGTCTAGCAACTTGCCACAAAACTGGATGCAAGTTCAGAAAACAAGTAGGCATCGCCTGAGTTTGCAGCTCTGATGAACTGTCACAGAGCAGAAGGATGGAAAGCTTGTGGCATCACGCAGGGTGCTGGGCAGTGCCAATGCTGAGTGCCGTATGGAGCAAATGTCAGCATTAAAGCACAGGACATGGAGCTAAGAGACAGGTCCCACTGATACCTCTGATGATAGGCTTGCTGCCTGTCTCTCTGCTCTGTAATCTGGAACAACGACCCAAGCCAGGCCCAGGGTTATTGGAAGCATCTGCCAATGACTCTGGTGGCAGGTGACTGCCTTTGTGTCAGCCCCTTTGGCAGATGGGGAGGAAGAGAAGGCAGAGCAGAAAGGTGTTGGATACATGGGGGCTGCAAAAGGGCAACAATTCTGTTCGTAGGTGTTAGCTTGGTGGCACCTGGGGAGGGCTGAGCACTAACACTTGGGGCAGGCAGCAAGGTTAGTGCCAGCAGCAGAGTTTGGCTGACCATTGCTACAAACACAGGTTTGGCTCCTCAGCTTTCTTGTGGCTGTTTGCATCCAACAGAGGCAGCTGTGTCCTGGGGAGGGGTATAGCAACATCAGGCAGCTGCTGGTAGGAACATAGAATATTTGAGCTGGTTTGGTTTTTGTGTATTAAGCTACCATCAGCACTAGAAATGCAACATGAAAGCAAATGTCAAAAAGGAGAAAAGTCAAGAATTGAAGAGAGACAGCTTCTGGTAACTACATGCATGTTTCCACCCATTAATTTGAGATGTAACCACTAAATCATGCCAGCCTTGCCAATATGTTTTGTGCAAACTGTTACTGTCTCCAGGAGTTGCAAACAAAAACCCCTGTTGTTATACTCGTGTTTTGATATCATGTATAATGATTCTTGTCCAATTTGGAAAGCAGCAGCATTCAGTGTTACATTGTGTGGGTATTAGCATTATTTGGTAGTCTGTTTTAATTTTAAACATTTCTGAAATGTTAGGCATTTAAATTGCTGCTTTTAAGTTTGGGGTACAAAGGGAAAAGAAGAGTGTCACTGCTTTTAACTGATGTATCATCTCGATGCCATGCTCTTAATGGGGAACACTTAACAACTACTCAGCAACCTTCCTCCTGCCCTGAAAAGAGACAGCCAAATCGACCTTGCAGTGGCACTGTCTCCTGGACCAGATCCTGCAGATGAGAAAGTTTGGGAATCCCACAGGTACATGTGACTGTGGATATTGGATGTAAGAATGCAGAGCACTTTACTGAGGAAAGGTAGACACTCCCAGGAGAGTAAAGATGAGGGGGCTTGAAAAATTGGGGACTGAATATATAAATTTCCTTGTGTGACTACAGCTCAGATAGAAGAAGGGGCTCTACATATGTTTGTGGTGAAACAAGAACCAGCAAGTGACACTTTTCCTGGTTAATCCCTCTTCTTCTGAATCATTTATGGGTGTTTTGAGGCTGCTTATGAAGTTCAGAGGCATTAGGCTGGAGGAGAAAGTGTGGAGAAGCATTGCATGTGCTGACACCCCCCCAGTGGTGTGTCCATCTGCTCTCATCTGCTAACGAAGACCTGCTGCGTGATGCCTTTCAGGAGCTCCAGTCTTCAGGGCTTTTTGCATTAATCTTTAATATGCTTTCTGTGTGCTTGTCATGTAGGAATTCAAAGACAGAAAATAAGCTGCTTAGCAAAGATAGGACGTATTAGCTGACTTCTACTCCAGGCTGTAGGCCAAATCCATCAGCCTCTAGCGCAGAAGACACCAGCTTGGGCTACATATCCTTTTGCAAATTTTTTCCCAAAAGAAGTGGGAAACACATCAGCACCATAAGGGATCCTATCCTGTGTTTTTTTAATACTTCCTTTGTTTGAGCTACCCAATCTCTCCAGGAAGACACATAAGAAAAGTTCTCAGTGGAGGCTCAGCAAAGCTGTCAAGAAAAGCACACTAGATGAACAGGGGCACAAACACTTCAAAAGTAAGCTCCAACAACAGTCCAAATGCCCAAATTCAGTGTATTATCCATCTAGAAGCAGGCCCACAAAGTCAAAGGAATTACCTCTGTACATATCTGATCTCAGAGGAGCATTGGGCTGGAGGTTGAGCACAAGTTGACCAGAGCAGTGACTGTGCATAAGTACAACTTCACCAGACCTAGCCTAGCAGCATGGCACTGCTGGGGTTGGTTTATATTTTTGTGACGAAAGCTGAGTATCCTCATGTCCTGGGTTCAGCAGTAGCAGTCATTTTTCTCCTTCTTGGTAGCTGGTGCAGTGCAGTGTTTTGACTTTCAGCCTGGGAACAGAGCTGATAACAAGGATGTTTTGGTTTGGCCAAGGACTTTGTGAGCCTCATGCTCTGCCAGGGAGGAGGGGAAGCTGGGGGGAAGCAGAGACAGGACACCTGACCCAAACTGACCAAAGAAGTATTCCATACCACAGCACGTCATGCCCAGGAGGTAACTGGGAGTTAGCCGGAAGGGTTGGGACTGCAGGGTTGGAGGAGGTATGGGTCAGTGCTTGGTCGGGCTGGGGGGGCGAGTTATCGGTTGGCTGATGGTGAGGTGTTGTATTCTCTTCCCTTGTTATTTCCTTTATCATTGTTATTACTGGTGGTAGCAGTAGTGATTTGTGTTATACCTTAGTTACTAAACTGTTCTTATCTCAACCCGTGGGAGTTGCATTCTATTCGATTCTCCTCTCTGTCTCTCCGGGAGTAGTGGGAGAGCAAGAAGTGGGGGAATGAGTGAAAAAGCCCTCTGACTGGTTTTAAACCATGACACCTCATTAGCTATTTTCATGTTAGACACTGGAGATTCCTGCTTTCTCATGTATTTGTGTCCAGAGTGTTTTGCTTTGAGTTGGGAAAAAACAATTACTCCGAGGGTAATGGTATCATTTTAGGAATTAAAATAAATCCATGAAGAGAAGATCTAGTTTAACTGTGGGTTAATTCAGTGTACGGAGTGTTATCTGTTCATATAGCCAGTAGAAAGACTGGTATATGCAAGTTTTTGAGTTAGTACTGGCACAGTCCTGATAAAATTCTTCTTGTGAATTCTAGTCATGATCTTAAAGTTTAGTAAAAAGCACTGAAAAGGAAGGTGACATTGTAAAGCCAAATAAATAGTGGTGCCTTGTAAACCCTGAAATATCAAAATAAGTATCTTGGGTGCAGTGCTAATCACAATAAATTTGGAGTCGAAATGAGCTCTTCCAGTTTCTTCTGAAATCTCTCTCTGGAGCAGAGCTGATGGTCACTCTAGGAACATGTAATATTTGATATTGAACATCAGATGCTCTGTGCCAGTATGTCTCATTTGGTTTGTGTACGTTTGACTTTTATAAATTAACTACTCTGCAGTGGTATAGTACTTACAAACATACCTACTGCGATGCATCTCCTATAGCATGCGTTGCTCTGTTGTTTATGAACACTTCAAGTGTGACCGCATTATAGTGATAGCTGTAGAGTGATAGCTGTATTCTGCTCTGGTGTAAAGCTTGCACCTTATCCTTCCATCTGCAGTCATGCTTCTGCTAAAAGCCTACATCCTCTTGTGTTTAAGGCATAAAAAAGTGTGGAAATTTCCTTCTAAGTAGGAATAGTTCCACAAGCAGGAAGATTTTGCTAAAATGTTGCAGCATCTGGTTTTCATTTTGGGAATCAGTCATTTATCCTGTTCTCTATGACTGAGACACATGAGGTCAAATGACTTCATTTCAGGCACTAAGTTGGTGGATCAGGTTGATTTACATTTCAAGATGCTCCTAGCTCTTTCCTTTGGCCAGCAGATGTTACAAACCAATACAAAAGAGAGTTTACAGCATTAATGAAGTATTGCCTGTCTCTTCCTCTGTAACCTATGCACACCTGTATATTAAGACTCTGTAACACCATACCACAGTGTTTTCCCAAGCCTATGTATGTTTTCTGATTAGATATGTGTGCTGGATTTATCCAAATCCCTACTTAAGTGCTGTACTCTATGTATCTAGGTCATTTGCACAATACTTTTTATTGTAAATCTGGAATAACAAGCACAGCTCTTGGCAGAGTTCTGCATGGAAGAATCACTTTATGTCTTCATATAAATGCATGTGAGCTTCTCTGGATAAAAAAAATAAAAAAAAGGAACAAATTATTTGATTTCTCTATGGTTTTCCTGGCAACTCATGAGTATTCAGGAAAGATAACTGGAGAGACTCAGAGCTGATGTTTTTATTTGACTTTTAGACAAATGTGTTGGGCAGCTCTTGGATCATTTCACCTGCCTACTTCTGTCTCAACACACTCTCAGTTTGGCCCCAGGCACCTACAGTGGAGAACACAGCAAAACCCTGCTGGTTTTGTCCTTGCTGGATACAGCTCACCCACCCAGCTGGGCTCAGCTGGCAGCTCCCTCTCTGGTCAGGCTTCTAGGGAGAGGGGCCGTATGCCAAAAGCTGCCCCAGAGCAAGGCAGGCACAGCTTGAGCCTTGGGCAGGGTATGGATCATGCACCTCTGTGTGGGTACAAGCAACTCGGGTATTTCCTGCCGGCTTCCTCCCACCACAGGGGACTCTCCTGCTTGCAGACAGGATCCAACTGCTGTAGGCACTGTGCAGGTGCTTCCAATGCAAAGCAACCAAAAGGCAGTTGCTACCCTGAAGAATTTAAAATTGAATCTTTTGGAAGGAAAGCTTTGGCTGGAATACATTAGTGGTTATCATGACTGGAGCCAGATGCTAGGTTGTGACAGAATCACCTATTGCAGAAACCAGGTAATTGCATGTCTGAGCTATTTGTGAGTTGAATCAGTTCTTTCTTATTTGCTGAAATGAAATGCAAACACCTAAGCAATGTAGTTTTCTGCATTGTTCAAACAGCAGCACCCAAACACACTGTGTCTCTACATGGAGAGAAAGACACACATCACTGTTAGAAATCAGAAAAACTTTGAAGGATGCAATAAAATCCATATTGACTCAGACAGTTGGACTTCCTTGGGTCAGCAGCTTAGCATGATAAACACCATCTCTTGCTCTGCATATTTCAATATATTAGTGAGCATTTCTATAAAGCAGGAGTTTAAAATGCCCTCAATTTTATGCCTTTTTTTCTCTGCCTTGGTATCCAAAGTCATTCCTCAGCTGCAGTGGACCCAAAGCAATGCCAGCAGATTTAGAGGATTTTTATCAGTGGATCTGCAAGCAGGGTTTGTATAAACATATCGAAACTTTGTATTATTTTAATAGCTTCTTTTCTCAGAATGCATATGAAAATCACAGAGATGATTTCTAGCAGGACAGTGTTTCGTGCTGAGCCAGCAAATAATTCTCTAGTTTTATTTTGAATCACTCTTGGAACAAGTCTTAGCTCTGCATGTACAAACTAGGCAAAAAAAAAAAAAAAAGAAAATAGAAGGGTGGGGAAAAAGACACAAGTCCCTTTGTCCTCTCTGGAATTCATGTAAAAACTTAGGGATGAATAAAGCACTTTATTTAACTCAGCCAGCTATAAATAGGAAGCAGCACCTTGGCCTCTATGTGAACTAGGCAATTCACATGTGTCTCCTTAGTTAGATCACACTTGAGAGACACAGCTTCTATGTGAGAAGAGTCCCTACACTAAAGGGTCATTAAAGGTAACCAAGGACACTGCATTTGGTCCAGAGAGAGAGACTGTGCAAGAAGGAGGCTGCTGGGGCCATGAGGAGTCAAATGGCTGCTTTGCCTTTGCTCACGTTTTCTGGTTGTGCTTCAAGTACCAAATCCTCCTGGTGTTTGGAATCGCAAACCCCATCTTATTTTTAGTATTGTTCCCACTTAAGCCTCTTCTGCAGAATGTCCCAGCCCTTGGGTTCATGAGGAGGGGGAGGATGAGCCACTCCAGACATGTGTGTCCTGCTGGGGAACAGGAGGGCTAGTGGCTAGACATGGCTATTAAGAATCAAAGCATTAACCATCCTGCTTCCAGAGCTGGTGAGCTCCATAGCTGCATGGAGACAAGTCTGTGTCCAGTTCACTTTGTTCTGCCTCTGTTGTAAATCTGGGGATAAAAAGCTTGCCTTACACACCCGAGCTAGGAGTTAAAGACCCGGACCAGTGAAATAGCACCTGAGTTGCTGGTTTTGATCCCATGTTTAGTTTATTTTGTTCTGCCCCTGTGTTTTCAGTTGCAGTTCTCTACTTGCAAGAACTCACCATCCTGAAATGCTAATCCAGGAGGATTTATCGGGCTGCCAAGGGAAGGCTGGATTGATGGGATAGGTACCTGTGCTATTTCTCCCTGCTCAAATCATCATCTGTTAATAGCTAACAGCCACAATAAATTATTCTTAAGTTTCCAGCTCTATGGTATCTGGAGCTTTCACCACCTCCTGCGTCTGGCTGTATGTCCCAGCAGCATCCCAGTCTCAGGGGTTTTCATGGCTTCATTGCCTACTGAATAGTAAATGCGTAGGGGTACAGTTGTCAGGGGTACGAAGGACATGTGGGTATGTGACAATATCCAACCTATGTTTCATAAATTAAATGACTAATTCATAAAGAGAATTTGTCACACACCAGGAACCATGCCGAAGCTGAATGCTGGCTTGATTGCAAACATTCATTTAATGGCTGGACTCACTGCAATTGCAGGCATTTTAAACAGATCTCCTTTGGTGTCTGGGTATGAATCGTCAGGCAGAATGAAAAGATTCTTGCTCTTCGTAGTGTAAGTGTGGGGTCTGAAAGCTAAGTGTGAGGAGAATAGCTCCTGATCTATGTCCTCACCTCCCTCAAGGTCCCTGCTCTTCCACTCCTGCCTATCCTCCCAGCTGGGCTCAGGGGGGTCTGCAGAACAGAAATCTAATGTCAGGTGTGCAATTTTTGGACTCTATGGAAGAAATGTCAGAGAAAATGGAAGGAAATGTTTCATCCACGTTCTTAACTTTTTGATGTTTCAGGGAGTTTGGTTTTGTTGTTGTTGGTTTGGTTTGGTTGGGTTTGGGTTTGTTGTTTGTGGTTGTTTTTTCCTAAAGACAGAAAAACAGAAACTGTGTTAAAATCCTAGATTTCCAGAACTGAGTGAGTTTAAACTGTGGAAGGTTATTGCCTCCGAAATGGAAACCACACTGTGTTTCAAAGACAAGGGGAAGAAGGGTTCCCTGCTCTAATTTGTGATAGAGGCAGTGCATATGAATAACAGCTTTTATAATGTGAATGTGAGGGATGTGCTGTTTGTTGTGGGAGTCATGGCTCCCTGTAGCTGCCGGGGATCACCTTTCTCCACAAAAGAGTTCACACAAATATTGGATTTGGAAAGAAAAAAAAGAGAGAGAGAGAGAAAACAATAGTAAAAACGCAAATTAGGATTGATTTGCTTTAGATGTGACATTTCTCAGCTTAACGTCATAAAAGCCAGTTTCCATCTCTTCCTGGCGGTTTAAATAAAGGCTAATTGCACTGAAAATGTTGTTTGCTCCTTTAGACAGGAGTGTGAAGCAGAATACATCTGAAATAAAAAACTACTGAGCAGATGTCTGATTAAAGATAAATGAAAATGTCTCATAATTTGTCAATGCGATAACATTGAATGAACCTAAGGATCCTGTGGATTTCGATGTAAAATAGAAGAGCAAGACAACGGTGTTGCAATCCTCATCCTATATAATTAATTGCAGATAATTTCCCCCTGCCTTCAGAATCATGGAAAGAGAATGGCCAGGATTCAGCACAGGTCTCACAGTGACATAAAACTGACACTAGTTGAAATTGTAGCCCCTGGAGCCATCAGGTAGTACCTTACATGGCTGAACACCATACATCACAGAGGAAAACCCTAGAAGGAAGGGATGGCTCCCAGGGAGATGAAAAGTAGGCAGTGTCAGTCCTTCTACCACCCCAGCCCCAGGGTAATATATGCCTGGACATGAGATTTTCCATGCATGGTGCATGGAAACTCCAGTACTGGGTGACATTAAGCATCAGGTTTGCAAGCGCTGCAGTGCCAAAGCTGGGCTCGTTGCCTCCAGCCTGGGACACAGAAAATGTCCCTAACCATGGCACCATGCCTATCAGGCACAGACCTGCAGTGGCCGGCAGGGAAAAATTGGCTTTGACCCCAAGCAATGCTTTTTGCCATGCTGGTATACTCATCTCAGCAAGCAGCAAGCAGCTGCTTTTGAACTGGGAAAGTAAGAGGCAGTCTCATCCTCCAGTTATCTGATCCTTTACTTTTTGGTAACTTGACATTTTGGGATAAAATTGGTTGTTCCATGGCAGATTATCTCTGCTTCTCATCTTCTCTGCCACATGACCCCGCTCTCCTTGCACAGGGTATAGGTTTCTAGTAATGTGAGTTCCTTCTGGGCTCCACAATAGCCTTTCCAGAAAACGTTAAAAATGTGCATTGCATTAATGGTGAATGAAGATGAGCCAACTGGCTCGCTGCTAGCACAGCACATAAGGTGTGGTACCACCCAGGGTGAGGGGGAGCAAGAAAATCCCAAGATAGAATCAGTGAGCGTTGAGCAGCCTGGTCTAGGAAGTGCTCGAGGGAAAGAGACGGAGATGACAACTGCTGTTGACATAAATCTGAATTTATCTGTGTAGGAGCATGTGTGATGGATGGCCAGCATGAGTATTTTGCATGCCACGGGGCAAAGGCAAGCTTAGAGCGAGCTTTGTTCCCCTGTGTTGGTAGTATTAGTGGTAGGACAGGAGCTGCACACCACCACAAATAAACCTTTGCATTTCTTTAAACCAAGACACTCTGAGTATACCACTTCTTCCAGTCGGTCCAATATAGGCATTTAATAGGCTAAATGGTGTAATACATCTACAGGACATACATTAGTTGAGTATTATGTACAGGTGGCATTTTACAAAATTAGAAAGAACCGAAATAGAGCAAAATCCAACAATGTCTTACTCCATAAAACCTCCTTTCTGCACTACATGAAATATTCTACAAGCTCGACTAGAAAAATATGACTGAATGTCTTTTTTTCTCTTTTTAGGTTCTACAAAGCTTTTAATCCAGAAAAATACAAAACAACTGAGTTTATTAGAGACAACACTTGCACACAGACAAAGTAAGTGGACATTCATAGACCTGCAAGTAGAATAAATAGGGCTTATTTGTATAAAACAATTTTCTCTCTATATCTTGCTCTCCTAGTTTAGGGCCTCTGGCTGATGTTCAGAACAATAAAAATGGGAGGAGGAGTTTGGCTTTGTGTGGTTGTTAAACTGAGGCCACACAGCTTTAGGAGAAAGCTTTAGTTTGAAGCACCCGTTTGCTTCAGATAAAATATTTCAAGGGAGCAGTGAAAAACAGGGGAAAGGAAAGAGGAGTAATTAAGCTGGGAGGAGGAAATCTGAGATTTCTGTATGGGCTGTAGCTTTACGCAGCAGGGTAACAAAAGTAGTGCTGTGTGGAGTTTTTTCATGGTGTATGTAGAATTTTGTTGTTTCTTTGGAAAACTTATTTAGGGAAGTGCCATTGACCTCAGGTGGAAATAGGATAAGGGCCATCCAGAGCAGGAAGGGAGGGAGCGTCTGAAAGCAGATAGAGAGCACATAAAATTGGGGGAAGTGTTCAAGCAACTGTTTTTCCTTTTACAAAGTGAAAAGCAAATTAAGTGATACGTCTAACGTCATTCCTCACGGAGCTGGGCAGATGCAGATTGAAAGGAAATCACATAGCTAAAAATATGTCGTCACCGCTGTTGTTTTTCCCCTAGAGTTTTGTAAAACCTCTTGACGGACAATAAAACAGCAGCATTTAAAGAGCACCTCGCATCTGCCTGGCCACCTCACCAGGGCAGCTCTCCTGCCGCAACCAGCTGCAGACTGGTCCCAGACAAGGACCTCCTCTCACTGCTCATGTGCCACCCAAACACACAGCTTGAGCTTGTACTTGATTCTTTACGAGGAAACTGTCCCCAGGGAAGGAGGTGACAGGAAGAGCAACCAAATTTAAGAGGTGTTCTCGAACCTGTCAGTTACTCTGGTGGAATTCAGTGCTCTCACCAGAGCCCCACTCATCCAACAGAATAACTCTGTGATAGTGTAGGTAAGAAAGTCTACATCAAGAAGGCAAAACAGATTGTGATATAGGTTATGAGAGCAAAATTTAACTTAAGTATCACATTATACTATACTACACTGCTTATAAAAAGGGTCCAAGATCCCAAACACCCCAAATAATGAGCTATAGTTTTGTACATAAATTAATGTTGCTTTGAAGTAAAATAGTCTCTTTCCTTTGTATTAAACATTCATTGCACAGAATTCTTTGTAAGTAAATATATTAAATTTGGTTGCTAAGAAGGTATAAACTTATCTTATTAATACATCTGGCCAGTAAATTTTATCCACCATCACACAATTAAAAGTTTCCATTAGAGAAAATTAATACTAGAGAAAAGAAAGCACTTTGAAGTCAACTTAGGAGTTAATGGTAGAAGAAATCCTGTTATTTCATTCCACCTACAGCTAGAGGCTTCTTCCAGCTGCAACATTAACTGGAAGTACAGACCCCTAGCCAGCCCTGCAGAGATGGAGAAAGCCAACTTCTTAGCTTATGGGACACTTGTCACTGAGACACTCAAACCCTTCTGAGTACACGCATTAAACCCTTCTGAGTACACGCATTAAACCCCTCTGAGTACACGCATTAAACCCCTCTGAGTACACGCATTGTCTGTCTCCACTAACACTGTCTAAAGAGTAGTGTTTTGGGCTGAGACCGGTGTTCCTCCTGGTGGGAGTGAGTCTCTGGGAGGTCCCCATGCAGGAAAGAGTTCACCCCTGTCAAAATGACCCCCAAATGCCCAAGGAAAATCCACTGGAGACCAGAAGTGTCCAGAGACAGCTTGTCCCACCGTGAGCTCTGGTCTCCATGGTGGCTGTGCATCTAAACAGCCAAGTGAGCCATGCCATGGGTGACGGCAGACCCTGGCACATGCACTCTCCTTGGCAGCACCGCTTGTGCAGGAGGGAGGTGGTGTGTGTCCCACCACCTCAGCCCTTCTCCACCCCTTTCCTACTGCGGGTGGCTTGAGTGGGACCTGGTGTCATGCACAATGGAGGGTAGGTTTGGGCTGTGTTACTGAGCTCTTGTCACCCACCCCCAACCACCGCCAGGCTTGGGTGAAAAGAGAAACAGCTGGGGCTCTGCACCTATGGTATACACAAAACATACCAAAAGGAGAATTGTCACAACAAGTTCTATTAATAAGGTGGGACCAATCCAACCCTGGTGGAAGCGGGAGCCACCTTGTTGGCTTCAAGGGAGGGGAGCTCACTCCACGCCACAGGTGGACCTGGTCCTGAAATGCACACGAACAGCACAATCCACCTGATCAAGCCTACCACAGACAGCCTCACTCCACAAGCACCAGCGACTAGCTATCTGCTTCATCAATGTACAGCAAGAAAGCGCTTCTGAAAAGGCGGCTAATAAAAGGCTGGTTCATCCAAATTTGCACAGGTTAGCCAAAGGGAGAGATCTGCTCTGGGCTCCCCTGGAAAGGCAGCCTGGAGGCAAATCTTACACTTGCATCTCTATACAAAAGTTACAAAACCAAATGGTGACATTATATTACATCTATTGTCCATAATATCACAGTGCTAGTTTTCAATGGCTAAAATCAAGAAAGGTTTTAGGTTTAAGACATCCCTCCTGTAGAAATCTAACCCCTTTGTCCTGCTGTTGATACCTGAAAGCAGCCTTGCTTGAAAAAGGTAAAACCAATGAAATGTGCTAATTGAAATTAGGAGCATTTTTCCCTTGATAATCTCGTATTTCCTAACACGCCCCACTGTTTCCCAAGGAAAAATTAAACAAATTACATGAATCCCAGCCTAAAAATCAAGATGTTTAAAAGAACAGTTCTAAAGCCCAGATGCTTCTTACCAGGTACTAACTAAATAAAACCCTTGCAGATTTAAATACAGGTTACTTTGACATGTCTTCAAAGTGTGTTGGCTTTCCAACAACATTCACAACTTGAAGTTTCACTTCTGAGGCCGCAGAGTTTCTACTCATCCTCTTCAGTTCTGCCTTCCACAGTATCTGTACTGCCTTCCACTTCTTTAGCTGGGTGTGCTGAAGTATCTGCAGAGAAATGGCTCTTCAGTATTTCTTTCCCCATACAGGTACAACAGCCTTTGATTCCCTGCTCCATCAGGAAGCTAATCCATTACAGTGATCCCACCTGACATGAGCAATTTTTTCTACTTGCAAACTAGCAGTTAACCACCAGCACTGCCACCCCCCTCCACTCCATGCAAGCTACACTCCAACCAGCTCTTACCCTTAGCCATAATTACCCGACAGTGACATCACTACTCATATCTACATATTTGTGAGCTCCTGCTACACTAATGTGCTCGTGGAACACCATGATGATTTACAAATGTGCAGCTGTTAAACACTTTGCTTCGAGGCAAGGAGATAAATAAATACTATCAAGCAGTTTTACAGTTTTCTAGGGTGAACTGGTGATGTGCAGTGAACGGCCTGTTGGTCATGCAAATGGCCAGTGCTGAGCCTGATGCAGATGAAAACACCATATGCCCTAAAGCTACAGGAAATTTTCAGTCCACAGGACTCCCTCTCCAGTGCAAGTGTTCCTGGGCACCCTCAAGCACCTACTGCTCTTTGGTACACTACTAACTTCAGTGCACGGCATAGCCTGAAACTGCTATTTTCCTATGGGGAACTGGGATGAAAATTACTCATTCAGACCTTCCAGATCCATCTGCTGCTGCTGCTGCTGCTGGACACAGGCTCTTTGGTCACCGTGAAGACCCTTGTCCTCTGCTGATTTCAGGTCATCAGGAGGCCAGCGCAGCTCCCCACTCTCCACATCCCCGGACTCGGTTGGCTCCACTACAATCGATGGCAGTCTTTTGGACAGCTTGGGGTACTTCTCACGTGAGTCTGGGAAGGCCTGGTGAGACATTTGGGTACACATCTATCAAGCCTTGCCCAGGGTTGCATGTTCAGAGCAGAGTACCTGCTCCATCTTAGCATCCCTTCTGCATTTGACATGCACTCCCACATCTATTAAAACCCCCCTTCAAACTGGTACAGGGCAACAGTCCTGCACAGGGAGGATTTCAAGAAAAGCTGAATCCAGCTTCTTCCTGGCCATGGGCATGGAGGGGCTATAGGTCTCAGCACACTCTCTCTGCCCATGCTGTCCCTTCCTGGGCAAAGAACCAACTTTGCTTTCCAGTGTGTCAGGCAGACAATTGCCTTGACTTGTGTGACCTGACATGCATAGTGAAAATGGAGACTTAGGTGACAAAATTCATTATGCTGCCAAATACTCATGTCTCAGTTCTGGTGGAGTTTTAGGACACAAGGTTTGTTGCTGTGTCATAAGCTAAACGGCTGCTGCAGCCCTTCTAGCTGTTGGTTTTTTACTCTGAGATCATGTTTTCTTGGAGTGACAGTTTATTAAGAAGCCACCATTCTGCAGAGCTATTTTCTGTAATGTGAAACATTGTATTTTATGATGCGTTCATGCAAAACAGTAGCCCCAGATATCACCTTTACACAGAGGGTGGTTCAAGCTACTATTTTAATTTGTCACACTGAAGCTGCAAGTCAAACACTGTGCAGCAGTTAGAGCTTGAAGCTGAACTAGGTCTTTTTAGTGAAGGATAGTGTAGCATATAGAAGTGCTTTCTTGTTTTCAACATTGCTGGTTCATTTAAATCTCTCAGTACAAGAGAGTACTTTGTTTTGGATTGGTTTTGGTTTGTTTTTTTTTTCTGTTGGGGTTTGCTTTGGTTTTGTTTGGTTGGTTTTGGGTTGTTGGGTTTTTTTTTAGGAAAAATCATTCCAGCTCCTTCAGGATGTTAACATAAGACAAACTCTGTTGTTGCTTCACGGAAACCTCATCTCCAGGCTGCTTCCACATACCTGCACTAATGGGCTGTAAATTTCTCCATACTGGTGGAGTTTATCTTATTTTGTTTTGGTTTATTCCACTTAAATTAAAGTCCTGGCAATGCCTGGAATTTAACACTGTTTTGCTGCTTGCTGATGGGAACTACCCCACACACCTGCAACACATTCACTATTGAATCAGGGTCTCTGGCTAGACTGAGTGCTGCTGGTTGTGTGAGCCAGTCTCAACACAGCTCCTGCTATGAGCACAGGGAGAAACACACAGATATTCCCTAACCACCATAAAGCTGAGCATATCCTGAAGGGCATTGCCAGGGACCCGAGGCTGTCATAACCCACTTGGAGGTGTTTGCTCCATGGCTTTTGCAGCCTTCCTTCATCCCAGTAGCTGCTCTCTCTAAGAGCTTAGGGTTTAGTTGTCCCACTTGGCATCAGAGCTGGTATGGGGATACAAGACCTTAGGAAAGGCAACTCTCTTCCTATGTGTCTGGGAAGCACTAAGCACATTTTTATCATTGCTGCTATGCCTGTATCTGACTTCCGAAGATGGGGAAGGACAGTAATTCTCATCCTCATACCCTCACTCCCTATGGTAGTGTTTCAAGGATTCATTACTCTTTGCAAATCTACACAAAGATGAAAAATGCTGTATGTTATTATTTGCGTTGCAAAATGAGACACAATTAAGAAGACATTTCTTTTGTGAGAAAGCCCTTCAGTGCAACTAGACCAAGTGAATCACTTAAGGTAAACCTTTCTAATGCCTCCCTGAGCTGCACCCACAAGGGTTTAACTTGTCCTGATCAAGCAATGTTGTTCATGCTGCTTATCAGAAAAGTTCCCCCAAACTTACCATTACACAGCCTCCTCCTGAGCTGTTTATAATTTGGAAAGACATTTCCATGGCAGCTGGCTTGACTGGGAGGAATTTTTAAGAAGCTGCTAATACACTCCTGCTATTTCCAAATGTCAGACAAGGTAAAATCTCCTTGGCCAGGAGAGCTCCAGAGACACCTGTGAGCAGCAGAGAGCTCTTCTTCAGACCTAAGGTAGAGCCCACCTCCCTGAGCCTCATGCCTCAGTGGCAGAAAATAGCCATGAAATAGTGGGCAAATTGACTTACTTCCTCCCAGGGCTGCATATATGAGGTGCTGCTCAGCCTGCTTGGGTGGTAAGAAGGCTGTGTGACAGCCACCCTGTCCCCAAGCCTGCTGGCAACCCCTGGCTGGGGGATCCGATGCAATGAAATGTCTGGTTTTTCATCTGCTTTCTGAAGCCCCAGGAAATGACACACACTCATCTAAAAATACACTAAGAGCCAACTATTAAGGCTGAAACAGAACTTAGGCAAGGCACCTGTGCAGCCTCAGCTTGGCTGTTTTTATTTGTTTCTTTCTCATACGGACTTTTCTCACACCAATCACATAATGTTTTTCTTCCACTGGGGCCCAGTATTTACCATGTCCCTCCAGGAATGAGTCAGGACTTGCAGGAAGCAGAGCTGCCTGTCGGGTCTCGCTATGTTTTGCTGCGGAAGCTGGAGTGTGTGACGAGTGGGCAGGAGACTGCAGGAAGAGAAGGGCCGGTCTCCTGGCCAGAGTGCCTGGAAGTTGCTAGAAGAAATCTAGTTTTCCCACTGAGTCACTGACTTTGGGCTACCTCTCATTTCTGTTTGCTTTTTTGCCTCAGGTGGCCATCACTAACATGTGGATGGGACCGCCTTCTCCCAGAGGAGAAGGGTAAAGGAGCTGGGAGGGGGAAACCTCTAGAATATATGACCAGGGACACCATAGAACTGCCCTAAATACATAAGTCAAGTTGGAGCTGGCAGAGTTTAGGCAGTCTACACTAACACAGTAATGAAAACCTGGCACTAGGTAAAAAAGAGAAAAGAGAATATTGAAAAAGTGAATGAGCAGCATCTATCCTGGTGTGGTCAATGAGTCATGGGAAAGCTTATGGTACACTCTTTAACTGCATGCAGCCTTTCATTACATGCACAAGTGATCTGAAAGGAATTTGCAAAATTTCAGTTCTGACTTCCCTGGCTTCCAGGTGCTTGGTTTGAACCTGAAACAGGCTGCTCCTAGGGTGGTTTTCTGAGTCTGCCTGCAATAATACACCTTATGCCAAGAGACAGCTTGGCTCCATCAGGACACGTTTTTAGGCGGTTTGTCCCTGGCAGTGACAATGAGAGTCACGAGCACAACCACAGTGCGGGAGCTGTCAAAAGGGGTCTCAGGACGTCGTGATGTCTCCTGCTGGAATTGGCTCCACAGGCAGGTCCATGAGTGGGTGCAGGAGACTGCCTGGAGACTGAAAATGTTCTTGCACCTGCCAGCAAATGGCCCTGGCCAGTGCTGCTGCTACGATGCCACAGCCATTTAAGTGAATTACACAATCATTTCAAATGGTCTCTTTTCTAGAAAGGGAGCTCCCTCTGAGCCTGAGGAAACTCAGCTCATCACAAGGGTGGCTGTAGAAAAGCTGTGGTACAGTATTGAATGGACATCTCTATCACATGATGATTGCTCAGATCTGAACTCTTGGTGATGGCCTCTTTGCCTGCATTCCCACAGAAACCAGGCACTGCTGTCACCATGCCACCAAGACCTGGAACCTGACAAACACCTCCTGCCAGAACTCTTACCTTTTAAAAATAAACCCTAAGTAGGATCACACATGTATTTCAGGGCTTGCTCTTCTGTCAGCTGTGCTCTGCAATTCAGCATCTACATGTATGACAGTTATTGGTTGCATTAAATTGCTTTTGAAAAGCAGCTCAGGATATTTTTCAGTTTTTGCTAAAGTTACCTGACTTGAAGGGCCTCCTTCTTCCTCAGGAGTCTGGCTGAGAGCAAATTCCTCCATCACCGGTTCCCGTGTGTTCATCACCTCTGTCATGCTGCAAATATTAAAGCAGAATGGGAAAACTCAGCTGTGAGCTTTCACCCCACAAAAACGTTGATTTTTCATGTTTATTAAAATAAATATGTTGCAGACTATCGTTTCTAAACAGCCCACTAAGCATTTCCTTGCCCCCCAGGCCAACTGCTACTGGTGCATGCTGTGATGCAGAGCAGAGCATCAAACCCAGCTACCCCCCGAACAGCAGAGAGGACTCCCACAGATCTCAGAATTGTCTGAGTCCTCCAGTGTTATCAGAAAACAGTTTATTACTGATATATGAGCTCAGAAATGGCATTTGCTCATGAACAAGTTGTTCATGGAATTATCAGCCTTGAATTAAATTCTTATTCTGATTCTTTATAGCATCTTCAATATTTGCTCTTCCCAAATGTCTTCCATTTAGTCATGAGCCAGCACTTCTTTTTAAACTGCTAATTGCAGACACACCAGCTGTATTGGTGTCTAAGGGCCAGATTTTCAGTAATCTTTACTTGCCTGAGTGTTCAGAGAGGTGTTGAGTGGGATTTTCAAATGCACGAGGGAAGGTTTGGCACCTAAATCTCATTTAAATCCACGACTTAGGAGCCTAAGCTGTTTACGTGCCCATTAAGTACCCCCCTGTGCTGTTTAGCACCCAAAGCACTACAGCGCTGGTCCTTGACTTTTCCTTGTTCTGCTGGGCACCCTGGAGCAGAAGGATGAGATCTGGCTGCAGCCCTTGCTGCAGGGAGCTCAGCCCAGCCCATGGCTGGGTAGCTGCACGTTCCTATGGCATTAGGATTTTCCTCACATTTAAGATTTATAGATACAGCATTTTACTGGAAAATTAAGGATGTTTGAAAACTTCATAGTGCATATTAAGCACGTAGGAGCAGACAGAGCCTGAACCACTCTATTTGACCTAAAAACTGAAGGGGCCACCTTCATTTTGGATGGAAATACATCAACCCTGGGTGGGTTTCGCACCAGGCATTTCGCTCTCCCTAGATGGCATTTGTCAGGTACAGCAGCTAATGGCTGCTGAAGCCTCCTGCAGCACACAGAGTGTAAGCATCATCAATTACACCACCCTGCCACCTGCCACAGCAAGCACCCCTTTAGGCACAACTAAATGCTGCCATTAATTCTGGTCCTGCTTCGCACACAAAAGCCTTCCTATTAAGGCTGCTCCTACTGGGAGATCCAAACTAAAATATTTTATGGACAGCTTGTTTCAGGCCTATATTACCAATTACCCACAAAACTAAATTTTAGAATATCTGCAATTACTACAAAGCCCTTCACAATGACTTTAATTAGCTGTAGCACAGAGCAGCGTGATATCACAGAGACCTTCACTCCCACAGCATCATACTTGAAAAAGGGCACAGCAGACCCAGGAGTCACTTGAGCTCAGCTGTGGGCCAGGACTCAGCCCTATGGGCATCCACCAGCTTAGGGAACTGCCCTGAAGTGCCAGCCTTGGACCCAACCAACACTGAATTAGACAGCACATTTAATGGTACACATACATATACCAGCCTCTGGAACTCAGCAAGAATCTGAGCACCCCCCAGCTTACACAGCCTGAATCCTCCCAGAGCCATGACAGAGTAGAAAAGGGACAGATTTTGCCTGCTAGGAAATGAGTGTTGAGCTACCTAGCCTTTCTTAGATCTGTACCCTCCACAGAGACACCACATCAGAACACCACAAACCACCTACTCAATAAAATATATCTATCTGTTTTCTGGACACATGCTTTTAGTCTTGCAGCATCCAGCAGGCCATGGACACCATGGCACTGGTCACCCATGGACAGCAGCACTGAGGGAGTGGTGATGTGGAAATGGGAGACTCTTTCCCGGAGCTGTTCTTGCCACCCAAGACAACACTTAAAAGGACACAGACACGCTCCTGTACCCTTCCTTGCCAAAACCAAAGCAGCACTCCCTCCACTGCATCCTCCTTCTGATCCCCCCCTTGATGTTCATACAGTTCTTGCCCTTTTTCCCTGTGCCTGGTCTCTCCCTCAGTCCTAGAGGGACCCTTTTGTACCCCCCCTGCTGCCTTTCCATCAGTGCCCCTGCAGATGACCACACTGGGCCTTAGCAGGACCCTGCTCTCTCACCCCAGCTATTTGAGAAGAGTTGGTCTGGGGGCTATCACACTGCCTGTGATCCGGATCTGGCCATGAGCCTGGGGGAGCAAGGGCCCACTGCTCTGACCGTGTCCAAGATGAACATCTTTCTTTTTGGTTCCTTTTTGGAATTCAGTGCCCAATCCCCAGCTGTCCTGGACTGCAGAGAAAAGGAAATGAGAAAGCGTGTGTCTGGGTAGAAATAATCTTGGAGGCTTTGGGTGGGGGATGGAATTTATGAAGTCTTGGGCTTGGCTACCATGGAGAAGACATGTCCCACTGCTGTGTGTCCTGGGGGTTGGTCCCCACCAGTCAGCAGCAGACTTCTGCAGTTGCCCACAGCTGGCTGGTTTATTTTAGCAGCCTTTCAATAAGTACCAAGTGTTTAAAACCCTTCTCTGTCCTTTTTCCACAGAACATTCACACATGCACTGTCAAATGTGCCATATGAGCTCAAAGAAGTTGTTAAGACCTCATGAAATTCTATTATTGAGCAATAATGGGCTCCGTGCTCCCCTAAGACCACATTATACCCTGCAGATTATTTCTAAATGACAAAGACAAATGATTCTGGCTAGGAAAATGATGACAGTCCTTCCAGAGTTACAGCAGATGCCTCACTGAATCAGCTCCCAAGATGTTAAAGCCCAGGCCATTTCACAAAATCTGTGCAACTGAAGGCTTTGATTGAATAGGATGGCAGAAGTGATTGTACTTGATGTGTTTCAAAGAAGAACATGGGTCCATGCAATTGGCAAAGGAATTAAGCTTTAACTGGAATAGATTAATTGTTCTCAGTCTCCAGTTAGAAACAGTAAAGGAAAGCAGAAGAATCTATATTGGCTGTGAAAGCAGTGATGCTTCTAACAAGCTTAACTAGGTATTTAACTCTAAAAATAACTAGATGTAAAATTGGGAATTCCACTGCAAATCTGTTCACCTGAAACTTTGAAATCACCTGTAGGACATCACTGAGTTGTTTATAAAGCCACAGAATCTGAAAAGGGGAGTTGGTGGCTGCTTAGGGCTTTTTTAATTATGATACAATTTATGTGCAGGAGAATTTTTTATTTTCCAGCCAGTTTTGATGTAAAAATATTGAGCCACTTTTGGTGCTGCTTTTATGTGAGACTTATTAACATACATCAGAAAAATGGCTGATAGAAACAAATTATTGTAAGAACTATATCTCTTAAATTTGGTCTTGTGGTCACCTTATGTATGGTAGATGCTGATATCACCAATGACATACAGTAGCCATAGTGATGCAAAACATGGAATAAATAGCATTTACAAACAAAGAATAAATTTTGTTCTGGTGGATGAGTCACCCACTCTGAACCAGTGAATTCAGAGATGCATTTACTTCCCCTAGATTTAATGAAGCACACACAAAGATATCAATTAAGGGTGGGAAAAAATATTGTGCTTGCTTTTCTGTGAGAAAACTACTTTTAGAGAAAATTGTCTTAAATGCAACTGCTACAGTTGCAGGACCACACCATACTGATCTTTTCCAGAGGCATGGAGGGAACACACAGCTCACTTTCTGCTATCTGTGATGGCACTAACAAGGTCAGTGATGGAGCAATATATAGGTTGACAAGTGCCATCTACCACGAGGAAGTGCTCAGAAACAATACACACACTTTTATTTCAGGTTTTGAGCAGAGGACAGAACTGATCTGTGAAATTCCTGGTGGCAAAACAGTATTTGAATGAAGACCAACTTCAGGATTCAAGAACATGAAGTACTTATGTGGCTATGGAAAACAGGCAGGTTGCATGATGCAAGCAAAGATTTCGTTCAGAAGAGGGGCAAACCCACATTTTATGGGACTGGCTGAGCCACGGTTAGTAAGAGCTATTACCTGAAGCAAGGATAAACCTGGAAGATGCTCAGACATGCACCAAACTGAGGCCTATCCTGCTCTCACCTCACCAACCAGGACAGGCAGAAAAAGGGGCCACCCAGCCAGGGCATGAGGCTTCGCAGGGGATAAGTGGCAAATGGAGGGCAATGACAGAAAAGAGCATTTTACCTTCAATCACATCAGTGGATAGCACTTCCAAAACTGTCCTTGCTGCAGGCGTTCACGTCGCTGACAAAATGTTGTGCAAACTCTGTCAAACCCTAAAAGTGCCTGAAAGAGATGATACAAGAGTCAGAGCATGCAACCAAAGTGAGAACACTGTCAGTGACCAGTGTGAAAGAGTACTACTGAAAACTTGCTGCAGAAACTCATACTGTGAAGGTCTGTATCATTTTCTATGCCAGATGGGATGTGATCTCACTAAGGATGCTGCTGGTAGCATACCTTGTGAATTACAAAGGCAATTAATGTTCCAAAAACACCCAAATCTCTTAGCTGAAATACCTTGCAATCAGACTCTTTTTGTGATGCTAAACCTTATTCCTTAGTGTAAACTACATAAAAACTGCTGAAACTGGGACACTCTGAAATTCTCTCATACAGGAATTTTTATGACAGTTGGAAAATCAGAAAATAAAAACGCTTACACTTATTTGGCAGGATCAGTGTGCTTAGTGAGAAACAATTCAAAAGAGCAAAGAAAGCTATTCTTGCTCAAGAAGCTACTGGGCAAGACACAAAGAAGATGAAATACGTTGAAAGAAGAATACCTTAGGATTACATTACCATCATTCTTTCAGATGTCACAGAAGTGATTTTTTCAAAGGTCTAGTTTAAACTGAAGGTAAAACTTTGACTGGTATCAGGACAGGAAACCTTGTGAGCAGAAGTAAGGATTCCATCATTTTGAAGTGTGAATCACTTATTTCTGATGACTTGTCTGTCAGGACGTCCTAGCTGCTAGGAGCTTGAGGAGTTACAGTGCTGAAATATAGCCAGTATCTTGGCCAAAGATGATTTTCTGAGAAATTTGTTTAGCCCTACAGCTTGCCAAATATATATTCATGCCAGCCACAGCTATTTCCTTGGATGGGAAAAAGGTGTTTTCAGTGAAGTGAATAGCACTAGTGTATATATTTTATATCCTCCAGTGTTTTGGATTCCAGCCCAAGTGATTTAACAAACCTACCTGCACTGGAAGCCTTCCTACCAAGATTTATAACACTGGACTAACAGCACACTAATTTTATTCAAGAACAGTGACAGTGAAAAAATAGTGCATTGCATTCTGGAGTTTCTTCATAAACCATAAGCCACGCCTATTGCAAATTAGGGAAGCAGGAAATTACATCTCCATCCCCAGGATTCAATTCAGAAGGTTTAATTCTTGTCTGGCAATTTTCCTTCCTAACCAATGATCAAACCAACTTCAGAGACTAATGCTTTGTACCTTAAAAATTCATGACTACACTCAGTGCTTGTCTCTTGACGGCAACCAGAGAGCATCCAATACCATACTATCTGCTCTGGGAAGATTTTTATCCCACTACCCATTAAAAAACCACTGCTATTAAACCTATGAAAATTCAACACAAAATCGCCTACCTTCAGTCTGTTCTTTAGAAAAGACTGTGTTTAATAAGAACCGTTATTGCACTAAGTTATCTGTCAGTGAGAGACAAAACAGTGTAAGAGCTAACAAACCAGGAACCACATGGCCACTGGTTGGAATTCAAGCCAGGCCACTCACTATTTAGAGGTATCTTCAGATACCTGGTTAGCAGCATATAAGGATCCACACAGTACTGAATGAACTAAGCCAACATCCACTGCTTTTCCAGTCTCAGTAAAGGACTTCCGGACTGAACTGACTCAAGACCAATCTCCTCTCCAGTGTTTTGGGCAACTCTGCCCTATGCCAAATGCAATGCTTGAGAAGAGATGTCAGCCTCTGGGAGTCAGCTACTTCAACGCTGTAATAAAAAAATCTCATAGGGACTGCAGTGTGGAAGAAATCCCTTCTCCCAGCCCCACAGTCATATTTAAAAACAGAAAAGCTTCTTCCCAGTCAAGACTGTTGAAGAGTTCAATGTTTCCAGTGTATAAACCTACCAGGATGCATTTATTCTCTGAAGAGGAAATATTCACTTTAGCTACCTGATAGATGTTATTACCTTCTTTGGCTGAAAGTAGAGAAAACACAAATATCCTTCCTTCTATGATACTGCTTAATCTTTTAAAAAACAGGCATGACTGCTGAGACTGTGAGACAAACCTTTACTGCAATGGAAACAGTCTGGAAATAACTCAAGTGAAACCTTTCTCCGTTTATCTGTTCTTGTCCCTTCTTACTTTTACCCTGCTTTACAGCTGCTTTGCTGATGAGTCCAGCTTGGAGCCCATTTGCTCAATGCATCCTCTCCCAATTTACCCCACTTCTTCTCCCAGAATAACTTGCCCTCCTTTGCCTCAGCTTGATAACCATCTTCTTCTCTGGCTTCAGGAGTACCAATACAGCTGGTACTGGTACCAAGAAGCCTCAAATCTGAGACACCAGTGACTCTGGGCTTGGAGAGCCATGCTACACCTCCCAGTAAAGAACAGTTGATTCAGGGACTATTCCAAAGAGCTAGTCATGTTCTGCCTCTTTAGGAGCCATAGCAACCTTAGCAACTATGCAAAATGTGAGGAGATGCTACCAAGGGAATGATAAGAGAGCTGGTTCCACCAGTGAAACCAAGCAATGCTTCAGGGGTGGCCCCTTTGCGCAGATCAAGGGCCCTCAGCCTCCCACCCCACACAAATGGATGAATATCCACCTGTGCTGTTTGGCATGGGACAAAAGCCCAGGCACCAAAAGGTGCCTTCTCTCCCACTTTGGAAAGCATCTGGGACACATTATGTGTTTGGAATTTCTACACCACAAGGACACAGTCCTTCCTGGTGGGGTGGTCTCAGCACCCACAGGACAACTAGTGCTAGGGAGGAGAAGCAAGATGTTGCCTGGCTTTGCCATGCAGGGAGAGGACTTCCACAGCAGATGAAGACTTTCCTTGGGATAAATTGACTGTGAATTGCAGAGTACATGTTTTTAAGGCACTTGCGTTTCATCAGGCAAACAGAAATAGGAACAGGACACAGACTGCAACCCTGGCAGCCCACAGACTGGCAGCTTGATAAAGCAGCTCTGTGTTTGAGAGGTGCTGAGCTCCAGATGCTTCCCTGGGAGGCAGCAGCACCTCCAGCATCAGGTCACCTTTATTTAGAGATGCCTCCTACTCTGAAAGGATCACCCCTCCTCCCCAGCTGCCCTAGTGATAGAGACAACTGGCAGAGTGAGACCTGACCACAGAGTGCTAGGGCTGCTGCAAGATTAGCAGGGGCTGTGAGACAGCCTCCTCCCCTCATGGACTTCCCTTGTTAACCGTTCCCCCACTGAGCACTCATGGAACTATGACGATAACAGCCTAACAATACCACATTGAAGGTGCACCTTCTAACAACTCAGTGCAGATAGGCAGCAGAAACTGGCCTTGAAAAATTTGCTCTGTGTGCAAATTTATCGTTTTTCTGGCACTGCAGAAATGGGAGCCCTCCCCTTCTTATTTCAATGGGACAATTGAAGGGCTTTACCAGACCCATGTTTAAATTGTGCTGGAGAGACATTCCCCATGAGGCTTCACAGGCTCAGCCTTGTGTGCGGGGACTGTAAAGACCAAGCTCTGGGAGCTCACCCATGCAATCTCAGTGCACATGCGGTTCCCACTGATTTCAGATAGAGCCTCAAACAAACCAGGAGTTCAGCCTTGGGCATCCGGTCCCCCCCCTCTTCACCCCAGTAAAGCCTCTGGATAAATGCAAACTTTTCTTCATTCAAGGAGTTTAGTCTTTGTGTGTGCTACAAAAAGAAACCCCTGCTATTGATTACAAGGAAAACTGGGACAGAGCATGCATAAGAATGGTGCTGGGCAAGAGAAGCAATGGTCTACTGCTTGATTTTTGCAAAGTGGAAAATTTCAATGTGCCACATTAAACCCTGCTCAGCAATTCCCAATAAACAAAGAGGTCCAAGGACTTCTTCCACCCAGAAGAAGAAAGGTTGCCTTATTTGGGCCATTCTGCTGGAGCAGGTTGAGTTCGGCTGGAGTGGATGAGTGGGCCATCTAGGAAAGAGCTACAGTTGTTGTGGTGGATGAAACTATTAAGGGGCTGCTCACACGGTACCAGAAGGTGCACATCCCTGCAAGGAAATGTCAGCTGGCTTTTTCTGGGGCCAGGTGCTTCTGTGGATCCAACTCTTCTATGTCTCAGGCTTACATTACTCAGTCTTAGGAGGATGGAGCTACAGCTTAGACCCTGCAGTGCTTCAGGACACACAGGTGTCCTGGGCCATGCATAGGTAGGACCATGCCCAGTAGCTCAGCTGAAGACGGGACAATAGCATCTTCAGCATCTTGGCACAACACAGAGTAAGCACTTACCTCATTGACACCCTTCAGCCTCCAATTTCCATGACTGCCTACTGAGCTCAGCTTTTGGACACTGCAGATAGGAACTTGGACGGCTTCTTTATTTCTCCTGCTTGCACATCTGTAATGGATGCACTTTATGAAGTGTTGTGGATTCCATGGGACTAGTGAAATGTAGATTACCACATGGGCCACAGAAGATAAACGCGTGTGTGTATGAACTGCTATTTAAACATCCCACTTCTTTTTGGATGCAAATCTCTTCCCTAAGCAACTGAGAGAAGTGCGATATGTGTCAGAGTTTGGAGATTAGAGATCTGTTCTGTTCCCTCATCTCAGAAGCTCTTGTCTTCGGCCACCCACGCAGTACTTGAGTTCTGCTCTCCACAGGCCAAAACTGCCTTCCTCTCCTCGGCAGCATGCGCTCTGCAGACGATGCCGATCTCTCTCAGGAAGCAGCGAGATGAAATGACTCTCAATGTGGAGGAGCAGGCATTTCACCACGAGACACAGCACATAGTTTGGGAGAGCGAAAAGGGGTAGGAGGCTGCTATTTCCAGACCGCGCTGCCTCTCACGGCTAACTTTGCAGTGAGCTGCAGTTTTTACTGTTCCTACTCCAAAGTAGCTCCTGGGGTAAATATCACCCTGGGGAATTTCTCAAACACTCATCTGTGGACTACCAACGCTAGGAAACACAGGCTTGCAAAGGCCATGGTCCTGGCAGATCACTCTAACTCAGCCTCCTTGATGCCTCATGTTGCACAGAGAGACACTGGGGAAGTGTTGTTCTGACATCTCCTGCTCCTGGAGCACCATGACTACACGCAAGGCTCAAATTCCAGTTTGTTGTAGTTGTCCAAGTTCCTACCGGCCCTGTTTGCAAAAAGGAGCTAGAAACTTCACTCAAATGGTCAAAGAAGGAAAAAGAACTAAATGTGCCTGCATTTAACTACCACAGTTTTTAAAGTAATCTCATGATTTGAGCATGATTTAACTCAGTTTTTTTCAAATGCCGTTTGCAATGATGCTTGCTATGGGTGCTTCCTTGGTGGGTTTTATTTCTTCTTTTTCTTTCTCCTGGCTACTTTAGAGAAGCTAATTTATTTCAGCTCTTTGATCTCAGCACTAAACTACCTGAACTTCCTCGTGGAAGATGCCACAAGGGATAGGTATGGCAAGGGAGGAGAGTAGGGCAGCCAGCCAGGATGCTCAGGGGTAGGGATGAGGAGTAGCTAGCCAGGAAGCATGTGCAGAGCAGCGGAGGGAGGAAGAAACATAGCAGATGGGAAGAATGACTAAGCCAGCTCCTCCAAATGCTGGTAGACCTTGGTATCATGGAAATCTCCATAGAGCCCTCATGGAACCATGTGCCAAGAGAAAGTTGGATTTATTTTTCTTAACACCATATTCAGCAGCTAATTGATGTGAGAGAACCTCATTGAGAAAACAGCCCCATCGAAATTAGAGATAAGCCTCAACAAGCTGTTAAATGTTTTTAGAGGTATCTCTTCATGTTTTCAGAGGTATCTTTGCTGTGCAAATACTCTCTCATCTGAGAACTTGTTTTTGGGATAGGAGGTGCCTGTGCCAAGCAGAGTACTTCTGAGCTCTGCTCACACAGTGAGTCTTGCATTGGCTTCAGCTTCTCAAAACAACCTTATGAAGCCAGCACCTTACAAATCAGTATATCATTCCTTCTAATGCAGAGCAACTGTTTGTTACTAAAGGGTCTCAGAAATAAATGCTTTTGTTTCTGGAAGATTATGATTCTCCCATTCCTCATATTTCCTGCCACAGTTGTCTCTCATCATTACACCTGTGATCTGGGAATTGGTGACAGATCACAATTAGCTTCCTGCGCCCTTTCTGCTATTCCCTAGGTATTTCTGGATGGTCCTGAATTCAGAAAATAAGTGGGGAAAAGAGGTTATCTTAGAGCATCAACACAGAGTAGGAGATTCTTACATTGAAATGTCATGGGAAATGGATTGTGAAATGCCTAATGTCTTTCTAGTGCTGTGAAAGAATACTCCAGACAGTCTATGTCTGAGTTCATTTCTGGGTAACAGAATAAGGTAAGAGGTTAGGTACTGTCAGGTGGAACAATATTTATTTAATGGCTAAACTAGTTCTTTCCTTGTAACTTTGGGAAAATTAGAATATGGTGCTATTAGCGCTGTAATATGATGCGATATTGAGCATTTAGTAGAGAACTTAGTAAAGCCAACACGGCAAAAGTGTTAGATTTAAAATACAAGCAAACGAAAACCCAAAAGACACTCTTAAAGAGTACAAAGACAATGAAGAGACTTTTAATGTCCCCTGTTGGTAGTTAAGGGCATAACCGCAGGTGTCACGACATCACAACTCAACACTGTTTTTTTCTAGGAATTAAGAGTCCGTCACCATAATTGAATTTCCAAGTATGGGAGGTTCAGCCTGAGATGGAGGATATGAGAACAGCACGTGCTATCGCAGTAGGAAGGGGCACGATGGAGGGCGAGGACAACACACAGCTAAAAATAATGAAATGATGAAAAAAATAAAAATGCAGTATGTTTGTTTTTTTAATGAGTCATTAATGCTGAAAGCAGATAAGCAGATATGCATCAATAGGGCTATGAGTCCTCCTGCCAACCAATTAATATGCACCTTCTGGATCTAGAGGTCTCCTAAATATTTGCACAGAAGGGACAGAATTCAGATGAAAATTCAGGTTACATCTTACAGAAGTTACAGTGGTCTCAGCAGTGGAGATGGACTTGGACTATTTTCTCCTAGTCCTACAGGGAGACAGCACTATGGGGCAAAATGCCGTGGAATCAGTCAATGCACCCTGGTGAGAGCAGGGGATTGTCCTGCTGGACCACAGTTTCTTCCAGTACTGGTATCCATCCGCTCTGCAGAGGATGGCACTGGTCATGCTCTCTCCAAACTATGAAGGAGAGGTGATCCCAGTCCCTAAGGACTTGTAATCAAAGAGAGACAAAGGCTGAAACAGGGGGCTGAGACAAGGTTTGAAGGACCTGTTGGTATCAATTGGTCTTTTTCATTCTACCCGGGAGCTGTTGGTTTGGCAGTTTTCCTGGGGTTTGCAATAAAGCCTTCATTTGAAGATGGAAAATGCAGGAAATTGATTCATTTACAGATTTTTCCAGAGAATGTATGCATGTCTAAGGAGCAAAGGGAAGGGCTCTTGCTGAAGCAGATGCTAGTCTCCTTGAAGTCCTGGCAGGGTGCCTCCTGCCTTACATGACACAGGATCTGCCCCGGATCAAGGCTTCTCTGACCAACCTCTCCAAAATAGACAAATGTGGTTAAATAGGCTCAAATGCAGGGGTGTAATTTCAGAAATGAGGGAGAAGGAGCAATTTCAGCCTGTAACACTGTGGGGTTGATACCTGATCTATGCAAAAGCCTGTTGCTTAATACAAAGAGATCATTGTGAGAAGGGAGGGAAAGTAGCAACTATATTTGCACATTCATCTCTTCTGCTAAAGTAATGTGCCAGGGACTTTGGAGAAAATTCCACTTCACTGACAAATTGTCAGTCTAGATTGGGAAAAGCAAGGAAACCAGGTCAAGCCATTCCCTGTTTGCTTGTTTTCTCTCTGTAATCATAATGTTGACTCTGAAAATATTGTTTTTTTAATGGGATATTAATTACCAAAATCCTGAGCTGTGAGCTGGATTCTTTTCTGGGCACAAAATTGATTGTTCATTAAATCTAAGAGATGGAAAACATTGGCTTGAGCCTGGTTGTGTGTGGGCAGATGTCCCCACTTTACTTTCATTTCAGGCTACTCATAAGGACGCATTGTGCCAGGAGCCAGGCTAGAGGACAGGTGTGAGCACCAACTTCTGGGTCCTTCAGTAAGAGTTGAGCCTATAGCCAGCAGGGCTTCCTTTTCTGCACTGCCTATACGACTGCAATAAATATCCCAGTCACGAAAAGACTAATGGAAACAAATGTTCCCTCTGTCTATCGCTTATTGTGGCTTGAGGGGTTAATGGTATATCCAGGCTCACCTAACTCCCCTCTGTCACTGTAGGCATATTCAGAGATCTACAAACACGGGTCTGTCCCAGATGAAGAGAAAAATTTTGTGGTATGTTCGTTTGGCAGCTGGAAAATATTCACACCGCTTGCCCAGGGTGAAACACAGTCCTCATTTACAGAGCAAAGTAAGGTTTTTCTTTCTCTACAAGTAATCGTATGTGTGGCATTTGCTACCTGATGGGAAAAGCAGGATTTCAGTGCTCTTTTACCCAGTTCAGCTAGGCTGCAAGCAAAAGCATCACTGTGTTAAACTTGAGCTTTCCTACCCGCTTCCTCGCCTCAAAAGTTGCCTTGAAAAAAAAAAAAAAACAGAACTGGAATAAACGAACAGCTGAGGCGATCGCAGCCCACAAACCAACAGCTCCCTCAGTGCTATGCTCATTCATCAGGATTCCCTCACACAGCCCCGTCGGCTGCCGAACAAGTTGTTGCTGGGTTGGGTTTTTTTAAAGGAGAGCCAGTTTTTCAGTGAATTCTCCTGAACGTCCTTCACTCAGAAGAGTAAGAATCTGTTGAAGCAAGCCAAGTCTAGGGCTCACTTTCTGCCTTTCCTCCCCCCGTTACCCCTTTAGCCAGGCGAAGGAGTGACTTCTCCCCGCCCCGCACCGCACCGCGCCCCGCTCCCGTCGCCCCACCCGGCTCCGGCTCCGCTACGGCGGCGCTGCACCGCGGTGGTGGCACGGTCCCGGGAAGCGGGTTCGTGCCTCCCCGGCGCTGCCAGCGGAGGACTTACAGGTGTCGGCTCTTCCCCGAGCTACCGCTGGACCCCGCAGGTGTGTCCCTCCACCCGCGCCTCCCCCGAGCCCGGCGGAGCCCCCCCGCGTCCCGGCGCGGCTCACCGGCGGGGCAGGCGAGGCGAGGCGAGGCGGCAGCCGCCCGCCGCCCATGCACGGCGGCAGAAGGGAGCCGGCAGCTCCGTCAGCGCGTCCGCATCCTCCCGGGCCGGGCGCTGGCACCGCCGCCGCGGCACCTCCCCGCCCGCAGACCGGCCCCGCCACTGCCAGCGCGGGGAAACCACTCCCCCGGCAGCGCCTGCGGGGCGGCGCGCAGCCACGGCCCCCCGGCACGGCTCGGCCCCCCGCCGCTCCCCGGCCGCCCCGCGGGGGGGGAAAGCGGGGCGCAACCCTCTCCTTCCCCGCCTTTTGTGCCCCGAGCAGTTTCCCCCTCGCCTTGCTCACGGGTGTGGGGCTGATGCGGGGGTCGTTCCCTGCTGAGAAAAGGCTGAATTCAGCAGCACAAACTTCTGGTTCTGTTTTGAGGGGGGGGGGGCTGCGCCCCAGAGTCGGTTTCCCATCTGCATCCCGCTCCCGCGTCAGCATCCTGCCACCACCTCGCCCAGAGGGGCCACAGCGCCGGGGCAGTAATAATGGGCTCCCCCGTAGCTGGGGGCTGCCATAATCCCACTTCATACCCACTGGATAGAGGTTGTCAGGGGAGCAGCTGCAGTTCTGCTTGTATCTGTGATGCTGGGGAAAGAGGCAGAGGACATCTGCAGTGGAGTGAGGCACTGAGGCCGAAGCCCAGGGAGCAGTGGCAGTGCAGGGATGTGGCCCTGGGAGGGCTGTTATGGAAGAGCATGGTCCTCCCTGCATTCCCCTGGGAAGCACCTCAAGTGCAGGTGTGAGGGGGGCCAAAACCTGCCTTCCTCTGCACATTCAGTGACCGGAGATGTGGGATCAGCCTGCAGAGGCACAGCCCCAGGGGTCCTGTCTTCACTTGTCCCCAGGGGCAGTGGAGCTCTAAGGGGGAACATGCACCATGGTTGCTGGAATAGGCTTTTCCATTTATTCATTTCCCAAGAGTGGTGCTTCCAGCATGAACACATGAAAGCATGATGGAGTAGTGTGAGCATAAAAGGGGAGATGGGTGTCAACCAGGGGAGGCCCTTCCAGGACTTGGCTTATGTGAGGTCCTACAAAACCAGTGCCAGCATGCACTGACAGCAGCAGGCACATGGAGCATCCAGGGGAGGCACAGCTGCAAGCACTAGAGTCTCTGCCCAACCAGCAGCAGGCAGGGGAAGAGGAAGAGGAAGCAATGTGGAACCTACTCTTTGATCTCTGCTTGGGCTAACTAGTTGGCAGGAAACAAGGAGCTGGATCTCCATTTCAGGGTGATTCACACTTGGCTGGTGGGGAGAAGAATGTCAGCTGCTGGTGACTTAAGGCAAGACACCCACCCATTTCTGTGAGCAATGCTGAAAGGTAACCGAATGAGTGCAGTGGGGCAGTGCTGGCAGAGCTGCATTCAGCTCTCCATTCACCCAGGACAGTGGACAGGAGGGATCTGGGCCCATGCCCAGTGAACCTATTTGGGAGTGAAGGCAGCTCCTTCCAAAGGATATATATAGATGTATGTACACTCTCCATACAGAGTGTGTCTACCCAGGTATTTTCCAGTGTCAGGGTTACCCCAATTCAACAATCACCCAAGAACTGATTGTGTCGGCTCTCCTTCAGGAGCTGTTCCTAAACTGTGAATTTTACACAGTGTGCTTTTTACATGCTCCTTTTGCAAGCGTGCATAAAATGTAGCCACCAGTTTAAACCTATACCTGCAATATATACCTTCAGTGTATAATGACAGTGTTATGAGAACGAGCTCTGCAATGGCAGTGGCCTGGCTATTTGTTTCTGCCAGTTTTATTCCCAGACTCGTAATAGTGAGTTATACTTGTTTGAGAGCAACAGCAGTAAGGGGAGATTAATAGGGTGGATATTAAACCTGGCTTCCCAATAACACTAGGAACTGTAGGATATCTTTAGGAAGAAGGTGTCTGTGTGATTAGAACCTTAGGGTGATATTAGGGAGCCTACATACCCCATCATGTGCAGTGCAGGTGGTGGCTGGTACATAGTAGGATCCAGCCATTGGGCTGGGCAATCTGCCCCACTGAGTGAAACAGGTGAACTGCTGCTGCTGTGGCTGCCCACTATGTCTAATAGCACCAAAATCTTGTGGGGAGGCTGGTGGGGACAGTGCAGTACCACCAAGAGAACTTTCCCTCTGCTTCTGCTCTCCACAACCCACAGGCAGGTTCCTGCCTGCACTTTTTCCCAAGTTGCTTCACCAGAAGCTGCAAAAAGCAAGGAGGAGAGATGGGGCAGCGGTTGACTGCTGCTGGGAAAAAAAAAAGATGGTTTAAATCTGTTTTGAGTTTGGCAGAAACAACTATTTATTTTTGTTTGTGGCCACAAGGAAGAAAAGAACAAGCTCCTGTCTCCACCACAGGATCTGTATAGTCCTGAGCGGCACATATGCCTCTGCGGCACACGGGCTGAACCAAGCCCTGTGGGTGCTGTGGGATGTGCTGCCTGCCTTCAGCCCGCACAGTGCCCTGCAATGTGGTGGGGCTTTGCTCCTGCTTCTTGCAGAGATCATGATGTGGAAGTGGGTGGTTGTGCCTCTTCATGAGGGGCTTTCAGGTAACAGGTAAGCTCAGAGCCTCTCTGTCCTTCCTCCCAAGCAACATGTCGGGGCCTTTGAGGGCTGGGCACTGGTTGAGGGCTCTCTTCCTTTCTTTGGGTGTCACTGGGCAACAGGCAGCTGCTAGCTGAGACTGACTGTAGAGCAGCTGGCTAGGACACTACCCAGACAGAGCAGCAGGGATAATGAGCAATGATGTGGACAATAAGAGGAGGTGGTTGAGGTCCCTTTGGATCATAAGAAATCTGCACACACTGTTTGATGGTCCTCATTTAGCAGTACCTCCACTGGCTGTATCTGATGAGGAAATGCGACTCTTCTTCTCTCACAGGAGCACTTGTGATATGGTCCATGCCTCTGCCTCAAAATGTGTCCATGGCAGCTACTGAAAATGTTCAGACGAAGCCACCAACATCTTCCTGGTGCTCTCCAGGGATGCTTTGGAGTTCTGTTTGCAACCTTTGAGGCTTCAAGCAGGGAATTCACTTCCTTCCATGGGCAAGTTGACCAGACGCCACTTGGGAAAGCAGAAGATGTGGATGGGATATCCTTCATGTGGGCTCCTGGAAGCCCCATATTGTGGTTTCTGAAGCCCACTGCAGTTTCTCAAATGTGCTGGAGAGCAAAGGCTCTCTAGATGATGAACAGTGTCAAGTCAGCCAGCGTTACTCTTGCAAACTGAATCAAACCAGTTTGCAGGAATAACACTGAAGAGACTGAATTTAATTCGTAATTAATTGTGCCAGGAGACCCCAGGTATTGGATAGGTGCCTTTATTAAATAAACACCATGGAAATAATTCTTGGCTCCAAGAGAAGGGGTTTGCATTTTCAGATCTGCAGTAAGACTGGTGTGAGAAGAGCACTCATCCTGAACACTAAGTCAAGATAAAACCCCATGGTCAGGAGGCTCAGTGAGATGTGATGGCGCTGAGGCCCTGGGTGACACCAGCTGTATGTGGCCATCTCTAGTTTCTCAGGAGGGAATCACATACAAGCCCTCATTGCCACCACTGCTGTATCAGAGAAATCCCTATCCTGAGCCCCTGCCAAAATCTGACTTGTTATTATGGTCAAAGGTACCCAGGTTAGATGTGCCATTTCCACAGGGCGGATGCTTGCAGCAGTGCTTGCACACATACTTGTCCATCTTCTGTATCTTCCCATAGAGCTCTGTGCAAGAGATCATAAAATCATAGAATAGTTAGGGTTGAAAATGACCTTAAGATCATCTAGTTCCAACTCCCCTGCCATGGGCAGGGACACCTCACACTAAACCACGCCACCCAGCTATCACCTTGATTCCTCATGGCGTATATGCTGTTTTTCTCTCATGCCTTAACAAGCCATTGCACCAGCTGAGCACTGATACAGGCGACTGCCCATCCACACAGTGTATATACAACAGTGTGTCTTACCAAAACCATAAATGCTATAGATGAAAGAAGCCAATTTCTTTTGCCTCTGTTGCAGAGTAACATCAGAAACAGGGACAGACAGGCTGGCTTAGCCACTGTGCAAGGACTGTGGCCCTGCACAGCCCACACATGGGTGTGCAACACTGCAGGTGTTATTCATGGGATAAGACGTGTAGCGATTGACATAACAGGGGCCTCCCTGTATAACGCCAAAGGTTCATTTAAATCATTATGCTTAATGTTAGCGACAATAGTGAGTTGCTATGTATTACAGTACTGGCTTTTCTTCCTACTCCGAATTTGGTCCCTTCTGGCACTGGATCACGTATCACTGCAGTACCATCAGATGTGGTCTATAGGCACAGGACTGTCCTCCAACAGCCTGGATTCCCTCCTGGAGGCTGTGGTTGTGACTATGGTTGCTATGGTGGTAGTGAGACAATTCAAATGACTTTATAACCAGCCGAATGTACCAACTGTTTCCAGGATACCATATATCCCAATCAATCTCAGCTCTGACAGATCTTGGAGCAAAGCCAGGTCCATTGACAGCTGTTGGTGGTGTTTAATGCTTTTCCTCCTTCTTCAGCCCTCTAGGGTTAGCTTTGCTGCATGGGTTTGAAGCTGTAGCTCAAGACAAAAGAAATCCTCCATCCTTTCTGCATGTGGTATCTTTCCTTCTGCATCCTTTAACTTGGGCCACACAGTGCACAAAAAAAAAAAATGTATGAAATTATCACCACTCTTCTGATCTCCTGGCCTGCCAGAAGCTGAACTGTCCTCCTTGCACTGGCTGATGTAGGTTCTGCCCTTTAGCTGAGAGCAGGGAATAACGGATCTCTTTGTTAGAGGCTCCTCCTAACAGGCTGTGCTGCTTCCCCTGCCAGGCCATTCCCTGTGGGTGGTGGGGGCTGGAAGCAATATGTTGGAAGTCACACTGTATCCCAACAGCTTGGGATTCAGAGCTGTCAAGCAGTGGCTCATTGTTAGTACAACTTCTTCCAGAATGCCGGAAAAAGAAAAGACAACTCAAAACTTTTTATGACCTGCTGACACATGAGTCTGGTAGGAATCTGACTGTATGTGAATCCAGAGGAGTAGTGGAGGGGTTTGGAGATCTGCTGCTGCTAGTTACAGGGTTATTTTTCCTTACAGGTAGCGATGTGAGCCAGAGGACTCCTCCAATTTGCATCTGTTTCTTCCGGCTGGCTTAAATGGATCTGCTTTGTGGTGTAGGTGCTGCCCTGTGCTGGGTCAGCACTTCAAATGGATGTAGAGTTTTTTTCTGAGGGCTTCTTGTACCTTTTCCACAACTGAAGAACAGCTGAATTCCCATTTTAGAAAGTTTCTGACTTATTTGAGCCCTGAGCTCTGAGGTGACTTACGTAGTCCCAGGTAGGCAGCTGGGCCAGCTGTGTCCTGTAAGTCTGGAGGAGTTTGCAGCATTAGTCTATGAGATGGCATGAAATAGCCCTCCTAATTGCTACTACTTTTCCCCACACTACAGAACCTAGCTCAGAGCTGCCCTGTGTGGCACTGGGCGGTTCACCAGTGCGGGTGCTACAGAGGATTTCAATTTTCAGGGCTCTTTTGCATATCATGGTGACACCGTGTAGCTTAATGTTCGCAACTTTTCTTTTTCTTGAATCCTCACTTAGAGACAGGATGTTTAAAACAGCCACAGTTACCAGCATTAAAATAAAATTAACCTGAACCTAACGTAGGTTTATGGTTCTGCTTAAAGCTTCTAGGGTTGTAAAGCCTGTTTTGTAAGCTGCTAGTCTATGTCTTTGCAATCCATCAATAACGTGCCATCAATCGCTGTATATAGAATCAGAATCATAGAATCGTAGAATCATAGAATAGTTAGGATTGGAAAGGACCTTAAGACCATGTCGTGGTTTAAACCCAGTCAGGTAACTTGTTCACTCACTCCCAGTGAGTGGTGCCGAGCTGACAACAATCGAGGTCTGTGTCCCCCCCCCACCGGGGCTCTCCCCTTCCCCGCTCCCGGAGGAACGGGGAGGAGGATCGAAAGAGTGCAACTCCTACGGGTTGAGACAAGAACAGTCCAGCAACCAATGTACAACACAAATCACCACCGCTACTATCAACTACAACAATGATAAGGGAAAATAACAAGGGAAGAGAATACAATACCACCGGCCAAGAAAACCAGTTCCACCCGGAAGCCCATGTCCGTCCGGGTAACTCCCAGTCACCCCCCACCCCGGCCATGACGTGCTGTGGTATGGAATACCTCCCTGGCTAGCCCGGGTCAGGCGCCCCATCTCTGCTTCCTCACAGCTTCCCCTCCTCCCTGGCAGAGCATGAGCCTCACAAAGTCCTTGGTCAGGGTAAACATCACTTAGCAACAACCGAAAACATCGGCTTCACCAACACTGTTCCCAGGCTGGAAGTCAAAACACAGCACTGCACCAGCTAACACAAAGGAAAAACATGACTGCTACTGCTGAACCCAGGACATTATCCACCCCTTATTCCATACCATTCACGTCGTGCTCAGATCCCACATTTTCAATACACCATCGCTCTCCCACATATATACATCCATATACATACAGACCAAGAGGAAAAGATCATTTTCTTAGTGCATGGACCAATCCCTATAATGCTGCCGAGTCCATTCGGTCCATAATGTTCAAAGTTCATTCTCTGTTGGGATGATGGCTGGAGGGAAGTCAGGGCCAGTCGCTGGTGACCTGGAGACATCTAGTTGATGGGCTATAAAAGCATTACACAGCAGGCAACAGCATACAATTGAGTTCACTGGCTGTTTTCCCCTAAAATCAAATCCCCTTGAGGTATACATCGGACTTCCCCATCTTCCCGCATTACCCACCGAGTATATCCAGGTCCCTGAGCAAAAGCAATCCCACGAGTGGGTTTGCCTTTACCTGAAGCAGGAATTACCCAGACTGTCTTCCCCAGCAAATTCTTCATATGCACCACGGGAACTTTGTCCCCCTCTACAATATGTAAAAGTTCTGACTGGGCTGGGCCAGCCCTGTTGGCAGATCCTCTGGTGTTGACCAACCAGGTGGCCTTTGGTAAGTGTGTATCCCAATGCTTGAAAGTTCCCCCACCCATTGCTCTCAGTGTAGTTTTTAACAGCCCATTGTACCGTTCGATTTTCCCAGAGGCTGGTGCATGGTAGGGGATGTGATATACCCACTCAATGCCATGCTCTTTGGCCCAAATATCTATAAGGTTATTCTGGAAATGAGTCCCATTGTCTGACTCAATTCTCTCTGGGGTGCCGTGTCGCCACAAAATCTGTTTCTCAAGGCCCAGGATAGTGTTCTGGGCAGTGGCATGGGGCACAGCGTATGTTTCCACCCACCCGGTGGTTGCTTCCACCATGGTAAGCACATGGCCTGGGCGGGTTGGTGGCAGTGTGATATAGTCAATCTGCCAGGCCTCCCCATACTTATACTTCAACCATCGTCCTCCATACCAAAGAGGCTTTAACCGCTTGGCTTGTTTAATTGCAGCACATGTTTCACACTCATGAATAACCTGGGCAATAGTGTCCATTGTTAAGTCCACCCCTCGATCACGGGCCCATCTGTATGTTGCATCTCTGCCCTGATGGCCTGAAGTGCCATGGGCCCACCGGGCCAAAAATAATTCACCTTTATGTTGCCAATCTAAGTCCATCTGAGCCACTTCAATCTTAGCCGCTTTATCCACTTGTTGGTTGTTCTGGTGTTCCTCAGTGGCTCGACTCCTGGGTACATGGGCATCTACATGACGTACCTTCACCACCAGGTTCTGCACCCTGGCAGCAATATCTTTCCACAGTGCAGCAGCCCAGATGGGTTTACCTCTGCGTTGCCAGTTGCTCTGCTTCCATTGCTTCAACCACCCCCACAGGGCATTTGCCACCATCCATGAGTCAGTATAGAGGTAAAGTACTGGCCACTTTTCTCGTTCAGCAATGTCCAGGGCCAGCTGGATGGCTTTCACCTCAGCAAACTGACTTGATTCACACTCTCCATCAGCAGTTTCTGCAACTTGTCGTCCAGGACTCCATACAGCTGCCTTCCATCTCCGATGCTTTCCCACAATACGGCAAGAGCCATCAGTAAACAAGGCATACTGCTTTTCACTTTTTGACAGTTTATTATATGGTGGGGCCTCTTCAGCGCGCACCACCTCCTCCTTTGGTGACATTCCAAAATCTTTGCCCTCTGGCCAGTCCATGATGACTTCTAGAATGCCTGGATGACTGGGATTTCCTATTCGAGTTCGTTGTGTAATTAGTGCAGCCCATTTACTCCATGTAGCATCAGTTGCATGATGTGTAGAGGAGACCCTGCCTTTGAACATCCAGCCCAGCACGGGCAACCGGGGTGCCAGGAGGAGCTGTGCTTCAGTGCCAATCACTTCCGAAGCAGCTCGAACCCCTTCATAGGCTGCCAGTATCTCTTTCTCAGTTGGGGTATAGCTGGCCTCAGATCCTTTGTATCCCTGACTCCAAAAGCCGAGGGGTCGGCCTCGAGTCTCCCCTGGAGCTTTCTGCCAGAGGCTCCAGGTAGGACCGTTCTCCCCAGCTGCAGTGTACAGTACATTTTTTACATCTGGCCCGGTCCGGACTGGTCCAAGGGCTACTGCATGAACTATCTCGCGTTTAATTTGCTCAAAGGCTTGTTGCTGCTCAGGGCCCCATTTAAAATCATTCTTCTTCCGGGTCACATGATAGAGAGGGCTTACAATCGAACTGTAATTTGGGATGTGCATTCTCCAGAACCCCACTGCACCCAAGAAAGCTTACGTTTCTTTCTTATTAGTTGGTGGAGACATTGCTGTTATCTTGTTGATCACATCTGTGGGGATCTGTCTACGTCCATCTTGCCATTTTATTCCCAAAAATTGAATCTCCTGTGCAGGTCCCTTGACCTTACTCCGTTTTATGGCAAAACCGGCTTTCAGCAGGATTTGGATTATTTTCCTCCCTTTCTCAAAGACTTCTTCCGCTGTATCGCCCCACACGATAATGTCATCAATGTATTGCAGGTGTTCTGGAGCTTGCCCATGTTCCAGTGCAGTCTGGATCAGTCCATGGCAAATGGTAGGGCTGTGTTTCCACCCCTGGGGCAGTCGGTTCCAAGTGAACTGGACACCCCTCCAAGTAAAAGCAAACTGTGGCCTGCCGTGGGCAGGGACACCTCACACTAAACCATCTCACCCAAGGCTCTGTCCAGCCCGGCCTTGAACACCACCAGGGATGGAGCATTCACAACTTCTTTGGGCAGCCCATTCCAGTGCCTCACCACCCTAACAGGAAAGAACTTCTTCCTTATATCCAATCTAAACTTCCCCTCTTTAAGTTTTAACCCGTTACCCCTTGTCCTATCACTACGATGCCTAATGAAGAGTCCCTCCCCAGCATCCCTATAGGCCCCCTTCAGATACTGGAAGGCTGCTATGAGGTCTCCACGCAGCCTTCTCTTCTCCAGGCTGAACAGCCCTAACTTTCTCAGCCTGTCTTCATACGGGAGGTGCTCCAGTCCCCTGATCATCCTCATGGCCCTCCTCTGGACTTGTTCCAACAGTTCCATGTCCTTTTTATGTTGAGGACACCAGAACTGCACACAATACTCCAGGTGAGGTCTCACGAGAGCAGAGTAGAAGGGCAGGATCACCTCCTTCGACCTGCTGGTTCACGGTCCTTTTGATGCAGCCCAGGACACAGTTGGCTTTCTGGGCTGCGAGCGCACACTGAAGCTGGCTCATGTTCATTTTCTCACCAACCAAGCCCCCCAAGTCCTTCTCCACAGGGCTGCTCTGAATCTCTTCTTTACCCAACCTGCAGCTGTGCCTGGGATATCTTTTGCTTTATATTATCAGACCTCGCACAAGTCTCCTGAACTTCTAGCATGCCCATAGATCCACTAGCTCTTCATTTACTGTTTGGATTTACCTGATCCCTCCAGCTGGAAGAGTCTGCAAACAGTCTCCACTTCACAAAAGGGGCACTCCACCTGGGCAAACAGTCCTGGCATCTGCTGAAACAACAGATTTGGAAATGTTAGCCTGTTCCATAAATCTCCAGGTTAGAGGGCCACTTAAGTCCCCAAGGTAAACAAAAGACCTTTTCTCAAGGCCTTTTTTCCTTTAGGAACCAGCTACTTTTAACACTTCCTCCATGACCAAAGAGAACAGTTTGAAAAAGCCCATATTTTCCAAAGATAAGCAATTTAGCTATGTAAATGGAAAGTTATGTGTTTCTTTAAAGGCTCTGTTTGAATACACTTTTTCCATGAGTCCCCCTTGACAACATTAGATCTTCCTGGTTTCTCATTTTAGATGATTTTGGTTTAAAATATGTTTAGAAACTTAGGTTCTAATGAAAGATTACTCAGCTAACAATGAATTTACCAACCACCCAAGGAGTCACAATGATTTACAGCTTTCAAAGGAGCTGATGCTAGCTTGTCTTTTGTGTTTCTACTTAATGCCTCTCTAATATTCTTCTCTGGACACAATGACTTTCTGAACAGGTTGGTTTTATTTTTTCTTAAATAGAAAGTTAAGTCCCTCTACCACCTAACTCCTTGCATACAAAAGAAGATTTAATATCCTCTAAATGACTATAAAGAGCAAACCTAACAGGTGGCAGACTTCATTGCTCAAGGGGCATGCAGGCTGCTTTTCTTGGAGAAGCATTTTAATGTGGTTTTGAAAGAGAGAGTCACTAGATGTATTAATCTTTTCCTTAGTGGGGTGCTGTGATATAGCTTAGGAAGAAGAGGGAAATAGTTTGTGATCCAACAGAAGAGACAAGCAGCTGCATGAAGAACCTTTTTTGCTAATTCCTCGAATCTCTTTGAGAATCATGTTAACTACGACCTTGAGCATCTCTGCAGCAGTTTTGAGATGAAACATCTGGATGCTAGGAAGAACTTTACAAACTTGGAGGAAGATACATGAAAGTTACTAACATTCAAAGATTTGTTTTCCAGATTTAAAACAAGGATATTGCTGGCATATAATCAGTGCTCTTCAGGAAGAAACAGTTCTGCTTCATTCTCTTTCCATTTTTCCTGTGTCAGAAGCCAACTTGGTAACAAGATTAATTGATTAAAAGGACTCCTTTAGGAACAAATGTCTTGCATCTCACTTATTTTCCAAGTATTCGGCTGCATAATTCATCTGACACATAGCTAAACAATTTCTCTTCATGATTATCTGAGAAGCAATCACAACATTTACATATGGACCTATTGTTCAGACTTACTTGCTAAGTAATTTATTGGAATAATCTGTGCTCTGTGGCTAATCTCTCACTGTGGCCAGTTCCTTGGAAGATGTTGATATTCTGATGATGTGATATGTTTCTTTTCCCAAGTGGGTGAGTGTAACTTTCTGGAATTATTTTTTGATGTAAGTGGTTGTTATTATAAGTTTGAAATGTGTTTTCACGCTAAATTCACACTTGGTGAGTATTCCTACCAGAAAATGTGTTTTCTAGGATAATTGTGGAAAGCAAACATGAAAAAGGAAGGAACATAGTCAAAGCAAAGCCATAAAAAGATTCAGATGAACATAAATGTGTTTGCAGGACACACTTATCTCTGTTGTAAAGCAATGCGATAAAGGAGGAGACCTCAGATTTGCAGGGTAGGAATTGCTATATGCCAGCCAGCTACATATTGTGTATGGACAATCTGGAAGACGATCAGCTGCCAGACCTGCTACCAAATAAATATAACCCACCGTCACTTGTGCTATTCTTGGGATATAAGTTACACAGCAAAGCGCCAAGCAAAGCAAAGTGTAAAGTTACATACCAAATGAAGAAAAGCAAGAAAAGATAAGAAGGGCATATTAATGCGATGGCAGCAATCTTGGTATTAGGGATAAAGAAAATAGGTTATTTCGTGTCTCCAAGCTAACACAATAGCCTGTAGTAATAGCCACTACTTGAAAAGCAAGAGAATAATTTCCATCATGAGTTAGTGATCAACTTTCACCCTGAATTTGGAGATCTGATCCCCTTATCTTTAGAAGTGCTGCTGGGAGACCTACTTGGTAACAAGAAAAGAATTCAACTTAACAACAGTCCATTCATCCTGGTGCTGCATCAGGATAAAAAACAAGTTTTATCTGGAACATTAATTCTCTGCAGACCTTTGCTTCAAATCATGTTTGCTGTATGCCAGTAGGTATATTAATATAGCCAGAGAGAGGCCTTACTCTCACTGAAAGTCAATTGAACTATGTTTCTCCCCACTGTGAAAGAGTAGATTCAAATGGTATACCTATCACAATATAGTCATATAGCTCAATAGGGGAAAACAACTATTCCAGATTTAATCCCAGCTATCAACTGGGAAGACAGGTTGCAGTTTTCTCCCTCCTAGTGTTTCTCCCTACTAGTATACTAGTATTCACATCTTTCTCTAAAATTTCAAAGGACATCTTTGGGCCAACTAGAAAAGTTAATGGCTTTTTCAGAGCTTTGCCCATGTCTATACAGAGATGGTATTTTTCTGCACGTGTATATATATGTGTCTATATATATATATATGTATATATATATCGGAAAGCTGTATCTAATTCCCTGGTCCACACTCCTTGGTTTGACAGTCTAAGATCCTTCTCTTAACAATCCTTGTGCACACAGTTTGCTCAGTACTCAGGAGATGTCCTGAGGTCCAGTGCTTCCTTGTTTTATACTGTGCTCTACAAATTTACTGGCAGTACATTGTAGGATGCCTTTCCAAAACTACAGGAATACTGGTCTGGGGAGGTAAGTGTATGAAACTGCCAAAACTCCCATGATTCACATCCTTTCCTGCTATCCATTAACGTTCCTGGCACCATTTTCAAATTACTATTGGGCAGCAGATGGAAGACATCCTGCTAAATGCTATGATTACGATGTTCATTAATATGGGTGGGATTATGCACATGCATTTGTAGTTGGGCAAGCAGAAGAATTTGCATCTGGGGTTTCCTAAGACTCTGGGAAATGAGGTGATACAACTGTAGGAAATGATGCTGTAGGAAGATGAGAGCAAATTTTGTAAAGCAGTTTTACTTGACAAAATTTTTGTTTCAGGGTTCACATAGGCAGCAACAACTGGTGTTTCCCAGGTAGCAGTGCAGAACTGGATGGCCACTGCCTGTGGCAAAGCTTTTGGATAACAAAGACCAATTAGAGATATGAGCAGAACCCAGAGCTACAAGAGAAGGTGGGCCATGAATGCACCCATCCAAGTGGGCAACCATGCCACCATGACCTCAGCATCTTATTGCTGATCAGGAGCTCACCAGCTGGGCTTGGGACATCAGCTATAGCACATGTTGTCATGGGAATCGGAAATGGGAAGGTTTCTGCTTTGTCATATCATAAACCTAGAACTGTGTAAGTGTTGGTGCTGGCTTTAAAAGGTTGTAAATGATAGACACATATGCCTAGTCTTTGCCAGCAGGAAAAGGTATTTTCCATGCATTTGCAGAGGCTGACTGATCACGATAAAATATTCACTGACAGTAATGTAATGTGAAAAGGTCTGTGATGCTGTGTTATTGCAAAAATAGGATCTGGGTTCTGGAATGAAGAATGGCAATTTAATTCTAGAAAGGCTATGAACATTATGGTTCCTCTTCTTTCTCTGGGCATCTGGATTCAGTGTATACTCTGTTTCCCTGGCCAAGGAAGCTCTCTGTTAGTGGTTTTGGTATGAAGGAAGAATTATTTAGCTTTGTGCAGAGTGGTTGCAGATGATCATTGGCATGTACTTGAGGAAGACAGATAGGAGGGAGGTAGTACTTCATGAGAAGGGTGGGTGTTTCTCATCAGGATATGCCTCATGTGATAAGTGCCTGAAGGTTTTCTGCACATCCATAAGAGGAGAGATATCCTGAAGGAAACAGTGGAGCAAGAATGTGAGTGGGAGCATGAGGCAGAAATTTAATATTTTTGGCAGATGGTGAAAGTGTCTCTGCAAAATGACCAAAATAGTATGACCACAACATAATGGATGTTTAGTGTGCTAGGGGCAGAGAGTGATTTTTGGCCTATGAATTCAGTGCAGGCAAGGAAATGTCTTCATGTTCGATGTACTGATGGAGTGTGGGCATGATCTGTCATTTAGGGGTTGAGCTGGAACTAAATGACCTTTTTCAGTCAAATGTACCTAAACAAATTGGAGTTAGTAAAGTAATACAAGAGATGCTGAATAAACCCCAAAGACTGCAGTGGGGAAATACACAAAAGTAATGGTTGTGAAAGAAATGCCTGGTTGGGTTAAGGATGTGCAGGACCACAAAAAGGTGCCAAAGTGGGGCTGAGAGTAATGAGAGCCCCAGGATGGTATGTGCCCTGGCTTGCAGGGGGTTCTCTGTGCCAAATCCAGTCTTCCCACATGTTTGACTCGGTATTGCCCATGCTATCCCTTTTTCCTTTCTTTGGGAGCACCTCAGGAAGTGCCATCTCCCTGCTGTCTGCAGCCCCTCTGCTGGGATGTGTTCAGTCAGCCGAGGCACAGATTCTCTCACACATTTTCCCCATTCAGGTATCTGTCAGTCTCCCCGTGTGTGGCAATGCTCCTCTTCATATAGGCTGTGTGCTACAAGTGCTAAGGGAAATGATAAAACCTCTAAGTGCTTATTGTCCATTCCCAGTTTCCATAGCAACCATGATAAAATGTTTCTTTTCCTATGTTTCAGGAATGCCATTCACCTCCTTTCTTCCCATTCTTCAGTTCCCTTCTGGAGGAGGTGTTGTTTACCCAGCTGCTTCCCAAGAGACAGACACCTATGACAAAGGCTCAGTGCTGCCTGCACACCCAGGACAGACATTAGAGCAAATGGGGTAGTGCTTGGTAGCTGGTACAAACTCCCTAGACCCCAAACAGGTCTTGTCTGAAAAGGCAATGGTCATGCCAGGACAGCCCTAGGAGCCGGCTCTTCTCACAGTTCCAGGAGTGGAAAATGAGAGCCAGCTCTCTCCCAGGAGAGTACCTTTGCCTTGCAGGGGTGTGCTGTGCCATATGGGCTCTGATTTCCCTTACACATGACCTACAGATCAGCATAAGCACACTGCAAATTAACTGAGTTTCCCAGCCATCTTCTTAAGCATTTCACAGCATCCTAAAATCTGCATGCACTTTGGCCAGCCTTGGTAGCTCAGTTACAGGAGCTCACTGCTGATAGCTCACCTTCCTAATCAGCTGAGTGAAACAATGACCTAGAGAACCTTTTCTAAAGAGTTTTTCTGTCTGGGATGTGTTACTGTTATACATAGACTGGGTTTGCAGTGTGCTTAATTATTTAACCAATGTGTTGCTGCTGCACTGAATCCTGCATTGTATGAGCTGTGCAGGCGTACCAGTAACAAAGGAATAGGATGTGAGGACAGTGAGTATGGCTATTGACTGTGGGTGGACATGGTAGGCAGCAAACCTCCAAGTCTTGGATGACTGAGCTGTGTGATGCATGTACAGAAGGGAAGAGCAAAACAATATCACCAGAGAGCTGGCATGTAGTCAAGATGTTGCTGGAGCTGTGGTGGGGACACAAGGGTACAAAGGAGTTCAGTCCCAATAAGGTCAGTATCACTTGGTTAATGTTTGGAAACCTATCAGAATTGGCAATGTTGGTACCAGAGCTGGTTGAAGATCAGGAGTTCTAGTTCACCCAAAATAACATTTTTTCTTGACTATTTTTCTTTTCCATCTAGAGTTTCAGCAGATTTGGGCCTAAAGACCCATAACCTCAAGGCTTCTTAGCCCAGAAAAAGACTTTCCAAATACATCTTTCTGACCCCATAGTTTGCAGTATCCCCAGCCTGGGGATGTTAGGGATCCAGAGGATGGCACCCCAGAGCCTGGCCTCAGATTTTGTCAGTTGAAACTGAATCTTGCATGTGAGACATTCAAGACCTGGAGAAAGCAGGTGTTGGCCTGAAAGTTGGCTGGAAAGCTTCCAGCCAAACATAGCTTGAAATGTGCCTTCATGAATCCTATAAACCAAACAGCCTCGTTGGGAAGTCAACAAGCACCTACTCATGGGTGTTTCTTATGGGTCCATTTGCTTGGGCAAATGAAAGGCCCGAGGTGCGCGCCATCATCCCTCCTTTTAACTGTTGTCTTGCTCCCTGGACTGGTGCTGTCTGGTGTCCTGGCATGGCATGGAGGGCAGGATCCACTGAAGATCACGATGAGCAGCAAGGGCCAGGCTGCACCAGGTTCAGCACCATCCTCACAGTCTTTCATCAGTGCTACAAAAGTGACACAGTTTTTCCATACCCTCATTTTTATAGGAATAAAATATCACCCTGCTCCACTAAAACTACTTTTGATGCTTTGAACCGTGAACAAGAAAAAGAAAGTAAAAAATAATACTAGTAATAGCATATTAGGGCCAAAGGGGCAGCACATGGGGACCAGATGAAAGGCAGAAACAGATGTGTTATGGACTGGAAATGGCTAATCTGTGCCAGTTGGCTTCAAGGCCAGAGAATGGTCCCTTACCTGATTTATTTATTATTTCAGACCTAGACTAGCCAGCAAATTTGCTATGGAAATGAGCAGCATGAGGACATCAGGCACTTCTTATGCAAACACATTTAGTTCCTCTGGTGTAATATCTCCTTAATGAAGGTCTCGTGGAAGCACCTGGAGGTACAGATGTGTTGTTTAGCCTGCATAACAGGCTCATAAGAGTACTCAGGATGAAGTATGTTACACTAGAGGTTCTTCAAACAGCTAAGGTGACCAAAATCCTCAGAGCTGCCCATGTCTTCTGTACCTCTTGATTGTCATTTCAGTGGTGGTGTTACGAACTACCCATAATTGGCCAAATACCTCACAGACTTATTATGGGACCATTTCTACATGGACCTAGCCCCTATATGATCAGTGTACAGAATGGGGATGATCCACGTTTGGAGGATATTAACTAACACTAGTTTGGATTTTCACTCCTCTAGTTTACGAGTAGTTCTTTGGAAATCAGCTTGGGATTCCTAGGTCTGTTGAAAGAAAGGTATTTGAAGGAGGACTTAAAGAAGAGGGATAAAGAAGGGACTGGCTGCACAGCTAATTCCACATCATAGCCATGAGCATCTCATCTATCTCTCCGCCACTCCCATTACATCTGAATAGACCCGTTGTAATGAAGCACTGAGAGGTGAAAGAGGGGGTTAATGTACTAGTCTGTTACTGCTGGAGGTGTCATTTTCAGTTTGATGGAGGTCACACAGGAAAATAAGTGTGGTTGTCTCAGCTGATTCTTCAGCACATATCTGGTGACTAATTTTCTTGAAATCTGGTATTGCATTAGTTAAGAATTTGCATAAATGACTCTGAGAGAGGAGACTGTGTTTCTATCCTCTTGGTTTTATTTAACATTGTACCCTTAATACATGGGGTTTATTTTTCTGGTGTGATGCATTTTCCCTCTCTTGGATAAAGCAAAGTAATAGCTACCCAGAGGCCTGTAAAGTATACAAATGGGGCTGAGTTGGAAAGTTCAGCCTTACAGATATGTTGGACCATGCCAAAGAGTAAGGTGAACAGATTAAGCTATATAAATATTTAAAGAGCCGTAATTAGGACTAACATGGCCCCACTCCCGATGTTCTTTGTTATACATGCACATGGCAGAAAAGTAAATAAACGTGACCTTTTTGAATTTGATTTTCAAGAGTGTTTTTCACTTCCTAAGATGTTCCTGGTTGGAATTGACACCCTGGGAGGGGGTGGAAGATTTGTCATGGCTTTCTGTGAGTCCCGGAAAAAATCCCAGAGAGGTTGTAGAAGCAAATAAGGGGGAGAAGTTGCCTTTTGCCCAAGCGTTACCCTGTGCTGTGGGGGTCTGGGGCAAGGAGGCAGAGATTTGCCAACATGGTGGAAGCTCTTGTCCAAAGCCCAGCCAGACTTGAGGAGCCCTTGCTAAGGACACCAAGTGGCCCATTGTCCCAGACACACAAACACCCTCTTCCTGGCAGGATGACTTATCCTTGGCCTCAAGACCATGTATTTGCAACTCCAAGACTCAGTTACAGCTCTCCTTGAGGCATGCAATCAGCAAGCTATAAATGCTCTAATTGGTACAAAGCACAATATCCTTTTTGCTTAGCAACACACGTTTCCATGAACACCTCATGCCACAAGGCTCACTGTTGCTTCATCACTCATCAACCTAGCCCAGTGCAAGGTCTCCATCCTTGGAGGGAGGTAATGCATGGCACAGCCGTGCACCCTGCTGCCATGTCCTGCAGCAGCAGCCACCTTTCTGTACCCCTCTACTCTGCTCTCGTGAGACCTCACTTGCAGTACTGTGTACAGTTCTGGTGTCCTCAACATAAAAAGGACATGGAACTGTTGGAACAAGTCCAGAGGAGGGCCACAAGGATGATCAGGGGGCTGGAGCACCTCCCATATGAAGATAGGCTGAGAAAGTTGGGGCTGTTCAGCCTGGAGAAGAGAAGGCTGCGTGGAGACCTCATAGCAGCCTTCCAGTATCTGAAGGGGGCCTACAGGGATGCTGGGGAGGGACTCTTCATTAGGCATCGTAGTGATAGGACAAGGGGTAACGGGTTCAAACTTAAAGAGGGGAAGTTTAGATTGGATATAAGGAGGAAGCTCTTTCCTGTTAGGGTGGTGAGGCACTGGAATGGGCTGCCCAAGGAAGCTGTGAATGCTCCGTCCCTGGCAGTGTTCAAGGTCAGGTTGGATGAAGCCTTGGGTGAGATGGTTTAGTGTGAAGTGTCCCTGCCCATGGCAGGGGGGTTGGAACTAGATGATCTTAAGGTCCTTTCCAACCCTAACTATTCTATGATTCTATAAGAACCAGTGGGTCAGCCCAGGGGCTGGGCCGCTATGGCAGCCATCCTGGGGTTTATGCTCTTTGAAGTGCAGCAGTAGCTCACCACTCTAGTGCCACCACATCCAGGCAGAGGGCCAGTTGCTGAAAGGGAGTTGCCGCCTTCTTCAGAAGAGATCAGAGCTGTCTTCCTCGAAGAAGAGAGTGAACGAGTGTCAGAGGCTTTTTCCAGATGGCCCATGGTCAGACCCTGATGCTGGGTAGGAACAGATACATAAATGCCCCCTGCAGCATCCCCATGGAGGATGCTCCTGGTGGGGACCAGCCCCTGCAGGGCAGCTAGTGTGGGTCAGGGCTTAAGGCCACACCACATTTTTAGACCTTCAGCTTTTCCAAACATGGCTCTGTGCCTGGGCTCCTTCCCACCACATGGCTCAGGAGGAAGAACCAGAATCACTATCTCTACAGCACAACAGGCACATCTATTTGAAACCAATCATGGTATTGTTGGACAACATCAGATGGACTAAAGAAGAACTTTTGATGGCTATGAACCAGTTTTGGTGACATTTCCATTGAGAAAGGCTCACTGGTCACCTGAACAACAGAAGGGGGGAGGGAGGGAGGGAGGGAGGGAGGAAAGAAGGAAGGAAGGAAGGAAGGAAGGGAGGAAGGGAGGAAGGACATGTCCTAGAAAGCCTGAAGCTTGCATGCACACTATGCTGCGCAGGCCAGGAGCCTGCACCCAGACATAGCTCTCTGAAAGTGTCCATGGACCAAGAGAAGTCATACACATACACAGGAAAAGGGGAAAAAAAAAAAAAAAAGGAAAAATCCTGTTTGCTGCCCTGCTCTTCCCTGCAGCTAAATTAATTGGCTCTTACTCCTGCCGTCTGTATGCCGGCAGTACTCCCACAGCACTGACTTTAATAGGAGTGCAAATTGCAGGATCAGGCCCACGGTGTCTTGGAAAAGATGAATAATAATCACTATGTGGAGAAATACTGCAGTTTGCAACTCAAAAAACACTTTAAATCTGCTTAGCAATTTGTAACGCCCACAGAAGCACACTGTGTAAAGCTGCAGTTATGAGACAAATCACTTCTCCATTAAACACAGCTCCAGGATGTGCCTTAAGGCAGCATGCACGGGGAGCAGGGAGGGCTGGAGGGGAGGAGGACACTGCAAGCAGAGAGGTGTGAGAAGGCAAGAGGGTTGCTTTTTACAGCTGTGTTATCCCTTTACGATTATTTTCTGGGCTTGCAGCAATTAATCCCCATACGGCCTGACTCCAATGTCCATCCATTTGTGGACGGTTGTGCTGCCTCTCAGATCTAACCATCCCTCAGCTTGATGAAACCTTTTCTGGGTGGTCCATCAGTGTTCCCCCTGCCACCCAGTGTGCTGCTGGTGGTTATCCAACCTCACCTACAGCTGAAATATCCCTCTGCCATGGAGAAGTGCAACAGCAAGGCTATAAATGCACATTTTAAGAACCCTCCTCTTTCTTATTTAAGTCTTTGACATCCTGATGATCTTCTGGAAACATAAACCACCTCCAGATGCAAGATGCCCTTAGCTGACTTGGGTCTGTTTCACACTAGCAGGAGGCACTGAGCTGCTTGGCAGGAGTGCATCTGTACATCCCGCTGACCTCACCTGGACCATGTTGAGAGCAGGCAGCCCAGGCCAGCACTGGGAACCAGTGGGGAAAGGAGCACCGGGAGCCCACAGCAGTGAGCAAGGAGTGTTGTTGTTGGCATTAATCCTCCTCTGATGTCCAGCCTCCAAAGCAGGTAAAGGCAGTGTCTCATGGCAAAACAATCCTGATCCATGGCATTAAAGCCTGAACACATGCTTCCCACATGGCCAGCTAGCATCTCAGGGGTCCTCTCAGATTTGGGTGTGGTGTGCAACAGGAAGGGGAGTTCATCCCTTCTAGCCTACAGGGAGTGAACAAAGCTGTTAATTCTTGAGCCAGCAAGCCCTGCAGCCTAACACCCATCACTGCCATACTGGTGACGAGGGTGGATTTACCCTATCCCTGCCAGCTCTGACCCTCTTGTCGCCAGACTCCCCACATGCCATGTGCAACAAGTCTTCACCACTCTCTGGTTATAATTTGATGGGTACCAGATGATGACAAAAAGCACTGGGAGAAACACTGCCTGAACCACAGCCATCAGTGGCAGGAGGCCATTTACAACAAATTCTTCGCCACAGGGTTGGCCACGGTGACCTGGCTCTGAAGTGCCATCAGAGCAGAGTGGGCTACTGAGCACAGCTCTCTACTGAGAAAAGGAAAGATCTTGGACATGTTGGAAATAAAATTGAGGTTTGAAATGCAAGGAGAGGGAGGACAGCGAGCTAAGTTGAAGCATCTACATGGACCATACAATGATATTTAAGCCTTACAAGGCCCGTGAAGAGATCCAAGTGGACGGGGGAATTAGACAAAAGGGTCAGAGTCTCAGTGCAAGCTTTTATCTCATTCTGATGGAAGGTGTTTGGAGACCCTGAATGAGAGGAAAGGGTAGCAAGATAAACAGAGCAGGCAGCTGAATCCCTTAAGATTTTGAAACAATGATCAAAGGAAAATGTAAAAGAGGAACATGTTCTCAGAAAGCCAGAGGAAAAAGATTTATAGCGTAACAGTGGGGCTGAGGTACCAGAGGAGGTATTTCAGCTTCTCCAGGGAACCCAGCCTGTCCCACACCAGGAAAGCACACACTCAGGCTGCAGGTAGAGCACGGGCAGGGCTGAGCAGAAAGGCTAAGTTTTATCCTGCCTAGATTATGGTAAATGCCACAGATCCTAAGTGTTGGATCTGGGTTGGCACGAAATGATGTGTGAAAATAAGATATCATATGTAAAGGGAAAAATTTTCACAGCAAGGGTGGTCAAATGCTGGAACATGTCACTCACAGAAGCTGTGCTATCTCCATCCTTAGAGATTTTCAAAGCTCAATTGGGAAAGGCCTTGGATAAACCATTTTAATCTTGAAGTTAGACTTGCTTTGAATGGGGTTGGACCAAGTGATCTCTGACAGTTCCTTCCAACCTAAATTGCTCCATGATTCTGTAACTTTATGATCTGAAATGACCTCAGGGTAATATTTTAAAGCTTCAAGATGTTTGCCTGCTGTACTGGAAACCCAAGCACTGTGATGCTTGGACTTAGAGAGATGAAAAGGAGCTTACAAGAAAATGCCAGCTCCTAGCCATTCCTCAAATGAGTCCAACAACCAAAGTCAAACTTCCCCGTTTGCTCACAGGCTGGGGTAGGTTATATGTCTGTGCTCCTGTTCTGAACTTGAGGGATTTTACCAGTCAGCATTTCCACTGGGCAATGTAACTCAATTTACAAAGGAGCAAAAGAGCATCTCTGCTTCTTGCAAGCAGTCAGATACTTTTACTTTACATCCTATCTTAAGGCAGGTTTTAGTGCTTGGTTTGGGTACTGCTGTGCTGATGGGGGAGAAGCAGGAATATTTTGTACACTCAAAGTCTCTTTGCAGACTTTATCCTGCCAGCCTCAAGAGAGAGTATTTGGCCATAACATGTTTTGATCAGCCTGCTTGGAAGAGCAAGCCCAATGTCATGGACCCTGTAGCCCTGACTCAGAGCAGGAGCTAGAGAATTAAATATTAAAACACACCTGAAAAATAAACATGTGTGTGTGTGTGTGTAATGGCAGAGGCTAATCCTCAGTAACACCAATGGCAACATTTGATTTCAAATTGCTCGTGCCATATGCATCAAGGCATGCCCAGGATGCTTTACCTTGCAACTGTCAGTCACCCAGGACTGAATACCCCAAATAGATCACACTCAATTGATAGTTCTTCAGTAACACCTTGAGGCTTCACAACACGATGACCCCACAGAGACAGATGTTATGTGCATAAAATATATCCCCTTTCCTCCACCATCACAGTGAAATTTCCAGTCTATTTTCTCCCTTGACCCACATTTTTGTAGCAGGTGCTTTTAAAGGAAGGAAAGAAAATGGGAAGCAGCTGTTTGATGGCTACTGAATGGCCTGGGATGGCAGCAGCAGCCTGGGCTGAGAAGGATTAATAGGCAGTGTGCAACGTGAGGAGGTCAGAGGTGGCAAATAAATGCAGTTTATCAGAGAGTTACAGAAAGAAAGGAATGAATCACATTGCTCTCATCACCACAGATGAGGTATAAATAGAGTTAATCAGCACTGAATGAAGGCATATTAACTCAAGGAGAATTATTCATGCACTGCAGGTGTTTTCCCAATCCTTGTCCATGGAAGTAATGAGTGAGAGCAGTAATTGGTGTCCAGCCCATCTCTAGCTAACAGTCCCTTCTGGACTGAATTAATCTTCCAAATTGCTATGTTGCTTTACAACAAATATTTCAACATAATGATCTTTTACTTATTATTATTTTGGGTAGCTGGTGAGTTATCAAGATTGATAGCATCCTTTGCAAGAGAAATAAAGAATCCAACAGGAACTGATAATTCATTGAATTTTTGAACTACCTCCAAGTCACCTCTCTGGGACTTGAAAATTATGATGTATTATTTATCCAGCCCTGGCTGTGCCTCTCACAGTGTGATAGAAAGCTTCAGTAGAGTAATACAGCACAGGCCCTGTCTGCTTCCCCTGAACACTGGCTGGAGAGAGCTTGCTACTAATTTGCCTTTCAATAAGGGCTGTATTTTTGCTTCATAGCCACTTTTTAAAACAGCAGTTTCTATGTGCCAGGTTACCAGTGCAGCCTCAAGAGTTTCTTTCACTCTGGTCAGCTGAGCTTCTGCCTCCTTGCTGTGGCACAAGCTGTGTTTGGCAGCCCTCATAGGGAAGTGTACAGGTACTGCTGCCCTCCCTGCTCTCTGGGCTGACACCACATCTCCCACAAACTTCAGCAATACAAGGACTGATCCCCAAATAAGTGGATGTAGCTTCTCTGAGTCCAGATCTCCCCCTGCAAGGTGCTGAGCTCTGTAGCCCAGATTCAGAAAAGTGCTTAAGCAGAGGTTTAACACAAGCATGTGCTCACCTTCCTCATGAGCTTAGGGCTCAAAGGATCATCTCTGGGCAACTCCAAACTGCATTTAGTTCCCAGTGGAGCAAAAAGGTGAAGACTTCAGTGGGTGATGAGAAAGCAGCTTTCATCCATACCAGCAACACGGAGTTTTCTCACACTCACCTCCTTACCCTCCCTACATCATGTCAGGCAGGGGGAAAATGATGGCTTAAGAGCCACTAACGTGACCACCCCCAGCCCGTTAGCCTTGTGCTGGGAGCTGGGCTATGGCAGAGGGGCTTGGGGCTGTGACTCTAATGGCAAACTCCCGTTTCTCTGAAGACCTGACGTAGTGCAGCAGGAGAAAAGGCGGCGACCACAAGAGGTGTCTACCTTTGCCACTTGCATCACGTTTAGCCTCTGACAGCCCCCGCCAGCACCGCATCCCGCATCCCGCATCCCGCCCGAACTCCCGCCGGGCGGGGGGGACGGGGGCTCCGCGGGCCGCGGCGAAGCCGTCTCCCGCCTTTCCTTTACTCCTGGCTCCCTCTCGTGGGCCGCCCCAAAAAGCGCAGCCCCGGCTGCCCTCCCTGTCTCCCGACCGTCACTTAGCCCAGCTGCTCCGCGGGTCCTTAGGAAGGAAACTGCAGCTAGGGCTGCGGTACCCGGCCGGGGAAATCGTTTGGGTTGCGAGGTAAAATACAGTAATTTGAGTTTTCCAGGGGGTGTTCGGCTTCACAGCTATGCTCAAGGCCCCAGCTACTGGGACTTGATCGTTTCATGCTGCTGCTTTCGCGCCTTACCACCAGTTTAGGGGCAGATGTGTTTTCACCCAAAGTAAAAGGCCATCCACTCCTCTGCCCTCTCCTGCACTCCCCCAAGCTAAAGTTTGCAGTAGCTGTGTCCTTGCCAGTGTCGCAGCATTTCCTTCCCCTGCTGCTTCCCTCTGTCTGTGGGGTTGATCCTGCCTGTCTCTGTAGTATCCTCCATCTACTCCACAACCTGGCTTAAATCTTTATCTAAATCTTCAGCTTGCAGCACTTTTGAAGAGCTGTTGCCTTCTTCCTCATTCCCAACCTGCCTGCCAGATCCTCTGCCCCTTCTTGACCCACTTCACCCTGGCTCTCGCCCCTTTTTCACTAGCCGTGGCCCTGTGCCTGCTTGGCAGCCCTTTCAAATCTCTTGCTTCTCTCTCGGCACCTTCTACGCCGCTGTCTGCCAGGTCACTGTCAACATTGCCACCTGCCTGCGACCCCTTTCCTTTCATTCCTGTGACCCCAAGTCACCTGAAAATGTGCTTATCCTCCTTCACTCCTTCCTTTCATTCTTCCCCTTCTTACATTTCCATGTTTCAGTCCCAGCTGTATTCTGTATTCCAGCCATAACTCATTCTAAGATGCAAACAAAGAGTGACAAGCCATGTCACCAAAAGCTGCACCAGAGCTGCCATGAGGCTCAGGATGAACCTGCAGCTGTGGGGATGTGAATTAGTGTCTGCTGCTTTCCTGCATCAGCTCAGGTGGGTAACTGAACTTTCCTGTGCCTGCCTTTCCCTCCTTCATCTCATCTCTGTATTTCAAGCTTAAAGCTGCAAAATGCAGGACAATTTCTTTGTCAAGTTCAAAGAGGTCTTATTTTCTGCACAGATCTAAGGCCTGATAATAAGACAAATAATAACAACAGTGTATCGAGCTTGTAAAATAAACCTTTGGCAAATGGATATTTTGTAAGTGAAGTGATGCTTGCTAGACTTCAACACGTTAAAGATCCACAAGCCTGCGGCTGCCTTCAGGACAATTTGTTTCAATTCCACCTCATTTTCCACTTGTGAGATACTCCATGAGATTTAGTGACAGTATGCGAAAAAGGAGCTAGAAAGTGTTTTGGTGTAGAACAGCCTCTGAGCCATCCAATATGCTTGATGCACTTTATTCAGAAATGTAAATCACTGAGTGCAGAAAATGTATGAAGAATGATACCGTTTGGTGATGTTTCTGCCTTGCCCTTCTCACTAATTAAGTTTCTTTGGGATCTCTGATGTATTTAGCAGGGAAGAGCATGCCCAGCCATAGCTGGGTCTTCCATGCCCCAGGCTGATGATGGAGCTCCTTTGCCTCATGGTATAAAGGGTGTAAATGACATGGAAAACACAACTTCTTCCTCCTCCACAAGAATCAGTATTTACACATCACTTGCACAAAATTTAGCAAGGATTGTGTGTTAGGACTTGTGTCTCAAGTCTTTGGAAAACAAAACAAGGCTATTTCTGAATGGTGTCTTTCAGACCTGTAGGTTTCCCCATCAAGATGGATATTCACTATTAGAAAGCAAGGTAGTTCACAGCTGACAGAGGAAATAATTTTTGCTTTGATTGATCCAGTGTCTTTTCATTCAGGTTGCATAGATCAGATTGCACATGGGTTGTCCTGGGCTAGAAACACATTCCTGTCTGGTAGCCTGCAACCTACTTCCCAACAATTCTTTTATCCAAGGGATAAATGCAAGCCAGTGGTTTGGCCACTCAAACCATTTCAAGCTGGGAATGTGCTGCTAAATAAAGCCTCATGTTATCTGTGTCTGCCTCTCCCAACCTTCTTTGTCTTCAGCTGGAATTATTTATTGCCCAGGAGCAGCAGTGAGGGACTGGGAGCTGGTCTCCCTATTGGAGAAAGTCCACGGCCAGAGCTGGGCTCTGCTTTTTGATTCCTTTGCCATCAGATCCATTTTTATTTCAGAGGACCACATACTCTCTTGATGTATAATAGAAAAGAGTGAAGACATAGTACTTATCCCAGGATGAGCCTCTTTAAATTCTGATGTTTGATCAGCAGATAAAGTGGCAGAGCAGAAGTAGGGGAGACCACAGGACCATAAGAATCCTGAGGAAATTTTGCCATTTTTGTACTGTTTCCATCAGTGCAGGAAGTCTTTTGATCTTGCACATTGAAATCAAAGGTGAAGGCAAGCAAATGGACTTTATCCACTTCTCATTTGAGTGGTAAGAGTTTACCCATTCCTCACCAGGTGCCTAGAGCCCCAAACAGGGATGATTGCAGACTTCTATTCACCACTGTAACACTGATCCTGTTTCAAAGGCAGGTTATTGTTATTGTTTTGTGGGTTTTTTTCTGGGTTTTTTTTTTCAACTTACTGTTACACAAAATGGCCAAAGTCCTCTTCAGCCTGTGCCTGGGAGAGGCAACCAGCAGGTACTTAGGGGAGACACAACACATGCTTTCCTTGCTCCACAGTCACTGGTTACACCCAGACCTCTGCACTGGACCCCCCTTGGTGGTCCCTCTGAACCTGCTGGGTGTGCATTTCCACCCACCCTTGCTGCATCTTGGTGGGCTCCTAGGTGGGTCATACAGGATGAGGTGCTGTGCAAATACCGCCCCCCCCCCGGGATGGTCCCCTCCTCCTTCATGGTCTTCATGCCAAAGGATGGGACAGGGAACTTCAATATGGCCATAAAGCAGAGGGCAGCAACAAAGCCAGCCCCTTTGTTACCTGTGGTTAAACTCCTCTCCATTTGTCCTGCTTCACCACAAAACCTCTGTTGGAAAATTTTGGAGGGGTCGCTGTGGTTGGCAGGTGGATTTGGGGAGGGCTTTGTAGCAGCTGCTGAGTGGGGAAGCAGAAGCATAACCACAAATAGCAGAAGACCACAGATCAGACATCAATACTGCCTGCACAGGGACGAGAGACATAGAGCATGATTTCAAGGTGGAGCCCAGGGTCTAGCTGCAGGAAGGCTTCTTAACTGCGAGGCAAAATGACATGGCTTTGGTGTTATAGCAATATGATGCAACACATCTCTTTTTTATACTTCTTTTTTATACTTTTATACATCTTCTTTTTTATACTTATTTTTTATTAATAATTTACAAGGAGAAGGTGGGGAAAGTGAATAATTTCAGCCTACATCTTTGATGGCAAGCTGCAAAGCTGGACTGTTGAATCTATAAATTCAGGGCTCCTTAGAAGAACCAGTGGCTGCAAGCTGGGTGCCCTAACTGTCCCCACACCCAGGCTTGTGCTCACACGCTGGCTTGCATGAAACCAGGAGTGGCATTGCAGCTTCATCTGCAGCAATCCTGAGTGCTAGAAACTCTGACTAACTCCCCAGGGACTCATGGGCTGCTGACTTAGGAGCTTAACTTGCAGTTAAGTCAGGCTGGAGAAGTCCAGTCACAGGCAGCAATGTGGCATCTTATTGCTCAATTCATTCATCTTACTCGTTAACTGTTACAGAGGAAGAAATATCCTGGAAATACGTAACATCTGACAGGCAGAAAGTGGCCAGAAGCCTTGCTAGTGTGATTCCTGCTCCCACTGGGGTTACAGCACAGGGCTGTGGTTATGATACCCATCACGGTTAGATGGCACGGATATGGTTTCCTGCTGCAGTGAGCAGGGTCTGCAGCAGACAAGGGGAATCCTGTCCCACCCTGGCTTGTGCTCAGCAAGGCACTGTAAAGACCACTGAATTTGGATTTAAGAGTGGGCAAAATGGTCCTTTGGAAAGAGGATTCTGGCTGGAAATGATGGATAAATACTATCACAGGCTTCTGCCTCCTCTCAGGGCTGCTGCTGGGGTGATTTATGAGCCGGTTTATGGACACAGACATGCAGTAGCGATTGCCTATTCCTCTGCAGTGCAGCACAGGCTGCAGCTGGCAGTAGCTGAAGGGCAGAAAGCACTGCTGTGCAGTCTCCGTGGATGGGTTGGTCAGGATAACACCCAGCCCACCAGCCACAACAGTCATATCCTGGCCTCTCATGGGCAGTCAGGTCTTGAAAAATCCTAATCACAAGGCAGCTGCAATATTCAAGAGGTCAGAGCTGCAAGGGTGCTCTTTCATAAATCAATTGCATCTACTGGTTGCATCATCCCAATCAGAGTTCCTGGAGAAAAAAGGCTTTTTGTCTGGAATTAACATTTGGGGTTTTGCTTTATGGTTCCAAATCAATACATTTAAATGCTTTGCAAAAGAGCAGTGGAAAAGAAAAAGCTCTGCAAACTGGCCACGCATATTAAAAGCTCCATCCTTCAACAGACTAAGGCCAAGTAATAATCCACTCAGCTCTTGCTTATTCTGAGCTCATTTTTAAAATAAAATATGGAAAGCCATCAGAACACTTGGAGTTCATTAGACAGCCCAGTATCTTTGACTGAACAGGTCGTAACTTGCAGCTTGCCTGAGGAACTGTGTGTGGCTAATCTGAATGTCCCCATTCTGCTACTGCACAGGGCTGTGTGGGGACTTCAGCCCCCTTAGGCCAAGGATAGTTTATAAGTCTGCTCAACCACATTTCATTCTTGGCTTGCTTTGCCATAATAAATGCAATAATCACAATCAGCATTATCACCCTAGCTATTTATTGTTGCTACTTGACTTATAATGGTAATTTGCATTATCGTGTGAGAGCCCCTCTATTCTAGGCAACCACATTGGATTGGGAAGATATATTGGCAGTCAAGCTGCCCATTTGAATTTATTCCCTCATCTTCGCAACGGCAGCGCTGGTCCAGCCAGCACACAGAATGAAGGGCTGCCAACTGAGGATGCCAGCAATTTGCTCAACTGTTCATCTCCTCACTTGACTTATCCCAGTAAATGGCTTTCCACCAGGAAGCCAAGGAACAGGTAGGCTCCTACCCAAGCCTGCTGCAGTTGCAATAATGTAAATGGAGAGACACAGCAAAATCTATATAGAAACTAGGGAGCTGGCTGGGATAGGTACAGTCCCCATGAAGGAAACAGGTGGAGCAACAGAGATGTCTTCCCCTGGTTGTGTGCCAGGACTGCACAGAGGGAGGGGAGAGATGCCCGTGTTGGGGTCAGAGGGGTTTGGCCCTGGGGGCACAAGGGGAGCAGGCTAAGGTAAGGTACTGCCAGCTGCCTCTTTTGTCTCATGGGTATCAAAGGGCAGCTCATGACAGGACTGCAAGGAACATCTGTCTGTGACTTTATCACTGGTTTCCATGGAAAATGTTGTGTCACAGGGGAGTATGAATTCAAGGCAGGAACAAGCTGAAGAATCAGAGAAGCGGGGTAACAGAGCTGCTGCTGCTGAGCCAGGACAGCTGGGAAAAGGCAAGGCAGGGACAGTAATGTTATCTTACCAGTGGGCTTTCTTGGTGGTCACCTTGCACTTACAGGCTGCACAGCTGCCGTGGGGTTTCCAGCAGCCTACAGTGGCAATGCCACAGGCTGCTTCTATAAATCATCACCCCTCCAAAGGCCACTCCATCAAACCAGCCTCCCTAGGCTCCCACTACTCCCCCTCAGCCAGACGCCCGCACCCCGAGTCTGCAGACCCCACAGACGCACCCCACACCCCCCCCCACACACACCCCCACACCCGAGCCCCGGCGCGTCTCGGATCCTGTGTCACTAGAGGGCTCTCGAGTTATTTTTTCCACCGAACCTCCAGTATTAATATTCACATCAGGCGCTGCGCTCCTGGGGTGGGTTGGCAATATCCTCTTACGGGAGCAGAGAGTTTTTTCCATCTGGTTTTCAGGGAGCAGAGCGATCCCAAAGGCAGCGCCTGCTTTTGGAGGGGATGCCACAGGGGCTGGCGGGAGCATCAGAAATGATGCATGCATGGAGTACACTGCTCAGGCTACTGCTGCGACCACCGTATATGGGACCCCTCCCTGCTGCATCACAAAGCAGTGCGGGAGAAAGAGAGGGGTCCTGGCCCCGCAGGGCTTTCAGTAAAGTGCCAATTGCAGCAAACTCCCAGCCTCCTAGGGCTTCAGGTAAAACACATCCGAAGCTTGACGCCTGGTGAAGTATGAACTAGCAGTATGGGCTTTTGTTTACTGCCTCTGATGCAGATGAGGAAATATACTTCTATAGGGACTTGGGAAAGATTCTTTAGAAAGAGAAGATGTGAGCAATTAACTGCCTGGATTGAGAGGTTGCACTGCAAGCCTCATCTGGAGGGTTTTTTTTCCTCCTATTTTGACCTGATATTAAGGCTCCTAGTGCCCTGCCTGGCTCTGGTGTCCCCAGTAGAGCAGGGGTCCACTCACTGCCCATGCACTGTCCTGAGCCACAGCAGCACTGCTGCTCTTGGTGAAGACACCATGGGCCAGACTCCTTGGCTCAAACCTGCGCTTGGTGCTTCCCCAGCTGCAGGATGCCCCATGGCAGGTCCTCCCCACCATGTCCTGCCCACAGGCACATGCACACACATGCATATCAGCACAGAAGGTACCATCGGCATAAGCTCCAGGAGAAGCCAGTGGCTGGCACAGGGTATGGCTGTGAGGGATGGGCACTTAGGGTCACAGGTCCTGGGTTCCCCCAGCTGGCTGTGGCCAGCCCTGGCCCAGGAGGTAAGCAAGCTGTGGCAGATTCCCAGATGTCTCTTCTACTGATGCTGGAGGGGAAGCCTACACCCTCCCATGGGATGCCAGAGCTGGCACATTGCAAGTCACAGGAGGGTTGGATCTCACATGGACCCTCAAAGCCTTCGCCAGCAGCAAAGTGCATGTCTCTCTCGAGTGCATTTCCCTCTCACGGACCACGTCTCATTAGCAGTAATGCTTTCTAAGCTGTAACTGGTATTCAAATCAAAGAGAAGTAGAGTATTTTCCCTTATTTATTGCCACTTTATTTGCAGTGGAGTAGCAGCTAGAGGCTCTGATTGGGACCCCCTTGTGGAAGACATAATGAAAAGATAGTCCCTGCCCCAAAGAGCTTCCGGTTTAATTACAGAACAAGCGACAACAGATGGATGCCCCATACAGACAGGGAGGAGCACAAGGTAACAGGGAGACAATTATGATTAGCTTAATAAGCCATGGTCACAGTACAACAGCTGCCTGCCATTGTCAGTAATTGTCACTCCAATTGCTATGAAAGAATTATTTCAGTTTAATTGTAGAATGTTCTCCATCACCCAGGAGGAGAAAACACAGATATTTTCCTGTGCTTGCATCTCATTTCTCTATGAAAACGTCCTACCAAGCCTAGGGATGCAGGATGCATTGCTTCTGGCAACGGTGCTTCTGAAGGATCTCCCCGCCCCTGCTCATTTTCCACCTGAGACATGACAGTGGTTTCTGCCCCCTCTGCTTCTGTCCCAGTGTGGTCTCACCATGAAATGGAGGGAGAAGCAACAAATAACCATGCTGGCAGGAGTGCAGGGACAGAGCCCCGTACATCCAGCCTCACACAGGAAGTGAGCAGGAAGGGGTCTTGCTGCTGGAGCTCTGGTAGTATCCAACCACAACCTGAGCCCATCTTTCTCTTTTCTCTGTTTCCCATCACCATGACTCAGCTACACGGTATGTGCTCACTTGCAGCATCTCTCATGTGCTCTAACACTGGGACTGTTGCAATCTAAGACCAAGTTGCCAGCTTTTTTGTGGCTAAAGTAATCATCACATTTTCAAGTGGTGCTTAATTCAAAACTGTTCCCATCTGTAGCTTTCTTGACTATTTTCTATGCATTTCTATATTTTTTCTACACATTTTTGTGTCTGCTTCCAGACTTTGCTCAGATTAATGTTTCAGATGTCTTCGAGCATCAGTTGAGACTGGCTCACTGTGTCACACACATATGCATGCACACTTGGAGGAAACTGGATTCCTCCATGCCCATAGACAGGAGAAACTCAAGCACATCTGGCCATCCAAATTGGATTTCTGCTCTGACTGAGCCCCAGAGGAGCCTGTTTCACTCCAGCAAACAGAGAGAATCTCAAGAGACTGAGGCTGCAGCTTGGGCTCAAGCCCAGGCTCCACCAGGCACAGCTGCCCTGCACTCCTCCATTTCTACAACCACTGCGTGTCGTCCCTTCCCATGCACAGGCATGAGCCCTTGCAGGGTGAGTTGGCCATGCAGTGACTCGGACCACCTCTCCACAGATGCCCATCTTACCTCAGACTGGAAAAAGAAGCTGACTGCCTGCTGAGTTATACCCTGGCTCTCAAGGATCTCCACTGGTGTGGAGCCATGAGCTCATTTGGCTGTACCAGTTGTTGACAGCATCTCCCTGAGGAAGGAGCAGAGCTCTGAGCTCTGCCCTTGCTGGCTGCAGCAGTCACTGTGTTACACGGAGCTTAGCCCACCCTTTCTCACTTCCAGGGGCTCATACTGGATTTGATTTCCTTTGCTGCTCTCCTCAAGCTGAAGTAAAAGACACCTGTGTAGAAGTCATGGGGTAGGGAAGGAGGATGAACTAGTCTGCACCCATGAGGACATGGCCTCAAGCTCTCCAGGGCTCAGGTTGCTACCTGCAACACCAAACCTGCTGTTGCAGCGCAGCATGTGACAGCCAGCAGTGAGTGCAGTGGCTGGGCTGGCTTCTCCTGCTCATGCTCACAGAGGCTTCTCTGGAGAGGGACCAGAAGTTTCCTTCAGCCACTGCAGTCCTGGGGAAGCAGGAGAGGCACCAGCGGTTGGGCTAGTCTGGCTCAGCTGGGTGGGCAGTGGGCTGCAGCCCACCTCTGCTTACCAGCACAGGGTGCCAGCATCCTGGAGAGAAGGGAATTGCTGGTTTACTGGTTATGATGGAGCCTGGCCAGCTTTGAGTGAACTAAATGGGAGCGCTCACACCAAAGCGAAGGATAAGCCCATGTGTGCTGCATGCCTGCCAAGTGCCACGAGTGGCTGCTGGGCAGGCCTGGCTGTGGCGTGTGTGTAAAAGCCATTTCAGGGAACTTCATTTGCTTTGTAGTGTCCTAAAAGAAAGAATTAAGTTGCTGTTGCCTCGTAGCTCAGATCACTCTGTGTCCTTGGATACTGACATCAGGTCAAGCATGAATTAATTGTACTTGCTGCTTTTCTAGATATATTGCTTTTGTTGGGAGAGTAAACTGCCAGGTTTATTAGCAAGCTGAAGAAAATCTCTGGGTTTTGGTTTGTTTGTTTCCTGAGCATTAATAAGTCCTTATTTATTCCACTATCATAAAAAAAAACAAACCCCAAACAATCAAAGATTTTATGGCAGCTGCTGCTGAATCATGCAAAGTGGAAAACTTTCTTCAGTAAAAATTAGCCCATCATGTTTGTTTGCTGGGTTATCTGGGGTTGCATTTCTTTCCTTTCCCTACCCGGTAACTACTGACATGACAGGTACAAGCAAGACAGAAGATAAAGGGCAAATATAATCTTAAATAAAACCTTCTGCATTGAGAAATGGCAACTATATTGCAATCAATCTGCTGCTACTGTTTTCCTTCTGCTCAAGTGGATATAAGTCAGAGTAAAGGAGGATGCCACAGGATGTAGCAATGTGCTTGCCCCAGCCTAGGCTGCCAAACGAGGTATCTTGAGGCCTTAAAGACCATGACAGTTGGAAACGATTTGCCGGCACATATTTTGCACCATATGTCCTAGCAGTTGCAGTACCTTTAAAGTGTGTTTAAGCAATGACATGCTGCCAGGACAAAGGCTGGTGTTCGTCAGCCTTTCAGCAACTCTGCTGACGGGACTGATTACAGAAGCTGCAGAAATCTGTTGGGTTTTCTCTACCTTGGGAACGCAGAGCTGGTTGAATTTGCCAGCCAGCACAGCAAAAAGGTGTAGGACATAGAGGCAATTAAAGGCGAGTCAGCATAGAGTTTGCAGAGTACAAAAATACTTGAACTGATCCTGCGAGAGTGAGACCATATTCCCAAAAGAAAAATGCAGTAAAATGGAGCGGGAAGCCCAACATAAACATGTATTAGGAAGAAAATATTTCTGAAGGATGCAATAATCTATTTGAAACAGGTCTTGGTAAACCAGCGCTTCAGTGCCTTATTTACAATGATGAGACAGATGATGTGAAATGATGAGAAGTCTTGCATAACTAATTTGCTGCAATGTTTCAAAGCTGTTAGTGGGATGATAGTGAGAGAAAATAGCGAGGTTATTTTGTGCCAAGATTTTTGAAAAGCACTTCATAAAGAGAAAAGTTAAAGATTAATTAACAATTGGCTGTGGTATGCTAGTGCAGTAAAGCATCTAGTTAGATAGACAACTGGCTTAAAAACAGCTTATGAGAGTAGGCTAAGACATGAGCAAACCAGCAAGCATTTGAAGACTTTAATTATCTCTGATGTCTTGTATTTTTAAATGACTAGGTTGGGATATGAATTATTAGTTACCAATATTTGCAGGTTAAGGCAACAGTGAGATTTAATAAGCAGGAAGGGAGCTGGGCTGTGTGCAATACAGTTCTGCTCTGAAAGGTGACTGTGAAAATTACATGCTGGAATTTTTTTTACAGTTATATTTCATGTAGAAGCAAATGACAGTTTCATAACCACCTGCACTGCAAACTGAACTGGAGATTCTTGAATGTCAGTGGGAATGTTTATAGAGTTGGGTGCTCCTCAAAGTGAATCAGGGCATCAGTCTCTGACCCGAAGCCAGTAAAGGAGAGATGGGCTTTAATGTTGGTGACTAATGTGAAACAATAAATCAGGGAGAAGGGCCAAGCTGCAAATAGCACTGTCATGCAAGACACTGCGAAGTATTTGAGAGTCCTATTCAGTTTTGCTGCAATAAAACCGGGAGAAATAACACCGTTGTTGATGGTATTGAATGCAGAATCTGCACCATATTCCCTGTGCATTTTGCTGTGAATACAGCACAAAACAAAAGCAGCAGTTCCGTAAAAGCTGCTTTCGGACTAGATTAAATCTCAGGAGCTATGGTAGGTTTCTATTCTGCTCTTCCATTTAAGGGATCTTTAAGATGCAGTAAACACATGTTTCATATAGGGGAGCCTGCTCAGGAATTCGGATATTCTGGATAGCATGGGTTTGCTGGGTAGTGTTTGAGGCTAAGTGACAAGGGCTGAAAGATGGAGAAGAAACTCCCAGGCCATCCAGAAACAGGCACAGGAATATATATTAAAAACACAGCCTCAACAGCCATGGGGAGAACGCTGGGCTTGTGTGTCCCTGCGTCTGTCCAGCCTGAGCCCAGAGAGCTGCTCATTCGAATCAAGGCACTGGCTGAAAGGCCTCCAGGGCTGTCAGTACTAAAACCATCTCAGGCTGTCTTGAGTCCTGTGTTCAGTAAAGCCTAAGCAGCTCCCTGGCACAGGGGGTCTGTCTCTCCCCAGTGTCACAGTGATATTTTACAGGCCTTGAAGAGCAGTTTCTGACATTCTCACTCTCTTGTTTTCCTCCTTTCTCCAAACTCAGCATGCAATTTAGGTCATGGTCAACCCTTCCATTATTGTTTCAAACCTCCAAGCCAATAAAAATAGCTTTTAAAGGCTTTCATCTTATCTCCACCACCCGTTTTTTAGTAATTCAGCAAGCACATTCTGTGCCCTGCTTCCTTGTTGGTCCTGAGCTTCCCAAGCATCTCTTCCATCTTTTATTCCAAATTTCTGCTGCAAACAGCTCTGCTGCCTGGAAAACATCCACTTACTCTTCACCTTTGCTCACCTCTCTGTTAAGGACCTCATTAAAGTGATCCTCTGCCTTTCTGCAATTGAATTCTTTAGACTAAAGCTCCCATTTTTGTTCTTCATAGGACTCACTCCCACTTGCTATCTTTCCTTCACTGCCACTTTTGAAAAAAGTTCACATGCATTTCTACTTTGCTCTCTCATGTCCAGCAAGAAATATCTTTTGCTTCATCCTATCAGCTTTGTACCCACTTTCAGCAGCATCACATTCCTCTGCAAGAGATTGTGCTGGATTTTGAATGCAAACGATCCATTATGCTGCACATAAATCCTCAGCTACTTCTGTATCACCTTCCCCATGTTGTGTATGTCTTGCAGATACCAACATCTGTTGTAAGTCATCCAACACTCAGTCAAACCCTAAAACTCTTCTTAGCATTTCTGTGACATCTCTACCAAGATTTGGGTTCCTCAATGCCTCCAAGGTGTATCTATGGCTGTTCTTCATCTGCTTCTTCATCATGCAGGTATTTCTGATGCTGGCAGTCTTACAAGTCACAGTCAGAGCACCTGAGATGCCTGATGTTATGATTGTTTCTGATTTCCTTAGCAACCTCTCTTCTGGTTACATGTCTGGTGTTCCCCCGCATCAGTAACTAGAGAACCTGATACCTACAAAATTTGGCAAAAGCACAGAAATAGCAAAGACATTGCCTTCCTGCAAGTTCTGCGCAAATGAGTGTTTTAATAGAGGAGAGAGATGAGGCATTTGTGCCCTCCCACAGAGAAAGGCAAGACTGCCTCCAGCCTCACCTACCAGGTCTGGCAACAAACACAGCCAGGATGCTCACGGCACTCTGTTGAAAGCTCGTAAGAGGTAGGTGGGAAACAACAGAGGAATGGGAAATACTGTGATTAGCCATGCTTTGGCATACTGCAGGGCTTGGAGGAGAGAGGCAGGGGAAGCATGGATGGGAAAGGCAGGTATGGGACTGGAGTGCTGGATGCAGAGCAGATCTGAGGATGCTGCTGTGGAAATGATGTAGAGGACAAGTGGAGGAATGAGTGTTAGTGCAAAGGGCACAGATCCACCAGGAAAAGGTTCCTTAGTACTGCTGCTGATGAACCTGAGCATGTTAATAATGATTGGCATGATTAAGAGTTCTCCAGATTAACAGATCTCCAGTTCTGCACAGCCATATCTTTAAGTGTGGCACAGTTAGCTGATCTCATTCCTTTGTAACTATCAATAGCCCAAGGACTCTTTTACCATTCTGTTTTAGCACTGTAGATCTCTTACCCATTTCTGATGACAAAGTTGAGAAAACTAGCATGATTGGAATACTTCTTTATGGACTGTTCCTGTTATTTCATCATTCACTTCTGCAGTGACTACTGACAAAGCAGACACCATGGTCTCTTTTTTATCCTGAAACAGCAAATTTATTCACCAAGGGCTTCCAAACCAGTGACTGCTAATAACCCAGGCTCATCATAATACATGCTCACACTGCATGTCTAGCTGGCTTGCTTCTGCTACAAAACACTGGGTTTGCTCATTTTTAAAAGACAGTCTTCCAGCTCTCTCAACATTCCCATAGCTGTGATACGCCTCTGGTTGCAATGCTCTATTTTGGGGGTGGCCTGAACTGCATAAGATCAAAACATTCCACATTCAAGTTTCTAGATCTTTTCTATCATAAGTCATTTGCACATATTATAATTGGTGTTTCCCAAGGTCTGTTTGAGTTTCTTACAAATCAGGGCTCTTATAGGAGAGATGTTAAGCATATGCCCAGCCTGCAGTCTGAAGGACCAAGCTTCTTAACCTGGCCACTTTTCTTTAGCACGATGGGGAAAGGAGTCCGCAAGCAAAGTTACTGGAGGCTTGGTTGTATGCTCATGGGAATAAAAAAGCCCTTCTGCATGGTCATACACTAACTAGAAAGAGCCATTAAAACACCATTAGAGCTTCTACTTTGTGATGAATGAGGCTCACAGCTCTGCCTCAAGGTAGTGAAAACGAAGCATACCTTCACTGGAGCCTCAGGAATTATTCTCAAGGGTAAATGCAGTAGGTAGGAGGAGGTGCAGGCAGAACAGGACAAACTGTTAACTTGCAAGACATCTGGGTTTAACCTGTGCTGCAGACTGAGGACTACATGCCAAATGCATTGAAATCATTGAATCATAGAGTCATAGAACGATCTCGATTGGAAAAGACTTTTAAGATCATTGAGTCCAGTTGTAAAGCTAACACTGACAAGTTCACTGCCAGAATGACAGCCTGTCCCACACAGACAGGATAGCTACTCACAGCAACACCAGTAAAGCTTGAGGGGAGAGGGCCAGTCTGATCAGGCTGCATCTTGGCAGGTCAAGGGCTGCATCTTGACAAGCCAGGGGTTGCTACAAGGCACCTTAGATACATGAGTCTGCCTGCATGATGTCAGGGTCAAAATCCTGGGGTAGGTGTCCACCCAGGGCTCAGTATGGCTCAGACCTTGGGTTGTAGCCTCATGTTGTTGTGTGTGCCACCAGCCAATGCCATCCTCATATTTCTCTAGAGGTCCAGCAGGACCCTACAATAGGAACTGCACATCACCTTGCTCAGTGGTGTCTGCTTCTTACGGAGGCTTTCTCAGTAGTAACACATCAGATAGTTCTGGGGCAAGATAGATGGGTGGACAGGTCTAGTTAAGGACCTGATAAGATCTGTTGGTTAGCTTAGTACACTCTTAGTTATGTTCAGAGGAGAGACCCTATCAGTCCTGCTGAACAGTGTCTAAGTAGGCTCTCTAACTGTGAGGCTTGGCTCCAAGAGTGATATCCTCCTGCACAAAGCCTGTTTCCCCCAGAAAATATGACAGTTACATGAGCCATCAGTGTGTCCTTGTGTCAAAGAAGGACAAAAGTATCCTGGACTGCATTAGGAAGAATAATGCCAGCAGGCTGAGGGAGGTGATCCTTCCCCTCTAGTCAGCACTGGTAAGGCCACAGCTGGAGCACTGCATCCAGTTTTGGGCTCCCCAGTACAAGGCAGACATGGAAACAGAGGAGAGAGTCCAGTGAAGGGCCATTAAGATGATTAAGGGACTAGAGCATCTCTCTTATGAGGAAAAGCTGAGAGATCTGGGACTGTTCAGCCTGGAGAAGAGAAGGCTCAGAGGGGATCTTATCAATGTGTATAAATACCTGAAGGGAGGGTGTAAAGAGAATGGAGCTAGGCTCTTTTCAGTGGTGCCCAATGACAAGAAAAGAAGCACAAATGGAAACATGGGAGCTTCCATCTGAACATCAAGAAACACTTTTTGTCTGTGAGGATGACTGAACTCTGGCACAGGGAGAACGCTGCCCAGGGAGATGCGGAGTCTACATCCCTGGAGGTACTGCCCATGGTCCTGAGCAAGCGACTCTAGGTGGCCTTGCTTAAGCAGGGGGGATAGACCAGATGACCTCCAGAGTTCCCTTCTAACCCCAACCATTCTGTGACCTGTGATTCTGTAATACAAGCAGTGAGGACCTTGCCTACCATGTGGATGCCCAGCACTTTTAAAAAGGTGACCTCAACTCTGATATGACAATAAGTGATTACCTTTGGAAGCTGCTCCTGAGATTCTGCTTCAGCTGAAGCCTGCTGTGTGTACTTTGCATTTACTCTCAGAAACTACGCCCAGGTGGATGGTTCAGAGTACAAATGTATTTAAATTAGGTATGTGTATTTGCATCTTAATCATGTTATCATGATCAAGTAGTACCTTGGTGTTACCTGAGGCAACCATAGGCTACACACCTAAATGAAACCTGAAATAGTCAAATCACTTATGCTTTACATATATTATATCAGTGCAGATTTTCACATCTGCAGGGCAAATCATAGATTGGCAAGCAGCATTTTAATGATTGAAAGAGACGGCCTTGCCCAGGAGAGGCACTGATTAATTGCAGTAATGATGGATGCTTTGAAATAATGTATCCTGTTCCTGGACCATCACAAAATTAAATTTAGGCCTTATCCTAGACCCAGCATCTTTGATATCAAAACCTCAGGGTCAGCTGGACAACAGTGGATTTCAATGAAGCTGGATTCTATTAGCTGAAGATCAGCCCTGAGGAGTTTAATTACTGACATAAGAGTCTCTTCAATTTGCTATTGACTCCAATGAAGTCATAACAATTTACCCCATTCCTGCTTAACGTCAGGAACAGAAGCAGTATCCATTTAGGCTAGGCTAGGCTAGGCTAGGCTATTTCCATTGGGAGGGACCTACAAGGATCAACTAGTCCAACTGCCTGATCAGATGAGGGCTGAACAAGTTCAAGCATGTTGTTAAGGTATTATCCAAATGCCTCTTAAACACTGACAGGCTTGACCATCTCTCCAGGAAGCCTGTTCCAGTGTTTGACCACCCTCTTGGTAAAGACATGCTTCCTGATGTCCAGTCTGAACCTCCCCTCATGCAGCTTCAAACAATTCCCACATGTCCTGTCCCTGCATAACAAGGAGAAGAGATGAGCACCTCCCCAATTCCCCTCCTCAGGAAGCTGTGGAGAGCAATGAGGTCACCCCTCAGCCTCCTTTTCTCAAAACTAGACAAGGTCAGAGTCCTTAACTGCTCCTCCTAGGACATTCCTTCCAGCCCATTTACCTGCTTTGTTGCCCTCCTCTAGTCTTCCTCAAGGACCTTAATATCCTTCTTAAACTGTGGGGTCCAGGAATGCACACAGTAGTTGAGGTGATGCTCTCAGAAAGAGCAATCACTTCATGCTCTTCTGGGTTGTCCAGGCTAAGCATTCAGCCTGTGGAATGGCCACTGCAGAGTCTTCATTTTTGCACTCAGAAAAGTCATCAAGCTAACGGACTCAGAACTGATAAACATAGCAGCTGCCTCCTTTTACACTAAACATCTGCCTTTATATCTCATGATGGAGAAGCAGGTCTCTGAACCCAAGGCTATTGGGGAATCCCTCCTTACCACTGCTCCCATGGTGCTTGGTGGTTGGAGGACCTCCTCGCCTGGGACTACAGGCTCTTGTCAGCATGTGATAATCACTGCCTGGTCTTTTGTCACTGAAAACAGGGCTTTGATAGGATATGTGTGATGCCATAAAATGCATGTTTGACACTCTCACACACATTAGCAGGCGCATTCTCTACCCCCATGTTAGTAGGAAGTGCACCCACACCCATAACACTGTGTTTGCTCTCATCTGAGCATTTGAAATCCCAACTGAGGCAGCTCATCACAGATTCAATTTTCATAACTTAAAGTTGCTCTAAAATGCATGGATCATTCAGGCATTATATGGAGAGAACAGTACAGAGCTAAAAAGAAAACAAGAAAAAAGAGTGGGGACTGTAGATAACTTTTTATTGCCTGGAGTGGTTGAGGGCTGGTAATTATAGAGCTAGAGACCTGTGCAGGACCACCAGTTGTCCTTTCCTTCTTCGCTGAAGCTGAAGAGTGAAGCTTGCTGCCACTTCTTCTAAGGGGGCTGAACACCCTCTCAGGAGCATCATCAGCCACCATCCAGCCCCCAGCCCTAAATTATCAGGTGCATGTCCAGCTCTTCAGTTTCCTCCCTGGCTTTTTGTCTGTGCTTCCTGTTGATTTCAGAAGACAGCATGATCTCCACAGACTCCTGAAAAGTACAGCTGAACGCCACAACCCACTCCTGCAGTATCTGCTACCTGAGGACGAGTAGCTCATCATCACTAGTCCTGAAGAGAAGGGGGTTGACATGGAGAGTGACAGGGAGCCAGCCTTTATCAGGGAGGTGGGAAGAAGGGATCAAATATTTCCTGTGGGTGCGGGACTGGCAGTGGCTGGGAGAAGGAGATTCAGGCAGGGGCAGCAGTCACACTTGCCTGCAGTGCTGTGAACCTCAGGTCTCTTCCAAATTGCTGTCAATGTTGTTACAAATCTTGGTAACTGCTGGCATAACGTGAGACTGACGGCTTCTGTGCAGCTCTGCTGAGAAGGGGTAAGGCACAAGACAAAGGCAGCATTTGTGTAAATCCAGACTGAGTGCCTCTTGGTGTGTAATGGTGCAGCCAAGAGCAGCCTGCAGCTTGGGTGAAATCTTTGTTCAGAGCAAATGAGTAAGAGCAAAATGCCTCTTTGCACATTGTCGGGAAAATCACTTTGGCTTTGGAAGAGATTTTATTGAACAGAAAAGTGAGAATTCTCAGGAGCAGCCTTTCAGGATATTTGATGCTGAAGTTATTTTTTCACTGTCCCAGGATGCTGTGAATAAATTGAAGCCATTTTGGTCCCACCTCTGCTCAGAAGTGCTCAGAAATTTATAATAAAGAACCATCAGCTGAGAATGGTTTGCCAGGTCATCATAACTGAAGAAGAAAAAGCATTTTTTACACAGCATCTCCTGATTCTTTTAGGGCAGTGTACAATTGTATTTTTACTGAATGCTATTTCTGTACTGTATCTCAAAATCAGATTGGAGTATTTTCTGATTTTAACTTCTCATTACCACAAAACTATTATCTATGGATTGTCCATTGTGGGGAGGGAACCACAGGGAAGGGAATACAATAGAACTTGTTTTTTATTTTGATTATACAGCTTCTGAAACTCAAAGAGCACTTTGTCATAGAATAATGAAGTGTGTATTAGAGTTGCATTACTTAAAATTCAAAAATATTTAATTCAAAGCAGATTAGTTCTCTTCCTTTTAGGTAGACTTAGTTGTGCTTATCTCCGTGGGAACACTCCTATTAAAGTCAGTGACAGATTTTTAAAGGTTCAAGAGAGGGGACTGGAAAAGTTTTATTTTTCATCTCCAGTCATTTCTCTCAAGACATAAAAAAAAGTATTAATTTAAAATGCAGTATGAATAACACTGCCACCCTCAGCAACCCAAGAGAACTAATCCTACAGATTAGCTAAGAAAACGGAACACATTTTCTATCTATTTTTTGCACATATTATCTAAAACTTGTCTTATTCTCAACAATGAACAGTACGACTGTCAGCTTGTCTGAACCAGAGTGCCAGAGTATCTAGCAAAAAATAAAAAAGACCACAAACCAGAATTGAATAATCTTGGTCTAGCATCAATTTAGGCACAAAAAAACTGCCTCTAGCAACATGATGCTTTTCATGCTTTCTGTAAGGATTGATCTGACTGAGTCTGGGAAATGTGAAGCTGCAGTAACACAACACTATTAAATGAAAAAATGGCAGCTGTAGAGAGAGCAAGACACGGTACTGCTACTTGCAAGATGTCATAATTGCTGACCACTATTTGTTTTTTCAGTATCATCTCTGCACCATTGTTCACACCTCCTTTGAAGATCCCTGAAGTAGCGTGAGTCTAAGTGGTGGGGGGGTATGTTTTGTTTTGCCACTCTTTCAACACTGCCACGTGCTTAAGCAGACTGCTTCATTGAGCTACTGCTTTTCTTAGGATACTTGAAATCAGGACTGAAATGAAAATGAGCTGTTGTGTTGCCTAAATGTGGTGATGACATTCTGCTCCAGATGTCCACAACAATGGCCTCATCTAAACCCCTAGTTCCCTGCACTTCAGTCATCTTCAGACAAATTCTGGACAAAAAAAAAAAAAACAACCCAAAACTCAGAATAAGTGTCATCACAATGATTTTGATGGAAGCAGCTGCCCACTTCAGTTAATGCTACTCTCAAAGCATGAATGGAATGGGAAGCCCGTTAATTTGATGTGCTCCTTCTATTAAACTGTCTGTAATCAGGATATGTACTGATCAATAAGACTAACAGCTTCCTGAAGCAATAATAGGGAGGCAAGTTCCCTTCTTTCAGGTGAACTTTAAATAGGCATAAATTATTGAGTAAGAAAACTACAGTAGAAAGAAAAAATACTGAGGAAAAAAAAAACCCCAACAATGTCTTTGGGAAACTGCTGCATCTAGACTGGAAGAGGGATTAGCATGGTTTCTTTGCCTGTGTTGGCACTCTGCTTCCTAAATACTCCAAAACAAACCGGTCAGAAGTGATAGCATCCCTAACAGTTTCTACTAATGCACCTAATGATTTTTTGCTCCCTTAGGTTTGGTTTTGGGTTTGGGTTTGGCTTTTTTTTTTCTCTTTAGGAAAGCATACATCAGGTGCAAAATCTTTTCATATCCCAGTTTGTGTTACCTTCAGTCCAAAATGTTGGGTTATGACATCATTAAAAGCTAGATACAAGAGCAAAACAGAAGCTATGCTGACAAATGCACTTAATGGCAGAAAGCACTTAGCAGAAGGTAGCTTGCCGGATGGGTTTGCTGGCTTTTTTTCCTTTTAATTATTGTTATGAGAAAGCATTTTAGTAAAAATTGGAAATGACCAGACTCTCAGCCCTTCCCAGTGCTTCTCTGTGAGCAACTGCCCTTTCTTTCCTACCACTTCACTCATCATTACGTGCAAAGATGAGAGCATTTGTGAAACTCCCTTGCTCAGCTAGTGCTTTAACAGTGAGCTGAGGCAGACCTCCCTGGAAGCTGAGGAAGGGTTCTAGCATTCATTATCAAAAGAGCAGAGACTTTGTCTTCTTTGAGAAATTTTCTATATACTTCCTGCCATTGTTAACATCACACCAATGGTGACTTAGCTGCTGTTGCTTTTAATATCAAGTACATTAGCTCAATGCTCAGGCTTACATGATGCAATGTCATCAAAGACAGCCCCCACTGATAGACTATTTTTGGCTCCCAATATGGATCACAGCTGTAGATTTAAACTGCTTTTGGCAAGAAGGAATTTTTTAGAATATTGCCAAATACAAACAGAGCTGGAAAGGTGACAGCTTCCTAAAACATAATTCCAGGAAGGAAAGTCTAGGATAACAACAAGATATAAACCAGTTGTGCTGCTTTGAGGTATGTTTAACTCTTTCTTGTATTCTACTTTTAGAACTCATTCCTATGAGCTTTCTCTGATTTCAACTTCATTATATTTTGCTTTCTGAATCCTTAGAAAACTCCTCCCTTGCTGCACATTAGCCAACTTCTCTGTCAGTTAGATATTTCATCTCATTTCCTTAATGAGAAGAATACATTTATGCTTTCTAGCTAAATTTTCTAGCTCTTCAAAGTCTCTCCTTTGCTTATTAATATAAAAACAATCAAAACAAAAAGCAAATAAAAGACTGCAGCTTGGTGCTTTTTCTCTCTTTTTCTAGAATTATCTGTCTGAAAATGACAAAGCAGATACTTCTTGTTTTGTTTTAGCATGGGGGTCTTCATTGTTAATGAGCAATGTCTGCAACTTCTGCCCATGCTCTTTATATTTCTTCGTTCTTCTCAATTCCAAAATGATCTGTGGGTGGATTTTCCTGAAGTCATAAAGTGGTGACACAGCTATTTCCTGTTGCCATCAAAATTCTGTAACAGAATTTCTCTCTCTACTAGTTACTAAGTCACTTGGAGTACAGCCAAATCTAAAAAAAAAAAAAAATAAAAATCTTAACTTGATTGGATCTGAAAAAACTTTTCAGTAGCCATACGGACTTAATGCCTTCAGTTCTGTGGGTCTGCAATGATTCCAGAAAATACGTACTTGAGAAACCCTTCACTTATATTTCTTTTCACAAAAAAATTAAAAAGAGAATTTTTGAAATCAGATCAGTCCCAGAAAAGGGGGCTGTATTTTTCCACTGAAATATACCACAGGAAAAAGGAACTGGTAAGATGGATCATTTAATTCATTTTAGCCAGATCACACTTATTTTTAGTATATGGAATTGGCACAGATGAGTAACAGAAGCAGAATACATTCAGCTACATTTCCAAGCTTACATACATCTTTACCATGTATCCTGAATGTCAGTTTTCAGCTCAGCAGGTTTTTATAACTGCAACCTTGCTGTGGAAACCCAGCATTATTTGCAGTACACAAAGCTTTTAAATCTTTGCAAGAGTTTTTGAAATCTTTCAGCTAATTCTGGAATACCTGCAGTATCGCTCATAAATAATCCTGCACGTGCTGGTCTGATACACTAAGCCTTCCATAGTTGTTAAAGCAGGCTTCAATATCATCTGTCACCCATCTGTCATTTTCCCAGCACAAGAGTCAATTCTTCCCTCTGACTGGTGTAAGCCAGGAATAGCGCTTGAAATCCCTGAATTTTACTAATGAAAACCAGACTGAGACTGGAAACATTACAGTGATTGGTAGGCAGAAAACAGCTATTTCTTCATTCAGCTGCGGTTTCCTTTATAATCTCTTCCTTGCTGAAGGAGGTGGTGATAATCACCATCTGCAGGAACAGATAAGAAGGGGAAAGATAGATATTGTAACAGGATCTTGAAAACTCTGCTCTCCCTAGTCAACTCAACTCTGATCAACTGTCCGAAAATAAGTCTTCAAAGTGGTAGTAAGTAGAAAATGTTAAATTCTCCTTTAAAAAAACCCAACAGCACCAGAAAAAAACCAAAACAAAACAAAAAAAGGGATTGTTAAAATGTGAAGGATTCTGCAATGAACATATCTGTGATAGTAAACAGTTCAAGATCAGGTGATACAACTGTAATCAAGGAGGAACACAGAGAGAGAACAATGAAAACTTTGATATCTGCTGTGAAATATTTTTCTCAAGTGGGTGCCTGCAGAAGGAAGTACAAAGAGAACTCATCTAGGAAAAACAAAATAAACTATTTTAGTACACTGTATCTTTATTTTAAAATTACAGGTTCAGGGTATAAAAGTATGATTCACAGGATCTTCTATTGACTTGCATTTTTTTTGAATTAACACGTCTCAACATGCCTGTACCTTCTTGATCCAGGTAGTAGGTCCAAATGCACAGCACAGTATTATTACAACCTGAATAACTCTCAGATCTAACAGGTATTTGGTGTCAGACATGCCTGAGGGCAGGGGCTTCTAGAAACAAGTATGTCTGTAATCATCTGCTGGACCTCTCTGTCACGTTGGGAGCAATACTTTCTGCTACACAATAGTCCATCTAGCTCTGTCCGGTTATGGGTCTGACCCTTTGAAAAGGGCAGCTCCATGTATGCTGCACTGGTTGAATTTGGTCTAGCCAATGGCCCTGAAGGTGATGGTTGAAAACATACAGTTCTTTCATCAACTGGTATGTCTGACTGTGAAGGACCCCTGGCAACTGCAGCTACCACGGCGCAAACGCCTGTCTAGCTCCAGCTCCGGAGGCAGAGGGTTTCCCAGCCCTGACAGAACCAGCACTCAGCTGTCTCTCTTTACAGTGTGATGAGTTTCAGTGCACAGCACTCCAGCTACTTGCCAGGGGAGACAAGTAAGGAAAATGCATCCTTCCCAGTTCAGCTTTGCATCAGGACCTGACTGGCTGCATTCCTAGAAACATAAACTCCCATCTCAAGCTACTCAGCATCTTGCCTTCAGGTGCTGCAGCCTCCAGAGAGAACAGTTCTCAGAGTAAGTGGTAATGCACAAAAAAAAACACTGCAGAAAGCTTGAGTGCCTTACACTCAGCTCCTTTCTTCCAGGGAGTGTGGACAGCTGCTGCTAATATACAGGGCTCTATTTGCCCAGGCTAGCTGGTGCTTTGAAATAAAACCCTATCACCAGGTAGGTTCTGAAAGGTTCAGATAGCTAGACCTTCCTGGCGCCATCTCCTGATATGGGGCCCTGCCAACTCTGGGCCCGTTGCCAGGGTATCTACAGGGGCAAGCCCAGCTGCAGAGCAGGGAATCGTGGCTGAAGAGGTGAAAGGGAAGGCCCGGTTCCAGCCATGCCTGGAGAAGCCTCCCAAGCCCCACATCGGCGCCGTCAACGAGTAGTGCACTGCGAAGGCGTGCGGGGACACAGGCCTCTGGGGTCATCCCTGTCTTCCCAACAGAAGCCATGGCCTGGCACAGCCCGCTGCTGCCCTGGGTGGCTCGGAGGGGGTTGCCCGGCCTCTAGAGCACCGCCGTCCCTGCCCTAATACCCGAAGCGCTGTTGGGATGGCACCGGGAGACGAAAGTGCGGAAGTGAACAGCGCTGCCCCTTTCCCAACACCCTCCGTAACGAATCTGCCGAAGCGCGGCCATGAACAGAGAAACCCAACTCTACCCCACCCTCCTACGGCGCGGCGCTCGGCCCAATCTTGCGCGGTCTTGCCTACGTCTACGCGCGGAGGCGCTGCGTGGTGGGCGTGGCCGAGTGCGGCCGGGGCTGCGCTGTGGGAAGCGCCGGGCCGCGCTCGCTGGGTTTGTCGCTGCCGGGGAAGGAGGAGTGGGAGTTGGAGCAGCTCTTCCCCGCCGCCGGGGAGAGGCCGGAGCGAGCCGGTGGCCGGGTCCGGTCCATGGACCGTCCGTGCCTGAGGCGGAGCTCGTGGAAGGAGCCGCTCGGCCCCGGCGTGGCCGTGAGGGGCGGGAGGCGGCGCGGGGCGCGGGCGGTGCGGCGCGGCTGAGCGCGGCGCACGGGCCTTTGAGCACCGTTTTCCGCCGGCTTCGCGGCCGCCCGGCCGTGCCGTGCCGTGCCCTGCGCCCGCCGCCGCGGCACCATGTCGGCCAAGGTGCGGCTGAAGCGGCTGGAGCAGCTGGTGCTAGACGGGCCGCAGCGAAACGACAGCGTGCTGAGCGTGGAGACCCTCCTCGACCTCTTGGTCGGCGTCTACGCTGAGTGCAGCCGCGACTCGCCGTTGCGCCGCGACCGATACATCTCCGACTTCCTCGAGTGGGGTAAGGACGGCGATGGGGAGACGGGGCCAGGCCGGAGCTGGGGAGGGGGGCGGGGCCCAGATCGCGGGGGGCTGTGTGGGATCCCCGGGCGAGGGGCGGTGGCTGCCCCGGGAGTGCGCTCCTCGCCGTTCTCATCGGCGGCCGAACCGGGCGGGGAGTGGGGACGCCGCCCCTGGATGCGAAGCCTCCCTGGGGAACGGTCCCGCCGCCAGCCGGGGCTTGACCCCGGCAGGTCTCCTCCCTGCCCCGCTCGGCCCCAGGCGAACTGCTTGGCAGCCGCAGCAGGAACAGCACCGGAGTGTCCTTGGCCTGAAACCCTGCTCGGATTAACCCGAAATGTCAAGCTAATGCAGCGCTCCACGGAGGCTCAGTACCTGCGGTGGGGAGGAGAGGGAGAGCAGCAGGCTCCGGCTTTGAGGTACAGCTCTTGAGCCGGATTGTTGCTGATAAAGGGGGCATATGTTGTGTGTGTATGTCTTGAAGAAACAGCAGTTACCGCTCATCATGCAGTCTTGGGCATTCCCCCGAAGGATAGGGCAATTCTAAGCAGCCTTTATAACAGCTTTGTTTAATGGTTTCCTACTGTTAAGCAGCCTGATAATGAAAAACCTCCAGTAGTCTGGATCGTGCTGACAAAAGAAAACGCGGATACTTGTAATAATGCTTGGGATAAAAGTTTTCTCTCCAGTGTTGTTTAGTTGAAACTATTGACTACACGTTTGGGGAGAGAGATCTTTCCCTGCTGCATGCCTAAATTAATTTATGTTAAAATGGCCTTGACGGCCGACTAGTTTATTCGGCTGACTAAGTTATGAATAAACATGTATGATAAAGGTGGCTTAACTTCTTCATGGATTGAGAATTGGAGGGGAGGGAGGAGAGATCACTGCTCACAAGTATATTGTCCCATTTATCAGCTGTTCCATGCATGTACAATTAATTAGGCTTTTAAAGAGCCGTCTTAAAAAAAAAAAAAAAATAAACAACCCCAAGCCCCCCCAGAAAACCAGCGACCAAACAAAGGATTTCCTAAGGGGGAGGGAGGGGCTGATTTACTTCAGTAAATGCAAATGTATGTCTTTAGCATTACAGACCTACACTAACATGTAGGGACAGCTGGTTCTCCTTAATTTCTGTGGGGACCACCACTCTTTGTCATACACTAACAGACTAAGAGGATTCACTTCCTGGACTCTCCTATTGACGTCAGTAATGCGATTGCCAACTGAATAATTAACCACTTTATCACATCTGCCCTGCAAAGCTGCAGCCTGGGGAACATGATTATTTGTTTTGTGGTGGGAGATTTGTATGTGTTCTACAAAGTGTAATCTGGTTTTACACTCTTGTTCCCAAGCTGACGGCTTAAATGAGTGAGCACCTACAAACTTAGGACGGCACTTCAAGCACTGAAGTTGAGGAAAGGATTTAAGGCAGCCCAAAAAATGATATGCTTTTTTCTATAGCACTGCTGGGGGTTGTGTCTTACTGATTGATCCCTGCGTTGTCACTTTCTGTGTGATGGAGGGACTGATTGTCCAGTTGTTTATAAAATCGCTCCTTTTAATTCTGTTTATTCACTGAATGTGAAAATGTTACTGACTTGATGAAAAGTATAGCTTGCAGTAAAAACAGTGTGTAGTTCTTACTGCAGTGTGGGTTTACCCTCGTATAACAAAGTGCCTATTCAATAAATAATTGAAATGTATGTGAGCTACCATCTGGTGCTGCAGAGTAGGGATAAAAGTTTATAAACCAGGCTCTTGATGGTAAGGGGATGGACCTAATTTGGACTGCTATTTATTATTGTATTTGTGTTCCATCAACAAGGAATACCTTTTAAAACCAATCATAGTTGGTGTTCTCTGTTCCTGTCTTTCCTTCAAGCTGTTAAAAACAAATGCCAACGAGACACCTTTTATCTGTGTCCTAATGCCCTCACAGTATATTTCCACTGACAAGGAACTTGTTTCTGCCTCCAGCTAATAAGGAAAATATCATGCCAAACACGCTAATCTTCCTCATGTCAGGATGTGCAGTCTTAATTACAGCCTGATTCTCTGTTAGAAGATATTCCGAATTGATGTACACAAGTTTTCTGTGCTGTTATGTGTCTGTAGAAGCATGAGAGCATAGTTAAATATTTGGAATAGACTTTGAAGATCAGTGTTTCTTTATCAACTGGAGACGGAAGGAATTTCCTTTTGACAAAATGGAGACTTATCACTGACAATGGAAATAAGCTGCATAGGTATTAAGGTTAAATTAAACTGAGCTACATAACAAGCATTTCTTTAGTATTTTGGATTTAAAACTGGGTGTGAGGTATCGCACATATAAAATTCCCTTAAAATGATTCAGCATGGCTAATGGACTTGCATTCATAATTGCCAAAATAGAGCTCAGGTGTGGCAGTTGAGGCAGAGCTTCTTCCTGGCTGTGGGGTGCGGAGGAGATGCTGAGTTGTGTGGTGTGACAGCAGCAATGATGCTGCTCATATTATGGAGCTGATGACTGTGGGAAAAGGGAAGTGGGGATTCCAAAAATTATGCCTCATGTTTATCCTGTGACACACCACCTTCTCCCTATTCAACATCTGTAAAAGCCTCACACCTCACCTGCAGAGGCTGGTGACCCCCAAATGTTGGATCTCATTGCTTCTGCCCTGTCAATCCCGCTGCTGCTTCCTTGCAGTCCTGCCACAGGCTTATTTCTTCAAAATCATCTTCCTATTTGCTAACCATAGAAGAGTGTAGGGTGTGGCCTTTCGCCTTGAGGCGGCTTGCAGCTTCCATTGCTTTAGAAATGTTGTGAGAATCTGCCATTTTAACCTCGGCCATCATAGCTTTCCCATGGTGAATGGAGCTTTCAAACAGACTATATTTTTTCCATGTACTGGAATTATAATACGCATACCTTTATGCCAACTATCATTGGAGAAGAGCTAGCTGAGCTGCAAGTGAGGAGGTCAAAAGACCTTTTCCTCTAGTTATTTTTATTTATGAATCCTTTTGGATAAGTTTTCACCCAATTGGTTATCGCTGTATTGTTTATATAATAGCTATTGAAATTATGCCCAGTATTCTTACTGGGAATTGAGACCAAGTCTGTTAGTTAGCAGACCCATGTCTATGTGTTCAGAAAGAATTTCCCAAATCTGTGCTTAGTGCCTTTTAAACTGTTGCTACATCTGCGGCTCCCAGAGTGAGAAATAGTGAGGAGTCCTGTTTATTCTGGTTGTACTTGCTCATTCTTCTCAAAGTCATCAGCGAAACTGAGCTGCTACAACACTTGTGCTTCTGAAGCCAAATTGCTTGACCATCTTTGCTTGTCCTTTGAGTTGTCAGGTGAGCAACCTAGCTGGCATTTGGGGAAATGCTGGAACTGGGCAGTCCTAGGTCCTAGAAAGCCTTTAATACAGTCTACGTGGGACTGAAAGTCTGTGGAGGTACCTCCCTTGTTGAAGCTGATTTAGGCCACTAGTGAAGACTACCTGACGTTATCATCAAGCACAGAGGAGTCTGTGTGGCCTTTGGGCTTATCCAATGGATTATGGTGCACACCAGGGTTGGGTGCTGTGGGTGGTATTGTCCATGCACTGCAGAGGGACCTCCTAAGAGACACTTCCTGCAAAAAAAAGGTATGCTGTTCCTGTTTCCTGTGACAAGGAGAGAAGTACGAAGTGCTGGAGCAGCATGGCTGCAGCTCAGAGCCATGCATTGCTTGTCCTTCAGCTTTCAGGTACAGGGTGTTCCTCCCTGTGGAGCTCCTTGTCCTGTCATACTGAGGAATCTGAATCTTTCATAATGCTGCCCTAGAATGGCTGCTTGCAGGTCACCTTGCTGGCTGGCATCATGTTCATGCTTGTCTGACATCACCTTGTTTTTCGGGAGTTATCTTAGCTGGCTGTGGCTGGTGCTCGCTGCCCTCTGCTTCCAGTCAGTAGGGACTGGTGCAACTGGCTGCTCCATTTTTGAACAGCTGCTTGGCACAGTTTGCAGCCAGTAGGCAAGCATGTTGAGAGAACAGCCTGACAGGAATGGGACTTATTTGTATTCAAAATGCTGTTGGTGCTGCGTAGACTCTCTTTCTTGCTCCAGCCTTTGTTTTCTCTGACCCTGTTCTGTACTTTTGGCATGCTACAGAGGGCAGGATGGCACATGTCCCCACATAGTTCATTCAGTGTTGTCTCACTCCTGGACTGTGTACTGGCTAGTGCTCTCTGTGAGAATACCTCAAAAACAGTGTCAGTAGTTTAGATTGATCTGAAATGTGGGGTTTTTTACCTTTAGGTAGGTGCGTGGCATACTTCTGTGGACTGTTTCTCCTGATGTGCTATGAGCCATCTGTTTGAATGCTGACTTATCTTCTGCATTCTCAGTTTGTGCAAGGTCTGCTGCCTGGCTGGACTGGTGTTCTGCTTTTGGATGGTGGCTGTTTATTTGTTGGCTGGTTTTGTTTTGTTGGTTTTTGTTTTTTTGTTTTTGTTGGTTGGTTGGTTTTTTGGTGTTTTTTGTTTGTTTGTTTGTTGGTTTTGTTTGTTTTATGTTTGGGTGTTTGCTTTTATCCCTCCTGAGAGGGGGAACTTTAAGGGGGCTGAAGCTCTGGGGAAAAGAAAGAAGATTGCAGGTGGTTAGTACAAGAAGGCCAACTGGGCACCTGCTGCCAAGCCCTCAAAGACAGTCTGGCATAACAGGCCATAGATGGGAAAAATCATGCATGTAAAGTTCATCAGAAAGGGTTGCTGTTGTGCTGGTGCAGTGGTTCACACTGTTGGGTTAGAGCTGGGGCTTCAGGTTTGCATCTTGCCCTTGGAGGGAGGGGAGCTCTGTGAACTTTGCAAGTCTGTTCCCAGATGTACTTTCTCCTTCTAGTTCTGCTTAAAGAGGCAGCGTAACCTTTCAAATACAAAAAATAATCTAGTGAGGGAGTGGAGAACCTTACAGGTGGCCTTTCTGCAGAAGAGTGTGTAGCCTGTTCTTTCAGCCTGAAAGCAGTTGTACTTAGACATGTAGATGTGGACCTGAGAAAAGGTCTTCCCAGTCTGCATTAGAGCATCTTGAAAACTAGCTGCAGGGTAGACCTACTCCTCTGACTGCTACAGGCATTGATGTACTAGAGAAAGTACTAGGTAGGGGTGAGGGCACAATGTGTAGCTGAGTGTGCTGCTGTAGGAGGCAGAAGCTATCCGTAAGTATTTTTGAGATGACCTTAGAATTACCAGACTTGGAGGGCTGGTTATGAGGATCTTTGGCCTTTGCGGGTTGCACCAGGAAAAACTGTCACATGATAACATGTTGTGTATTTTGACTTGAGGGCTTAAATTCCTCTCATCCTTCCCTTTAGTGCTTCCCGCCTGCCACCCCTGCTTACAGAAATACACATAGAAAGCCAGGAAGAGACGTCGGGCTCTGCTAGCTTGTATAATGTCCTTCTCTGTGCAGGCAAAAGCTGTACAGTGATTGATAAGCCTGTTTGGCACACGTGTGAAGTGAGTGTGGTTGGATAATGAAGACAGCTGATGAATTTCAGGTTCTGGCCTGAATTCTTCCTACTTCCATCCGCTATCTGCCAAAGCCTATTACAATCCCTTATACTAGAGCTAGCAGCCAGGAGGGTGTGGATGTGGGCCCACTGGGGCAGGGTGTCTTGCAGAGGTTCTGGAAAGGCCAGTGGTGGTGGTGGCAGCGGCAGCCATGGTTTCTTTGTGCGCAGTGCAGTGTGGATGCAGCTGGAGCTTTTTCCTGCTCCCTGAAGGCTTTTCTGTGGTCAGAGATGGGGCACTGTAGCTTGGATCGCCTTTGCTCATAAAGTCTTTGACAGTCATCTGGCAGAGTAGTGTGAACATGGCCACCAAATCCCAGTTTCCTGCATTCTCTGTTTTGAGTAAACTGGTTTTGTTCTTCTGAAAAGTAGGTTAGGATGAATTCTTGTTGAAGTAGCCCAAACTGCTTTGATGGCATTGTAGTTGGGGCATGAGGTTCAAAGCCTGCTGCTGTATGTATGATGGACCCTTTACAGTACATCTCTTCTAATCTGTTATTTTTAGAATGAAGCAATATCTTCTAATGACTTTTTCTGTAAAATTTTATGCTGTGAAACATTAGCACTGAATGTCACAGTCATGTTTTGACAGTGGGAAAGTAAAGTGGTCTGGTGGATGTGAGATATATTGGCATGTGCTGTTAAAATGACTCATGTCCTGGGTGAAGCTTTTCTTGTGTCCCATAGGAGGAAGTCATTGTCACTTTCCTCCTCTGGATAAAGTTGCTGATGAATAGCAGTAGTGAGGGCTTGAGGAATTATGTGGTATGTTAAAGGCTGTGGCTTATATTTTTGATTTTAATTTTTATTTATGTATAAAAACTTAAAAGAGGTAAATAAGTCATAAATTTATTGTTGTGTAGAAAAAAAATGTGTGCTGCTAGTAGCTTCTCACTCATGGTACATGATAAGGTGTAGAACACAGAGGTAAGGTTTCATCTGCATCCATAAATCTAGCATTTTTTTCTGACTTGTTTCACTTAGAAATCCACATAATTTTCATTTGTCATATTTTGCAAAAAAAGCTCCTTAATTTACATCTTTTAAACTAATATTTTTATAGGCGTTGGCACAGTTACGTGTTACCAGTGGAAATGACTTGGATGTTGGTTTAGTCAGCAGATTCAGTATAATGAACTTTTTTATCAAATGAAGCTGAACTAACTTTTTTTTTTTGCAAATAATTCATATGTGTGAGTGAGTCAGTTTCTTCTACACCTATTAGAAACAAGTTATTTTAACTGTGAGTCAGAACTGAAGAGACTTGTCTCATTAGCTTTTTTTAGCAAGCTACTTTTACTTTATGGTTATATATTAATGTTTGATGTTTTAGAAATGTTGATCTGCAGCTGAGATTAGTTGGGAGTGTTAAACTACTATAGATTCTTCAAATTTATGAAACTTGTATTTTATCCCTTGTTTGTAATTTGAGGCAGTTTGTGCAAGCTGGTTTTAGATGGGTATTTCAAAAAGGAAAAATTATAGTACTTAACCTAAACAATCAAAAACAGAATATAGATTCATCTTTTTCATTACCTGTGTCTGAAAAGCTGAGTAGGATGGACTACAGGCAAATTTGTTTAGAAAAATAGACGGATCTTGTTAAAGCTTTTTATGCTTTTGCCTTTGATAATACTTCAAACAGAGTTGAGGTTCATTTTCTAAGTCTTCCATAAGGTACACTTGAGAATTTCAGCATATTCTTGATGTAGTTACCAAAGAGCTTGTATTGTGCTTACTAATATATCCTACTGAAGCTCTAGCATTTTTTTGTTTTTTCTCAAAGGATTTCATTTTAAAAAGCTTTTCGATTCTAGGTCTATAGCTTTGAATACATTTCTGTGGTTCAGTGTGATCTGTTCATTTTAGCTGTGTCCTAATACTAAAGTATTCCACTCTATTTTTCTCATCAGTTTATGCAGATTGCCAGAATGCAGGCTTTCATTTATAAACTTATTTGTTCACTGTAATGAATGTAGCTTTCTTCAACAGGAATGTACACACTGTTTTCTTAAGCCCCGATTTTGCATAGACCTCAGTAATCATGTCTGTAGATATACTTAGGGTGCATTCAGATTAAGTGTGTGCATCCATCATTGCCAGCTGAGGCCTTAGGCATCCTGAAGTGCCTGAGATCTTAGTTTCTGTCATTCATGTCATCAGGGTCTTAGCACTCTGAAACCTGTTGTTACTTAACCGTTGCCTAAGGCTTGAAACTTGACTCAGGATACCCAACCTGAGACCTCTGTAAAGGAGTCTGAGCTTTGGAAAAAAGTGGGAATGTCTTCACCAAATATTGAATCATTGAAAATATGTGGAGTTTATTAATCAAGGTACATTAATGAAAGCTGAGGTATAGTTCTTAGTTTGCTTGAAGATAGTGCCATTGAGGTCTGAATATCTACAGCTGCCTTTCCCAAAAAGGCCAAAAAGAGAAAGGATCAGAAACAACAAAATTATATATATATCCCAGATTCTTTTCACCAATTATAATTGTTTTCCAACATAAAAATAAACATGGATAATTGCTTTGTGAAGTCCTACTTGAAATGTGTTTATGCCAGGTTAGCAAGATGTGCATATTCAGGATTTTAGAGAATTCTATACAAAATTCTGTCTGGGCTTGTAATTCAGATTAAACCTGTATTATACTCTTCTGATTTTCATTAAAAATGTAGTGAAAGATGAAGTAATGAGTAAGATGAAATGAGTTTTTAACTCACTTACAGTAGATATATGGAAGTCAGTCTTAAAGGAGTGTTGCAGCTGTTCTGGCCATATTGTACTTTTATTGGGAACTGTGGGATGTACATCCCACATTCCACATCCATGAGATGTAGATTCACTATTTTTTAGGTTGATAGCATAGATTTACCCTAAATACAGCAACCACTATTGAAGTATAGGAGGTTTTAATATATTATAATTTCCCTGCAAGGAGTGGTCCCTTAGCCTAAGAGCTAAACTGTATGCCTTCCCTGGATAAATGAGACTTAAAGAAAAGCTTTGGGTCCAGTTCTCGAAAGGTACATAAAAACAGATCATGTTCTAAATTGGTTTAAACCCTCTAGTACTGTAAAAAAAGGAGGTCAGAAAATACCCCTTCTGGTAAAGAATCTGTGCTTTCTAATTGAAGGCATTTAAAACTTTTATATCTAAAACTCCCTTTTAGAGTTCTGCTAAGTGGGGTGGGGGAAATCTCTGTCCTCAAATTTTGAGGAAGGATGAGGTTTCTAGTAAGTGCATGGTAGTACTTCTGAGGCATCTGAAACCTTTTTCCCACTTTTGAGGAATTCCTCTGTCCCTGATTCCTCTCCTCTTCCAGAAATCCATGTGTACCTTGAGGGAGTCATCTCCATTGCCTTGCACACCTTCAGATTTCTGCTCTTGTGTCAGCATGACTTCTGTTATGTTAATTTTGCACATCCTTCGTCAAAAGTTGGCTTCTTCTGGAAGCTTTTCTGTGTGCTGCTGCCTTTACTGCTGCCCATGTGACTTGGATTATCAATACTGAAAGCCAGAGTATTCTGAGTGTCTTTTATTTTACTGTAATTAAGGCAGAGGAGAAACATCAGGAGGGTGACTTCAGGCATGAAGATCCTGTTAAAATTTTGAAATATGTTTCCAAGGGTTTTCTTTTCAAGAAGTGTGTTTAGTCTTTAAATCTATCTTTTTTTCTTTAAGATTACTTAGGTTGCCATTCCCTCCACCCCCATTTGTGTATGATAGCTACCTGGCTATGGTCTTGTCTCTTGTTACTGCTGAGAGATGGACACCTAGTGTGCATGTCTGCAGGCTTTGTCGTGCAGGGTTCTGACTATTCTTGGACTGTAGACCCAAAGAAGTGTATTTTTTTTCTACAGCTAGGTATACTTGAGTAAGAAGTTTGTATTGAAGATTTTAAATTAAAGGATTGGGATTCCCTTGTCTAGTCTGTGATCATTTGCACTGCATCTGAGTGAAATGGGAATATAACATCTCTCCGCATTTTCTTTCCTTTTAGTTTTGATGTTCTTTAGGGCAAGGAGGAGATCTTGCTGCACACTTGCTATCTGTGGTTCCTTTTAGGATACAACCCTCCCATGTTAGTCACCTGAAAAAAAGGAAACTAAACTTTAGTGATTCAGAGCCTCACCCTATATGACTTGTTACAGGAGGCTGTGTACAAATGGCTAAAAGTGATCTAAAGGTCCTAATGGAACAACTGGTAGCTAGTAACCACTAGATGCTGGGTTATAAACCCAGAGTGAAGACAGGAGTCTGTGATACTTAATCTTTCTGCCTTTTATGGGTAATGCTGTATTTTTCCTAAACTCACAACAATTCAGTTTCCAGAGCAGACTTTCTGAGAAGTTGCAGATGAGTTAGCCTGTTGTGTCACAGGGAAGAAGCACAAACATTTTCCTTACAGACGCACTTTAACTGGTTGTAGAAAATGCCTTAGTCATGTGGCGTGGTATTGTGCAGAGGAGTTGAGTTTGACTGTGTTAACTTACTCTGTTATGTAACTGAAGAGTTCCATTACCAGTAAGTTCAGCCTTTGGTTTCCTGGACAATTAATATTTAAGCTGGGAATAATGACAATATACAAACAGCTGTTTTGAAACTGTGGTTCTGCTGGCCTGGTACTCCAGATAATGTAATACAGGACAACACACAGCAGGGATACTGAACTGAAGGCTGCATCAGGCCCACAGACTGTCTTTATCTTATCCTTAGAAGTATTTGCTGGTTATTAAGGCAGCTGAAGTGTGGTTATCACTCTGTGTATGTTATTGCAGGCCAGCAGGATTTACTAGACTGCTGGGTGTAGTGCTGTGCCAACAGGACTATTCTGGTCAGGCTTGACCCAGGCAGGTCTACATCCATGATGTCCTGGTTTCAGCTGGTGTAATTTTCTTCCTAGAAATAATAAGTCCTTGTGCATCCTGAAGTTGCCACTGTCCTGATTTGAATTGTAAAGACAAAAGACCTGACACTTTGAAAAAAGAAAAAAAGGGGGGATTTTTCATTAAAAAGAAAAAAGTGATGGACAAGCATTTACTGCTCTTAGGAAAGGACTTTGCAGTAATTATCCTAAATGTTAAAGGCATGCAAGCATTTAAGTGGCTCAAACTAGAGCAGAAGTGCCCTGATTTTGACAGAATCAGAGTTACAGGTAGTCTAATCATAAACTTCCTGTTCTTGTGGATACTATTACACATTATAAATGTTTTATTTAATATTTCAGGTGCTTTTTGAGGGCAGGGACAGCAGAAATTCTATGCTTTACCTTTTGCATACCAGTGTTATATTTCCTGTCCTAAAAAAACCTCACAAAGTTCAGCATGACAAGTGTCAGGTTTTGCACTATGGAGCAGTAAAAGTCAGGGAATGACCAACTAGAAAGTATCCTTTCAGAAAAAGATTTGGGGATCCTGGTAAACAGTTAGTTAAAGTCAGTACTGCATTACTGCAGAAACGGAGGCTGCCTGTCTACTGTACTGCACTGCAAAAGCAAGACTATAGCCAGCAGGCTGAGGGAAGTGGTTATCCTGCTCTTTACAGCACTTGTGAGGACATATCTGGAGTATTTTGTCCAGTTCTGGTGTTCCCAGTACAGAAGAAACACTGCAAAACTCAAGTGAGTCCAGCAGAGAACCACTGACTTGGCTGGAGGCCTGAAGCATGTGGTGTGCAAGAAAAGCCTGGGATACCTGGGTCTGATGAGCCTGGAGAAGGGGAATCTAATCATGATCTTCAACTGCCAGTTGCATGAATAGGGAGAACACAGAGGCAGACTCTTCTCAGGTGCAGTGTCAAGGCGAGGCAGTGAACACAGATTGTGACAAGGAGGATTCTGATTTTGTGTAAGGGGGAAAAAATATTCCTTCTGAAGGTAGTCAGTCACTGGAAGAGGCACCCAGGGAGGTGATAGTCCCTCCGTCCTAGGAGATATACCTCAGCCTAACAGGCCTTGAGTAACCTGATTGAACTTTGATGTTATCTCAGCTTGAGCTGAAGGTTGGACTCTGGTCTCCAGAGGTCCCTTCCAAACTAAAATTATTTAGTGATTCAGTATTATCTTCCCCCACTCCATTAGTAAATGTATTTAACATCATGGCTCCTTTAATAGGAACCAGTTGTTCTTCATACTTCTCAGAATGAAAAGAAATACGTGAAACAGAATCTTGTTACTGTAGATAAAGTAGTTGACACAACTTGTGTAAATTACCTTTTGGGGTTTTTGTTGGGTTTTTTTTTTTTTTGGTAACTTAGGTGTTTACCCTGATTGGTTGGCATTTTTCCATGATTCTGAACATAAGTATTGACAAGCTTTTAACATTAAGGCTTGTAAATGATGGAAAACTAAATTTTGTTCACGTTATTGTGCCATGTATTTAATAAATGCACCTGCTTCCTTGTTCCTGGAGGAGAATTGCCAGAACAGGTTTCAAGAACTTTGAACCTGTGTTTTATGTCTAGTGCTTTTTCCCAGGTGTGATTTCTGTATATCTAGTTGTTACCCTTGATAGTGGTTGAGGTATTTTAAAGCTTTGTTCTACAGAGCTCTCAGAAGATCCTGCAATCTCTGTGTGACTGTGAGCCTGAATCATCCTTTACAAAAAATTACAGGTTTAGCTCTTCTGCTGGATACATTCTTATATAAGAAAGGGATCTCCATCTAGTAGGATTTCTATAATACCCTTATATCTGACATTGTAAGGAGTCTGCCTAAGCAGTTGCTAACAACAGGGTGAAACAAATCTTCCTCATAGTCGTAAAGATCTGATGTGACATAGTCACTGTTCTTTTGTTTCATCTGTAAAATAAGAGCCCGTATGACTTTCATGATGTTAGATTTGCAACATGGTTTTAATGCTGATACTCTCTTGATCATAGTGCACTTAGCAAACCAAAATACACAACATATTGTTTCAAAATCATATCGGTATATGGAAAATAGCATGGGAAGTGCTATCGGTGATGAGAATAACAATGCACAAATGAGGCAAAACTCAAGAACTGAATCCTTTATTAGTGGTTTGTTGTAGTTACGAATAGGGTTTGTATATCTGGGGTTTTGAGTGTGTTGCTTGCGTATTCCTGGGACATAACAAGATTTTTTCAAAGTTCTCATGATTTCTAAATGCCTGGAAGTCTGGTAGACATCCTTGCCAGAGAACGCGTGCCATCAGCTAAGTCGTGGAGACTTTCATTGACCCTCCTATATAATATAATGGTTCATTACCCATCTGGGGCAAGGATTGTGTATGTGAGCAATTTATAAAGTATGTTAGTTTTTTAGAAGAAACTTTGTTCAAAATGTTGTATAGCTGTTTTGGATGCTGTGGTTGTGAGCCCTCAGTTGTGTTTATGATTGATGTGTGGGAGTTTTCACAGCTGCAGTATATCGCTTCCCTCTTGGGAGGTACCTGCACACTGTGCAGATACCTTGTGGGGAAAAAACAGGTAGTGAAGTAATGGCAATAACTTTTTTCTTTGAGTCTTGCTGCATAAAACTACAGAGAAATATCATCCCCCTCCTCTCATAATACAAGACATAGCTCCCTCTCCTTAATTTCCTCTTTCATTTCATTGCTCAGAGGTTTTTTTACTTCTTATTTCCTATTTATATTTAGAAAAGGCACTTTGCAGTGATGTTGTTAAAACAGCAATGCACACTTGTGCACTCATTGCTGCAGTGATCTTTTGCATCAGTGGCTGTAATATGTCATCGTGCACATTGGTAATAATGGCTCTGTCTTCAAGTGTATACTTGATAGCTGCAGAATGAATAATACAGACACTTTACTGGAAAATGTGCTGTAGTAATTTACCTTCAGAGCTCTGTGGGTAGCTCTGAAATCAGTGACAGCTGGTGAAAGATAACGGATTATCTTTCTGCAAGAGAAGCATCGGCAAGACCTACTTCTTTACTTCAATCTCCTTGCCCTCATCTCTCCTTCCCCCATCATGTCCCATGTAACACTTAAGAACCTGCGCTCTCCGTTTTTTGAGGCGCTTAGATGGAGACTGTTAGTTACCACTTTTGTGTTTAAAAAAAAAAAACAAAAAAAATTGGCAAGGAAATAAATTTAGCTGTGCATAACAATTCATGGAAGAGGAAATCAACACTGTCAACTTGCAATCTTCTACCATTTGTCCAGAAATAGATTGTTGAGGAGCCATAGTATTTGAATTAAAATTTGCAGGATTGGAATAAAAAATAAGCAGGTACATGGATTCGAAAGGGTTGGGGAAAGCAAAAACATCACTTCAAGTCCTAAATATTGATCAATATACTACAAATGGTGGTCAGGCCAGATGTCTTTACCTGGTACTTCCAGAAGTGGTAACCTATACTTTGAGTTTATGTATTAAAATGTCTGTTAAAAAAGATTTTGAAAGAGAGAGATGGAAATTATTTACTTGAAGAAAAGTTTTTCTTATGTAATAACTCAAAGACTCCTACTAGACTTTGGGGGTTTTGATGTGTTAAATTATGTTCATGTAACAAAAATAAGACTCCAGTCTTGGTTCTTTGAAAATGCATTTCTTACAGAGTGGTTCTTCAGAAAAGTGGTCCTTCTTAAATTTTCATTTATAATACAGTTGTAAACACTCCAGCTGTATTTTAAAGGAAGAAAAGAAGCCAGAACAGTTAGTCGGGGCAAACTTTGCCAGCAACTGCACAAACTACTCAGCTCTTGTGCAAGATTATTTTAAGTAATTTTACATTTTTGTTCCTGTGTAAGAATTAATTGTTTTTGTTACTTTAAAGGCCATGAAGCTATGAAGAGATTAAAACATTTTTGGTAATATTCATGTCCTTGCTGGATTCACAGTGGCAACCTGAAGATGGAATGATGTTTTACTAAACAAGCAGTTCTGATCACCTTTTTCATGTAGGTTAGAGAAGAAGATGATGTAAAGTGGCATAAATATTGAGACTCTTGAGATGAAAAGTAAAGGGGAGAAAATAAATATCATATCTCTTCCAGACTTTTCTGTAAAAAATTTCAAAGAAGTGTATGGAACAGAACCTCAGCTCCACAATACCTGCATCAAAAATGAAACTATCATGTCTGGTCTGCAGTATCAAGGGTGAAAAGTTTGACAGTCTTTAAAAGCTTGTGGTTTGGGACTGAATGTTTTTATTTTTTTAAGTGAGTCTGTGCAAGTGGAAAATATTACTTAAGAGCTAAACCAATCACTGAATGGGCAAAGTAGCCAAGGTTTACTTAGATGACACTGGAGATAAATTAGTAAAGGAAAATATTAAATTCTTTGTGGAAAAAGAGGAAGGAATAGGGTATAGCTAAAATCATGTGAAAGAAAGCCAGCTGTTTGGCTTTTCTCTGTGTAAATAGTTGCCTCAATATCTGTACTACTTTACAGTTACATTGCAACAGCTTAAAGTATCTTGAAGATTGGCAGAATTTGCCTTGTCCTTCTGCTTGTGGTCTCCTCAGAGGCCATGTACCATTTCAGAAGATTTCTGTAAGGAAGTGACTTCATCTTTCCTGGTTCCTACTCTGGAAATGGAAAGGTGTAAAGGCATGTCTACACTGGTAGGTTTTTTCAACTGCATCTGTATTGGCATGAAGGTGTTCAGCCTACTGTTGCATTGGAGCATCCAAATGTTTGGTTGTTTTCGAGTATGAGTGAAGAAAAAGATTGAAAGCCAACAGAATAGAGCCTGAGGTATCGATGAAGATTTGAGATTGCCAGCCTATTACAAGCTTGTTCTGAACGTCCTGGTACTTGATTTTCTGTTTTCAGATCAACACTCTTGTCTAGGTGGGCTGCAAATGAGGAAGGAAAAGGAATTCTCTACTTAAATGCGTGGAAATAAATCCTAGGGCAAAAGTATTCTGGATGTATGAAAACAGGCTGAGGAAGTTGGGGCTGTTCAGCCTGGAGAAGAGAAGGCTGCGTGGACACCTCATAGCAGCCTTCCAGTATCTGAAGGGGGCCTATAGGGATGCTGGGGAGGGAGTCTTCATTAGGGACCGTAATGATAGGAGAAGGGGTAATGGGTTCAAACTTAAAGAGGGGAAGTTTAGATTGGATATAAGGAGGAAGCTCTTTCCTGTTAGGGTGGTGAGGCACTGGAATAGGTTGCCCAAGGAGGTTGTGAATGCTCCATCTCTGGCAGTGTTCAAGACCAGGTTGGATGAGGCCTTGGATGGTATGATTTGGCGTAAGGTGTCCCTGCCCGTGGCAGGGCGGTTGGAACTAGATGATCTTAAGGTCCTTTCCAACCCTAACGATTCTATGATTCTGTGTAGACTTTATTAAATAGAGATGGCATGTGGATAATCTTACTCATAAATTCAAGCAAGGAGGAGTGTAAGAAACTGAGCAGTTGTCTTAAAGCAACAAGCTTAAAAGCAGAATGTTCTGTCAGGTGCTGCATCTGATATAAAAACCTGTTGGGATGAACTTCACTTTATGTATCTACCTTGAAATGGTATGTGGTATTTACAACTGTGGCTGCAATGATTGAAATAATTTTCATATGTTAATGGCAGTAATTTTGGTGTTGGCTAAGTACAATGAACATATTTTTGTTTCCTACTGGCTTTAAGCATATGCAAGAAAGAGGAAGAAACTAGAGCCCAGAGAGCTTGGAATACTGTTAATCATGCTGGGGTGTGCATTAATGGGAGGCATGTGAGGATATAAGCTTCCAGGAGCCTGCAAGAGGTTTGGGAATGTCTGGAATTGTGTGTCCTTTAAACAGTGTGTCGTGTGGCGTGGCAGTCTGTTGAGAGCTTGTTGTCTAAAATCATGATCCAGAAACTGGATTTAAGGAATTCTGAAAGATATCATTGCAAAGATGTTAGGAAGTGATGGGCTAAAAATACTAAACAAAGGCAAAAGTGTGTTCTTTAATACATAAAAAATTGCTATAAGGGGAAAGAGCTTTTTCGGTGTACTGTACATTAATTAGCAAAAAGCTGAATAAGAAAGGTTGAGAGGAAGAGAAGAGCAGCAGACTCCATCCCAACTGTACTAGAGAAAGCTGAATTTATAATGCTTGGAGACCTGGAAACATCTCTAGGAAAAGACACAGTATTCCGCTTTTAGATTCTTGTTCCATATGCTTTGCATATGCATGTGATGTTGAATCTCTTCAGTAGTGCTCTAAATCATTGGATTTTAAAAATTCACTCTTAACTGTTCCAGGATTTGACTGCCCTAAGGACAACTGTTTGATTTAAAGGACAGTTTAAAATCGGAACTTGTATAAACTGTCATTTGTCTAATCATAGAATCACAGAATAGTTAGGGTTGGAAAGGACCTTAATATCATCAAGTTCCAAACCCCCTGCCATGGGCAGGGACGCCTCACACTAAACCATGTCACCCAAGGCTCTGTCCAACCTGGCCTTAATATTCCAAATCAACATTTATTCAAAAATGTTTTCTTTCAGTGTTATTTAATGTCTATTTAAACAAAAAAGCAACAGCCAACCAACCAACCAACCAACCAAATCCCTGCTTCCAAGCAAGCCTTAGATGGATTTTTATTCTTAATAGCAGGTGTTACGATCTTGGTCAGTTTGAAACTTCATAATAATTAGTTGATGCTGTTTAGCAAAACAGTAACTTAAATGGCAATATTCTAAAACAGAATTCTGGAGGTGTCTTGGTTTATTTCTTAGTAATGACAGTTTTGGCTTTTTTTTGAGCCATGAGCACTCTAAAAAAAAATGTGTTCTGCTAATGATCCGTGTACCACACAGTTTGAGTCCATTTCTGGAAGTCTGTGTCTAAAGCCAGGTTTAGGAACTCCTCATAGATTTCCAGTAGATTTATTCTCTCCTCTCCCTGCTGCAAAATCTATACTCTCCTTTTTCAATTTAAACTGTAATATAAGAAAAGTCTGGGGATAGATACAGACAAATTTTGAAATGTGCTTAGTCAGTAAGACATTATGGAAAAGTTGCATAGTGAATTGAGAAGAATGTTGCTTTACCTGGGTAAAGTTTTTGTCACACTTGGAAAGCTGAGAGATGTATTTCTCTTCCCTTTCTACTCTCTTTACATCCTTTCTGAGCATGTAAGTGTCAGTAAGCATCCTGCCTTCTGGAGAGGCACTTGTCTTCTGAATACCCCAGATCCCAGGGATTTTTCTATTACAGGTGACTGACCATGCTCATAATGCCCCGCTTGCCTTGTGTTATGTTAATAGTGACTTAACACTTTGAATCTGTGAAAATAGTGCTGCTGTAAAGGTCTCTCTCTTTGTTGCTCTTAGCCAAGGGCATTGGAAGGAGCAGATCAAGGCAGAATGGCTGTGGATGCAGAGTTCCTGGTGCAGAAAGGGAGCTGAAGAAGTCAGATTATTTATAATAGTAAAAAAGCCACTCTGAGCTTTCCACTATAATGTGTAACAAATCTTAGCACAGGACTTACTAGTATTCTCTGCAGATTTAAAGACAGTCAGTTGCCCTCTTCTTTGAGTAAGTTGAGCTACTCTAAATATTCTTGTGCCTGGTTACAGTAATTACTTGTTACATGTCTTCATGACCTTTTCCCATGGCAAAACTCTGACTTTTAATTCACCTTTTAATTAGATCTGGATCTCCAGGGAAGTTCTGAAATAGGGGGAGTAATGTCTGAGAAAATGTCCTGCTGCCCGCTGCCATTTAACAGGAAGCGAAGAGAAAGATGTGCCGCACCTGTGCTTAAAGTAGCTGTTGCTATCTGAACTCCTGAAATTGAAAACCAGCTTATAGTATTTACTGCATCCTGTAGCACTGTAAGCTGATGTCATGCTCATCCCCTTAGTCTTACATTTCCTGGTTCATGGTGTTGATCTGGCTGAGAACAGAAGCATCACAAAAAATATAATTGTTTCACTCTGCTCCCTTACCCAACTTTCTGTGCAGCTGCCTGGGTGTTAGCACCAAGACAAGCCACCTCTGCAGCAATTGGACTGCTGTGACGGCCATTGCATGGGCACTTCATCTCTCCTTGTGTGTGCTACTTAAGGTGATGGCCTCCAAAAAAGAACTGCGCTCCATTACCGTTCTTCCTTGCACTGGTGTCAAAGCTCCTGACCCTTCAGAGACGATGATTCAGGTTGTTGAGCTAAAGGATGATAGCTCCATTATGTGTCTTTGTAGGTTGGGTTTCTGCTGGTTTAGAATTGGAGATTCCAGTTGGGCAGAAGAGGAAAATTTTTCACCATGAGAACAATCTGCCACTAAAATAATTTCCCCACGGAAGTGGTGGGCTCCCCAACACTGGACGCTTGTAAGATTTGTCTGGGACATCTAGTATAGGTCATGCTTTGCCTGGAAAGGTTGGACATTGAGTTCTCTTCCAACCTGGGATTCTGTAATCTGTGATTCTGCATTTGTGTAGGATGCTTTGTCAAGAAGAATGTATTAATAGAAGTCTAACTTTTAAAAGAAAGGAGGTGGCATCATAGAACCAATGTAAAGTATGAACTGTTAGGTTACATAATGCATGTATTAAGGTTTTAGTAACTTGAGAGAACATCTTGTGTGTATCTGGTGAAAACAAAAGATGTGTGTTTACTACAAGTAATTGATAAAACAGTTACGCTGCTTGTCTTGCCAAGTTTTACTTTGATGATAAAATAAAGCATGCAGTCAGAAAGCTAAAACTTTGCTCCTACATTAATGTAAGTGGTGGTTTCATAATTAAGTAAGTGTATGTAAGCTTTTATCAGCACAGTGTGGCTATCAGATTGGGAGTATTTTATTTCTTAGCAGGGTGTGCAAGAGGTACTGGCTTGATGACATTTAAATTCATTTATGTGTTGTTATTGAAATTTGGGTGAGCTAAAATTTTTTTCTTAATCTCTAGTTAGAAATTATCTGAAAAGTGACAAAATCAAAGAGCTTTTCTGAGCATTCATAATTCTCAAACTATTCTACAAAATATATTAACTAGGCTTTTTAGATTATTCATCCTGCAGTAAGATTTAGCAATATTTACAACTTTTTAAATGGAATTAAAGAAATTGAATCACTGAAATTTTACTGTTTGGAACTAGTGATTCATGTAGAAGCTTGAAAGAATTTTTCCAGTTACTGATGCGCTTCAGTACATGGTCACTATTTGCTGTGGCTTGAAGGGCCTCTCCAACACCTGCAAAATTCAAAAACAAGGCCATTTTGCCCTTCTTCAGCCTCGTCCTGATGCGTGCCTTGGGCCGGGGATCCGATGTCACTACAGCATGTGAGTCACACTGGGTGAATGGTTCAGCAGGAGGGGACAGGATAGACAAATTAGCTTTTTCCTGGAAACATTCTCTGGTTTGGCATACCAGGTGAGCATTGATGATGATCCAGACAATAGATTGAAGCGTGGTGGAAAGGAACAAGGAGGAACTCTTTCAGCAGCAGAAAGGATTTTCTGGAATAAAGTGGTCATGTAGCTCCACTATTCAGTTGTCTCAAATGTCTGGGATGTCGGACAGTTCCAGGGATAATCTGTAATTCAGAGAGCACTGGTGTGCATGTGTCTTTTGTGCTGAATAGGATTGTCTTGAAGAAAATGAAAGGACTGAAGATGAAGTTTAAGACATCAAGTATCAACAGTTACTGAAGAGTGGAAAGGTTTCTTTATTCTGGAATAGTAAACTTTTCTTTGCATTTTCTTAATAAGCCTGAAGAGCAAGGAAAGGTCCACTTTTGAAAACTTTATGAAATTCAGGTAGAAGCAAGATCTAGTATTTCAGCGTCTTCAAAAAAACAACGCACAGATCTTATTGGTCTCCTGCAGAACAGAAAGGTATTGAAGTTTGTAAGGCTCAAGAGGCTGATAGACCAGCAGGGAATCGTGGTTGGTGTGTAGCCCATTGAAAGAGCTGGGAACCTTAGGAAAAGATAAGAGAGGCATGGCAGCTTTCCCTCTCCCAAAAAATGTGACAAGTTCGAAAGGAGTATGAAGAACTGGGCTATAGGCTGCAGTCAGGAACACAGTTTCTCTTGGAGCTTTCTTAATTCTCCTGAGGTTTGGGCTAGAACTTTAATCTCAAGACGCTGAGTGTTTTTTGAAATGCCTTCGTTAGTACTCATAAAGGTGCAGGGTTTCTTGTTCAGAATGTGTCATCGTGCTTTAAAAAGTCTTTCTGTGTCCTGATAGCTGTGTGCTAAAATGTTGTGTATAATGAAGCTGCACCAAGCTAGTGTGGATGGTAAGTCACTTCTGTGTTTCCCAATGAAATGCTATTTACAGTGACATTTTTGTTCAGACTTAGTACTAACAGTTCCATCTTCCCAGGTCAACTTCAGTAGAAAAAAAACAAGAAAGACAAACCCCACCTGACTTATTTTTCTGTAGCTACTGTCTTAAAAGTCATTTGGTGTTTGTTCTTGGATCAGAGAGGCACAGTGGCTTTGACAGGAATTAAATTGGCAACACTTTTTGTCACTTGGACTACTTGGAACCATCTACCTGTTCCTCCTTACTTGTCTGTACAAATCTTGAGTATTATCTTCAGTGTCCTTTCATTGTAAGCATGAAAAGCAGTGAATGCGCTTAGTCAGGAAGATAGCCTGCTATTAAGTGTTTGTGGTTACATTCATCCACGAGCTGGCAAATGGTAGCATACTGCTACATATTGAGTCTTCTATGCAGTACTCTCTTTTGGGGCTTGCCACGCAAGAAGAGTAACAGTGAACAGGGATGATGCTTCAAGGTAAATGCTTGCTCTTCTGCTGGCCAATTTACTGATGCTACTGGGGTCAGTAGCAGAACTACTGACCAATATTTTTCTTTAAAACATTTCCTGATGCCATTACCCATTAGCATGGTGATTTTTTGTGCAGTTGTCACAGACTGGTATACAAATTCTAAATGCCAAGATCCGTTCTGTAACTGATAAAGCCACTCATGGAGCAAAGTGCAAAAGCTGTGAGCACTCAGTCTTGATTTGTGCTTGAAAGTAATGATGGTTTTATCCTTTTTAACCTTTGAGGATTTTGCATGTAATTATCCAAATCTTCTCCAACCTCATGATTCTGTTATTTGCCAGCAAGGTATCTGATTGAAAGTGGATAGGTACTCTATCTTACTATTGTCAGAAGGCTTTCGTAAAACAAAGCAAAGTCTGTAATCATGGCTGCAAATGTGCTACTTCTTCAGGAAAATTTGAGGGATTTTTTTAACATTTGTATATCAGATTAAGTATTTCAATGAAATATTTAATAATAGTTACCATTTATTCTCTTGAAAAACGCTGGCAGTCAGCCTCAGGAAGATTCAGTTTTTCTTAGTGTTTGTATTAGTGTATAGAAGTCTGTTTCTGCTGGCATCTCAGTTCAGATAAATACTGTTAGAAGATAATATCTTAAAATTATGAAGTACTGACTAGCCAGGCACTATAAAACTGGATGGTCTTGCTCAAAGGATCGAGGAGATTCTGGCAGTCTGTGAAATAGTGTCCCATATCAAGAGGCTGTTCTGCAAGGGCTGGAAGCACTTTGCAAGATGTAACCAGGTTGTGCTTCTCAGGTTTTTAACTTGGTGGAGCTTGTGCCATTATAATGATAACCAAAGTCTTGCACCACTGAGTTTGACTAATGGATGTTGATGAATGATGAAGAATCAGATCACTGAGCAAGAGGCAGACAGAAGAACTGAAGTGTGTGTATGTATGTTATAAAACTGGGAGGGAAGTCATGGCAGAAGTCAAAGGCTCAGCAGAAAATGTGTCGGGGAACACAGAATGTGTCACCTTTTGCTTGTAAACAGCAGAACTTAGGTGAAGTAGAATTGGGACCTACCTCCTTTACTAGGCTCAGTGGAATAACCCCTTGCCCTTCCTACCATACTTGCCTTCCCTTTTCTGCTGTAAGCTACCTTTCTTCAATCTCCTGTATCATGGTTTGGGTTGGAAGGCCCCTTCAAGATCATCTAGTTCCAACACCCCTGCCATAGGTAGGGACACCTTCCACTAGACCAGGTTGCTTAAAGCCCCTTCCAGCCTGGTCTTTCAAGACTTAAATACTGTTCTCTGCTGGGTTGGGTTTTGTTTTGGTTCGGGGGGGGGGCGGAATTTTTGTTTTTCATAAAACTTGTAGCAACTTGGACAGCTTCAGTTAAATTTGGTAAAGGGGGTATTAATGGTCTTCACTGGAATTGAAAGGTGCCAGGCAGTAGGAATGGATTTGGACTGCCAGTCTGCTTGCACATACCTTATTTCCTTAGGAAGCCAGACTGGAAAAAAGCATTCACAGGACTGGACAGTAAAAGGAAACAGGCCAGCACAGGAAAATGGAGGCAAGGTTGTATAATTGGCAACATTAAGACTGGAGTCAACAAAGGGTGGAAGAATTAACAAAAATCAACATTTCCAAAATACATGGGAAATTTCACAATTAGGTAGCAAGAGGATTGTACTTCTCTAAAACGTAAGTGTGGGTTGTAACAGGTATTTATCACCATAGTAAGCAGGTTGGGGCTACCTGGGTGTGGGGATCTCCCAAGACATGTGTACAAGCACTAACTTGTTAAACCTGCCAGCCTACTGTTTTAGTAGCAGTATCACAGGAATGCTGTTTCTTTGAAAAGGGAGCACAAAGGGCAAACAAGTTAACTTGATTCTACAGTGTAAGTTCAGAGAGATGGTTGAGGGAAATGGTAAAACTTACTGTTCTTTCATGTTCTTCTTCCAAAGAAAACATCTTAAATAAAATATTGGATCTGCCTGGTGGGAGTAGGGCTCCACAGACAATTATCTGTCATTTTGTTGTTTCCCTGACATTAATATTTTGCAATTCACATAGTTTCCTACCACAAGGTTTTGTAAAGGGGATAAGTAGATAAAGGGAGAGTGGTGGCAGATGCATTTCTGTATGGCCAGGCAGTTTGGAAATAGCTTCTGGGTAGATATACCTGAATGTTATCCTGATGTTATATAATGACTTAAACCCCAAATCACTTATAAGATCACTTCAGAACTGTGAAACTCTTTGGTGCAGGGTCATTGAGTATATGAATAGGTTGTCCAGGAAGGCTGTAGAGTTACCATCCTTGGAAGTTACTGAGATCTGAATGGAGAAAACCCTGAGTAAGCTGGTCTGAAACCAATACTGACTGTGATTTGCGCAGAAGTAGAGACAGGATGAGTTCCCTTTCAGCCTGAATTGTAACTCTCTGTATTATTTTCTTGCAGTTGTCACATTTATTTAAAACTTGAAGCTGCCAGTGATACAAAACATCAGATGTTCTTGAGCATTTGGCAACTTTGACTCGGTGGTTTTTGTGACTATGAATTTCTGGAAACTTTCAGTGCCTAACAGCACAGGCAGGAGTCCTCAAGTTGGAGCCGTTGGGTAACTCCACCACTGAAGCAGTAGTTATCATAAACCCAGTGGGGTTTGGTTTTTTTTCCACTGTATTGTAAAGGTGCTAGGTTTTGTGATTCCAGATAGTAAATTACTGACATATATCGAATGGTTCAATATCTGAACAGAAAGTAGAAATCCAAGACATACTTCAACACTTCTTATTTTTAACCACAGTCTAGCTTGGGAAAAGTTCTCCTATTATTTTTTGAGGATGGTGTTGACAATGCTATCCTTCCCTGACTTGCTGTCAGAAATGAGAGGAAATTTGACATATGCTTCTGACCTTGACAGAGGCTGGCATGCACCCATTCCCAGGGTAGCAGTGTGGAGTGTCTAGTCTGCTGTCTCAGATAGTCTCTGCTGGCAGTTGATGCAGCTTTTGATCATTCTGAAACAGTCTTCAAATATCTTTTATCAGGTGGCATAATACAAATTGTCTGCAGTGTAGCTGCACTAGCTAACAAACCTATTTACCTGTGACTGCATTTCAAATGATGTTTTCAAATTATTCAAGTAGATGTTTTCCTTTTGTGCAAACAAAATATCCTAGTCCCATTTATCAAGGGAAGAGGAGAATATGATCAGGATAGAATTTGTTTGCAGGTAGAGAGTTATGTCTTTCAAACAAACCACGGGTTTCAATGAAGAAATAAATGCTGGCATTTAATTTCCCATTGTGAATATTGACCAAGGCATCGACTGTTCCTGTTTTGTATTATACTCTTGAGAGCGTACATTTCTTGGCTCCTTAAAACTAGTGGTTTTGTTGATTTGGGGTTGTGGTTTTTTTTTGTTTACTTTGTTTTGATTTTTCTTATGTGTCCTTATGGAGAACACCCTTTTTCCAAACAAGTGTGAGTACAATAATGTAGAATCAGCCTGAGAGAAAAAGCAGTAATGCATGCAGATATATTGCACATGGAACACCTATTCCAAATTCTCATTACAGCCTCACAGTCATGAATAAACAAAGTCTTGCAATTACTCTCAGCTAATGTTACCCTGACAACAGTATATATAACAAAATTCAATAATCACTGCCAACAAAACCCCCAATACAACTAATGCTTCTGTTTGCCAGGATGAAATACTTTCATTAAGCATTAAATCAATTCCAAAGAGTAAGTCCTACTTTTAACATTGGGATCAAAACTAATCAGTAAAGTGTAATTATTCATTCCAGTATATGGAGAGAAGTTGGCTTTGAGTTCCCTCTTTATAAAGTAGTGATATATAAAAGGAGAAGCTGGAGCTTTTTACCAGCTTTATGGTATGTCACTGTAGGTATATCAATCCCTCAGCATCATTCTAGCAAGCACAGTGAACACAGCTCTCTGATACTTTATGTTGCAAGTTTCTGCTCACTCACTTTTGACAGTTCTGCGGATGTTACTGGTCTGGATACTAGAGGGTTGAGGAACAGCAGCCTCCTGCCTTGGGAGCAGGAAAGCAAATTGGAAATTATTTTTTTATTTAACTTACTAAGAGGTAAAAATTGTTCAATCCAGTACGTAAAAGCAGTAGGTCACATCCTCGTGTAAAGAGGGTTCTACTCCAAGATGCCAGTAAAGTAAATATAAGTTTAAATGAACTACTGGTGTGTTGCCTCCTCTGAGCTCTGATCTGCTGCATAACCTCTGTTGTTAAGTCTGTGATTATGAGATTCTGTGGATATTAGGTTTTATTCCCAAATTTTACTTCCTTTTAAGGAATCTTGGGTGCCTTGACAAAGACTTCAAGGGTTTGTTTCCATTTCAGAGAAAGCCCTATCCAATTCAAAATTTTTCTGCACATTTGAATATTCATGTTTGGTGTTCAGCCTGCCAAGAGAGAGATCACTGAATGTGCAGTCTTTCTGAACACCTGCTAAACACAAAAAGCCAATATGAGTTAAGTGCACAATTAACGTGTCAAAATGGTAACTTCCTTTTAGGGAGGGAATATTTTTTTTTTCTTTTTTCGTTTACATCTATGGAACTAATTCATTTTAACATGTAGTACTTCAGTTGACAATTGAAATGGAAAAAACAGGACCAACCTAGGACTCTGGCATTTTTTGAAGTGAAATGGTAGCAGTCGTTCAATATTTCTGCCCAGCTGAAATGAGTAATCTAGTAGAAAATCCAGTAGTCTTGCTCTTAACTTTTGTACTTTGAACAGACAAGAAACATGCAGTGAAAAGCGTGTTACTTGTAGGGAAACCTTTTCAATAATACCTCTCCTAAGTAATACAAAGAAGCAGTGTGCCTACTCTTCAGTACACCAATTTCTTCTTTTTATTAGCTGTTATATGAATTTTGAAGTCTGTAATCTCCAGTTCAGACTTCCATATCTACTGTGTGTTTATAAAATTTGGTTTCTTTGTGTTAACATCTGAAATACATTGTCAAGGCAATGACCCCTCTTGTAGGAAGTCTGTTTGGCTTATAACTCATTAGCTTAACGATAATGTGAGTAAAATGGGAGTCTGGGTTAAATTACAGGTTGTAGTTCTGTGAAGTTTTATTCAGTTGCAAATGGGAAAATATGTGTTTTTAAAAACTGAATCTTTTTAGTTTAATAATGTTTGTGAAGAAGAGCAATCTTTTTTTTGTGCTAAGTTAGATGCATAAGCTGCCCCTTTATAAGCACCACACTTGCTCTTGTGCAGTTTAGCTTGCACCACTGTTTTTTCTTACTAATTTGGTCTTTATAATTAGAGTAATGAATTGTAATAAATGTGTATAAACAAGAATTCTCATCCTATGATAGAAATAAATAAAATATTCTGAAAGGGAACTGGAGAGGACAAGATTGAGATCTGTAGGTACAGTGGAATTTATCAACCATGTAGTTCGAGAAATATCCTGAATCCAGTGGGACCATTGAAACAAAGTATATGTGGATTAGTTAACTGCTGGACATCGATTAGGTTGCAGCCCCTCAGTACTTACGGAGATCTAGTGATTGCTGCTTAACAAAAAAGATAGTTCAAAGCAAAAATCTTAAATTAGCCATGGATTTTGTAGGAAATGGTTTTGTTGCTATCAAGTAGAGACAGTTACCTCTTGAGAGTGGGTTGTTAAAGCTTTAGAAGGTACTAGCTGAAATAATCAAAAGTAAAGCTGAACTCTGCTTAAGAGGAGAATTATTCCAGTGGCTGAAGGATAGGACAGATTTTCTCTAGGGTTTACCCATAATGAATCAACTCTCTTTCATATGGTCCTTCACTAAATCACAAAACCCTAAAGAAAGGGGAAGGGGGGAGAGAAATCCTTTTGAAAGACTACTTTGCTCTCTATTTGCTGGCAGCAAGGCAGAACCAGATATAGGATTGATTTTTATTTTTTTTTTAAATAATAATGTAGGGGTTTTTTTCTTTTCATAATTCTACTAGTATTTGAAAAACTGCTGTTGTGCTGTGTATGCAGTGAATGCTTTTGACCTCTAGTTTATGCATTATTTTGGCTTAAATTATTTCGCTTTAATAATTGATTATTTTTTTCCTTAAACAGCAAGACCATTTACAAAATTGGTAAAGGAAATGCAGCTCCATCGAGATGACTTTGAAATTATCAAAGTGATTGGAAGAGGTGCATTTGGTGAGGTAAGAGATTCTTACTCTCAGTTGTAGTAATGTAACTGTAATTGTTTGTGCAAATGATTTCTTGCTGCAGTTAACCTCTTCTTATACTAAAGACAAAAGATTCACACAGATGTGTTAGAATACTAAATGTGGGATGTAGCTAGGTACTAGTGAAAGATCCCCTTGAAGAAGGGTATTAATGCCCAGATCTGCTATTTCTGTGGCTGGATTATTCTTACTTCAGTGTAGCAAAACAAGTGTCTCTTCAATGTCTGTATAGCCCGGGTGGTCCCACCTAGCAGCTGCACAGCTGAATTTGGGATCTCTTCTCCCACTTGCCATATGTACTCTTCTGTGCTGCTGTAATTTAACACAGAACTGGGCTGCTTCTATGGTAGGAACGCAGAGGCTGCTCCACCCATCTGCCTGTCTTTGTAGCAATCTGGTAATGCAGAAAGACGCATTTGGCTGCCTCAAAGGCTGTTCCCTGTCATCTTTGAAGATCAAAGGCTGCTGGATCTGTTTTTGGGGCAGCAAGTTGAATCATGCTGGGATGATAGGAACGCCTTGTGTTTTGACAACTCGCCAGTCGCAGGACCCTGGATTGAAGCTTTAGTTCTTAATATGCTTGATGTAAGTCTCTTCAGACACAGAAGTCTGATAGGGCTTGCCACTGGCAAAAGGCATTCATGAGCATGTCCTCTCCACTAGGCATAGGATACCTGAGACTTCTGGAGAACCTTAAAGACAACCCTTTCAGCATTTAAGTGCATGTAACTAAAGCCACAGATGTTAGCAAAAGAGGTTATTAACCAGAGAATTTCTAGAAGAACACTCCTTAGATTTCTTTCAGGGAGCTTCTTTTAAGTTGTGCCACACCAAAGTCAAATGTAGAGACAGCCATTAGCGGCTCACTTCAGCCTATTAGCACTTGGTTACAACTTCTGCTGCCAGTGTCTAAGGCTAGGTAGGCTTCCTTGTCTTCCTCTGATGGTGTCTGCAGAAAGAACAGGATATCTGCAGTGCAGGGCTTTCCTTCCAAGCATGGTGTGCCCTGGACATTTCAAGATATTTCACATAGGGTTTGATGATGAAACAAAGGTATAGATAGAAAAATGCCAGGACTCTGCTCAACGTGGGTTCAGAAAGCAGTGACATTTCTGTGTACATAAGAACTTGATAGTGGGTGAAGTAATAGCTTTATATCTGCATAATTCTAAGCTGTTTCAGAAACTGCTTTTGAGGAAAGCAGACACCTATGACAGAAATTAGTGTTTCAAGAACATTTCTTCATCTGAACCATCATCTAATGATGTGTCGCATAGTGAGAATAGCTGCTGAACAAACTTGAGCATTTTAGATAAAATGTCCAGATAAATACTAACATCTTGACATGTAAGACACAAGTTTGCTTTCTAGTGGCTGTTGAACTTGGTGAGTTGCAACTTTCCCCTTCCCCACTCCACACATCCCCCTCCAAAAAAAAGGAAGTGTTATCTTAGGGTAGGGGAAATACTGCATGTAAATCAGCTAAAAACAAACACTTTAGTGTTTGGGTTTTTTTTAGCTGGTGTGTATTATTTGAATATGGGTTTTAGAGCAAAAAGTTACCGCAAAGAGTTTGTCAGGAAAAAGCAGAAATGGGAAAAAAATAGTTAAGTCTTAAAGAATGGCTGAAAGCTACAAATTAAGTCCAGAAAAGAGGTCTGAGCAGGGAGGTTTATGAGTAGATAAAAGGCATAGAGAACCAAGGCAGTAGTAGGTAACAGTCTACCTCTTCGTTAGGGTTTTGATTCAAAGCAGTAGCACATTTTTTAAGACAGTGACCCCACTTCCTGCAGAAGGATTTTGCTGTGCATGAGCTCGATTTCCTTTGGAAGAAACTAAACCAGAATCTCCATTCCAGGTGTGCACCAAATGTGCTCCTGGCCCCAAGGAATACATAAGGATCAGTCACTGGGTTTGACTCTCCTGACAGCTTCAGAACATTTAGGCTAGGTCCAGGAGACCAGCCTAGGTACAGTCTGAAGCAACAGTCCTGAACACCACACAGTATAGTTGTGAAGGCTTAACACAGGCTACTTTAATCTGATGTTCTGGTCTTGCTGTGCCGAATTACTTGCTGTAGTGGCTGTGACCACTGATATCTAAAGAATGCTAGATTAGTGTTTTGGCAATGTGTCTTTTGGTGGGATTAGAAGTGGTTTCTGGATTTTTTCAGAGCTAGGCTCGTGAATGCTACAGCTATCAAAAATGGGAACCCTTTATAGTGACTTTCAGATGGAGTCAGTGTTGGGAATGCCTTCACACAGTATAACTTTAAGGAAGGGCCATTTTCTATAGTACTTGCTCTGTTCTTTTCCCAGTAGATGTTCTCCAGTCAAGGAATTGACCAACTGGAAATCTCAGTACAACAGCAGATGAAGTATTTGTAAGAACTTCAAGAGGTTTCAGTTTATATGTGCTAGGGGGGAAAGCCATGACCTTTCTTGGCTTTGGATCAAGAGTCTTAAGGTGTATAACAGATACAAATTCTGTGTGGAAACTCATATTAATAGTGTCTGGAGTGCCTGAATCAACAATGTGTTTCATATTCTTCCATTTGGAAAAGCATGGAGCTTACCTAAAGCATTTCATGTATCACATCCACCCCAGTGGAAATGAAATTTCACAGAAGTGGAATGAGAAAGTATCTTAATTTCATCCTTCTGTTAGAGCTGTGAGTGGTCACAAAGTCAGTGGTGTTAGTTATCTGTTAATATCATGTTATCTTGTTCGTATTTCTATTTAAAAATGTTAGTTTATAATTGTAGCGGCTTGAAACTTTTTTATCTGTTTAAATTATGCATCATTGATTTTTAAATTCATTATCTTTTAATCCCACTTGCCAGAGAGTATTTCATGCTTTTTGCCTATGAATGAATCCTTTGACCCTTCTGTATACTACATTGCTACAACTGCCAAATATTATAAGCATTATAAAATAGCAATTGTATAAAGGTTGACATTTCATAATAAGAAACTAAAATCTAGTTTCTTGAGGGACTTGGGGTATCTGACTTGTATAAAGCAACACTTAAGAAAACTGAATGGGGAAGCTGTAAGTAATTTTTCCATACGATGTTCATACATACATAGGAACTATGTTAGAAATTAGTTGATGGGATACTAGTAGTTATAAGGTTATTCATTAGCTCTTGTTAAAAACAAAAAATCAAACGATAGAAAAAAATGACCCTAAAAATGAACTAAGCCAGCCACTTTGCATGCAGGATAAACTGAATGTCTGAATATCCTTTACAGCAATGTTTAAGGCTCTGACTTCTGGAGTCACTGCCTTGAGAATATAATTTATTTTTTTCAGAAGTTTCATAGTTATGAAGTTCAAAATTTGAAATGTTATTTGAGTGCATGACAGAATAGCATGTAACCTGAAATGTTAGCTGTAAGAAGCATAAACTATTTTGTGGCTCTTCCCCCTCTCCTAGGATATATTTGCCTGGGTGTATACCCAGCTGGGTGGAACATTTTAATGAGCACCCCAATGTTACTTTCAGTTTTTTGGGGTTGTTTTGTTTTTTTTTACAGGTCATATAGGCAGATAGCTCATGCGCACAGAGGGGCAATCTCCATGAGGAATAAAGCTACCAATGATTTAAAAGCACCCTGAAATAAAATCAGAACTAAATGGTTTTCTGTTATCTTCATTCTGGTTTCTCTTAATAAAATTAATGTAGAAGTCTCTTTGTAGACAAGAATGAGTATGTTGTATAGAGTGAACTAGTGAAAATGCACATTCTTTAGGAGAAGATTTAAACAATATGAGCACAGACTGGAAAATTCCAGCTTTTAAACCTTTAAAAAAACATGCCAAACCAAAAAAAAAAAAACCACTAAACTACCTGTGGCTTGAAGTTCGCATGTGCCCAGTTACTTCTTCTGTTTAGAAATATTGGGGACCATTATTTGAAATGAAGTAATGTCCTGAGAGCCTGTGCTTAGTGAGATTGTACTTACCTGAGAAACTTATGCTGGCCTAAGAAGTGCCTTCTGTGTTCTTGGTTTTTTGCTTCTGCCTGCCAAGGGAACTGGAAGTACTTGTGCTGCAGTATAGTGAAAGAGATAGGAGAAGGATCTTGTTGTATGAGAACTGTCTGGCTCTTAACTACTTGCACTTGCTCCTTTGCAAGCTTCATCTGACCCCTTAGAAATGTAAGTCTTTAAGATCACTCTTCTTTTGTGTAAAGGACCAATTACGCATGCTGCTGTAGATTAATGTATTTCAGTGAAGAGCAGTTGTTGAAAGAACTGTGTCAGAATGTGCCTAGGTTGATAACTTGGATTGTATAATGTGGCTGACACCTCCTGGAAATTTGGCAGTATGGGACTGTGAAACAATTGTTTTCCTTCCCTTGTTTGTTAGCAAGGATCTCTTGAATGAGCAATGCTTACTGTGGTTGCAGTAGAAGGGTGCAACTGCTTGTTCTTGCTTAGCACAAAAATAACCAAAACTCTTAATGTGCCCCACCTAAGTATTACTGCTCTGGATGGATTAGAAATACCTTTTGATATAAATGCTGTTGTGTACAGAGTTGATGTGTGTAGTATTTAGTAATCGTATGTGTCACCTTGACTCAGGATGCTTAGTTAGAGTCTCACTTGGAATCAAAAGACTTAAAAATGTGTTTGCAGAAGAAAATAAATAATGGTTGAGAGAACAAGACTGATCTTCTTGTTTCTGATATATTATGTGGTTCCTAATGAGAGAGATTATCCAGGACATAAAGAGGAGGCCAAAGTATTCAATGACTTTTTTTTGCCTTGGTCTTCACCAGCAAGAGCTCCAGTCACACCGACCAAGTCACAGAAGGCAAAGGCAGGGACTGGGAGAATGAAGAACCACCTGCTGTAGAAGATGAGGTTCAAGACCATCTAAGGAACCTGAAAGTGCACAAGTCCATGGGACCTGCTGAGATGCACCCATGGGTCCTGAGGGACTGGTGGATGAAGTAGCTACACCACTGTCCATCATAATTAAGAAGTGGTGGCAGTCCAGTGAAGTTCTCATTGACTGGAAAAGGGGAAACATAATCCCCATTTTTAAAAAGGTTAAAAAGGAAGATTCAGAGAACTACAGGCTGGTCAGTCTCACCTCAGTGCCTGGCAAGATCATGGAGCGGTTCCTCTTGGAACCTATGCTAAGGCATGTGAAAAATCAGGAGGTGATTTGTGACAGCCAGCATGCCTTCACTAAGGGCAAATTGTGCCTGACAAATTTGGTGGCCTTTTACGGTGAGGCTGTGGCAGTGGTGGATAGGGAAAGAGTAATTGATGTCATCAGTCTGAACTTTTGCAAAGCATTTGACACTGTTCCACGTGACATCCTTGTCAATAAACTGGAGAGACATGGATTTGAGGGATGGACCACTGGGTGGCAAAAGAATTGGCTGGATGGTCACACTCAAAGAGTTGCAGTCAAAAGACACCAGAGACGAGTGGTGTTATTCAGGGTTCAGTAACGGGTCCAGTGCTATTTAAGATCTTTGTTGGTGACATGGACATGGGATTGAGTACGCCCTTAGCAAGTCTGCCGATGACACCAAGCTGTGTGGTACAGTCAACATGCTGGAGGGAAGGGATGCCATCCAGAAGGACCTTGACACACTCAAGAGGTAGGCCAGTGCTAACCTCGTGAAGTTCAACAGACCAAGTGCAAGGGCCTGCACCATCTGGTGTACTGCATTCAGCTCTGAGGTCCCCAACATAAGAAGAATGTGGACCTGTTGAAGCAAGTCCAGAGGAGGCCATAAAAATGATCAGAGGGCTGGAGCACCTCTCCTATGAAGACAGGCTGAGAGAGTTGGAGTTCTTCACCCTGGAGAAGAGACAGCTCTGGGAAGTCCTTCTAGCAGCCTTCCAGTACCTAATGGGGACTTTGAACTGGAAAATGGTAGTTTTAGATTAGATGTTAAGAAGAAGCTTTTTCCTCTGAGGGTGGTGAAGCACTTCCAGAGAAGCTGGATGCCACATCCCTGGAAGTGTTTAAGGCCAGGTTGGACAGGGCTTTGAGCAGCCTGGTCTAAAGGGAGGTGTCCCTGCTCATGACAGGAGGGTTGAAACTACGTGATCTTGAAGGACCCTTCTAACCCAAACCATTCTATGATTCTATAATATACTGGCTAAGGGTGCAGTGAGGCTTAAAAGTGAATATGCAAAATCTAAGCTTCCTGTGGACAGCTGTGCTTAACAGTAAGACACAGAGCTGTTTGTGTGTTTTCCAACTGGTAATCACAGCTGTAGAGTACTGAGTTTAATGTTTTTATGTTCTTCCAGAAATTAACCTGGGGCTTAGTGAGCCTACAGACTGCAATTAAGGCTGTCTCTTTATTCAGAAGCTTTGGTGATTGGTATTAAGTACCCAGCAGGGACTGTGACTTCCTACATCGTAGATTAACAGAATTCATTGCACACAACATATGACACTCCTCATCCAGCTATTCAAAGAGTCAAAGTATTCAGAATATGAAGCAGAAGAAATGTTTTATTAGCTTTGCTTTTCTAGTATGCTGTTCATTCCCCCCCCCCCCCCCAAATAATAAAATTGAAGCAACTATTTTCTGCTGTGGAAAATGATGAAGAAAGAAGTTGCTTTGTTTTGAAAAATGCTTCAAAAGAGCTGGTTGCTATCTTGGTTCTCCCCAGCTCCGTGTCTGTTTGTACGGCAGCACCAAGTTACTATGGTGACAGGCAGGTTGCAAGGAGCTGGAGAAGCATGGTTCATTGTAGTGCTGCTGCGAGGCCAGTCATTTGTCTCTGCAGGCCCCCCCCCCCGACTGCTGAGGAAGAGCTTAGGTGTTATTCAGGGCCTTTATTCTTCTTTTGCAGAGCCTTTCTCGGCTGGCACTTGTGATTTCTTATTTGCAAATCATGAAGATCCATGCTGTGTGCTCAAAAAAATAGCTTTTGCTTAGGAAATGTGTACCATGTTGTATGAACCCTAGGAAAAGACGCTCTGGTTGCTCATTTTAAGTGTAGAACAGACATAGGAAAACTGAGAGCACTGTCCAGACCAGTTTTTCCTCAAAGATGTAGTATTAAAACCGTTAACTAATGAGAAGCATATAAAAGACTTTTTGTATCCAAGACTATTAGGAGCAGTCCTTGCAATGTTTTTCAGTAGCTAGTATCCAAGGTATCAATAGCATGACACAGAAATAGTAAAAGTGGCATAAACAAGACTTAACTGAGGGAAATGACCGTTATATTCAATTATGAATCTGGTAATAAGACATTACGGATAAATTGTTTACAATTGAAATGACATTTTGTCTCTTCTCCCAGTTGAAAGGCTTGTCTAATGCTTCTGCTCAAATGTCTAAAGCCATTCCAAGTTCCTGCCAAAGGTTAATTCATGGTAATTCTACACTATTTTATCCGTGTAATTTTATTGTCCATTAGGCTAAGCAGATCTTTTATCTTTTGTCATCCTTATAACTGATGCTCTTCCTTCCAATTTTGTTTGTAGGTAACAATTATATCCACTTTTTTTCTTTTAAACAAGTAAAGCTTTTCCTTTTCCTATGGTAGTATGAGAGGCTCTTTAGTTCCTTGATCATCTCAATAGCCTGCCTTCACACCTGCTCCAAATAGAGTATTTCTCTGAGGTGTGGCTCTGTGTGCAGTTTCCAGTGAGTCTGTATTTCTACAAAGCACTAATGTTTGCCCATCCCTAGTGGTGTGTATGTGCCTATGACTTCTAGAGTCACGTTTGTCTTTTTAAAAACCATGCGAACATGGTTCCCAAGAAGTCTTTTTATTAACTGTCTTAATTGTTTTCTGTATATCCAAGCTTGCATTTAGATGATTTCTGCACTTTCACACGCCATACTGATTACTGCTTACTAATGCTGATTGTGTCACTCAAAGGGCAGAGTACACTGGTGGGAAGTTCTGTCATATTTGTAGAGGCTTATTTGGTGCCTGATTCTCACCATGTAGGTTTCGTCAGGGCATGAGGAAACGTGGAACATAGATTAGGATGGCTTTGCACACTGCAGCCCTAATGTCAGTATCATGTGGCTTTTGAAGATCAAAATGCAACTAAATACTTCTATAAACCAATTCAAGAAGTAAAATACTAGCTTTTGCCAAAGTCCGAAAATTACATTTTAGCTCTATTGGTTCTTTTTTATTGCAGTACAAGTGAAACAGCTTTGAGGCAAAAAGTACAGGGAAAAAATGGATGGCAGGAATAATACAAATCTGATAGGGTGTTGTGGCTTGTGGTGGTTGTAGTTACCACAGCTGGCTCTCACTTATGCTTTAGCCCCAGTTATCATACATTTTTTGACATAAATATGTTTAAAGTTGGTTGAGATGTAGGCACGAGCCTTCAGGCTTTCTGAAGTCTGTGAGAAAACTACACTTGATCTTTATTGCAGTGTCCCTGTTGTAGTGAATCTTGAGCATGATGAGTCACAGTGACAGTAATCAAATCAGCTGGTAACAGTTTAGACCTATTAAGGGCTTGCCTAGAAAGGGCGGGCAGGCAGGGGGATGTAGTGGTGAGGAAACTCCTGCATCTGGCATTTTTCCTCATCAGTGTTTTAAGACTTGGTAAAACAGAAGCACCTACATCTCTCTACCACACTGCTCTGTGATGGTTTAGTATTCAGAACTCCTGATTCTCCATTCCAACATAGTATAATGAGATACAAGTTGGGTAAGTTTAAATTCGTAATTTGACACAGGTATCAGAGAGAGTTATTCTGGGTCAAAGGTGTGTGGATTAGTTAGCCCACATCCCATCCCTTTGGCCAGGTACAGAGGTGCAGGAAGAGAATCCAAAGACAGAGCAGAGCTGAACCCTTCCAGCAGCGGTGGGTTCAGGGGCTCGCTAACCACAGTGGTCAGTAGTCACTGAGACTTCTGCTGTGTGTGTTACTCAGGTAATTAAGCATGCACTTACACACTGTCTGACTACTTCGCTGTCCACAGCAGCCTGTGGCTGAGTACCAGAACTGTTGTGTGGCAGTAATACTTCCTTAATTAAAATTTTATTTGGTGCTTTTTGATTTCTGTGTTTTGAGAAACAGCAAATAATTGTTCTATATTCACCTTCAAGACATTTATCATTTTGTGTGCCTGTCATAGCTGTTATCTTGTCCAGGCCTGGTATACTTTAGGCTATTAAATGTTCCTCAGAAGTTATTTTATACCTCTGCTTGTGCTTTTTCATTTATTTTTTTCATTATCCTTAACATACTTTTTTTTTCTTTTAAATTCTATTACAGTGTAGGTTATAATAGGCATAGAAATAAAGAATGAACTAATCAAAATTAAATCCTGGTCTTTTACAGCCTGTGCATAATGTAAGCACTTGTTCGGCCAGTTGGCTTTTAAACTTTGAAGATAGAAGCAATGCTTTTGTTCTTAAAGTAGTTATTTGCAGCAGTGTACAAACCTGTATCCTTTAGAATGCCTCTCAACATGGAGTTGTTTTTTTTTTCTTATGTTAGTAGATGTGGTGGATTGGTATGTAGTATAGGAGCCGTCATATTTACAACCTGATATCTTGTATGGTTAGCACAATTGCAATATAAGAGATTTCTGTTTGATCTCACAAAAGCGGTCATGTCACGGTGATTATTATAGTTGAATTTGAGCTATGCCAGAGAAAGGGGAATTAATACAGCAGTAAGAAAAAACAATACCGCAGCATGTCAGAAGCAGCCAAAGCATTATGTGACAATTGTAAACTTAGAAATACTGCCACCTGATGAAGAAAGTAAAAGAAAGATAGCTTGAGGACACACTGAGGTGTTTTACGGAACTACAGCCATAGGATTTCTTGCAATATTACAACAGTATTCTTGCTTATATTACTACTGAGTTTATCAAGGCATAAATTAGTTTGTGCTTTCATGTTTTAGCTCATACATCACTGAGGTTTGGGTTTTGTGAGGCAACTCCTGCACCTTTCAGATTTCTTTTCGGAGATAAAATTCTTGGGCAATTCCCTGTTTTGCTGCATGGTTGTATGAATTTTTCTGCAGACACAAGAAGCTGTCCTGCTGTCACCCTTACAGCTAAAGCAGCAGTATGTTCACTGGTGCCATATAACCACTTAATGTGAAAATATGAGTCAACTTGCCTTTTATTAATTCTACTTTTTCTTCTACAGAAGGCAGTCATCTTCCTTCTGAATGTTTCAATTAAGCTTTTCTAAGCAGTCCCTTTCAGTTGAAAATAAATAGCACTCGTATAGCTAGCAACTGGGGAATTGCTAAATAGGTCCTACAGACTTGGCTTCCTTTTTAGTTTTTTCTTTTTCCAGGCCTGTTCTCATTTTCTACTATTCTAAAATTTGCTCAGCTCCTCAGCTGTGCATGTCCTCAATGCCAGGCTCGCATCATTCCTCAGCAGTGGAGCATGCTTCAAACTTCATCCATCCTCCAGTGCTTTCAGGCAGTGATGGCCTTAAATAAAGTGCAGTAGATGAGTATCTGGGTTCTGAATTGTGCACTATGTTTGTATTTAAACAGTAGAGCAGTTCTAGTGTTGTGTTGTAATGGAACTTGAATAATGCTACTTCAGGGCTCACAGAGCTCTACTTGCAAATTGCTTCTGCCCGAGAGCTTTTGTTTGCCTGCAGCAGGTAATTGCACTCAGTTCTGGACTGTCCCTTCTGTGGAGATGGGGATATTTTCTGAGTTGTCGTGTTCTGAGTTTATAGTGGGTAGTGTCAGCATCTTGCAGTTCCACAAAGCAATTAAGGTACAGTTTGACTTACAGTGTGCTTTCAGCTGTATCAGGGTAATGATACAATTAAGTGTATGGAGAGACGTTGTTACAATGGCTTTTAGCTGCAAGGCCATGGTAAGGCTAGGAGCAAGTCTGTATGTTTTGGACCATTTCTAAAGGCCAGCGTTAAACAGTTTCAAGTGCCAAAGAACCTCGTGTGTTTGGTTGAGACCTCATCTTACTTATCCTGCCCCAATAGCATGAACAGTGTCTGCAGGAGGTGTTTGTAGGCCAGGAGACATTGGAATGTAATGTATTGGTGGATATTCTACATCACTTAGAGAAGCTTCTTCTTAGTGCTGTGTCTTTCCCAGCTGCATTTAAGGCTAGGTTCACGTCTTTCCTGTGAAAGGTACCTGCTTGTTCTTTTCTTAAGGTGGGTTTCTGTTACACGACTGCGTACAGGTGTATGCTAGTTGTCACTCATTTCTTTATGTGACCTGCTGAGTGGAGCTTCATGCACTGAGTGGTGGAGGTTAGGTATGTACCTGCTGAGAGGTGTCTGTCTAAATACGAATGTCCCATTCTTGGGTTACTGGAGGAGCAGTTTCCCCCTTATCTGGAATTTCTTTACTGGGAAGGTGCAGAGAGATCTTATATTTACCTCTTTCCTCCGCAAGACTTCTGACTTTGTATACTGTTGCTCTGCTTGATTCTACACTATTCCAGCCTTGGTTTATACTCAACATCTTAGAGCTGCTATAGCTCCTGAATCCCTTATAGATAAAGAGATTTTAAGCAACAGGAGAGGCAAGCTGATGTCATTCTGTTAGTTTTCCTGCTGCTATTCAGAGCTCTGTTGGAAGCAATGCAAGCTGATTGGTCTTCTGCTTCTGAAATAGAGACTGTCTGAGAAGCAGCAGAAATATTCAAGCAGTCCATGTATGGTCCTGTGAAAATGTTGCTCTCTTAGTCATGATGCCTGCTTTTCTTTAGCCAGCTAGAAAAATTTTGTGGAAATGATGGCTTTACTACAAGAAGAATTAGTTTTGGTCTTGGAAAATTCAAGTCCTGTTCAAAATAAAATCTTTGCATTCCTAAGACTTGAAGTTTTTTTTTTTTATTCTGTTTTTCTTCTTCCACTGTACAGCTCTGTGCACAGCTACTGTTCATAACAGACCTGTCTAAGCAAGTCTAATACACAGGGTGCATAGTAATGTGCTTCCAGCAAAATGATGAATAAGTAAATGGATACTGTTTTTACTTCTTTTTAAATAACTGCATACAGTACATAAAAAAGCATGTTCATTTACAAATATCTTTCAAGTTTCTGAAACCTGAAATGTGACAACAAATTAGTCAAATGTAGTGTATTTCTCCTAACAGCAGCATCTCTTGTTTTCTTAGGCTGCCCTTTTAAATGTTGCCTCATTGGCTGAAGGCATGGCATACAAGCATCGCTTGTTCTTGGCAAACAATGCAGCTTTACTGCACATCTTCATATGAAAAGCTTCATGCTCCTTCTATATCATCGCCCTGTACTTGATCATGAAGCACTTGACCACACATAGTGTGCTGTGCATCAAGCACATGCTGGCAATGTAGGAGAAATATAGAAGGAGCAAAGACTCAAGCTGCAGTTTATGTGTTGATTGCTGATGACTCCTTAGTAACTTACTAATTTGTGAGCATTAAGCTGTTTGAAAACTGCATTTCTCTGACTGTGCTTTTGTGTGAATATTAAGCTGTTTAAATATTGCATTTCTCCAACCTTGCTTTTGTTAAATAAAGATACCTTATTATTTCAGGTTGCAGTTGTTAAAATGAAGTGTACAGAGCGCATTTATGCAATGAAAATTCTGAATAAATGGGAGATGCTTAAAAGGGCAGAGGTAAGTAATATGTTTTTTTAATGCAGAGAATTTTTTAAATGGCATTAGGAAAATTACATTGAAGCTCTTGAAGATTAGGAGGAATCATTTTGTGAACATAGGAGCTGGATTCTTTTTTCTTTTTTCTTTTTCTTTTTTTTCTTAAGCTGTTTTAATGCAATCAAGTCTGACAGTCCCTTCCAGGCATCTGTTGTTCTCAGCACTACTGCGTATTCATTTACCAGACAGTCTGCCCTAGTTCTTAACCTGAATTTATTGGCCAGATTTTTGTTTATAATACAGGCAAGTTAAAGGCTACATGAAAGCTGAGATTGATGCTCCTATGACATTTACAGCTGTATACAAAAACATCAGGAAAGGTCTTTTTTCTCCTGCATTCAGAAAGCATACATTAAGGAGCTTTGGATCCTAGAGTTTGTAACAAGATGTATATAACTGGTGAAACTATAAGTAAATATTTTGGAATCACAGCTTCAGACTCTAAAACAAAATGTGTTAAGAAGGTAGATCTGTTTTAGGAGGGTATTTTTAGTAAAAGGAGTTGTACAGTGTCACAACAAATCATGTAAATGTGAACGGGTATTTAACAGATTAGGGAAGGACCTACTAAGAATATGCCATGGGAAGTGTTCCTTAGTATTCCATAGGAAGTATTCCTAGAATACCTGCTCTTGCATGAGGTAAACCTTATGGCAAGTGTAATATTACAGTCAGCAGGTAAATGAGCAATAGATTTGAAGGGAAAATGCATGCAGTGCATCCATACTTGCAGCAGTTCTGTTAAGGGCAAAGACTAGCTGCTTGCTGAGGGCTGAGCATGCTGACCCTTCCCTGTCCCATTCTTCTGTCCCCTTCTGACACCACCTCCCCCCCAGCCTACCCTTCCTAGTCCCTCCCTTCCTTTTAGTGAGTCATTGCCAGCTAGCTCTTTTCCTGTGAATAAATCTGCTCCCTCTTGTTAAGCCCCTCTTCACCACAGTCTTTGCCTGATTTAGTCACGCTTTGTCCATCAGACCATGCTTTATGGTGGCAGCCACTGCCATTCGGCATTTCTTTGAGCTGTCAGGAGAGTTCACACTCTTGGCTGTGCTGCATCAGCAGTTCTGTGCTAAGCCTTCCCCTGTATGAGAGAAATTCGGTGCCCTTTCTACACAGATTTCAGTTGGGTTAATTAATTGGTCAGTATAGAATTGTTTTAAACCCAAATGCTTGTAGGACTTCTCAGACTCTAATGAAATGCAGCTATTGCTGGCTTACTTCAGTCCTTTTTAAAGTGATTTAATTAAATGACCTATCTAAATACCTGAAACTTTTACATGTAGAGATGTTCTGAGAACACTGCTGCCTACACATTGTCTTCAAAGTGTACAGCTGACTCCTCTTACCCTGTCAGGCAGGCACAACAGGTAGAAGAGGGTAATCCACCAAGAAAAATGTGAGGTGAGCAACAGTTTTCCCAAGTAACAGTCCAGTTAAGTTCTCTTTCCACTGATTTTTCCCCAACTGCAAAGGATAATAAACTGTCTTCTCTGCTATGCCCCATTGTCTTTTCCTGTTCAGTTAGCTGGCTTGATTTGGCTTTTCTGGATAAGCAGAGCTTTATAACCTGCATATCAAGTTCATAAAACATCTGGGCATTAAAATTTCCCAAATGTGGTAAAACTTGTTAGTTTTTAAAATGAAGCCTGCAAGAATAGAGTAGCCTCTTAAGCAGGCAGTTCCACTGAAAAGCAGACTCTCTGTTTTCATATCCACTGTATAAGTGGTCTAAGAAGCACGTTGTTATACTGGTTTGTTTGTTTTGTATGACTCATTTAATGTAGCAAAAAGTTACCTCAATACTGCTTATTTGTGTACTAGCAGCAAGAAAAAAACCATATGGTCAGAAACCACTAAAATACAGTAAAGATTAGTGAGTGTCAACTGACATCCATAAATGGGTTGCAAGTAGATAGGCATGCCATTTATGTTGATAAGGTGGACCTTTTGTATTCGTTGTTCTGACGGCAGAATACATAGTCATTAGTGTATTACTGTTAATAGTTGCAAATAAGTCCTGACTGGCTGATGAAGTAACCTGTCATACTTTTTCAAGGCACGTCTCAAGGCCTTTTAAGCTAGAGTAAGGAGAGGAGGGGAGTTTTATACTTTGAATTCATGGTGCAAAGTGTTCAGCAGCATTACTAGTTTTGAAGTGTTCATAACATTCCCTCGCTATTTGAGGTAGCACAGTGAACTGGATCAAGGAACTGATGTCTTCAAAAATAAACAAACTAGTTTTCTGTGTTGGCAGCCTCTTTGCATCGTGGTGCCAGAAGAACTGAGAAGTGCTGTGCTCTGGTGCTGTGAGCAGAGGATAGGATTACTTAGAGCTGCTGTTGCTGCCAAACTTTTGTAGTGATACTTTGGCCTTGCATTCATAAACCGTTAAACCACTCTCAGTTAACATTTAATTACAGTTTACATTTGTCTGCACCAATAATTGCTAACTTTATAACGTGGCCACAGTATGGTCGTTTTCAGTAGAAATGTAAACTGACTTTTGCTTCCTTAGGGGGTAAACTGTTTGAGATACCTTTACAAGATGCAATCAGTATATGAAAAAACTTAGGCTTCCCAGGCACATTCCTTCTGTAGTACATTTTCGAAGACATCTGGACAAGTGACAATTGACAAACAAACAAAAAAAAATTACTATCTAGAACTCAAACGCTTGAGTCTGCAGCTGCTGAATATCTTCATAATGGCTGTCTGAATGGGTCCTGCGTCTTGACGATTCTGATCCAACAAAAGTGTTAATATATTTTTATAAAGGAGGGCTTGCTTGAAGTTATGAAAGTTGGTTTTATGTAAAGATGTTGAGAAAACCTGTTACACAGAGCTTCCTTCTCTGAAGTTTTGCCATGTACTATTTGAAGTAGAGGAAAGATTATTGAAAATTAAATGCACTATACTGGACAAAGGTAAGACAATAATAGAATCTGCTTATTTCCTATAGTGTGTTGCCAGTGTCTGGAGCTGTAATGTAAGAATTAATCTCTTTTTGCAAAGGTCTTTTTTAGAAGAGCCAGTCTTACCTTTGTAGAGCCATTATCTTTCTGATACAGATTGCAGTGACAAGTTACATTTTTCTGGCTCTTAAAAATACAGTATGGAACGAAGATTCAGTGTTGACTTGAATTGGTTTGTGGGCTTCTTGATGGTTTGAAGGGGTTGTGTGTTGGTTGTGGGGGTTTCTTTTAGTTTGGGGAGGGGGAGAAGGGAGGTGTTGTGTTGTTTTAGGGTTTCTTTATAAGGTTGCAGTCAGGATTAGAGTGACTGAATGCTTGACTCCCAGTCTGCAGAGATTCCCTGGCTTCTCACTTGTGCATACTAAAATCCAATGAATAGAGACCTCTGTTGAGTAATTTTAAATAATCCCATAAAACATCCATATATATTCATCCTGTGAAAACTGCTTGTTGATGTTGACAATGGCTTCTCCCCGCTCTCTTCCTTTAGACAGCTTGCTTCCGAGAGGAGAGAAATGTCTTGGTGAATGGAGATTGTCAGTGGATTACTACGTTGCACTATGCCTTTCAAGATGAGAACTATTTGGTATGTTTGATTCATCTGTCAATGAAAGCTTTAGGTTATGAAAGAATTTTATTTTTGGTACATTTGATATTAGTGCAGTAAATCAGTCTGCCTCATGCCTCACAGCAGTGTTTCAACATTCTTGTTTTCTCCTTGAAGAAAGACTTCAAAGGGACTGACTGTAACTCCAGGAAAGTGAGAAATTCACATAGTACTATACTATATAGAGGTTAAGCACCTTTAACTAATCTATCCTTGTATAAAATATATCAGGCTTAAGTTTAGTGTTTTGGATAATATTGCATTTAAATAATTTGAGAGGTGTTAACTCTAAAATTAAGAAATATTTTTATTTTTATTCTAAATTATCAGAATGTCTTTTGAAGCAAGATTTTCTTAAAAATGGCAAATTTTTTTTAAATTTTGATTTTAAAGATTGTTATACTGGTATTTTAAAAGTCTCAGAAGAAAAAAGTAGCCTATTTCTTAAAAGTATTTAAATACACTTTTAAATGAGCAGATTGGTCATCTCAGTAGCTAGAGAGACTTTAACAACCAACAACTCCCATTACATTTTTTAATGATGGCTTACTAGAACTGTAACATACAAGTTATGTTTACCTTAGTCACAGAAGTCAGAGAAGTCCTGGTCGGGAGCACAGTCAGTAACGCCCCAATGTACTGCAATATACTGAACCATACAGCTTCCATGTGGCTACCTGAGGTGGGGTTTGCAAGCCAGCTATTTCTGTAACAGCTGGCATAGTTGAAATGTGAAAGTTTTCACCTTCTCAATGCTTTTTAGATAGGATACAGTAGCAAGTCATGATTACAAATAAGAAAAATGTTATGATAAAAGGCTGCTAATGAGTTCAGGAACTAAGCATAGAAAAGAGAAAATACTCAAACATTTTCACAGATGCTGAAACAAAACATTATTTTGACTGTCATATTTAAGGTATTTTCAGAATAACAAGCCCATCTAAGCAAATAAGTAGTCAGGTCTTAGACCCTCATTTACAGGATATTTCCATTGAATGCTTTGTGATAGGTACAGGTTTTCAACTTCCCAAAGGCTAGTTATCTCGCACTGCCTCATGAAGATAGGTCATGATTTCAAATTCCTTCAAAACCAAGCAGCCTTCAGACTTGTGTAAGGATAACCTAACTTAAATATAACATATTTCCAAATAGCTTATAAGAATGGAGCTACCTAAGAAAAAAATTAGCTGTACAAGATAGCACGCAGTAGTGGTGACAAAATAAAGAGGAATCTAGTGTTGCTAATACCATCCTGTACAAATCTGCTCCAAGCAAGCTACAGCAGTATGATGCATTTCTTTTCCTGAAGCCTCCAAAGACATTTAGTTTCACTTGATGGCAGAATTTAGATATCTAGCATCTAATTTAAGACCCAGTATCTAAGAAAGCAACCACTCTGTGTGACAGCCAAAGTCAGCAGATTCTCAGCTTGCCTGGGGTCTGGTTCTGCATGCTGCCTTCTAATTTGGTCTGTTACTCAGCATCCATCTCATGTAATTGTCTGGTGCTCACAGAGGGAGTATTTCTGCATCTCAATCACTCTGTTGTAAATGATGCATGAAAAAAGGTGAAACACATCAGGAAGTGACTTTTGTCCAAAAACCTGGACAGAAGGTTCTCTTCCACACCAGTGGTTCACTCATCCAGGGCCTAAAGGATTTCTTTTAGTTCTCTGCTCAGCTTGAAGATGTTTATAGCCATGTTTTTCCACATCTCAGTAGAGTGCTGTTATGTTATAGAACCTGGACAGATTGCATTTACTTTTTAGCTGTGCTGTTAATCTTGATCCTAGTAGAATGGAATGGAAAGCTGAGAACAAAACAAGAACAGGCATCAGAGCTTGATTCTCCAACCTGGTGTGGACATCAGTAATCTGAAAGAGAAAGCACTAGGTTCTGGAATCTACTCCCAGTGATGTTTGTGCATAATAGCAAGTGATCATAGAATCATAGAATAGTTAGGGTTGGAAAGGACCTTAAGATCATCTAGTTCCAAACCCCCCTGCCATGGGCAGGGACACCTCACACTAAACTGTTTCACCCAAGGCTCTGTCCAACCTGGCCTTGAACACTGCCAGAGATGGAGCATTCACAACTTCTCTGGGCAACCCATTCCAGTGCCTCACCACCCTAACAGGAAAGAATTTCTTCCTTATATCCACTCTAAACTTCCCCTGTTTAAGTTTTAACCCACTACCCCTTGTCCTGTCACTACAGTCCCTAATGAACAGTCCCTCCCCAGCATCCGTATAGGCCCCCTTCAGATACTGGAAGGCTGCTGAGGTCTCCACGCAGCCTTCTCTTCTCCAGGCTGAACAGCTCCAACTTCCTCAGCCTGTCTTCATACAGGAGGTGCTCCAGTCCCCTGATCATCCTCGTGGCCCTTCTCTGGACTTGTTCCAACAGCTCCATGTCCTTTTTATGTTGAGGACACCAGAACTGCACACAATACTCCAGGTGAGGTCTCACAAGAGCAGAGTAAAGGGGCAGGATCACCTCCTTCAACCTGCTGGTCACGCTCCTTTTGATGCAGCCCAGGATACGGTTGGCCTTCTGGGCTGCAAGTGCACACTGCCTGCTCATGTTCATTTTCTCATCAACCAACACCCCTAAGTCCTTCTCCACAGGGCTGCTCTGAATCTTTTCTCTGCCCAACCTGTAGCTGTGCCTGGCATTGCTCCGACCCAGGTGTAGGACCTTGCACTTGTCGTAGTTAAAACTTCATAAGGTTGGCATCAGCCCACCTCACAAGCGTGTCAAGGTCCCTCTGGATGGCATTCCTTACCTCCAGAGTATCAACTGTACCACACAGCTTGGTGTCATCGGCAAACTTGCTGTGGGCGCACTCAATCCCACTGTCCATGTCAGCGACAAAGATGTTAAACAAGACCAGTCCCAACACCGATCCCTGAGGGACGCCACTCGTTACTGGTCTCCAGCTGGACCTTGAGCCATTGACCACAACTCTTTGCATGCAGCCATCCAGCCAGTTCTTTATCCACTGAGCGGTCCACCTATCAAATTGATGTCTCTCCAATTTAGAGACAAGGATGTCATGTGGGACAGTGTCGAACACTTTGCACAGGTCCAGGTAGATGACATTAACTGCTCTACCCCCGTCCATCCGTAGCCCCATCATAGAAGGCCACCAAATTGGTCAGGCAGGATTTGCCCTTAGTGAAGCCATGCTGGCTGTCACCGAGCACCTTGTTGTTTTTCATGTGCCTTAGCATGCCTTCCAGGAGAATGTGCTCCAAGATTTTGCCAGGCACGGAGGTGAGGCTGACTGCTCTGTAATTCCCAGGGTCATCCATTTTCCCCTTCTTGAAAATGGGGGTTATATTTCCCTTTTTCCAGTCATCGGGAACTTCACCTGACTGCCATGATTTTTCAAATATGATGGCCAGTGGCTTAGCAACTTCATTTGCCAGCTCCTTCAGGACCCGCAGATGGATCTCATCAGGTCCCATGGACTTGTGCACATTGATTTTTAAGGTGGTCTCAAACCAGTTCCTCTCCTACAGTGGGCGCAAGCTCTTCATTCTCACAGTCCCTGCATCTGCCTTCCAAGACTTGGGTGGTTTTGCCAGTGCCTTTGCCAGTGAAGACCGAGGCAAAGAAGTCATTCAGAACCTCAGCCTTCTCCAAATCCAGAGTAGCCAGTTCTCCCAAGAGCTTCCAGAGGGGGCCTGCGTTGTCGCTAGTCTGTTTTTTATTTGCTACATACCTGTAGAATCCCTTCCTGTTATCCTTAACATCCCTAGCTAAGTTTAATTCTAACTGGGCCTTAGCTTTCCTAACCTAGTCCCTAGCTTGCCGGGCAATATCCCTGTGTTCTTCCCATGCCACCTGTCCTTGCTTCCACCTTTTATAAGCCTCTTTCTGCATTTGAATTTTCCTCAGGAGCTCCTTATCCATCCAAGGAGGTCTCCTGGCCCTCCTGCTGCACTTCCTTCTAGTTGGGATGCAACACTCCTGAGCTTGGAGCAGGTGATCCTTGAATATCAGTCTTGGGCTCCCCTGCCCTCTAGGGCTATATCCCATGGAACCTTACTAAGCAGGTTCCTTAAGAGGCCAAAGTCTGCTCTCTTGAAGTCCAGGGCATTGAGCTTGCTGCACGCTCTTCTCACTGTCCTGAGGATCTTGAATTTGACCATCTCGTGTTCGCTGCATCCAGGGCTGCCCTGGAGCGTCACATTTCCAACGAGCCCTTCCCTGTTGGTGAGCATGAGGTCAAGCATGGCACTTCTCCTTGTCGGCTCCTCTATTACTTGCAGAAGGAAGTTGTCTTCCACACAATCGAGGAACCTCCTGGGTTGCTTTTGCTGGGCTGTACCGTCCCTCCAACAGATGTCAGGGTGGTTGAAGATTCATAAATACAAAACCACATAAGCTGACCCTGAAGCAGAGAGAGACCCTTGGTGTCTTCCCGCACCTAGGGTTGCCATCATTCTCTGGCTGCATGATAAAAGGTTCAGAATGAGAAACATAAAGAGAAGGTAAGCTGTTAGGGTAGAAAAGTAGTAGCTGTCCTTGAGGAGTCTAAAAGTGATAGGGGATTTATGCCCTCTAATATTAGTAGAGCTCACGGTGATGCAGAACTTACGTTTAAGCAAGAAACAGAGTTCTACAAAATGTGTATGTTCTGGAATTCATTTTCTGGTTCTTCTTCTGTAGTTTTAAAATCTTTTAAGAGGCACATACACCATGTGGTAGTGTTTTCTAAACAGCCAGTTCTTAAATGACATGACATGGAAATGCTAGCATGGCTTTTTTCTGGTTCTTGGAGAGCTTTCATAGAGACAGTTTGAGTCAAGACAGGTTAAGTAAGCCTCTGGTGATTTTGCTGAAGCAGATAGAGTGTATGTGAAACACAGTCCACGAATACAACAAATGTGTATGGGACGTCTCTTCCAAATTCACATCTGTTAGTTTTCTGGAGACTTACCAGAAAAATTTTCATTCCCAGTCTGATTCACAAAAAAGGGCATATGTGTGTTTGTCTGCTGTGAGCCTGTTACAGGCTTCTGAGTATTCATGAGAGTATTTTGGTGTCTTGTCTTTCTTTGATTTCCAGCTACTCTCACCCTGTTTGATGTAGTCACTTCCCTGAAAGAAATGCAATTCCTGTAGATTTTAGTGTCAGAGCAGTCTTTATTTTAAACCCATGTGAAAGGAGAATTGCCTCCTGGCAGGAAGATCATTGTGAATTGGAAGATGAATAAAATTTGTCATTCTTATAGAATAGGTATCGCCATCTCCCTCTGATCCAAGTGCCTCATTTCATGGGTCAGCTGAGTTCTTGCTGAGTTATGAACACTGTGGGAGCTGAGGGAAGTTCATTACCTTGCCTCTGACAGGAGGATATTTCAGTTCCCACAGAAAGCTCTGTAAGCTCTCTTAGCTTTGAATTTGAGAGAAAATACTTCAATCTTTTGAAAGGGATATTGTATTGCTAGTTCCTGTCTGTAGCCTTTTGTTTTCAAACATAGTTGTTGCATCTGTACAGTGTTTCAACCTGTTTAAAATTCCTTGATGGGTTGTGCAATACGAAGTGATCAATTTTAACATAAGTGATGAAAAAATCAGATTATGCTATACTTTGAGAAAGGTGGAGAAAAATGGAAAAACCTGTGCCTTTTGGAGTTACTCTTTTAAGCCAAAAGATAACAAGGAAATTATTCGTATTGCGCTTGGTGTTCCTTTTTGAGTTCCTATCTTCTTTAATTTGCTTCCCTTGTGGAAGATCAATGTATGGCAGGGACAGTGGATTGTAGGTTGCTTTACCTAGAGTAGAAGAATAAGATGACTGTTTTGGAAAGCTTTATTCCAGAATAAGCAAAGTTATTTCTAAAATCACGGATCAAATCATCTTGGGAAGTATGGAACAAAGTGGATCGACTGGTAGTACTAGGTAATCATTGTAGTTGAAGTGATTTAGGTGGATATTGCTAGGAAGTAACTAAAACGTAATTCTTGTTTTGTGGTGTGAAAAACCAATAGCAAGTCTAAGTCCTTTTATTTCAAGTCACCCTATCTGTGTCTTTCCATAGATAGGATAATGGCTGATTGGCCTAGGAGGCTGATTATTTTTGCAATGAAATATATGCAGAAGAACATTGATGTTTGATTTTTAAATTTCCCACTGTAGTGCCTCTGGCTTGACAGTGTTTCTGACTTGTCACAGGCACTCCTAATGTATAGTGTTATCAAGTTCCTGCCAGCTATGTTATGCATCCATGATGCGGTATGTGCTAAGATGAGTATTTGAAGATGGTGATGTGATAAGTTTTGGAAGCGTTAGTGGAAGGGTTTTGGGGTTGGTTTTTTTTCAGGGGTTAACTCATGAACTTTTTTGTTTTTTGTTTCCTTACCAGCTGTCTCTCAGTATTTGACTGCTTTATTTCCTCCTTTTCAGTATCTAGTGATGGACTACTATGTTGGTGGTGACTTACTGACACTTCTCAGTAAGTTTGAAGACAAGCTTCCTGAGGATATGGCTCGGTTCTACATTGGTGAAATGGTGCTTGCTATACATTCCATACATGAGCTTCATTATGTCCACAGGTAAGATACCATCTCACTGGGCAAAAAATACATGTATAGTTATATGAAGTTGATCGTAATCATACTGCTTCATATACAGGTGAGCACAGTAGCCACAGGCAAATTACTCTGAGTACTTGCTATATGCTATATAATAGCTGTATAAGCTATTACATTTTAAATACCAAGTTTTGATGGATTGATGTTAGAAGCAGTGACATTTATCTGACTAACCTTTTACTAAAGCTTCTATTTTTAATCAGGCTTCTTGACTTATTCTCAATTCACTTTATGAATATTTATCTGCCTTTGTCCGAGCCAACCTAGAAGTTAGAAGCAGTTTGAATTCTCTGGAAATCTTTAGACATTCTGCAAAATTATACACAGTAAGCCCATGATGATATCAGTGCATCTGTTTACCTGAGGTCATCTTTGAAAAGGTTTTGTAATGAGAAGGCATGTGCAGGTCTAATTGTTTTTCAACACAGGATGCGTATTCCGGATCAGTGCCTACCATCATGCTAACTTAGGTTGTGTTTTGTAGTATTTAAGAATATATAATGTTCCTTGTTGTCTGTCAGAGGAAATGGGTCAGGAAGATAGAGTACACATTTTATGCTGCTTCCTCCAAGAGAAACTGTTTTAGAGGGGCTGCGAGTACTGCATGGAAGGCACTTGATAAATATTTTGTTTCATTATGGCAAGAGTCTTGATCAAGTGAGAATTTCAATCTTTTGTTTGCTTTTCAGATTTAACACCTATGTATAACATGTCAGTTAGGAAGCAAAATTATACTAATTCTGGAAAGCCTTGCAGCTGTCTTGTTATATACTGACTTTATATCTTGATTTCAGTAAACTCGGAGGTTTTTTAGCTAACTGAAATCTGCTTATGGCCATATGAGTAGTTTGATAGTAAGCCACTGAAAGTCCTGGCTGAGAAGTGGACTTCATATATGGCATTGTATCTGGTTTGGCAGGTAAACTTGGCCAGGTCCCTTTACCTCGTTATGCCTTTTATCTTAGTCTGTGAACTAAGGACAGTTTTACTGTCTCCCTTAAGAAATTTATGGTGTAAACCATCAGGTAAGTGAGGTGATTTTTATTTGCAGTTAAATCATTAAAAAGACAGGGAATTCTCAAACTATAATGCTTTGAACTGTTCTGCTTGGACTTTGATCACTGTTTCAAAAACTAAAAAGATAAAAGATGCATAAACTCTGCAATACCCCTGTGAATATTAAATGTTGTGGACTCAGAAGTTTACCAGAGACGTCATTGCACCAATTTCCGAGGAAGGTGGCCTGGCTAAATGACCAGCCTACATTTTTGCATAGGGATGAATGAGTGTCTGTTGGGAAAATAGGAATGAATGGCTCCAAGGCCAAAACATACACTTTGAATAGGAGATGTATGAATGCCCAAGAAGTTACTGCTTGGCAACTGGAATGGATTAGGAGGAAGCATGATTGCTCTGGAGAGGATTTCAAGGGCCATTTAAAGGCTTATATGACCTGTTAAGCCATAGATAGGAAACAGTGGAGCTCGGAGAGAGGCATTAAGCTTTCCTGAACAGCAACAGTGTCCCCTTAGGCAAGCGAAATCTGCATGCAAAGCGGAAATGCAGAGATGTACTGGATGAGATTGGCTCATGCTTTGAATGGCACTGTGAGAAGTGTCCTTTAAAAAAAAATAAAACAAATCTGTGTATAGTCATATATGAGCTCCAGTAGTCCTCTGCAGTTACTGAGCTTGACTTGTGCTTAGGGGACTGTAAGGGAATGTTGACAATATGTGGAACTTAATATTTTGTCTTAATACCGTTAATGAGCAGCAGTATTAGTGAAGTTTCGGTAATTAATCTCAAAGCATTAGCCCTTGATTAAACAGTGTTAAGTCAAGTTTGTATTGGAAAAAAAATATCAGATTGGCAGGATTTTTGCACGTATGAGGACCCTTGTTAAAGCTATTATGATTTTTCTCATGAGTCTCCTCAAGTGTGAAGCTGTGGAATTTAGCACCTTAAAAATCAGACATTGTCAACTTCCACATATATGTAGCAAGGTAGATTAGATTATATGGGTTTTTTTTCTCTACTTCCTAGTAATTCTAGTCTCTTCCTCAAAAATTAAGCTGAAGCTATTGCACATTTTTTATGTTTTTGGACACATGTAGTGGTACTTGGAATTTCCCATTTGAAAGGAAATACAGGATTTTATGGTGCAGCAAGACTGGTGGGTTTAAGGTAAAGCACATATGGTTTTATTATTAATAGATAATATTATTTGAATAAATATATCTAAAAAAAAGCCACAAAGCAACACATTAATAGGCTTGATTATCTTCCTTGGCTTGCTCAGAATAATAATAACATTTGAAATTGGCATGATAATATGCTAGCATACTGGAAGTTGATCCTGGATGTATTGGCTAAAGAAAGGAAAGGAGATGGGCATATGTTATTTTGGAAGACATGGATGTTCTCATTTTTAGCCTGAAGAATTGGTGCATAGCTGAGTTGACTTTAGTTTCTGCACTTGCTCTTTTCTCTTCCTTTCTTGCCCTCTTCTCCACATATTGGCTAGGTGCTCTTAATATCATAAAATCTTTGGCCTTTTTTGAGACTATTAATTAAAACATGTATGTATCAGGACTGTTTTATGAAGTTGTCTGGATGATTGATCTTTTACTGATACTTTGCGTGAATTTGAGAACAAAGTGGTGAAATAAAATTTGATTAATTGGTGGACTAAATTCAGTTAACATGCTCTTCAGTAAATCCTTTTTGGCTTCCTTCCTGGTATCAAAAAGAATATCAAGTAATGAGCTAGAGTAAAATGGGAATCTCTGTTTCATGGCATTTAGTAGCCTTAGCATGTTGTATATTGTTTTATACCTTGATATATATACATATATATATATATATATGTAAAAATAGGAAAGACACTGCTTGATATTGGAGACTTTCTAATATTAGGGTATCCCCTTGAAATGGCATTTTCCTGATCCCAGAGCTGAGGGAATTCACTGGCTTGTAGAGTAACTGCTGCAGGTACATATGATGCAAAGGTTTTCAGGTATCCATAGAAGCAAATGTGCTGTGCAGCAGTGTATAGAAAGTCTGGAATAGCAGATGAAAAATACTGGCCAAATGGAAATGCTGAACAAAATGCAGAGAATCGTTAAAAAAATCTTTCTAGGTAAGAAGTCAGAAGTTAGTTACCAGCTTTGGTGAGAAAAAAAAAAAGGAAAAAAAAAAACAAAACAATTAAAAAAAAAAATGACAGGATTAAAAGATTGCCCTTTCTTTTTCATCTTTCTTGCCTTTAAACAACGTATTGTGATGCATGATCTAGCTGAAGTTGTCCCTGATCATTGCAGAGGAGTTGTACTAGATGACCTTTCAAGGTCACTTCCAACACAAACTATTCTATGATTTTATGAGTATAATCATAAAATTATGTTGATGAAGTAAGCTGCATATCCATTTCTGTCAACATGGCTCACTGTAATTGTTCTGCTTGGTTTTTTGACCATACTTCGATAAACTTTGAGCTTGAAAATCTGATGTAATGCAAGGCTTTAATATTTTAGGCAAAGTTCTAAGTTGTGCAGGAGAGGGTTTTAAGTAGTGCAATAAAAAGAGTTTGCATCAGTGGGTATCCAGCATAAAAATCTTTGTTATTCTGATTCAAGATTAATCTTTACAAGCAGAACTAATACTTCATATTTAAATCTTTTTTTCACTCCTTGCTATTATAACAGAGACATAAAGCCAGATAATGTTCTTTTGGACGTGAATGGCCACATACGACTGGCAGACTTTGGGTCCTGTCTGAAAATGAATGAAGATGGCACAGTATGTATGAAGCAAAATTTAATTATAGTGGGGATTTTTAAGTGAGTTACTTAAAGCTGTTATTCGTTGTCAGTGTGCATCGGGAAGGTCGTAGGTTGTAAGCTTATTGACATGCTAAAAATTGAGGGAAGAGTATAACCCAACATACTTATAAATCATTTTTGACATCTTCATCTTCTTGCTACTTTTTAACCTTATCTCTTGTTAATATTTTTCACTCACTTCTTTTGCTACTGGCCTTTTGAGTTCTCCTGAGATTTTTATGAACTGTCCAAAGACCCTTTGTTAAAAAACGATAGACATTTGATACTATTTGTGTTGGAATCACAGGTGTCCAGGAACCTAGAAGCCATGCTAGACCTGAAGTGCGTGTCATTGAAAATGAGAACACAACTAAGCACAACCAGAACTTAATCTGGCTACAGCCATAAAAGACAATAAAAAATTATATTAGCAACAAAAGGAGGGCTAAGGAAAATGTCTCTTCTATATTGGATGTAGAGGGAACATAGTGAAAAAGTATGAGGAAAAGGCTGAGGTACTTACTGCCTTCTTTGCCTCAGTCTTCAATAGTAAGACTGGGTGTTCTCCATGTACCAAGCCCCCTGGGCAGGAAGACAGCTCAGGGACAGGGTACAGCATGAAGCCCCCATGCAGCCTCTTCTCCCAAGTAAGAAATGATAGGACAGGAAGAAATGGCCTCAAGTTGCACCAGGGGAGACTGGGTATGATGAAAAACTTCTTCACCAAAAGGGTTGTCAACCACTGCAACAGGCTGCACAGGAAGGGGTGGAGGAAGCACCTCTGGAGATATTTAAAAGACATGTAGATGTAGTGCTTAGTGACATGGTTTAGTGGTGAACTTGTGAGTGCTGGGTTAATGGTTGGACTCAGTGTGATCTTAAAGGTCCTTTCCAGCTTAAATGATTCTGATTCTGGCAATTACTAAGCAGTTTTATATGCCTTTTAGAAATGGAACAGCACTGTTATGGTAATCTGCCATTTTGTGCACTATACTGGATACACCCCTACAAGATAAATCACTTGTGATGTTTTTTTGTTTGTTTTGCCTAATTTAGGGTGCTTCCAGAGGTGCCAGTCCTGCCAAAGTATGGCATGTAACAGCATTCATGCATTTTGGCACAAACTTGACTCTTGCTGACATTCTGTAGTCATAAAATGCCTGCCAAGGATTTACCATGTTAAAATGCAAAATAAATTGGAAGGAGCCATTATAACTCTGCATGAAACCTGAAAACATATTCCTAAAAATTAGAGATGCTCTGCTACTGCCCTGATGGTCAGGGCTTCCTTACTACTTGGGCACAGGGCAATTTCCCACATCACCCCTGTGTTGCATCCAGTTACATATTATGCAGTAAGCGTTTAACTAATTTCTGATATAATAAAAATAGGGGACTACTTGCCTGAGGACCTTGTTTTATGATCTTCAAATGAAACTGTAAAATTCAGGCACAGGACTTGAACTCCCTACTTACTCAGTTTTAATTTCAACTTCAGGCAGCCAATTGCAATTTTAAAGTATTAGACACAAAGGCAAACTATGTTCTACTTTTATCTGTCTGCTTTTTTAATGGCTGTGATTATTTTGAGTTTCTGCTGTGTTCAGAATAAAACATCAGTAGATTTTTATGTAGAAGTAGACTGGAACTTACTCTTTGCAGTCTTTGTTACTTTCTTAATATTTTATTTTGTTGCTGTGAATTTATAAATCTCCTCCATTTCCAGACTCATGTCATGGTGTCTCTGTTTATCAAAAGAACTATTGTGTAAGTTGCTCAGAGAACCTTAAAACTTACGAGAATTGTGTTTACCTTTTCTTTAAGGTACAATCATCAGTAGCAGTGGGTACGCCCGACTACATCTCCCCTGAGATACTGCAAGCAATGGAAGATGGAATGGGAAAATATGGGCCTGAATGTGACTGGTGGTCACTGGGAGTCTGCATGTATGAAATGCTGTATGGTGAAACACCCTTTTATGCAGAGTCATTAGTGGAAACCTATGGGAAGATTATGAATCATGAAGTAAGAGCTATACTAAGTGTTTACAGAGAAACTGTTATCACTTAAAGATATTGAAGTGACAGTTCTTTGCTTTTTCATGTTGTTTTAGAACCATCTTGTGTAGGTTTGTTGGTTCAGGTTTTTGCTTCTCTGAACTGCGGAAATTGAATTCTTTCTCAAACTGATGTTTTTTTTCTGTAAATGCTGAACTTCATGTCAAAAAAATTAAGCAGACATCACAAAACTAAAATTAAACCCGACTCTTCTGTTAGGCCCCTTGAAAGTTTCCTCTGGATTGCAGTAGAAATGAAGTAATGCATTATTTACACAGCTGTGCACATGTTCTGTAACACTGGTAACAGTACAGAAAAGGGAACAGGTAAGTCAACCAGTGTAGACATGAGCTGCATGAAGAAGATGAGGTTGGGGGAAGTTGCCCAGAGTGGAAGTGGTAGAAAAACATGAACTGCATGAAGAACATGAGGTCGGGGCTTTGTCCAGGGTCAAAGTGGTAGAGAAGCGACAGAACTTTTGGGTTCATTTTGAATATTAAAGAATAAGTGTAAACCAGTGCATGATGTACTTTCAAATGCTTTATTAGGAGGATGTGTTTGTATGCCTAGTCATCCTAGGCAGCTAGAAGCAGTTACAGGGTATGTTGTTGCATTTTCTTCTCCCCACGATGAGTGCAGTTAGCTGGTGTTTACAATGCTGTGCTCTCACAGTGAAGCAGTGATGAATAAGACATTAAATTTTTGCCAGAGATTAAACTCTTGGTGTGATGAATATTAACATCTCTCTTACTTTAATTTCTTCAGTTAACTAACTGGTTGCAAATGTAGCTATATATATGTTATATATATATATATATATACACACAGATATATATTTACACACACCATATATATATGTACACACACACACATGCTATTGTCCTTTACTGGAAAAAAAACAAAAAACAAAACACAAAGGTCATCTTGACTATACAGTGGTAGTATTGGTAAGCTAAAATACAGAAAAAGGTTTCCTGATTTTTATGTAGAATAATTTCAGATGTTAGTAGTAAGTACAGTTTTTAGATCTTCTGTTTGTTTATGTTAATAATAGATGATGTTTTGCAAAAAAAAAAAGTATTTAGCCTAGAAATTAAAAAAATGCATCTTTAAGTATAGCAGTGTTTTGTAAAGAATTGACTACTGTCATGGATTTGTAAAAGTTTAAATCAATAAAATTTCAAGGATTTGAAGACATCAAATGTCTTCAGGGGATCAGTGAGGGTCTGCCTTTACCGTATGATCTTTAATGTATTGTAGTGTGTCAAAATTCCTGTATGTCTTTAAAAAAAGAAGACTTTGCTTTTTCCAGTAGAGTTACTGTAATTGCAGTTAGTTTCAAACAGATCTGTATTAAGGAAATTGAGAAATGATTACTTGTCCTCAAAATCCATTTTAAGACAAAATTCTGTCATTGAATATTGTACTCTGCCACTGCTTGCTGGAACTAGAACAACGTCTGACTATTTGGTTTGAATGCTGTTGGTGTAATTTAGCACATTCCTTTTGAAACTGCCATTGAAGGTTCTGGAATGGATTCCTTCTCTAAAAATGTTTCTGTTTTTTTTTTTTTTCTAGGAACGATTTCAGTTTCCATCGCATGTTACAGATGTATCTGAAGAAGCAAAAGATCTTATTCAGCGACTTATCTGCAGTAGGGAGCGTAGACTGGGACAGAATGGAATAGAGGATTTTAAGTCTCATGCGTTCTTTGAAGGACTTAATTGGGATAACATCCGAAACCTAGAAGCACCTTACATTCCAGATGTTAGCAGTCCTTCTGACACCTCAAACTTTGATGTAGATGATGATGTATTAAGAAATCCAGTGAGTCTTTCTCTTAAATACTACTGATGAGAATATGCAAGCTAAGGTCCTTTCCAACCCAAACCATTCTATGATTCTAAATGGTAGCATTTGCCAGAATTGACTGCTGTTACATAGTCCAAGCTAAACATATTTAGGTGGGAAGAAGAAACAAAACCCTTAGTTGTACTTTTAGTTTAAACCTTTCCAAGGAGCTAGTTTTTGGATTTATTAAATAAAATAAAATAAAAAAATCTGTCTTCGGAAATATGCATGTATTCTCCATGCAGCTTGCGATCACAGCTGTCCAGGTGAGAGAAAACTCACATGGCTACTTCTCCACTCCTTTAAGAACCAGGAGGTTGGTTTTCAGACTGGGTACATAGGTGTTGCCCTCCTCCATTTCTGTTGAGAGGTAGTTTACAAATTTGAGTCAACAAGAACCAGAGGGCTTTGTGGCATTTTGTTTATCAGTTTGTATTCCAAGAAATGAAGAGCTTTTGGCTTGTCTCTTGATTATGTGTCTAACAGTAGCCAGCATACTAAAACTAATAGCATGCATATTAGTGCCAGGTTTAATTAGGAACTTGAAATTTAGGCTTTTCTTTTACTGGTTGCATTGTACTTTGAACTGCTACCTTTTCAAGTGCCAGTTCAAGAGGCTCCTAAATTCAGGTCATTGTATTAAGTGACCTAATTTGAAATAAAGTTCGTCCGGAGACAGTGGTAGTCTCGACAATGAAGAGTAGATGCCAATTGTTACTTGGTATACACTAGGAAAAGTCTTTCTGTAAGCTGTCTGTCTTTAACTGTTGAATCTAACTCGAATGTCTTTAGCTCTTATTGATTCTCTTCTGAATTTTCATGCACATTATTTTCATGCAGGAAGTGGTGCCACCAAGTTCTCATACAGGCTTTTCTGGATTGCATTTACCATTCGTTGGGTTTACATACACAACTGATAGGTAAGCAAAGGATTTGTTGTTCATTAAACTTGTTTCCTAAAGGCAGCTAGTGCCAGGAAATTCTCATATTTCTAAACATGTAGAAAGGTTGATGTCCATAGGTATACCTGTGGATAAACTTTCATCCTTTCCTTTTTTTCCAAGTGTCTGAACATATTTTAGTCATGCTTGCCAAGAATAGTTACTTTTGTATTTAATATTTTATTTGAAATGAATGAAAGTTAAGGAACTAGATGTGTCACTTCAATTGGTGAATTCAATAAAAGTGACCAATTCATATGGTCACTTCAATAAACTTGCTGTTTCTTCACTGAGAAGCTGAGTGTAAGTCTTGTCAATGTTGCATGTCTGCCAGGAACAGTTCGTGATTAGCTCATTAGCTCTGAAATCCTGCTGGTAGTCTAAGATAATGTAGTTGGTTCTGAGCATGGAAAAAGTTGCTCACTTTTGATAACCTTTGGCATGGGAGAGTTAACGTTTTCAATAATTTTGGCAAAATTATGCCTTGTAAAGGGAATATACATCTGTGTTATTAAAGTCCTGAATGCAGGTATCCTAATTCTACAGCAGCGTACACAGTAGCTAGGAAGTAACAACTTTATCTACCTTGACAGTTGTCTCAACAGTAGTAATTACTGCACTAATTGTTCTTGTAAATTTAAGGTGGATATTTGTTGGAATTCCATCATGTCACTGCTATAGTCTGCTGTGGGTATTTATTAAAATGTTCTAATTTAGGGACTTGTTTTCAGCTCTTTATCTGATAGAGGCACTTTAAAGAGTGCAATGCAGTCTGACACTGTAACCAAAGATACGGATGTCCAGCGTGACTTAAAGAGCACTTCACAAATAGAAGGCTATGAAAAGAAAATACGGAAATTAGAGCAAGAAAAGCAGGATTTAAACAGAAAACTGCAAGGTTGGTGATTTCTATCTGTTAGTATTCTTAATTCTGCTCGTTAGGAGGAATGGGAATGTATTTTATTGAAAGCCTTGTCCTTCTTTTTCTGTGTTTAAGAATCTACACAGACAATGCAGAACCTCCAGGGTCCAGTGTGTGTTACAGTAAATACAAGCCGTGATAAGGAGATTAAAAAATTAAATGAGGAAATTGAACGGTTGAAAAACAAATTAACAGGTAAGCCTCTGTCAAAGTAATTATAGTGATGCAATTTATTTTGCTCTTCCTAGTAATGTTTTGCACTGGTTTTGTGCAATAAGTAGAATTAATGTTCTTGAGGTGCTAAAAAGCAAAGGGTTTGTAACAGTCTCATTCAATACTAAGAGGCATTTCAGTTTTTCCAGATGAACACTTTTTTTTCCAATTGCTTGGCCTGATAGCATTATACTATCATGGAGAGTCTAGAGTATGATGAATTGTGTGGATGGTTTCAGTTAACTATTTTCTGTGATCCTTGTTTCCCTAAAAATCTCAGCAGATCCTATTCTCTTCTCCTTTTTCTGGGGGAGTATTGTTTCCGAGGGATTTTACCTGGAGACAGGTGTAAGAGACAGTGGGGAGAAAAGACGAGTTGCTCTTTAGTAACGTAAGAGGATAAGTGTGGAGATGTATAATAATAGTTCACATTTAAATATTTCTGAGCTCCTGTTCACTTTGTGTTTGTCTGGTCATGCATTAATTAGGAAGCATTGAGCATTGCAGAAAAACAAATACTGGCATCTGTCCTGAGAGAAGGCTGACTCATCCATGTCGATGAAAATCTGTTGTCTGACAATGCTATTAGTTTATCCATGCAAACCTCCTGTTAGCATCTAATTGTTAATTGGAAATTGGTGATAAACAAAATGGTAGTTTTGAATCCTAATGACCTGGCTGAGAGGTTTATAGGGGCCTGTAGGATAGCATAAGTGAGTTCAGATGCTGAGTTTGTTATGCTGGGTTGTTTTTTTCCTCCCTGCAGTTTGGCAATATACCCACTTTGTTAGGTACATGCATTGTAAAAGTCAGCTCTCCTACGCAGATTATCCTTCGAAAAAAGGCTATTCTAGTATATGCTGGAGTTAGGTTTAAGTCAAAATAGGTTAAGGGGCTACTTCTGCAAATGGTTCAAGTTTATCTAGCTTTTCATCCATTGTGTCCTTTTAAATATAGAAAGTAACAGTAAGGTCTGTTTTAAAAAGTGGCATTGGTTCGTGTAGGGTGGGAGGAGGTTTGTGCTGAAGTGAGAAAAGGAATAATACTTTAATCGTTACAGCAGTGCTTGGGATCCCTGAATTGGGATTCAGGTACAATTTCCTGTTCTGCCACAGACATCAGTGGAACTTGAGAGGGACGGTTATTCCTTGTGCAATTTATTTATTTGTTTAAATAAAGAGTAATTAAAACCAGATGGAGATAGAGATTGGCAGTTGGTTTTCTTGCCAACTTTAAGACTGAGCAGAAATAATAAAAGTGGTTCCTTTGCACTCAATGGTGATAATTTCAAATCAAATTTGTTACATTTTCTTTGAGAGTGAATTCTCAGGGATATGGTCAGTTAGGTCTCCAGCCTTGCTCGTGCAGGATGGTATTTCCTTCCCAGACTCTTAGTTCTTATTTACTCTAGGAAATAGTCTTTTCCTGTCTTGCTGGATGCACTAATGACTGTCTGCAACCTTGCTTGTTATATAATGAAAACTATTTACAAGACTAATTACTAGAACTGATATTAGAGCAAATCAGTTTTATTTCAGTGTTTTCAAGGGCTAGAAGATGCTTTCCTCAAAACCAAAATAAAGCCCTGTGCTAAGGCTTTTTCACTTAGAGATCACAGCCTTAAGAGGATTTCTTTAATAGGCTGAGAATATTAAAATTATTTGGAGGTGTCAGTGCGCCAGGATTACCTTAGTCTAGAATGGTGAGGACAGGAAACAAGTTGATTTTCCAAGCAAAGTGATGCAAGTTTGCTTGAGTAATGTTGCTTCCTTTATTGGTGTAAATCTGGGACCAGTTATCTTTAATATGCACTAATCTACAGATATAAGTAAACTGGAAGGACAGCTTGCAGATGCAATGGCTTTTCGACAAGAACATGAAGACTCAATGCACAGGTTGAAAGGACTAGAAAAGCAGTGCAGAGTGCTGCGGCAAGAAAAGGAGGAGCTTCATAAGGTATTGATTCAAAGATGGATACATTTAAAAATAGTCTTGCAAAGTACATATAGAGCAGTTCTGTTGTCATTGAAATTTTAGTGTTTCAAATACTGCTTTTTAAAACTATACAGAGAATTCGGTGAACCTGTTAATTTCGTTAGCAGTGCAGTAGTTTTCCAAAGTAGCACACCTTCATTTTTGGAAGTTGATAGGCATCTTGCTTAACAATGTTCTGCTAGATGGAACAAGCACCTAAAGAATGGGTTTAGTTTAAATGTAAATTATTCTTAACTGTTCCAGTAGAAGTCTGAGGGCAACCAAGAGAGACTTCAGGACTTTGGGACAAGTGGTTAAGGGGTCAAGAGCACAAGTAGTGTTCTCCTCTATCCTTCTGGTTTCAGGGAATAAAGAGGGAAGAAACAGGAAGAGCCAGCAGATCAATAGCTGGTTCTAGCCTGGTGTCACTGGCAGAATTGTTCTGTTTTGGGTTGGTTTACATGACACCGGTCCTGCTTGTGACAGATGGGGTACACTTGTCTCAGTGGGAAAAGGATCTTTACACAGGAGTTAGAAGGGCTCAGTGAAAGAGCTTTAAACTAGATTTGAAGGGGGAATGGGGAAACAGATTTTAAACTTTTAAGTATGGGAACTTCACAGTTTGTTTGTACTAAGGAACCTTTCTCAGTTTTCTGAAGAATTTCACAAGATTTGCAGCAGCATCTCTGTGCTGGTACAGTGTATTTGATGGGTGCATTCAGTGTGCTGTCTGCATAAACATTCCTTTAAAAATGGTTACTGTTGTACAGGTACATTATTTAGAAGTGAGGTGGTATTCTTGAAGCTGCCACACTAGATGCAGAGTAACTGCTGTCTTGGGATGTCAGTGCAGCTGCTTAGCCAGAAAACAAACAAAAGTGTAAATTAAGAATTAAAAATAATATTTAGAATTGATGTGGGGTGGTTGAGCTTTCAAGTGATGCTTATGTATGTCCAGTTCCTTTTTCCTTGGAAAGAATATATGGGGTTCAAATCACAAAAGATCTCAAGTGGGGACCCATAAGGGTCATTGAGTCGAACTCCCTGCTCCTCGGAGGTTTGACTAACATTACATCAAACATCAGCACACTTCCTGCCATCCTCAGGGGCTTTGGGCTACAACTGCCAGTTTGTACTGGGTCAGGCCATTTGTACTGGGATGGGGCTGAGTCTGTACTAGGAAGAGGTGAGGGGATCTGGTTTGTGACCCTATATTATATTTTTTTTTATTTAAACCAGCAACTTGTAGAAGCCTCAGAGAGATTAAAGACACAGTCCAAAGAACTGAGGGATGCCCACCAGCAAAGAAAGCTAGCTGTGCAGGAGTTCTCTGAGCTCAGCGAGAGGATGGGAGACCTGCGGTCTCAAAAGCAGAAGCTGTCCCGGCAACTTCGTGACAAAGAAGAAGAGGTGGAAATGAGCATGCAGAAAATTGATGCTATGAGACAGGACATCCGTAAATCAGAGAAGATCAGAAAAGAGGTAGCTTGATAAAATAGCTAACAGTAACATGTTTCAGATGCTGCTTATCCAGTATCTCTTATGTAATTGTACTGAAAAATTTGGACTGTTAACAATAATTTACTTTGTCCATTTGTAAGAAATTGCCCCAATTCCTCTTCCATTTAACTTTACTACGTTTCACAAAGGAGATCTTGACTTTTTTTCTAAATGTTTTACTCATGTATTGGGAAATGAACCAAGGCTGATTTTTATTTTGGAGAAAACCATTCTTACTATAGGCCCAGCTTCTTAGTTCCTTATGTTTTGATTCTTGAAGACTCATAGTCAGCTTGTAATTGTCTTCAGGTGCTTTAACATTGGAGTATTTTAACTTTTTTTAGCTGAATTTTTCTGTTCAGCTGGGGGGAGGAGTGTTGGTACAGACTAAATGTGTGGTTTTCCTTCCTCTGTAGTTAGTCATTGTAGAGAAAGTCTGTAGTATCTTTAAGCAAGTTAATTTCCAATTAGTATTATAAGCAATTTATAGTTTTACATAAGATGAAGTGAATAACCAGAAGAGGGCAGAAAAAAAAGCTATTGTGGTTTACCTGGAGTATTTTAATCCCTGAAAAATCATGAAATTTTATGTATTTTCTGAGTGTAGAAGAGAAATTTGTTGCTTTATAAACATTGCTTGAAAACGTCTGGCAAATTGAAGGGCAGTCTATGAAAATGTAGTTAAGATATGAAGTTTTCTCAGACTTATCCTTGAATAAGAAGTGGTAGTTAAGTGGGAAGGTTGAAGGGCTATGGCACCATATTTGATTTGTAGGGCTGTGGAACCTTGTCTCTACAGCAGAGTGCAGCAGGGGCATTCAAATGTTGTTACTTATTCAGTTAAATATTCTCCTGTTCTTGTCATTGTAAATTCCTCTGTTCTCCCTTTCCTAATAACTGTATCATTCTTCTATTCAGAACATAGTCTGTAAGTTCATTATTTTGGCCCACAATTCTAAATACAGACCTTTTGAAAACAACTTTGCTAGTTGATTTTGAATACAGAAAAACAAATCTTGCTCTTCCTGTCAGGTTTTAAAACTGTGCCACTGTTACTTGAATTGCAGCAGTTGCCTTAGTTGCCACTAAATCTAAATTGTCTTTCTGATAAGCTTCCTGAAGTTGATAAATGGATGATCAAGTTTATTTTTTCCTTAATTGCAAGGTAAAAGTGTTTAGTGTTCGTGTTTGAAGTATTTTGCAATTATTGGGCTCAAAGGTTGACTTAGTAGATAGGCTTGGAGCTGACCTGTAAATGTGGGAGACTTACTTCTTTCACAACTGCAATGACTTCCTAGTGCCATTTCCTTCTTTTAGCATTAATAGAAGCCATGCAGTTATCCCTGCACATATTGTAGTTTGTATCAGTACAAATAGTCACATAGTAATAGCTCTACTGCATGAGACAGATGGATGCCTGGATAACTGAAGGGAAAACAATTATGACATTGAGATTATTGTTATAGTGGTGTAACATAAAATAGAAATAAGGAAAACTTGCTGCTCTTCCATATGGAGAAAAGGAAATGAATGACACAGATATCACTATCTTGTACTGAAATGACTTAAAATTGCTTATTACAGCTGGAAGCCCGACTTGAAGAAGTTGTAGCAGAAGCATCAAAAGAACGCAAGCTTCGTGAGCACAGTGAGGTCTTCTCCAAACAACTGGAAAATGAACTGGAAGCACTAAAGGTTCATGTTTTTTGACGTTTACTCATGGCATAAAGAGCTGAAATAGCTTTGCTTACTCAACTGTTGATATCTGTGGGAGCCTTAAAACTACAGCATTACTAGAAACCTGACCTAATAAATCCTGTTAGGATTTCTTTTCTTTTCTTGCTTGAAAGACTCAAATATCTCATTGTACATTAATGTCTTGAAAATGTCCGGTGTATTTAGATTCTAAGCAGATATTAAACCAATGTAGTCCAAATCTGTTATCTCTGCAACCCTTTTGAATCCCTTATTAGGGTCATGGAAGCAGGAGCAGTCACTTAGGGGGTTAATGCTTGGATACAGCCACTTTTTAAATTAGTGCCAAATAAAAATTTTCCCCAGTGCCACCAATTGGACAGTTCTAATTTTAAATCATATTCCCAAAATATAGCTCTTAAAATCTCTTCCTGATGATTTATCATCTTCTGCAGCTGAAGCAGGGAGGCCGGACAGCAGGTGCCACACTAGAGCATCAGCAGGAGCTTTCCAAAATTAAGTCTGAGCTGGAAAAGAAAATCCTATTTTATGAAGAGGAGTTGGTCCGACGAGAAGCATCACATGTCTTGGAAGTCAAAAACGTGAAAAAGGAAGTACATGATTCAGAGAGCCATCAGCTTGCACTGCAGAAAGAGATCATGATATTAAAGGATAAATTAGAGAAAACAAAGCGAGAGAGGTAAGCTTTTGGGCATGTTTCATTCATTATGGATTTCTTTTTTTGTGTATTGCATTGCATAGATACCTGTGTGGGCTGGTATTTCACCTTAACTCTGTTTATTCCTGTTTGAAAATCCCAGTCTACAGGGTCAGCAGTGTTAGTGTGTTTCTATTTCTTGTTCTTCTTAGGCACAGTGAAATGGAGGAAGCAGTAGGAACAATGAAAGACAAGTATGAGCGTGAAAGATCTATGCTCTTGGAAGACAATAAAAAGCTAACAACAGAAAATGAGAGGGTAATTATTTTAAGGAATATTTTTAAGCAAAATATAATTCTTAACTTTCTTACTTTCTGATGTTGAAGTAATCTTCTCATTGGTGAGAACATGATCTGTGAGTGTTCAGGCAGTATCTGAATAAAATAAGTTGGTTTTTGCCATATAAACATCAGAGATCTAGCTAAATAGTAACTTTAGCATCTCAGTTGTGAGATTGATTTCCACAGCTCAGAGAGCATCACCTTCTGATTCCTTCATGAAGGCAGCACAAAGAGCAAAGCATTTACAAAAGACTGCCTGCCTGCTTACAGTTAAACCTCATTCTTCTCAATGACCGCTGCACTCGCTTTCTCTTTTTCCTTTGTTTTGTGTGAACTGTCAATATTTTCTTCTGTGCTAAGGAGCTAGTCTCCAGTTCCACAAAAAAAGAACTACTTCCAGCTCTTTGGTCTGTTCTGGATAGCCCAGGATGGTCTCGTTTGGTCAGATTCTATAGGTGTGTAGACATATGCATGTGTAAACAGTCTGAAACTGACATAAGTTGCAAAGTAAAATTATTTTTTTATTTCAGCTCTGCTCCTTTGTGGACAAATTAACAGCACAGAACAGGCAGCTGGAAGATGAGCTCCAAGACCTAGCAGCAAAGAAGGAGTCTGTTGCTCACTGGGAAGCTCAGATTGCAGAGATTATTCAATGGTATGTGCTGTTCAGAGATCAGATGGCCTTTTTCAACCTCTGAAATACTGATTGGCTTTTTTTTTTTTTTCAAAAGTATATGTAGGCCCTTTCTCTGTGTCTGGGACCAACAAAAGCATGGTACTTTTGAGTATTGATTAACCCTCTCTCTTCTGCTTTCTAGTCTACTATTGCAAAGTAGTAATGCATATGAAATTGTCAGATGCTACTAAGAACATAGGAGAGGGTTTTGGAATCAACTTGCTTTGTCTCTAATGTGTTCATTAAATCACCCACATTGGAATATTTTGATAAACTCAGGAAGATGATTATGATTTAAATGGTCCATATTAACATATAGGCCGTCACTAGCTGCACTAGGCAAGCACTTGCACTTCATTTACAGGTCAGTTCTTCCCTCTGTTATTTGCTGTTTTAGCAAGCTGTGTGCAAGTATTTTCAGCATGTAAAACAAGAAGGACTTGAAAGTAGCCCTTATAAAAATCGAACAAGCAATATGCAGATTATGTTCTAAACAATAACAGTGAATCTTCACAGAACTCTTGCTGATGGTGGAAGGCAAACTTCAGTTTCCCTAGCAACTCCACAATCAAGAGAATCAGATAAAAGAAAAATCTGAAGCAGACAATTTAAGATATATTCAGCTGCTCGTTGCGGGAGAGTTTTGTCTGCTCAGTCCATTTCTGTTAATGTCCCTAAATCCAGTGCAGACACTGATTATTTCGTGCTGCAGTATTTGGTGCTGTGAGCCATGAAACTTTTAAGTAACGGTTGTTTGCAATTGTACAACAGGGTAAGTGATGAGAAGGATGCTCGTGGCTATCTCCAAGCATTGGCTTCCAAGATGACAGAAGAATTAGAATCATTGAGAAGTTCTAGTCTGGGGTCACGAACACTGGTAAGAAAACAGCAAGCATTCAGGCTGTCCTGGGGACATCTAAGAAGCTGTATTTTTACTTTCAGCTATCTGTTCATAATCAGAATTATTTTATAACAAATCCTCTGCTCTGCTTTCTAGTTTTTGCCTATTGCTTGTGAAATCCAACTAGGTAATCTGATCAGAATTTGATAGTTAGAAGTTGAGGGCATCCCATCCCTGGCAGTGTTCAAGGCCAGGTTTTATGGGGCTTTGAGCAGCCCTGTCTAGTTGAAAGGTGACCCTGCCTGTGGCGGTGGGGGTGGAAATAGGTTATCTTTAAGGTCTATTCCAACCCTAACCATTCTGTGATAGTTCTGTGAATTACAGGGTGAGGTGTTTCATACTAATATCTGCCATCACAAACTGCGTTAAATAGTACTGTGTTAAACAGTGAGAAGAAGCAATAACTTAAACCATTAAAGAGGAATACAGGAATGTATGGAAGATGCAAGGGAATAATGTTAATTACACTGTGAGATAACAAAGTTTTTCTTTTGTGAACATGTATTAACTGGCAGATATTGTTACAAACTTGCGACACACTGAGAACATGTAGCTTTGTTTACATGCAGAACAATGAGACCTTATGCCATAACTTTCCCACACAGTAGTAACATGAATTCCCTACAAAATCTGCAAAATAGAAGAGCTCTCACAAAAGAGTATGGTTTCAAAGACAAAACCGCTGTTTTGCCTTGGTAGGTACAAAATGTCCTACATAAGGAAGGGAGAGCCGTTTGCAGCTAGGCATGGAAGTTCATGTCCCTAGCCATGCCAGTCAGCACAGTCTGCTGTGCAAGAAGTCCATTTGTTGCTGGTTTGTAGAGATAAAAAGTTACTCACCCCTTCCAAACCTATAAATAGGAGAGAATAAGAAAAAGTTACGACTTCCTATGAGCTAACATTTGCCTACGTCATCAAGAGACTATTATAATATTGAGAAGTTTAATAGGCAAAAAGATCAGAACAAATGCAATTGGCATTTTCTTCTTAGCTACAGCCAGAAAAGAACAATATAAAACAATATGCACTGATTAATAACACTCTCTGTTCTTTATATTACAACTGGGTTTGTAACTTCAGCAGAACCTGATCTAAGACAATTATTTCTCAACATAAAAAATGCCTCTTCTTTTCACAACTGATGTCTGCAAGTTCATGTGTGACTAGAGAGGCAATGTAAAAAATGTAGTCCACACTGCAAATGTGCCTGGTAAAGCTCAGAACATTAGCTTTTGGGGTAGGAGGGCAGAATTGTGTGTTGTATGCGGAAGTATAGCATACACTACTTAGCAAGCCTAAGAATTGTTTAGGTGAGTGTTCTGTGTGTCTTGGGTATCTCAAGACCTGGATCGTTTCATATTTTTCATGGTTTTGCCATTTCTAGTATGTTTTAGATTGGTGTGTTTTACATTAAATATTGACATTGATCTCCTGTTTGGAAGCCTGGTATGTCACTGTGCAAGTTTTATGCCTCTTTTCAAGACTGGACAATGAAAACTAAGTATTTTCAATGGGTTCTCTCAGTTTGACTTCCATGCTTGGTCATCCATTATTGTGGTTTCAAGCATATTGTGTTAGTGGTTTAACCAATACAAAAATTGCTCATTACTTCATTTTTGTGTAACAAAGCCTGTCTGTTGACCAGTTTCTATGCAGCAGGTATACTGTCCATAACTAACTTAAAGGGCATTCTTTGAAGCAGTGTAAAAAACTAATTTATGTCTTTGAATAAGAACAGAAATATCTTTAGACTGTTGACATTAATGTTCAGTAACTTACTGCAACAGGATCCACTTTGGAAAGTGCGACGCAGTCAGAAGTTGGATATGTCAGCCAGGCTGGAATTACAGTCAGCCCTTGATGCAGAAATTCGTGCCAAACAACTAGTTCAGGAAGAGCTACGAAAAGTTAAAGATGCAAATATGTCTTTTGAAAGGTAATAAGGTCTTTGGTTCTCTTTGGGTTTGAAAAACAGTTCTGTTTTTCTGTTTGATTTAGAACTGTTTTTTTCAACCAGTTTCTAAACTGCTGATTAGAACAGTAACAACTTTCTTAGAATGGCCCATTGTGCTTGGGATATTGGACTTTGCCAAAAAGATCCAGTTCTACAGACATGTTTCGTACATAGTCAAATGAGAATCCTCAAGATTTCTTCAAGTAAATGTTTCACTGCTGTGAATAGCTTGGTAATGAGATACAGATCTCATTCTCCCTCTGGCACCTGAGGGGAAAAAGCATAAAAGCAAATTCAATACCTTTTCTTAGACTAAGCTGAGAATAGGCATATTCTTGAGAATTAAAAGCCAAACTACTCTTAGAATAATTTTGTTTGGCAGGTATCTGCAATGATAGCAAGAGTCTAAAGTACAGTTTTCACTCTCTAGTAGAGTAGTGAGGTGCCTGTTCAGGGGGGAAATAAAATTTATCAGCCTTAAAAATGGGAATATTTAAAAAAAAAAAAAAATCACCACTCCTCATTTCCAAAATGGGATGTAGGACCAGGAATTAAATGAAACCTCAGAGATGTAGGGCCAGAAATTATCAACTCTGTGCACTGCTATTTCTGCCTTTGAGATGTTTCACATTGAGTTTTGATCATATTGTGTTGCTTTAGTAAATTAAAGGAATCAGAAGCAAAAAATAGGGAACTGTTGGAAGAGATGGAAGGTTTGAAGAAAAAAATGGAAGAAAAATACAGAACAGATTCAGGTAATTAAAGCTACTGTTACTTAACAGAGTTCCAACACCACCTGTGATTTTGCCTTTTAGCTAAGCCTGTTCTGCTTTGGGTTTCAGGTCTCAAACTTCCAGACTTTCAAGATTCCATTTTTGAATATTTCAACACTTCTCCTCTTGCACGTGATCTGACATTCAGAGTGAGTTATTACATTAAGTATCAATAAAAATATGATAGCTGAATTATATTTTTATTATGTAAAATAACACTTGGGCACTATATGGCACGTTTGGATCTGGCATATCAGCCAAATTAGTGTCATGCAGAATTGAATCCCCAGCAGATGTCAGATAGCTTGGCATTTTGTAGAGAAGCTGGTTTCTTTAGGAAATACTCCCAGAAGTTCACATTCATTATTTCTCATTCTAGCTTTTTTGTTTAGGTTAATCTCAAATGTTTGGTTAAATAATTTATATTCAGGTTTTTTTGGAAAGGCTGGCACACCCTGTTACAAATAAGGGATTAAACGCTTTGCAGTTGGAAGATGCCAGTTAATACAAAGAAAAGTACTCATACAGTTCAAAGAGTGTTTAAACAGATATGTAAAATAGTTGGCTCCAGATCTTAATGCAGTGGTTAGAGTAGTAGGAACAGGGAAGAGAACCGGAGCACCCACAGATGTTGGTATAAGTTTATCATGACACACCCTCTGATCCTAAGAAAACTAATAATACAAATCACAGGTCCAGATGGGCGTTTCACTTTAGAGGGTTTGTGCATTGCCTGAGGAAGCAGCTGTTAAATCCAACATTGAAATCACATTTCCTTACTTCATGAACTCTTGATCCCTGAAGATTTTCCAGGAGGTTTTTTTTCCCTTAATTTTTGCCCCCCCCCCCCCCAGCAAAATGTATAGACAGCTTAGGATAAAACCAAGAGCTGTTATGTTTATGGATCTGAGTTAAAACCTCATTGATCTGGTTAGATTTTATATCTGAAATGTGTACTTTTTTCATATTGTCACTGTTGCTGAAAAGAAAACTATGTCCATACTGTGGTATTTTCATACACTTCATGTATGTGCTCTTTCTCAGTCACAAAATGTCCATGCTGGCTTCATTGCTTAAGCAGCGAGGTGTACTGTATGGATGAGATGGAGAGAAGAGAGAGAAACATGATACATGCTGCTATCTGAATAATAATTATTATCTACTGCCCTTGTTACTTTAAAACATTACTTTAAAAAATGACAGTTCTACTTAAAACTGTGACATATTGACTGTCAAGCCCATAACTAATCAACAGTCCATTTTACAGATCCTGAAATAAATTATAGTTGCCGTGGAAATGTAGGTGACATTTTCTGACAAATTACATTAAAATTGCTGATACCAGATGACTTCTGTTAACAATATTTTTTCATGTGTACTTGTAGTCAGTGTCATCTCCTCTGGGTTAATTTAGTTTGGATAAATATCATTTGGCCATACAAAACATTTTATTTAGCTAGCCTAGTAATATCCTGTCTGAAGTTTTGTTGTGGGTGATAAGTGATCATTTTTATCCCTCATATCCGTTACAACAAAGGATTCTGTTTCTTCTTCGTCTACATCTTCTCTGCTAGCCTTTTGGGAAGAAGTAAGTTTTTGCAAGTAGTTTTGTCTCCTTGTTGTGACCTGTCGTAGTAAAAAAGGCCTTCTAAAACTAGATATTTTGCTTTCTTGACTTCTCTATAATTTAATCCACTAAACCTCTTACAGGCTTACTTTTTTATGTTTTTATTATCTATATGGCTAAAGCTGAATCACACTTAGCATTTTCAAATAGTTCATATTACATAATGGTAGAATTTGATCTTAATTGGCCTAGCTCTACCAATCAATTCATAACTCAAAAAATAACAAATATCTGAATATATTTAGTGAGCTAGCTGAACTTGAGCTGTCTTCTTGTCTAAACTGGCTGGGAAGTGAGTGATTCATTACTTGGTGCCTTTAGTGCTAATTACATCATTGATGTGATGTCTAATCAGATGTTTGTTAATCATGATTTTCATTATGTCCTTAGAGTACAGTAATACAGTGTCCTACTTCCACACCCAGCTGCTTTAGCTCTGGAATTGTAGCATACTTCCCCCTTGTGCTGGCAAATAGTAGTTGCTAATTTAAGTGTGAAATTAATAGAAGGCTTGTAATGGATGCTGTTCATCAATTTTAGTGAAATATAAGTCAATGTGATGAAGGAGATGTGATTCTTTTTAATAACAGAGGCCAACCTTTTTTAAACAATTATTTAAAAGATGGTGTAGCACTACTTTAAGAATTTTTCTTTTGGCAGAATTACTGGCTGCTGTGTGCTATAAAAATCCTATTGTAGTAAGCTATCGTGAGAAATAAGCTATTCCATGGCTGATTGCCAAGCTTCTCAGACATCATTCCATACCTGCGTGTAAGAGATTAGACACAGCCTTGCTGGGAGAAGGTGGCTGTTGCAGCATTTATGCTGCCTATGTTTTGCATTTCAGTACTTCTGGTTTTACAGCTTTTCCATCAGGTGGCAGGGTTCATTTTGAGGAAAAATTTTATTTGTTTTTTTCCAGAGTGGAAAGTTGTTAGAAGTATGTGTACTGCACATAGAAATCAGTGTTGGTTTTTGCTTCCATCTTGTTGATGTGAGAACACTTCGTCAGATCTGTGGTATCTAAACATGCTTGCTGTCACTTTTGCAGACCAGTTCTATTAGTGAGCAGGAAACCCAGGGCCCCAAGTCGGAAGTTTCACCATCTACTTTGGTTGTAACTGCAGAGCAACAACAAGAAGTAAGAGCGGTTTTTTTACCCTGAAGAGTAATTCACTAGAAAGTCTCTGTCTTGTTCATGATAAATACATGCTGCAGCATTCATTATGAAGAAGAAGGATAGAATGTTGCTTATTTACAACGTGTCAGTGTTAATTGCAACTGCTTTGAGGACATCTGCAAATGAAACCTTTTTGCTGGCTCTGTGTATGTTGGTGTAACTCATTTACGTATGTTTTCTGTATTGCTGCTTGTGTTTTTGTGTGCAGGCTTTCCTGTGAGTGCTTTAAAACACAATCTGTTTCTCTTAAATCAGAATGGCAATGTAAATGATGATAAAATTGTTAATAATTTGAAGAAAAAGAAAGGAAAAAAATCAGACCACAATAAGCTTTGCCACCCCAATCTTGAAACAAATTCTTGAAGCCTCATTTTGCTCAATTACAGTTTTTTGTGATTCAGGAACCAATTCGGCTTCAGAGGATGCCTGCTGCTCCTTCCCCCACCATTCAATCCATTTCTCTAGCTGTACCAAAGGTAGGGGGACTGTGCTAACCTTATTATAAAGAACAAAGGAAAAAATGCCATTTATAAATTAGCCCTCTGTGTTTGTTCTTGTCCTGTTTGGGTTTGTCATGTGTTTGTTTGTTAGGTCTGTGTTTTTAATCAAACATTTCCACATGCAAGTTGGTGGGTTTTAATTTGTCAGAAGGGATGATAAGAAATGGTTGTAGGTTTGGGCTTAAGTGTCTTATGCAGTTGGAAATAAAATTGTTGTCTTGCAACATCTTTTACAAGCTGCACTTACTTGAAAGAAGCCCAGGTTTCATAATGTACACTCTGATACACTGGAGGGTGGTGAAGGGAGTTGCTTCTATTACATAAGTACAGAAAGTGAAAATTGTATTGTTTTTTTTATCCTGAATGTATCTTTCAGCCTAAAGCTCATCAGCTCAATATCAAGTCGTTCACAAGCCCCACTCAGTGTAGTCACTGCACTTCTCTTATGGTGGGATTGGTTCGACAAGGTTATGCCTGTGACGGTGAGTCAGTTAAACTTTTTGTTTTCAGCAAGTCCCTGAAAAATTGTCCCAAAACTCTAAAGTAGTCTAGCACAACCATTTCCACGGAGAGAGAATGAGAGGTGTAGCTGCCACCTGGTTCTCCTTTCTCCTATATCATCATCAGACTTCTAAAATCAAAGAATATAAGCCCTCATGGTTCCCTTTCATATTGCTAATTAATTCTGCTACCTTTAGTGTTGTTACATTGTGAGTTGGGAGTTGGAAGTGGGGAAGCAGGACTGCTTTATGCTTCCATAGTGGAGAAGACTACAGCAATGCTCTGGTAGCAGAAATCTGAGTCTGTCTGTTTTGTGCTATCCTGATTCTAAACCCCATATGTTGGGAGGACCATTTGCTGGGGCTTTTGACCTGTAGCCTGTCTCACTGTCCATTGGTTTTATTTACGGTGCTTTCTGTGATGCATGTGTCACTATTGAATTCCATGTTTGAGTATATGGAGGAATTTTATTTGAAAATATTTATCTGTACCTTGATTAGACACATGAGCACACAAATCTGTTGAAGGCAGCACAGTGTAAATAACCTTATGTATGTCTGTGCCCAGCTTAGTTCTTGCTAGTGAAACCCTCTCCGCTGACACCTTCAATATCATATTCAGATTGCTTCATCTGCCCTTCAGGATTTTTTTCCTGGAAGATCTTCTGGTGTCAGCTCTTCCCCAGGAGCACCTATGCTCTGCCAGCACTTGCCCTGGGGCTTCCTTTTGTCTCTTGTTGATGACAGTTCTAAACTCTTGTTTTGCATCTCTTCCTGCAAGTATGAAATGGCATTTTTCCCTTAGTGTAGCTGTCAGCTTTGGTTTGGGGTTTTTTTCTCATATTTTGATGAAACTCTGCATGATTAGTTTTCCAGTTTGCGTCTTCTACTCCATGTAGTGATAGCTACAGGAAAAAAAAAAACACAACGAAACCACAATCATTTTGACCTAAGAATACAGATGACTCCAGTAGAACAAAATTTTGCAATGTTCTACTCCCACACGCTTGCTTTTCCCAGTTCCCCCTCTTTTTAATGCTGGAGACTATGGTAAAATACAGCTGCACTTCTAGAGGCCTGTGGAACTGGCTGTATCCTGTGGATTTTCCCTATTTAGGTAACCTGTGTGCTTTGATATTCACAGTCACAAATACTTACGATGCCTCCTGAAAGAGCTGAATTTATTATCTGGTCTTGGAGAGCACATGCAGCACTTTCCATGCATGACTTTTTGGTAACCCCTGTCCTTCTGGGAGCAGACCACAGCTCAAAGAACAAGCTGGAAAGGCTGCTCTGGACTGCCCTCTCTCCTGGCTGTTCCCTCAGGCATCATGAGGAGGGGGTTTGTAGGCCAGTCTGTAGCTCTAGCAGAGAAACAGGCTGTTCCCAGGTTTACTGGAATCCTTTGACCCTTTGTAACTATGGGACTGCATGTGGATAGAGTATCTGCCAAATGCCCAATTCTGAGAATATGGCTAGGAGAAAGCAGAGAATAGAGCACAGCGCTGTGCCACTCGCACTGCCTTCCCAAGCCTACTGGTAGAAACAGGATAGCTGGGACAAACCAGCAAAGTCTCCGTGGAAAGATCTGGCCCATAAACTGTGGGTCAAATGCCCTGATATCATGTGTTAATTCATTCTGCAGTTCTTGTAGTCTATCTCATGTGAAGTGGTGGATATGCTGAGTTTTTGCTGTGTAGCGCTTCTGTGTGAAGCGGTTTATAGACAGGAGACCTAGAAACCCCTGTCTCTTGCTAAGTACACTGTGGTGTAAATGGTAAGAAAGGATGCAACAATTAGTATAGTTAAACTCTATGTCCCTTTCACCACACAGTATTTCAGTCTTTGTCCCCTGGTTTTTACTTTATTAACGCTTTCAACTCTATTGCCTGTGTTTAATAGTTTAACCCCTTTTTTTTTGTCAGTTTAGTTTTACTTTTTCTTTGCATTATTCTTGCATACTTGGATCAAATTAAACAGCTACTGTATTTCTTTCCTATCACTGCCCTGTAATTTTTATTCCTTCTTTAATAGTTTTTCAATTCAGTGACTGGGTTAGTTGCTGCTTAATACCAGTGAGGCTGACCAACTCCTTTTCCTTCTGGAAAATGCTTTCATAAGTTGCCTTGAAATCTGGATTCACTTCCTGCCCTTTGTAGAAGTAATAGGCTTAAAAGAGACAATAAAAGCACTTTGGAGAGTCTCAGACTAGGTGTGTTCAGTCGTTTAGCATAGTGGGCTATTGCAATATTTGACTGCCAGTTTCAGTGTGATTAATTGATTTGCTGAGCGTAAGGTTAACCTATGTTAATCTTCTGTTATGACTTATACAGGCGTTTCACTGTGCATTTTCTCTTTTGTACTTAGTGTGTTCATTTGCATGCCATGTTTCCTGCAAGGATAGTGCGCCTCAGGTCTGTCCTATACCCCCTGAGCAAGCCAAAAGGCCTCTTGGAGTAGATGTGCAAAGAGGAATAGGAACCGCCTATAAAGGTTATGTAAAGGTAACAGTCTTTTGTTCTTGGACAAGAGAATACTAAACTCCACTTAGAGCTATGCAGGTTGGAACCTCTAAGTATGTTTAAACAGATCTCCTAAACTGTGCTAAAGCCTTAGGGCTTTGTGTGCCGTCAACTTATTTAACCTCCGTTGCTTTAAATGTGGGAGAAATGGTTGGTTTTACTGGAACAGCTAAAGGTTAGTAGATTAGTAGCTACAATGTTCGTAAGTGGGGGGGGGGAAGCATGTTTTGAGGAAGAACTGCTGTCATCGTTGATGTAAGCATAATATAAAAGATAAACTGTCCTACCATTTTGGCATTTATGGAATATACAAGCCCCATTGTTTGTCCTAGTGCTACCTAATATATTTATTAAACTGTAACAGGGAATGGTTGAACTTAAGGAAAAAGATTGTTTGATTACTTGATATTTTTAACTCTGTTTTGAAGGGCAAGTAGAACATCTTTCAATTCCATTGATATAAGTATAAGCTTTTCTAAATGTCTTGCTTTCTGTGCCTACTACATGTGCTTACATTTAATAAGCAATCAGTTATTTATACGCAGGTCCCAAAGCCTACAGGAGTTAAGAAAGGGTGGCAGAGAGCTTATGCAGTTGTCTGTGACTGTAAGCTGTTCTTATATGATGTGCCTGAAGGAAAATCCACCCAGCCTGGAGTTGTTGCAAGTCAAGTCTTGGATCTCAGGTTCGTATTATTATGACAGAGTAGAAACCCTCTGTATTTTTTTACTATCAGAAATATTTATTTATAGTACATGAGAAACTAAGATCATGAGAGCTCTGTCCAACAAGACTTGTGTGTTCTGTATACAGACTGCAGCTAATAGTTAGGCTAAATTGGTTGTCTCAATAGCAAGTCACTGAAGTGTCTTTATAGTCACTTATACTACAATCACTAATATTTACAATGTTATTAGCATGGTTCTTCCTTGAATTCCATATGCACACATAGAAAAAAAAAAATAGACTTTGTTAGATTGCTTTTCCCTGCCACGCACTCTGACCTCAACCTCAAGTCACAGATCATCCCATACCCAGTAATTTCAGGAACATTATTAAAACAGAAGTAGTCTTCAGAAAAACACCAACTAATTGGCAGTAAAAGTAGTTTTGGCACTGCCTTCTGACAGAAGTTACTTTTTCATGGTGAACCACTTGAACCACTGAGTACTGTCTGCAAAAAGATCTGAGACTCACATTGATCAGAGTAACCAATAAGTTTTTTTGTTTCCATTTATGGAAATATCAAGAAAGTGTAATACCTTTTAATGTTACAGCACCTTCTGTCTCTGTCAAATATAAAGTTTGCTTGCACACGCACCTTGATCTGAATTTTTTCCAGGCAGTAGGACTGTGGGCTTGCACCAGTGCTGTTCTGTTCTCACATTTATTCTCTGTCAGTGTCAGCTCTCTCTGACATGCTGACAGCAGGAGCAGAAGTGTGGAAGTGTTGCAAATAGCAGCATTCACATCAGTGCATTGCTTGAAGCAACTTAGCCAGATACTGTATCAACTGTCCAATGCTTTATCTGCTTATTGTAGCTGCCTCTTTGAATCTGTCTTCTGAGGATTCTTGGATGTTTTAATAGATGTTAACCACCGCAGCTATGAATTCTAGCATGAGCAGGTTTCAGGCATTAGTGTCATCTTTACACTAAAATTGGCAGTTACAGTGATCAGCTTGGTCACATTCAGTTTAAAAAGGCTTGTGTAGTCAAGCCCTCTGGGGTGGAGCACTCTGAAATGCAAAAGTTGTTCCGATGTCTGTTTATTTTACTGTAATAGAGAATAAAATCTAGCTGTTTTGAAAACCCTTATTTGAATCCCACAAACTATAATTATGTTGCCAAGAGCTTTTTATGTGATTTTTCTTTTTTTCCAAAGGCCCTTCTCTTGCTACACATTGAGGTATGAATTATTCATTTCTAATGTGTCTGCTGGGCTGGAAGAGCAATATACTTGCTGCTAATTGTAGATTAGATGTGGCTGGTAAACCAAAACTACATAAAGCCACCCCGCTTAACTTCAGGTGGACGAACTGACACATCCTAAATGCTGTAGAAATGTAACTAAAGCTTGTGAGTTGTTTAGGTCAAGGATTGTTAGAGCATAACAAGCAGTGATGGCAGTTGTGACCTCTGTGCGGTGCTAGGAGATTGCAGCCTATTGAAGCAGTTGCAATATCAATTAGATTTTGTTGAATAATGTTAGTGTGGGCGTATATGTGATTCTCTTGCTCTCTTTCTTACTAGAGATGAAGATTTTTGTGTGAGCTCTGTCCTAGCATCGGATGTAATACATGCAACTCGTAAAGACATCCCTTGCATATTCAGGGTAAGGCTATCAATTTACCTTTAAAGAAAATACAAGCTAATTATGAGTGTTTTGCTTTGACAGCAAAGTACATTACCCATATTTAATGTTTAAGTTACGCAGAAGTATAAGAATTTACATGGGGTTCTGAAATGCGTAGAGGAGCAATGTGATACTCCTCTTATAACTGAATTGTAAAGAACAAAGTTCTCCTTCTTTTGTTACTTCCTTATATACAATGCTCGGCTTTTTTTATTTTCTTGATTATAATATTTTAGTCTCCTCTTCCATTGATATTACCAGATCCTGGCTTTTCTTTCTTGGCTTTGGAGGACTCTTGCTTTAGGAACTGATGCTGTAACACAGTAGTCTGAAGCTGGGTTGTGCTCACTGATTCTAGTTTTGTCATGTGTTGTCTTGTATATTAAAAAAAAAAAAAAAAGAAGTTTCAGTTTCCTTAATTCCATATTGAAGTATAATAGAAAAAAAAAATAGAAAATAATTAGCTTAGGTACAATATCCTCTTGAGTGTATCTTCTCTCTGAATGCTGTTTTTCGTTTTTAATAACATGAACATCTTTTCTAGGTTTTATGTGGATTATATTTAATCTGAAATTTTAAAATACAGAGAAGAGTAGGTCGGTAACCATTATCTACAATGTCTTGCATTTAAATACACAGACTCACTGTTTTCATAGTCTCTGATCCTCGGTCATCAAGTCAGTGGAACATGGAAGCCAAAGAGCTGACAGTCACATGCAGTCCAAATCTTTTGGTCCTTTAGGGTTTTGCATTGGAGATGTCTCGGCTACTTGAATGCTTCAGTGGGTTTGTTTTTCATAGAATCATAGAATAGTTAGGGCTGGAAAGGACCTTAAGATCATCTAGATCCAACCCCCCTGCCATGGGCAGGGACACCTTACGCTAAATCATATAACCCAAGGCCTCGTCCAACCTGGTCTTGAACACTGCCAGGGATGGAGCATTCACAACCTCCCTGGGCAACCCATTCCAGTGCCTCACCACCCTAACAGGAAAGAATTTCCTCCTTATATCCAATCTAAACTTCCCCTGTTTAAGTTTTAACCCGTTACCCCTTGTCCTATCACTGCAGTCTCTAATGAAGAGTCCCTCTCCAGCATCCCTATAGCCCCCCTTCAGATACTGGAAGGCTGCTATGAGGTCTCCACGCAGCCTTCTCTTCTCCAGGCTGAACAGCCCCAGCTTCCTCAGCCTGTCTTCATACGGGAGGTGCTCCAGTCCCCTGATCATCCTTGTGGCCCTTCTCTGGACTTGTTTCAACAGTTCCATGTCCTTTCTCCTTTTATGTAGAAATATTTTCTGCAGTGAATTTCTATCCTTTAGTTTACTGCTACTTTTAGTTTTGTTTTCCTCTTACTTTTTTTCTAAATGGGTTTTGTTTGTTTGATGGGTTATTTTATTCCCATCTGCCTGCTTTCTTCGCAAATTAGCAAACACAGAATACTATGGGAAGCAACTTCTGAGGAGAGAAAATGAGCTCTACAGAATGGTGGTTGATTTGTTTAAGAACAAGGCATTCATACATTATAACCTGCCTGACTTGCTGCTCTAATTTCTGCCTGCAGTTTTTAACTGAAAATGTATCGAAGAAAAAAGTCAAATATAACCCCATGTAAGAATACTTGCATGGATAAACATGACAAAATGTCTCCAGTTTGATCAGGTCATCCCCTACTAAAGAGATCTGATATGAATTATCTGTAAGTCTGGTTTGTGATTGTATCCCTTTAGATAACCTTTTGAAGGGGCCAGAGAAAGCTGCCAAAGTCCACCTCTCTTCTCAGTTTTATATTCTCCTTCAAAAAAGGAATTTCTAAAACTGGAAACCAGTAATACCTGATAGAAGAGAGTTTATTTTCTGCATTTCATTTATTGCTAGTTTTGCATCTTGCTAACATAATGACATAGAGCGACTTCTACACAACAGCTAAAACTGTTACTTTACATCATCTGTGTAAAAATCTGATCCTTCTTTCATATGTATAATTTCACGTAACAATTATGATATTGGTGGCCACCAAAGACAGATTTTCATTTCTTTTTGATCTTCCATCACCAGAAAGCAATACGAGAATGCTGCCAAACACTAAAATATTGCCACCTCTAACCCCCCATGAAACCAGGAAGAGGAAGAACTTGTCTCAGACTCCTATCTCTCCTTGGTAACCAGATTTTAAAGCTGGATATTAGGCCATCGAACACTGTAGTTTAAGTGCTGCCATTGATACATGGCTGCCAAGAGTATCTGTAGTGGAGTCTTTACACAGTTTAACAGTTTGAGCTAAGGAGCCTTGAGTTTCAATAGCAAATACTGGATTTCTTGTATGATGAATAATGCTATTTCTATTATGACCAACTTCTCTGATTTTTTTTATTTTATTTTTTCCACATTTGCCTGCATTAAGATGCCTCCCTCAAAAGACCAAGGAGTCTAGTGGTAGATCAGAAGCAAAACCATAGCTGAAGTCAGATTTGGTTTGGTTTTGTTTTCAGATTTAGAAATATTATCCGTTACACCCCCATCTTTAAAATACTAATGCTTTGTTACAGCTTAGAGGTGAACAAAGCTTGGTACAGGGTAATAACAACTACGAGCAATTGGAAACTACTCAGTTCTTTTCCTACTGCTTTTCACTTTCATTTTACTTCTGAAGTTCTGTCTTTGACACTATACCGTCCCAAATTTACTTTCAGATATATTTTATCTTTAAGATGAGTGTTAATTGTTTAGTTCACTCTTCTGGGAACAGTGTGTTGCTTAACTGTATCATCCACCTTTACGGTGTTTTTCTTATCAAGGCATATAGGCTGAAGGTGTGTTATTCCATGCTACAGCCTTCAGTTCTGCACTTCTGTAGCTTTTGCTGCCTTTTTCTGTTTTTTCTAAAAGTCTGTTCTGAGGACTGATAATGGCTAATGGCCTGTTTGTCTGTGACTGAAAGCACAGTTCCCATGATCTCACAAACACTCCAGTCTCTTCATACAGGACACAAAACTTAGGTTAAGAACTACTAAGCGCATACTTTGGACAACAGAAAGGTTTTGGATAGTTTTTCTATTCAGACTATGTTCTGATTTGAGATCCTTAGGACAGTTTACTGAAAATTAGGTGAAGCCACAGTGATTTCCTTTTAAAATGGGGAAGTGGGAGAATGCAGTATTTCAGTCTCAAAACATTGCTTTTCTTTAGAGCTTTTAATGCACATATAATGTGCTCTTCCTCCTGGACAAATACTTTGAAAATCAAGTAGCAAAATCAAAATGCAGAACTGACCCTAGCAATGCCATTGTGTTTAAATGCATCTGACTGAGAAAGCATGTGAGTCATTTAAAATAAGTTATTAAAAAATGGGGGGGGGGAAGGAATTAGGACAAATTAGGGCATGCTACTGCAATTTCAGTTCAGAGCAGGAATGAACCTTTTACTGCAATGTGCCGATTATTGTAGGAAAGGAATGTAGCGTACATTGCCCATATGTTAGGATTCAGAATAATTAAGCAAGACTGAGTATTTTTAAACAAAGCCACTGTAGCTTGTGTGGGGTTCTTTGAAGCACTGTGGTCGTATTAGCTGTGTGCTGCGTTGCTTATCCCTCAGGTACATCATCGCGTTGTCATGAAAAAAGTGTATTTTACTTTCACACTTCTGTGATGTATATAATACTGACAAAAAAAAGCTTTTATTACTCTTATTAATTTAACTCTCTCTGTTAAAAGGTGACAGCTTCTCTCTTAGGTTTGCCTTCAAAGTCTTGTTCTCTACTCATCCTGACGGAAAATGAGAATGAGAAGAGAAAGTGGGTTGGAATCCTAGAAGGGTTGCAGTCTATCCTCCACAAAAACAGACTGAAAAACCAGGTTGTGCATATTCCACAAGAAGCTTATGACAGTACACTGCCTCTTATTAAAGCAAGCTTAGCTGCTGCTATTGTAGGTATGTTTGCTTTAACTTTCATAAGTGCATGAGGGTTGTTGAAGCTTTTAGATGGGTTTCTGTAGTGAGAGCACTGACACCTTGAAATAAATTCCTCACCTGAATTCCTTTGTAGGAATTTAATAACGTGGGGAGATGCTAGTCTTGCATTCATATTCAGATTTCTTCATCCACTCAGAGTAAATAATACTATTCAGCTGTTCAACAGGTTGTTACAGAAATATGATATATAGCATGCATTTGACAGACTGCATGAAGTTAAGCAAAATTGATTTGCTGTTGAAAATCTGTTTGTCCAGAAGTTTTTCCAGCTGTTGAAAGCAAACAGTCTGTTTTAAAGAGAAGATTAAGTGGAGCTGAATTAATAGCCTTGTTTTGTTGTTGTTATTTTCCCTTCCTGGTTTAGATCAAGATAGAATAGCAATTGGATCAGAAGAAGGGCTATATGTGATAGAGGTGACCCGCGATGGTAAGTTAGGCCATAATGCATGCAGTAGTTGCGCAGAGAACAATGAGCTCCATCACTTCTAATGCTGTTATAATACAGGTTATACAACAGCCCTTCATGTATGTTAAGTACTCAGTTAATTGATGAGAAGGAAAAATGAATGTGAGATACAAGCACTAATTTCATCATTATCATTACATTCAATTGACTGGCTGAAATTAAAGGGATGAGTTACTGAGCATATTCTGACACATTCTCACCTAAACCGTGTTCCCACAGCAGGTAACAAAATGCTTCAGCACACAGAGCACGCACAGCCCATGCAGCAGCAGTTGATGTACAGTGGCACTTACTAAATAGAACTTGAATTGAGCAAGAAAAACTTGACATCAAAGCAGACTTACTCCAGCCTGTATCATCGACACTGGCATGAATTAGAAGTTAGGCAGCCAGGGCAACCAACGCAAGAGTTCGTAGACTTCCCATTGAAACAACTACATATTGTTGTCTGTTTCTTCCAGAAATTTCGCAACCACTTGCATTCTGTTTCCTGATGATGGCCAAAGCAAATGCCTTGCTTGCCCACTTTCCATTATCTCTTAATCTCCCTGACCCCATGCTTCCTTCTGAACCTGCTTTTTCCTTCCTGCTCTTAATGAATTCTGCCCTCTGCTTTGGGAATAATGGAATCCATTTAGCGTGGTCTTCCAGAGGACTTACCATGTACATTCCATAAATTCACAGTGTGCCCCAGATACCAAAGCAAAGCATATGCTGCATAGTCACTGGGCAGCACAGGCTTATCCCTCTATTGTATTATTAGGCATCACAGCTAGGGAGTGAGGGAAGCATTTTTCCCTTTACCCTGATACACTGAGCACAAATGCAAGTAACAGTGGGAGACATGCCTTGGTATGGTGGGGAAAGCGTGGAGGCCGGAAGGATTGCTAGCACATGAGTACGGGGATATTTGGGGTCAATCCATACAAAATGCAGTTTTAAGCATGGAAAAGCAAAGAACAAGTCTGGTTAATTTTGCTGCCTGTTTCCAATGTAAGATATTTTTATTTTGAACAAACAAATGAACAAAAAAATGAACAAAAAAATGAATTTGTAGAAGTTAAGTAATGTATTTCTAAGAAGCAGTGCAGATTTAAAATACATTCATCTACTACCATTTATCCTTTTCCAAATTACCTTAGGATATATTTGTTGGGTTGGGTTTTTTTTTTTCTCTGAATTTAAAAGCACCAAACATACCTTTTAAAATTTCTCATAACTCCTGAGGCACTCTAAATTTAGACAACACTCTAAATCCATTTTTTTTTTTGTGGTATAAGAGGTAACAACCTTGGCTTTCTGATAGTAGTGTTTCTAACAAAATACCCAGTGCTCTCTTCACCTGTATTTATAACCTTTAAGCTTGTTTTTTTCTGGGTCTTTAACTATGTGGGAATTGAGGATGTTGAGGTCAGTAATACAGATTTGTGAAATTAAGAAGTGCCATTTCCACATTTGGAAAAATCACTGAGACACTCCTGAAATATCCCTTTGATTGTTTTCAGTCATTGTCATTCCAATTTCAATGGAAGAACTTGAATTTCCTTTTTCAATGCAATTTAGTTTGTTGCAATTTAAAAGTTGGATTGCAGTCATGCTAGAAGTTGTATTTCAGTGTAAAATAAAATAGCAAATAGAGGTTTTTAAAGACTTACTTGACTTTCAGAAACAAATGAAGTCAGGGGTGTGATTTTTGGGGCCAGAAAGCAAAATGTTACTGCTGCTTGTTGCTTGGAATAAGGCATTGCCCATTTCTGGGAGAATCTGCACTGCAGAGTGAGACAGCAGGTATTTGAAATTCTTTTTAGCAGTAATAAATGCCATTCCTTTGAGCAAGCTTCCAGTGGTCACCATTCTTTAAGTATTTAAGTATAAAAATAACTTCTGATGTAAATAATTCCAGAGATTCCAGTACAGCTTCATGCGTAAAAGAAAATTGTGCACTGAATTTAAAAGGTCATTCCATGAAAGAATGATTATCTGCATCACCATGTCATATGGAAATGTTAAAAGGATTTACCAATTTTGGTTTTAAATTATAAAATGTTTTGCAGGGGGTTTCTATGGCAAGTTCCTGTATATTAATAGAATTTTTATAAATTGTAATCCCTTATTTTATGGCAGTTGTAATTTTCAGTATTAATTAGCTGCTAGTTGCTCATATCAAAGGTCTTTGGTCAGAACATAACTTAGTTCTTGACAAGTAAACTAAACTGTAAGCTGAAGTTGGAGCTAGGGAAAAAAAACAATCTGTGGCAAAGTTCCAAGCTGGTTATTTCATAGAACATTTCTTGAGACATATCATCTATTTGTGCAAGGGGGAGAGACACCACAAAAGCACTTGGATTTGTAATCTGAACAGCCAAGGTTGTTCCAAAGTTTACAGAATTTGGTAACTTGGCATGGTTATTCAACTATTGGTGAAAAAAATGCATAAAATCTCTAGTTTACTTTTTAAAATTATTGTTCACAAATATTTTTAATACATTCAACTAACAGAAAACTGAAAGTTACATTTTAATATAACTGGCTTATGCATATTATGTTTCCTAGTTTGGAATTGGCTCATGTCTTCTGTTTGTTCCCCATGAAATATTCAGTACTTTCCTGAAAGTGCCTGTATACCTACAATCCCCAAAGCAGAGCATACTGTACCTAACCCTCTTAGTTGCCTCTAACCCTGTTTTAAAGAAGGTAAAACTCCCCAGCTTCCATGGTAGCCTAACTAGTCCTTAACTGTGAGAAGGCTTTTCCTGGCGCCTGTCCTAAACCTCTCTCACTGCAGCTTAAATTGGTTCCTCCTTATTCTTTCCCCATCACACAGCATTTTTTTCCTTTCCATATGGGTGTTTAACACCTGCTTACTATTCTGCTTCTGTGTTTGGCTAAGACATTTGCCATCAATACAGCATTTTTTATACTCAATTATCATCATTAAATACTTTGTATTTCTTCACTTTGTGTTCTGCTAATTTGGTCATCTTCTGTAATCTACTGAAGATGCAAATATTTTCCTGAAGGTGGGACCCATTTCAGTAGATACAGCATCTTGCAGTGTATAGATAGTACAGATGTTATGTAAAAAATTTTCTGTTTATTTTCTGTTTAAACCACAACACCCAGATGTTAAGCAGTCTTTTCCTGCAAAGCATTGCTGAGACTTTGTATCAACAAGAATGAGTTGCAGGAATGCTTTGTTTCATTGTTTGCTCTGAGAATTAATAACAAAGGATTGAATATGTATAATACGTACTCTTTCTTATCTGTGTCACTGTTTAGATTCATTTTCAGACATCAGTATATAACACTGAAGTGTTTCCAGGCCTGGTGGTTTTCTTGTTTAACTTAAGCGCCTCTTGTTTCCTTTGCAGTGATAGTCCGAGCTGCTGACTGCAAGAAGGTGTACCAGATAGAGCTTGCACCCAAAGAGAAAATTATCATCCTCATCTGCGGTCGGAACCATCATGTTCACCTTTACCCTTGGGCGTCTCTGGATGGGTCAGAAGGAAACTTTGACATTAAGCTTGCAGAAACTAAAGGCTGCCAATTGATTACAACTGGAATGCTAAAGAAGAGTTCCTCAACGTGTTTGTTTGTGGCTGTCAAGCGACAGGTTTTTTGCTATGAAATTCACAGAACTAAACCTTTCCACAAAAAATTTGGTGAAATTCAGGCTCCAGGAACTGTACAGTGGATGACAGTGTTCAAGGACAAGCTCTGTGTTGGCTACCAGTCTGGGTTCTCCCTGTTGACCATCCAGGGAGATGGACAATCTATAAACCTGGTAAATCCTAATGACCCCTCGCTTATCTTCCTCTCACAGCAGTCTTTTGATGCCCTTTGTGCTGTGGAGCTCAGTAATGAGGAATACCTGCTTTGCTTCAGCCATATGGGAGTATACGTCGATTCGCAAGGTCGAAGGTCACGCATGCAGGAACTAATGTGGCCTGCAACTCCTGTTGCCTGTAGTATGTATATGTTTTTCTGTTGTCATATCCCTGTTGCTGCTTTACTTGTCAAAAAATAATCGGCATTGTATTCTATTTTGCTTGGGTTTGTCTTTTGACATCTAAGTTTTGATGAGTTAACAGGATGCGCAGTTCTTCATGATGGTAGTTTTGGAATTGGCCATCTCCTGGGCTGAGATAGTGAATGCTGCAAGAAGAGAAGCTCTGTCTTGTTACAGGATACAGAAGAACAAATAATGGAATCAAAAACTGCAGAGAATAGTCCTGAATGCAGGACAGTGCAACGCTACTGGTCTGTGAAATTCTGTAAAGATTGTTGCTCCCCTAGAAAGTGTAACTGTCTAGTTGTCTGTTGGATGTCTTCTGTGTCCTGTACTCAAAGTACAATAGAAAATTGAAGAAGTGTCACCGAAACCCAGTTTCATAAAGATAACAAAATGGGAGGTAAAAATACAACTTTTGGCAGAACTTACAGTGGGATTTTTGTTATCCTTTTGGTTCTGTTTTTAGGGGAAGGGTTTCCAAAAATAATATAGGCAGGTGGAGGGTAATTTTTCAACCCCTCTGCTTGTTTCAGGAGCATTGTTTCATCAGCTAGTTAGGACAGAAGTACATGCAGAGCATTTTTAAGTGTTCAGTAGTTAAAGGAAGTTAATGATAAACCTGGGATTTCTATTTGGATCTCAAACAGCAATTAAAATGTTTTGAATGATGGAAGGCAAGAAATAGCTTTTTGTTTAAATAGTACAGTAAGCAGTTAGGTGCGCATTGATCAGGCCAGGCCGTAGCTCTAATGGAAGTTTGTTTAATTTTAATTGTCTTGAACTGTAATTGTTTGCTTGCTTTATTCTGACCTAGTTCTGTACAGAAGTCTGAAGCAAGGGCCCAAGGAAACAATGTAGCTGCAAATTTACTTTAAAACGCCATTAGCTAAAGCTAATGTTTCCTTTTCCTTTATCAGCTTTAGTTCTTTTGCATTTCAGCAAACTAGGCTTGCTAGACAATGGTTTTGTCTGTTATTACTAGAAGCTGTTCTTACTGTAAACTGTTTCACAGCATTCTTGTATGTGCAATCCTGAGTGGCATTGGCCTAGGGCTGATTTTGTAGAAAAAGCAATTTTTTCCGCTGCCAAAGGAAACTATTGCTTTCCTTTTCATTAGCCTCGTCCTCCCTCTTCATTCCTAGTGTTAGTGACTAGTGATGGTGGCTGTTTTTAAATGTTCCATCAGGAGATCATCAGAGTGCAAATGGTTCTGCCCCATTGCAATTTCTGCTGTGGTAAAGGACCACGTTGTAGGAGAGGTTTTAGGGTACAATGCAGAAAATGTTTCTAGGGCATTCAGTCCATTCACGCTAGGAAAGGCTGAGGTCTGTGCTAACACAGTCAGCTCTTATCTTGGGTGGCCTGTCTACGTTGCAGCTAAACCAGCTTAATGTGCTGGTTCTGTGAAGAGTCAGTGTAGGTGTTGTGGGGCTGCTTGGCTTGATTACAGCACAATGCAAAGATGTGGAGCCAGCAGGTATCAATGCTGTAGCGTGGGCAGCCCCAGCACAGACACATACGTGTCTCTCTACGAACCAGTTGAGGTCTGATCAAGCTCATCAGCTCTGACTGGTAAGTGCTACCTTGGCTACAAGCTGGCCAGGCAGAAGCAGTTGGTGTTTCTGTCTGATGCTCAGTAGTGTCCTTTGATTTGGACTTCCAAGCCAGCCATGACCCTGTATAATAAATACTTGACTAGAAATCATTTCTGGGATATATATTTACGATAGGTCTGAGGCTTTCTGTGAATGAATTTCAAAAATAGCACCACAACCTTACTTCAGTTCTTCTAAGAGGATTCTGTGGTGTGTTTGATTTCCTACTGGGTTATTTTCCTTTTGTTTATTGAAGCAGCTCTTTTCTCCATTAAATCTCATAAATTTCTAGTCTTTACATGAGCAAGGTGTATTGGTATGAAGCTCTGAGGATCTCTGCTTTTCATTGGACCTAAAATAAACTTGTCTGCTGATGCCTTTTATGCTTTAAAAAAAAAAAAAAAGTTTGAAAAGAGAAAATGGGTTGTGAGCTTTAAGCATTGTGACATTTTTCTGTTAACTTGATGAAAGCAGCCCGTACGTGAATATCTAAAGCTAGATAATTGTTAGCAAAAGAGGAAGGAAATTGAGAACAGATCCACATCATGACTTCATGACCCACCTCACAGATGGTGGCCCTCTCTTTTCCCCTGCAGCAGATGTAGAGTTAGTTTGCTGCTTCCGAAATGAAGTAATCTGCATCTATAGAGAAGCTAGCTGCTCACTTCCTGCCAAGTAGCGAATTTGTATGCGCCTGAAAACTTCAGATGCCATTTTGCAATTTCATGAAATCATAATTTGAAGTTTAAAAATACTTGAAAGGGTCAAACTCAAATCTTTCCATGATGCTGGAGTTGTCGTTAGCAAAACTGTTATCACAAAAATATCTGTTTGAAAGCAGGGCTGGGAGAAAGTGGTTTAAAATGTATATTTCATGAAGTGGAAAACATGTATCTATTGAAATTTGCCCAAAGGTATGTCAGTTCTGGACTACTGAAACCACATTAGGGTTTTATGTTTCTTTTTAATCTATGCAGGTTGCAATTCTTCGTATGTAACAGTGTACAGCGAGTATGGTGTTGACGTATTTGATGTTAACACTATGGAATGGGTCCAGACTATTGGCCTGCGAAGGGTAAGTAGTTTTCTTTAGATACAGAACTTAATTGGACTAATTCCGAATTGAGATATTTTTTCGCAGTGTATGCTAGGCTTGAGTTAATTCTCTGCCTCCTTCCTCAAAACAGATCAGACCATTAAACATGGATGGCACGCTCAATCTCCTTAACTGCGAGCCACCAAGACTAATATATTTCAAGAACGCATTTGCAGGTGAGTACTGAGCAAGGGGAGAAATGGGAAGATGATACGAAGCTAACAGGACAATTTTAAGCAATGTTGCCTTTGCATGAGATGAAACTTTTATTGGATGTGTCTGGGTCAACTATGTATATGAGATTGCATTGTGATATTACAGCAGGAGCTGTCCTCAGTGTACCAGAAACATCTGACAACAGCAAGAAGCAAATGCTTCGAACTAGGAGCAAAAGAAGATTTGTATTTAAGGTTCCTGAGGAAGAGCGATTACAGCAAAGGCGGTAAGAATTTAATCGTGGTATGTAACTTAAGATATGATGATGTGCAGAGACTGGGAATGCTGATAGTAAAAATCCCTCTGTTCTTCTAGGGAAATGCTTAGAGACCCTGAGCTAAGGTCAAAGATGATTTCTAACCCAACGAATTTCAACCACGTGGCTCATATGGGACCAGGAGATGGAATGCAGGTTCTCATGGACCTCCCGCTGGTAAAATGCATTTTAAAGAGAGAGAGATATATGTACCTTTGTTCTTGCTCAGAAAAACTGTGAAGATGAGCTGTATGGGGTTCAAGTATTGTCTCTGTACAAAATTCTTTTAGTCATTTTGAGAAAGGTAAACCTTGCTAATGTGCAATGCAAGGAAATACTGTTAGCTGACTTACGAATGAGACACTGAAAGAAACAGGTATCACTGCCAGGACCTTGTTGGTAATTTTGTAAATAATCAGCCTCTCCTCCTTCCTTCTTCTTGTCTTCTTAAAATAATAGAATGAACTTCCTTCCCCCTCGTCCTCATGGCATTCTGCTCTGCTGTCACCTCCAACAGGCTTTGAGCATGTCTATCACATGAGCTCTGTCTCTGCTGAAACCTTTCTTAAGAGTGACCATTCCTCACTGCAAGGCTCCCCTCTGCTTTCTTCCTCTTCCTGTCCCTCCTCTGCTTCCCTATCCAAGGGTAGGAGTAGCTACAAACTGTTAGGAACTGGAGTGGTGTGCTTGTGGCACTTTGCCAAATCTAGAGCAAAAACAAGGAGAGGGAAACTAATGCTGTGAAGGTAACATGCATGTAAGTTGCAGTGCTTTATAGCATTTTTTTTATATTGTATTTAACAAATACAGCATTTTGTAAGCTATTTTAGTGTTAAATCCAAGAGAGGAAGGCAAAAAGGTACACTTTTATGTTCTGTACCTTCCATTTTATAGCTGCTAGTCGGGCTTTCTCTTGTCTTTCTCAGCTAGCCCAGAAGAGTGTAATGCATTTGTCCTTTCAGCAGGAGGAGGAAGGAAAGCAGAGTTGTTGGTACAGTCCCTGCCCCTTCATAGAGAGTTTGCTGGCTGACAGGTTCCGGTGGCTGCTGTGGGGCTTAGTTCTTTCTCTGTCTTTCTCAGGGTTTGTGTCTGTTACTGAAAATATGTGGATGTGGTCAAGTAAGTTCAGTTTTTCTACCAACACTGGTTGTAATAGCTTCAAAAGCACAGTAGAGTTTTCATGAGTAACAGCTCCTAATTGGATCACTTTTGCTGCTAACTAACAAGGTGTTTCATTTCAACTGCAGAGTGTTCTACCTGCTGCACAGGATGAAAAACCATGTCCATCTACAGCTAACCTCTCACGGCAACAGCAGCAGCAGAGAAACAAAACCTATATTTCATGGCCCTCATCAAGTAAGGCTGGAAGCAAGCTTGTCAGTTCTGAGCTGTAATTTACAGGTTCAACAAGAGGTGTAAACCTGTCTTTTTTCCTTCTTTCTCTACAGGTGGCAGTGATGTGGGAGGAGCTGTGCCTTCCCGAAGTACGTCTGATCCTGACCAGGAGTTTGACAAAGAGGTAAAGTAGCTTTTATTAAATGGAAACTGATGATATCCTGTTGCCATAGATTTTTTTTCTTCCAACAAATTAAATTTCTGAGGAAATACTTCATAAAAACTGTTCTTTATGGAGATGTTTTCCTTCCACAAATATTTTCTCCAGCCTGGAAGTTAGAGATGCCAGCCCAGAAGTAAAGCTGTGAAAAGATCTTTTTATAGTGATATTTTAAGAAGTATCATGTCTTGGATTAAGCTTTGTAGACAAGGGAAATGTGACTAATTGATGAAGTGTCCTCAAAGCTCCTAAAAATGTTCTCTGGGTTATTAGCATAGAATAGCAAAGTAATATGACTAGTTAAGTAATTTTCTGTGCTGCCTTAAGGAAGACTTTTTGTCTTGTAACTTGAGTAGGAACCATATTTTAAAATAAGTAAGACTGCTTTTAGCAAGAGTAAAAGTATGTGCCAGTAGCCACTAAACAGAAATGTCCTGGCTGTACGAAACTGGCATTGCTGAATCAAGAGAGAAGATGTCATTTTTATTTCCTTGATTTATCATGGGTGTAGATTCTTCTAAGCTTTACTCAAGCACTGCCTGTGCAAGGGAAGTGTTAGGCAAATAATAATCTGGGAGGCAAACCCTTAGATCAGGATCTGTGCATCTTTAGTGCTTTCTGGTACCCAGATGCGGAGCCCGTGTAATGTTCTGGTTTTTGAAGGGTGTTTTCCTGAAGGCAGATGTTTGCAGGATGCCGTAGTACACCCCAAGTCAAAGCACTTGTCCAGAGTTCTGATCACAGCTATGCTCCAACTTCCTTTGTTGCCTTGAATAAGCCATTGAAAGTGTGTGAGAATAGGAATTTCTAAATATAAATGTTCTTTAAAGTGTCTTGATCTTCCAGATGATGGACTGTGTCAGTTGACTTAGGTTTTCTGCAGCATCCTTCCTGAATTCCAAGTTCCATGCTCTAATGATAGTTGCTGTTTGTAGGCACAAGTAGTGGTTTTTACAATGTTTTCTTTTTCAGTAGATGCTACAATTTCTTATGACTTCTTAATAGTAGTTTGAAACTTGAAAAGGGAGGCTCTAATAACACCCTTTGGCTTTATTTAGGATTTTGGCTTTATCACAGCATGAACTGGAACGTGTTAGGATAATCTTGTTACGGATGATCTTATTATTGTTTGAGCCATGCAAAACCTTGTGAACAGCATTCTTGCAGGATATTACCTTTCAATCTATTTGCTAAATATGCATTCCCTTTCTTGAAAATAACTTGCTGTGATAGTAGCAGGTTTTCCTGTGCAGTATTTCACTAGCTGTGAATGTGTGCAGTGTTCAGAGTTGTAACTCACCAAAATAGTGGGAAACTTGCCAGCCATCCTGTTGAAGTGAGACCAGTCTGTGAAGGCAAATATTCAGCAACCAACCTAACGCTGGGGAAGTAACTGTGGATAGACTGTCTTTATTAGATATTGACACAGGGTGTCTCCAGTAAGTATATTCTGTTTCCAGATCACCAGGCTGATACTTGGCAAGCTTCACTCTTGTCAGGCACTTCACATGCTTTTGCTGTTTTGTAAAGGGTTCATATGCTTGCTTCCTTCCTTCTCACCAAATTGAAGATGATTTGAATGTAATTGTTTACATGTTTATATGGACAGATAAATCTCCTAGGCTATAAAAACTGTTTAAAAAACACAGGCTGGTAAATCCAGGGTAACAGTGAACAAAGAGACACTTTCAGACAGGAAAGCTTTGCAGTGGCTAGGGGAGCCTGAGGTGCAGCAATTTCCACTTACTTTGCCATAATTCCTGTTATGTCAGGAGGTCACCTTCAGGACTGCACTAGGGCCTGTTGATGATAATGGAAGTATTTGCATGAATGTTTAGCAATGAAGTAAATCTGATACACACTGCTTCATAAGTGTTGCTCACACTAATTTTTGAGTGCCTTTGAAAGCTTTGGAGTGTGAAGAATTGATTTTAAGTAAGCATATTTTTTTTCCATGTTTCTCGTTAACAGCCTGATTCAGACTCCACCAAACACTCTACTCCCTCCAACAGCTCAAATCCAAGTGGTCCCCCAAGCCCCAACTCTCCTCATAGGAATCAGCTTACGCTAGACGGACTGGACCAGTCAACCTGTGATGCATAACACTACTGCTCTCACTACTCTGGCTTCAATCATCCACTACTCTGTGGAGTATTCAAGAGCAGGGCAAAGCTTTCTTGGATGCTAGTGCCAAGACTGACACTGAATCTCTAGTGTTGTACAAGAATATATGTCCAGATTGTAGATAACAAACTATTGAAATGAAGAAAATTCTTTACTAAATAGTGATCGAGCTTTTTACGCAGAATTGTTCACTGCTCAGTTACGGTTGATTCCTTTCTGCACAGCTGTGACACAGTTTTATTGCATAGGACCATTTAAGGCCACCAGTAAATAGTCTTATTCTTATGCTGAAAAAGAAATAGAGAGAGATACTGATAATGTTGCTACAATATCAGGAATATTATTTTTCTATAGAATGATGTAATGTCTCGTTAGCAGGAAATCCTTTTAGACACAATTTGAACCTCTAAATAGGAAATGCAGGCAGGTCTGGTTACATCCTCAGATGAATACTCTCTTCCCTTTTTCCCATAACTATTTCTTTCCTAAATCTTAAGGAGAATGCTAGGAAGCTGTAGGTCGTTTCCAACATTAGTAGAATCACCAGGAAGTCAAATAAAAGTTGGTTATAGTTCTGTGGCCTTTTAATTCATTTAGCCATTACATATACAGCTGCATAACTGTCTTTCTATCTTTCTACCAACTTCTTAGTCTTGTACATAGGACTTACTCCCAGTTATCTTTTACCTATACCCTGCTTTTTAGTCCTCATCAATCAGGCATTAGTCAGGGCTTTTAAAATATCTGTAATTACTGCTGGGAAAGAAAATTTTACTCCTAGATCCTGCCTATCTCCTTCCGAGAAGTTGTTTCTCATGGGTTTTTTGGTGTAAGGACACACTACATTGTTTAGCTGGAAGCCTTCTCATGGACACATTGCCCTCAAAGTCTGCTTGATCTAAGGGACTATATCGCACTAAAACATCAGTCTGGTTTTTTGGTTACCAAAGTGGAACGTGAAGGACATGTAACTGGGGGTGCTGCTTTTCTCATTCATTGTATCCTCACCTGCATGAAGACCCCATGATTATTAATCAAGTATTGATCATGTAGAAAAATGCACAACACACTCCTGTATATTTTGCTATGGCCCACGTGCAGTGGTGATGTTTTGTGTGTATATTTAATCTCATGCTTCCATGTATTATACATTTAGTAATCAAAGATTTGTGACCATGTTTCATTAAAAGCTTGTAATTAATTCAGCGGCTGGCATATCCAGTTTGTCATTGTCACACTAGTGTGCCTTCTGTGCCAATTCTATGACAGTTGGATGTCACTTATTTAAAATTTGGTTTAAATGGGCTAATGATACACCAATGGCTAATGTTCTTTTCTGAAACACTGTATAGGACGTGCACTTATCTTTAGTTTGAACTGAGTGTTCTAGTCAACATTTAATCCTGTTATGTTAAGTGTTCGACAGTACTTGCTCTTTTTCTCAGATTCTTTATAAAGGGGCTCAGATGGAGCTGGACACTACTGCTTTGGGGGTTTTCTGGTTTTTACTTTTTTAATGTAAGTCTAAGTCTTTGTAATTATTGAATTGTGAGAACATTTTTGAACAATTTACCTGTCAATAAAGCAGAAGAGGGAGGTTTTAAAGTTCATAGTCGTCTGTCTTGACATCTGAAAACAGTCTACACTGACACTCACTTTAGTTTCATGGTAAATTCACTTTGCTCACATGGATGCTTTACGTGAGCTAAAAGATACTTGTGGAAGCTCTGTATCACAATGCTACAAGAAAGGTGTTTTTGCACATAAACAGCATGTTCAGGAGTGATGGAAGTCCTTTCAGTGGGATACAGTGTTGAAGTTTTGTGCCCCTGGTTTGTGTTAGAGTTGTCATTTTATTGAGTCACTAGTCTATTAATTGATTTTTAAATTATTTATATGACTGTTTCCTCATGGCTGAAGCATAGTGAGGAGGCTGGGGGATCTATTCAGGCACCTTAAGTGTGATAATAAAGACTTCTCACTTGTCAAAGCAGTAATTTCCAAAGAAACACTTGGGACCTTTTCAAGGGCTGGAGTGTGAATGGTGCAACCCCTAGTACAGGGGTTTGTTTTAAGCCCCCCTCATGCAATGCAGTGAGCATTGCAGAGCTCACTGTAGCTAGAACAGAGCCAACATCTCTAGTGAGATGTGAGGTTACATCTCCATAACCTCATCACTTATGGAGCACCTCAGTGCTCCTGGATCATTTCTTGGTTTGTCTTGCCCATTGTTCCTCAGGTTATCTCAGTGGGAAAGGCGTGGAGTGGGTATTGCGGACCCTGCTGTCCCTTGACCAAACCTACCTGGGCAAGGCCAGCAGGCTGTGGCAGGGTACCCTGGGGAAAGTGCACCGGCACTCTGCCCTGGGGACAGGGTGGGAGCTGACAGGAGGTTTGAGGACTGTGTGTCGGAAGCTTTCTCACAGGTGAATTCATGCTCATCAGCCTTCAACTTCTAAAAAACATTTCTGCTGCTCTTGAGCTGATTTTTCTCTGCACAGTGAGGACTTTGGATGACAACGGTCTTTAATTATGGGGGTATTAAATCATAGCACACAGCAATGCCAGGGCTTGGTTATCATTTAGGCAGGAGAACGTTTCTAGAAAAAATAATTGCTCAGTATGAATACATTATTCCTTTCTCTTTTTTTCACCAACTCTGGCCAAGCAGAATTCCTCAAGTCCTTCACCACAGCCCTTTGCAAATCTTCTATTCCCTTAAGGCTTCTGATTCTGGTTTCCTAAAAGAGTCCTCCTTAAGCCCTCAGAAGAACTTTTAGAAATGCAGAAACTCAAGATTTGATGTGAATGTTCCTCTGGCAGTGCAGTTTCTTCTCCCTGGAGGGTACCAGTCTAGTATCACAAGTGAGGAATTGAGTTGCACAAGGAACAAGGATAATTTGGTCTCTGCTGTTCCTCTGCCCGCTCCGTTTTCACAGAGGCATTACATCAGTGCCTGAAGCTTGGGTGATGGGTGTACCACTCACCAGAACACGTTTGTCACTTCTAGCACAGATCTTTGCCCCAAAAGGCTGCGTATTTTGGAATACATCCTGGTGTTGCTTGCTACCAAAGGATGAACTCATCTGCCACCATCTCTGCAGCATACACATGCTGAGACCAGCTTCCTGCATGGGTGCAGCCTGCTGGTGGGGTACATAAATACTTCATGTTTGCAGGGTAAGTGCTTAACACAGCCAAGTGATAAGGAGGGGACTTCAGCATGGAAATGCTGATGGTCCAGACACCCTCGTTTTCTACACAGCACCAGATGAGGCGTCCCAGGGAGAAAGCAGATGCATAAAACCTGAAGAGCTGGCACTCTAGTGCTGAGAAGCAGTGAAGTGTTTGAGGGAAGAGATGACTGTAGGGACTGAACTGTGCCTTTAGGTGCAATTAAGCAAAGTAGCAGCCAAAGGAAGGTGGCACATCATGACCGTGAACCTTGTCTTGCTGCTGAGTTTAGTCTATTTTGAAAGGAAAAAAATAGAGATAGTATTCTTGCATGCTGGGCTACTAGAGCATCTCCCATTCCAGTTTGTATGCCGCCTGCTCTAAACAGAGCAGGTCTGGCAGGCAGAAGCGAGGAGGATGTACCAAGAAGTAACATTCATCTGCCCAGCCCTTGCCCTCCATTGCAGAGGCAGCAGGGCTGGACCTGCCTTCTCCTGGCTGCTTGCTCCTCTATAACTGTGGCTCCCCTCTCAGTTCCCCCTTACATCTGTCTTTGGCAGCCTTGGCCTCCTCGCAGCTGGTGGGGCAAGATCTGCCACTGCTGCCACCCTCACCCAGTGCAGAGAAGCCCCTTTGCTGCAGGCTGAGAGCTGCTGCCCCGTGGCCTGGCATGTCAGGGCAGTGGAGCGGGGTCAGAGGGGAAGGGGGTGCCACAGGCACTGTATCAGGGAGGCAGGAGGGAAGGCACAGTGCTTGGGAAGCGCCAGCACGATGCTCCATTCCAAAGCTTTCCTAAACGTGTTTCTGGGGACATGGGGTGCTGGCGAGACCGGACATCAGCTGCACGCCTGTTGCGGGATGTCACGGAAAGCCGGACTTGTGCAAAGCATTTCCCACTGGGGAATGATGCTCAGACTAGCGTTGCCAGCAGGGTTAGCCGAGGACAGCAGGACGTGCTCAGCGGGCGAGAGCTGCAGTGCTGCGCTCCAGCCAGAGGAGGAGCCTGAACTCAGGAATCAGCCGCCTCCCCGTCCTTGCAGCATCTTTTTTCCCTGACCCCCAATAAGCTGCCGCACTCTTTTGTCACCTGACTACACAGTTTTATGCAGCATTGTCGCTTGCTTTCTCATAGATAAACTCCCAGGTTTTCGCGGCGTCGCCTGCTTTCCAGTTTTTTACGCAGTCCCTGCTCTGCGATCGCGTGAGGGAGAGCAACGTGGAGCCCTGCATGCTGATGGAGGAGATGGCCACAGCTCTGCTGCCACCCTGCAGCGCCCTGGCCAGCTCCTGCATCCCAGTGGTGTCATCCCTCACCAAACCCCCTTTTCTGCAGCTGCTGCTGTTGCTGTCTCCTGCTAAGTAAATAAATAAATAGACAGCTAAATGAGTAAATAAATAGACAAATAAATAACTAAAATGCCCCGGGCCACAACTGTTTGCAGGCTTGGTGGTATTTTGAGTACCGCTGCCTGCTGCACTGTCTGAACCCAGGTTCGTATAACTTCTGTGGGCAGCCATAATGTGTGGTGGGAAGGCCAAATGATATGAGTTGGTGTTCATTAATAGTGTGCAGGTTGCTTTTCCTTTTAAGACCCCAGCAAGCAATGACTCCTGAGATCTTGCCATTAACACTAATGCATTTTTCATTAGTCTGTCACAGCTGGGGACCCTGGGAGCAGAGCAAAGCCATCAGGTGCCCAGCTATGCTGTGCACAGCCTCAGCGACAAAAAACAGCCACCTAATGTGCTGCTTACCACAGATATCTGCAGGTCAAACTACTTGTTCAGGCAGGATCCCAGGAACTTGATGATCTTAAGGTCCTTTCCAACCCTAACTATGCTATAATTCTGTGAGATTCTTAGGTACCAAACCCCCTTGCATTACCCCACCTACACAGTGTGCTGTCTGTGTGCGCCGGTGTGCAGGGTGGTGATCATGGGTACAGCTGGTTCTACAGCAGCTGGTGGCCCCCACCATCACAAACTGACTCCGGTGCTTCGGTTTTGTCTGCAGAGCTCCCCCCCCTCTGCATCACTTTCTGTGCAAGCAAGCGAACACGGCTCCAGGAGGAAAAGTACAGACTGTGCTCTGCTAGCGTGCTGACAAAAATTGATCTCTACTTTAATTAAAGCCTCTATTGCAAGTGACCTCGAGCGGCTAATGCATTTTAAAAACGAAGCCTCGCCAGCAGCAGATCTGCACACCCCACACAGAGGGGCGACCAGGCGGTGATCCATGGACCGTCTCCTCCGTGCCATGCCACCTGTGCAGTGAGCTGTGCCTCCCCAGAGGCTGTCAGACTATACCGGTACGTGCTGAGAGTCCCCCGTGCCCAGGTGGGACACAAAGCTGACGTCCTCAAGTGCTGGCAGGGGAAGGATACCATCCTGCCACCATCTTGTGCAGTGAACTGTCCCTGTTGCCAATGGATTGCCTTTTCCCTTCTTATCATATAGCCACGGGATGTTCTTGCCTCTCACCTTAAGCATATGTTGTGGGGATGCAGCCACTGGGACTCCTTACAATCCTGCAGCGAGGGGTCCAAAAGTAGCACACAGAGGGATGCAACTTGCTCCAGGATGAGTGGCAAGGGGCTCCTTGGGGAGCCTTCTCCTTACATGGAGCAGAGCTGGTGCAATGGGATGCCTGGTGCAATGGCCTCCAGCATGCAGCACTGCCTTGGCGTCAGCTGTGGAAAAATAAATCATGAGTATGTGTATTTAAAGGCTTGTAAGCTAGAGGAGATTCAGTCACTTGCAGTGAACTGATTTGAAAGGGAGAAAGAGCACAAAAAGTCTCTCACAGGCAGCAGGCACAACAGCTGTACAGATATGACCGCCTTCCCCTCCTCAGTGAGACCCAGCCACGGCACAATGCGAGACCAGCGGATGCTGCGGCTGCTCTTGCAGGCACCATGGTAACACTGCGGCACCAGCGCCTCACCAGCAGCAAAGTGCGGGCTGATCATACTGCACCGTGTCCACACCAGCCCCCAGCTGCGGGGTCCTGTCCAGCCTCTTGAGGGCTGGATGAGGACTTTGGGGTGGGGGTGTGAACCCCTGGGTTCACGTCGTGGGGTGACACTGTGCTGCGGGGCGAGTTTTGGGGACCTGGGTCACTGCTCTCCACAGATGTGCATCTCTCTTATGAGGAGAGACTGTGGGAGCTGGGCCTGTTCAGTTTGGAGAAGAGCGGACTGAGAGGGGAATCTCATAAATGCATTGAAATACCTCAAAGGCAGGGGCCAGGAGGATGGTGCCAGACTCTTTCAGCGGTGCCCAGTGACAGGACAAGGAGCAATGGCCATAAACTAAACCACAAGAAGTTTCACCTCAACATGAGGAAAAACTTTTTCAGTTTTTCCTGGAACAGGCTGCCCAGGGAGGCTGTGAGGTTTCCCTCTCTGGAGACTTCCAGTATCTGCCTGGATGTGTTCCTGTAAGTGTAACCACCTCTAAGTAGCCCTGCCTTGGCAGGGGGTTGGATTAGATGATCTCCAGAGGTCCCTTCCAACCCTAATGATCCTGATTCTGTGACCATGGAATGGTGGAACTTGGGTACTCCAGACATGCCTGTGTCAGCCACCGCCTGCAGCAGCCGATGGCTTCCTCTGTGTTTTGACCCAGCTGGTGGCTGTTTCCTTCAGCACCAACTACCTGACAGCCACAGCAGAAGCTCCTGCCCAGGCAAGTTGCTTTTCACCCCAGTACTGCTGGAGGGGCACCTCAAATAGAGATATGTATGGTGAAATCCCATCAGTGTGCCCAGGAGCATGGACCTCCTACCAGCCCCAGCTCTGCCCCGCTTGCAAAGCAACAGCAGTAACCAGGGCTATGGAGATGGTCCTGTTCCCTGCGTGGCTCATAGTTTGTGTCCTTCCTGCCTGCACTGCCCAGTACCGGAGGTCTTGCTGGGGGCAGGGGGGTGGCAGGGGTGGTCTCACTGCCACATGATACCCGTCACCCTTCTCTAGGGCTCTGATGTGCCTAATGATGAATTCCAAGGCCTTTGAGAAGGGATTATGTCTTCCAGAGACTAGAACAAAATATAATAAACTTAAAATAGCTGCTTCCTTATGGAATATGCCAACAAGCCCTACTGAAAACCCAGCAGAGTGTAAATTTGCATAAATTTGCATACATCTCCATAATTTCCACTTCACCCATCAGACCTGCTCCCGTAATGAAGCGCTGCCTGACACTGCAGGCACACAATTCAGACACATGCCAGGCCACAGACACCGCCACTAACGAGGCCTCTTGGTGCCACTGCCACGACTCTCATTACACAGGCCAGCATGACTGTCCCCAGCCGGTGTGCTGTGCCTGCATCCCTCTGAGGGAGCCCCGGCACCCCTTGTGCCACCAGAAGATGAGCTCTTTCACCAAAGGAAGTAACATGATAAACCCCCAGGTAAGTCCAAGAGGGTCTCATAACTGTCAGCCTGGGTGCAGAGCTCAGGCATCCGTGGAGAGGATGGAGAGAAAAATGTTTCCTTAGGACTGTGCCTTGTGCAAGCACCCAGGGAATGGGAGAGAGATCCCCCAGCACTGAGCATGCTGCTGGAAAGCAAAATGATCTCCTTTTAAACCTAAATAATGGGTCCAAACCCTGAAGGCTCCAGGCTACATTTTTAAATGTTTGAGCACTGGCTTTCCATCATGCACCCAGGGATGCACCCTTCAGCCTGCTGTGTACCCTGGGCAAGTCCAGCATGGGGCTGGCTAAGGCACGGGGTGCTCCAACTTCCCCACATATCACCTAAGACCCAAATCTCAATGTTGAACTGTCTAAAAAATGACCGATACCTACAAAACAGTGTTTAAAAACCAGAAGCAACACCAGGAGGCTGTGCATGCATGGCTGAGCCCTAATGGCGAAGATTTCCTTTGCCATGAGGACACTTTTATTCAGGTGGGATCTGCTTGTGGTTTATATCTCCCCAAGAGCAATGTGAGGGCTGGAGAGGCAGTGGTGTCCCCATGGAGGTGGTAGATGCCTCAGCACAAGATCACACCATCAGGTCTCTGTCTCATTTGCATCGTACAGAGGGTTGAGGTAGAAGACTGGGTGGCCTCTGTGAGCCATCTCCTGCGGTGTCTCCTCTCCAGGGTCAGCTCTTGGTGGCTCCTGCAGCACCATGGGAGGAAAAAGCAACTGATGGGAAAGGGAAGCAACACCCCTGCCAGGGAAGGAACCCTTGTCAAGTGCTCTGCACCCGGTGTTGCACCCTCACTGGCATGCAAGCAGGTCCTGGCTGGGGCCCTGCCATCTCCTGCCCACAGCCAGGAGCATCCCTGTCCCCGGGCACTGGACTCACCACATCGAACATGGGGTTGTCAAAGCCTTTCTCACTGCCTGGTGCAGGGAGTGCTGGCTCCTCCACTTTGTCCCAGAGTTGCGGAAGGTGCAGGGCAGGCAACCTGGGGAGAGACCTGGGCATCATTCACCCACATCCCCTCTGTTCCAGCAGCTCCCCTGGCTGAAACCCTGCATCTTCAAGAGGTAGGTGGGAAAATATGTGGCAAAGTTTCAGGATGTCTTTGAAATGGGATATTTGTTTCACGGGGAAAAGCTGCCATATCCAGCAGAAACCATTAAGCCTGGAGGTCTGGGACCTGCATGCTGAAGAGAAGTTTGTCAGAGGCAGACAGCCCTAGTACAAGCTTCACTTCAGAGCCATCGCTCTCCTCCCCCCTGGCCTAAAATGAATTGCCACAAAGCCAACACCTGTTCCCACTGCAATCTCAACAAACACTAATTGCTTTTATCATTACTTTTATCATGTTATCATTTTATCATCTTAATCACCATCACTACTTTTATTATTTTCATCATTACTCTTATCCTAAGGGTTCCAGTTGCTGAGAATCGTCCCCTGAACCAGGCTCCCGGGGCTCAGCGTGGCTCCACACACGTCACCACTGGTCCTGAAAGCCCACAAGTATTGAAACACTGCGACCACAGTCTCTATGTATGCAATCAGAGGAGCTGTGCTATCTGCAGGGAAGCTGTGCCAGGCCCTTTTGGGTGGAAACTAGCTAAATTTGCTGTTTTGCTGATGGTCAGCCACTCCACTGCATGGAAACAGACTGTTTGCAGGCTCCCAGAGCCTCTGGTGTTATTTGCAGCATCCCTGCTGATGTCTGATGCCTCCATGATGCTCAGCAGCACTGCCTGAAAGGGCCCGGCCCCCGAGCCAGCCAGGGACATGCAGCAAGAGCGGGTTGGCTGGGGACATGGCCTGGGCTCAGGTTCAGCTCTGTCTCTTGTAGCTACATGAACTTCCCTCCTGTTGCTGACACAGCTAGTTTCAAAGAGCTGTCCAGTGTCCAAATAAGTGTCAGTGGAAGACAAATCATTAAGTAATGATTATGGGGCTGGGAGTTTTATTTAGAAATTAAATGAAGGCACAGGTTTATTGCTAGGAAATACCATGTCAGCACGTGCTGACCGGCAGGACAAGCATCCCTGGCCACTGCCACTGCTCTGCAGGAAGAAAACACCGGCAATCGAACTGGGAAGGAAGAAACAACCTGACTTGTGAGCCTGTGACTCCCCAGCGAGAGTACCAGGAAGCTCAGCATCCCCTGGCAGACATCGGTGCACTTTCCCACCTCCTGGTTATAAACCACTCAGGGTCCACCCTGCCTGCCTGCCGCTCAGCCCATGGCCGCCTGCACAAGGATGTCCAACAATAAACCCTGCAAAACCCTTCACATGAAGGTGGGTGCATGGGTGAGGAGCAGAGGTGGGTGCCCCGAGTGCCTGCTATGGGCATTCTTGGGACTCCCTATTCACTGCCAGAGCCCGTCTCTAAGCTGTGATGGGGAAACATGATGGAGAAGGGGTATTTCTGACCAGCTCCCAGCTGCGGTGTGGTCAGGTGCCAGGATGGATGAGCCAGGGATGCTCCAGAAACTGCGTTTGCTTTTGGATGCTGTCACTCCTTCTCATGGCTACAAAGCTGCAGCATGAGTGTTTTGAATTGTTTTGATGAATTTCTATTTAGCAGTTGTCAGTTTCAGCCTCCACCCAGGGCTGCAAACTAATGGTTACAAGGAACAGATGTCACCAGGCAGCATGACCAGGCTGTGCACACCTCCAACTGAGCTGCAGCAGCCCTGCTCCCACCACAGCACACAGCACCACACTAAGAAGCAGCCAAGAAGCCAAGCCTCCCAGCCATGGAGGAGACTGAAGACCAGTCCAAGAGTACACAAGTGCCTTTCAGCCACCTCACCTCCAATAAACCATGAGGAACAATGAGAGCAATGGTTTTAAACTAAAATAGTTTAAATTCGATTAGATATGAGGAAGAAGTTCTTCACTGTGAGGGTGGTGGATACTGGCACAGGTTGCCCAGAGAAGCTGTGACTGCCCATCCCTGGCAGTGTTCAAGGCCACGCTGGATGGGGCTTTGAGCAACCTGGTCTAGTAGAAGGTGTCCCTGCCCATGGCAGGGGGTTGGAAGCAGATGATGTCTAAGGTTCCTTCCAATCCAAACCATTCTGTGATTCTACTAACCGGTAATGTTGGGTATAGCACGCTGCCTGGCCTTGCCACTGTGGGAGCTCTGGGCAGCACTGTGTGCCTCTGGAAGGACAGCCAGGGGCAACAGCTGCCACCAAGCAGAAGCCTAGCATTAGGCTGCAGAAGACTCATCCCTACCTTAGCTTTCCCTTTCTGTGGAGAAAGAGGATTCCTCCAAGGAACAGGAGACCGAAGAGTAGGCCCAGGACTGTCCCTGTTGTGATCCTGCTCAATGCATGGCTCCCCACTTGCTCGCTGAAACTGTTGCCAGTGGCCACCTCCATTTTGCCACTTGAAATGCCAAGTGCTTCACCTGGGAAAGGGCAGGAAGAAACAGGGGTGAGGACTGGACAGGGCAATGCACCCCACCACCAATGCACACACAGGGCAGAGGGAGCTTGCAGTTGGGTCTGGCACTGCTTGTCTGGTTGAGCACCTTTCCCTCGGAACAGGATACACTGCTGGGTGGACTCAACAGGCATAAACCCCTGTATTTCTGCTACCCACACAGCAACCACCAGGTCTCCTGACTGGCACCTACATGGTTACGTGCCTGCCAGCCTACATGGCTGCCTCCACATGCAACATTCTGGCTGGAAAGCAGCTCTGCAGAGAGGGGTCCTAGTGGGCACCAAGCTGACATGGCATGGAAGGACAAGAGTATCTTTGGAGGGTTGCCAGCAGTTCAAGGGACCCTTCCCCTCTGCCCTGCCCTGGAGCACACAGCTGGAGTGCTGAGCCAGGCAGTGACAGGGCAAGAAGCAATGGGCACAAACTGAAATATGGTAAATTCAACTTAAATATAAGAAAAAAACTGGTTTACTGCAAAGGGGGACAACTGCAAGGACAATGCAAGGACAGTGGTGTTACCATGCTGTGCTATGTCCTCCATGATGTCTGCTGCCAGCTGCTCCACAGTGCTGCTGGTCTGCACTCCTGTTCCCTCTTGGATCAGCACAATTTGGATGACAGGAGTGGAGATTCGGGGTATGACTCCCAGGAATGTCTGTTCTTTTTGCACCTTGGATATGGCCATCTGCATGCCAGTGTACTTGGGCTTTTCAAAACACAAGGGGACACATAAAGTCCATGAGAGTGGCAGGCAGAAATTAGTCACCTCTACAGACACCCATGATGGATGCACCATCAGGGCACACCTATAAATCTTCATATGAGCCCCATCACAGAGCTACCATCCCTGTTACCACAGTGCTGTTGTGTTTCCCAAGTAAGAGGTTCATACCTCCCCTCCCTTCCAAGCTGTAACCAGCACCCAGCACGCAGCGTTCTCCTGCGGAGGCGAGTGCACTGAGAAAGCAATTTCATGGAGCACACCCATTGAACCTGTATTAAGATGTGTGGCTGTAAGGAGGACAGGCAGCAGGCTTTCAGGTCAGGATCAATAGAGCAATACTTTGGTATCGATCCTCCCAGTGTATCTCAGAACACGCCTCCTCCTCCCAACAGCTCCCAGCCAGGAGGAAGGATATCATGCTGTGTCTGACAAGCAGCAGCATGGAGGGATGCCTCATGCATCTGAGCACTGCTCAGTGCTGGCTACCCACCCAAGCCTACTGGGGAATGAAAAAGCAGCCCAGCACTGGGAACCATCTCCCACAGGCCATGGGATGCTCTGCTTCAGGTTTGCGTGACCCTCATGTGCTGACCTGCCATGTTACCTAGACCTGACCTCCTGGCTGGCTTCCTGTATTTTCTAGACCAGAGTTTCCAGTAAGCCCCCCTGCAGCCTTCCCCATCCAAATGGCAGCAGAAGTTCCTATGCTGTGTTGAGAGGTGCATCATGGCCGCAGGGGCAGGGTGGGCAAGGGAGGCTGCGGCAGCCCCCATAGCGAGCTGGCACATCCAAGAGGCCAAATATGAGGGTGAGCCCTGCAGTGTGGTGTGGAGTGAGGCTGAGCCCTGTGAGTTGATGTGGCTGCATGTACCCCCAGACAGCCCCCCAACACCGAGTCACCAGCAAACATGGCTGGTGGCTTGTGGTTCCATTAGCCCCTCCCAGTCCAGCAGGCTGATGTACCTGGCTCAGCAAGGCTTGGCTCAGTCTGTTCTGGTACTTCTGCAGGTCAAAATCAGGTGTGAAATCCAGGTTAATGGTGGCTCCTGCAGCACAAAAACAGACAGACATGACATTGTCACCAAGACTGCCATTCAGCACTGCTACCCTAGCTTTGGAAGGGACACTTGCTCTCCCCGTACAGCTGGACTGCACAAATTGAGCCAAGTATTTTCCTTGGAAAAAGTGCAACCAAGCATTTGTTGAAGTACAAAATGCTCCTAAAGGCTTTAATGGGCTCTGCTTTTAGGAGCATGTTGGACAGAGGAACATATGGTGCCATTTTAATGAATCTGGTATGATATACCAAACGTGATACACCAAATATCTAAGTACAACTGGGCATGAAAAATTCTCCTTAGCAACCTTCCAGGTAAATAAATGTAGAAGTGCCCATTGCAGAGGGAACATTGTCAATCTGCATGTTTCTAGTATAAATGAAATGAAACAAACTTGCTGTTGAAAAGCTGACATTACAGTGACAAAGGTGCATTTTCTCTGAGTGCTCTCCACTGCATAGGCTCAGCAGAGCCCTATTAGCTTGACAAGCTGTGACATCCTGCCAGGATAAACCGGAGGCAGGGACAAACGGCTGCACTCCAAAAAGGCTCCCAAAAGCCAGGCTGCTTCTTCAGAGAGATGCCTACAGATAGCACGTAGATGAGACTTGTAGGAGCAGTGATTGATACAGCAAAACTCCAGCAGCACTCCCTGCACCCAGCTTTCCCCCATGGAGCTAGGGAAAAGGCAGGGGGCAGGAACAGGGTCATGCCCCCCACTCACCGCAGATCGGGCAGCAGTGGCCAAGGGGCTGCAAAGGGCTCCGGCAGGCTACCGCTGGGCACTGCCCTCCTGACGCCCGGAGCAGGGCTGCGCAGATGCGGTGGCCATCCTGGAGGAGAGCAGGGCAGCGTCAGTCCCTTGCCCTGCAAGCCACGCTGGCACCCCCAAACTGCCATGGGAGGACTCACCAGTGTGTTCCCGCAGGCACAGCCGGACTTGTCCGCACAGCCGGAGCCCGTCACCCGCAGAGTGCCATTGCCGTGGAACTGCAGCGCGGCGGAGGGGCCCTGCAGGTACCTGGCCCAGGCCTCAGGACTGCTCAGCTCCTGCGTGGGGAGGAGCAGCAAAGCTGGTGAGTGTCACCAGGCAGGTCCCACTGCTGTCCCCACAGTGCCACTGGGCACCCAGTGACACATGTGACAGCCAGCTCCATCGCAGGCAGTGACTGCAGCAGGAAAATCCTGACATACACCTATTCAGGCTCCTCAACGGGGCCAAAGGAAGAGCCCTCTTTAATTTAAAACCAAAGAAAAAGGCCACAGATAAATTATGATATGGCTGGGCTTTCTTGATATTTTGCTTTCCCTCCGTCTGCTGGCTCAGAGAATTCAGATTAGCAGCTTTTAATTACTGGATCTGAGATGCCTTCCTTCAACCTAGGAAGCATCTCAGTGGGTTTGGCATTAGCAAAGGCTGAGCTGGACTGACTAGCTTTGTCCTACCAAGCCACTGGTAATTCCCTCACCCGCTGTGTTCCACAGGAGGCTTCTCCATTCCCTGGCGCAATAATAGCATCTCTCAAGCCCTGAGGTAAAAATAGGCCACACACAGCAAGGAGTGCAAGGGCTGGCTACAAAGGGATAAAGTAGCTTATAAGGTCATGTTTTAGGAAATACACTATAATCACAACAATAAAAAGCACCTTCTCCTTCCATGTCATTGCTCAGCAGCAGCCTCCTTGCAGGGGCACAGACAGCTACAGTCTGTGTGGGGTGGCTGTAGGGGGATGATGTGCCTTTGGGCAGTACTCAGGCATTAGTGTGACCAGCATCACTCCAAGTACCCAAAAGCATCCACCTCTGCATCCCTGGGGCTATGTGTGCCCGAGGGGATACCCTGTCCAGACCCGCCTGCATTCACTTGGACCCCGACTGAGTTTATTAGTCAAAAAGCAGCTACCTCATGCCTGGCCCCAGAATGGCAGATCCCAGGCAGCACAGCAGCAGAAATAATAAATAACTTATGAAATGTCTGCTGCATCTCTCCCTCCTGGAAGGAGCCTGTGTTTACTGCTGCAGTGCCTGTGATCTTTCACTCCTCTGACCGGCGAGGCACCAGGCTCATTGTGTGCCTGATTCCAGGGCTGAAGCACAGCAGGCCGCCAGTGTTTCTATAATTATCCCTCCAATCAATTAAAGACCAGCACTAAAGCAAAGCTGGGAGATGACTGTCGGGCCATGGGCCATGTTAAGGGTCAGGGCAGGATGGAGGTGTCCCTAGAGGGACCCTGCACAGTGGGGCTGCAGACATGTGCCTGAGAACAGAGCAGCCCCTGGGCGCTAGAGAAGTTGCCATTTGGTGATTGTTTGACCCGTGCATGCTGGTCTTTTTTAAATGTGAATAGTGAGACAGCCTGTATTCCTACGCTGCAGGGAGGGAGGCATAACAAAACAGTAGAGGAAACACATTGAGACTACCCACAGCAGCAGCAGCAGCCCATGAAGCTGCAGCACCCTGGGAGTGCCCCGCCTCCCTGCACAGTGCTGTGACTCCATCCCCAGCTGGCCCTTCCTCTTCTGACCTGCTCTGGGGCTGTGGCAAGGGGGCATCAAGCTGGCTTCCCATCATCCCCACATTACCTGGCCCATGAGAGAGATGCTGCGGAGATGAATCACTTGCTGTGATGAGTCGACGTTTACCCTGAAGGAGGTTTCAGGCTGGAAGATAACATCATCGTAGCGGCACGGGACACGTTCCTCATCCACAGAAAAGATGTGCCTGCTTGACTCGAGCTCCCCACTGGGGGACACAGCCTGCCACAATGTGGGGTCGAACCACGTGTGGTGCTCGGCATCAGAAAACCTCACTGTTGCACCTGGAAAAGCAACAGGAAAGGCTGAGCATGACCCAGACCCAAATCACAGCCCAAATGGATGCACTTAGGTTGGTAAAACCAGGCACTGTTTGGCCTGAAGTAGAGGAGCTCATGCTGCAGGCAGGGAGAGAAGGGCTGACTCTGGCACTGCCCTCCCAGGCAGCTGCCACGAGCACTTCCCAGAGCTTGGCAAAGCTTCCCAGCACTCAGGACTGGTGTCTCAGCAGTTCAGCCTGGACATCTTTCCTCCCCTTTTTTAAAGCTCACCATTACGGCTAGAGAGGAAAACGGCTGCCCAAATGTTGAATAACAGCTAAACTGGACACAAATGGATAATTCATGTCCCAGTTTCCAAGCAGCCTGTCAGGCCCACAGAAATGTGACTAGCTCTCTTCCCTGCAGCAGGTAACCCCAAAACCAGTGCCCCATTTAACCATCAATTATTTAATCATTAACCATTTCCCTGCTGGTCACAGTTAGTATCATCATGCAGTTCCCTGCTTCCTCCTCACCCTTCCCCAACAGCTGAATCTTTACCAGTTCAGTTAGCATGAGGGTGTTTACTGACTGAATTACTTGTGTTTGTTTTAAAAGTATGCTTTAAAAAAAATCCATTTGTGAAAGTTGCCCCAAAAATGCCTGTTGATTTCATGGGAGCATTACATATGTGGTCAGCAGGAAAAGTGCAGATGCCAGAGCATCCCTGATGGGGACAACAGACCCAAAGGATTTCAGAGTGGCTCCAGGCAGCCTGATGCTATAGTCCTTCCTCTGGGCAAACCTGTTTGGGCTTTCTCTCTCTTTTTCCTCTGTTTTTGCCAGTCAGGGCACAGCCACTCTGCTTGGACTTTCCCTTTCCTGCAGCTGAACTAAAAAGATACTTGCCAATGAAAGCATTAGTTAGCTCGTAAATACCCAAGGTACATCTCTCTAGCAAACAGCTTTCAGACTAATAATAGGCACCAATGAAACAAACCTGCTGCCTCAGTCACAGCAAACATGGACTGGAGGCTAAGAGGGGAGGGAAGGATGCGCTCATGCCAAAATGCCTGTGGGCACTGGGCCAAAGGCCTGCTCGCTGTGATGCCATGGTTCAGCTCACTTGAGTGCAATGCCTAACCCGTTTTCTTTGGAAGTACCATGGCAAAGCAAATGAGGGCTTTGATGTGGCTACATGCTTAATAGTCTGGGTAACATACAAACAATATTTGCCTCTCTGCTACAACTTCAAAGGCTTGCCTAGCATAATTACTTTTTCAGAAGACAGGTGATCCAGCAGGAAAAGAAGATCTGATGTGAGGGAGGTCATCAAAGAAAAGGTAGGTACTGAAAGAGGAATGATTCACTTTGCTCTGAGGTGGGACAGCAAAGACCTTTGTGAAAGAGTTTGGGCTGAATCTGTGTGATTAATCACAGGCTCAGGAGTGAGTGGGCTGGGCACAAAATACCTGAGTCACAGCCTGGATCCCAGCTGCCATCGAAAGCTGCGAATCCAGAACCATCTGCCAGCACGAGCTCTCCATTCAGGGGCAGGTACTAGACAAAGGGATTCAGAGTATTACTGTGTGGTCCCACTGCCAGCCACCCAGGCTTGTAACCAAATAACAGTGCTAATTGTTTGGCTGCCTATTACACTTGCTGTCTGAAGCACTTTACAGTCATTAGGTGTTACCCTCACCATGCCCCACTCTTATGGGAAAATATCAGCTCCTGTTTTAACCCGTGGGGATGCTGCAACAGGGAGAGGCAGTTTGACATAATCTTCCAGTAACATAGAAAAGCACAAAGCATTCAGGGAAGCAAGAACAGGATAAAAACAAACTAAGCTCTTTTGACGGCTCCTTCCCCTTGCACACACTCCCAGAAGCTCAGGAATAACTTTATACCTTGGCATACCATGAAAAACCCAACCTTACTTTGCAAGTGCCCAGAGACCCTCTTGCTTAACAGGTTCCCACCTCTGAGGGCTGCACTTGTGCCACAGAAAACAACTCAGGGGCCCAAGCAATGCTTGGTGAGGTGTCAGCTAGTGGGTTTGCACCTGGCGTGAGCTAAGAAAAACACACAGTGGCATTTGACACAGACTGCCATAGCAAGACTCTCTCCTTGTCGGGTAAGTCATTACCAGCAGGTAGTCATGGTCACCACACTTGCCTGGCTTCAGCCTGCCCAAGCTTCTGCTAAGGGGCACAAGGACAAACCTCAACAGGCACAGCTCTGCCATGGGACCTCTTTCAACAAGTTGCTATGGCCATCCAGGTCACCAGCCAGCACTGTTGACTCCAGGGCAGGCCTTGGCAAATAACTGTCAGGGGTCTCATTCACAGCACAATGGGTTATTCAGCCCAGCCCATCTTATTTTACATTTAGAAATGGCCAGAGAGAAAGTCAGGTTTTATCCCAGTACTTTTGTCATGTTTTAACATCAGTTGGCAGTAAGCACCACACAGTCTCTCACTCATTCTTCCCTCAGCCCCTAGTAGGATGGGGGAAAAACTGGAGAAAAGTAAAACCCATGGGTTGATAAGAACAGTTCAATAATAACAATAGCAATAATAATAATAGGGGAAAGAGAGAGAGGAATAAAACCCAAAACAAGTGATGCACAATACAATTTCTCACCACCCACTGACTGATGCCCAGCCTGACCCTGAGCAGCGATCGGTGGCTCCTAGCCAACTCCCCCAGTTTCTATACTGACCATGATGTTCTGTGGTATGCAATATCCCTTTGGCTGGTTTGGGTCAGCTGCCCTGGTTATGCTACCTCCCAGCTCCTTGTGCCCATCCTCACTGGCAGAGCACTGGAAACTGACAAGCCCTTGATTTCGACTAAGCACTACTTAGCAACAACTAAAACATCAGTGTGTTATCAACATTACTCTCATACTAAATCTAAAACACAGCATTGTACCAGCGACTAAGAAAAAATTAACTCCATCCCAGGCAGAATCAGGATAATTTTCCCATGTCAAAGAGTGAGTGATGTTCATGGCTCCCTTCTCTAACTCAGTCTATCCAGGGTTTTCACATCACTCCCTGGGCAGCAGCTGGAAGCCCTCCCGGGCTGCGTTTTGCTGATGCACTGGGTCCTGTGCTCAGGCAGAAGCACATTAGATGGGATTTTAGGGTTTCATCTACTTAATTGGTCTTTAAATATGCATGTGAGTTAGAGAAAGCAAGACTTAGGAATGACTGCTGCCAGTGGCTGCAATAGCTCTCTGTCCTTCGGGCACTCTGTCCCACACAGGGACTGCCTTGGCAGGAGGTGGACATGGCAAAAGGTTACTCACCCCCAAGCTGTAGGCGGCTGTTAAGAAGTTTAGTGCCTTGGTGGTGTAGTGCTTTGAAGGCCATAGCCCAGCCCCCCTCTTGGCTCAGGAACTGGGAGACAGGGTAGAGAACAGAAGGCAGATGCCACCGAGAAGAGCCCTGCAGTGCTCCTGTGCTCCATCTGCCCCAGACCCAGCAATGTTGTATGCTGGGCTGGAAGAGAGGGGATGACAAGGGAAATAGCTGAAGTCTGAACGATGTCTCCCACAAGGGTGTGGAGTCTCCTCACCAGCCAGAGAGAAGCCTATGAGACCATAGCATGTGTTACGCCTAACTGGAATCCACGCCATCATGTTCTTTGCATTTCTATTACTCTTGAGTAAAGCCAATTTCTCCAATACTGAAGCACTGACAAAGGCTGAAAGGCCTGCCAGGATACGAACGGCAACATGACCTTTAGCTGCACATATAAAAGCCGTTTCTAGTGACGTTTTGATGCTCAGGACTTATCCTGTTTGAGCTGGGCAAGGTCTACGCTACCAGCTTCTTTTACAGAGTGCTTCACAAGTGCCCTGGCTTGTTTTCCTGTGAACCCACACAGGAATGGGTGGTGGGACACTTTGGAGCAGTCAGCTAACACCTCTACCCAGGGCAGGTACCAGCAGCACTGCCAGCCACCTGCCTTCTCCCAGACCTGCTGGGCCATTTCACTCACTGCTGACTCCTGCTCAGTGTGCAGGTTGCCGCCCTGAAGCCTGCTGTGCGTGATGGGGCCAAGCAGGGAGGGTAGCCAGCTGCCTGCTGGGGTCCAGCTGAGAAGATGAGGGTGGGTTTTTGGATGGGATGCAGTAGATCATGTCACCAGTGCTGGGTACCAGCTTTTCACAGCAGTCACCTGTGAGCACTCAGGCCTGTAGCTGTAAGGATCTCTGAGTGGAGGAAATAGAACATCAGACAGGAGCTGCTGGTGACAGAGATGGGTGACAGAGCAGGAACATGACTGGCTGGCCTCTGCTTGCTTTCCCAAGCTGCAGAAGTTGGCATTTGTGAGTGTTGTGGCTGGATCAAGACCACTAGATAGAGAAGCCCCTGCTTTCATACTTGCCTTAAAGAGACTGACAGTTTTTTCCCTGCAGTTACCAAACACTTTGATTACAGCTGTGGGTCAGAGCGTCCTGAACGCCCTGCGGTGGCCATGCAGGACACAATGAGCTTTCCTGTCCATGGGGTTGTTCATTCAGATCTTCACAAATTAACTAGAATGAAAGAAAAAAGCTACAGAGACAACACTTAGACAAGTATGTGCCTAGATTTGTAAGCTGCATCATTCACATAGCTCCAGGGAGCAATGCACGAGCATCATGTGCATGCATTACGCACATAGCGAAGCAAGGAAAACCTGGTAAGGATTCACATAGCATGGCTGAGTTCAGAATGGCAAGATCAAGAGCTGAGGTGGGCTTGCTTGGTTAGAGATACACAAGTGCACACACAGATGCACAGATGCTGGTCCAACAATCAGCTGAGGTTGCATCCTCCTGTGCCTGGGAGGGCCCAGGTGAACGGGCTCTGGGATGTATGCAGAGCAGGCGCAGGGTCAGCACTGCATGGCCCCAGTCCTGCCCGTGGGCAGAGGTGGAAGAAAACGCTCTTGCTGAACCCGCCCCCTGCTGCAGCTCCTGTGCAGGGCTCTGAGACACTGGCCTCTGGGCTCCCTGCAGAAGATGCAGCCCCCTCCACTATCAAGGCCAAAATGTCAGGCTGGCTGGACTTCCCAAGCCCAGAGGAAGCTGTTCACATGAGTGTGAGCGTGAGGGAGATAAGGGTCCCACAGCACATATGTTGTCCCAGCTGCTGACCTCTCCACACTCTGGGACTTCCCAAATGCTGTTAACACCAGCCCTGGAATTAAAATGCAACACAATGCAATGCAAGGTGGGGGATGGAGTCACCTCATCTCCACAGACACAGAGTGCAAGAAGAGTCCTGTACTGCTTCATAGCAGGAATTTCTGAGGCTGGCCCCTGCAGCTACGGCTCCCAGCCCACCAAGGTAGAAGTGTTGCGCATCCATGACCAGCACCACCACTGGGAAGCGTTTCAGAGGTGGCTCTGTCACCCAGTGGATCTTATTTTGTAGTTTGCCCTTTCTTATTGCCTACCGTAAGCTAAGCATCTCAGCTTCTGCAGAGGACAAATGGAGACTCTGGTTGGGCAGTGGCTTTCTGCATTTGGGAGTTTAGTATAGAAATTGCATAAAAACTGGGTCCCTTTCCAAGTACATTTTGAACTGAGCAATGACATGTACCAAAGGACCCGAGCCGAAACGCTGGCAGTTTCATCTGCTTTCTCGTGCTCCTGCCAACCTCAAGGGCCATTAATACAGTGAGCTTAGAATCCCATTAGTCATTTCCCATCCCTGATACTGGTAAATGACTTATCTCCTCAGTCATCACTATCAAGTGTAATGACAACTGAAACAGTCATAATTTTTATCATTGAAGTCAGCAAAAGAGGAAAGACCCCATGTGGCTCTGAGCACAGAATCATCACATTTACAACCGCAGTGTTGGACCACTGAGAAAATATCCCATGGCCCCAATGAGTAAGTGAAAATGAAACTAACCTCCGAAATGCAGAAGGAAAAATAAACCTGAGAGGTGGCTTTTGAAGTGGGTGGCTTTGAATCAGCCTTCAGCACATCCCAGCTCTGCTCAATTCATAAGCACCAGGCTGAGATGACTGACAGCAGCAGTGTGACTGGCATGTCATCATCAACAGAGCAGGAAAAAGCGCAGCACTTCTGCCTTGAACTCGGGTGAGCGATGCTGGTGATTGCAGCCAGCTCCTCCCCCAGCCTTGTTTTAATTCACAGCACAAATGCATTTGAATTCCTTGCTTGGCTGAGACAGTGCCACCATCCCTATCACACAACGCAGAGCCTGACCATGTGTGCTGGGCTCTGCAGCCCTGCACCCATGGGTGCACCAGCGAGCCAGTCCGTAGCACTGGGTCTGCACAGGCCTCCTGGGTACATCCCATCACCTGGCACCCAGCCGGGGAGCAGCTTCGCAGATGGGGCCAGTGGCTCCCCATCAAAAAACATCACTGGGGTAGGACGCAGAGGGGGTATTTCTCCAACACGGAGCACTGTAACCCACCACAGGCATTATGTGCAGGGAAAAGGATTTCTGTATCACCTCTCCCAGCCCTGCTTTGCTGGGGCAGCGGCAGCCCGCAGACAGCACCCGGGGCAGCAGGCAGGAAGGCAGCAGTGCCTGTTGCTGCCCACGGGGGGGAATAGTGGGAGGTTTCCCAGTGCCCATCTGGGCCAGGGGGAAGCTGAGCACAGCTGGGCTTGCGGGCCCTTGGGTGGGATCCAGCTGCTGGCTGGAGGCTCCGGGCCAGATGCATCCACAGGTGAATCCTGCTGATGGCTCTGGAGTGTTGCCAGGGGCTCGCTCGCCGCAGGGTTTCTTGGGCTCATTAGTGGGGATTCATTTGCTCGCTTTGCTGCCCAGGTGAAGCTCCCACCTGCACCCTCAGGCCAGCACCCTTCCCCTCCGCCACATGCACCACTCCGCACTCCCAAACTGCTGCCAGATCCTGCCCGCCCCTGCCATGGTCCCCGATTCTGCAGCAGCTATCTCAGATAACCCACTGGAGGGGCCAGCAGGGCGAAATGACCTGCAGCCACCCCGAGACCTCTAGGAGAGCTGAGGAGAGCAACCTGTTGCTGGACTAGGACCTTGCTGCTACAAGAACTCCTTGCCCACACATATGCTCCCATGAAGAGTGGGGCTTTAGCATCCCAAGGACACCAGGCAAGAAACACAGTTTTTATCCCCATGAAATCATGCTCAGGCAGGGTGGCACAGTGCGGAGTAGGGCACAGAAGCTACTGCTCCTCTCTGCAGGACTCACTGTTGGTGGACAGAAGATGCACAACAGCCCTGCTGTGCTTCCAGCAGCAATTCACCCCTCTGTTTTCACCAGCCAGAGCAGGCAGGAGCCCAGTCAAAGGAGCATTGTGCAGTCAGGCCACCATCATTTCAACATCATCCCCTTCGCACTAACAGGGTGCTTAGCTGCTGTCCCCTGCATTTCCCCTCCTGCAAGGCAGGGTCCTTCAGCAGCAGTGCAGCCACGCTGTCATTAACACAGGAACTGGTTCCCCTGACATGTCTGCTCATCACATTTTACACTGTGGCTTGGGGCATAGGCTCCCCACATTACCTGCCCATGCTGGCCTTGCCACCATGTCCTCTGGCACAAGGGAGGCCTGACACATCAGGTTCCCTGCCCATCCCCACAAACTCCCTCCTGGTCACCCTCCATCAGTACTGGCTGGCACACCCCTTGCCAAACCACCCTGCAGACAGCAATAGAAACCATGGAGGGGATAAAAAAAGGGAAGGGTCTCAAAAATGCCATTAAGTTGACTGCAGACCCGTGTGCCCACTTCCAGATGCGAAGCCAAACAGGTCCCAGCGGTGTGCAGAAGTCAGGTGTCCCTGGGAAAAGTGGGATATTGGGATCCCCTCAGAAAGCGCATTAAGGTAAACCAGCCCAAGACACTCGAGTTATGGATGCAGAAGGCACACAGAGGCTTAAAGCCATTTGTCAAATCTACAGCAGGTTAGCTCAGCTCAGTTTCCTGAACTTCCCCCGGCAGACAAGGTCAGAAAGAGCTGTAAACTGGTTTGAGGTGTGGGCAGGGGAGCAGCCCAGCAAGACCTGCCCCAGCATCCACCCCAGTCCAGGATGCTGACAAGCTGCTTCGCTCATCACAGGCTTTAATAACTCCTGCTAGAAACTAGCCTGGAAGGAGCAAATAAAATGAGGGAGGTGGCTGTAAAACGGCTGTTTTACCACGCTCATTTCCTAGGGCAAACCTTCAGCAGGTACACTGCCGGGGGAAAGCCTGCAGGATTCGGGCTTGTAATTATGTGCTGGTACACACATGCACTCCCGTGAAATATTTTACCTTCATCTCAGAAGAAGGTAGTAATTCTTTTTCTGGGTGTCTCATTACCCTGCGGCTTGGGAAGCAAGAGGAGGAAACGCCGGTGCCTGGGACCAGCACACACTGGCAATTCATTAGAGCCTGTGCCCCTGGAGAGCAATTGGCATTTCAAGATCAATCTCTGCCAGGAACCAAGCAGGAGCATCCTGCAGCAAAGCTGAGTACATTCTGCTCTCGCAATTAAGCAGCTAAAAATATAATGCTGGGCAATGTGTCCCTCGTTAGACCCCACTGTCTGCACACTCCTGACTCAGCCTTTGCAGCCCCTCACCATACAAAGAGAGGTATGGGCAGCTGCTGCCACTGTGGCAGGGCTCGGTGATGGGGCAGAGCTGGAAAGGTGACATGGGTGCTGGTGAGTAACCACGGCCAGTGCCCTGACCCTGGCACCACGGGGTTCAAGTGAGGCTGCTCTGCCATGTGGTTAAACCTGACTCCCGTCACCCCAAAAATAGCAGGTGGCATCATCCAACCCTGGCCCATGCTGCAGTGCTAGCTGGCTCGGGAACAGACTGCACCAGGGCTGGGGTTATCAGGGCAAACACCAGGCTCAGAGCCACAGCTGTGCCCTGGCCTGGCTGCCTTTGGAAGCGAAGCCATAGCCAGACTCAGAGGACCTCTTCTTCCCCAGGAGGAAGACAAGCAAAGCCAAAGCCCACCTCGCTCTGAAGAACCCAGGTCAGGCACTGCCACCCTGAGCACCTCCATCTTTTTTGTGGATTTACTTCTGAAAGCTAGCTAAATACTGATCTGCATCTTTAGGCAGCTAAATACCATAGCAAATCCAACCTAATCACAACAGTTGTGCTTCAAAGTCACATTTAAGATGGATTTGGATTTAGAGTATGGCTGAATTAGGGATCCATTTGAAACTTCAGACCAAATAACCACTGAACTGGGCAACAAATGGGTTTTCTCCAGGCAGGGAGGTGGGCTGTGTGCCCCAACAACCCCAGCCTCCTCCCAGCAAAGCAGCCCCCAGCATCTGGCTGGTGCCCAGATGGGACAAATGGGGAAAGGAAGTGGAAAGGCTCACCATACAGAAGCATTTCCTTCAGTATCAATGTCTGGGCGGCTGATGGTGGCACATGAGGACCCCCCAGCACCCCAGGCCTCACTACACTCAGCTGGGGAGTCAGGATGGGAGGTCTCATGCTGCCCCTATGACAGCAGGGCACTGGCTCCAAGCACTCACCCCTCTGCACTCACTGCAGTGGCACCATCCTCATGCAAGTCAGTGAGTGCCCAGACCCTTCCCCAGTCGTGAATTTCTTCCTGCGCTACTACAGCAAGCAACGCTCTCTCTTTTTTTCAGTCAAAGGCTGTATAGGATCTCCATGGTGACTCCAAAGCTTAATGTATTCCTGCTGATTTAAGTGATTAATGCTCCAGCGCGGCGCAGCTGGCAGCCAAACAGGTGCAGCCCAGCCTCTGCAAAAAGCCTCACAACCAATTCATTGTCTAAGCAGCCGGTTGCCGAATTTCCTGCCATCCCAAGCGGCAGGCCAGCTCAGGTGCTGAGTTTCATTCCTTTTTCATCCCTAACCTTGGCAGTCCCTGTATCACCAGGTGACAACAGAGCACTCCAGTGCACAGGAGGGAGGCGGCTGAGCTGAAATTAAGAAGAAATATTAGCCACCATGCTAGGAAACTTGCTGGGGCAGTCCATCACAAATCGCTGGGGTGGTGATGCTCCGAAGGAAGGTGTGAGCTGAGGTGTGGGTTATAGCCTGGGACAGGCTTGGTTCCTCACAATTCAGTGTGAGTCCCTGGCTGGAGTGGATCTGTGCTGTGTTCTCACAGCCAGTGCTGCTCCTGTGATTTACTGCTACCCTAGGGGAGCAGAGGGTCCTCAGGAACTCCTATGAGGACTGCTGGATCTTCTGATTGGGATGAGTTGGGGCCACTCCAGCACCCTGACCATCGCTCAAGCCCATGATGAGCGGAGCAGCTGGTGGATGGTTGGCACAGCCACACATGTCACTAGCTGTGCAAAGGTTGTGTGGCACCTCCCTCTCCCTTGGCCAGTAGCAGGGCTGCTCAGATTGTGTTTTTAGTTTGGATGTGAAAGGCTCACACCATAATGAGTGACATTGCTCTGTAATTATGCACTTTTCAGGCCTCGGATGAAAGTACTTTAGAAATATTATACATTCATCTGTAAGTAGAATAAAATCTACTGGAGTGAAATTTTGCTCTTTTCTTCTCTGGGTAAATTCCACATCATTTATTACATTATATTTGTACATATTTCCCCAGTACATTCTTTCCTTCAAAAATTCATATTTAAAATGCCATATAAATAAAGTAACTCCTGCAAATATTTGTAGAGGGATTAAATGTAGCACATGGCATTATTAAAGCATCAAAACTATTAGTGGTGTAGACAGCCTGAACAAATTACACTGCATGAATTTCAAGGGCTTGTTCAGACTTAATGGCCTGTAAAAGAGCAAAGCCACCCTAAAACCGAGAGATAAAACTTGGCCACAAGTTCATCCTGTCCAGGGAAGGAGGTTTTGCAAATGGGATCCAAGCCATTCTGTGCCTTCCCAGTGCTGGGATGGGGCTCACTAGTGACCTGTCCTACGCTGCTGTGCTGGGGCAGTGGGTTTCCTTTTCCCTTTAATTCCCCCCTGATAAATTTGACTCTCCAAACCATGAGGAACAAAACCCCCAAGCTCTCATGGCTCCAGGCAGGGCTCCTTTTCTGTGGGGACACTGGGTTGCTCAGAAACCCCTCAGAGACAAGACGCCCCAGTCTCATCTCACTCAACAGCTGCATCTCAGTAGGGTGCCATGCCTGCCCTGCCTCAGCCAGGCAAATAATGCTGCAGAAAAATATAAACCCCAATGGCTCTTGAAAGGAAATTTCTCAAGCAACATTCTGGGATTTCCCAGAACGGCTTGTTTCCATTTCAAGATATTTTCATGTCAGCTTCACTAAGCCTCTGCCTGGGGCTAGTACCTGCTCCATGGTAGCAGTGCCATGGCTTGGTGCTCCTCAGCAAACTACCGCCAAGGTCTCAGTCCCAAGGAGGGCGTTTTACATGCCACCCAGCTAGCAGCACTCCAGCACCAGCCCTGCCCTCACCCGCTGTCCCAGCAACATCGCACGTGGCCTTACCATGTCTGCCAGCACGTGGGGAGACCTCACAAACACTGAGACAACCTGTACGAAAAGCAAAAATTAAAGAGGGCTTTTCTAAGGCTTGCTAGTGTTTTACAAAAAATAAATTAACCTCAAAACAATATTAAAAAAGAAATATTAAAAAATATTTCCTATACTATTAAAATAGTAAAAATTAAATAAAAAAAAAAAGTTAAAATAATCCATTACCTTGTTCTCCTCAAAACGAACCACATTGCTGGCACAGGGGACTCTGCCTTTATCCCAGTTGGAGGCGGTTTCAAAATTGGTGTTGGGGATCCACTGCTTGTACACGGCGGTGGCAGCAGCTGGGAGAAGCAGGGAAACCAGTGTAACCCAGTCCACAAGAGGCACTATGCGCTCCCTCCAGGATGCATTATGGGATGGCTTGACCTTTTGGGTCCAGATGTTGGGATTTCCCACCCAGAAGCAGCCTCTGTGTGTTCCCAGCTGAGCAGTCTCAGCCCTCCTCTGCACAGGGGATTTCTTTGGCTGGGTGATGGGTTTTACCCACCCAGGTGAGAAGAGGAATAAGGGACAAACATTTGGCAAGCAGAGAGAAGGCAGGAAGGGCCTGCAGGCAGTGGGCAAGAATAACATAGACCTGGTACCTAAGCATTCACTGTGGTGGGCTTTGCTGCCACTCAGGGTAACCAAATGTGTAGACACTTTGGCCTTGGTGTTTCAAGAAGGGACAGAGTGGGCATGAAGAGCCAGCAAGGACCAAGGGAGGAGACCATTTGCTATGGGATGTGTAGCACAAAACATGGGCTGGATTTATGTGCTCGGGGCTGCATCACGAGGATTCAATGGTGACCTGCAGGCTAAAGCAGTGGCAGGTTGGGAAACAGAGGTCTTCCTCATGGGGCTTTCCAGGACAGCAGTGATAGTGCCCATGGGTCACTGCAGGATTGAGCCTGCTGGCTGGGGACAGGACATGGCAGAGATGGGTTTTCACCCTGACCTGCTCTGTTTGCATGAGCACAGCGGAGCCACATGCCCCCTGGCCTGACATTGCCCAGGCTGATGCACTTCTAGCTGAAGATGAATCTCCAGTAGCCTGAATTAAATGGCTTTGGGCAAGTGAGGTATGAGACAGGAAAGAGGAAACAAAACAAAACAAAAACCAAAACCAAAACTAAAAAACCTTTGCTTTTAACATGGATCATCTTTTCTTTAGGAGAACCCCCCACCAGACTACAGATACGTAAAAGCCAGTAGTGGAGAGGACTGGTCAAGCGGAGAGAGGGGCGGGAGGGGGCACAAGGAAAGGAGGGGGAACTGATTGGCTGATGGAGGGGGGTGCACTGCAGAAGCCTGGGCCCTGCTTGCTGAAATGATAGGGAGGGATGTGGCTGGTTGCACTAACTAGGCTCTGCAGAGGCTACTTAGTTCAACCCACATACACAATGATCACCCTGGGGACTAATCTGCCCTGGCTGACTCTGCCAGGGGTTCCACCAGGACTATATGCTGTAGGTAGCCATATCCCAGTGAAAAGGAAGCAATGTATTTTTAACCAGAATGAAAAGTGCTAATGTAGGAACAGGGGCTGGAGCCTGGCTGCAAGGTGCAGAGAGGTTCCCCAGCTGCCTGAATGAGCCCTCCGGCAGAGCAAACACCCCCCTACACTGTATCCACTTCAAAACCCACCGAGAGGGAAAAACACTGCGACAGTGATGAGAACAGGACCAAAGCAGCTGCCTGCAGTGTTGTGGGCACAAACACTTCGCTGGCTTAGAGTTGAAAAGAGCTTAAGAAAGGATAAAGAGCCCAGATAGTAATTGCAAGTTGTTCTGTCCCTGCTGGCTGACCCGCGTCCCTGCCGTCCTAGCAAGCCAGAGAAGGGAGAGGTTAAAGCTCCAGCCGGGTCCCCCTGCACACATGCCTCCCGTTCCCACAGCCTCAAGGTGTTGTGTCAAGTGAGCTCATGCCACCCCACCAGACAGCACTGCCATCTCCTCCAGCCAAGGGCTCAGGAGCCATGGAGGTTAATCTCTCATTGCAAAGCCTTTTCCCCCATGTAGCTGCACTGATGCATTACTCCACATTTCCAGTCCTCCACAGACCTGAAATATCACCGTGCTATTTAATCAGCCTTGTCTCCAGAGAAGCATAGTCCTTGAACATCAAAGCAACATGCATACTCAACAGAGAGCGTGTCCTGCAGAGCAGAGCTGCTTGCTTTAAATCAGAGCAAGAAAACCCGAGCTGTGGAGGTGCAGCAGGCATGATTCAGTAACCCCAGCCGCATTCCCTTGCCTTCTTTCTGTTGGCTGGAAGTAGCTCTTCCTGTTCTCATTACAGAGATATGCCTGAAGCGGCAGCACCTGCAGCTGTGCTCCAAACCGGGACTGCCAAAAGCACACCCAACATGGAGAAGTCACTCAGTGATCACTCCTGCTCACCATGGCCGTCAGGCCCTGGCATACTCACCAAGAAGCTGCAGGACACCCAGGAGGAAGCACAGGCGCCTCATCCTGCAGCAGGCTGCCAGCCCTCGCCTCCACAGCCCCTGCCCTGCAGGACCTTGGACCCTGCCCACCCTGGGCACGTGATGGGCTCAGCCTGGGGGAGGCTGCAGGGAGAAGGGAGTCAGCCAGCACGGGAGGCAGGATTCCCCCGGCACAGACCAGAGCCTTGCTCAGCTCCAGGGCCTGGCTTTCTGTCAGCTCCCTTCCCAAGCTCCTCGCTTCTTCGGCATCCATGGGAATTGCTGCTGGGGGAGGAAGCGAGGAGGTGAGAGCCACGGTGCCCCCGGTGCTCAAGGGACCTTGCCATCCGCCCTCCCTCCACCCATCTGTGCCCTGCTGACAGGTGGCGAGAGTGAACACGGGGAGTGTACCCCTGTGCCGCTCTCCCTGCAGAGCATCGCCTACGTTGTAACTACTACTAATGGTCTCAGCGCACGTTCGATCAGCTCGCTAGGAAGAAAGAAGCTCCCGCTGCTGACTCCTGATTGTACTTTGGCCCCAGCTGATGTGCTCCTTACCCAGCTCACGCCGCGGCAGCCACACGCTGCTGTTGTTGGGGCTGCCCGGGGCCAAAGGGAGCAGCCTGCGGCAGCACCCTCGCACATGTCTGCGGGAGGAGGAGGTGGAAGGACTCCACCATCCCTGTCCTCTGACACAGCATGGAGGGGTGCTGCGTGCAGGTGCAGGCCCATGTCTTTAGGAGAGTGCAAACCCAGCAAAACCTGTGTTACTGGAGACAACTCTTCACTGCACTGCTACTGCTGGGAGTGAGGGGACAGAATAAACCAGCCTTTGCTGTGGGTCTCTCCCTGGGGCCAGAGCGTGCTCCTCTCTGACCCAGCTTTTGTCACTGATGCTGCTGCACCCAGGACCAGGCAGGCACAATAGAATGTGCATGGGAGTGGAATTTGGATCCAGGAGTTACAAGGAGAGAGGAACAAAAATGAAAGGAAGCAGAAATCAGTCCCTGGAAACAAAGCAGCTGCCCTAACATGGAGATCAGCACATTCTATTCCTTGCAGCCGGCTCACCCTGCTCCCCAGCCTGCTCTCCTGGGGCTGGCTGCCCACCCATAATGCCCTTGGGAAGAGCAAGCACATCATCACTGCAGAGGGGGAAACCAGCGCACAACGGATGCTTGACAGCTCCATCTGTGTGGATGTGGGGATGCGAGCAACTGAGCCTGCTTCTCAGATTCTGAGCCCACAGCTTGCTGGATGCATTCACCAGCCCAGCTCATCCAGGACCTGTGCTTGGGTAGGATTTCTTTTTTTATTCTTGGAGGACTGAAGGTCACCTACCAGCCACCACTATTAACCCCAGGAGCCCTGTTAAAGGGGCAGTGGCTGGGGAAAGGGTTCACGCCTGGTCTGTGTTCCTGCTGGGTCTGTGTTCCTGCTGACTGATGGCACAGGGTATGCTGAGGCTGATGCCATTTCTACCAGCCAGGACTGATCCAAATATTCTCCTCTGTGGGAGCTTCTGTATTGGCACAAAGCAGCCACTGAGTGTCCATAGCAATGTCTGCAAACAGCTCTTGCCTCTAATCAGCACAGTGATGCTGTCAAAACACACTTCCACCAGCTGCAATGGATACTGCAGGCTGCAGCCAAACATTTCTTAAACCAATTTGCAGCCCGTGGGGTGGAAGTAAGTCCCCAGGGTCTCTTCTGTGTTTGTCAGCCTTGCCAAGCCTGGAAGTCAGCTCCAGGCTTGGGCCATTCCCTGTTCTTGGGAGCCAGAGGAACAGGCGAAAGCACACATCAGGGACTGACATTCACTGCTGCCAGGGCCCACCCTCCCCAGGTGCCATGTTTGCCAAGGGGTGCGGGGAAGGCACTCAGACTATCACTTCTTTTGGCCAAACAAGGACAAGCTGAACACCATACTCTATAATGACAGCCTCCATGGCTCAACCCAGGCATGTGGGAAGGAAACACACAGCTGATTCATGGAAAACTGGCTTTGGGGAAGGATGGGGGAAATCACATCTTTCATCACTTTTATGACCACTGGATATTTCCCCCTTACTCACACAATTCCAGGACTTGGTCACATCAAAGCAGGCTATCCCAGAGAGCAGAAGATAGGTCCATCTGCAGGCCCAAGAAGTCAAAGCTTTTGAAAATGCTTCTCCTTACTGGACAGCAAGCAAACCCAAGGCTTGAAACTCCCTGAGAAATAGAGATAAGCCAAGCAGCAGTTCTGGGTTTGGACAATGTACAAGTGTATGATGTCTGCATAGCACCCTCTGTAGACTAGGAATGCTCCTCACCCCATTCTCCCCAGCTGCTATGTTCCCATCCCCCTAGGTACTGTATTGCCCACCAGGAAAGTATGCTACAAAGCTGCTATTCGCCTCCTGTGACCTGTCATGAAGAAGAAACCTTGTATAAAGACTCATTCTTGCCAGGAGCGACATGATGTATCATTGCAATTACCATTCATTTCTGGGGGAAGGAGGAACAGGGAGGAAAGAACTGGTGTTTGTCTTCACGTTTAAAACAATTTGTTTCCTCTCCCCCTACCCTGCTGCACTGTAATGACACAGGTATCATGCCTGAGCAGCACCAAGCAAAAAAATCTGGCAGGAGGAGCAGTGTGGGCGATAGCAAAGGTTATCCTCCTCTTCCTTAGGAGGGCTCTACTTGAGGATAACCCACTTCATTAAGGAAACAAGGAAGTTCACCATCTCTTCACGCTCCACAGTGAGGAGACGTGAAGAGCTTTAAGCGCAGTCTCGAGTGCCGGATGTGGGAGTGGAAAGTGTGACGAACAGGGCAGGGGGTGCCAGAGCATCCAGAGAGTCACTTACCAGTGACTGCTGTCAGCAGCAGAAAGGAACATCCACCTCAGCACATCCCGCACGTGGCGATGATGGCTTTTCATAGCCACCCTTCCCTCTCACCACACCAGCCCTCCTGCATTTGCTGTTTCTCTGGCGTCCCCATTTTATCAAAAGGCAGTTGGCCACCCAGCACTTCTCCACTACCTGCTGCAAACATCAGTATCGGCTGGCCGGGTCACACTTGGACTGGGGTGCCAGCAGTGGGGCTGTGGCTTTGCCAAGACTCTGTGGTTTTGCCTCTGAGCACAAGCAAGATGTTCCCACATTGCTAAGCCCAGAATTACTCCTGCAGTGACGTGAAAAGAGGGGAAATAGGAATTTCAGTAAGAAAGGGGTCGGACAGGCTTCATACAGCAGCCCTGGGGATCAGGGTTTTCATCACAAGGCTAAATCTGAGTTGTGGTAGAAATACTGCTGCTGCACTTATTTCACAACAGCATGCTGCTTTCACAGACTGCACTGTGCTCCACGATTTCAAACATACACCTGAAACACATTTCTGAGTGGATAAAAGAGTCACTAACGACACTGGAGAAGGAAGAAAAAAATAAATTTCCACTTCCAGACATTCAGGCCATGTCCTGCCTCACCTTTCCCAGACCTCTTTGAGGAAATGGTGCACCACAAACGCATGAAAAGCCATTTCAATTATTTCTACTCTATTTGCACAAGGACTCCTGACACTGATGTTAGGATGAACACCATCACCTAGTTTATTCTAGCAAAGTTATCACATGGAAAATAGGACTCTGATAAAAGTTATGGCAAGTTTGCTGTGAGGAGGAAGGGAAATGCCACAATAAAGGTCTATCGGGTGCACAAGCATAAAGCACTGAACAGCCAATGTACAGTGGGTTCAGAGAAGAAGAAGGCTGCACCCTGCCCATCTGCAAGTCAACAGCAGTCATTCAAATTCAACACACCACGTTTTTTTAAAAAATATGATTTCCTACTTAGATTTATTTTTCCTTTAATAACACATTTTAGCATTTCAGAGTTTGGCATTCTACACTCGCACACACCGTCCTTGTTTATTAGCATTTAAACACAAAAAAGACATCGCAAGACCTCCAAACACAAATAAATACAAAAACACAATATACAAGAAACTGAAATACAACATATAATAATGCTATTGGGAAATTAAGACATGTTGCTAATTCCTTTTTTTTTTTTAATCATTATTTTAACAACATGGTTATTGCTGAGCAATAAATTATACATTTTAAAGTTGTTTTTCCCCCCTAAAAGAAAAGGACGAAAACCACTGGTTACCAGATCACTTGCACTGTATCCTTACAGCTACTGATAATTAAGACAGGCAGAATATACACAATCAAATGAGGCTGGCCTTCTTTGGTCTTTGTTTTTGATCATAAAACTGAACACAAGTGTACCGTTCACTGAAGAGTATGAGATTAAAGAAATGGATACACATGTTTCAAACACATTAATTTGTACATTATTCTCAGTCACTGATGTTTTTTTTTTTATAGATAGTTCTCACAGAATTTCTTGGAAACAAATGTCAGCTTTAGTTTTACCAATTATTATGTTGTTTCATGCATTTTAAAGGTTATCCTACTTGTCTAAGAGAAATGGACCTACCTTCAGCCCATCATCTCCTAATGGAGTATTTTTCACAGTCACCAATAGATCACTGGAGTTTTATACCTTGTAGAAAAAATCCTGAACTTCCCCTGTTTATTATAAAATAAAAATTAAAAAAATAAACCAAACAATAGCTATAAGGAAAACAAAGGTGGATCACATGATGCATCAGCAACAATGGAAGCTTGTACCTTCCCATTCCACAAGTACAGATTATACAACTCTCTGCCAGTGATGCAGGTCATAGTTGGTAGATGTGTCCTTTCTGACATGAGCTATATTCAAATCCAAAGCTCAGAACACTATGCAAGAAAATGACCTTTACAAATGATAATGCTGGTTTATCTCGGTAACCCTTAGACAGAGTCAAATTTTATCACTACGCATCGCACTGCCAGCAATGGAGCGTGTGAACACCGGCATTGCTAAGAAGTTAAAAAGTCCTTGCAGAACTGGCAACCAAATTAAAAGCTTAGTTCCAGAGGACCAAAAAACACAGACGCCACATAGAGACAACAAACCCTTCCCTAAATGGGTAGGTTAGTAAGCCACAGAGCTGGGATCCAGATTTGAATTTCACATCAATTCTGGGATTTCTGGATCCAGGATTTTGGTTCAGGTGCTTCTCTGTGAAATTTAGAACTTATTTGAACCCTAAGGAACTAATCCTAACTTGGAGAGAAAAAAACTAAACAAACACAGTCTAGTATCTACACTAAGATCATGAAATGGAAGACAAAAGCTGCAGTTTTGACCATAAATTAGAAGAGAAATAGGAATAGTCAGATCCCTTACATGTTGTATATCTCTACTCTTCTAAATCTTAAGAGGATGTCCCTGAATCAGCAGTCCAAAGTTTTCCACAACTTCCTACCTGGTGCTTCTCACCAAAGGCCTGAATTAGGAGGCAGGAAAGAATTAAGCCCTCCGTATTTTGGTTTAAAGGAAAAAAGGAGAAAGCCCCACAAGAAAGAAATGGCCAGTCACACTACAGGCTGGTAGAACAAAGATGAACCCACTTCACTTTAACTGAAAGACAATACCGTTTTAAAAGGAGCATCAAATGAGACTTAACTTTGTTGGGTGATTCTAAACAAATAAAGCAGGACATCTGCTGCTATTAGACACATTGCACTGGCTTTCCACTCTGCAGGCTGCGCAAAGCACCGCCAAGTAGTGAGCAACGTCTGGGCTACCATACATGTACAACCCCAAATCACGACAGCTTGTATGTTTAATTCTAGCCCTTTCTGTCCTGATGTGGGTCTTTAAGGTATGTAAACTTGTTTTTCAGTTCCTTTAAGGGACAAACATATTAGAAGAGTAAAACCTACTGATCTGAAGATAACACTAGGGAACTGGAACCTCTCATTCAGTCCCAGCTCCAGAAGATTCCTTTTGTGACTCTGGGCATGTCACTTCACAACTCATCCTTGATTTCCTTTTTCCAGAGAACACAAATAGCACTTGCTGTAAGAAGAACATCTTTGCAAATGCAAAGTGCTTCCTATGCTGTACATAGCACTAAAACCAACTCTCCGACTCAGTTCTCAAACCAACTGTCTTTATTGCAGTAGCTATGGTTTCTAGGTCAACCAGAATATAGAGGTATTGACTGAACAGGATAGGAATTCCAGAAAGAGGTCTAGCTGCATTTTGTATCTTTTGTTCCCAAATTAAAGAAAAGAATTTGCAATTAACAAGTTGCCCATCGCTACGTTTAAAATACAGGAAGCTCCAAATTAGAGGAGTATGAGGAAGGACATGTGCCCTAGATTACATTCCAAGGTCTTCAGAAAGGCTAAACAAACTGTTTGTTTGCTATTATACAGGTCTTCAAACCTGGAAGATGCAAATCCAAAGTATGCCCTTAGCCAAGATCCTCCCTTAGCAGCAGCAAGTTATATTTGCACCAATCAATCAAGTATAACATGGAGAAAAGGGTTTTGTTTCATCACTTCTACATGAAAAACAAACACAACTTTGCATATATATGTGCATGCATTGTCTGTGTATTATGTATGTACCTACACACGTACGAGTAATTTCCAGAGCAAAAACTAAGAGATTAGATATGCAACCCAAGAATTTTTCCCCTTCACCTATTTGTATATTTGCATAGTTAAATCATATCAAGGCATCAATTCTGCAGTCACATTTTTCACTCTTATGTGGTGCAGGCAACTCTTCTTGTCACTTTCTACACTTTTCTGTCTTGGACAAAGCAGCACCAGTGTTTCAAAAATGAAAGGAAACAGAAGCCCTGCATTGTTGGTGAAATGCCTATCCCATGTGATGGAATACAGATACAAATAGGTGGTAGCTATTAAACTCCATCTCAACAGCTGTAATTGCGGCACGCTGAGAAACACGAGCGATATAATCACAACCTAACATTCATGGGTTCAACACTTAAATTACAACTAACACAAATCTCTATTACCTTTGCATTCGAGAAATTCACCAGGCACAGAATCAGGCACGGATCTTCAACTTTCCTTTTCCAAGTAGGAAAACCCAATGGAAAGGAAATAAACTGTATTTCATAAGAAAGCTAGCATGTTACCCACATTTTTTTTTTTTGTCAAAATTATGCCACCAATCATCCCGTTTTCCTATTGCACATTCTCTTTGTGAAGAACATTTACAGTACAAGGCTGAAATTAACATTGCATATTGTAAGTCAGCAGCTGAAGGTGTACCACGTAGATAGTAACTGAAACAAGACCCCTTTAATTAGATCAGAGAAGTAATGCAGACATGGTCATGCACCATAATCGCAGGTTGGTCTTTAAACACCCAAATAGTTTCATCCTCTTTAGAATTCAAGACTTTCTGGGTAACAGACACACTCATCCTGTACTGAAGAGCGTACAACAAGGGCAACATCCAGACTGTCACACACTGGAATCTCCCTAGAAAAGGCTGAAAACGGAAGAGGCTTGTATGTAACTCAGAATGTCGTTGTTAAGAAACAATACCAGCGAGAGATTTCAGTTGTGTGTTGCTAAGAATTACTAAGTAGAAGAAAAAAAGGTTCTGTTGAAGAAACTCTGTTCAAAGTAATGCAAATACTCTTGGACCCCCTTGCAATCAAACACACTGCGGAGTTAGCTGGGATTCAAGAGTACATGTGTGGGCAGACTGTCACCCCATGAATCACTTTGAACAGACAGACCCTAGAAAACTCTGGATCTCTCAGTCAGGAACATACAGGAAGAAAAAGGGCATTTCAATGGTGAGAGTTAAATAATTTAAAGTGTTGAGTAAAGCACCAGGTAATCTTTTTGTGGCCTTGTTTTCACAAAATGCTACATACTCCTTGCTGGAAAGCAGAGGAAACCGATTTCTATGTACACAGTAAGAACTCTATAGAGATGGCCCACGAGTTCTGCGGAGAAAGGAGTGTTACAGTCAAGGCTTCAGGTATTCCACAGCAGGCGGTGTCTACATTTGTGTAGCAAGATCCTGGATTTCACAGTACGCAGGGCTGGCAAACTGGAAATTCTCTGGCAGCTTCATGTAGTTTAAAAAATAAGTGCAGTAGGCCTCCATTTTATTAACTGTGATAAAAAGCACATATGCAAAAATATTTTTATATTGATAGCACATTACTGCATTATAAAAGCTGCCCAAGTGAAGCTGAAGATTCTGGCAGCTGGTGCTTTTGGCACTTGGGAGATGTGGAAAGCAGCATAGAGATCTGTGAAATACAACAGTGACTGATGTTTCTGCTACAGTGATCGGCATTAATATAGTTAGGAGTGTTCATATTTAAACTTCTCTATGAAGTTTCTGAGTCAATATCCCATTAAGAAGAGATATTCAGATCTCTTAAAGCTACTAGTTTAGGCTGTGTGCAGACTCAGGAAGACTTCCCTAATAGTTTACACTTTCATATGTTTCAAAGTCCACTTTCAATCACAAAGGCTGGAAACACCTTTTTCCTCCTCTTTTAAAGATCCTGGATTTAGAAGCGCAATTCTGTCACAGGAGTTGGAAACTGTAGTCACAAATCTGCAGAATATGCTGGCCCTGCTTATTCTAGAAATCTCCTCCAAGTCCCAGATTGAAACAGGATATAAACTGTTTTGAGATGGCCAAACGGTTTCATTTAAGTTTACAAGACATGCATTAGCAATGGGAGGAGAGTCCTTTGGACATTTCCACTTGGGAATCCTGTTTTCAGTAAAATTCTGTGATGCACAAACACAAAAGCTCAGCTGCCTACATTCACAATTATTAAAATGACACGAGTTGGACGAACCTTGGCCCTAAAGCGCAAGTGATGGGTTTGCTTATGCAGCCTGCATAAAACTGCAAGTGCCATACAATTATATCTAGAGATATAGATGCGGGTATATCTATAGATATTTATGTCTTGTGCAGAACATCCTCCTTCTGTGCTAGAAATTAAATGCTAGCACATGCCTCCACATTTGAGCTTGCACCTGTTGACAGCAATGTACCATAAAGGGAGTACAGTACCTGGACAATGGAAGGCAAGAAAAGGAAGACAAGTTGCTGCTGACAGTTGTGACAGTCAGCAGCAGGCAGTATTCTAGCAGGTGCCTGGAAAACCCATGAAGACCACTTAGCATGCATTGTATATTCAGAAATACTTCTTGCAGGCACTGTTGTGTGAAGGCACAGCCAAAAAAGACAACAGCAAAACCAAGCTGAAATACAAAGGCATGAATTCAACTGCAAAAATTGTGACTATGCCTCAAAAAGCAGAAAACTGACAAATCCTGACATTAAAGGCTGAGATGCAACGTTTTAAGCCCACATAGGCTAAAAACACAATGGTGCAAGTCTGCTCTGCTTAAGCAGTTCTTAGATTTTAAAGAGCACCACAGTCAGGCTGTATCTCTAGACTTGCTTGTCACACAGGCTATTAAATAGAAGCAGATGAACACAGCAGGTTGCAATCAGCATGTTTCAGGGCTAGCAAATGCCTTCTACTACAGTTCAGGCTGTTTTTAAGAATGAAACCCATGCATTCCCTGTTAGGATGCTTGTCTGCTATGAAAGCTGTAATGAGCATATATATTCACAGCCCCCCAGAGTTCTTAGATGGTCCGTTTCAAGTGATGCCACCTTACAAGCACAGGCATTAGAGGAAAAATGTCGCCTGACTTCACAGGGGCCATGGAGACTGTCTAGTCCAAGCTCCATAGGAGCACTGAGCATAATGTTTTGGCACCTAAATAAAATGGATTCCACCATGGCCAAGTCATAGAAGCTCCAGAAGCCAAAGAAATGGGCTTTGGCTTCTATTTTGTACATTGCAAGGTACCTAAAGGCTCTGAAGACATGGTTAAACATTATGCCTGATGTCCAATTAAACTACCATTTCATACATCAGAATTAATCTGAATAAAAAGCTATGGTTTATAAGCAGCACAGCACATCTAAGGCACATATATGCATGCAAGCCACCATCACTGTATTAAGACATTGCTGGTTTGTCCTTAAAGAAGCAATGGCTGCTAGTACAGAACAAACATACAGGCTTTTTTCAGCACTAATCCTCCTCCCCAATACTGAAAATACTATATACTGCTGACAGCATAATGTGCAACATATATAGCTTGATTGGAAAGCATGGGGCAGAACTTTAAAAAATGTACAGGATTCCGTTTAGAACTCCAAAGTTCAACAAATGCCCTATTTTAGGGTGAAAACAATTATAAGTCTGATAATGATGCACAGCATCCATGAGTGATTTTTCCTTAATTTTGAAATAGTGTCATTAACTACGACATATATTGTAGGTTTACATTTCTAAAGAGAAATAACAGAATTGAATAGTTTTTTTCCTATCACAAGTGATAACCAGTGTTTGGCATCTTCTATTTTTCTTCCAAGAAATATCAGTCTATCAACAGTTTTAAAATAAAATGTTTTCTGTAACAATATAACTTTAAATAAAAATATGATTTTGATTCAGGTACTTTTGAGAAGACATGGATACTTTTCCAACATCTTCTGACAAAGTAAGTATTAAAACAGAGACCAGATGAGGCCTTAAAAAGACAATATACTATATTTCAGACAAGATTGCACCTCAGTTTTTCAAATAATATCATAACTGCAACATTACTTCATTTCTTCTTTTAACATGCTGACAATTTCCAGCTAGCCCACATGTGAAGTTTCTGTTTTTGTATTCTAGCTTAACAAAACAAAAGTCAGTAATTTAATCAGCACATACTGTATATGTCTTTTTACCTCCAATTGACTAGATCATTAATAAGTTAAAAAAAATCCTCTCTGACCATAATCATTATCCTCATGAGGGATAAGTGATTCTTCAGAGCTTAAGTGTTGCTAGTTCTATTAAAAAATATATCATGGTATGATTTCTTAATGTGTTGCTACTTTCGCAATTGGACCCTACGCAGTTATGCCTTCAAACTCTTCCATCTGTTCCACAAGGTGGTTCTGTGAGCTTTAGGACCTCTGATTGAAGACAAACTGATATAAAACCCCCAAACGGAGTTGTCTTCTGTTTAATCTGCCTCCCCTATTGTATGTCAGGGGTCTGGTAGATCCGATGTATCCACTATGACTTTAATAAAAATAGTATCATCTTTAATATACGTTCCATTCTCTAGAACAGTTTGAGCCACAAAGACTGGGCAGCCAGATGCAATGTTCATTTCTCCAGTTGGCTTCTTGAAACTGCTGCTGTTTGGATCTGGCTTGAAAGCATCTCCTAAGTGGCGTCGAGACGGTCCCTGATCCATCAGCATGAGAGTCACTTTCTGTTTAAACGGCCAAGGAAGCAATGCATCGTATTCTCCACGCATTATGACAAAAAACAGCGATAGGTGCGTCCCCTTTCCCATGCCATCTCCATTAAGGTAAACTCTGGCACACATCTTGTAGCCAAAGTATCCAGTATAAAAGGGTTGGCTGTACAAGGACAGGGTCTTCCCCATGACTGCCTCTTGCTTCCGACGTTTATAATCTCGAATTTTCCAAATTAATACTCCATTGTAACTGGCAGTTTCCAAAACTTGGAATCGGAGATCCATGTCAGCCAAACGGATATCATGAACACTCAGCATCTGATCATGTCTGCTCAGCTGTGTCTCTAGCAGGCCTGTAAGAAAACGGAAGGGACTATGGTAAGAAAAAGCGGGTTTGGTTTTTTTTCAGAAGACTGTGAAAATCAATCATACGTTGTATATCATAAATTTTGTCTGGCAATGTAACTACAGAGGCTTCCCTTTTTTGAGAGATGACTTGGTAGCATTATCTGCAGATTGCTATTAGCAGCGAAGTCTCTGGAAATGGTCACACATCCTACATAATCCCTTTGAAATTCAGAAGCACTGCTGATCACTAAAATTATCCTTCTCAGACACTACTTGTTTCAGAAGTGCAGTGCTGTTACCATGTCTGAATTTCATCATAAAACCCCACAAAAATCAAGCTTAGATCTGTATTTTATGGTCATTTAGTTAGTTTGGAGGAAGGTCTGTTTTTAATTTCCCCTTTCCCCCACATGAGAAGGCTACTCCCTGTCTTTGCACACTGGCAAAACTGGCCAACATAGAACACTGAGATGCAGACGAGTTCTTAAGAAATGTTTGTTTTATACAGATCTAATTAAACATTAATTATTTAATTACTTATTTTTAATGATTTAAATGATTTACCAATCATTTAAACACTTACATATGCCCTACACTATCTTGCTAAATCCAAGTTTTCATTTCATTCAGCAAGCATGACAATAACTTCATTCTGAAGCAGATCTCATACTCTTCTTTGGATCAAATATACCTCTAACAGATATCAGTACAGGTGGTTTCAGGCGGATAACCGTACTGTTGATCCATTCATGTGGTAGAAGAGTAATAAAAGAATACTAATCAATATACCAATACTGTATTTAAAGAAGCTGCTGAGCTACTAGATGTCAAAGATTGACTGGGAAACTACTTATAATGAACTAAAACGGTAATCAAGATACAGGTCAAGAAAACAAAAGAGACAAGGGGCAAGCCTAAGAAACAGTGTGGAAGCAATGCTTCAGAGGGACTGTAGTTTTATTAAAAAAATAAATAAATAAAACCAGAAGAATCAACAGTATTGATGCTTCCACAAAAATCACAATGGGAGTGCCACTCAAAGGACACCATTCTTCTCTTGACAGCACTGCTTGAGTACTTCAGGCCATTGTGCTAACACTTACTTGTATTTCGAGCTCCTTGCCCTGCAGTTTTATCAACACTTTCCAGCTCAGTCACTCTGTTTTGGAGGGATTCTACACTGCTCTTCATGCTGTCAGCCTCCTCCCAGTTCTGTCGGAAGGGACGGATTTCTTTGTCCAGTTCTTTGAGTTTTTCTGCTTGACTGTCTATCACTCGCTTTATAAAACAGATATGAGTTAAAATAAGAAAAATACATTATCTTATGCAAATTAAACAGGGATTATAGATCAACAAGATGCATTTTCAATATAAACAAGTTTCACTGATGTCAACTGTTTTAGTAACAAAAACCTTGAAAATTTAGAGGACTAGCCCAAGTATTTATAAAACGCTTCTATTTATTGCTGCATAAGTATTAATATTAGAGCACTATCAGAATTATCAACACAATTATTTAAAAGAAAAGGAATTGTGCTCATCTAAATTTAAATAAAAAAACAACCAAACAACAAACCTTCAATGGAAGAACAGTATTCTGAATGTCTCTATACTGATGTTATGGGCTGATACTTGTTGGGTTTTGTCAGAGTACTCAAGCAACAAAGCATGGGCACAAGAACTTACCATGGTGTGAATCAAATGGCTGCTTATGTGCTCGTGTTTATCCTTGGATAACAGCAAAATAACTTACCCTTGCAGACATGGAGCAGCAGTATGTATATGTGAGGATACATAAGCATTAGCAAGCTCTAAGTTTACATAAGTCAACTATCAAAGCCTAAGTTATTACGTGCCCATAACCATAGCAGAAGCCCTCAAGAGTGTAAGCAAAACTACCACTTCTGTCCACTTAAGCACTTTTAAAATACCCACCATTATTTCCTAAAATGAATAAGCCATGCATGCTGAAGGGGCTTGTTGGCTGATTCATGTTAAGAAAAACAAACAAATACCATACAATTGGTTTTTGGAAAGGCATAAAACATAATACTCAAGAAAAAAAAATATGAAGAGGAACCCTGCAAGCACCTCAGTATAGTACAAATATAAAGGAGAACATATTTCCTAGTCTGCCCCAAATCTGATGGAAGAAATACATAGCACTCACATTATCACAGCTAATTTGGACTAGCAGGAATTTTAGCCAGAACCCCATAATCAATTGTGAAGTTCACGTGATAGAAATATTTAAGACAAGAAACTACTTTTGCTACCACCTACAGTTAAATTTCAAGTCTAACTTTACATTTTATCATCATATAGTGCCAACATGTGTAAAAATGATTTTCCACTTCTTTCTTAAAAAAAAGTAGCAGTTGAGTACAAAACAAGAAAATAAAGTTATTTTGCACTGGCCTTCTGGCTAGCCATGTGGATTTGATGCTCCCCACCGATGGGGAAAACCCTTCTGCATCATGCAACCTTCATTTCCCCTTTTAGGCATTTGCTTTCAATCATGTGGTTTCAGATATACTGAAAGTCTGTAACGATTAACTGAAGGCCATCTTTGATAAGCCAGCTAGTCAAATCATGTTCTAGGAGTGTTTTATTTTGTTGTGTATCAAAACCACGGAGTAATCTAACACATTTCAAGATTAACTATTTCTGTATTAGTGTTTTAAAACAAGCGCATTGCAAAATTACAGCTTTGTGAATGAAAGTTGTGTACTGAATCATAAATACAGGGGTATGATCCTATTAAGTAGATAAAGCAACTTGCTTGGATGTATAAACTATCCACTACCAACACAGTTATTTACTTTCATCACTTTGACTGATGGTAATCATAAGATAGGGAAGGGCTGTTAGCTATACATATAAAAGGAAACACACCATAGAATGGCCTCAATGAACATTGTAAGAGCCAAGCCACAAGATTCGTACATTAGCTCACAGTTAACATGCTGCAGTAAACTTAAGCTGTGCCCAGGTCTGGTCTTTTTCCTCTACTCACACAAAATACGAACTTTGCAAGGCAAGAACAGTAACATAGTTATGGGTTTGTTCAGTGCCTCAGCACAGAGATGCTCTAATTTCCAATTGGGACCTCCTGGAGCTAATACAGTATTACACAAAATGAATAAATACATTTTTAGATGAACTGGGAAAGTGGTACAGATGCAGAAGAATTGTAAGCTATTCTTTTGGGATAAGTTTACTAAAAGTTGTTACTACGCACCAGCTTCTCTTCACCAACCTGTGTGCAATATTCTACCTTTCTACATGCAGAAACAATTCTGGTTTTAGCTGCTTCTACTACACATTGGCAAGCATGTAGTATTTTATCTCCTCTACCTCTTAATAAGAATTCAAAAGATACAGAATAATCAGAAATAAGACCTGAACTCATTTTTAAAAAGCATTGGGATCTTTATCTTTTTACCCTACAGGGAGTCAACATCCCTCATGCTTGGAGATACTATGTGGAAAAAAACAAAAAGCTAAAGAACACACTGGAAAAAGGAATCAAAGGCAGTACTTGACTAGGAAAACAAATCATGTATCCTCCTCCTTTGAAGGAATGTACTAGCAATCCAATCATTCTATATTGATATGGTCACTGCTTCTTTTGTCTTTTAAGTACCTCATGCCCACACTCGGCTTCAGACTTTGCTCACTACTATCATTCCACGTTCTACCCACACTAGATGCTGGATGTCAAATTTCCTTTCCAGAAGGCAGCAGTTGAAAAAGTATCATGCAAACTCTTAGTAAAAATACTTTCCCCTCGAGAGCAGTGGATAGAACATGAATCTGAATCAAAACATCTCAAGGCTGAGGTTGCCAACAGTGCCCAGACCCCTTTGATGCACCAGTTGTGTTAAATGTCCCACAGTATGGATGATGCCAGTTGTGTTCAGTGAAACAGCTGTTCCCAAGCCAAAGAAGGTTACGTGACAAGTAATACCAAAAAGGTACGAGAAATTATTAGCATGCTATAGGACTTGGGGGAGTAGGCAAGCATTGCTTGCCCAGACCTGAAATGGCTAGTTCTACACTGGAAATATCTGTGGCTCTTACAAAGCCATGGCTGTTTAACACAACCCAGAAAAAGAATGGCTCAGAACAGGTAACCAGTTCCTTCAGCACCTAGTAGGTAACAGAGGCTAACTATATTGAGGTGTGTTTCCAGGATGCCCTTAGCAACCTGACTGAACCAGAAGTTACAGTAAGTGGAAGGAATCAGGTTGAAACACGTGTAAAACACAGTTTGGCTTAAAATAACTAAACTAAAATAGCTGGTGAGAAGAAGTAAAAAGGGTAGGGGAAGAAGAAAGAGAAAAGAAAAAAAAAAACAAAACAAATCCAACAAAACCCATCCTCTCTAGTATTTATTACCAACAAAAAGCTACCTGTTGGAATCTGACTACCATATTGTTCTGTGGAGTTTTTTCTAAACATACACCATTTGAAAATTGATTTTGCTTACACATACAGCTTGAGGAAATCAAAGATACTGCAATCTGTCATCAAGGCAATCATGAAAAACTCTGTTCTATGTGTTTGCCATTTCCCCTCTCATCACTGGTTATTGAGACAGCATGTGTAAAAACCCCAGGGTTACAAATTAACTTACCTCCTGGTAGATTCAATCAGCAATATCAATACATACAAGGATTAGCTTTCCAGTGTCAGAATGCAATATTGTAAGTATGCAGCCATATCCCAGACTATCATCAGACCAAATAACAATGACTAAGGCAGGCTAAACTGGATACTACGTGGGCACAACATGGAAAACAGTAAGTACTATAAAGAGAAACGCTGCTGTTGCCAAACCTAAAGGTTTCCTTATAAATCAACATTGAGGGCCTCAAGACACTGAGCTCTTGAACGTGCTATCCTTTGAATTTAGCCTTACTCTAGGTTGGGTAACTATATCTTGCTTGAGTATCAACATTTGTATTTTCATATGAAGTGAATAGTAAGTGACAAAAGATCATTTTATTTACATTCATTTAAGCTAAATGCTGAAACAGCTGATAGTCTAGCAGGAGGCATACCAAAATAACATGTAAAGGATACTTGCACAATAGCTTGTTAAATATCTCCTGAGGTTTCCCTAATTGTGGTAACTATTATGCAAACTAGCACAAAATTCCCTGCATCCACATTTCAGGCCAGCTCTGAATGCAAGGTAAAGAACTTCAGCTTGGGTGAAGCACCACACTACAGCATCCAGCGAATTTCTAGTTTGATGCTGGCTTGTAGCCAGGTGATTCAGACCACAAAATAAGAAACTGAGACCTACTAGCAAAGGAATAATTAGATACATTTTCCTCAGATGAAGGACAACAAACATGGATTCAAATGCATTGTACTACATTTGGATTAATTCCACACTAGACTGATCTCAGTCATGATTAATAGTTTTTAAAATAGCAGCAAGTAGAAAAGAAACACACATGATATATATGACAGTTTTAAGGTGCTAATCTTTTTCTCCAGTTCTCCAGTCTGACAGTAGCTCCTCAAGCAGTTATTTTTTTGGAGAAAAGACAAAATAGTTACGATTATTCCTCTGATAAGATTTTTTATTTTAATTTCAATCTTTCCCCTTTTTAAACAGGGTGTTTTGTTTTAACATAGGCTAGGCAGCTGCAGTGTTTTAGTGAAGTATCTTACTCCAACAGACCAACCAGCTACTGACCAGGGGCAGGGGGAATAATCACAGTAGCTTTATAATAGGGTAAACTCTGTCCCCCCCCTTTTTAATTGGAACACCTAACTTCACAAGTGTAAAGGCACAGAACAGAAGCTACTACCATTTCTGCTTCAATGGGGAGATTCTGAATTTCTTACCTGTAAGTGAAGTATTTTAGATTCATTATTCCGCAGCATTTCCTTCTGTCTTTCAATTTCTATTTCAAAGCTACAAATCTGATTATGTAAAGTTTGTATACTCTTGTTCTTTTCCAAACTTTCATTCTGGAGCAAGGCCACCTGGAAAAAATTCTACAATTACTCCTGCCAAAGTTTATTACAAATACCTATAACTTTGTTAGTTTTAAACTACCTTACACATATGAAAGGGATGAGATCCTAGTAAAATCTCTCTCATATCTTGCAAATAAATAAATAAATAAACAAACCCAAACTTTCTGATAGCTACTTTTTCACTTCCACAGTGTGGTATTGGTACAACTTTGGCTAATGAAACTGCAGATGGGATACACAAGCAGCAAAATAACTTGTCTCTAAGCATATTATTTTCTTTATTCAGTTTGTTATTTAATGTCTTGGTTTCCTGGTTTCCACTGACTGACTTGGGAGTTGCTTGGAGTTTGGAAGAATCAACCTATTTAGCTCTAGACCAGTGTAAAGAACTCAAGCCCAGCATAGAAGGGATACCAGAGGAGAATCTGACCAAATGAAAAGCTGGTCGGGAAGGGGAATATTAATCTTCCCCACCTATCACAATCTATCCTGAGTGATAGCAAATTTAAGGAAAAACATCATCTGCATGGGATTGGCTTGGCTTCACAAAATATGGTGATGAAAACTCCTGAAATGAGTGAATACAGAAGGGATCCATGTATTTGAAGGAAAATCCAATGGTGCCTACTAGTACTAAAGACTAAAGAGCTACAGGCAGAGGATTATATTCTCTCTCTGTATTGACATTTTATGAATTCATTCACTAGTGACTCATTCTGATTTTAAAACATGAGCCTTGTTAGAAGAGTATAATATAATACCTATTCCTTGGGGATGAAAGTAATACAGTAAATATTCTGTTACAGTATTTTGTGCTCTGCTCATTAATGTGGTTTGAGGAAGGGGGTCACTTGGTGGTGGCTTGCTTTTTTTTCATTAAAAAAAAAAAAATCTTTTTTTTTTTTTTTTCCCCAGGTAAGATAATTCAGTGGCAAAAACACAGAGAAAATACACTTGACACAAAATTACATTGGAAATGCCCTGACTAGTTCCACACATAGATCTTTATATGGATAAGAAGCAGCACCATTTCTGACCCCGGAAAATCTTGGTAAATGCTCCACATTAAGACCACTTAGGATGTGTCATGTTCCCCCTAAAAATATACACCACCACTACCAATACAAGTGCTACCTTGAGGTCATGCCACTTATACTACTTCTGATGTAGATACCACTGTAGAATTCCACCACCTTAACTGCCCTCTAATGTCACAGTAGAATCACTATTATTGAGTCATATTCCTAGACTCAAGAAGCAAGCCTGTTCAAAAGGGCAAGTAATTTCAATCTCTATACTAGCCTAAACTAGACAAGACCTGTGAAGTCCACAGGCATTCAGCAGGTTCATCACAGGCCCAAAAATACATAGGCCCATAACACATAGGTATCTAGTTTTCAATATACCATAGCATGTGTGCATATATGCATATACATTAGTTCCCCATTTTATATATGGAAAAACTGGCAGAAGAGGCTCAACAGAAATGAGACAAACCTATTTTTTGCCACTGCAGAGAGAGAAACAATCTTGAGGCTGAAGGAATGCATGCCTAGGTACTTGAGAAAATTTTCAAGAACAAGTTTAAATTTAAATCAGCATCCTTGCCTTCCACATACTTCAGATCTGCTGGGTAGCCACTTTTAATTTTCTGCATCCTCCTTTTCCTTAATGAATCAGAGTTCTTTAGTTAACTGTGATCTTTACATTCCCCTTTTCTCATTGTTTCCTCCCCAGGCCTCCCAGTCATAAGGCAGTTACACTCTGTGTCACTAGCATTACATTTCCATTTCTGTACTGAGTTATAAAACATGGGCCTGTCTTGTACTGAGATTTTCACGCAGTTTTACAGAACACAAGAAAAACAGAATTATGTCCTGCAGCCCTTAGTCATCTGTCATTGCTAAGTTAGTAGCTGTAGTTAGGTGGTAATTTGTGAATAAGAAATCTTTAAATATAATCTCTTAATTGCATCTGACACAAGTCTTTGGAACTCTAGTTAAAAAAAACATAGTAAAGGAAACAGCATCTGTTTACAAACTGCAACATTCAACTTCCCTTACTTCCTTGTCCTATTTTAAATATTGCTAGGACAGAGCATGCTCTATTCTGCAGTTTTTCAGATTAGCTATTCCTTATTATTGCTTACTAAAAAAGAACGGAAGAAACTTCACACCACAAAGAAATGGATTAAAAAGGCCCCGTGTTTAAGTCGTGTATTAAAAAAAGAGAAAACAGTTTATACCACATTTCTTTAAGAATGTGACAAAGTCACATGAAGAGAGACTTATGTTCAACTCATTACTTCCAAGATCACAAAACCCACGGGAGTTCAGTCTGTCCCATCACAGAGTGAACAAAGCATGAAATTTTAACTTTACCCACAAGGTTTTGATTCAAGATTTTACATTTGACCTTCTCTTACTGTTCTTTGCCAACAGCACCATTAAAATACTAAACTGGTAACACAAGCTTTGCAGCTCTGAAGACTTTCAGTTTGCATAATCCACAAGCACTGTTAAAGAGCGTGGTGACTGGGAGCAGGCAACTTCTCCTTTCTCTTCCATACACATCACAGTGAGTACCCCAAATGAAATCTTGACACTACAGAAAAAACCAACCTGACTTCCACTGACTTCAGCAAGGCCAAGATTTCTGTGATATTCATCAGCTAAACTAACTTTGCACTGTTATTGATTCATTATTTCTCAAAGAAAAGAACAACAAAGTTACAATCATTTTGTTACCCCTCTCTAAAATAAAGTCACTGACATATGATATGTGGTTAGCTATTCTGGTAACTTGGCACAGTCTTGGGATTTCCAGTGATTCAACTCTTTATTATGAATAGGAAGAAGTCTACAAAGCAGGAAGTGAAAAGGAAAAAAAAATAAATATATATATATAAATGGACAAACAATGATAAGAAGTTATGTCCTAAATGAAAGTTAAAGCAAAAATTGAACATAACAGTAGTAAAGTGTATATTCTGTTAGCTCTATTAAGAGACAAACATAGAACTGCTAGGCACTTTTTAAATGACAAAGAACCTCTCAGGACACTGACTAAAGGCAGAACAATCTATATGGAAGTCACAGGGAACTTGTGTTTTTTTTTTTTCCTAGGATGTAAAATAAATTGTATTGTTTTAATCAAGACTAATGAAAAAAGAACTAAGGATATGAATTTGTATCTGTCAAAATCAAAAAGTGTATAGTTCCTACATTAACAAAGAGATTCAAGTGCAAAAGCAAACTTAAGTATTGTTATTGATCATCAAAATTAAGACCTACACATGTAGTAAAATTCTACCCAAAAAAAACAAAACTACACTAGACCATTCCCAGGTTCAGTGGTTTCCTCATGGGACCTTAAGTTCAAAAACAAGCAGTCCAGGGACAAACTGTGCTGGGGACAAAAACCAGAATCGTATTTTGCTGTTGCTGTTTAACTTCTGTTTTAAAACTGTACTTTCTGTAGCTGTAGTAACTTGCTGGAAACCCATGCACATGGGATCACTGCAGGTCAAGAAAAGAATACGCTTATTAGGTAGAGTTTGCTAACCTCAAAACAGTGATTTGTTCTGAAGTTTTGCATTTGTATATCAAATGCCTTAAATTTTATTTGCAGACAGATGGCTAAGTCATCTACATGATAGATCATAGCCGATACTGATACGATTTCCAGCACCTCCCAAACTGCAAACAGTCTAAAACCAGGAGCCCCAAGGAAGCACTGCAACGTGAACTTCACTGTGGTCTACCACAAAACTAGAAATCGTCATGCCCAGGAGTTATAGTATGTTTAATTTCATTAACCTTTGCAGGTCACTAAGTTTGGAGAGCAAGAAAGAACAAAAATAAATAAAATTACTGATTTATTACATGCTATTTCTAATAATGTTATCTCTGGAAAAATACTGAGGTAGCAAAAATACAGCTCATAGCTGCCACAGCTTTTTGAAACCTCCCCTTTTGTGAGAAGGCAGCTCAGAGAGGAAATTTAATACTGGACTTTTTATCTACATGAAGATAGTGTTTTAATTAAATTACCAATGAGGAAAATTGTATATGGAGTTGTGAAGCCAAGTTTCTCACAGCATTTTGTTTAACAAAGGTACCAGATATGCTAAATGGCTTTTGGAGCCTACCGGTGCTTTAGCTGTACCGCTGAACAGCTGTTATACACACAAAAAAAGTGCTTCTTCCAGTACTTTTATATGATGTAAAGAAATCAATGAAAATTAGAAGTGAGTAGAAGATATACCTTATTTTCTAGAGCATTGCTCCACTCTTTCAATAAGTTAACATGCTGCACTGCTGAGCTGGCTTCATGTGCTTTAATTTGTTGGTTTGTTCCCTGTGACAACAAAGAATTTATACATTTTAGCCAATTCCACTCCTTTTAAACCTATAAAGAAAGAGTATATCAAGACATAGAGCCAACACTACATATTTTGGTTCACAGATGCACGTTGCAGAACTGTAGAGAGAAGGGAAATCTACTCAGGAATTTGCAAGTCAGGAACACATTTAATACTGCATGTGTTTTATACAATTGCCATATATCTCCATCCACTGTGCCTGATACATCAGAGACAATAAAGATGAAAAAGATTTACAAAATGAATTGTATTTTAGAGTCTTCTGTGTAGCTTTACACTAAATAAAGCACACTAAAACTCTTGAGTCATACAAAACCTAGAAAGTCCAATTCCCCAAACTGTAATTTAAAACTTCTGCTGTATTTCATGAACAGCTTCATAAGCATTGAATTTTCCCTCAGTTGAGTATTAAAGACAAATATTTAAGATAAATTTATCATCACTGGAAGCTGCCAGCTTTATAAACTATTTTGAGATATTACAATGCCTAGTTTGTCATCTTAAGATGTTACCATGATTGCTCTATGATATTCGGATATGCTGCCTCTGCACAACCTAGAAATGCTGTTACAAATAACCACTATATAAAAAGTTTACAGAACACACATAGATCATATACAGAGTACATAAGATGCAGACCATATTACTTTAATTGTATGTTGCTGCATTACACCTACTTCTATTAGTGTTTTGCAATGCAGAGTATATTAGCTTTGATGGTAGATATGCTGCAGAACAACTGAAAGGGTTTCAATGATCCTCAAGGTATGTACTCTATATAAATTACTAAAAATATATATGTGGATATATGTACATATATGCACACATATACATACATAAAATGAATGGCAATACATACGACATAACAGTGGGCAGGGTTACAGCATTGATCAGTTCTACCATGAAGAGCATTACTGTTAACTCTTAAAATGATGAATGCTCGTATTTAAGAACCTGGAAATACCTGCAGGAAGTAATTTATTGAGAAGTGTTGCTGCTTACAGTTTTTGTCTCTCAAAGTTGTCATGGGCTAACAAATGAATCACACTGTCAGATAAACTCCATATTTTCCTGTCAGCAGTTTCTGAAGGTTCCTAATCTCTTCATTATATAAGCATCCAAATTCCCCAAGATATATGACAAGGGAAGGAGAATATTGGAAGAGACTGAAATAAAAATACTGAAACTAAACTCTGAGGTCTGGTTTTCTTACTTTTTTTTTTTTTTTAATATTGCAGGGATTGCCAGGATTAAAACCTACAACTTCTTTTTTTAAATGTCAAGCTATGCTTTGATTATACACCTATGTGCACAGAGACATACGAATGCACATAAAAATACATGTTAAGTGTGTTAACCTATGCTTAACCTTAATAAAAATACTAAGACACACAAATGAGAGAAAATATAAACATACTTAGCTCAAGAAAATTATATATTTTCATAGAAACAACTGAAGTTACTAGTCTATTTTCTGAAGAACAAAAGTAACTTCCCTTTTATTCTAAGTTTAAAAGTTCTTCAAATGTATCATCTTCCTATTTCAACATGATGCACATAATAACTGAACTCCCAAACCACTGCAGGAATGTGTGGGCTTTTTTATATTGTTTATTTTTAAAATGCAAAACCAAACATCTGCTGCATAATCACTTGGTGCAACTGGATCACTTTTTCTTAACCAAGACTACAGAAGTCCAGAACTTTCATGTCAAAGAGTTAGGTTCTATTTGCAGACTTTCATCAATTGGGAAGTATAATTGTTATATACTGACCTGAAAAGTGCAGCCATAACGCTTAAAACTACAGGTACTTGGGGCATTAATACATTCTGACAAATGTGCATTCAACTGCAATAGGAAAAAAATGTGAGTTTTGGCAAAAGACGTTTGCATGATAATGCTTAAAACATAAAGGGCACAGGTTATCAGGTTTGTATTGTGTGCCATTTGCAGAACATACAATACACGTGTGTATATTTTCTCCAGTCTGAAGTGCAAATACTATATATACACATATGTAAACCACACGCACATGCCAATACAGTATACAGTGTGATACATTTAATATACAGTGAAACTTTTACTAAAGACTATTTCAGTAGGCAACCCAATTAAAAAAAAAAAAGCAAACAGAAAGAACACACTACTATTATTTATATGATTTCATTTGACTTTAGAGAATGGCTAATCTCTTCTCAACAAGTGATTTTTTACTGCTGCTCTGAGCAAGTCTGAAGATCAGTTTCACTGTAGTACATTTTTTCTAATTCTAATTTCATGAGGAATCGATTTTTCAAAACATAACATGCAATTCTCTCCATGCCTGAATTTAACAGTTAAGTTACACAAAAAAGACTAAACAAGTACTGTATGAAACAGACAGAGTTTTAGAATAGGTACAGTTCAGTAATTTTAAAGAAAATGCAGTACACCGGAGTAAAACTGATTAGTAAAATGCCTGCATTTTTCACAGATTGAGATTTATTCCAGTATCTTGGATTATTATAAGCACAGACCTCTTTTCATTTAAAAATGAACCAATTCACAGAAGCATATACACATATACAGACAGAAGCCATTGCAGCACAGAGGGCAGCAGCTGGATGCGAACTGCCCGAAAGTTGGAGCAAGAGCCATTTCTGGAAGGGGTAGTGCAATAAACACTCCCTGTTCAAAAACATGATCTGCAGTTCATATTTCCCTCAAAGCAGACAGGAGCTAGAGTGCAGCTCCTCAGTTGCATCACTCTTTAGGGTTTCAAAAACTCATTTGAAATTCCCACACCATAAGCCCCCACATGACTCAGCTCATCCACCTCCATGGGAAGAAGTAGTGAACCAATGCTGCTTTGGACACATAGCTGTGGTAAAGACAGGTCTGTCTCTAAAATCTGATACAGAGATGAAATGGGTCACTCATCTCTGATATACACCTATTATGTTCTAAACACTACCTGCAGAAATTCAGAGTGTAGTTTCAAGACAGGTGGTTCAGAAAAAAAGTAAGACCAAATAAGAGAGAAACATGTAGTACAACAGGCTTCACAAGAATGCCACATTTTCAACTTCTTAAACTAGAAGTCTGCCAAAGAGTTATGAATTAAACGTTAAAAATTGCCTTTTATTCTACAGTAAGATAGTCATTTGTTGCACGCTACAGAATTTTCTCAAACTGTTAGGCAGGCATTTTCCCATTTTCCACATTAGTCATTGTCCCTAGCCATGCAGCTAAGTAATATCACATTTTCACAGTATCAGAAAAAAATTAAGCAGCAAACAGCAACAGATGATGCAGGGCAAGATGACTGTTTAAAGTTCTGTTGCTAATGGTCGTTTCAGAATCCACTTCTGACTATATGTGTAACAACCCAGCCTTTAATGGGTCAATTCCTACTAGCACTCAGATATACCTCAAAGTAACCACTGAGGATGTAAGAATATGCCCAAGTGTTCCAGAACCAGGATCTAAACTTGGAAGAAAGCACTCATAGAATTGGCTCAATGTACGTATTTTCTCTTTTCTTAACTGCTCAATTTCTCCTAATAGGTACAGTATCTATCATGTATTTCATTATCATGGGGGAAAAGACTACCCCCGTGTTTGGCAGGTGCCTTATATCCCTTGAGCACTACAACTCGATTAATAGTTTACAAGTGTAACTGAAAAATCTTATAAATCCAACTAAGGAAGTAAGTATCAGAGAAAAGAGAAAAGCTTATCCTCAGATCAGAAACTTAACTTTCTTTAAATGAGGCTTACAGAGAGCTGAAGACTTAAATAAGCTCTTCCCCATCCTTGGAGAATAAGTTCTATTTTAGGAAAAAAAAAAAAATAAACACATCAACTCTGACAGATGCTACTTAAATTGTTTAATGCACAAGAACATACATCTGCTCAAACAAGAAAAGATTTAATTTTTTTACTCTGGTCTTTATAATATTCCTACAAGCTTCTCTACATTAAGAGACATTTTTATGCATTGTTGCATCTGGCTGTTGGAACTTTGCACTGATATTACTTTGTATCTTACACTAATTATGTGTGTCAGTTATTTTTTCTCAAATTTAACAGACTTAATAATAACTTAAGTTTTCCCACTGAATGATTCTACACATTTATATGATTTTTCCAGTCTTTACTAACTCCTGTCCATGTGCACTAAATATTAAATCCCTCTTTTTATTTTAAGATAAGCTAACTACCCAAGATCCTGCTCTATTACACTCAACAAATGCTTCAAATGGGGGAAGTGCAGGGGAAGAGCTAGTAAAAATGGAAGCAGGAAAGACATGCGCTAATCTTGGGCAAGCAAAGTGTAATAATAACACAAATCTCAGAAATTACATCTTTTTAAATAGTTTTTCAAGAAATCATTAAAAATATTTGGGTGTTATCACACTTAACTGTGTGGTAGAAAAAGCTTTTCTTTAGATCTCACATTTTAATAAAAAATGGCTTCTGGCAAAATTCTTGCGAGATCTTACTAAAAAGATATATTTAATTTTTCAGCACAACACTAAGCATGACTTCTTACCTCGCTCCTCATGAGTGTTTTAACACTACATTTATGAGGACATGAAACCATGACACACGGGCAGTCTGTATCTTCATGTTTCTACAGAGGGGAAAAAAAAAAAAAAAAAAGGCAAACAAACCACAAATCAACTCTCACTCTGAAATTAAACAGAGCACTTACCTGCAAAGAAAAGCATCCCACAGTAATTAAAAACACACACACAACCTTTTTCAGTGTTTACCCCAACTGTGCAGTTACAGAACTGTAATTGCTTAAACGTCAGTTTATGCTTTCAATAGATATGCTTGCATTCTGAAGCAAAAATTAAGGGGTGGTTGTATCTTCTCATGCAGGGTAGGAAGTTATTTGCTTCCCATTTTATTGTTTTCACTTAGAGCAATGAAACAACAAGAAGTCTAGTTTTCTTGCCAAAGGAACACTGACAAAAATGGGCATCCTTAAGAGTGAGCAGCACCACTGCAGATACCCTTTCTAGTAAGGGTATATCACGCAGCTTTAGGAGCCTACTGCCCTACAAACTTTAATGGTTTACCAACTACAACTAGAAAAATAGAAAAATAATACTCCCTTCTATCATCTATTCCTTAATTTTTATTTCCCTTCCTCTCTTCTCTAACCTACTCAAAGTATCTGGCAAAGGCTGGAACACTGACTCTCAGTTCATGATAAAAAGACAACATGCTACTTCTCAGCCCTCTCTCCAGTTCTCTTCACTCCACATTCCAGGGCCCATCCACTGAAACCATGGGGAGCCTTTCCAATGACTTCAAGATATACCAGAGTAATCCCATTCCAGTGGCAGAATCCTCTTCCTACTGACCACAATAATACTACCCAAGTACAAATTTTAAAGGAGAAGCACTTTTAAGTAGTTTTTTGAATTATCCAGAGAAAACCTGTCCAAGTCCATCTACCTGGACTCATGTGAAAGCATTTGATGCTGTCCTGAATGACATCCGTGTTTCTAAATTGAAGAGACATGGATTTGAGGGATGGACCACTTGGTGGATAAGGAATTGCCTAAATGGTTGCACTCAAATAGTTGCAGTCAATGCCTTAAGGTCCAGATGGACACCAAAGGTAATGCTCCTCAAGGGTCACTATTGGGACTGGAGCTGTTTAACAGCAGCCCAGAAAGCCAACTGTATCCTGGGCTGCAAAGGGAGCGTGACCAGCAGGTCAAAGGAGGTGATCCTGCCCCTCTACTCTGCTCTTGTGAGACCTCACCTGGAGTACTGCGTGCAGTTCTGGTGTCCTCAACATAAAAAGGACACGGAACTGTTGGAACAAGTCCAGAGGAGGGCCAAGAGGATGATCAGGGGACTGGAGCACCTCCCGTATGAAGACGGGCTGAGAAAGTTGGGGCTGTTCAGCCTGGAGAAGAGAAGGCTGTGTGGACACCTCATAGCAGCCTTCCAGTATCTGAAGGGGGCCTATAAAGATGCTGGGGATAGTCTATTCATTAGGAACTGCAGTGATAGGAGAAGGGGTAACAGGTTAAAACTTAAAGAGGGGAAGTTTAGATTAGATATAAGGAAGAAGTTCTTTACTTTGAGGGTGGTGAGGCTCTGGAATGGGTTGCCCAGGGAAGCTGTGAATGCTCCACCCCTGGTGGTGTTCAAGGCCAGACTGGACAGAGCCATGGGTGGCATGGTTTAGTGTGAGGTGTCCTGCCCATGGCAGGGGGGTTGGAACTAGATGATCTTGAGGTCCTTTCCAACCCTAACTATTCTATGAAAGCCAACCATGTCCTGGGCTGCAACAAAAGGAGCACGAGCAGCAGGTTGAGAGAGGTGATTCTCCCCCTCTACTTGCTCTCATTAGACCCCATCTGGAGTACTATATTCAGCTCTGGAGCCCCAGAAATAAGGACATGGACCTATTGCAGCAAGTCCAGACAAGGACCACCAGGATGATCAGAGGATCTTGGAGCACCCCTCCTGTGCAGAGAGGCTGAGAGAGTCGGGCTTGTTCAGTGTGGAGAAGAGAAGGCTCAGCGGAAAGCTTCTAGCAGCCTTTCAGTAACAGAGGAGGGATACAGTAAATCTGGACAGACACTTTTACAAGTGCATGTAGCAACAGGACAAGGAGGAATGGCTTTAATCTGTAAAAGGGTAGATTTAGATTAGTTATTAGAAAGAAATTCTAATTGAGACACTGGAACAGATTCCCGAGAAGTTATGACTGCCCTCTCCCTACAAGTGTTCAAGGCCAGGCTGGATGGGACTTTGAGCAACCTGGTCTAGTGGAAGGTGTCCCTGCCCATGGCAGAGAAGTTGGAACCTGATGATTTTAAAGGTCCCTTCCAACCCAAACCATGGTATGATTCTATGAAAAATAGAGTAATTCAGAAGCATTTCAGGCTGATTTCTGATTTAAAAACACACCATCTTTATCTGCCAGAAGTATAGGATGAAAAAAGAAAACCCAACTTTTGAGATGATGCAAACAAAAGAAAAGAAATTGAGAAGTTATCCCACGTTGTGGCAGTGCAGGCAAGACAAATGCAGTCTAAGAACCAGTGTACTAATTCTAACTAAAGAGTCTGCCTCCAATGATGGGGATTTCCTACCCCATGGGTCATGGGATTCTATGAAGATAGGAACCATACATACTCTGGTAAAATTATTTTTGTTTCCATTTGCATACCGTTTTCCTCAGTACGCTTCCTTTATCTCCATTTTCAGTTCAAGTCACTGAGACCTGATTTAGTCATTATTACATTAGAGAAAATTTTAGGCTAGAAATGAACTTAAGCTCTGCATGACAAAACTCAAATGAGAATTCAATAGGAGCCTTTCTTACAAATGTACAGTCTCACTCAGCTTTTCATTCTCATTACCAAAGTAGGAGGTAACATTTTATCAGGCCACAACAAGAAAAATCTGTATTTCTATGGTAACTGAAATTTTTAAAATCTAGGAAAAAAACTAAAAACAGCAGCCAATTGCTAATTTTCTAATTGCAGAGCTTTCTACACCCTTAAAGCAGCATGGAAGCAAAACTGTCCTTTTTCTTCGTACTGAAACATATTGATTGATTGATTGATTGATGGCCTGGCTTTGCGAACGAAGATTTGGGAAAGGCTTTACCCATGCTTACTACAAACACAATGAGGACTAAAAGGGCAATGTGGGATAGGCAAATCCGGTTGGAAAAAAGGCTGCTTGGTCATTCAGGATGTTTCTGAACATGACTGTCATCATAAGCCAATGATAACATGAAAACACATAATACTGCTTGGAAATGTTCTGATTTACAAATGTGGATTTGTTAAGAACTCTTAAGGGCAGGTGTACAGCGGTACCAACTTTAATACAATCAGTGACATCTCAACATAAAACTACATTTTAACCAACCTCTTTGGCTCTCTGGATAAGCCATTTCTATTACCTCTTAAAGCAACTCAAAATTCCATCACCTGGGATTTTGGAGAGCAGTTACTTTATTTACACACATTCTGTTCTCTACTTCAGAGTAATATGCCATTCTTGTTTCCAACGTGTATGACTAAATTAGGCTTTGCTGTGAACTAAAAATCTGATAGACTAAAGCTGTCTCAGCTTCTAAGTATCTTGAAAGGTACCACTAGTTCAAAGATTTCATAAATGTTAAACCCATCAACATCTTACAAAAGAGAAACCTCTTAAACTAAACCAGAATGCTATGTTCCTCACAACCTAAGAAGGATTTCAAGACTCTGACAAGTTTAACTACATTGCTCCTATAAAAAGAAATTGCCAAAGAACCTATGAGCATGTTGCTTAGATATGGAAATCCAGTTTGTGTAACAAGACATATTTAGTACTCAGTGATTTTGTCTGTTAAGATACTACACTTTCTTTAATGTCACTCTTTTGCCTCACATCGGTTCCCAGCCTAAAGAAAACCCTGGGAGAACAGCATTCACAACCTAACTAAACGCAGTTTCACCTCTGTATCAGAGTAAGAATAAACACAGTATAAGCTTGATTTTCACATCTCATACCTTATGCTAGGTAAATGCACAATAATTAAAGTACCAGCCCTTGCAAGTATACACTCAAATAACTGAAAGCCAGATCTAAATCAGAACTTGGTGTGATTCTACCTACACTTTTTTGTAACAACATCTCTGAGCAAAGAATGCTTTTTTATTGTTGTGAAACTTCACCTAACAAACAATACACAAGAACACAAATGAAAATTAAATTCTCATCACTCTTACTATACTGAAAATCCAAGACTGTCAAACTATGGAAACTATACAAACAGAATTTCTTTCAAAGTGTTAAAATTACAGCAGGAGAGGTTCAGCATAACTCGGTTCAATGTGAAATAACACAAACACAGTCAAGTTACAATTCTATATGTAAAGTAGGTATGACTTTCTCAACCTCTGCCTTATACTTCTAACTCACAATATGCTACTTGTCTGACAACCTACTTATATGCCAAGAACAGCAGTAACTCTGCCTAGGCCTGTCAGGTATCATTGCTGGTTATGCCACAACACAATTTGTTTTTACACTATTTCCTCCTTTCGTCTCATAACAGACCACCCAAAAAGGATTATACAGAAAGATACTATTTTTCCAGGCAATTGTTACACTTATGCTTGTCCTGCACAATATTTAATTGTCATCATGGTAGTTGCATTTATTATATCTATTTAAGCAAAATAAAAAAAACACAGCAAAAATTACTTTAATATCAATATAATGCAGTGGATCTGATTTATTTTTTTAAAATGCAATATCTGAACAGAAGAGAACAAAAAAAAGAAAGTGCTTCCCACTCAATACAGCAACTCTTTTCACAGAAAAATGCATGTTTTGAGTGTCAGCCTACTTTTTTGGCTTACTAACTGTGGCTGAGAGGCCAAGGCTCTATGGGCAGCTACACAGAAGCACAGGAAGAGTTACTATTCCACATTAATATACGGAATTTTGGTCTATATACACACGAAAATACCGCACCTGCAACATTATCATTGGGACTTGGCTTTTACAGTATTTACAAGTTGTCTCCCGGTATTTACAGGTCTTCTCTACATGGTCTGGCAAATCTTTTCTCAGTATTTTTTCTTTGCAATCAGCACGAGGACACAAGAGCTCTTCAAACTGACAATCAGTTTTCAAATGCATCTGAAAAAATTAAAATATTAGTCAAGCCAACTAAGTTTTGTGTATGTCTTCTATCCTGTGAAGACATCCCACATTAAATAACTTCAGAAACAATGAAAGCGAAGTTATTCTGTGCGCTATATTGTGCAAGAACAAATACTAACAAACCTACTCAGGAATGCATTTCTGGTTTTACACTCCCTTTGCTTAGACAGCAGATTTCACTGTATTACAGATGTACACAAACTACTCTTATACCAAAAGCATTTTAACACAGTCCAAAATTCCACACAAGATATTTGAACAAAAGGTAAACATTCTTCTTCAAGGTGTATTATTGCACATAAACATAGATGCTGTTTTCAGTTGTTTAAGTACCTGAGCTTGCTCATTTAATGCAAGTACCTACACATCTCATTGCAAACTGCTGTGGAATCATACCTTGCAACAGTTAAATTACTGGATTTCTGCTATAGTAAGCCTTCATGAAATAAAGCTACAGGTTATTTTGTGGAAGTCTGGAGAAGTCAAAGGTTTAACTCCACACATAAACTGCCACTTATGTGACAGGATTAAGACTAGTAAATAAAACCACATAAAAAAGGAATTAAAATTTCTCACATTTGTGAAGCACACATTTTTTCCCAATTTTAGTTCTCCCTCCAGTTCTGACTTGCTTCAGACATTTACACTGTCATGCTTTAACGCTGCACAAGCACATGATTTCTTTTTTTTACTACAACTCCTTACAGCTGATAAAAAGTTAAGTTTCAAAATAGTTTAACTATTCTGACATTTATAAATTCTGACACTTATAAACAACTAGTATGAGCAACTCATGAAAAGGACTGTGGTTTTAATTTGCAAGATTTCTTCTCATTCTTTAACTGACAACGCAGTTATGACTATGTTAGATTACTCACCAGTAACTGACCCAAAGATAGCTGTTCCTTACAGCCCTTGTTTTCATTTCTGCAATATATTTGAAGGGCAAGTAGTTCTCTCCTGCAACAATTATCTTTAAACACCTGAAAAATTAAAAATCACTTCATTTTAGACATTTAAAACCACTCAAGAATATGCAACTTGAAATAAAGTAGAAGCCATACGATTTGGCCTACAGCAGCATCATTTAATTCTAGCTTTATGTGCCAGAAATAAAATCCTACTTTCAATTTTTCTTGAACATGAACATCACAGATTCCTCCATCATGAAGCAGCCCAGTGAAAGAGAATATTTGGACAATTACTGTTTTACTACAAATACAATAAAGGGAAAGGTAGAAAAAAGGACTAATGTTTTTGCTATTTGCTTGCCAAGAAAAGGCCTGCATAAACTGGAACTCTACATTGTTTGGGAAGCTGGTGTATTAGGCACAATACTGTAAGACAAAGAAGAGCCAAAGCATAACGGTGCAGGGAGAAAAGACTTTATGGAAGGCAGTCCTACAGTGACTAGACTGGTTACTTGGAACTCAAACTTGCATTTCGGTGGTAATGTAGCTCAATTAGTTCACATAATGAAAAGCACTTTTCAAGGTCTTGAGCCTCCTCCAGTCTATTATGTCACATAGGCTTCACCTATTTCCCAATTTTACTGTCTATAAGGATTTTTTGGGTAGGGGTTTCTTTCGTTTGTTTGGTTTTTGTTTGTTTTAGGGTTGTTTTGTTGTTGTTTTGGTTTGGGTTGTTTTGGTTTTTTTTTACGTAATAGAACTGCAAGAAGTTGGAAATAACTTGGAGTTCCGATTTTTCACTTTTTACGGATAATAGCCCATAAAAGATAGAGACATCACAACTACACTCTCAAGTCCCGCTGCTAAGGGCAGGAATTAGCAGATAAAGACTGAAGAGCATTACTACTATTTTGAAGTCCAAAACAAAGGGATAGAAACTTCCAGTTATTTTGCAATCGCTTTCATGACCATTAAGAAACACCAAAGAACCAAGCCCAGCCTCTAACAAACGGAGTTACGTGATACTGCATACACTGCAGGGTTGCTGTAATTACAGAACAGTTCTGCAGGCTAACTTTCAACAGCAACAAAGAATTATGGTGACCAGATCTGTCTACAGTGACTATGAATCTATCCCCAGTATCAATGACAAAGGAAACTCTGCAACCATCTGCAAACATCTGACACAGGTCATTGATTTGTTTACTTTCCAGATGCACATGTGAAGTTTAATGAATCGACAAGTCCCATTTGAATAATCAGTTGCCAGTACTGTAGTATTTTTTGCAAATTCACAGGGTTACCAGGCACAGTTTTGCTGACTGAAGTTAAGGTAAGGGGACAATTTTAAACTTTTTTTCCAAGACCATCTGAAAGCTCTTCAGCATTCTCTGGGAAGAGAGGGGTTTCCAGTTTTCTGAAAATAACTTGCATAATTAGTTAACAGATTTTTAATGTTGGTTTAGAGAGATCTGAAGTTTCATAACAAATGTATGTATTTAGGTATACTAGGAGCCAGAAAGAGTTAAAAGGACAAAAATGTGGACATGATTAGTGGTCTGAGCTCCTGGAGACCTGTCCTGGTTTCACCTGTAACAGTTATTTTTAATCCTGGTGCAGTAGCTGGTAGCTGGTGCAGTGCTGTGTTTTTGCTTTAGGATGAGAACAATTCTGATAGCACACCAATGTTTCAGCTGTTGCTTACCCTGATAGAGGGCTTTTCAGTCTCTCATGCTCTGACAGTGAAGAGGGGCACAAGAAGCCAAGAAGGAGCCAAGACAGGACACCTGACCCAAACTAGCCAAAGGGGTATTACATACCACAGCACATCATGCCCAGTATATAAACTGAGGGTGAGTTACCTGGAAGGACAGATCACTGCTCAGGTCAGGCTGCGTATCTGTCAGTTGGTGGTGAGCAATTGTATTGTGCATGACTTGTGCGTACTGGTTTGGTTTGTTGGGTTTTGGTTTTTTTTTCCCCTTTTAGTTTTATATTCGCTCCCCTTGTTATTTTCCTTATCATCAGTATTAGTAGTAGTTTTATAGTATACTTTAGTTATTGGATTGTTCTTACCTCAACCCATAGGGTTTACATTCTTTTGATTCACCTCCTCATCCCACCCAGAAGGGCGGAGGGAAGAAAGAAGGGTGAGCGAGTGGCTGCGTGGTGCTGAGTTACCAGCTGATCTTAAACCATAACAAGACCCCATGCCAAAACTGAATTATGCTGAGTACTGTTCATAAAACTATTCTGAGTTAAAAAAAGCAGAGATTAATGTACCTACTAATCTTCTATCAAAAACTGTTACTATTACAAGTATTTACTTAGGCAGGAAAGACTACCAACACACAGAATTTACTACACATTTCAGAAAAATCTAATGTAAAAACTGCATAAACCATGTACTATGTCAAAAATAATTTTCTCAGCCCTTAACCTTTCAAAGGCTAAGGCTTTCAAAGGCAACACAAGTTTTGCTGTGAAAAACACTGAAGAGGGTATCAGCAAGGTAACTTATCCATATAAGCATCTGATTCTATTACAGCTACTGTAATTCTATACTGTTGTTCCAGTGTGGTTCACAAAACAACACACTGTAAAAACAAATAAGTTTAACAGTAGACAGTGGAGCCGAGGAGTAAGGTTTGCCTAGATCTGTCACATCTCTTCCTCTACAGGAGATGCAATATTTCTTACCATCCTCCCAGCTGATGGGGAAACAACTGCAATGTGTTCCTGCAACTCCCAGCTATGAAAACAAGTTGTGACACCTGGCTGGACCATTAGGATTGAAGCTGACATGTTTTCTACCATGTGATTAACAGTAAAAGTGAGCTGTCTTCCTACATAAAATACATGGTTTATGTTTTATAACATAATTGTCTTGTTCAGATAGCTTATCAGGCTTACAAAATAATTGCCACAAAGCAGTAGCACATCTTATGCATACCACACAATTCAGTACACTTGAATAAGAAACAATTTTAACAATACCTTATCTTTTACTATGCTTTCTTGACACGCTGTACATTTTGGACTAGAAGAACTAGAGAGAAAAGAAAACAGAAAAGCTATTGTCACTCATCTGAATTGCTGTAGTACAAAAATTTCTCTTTATGAGGCACTTACGATTATTAAATATATTTTATAACCATTAATAGTAGATATAGTTCAGTATAAGGAGATAATATGATGTTATTTAAAAAATTAAACACTGAGTTTTCAGTGGGCAGTATCTGACATTCTTCAGGAAATAAGACTACCACAATGTCTCCAGCCAACTGTGCAGCAGTTTTCTTCAAGGCTGCACAATTAATTCCCTATTTTACAGTCTGTGCCCCACCTGCAATTTTAAACACTTCTCAATCTATCTGTGCAAACAGGCAAAATATTGTCTTTTCAATTATCTAGTCCTTTTTCAAACAACATCTCATTAAACTTTACTCTCTCTGACAATCAATTATACATTTCTTTTCAGGGTAAAAAAGAAAAAAAAAAAGTATTTATATCCATATCCTTAGAGTCTGTTCTGGTTTTAGCAACTGTTACAGATCCTTGATCCCTCTTTTATCTGAACTATCGCACCACAGCTGTCTTGGTAATCTAATTACTAAACTTGTGATCTCTTAGAGAGCATGTAGGTTGAAAACAGAGCAGTCTATGAATAGAAAGTGGAGTATAGGAAACCTGGGCTCCTACAGCTGTTTCTGTCTCTGACCTGCTAGGTGTCATAGTGTAAAACTCTCAATTCCTTTTTAGCTGCTTTTCTCCACGTAAAATGGGAGCAGCCACACTGATCTCCCCTGTAAAGCACCAAGATGTATGGATGAAAAGCACTAGGTAAAAGCCAGGTAAGTTCTTTCAAAAGTGACTCACTGACAGGCTACACCAGTTGAGGCTGCTAGCAGCAGTGCAAATCAGTGTCAAAGGCTGAACAAGTTTGATTATGTTATATAATCTGTGCGGTTATTTCAAATCATCTCAGTGGTTTCTGCTCCTTGCACTGACCATTCCATGTCTTGTCAGATTTCTGAGCATATGAACTACCTTGCAGCATCCATATTTTGCAATATTTTTATTTTTAAAAAAAGGGGGGGAGGGGATAACTAATCTACTTGAGGGCATAGAGTGTTTAGTAGAATGTCACTCTTTCCTGCCTCTTACTGAATTTAGTCAAGCATACCTTTTGCTTTTTTAAACTACTGCTGCATACTGAGCAGACATCTTTACCGAGTTATCTACACTAACTCCCAATTCTTTATCCTCAAATAATCCTGTAACAGAAGCTGCTAGCATATAATCAGTGAGTATGTGTGCAGCAATGTATCAACACTGAATGAAAAATTTTGTGCCAAATACAGAAGCAACGTAAACTTACTTTGCTTCCACTTTTATGGCACACTTTTAATTTCTAAAAAAAAGGAGCTGCAAATTTTCATAAAGGATTTGTCTGCAACAAGCACTTAAATACCATGAAATAACTGGTCTCACCAATGCATTCTTTTCAATACCACACAGGTTGGAAAGTCAGGAAGGTAAAATTACACATACTTCAGCTGCACTATAATAAGCACATGCACACATCTCACAGCAAGGAAGAAAAATTGCCCAGATTGCAGCAATGCCAGAATTGTTACTGCTCAGATTGTTAAGGATCTGCTCTGTCCATCCACACATACCCGGGCATGGCAGGTGTTTGCTTTTCTGCAGTCACTGTTATTAACCACATAAGAGTCTTTCAAAAACATATATTCAGAAACAAATAACTGCATTTCTTAAATTTAAATTATACCTCACCTGAAAGGATGTATTGAAAGCAAACTTGGTAAGGTTTTTTTGTTGTTGTTTTGACATGCTGTAGCACAAAACCTACAGGAGTAGATTAGTGAGCTCTAGACCCTTGTAATTGCCCAGTATAGAGGTTACTCTTTATCATGAGACAGAGTAACATAATATCCTTCAATCTCTTTTGCCATGCTGCATGTAGTCTTGACTTACATCTACCTGAAAATACAGTATTCCTAAGTTAAATATAAACTAATACCTAGAGTCAGGATGGTTATGAAAAGTAAACAGGAGATCACCAAGACCTTCTGAAGTCAAATCCTCTCTGCTAGCAGTGCAGAGTGCAACGTCCAGTGAGCTCAATCTCTTCTATACCTCTGCTTTCCAAGTAGCAGATGGAAGTACTGTTTATTTACCCCAGCTTGCAGAATGGTCTTCAAACATTAGACCAAGTTTTGAAATCACACTGCCAAATGCTATCAGCAGCAATGCATCAAAGTTGAGATGCAAAGAAATACGCTTTAATTGATGCACAGATACTTCTTAAAAACTAGAAACTCCTTGAATGACTGCACTTTTTTTTCTTACCTAGACCAGGAAAGACTGCATCCCTCTGTGTTCACCATACATCTCTAACACCCAATCACCCACTTTACACTCTGGCCCAAACATTCCAGGAATAGAGAAGCAAGCCTTCCAGACCCCGCTGGACTCCACAAAATATACAAGCCCCAGCACACAGAACTAGAAGGGTTTTGGGGAAAGGAAGCTCAGTTACACTTATCCAAGGGTCCCACCACTCAACTGTAAGGCTGGGTCCACAGGTAGGTTATGCACTCCAAGGAGCCTCTGCAGGCTCACTTCCTCACACAGACACAATTTACTAAGTATATTCTACACCAAACAAGCCATGTCAGCAGTCAGGTGAAATTGCTACTCAGTCTAGGCTCCACAGGCAATGAAATTATTACACAATACATTACTACATGTTATTAATCCACTCTAACAACCATTGCAACAACACTGATGGAAGGCTTAGTTGTCTCATCCTGACCCAGAGCAGAACGGCAATGTTCACACCAGCATATGGATAACAAAAAAAATCAAGCAGAAAAAAAACAAGCAGAAGGCTGCTTCAAGCCAGGGCATTAGCTTAATGTATTCCTAAGACAATGCCGTTCACACTATTTTCAGCAGTTCACAAGATTTAAAGGTATCAACATGTTCGATCGCAACAAAAAACATACCTTAGCAAAGCATTCATGCAGGTCTCACAAAATCTGTGCCCACATTCAGTCTGCTTAGGATTGCATAAGATGAGGTGACATTTTTCACATTTATACTTATCTTCCACAGCATTTACAAATTTCTCTTTGTAGCCACCTTGCTCTGGAACATAAATCGATGCTGAAGGACTGCGGTCAGGATTGGCTCTTTGTTGTACCATTTCTACAGATAAAGGCGGTTCTGTCTTCTTACTGGTGTCCATGCTCTAAGGTAGTTGCTGCGAAGCAAAAATGAGAAAACTTCTGAGAAATTAAGAGTTCTTTTTCCATTCAAATAAACCAAATACAGCATCTCTGAGAGACTACATAAAAACAGAAAGCACCAAGAAAAGACATTATGTGAACATAATGCATTCATAACTGCCTAAGTATATTAAGTATAGCAAGTCTATAAAATATTCTACATTTTTCAAAGCCTCTACAAGGTCAAGGATTAAAACCCATTTCTGAAAGCAAAGTGTTAGTTAAGTATGGGCATCACTCAGAAAAAATAAGAATGCAGCTTGCATTCTTCCTTATCTTTCTCTCCAAAACATATCCTTAATATTGAAGTTGTATCATTAGAGGAAGCAGCAAGGAGTGTGGTGGAGAAGCTGCACTGGTAAAGGACCACACATTACGAAATTTAGATGGTACTGTAAAAACAAACAAACAAACAACTAACAAACACAACCACCAGTGTCTTATATAGGGTATCTGGAGTCTACACAGCTCCACTGTTACCTTTTCCTGTCTATTCCACGCAACAGAAAAGGGTAAGACATGCTGCTTTAAGTCTACTTTAGAACAACACAACAGGTTTTTACCTATTAAACACTTTCCAACTTTCTCATTATACATCCCCACCTGAAGACAAGAGGTGATACAAGACTAGCTGGCAGAGCAGAAAAGCCTACATAACATGGCTACTTGACAAATTCACCAGGACTAAGAACAACTGACAGGCAGCTGAGAAAATAACGCAGTTGAAGACTGAATTACAGTACCTATTAACTTGGACTACAATTCTTCTAGGTCAGCATGCAAAGCATGAGCAGAGCAGCAGAGGACTAATACCTCAGGCTAAATTTTAAAACATGTTTTCAATAATTTCCTTGCTTATCTTGTATCCAAACAAGTGTAAATGGTAATAAAAAACCTCAGCACATGCAAGAGAAAGCACAGTTGGAGGATACAACACTTACTACTGGATATTTACAAGAGAAAGGCATACTTCAATTCTCCCTCCGTTAACTGACACTTGAAATATAAAGCTATTCCTACAGTTGCCTCAAGTGTTACTGTTAAAATTCAGTTTTAAGAAGATGAATGAAGAAACGAGGCCCAGTTCACTTATAAAAGTATGTCCACCAATGCCACAAGGGAAGTCAAATGCCTCACATACCAAATTCTCAAACCTTCTCGTACGCAGTTCCTGTGATCTCGTCTTCCCTTGCTAAGCCCAAAACAAGTACTTGTAATTAAAAGTATTTTCTTGTAGACCATTTTTGCATCTATACTTCTGGTATAGAGTTCTCCATGGAGACTAAACAGAGAAGGGAATTTTTTTCATTTCTGCTGCCAACTACTATTTCTAGAAACAAAAAGACAAAATCATTGAGACTTATCTCTGATTCCATTTTATGTCTTTATCAACACCAGCTGAGCAAGGGTAGAGGTGTTCAGCGAAGGATCCCCACTTCATTGCCCCCTTACCCCAGGGGAAAATGTCTATCACTGTCAATCACAAAGGCCACAGAAGCCATCCTCGTATCTTGCTACACAGATTTGATGACTTTTTTTAAAAAAAGAGGAAAAAAAAAGCCCCACAGAAAAGAAAACCAAGCATCCCAACCACTGCACCCCCCAAAATCCCAAAACAGTTTCTACAATAACTGAAAGGGAAATAAAAATTCTGGCCTATAATTTGAATTAATGTCTGCCTGTTCCTTGTCTACTCTTCAAACACTGCAGGGTCTAATGCCTTGGCTGGAGGGGAGGAGAGGGGAAATGGGGGAAGAAACAAAACAAGCCCAAAACAAACAAACAAACAAAAAAACACAAACAAAAAACCAAAACAAAAAAAAACAAGACAAAAACAACAAAAAAAGCCACACACACACACACACAAGAAAAAAAAAAGAAAATCTGCTGAACCAACCAAAAGCAACCAAAAGTCCAGGGAAGTAAGTAAAGCCTCAACTTAGAGCTTCAGCAGCAAGCATACAAAAACCCAAACCCAAACAAACCAACAAAAACCAGGTAATGATGACACTGAAGAGGCAATTCAAGAGAATGCAATCAGCACACAAGAAGTGAGATGTGATGCTGAGAATTAGAGTCTGAGAGACAGGAGGTTAAGAGAAGTGCCCTGGGTGAGAAAGGAAAGCAGCTGATGAAAGCAGACTAGCTTTAGAGACTACCTAAGGCATGACTGCCACTGCTGAACACCTGTGGCCAGATAAGGGGAAACCCAGTCAGGAGCTTAGGCACAACCACTGCAGTTGTAAGAGAAAAGGGTATTAGCAAGACAGGAAAAAAGTGCAACTCCATAAACATCCAGACTGGTGAAACTTATTTACCTATGGATCTGTTTCTTGTGGGTAACTATGGGAAAAGTTTCACTTACAGCTTGCTGTTTAGAAATCTGTTTTTTCAGTTCTCCAATTTATAATTTGTATATAGATACTAATGGCTCTTTTCCCTCTTCAACTGTGATTTTGTTTCATATTCAATACCTCTACCATTCTGTCAACTCTTGAAGTCAAAAGCCAGCTTCACTCATGCTGACTAGTAAGAACAACACAGGGACATGATTTTCCTTACAGTGCCAGAATAAAACAAGGCATGGCCTGATTCTAACCCACAGAAGAAATTAAGAAAAAGAGACACTAAAAGAGATGCTGACAGAACTGGCAGGTCAACAGAGCACAAAGTTCCTCAACTTGGAAGCCAAAAGCACAATTTCTTTATGGAAACTGAGTAATTAGTCACAAGGAGGCAGGCAGTGCTGAGAAAGAATATCCAAGATTTAACTAAGGAAGAGTACCAAATGCCAAATGAGCAGCAGGTGAGAGTTTCAGAGAGATAGGAAACTGCTCAGGGACTGGACTGTCAGCTGTCAAGAGAGATTTCATAACAAAATAAAACACACAGGGCTCCATAGGACACCACTTTGGGAATTAATGTGTTGGATATCTTGTCACAGGAAACAACCAGAAAGCTATGATAAATGGTAAACAAACATTTCCACTGCCACCCATTTGCAAACAGCTTTCTATTATGGTTTTCATCCCACTGCAGGGTGTCATCTGCAATGTCTTCTTTTCCTTTTCAGGAACCTTTAACAGCAGGACTCAGATTATACTCCCACAACCATGTTTCAAACTGCCAACAAGAAGCAGTTCTGAAGTCACACCTCAGTAAGACGCTATGCACTTACTGCAGTGAAGATAACACACTTCCAGAAAGCAGGAAGAGGAGCCTGGCTAGAACATTCAAGATAGACTGGTTCTGGTGGGGCCCTCCAATTCCTAAAGGCACAGCAAGCTGCCATCAAGTCAAAGACTGATTCTTGTTCAGCAACCTAAATCTTTACTCCTAATTCACCACTCTCTGTTTCTTAAGCTCAAGTTTCTTATCCCTGAGGAAAATAATCACAATAAAATGACTTTTAGACGTTTTTTAAAACTGTTAAATCTTGGACAGTCACCTTTGAGGACATACAAGCACATAAAAAGCATCAGTCACCAATGTCAGTTCTGTCCACTGTTGATTACATTCTTTCAGGCACCTTTCCTGCAGCCAGCATATGCTGATATTCATGCTTCTGCAGAGTAAAAGATACTCTTCTGGTCATCAGACTGGTGACAATACCTTCCCCAGTCTGTCAAGTCTCATCAAGCTCCATTTTTATCAGTACTCTTTTCCAGCACCAGAGGAACTCATGTATCTGAGGCTAGACTTCATAATATTTCAACCTGTACATGTTGTAGTAATTTTTTGGTTACTTAACTCATACTAACATTAGTACAGAGGGTTAGAAACTGGAGGCAAAAGTGAATTTACTTAAACAGGTGTTCCAAGAATTAGAAAGCATGTGAGTTCCCAAACAAAAAAGCATCTTGCTCTGTCCTCATTTAAGCAAGGATGCTGTTCTCACCACAGGAGGCAAATATCACTTTCTTTTGTTATTATTTGCTCTTTGGGAATAAAACCAATTTGCAACATAGAAATACAATAAAGCTGCTATAAAAAACAAACAAACAAACAAACCCCCAAATAAATGTGCATCTTAAAAGGGAAAAAAAAAACAAAACAAACAAACAAAAAAATTAACTCTTACATAATCTAAAGCGCCCCCCAAAATTGGTAGAAATAAGGACCACAGGATTTGGAATGTAGTAAGCTCTGCATGAAGACAGTTTCAATATACTGACAATACAAAAAAAATAAGCTTCTGTCAAGCTTTAAAATTCAAAAAGATCAAGAAGTTATTTAAGTAAATGCTTTTGTAACATTACCAGAGGATAACAGAAGACTCAATTAATTTGGTTATTACTTAGAAAATCTTTATTGATCAAATTACAATTTGCACTAAGAGCAGAAGTTACTCAAACAGAACAGCACTGCATGCATAATATCTAAATTAAGCTCTCAATAAGAAACCTGAAGTTGGACAGGGACCTAAAGACTGCAGCAGCAAAGAGACCAACAACATTCAAAAAAGTTGGTATTTTTTTATCTTAAAAGCTTAAAACCAAACTTCAGCATCTTATCCTAATCAGATCATTTTGCTTATTGGTAGCAAGTAGTATGTTATATTAGTCTAGTTTTTAATGAGATACAGCTTGTGATTGTGCCATCTCTCCTCCCAGCCTCCCAAACACATATGGGAACCAACTAGACAGACAGGTTTCATGAAAACGAGCAGCTATGTGAGGAACAGAAACTTAGTGTAGCACTCCAGTGAGTAAAAGGCTGTTAAAGTGCAACCTCAATCATCACCACTCCTGCGTGGTCTATCAGTTGGCCAGTCAATACACAATTACATTTAAACCAGCCAAGACCACCTGATCCCTCTCACCCAGGCAAACTTCATGGTCTTAGTCTCCTCCAGTATTACAATGACAGAGAGTGGGCTGGAGGTATTTTTTCTTTCTTTTTTTTTATTAAGTACAGGGGAGTATGGGTACAAAAAGGAATGTAGAGCACAGATTAGTCTGAAAACAAACTTCATCAGTTTCACTCTTCACAGAATTCTCCTCTGTGTTTTACAGGATACCCTCAGAGAACCAGGTGACCAGGTACCTGGGCTGGCATTTCCAGCTTTTCAGTCTTCCCAGCCAACGTGCTTTCTATTGCCAAGAGTTACTGCTTCAGGTTATCACACTGAAATCTCTTATCTTAAAATTAAATTTTTATAACAATCTGAACTTTTCCTTTGTCTTATATTTCAGCAATTCACAGTGTCTAATAAACTCCTAGCACATACTTACATCTGTCTTTCACCATCTTTTAGACAAGTCTCCTGACTTGGTTCTGCTTCTACTTCTGAATGAAATTATAACACGCAACGTATACTGTCATACCTTGGTGCCTGGTTAAAACAGTAATGCAGGCTGAAAGCAGTATATTGGTGACAATGTATTATCAATTTACTCAGTGCACACATGTAAAAAAAAATTAAAACTGAGCAGGGAATCTTCACTCTGAAGCTCTTAAGCATGAAGGTGTCTACTACAAGGAGCCATTCTCTCAACATCCAGCTGTCCCTCAGCCTGGCATTCTGGTAAAAGCCGCAGTGTTGAGTCTGGACAGGGGCACCCAAGAACAACTGAGAAATAAAATGCAAATACTCCACAAAAATACCTAGGCAGTGAATGAGGCAATACTGGGTGGCAGGTCTGAAAGCAGAGCACTATCCATCCATTTTGCCGTGTGTGAGCTCAGAAGTCTTTGCACTTCCACCCTTCTTTTTTGCATATGGGAACTACTTTTATTCCTCCCCCCCCTCCCTGTCCCTCCATGCACTAGTCATGCTTGAAGCACAATTCACTGTTTCTGTACAGCATATACAGGACCAGCTAACCAGCGCTGAAGTATTTCCAGCTTTAAGATAAAATCCTGACAGAGGGCAGGGGAGGACAGGGAAGGGTTGCTGATCACTAACACTGGATATAACTTTACAAAGTGAAAGAAATGAAACCATTCCTTATCTTCTTTTATGAAAAACATTCAATTGCTAAGTCTAATTCCTGTTGGAAATAAAAGCAGCATTGATATTTAAAACTTATTTTTCCTTGTATTAAAATAAATTGGGTATTTTAGCTACTTTAAAGTTTGCCCTATACTTCCATAAGCATCCATCTTTCTTGCATAAACTAATGCAAGCCAATTGTGAAGAAGACCTTGAGATCATACACATAAAAACAGAAGATCAATAAGAAAAACTACTACTTGGATACAACCAAATAGGATGGAAGCATTTGAAAACACACAGATGACATGGAGCATTCTCCACAAAGAAGCTTCTGCCATTTGAAAGCTCTTCACAGCCACTTATAAGTGCAGTATCCTAAAGACACTGAGGTTGGAAGGCACCTCTGGAGGTCATCTAGCCCAACCTCCTCTTCAGAGCAAGGCCAACTTCAAAATTAGACCAGGTTATCCAAGGCTGAATTTTCAAAAACTCCAAGGATGAAGATACCACAACCTCTCCATGCAACCTGTTCCAGTGTTTAACACTCCTCTGTGGGGAGTTCTTACTATAGCAATTATGGCATGATACTGTTATGCAGAAAAAAAGCCTGTTCTGATACACAAACTGCTATGTTCTAAAGCAACTAAACCAGATTTCACCATCGTCTTCATGGCTGTATTCTGTAAAAGTTCTTGAACAAATAGCAAAACTATTTCTGCCTTGGATAGTACAGGCCATTTCTTCTTTTCCTATCTCAACTACAAAACCGGAAGTATAACCAAAAGCTGTATCTTGATATTCTGGCAAATGAACAACCATGCAAGTCACCTGAATCACAAACATTGTGTATTTCCCATGTTCTAGTTTACAAGATGACCAAATAGAAGAAAACGAATGGTAAGCTAAATCTTACATTGTTTTATGCTTTTAACCTTTTTATCACTTTTTCTCTATTTTCTCCAAAAATGAGTCTTCACATTAATGTGAAGTGTCTTACAGGATTAAATAAAACAGCATGTCAGTGCAGGGAACTCAATTTAGCAAGCCTGTTAAACCATGCTTTCATGACAACAGTTCTAATATATACTCTGCCCTGCTCAGTGTAACAAATTTCTAGATACTAAATAGAAATTAAAACATTGGATAGATGTGCAAAGCAATTATACCAGCTTTAAGAGATGAGAATAGGAATGTTTATAAATAATAATGTAGTATTAATATAGTCTGGAGTATCCAAGAGCCCAGGGACTGGCACTTTTAGTACCTACCCAATAGTATGTTGAATAGAATTAACATGCAGTCTAATACATACTGCACTGATGTGAGGAAAAAAAAACACCAACTTTAAAAGGGATTACATTTTAACTATCAAAAAGAGACAGGAGAAAACTAATTCAGTGCAATTTAGGAAAGCTGTTTTTTACTTGACACTGCGTTCAACCATCATTTTTTGAAGGTTAACAACATTCTTTTGAATCATGACGTAAGGGCTGGCAAAACAGCTTTAAGATTCAGCCTGAGGCTAGTAAAACCAAAGTGTTTGTATTTTGACTTACACTTACTGTCTACAGCTCTCAATAATTACTTTGTAACCTCAATGGGATATCAAAATACAGTATAAAGTCATTTGAAGTGCAAGAAATCAAAAGCCTCTTTTAGAAATCAAAAGACCTCTTAAGCTTTGAAAGCCTGGGTCACAAGACAACAGATAAGAGGCATGTTATCCAAGTGCACCATGAGCACTTTCTGATGCATTCTGAATTCCAATTTGGGTCCTTGCCTATGGGTACAGGAGAGAAAAGATAAAACACAAGGTTACTGCATTTCACCTATAAAGCTAATCCCCAGTTGGGATCCATATTTCTATATAAGGTTTTTAGTAGAAGCATTAAGTAATAGGAGAGAACAGAGGATGATCAGATGATGACAAGACAAAGTGTACTTTAATCTCTTCCTTTGCTGCTCAGAAGTCCACGATTGAGATATATACATGAGTCCCTTGTGGAAGAAGTGAATCAACACTCTATTTTTTTGTAACTTCTGTCTCTTTTTACAAACAAAAAGTTTTATCTACCATAGAAGAAAAATATTCAGATCAAATATTCTGGGAAATACCATGATAATCATAGTATTTCAAATTAAAAGGTAGTTTCCTTTTACAAAAATATTTTATATATACTTTGAAAAGACAACTAGCAAAACCAGTTTACATTTGCATTCTGAATACTCTGGTTTTATGGAAAGTTATTTCCATCAGTCCAGATTTCCTCTACTTCTCACTTTACAGCAAACCTAGTATTTCCTTTACTTTTGTTGCACAGCATAGAAGTCATCGGTTCACATGTTACAAGTGGTAATTTCAATCATACACAGCTCAAAAGAGAAGTCGCTCACTCTGTTTCCCACTTATACCTGCTATGACTGAGAAATATTAAATTTGAACTACCGTAACAAGGATCAACAAGGGTTCACGCAGATGGCATGTCCAAATCATTTTGGACAATGCATATACTGCTAGAAAAAATGTCTCATCCTCTAGAGACCCAAAAAAGTCCCCTTTTCCTGCCTTCAAGAAAAATCTGTCACATAATTTACCAGAAACAACTTGCTTTTAAATTGTAAGACACCAACGTCTCTCCATTTCTGAAATCACCAAGCAGGAATCAAACAATCTTGCTGCCTTTTAAAATTATTGTCAGTCTTTCTGTCTTTTTTTTTTTTTAATTATTTTCTTATTTTTTTAACAAGACCCATTGATGGCTGCTGGTCTTTTCCATTCTGTTAATCAAACAGATCCTCCGCTTCAAAACTAATGACATTTCAAACGTCTAGCAGAATAGCAACAGATATTCTTCAAATTACAGTCTACCTATCTACTCTGGTATCTGGCAAGTGCACAAAGAATACTATCTGCATTGCCAATTTCTGGCTGAGTGCATCTGTGCTGTCTCTTAATGAATCCAGCCTTGAACTCTAAGCAAAGCAGAGGTACTACCTCTCCCAAAATTCTTTACCTTAGCTTCTACAATTTTTAGAAGGTATTTGAAAGTGTCAGAGACCAACAAAATAAAAATAAAATAAAGGCACTTCAAGAGGTTTACTATAAATAATTACAGGAAAACTGCCTTCTCAAGAACCCCCGAAATATGAGTTAATCTAATTGTAAAATGCAGCTCATCTTTAATAAAATAATTCTCCCAGGAAATTTCGAATACAGCAGAGTATAGGGGAAGCTGTAAATGAACAGAATGCAACTTCAATATGGCTCTGCACTTCACGTGTCCAACGATGAAATAAAACACTGTGGAACTAGAAATAGCCATCCCAGGAAACTGAGATCATAGTATCTATCTCACTTCCACAAGAAGGGCTTTCCACTCTAAGTACGTTTTCTAAGCCTACATCCAAAGCTAAATCAATCAGTCAATCTCTCTACCCTGTCTCCTATGGAAACTAACCCTCATCAAGCACATCCTGCTCAGCCATTTTATCCAGTTGAACACTGCATACTATAAACACAGATGAGAAAGAACTACTTTTTCACACTGCCCTAAATACTAATCAAATTCTAGAAACTAACACCAGCAAGTGACATCATAAAAAAATTTTATTCAACACTGAAGTGCCTGGAAGACATTCATTCACACACAGATCTCAATTCTCAATAATCTTAAAAGGATTTTTCCACCATTCTAGAGGATGTCTTCAGCTTTGTCTAAAATCTTCACGAAAAAAGGACCTACAGGCAACTCTCTTGTCATTTGCCTGTATTTTATTATTTATCAAAATGTGAAAGAAGACAAAAACATTATCCATTTATTTAACCAAGTGATAGCAGGTTTAACTTCAGCAGGTTCAGTGTTTATACTGTATGCTTCACTGTTTTATGTGCATTTTCTATGACCAACATCTTGAATTTTAGGAAAAGTGAGGGAGGGTATTTTGTTGTTAAGGTTTTTCTATTAGAGAGGGGGAAAAAAACCCTCCACACAAAACCAAACTAGAACAATGAAACACATTTGTAAATGAAATCTGGAAGAGAAAATAAACACGGGAAGCAGGGGGAATTAAAAAAGAACAACCCACCAAAATATTTCTCCTGATATTTCTAGTTATATTAGGGTGCTTTCCAGTTTCTTATAGCAGCCTTCCAATAGCTTAAAGGGGCCTAGAAGAAATCTGGAGAGTTACTTTTTACAAGGGCATATAGTGATAGGACAAAGGGGAATGGCTTTACACTGGATGAGTACATTTAGATTAGTTGTTAGAAAGAAATTCTTTACTGTGAGGGTGGTGAGACACTGAAGAGATTGCCCAGAGAAGTTTTGGCTGCTCTGTCTCTAGAAGTGTTCAAGGCCAGGCTGGATGGGGCTTTGAGCAACCTGGTCTACTGGAAGGTGTCCCTGCCCATGGCAGGCAGTTTGGAACTAGATGATCTTTAAGGTCCCTTCCAACCCAAACCATTCTATGATACTATGATTCTACTTCTCTAGTAAATATATGTATGTTGAGAAGGAAAAAAACAAGGTTTGGAAGAAGTCACAGACCCTGACTTGTCAGAATATTCAGAACAAGAACTTCACATTCACTGCTATCTAAAGCATTTTTTACCTTTATAAAGATGTTCACAGGTGAAGCTGGGGTTTTTGTAACTGAAGATTCAGATTCACAAAACGTGTTTCCCAGGAATGCAAGAAAGAAAAGAACTTGTTGCTTCCTCTTGCAGTAAACATAGGCTTTGTGAATATGCTATTGAAGGCCAAATCTATATAAAACACAAATTCCTTCTGATATATGATGCTATTTGTTCTTCCAGCTAAGTCTCATTAAAAGAGTCTTTTACCTGGAACCTGCATTCAGTTTCCTAGTTTCTCTCTCAGAGTGTGATTACTTCTCCATGTATCAAGCAATTTTATTATTTTGCCTTGGGAACCATAAGTCTTGTGTTTGCTGCTGCCTACAGGTTTAGATCAACTGTTATTCTGGAGGTTTCAGATCAAAAGATACCGCTGACATCTTGAGAACAAGCCATCTCTACAGCACCAATTCAGACAGGATACTTATAAGGAATATAAAGTTGGCAGTTTAACCTGGAAGTTCTTTTTGCATGCTTAAAGCCAGAGGGCTCCTCTAGTTAATATTAATGAAATCGTGTTAACCTCTACCAAATAAATACTGAATAATTTTGTTTCATGCATTAATGGCAATCTAACATTTAAATATGCATTTTTGCTTTTGAAAATTCAAACCTGAAAACCTCCAGGTGCTGCACTAGAAACTAAATGAGAATACTCAGAGATTCCTTGGAGAATTTATGCTGATAAAGACTATATGCTTGCATCATAAAGATCCATGTAGGCAGAGCCTACGTATGCAGAATTCAAAGGACAACTTCCAACTGGAAAAAATGACAGATTTAAAAGTATGCAGAGGGCGTTCACTGTTAGATCAAGGGGATTATGTGCCAAGATTAAAGTTTCTTGCTCCACTGACTATTCAGAGGACAAGACAGTGCAGATTCCTCACTTTTTGCAAATAACTTGTACATAGGCAATGAAGCCTACAATATTACAGCTGTGGTTTGGAATTTTTTCCCCACCAATTCTATTGAATGGCTACAAGATTTTAAGACTTCATATTTGCCCTCCCCTCCCCCACCAACTGTATATTAAGCACAATACTGCTTACATTTTATAACATTCCTGGACTCAAGTGATCTGTATCAGTACGAAGTAGTATTTTTAGGCTTCTCTTCTAGTAAGATTTGTCCCCAGTCTAAATCCTTCTAGAAGTATTGGTAAGAAATCACCTGCCTGCCCTTCTCAGTCTTGTAAGAGATTTCTTACTGCACAATGCAGCCCAATGCTTTATGATCTATATGAAGCAATTTCAGGATCTGAAAACACTAGGTATAATATTACACACAAACAACCAGAGAGATCAGGGTACCCTCACCTTTATACATAAGGAGAACTACCACCTTAACATTATAGATGCTTCTATGAGGAGGCCTTCCTTCTGCTTCACATTGTTCTGGGGGGTTGGAACTAGATGATCTTTAAGGTCTCTTCCAACCCAAACCACTCTATGATTCTATGATCTTATACTACTGCCTTCAAAATATCACAAGAAAGTGTCAAACTGAATCCAATTAAGATATATAAATGTACTTCATTCAGTATAGCATAAAGTTCCAAAATACATCAAAAATGCTGTAATATACATCCATGAAGGCAAGCACAATCTAGTTCCTGGGATTCTTTTTCCACCATTAAACAGCCTCTAAAACACACTTGTGGATAAGCTCATTGGCTACAGCACAGACATCATGTTGTCATTTAATTCAAGCCTGAGTACATGCTTTCAGTAGACATAGTTAAAAGTTTTCTAGCAACATACAACAGTTGGAGGAAAAAGAAAAAAGAAAAAAAATAAGGAAAAAGGTAATTCCAAAGTATCTGTTAAGCATGATTCCTATTTCCTCTATACCTCTGCTAACCATAGAAGTAGTTATTTTGAGGCCAAAAGCAGAAAATTCTTAGTGTTATCTCAGATCGGTGAGTTCTGTAGGTTAATCATATACTGTCAAAAATTGTTTTTAATTTTTTTTTGTAATCTCCCACTTTTCAAGAGAGGTATTCAAGAAAAAAAATTAAATTAGGTATATGTAAACTCACACTATTTATTTTTCTTTATATAGTTCTAGTAATTTATTCTCCTGGGAACTGACAGCACCAGAGTTTTGCTAATCAAAGCTATCACCAGCATAGCTATCAGCATATAAGGGAAGGCTATTCCATTTTGGAACAAGGATACATTTTTGTTATCAGTCCAAACAGCTTCTGTTTTTCATTGAAATAAGGGATTTCATTAGTGCACTTCAGAGGACAGAGACAGCTGTAATTATGGAAAATCCACAGTATCTTAAATTCAGCTGAATGAGGACAACCCCCAATTTTCTCTCTCTTCCCACATGAAAATCTGAAATCTCTAATGACACGACATCACAGAATTTCTTCCAAATCCCCTCCAGAAACATTTTTTTTAAGTGGGCTGAATCTAATAGGCAACTAACAGCTCATCTCTACTAATCCAGACTTTCTGTACTCATATACTACCTTTTATAGCCCCCTTTTTTCTCTCTCATCTGCTGAGTTTTGACTAGTAATTTCAGTTGATGCCTCCACTACCACATTCAAGTTTTACATTGAAGCACAACATAAAAATCAACAACACAGGTTTTTGCAATATATATTCCTGGTGTCTCCCTCTCTCAGCAGCACTGCAAAGGAAACAAAGCATTGCACATGGAAATTCAGACCAAAGTCACCAAAGTAAATGCTCATCCTCACAAAAAGTTGCAATACATTTTCATTGCGAGGAGGAAATATTACATATATGATTAGATGCTGGATTAAAAACAAAGCAAAAAGGAGTTTTCCAGTAAAGTTCGAGATGGCAGGTAAGTAGAAAAATATTCCATACGAGTCCTAACCACCCACTTCAATGCAGTAAGAAGACTGCTCAGGTAAAACATTCTCCTCTATACAAATACTCATGTTTTGGTAGGGGGAAAGAAACAAAAATTTGGAAAAAAATAGAAAAAAAATAATCACAAACTCCTTAATTAATGTAGTAACAATTTGTCTCCTAGCCATTAACTAGCAAGCTCATAAAGGTTGGATTGAGTACAGCCCAGTTCAAACTCAAACAGGCAAAAGAAACCTATGAGAAAAAGTACATCTATCTGTAATTCCAAATAATTTTTTCTTCCCCAAAGTTTACCCAATGGTACAAGAACTTTTCCCTTTAGAACAGGTTCACCTTAAGAACAGGTTACAAGACCCTTGTCTATTTAAATACCTCACCAGTATCACAGCTGCTGCCAGAATGGCATACAGGTTGAAATCCTCCACAGTTTCCATCTTCTTCCCAGCCCAACCTTTGTTCTTCTTCACTGCCTCTTCTAACCTCTTCCCTAGCTATCTGCTACCAGGTAAACTACATCAGTCTGGAAATTATATACTCCTCCTCACATAACTGCTCTTCTTGACAAAAAACAGAAGAGGCTACAACATTAAAAGGGGAACTCTTAGTTTAAAAAAGCTCTTGATTTCCAAAGCTTGTGCAACAGTTTTCTTGATCAAATCTGTATACTATTTTTCCTCACACACTAACACCTCTCCCTGCAACCAGATTTGGAAGACACTTTCATTGTTTACATCTCCTTTGTTTTATGTGAACCTCATTTGATCTGCAGTTTGAGGAAAAAGGAGAACAGACTTTCTCAATGCTCTGTTAGGGTTCTCTTGACTTGCCAATAAGGGGAGCTTTGCTATAGTCTGTCTGGTTTCTCTTTTCGCCCTAAAAAAGAAAAAATTAAGTTACACTACTTTCATTCAAAAAACTCTGTAACGTGCTTCTCAGCATCTCTGAAGTTAGTCTAATGCAATCGAGGAAGCATCAAACTATTTTTAATTATCAACTTTTAAAATAACATAAACAACATTACAGGTAACGTAACAATACATGATTTTTAAACCACTGTTTTCCTATCCTCCACTACGGTTCACAACTCTCAACAAAACAAATTATAGAAAGACATGCACAAAGTAAAAGTAACAGCTAGTTTTTCCTGCCCTTACACACACACACACACACACATGAACTTCTCCACCCGGATACATTACATGCCATTACAGACTGCCCAAAATCTTCACAGTAGTGCCGTTTTCTTGGTAAAAGTCTGTTAGAATCCACTTGGAAACATCAGCCCAATTCTGAAAAGTAATTAATAGTTCTGCAGAGCATTTCTTACAAAAAGCCAAACACCTTATGAAAATACTAAAACAGATCATTAGAAGAAAGCCACCTGGTTTGGGGAAGAAGAGTCTGAAAGCATAATTAATACTAATCTTAATCACTATCTACATGCATTCCTAAATGTGATACTAAAGTTTAGATGCAACAAATGCTACAACAATGACCAGGCCACCAGTGCGCTACATCTTAAATCCCCATGGTCTCTCTCATATTTACACTTCAAGGACAACATTTTGTGACCATGTTGCAGTAACCTCACCATATATACAGTCAGAAAGCATTTTTGCAAGAATTTTAGTTTTTCTACTCTTGCCAATGAAGTTTGCATCCACCTACCACAGAGTCCAACTGTGTCAGTGAACTCTGAGAAATCTGAGCAGCTATTCCATAGTGCCAGAGCAGCAATGCTCCAGATGACACTAAGCTATGCGGCAGCAAGCATAAGCCCAACTTATGAGCATGTTCCCAGCTATCATCCTGCACAGAATGCTGTGAAGATGGATCAGCTTCAGCAGTTGCACAGAGGTGGTTAATTAAGTTCAGCCACAGAACCCCATACCTGCCACTAAATGTGCTTGGCTCCCATTCCCATGTCTAAAAAAAGTGACTTTGTAACAAATGACCCAGATAACATTTATCTAGTCAGAAAAACTGCCACATACTTCCACAGCTATAGATGAGTCTCCTTTGTGGTGTTCTGTTTTTTTAATATTTGTCAGGTGCTACAATTCACCTTTGGTTCTCAGATAGTGAAAAGGCTACTGCTACTAACAAAGTAGCAGCCATGCTACTCTGCATCCTATTAATCAACAGGCTAACTGGTGATTACAGACTGTAGCAAAAGAAACACATTGGCCAAGGAAAAGTCCAATCTGGCTCATTCTAGAAACATGGCAAAAAATAGTGTGGAAAAATAGCTCAGCACTGAGATTTATAGAAAACTAGAGGAATAAACCCTTAGTCATATGAAAAGGGAATCCGCAAGCATACAACACTTTCCCTGCCAAAACAGCATATGAATTCTAAATCAGGCTGTAATTCTTACAGATGTCATGAATGAAGCATGAATTTCTGTGCTAAACATTCATATAGTAACTCAGCAAGAAACTTACATTCTAAAGCTCTTATAAGCTCCCATCCCAAGTTTAGGCACCAGTTACAATTGGTTACTGTCCATGCATATCCTTAACTGTAAAGCTGAATTTAGCATGGGGAGTATTGCACTTCCAGCCTCTCCTTTCTATCCCAACACCACGCCTTCCAATTTACAGAAAATTCAGGCACTTCCAAGGTTTCATTCTTACTAACAAGTGCACTCCACTGCTAAAGAGCAGCATTAGAACAGCGCTATACCCTTAATATTCTGCATGAAAAAAAACATCCAAAGACATGTATAAGAGGCAGAAAGGACTGGGTTATTAGCTCTTGAGATGAACATAAAAAGAGGAACATTTCCAGAACACTGTTCTTGAAAACAATTCCTTATTATATTAGATAACCAAAGTGAAAACTGACTCCAAAACCATATTTTAATACATACGAAGTACAACTTTAATATACTAGATTATTCAGGGAATGTATTACAATGAATTTCAATGAGTTACAAGCAATAAAAAAGGTAATCAAAACTTTTATTTGCCAACAGAACACAGTTGGCAAATTTCTGCTACAACATGCAGAAATTATTTCGATTATCCTTCGTGTTAGGCAACAAAAAGTACCTTACCTTATCCTCCACTCTGAGCACAGAGGATTAAAACCAAAGTATCAGAGAGAAACTGCAAGCATTTCCCATCAAGAAAAAAACCAAACCACTGCATCTATAAATTTCATGGCTGTCCACCATGCCATGCACACACTAAAAACACTTAATGAAAACTTATCCACATCTTTTTTTGAAAGCAGTCAGATCTCTGAATTGGAAACTGGAAAGCAGCCGTTCACTACCTCTTGCTTCAAAATGCAGATCTCAGCAACACAACCCTGCCAGAGGCTCCACTACAGCTTGATTTCCTCTCCTTTACAATTCCCTCCTTGCCAGTTACTGCACTGTTGGGGGGAGGGAGGATGGAACTATTTTCTTCCTTCTTTTTTTTTTTTTAAGTTGATTCTTATATTTAGTGACTTCACTGCTTGTAAGTTATATTAAAGCTACCTTTTATTCTCATAACCCCTAATATTTTAAGGGATTAAAGATAATAAAAATAAAAAAGTATTTTAAGGTTTGTGGGGTTTGGGGATTTCTGGATTTGGCAGAGGGAGATACAGTGCATTTTTTGGCTTTAATGCTTAAATTAGGGAGTTTAGTCAATTAACTGTTTTAACACTTGGATGCTTTCCCCATACAATTAAAACTGCCATGATTACACAGCAGCAGGATTTGCGAGACAAATGCCCCCAACAGGGCATTTGTAATTATTTCCCAAGTGTTCCACAGCAGCAGCTGAAGAATACATTCGAGTATTAAAGAAGCTTTCACAGGAGGGCTGAAGTTGGAAGGGACATCTGGATATCATCTAATCCACCCCCTTGCTCAAGCAGGGTCAGCTAGAGCCAGCTGCCCAGAATGGTGCCCCATCAGGCTTTGAATATTGGCAGCAAGTGACTCTGTTACCACTCCAGGCAGCCTGCTGCAGTGTCTGAGCACCCCAAAAGTTTTCCTTGTCTTCAAATGGAATTTTATGGGGTGTTTTTTGTTTATTGTTTGGATTTGGGTTGCATTTTTTTTGGTTGGTTGGGTTTTTTTTGTTATGCCCATTGCCTCTCTGGACACTTACATTCTAATTTATACTTGGTTAGTATAAATCTCCCCCTTGCTTTTTCATCCTCCACAGCTGCATTTAAGAGCAAAGAGAGCAACAATGAGCCTTCAGTGTCAATCAGCCAGTTGTTGGATTATTTGCAACAATGGGCTCATCACTTCTTTCTCCCCTCCTTCCCTCTGCATTCTGCAGAGCCAGGCTCAAGGCCAGGTCTCTAAGCCCATAGAAGCTCAGCTGCCTACCATCAGCAACCTATTATTCCTTGAAATCCATGTCCTTCATGGGGGAGGATCCTGTCTAGCATTTTCTGGTTTGGCCTCACTGGAACATTAAGCAGGTCTGAACACATGCTGACAATGGCATGGAAAGCTCAGAAGCCCCCAGCAGCTCTTCAGCACTTCCCTTCTGCTGCAGCCCCCTAGAAAAGGGGCAGTAGCCAGCATTCAGAGAAGGGATAAGCAGAAAGGGGGGAGAGTTTGGAGGCAGATGCATCCTTTTGGGGTTTGGCTCACAGCAGTGAAAAGACTGGTTGTTTCAACAAGGCTTACACTGGCCTTTTAAAGAAAAGGTAATGGGCAAAATAGGTACAGACTCACACGATAAACATACCTAATACCCACTCTCCCACCCATAAAAAGGAGAAAAATTAATTTCTCACAGCTGTGCACAAGTCCTTTGCTTACTCTTCACAGGGGCTCCTGAGCTTTAGCTGCACTGTAACAGGGTTTTCTTGCATCTGTTTTTTTATTTTTTTATTTTCTAGCATGGCTTAGTTAAAATTGAAATTCCTGTAATGGACAACATACAGTCAGTTCAGGCTCCCAAAGTTTAGTTCATTTTATTTTAAGCTTATCCCTACTAAAAATAATTTATTTAACACTAAAGGTCACCTTCAGTTTTAAATCTCTTCCCTCATTTGTAGACCAAACATCACCTACCACATTTAAAAACTATGATACGGAATTTGAGAAAGGGAAAGGCTGTGTGGGCTTTGAAACAGAAATAACCCCAAAGAAAAGAGCTATCAGAGGCTTTCAGCACAGCTTAGAGCACTTCTGTACATTATGTACATATTCTCCTTCGTTGAGGAACAAATATAATGCCTCCTTTCCCTGATCTTACCTGGACACCTATCAAGTTCCCATTCTCTTCACATACTCGTACATGTATTACCTTGTATAACATGATTTCAGTCTTAAGCTGGGAATTGCCAAAAGTGAAAAAATAACTAGATATAAGGAACACAAAACCATATCTTAATAAAGCTGGGGGAAACAGGATTAAAAATATTAATTTCCCCTAAAACCATAATGTAAATGGCAAAATACATTTTCAAATATTTTTTAGTTTCACAGTTAGTCTAAAGCTAGCACCTTAACAACATTTTAAGCTGTTTTGCTTTAGGACACAGAGAATGACTTGAAGACATCTGTGTTCAGCCTACTTGCTGCTTTCTGGCTGGGATTTTTCAAGAATGCACACAGCATTTCCAGGGAAAAATCCACCTAGCACTAAGTTAAAAGGTGGCTCCAAGGAAGAAAATATTACAAAAAGACAGCAACTCTGCTTCATAAATTGTCTGAGGTCCTGTGTATTCTTAGTGGGAGGGCAAGACAGAGAAAAGGCCAAAATAGTATGTAGTCATTCCAGCAGAGTATTTCCTCCTCCTGCACTCTTCAGGTGCTACATCCAAATCACAACCTAGAAAGGATTTGTTAAACTGTTACATGAACCTACAAAAAGAACTTACTGTGACAAGAACATGAACTTGTGTATAAACAGCATCATTAATTCACATAATTACTTGCAACAACTTCTTCAGTGTTTAACATATTGTCTAGCATTACTGTAGCTAAAAGCTTATGTTTACCCCTTCTCCACAAAAAATTTTGAAAGAGCCTCTTTACCTCTCAGCTTTATAAAGGTGCACTTGCTCTGAGTAACAGGCCACAGAGTAGTCCCAGAGCATCACCTGCCACTACTCTCCAAAGATACAAACAACCCCTATCACTCTCCTGAAGGACTGAAGAATTTACTACGCTCATGTCAAGAAGTTCAAAGGAGCATGTTTCACCTTTTTTATCTGTTCCTAATTTACAGCTTATTAACCGAAGGCAAACAGGACTACCATCTTTATTGCAGAAGCATCCTTTCTTTTCAAACTTCAGTAAGAGTGGAAGGAGGAAGGAAAGTACAACCTCAAACCCATTTAATGTACTGTTCTGACGATTCAAAATAGTTTCTACCCTTACAACTAAGGTAAAACAGTTTCCCAGATTAGGCTGTGGCTGACTGAGGAAGCTGACTATCAGCAATGAATTCTAATCACATTTTCAAGATACTTAAAATAAAAAATTTAAAATATTTTCCTCAGATGTGAAACAAAATGAGGACAATTTGCTTATCTTCTTTGCAAATACAATAGAACTGATAAAATGAACCAAAAATTTATGAACAAGCCTCCACCTACTATCAGACAACTTAACTGCATCAGGCAAACAGTGCAGAAGAACTTCTAAACAGTCCATGATGACTGTGTGGAAGACATGGTACAAAAAAAGAGTAAGGGTATAAGAGGGTTTACTTACAAAATTAAGAGTGAAACTTACTTGACTTTTTAGATACCATCCTCATTCATAACTAAAGGAAATCCAGGCACTGAATATGGTTTGTAAAATTGATACCATCAACTTAAAGATGTGAAAACACAAAGGAGAACAAGGTACTTCACAGTTTCATGCAATGATACAACTACTGCTAAAAAAAAAAAATAAAACCCCAAGAAAAAAACCCTACTCACACAACTGTCATGAGGTTTCTAAATGTGCACATCACAAAATTATACAGCAGAATTGTTGCTATCTACCTGCTTACAAGAAAATAATAATAATCACAACACAAACCACAGTGACACTGAAGAGTGCAGTCTGTGCTTCCAATGGATTAATACACTGTCTCTCACTGCTGACAGACAGTCTTGATTCAGTTAAAGCCTAAGCACTCAGGCTTTCCTGCTGGGAAACAAACAAGTAAATCAGTTTCAAGCATCTCCTATTAATATACAGAAACAATTCTCACAAGCCTGAAGGCAGGAGAGAGAAATAGCAGGTTAAGGTTGCATGAAACCGTAACAAATTATAGCAAATCAAAAAGCTGCACCGAGATTCATTAGTTTATTAGAAAATTCATTGCAAAAGTCTACTTCACAGAGGAAGTCACCACTGCCACCACGTAGTGAGTCAAGCTAATCTGCAAGAATGTTTCACATAATGGGAAAATTTTTATTGGCCGGAGGTTCACAGTGTTCTTAAATTTCCAGAAACTGCAGATGTAAAGATACTTCTGCTAACCTAAACCAAAATCAAGAAAAGAAACTATCTGAGATGCATGCTCCATTTCACAACACAGGTCTATTTCTACTAGCTACTGTACTTCAACCTATTCAGCATAGGACAGATTTACACTCTGATCAAAGGATGGAAATATGAACATTGAAAACAAAGGTAGTTTGAATACTACCACCAAACCATATTAGAAGATATTGGCTAGCACGTCATCCCCATTTCTGAACTGTGATACTGAGAACTGAAGTAGTCTTTTTAGCTACCAGTTTTATCCTTGTAGGAACTAAGTACTAGTGAAACAGATGGAATGGAGTTACAAGAAAGCACGACACCATCTTATTTCATCCATTTTCACTTTACCATGGGAGCCAAAAAAAAAAAAAACCCAACAAAAAAAAAAAGCAAACTAACAAGAGCCAACAGTCCCTACACAAAATCAGTAATAAAATGAAAGATGTTGTTCCCTTCCCTTGGCAATGAAAATATGCTGCAATACAACTGCAGCATAAAATCCAGTTCACTCAAACAAAGTCAAGTAGTTTGAATGAAGGAATCGTTCCTGTTTCAGAGGGTTGAAAAGAGTTTAAGGATTCCATTTAAAATCAAAGAGTAAATTCAAAACATTTCACAGCTCAAATATTATTCCCCTTTTCTCTGATAAAAATTATCAATTTAAAAGTACAGATTGTTCAGATTATATTTTAGTTGCTGCCTGTAAAATCTTTTTAATGACACTTAAGAGTAAGTCTAATTTTTTAATTATATAACTTTATGAAAGTTAAAAATTATGCTGTGGATCACAAATGCACAAGTATTGGGATTTGAGCTCTAAAACAGACTTTTAAATTACAAAACTGATCATAAACTAAACCCTACTACCTAAAGCCTCAAAAGCTCAAAGACCACATTTGTTTTAGTATTTAAGTACAAATCTGTTACCATGACAGTGTAGTACAACTTTCCTAATAGGCCACAAAGCATTTGGGGGAGGGGGAAGCAGAGAAGTTTAGAAGCCCAAATTCAGAGTTGAATTCATCTTTTGCCAAACACTGGTTTTAGGGCTCCATAATGCAATATATGAACAACTGTTTCTGTGGTCCTTATTTTTTATTTTACTTTGGTGATGCAGATTCTTTATAAAGCATTCTGCCCTATTGAAACATTCTTTCCACCCCACAATACGTTATGAAAAGTGAGATAGGATGTTTTAGACAATTTACCTATGTATTTCCCAGCAAAAGCCACATCTGTGATTATGCAAGTTTTATCTTAGTTGACAATAACAAAAGGACGAATGAAAAAGGCCTTCTGACTGCAGTAACTGCATGTTCCTTTTGAAACTAGAAACCTAGTTAAGGGGACTGTCTCCACAGCACAACAGAACCAACTTGTAATTATGGAGAAGGGTGGGGGTGGGAGAAAGAAAACAGCAATCAAAACAGAAACTAAAAAGCACATTTCCTTGTTACCTGGTGATGCACTCAATCATTTGAAGGCCTAAATTCTACCCCTGGAACATACCAGCCATACAGCTGCATTGTCCGAGTAAAAAGCAACATCTCAGTGTTGTAATGACCAAAGCGATCTCTGGGAACCATCCTGAGGACCCAAAGGTGTCCACAAGTTCACACAGAAAGCACAGCTTTTTATGTTTCCCAGGATAACTAAACAGTTCTCCTCACCTGCAGCTATACTTTTCAGTCTCTTTATCCACATACTGAACACCAGTCCTCACCCTCCAAGAACTGGCAGGCTGACCTCCCTGTACGCCTTATCAAAAAAACACAGTATCGGTTTTGTGGTCTGCCTTAGGTTTTCTACCTAAGGCAATGCTACACTTCAAATCACCAGAGAAAGCGTAGGTCTTCCTACAGCACTAGACATCTGGAAATCATACTGGAACAAGCTCAATCTGCTGTTTTACAAGATAGTCCTACAGAGATCAGAACCCTTGGAGCTACTGTCATATGCTAAGGTCACATCATGAAAGCAATTTCCCCAATTCAGATAGGAATATAATGCTATGGAAGGTTCAGTAGTTCTTGTCTAACACTGTATCTCCATGTGGTTCAGGGAAGGACCTCAGACCAAAACACAAAACATACAAAGCAAGTAATAAAAAAAAAACAAAAAAAAAACAAAACAAAACACCACCACCAAACAGCAACAAAAAAAAAACCAAACCCTAGACCAGAGGCAAAGGATGGACTGAAAAAGGAAATCCTTGTAGCAGCAGCAAACAGCTGTGTTCTGGCCTGTTGTCAAGCCCTGATCTAGTCCTGCAGTGAACAGAAAAAGGAGAGGATGAAGGCAGACAGAAAAACACTGTATACCTGAAAGACTCTTTTTTTCCTGTAATGGAGACTTCTGCCCTACTGTAACAGCCAAAGATCCATTTCCCCTAAACAGTTCTGCTTTATTCAGTATTGGTACTCGATCAGTTTTATCAGTTAACAAACCTGAAAAGTCATAAGCCTGATATCAATTCTCATTCTGCCTGCTTTCCCAAAGTTCGTTAATTTGGACTGTCTAAATAGTTCTGCCACAATCACAGCAAAACTGTGATACAGTCTCAACTGACCACTTTGAGTATCTGCTGAGAGAATGACCCAATCACCATCTCATCCTAGTTACTGAAAACAGATTAATAGCCCACATTAGCTTAAAACAATGGAAGATGAACTCCTCTGCACTAATTTACAGACATTATACGCTGGCCTCCTTATTCTTGCAGTGAATATCTGGATATGTGGTATAGTTTCATCAGAGGCCACATAAGGGAACAGCATCTTGGAAGTCACTTGTATGCAAACATTAAAGGTTTCTTAAAAAAATCAGAGATCAGAACAAAGAGACAACAACAATTTAAGGAAAGTATTACATGGGCTCAGGGAGCTCTAACACGGAATAAAGCCATATAGAAACATGTATATACAGAAACTCTCTGAACACTCTTGTTTCTACTTTATTGTATTAAATACCAGGCAATAAGCTCTCATGCTTAAGCCCTGGTGAGTAACTACAGCCATTAAGATATTGGTACATCTTCATCTGGTCTTCCCACCTCTTCTTTGGAATTTACCATGCTAGTAGTAGTACTTAAAAAAAAAAATCTTTTAAAAAGCCACCAACACACAATTGTGGTACCTTCATTTCTACAGTTCACTTCACTTGGGCAACAAACAGGCCAAGCTCGAAGGCGCTGCGCAGCAGGAAAACCATGACATAGTTGCCGTCACAGAAACATGGCGGGACAATTCACAAGACTGAAGTGCTGCAATGGATGGCTACAGGCTCTTCAGAATAGATGAGCAAGAAAAGAGAGGGGGTGGTGTTGCATTGCATGTTAGGGAGTGCATTGACTGCCGGGACCTTAATGTCATAAGTGAGAAGGCTGAATGTGTGTGAAGATCAGGGGGACAGCCAACCAAGTAGATACCCTGGTGAAGCATTCTTCAAGCAACTGGGAGAAATTTCACAATTACGCCCCAAAGAGTGCTGAAGGAGCTATCAGAGGGGCTTGCCAAGCCACTCTCCATCATTTGGTCTCCTTCTATGACAAGGTAACCCTCCTGGTTGATGAGGGGAAGGCTGTAGACATTGTCTACTTGGATTTTAGTAAAGCATTTGACACCGTCTCCCACAGCATTCCCCTGGAGAAACTGGCTCCTCTTGGCCTGTACAGGTATAGTCTTCACTGGCTTAAAAACTGGCTGGTGTCAGCATAGGCAGCATGTAGGCAATATTACCCAAGGTGATGACAGTTAACCTGCATCTTCCTACTCGCTTTTCCAATCTATTGCATGCTACCCTTGCAGCTACGTCCTTTAAACCAGGCTGTTTCTCTTCAGCCCCCCTATCAAGGGGGGGGTCCCTCAATCAAGGGTCTTGTGGTAAGAAGAATTGTGATAAAATATAACAGAAAAACTTCTAATTCTCTTACCATCATTCTTTTACTTTACAGATGTTTATAATCAAAACATTTACTCAGAATTTCCTGGAAAATAAATTTTACTGAGTTTCACATCACTCACCAAGAAAACAATCGCAAGATGAAATACAAAACTCTTTTGATTTGCATTTAACCTCAACCAAAAGAGTTAACAGCTAACTGGGTTATGCATTATATCGGCTCTTCTGAAGAAGATAGAAGAAAGAAGAATTAATTATTTCATTTCTCTTGGCATGAATTTCTGTTGCTTTTCCCTCCATACTGGCTTCTGGAAGAATATGCTCTTACTGCTCAGACGATATGAAAAACATTTCCTCATTATAAGTTTATTACCCATGTTAGTTTGCTACTGATTTGTGGCTTGAACACTCCAATCTTTTCCCTACACACTCATGTCATTCCTTCTTATTCATTTTTAACACCATCACCTAAATTTCTTATCAAATTTCAGATCATTAGCAATGTACTGATTCAGCCAAAGAAGGCTGTTGCTATGTGTCAGTGCAAAAGAAAGTAAAAATCGCCAATTCAAGCTTGTTTCCTAAAAAGAAAATAATTTTACTCAATTCCTCTTAGACTGTAACATGCTTCCTATGGCATCTTACCTACAAATTTTCTGAATTCTTCCTGTTGTCTTTATTTTGCCATTCTTCTCTATTTTTCCTTTAATTCCTAGGAATACTGAATTTTATCAATTCATCTTTCATAAGCTGCCTCCTTTTGTCTTTTTAACCAGATCTTAGTCAACATTAACTCAAGATGAGCATCTATATTTATTATCAAGAGCTTTCCCATACATCAATATAGAAGTGCACGTCCCACACGCCATTCTCAAAAGATACCTGTGCAGATAAACTCCTTCATTTACCCCAAATCTCTTGTTTGAACATTTGTTCATTTAGGTTTTTTTTGTTTGGTAGGTTGATTGATTTTTTTAACAGAAACAAGCTTCACCACTCCAAACATTTTTGGTGGGTCTATGACAATACTGCTCCCTCCCCTTCTTGCCTTCTTCACCTAAAAATAAACATACACATCCTTAATACATTACAATACATTATTAATTCTTCCCTGACTATCCCTACTATGCCCTCCCTGATCAACATTCCTGTGGGATATGCCGTTAATGTCATTTTGACCATAGAAACCACAGGTATTTCTTGATCTGGAGTCTAAGCACAGCAAAATAAAATAACAAACCCTGTTAATAGCCTGTAAACACAAAGGTAGTCTCCTAATCAGTTGAAAGTCAAGGTAGGAGAGAAGAAGAAAGGCTAGATGTTGCTGATATTTAAAAGTCTATTAACAGAGCTCAAAACACTATCACACTTCTGTCTATACACTATCCCGTGACAGCATTAAAATCAAGGCTTTCTATTCAAGGTGACCAAGCACAACTGACTTTCTGCCCAATTCATGCCCCTCTTCAGTTTTGGCCTCACTTAGCAAGCCAATCACGTAATTGAGGAATAGCAAGATCATATTTGATGTGAAGTCATATGGCTGGATGACATCACAACTGCTAACTTTTAATTGCCCCTTTAAGGTTTATTATTAGCAAGCTTTAAGTTATTATTAGCAAACTGATAAAACATTAATGGCCAAGTTCTCTCAACAGCTTGTCTATTTCTGCAGATTTCACACAACTGATAACTTTTCCTATTTGAGTTATTCCAAAATGGATGATTAAGACCAAGGAGAATCATTCCTCTGCCTATTACTTTATCCTGATAAACTCTGGGGAACTGATAGCACTTGCTAATCTTCCATTTTAACGCTGGCCAAGGTTAGAAAGCCAACAAAGATTTTTGCAAACTTTTCATTTTTTTTTTTTTTTTTTTCCTTAAAACAGAATATTACATGCGAAGTCCACTGGCTGCTGCACAGTATTAACAGCCATTAAATTCAGGCCAAGCCTCTTAAGGCAGGCTTCCCGCTGCTGGTTCTGAAATTATTTAAAAACTTTCCAATCCCAAGAAGTGGATTTTTGCTAATCTACTTCTTATTCAGAAGAAAAAAATAAAATCACAGTTTCTTAAGAAAGATTTTGTCTCTTACACTTTTTGCTCAGTGCTATTTATTGCTACTATTTTTTTTTATTTATATTTTTTTTTGCTAGCTGGTCACAATTATATTGATTCTTTATGTCACACTAAAAATACTTGCAATAAGAAGAGGACTGTGGCCCTCTAACCCCACTTAACTCTATTGCTCCTAAACAACATCATTTCTAGAAACAAGAGGGTTTTTTTCCTACTTACAGCCCTGGGATGCCAGAGAGTTCAAAGATCTTGGCAATGTTGTCTTGCCATCTTTGAAGAAATCCTAACAGCAAGGAGTACTCAAAGACAGATGCTAATGCACTATTTTTTTTTTATTTAATATGTATCTCAACTCTCACTATTGCAGAGCAAGTCAGGTGTCCAGTAGTGGGCATTTAGTACAATTTTACATGTCCGAAAATATCCAAGATGTGCAGGACTGACAGGTAAGACTTCGGCCATATGCAAGACTGCATACTTTTGGAACATCAACTTCTGACCACCTGGGATCAATTACATCATTTAAAATAGTACTCAGTGCCTCTGTGTGTAGGCACCATCTCTGTTCCCTTAATTTTTTACAAAATCACTAGTCAGTCAGGGCTCAGGCAAAGAAACACTATCATGTGTTTAAGTTGAAACAGTACTCTTTAAAAAGAAATTTGAATGGACAGGGGTCAACAAGAAGACAGGACCTTGAATACTAGATTCATGAGGGTATTATTGCTGTAATGGGCAGTCTAATCAACTTCTGCATTTTGAAATGAAGTATTTCTTGACACTGAATTTCTTTAATACTGCAGTATTCCCATCTACAGGATAGCAGATAGTGTTAACACAATGTCAACACCTAAAAGATGAGGGCTACCACAGAGGCTGCTAAAATCTACACCACCCATGCAAAAAGCATATGATTTATTTCTTCCATACTCCTTCCCATGCAAACAGCCTGTCATTTTAGTATCTTATATATCCCTGCCTTTGGAGAGTATTCTGATATGGAGTCCTTAAAAAACAAAACAAAACAGACATGAAAACAGTTCTATGCGGATGCCTGCTCCACTAGATATATAAATATTTCAATCCCAGCAGCACCATCTAATGGAGAGCTCACCAATTTTTCCCCTTTAGCATGACAAACATTTTATTTTGGAGGTGTTAACAACTGATACTTTTAACACATGGCCTATTTAATACTCTATAAAATCTGATCAGCTACAAGAGAAGCCAAATCATTTCCCCGTAGACAACAATCAGACAGATCTTTTTTTCCTACAGATACTACATACAAATTTATTAAGTACAACAGGACATTTGTTTAACCAGGAGATAATATTTTACTTAGAAGTACTTTTTTTTTTCCTTAATTTAAACAGTAACTGAGAAGCATCAATGAAAGCTTAAAAATACAGCTACCACAAGCATGTTTAAACTTTCCTTCTGAAAGCAGAACAGAAATGTCAGCACCTCTAACGTGTAAGGAATATTGGCAAACCTGGACCTTAAACACAGCAACAGAAGTTACAACTTATGCCTGCTTCAGATGAAGTATTTCCAGACATCTTCAGGTTGTGCTTCTGCTATAAAGCATGCTATAGGAGATGGGTAGCAAATCATCGTAAGAATCAATAACGCATATAGCATGATGACTGTTTTCAGCTTCCACTGTTTTTCTCATTAACATTTTCTCATGCAAACAAACATGACAGAACTTAGGTATGAAATGGGTCTATAAAAAGCAGTATTTTTTCCTCACTGCATTTTGTCCTCCTTGTTCTTTTTATAAATCACAACATTGCAAGTAAAGGTTCAACAACTTTTCCAATTAACTCAGCATATAGACACTCTTGATCTGGAATAACTGCCTTTTTATTTATAGCTCAGAGGACTTTCAAAGTCTGTCTGCCCTATCTCATCTCAGAACAGTCAATACATAAATACACCAAAAAGTCTTGGTAAATAATTCTGAAAAAACACAGCATTGTATTTTGGCTATATGTACTAACAGCTTTATTTACACTAACAAAAGTTACTGTAAATAAAGCTTCTTCCTCATTTATTTTGAGAGAATCTCCTCAGCAAAAATCTACAGAATATAGTGGGTAGATATTTATCTACTTGTCCTAAATCTTTATTTAAAAACCAAACACAACCAAACTAAAAACAAAAACACAAAAAAAAAAAACAAACAAAAAAACCCACAAAACTCTCTCAAAATCTCACTTGCCAAAAAACTGTAACCTGCATGTCTAAATAATCCTTTTCAAAATGAAAGTGACTTTTTCAGCCACTTGTAAAGAGAGAGAAGGGAAACTTACGGTCCCAGGTACTAAAAAGCAGCTGATGAAGTACAACACACTAACAATATCCCCCTAGGTTTATCTCCCTAGAAATTGCCAACAGCATTCTTCTGCACATGCTCCAAAAAAGTGTCAAAATACCTTGCTATAACACAGATACAAAAAACCCTGCCAAACAGTATGAGCAACACACCACCAATATCTACTAGCTGATCTACAGCGTAGCATCCATTGGTATTTCCACTATGTATTGACACCATGGGTGCATAGCGAGACATATTTGCTAATCTTAAATGCAGCATGCTCATGTTCTGTTGACAGAAACACAATTCAATTACTGCAGGAGAACAGAGCAGATACTGCTGACTTCAAGTGATACTACATATTATTAACTTCAGATAAAGTTAGCTCAAATACTTTCTTTTTTTCCCCAAGAAATGCTGAGTTTTAGAAGGCAATGAAAACACTACTGTATCAAAGGGTTCACATCAAAGAGATGCACATATGCAAATCAGCAACCTTCATTTATTTAGGTATACAAAACTTCCTTCTATTCAAACTGTCAGACAAATGGTAGCATTTTGAGAACATGTCATTTTACAGCCACAGGCACTTTACCTTTGGCACCTGTTGAATGTAGAACTGGTATCCTAATCAGGTTCAACCACTGCAGTCATAACAATAAAAACATTCCAGGGCAAAAGCACAATGCTTCTCTCTCAAGGCTGCTGTGCTGAACAGAAAAGAGGAAAGTAAAAAGGATGGAATAAGAGAGCAAGAGTAGATTTAAAGACGTGTAATTCAGACAATAGTAGGGTACATTGTAGACTATTGTTAGTGACCTAGAAGAGCTGCTTTCAACTGACCTGGAGTGGAAGGTGAGGTGGGGAGGGAATCAAAGAAGTAGGTAGCTATAGAGAGGTCAAAGTGGATTTGCAGATAAAAATTATTAGCCAGAACTGTGAAAGCAAGTACAAGACTGGAAACAATCATTTAAAGAGAAAAGTGATGTAAATGGAAGTAAAGGGCAAAACGCAGTCACTTTATCAAGTGCAATGATGAAACCACATGGGTATAAAAATAATCCCTTAAACAACTGTAAAATTACAAGAGATCTGACCGAAAGCAGTTCAAAATAAGCCACTTTAAGAATCAGAGGAACCAACTTGAGAAATTAAAGAGCATTTATACTGTTTGGCCAAACACTTAAGATGGAAGAGAAGCACAGCATGGACAAGAGCATTCCACTAGTAGCTGAAGAGCATAAAAATGCACAAAGGGGAATCATTTGGGATGGTTTAAAGGAAATTAAAACAAGTTGAATCAAAATTGTAAGGCTATAATGCCTATGCAAAAATCAAGACTCACATCTGCAAGTTATAAGATAGAAGCCACAAAACTCAAGGCAACCTACTCTCATTAGGTTCCTCCCTGTGCAAAGACAGAAAGAGGGCATAGTCAAACTAGTGCAGTATCCAAGATCTCCACTATAAAAACCTCTAATAATTCTTTTAATTATCTCCCTTCCTCAAGTACATGGATGAGCTTACAAAACAAAATCCATTCACACTGCCAAAATTTGGTTTATGAGTTGAGCTTTTCTGTTACATCCAAAGCAGAAAAGTTGGTAACAAGTACAAGCACCAGAACATCTACCACTGACAAATGCTGTCATGTACACTCAGCTTCATATAGCACTGCATGTTTGCTGTACACAACAATGGAAGAGAGTGAAGCAAATACTGTTTCCTGTGCCATGATGCTGATGGTGCAGAAGGTACAGCGCTGCAGAGGTGGCAATAAAAAATGCCTCTAACAAAACACTTGCAGTTTATTTCATTTATCAACAAATGACACTTGTACTGCCCTGCTGGGTCTCAGTACCTCATCATTTTTGTCCTCAGACTGTGGAAAAGCACCACTATTCCCATGTTATTACCAGGAAAATGGTCTGTAATCAAAGCTGCATCAAAGTCATTTTCAGAACTCCCACTCAGCTACCACCTAACCCAAGTGGCACCCAAGTATCAGTACTCTTTTTTTCCCCAGCACATTTTCTATGCTGAAGGAAATGTTTGTCTTGACAAGGCTGATCACCTCTGCAAGCATCTCAACATCAACTTCAAATGCATCAGAAAACAATAAAGAAAACAGCAGTGGAAGAAGCATCAGCAGATTCTGTGCCCTTCTTCATCCTGGTAATTGTCTTAACTACTTGACTGAAACATCATGCTTCCTCTTGCTATGTTTCTTAGGCACACTGAGTTTGGATTTTTCCTGGTATAGCAGAAGAGTTTCAAGAGAAGGAAGTGACATAACTCTCTACTGGCCTATGGCTTGATGAAGACAATACACCCCAGGGAAGCAGGAAACTTGGACTGGAATCCCCCTTCTGCCCCTGGGACTCAGGCATGATGTCAGATCACTCTGCACTGCAACATCAAAGCCCCTTGTTGGTTTGGCCCTAACTGAATGACTTGCAGTACACATATCTACAGGAACAAAGGAAAACCAGCTTCCAGGTCTCCTAGATTTTACACTGGTATCTTCAATGGACCATCTTCTCTTTCTTGATAGATGTCAAAGCTTGTGGGAATGAAGTGGCAGTAAGGAAGGCACGTATCTTACAGTAGCATCTACAACATGTTTTTCAAGACAGTCCAAATTCAAGTAGCTCTTTTTGCTCAATGCCCAGGAAAGCTGTAGAGACTCACAGCATTTTGAGCTTCTCTTGAGTGGCCATATCTTAATTTCTTTTCAAAAGGAAACCACTAAATCAAACAGAAACTCAGCATTACTCCAAATGTTAATTTTTTCTAATTCCAAGCTCACATACAGTCATCATTATAGCATGTAAAATAGAAGTTTTAGGACTTCTTTCACTACTGCTTTTGACTGAAGCATTTGCTATGTATGTGAAAGGATATATTCACTTCAGAACATTTAAATTAGACTACAGAATTATTTGAAATTTTTATCATTGTAAATAATCTACAGAATGTTTCTATACATCAAAGAAATCTATTTCATAAATAATCATTTTATGACACTATATAAAACAATACTGGAACTATGAAACATTCCAACTTTAAGCATTCCTGCTTATCCCCATTTCAGTTTCAATGCCTGCTATTTGCAAAAATCCAGTCTTAATGTCAAAGTACACAACACCTCAATTTTCAGTACAAGGAGGGAGCCAAGGATGGAAGCAGTCAACATGTCCAATACGGAACCTCTGTCTCCATGAACATGTTGAGACTTCACTTCCCATGCTGCCCTTGGACTAGATGAACTGCAGAACTTGGAATTCTACTGAAATCACACTTTACACATGGAGAGTAAAAAACAGAGAGCAACAGCATGGAAATCAAAGGCTTAACACTTTTTGGGGGTGAAGAGGATTAGTGAACTACAGTTGTTGTATATAATTTTAGAGACACTCACTCTGTTAACCTAGTTACAAAGCCAATGGTCAGTAGCAACTGAAGACACAGTGGCAATGATATTTTGATGTCAGTGCTCCAGTGGAAAAGATCTCCAGGAAGAAAACAAAAACACCATCAAAGACTATATAAATATGTATCCTCACAATTTCCAATACCAAATAATCTTTTGCCTTATTTTCTCCCTAAGCTCTTTCTGTTGTATGCTTTTCTCACTGATTTTCTAGGGGCAGTTTTGTTTTTATTTCCTTCTCTTCACTATTAGAAGAGAGCACCTCTTCCTACTTGGAAGACACATAATAATCTTTTATTGTCATTTACTCCCCCTTTCCTCCCAATTCTCTAGTCCTTTATCTTAAAAAAAACATAGAAAAAGAAAAAAGAAAAAAAAAAGGGAAATGTATTTGTGATTTGTCAAAACAAAATATACTGACTTCCCATTTATGACAGTGTGGGAATCTAGCAGGCAGAGCTAGGAGATCAGTTATATTCTTTTACCAGCCCTTCACTGCTGTAGTTTTTTTGCCACCACTTCATCACCACAGGTTAAGAAGAGAAAACCTAGTATGACTAGAGTGCTACCTCCTGTGCTACAATCACATCTTTATTCTGTCGCACAAACATACACAACTCTTTCTCCCTTGGTTTCTTTTCCCCATACCACATCTTGAAATCTCAGATCTCAGTCTCTCTCACCACTTTTGGTGTTCTTGAGCCATACACCAAAAATGCCAGGAGGTTTCAAACACAAGCATTGCATTCAGAAAGTATCCACCCACAAGCATAAAAAAATAAAAAAATACAAATTATGCCTTGGCAATTCTTTAAAGGAACTGTGCACAAGAGCACAGACATCTGAAACCAGTGTGTAACGAGCAGTCTTCAGACATCATAAGATTCGGCACCTTCAATTAAGAAACACTATTATAATAAAAAAAGTTAATGAAATCCAGTTATTGCATCATCTAACATATCAGAGATCAAAATGCGTTTTTCTTGCAATACCTTTATGCAAAGCCAGTTCAGGATATTGAAGCAGATTTAAGTAATTTCTGTTTTTAAACTGCCTTTTCATCCATAGAAGAAATATGGTACGGACTGTGACATAGACTGTAAGAATTATGGTTAGTCTACTTATCAACACATTTATGTTCCAGTGGTTTAACAACAAAAGTTAAAAATTAAGTTTTCTGGCTTTGTGAATTTTCAGCATTGCCATATCCACTAACAGAACAGCTAGACTTCAGGACTGATAAAACACATTGCTCTTCTCTCACTTAAACTTCTCATTATGGACAAGAACAATGCAAAGGTCTACAGTACAAGATCCTGAAAACATTTATAAGACAAACTGTACTAGCATGGACTGGTAAGACTTCATAAAGAATTTTTTGTCACTGGTGCTAACTAACTACTGCCACCTTACACAGTTTTCCAAGGCACCAACAGTAAATATGCTTACACAAATGATCTAATTCTCTGAAAGAGAAAGAACGGCTTCTCAAAATTGGTATCATCAAGCTTAACTGCAGAAGGACTTCAAGAAAGCCTGAAGAGCAAGTCATTTAGTACCCTCTTGTGATAAGAATTAATTTACATTGCTACTGACTGCATTTACCTTTCTGTACTCTAGGTCCAGCTATTATTGGGAGCTTTGCACCAAGTCGTACTTCAGTAAAACACCTACCATTTTCATTTCGGAACAAAGCAACTTTTATAACCTCATGGTACCGTCTGCTTGCAATGCCCAAACTCATGATGCATCAGCGTTTCCATTATCAAGCTTTATGAAAAGGGGTTTCCCCATTCAGCCATAAAAATCTCTGATTCGTCCAAATGTTCAAAATATTTTTTGTCTTAAAACAAAAGACTTCTCTCTGATCAAAAGAAATAACATTTCCATCTACATTAATCCATGCGCGGTGTGCATGGATTGCCATTTACAGACACTTTAAACCAAATGTCTCATTTTAAGGGACACCATATGGTGTGTGCTATGATCTCTTTAGTTCTAACTCTCACAGTCAGTGTAGCCTTTGAATCTAGGTCTATGCAAGTCAGTAGCCAATTTAAATATGGATTTTTACTAGCTATTTCAAATTATACTATTTCATTTGTCTAAGCAAAATACTGCTAGCACACGTTCACATCACACAGTAAACTCCTTTTCAGTCTATGAATGCAAGTTCAGATCAGTGCACAATAATGCTACGTGTGTTCTACGGTACAAACCTGAAAGGAAAAATACACAGCTCTACTGAAGAAGTAAGAGATGCACGAATTACAATATACAAGGCTTGGTTAGATCTCAACAAGCTAGATAAGTCACTGGCCCAAGGAGACTGACTGCAAATTTCAAATTGTATCATTGGAACTTCCCACATATTACTACTACAGAAAGAGAAAAACACGAAAAATGTCCTAATGCATGGTAGAGAGCCACACACAGGTGCACATACAGCCTTTCACGTCAAACACAAGCTCAGGTCAGCAGAACGTGAGATTATGCCTCTTAGCATTAATGCCATTTCTCTTGGTTTTCTGCAGATAATTCAGATCATAAACACATGAAGATACAAATAAATCAAGATGTAAATGCCTTACCTTCCTATTTTACAAGCCACTGCAGTTCTCAGATTATGAGTCAGTCATATGTTCATCTGCAGAGGAATGACTCAGTATAAACTTTCAAACACTCGTTATTTTTTCTAACATATAACACGGTAATTAATGAAACGTATTAAAACGCAGTACTGAGAATCAGCGCACAAAACGAATGGCGTGAAAACAAAACACTTTTCTTTCTGCGCACGCCAAGCAGATGGTCTTATACCGCAGGACCGTTGGAGGCAAACAGACTTTATAAAAATATAACTCCTTCCACACCAGTCAGAGACAGCTCCGTAACAACGGCAAAGGATTTTCCCCGGAGGAGACAGCCTTAGTGCCTATCGCCCGGGCGCCGAGCGGCGCCGAGCAGAGCAGGAGCTGAGCCGCCGCAGAGGGCAGCCGCGGGAGGTATGAAGTTGCGCGGACCCCGCGCTCGGCTCCCAGGCGCGGCGGCTGCCGGCAGTGCCCCTTTAAAGGCCGTCGGCCCGCCCCCAGGACTGCATATGGAGGGAGCCAGGAGCTGAGAGAGGCTTCTGCATTCAAACGACACATCAAACGCCGCAAGCGTCGCCTGCCGCCGCACAGCTCCGCTCCGGCCTGTGGCCGGGCTCCCCTCTCCTCCCCTTCTCTCCCCGGCACGCACGCACACACACATCGGGGGGCGGAGGGGGAAACAAGAGGAGAAGGACTAGAGGGGAGGCAGAAATAAGTAAGTGAGAAGGGGGCACCTGCAAAGCGCTGGAGTGTCGTCCGGGCAGCAAGGGCCCACGCCGACCCCGCCGGAGGCTGATCTATCCCCGGGCACCAGCCGCCACCAAGGTCCCAGCAACAGGCTGCGGGTGAAGCACGCTTGGCCCCTGCGTGTATCAGATACCTCGTATCAGCGCCGCGCCGCCGCGTTGCCCCCGCCGGCGCCGTGGGAGCACACCCCAGCTCCCGCCGCCCGCCCAGCCCCGTCCCTCCGTCTAGGGAACCCGAGCGCTGGGGGGCCAAGCCCGGGCGATGCCCCAGCCCTGAGCGGGAGTCGCCACCAGGGCGGCAGTGAAGCGCTGTCCCCGCCGTGTCTGTGTGTGCCTTCCCCCCTCCCGTTCACCGCCTCACGGAGCCGCTCCCCGGGGCGGCGGAGCCCCGCGGACGCCCTACCTGCGAGCGTGTGAGGGGAGCGGGACAGCGGGCAGCAGCTGGAGCCTAGTGAAGGAGAATGCCAGTCCGACGGAAAGTCCCTACCACTCTGCGCCGTCTACCCCCGCCCCGCACTTCCTCTCCCGCCCGCTCAGGCTGGAAATCCCCGGCGAAGCCCGCTGCTCTCCCGGCTCCTCCTCACACACCGAGGGGCGGGCCCGGCCGAGCCGCTCAGCGCGCGCGCAGCCGGGGGTCGGGCCTGTTGTGCCCGCCTGCACCTGATGCCATCGCTAGCCCCCAGCCCCCGGCAATGGGCACAACGGGGGGTGCGGGGGGGGGCTCTGCGCTTCCCGCCCGGGCACTCGCAGCCAGTCCCGCCCGGCGCCTACCGGCGCCCCGCAAGCAGCGAAGGGGGCGCGGGGTGGGATGTGAGGAGAAAGCGTGTCCCGCTCGGGGCAGGAGGGGGGGGAGCGCCGGGGCAGCCGTGCCGAGGCTCGCACCGCTGCCCTGGGTGCTCGGCCTGGGGGCGGGCGCTGCTGCGTCGGCCCGACCGTTGGGCACTGGGGGAAGGGCGGGAGCGCTGAGGAGGGGATGGCGCCAGTACGCGGGCGCCGGAGAGAGGGATCGGCGCAGAGGAGAGCCGCTGGTTTCTCGTCTTCGCGCCGAGGAAGGTGCGAGCAGCCCCTCACAAACGGTCGCCTCGAACACAATAGCCTTTATTGAAATAAAGAAAAAAGACACTGGGGAAAAGGGGAGGGAGGAGGAGGAAAAGAGAAGCAGGGAGGGGAGGGGGAGAAGAGTCTGGAAAAGCTCTGGAAAGAGCAGCGAGCCAGAGCTGTTCGCCCTCCCGGAGAGGCCGATCGTCTCATGGAGCAGGCGGGGAGCAGCCGACCGCAGATGGCAACCCCGAGTTGCCTGAGAGTATGGGGGTGTGCCTTTACCCGGCGTCCCGGGGCGAGAGGCAGCCGTCCCCTTCCTCGGGAGACTCTCCCGGCAGCGGGGAATGGGGGGCGACGCTGACACACGGTGGAACTTATCGGTCCGGGGGTCCACGTTAAATAAATGCCGGTTTCGGGCTCTGCTTGTACCGCGGTGTTCTGATCACGGCAGATGCCTAGCCGGTACCGGCGTCCCCTGTTCAATGCGGGGCGGCTTGTGTCACCGCAGCTTGTGTCACCGCGGTCTCACCGGCTGCTGGAGGCGGGGGGGCTCGGCTGGAACGGGAATGTGGGGTTCAGACGGAGCCAGCGGCAGCGAGGGCTGGATCGGCTGTAGGAACTGCCGCACAAGGGCTCTTGGAGCTCCGGGTGTAGCGATGGTGCCGGGGAGGCCAGGGAGCCGGGAAAGCTGAAGTCGTGAGGAATGTGCAGAGCTGAACACGGAGAAATGAGTGGTGTTTGGCTAATTTCAGTGAGATGAGGTCACCATCCTTTTTGGACGTTGTTTATTGAGGGATCACTAGGGAGGAACAGTTGGATGCGTGATCCTGAACGGACAAGCTTTGCGTCATAGTTGCCGCTTACAGCATCTCCCCGCATCCCGACATCCATCCTGACCCTCTTCGGTCTTCATCCCCCGGATCTCTGTACCGCCCACTACAACCTGCCCTGCACGACCAAACACCTCCAGCTCTGGCTGTGTCCTCACCGGGCCCCGAAACGTGAAGCCTGGCCCGCACTGCTAATTCCCTGCTCGTGTGCTGGCTTTTTCCTCTTTCCACCTTCCCGCTTTCTCTCTCCCCCCACCCTCTCCTGCCTTTTGCTGCTGTCCCCAGTAAAAGGCTGGCTCAGCTGTCAAGACAGCTGCGCTTTTTGAAATGATGCTGTGAACCTGCTATCAGAAAGACAATCTAAGACCGATGTCTCAAACGTTCCCATCACTTGTGCGAGATTGCTTAGCTCTGGACCGGCTGATAGGACTGTGCACCAAGCCTGGATCTCTCCATCAGCATGGCAGCAAATAAGTTTCTAGCAGAGACAAACCTGCAATTTCCTTCTTTGCCACTCTTTTTGCTGTTGTATATGTGTCCTCTTGCTTTTCCCTAAAAAAAATAAAATAAAATAAAAGATAACAGGATTCCAGTGCCCGTAGCTCTGGCAGCTGTATTAATGTATTCTTTCCCAAAAAGAGAAAACAAATTCCTATACTGTCTAAAATATGTCAGAAGTTTTTTGACATTCACAAATGACTGTAACCAAAGGGGATGCATTGATCTAATGCAGTATCCCGTATCATGACTACAAGATCTGAAAGATTTTCTAATACTATTATTTATAGTGAGCTGTGTCACTGATTATCTTGTCCTTAACTGGTTTGGAATCTAACATTTTAAGCAATGTTTTCACTGGACCCAGAACACTGTCCCAGTGCTGTTGCTGCATGCTGTACACGTTTGCATAGCAATACTGTTTAGAATATACTGTGTTCAGAACAATAGAATAACAGAAATAATGGTAAGGACCATGGGGCAACTCTGTACTTTAGTAAAATGGTTTGAAGAAATAAAATAATAGGGCATTACACTGGAAAATTACATGAAAGAAAATAATTTTTTAAATAAATAAAATCCACTAAGGGAAGAGTGGTAATCTGTTACAGACTTGAACAGGGATAGTTATCTCCAAAAACTATGGGGAAGATATATATATATCTCCATAAATATATATGGAGACCAAATATCATGTGATTATGGAAACTATAATTTCCCAGATACAGCCTGGAAGACACCACTGGGAAATGGTGGGGCTTAAACATTCTCAAGTGTCATAGAAACTCAATTTCTCAAGCAAACAGTCCATGATGCAATTTTAGGCCTCTATTAATAAGCAGCAAGGACCTTGTAGAAGGCCATAGTACTGAAACCAATCTTGAACTGAGTGATCAAGGACTAATCCAGCTTATGTTAAACTGCAAGAGGGACAAATTCAGATCTTTGTTTAAGACTTGGGATCATAGAGCAGCAGACTTCAAGAAATGGAGGAAATTCCTGAGACTGACAGGACAAAGGAACCCAAAGATGTTGTTTACTCAGAGAAAGAAGCTGGCAAAGGAAATAACAATTGCCAAAGCAAGGATTTGTTCAAGGTTAGAAGTAGTATCCTGCGCCTAAAACACTCTGTAGTGAGAGGAGAAAGGCGGTGGTGCTGGTAGCCTTGGGCCTGCTTTGCCTGACCTGACTATGTGGGTGAATTCCTCCATGAGAAAATGACTGTGATCTGCCAGTGAGGATAGCTGTGGAAAAGGCTTATGTGAGTCTATGATGCATGAAGTGGAGTATTTTTAGTAGAAAGAGGGAAGTATTGTAGAGCTTTACACAGCACAGCTAAGGACCCTTGTTTGGAAAATTATGTCCAGCTCTGGTGAATTACCATCACAGAAGGTTGACTTAGGTCACCAGAGATGCAGAAGATGAATACTGGAGTTGCTGGGCTGCAGAGTAGCTGTATTCTTGAATGGGAGCTGCAAGCAATCTTGGCTTCCTTAACTAGCCAAATAAAGCCAAAACAGTATGATGATTCACTGTGAATACATTCAAACAGTAAATATCAAGGAAGGAGAACTATTTAAATTAGAGAATTATACTAGCACAAGGATGTATAGATATAAATTGGTAATGAGTACACAGAGTGAAAAGCTTTCTAGCCATTCCAGGAGCAAACAGTACTTTAAGCATAAGTGTCTAAATGATTTTAAATCAGGGCATGATACTTTTGTATGTCTAAGAGGAATTTAAAGGGGGGCTGAGCTCCTAACATTATACTTTGACCATTCTCAAACTTCAGGGCTTCTTCTGGTCCTCTACCCCACCTGCATTTGGGTTGTGAGTTTTTTCAACTACCTCTGAAGCGCTGGAAATTAGCCAGTGATACCATGTAGAGAGGACACTGGTGGTACTAAATCATCAGGTGGTTTGTTGTATATCTTGCTTACAGGCATTACCATTGAACTGATTCCAGATTTGGGTCACAACAAAACGTTTTCCCTCAGGTGAGCCTGGCAAAGGACTGTTTTGTCTGTTTGGGTTTTTTTTCTCTCTGCCACTTAGAATCTTCTGAGAGATTCTGTGCTAAATATCTTGTTGCTGGGGTACTGGTTATAGTCTTCTGTGATAATCCTGCTTAAGAGATTTGGTCCTTTACTGCATCTCTTAAGTTTATTACCTGATACTAAAAGGTGTTTAGTGACCCTCAATGAGTGGGGGCTGCAAAAAATATATTCTGTGAGACTTCCTAAACAAAATGGCCATTGAGTGGTTGTAGAGAAGGATCATTTCCAGACTTACCTTCCCAAAAGTAGCATCAACAGGTTATTTTTAATGCTGGAAGTAAATCTGAGGGGGATGGAGGGAAGAGAGGGCAGCAAACCATTGTTTCTTGTGTGAATTAACTTACTGCAATTAACAATCATTCAGCTAAACGTTTGTAACAAGTAATGATACAGTACATCCTTACTAACCATGCTGTTTCAGGTGCAGTTTAGCACTGCTTTTGTACATAATGCTAACTGTAAGCATTGTGATTTGTGTCCATTGTGCATGCCCTCTCCACAGTTTCTGTGGAAGGTGGTTATGTTTTGCTCCTAATTGATACCTATTGCAGATCTCAGCAAGACTTAGCAGGACTCAGTTTCTGCATTTCTGGCACTGAGGCAGTTTCCTGACTCGCAGCTTCCTCATCTTATGTTTTGGATTGAAGATGCTTATTAACCGAATAATAAAAACATTAAATTTACATTCCTTTTTATTGCTGAAGCACAGCCCAAGAGGACCTGTATCGTGGGAATACGCATTTATTTACTGCATCCTATACATGAGATAAAGATTTCCTGGAGTTTATTTCAACTGCTACTAAGCAATAATGTCTAATGTGATAGCCCACTTGCTTAAGGAAAAAAAAAAATACTTCCCCTGCCCAAGTGATGATTTTCTAATTTAAATTCCTAGAAAGTGATGGCTTTCTAAAATGACAAGCATTTGAGGTGAAACATTTCCCAAGTCTTACAGAAGTTAGTTATATATGCCTTCATGAGTATGCTGTGACATTTTTCCTTTCTTTCAAGCTAATTGTCATTCCCAAGTCAGCTTATAAATCTGCTTCACAATTGACAAAGAATACTAGTATGGCATATCACAGCTGCATCTCAATTATTTGAAGGCCTTCTTACTCTCCTGTTGAGACTATTAAAAATATATTGAGGTTCCCAGGCTCCTCTACCATCAAGACTGCCATTGTGTCCATGCTAAATTGACTTTGGAGTCAAACGAAAATTTTGAGTGCTTGTCAGTGGATTTCCAAAGAGGCCTGTAGGGTAGTTCATGTGAGCTCTAAGCTGTACCTGGAAAAAGAGACAAGATACAGTCCCACAGCAGGGAATTACTAGAGCACAGATGTGCTTCAGCTGTACGTCTGTCTTTCAGTATGGATGCAAAATCAGAGCTGTGATGGTAATAGTACAGAATCAGCAAGACCAGCTCTCCACCATATGGAGATTTCCCTGTGACAGCTGAATCTGAATATAACTGGTAAAAGCATCTTAAAGGCTGCTTTGTGCCTTTTGAACAGCACAAAGCAGCTTTATCAGGAGCAAGGATTTGGTCCAAAAGTTTTCCCTAGACATAAGATGTCAGTTGTTATACTAGTTTGTAACTAACAACTGCAAGGATTCTGTTGAGTAACTGGCAAAGTAAAAAGCTGACATGAATATAATAGCTGTATTGATTTTTTCAGATGCCTTCATTTTCTGAATGATACATCTATTTCTTAAAAGATCCCTAGGATCTTTTCTCCATAAAGAATCTCAGAATCTAATCTTATAAGAGGAAAAAGCCTTACTTAATATTGGCAGGAAGACCAGATGAGTGTATTTGCAATGCTGAGAATTGTTCGTTATTCTAGAAACTGTAATGGCTGATTGCAGTAATCGATAAAAGCTGTTTCTTCAGAGTGACGTAACTGTTTTTACTTTCACCTTTTCTGCATGTAGTCATGGGAACACAAACCAACCTGTGAGAAGAGGGCTTAGAAACAACTGAAGCATTTGAGGATGTCTGGGAGGTGGTCATTGAGTCTCATCACTTTCCTGGTTTCCAGCTTAGCAGTGTGTCTTACATCAGAATAGATTTTTTTCCATTTGTGCCAGCCTTTCCCCCTTTTCCTGCCTCCCTCTCCCTCTCCCCCATCCCCCTCCCCCCTTTTTAATGGCACTGCTCTAGTAAGTTCTAAAAGGAGATTCCAGAGTATTCTTGAAGGTTGTTTGAGCCCCTGGGTGTTCTTTTGTTAAAAGTAAACTCTCTGCAAAAGGTGCATTTCCAAACCCTGAAATATTCTGTCCTGACTTCACATGCAGCCTGATCCAGGCAAACTTACCAGGCTTGAGTACTAAAGAGATTACCGCGAGATGGAACCTCTGTGTTTGCTATGCAGTAATGCCAGCAGACTCCTGGAGAAAATCCAGTCAAGAGCAATCATTATCTAAAGAATAGTTGTTCTGGAAGCCTAGAGGAGAACAACACTTCTCTTGTCAACACTGTTCCCTTGGGAGCTATAGCTGATACAGCTAACCCTCATTCCCTTTGTTAAATTGCATGGATCATGCCCTGCGTGTATGACAGAGATACTGTTGTGCTTGTAAGGATGTTCCATTCCAGATCTAGTTCTTACAGATGCAGTGTTGGGCCTTCTTTCATGGCATTAACTGTTCCCTGTCTTAACATATATCCAGCCTTCTAATGGACCACAACTGTTGGATTCAAGACATATGCACACTGACACGACGGTATAATGTCTTTCTATCTCTCTGACTTTGTCATAAAGCTTGTAGTACCTTGTTGATCTGCCTCTTGTTACTCAACAGTTTTTTCTCTATTCTTAGCAATTTTCTCACCTTGTATAGTAAAATGGTAATTCAGATTTACAGGTATCATTCCTTCTGCCGCATGATAGTCTGCATAAAATGTGGTAACTCTAGAGAAAAAATAATTACCCAGCTGTTTGTCTGAAGATATTTCTTAGCTGGATTCTACTTATCCACCTGAGTCTTCAGAGTTAGGAGAGGAAAGAAGATCAGCATACTCGCTGACTGGTACTTGGAATAATATCACTTTTGCCTCTATTTTTTTTTTTATCACAGGGTTTGGGAAGGTTTCTGCCCTGTGCATATGAAGAAAGTGACAAAAAGTGCTCCAGATGGTGTGAGGACAAGAATGGCTGTCTTGGGATCCAGACAATTCACTGTCTTAGCAAGCCCCATGTACTGCATAGGTGAGACCCAAGAATAGGTATCTAGCTTAAATATATCTTCAGGGAAGCATAATTATATTCAAATATTTTCCTTGCTGAGTTTCAGTATTCTCTGTATCTAATATGTTCATTTTTCAAGTAAAAAAAGTAAAATCTAAATGATCTCAGGACAACTTTAGCCTAGCCCCTATGAATCAAACTTCTTTCCTTCTTCCTCACCAGTTACGATGAATGCTCTGCAAGCCACATTACACCCTAATCAGCATATGCATAATCTTTACTGTCTTTGTTATTACAGTATGACAGGGTTATATATAAGCTAGAGAGTAATTAGAGGTAGAAAGAACTCAGCTCCAATGATTAGAATAAAGGAGTAAAGACTCAAGAGCACATAGACTGGGGAAAAAAAGCTGAGAAGAAAGGTGAGTTGGCTACCCATGGTAAGACTTCTAATGAACCTGAGAGATGTAGGATGGCAGAACCGCTAGTGCAGGGATGAGGAAGGAGACCTTTGAGTCTGAGGAAGGCCAGTGCCAGTCAGTTGCCAGGTAGCTGTGGTGAGCTGTGACTCTTCCATGTACGGCATTTGGAAGAGAGCTACCCCAGTAGGGTAACTACCTTGAGTTTCTTAATCATGTGGGACTATTCAGACTTCTGGTACAGACCCACATCAAGGCCTGAACAGCAAGAGGAAGCCAAACAGACCTGTTGGACACTGGACCTTCAACTACTGGATGTAGTCTTCAACTATTTCACTGTAGAGGCTGCTGGTTTGATACTGGGGGGACAGTTGACAAGTTCTGTTGGCACCAACATACAGAAAAGCCATGTCCACTGAAGAAGCGTCTTCCAGATGCTGAAAGACCTGTTGTGGAAAAGGTGAAATATTAACTCACATCCTGCAAAGGTCTGAGCTAGAAGTATTAGAAAAATTCCTTTGGAGCCTTCCAATGATTGGAAAGCAGATGCTTAACAAAGCTGGCTTGAAGATTTTCTGCAAGAAATGTGTGAGCTACTGCTGTCGGTGGTCATCTGCTGCAGCCATGGATGGTGTATCACCCATAGGCATCTCCCTGTAGAAAAAGTGAACAACTTTACTGTAGCTGCCCTCACGAAAAAAAAAAAAAACAAAAAAAAAACACCCTCCCTTGAAAATCAGGCAGATATTAGGCTGCTGCTCCATAAAGATATATAGAAGATATATGGAGAGATCATCTGATCAGCTTATAGAACACACCTAGTGATCTGCTGCCACTATGGAAAACAAGGACTCCTTGCACAGCAGAAAGAGATGGGCATGTATTTGTTCACAAAAACAGATAATGGTAGAACAGAACCAGTTTAACAGATGTAGCCAAAACAGCTCCGATATATTCTGAGTGCAACCCTCTCACTTTAATAATAGCAGACAAATGTTATTGCTGAGTTTGAGGACAAGGGGCTGCCATGTACAACCTCAAATGGAATAGCTGAATTCTCAGGATCCTTCGGGAGGTGGTACAATGGGACTTCACTATTCACTAGGTCATGTGACAGCAGTTCCCAGGTTCTTCACTTTTTTCTTCTTCCTAGATTATATCCTAGAGACATAAGAGCCCATATGTGATCCTGTACCACTTTCCTAAGTTCAGTCTTCATTGTCTGCTTTACCCATTGAGAAATGTGCTTCCATGTCCTGAATTAAATGCTCCCTGTTGAAGACATGTGAGTTAAAATGCACAAAATGTAAAATCATCTTTCTACTGAAGTAAAAGTTGCAAGAAGTTGAATTCTTCTTTGGCCTCAGTCTTATCTGCAGTACGCTGATTTGTCTTTGTGCAAACACTGCAGAATTAAACCAATGTAATGTAATTCAGAGCAGAACAAGGCCCCAGACCTCTCCTGGGCTGTTTGAGGTAATATACAACCATAAAACCAAAACCCAGTATCCCTTCCTCCTCCAGTTCCCTTGATGTGTCAGGAAACATTCAGATTTTAGATCCAAAGTGGAAAGCTGTGGTATTTGCTCTAACTTTCCTGGAGTTACTCCCAATCCATACTGTGGTAACAGACTGTCGACTCAGCTGAGATCAGAACATTTTTTCTTCTCTTTAGCTGGGCCCCCCATTTCAGTTCTTGTGGAGAGAAGGTGACAATCTCTGTCTTTCCCTGCAGAAAAAGCTATTTCTAATGGCATTACAGCCAAAGTACAGCTTTGCATCTTTCATACACTTCAGGAAGCTCTTTACTTGTAAAAAGGGCATATATAAACCTCAGACATTTGAGGCAATACAAACTGCAAATTCTCACAGTTTTATCTTAAGTTTTGTGATAATTGAGGCTTTTTTCCTTAAAGCACCAGCTTTTGGGATGATGTGATTATGTAAGAAATTTCTGTGTCTTTTTTCTTTCATTAGACAAAAAGGCAGTAATTTTCTTTCTCCCATGGTTGTAGATAGAAAGCTTAAAAATACAACCTGAGCACTCTGCAAAGGCTTAGGAATCAGAAAGCAAAGCAAAATAGGTTGAATATATATCCACTCCTAAACATAATTAGAAGTCCATGTCATAATGGGATTTGGTTTTTTTGAGATCTGACTGATGATTTTTAAATTCTTTTATTTGGCAATACCATATAGAATGGATAAAACTCTTTGTCAAGCCAAAGGCTAAAATGAGGCAAGAGTAAGTTCACTATAAACAATTACATGCATTGTCTATTCTTGTCTTTTTAAAAAACACCATCTTCTCATTACAAAAGCTCTATAACACAATGAAGACTAAAGCTTTCATGCAGCCAAGTCCCAGGATATGACAAAAATAAAAATTGAAAGGCAGTGCAGAAACAGAAGCTAATAAAACTTGAAGTAGGTGAGACTTACTTCTTTAAAGTGTAACTTTTCCCATACCCACTCATCCACAGTCTATTCTGGGTTATACTAGGGTAAACTGAGAGTCAAACCAGTGAAATAATCTGACTTTATTGGTCATAACTAATGTATTTTGCAATGAACTGATATCAGTTCTGTTAAGTTTATTTTCATTCCATTTCTTGTTCCAGCGTGTATATAAAAATCTAGCAAGAACAATGTGACAGGGGAATTGGGGAAGTACTAAAATTAAGCCTGTGTGCACAGCTTCAGTTTAACTGATACCTCTTCTGCCCTGCTTCTGAATATTAACTCTGAAGCCTTTAATGATATAATCATGTTTTTTTTTCACAAGGATCCGCTACCTCTCTAGGTAAAGGATCACTCTGTTGGGGTTTAGATGTGACGAGTGCAGCAAGAGAGACTCCTGCCTTCTAGATCTCTGTTTCACTTTAACCTTTAAAGAGGTACTTAGAGCTGCACAAACCAAGTCCTATAGAAATTAGGTGAAAATGGGGTGTTTCTGCAATCAGCTGGTAAGGAATCCAAGATTGCAAAGAGTTTCCCATTCTGTGCTTCAAACACCTTGAATAAGAAAGGAAGAGCATATGGCCTGCAAAAGAAAAACTATCCACGAGTCATACTTACAGTCTTCTGATCTATAATCACAGAGTGTTATCCATTATACTACTAGCATGCTGTGGGCAAGGTCTTTGCTTGGACAGATGCACCTTATAATCAAAGAGATGGATAATGAAATTTATTTCTAAAACCCCACCTAACTTTTCCCTAAAGTAACAGAGCAAAATGAAACCCTTGCCAGGCCAATATGAGGATGAATTAAGTATTTGTGAAGCCCTTAATAACAGCAGTGATGAGCACTAGAGAAAACTTTAGGGCTCAAGCTTCCCTATCACACTGACAAAAAGAAAGAGTAGAGGTCTTACATGGGAACTCTCAAATCCTCCAAAACCAAGAGCACCTACATTTCAAACTCTCGTTTAAAATCCTGTTTACTGCCTTAAAGGATCATCCAGATGAGATTCAGAGGGCAGAAATGAAGGACATACCAGAGAAAAACAAATATATGGCATCCTTACTTCGGAGGAAACAGATGGCTTTTAAAACAAGCCTGAATAACACACAGTAAAATAAGTAAGGGACCACATATTAAATACCACAGATAAAACAAAATGACTAAGGAATCCTCTGTCGGCCTTGTGTTCCAAATAAATTCAAGTCCTTTGGAAAGAATAGCATCCCATTAAGAACTGTATCATAATGTAGTTTTTATTCTGACATTTTTCTGAGTCATCTGAATTTCTGAATCACCTGAACTTCAACCTCATTGTTACTTGTACATGTAGGTTTCTAGTTTGGGTGAGGGAAAGGAGAAATATGACTTTTTTTTTTTTTTTTCAATGTATCATTTGGAATCATTCACATTCTTATACTCAGAAGGAGACTCTTAAGATCTACTCCACAGACTTCTATCGCTTGACCTACTGGAGTATCTTCTGATGGTACTACAATGCCATGTAGTCTGTGGGGGAGAGCAGCTCTCCTGCCATCACAGCTTCACTGCTATATATTGACAGCACTATCAGGAGGCTCAGCAGTCTGAAAGTTTTTCCATGCACTTATGGGAGGTATTGCACATCTTGATGGGCGTTCCCCTGTAATGGACCTTTCTGCATCTCAGTCTTTTCTACATCTCTGCTTCCCCTCATGCTAATCACTTTTCCTGTTGTTTTAACTTCACATTCCACCACTCAGGGATCTCATCCTCATCCCAGTCTCTCTGATAGCTTTGCAAATCTAAACCTGGCCTAATTTTTGAAGAGAGAAAAAACAAGCCCATAGGTGAATTTACCATAAAGCATTAAGGAGACATACTTGCAAGTAAAAGGATCAGAGTAAATACAGCATATCCTGAAGCCTCCAAAGTGATAATAATAGCACACTTAATTTACCAGTGTCAAATTTTTATGCCCTTGGTGTGTTCCAGTAATAACTTGAATAAGTCTGATTTTTGTCTCTAAGCTTGTATGTCTCCTTTCCCACAGTTCAGAGAAACCTTGATGTCTGGAATAAAGTGCTGAGAGGACAAAGACAGAATAGGAGTAGGTATGACAATCTATATTACTAGGGATGGCCTGGGATGCTGAGATAGATGCTGTTAAATCTGAAACAGAGTTACTCTCCCCCTTTCTCCTCCCTCAAGAATCTCTAATTGTTTCATGCAGCAGAGAAAAGCTTCAAAAGGTCTACACGGGCTTCTCTTCCAGCATGGTTCCAACTATGCCTGGATGCTCTGCTGATAGACAGGAGGTGAATAGATCTCGTTGTCAAGTTCTCTAACCCCTGCCCCTTGTGTCATCTCCAGCAGCTGACACAGAAACAACAACAACAAACGGACTAACACAATAAGGCAAAGTTTCAGACATCTAGCTCCAGTTTGAATGTTGAAAGGAGAAAGGCACTGCCTGGTGGAGAGCAGTAAGATTTCTATGCCATGGGGAGGGATGGATTTAAAGCCCTGGTCAGATGGCCTCTGGCAAATATAACTGTGACAGTGTAAGGAATTAGCTCGTTGTCCTTCAGCTACAACTCCTGAGCAGAAAACTGTTGCTTCCCCTTAGCAGGGCTGGTAGAGTTGTTTGCGACATAACTCAAGCTGCTTCAGTGCAAGAACTACCTGGTCAGACATTGCACTGGAGCAGATGAGGAGCGCTCAGGTGAACCGTTCTGCTGTGACAATGGTAACCTCAGGCAGACATGTGATGAACTCAAACAGCTGAAAGGATGTTTGTGTTTTAAATTGTTGCAGCCTCTTCTAACATGGAAGCGTATATCCAAGGATGTATCCTCTTTTCAGTGCCCCCTTTGGACTATTTTCAATAACTGGCATTTCAGCGTTTGTGGATCCCCTTCTGATGTTACCTTACCCTCTCCGTACACTGAGGGACCAAGAGGTCTACTGCAGATCTGCAGCTCCGTATGTGGGTGGTTTGTAGCTGTGGTCTGATTACCACATCAGTAAAGAAATTCTCCCTTAAATAAATGCACTATCAATTCAAAGACATTAGTAAAAGATGGTAAGGAGGCCACATGGGGCTTTTGCCATATAAATCTTACCACAGAGCTACTCAAGCTTAGCAAAGAGTCACTTCTATAGAAAGAGAATATCCTTTAGCTAAAATATTGTTGTTACTGTTACATGATGATCCAAATAATAACTTTAAATGTACCTTTAGCAAAATACAATCAATAACAGCCGAAAAGCATGCATATGCCAGGTGGTGCCTGCCTGATCTCCAGGATCCCGAACTATGCACAAAGCTGGCAGGCTGCCTTTTTGAACATTGAATGTTTGTACTATTGACTGACTTTGGTTTTGCCTTGTCTTCTGTCCCCCACCCCACCATCATCACTATGGTGACTACTGTATCATAGCCTGTCTCCTTGCCTTTGAAATTCTGTCTCTCCCTTATTCATCCTTTCTTCCTTAACATCCTTCTTCCTTTCAACCCAATTCTGCCCTTTAAATGATAGGATCAGATCTGGACTGTGGCTGAAGTCATCCCAGCTGTCCAGCCTGTCCCTGTTACGTGTTTGTCTCATTGCTCATCAATCACCTCCTGAACTACCTTGGTTTGCCAAGCAACATTTTAAGGCAAACTGAAATAAGCAACAGTTCACCTTGAAACACACACTCCCAACTGTGGCAGCCAAAGAGCCTACTGATGAGCATATATACAACAAAAGGGAGGGGAAGACATGTCCTAAGGTAAACTTTCCATTCTCTTAAAACAGTCTCGATAAATACAGGTAATGAATGCTCATCCATCTTCCTCTTATTGATTTAATCTTATGTCAAACCTCCCTTTTCACATATTCTGGAAGACATCCTGTTTTCCTCCACGTGTCAGTTAGCATCACGTAGCACAGCAACTGATAGGAGCAGAGTTCAGGGATGATAATGAGCTCTGTTGTTTCTGATGCAAGAGACAGCCCCAGAGGCTCAGAGGTTCTAACTCAACTTCAACTCAGTAAATGAAGCCCGAGGCTTCAGACAGAGCATCTCAGCCTTGCATATCCCCCTTAACTTATTGAAAGAGAGAGAAAATATTAAAAGCATCAGATATGCAAAGGATCAAGTAAGGCTGGGGTTTTAATATTCCTTATTCCATTTCCCATTTTATCCCAATTTCCTATAGAAATAAGGCTTATGAGATCAGCTGGGCAATGTACATCTCTCTTTTCCCCAACCCCCATATCTTCTTTCCACCATTAGCCAGTCTCAACAGAATTTGATATAGAAAGTAAAGTTCTTCAGAGTTAATTAAATGCTTACATGATATAAAAAAAGTGGCCAGGAAGCAGAGAGTGTGGTTTGGACCTTCCCAAGTTGACCTCAGATCATTTTGCACCTGTCACCCAATTTCTAGAATATCACTTGGCTTTCAAATACTCAAGGTGGGGGAAAAAGTTGTAAGGGTAAAGAAAGGGGAAGCATAGTGCTTTGTTGAGTACGTGTGGGGCCACAATTCTCATTATATGCAACAGCCACTGTGTGTCATTGTGGGAAAGGCAGGAGCCCTCTTGGCCACACTTGGATAGCATGCTGAGGGCAGGCAGTAAAGGGAAGAGGGCAGGGTTATGCAGTGGCAAAAAAGAGTGAAAAAAAAAACAGGAAACCTCATGTAGCTATGTAACTGCAGCCACACCAGTGGGATCATCCTCCTCCTGAGCAGCACAGCTTATGGGCCAGACAAGGACTCACCAAATGCTAGTCTAAAGAACTGAAGCCTGACTTAACATGAGCTGCAAAAGGACATTAGACATTAGGGATACATCATCCAGGAAATGTCTAAATATAACTTTACATGAAATGAACGCAGGGTGCTGACAATAACTGTCACAAATGTGTGATCTTAGGATAAGGATGAAAAATTAATCAATTAAAAATGTATAATAGGAGATAGCAGCCACTGAGGAAGTGCACAGCACAGTGCAAAGTGCTAAGTGAGTACCAGGAAGGAGTAGCTGTAGCTCAGTTCTTCCACCATTACTTGTTGTACCACACAGGCCCTGGTACCTGCTACTGCCCCCCCCCAAGAGCTGTAATGAGCCCTGTGCTGTCTAGAGCTCCTTAAAAGAGCTGTAGTCCCTGCAGTAAAATGGCAGACAGCAGGAAAAAGAGATTCCATAGCTGGATTATGGCCAGTGGATAAATGGTCAACAGTGGAGGAGGACAACTGGTGGGTCCCATCTGTGGAGCACCACTAGCTCTGGAGGGTCTGTTGTAGTTAATGGAGATGTGAGAGACCTTGAGAGAGACCAGTTGTGGGGGAGTGGGGGTGAGGTACCAGCCTGCTTCCCCTGGTGTTCCCCATGTACTGGGAGTTGTTACTGCATGACCTCAGCCCTCCCATTATTTACGGTTACAACAGCAGCTCGCATGGCCCTGCAAAGAGAAGAACAGTGACATCAAGGGTAAGAGATGGGTTAAAAAAGAGGAGGAAATGACAAGATGATCTCAAGAGAAACCTGGAGCAGCAGAAAAACACAGAAGCTGTAATGTGCAAGGATGGAAAGGAGAAGGAAAGCCAGTCAGCTAAAGGCAGTGGATCAGCCGTGGAGAGGCAAGGGAGGCAATGTGACTGCAGAACATGGAAGTCAGAGCACGATATCATTTATGCTTTATGCAGAGATAACAGTAGATTTGAGTATAATTAACTTAAAAGTCAATACTGCCCTTTATGTGATAGGAACATAGATCTGCAGAGAAACAGGCTTCATTATTTTTTCTGCTTACAGAATGACCTACTATCAGGGAAAGCCACTCTTCGGCTGGCTCTTGTAAGGTACTGGAGGTGACAACAACTGTCCTTTTTGGCGAAAAGGGAAAAGGTTATTTTAAATGGGCTGGAGCAGATGTTGTTTTCTTTTCTTCCTCCAGAGGAAAAAAAGATGAGCACACAAATGGAGAGTGAGAGGGAAGAGCTGTAGAGACAGAAAACAGTGGCTGTTGTGGTGCTGACTCTTCCTTGCCATCTCATTGTGAAAGGAAGGGCACAGCACACGCTCGTATCATTTCCTCTGAGATGATTTGTAACAGCATTTGGCTGTTCAGGGCACAGCTCAGCCTTTCTGAGCACCCTCACAGTGCTCTAACAAAAATGCACTCTTGGCTGCCTAATCCACACAGGAGCACAAGCAGACAGGGAGAGGGAAGAAAGAAAATAAGAGGCCAAACCAGGCTGAATAAATATTTCGACTGAATCCTTTACTTCAGTTTTCCTGACTGCATAATTTTTCCCAGATAAGTAGAAGACACCCATCTGAGTAACTGACCTGAATGTGTCCTCCTCACCTTGTGCCACTACAGACCACAAATGGGCAGAAACCCCACACATTCATCATTTTATCCTTTATAATGACCTCCTAGTTTGCCACATGAATTTAACTGAACTCTGAGCCTGTGACAATAAGCCTTTTTCTCCAACCAATTCCATGGATTTTTAATACTTCAATTACTTCTATTTTTCAAAAAAAACCCTCGTGTGACGGATGAGTTCAACCCTGTGTAACCCCAAATACCTTAAAGGTGTTGATTTCCACATTTTCACCCTGCTTTGATAAACCAGAATCAATCCTACTTTAATTTAATGTAACAACTGTCACAACTGCCACAACTGCTGCAGTTCGGAAGCTTCTGCACATCCTCAGCTCCTGTTCCTGATGTAGGGATGCTGGGAAGGGTGGGCATGGCGCTGCTGAGAAGCTGATTCAGCCATCACACTCTAATCCACTGCAGTGTGCAAGCTCCCTAAGAGCGGTCACCTCCTGTAGGACAAGCTCTCCTTGACTTGGACGGCAGCAGAACCCCCATGGCAGGTGCTGGGAGGGGAGCAAGAATCACACATACAGAGATATTGCTCTGGCTGGCACCACAGCCATCCCTAGCTACCACAGTTCTCCCCCATGAGTGGAGGGATGAGCACCATGCTCGGTGCATGGGCGAATGAACTATGAGAGTAACCCTGAAACGCTGAGGAAGAGGTTGCAAGGCCTCAGGCTAAAAAACAGGCTGCTACTGCCAGCTGCCCGAGGCAGAAAGCAAACAGGGAGACCCTCCCTGTGTCAGTATGGCAGCAGTGGCCCCTCTGCAGCGCAGCTCCCCTCTGTGTCCTGCAGCACAGCTGTCTAGGCACTAGGGCAGGAGAGAAATCAGCCCTGGCTCTTCCAGCCCCTGGAGAGGATCCGAGCCACAGGGCTGCTCACAAGGCTATTGGGCTGTGCTGGATCAGAGCCTTTGGCCCAGCACAAGGGGAGACAGGAAAGACATGGCAGAGCAAGGGGGTCCCCTTATGGTTGATTTGCAAGAGAGCACAGCTATGGGTACATTGAAGGTGGGTTGCATCCCATCACCTGCTGCCTCTGTGGAGAGATGCATAGGCATAGTCTTAACATCATGCTAAGATGCTAAGGTTTTAGAGCTGGAGTGCCTCTACACAAATACACAAACTTCAGCTATTGAATGAATTTTCGTTTTGAAACCCAAGATGCTTCGTTGGGTTAGGTTTTAGCTACAGAGGGATTTTCAAGATTGTTTTCCACTTACCTGGGTACGGATCTGTCCCTTGCTGCACAGTGGTTCTATCATCACCAAAGCAAGCTCCCACTTTCCATGCCTGGTGTGTATGTTTATGGCATTTTGTTCACTGTGTCGCACAACAGGCTGAGGGTCCCAGCTGTTAATTCCTGTCTCTCTGCATTTTAATGGACTCTCTCAGTCCCATCTCAGCTGTGGCAGCAGAAATACTGTAAAAGTACAAATACAAGTACAAAATAAGTTGTTAAAATATTGACCCTGAAATACAGAGTGAAGTAAAGAGAGTCTCCTGAGAAAGCCTCCTCTGCTGCATTTTATTAAAGAAAAATAACTTGGAGACACCAGAGAGTCAAGTATTTGCTCAGGCCCCAGTGAAAAGATTTGATTTTTATTCTTCTCTTGCTGCTGCTCCCTTTATTTTCCTGTGAAGGAAGGAGGACAAAAATACCTCCCTGGATTGGCTGTAGAGTCCTGTTCAGACCTTGGCTCAAGGTCCAGGTGAAGGAGCTGACACCTGAGGGTGCTGCAGGGTTGGGGAGAAAGGACAGGAGCAAAGCAAGCTGGACAAGCTTTTCACATCATGCAATGACCCACCGGCATGAAGTGATCTGAAAGACTGACAACCCCAAGACATTTTATGCACCTTAACTTTATGCCAACAAAACTGTAACAGAGCTAAACAGATATTTGCCCCCACTCCCTGTAAGCTGTCATGAGCTAAATTGGTTTGGTCTTTGCTTTGGGACCATCTCTTTTTATTTTTTAATAACCCAGGTGTTGCTTCAAGAGAAACATTGGGAGCTGAAGGACTGTAAAGCTGAGGAATACAAGTAGCCAAAGAGCACACTGGTCCAAGAACGAAACCAACAGTCCTTGACAAAAATAAATCTGAAATCTTACTGAAATAGAGCCTAATCTTAATTGGGGGTTTTTAAATGCAGTTTTTTAAGGCTATCAAGCCTAAGAATTAACTGTTATTTAGAGCCTGAAGTGTACTGGTCTCTAGATTCTCACCAAGCCCCCAGAGATGACGTGTGTGATACTCGGAGTTTAACTACAAACACTCACAGAAGGACACCACTCTTTTTCAGTCCTCAGGGCAATTTCTTGCCCTTCTGTAGAAATGCCTATTTTAAGTCTCCTTGCTTCCAACCCCTCTGGCAGCCCTTAGTCCCATTCCTAGCACTTGGAGATTCTCTTTGATGAGTCCAATGACAGGAGAAAGGGGTCCTTTGAGAAGTCATCTAATCCAACTGGTTATCTGATTCAATTCATGAGGATCAGCTCTACCTTACAGATGTAAAAACCTCAGGAATCTTCCAGACTGAAAGCTATTTAGTTGCTAAGCCAAGGTGAGCGGATTGTCAAGTGTTCCTGGAGGATGACTTCAGCAGAGAAAATCTGTCCCTGGAAGACAGCTGCTAGAGCCAGATGTATAGAGAGTAAGGAGCAAAACCACACACAATGAGGCACCCTGTAATTTCCCTGCCACTGCAACAGTCACTGGGGATACAGCACCCATGCAGCTTAAGGCAGCTTTCCAGAGCTGCTGCATGCGAAATGAACCCTCAGGTTCTCAGCTGTAAGTCTCTCACCTTGCACCAGCATTTCTACCAGCACACCAACAAATATGGACATACAGCAGCATGATAGCTCCTCAGGACCCAATAGATGAGCATGAAATGTGGGCAGCGCAACAACCTGCATGAAAGCTTCCAAGCCTGTTCAGAAATGCATGGCAGACCAAAGAGAACAAAAATCGGGCAACTCTGAGAACTTCAGGTATGTTAGCGTGCTGACACAAAGGATGGATAGTCTGCAGTTTAACTTTGGAAGGCTACTTTGGAGGAATTATATTATATTGTGCTGCATTAGGGATGTTCAGGATGGTGAAGTGAGCTTTGTTCTGTTGCTTTATGAAATAAGGGGTCATTAGCATGTTTATAAAATATACAAACATTAACATAAACAAGAGACCTGAAGTGGGAGGTTGGTCTTCCTTCTTCACACATCAGCCAGCCTAACCCAGCCCTTATCTGCAGTTGTCTAGGTGGAAAGCAGGGCAGCTGCCTACTTCTTGGTCATTAGCTTAAAGTAACAGATTTCAAGACAAAGCCCAGGCATGATTTGTGCCACTGCTTTTCAGAATGGACAGCTGCTTCTGGGTCAGTAAAAGCATTTCTTTTTCTCTATCCAAATTACTTATTTCCTAGGTTCTTACTAAATTTTTTTAGCCTTCATACACAAGAAATGCAAGAGTTATTTTTATTGAGGTGACATCCCCAGGAGAGCTGGGGAGCCCATGCTCCTATGAACATTGGAACATTGGTTTCCATGGGCCAGTGTTGTCTGAGACTTTGCAAACAATGTCTGGAGAATCTGAGACACATGCTGCAAAAGAGCAGCTTTCCTCCTGGACATGTAGTGTTTCCAAGAAAAGGATGTTCTGTTCTCTGCCATCTCTAAAACCAAAACTGATTCTGTCATCTCCATTTTTGTTTTGCTACATCTGATATTTTTAAATTGTTTATTAAATACAGTGGTGATTTCACTAAGTGTTCGTAATAGCATGAGATCTGTGCCATTGGCTGGAGCCAAGAGCCAGAAGGCATGCAGAAAAACTTCCCCCATCATGCTGCTGTTGCCAGGCCTCCATGGCTTGGAGAAAATCCCTTTCCCATCACCCAGTGCTAAATCTTTTTAGTGTGATTCCTCCACCACCCACTGGGATGAAACTGTTGTGAGAAGTTGTCTCAGAGTCTGACCTCAAGCACAAAGGACCTCACTTTAATTTCACCGTAATTGTCAAAATTTGTTTTCCAAAATGTATTGTAACCATAGTATAGAAAGAGTTCATGTAAAAATCTCCTCTCCTTGCTGCATTGACCACAATCATAGGGCTCTTGCTGCAGTACTATTGCACTGGAAACTATTATAAGGAAAACTCATTAAATTTCAGTGCAGAAGTCAGGAAACATGAAATGTATACAGCAAAACAATTTCAATTTTAAGAAAAATCTTAAAAGATCCCATGTCAGGAAAATGAAAATGCAGGGAATGCCATCTGGAAAATTAAGGGAAGACTGTGCTTATGCAGTTACAGTGCTAAAGCAGATACCAGAAAATACAGAAATTATCTTTGCAATAATGAAATAAAATCATTGCAAATTAAGTGACTGCTTACACAAAATACACTACACAAAACCAATTACAATATGAAGAAACAAACAGGGAATTCTAAATTAAGTCAATTCTTTGCTTAACGCAATTCTTATAAAAAGGACACTTCTCCAGAAAGATACTTTATTCACAGCTTGGTTTTTTTCTATGTATTAAGCCATAGAATAAGAATGAAAAGATTATTTACACAGTTCAAGTAATGCTCCATCTATTACATTCACTGCTAAATGTGTGGGACTTAAGGAATCCAGCAATACGATCAAGCTATCAAGATGCATTTTATTATGACTGTCCCTTTCCATCACCCTCCACAGTCCAAAGTCACTTCTGTAGTGAAGTCAGTGACATTTATGCCCCACTACCCCATTGTCCCCCCAGACCAAAGGCAAACAGCAAGCAGTGGAAACTGTGGCATCTTTCTCTCTGCTGCTACCCTCCTACAGAGAGGACAGGTGGTTGCCTTACCCAGGGGTGCAGTGGGGTTCATCTCTCAGCCCACTATCTCAGATGCTCCTCATTGCTCACTCACAGCAAAGGTTCTTGACTGAGCTGGAAAGCCACATGGACACTGATCCCTTTGCAAGGCTTGGGGCCACCAATGTGAGATGCTCCATGACAGGGCTAGGGGAGACCAAGAAGGGGTGAGCCAAGGACCACAAGCATGATGGTTTCACTGAAAAGGAGTTGAAGAGCCACATCTTGCCCCTGTACTGAGGGTTAAGTTCTAGCCTGAGCTATCAGGACTAGAAGTCCTCAACCACCACCATAAAGCTGTGCCTGGCCCGTTATGGAACAGTGCCTGGCTAGGAGGCAAGGGAGACCAACCAGGGCTGGAAAGGGAACCTGAACCACCGTGGGGAAGAAACTGGTCTCCAGGAGGCCTGGGCATCAAAGTGGTGGTGGAGAGGAAAGGGAGCAAATGGGGACAGAAGTGACAGGGAACGCATGTGCCAGGTGCCACAGGAAACAAAACAGCAGTCCAGCAGGAGAAACATGTGATAGAGGAAAGGATGGAGGATGCAAAACTTGAGGAAAGGAAGGGTAAATGAAGAAAAGTACTTACTCCACTTGAGGTGGAGTCACTGGCCCCTGGAAGACTCCCAGTTGGACAAAGCCCTCCTTCTGTTTCCAAATTCCCCATACAAGAAATGTGCACAAGAAAATTTTCCTTCTTCTCCTAACAAAACAAATCGGGTCTTGGCCTGACCATGGGCCATGGTCAAAAGCTACTGAAGCAAAGTCAGCATTGGCACAAGAACAAATAGGTCTGAGCTGGCCACAAATGTGTTTAAGGTGGCAGTGAGAAATGTGGCTCTGGGGTGTAAAGGGCAGGAGCTTTATTCAGTATGAAGTGGAGCTTGATGCATTCATTAAAGGGATTATATAGTGCCATCACCTGTGAAGACAGGCAACTTGTTTCAACAGTTCCAAAGACCCCCAGCTTTGTTCCCAAATCCCACTGTGCTTTCTGCATCTCACTTTTGCCAACCTCTTCCACTTTCATGAACTCAGGATCACCACACTTCAAGAATAAGGGATAAAGGCACAAAACAAATTTGGAAGCTATTAATGTAATTGCATATATATTTATACCCCTAGACAGATAAGACCAACTTTTTCGCCCAATGAAGGGTTGCAAGAGCACATACAGATCCATCCCAAAATAACGCTTTCTGTATATTTCAGGAATGACCCTTAACTATACTTAGGATGAGGAATTTGTCTTCATATGATGAGCCTGACCTCATCATCTACAAAGGGAGAGGTTGTGGGCAACCAGATGCTCCTCTCATCTGCAAGGTCCGAATCACCAGTATATTTCATATATTTAAAGTACTGATCTGGGACCCATTGCCATAACGTCTGCATGCCTTGTAGTCTGCCTAAAAATAAACAAATATCAGTTACCCAAGTGGGTGACTCATAATCATACATGAGCCCCTTTGAGTGTGAGCAGGTTGGCTGGTTAATTAGTGTGAAGGCTGACTAACAGACAGTCCTAATGCTATCCTCAAACTACCACCAAACCACTATGTGGTATGTGTAAAATGGCCAAAGCGCATAAAGCTAGTAACTAACCCCCCCTTCCCTCTTATATCATATGCTAGAAAAAATTCCCTGTTCTCAGATCAGAATTCATGCCTATTGACAAGAAAGACAGAGCTCTTTCTGTCCCACATTCATAATGAGGGCAGAGGAGCAGATTTTAATCATAGCACCAGCAAAACCCCTTCACCAAACCATGAACCCATCATAAAATTCAATCCACTCTTAGATATTTGCTGTGATGCTCATGTAGCCTGTTGTTGATATTTCTGGTACCTTAACCTCACACTCCTTCCTGAGCTCATGAGAAATATTATTTTAAACAACAAATATTTCAAAATAAAAGTATTTCTGAAAAAGCAGAACTCTTTGGGATCTGACAAGTGGTGTATTTCTGAGATTAGTCCTTTGTTTTCAAAAACTACACATGACAATAAATATATATATATATATATATATATACACATATGGACTGTAAGGGACCATATGGAACTCTTTCTGCCAAGCCAGACTCAGCAGGAGCTTTGCTGGCAAGCACAAGAACATTTGCCGTCCTTAGACTCTGTAGCAGCCCTCTCACTGTCAGCAACATTAGTTTAGTTATCACCCAAAAACACAGAAAAAAAATCTGGGCTCAAATTCCTTAAGAAAGCCACCATACTCAATCATTCCAAGAACAATAAAGTTCACCTTCTAAAAATTAAAATAAATAAAGAGACCAGATCTTGTGGCATCTCTCTATGAAGTGTTAAGACTGACCACCTTTAATAGACATTTGGAGTTTAAGCCCATGTTACATTCCACATGCTGGGTGCATTCCAGTCCAAGCAATTCCTCTGGGCTGGAGAGGGAAGGAAGGGGGATCCCGACAGACACTCCTCATCTATAATCAGCAGCTATAATTGCACTTTCCTTTAGCTGGCTCTAGCATTTTCCAGACTAAGCCCCGCTGTTCTCATGCAGGGAAAATTCTTTGGAAGTCAATACAGAACTGCTGCTCCCAAGTCAGTGAGAATTGACTTTTTCAGTCTGTCTGCAGGTGCTGGCCACAGTTGCTTTTTGACATCCCTGCATTACACTGGCTCTGTGTGTACAAATGAGTGAAGTTGCTCCCTAGTAACTGACTTGAAGAGACTTATTACTACCGACAGCTGCGTGAACTGTCTTTTTGCTCAGGAGATAAAAATGTGTGGTTTGGAGCCAAAGAATCAGAGAGTCAGAGTAAAACACATTGAAGCTGATGTGGAAACTCCTACCAACTTCAATGGGATCAGAAATTCATCCCTTCTCCTGGTGGCTAATGGGTATATGTGGTCATGCCTCTTGGCTTTGTGGCTTCTCTACAGCTCGTACCCCAGCGATCTGCTCTGCAGCCCTGCAGCACATGCACAGCAACATCAGGTATAAGATCAGAGCACATAGCACAAAGTGGTCTCATGTCTACATCAGCCCCTATGTTCTTCTGTACAGAAATATATGCTGGCCAATGCCATCTAATGAATGAGAAAAACATCTGCTCTCTTAACCACTTTCACCAGCTCCATGGAGCTGAACTGAGATGACTCTAGGGCTAAATGCACACACACAATACTCCTCTTGGTGCTGTTACTCGAGCTTTCTATCAGCATTCCAAAATGTGTGAAAACAAAGATGATTCAGGTTTTCACCTTACTTTATTGACTATTTCAAACTGCTGCTCACCAGAGCCTATGTAATTATCTAAGTGAGATAATACAGCACACTTCGAGCCACAGGACTGAATCAGTGAATGAGCTGTGCTTACTGTAGCATGAAAAACAGTGTTAAATTAAGCAGGGTTTTCTTCTAAGTTATCCCTCAAAAGTTGAGGGTTTTTTTTTGTAGGAGTTACGAATGTACATGAAAACAAATTGAAAAATGTGCTGTAGAGGCAAACATAATGCTCACCACAAAAGCCAGCCTGAAGGAAGAAAAAGATTCCCAGCATTGTTTTATGTGGGTTTTGTTTCAGGGAAAATAATTAACATGAATGGCACAAATAGGCAGTTCTCTGACCTGACCGGAGTCGGAATAAAAGCAAGAAAACCTTCATGTCGTGGGGTTTTTTTCCTTTTTTTTTAAGATGCTTGTGAATTTCATGGGATATTTTCCGCATGATGTTGGGAAAGTGGCAAAAAAATACAAAAACTTTCACAAGCTACACCTGACCCTTTTCTCTCCATTGAATGTTTTTCTGGATATATAATTGCAATTTCTGTTTGAGCTTCCTTCTCACTCTAGAAAAAAGCTACCCAGAGCTACAAGGGGAAACAAAATAGCTGATTTTACAGAAAGCAGCAGCAAAACTCATTATTTTAAGTATACCCTCAACTTTATCCAGTGAACATGCTAGAAAAATTGAGGCATTTTAATTATTTTGAGTAAAAATAGAGTGATGCTGTAACTGGTAGTTTTGTTTCAGCATTAGCAAAGACTACCAGTTTGCACTGGGGGTCTGAGCACTCTTTACCTCTATGTAATGGGGTTTTCCCATTTGATGAAGGTACATGTAGCTCCCCCTGCCATCAAGCTGGGGCTTTTTCTACTTCTGTTAAGGAAAGGAGGGGAAAAAAAATCAGAAAACCCCTGGCACAGAAATAAAGGATGGCTTTAAAAGACATTCAAACTACAAGTTTTATTTCTGGCTGAAATATGTCATTCCTGGCGATGTACTGTGCACTGTGACATTACCCTGTAGCAAAGTGAATTCTGCCATGAATCTTATGAAAGGAAAATAGCTTCTATTGTAACTCCCACCTCAGGGCTTGTGTCTAGATTTGTTTTTTGAATTGAGGGGTTTTTTTGTTACTTTAATATTCCTATGTGAAAAATACCTGGAGGTTTTGTGTTGGTTTGTTGGCTTGGGTTTTGGTGTTTTGGGTTTTGTTGTTTTTTTTCTTTTCCCTTAATTTCAGCATCTAAAAAGGAATTAATCCTTTTGCTTGGCTGAGACCCTGTGATGAGGTAAGAAGCCATACAGCATCCTGAGGGTGATCCCTTCCTTTTGGTTCCCTAAGACCATGGGGGAAGAGCTCCCTCCCCTTCTCTCTGTTACCAGAAGCTCAGAGGTAGTGCTCCCATGTGAGTACCTCATCCGTTCCTGCAGGATCCTGAGGACATGGACGTGGTCACTCTCTCCTTTGTCTGTATCCTGCAGCAAGCACAGAAACAAGTTGTATCTTCAAAGTCTGCAGAAGTGCACACAAGTCTGCAAAAGGTACCTATGGTTACACTACACCCATGTAGTGAATACATGCTCTAGACTGGTCTAGCTCACAGAGATCAGACTTTGCTCCAAACAGAAGTACTCCCTGGTGCTACATATTGATGGTTTAACCAGATCAGAAGCAGGATCTGAAGTCCATGAAGAGCTCAGAATCCAGAGCGCTTGGCACAGATTTCTTTCATGGTTCCAGTAAGAGGAGCTTGGAACATCCTGTGAATGGCTCAATGTCCAGTTGGAAAACACTAACGAATGCTGTCCCTCAGGGATCAGTGTTGGGACTGGTCTTGTTCAATATCTTTGTTGGTGACATGGACAGTGGGATTGAGTGCGCCCTCAGCAAGTTTCCCGATGACACCAAGCTGTGTGGTTCAGTTGATACGCTGGAGGGAAGGAATGCCATCCAGAGGGACCTTGACACGCTTGTGAGGTGGGCTGATGCCAACCTCATGAAGTTTAACCATGCCAAGTGCAAGGTCCTACACCTGGGTCAGAGCAATCCCAGGCACAGCTACAGGTTGGGCAGAGAAGAGATTCAGAGCAGCCCTGCAGAGAAGGACTTGGGGGTGTTGGTTGATGAGAAAATGAACATGAGCCGGCTTCAGTGTGTGCTCACAGCCCAGAAAGCCAACTGTATCCTGGGCTGCATCAAAAGGAGCGTGACCAGGAGGTCGAAGGAGGTGATCCTGCCCCTCTACTCGGCTCTTGTGAGACCTCACCTGGAGTATTGTGTGCAGTTCTGGTGTCCTCAACATAAAAAGGACATGGAACTGTTGGAACAAGTCCAGAGGAGGGCCACGAGGATGATCAGGGGGCTGGAGCACCTCCCATATGAAGACAGGCTGAGGAAGTTGGGGCTGTTCAGCCTGGAGAAGAGAAGGCTGCGTGGAGACCTCATAGCAGCCTTCCAGTATCTGAAGGGGGCCTATAGGGATGCTGGGGATGGACTTTTCATTAGGAGCTGTAGTGATAGGAAAGGGGTAACAGGTTAAAACTTAAAGAGGGGAAGTTTAGATTGGATATAAGGAGGAAATTCTTTCCTGTTAGGGTGGTGAGGCACTGGAATGGGTTGCCCAAGGAAGTTTTGAATTGCCATCTCCGCAGTGTTCAAGGCCAGGTTGGACAGAGCCTTGGGTGAGATGGTTTAGTGTGAGGTGTCCCTGCCCATGGCAGGGGGGTTGGAACTAGGTGATCTTAAGGTCCTTTCCGACCCTAACTATTCTATGACATGTGCCACCTGGAATTTCTTACTGCAGGAACTTTTCCTGTGTGCTGAACAAGAGCACAGGACAGCAAAATGTGTTGTCACACACCTTGAATGGGACAGCTCCATGTGGGCACAGAACCATCTCTATTTTTTCCCTGCTAGCCCACTAATGCCAGGGAAACAGTTCACAACTGAGATAGGGACTCCCATTCATTGTTGTGCAGGTGGTAATGTCCAGCAAAGGCTGGAGTGGTCAGATAGAGACAATCAGGCTCCAAACCACCACCACAGGACATGCTGGAGCTTCTCTAACATAACCCTTGGTCTCTGTGGCTTAGCCATTCTCATGAAGATAAAACTACTCCTTTCCTGCTTGCACTTGTCTGGTTCTTGCAGTGACTGCAGAGGTTCAAAAAGCATGCAGGGGAGCAGGAGCACCCCAAAAAAACAAGCTTTGGGGTTTGTTGTTTTTTTTTTGAGGGGGAAGAGGGGGGATTGGTAACAGAAATGCAGATAAGTTTGCAAGTGATTGAGTCACATTTTTAAAAGGATATCTTTTCTTTCCTGAGCATCCCCACCTTACCCAGCTGCAGATCGCATCTCCCTGCAAACACCCTTACAGAAATGCAGCTTATTGCAATGTCCTTTGGTTGGAATATCACAGACTGGCTCTTGAGAGAGAGCAAATAATGCCAGCAAAGTCCTTTTCAAGTGATACAACCGCATCAGAACTGGGACATTTGCCAGCACAGCTATTTTTTTGCGAGAGAAGGGTAAAAAGCCACTGCTCTGACCAACATAACGAAGATGGCAAAACAGAAGCATGGGCCATGGCATCTCTGATAGCATCTGTCTCCTCTGTCTCCTTTGCCAGCTGCACTTTCTCCCACCACCACCACTTACACACACAGTTTCAGATCTGACCAGGAAGGGAAGGGATGTGCTGCTATCTCCTAATGAGGATTAAACCAAAATGTCACATACACAAGTCCAAAGGACTTGTGGGAGATGCAGTCTGCATGCTGCATGTCACTTCAGCCACTCATCATCTCACCGAGCCAATAACCTGACAGCGTCTCCTCAGATCTCCTCACTAACTATAAAGCTTTTATTCCAAAGGAAAATGCTTTGAATGATCTTTGTGCAGAAAAAGATACCATGTCGGTGATGAGAGCTGCAGTGCTGCTGTTTGGTCTGTGGGGCACTGCTGAAAGGAGCAAAGAGCCAAAAGCATAGCTGCAGCCTGTTCACTTTAATGAGCAATGAACTTCATGGGGGAGTTGGGACTAGTTTCATCAGTAGGGTTATTAAGCACAGCTCATTTGCCCTCCCACCTTCCAACTATAAAAAAAGGAGAGAAGTTCAATACCCAGCTCTGCTCTAGTACAACTGCAAAACTACAGTTTAAAAAGAGCTCAAAAGGGGGAAGCTGGAGGCTGGTTTAGCAGCAGCCTAGTCCAGCCTTGCTGCAGTGACCCAGGCGGGTTCCCCTGGGCAGGGGCACGCTGGCAGCGTTACAGCTTTGATCACGATGCTTTGGCGCAGCAGAGAGCTGAGGGAGACTTGGCACAGCCCAGGTGCAACTGCCAGTGCCTCTGCAGGCTCGCACCTTGGCTTTCCTTTTAGCAAACAGCGCGTGGTGCAGTCTGACAGTGCCTGGAAGGAGGCTGTGCTGTAGCTACACATGCACACAAGCAAACTGAGGAACTGGTAGGAAAAACAAAGTCTATGCAGCCACATCTCCGCTGACAAGCAGGTAAATCCTGATGACAGACTCTAATCCTTCTTGTTAACATACCTAAATTTCTTCCTTTAGCAAGTTGATGCAATTTGGGCAAAATACCACAGTCAAAATGTAAGCTGGCAGGCATGGTAAATTGAAAAGCCTTTAAATAATGTTGAACCAATTCCTAGCTTGAAAGCTTATAGCTTACAAACAACATAACACAGAACAACCCTGTGTATTGATTTCATTAAAGAATAGCACTGGGTGGGGGGAGATTGCTCTGAATAGCAGCTTTTAGGAGAATCACTTTATAGTCCATGGTATCTGATAAAAATGTAGTGCTGGCAATCAAGACCAAAGGGAGAAAGAGCTGAATCAGAGGCCCCTGAGATGCAGTGCCAGTCTCTGCTGCAAGGGTGTGGGAATCCTGCAGCAAATTTTACTAATTCTCCTCCAGCCCTGCAGTAGCAGTATGTGACTGCAATCCCCTCACCCAGGCTGCCCTGAGTCCCCAGGAGCCACCGCTCACATCTTTCATGGCAAGACACAGCATCAGTCCCTCCAAGCAGCTTTTCTGCTCCAACTGGTCCGGTTCTGCTGCAGAATAAAACGTTGCTAGGGCAGGCAGGAACATTTTGGGCAGGGGCTAGAGCTGCACTGGCAGTATTTCCAGGACAAGTAGACCAGGCTATCCCCTGGCAAAGTGGGCTGAGTGCAGGTCATCTGCAAAAGTGAATTTCTGCCAGATAAACATACCCACCCTCTCCTCTACTCCCCATGCCCTGAACAAGCCCTAGGAGGCAAAAGGCTGCTCAGGGCACATCCAAGGCACTTATTCCATTACAATTCTCTCAAGCACCTACTGTATCTCATCACCCCTCCAGCCAGTGCAGCTCTGCAGGGTGGGACCAGAGCCTGGCTTCCAGCAAGATACGAGGGAAAAACCTCAGATTTGTCAAACTACCTCCCGCTGAGAGCAGCATGGACTGCATCAGGATCTGGCAGGGCAGCCATTTAACCTTGCCATTAAGTTTTCACCAGGCAATGCTACTGCCCCTGCCAGGGTGGAGCCCAGTTAATTGGGCTTGTGACCTCCTCCTTCCCACTCCTCTCATTCAGAGCAGGCTCGCTTGTAGGAGCGCAGACGTTGCCAGCCAGAAGCACGCTATTAGTAGTAATAGTAGTGGCGCTGTTATTATTAGCTAGTCTTTTATTTATTCTTTAGGAAGTTACACTGCTAGACTGCAGACCTGCCTGTAATGCTTTTCTAAGGGGGGGTGGGAGGATGGGAAGGGCAGACTCCCCGGCACCAAACCCATCATTAATCTATTTTGAAAACAAGATTGTGTTTTCCAAATATCGTTGCATGAGCTGCTCCTGTTCTGCCAACACATTTTTATGGTGGTTTGGGATTTTTAGGGGGTTTCTTGTGGTGGGAGGAGGAGTTTAACAACTGATAAGCATACTAGTGTGCTTCACAGCAAGCCAGAAGAGTCTGTGCCCTCACTGGGGAGGGCTTAGCAAGTAAAGTCCTTCAGCATCAGGTAGGGGTTGAGTCCACGGGAAGCCCTCTCCAAGGGTGCTGGTAATCCATTCCAGCTGAAGTATGTGCACATTTCAATACCAACAATATCTGAAGGCAACAGCGTCACCAGCCATGCATGCAGGATGTTTGCTTGGGTGCGTGCCCTAGGAGCACGGTTAATCCCCCCTCAAAAGCCAGCGTGACCATAGCCCAGCAAAGTGTGAGACCAGATTCTATGCTGATGCTCTGCGAAGCTGAGCTCTAACTGCCCCATACCTGGCGAACCCTGGGCAAAGGTAAACAAATTAAAAGTGACGTGAGAAGTGAGGTAGCTGGTAAAGTCACACAGCTGAGGAAACTGAGGCAGAAACAAGCTTCAGTTGGGAATCAATTCACTGACACCAAGACACTTACTCTGCAGGTCTCATCCACTCCTGCAACTGGGGCAATCCTGGCAGTAAGAAATGCATGTGCTACTTCTGAATATTGCAGAAGGTCCCAGTTACTGCAGGGAAAGGAGTCTTCCACCAGGATAGAGCCAGGCCAGCTCAGGGGAACGTGAGCGTGCTGCAAAACGCATTTCATGGAGAGGCTATTGGGTGCCTTGCTCATTTAAAACAACATTGTGCTTATTCATCTTTGTGCAACGTCCCCTGTGATTTCACATGGCTACACGCAATACTGGGGAAGTTAGGAAAAATTCAATTATATTGATTTACAGAAGAAAGAGACAATAACAAATGTAATGGGTAGTTGCTATTCCATATTTTATAGTAAGCCATTAAGACTTTGGTTTCTAATATCCTCTACCTTTAGAATGAAATTAAAACAATCATTTTCAGGATGAGGCACTTCTCCACACAAAGCCTGGAGCTGCCAGCTAACCTAGTGTCGACACACATAAATCAAGACCTCCTCAAACCTGGGTGCATTCAGATACTTGCTGGAAATCAACTGAAGAAGGATCCTCTCAGAAAAGGTTCTCTTGGTGCAAAATATGCCAAGCGGGCATCCCACTCATTGTGCAAATCTAGTTCTTGACTGGATAAACAGACAGTAGGAAACTGAATCTGAGGAGGCTTTTGTTTAGCATCCATGCTTTGAAGATCCACCTTCTAATTACTATGTAGGGGATCACAGTCTACAGCAAGGAAATAAAAAACTTGAAGTATTAAGCTAAAGCAAGCAGTGAATTGTACTGGTCTGTAGCATGTTCCAGGTACCAGTGACCAAAACCTGACTGATTCAGGAGACACTTAGAGGGAAAAAAAAAAAAAAAAGAAAAAGAAAAGGACAGATCTTTGACTGGGGGAACAAAATCAACCATCCAGACTTGAGATTACCAGTAAGAAACCCCTGCCATCTCCCACTGCTGGGTACACATATCACAAGTAACAGCTTAATGTGCTGCTGCTCTGCGGCTAGGTGTACGGCTCCACTTCCACAAGGAATAAAGCCCTGAGCCTCTCCTAACCAGGCTTCCCTCCTCTGGCTCACTCTTCATTAGTGGTCAAAGTATCACGATGGCCCAGATGGAAAACAAACTGCACCCAATTCCCCAAATCTTTTCCTTTCAGCAAGTAAAATGTGAAACCTCCTTGTTTATAATTATGCTGCTAGTGGAGGAGTTTGCCTCCCCCAGTATTCAGATTCTGCTGGGCACAACACAACCAGGCAGCCACTCTTTCTAACACAGATTGAAAATGCCTACTCTTTATTATGCACAAGGGCTAAAAAGCTGCTGAGACACATTTCAGCATCTTAATATTGCTCTGAAAAAAAAACAAACAAAACACAATAGGCTAAAACTCTGGTTTCTCGAGGTAGAGCATTTTTATGTTAACTGTGGTTTAGGAGCCCTGCTCAGTAGTTGAATGAATGACCATTTGTTTGCAGCATCTTATGCTACCACTGCATGCATTTTATGGCAATTTAACAGAGTATTTATAGCTGAGGTTAATAATTTCCCTGCAGTTTTTCTTAGCTCCTTGCCATTATTTGACACCTCGAATGGCTCCTCCCCACCCACTGCCTTGACCAAGCAGCAATGTGCTGCCAGAACAGCAGAGATACCTCTTTCAGCACACTCCTTTCTCAGCTGAGTGATGGGAGCAACTTTTGCCTTCCTAAATTATGGCCCCCTGTTCCCAGAAATCAGTCTCAGCCATACATCTCTTTTTCTAACTCCATCAATGATGAAGGCTTCCCAAAAGTTCCCCCCTCCACCCTGAAACACCAGGGCAGCCTGTGTTCCCCCTGCACAGAGGCTGGTGTGACCCTGGTGCAGCTCCCACAGGGCATGAGGAAGACAGCCTTCCTCTGGTGAGCAGGCCAGGGTGCTGCCTGGCACCCCTCCAGGTGATGGTTGCTTGCTTTTTAAAGCAAGCCACCCACAGCCCAGTCCCAACAGCAGTGGTTTCCCCAGCCCTGGCTTTCTGCATGAAGGCTGGAGGCACATTGTGGTTCAAAAGCACTGGTGGCAGAAAGTGGCTACCTGAGCCCTGCACATAGACCTTCCCCAGAGCATCACCCCTGCAGGATGGATGGATGGATGGATGGATGGATGGATGGATGGATGGATGGATGGATGGATGGATGGATGCTTTAGTGCCTCCACCTCCTCAAGGATGTATTTGCTCAGCTCCTGCAGGGCAGCTCACTGAGGGCTGGCTCTGCCCCTGGCCTGAGCCTGGAGCTCATCCAACAGGTTAATCCAATGCTTTCAGATCATCTTCAGGGACAGAGGGCCTGAGGTTTGGGTGGAGGCCAAGCAGGTGGGATGGGGCTGTGGGGCATCCCCAGGGTGCAGGACTGGGGTGTGAGGGGAAGCAGCAGCTGCGTGCCTTCTCTAGGGAGCAGATAGCTGAGAGATGAGTTTCAGTGCTAGTTTCAAAGGCACGTGCTTCTCACAATTAACCCTCTGACCTCTCAGCGTGCCCTAGGCCAGCCTGTTGCCACTCTTCTTGGTGTTTGGGAGGCTCAGGGCATCCTCCTCAAGCTTTACAGCAGGACTACAATGCACAAGCTGTGTCGCAAAGCAGGAAGAGGGAGGAAAAGGACCAATGGAACTGGATGATCTACAGTATCAGATGGGTGAGGCTGGCCTCTGGAGACCGCCCGCCCCTGCCCAGGGCAGGGTCAGCCAGAGCAGCTTGCTTGGCTGGGTTTTCTATGTCCCTGCAGGTGAAGATGCTGCATCGGTTCTGTGTGCCCTGTTCCTATGTTTGATCACTGGTAACATCCAGGAAGGCTGGGATTTAATCTGGCAACATCTGAAAATATCATCAAAGCTGGGGCAAAACTGGTCACCTTCACTCAGGTCTCCTCCATTTCTGGTACCCTCTGCAGGGCCCCTGGTCCAGCTCTGTTCCTTGGGAGCTTTCACCACCTCAGAACTATGATCAGCACAGGAGACTCAGGCTCCCAGCTAGACCTACTCCCTTCTCTTTCTTGATCCACACATTTTATAATTCACAGGTTTGAATATTCTACCTTTTTGCCATTTAACCTTTGTCAGTAAAGTTAATTTGCAGAGGCAGATTGTGAGCTCTGTGGGACAGAAAACATGTTTTTCTACTGTGTTGTACATAGTAACAGTTTCTATGTAATATTCCATAGAAATAAGAGTCTCTATAGGAAGGGCTAAATATAACAGCTCTAATGAAGTTACCTCTGGTCTTAAACATAACATGCTGCCTTCCATCCTGCAGGGCTTCAGCACATGCATTGTTCCCCTTCATCAAGAGGAGGGGAGTAAGATGGCTGTTTTGCTGTCCTCAGGCAGATTTACCTACCTCCATTTTGGCCTGAGAGCAATTTCAATACATCCTTCTCTTTCTAAATATCACACAGTGACCCCCAGGAAATGTCACAGCCCTCTTTTCTACCTTCTCCTGCCCAGGCTGCTTCCCAGATCTGTCCCACCACTCCATGACCTCCTCACTCTTGCCATTGCAAAGGTTTCTTCCTGCCTTTCTTGCCATTGCTGTTCCTCACTGATCACCAGCACTACCCAAACCTCAGCAGAACACGAGTCTGCCACTGTTACTATTTCTAAAAATGAGGAGATAACGCTTATGTGAAAGAAAACAAAATCATCCCCCAACATCAGGATGAGCAAAACTGATCGTTGCCTGATTAGGTGGAGCAGAATTGAAACTTCCCTCTAAAAACTCACAACATAGGAGACCCAAAACTGAGGAAACTTTAATGACCTCAGCCAGTCATGTCTATGAATTAGGCTGCTCAGGTGAGTCATATAACTTGTGGGTTATATGGTATCAAACACAGCGCAGCAGCACAGCCATCCCAGTTAAAAACATGCACAATCACTTCCAGGATTGCAGACAGCAATGGCAGAAAAGGGATTTCCCCCTGGCCCGAAGATCCAGCCCCTTGGATCCCTGCACCCTAACGTGTACAATTATTAAATGCCTTTGTTAGGGCCATCTGCTCTGAGAGCTGCAGCACAAGGGCAGGGGAAGCTGCCTGCAATAGCTTGTTGTCTCTAGCTGCTTATCTGGAACTGTAGTCACAGTTGGCTGGTGGTCCAGAACTGAGAAGCAGAAGACACCCAAATGAAATGTACTTAGCTCGAGCACTGCTTTAGCATTTCACTAGCAGGCTGTCTCGCTTAAAATCACTTAAACCTTCTGTTACACATGCAGAGGGAAAGAACACTCCAGAAAGTTACAGATTCTCTACAGATGCACAAAAATAAGGAGAGGTTTAGCTAAATTGTAATTGGGGGGGGGGGGGGACACACACGACAACACAACGACATGACACAGTATCCCTATTATGCATTTCAGGCTCACACACAGTAAGAATCTGATTTTCCTTCCCCACTTACTATTTGCATTCTCTTCCACTGCAGGCAGCGTTTAGAGAACCCAAGTAAGCAAAGAGCACCTGATGACGTGCCACTGCAGATGCAGTGGTGGCACTTGCTATTTGCACAGAATTATCTTTACTGTGTAAAACAGACATCATGCTCTTATAAAAACAAGCCAGACTCCATCCCACACTCCTTCACTACAGTAGGTACACCTACTACAGTTGTACCTATAGAACTCTACCTATTCTGTAGGTAGAATAGGTACACTCATTCACTGTACCCGAAGGATGTGCTGGATAAACAAGGGGAGAAGTTGCTTTAAAATACCCATTTTGCACTCCTTGTGAAGGGCAGATCCAGCCAATAGCACTCTGTACCACATGCAATGCAATAAGCTGTAGATCATGATTTGACAGCAGTCAAATCACAGGCTGCCAAGCTGCACAGGAGCTGGTAACCAGAGACTTCGCTGCCTCCAGCTAACCTTTATGTGCTCAGGACCTGTGGACCACTGTGTACCACTCTTTCCCATGAAGCAACCATTGCTCCATCCGGGTCATGAAGTCACTCTCATTGACAGCAGTGACCAACACATCCAGCTGCATCTCAAGTCACTGCCGAAAGCCTCTTGGCTGGGGTGGTTCTGTGCAGCCCCTGTGGGCTGCAGCCAGGCAGGGTGGAGGCTAATGTCTCTGGTCAGCTGGCTGGCTCCTGGCCAGCACTCCAGGTAGTTGGAGGGTTATCTGCCTCAGGGGATCTCAACTTTTGATGTTCCAGTTCTGAGTAACAGATCAATTTACTGAGCTCTGGAGTCCAAGATGCTCTTTTGAGCACCATGCTGTCACCAGGAGCTGGCCACCTGCCAGCCCCAAGGTCTCCAGGTTGGGGCTACTACTTGACTCCAAAAAACCCAACCCCAAACCCCTGTTTTACCACTCTAAAATGCTGTGTTTGCTCAAGTGTCTGACTATGCTCAGCCTTCACCACCAAGCAGACAGCTCAGCAGCTGTGTCCACCCTGGCACTCATGGCAAGCTGAGCTGGACAGCACAGCCATGCACCAGAGGGACTGCAGGGGAGGTGGGGGAGAGGATCTTCCTTCTGCTTTACTCTCTGTTCTGTCTTTTCTCCTTTTACCACTTTATCACTGCTTTATGTTTTTCTGCTCTTTTATTCCTCCTCTTTCCTTGATCATGAACCTTCCTTTCATTCCCATCAAAGCCAGGTAGGTCCAACCCTCAGCACTGAACTGATTGTGCTTTATCTCAGGGAAGGAACACCAGTTCCCCCACGAGGATTTGTCCCTAATCTTTGCACTTTCATTTCCCTCCAGAGCTTTTTCCCCACCAGCCGCAGAAAGCGTGAAGTGTCTGGGTGAGGTTACCTTTGGAAGCTGCAGGCCAGTGCCCACAGTGGTAGAAGAAACAGCCTTCAGCTGGTTTGCTGGAGCAGAGCACTGTGGGTGCCTGAGCTTCAACGCTAAACCCACGAGTCCTCTGTTGGTTCCACAAGGGCAGTGTGCATCCCTCTGTTCAGCTGTCTGGGCCCACAGCTCTCCCCTCCCAAACTGGCATCTCGAGTCACATCATCACTATGTGCTCTGCCCTCCAGCGCTTGCTCAAAATCAAACGGTATTCACAAGGATTCTATTGTAGCACCTATATTCTTCATTCCCACCATCATGCAACAGTGAGCTGAAACTCTTCAGATCCAGTTTATCACAAGATTTTCTTTCACTAAATCCATGCTAGAAACCCCTCACATTACCCTGAGACTTGGCATTAATCCAGCATGCAGCCACCAACAAATTCAGATTTGTTGCTAACAAAAATGAGGAAATGCTTGGCCACTGAAGCATCCACAACCTTGTCTCAGGCATCACGAGGAATTACTGTTTTCCCCTTACCTGCTGCTTTCTCTTCCATTCCCCATGATGTGAAACAATTAATCATAGAAGGGGGGAAAGTGCTCCTCTTCACTCCCAGAGACGGGAAGAAAGGAGCTGCAGGACATTTCTAGCCCAAGTAAAAGGCATCAGGATAACAGTCTGGCACCAAGTCATTCTACAGAAAAATTAGCAATGATCTCCACTGCAACATGAACTGGAGCTGGCTGGATATCTGTCAGGGTTTTGGCATGGGTGGGTTGGGGTTGGTTGGGGTTTTTTGCTTTTATATAAATTAATTTAGAAATGGAATGCAGAGGTGCCTCTTGCATAGTGGCTCAGCTCAGAAAGTGTTGATTTGCAGTTTTTGTGAGGGTTTAATGCTCCTCTTGCTTTCACTGTAGCAGCCTGTTTCTAGACGACGGACACACCAGTTTGCTTCCTTTTTGCTAGTTTGTGAGGAATATGTATCAGATTATATATATATGCCTCTGTTTGTTTATTTTCCATGTTTGTATTTCAGACCTTCTTTTCATCCTCTCCAGGCATCCTTATTGACAGACTGATAAATACCACAGGATCTCTTTCCCGTGGATTAAGAGGGCTGCAACTAGCTGTTCAGATGTTCAGACTAATCCATTTTTTCACTGCACATAATAGCAGAGGGTAGGAAAAAGCACTGTAAACCACAATGGGTGATCAGGCAGGGGAACAGCATGTACACAGAATGCTCTGTAGTGGCTCTGGAATGACACTGTACCTGTTTCTGAAAGCTTAATTTGTCATTTCAGGATTTTGTATAACAGAAGATCCAGCTGCAAGCTTGAATCATTGTGTTCCCATCAGGGCAGCTCACAGAATTCTTGTAGGAGGTAAACCATATACCAGCCCTGCAAGGTGTATTGCTTTCAGTAAGCCAGGTAAGAAGGGGCTTCCAAAAAAGAGGGGTTTTAAAACAAGAGTGTGCCTGTGGTTCTGGAAACACATGATCAGGGCTGAGGTTCTTAAGTCAATAGTAATCTGCTGGTCTTCTCAAGCATCTAAATATCTCAGGATGCCACAAGTTCATCGTCTCTCCCAGAGGCAGCGATGCCTTAGTTACTCCTGTGCTGTAGTTTGGGGCCAAAGGAAAGCCACACTGGATTTGCAGGCAGGATTTGCATCAGTGATGTATTACAGCTGTAAAGCTCAATGCTCTGGGCAAGACCAAGGCAATGACACTTACTAAAATCACTGCTTTTCCTCAAAGAATAAAAGTAATCGCTTACCTTTATCACAGGAAAGTTACCCACTGACACATGGAGCTTTGAGAGCACAGGGCACCAAGTGGATAGAACTGACAGGGGTAAAGGAGAAACGAGATATGAAATTAAATCATGTATTGTAACACTTGCTTCTTGCCTGTGAGAATTTGGAATTAAGAGACAGGAAGGTGCCTAGCACCAGAAATACCATCAAAAAAGGCTTATGGAAGATTTTATTTTTATGAAGACATGCTCAAAAGGAAGACAAGCAAAGCATGGCCCTAAAACAAATATAATTTTTCACAGTCAAAAAGATTAGTCGTGCTCAATAGTCTACAGCTAAGTGAGAAGAACTGGTTATTAGGTGACACTGGAAAAGAAATAAAACAGTGCAATCTTACCCCCCAAAAAATGGAAGGATATCACTTTCATATAAAGACAGAAGCTTCTGAGGCTTGAGATGGGAGATTGACTTTTGAAACTCACAACCTAATGACATGCCTAGTTTAAGGCTAGATTGCAAGGGCTGTCAAAGACACAAAGCTGGAAAAAAGCCTGCTAAAAGAGCCCAGTAAGAATTCACCATTGCTGTAGATCACAACCGCAAATCCTGGCCAAAAAGACATGTAGGACAAAACAATAAAATCCCAGCCCCAGGGATGAGGGATGCAGAGCCAGATTTGCAAGACCTGAGAAGAGATTTGCAAAGCCTGGCATATTTGCACAAAGGAGTTTCCATCCAGTGTGGAAGCATGTGTGGGCTTCTGCAACTCTGCTGCATTTACAAGAACACAATGAGGACCAACAGAAACATACCTCGAAAGAAATCCCAAAGGTCCATCCCTGCAGGGAGCAGATGGCCTCAGTAAAAAGATGAGATGCGGGTGATTTCTAAAGCCAAGGCACCAGTGGGTGAAACGTCAGCCTGAGCATGAAGGTCTGTTATAAATGGAACACTTGTGTGAGTGGGTAGATGGAGTTTCAGTAAAAGGGTTGAAAAGGAAATATAATTGTGCTCATTGCTGCGCTTGGCTATTGCAGTAGGAAAACAATTTCTGTCATAGGCAGAAGCAAGCTGGATGTCAGAGGAAAACAAAACACTGAGAAGTTTGTTTAAAGTAACAAATTCATATATTAAGCTTCAACATTTGGACTCATCTGCCCCAACCAGCAGGATGTCCCGTATGGAAGCCTGCATCTGCACTGCCTGTCCAGGGCCCTTAAGGGAGGAAAACAGGCACCTCTGGGATGCAGTTCATCTCACCCAGTTTAGAGATCTAGCTTAGCTCCAGCTTGTAAGGAGATGAATTGCATCCTAGATGTGGGTATTTTTCTCCAACAGATAAAAAGGGAGGCTTTACAATGCAGGTATCTACATGAGCTGGATGGCTGCCATCCTCTGAGACCAGGGTGGGATTCATCTTACCTTCCTGAAAATTCATAAAATTGGTATCATAGGACAGGAGCTTGTGGAGAAAAAAAGTAAATAGAGAAGCAGAACTAAAGAAAAGGGGGGAAAAAACCCCAATAGACAGACAAAAGAACCCCAACCCAAAATAAAAGCCCAATTCCCTGCAGTAGGTGAAGGCAATGCAGAAAGTGATCCTTCTAAAGTAAAATGAAAAAGAGACAGAATTAAAAACCCCCTAAGCTAATGTTTCCAAACATACTGAAGGAAGCCAGATTCCCAGGCCAAGGCTGGCACAGGCCTTCTTCTGCTGGGAAAATATATATTGATTTTGGATCATTGTTCTTAGAATCCAAAAATAGCAGTACTAAAGATTACAAACCAGTAACCATGTGGTCTCTAAAAGTGTATCTGCCAGTCACAGCACAACAACTATGGAAACAACAGATAACAAACCACAGCTTGAGCATTACAATTGAAGTGTTTCAGGGGGAAAAAAATGTGAAGAAACTCCTCTGAGCCCAAAGCAATTTGGCTCAGTCTGGGTTTTCCAGCTTATCTACCTCATGGAAAGCAATGCCTACAGTCCAATCCAGTCCCGACCCAGTTTACAAATGTATAATGAGGTGTTACTCTGGATGCTGGGAGGTAATTCCACCCTCTAGAGGGGACCAGACCTCTAACAGAAACAGAAAACCTTTCATCAGGTTCATTCAGAAAATGGGAAGATGGCAGCTCTGGTTCTACAGGTAGCAGAGCAAGGCTGACTGGACTTACTGCACCAGGGACAGGACTAATGGGGTCAGTGCAGGGACACCTGGGGGACCAGAAGCAAGAAGGCCAGCTCTGAGCACAACCAAGTCCCACAGAACTGTTTTTTCGATGTTATGCAGGTCCTTCCTTCCTTCCTTAAGACAGTGTGGCTGAACTGCAGTGTCCCGGAGCAACCCAATCACAGCAGTTTTGGGAACAGTAAGAGCCTGCAGCCAGAGCCAAGCAGATGGTGCCTTTCTTCAGCTGGCAGGAATGACTTTTAATTTATCTCTTATATTAAGATGCATCCAAGTCATTACCCCAGCCAGGAAACTGCCCCCCCCTCACCTACCACCATCACATATACTGCCTGCATAAAGAAGCTGTTGCCAGTACCTTGACATCTCCACCCAATGCTGTGGCTGTACTTCCCTGATCGAGCTACCTGGGGGTAAGCGGTCTGGTCCCATAGGGGACAGTTCTGCCGGTTGAGCGAGCAGGCGCTGCTGGAACTGCAGTCCCTGCTGGCTCTTCAGTGGCTCCTCCATGTCCAGAGCACTGCAGCCTCTGGGGTTTGCTGCAAGCTTGATGCTCACTTTCAGAAACTGGGGATTTTTAGCCCCTGGCTTAGGCACAAGAGACGATGGAGGAGAGAGAAGAGAAGAACTAAAATCTGATGCTGTTCTGAGTGCACTGAAACTATAGAAAGAAAAATAATACTGCAGAGTTAGAAAAGCTGATTTACAGCCGAGCTCAGTTTTAGAGTGGCAGCCACCAATATCTGCTAATGAGAGTAAAAGCCCTCCCACCTTGGCTACAGATCAGCTCCTGTATAAACTCATCCGCAGGCTGACAGGCATTCTGCATTGGCTGTTTCAGTGCACTTTATTGCTCCAGCACTTGTGAAGGGAGCCCTGACGGCTAAAAGCCATGTGTAACCTGCAGCCTCACCTCTCACCACAGTGTAAAACCTCCTGTATCCTCCTTCCCCTGCCAAGCCCCTGATCTGCCCCAGGGCGCCAACTCCCAGCCCTGCTACCACCTTCACAGCATCTTCACCAAGCCCCTGCTTCCCAGCAGAGGACAATGCTGCTACAGACAACTTACCTCTTACCTGACCTGGGGTCCCTTTAGAAGGAATGCTCCAGATAAGCAAGCCCAGGGCAGGCATTGCCCAGAGCTTGCAGCACAGGGCAACCCACCCAGGATGCTTCCAGTAGGGCAGGGGAGCTGGAACCACAACTTTTGTTAAAACTCCTCTGCAAAGTGCTCTGGATGCTAATGGGTTTTAATTTTCCATGGATTTGTAAAAGCAGTATCCTGCAAGGCTGCAGACAATTGTTCATGCTTCCTCACCCAGTCCAACATTCATTACATTTTTCAAACAGACATTAGTATTAATTTAATTTTGATTTTTTTTCCTGAAGCAGGCTATAATTAAATGTCCTTTTCCAGTGACATTTGCTGGGATACAGTGTGCCAGGGCTTTTTTAGACTCATTCAATATAACTTGCATTTCAATTAGTGTAAGTGCATGAAGTAAACATTAAAAAAAACAACAACAGCCCAGTCACTTGGGCTCGTACTCATGGGACAGTTTGATTTTTAATTGACTGCTATTTTTTATGTTTCCAAAGGAGAGGAAGCCTGACTGAGAGGTGGGAGCCCTAACAGACGTGCATGTTGAAGTATGCTGAATTCATTTGCATTTTCTCCTCAGAACATATATTTTCCTTGCCACAGCTGAAGCTTCATGTTGACACTTCACCTCTGTGCTGCTGCCCTTACTCAAGGAGATTTTCATATAGGAAATTTCCTACTGAGTGACACTCTTTCCTTGAACAAAGCTTCCTCTTTTATGGTCCATCACATCAACATGCCTGAGCATGGATTAGCAAAGGCATGTGTACTACTTCCAATAGCTTACACTTCCTCTTTAAAAGAAATCACAGAGAAATACTGTATCCTTTTCACTCCTACTTTTCAGGGAACATCTTCCCAAAAAAGCAGCCCCCTTTGGGGGTTCACAGATCCCAGCTGCCTACTGAGAAGGAGATCATCAAAGAAAGAGTCACATCTTGCTGCATATTAAGTGCAGCATCTCACACAACAGACCCCTAACTTTGCTGGGGGTGCTGGGAAGGAGGCAGTGCTATGCAGCAACAATAGTCATTGAGCCTTCAATAAGTTGTCTCAAATTACCATAGGAGACATTAAAGAAAGGAATATTTAATTACACTTCTTTGTTAGAGGAAGAAAAAAAACAATTGGTTTAATCCATCTCCCACAGGTGTGGAAACTGAAGAGCATCTTCCTCCTGCCATTTAAATCTCCTTTCTGAACCGCTGGTGACCAAAGCCAATGGGCCACAGAAGACACCACCAGTCCATGGGCTGACAGCAACTCCTAGAGAAGCAAGCTGGAGGGCTTGGCTTTTCCAACCCAATATAAAGGCACTTAGAACAGCATGTGGAGATGTTGTCCTAAGAAAGTTTCCTGTGTTCCCTCAAGCTCCTGCCCATAACACAGCTCTGAGGGTGGTGTGTCTGTAAGAGGGATCCAGCACTTCTGGGCTTGTTTCAGGAGCCACAGGGAGAAACGATGCACTGAAGGAGAAGAGGCAGGCTCAGTGAATCCAAGCTTTCCCTGCAGAAAATGAAGGCCTGGGGGCTCATGTGGTAAGAGGGGCACACACCTAAAGGGACTGCTCAAAAGCACATGCAGGAGGCTCCTCACATGGCAGCAGCAATAAGAAACACTGAGTGCAGATACCTCGTCCTTGAGTAACCCAACCAGGCTGCAGTAAATTGAGCAGATCTTTGGCCCTAATTACCCCCAGGAGCTGGAGAAATATGGGGTAGTGCTCCAGAAGAAAGCTGGCATCAGCCCAGCTATTTCTCTTCACAATAATACTGTTGCAAAAGTAAAATGAAGCATGATTACAAAAGCCAATAGCGTTTCTAAAAATAAAGGAAATACCAGTAAGTGCCTACATATGAAATGCAGCATTTTATCTAACATTACCAATTGAACTCAACGCTGCACTGCTCGCTGTGCCATTCCTAGCATAAGCACAGTGCATCTCCAATTGATTTACCCTTATTATTCATTTTGTACTGGGGTTTGAAAATTCCTCTTCCAGCACAGAACATAACTTTTCTCGGTTTCTGATGGACAGCAGCAGGCTGACTGAGATAAATCCCACTTGGTCAAATCAAGTGTCTCCATAGTCATTCTTCCTGAGTGGCTCAAACACTGGCGGTACTGTGTTAGTGGGAGGCAGTTTCACTAGTTGTATTTATTCTTTCTTTAGTATCTTCCACAGATCCCAGAGCTTTCCCATTATCTCAGAACACTGGAGATGCTTTCTTTAACTTAGATGCAAAGCAATCTTCTCCACGAGGAGAAGAGATTAGATTGCCATCACCGCTGAGTGGAAAATTGCCTTTAGGAAGGCTCAGCCCAGAACCATCAGCTTCCAAAGGGAAGCAAACATCCCACTTCCCTTATCCTACTTCAGCCAATGGCACTGAGCTGGAATCTAACAGACCCTATGGTCAGGGTAAGATTCATGAGCAGTTCTTTTGCAGTCAGTTACTACGGTTACTACACACTGACAAATGCCCTTAATGTGACCCTGGGCTCTCTTCTGGGGTTGGCATTTCCTGACCAGCAAGTCTACCCATGGGCTCTTATTAATCCCCAGGCATCCTCAACATTTGCTGATGGGACCCTCACCAGGGCTCTGAGCTCCCTTTTCCGATGCATGGAGAACCTCATCTCCCCCTTTTTGGTTTGATCACACTAGCAACACATGGGTACCAGAGCTGAACAGGAGAGGATGAGGAAGGTGACAAGTCAAATGCAGAAGCTGACCTGCCCAGCGTGCTAACGAGGCTCCTTGGTGCGCTGCCGCTCACCAGCAGCAAACCATTTCCCTGTCCCTCCCTGCAGCGGGGGGGGGTGTGGGGGTGGCATGGGGGAGCACTACAGGGAATGCAAACCCTTTTGTGCTGCCGCTAAGTTGAAGGATGCATCTTGAAAGCTCCTCACTGCAGGAAGGAGGCACCACCCCTGGCCCACTGTGTCCCTCTGTATCCTTGGGAAGGGACATAGGGACTGGAGACTTCTGCATGCCCTTCCCAGAGGAGCCTAAACCCAGCTCCCTGACCACAGGTCAGTTCTTACCCTGGTGCCCACCAGGCCTCTATAAGAAAACACATCTCTTTCCTCAGGGACATCTTTTAGCACCTGAGGCCTCTTGTCTGGACTCCATCAATTAGAGACAGAGTTGCAGACACTGCAGAACTGCTCTCATTTTGTATTTCATTTTTTCAGATTAGTTCAGGGATCAGCAAATGAATGAGCTTAGCTTGAGTCCCACCAGCCGGCTTTTTCCACAGGCAACCAAACACACTGCTCTGCTTGCTAGACAGTTAATCACTTTCTGCACTCAGCATCCTCCGTCATGCTGGGAGATGGGCTCTGGCCAGGTTCTTCAAACACAGAAAGCAGCCACACACATAGATTTATTTCCCATGTAAGTTGTGGCTGACACACACAGGGACAAGATATAAAAAGAGGAAACCACTATTTGTAAAAGAGAAGCCTTGTAAATAGGATCAGGTTAGACAGGCTCCCTGGTTTCAAAAGCATCTTCATTGCAACTGTAAAACTGGAACCTTGTAACATACTATCAGACAATTTATGCCAGGAAAAGATAGAGGAAGGAAGATTCACTTTCACATGTTACCAGGGCCAGATGCCATGGGTTTGAGCGGAGGGCATTTCCTGTTCTGTCAAGTCTGCATTTCCATGAGCAGAAAACACATACTCCTCAGTTTATCCAAAATAAGACTAAGACGTAGCTGCCTTTTCATCTACAAGTACCAGGCTGGGAAAAAGTGTCTGCTAACAGTCTTTAACCTAGCAGGAGGAGATGCAATGAGACATACCAAGCTGAAAAAAAAAGGAAAGGATGCTGGGCAAATTAAGGCAGCAAAGGTAACTTACAGTTGAAACAACTTGCTTATGGACCTTGTGGATTCATCTTTGCTTGAAGTCAAACCTAGGCATCTTTCCAAGAGCTATGTTACAGCTTGAGAATAAATTACAGGTGTGACAGAGCTGATGTTCTGGAAGCACGGAGATATAATAAAGGCCGTGGAAGCAGTCACATCAAGCAGAAGTCATTATGAATAAATTGGTATTCCTTACCTAGTGGGAACTGCTGAAGTGCTGAAGGGGAGAAAGGGATAATTGGGTCAAGCTCCCACAACTGCCTGCATAGACGGCTTGTCCTCTTGACACATCACCTCCCAAAGAAAACAGCATTGCTTGGCTCAGGGGGCTGGACTTGAGCTAAACACCAGCAGCGCTGGACTCAGGGGAACAGCCTTCACTCCTGTACCAAATGCCAAACACGTGCTTCACAAGCATCATCTGCCCCCACTGCTGTCCTGCTAACCTGAACAAACATAAACTTGCTTTGCAGGAGCCTCTGCACAGCTACTGCCCCAGTAGAACTGGGGAGGTCAAGCTGACATCCAACACGTAGAAACTACCACGGTACATCAGAAGGCAGCTGTAGGTTTAAACCCCATCCCTGGGGAGACAGGAGTATGGGACAGAGGCATCAAAAGACCTAGAGAAGTTGCCAAGGAGCTGCAGAAGAGCTACAAGTACAGCCAGCCTGCAGGTCTGAACAGGGTTCTCAGTGCAGAGGTCATTAGACAGGTTCTGAGATGTTTCAGGGCTATTAAGGTCTGAGAGGTGGGATAAGCCACACAAAACATAGCTGTGGACCTTTCTGGCCTTCAAAACCTACAAGATCATTTAGCCCTAGACATGTGGGTCCTTCACGCATCCCATCACAGTTCATGCCTCCCTCTCAAATTATATTTATTGAGACTTCTCTTCAGAGAAAACCCCCAAGTAAATCATTCATGATTCATAATTTTTTCAAGCAGTTCCAAATCCTTTGGACTAGGTATCACTTGGGTTGTCATCTGACAAGATTAATCACTTTTCATAGCCACTGGGAACACCTTGACTACCCTCTCTTCCACAGCTTCACCAACTCTGACACAGTACAGGCTGGAGACGCCACTTGGCATGCCTGCATTGAACACAGGCTGTCGAGAAATAGTTTGTACTCAAAGTTTAGCAGCAACAGAGGATGAGGCACATCTGTCACTCAGCTCTACTGATGATTAATTCCTTTTTCTACCTCATTTCCAGGACTTTGTCGAGAGCTCATTTCTAGCCCTGCCACACAGCCTGTTCTGAAGCAGTCACCTGTCAACATCCCTGGCCAGAATCCACCCCTGCAGAAATATAGTTTAGGGCTTCGAGTTGTTCCTTTCATCTGTGGCACAGCCTACACTCAGTTCCTCCCTTCCATCCCTCAGGGACTTGCACCACTTTCCTCCGGCCCTTTGCCATTACTGTCATTGCCCTTCTGCAACCTTGGCTTGATCTCTGGGAGGGAGGTGGATGTTTTAACAGTAGATATCAGTTTATGAGTAGATATCCAGATTACTCTGGCCTTTGAAAGGCCAGAGTAATCTGGATTTAGGTCAAGATTCTCATGTGAAAAACCTTCTTGTAAAGGGGTAGGAAGGAGTGAAGAGAAAATGTGAGGACACATCCATGCCCCTTCCTCTTGTATGATCTACAGTTTCTTCCCCCACTTCTGCTGTAGGCAATGTTAAAGACAGCAGCATACATGCATTGCCCAGCTTCCAGCCACAAACACATGGCTTCCAAAGGCTTCTGCAAGCATTAATCAAACACTTCAGGACACAATTTTCACATACTAATTTACTTAAATGACACATTACTTTGTCTTTACAGCTGAGACACCTAAATAGCTAAACAGAAATCACGAACTGCATCTCATGGGAATAATTAGTACTTGAAAAATAAACCAAGCCAAGCTACAGCCACCCAGCAAGTGGCCCTTGGGGTCTGCCTACAAAACAACTCACTTAGAATCAAAGTAGTCACACGCTGAAGAAATTTGGACAGTGTTCTCCAAAGCTCTGGCTATTCTAGGATAGCAACCTGCTGTAAAAGGCTGCTGTGAAAAACAAATCTTGTGATGTGCAGCAGACCCAGCATGGAAAACAGAACAAACTGTTCATCCTTTACTCAGGACTGATCTGAGAGGTGAGACCATGGCAGAGGTCCCAAGCCCCAACTCCCCCACAGTCTGTGATGACGCTTCCACTACTCCCAGCATAGGTTCAAGGTATGTTTTGATTTCTTGACGCCCACACTAGCCTGTAGCTGGAGTACAGCCCAGCAATCTTGTTGATGTGCATAATACCAAGACATTCTTCTGTGCTCTCCAACTTCCCTCTGTACTTTGGTTATCCCTGCTTAGGAGTTTTCAGAAAAGCCTGCTATAAAGACCATCACTGATAAGGAGCAAGACAAACACCAAGGGTAACACCCTTCTAACATCAGGGAGCTTTGCCTTCAGAAACAAGCCCACATTGACACCTCTCTCCAGAAACTGAATCCAAAGGAGAACCCATCCCTCCAACCTGTTACTCAGACACACAACCTCAGCCTCTGCAGTGTTCCTCCAACAGGGCCAAATTCACAACCATGTGTAGCTTCTCAAGTCAGCCCCCTTCCAACCAGCAGTGATTTTCAGAGGGCTTGTTTTGTACAAGTCAAAAATAACCCTTTGTTATTAGACAATGCCCACCCCAAATCTCTTGTATGACATCTTGAGTGCACTGCCTAAAATGACATTCTAGGGCCTTTGGTAGCCGTGTATCACAAGGATTAGGAACAGCCTTCTTCCTTAGGTACATAATTGCTCCTCTACAACTGTGCAACATTAAGTAAGGGGTTTACCTCCCAACACCCACAGGTTGGCAACCCAAGCTTAAACTGAGCATTATTCTAGGACTTACTTATCCATAGGGAGGACATATTCTAACACTTCCCATCTACAGACATCAGCACTTTCACACTGACATTAGAACTCTCTACCCTGAGCTCACAGGTGAGTTAACATTGACTTTGTTTCGGCAGAAATTGGCAGAAATTATAGTTTCCCTCCTCCTCCAGGAGTACATCAGTGACTCTGAGCAGTGCTACAAAGTCTCACCAGATGACCAGCAGTTGTTTGAAACCTTTAGTAGGTTCTGAATTTTTAAACAAAGATGGATTCTCCTGAGTGCTTACAGGGCATTAAGGACACATTAAACTTTTTAGTTAAATGTAAAAACATTGAAAACCATCTCAATTACTAGGCTTTCATTTAGACAGCACTGTGACCTTTCCATCCCAGGAGGCTGTAGAAACAAGACTGAGTTACTAAATGAAAAAATGCACCTTTACAAGAAAAACAGAGAGTACTCCACTGCCTCTTGGCAACCTCCAAATGCAAGAACAGCAACAAAAATTATGGAAGCCCTCTTTGCTTCATTTTGCAGGTTACATTTTCTTGTCAAAGAATTGGTTGGAAGGGACCTTAAAGATCATCCAGTTTCAATCCCCCTGCCATGGCCTTCCACTAGACCAGGTTGCTTCAACCCCCATCCAGCCTGGCCTTGAACACTTCTAGAGATAGGGCAGCCACAACTTCTTTGGACAGCTTCCATACTTAACTGCCACATTAAGGGGGAACTTTACCAAGTACGGGGTTTAACACCACCCCCTGTAAGTTTGACAGCTCTGTTACCATCCCAGGAAAGACAAGACCCTTGCGCCTGATGAGCCAGTTGAAGCCATCTGCAGGCGCTCCACCAGACAGTATCGGAGGGTGATTCTCCTATCCTGTTCAGGGTACAAGGTACCAGATTCACCCATCAAGATGAAAATTTTTAAGTGAGTCTTTAAGCCAGCTCAAAGCCAATTTATATCTCTGGAAACTCACACAAGATAGATCTTAACTGAAGATTTTTATCATATAATTTCATGACACTGAATTTCATGGCTGACAAAGATTGCCAGTGACAATGTAATGTACTGTGAGAACAAGTGAGAAAATAATATATAAAGCCAACTAAAAATCAATCATTACATGCACATGAAGTATAGCTCTTACCCAACAGGCATCCCTATGTGGGGGGAGAAGTTTCAGCTGGTCAACAGATCCCAGCAATTATGAGGAGTCTGCCCCCTCATTCCTGGCTCTCTCCCTCCAACTCCCAAATTTCACATACTTGTATGATATAATTTGATTTAGTAACTCCCCACACCCCCCCCACCTTTTACTGATTAGACAACTACTTTGCATAATGATTACATAACCAAATGCCTAATTACATATGCTCGTAATTAGGGGAGGGTCTCCCGACCTGGGGTCTTTAGACCTCAGGATGTGATTTTTAGTATTAAAATGAGATTAAAATGAGGATAGTCCACCAAAAAGATACCTAGCCACGTCTTTCCTCACTCATGAAAAAACATACTCTGACAATTGTCCAGGTGTTGTCTGGATGTAACAGACTTCAGGGATAGACTTCCTTGATTTGTTAGTCTTGTTTTTCTCAGTCTGCCTACAAGGCCAAAGCCTCTCCGGCTCTCAGTCCTCATTGTGAATCACTGTTGTTTCTCAGGTATTCTGACCCTTTAAGAGGCTCTTGTATCTGTTCAGCCTCTTTCACAGTAGTACAATTCCTTAACTTAATACCCATGGAATTTTAACTATATACAATTATGGAGCTTAAACATATAATTACAGAGTTTAAACACCTATGGAGCTTCAGTTGCCCTTGTCATACACATTTGATGTGAAATACTCACTTTACAACCCTTGTTTGTAGCTGCAAGGTGGTTCATCAGTACATGGTGCCTCCATATTCCTGCCCCTGCAGGGAGTAGAACAGACCCTGGCCATGGTGCCTTCACTCTGCTCCACCCTGGTAAGTTTATCTCAGCATACTCTAAGTTCACAGGGCTGCCTGGAGAGCTGTTGTAGGGTGGGTTCTGTGCACGTTAACCACATTCCATCCCAGAAGTAGCAGCTGCATTTTACCCTATTTATTTTAATATTGTAACACGACTTTGAGGATGTTTATGGGGTGGTGTCTCTAATTTCCCCCAGTATTCCACACAGAGTGAAGGCAAAACATGGCAGGAGGACAGAAGACAGGCTCACATCCAGGTCTGAAGGCACTGCCCTCCTGTTAACACATACTACTGGTGAAATCCTTGAGATTAACCAGGTTGGATCCAGGAAATTACCATCTCCAGGGGACAAAGTCCTGAACACAACATAATTCCCTCCTCTAAGTCCTCAAAACAGGATCACTGACCAACAAGGAAGCAATTCAGAGGTGCAAGATGCTCTCCCAAGTCAAAAAAGCATTGCTGAAACCTTGCCGCTACTCAGTGTGCTGATGCGTTCCTTTGTTAGCAAGGCACATCTTTCCTTGTCAGGTTTCTGCTTGGCCCTGGACACTAATCAGAGCCTGACAGGTAATCATTTAAAACTGCATTTGCTCTAACACTATGAAGTTATTTACTATTCACCTGCTCCAAATCTTACTGCAGACTATGTAAAACCTCCTAACAAGGCTTGGATTAGGCTCCCTGCTGTTTATTCAATGCTTATAGCAGGGGCATCTTTGTGTGGGTGACTTGCAGTTTAAAGCATTAATGCAAAAATGTCTTGGGAAATCCAGCAGGAGTTAAGGAGTCATGAGTAATTTATATATGTAAATTTACATCTATAAAAGTCAAGTGTTGTCCTGTTATGGAAAGTGATTTTTTCCACACCTTGAGAAAACAGGGTAGACAGGGTGGCAGAAGAAGACTTAGTGTATTTCACATTACAGAGGCCTTGTGCAGCACACATTTGAAGGCAGTGAAGATGCAAGCCAGTTTATAGTTATTTATTCTGGATCTTTTTTCTTGACACTGGATTCTGAGCCCCAGATCTGGAGCCCTGGGTAGATCCCAGCACTCACTGCTAACAATGCATGAAAATACAACCAGGAGGAAGAGAAGCTGCCCATCCATGTGTTGAGCTAACGACATTGTTTGTAACAAATTCCTTGACTAGTTTATCTTCCTCTTGTGCACAGCACAGTTCTCTTAAATCATTTTTCTGCTGCTAAATCCCATTGTGGTTCTGGTCACTCATTGAAAGTCAAAGCGAGAGGCTGCTTGTGATGATGGAGCACAGACATGGGTAGTGTTTGCTTCCCTCATATGGCATGGCGTTGAACACAGGGTCTCCCATGTTTAATTGTAGAAACTGGAATCTTTATGCAAATACTTTTAAAGGAGACTTTGATTAAGATTAAAATTTATCTTCTCAGAATATTTGTACCAGTGAGACTCGACCATGCAGGGAGGAGAGAATCAGCCATGCAGCAAAAGGGAATTAGCCTAAAGGAGTACATCCAATTAACTGCTTTTGGGTTTGGTTTTGTGTTTCAATAGCTGTTTTTTTTTGTTTAAGCGAGAACATTATCAGCACAACACACTGATCAGAAATGCAAAGCTACTTTGGGCATTAGAAAACTTGTTTCTAAAGTTGTACTGGAAAAGCTAAAAATGATGGAAAATATATAAGAACATTTTTACCATTAGCAAATGCTGACACTTCTTCCCTGCCTCTTCAAGAGAGGTGGGACACAGTGCCCAAAAGAATGGAAAGTGGATCCAATGACTGCCTGTGTCGCTCCCCCCTCCCCCCCCCCTTCAGGTACATTTCTAGAGTACCTGGTACCTATTAAAAGGCACCAAAGGGCAGGGTAGATAGTTCTGTCGTCAGAGGGATATTTCAACAAGCAACAAAAATTTGGGACCTTCAGGAGACATACTTGTCCTGAAGCTGCAGAAGTTTCCAGGCCTGCAACCAGATCCCCCACTACATCCTGCACCAGGAAGCAGACTTAACCCTCCTTCATAAAAAAAGAGCACAGGACCCTTCCTACAGGAAAGCAGGACAAGCAGTTCCATTATGCGATGGAGACAAGCCTCCAGGGCATACTGTGCTGCAGCTTTGGGAAACTCAACATCCAGTAGCTACTGAAATTAAAACATGCAGAGTATTTGAAGCCAATCTTTCCTATAGGGAACTTCATTCATCTTACGTAAGGAAAAAGAAAGCATAAGCCAATTCAAAATCCCCAAATCAAAACAGCAGGAATCTTTAGGAATCTGCTGGTGCTCCTATGAATGCCCTCCCAAGCCTTCACATAGAGGAGCAAGGTCCTGGGTCTGGCACAGGGAGAGCAAACAGTTACTGCATCCCAATGACAAGTGGCCCAGCTGGTGTGGGCTGCCGTCCAAGGCTTCTCCGAACCAGCTTTTTCATCCAGAACACTAAGTGCAAAATCAAGACTGGAATGCCACAACATAACTTTCATTTGGCCAAGGGCATCTTTTTTAGTATCCCCCTATCCCAAGGGCCTTTATCTCACCCTGCAGGCAGGATGCAGAGCATAGCCATGGAGCTGACAGCTCCAGGGAGCCCTGACACAGCTGTCAGACAGCAGCTTCATCCCAGTGCAAGCTTGGACATGAAATCCACAGCCAGCACACTCTTCCATGCTCATTGCACCTCTCCTCAACTTTCATACCAGAGAGCTGCTTGGCCTCTGCAATATGCTGGTCAGCTGCAGGCAGCCAGGTGTCCACAACAGGGGAAGGCTACAGATACAATCAGAGGTAGGTACGTCTCCTGGAGCACCCTTCGTCAGAAGCTGTGGCCCTACCAACAGGACAAACCACTGTGATTCAACACCATTACTGCTGCTGGAGGAAGAAAACCAGCTGGCAGCAAGGGTGGACCCAACTGACAAACCAGAGCTTGCCCAATATATTCTGTACCAAGAAGAGAGCTATGAAGAATCTTCTGCCATGTGGAGTTCAGCTCAGTAACCATGGCACCTCCTTCACATATTTTAAGAACTTAGATTTAATGGAGAGATTTGCCCCCAGACCTGGAAGAATCGCCCCACTAAGGTTCTGGCAAGACTAAAATCCAACCTGGCCTTTCTTCCATCAGTGCTGCCTTTATCTTTACCTGCAAGCCCCAGGGTGATATTTATGGAGACCAGACACAGCCCCCCAGCCTTTATTCTACCACCTAAGCAAGCCAAGCTCACTGGGTGACTTCCTTCCTTTTCCATCTGCTCAGGCAGACCTGTCTTCCAGAGTTTGAGCCAGGTTTGTACACAAAAGAAGCTTTTAAAAGCATTGATATGGCATCAACATTTCTTCATCTAGCTAGAAGCGCAATGCCCAGCACTGCAGTGAGGGGTTTAAGTCCTTGCCCCTTCTGGGGTTAAGCCCAGGCAGCCATGGCACTGGTGTGGTTAATGCCTAGCTTCCACATCTGAGACAGAGCCCCAGGCTCTACATATAATCTGTCATAAGGAGAGAAATAAGCACGTTCAGGATGTAATACATTAGATCAGTTTTCATCATCTAATTTAGGATTAAGTTAATTATACCCTTGAAAAGCTTATTTCTCTCCGAGGGATTCTGGACAGCAAGCTCAGGCAGCGATATCCATATCCATTGATGGATCCTGCACCTTGTGATTGACTAGTCAGGCACAAGTCTTTGTCTTGCAAAACCACTGCATCCATTCTTCTATTTTATTAATTCACCTAATTCTTCTTTCCAGCATGACTTACTCTAAACCTTGAATACACAAGGCAGTATCAAGAAATCTGCAGCTGCCTAGATCTACTATTCATCTTTCTCTTTCAAAAAACAGTTCAGTTTGTCAGTCACGAAGTATCATCTTAAATTTTAAAAGCTTATTCAGGTCTTGCTGAGCCACACACAGTTCCGTATGCCGGGTGTCAGGAAAATTATGCGCTGCCCCAAAGCATGCAGATGGAGGAAAGCTCCTCTCAGTTCACATGTACATGTTTTCTTTGCATCGTCACACACATCTTCTCCTTTTCCAAACTACCTTGGTGAAAGCTAAGGTTCCATCCAGAATCAGAGCATTGACCTCTCCCTCACCATTGTCTCTGGCTGGAAACACGTGGCAGTCAGAAATGACACGTGTCATGCTTACTCCCATTCCCTGATCTCCCCAGTGTAAACACCTTGCCTAATCACTGTTTGCCCCCATCTTACAAGGTCCTGCCCCGGCTAAGCTAGGCCTGCAGCCTTCTTCCACACAAGCTTCTTCCATTGAAGGAAGGGAAACTTCCAGGTGATTTCTTCATCTTAGATCAAAGTTCAGACCTCCTATATGCTCTCCTCCTCAAGAATTGCCTTCTTGATGACTTCAGGACCTAGTCCCCCTAATGTTTTGCAGTAACTCTCTCCCGGTCCCTTCCACAGTGAAAGCGAACAATTCCTCTGCCACTTTGCAGAGTTTTGAGTTTTTTGTTTGGTTGGTTTTGGTTGGTTGGTGTTTTTTGTTTGTTTCTGCATCCACACATGGACATTTTGTTTACTGCTTACTAAAAGCAAGACCTGGAATTACATTTGCTTCTCTTCGTTCAAAGAGGATTTGGGTGGATAAGCCAGAGCACAGTTTAGAGGGGAATGAGATGTTAGGTTTGACACCCAGCTCTCTCAATCGTCACACAGTATCTTTCAGATTGGAAGTCTGTTTATGAAATAAAATCCATGCTTATACTGTTATTTCATAAATCTGGTATTTGGGGATTAGATTCAGATCTCAGCACACAAACAGCACCAACACTGAACCCTTTCAGTTCAGCCCTTTCAGCCTAGCCCTTTCAGCCTGAACTCCAGCTCCTACCATGTGGTGTGAAGCAGCTCCTATCCTAAGGGAGAAGCGCTCTGTGCTGTCGTGTTGTTCTTACTCCATAGCTTGCAGAGGTAGGAAAGGCCTAGAAGTCACATACATGTGTTCTGGAAACTACAGTTTCTTTATATATACATATTCCCATTCTTAGTTAAGGTCCAAAGCTTAAATAAGTTCAGACTTTAAATCACAGAGGGCTGATGCCTTAAGACTTCAACACTGAAAGTTATCAGGTATCAATTTACGTAGGAAACAGGCTATTAGGAATACAGCACTTGAATGCCATTCAGCATAAATTCAACATTGCATTTCCATTTACAAATACATACCATCATTAGGTAGGAACATAGGCCCTCTGGTTTTAAATAGAGTAGCATTTGCACTACTCACCTTTGCATCTGGACTCCTCAGGAGATCCCTCAGGTATGTATTTGGGCAGAGGAAGTTGCGGTTTCCTCACCTGCTTATGTTTCCTGATTGAAAGGAGGGAGAAACTCCTGTGTGTTTCTCTCTGTTCCATTTTTGTGCTGGGGACGCATGGGCAGGAAGGGCTGAAAGGTATTTGAGTCAGATGACTCCACTAAAAAGGTGGATGACTACCTTACAACATTGTTTCCATATTCACTGCCACCAGAAAAATTAATTTCCAGTAAGGAAACACACCTAAAAATGCTGTCTGTGCTTCCAAAAACCCAAGCACATCTCCCTCCCAACCCCACCTGCTTTACACTGTAGAAAGGCATGACTTAATTCCGGCCCTCCATACACTATGGCACTGCAAACCACCACAGTATCTTGCGGGATTAGTTCTGCTGCATTTAACACACGTGAGCAAAGCAGAAAATACCTTGTCATCTGCCCTGTGCTAGCTCCCCGGCTTACAAAGCACCACTGGTACCCTGCCCGGTAAATGCAATAGGACACCACCAGTTTCCCCCAAACTGCCCTTTAACATCCTGTCCATGCTTCTGCATTTGGTGCGTATTGCACCCAGCATGTGAAGACAGAAGATCCCTGAAAATCCCAACGTTAACCCCTGTGCAAAATTTCCTGTTTTTCTGAGCACCTGTGATAGCAACATCTATGTACACACTGTTAAGCTTCAAGGGTAAGAATTTCCTTTTCCTGTATATTTTAAATGCTTTTTCATCATGGCTGGACAAAGATGCTGATGATGTTAACTTGTCCAGCCAAGTTCTAGCTCTTTGCAATTAGCACACAGCAGTTTATTCTTCAGGTGTCCATCCATACACTAACAAGCTGGATGCCAACTCTACCCCTCTATCGCAGTATCCCAGTCACACTTCTTCTCAAACATGAGAGCTGCCTCGTGACAGCACTGCCCATGCACTGGAGGCGATGCCCAAGCCAGCAGGACTGCAGAGCGCACAAGCTGGGGAAGGAATATGCTGTGCCATCAAGAAAGGAGCTGCAGTATCTCCAGGGCCACCAGCATGAACTGCAGGAGTTAGCTCCAGCTGAGAGCACTGCACCAGAGGCCACTCAAACTTCCCCAAAGAGCAGGACTCTGCCCATCAACACCAGAAGCAGTTCACCTGTACTCCAACAACACCTATGCACAGAACGATGAAACACAGGAACCTGGCTGGTTCTCCTGACCAACATTTGAAAGGTAGGGGACCAATTATGTACCAGAACCACATTTTACATCAGTAACATTTTACTACATATTTTATTACATCAATGGCTTGAAAAAATTTTATTTCATGTCAGCAAACATTGGAAATCATAGAAAAATGAATTATGTAGAATTTCACAAAGGAATTTACCCCACTACAATTCCTCATACAGTAAAATAATTCAAAACCAAATGTTACTTTTCAGTGGCTAAGCAATTTTATAATGCTATGAACATTCATCACAGTAAGTGTGCTGAATAATAGAAAACAGGCAAAAAAGACATTTAAAATCTTACAACAGCATTATGACAACATACTTTCTTTAAAATCCCAACGAGTATTTTATCACTTCAAAAGCTATACAGCATTTCCATTATATTTGCAAACTTAACCTTATACATCTTTTAAAATCTTGAAAAAACTTCTTTTAAGCAATCTATAAGCAGTTAACAAAATTGATAAAATCTACATAATGGAATACTATACACTCCAGTATAAATTTTATTTTAGGAGAATATGAATGTAAACACTCATTATTATACAACATGCATAGACTATACTGACCTTCCATTTTCTGAACGGTAACTTTCACTGCAATTGTGCTTTACTATCAACAGGAAAAGCTGCATTAATCCAGGGAGTGGCAGAAAGTATTTGCTTTAGGGGCATTGCACAAGATCACTAGATTTTGACTTGCTGAAGACAAGCTGGAGCTAATAAAAATATTTTTTCTTTTGCTTTCTTTCAGTTTTTGGTGAAGAGTAAATATCAGCCACTCATCGTGGAATGGGCTATGCATAATTTTATACAGACTTGAAAAAACGCATTATCAGGGGAACCTCCTATGATACTTTTGCGCTTCATTGACTTGGAGATTTATGGTCAGAAATCCAGTGGTCAAGTTAGTGTAATGCACTGTTTGGCTCATATTTGGTGTGCAAGAATACCAACAGCATGTTAGCAATTAAAACTGAAGTTTAAAGTGACAATGAGAATATTTTAATACATAATGTTTCAGATGTATTTGTGCAGGAAAGAAAAATGTCAGGACATCGCTTTAAGAGAGTAAGAGTTTCGCTCTTACATTAACTATTAAAAAAGTGTTCTAGTGGATGTTTATGGGGTCTTCCTGGTTGCAAATTTTAAAAATATATATTATGAATTCATTATCCCCATTGGTATTAAATATATCAAGACAACCATTGTGGTTGCACTACCAGTTATGGCTACTATGGTCTTACGCATCTGATTGTACATTGTTGCTATACTGTTAAGCACAACTGAGGCATGTATTTTTTTCCCTTGGTTATCAGAAATTGATCACTGTTTCAAACCAGTTAAACACGAATATTCAAGTAACAAGGTCATTTTTATGGATAAGCAAAAAGAGAAGTTACCTAGCACTTTGCACAACTACATAAAAATTAAATAGAACAAATGAAATTTGTTTATGCATATGCAATACACTTTTATATCTTTAAGATCTCTAAAACTAAAACTTAAACTATCATTTTCTTTGACGATACCATATTTTGCACAATAACTTATACTTAGGAGAAATAATTTCCCATTTTCCACAATATATATAATTATGACATTCACATTGATAGTTTAAGAAACAAAATTTAAGTGAATATTCTATCTTATGCAGTTATCTTTGTGGACCCTTCTAATCAGAATGCAACCAGTTGATGTATCTAATGCTTGACCCATTTGAAAAAAGGAGAGGGTCTTCACCAAAAAAAGACCAAACCATTTAAACTTTCAAAGCTAAAATGATTTTATTGCATTTAAAAACATAAAGAGAATTTAGAAAACTAAAGGTTTAAAATAGTGCTATTATATTGTACGTATTAACTACAATAAGATAGCAGTCAACTGAAAGGTAATTAACGACTTTTTTCTTCCTAATATCATGAATGACGCATGTTTCTCCCTACCCCTTAGGGATAAAGGCAAAACACAACTTTTCTGATTATAAAACGGACAGATTTGAGGGTAAAACTCAATGGAAAGTCCTCACGGGTGGCTTTATTCACCAGCAGAAGTTTCTCCTGAGGAATTTCATCAGCTGGGATGCAATCTCACAGAACCCTCTCACACTGGCAAGGACCTATCTCCACGCACTGGTACCAGCAGGAGGCTGAACACCACAGTATTTCTAACGAGCGGCATTGCTTTACACCAGAACTGTCAGCAGAATTCACAGTGCTATTTGCCTGGTCTTTAATTCTAATTCACACTGGCTAACAACTAGTGTCCTTTCCCACAAGAGACTCCCAACTCCAACTGACACCGGACTGAAGGAACATCTACAAAGCCACCAGAGCTGCCAGTTCACATCAACAGCTGTAGAGACACTGACAGAAGCTTGGGATTACAGGTTTCCAAAACAGAGGATAGGGAAGAGCTCCTTTCCCTCCTCCCATCACCTCACAGGATCTCTCTGGAGCTACCAGAATGAAATGGCTCAGAAAAAGCTGCAAAGTGGCTGAAACAGGCCCTTTTAGGGCTCCACACTCTAGCTTGCCCTAGCAAACGCCTATCTGCTCCTTCACCTGTGTACTGTCGCTCCATTTCTGATGCTGAATTACTTCCCTCACACAAGACCTGGGGAGGAGACCATCTCACTGGTACATGAGGCTCCCCTCTCCTGCCTTTCCTTCGGTTGCATCTGCATTACAGGAGGTACAGTCACATCTGGCTGTTAGCCAGCTGGCATTAGCATACCTCATTTAGGTACAGAGAACAGAGCCACCACAGCACACAACATGGCCCAGCCCAGCAGCTCAAACATCAGCACCAAGTTCAGGGCTAGACTCCAAGCTGCAGCATCTCAGCTGCAGGCCAGGATATGGACTAGCTCATTTCAGGTTGTGTTAAGAGAAACTGGTGCCATGCGTTACTGTGTGCCATCTTGGCTTGAACCCTCTGTAGAGGAAGGGAGGCAAAGAAGGTCCTTTTTTTCCACCTGAAAAGACAACAGGTGGTTTCTTCCAACATAATTAACCATTTTTAAATGCTTTGTGACTAGTGTTATTTTGCAGCTTTCCACTGGACAAGAAGTAATACTGCTGTTTCTAGCTTCTCTGAACACTATCTGCTCGGCAGTCAGCAACCACCTTGTTCAAGGTGTGAAGTCCTCAGGCAGGACTTCCAAGAATGGCTCCAGTTCAAGCCAGTTAGACCACAGCATAGCACAACTGAGCAGAGGGCTGGGAATTTGAAAGCTGCATGCACCAAGTATTTGGAAAAGCACCTCTTAGATTTTTAAATTGCATATTTTGGTTCAGAACATGAAAGCAATGTGTGCTTCAGAAGGGTTAAAATGGCCAATGAAATTAAGCCAGTTCTTCTCCACTAAACTTAGAGAGACCAAAAAACTATCTGAAGGTTGAATTTTGTGCTCCAACCCTTATCCAGACTTCCAGTGGGAGAAGTAGTTTGATGTCTTTGGCAAACAGCGCTCCAAAGAGGAGTGAGACACTGGGACAGGAAGTGACCTATGATAGCCAAATGGAAAAAGGCACGTATTCCAAAAGGAGAGGCACCAGAGAAAGTTGTTTTGACTTAATCCCGCAGAGGATCAGGAAAAAGAAAGTTGTGTAGCACTCATTGAACAGGTTACAATGCAAATGCTGAATGCCAGGGGTTAAATAGCGTATCAAATGTTTTCAGGTTATTTATTCCCTTTTGCACTAAATAAAAGCCATTAAAATATACAGGAATAAAATGCTCAATTAGGGAGCTTTCTATTAAGTGAGAACACACAAGTATAGTGGAAAGAATTGCACAAACCAGAAGCGTAATGATTTACATCTACAACCTTGGACTGACCAAACCTTCAAAAAGACATTTCCTATCACTTCTGCATTATTCAAAATTGCTTGCTAACATGCCTTGTCAGTTCAGAACAAACCTGACACTACTGGCATGTGCACAGGCCTCTCTCCTTTATAGAAAGCTCGCTAAGAATAGTGTCATCATAAGAATGCACAGGAAGCAGAGACCACAGGGCCATGCAGCAATACGCACTTATACCCTATGGACCAAGTGTTATAAGAACTCCTAATGTGTAGAGTTACAGTGGGGCTGCCAAGGAGTTCCTTGTTCTGCAGGTTGGTCAAGATTTACAGACAGGTGTTACTGGTTCTAGAAATCCCCATGCTTACACAGGATGTTGATGAAATGAAGAGCTGAGCTACCTGGGTGCCTTTGAAAGAAAGTGGAGGCAGTATGGAGGAACGAGGGGAGATTAAGGCAGATGTAGCACAGAACTGGAAGCATTTGCCTTTTTTTGGTAATAGCTGCTTGTCCATAGATATGATGCAGATGGCTGTCTGAGGTTTGCTAATACCTGATATCCTGGATAACACAGTAGTCAACACAAATTGTTCTAGGCTACAGCACCTTCTCACGAAGCAGATGCATATCTGACATCAAGAACAGAAGTAGCCTGGAGGGAAGGGGGAGGGGGGAGAAAAAGGACACGTTTAGTTTAAAAATGATTACACATAGGCCTTGCAGCTCCAAACTTCACCCCAGGTCCACAGTACTGAAAGCAACAAAGAGGACAACCTGGCAAAAATGGGAAGAATCTCAACAACTTCCCCTATTCTGAGCCACACTGGGATTTGTTGGGAGTGTAAATATAAAAAATGAAGACTGGAGTTGAGGCTGCTTTATAATGAGCAGTCTCGCCTCCCCCCTTCAAAAACAAACAATAAAAAGGAACTGTGACCACCTGCTATGAAAACACACTGAAGGGGAAAACCCAGAGCAGTCAGAGGGCTGACAAAGCTTTTACTAAGCTGGCAGCCAGGCAAGCAAGGCATGCCAGGGGAGAAAGCACCAGAGAGGTTTCGGTGATAGTCCAGCAAAAGTCTTCTCCTGGCTACTGCTGACTTGAGTCCACCTGACTTGACCAGCTTGAGCACCACGCAAATGCTCTCCAGAGCAGGCACCAGCCACACAGTACTGCACAGCTCAGGAGGGGCCAGGCACACCCTCCTAGACCACACAGATCACTGATGTGATAATTCCAATAGCATTTCACTTTGTCCCCAGAACAACTCAAGACAGGCACCCAGTCAGCACTGTGCTTATGTTATCTCTGAAGGCAGCAACATCACTTTTATAGCCAGCCTGAGCAGCAATATCCGACATGCTCAGAGCATCGTGGCCATTAGACATCCACTGTGCAACACCCTTGTGTCCCTTCCTTGTGCATCTTTTTAAAACCCTGCAGACCTGGTAGTTACAATCCCCTTCATGCTGCCAGCACCTTCCTTCTCCCAGCCATGACACATCAGTTCCTACTGTTCAGAATAGGCTTCATCAAAACCACAAGCCACATGGTGCTAGTCTATGTCATACATGATATGTCACAGCTGGCAGCTTACTGCCAACCCTGCCTGGCCCCTGCCTGTGTCAGCATAGTGCAAGCAGGCTCTGCCCTCATTTAGTGCACTGCAGGGCACAGAGAAGCGTCTCACTCCTGCAATAGCTGCCTTTTCTCTAGGCTTTGCAACTATTCCCAGCAGCCTATTGTTTCAGTCCCCTTTCCACCACTCAGCACTTGCTCAGCTCCAGCCTGGGCACTTTTCATTACTGGTTTGGGGAACGCAGCTGCTGCTCCACCAGTCATGTCACCAGATCTTGCTGTCTTGCCTCCACTCCCCCCTCTCCTCTGCTAACTTGCCTGGGATTCTCATTGCTCCAGTATCCAGACACTTGGCCACATCACCACGCTTCAGTTACTGCTGCAACCATTTTCTTCCTGTCTCAAGCAAGACTCCCCTTTTTTGACTGCACCTTTCAGGAGCAAGGGGGTATTTGAAGCCAGGAAGAATCTCAGAGGGCTCAGAGAAGAAAAGCTCTGCCCTGCCAATAGACACAACTCCACTGGTCACAGGAAAAGACAGTGACACAGGCCATCTGTCTTTCAAATGGATAGCTACATATTAAGACCACAGCTGCTTTGCTCCACCTCTCAATTCTGGAAGACTGTGACAATTTCACTCATACTGTTCTCAGAAGGAAAGTTTTTTGAGTTTGGTTTTGTTCAGCTATCATACCTCTGGATCTAGTCCCCAGATATAAGCATCTCTGAATAACACATTATTCAGATTTGTGAAGCAATGAAGCTCTGCTCCCTGAATGTTTGAACAGTAACATATGGGTGAGCCAACCATAATCAGGGCAAAAAAATATACAGTACACTGAGAAATCTTTAGTCCATGTGAGACCAAAATTCACCTTACGCTGTTGACTGTGCTTACAATTAGCAGATACGGCTTTTGTGCCAAGCCATCTTGTAAAATTCAGCCAAAGGGATTCCTAGATCAGACATCTTTTAACACGCAAACCGCTAGAGGGGTTTACTTTTGCAAGACTGTTGTAATGTTACATTTTTGTAAATAACTTCCATATTTAGACACTCTACAGTCCTTAGATAACTTCAAACACAAATTGTCTTTGGAGAAGCGTTAACTCCATGCAGCGCCATCAAGGAGAGGCTGTTTCTAGAATCTGTCTTCATAGAAACTTGTAAAATCAAGGAAACTTTGCCTCTACATCATTCCAGAGTGAAGTTTCACACACTCGCCTTTTTTACAGCTTTCTTCCCTTCCCCCGAGTGAAATCACTCCACGTCAAAACTGAAAGGTTGAGCTTTGTCTCAGAAGACTGTACGGTCCCACAAAGCCAAACCTAAAACAGCTTGGAGAACTGAGCGCAGGGAAAACATCCAAGTGAGATAAAGATGTATGGGGTTTCAGCAGCAAGAGGCATTAAAATGTCCATGTGCTGAAGAGACGCATACACTTTCAGAGGGCTGCAAATAAATTGTTCTCTTTCCACCTTCGTACATGTTTGGAATTCCCAATTCCAAAAATCTGTACTGAAATCTGTATATCCAGCTGAAGCAAAATATGCTCAGATTGAAGATTGTCAAAAATGGCTTTTGCAAAGAGTGTGTATATATATACACACAGCCCTATCCGAAAGGAGCTCAGACTGGGAATTTTAGGTGACTTAAATAGGATTTACCTCATCTTCCTCTTCAGACATTTTAGTGGAATTATCAGGGGATTTTACAGGCTTCTGGCTGTTGGCTCCATTTGTCTCCTCTTTGCCATGCTCTGCCTCCCATTCCTGCAGAACTTCATCTATGTTGAAACGACGTCGATAATTTACAAAAAAGTTTTTCACTTGCACCACAGATTTGTTTCCAATCACATCAGAGATTGCCTGAAAGTCTCGTCCGTATTTCCTGATTGCTAAAAACAACAAAAAGAAGCAAAAAAACCAACACGTTATTTCCACAAGGACCACAGATCAGGCTCAAGTGACACAATAAGAAACCAAAGGTGAACTTCTGTCAAGGTCTCAATCCTTTCTCATATTAATCCAGGAAAAAAAAAAATTGCACATGAGACAGTTAAGCCCTGGAGAAGAGAAGAAAATAGATGTGCAATAAAGACAGGTAGAGCCAAATCTAAAAGACCTGTGTAAATCTGCCTGTAGTACCTGAGAAGTCACACAGGCAAAGAGCATAGCAGTGACTTCCAGTACAGTTTCACTTTCTGAAGGCTTGGACAAGCAGATTATTTGTAAATATTCATATGGAGCAATTTATACTGCCCAGGGAGTGGAAGAGGGGCTATTGCTTCCTTGTTCAATTCTGTTCTTTGGGCACTAATACACAGCAATGTCAAAATGCTTTATTACCCACTGAAGTGGAACATCTCTGAAACACAGTTTTGATTATTAGCAACTGAAATAAAGAAAAAAAAAAAAGAAAATCGCCATGTAGTGCTATACCTTGCACAGCAAGAAGCTGCTCATCCGTGGTCCAGCGTGCATTAAATTTCTGAGCAACCTAGACAAAAAAAAATACAAAAACACATAGGTAACTTCATTTATATAAGCAACAACTTTCAGTTGTATCCGAGCTTATAAAAACCTCATAACAAGGAATTAATTGTTAGTCAAAACTCTATCATTCCTTTTCATATCAACGTCTTCAACAAAGAACTTCATACGGCATCCATTCATCATTTAGCTGTGACATACACTGACCAGTAAGTCATGGTAATACAAAATGATACAGAATGGTCTCAACAGATAACCAAGAGCCACACTCTTCCAAAGCAGCTACTTGTTTTTATCACAGACACTCTCTGTAATCTTGGTCAAATTATTTCCAGCATGACGTGGAAGAAACCAGCAAAAGCACCAAGTGCCAAGAAAAGATGGGCCATTAACTTCCTCTCCTATATTTTCCAGTATTTAGAGCAAAGCACTACTTGTCTCACAGGGCATACGGATACAAAACTGTTATATATATATATATATATATATATGCACACACACAAAACGTGGTATATGCAAAACGTCCATACTTCATTAGAAACCACTTTCACATATTAATCACTGCTCTTTCTTCTCATCTGTCATTTCCATTTCACAACAACAATGAATACAATAGCGGTCTTGGTTCACACTAGCAACTAATAGGACACTGGTAGTAGCTTATTAGCAACCCCAATAGCATTGATATGTAAACACATATCAGCATTTATCTTCACAATAAACAAGGGTCAGAAAATGATCCTACCTCTGAAAGTCTGTATTGTTCTATACCGCCTTCAAGTTTTTCTTTGAGTGCACTGTTTGTCTGCTTGATATTCTGTATCTGAAAAGAAAGTTTAATCCCTTTAACAAGGATTTAAAAACAAAAATCTTCAGACAAGCCTTCTTCCAGCAGCCGCAGCGGGAACCACACAAGCTCAGCATTCCTGTGCTTCTCACCACCTCTCTTTTCCAAGAAGAAAGTCTGTTATATTGGAATAAAACAATGCAGAAGCATACCAGGAGATCCCATTTATTCTATCCTGTCTGCAAGTTATTTGGAGCAAGAACTGCCCCAACTTCCAGGTCTGTATAAAGCTCAGCATAAGAAGAAAGGCCCTGATCAGAGTACATAATGAATCAAAGACTGCTAGAGAGCTCCGCTTCTCCCAGAGTGCCAAGAAAAAGGCTTCAGGCCAAAATACCAATTCTATTAAGTTTAATAAAGAGCTTGAGCCAGATCTCTGCTTTAAAAAGTAAAAATGTTCAGCTCTAGGAAACAGACTCATGTATTAAACCTGTCTTTACTAACAGGTATTTGAAAAACATATGTTTACAAGGCAGATCCATCAGGGAAGCAAAAGCTACATATGGAAGTTTGTCTTATTCTCTCAGACAGGTATCATACAAACATGCCTGTTCAAAAGTAACATATGAGAAGGCAAAGGAAAACTGCTGCAGATGGAAATCAGATACTGCTGAAATGAATGTCACAGTCCATAGTTAAAAAATAAGGGACCCTGAACTGCAAGAAAAACGAAGCACCAGCACACGTTCCTTCAAGTCAGTGCTATGGGCTTTTCCTTGCTTCACTTCACATACAAACTAGTTTTGGCCATAGAACTAAAACGTAAGAGATACAGAACACAGGGCTGCATTAGTTTATAGCACAAGGCTAGCAGTTTATGAATTAAGCCACATGAAGTGCAGCAAAACTGTCCAGCTTTTTGTGACAGCAGAACTGTCAAGCTACACAATCCTGTGAACTTTCCAGACTCTGACAGGCACTACCACCAAACCCAGCAGTTATTCTTGAACTATCCCATCCGTACCTGTCGTTTGATTGAGACTAATTCCATGTCCAGCTGTCTGAGTACAGTGGTAGCAGCTGTCGCATTGGCAGAAACAGCCTCCACATCTTCTTGGGAAAGGAACATTCCTTTGGGAGGTTTCCTCTTTGCTCTGTTCTTTGCCTGTGTACTGTGCTTCTCCTTCTTCACCTGAGGAACGGTTTCAGCGGGCGGCACCTGGCAAACAGCAGCCACTTTACAAAACTAGATCTTTAAAGATCTCTTCCAAAGCAAACCATTCTGTGACTCTTTTAGCCATTGTCACAGGTTGGAGAATTAAAAAGCTTGCAGACGTTTTTTGCTTTAGGCGGCATGTCATGAAAACACCGTCTTGTATAAATGTCTCCTTTCTTCTAGGCAGCTTTCAGTGTTAACAGAGATACTAGTTGTCTTCTCTGCACATTCTCATTTTGGGAGACAAAATGCCCAATTTTCCAGCAGTTAAATATTCTGGTTATTTTCAAACACTCCAAAACCTCTTTTCTTGCTTTTGTCACCAGGCCTGCACACACCAGTTTAACTGAACACCAGAAGGAAACAAAGTGGAGCTTGGAGACAGGGGAAGAATGCAACTGGAAGAGTTTACAGAGCCTTGTTTTTCTACATGTCAGACAGGAGAAGGAATAAGCCAGTTTATTTAAAGGCTATATATAAAGAAGAGAGATGACTACAAAGTAATTCTTAGATTGTTAGGCAGTTTCTTAGAAGCCAAGTTTTCTTCCACAGTACTGATACATCAACTGTTCCATTAAAATGATGCAGTTCTGACCACAAATAAAATTTAAGTCTCTTTTGGAAAAGGGAATATTTCACACATCACTCATTATTTTTACACTTTCTGTCTCAAGCAAAGAATTAGGCCCACACCTGTAACAGGAAGATTAGCTAGGATGTTATACTACAGATCCTTCAAGAGCACATCCAATTCTTTAATACCAAAACCATTTCTTGCAGAAGTCATTTTCAACAAGCACATCATACCCAAGATTTATTACCCAGTGGCTGGAGCCTGGCCAAGAACACTGAGAAGGGTGACAGGGAAAGAAAAAGCAGAGGAGAGGCCACACGTCTGAAATCCTCTACTTGATAACTACCAGCTTTAAACACATTGGCTTCACTTGGCACTATTGTTTCCCTGCTAATTTGCAGCTACATGTAGTTTCTACACAGCTTGCAGCATTTGCTCATCAGTGAGCATTAAAATACTCACCACTAAAATCCACATAAAGCAGAGCACAAAGCCACCACACAATCATGAGGCTCTGCCTCCTGAAGACTAGCAGGCCCCAGCACAGCTGCCATTAGATAAAAGCTTGCACCCTCTTCATGGGCTCAACAGCCAGAGCCACACAGGAACACTAATGTGGACAATTGCCTATTCTCAACTTTTTTATTCCCTCCTTTAGTGCAAAGGACTCCATGAGAGACAATGCCTAAGGAAAGCCCAGGAGCAAAAGGTAACTATTGCTGTTGCAGGACTTATACCACCCTCAAAGAGAAGGGAGTGATAAGCAGGAAAAAAACAGACTGGTTTAGCTATGAACAAGTGACGTAAGCTCTGCACTCCGCTTCAGAAACTAGCACTTCGATAACTGAGCCAGGTAAATTATTCAACATGGATAGACATTTCAGATGTATTCATATTTCATCTACATACAAAATTTCACAGGGTCTTGCAGTAATGCCTCACAACAGGTTCAGGCTGTAGGCTGACCAACACACAATGCCTGCAGTGCAGATATCCCAGAAGCCTCAACATTAAAGAAAAATGAAAGCAGTTTTAAAAGGTTGCTTTACATGGTTCAAAGAACGTGAAGCTCTTGTGTTGTGGACAAGAAGCCAGAGCTCCAGCAGAATGGGTTTTGACAGCTCCAAATGCCTCCAGGTCCCAGTGATACTGCACAGGCTCAGAAAATTTGAACATCTACCCTGTCTTGGAAACTCTTGCTTTCCTGGCCACACACATCTCTGTAGAATTAAAGCAATTCATGAAAAAACATAAAGAATTAAAATACAGGGAATTATCAGTGCTATTTATTTAGACGTTGCCACTACTAACCACTACACTTCTGTCTTACAAACCCCTTAATACAAACAAGGTCCCCTTCCTCAGATTTCACTGTGTAAAAAAGGAAGACCAATCTATCTCAAGCCATGTAAAAGCAGGGAGGTGTTTTCAGGAACAGGGAAGAGGTGGAGAAAGCAACTCCAGTTCATGACCTCAGTATTATGGAACCACTACCTGTAAGAAACCTGAACAGTTGCACTAACACTGAATGTACTAAAAAAAAAGAGAAAAAGGGAAGATTCGTCCCTCCGGTGATACCCAAAAGAAGAAACAAATGAGAGATTTCAGGTACTCTGAGAAATCCCAGTATTACTCGGCAAGTCATACAGTAACCGACATGTCTCAGAGCTGGAAAAAAACATCTCTATGGGGTTGGGACAGAGAGATTCTTTACGGTAAGAGTCCCGGGCTAATAGCACATGACCAGGCCTGCATGTCTGACCATGTCATTAAAAGAAATCTAACAATTAAGAAAGAACACATCATCCTCCTGGATACCTGCTCTCTCTCAAAGGCATTTTCAATCAGCCCCAGGTTCAGGCACTGCAAAATCAAATCACATTATCTCTGAATAGGCTATGCAGGTTCTCAGCTTCATTTTAGCACCCAGTACTATCCCCTGTCCAGAAGAGTCCCCACAAGGCTGCCTACCATCACACACTCGGCCAGACTGCACATGCTCCATGAGTTCTGGTGATCTCTTTCAGAGCACTATGGCCTGTACTGGTGTGGCAGGGAGGGCAGACAGCCTCCTCCCATGCAAGACTTTCCACAAAAATGCCTTGATGGTAGCTATCAGACATATGTGATCTGGTTTGGCCTTACAACAGAGGCAGCCAAGTTGGCAAAGAAATACCTTTATGTCTTTCTGCAGCAACTTCAGAGCATGCCAGCATTGGTAGAGAAGGAAATAATAGTAAAGGGGACTGAAGGGAGCTTTCTTACAGATGCAAGCATTCAAAGAGCCTGCAGAGAAATCTAAACTTGAAAACTTACTAAAATAATGGGAAATGAGATTATAGCCTTAATTATTTACAAGACACAATGGAGTACTGAGATTTGCAGTTTAGCTAAGTGAGGGCCCTTCAAGCTTGGGTATTGCTGAGGCTTTTGAGAACTGTCTTTTGTAAGGGTGAATATGAATGGATTCATGTCCACTCTGCTCCTAGGAAGTCATCAAGGATGCCAGCTCCATCAGAAGCAAAAGGCTTTTCCAGAAAGTCTAGAGAGCACCCTGGCATGGGTGAAGAACAGACAAGAATGCTGTGATTTTTTTCAGTTATTTCCATTCAAAATAATTAATTAGAGAAATTAATCTCACTGACAGTGACTGACAAAACAGCTACTCTAAGATTTCCATTCTGCCTGTGTGCAACCATGTTTCTAAATATTTCTAGTGTGTTCCTTTTTTCTCCACATACACCCTTTTAAAAACAACCTTAAAAAACTGAAAGAAAATGACAGTGGGAGAGAAATCATTCTATGAGAAAACAGGAAAGGGAATTACTTCAAGGAGAGAAGGCCTTAGGGTAAATGTCTTCCTATAACACTCACACATACAACCCACACTGCTGCTGAACAGCAAGGCTTTTTTTTTTTTAGTAACAACTAGTAGGCTATATGCATGAAAATGAAGTATACACTTTCCTGGTAAGCATCACAGACTAGGTTTTCAAAACTGTTACATTTGTGTGGCTATTTTCATCCAGAACTCTATGCTCACTTAAAATGAAGTATTTTAAGTGAGTTGCAAGGAGTCCATTTCAAGTAGACCAAATATTCCGTGTGTATAATAGCAGGCTAAGGCCCCCCTCCCAGACAAAATGAACTGGCCACACAAAAGATTTCTCCTTTACTGTTCATCACTGTAGTTGCAATCCTCAGAATTATTATGAAGGATTTCAGTACATCAGGATAGTCTAAAGTGTAAATAACCATGCCTTTGCTAGTCTACCTAGAACAAATTAATGGAAATAGCTCCCCTCCACCAAGCCATCTCAGCAGAGATGTAAGTGCTTCCACTCCATCTCCACATAGTTAGGTTGATTAAACCATCACTGCATGTGGTTGAAGCTAACACAGTCAAAGACAGAATCAAAAAGACCAGAAACATTCACATAGTACATTATCATGGGATGGCAAAGTCTTAAATTTTCCCAGCTCCATCTGTAACAACTTATTTGTCTATACTTGCCTTGATCTAAGAATAATTCTTAAGACAATTCTTTTCTTGTATGACAACTATACAAAGCACAAATAAAGAAAATTAGATACTGTCAGCTTCTACATGAAGTAGCTAGTAAGTAAACACTTTTCTTTGTACAGTAGTAAGAAAAGATTTATACCTCCTTTTTGCTCTCCTTGTTTTGTTCAACTTCCATATCAATAGGGTTATTTCCATTTGCTTCCTCCATTTCATCCTCACTGGAAGACAAAAGCAAACAGTATTGTATTAGTTTGTGAGGCTCTTTTTCTACAAATAGCATGCTAGAAGAAATGCATGGATGCACTAGCAAGTCCAAGAGCTTTCCTTCCTTTTAGTGCCAGTGTGGTTTTTTTAGGGGCTGGGATGTGCTTTTTCATTTGGGGTTTTATTTGGTTTTGGTTTAAATCAAGAGATTCTTAACTGTAAAGATGAGGACCATGTTTTGTAAAAGAAGACTTCTCTGTACTGTACTTGACTAAAATACACCTGCTCAGATGAAGATACACTGAATTGATTACACATGTTATCTTTTAAAGAACATGGGACACGCAGCATTTTATCTTCACACAACCTAAGACAAAGAAACAAAGATTTAGAGTTACAGCAAGTAGCTAACACAGGGATTTCATACATCTCCTTAACATTTAGCAAAATAGACATGCACAAGCTGAACTCCCTCAAGAACAAGCATAATGAAATGGTGGTGGTTTGAACTCCCTCAAGAACAAGCACAAAGAAATGTTGTTGTTTTATCATCCCCCCCAGTGACAGCCTCACATTTCATTCTCCCCAGAAAAGAAAAAGAGGTTATCAGTTACAGAATAGGAGCAAGCACAAAACTTGGGCCTTATTGAAAGAGATCTTGGCACACCTGGCCAGTTTGGCTTCATCGGAATTTCAATCAGACATTAAATCGTATCTATTTTCACAATTTAGAATTTTTGTACTGTACACAACTAAAGTTAATTGCACCATTTGGGATGATGCCCCCAAACAGAAGAAATAAGCTGATGTAATCAAAGTGGTTTATTGTTTGGGTATTTTTTTATTAATCAAAAAATAAACCTATTTTGTCATGCCAAACTTTCCAGCCTGGGACAAGGAACTTAAGCTAGTGCAGGTATGTAACATCACCATGAAAGACAGGGCTGTGCAGGAAAACCACAGCAGAAGTTGTGCTGGGGTGCTGCAGCCAGCAAGGGTGTGCTCACACTGGAGCAGGGACAGAAGGCATACCAGGTGCTAGGTGAGCACGGCTGCTGCCTCCTTGCTGCAGCGACATCCTGTGCAACTTAAGGAAGAATGTACTGCCAGGTGGCTTAAGCTGGTATTCATCCCCACAAGAGCAGTCACTTGTGCAACACATGCAAGCTCTTCGAAACTGCCTGGCTCACCAGCTCATCCACAAGAATACTTAGCTTGTGCAATCACAAGCACTCCCTCCCAGAGCTACATACACAAAGTCCCTCACACACAACTAAGTACAGCTACTGAAAACCTGGTCCCAAATGCACTGGGAGCTATTTTAGTGACAATGTGAGGGGTTGGGGAATTTCCCTGCCTAGCCACCAAAGAGATAGAGCAGTATCTGAGTGAGATACTTCAGACTGCCTCTTCTCTTAACCCCATCTTCAAAAGTGCTTCCTTGTGTTCTCACCTTGGTTGAGATTTCAGCCTTCCTGCAAAGTCCGAAACCCCCATGGCTTTACTGTGCTCTGTTCCAGCAAGTTCCCTAGACATGAGCTAGATCACCCCCCCCCCCTTTTCTGCAGTTTTAGACATTGTTATTAACTGAAGAACATTTCTGAAGTTTTGCCAACACCCAATGGCACAATGCAACCTCAAAATCTAGCAACCCCGAGCTTCTCACACAGCTTTGCTTCCACCCCCTGCATGGCTGCACTGACAAATATTTAGGGGTCTAGGGCTTTGACTATTTTACATGATGGAGGGGAAGATGGGAAAATCAAACCAAGCTGATGGCCTGGTGCTTAGCTTGCTGCAGATGTAAATCAAATTACACATCTCCAATCCAGCTGCCTTCCTGAAAGGTTACAAGATTACAGCACATGGCAGCCTATACAGTTCTTTTCCAATCACCAGATGGTCTGAGGTGCTGCTTTTCCCAGCGAACAGGCATTGGTATCAAAGAGGTGTATTTCCAAATTGCAGTAACTTCATTTATAAGCACAAAACAAAAATAGAGGTAGGATTAAAAGATCCTAAACTAGACAGTATGAGACAAACATTCCTTATAAAAGATACTTCCCCCTTCTTAAATTAGTGGGAACATTTTAAAAAGCAGAATGGGGAGAAGAAAAAAACCAAACCAAAACATGAAAACCAAAAACCATCAAGTCAGCCTTTGCAGAGAAGGGAAAACAAGAGAAGGGGAAAAGAGACCCAGGTCAGAGAAAGCCAGCCAAATACTGGACAAGTTTGCTGGTAGTATTGTCCCTGGCCCTGCCTGTTAAGCAAGTATTGTTGATCTCATGGAGAGATGAGAGAGGTTGAGTGAGTCACTGGTACAGTACAGCTCATCCCTGGAAATGTTTGTTTCCCCTTCCCAAACAGGACTCAACTCATACACACTGGAACCAGTAAACAGCTCCCTGGGAAAAGCTTTCACAGAATTTTGCCCAATTATATTAGGAAATTTCCAAAGCCAGGCACACCTCAACTTTGGTCTGCAAAGACATGAACTGCATTTTAGAGCAAGTTGAGAAGGCACCTGCATAAAGCAGATAGAGCTGGTGCTATTCAGAGGTGGAGCTCACCACTACCACCACCACCACATACGTAAGGCCACTGCATTTCTGAGGTTCTGTCAGCTCCAGAACTAGGAGAAGTCACCAAGCGGCAGCTCTAACTGTACAGATACTTCTAGCAATACACACAATGCCACTGGCTGACATACCTCCAAGGGCTTTCATAGGTATATAGGAAGACGAACTTGCAGACAAAACTGCACAAGCAGGAGCCAAGCTCATCTGCTTAAGCTCAGTGGCTAGCAGCGTGAACACCACCACCCTTCACCCAAAATCCTAATGCACCCAGCAGTCCTTAGGACACCTCTGCCAGAAATCACCCTAAATTCTCCTGTGCTACCCTCTTCTCAGTCACTAAAAACCACCATCTTAACTTCACCTTTCCCAGGAAGTAACACTTAGCCTGACAGCCTAAAGGTTTTCTAAGTGAAAGGTGGGGGAAAGGCCTGTGTGTACATATGTACAGGCTGACAGGTGCTGCACTAGAACCTGTTCCCCATGAGGTGCACGTTCTCACTCTACTAAGCATCACATGGAGGAAACAAAGGCAGATTTCTAGCTGTTTCATTACTTCCTTTTAGTGTCCTGCTTATCAGCTTTTCTGGCTCTGCTGACAACAGTGCCAATCAGCTTGTACATAGTTTCAATTTCATTTTCTCCACACTCAAGCAGTATTAGAGAAAAAGCCTCTGGAGTGATGAGACACTGACCACTGCACTAGAGGACACTCGGAAATTGCACAGTGTTGAAAAGGGAGTGCACCTATTTGCTGACAGATATCTTTTGGCTTTAAACAAAGCAAAAAGATGCATAGCAGGGAAGAGGCGGGGGGGGAAAGAAGGTGTGGTATGAGGAAACATTTTGGGGAAAATCCTACATCTAGTTTCTTACAGACCTCTGAGATAGTCTAAAGAAATCAGCGTGCGTCAATACACAGCCTTTCTGCTTGCAAACCTACCTTTCCTCACGTTCCCTTTTTTGTTTACGAGCATGACGGTCCATCACGCTAGTTTTAGTCCTTGTCTTCTTCCAGGAGTAGTAAAATTTCACCAGGCTGGCTATTGATTTGTCAGGAAGCTGTAAATTAAACATGTATCCTTTTATATGCTTATATGTAAAGCATCCCCAGGAGGTCATATACAATCGGGTCTGGTTTTGTCAAGCAACATCTGATCCCTCTACTTTGGGGTCTCTTAAAGGCTCAAGGCAAGGCAGGTCTGCAGCCTTTCAAAAAGGATCTATGGGAGAGTGTTCTAGGTTAGTGCTACTATTTAGAACATCAAAATCTCTAAAGAGCATCTCAGCAAGCCTCCACTCACCAGCCAGGTAGCTGGGTTCCCTTCAGAATAAAGGAAAGTATCAAAAGCAAATCCAAAACGGGGCCTTGAAACTGAGATAACAGTTTTAAAAGCCAACAAAGGCATGTGTAAGCAACCACAGGAACTGCTGAATTGCAGGCTATACCCCAAGCATATCTTTGATGTTTGGTTTAAAAAGACTTATTCACACAATTCAAATGATGAAGTCTATTCACAGGTCTCAACAAAAGACGTTTTCAAAAGGTGAAACTTTACTGTATGGTGAACTGAAGATACAGAAAAACACGAGTCTCCCTCTTTTTTGTTTTGTCCTCTCACAGTAATGTAATTTCCTCGTAGCTATGAAACACCTGCCTCCAAAAAGCATGAAACTGCATTAAGACTAATTCTCTCCTGAGGTACTCTGCATGAATGTACTTATACAGGACTTTTACTTTCTAGAAGTCCAGCCTTTCTTGCTGAATAAAACATGCTGCCTGATTCAGCTTGGAGGGCAGGATGGGTGGGGAGGTAAACAAAACTGTGAGCAAGAGCCAGAACTCTCATTCAGATAAAACTGCAGTTTAAGTCTTCACTTGAGATAAGCCTGGTTCTCAGACTGCAGATTGACTTCTGGTCCTAAAAGCAGATCCCACCAGAACTACCATCCTGGCCCACAGCTGTACAGTGGCATACACCCATCTACAGTAGCAAAACATAGGTGCTATGTCAATATTATGCTGCCAATAGCCATGTAGCAGGCTGGTATGCTGGAATTAAAGAGTTCCACAAAACAAACTTGGGGACAAGGCTGCTCATGACAAACATCCACTTGGCTACAAACACATGCTAAGAGTGCCAAAATATCAGAACCAGCTCCGGTAAATAACATAACCCAATTCTTACTCTCTGGCTCCAATGACTTCTCCCCTTAGTTCTAAGCTGCACTAGTGCTAATGGGGCAGCATATATAAACTAACTACTAACATGCTCCCAAGCCATTGATTCCTGTCCCCAGCTAAACACAAAGCTTCATGCCATTTAATTCCTTTCATGCAGGATGGCTTTTCTGGGAGCAACAGTAAAAAAATATCTTTACCTAGGGAACAGTGCATGAGCTTGGCCTCCCTGTATAGGAATGCACTTCACTCAGGGACAGAGTCGTGCTTCTGCACATAAAACAAATTGAGAATTTCCTGCTTTGGCATTTCACCAAGCAATAGGCCAGGCTTTATCTTCTTGGTTTTCCCAGGACATTCCCCTTTCTTCCCTTTTCCCCCTCTTCCCCCTGCTATATAAGAACAAAGGAATAAAGGAAACAGCTTCACCCTTCAGGAGTACAGAACTCTCCAGACTGTGTTAGCTGTCTATAATATGCACAAGCCCTGTCATCTGACCCAAGGGAGTGGGAGACCCTATGACTCAAGAACATTTGGAAATGAACACCAGTGAAGGAATATTCAAGGAGGACACGAGAAGAGCCCCTTCCTGCCGCCCTTTTGAAAAGGGACCTGGTAGTTTTCCTTCTTACTTGGAGGCAAGTCATCTTTCACTTTTCAGTGGCATCAGCAACACAGACCCTCACGTGTGCTTTAAAGAGGCTGAACAGACTGCAGCAGGCTAGGCTCACTTCAAAGGGTCACAACCAACATAACTGGGTCCTGCTGGAACACTCAAGAGGCACTTTACTGAAGGAGAGTAAAGAACAAAGTCTGGTTCCCACACAGGTGATGAACTACTTGAAGAAACACTCGATATATAATTAATCAGAATAATTTTTCAACCCATCCTGTCCATCTTTCAAAAGAAAATTGCACATACCCCTTTCAGACAGAAACCTACCCTTGAAGTTTTCAATCACAGTTTAAAAATAATCACTGCTAACCAAAAGCAAAGGACTGAATGCTTCCAATAAACCTCTACCACAACATCCACGGACAGTTCCAAATCATATTAAACACAGACCTCACTGTCAAATAAAATGAATTCCTAAAAAGCATGCTGTAAGAAAGGAAATCAACTTGGCACACAGATGATCTTTGTGTGTGGGTGGGCACATACGTACACACCATGCCTGAACTCCAGCTGAGACAAACACTCATAGCATGCAGGAGACTGAAAACTGTCATTTCCCACCAAAAAACATTGCACAGTCAAAGTTTATCCTGAGCCAGAAAAGCACTTCAGGAAAACACTTCCACAGAGACTCTGCAGACAAGGTTGGTTGCTTCTATTAATGGTAATGCTTTCCCTTTAACATCCCCTTTGTCTTGTTCTGCCCTGACAGGAGGTCAGTACAGTCCGCACTGAAGACAACAGTCAGACCGCCTTTTCCATTCCTGTGACTCCACTTACCATCTGCTGGATTCTGTGAAAGGTTTTCCCATGGAAACTAAAGGCCTGTTCAAACAAGACCTTGTCTTCCACTGTCCACTCATCTGGAAATGGAGTGAAGTTTGGCAGATCTGCCAAAGACTTCTCGATGTTGTGCTTGTGCCAAAACAGCATCCCGAGGGCCTAGAAATAAAGCCACCAAGAGGACAACTGTAATCACAAGGAACATTATTATATGCATGCAAAGGGAGAGCTACAGCATTTTCCTAAGGTGGCATGTTAAACTATTTTAATGCTCAGCTATATCAGACACTTTTTCATGTGCAAGAAACCTGGAGTTTGACCTCCACCCCGCTAGGACTGTGAAGACCAACTTGAAGTTTTTCCAAACCACACAGGTAGCAATGTAATATGAGAGTAGCAACAGAAAAGGGGGAGAAGAAAATTGAAGAAATTACTCCAACTTTACTGATCCTGGTATGCACATTAAGCAGACTTCGTGAGACTACCTAAGAAACAGGCTAGACTAAATGAAGCTTCTTGCCAGTGCTAAACTCCATTTCCTGTGCAATTAGGAAGTCAGTTTAGTTGATGGGAGTTTTACAGTTGTTCAGCAGTCTCTTTCTGAGGGGAAGGAAGAAAAGGAGGAGACAATGAGGGAGGAACTGGAAGAAGGAAAGGCAGAGAGCATGCACAACCTTGACTTGCTGCTAAGATGTCCCTGGCCTGAAGAAGGAACAAATCTCATTTTGGGGGCTGCTCACTTGCTCCCTTGAGAGATGCCTCATTTCACTATCACAGTCTCTGGTTCTCAGTTCCAATGACAAAGTGCACGCAGTGTGCTTCACAACCTGCAAATCGTCATCCTCCTGCCATTTCCAAGACCCTAGCTCACAGCCACTCCTCTCGCATGCAGCCACTTAGCGTTATGACGCATCACTACATCTGGCATGCCAGCGACCACCACAAGTCATTTTGGGAAGGCCTGACTCTGCAGAGCTAGAAACCAGCCCTTTTGCAATGGCAGTAAAGTGAAAACAATCCCTAATATGCTGAGTAAAACATCAGAGTAAGCTGCTCAGCATATGCAGACTCAGCTCAGGTTTCGCTGCTACAGTTACCCTCATCTATTAGTTTCACCCTGGCTGCTCAGAGCTACAAAATCCCTCCAAGTTTGGGGTTTCCCCATTACACTTCGCTATGCAAAAAGCAGTTTCTTTATGGGATCTTGATCCCCTGAGATTCAGCAGACAGCATAAATATTAGTGTTATCCAAGGTCTTGTCCTGACCCTACTGGCCTCTCAGTGCTGTCCAGGCATCCTCTACCCCCTTTTGCCACCATGCAGAACAAGAAGTAGTCTTGGCTGCACAGTCACCCACTGTGGAGATGTCACAGGGGCCACACAGCCACCAACCCCCATCCACTCTGGCAAGCATGGAGCCAACATAAAAGCCCTGTTTTGCAGTTACAAAGAATTGAGTTCTCTCCCCTGCCATTCCTTCAGCTTCAGATCTGTATCAAATATCACTGCGAGAAAGCAAGGGGAAAACAAGGAGATAGACATTTCAGGAGGACAGGGTAGCATTAAATTCTGGTAAGCTGCTAGCCATGGCTGAGAGGACAGCTGCTCACACAAAGCAAAAGGTAAACAAAAAGGTTTTCCTCATAGGTTTAACAAGAAAGCAGCATTCCTCTTCCATCCTATGCTATCCCAGAGGATAGCACTCGGGTGAGTACACAGCTTTTCCAGCCTCCTTTGTCCCAAAGTGCCTGACACGCCGGCAGGAGGGCACAGCTTAAGGCCAGACTTGCTGTAGTACTCCCAAAAGCCTGTGGCTGCTATGGCTCAGCACAACCACCTACCGCCATTTACAACACCAGCTGAAGTGGGCTTACCCTGTAGAAGCTCACTTGCCTGCCAAAGGCTGCTCTTTGCCTGCCCTGGAGCTTGTGAGGGTGCAGGGACTCCCACCAGCACAATCCTGAGCCTCCAGCCATCACCCAACAGCAGCAGAGCCAACAACCATGCACTTTGGCATAAGGCAAGGGGAGAGAAAGAACAGAGATATGGGAGCTGCACATGGCACTGATCAGCCAGATGGATGGAAAGGCACTGGGCAGGGGAGCACCAGCACATGCCCCAGTCACCCTGCCAGGCAGTTCACCATATCCCGCAACAAACTGGCACATCTTCATCTGCAAAGGCAGGTCTTGGGCAGGGCCACACAGAGAAGAATGGGAACCTCTGTGTGATGACTGTCAGCCGAGCCACCTGCACAGAGGTCCAAAGAGACCAGCTGTCAGGGGGATGCATGTGTGGGAAAGGGCTGTCTTGGCCAGCAAAGCCCAGAGGCAGTGGCCAAACTCTAAAGTGAGCTCTGACTGGCTTCCAGGGAGGCCATATCAGCTTGTCCATAACTACCCTGCCAACAGCAACTCTGATAATACCTGCTAAAGAGAGTGCCCCTTGGTGATACAACAAATCATCCTGACTGGAAAGCCTTGACACTTGTCCTTAAAATACAAAATGAACACATGGCTTCCAGAGTGATACAAGCTAGATCCTCTCCACTTATATCCTGGAAGTGCCTAGCATAGCTGTCTAGGAAATCCCAAAGGGCCTGGGAAACACGTTTAACTCCAGAGTGTTATGAGAGACTGCTAGGGAAGGAATGAGAAAATTTTTAGGAGGGACATTTTTATAAATTGATCAGTCACTTCACATCCTGGTGTGGCGAGTCCCATAACTCCTACTTCTATACACAGAAGGAGAAAAACAGGGAGAAAGACTCCAAAGAATAAGTGGGAGGCCTGCAATTCCAACATTAAAATTAATGCAAATCTCCATTAGCCAAACTGAAGTTCTAAAAACAAAAATATTCTGTGGTTGCCTAAGACCATCTCTTTTGGCAAATATTATCCACAATACCCAATACTAGGATATACCTATCTCAACTGAAATAAGCTATCTTATTTTCATTTAAGTTCACAGCCTTTTGGTGCCTTCATGTTCCTTTTATTGCTGTTTTCTGCTCTTAGAAACTATAATTACCAAGTCTCATCATTCCTGGCTTTGCTGAAAAATTTGGTGGCTTTCTCAACTTCAATGTTCCTGTTCCACAAGAAGTCTTTTTGAGCATGAGAATCAACCACTGGAAGTCTGACTCAAAGATTATAGCAGTCATTTAAATAGAAACCCTTTTCCATCCAAATCATGTACTTCTGTGCTCATGGCCTTTGCCTGAAAAATTTCATAAACTCTCATTTTCTTAGAATCCCTTTGTAGAGAAAGTACGTAATTTGCCAATACAGTAACTCACTCAGATTCCCCACCTTCCCTTTCCAGGGAAGTATTAGCGCATAAAGAAACTCCACACAGAAAAGGGGTTCTGAAAGTGTTCAAGAAGTAGCCGCCATAGGAAGGATAACACCCATGGCCAAATTCTGTTACAAATTACAATGGTTTTGGTTTTCTTCTGAGTCTGGATGTAAAACCAGGGGTGAAATCCATATTCCCCAGAGCACCATTTACTTTTAGGAACTGTCGGTTTTGGGAGAAGCAAGAGGGGAGGAAACACAGTACAGAAGGGAAGAAGCAGTGCTAGGCAGTCAGTGTAAGTCATGTTTTAATACCTGCTGAAAAACATTTTAAAATAAAGTAAGTATTCAAAAAGTTGTTACCTGTTCCATATTGTATCCATGCTTCTCTTTAGCAATGGCAATATATTCATCCACTGAAAAACAAAAAGAAGGGGTAAGAATATTTCATATAATAATCTCCTCTCCTCTTCCCCCTTCTAGTCTAAAACCCAGTTCTGTAGCTCTGACTCCAGCCACAGTCACTGCATTCTCCACAGATAACTCAGGAATAGCTGCTGTTTTCAACAATTCAGGAAAAGAAGGAAAAAAAAACACCAAACAAACAAAAAAAAACACAAAAACAAACAAACAAAAACAAAACAAAACAAAACAAAAAAAAAAACACAAAAGCAACAAACCAACAAACCAGTCAAACTACTACATTTTTTCCTTAACAAGCCTATGTGATGCATGATATCCAATACAGTTCCAATACTGCTGAAACACAGAATATAGTATTTCAAAACTATAGACATGACTGTCTCAACCACTTTTTGTTGTTTTGGTATTTTGGGGGGCAGGGGTGGTTGGCTGGTTGGGTTTTATTGTTTCACTTTTTGTTGTTGCTTGGGTTTTGTTGCTGGGGGGGGGGAGGAGGGGAGGGTTTAAATCCCCAAAACAGTTGCTTTTTCTTAAGAACAAAAATCCCCAGACACAATCCATACCTTCCAGTACTGCCAGACTCCTAGTGTTGCACAACCACTGCAGATATCTTGATGAATTTTTCAGCCCTTATGCTTCAGCAGTTTTCATCTTGGACTAAACCCCACTTCTAAGTATTATTAGGCCCTCATGAGCTTTTAACCTTTGCAACGTGAAGATGCCCTGAGGAGTTATACTTTGTATAGATGGGACTAAACCCCAAATGTCTCTTTCAGTATGAGTGACTGAGATTGTATTATATCCAACACCACACATTTGAGAAGACTGGATCAAAGTCTGTATCAGTGGTGGAGTTCTGAAGTCTGTGCCCTTGTGCTTGGTCATTATTAAATGATATTAAAGAATAGCATCACCCTTGGAGAAAAAAATTAAATGTACAAGCTAAAAGGTGGGACTCCTACTTCACCTAATGGACTGGAAGATGCTGGAAGCACTGTTTGTCTGTAGGATCATCAACATGCTATACCCTGCTACACTTACCACAACAGAACTGATACACAAAGGTAGAATTGTCCAACACTGGGATAAGAATGACTTCCAAGATAAGTCACGCAGTAATAAACTCAAATATTATTCCTGCTTCCTTCTCTGCAGATACCCAGGGCAGGATGCAAGCAAATTCCTGGGCTAAGCAACTTCAGAAGAAAATTATTCTGTGCACACTGCAGCTAAGGAAGCCACATCTCCCATGGGTTGGGCCTCACAAATAACTTCAGCTTTCAAACGTGCTTCTCCCATGTTTTCTGCCTTTATGGACCCTAGCATGGGGTCTCTGGTCTCTAATAGTATGGCATTTCTTAAAGCCTTTCCTTCAAGCTGGGACTTTCCCCAAGTTTTCCTTCACCCTTCAAATTAAGCAATAAAATCAAAAGGTATTGGGAAAACAAAGAGGACAGATCAGAAAATGCACAACAGGAGAACACCAGCCTCTTACTTTCATCTTGTTATCAGCTGAAAGAAATTAAATCTAGGTACTTGAAGTAGATGTCCCATCTTACTAGACAATATGACATGTGATACCAATATCAGCCCTTCATTTGGAAAGGAGATGTATGCGTTAATTTTTACAAAAAGGTGTTGCAAAAAAAGTGCTGTGTTAAGTGCCCTGCAAAAGTGCATGAGAATGTTCACACAGGCACACATGGCAGGAGAAAATCATGCACTAAATACAAGCACAGTTCCACTTTAGCAAGGGCACTCCATGAGGTTCTTGCTCTTCCAAGCTCCCACCTGCATATAACTGGGACTCCAAAGGGGCAGACAAGCCTGCTTGGTGTACCACATTCTGGATACATTCAATAGAAGTTTTATTAGCCCTTTGGAGAAAGATGTAATCACCACCATTCATTTGCACCCTGCAGCACAGACACATCTACCTGTAAGTAAGCAAATTGTTTCTAATGACCATGCTGAACTGGGACAAAAACCACCCCTTCTTGCAAACGACCTGTTCTTGCACAAGGCAAGCAAAATGGCTGCACAGACAGTGGAGGTGACTGCGATAGCAACAGAAACTTCTTTGGCTGAAATCACTGCATTGCTTAATAAAACATCCTAGGGTTACCGAAGCGTAGGAACCTCAGAAATCAGCTTTGCCATGGAAAAAAACAAAACAAAACCACCACACATATAAAAAAAAAAAAAACAACCAACCCCATACAACTTGCAAAACCACACTCCAAGGAAAGAACAAATTAACATGATGCAGAATGACCATATGGGGGAAATGAGACAGAGAATGGAAGTACCTTCTCCCTACACACCATACCTCCCCCCACAAAGGCCAAAGAGGGCAGGGAACATCAGTAGGATATGGGAAGAAGAGCAACTTCAGATGCTTCCAGACTTTATAACCACACCAAAACCAAAGGCTGATGTGGAACCCTAACTGCAACATTTCCCTGTACTTCAACTAAATGCTCTCAGCTTCCTTCAGACAGGTATTGCACATGCAGTGTTATCTATTTTGTCTAATAGTGAGGTGAAGGAAGGGGGAGGGAAAGGAGTTGAATTCTCCTAAGTCCAAGGCTGAATCAAGCTCCTGAATGCTAAGTACTGCTGCATTAATTACCTTGCTTTCACTGTATAAAGATCTACCGTTCCTGATTTGACTTCAGCATCTTATCCTTTAATATATACAGGGAAGAGATGAAGCTGTTCTCCTTTCCAGCATGTTTCTTATACCAGATGCTATATGAAAATGTATTTCCTTACCCTTGTTCCCCAACACCCAACCCTCCCCACCCATCAAAAAAAAGAAATCATTACAGCATTTTCTCATCTGAGCAAGAACATTAGCAAGGTCCCCACATTATCAGTACCAATAAAATTTCTCTTGACTCAAGTCAATACCCCACAAACCCAAACAGTAGACTGTAATTGATCAGACCATGAAAGGAGGCAGGATGCTTTTCTTGTCATGGTGGGGTAACACAATGGTTACAGTGGAGAAAGAGAAAAGAAAAATAAGAAAAAGGCAGTAAGGCAATAAACCGACCATGACCACACAGCAATGCTCCTTCTATATACTAAAAGAGTATTTGTAGATGAAGGACAAGGAGTACACTCTTGTACTCTACTCCTGGCTTGTTCCCTACCTGCTTACTGAATCTAGCCCATTCTGCTTGTCATTTCTTGACTAATTGCAGGTTTCCTCACTTTGATGCTTGCACCATCAGAGAGGTATGACAGTCTCTTGAGCAATCCTTCTGACTGCTCTCTTTACCATCCCCCTCCATATGAAGCAAGCAAGAAAGAGCATGGCACCAGCTGAGTCACAGAATCCCTTTAGTCTCCCATACCATTAGAGCCTGGAACTGCCATAAGCTTAATGCTTCACATACCACACCAGATAAAAGCATGCCCTCCTCCATCTCTGCCTTCCCCATGCACTTCACACAAGCCCAGCATACTGGGCATGCGAAATTCTGCTCCACTGCATTTCAGTGCCATTCAGTCACGCTCAGCATGTAACCCAGCAATCTGTTTAGACATCAGAGTTCAGAGCCAGAAGAGCCTGGGGCAGAGCCCTTCTTACACCAGAAGAGACAGGTTGCCAGCACAGCTCTTAGCTGCTTTCCACAAGAGAACAAGCAAGAGCAGCAAAGCAATCCCATACCATTTCCCTCAGCATTAACTACACCACCATTCACTTTTTCTACCAGCATAACTTTTCCCCAAACAGGGCAGACAGGAGCATCTTCTGCTTCCATCCAACTCATTCCTCTATGCTGGAAAGATACTTCTGCACAGAGCAGGCCAAAAAGACAATCAATAACACTTGAATTGAGACAGTCGTGTGACATAGGAGATGCATTGCTTCTGTGAAGGCTCTTGTTGCTACTAGAAACCAGATGGGAGGAAGGGACATGAAAGAGAATCATAAACTGATATTTCTTCACCTGTTTGGCTACATTTCTTCTCTTGCATGCATTTTAGCTACATGGAGGTGAGCAGGATCCTCTGTCTGCCCCACACCCAAAATGGAGTGAGCACTAGCCCAAAGAGCCCCTTCCTACAGCCAGTCATGCTCAGGAATGCAGAAGTAGCACAAAAGGTGGGGATGCAAAGGGAACAGAGACCCACAAACACACTATCACCAGCAAAGAGGAGTGCAGAGGGCTCAGATGCTAAAAAAACCTCTTCCTAATACAAGAAGTGAGGTCTACTATGAGATGACCAAGAGACCCCAGATGTAGCGCACACACACCAAAAGAGACAAGGGAAATGGAAAGGAATGGGAGAGGAAGCACAGAAAGATGCATCACCCTTGCCATCTAGAGAGGAGTTTCTGACCAAAATGGTGTCATCAACCCCCCTAAATTTTGTGGTATTGCTTCCAGTAATCTTTCTCATACACCCTTTTCTTCTGCTAACCATCTTCCTGCAAGAATTCCTCACCAGAAGCAAAAAAAAAAAGGGAACCCTCTCGGCTGACAGAGAGGAGGAGGGACAAGAGCAAACAACTGCATTGCTGATTTTCAGTCCCGCATCCTAGAACACCGAGTTGAGACATATAAAACAGGAACATTAATTTCAAGAGGGGGTGGGAGAACTCTGAAAAGAGAAAAATGCCTTAAAGCAATTGCTCCCCTCATCACCATTTGATTAAACGATCTCTGTAAGTGGGTCTTTTGGGAAAACTGCCCCCCCCCCCAATTGCTTATGACCCCACAAGCATTGCAACATGTTTACTGGACTCAGCGACCCCAAGGAAGGTTTGCAGCAGAAGTGTGCTAAAGTCTATAGAAAGCAACAGGAATGCAGAGGTAGAGCTGTTGCTGCAACCTCAGTTCACCCCTATTACTGGGGTACTGCAGGAGCTCTGAAGACTTTGCATATTACGTGATGCAAAAGCCTGACAGAATGGGGTGAAATGAGGACAAAAGCAGCATTCTTCACAGCCTCAGTAATGCGCTTCACAGGGTTTGATCAGTGCTGGAACCTGTGAGGAATTCTGGATGTTGCTATACATCTCCCCCTCCCCTCCCTCATCCTTGAGAACAAAAACAAAAGAAAACCAAAATAAAAGTCAAAGCACAGAAAAAAACCAACGTTGCATGAAGTAAATAAGGAGCATGGATTAGACACATACATGTGAAATTCTCCCAATTTCAAAACACAATTACGATGGTACATAAACAAGTAAGCACAGTTTTTGCCTCGGCTAGAAAACCGAGCAGCTGCATTGCTGTCCCACCGCCCTCGCAGCATCGGTGGAACAATCCTGCCACCTCGTGGTCCCAGCATGGGAGAGGAAGCTGCTAAAAGCAAAAAAGTGTGCACAAGCGTCTCACTAAAATACCTGTAACAGGAGGCAAGGGGAGCAGAGAGAGATCAAAGCAACATGGCTTGACCACTTTTTCTGGGCAAAAATCACTTAAAAGAAAATTAAACCCTCCTATTTAAAAAGAGTCTTCCACCTTGGAAAAGCTATTCCCTCTTCTTGGAAAGACACTATGTGTGTCACAGGCAGAAGAGTGGAGAACCAGAGCACAGCCACATGCAGCACCCACCTAGGCAGGCATGCAGCCTCCTTTTACACTGTTTCTAGGGACAGAGTGCTAGTTACACAGATAGAAAAGCTACGTTAAAAAAAAAATTTAAAAAAATCACTTCATGCAACTGAAGGCATGAGAGGATTTAGGCCTCAACTCCACTGCACCTGCAGCAGGTGAGGGAAAATTCTCTATGCAACTACAAGGCAAAGGAAAGCCAACCTTATGAGGAGAAGCTTACTGAATAGGAGCAAGAGAAAATACCCTGCAGCAGGGTAGGGTACCTTGAGTCACAGGACTCCACAGTGTATCTCAACCTCCCATCCACTTACCTCCCTGTACCTCAGATTTTACTTGTATATCGTCTCTTGCCCACATATCAAGGACTGTTGCGTTCCACTGCACTAGAAGTCTCCTTTGGCAGCACAGCTAGGTTAAGCACCCACAGCCACCAGACACCTCTTCCCATCTAGAAGCACAAACATTTGCCTCGACCCGCAGGGAACTGGACTGGGAAACTGTTTCACCTGAAAAACACCCCTCACCCAAGTGGCAGTGGAGCCATACAAGCACTGAGATGTGGTTGAAAGTACGGAGATGCTCTCACCTACGAGGAGGGGCAGTCCCAGACCCTCCTATCCCCAGGCCTGGCTACACAGGCTGCCCCTTCTCTTGCACTAGCTCTGGAGCCAGAGACAAGCGAGCAGGCAGGTACGAACAGGCATGGCTATGTCAACTAGCACTGGTGAGGAAAGAGCTGCTCATGGAACCACACCTGGGGCCTGGAAATTGCAGCCTCAGAGAACATAAAACAAGGAATAAAATGGAGTGACCCACTGCCTGGAGATTTATCCTTTTAAGAGCCCTAATACCTACCAAAAGCTTCCTTTCCCACTCAAAGGCAACCAGTCCCCACCCAAGCAGTACACACGAATAAGATAGAAAAGAAACACTGTATTTCTACCTCCCCCTTTTATTATCTTTAATACTGTTCTTTGCATGGCCTGTATCTGAGGGCAAGTCCAAAGTCGAAACACCAGCGATGCTTAAAGACCTGACTCATCTGCCTTTAAATTTTGCTCTGCCAGCAAGAAGGCTGTACTGCAGACACAGGTGTACTGACAAATCTAGCACAGTTTTTGCAGCTTGCCAAAACTATTTTAAAGTGTTTACCAGGAAAGGCCTTTTGCTAGTGGACACATTACTTTTAAGGCTTTTACCAACATATGCTCATTCCTAAAGTTGCACCCTCAGCTGACACTATCACATCAAGAGGTTCAACACTGCGTACATCTGTGGATGTTGCTTTCCCTTTACTATAGGGGAAACCAACCAGCTGATGCTTGCTTGCTCTCTGCCCCTGCTGTTCTTCTCCCTCAAAGGCTATGTGGATGCCCTTTGTAAAGGCATTCATGGAAGGCCTTATGGGAAGAAAGACTGTTTCTTATACGTCCATCACATTTAACCTTCAGCCAGAAATTTGCTCTGCCATATCACCAAATGCCAATTTTTTATGGAGGAGGGACACAGGCTTCTGCATCTACAGAAGTAGATACAGAACCTGGGTACCACAAGCCCAGATGTCTTTATAAGTAGCACAGAAAAGAACAAGGGAGATCTGACAGGACAGTAGCAAAGAGGAAACACTATCTCTGGGACATAGCACAGAATAGAAAGAGCCACATTTGATCACCCAGGGACCTAATCCGTGACCATACAGGATCTGAGCATGGCCATCATTCAGCAGTGAAAATCTGATCCTAAATCAGACATAGGCACTGGATTGTATTAAACATACTCAGCCAGAGCATTTGATATTGGGTTTGGAGCCCATGTAAGAACATACAACCAGTACACATTAGCTTCTGGCAGGGAAGGAATACCCATTCGAGAGTATGGCCTTCCAAGACATACGAAGCTACAGACAGGACAAATGCACAGAGTACATGCCCGAACAACAAAGTGAGTTTATAGCAGAATGGTTCTTTGCATTATTCAGCACAGTGCTCTCAATTTAGCCTGAGATGCCCTAAAGCCAGATTTATGCTGCTGTCAAACCATGGCTAGAGTTAACTCTACTGAGAGGTTACAACCTTGGGTTATATATACTTCAACTACATGTCCAAGCAATGCAAGTAGCAACATTATTGATAGTTGTGACAAGGAGAAGAATACCTATATATATATATATATATATATTTGATCTGATGGCTCAATGCAGAAGATAACTTGGATTAGAAGAAACCTGCCTCGTGCAATTTTCTTCTGGAGATTATTATTTCTTGCCATCCTTGAGAATACATGATCCAGTGCATCCTTTCCAAAAGGAAAATACACCGATTTGAAAAAAATACCATTTGACACAAACTGATGACAGAACCAGTGTGGGAGACCACAGATTCAGGCTAACAGCAGTTTGATACAAGGCTCCACTACCCTACCTAGGAACATTCTCAGTTCTTCATCCACATCATGCCATACATTGCTAAAATTCTAAGCCTGCAAAATAGCATAGACTACCATAAAGTTTGGTTAAGGAACCTGCTCTCAACCAGCTCCAGAAGCCATCAAGGAATATGCAGACTCAAAACCCTCTAAAGAGGGCAAAACCTTCACCAAGGTCAATTTTCCGCCCTCCAAAACATTTTAAAAACTCATTTCTAAATCAGAACTATTCTATTCCCTGTTGTAGTAGAAATGCAAACTAACAGAAGAACCGTATCAGAGACAGGTTTCCTAAACGGCATAGATAACTTCACTTCCCCATGACACAAAGTCTTTGTGCAGCATGAGGACAGGCACACAAGGGGTGTGTGGGAGCAGAATAGCCATCGGGTTAAATTACAGCTCATTATTATTGTTACTGATAATAAAGCCTGTGACAAAAGATCAGAAGCCATGCTGACCCCTTTTATAATGGACACAAAAGCAAAAGAAGTGATCAATTTGTCCCCAAGCTACCTCCTTGAAGGAGGTCACTTGGACCGAAAGGAAGCATCAGGCAAGCCAGCAGGCAGTGAAAGGAAGGAGACAAGTCAGAGACACGGAGGAGCTGCCCTTCACAGATGCACTGAGAGCCAGGAGCTGCTCCTGGCAGGGAATGAGCCTCCAGGTGTAACTGCCCACATCCAGCTCCTCAGCAGCTAGAACAGGAGAATGCTCTGATCCTGAACGGAGAGTGGTCAGGTCACACAAGCACCACTTACTATTTCAGTATTTTTTTGCAGCCAGCGCCTCACTTCCAAACTGAGCTATATGAATAACATAATAATAGTCTCAGCAATGCACATGACCTCTGCACTCTTTAACAAATTGCATGAAACTTGCTTCCAGCAAAATTAATAAAGAATGATACGGACTAAGTGAAGGCAGCTTGATGTTGGAGTAAAACTAATCCTTCAGTTACATTTTCTGAAGTATTACTGAGATGCTTTTGTTCCTTCCACACGCAGTTAAAAACTTATTTTCAGATGTCTGGGCCTGGCCCCTTCTGAGAAGGCAAGGGCCTTCCCACAACTCCACTTCATTGCACTACTACATCTGGGCGCCAAGAATGAAAATATTAGGTCTAGAACTTGTTTTGAAGAGACTTCCAATGCACACAGTGATGCACAACCTGAAGAACACAACCTATCTCAAGAGCAGTTGTGGCTCTGTCCCCCAGCTGTCTGTTCAGTCCCTCTCCTGCAAGTTTCTATTCCTGCTTCCTGCAAGAACAGTTTGGCTGCATGATAATCAGCTGCTTGATCACTTAATAAAGCAGGCTATGAACTAAGGCAACATAAATAAGCACCTACTACAGGTTAAGGTACAGTGGTTCATGAAATTCCTGATGCCTTACCTCACACAACATGAGAACCTGGGCAACAAGGTCTAGATGAAGAGCCTTTTCTCCACTGAAAATCAGAAGCTACTTTCAGTCAAACTCACATGGATTGCTCTGTTGTAGGCAGGCCAGCCTTTAGGAGACGTTAACACACAATACATCCATTCTTGCACTTGATTGCTTCCTAGAAACCTACTCTGGTTTGAAACCAAAGAGGTACAAAGCAATGTTTTTGATCCTTCCAAGAAGTCCATATAAAGACAACAAGCTGACACAGCCAGATCTTGGACACCATGTTCTTTAATAGCTGCTAAACCAAGTACCGGTATTATGTTAATGGATACAAATTAAATCAATTAAGGAAAAAAGAAAAATCAAGTTACAGATTCATAAAGCACATCCTGAAATATGGATTACATACAGGACTTCAGGCTTCAAGGATGATCCTGTTCTGAGACAGAAAAAAGTCACCAATACCAGTAACTAGTTCCTGGGGTATCAGTGGTAGGTGGTCACAGCTTTTAGCCAGGATTTAGAAGCCCAATCCTTACTGATAATTTATTAACTACTAATCCTTCCAGTGCTAGAAAATTTGCTACCAGCCTGCCATAACATGAATCTGCATGAGAAGCACATGATTGGGAAAGTAATTTAAAATGAAGTGCAAAAATAAGAGTACATGGAAAATAATCAGTGGGAGTGGTTCCTAATTAGAACACATAATGCCACCACAAACACATCAGGGTGAGGGAAGCTCTGACACATGTCCTTGAGAAAACCTAGCTACTCTGCCTCCTGCACTAACACCTCTGTAAAGGTCACACTCAGCAGTATGCAAACTCACCACAGTGAGCTGTTACAGCCATGACCCCCCCAAGGATTCCTCAGGGGAGGACATATCCCATAAGCGCTCCTCCCTGCCGGTACACAGCTCCCATCACATCCTTATAAACATGCACTTGTTGGTTGCATTTGCTGACTAGCCTTGCTCTACAGAAAAATAAAAATAAATAAAAAAAAAATAATAAAAAAGTTATCCTCCAGTTCCTTGATCTTTCTTATTTTCCCTCACAGCTACAGTAAGATGGAACAGGAACAACGACCTAGTCCTCTGAAATGCTCCAAGCCTGCCATTCCCACCAGGACCAGCAAGACTGGAGCACACTGTGCCCATCCCAGGCCTGGGTTCAAGCAGCAAGTAACTGCAGCCTGATAGTTCTCGTCATACTGGTCCTACAACTCACACAGCGCCTACCAGGCTGGCTAAGACTGCTCCCAGACCTATTTCAGATCAAGGCTCACTGCCAAGGTAACTCTTAACACAGCTATTATCACTCCATTACATCCACCCCATCTTGTCTCTAAACTTCTGTCAGGAAAAAAGGTTCTTCTAGCCCCAGCTCTAGTTCAATCCCTGCAGCAGCAACAGTCATGGCAGCCGACGTGTTCAAACTGGGTCATCTCGACACAGTCGGAGAAGGCCCGTTTCACACTGCAGTAAAAAGGAGGAACAAACAGGTGGCAGGAGAGAACAAGGCACATGAAGAAACTGGTGACTGCACCACCCCCACCACCCCCCCAGCACAGCAGCAAAAATTCCTTCAGGATAATGCAGCCGCCTTAGATAAGGCATTCTTTCCCTGGATACTCTTCAACACATTCTCTCCTTTGGGCTTTTTTGTTTGCGGGCTCTTTTTGAAAAGGAAAAAAACCCCAACAACAACAAAAATAAATACAAAAAAAAAACCCTACACCAAAAAAAGTACCAAAATAAAAACCCCCACCAAACCAAGAAACAAGCCACAATCCACTGAAATCCATCCCAAACACATACACCCTAGACCTTTCAACCTAATATGTTTTCTTGGCTCCAATACAAACCACTGCTGTGAAAGGGTTAAAAACCTGAATTTACATATGCATTCAGGATCCAGAAATATCAATCTGCAGCAATAATGATGAAAGAACTGCTCCAAGGTTTTCACACAGCATTGCAATAGCAACTAGCACAGCAGATGACAAACAAAGGAGAAACTGCAGCTAAGTTTGAGACTACTCAGCCATTTCTGCTCCCTCATTCCCATCCCTGACAAGGTGGCTGCATGCTCGCTGAGCGCCAACACAACCCTTTTGTGGGGTTGCCTTATAAAGCAGTTCACAGAAACAACAGGGGAAGGAAGTGAGAGGGGACCAAAAATAAAACTATAATTCCAACTGTTTCAAGTATACTGTTTGCAGGAGAATGAGGAGGAGGTACTTAAAAAGCAGCTTTGCTGAAGCTGAATACAGACAACACTACATCCTCTCCCTCACTGCTGCTGCCTGGGGAAGGGTGGCTCTCGGGTACTGCTGAAGCACTAATCCCTTCCATTTTAAATGTACCCTGTTAAATAGGGGCTTCATTTTCTAAAATGGAGATTTTAAGATCAACATTTATCCCCAGCCTACTCTCTCCCATTTGTGGTTTTCCACTCACATTTATTTATTCCTAGGGCACCCTGCACTCCAAGGAAAATGAGCACTGATGACGACAGTTAATGGAGTCATATGTCCACAGAATTCACAGGCCAAAATAAGTGAGCCAAGGGTGAAAGACTAAAACTAAGCAGAAGACCTTCTTAAAACAGTTATGACTCAGCCACATACTCGAAACAGAGACTTGCCACACAAAGCATGATCAAACACACTCAGCAACCTGAGAAGCCAAACGTTTTCCTCTCCTCTACTCTGGTAGAGATTTTAAGGTGGAAAAAAGTCAGACAAAGGAAATTTCCAAGCTGGTTTCACATCCCCTTTAAAAGGGAAACCGAAAAATAATCATAGCCTGTTCAATGTATAATTACCCCTTGAATTACAGCTGTGGAGACAGACTCCGGCCACTTAAACCTGCTCCCCAAAATTTTGGGACTTACTTCACCTTCACAACAGAGGACAGCTACCAAAACTCACTCTCACCCAAAGAAGGCTGTTGAGACACTAATGACCAGGACACACAGACTTGGTTGGGACATTGGCTTTTGAGATCCTGAATGCCAGCTTGTAGCTTCTTAGAGTGGAGCACCACTGCTATAAGCTTCCAAACCATTACCTAGCCTGCGGTACAGTTAACTAAACCCTGTCCATCCAGACATCACAGGGTTAATATCCTTAGTAACCATAGCAACCAGCACTTCTTCCTCCATAAGAGCCTCAGCTGGCACACTGCTGCCTTCCCAGCATCAGGTTTAGCAGCACATTTAGGGACCTTCTTTTTCCCCCCAGGCCATGGGGTTTGGCCAAGCACATCATGAATTTTGGCATTCCTTTATCTCTGTCCCCTGGCACTTCTACCTCCCCTTGGTACAGGGAAGGAAGCCGTCTAAATTCTAAGTGCACCAAGTCAGACATAATGTAAAGCAGGGAGCCAGCTCCAGCCTCACAGGAAGAGATGCCACAGGGTAATGGGAAGAGGGACTGATGAAAAGTTGGTATGCTGATCAACCATCAGGTCAAACAAACAGCAGTGCAAGACCAGTGGACCCAGCCCATGGTTACAAGGGACAGTACCATCAAATTCACTGGAGACACCTACCAAGACATCAGTAAGAAACCAAAACTCCTACCTAGTGGCACACAGTCTGTCAGGGAGAGAGCAGAAAAATTACTTTCAAAACAGAGCTTATCATTAGCAAAACAATACATGTTTCTCCTCTTGTAATTCACCTTTGAGCTGCAGATGCATAAAAGCAATCATCACATCCTATCCCCTCGCTTGGTTTCCATCCCTCGTTCCTGGGCAGCTGCAGCATGCCAGCACTTGCTCATTTCTAAACCAACCCAATGTCATTTTTATGGTTCCACCCATTGGCGTACTTGGCACAGAGAGAGGCACTGCTGTTTTATTAATAGCTTCATGCTGGCCCAACTCTATCCTGTGCAGGGTTTCCACAGCATCATTACAATGCATTTTTCACTATTTCCCCCCCTCCTTCCTCATGTGCCACTCAAAGAGAGCACATGCTGTCTTCTACCTAGCTGATTCTGCTTCTCAAGGTCACCTTGCTCAAGACCTCATTCTTCCTCCTCACTCCCCATTTCCTTCGTCACTCTCCATTACAGAGTCCCAGCACAGCCAGTAGAGTTGTCCTCTGTGGCATCAAGCCCTCAGAGAGCCTCTCAGGAGTCTCATTTTGTAGAGCAATCTCTTTGGAAGAGAGGTGCACCACCAGTCACAGCACACAGGGTACACGTGTGCTGGAAGAGGAGCACAGTTATTTCAAATCCAAATGTTTAGTTACTGCACAGTGACATTTACTTTTTTCTTCTTCAAAAGAGACAGGACAAGCTTCTACCTTTGGGTTAACTTTGTGAAATACTCCCTAATGGTGGCAACTGCTATGCAGGCAACCCCTCAGAGGCAGAACTCTAGCAGCTGATATGGAACATGCTGGCAGCATTCAACTTTGATATTAATATGGGCAAGGCAGTAAGTGGTTCGTACCCAGGATTAATGGTTAACAAAGCACGGGATAGAAAGTGATCAATGTGCCACACATACTTTTGTTTGTTTTTATCTTCTCTACCACATCCCTCATTTCATGGCGTCCAGGCAAAAGGTCTCTCCAACATGATTAAAGCATTGCTCCTGCATATGGGGTACACAGGACCCAAACAAGCTTTAACTAATTGTATGAGCCTGGAACATCAAGCATGCAGATACCCAACAGGTCTTGGCTGACACACTGGTCTTTCCAGGATTCATTTCAGCAGCCTACAGAGGACCCTCCCACAACCTCCACCAGTTTGGCCAGCCCTCTGCCAAACACATCAGCGTGCATTCCTCTAAGCATTGCCACAGATCTGCTCAGCGTTTTGTAGCACAGATTCACCTTTAATGGAGGTGGCTTCCAAGAGTTTCACTGACTGCACGGAACTTTTGTGCTCATGAGAGCTAGCAGTTCACTTTGAGTGGAGAGCTAACTTGTGCTACACTAATGTCCACCTTCCCATTGAGCCCCAGCCACAGGAACAGAGAGAAGTCCTGTGATTTAAGCAGTTCGCCACAAGAACAGGCACAGGATGGATTAAAGGTTTTGAAGGACAAATGGAAGCAACTAGACACAGGTAGCAACTGACTGGAAAGCTGGAAAGGATGCTGCTGATTGGAAAGATTTGATCACCTACACTTCAACCTTAACAACAATATTAAGAATGGACGTGCTAGCTAGAATTCACAATACTTACAAAACAAGGGGCTACACCAACCTTGTGCACTACAGCTCCTAGCACTTGCTATTTCACACTGCCAATTATTTCCCCCACCAAGGACAACATACACATCACAAAAAGGCATCAAGAAATAGAGAATCCATCACTTCCCTGGGTAACTTCCAACAGTCAATCACACCAAAAAAAAAAAAATAACCCACACTCAGGCATTTCATTTAAATTAATGTGGACTTAGTTTGCAGCCATCTATTTGTATTATGCATGTCTCTTACTATGTCAAAATTTCCCTTTGAGAAAATAATTGACAGTAGTACCCTTTGAGTCTTTTCAGTAAGCTAAACAGATGGAGTTTGCTTCACTTCAGTAGCTTCTATCTCCATCCTTTTCTCAGTTGTTCAACACTAAAGCCACTATCCTGAGGTTCATTTTCCTGAATGCTGCTGGGTGCAGAGGCAGCAAACAGTTCTAGTGACTACCTCACTCTTTACACAACATCATCCATTGGGTCAAGCAAGACACAGGTAACCATTCTTGAATTACTTACCCACTGTGCCTCCCAAATTGCTCTACAAGCCATTTTTTTCTTAACATCAGCCTTGATGCAGAAGGCCTGAGCCTTAAGTACTGTGATTCATAATCCTGCAGTTGGGTCATTAAAAGCCCATTGCATTGCATCAGCCCAAGTTAGGAAAAGACCCTAAGCACTCCACAAGACTACCAGTAGCATTCATTTATTTACCATCCTGTCAGTCTATGGCTCATCCTCAATTTCTCTCCACAGCAATTCCATATCAATTCCCCTATCACTGGTGGAAATGTTGACTGATCATTATCGGTCCTCTTACATAGCCCTATGGACACCCATTTAACTAGGATTCACTATCAGCAATGCCAAGACTTGTCAGTGAAGCAAAGAGTAGCTGAAGAGACCTCCTGTCCCCTGATGTTCTTTCATCATAAGCCATAAAAAAAAAAATTAGGGAACTCTGCTTGTAATATATTTAATAAGCGCTCTACACCCATTGCAGAGCACTGGTATTTTGGAGGACGTTTCCTTCTTTTGAAAGGGAGGGGGACTGAATCAGGCTCATGCAATCAATGCCTAACAGCTGGTTGAATACAGTAAAGCTATAATGTTATTTCTACAGATCATTTCTAGTCTCCAAAAGAACAAAAGCAGCTACCTTCAGCAGGATTTGTTTTTCACAGTTCGTTTTTAAGTAACACCAGAGACAGACAGGAGTAACCAGTACCTTTCGGTAGTGTCAGCTCAACCTGACACAAGACAAAGCAAGGACCAACCAGCACACTCTTACCCTGCTCTCTCATTCCCTGCACAGCTGCCCTCTCCCCATCTGCTGGAGTTTTCCTGCCACTCCAAGGTCCCCTCAACCACTTCTCCCAATGCTCCTTTTATTTTTTTCACTACTACTAGATGCCAAATTTCACAACTCCATCCTTCTGTATCAATTAGGCACCTAGGAAATATTGTGTGTCATGTATGACACAAAAGTGTATTTCTTTCTCCTAAGCACCATCTGAAGCATTTTCTTTGCATCTTTTTTGTAAGGGGAAGTCACTGAGGAGTCCACACTCTTAACTAAAATTGAGTCTTTCAAGAAATTTCTTCTTGCCCCCTCTTCCTATATTCATTTTGTTTTCCCCAATGTTTTTACTATACCAGCAACAGTCAATTTCCACCTAGTTTTTATTCATCCGTGTCATACTACATTTTTAATTACCTCTTAGGTTCATGACATCTTCTTAGCAGATCCTATATCCTTTTTATACTCTATAATATTCTTGCATATTTCTGTGCCAATTGCCACAGCACATTCAGTCACAGATTATTTTACTTAGCTCTGCATATCTTCTTTTCCTCCTCCATTCTTTCTTCCCTCTCAAAGAAATCCATTTCCTATCAAGCAGGAGTTAAATGTTCCAAACCCGAGCTGAGACTCAAAAGACTCTCGAAGACTTGAGGGGCAGCTACAGGAATCCTCTGCATCAGAAGAAACCCATGAGCAGTAGTTCCTTTTGGTGGAAGCAAAAGTTTCTTGCTCTTAAACTTTTTTATACATTTCTAGCTGTAGATAACTCCCAAATATATCCATGTCCTCATCAGTCTTATTTAGGTCAGCATCCAGTAGCCAGCAGGGAGCAGCCAAGGCACCACTGGCAAGAGAGAAGGCAGACATGATCCTTGCAAAGCCCTTTTTACCTATACATCACAGTACCATCACCCTTCTATAATTTAAGGGGCAACTTGATCAGTGGAACAAATGCACCAGGGCAGAGCCCAGACCCCTTCACAGCAGAGCCAGTTTGTGCACCATCTCTGCTGACAATTTGCCAGTACATCTTCAGAAGTGTCTTGTCACGCAGTTTAGCCCTTGGGCCTAGGGGAAAACCAGGTATCAACCTAACAGTGCCACCACAAACAATGCAAGATTCTTATAGGTCCCAGAATCACAAATGGAAAAAAAAGAAAAAAAAAAGAGTATGAGGACAAAGTCAAAAATAGCTCCTTTCAGCTCCCTCCCAAAAAAGCACTTCGGTTTAGTTACTGCATTCAAACAGCAGCCCTTTAATCAAGGAGTCCTTGATCAAGGAGTCATGAGGAAAACTGTAGCTAGACAAACCTTTCAAACACTAGTTCTGCCATCTGGCAGCAGCACTGAGGCTTGTTCCCAGACACACGCAGAGCACTGGTAATTGCCCTCACATGGAATTCCAAGGCACTACAATTGTTCTGGCATTTAAACCTCTATGGGCTCCAGATGTGGATTTTATTTGTGTCATTATGAGAAAAAGGTAGTACTAATTACCGTATATCTCTTCCCCACCTGCTCCCCCCACAAATACTTTTCATTTTGTTCTCTCCAGTTATTTCTGGCACATTCGGGGGGGGGTGATGGATGGATCAGATCATGTAGGCCTATGGGTAAGTATCTTAAAGAATTCACAGCAAAGAAGAAAGTGTGTCGTATTTTTCCAGCTTTCCGTGGATTTGATGCTTTAAGCAGCTGCCCAGTGGGGAACAAAACTCTTCTGGGGGATTGCTTTGTAGGCTTTCCTTTTTTCAAATTAATTTCATAATGTAAAGGTCACAGACATAACCCTGGTACTGAAAGTGGCAACTTTGCATTTTTGAAGCAATATATGTAAGAAAAGAGGTGAATAAAAGTATTTGAAGAGACTTACATTTTGCTTCAGACAGATTCTGGTTAGGTGACCACACCAGCATGCCCAGATTCTCCCTCTCTTGACTTCGCCTTGCAAGTTTGGCTTAAGAGAAAACAGATAAAAACCAAGTTACAGACAAAGCCTTTTCAGATGCAAAATGGATACAAAAGCAACTTATCACACATCAGCAGCTTTTAATCAAGATAAAAAACCATCCACACAGTTAAAGCCCCATCTTTTCATGCAGACCTGAGGCTTTTCCTTGTTTCTTCAATGCATCACCCCCTATATAACATGACAGATACCACACACTCACTTTCATGCAGTATACCAAGAGGCATACGTTAGAACTAAATTACAAGTTAATTAATGCTTCTCTTCCAGCATGCTTATTTTTCCTTCAGCCATCTTTAAATGAAAGAGGGAGGAGCTAGGCTGAGGCAGCAGCTCCAAGTCTTCGACATCATGTGACTGTACTGTTCAGCTAGATGGCTAACATGCTTGTGTCTACCCCAGATAAGTAACACTTCAGGGTTGACACAAGCATGAACCTCCCAGATTTCACTTCTGAACACCTCCTCTTTTGCCCCAGCAGCCCTCCTATGCCTCCATCCCCCAGACAGACAGGAATGCCCAGCCAGATGACACGGGTCCCCCAGGTCAGAATCAGGTCCTCTGTTCAACTGCTCCAGAGAAATGACATGCACACTGCATACACACGCCCACACTCAGAAAGCAAGTCCGTTTTTAACCAGCCTAACACCTGGCAGGCACAAGACCTCTGAAAATCTCAAGTGGAGAGTCCCTGCTGCATGTAGCTTGAAAAAGCAACCTCAGGGTACATTTCAACAGCAAGTTCTAGTGAATCTGCTGCTGTTTGGTTGCAAGCAAAAGAGGAGGATGACGAGAAGAGAAAGACACTCGCTCCACTGAGTCAGCACACATGCAGTCAGCTCAACTACCCACCCTGGGCGAGAGCAACTTGCAGGTCTTGTTATGAACAAATGCCTACAGTACTACGAAACATCACATAACATTGAAGTTTTATGTGATATTTCAACACAGCGCTAGTTTCTCCGCACTGTGCAATTAGACACATCACCATTTCATGATGATTTAAACAAACAGGCCAAGAAAGATAGAGTAACACAAAATTACATTACAGTGCTATGAACGCTCATGGTTTGACTACTGTTTTTAACCTGAAACCTGCTCAGCTAACAACAGTCAGGGTTTAGATGACAAAAATATTTTAACATTAAATTTAAAGCTCAAATAGCATGTATTAAAAATAACCAGTTGTCAGCAAAGCACATTAAACTAACAATTACTTTGTTTCATTACAAACCCCATGATTATCTTTCACACAGTTTGGTGTGTTGTTTCTTGTGGAGGTTTTTTGAGGTTTTCTTTATCAGGTTAGTAACTGCACATACAAGATATTCTGTGTACTGTTCATGTTCATTAGTTTCTACACTAGGCAGAAAAAGAGGGATGAGAAGAGACAGCCTCTGGTGATGAGAGACAGGTGTGAAGACCATGTCTATACACAGAACACAAAGGGTGCCTGCATTTCAAACTACAACCTCAAAACAAAAGATCCCATGACATTCCCAGTAACCCACTGCAGTTCAGGAGCCTGACACCCGAATTATGCCAGCAAGGATTAACACTAGGCAAATTGTCAGCCTGTCTTTACCACAGTCTCGCTTGCTGAACCGGCAAAACCCACCTAACCTGGGAAAAGAGAAACATTTCCTCCTAGTTTTACAGGCTGAGCCTTCTCCCCACCCCGGCTGCGCCTTCCACAAGCTCAGCTCACTTACAGCAAGATGGGTGAAGTTTCACCTCCCACGGTTAAAACCCCAAGTTACACTTTGGGGAATTGCAGAGGGAGCACCACAGCATTCCTGGCTGTGAACTGCAGCAAGCCCTGGGAGGTGACGACCAGTGCAGGGAGGTACTGTGAGAGCTCATGACACCCAAGCAGGGTGGGTGAAATGTGTTCCTTGTCCTCCATCACAGCTCCCCTCTCAGGCACCCAGGACCTCTCTTTACAAAGGGAGTATCTTGGGTTAGGAGCTACCTCCTTCCAGCCCCAAATCCCCTCCCTATGAACCAAGGCCATCCACTCTCATGGGCCTCACACTCAGAACAAGAACTACCTGCAGATAACAGGCTCTGCACACAATCCTCAGGACCGACTTCTGCCTAGCTCCCACAGCCCAGCTTCTTCCCCTCTGCCTCCCTCCACCCTCTTGGTAACAATCACAAGCCAAGTTACACTGCACTTGTAAATGGGTGTGAAGCAGCACCTCTGGTATCCCCACAACATCTCTCCTGCTCTGCCTCTCCAACCCAGCCCACCTGTCCACCCTCAACCCTTGCTGCTTAACAGAGGTAGAGGCCAGTGAAAAACATGCAGTAGGATTAAGTTAAAACTCGTGCTTCTCTGCAAAGAACAGAACCACCTATAGGCCAACACACAGAAGAGTAGGGGGTGTGGGCAGGTTTGTTCCTCAAACATCCACAGAGGCCAAGACTCGTCCCCCTAAAGCCAAGATGTAGCCTGCCACCCAGCTCCTCCACCTTCAAGCACCGCCTCCTCCCCATTGCTGCTTCTCAAGTCCACAGGCCCCACATTTACCATCTTCCACATGCAAGGCAGACACAACATGCATTCTTCAGAGTCCAGTACTGACCGCATCATAGTATCATAGAATAGTTAGGGTTGAAAAGGACCTTAAGATCATCTAGTTCCAAACCCCCTGCCATGAGCAGGGACACCTCACACTAAACCATCTCACCCAAGGCTCTGTCCAACCTGGCCTTGAACACCGCCAGGGATGGAGCATTCACAACTTCCCTGGGCAACCCATTCCAGTGCCTCACCACACTTACAGTAAAGAACTTCTTCCTTATATCCAATCTAAACTTCCCCTCTTTAAGTTTGAACCCGTTACCCCTTGTCCTATCACTACAGTCCCTAATGAAGAGTCCCTCTCCAGCATCCCTATAGGCCCCCTTCAGATACTGGAAGGCTGCTACGAGGTCTCCACGCAGCCTTCTCTTCTCCAGGCTGAACAGCCCCAACTTTCTCAGCCTATCTTAACACTGGAGGTGCTCCAGTCCCCTGATCATCCTTGTGGCCCTCCTCTGGACTTGTTCCAACAGTTCTGTGCCCTTTTTATGTTGAGGACACCAGAACTGTACACAATACTCCAAATGAGGTCTCACAAGTACATGACATAGTAAGAAAAAGCTTAAGAGCTTGCTCAGAAACTGGAAATACATGGAAATCGTTATTTCAGAGCAACAGCCACAAGAGAAGAGGGGGCTTAGAGAACAAGAGTTATTACACCCCTTTCCTGCATCTTTTCAAGCACAGCTGCCAGCCTTCCAACAGGGCGGAATCCCCTCTCCTGTCCCCTGCTTCTGGATGAAGGATACCAGGGTGAATTCACATAGTCCACACTTCAGTGACAAAGATAAAAGCTAATTAAATTTAATCCATTTTATATATCATATAAAAGAGCCATACAAACAGGGCAAAGATTACTCTTTTTCAGGGGGAGAGATGAAATTAGGATCAAGGGGGCTTGCTTGTCTAAGCAGCTGCAGTTAAATCAGTACAACCTGTGTCCTGAGAAGCTGTATATTGGCAGACAAGATGATCTGACATTTCAGTTAATCCTGCACTTTCATCTAGGCTACCCACCAGGTATTTGTAAAGTCTGTGCCATAGCCATTAGCTCCTTATCACAGCTGTTACATAAGCTTACACTGTATAATCACTTTCTCACTGCTGGCTTTCCCATTTGTCCCATGGAAGAATCCCAAAGAGGAAGATCTCCTACTACAAGCAGCACAGATGTACAACCCTAACCAGGCACAGAATTGTGCTCTTCCCTCATCCCCAGACCATACCCTTACCCCATGGACTACACACTGAACCACAGGAAGGAACTGACCCAGGTTAAAACTCACGTTATAAAGAAAACAGTACTTTTAAAACCAGTCTCATTTATGCATGTGGTTTATTTCACAATCCCAAACAGTTCAGCTGTGCAAGGCAGGAGATGAGGCAGGGCACAATACCCATGTATCCCATCAACATTATTCTAAAAAGAAGTTGTGAAGGCTTCCCCTTCTCTGCCCCCTTCCCCACCCCCAAACTGTGGGGACACGTATCACCACCAGCATGCCACTGACCACATAGTGTGCAGGAACGCGTTGATTCGCACAGGAGAGAGCAACACTGGAGTTCCTATCATTTCTGCCTGTAGGCTGAGGCTCTCCAACCCTGGGCTGCCCATACTAAGGTACAGGCCTAGCACGCGCTAAAGCAACACACTGCAAGACATGAAACTCAGCCTGGAACAGCTATGGCTCCTCCCCAACTTCTGGAAAGCTGTCACATGACTGCCCCATATTAAAACAAGACAGAGGTTTCAACCAGCAGCAGTGCTCAGCTCAGACTCCAAGATGCATTAGGCTGATTAAAAAAGAAATAAAATCTGTAGTGTGTCTTTAAGGCATGTCTTCTCCCTGCTATGAAGGTTACTATATGCAACAGCCTCACTCCAAGCCAATTGTCTGTCCCATTTTCACTTGCATACAAGATGTCAGTCCTGCTCTCCCACTACCACAAAAGCCTCAGGGGTAAATTCACCTTAGACCCCATACCCAAATGATTTCCAGCTCACACACAAGAGCAAAGAGTAAAGTGAGAGCAAAGAGATTTAACAAAAACAAAACAAAACAAACCCCCCCAAAAAACCAAAAACTCAAAGCAAAATAGAAAACCCACAAAAAAAAAAACACACCAAAAAAAACAAACCACCAAACAAAAAACTCCCACTTTTAAAAACCATTCTACTCCTCCAGAGGCACACTCCTCTACTGCACTTAGTCCAAGTTAGGGAGTGGAGGGTCAACTCTGCCAGGATACTGCAGAAACAGAGACAAAAAGTAGAACTTGCAAGGAAGTTCTTAAAAGACACCAAAGCCCTAAATACCCTTGCAAGTCCTCTGATGCATCTATTAGCTTAAACCCTGGGCCTGCACCCTCTTCCCTACACCAAGAAATAGGCATGTATCTCCTCACATCTGAGGGGTTCTTTTGCACATACTGTAACTTTGTATTTTCTCTTATGCAAAGCAAGGTTACACAGGTGCTGGAATGAGGACTGTAAAATAAGCTCAGTGTTGAACTTGCTGAAGAGTTTGTCATCATGAATACATTTGTGCTTACATGAAACCACAGATCTTTGTTCAGGCTCTGTCCAGCACATTGCAAGAGCCAGTACATAACACACGTGTCCTGCAGGCTCCTCAGCCATCATGCTCAGCAGAGTTGCTGCAAATGGACAACAAAGCCAAGCTGAAAGCAGTAAGTGTGCTTCTGCCACCATCTCTATCAGGCTGCTGTGAAGTCAGGACACCTGATAGAGAAAGTGAAATGGGCATGTCTCCAAACAGAAACTACCAATGGCCACTGTATCACATACATGAAGTACCTTCCCCATCCTTCTGAGCTCCCTCCCCAGTTTCAAGTTAGCCATGGAGCAGCTGGGATCAGTACAGAAGGTAAGCCATGCCTGGCACTCCCTTCATCCCTCCTGAATCTCCTTCTGGTGTGATGAACTAAGACCCTCTGAAGAGCTCTGTCAAAAGGCCAAAGGGTGAAGCTTGCACTTCGTAGCTTGAATCTGACCAACCCCTCACCATTTCTGAAAGGCAGGCAGGTCCTGCTCAGCCAGCAGTTTCTCTGCTCTCCTGACACATGCTCACTGCCTTTCCCTCCATCCTGTGTTGACTCTGGCATTTACCCCTCCAATCCAGGAATACTCCCCTAAAAGTAACCTGGCAAAATAGAAAGCAAACAGCATTTCCCCCAGTCATTAAATCGAATCAGTGGGCTGCAAAATGAGACAAGCAGCTGAGGGGGTGGAACAGGGAGCCGCAGGCCCATGTGAACAGAGGCTTTTCTGCCTTCACCCCAATGCAATGGTTCAGCAGCCCCACTGCAGAAGACAGAGAAGGAAGGAGGCTGTTTCCCCTTCCACCAGCACCTTGACAAATCAAAACAGGGGATCTACCCAAGCTTAAGAAAGAAAAACGTAAAAAAAAAAAGCTGTTAGCTTTAACTTGTACCAATTCTTATTCTACACATATCCTAAGGGACAAGGAAGAGGTATAAAGAAGCAGGAATAGGCAGGACACTCCTCTCATCACAGCACCAGCTTAGGCTGTCTTAAAGACTGCTGCTGGAACGACAGAGTGCATGAAGAGCAAGAAGGATGGCAATGGAGCTCACCAGTGAGCACGAGCCCAGCACTGTACAGCTCCAGATGACACATCCCATTTTATTTTTCTTCTCCAAGTTAAAGAAATGTGCCAGAACAAACTCAGTGGGAGTCGAGGCCTCTCAAAGAGTCACCAATCACTCTGTTGCCTATTTTGCTTCTGTGCAAGGCAGCAGTGCCAGCTCCCACTTGAGTTCCTGCACTTGAGAGCTGCTCTGTCTCACAGCTCTCCCTAAAGATGCTGCATATTCCAGCTGCAGCTGTAAGCCATTCAAGAGTGCTTCACGCTTTGTTTTTGGCACCTATACTGACCCCTCAGAGAGACAATCCTCACCTCCAGCTGAAGCCAAGATACACTTTGCTCCCAGCTCTATCCTGCCCAAATCACTGCGAAGCTCTGCCCAACAGCTTCCAGCATTCTTCCCTCTCGATAGTCTCTGATGTTTTTGCTGTTTGCACAAGGCATTTCAGAGCTACTGAAGCCCTCTGAATTTCAAAGCAAAACACACTAACATGACTATGCAAGAGCACAGCAACACACCATGAAGAGTGGGAACCTGCTGCTAGTCAGTACTTCTGTTATTTAGACAGCAAAAGGCAACTTGGCAAAGTATATCCACTGTCAGGTACTTGCTACTGATAGACGCTTCTGTCTACCTTCTCTGGAAGGCAAACATGCAAATCCAAGTTTAAAAAGTACTTTACATAGAAGTACACAAAATTCTTCAGGTACTAGTCTTTTGCAAGGCAACAGGCAAGAGAAGATTTCCAGTTCTAAATAACATATTTCACAAAGTTATTAAAGTTTACACAACTGAAAACCCCAAGCTACAGGATGGCAAAGATTCCCACCTACAAAGGCTAACGTTACTAACAGCACTTACCAATACCCCCATAACTGGTACTAGCTCAATTTTAAATCACATATTACAGGTTTAAAAATACTAAGAAACACCTTCCTTTTAATATGTAACCCCCAGACTATATATTAAACATGCACTGTATAATACCCGAAGTAGAACAGATACTGTTGGAAAGAGCTGGAGCTGACACACAACAATTTAGCTGCTGAATGCTGCTTAAAGCAGTTTTGGACCAAGTCTAAGTGTATTTACTTCTAATGAAGTGAGATTAAACAAGTGCTTACATTCCCCACCCTGCTTTATTATTATTATTATTTTTAATCAATGCAGACCTTGTATTTATTGCATAAAGTAAAATCCCCTGTCTACAGTACCCATGATGACTGTTAAGCAAAGTAAGACAAGGGAGGCACTGGCTCCCATTGTTTAAAAAACTTTACTCTCACTGGTCCATTGATATTACTCAGGCTCACAATATAATTGTAAATACATAACAGCGATACAACAAAATACCTATTTGGCACAAGAGGATTCAAACAAAATTAAGAGTTGGAAGAACAACTTTTTCCACCTTCTTTCTCCACTGCTGGCACTGGTATCCCAAGCAGCAACTCAAAGACCTTTGAAAAACTTCGCTGCCCATCTCCACTTCCTTCTGCATGTGACTTCACCCTGAGTCAGCAGGACTGCCTAGATATAGTAGCTGGTACCTCATACAAATGCCATCTTTGTACACACTATAGTAGCATGAAATGCAGCCGAACATTTTAAACTGGAATCTTGCATGAGGAATGTTTTTTTAATTAAGAAGTTATAAATTAAGCTGCTAACTGCTGCTCTTCCTATACATGACTACACCCGGCTGGCACTATAATCTATATGCAAAGAAAGTTCTAAGGGCATTTCTGTATCTGCCAAAGGAAACAAAGGTGACTATTTGGGTTTCTGTACAGAGCAGCAGCACTGGAAACACAGGCTGAAGGGCCTTACTGCCTCAGAATAACTGTGGGTGCTATGCCACAAAACCTCACGGTATCACACATTACAATAATGTGAAAAATACTGCTTTAAAAATTACCCAGTTAAAGATTAATCATCCAGCAATGATTACAAAGGTCACTTTGCAGTGATAAAAATTATTACCATTAGAAGAACTGGAAAAGAAAATGAGAAAAACCACAGCTAGCAATACAGTTTCATTTTCTTAAGGTAATCAAGTTCAATCCATCTTAAGTTTGAACTTCACATCTTTGCATTTTTTAATTTTAAACTTTAAGAACCTATCTGATCCAAGATGCCTTTCCAGTTTAAGAACTAGCAGAAAAGCGAAAGCAGTGTCCTTTTTGCCCACAGCCCACACCAAACAATAAAGCCAGAACAGATGTTGAGGCCTCGCCTTGGATTTTTTTTTCTGGAATAATAGGGGAGTCCACTCATTCCTTCCTGCAAGCAGGTGGCACCAATGTGCAGCCATAGATGAGGTCTGCATAACCATGCAAGCAAACAGCCTTTCAATATAAACTCAAAGTCTGTAAAATTATTTCTTCTACATGCATGCAATTCCAATCTGAGATCTGCATATAGAAGCCCCGCAACCCATACAGGAGCAGGAAACACATTAACATATCAGAAGCATGAATATACCCCTACTAACACTCAGTATTGAGAAGCACACCTCTGCTAATCACAACAGGCTTTTGTCTAGACAAGGCCAGGGTTTTGTACTGAAATGTGAAAGGGTTGGAGTTTGTTTAAAGAGAGAATTAAGTATAAAATTAAGAAGAGAAAATGCACATCTGATAAAGATTTTACCATAAATCTCTTGCATGGCTTTTTAAGAAAGTAAAAATTTGTACAGCCACCTTTTTTTTTTTCCTCTTTCTGAAGGAGGAGGACTAGTAACTCTGCTGCAGCGATCCTGAATGCACAGCCAAAAAGCAGGCAACCAGAACAAAGCAGAAGCCTGCCACACACGCATAGGGTTGGCCCTGCAAGGCCTACCTGCTCTCCCAAGCACTTCTCCCCGCTCAGCATCCCAGAGAACATCCTTGGCTGCAGTTCAGAGACACAGCAGTTCCAGTGCTCCATCAGGAGGACTGGTATTGTACTGGACCCATGTCACCCCAACAGTTAGTAGCAACAAAAAGCAAGCACCACACACAGGGTCTCATGGGTCCCACAGACCCCATGGCTACTAGCCCACAACCCATAGCTATCATGCTGGGCCCCACATCCTGCTCCAACCCTGGGAACCCCTGCACACTCACAACCTTACAGAACAACAATACAGGACCTCTGCAGAGCCACACAGTGAACCATTTTAAAAGTTTGTGAAAAACAGGTAAATGCATGCACAAAACTACTCCTGAGCACCAAGCTACAATGAGCCAACTACTGTTAGTTTCCGTTCAGTCTCCCTGAACAGTGCCCCAACAAGAAATAGTCTTCCTTCCCTCCCTCCACACGTTTAGGTGACCAAGAAGTCACACAAGTATGCCTACATGTATGCAAGTAAGACCCAGGTATAGAATTTAATATACAGAAAAGGAACAACAGTATCATAGCACAGTTCCCTCTAGTGCCAGGTCTTGCGCTGCTGACAAATATCTAGGTACTGCCAAATCTATTTGAAGCCAAACAGTCTACTGATGAGGAACCAAAGATAAGGCAAATGCATCTTCCTCTCTTTCCATCACAGATCTTGATTCTGCTGCCTCCCCTGATCCTTGACAATCACCAACTCCTACACGCACAGCTCCACTTTCATATGGTCTCCCATTTCTTTACTAAGCAGGGTTCTCTGCTGTCCACAAAAAGAGCCATTTTGGCCCAGTTCTGCCCATTATTCACAGGCAGCACTTAGAAATAACAAGACCGGGACCATCAGAGAAACTTCCTGAGCCTGGCACTATATCTGCATTATTTGATTTAATGGCCCTTCATGATGGGGAAGGGGGGTGTTGGGGGAGAAGAGGTCCATCAAATCATCTAATCCTTTTTGAACCCATCTGTAATTTTGGCATCTACAACATCCTGTGGCAGAGTGCGTCAATTTAATTTTATTTGTTGTTTGAAGGAGAACAAAGAAAGCCCATGCACACACTCCCTTCTCAGCTCTGAAACTGCTACCCAGTCATTTCATTTGGTGGCCCCATTTCCTGCCTCATGAGAAGCAGAGAATAACTGTGCCCTGTTCACCTCCTCCATGTCTCTTGCTGTTTTACAGACCTTCTACTACACTCCTGTCATTTGTTTTCCAGGCTAGACAGTCTGGGCTTTTCTGCTTCTCCCTCATACAGAGATGGGAAACAAGAACAATTCCTGTACTTCATCTAGTTAAAAGCTCCAAGAAGCATGTATGTATGGGGGAGGGATGGAAGCAGGGCACAACCAGAACTGTACACAGTGTTCAAGAAGAGGGTACACCACAGGATTTATAAAACATGCCATAATGAGGTTCTGTTTTGCTCTCAGATGCTTTCACAACAGCTTTTAACAATACACTTGCCTTTTCACTATTATCATTGAGTTGATGAAAAAAAACCACCATGACTCCCAAGATCTTTACGTGGAAAGGCAATAGCTAATTTAGAGATCACTACCATACACATACAGTTAAGGGCTGTTCCACCCTACCCTGTCCGTCTCCGTCTACCCCCCCCCGAATATTACTTAGCACGTAACAGCAAGTGTCACCTGTCATTTTTATAGCCATGCTGTCACAAGACTGAACAGGTTGTCCGTTCCCCCCATTCAGCAGATACCCGCACTCCCCTGCTGCTCTCTCTTCCTATTCACGCACTGTTACATGCTGACAAAAGGACAATCCAGCTGTTCATAGTAAAAATAAAAAGAAACAAAAATAACACAATATGTAATTTGAAATGGAGAATACACAAGTGTTGCTTTATTCGGAGAGTGAGAAGTGCTGCAAGACACCTCTGGCTTCCCAAGGCTTCTTCCCCCAGGAGAAATATCACAAGAAGCAAACAGAGGGTTTTCTCAGACCTTGTGCCCTCCCCCATTCCCTTTACCATTCAACAGCAATGCTGTTTAGATGACTGACCCAAGTAATTTCCGCTCCTCGGCTTCAGATACCCTTTCCCATTCCCATCACTCTTTAGAAAATGAGAGAAACAGAAAATGAAGGAGAGAGACCAGTGCTTTTGCCTCTACTCAGAGGACACACTCCCACCACCTTGTCTTTAGAAACCACTGAACCTTTCTGCTCATAAAGCAGACCTCTTCTCCCCTGCAAAGTTTCAAACTCACTTTCACAGGTCTGAATAAGCACCAGCAATCCAAACAAGCAGCATTCAACTCATCTTCCCCCACATCAAGGGCCAGCTATCCTGGTTCTATTGCCCAACGCAAGAAGAAGGGGGGTAAGTCAGTCTCAAGTGCTCCCAAAGCAGGGAGATTACATTTTTTATTTTTAGCAACACCTCTTCCCTTACCACCCATCCAAAGTTCACATGACAGCATCTTTTTGAGATAGCTTACACTGGCCAGTGGAAGTGATGAGTGCCTAGAAACCACTCTATAAAATAAAATGTAGATATAAAATGTAGATTCTTGGTTAAAGTAACTGGTTTATTTTTTCCACCACACTTCAAAAGCCCTTGCCAAGAGATAGCCAAGAACAGATCTGATTAACTGGAACCCAGTCTCCAAAGAGTGTGGGGATGTGGGCACTTCTCCTTCTCACCCTACATCTCAGGAGTTCAGGAAATAAAAAAATAAATAAAACAACCCACAACCAGCTATGCTTATGCACTAAGGCTGCTGGACAAATGTGTTAACCCTTGGCAGGACAATATTGTGAAGGGCATGTAGACAGGACACAGTGGTGTCTCCATCCACACAGGAGTCCACTCAAAAGGTTAAGTGAGAGAGAAATTCCATGTTACTATACTCTTAAGTACCAAATCATTTTACAGTCAAATGACTCAATCAGCAACATCTGAGCACAGCCATCTCTCAAAGACAGTAAAGATTTCTCACATTATTATTCTTCTTTAAAACCTGGCTTAAACACCAACACTTACCAAGGCCATAAGCAGACAAGCCCATCATATACAGTAGCAAACCCAGCTGGGTGCTGTGGAGAGGCTGGACACCCAGGAGGGTACCACCACAGCACCTCCTTGCTGGAAGTAGTGCTCTCCAAAAACAGCAGAATCAGGCCCTGCCAGCACACCCAGGAGAGGCCTAACCTCTATGCTGAGGTCACCCAAACCCAGCCACTTCTACCTGAAACTGGTTGTATAGCAGTTACACAAGTGGCCTGGCTGGCAGAGCAGCAGAGATGGCAACCTCTGAAAAGGGTGCATCACCTCCTCTCCTGACGCAGCCATCTCCAGACACAGACACCTGTCCTCAGGCCAACATGAGTGTACAAGAAGCTTATACATCAAAACCCACCAGGCACTGAGTCATGCACCGATATGGTATGCAACTGCAATCAACAGGCAGCAAGCATGCCCAGTTTAACCCACACAAATCTGACTTCTAAACATCTGTGACTGTTGCATATCCTCCTCCCACCCCCAATCCATGAGTCTTCCAGGTCTTTATCCTCAGGGCACCCCTACCAGAGGATAACCTTTTAGCAACACACACACAAACGCACAAAGCACAGAATGCCAGGCTGGCACAAGTTGAGCCAGGTTTCCCTTGCCCCGTGTTAGAACCCCAACTGTGGGTCATTCTTCCTCATCATCCCACTTTCAGAAATGCTGAAATCAAACAGAAGCCCATAAATAACACATTTGTAATATTTCAAATTGGATCTTGAAAACTCAGTCTGCTTCCAGCTCTCCTTGGAGATGACTGGTGTATTCATTAGCTCACAAGCTCCCCAAGGTACAGACAGTCCCTCTCCTTCTGCTTGTGTGGGGCCTGGCTCAACAGGGTGCTGCAAGAAAAATATTCATACCCAAAAAACAAATTCAGATTTAACATGCCCTTGAAATGCAGGCAGCTCCTGGATCACATTTTTCCGACAGATTTCACAAGTCAGTTTGTTTTTTCCCATTTTTGCCAAACTTGGAGGCACAGTAAGGACTATATTTAAAATGTAGCTAACAATCATTGCAAATCTTAAAGTTTTAACATTGAGCTTTCAGTAAAAGACTATCCATAACAAGTTATCTGGTCTTTCTCCTTCTTCTGCTTTCAAAAGAGTCTTAGAACTAGTTTGTCTTGCATCTACATTAATGATTTCAGTGCAAGAAAGCCATATGATAGCTATAAGAGACTAAACAATTCATCACTGCTTCACACCAAGCAGTGTGTATGAAGTATTCATTCTGCACTGTAATACTGAAGTATTCATTCTGCACTACTGTTCTGCCCATACTCTCACTTGACACCAAACATAACTGATCCTAAAAGACGCCAAGTAACACTGAACCAAACCCAGGAGAGGCTCTCTCTCCACAATAAGAAGCAGCACTTGCAAACCAGAGCAACAAATCAGGGACACAGCTCTGCAAAGATGCTGGATTTTCCTGAGCTGCCTCTGCTTTGGGATTACAAATGCTTCTGCAGTGCTGGCATTTGCATACCACAGCATATTTACAAAGAAATCCATCGGGACACAAGCTTAAAGATGAACATTGAGAAGAGGCCCGTAGTGTTTGGACCACTTGGCTTTCTGCTCTGCTTACATGCTTCGGGGGAAAAGCAACCAGTTACAACCTATCCACGTCTAAAGCACGATCCCCTTCCCCACCCCACTGAACAAAGAGAACTGAAGTTTGCAGGCACAAGGCCTAACAAGCTCTCTAAAATGCAACCACCACGTGGCAAGCATCAGGAGCAGAGCTCACACAAAGAGCCCAGAAGCAGCAGGAGAGAGTAGAGAGGGCTGGGAAAGCCCCAGCATCAAGGAGACAGGGGAAGGGGAGACTAAGCCTTATTCTCCAGCCATCACCACAAGAAAGCAAGCACAAAAGGGACAGTGAAGCTAAGCAGATAAAGGAGAAGACAGACAAATGTCAGCCAGGCAGCATAGATAAATGGAGGAGCCAAGATCTTGCTGTAGGGAGAGAATAGTGGGGTTTGGTAGAGAGCTGAAGGAGGAACCTGGCTTGGCACTGCCCCGGGAGGGGAAGGAGGAGACACTTCCCAGCAAGGCAGAGGAAGGCAGTTTGCGCAGCACTTACCTGCCCTGTAGCATGTCCCTCATACTGTGCACACCGAGGCACAGTCCTCACACACACAAATACACAGCTACAAGATTAACTTAATTTTACTGTGTTCAGGGCCATTAGTCTTTCCAATCTGAGGACTGAGATCCTATTCAGCACATAAATGCCTCTTTACTGAGGCTGAAATTTCTTGTGTTTTCTCCAATTTACAAAGGGTAAAAAAAAAAAAACAAACCCACAAAAAACAAAACAAACTCCAAACAAACCTTTTAGACATAATTTATGCTCATGGCAAAACATCCCCTCTCTCCATTTCTTCCAAAAACCATCATTGTAGTGAGAGCAGTCAGAGCATCCCTGCCTGTGCTAAAGAGCCCAGAGGTCTCACTTTCCCTTCCCACAAATGGTATAATGGAAAAGAACACAGTGGCCAGCCCCCAGCAGCTGTTTAATCTGAATACAGCTGTGCCTCCTCACACATCAATTATACTGCTCCACAGTGCACTGGACTAATTCAAAACGTGGCTGCCAAGCTTGTTTTCTTTACCCAATGGCCACTGGGTAACTCCATGAAAGCAACCAGCAACTCTCCACAGGATACTGCATTGAGTTCCAGCCACATAAGGAAGCATTAAAGCAATCATCTATCCTCCTACATCCAGTGCTACCACCCTGGCCACTCTGGAGTACTGTCTCCACTCTATCACCTTGAGTGTCTGAGCTAGCATCAGTGACTCAATGCAGCCTCTTGTTCTACCACAGGGTTGCATTCAAGTCCAAACCTCAGCTTCCCAGCTTTCAGAAAAGTGCTTAATGGGGCTTATACATATCCCTACAGAAAGGGAAAAAATAAAACAAGGGAGGGGAAAAAAAAACCAAAACCCCAACAAAACAGCACAGCAATGACAAGGCAGCAACGGAAACAAAACACACAGGAACAAAAAGAGGACAGAGAGCCTAAGAGGAGCAACAGTATTTAGACGAGCACAGCTATTAGAGACTGAAAATTAAACCATGCTAAAGTTGCTGGGGCTTCAAATGGGGGGGGGGGGGGGGGCTCTGCCGCGGAACAGTCTGCGTAGACCACCTTGGAGAACACAACAGCCTTACAGGTGCATAGGTGGGCTGGAGCACAGAAAAGCTGAGACACTCTGACACCAGCGAGGAAAGCAGACTGTCAAAGAAAACTGCAAGGCAAGGCAGGCAGGGAATCTGCACCATTTATCTGTAACAAGGGGCTCCGCCAAGCATTTCAAGACACTTGAATCTTCCTCAGCAGAAAAGCTGCATGTTTTTAGGGCAGAGGGAAAGAAGGGGGGGAGTCAGTGAACGAGTTACCTGACTGGGTTTAAACCACGACACCTCTTCATTTCTATCCTGGCCTGCACTTTCTCCACAACATTCCAGCACAATTTATTGCATTTACTGAAAGAAGATCATTTTCCCTATGTCCGGTTTTTCACAGGCTGCTATTTCAATAAAAGTTCTCTACCTTAAAGAATAGACTACAAGACAGGTACCATGAAACAAGGACTAACAACCACCATTCTCAATGCAACTGAGTTCCGATTTGCAACTGGGAGCTGTAGGTACTGCTGCAACGCCGATTTCATCCTGAACATTTGAAAGTCTTCTGTCTTTTGCTCTGTGCCATCACTCTAATACAAGTTTCTGTAAGTCCAGTTATATTTGTGTTGAAATGAAAGAATGAGCGTAAAAATAATTCAGGGTAAACTGACTCCAGAGACATCTCTCTCCTACTCTTCCTCCTATCCCATAAAAATCCTTCAGCCTCCCTACACTACCCCCTTCCCCCCCACCTTGCACCCTCACAGGCCCTTGGCAAAAGCTTTGTACACATTAAACCAATATTTGTTATCACATCCAGGGCCACTGCTGAGAGCCTTAGCTTCCTTTAAGGCATGCTCTGATTAGTCCAACTTTTTAACGATAAAGCTATTTGTAGTTGGATAGTCATGATGCTGGCAGCAATTTCTGGTATAACTCTGTTCACTAACACCTAGTCTGAATGTACAACAGCAGAGGAAGAATCCACAGCCTGTAAAAGATTCCAAGCTCCAGTTAAAGACTACTGAAGAGTAAACCAGCTTCACCAAACAAGATGACTAAAGCCCTTTTCCTACAGCAGATTTCTGCAGCATGCATTTACTGTGCAAAGCAACAAGAACATCTTACTCATTCCCAAGATCCCACCTGAACAATGTCCATAGCAGGCGCTGCCTGTACTGGGCTCAAATGGAAGCAAGACTCTAAACTCACTCTTGCCAACACTTCCAACACACTTCCAAGTGTTCTCCACTTGTCAGGGCACCCAGCTGCAGCAGTGCTACATGCTTGCCCTCCCAACCCTCCACAGATGGCCCTCCACTATCATGCAGCAGCTGTGGGAGCTTCCTTCACGAGTGGTCACGGCATGTGCCACTGCACAAGATACAGAAGCAGCAGGGAAATGGGACTCCCCGAAGCCCCAGACAAACCCCATTTCCAGACACTGCCATTCAGGAGGAGTATGGCCCAGGCTTTCTCAAGAGCTTGATGCTAGATATTTGCACCCAGGTATTTTTACTGGTATATCCAGCATAAGTTACAAACACCAGCATTTCTGCTCAAGCAAGGTCTGAACACCAGCAGCAATGCTTGCAAGAACTTGGCAAAAGGGAGGGAGATAAACACTCCTGATGACCCCAAGAGATCTGGAATACTCTTTTCCTCAAGGTCATGATTATCACAGATACCAGCATTGTGTCCAGTCTGGTAATGCACATGCTAGATCAACTCACATGGCCTCCAGCAACACAGTCCTAACACCACCGGTCTCAGACCAGCAGTCACCCTTGCACAGTACTGCCAAGCAGCTGATCGCATGGCCTTATTTGCTTCTGTGCCCCCACAGAGAAAGGAAAAAGGAAGTTAAGTTTACAAAACACCTTAAAAGACCACTTTCTTGTAGCAGTGTTCCAGATCCATTGCCGGCTGGTTCCAGGCTTGCAGAACAAGACAATCCCGTTGCATCTAGTGCTGTCCTGAAGCAGAGCCATCAATTCGTATGCAGAAGAATTCAGACGTCTGTTGCTGCAGAGTTCAGTCTAAACTTGCAAAAGTTTAGTCCCCTCCAAGAGCCTCCATTCCCCTTCACCCCCATCTCACAGAACACAAGGTCAGCCACAAGTATGAACAAGTTCATTAAAAGACATTATCAGGTCAAAAGCAGCAGTTCAAGGAGTTCCAGAGCCCTGGCACATCCCCCTATCACCTCAGCACCTTCTTATGCAACTACCAGTTAGTATGTAGAAGAGTCACATGAGACTAGCACAGATGCTGGGAGAGCAGGTTTTAAGTTATTCCTGCACAAGGAAAAGGAGTGATAATTAAGCAATGCCTAATAAGATGCCTGGGCTCTATCTGTTTGAGAATCCTTGTTCTCCTAACTACAACAGTACACCAAGAAAACAGGTCTCCCACTTAAGTACAATCTGCTTAAGTATCTGTGCTATCTCCAGTAGAGAACTGCAGCAATTTCTAGGAAAGATGACACCAGAGCACCACAGTTTCCACATCTCTGGCTTACTGCCCTTGGACCGTTCTTTTTGTGCAATCAGTAAGGCTGGAAAACTTGTTTCCATCTGACACTGGCTGGTGATGCAACCTTTCTCCCTCACATCCTGACAGAAAAGACCTTCTGAAGATCCCACCCACTGGTCTACAGGAACAGAATTAACTAGACCTTTCTCTTCCAAGCCCTGCTTCAGCAGGGTGATGCTACTAAAAACCTAAAACTTTCACAACAAGCTTCTAGGTTGATTCTCAATTCCTGAATGTCATACACCAGCAGGCTCAGCTAGTGCCCTGTGGCAGTACTTCAGTAAGGCAAGGGCACCATGCCTTTGCCCTGCTGCACCACCTGCAAGAAAGAATCTCCCCTGCAGGAACAGTGGAGAGGCAAAAGGGACAGGGAGCACACCAGGCTATGGTATGCAGAAATCAAAATGCAAGGCATTTGTCTTTTACAGACACCTCCTGACAGAAGAATACTGCAAGTAGACCCCCTCCACTCTGTATGCACACTTTAGATGGTCACTCCCTCAACAAGTTTAGGATTGGTCATGTGCAACTTTACTGTGTGATGCTGGCACCTTCCTGAGGATCCAATTTAAATATGTAGGCCAAGGAGATGCTACCAAAACCACGAGGAAAGCGGATTCAGAAGCTCTTCTCTGCTGTTCCTAAAGAACCATCAATTTTGGCCAGTAGAAACTCTGCCACAAGTTTGGGGGGAGCACCACTTATAAATATATATATATATATATATATAAAGTAGCAATCACCATCCCTAGGTTTGTCATTTAGCTATACTAGCAATCTCCTTCAGGGCTCTCTTGGCTCTTCCACAGTAAACTCACTTGAAACCACCACACATCTCCACCACTTCTGCCATTGTTCAAAAACCATGGTGAATTTCCCTTATACCTCCTGGTTTCTTTTGTTCAGGTGATTTCAAAGTGATCTACAATAGCATCATTCTCCGGACTGCCACTAAGAACAGCACTTGTGAATTAGAAATGGAACATCCCCAGGCACCAAAAACCTGGTAGAACAAGTCACACATGAAGAGGACAGGGGAAGGTCTGCGCCATGCTCCGTGTTCTCACATATTAGATACCATCCTGTCTCATTACTTCCTAATGTAAAGATGATCAGTCTTGTTCACCTCACGTATAACCCAGAGGTGTAATGTTTCCTGAAGTTCCAAAACATGGAGAGTGAAAATCATTTGTCTTTTCTTTCTACCTGCCCTTTCCTAGAAGTTTTCAAAGAAGTCAGCTGTAGAAACTTGGAAACTCATCTGCTCATCTAGGAATGACAAACATATCATGCCTAATTGAGTTAGCCTATAAATTTCCATCAGGTATGCTTTCAAATAAAGCTCTTTAATATATGGTACATCTATCACTATTCAGAAGTGAGACCAGAACGTCACAACACACTATGGTAGTAAGTATATTTGCTGCCAGTTGGTGTGCCTCTAAAATGAGACAAAAGGAAGGAGGGAAAGTGTCAGAAATAGAAAGTATCAGTATTGTTAACCCAAACAGAAGGTTATGCATCCTGGGGGCTCTGAAATGATACATAAATAAAGACCTTAGTGTCATAATGGCAACATAAAGAAACAAGTGTAACATCCTGGCCTACATAAAAGTGCCCTTCATTGTAACATGGGAACAGCAAGGACAAAAGCTGAATCTGATCCCACGTTATCAGTACATATATGTATGTACTGATTTTCTTTTTTTTTTTTTTTAAAATGAAGCAAACACATTGAAATTCATTAGAAACAGAAAATATGTTGAATAACTTACATGCAGCAGTCATCTCCATTTAAAGCTTTTCAACCTGTATTTCTCTCAATAATATCCCTTCTGATCTTTCCATGCTGAACTTGGGGAAGGAGAAGTAGATTCTGAGAGCTAATGACTTATTTTTTTCCTGTCAAGCCCTCACATCTAGTACATCACATCATGACCTTTCCATAGATTAAGTGGTGCTTCATGTACTGAATCTTGCCCTAGAGGACTACCTAGCCTTCATGAAACACAATGCTATCATCCATGAAACAGTCCCAGGTATCATTTACTTCTGCTTATGAAGATCTGTGTTAGTCTGTCCTTCTGACTTTGAGCCCAGAGTTCACAAAACACCCATAAAAACCACTTTATTAATGTATTAAAACAAACACACACAGAGGGAATTATTTTCTACTCATAGACCTAAAAGATCTGATCCTTGGAATGGGACTACCCACATTTCATTACTGATTCATGAAGACTTTACCCTCCTAAGCTGCTTTTCAGCCAGAAGCCCCATGTTTTCTCCTCTCAAGCACTGTTACAAGAAAAGCTTAGATCGTCTGCTAGAATGCCTATGCACTGCAGTTCTGAAGAAAAAGCCGTATGAAAATTGATTTATTTCCAACTAGCACAGAAAGTGACTGAACATTGGACAGGGGTGCTACTGGGAAACTACGTTTTGTTCCCGGGAGCAGAGCAAATCACTTTACCTCAGTACTTCGATTTCCTCCTTCCTTAAACTTGTGGCAATACTCAGCACTTTGCAGACGTACAGGGTCTGCAAAGGACAGGAAAGGATAGAAGGGATAGGAAGTTTAAGGGCCATTATCAGGACAGTGTTCCATGTTCCACAGCAGAAAGAACTGCTACACATGCACGAGCCAGGCAAAGACAGACCTTGGGAAAAATTTTACCATGGTGCACTTCAAAACAAGAAGTCAATTCAAGTTACCACCTGGAGGTAATGGTGGCCATAGGAGGCTTCCATCCATCACAACCAAAGAATGAACCTCCCAGTATTAACATCTTGTAACACATGCAGATCACAATGCCTACTGAAGAACAACTTCCATAGCAGACTGAACTACAAAAACTACTCCTCTGAGAAGGAAAAAAAAAAAGTGGAGTTCTGCAGGAGAACAGCACAGACACCAATGCACATCTGGTTCTAGCTGTAACAGTAGCAGACATCAGTGTCAGGCTAGTTACCTGGGCAAGCGTGTTGGTAGCTGTGTTCCTTTTCGCTTTGAACACCAGCCTTTTCAAGGATCTAAATATCACAGATCTCCATAAAATAGTTCCTGTCCTGAGGGGAGGAGAGGGAGAAGTAAGAGTAGAAAGCATTCACCAGCAGGACAAACGAAAGTGTCCATAGGCTCACAGCCTCAGAATGGTATCCACCAGGATATAAGATGCCTTGCCTACTTAGGAAAGTCTGCCTCTTTCCAAATATTATTTAAGGTTTCATAAAACCCCTTTTTAAAAAGGAGACTCCATTGGGAAGGGGAAAGCAAGCTACTCACAACTGACTGGAGTTCTTCTGTAAGAGTTATACAGCTGATTAAATTCACACCCTAGCTCAGCTCATACAGGAAAGGCTTTTTAGTATAGACAAAGAGCAAGTCAGAACCCTGTGTCTCTGCAGATCTGTACCCAGAGGCATGCTATACAGCTTAAGCTTTACTTAAAACAAACTACTAAAAGAATATAGCAGGAGGATGAGACTCATATACCAAAGCTATCTAAAGGAGCTCCTGAAGTTCTTCTATCCAGGAATCTCACTACAGAGTACAGTAAACATACCGATATAGCTGCTACCCCAAGCAGGGACAGTCACAACATAAATCTCTGTGCAGATATAGAAGATGAGAGCAGGTTAAGCTGAGCAGCTATTATCAGTGAAAAAGTAGTCACAATATACTATGTCCAGTCTGGCAGTGAAAGAGGCTGTTCCACAGTTAGACTGGTATGACTGTGTCAATTCAGCAGCAGAAATTCACCAGGAAACTGAAATCCTGTGTGTCCATCTGGTATGCTCCTCCTCAGAGGCTGCTGTACTGAGCCTTTGTTCCCTACAGTCAGGTTAAGATAAACAGCAATCTTCAGGATGAGTCCAAGGATGCTCTGACATTCCTCAGTGTCTTCACATACAGTACCTTCATAGGGAATACTGCCAAAATACAGCAGAAGGACAAGGCAGGACCAAAACAATCTCCCTCAAATCCCACATGTTACTCCATAATGAAACTTGGTAGATTATTATGTGCTGAGAGAAAGTCTAACCCTAGCTCAGGATGACTATGCCAATGAAAAGGAATTTTAACTCTGGTTGGTAAAATGTTGGTTGGAAAAAAAAAAAAAAAAAAAAAAAAATCAGACTGAGCCACCCAGTTATTTACAGCACTGCAGACTTCCTGTTTTGATGCAAGTCAGCAAGATCTTCTGGAAAACCCAGAAACAAAAAGCAGTAGTTAAGGAGGATAAGTTAGTTACTGAGAGAAGCTAATGATTTATCTCTGTTAGACTTCCGAACAGAGGAAACTGCATCTATGCCTATTCTCTTCCAGCAGTATTTCAAAGACTAATGCACAGGAAAATGAAGGAATAAATCAGTGAACTAGAAAGAAAAGCAAACTACTAGCCATCAGAAAGGAGGCTATGTCTTTGCAGTTTCAGATACAAGTCTTCTCTCCTACTTTCCTAGTTCATTCCTCCTCACATGTCACATCAGTTTATTCTAACTAGGCACTGCAATTCTGTGGGTACCAAGTGCAGAGCCTTTAGGGGGCAGGTGGGCAGAAGGGATTCTGGAAAGTTCAGAATAACAAGCCTTACCACCACACCAGGTGAACTGCCTGAAAAAGACAGCTATTAAAACAAAAAACCTAAGTAAGTAAGGACAAGACCTTTTAAGTTCTAGAAATCTTGTTCTTATAAAAGGTCCCAGAGTACTTAAAAAGATCTTAGCATATCACTAAGCTTTAATCAAGTTTCTTGCCAATTTACAATTGTGGAGAATCACAGGTGATAGGACAAGGACAACACTGTGGATTAAAACCAGCTACATAAAAATAAATGGAGAGGAGCAGGGGGAAACCCACAATTCTTTCACATAATAAACTGGGAAGGAGAAGAGAAATGGCAATACTAGGCCCAACCTACCCCTCTGACCCAAAGGGACTTGTTACACTGACCTAGCTGGGCTCCGGTTCATGGCATTTATGCTCTGAAATTCATAGATTTACTCCATAGCAGATAAGTATAAAAGCATGCCCAGAGTATTCCCAGTATGTATCCTGCTATATTGGCAGAGCTGTGCTTTGTACAGCTATGGCGAACTTTCTGCTGGTAGAAGGGTGAGGTTTGCTGGCCACACCACACCTACCTTAGGGGTTTCTGCCTGCCCACAGTTGACCCATGCACCTATCTCAAAGATGAGCTAACAGCATATCCCGACATCACAAGCCTGCACAGAGCCAGCAATTCAAAGTTTCTTTTTAAATCTGTAATTGATAAAGCCACAAGACCTTTGCAAACTAGTGACAGAGCCACGCTAGAAACCCTTGATCAAAACCAGTCACTGCACTTAAGAACAATGGGCCTCAAGGACTGTTCTCAAAATACCCACCACATTACTCTCTGCTCTATAGCAGAACACGGTGCTGCACACCTCTTTTCCTCCAAGCCCATGGACCAGCTACTCAGAAAGATCACTTGCTGAGAAGCATAAAACTTTACAGAATTGAAGACACCAGCAGCAGGCAGCCAGGAAACTGCTCCTGAACCCAGGTGCTCCATCCAGCATACTACACCAAGGAGGGACCAAGCCAGCATGATGCACTTCAGGCTTATTGCTTAGCCCACCAGTGTTCACACTCTGATAATCCAGAAGCAAGTTTCTGGGAATAAATAGAAGAGATTTTGGTACTAGATGGACAGGTGATTTATATTATTGGGATAGATATAACCTTCAAAGTCTTATCATAACCAAGGTACAGCTACAGACCACTCTGTCAAACACAAAATGCTCTGCATAGCTAGTAACATACCTCAAACACACATTTTCAAGACACTGGGTGCATACCAGCAAGCAGGCTACTGAGCGAGTGTTTGTTTCATTTTCTCTGCAAGCCATTCCCACAAGGTACTGGTTAGAACAATGGCCATTTGGTTGCTGAATCCAGGAAAAGTTCTCCTTGCTACTCCGACCTCTTGCCCTCTTCTCAGCTCACCTGCGTACCCATCTATCATAACACACGTCAAACTGCAACCAGGCATACTTGGTCACAGCCTTGGACCAGCTTCTGCTTGCCCATTTCATGGTAACATCTCATGGTAAAGCAGGTCACCAGGAAGCATTGAACCCTGAGACAGGCCTCCTTAAATTGTGTCTTTACAGGAGAGTTAAGAACAGCCTATTTCCCTCAGGGTGCTCTAAGGCACCGTTATAGCTGAGCCTCAGAAGATAATTTCACCATCCAATAGACTGTGGTTTTCACAGACCACAGCAGATACATCAAGGACCTGCCTTTAATCTCTCCCTTCCAAGAGCTGACAGAACACTAGTTCTGTTATTTCCAAACAACTGGCATTCACATGTTGGATAAATGCACCTTGCACTGAGCAGGCTGGAACAAACCTGAGCTCTGCTACCAAGGACTTCCAATGGATGCAGCAGGCATTTGGCACCCTCTGGCTACATGGCACGTGGCTGAGTGACAAATGCGGTGTCTCTGTCGACCAGGTGTCTTCTCATTGCTCAGCAGCGGATAGTGCTAGAGTTGTCATTTAATAAAGACTTAGAATTCACTTCCTGTTTTACACCATCATGGGGAAAATTAGGTGAGCTCAGAGGCATGAGACAATGGTGTGACTGATACACTTAGGCAGGCAGCTACAGAGGAGTCTGGGAGAAGTAAACATGCTTCTATTAGCATCACTTGGCATTCACTTCTCCAGATTTCACAGTAGATGAGGCCTTTGACTGTGAGAAACTCTGGGCTTCAGGCACCTGCTTGAATCCAGTATGCCACAACACACTGCCCCCAGTAGTTTCCCTACCTTCTCCAGTATCCTGTATTCCCTTCCCAGATTTTCAGGGACAGGCCTCCAGATTCTCAGAAACCCTCTGGTGAAACAGTCACCAAAAACAAACAAACAAACAAACAAACAACCACAAACAAAAAAAAACATGGAAGGAAACTGCCAAGAAACACCCTCCAAACTGTTTGTTTAAGGGGGAAGAAGGTTTCTCCTGAGCAAGCAAAATATCCCTGCTCCAGGGCTGTGGCTGCTATACCCTGTCAGGCTTCACTCACAGACATGACATTCCAACAACAGGGACAACACCAAAGTAGTCAGAGCAGAGGACACTCCAATTCCACAGGTCCCCAGGAACAGGTTTTCTTGCATAAGCAAGGAAGAGAGGAACCAGCATGAACTAAAAATTAAGGTAATACAGAAAAATATGCCCTTACATGAGCAGAACTGGGCAGTCCTGGAAACCTTCCAGTCCCTCATCACTCTGTTACAGACAGAGGGAAGGAATTACAACCCTGAGACACATCAAGGCTGCTCATAATGCACAGCACTGATCTGACACAAGAATCTAACCCCAACACACATTTAATACATATTTCTATTCCTTCCAAGCAGCCTCAAAGGGAAATGTGTAAACTTAGCTTCTGCCTTCCCTGCTGGAGTCTTCCCCCCTCCCAGCACACAAATGTAGACTCCTCCCCAAGATGATCAGGCAAGCCAAGGACTGGCTGCACCTGCTTTACTTCACAGTAAAGCTAGAGCAAGCACACTGTCTCCACAAGGAATTCACAGTAGAATAGTTAATGCACCGCAGTAACCCTGCAGCCAGAAACACTTTTGGCCTCTAGAAGACAGATTATAAAGGAATAGTTCTTCCTGTTTTACCTTCAGAACATGAATTAGTTTGCTGGGGTCAGACCAGACTTTAGATGCATCAATTCTGTTAACAAGACACACCACACTCACGTCTCCTCTCTCCATCTTCGCACCAAATCAGACAGGGGATTCCAGCCCTGCCTCATAAAAGACTGGCTCTGCTCAGGCTACTGGTTTCTTCTCCAATGTCTCTAGGTACACACACACTTGCTCAATACACTCTCCTTCCCATACTGAGCAACACAGGTAGCTTTAAGGTAAAACAGAGAAAGCTGAAAGGTTCAGCTTTCTGCCCAAGGTCATATTGAAGTGTCAAGCAATGAGTTTCCTATGGTGAAACACCTGTCACAGTCTATGCCAAGTGGAAATTATTCTCACATGTCAAGATTTTAGGTGACTTTGCTTGATGAAGCCAAGCTCTTTCTAGAGTCTTCTTCCAGCCACTTCTTACCTTCAGAGGTCAGTGTTGTTTGCTGCAGGGCAAACCTAAACCAAGCTTACCTCCCTTCATTAGAAGAAGCCTTGCCTGTTTTCTCATTTGTGAAAAAAAAAAAAAAAAAAAAAAAAAAAAAAAAAAAAACAGCTCGAGGATGATTTTTAGAACAGGGTTTTAAGCCACTGGATGAAAATGGGGAGTACAGGGAAGAAATATAGCCACATTTTCTGCACACCAAGCTGGCTCACCTCCCAACTGGTTTCTCATTCAGTTCAAGTCCAGACTCCACTGTGCAAAGAGAGGTGACCCAGCTGGGGGCTAACAAGTAGGAAACTTAAGAACTTGAAGAAGGCTTAGCTATGGAGAACACACATGCAGAGCAGAGGTGTTAATTACTCATCTTTCTACTCAGATCAACTGTGCACTGAAAGTCCTGCCTTAAACAGAAACAGTGGCTACTTTCCCTGTACCACACAAATGCCCCAAGCTCCTCAGTGTGGAGGCTCCTACATGCTGAGAGCCATGAACACTGCAGGTGACAGCAGTCATTTCCCAAACCCCAGTACAAGCTTGTACTCTTACAGTCCAAATGTCTGCAAAAGGGGAATGAGTTCTTTTTCTTCCACTGCCACTGCCCACCTTCAGTTGCCTTCTGTTATTGTTACATATCTAAACCCTGGAAGGAACTTATCAGCCAGCTCCACAAGCCACCTCCAGTGGTCAGATACGTTCCAAAGAGCCCTTCAGAGGCTAGTGTCAAATCCCAGCATCCTACCTACATGCTGTTTCCCCCATCACTGCCAGTTAGTCAGATATCTAGACAGTAGGGCCATTTCTGGTGTGTTGACAGCTTTCCCCATCCAATTCATTCCGGGATCTGTTCACAATCGTTACTTCATTCCCTTGCTCACTTCATTCATGCTCTAACTGCGCTTGGCTGCAACCAAAGACTATTTATTTATGGCTGTTTAGAGGCAGTATTCCCACTATCTCCCTCAGTGCTGCCCCATACTCCTACTCCACTCAACTATAGCTGCATGGAGATAGTTCACTCACTACAATGCAAGTTAAACATCTGCTTTGACAGTATCATCTTTGTCACCCTACAGTTGTGACACAGACATCCGTGAAACAACAGGGTGTAGCTGTACTCTGATCCAAGTGCCTAACAACAGCACTAGCACAAGCTGCCTGCTCTTACTGAATAGGGTCCTGTGCACACCTGGCCAAACTCAGCACCAGAGTAATTACCTGCTGCAGCAAGGACACCCCAACAGCAGAGGGTCCTGCTCTGAAAGCACGGCATGGGAATAGCACACAAGCAACTGCAGTACTGCTCGTTTTTCAGACGGGTGAAGCTGAGCTGTTGGATGGTACAAGGAACAGGAATTGCCACGACCCAGGAGATCCCAATTAGGCAAGCCCTGTCTCAGCCTCAGAGAGGTCTAGGAATGCAGGTAGTGTAGTAACAGCATTTCCACCACTGAGATACAGTGCTTTGTGCAGCTCAGAAATGAAACACAGAGTCCAGAAAGAAGGGAGGTTAAAGGTGGAAAGAGAGAAAGCCATAAGGACCCCCTACCCCATGAGTATTTAGCCAACAACTTATATGGAGTAAAACAGAAGTGGAGGAAAGAACCTGTACTCTAAAACTCAAGCCTGGACATAAATAACAAGACTTTAGGAGAGCCGCCCAGAGGTGAATTCAGACCCTGCAAAGCACATGCCTTGCAGCTTTACTCAGCTGAATACTGTGCCAACAGCCAGACCGCACAGTGACTTACAGTGTATGGCTCTTCCTGCTCAGGCACACTCCCGTGAGCCAGCACTTCATGTGGCTTGCTCACACTTGCTGTGGCCTGTATAGACCAGCAGAAGGTAGCTATACGCAAGGCCTCCATTCCCTGGATAAATGAAATGCTCACCTGCAACCCCCACACACATTCATCTTTAACTCGGGTTATGGCAAGCAAGGTACTGGATCCATGGTGACCAAGCTTCACCAAGCCCAGTACAGTAGGGCCAAGTAATCAGTATGCTGTGGGGACTTCACACTTTGCTGATGGTCACAGGAAATTACAAGCAACAGGGGAAGAACAGCAGGTACTGTGAACACTACTTGCATCCCACTATGCAAGCCCTCAACTTTTGAGGAAACTGGTTTGGGGTAAGGTAGAACAAAAGCCACAGCAAAGAAGGGTTTCAGCTGAATGGCCTGAACAACTGCAGGGCTGGTAGAGGGCATGTGAGCAGAGAAAGCCACAGCTCTCTTTCCCTGGGAGGAAAGACAGGAAGAACAGGCCTGCTTTTGGCTTCTCCCACCACCAGGCAAGTTGCCATGACCAGGTTGCCAGAGCAGTAACCAGCCATACATGCGAGCCCCTAACACAGACAACAACAGCTGCTATGGGCAGCAGCAGTAGCTCAACATGGATGTTTCAGGCCTTCAGATACTAGCCAAAGGCTGCTGTAAGATAGTCCTCAATGTAGCATCCTTTCCATCATCACTTCACCAGTCTGGCTGTTCACTGATTTCAGGAATTCATCTTCTACAAAGCATAAGAAGGGTAGATTTGTGTTCACCTGCACTGGCAACTATATGCTTAATCTATCACATGCTAAAACAACAGAAAGAACAGCCAAGTGTCTTTAGAAGAGGGCATTAACAGCACAATGTTATTTTCCAAATAAGATTTTCCCCACTGAGACTTTTCAGCCCTTCTTGGTTGGTTGTCTTCCTAATCCCCCTCCCCTCTATGACACTTAGCTTCCAGCTCTGCTGACCTCACAAGTCCTTCTCGCATCATTTTCACATCTTCACCAATTCCTCTCTCCTTACAGTCACCCTCCAAGACTACCGTCTTGCCAAAATGCAGAACAAAAACACATTCTTGTTGTCAAGTCAGCTTGCCCTTTTCACATACAGCACACAGTTTTGTGAAACTCAAACCAAAAAAGTCTAGCAGCCAACTCTCCTAGTATTACAGAAGTTGAAATTTTAGGCTCATTAGGAAACAGCGTATTTAAAATTCTATATAGATTCAAGAACACTGGAAGCTACTTTAAAAAAAAAATATCAAAGGCAACACAAAGACATGAGTTTCATACAGCCTGGAAGCAATTCTGTCATTTGTTTTAAGGTTTCTAGTAACGTAACACAGCCTTTAAGTTAACATTTCATTTCAAAACACTAAAAACATATGATTGCCCAAAACAAAGGGCAAAAATCCCAAGGGCATTAAAAGATGTTTCTAATTACACTACTAATAAGAAGCAGATATTTACTCCCCACTGCACAATCCCTATGTGTCAGGTACTGCAAAACTCACCAGGACATTCTCTTCCAAACTTGCTTTGGAAGAACTTTTGCATTTTGACCATGCTCTCTACCAAGCTTGTACAATAGTTATTAAACAAACAAGGAGAAAATGACACATAATGGAATGGTTCTGTTGCAATTCATTGCAACTCTCATTCCTAAAACTTCCAGGTACTTTCCAAAAACATCCCCCCCTCTCCATTTCCATCAGAGGCAGGGAGATTGACAAGATTTACCTCTGCTAAGGAAACTCCACAGGTAAGCATTACTCAGGTCTTAACTAAGCTTCACTTAGTCAGGAAAGAGAATTTTGGTTAGAATGATTATGCCCAGAAAGATATGGAAAGATATGTTTCTTTTGAAGGCAGTATCCCATATCGAATCCATTTCCACCTAGAGAACAGCTACTTAGAACATTTTGTTCAAACTGAAAAATTTCCAGCCCTTTGATTACAAAGGCAACCTGCCAAGTGAGAGTATAAAATTAGCACGTTAGTGCAGTAGTGTCTTCCTTAGTCTGAAGACAGCTTCAGTGCCTCAATGGCACACCATAGTTTTATGGGGGTATAAGTGAGCTAAGACTGACTAGATTCATTCTTTCCTACTCCAGAGGCTCAGAACCACTTCAACAGCAGTGAAATACAGATACCAAGCCAAATTATGTCTACTGATGAAAGAGTAAGAACAGAGTAGCAATAAGAGTGTGAAGGCAACCCTAGCACACAAGGAGGACCCCGCTGCAGCGCACCACAACAAGCAAGCACCACAGTGAGCAAGCAGCACACAGCCATTCTATCCCTTCCTGCTGCAGGGCATATTGCAGCACAGGTGTTTCCCACTGCAGCTCACAAGCACCAAGGCAGTATTTCAAACCCTGGCTGTAGCTGCTGCTCACTTTAGAAATGCAAGTTATTTTTAAAACACATCATCAAAAAAAGGTTGAATACACCCTTTTTTCTGTATTTCTCATGTTTGATAAGCATTTCAGCAGGCATCTATCCAACTTAAGCACACTCTGGGTGAGCACCTGCTCCAAGCTTTGTCCCTGCTCTGGCAGCATGCATTCAATCCGCTGCTTTTATTTATATAGGCACTATAGTCACTGGAAATGTTTCTCCTACCCATCTCTTTCAGAGACCCTACCGCTTGTCCTCCTACCCCCTCCCTCAGCAGCCACAGAAATCATTTTGTGAGCAGAACTACTGCACCCAGTAGTTTCCTTCTCTTGAGTTGAAATAAAACAACAGACTGCTGCTCTGGGCAACAACAGCAGTGGCAGCGGAGTGAGTGATAACCAGGCAGGACAGCATTCCACCAAACTGAGCTGGAGATGGTTGGCTTCAAAAGGAGCCCAACATCTGCTCCCAGAGCCTCTTCTCAATGGTTCAGGTAAGAAGACATGTAACAGTCCCCTTCCCAGCAAGTTTCACAGCAATAACAACTGCTTCCAAGCCTAATTCCCCTGACTCCTCATTTATTTGATTTTATGATCTCTAAAAATATTCTAATTAGGGGGTTTAAAGTTCCAACTTTATTTCTCCTCCATCCTTCAAAATAACTTCAGCAAGATGGGTACAATGAGACATCAAGTTGCCTAATGTAACTACTTGCACAGATGCTTTAAACAGCTTAAGAATTTATAAAGGTCCTCTCAATATACCTCCATCCTTTGGAACCAGTAGCAGCCAGGCCCAGATTGTCATGCAAAACAAGTGCTGAACATCTCTGCTCTGGACCAGCACACGGGTATTCCTCAGCCACTAGCTACACCAGAGCAAACCGCAAGACCTCCCAGCTCACATCACCTTTGCTTCTGCTCCAATAAAAAGTCATTTTTTTCACCCAAATCTACAAATATACCCTTGACCCTTGCCAGTTTTCAGACTGCTGGCAAGGTGGCTGAATTCGTGCCTGCCATGTTTGCACCACAAGGACAGCATCTGACCTGCATGTGAAAGACCCTTTGCTGTTTCACCTGAAACCACCCAAGAAACAAAAGAAACTAATCCCATGCACTCATACTCCCAAGCAAATCGCGGGCGTGGGGGGGTGCATTTTAGGAACCAAACCAAGGACTAAAACCCCACCCAAGATACAGAAAGAGCTGGAGCGCAATGCAGCAGTTTCCCAGAGAGCAAACCCACTTCGCAAAGCCAGTACGCACAGGAGGAAACAATTTGCCAAGCAGCTCAGATCTTGGGCTGAAATCCAGAGGACAGCTCTGAGAAATCTCCCCTCTGCCATCAAGTTCCCACCAGCAAGCCTCTCCCCCAAGTTACTCAATACTCATATAAAGCCTAACAGCAGAAGAGAGGTGATGAGAACTTCAGATGAGATCCAGCTGTACCCTCCCAGCTCCCCTCAGCACCACCCAGCAATGAGCCTAAGGCTGAGTCTGCAACAAAAAGAGGAAAAGCTCTTTGTGGCACTTGCCTGTCCTCATTGCATCAAAACTTGCTGCCTGCAGATTTGAGTCAGCCAGCAGCCCTGAGGTTTGCTTTATTCGCAAAAGGGGTGAGGAGACCTCCCCTCCCTCCTCTCCAAATTCATAGGACAGGTTTCAGAGCTACCCCCAGCAGCTCGGGCTCAGTGCCCAGCAGGCAGGGGCCAGCCCAGGCTCAGCCTGTCCCCACTGCGGGCCCGGCTGCAGCAGAGATCAACTTTCTCACACACCTATTTGCTCACAACAGCAACAGCACAGGATAAGAGTGACACTACTAGCCAGAGACAGACGCTCTAGCAGGCTAAAGGTGGGAGAAGCATTTGCTTCTATAAGGGCAAGTAGCACCTTGAGGCTTCAACAGCAGAAGCTGAGGCAGAAATTCTTCAGTGAGGAAAAAAAGCCTTGAAGAAGGAGCCTGAAAAGGCAAAACCATCACTGCTATTTAAATGCTTGAAAAGCAAGCAGGTACCATATCCAGAGAGGCATGCAAGACGTAAAATAGGTTAAGGGGCAGAGTTCTGCTATGTTTTCCCCGTTTCAGAGCAAAATTAGAACAAAGCAAAAGTCACAACCACTTTCTTCCAGCCTGAGAAGGAACCTGGGAGAACAACTGCAGTGTAGCTCAGGCACAGAGAAGGTGGTTCCCCTGGAAGGACCAGGTACAGGAAAAAAGGGCCCACAGCATGAGGAAGAGCACAGAAATCGGAACAGGGCTGTGTTAGTAAAAGGGTGGACAGATAGGATCTAGCAGCTGTACACAAATTATAATGAAAGTGGAAGAACCACAAATAGCAACTTAGGAAAAGGGAAAAAAAAAATCTGAGGCATATTAAAGGAAAACAATCTTTGAGCCAACTACAAAAAGAGCTGACTGCAGAAACATTTGGGGCAAACCAAGCAAGCAGCTCTTCCTCCAGAAGTAGGCAACTTCTGGAAGGACGTGCAAGGACAACTGCAGCTTCTTAAGACAGTCAGAGGGGAAAGGGATAACAGTGAGCCAAGGTGCGAAATAAAAACTACTTCAAACTAGTTGCTGTGGGAGGTTAAATTAGGTAAGAGTGTACTTTGCTAAGAAAGAAAAAGAGCAGGTGGTAATTGGGAGCATCTCTATAAATGGCCTTATTCCAACAGGAATGATAGTTATTGCACATCAAATGCTTATAAAATAAAAAAGATCCATTTAAACCAGTGGGCAGAGCATAACAAATTACTGCTGTGATACAGGAAGCCAACAGCTGCAGGGGAAAAGCATGCTAGAGCTCAGCCTCCAAGACACACTTGAGGCCCATCCTTCCCTTAAAGTTTGGGTCTCCATTCGCCTTCAAGCCCCTACAATTTGCCACACATCCTTTCTCAGGCATTACCAACAAAAACAACACTAGGGAACGGGCTGCCCTTATTTCTTGTACGAGAAGTGCCAAAACATGAGCTTGGGACACAGTAACTTACCAACAAAAGATTGCCCAAGTTAAAAGGTCTCCAGCTCATCCAACACATACCAGCATCTATGCTAACAGTCTGCAAAGCAGTGCAAGTTTTGAAGGTGTTTACCTTCTCTTAGTCATAATTTTAAGTTTTTACAGCCAGAGTTTAGAAGTGACCTTGTGGTATTTTAAGCCTGTGACCTTTGTTTAGAGTGTGTGTCATTTTCAGCAGTATCTATTTTAATGCAGGCTAAAATTTTTAGACTATATGAGCAGTGCAACAGTTTTGCACTGGATATCACACCACTTTACTTCACAGCACTTTAAGTAAAGGCTGCGTCAAAACCTACCTGCTGAAACTCCTGCTCACGCAGCCACCATGTACTCATTATTCACGTGTACAAGAGGGCTTTCCCCCAGAATTGGCTGGTAAATGGGGATCCACTGAGGGCTGGTTTTATTCTACCAGCTTAAAGACAAATACCCAGAATTTGGGGTGAGCAGAGTTGTCTTTCCCTAGGGAAGTTGTAGAATATCAGAACAGGAGGTTTCATTGTTGTTAAGACTAGTTAATCCACACACTGTGAGCTGGGTCTGCCTAGCAACAAGTTGGGAGTTTAAAACTTGTACCATCCTACTTGTGTTCCCATGGCTACTGTCATGAACAGTGTGGTGGCAGCTGCACAAATCAGCACAAGGGTCCCAGGAGGGACATCTTAAAGACTCCCAGACAGAAAACAATACTAAGAAAGTACAAATGGTACACCTGGTACGCCTGCCTGCCTTTACAGCCCTTTACTCCCCACTGAAAGCACCCAGAGCAGCCCCCTCCTAAGGATTGAGGGATGCCAGCCAGGGGAACAGACATGCAGACTGGTATCCAGAGATTATTTACACTGTTAAGAACAAAAAAAAAATGCTTGAATTACAGATGTGGCACTTTTAGATTCTCACACAGCTGTCAGCAACCTAAGTGCAGAACTATATACACAACTCCAGCCAACAGTGCCTGCTACATGGGGCAGCAAGCTCTCAACATCGGGTGGGGTGGAGGCAAAAAAATCCTCCACTATCCTCACTCACACATGGCCAAAACTCAAACCAGCGCTACAGATAGTAACAGACAGATGTGCTTAGATCCCCAAAGAAGGTAGGAAGTCAGAGGAAAGAGAAAAAACTCTGCATTTCAATGCAAGCTGCAAGTAAAGAGTTGCTTCAAAAGCAATGCTGTTATGTAAACCAGGCTTCCCTAGTCCTGTAGCTTCAGTTCTTTAAGAGGGGAGGCCATTTCCTGCTCAGGAGAGGTTTTTCTTCGCCTTTATCCAGCCCCATTCTCCCCTGTGAAACTAACTCTGTGCCCTCTCCAAGGACTAGTTAAGAGGGGAGGGCAGGCATTGTGCCCCTGCATGCAAGTCTTCTTTACATGTATTCCCTAGGGATTTCTGAATCCCGAAGCCACAACTATGATTACACATTTGTTATATTATACTTTCATACTACAACTGTAAAGTCTAGAATGACACCAATTCAAGGTCATGTACACTAATAATTGTTTTCAATACCCACCTTTCAAACGTAAGTCTCTATATAAACTAATCCCCAACTTGATAAGACATCTAGTCATCTAAAAGTACGCACACATGCTATCGTAACAGGTTATCACAGATACCTACAAAAAGCAGAACTGCCATATGGACAACCACGTGGTTAGACTCCTCTCATTAGAAAACTGCACTGCAAAAGCAAGCCATTGGCACACTCAGATTATTATTTGCAGATGTCCCCTAGAGGTACCTGCATGACAGAGCAGGGCTGAAGGGGGAAGCATAGACTAGAATTTCCTCCCAAGAGGGGATTTTTGCAATTCTATCACATTGCTGCAGCCTCCTCCCCTCAAAGAGGCAACATTTACCAATACTTCCTTTATGATGTTCAAAGTTGCTGCATAGAGATGAAATTTTGAAGATACTTGGAAAGGTAGGTTAACCTCACTTGGTCCATCTCAAAATCTTACATGAGAAGTGAAGCAAATTCACTGAGTTTGACCTACAATACTTAAAGGCAGTCCCATCACAACCTGTTGTGTTTAAATACAGTCAGGGAAGGACAAAAGCAGCCAGACTCTAGAATATGCTGAAGAAACTTTCACTGTCTTCACTAAGACTGAGCACTTTCAAAAGCACAAAGTCATCAAAATTTCATATGAGACTACTAATTAAAAGCTTGTAAAGTTAAAAAAAAAAAAGACACGTCTAATCCAACATTCCCTACAAAAGCATTTAAGACCACATTTAGTTTCAAATCAACTTTGTCTTTTCAAGAACTGAATTTCAAACTGCTCTCTCAAGTTTAAACACTTAAAAACATGGGACTGCTCATTTTGTTCTACCATCAAATCAAAGCCTCAAAAGACAAGGTCACCTAGGGCAGAAAGAAGTACAGACAGGGAGCATGCTCTAACTACCCCAGGGTTTTCTTTTTGGTTTTGTCTCTAGTCTCAATCAGCCACCAGTCACCATGTACCTACCCTACCTAACACGTGGAATGAGTAAGGCAAGCCTTGGCCACAGACAGTTGTTATATCTGAGGGAAGCAGGGACTAGCACTAACCATAAGTTTCTGAGGAGCCAGTTACTTCAGATTTATATGTCTGGCACATTATTAAAAAAGTATATTAAAAGTTACACCACAGTTAAAAAATACATACATATGTCCAACAAAGCACTGTCATTTACACTACTCTGAAGGTATGTGACAGGACTAGAGCCCACTATAAGCCGCATTATACAGTGTGCCTTGATCACAGAGGCAAAGATTTCTGAACTAATTATAATGACCGATCACAGGAAGCTCTAAGCCTTCACTTGGCCAAGTCACAGACCTAACTAGGGCTGAAAACAAGAGTTTTAAGAGCAACTCATTAAGCAGCAGGAACCAGCTATGAAGAACAGTCACTCTACCTAGTATTAATTCCAAGCCAGCCATTAATACATTTGTCAGTACATGAGACAACTATTACCTCCACATACAAACACTGCATGTGCCAGGCAGGGAAGGAAGCCACAGGCTTTGGCTGCACTGAGACTTGTTTGTTTACTACAGCATTAAGGTTTTAGAAGGATGTTCTTGGTACTGTTTGAGTAACAAGAAAGCTCCGGAGCCATGCTTTGGCATAAGGTGGAGTGAGAGCTCTACTCACCACTAGCAGTTTCTGCACCTCTTCACAGAGTAAGTGAACAGACCAGATGAAAGGTAACTATTGAGCCACACAGACTTAAAAAGTTTCCCTCAGGCGAGCAGCCCAGCAGCAAGAAAGGTATGGCACAAAAATCAACAGCTGTACTGCTGCTGAGGTGCCGAAGATATGAATAATACATTCCCCAACTTGAGCACTACTCCTTTTTCTCCATAGTGGATTTAAAAAGCAAAAGGATAAGCTAAAGTGTCAGCATCTACAAGTCAGCTTCATTCGCCTCATGTAGCAGTGGGACCACAGCCTCTCCGGCCCTGGTGACTGGACCAGGCAGTATGTAGTAGTGACGGGACAAGATGATACAGACACTCATGCAGCAGAGTTGCCGACACAACACAAGTGAGGAGGTTGCAGGAGTCATCTCCCCCTTCCCCAGGACTACTGGGAAGCAGCTTGACCTTTAGAACCCCCTTTGACTGTATCAAAAAGCCCATGGGGTCAAGACAGCCCAAAAAAAAAATTAAAAAAAAAAAAAAAAATCAAGGTTTCAACAACAGCTTTTGGTGGAGCACCTGTTGAGCACCTTCTCATCAGCTCTGCAGCACACCACATACAGAGAAAACACTTGTGGAAGAACAGGGGCAAGACAAATATAGCCCACGAGGGAGAAAGGGGCTGAGCAGACTCAACTAGAGAGAAAAGCTCCTCTTTTCCCCACCAGAAAGTTTAAGAGAAAGCCCACAGGACCTAAATTCTCTACCACCTAATAGGGAAAACACACTCTTGTTAGAATGATGCACATCTCTTCAGACCACAGTAAAAGGACCGAGGCATGCCTGGTTTATCAAGATACTAGGCAGCCTCTGTCAGCCCAAACAGATTGGGCACTAGCAGATTATGGTTTGGTATTTCTGATTAGATCAAACATCCTCGTAACTCTCCAGTAACTTTTCCAGAGACTGTTGCACTAAGGGCATTTAAGGCAAAGTCATGTGAGGAGATGTACCAGCATTTCCAGTTTCAGGAGTTCAGTTGACTTCTACACTTGCTTAGATGGAGATCCCAAAGTTCCACCTGAAGAACACATTTTCCCCCCATCCACTTTCTGTTGAGTCCGTTCATCTAAACACCATTTTCTCTTACAGCCATTGGGTACTTTTTGAAAACTATATGGACTGTTAGGAGCAGCACTAGTTGCAAACAAAGAAACAGAACAAGCTGGCTTGGAGCTGGACTTGCCAAGTGTAAGTCATAAGGCAACTTTTAGCAATCTCAGTCCCTACTGTGTAGGCCAATAGGCGCTTCTGCAGAGAACCCTGCAAACTAGATGAAGATACAACCTAATGAAATATGGCCTTTATAACCACCTACAGATATAGCTACATTTCCTTTTGAAATATAGCTATTCCAGGGGAATCAGCCATCATGGGGCTGGCCTATTATTACACTTTCACCTTTGATCCTAAAAAGCCAGACAGCAGGCAAATTTTAACAGCCAGAAGTGATGGATGGATACACCAGCTCCCTCCCCTAGGACCTGACCATGCCACACATTGTTTGGGTGGGTTTTACTGTTCTTTTATTTGGGAGGTGAGAGGGGGGTGATTGGCGTCTTTTGGTTGCTTGCTTTTTTTTTACCCTTCTTACGACACTACTACACTGACAAGAGTTTCTGACTACATTAAAAAGGTTTGGGGTTTTTTGTTTGCTTGTTTTCACTTTAATTTTTGATAACACTGAAACAACACAGCCTTGACCATGAAAGGAGGCCAGGAAATACACAAAGTGTTTGGGCAGAAGCACAGGGGGGCACAGAAATGTGGACCAGAGAAAGAGCTCCTCAAGGATTAGGGACTTTCTGGCAGTGAGCATCATCCAGTAAGTTTTTCTGCACCTAGAGGTGAAAGCACTAGAGTATTTCTTTCCACCATTTTTACTTTACCTGTTACAGTACAGCAACAACAAACTTAAGAGAGCAGCACAGCCAGCAAGGGCTTGACACACACATCCCAACTTCAGACCTCTGCAATAAGACACTGTTGAGTCAAACCAGCTTTTGCTCATCTGTTTCCACTGGAAATAGCACCAGAAGCTGCTTTCCAAAGATGACCAACGCAGCTGATGTCCAAAGGTACAAGATGCAGCTTGTATTTTTACTACCATAACAAATAAGGGAAAACTGAAGTTGTAGTGCTGCAAGTAGAAAGAAAAGTTCATCTGCCTTCAATACCTGTCAAAATTAGGAGAGACTGATCTCTTCAGGGAGTCACTCAAACATACAGAAGCTTTAATCTTTACTTAAATTCACTGGCTGTGTTAAAGTGCTCACTAATGCCTTCTTTCAGTGTTCCAGTAGCATAAATTAATAAGCAACAAGTAAAATGGTCAAGTACAATATCAGTGCTTCCCCATATTAAAGATTTGTATTTAGTTTTAGGATACGCAATGTTTCCTTCCACTGAGTTTTTCCATTATCAGGACACATGGATTTGTATGGATTAAAAGAACCATAATAGTTCTCCCTCTTTAAAACATCTCAGACCAAGAACTCACAAGAAATGCTGACCTACTGATATCAGCCTTTGTTTAATGCACAGAATTTTAAGCTGGCAAATATTTGACTCTTGAGCTCTAACAAGAGAAGATATAGGAGAGACAAGAGCAATTTTCCACATCACATCTGTGAAGTCATGGCCAAGCAGTGAAACACAGCTGAAGCTCAAGTTTTACCAACTCTAGCATGCTTTGACATGAGATTTTCAGCTCCAAAAGTTTTGCCTGTTCTCCTTCCTAGTTGAATCAGCTTGTTTAATAAACAAAAAAAGCAAAAGCCTTGCCTTTACTGTACAACTGTTCTTATTATACAAATAACAGAGGTGTAAGTTACTGAGAATAAAAAAGTGGGATCAATGCAGCAAGAACTTACTCTCCCAGAGTAAAGGGAGATCGGGATAAGTGAGAAAGATACCAGCACTAACTTTGGCAAAGAACCTATAGGCTCTGCCAGGACACAGAACAGGCCTTGACATCATAGAGATTTACTAAGGGACCACCTCCCACAGAAGGTTCCAGCCATGAGTATTTTTACAAAGAATCACATCAGACCCTTCCTTGGCCACTGCCACAAAAAGTTTTAGCCATAAGTATTAAAAACTTGCATTAAGATATTTTAATCCAGAATGAGAACTTGTTATTTTCTGGTTTTAAGGATGAAGCAAAACCCTGAATCATTTTCCTCATACTCAGCTCAAAAAGGGAGAGACAAGCACTCTCTATCCTCCTCCATGTTAACTAAAAAGTCCTAAGGTCTCTTCCCTCACAAAACCTAGGCAATCACTGAGGAGACACTCTCTTCACTTTCAGGCCATACAATATGCTACTTTTTCACTCTTCTCTGGCTACTTAATTCACGAAACCCAGACCAACACCCCACCACGGCCTTGTTCTATCACTCTTCTCTCCCATAGTCTCACAGAATAAGATTTCAGAAAAAGCTTTCCTGATTTTATTGCTCTTTGCTACAGTTCACGTGGCTGAGAAGTGAAACAAAATTAAATGCTTTCTCTGCCCCTCTGCATGGGAACAGAGGAACATGCACATCAGAATCAGTCAAACCCAAGGTATAATTGAACAGTAAGTCAAAAGCAAAAAAACAAAAACAATACACACAAGGCCTAGTTTGTGCCATTTTTCCCCTCAGACTCAGCTAAAGCATTATGAGCAGTCTGCATTTTACCAGCCAGCTAATCTGAAGGTGAAAGCCTCCACAACTTGACACCAAAGAACCTCCAAGCTTTAGGACCCTTCGGTCAAACGGTCCCCAAAATCTCTACTGAGAAACAGGTACTGCATGCTCTGATAACACTATTCCATTGATTTAACTTTGAAACTCTACCAGTGAGACAAGACAACAGTTTCAGTCAAAAGGTCCTACTGCAGCTTATTTAAGGTTTTCTTTCTTATACAGGGAAACAAAACAGGCATACCAAATAAACATAACATGGTTATTTAGCCTTCAGGACCCAGAAGAGATCACAAAATTCAGAGAATAATGTTGCACTGCAAAATTATTCCTGGGTAATCCCACAGGCCAGGAAACCAACTCTTCAATGGACAAGCAGACAAAAATTCACCTCAAACTTGTGAAATCAAAAGCGGGGGAGGGAAGGAGAGTATAGAGTAAAGGAGGACCCGCTGCCCGCTCAGGTCATCAGAAGATTGGTCACTTACATAGTGTGCATCTACTAAAAGCTCACTATATTACACTGTGTACTCAGATAAGAGTGCTTGCTAGGCTGTTACTCAGAAAAAAATTTGCTTCTCCACATCACACACTTCCCCTCCCTTCCACACAGCACAGAAAGCAATCACCTTTGTATAGGTCATGTCTCTAAGTATGAGCCAGAATGTCTCTTAAGTTAGAGCCAGAACTGTGAGGAAGGGGCACACAGTATTTCCAAACCCCCTCCATCTATTATGTTAGAGAAACAAATTGCACAAAAGAGCATAATTCACAGGGGTGATTGAAAAGCCCAAGTATTGTTGTGATACCTGGCTAATAGCCAATGTGATCCACATCGTGTGTTACAGAAATGTTGTGTTTGACCTACAGATTGAAAAACAGAGTCAACTGCTGCCTAACTAACAGCTCCCCCTCTCTCCCCCCCCCCCCTTTCTTTTTCTCCTCTTCCCCCTCCCCCCTTCCTCCTGGTCAACCAAGAAATGGAGTTCTCATGTGCCAAGACCTTGGATCTGATTTTGTCAAGAAAATGAAGGGGGGGAGGAATGGGGAAAAATGATTCCAAAAATAAATATAAATAATATTGAACTTAGAAAAAAAAAACACCTCTTCACTCTCCCCGACCAAACATATACATTTAATAATACAAAAAGGCATTCAACATATTAGCGCAGAGCCTGAGGATGATCCACAAGAAACGTTTTTCCTGAATCCGCACAATAGTAACTCTCAGGATCATTCGATAAGGAGACACTGTGGCGTTCCACACCATTCTTCTTGTTTTAAGGCAAGAGGTGCAGATGATTCAATTAAGTTTGGGCTGGGCAAAGGGATAACTCCAAATGTCAGGATCTCCAGACAGGAGGAGGGTTTCATCTAGCTTCAACCTCCACTTACAAAGGAACAATACGGCGGGGGGGGGGGGAATTGCTTAGATTTCAAACTAAGGAGGTCAACAGCCTGTCTTTCTATACACCGAGATACATCAGTACTAACATGCTTCCAGCACCTGCCTTTCAGCACAGCCCCAATTCCTTTGTTTGCTCAAAATTTGCTTCCATACCACTTTAAATTAGCTTACAAAGAACCGCAGCAGAATAGCTGGAATGTGAAACATTATTTTTTTTTTTTTTTGGAGGGGGAAGGAGAGCAGCTTCTTAGGAAGAGAAAAAAATTAAATACAGACCCAAGTCGCTTCTAAACACCTCCGAAAATAAAATACATTTACAACTTATTGTCTTCTAGCTCCAGCCCTGCCACCGAGCCCACGGACACACGAGTCCAAGAGAGGGTAAAATCAAAAAAGAAAAAAATCCACCCAACTGCCATCTCCTGCCTCCCCTAGCCCTGCCAGCTTCCCTGTTCCTCCCTGCCTGCAAAGCGCCCTCTGGAAAGCATCGAGACTTCTTTTATCTACCGTGTGTGCCGGGGGTGGGGGGGAGGGAGGAGAAGGGGGTTCCTTGTTCTTGCTCTGGGTGTTTGGGACCGCAACTGGGGAGGATTATTTTTGGACACACACCCCCTCCCCAATAAGCGGAGCAACACACACACACACACACACACACACATCGGGGCTCCGCTCATTGGAGGGAGAGGGTCCAAAGCAACGGATGGGGGGGAGTCGCCCCCCCACCTTAAAAAATTAACGAAGACTTACCGGGGTCGAAATCAGGGACCACCGCCTGGTACTGCGGCCCGACCCTCATACCGCCGCCGGCTGGGGGAAGCAGAGGGAGAAGCGTTACCCGCGTGGGCCCGCCCGGCCCCTGCCTTCCCCCCCCCCCCCCCCCCGGTTACTGTACACCGCCACCCCCCCGCTCCTCACCGTGCTCCTCATCGCTGGAAGACCCCGAGCTGCCCTCCTCCCAGGAGTTGCCGCTGCTGTTGCCGTTGGGGGCGGCGGATAAACTTTTGCTACCACCGTTGTTGTTATTATTCGCGCCGGCGGCGTTGTGGTTCCTGCCCCGCCGTTTCCCCGAGACCTCCGGGCCCTTCTCGATCATGGCTGGCATTTAGGGGAGGAAAAGGGAGGGAGGGGGTGTGTTGGGGTGTGGAGAAGAAGGGAGAGGGGGAGATCAGAGTTTAAAAACTGCGGGGGGGGGGGGGAGGGGGGAGAGGGAGGGGGGCTGTGGGAGGCGCCGAGGGCGGGCGGGAACCGGGGCGGGCCGGGCCGGTGTGCGGCGGCAGCAGCGCGGTTACATCCCCCACTGCGATCGCCCCGAACTTTAAGACTCATCCCAGCCCTGCGCTGGGACTCCGTTCAACCTGCGCTGCTGCCTGCCACCAGCCCCACCTTCCCCCGCTCCTGCCCCTGCCCATTGGCTAAACCTACATTTTGGGAGGCGAGCCCGTCTGCCCATTGGACAGCGCCTCCTGCCCATCGTGGCGGCCTGGCGCTTCCGTTTGCTGGGTTAGGTGGAGGCGTATCGCTGGGCCGTACGTGTGAGGGCTCCAGGATCTCTCCGCCCAGCGATACCTCTTCTCAGAGAGCTGCCGCTGAGCGGAGGGGGATGGAGGCGAGCTGCTGTGCCGCCACCGCAGCGGTGCTCCGCGGCTTAGCCCGGTCCGGCTCGGCTCGGCTCGGCTCGGCTCGCGGGGTGGGCGACAGCGGGGTTCGCCGCCCCAGCGTGAAGTCAGCCCCGGGAGGGTATTGAGGGACTACTTTTGCCTCTTACCTCCCCCCTCCCCCCAGGCGGAAGGTTACGGCGTGGTTTGAATGGGTTCCATACAAAGCCCTTGTTGCCATGGGGGCTGTTGCTAGGGGCGTCGGTCCGGTCGGGGCGCGGCCGGGGGCGGTTGGTGCCTATGGCTCTGCTCGTGGTCCGGTCGGGACGGCTCGTGTTGCCGGCAGCAGAGGCTGCTCCGCGAGGGGGAAGGGTCTTCCGAGGTGTTGGGAAGCCTAGCGGCCAGGAATGGCCTGAGGAGGGGGGGTGGACCGGTTGGGAGCAGCACCGATGGCACGGGACATCGTCGTTGGCGATTCCCTGTGGCCGGGAGCAGATCTCTGAGGGGATGCGGGCAGCCAGCTGGAAAACGGGCACACTGGGACGGCCCTTCCTGGCCGCAGCCCAGAGCAGGGTCGGGTCCCGACAGGAGGGCGCTCCCGACTTCCCTCCAGAGGGAGAGCCGACGGCCAAAGCCCTTGCCTCGGGCAGCGGCAGTGGTCGTCCCGAGGTCCCCTCGAGCAGTTCTTTAGTCACCCTCCCTTCCGTTCCCCCTGAGGCGTTCTGTTGCGAAGTCAGAATCTCTCTTTGGGCCCGGCCTGAACAACAGACCCCACACCCAGATTTCCATATCCCGTGCCTTGCCGGCTGGGCACCTTTCCCCCCAGGCGACCTGTGCGGCCTGGTGGGAGTTCGGGCCTCAGCGCTGCCCCTTCAGCCTGCGAAGGCCCGGCCCGGCACGGAAACCCTCTCCACGTGGCTGCCAGCGTTAAGATCGGGCTTCAGGAGTCGGGGACGGCGTAGTCTGGCGTGTTTGTGCCTTCCCCCAGCCAAATCCGGGAGTGGGCTACTGCCCTACCTGCAGCACAGCCTCCCAAAACCTGGGAAGGAGCCTGGGCGAGGAGCGAGGGGCGAGGGACGGAAACAAAAGGGGAAGTGAAGCCACTTTTCCTTTCCTTGTGACACGAGGCTCCTACCAGCAAACCCTTTAGGCTTCAGAGGGAAAATTGTTTGGGGGGGAGGACAGGAATGGGGTCTCCAGACCCGTCGTAACAGAAATGAGCAACAAAAGTGTACAAACTGCTCGCTTTTATTTGCGACTTGAACTGTACAGCAGGGCGAGGGAAAACAATACATAACCGTGGAAAGCAGCTTGTGGGGTGTGTCTTGTATTTTCATTCAAATTAACTTCCTTAGCAAGTTTTTTTATTTATTGGTCCGTGCAATTAAAAGTGCGATTTGACTTGCAGCGGTTATCTCGTATCAGACAAACTGTCCCCAGCCGCTCCCCTCCTCCCTCTGCCATTTTAATCCAAGAGAATTTGCACAGGGGGAGGGGGAAAGTGCTGCTGAGGCAGAGCTACGGGCTCTAGGGCTGGGTTTACCGTTCCTCTTCTATAATGTGTTTAAGATTATCAAAATTATTTTACTGCTAGGTTATAGTTTGGAAGGGGTCCTCCCCAGTTTTCATGCACTATTTGCTCCATTAAAACAGAAAAGTAATACCTTTTGAAATCCATGTTAGTTTCTTTCAGTGTACTGACCTCTTTACAGTATTTAGTTTCCTCAGATGCTGGAATATGTGTTGTGTGTAGACACTGACAGATGCATAATCAGTTTCCTTCATGTACACATGCATGTACCTGTGAATTCACCACATTTATTTACAGCGCAAAAATAATATTTACACCACATAAAAATAACTTTTTCTAGCTCACAAAACTGAAGTTCATGACAGTGACTCTTGATCACACACTCTTTAAAAATATCAGTTCTAAATCAGGGGAATAATTAGCTATGCTCTTAAACCCCAGCACTGACGGCCACAAATATTTCCCAGTGCAAAGTGTATTAGTTCTTCAGTGAAGAATACATTTTCCATGATAGACAGGAACACAAACATGGCAGTGTTCCTTATTCTTCTCTGTACTCCAGTATTTCTGCTCCAGAAATGCAAGGGCAGAATGCGAACACCCAATTTTTCATTTAAGAATGAGCTTGAGTGGAATTGGAAATGTTTTTCCATCTGCTTTGAAGGTCCCACCCCTGAAAAAAAGAAAAAGCACACCTGAGTACTCAACTTGAATTTGAACCTGAACCTGGGACCACAGACATACACGAAGACATGTGTATGGCTTTGCAAATCAAGACCTAATTTTGGTCTTCACTCATTTCCTCTCCCTCCCTCCTCCCTTGTTCATAGCCATTACCCACTTAGGCCCCAGGATTAAATTCTTAAATCCGTAATCTAAAATATTTATAACACCATTTCACTATTTTCAACTGTTGAAACCGTTTCTGCTGGCACTTCACAACTGCTTGCCTCTCCTGAAGGGCCCTGGCCCTGGCCCTCCTGAGCAGCACTGTCCCATAGGAGCAAGCTGGAGGAGCACCGTATCACCTGTGGATGCCACCCGTGCAGAAGCCATCCCCTGGGATGGCGGGGCACACCCTTTCCCTCCCGCCTGCTCACCAGCCTGCCCTTGCCCCTGGCAGAAGATGAGATGCCCGGAAAGAGCAGCGAATCAGTGTCTTCTGGTGCCAGTGGGTACAAATGTGTGCACTGTGTGTGTCCTTAGTAGCAGGAGATCTCGAGGTTGTCACTATCGCAGCCAGTTTACACCTGTCACAGCTGTTGTCCCAAGCCAACACCCCCCTCTTCATCCCCAGCTTTGCTTTTTTAGACCTTTCTGCACAAACTCAGGAGCCCTGAATTTAACATTTCTGATGCTGATGGAGCTTTTCATCTGTAACCATTGAGAAAAATTTTCATGTTTGTTTTTGCTTCCTTAACAGTGGTGTTGGATTTCCTTCTGCTTAGGCTAAAAGCCTGAAGTTTCAAGAGTGTCCCAACACAGCGCTACAGATTTTGGTGGTGTTCTTGAAGGAAACTGAAAAATTCTTTTCTGGCCATAAAGAAAACTCTTCACGTTGTGTAGGCGAGAGTGTACATAGAGACTGTACACAAAATACAGAATTCTATTTTATTTTTCAGCAGCAACAGTGAATGCACTTTTTGCAGCCTTTGACTACTACAAATGCCAAAAGAGCAACATTTCTACTCCTCCGTCTCACACCACTTGCTCTAGAGAATCCCAGTATTAAGACTTCATTATTTTGAAGTTCTGCAAGGTGGAACAGACAAGGAGGAAACCCCATGAGCACTAGGAGAGACTGAGGGGTACAGGGTCTTGTTTACCTGGATCAGTACTTCATTTAGACACATTAGCTCCTGATCCTACACATTAGTGTGTACACCGCTATGTTCTGCTGAAGCTCATCAAGCCATGTGTAGGATCAGGAGGAGTTTTGTATATGATCTGTAGAAGACCGAGTCACAAAAGGCAAGGATGGCATTCTTCCTAGGCCCTGAGCTTGGCTGCAACTTCTGCACATTACTGTAACATGATGGTTAACCTGTTCAGCTGTTTATACATCAGAGCAAAAGGTTGGGGGGGGGAAGGGGGGAAGTCTTATCCTTATAAAGATGTCACTGCTGTGTTTTTGCTGTAGCATAACAGGTTAGACCAGGCAGGACTGTCTTTTTAAATAATTTATTGAAATTTGGTTATCTTTGTCAAGGGAAAAACACCTCTCCTTGCCAATTTTTAAATTAAAACCTTTTATTGTCATTAACTCTGTCAGTCCCACAAGTAAAATACTTAGGAAGTAGAAACACAGCCAGGATGTCCATCAACTGAGCAGCCTTTGTTCCCCAAATTAAACGCAAAGAATCTTCTGCCTCATTCTTCATCTCCTCCCTGTCCAGGTAATTGTTTTGTGCCTTTCACCAAGGCAGTGATGCTTGCCACACATCCCTCAGGCTGCCAGTTCTTGCAACAAAGGGTTACAGGAGCTAAAACCCTTCCCATTTGCCAGAGTTGTAAAAAACAGCTCTCACCTCATGCATATTATATTTTCCTTGAAAACGGACACTCTGAAAATGCTTATCCTAGTGAGAATGTGCCTGGGTGTTTACACACGTATATATATATATGTATCTGTGTATATACATACACATATATTTGGTCACTAGTAGTAGAAGGGACAATTAATCATGCTCTAGACTGAATGTTTTTAATACTGAAAGGCTATTAATCAGGAAAACGTTACCCTTTGAACAAGATGCTTATACAGTTAACACTGTGGGTTGTTTTTTTCCTCTGAAGCTAAACTGCCTGCTAAAGCAGATTGGAAATTAGGGTTATAATCTCTTACATTAGAATTTTGTGCTCCAAGTTTGACAACAACTTTAGCTGGAATTTGGAAGGCATGTATAGGAGTTGATGCCTGGATCCCTTTGATTTCAAAGGAACTTATATGTTCAGAACCCAAAATCTCTGGAAGCATTTAGTTGCCTAAAAAACATAAACAGACATCACATGCAAATTTCAAAACCACCTCCTTCTGCTGAAGATATCCCAAGGGGCATCTAACTTAATTTTAATGTAACTAAAAGACCTTAAAAATCTCTCCCTAAATCTCATGTGTTCCTTTGGAAATTTGTCCTTGGAGCCTGAAAGCTGCCTGAAAGAGAAGGAATAATACAGCAAATTTTAATCCAAACTTTTATTTCCCACTGGAGAGAATGGCTCATATCCTGTAGTGAGTGGGAGGCCAGTGGAAAAAATACGGGGATGACTGTGGTGGGAGTGAGAGGGTGCAGAGAGGAAGCTGGGGTTGATCAGCAGCAGGAGGCAGAAGGGCTGCTGCAGCTGCAGGGTGAGCATGGCATGACCAGGAGAGCCACAGCAGCACAGGAAACCCTGTCTTGGCGTGGAGCAGGACTCGTAGCTGGCCCAGAGGGGAGGCACTAAGAGCTGGCCCTGGGAGGGAGAGGATGGGGTTGAAATCCTGCACAGGCAGAGGCAGGTGGTGCCAGGGAGAGCACTGGAACAAATGCATGACATCTTGGCACAGGCAGAGTTCCAGAGAGCACCCTGTCTATCCCAGCGAAGTGTGAACGCAGACCCCAGTGGGTTTGTTTCAGCATCCATGCTAGGAGCTATTTCACAGTTCATGAAGCTGATGGAAACAGGAGTCACCCATCTGTACACGCTGTTGTGAGCATCTCCTTAGCAGGGATTCAGCTCCTTGGGCATATGGCTTTCACCACCCCTCTGTGTTGCTCCCACAGGACTCCCCTCTCTCCTTTTCCGCCAGGAGCTTCTCTCAGCTAATTAAATTTAAGGCTGCTGAGGAACCCTGTTCTCCCTCAGCTCCTCCACCGCCCCAGCCAGCAGGTGTCCAGAGTAGGGGTACCCCTGGGTGGCAGCACCCAGACAGGTAGCACCTCTGTGCCACCCACCCTGCACCCCTGAGGAGCCCTGAAGAATAGCTCAGAGGAGAAAGTGAGGAGGGACAGCAGTGAGAGGGTGGGGTGAAACAGGAGCTAGGCTCTGGTGCTGTTAACCCCTCCATGGCTGATGCCTTCTCACAGAAACCAAGCCTCCTATGAGGTGGAACAGGCACTTTTCCCTTCCTGAGGACAAGAAAGTGGGACATAGCAAAATAAGAGTAGAAAGCCTCAGGTAGCTGATGGGTTTGCTCCACTCGGTTCTGTGTTTAATTAGAAAATGTTTGTATCAGAAGAGAAATACAAGGTACAAAGAGACTCATCACTCCTTAAAAAAAAAAAAAAAAAAGAATGAGGAAATAAGATTTCTTTTCAGGAGCCAGTTCATCATAAGGAGGATTGCAGCTCGCACAGCATTTACCTGGAAAGATACCACTCTCGTTTTATAAGCTTCTTTCATTCCATTTCTCTCCATCATTGCCATTTCAGCAGCGGAGCAGGCAGTACGCAATGATGAAGTCTGTGAGGGCAGCTGGAGTGGCAGGGAACTGCTGCCATCATTTTCAGGGTGACTGGGAGTCCAGTAATACAATCTTTCTCACAGGAGATTTCAAGGAAGCAATGCACACAATCCCTTCAGGGAGCTCTTCGTCACAAGACCTAATGGGACAAAAATGTGAGTTTAACAGTAGATACTAATTTAAGAACTTTGCAAGGAATACAATCCCTTGCACTTCAGCATTTAAATCTTCCTTCTTCTGAGTGAGGGAAGATTTCCCCAGGAGTAGTTACTCATTCACCACTGTGGCACAATCTTTGGAGGATTCTGCTAGCAGCAAGGCTAGCAGGGAAGCATCAGCTGGATCCAGCAGGACAACTCCTCTATGCAAGACCCTCCGCGGTTGCAGCTTTCCAGTGGCCCATGTCGCTGCAGTCAACTGGTGGGAGCATAGGATGGCATAGGATGATCTTGGGGAAATTCAGCCAGGATGGCCTACAGGACCTCTGACCACTGGCATTGCCACAGGAAAAGAAACTGTCAGAAATTCATCTGAAATTGCCCTTCAAACATGTAGTCATAGGTCCAAGCAAAATTTCGTAACAGGGTGAAAATATAGGTCAGTATGTTCATACACACATGTGGGAGTGGAGAAAATCATCTTATTCACATCCTTCTGATGTACTTAGGATCACTCTGCTGAAATCACTGGAAATTCCCTTTGTTGTAAAACCAGTACAAGAAGGTTCAGGCCCGGTGTTTCCATGAACACACCCCTAAGGCATAGCACAGCTCATCAGGACTCTAGTGCCAACCTTTGATTTTACAGTTTCTCTTCCATCCATTCCAAATATAATCTGTAAAACTCAAATGCTAGTGATCCCAGGGAGAGGAGAATGAAGTCAAAGCTGGTTCCTCACTATTTGTTTAAAGAAAATATGAAACAGATGAAAACCTGGAAAAGAAAAATACTAATGAAACCTCAATTTGGCATTAACTGATGGATTAATTAACAACTGAAAAACAAAATTAGAAAATGCTATGACTTAGTACCTCTTAAAATCACTACTTAAAAAACAGCTACTTTCCTATTTGTCCCAGGCTTTTTCCTTATTAAATACCAAAAGCACCAAATACAGATGCATTTCCTCTACCCCCTCCCCACCAGCTGTGAGTACAGGGGATAGATGGATTCTCACCAGACTTGGTGCCCTCTCAAAGCTGGTATGCTTCTTAGGACACCAGAAATCTTGCACCAAACTCTCAGTCACCAGACCAAATCTTTATACTGTGGTCTTCCTCTTCTCAGTTACATCAGTGTAAATCTAGAGTTTGTACTGATTGGAACCTGTGCAGAGGCACTGGAAAGCTCTGAGTTAATATCAAGCACAGGCATCTGCTTCCTGCAGTTTCTGTGCAGGAATACTATTGTGGTATCAATAGTGATTTTGGAAACTATTATTTCCATACAGGCTATAAAGACTTAGAAGGAACAGTTACAGGCTGTTGTGCAAGTGTGAACAATATTCGCTTTTGTAAAATGTGGATTTTTCATATGACAGGAACTAATGGCCCTTTCAGAGCAGTTATGATCTACCTTGTCAATTTGGTTTCTATTCATGTATGCTAAGTGAATTTTTATAGCCAAACTAGGAGTCCTTAAAAATGGGCCTTATACTGGAAATGCAGATGTGACATACTGTGAGTCGTGCTAAGAGAGCAACCCTGCCCCTGGGGAGCCAGAGCAGTAAATCAGAATTCCCCTTCTCTGTGCACATCACATGACTCATAGGCACTCTTTCATCTGTGCTGAGAGGTAGGAAGAAGAGGCAGAATTAGCCCCTCATTACAGTAACATTTCTCTCACTTTCTCCAGCTACTCTCTATAGGCATTATACAGGGGTCCCAGCTGCCAAAAATGCTGAGCACCTACATCTCCAGTTAAAAGACATTGAAGAGCAGGGTGCTCAGCAGCTCTGAAAACCAGACCCAAGGAGCTTTAAACAAAGGCTTTTATACTACTAAAAAAAAGTGAGACACTCACCTTAACTTTACTGTGAGAGTTTTGTTGTGAAAGAAAATTGTATCTTTTCCAGACTATCTGATTCCTCTTACAGCTTCCCCACTATAAACTGTGTACATACTCACATCAATACATTTACCTGCCTGCTTCGCAGTTGGAAAAAAAATGAAGCCATATCAATCATCTTCACATTCAGCAATAGGGAAAACTGACTTTTTTCCCAACTCAATGCCAATTAAAATGTGAAATGTGGATAATCTGATCACTAAATATTCCAATCACCTCCATTGTACAGAGTGGATACACCTCCATACTCAGTGACAACCTGAACCTTTTCTAAGACTGGAGAAAGCAAGAGAATAGAGGCTATGAAATCATATTACTTACTTATTTTAAATGTTGTAGTCATGCCTCCCTTCATATCTTGGCTCCTTACCCAAAACCTGTGTAATGAGCAACGTCACAGGACCTGACCATCAGCAGTCACGACAGCTCCCCTAAAATGAATGCATTTATGCTGATTTACGGCAGCTGAGGATCTGCTACAGCACATCCAGGGAATACTTACTCTCCAGAAAAAAACATACACCTCTGACAATGTCTTCCCAAGGTATTTCTCACAGATCCCATGCTGCAGAGGAGTAGGAACCATCCCCACCCCAGCTTTTCCTTCTGTCGCCATTGCTGCACCACATGCCTAACCACCTTGTCCTCATCACAGAGGCTCTCGTCTAAAAAGGCATGGAGCCAAACCGGGCATGGACCAATCAGATATGTACAAAGGAAAATCTTGAAAGCATCTGTGAACAGAGTTTAAGAGACAGGAACAAAATAATACTGCATATGTTAACAGATTGAAATGGTAGCTATGGTGACCACGGCCAGACAAAGAACACACCGTTTTGACTGAATTCAGCCAATTCTCTCTGACAACAAACTGCAAGGATAAAGCAAACTTTTAAAAATCCCTAATGAAATCATTATAACAAATCCATTTGGCTTTCTTTGGCTCGTTTGCTTTCTAAATTTCAGTTGCAGCTATTACATGAAACCTATTAATCATTGATGTAGTCAGACACTTTCCACTGACTAAAAAATGGGGATTTTCCCACTGTTAAAAAAGAACTAAAAATCATTGATTGCATTAAAAAAAAAAAGTAAGGAATAGTCACTGTAAAGTGACAGGCATTCAGAATTCGGAGCATTTTGTTGTGTGTGAGAGTGTTTGGGTTTTGTAGAATAAAGGCTTATTTATGAAAGTTGGATTACTTTTCCTGTCCTGATAAGCTGTGTAGCTGTGAAAAATTACTGTCCTGTTTATTGTGTATTGCAGTGTCAGATGACTGAGAGTCTTCTCCTCCAGTGTGCCAGCCATTTTTTTCAGCCCTACAGAGAAGGTGATGCTTAGCACTCTCCCATCAAGGGCTGGCTGGCTATGCCTAGGGGAGCTGAGCCAAGAACATGGCAGGAGAGCACAGAGCTGAGCTTTTGAGGGACAGAAAAGCTGCCCACTGAGAACCAGCACTGGAAACATGCAGGCAGGAGGTGGGGAGGGTAACTCCAGTGCCAGTGCAGCATAAGGCAAAGTGGTGTGCAGCTGCCTGCTTGCTTGCAAACTCCCACCCCGAGTGCCTTGAAAGGGCTGGAGGAGGCTGCAGAGTGAATGTCATTATGGAGACTCCAGCATATCTCCTGCTGGGGAGCATCCCAAGCACACCTTGACAGAGACCCCGCTGCCTGCAGCCACTCAGATTTAGCTTGTAAACTGCTTGAGTACAGCCAAAAAACCTGATGCTGGCCCTGCACCCCCTCACTTCACCCAGCCACACTCACTGGGTATAGTTTCAGAGCACAACACAAGCCTGTAGAAAAGCTGCTGTCATTTCCCTGACTGAATGCTTAATATTTAACTCGGTGTGTTCAGTACTGATCTTTTGCAGACTGTAAGATTCTTAACAATGTAGGTTTGCAATGCATCTGTGCTTTTGATACTCCAGGAGCAGTAACTTCAAATTTCTGTAGTGCATGGACAGTCCCAACTCTACTCCTCATTTTCTTGTGCTGAAGTTTGTTGTTCTGTAGAGAACAAAACAAAAAAGCAAACAAGCACGGAATTGCCCACTATTCAAATGATGCTCCCTTTATGTGAGGCTCTGGCTTAGCTTTCTGTAAACTGAATTAAGTTCCTGGCTATGCCATCACTGCCTGTGTGACAAGGGGCACTTCACCGCCTGGCTCTGTTCTTCCATTCCCCGTATACTAAAACACGACCGGCTTCAGAGCCTTTCACTTCTGCATAGCGTGGCCCTTCCCTGTTTTCTCCACCCAGTCACGTTGCTTTTGCTTTTGCCGGTGCAGAGGGCAGGTCCTTCATGACTCTTCCTTAACCCATGCTTATACCTCAAAAGCAGAGCTGAGTGAGGGTGAGCACAAGTGCTCCCTGTTTTTTGTAAAGAAATGTCCAAAAGAATAAGCATTCGGTCCCACACAGCCTCACCTGCGCAAGCCGTTTGCTTTAGCTGAAGCTTGAGTGCAGTAGGAGCACATGGAGGGAGGGAGAAGAGGAAAAAAAAGAGAGCACTTTTTCTTTCAGTATTGCCTGGAAACAATAAAGAAATAGTTACTTTGATTTTATATGCAGTAAACCCTCACTAGATGGCTCTTCACAGCAAGTAAATGTATTTCCCACAGAAGGAACACTGATGTGGCATAATGGGTGGGAGAGCAAAGATAGCATGATGCTAACTGGGCTTTATTGCTGGTGGAACGTTTTGCATGGAAAAGCAGTATATAACAGGGCTGTGGGTGGGTGAGCAAGTGAACATTTACACGAATTACTAATGACACCATTCTGTGAGCCGTGAACTGTGAGTCAGATGGGCACAGGTGTCTCAGGCACATAAAAAATGCCACTTGCCCTTTCCTATAGGCTTTTAAGTTAATCTGTTTCACATTCAACTTTCTAATTCAGAAAGCAGAACGGGGCTGCAGTCAACCAGTAGAGATCCTGGGGGGAAACAGCTGATCCCAGCAACCAAGGCAATAGATGGTATTAAGGCTGAAACCCCAAATGTCATGTAATCACTCCTAGAAGAAGGAAGCGACACTCACTTCTGAAATGCTTGACCTTACCATCAGAAGAGCACATTATTTATAATGTGTGTATTGGCAGGATGTTCTGGGCAGAAGAACAGAAAGAAATAAGCTGTCATCTGCTGTTAACCTCTCATTCATACGTTGCTGCGCGCACTCAGTGGTTCACGGTTATGCAAGTTGATAGTGCCCCCATTAACGAGCAGTGTTAATTAGTGTCTATTCTACATTGAGATAAACATGTATTGCATCTTAAAAGTATTGCAGGCTGTGAAGGAGCTGTACAATACACAAATGTATATGGGCCCTCCATAGTGAACTACAGGGAGAGATTGTGTTGTGAAATGCTAGGTCTGCTTGAAATCCACAGGCAATTTCAGTTTGGGCAGCCCATAGCCCTGCAAGAGAGCCTGGTGCTAACTTGGGTGCTGGATGACTTGTGCTGGCAGAGCTGTGCCACCGTCCCACTGGCTCTTGCTGCAGCAAGCTCTCTGCCGACAGCCACATTTCAAAGTGGATCAGCAGTGATTTTAGTTCCCCTTAAATCACCAGGCTGTAAGCTCCTGCCATCAGCAGCTTGCAGGCAATTTAATCTTCCATGCAGCAGGGCAAACAGACATAGCAGGAGACACTGTTACACCCCCATGTAAACTGCCCCTGCTCAGGAGTCAGTGGCAGGGGAGCTATGTCAGCTCTCAGTCTCCCTGTCAGCTGCCCTAATGGCTTTATCCAGACTTTTCCCTCTCACTTTCTCGTCTGCCTACATGCTGGCATGCTGCTAACTAAGAAAGGGCTCAAATACACAAATCTACCAGGTTCACTTCCCCTGGTGAGTGACGGAAAACAAGGCCTGGAACACTGGCAAACTTGCACATTGTGGAAGGATCTTTTTTTTTCCTGAGAGCTGCTGAAAATCAGCACAGATAAATACCCTGAATGAGGTCATAACCAACACACAACACTGATGCAAATGTGCAGATTAGAGAATTATGGCAATTACACTAAATAAACTACTGGAATATTATAAAGGCTCAAAAGAAGAGAGTAACATGTCTCAACCACAAGCCATGACAGACCAATGCAAGAATTTTCTAATAAGGTAATATCTGATCATGTAATTAATGGAGCTGTTATCTCACCATAACAACTTGGGGGTTAGAGCTTTTAGTCTTGTTAAACATTTTGTCTCATTTGAAAAAGAGTAGGACCGACATGCTTTTCTTTCCTCAGTACAAGTACCTTGAAATGCGGTTGTTTACTTCAGGCCTTGAAGGCCAGATTAACAGTAGAGATTGTTTGCTTTAAATTATACACACAAATTTTATTGTTGTTGATTCTGCCACGAACAAACAAGTTGGTAAATGTCAAAGTGGCAAAGCTCACCAGCTGCAAAAGTGAAAGGGTCAAATCTGAATCCAGAAACAATACTGAGATTTTTCTGTCTTTTCATTGAATGTACTTGCAGCAGGCAGCATTAAAGTGCTTTCCACTTTCATAGCAACCAGGAGGAGCAGCTCATGAGTCAACCCAAAGAGGAACTATGTCATCACCCAGTGAGGCTTTGGCATATGCAAAATCATCGGTGTGCCTACAGCATCCAGGGAGGAATTTTTATAATACTGGTTGTAGTCAGCAGTTTATTGCCATAGTCCTGGGTGTGGGCAGGTATCTCGGTGACTGAGGCTGTGATTGCCCCCAGAACACTGAGTGTTTCACACCATGGCTCTTCATGCTCCTCCTTTTCAAAACAGGAAGGAGATGAGACTTCTTTTTTTCTTGATAGCTGCTAGAAGACCCAGCTAAGTCCTCACGTTTGTACCTTGAGTTCCTCTCCATCCTCCATGTTGTGCTCGCCACGCTGAGGAAAGGGTAGGGCTCTTATCTCAGCGTTCTGCAGTTCCAGCCCTTCTGCAATTGAATGAAAACAAACAGAAAGAAAAAAATAATCAGCTTCATACGTTTTGTTGCCTGTGTAAATTATGCATCGCACTCATTATAGGAAGAAAGAAAACGCAGATTTGGAAATCATGGTGGATTCCTCCTTTTTTCTTACAATCATGCAAGTGTTGCAGCTGTATACACAGGGGACTTTCTTTCTTCATGCAGCTTTACACCAAAATAAAGGCCTCAGTTGTTCTAGTTGGTGATTAGGCTCAATGTTATGCCTCTGGGAATGGGAAGCATGGGGACTCAAAGGAACAGAAAACTTAGTGAGTTCCTTATTTGAAGGAGGAAAAAATCTCTCAGAATGTTTTCCAGAGGTCACAGGAGGGAACTCACATGAGGCATCCCCCCATTTTGGGGAAGATGGAGCTTTCCCAGGTGAGAAAATTGTAACGCTTATCTGCTAAGCAGCAACCCCTCACCAAACGTTTCCTTGCCCTCCAAGCCCACAGCTGAGCTGTGATGCACATATTCTCTCACTGAGTAAATGAAGTTGTCTGCTACTAATATGGCTTGTACTGGCATGACCCCGTGCAGGTCTTGGGATGCACAGTGAGATCACTCAGAAACCAATCTTTAGTTACAGGCTCCTGTATCCAGGTCTGACCCAAGAATATGAGGGCTCAAAATGGAAACTGCTGCACTGCAAGCTGAAGGGCCAGAGACTGCCCAGCAGAAGCAAACACAAAATACTGTTCTCTGAAATATCTTTGGGTGTTGAGGAGTTTTGTTTTGTGGGGCTTTGTTTGGTTTGGTTTGTTGTTTTTTTTTTCCTCAAATTTGAATATTTTATGTAATGGAATAAATAAAAACAAATGCAACCTCAGAATTGCTTACAGAGCAGCTGGGCAGCTGACAGAGCATCAGTGAGGCTGGGCAGCGACTCCCCACTGTCACCCTGAGGTAGGCCCTCCTGTTGCTGCTGGGTCTTCCAACACCTACCTGGGAATACACCAGAGAGGCCATAAACCCTGAATCCAGCTGGCCTGGGCTGGAGCTGTGGGCCAGCCCCAGCTCCAAAGCAGCTCACCTAACAGCATCCCCTGCATTCTGGGACCCCATCATCACTGCTGCAGGGACACAGCACTTCCAAGTGCAGAGGCGTCTTGTTTAATAGGGCCACCCATGGGCATCCATTGAAGATGACCCGACTGCCAGCTCTGGCTACACTAGGAGGTAAAGGTGTGATGGTAAAACTACCTGCTACCTAATTTTATCCCAGTTCAGATGCCCCTAAATGAGTGAGCTGTGCCTGGTGCTTCCAAGTACACTCAAGCCTGCACATGAAAGAGAACAGGCAAAATAACAACATTGCACAATGCTGACAATAATACAAGTGGTCACGCAGCGTATCTGGGCTGCTAAGAAAGCTCTTTTGATTAAATGAGACACAGAGCACAAGAAAAATGCACACATCATACATGTGTTTCCTTGGTTGCCTTATGCCAAGATGAAAAAAAAAATTTCCCGTGCAAAGCCCACATCATCTATAATCTGCAATGCATTTGGACAGATGGAGGCCAGCTTTAACCCAAACCATGTGTGTTTGGCTTTAAAGCCAGCGTTGTCGGCGCTCAGCCACCCTGTGTGCCACCCCACCTGTCCTGGATTCAGCACTTGTCTCTCATTCAAAGCTGAATCATTCTTGCATCAGCAGCATCACCAAGGGCAGTGTTCCCTTTCCGGGGCAGGCAAGCAGCGAGACCTCCAAGCCAGCTCTGTTCAAGCCGGCAGCAGTGCAGGATCTCTCCCAGGATGCCTGTAAGCCATGTGCAAGGCCTTGTGCAACTGGGTTTTTTTTAAATCCCAAATTAAAACTTAAGCTTCAAAGGCACAGATCTAGGGGGGCTCTTCATGTGGATACTGCATTCCCTGGAACAGATCCTTTAACTTTGTGGTGAGCTGGAGCTGAAGACATTTGTATTCAAATCCTTATTTAGCCTCTAATGCTCCTTAGTATTGGAGATAGGGATTTTAGACTGGAAATGGTACTCTTGGTTTTACTATCACCCCAAACAGACGATCAGAATTGAAGCTGCTATTTCTTTTCCAGCCTTCTTATGCTGTTTCCAACACTCTTCCAGAAACTGTAATTTTTCTGCCACATCTACTCTACTAATAAAATTTATTCTGCTCTGTGTTTTTCCCCCTATTTTATTCACAAGTCTTACACCATCAAAAAAAAAAAAAAATCAAGGTTCATTTGTAAAATGGTTATCAGCAGCTCAAGTTTTACTTCCAGTTCTTTGAACAGGCTGCAGGGATGCTTGATGAGTAGAAACGTATCAAAATGGCATATACTGTGGTACAACTTCCAAGCATCATTTTGTACAGGATGTCCCATAGTAGCTCTATCCTTTTAGGAATTTTTATTCTCACTGATGATAACAGCAGTGGTTCTAATAATTTTGCTGGATGTAAAACTAGACATGATGCAGCTGATACCCATGCCACTCATGCCAGCGCACCTCACTATTTGTAACACTGTCTGAACACAACAGGACTTTGTAATCTCACTGGGCCCTTGTAGGATAACCCTCACTTAAGGATCTCTCAGGGCTTTACAAGCTCATGTCATGCTATCACATGCCACCTAAAAACCACAGAGATGTACATCACCAGCGTGTTACAGAGACAAGAGCAGAAGGGACCTCCAAGTTCCAGACCAGGCACAAGATCACATCCCTCTAAAAATGCACCAACTGAAATGTCCTCCAAAGGATGGAATGAATTTAAATTCTCAGTTATGCACAAAGATATGTTGAACGTGCACAAAGGATTTGTTTGAATCTCGGTTCATTCCTAAATCTGCTCATCTTTTTTTTTGTTGGTGGCTTTAGGAGCAGCAGCTTTTGTAAGCTATCCAGCAAAGGATCTGTTCTCAAGCGTACTTTCTGTGCAGGTGCCAGGCAACTCCTCTGCTCTTAAGTGGACAGGGTTTTTTCCCCAAAAAATGTTTGCACCTGAGCTGGCATGCACACGCAGAGCCTCCCACTTGCAAACACTGAATTCCCAGGCCTGGGGCCCAGGGGAGTTTTGTTTCATAGGCTGGTATTGCCATTGCCCTTGACACAAATCAACCAACCCACATTGAGGATGAGCTGGAAATTTGCTGAATGTTCCCTTTGCAGAAAACAGACTCCAGAAAACTGGGGAGGTGGGGGAAAATTAAATGTCATCCCCAAAAGGCAACAGACAACAGCTATTTACAAAGTCTCACATTCCCTCATCTAAAAGCAATAGCAAACATCCCCAGATAAATCAGACAAGCCCATTTAGTGCTTTTAGACCTGGGGAACACTTGAAAAAAATAGCTGCGTGTGGATGCGCACTGCTTTGGTGGCAGCTTTCTATGAACACTCCAGCTAACAAATTTGCCATGGAACGATCTTTGAGCAGCAAATTTTAAAAGGAGCCCTAGAAAATATCACCCAGCAGACAACTTGGAATAAATAATCATAAAAACAAAAAAAAACAAAAAAACCCACCACAGTGAACACCTAATTTAGGAGCTCTGATCGTCCTTTCAGCAGCTAGAAGCATAGCACTTCACTTGCTTGTCCAGTCAGAATACATGTAACTCACAGCTAACCGCTTGGTAAGTTATCACTCCCCAGTATCATGTACTGAAAGTCAGAGTTTGCTTGCAGAAAAGTCATAAGTGAGAAAGAGCGTGTGTGTGTCAGGGGGTTTCCTTGAGTAAATTATTTACTGTGAATTACTTACACAGCTCTAGATGTTAATTGATATTTTTTTCCCTTGATGTGCTCCATATAAAGGAAATGTTAGCATTAACCAAAGCTAATCCACAGCACAGTTGGGAAGGGGATTATTTTGCCAATGATTACTTTCTTTAAACATGGAATTGTGATCAAAGCAATATGGTTCTGATTTTTGCCTCTATTTTTAGCTTTGTAGTGCAGTTCTTCCTAATAGTAAGTTACCATGATAAGCATGCTGTGAATTTCCAGTATAGCAAAGCTTTAATAATTTGCAGCTATAATTGTTCCTGCTTCAGTCTCCAATTCAATTTGGTGTGGAATTCCCATCTCCCAACATAAAGCTTAGCTCAATGATATCTGTGTGAGACAGACTATGAAAGTAGTCTGGTATAATGAACTTCATTAAGGGACAGGCAAATTATTTTCATCTGTAATCTATTTTAAATGGAAAAAAGGGCTTTTGGATAAACATTTTTCCTTCAGAAGTTATTAATTTCTGTGGGAAAAGGGGTGTGGTGGTTGTTGCTCATTTTTTCCTTTGTTTTTTATAAAAGGTTTGAAAATTATTTTCTGACTGAAGTATTTCTTTGGTTGAAATAGCAAAAATTTAATCCAGGAAAGAAAACAGCATCTTTTTATTTTACCAAAGAATCAAGCTGTGCTAGGAGCTTTCATGGTTTTGCCTGCCCAGCTGTAACCTCATCTGGTGCTAAAAGCCGAGCTTTTGGGCTTACATGATGAATATCACCCACCTCCAGATCTCGGTGGCCATTTCTTTGCCTATGTGCAGAATTGATAACCTCAAACCATTTTACAGTCAAGCCTCAAAACAATGAGCTATGAGATTCTAGCATGGATATCTGTTTTTAAGAGGCAGCCTGCACTGGCACAAGACCCATTAACCCTAACCCAAACTGCATACACATGCAGACTAATAACAGGTTGGTGGAAAGTCGTATTCAAGCCCTGCACACGAGAGTAAATTACTCCCTTGATGAATAAAAGCCATTACTTAGCATTTAGCATCATAGCAAGAAGCCTCTTCGGCCTGTTCCTAACAGAAATGTTACAGTTAATTTAGTGTAAAATTATCACCTGCCGTACAATAAAACAACAAACTGCAGTCAAATAATCTCTTAATAAATGAAAATGTGTAATAAACTGTGTCAGCACCACAGAGATTTGGCAAGGCTGAATACCCTAAAGGTACCAATCCAAACAAATTCACCATAGAATATATGGCCTGTGTCATTTCTGGTTCTTATCGGAGATGAGTCATCTGGGAATCCTTGGCATCGAGTTTTACCTCCAAAGGCCAGGCAGTTATTACAATGATATAATTTCTGCCACATTAATTAAATATAATGCCTGTGAGCCCCTTTATAGGGGTCTATAAATTCGTTGTAAACATATGCTGTAGATGGGAGTATGTAATCTACAAAATGTAATAAACATTCAGTCTACTTCCTCTCCGCTGCAGAGCAGGGAGACAGGTCAAAAGATTGCCATGCACAAAAAAAAACCCAGACACCCAAAGGTAAGGCTGACATTGCTTCTGCCACCCATTAAGCATATATGCATGTACATGGTCCGTGTCAGAGAGGAAAAGGCAGAGGGAGCACAAGCACGGGATGCGTGAGTCGGTTGCAGCAGGAAGGAGGAAAACGGCTGCTCTCACTGCCTGCAGGCTACTGGCTCCAGCTTTGGCGTACACGGACAACAAGTCACTATAGTCCAGTACAGTCCTGCTGGCATCTTCTGACTGCAAGAGAGTGGTGAATACATTAGGTGTTGCTAAAAACCTGTGTTGCACTACTTTGCTGGAGATTCAAATGCTCTCCCTACCCAGTATGAAAGAGGAAAACAAAGCCAAGTGAACAAAAGCTGGGTAACACCTTTTGCAGTCAGCCAGACCCAGACTTTGAGTAGCTCATCTGTGGTCCAGCCTGAGCAGAAGCAACAGACTTTCTGGTGCATCACATGAGAAAGTTAGGAAGAAGCTTCCCACCCCCATGCTGCCCTAAGACGAGGAAGACAGGGTGCTCTGCATGAAGCAGCAGCAGCAGAGGGGCTGCTTGCCCATAAGTGCAGCCCATCCTTCTGGACACCACAGAGACCTTCAGGCTCTGCCTTTCTGTGCCCTGATCCCACAACAGCTGCTCTAGTAAGCACCAGGAGCTTGGTGCCTCTTAGCCGCACAGGTGAGAGGCTGTTTGCTGGTGTGAAGAGCAAGCTGTCTTCTCCTGGAGCTTGCCCAGGGCACATCTCTACAGCTGCTGACTCCAGGCCTCTGTTCTTGGAGAGATCCCAAGGGAGGTCTGTAGCACAGGCCATTCACACTTTCACACTGTACTTGTTCTTGTTTTGATTCACAGAGTTCACAAGGAAAGAGCAAGGGACAGCCTGTGACAGCTGAAAACTATGTAGGGTCAGGGCAGGACACAGCAGGATGCAGCTACCTAGCAGAAATTTTATATATGAGTCACCATCAGGAGCCTCTTTTTCCTCCAGAAATACTAATCAAATTGTGAAAAACTGAAACATTACTTTAGTTTGCATGCAGTGTCTCCTGTATAGGCATTTCTGATCCCATTCCCACTAACAAAGCAAACCTCATGCCTTATAATAGAGTCCAACTAGAATAACAGCTTCACTGAGGACAAACTGAGAGCTGACTGGAACCCCACACCTGCCCACTGAAGGACTGCATACAGTGCCATTCACCACTGAATTCAGTCCTTTGTGTTAAGCATCCATCTGCTACTCCCTTTATAACAAAACTCTCACTGGAACAAACAGCACAACCCTGGTCCATCAATATTTCCAACCTCAGTCTGGTACCATGGGCAGCAGGAATGACCCTTCTAGTCCCCTGGCTCACACTTATCTTCTAAATTGCTGGTATCTTTATGTAGGGAATTGTGCTCCAAATTGTCTAGGTCTCCACCTCTCCACAGTGCTTTCTGCAGAAGAGCTATGGAGCAAATTCTCAGGCTTTCAGCATGGGGAAGGAGGATGTGCTGATGCATAAGTTTGGCTAAGCATCTGCAACATTGTGCCAGCCTTTATCTCCAGCAAGATGGCCAGCATGCCCTTTGTCCATCCAAATTCCCAACTAGCAGGTTGACATAATACCACTGGAGACCCGTAAGTGGCTTGTGTGCTGCTACAGGGCTGGGTGCAACTGCTGCATGGGTGTGAGCAGGGAATAAGGTCCAGGAGCCCAGTGGGTAACCACATCACATGCTCTATAGCTCTTATGGGGCACATCCAGCAGCATTAGAAGTGGAACAAGTCTCTCACATTGCTGATACCCCTGCCCCTTTGTTAAACTGAAGGGGCCCTCTGGCATTTGCCAGAGCCGAGACCACCCAATCCATGACAGATGCTGGGCTTCTGAGCATGGGGGCCTCCATGAGTGTGGTCAGAGGCACCAGTTTATTCTCTTCGCATTGCCCTGAGAGTGAAGCACCACATCGAACACAGCTTGTCTTACTGTATTCCCACTAAAAGGCTGAGGCCAAGCATTTAAAAACAGGAAATTAAAATGACAACTGGAGGCGACATCTCCTTTGCCTAGCTCCCTCCTTGGGAAACTCTGTTCCCATATAAACATCCTCTATCATTAGTGTTTCAGGACAACATCCTCCCCAAACAACGGGAGCCTTTTCTTCAGATTGAGTTAAGATGAGTAAAAGATAAATACAGCATTTTTCCTCAATTACATCAAGCATTTATTTTTAACGGACAGGATTATCAGGACATACCCGCACATTCTGGCAGCAGGAAGAGGCTGTGCAGCAGTGGGGCTGGTGGCTCCCAATATCTGCCCTGCCGTGGGTCACAGCTTTACCAGCGGTGGGCAGCCCAGGCACCCTTCAGCTATGGGGGCCAGCTGGTATCAAAGTTGGCCTCGGGCAAACTGAGATGTAAAGTGCTCTGCACTTTAAATTAATGCCAAGGTTTTTTCTTGCTTTTAAGAATGCTTTTGGTAAAAATGAGCAGCCTTTGTCCTGTCAGACTGGCCTGTGGCTATGTGTGTTCACCAAGGTAGCAAAACCAAAGCACTGCAGTGGTTCTTCCCCCCACACCCTCCACAGGGCCAGGAACAGTCCATATGTCTATTTTTATTCGTCCATAGTTCGGGAGGGACGCTGCCTTACCAGCAGTTTGAGGCAGGAGGCTGTCAACCACCAGTTCTCAGAGCCAGAGCAAAGAAACAGGCCTGAGTCACCCCCAGCAGGTTTCACTCAGGGCAATGCTCCTTAAGGAGTGGAGAAAGGGAACTGGATAGTCAAAGGCTGAACATAATCCTTCAGCCTTTAGTTATAAAGGATTGGCAAGTGCTCTCCTGAGGCCAAGCTGGGCCAAGGGCAGCATTGACACTGCTGCAGCAAGGCAGTGGGCCCTGCCTCAGCTTCCATAGGCAGATGGGCTCAGGCAGGTAATTTCTGCAGCTCCTTCATATGTTTTGCAGTGCTGGGTGGTTTTTCATCTCAGGTCTCATCTCCCAAAAACATATGATAACTGAGCTTTCCACAGACATCATGGTACCGGGAAAACACAGAGAAAAAACAAAGTGCAGCCTTGCAGTTCAAACCCATAATGTGCAGAAGTGTGTTTTGGCCTTTACAAATCCTTTTCATTCTCAAGATGGAGGGGAAGACTGAAGCAAGTGTAGTTTAGTTACAATGATTCATAATAAAAAATACCCAGAGAGGCCTTTGGGCACCCGGACGGGGACACTGACACCCTGCGGGTGGCTGTGCTCTTTGCTTGGCTGCACAGGTTTGCATGGGGGAGATATCTATAGCTGTTCTCCCCTGGCAGAACACCACCACCAAGTCTATTGTCTGTGTCTGACACAAAGTAGAAGTTGCCAGTAATGGGATGTTATAGGAAAACTTCTAAGACAGGCCGAGCCTGACTCAGTCTGATGCCTCCAGCCAAGGACAACTGGTACAACACCAGGATCTGTCCACTGAGACACTGTGCGAATCAAAAGGACATCACAGCAGCAAGACTATTGATCCAGCTTGCTCTGCAGTCTGACAGGAAGCACTGCCTTCGAACCCATCCACCACAACACAGGAAACAAACATTAAATGTGAAGCCAACAGGCAGAGCTGAGGGCAAGACCACTCACTGCTGGTCACCACTCCTGGCTTGGGGAGCACAGGTCGGGGACTTGCCAACTCATCACTCTGATCACAGGCTTGATCCTTATGGGCAGCAGGAACATCCTTCCACCCCTCTGCATCTGCCTGCTGGCTGCTAAAACAGTCAAACCACCCAACCCAGTATAGTTTCAGTTTATCACATATCAGGTACAGCCCTCTCAGTGTTCACTCTCTCATAATGTTTGCGTTCCTCAAAATGTCACCCTATTAAAAAAAAAACAAACCAAAACAAACCAAAAAACAACACCTAATTTGGCTGGGAGAGGGAGTTTGGTATTTTTTTGCAGTTTTTGGGTTGGGGTTATTCTTCCACCAAGCAAAATTCACTTTGGCCTCCTGTAATTGGAAGGAGAGAAGGGAGGGGAACAGTGTGATGCAGAGTCTTGAACTGCTGTTAAAGGCACAAAAGGAGGGACTGTAGTTCCCTTACCCCTTCCCAGAAGGACCACACTGTCTGTAAGGCCAGTGACTGTATGATCTTACCCTATCAATGAAAGGGACAGACCACCACATGCACTTGTGTTCTTGCTGCTGGTGCCAGAGTACCCAGAGACTCTCCCCTTCCAAAGAAGTTCTCTGGCCTCTGCATATCCCTTTCTCTGTATTTTGAAAATGGCTATTAATAAGATTATTATTACTACAGCACTTCCATTTGATGTGAAATTAAATACCTGGTTTGATAGTGACCACAGCATTAAGGCTTTTAATTAAAATTAAATAAAAATCTAAAAAAGTCTGAAACAAAGTACTGCTTGAAACTTTTAGAAAAGCAAGAGACCATTCAACTTTAGTTTTCTTCAGCTTTCAGCCATTTAATTGTCATTGAATTTTTTGCATTTGTTGTGGAAGAAACCCAACAACTCTAGTTATGAGCTGTAAAGCTAAGAAAAACAAACAAGAAAAGTTTCACTTAGCCCTTATCTGATGCCAGAATCAGACTGTGCCTTGCCTGAAGCACAGTTATATTACAGCAGAGATGCTCATGTCGGAAGGATTTTCTCATAACACCCATGGCCATCACCATCACTTTTGTCCTCAGGCAGGATTCACTTTGCTTTCTGCTTTGCCCACTCCTGGATTTTTCCTTCCCCCATCAAAGGAAAAATCAAGTTTGCACAAACACTTTGCATCAAGGGCAAGCAACAAGGGCAACAAAACAGCATCCCTTTGCTGGAGGCTAGCTGCAACAGTACAGGGAGCGAATCCTCCTTGGCTGCCAAAGTCCTGCCCACGGTACTGGCGTACATAGGACCACAGAGTACTCGTATCCCTGCCTTCCCAGCTCATAGCATGCTTCCCCCTTTTCAGAAACACCCTCTGAAGTTCAAGTGCAGAAGGGTGATGCTGGCTGCCTTTTTGGAGTCCCTCCTGGTTTACAACACCTGGTTTACAACACTGCTGTGGCTGATTTAGAGATTTCTGCAGGAATGGCACTTCAGTCCAGGTTGCATTTGGTGCAGCATGACTGCTTGGGTGGCGGCAAGGAGCAGGATTTGGGCCTGTATTATGGTATCATTATTTTGATTGTGACTTCTGCTTAACAGACATTTTTCCCTTTGTGCTGAGTACAAGCCTCACACCAAACCAAAAGCTATCCAGAAGTACATTACAACGGAAAACTATTTATACTTCACAGAAAGACATTTTCCATGAGCACTTTCAATAGACAAAATGGATAGCTCTCATTCTATTTTACCAAAGAACCTATTACAGTAAAGGAAAATGTGAAGGGGTTACTTTACGTGTTATGGAAGCTGTTACACATTTTCACTAGGTCTATCAAAAGTTCACATATATAAAATGAAGTTACAAAAAAAAAAAACAAACACAAAACTACAAAAACTGAAACACATACCCCCCAAAATTTTCCTACAATCCAGTTTCCAGGCTACCAGTGCTATTTTGCATGTGCCCAGGCATCAGGTGTGGGCAGAGCCTGTTCTCTCGAGGCAATAACTGTTTCTTGAATCAGATCTCAGCCTCCTCTGTCTGTAGCTTATAGGCAGCACAGCAGTATTGCTGTGCAAGCTGAGGAAGAACAGCAGCTGAGGCCCCTATACACGGTTACACCCATGTAACCAGAGTTACAGAGGGTGGGTATTGCAAAAAGAAACCAAGAAACAGAAGAGACCAACCCTGGCCTTATCTCTGCCCAGCAGCAGAGATGGTCTCACCACAGCCACATCCAAAAGGTCACCATGGACACTGTGGTTTGGACTTCTCCCTGGCTTGAGTTTCTTTCCCAGCTGTGTGGTCTGGGTCTCACAGGTGCACCCAGGAACTCAGCATCCTGAGATCCTGAGCACTGCAGCACAGCTCAACAGCAAGGGCTGCAAAGGGGATGTGAGAAAGTTTACTGCTCAGTAATTAAAATGAGCTCTCCCCTGGCACACAGCTAGGAGATGGAGCAGGGGATGCTGCTGCAGAGGTTTAGCTTCCTTGGGATGCAGCTGACAGGTGAGAGCATCACCACCATGCAGCTTTCCGAGCCTTGTGCCTGTTGTCAGGGCTGCAGACCCAGGCACAGCCAGTGCCCATTCCCAGCACTGCAGGGGAAGCCCCGAGGGCAGGCCTGGGAATGAAAAACAGCTCCATGTTCAAGCTCTGCTCACGTGCACAGCACAGATGTAACCCAACAGCAGCACGGCCAACAGAGACACAGCAGAACAGTTGCCTCGGGGTTGCTCCAGAGAGAGAAGGGGAACTGAACTCACTTTTACTCTGCTTAGCAGGGAAAAGAAAATCCAATTGCAGTCTCTCTGCAATAAATGTTTCTACAATTTGCTTCTGCTCCTTTGCTCTTTTTCTGTTCCTTGTGTACTTTGGTCCTCTTTTTCTTGCTTTGACTGTCCAGGTTTTCCTCTCAGTGTAATCAAGTGCACAGCTATCCTGAAACCACTTTCTCCTCTCCCACGACAGAAGAAATATTGAAGCACAGATTTTCCTCACTCAGTTCATCTCCACTTTCCACACATTTCCATTTGCCTTAACACTAATTTTCTTCTGCTGAAGAAGTCCCTCAAAACAACTAATCCTTTCGCACTCCCCCTCTCCCTCCCATCACCCATTTCCCCATCCCTGCTCCTCTCCTGCTTCTGGTTTCTCTCCACCAGCTGGTTTCTCCATACACACAACATTCCCTTCTTTTCCAGCCTCTCTCCACCCTATCATCATTTTTTTCAGTTGTGCTAATTAGGCCCTCAACAAACATCATCTCTGCTTCCTTTTCCCCTCACTTCCTTTCCATGACTTTCTACCCTTCCCATCCTGGCCTTTTCCCCTCCAGGGCTGCCTTTAATAGCCTGTTGGGATAAAAAGCCACCCAACACTTCCAGAGGTCTCTATGGGCTCTGGCAACCCACGTGAACACACCCTCACTCAGATATATGACCCAGCACCATGCTACGTGCATGTCTCTGCATCACTGAGGAGCTACCATAATTACAGGCACCCCAACTGCCTCTGTCCCTGCAGAAGGGAACAGAGCCACATGAGAGCATTTCATGTCAGAGCTGCTGCTCATGCCACTTGCCCTCAAGGACATATGTGACAATAGCAGTGGAACTTACAGAGTCTTGCTCTGCATCCTGGTGGCAAGTTCCCAAGTCTCCAAATATCCCAGGTCACCAGCTAATTCTATAATTTAGGTGCCAAAATGTGGTATCTGGGATGGCTCTAGTCAAGGGAGGAGAGGAGGGCTTGGAGCTCCTGAGGAACCCAGCCCATTGCTGGGAGGGAGAAGTCAGAGGGCCTTTATTTTGTACTCCTGCACTTGTGTGTGCTTTTGCTAAAGCTGGGCTGGAAGAAAGTTTCCCCTCCCAAATATGCCTTTGAGCTTCTTGTCCCAGGGGTATTTGTCCCAGCACAGGATCCCCAGGCAAAAATTTCTGCAACTATCAGAAAACAAAATGCTTGCAAAGAAAACTGGTCCAGCTTGGTATATTTTGTTTCAACATCACTGTCATTTTCCTCCTGATCGTCATTGCTTGTCTGTGCTATCACAGCAACTAAAACCCCACTACTGGGCTAGAGCATGACTGTGCCAAACATGGGAAGGTAACTTTCTGGCACCACAGCAGTCACCTAGACAAGCAGCTTCCTTTTAAGAATCATTTTTTAAACTTTGAAAGCATTGAGACATCACTTATTTGCCAGTCAAGAGCTCTCCAGTAGTGCTGCTCATGCATGTGATCCACCTGAAGGTGCAGGAGGCAAACACAGGCATTTGGGTTTTGGCCAATGCTGCCTGTAATACCCAGACTTTGTCTCTTTCCAGATTGCCCATAAAGGCTATAGGGGATAGCAGGTACATCTTTTACAGGAGGTAACCTTGGAACTGGGTGTTGAGACATGTGAACACATGGTGAACTCCACAGAGGTGACACCCAAAACACAGTTTTGCTGAGAACAGACCTAGCAGACCCACACTGCTGCAAGCAGCAGTCTGCATATAGGTTTTAGAGAATTTGTCCCAGCTCATCACAGCCCCTCCTCAAATCATGAGGAGCCGATGGGTCCAAGTACCAGTGGTCCATGCCACAGCAGAGATTTGCCAAGGTTGGGTTACCTGAGCACATTGGCAGTCCCATGGGGTCTGTGTCCCTGCCTGTCTAAAACATTGTTCCTTCACCAGTATTCACCTGCTGCAGGGTAGAATGGGTATGTATGTCCATCTCAGGCCATGGCTTTACCTGTACACCACCAAGTTACTGAAGTGTAAAATTGGTCCTGGTGAGGTACATACACAGGGAGACTGAATTACCCCAAGCACTGCCCTTAGCTGGGTGCTAAATTCCAGGGCCATGCCAGCTGTGGGAAGATGGGTAATCTCCAATGAACCGTGCAGCCGGAGCAGCCCTGACAAACCCTATCTGATCTTGCATCAAGCCAGCTGATACAGTTTACATGTCAGAATGTTTTAAGCCCATTTGGACATCTAGTGGGAGCTTGTGCTGCATCACAGGTCTGCAACAAGAGGGATATGACAGCAATGACCCAGGAGCAAGTATTCAGTGCACCAGTAAACCAAGCTCATGGTTCTCCTCTCATCCAGTTCCTGATGCTGAAGTTGGATAAATCTGCATCATGGCACAAAGCTAAAGGCAGCAGCACATTTTAACTATGCTTGTTGATAAATGGCAGCAACGGCCGTGGCCAGCCAAAAAAGGAGAATTTTAAGGTAGTGACTGGCTTCACACAGGGTTAACAGCACATATTCTGGAGATGCAGTACTGGCTTAAGAGTAAGCAATAGGAACAAGACCAGCAGGTCTTTCTCTTAACAGCAGTGATTCATCCAAGCTAACTAAGTAAAGTTTTTCCAGAAAACAAATCTAGGTTTGTCCCTGCAATTACATATACATACATATGTACATACATATATATATATATATATATATATAAAGTATTCATTCAAGAAGTGTTGCTTTTAGGTTTTTTCCATTGAGCATCAGCAGTTTTCTTGGCCACTCTTCCCAGAAAAAAGGAGAGATGATGAGACAAAAAAAAAATAAAATCAATCCGTGGAGTGCTGTTCTGTGGCAAACCTTGATCATCTGATTTTCTAAAGATTTCACACTACTTTTGTGCTTCATTGATTTTTAAGGAATTTGAGCACGTTTCCATTTGGACATATTTTCAGGCAGCTGTACTGTTAGTTTTACAAACCCTCCTCCTGAGCCAGGCATAAACTCCCCCCCTGGCATGGAAATTGCTCTTGGGGAGATGCAGGAAAGGTGCAGCTTCCCATCCCTATGGCCAATACTGGGCAAGGGGCTGGTAGCACATTTAGGGCTCAGAGGGCCATAGCTGACCTGGAGCAGGTATTGCCTGGGAAGGTCTCAGGGCTAGAAGCAATCTGCATTTCCTGAAGCTGTTAGAACACTTGCTCCCTGCTGTGCTGTGCCAGATGCTGAGCACAGCTACTCCATTTGGAGTAGAGAAACAGGACAGATACGTAAAGTCACTGCCACCAACTCACAACCAACACTTCCCATTCCAACGGGAGGCAGTGGCAGGTGCTGAGCACAAAAGCAGGCCTTTAAGATCAAACTTCTAAATCCTGATAGGCTGCATCCTGGTTCATGAGGGGAACACTGAGGAAGTGGGTCTCCCGTCTCGAGCCTGGACAGGGGATGAATCCTCCACACCAGCTTAGATAAAGCTCATCTCAGCCTGGTGGCTTTCTCCTTGCCTCTACGCTACAAAGGAGCTGGGCATGTTTATAACCGGAGGCTCACCACAGCTCCATGTGCTGCCAACCCCTCATGCCCCCTGACAGTGCGAGCCCACCTGGGCTGCTGACATAGCCCTGTGGCCCCTGGGGACAGGTCTGCCCCAGGGGGTTGCTGAGGAGGACAGATGTCCAAATGCTCCCCATGCTACACTGGCAACCCCATGGAAGTAGGAATGGGAGAGGATGGAGCCAAGGCTGGAGGTAGAAATGTGCTCTGGGAAAGGATCAGGTTTCCCATGGTGAATCTGATTCTTTGCATCACCTCCAGCTCCCCACATGGCTGGTGCAAACCCAGCCTGGACCAGGCTCCTGGAAAGGAAGCCAGTTTGCTCCTTGTCCATCCCCTTGAACACCTACCTGCACACCCATCACTTGCCACCAATATATGCCACACACAGAACCCACTGAAACATCACCTGCTGGGATGGCTTCCTCTGCCACAAAGGCTTTGAGCACCCAACAACCACAGGGCCATGGAGGACACTCACTGCATCTTCTGCTGCCGTGTTCCTCCACTTACCCTTTCCCTATGGATTCTGGACTGAGGACTGTCCTGCCCTGCCCAGCACCTCTAATACCAGTCATTAGCAGCTAACAAAAAAATAATGCCTCCTTGCCACTGGCAGACACCTGCTATAGGCTTTGGTTTGTGAAGGGAGGGAAATGTGTTTTCAGGGGCTTTTTCTGCATTTGTGAGCTTCTTCATGGAATGAAAAGCAGGATTCAAGCACCCTGTTTCCACAGTCAGCAGTAAAGTGTCACGTATCTACAAAGCTAAACCCGAAATCATAAACTAAGACTAAGATGAAATTTAGCACTTTTGCCTTAGCTTGAGAGGTTGCATTTTCAGTGGAACCTTAATTACTTCTTCCAGCTGTAAGTCTTAAATAATCCTCTCTGTCAAAAGCTCCCAAGTTGTGTCAAAATGGAAAATTCTGCATTGCCAAACTTGGAGCAGGTAAAATTAAAGAAAAATAAACCACAGAAGAAAAACAAATGGACAATGTATTGAAGTGGAATGAGCTGCACTTTCTTGCCAGCCTCCTGGAAGGTGTCGCCAAGGCCCACATGCCTGTGCCCAAGGTACTGGCCAGGAGGAAAGCAGAGGAGAGTTACTACAGTGTTAATGCAGTGAAGACCACCTACTAAAAGTTGAAGAAAACCTAGAATAACTGAAGTCAAGCTTCATTAGGTAGCTCTACAGTACAGCTGCCTTTTAGCATCTCCCAAGGTCAGCTTTCCTGTGAGAGAACATCAAAGTCATCAATTCTTTATTTGTTTCTTATTGATGTGCCACCTTGCAGCAGGCTCCACATTAAAGTCAACAGGTGCAATTTCCCTCAAGGCAGACAGCTGCTGTGGTGTCACCACTTCTATGGGGAGCCCTTAGCCCTGGCTGGGACCACCATAGCAGCTGGGACAGGAAGCATTTAGGACAGAGTTTTGCCCTAGAAGAAAACCCTCTGCAGAGGAAGGGGCACTGGAGTGATCGGCTTACAGCCAGCAAGCCATATTTGAAGGTGTATGCTCTTGATAGCCACATCACACAGCTGCCACAGCCACCTTCCAAGCCTGCCCTTGCTGTTGGCAAACCCTGGAGCTTTAGTTTGATGAAGGCACCTCCCCACCCTCTCTTCCCTGTCCAGCCAGCCCTAACACCCCCAAGCCTCCACCCCACAGTTGGGCTGGTCACATGCCTGAAGCATCACCCTACTTCCATTGCCCTCTGGGCCCATTTGTGCAGGCTTGGTTGTGCCTGATCCTACATAACAAAGCGCAGATCACCAGCTAACCTCCACACCCTTAAAAGGCAGAAAGAAAAAAAAACCCACAATGAAACTCTTTTCACAGCTATCTGGACCCCCAGGGAAAGCCACACTGCATCACAGGCATTGTCAAAGCTGAGTGGTGTGATAACAAACCTTACACAGATCAGGGAAGGAAGCTGACCCTCTCTTATATTGAAAATATCAAGTAAAATAAATCCCCCAAACCCTATGATAACAAAGTGCCCCCTACACCCACCTTCTCCCCACCCTGGGGAAGGACAAGAAAGCAGACAACAGACACTATCACCTCCTGCCACGCTGGACAGTGCTGAAAGCAGAGCCATTATCCTTGACATCTCCAGGGAAGAGGATGTGACCCGAGCAGGCTCCTCTACTCGCAGCAGGAACACATACTTGTGCATGTCATCCATCCTCCCACCCATCCATTTGCTTTGTCATTTCAGAAGTGCTCAGTGCTACCCCAGGCTTCCTCCCCCAACTTTTCAGTGACATTTATTGATTGTCCAGCTCTTCCCGGTCTCTGCACCACCCAGCGAGCCTCTCCTCGGGTGGGTCAGCAGCAATACAGGAGGTTCTCTCACCCCAGCACTGGGTTGGTTGAGCAGAGCCCTTTGCTCAGCCCCATGCAGGCCAGTGCCAGCACCACCCCCTCCATACGTGCTCATTGTGCCACTCATTATCTCCCCGGCTGGCTCCCTTCCCCACGCCAGATCACATTGCCCTCTAGTGGACCTGAATTTACAAGAAGCCATCATCCAGCAGTGACAATGACTGGGGAAATAAAACGAACAGAAACCCCAAACCCAGCAGAGCAGCCCCAACCAAGCTCCTCCCGTGCGTGAGGAGCCGCTCCCTGAAGACCAGACCCAACAGGCAGGAGCTCCAGCACCCAGCGCTGAGCCGTGGAATGTGCCAAAGCCCCGCAACACAGGGGGCTGCTGGCCATGGAATAGGAAACACCAGAGCCAAGCACCTGCCCCCCGCCCCGTGCTGCTCAGCCCCGTGAAAAGCAAAGCAGGCTTTACAGAGCCGATGAGCACAGTTTACAGCCATATATAAGACAAGGCCAGGGCCTTTTTACATCCCATCTGGTTTCCCTCTGCACCCAGGGTGAAGCCTGCATTATCCGCAATCTGCTGCATTATGCACAAACAACAAGAGATGCCTCTCCTCTTGGAAGGGAGGGATTTAAGTGAGCAGTTACCAGCCTCTAAAATTCAGATGCCTCTGAGAGGGAAACACTCCAACTATTCAACCAAAGTGGCAGGTTAGTAACGAAGTGATCCCTGCAAGCTGCTCCAGTCTCCCAGCAGGCTAATGACATCGCTCCTGCGCTGACTTCTGATGAGAAAATATACCCAGTTGCAAGAGGATTTCAAAGCATCTTGCAGGACCTGTGAACTGTCAGGAGAGCAGCCCATCACTTCTGACAAACGTGCAGCAGAGATGGGAGCTGCTGGCCTTGTCACTGATAAACATGACACCCTGTGCCCCAAGGCCCTCAGCCACAAGCACCCCTCAAAGCTTAGGGGTGGCTGGAGCAGCTTCTTTTCACAGCACTGGATGCAGAGTGAATCCCTGAATCCAGCTCCAGGAGGACAGAGCCATAGGGAAACTTCAAGGAGAGCCACAAAGAATCATCAGCAACCACTACAAAAGCTGCCCACCTTCCCATGGATTGCTTTGGCAACTGACTCCAAATCAGGTAAGGGAGGACCAGTGAAAGACCTGGCATGTTCTCCGCAGTAACTGAGGGGTTTGGCAAAGGAGGTCAGGCCAACATTGAGACAGCCCTTCCACTGTACCAGCACAAGCCAGACTCTTGCCAGGACTTGGTGGAAAACAGCACACATGAGAGGAAAATTGGGCTTTCATGCTACTCCTCCACCTAAAAATAGTTAAAGAGAAACATGGCTATTTTTTCCTTACCGGTCAGCACAGACCAACCTCACCCTGAGCTCCCTAGCAGGTTTCACCCCCTAGGATGTCGCCAGCCACACCAGGAGCTCAGGGGCACATTGGGTCAGGGCATTGTTCACTTAGCCTTGGAGCCAACCAGAGCACTTAGGCCTTTTGCAGGCCTCCCCTTAACTTCTGTTTAAAGTTTCTGTTGCTTTGTGGTTTGTGGGGCTGGACGGCTGCCACCACATGACTTCACCACAGTCATCTAGCACAAGCATTTACTGAGAAGAAGCTCATCCTGCCTCAGATGCTGACTGGCTCACAGGGCTGGTGCCCCTCATGGGCACTCACCCCTTCCCCCCTATAAGGGCATCCTTATAGGAGATGTAGGTCTTCATGTCTCCCAGCCAGAGGCACCTGGTCAGCAAACAGGGCAGGTCACTGCACCCCAGCAGGACACAGAGCCAGGGACCCACATGCAGAGGGCAGTAAAAGTCTTTCTTTTGATCTACTTCAACCAGGAAGGTTCACACCCTTACAGTTAGCCAACATCCCTCCATGCAGGAGTTTCAGGTGTCCCTATGCCACCAACACTCAATGAAGGTTAGGCACATGGTGTCCATAGCTGCATTTTGGGTTGCTTCTTTCTGTGCTCCTTACAACCATGGCTCAGGTATCAAATCCATACAGGTAATGTCCTGCCACCAGAAGTGCACCCAGCTCTTGCAGGTCGCACCCAGAACAGCATCAAAACCAAAACTCAGTCCTTCAGGCCCGGGTCAGTGGGTAACAGCCCTGCTGTCTGTGCTAAGAGAGTAACTGTGGAGGAAAAAGCACTCAGTTTTCATCAGCATTCCCTGCTTTGCCAAGAAGCAGCATTTCCGTAACTTCTCCTGAGTACCTGTGACACCTGCATGGTTCACAAGGCTAAACAATCTTCACTCAGCCAACATATAGCTTATTCATAATACCTTCCTGCAACTATCTGTAGTATGCCTTACTAATCAATCAATCCTAATCAATCTTTTTGTTTCAAAGGGGAGCAGATGTTGTGCAGGACACTGGACTGAAATGCACAATCCCCTTCTGCTAGGCAGAAGGATGCAGCTGATCACCCATCCTTCGTGAGGGTATACTGTTGGACTCCACAGCACGTTTGACATGCCCATTAGACACAAGCCCATTAGTCATATCCTTCTCTTTTCCACTCTTTTTCCACTTTTACTCCTTTCTCACACATCTACCCAAGCTTCCCCCCACCCCAGTCTTCAGCCAAACACCTGCATGGCAGTGGCTCATTTCAAGCATCTCTCCACTTCTGATGGCTCCCTTGCCATGCTCGGAACTGAATGTCAGTCCTCTGGCTGGCTGTCCTGGGTTCATCTGTAACAGTTATTTTTCTCCTTCTTAGATCCAGGACAACTCTTGCTTTTTGGCAATGGCACTGCATCCCATTGCCAAGGATTGAAGGGAAAGCAAAGGAATTTGACTCTCAGGTTCCTCATTCATTATTGATCCTTGATGGATACTGTGCCGCTCTGGGGACAGCCATGCACATGACTGGTCCATTGCAGTCACAACAATGGTCCATACTGCTGGACCGGCACATCTACACCTGCTGAGCAAGGAGGGAGGCAGGAAAGTCCAGCTACGGGAGGAATAGCACTAACCTCTCTGCAGCAGCACCCCCTCCTTCCCCAGCCCTCTCTCCCCAACTTCTTCAACCACCCAAGCCCAAAGCTGATGGGCTGTCTGTGTTCCTCCACTGCCCGGGGCAGAGCACATCAAAAACTTAGTATGTATTCCAATGCATACCGATAATAAAGGATAAATAATCTCTGATCTGTTCAGCCATTCTGCTAGTGCAAATGTGGATAGCATTTACCTTCAAATACCCTGAGACATAGCATCCCAAGTGCAAGATTTTTAAGAGGCCTGAATAGACAGAGAAGGAATTCAGCAGATTTATGCTGTTTGGGACATTTAATCTAAAATTGGAATCAAGCAGTTGCCTTCCTGTTAGCCCTTAGCCATCCGCTTTCCCAGGAGTAGCTGCCTATGTTTCCAAGACATTTGGCAACTTCTCTGTCTCTTGCTCACATCATGACAACTTCCTTCTGTAAAAGGTCTACAAATAAAAGGCAAATGCTATAGAAAGGTAGAGTGTCTCCTTCCATATAGGTTACAGAGGGCACAATCACCTTTTACCCACTTCACAGATTGAGAGGAAAAGTGGTCTTAGGTACAAGTTCATGTTCAGTGAAGAAATGCACATCCAGTGAAGGAGTTTCAAACACTTCTCTCATTTATTACTATGACAAATTCCATATACATTCAACTAGTGTCAAGTTAGGTCTTTTAAACCATTGATAAAACCTTATTTCATCTGATCATTAGTTACAAAATTAGTTCTCTGGGAATACCGTCTCCTTGGAGAATCAGACAAGTTGAGAAAATTTCCCTCCAGGGAATCACTGGTTTGATATTCAGATTGAATTTTCTTCTAAATTTCTGGCCTGAGCCTTTGGTACAGTTAGAATATGTAGATGAAGACACTTAGTAGAATCAGCAAGCTTAAATATTTCCTTCCTACCTTGCTCTGAGCCCCTTCCCACCGTTGGGACATAGCACACATAGCACAGCTACATGCAAGGCTAATTTTGCAATGAATATGTGCTTTGTAGCACCACTGCTCATGCAAGCCCAGCTGCTCAGATGCTAAGGTCTACATCCCAGAGCCCCACATTAGAAGCACCCTCATATACAGCCTGTTTCCCAGCCAGGATGAAGCAACTCAGTGATGGCCATCCAGCTCAAAGAGCAGAAACCCATGTCAGAAGAGTCACTGATGCAACCAGAACCAGGAGCAAAGGGTGATAGGAGCAGAACAAAATACCTTTTTACACTTAAGAGCAGGCTGGACACAAGGGCAAGGTGTACAACACTGGCAGCTGCTGGAGGAGGGGAAACCCACCCGTGCCAGGGCGTCTGCTGGTGCCCCTGGGACAGGGAGGATTCCAGTCCCTAGGGCTCTTAATCAGGCATTTAAAATAATTGATCTTGCTACGCTAAGCACATCACTGTTAAGCCTTCAGCTGTTAATGTTCAGCCACTGTTGGAAGGGCCAGACCAAGCCACAGATCAGCCTAAACCTGATACATCCGAAACAGCAAGACAATACTTCCCTGAGAGAAACAATTACTTTGGACAAGAAGACTCCAAGCCAGTGCAGTGGCTATTGCTCCCGCATACATCACCAGTTCCTGAAAGCACTTACTGGTTGTCATGGGGGACCTTTGGGAGATGTCCCCTGAAGGCAGCTGCCTGCAGACATACCTTCCTCCAGCCTCACACTACAAACTGCTCCCCAGGACCTACCTGCTCCTTGGGTCCTAGCTCTGAATAACTTAGAAGGGCAGGTTTTCCCCTGTCAGGGAGCAGCTCACACTGAACACCATTAAGGCACACAGAGATCTCCAACCCTGGAACATTGCACACACTCCTCTTCTCCACCCTCCAAAACACACACAAGCCTCCTTAGCCCCCAACCAGGTCTTCCACCCTACAGGGAGGCAAGAGCCCACCTTCATCTTCCAAGGCAGAGGAAGGCTCCCCGCAGACCCTTCTCAGCCCCCAGCAGAAAGCTTAACAAAACCAGCTTCCCTCCAGTTCAAACCCCAGGACTGCCACACCACTACTGAACATACCAGCAAAGAGCAATGCCCCAAAGCAGCAGCTCCTCTCTGGGATTCCCAAACAAGACTCTCCAGCTTCTAGGTGCCCTTGTATCTAGCATGAGTAGCTAACAGTCTGTAGGAGCTGTAAGTTATTGGGGTGTGGTTTATGTTTAAATGAAAGCTTTAACCACCCACAGGGTGGGGGGTTTAGCAGCCCAAGTGGTTTATGTGAGTATCTGGGCATTGGTGATGTAGAAGGAGTTGGAGGCAAGTGAGGTGCTCTGCGTCTGTGCTATTCAGCATCCTGTGGAACCAGGCAGAAATCGTGCTGGGTTGCACACAAATCCCAACTATTTTAATTTGTATTACAGTTTGTTGTTTTTTTTTCCCCAAGAGGTTTTAGTATTCATCAGCTTCTTATGTACTATTTGTTTAAAATGGACCTTATCTTGAGCAGCCTATTTTTGGCATTATCAACTGTGATTACAGCACTTAAATATAACACTGAGCTCCAATTATCTAATGTAAAAATCATCAGTGATCTTAACAACAATGCATCTGAAAGTGTCTTTTCATTTCTTCATTTTCCTAAATCCTTCTAGGACAAAATTATAGGCTAGAATTTGAGAGCTGGATTAGAATTTAAAATAAAATGAAAGCTAAGGTTCCATTCTAATACCAGGAACGAGGACCTGGGGCTCTAAAGGGATCTTTGAATATTTGAAACCAGAGCACCATTGCAAGAGTCAGCTGTGCTAAAACTATTCATCTTGCTGCTTTTACACGAGGTGGAAATCTGTATTTGCAAGGTATTGTGTGTGTTTGAGCACCCAATGGGAACTGAGCAAGAAAAATTCAACCCTGAAGATTTGGTTTGTGAATGTAAATAAATGAAAACAGGGGGGTTGCTGGTTCATTCACTTTGTGATGGACTCTGTCATCATTGTCACTTGCTTGATTTCCTTTTCTGCTCATACCTCTCTGTTTCACAAGGGACAGAGAAGACAGCATGCATGGAGAGGTTCTTGGAAGCTGTTAGCCATCCGTGCACTCAGATCTGCAACTAAAAGCTGTGAAAACACCACCAAGGGTTTAACGTAAGACACACCTGGCTCCTTGAGCTCCTGGTGGGTAGGAAACAGGAGGGTAAAGTGAGATCTGTGTCACAGCAAAAAAACAGATCCGATTTCACAACAATGCACACAGGATGCCTCCATCTGACCATGCTAAGGAAGGGCTGGGAAGCCCTCATTTGCTACCAAGGCTATCTATCCTACAGCTGGCTGGCAGAAACCAGGGGAATTTCCCCAATGGGAAAGTATTCCCCAAAAAGTTCTCCCAGTGCACACATGCCTTTCTCCCACCTCAAGAAAAGGATGACTCCCGGACCAAGTCAGGGAGGCAAGGGTGGATGGGGCCCCTGAGCCTGCTGCCCTCCCCTTCAAACAACCTGCCTTCAGTCCTGTTGTGGCTGTGCATGGGCTGCCCACCATGGGATCAGTCCTGATGGCCTTTCCCAGGCCATTTGGGACAGCAACATTAACAAAAACAGTTGAAGGCCCATTAAGTATGAGTCATGCATCCTGTGACAGACAGCCTTTGCACATGGGGACTGAACATTAGGAAACATCATCTCCCACTGTTCCCTATGTGCCAGTAGCCTCCAAACCAGTGCCACCCAGTTCAGCACGGTGCACATTCTGCCCTGAGGCTTGCACTTTAATGGAGTTTCTTAGCCCCTAGATTGTTTCATACAGCCTTTATCCTGCTTGGGAAAACCAGTGCTAGAATAGGTAGTCTTATGTGCTGTAGCCCAGGGGCTTGCAGGCTGGGTTTGAGGTACACCCTCTCATTTCTGAGGTGCTCTATGTAACATTATCCATGGTTCATCAATATGACCTGCTCTGAGCAGCCTGCAGAGCTAAAACCTGTTTTATTGGAAAGTCCTCAGCTATTCAAGACAAACTAGGAAATCAAATTGGATGAAATATAACAACTCACATGAATGTGTCATTCCGCTGTGTTATCCCAATTGGAAAGGCTAAACCAAATCCAGTGAGAAAAATCTTAATTTCACTCCTGATTTAGCATTTTAAAGACTAACATAGGATTACAAGACACAAACATGCTGTTACCAAATCAGTTGATTTCAGGCCCTCCCCAGCTCAATAAGCAGTTGGATCACTACAGCCACACTTTGCTCTTCACTGCAGTAGGCTTTTGGGTGCCCCCACATAAGGTGATGTGGCTACCACATTTTTCAGCAGGAAAGCATAATTTCACACTCCTATTTCTACATTTCTGGGGCTAAAACTACTCTTCTCTCTCCTTCTGTGCTCAGCCACAGAGATCTAGACAGACATTTCACCACCGCTGGTGAAGACCATTTCCAGGCAGAACACTGTTTCTAACACTGCAGGGGGAAAAGAGCTTCACTTTCTAGTTTCCTTCTCTGCTTTCTGTACATTGTCTCTCTTCCCACTATTCCTTTCTCCAGAAAGTCTCCCCAGCAACGAGACCAAATTAATACATGCAAAGAGTGTCACACCAGACTGCAAATGCCGCAGCTCTTTGTCCTAAAATAATTCTGATGTGAGCGAGCAGAATATTGGCTTCCTAAACAGTGGTTTGTTTTACCTTAGTCCATATGTGGGACTTCAAACTATTAATACTTTTAAAAGTGACTGGGGGCTGCCCAGAAGTGTTATTTGCTTCTGGAGCAAAGCATAGGACAGTTGAGGGTATGGCTTTTTGTCACTCCTGGGGGTGGCTGTCCTGCCCCGAACAGCGGGGACAGAATCAAAGCTCTGGTAAGTCTTTTTCAATGCTGGTTGATGTCTTTGATCGCAGGAAGAGCTGCATTTCTCACAGATAATGACTCAGGGTGATATTTCAGGCTGGCAGATCCATGCTGAGCTGGAAGGGAGGCAGCAGCTCAGCTCACCCTGGGTGATTTTCAAGTTGCCAGAGGATGGAGAGGCAGTGCTGAGCACAGGGATGCTGTCCTACAAGCCACAGAGGGACTGGGGATGCTCTTGCCTCAGCAGATCTAACTTGTCACCTGCAAATATATTCTTGATAGACATTACGCTGTATTTGGTCTTACATACACGTACTCACGTATGTTCCCACCAGTGAGGTTGGTGATGTCCCTCCTATGCTGCCATTAGGTTGAACATTTTAATTTAGTCACGCAACAGCTAAAAGACCCTTGGGGAAAGTGGAAATGCTAATCTCCAGTCTAGGGGGACTCTAACAGCATACCCATGTACCTCAAAAGCAGAAGATCAGGTATTCCAGAGCCCAAAGAGACTTTTGAGGTCAGAGACAGGACTGACTATGTGACAAAGCCTAGATCCCAAATCATCCAAGAAACTGGCAGCAACCAGATCAAACCCAACCTTTGCGCTGAGCATCTCGGCAGACCTGTGTACAGCATAACAAATCTCGACTCCAAAAGTACTAAATCTGGAGGCAGCTTAAATCCAGAAACAAAACACTTCTACTATAATCAGACAGCAGAGTGAGTGTTCATGAGTGGGAGTTTATGTGTTTGCATCCCATGCACACACATTCGTATGCACTCATTAACTAACTCTTAACAAAAGTTAAAATCTAAATTAGAGCATAAGAAAAAAGAATTGCTCATATTTATTAGTCAATTTTTCATAGGCAAAACCACAGCTCAGGCTGGCAGCACAATCTGCTTTTTCTCAGCTCTTTTCCCACAAACAGCATTTTTGGGCATAAAAGACTAGGTTTAGTGAAGCTGCAGAGAGCCAGCCCATGCCAGGGGCAAATTCCAGGCCTGGCCTAAATGGGCAAAATTCACATTCAAATCAGTTGAAGTTATGCCAGCCTGCTCCAGGACTGGCCCAGCTCCTACAGCTTTTCTCCTGAGCTTTTTTCCCAGCCTGTCACTGTAATGAGCACGTGCACCCAAGGTTTTGGCATAGAAGTGAGGTGAGGATGGCTCTGGCCATGCTAATCAATCACAAAGCTTCACCTTGGACAGAATTTAAATCAGTCACTGATTTACCAACTGCCAGCCTGATGAGGGCTGTGACGATTGGGAGCATTTGGGGATACATATTTATGTTCCTAGAAATTAAAACGTAGGGAGTTATTAATAGATGAAACTAAAAACATCCCTGGGACTGTGTGAAGTGTCATCATCTGGCAACACTTTGCTGTACCCACTGCTGGGAACGTAATCATGTAGGTTGTCATCGTGCACCCCCCGTCAGCAGCAGCAGCACGAGCTCAGCCCTGCTTTGGGGCCAGCTCAGTCTCCACTTAAGAGGCAGAAACGTTTTACACCCCCCACCCCCCCACCCCCCCCCCCCCCGCAACACATTTGCAGAAGGCATGGATGCCAGAGCCTGAGCACGGCCAACTTCCTCTTACTAACTCATCTGTTTCCACCTTCCCTCGGCAGACAGGCTCCCTTTTCCCCTCTTTCCAGACTGCAGGAAAGCCTGGAGCCACCCTCTGGTTTAATGACAAAGGTACACTTGGGAGCAGAATGGCACCAGTGATGAAGGAGAATGCAGAACTTAACTTTGCTCTTTTTAGAATAGGACCTTTCTGGGGCTGGGGAATGGCTGGACCAGTCTCAACTTCATGCCTAGTCCTTGTCAGCATGCAAACCGGGAGGGTGGAAAGCACTTCCCACCACCCACATCCAACAGGACCAGAGGATCAGGTAGGATTTGGCCTTATGTGCCACATTTTCAAAGCACTGTGCCTAGGGGGCAAATATTCTTATTATTTAAAGCCAAATACATGAAATAAACAAACAATTTTACCTTTATTTTCTTAGAAACCTATACATTTTCTAGGTAAAACTTTTCTGAATATGTTAAAATATAAAAAATGTTTCACATCTGCTCTGTTATTGCCCTTTAGTGCAGTCATCTGTGTCCTATTGTAAAGCTCTATTTCTAAAAGGTCATTCTATTATAAGGCTGTTTCAAATGCCTTGAAATGAGTTACAGGTTCATAAACAATCACATATTATGTAAGAAGAGGAATTTTTTTTTTAGTGCTTAATAATAAGACACTCAGAATGTGAACTGGCTGTTTGGGGATTTCGTTCATTTTTATAGTGTTTCTGCCCATTTACTTTGTGGGCCCTGGGGAGCGGAGGCTAACACTGAGAGCTGTAGGAGGTTATAAAAAAACCCTGGACATATTTTTCATGGCAACTGGAATAGCCAGATTGAAGAAAAAAAAAAAAAAAAAAAAAAAAGAAATGTTTTTTATTTACATCTTAGCCAACAGTTTTCAGCCAAAGGCAGAAATGAAAGCACAGGGCCCTTAGAATGAGCAGTGCTTGCTTAGCCTGAGCTCAACTCCATTTTTCTCAGTGGACTCAGGATCTGTATTTTCTTGTCATGGGCTTTTCTCCAGAGTACCTTGCCAATGCAACGCGATGTGAAAGCATCTACTTTAACTGCAGCCCAAGGAGTGTAGGCCTGTCACTATCGCTGCCTTAGGGACTGGGGCATGCAAAGGAGTGGCTGCAAACAGCCATCAGTTGCAGGGGCTCAAGCAGAAAGCCCCAAGACCCGAGTCATCGGGGCTTGAGGCACTGTGACTCTCCCTGTGTTTTCAAGGCATCATTCTTACTAACGTGTCTCAAAGCCGTGGGCACCTGGCACTTCTGTAAATCAGGTTTTCAGGTCTTCAGCAGGCATCCAGAGAGCAAAGAAAACACATTCATGGGCCACCTGCAGTCAAACACCATGAAGGTCCAAACACAAACCAGGTCCCTGTGACCAGGATGGACTGCATACCCAGCAAGCACCCTTGCAAGCACCCTTGCAAACTCAAACTCCTTTTGTGTGGTTGATTACACATCTCACATGCACCACTTCTGGCCCCTGGTTTTACAGCAAACTCTTGAAAGGAGAGGAAACAGCTGGTGAATAATTCATTGTGTACCCACCCAGTTGCACTGCAGCCTTTCTGCTTGCTTACAGGCAGGGTTATCTGTACCACCACGAGCCATTCCCCAAAGCTGCTGGAAACAAAGACTCCCTTTTTGTGGCTGTTTATCCAGTGGACATAGAGAGGGATGTGGAAGGAGGTGGGGAAACAACAGTGGTTGGAGAAGTACCTCGGGCAAGGAGGGCTTGGGACTCATAGCCACATACATCCCAGGCTTATCTGCCAGCCCTGTTCCCCTCACCACTAGTCTTCTCCCAACTTATAATGACTCATCAGAAAGATAGGTCATCCATACCAGAAAGACTATTTATGAACTTGGCAATCAAAGAGAAATTGACTTATGAAAATTTAAGAACCAAGCGGATGAATGAGGATGGTGGGGGAAGAAGGCTCCAGGAACATTTTGGAGGGTAAAGAACAGGGCTAGGTAGTGCAGGATGTAATGGAGATAGGGACACGCTCCTGTTGGGAGCTGGGGCTGTGCCAAAAAGATAAGCAGAAATGCCATACCACCCGGGTACTTGCCAGCACTTTCTATGTGGAGTCTGGTGATACAGAGGAGCCCTGGGAGATGTGGCAACAGGGGCATTAGCTTCAGGAAATGCTTTTTGGGCAAATGCTCTGAGCAAGGATGAACCACTTTCCAGGACAGGGCTGCCAGCCGGGGTAACCACAGTCCTTATCTTGTGGTGAGGACTTCAGCCATCAGCTCACCTCCATCTCATCCTGAACTGGTAGAAAGTTATTATACTCATCGCACCTCCCAGCCCATAACTGGGACCCATAACCCTGAGATAATTTTTTGCCATCATTTGCAGTGCTGTAGATGTTGCCAGAGTCTGGCCTGGGGAATGTTTCTCCAATATGCCTTCAGATGTAATTTAGAAAAAGGCTCTTTCATCAGCTAGCTGCCACAATTAGCCTGCAGCACGGATGGAGAGCTTTTGCAATTGGTTTTTACAGAACTGCAGTAAAAAGCCGTTTCCTTTGACATCCAAGAAGTTTCCTGCAGGAGCAAACCAGGTGCAGTCACAGTGCCACACAGGGGGCCATGGGCTCTATCCCCAGGCACGGCTGCTTCAAGCGAGGCGAGGTAGGCACAGAGAATCACAGCACTCCCCCAGCCTGTGCCTGTACCCCTGTGAAAGGCCAAGGGGAATGGCCCATTTCCAGGGCCCCACCGCCGGACAACACTGCTCTTTGTGAGCTGCACAGATGCAGCAGGAGGGAGAATATTGGTCAAATCCTGATAGACCTTATGCTAATTCACCAGCATTTTAGACCATGCGTGGACACTTGATCAAGTGGGAGAGACAGCAGCAAACACGACATTTAATTATGGGAAAGAAAAACGAAGTCTTTTGCCCTGCATTTGGCGTTCTCCCAAAACACAGAGTTAATTGTTAGGAGGGCATATTAGAAGGCAATGAAGGAGAAGATTGAAAACCCTGATTATGCCAATGTCCTGAAAATGCTGAATTTATTGAATTTCACATGAGAAAACACAGGCTGTGCCACGCTGAGGCCTGTGCCAGCAGCCAGCTAAGAGCTGAAGGGGTCTGTATGTGTATGTTAGAGGGGGACAAAGCACCCCAACTGCTTCATTAACCCCTGCCAACTTTTGGCCAAGCTCTTCTGCATCCCTAAAATGGGGCAGGTCCATATACCAGGGTAGATGCCACCCCAGCAGCATGGGCAGACCTTGATTTAGATGATGCACAAGGCAGGCAGACCTTAGTGATGCACAAGGCCAGCACATTCTTCAGGAGCTCAGTTTCCTTTGGAAAAGGATGTAATAAGGTAAAGCTGGAAAGGACACTTGAGCTGTGACCTCTGTGTAATACATTCTGCTGAATTAGCTCAAATTTGGCAAGTCTGCAGCAACAGCAAGTCCGACTGGCATCAGGACATGCTGGCACATGTCCTTGAGAGAGCAAGAGCTCCCGCTCTGGATTGCACGAAGGTCCCTCTGTCCTGGGTGCAGCTGGAGGTGGGAATATTACAAGAACAGAAAATCAATGAAATGCTTCCCGAAAAAACCCCACTGCCTCCAACAGTTTGATTTTTAGGCCTGTCCTTGCGCTGTGGCATAGCTCAGCATCCCCCAGCATGTTTCCCCATGGATTTTCTCAGAAGTCCCATGAACCACATAAACTTTTAGCTTGGTCATGGGTGAAGGGCAAAACTGCGCCTGGAGCTGACTTATGGACTTAGTCATTACACCAGAGCTGACTCATGGACTTAGTCATTACACCACAGTCCTTGGCCTAGCACATCTCCCAGTTGCGTCCCACGAAGAAGAAAGGTGCCAGTAACTGCCAATACCTTCATGCCACTGACAAGTCACCTGCGTTTGCTGAAATGGGTAGAACTGACTGGGGATTTTAGCGAAATAAGCAACTTTTTTTTTTTTTTCCTGACCCCTTTTTTCTTCTTTTTAACATGAAAATCCACACCGGCAAATGAGATCCGGCTCGCGTTACACCTGCAGTAGCCGTGGATGTACTGCAGGGGGTAACCTTTGGCTGCTGATCCACTCCCGGCCGCAGCCAGGCAAGCTGAAACAGCCACCGCGAGTCAACTTCTGCAGAGGCAACCGCGGTGGCAAGAGCCCTAGTGAGTCCTACCGTGGTCTCAGTTTAATTACAGCAAGCTTCTGGTTTTCCTAGTTTTAAACAGCTTAGGAAAAAGAGCCCTATAAATACAAATAAAATAATTTTTAAAAGCAACAAAGAGAAAGAATTTGATATTTGGGGCAAGATAGCTAAAATTAATATTTTTTTCTGTCTCAGATGGCATGATTTTTGTGCCTGACCAATGTCACTGGAGATACCCAAATCGAACAACTGAATCCTCTTCATGGACACAGATCCAGGCTGTCACTGCGGGGGGGGGGGGAAGTCCAGCAGAAAATGTTGTTTTCTAGCTCCTAAGGAAGTGCAGTAAAGTAGAGGGAACCTGCAAGGCTTACACACCAGAGCGACACACTCTTTGCACCAGCATCAAGTAGCTGTCCCTGTTCAGAAACCTCTTAACATACGCTAAGCTTTGAAGTGAGCCCCCAGCAGCTTCAGCGGGAGTTGAGCTCAGTACTGTCCCAGGCTGCTGCTCTGGGTGGCAGAAGCAATTTTCCCCTTTAAGCCCCACAAACATTTTCTTCCAAGGAGCTCTTCAAGGAGGGGGCTGGCTGATCATTTGCAACAATGGTGTTCCCTGGGGCTGTTTCCAGCAGTGCCGCTCTAATGCTCCGGGAGACCTGGCAATCATTCACCCCCAAGCCGTGCATGTCCTTGCTCACATGGGATTTTCAAGAGCCATGTCAGGAACCTGATGCCCTGCCTGGGTTAGCAAGAGGAACGTGTGTACCCACACCTACAGGTAGGTCACACAAGTGGAAATGAAGTTTGGAGGAGTGCCAAAGCCAGATAGCAGTTAAACATAGGTGAGCAGATTCCTCCTTTTGCAAGGACTGGTTTGAATTGTTTGCCTTTAGTTTGCAGTAACAACTACACCTCAGATCCCTGTTGCCCTACCAATGCAAGTGTTCCAAGAGAAAACTTGGGGGGATGTAAGGATGGAGCCTCTGGATGTAAGGAAGAAGGAAAGGTCTTGAAACAGTATGGGTTCATCAGTGGAAAAACAATGAAGCAAACCCAGGCTTTGCTGCAAAGAAAGGGGAAAAATAAGTTTTAAACAAATAAGCAAATGAAAAGTCTTTTTCTAAATAGTAAAATAAAGCCATAAAAGTTCATAACAAACCCACCTCATCTGCAACACCTTTAAGATGGAAACCAAACTGAAGATTTAAAAAGTGGCCTGCACGAGAAGCACATTTCCTGTTCCCTGTACCACAAGCAGAGGGTGGCTTCAATTCATCAGTGGCTGAACTGCTGCACAATAAAACTCAGTGATGAATGAGCTACTTTAAAAGCAATGGAGCTTTGTCCCCTTGGTGGCCCAGCTTCTCCAGTGTCTCCAAAACATTTGTTTATAAGTGGGAAATGACTAACAAGCCTCTGCAGACATGAAGGCAGTTGAGGATCCAGCTTTGGGAAGTTACCCATGGCGTCAGGCAGACAGAGCTGGGGAAGCCCTGTGAGAGCAGGGCTGAAAGGTGGCAGAGCAGAGTGGATGCAGCTCCATTCTCAACACGATGAGTTTAGCTTCTGGTGTCTGGTTCAGCCCTGTGGAGTTCCTAAAACAAGCCTGAATGTTGCATCCCACTGCTCTGAATTCTCATTTCCACACTCCATCATCCTTACACTCCTGCTGAAAAACCCCAGCCCTCAGAAGCACTTAGTCTGTGAGAGCATAAGCGTATCATCAGAGAACCAGTCCCATGACAAAAAGCTGGAAATGACAGCACCAAGGCTCACCTTTTCATCTCCACAGGCTGTCAACTCTGAATCCTAATGATGGTGCTAAAACCACCTTTGGCTTGCTTCCAAGGATCACTGCAATGGGCTACCATCCCATGCTCCTGCACGCCAGAGACTGAAAACCTGGAAGCTCACCTCTGAACCAGGACAAACTACAGACCACGCAGCAAACCTCATTTTACTCAGGAAGTCCAGCCCAGACACTGGAAGCACCGGAGCAGTGCCCTCAGGGAGTCCAGGGATACCAGCAGCAACTTAAGAGAATCTGCTTTTATCCTATACAAGCAAAGACCTTGAATTCTTGTCAGGCACTTATCCAGGACAACAGACAAAGGTACCTGAACCCTGGCCAAGATGTTTTCCTTTCTGCTTCACAGAGCACATGAATTGCAAGAGCAGCCCATTTACAGGAATAGTTGTGCCTTGGGGACAGCAGCAAGGTTTCCAGGAAAAACTGATATGAAAACTTACATTACTTGTGGTCTAAGCCCAATCACAAGCATAAAGGAATCTCAAATTCTGACACTGCTTAGAAGAACCCAACGGCATTACCTCTGCTAAGCACAAGCACTACTCTAAGACCTTTTATCACACTTCACTAGTACATTAGCCCAGACCCATTTTCCTCAGCAGTTTAAGCTGAAACACCTGGCTGCAAACTGACACTCAGGCACTTCGTATTCTGTCATCCCTGGTTTGGGGGCAAAAGAGTGGGGCTAGAGGTTGGCAGACGTGAAGAGGCAAGCCCGAGTATTTCGTCTGTCTCCTGCAACACGTCTTAGAATGCACTATAACTCTTTCATTATTGTTTCCATTTCCAGCCCCTGGGGCTGTAACTCGCCATGCATAGACCTTTCCTCCTGCTTCTGTTACCTGCTTTCCTATTGGCTTCAGTAAAAATCCTCATTTCATTGAGGTGAAATTCCCACCTGTCCCGCTGGGTGCTTCAGGACATGCTGCCTCACCCAGCTCCGGGTGAGCTGCCAAGCAGCAGCACTCCCAAGACCCCATCAAAGAACCCTCGTTTGTGACAGACCCTGCTAGGGTGTGTGGGGCACACAGATGGGCTGCGTGGCCAGCATGGGAACCAGGCTCTGGGAGAATGTCTGAAGGACCCCAATGGCTTCTCCAATTGTTCCACAACTTTCTGCATTAAAAAAAACCAAAAGCGTGTGCTCCAAGCACGTTGCTCACTACAATGGTGTCTGCTGCACCGTGGGCAGCCCTGCTGCTGAGACGGAAGGTGATCGTGAGCCCGCTGAGCCTGTCCCAGACCTGATATCTGAGCAGGCCTACAGGAGAGGTCCAGGGAGCCGAGCCAACAGGGAGAATGCCATGGCCCTTGCATGGCTCAGGCAGTGGCAGGGAGCAAAGCCGACCTTTCTGCCATGCTAAGCAGCTGGGCTCAGGTGCTTCTCACCCTCTCTATTTATACCAGCATTGCTATTTATGCCTGGCTTGTTTTTGTCATCCATCTCACCTAGCTGACACTTTACATCACCTTTTCAGCCCTTTTTTATTTCTGTTTTCAGGGCTGAAGACATCACAAAAAACTGGCAGCACCTTGGAAACATCAGTCTTCGCATTTCCCTAAATTGCATGTGCAGAAGGGCAAGGGGAGCTGCGTCCTAATCCCTCAGCCACTTACTAAGCCATGAAAAGATGCACTAATGGACAAACATGATGAGGCAGTTACAATAATTTCAGTGCAAAAGCAATGCTTCCAAATGGAGAATTGCATAAAATGATGCTGGTGCCAAATCCAGCAGGTAAAAGGCATTGTCACCCTGATTTTAGGTACATTTATATGCACAAAATTATCTTATTGCCTCTACATAGGGGATAGGTACTGATGTAGAAAGAAGAAAAGCAAACTGAGAAGCCCTGCTGTGAATTTGCTATGGTAGAACCTCCTGATCGTACTTGGGTTTGAAACTTTCATTAGAAAATAATCACAGAACGTGGAAATATTGCAGAGGCCTCATCACCAGACCTGGGAGGTTTTCTTGGCAGCAGAGCAGCTTCAGGCAGCATCAGAGACTTCTATTTTTGTGCAAAACAAAAGGAAAAGACAGACTCTTTCTAAACACCACTTTGCAGCAGAAAGGCTTTTGACTGAAAATCCAGTCTTTTTCAGACAAAAACCAACAGGTTTCCTATTGGGGTGCATATGACAGATGACCATCTGCCAATTGAGGCTGCAGTTGCCGTTAGAGTTAACTGCTGTGCAGCCACTTCCCACAGAAGGAAGCTCCTTACAAAGCTGCCCTCTTTCCTCATCCCTGTTTGTTATTTCAACAGACCCAGTGGCAGCCAAGAGTGGAGAGAATGAACAAATGGGAGTTAAATAACTCCTCAAAGACATGCAAAGTATTAGTCAATATTTATTTATTTTTTTAATCTTTCTGCTTGGCCTCATATTTATCATGTTTTATGGCTGAAATGGCAGAGGGATTTATCACAGCAAAACCAGATCAACTACAACCCCTGGGTAAGCATTATACTATATGTACCTGCTTCCAAAAAAAGAGGTGGCTGGTTTGCTTTGTCTTGGAGAGGAGGAGTTTGTTCTGCAATGAGCTACGAGGTCAGAGCAGTTCCACTCTGAACAGCAAGATGTGAACAGCCACATGCACCACCAAGTTTAAATATATACTAATCACAGGTGAACTGAAATCACTGAATAGGTTGTTTCCAAGTCACAGGGCCCTGCTCACATCCCAGCTATAAAAGCCTTGGGCGGAAAAAAAAGGATGGTTAGAGTAACACTCCCTTCAGCAACCCGAGCATCTCCACAGTGATGCTGCTGCAGTGGGAAGATGTCTCTCTGCCTTGCTCCATCCTTCCAAACCTCATCTAGAGAAGGGGTTCAACATAGCCTTGACAAGTACAGTCTGCTCCAAAACCCAGGAGGCTGTGAACGTATGGCTCACACTATGTACCTACACATCCCTTGATTTTATGCAGAACCATCTCAGCATCCCCAGCAGCATTCCCTGGAATGAGGGTGCTGCTGCACCAGCAGTCTGGTGGCCCTAAAGCCCAGAGAAGCACAGGTTTCATTCAAGCCAGTTATAGCAGATTATAAATAGAGGATTCTGGTTGTTTTGGAACCCCCAAATATCAAGCAGCAGGTTCTGCTTCCACAAATAGCCCTGAGAGGTGGTAAGGCCAGGCTCATCTTAGCTGGTCCGAGAAGTGCTAGGGTTAAAGTGACACTGCCAGGGAACAACGGGGTGCTCCTCACTCTGCCAGAAACTGGGGTGGACATGTCTGGGTGCCAACCATCAGTGGAGTCAGGCTCTGCTTTAGCAAAGCTGTTATCCTATTTACCTGCAGGAAAACAGAGCTTTCATCCTACGCCTTCCTTGAGTCTTTTAAGTCAGCAGACTTTAATAACCACAGATACACTTTTAGAGACAAACAGATGCTTCTGTAACGATTTTAAGCATGTTCACGATACACAATACAAAAAAGCAGGCAACTTGTTGGTTCATTACCTATTCTTAGGGAGCCAGAGGACAAAAATTTCACACTGAATTCAATCAGGCACCTGCTCAGGGCAATTCCCAACAGGGAAGGTGTACAGTTCTCTAATTGTAAAACACTGCATTGTTTTTCCAGCCTTCAAATATTATTGATTTTAATTTTTTTTTCAGATGTGAAGAGATGAATTCCAAACATGGTGTCTGCAGTCCGTGGTTCACAGCAAAAGAGCCATTTCCAAAAGCAGAGTATTAAATGCCAACTGAAACACTGGCTGGATACTGCATGCTAAGAGGCAAGCTCTGCTGTGCATATCTGGGGCAAGGGAGGTGAGGGTTTGATCCCTTGAGCCCTTGGGGTTTGCCCTGCCAAGGCCAGGTTGCAATATCATTATGATAAGGGTAATCCTGTTAGGCAAACACATCAAATAGTCATTCCCAATTGCAGACCTTGTCTAAGCAAATCTAACCCCGGGTTAAAAATGTGCTGAGTGCTCAGTCCTGTGGCACAGCATGCTGGGGGCTGAGCGAGGGATACATGGGGTCTTCTGTGCCCCAGGGCCCTGGGGCAGGCACTCTCAGAAGCCCAAGCTAATGCCTGGAAGCATCTAAAAATTGCAACAGAATAAGTTGTCTCTCTTTCCCTTTCGCTTCTTGTGCAGAAGAGGACAGATGACTCTTATATCAGGCTGGTTTGCTTCTATATTTATGGCCTGCCTTAGGCTCACGATGTTCAGCTCAGATGCAATCCAGTCTGGTTGTATTAATACATCTGGGGAAACATTTTCAACAACCAACATCAAGCTGAAAGCCAAAATCGTCCACAGGCGCCAGGAGCTCTCTGACTCCCATCATCTCCTTGCTTACAAAACAGAAAGGCTCCCCAAAAGGTATGGTTTTGTCTTTTAAGGGACAAGTACACTTTTCAGCTTCCCCCTGTAACTTGCTGGGTCAAAATTAATCTCTGCTGCAGCTCTGAGAATTTGCCTAGGTTTCCAAAAGGATGAACATGGCTCATTTATTACAAATACCAAAATCAAGGTTTAATGAGCAGTGGCCTGCAAACCCAGTCAAAATAAACAGGACCCTGATGATGGCCTGTGACCACCCCTGAGGGCTTGTGTGGTAGCTGCCACTGAAGGACCTTATCACCTTGCTGCCCACCTCACTTCTGCCAGACCACTTTTCTCTGTCAATGAACCAGCGTTCAAAACCAAGTTTCAAAGCCTTAAAAACTGTGCTATCCCACCAGTGGGCACCAACAGCCTCAGCAGATCAGTGACACCAGTTGAGCCATGCATTCAGCCTCCCATTGGCCAGGACTGATGTTTGACTGCAGTGGAACCTCATGTTACATACTTCCTCCAGAGCTGGTGAAGAGATTTCCTTTCCAAAATGAAGTATTCGATAGCTTCGCTTGAGGTTCCCAGGCACCATTTGGGATGCAAATTTTTGGAAGGGTGTCACATTCACTCTGCAGCAGCCAGGAAACAAGAGTAACAAGAGAAGACTTGTTCACTTTGCTGTTTCCAAAGCAGATTTTCCTTTCATGCTGTGGGTTAGGATGGAGCTGACTCTATAGCACAGCAGAGAAACCAAAGCAGCCAGGGTTATGGGCAGCTCAGGCTTAATGTGAAATGATGATTCATATGAAGTCAGGCAAGTAGAGAGTGACTAATACAAAAGAAGACTGGGGAGGAAGAAGATGTGGGTGCTGTGAGTGATGGGCGAGACAGTGCAGAGAAGAGTGGTGAGAACAGGGTTCAAGGCCATGACTCCACCCCTGGACAGAGTGATGTTGTCTGATGGTTTCAGATATGGAGCCAGCAGCAATGGCCCAACCAAGACCACTGCTGACTCCTAGCAACACCTTCAGCATTCTTGCTTCTCAAATAAACATATTTTCTCACTTCCCAGGAAAACTTCTGTGACTTTTTCACATAGATATTTGTGCTTCTGAAATGAAAGGGCAGAGTGATTTACAACGGCACTTGCCAATATGCCCCCGAAAAATGGAGATGGGCAAAACAGGCACACAACAGGCATGTATGCAATGAATGTTTCAGACCCACAGGTGAGTATAGGAGCGGGATGCTTTCCTCTCTGCATCTGATGTGCAAAAGACACCCATGGTGAGCTGCATTCACCACAGCGCAGGGAGAACACATGCCCTCCTCAGAGAGGTAAAGAACAGTCCCTGGGCAGCCTTTCTTGGCTGCCTTCCCATCCCTGGTCCTGTAAGCAGCTGGGGGCCCTGCTGTCTGCTTCCCGGCTGGGTGCTCCGGAGATGATAGAAATAAAGGGTGAGCTCCTCAGATGGGGAACCAGCAGCAGTGGAGAAAAGGAAACAGAGGGTATTCTGGAGAAAATATTTATCTAAGGCTTCCACGAGGCGTCAGCAGCAGCTACTATTCATCACAGCTAAGCAGAGGTGCCTGGGTCTGCCATTCACCTCTTCACCTGGCATGACCTCACCAAAGGAGAACCAAGTCGCATATAGACTGCTAGCAGCTCTGCCTTCTTGTGTCCCCGCAGGCTACTGCTGGATGACCAGCCTCTATTCCCTGTCTAACACAGCAGAGCAGAGGGATCCCTGTGCAGAGCCAGAACCTCAAGGACCAAACTGATACACTTGCATACTATCCCTGACCTACAGAACTCATGGGCTAAACCAAGGTGGTCAAAGCAACATTACTGCACCCCTTCTGCAAATGGGATGCTGATGGCACCGCAAACTGAAGGTCAATGAAGTACCTGCCGTGGGAGGGGAAGATCCAAGCGTATATTCCAGCTGAGTGCCCTTACTGCAAACCACCAGCACTCATTGCTTCTCTCTGAAGATGTTTAATTTTACCTGACTGGGAGATCAGCTGTTTCTACCTGACTTGCTGACAAAGACCTCAGAGCCAGAGGCTTAAAGCAAAGTGGTAGCTCTGCTGCTTCAGCCCACCACAGCTCCAGAGTTGTTGTCCAAACTCTGCTGACCTTTGAAAGGAGACAGGTAAATGTTCAGAGTCAAACTCACACACAAAATCCTTGCAAGGGCTGGAGTAAAACCTGTATCTTTCAGCCCTTTTCAAAGATGAGGGATGTACTCTTTGCCCAGCTTCCATCTCAGGCTCAAAACCAGCACTAAACATTAACTATGTTCAGTATGCACCCTGATAACTGCCTATTTTCATGGTGCTTTTAATTACACCCACAATCAAGTCCGTTAAGTTAGTATGATCCTGCCCTTATTTAATGAAAACCTCAGGAAACAAATGACGTCTGCTAGAAGAAACAGCAGAGCTTTTCCCTTCATCCCATTACGTGGCTGGGTTTCAGTAGCACTAAGGGGGTTTTAATTTGTCACTGGCTGGAGAAAGCAAAGGATCAATGCGCTCAAGAAACCAAAAGAGCAGTGTCCTGTAGGAGGGTGAAGAAAAGAATAGCTCCGAGACGACACGTCACATTACTCAGACATGGCTGCACAGACGGAGTAATCTTTGTCATGTGCCAAGGAAGCTATGATAAGCCCTCTCACAGTCGGATCAGTAATAAGATCAGTTACTTAATTCAAAGTGATTAAAAGCAGGCTGGACTGCAAATAAATGAGGCATGTCCGTGGTCTGCACATAAAATACGTATCACAAAATTAAAACCTTTTTGGGTTGTTGTGCTTCACTGCTAGTGCTGGGCATGCTATAAACAATTTTGGGGGCAAACGTAATACTTTTGCTCCAGTGAAAACAGGCTGTCTTGCCTACAGGCAGGCTTCTGCTTCAAATGTATGTGACAAATATATTTTGCAGACAGGAGCCAGCTCTGGGGCAGTGAGGACTCAGCGTGCTCTGGCCTGTTTTCAAGCCAATGCTGGGGCCAATAGCACTCTCCAGTTGTAGCTGGTCCCCCTACCTCCATTGGAGCGCTTGGCCCAAGAAAAAACATGCTGCTTCCACACCAAAGGCATTAATTTCCTACAGAAAACCCAATTTGGTTTTGCAACTATTCTAACCCCTTGCCTTTCAGCTTTGACACCACTTGGCTTACCCAAGCATGTGCAGAAGATGAGTAGAAAAGGCTGGGCAACCTGGCTTACCATCACACTGGACATACAAATCAATGCCAATGTCCTGGTGATGGCAGGGAGTGGATTTGGGATTGGTGGTTGGGCAAGGCCATTTCCCAGAGCAGGCAACACTCAGAGATGCAGCAGGTGCCACTACCATCAGTGACAGGCAGCAAGGCACAGGCGGGTGAGGCTGCACTGGACACAAAGGAAGAGCTACAGAATTAGCTGGTTTAAAACCATTCATTTTGATCCCAAACTTTGGTACAAATTATCCCATGCTTGCAGTAATAGGATGCAAGTGACAGGTGAGTGCCTGGCAATAGCACGGGGTGGTGGAAATGGTTGCCTTTAATGAGTTTTCATCTGGAATCCAACACGAGTGATGAAAGAGGATTTTCCGTGCCGCAGCTGACACCTGAGACACCAGGAGCTGTGGTGGATCTGTGCAGATACTTGGATGACGAATTGCACTGACAAACACTGGACTTAATTCTGTCCAGCAGAGCAGCTTAGCAAACATTACCCCAATTTCTCTTCATTCAGATGTGGTCACCGAGTGTTGTGGAATATGACAGCAGTGTGCAGTGTCCTGTCCAGCTCACCCACTTGCCTGCATCCCCTCGCAGGGACCCGGGTTTTGCTGTGAACAACACACAGCAGGGAAGAAGTTACAAAGCAAACGGAGCACAGTTTAAGCATTGTTTCCCTGGCTGAATGGCGGTTCACAAGAGGCATGACAAAGGCAGTGGTTGTTCCTTGCCAGCTTCGTTCTCACTGGGGTCGAGGGAATGGTTGGCGGCATCCTGCAGGCTCCCTGCCACTCCAAGCAGCTTCACAGAGAGGGCTGTAAGGAAGTGGGACACTTCAGCACATGCCTGGCAATATCCATAATGTGCACACATCATGCTGGGGCATGTGGAAAGCACTGCCTGTTCCTGGGGTGGTCAGCAGACATTGTGCTCCCATACCAGTGAGGGGAAGGCTGGGGAGCCCCAAGGATGAGGAAACCAGAGCTGTCAGCCATGAACCTGACAGTGACTGGCATTACCCACCTGCAGAGAGCCTAGAGCCTGATCGCACCTTCCTGATTGAGAGGGAGATGGTGGCAAGTGGGGGAGACACTGGGGGTCAAACACACAGGGAGAAAGAGAGAAATGCTCTGAACCTGCTGGGGGGGGGGGGGGGGGGGGGGGGGGGGGGCAAGGATGTAGCAGATCCCAGGATTTGCTATCAGCAAGGAGGCCTTATGAGAGAGCAGATCCCAGTAACAACAGCACTTGCTTTACCAGTGTGTGGCTGTTACCTCTATGCATTTTAGGGCCAAGGGACTGCAGGTGCCCAGGGGAGGGAGTCCCTGGTGCAGAGCTGCCAGCAGTGCCAGGCTCACCCTGTGCCACCACCACCTCCTCGCTCTTCTGTAGCCAAAATCTGACAGGTAACTGTCAGCAGGAAGGGCTGCAGGCAAATGTCACCCTCTGGGAGACAAGCAAGAGACACGAGTTTTGCAGCAATCACACGTGCACACACATGTGGGAGCCCACGACCCGCACCGGCTCCCGGGCAGCGCCAGCCTCCGGCCAGGGCCACCTGCAGGGGAAGAGCAGAGGGTGAGCTGAGAACTGGCCCGGGCCAGGCTGAGCCCTGCCAGGGCACGCCAGGGAGGTGACACCGCCTGCCCAGGACCCTGTGCGCTTGGGCACAGTGCGGCTGCGGCCTCCTACACCCAGGAGCCCCGGTGTCCCAGCGTCCCGCGCACAGCTGTCCCTGCGGTCCGGACACCACGCTCCCAGGAGCCCATGTGCCCGGGTCCCTGCGTGCCCTGCACCCCACAGCCGCAGGCCCCCCACGTCCCCGCCGCGCCGCGGTCCCGCACCCCCGGCCCCGCCCCGGACCCCGCAGCCAAGTTTCTTGGAACTTCGCCTCCCGTGACGCACGCGCGGGCGCCGGGCCCCGTCCTCTGCGCGCAGCCAATGGGCGCCCGGGGGCGCCGGGGCGGCAGCCAATCGGCGGCGGCTGGACAGTTCCCCGGTCCTGACCGACCTTCACCGCCCGGGCCGGGGGGTGGGGATAAAAGGGCCCCCGCGGCGGCGCGCAGAGCTCGCGCCTCCCTGCGCGCCCCTCCGCGGCGGCGGCCACGAGCAGCGAGCAGCGCGGGGCCGGCGGGAGGTGAGCGCCGGCAGCGCGGCTTCCCGGGCACGGGGCTTCGGCCGTCCTGCTCACCGCGGCGATACGGGAGTCCCGTGCGCGGCGGTACGGGTGTTCCCCTGCCCCCGGGGGGGGGTGGGGGTGGGGTGTGTGTCCGGTGCCGCCGCGGCGCGGTGTTCCCCCGTGCCGGTGGCGGGAGGGCCGGCGGGGAGGCGGGAGCAGCGCGGGGAGCTCCGGCTGTTCGGGACTGACCGTCCTTCCGCTCCCGCAGGTCCCGGCCCGATGCGGCCTCTGCGCGCCAGGGTGGGAGGCAGCCCCCCGGCGGAGCGCAGCTGCCCGTCATGCCTTGGAGCGTCCGGTGGGTCGGCGGCCGCGGGGCCCAGTCCCAGAAGCAGTGCAAGAAATCCTCCTTCGCCTTCTACCAGGCGGTGAGGGACTTGCTGCCTGTCTGGTTCCTGGAGGACATGCGGACCATGGAGGTCTTCCACTGGGAGGACGGGGGCAAGGTGAGTGTGTACTCGCCCTCGGAGGCCCTGCTCTATGCGCTGGTGCACGATCACCAGCCCTACGCCCGGCACCTCCTGACTAAGTTCCCCGAGAGTGCCCTGGCTGTGCCCAGTCAAAGCTTCAGCTGCTGTCAATCCTCGGCCCCACACCTGGCCATGGCTGTCCGCTACAATCGGGTCCGGGTCCTCTTCCGAATCCTCAAGGCCATCCAGGCCTTCCCGCCAAGCGACCGAGCCTGCCACCTGGACCGCAGGGGCTGCAGCCGTGTGGAGGGTGGTAAGACAGCCTTGCACGTGGCCTGTGAACTGGTGCGACCCGAGTGCCTGCTCCTGCTGCTTGGCCACGGTGCATCACCCTGCCTGCAGGACAGTGCCGGGAATACCCCCCTCGACACCTTGCTGCAGCAGATCTCCCACGCGCCCGCAGCTAACATGCGTGCCAAGCTCCTCTGCCTCGACTGCCTCTTCTTCTTCGTGCCTCAGGACCTCCAGTTCACAATGAAACAGCAACTGTTGGACAACCGGCAGCAGTGGCAGGACCTCCTGGGGGTGAGCAGGTTCCAGTGCCTGGTGGGCTTAGCTCCCCCATCACTGTTTGTCGGAGCCATGCGTGTCTTGATCAGGACCATTTCACCTGAGCATTTCCCAGAGGCTCTGGACAATCTGCCTCTGCCTCACTTTCTAAAGCCGTTGGACTTGAAACTGGAGAGCTAGAGGGGTGGTATGAGAGCCTCCTGCTCACCTGACAGAAATAGACTGCTGTGCTAAAAATGTATCAGTATACGGAGCTGCTAATGCAGTGGCCAAGTATCTGTTTTAATTAGAACCGTGTTTTTTAAAAGAATTATCTGGCACTTTACAATATATTTTATTTAAAGATCCTTGTGGTGAGGTGAGGTCTGCACTGCGTTTTATAAAAACATTCTATGGCATGTACAAATGAGGGGATGTGGGAGAATATATTTGTAAATACATCTGAATAAACCAGTAGCAGATGTGATCAAAATACGAATTGAGCATCTGAAACCCCTGAAGTGGCATGTGCCTTGGAAAAGCATGCGCGGGGTGGGGGAGTGTCTTTTCGTTAGGATTTCCCTGTTACATAAGCCTCGTGCTCCTGGAACATGATGACTCCTTTTTTACAGCTCTCCTAATACATCTTGGCAGGGATGCAAGCGTTTTTTAAAGGCACAGATGAAAACTTCCTCATCTTGTACACAAGACCAAAGAGAAGCCAGACACTATTAAAACTTCCCTAAACAAGGCTGGCAGGGAGGTGAAGCTGAAAAAGAAGATAGTTTAAAATATAACTAACAGTTGGTTTTCTTGTAAGGTTCTCTCTGTTTCCCTGGGAGCACCAAGGTGCTTGTTGACAGGTGAAGAAGAGCAGGAGAACATACATTCTTCTGGCCAATCTTCTCTGTGTGATTGGTGCAGGGTGGGGTATGAGGAGGGCCAGCCTCCATCTGCCTGCACTCTGCTGTGCCCAGAGGGATTGATGTAGGTATGTATGGCAATAGCCCAGGACCCTAGACCATCTTTTTGTTCAATGGGTTCTGGCCCCTCTGCTGCCAGTCCTCAGCAGGATTCAAAGGCTTAAGTTCAGCTGAGAGAACTGTGGCAGTATTTGTGTCTGCTCTGGGTACCAGGGGGTTAGCTTAGATATCCAGCCTTCCACCTCTCCCTTCTGAGATGCTCCAAGCTACACAACGTATCTTCACAGCTGCTCCAGCTCAAAAGGTCCTTTGGGAGTAATGTCCTGCCTCCAACACTTGGGTTAAACACATCAAAGTCCTGAGTAAAGGATACAGTTTCAGTTCTTTGCTCTGCAACCTTCACAGTATTCTGGGCAATCACACTGCTTACTTCCCTGTAAAACTGGCACGGCCCCTGCTTACTCTGCAGGGAGCGAGCTGAACTGGCTCCACCAGCGTTGCAATGACAGATATCTCCTAGGCCACAGTGCTGTAGCTTTGTCTCTGTTCTTGGAAGTTGCCTGAAACTATAGGTTTTTTTTCAGTGCTTAAATGTGTAGCCAGGGACTTGTTTGCCACTTCAACTATTTCAGCACTGTTGTTCCCATTGGGGTCACCAAGCAACTGATGTGCTCAGAGAGAAGAGGCCATGATGGGCTCCTTTATTCATGAATTAATTTTGGTTAGGAAAAAAACAATGCAATCAACCACAGAATTAAGCATTATAAGTTCTTCATGCTTCAGCAGAACAGAGTGGTATTTCATCTGAAATCTCTGTACTGCATGCACAATAAAAGATAAGCCATACTTCTGAAATCTGAGATGCAATAGAAAGAAGATTGCTATTCTTAGACCAATGGCACTGAAATGTTTCCTAGAAGAGCAAATGTTCTTTTTTTTTCCCAAGAAACCAAGCTGATACATACTCAAACTGATCACCATGGCAAATACAGATCCCTTGCTGGAAAGTATAGAACAACTCTGTTTCTCTTAAACTTCCTTGTTGATATTAAAAATACAGAAATAGAAAGAACTTGCTTAACCTCTTAAAAACCCCCAAAATTAAAAATCTGTCGCTAAATCCTTTACTTGAGTACATGATCCCCATTGCTTTTGTAATAATGGTATGAAAGCATCTTCCAAAACAGATGAGAAATAAAACAGTCAGGTCTAATTTGCACACGGAAAAGTACCTTGAGTTGAAGGAAGAAACAGCGCTGGGTGTGGAAGGAAAGGTTTATCAGCCTTGCTGACAAGGGCATCATGAGATTGAGATGTAGGGACTTGGTTAGTTGAACTGAGCACTGGAAGACACTCCTGCAAGCTGTGAGGGTAATGACACAATGGAACAGAATGACAGGCTGAGCAGGACATCCTACACCTTAGAAGAAGCCCATTAGCAAAACAAGAATTCAAGGCCAAAGCTGCCCCTGTGGTTCCCCAAAGCCCTCCCACCTGCTCTCAGGTAACTCATGTTAACAAACAGGGAAGGTTCCCTCAATACATTGCGATGGGTCCAAAGTCAGTTAACTGCTGCGCTTCTCCTGTTATTCTAGGACAGAAGTCAAGCCTATTGCTGAGCCCAGAGAAACTGGGCAAACTACACCAGTGACTACACAGCTCACTCACTCAACTGGGTCCAGGCTTGTTTTTCAAACAGAGTCACAGCTTGGAAAAAGGCTGGGGCTTCTCAGCTTTGGAGACAGAAGTCCTTTGTTTGTAGACCAAGCCATAGCGGCATCAGCTTTCCTCAGACTGACTGGCCACCGTGTTTCTGTTCTCTGCTACCTTTGGAGCACGGTGGAGTGCAGGCTTCACAGTTCATCTCTTGCCGAAAGCTGCCAGCAAAAAGGCCAGTTAGTGCCAGTTGCAACATCATGGGCGAGCTTAATAAAGCAAACTTGGGCAGTCCTTATGGCTCTGCAGAAGAGGACTGCCAGTGCTAGTCAGGGAAATGGCCCAGAGGTGTGGGAATGAATATCCACCAAGCCCTAATACCATGAGAGCACCAGGGTAAGGTTATATACTTAAAAGCTTCTGTCTTACCTGCACAGGTCAAAACAAGGACTCATCTGTAGGAAATGCTTTCAAAGCTCATAAGGAGACATATTGAGCCAGCATTCCTGAAAAGCTTAGTTACAGCCAGTTGCTCTAAAAAACTACTAACTTGAAACAGTGAAGAAATGTAATAAATAAATTCCCATGTGTTGCTCAAGCTTTTTCAAAACAAAATATTCATTACTTTTATTTTTAACTCTTTGAAACTGCCCCCTCTCTGCAGCTCCCTGAAGTTCAGCAGTTACAAAGTTTAGCCTGTCTAGAGTCTGCTGAAGGAGCTGAAGTCTATTGTGATTTTAAGTTACTCATTTAAAAGATTGATTTGGGATCTTTTTCTTACTATAACATTTGTCTCGGTCTTGCTGTCTGATGCACTGTCCTGCCATAAAAACTTCATCCTTGTTCTTGCCATAGTCACAGCCTGGTATGAGCATTGCCAGAGGGGGCACCTTAAATTTGACAGCAGATGCAGATATTAAGCACATCTGAAAATCACTCACTTCATGAATATGCATAGATATGGAACATCAAGCCTAACATCAGCTTAACACTCAGCACCACACAAAGATCTGATGCAAACAGGTAAGAGTTTCATACAGTTTCAGAGGGAAAAAATAGGGCTGTTAATGAACAGGCTCCTCATGTTGACAAGTCTTGCTAACTAAAGCAGGCATTAAGTAAAGAAGAAAAGGAAGCTGGAGACCACCGAGAGCAAGACCTGCCTGGCCATAGGTAGGGCTGCAACTAATTACAAGCTGGTTTGAAAAAGAAGTTGAAAATAGTAAGGACAAAGATCCAGCACAGAGGACGGGAAAGACAGAGACTAGAGATGGGCCAGGGTGCCAGGTTTGTTTCCTAATCCCTATTTGTCCAGTGCCTGGTGTTCAAATAGTACAGGGTCTTGACTTGCAATATAACAAATCTATTGGCATCAGCAAATCATTGTGCACTGTATCATCCCATCTTCAGATCAATTTTCCCGACTGGGCAAACAAAGCATCCGTGCCATGAGCTTAATATTTAAATAGCACTGTAAATCCCTGCAACCCAAATTTCGTAACACCTATGTTACTAACAATACTTCCATCACTGGCTGGTGCCAGCAGCTGTCTGAGGTTTGATCACCATTAATTCCTAGACTGGCTTCAGTGATCTCTCCTCCATATCCAACGTCTGTATTACTTGCAAAGACCATATCAAACTGTCCTCTACTACCACGCACAAGAATCACATTTACAGTATTGCAAGGCTGCTGCTTGCACCGATTTACTCCTGCTTTTTCCACCAAGAAGGTACATACGCCTATGTAGCACAAGAATGAAGAAACAAAGCTCTCTCACAAGATATAACTCAGCAGTCACAGCAGAAAACAGAAACAGTTTGTAAAAACATCAGTGATCCCTCACTGCTGCTAAAGAAATGAATCCAAATTCAGATGGATTCAGAGGCCCTGATGGACTCTGAAAGGATTGGCACTTCTTTGCCCAGTAGTTTAGTTGATCAATGGAAAGACCACATAAATCAACAGAACAAATCACCAGAAGCCTGAAACAATGAGAAATACACCACGATTAGGAATTGCTGCTAAAGTCAAAAAAGTCTAGTCATCTAGTCTAAATTGCGTATGACACAGGCCAGCAATTCCCATGTTTGGCCTATCACATCTGGTTGATTTGCAACATCTCTTTAAGTCCAGCCTTATTTTATAGACTTTTAAGCAGAGGAGCATCCAATACTCTCTGAGGAACATGTGGCTGAGCCAAACAAACATCCCATCCAGATCATCTCAATTTCTTGTCTATCCCTAAACCATAAAAATTCCCCTGACATCAACCCTGCCTCCTTCTTCTGCAGAAAAAAATTACCATTCCCCAAATGAAAATGTGAGAACTGACCAGGATGGATCCGACTCAGCACAGAGGGAGGCAGAGACCCACTTCAGAAAAGCAGGGAAGGTTTAAAGAGACTTTGAGCTGTCCCATGCTTGGGTTTCAGCTCTGCGAGCAAGGTTCTAGTGAGAGCACGAGCCATTAAGTCAGGACCCTGGGTGAGCTCCAGTCACACCAGCCACTGTGAGGTTATGTATGTTCCCTGCACTATAAATATAATGGAAAACAGTGCAAATTAACCCTTCTCCTCGAGGAAAGCCTATTAGGCCCAAAAAGTTCAATTCCCAAATTCAGGTCTGATGCAACCCATTCTGAGGCATGGCAATATACCTGCAGGCCTGGGATACGAGGGGACACCACTGGCTAGTCACCGCTTCCCTGCGCTCTCCATCTAAGGCAAACATCAGAGCAGGAAGCTTCATCAGGGAGATGAGCAAGGCACCAGGGCCAGTCAAGCCCTTCCCTTAGGGTCCTCTGTGGAAAGCAATGGAAAGAGGCCAAGGGAAAAAAAAGAGGCTTCCAGGCAGAAAGCACTTGGCTGCATGCCTAAGCCAGGGCAGGGAGCAGCTTCCAGCTCCAGAGAGGACAGCATCCTCTCTGCTGCTTGGCTCCCTGATTCCTGCAAAGCACCGCGGTTCCTCTCCCACAGCCTCACAGCTTTGAGAGCGAATCTGTGCTCCCACCTCACACACCAGTGACCAGGAAGTGTCCATAGACCCTGACTCCGTTTGGAAGACTGGTCAGCTGCACCTTCTCTCCCAGCCAAGCTCCCTGCCCAAAACTGTCCCTCTGCTCCTTTGTTCCAGCCCCAGTAGTAATTACTGTTTTCATGCAAGGGTGGGTTTTTTTGGCATCATACTGTTAATATTCAGGCTTTGTTTTATAATTATCAGGGTGGTTCTTTTTAATGGTGCAAGTAAATGACAGTAAACACATTATACTACATCACATTCATATTTTTAATGTGGTGTCATTTCCATGACAATATTTGAAGCAGCATTTTAGAGCAAAGCCTAAAGGGATAAGTAATTTCTAACTCACAGTGAGAGAGAGAATGAAGTCCCTTGAGGAGCTTAGTTTTTGAACATCCTTTCCTCCAAACCCATCTGTTAGTGCTCTCCCACTCTCTCCCACTCCTGCAATAAGGAAAGCTATTGATGGTTAGTGACTCAAAGTGAGAAGACAGGAGGATGAAGACTCTCAAACTGATTTCAAGCCTTCGTTAATGACATGCACAGACAGGGCTACAGTCAGAGGCAGGCTGGACAGAAGTCCTGAACTAGTAATGGAGGTGACCTGGGTGACTGTCCACCACTTCTGCAAGGAGAGGGGCACATTGCTTATTTCACTCATAACACATTTGCAGGCTTGCCCAGCAGGAGGGATGCTGGGACCTTCAGGATCACAGAGCCTCGGAAAACTACTGAGAGTGCTGTAGGGTCATGTCCGTCTGACAGAGACATTGCAGAGGTCTCACTGCTAGCAAGGGGAAACACATTCCAGCAGGAAGAGCGTGGCACTCCCTCAGGTTTGCCTTCTCCTTCGAATGCCCTAGGTTTGACTCAGCTCTGCTGCCACCTCATCTTCCCTGCCAGAAGCAACACCAGGGCTATGGTTAGACCAAGAACACCCTGGCAGAAAAACACCTTCTGAGAGTCCTGAGGTAAGAGCTGCTGGGAGGGCAGTTCAGGTGAGTCACTGCCAAGTCACTCATCGTGTCAAATATTTTGAGGCATAAAACCAGATTATTTCCTTCAAAGTGACATGCCAGCTGTACAGCTAAGGTAGTGTACATACCACCCAGGTTGCCTTCACTGTGGAGAGCACCAGTGGTGGTGTTGGAGCTCTGTACAACGTGCTGGCCAGAGAGATGGCCAGTTCACATCCAGCAACATTATCCCAGCCTTCATGATAGGTCAGCAAGCTATCACTCAATCGGGGCTATGGCATCAAGCTCTAGGTGAAAGACTCAAGGTGCATCTCTTCATAACCCTTTGCTCCAGTCAGTCTGACCTCTCTGCTCCCCTCCATTCCTTATTGCAGGAATAAAGCCCTCTCCCCCAGTACAGCCTGTCCTGAGACTCCTGTCTGCCTCTTGCCCCTTCCTGCACTGCTTACACCCTTGCTCCTAAGGTGCAGGGGAAGCACACTACCAGCATGGTGACGGGCCAAGGTCATGGCCAGCATCCAAGTTATCCTTCACAGTTGAAAAGACTTGATAAGTCCCAGCTCCCCCCTGAGATCAGGCCCCTGGGGAAGCACAGAGTAGGAGGCACCTGGGGGTTGGTGATGACAGCATAGCCAAGCTGTCAAGACGTGGGGCCAAGTCCCACAACACTCGTACCATGAATGCTGTGAGAACTCAAGGTCTTAATTCTTTGGTACCACTTGATATCGGATATGCTTACATACATGCTTAAATACCCCTAGCAACGATATGCCTGTGGTACTGATGCATCGCCCACATGATGAACAGCCAACTCACATCACATCTCCCCTTACCAGTTTAGAGAGACACAGAGCACTTAAATCCCATCATCTGAGCTCAAGCTTTTTCTCAAGTAGTATCAGCAAGTAGTCTTTATCACCAGAGGTCTGTGGCTCAGCAATGCCCTGCGGTGATCACAGCAGTGGCCTTTAACTCCTCATGTCTCACAGGCACTCATTCAACACAAGCCAGCTAGGAGCAGACCCTGCCCTGCAATCGTCTCCACTGCACCTGCAAAACAGCATTTTAGCCTGTACAAGCCAGGGATTTATCAGGCACATATTCCTCTGCACTGCACAGCTAAGCCCACTGGGGTCAAAGAGAGAACCACCATCCTCTATGCTCTGATGTGTTCCCATCCTCTTTCCTCTGTTGCTGAATGATGAAAAGAGAAAAAAGGGGAGTGAATTACCTTGCTGCCCCTGACAGTGAGGGAGTAACTTTCCAAGCTAGAGCCAAGCGAAGAGGGAGGAGTAACACAGAGTTTGGCTCTGCCCACCTCCCACTCAAAAGAAAAGCTCTGCTTTGCAAATGCTGTGCCTTTCAGAGGTGCTAAGCAGCACTAAGCACTCACTTTGGGAGGTGACAAATCCCAGCTGTTAGTCTGGATCTGCATCTATTCACCTTTTTAGCATTTACAGTTCATGTATGGAGAAGTGTCACTGTACTGTACCAAACCAAGGATACGGAGCTGGGAGGGTATTCGGAAGTCTTTTGTTTCAGAATCAAAAGAAGCCTTTCCTGCCTCCTGCTTGGGATTTGATGCTTTAGAAACTGGTTGCTCAGATACCAAACAAATCTTATGTAGACTCCCTCTTAAAACAAAAGCATAGAAATTTATGCAACCAAATCCCTGCTTTGGACTGTGACCTTAACAGGCCCTATTCATTAATTAGGCTACACTGAAGCTTTACTCAGATCCAAACCTGACACCAATGCAGCTAAGTCTGTAGGGGACACCCTTCCTGATAGGACACATACCGAACATGCTGTTTTAATGTGACATTGACCACAAGTGACCTTGATGATCTAGGCATTAAATATAGTGTGGCAGAAAGATGTGTCTACCTCTCTCTATTACCTGGTGTCTCTGAAGAAAAAAGCCAATTTGGCTATCTGAGCTTTTAGCTTTAGACTTTTAGCTCAGCTGGCAGAAGGGCTGCATGGACTGTGGCAGCAAGCCTTGAGCTCAGAGCCTATGGAGAACCTGTATTCTTTGTCGTATTAAAACATGAAACTCCAGCACAATGATCATGGCATTTTCACCTGTGTTCCTAGTTCCCCAGCCTCTGCAATGGGAAAACCTAATTCTGTATTGGTTTGTAGCTCACTTTTCTATTACTGTAGAATGCATTTACACTTGACCATGAGTGGCTACTCCCAAGCCACACCCTCATTGTAAACTCCAAGCTTGACACACTGATGAATTTCTGGTTAGCAAGGGCCACCCCACCCTGCTCATCACTCAGGTTTACTCCTCTCTGAGCACAGTAAGTCTGTCAGCAGCAAACCTTCCACTCCTGCTTCTTGTTTGCCTGTCCTCCTTCCTAGTCTGCCTATAGGTAGACAAGTTTGCTGCTGATCATGCCTTTGGAAACTGCTGCTACAAGTAAACATGGAGATATACACCAGATTTGGCTTTGGTTCAAATTACCAGTAATAAATAAAAGGGTTACACCACACAGCTTGGGCCTGATGAAGACAAAGGCTGATACTAAATGTGAGCATCCACTTGTGGCAGGATTGCTTCTGGGGAGAAAGATTACTGAAAACAGCACATAGAGCTTGACAAAAATGGATTTACTACGTAAGTCTAACCATAGAGATAACCAAACGAAATGGCACTTGTGTTACAGCTATTACAGGTGCTGTTACATCTATTACTAGCCAGCTGTTTGCTTTTGTGCCTCCTCTACAATAAAGAACATTGTTTTTACACAGGCCATCAATAAACCCTGAATGTTCCCACATGTAAACTAAAATAGCTGGAGAATGGACTTGCAGAAGTGCTGAGTGTCCGCAACACCAAATGACATCAGTGGACCATACACCTTTGCTTCTTCAAAGCCTCTGACTTTCTGCTAATACCATTCAGATCTACCAAACAGAACACAAAAGGACATAAGAGTGCTTAAACAAGTGAAAACACAGTGATACCACCTACATAAAAGAATCAAGCAAAGCAACAGACCTTAAATAGCTCGAATAGATGCTCTGATCCCCTTGTGACATTATAGGAATTGTTTATTAGTCCTGTCTTAAACACTTCACAGAATGGGAATGCGACCATTTCCTGCCAACAGCACAACCCAATAAGCCTTATTTTGGGAAAATATTTCCTGGCATTAAGCCTGATTTTCCTTTTCCTCATTCTTCCATAGGTCAGAATTATTTTCTTCAGGATTCCCCGAAACCATTATCTCACCTTTACTCACCCCAGGAACCGTGGATTAAGGCAGATTCTTTAAAGGCTCTTTGACTTGTACTCCTGTCCCCCTCCCCAAGTCATTACCTCTGTTCAGTCCATTATTAATGCTGGTTTTCTCAGAACTTCTTTTCTGAAATTTAGGTGCTTCCAGCCATTCGTAGTAATGGAGATGTCAACACATCGATATCAGAGGGAAACAAAACTGTTAGCACTATGAAATGCAAAAGAGTTTCACCTCAAACCAGGACCAAAATGACAAGTACTATACAAAACCTACTACATGGGTCCCCCTGTGACGTGATTATCTTTTGAAAAGATATGCTCCTGTTTTCCAGTGGCATAGAACAGCTCCCAAAGATATTCCTTACTTACACAGGTTACAGCAGAGACATCAGGATAGAGAGAGCCAAAAAAACATAGTTCCTTCCCCAAGTGTCATCCATTAAAACTTTATGAATCACTGCCAAGAAGAAAGACACTCAGTACCTGGCTATCACTTTACACAGATGCATTTATTTTGCAAAATCACTTGCCTGGGATGGCTTCCAAAAACATCCCTCACTTGGCTGAACAGAAGCAGAATTGCCTCTAGAGATGTCATATTGCAAAGCCTTAGATCCTACTAATTGTATTCCTGAGGACATATCCAGATCCATTGCAGTGAAAGCTTTGCCATGGATTTTTATAGGACTCAATATGAAAGACAAGTGCTCCAATATTTCCTACTTGCATAGCTGTGTTTTCACAGAACAGTTTTTCACAATACTCCTTCCTTCATCCCATCACCCCAGTATGGTTATAACTGTTACAAGTATTTTTTGAGCTTAACATGACAACTGAATGCAGATATTTTAAATCTGCTATTGGGAAAACAGCAAAATATAAGTCAAGATATCAATGATACCAATGTTAATAAATAAACTCAACTTTGATAGTTGTCAGATTACATATCCTTTTGGGGAAAGCAAGAGTATGTACATATTTCTACTGTAGCAGTGTTTCTGGAGTGGCGATTCTCAAACAATGCTCCATCAGGCACTGACAAGTGGACTACGTTTGGTTAACAGAAGGATACAACTTTTGTAGTGCTTTTTATTAAAATCTGGATGAAAAAAAGCACAGGAAAACCTGCAATGAAGTTTTAGTGGTGACCCAGGTCAACATACTCAAGAATTTGGGAAATCACTATTTTAAATTTACTCACCCTGTACAAGTTAGTACTTGTAAAACCTAACAGAGATCAGTAATGAAAGGTGACAGTCTTGAATGCAGAAAGCAAATAGGATAACGATATGCAAATCATCTGGGTACACAGAGACAAGTCTAATTGTTGGTCCATTAGACACTGGATTTCAAAAATACCCAGCTCAAGCAGAAAGTCACTGTGACCCATTAAGGTCCTTAAAAAATTGTAGATGCTGGAAACAAAAAGAGCTGTGCTACTCTGCTCAACACTAACTTCTTAAATGAAAAAAACCCACAACCAACCAAACAAAAACCCCACATGAAATTTGGTGAAATTCAGCATGAAGAGAGCATCAAAGGAAGTTTCATTTTTAAGAGTTGACTGACGATGTGATTTATGTGTGTTCTGCTGACGTGTTGCCCCTTGGCTGACTTATGGAACTACAGCAAGGAACCTTAGACCTAAAGCAAGAATCCTTAAAGACAGACTTAGGAAACCACAAGTTTGCCAAGATCTGCAAATGATTCCTATTATCCACCATGGAAGCTGGCAGAACTCACAAGGTAGGGAATCATATGTAGGCTACAAGCCTGTCCATGTTGCCCAGAACAAACGTGCTAGACACTGAGACACTGAAGTCTAGCTCTTAGCCATACAGTTCTGCAGCCAGTATTATTCTTTAGGTCTCTGAATGTGACGGTAAGATAGATGCCAGCCTGCTCCTAAAACTGGCTTTGAGATATCACTGGATGCATAATTGCAAAACTTAGGGATTGCATGAAGCATGGCCTTTTAAGTGAAAGCTGAGCTCCCCTTGCTTAGTATGCTTCGAAAACTCATCTGTCAAGATAGGGCATCCCTAGATCATTTATTAAAAAAAACCCAAAACCCAACAAAAAAAAATCACCCCCATCCCCCAAACTCCCACCACCACCAAAGAAGCCCATCTCTCACCTTCCATGTTGAAAGTCTTGTATTAAAATGAGGTTTAAGAAGTTACCATATTGCAAACAGCTAGCAATGGTGGAAAACGCTGCAAAGGACTATGGGCAAGGTAAAAAGCAATGCGAAAACTTGCTGGCTTTCAACTCTTGTCCTACAGCAATTAGAAATGGCAAGAAGGGAAGGAAGGAAAGGTGACATACAAAATGTTCAAAATTGCCTCTACACAGTCCTGTGTTTTCCTGTGTAGGAATGCTCTACACAGGCACCATGTAATCACATAGTTGTGCATGGAAGGACAAGAGAAAGGTTTCTCCACTAAGCAAAGAACAGTATGAAAGTAAGTCAACAGGTCTTAAAAGCAACAGGATTCAGCTTCTGATGTATCTGTTCTTAGTACAAATACGTATCACATTCTTTTGCTATTGTTTTAAACACAGACCCCATGCTGATAGTCTTTTAAATAACCAGCTAATTAGACCTGAAGCCCAATAGATCTCTTACACAAGTACCTATGGCATCAATGTTAATATTTAATAAGGTTGGCATTATTATTACAGTAATTATAAAGTGAATTAACAGTGCTAAACCTGTTATTTGAAAGTGTTATACTGATCTTTTTCCATGTTCTCCTTAACTTAAAAGGACTGACTTTCAGCATAGCACCACGGAACGAAGCACAGATCCCCTGGTTCACATGTTTGTTATTCCCAATTTGGAGTGCTGGGTACAGCTCACAGAGAAAACAGACTATAACCCATCTGTTGAGGTAGAGAACAGATTTAGCAAGACAAATGCGGGAGCTGAGCAAGTAAAATCTCAGTCATGCTAGCAATTACCCTACTTACTTTTCAGTTCCCATGATCAGCTGGCAGGTCTGCTCCCTGTAACAACCAGGAATTGTGGCATTTCTTGCTGGCAGTTGCAGTTTTTTAACTCTGCAGCTCAAGCAAATTCATTCTTTTTTGTACATCCCCCTACTTCGTAGCCAGGGACATGTGCCAAGCAGTCTGCTGGAGGCTTCCCTGGAACTTTCCTCCCAGTCTTATCTTTTTTCTGGGAGAGGTCTAATTAGCTTGATCTTTCACCTGACCCACGAGGGCTTTGCTAAATTCATCCAGTCTATGATTAGGCAAAATACAGCATCAAGGGGTTACCTATCGAGTATTCTTATTTCATGCTTTAATAGACATAGTATCTCTGCCACTTCTCCATTCTATATACAAGTCACCTATGCATAACAACAGATTGATCCTGGCAAAGGCTCACTATACTAATGAGACTACAGGCCCACTGAATACAAATAAAGCATGCAGTCAACTTGTACAAATTCAAGATGGTAAGTACAGGATGTTAGTATAATTCTGTATGCATCTTTAGGTATATTTTCTCTGGATATGAGATTTAAAACACAAATGTTGTAAATTAAAGTCTCCTTCCTTGATTTCCATCTGCCATAAGTGAATCTCAGCTGAGATTATGAGAAAGGTATATATTAGAAAGTTAAAAATAAGTCACTGGTTTCTTCTATACTGGACAGAAATAGTGAATAATGTTTGAAAGATTATTTCATAACTGCAGCTCCACTCACTGCTATTCAATTGTGCACTATTCAGTACCTCTATCAGAGAGTCACAGGCAGTAAATCAGTATATTTTAGTAATTTCTGAGGGTTAAGATAGAAAAGGCATTTTTTAGTTTGGAGGATTTGGTATTTTTTTGTATTGTATTATCATTGTATTAGCTTTTAGTGAATAGAAATCAAAGCCTTTATACATTCATGTATATATACGTATACACAAAAAGGCCACATTCTGTAAGAACATAAAGATTCTCAAACAGATCTTGACTTTTTCTACAGCACTTCTCCCCACTAGCATCAAGCATGATTTTAACTTTATAGCTGATATAATGACTTTGATAGACCTATTCAAATAGATTTCTAGTCAAATCAACTCAAAGACCAAAGGAATGATAATGGTAATTCCTCCTAGTTTCCAGTATATCAACCACAGTATTATCTATAACATTTCCTGCACTGAACCCAAAACCTCACTTCCTATCTTGATTTCAAGTAATGAGAAATCCACAGCTACTTATGTGACAAACCCAGATATTCCCATTCAGCAGACTAGGCAGATAACTTCATTTATCCAGATATTTTCATCCTCATCTGGATGTATTATTGCAGCTCTCGCTGCAACTTTTAACTTTCCAGTAATTAAAATCTAGTCCTCTATATTACGAGTTCTCTCCTGTTGATATGAGTGTGTTATTTTAAACTACAAGAACTCATTATCAAACTATCAGGGTGATCTACTTTGTTTGGCAAGGGAAACATCAGCTTTCTTTGCTGGCTGCTTGCCACCATAATACTATTTCCAACGTGCAGCTTTCACTTTCAGGAAGGCTGCAAGACAAACGAAGCATGCATCTCACATTTTACAGCTAGAAATAATCAAGATCTTATCTCTCTACTCATGACATAGGGCTCTGATGTGGACAGGGCCGGTTAATGTAAAAACTGAAGGCCAGAGAATTTTCACTAAGGTAATAAGATCTCTGTATCTGCATATAAGATTTATGCTTTTTAAATTCCTAATTAATAAGGCAAAGCCATAATAGGCATGCAGTCACTTGAATTTCAAGCCTTTACACTCAGAATGGCATTTACTTAAAAGTTCTCAAGGTTCTCCCTTGAAATCTATTCACAACTCTAGCAAAACAACTAGCAACAGCTCACTCATTAAAGTGAGTTTTAAGAAAAGCCAGAATGCCATGCTAGTCTGAAATAACGAAGAAGTGCCTTTGAAACACTTGGCAGGACTCATCTATTGGGAAGCAATGTGGAAGAGGTATGGGGTTCAGATCTGATGTTTACATTTGTGTGGGGAGGAAAGGGGGATTTTTGTCCATCACATCAAAGACACCCTTTGTACAGGTACAAACAGTTTGGAACAAATGTGACTCTTCATATCTGTATAAATAAAGCTATGTTTACACAATGGCCCAAGTCCATAATTAAGTGTCCTTCACTATAATCTTCTTAGTATAGCAGTGTTTCCTATGAACAGTTCTACTATCTTAATGTATTTTCTTTGACGCTTGCTAGTGAAAGATTTTCTTTGTACCATTTAACATTATCCTATTCCTTTTTATTGCTGCAAGACAAAATAAAACAAGAGTTACTTAGATATCCAAGATGGCTGTTCCACACCAGCGAAGCAGTCATCTAAACTTCGTTAAGCTGTGACATAAGAATTACTTCTGCATAACAGAAACTGGCTGATGCTGTACGGAGCCTACCATTTCCCTGCAGGAGCCAGCAGAAGCAGCTGAACTGGTTTGTCAAGATAAAAGCTATGATAACCAGCAAGGACGTTGCCATTTCAGTCCGAACAGGGTTCCTGTGGCTGGAAGTGGGTTTAAGTGTCAGAACCATCATGAATCACTGCTATGCTTTCTGTGTGAAGTTATTCAGGTCGCAATTCTGTCAGGAAAAGTCTTCCCCTCTGGGAAGTGAAGCCAAGGTGCTCTCTTGAAGCCCCAGCTGCAGTTCCAGTTAAAGACCAGAAACACAGGAAGTCTTGAGATGAGCTCAGATATTTTAAAATGCAAGGAAGGGTGCAGCTAAAGCACATGGTACAGTCACCTATTTTCTGCTTGCATGTTTTCTAGCTGTGCCTGCACATGCATATTTTTCACTGAAAGCTAAAATATTTAACATGCAAGTGCAATTTTTGTTCAACATGTAAGGAAAGAAACTGGTTTACTTCTGTTACAGTGAGACCACCTTAATATGGAGACAATAAGCTTAATACTCAAATATAAGAAGTGTTTGCTTGGCAGATGACCATTTTGCTGGTTTGATACACCTGTCACAATAAAACAAAAAAAATATAAAGTTTACAATATCTAGGTCGTTACACTGTCATTACCATATTGTCTGGGGTAATTGTAAGGGAGTGGTTTCATAAGCATGTCTGTCTTCTGCATCAAGACAATTTCCAGACAGAGAGAACTGTCTTGTGAATCATTCAACAGATGAGTCTTATCACAGTAATTTATTTCTTAAAAATCTAGTTTATTGCACTTGTCTCAAAGCACAAACAAAACAAAAAACCTAAATACAGAAATAAAAGTAAAAAAAAAATCCTAATTTCATTAAAACTACCCTAAAAAGTAGTCTGATAAGAGCTCTTGACACCAATTTAGTATTAATCACCATTGCAAGGTACAGTATTATACAGTAAACAAACAACTAGCAAGCTCAAGCCATTACTAAGATGACTTTGAAAAATGTAATACAAAAGTGTCACTATTAAATACCATCATTGTACTTGAGCATCTGGTGCTTGGCAGGGCACAGAGAAATACTCATGTCCCTTCTCCAAAGTGATTGACTCACATCTGCCAAAAGATACTTTTAAGTTGAATTCCAGCTTCTTGGAGTTCCAAGATATCAAGCTATGCTTGCATAAAACAGACTCGGTTACTTCACAAGCTGATTCCATTACAATCCACTGCTGGACAGGCTAAAAAATCCCTATGGGGTAATCTCCATATACAGATGAGATAGCAATGAAGAAAACATAATTTGCAAAAGGGAAACAAATCTGTACTCCCTGTTAGACTGAAAGGTAAGACTGAGAACTGACAGCCAGTATCACAAGTACTACTAAAGCCAAACTGACATAACTTGGTTCTCTCCACGGATTCACATTCTCAACTTGCACCATGTTTGTTCCAAGTTTAGTGCAGTACATGCATGAACTATTCTGAAAGAGAAAAAGGTTAAAAAGAAAACGCATCGTTTTCCATATGTATTAAGTTCTCAAAACAGAAATGTCCCCACTTTTCAACTCTCAGCCTTTTCTGAAACTGGCTCTTTTACAGTATCGGTTAGCAGCTGCTTAAAACATTCTGATGATTTATAAGCTTAGAACAAACACAAAATAACTCCTCCACCTACATACTGAACTCAGGTTCTCTCATCTATATTTCTATTGCTTAAAAAAGATGAGGTATCGTTCAAAGAAGATTTAGTTTAAAGAAAAATAAACTACAATGATTAACTTAGGTTATTTCCCAGTTCATCACATACCTCTGTTGCAACATCTGTCAAATATAAGACACTTCAAAATTTAGCTAACATAGCTAAAAATCAGAATATTGTTAAGTATTTTCTCACAATATCACAATTTTTAACGGGATATATAAGTAATTCTATCAATTACCATTTTGCCTTTTAATACATCTAAGTACAGTACTCAAAACAATTTGAGTCCAAATGTTAAAGCACTGGCTGGAGGCACAAATACAGCACAACAGGAATTGTGAAAGCTGCCTTATACGTTCCTGCTTTGTACTACAACCCAACACGCAACTTCTTCCTATTCCAAAGTGGGACTTACCCCCCACAATCTGTCAGCTTCCTGATGGCTATGAGAAATGGGCAAAAGTCCCCCTGATAATAGGTGTAATCCAAACTTCTCCCTTATGAATGACGTCAAATTATGAACCAAATTTCTACAAATGGAAGGTTAGTATACCCTTGCATATATTTATATGGAAACGGATCAAACCAAGTTCATTTCAACACCAATGCTCTGTAATCATGATGTTCTGAGATCCTGCTACGAAATACTTTGCCACATTTTCTTCCATGCTGCAAGGGAAAATAATTCTAAATATATGTACAACAGTCAGGTAACATTCCAATCAGTTTGGAGTTCCAAGTACAAGAAGAAATTGAGAAATGCTTAATGTTTCTGCTGTAGAGAAATATTTAATGAAACAGAATTTCTTCTCAAAATACGTACACATGTATTAGTGTGCATGCTGTTGTGAAGTAGTCACTTTCATTGCTAGTAGGATTAACTTAAGAGTTATATTTCCAAAGGATGTTCTACAGTAGTATGGTATAACAACTGTGGTATGCCACACCTAAAGAGTCTCCCAAGAGATAAGGGAACAACCAAGAGAACTCACAGCCTGGGGCTATTAACAGATAAGTTTTTTAATACAAAAGTGCTAATATCACAGGGTCCAATATGAGTGGCTTTTAGATCCAACATTCTGTACATACGTTATAGAAATTGTCCTCCTGGTTTGTTTTTTCTTCACTGCTTCATAAGCTTGAGAGACTTCATATCACTTCCCATTCATCTTCAAAATCATCAGGGTGAAGCAGAACAGAAGTGTCATTATTTTTCTGCAAACTATGGGAATGGCTAAAGGTCTTAGTGAGGCGCTGGAGAAGGGATCCTGAAGTACTGATTGCCCACAGTTCATCCAGAGGTGTCACTGCAAAGCATAAATTACTCATCTTTTAATTAAGGTAGCAGGTTCCAATTATAAACATTAAATAAATAATATTTGAATCTGTTTTTCTAATAATACCCAGAGAAGATTTTTCCTAATGTGATAAAGAACCCTTGGTGAAACTCATGGTCAACAAAGCATTTAGAGTATGCAGCTCTCCCTGCATATCTGAGCACATCTCTCAGAGCACCATCAGGCAGAAGTCAATGCAGACAACACAATGTTTTGGACTGTCAGACAGAACCAACTTGCCTGTTAAACGTGAGACATTTCCAGGAATCTTCTTCCAGTAGTCTCCTGCTGGATTCTTGTCAGTAATGCCATATCGACGAGCTACATCTCCATTAGGACAGCGTGCCCAGACAGTCCTTGTACTTATGGCCAGCTGACAAGCCTGTAAACCTAAAGATAATTGAACATGAAGAGAGAATAATCACAGGCTTTCTTATATACTAAATACACTTGCAGGAAAGTTCATTAAGAGAAGATGGCAAGACTGTGACTGGTTTTATATATTCGTATATTAATAATAGAGAAGACCTCTCCATTATAAAAGGCATAAAGAAATACCTAGTTTTCCAGGAGTTTGTCTCAGAAATTATTGGCAAGGAGAAATTCAGGACTATATACTTCCTTAAACTGACTTTAGGGGAGTTGAACAGAGCAGATGCTACTGGAATCTGAGCTTCTGGACCTGTGTAAGCTGAGTATCAGCTTACACGTAGGCCACTTGTAGCACATGAAGCATTGGCTAACAAAAAAACTTTTTAATTGCAGACTTTTTACTCACAGCATGTATTGACCATAAGGATATCACGTTGTGGATACATCTTGTTATGTGGCCACAAGCAACAACCAATTAGAGGACCTTTATAATATACTTTTGGAGATTCTGCTGTATTTTACTACCGCATAGGGAATAATCCAGCAGTTGCCTAAAAATGGTTAATGTTATAGACCTTGTGGACTTTTTCTTTCCTCTTCCCAAGAAAGCAAGTACTCTCCAACTATGTGGCATGCATTTATGCAGTGAAAGATTTTTAAAAAGCAGACAGCATCAACACACAGTTACTTAGAAAGAAACAAGTAAAATTTAGTCTTCTTTACAGGCAAGGCAAAAATGTAATTACCTAATCCAGAACACATCCAGCACACAGGACTGATAGAAAGATGTGCAAAATAGCATCAGGGTTTTTTTGTTAGCCCCATCTAGAAAGGAACCATACATCGTACCACATTCAAATGTGAAACTTCCCACAGCATAGTACTCTCCTATTGCTTAGGAATACTGTTTTCTAACTGAAAGGGAACTGTACCATTTATTAATTCAGTGGCAGCAGCCTGAAATAACACACAACAGAAGTTCATAAACCAAAGTCATATTTCAGTTAGCTACTGTTTTTAAGTAAAACCAAGGTCCCCAACAAAAGGACACTTATCAAATATTTTACTGTGTTCCTTCAAATAAGAACATTTGATAGCTGGAAAAAAAATATTTGATTTAGGAACTGCTATCCAATTTGAAAAGCAACAGGGAAAAAAACCCAAAACAACAACCACACAAACAAAAAAAAACCCACAACAATGACAAAATGGCAGAAAGAACAAGGAACCAATGCATTGATTTTTACCTGGTACATGTTCCCAGTCAGTGCCTACAGGCATTTCATCTGTAATTCCAACTCGTACATGGACATTCCATTTGTTATCAATTGCCCACAACATCTGATCATTTGGACTTGAATGAATGCTGATCAGGTTGATCCCTACTGGCTATAAAAATTAAGCACAGTATTTAAACTTTGTACTACTCTTTGTACTGTTCTAACACTTGTTCTTCACAGAAGTATGCAAGAGAAGTAAAATATTTACCAGATACTAAAGACAGGAAGAAATGTAACTGACAGTTTATCTGTCATTGTACAAAATTACCCATTTTCCAAAAAGTCAATCCCTTCCTAAATAGGAAAGAAACATGAATAAATGTCATCCAAAGTTACTAGTAAAGATAATGTTCAGCATCTGAGTATAATAATATTAGTATCTGCAGTCAGGTAGTTTCAATTGTAAGCTGAAGAGGAAACTCTTCCATTGAAATGCATAAAGTGCATTATTTTCCTCTTCCCAGAAGTTTTTCTAACATAACTCTGTATTTTATTTCTCAACATATATAAGCAGTAAATTTGTACAGTCTGAATGCCTTCTCTTCACAATGAAATGGCAAACTGCTTTCTTCCCTGTACTCCATTCTACAGGAATAAAACCATGGAACTCGCTGCAGACCACTGCAGTATGGGAACAGCCACACCGGCAGGAGAGTATCCACAACACTGTTGGTAAACTCAAGTGAAACACGCTTCCCATTTCCACTCTGTAGTCCTTGCTCTGTTTGCTTCCATAGAGATTTACCTTTACTACTGGTGAAAATCAGTGTTACTGAGCACATTTTACAGACATCATGACGATGACTTTGAGCAGAATATATCAGCCAACACATTTAGTGAATGGCAAATATCCTGCAAAATATATATTTTTAAATAAAATGCTAATAAGAACACGAAAAAAAGCTTTTCTCCACATCAGCCTAATAAAGGCACTGAAGAAGACAGGAAGATGCCCTGAAATACATTATCACCTCATAAAGAAGCCCTGCATTTCTGGCTTTTCTGGCCTGACAGAACTTTCACTGTGATAAATAGAAGAACAAGCAGCTCTTCACATGTATAAACCTAGGAATACAGAAACATAGTCTGCATGTATCTGTAAGCACCCAACCCAGTCCCAGATGGGCCTTCTGCGTACCTAACAGTTACCTGGTGGTTTTTGCTTTTAAAATTCTGGTGCTGACGTATGTCTGACTCAGCTATAACCAAGTTCAACTTGGTTCACCAGATCAATCCTGTCTATTCATGTCACAGACCTTTGAGACTATCTTCTCATGTTTCTGTTCTCATTAGGTACTTGCCCTTCTCTGGAATCTTGGGGCTGGCAGAGGGTTGATGAAGTGTTTACCTCTGGTCACAGTACATTCGTAATAGCTGCAGTCTGAAAACTTACAGCATGCTTTAAGTATTCTATAATCTATATAACAAGAAACAAACAGCTGCTGTTAAAGATTAGAGTTCTGTCATAGCAGAACTCTGTGCAAAATCTATAAATCTGCTGATAATATTTCAGAGACTGATATCCATGAAAATTAATGAATTATTTCAGTGTAGCCTTTTCTCATCTGGTTTAACTTCCAACAGCATTCATGAGATTTATATACCTTGACTACGGTATGTGTTGTATTTGTAATCTACTGTAGATTGTGGAATTTTAAGGAATCTGTCACCAGTCTCTCAGCCTTCCTCCTCAGATGCTGACACACCAAACTGTTTATAGGTTTATCCACAGTACTCATCACTGTGACAGACTGAAGAAGCATTAATGGATTTATTGTTATCTAATAAATAATGGTGGAACACTGCTTTCGTTTGACTTGTGGTGCCAAAAATTTCTAAAATCAAAGTATCTCAAGAGACTGACTGCTTTAGCCAAGAACAGAACACAGATCCTCATGCCCACTGGTCTTGTACCTCAGCTACAACTCTGTCTTTTGAAATTGTAGATTTTCCATTAGAGCCATGGGCTGCAACACATACCAACTATGTACTTTTCAACATTTCAAAACTACATACTAACAGCTATGAATATCTTTATTATCTGCTACAAGTTAAACCAATTCAAAATAATATGCTAGTACCCACATGTCTGATGAGAAAACAATGCTGATCAAATTAAGTAAACTTGAAGAAGGCACTTCAGTGACAAATTATTAAATAACAAGAAGAAATAGTATATATTTAAGCTATAAAGTTGTCCATTAGCTTTATAATTCTGTTCAAGTCATTTCTGTTCTTTCTGCAAACCATGGAGAAATAAGCTTCAGTCTAAGAACTTCATTTAAACAATAGCAAATAAAACCCAAAGTAAAAGCTAAGGTGTTCACCCCTGCACCTCCCCCGCCCTACTACTCAAAAGTTTTGTCTTACCATAACTACTCCAAACCACAGCTGAACCCAAAACACAATGGTTCAACTTCTTTGTCAAGGAGGAAAGGACAAACACATGCACACCAAAAGGGCATCGGAACATTTTCTACATCACTTTTCAGGAGCACAGAGTCCATATAATCAGCAGACCTCCACTATCTCTGTTCTGCTGCAAATATCCAGGATAAGGAAGCCTAAACAGAACATTCCCAGTCTGCCAAAGCCCAGTCCTTCTTGTAATAGGTTGGTAGCTACATGCAGCACAAATATTCTCCTCACCTTCAAAAGACAAACTCAACTTTAGCTGGTCCAGGCCAGGCTGTAAGAAGGTCATATCAGACATACTTCTCACACTGTTGAGCATTCTCTGTGTATCACACTAACCTGACTACTTTCATGGCTAACACGCATCCAGACCTATTAACTAGAGTAACAAAGAATGCCACGTTGCTTAACAGAGGCCTAACTATTTGTATATTATTTTCTGAGCTCCATTTGAATGAAGGTTGTGAAGCAACAAGAGATATCAAGAAACCACGAGCAACATATCGACTAGAATGAGCAGTACTGGCTAGAATGTTTTACATTCAGACTTTGAGTAGAACAGCTTGGTAAGTTAAGTGGCCCTTTTTTCTCTGCAGAGAAGCTGAAGGCAATACACAGGAGCAGGAAAGATGAATCTATGTTTAGTCTTCCTAGAAGCTACATGTTCTTCAGTAAGGCTTTCACTGAGTAGTCAGAAAAAGGTTATTACTTACTGACTGAAAAACTGGAGCACTACTTTTCTCAGGAGCCTTAGAATGACATGACCCTTTCCCCCACTTTTGCCTTTAGTGAATAAATAGGCAAGGGCCTTAGTTGGGTATCTTTAGTATACAGGTAGCACAATCAGGAAACAAAAGGCAAAGCCGAGGAGACAATTCTTTGACCTCTCCTTTGTCAACTCTAAATTTTTCATTCCAAGGGTTTTTATTGCAGAAACATGGGAAAGACTACAACATACAGTATCAAATACTAGAAAAGGTCATACCAAACCCATGTGACCATGCAACATTATAAAGCTCAACAGAATCATAAAATACTTTCAAAATATTTAGTACAACTGTTCCTTAGAAGAAATGAAAAAGAAAAAATAAAAAGTAGTAATGCAATCACTTTAAAGGTCATACGAACTACAGGCCTGCTCAGGTGTGCCCAACTTAATTCTGGTCACACTGTGTTATACCTAAGATTATGAACTGTAGTTTAGGAGATAAGCTGTAATTACCACTGCATGTAATTTTAATAACATACTGAAAAAATGAACTACTGCAACAAGAATAACTAAGCTTTTATAGAAATTAAGTAAACACTATGTGCAACAAATTCCCATGAAGCTGAACATAATTTAGCGCGAGGTAATAAAAAACTTGGTTACTCAGAGCTTTGCCTAGACAAGGCATTTGCTTTGTTTCCTAAAAACACAACTTTAATGAGCATCAGTAAAACACCCTCTCATGCAGGCTATGCCAGTAAAGTGCACCTCTCTAGTTTCTGAAACTGAAATACTCAAACCATGGGAAGAAAAGCATTTTTGTAAGTTAAAACACCCACGTTTTTAACTTCAGTCTCAGGATACAATTACTACTCATCTAGTCGTACTCATCCAGTGCTAAAGCTGTAGGCTAAGTACTGTCCCAGGTAAAGCATGGGCCCCAAATACAAGGCTATGCAATGTGTTAAACTACTGGATAAAAACAACAGCACTAGAGGGGTCAGACATCAGAAATGAAGTCACTGCCTCCCAGACAGATGATCTCTTTACTAGGCTACACACAGTCCAACCTCTTCTGCCTTGCTTAATTCTTAGCCTCATTAAATTTGGGTTCAGCAGACAGGGCCTTCCTACAAAACAACTATTTCACAGATCTACAGCATGGGCCATCCAAACATGAGAGACCCCACAAGCCAGCCCCCCAGCTCCCAGGGAAGGCAGCCGATTGCTTGGCTGGTCTGCAAATAGAGGCTGTTGGCAACTCATCTGCTTACCATAAAATGGGGAGACAGTAATACACTATGGGGAGAGACCTCCAAGTCCAGCAGCCTTCCCAGGGTATCTACTTACTTTGTGTGGATTTGTTAGCTCACTGAAGCTCTCTTTATCGACCATACACTCTGAGCTTAGTACGTACCTTTGCGGCCCCAGTTTACGTCACAAAAGCTAACCCCTAATTACAAACCTGTCAACAAGATCCAGCCCCTCCATAGCTTTAAAATCAAGCAAGCTGAAGATTAGTCACAAAAAAAGAAACCAAACAATAAAAGCTGCTCTAACCAGAATTCAGAAAATGCAGAATTTAATGAAAATGAAACAAAACAAAAATTCCCCCAAACTCTTAGTTTATAATAGCATAAGTAATTATTTTTTACGAAAGTCTCAAAGTCACAGTTCAAGTATTCCTATTAATTACATACTTCAGGCTAGCACTTCCTACAAACACATGAACAGTTCCATGGAAATCAAAGCACATGCTTGCTAAATCAAGACACATACCCTTTACCCATGAATTTTTTTCACTATTACATTTTTATTTTCTAAATAGAATAATTCTGGAAAACTCTCAAAACTCAATGATAATTGTAGTTACTTTATTTACCCAACTAATGTTCAATATATTTCTTAATTGGCTCCAAAAAATAATTAAATATGAAATTCTGTGTTAGCTAACCAAAATACGGGCACATTGGAAGAGTGCAAATATGAGACTGCTTCTAGTACAGAAGAAATGAAAGTATCAAAACTGAAGGTTCTCCTTCCTACAGTTTTTGTTTCCAGTGTAAGCTAGTCTCATCAAAAAGCAAACACACCATCTTGACATCATATTTAAAAGGATATGGAATGATGGTCTACTCAGTTTTCTGGGCGTTTCATTTTGCATACTTTTTGTGATCTGAAGCTTCTGGTGCTGATAATTGCTATCTAACGGGACAGGCTGCACGCACGCTTTTCTGAACATGATAATAGCAATGCCTTAAAACAACTATCAGAAAGCTCAACTCTAAAACAGAAACAGACAGTGCAATATAGTGACAGCAGTTTTCTTAACTAGCAACAAAACAGAAATAATAAGCACTGAATGAGCAATGAAACTGTGGTGTGAGGCAACTTTAGTAAAAATGCTAGAATTGCATTTTTTCAATATCTAAAGCACCTTTTCTGTAACTTAGGATTTCTCAGAAACACATGCCTGTGAGGAATAGTACCCATTTGAACTTAAACATGATGGTATTTTAAACCAGCTAAATAAAATACACTCCTGCAGGAACTTTGATCTCCTATACTTATTTGCGCCCCACCTTGATACAGTTACCACTGCCAAGCAGTTTTTATGTACATCACCTTGGAACATGCAGTTCTCCAAGAAAACCCTCTCCCTGTTAATGTCTTCAGGAGGCCTCACATGACCAAAGATACGTGGAACAACAGACTAGCTAGCCTGGTCTGTAAATAACCAGAAGGTTTTATGAGCGTATTACCTCTTCAACCTAAGCAGAATTGGTCTAGTAAAAGATACTTCCTCTGCATCTCATCTTAGCACTCTAAAGCAGAACTCATAGCAACTTAGATGTCTGTGTAACAGCTGGGTAATGCAAGCTAGTCTGTGCTAATGAAAAATCAGACTTGAAAAGAACAGTCATATACATTAAGAAAGAGCAGTTTTCCATGCTCAAAAATAGCATAAATGATTCTGAAGTAAAAGTTATGAAGCATTTTCAATGGAGTATCATTATCCTCCAACACCCAGTTCTTAAAAGAGCATTTCAAACAAACCCTTGCTACATTTCAGCTTTGATTTTGGCACCTACCGAAAGAGATGTAATGGCAAAATCTGATCTTGAGGAGGGCTCATTGCTTCCTCCTGTAAGTACCACTTAACACAAAACTGGCCTTAATAGAAATCTCTCTGAAAAATGCAAAGGCAAGGCAGATGGCAGAGGAAGAAGGTCTCCAGATTTGCATTAAGTGTTCTCTAGAATTTTATTTAAAGAGAGGAAAGGAAAAAAAAGCTCATGACAACCATTTCTAACAAATCACCACTCATCCATAAGGCCCAACCAATCTCTCTACACCAAATGCAGATTAAGAAAACGGAAGGTACTGAAAACAAATGAAATGTAGTGTACACTGATTTTGCAGAATTACAGACACATTTCCTAAATTGTAATTGATATTTTTAACTACCATTTGCCTCACAGTCTTAAGAATTTCTGAATGACAGTGAAAGCATGAACAGTCTTAATTATCTTTTTTTGGGGGGTGGGGGTGGAAAGAAGGGGGAAAGGGGTAATGAGAAAAAAATAGCTCCTCCTAGATCAGTAAGCATTTCTACCCTCTTCTCTTACCTGTGATAAAGTTACACAAAGAGACAATCACGAGGTTGTTTATGGAAAGAGTGGTAATCAAGAGTTTCCCTAACTTGAAATGCATATACTGCACAAGACCATTTTATGGCAAGCTAAGTGAAGCAGTACTGCTCAGACCTTAGGAACTAGAAAGCATCAACGAAAGCTTTGTACAGCAGCCAAACATAAGCTCCTTTTACTCCACCGCTTAGACAAGCTATGTGGCTATTTAAACAGACCTCTTGATTTACCAAAATAATTGCTTTTTCAATCCTTTTCTTTTTGACATTTGGTTACAAAAGAGCAAAGAGTAACAATTAAGCAAATGGCAATTAATAAAATGTTTTCATCTATTTTTAGAGTAAGACTGATTGTTTCCATGCAATAAATGATTGGTCACTCATTACAAATACTTGCCCTGATCTTTGTTTCCTTTAATCCTCTTAAATAAAGTTCTGCTTATCTGATAGATCTCTTAATGTAAATCTTAGAAGGTGGTTATTATGGCCAGTTTTTATGTTAAGCAGCTCTTGTAGAAAGTGAGCTTTCTCAAGATTTGTCTCATCTTTGTCAGAAAATGACAAAAATCGAACCTGAAATGTCGAAGGAATTTTTTTCAAACAAGCATTTTTATTTGATCAACTTTTGCTCCATAATAATCCAAATTAGTCTTATTTACTATAGTAATTTTATATTTAATTTTTAATTATTATTCATTTAGGCCAAAAATATGAAGCATTAAATCTTCATAACTATATGTGCACACACATATATAAGCATACTTTATAGCATCTACGTAATATTTATATTTCCTGCTCATTCTTTTAATTAAATTTAATGTATATTGAAACATGCTACATCAGATAATAATTTTATCCTGTATATTAACAATAGAATGAAAACAACTTTCTATTTCCTGGACTAAAATTGTTTCATCAAAGAATTTTCATCAGCTTTGACAATGTCCATAAAGAAGCTTCCAAAAAACTGCTTAGCTACACAATTATTTTGACTTCTATGACTGCAGAACAGAATGGATAAAGCACAGAAAACATCTACATATAAACTGCTACTGCTCAAGATGCTGTAATGATGCTATCAACAACTTCTGAAGTGTTGGATAAAATAAAGAAGAGGGAGGGCAGAGAACATAAAATGTTTTGGTTTGTTTTGTTTTTATGTCAAGAGATACTGCAGTAGGGACTTAAAGGGAAGAGCAGCAAATGCAAATGGCTTCAGTCTAGATAAAAAACCTCCCAAACCATAAAGCATCACAGAGAAAAGACTGCACTTACATTGCAGTTACAGATTTTAGCATGAATAAAACCTCATCAGAACTATTGCCTCTGAATATCTTTGTGAAGTTCTGCAAAGATGGATGCTCTGCAATTGCAGCACTTCTTTAACGAGAAGTGACACCATAAAAGCAGAGTCTGTAGCTGCTCACAAGATGCTCATGAGTCATAAGATCTGGGATATGGCAAGTCACATTGGCTTTGACATTTACTAGGGAATGAAATATCCATAGTTGGTTTTAAATTGCATTATTTGAGAATGCTCCTGTACTTAAAGCAAGTGAAAGGCAATGATTTTGATCAATGATTTTGTTCTTCAAACAGAAAATGACTGAATCGTTCACAAATACTTCTTAGAGTATTTCTGTTGCTCTGAAGATAGAGTGGTACAGCATGAACTGTGTCAAAGTCAGTTAAAGAACAGATAGCAGTAAGGTGCTTCTAATAAGCAAATATTGTTCATGGAATAGTCCACTTCTCAGCCATTGTGTTGTTATTTGTTATATAAACACTAAGCCAGCATTTGGAAATAATTTTAAAGCTCACATATTTTCTTATTTTGCATGAAGCCTTTGTAAAAGCATGAATGGCTGCTCCTTCAGCACTTTAATGTATTGTTTTAACATGTTAGAATTGTCTCAAAATGAGCATGTAACCCACAAGCTTTCATCTTTCCAAACAATGTTTGAATTTTTGCCCTTTCATATTGACTCATTACATTTGCATGTCAGGTCTTGGCAAGATAACATGAAAGAGAATGACACTGTTCTGGGTATCAGAAGGTTATCATTTTGGAAGGCAACATCATCCAGCTTCCCGGATAAGCTGACAGGAAATAATTTGATTTTCAACCCTGTCCACTTAAAGACATTCTACAAAAGGAAGTTACTGCTAAATAATGAGCCACAACAAATCCCCATTTCTTGTGAACACCTTTGTATTGAGTAATTTCATCTACTTCAGTGGAGTAGTAGAGAATGCATTTAATACACAGAAAACAGTATCAGTGCAGACAGACAGCTTTTCAGGCTACTTTCCTGGATAGGAAAATCTTTGGTAAGAAGATACTATACAAGTTCAATCCTCTGTCTCTTGGCAAACCCTATTTTAAGTGGAAAACATACTGGAATGTGTTTTGCCCCCTTTCTAAGAATACTACCCTTATGGAAGCCATCATCCCCAATATCCCAGTCTCCTCTTCCTGCTGCCCTACCCCTGTTAGCAGGGAAAATTTGTCTCTTACAGATTAAAGAGTCACACTTGCAACACACAAAGAACGAGCAGTGCTACCTAGCCTTTGTTGCAAGTGATATTGGTGCTTATTTACTAGTCTGTTCTGCTCTTCTGCAAAACAAGTTGCCATTTCTCCAGGTCTGACTGACTACATTCCCAGTACAGAAAAACAAGTCTAACCAGTGCTGTGCTAACTGATGGGGTGCAAATCTGCAGCTTCATTTCCGTGCCTTTCTTTGCTGTCACACTCTGAGATTCACAGGAGCTAATAATTGGCCAATGAGAGATAAGCAGAACTAAAAGCAAATGATGTAAAAACCAAATAAACTATTGCAACTCCACTGCCACAGATTTACTTTTATTTCTTAATATGCCCTTTCAAAAGTACCACATATTTCAAAATGTTCAAAAGAAGTTCTGCAACATTACAAAACGTAAATCAAGTATGCAAACACACACAATGCTACTATGCTAGGTCAGCAGACAGTTCAACTGACTTTGTGCCAAGGAGCAAAGAATGAAATCAGTAGTCAGAGGTCAGCTCTATTACAGCAGTCCCAACCAACACCACAGATATCACTACCATTTCATAGTTTAACTTGCAAAGTATTAGAGCAGCAACAAAAGCAAATTCTGAGGTTTAAAGAAAGATTAAAAAGGGAACCAGATGCTGGAGAAACATATTTTGTCCACTCTCTATATTCAGAAAAGATGTTGCCAGGGTAATTTAAGAGGTTTCTTTCCACTGTGATCCTCCCAGCTGGCAAGCAGAAAGGCTACAAAGTTTGCCCATTCAGGGAACAAGAGTGAAGAGCTGTAATTGTTCTACACACTCACTAACTACTGGATGAAAAGGAAAGTCCCTAAAGCCAGGCACAGCACCTTGGCAAACACCCCAGACTCACATGGGTGAGGACAAAGGAGGAGGTAGGCAGGCACTTCAGTGCCATGTCACTTGAGCTGAGCCTTCCCACACCTTCTGCTTTGTGCTGCTGGCCAGGCCAGACTTTTGGCTAGCATACAGCAGATAGGCAATATGCAGTTTAAGGCTGCATTGTACTATGTGCCTATAAAGCTGGGTGTTACAAGAAGAGTAAAGTTTCATTAAGAATAGAAAGGAAAACAAAACCTTCCACTTTTGAGTTAAAAAAAAAGCTGTTTGCAATTTGGGATGACATGGTGCTAAGGCTGTATATTCAGAGTACATTATAATCCTGAATTATTCAAACGTGGGACAAAGTTTTAAGCTACAGATTTAAAATCTGACTCTATTGTTTTTTAAGTGTTAAAAAATTTTCAAATGCACAATGCTACACCACTATGCTATGAAGAACTGTAATCAACATTTTACCTGTATAGGTGGCTCAATCATTATCCATGCAGGAAGCATCAAACTTGGGTTAAAAGGTTGTGTTCCTACACGGAAATAAACACCACCACTGGTGTCACAGGCCCAAACATGCTGATTTCCACACGTCAAGCTGATCAGCTTTACAGTACCTAATAACAAAGAGACTATTAGCAACCTGGCATTTTCCTTTCAAATTCAGCTAATAATGAGAACTTTTATTTAGACTTGATTAAATCAAACTAGCTTTAAACACAATCATGTAAAGGTGATTAAAATTTAATGCAACTTAAAAGAGACACCCCCCCCCCCCACTGGATACAATGAATAAAATCAGCAGGTAGTCTATGTGGGGTACTTCTCTTATAAATCTAAAAATAAATGGTTTAGTCATAGGATACTGCAATTTCTAAAACACACTAAAAATATGCTATTAAAATAACCAAATTCAAGCAGGGAAACATTCTACAACAAATGTTATCACTGCTTAGAAAACTTTCACATGACCTGATATGAACTTTTGTCTGTAGCTGGCCATGTTTGTAGACTTCTGAAGGTGTTGATCTGCTAACATATTCAGCAAAGAACATTCCTAATGCTACCAGCACTTTAAAAATATCAGAGCATATGGATTATGCATTTCAGTGTTAACACACCAGTGTCACATCTGTAAATAAAGGAGCCAATTCTCAACTGGATTTATGTTCAACAGCATACTTATTTATTACAGCTATCTCAAAAGCAGTGCATAAACCGCACATAAGTCAGCACAATGAAAACAACACTGCCAAATAAGTATGTTCTGGAATTTTGGGGTGGGTTGCGTTTTTGGTTGGTTGGTTGGTTTTTCCATACCAAATGATATCCAAAAGTTTGCAAAGATAGTAGAGAAGCATAACTGAAGTTTTGGACTAAGAAGAACTAGCTAGCTGGCTAGCTGTCAACTGGAACCCCTACTCTTCCACATTCATTTAAAACTAGCCATGTGACTATATACATCACATTTGATTTTGTTTTTCCTCCCAGTGTTAGGACAACACCATGCTAAGTAATGGAAAACACATTCTACAGAAAGAGGGACCCAATCAGTACAGATGTACTACAGAAGGAATGCTCTGGTCAAACTCCAAACTTAAGATTCTATAAATAGGCTTTGCTGGCTGATTGAACATGCCAGTGCTGCTTGGGATATCCCATTCTTGGTAACAGTTCTCTCTTCAGTGATGTGAAATCTGGCAACAACTCCTTGTAAAGTGCACCAGATACAGCATTCCTGAAAGAAGGGAGCACAATTTTAACCCACAGAGTTCAAGTTTAAAGCATTTATTTCTGCAGAAGGCAGTATTCTCTGTCATTAAGGCTTGCTGGGAGAAAGAACAGGGAACAACAGGACTACACAGCTTTATCATTAGGTTTTCTGTAATAGTAAACAGATCTTGTCATCAATTTGAATTTGTCTCACCAAAAAATGTTCTTTCATTGTACAGCTTCACATTAAAAACAAATGACAAAATTACATATAAAAACTTTCTACTGCTTGGAATAAAAACATCTAGAACAACTTTCTTTTGCAGGCAGGGGCCTGACATTCAGCTACAAAGTCAAAATCTTATCTAAAACCTCATTATTCCTTCTCACATAAAGTATGACTGGAAGCAATGGCTTTGTCACATGTCTCCACTGTTAAACATTCTGATTCAAACCAGCATCAGAGACTCAAATGGAATCACATATCACCTACTTGGCATAGCTGATATTATTTAAACCTACAGTACAATTTGACATTCAAAAATGCAGCCCTTATGTAAATGTTTTGGGGTTTCTCCCTCCTCCTACCGTTTTTAGCTTAGGAGAAGGTCATACTAACCACATTCACCTACTGTTTAGAAAAAGTAGCATGATTCAGAGGCATTGTTTATTGTTGAAACCTAAAGGTCATTCTATTGTGTTTAGAAACCTTGATAGTGATAGTGGAACTATAATAAAAATAATTTACTCCATACTACTCCCAGTACATAGAGTAAAGGCAAGAGGAAGATACTACCGACATAACATTCATATTTCAACATTAATGCTGGCAATGACATCACTTCCATACAGAATTCTCAATGGCATTTTACAGCAACTTGCTTCTCCCCCTACCTAATGTTTCTGGAGTAAACTTAAATATACACTTGAAGAATAACGATAGTTCTCCAATTTCTTCAGCCCCAATTAGTGCAAATAAAAGCTCTTATAACCCTGGATATGCAGTGATCTACCATCTGCATTTAATTAAGAGGAAAAATGGCTAAAACATTTTCACACTTAAATGTTAACACAGAGTGACAGGTAAAAATCGGGTGTTTGAAGAATTTCTTCACCCCAAATTTTTGCAATACCACCACCATGTGCCACAAAGCTAACAGGAACAGCTGAACATAAAGGTTGAACTTTCTGAACTGCTCAAGTTCACACAACAGATATTAGAGCTAGTGCCAATTACACTGATTCCCTTTATGATGCTTTGAGATTTTCAGACAATAGCAAGAAATTATTTACTATTTCAGTTGAAAAGTTATTATCTAAATTGCTGGAAAGTAATGGCACCATGAGAAAAGTTTCAAACTGTACTATGCAACATGAGAAGGAGAGTGTGGACAAACCTATCCTGTAGGTCAGTGAAGGTAAAAGGTGTCAAGCAGTGCCTAAACTATGGTACATTTAGCGATTTGGAACCAATTCATCAGGTCTGGAAAACATGGTGTGTAACTGGCAAACAAATTATTTCCATGATGTATTCATTACTAACTGCTCACTAAGACTGTACATGGGGCTTAAAGTCTGCCAGCTGTAGGCTTAAAGTCTGCCAGCTGTGTCTGCCTTTCCCTAACCCTGATGTTAAAATTGCTTGTCTGTTTTCAGACCAGACACAAACATTGTCATTCAAAAAATGGAAAAGCTGCAAAACAGTTGAATTATTTTAAAAATGGTACAAGAATGCTGCATAGTCTATATTTCTTTTATCTTCATTTGAAACAGGAATGAAGGTTAGCATGAAAAATGTTTTAACAGTCTTACTATCAAAGAAATAAATCTACTTGGAATATTGATGAAGCTGTCAGTCTGATTACTCCACAGCCAAACTGGGAGGAGATTTTTATGATCAAAACATGGTCAACAGCATTAGCCTTACACGTAGGTGAGGACCTAGTTCGAGACCATCTTAAGAACCTGAATGTCCACAAGTCCATGGAACCTGATGAAATTCATCTGCGCCTCCTGAAGGAGCTGGCAAATAAAGTTGCGAAGCCACTGGCCATCATATTTGAAAAACCATGGCAGCCAGGTGAAGTTCCCGACAACTGGAAAAAGGGAAATATAACCCCCATTTTCAAGAAGGGGAAAACTGATTACCCAGGCAATTACAGACCAGAGTCTCCACTCTGTGCCTGGCAAAATCTCGGAGCAGATTCTCCTGGAAGGCATGCTAAGGCACATGAAAAACAACAAGGTGCTTGGTGACAGCCAGCATGGCTTCACTAAGGGGAAATCCTGCCTGACCAATTTGGTGGCCTTCTATGATGGGGCTACAGAACTGATGGACAGGGGTAGAGCAGTTGATGTCATCTACCTGGACTTGTGCAAAGAGTTCGACACTGTCCCACACGACATCCTGGTCTCTAAATTGGAGAGGCATCAATTTGATAGGTGGACCGCTCTGTGGATAAAGAACTGGCTGGATGGCTGCATGCAAAGAGTTGTGGTCAATGGCTCAATGTCCAGCTGGAGACCAGTAACAAGTGGTGTCCCTCAGGGATCGGTGTTGGAACCAGTCTTGTTCAACATCTTTGCTGGTGACAGGGACAGTGGGATTGAGTACGCCCTCAGCAAGTTTGCCGATGACACCAAGCTGTGTGGTTTGGTTGATAATGCTGGAGGGAAGAAATGCCATCCAGAGGGACCTGGATACACTTGTGAGGTGGGCTGATGCCAACCTTATGAAGTTTAGCCATGACGAGTGCAAGGTCCTACATCTGGGTCAGAGCAATCCCAGGCACAGCTACAGCTTGGGCAGAGAAGAGATTCAGAGCAGCCCTGCGGAGAAGGACTTGGGGGTGTTGGTTGATGAGAAACTGAACATGAGCCACAGTGTGCACTTGCAGCCCAGAAAGCCAACTGTATCCTGGCCTGCACCAAAAGGAGTGTGACCAGCAGGACGAGGGAGGTGATCCTGCCCCTCTACTCTGCTCTCATGAGATCTCACTTGGAGTGTTGTGTACAGTTCTTGTGTCCTCAACATAAAAAGGACATGGAACTGTTGGAACAAGTCCAGAGGAGGGCCACGAGGATGATCAGGGGACGGGAGCACCTCCCATATGGTCTTTTCCAACCCTAACTATTCTATGATTCTAACCAAATGAAAAGGGCAGTTAACCAGCAGCACACTCATTATGCTGAATCAACAGATAGGTATAAACCTGAACACATGTGTTACCCGCTGCATCACTCACGGGTAATGCAACACTTTGAGCGTAATTTTTCCTTGACAGGATCTTACTGAAACTTTGATCACTCTTAAGAATGCATTTAACCACAAAATTCAGGGCCTTGCATATGCAACTGCCCAGGACCACACAATTATGGTTACTCTGTAGCACAAGAACTAGAATCAGAATAGTTCAGGTTGGAAAGGACTAGGCTAATTTAAATCTACAGGTACACCTGCACAGCACTCTGTCAGGCCAAGGTACCTCAGACTGACAAACTGTAAGAAGACACATACATATATAAAGTATCCTGTAAACAGTAAACATGTTGTCTCCAGCAAAAGGCTAAATGAAACACTGAAGGCCATAGCTGTTTCTGATGCTTTACAGCCCCCTGGTGTGAGGCCCATTACTCTAAGGCTGCCCATTACTGCCCTGGATGCATTGACCACCGAATGCTCCAATCCTCTCTACATTGTATACAACAACTACAGTTGTATACAATACTAGCAGTGCAACAAAGACCTTGTTCAACTTCTCATGGATACCGCAGATCCATCTCAAAATTGCCATGCCAAAGAAAGTCTCCATCTCCCGCACGCAAGAGCTAAAAAGGTACCAGGACCGGCATCTGTGAAGGGACTATACCAAAACTCGGTTCCAAAGTATAATCTGGACTGGAAAATTGCCAACTTTGATAATATGCACTTATAGGAATCTGTAAAACAGCTTATACCGCGTTTAGTCCAGTAAAGGTAATATTCTGTATCAGCAACCAAAAGATACTCTGAAGGAAAATATTGGCTGTCAACTAAGAAAGTTGAAAGTCTACTCAATAAAAATGTCATACCTAGTTGAGAGAGATCCAGTTTTGTCCAGTGCATCCCTGTTGGACAGCTGGATGAAAGTGTTCTGATAAATACCTGCCCAAGACTATCCAAACCCCAAATGGCATCCTGGCAGGCAGAGTAGTGCACCATTTCAGCCTCTGGCGGTAGCTGCACCGTAGAAGGATGAAACTGAGGATTCTGATCATTGACACAAAACAGATCCTTGTTGCTTTGGCACAGCCACAGAAAGCTTCCTATGGAAAGGACATTCTTGTTATTAAAATAATTCCTAATGCACCCTAAGACAGCTTACACATCTACTACTTATGGCTCTGTTCACAGGCTAAGATTCTGCAGCACAAATACACATTCTAAGTCCTTATTTTGGTACTTAAATACTCCTTTTCTCAAATCAAATAAGTAGTAAGTGATCTCATTTGAAGAAACACCTCATTCAAAGAACTTAACAGAAAGAAGACACACAACAGTGCACCATCTCTTCCCTTTATCCCTTGATAACTGCCTTTGAAAACCAGCATCCTTTTTCAGCTCTAAATCACATATTTTTGCCAATAAAGCCAGTGTACTTAGATAATGCAGCTGCTAACTATTGTAACTAGTAGTTGAATTACCTAGTGTGGTCACATTTTTGCAGGAAAATGTGCCATTTTTCCGCAATAAGTGCACTGACAGGAGAAGTACTTGGTTAGCATAGGCATTCCAGCAAAACATGCTCCAGCAATTTAGGAAGTTACTGCTCCTAAAGGACAACCCATTTCTCTGCTGAATGCCACTCCACACCAAAGATGTCCAAGTGAACAATATGCGTTTGTTTGTTGTTTTTTTTTTACCGCTAGTAGTTTTACAGATTTATTTCCGCCTTACTTCAAATATATTAAATCCCTGCATAAGGAAAAGGCATCCAAACTCTGAAGTAATTCAAGATACTTAATAACTTACTTATCATCAACTTACTCTATTTAAACATCAAGTGCAGGTATTACATATATGGACTGCTTACTCACTAACCTTCTTTAGATGAAGCTGTAGAAGCCAACACAAAAATCCATTTTGTGGCAGAAGCAGTGCCACGAGGCACAATATTATTCCAGTAAGTGCCTTGAAAGAAATAACAGAATGGTATTAGTATGTAACTCAACTTTCTATTAAAATTAGTTACTATTTCAATAGTTACCATTGAAAAGAAATTCCATTGCAGTCAATTATTAAATATCATCTAGACAAGATTTTCTATGCAAATCTTTCAAGACACTGTTGGAGGGGAGGAGGAAAGCTCCTCTTGACCTTTTTTCCTCCTTGTGTATATGTATACATACACATATATATACATTTAAACACAAAAACACAGAAAACTGGGAATGCAGAAAGAAGGATAAGGAAAAAGTTTGATGGTCTTCCCAATTTAGTGACAAGGTTAAACAGGCAATGTTCTAGGTCTGTTCTTGGTGTTTACTTGATAAAAGAAATGTACTAAATCAAGATTCTATTCTGAGAAATATACCACGAAAAATAAACAGTTCCTCTATTATCACTGTAAAACTGTAACACTACTGTTTTACATAGTCACATTGGTCATGAACCAGATGCTATTGTGCTAGATATAACAGGTACAATAGCTTGAAATTGCCTTCTCAGTGCAGAAAAGAGGCAAGGGTAGGTACTAAAAGTAGTAACTTGTGCATGGTTCACTTGTGAAGAATGATTTTTCCACTAAAAATATTTCCTTTTAAATGGAAAATAGTTAAGACTATATGCTAAAGAATCATTTAAGTTAATTTTTAAACATGAAATTGTTTGTTATAGCTGCCATGACCCGCCTTGGATAATTTTTGTGGTGACAGAACTGTAGCTGGTTATTCTCCCCGATCTGTTTTTCTCAACTTAAAAATACTAGACGTAAAAGTACACCAACCTATTAAGTTTCCCTTTGCCACATGGAATTCATTTTTGCCAGAAGAGATCCAGACTCCACTGCCATTAACCCCAAGGAGGCTAGGTTGACACTGAAGCTGCTGTGACCAAAATGCCATTCGAAGTTTATCAGCCACCTTCTCTACAGGTGCCTGAGCTGCTGTTGCCATTGTTTGAGTTGCCTGGATTATGGTCTGGAACAGGCTGTACTGGTCAAACACCACATAATCAGTGATGCTTACCTGGAGGTAAAAACAAAAAAAAAAAACAAAAAAATAAAATGTAGTTTTGATGATTAATTAAGCTTTTGGATGAACTGCAGAATCTTTCATCAGAAGCTTTTTCTTCTGTGTGTGTCTTCATAATAAACCAGAACCGCTATTAAACATCATCTTGCAACTCCCTCCTATACCCAACAATCCACTTTAAATTCTGCATTTCAAGAAAGCCCTTTGTTTCAGGATGACATCTTACACTCTCTTCCTAAAAACATACTGAAATCTTCAAACTAAGGTGAATTTTCAGTTTCCCAAAGGAAGAGAGAAATGTGCTTAGTGCAGTAATTTAAATATCAGAAAAACTTGTATGTAATACTCCTTTACAACAACCTCATGAGCATTTTAAGTCATAAGGCAGAAGCAGGTCTAAATAAGCAACTGCCAAAGTTCTGTCATGGACAACTAGACTGGCAACACTCTGTGATACTCCTTGAAAGGAAAGAAGTGCTGAAGAGCACAAAAAGAAGAGCAGTTTGCCAATGACCTCAAAGCCAAGCTATTCATGATGCCCAAACGTAAGAAGAGTTATATATGCACATCAACTGAAATTCTTCTAACTTAGATGTGCAACTTTTTCTACGCCCTTCTTCTTCACCCTTATCTCTTGGGAAAATAAAAAAGGTGGGGAATAGAGTCAGGAATTCTAAATCAACACCAGGAAGTACTTGCTTTAACTGAACTGGTTTTACTCACACAATCTGCAACTGAAGCAAGCAGCCTCAAATGGTTCAAAGAAACCTCACCTGAATGGAAAGATGTGTTTTTTTGCAAGGTTACTTACTACATATTTCATCTAGTTAAACAAAAGGCTGATACTAGATTGGATATAAGGACGAAGTTCTTTACTGTAAGGGTGATGAGGCACTGGAATGGGCTGCCCAGGGAAGTTGTGAATGCTCCATCCCTTGCGATGTTCAAGGCCAGGTTGGACAGAGCCTTGGGTGACATGATTTAGTGTAAGATGATCTTAAGGTCCTTTCCAACCCTAACTATTCTACGATTCTACTAAAGACAAAAGACTGCATTCAGCAGCCAGACTTGAATGCTCTGCCTAAACAGAATGCTCTGCCTGAACAGCACATCCTATTGCCATTGTTAAGATAGCAAGCTACATGCACCATTGATATGACCTGATAGAGCATTTCTTGTGTTCTTGAAGATGGCTGTGATGCTGTTTGGGATGACCATGAAATTTTTTTCCCCACACTTTTTTACAGCAAAGGTGAAAAACGATTTCAGCCTTGGCCACACTGCAAGTTTAATATCTTGAATAAAGAGTGCTATAATAGACCAAACAATTAATTGAATTTTATCTTAGACTCTCATGGGAAAACAATGCAAATAATAAACCCAAGGTGAAAGACTAAACTGAGAACAAAATAAAAAAATGCCTACTTGCCACCAATGGTTATCATCTCCTTGTGGTTTCTTTGAAACTATACCAGTTCTGAACCACAGATTTCCATGGATATCCAAAGCCCATAATGTCTGCTGATCTCCAAGCGTTATGCACACTGGTTCCAAAGCTTGCATTTCACTGGAAATGCAAACAGGTAAAAAATTAAAAACCTTACTTCAAATTTATGCTTACAGTATTTTGAGGAAGCTGCTACAACGCTAACAGCAGTTCAAAATGATTGAACTCAGTGTGCCCAAGCTCAAAACCACATTTGCGTTCAAATTTTCACAGTTATTCAGTAATTCAAATTTTATGAGTTTGCAGAAGTAAAAACAATTCAACAAGAGTCCTTCAAAAAATCACTTCAGATTTGAAACTTGGATACATAACAATGTAACTAAACAAAAACTGTGTTTAGTAAATAAGAAATAAAAAGTTGTGTTCTTGAAGTTTTTGATAAAGTAATTTCATAACTGTATCTCCTCCAACTTTCTTGACCTATTCTGAGAACAATATCAGCAGTTCAGGGACCATAAATAGAAAACTCAATTATACGGCAGAGATAAATGTCGAATTTAGGAATGTAAGTTTCCTGGATAAGTAAACAGTTTTGAAGCTTGGAAAGTCAACAGGATCAGAGAATTAGAAGGTTGCCAACAATGCTATTTCTTTCAGAGAACCTTTCTCAACAATTTAAGAACAATGACAGATTGCTTTGGGCAATTTTAATACAAAGCCCAAGAACATTAACTGTACCTAAGGTGTAGGTTAAGCAGATATTTTCTTTAAATAAACTAACTGAAGTACATGTAAATTCCAGATTTGAACAAGGCGTTTTTCAAGGGCTAAATATCAGGCTGGGAGGTTCTACAAGTTAAAGCTTCCCAACAGGATATTAGTAGAAGATAAAATCATATGACAACAAGAACTGGAATTTCTTCTTGTATTTGTTTCAGGCTGATGCTATAAGAGAGACTGTATTCTAGGTTCTCTCAGCAGTAAAGACTCAGTGCTTTTAACTTTACCATCAACTAACTACTGCGTTAGTACAGTACAAAGCTAAATACCGATTGCCCAGAATGTTTATATAAATCTGTGACTAGGAAGTGCCTATCCCTAGCTGTGTGGATGACCAAGGAAATGGTGAGATTTAATCTCAGAAAAAATTCACTTGCATATCTGAAGAGCTCATTAAAGCCATTATGGCACAGATTAAAGAAGCAGTATTTAATAAAAAAAGTCATACTGATAGACATTCCCATCCCTGGAAGTGTTCAAGGCCAGGTTGGATGGGGGCCCTACCCATGGAATGGAGGTAGGAACTAGACCATCTTTCATTATATAGCAGCCAGTCATCAACATACACATGGTAAGTGTACATATGAGTTCAGGTTTCACTTTTTCAAACATCAAGGAGTTCCAGGATTGAAAATAATTTTTGTGTCATCCTGCTTATGATGCTGTTCCACCACAGTGTCATTACCTGACAATATCACTCTTCCATTGTTCTCCTTCAGGACAAAAGCTGCGTACTCCCTCCCGGTACAGCAGGGCCCGCTGCTCACTCAGTGCCCACACAACATTATTTCTGGATGTAACCTGCGACAGTGGACAAGGGCAGTCAACCTTTACTGCTCGGGCACAAGGACGATCCACACTCAGGCCTAGAAATTAAAAAATGAGGACTGCTTTACAAACTTCGGCTTTTTTGCAACTAAAAGAGAGAAAGCTACCCAACCAAAAAAAATAAGGAGAAGGAATATCCCTGACATGCTAAAATTTTCATTTGATTACTGTCTTCATGATTGACTGTTCTTTATATAAACTATTAATCACTTCCTCTAATATAGCTGAATTTATATTTTAAGAACTATAACACTGTCCTTCAACATCCTGCAGAGAACACAAGTCTTGTCATTTCTGTTCCTTTTCTCCCCCTAGTGTTAGTATCAAGAATCTCCATTTATAAAGCCTGTATTAACCTTGACAGAAACACCAAAGAAAAAGGCAGTAACGGAAGAACTTTCACCCAGAACATGCTAGGGATAGAAGCAACCTGATGTGAACAGTGGCAGCAGAGCAATTACAAAAGAGCATGCAATGATAGTGTGTAGTACTGAAAGGAGACAGGTTCTGGCAGATTCACAGGTAGGTTGCACGCATTTATACATATAATCTAGAGTGACAGATCTTCACAATTATACTGCCGCTTGATTTACACAACTGTATGTGAAACACCTCAAGACACATATAGCCTTTGCTTAATCCTCTCCTGCTGCCAAAGCAAGTATGAACAGACTCATCTGTCTGACACTCCAAAATAACAAGAAGAATGCTCATTTCCTAACCTCTGAGCACACACTTCTGTTATGGAAGTTAGACAGGACAGTGGAGGGAACAAAAAGATCCTAGAGAAACAACCAGCACTGGTTGCAACACATTAACAACAAAGATAAACTGAGAATTTTTTGGCATTGAAGACAATTTTAGTACCCTTCAAAGACCAGAGTGTAACCAGATGTAATCACACCAATCTCTCACAGGCAAAAAAATTATGATTCAAATCTCCACAGAGCCTTGTGTGACTGCCATCAAAAGTTCACTCCTTATCACCACTATCCATGCTTGTTGCCACTATGCATATGACCTTGGGCAGGTCCCTTGATTTCTCTGTAACTATTACACTCAATTAAAATAAGACTATCTTTGAAAAGATGCTGTCCATTTAAACAGTTCTTATTCAAGAAGAATGTCTTGAAGAAGAATGCCTGCTACAGCAATTAAATCTACAAGAGACATTAGGAAAGTACTAGAATTAAATGGAAAATAAGTAAGAATTTTGATAGCCACTCTGAAATGTCCTGCTTTAGTGTGTCTTAATGTTTCCCTCTTGGCCAGTCCTCCTCTTACTTCTCCAGTACTTCCTTTATCATGTTATTTGTGAGAATTAAGGGGCAGGCTGGCAGAGGCGATACTGTTGTGGGTGTCTGTTACAGACCACCAGATCAGGGTGAGGAAGTTGACGAGGCCTTCTACAGGCAGCTGAGAGCGGCCTCACAGTCACAGGCCGTGGTCGTCGTGGGGGATTTTAACTTCCCTGATGTTTGCTGGAAGGACCACTCAGCAACCCAGCCACAGTCCAGGAGGTTCCTCCAGTGTATGGATGATAACTTCCTCCTGCAAATGGTGGATGAGCCAACCAGGAGAGGAGCGCTGCTGGATCTCATTCTCACTAACAAGGAGGGTCTGGTCGAAGCAGTAAGGGTTGAGGGCTGCCTTGGTTGCAGCGACCACGAGATGGTGGAATTCAGGATCTTGCGTGATAGGACTAGTAGAATAGCAAGTAGAATTGCAACCCTGGACTTCAGCAGGGCAAACTCTGGCCTTTTCAAGCAATTGCTAGGGGAAATCCCATGGGCAAGGCTGTTTGAAGGTAAAGGGGCCCAAGATAGTTGGTTGGCATTCAAGGATTGCTTTTTCCGAGCTCAAGATCGGAGCATCCCGACGCGTAGGAAGTCAAGGAAGAGGGCCAGGAGACCTGTGTGGCTAAACAGGGAATTGTTGGGTATGCTCAAGTTGAAGAGGAGAGTTTACAGGTCATGGAAGGAGGGGCTGGCCACTTGGGAGGAATATAAGGCTGCTGCTAGAGGATGTAGGAAGGCAGCTAGGAGGACTAAGGCCTCCTTAGAATTAAACCTGGCAAGAAGGGTCAAGGACAGCAAAAAGAGCTTTTTCATATACATGGCAGATAAAACTAACACCAGAGGCAATGTAGGCCCACTGATGAACGGGATGGGTGCCCTGGTGACAGAAGATACACAGATGGCAGAGTTACTGAATGCCTTCTTTGTGTCTGTCTACTCTGCTGCAGGCAGTCCTGAAGAGCCCTGTACCCCTGAGACCTCAGATGAAGTCAGGTCAACAGAGCGGTTTGCCTTAGTCTATGAGGAATGGGTTAGAGACCAGTTGAGCAATCTGGACGTCCATAAATCCATGGGTCCAGATGGGATGCACCCGCGGGTGCTGAGGGAACTGGCGGAAGTCATTGCTAGACCACTCTCCATCATCTTTGCCAAGTCTTGGGAAACGGGAGAGGTGCCTGAGGACTGGAGGAAAGCGAATGTCACTCCAGTCTTCAAAAAGGGCAAGAAGGAGGACCCGGGTAACTATAGACCCGTCAGCCTCACCTCCACCCCTGGGAAAGTGATGGAACACCTTATCCTTGGTGCCATCTTAAGGCATATCAAGGATAAGAGGGTTATGAGGGGCAGTCAACATGGCTTCACCAAGGGGAAATCATGCTTGACCAATCTCTTAGCCTTTTATGAGGAAATAACACGGTGGATGGATGACGGCAGAGCGGTGGATGTGGTCTACCTTGACTTCAGCAACGCATTTGACACAGTCTCCCACAGCATCCTCACAGCTAAATTGAGGAAGTGTGGTCTGGATGATCAGGTAGTGAGCTGGACTGTGAACTGGCTGAAGGAGAGAAGCTAGAGAGTTGTAGTCTATGGGGCAGAGTCTAGTTGGAGGCCTGTATCTAGTGGAGTGCCTCAAGGGTCAGTACTGGGACCAATATTATTTAATATATTCATCAACGATTTAGATGAGGGAATTGAGTGTACTATCAGCAAGTTTGCTGATGACACTAAGCTGGGAGGAGTGGCTGACATGCCAGAAGGCTGTGCTGCCATCCAGCGAGACCTGGACAGGCTGGAGAGTTGGGCAGGGAATAACTGGATGAAATATAACAAGGGAAAGTATAGAGTCCTGCATCTAGGCAGGAACAACCCCAGGTTCCAGTATAGGTTGGGGAACGACCTGTTAGAGAGCAGTGTAGGGGAGAGGGACCTGGGGGTCCTAGTGGACGACAGGATGACCATGAGCCAACACTGTGCCCTTGTGGCTAAGAAGGCCAATGGCATCCTGGGGTGTATTAGAAGGGGGGGGGGGGGTTAGTAGGTCGAGAGAAGTCCTCCTTCCCCTCTACTCTGCCCTGGTGAGACCGCATCTGGAATATTGCGTCCAGTTCTGGGCCCCTCAGTTCAAGAAGGATAGGGACCTGCTGGAGAGAGTCCAGCGCAGGGCAACCAAGATGATTAAGGGAGTGGAGCATCTCCCTTATGAGGAAAGACTGAGGGAGCTGGGTCTCTATAGTTTGGAGAAGAGGAGACTGAGGGGTGACCTTATTAGTGTATATAAATATATAAAGAGGGAGTGTCACGAGGATGGAGCCAGGCTCTACTCAGTGGCAAACAATGATAGGACAAGGGGTAATGGGTGCAAACTGGAACACAAGAGGTTCCACTTAAACTTGAGAAGAAACTTCTTCTCAGTGAGGGTGACGGAACACTGGAACAGGCTGCCCAGGGAGGTTGCGGAGTCTCCTTCCCTGGAGACATTCAAAACCCGCCTGGACACTTTCTGTGTAACATTATCTAGGTGTTCCTGCTCCGGCAGGGGGATTGGACTAGATGATCTTTCGAGGTCCCTTCCAATCTCTAGCATACTGTGATACTGTGTGATACTGTGATTTGTAATTTTTCCTTACCAACTCAGCTCTCTGCAAAGCCTGCATGCCCAAGAGTCCTTGATACTCTTCTCCCTTAACTATAAAACCTGGAGCTCATTTCTTCATCCTAGCTCCTGGTATTTACCCTGACTCTTGTTTGCATAACACCTTCTTTGCATCCTCTTCTAGTCACTGAGCAGATAAAACTAAGGCTATGAGTTCAAAGTTGCCACTGCAGTATACCTTTTTTGATTCTTGTCCCATTCACATCCCATGAGGACGCAGCTGTAAAGATTGCTGCTCCACAGCCCATTCCATTCCTCCACTGGCTTTGCTTTCTCTGTCACATAAAATACATATCACTCGCCTATACTTTTAAAGCACTTCATGATCTTCTGTCTCAGCATACCTTCCTTTTATTACCAAGTGGTAATCCTTACCTCCAACAGATCTGTCCTTTTCAAAACATACAGCCTCTACTTTCCTTTACTTTTGCCCCCCTCACCTTAATTTCTTCTGAAGAGCACAGTCAGTATAGAAATGGGTGGGGGAGTGGCTGGGAGACACTGATTGCTGCTCAGGGACAGGCTGGGCATTGGTCAGCAGGTGGTGAGGAACTGTATTGTGCATCATGAGTCTTTCTTGGGTGTTACTCCTCTCCTTCTCTTTTTGTTACCTCTTTTTTCATTAGTTATTATTTTTATATTTTACTTTATTTCAGTTATTAAACTGTTCTTATCTCAACCCATGGGTTTTACCTTTTTCCGATTCTCCTCCCCACCCCACCAATGGGAGAGTGAGTAAGAGAGCTGGGGTTGCCAGCTGGGGTTAAATCACAAGACCTTTCCATGTCATAAATTCTCTATATTGTATGTACTCTACACCGCACAAAAAAAACCCAGAGTGGCCATGAACTGGCTTTTCCAGTCTCCTGATTACACAGAATCTCAGAACTGTTTTCAACCATTTCTCAAGATAAAAAGGTTTCTCTGTGTCATGGCTGTGGATAACAGATTAAAACAAGTTGTGATCATTCCATAGACTTGAATTCTATTAATCTTAGCTTGGAAAAATTCAAAGAGCCTGCAATTAATTCAAGTACCTGTTTGCAGATACAGATCTCCATTTGTTCTGATAATCCAGGCAGTGTCATCACTTAAAGCTACAAACACAGCTTGGGGTAGGGCCTCATACCAATGGCGTTTTCCTTTTATAGTTACTTTTCCACAAGCAAATGCTTTGTTAGTCTTCTGCTCAATCTTCCAGAGAAGAGCCCCTGTATGAGGAGTTAAGAGAGAACATAGTATCACTTGGCAATTACTGTAACAGACAGCCACTTGTTCTACCTCCACCTAAACTAATGAGGGGAAAGACAAACTAGTAGCATTTAAACGAAAAAGGCAAGAGCTAAAAATACAGTTTTGGGGTTTTTTTCTACAGCAAGATCAGAACAGTGGCCAGCTTTTCTAGGAACATTTACCATTACAGCATGTGTGATTTTTTAAATGTTCAAATGCAAGTCACTTCTCCTTAAAACTAACACTGAAAACTAACAGAACAAGTTCCATACAAGGGCCAAATAAGCCTACTATATTCTGCTTCTGTATTAGTTTGGTACACCCTCAGCAGACAAAGGTAAAGGGGTTAATTGTAGTACTTTCACCTTTTACAAATACTAGTAGTAAATCGTAACTGTCTCACACTGAAGTGGGAGTGGTATTACCTTCTTGTTACGTAGCACATCACAAGCAAAGAAAACTAAGAAATGCAACTGTACAAATCCACCCTGAGAACTTTTTCCCTCACATGAATTAGCAAGGATAGCTCAGAAAAAGAAAACCAAATGGAATTACAAACTTAACTGCTGCCTGGTGTCCATGTCAGTTCGTACCTGAGCAGCACGTTGTCGTATGAACTTCCTTTTTATAATTCCACAAAGTAACATTTGATCGCATTTTAGTGTTTGTGGTTAACATGTTCTTGGGTTAATACACCCACAATTAAACATGGATGCTAGAAATTGCCATAGTTTCAACTAAAAAATGGGTGAGTACCTCAAACTGAGGGATAAAAAAAAGAGAGAAACAACCTTTTGCCAGCGATCTCTCAACTGCCAGTAATTTCAATCTGAAACCACCAAGGCCAAATGTCATAGATGTTACACCATTGCTTCTACTTTTCTGCAGGTATCTGGCTTTGACCACTGTTAAAGACGAGATACTGAGCTGGATGAAACTATGATCTCACCTAGTACAACTACTCTTAAATTTTTTTGACCATATAATGTAAGCGGCGAGGAGAAGCAGACAGGCCAACCCAATATGGGTGATAAGCAACTTCTACTTTATTTGTGACGCAGTTCACACATATATAGGAGTGGCATTCAGCCACTCCTTCTTGGCATAACAGTATTGGTTAGCCCCCACAGCTTCCTCCACATTCTCCTCCCAGGTCCGGTCTCCGGCCACCTGTGGGGGCCACCCCCTGCCTTGCTTGCACAGGCCTCTAGAACTCTATGGTCCTGCTCTTAGAGTCATTCTGCAACAATATAAAGGTCAAATAGGACATCTTTCTTCTTGAAACAGACAGCAAATCTTCCCCTACAGAGAGAAGGGAATATTGACATATGCTTTTAGAGATGACAGGGGAAGAAAAGTAGTGGCAAGGCAGGAGACTAAGTAAGGAAAATGTCTGAGAAACTTGTATTTTCACACCAGTCCTGGAACAATCTGGAAGGCCAAAAATGATGCAAGTTTATAACCAAAACCCATTTAATTTTAATCCAACATAATCCTTATTCCCAACCATCCGGAACAAGCTCATATGCAAATGCACAAAAAATTAAGTTTCTTTCTTTAGTATTAAAAAAAATAATCACGAAAATCAACAAACAAACCCATGCACAAAACCAACTCTACATTTAAAGGAATTTTAGATTTGGGAATCATAAGCAACTCTGTAGCAAAACCCAGGCTTTATATAGACAAAGACATCTTTATTCACCTCTGCCTACCACTGAACTGCTACTTTTGAAGTTCATCTTAATCAGGCACACAAATGTCAAAAACTTTCCAAAATGCAATGTGAACCTGCTAGAAAGACAGCCACTTTAAAACAGAACATAGCACTATGGTATACAGAAGTAGTGAAGATGCAGTCATATCACCCAGTATGACTTCAAAACAACAAACAACAACAAAAAAAAACAACAAAACCCACAACACTACTTTTACATGAAACAAGCCTCATACAACGCAGGTTTTGGAAATACTGTATTAAGATAATAATAAACTGCCCATGTGGAAATTATGCATGCACTGAACCGTATCAGTAATCTCAGAAAAATAACCAGTTTCACCTAATTAAATAATACCCATTATTTATAAAAAGATAAGAAAGAAACAGAAATGCACAAGCATGTGCAAGTTTTGTATTTATGGGTCACAGAGAAGAGGAAGCCAACCAACCTGAAGGGGAAACTGCCACTTGCTGTACCCCCTCCTCGAATTTCTGCCACCGCAGCCCCGCGGCAGGCAGTGCGCTGCAGTACAGGCTGCCTCTGTAGTCCAGGCACCAAATGTATTTTTCTGAGACAACCAAGCTCAGGATGCCATAACCAGGGCCAGAGTACCCCATCCAGCTCTCTGCAAACTGTAGAGTCAGAACAGTGTCAGGTGTCTTCAAACTGCACAAGAAAATGTCTATATAAGCATAGCAGCTCCCATATTTTGATTTAAGAAGTGCTAAACTTAAGGTGCATAAGTACCTTCATCAATGAATAAGTCATCTGCCAGTGTTCTCTAAAGTTGTTTGCACTGTGAAATAAGACTGCCAGAACAAAAGTTTTAGCAATAAAACCCCCAACCTCCACACTGTCACCTACCTTCAAAAGTGGAAAACCTTCTCTTATTAAAGAACACACACTTAAATACCATATGCAAAAAGAATACATAAAAATGTACAGTCTGTCTTGTAGCCCAGTGATGAGCAAAGGTAACAAGATAGCTGAAATGCAGGCAGCTAAATATTCAACCATATGGTAAATGAGCCACATATTGCAGAAATTTGGTCTACAGACTGCCAGTTTAAATTCTGATAGCTTGCATGAGGTCATGTAAGCAGTGCATACACGATCATAGCATCTGTGTGTGCATACACATACAAGCATCTGTGCAGCTTTTCTAAACATTCCAGAGACTAAGAATATCATAACCTGAAACTAAGAAGTCTTCTACACTTCAGGTTGCAGTTGTTATTAGATAGGATTTCATCATCTTACAACTCAACCTTTACCAACAAGTATTTGGTTGATCTCAATACAAGGCTGTTACAGATTTTAAAAGAAACACAACCCCCAACCTAGAAAAACTGTATTTTCTTCATAAGACTTCTGCTAAAACTCCTAGTGGTTTTGGCAATTTTGCAGATTTCATAATCAATTTTAGTACTTCTTTTCTATAGTTCATATGTGAATTACTATTTCTGGAAATGCTCATCCACAAAATAACAATGAAGGAATAGATAACAGAAACAACAGAAAAAGGCATTTAAAATGAATTAAAAAGAAATTTAAAACAACATTTTAAACAGTACTAACTGCTACCTAGGGCACAAAGAAAGACTAATCCTTATTCTGAGTATTTGCAAGTAAAACAATCCTTAACCAGGGCCAGCCATGTGAGATAATGAGCATTAACTCCCCATTAATTCAGTTGAAAATGGGAACAGCATCATGCAGAGTTTGGGCTACTGGAGGTTAAAACAAGGAGCAGACTTTGACTTGGTTTTGCTGTTCACTCTTTGATGGATGGGTTTATGACAGCATTTTTGTTGAGCTGGGAATAATACAGACAGTGCAGCTTCTTCACATTGTAAGCACACATCAACCTTTCTAAACTCAGATACAACACATTTTGTAAGAGTTACAGTATATATTGCTGTTTGGCTTTATGCTTTACTTGTTTACTCAAATCAGGTAAGAAAAAAATTGCTTTCCTGAAGTAGTAAAGGATTGCAATTACGTGAATGCTTCTTTCAAAATGCTGCAATTATGTATTTTAACTAAATAGAAGACACATACCTGGTCAGATTTTAACAGCGTCATTTCATCTGGGCTTTTCTTGGCCACATCCTGGGAACCAGCCCCAGCACCAACTTCAGGCATGCTGGTCTCTGAGAATGAATACGGTAATCCATGCCCATAAATATCCTCTTCATCACTAGATGCAGATTTCTCAGTCTTACTGTCATGAGTGTCTCTTACCCATTCAGCAGTGCTAGTACTAGATTTAGCTTTGATTGCACCTTCAAAATTCCACCCAGAAATGGAAGTGTTGCCGGAATAAACATGGTTACACATGTCAAAGTGGAGCACAGAAGGATCTGACAGAGCACTGTGTATTAGAGAGAGTTGTTGGTCTTCCCTACCAGTTTCATCACTTTCCTTTGGTGTCAGTGATGTCTGAACACCAAGTGCGCTGTCACATGCCAAAAGCACTTGGTCTGTGAGGTCTGGCTCTTCAAAAGATTTTTCGGTATCCTCCAGCTTCATTTTATCCAGATTTTCATCCATTTTACACAATGTAGAAAAATCCTGCTCCTCCTCTTGGTTCAGCTTTCCAAGACAGCATTCATTGCTTACAGAAACTATGCTACCGTTACCTTCACCACCAACGCTGCTTGTCAAGTCTTCTGTGAGGATTAGAGGAGAGTCAGATGTCAAAGCATCTATAACAGTTGAAGTACCCGTGCCACTGTCACTGTTTGGAAGTTTCTGTACATCAACCATATCTCCATTTTCTTCATTAATTAGTACAGTTGCAGACTCAGGAGACTGTAGGACACTGAAAGTTTCCGAACCATTATCTTCTTGCAAGATGGTATGGTACTCTACGCTACACATGCTTTCCTGATCTGGAGATCCAGTACTCAAACGATCAGTGCTACCACTCATTAGGCTGGAAGTGATGGAAAAGGAGTCTGCATTCAAAGAATGCGGACTATCACCAGATAGCTGACGCTCATAAATTGGTGTTCCTTCCAGAGAGCTGTGGTTTTTCCTGGTGCCACTTTCTGTTCTCATAAAACAAAACAAAAAGAGGGAGAAATAAAATTTAAAAAATCTATTAAATTTTGATGCAAAGTAAGAAACTAACATTTTTATCGTTGGGGAAGAATGGAGTTAAATCTAAATTTTGACTAATTTTTTTTAACTTCAACGCTAAATATTACATATAAAGCCAAAATAGTCTTGCTAGCAAAATATTTTAAAGTTGTAACACCAACACAGTAAACAATTAAAACCATCAAGTACTCACACTATTTTAACAAAACAAAAGACACAGCAAAGACATTGCCAGATATTCTAAATAGGATGATTTAGAACAGATTTTATAGAATTCCAACATAGAACTGGAAGTGGAGTCCACTGTATGTTACCATTAACCCATACATTAGAACCTTAAGCATGTTTAAATAAAGGAGAACAAAGTTAAAAAAATAAAACAAATAGATGCAAAAAAATTTAATCAATTTATCACTTTCAAAACAGGCTTTTATCTTAAACATAAATGGCCCACTGTAACCACTCAAGTATCTCAAGAGCATGACTACAATACAAACAAAGCATGACAAACACTCCTTTGTGTGAAACATAAAAAGCAACACGTTCTAATAATAAGCAGTGGCAGGGAAAGTTCTGCTAGACCTACCTTGTTTCTTCTTTTTCTTCTTTTTCACTTTAATTGGCTTTACAATGAGTTCTTGATCGAAATCTTCAGAACTGATTGTGCTGAAACGTTGTGAAGAAAACTGACATTCTCTCTGAGCTTCTGAAAATTGGTCTGCACATACCATAAAGCTAGAGCCACTGTCCACGGAATTGATTGAACTGCTCCTGCTTCTTGATTCACTTACTACAGAGCAGCCCCTTTTTCTTGTTTCATTGCTCATGTCTCCCACTCTATCAAAACTTTTCTCCAATAGCGCTGGAGTTTCCAGCTCATCTTTCACTAAGGAATCAGAGTCATTTTTATCACCAGTAACTGAAGGGGAAGTAACCAATTTTTTATCTGTTTCCACTAAAGGGCTAGATGATACAGATGCACCTATTGATAAGAAAAGAAGGTATTTGCAATGGAAAAATATACTAAGTTCACAACATTTCAAATACATATATGCACACACAGAGTGTATATTCATATAAATAAATCTATATGAAATTATTTTAGTAAAAGAAATACCCCAAAGCCTGTATCAAACTTCAATTAGTTACATTCTGAATTTATGTTTATGTATGAAGAATGATAGCAGTCTTTAGCTTGGGAGACCCAACTGTGTCACACACTGAAGCGTCACCCTGCTTTAATTTCTTAATTCAAACACTCGGTATCTTAAAAAAAAATCAAGGAAAATATACCAGCTAAACTACTGTGGTAATTAGAATATAATATAAATCAAGAAGGCTCCTTTCAAACTCTACTTGGAAGTTAGAATTAAAATAATAAACACCGCCTAGAAGTTTAGAAGCAAATAACTGCATAAGTGACTAAAGCTATCATTACCTGCAATGATAAGAAAGTTAAGCTCTCTAGCATTCAGTGAGACTTCACAGCATATTTACTAGCATTTTGCTAATACAAAGCTGAGATGGAGTATTTTAAGCGCGTAAGCAGTTTTCGGTTAGTGTAATATGCTGGATAACGGTGTTTACAATCTTTATGACCAAGAAATCAGAAAGCACCATCATCAAGAAAGTATTATTAATCCCCTTTAGAGAGATCTAGTAACACAGATGCTGAAATTGGATGGCAACAAATAAGAAAATAAACTCTGAAATCATTTTTGCAATTTTAGTGAGTGTTCTTTAGGGGTTTTGCCAGTTCCTTTTTCACTGCTGGGAAGGTTAAGATTTCCTCTGGAATGTAGGTGGCACAGAATCAACATATTCAGGTATCTCCAACCCAGACAACTGAGATTGATCAGTAAAGAGATAACCCTAATCAGGAATACAGATTGCTTTAAGTTATGGTTTAGAATAAGTTCTCAAATACACAGGTAAGACATGCCTGGATCATGCTGATCCACTCCCAAGGAAAAGGAACAACAATTAATTTCTTAGTGCTCCTATTCTCACTGCAGCCAAAACCAGAAGCTCAGATGATTAGATAAATCAGATCTCTAAATATAACCTGTAGAAATTGGCAAATAACTCTACAGAACCTGGCAAGTTTTTGTAATAAGCTGAATGTTTTTTGTGTGGGGGTTTGTTCTGTTTTGGGTAAGGTTGGATTTTTTTGTTTGGTTGGTTTGGGGTTTTATATTGAAAAGTACAATAGGCACCATGTACCATGAGGTACATATTAAAATTTGCTGATCTATACAAACCTATTGATGATACTCCTTCAGGTCTACTTGAAATTCGTATTATGTCTCTATCTCCCTTTAAGAAAAAAATCTCATTCTTGGTACAAGACACAGACACAATATCACCATATCCTTCCAAGCCACCAATCAAAGCCTATAAAAATAATCAACACAGAAAGAAATAATTGGCATCAAATTTACATACTCTTTAACAAAAGCATTCACTGGAATTTAGTCAACATAGAATCATAGAATAGTTAGGGTTGGAAAGGACGTTAAGATCATCTAGTTCCAAGCCCCCTGCCATGGGCAGGGACACCTCACACTAAACCGTATCACCCAAAGCTTCGTCCAACCTGGCCTTGAACACCGCCAGGGATGGAGCATTCACAACTTCCCTGGGCAACCCATTCCAGTGCCTCACCACACTTACAGTAAAGAACTTCTTCCTTACATCCAATCTAAACTTCCCCTCTTTAAGTTTGAACCCATTACCCCTTATCCTATCACTACAGTCCCTAATGAAGAGTCCCTCCCCAGCATCTCTATAGGCCCCTTCAGATACTGGAAGGCTGCTATGAGGTCTTCACGCAGCCTTCTCTTCTCCAGGCTCAACAGCCCCAACTTTCTCAGCCTGTCTTCATACGGGAGGTGCTCCAGTCCCCTGATCATTCTCGTGGCCCTTCTCTGGACTTGTTCCAACAGTTCCATGTCCTTTTTATGGTGAGGACACCAGAACTGCACACAATACTCCAGGTGAGGTCTCACGAGAGCAGAGTAGAGGGGCAGGATCACCTCCTTCGACCTGCTGGTCATGCTTAGAGAATAAAGACTTTATCTTATAAAAATAAAATAGAAAAAAGAAACAGGAAAGCACCCTTTAATCATGATGCAGCTCCTTTTTTATACTAATTTTAATTCCATAGCTCTATTCATTTTCTCTGTCCAAACTAGCAGCAACAATATAACAATATATAATTTGGATGCAGAAAAAAGAGCCACGGTACAAAAGTAGCTTTAGACAAAGATACTAGATCCTACTCACTTTCATATGCTCTTTTAAGAAAAGAAAATAGTGAACAGCTCATTCTATACCAAATAAAATGGTACACTTGTTTTTTTTCAGATACCAACAGTAATAGAAAGGAACATTTTATAGACCTAAACCGCTTTTTGCATTACTGAATTTTTTATATATGTTTTGCTATGTATCAGAATTGATTGTGATGTTAACACCTGGACTGAAAGCTTTAAATATATTTAATTTTTATACATAATACACCAAGCTAGTGTGTGACTATATCACTGCAATGACGACTTGAAGGGGGAGAGAATAAAGGCTTCTTTGTTAGGTTTAAATACGGATTTAAATCATCAAAGTGTAATGGATAACCCAAACAGAATTTCATGGCATAACACGAACAAAACCAAGAAAAAACACACAGCCACGAGATTAATCTACCTGGTTCACAGTGTCTAGTAAGTAGATGCTGTATTCATTCCAGGTCAGCACCCATCCTTCTCGGAAAAAGCACGAAACAAGCCCAAGGTGTTTCTCTGGGGAACTGTAACTTCCTCTGTCAGGTGGTTCCAAACGAGGATACAGTTCAAAAGTTTTTATTCCTCCAGCAAATACATCTTTCAGTAAGAATGTGGCCTGAACAGTTCCGTGAACATCAGACTTCCAGAGACGAAGCCCAGGTCTGGCAGCAAATAGTGTCAGGTCACTCTGTTTACACAGACCAGGTATAAAACATGCTCCAAATTTGCCAGTGCTAAAATGCAAAAGAAAAACTTATTTTGAAAGCTATATACTCAACTTAGAAACAATTAAAAAAAAAAAAGGCACAAACTTACAACTGCAAATTAACAAAAATAACTTTGAAGTATTCAGTCAAATGTCTGAAGTACATTTGAAGAAATGTGGTTACAGTAAGACAAGAACAGTGTTCCCAAATAACAACTTTTCCCTTTCTTCTAGATGTCAGATACTACATCTATTAGGTAAGTTAAATGACTTCTCCTACCATCTTCATAGCCTTAACAGTACTTTGCCCATCTCAAAGATCCTACTATGCAGTCATCCTTCTCCCAGAATTAATGAAAACCAAGAAAAACACTACAAACTACTGTTAAGAAACTGACTACCTCGACATGCAAGAAGCACTTGAGGAAAGACCTCAACTGTTAAAATCTTCATCTTTGATGCATAAAACCACTATTACTATCACCCAAGAAAAGCCCTTGTACACAAGATGGTTCTTGGCATTCCTCTTACTATTCACATCCTGTATGAAAGACATGTTATAAATCATCTTTCAAGAGTCATTTTCCTTTACTTCTAGATACAGTCATGCTGTTCTAAGACTGTGTTCCCTCTTCCTTCATATCCAAGAATGATTACCCAAAGGAAGATGCCAGAAAGTCATACAAGAAGTTCCTAGCCTTCAAGTCAACTTTAAGTGCTTGCTATACATTTTCCCTTTGAAGTCACTTCAGTGAGCATAAGAAAACTTTGGATCCTGAGTTGGCTTTTGCATCAGATATTATACCATCCATTAGAGGGACAATTACAATGCTTGCTCACACCAAGTGACGGTAAACCAAGAGGGACACTAAACTGCAGAGGAAGTTTGGCAGTGATTTCAGTCTAAACCCTGAGAAAACATCTTAAATATTTCTGCATAATAGTGGCCTGAAAATATGACTTTGACATATTTGTAAATTGTCATTCATGTCTGAGCACACATAGCTACTGTAACTTTTTATGAGCGGACTGCTGTGTGGTATTAATTTCTCTGCTTAGATCACTCTTTCTGTAATTCACTCTGAAAATCTAGAATTAATAGATGTGCCTGCACCAAGATTTTATGAGAGTTACTTTTTTCTGGGCTGTGTTCCAACTTGCTTGACAGATTTCTCTTCTGTGTAAAAAAGCAGAGTTCGTTGTAAAGTAGACACCAGCAGCACTTTCTGGTTGTAATCCAACTGGACAATTGAAGATGGCTCTTCCAATACAAGGTTGGAGTTGCAAATACCCTTTTAAAGACATGTGCAATTAACAAGAGTCAACCTTTCTAAAAATATAAGGTAATAACTAACACTTTGAAGAAATTAATAAACCAAAGAAAGAGAAAACAAATAAAGAAACAAATATACTGTTGAACAAATTTCACTTAAAGAATGTGGAGTTCCTTTATGCAGATAGGAGGGGAGTTAGACTGTATGTACCACAGTGGCACACTACACAATTCAATTTCTCTTGGAATACTAGCTAACACATTTCAGTTAAAATCCACGGAAACTCCAGGACACATTTTTCTCCTTGTTCTCCACTGCCAGGTCATACAATGCCGACTCAATCACTACATCTGGAGATGTTAAACCTTTCTGTCAAATCAAATAAGGGAAAATCACAGGTAAATCAGAATGGATGTTCTTTAACCTTTTCTCCCACATAGAAATTCAAGTTAATACTTATTCTGTTGACATCCCAGGCCTGTATTAATTAACAAGACAGTAAAAAATTTCCATTTACTGCTAATATTACAGTCACACAGTAGAACCCAAATATTACTCTCATTCTACACTCTACACTGAGATGCTGAAGAATTACTGAAAAAAATTACTAACAGATTCTGAAAGATCACAAGGGCAACATCACACCATTCAAAAGTACCCTTTCCTAACAAAGGATAAAGTACTGGCTGAAGGAAGATATGATAGACATTTCAGGCAGAAATGTGATGAAGTGAGAAAGATCACCACTTTTGGGTTTACTTTTTGTTTTTTAAAAAGGTAAGGCAGTTTTAAAGGATATCCAACAGTTGTCCGCTTGAGTGCATGCACAACTGGCCAAGAGTATGCATACCAATATGACTGTTCAACTAAATACGTGATACTAAGGAATTAACTAACTGCTAAATATTTAAACACATAAGCACCCTTTCAGAAAATTGTGAATGGAAACTGAGGTCTCTATAATAAACGCTCACCTGGTCTAGGTCTAGAGCAGAGTAGACAATCTTCCCTTTGTCATCCCCAGAGAATAATTTCATTCCATTGGGACTCCAAGCTAATGCTGTAATGCTACTTTTGTGAATACCAGCAACATCAAATCTCCGAAGCTGTGAAACAATACAAAAGCAATACAAGAATGAAAGGAAGAGAAAATGGAGATATAAAGCCCTTTCTCAGTGACTCTTACAAACTGGAGAAAAAAATACAAAAGCGCAGGTCATTCTAGTTTTTATTTAACCTAAACTATAAAAAGCCCCCCACCACTGAACAGCTCAGCCAGTTACTATAAATAAGGAATTTATCAAAAGCATTTTTGATTAAATATATCTTTTGCAATAAAAAGCATGCTTTAAGATTATTGCTTTTAGAAGCTTAACATGTGTAGCCTAAAACATATTCACAGATCAGGCAAAAATCCCCTGGTTTTCACTATTACAAAAAAAATAAATATCACAGTAACACTCAACTAGGATTCACCATACTAAACCTCAGAGAAGTTCAGCTAAATACAAAGATTTACCTGTTTGTTTCTTCCAGGTAATGAAGACACAAGCTGAAAAACTGCAACCCGACCTGAGGCTGTACCAACAGCAACCAGATCATCAAAACAACTCAACAGCTTTACGAAAGTAATAGATTCACACTTCCCCTGTTGAAACAAACCATACATAAAACTCACAAAGTTAATGACACACAAACAGCAGCTCAATTCTGAGAAACTCAGCTTCACTAGAAGAGACCAAAAACTTAATATTTACCTCAAAATTGTATTTTTTCATCTGGTTTAATTGTCTGCAGTAGAGATAAAGCATTCCAATGCTGCTCCCCACAGCAATGTAGTCTTCATTGGTATCAAGCGCTGTGAGGTATACCACAATAGAGCGAAAGCCTTTTTGGATCTTTGTAGGAATGGCATTGAGAAGATAATATAAGGGACAAAACTCCTTAAATATAACTGGTGAAGCCACAGATGCCATAGCAAGCATTGGCAGCAGCAATTTTAAGGCTGAAATAAACACATCTACTTGACCACATAAGGAAATCTGAAAGAGAAAAGCAAAAGACATATCATTAGCTTTTTTGGAAAGAGTAAATCTTAACAGAAACCCAACATTTAGCAAGTAGGGATGGGAAAATTATCATGTTCTGCTCTGTATAAAGAAAAAGCAAGTTAAACTTTTCTGGGGAATGTAAGTTATTCTTAGAAGAATCTTTTCTTTAACAATAAGCTTATTTCTTCAGTTCAGCCAGTATCCAAGTATGATAACCCTAAATCTGGGATAACCACTCTTTCTTGCAGCTGTGAGCTCATCAAAGCTGAGTTCAAATGCAGCATTTCTTCTCATCTTGTTACTGAAAGAACTGAAAGGGCTCTAACACCAAACAACCCATTTTTTAGTCTACCTGCAAACTCTACCCTCACTCCTCCCAGTGCTTAGAGCATAGAAAATGGACAGTGCTGAAAGATCAAAGTGTCAAACTAGTGTTTATGCTCAACTCTTTAATGCCATGCACCCCATGGTTGAGGAACAATTCAGTTAGAGCTACATCTACTACATAATCAAATTACAACCAAAAGATAACAATAGTGTGGGAAGAGAGGGGCAATGCAAAGATGAAAGAAATCCCAGTTTGGCAAACACAGGTAACATCCATGTAGCAACTGAATTTACAGAGATTCAGAGCAAACAGAAAAAAGCACCATATGCTCATGTTTCCATTTATGGTTAAGCAAATAACTTCATACTGATGAGTGACAATGTAAATATTCTTAGATACCAGAATCTAAGTGTAACAGAAACAAAGATTATGTTTGCCTTCAAGAAAAAAATTTAGTGAGAGCTCGTCATAGTAATAATGCACTGGGATCTTCAGAAAAAAGCTGATATGGCCAATGATATATGAAAAACATTAAAAAAAAATTAATTAAACACAGTAATTTTTCACATCATGGGTTCAAAGCCTTGACAAGAACATTTTGCAGCAGCAGCTACTCTCCTCCTCACGGATTACTTTGGAACATAGCAAAGCAAAGAAACTTTTACTTCTTGAATTTTGCCAGAAGCAAGTCCGATTAACAGAATGGTTTAGGATATGCTAAAAATACCTGTTATATTTATACACAGATAAATAATATATATTCTATATCTATAAATAATATATATAAAATAAAATACATATATTTATATATATAAATAAAATACCTGTTATATTTTTATATATATATATAAAATGCAGTTTTCCAAGACAAGAATTCTGGATTTCTGCAAACACAAAAGTTCTCTATGATTGTTTAAGCACGTAACATTGATGATTTCCTGAAGTTTCAGCAGTTATAACTTCCTTAGAGAAATGAAAACCAGAAATAGTCCAATTGACATCAGAAACACTTCTAAATGCTCAAAATTATTCTGTAAAGTATTTCTACTGCAATTTATGTGCCTCATTTTTATTTCTCTAAGGATGGAATATGGTACTTGTTTGGCAGCTTTACATATTGCTTATGGTATAAATCAACTAAATTAGAAAAAAAAATATATAGCTGCTCTAGTTTTATATCTCCGCTACTGTGAGAAGCTCTGATGTCTCAATTTTCAAACTATTCCAGTTATTGTGCAACAGGATTCAGCATGCTGGCTTTGGGCCCTCCAACACTTGCTGTCACAATACAATTCCACTAAATCCAAAGGGATTACTTGCATGACATTACCCATTCAAACCCATGTTAGACAAGACTGCAGGAACTGGTTACTGGAGCTTATTTTGTGTTACAAAAAGTGCCAGTAAATGAGATAGCAGCTCTTATTACCTGTTCTTAATTGTGATAAATTTTACTGCTTGCTAGATCTTAGAAATTAATTCCACTCTCCTCCAGTGTTTACTACCTGTCATGACACGTATTTCATAAAATATTACAAGGATTAGCTGATTAATGTGTCCCAGCTATTTATGAATGAAGAGTTCCTTTCAGAGTTGTTTACTAAGTGCTGTGTTTTAACCCCAGTCAGCAACTAAGCACCTCTTTCTCACACCCCCTTCGCCCCAGTGGGATGGGGAAGAGAACTGGTAAAGAAAAAGCAGTGAAACATGTGGGCTGAAATAGGGAGACAGTTTAATAGGTAAAGCAAAAGCTGTGCACGCAAGCAAAGCAAACCAAGGAATTCATTCATCACTTCCCATCAGCTGGCAGGTATTCATCATTCCCCAGGAAAGCAGGGCTCCATCGCGTGTAACAGTTACTTGGGAAGACAAATGTCGTAACTCTGAACATCCCCCCTTCCTTCCTTCCTTCTTCCCCTGACTTTATATGCTGAGCATGACAACATATGGTATGGAATATGCCTTTGGTCAGCTGAGGTCAGCTGTCCTGGCTGTGGCACACCCAGCCACTTGCTGATGGGGTGAGGAGCAGAAAAGGCCTTGACTCTGTATAAGCAATGCTCAGCAATAAGGAAAACATCTCTGTTGCCAACACTGTTTCCAGCACTCCTGTGAAGAAAATTAACTCTACCCCAGCCAAAACAAGCACATTAACAAAAAACCTCAGTGCATCACTATTTACAATATTTTCACACACCATCTATTTCCTATCCTATATTTTGGGTCTTTTGCCCTTCCCTTCAGCATTTACTACTTTCTGTCTACAGTCAACTAAATTAAAAGAGAACCCACTGCTAAAGTCTGTTGTTTGCTGTTCTACACATGCTGTTTTGCCAGTTTAGTAATTTTTACTAGCTGGTTTTTCTTTTGTTTTTCTAATAAGATGAACCCCAGCCTTTGTCCTGAGTCCTGTACAAATCTTCCTTTGTCCCATCTCAACTTCTGCCACTCCCCAGCTACTGCCTCATGAATTTCACATACTTTGGTTTTTAAGTCCCCTTTGTCACTCCTACAATTCACATCTGTCATCATTCGAAGCAGTTCTTTTAGCTGGAACCATCTCATACTCGACAGTTGCCAAAGGATCCTGCAAGTCCTCAAAATTCATTCTCGCTCTTAAGTTTCCATCACCTACCCTTCCAGCTCAACCATACTGTTAAAAACATAGGAATCCATTACAAATTATGGAATTATGGAAATCTGTATTATCCAGAAAAAGATTATTACTTTTTCCTCTACAACAAACAATCCTATCTGCAACCTGATGTATGTTTTGTAAGTTTACACTTTATTTAAAAACACAAGAAAAAAAAAGGGGGGGAGGGGGTGCAGTCTGTTAGGGTTCCCCCTCCTCGAAAAAAATGGGAGGAATTATTTCTTGTCATATACTAAATTAAGTTAAAAAACAATCAAACAAAAAATCCAATGAAACCTGCTGTCAGCTTACGGCTCCCACTCTTCACAAAATCTATATACAATAGATAATTTCAATATTCTCTGATGGCAAAGTTGAAACTTGTAAAAAAATGAAAGTAAGTTTTGTTCTCTATAACCCATTCACTCCATACAATCAAAAAAATGTCTTAATAAACTGTAATTTCTTACCATCATACACAATCAGTTTCATCTTGAGCAGTTTAGAGACTTACAATACATTTGCACTGCTTATGTGAAAACATCTAACTGAAATAAGGATTTTACTAAAAATACTGCTAATTAAGCAATTTTACCTAAGCCAAAAAAAAAAATTATAAAGGAATAGAGAACTGGAATGTGGTCTATATATTAAAAATCCCTGTATAAACATCACAATTCTCTGCTTTTGAGCCAAAAGTCTTCAGCATCCCCCTAATTACTGTTGTGTATCACATGCAGTCTCTTTATTAACAGATTGTTTTCTGGTTTTCCTGCTTCATTAATCAAAGGCAAACAGTCGATATAATCTATTTTCTCAGCCAGATTCCAGGATTGGATGCACACATTCACCCAGTGTCAGCCACAGTTACTCTGAAGTACATAACAGCCATACAGGGCAAATCAGCCTGTGCTAAGCAGCTATCCTGCAGCAGAGAAAAATACCTTATGTTGCACATCAAAAACAATCACCAGGCAGAAAGTCCTTCTTCTCAACTCACAGAGTTCACAACAAGCTTTTAACTATTGCATTCAAGGCCATGTTTTAAAAAGGAAACTTTTATTTTAATTTTCTCTAGCGTCAGAAACAGGAATGAGGTTCAGGGCTGCCTAACAGAGGCAACAAAAGAGAGATAATTCTGTGGTTAGATAGGCAATGGTTAAAGGTTCAGTGCCAGGGTATGCCAGATCGACTGCAGGAAGCTAAAGCTGTCACTGCATTTCTCTGAGCCCAAGTGTCCTGTCTGTACAAAAATGGACAACAGCTGTTTTTTTTTTTTTAATTCTTTGGCATAAAAACTTAAATTTAAGGTCTTCGCAGTATAGACAAAATCATATATACATATGACCAGTCTCTGATCTCAGCTCAACCTTGCCAGCTAAGAAGAAAAGTGGTTTTATTTTCTAATACTTCTCACCTTTTTACCCTAAGAGCAGGCCACCCAGCTGCCACATCTCCAGAGAGCTGCCAAGCAGCAGGGAACACAAATTCAAACCTGCTGAAGGGGCTCTGCTCTCATGCTTCCCGGTTGTGGGCAGAGGAGCAGCCAGCCACAGGTGGCAATTACCTACTGTGCAACACGCACATAGAATCATAGAACGGTTTGGATTGGAAAGGACCTTAAGATCATTCAGTTGCAACCTCTCATGGGCAGAAACACCTTCCACTAAACCAGGTTGCTCAAAGCCCCATCCAACCTGGCCTTGAGCACTGCTACGGATGGAGCATTTACTACCTAAAGAGCGCAATCTCTGCCAGTGCCTCACTACCCTCACAATAAAGAACTTCTTCCTTATCTCTAACCTGAACTTCCCATGTTTAAGTTTAAACCCATTGCCCCTCATCCTACAGTCCCTGATGAAGAGTCCCTCTCCAGCATCCCTACAGGCCCCCTTCAGATACTGGAAGGCTGCTATGAGGTCTCCACGCAGCCTTCTCTTCTCCAAGCTCAACAGCCCCAACTTTCTCAGCCTGTCTTCATATGGGAGGTGCTCCAGGCCCCTGATCATCCTCATGGGCTCCTCTGGACTTACTCCAAGAGCTCCATCCAAAATTGCTTCACACAGTTCATAAGTGGTGCATTTCTGCTTCACAAGCGTTTACTGAGGGAGAAGAAAAAGCCCCCCCAAAAAACCAAACCTGGATAATAGAAATGGAAAGTTCAGAAAAAGAGACACCTGGGGTCACAGTACATGCAGGTATGCCAAATGGGGGCAGCGGAAACCAAGCTTTATCCACTGACAGTCTTGGGACACCTAGTTTCTCTACGAAATCTTCTTTCCTTAAATGCATTACTATATTCTGGCAGACGTTTCCAACCACTCCTTCCTAATACGCTGCTTTCCAGCACTCTAGGGGGTGCAGCTCCTGGCAGGTAAGAATACAGCCGCGGACTTCAGGACGGACTGCCAGCAATGCCGCCTCGCTCTCCCGCTGGATTTACCTCAGCTTATGCCGGATTTACTACCCTGACCCAGAGCTCCAGCCGGGCCGGGGGGTCGACAGAGAGTGGCAAAGCTCCTCCAGCCGCTCCGCGGGTGCGTAACTCGGCCCCCGCCGCCCTCCCCCGGCACCACCGCGCACCCTCACGCCAGCTCTACCCGAAAACGAGCCTCCGAAAGGCGGGCGGGAGAGCTGGCCCGCTCCCCTTCCCCGCGCCGGGCTCACCCGCTCAGCCCGGCTGCAACAGGCTGCCACGACAGGCCCCGCTTACAGCAACCAGCGAGGGGAGCGAGAGCCAGGGCAGACCCTCAGGCGGCTTTCCCCCCATCACCGCGAAAGACGCGGCTCCGCTCACCTCCTCAGGAACGCGGAGCGACTCTATCTACTGCCGGTAGGCAGGCGGAAAGATGGAGCGAAACCCGCGTCGCCCAAACCCTACGGCAGCGACGGCGACCCCAGCCGCCTGCGCCGCTCGGCGGGGCCGGGCCTGGGCGGGGCCGGACGTGAGCGCATTTCCGCGGGCTGCAGAGCGCCATCATGGCGGGTGAGTGCTGTTTGTTTCGCTATCGGTCAGTCCCCAGGGCTAGCTGACCTCAAGGTGGGAGCGAGGGGTGCAGGGCTGGGCCTGCGGCAGCAGGGAACGGCCGGAGGTCAGGGCTTGGTGCTCCCTGGGCCGGTGTCTGCTGTGCCTGCCCGACCGCCGGCGCGTTACTTTAACGTGAGTGCGGGCCAGGAAGGTGCCTAGCACTTCTCTTTTTCCCTCGGGAGAAGCGAGCGACACCCGTGTCTTGTCGTGGTGCGTGGGCTTCATCTTTATGCCACTTTGTAAGCGTCTCTGTGAATAAAAGCTAAAACCAGCAAGTGTGCGGGTGGAGCGGTGGTGTTACTGCTGAGCTTCGAGCTGGGCTTGCGGTGCCTTCGTGCTTCTTGGGCAGGAATTGAGGCGTGACGATGGGGCGAGGCAGAAGGGGATGCTCGCAGGCCTCCCCCAGGGTGGTGCTCCTGTGTAAATGGGGTACTGTCTAGCAGTTCCCATTGCTGCCATACACTGTGGTTATCATCTGGCTGTTATACGTAGACAGAAGACTGCTACACTGGCTGGTTACTGCAAAGCCACTGCTGTCCATGTTACAATAATCGCATCGCAGAACATGCCTGCATTTTTTCAGTAGCATTATTTTCTTGTAAGTAGTAATTAAGCTTATAGATGAGGAATTAGATTTCACGACTGAAGGCAGCTCATGTAAGTTCCCTTTTGCTTTAATCAATATTCAGCCATAAAGCAAGGAAATCACTTAAACAGTTGCCAGAGAGCATGCTGATTTGTTTCTGTATGCTCTGAATGGCTTGAATTTCTTTATTTTCTCATGCAGCAAAAAGTTCTGGTGATGGTACTCCAAGAAGACCTGTTTTGCCTGTTAGTGCAAGAAAAATTAAAGATAATGCAGCAGACTGGCATAATTTAATGATGAAATGGGAGAGACTGAATGACAATGGATTTACTACAGCAAACAAAATAGTCAACATGAAGATTAGTGAACAGTAAGTATGCTAATACATACAAGTAAAGAGCATAAGGGTTGCCTTTATTGAGAAATGAATCACTAGAAAGTTTTAATCGCTATAAAGTTCTTTTTGGAGGTGGGAAAAAGTATATGTCAGAGGGGATAAGCTAGCTCTTAGATCAAACTCAGCAGCGGGACCTTTTAGTTACAGAAACCATTTACATCCAAATAATAAAAGTCTCAAGAGGATTAAAATAACTTCATAAAGTAATGATATTTGCAAGAAATTAACTATGTTTCGCATTAACTAGTTAAGCATAACAGACATTTAAAGTATTTTTATAATGTACAAAATGAGAATCTAACCCTATAGATACCAGCCCATGTGAGTTCCCTTTTGCATATTTACACTGAGGCCAGTATTAATAAATTTCATTGAAGTAAAAAATTTGGCAGATTTTAAGAAAGAATTGGTGGTTTATATGGATAGAAAAGTTAACAGTGATGATTTAAAAAAAAAAAAAAATAAAAACACCACCCAAAAATACGTAGCTTGCAAGAGAGATTCTGTAGGACCAGACCACATGGATTTTCAATCTCACAGCTTGGGTAAACCCACGTTGAAGTTGTTTACTCTGCCTTATGTTTCTACTTTAGATTTCAAGACAAAATGGAGATAGCATGTGATAACAATGCCACAGGATCTGAAAAGCCAGCTCCAGAATATAATGAAGAACTGGACAATTGCTGTGAAGAATTACTTGAGACGTTAAAGCATATGGTAGTGCTGATTTTTCAGTCTTAGTCAATATGAATCAGTTCCAAGTGTGCTCAAGTGTGACATAAGGAAATGTCCTCAAGTATTTGTGGTAAATAGAAAATCAGGATATTTCTTCATAGTTCTTTGGCTTCAGACCTAGATGATTATCAGTCTAGTGTGCACCATTTATTTGCTTGCTTGGTAAATTTGAAAGTTTTTTACATCTGTCTTCTGCTTATAACTCTCTTCCTCCTGTTATGAAGTGATCCTCTGAGAACAAGTTGTGTAAAAAAAATCCATTCTGAAGCTACACCCATTTTGTGTTTTCTCATCTTGAATTTTCCTTCTGTTTAGAACTAAACAAACAACAAAGCATAAAGCAGTGCTTTACCTGCCAGCAGGTAAAGCTGCCCTGCAGCTATCTTTGATCAGACATAATGCAGTTATATTTTTAGTCTGCCTACCTGAGCTTTCTGTGCAGAATTCCTTCTCTGGAGAGTAGACAAAGATAATTATTATTTAACCTTTTTTTCTGGATACTGCTAGAAATTAATGTCACCTGCCAGTTTGACAGGAAACAAAAAGATTTTTTTTTTTTCTAACCTGATACTGTAATTTAAAATTCTTATTAAAAATTACTTGTACACCCTTCTGCTGAAGTGGAGGCCCATGAAGAATATGATAGGTCTATTTTTTTATATAGACTGGATATCAATTTGGTATTTAGAATAAGCAGGAAAGCAGCTAGATTTTCCTCCAGTTTTGTTCTGTAGGAAAAAAGTAACAGTAATCTGGGTGAGGGGGTTTTGTTGTTCTTTTTTTTTTGAGGTAGTTTTGTATCTTACCAGATGTGTATATGGAGCTTTTTATTACTCCTGAGTAAAAGGAGTGTAAGCAGGCAGTGTTAGATTGGATACTAAACATAGCTACTGCAGACATTTTATTTTTCATTCCTTATGAGTTTGTACCAGCTTACAAGTTTATAAAAGTATCTGTATTTTAGCTTCTTGATTTAAAGATGTTTCCTGCAAGCTCCATTTTGTTGTAAAAAATAGTCCCCATCAGTAATGCACAAAGTCATATGAACATGAATGAAGTGGATGGAATGACCTGTTTTATGAAGCAAGCTGTTAAATCAGCTTAGATATATTGTCAGTAGCAGCTTAAGCTGCTTTACTCACCTGCTGCTGACTTTTTGAAATCAAATTTAAGTCATCTTGACATGGTAAAGTAAGAAAGCATGTATTCATAGGGCTTGTGCCATGCTTGTTCATAGGCAGTCTGATGTTTTACCCCAATGTTAAATTGCTGTAGGAAAAACCCAGAGAGAAGTGAAAAATGAGAGGATTTTAATAAATTTCCACATGGGGGGAAACAAAAGAATGTTGCAAAATCAGAATCACTAAGTCATATCTACAGTGTTCAGAATTTTTGGGTATCTCATATTAAATTTTTATATAAATTCCAGCTTTGATTCCTGTCTGAAGTTAAAAAAAAAAAAAAAAGTGAGTTAGAATTGTTAAGACTAAATACTCTTCAGAAATCATGTTTTTTTTAAAAAATAGAATCAAGGAATTGACTAGGTTGGTTTAAGATTATAGTATTTTGATGTTCCTGAGATATTCATTAACATTACATGTTCATTTTCAGACAAAAATACAACTGAAAATGGAAAAGCTTACTTCAACTGCTAAAGGAATCTGTGACTTGGAAGCATTCCACCATAGAGCTGGGAATTGCACAGTACCCTTCTTTCATACATGGCCCACACCATACTTCTGTAAGTAAAATACTGATTAGCTTAGCTAACTGCATTGTGTCATTGATGTCATGTAATTGAGGACTGAAAAATAAAATCTTTTATCTGGATGTCTTGCCTTAGAGAGAAAGTGTATCTGTCTCCTTTAGAACTGACTAATCAATAAACACATGAATGCAACACTGGCTTAGGGTTACTGCTGGTGACTGCTTGTATGAATTGCCAAGCATTGTCTGACATGTAACAATTATAGCATAAAATCTAAGCTGATCAGGATCTTACAGTGTCCAAGCTGCAACAGCCACAACTTTTGTAGAGAGAGACATATTTGCAACTTCATCGTTTTAAGTATTAGGCTTAACTTGTTTGACTTGTTACTTGACACTGAAATTAAATCCTTGAGTGCAAAGAATTTATACGTCAGCTAATTCTTAGGCAGCCAAAGAATAATACCTTTGATCTCAGTGTCAGTCAAGGCAAGTGAAGAAATGTTCATTTACTGTCTACTGTTAATACCAATGCTTTTAGAATTCACTTGATGGCAGAAGGTATCACCTCCCAGCTGGTATTACTGCAGCTTTAAAACTGAATTCCAGAGAAGCCTGATTGCATACAAACCAACTGCCTTCTTTGTGAAATGAAAGTCATAGTTTTGTGAAGCACTGCTTCTTACTTCACTACCACAAGTTTTACTTTCTGACAGTTTAAAAGGGTAAGAATAACAAGTGCTGTCAAAACACTCATTGTGTCTGAATCATTTAGTGATGCTCTTTACTCCATGAAAGACTAAATCCTCCTAAAAACAGTAACAGTTCAGGCTAAGTTAGAAACATTAAGATCAGTCTCTCTTGAAAAATAATTTGTGTACATATTTTTTTAGAAAGTCAAACAAAGGTTATTACATAGGTATATTTTAACCACTCTACCAGTATTATTAATGTAACTAGTAACGACATTAGTTTTTTATGTTAAACATGTCAGTTTTATCTCTTGTTTTGGTTTACTGTTATTTTTCACTATTGGTATCACTTATTGGTGATCATACATTGCTAAAGTTCCTGACAGCATGTGAGGGCATCCTTTAGATTAGCTAAAATCAAAAGTGACTCTGAAATGCTAAAGTTGTATTTCAGGATAGCATTCTCAATTTTGTAAACCAAATTTCAGTTATTTGAAAGAATAGCTGTAGTTGATAATGTTGCAGTGGATCCTGAGGATCAATACCACTGCTTATTCTGGAATTAAGAAGGGATTCATGTCAAAATCACAAGTGTATAAAATATATCCGAAATCAGAGTGAATTGTTTAGCATTGTGTATTCTAGTATACAAACATTACTGATGCTGTAAAAACCAAGATGTCTAGATATGGGGTATAGTTGACGCAAGGTAGTGGTTTTTAATGATTATTATATTACAAGTATTATGTAACTTCTAGACAATTTCTGAAATGTTCTGGTCAATGTGGGTTTTTTTTCAATCCATTCAGATGAGGTTTCTCTGAAGCTCTCTGAAATGTACAGGAAGGAGCTACAACTCAAGCAAACAATTGTACAAGAAATTGCTCATTCTGCTGACCAGGATCTGATGATGGTCTATTTATCATCATGGTTATACCAGCCTTACATTGAAAATAGCAGCAAACTACTACTTGAAGCCATGCTGCTAGAAACAGGACATAGACAGTGCTAGAATTCCAAATGCTATATGGCTTCTTGTAATGATGCTTACATGAAGCTGAAATGGCAAACTGCAAAGCTTAGCAAGTAAACTGAATTTTTGTAAAACTTATTAAAAATATTCCTATTTGTATTTATTATTTTGTCTCAGTTGATACTCCTTTCTCTGCATGGGACAGTCTGGGTTTGGTCACTTTATCCATTTTAAGTGCAATAGCAAAGCTACAGGTAGGAGGCTAAGTCTTCTATAATCAGAAAGAGGTAGTCACTACGTGCTGATCTGGGGGGAATTCAGTGCACAGACACCTACAGAAAAGAACGTTAACTATTTTCCAAGTCTTGATAGTCTAAAATATTTACATTGTCCCTTTCACCACAGAAATTCAGCACTTCATCTTTTGTGGGTTTTATTTGCATGACTGAACAGGGTGTGTGCTTTTGTACTTGCCTTATAAATGGAGAAAGGAAAAGCACAGAAGGCAGATCCAAAAGGGATCCACATGGTGGATGTGAATGGTATGTGGTTTAGAAATGCTGTCACAGACGCTAGTGTTAAGTTCTATTTGATTATAGAGTGGTTGGTTACACCAGTCCTGAAGAGTGATCCATGCCTGAAGGAGCACACTAGGAAGGTTTAGTACAACTCACTATTTGACAGTCATATTATGAAAAGATCTTGTCTCTTAATTCATTGTAGAGATGTTATATGAAAGCATTTGTTGAATAAAATCAAAATCTGATTCAGGCATGGCCTTATCCTATGTTGTTTGCTTACTGTCATGAGGCTCAATGAGTTTTTCCTTGGATTATTGTTTCTGATGTCAAGTGGTTTTGGTTTAAAGTGTGCCCTGCTGGTTTTTGGTTAGCAGTTTATGTGACAAGAATCAGCAGCTCAAACTCCTGCTTTTCCTTTTCATGCTGCTTTCTTGGAAAAGGGAGTAGAATGTATTCAGAAGAAACAGTTCATACAAAAGCTAAATGCTGAAGTGGAATTCATTCCTCATAGTTGCTTTTGCTTCTAAAGACGTAATAATCACTGTGGTGTACCATTATGTCAGACCTGGGTAGCACGGAGAAGCTGCTACACTTGCCCAGCCTTTAATAACTGTTAGCTGCTATTGCAGATTATCACTTTTCAGAAAAGGGCATTACAATGTGGAAACTGCAGCTGTATCACAAACTTTTAGTTAAATTCTTAATGTGCAGCGAATTTAGGCCTTCTGCTTACTTCATTATGATTAATAATAATTTATTCCTCCCACTGTCTGTGTGACCGACTCATATATAAACTGTTGATTTCCATCTCCTATTTCACACAATTACGTAGTGTTTCTAAGTGCTGTTGACTCATTGATGTGCCCTGACAGATGTCTACCCTCAGTTCTCCTTTGACCTAAGTGACACAAAATGCATGCTGCTATGAAGTGTCTGTAACAGCTGTGGTTTGACACTAGAAAAATCTGATTAAAACAGTGGGAGATTCTGGATTAGATTTCTGATAGGACAGGTAGGGCCACTTACTTGAATAGTTCCAAACTAAAACCCCATAAGCTCAGTAAGAGAAATGTGTGAGTTTCCTGCAGTAACAGAAAAGACAGACATGAATTAGGAAACTTTCTCAAGATGTTACTCTGTTCAACAACGAGGTTGTTTCTGACAGCTTGATAGTGTTGTATTCTTCTCACAAATACCTATTGTCTAAAAAGAATCAGTTATGAATAGCTTTGTTGGACTTTATTATTTTTCAGTGCAAGCATTCCACCTAGTTTAACAGCCACCTGAATTTATCCGAGAAGGACCAAACCCTTGTCACTATGGAAACACCTTCATAGTGGAAAAGTATTTTCCAGGGAGAAAAGGTTGGTTAACTTACAGGATTGTTCTTTTAAGATGTGACTAGGTGTATTGTATTTCTCAGCATGTGCAAAGCAATAGGAAAGGCAGAATTGAAGCAAATTTTCATTTTCTGCACAGGTAGGAATTGCATTGTTCTCTCTTCATGAAGTCATCTTCATGTTCACAGAGTCCTTTGGTCATTGACTGCTGTTGGACACAGATTACTGCAAAATTATTGCAAAAGATATTTTGCCATTATAGCTTTAAGCAGTTGCTTATAATATTTTAAGTCCTCAGGTGTAGTTATCAGTCAGTACAAAAGAATGTAATAAAGAACTGCTCACTGTGATCAGACTTCAAAAGACCTTGCTTTATCTTGTGTCCTCTGACCATTGTCATCGCCTAAAAAAAGAGGCGGGGGGGGGAACCAAAACAAAACCTACACCATGAAACGAACTGCCAGGCAGGAGCTCAGTAATATGTCATGACATGTGTCACATCCACACATCAAAAGGCAGTGTTTTGGCTAATCAAATTCATCTTCTACTTAGGCAATCAAGAAAAACAAAACAACAAACCCTAAACCAAACTATGTTAAAAGACACTGGTCATTTAAGGCTGTTTGTTTTCACCTGCTAAGCTTCTTCAAAGTAAGGACAGTGCCTTGGACCAGAAGCTGCCAGGAATTCTCCACAAGAAAATATTATCATCCAAGCAACATACTGAAAGTGTGACAGTAATACAAGACAGACAGAAGTACGTAACTAGTTTGGTAAGTTTTCTGTCTGCACAGAGAAACAGGGATGATGGTCAAGGATACCTTTTTATTATGATTAAGTATTACAAGGCAGTGTGAAGTTCATAGGAAGGTCCAAGCTTAGAACTGATAAAGGATGCATCATCTGAAATTAAAAAAAAGTGTGATATAAGTCTTAACAAAAATAGACCATCATGGACTAAAGAGAAAAAAAGAATTTGATATCTCAGTAAGGCAGATCAGATCACTACTTTGCACGTTCCTGTTTCTGTCTAAGCAGTTTTTAAAGGTGTGGTTGAACATTACACAAACATACTTACATACATTTCCAACAGTTTTTGTTGGAGGTTATTTTTACCTCTAACTCAGTGCATGCTTATTTAAGTAAGGATCAACTAGGCTGTCGCACTTTTCGCAGTTTATATTTAAAACTGCCTATTTTTCAGGCAGATTTATGCTATTCAGGTGTAAAAGGTAGCTTGGATATTTATTAGCATCGAGAAAGTGCAATAACAGTGTTCTGAAAATTCAGTGGCACAGAAAATGCCATGGTTTTAATATAGTTTTTATTTTACCCATACATAGTTTGCCAGTACACCACACATCACAGCTGGACAGCAGTACAACTTCTTGCATTTTTAGATTACTAGAGCGAAAAGGAATTATATAACAAAAGGGAACAGTGCTACAGTTTTAGGGTTGACACATACCCACTTTCCATCCACCCCCAACATATAAAACACATAGAATGCTGTTAAATCTAAAATTTTTGGTTGCAGTGCTGCTAGATTCATATAAACATAAGCTATAAAAAGTACAGGGCATAGAAACAGTTTACAAATAAGTTAAATTTAATTATTTCAGTATTCACATTAGAAAAATACACATTTGATACGAGTCAGAATTTTCCAGAAGAAAGCATATAGTTCTCCAATTTATGGCTCCAATTCACTTTGCAAGAGCGAAATACCTGCACTTTGGCCATCTGCTTCCATTTCCAGTAGGGTTTCCACAGTTTCCAAAGGCATCCCCTCAGGCGTGGGGATGTGCATTGTAATACCATTGGAATCAGTTACAATAACAACGTCTTCTGCCTGAGACAGAACAGCAGTATCTGGGCGAGACATAAGCCCATCTGAAGTCTCAGTAAAAATCTGTTCATGTCCCTGAGACAAAAAATCACAGCTCTCATCAGTAATCTCAAAGGCTACAGTTTCATCCACAGTAACTCTGTTCTCTAGCTCATGTTGTTCCTCTGTCCCACTTGCATTTTTAAGAGAGTTTTCATGGTTCACATGAGCAGACACAGAGGCTTCCTGAGCAGGGCTCTGGTTCAACTCAGTCTGAGCACTGTGTGTGTGCTTTACTGGCACAATGTTTGTTGATAACGCTTTTTCAAGTCCCTGCATCTCATCAGTAATATTTTCATTATAGAGTTGTTCAGAATGTTCTTTAATTGCAAAATTACAATTTTCTTCTTGCAGTTTCTGGTATTTTTGATGGTGTCCATTTTCTTCACTTGTTGCTATGTTACGGCTCTCACTGCCCATTGCACCCTCCGACACAGAGCTACAAAGCTGAGGAGCTGAGAGCCCACCAGCTGTATCCTCACTCACAAAGTGCGCTTGGACTAATCCAGGCGAGCCATCTGCTTCAGCTGGTAATACAACTTCATGTAGCAGAGACTCATCATCTGCCAGATCTGATCCCTGTATCGCCACACATTCAGAATACTCTGCCCTTGTTTCCACAGACTGGGAGAAGGTAGCTGAATTTCCAGCATCGATTCTAACTCCTGAATCAGCAAGTGAATTATGCTGCTCTGCTGTCAGTAATGTGCTTCCGGTTGTGCAGCAAGTCATGTGCCCATCTTCTGAAAGCGGGATTTCTCCATTTAATGGATTAAAACCTGAAAAGGTAAAATAAATACAATTTTGTTGAGCAATCTAATATTGCATGTTCAAAAAAATATTTTTCAGCAGTAATTTTGGAGGAGAAGCTAGACTGCCTCCCTGCTTTCCTCCCCCCAGTTAGCAAACCTGAAGCACCTTACAAGACTTTCACAGCAATTCCCAATGAGAAAGCTTGTAGAAAAATTTATGGATAGTGAAATATTACTGGGTATTTTCATAGCAAGGGACCTCACATCAGAAACAGCATTTTTCAATTAATCCTGAAAACAACCCGGGCTGAAAGTCAAAATCTGGCACACAGCTTAAAGACATTTATGACATTAAAAGATAAAGAATATTACCATTAATAAACTGACAGAAACATTTAAACTTAATAAATTCTGTGTTGATAATCAAGCTCATCCTGGACTCAGACTGTATCATCCAGTAACTATGTATCTAATTAGGTATGCTAGCAGCTCCAGGAGCACTTTCATCCTGTGACAGAAAAGGTTAAAAGCACTACAAAATTAGTGTGTTTTACCAGTTATTTGACCTGGACCAAGACTCAGGTGACAAACAGTTGAACAATAACTAGCTAGCTGCAGTAATAGGAGCTGTCAGATTTTATAATCGACAATCAAAAGGAACCAGTAGGTTGTTTGGGGGCTTTTTTTGTTGTTATGAAAGATACCACTGCACAACAAAGGAGGCCTCACACTGCAGAAGGGATCTTTTTTAACTTGTACTGCAGACTTGCAAAAACCCTACTAAATAAACAGAAAAATAAACAGAAAGACATACACACAACCCCTGACAGAAAGATGTGCAGACAGCAAAGCAAAACATCACACCAGAGAAAGGTCTTTACAAAGCAAAAGGATGGTACTGATAGACATATCTTACTAGAGGTGGGCAAGGGCTGAAATCTTTCACAACAGTGATCATAATGCCTCTGAATTACTGCAACGCTTCTGCGTCTAAGACCAGTGGAGTTTTAGCAGATTAGGTGGGGACCCTTCTCGCTTTCCTTTCTAATCCACCATTACCTTGCCAACCTGAGGGGCAGGGCAAATGAAGACAGCAAAGGGATAAAAAGAAAGGCAACCATCCAAAGACTGGTGCAGAATCCTGCCTAAATTCCAATCTTAAGGCCTCACATCCTCCCTGGGATACAGGACAGCCTGCATCAGCTCTTCCCCTCCCCAGTTTTCACGAAGCTCTGATGATTCTGCTCCTGCAGCCTGCTGGGGCAGAGGAAGGACACACATGCTGCTTCCTCTTCTACTCTCTTGCTCCTGGCACAAAGGTCATGCACCTTCCCTTCTATAAGGGATAAGGTGAATAGGAAGCATTCAGGAAGCACACAGTAGAGGACAGTACTATGCTCATAATGCTGCAGCAATATTAATAACCAGATTATCATGCATTCAGAATTGAGCTACTGCTGTGTTCTGCATCATCCATTACTTCCTCCCACCCTGCCATGATGCCTTTCCAGTTAAACAGCTGCTTTTGAAGTACCAGGGAAGCAAGTTAATAAATTAAAAATTGAGACAAAACCCACAGTAGCTTAAAGAATAAAGAGATTTGTTCAGCTCCTCCATGAACAGAACAAAATTGTAAAATCTGAAGAGGTTACCATCTTTTTCAGACAGAGTACATAAATTCTCACTCTTTTCTTTCACTTCATCTTGACTGGCATTATCATTATTCACATTCTCCATTACATCTTCTAACTTGGTCCTTTTGGCTGATGGCAACAGTTCCTCCCCTGAGCTCTGTCAATACAAGAGATAATTAACTGGCTGCCACCACAACAGCTGACAATACTGGAAAAGACAACAAACTAACTGTGGGCACTTCATGGCAGTGAACTTATACCCTCCTTTAAAACAGGATTTACACTAAAGGTCTTCCTAAAAGGTAAGGCTTTTAAACACAGCCATCACACTCTGCCAAAATGCCATCAATTACTTTTGATATTTACTTGAAAATCTGCCCTTGCATCAACATTAAAGCATCTCTCTAAGACTCAGTTGTTAACTGTATGGCATGAAACCTCCAACTTCAAATCAAGGGGCATACACAGTCTGCCCAGTATTGTTTGGTAATGAAGAAAACATGATTAGCTCTTAAATTTAACCACAGGCAGCAAATGAAAAAAGCACTATTGTTATTTATCCACGACCAGAAACAACACTGGATTAAATAAAAAGTAGAACTGTTAAGGGGATGGACCAAAGAGATGTGATTTTCAAGAGGAAACTGAGCTCCCTGCTACAGCTGTAAACAGATAAATCTGGTCAGCTGCCTTGTCAGAAAGAAAGGAACTGTTTTTATGCCTCTCTGCCTACCACCAGTTACCACAGCGACCACTTCTCCAGCATCTGAGCCTGCTGCAGGTTCGCCTGTTTACTCCAGCACAAATTATTACAATCTGGGGATCCTTCTCACTGTGCAGCTCCCATTTACCAGCATCTCAAATATTCCTTCTTTCCTATATCATGACATTACCTGTAAGAGATTCTGTCCTGAATGCTACCAAGTGTCTTCCCAAAGTACACCTTTAGTGTCTCACTAACTAAAGTGTTCATGGTATATGAACTACCTACATACTCTATATATACTCTCTATATAGCTAGTTCATATGTTATGCTATGATACCACAGTATGGAGTATTTCCAAACATCATGAAAAGCCTTAACACGAGTCAGATAATTATTCCTTACAAAATCATACTAGTATTATCTGTTTTAACAAGTGTTAATTTGTCTTAGTTTCATTTTTAATTTTCACAAAGGTGTTCCATACCTCAGCTAACCGTTTTTGTCCCAGTATCTCCAGAGGCACTTGCTCACTAACAGTTTTAATTATAGTTTGTGAAGAAGAGTCTGCACCTTGTGTCTTTCCTTGTCCAGCAAGTATTTCTGTAATTCCTAGGGATTCAGCAACCTTTACAGAAAAAAAAAGTAGAAGTTAGCTTCTCCAATCTCAATACATAAATGCTGAAGTAAGGATTCATTTTCTTAAAACTCAGGCCTAGCCTGACAATCTGTTGTCACAGCTCAATAAAGTATTTAGACTCCCATGTTTTCAATCAGTCTCCACATTAATAGAACATGACCTTCATTTGAAGGCGAATATTCAGAGGCAAACTCAAAAGAATTACGTGTACAATGGTTATATATAGAATCCAGAGACAGTTACCAAGAGCAGGTTTAATAAAGAACAATGTTGAGGCTCTACATAATTTGCCCTTACAACATTCAGTCTTTCTGTTTAAGAGTATCTCTAAGTAGTTAAGGATTTCTTTTTCCCATCCCCACATTGTAATCCTGTGCTTCATCCTTATGTAGGTGTGCTACTACCCAGACTCTTAAGGCTGGGTTGTTTAATTTGGTTTTGGTTTTGTTTTGTTGGGTGTGGTTTGTTTTTTTTTTTAAAAGCGTAATTCTGTATTAAGAGTGCACATTAAGACCGAAGCAAGAAAGAGGTTCCATTTTCAGACACCACTATCAACAGCATCCCTGTACTTGGTGCAATTTCATTTCACCAGATGGAAATGTCAGTGTTACAGAATAGCCAAATGGGTACTCAGTAATTCTAGAAATTTTTTTAGTACATACAGTAAATGTCACAATTTATTCTGAAACATACGTATTAACCCCTGCTAACAGTCCACACAAGACTTCTTTTTTTTTTTTAAGCCAGGATTGTAAGAACCAAATTCTTATCTCCACCACCCCTACCCTAACTTTTCCAGTATGCTCCCCTCTCGTGGTAGTTGCAAGTTCAGTGCTAACATACCTTAATGAGCACATCATTTAGAAATTTTGTTGAAGATATTGCACAAAATAGTATTTTCGCTACTGGAAACTGAGAAGGGAAAGCCAAAAATATGTTAAGTACAAAGAGCTGTTTTATTCTAAGCAAAGGGAACATAAGATTGAGAAGAATCCATGAGGAAAAAACAGATCCACATTAAAAAAGAACAACAATACAAAAAACAACCAGAAAACCAAACCTACACTTTCTAGATACAGCTGCATAAGCAATGAACTGAAGAATCACCGAAATAATAGTTTGCAGTTTTATTAATGTATTCACTACCTTTCACATGTTACTACAGCTGTGAACTGCATATATGCATTCAGTTTGTCCTCATTTTGCAATGGAGCTATTTCCCTTTAAATCAAGGCCACTCATTTTAAATATATACCCTTCCCTCCTAGTTAAACATTAAGATGCACTTTTATTAGCAGTTATTGCTTGCAGTAACATGCAGCTTCATACTACCCCAGATACACAAGACAGGTATCAGTGCTGCTGGATCTTTTTTATCTACTGTCTAGTTGTATCTACTGCCATAAATTAGAACTACAGTTTTATTATGGATTTCTTTTTCTCTTCAGTTAGTTGTTGGATTTTTTACAATAATAAAAAAATAAAATAAAAATAAAAAAAAAAAAAAATCACAGCTCCAAACAGAGTGCTTTATTACCTTAGCATCTCTTATTTCAACAGGCTGCTGACAACTCAGCAAATTTGAATTACTGAGGTGACGATAAGCCATTTTCTTTACCATATTATGCAAGTCTTCAAATTCCTTATACACATCTGGGAAGTAGGCTTTGCCTGGATACCCTTTTTCAACCTAGAAATAACAGGGGAAAAAAGGGTTTGTTTCCCCTCCCCCCATATTTTAAAACCAGGGAAATTAAAGTATGCCAGTTTGTTTCGTCCAGTGTTTTAAAATAGCAACATTCAAGTGAAAAGATTGTGGAGTATTGAAAAAGCCACTGAACCAGTCAGCAAAAAGTGAGGCTTTCAATCAAGAGACAAGAGCTTCACCTGTATAGACTGAAGTGATGTGTGGAACAATGCTAACTAAGGAAATTCAGATACATCTCTAAATGAATCTTTTTAATGTATACTAAAGAAAGTCTCCCTAAAATAATTTAAACAGTTTTGCATAAAAAGAAAAAAAAACAAAACAACACACCTCACCTTCATCAACAGAAATTCAAATACTGTAACAACTTTTGTGAGACGTGGGAGAGCCAGCTCCATTAAGTCTTCATTATCGCATTGTTGTATTAACTGTCAAAAGCCAGAGTTTATTAGAGCAGAGCAGCCTACAGGGGTTATTCATCCCACATTCAGAACATCAAATATCACTACTCTTTTTTTTAAGGATACACTATGTGTTTAAGCAGCTTAGAGAACAGATGCAAACGTAACACCAACAGAGATAAATCGGAAAACTTCAAAACAGTTTCTGCCCTTATACAGACAAAACTCATTCCCACAGATGCTGCCAATTCATAGAAAGAAGAGCAACATCAGTACATTTAGTAGCCATAAAGGATCTTCCACAACACACAGGAAACAAGCAAAAAATATGTTAACTGCATGGATTTTAACCCCCATTCCATCCTCCCCCAAGAGCTTCTTTGTGTGTATTTGGGGTTTTTTTCTTTTCTTTTTTTTTTTTTTTTGATGTTTCCCAACTTCAGTTGGGTTTATTTCCTTTTATTGTGTTTGAGGAGATACGTAGTAATAGATAGTAACGTCATTTCTCCAGAAAAATGATAGCGAGAAGGTATCTACATGTCAAAAGTCCCTTTCCAGACTGAGTTCCCATATCCCCTTTGCCCAGTGTTCTGCTAGGTGTATTTTTTCCTTAAAAGACAATTTAATGTTTCCTTAGGCTTTCATCTTGTCAGTACACAAGGATGAAAAAAAAATAATTAAAACCAGCTTTTTTAAAAATGATTCCTTGAAAATAATAAAAAAAAAAGAGGGGAAGGTATTCGTGAAGTAATTGCAGAAGAGAACCATACCTCTTTTAACCTAGCTTTTCTTTTTCTGTATACATTGCGTTCTGCTGACACGCTACTGAGTGATTTTGAAGGGGATTGACCAGGTCTGCTCAGCCTTCCAGAACACCTGGACCTTCCACCCTTCTGTAGTCGACCATGTTTCCTTGATCGTCTGGGTCTTCCAGGTCCTTCTGGTGTTACAGGTTCCTGGTGTCCTGGACTGCTTTCTTTTTGTTGTTCTGCCAACAAGGGTCTGCTTTCTGGAGACTTACAGGTCTTTTTAGAAGAAAAAGTATTTATTTGCACCTTTAAATACTGTTTTGAGGAAGACAATTTTATAATTAAGTTCTTCATCTATGTAAACAATAAGCCGTGTATTAAAAAAGGTGGATACAAGCAAAACTTCAAAGAAAGTTGTAGAATAAATTAAACTAATAAGTAAGATAGTTACTTTTTCAACACACGCATGCTATTATTTGCAAAGGTAGCATTTCTGATTTTTGATACAGAGATTAAGAGAATGCAATTGGTTTATGCCAGTTAAATACATTTAGTATTTTGTAAAGTAAAGTATGTCCTTTTCAAAAACGAGGTTGTAGAAATAAATCTTAATTAGCAGTAAAACATACCCCCCAAAAAATCTGGGTTTCACTGTAACTAGGTCAACGCATGAAGACTTAATGTGAAAGAAACCGTGAACAGCAATGAAGAGTAACAAACTTGGTAAGTAAAAAATCAAAATGTATTTTGGTTTCCATGTTTTAAATTCCTTACTCTTCCCTACAAACACTGCTAAGAAGCAGCTCCTGTTATAAGACCACATGGCAAACTCTTAGCACATTTTCTATTTTTAAGTTGCCATTGTGATTTCAGAGCAATTTTTTTTTACTGATCAAAGCAAAAATTTCTCACTGAACACATCTTGTATTCCTTTTCATGTCAGAATTTCCAAGAATGTCCCAGTATTTTTTCTAAGAGAGGGGTTTAGAATACTACTGAAGTACATCAGGCTTCTTTTCATAACCAGTACATTTTCATCCCCACGTTCAGTAGCTCCCTACTACCTAGTAGTTAGGAAGGCTCTAAAAAGGGCCAATTTATGTCAGTTCTATCCAAGGATTAAATTATTAAATTAGTTCTAAATATAACAGAAGATTAGATTGAGCGTGGGAATCTTTACTGTCTTCCTGTCTGTATCAATGTACCTGCTTCAATAATCCTGCTAGTCTTTCTTACCTAGCCCAAAACCAGAACAAATCAATGTCTTAAAAGTGCAAATTTGCAGAATCCATATTTGGTAGTTAAAAGTAGCAGGTCCAATAGCAATCTAGCAGTCAGTAGTAGTATTATGTATGAGGTTGACTGAAATTTTTTCAAAATTCCTATCATCCTGAGTAAAATAAAGTGCTGCACAGGGAAGCAACAACTATGAAGTAACACAGAGAGCGGACTTCAGTATTCTGCCATTCCCCTTTTCCAAAGATCATAGAAGAGCATAGAGGATGGGGGAGGTTTGCTTGCTGCACTGGCATCTTAAGATGTAGATTTTCACATTCTGAGAACAACTTCACATTTATAAACAAAAGTAACAAATGTCACACTGCCAAATGAGTATTTTTTTTCCCCTAAACTGCAGCTGTATTAGATCCTGCTGCAAGATGTTAGTGTCATTTTAATATTGAAAGACAAATTTTACTATGAAACGACCAGTTTAAAACATCATAGGGAAAAAAACCTGTAGCTAAAGTAGCTTCCAACCCAGACACTGATGTTTCACCAGAGTTTGATTTGCAGGGGTAGCTAAGCCACACTTTCAAACCCTGCTCTAGGAAAAACTGCAGTCCACTGCTAGATTCCAAATTAGGGATTTTTTCAGTAATGACACTTTCAGTAACCAAAACTGATAGAGGGGATGATGTCCTGCTGTCATGCTAAAGGTTGGAACTGAACAACACAATATTTTACACAAATGCAGAGAAGAATGCTATTTATGCAGAAAAGGTTTTCTCAAGCTGAAAACTTACGTCAGAAAACCATTAGCAAATGAACACTCAGTAAGCATTTTGTTTTCTGTGCCTGTGCAAGAATACTGTTCCTGCAATACAGCAAGAAATAATAATTTGATTTTTAAAGCACTTCAATAGGAAATGTGTTTAATTTGTTGCGTTGGTGGGCATTTCTGAGCAGTACAAGACTATGCAACTACAAAACTGCCATCCTACTTTCCACAGAACTGACAGCTTTTCTAAGGAACACATTACCTGTTCTCCAGCTTTTGAATCAACAGCTCCTTCCAGACTGGTAGTTAGTGCATTTTCCTTATTTAAAGTGGCAGCAACTGAATCCAAATGTGCTGGACTCATCATTTCCTCTCTTATTCCACAGTCATTATCCACCAATATACTTCCATTAGGCTTATTTAAAGGTATTTTTTGAGGTGAAGACTCCAACTGTCTATGGCCTGGGTTAAGTTTATAATGTCTTGTTAATCCTCCTTTTCCTAGATAGGATTTTTCACAAGTCTGACATTGAAACGTTTTGGGGTTCAGATCGTAATTTGAAGAATGGAATAATGTATCTTTTCCCTTCACCTTTCCTTCTTCATCATCTTCTACACTCAGCTCAGAGTAGTCATCAGAATCAGACCGATGACCATAAGCCAAATCCTCCATTTTAATGAATTTGTAATCTTTAGCTTTGTATTTGGGGGGGCGTGAAATCCGTCCAGAACGTGTTTTCACTTTCAAGGATTTTTTTAACTTGTCATCTTTTTGGTTTTTTTCAAGACATGGTACCAGAGTGTTTGCTGAACTGCCTGACACCAGGTTAACATTTGGAGATCTTGCAGCTGATCCTGTGGCACATGTAGCTTTCTGTCCATTTAGCATCTTAGATGTGGGAATCTTTTTGAGAGACGCTGATCCACGTGATGGTAAAGGTTTCTGCATAAGCAGCTGAACTGGAGACTTGGAAGAGCTATGCAGGAATAGCTGCTGCTGCTGCTTAGTTCCTGTAACAGGCTGTAACCTAATTATCTGGGGATTAATAATACCAAGTCCTGGCATGTTAGAATTCCTACTAACTGATTGACTCAGCCTTACAGTTTTGGGCTGGATTGGTGCCAATGATGGCACTGGCCTTTCAGTTTCCTTCATCTGTCCTGATTGAACTTGGACACGAATGGCTTCCAGCTGCTTTTGTGCAAAAAAAGGAAGAGTTGAGATTACACAAATACAGCATTTATAAATAAAGACAATACTATCAAGGTGATTGATACACACCTTACATGTCCTTAAAGCAAAGGGCACGAAGAAAGCAATGCGCATCATTAGTTTCCCATTTTAATTCATCAAAGCACGGATTCCCTTCAAGATACAGGCTTTTCTGCACATTTACTGTTGTGGCTGCTGTTCAACTAAAGCATGTGAAGCTTGCTCTTAGGCCATGTCACAGCCTTGTTTCCTGCTGACAAGCTTGTTCTGGAACAGCACAATCAGCATCATAACCCAGGCAGATTCATAACCTTCAGCAAACCAAACACGGGAGAACAACAGTATGCTACATGACACACAGTCATGTATGACACAGGCCCAGTACCAGGTCCAGAACATACTGGAAGTGCTCAGTTCAAAAAAAACCTTTGTAATGATGATTAAGGAGGAGTATGTGTTACTGATCATCTCCCTCAGTCTCTCCTCCTCATTCAAATTCTTGCCTCAGCTTGAATCAATTGCTTGACAACCCCTGCACCCCAAAAAGTGGACTGAAAGCCCAGGTACTGTCATCTTCCGTTAGAGGAGGATGCATTCTCCACCTGTGCATCACCACTTAACCACTATGAAACAGCTCTTCTAACTTGTTTTAGCTGCACGTGTATTCAGATCGAAACACTTACCACAGCAGCAAGTATTTACATTCAAACGCGGATTTTTCTAAACCACATTGAAAGTTGTGTCTTCCAGCTGTGAGACTCCAGTCTGCACCCGAGGGCAGGTGTGACCGAGGAGAACGGAAAATACCCTCATAATTAAAACCGCATTAACCTCCCCCCCGACGCCTGCCCTCGGCAGTGGATTTCATCACCTCCCGGGAGCCGCAGGCTCCCTCCCTTCCCAGCCCCGGTTACCTTCTGCGGGAGGAGCCGGGTGGCGGCCACGGAACTGCCCTGCTGCTTGGCGACCTGCTGGGCAACGCTCCGCAGCTGCTGGGCGGCGTTGTGCATGATGCTGGCCGGCGGCGGCCCCAGGCAGGGCTCCGGCGGGGCGGCTGGCGGCAGCTTCTTCTCCTGGGCCTTGCTCACCTGCTCGATGACCCGCTGGACCTCCGCGGGGGCCAGCGGCGTGGCGGCGTGCCGAGGAGGCGGCGGTTCCGCCGTGCCCGGCGACGGGCTGTCGGCGGCAGCCAGCAGCTGCTCCAGCAGCAGCCGCACCTCCACGGCGCTCAGCCGCTCACCTTCCACCACGCTCCCGTCCTCCTGCACGTACAGAACTGTGCCCGCTGCCGCCGATCCGGCTTCCACGGCTGCCAAGCTCTGCGCCAGCTCCCCCGCTGTCGCCAGCAGCTCTGGGCCCTCCGCAGAGGGCGGGGGGTTGGCGGGCCCTACCGCGCCCCTGCCATCCTCCTCCTCCGCCGCCGCCACGCTGAGGGGAGCCCCGCAGGCAGTGGACGCTCCCCCGGGAGGCTTGTCCTCAGCGGGAGGAGGAGGTGGCGGAGCCTCGGTGTCCTCCTCCTCAGGTGCCGCCATCTTGGCAGGCGTCATCCGGCGGGAAGCGCATCAATACCCCGGGAGGTCTCGGCGACGCGAGGCAAAGCGCGGGGCATCGGTGGCACGCAGGCCAATGGCGCTCCCGGCACAGACAGCCTCGCCCCTGGGGCGGGGTCGCCCGACACCAACGGCGGCCTCTCGGGAGCAAAAACCCCCCTAGGTGCGGCGGGCGGGGCGAGGGTGGTGGTGGGACCCTGGGGAGGTACGAATCAGCTGGTGGCGCGGGCCGGTTTTCCTCGTAAGACGATGTCTTCACCCCGAGACTCGCTCTTTCCGGGCGGGGCTTAAGACCAACACAGGTAGCAAGTGAGCCATGAGTCACTTGGAACCCGCACGGAGGAGAACGCGCCTGATGGGTGACCCGAGCGCGTTATCCTACGTGCAGGAGAAACATACTCCCGCTTATGCCGTTGCCGGCCCGGGCTCCGACAGCCCTCGATGGAGCGCGGCCCATGCTGTGTGGGGGTCTGTCCGTACCCACTCAGTGCACTGCGGCCGCGCCCTGGTGCAGGGGCAAAGCCGCGCCTCCTAGCTGCCCGCTAAGAGTAGTATATAGTGAGAGCGAAAAAAGTTCCCTGGGTCGTTGGCCCGTACGGGGATCGAACCCGCGACCTTGGCGTTATTAGCACCACGCTCTAACCAACTGAGCTAACCGGCCCGCCGACAGCCAGGGTTTTTTTTTTGCTGCTGGCAAGTAAGAGGACCCCGGGGGCACAGTCCCCATCCTGCCTGCGTCGGGAGTGGTGACGAGAGGAACACGTTTGGCGCGAGAGCGCCGGAGCCGAGCCCACGCGTGGGAGCACACCTCGGACTGACCCTCTACAGAGCCGCAGCGCCACACAAGACGTGTCCAGGGTGTTCGCTGCCACTCCAAGTCAATAGGCTAACGCTTCCTGGATTTTCTAGGTTACGATTCGAGTTTAATATTTTTTTTTTTTTGGACATCTATTTTAAACCATTTACTCTTCTAAATGACTCACCTTTTCCTAGTATTTTGCTTTTGGCTGTATACGCAGCATTTAAAGGACTTTTCTTCTCATCTGTGAAGCCTACATTAAAATACACTGTGTCCGTTTAGCAAAGGCAGGCGGCATGAAAGGCGGGTGAGGACCCCTCTCCAAAATGCAGAGTTTGGAGATCGGCCTACCGCAGCTCGGCGCGGGGAACACGGTTAATGCGGACCCTCCTCTCCCAAAAGCACTCCCCGTGCAAGCTGGCGGCTGCTGGTTTCACATCGCGCTCCCCGACAAAGCCTGAACGGCCGCGCCTGCAGCGAAGCGGCGAAACCACCAGGGATCAGCACACCACCCCAGATAAACCCGAGCTCGTCTGCGCGCTGCGGAAACCCAGCGCTTGCACAAGCCCGGGGACACTGATGTCGCCGTTGGAACACTCCTCGGCAGGGACCACGGCCTGCACACACCGGTCCCTTTATCAGTGGAGGGCTCAGCTCCGCCGCCCCAAGGCAGACAGGCAAGCGAGACGCGAAGAACCGCTCCACACAAGCAGGTACCACGCGAAGACCGAAGCGCCACGGCGGCAGCAGCCAGCCGCCGCCCACCGAGCAGCGGCGCTGCACACACCCCCGCCGGCCCAGGAACCCGCCCGCGGCAGCGGGGGCGGGACCGGAGTCTGCGCGGTTGCCAGGGTGACGGGAACACAACATGGCGTACTGGGGGCCGGGCCGGCTTGAGCGCTGTGCTGTGGTCGGGCGGGGCCCCTCCGCGCTTTCGCTCACCCGAGACCTGCAGGAGAGCGCAGGACGAAAAGTAAGGGGGTGCGGAGGAAGTGGCGGGCCCTGCTAGGTGCGGATGCCGCGGGCTTGTATGAGGGGCACAGCTGAGGAGGCCGGCGGTTACCGGTGACAGTGGCCCCAGGGGACCGGGGTCCCGGGCGGCGCGGGGAGCCCCCGAGCAGAGGTGGTCGCAGGGGCTCTGTAGGCATTTGCAGCCCGTTGCCATCTTCTAGATACCCCTGCCGTGACCGCACATGTAAACGCCGGTGTCTGTGTGCCGGTCTTCGTCTTCAGCAGGGTGCTCAGAAACCTGCCTCCCGTGGAGCTGTAGCCTTTTGGTCTTCTGGTCCCTCTAAGTACTTTCTCAGAAATTTCTAAGCTTTCTCATTCTTTGTTCAGCAAGCCTTTCCTTCCATTATGTAGCATCCCTCTTCAGATCATCCCATGTCACGTCCTACTCATTTGTCATGTTTCTGAATGCAATGATCATGTGTCATGGCCTCCTCATGACTGAACTCGTGAAGCTGAACTTCTTGTTGCTGGTTTGTTTTTGTTTTTGTTTTTTTTTTGCTGTTTCTCTTTTCTCACATGCAGCAAAGTCACCTTTAAAGGTAACAACATTTTTTTTCCTCAACGTCTTAACATCTTTGCAACAAAATTATCTGGTTTGGGTTTATTGTTTAATACCAATGTTGTAGTGCTATCTTTGCTGTCAGTCTGTACTGGATTCTTGGATTCTTTAATTCGAAACGATGATTGATTTTTCTGTGGTCTCTAGTTACAGTAATACAGGTGTGGTGCTTGAATTCCATCACTTGCCTATAATTTTAATTTATGTTCTTAATTTCCTGGGTCCTATAGCCTCTTGCACTTTCAACTGTCCTCACGTTTTCATGGGCACTTTTTTGGTGTTGGAACAAGTTCAGATTGCTACAATTTACTCTTTCTAACCTTCATCTGCCTTCTCCCTATCCATTGTAAGTATGAACATCTGTGTGCTGAAACAGAGGGGAGGGAAGAGGTTAGGTAATACTTAGCTTGTTACAGATGCCATGAAAGAATTGCTAACGAGTGATTAGGTGTTCTTTATTCTTTAATGTTACATGCAAGCCTGATTAAATCACTGTTTATTTAATTTCAGCCCCAAAGCTTTCAGTCTTAAAATGCTGATAAACTTTTTAACATTTCTGTTATTCTTCAGCTTTGAATACCACAAATTTGGGTAAGCTAATTGGTAATTAGTTATGGTTTGTAGCTGTAGTAAGTTTCATAGCTTAATATTGACAGGCTTTGTCCTGCTTGTTCTTTCAGTGTGTTTGAAGCCCGTTGTTCTGGTGGGGTTTTTGTCACCTGGTCACTCTCGAAGGACCAGTTATGTGGCGCTGAAGTGGATTTTTAAGAATCCCCAGAAATTGTGGCTTGTGGTACACATAAAAATTTGTATCGGATTGTTAGTAAATTTGGAGTCTAAATTTTACTTCTTATTTTATATAAATTTATTATTTCTAACAATCTTTCAGCTTCTCATTAAACAATAACAAACTTGTCACATGGTTGATCTCATTTTCGCCTTAGGGTAAAGGCTTTCTCATCTTCAGTGACCTGTTTTGTTGAGAGTTTACACGTTCATTTTCTGCATCAGAGAGACATTTTGAATAATGTGACTTTTCATTCTTGAGTCTTCCTTATTCAATCAGTTCAAATTATTCAGGTCCCTGCTGTCATTCTTTTCACTGGATGGCTTTCTCGTAAGTGCCAGGTTAAAGCCTTAAGTGTTTGTCATGAGTTTTATTTTGGATATATAGCACTGTATTGTAAAAGAATAAAACACAAACCTTACATGCTTATATGAAAAAATCTTTAGTGCTGAAAGTATATGTTAAAGTGTATAAAGAATTAATTCTTCTGAGACTATTAGAACTCTTCAGTTTAAAAATTAAAAAAAATCAAATTCTTTTGAACTGTCATTTGGACTTCTCTTATAGGAGCAAAATACATGTATAGAAGAATATACAAACAAAACTAAATGATATAAACATATACTATCTGACTTCTTTATAGATCTAAAAATATTTTCAAGAAATTTGTGCAATAATACTTTTCCTAAATTACTTCTTCCTAAAATACTTCTCTGCCTAAATACTTTGCTCCATTAACACCTATGGCTAGTGTATGTATAGATACTAAGATCTTATTTTCAGATAATAAGATTTTTATTTATTTTTTTTTAAGCCAGAGAATCAATCACTTGCATTTAAGAAAATGACATTATGGGGCTGCCATTTGTTAGAATCAAAGTGTAGGTCAACAAATAGCTAATACTTTTTTTTTGTATCTGCCTTGGGAATTTTTTGCCACAGTGACTGGCTCTGACATTACATGAACATATAACTTACTATGTATCTGACTGACTGGAGAGTATCAGTTGCTACCAAAAAATCTGTCGAGACTTTTTCTTTGGGATTCTGAAAGAGTGGTATTTAAATATGCTGATTTATGATAGTCACCTTACATTTAGCTATTTATATAAGAAATTAAAACCTAAGGTAGGGGTAGGAGAATCGTGCAAACTGTGATGTCTGCTGACAAAGTGTGTTACTTGCTCAGTCACCTTGCTTGGTAAACGCTGAGGATCACCTTGCTTAAGGCACTGATTGACCAGTTATCAAGTAACAGCCACATGAATTAAACAGTCTCATGGTCTCTTCCCTATTTTGGAGTCTCTGTTAGAGATTGCCTCCTTACCCATAATGATTTTCAAATTCTGCTTCTATAATAGTTCTACATGTAAACTGTCTGTATAGAGTGCATTAGATGGGATCATTGAGTTTAAATTGATATGTTTTTTCCTATTTTCCAAATGTAGATGGCCTAATTAGTTAGTTTATGATCCAGGATGATGGGTAATGGTAGAAAACTGAAGCAGAATGTGATAAAAATTAGAAGAGCCACTGACAATACTCAAGTCCTGCTCTGCTGCTGTATTGGAGAGATTTTCAAGGGGAAGGTTTTGCTAATTAAAATATAAGCATTTTTTTACATGAGTAAGTGTGAAAGTTGGGGAGGAGAAAAGAAATGAAGACAACACAAATTGATTGCTAGTTGGAGGACAGCGTTAGAATGTCCCTGCCTAAGTAACTTTTCCCTCCACAAAATTCCTTGGCAGGCTTTCTCCACTGTGAGGCTGTATTTATACTTGTAAATTAAACATATCTGGAAATCTTCTTGGACACAAAGTGCAACTGACATAAAATGGCCCACATCTATGCTAACAAATTCTCTTATCTTCCAAAACAAGGCAGTAGGACAAAAACTGCTTGAAAAATGACCTTAGGAGTCCTCACATCAGGCTGGGAAGGTGCCTCAGAGAGTAGTGGTTATCACAGGCCAAAGCCATGCCAGGGACTGTCGTCACAGTAACTAGTACAGACAACTACACTTCACTGAATTCACTGCTGTTGATTATGTTGATTAAGACTCCTATGGTTATTTTGACTCCCATAAAGGTTGAATATGATAAAAGAGGTTTTGTACTCTGCCTCCCTTAAAATGACTACTTTCAATTTTCTTAAATAATAACAGTGTGTCAGAAGCAAGAGCAGCATAAAGCTAACCAGAATAGGGTTTTGCTCAGATGGAATTACTGGAAGAATTATGAAGGATAGAATCTGTAAGTGCTAAAAATAAAGGGACCAGGCACTGGGAGTGGTAAGGAATAGTTAATCACAAAACTGCAGGAGAATAGAGGAGGGAAGAAAAGAAACATCAATTCTGGAGGATAAGACTCAGAAATTAATATAAAAAAGCTTTCTTCATAACACTTATGTTACCTGCTTCATCTCTTAAAGTTCTGCACATCTAGAATTGACCAATTTTCACATTCTTCTGTTTGGTGCACTTTGTTATCAAAGCCAAGTATTATTTTTGGCCTAGTGCAATAATTCAGATCTGAATTTAATATGGGAATAAAGCTTTAAAATCAGGATCTGCTTTGCTAAAAAAAAAAATAAATATTTCCCCACCAAACAAAACAAACAGACAAAAACCACAACCCCCAAAAACCACTCAACCCAAAACAACAGAAAAAAATACCCATGTTGGGACAGTGACAGGGTACACTTGCTTTTCAAGTACAATCTAAGTAAAGGGTTTGTTTTTGGGGGGGTGAACAAAGCAAAGAATAAGTTCAGGCAGGAGCTGCTAATGTGCTGCAGCAGAAAAAAAGTATAAAATGCTATGTGCAGAGGCATCATGTCTCTGAGTGAAGAGGTAGTAGTTTATTGTCTAAGATAGAAGTACTGGATTTTACTTTCAGGAATACAGATTTCTGTAAGATGGACAGTACAACTTCCATTGTTGTTTTTCATTGTATTTTCTCTCAAATAACATGTTAACAAAAAAAAAAACCTTTATTTAGAAGTTTTCCTTTAGTCAGAATTTAACAAATCAAGTACGGCTTGATAGGCAGTCTTCATGATAATTTCCATTTTAAACATACTGAAACAGCACATTTTTTGTTTTAGAATATAAATAAATTGGTAATACAGAAGAGGGAACTTCTCTGATGTTCTGAAAACACTTGAGTTAGGGTTGAAAGTACTATGTCTGTAAAGGCATGAAGCCACATTTTGAAAGATGTGTATAATTCATCATGTACTACAGAAAATCTTATATAAATTTGGTGGGGAAATGTGAAATTTTGACTAAGTGAAACTTTTTGAATATACATGTATATAAAATGTTTGCATGTAGTGCAGGAAGGAAACTGCTGCTGGTGGTACAGAGCCTTCCCATTTGGCATTGGGGTCATTTCCTTGAATAACTGATGTCACCCACCATACTAAATGCTGCCTCATCACTGGGTTGAGGGTGAAACAAGAATGAGGACTAAATAATTTCTGCCTTTCCAAATGCACTGAGTATACTTGTGCTGGTTTTGAGGAAATGTGTCAGTTCTCCCTTCGGACAGTACTTTTTCAGTCTTACTTTAATTATCTTTTCAATGCAGGTTAAGACCACTGTATTTATCCTTAGTCCATGTATAGCATCTGTTCTGTTTCATATCTGCATATGTATTTAGTCACATCCATCAGCAAGATGTTATATGGTCACAAAATACGTGCTTTTTATTGGTTAGGAAAACAGAAGTGACAGATTTGTGGAATTAGACATGGACTTGACATTCTCCTACAAATATATATGTGCCAAACAATGCCTTTTGGATCACTGACTTTGTATTCTCAGTTAAACATATTAAGTTCCTAATGAAGTCACTGGGAGTGGCACATTTGTATGTGCAAAGTAAAATAGGACATTTTGCTCTTAAGTGAGATTTCACAATGTAACTCCTCTTCAAAGATTGTAAGTTAAAAATAAAACACAGGGAGAGAGAGAACTCAAATATCTTCAAGTAATGTGGCTTCTGATTTTCTGTTGTGTTGTTAGAGCGCTGTTGGTTCATTTATATGTTACCTACAGTTGACCAAGTTGTCCAATTTATGATCAGAAGGGTATTTAAAATAACTACTTAATTATGTCAAGGACAAATGGTACATAATTCTGTGGTAGGACATAACAAACATATTTTTTTTATGTTTAAAACATCTTTTAGGCTTTTAATAAATTGAATGGTGTATTCTTTTGATGAAATGAACTCTTTTAGCAACAATGTTCTAAACAGAACCTGCCCATAGAAGGTATTTCTTCTAGTTACAGATTCGAAAATACTGTTTTGGTGTTTACCTTTTAAGTCTGACTGTGAAAAGGTGTTTGTTTCCTGTTCATGTAATGGTGTGCAAAGCTGTCTGTTTTCTGCTGCCTCCCTGGCGTTTCTGTAGCATGTAGGTTGGTTGCTTGTTATAGGTGGGCAACATAATTAAACAACAGCGGAATGGTGCCTTTTTTCATTTAAGATGTTACCATCAAAACTTAATTTTAAATGTTAAGTTTGGCAAGGCTAAATTGTAATTTGCAGCATGGTGCTGAGCAGTAGTTGAAATGTATACTATACCAGTACAGAATAAACAGTATCATACGTGCCATTACGGAACACAAAATTCCTCCTAGATAGTTCCTTGGCACTGAGCTGATACCTGGAGCGCAATGTATTAGTACTTATCCTACTTGGGTAAGTCTGGCTAGTCCATGCTGCAAGAAGGAATAAAGCCATTTACTGATCACCGATACGCTCCATAAAGAAACAAAGCAGGCAAACAATTTATCAGGTCCTGCATTTAAAAGTTCAATTGCAGACTAAAGTGCAGAAGGTTCTGACAGTCTCATGGCAGGGAAGAACAACAATTATAATCCAGTCCCTGACTGCAAGTCAGCCTTCCTTTTTGCTTTTTAATTCAACTTCTATATGGACCAAGTGAATAATTGGAGACAGATACAAGCACTAAGGAGGCTTGGCCACATGCCAGTAGCCTTATGTTACATGAAGTTGTTTTGTAACTATGGTGCATTCATTTCTTACTTCTTTATTTGAATCATATCCAGTAACTTTGGGGTCTAGAGCCAACCTGTAGGAACTTAACCATCTTTTTATTTCTTTATTATTATTATTACTATTTTATATTGAGAGATTAAAAGAAAAAAACAAACACAAAACAAAAAAAACCCAAAGTCTAAAGTCTTTGTGTCGTTTTTGTAAGAAAATCTAATGTAGATATCACTTTCTATGGCTTTCTTGCAGCAGACCAAAAATATTTCAAGATCAATATTCAAATTACACACTAGATATATATTTTAAGCATAGCTAAACTTCATGTCATAATATGTAATACTTGCTGGTGATTTCAACCGATGTCCAGCGAGTGATTTAACTGCACATCATGTCTGCTGGAAGCTGGAGTTTGGTTACACACACTCAGAGCTGATCTGCTGGAATAGGCTCTGTTTTCAGGGATCTTGGTTTGACTTCTCAGTTTAAACTAGGAATCAAGGCAAATTATTTGGCAGTATCATTTCATAGGCAACTTTACAGATACCCCTTTACAAATAATAGAAGTTTAGGTCTCTGAATTAGGCAGCACTGAGCTGTGAATTTGGAATGAGACCAGTCAGTGCTAAAGTTGAGTTCTGTAGCCTCATTAGGCACTTAAGTGTCTTCTGGGGACATGTTCTGTCTCACAGAGAGATCAGGTTTTATGACAGCAGTTGCTCCATTACAACATGTGTTACACTTCACTATGCAACAGCAGACATATACTTTATTATTTAAATACTTGACATGCAACTTGTTGAGTAGTCTAAAATATTTTTTTCTCGCTCTTCAGGCTGTCTTATTCTTCTGCACAAGGCTCTGGTACTGTGCTGTTATTGACAGGCCTGGTTTTACCAATGCATGGAGAACCAGTAATGGTGTCAGCAGTTTAGCTTCTGGAATTCTCAGCTTCAGCTGCTGTGTTGTTAACTCGGTGTAATCCAGATGGCCAGCCAGCTCACCCACCTCTGTCACAGTCTGGTTGGAAACTGAATTGCAGATTACACCCTCAACCTTTTGCTGTCTGGGTTAATGGAACATTGCAAAGGGGATATACTTTAATGCAATTATCTTGCAAGGAAAACTGAAGACCTAAAGTCATCTGCAAGGCAGTGAAATAGAAAATAAAGTATCAGAGGTATTACCATATCATGTAAAAAATTAAAATTGCTGTTGTCAATAGAACACTACTGGTCAATAGAACACTACTGGTGACATAGCTAGAAAGTATTTTCATATATGGTGCAATGGCTTTCCTACCTTCTATTGTAAGACTGTATCAGTTAGTTTACTGGAAATTTCTTGATACTAATCAGTGTGATATGCCAGGAAATGTGCCTCAAATAACTTCATGGAGTAAATCAGTTAACTCTTGCAATGGATGCTGTGGATAGTATGAACTAAAACTATGATACCTCAGACCCTAAGCTGAAACACTTCTCTGAGAAAGTATCAATCAAAAATTAAAATGACCCTTTTAATACTGGTTGAACTATGTACTTTTTCCTATGCTGTGTACAAATCGATTTGTACATTTTATTTCTAGCTTGAATTCTCCTTATTTGTTTCTTCAGTAATAAAATAGCTGGCTTCCTTTCATTGATATGTGAATTTATGGATATGAATATTTATGAGCTGATAAAAGGTATGTAGTATATGCTTAAGAAACACACAAGCCCTCTTTGTGTAGATCCATTTTGTAGATCACAAAGTGGAATGAATTATTTTTCACTTGGTTGTTCAGAGTTACATGCTTTAAAACTCGTAAGGAAATTTTGTGTTCTACTGCTTTACACTTCTTTCCAGTGCAATGTAAGCACTTGTTTAAGGCATGGACACATGCAGGTTTCTAAGGAGTCTGTTTCTACAGTCTAACTTGACATGAGAACAGGGAAATAACCTTGGTGGCAAAACAGAAAATAATTGCTTTATGTAAAAAAAAAAAAAAAAAAAAAAAAAAAAAAAAAAAAAAACAAAAAAAACAAACAACTTAAAAAGGTTCTTTGTTAGGTCAGGAGTGCAGTGATACACTCATGTGTGAAGTGAAAATTATTCCCATTTGTTTCAAAAACTACTGAATCAACAAATAATGATTTTCAGGTTTTATATCTAGTAAAAAAGCCTTTTAGAAAGTTTTCTCTATAAAATCACATTATTCCCTGAAGCCTCCTATATGTGAAAATTCTCGAGATGTTTGTCAAAGCAGATTAGAGCCCATGACACTTAAGGGATGGTTCCTATATGAAAGTTTAGAACAAAAGCTGATTTAAAACCAGATCACGTATAGACACCAAAGGACCTGGATACAGCAAATGAAGGGGCATTTAAAATTTGGTATTAAAAGAGGAATTTTTTTTTTTTTTCTGAATAATTAAAAAATTGTAATGCCTTAACAGTTGGGAGATTCATTTAAATAACTGAGCATGCAACTGTCATTCAGTAATAGGATAGATAAAAGACTTGCTCCCAAACATTACATTAGTGACAGTAGCATTCAGATCTCTAACAAAGGGAGTAACCCTGTTCCTGACCTAGATAAAATCTGAGATTAAAATACAGTTGTTTGCAGATCACTGAAGCAGACATTAGTGTTTGCTGGCTTTAATATGACATTTCATTCTTTCAGGATAAATTTGTTAAGTTGGAAGGCCAGAGTAATAGCATATAGGAAAGAGTCCTCATTAAAAACAATCCAGCAGCTTCTTCTTCCAGGAAGGATACTGTAGTTCAGTCATGAAAAATCAGAATGTTTAGGTTTTTTCTTTAACTCTTTTGGTTACATTTGTCAGTGTCTCTCATTCTTTTCATGTGAAAAAGCCTGCTACATTAAGCATTGTATAGAGATGGGACTTCCTCTCATAGTTTCAGTATGTTTTGCTGTGTTTGTTTGTTATTTTAAAATACAGTTTTAATCAAATTCAAGTTTTCCATAAGACAACTGTTTTCCTACCACTTAGTTTTAAAAACCTCCTTTTCCATGGCATAGAATCATTTCAAAGTGAATCTGTGTTCAGTTGTAAACTGAAGTGCTGCAGTTAGGGGTTATCTGAACATTAATCTCGGTCTACCTAAACTTCCATTAATTGCTAATTAATTTTTTATGGCCTGGATTTTGTGTCTGGATTGATTTTTCTATGATACAGCGGGTTTTTTTCACTTTGCATAGGGTGGTGGCAGATGGAGCAGAGCTTGTCAAATCATAGGATAAAATGGGAAAATGGAAAACAGATTCTTATTGAGATTGTAATAAATTAAAATATATTTTGATATTTTTAAGTATTAATTTGTGCCAAGTGCTTTGCATTTTTCAGAAATCAATTTTGGAGTTTCAAAGTAGATGTGTCAACACCACAGTTTCCTATGGGGCAGAAATAGGTTTTTGTTTTCTCCCCCAGGCAACTCTCCTCATGGCTTATTGCAAAGCCATGCAGTGTAACATGGCAATCATCTCCAACAATAAATAGGGCAAAGACTTCAAGTACATAATTAAATTAGAAAAATTAATCTTAGTTCTGAGCCAGACCAGGTATTGACTGAGGATATCTCCGTAGCAATGGCAGGTGAAAGAGCTCCTTTTGAATTTTCAGGGCTGTGACTTGAAGGAGTGCATTACTAATTTGTAGAGCAATTAAGCTGTTCATTAGTGATGCTCTCTCACAAAACAGGTTTCAGAGTGTACAGAAGTAGTTACATTTCAGATGATTTGTAGTCTTTTGTAAATTCCTACAGTGTGTAGTAAGGTGAATGCCTGTCATTTCCTGACCATTCTCTGTCTTGCAAAATGAAGTTTAATAGAGGTGCAGAGCCATTTTATAAAGCGTTAAGTTAGACAAAATTCTTGAAGCAGGGGTTGACTGAAAAAGCATTTCTAATTTAACAAGGTGTATGGAGACACTTCTGTAATTATGAGAACAGTTCACTGTAATGCTACGAATGTGGAAAGTTGATCTTTTAGTGTTTTCCTTAATAAACTGACATTCACATTATTTCAATCAATACAAAGCTATTTGTCTTACAGAGTCGTAATTCTCCTATTAATTATTAATATTGTTATCACAAGTCATTTAATAACTGAAAAATGGACTTGCCTTTTGTTTACTCAAGAACAGTTCAGACATATAAAGTGATGAAAAAACTATGTCTCAGAGAGAGGTGGGGAAGATGCCCCAAGCAGAAATGATTGCCGCCTCAAGTGCTATGATTCGCTTCATCATTACTTCCAAATGGGGTTTCTCTAATGATAAATCTGGAAGTAGAAGAGCATCTGCTCCAGATTTTATTGGTGATCTGTAATGAAAAAACAATTGAGCATGACTTTTTTTTATGAAGGTCTGATTTCTTAAATACTAATAATCATCCAAGTTGGTCTGAATACCTGCATTTTATAAAATAAAACTTTTCTACCATAAATGACAAAAACCCTGGTGTTGAAAACACCGTTGATCTCTACTGGGGTAATAATACCACAGTTCCCCATGTCAATGGTGCTCTGTTTCAAGTGCTTTGTTATCTAATCCTGCTCAGTGGATTATGTGGCTGACTGGAGGAGTACTGTAATCAGTTAGGAACACAAGTCTTGCTGGCTGCTAGGACTTGCAGCCTCAATGAGTTAGTGTCCTGATAATCTCCCTCCTCCTCCTCCCCAGCCAATTACTCATACTGCTGTCATCAGGCAGATCAGTACCTGCTTTGTTTTTCAAAAATGTGATCATTTCTGCCTCCCTTGATGACATTGCAGTGTTACATAAAGGCATTATAGCAAGATTAAAAGGCCTTTGGAGCCTATAAACAAAAAAGCTGAGTAGTTACTGAATAGCTCTTGAAAAACAGATAAATTTTATAACAGTCATTATTGTGCAACAGCAACGGCAGGCTAAACTACATAGGTTAACCTTTAATTTGCAAGTCAAATGTGAATCACTCATTTAAGCACTGCAGTAATGTGAGGTGATTGATATGAATCTTGAACCTTAAGGGCAGTTATTTGATTTAGAGAGGAAATCAGATGTTTAGAAGTGTAATACTGCAGTTCTGTTAGAACTTGAGGAAACAGATACTGCAGGAAAAACATGCAGTAAAAGCAAAGGTGGATTACATACTACTGAATTGACAGCTGAGCTATTCTAGTACATGCTGAAATCTAAATTATGTCTGAGGTTGAGTGGAAATGGATTGCAAGGCTACCAATAAGTATAATTGAAAAAGGTAATATTGATGCACTGCTGGAAGCTGAAGAGTAATTGGGTTTTATTCTGTTGTTTGCTAAAAAGGACTTGTACAACTTGAAATTTTAATTCTAGGAAGAAAGCCATTACCTGAAAAAAAATATTAAGAACTCCATGTACTAGTTATGCAAATCTCTTGATTGCATACATAGGTAAGAAACTTGGTTCAACAGCAGCTTTACAGTAAATGTATCATGCATTTATTCTAGAGTCATCTCTAAGCAAAGACTTAGAGTTGCCTGGGGCCCCAGACTGCTGCAGGGAGAGAGCAGGCTGTTGCACAGACGCATCTTTGCCTATAGCAGAACCTTGGCCCACGCGGCCATCAGCTCCCAGAGGAGCTCTGGTACATGCTGCAGGAAGCCCTGTGGGAGCGGAAGGCCCTTGCAACCTCTGGTAACGCTGGCGAGAGCAAAAGCAAAAAGCCTGGCCTCTCCTTCCTGAGCTTGCCCTTTCCCGACTCCCATACCTGGAGCCGTTGTCTCACTATGGTGCAAAATCCCATTTTTTTTGCTATGCTGTTTGAAGAAAGTGTTAGTTTTTTCAAGGGTTTTTTGTTTGTTTTTTTACAAATAACTGGAAGCAGTGATAATGTATCTCTTTTTACTGAACTCTTTTCTCTGATGTGTTTATATTGGTATGGAAATGGGATATTTCACAGAGATGTGAAACCAGAAAACATATTAATAATGGTAATCCATTTTATATGAGAATATTTAACTACAAGTGGAGTGTATCAGTATTTTTCTCTTTTGAGAAGGTAATGTTTCCTCACGAATAAAAGCACAGGTTTTAAAAAACATATAAGCAGTTTTCTCTAATACCATATTCCTGATCCAAAGGAATGAACAGGAAGTTTGTTACTGGCTAAAATCTGAAATGAATCGGATGCATTACAGCCTGCATGTACTCACTCTAATCTAAAAATCTGTTCCCTATAATTTATTAATATATATCTTCCTTTCTGTGTTAACCTAGGAACAAGCAATAGCGTTCAGTTCTGCAGCTCAATCTTTCTACATTCAATTCCTACATTTAGTGGAAGTTATACAAATAGAGCAGAAGGTGTCAGCTTTCAGAAGATTTCTTCATTGAAATCTATTCTCCTGACTATTTCAAAATGTTATTTTGCTAATATCTGACAAGAAAGGATTTAAAAATTCAGTTTATGGAATTTGATTTTCTGGACATAAATTTTTCTTGTAAGTCTTAAAAGTGTACCGGAGGAGCCATTACAAACAGGAGCCAAAGCCACCCGTTATATCACTGTTAAATACAAAGACCCTCAGAAAATAACAGTCCAGATGTTCTATTTAGCAGTCTTCCCCTCAGTAATAGTCCATATGTTTATCTGTTAACTCTTAGGTCTTTCTTTAATGATGTACAGAGGGTATTTGCACATACTATGGGACACAGAGACTTCAAGCCTGGACTTACTTGCTATTTAAATGCAGTTTTACTGCTACTCTGGGGATTTCTGAAAGTTTATTCTTAAAGTAATCTGTGCTTTCTTTTATAATGACTACTTCACACGTTTAAAGGAAATTTTTGCTTGAATATTTCAGTGTTTCTAATTTGTCAAAAGACTTTATTTTTGTATCCTAACATCAAAATACCCTGATATTAGGAGATTTTGGACCTTGTAGGAGTATCTATTCTAAGCAGCCACATACAGAATCATCTCCACATGCTGGTACAGAACAAATGAATGCTTACTAACAAGTGGTTACTACAGTTACTACAGCTTACTAACAAGTGGCAACTACAGTTGCAAAATTGGTATGTGATGTGCTGGCTGTGTCTTCTATGAAATTACAAGGTACAGTGTTCAATGGAGCGTTTTATTATTAACGAAGAGAATCAAAGGTAAATAAATCAGGAGCAAGTGCTATGGGTAATACTGTCTTTGTTTTCAGGGTTTTGTGGAAAGCGATTAGTCTTCAGGTTCATGAGGCAGTAATCTTGCCTTGTCTGGCACTCTCTTCACCCTATGGAAGGCTAGTAATAAAGCAGTGGGATGTTCAAGAAAACTTAATACCAGCAAAACTATTTACAAGGAAAACAACATTTTTGAGCAGCTGATTGTTTTGTTGTTTGTTTTACCATGTTCCCAGCCCTCATATTTGAGTTTGGTAAAAATGTATTTTCTCTGCTTTATCTCTGAATAATGTATGGCTCATCTCCTCTTATGAGCATCACTATTCTCAATCTTGTTTAAAGCACTTGATGGTAGAGTTTTTTCCTCTTTTTTTGCTATTCTGCAAAACCAGAGGGAGTGAGAGAAGACACTCCTCTGATTTACTACTTTGATTTATAATATAGTGTGTTTAAGACCCATGTACCAGGACCTGATGTCCTGGAGTATTTTGAAGTCAGATTCCAATGAAGCAAGAGATCAGGAAAACACAAAGTCCTTTGAGCTTTTTGATGATGATGAAAAAAATCATCACTAGTCCTCAATTAAAAAGGTAAAATCACCACCATGACTATTTCTCCACTATCTTTGTGCCCTAGCAACAGCAGCAGTTCTTCTTTATTCTCTTCCCACGCTGCTGTCTCTGATATGCAACCAGGAGTGGTAACATTTGCTTTCCTTCTTTCCTCCTCCTCCACATGGCAAGTGCAGCTGCTGCCATCACCATTGCATTAAATGACAACCCTTATGCTTTGCCTGCTAAGTTGTAGAAACAGCTCTACCTCGGTCAGAAAACTGTTAACCAAAAAAAAATCCTAAATGTGGCAGTTCTCTTGCAGTGTAATGGGACCAAAAGCTTTAAAAATGCCGTGGATTTCCATTTCTGTTTGAATCAGGTGGGCTTTGAAGTTTGGCAAGAAAATGACACACCACAAACTTGAGTTTTCTTAGGGCAAAAAACCTCAAAGGTATTTCCATGTAATTTTAGCTTAATGTAGCAATTTCATTTGCAACCACTGCATATGTTCAGAGACCTGACAGATGTGCTCAGAGAGAAATGAGGGATGTTTACTGGGAATTACCAAATTAGAATCTTGCCAAGCTAAAGGAAGCTATGGACAGGTTGGTTTGTTTTTAAATGCATTTTGCAGTTCTGCTGTTGAATGTTTTGTGAAAACCTTTATGTTCCACACCACATTGTGTAAGAATTTTTAGGTTTTTTTTTGCAGCTGTGCTTATCTTTTAAATCATGCTCTCCGTTTGCTCCTTATAAATCATGATTCCTGAATTACATTTTTTTTTGGTGGACTACACAGTTGTTCTTCACTGTGTTATTGTTTTACGTTTAGCAGAACTAAACTACATTTGGTAGTTCGCGCAAAAGCTACTACCAACTGCTTGTCTTGATGTAGCTACAGAACATGAATCGGATCTCTTCCTCTACTCGAAGTTTTATGAAGACATTGAGAGAAGTGTGCAACCAGCTGTTTGACTGAATTTACAAACAGTTAAAAGAAGTTTCCCGTCTACAAAGAGGGCAGAGTGTTTTCCTTTCAAGGATCATGTGGTGCTACTGAAGTGTTTCTTCAGTTGTAAGTCCAAGGCAATGTTCTGCTGATACAGGAAAAAGCAACATGTACAAGAAACAAATGTTAGTGGACCTAACTTGTTACGTCAGATTACTCTATTGTGATAATAGTGTTTTCAAGGACTCTGTGCAAGTTTTATATTAACTGTGAATCAAGCTCAGGAGTGCTGTTCAAATTGCCATCTTTCCAGTACTGCGGCTTGCAAAGAACCTGTGTGTTAGGAATGGAATGTTTCTTACAAATACATATTTCTGTGTATATACACAGCAAGAAAAACTGCTTGACTCTGCTGTCTTGAAATGAGGAAAAAATGTCTTTTTCTGGGATCTGCCACTTCACTAGAAGAAAACACAATCCCATATCCATTACCTTTCACCAGGCAGTGTTCTCTTTACATATTTTATCTCAAACCTGTGAGGAGAGGGCAGCTACAGGTTTCTGTTCAATAACCCATCTTTCCGTCCAGACATGCAGTTGTATGAATCTGCTGCATACATTATCCTTCAGCTGTTGGTTGGTATTTAACTATCCACAAATGAATAATTCTAAAATATATCTACCACATAAATGAATGATTTTTAACCAAAGTGGCAGTTGTGCCACTTTAATTATTTTAATTGTGTCTTCTCATGAAGTTCAACAAGGACAAGGTCAAGGTCCTGCACCTTGGTCTGGGCAATCTTAAACACAAATACAGGCTGGGCGGAGGATGGATTGAGAGCAGCCCTGAGGAAGACTTTGGGGTGTTGGTTGACAAGAAATAAAACATGACCCAGCAGTGTGTGCTCACAGCTGAGAAAGCCAACCAAGGGGAAAAAAGCCAGAAAGCCAAAGAGAGGAGTCTCTCCCTCTGCTCTGCTCTGCTGAGACCCCACCTGCAGTACTGCATTCAGCTCAGGGGCTCTCAACACAAGAGGGAAGTGGACCTGTTGGAGTGGGTCCAGAGGAGAGCCACAAAGATCATCAGAGGGCTGGAGCACCTCTCCTATGAAGACAGGGGAGTTGGGGTTGTTCTGCCTGGAGAAGGCTCTAGAGAGACCTTCTAGCAGCTGTCAAGTACATAAAGGGGGCGTACAAGAAAGCTTGAGGGGGACCTTTTAAAAGTGCATGTAGTGATAGGCCAAGTGGGAATGGCTTTAAGATGACAGAGGGAGATTTAGATTAGGTATTGGGAAGAAATTGTTTAGTGTGAGCATGCTGAGGCGCTGACATAGGTTGCCCAGAGAAGCTGTGGCTGCCCCATCCATGGAAGTGTTCAAGGCCAGGCTGGATGGGGCTTTGAGCAACCTGGTCTAGTGGCAGGTGTCCCTGCCCATGGCAGCGGGTTGGAACTGGATTATCTGTAAGGTCCTTTCCAACCCAAAGTACTCTATGATTATCTAGTGCTAATACCATCTCTTACCTTGCAGTTTTCAGCCTCTCTTTCGTGGATCTAATGAGCTGGACCATATTTCAAAAGTCCATGGCTAACAAAGCTCTCCACAAGTTCAGGCAGTAAGTATGCGCCTCCTTAGTTATTAATCTCACTGTTTAAATATCCACTGTATGACTGTACATCTGCAATTTCTGCTCAGGGAACCACCATACTAATCTAACTCCACTGGGACACCAAAGAGCAGTGTCCTCTATCCCTACCCAGAGATCGTCGGATTCATGCTGCTTGTAGGCAGAGCAGAGGAAATCTGAGCCTGTATCACTCTTATATGGCCTTTTATTTCCATAGTATCTTTAAGGCCAATAACATGTTAGGAAAGAAAACATTTCCTCCCCCCCCCCCCCCCCCCCCCCCCCCCCGTTATTACAGACTTATCCTTAATAAATGATTACCTAAATCAGATGAGAATTCTTTTTTTTTTTTTCAGTAATGTAATGCTCTCTGAATATGAATGAGTAACTATTTGCTCTCAACTTCCTTAACACAGGTCAAGAATTGCAAGGTTTGGTTTCTCCTTTAAAAAAGGAAAAGGAATACCTCCTGCAGTTTACCTCCCAAAGGCTTCTCTCCTGTATGCAATGATAAAATATGATCCTGATGAGAGAATTGCTGCCCATCAAGCATTACAGCACCCTTATTTTCAAGAACTCTGGCAAGTGACTTCGAATCACTTCAATCTTGAAGACTAAAATTAAAAAGTGGGGGGAGCCCTATATGCTTATTATTTAAAGTGGACTGAAATGAAGTTTGCTTACAGTGGTAGTACTAAGCTTGCAATACAATGAACATAATTCAGTTATTTGCACTGAGTCCATACTTCACCTAAAGCAGAGCTGATGTTTTACTCTTCTTTTTTCCTCAAACTTTTTAGGGCAGGTGAAACACAAAAAATTAAGATTACTGAGAAATACATCAGGGCAGGTAATTCTGTGTTTGTGGCACATTTCAATGGCAAGTCAAAAGACAGGTAATATTTAAGTGGAAGAATTGGCAGACCACTTAGAGAAAGTAATTTGTGGCATTGAGCTTGTTAGCTAGAAACAAATGTTTTACTTAAGCTGACTTAAGGTTTTATTGAGTCTGCCTGAACACTAATCTTGATTTGGTTTCCCCCTGCTCCCAAGCCCTGAAAACACATGAGTTAGAATTTAGAAGCTGTGATACCACACAATCCCTTCAGCAGACTTTTATCATAGTTGCTTTTACTTAAAGAATCACTTCCACATGTTTGGTTTTTTTTTAATATAATAATCTTTTTGCTATCTTTGAACTAAAGAGCTTTATAGAAGAAGTTGTAGCAGAGGCACAAAGTGCTTTTGCCTTTCTTCTCAGGCCTTCAGTCTACATCTTGAGCAAGTAATTTTTTTTACTTAATTATCCTATACTTAGATGATATCCTAAAAGATATGAAAATGAAGAAAATAAGAAAATGGGAAAATCCTAAACTTGTATTTGACATTGGAAATTAAAATAAAAAAATCTGATTAAAAGTTCTGGCAAACTAAAACTCAAGTTTATGTTCAAGCTATGTGAAAAATACTCAATATACTCACTCTGAAGAGTTCCCTGTATCAGCAAGGTGAGACAGAAGTCAGTACTATGTGAAAATCCCTCAAATACAGGTTTTTCTCAAAAAAGCAAACTGCATTAGCAAAAAAAAAAAAAAAAATTATGAATTATTTTCTGCTGTGCATTTAACCTCAAAGGCACAAATTCTCCTTCCATAGAAGCAGCGACTTTTTCCACCAGTTTAACTCTGCGGTTCATCAATGTAGGCTTTGTAAGGAATTCCTTTGGGAAAAACTGCAAGAAATATCAAGTGAGGCAGGAATTTTTAAAAAAGAATTAGCTGAAGTGGCATTTGGCAGAGCTCAGTGAGCTCAGTACACACCCTGCATCGAGCTTTTTATTTTCCTTTTAGAACCTGATGAAGGAGAAGGTTTGTTAAAAATAACATGAAAAGATTCTTTGAGCTTCAGTATTAGAATGGAATATTATCTACAAAATACAGGATTTCATATTACATTATAAATGACAGCTAACCTTTGTATAGCATTAGATGTAAAAAAATCTTTATTTTTCAGTCAGCTGTGGCAAGTGCTCACCTCCTGTGTTCAGTAACTTCAACCTCCACTTTTACTGAGGATGTGCCGATTATGAATAGTAAGAGGTACTTAATTTTGATGCAGTTTCTGTAATTGCTGAATAATGCTAGAGAACTATAATGTAGCTAAAAACTAAAGCAACTTTTTATCTGATTCAAAGCAAATAAAATATAGTTTTCTTCAAGCTTTAACAGAGAATGATATTGCAGCTAGTTGCTTAAAAGACTAGTATGGGCTTTTACCTTATGTTTTAGAAATTTTGCTCAGATCATCAGTAACTGTTTCCTAGTAATTAAAAGGCAGAGTTTTTAACTCACTTGGAAAGAGCCATTATTGCAGTTTCACACTATTGATTTTAAATCTCTGAGGTATCTTAAAAAAATCTGCCGTAATTTATTTGCAATGCTTAAATTTGGTGATGTGTTACAAAACAGGTTTGCTGTTTAAGAAGCAAATGTGTTTGTACAAGTCACACTTAGCTGGGGGTTTAAAAGTCTTCTGCCTACCAAGTACGCATGCAAGACAGGTTTTGCCAATAACCTTTTTTGTGGTTTTTTATTAGTTCTAAAAGCTACTCTGCTCATAACTGGGAAGCGATTAGCTTTTCTTTCAGTAATGACCCCCCTCTGGGACTGCTTCTGCTCAACACTTTCTGTATAATGAACAACTGAAACACAGTCAAAGACAAGGCAGGTGGGGGCCATGTTGTATACACAAACTCAGTACAGGGTTTTTATGTATATATATATGTACGTATGTATGTATAAAATAAAGGTGTGATGCTAAGCTTAGGAAGTAGAATTAAGGACTGTAGGTCTGCAGGCAACAAAGCGTAACTGTAACCTCTGACTGCGTATCTCAATCAAAAGTGTCATGAGCTTATCCAGTGTTTTTTCCCAGAGGGGAAGATGGTGAGTTGCTTGGTGCCAGTATATTTGGAGTTAAATATGGTGTGCAGCAGTAAAAATGGTCTAAAAATAGGTAACTTATTGTATCTATGGGATCTTCTTGCTCTCTGCAATTACTAATTTCTTACAAGATTAAAAAAACAAAAAGGACAAATCCTTCTACTGACATCTGACTGATCATTCAGTCTCAGAGTTCTATTCCTAGCATTACACGTTAGGCTGAGACTTGTATTATTAAGAGTATGTTCTTTGATAGAGATATGTTAATTGCATTGGTAGTTTCCCGTAATCTTTTTCTGGAAACCTAAACCCACAGATGCTGAAGTTTAAATATTTCAACTAAAAAGAAAAAAAAATCCCTCAGACTGTGTCTGCACAAGGTCTTGTTTGATTTGAAAAGTGTTATTGCAAATGTTTGCTTCTATTATTGATGTATCAGGTAGGTAATTATTCATACACCAGGAAAGTGGTTATTTTTTGATAAGGTCAGAATTTTGGTAAGTTTAAACTTGGAGAGAAACAGCAATCAGCGTAAAGTGTTGTGTATTTTAATTCTGTCTTTCATAGTCACTATCTACCTGTGGCTGTCAAGGCTGTTCTAATGAAAAAGGCCATTTCACATTCAGCAGATTGCTTCCGATATGAAAATTAGAAATTTGAAGGGAAGGGCCACATTGGAATTTTTCTTTATTTTACACTGTTTGGCACATATGGTGCTTCACAGTTAATACCAAGTTCTTTGCTGTTATACCTCCGGAGAGAACTTGGACTTCTCTGGCTGTTGATTAGTTGGCAAACTTGAACTTTCCCACCTGCTTTATAGTTAAAATACTCTCAACTTTAAGCTACAAACTGGCAAGTCTTCTTTCTACTCTCATTCTTCCAGCTAAAATTCCATAATGAACTGATCTGTGTTCCACTTGCTTTTATTTTTTAACATAGTTGGAAAATATTATGAAGAGCTGTGTCTATAGTAGAACTCAGAGTTCTTTTCAGGTAAGTATCCCTTTTCTTCCTGGAGTATTTTTTTTTCTACATGGAATAAAGGGTGGGATGGGCAGTTCAAGCTTCTAGATGACATCCTGATAGCAAAAAGGAGGCTGAAAAAAGAACTACCACAGATGTTCCTTGAACTGTTGAACTATGTTGAACTATGAGAGACATACTCCACAAACACATATGCAAGCAGCTGCAATTATTATCCTAATGTTGGATACGCTGATCCTTTCCATAGGGGTTTTGTATTTTTCCAGCTCAAGGAAAAGTCTTTTAAAGTCATTACACATATTCTCAACTGTTTCATTTTGACTCAGACCGTACGAAGCGTTTACATCAGGGAGGTAACTACAGTAGTTTTCAGTGCTGAGGTTTATCTGTATTTTAACAGTTAAACCCACTATGTTAATAAAACAAAACTTCTGAACAATAATCCTGCTCAGTTTCAGTGCTTTCCCCATTCCTTATACTTTAGAAGTATGTAAGAAAGAATTGTGAAGTACAGCTCCATCTTTAATAACATAGACAAGCTAACTGCCAGCTTATAAATGTATCGGATGGTTTTCTACACAGTAGCTGAATTACAAGAATTAGACTTAGTTACAAGTAGCTACTGCAGTTGTTTCTTCCCAAATTTTCATTCATTTCCTGGGAAAAAAAAAAAAAGAAAAATTAACTTCTTATGCCAGAAAATATCTAAACTTTACTTGCAGTTTAAAAAATTCTACCCCACTTTACTACTGCAAGAGCAGGAAGGGCATTAACATGTGCCCTCAATGCGCATGCATACTCGGGCAAGTTCCACATTCCCAGGCTACTGGCCTCTATTCTGCTCTGCTCTGCCTGCTGCAGGATTCAGCAAAAGCCTAATTGAGAACACTGCCATATAGGGAATAGAGGAAGATACAGCAGGTACTTCTGTTCTCTGTCGTTCTGGGGCTTGACACAAAGCAGTATCTCTTGGCGGGGGGGGGGGGGGGGGGGGGGGGGGGTCTTTGCAAGCACTACTGAAAACAATTTAAGTGTTCTGTTGCAGAGTGATTAAAATTACCACGCATTAAGACAAGCAACAGTGAACTGTACAAATACACCACTACGTCTACCTCCGTAACACTTAGCAGCTTAAGAGTGTTGAATTATAAATGAGACATCTGATGTAAGACAAACAAGTTGTCTCAGAAACACATCAACTCCAATATGTTGACCTAATTTTAGATTGCCAAGTCAGAAAGCGTGTACATCTACTACTGCTGGATCTTCCACTTCACAACTCCTGGGACTGTGTGGTTACGAAATCCTTACCCTGCACATTTGTCTCTCTGCACAATTTTTCCTGTATGATGTATTTAGAGATAAACCATTACAAGAAAGAGCAAAACAATGTTATTTTACTTTCCTAATCAAAATTCAAGTATATTAAATATGAAGTCATGTTCTAGATGAGATAATTTTGAAAGGAATTTGTTGTACAAAGTTTAGATGTTATATCTGTACCAAACATTTAATTCAACAAAGGACTGATTACATCAAAAGTGATTGAATTTGAACAAAAAGTAAACAAAAATGCATATTCAAGATAGTTTAATATGTATTTTCTGAATTAGAAATATCACTTTCTTAAATGAATGAGAAGTTCTAGTGTAATGATCCGTTACTCCCCTTCCCATCACTCCATTACATTATTTATACATATAATACAGAGCCAATCGCAGTTGGAAACAACAATATTAAAATAAATGTTTAATAGATACAAAGGATCTTTTCTTCACAACGTAGTTTTTCTGGTGTCTGGACACCATTTTAAAAGTAATTTTCTATTAGCATTAAACTATTTAAGTGCAAAACAATTTTGTTTTAAAAAATCTATGATTGCAGCATCCATCTTCCTGAATAACATTTTGAAGCCAGAAAGTAATGACTTTCATTTTCCATGAGTGCATTCCAGGCTGTCTTCTAGCCATCTCTGGTTAAAAAAATCAGTGCAAAATAAACAATGGTGAAGTACTAGTTTAACCATTGAACTTACTTGAATTTAAGAAACATACTTTATTTTACATTATGTATATATATCTTTTATTTATATATTTATAGAGAGATTAAATTACACTGTACTTGAAAAGTATAAAGAAAACCAAAAATGTTACTATTATTTCCTGCAGCACCAAAGGAAGCTTTCCCCCTGCCACGAAAACCCTTCCTTGGGTGCGCAGATTAGCAGTATTAGCTGTAATAAGAACTCATTACATTATTCCTTTGCAAATTACTATGTGATTCACATAATTCCGTGTTTACACTCTGCCACATTACAATTTGTGATGCTCTTTGCCTGAAGAACAGCTCCTGGTTCCACTGTCATTACTTCTTGTCCTGCGTTCAGAGGTTTGCTAGCAGTAGTGTGATGGCTATACTACAGTTCCACTTGGAGAATTGGCCTGGTTTTGGGATGACAATAAACCCTGCAAACAAAGCAATTTACATTAATCCAGCAAGAGAACCTGACATTAAGTTTATAAAGTTCTTAGACTGAAGCTAAAATGAGTACATTTTATTTTTACCACCAATTGCTTACTTTAGACATCAGCACCTTCTTCCCTACAAAAGAATCTAGGCCACTACTGTATCAGTCAGGCAGCATACAAAAGAGCTCTTGGTAAGTAAGAAAGCAAGCATGTGCGGTTATGACACACAGTGACTCTGATCCCAGCATTTGATTTAATCTACCTTGCATTTTGATTCATTGCAAACTGCAAAATGTTAAAAACCATACATCAGAAAAGTGATCAGTGTTTTATTAGGGTACCAACAAACCAACCTGTTCCAGTATCAACAAGGTTGACATCTAACCTGATACAGGGAAACAATCTCTGAAATGCTACTGAATTATTACAAGCTTCAAATAGAAAAATAGATTATCTACCCAGGTAGTTATTCTGGTAATTTGAAGAGAGAATGAAACACTGAGCAAGACTTCATAAAAGATTCCCCATTACAATTTAAGTTTGCATTCAGGAGAGCTTTTCACCAGCTCGTTTAACAACATCACTGCTTAAATAAAATGAGACTTACTCATTTCAGACGTCACTGCACAACTGCATGGCACCCGTTGCTACACAGAGGCTGCTGTAATGATTTAAGACAACTATACCTTACGGATAGGTATCAATGAATAAATTCCATTTCAGATTTATGTATACTAGCCCCTTTTCAATCATTTACATAAAGATAACTGTGTATCAGACTTAATTAGGAAAAGCTTAATACAAAAATACAATCTGGTCTTCTTGCAAGGTCATGATTTAGTTGTAGCAAGTGCCAGCAGGCTGAGGAGGACAACGGCAGTTAAGCTGGAAGCACACCAGTGAGTATCACTGTGTGACTCTACTATGCAAGCATGGTAAATGCACTTTTAGCAATTCCTCTCAACAGCTACCAGCTTAGGATCTTACTTCAAAATTAAGATCCTGTGACTCAGATCCATCAAACTAGACAAGCTCAGGCAGACAACTGGCATATAACACAGAATTAGCCTACAACTTCAGAATCTACAGGAGCTCTTTCTTGCTTGGATCCAAGAACTGAAAGATCATAGCTGGGGGAAGAGAACCCTTTCCACGGAAGAGGTGGAAGGAGGGCTGCACTGGCTGGATTCAAGTCATCAAGTTCCTGCTAAAACCATAGCCTGCCCTTTCAAAACACATCTAATCTACTGGCTCAGATCTGATGATTCTGGATACATCTGCAGGATTTATAGCAGACTATGTGTATGTGTACACACATTTATATAAAACAAATGTATGTGGTGCTTCATTTGGTATCCTCCATAGATCACACCTGCAGGAACCAGAACACTCTATTTTTACTTGTTTACATAGTGGATATCAGATTCAAACATCATTGAGGTAGACTGAAGTAGGATTTCTTTAAACTTGTTCAACACTCAGTACAAAGATACTGCCTATTTCACAAGAAGAGAACAGGAAGTTTCCTAGCTATTAGTTAAGGAATAGATGGTGAAAAAAAGGCAGAATTTTGAAGCAAACAAGCTACTGAAGCACTTCTGAAAACGTTTACCAAGAGAATTTTGTTTGAAAGTAATGGAGATGAATCAGAACTCTATATAGTTCATTACTGAACATTCTTCTTAAAGCCAGCACTGAAAACAGTTTCTTACTGGAAGGTCTTCCTTTTCAGAAGATTACATCCCCTAAGCAACTTTAAGTACCCTGGAAAAAGACATCCAAAAGTATTATTTTCAGTCTTTAATAAATCAGTGATCCAAGCTGTTCATAGGCAAATACATGCTTTCAAAGCACATAAAAAGTACCAGAAATGACATAATACTGGGTCTTTTTCAACAGGTTCATAACCATGCTTTGCAGACAAAGAGAAATAAGCACTATTCTACTATCAGATTTACACTGGAACACAATCAGTTTTTGGGAAACAAAATGAAGAGTTATTCATTTTCCTACAACTCCTCTAAAAATCCTTGCTCTGCATTAATTCTGCAACTGTGAACAGGCAAGCCAGAGGATCACCAAGTGGAAAGAATCTGACAACCGGTACCCTTTTGTTACTGCAGACAGGGGAGAGGTCAGAAGTTTTGTATATCCTCCCAAGTACTGAATTTCAGAAGAGACCTCATATTTCACATAGGAACAGCAAAATAATTCAGTTTTAGGCACAGAAGTTTTACCAAAGTTACGAGTGTTCTCAGTGGGCCCTGAGTAACAAAAAGATTCTGCAGAATTTGCCATTGTATTGCAGCCTTTCAAGCAAGGGCAGTTTAAGAAATCATGTTAGGTGCAACATAGGAAACTTAAGAAAGTCATGTTAGAAGAGCAAAAGAAGGCTCAAAAGTTTGATGCAGAAGCTACTCTTAAGAATCTGATCTGTTGTACAAAGCGTGTGGTACTAGAATATCTGTAATTGCATTCTCTGGGAATAATACAATAGATAAGGTTATAAAAAAGCCACAGAAACCTCCTGCCTCTAAATGAATAAAGAAACTGGGCTGCAATGCTTTCTGTGATGAAACCATCCAGCCTTGGCAACAAGGTGGTAAAAGATGGAAGAAAAGCTGCAGCAATGAATAGTGCAACAGCAGAGCTGTACAGTTCAACAACCGTGACCAAAGAGTTGAGACATGAGCACTGCAGATCTCCATGTGGTACAGTGCATCAACTCAGAGCTAAGCAACAAACACATCACACCAAGCGAGCAGCAGAAACAAATTAAGAGATTGTTCAAAAAAGTTCTGAAAATAAAGGGAGTCTTTTATTAGTGGTGTCATTCTGTAAGCATGTGGGTCTTAGCAGGGGGTGGGAAACAGAACAGCAAGGAGACCCAAGTCAGAAATTTGCTAAAGCAATCCTCAGAGAGGGTTCTCCAAGTAGGTCCTGCATCTTCTGCCATCATAATGGATTACTCTGCAGCTGAAACATGCTTCTTTCCCAGAGGATGGTATTTTTCTTACATCAATTAGCAAAGGGAGAGTACTGCATGCAGGCTGTTTCAGTGCTAGTTGCAAAGTCTGCTCCAGGTTTGTCTCTGCATTCTTTGACTTCCCTAAACACTCAGGACTTGGCATATTCAGTAAAAATAGGCATGAACAGGTAGGAATGAAAAGCCATTAACAATTACGATCCAAAAGGTCCTTTCCACTGACAGCTGTAGCACTCACAACTGTCCCCTGTCCAGAAAGGCCCACAGCAGTCTTGGGGTTAATCATGCTCACAACAGGCTGGGGGGGGGGAGCAGTGTGGGGTTGGTGTTTACAGAATTCCACATGCTTCATCCAGAGTCTGTTTTTTTTCCCCCAAAGATCTGAAACACAAGGTTTCACAACAGAAACTATGAAACACGAGTCCAGAACTGCTGTATTTAAAAAAAAGTCAAGACGATACCAGTATTAAAAAAAAAAAAAAAAAGCACCAGTAACTACTGAGTTAATATTTTCTTCATGTAAATTAGAACAGGATTCACTGGAGCCAAAGATGCAATCATATGCTGTTTCACTAATACAGAAAATAAACTGCAAGTCTGAACACACAAGCAGGAGATGGGAAATGGATGGCAATGTGCTACCTCACAATGCTCCTGGCACATGCTCAGCCTTCGCCCTCCTCCAGCCAAAGAACTCAGCTCCTGCTCAGTAACTTGCTGGACTGCTGTCAGAACTCTGCACCTCTTGCCTACTTTCTGTTTAGAAATCAAAAAGTAGAAAAATCAAAGGGTCCAATGTAACAACCAACATAAAAAAAACCCTGGGGTGTCTCCCAGTGCACTTCACTGAAACAGTTAAACCAAGTTTTAAAAAAGGCTGAATTAATCACTGCCCATACAAAAATAGCACTGATTTGTTAAAGCATTTCTGCTATTGCTAGTATATGAAATAATGGGGAGGGGATTTATGATTCAAAGAATATTCCATATTTATTCCTGTAAATATTCCTGTAAATAAAAATTCCTGTAATTTATTCCTGTCCAGAAGTGTGATATTCCTGAAGTAATCTGAAAAAGCCATCTGGACCTTTGTTTGACAGAAGAGCCCACAGTCCAATACAGTATTTGAGCAACAGCAAAATGCCAAAACAGAGTGAGATTTTTCACATTTGTTTAAAATTCTGTAGTCAAATCAGCTGAATTGGTTTTAAGAGTTACATGAACAAAATCTCCAACAGTTTCTTATCCAAACGATTCAGCATTTATTAGCTTAAGTCTCTGAACCGCATATACTCACTAAATCAAGATGTAATGGAGTCATAAAAATCAATTGAGAATGGTCAAGGAAGCACATGCTGAACATTTACATAATATACAAGATACATTTTGTATGGGATTTAGGGGGATACAGCAAAGCTGATAACTTTACATAGTCTATGTATTCACTTAACAAGAGTTTCAAGTGTATTATTTGTCTTCTGCTTGCCTTTTAATTCTTTGTTCTAGTACTGTTACAGGAAAGTATAAATGCTTAAACCATCTGATACTGCTAAAAGCATGTAGCAGCATCAAGGGAGTTTCACTTTTGACTTTTCTGTGTACATGAGGGAGTTTCTTCTCCTGAGAGGTGTATCACCATTTATTCATTGCCAACAAAAAGCAAAAATCAAGCCTGCTAGAAAGACAGCAAACTAACTAAAAATCTGCCTTGTGGCATTAGGCAAGAGTGCTTCAAGACCAGCATAGGACTGGCAAATGGAAGATAGACAGATGCAAGAGAAAAAAAGTAAGATGCTACTATGTGAATCAGAATCACAGACTACTGGGTTGGAAGGGACCTCAAGAATCATCTGGTCCAACTTTCTAGGCAAAGTATGACCTAGACAAGATAGCCCAGCACCCTGCCCAGCATAATCTTGGAAGTGTCCAATGCTGGGGAATCCACCATTTCCCCAGGGAGATTATTCCCATGGTGGATTGTTCTCATTGCAAAAATTTTTCTCTAGTGTGCTGGGAAAAGCAGAAAAGGCTTTTGCCAGCAGAAACCTTATCTGGCTCGAGCAATAGAACTTCAAGCTTCGTTTCAGTAGTAACGGCTCCCATACTTAAAGGTTTCTCCAGCTTCCTCAAATACAAAAGCCACAAAGATTTAAAATTTTCAGATTAGAAAAGAATGAAATTGACCTAAATCAGGGAAAATATCAGGGAAAAGCATATGACTTAAAGCAATACAATTTGGGTTAGTTGTAAAATAAGTGTGGTCTTAGCAGGAGAAGAAATGAGCCAAATGAATTTGGTAAGGTTGATGAGCACCTACCAAAAACCCCACTTCAAAATGCAGAAAATAATGTGAACATACAAGTTATTTCCTCAAGATTTTTGAGCAATGTTGTTAAAGACAAGCAAGACAACTTTCATGTTCCATGACATCTTTTGCCAAAGGATCTTCTATGACCACAGAACTTGTGGAAGATAGTTTCATTTCATCCTTGCATTGACTGCTGAGAAACTAGTTTGACCAACCAGTTCTTGCATCATTTGACGTAACTGGATGTTCCCAGAAGCTATCAGGATGGATTTCATTTTGTTCCTCCACTGGTATTTGTTCTTTATACATTTTTATATTTTATATATATGTATGTATATACACATATATTTGTATATACACGTATATATACACACACCATCACAGTGGTCAGTCAATACCTTCTGAAGTACCAGAAAGTTCTTAAGTTCACGTAAGAAAGACTGATTTCCTCAGCTTTATTCTACAGAGCATTTTTGCTTAACAGATGAACTGAGTCCTACCTCAATTAGTCTCGGCCCAAAGTAGCTAACTGCTTCTCAACAGTTAACTGAAATTTCTTAAAAGTGCCTCTGAAACACTTTAGTAAGTGCAAGTTCTTTGGCTCCTCCATCAGTTAACACAGAACCACACCCGCAAGGGTGATGCAATCCCTAGGCCACTCAGATGGAAGGGGAACATCTTAAGTCTTCACCTAAATTGGTTCCAAGAAATTTTGCAGCCAGAGTTTTGGACTGGTTTATAGTTTTAGTTGAGACGAGCTTAGTTCTAGAGAAACCACAGCTTTTCTAGACAGAAACACCTGAATCAGCCATACCCGCAGGGCTGTAAATTCGGCATTCATTAGGTAAATATCAAGATCCAAGGCTGGAATAAAAAACATACCCCGCACCAAAGTCCACTAAGGAAAGAGCTCCTGTAGAGTCCTAGAATAAACAACACTCTGCCCCAGCTCCTACTTCACAGGTAGGCAGAGAGGATCTAAATATGTCTGTGTTTAACTGAATCTGAGTTTAAACCAGCTTGACAAGTCGTTTGGTAAGTATTCTATTTCTTATTACTCTAGTCCTAAACAAAAGCAAGTATCATGAAACGTGACCTTATCAGCAAGATTTAAACATCAAAACATACGCATCATCTTGAGATGAAGTGAAATATTTACTCAGAACAGGTTACAGGATGTGATTATGTTCTTACTTTAAAATATGGCAAGTTAACAGCTTTCATTGTGGCCATTTGTTAAGCATGTTACGTTAGCATAAGACCACCTAAAGACTGCAAGATAAATTAAAACTCAAATGTGGAAAGGATTATTGAAAGTTATCTACATTTACAGTTCAATCACACATTTTTATTTAACATCAGTATACAGAGGACAACCCCAGCAAGTTATTTTGTAATGTCAAGTATTTAGTAAAGTTCTTCAGCTGTAACAGTGACAACAGAACAGCTAAAAATAAGCAGTATGAAACAAACATGATCTTCTTAAAATTATAAATATACCAACAATACTTCTTAAAGCTTAATTATTGCAACAGTTAAATTAACAATAGTTCATGTTAGAAAGGCTCTATGAAATTTATTCAAGTTGTCAAGAAATTAGATGGAAGTGTAAAAAGGAAATACATATGAATTTTACTTCTGATTTTCACTAAAGGTAGTCAATACAATTTTGTACAGTATCACCTAACATGTCAATCTTTAACAAACTCAGTATACAGAATTCATAAAATGCAAAAAAAATATTGTTTAATCTTTACACGTAAATTGACAGTAAGTTAACTGACACAAATTTTATTACTGTAACATAAGCAGGCCAGCATTTTAAATATTAATTTAGTAGCTTTATGTTGTTAAAGGGGCAGATGTATACAGTCATTCCAAGTACATATTTTGAATAGGTGATAATTCAGAACATGGGTTTTCTAAAACGTGTTTAGTAAAAGTAATGTTATTTCCTAATCCAGACATCCTCATCATAAAGCCTTTACAGGGTTATGATCTCTCCTGGCTGTATTCAAGCCACTAGTCACACCTCCTCACGCACATGCCCTGCTATAAATACACATACCTTGCTATAAATATCACACCAGTGTTCTAGGTTTAAATTCACCCTGACAATGCAGGTATGCTATGTGCAACTTTGCTATTATGCACATTACAGAAAGCCTCAAATTTTAGCTTGGTAACCTGAAGTCATATAGCTGTGTTTCAGTTTTACTATAATCATCCCTGAAGTTTATACAGATACCGTATCACGTTGAAAGAACTCTATTTGATAGTACTTAAATACCAGCAATTGAACTTCAATTGTAATGATGAAATGATCCTTTCCACTCAGGAAGAATTAGTATGTATAGCTGCTCATCTCACTCAAATATAGTACATGAATGTTTAAGTACTTTCACTAAAACAGAAGTCATACTAAAACATGATACTGTACTACAGTTGTAGTTAACTAGAAAATTCAAGGATGTTATAATTTAAGTCTAAGATCTCCTGTACAATAAATCAAATAAATAAATTCCATGTGCATTTGTTTTACAAAATGGTAGCATGTTTATCTTGCCAGGTTATACACTGCCATTTCACCTGTTCATTCTCTGGCCAATCTTACCTTGAGCTTTCTTACAAAGGAAACTCATCAGCAAGTTTCACTTAGATAACATGGAGTCACTGTACAAGATGATCAATAGTTAATTCTGAAGTCAAACACAGGAATCACATAGATAGTTCCTCTGATTGCTAAGTTCAGAGAAAGCTTGTTTTGCATATCCAGGTACCACTTTGGTTTTTTCAGAGTTCTGCGAGTTGTTTCTGAGTGGGGTTGTTTTTAATTGCTTCTGCAAGTCCTGTAACTCAGTCTGAAGTAGCTATAAAGATAGCACATGAAGTTTACCTTGGTTGCTTTAAAATTACTTTTCTGTGTTTTCAAATGAATACAATCCCATTCTATAATCCCATTTAGAGTTCTCAGCAGGGCCTAAGAAAGATGGGGGGGGGGGGGGGGGGGAAGGAGGCAACAGCTAATTGTTACCATGTTGAGAAGAAAGTTCTTACTCTTGCTAAGGCAATCTATTTTTCTCACCACCCTGAACATTCTTCCATAGACACAGGCTACAAAAAACAAGAGTAAAAACTGGAACTAATGAACCCTTAGCCTCATTCACCTTGTTTCTAATTGAATTTTGCCATTCACCTCACTCTGAGTGGGCGTTAGTACAGCAGTTCTGGAAGTGCAATGCAAGAATGGTATATCCAGTGAGGAAGCTCAAGGTATGATTATGTATACACAAAGCAATTTAGAAAAGTTTATAACCAACTGTCAGGCCCCTCTGTAAGGGCTGTACAGCCTAATAAATATCATAAGGATGACATCTGAAGAGACATTTATTTCTCCCCCGTCACCTCCCCACTAAGGGCAGCAACAACCCAACCAGAAGAGAACTTGTCATACACTGTCCAATTATCCAGCACATCTTTTGATGGCTATTCAAAATGAGAGAGAAAGGTAGCGCTGGCTCAATGGAAATTATGTTGGACACTGCAAGCCTGCTTCAGTTTTCCATCCAATTCTTTCTTTAGACTGGCAGTGGCATGAATTTAATGAAGGCCTTCAGAGGCAATGATGGAAGAAGCAGCAAGATTCAGAGGCTTTCACTCTAGAGTTGGCAGACAAAAAAGTGATGGAGTTTCAAGATCACTTGGGGACCCACATTTCAAAAGGAAGACTAGAAATAGCAGCTTTAAACCCCAGAGTAAAGGGACAGACTAGGATAAAACAGCTGGCAAAATGGAAATGATGGCATATAACCCAGTAAGAAAGACATTACCACGAGTGTTTCATACTTCAACAATTTTCATTAAATAAAATTAAGTGCTTTCTCATAAACAAAAAGGGTGCTCATAAAGTCCTTCTGGCACAAATATTTTCCTATCGAAGCCCTGTAAACATGCCACCAAAGTTTAGTTTTTACCAGCAGAGTGAGCTCACTAGAAATGCAAGTGAAATCAGAAAAAAAAAAATCATTTCAAAGTTTCTAAGTAAATACTTCCTAAACAATATGGCATTTACATCAGTGTGCAATATATTAATTTTGAAAGTGATAACTTCAGCATGAAAATTACTTACCTGTAATTAAAGTTTTCCACATTGGCCAATACATAAATCCTGATTTTTGGTACTGCATACTTTATCTCTGAAATATTTGAAATGTCATATTCCAAATCAAAGTCAACACACAAAAATATTTAAGTTATACCCAGCCTAACAAAGCCCACCTCAGCCACTGGAAGTAATTTAACAGCGTACTGTTTAGTAGTACATAAAGGAGTTTTAGAACAAAAGGAAAATATAGGGCACACTGGAAATCTGAAGCAGTGCTGTACATTTATAAAGTTAATTCATGAGACTTGAATTGCACCAAGTCACAGAAGTGGTAACTGCCTTAGCATTTGCATTCAGGACAAACATTTTAAATAGTTCAGTATTTTGGGGGATGCTCTTTTTTTTTTTTTTTTTACTAAATTAATGCTGGCTCTGTGGTTGTGAGGCAAAAAATAGTTTTAGGTAACACTCTTCTTCCTTCTCCCCAAAAAAGGGCTTACAACTTTTAGGTTTAGATTCAGCCTTCAACTATGCATTAAGATGCAGAGCAGACATAGCTCTGTGCATACCTGTGTTGTGACAAATTTGATAACATCTCAAAGATAATTACACTATACGAACAAGTTTAAGAAAAATTACCGAGTTTTACTAAAAAGCTTCTATCAATGAAGATGTGGTATATAAATATATACAGTACCTCCACTTCAAAAGTCAGATTTATGAACCAAATGGTTAAAAGCTTTATGAACCTAATGAACAGCAGATTTTCATTTAGGCTGCCCAACACAGCTATTAGCAGATTACTTAATTTTCTTCAGGTGATAACCTACATTTTCACAAAAATAACAGTGTTTTTTGGTAGATCAACTCTGGTGATGCTTTCATAGCTGTATTCCTTTAAAATGTTGCTGGCAAAAAGAGCTATTGTAGCACAAAGTACTTTTTAACAAAATAATCACTATGGTTAGCTTCATTCAAAATTTAGCTTGCTATGCATTGGACAGAAGTAAAATGAAGTTTTATCTGTGTTCAAGTGCATTTAACAACACGATTTAAAACTTGTAGCATATCTTAATGAGGGTTCAACTGATAGAATAGGTGCCATCAAAAAACACAAGTTTGTTGATGATCAAACTGCCTAACAAAACCGACAGTAACTGAAACTACTCAGAGAAAGCTGGCATGGTTTTCCCTAATTTAACAAATACATAAATCAAGACCTGGCTAAAATTAGAGTTCTTTGATTATACCGAGTCACAATTTCAAGAGCATAAGCTACAGTCAGTAAAGGGCTAGCAAATTTGTGCATAAAATGACTGATGCTTTAATAAGAAGTGATTTTACATTAAAGGCAGGCCACCACAGAAAAGGATAGACGAATAAACACTTTGGTTTTAATTTTTTTCAGAGGCTCATATTTCTCATTAGACTTAAAAGCCGCAGCTTTTCACAAGCTACTCTCACTAGAAGTGTTGTATTTTGTAGAAAACATTAGAAGGATTATCATTATTTTAGTGATGGACAGGTTTTACTTCAATCTTCACATAAACAGCTTTCACCATATTGTGGTTATGCTTAAGTATAAGAACACTGATCAATAGTTTAGATGCACAGTATTTATTTCTTCTGCTGGAAGGCAACTATACTTAATTGTATCCAAGACACTTCAAATCATTCAGAAATATGGCATGCAGTATCCAAAAGTATGGCTCTGAGGATTTTTTTTTTTTACATTAAGCATAAAGAAATTTTATAGTCAACATTCATTTATATTTCAAGAAAACTACCTATTCAGAGTTCTAGTTCTTTGATGCAGCATTAAGGATTAAAACTTACCACTTTACCAGGCCTTGCCCATGTGCAAATAAATCCCTCCTGACAAGCAGTGACTATACAGTCTTCAAGAAAAATTAACACAGTCAGTCTTTCATGTGCTATCTTTTTACAGATAAGAGGCTCTAACAAGGGAACATCTTCCATTCGGGGACAGAGAGGTGTTCCCAAAGTTTTAGCTGGGTCCGTTTTGGTTTTAGTAACTAAGTTCAGTTTGTCACTGCTCTTGCTAGATATATGTCCCATGCTATGATTTCTCTTGTGATCTTTTTCATGGTGTCTTTCCTTTCGATCATGTAGTGATAAGGTTGCAAATTTACTAACGCCAGAAGCAATGGCACCATCCATGACACTGCTTTTACTGCCAGCATTTGAGACTGCAGAATGCGGAAGGCTGTTTGACCGTGGAAGAGGAGGGGGTACAGAGTTTCCAGGTGTTGTGATACTGTTTCCATTACTTCCTGGGTTAGTTCCACCACTTCCAGCAGGTGGACTTGTGGCATTCATGACATTTGTATGTGTCCTTGCTCTTGAGAGAGGTTGGTGGGGGAAGAGGATATCTTCTGTAAGATCCCACAAACAAAGCTGTGTGTCCTGGCCTACGGAACCAAATCTATACGTAACGCTTACTGGACGACTGTCTGTAGAGTTCCTTTTGGATAGCCTAGATTGAGTACTATTTGCTCGATCTCTGCCAAAATGAAGGTCTTGGAAATCCTCATCACTTCCACTAAATTCCATCGGGTCACTCTCTTCTACGCTAGTGGTATATGGATCAAATGCAACAACACTGACCCATGACTTATGTCCGTGGCCTCTCGCTATTACTCGACAGTCCACAAAAGACCATACTGTTACCAAGTCATCCTCTCCACCTGTCACTATGTATTTCCCATCAGGACTCCAACACACGCACAGCAGTCCTCCAAAGTAGCTTTTCATTGTACCATGCAATTCCACTGAATCAAAGTTAAACACACGAAGGAAACCATCCTGGCTCACACACGCCAAGAACTTCCCATCTGGGGAAAAGGCAAATTCATTCAGGGCACCCTCACCTACTGTCCATTTAAGCAGAGGGTTTCTTGTAGATTTACTCTTGCAAGTGTGTACTGCAAAACTTTCTCCTTGTTTAAGTAGCTGGTAGTGCGGGACCGTGGTACCACAAGTGTGCTCCACGTTATACAAGTACATATTGCCACTGGAATGAGCTACTAGGAAAAGGCTTTCCGAACCTGGTACCCATTTTACACAGGTTACTCTGGACTTGTCTATTAGTCTCTGCGAAAAACAAAGAAGATAAACATCAGAAAGTCTGAAAATTAAAGTTTTAATGATTAACGGTAAATCTCAGCTTGGGGAGAGAGTGGGATGGGGAACAATACTTAAGTGAACTCAGCTTTCTAGGAGGGAGCTATGTTACTGCATTTGCAAAAACTTATCGGGCAGTAAAGAGGAAATTATTTTTAGACAAAATGCTACCAAAGGTTATTATTATGGTCCAGTCACATTCCACAAAGAACAAACTTCAATCAAGCCAATCTGTTGTTATGAATCTAAAGGCAGTGTTCTTAGCTTTATTTTTCACTGTGTAGGTTGAAGAGCTTGAAAAGGAAACAATCAAGAAAACACAGATTTAGCTACAGGGAAAAAAGGCAGTTACTGATCTATACTACATAGGTTACAAATCAATAACAGTAAATTCAGACTCTGGTTTTACCTGAAATCACAAATAAGATCCATCCTCTCAAGAAGAAATTAAAAAAAGGAGGCTTTAGGAGCCTTTACCAGGTTTTACTGATTCGGGGAGGAAAAGCTACAGACACATTCACCCTGTTATCAGGTGGCTGGAAAGTTAGTAACTAAATGCACAAGGTTCAGTGAGTGAATTGAAAAGGCACCACATACTCTTCACCTGGGAATCCCCACCCTCCAATTACTTTTCTTTCATTAGCCAAGGACCACTCAGTTACCACCTTAGAAGTTCCTTTTTAATAGAGTCTACCACTGCAAAAGAATGAACACACACATTAAACAAGCATTCCTGATCATAATGTCTTCAATTCTGTAAGAACTGAGAGATAAAGTCTGACTCCTTGAATTTGCTAGTGTAGCTCTGATGGACCAAGCTGGCCATAGCATGACTCAAATGCAACTTTGAGACAAGTAATTCTTTACATGCACACTGAAGATTTGCATTTGACATAAGACTGGTAACAGGCTGAAAGAAAAGGTGAGTTACACTAACAGCAAGAATGCAAAGACAGAGCCTAAGGAAATACCAGGACAAGTTACAGAAAAGTTAAAAAAACCCCAAACAAACAAAAACCAAAGAAGAAAACCAAACAAAACAAAAAACCTACACCAAAACAACCCTAAACCCTAGCTATGCTGTTTATCACAAAACAAACCCCAACAAATAAACAAACAAACAAAAAACCAACAAAACAAAACCCAAACTAACGGATAATGCATTAACTGTTATCCACTCTGGGCGTGTACCTAACACCGGAAAGCAGCATCTGATCATTTTAGATCATACTTTTGCATATACTTTCGCTGCTCAGTGTCAAGACTAGGAAGCCTGTCTCCTGTGATTTCTCATTAGTTAAATTAGCCATTTTGTACTTGAGAGCTGAGGTATGTAACAATCTGGGCTTTTCCTCAAATGCAGTAACTTCAGAACAACGCATTCTTAGCTTCTGTTGTGATATTTTAGGTAGTTTGTCATGTGTTCATTGATATTTACTATTCATATTTTAGAAACGATGGTATCAAGTATTAAATAGTTACCTGGTACACACCAAGGGAATACAGTCAGAGAACATCAGCCCAACTGGCTTGCTATAAGCAGAAGTCTTCTCATCATGAAACTACCATTAACACGGCAACACAGCACAGTTTCTTGCTCTCCTGTACTAGAGCAGCTCAACCTGACATACACCCTCTACTCACAAGAGCAGTTTCTCAACTTTTAAACTAGAAATAACATTTTAAGTCCATAATCATGTTAGGCTACACACTCTTAAATACTGTACAGGAATCCTGGAAGTCTGATCATTACTTCAAGGAGAACATGAACAAAACAGAAGACTGCCATCTACAATGAGAACAGATTAGCTCAAGGAGACAAGATGCAGAGAGACTTTAAGCTGTTATGTAGCAACTGACTACGTACAACTCATCCTTTTCTCAACTAGCAGAGCTTTAAATTCAGCAAGATGATAAAAACTCTAAATTTAGCACTTCCTGAAGTTTCAAAAGCTTTCAGCTGGGCTCAGGCACTTCTGCAGCACAGCAGAACAAGACCTGAAGTCAGTATGACCAACAGCTGCATTACAAAAATGGACTGAAAGCAGTACAAAGCAATCAGGGAGGTAACTGGGATAAGGAGCTTATGTCCAGTTTGGTGAAGGAATAGTAAATGAAGGAGCTTCAGTTAAAGTCAGAAAGACAAGGCAGGCCAAGATTATCCTGGTAGCCACGTTTTGCACAAGCTTGAAGGGACAAAATTATAAACATAGGCCTCAAGGAGTGAAAAAACTGAGACAATCAAGAATGGGCATTAAGGTCTGAAAAAGAGCTTTGGCAACACAGGTATAGGAAAAGTATTAGGAAATAAAAATGCAACTTAAGATTTTAGTTAAAATAAACAAAAGAGTAAGATGAAAGAATTATAATTAAATTTGCTAACTTGAGAATAAACAACTACCACCTGAAAACAACTGAATCTGTGAGGCATACTTGGTTGGTTTTGGAAATAAGAAAATGCCACTAATTAAATTCTGACACAGCTAGAAGGAATACTACTGCTGTAACAGACTGATACAGGTAGGCAGCCACAAGCTTTATAGTAGCATGCATATCAGCCTTTCAAGTCCCTACCGTCTTCTATATCAACAGAATTAAAAAGAGTAACAAGTTAAAGCTGCATTAAAGTCTTTGCATTTTAAGTTCAACATAACTTTCTGTGTCATAACAGGTAAAGTTATTTCACATATCACATATGATTAAGTGCTATCCTGATTGCTTTATCACAAGTGACAGTCAAAAGACAGCTTTGGGCTACCTGAATCACCAAATTACTAACAGGCCAGGTGGTGAATTCTATTACCTCCAGCACTCCTACTAAATCTGTCAAAATATATGAACCCTTGTTTAGACGACCTTCTGCCTATGAAGACATGTTTATTCTCAAACACTCAACCCAACAGCCAAGTTCATCTTGAAGCAAACTGGCTCCAACTTAATGCTCAATAATCTTTGAAATGGCTTTTATCTACAAGCCCAAACTTCAAAACACTTCCAGTCCAAACTTCAATACTGTAACTCACAGATCAAAAATACAGAGTTTTAGAATTGGTTCTACCTGCAGATAACATCAGTGTAAAACCCAAGATTTTGTTATTTAACTCTAGCCTACTCTGCACGTGGTTTTGGTAGCACTGAACAAATCCTTATGCTAGCTTTGTAGAAAACAGATAATCTCTTTTACTTTCCACCAAACTGCCAAAGAATGCATTCCCACCACAGGGAAGTAATGCTTCCCAAGAAAGAAAAGACAAGAGTGTTGAATGGAAGCGGCTTCCATGCTTCTATCACTTGTGGACTACCACAAGCTGCATTGCAGACTGTATAGTTCTTTAAACTGTAGACACTAGACAGTAACTAACAAAGGCATATAAACACACACTGGACCTTTATTAAATATTTCATCAGAAGTTCTTCCCAAAGCAACCGCAGTTCAACTACAAGAGTGGGAACTGTTCTGTGATATGAAACTCTAGCTGTTATAGTACTTCTAATGCCATTTGTAATACTTGCACTATTACCATGCAAGGTTAAGTTGAAGCTGTACTTACACAAACAACTTGTTCCCATCCAAATTAGCACTCCCAGTGGCGAGTTTGGTGTGTTTTGGTTTAGGGTGGATTGTGGTTTTGGTTTTTTGGGGGGGGGAAGAGGAGTAAAAGGGGAGTGTGGAAGTGCAGGCAGAAAAGTGTTAGAACAACGCTAAAATGAACATTTCAACTATGTATGCAGAAGTTTCTACCAGAGTACTCTGCAACATTTAGAGAATCTCCAGCACTGTTTCCCACTCGACACAAGCAGACAGAGCAGGTGGGAAAATGCTAGGTAAGAAGAAAAGCACCCCTCTTCTGATCTAGCTGTAGCTACTTTTAGAAATCTGAGGAGGAATTAGCTCTAATTATAAAACATCCCCACTGAGAACAATAGTTCAACCTTCTTTGCACAAAGAGCAAGGCAACACATCTCTCTGAGGGGGGAAAGATATGCTTGCTCAGTTTGAAAGCTGAGCAAGGCTTACCTTTATCTGCAAAGCTTTTATCCAAATTTTAAATAGCTAAAAAAAAAAAAAAAAAAACCACCAAAAAAAAAACCAAACCAAAAACACACCCCAAACCAACCAACAAAAAAACCAACCACAAACCCACAAAACCAAACCAACCACCAAAGCTCTTTGCTATTTGCTATTATCCCCCACAGTTCACCTGCAGCTGGATTAAAACACAAAAGGGAGAAAAAAATCCCTCACACCCCAAAAATACCAATCATCTCCCCCAACCCACCCAAATTCCTATTGCTATCCTCTGCAGAAAGCGCTGTCAAAAGTTGTACCAGTTACCAGATTTCCTTCCTTGTTCGCATCTAGACACTTAAAATTCTAAGAATGCCAGTACTACCAGGTAATGGGAGCCAGTGGCCCGGTAACTAGGCATTAGTACCCCCAACAGTACCCCCTTCTATCTTCTTACCACACAGCAGCAAAAAAAAAAAGTAGATGAAGAGTTTCTTTCAGGAACATCATATGGCTAAGACCTCACAAGCCTTTGGCTTTTTCTATGCAGCATTCAGCTTGATATCTTAGTCTTGCCCATGCAAGCCTATGGGAATCCTTGATACAGACAGTGTCTGCTGTAACATCCTACCCATAAAAATCAGTATTTTCACCTTATTTAATATGTTGACCAGAATATTAATTAAATAGTAAATAAATGTTTTCTTCCTCATTCAGAGCCAGAAGCCTCAGAAACAGGTGACTGCAGAGCACATGCAGCAACATTTAGATCTGCAGACCTTCTTTCTCCTCAGTTAACTGTAATTAACACTAGTCACAGTATTACGCAAACTAGAAAGTCCTAATTTTTGATCTTAACCCCCAAAAATTTCTTCATGAATAATGTTTTTGTGTAGCTATTTCAAGACAATGAAACAGCTGAAAAACAAAGGTGGTGACTGAACAATAAGCCATATAGACAAAGAGTCACCTACAGGACTTTGAGAATCTAGGATCTTTGATACCACAAACACATTGCATGCAACAATGTTAAGATTTCTACTTACTTCCTCATTAAATAATTTGCTAGTTTCTTTTTTAATAGGGTCTATAAGTTGGACCTGGCCTGCAGAGAAGCCCACTAGAAGAGAGACACTTTCTGCTGTGGCTGTTAAGTGATTGAAGTCATGGCATGTAGGTTGTGTTCCTTTGTATATCCTTTTGTCTATTGGTTTACTCAAGTCCGCAGCCTGCAAAGAAAACAAACAGAGTTAAAACAGTTTATCACAATGCATGCATACAACCAGCTCTATTTGCAAATACGGTTTATACTAAGCAATAATTTATGTAGTCACAAAAATCCTACTTTTAGAAGAAACTATTTATCAAAGACATCCCAAGATGTTGTCAAAAGGTCTGTCTTTTCATATAATAAAACACCTCTGTTTTTCAACTTTGCTAAACACTATATCTATCCCTAGCCTTTGCAGGTTGTCACAAACCAGTGACAACCGTTCAGTAAAACAAAAGCTGCAGTGAGTCCTCAAGTCAATATATTCCGAGAAGAGGCATACCATCACAGAGGCAAGTTATCTTCTACTTTCCTACTACCAGCTTTCTCAATATTGAGTACAACCAATTTTGGATTAAGAACAGCATATTTTCAATCACCTGATTCTTCTACTGTAAGTCTATCCTTTTATAACAGACAAACATAAGATATTGGTCTCAATTAAAAAAATATCAACTAGATCCTAGGACAGCATTTTGCTAGGAAAACTGACTCAAGATGCTGATGCTGTGATTATAAGCACATTTTAAGCCATTAAGCTACAAAGTAATTGTGCTTCTGACACTGAACACAGACTTCAAATACAGTGCTAAAATAAGACAAAATGAGTGCTAACAAAACTGAGGAACTTCAATATAAACAACTGAAGATCTGCTACTAAAGTGTCAAAAGAATCAAAAGAAACAGAAAAGCAATTTAAAAATGCCTTTTCAGTTTTGTCACCCATGTTTATCCCCGTATCACTTGTGAAGGCAACCTAACCTTTCATCATCCAGAAATTAAACCCCACACATTTCATATGCAAGATCATACATCAGGTTCAACTTTTGTTTTTTTCAATCCCTATTTACTAGGCTCAGAGTCTATAATTAGAAAGCTGCAGATACTCAACAATATTCCAGACCTGTGATGTAGACCTCAGCCCGAACCATGCTGAACAATCAGAGAACCACAGACTCTCCCAGCCAGCAGAAAACATGAATATTGCCAGGTGTTTCTCCTTCTGAATCCTATCCTTTTCAGCAGCAAAGGATCAATAGGTGGCTATTTTCAGACTGGAACTATACCTTGCTCTTTTGTCTGACTGAGGTTTTATATCACTAGCTTTTGTTTTTGTTGTCCGACAAATTTGGTGCGACTGAAGTTCCCAGTCTTCTGAAATTGTGTGATAATAGATCTAGCAAGACATGAAATTCTGGTAAATTAAATCTAAGCACAGACTTCACCATGCTTGTTATAGCTGTTCTCTGGGAACCAGATGGCAGTGACAATCTGTCTGAATTTAAATGGAGTAAAAATAAACTAATTCAACCCAGAATTAAACAGGCTTCTACTGACAGGGATGCTCCACCTTTTGTTTACATGCAGCTAGCGTTTTCAGTTAAAATATAGTTGTCTCATGGAGATAAGTCAAATCTCCAAACACAGACTCTACCGATCTTGATATCTCTTAATTGAAAAGACAGGGTAGATTCAATGAGCATAAGAACTAGGAGACATTTTCTTTATTTCTGCATAGCAGAATGCTGCTATTGGATTTTGCTAAGAACAAGAAAAGTGCTACTCAAAATCCAACCGTGCCTGGGACTCGGCATTTCATTAGCTCCCTACTAAATACATTTGCTATAGCTATTTCATGGAAGATCCAATTCTCAGAAAAGAGCTTTTACATGAGATCTGAGTCCATAACTGCCAAATCCCAGGATGTGATACTATCTACTGAAGAAGATGTGAGCTGTCACCCTCTCAGAAGAATGATGTACTTTAAAAGAGAACAGAAAGATCTTGAGATTGTTACTGAACATGGAGGTTAAAAAAACACAGATTAGGCACTCTCACCTCCACCTGAGCTGGCAGTAAGCTATCTGCATACTTCCTGTCTCAGTTCCTGTAAGATTTTCCCCTGAAAAGCACTCAGCACTGTTTCAGCCTGTCCACTTTGAGAAGCTTACTCCATTGTGGACGACTTGTGATGAGAGCAACAATTTGTAATCACAAATGAAAGAAGGATGGGGCATCTAATGTAAGGCTAAGAAAAAAATACCAGCCTCCCTTTCAATAAAAATCTGAAGCCATTGAACTGCATTTTAGCTAATGAAAACTCTGGTATTAGCACCTTGGCCAAATGATACCCACATCAGAAGTCTTTTTTTTCCAACATACAGAGTATCTCATGTACCCCTCGGGCAAAGCAACAAGGAATGGTGGTTATCAGGCAACAAGAACATGAGGAATTTCACACAACACCTGTCTAAAGTCAGTGATACAGCTGAACAAATTTGTGTACCCTGGGCATCAGCAGCTTCAGAGTCCTGCCTCGGAACAGATTTAAACTCTCTAGAGAGCCCTATGCTTACTTACAGAAGAAAAACTGGCCAACTTTGCCTTTTAGTTCTTTGTGATAAATTCATATTCTAGAAATAAAATGTGAACCATGTAACTCTTCTGAGGATTTCCTAGTGTCATTTACTTAACTCTTACAGCACACTCTCTTAGCTAGATTAGCCCCACTCTGAAAAAAAAAAAAAAACAAAAAAACCCCAAACAACTAACAGACTAGCATTTGCACATTCACCCTGAATTCATGACTTCCAGCAGAAAGGCAGTCAAATAGAACATCTTAACCACAGTGTGGTAGCCTGACCAGGTGCCCACCAAGGCCACTATATCACTGCCCTCAGCTTGACAGAGGACAGAAAATACAACAAAAGGCTCACGGGTCAAGATAAGGACAGGGAGAAGATCACTCAACAGTTTACCATCATGGGCAAACCAAACTTGCCTTGGGAAACTAGTTTAATTTACTACTAATCAAGTCAGGGTAGGATAATGACAAAAAAAGCCCAATCTTAAAAAAATTTTCCCTTCACCCTTCCTTTCTTCCTGGGTTTAACTTGACTCCAGATTTTCTCTGCCTTCTCACCCACAGCAGTGCAGGTGGATGAGAAATGGGGAATTGCAGTCAGTTCATCACAAGTTGTCTCTGCCACTCCCTCCTCTGGGGGAGGACTCCTCACATTCTCGCCCTGCTCCAGTGTGGGCTCCATTCCACAGGAGACAGTTCTCCATGAACTGCTTCAGCATGGGTCCCTCCCATGGGGTGCAATCCTTCAGGAACAGACTGCTCCAGCCTAGGTCCCCTGTGAGGTCACAAGTCCTATCAGGAAACCTGTTCCAGCACAGACTCCTCTCTCCACACAGCCACAGGTCCTGCAGGAGCCTGCTCCAGCATGGGATTCCCACAGTGTCACAGCCTTCTTCAGGCATCCCCTCTGCTCTGGCATGGGGTCCACCAAGGGCTGCAGGTGGATATCAGCTCCATCAGAGACCTCCATGGGCTTCAGGGGGACACCACACCATGGTCTTCATCAAGGTCTACAGAGCAACCTCTGCTCCAGCTGCAATTGCTCCTGCACACTTTTCCCTCCACTTCTTAACTCTGTTCTCTTAGAGGTGCTACCACCATTGCTGATGGGCTTGGCCTTGGCCAGTGGCAGGTCCATCTTGGAGCTGCTGGCATTAGATCTATAGACATAAGGGAAACTTCTCACAACTTCTCATAGAAGCCACCCTGTAGCCTTGCCACAGAAACCCAATACACACAACTTTAAGTACCAAAATACTAGGAAGAAAATGGGGAAAATAAATAATAATAATAATAAAAATAGTTATGTGAGTCTGAAGCAAATCATTTAAGTTTTCAGATTCCAATGTTTGAAATGTCTGATTAGGATGGGCATCAATAACCTCTGTTCCACAGCTGTATGTAATTCTAAGGTCAAAGCCAGATTAACACCTACCCAAGATTCATTCTTTTTATGTACTATTGATTCAAGACTTAGAGCTTTCATACTAAGATTTCCCAAAGTGAATCATGTTATTTCAAAGTCAGCATTTAAACATCCTTCTCAACAAATTTGATTCCTTCGTGTACCTTTTCTTTCTTAATTTGCACCTTTCTGCAAATTTTAGTTGAATGAAATTTATCATAGATGCTACATTTCCTTCCAAGTTACAAAACATCCGAGTTCAGAAAAATAGTTAGTAATTTATCTCAGATAATTTCAACTGCAGTCATCAAAATGCTCCCTTCAGATACTTAATAGTATTTAATATCACATTTACCAGAAGACTGGCTTTCAGTGGATCACAGCTGTGAGAGTGAGACAAAATATTAGGTCTTTAAGCCTAGAAGTGAGGACAAACATTCAATAAAAATTTTACTTCTGAAAATTGTCTTAAGAAAATCTCTCTTGTCCAGAGAATTAATTGATCTTAAACAGAGGATTACTGGCCATGTACATAAAGCTCTACTGCAAAATAAAAAGAGAAGACAGAAAGAACCAAGACACTCTACTTTTGAAAGCAATTTCCTCAGCATTTCTGGAACTTGGAATTCACAAGTGATTACCCAAAGCTTCAATACTTTGCTGCCCAGGGATTTAATGGTCCCTGGTCTAAAACCAGAACAATTTGAGAAAGCTGTGCTTGTTATAATGCTATACAAGTAACATGAGTAATAACACTAGGAATTGATTTCTAAGTGAACTTTACTGAACTTCACAGACAACTCTTTAAAACCTAGCTGGAAAAAAGAGGCAAGGTAACCCCTGCTGATGCACCTTGCCGTACCCCCTCATGAACAGGGCAGTCTTCCAGGACTGACGTGCTCACTGGATTAGCAAGGACAGGGAAAACTAAACCATAAGCCCCCTTAAAGCTTGTGTATTTTTCCTCCACATCTGCGCTGGTCTTCTTTTCCTTACAGCAGAGCTAGCTGAAGGTCAGAGAAAGCTGAGGAATATGGCAAGAAAGCAGAGTTATGCTAGGCACTTTTGTAGAATTTTCTGGTGGGGTCTATTTTTTCTGTATGCAAGTATTTCTACCAGAAATACCAGCTTCAATATTCACTCTGGAAAGCCCTCTCATTATTATCAAAGGAGTAGATTCCCAGATTATTTTTTTCAATACAAAACATACAATACAGCTCACTTAACATTAGCAATAAAATCATCTGCAGCTATTTCCCAATTGCTTCAAGCTGGTCTGACCCTGCTTTAGGCAAGAGGTTACACTAAACTCTCAGTCTAGTGTAATCCCTGACTAACCCTTAAATCCTAAACTTAGAAACAATCAAAACAGCAGCAACATGGCCACTCCCAGTTTACTTAACAGATCTGGCTTACGTTTAAAAGGAACTTTATGCAGGAAGAAAACTACAGAAACAAGTAAGGCGTCTTTCCCTATGAAGAGTGCTGATGTAGAGAAAAAAATCTGCTTAATTTATATGAGACACACAACAGAAAGTCCAGGCAATGCTTCCTGCAACTACAAAGCCCTAATAAAACACTTCAGTGCAGTTCACAGTGCCAGAGCCAATCTGCAATAAGCTGGCTCCTACAAATATAACTGCATGGCGGCTGACAAATTGCTGACTAACGACCTTAGCTCTCTCAGCGAAAAGTTTAATGTCTGACAAGAACTCATATAAACTCCAGTCAGATTCAAGAACCTTTCAGGTACCGTACAAGTGAACATGCATTCAGGGACACTTCAAAAGCCCCCCCCGAACTTATAAACTAGTCTGAAATCTTCAGGGAATACTTGTAAAGTAAAGGAGTATAAATTCTCTTCAGGATTCTATAAAAAGCCAGTACACAATCGCCATCTGTAAAATTGCTCTATTTACACCTATCTACGAGAGGTTTCTTTAAGGATGGTTTCTTAAGAGCGAGCTGCTTTTTCCATACCTGAATGATGTGCTTAGCTTTAATGGTTGCATAATAGGTGTTCTCTGTGTATACACAGACTAGTTTGAGTGTCTCCCAAGCCTTGCAAAGCCATTAATGCTAGGGACATTACAGGTCTTTATTTGGCAACACTGTGTTCAATGCAACTGCTTTAGATTGCCCACATTTCTTAACCTCAAGAAAATTAGTTTTGCTTCTAAAATCTGGCTAATCTTTCAACTCCATGAATTGAGGAACCAAGAGCTTGACACTCACAACAGCACAACTAGTGCTGGATTTGCTGCCAATTTATATAGGGGCAAGTATGAACTAGAACACATACGTTCATACAAGTATGAACGAGCATATTCATTCACTTTCCCTTATTCCTCACCAATTGAAGGTGAAAGAAACTATGAGCAAGAGATGAAAGCTGCACTGGGCAACATGAACTTTGAAAATTAAGAACTACAAAATTGGGCCCACTGTAGGAAAGGATCTGATTCGAGACTAACTTAAAAAACTGAACGTACACAAGTCCATGGGACCTGATGAAATCCAACAGTGGGTCCTGAAGGAGCTGGTGAATGAAGTTGCTAAGCCACTGTCCATCATATTTCAAAAATCATGGCAGTCAGGTGAAGTTCCCGATGACTGGAAAAAGGGAAATATAACCCCCATTTTCAAGAAGGGGAAAATGGATGACCCGGGGAATTACAGAGCAGTCAGTCTCACCTCTGCCTGGCAAAATCTTGGAGCAGATTCTCCTGGATGGCATGCTAAGGCACATGAAAAACAACAAGGTGCTTGGTGACAGCCAGCATGGCTTCACTAAGGGGAAATCCTGCCTGACCAACTTGGTGGCCTTCTATGATGGGGCTACAGAACTGATGGACAGGGGTAGAGCAGTTGATGTTATCTACCTGGACTTGTGCAAAGCATTCGACACTGTCCCACACGACATCCTTGTCTCTAAATTGGAGAGACATCAATTTGATGGATGGACCACTCGGTGGATAAAAAACTGGCTGGATGGCCGCACGCAAAGAGTTGTGGTCAATGGCTCAATGCCCAGCTGGAGACCAGTAACAAGTGGCATCCCTCAGGGATCAGTGTTGGGACCTGTCTTGTTCAACGTCTTCGTCACTGACATAGACAGTGGGATTGGTTGTGCCCTCAGCAAGTTTGCAAATGACACCAAGCTGTGTGGTTCGGTTGATACGCTGGAGGGAAGGAATGCCATCCAGAGGGACCTTGACATGCTTGTGAGATGGGCTGATGCCAACCTTATGAAGTTTAACCATGCCAAGTGCAAGGTCCTGCACCTGGGTCGGAGCAATCCCAGGCACAGCTACAGGTTGGGCAGAGAAGAGATTCAGAGCAGCCCTGCAGAGAAGGAATTGGGGGCGTTGGTCGATGAGAAAATGAACATGAGCCGGCTTCAGTGTGTGCGCGCAGCCCAGAAAGCCAACTGTATCCTGGGCTGCATCAAAAGGAGCGTGACCAGCAGGTCGAAGGAGGTGATCCTGCCCCTCTACTGTGCTCTTGTGAGACCTCACCTGGAGTATTGTGTGCAGTTCTGGTGTCCTCAACATAAAAATGACATGGAACTGCTGGATCAAGCCCAGAGGAGGGCCAGGAGGATGATCAGGGGACTGCAGCACTTCCCGTATGAAGATAGCCTGAGAAAGTTGGGGCTGTTGAGCCTGGAGAAGAGAAGGCTGCGTGGAGACCTCATAGCAGCCTTCCAGTATCTGAAGGGGGGCTATAGGGATGCTGGGGAGGGACTCTTCATTAGGCATTGTAGTGATAGGACAAGGGGTAATGGGTTAAAACTTAAACAGGGGAAGTTTAGATTGGATATAAGGAAGAAGTTCTTTCCTGTTAGGGTGGTGAGGCACTGGAATGGCTTGCCCAGGGAGGTTGTGAATGCTCCATCCCTGGCAGTGTTCAAGGCCAGGCTGGACAAGCCTTGGTTGAGGTGGTTTAGTGTGAGGTGTCACTGCCCATGGCTGGGGGGTTGCAACTAGATGATCTTAAGGTCCTTTCCAACCCTAACTATTCTATGATTGTATGATTCTAAAATTGGGGCAAAACAATCAGAGAGGAAAACAAGACTGGCTACTTCTAAGACACTGCCTCAAAGGCTTTAGCTTGCCGTCTCTAGAAAACCTCCAGAAAGTGTAGCTGCCAATTTATGCCATTTTTATTTCTATGTTAAAATCCCAATCTTCAAGACATGATTATTATTAATTTGGCATAGGTGGCATATCTTCTATTTTTCTAATACATATTTTTAATAATCTCACTTAAAGTTTAAAATAATTTGCATTTATACCTGCTGCCAACAAAAGTATTTCAAGATTTACTTCCACTTAACAAAACATTTACTCTCCTGAACAACACAGTTCCTCATAAATGGGTTCCTGTATCTTTGCAGAAGGTTTTTTTATAAGTTACAAAGCACTTGATTAAATGCTGAACAGGAACACTTAAGGCATGTGAAAAGAGTTTCTAGGATACTGTGCAAGAACTGCACTGTTCGTAAAAACAGGGACACCACGTAATTTTATTTAACCTAATTTTTTTCAAGTGTTCCACACAATTTCTCCATAACAAACTCTTAAAGATCAGTTTTGTACAAGGCTGCCTGTAAATTTGGGAATCTATTTGATATCCTTCTCCCTTGTAGATTTTACTTCCACTCAAGGCCATAGAAGGCATACATGACTCTTTAAAGGAAAAAAGCATTACTTAATAAGATTTCAGCATTTTTTTCATACAAGAGACAACTATAACCACATACATTAAAGTAAAAGCTCTCATCCAGACAACTGGACATAAATCCACATTTAGGCAAAGATCAACTTAGGTTTCTGAAGCATCCAATACACTAATCATATTCTGTTTCTAGCAGAATTATTCTGAGCACTCAAACAGAGCTAAAAGCATCCACTGGTTTGAAATTAATCTATGTGACATTCACTGAAGCAGTATGTATACAATTGGCAAAATCAAGAATGTGGATGCAAACACCACAAAGAACCCATGTAAAGGACTGGTTGATTTATGACTTAGTATAACAGTGTTATAAACTGTTGGTTTTAAACCAAAATATTTGTCAGTTTACAGTATAGATCATCACATCCTATTGGAAATTACCTAACATGAAAGCAACAGCCTACCTACAGCTCTGGAAAAAGTAGACATTTTTATTTAAGAGTTCAGAAACTCAGAAGGGCAGACTCCCAAAAAAAGAAAAGTCCTTTTTTCCTGAAATCCCCATTACTTCAAGGTGCATATAGAATCAACTCGCTCTTTGTTTCCTTGTAAGACTGGCCAAAGAGCATTAAAGTAGGACAGGAATGTTAACATCTCTGAACTACTGTAAGGCAGGGAGGCTGAGGGAAAGTCAAGTAAGGCTTTGAACCCCTCAACTTAAAAAAAAAACACAAATAAGCAAACAACAAAAAAAATCTCCTCCATCTCCTGAGCAGAGAACACTGCTGCTGCCTCCACCTGTCACAACCCAAAAGAGGTCTTAAGTCACTGAAATTGTTCCTTTAGAAGCTTATTTTCAATTCAATACATTACTCATTTGGTAAAATGAGTAATTTTTATTATGAGACTCAGAGACCTCTTTTTCCCTTTGAAGGTGGTGGACAGCGTTGAATGTAAGCATAGGCCAAGACCCAGCATATTGCCATGATTTGTCCCATCCTGGTATGACCAGGATGACAACACACCTCATTTAAATGTTTTACTAATTTTTCTGGATTTTGCACTTGTTCAGTGGTGAAGTTCCAAAGCACTGGAGGGGCCCACTGGCCTCATACTTGCCCATACTATCCCACACATGCTGCAACTCATGACTGTCCAGCCTCACGGAAAAATCTCTTGATCCTTCTATATTGTCATCTAACCCTAGACAAGACCCGAACTCGACTCTGCTTAACTTTTGAGATCAGATGAAATGGTCGTGGGTAAAACACACTCTGTATGTGTGCCAACATAGTGATCCCCATCACAATCAGCAGGCAGGTCTCAAGGGGTACCCAAAGGCCATTCAAAACCTTCAGAACTCTCAAATGATGCTGTAAATAGTTGGGGGTGGGGTGGGAAAGTAAGGGAATGTCTCCTTCATAGGCTGACCACCCAAGGAGGAGAAAAAAGATGCACAATTGCTAAACATTTCTATTATATACCTCTCAAAGTATAGAAGTGGTGACCACACTGGGAACGCAAGCCAGATCAGTTTCATGATCAATGAGTCTATTGTATTACAGGTCCTGAATTAAACTGAGAATGCTCAAGTTTGTGATTCTGGATGAGTTCATGCTGCATCACCTGGTTTTTACTATGGAAACTCCATTTTAATATTTGGGTTCAGTAAATAATGAAAATGATTTGGTAAAATGACTAACATTTTACCCATAACACCCATACTGACAATACTCCTTTTGAGTAGAAGGCCAAACCACGTAAGTGTGACAGTGCTGTTCAAAGAGCCAGGTCAGACCCAAAGAATTCTTTCTAATGAACTGCCCACAGCCTCCAGCACAGCTCTCCCAGAGCAAGCCTGGTCAGCCTGAAGAGGTCTATGAGCTTAGCATCTCCAAAAGAAATCAAACAGCCTACCAACTCCAGCAAGTAGACTGGAAGCACTCCAAGTAACTCAAGCAATCTTAAGCTGCGCTGTAATTCAAATCATTAAAACTTCAGGGAAATGACATGACATTGTATCTTAGCTTTTCAAAAGGTGTTTGCATCTACATATTTAACTAAGTCAATTTTTACTATACCTGCAGAAGAATGTGTCCATTTCCTCCCTAGAAGCACTCCAATACTTGAAATCACTCTTCACACAATACTGCTTTACTATGATAAAGAGCACAAGAGCTTGAACTTGCTCTTGAGCATCTAAAGAATTACTCAGAAACCTGTACTGAAAAAAAGCTAGCAAAAGCAGTATTTCACAGTTCCTTTTGCAAAGTTCACCTTAACTGTGCGTGTCAGTTAATGACATGATCAATTCAGATAAAAACAGACTTTGATTTCAGTGTTAGGCATTTGGCCACACTAAATCTGTAAACAGGCTGCTTAAACTCAAACAGCTCTGAATATAGCCACTGTATCACACACTCCCAACAGACATGAACTGAATTAGATACTCTATTTTGGTTTAAGCACCCCCCCCACACCCTTTTTTTTTAAACAGGAAGAAGAGAAAAGGTGGCGTGATATCAGTATTATTTTCTCTTCCCAGTGGCTGGTCTACAGAATTCTGGCTTAACAGTGGCTCAGCCTGCTGGATAAAAACCTTTCCAACAGAAACCTTATTCAGAAGCACGTATGTTCTGCATGCAATGAAGACACCTTCCTCCTCTTCTCCCCCTACTCAGCTCTTTTTAAGGATATATGTAAGAAAGAGATCTCACTGTGCAGTTTTAAGTTCAAAACAATGATCTCAGGGCTATTAATAAACCATGGGTGATGGGTCACATTTTTATACCAGTATTGCCCTCCCTGGCTTAAAAATTAAGACACAGATCTAACAGGTCACGGCACATGCATATTTCATAACCATGGACTGCAGAACTGAACCACAGTCAAAGACTTTGTACTCCAATACCATTTATTCAATGGTAGGCAGAAATAAGTTCCAAAAGGAAATTCAAGGAGTTAGCTGCATTAATGGATTGCTGTCCATGCCAGATTTCTTCCAGAAGGACATTTAAATTTATCCTGGGTTCAGCTCTAAGTTACTGTTCTTCTTAGTAGCTGGTGCAGTGCTGTGTTTTCGACTTTAGTCTGAGAACACACCAATGCTTTTAGTTGTTGCTAAGTAATGCTTACTCTGATCAAGGACTTTTTCAGTCTCTCGTGCTTTACCAGTGAGGAGGGGCACAAGAAGCTGGGACGAATCAGAGAGAGGACACTTGACCCAAACTAACCAAAGGGGTATTCCATACCATAGCACATCATGCCCAGTATATAAACTGGGGATGTTACCTGGAAGACCCAGATTGCTGCTTGGGTCAGGCTGGGTATAGATCAGCAGGTGGTGAGCAACTGTACTGTGCATCACCTGTCCTTATTTTTTCCCTTTTCCCACCACTTAGTTTTTTATACTCTCCCCTTTTACTGCCCTTATTATTATTATTATTATTGGTGGCAATACTAGTGGGTTTGTATTATACCTTAGTTATCGGACTGTTCTTATCTCAACCCATTCTTTCAATTCTTCTCCCCCATCCAGGAGCAGGGGGGAAAAGGGAGGGATTGAGTGAGCACCTGCATGGTTCTCAGTTACCAGCTGGGCTTAAAGCACAACAACATTGCAATTAAAGAAGTTTTAGAACCCTTTATAGGATTTCTTTGCATTAACTACTGCGTGGAATTGCAAATATTGCCATATTTTAACACCCACTTTCTGTCCATTATTAACTCAAATGATCAAAGCAAGACATCCTGATAAAGTTAAATATGTGGAAAAAGTACTCGTTCTGAATTTTGTTCCCCTCTGGTTTTACTGAATACCTTCTTGTTCCCAGGACGAGACAATGATGTCTCGCTTTCCTTACATACACAGCACTTATAATGCTTACTAGAATAAGCACTTGCATCCTTCTCAGTATTCCCACAGAAGTTTTCACAGTTAATACAGTTTTCACCATTTCTCTGAACATTTTTGTAATAGTACTTTTTTAATTTAAGACCTGGATGAACACTTAGAGATGCATCTACTGATTTATACAATGCAATATGATTTATTCCATTCTTGTTTCTAATAGTCTTCATTCTATTTCTTACAATAAAGAAAAGCTAGGAATTGAGTACTGATCAATTAACAGCTATCTATAGCAACACCCTCTTCTTTTTGTGTAGCGGTTTCAAACTGACTCAAGTTCTTTCCTCCAGTATGTGCCACCAAAAGCTTAGTGGGAACAAACACTCCTGCTCAGTTACCTAACGTTAGTGTGTCTCCCAAGTTCATTACAACTGCCCCTTGCCAGCTAGTGAGTTAAAATAGTCCACCTTCAATTTCTGCTGCTTTTCTCTTCATTTCTTTTCCTGGTGTTATGGATCTACCACAGAACTCTAAGTTACCATATGTTAAACTTTGTGGGATGAAAGCTATTCAAAGTTTTATTTACTACTGCTAATCACTGGCACAGTTCATCTCATCCCAGGTCCTCCACATTCTTACTTTCGAGTTAAGCCCTAGTATAATCTTACAGATTTTTCACATTCTACCTTTAATTATTAAGTGATCAGTAAGTCCTTCTTAAAGAAGTCAGCAAAAGGCACAGACTAACCTGTCATACAGTATAATCATGACTACTTGTCTGCAGCTCAGCCCCTTAACACTTAAAACTCATGGGAACTCCTGAACACCATTTCAGCGTAATACTACACAGCATTTCATGTTCAAATAACGCCACTTCCTACTTAATCACATCAAGCCTGCCTTCCTTCCCAAGACACCTTGTGCTTGTAGCACAGGTAAATTAATCAGTTTCTCAATTATAACATAAACTGATTTCTCTTAGCCTACAACTATCTAATATAATCCCCAATCTAGACTATGCAATGCATAATGCATAAGGTCAAGCCATATGTTAGGCAAGGTGCACACAATCTCAACGTCCAACTCCAACTCCAGCCTCACTCTTCATAAGCTTTTAGTGTTATCTCTTTCAAGTCACAGATTGGCATCTCTATATAACAGCTTTCCCTTTTGGAGCAGATAGATTTTTTTTTTAAAGATGCATGTAAATATATATCCTAATTTACATTCAGAAAGAGAGAAATAACTGCATGATTTGCACACAAACACACCTATAGAAAACTGTACACCAGTCACATGCAATATCAGATTTTGCCAAGTATACTGACATGACTGCAATATGAAATACTGTGTTCCTAGACTGTTCAAAGACAGCTGATTAAACAGGGAACCTATCAAACTGGAAATCACCCTGTTAAAATACTAACATACAGATCTTTCTTACAGTTAGCAGCCTTGAGACAAACAACCACAGGAAAGTGAATTAAATACTGCAAGATCTTAAACATACATAGATCATTAAAAAATATAATATAATCATGAACACACAAATCAAATATATACAGATCCTATATATGATCTAACACACATATAATCACTAATATAGACAAATCATTACATATGTATAGAGATCACCCTAGTCATATCTGTTAAACAAGACATGGCACATAAATTACTTGATCACAGTACTTATGGTTGTAATTTTTTTCAGTCTCCAAGAGGCTATGCTATTCACTCAACATCCTTACAGTTGAGAGAGCAAGCCACCAATGAATGTCACTCTTCCCCGCTTGTGAATATTGTCTGCTTTGTGTGAAACTCTTAACTGGCAATTAAGATTTGCCTGATAAAAAATAGGATTTTAAAACAGTACTCTTTAGAAAATAGACTCTAAAAAATGATAAACAACTACATTTACCCTCCAACGCAATTATTTCAGTTTACAAGTTTTCTTTTGTGTATCTTAGTTTCCGAACTTTGGCATGAATTTCCTAATGTGTTTGCCATGGTAACCAAGCAGCCTGAGCCTCTACTTGAAATTCTGTTTAACTGTTTAGTGCTGTATATTGACCAAGATACATTAACATCCTAATGCATTCCAAAGAGCAAAGTGAGCAATTCTCATACCGAAGGAACCGCTTTATTAACTATTGCAAACCTCAAAAGTTTTTTGCTGTTGTTTAACATGGGAGGATAACTGGGAAACTTCATTTCATAGCTACATACACTCAGGTTTGAGGAACAGGGTATATTCAATATATAAGGAGCTACATTGGATCAGCAGAGTCTCTATTTGACACCATCTTCTCTCCTGTGAGTCAACACTTTACATTTATGTTAGAAAGGAAATATTTGTTTCAAGTATACATTTGAATGAGAAAAATTTTCCACACATTAAAGCTTACATCCTGGTGGAAAACTGATCTGTTGCAAGAAGAGCCAGGTAACTGGCTAACATCTTACTTGAAGATCCAAGATTAACAGAGCAAAGGCAGGCCACAATTGCTAGCTTCTCTTTGTATCCATTTTGAAGGAAGCTTTCTTCAAACATTTATCATAAATACAGGCTCATGAATAAGAAAACACCTGATTTAAGTTCATGAAATCTTTTCTAATCCCCAGAAAATACAGTTCAACATATCAAAATTTAATTTAAAAAAATAAGTAAAAAAACAGATTAGGAAAACTGTGGGGGTGGGGGTGGGGGGGGTGGGAGTTTACTGCTTAGTTTTTTCAATCTCACTATTGCATATAGTTAAAATAAAAAAAATTAAACAAACCCTAACAAATAAACATAAAACAAGTATGGGTTGGCTGGTCATCTCTTTACAGTAAATAAATGCAGCCACTATCACCTCATGTTACTATTCAAGAAAACCTCTCATTCTTTACTCTGCTTATGGTTCAAGACAGAATGAAAGTTCTGACCTGCTATATAAACACAAACTTACAATACAGAGAACCATCTTCAACAGTACCCAAACCACAAAATAAACCTCCTGGAAGCTTCCCTACAAAACTACTGAGATAGTTTTACCATAAAACATAGTATGTTCTTTCCATTATATCTGCAAAGCCAGCTGTACCTTCACCCTTTCATTGGACTTTACTGTTTACAGCTCCTCCAGCATCTTATAGTTCATTTACTCTCCTGCATCTAAAAGCATGTAAGATAGCCTCACTGGGTACGCCACATATAGTTGGACTGCTAAATCTATAAACACATTTTCTGCATTTTGTTCATCTGGCTCAGCTCTTCGGAAGCTTCTGGATGAAACATCCTACCTCTTCTTAGAAATCTATTCTGTATTTCCCATAGAATCTGCAACCTATCACACCACAGTATTTTCATTATGCAGTTTAACTATCAGCAATAGGTTACAGCAGGGCAGGTCAAAGAGCATGACTCTTCTGAATAGTAAATTCTGCACAACTGGGATTCATGTGAGACCTGGCAATGTCTCATACATCTAGGGAAGGTTTTATATTATTTATTCTCTCCTGTCTTTCTTCTCTTCTTCTGTTTACAGCTTTCAGAAATATTGATTGCTTTGCTCAGCTAACTAAAAAAACAAAACAAAACAAAAAAACACACTCTTCTTTCTCCAGTTTTACATTAGACACCATCTTCTGCTAGTAGCAGGAGTTGAAAATCACCTTCATCAACACAAGTGATCAGAATTTCATACAATATTAAAGCCATTTTTTCAATGCCTTGTACAATGGCACTAAAGATGCTTCCTTATTTCTATTGGTAAACCTCATTTGATGAATTGCATTTATCTCCTCCTGCTTTCAACAGCTGTATCACAGGCTGGCTCAGCTTGTGGTCAACATTACACTCTGGTTATCATCTTTTCAAAGTTTTCTGGCTGAAGGAAAAATTCCATATGTTTTTTTTTTAATGCATTTTAACTTCACTTACTGTTCTGCTACCAGCTTGTTTCTTGTTATAAAATACTCTGATTACAAACTGATGCCTCTCAACTTTAAGAGAATTTTGCCATCATGTATGTGTGCTTACTTCTTTGACCCAATGTCACCAATTAAAGTACTGTTTCCAAACCCACTCCTAGAAGACCTCTACTTGAGACTCTTGAGTTCTCAAGAGTTGTCACAGTCCTGGTAATCAGTAAATTATGTAAAAAGATATCAAAGACTAAGAATTTTAATTCTCTCCGCATTTCAGAGCAAAGTGAGTTTAAGGTTCTAGTACCCCCTCAGTTAAAAACATCTGATATACTAATCTAAAACTGCTAGTATATACAAGGACATGAACATAAGTTTTTCCTTACTACCAGAGTGTTACACTAGAAACACTGAGCAGCTGAACTTCAAATAAAGCTGTCTATATAATGCCCATTATACATTAATGTTTTCCTACTGCAGGGAAACTATCTTTTACTTTAAGCAAAACAGAACACACAGAAGTATACTACCTCAGAATTTCAAAAGCTAGAACTGAAAGTAACATGAAGCAGTTAAGAATTCTCAGGGTTTTGGATGTGGCGGGTGAGTTTGTTGTTGTGGTAGCGAGTGTGTGTTGAGTAGCACTCTTGCATGTTTTTCTCCAAATACAATCAAGGGTGTGCCTTAAGAAAATACCTTCTTCTCACTAGCAGTCAAATGGGTTTTAGCAGAAGTTTTGACTATAAGGAATATGGAAATGATTTCAGAATAGCAGAGAGCATACCAAATATTCACTGAATGAAGTTCATGCTGCAATACTACTTACAGACTGCCACATGCCACATGTAAAGAATATATCCCCTTTTGTAAAATTATAATGCACTGAAGCACACATTTCAGTCTTTTCACTTTTGAGGAACTGAAAAAATTAACTGCATCATAACAATTACTGCTTTCCTTAACTACACTTCATAATTAAGTTCTGCAAGGTACACTTAAGATTTATGCTTAATTAACTGTAACTCCTTTCTTAATAGTCACAATCTAGAAGTTATAACAGTCATAGCTCTGAAGTAAAAAAGTAATAGCTACCTTTCTGATCTCCTCTTTATTCCTTATCCTCCAGGGGATAGTCTCATTTCCTCCCACTCCTCCAGTCTAGTCACTGTTGTCTACACTTCTAATCAGTCCTTTCTCACCTGTTTGTAAATGCTGAATGAGGCACAGTTCAGATAAGCTGAACAAAGGTAAGATACATATACTAGACATAAGAAATAAATTCAAATAAGGAAAATAGGTATGTAAGTATCAAACGGCTTTCAAGTGAAACCACACGTTCTGGCACAATTCAGCAACTGTTCTCATTCCGTTCACAGGCTCAGGTGGGATACTTATTAAACACTAAGTTACTTTCACTGGAAAACTGTTTAAATTGACTCAGCTCTGTAAACAAAACTGGTTAGAAAGTTATATCTCTTCAAGATGACACTCATTTAAATTAGAGGTCACAGACTGCTTTTCGATGACCCCCAAAACATGGAACAAACTGGAAATATTACATGCCTGAATGATAGCATCTTCTCCAAGTTGCTCACATCATGCACATGCAAAAGTTAGCTGACCTGTTGGACTAGTATTCTAGTCAGTCATACCTTCAAAGCCATTACTTTCACTAAATTTAGCTTCGAGTCTTATTTTTTTTCTGCTCCAAAACATAGCTATGATTTTATACGTAGCAGAAAAATGCACTTTAACAATACATGCGCACCTACCAAAGCATTCACTGAGGCTGACTTTATACACAACTTGCCAGAGACAGATTTGCAGTTTTTGAGGGTTTTTTTTCTTTTGGTGATGAGACATCCTAAGTTTCCTTAAAATACGTCACAGAAAATTAAGTTCCCTGTTGAAAGACTAAGGCTGGTGTACCTTAATCACTGAAGTTGTTCAAAGTTCATTTCTCCTAACTTTAAGAAGATCAAAATACAGTAACACTCAAGAGCTGGCCTTACAAGTGTGCTTCAAGGCAAAAAAATCCAACACCTGCCATCCCTTGACAATACCCTAATCTTTTCCAATTTTAACAGTGAAGCGTTAAGTAGAACATTTCTCTTTTTAAGGGTATTCAAAAGTATCCAAACAAAACAGAGACTTCACACGTACAAAGAACAAATAACCAAAAGACCTGATTCAGGAAACAGCATTAGGACTAAACTAAATTGATTTACTTGAAATTTGCAAGCTACAGTATGATCATCATTATTAAATTAGAGCAAGTTCAGTTTCATGTAGACTTGTCAACAGGTAGAAGTATAAATTCATATTAATACAATATAACCAGTATAGCTTCATTATACTAAAAAAAATACAGACAATTAGCAGGAATAAGTTGAATTTCTACCAGTCTACACATTGGTATTTATCTTTGAAAGTTTGCACAATCCCCTTTTCAGCACATAAGTTATTTCTTTAGGACGGAAAATAAACATAAAAGGCAGCAACAAAAGAGGTCAGGATTATCCACTGCTATAACAAAATGATGTTTTAGTCGAACAGTGTAAATTCACTGTTTGTAAGAAGTTGTGTGTTGCAGAAAAGCAGTCTCAGTAATTGTTCACTGCATTCCCTGTTACTATAGAAACTTAACTTCACTGTAGCAGTTAATTAATTTAATTTTTTTTAATTACAAAGCTCCATAAAAGTCAAACACAAAGCAATGTCTGTCCAGCAAGCTGAATTATGCCTTTTCTGGCTACTGTTGGATTTCACAAGCCCTACAGGAATGCCAGACATTTCTGATACAGTGGCTTTAAGTGACCATAACTCCATCATATTGCAGCATGTTAATACTACCAGAACAAAGCCCTAATTACTTTTGTACTAAAAATAAGATTCAACTGCTCTTATTCTAAGAGCTCCAGAACAGTCCTAAAGAAGTTACGTGAATAAATTACTGATCAGGTATATAACCTATGCTTCAAAAGCAGAATGAGGCCCACCGATTAATGATTTTTCTGATCATATTTAGTAACAGACAAACAGCACAACATATTTGCCTTAACTCTTATTCTGAAGTTGTTACTTGCAATGCATCCTCCTTCTGGGTGCTGAAGATGTATCATAACAACCCAACACAATAACGTAAAAACCGCTATAGAACAAGAATAGCAGCACAGGCTACTAGAAAGCAAATATCAAGGACCAAACCCCTAACACAGATGCACTGCAGTGAACTCAGATTTCTCACAATCCCACAGGTAGCAGTTCCAGGATATCACCTAGTCCACAAACCAGAATCCTGCTTCAGAAGTTTTAGAGCAAAAGGCAGAATGCTCCCAACTTCAGCACCAGTGCTCCAAATAGCTTTATTTTTAAGTAAGGAAAGCATTAAGATACTTCAAGTAATAGTAAGTGCTGACAGTTTCACTGGTACAGATATGGCGGGGGAGGGGGGGACGACACAACCAACCTTTTGCCTGCTAGCTATTAATATCTTCCTTTAAAGATTACCATGAAAGGGCTAAAACTGTTAAATGAACCAAATGGTCACACAACACTGTTTCTTTCCTCAGGCTGATTTTTGTCTCAAGAGCAAGAGGCAGTGATCAATCTATCTATTGCCACCTACTGATCTACTTGCAGACAGTAGCTCAGGCCACTGAGTAGCTGCCCATATCTGAAGCGTTTGCTCAAGCTCCTAATAGAAGCCTAAATGAAGGCACAGAACCAAACACAAGCTCCTGACAGGACATGGGCCAGGCATTAAATCATCCCTCCCACTGCTACAGGCATACTAATACCAGGGATTTCTACTGTCAAAAGTACCTTTATCCAGCACTGATATCAGCAGACTGTCTTAATCTAAATTTCTTTTATATCAGTCTGCACTGAAAGTGCCACAGCTGCAAGATGCCTACTAATCAGAGGTGATAAAAATGAAGAAAGGGTTCCCAAATGACTGAAGAGAAGGCACAGCAAAAGCATTTTCTAGCATTGTAAGACTGGACTTCTCCAAGCACTGGTCTTACAAACATTCCCATTTGACTCTCTCTTATGTACAAGAAAATCCACTATCAATTTAGGACTAACAAAAAATACACAGATCAACCAGATCCATGCAAGCCAAACACTTTTTTGCAAGAAGGGCCAACTATCGCTCAGAAGAAATACATGCATGCTGATGGGGTCCATCCGTCAGAGAAGAGGAAAAGCATTTTCAGTCATAGACTTGCCAAGCTGGTGAAGAAGGTTTTAAGCTGAAGTTGCCAGGAGAGGGGAACATCAATCCATCCCTTTCCTACCACTACCATGGTGGATTAGATGCCAGCAACAGATGTCCAGAGCCTGGAGAGGGATCACGGGTCAGCAGGAGAGCACCTGAAGAGCAGCACAAAAGGATTCAGACGATCCAGATTGTAAATCAGCTTCACTGAGGGCCCAGCATTAATACCTCTATGCAAATGCACATAGCATGGGGAATAAACAAGAGGAATTAGAGATGTGTACACACTTGCAGGGCTGTGATCTTGGAGATCTCCACAGGCTGTGCATCTTGGAGACCTGGCATGGTTCCTATAACTGGAGTGTTGGAATGGAAGAATACAGATTCTTCAGGACAGACAGGAAGGGGAGATGAGGAGGGGTGCTGCCCTCTGTGTCAGTGACCAGCTGTAGTCCATATAGCTCCATCTCAGAATGGATAAGGAGCCAACCAAAAGCTTATGGGTCAGGAATAAAAGAAAATATGCTAAGGCACGTGGAAAATAAGGAGGTGACTGGTGACAGCCAACATGGCTTCAATAAGGGCAAATCATGCCTGGCAAATTTGGTGGCCTTCTACAATGGGGTTATGGTGCTAGTGGATAAGAGGAAAGCAACTGACATCATCTATCTGGACTTGTACAAAATATTTCACACTGTCCCATGTGACATCCTTGTCTCTAAACTGTAGAGGCATGGATTTGAGGAATGGAACACTGGGTCTGGATGGTTGCACTCAAGAGGTCAACGTCCAAGCGTACACCAGTGATGAGTGGTGTTCTGCAGTGCTCAGTATCAGGACCAGTGCTGTTCAGCATCTTTGTCAGTGACTTGGACAGTGGGATTGAGTGCACCCTCAGGAAGTTTGCTGAGGGCACTGCTCTTAACTATCCTAGTTCACTCTAATGCTTTTACAGAGGTTGCATTTTGGCGCAAACATAGAACTACCCTTGAACAGTCACTTCACTGGCACAGAATCTATTCTGCCCACCCTATCAAAAGGTCAGAAATTTAAAAAGCATCTTACAACTTGGCAGGCATTTGCTAACTGTACATGACACAGAGCCCCAAGTTATTCTGTACAAGAGACCACAGAAGTCACCTCTTGAGATGTATCACTAGTACTATTAAACAGCAATAATTCTCTAGTGAACCCAAGCATCTTTCTTTTACAAGCTTCACCTTGTATTTCTGAAAAAAACTCCTCCTGGATTAATATATCACACTGAACAGCCACTCTTAAAGTTGGGGTTTTTTTTATAATTCTTTCGTTAATTATGAAAGAATAGATCTATGATTTGAACTGACATATAGTGACACATGCAAGATGGGTTATAAGACAGCTAAGAAATCCTGCATTCAGCAGCATTCAGTCTGAAAAATAAAACTGTTTGCTATATAGATCCTAGGAGGAAATAAAGGTAGGAATTTGAAGGAAAATGCAGGCTAAGCCTCTAAAAATCAGCTAACTGTATTGTAAAGCCATAGATAGAGGTAGTATTTGCCATTCAGAACACTAAATTACACAAATCCAAATATCTAAACTATAATTTAAATCTTATGAACATAATTTTAAAAAAGAAATCATAACTATTTTTCTAAAATACTGAGGACAGTAAATAAAAGAAAAGCAGAAAAAAAATCAAGACAAAAAAAGTACTTTACAACAAGCTTCACTAAGGGGAAACCCTGCCTGACCAATTTGGTGGCCTTCTATGATGGGGCTACAGAACTGATGGACAGGGGTAGAGCAGTTGATGTCATCCACCTGGACTTGCGCAAAGCTTTCGACACTGTCCCACATGACATCCTGGTCTCTAAATTGGAGAGACATCAATTTGATAGGCAGACCACTTGGTGGATAAAGAACTGGCTGGACAGTCACACGCAAAGAGTTGCGGTCAATGGCTCAATGTCCAGCTGGAGACCAGTAACAAGGGGCATCCCTTATGGATTGGTGTTGGGACCTCTCTTGTTCAACATCTTCATCACTGACACGGACAGTGGGATTGAGTGCACCCTCAGCAAGTTTGCCAATGACTCCAAGCTGTGTGGTTCAGTTGATATGCTGGAGGGAAAGAATGCCATCCAGAGGGACCTTGACACACTTGTGAGGTGGGCTGATGCCAACCTCATGAAGTTTAACCATGCCAAGTGCAAGGTCCTACACCTGGGTCAGAGCAATCCCAGGCACAGCTACAGGTTGGGCAGAGAAGAGATTCAGAGCAGCCCTGCAGAGAAGGAATTGGGGGTATCGGTCGATGAGAAAATGAACATGAGCTGGCTTCAGTGTGTGCTCGCAGCCCAGAAAGCCAACCGTATCCTGGGCTGCATCAAAAGGAGCGTGACCAGCAGGTCGAAGGAGGTGATCCTGCCCCTCTGCTTTTGTGAGACCTCACCTGGAGTATTGTGTGCAGTTCTGGTGTCCTCAACATAAAAAGGACATGGAACTGTTGGAACAAGTCCAGAGGAGGGCCACGAGGATGATCAGGGGACTGGAGCACCTCCTGTATGCAGACGGGCTGAGAAAGTTGGGGCTGTTCAGCCTGGAGAAGGCTGCGTGGACACCTCATAGCAGCCTTCCAGTATCTCAAGGGGAGATACAGGGATGCGGGGGAGGGACTCCTCATTAGGGACTGTAGTGACAAGGGATAACGGGTTCAAACTTAAACAGGGGAAGTTTAGATTGGATATAAGGAGGAAATTCTTTCCTGTTAGGGTGGTGAGGCACTGGAATAGGTTGCCCAGGGAAGCTGTGAATGCTCCATCCCTGGCAGTGTTCAAGACCAGGTTGGACGAGGCCTTGGGTGATATGGTTTAGGGGAGTTGTCCCTGCCCATGGCAGGGGGGTTGGAACTTGATGATCTTAAGGTCCTTTCCAACTCTAACTATTCTATGACTCTATGATTCTGCCAAAATTTCTCGTCAATGATGTCTTCAAACTTGCACCAGGGTCATGCTCCAACATCCACCTCTAATCTGAAGAAAATCTGCACAGCTATTCAGGTTTACTGTGTTATCTGTGTGACTGTGCAGGTTAAAGCATCCTGCAGGCATCGCTCCAACAGTTTACTTCATCAGGCTTGCGGATTTTTAACAGAAAGTTTCAGTATGTATTGGCATCTCATGTTGTCAAAGTTCCCCTTTTAGTTGAAAGGGAGCACTTAAACCATAAACTGGAGATCTCTCAAAGTATGAGATTACTTCCCTGACAAAACGTATGTAAAGTTCCTGTAAGATAATACTATTATTATTACTATTCCTAGGATAATGAAGTTTGCTTATAGCATCCAATGTTTTCTCCCTCCTCCAGGGCATTTTAAGTTAACCTAAATGCTAGTTAGTCTAAGCAAGAATGTTACTATGGCATTCAGATTCACTAGGCATAAAAAATGAGGCATTATTAAACCAAGAACTGCTTAATACATCTATGCTGTAATCCCACACAGAATGAAAAAAGTATTTATTTGACCATTACAGCCACATGAGAACCTTATGATTAACTCATGAAATTAAAGACATTACAGTTGGTAAACCAAAACTAAAATCACTTCACAGAAACTATCTATTAGAGACCTTATCATTCCATTATGAACAGCTTTACTGAATAATGCAATAGAAAAATTCCAGTGAAAGTTGACACTACCACTGAAAGATTTCAAGTGTAGCGCCTGGTGGTCCTGCCCACAAAGACTACAGGGCTACATCTAGTCTACCAACAGTCTGCCAAACAAGCCAGAACAAGCAAAAGCAGCTGCTTTATTTTAAGTTACATAGGGAAAGAAACTGGAAGAATGTAGATACTAGACTATGGACTGCATATACTTTTGGACTTAAAAGGGGGGGTGAGGAAAGGAAGGAAAAAATACTCAATTTCCAAGAAGGATACAACAGAATATTATTACTTCAACATACAGTATGGCACATTTAATGTTACTGTTTAGTTTTCTTAAGCTTTCCAAGAAGATAAGGGTATTATTAGGCACTAGTGGCACTGTTTTCACTACTAATTTGTCTGAGAGTGTCAACTCACAGTCATAACAACTGGACAGCAAGTGGCCTTCAGATACCTGTCTTTCAAAAAAAAAAAAAAAAGTATTTTAGATGGTCCCCCTTAGCCAGAGAACTACAATAATACTTCAAAATAGGGCATTAAATTTGATTCTAGAATGTCAAACATGACAATTAAGGCTTTCAAACCTCTGAGAGATGGGTCTAGGCAACGTTTAATTAGCCTTTGAGGCATCCTGAGTGTACATTCTAACTATTAATGGTTAACAAGTGTTTTGCAGATTATCAGATGTCAAAGCATAATGCAAACTCGTTTGTTACAAGTGACCACTATTTGCATCTGTGAAACAGTGACTAAAATTTTGTCAATCTGCAAAAATTAAGCGCTACAATTAATGGCTTCACACTAATTCAAATTCCCCCAACTGAATTCATGCAAGTACAGTATTACTACACATACACTCTGATACAATAAATAAATCATATCAGCAGTGGAAGAAAAAAAGGGGGGGAAAAAACCAAACCAGGCAAATCCCCGACAAATTCACTGTTTATAAAACACTGTGTACCAGTTTGGGGGTTTGGCCAGCATAGCTTAGTATTCACTCTCAAACATGCCAGCCAAACAGGCAGCCTTAGATAAAAGAACTGTTACCTCAGAGAGCAATCCTTCAGAGGCTATACTGCAACAGCTTACTGAAGTCAAAACAGTTGCGATACAGGCTTGAAACACAGGCTAAGAGATGTAAAAGCACTTCAGACTAATGCTACTATCTACAGCTCAGAAGTAGCCTCCAGATAGCAATCATCTTGCAAACTGTCAATTGCAGATATCTTGCTCTCTACCACAGCAAGAAACATTTAGCAGTTTAACAGTGTCATTTTAAAGCAGCTTTTCAGTCTTTCCCTGAGCCAGTCCTAACTGCTCTATCTAAGCTTCACAACAAATTGTTAACAAAGTTAAACACTTTATCTATACTCCTGCAATCTACATTAGCCCTTCGCTATTTCCTTCAGAAGTGTCACTGGAAGGAAGGGGTTACCAAAAAAAAAAAAACAAGCCAACAAACCACCCTTCAGAAAACTGCAGCGTATTTTGTGTCTTGTCAGTACAGCCCAGACAGAATTAAGAAAAAAAACATCTGTCTATTTGATAAAACTCAAGGTGGTAAGTATATCCATCCATTAAACACTTGAAACAAGTCTCCAAGACTTTCAAATACCTTCACAACCACAGATCAACAGCTGATCTGTACTACTGATCTAGGCACAATACCTCCACAGGACTAGCAAATCCAGTCCCAACATAACTATTGTCTACAAGACAGAGAAGAAACAAAAGCTCAGGAAGAAATTAAGGGATTTCCGGGTGGGGAAAGCAATATAAAAGAATCTACAACACCCTTTTGAAGCGGGACAAAACGGAGTGCCACATCCAGCACACCTGAGACATGTGGACTATGCGAATACCTCCAGCACAGAGTATCTTCCCAGCTGCAGGATGGGATCAGATACCTTTGAAAAAAGTCTTGCTCTTTTTACTGTGGTACGTACATTAACCAATTTGCCTGACATCTCTTTCACAATAACAGTGATGTTCGATTCTGGTATAAATAAACAGTTAAATGCAGCACACTTTGTAGTAGAATTCAACTAATAGTACTAAGCCTTTCTTTGGTATCAAAACCACTGAAACAGATCAGACTATAAGCACCTAGACAAAGGAGAATAAAGCACACAAGATAAACTTGCATAAAGCAAGCACCAAAAAACTCTAATAGCCTTCTGAAAAATAACTGGACTAGAGAAAAAGGTCAGCAGCAAACGTAACGTGTGGTTTTTAGTTCTCCTTAACAGATGAAAGCACACATCTGTGCATGATATCAAGAATGGAAAGATTATTTTGCAATATGCAGCACAATCAGAAATAAAAACACTCTAATAAATGCAACAAAAATCAATGAAAATGGTATGTAATATTTATAAACAAAAAAAATCAAAGTATGAATAAAAATGGAGAAAAGTAGCAATATGATAAGAAACACTCCAAGTAATTCTAAGCAGAATTAAAAAAGGCAACATTATTCAATACATTAGCAAGAATATTAGACACAGCAAGCAATTAACTGCCCCTTACTCTGCACTGAAGTCACAGTGGAAGTACTATATATCTAGTTTACCACAAATGCAAGCCAACAGAAGCCAACAGAAGAGTAATCAAACATTTGGAATTCATGATCTCAGAAGAAAGGTTAAAAGAACCTTAGGAAAAGTGAGAAGACAGATTAACAAGTTTTCAAGTATGTAAAAGCTGAAGACAATAATCAACTAATGTCTATGTCCTCTATGTCCACCATAAATAACTGCATACAGGCTGTTTGGTTGTGAGGTTTTTTGTTGGTTGCTTTTTTTTTTGTTTGGCAGTTTGTTTTGTTTGTTTCCCTTGAACAAGAAGTTTAGTTAGATATTGGGGGGGAGCAGAAGGGTGAACTAAGCATCAAAACAACTTATGTAGGGAGGTTGTGGAATTCTTGTTACTACTGCAAGTTTAAGAACTGGTCATGAAGATGTAGATATATTTCCCTCTGCTTCAGAGGGAATGTATTATCAGAGATCCTTGCAAATCTCAGCATTTTTATAGCTCATGTCTGCTATTAAAAGGTGCATATTTTTCAGGGCCCTGACACAGATTAGTGATGTCTAAATATACAGTAATATAAACTCACCTTCCCACCACATTTTGAGAAAATTTGCTGGTTTGCTCCACAGATTCCAGCTTCCTATCCAGGAGTGTCTCACACTACCCTTCCCAGAGCAATATATTAAGCACAGTGACAAATGCCACCCATTATCATTCTGTTGTTGCAACAAGATCCTAGCTGAACAGCCTATAGAATAAAATCACCACCAAGGATAACACTTCTCAACTGGACAAAGACTCTAGTATCAAGCCAGAAATAAAAAAAATGTAATTTAAAGAACTTCAAAGGAAGCAATGCTACATATCATCAGTATTTTTACTCATAACCAGGGGCTGCCAGTTTGCTAATTCTTAATAAAAGAAGTTGAAATACAAGATTACTTTCATCTTAGTACAAATATAATTGCTTTTAAGCAATTTGCTCAATGTAAGGTTAAAAAGACTGTCAACAGACTCTGCCCTTCATGTCTCTGCCAACCTGAGCTTATCACCTACATATGCTTCTACTCCAACACCATTACAATATGCTATAATATATACAATTATTGCCCGACTGCTGCTTTAGGTAGCTGTGGGGGGTGTGTGCGCCCATTTAATTTTTGAATTATTACCTTACAAGCCTACTCCATGAAGAAGCAAACTTCTGAAATAATAAAATGGGCTTCCTTTAACACCTATAACTCTCAATCAAAATTAAGTCAACAATCCCATGCAAACAGATCCTCTAAATATGACTTAAGGCTGAAGTAAAGGCTTTATTGGGGAGAGACCTCATAAGTCAGGGGATCTGACCTGACAGCTCAGGCCACTGAAGGGGGTAGCTTTGTTCCTTCTTCTCACCCAGCACCAGCTCCTTCTTTGCTCTCACTGTTCCTGCTAATACCTGACCCCAAGATGAGGCAGTGCAACTCACCAAATGAAAAGAAAATCTACCCAGAAAAAGAGCAAGTACTTTGCTGCTGGCTTAGCAAGCTGAACTAGCTCAACCAGAGGCTGAGCACGGCCAAACATGACAAGGAGACAGGAGCACACTGCCGAGAGGATACAAGACTGCTAAACCATCATTTCAAGCTGTGACTAGATCATTTGAGTTTATGAAAATTTACCCCTTCTGTTTAACAAGAGATCACTGTACACACCCAACCTGAGAACCAAAGTTAAGGAGGACTGAAAGGGAAACCCTACTGACAGTGTAGTTGAGAATAACTATATACATATGTAAGTAGGTAAAGCAACCAGATATTCCATCACAACTTAATCTCTCCTTACTAAACTACAGGTTTTTATGTGGGTTTTCTATGGATGCAAGTCAGAAAGCAGCAGTTTTCTGGAGGCCTGCATTGCCTTATTAACACAAAGATAGCTGCCTAGGTTTTATGATAAAACCAACAATGCACTGGCTCATAAATGATGTGCTTTCTATGACACAGAAACCATGGGAACATAGTGATATTTCATAGCAATGGTAAAGTTCAGTGGGAACATGGAAACATGAAAAAGTAAAAGTTCAGCTTCCTTTTTAAAGAGGCAAATACCAAAGTTGGGAGAAAATACCTTTTTGCTTCAGAATGTCTCTTAAAGACAGCCTGAACTGCTGTCCAAAGCTCTCCCTTGTCTCTCTGCCAAACTATTATCACTGTTTATTACTACTCCAATCTCCACACCACTGTCCTAGACATTAGACATAACTTTTGAACCAAGTTCTGTGGAACGACAATCAAGGTTAGGGGAACATCACCAGAAATATTTTTTTTCTTTATATGGGTTAAATATCCCAAGTAGAACACATAAATTAACAGTCTACTTTAAAAGATGACTAACAAATTAACATTGCAGATGCAATGTATTTAGAATTTAAGGGAAACTAGAAGAACCTTAGCACTACTGATTTCAAGATGTGTCCTTTCAAATGGTACCTTTGATTCAATGTTACAATATTTATTCTTAAGTGTTGTTCATGGCTTAAGTGCGACTCTTACTTCATGTGTACTGATCTGCAATGGATTACCAATGCAAGAATTATCTCAATATCCAACAGATACAATTACTTAAAGTCTTGGTGGTTCTTTCACTCATTTTATTAAAAATATAACATTTTCTTAGCAAGAAAAGAAGATCTTAAAAATGGTAAAAAAAGAAAAAAGGCAAAATCATATCTACCTGATACATACACACAACACAGCTTCACTGAATTCAACTCATATTCTAATATGACTTTGCGAAATTGACAACTATAGTCTTAAAGTAATTAGGGAATTTTTTTTAAGGGATACTTAGATAATTATGAACCAACAGTTAAAGCTTGAGTTATTAGCATATGTATTGTGCAGTGGATCCCAAATAGCTTGGTCTTCAACAGATGAAGTCCCTCTCTCCTCCTGCCCCCAGAACCAAGACGGCATGCAGAGTTTGAGAGTTCGTCCTTAAAAGGCAGAATTACATACTGTCAATTTAGATAATAACAGCTCTCTCCCTTTTATGATAGCCACAAGATATCTTTTGATTCTGGAAAGCTCAAATAATCAGTTTGAAAGACTGTCAGCCTGTTTATATGTCAACTTTGTACACAGAAAAAGCAATGACTTGCAACTGAATAGTTTCAAAATAAATTCTAAAGCTGCGAGTATTACAAGCTAAAGACAGACCACCTTCCCCATTCTCATTTAAAGCATTTTTCTTCATTGCATTTCAGTCTATTTCAGCTATTTCTCTAGGTTCACTTTACTAATGTATTACATACACATACAGAATATACACTGTATTTTAAATTGCTATCACTGTAAAAGGCTACTGGAATTAATTCTGTTCTAATAATGTGTATGTTTTATACTACTTGGAGAAAAAAATATTCAACACTAACAGGTACACTTCAAAGCTCTCAATTTAACCATCTGACAAACTAAAATTATCTCAGTTACTGTGTATCCCACCAACAGCTTTAGCATCTTAAAAAGATAAAAAAAAAAATCAAATACTCAAAATTATTTTAGAATTTGAAAAAGTTATTCAGGTCCCTATTTTTAATGAAATTCCAGGCTTTAGTTTTTATTTTTTAGAAGTGTAGCAAGTTGTCTTAGTCATCTCTTGCAAGAATCACATGTATCATTACTAAACTACATAAAGGCCTGCTCTGCAATCTTAGTGAGAGAACTCTTCAGTTACTCTGTATGGAAAAAACCAGATATATCAGAATCCAAACATGGTAATAATTTAAGATACAGATTTTCATAGAAAACTGCCAGCCAGAATACCTTGTAAATAGTAAGCACAGCAGCTGCTTATAAACAGCAAATACTGTTTGATAAAAAATATAGCATGCTGAAAGAAACTATTAAGTACTACTTAAAACTAGACTATTAAAATTCATTAAAGGATGAAACTGAACTTTATATGCACACTTTCCCATATAATTATACAGGACATATCAGATCTGTTAAGTCACAGTCAACAGATAACCACATAGCCTTTATTCTCCAGTTGGTGCTTACACTTTTTACTGAGGAGAAGTGAAATGGACACTAGTTTAGAACACCATAGATTCAGATATAATTCCTTGCTCATGCACAAGCTTCCTGCACATCCTCGTGTATGTCACTAGTTCTCTGTGCCTTCAACCCACATTGAATGGTGGGCTAAGAGCAAAAAGATTTCAAAGTAGTCACACTCCGGCAGCAGAGTCCTAGGTATGTAACAAACACCCGCTTTTGGAAACATAAAACAGAAAACTGACAACCATTGTACCTGCGTTTACATATATCAGGAGTGACACAGGTTCACCCAGCATGACAAATTCTGAATCCTCCTCTAAATCCCATAAAACCAAGGACCTTAAGAAACAACAAGCAGAAAGTGTTTGCTCACAAATGTGGTGACCCAAAAGATCAAATCCATGCTGTTAGTCCTGCATCAAATAATGACAGGTAAAGAGTCTCTACCAAGTGCATCAATGGTTCTTGCCTGTAAAAGCAACTTTATCCGTGTTAATTATCTGACATTTAAAATTCAGCTCACCCCACTGCTCCCATTTAAAAACAATCCCCAAACCAGTTCACACTTCAAAGTCACAGTGAAGGCCTAAAATTACAGTTAATATTGTAGCCACTCAATCAAAGCTAGAAAGATTCTGGAAGCAGGGACTGACACCACAGTAATTATGACAGGCATCAGTATTTAGCAAACTCAGACCTGAAGCAGCAGGTGAAGGAGGCCCAGGGTTGCCTTACCAATGGAAAGCCAACCTTCACTCTTGCACGCCAAGGAGGACCCAAACAATCGCATCCCTCCAAAGGCTCAAACAACCGTTGGTGACACCGTACTTGACGTGGGCCGCTAGTACGGAGCCAGCGCCGGTCCCGTCACACAGCCCTCCAAGCCAGGCCTTCACTGCCCCTGCCCTAGCCGCTATGCCGCAGGGCAGCTAATCGGGAGAGCAGCTCAAATCCCAGCCACAACCGGGCCGCAACCGAAAAGCTACCAGGCGCAAGGCCGCCGGGGGGCAAGGGGGTCGGAGGAAAGACGGCCCAATTGGGCGGCCTCGACCCCCCGCCCACGGTGCAGCTCCTGCGGCGGGGCTCCCACGCTCCCCGGCAGCCGTCGGACACTCGGCGGGCTGGCAGCGCGCAGTCCCCACCATTCCCCCCTCAGCCCAGAGACCGAGCCCCGGTACCTTGCGGACCCCCTTGTAAATGTAGAAGTAGAGCTCCCGGCCCACATTGAAGCAGAGCCGGTCCCCGTTGCCGCTCTGGTCGTTGACGTTGACGAAGGAAACGCGGACCGGGTTGGAGCCCTGTGAATTGAAGGGCACCCGGTTAGGTCGGCTGTACTCCGAATGGGTCAGCAGCTTGTACAGCCCCTCCCGGGTGGTGAACTGAGTCTTAATCTCGTTCATCTCCTTCCCTCCTCCCTCCGCCGCCATCTTGGAAAGGAGCATTCATCCTGCCCCAGTGCCCGGATGTAGCGGCACTGCGCAACCGTCACCGCCGCCAGCGCTCGCACGGCAGTGCACGGAGGCGGCCACGCAAACGACGTAAGGGGGAGGAGCGGCGGCGCCTGTTTACTGCGGGGCTGCGCGCACGCCGGGTCGCTTCGCCTGCCCTTGGGTGGGCCCTCGCGGGGGAGGGCGGGGCACCGGGTGGCGTGGGTACCTCGCTGTAGTGCTGGGGCGCGGAGGGGTAGAGGTGCCGGGGAGCTGCTGCGGAGGACAGGGGGAGCCGGGGTGCGGGCTCTGGCTGGAGGGTGTGAGGAGGAGCTCTGGGCGCTCACAGGGACCCTTTGCCTCGGGACGTGGGCGGTGCGTGGGGTGAGGGCGTAACCGGCACCGCCTGAGGGGCCGCGCTGGAACAGGAGGTGTCCGCCTGTGCTGGGGCAGAGCCGCTAATGCGAGGCTCACGGTTCCCGGGTGAGAGGTCAAAGTGAGGCGCCGTCGTCCTCGTTGTGTCCGTGGGCGGGTTTGTCCATACGTTACTGCCGGAGCATCCACCAGCGCCTGCAAGCCTGGTCAGGTGTGGCTGCTAAACCCCGCTGGGAGCGTCCCGCGGGTAAATCAGTTTAGGCAGCAAATGCAAGTGTGCAGCTGTGCTTTGACGCTTCATGTCAAGCCCACGCTGCCCCTGAAGAAGACAGCGTAGGAATTCCTCCGGCTCTGCGCCACCTCCAGCTGCCAGCTGCACTCAGAACCAGGCTGGGGAGGTGACCTGAAACGGTAACCTGAAAAACTGGTTGTCAGATAACTCACCTCATTGTTCTGATCATCGTGCAACTGTACAAGCAGCTGTGTTACACAGCGAACCACATCAACGTCAGGTGGAAGTCGTGTAGGGTTGGAAAGATTATTTTCACTGGGCAGAAGCAGGACTGCTTCTTTTGGCAGCAGTCTCAGCTTAAAGAGCTTGACTAACGAGAGCCTCATGGTTGACTCAGACTGATCTCCATCTGTAAGAAAGGGTTCGACTCCTATCTTCAGGTACATATTTCCATTACCTCCCTTGTAACCCTTGTACCCCTTGTAACTAGAATCCCATGGTTCTAGTAACCATGGAACCAAAGGGTGAGTCAGATCCACTTGAAAACTAACACAAAGAAATTACAGGTTCTTGGGTAAGCAAACTGTTGATCAGCAGCCAGACCAACACAACTCATCACAGAATTGCTAGGGTCAAAATAAAGAGGGACTTGGGAATGCGCAACCAGGGGAAGACAAGCAGCACAGAGTTAGATCACCATATTAATAGTAAAAACACACTTTAAAGGTATAGTTTCATGCTGTAGTTGTGTTGCTGTAATGCAGCTGCTACCAAAGGCATTGTCTTGCTCTCTACTTTCTTGACTGCGACTGTCTGCTGCTGCTACTTCCCTCCCAAGCAGCAGTGCTCATCTGGCCCGTAATGAGCCATTTCTGAAAGATAAAAGGATAGAGAATTAAACTCCCTGAAAATGTGAAATTAATAGAGTTAAATGAAAAACATGGACTGTGTAAGTGCAGGGACAGGAATGCACAACAGAGCTGGAGGGAAGGAGGACCTCCTTTCCACTAGGTCAGCTCAACAACAGAAATCCATTCAGACTGCAGGGAGTTAAAGGGATTTCAAATCAATTGTTTCAAATTAATTTAGTTCAAAGAGACTTTGAGCAGCTTAATACTCTCTTGCTGCTGACCATCAAAGTAGTAGTACAAGGTAGCTGAGAGATATGAAACAGCCAAAGTTCTGCAGGTTAATTCATGCAGAGCAGAGTATGTATCTGAGTAAATACCTGTACAAGTACAAGCTAATCAAACCTCCAAAAGGTGGCCAGGTATTGAAGCCTTGCTTGAAATTCTTAATGTTAAAACCAATCAGTAATAGCCAATAGATTTTGTCAGGTTATCAGCCAGCCTTGCTAGATGGTATTGATAATCTAAAAGCACATAAAGTAGGTGAGCAGATCTGCAATTATATTAAGAATTGGACTGAGCATGGTTCTTGCATGTGGAAATTTCACAAATGGACTTCCAGAGAGAGGGCAAGAATGTTTTCAGTCACCAAAAGAAGAGCAGGAAGTGCAAGAATCTCTTCATAATCATACTAAGATTTAAAAAAAAAAATACTACTTTAAGCAGGCATACTCACTGTATCTTATTCATTACACACTGACAACATTGGATAGATCACTTTGAAGAACAAAGCAGGCAACTTTGTTAGAGGAACCATGTGGAATGCAAATTGTACTGTAACCACAGCAGGCCCTCTATCACCAATGGAATGAGTGTGATCCAAAGAATAAACAAAGCTAACAAGTACCTGGTTATCAGCAGTACATGATGGTGCAGAAAGTCAAAGAATTGATGGAGTGTTTAACATTTACCAAGAAACATCAACAGAAGCTGCTGAGAGATTCCACTGAGAATCCAACACATTCATTTGAAAAACACAGCTGCAAGTCACAAGAACACTATTGTACAGCACCACCACCAATAGTCATCAAATACTTGGTCAAAGAATGAGAAAAGGAGATTACAAAGATAAGCCTTCTGAAAAAAATTCTCTGTACCACTCATAAATTCTTCTGTTTCAAGCTAACCAAAGATGATAGTTCTGAAATGATCCCATGAGGACACTGCTAGATGTGCTGTTTTCTATGCACTATGTAACCAGTAAATACAGATCAGTCAGTATCGTGCTGCATCATGCATTTGCTTCTCATAAATGTTTTGGCAAATTGAAAGAAGGACATGAGAAAAATTCACTCATTAATGCATGAGTGAACAATAAAACATTAATAGTGTGGTCCTTTGAGATTGACGTATGCAGGGCATAAATTGGTCCTGCAGCTTTTCAGGATGTAGTGTTGTGCTTTTGCTGGCCACAAGGAAACTACAGCCTTAAAACTTAATGCAATACCGTACTGTTATCAACAAAACTTTTTGCTGCTTTGAGTGCTGTTACTTGCTGAAAAGTGCAACAACTGATCTTAGTGATGCTTTTACCAGAGAGGATGGTGACCACACCCATATTCCATAATGCAAACAGTATCTATTCTGGTGTGCACTGCCTGCAGATTGCGATATACAAATCAGGAGACCATCTTTGCAGTGTCTGTCAACCATAGTTAAGTCTGACAAGTCTTGCTTGGACTTCTGATGCCAAAACCAGTTTAGGCATTTAGTGTGTGACTGGCTTAAGAGTTCTAAGGTTCAAAAACTTTGCAATGTGTCAAATTTTAACAAATTATGAATATGTGTGAATTACTAACAGGCAGAGGCATAGAAACATAAGTGACACATCTGAACTACTTAAAAGATTGATGCTGATGAGGGGAATGGCATGCAAGTTCTATTTAGTATGGGGAGAAGAAAAATAATTACAGTGTTGGAAATCTGTTTCCAATGACTTACATGGATTTTAAAGTACTTCTAACTTGCTTTCATCATAAGAAAATATTGTTTATGGCTTAGTTTCATAGCACTTCATTTGCGTTAAGAATCTTTTCTTAACCACTACATACATTCAACACGAAATACATGAGATAATGCATTATGATGTATATTACGAAATGAAAAGCTGTTACCAAGTTTCTGCTATGCTAGAATACATTGCATGTTGTTTGTATTCTCATCCCTCCTCCGCAGCAAGAGCGTATGAAACATTTTGTTTTCATAGTTGAAGAGGGTTATTACTTAAATGGGTATTTTTACAAAACAGACATTTGGATTGAACAAGACAAGGTAAAAGAAGTCTGCTTTGCAGTTGGGATTGGATAACAGTGAATTCTGTTGTGGTTTTGGAAGGCTTCATTTTGGTGTTTGCACTCAGCTCTCTCCAAGTTGCCTCTGGAACAGACTACCATACCTCCATAGTGAAAATGCTGCTCTTGTCAATAACAGTGCTTATCTTGAAGCTGTAGCTGTCCTGGAAATTATGTTCTCTGAAGATAAGACTGAGATAATTAATTTAATTTAAATTATATGGAAAGCCAGAGAGATTGGTTGTGGTATGTCTGCAAATAGCTTGTGTTTCTAAGATGTACTACAGCATTATGTACTTTTCAAAACTCCCTAAATATGGAAGACATCCATACACAGTATTGCTGTAATCCGTGTGAAGAATGAGAAAGCTATGCATTACTAAGGTCTGACTGTTGGCCAGCAGCAATGATTGAGTTTCTTACAGAACTGGAATTTCTAGCCAGTGATACTTCTCAGTGCTGCAGTGCGAGAATGTAGTGCCATCGAGAAGGTTGAGAACACTCCTAAACTGCAGTCTTCAGTAGACTCTTACGTATTTTTAACTTAAGCAACAAAAGATTCAGTACATAAATGTTTCAAAATTATTTTCTATCAGAATCAGCTATTTAACTGAACTGGTTTTCATTGGGAAGCTTGTGGTTATGTTACGATAATACATGGTTACTGATAGGTGTTGTAGGTCATCCAAGCAATCTGTACTTGGTGTAGCAGTTAACAGCCACCCATGCGAGCAAAGTTGTTGCTATTGTGTGTTTTAAGACTCCCTAAGCAGAACAGGAAATAAGGAAAGCTGAGACAGGTGTCCTTGGAAAGAACAGACTAACAGCCAAGGAAAGGGAAGCATTACCAGCCTAAAACAAAGAAGTGAGTAAGATCTAAAAAGTGAATCGAGAGCCTCTGAGCATTTTGCACTTAAGAGAGGTATGTTTATGATGTCTTAGATTTATCCTGGGTTCCTCAATCTCCTCCATGTCATCTTCCTAACTGATGATGATATCCTTCTCTGTAGCTTTGGTGTGTTTCTCAAAGAGAAACTGAAAACTTGTTAGCACATTCTACTTTCCCTTATCACCTTTCTCACATGAGGCAATATTATCTCAAAGATGTTGCAGAGAGCTTCAGAAGAAAATGGCTATCTGCTTTCTGTCTAGTCATAGAAGAAGATTCTCCATCAGTGTAATAAGTATAATTTCAGTTCCATGGCTGGAATGACTATCTCCAAATTGATTTGGATGAAGCATTGAAGTTTTAGATAAATAATCTTCTAATGTGATATTTTCTGAGTCTCTATAAGCTAATTGAAGCACAGGAGCTTTGGATACTACATAGTACAGGCTGTTCATTCAGCACTAATACAATCATTGGATGCATAAAGAAAGGAGAGCTTATTTTTCTGAATTACCTGCTGGCTTCATAATGGTCATTATTATGGTCATGCTCATGACTTTGGTTTGTAAGTTAAGACGGGCAAAAGTTAAATTCACAAGTCTTTGCCATCCATCTGGTGTCCAGAACTTACTCATATCTAGGAGCTGGAAGATTTAGTGAACTGTTTAGACAAAACTTCCAAATACAAATTTTCCCTCCTTTTTCATTATAGCAGTTTTGTCATCTGCAGGACAAAAGAGAGGTTGGCTGAGGAGAATGGGGATTTATTGATATGATGCATGTATTCTTACCATATGCACATTATAATTTCATCATACAAAAAAATTGTTCACCATAAAAACTTATCAGCACTCAGTCTAACTGCCTAACTGGAAGTCTGATTTCTTCCATGTTTAATGAAACTTGTTTATTTTCTCTCTACTCTCTCTCGGTGCACATATAAAGCACATGATAGGATTACTAAAGAAAAGTGTGGTCTTAAGATTACCTATGTAGAGTAGGCTCTTGGGTCCCTGCTTTTCTGGTTTTTCCTGAAACTGTCATCCTTATCCAGCTCATACAATGTAGTCTTCTGTAATATATACTTACCAGTAATCAAGTAGTCAATAATGGTCTGACATTCCCTGTCTCTTGCCTCCATCCTTCTATGACCAAGTGCTAGGTATAACGTGATTAATGTAATTTCCCAATAGCTCTTCAGTCAGTTTAGTTAAATACATCTGATGTCTATTTTTTCACTGATTTTTTTTTTCATAAGTAGGTATAACATGCTAACATCAAATATAAGGTAGATACATACTAAATATTGATGTATTTTCATCTCCTTTGATAGCAATAATGATAGAATTGCTTGTTAATAGAGAGCCTTAGTCTGACATCTTTCACAGGCAAGTACTTTCAATTTTCGGGTACTAACTTCCTGATTCTGTCATTTGACATAGATGAGGGCAGCTGACAGATGCACTGGCATGTGGGAATTGCCTTTCTCAAAAAACAGCTAACTAGAACTTTACTGCAATGTCTCAGTATGTTCAGAGTCTGTACATGAAACTAAATCTGGGAGGTGGAGTTAGGAGACAGGATCAGTCTCTTTATTCACGTACCACATGAAAAGGGAAAGCTGTACACATTTATATGCTTAAACTATTTTTTTAAAGTTTTATTTGTATGTTTATTTAAGCATAGAAAAAAGCATAATAGCTAGAAATGGAAGACAACATATATACCCTTCCATTTTTATGTATGTGAGGTTGTTTAGAGATTTAAAAAAAAAAAACAAACCAACAAAAACCAAGCCTAATCTAATGTACAGATTTCCTGAGACAGCTGTTGATTTCGGGGGGGAGGGGGTGGGGGGATGGTGAATGGTTGAATAGTTGAGCATACAGTTCATAGAAAATTATCGAAACAAAGTTTCTGTTATAAACAATGGACTCATTGAGTGGGTTAACTTAAAAAAAAAAAAAAGGTTTAAACTCCTATGCCATATGTGCAGATATATGTTGCTCTCTACCTATCTATATTTGTTCAGTATAACTTCTATAGAGAATATTTATACTTGCTGTATTAGCCCCATCTGGTGAATTCTAACAGCATTGCAAACTAGAGAGACTTCATGCTGAGCTCTCATGCTCCAGCTCGTAGATCGGTAGCAGGGCATACACAGAGACCCATATTCCTCCCTTTGCCCACTGCAGCAATAATGCAAGCACCAAGGAGGAAACCTCATTAGTGTGTTAGTAACATAGTTTCTAAGTTTCTCCTTTGCTTTAATGGATTGATCTTACAAGTTAGGGTGTTACTATCTTCATTTGCATTCGAAATCATGAAGAGTACATTAACACACTTTAGCCAAACAGCCCCATTCACAAAGAGAGCATTTCTGTTCTTCAGTGCTCTTTGAGGAGAGGCCATGTGTGAGGGGCAGAATCAGCTGCTCTTGCAGAACATCTAGCTTTAAAATTCTTTCTGAGGGGGCTGTGGTTCCAGTTTGTGTAACTGCAAAGGGATGTCACCCTTCAATGAGTTCATTTCAGAGCAGCTGTTAGTGGACATACTCATGAGCAACCTCCTCTAAGTGGCCCTGCTTGAGCAGAGGGGTTGGATGAGATGACCTCCAGAGGTTCCTTCCAACCTCAAACCTTCTGTGATTCTCTAAGTTTACCCTTATAATTTGTATTTGTGCAATATCAATATAAGTCAACACTATTTTGAGTAGGTAGCATTTTACTTACCTTCTGTAAGGATAAATTCTAAAAGATCTTTTGAAGTGCAGGATCAGGATCATAGTTTCTAAACAACAAAGGAGGAGGCTGCTTGCCTCTAACATACGGGCCAGCAAACCCAGTCAGCCTTTGGTATGTCAAAGTAATGCACCCTCAGCGCCTGTCTTGACTTGCTTCATGCCTAAGAAGTCTTGATCAGTTTCTCTCTACTCCCCCTCTCTTGCTGCATGTCTCTACCAAGTAATGGCTGATTTTTATAAAAAAGCTTGGATTTAAGGTTACCTACATAGAGTTAAGTTCAGCAGAAAGATGAGTGATAACAGTGATTCTTTTACTGACAGACTTAGCTCATGAAGATTGGTTGCTCTGCTAAGGTAAGCTGAAATGTGGCTACAGTGCGTTTCTTTCCATCACTTCCCTTTGGAAAATTCAAACATAATTTTGTCATAATCTTTCTAGTCACCCGAATTCTGTTTCTTGTCTTCTCTCTTTCCCACAGCTGTGACAGAAGACAACTATGGGCAAAATAAAACCAGGTAATAGTGAGACACAAAGCTGTCATGGTCTTTATTCAAAACAAATTAATAAAGTGGGCTGTTTAAGCATAACTTAGGTAAGAACATTAAATATGAGCATATCTTAAATAGGAACTCTACATCTTCGGGTGGTTTCAGACTTGGTTACCATTAAATGATCAACAGAAGGCACTCTACAACACTTCAATAAAATGTGATGCCTTGCAGTATTATTCTGACTTTAATGGATTGTGAGTCCATATTAGTCTCACCATTATACCAATTAAGAAAATATCTCTTATTTTCCCAGAGAAATTTCAAGCTTATTCTTAAAATTAAATCATTACCTCAGAGTGTACCTATACAGGTGGCCTTTCAGGTAAAGGACAGTGAGAATCTCCAGTCTTTCTTGTTATTTTGTCATAACTGTAAAATTTAAACTATGGCATGTCCCAGAATGTAAATGGAAAGTTAATTAATGATAATAAATCTTGTGATGACTTTTCTTGCTTTATAATACAGTCATAAAATCATAGAATCATAGAATAGTTAGGGTTGAAAAGGACCTTAAGATCATCTAGTTCCAACCTCCCTGCCATGAGCTGGGACACCTCACACTAAACCATCTCACCCAAGGCTCTGTCCAACCTGGCCTTGAACACCGCCAGGGATAGAGCATTCACAACTTCCCTGGGCAACCCATTCCAGTGCCTCACCACCCTAACAGGAAAGAACTTCCTCCTTATATCCAATCTAAACTTCCCCTGTTTAAGTTTTAACCCATTACCCCTTGTCACTACAGTCCCTAATGAAGAGTCCATCCCCAGCATCCCTATACCCCCCCTTGAGATACTGGAAGGCTGCTATGAGGTGTCCACACAGCCTTCTCTTCTGCAGGCTCAACAGCCCCAACTTTCTCAGGCTATCTTCATACGGGAGGTGCTCCAGTCCCCTGATCATCCTCCTGGCCCTTCTCTGGACTTGTTCCAACAGTTCCATGTCCTTTTTATGTTGAGGACACAAAAACTGCACACAATACTCCAGGTGAGGTCTCACAAGAGCAGAGTAGAGGGGCAGGATCACCTCCTTCGACCTGCTGGTCATGCTCCTTTTGATGCAGCCCAGGATACAGTTGGCTTTCTGGGCTGCGAGCACACACTGAAGCCGGCTCATGTTCATTTTCTCATCGACCAACACCCCCAAGTCCTTCTCCTCAGGGTTGCTCTGAATCTCTTCTCTGCCCAACCTGTAGCTGTGCCTGGGATTGCTCCGACCCAGGTGTAGGACCTTGCACTTGGCATGGTTAAACTTTGTAAGTTTAAACTGACCACATTAAAAAGCCTACAAATTTCCTCTTGATTAAACCATTATTCATCCTATTCTATCTCCATCTTAAGCAAATTAAAAATCAGAGAGAATCAAAAATCCAAAATATACATTGGAATATTAACGATACATCTGAAACAGTAATTATATCTTTTGTCCTTCACTCTCAATATGTATATCGAAAATTACTTATATTTTTTCACTGTTTAAAAAGCCATATACTACAGTTGTGTGTGTGTATGAATATACATGCAATAAGGGTTCAGCTATGTTTATCCTTATTAACACTGAACCTGTGCAAACTGAAGATCAACCCATGGATGAAGAGAAGACTCTTGCCTTCCAGGCTGAGATAGTACCTCATCAACACTGTCTATTGCAGCAAGAAAACCTTTCTGAGGGAGCCAGTTTGCAATTCATTGGCTGCAAGCTATCTAGCCATTAATGTGATTCAGCCAGTAAAAAACTGCCTGAATTCTTAAGTATATCCTGAGAATGCTTAAGCCTTCTGTTTTAGTCTCTGGACAAAATCAGACTCAAGGCCTTGACTGATCCAAACAAGCTGGATTCTGGAAATGACTGACCCAATGAGCACAACTGTATTCTCATCATGGATTCAGGCACAGGATGACCAAAGCTGACCCCATTACTACTGTGACTTCCAGCAATGGAGCTTTTATGTAAATATTGCTTGTGCTGGTGTCTTCAGGACTGGTCGGTTTGGGGTCAGCTTCTTCTCTGCCTACCTGATTGCAAATGTGACTGAGCTCACAAAACAAAAAAGATAGGCAGTTTGCATGTCACCTTCACTTCAAGACTAGCTAACGTCAAGTGAAAACACTGCAGAACAGCAGCGGGAGCACAGGCACACAATCTAATGTAATAGTATCTAACTTTAACAGCAAATTTGCCCTGTCTGGGAAATAATGACTGTCTGAACTTTATAAAGCAAGAGAATGAAGTTGGTAATACAGCTCCACTGATGTATTGCATTTTATAATATGTACTACATTTAAAGAAAAAATTTAAATATAATAAATTTCCATGAGGGTTTTGAAAACTGGGGGAAAGACACATTGAAATGGTGTAATTGCTGTAGTTGTTGCATTTGTTGGAGCACAGAATTAAGCATGAAGCACCAGTTCACCATCTTCATGTAGTCAGTGATGATTAAGAATTTCTTGTTACAATTACATTAACTCTTAGTTTCAGAAAAAACTTGCTATTTGGACATTTGTGCTGCCACTAAAGCTCTCAGATTTCACTCAAGGGGAACCCCAAGGCTGTAGAACAAAGATTATCCTAAATCCAAAGTAAGACCAAAGAGACTATTTGGAAGAAAGGCAAATCAAAGAAATTGTGAAGAAGCATTCTCAATTCATCAGCTGTCCAATTACACTCTTTGTAAGTGCCATGTTAGAGATGCTAATAGTACATGCTTTGAAACACTAGTTGCATACCTAATGTCCTCACATCATTCCCAGATGCTACTAGAACAATGTTAACTAAGCTGTCTTTGTATTGCTAGCATTAAAGTTTACAAGAAGAACTGGCTACACAGGATTTGGAGAAGGCTGAGGTTCTTAATGACTTCTTTGCCTCAGTCTTCACTGGCAAATGCTCTGACCACACCACCCAAGTATTGGAAGGCAGACGCAGGGACTGTGAGAATGAAGACCCTAGGCCCATTGTAGGAGAGGATCTGGTTCGAGACCATCTTAATAACCTGAACATGCACGAGTCCATGGGACCTGATGAAATCCAACAGTGGGTCCTGAAGGAGCTGGCAAATGAAGTTGCGAAGCCGCTGGCCATCATATTTGAAAAATCATGGCAGTCAGGTGAAGTTCCCGATGACTGGAAAAAGGGAAATATAACCCCCATTTTCAAGAAGGGGAAAATGGATGACCCGGGGAATTACAGACCAGTCAGTCTCACCTCTGCCTGGCAAAATCTTGGAGCAGATTCTCCTGGAAGGCATGCTAAGGCACATGAAAAACAACAAGGTGCTTGGTGACAGCCAGCATGGCTTCACTGAGGGGAAATCCTGCCTGACCAATTTAGTGGCCTTCTATGATGGGGCTACAGAACTCATGGACAGGGGTAGAGCAGTTGACGTCATCTACCTGGACTTGCGCAAAGCTTTCGACACTGTCCCACACGACATCCTTGTCTCTAAATTGGAGAGACATCAATTTGATAGGTGGACCACTCGGTGGATAAAGAACTGGCTGGACAGTCACACGCAAAGAGTTGTGGTCAATGGATCAATGTCCGGCTGGAGACCAGTAATGAGTGGTGTCCCTCAGGGATTGGTGTTGGGACCTCTCTTGTTCAACATCTTCGTCACTGACATGGACAGTGGGATTGAGTGCACCCTCAGTGCCAGTGACACCAAGCTGTGTGGTTCAGTTGATAATGCTGGAGGGAAGAAATGCCATCCAGAGGGACCTTGACATGCTTGTGAGGTGGGCTGATGCCAACCTTATGAAGTTTAACCGTGCCAAGTGCAAGGTCCTACACCTGGGTCAGAGCAATCCCAGGCACAGCTACAGGTTGGGCAGAGAAAAGATTCAGAGCAGCCCTGAGGAGAAGGACTTGGGGGTGTTGCTCAATAAGAAAATGAACATGAGCTGGCTTCAGTGTGCGCTCGCAGCCCAGAAAGCCAACTGTATCCTGGGCTGCATCAAAAGGAGTGTGACCAGCAGGTGTGAGACCTCACTTGGAAGAACATAAAAAGGACATGGAACTGTTGGAATTATGCCTGAGGTGAAAAGGCTGCGTGGACATCACAAGCCTTCTGTGTATTTAGGCATTGTAGTGATAGGACAAGGGGTAATGGGTTAAAACTTAAACAGGGGAAGTTTAGATTGGATATAAGGAAGAAGTTCTTTCCCATTAGGGTGGTGAGGCACTGGAATGGGTTGCCCAGGGAAGCTGTGAATGCTCCATCCCTGGTGGTGTTCAAGGCCAGGTTGGACAGAGCCTTGGATGATACGGTTTAGTGGGAGGTGTCCCAGCTCATGGCAGGGAGGTTGGAACTAGATGATCTTAAGGTCCTTTCAAACCCTAACTATTCTATGATTCTATGACTGTACATTCTGTTGTGTGATAACTTATTGTTTTCCTAGTGATAGGTTTAAGTACTAGGATCCTACCTATGCGGGATACCTATACCACGTATCAGTTGCATCTAGATGATGAGCTTCTGATGCACCAATCCAGAGGATGTCTTATAAAGCTAATGTTTATATTAGTGAATATAGCAAGACAGCATTCATGCTGTTGGTAAAATCTGCACCACTTGACAATGAAAATACATATTTGTAGCTAAAGATCCTAATTATGCAGGTGAAACAATAAACTCTGTGTATTTTATACTGATGTATTCTAATATTGTATATTTGGAGCCAAAGAAATCTGATATATTTAGACATGCTTCTGAAAGGGGACTGGGTGGTACCGACTAATTAGTAATGCTGGCTTTTAAGCCAGAATTATTATGGTTCTAGTTCCAAAACTGAGCAGAAGGCTATTTAGAAAGGTACTTTGAATGCCTGGTGTATCAGTATTATTTAATGAGTAATTTCTACAAAACTGCAAAGTTGGAAATATTTCTCATATGACCTGTAATGATGATGATCTTGGACTTTCATTATGATCTTTGGACTTGATGATCTTAAAGGTCTTTTCCAACCTAGTTGATTCTGTGATGTTCACTCTTAAAAGTGATATGCAGGGAAATCAATCAAGATGGAATTAACATGCAAATTAATGTAATAGGAATGTGAACTCAGGGGTTTCTAGAGAAAAGAATGGCCTACTGTACCTTCCTGTCTTGGACAACCAGAGATAAGAAAGCCAAGTCATCACGGTTATATTTGGTATAAATTCAGAATTGTATTTCTGTCAGATGAAACAAACTTGTAACAGTTCTGCAGAACTACAGGTGAGAGAGATAGTTCATTGTGAACAAATGGTCTGAGAAAATACAATTTTAGGTAAGTCATTAGAAAGAGCAGCTATGTCCTGAGGAATAAAAACTGAAAAATCCCTGCTTTTACTATTCCAATCCTTTACTGTCCCTTCCTGCAACTTAGCTTTGCAGATCTACTGTGAAGGACAGCAAGAACAAAACACAGAAAAATACCTACTGTCATCATTTTTAATAGGTTTATTTTATAATAAAAAATTTTTCTGGTTAGAGTGAACTTGCTGCTTTTATTTTAAACACTAGAAGTTTTTGAAGTAACTCGAATTTGACAAAATAAAGGTACTTTCCCTAGTCCATACATATCCAGCTAAAGTAGAGATGCAAAAATCCTGGGATGTCAGCAGCTGAAACAGTTTTGTTTGTTAATCACAGGAGTCAATGTGACTCCCACCCAGCTGAAAGAGCCATTCTGGTGGGTTTTTCCTCTCTCTTGTTTTGTGAATGATGAGAGAAAAAAAGGCAGAAATATCTGCAGAAATACTTCCTGGCAAGTATTAAGCAGCACCACTCCAAACAAGAAATAACCTGGTGACTCCTAGCAACTCTAGTCTGTCCTACTTGTTTAATGTAGAACATTATACTGACATGCCTATTAACCAGCCTAAGAATATCCTCAGCTCAGCTGACTGCACAGCAGGATTTCAGTGTAAAGAGCCAAGTTACTTCAGGAGATTTGCCCCAGTATGGCAGGAAGCATCTCTGAGAGAGATGAAAACTGACTGATTCACTATGTCTCGTTACTGGAGCCTACAGATAGACCTGTGTATGATTAATCAAGTACTTACACAGCTCTTGACAAAATTTCTCAAAGTACCCACTCAGAGTCAGCTTTAATCAGAATTATCTTACTGCTACTATTCTTTCTTTCAGCATTCTTTCATGGAGAAGAAGCTGGGATTCAGATCTCTCATGTTTTTTCACAAGAAATAAATCTTTTGATCTGACACAGCAGGATAGTCACATTAAACTGCCTAAGCAGAATGTTCATCATGGATAGCTGTGAAGCCTTTATCTATGATTATCTGAAAGTGCTCCATCATTTTAGTACGTTTTTTTTTTTTTTTCCTGTAGCAGTATATCCCTAATAAAATGAAAGTACTGCCTGAAATATAAAAGAAAAAAAAAAACCAAACACCTATCATCCGTGCACTAAGTAATCTACCCAGAGCATATGGACAGATTTAAACCAATTTCTTGCCTTTTCTTTACAAGTATAGATTGCCAAAGTAAAGACTATATCCTAGGTTTGAAATACTAGAAATAATCAATTTCACGGCCATGTATGGTAAATGCTAATAATCTCACGTTCTGAAAAATGTGGAATCTGAACCTGCAGATTTTTTGAATTCCTGTGACTTCTGAGATTTTTGTTAAATCATGCTTCCTGATGAAATGTGAAACTTTAAGGCATGTAGCAGACTCACAGTATACTCCAGTGTGTTTTGAATTCTGAATAGCCGACTTTAAATATTTCTTTACAGATACTGCAGCAGAGCAGAATTATGAAGGTGACAAGTGGATTAATAACATTCTTCAAAGTTTCCTTGACTATCACAAGGAAAGAAGATATAAGTTTTGTAAGAAATTTTCCAGAACATGAGGTGTTCTACCTGGACACCTCTTTCAAGGAGGGCCTGACCATACTGTCAGGGTTCAAAAGAGCAGACTGCTCCATCAGCGAGGATGAGCCAGGAGCCAAGGGTAAAATCAAGGCAGGCCCAAGCAGGGAGCATACTGACAAGGGTCATAAGCCACAGTACCTGAACAAGAAGAGAACTGGTCCAGTGATGTTGCACCCAATAGGTCAATGATCACCACATGCATCTGTAATAATGAGGTATGTCTAAGGACAAGCCAAGAAGTCAGGTCAGCAAGACAAGGCTGGAATCAGCAAAGTACAAGGCTGAACCCAGGCACAGCTCAGGCAAAGATCAAAGCCAAGGCCCAGGCTTCAGTGCAGCTCCTAAGCTAAGATGGCAAACTCCTGGTCAAGGCTTCCTACAGCTTCTTCTCACGCTGCTCCATTCATACTGGTCAGATCCAACGTAACTTTGTGATATCAGAGCGAGATTCAAGCTGTAATTCAAACTCAGTCATTAACTACAAGTCTTCACTGCAAATTCTTTTTAGGACCAGGTTCAACAAATTTTTACACCAATTTAAGTAGAAGTTCTGCAAGATTCTTTAGTTCTTCCCATTTCTGTGCCCTCTCAAAAGTGAGATGGTTGAGGTTATTGCATGCTCAGTATCCCCAATAAAAATGTGTAACTGATTTTTTTTAACATAGATTACCCTGATTCCAGCCATTGCTGCTTTGTAAACCTACTTTCTCAACCCTTTATAAACAGCTAAAATTCCATTCAGAACTAAATCTGAAAGTGTAAGATCTCTACACCAGATTGCTCTCACTCTTTCCCTAAATCCTCTGATTTTTAAGGTAAACTTTTCTTTGAAGGTTTTTTGTCTCTAATAATTGTACTTATTAAGAAGCAGCTGATTCAGAAGTGTTCCTGAAGTATGTGAAGGCCATTCAATTATTTTTTTCTTCTTGCTTTTGTTGAAGGCACTAGAACAATTTGATCCAAATATGTCTTCTTTATATAAAATAGTATCTTATTTGTATAAAATAGTATCTTCTTTGTATAAAATAGTATCTTCTTTGTATAAAATCTTCTTTATGCAAAAATGTGATCTTTCAAGTACAGGTGACTGTATGAACTATTTCTCTCTGCATCTGCTTACCTGCTTAGAATCCAGAACTGGAACTTACCTTCTGTGTGTCTATTTAAAATGAATCCAAAATTTGTTTCCTACTATCAACTTTTCTGTCACATTCTAATTATCTAACTCTGAAATGACATCTGTATTCAGTAAGCTGAAAAATAAATACTATCACATCAAGAATAATTTAGTGAAGTACAGAATATATGCTTTATGACATAGTTTCCAGTAGTAGATATCTCCCAGTTTTAATTAATTTAGATTTAAGATTTTAGAGTCTTTATTTTTACTTTTCTGAACGTGACTTGAAGGATAGTTTTATCGCCAAATTGACCAGGCATGCAAAATAAGGTAGAGTGCTCCATACATACCCATACCTGCAGGTGAATATGCAACAGCATTTAGCTGTTACATGTACTAAACCCACAGCCTTTACTGTTACACAGAATGCAATTCTTAGAACTGAAATACATACATGGAAAAAAGTAGCAGGTTTATTTCCATGCTTCTTGATGCTGAGGCACTTTTAAGTAATTTTCCTAGTGATGTAACTTCACCATCACTATCATTTTCTAACGTCTTCAAGGGACGTCTCAGATTTTATGTTTCTGGGGGCTTTTTAGTGGAACCTCCTGCTTTCTGAAAGAGCTTGTTCTCTGATTTAGGACCTATTCTCTGATTTAGGACCTATTTAAACTTAATACCTATGAATGGAAAAAAGCTCGTAGCTCTAGATAATAAATGTTACATCTGCCACCATACCTATCATTCTTCCTCCGAAACTATCATTTTTATGTAGCTAGTCCTGATTAATGACATTCTACTGTCATTCTCTAAACAAAGTAACTGTGTCAACTGGTTTTTTGGTCCCATGCTAGACAAAACCCACAGACATTTCAGCAAACAGGTCCTGCAATGCTCCTGAAACAAAGAGCAGAACTAGATACTGGAAAGAAACAATTATAACTCTGTGGAAGACAACATGCCTGTGTTGCTAAATTTGCATAGGTACAATTCTTCCTTTGTACATAAAACTTCAGCTTAGAAATGCATAATTATGTATTTATTCTGGGAAAGTGTAAATCATGATATAATGCATACAACTACAAAGACAGTTTCCCTTGTTCTAGTTACAAGGGAATATCAAAATGAGGACCAATTTAAAACATCAAATTGTAGTGCTTATAAACTGAACCCAAGTATTAGTTTTGTAACAAACATCATATAAAGTAATTTCTGATAAGATTAAACAATTATTCTGGACCTTGTTAACATTCCATGAATCCAGGCCTTTCCATTCTCTCAGCCTTCCTATGCAGCTGAGCTTTTATTATAACTGACATTTGTTAGTAGCAGAATTATTGACTTTTGCTATAATAGTCTCGTACAACAGTTTAAGTCCCTTCAGAATTCCTTCTGAGAGCAATGAGTCTGAGTTACCACACTCCCTAAACACACATTTCAAGAACCTGAGGCTTTTAGAGAAAATTTATCCATATTGCCCTTGGTCGATACAATTACTGCTGCCACCTACAGCTCAAAAGTACAACTACATTTTATGAGAGCAATTCTCCGCCTCTTAGGTACGTCTTCATCGCAAAAATATTCCAAGTGACTATCCATCCTACTTATAGTATGAATCGCTTCTTTTTGTGACGTTTAAATCTTATGCTCACTTTGTCTTGCAGTAAGACATGAGAAAGTAAGAAACAAGCTGGCTCAAAGAACAGTTTAAGAAACCCTGAAGCTTTGCTCAGAGATCCCTAGCCAGCTTTACATTTCATTACAGTAACACAGATTTTACATGCATAATTCCATGTGTTAAATAAAACTACTTTCTTTCTACTTACGTCAGTCTTTGAAATCTACTGTTTAGGTAATTTCAGTTCCTGCTGTTGTTTTCCTTAAGTAAACCCTGAAGCGCTGAAGTAACAACATCACAAAACTGCCAGAACTCAAACAGAATTGATTTTTAATATGATGTTATAAAAGCATTAAGGATACAACACCAAGCACTCAAAAGTTAGTTATATGTTGGACTCAGAATTCTCTATGCAAATGTAATATAATTTCTTTGTGGCTTGTAAAAATAAAGTCTTACTCAGCAAAACAGAAGAAGCCTTTGATCAAGAATAAACCACAGTTTTCCTGGGTTATTTCAATGCTTCAAACATTAAATAAATATTTTCCAGACATCTTTTACTTTGTTCTTTTTTAATTTTGTAATTTTCATAGAGCAAGGAGTTCTATGAAATTGTGGAAATACTCTTAACACAATTAAAATGCACATGGGGAACAAGTATGGGACTAATCCTTGGGAAACCGAATGCAGGACTGCAGCCCATGCAGTTAGTGCAGCAATGTAACTTCCTAGCACATGCTGTTGGCATAGAACCATTTCTGGTTTAAAAAGACCCAGTTCTTCAACATTTGATTCAAATCTGGATTTTCTGAAAGCCAAAGTTTCTCAGATTCTGACAAGAAAATTGCAAATCAATTACCTGCCTCAGCTTCAAATTTAGAATTAGAATTTAATATTGTGGTTGTTGGGCATTTTTACCTTTGCATTTACAGTAATGTTCAAAGTAGCAAATCTTACCAAATAAATGGCAATTGCCCCATGTTATTTATTACTGTATAATCAGAAAAAAATGAAATCCCATGTAACCACCCCTCAGACATTGGCTACAATAGTTGCTAAAAAAATGGAAGAATGTTTGACTAAAAACATTCCTAAGGAAATGAAGTACATGCAACAATGTGGTCATCGTCCATCAGTCTCTCCATAATAATTTTGACCTATTTAACCAATTCAATCAAAGTTAACAAAATACAGAGATCACAGAGATACGAAGGTCTACAAAATCAATAGGTGGGCAACAGAGCCGTGTGCTCTTGTTGCTGCTTTTGATGGAAGAAGGGGCAGGGAGAATTCAGCTTTACCCTCACTGTTTGCTGGCCTAACAGCCAGGAGGAAGTGGCACAGCTACAGCCTTTACCAAGCACACCTGCATGCACCAGTTCTAGGACACACTGCTTCTCCCGCAGGCAGAACATTAAAGGCAGGCAGATGAAGGAGGGACAGGTTTGGGATGATGGGGAGAGGGGTCAGGGACATCTAGGGGATATGGGAGGGAATAAGTGTGTGTGAAGGTAGGACTTGAAAATATCAGGCTCCCGCATTTCTCCCATTAACAGAACAACTGGTTAAAATATGAAGTATATTAATCTCCTGGTTGAAAAGTGGAAGTCTTCTGCTCAGATTTTCCTCCAAAATAGATAGAAAGCAAGTCTGGAACCAGTCTGTTTAGCCTAAAACTGAAGCAACACAAAACTAGCATCAGTTAAAATAGAGTAACCATAGGAACAAAGTGCCTATCTTCATGAGCCCTCACTGCATACCAGAACAGAAAGAATATAGATTACTCACAAGTCACAAAGAAAATATTTGGTTTACACAGGCACAAAGGAACTTGGGTTATGCAGAGCTAGGAAAAACTTCAGATGGTTTGGCATGAGATTACTTTCTCCTAGTGCACTTGTAAAACAATTCTGACGAAAGAAATCAGTCTGCTTTTGAAGACTGCTTTCAAAAGTTGAGTAACACGATCACAAAGGAAAAGAGAATGATATGGCTGCTACATTAGACAGCATAAAGGTGCATGATCCTGCAAACATATGCAAAACCTTATATAGGTCTTCATATGCTTAAAATTACATCTGTCTCTAAGTCTGAATAACTGAATTCACATTAACCAAAATATTAGAGAGGAAAAGATTTTCTTAGAACAACATCTTGAATGCTTTGATAAAAGTGACACTCTTAAAATTCTGGATATCTCCAAAGGATGTCCTACTAAACAATATCCTGAATAATATTAGTAGGATATTACTGGGAAGAAAAAAAAAATGCTTGGGTAGATATCTATAAATTGTAATAGTTTAGCAGTTCTCTGTAATACAGAAGTTATTTTTTCACTAATAAATGGAATCTAAATCTAAGAGGCTTTCAGCCTAAAAGGCACGTCCTATGGCATTTATACTATACCAGGACTACTTTTAATCTAAGAAAACATGAAAGTTCCATCATTCTGCTTGGGTATAACTGCCACACTTCATTAGGGAAGTGGTAAAAAGCCATTAGGCTCCTTTATGGAAGCAGAGAACCAAAGCAGCTGTCAGACCGTTGAAATCATAATCACTATGCAAAGAAAGGAGCACGTCATATTCAGGGAGTTATTTTGGTGCATATTATTTTGTAGAAGTGTGTGTGTTTGAAAGGAAAAGAAACCCATTGAGATCATAAATGCACTGAAATCAGACTTGATGAAGGTTCGGAAAACAACCAGCCAGAGTACCCACCAAAAGGTGACCCGGACATAAGCACAGAACTTTCTAGGCTGAGTGTTGGCTGAAATCCAGCTTTTTCAGTGGTTTAGAATGGTGAGCAAATAACCTCACTCCTACTCCTCTCCTGTGTGCTGAGCAGCAGCTCCTCTATACACCCTCATGTTATCGTTGATGCCACAATTAATTTTTCCTTCTAATTAAAACAACCTGCAGGACCCAGTATGTAGGCCTACTGCTTCGATCGGAGCTGTAGCACATTTTAGAAGGGCAGAGTCCTGTAAGCCATTGTACCAATGCGGATACTGATCCAGATACTGCAGAAACTACAATGAAGCAAGCTGTGATTTTAATTCCTTGACAGGTCCTACATTATGTTTTACATGCATACTTAATGTATTTTCTTGTCAGATAATGAGAAGTACTGAAAACTCCCTAAAATACATTAATGCTGCAACAAAACCAAGCCTGTAAGTCCCAATTCAATCAGATTTGCTTGTCCAGGCCAAACTGCAGGAAAATGGATGCTAAGAATGGTAAATTCAGCCTGAGGATCTTTGGTTAAATACATTAATGGACCCAAGTATTGATGTATCTAATTCACAGGGCACACTACCCAGTGTAATTTAGTAGCAGAAGGGCAGTTAGGCATGTAAAAATTTCATTCCCCCAAATCAGTCAAATGTTGAAGTAGACATCACTCTGGGGTACATCTAAGAGCCAACAGAAAATGCCAAGAAGTTGCACCTGGTATGAATTCTTGCTACAGAAGCAACATTTTTTGTTTTACTCAAGCAAGCAAATAGCTATTCCTTAGAGCAGAGAGATTGTCTAGATTCATTCTTACATCAGTGTACAGTTTTAACATGTGGCTTCACTTGATATTTATATCCTCAAAAGTGGATCAGCTCCAACAACGAAGTTTTAGAAGCCTGCTCTGGAACACTGGTGATGCAGATCACTTTCCCAAGAGATGGAAAACCTGCATTTAACTCCCTGCTCTCAATCAGGTCGCTCAGGTTATGAAAATAACACCCCTGCTACAAGCCATAATCAGAGCTACTGGGTATAGTCAGACATGTGCTTTTCCTTTATGCATGATGTATGAACTTATGTATGAAGACGCCTGTAGCTGTGCCCTTTGAAAATCAACTGAGATTTCCCACAGATTAGATAGCCATATCCAGTAAGAGAATCCCAGCAGGCTTCACGCTTTGGCCTGTTAACTGAACAGCATTGGCATCTGACGGCTACTATTAGCACTTAAATCCATAAGTAACTGCACAGCTGTGTACGTCTTCTGAGATTCTTCGATTTGATCACTCGACCTTGCACAAAAATACAGTCTAAGACGTTTTTGTTTAACTTGCAGACTGACATTGCTGGGGGAGACGCGATTGAGTTTTTCCCCCGATCAGGCGAAACGCTTTACCACAGCATCCCTACGCCGTGATTCATCCGGCTACGCCCAGCAGCACAGACAGGTCTGGCCCGAGGAGGGGAGCGAGCACAGCCGCAGCCATCCGCACAACCGGCCTGCGGGGAGCCGCCTGGCGCCACTAATCCAACCGGAGCCCAGTGGGCACAGCCCGGCCGCTGCGGGTGCCGCCCCGCACCCAGGTTCTGGGCCCTTCTCCCGGCGGGTGCAGCCGAGTGCTTTCCAAGCCCTTCCCGGAGCGCCGCGGGGGAACGGTGAAGAAAAGGCTGCGCGGCGCCGCCCGCTTCTAGGACGTTCTGAGAGGCGCAGGGCGGTGGATGACGTCACCACCGCTAGCGCAACCCCCCCCGGACCGCTTCCCCAACCACCACCATAAGCGGCCACTTCGCATGCGCCCTGCCCTCCCCTCCCCCCTGCTCCCGGGCGAGCCGGCGGTTGGACGGGCGGCAAGCGCGCCGCTCATTCATCCGCTTGCCCATGCGCAGAGCGGGCCCCCCGCGGGACGGGTGAGGCAGCGGGAGGCGCCTGCGCGAAACCCGCGTACCCACAGACGCTGTTCACGAACCGCTCCCATTGGCTGCGAGAGCCTCGACCCCGCCCCGTAGCGGCGTGGCCGGAGGTCTCCGCCCTACCCCCGGTCGCCCCCCCTGCCCGCAGCACCGCCCCCTCCCCCTTCCCTGTCAGTGAAGGTTCCCGATGGTTCTGGAAGGAGGCGGGGCCTGGAGTATATAAGCCTAAGCGGGCGGCAGGGCGCGCGCACTAGTGAAGGTACGTCTGTGAGTGTGGTTGCGCTTGCAGTTTCATTGAGATCAGCAGCTTTTCCCCTCTGCCAAGGTGAGCCGTGGGGGAGTCTGTGGTGACAGTCGGTTATGTAGGGGGATGGTTTTGTTGAGGGAGTGTTTTTTTTTTTTTTATTCCAGATCGTAATGGCTGGTGGATGCTAATGCGTGTGCAGGGGGTGCAGGGTTGGGGGATGCAGGCGGCCGCGTGGTGCGGGACGTCTTCTAGTCGTTCGCTTTCTAGTGCTAGTTAAAAGTAAAACGGGTTCTGAGGTTTTTTGGGGCCCGCAGTCGGGGTATGGTTGGAAGGGGGTGATTCATCTAAAGCGTGCATCGTTGATGGTTCTGGTATTTCTGTCCTTAAGGTGGTAAAGAAAAAATGGCGGGGGGGGGGGGGGGGAGGAGGACGGCCATTTTTCGCTCCCAGAGTCAGGTGGGGGATAACGGGTGAAGCAAATTGTTGGTTTCGGAGGGCGCCAGCGGCAGTAGTAGCTCACTCTTACCAGTGGTGCGATGGGGGTGGCCCCCTGTCGCTTTGCTGCGGAGTGGGGGTGGGTCGGAGGGCGAGGGATCGTTCGGCGGGGAAGGCTCTGGCAGTTTCTAGAACCTTTCATGCTTCGCCGGGAGCCTGCAGGGGGCGCTGGGCGGCGGCGCGTGGGGAGGCTTCTGCCGCCCGCGGGCTTGGCTCGGAATCGTGTAAAGGGCATCGCGGTGTTAAGTGCAATAGCTTATTGTTTCTTGTTATATTAGCGTTGTTGCTAGAGATTGCAGTGCTGCGCTTGGACTCGATTCACTCCATAGCGATTAAAGTCGGGTTGTGGTTTGAGAAGTTTTCGGTTTTGAGTTCAATCGCCCGTTCTTGAGCTTTGGCTCATACAGAGGGTAGCCTAGGCAGCAGGTCCACTTCCGGTATTTGTGTAGAATGGGGTAATGAGCTCGGTTGGACCCTGTTGGCACTGGAATTGTGTGGAGAGTGTCTGTATCTAAAGATACCAGTCGTATGAGCAAAATACGAGGTGGGTAAGAGAAAAGGGAAGTACTAGTCTCTGAAATGCAGGAACTTGGATAAGTTTTTTTTTCGCGATCTCTGCTTCTTCTGTGATAAGGGCAGCACGAGTTGTATGTTACTTTCCAAGCTAATGGAGGAGAGGGGAAAATCTGTGTTGCATCAAAACGGTGCAGATCTATAATTAAAATCTCGTTCATGTGTATCTCAAAATTTCTGATTTTTTTGCTGGTGAGAAATCTGATCTAAGTGTTGATTTTTTTTTTTTTTTTTGGTGTTACTGTGCTGTTACAGTTGAAGCAACAGTTAAATGTATTTATCTCTAAATGTCGTTGTTGCTGCTTGCAAAAGGGTAAGTGCACCAAGCTGCTGTGGATGGTATTTCAGCTTGCTCTGTCCTTGTAGATGCCGGAAGCTGTGCAAACTCAAGACCAACCAATGGAGGAAGAGGTGGAGACATTCGCTTTCCAAGCTGAGATTGCTCAGTTGATGTCTCTGATCATCAACACCTTCTACTCCAATAAGGAAATTTTCCTGAGGGAGCTGATTTCCAATTCATCAGATGTGAGTATAGGTTCCCAGCCTGTTTCATGTCGGTAGGGATGCTGGATTTTTTAGTAATGGTCAGGGAATGCTAAAGCTTGTCTCTTCTCTTACAGGCTCTGGACAAGATAAGGTATGAGAGCCTGACTGACCCAAGCAAACTAGATTCTGGAAAAGACCTGAAAATTAACTTGATCCCAAACAAGCATGATCGCACTCTGACGATTGTTGATACAGGCATTGGGATGACCAAAGCTGACTTGGTCAACAACCTTGGTACAATTGCAAAGTCTGGTACCAAGGCGTTCATGGAAGCACTGCAGGCAGGGGCTGATATATCTATGATTGGTCAGTTTGGTGTTGGCTTCTATTCTGCCTACCTGGTTGCAGAAAAAGTGACAGTAATCACCAAGCACAATGATGATGAGCAGTATGCGTGGGAGTCATCAGCTGGAGGATCTTTCACTGTCAGGCTTGATAATGGTGAGTGTCACATTTTTTTTTTCTCAAGCAGCTTTCTGAAGATTTCTGTCAATCAGATACTTAACTCTGTGCATTAAAGAAGATAAAAGTAACACCAGATGGGTAGTACTATTAGTCTTGTATTACATCAAGCACAAACACAGCTGATTCCATTCTTCCAGTTGGGGTAATGTTTGATACATAATGGAATGTGTAAGTAAATCATAGCAAGGCAAGTTAGAAATTTTCAAAGAGACATAAATTTTCAAAGCTTTACATAAGGAAATCCCTGCAGCTATTCTACATTGTGCAAGTTTATCAAAGTACATATTGGGTACAACAAGGCTGAGGAAATGTTTGTGAGGCTGTTCTGTACAGAAAATTTTACATTTTTTCTGATAGAGCAGTGGCTGTTTAAAGAGCAGTGTGTTCCAGAACATCTGATCTGCACAAGTAAAGCATGTAAACTCCATTCTAGGTGAACCTTTGGGCCGTGGGACAAAAGTCATTTTGCATCTGAAAGAAGATCAGACTGAATACCTGGAAGAACGGCGAATCAAAGAAATTGTGAAGAAGCATTCACAGTTCATCGGCTATCCTATTACACTGTTTGTATGTATCTTGCTTGGATTGCTAAACAAGTATTGCCAGCTTAGAGCAAGTGAATTTTGAAAGGGGAGAGTAATGTCTGTAAAGTAGAATTACAGGTGCTACATAAATGTAGCATTTAAATTCTGTTAACTCTGTTTTACAGAGCCATTAATTACAGATCGGTAAAGTTAAGCTTAAATAACAAAAACCCTAGAACTGGATGTGTTTTACAAAGCTGGTACTTACACAGCTTCTGAATTACTGAAAACCTAACTCTGCTGTGATGTATTATTAGTGGTAATGAAGTATGATGAAACTAAATGGCTCAAACTACTTAACTATACAGTCACATGGAAACCAAAATACCCATTGTCGTCGTGCCCAGAAAGGAAGTATTCAGTTGAATGTAGGAGGAAAATCTGATGCCATGTTAGTTCCTAGCTTTGAGACTACAAGGGATACTTCAGGGCTGATGGTAATAGAAATTCTGGGTTTCTGCAGTAAACTACTAATTTCATTATAGGTGGAGAAGGAACGTGACAAGGAAGTCAGTGATGATGAGGCTGAGGAAAAGGAAGAAGAAAAAGAAGAGAAGGAGGAAAAGACAGAGGATAAACCAGAGATAGAGGATGTTGGTTCTGATGAAGAAGAAGAAAAGAAGGATGGAGACAAGAAAAAGAAAAAGAAGATCAAGGAGAAGTACATTGACCATGAAGAGCTGAACAAAACCAAGCCCATTTGGACCAGGAACCCAGATGACATAACCAATGAAGAATATGGGGAATTCTACAAGAGTCTAACAAATGACTGGGAAGACCACTTGGCTGTCAAAGTAAGTCCCTGTCAGTCTTGAGGTACAATTCTGTTTGGCCCTAACTCTGGAGGATCAGTGCAAATGCTGCTGAACTGGATGCGTTGTCCCATGTCTTACTCCGATAGGTTGCTTTGCATTTGGAGTGTGATGGTATGTAAGGATGAGACCTTGTGCTGCAATTATTTTGGCTGCTGTTAGGCTGTGTTCACAACCTTGATCAAATTAGTGCTAAATAAAACTTAGGCTGCCTTCCTAGTTTGTAGCTTAGTTGTTACCAAGTCTAATTGAAAAAGTATGTTTCAGATAACCGTAAGTGGAGTTACTTGGCTTTATAGCACAGTTTTGAAAAGGCCCATGGCTAAATGGGGTGAGTGAGTGGCCTTTTTCTGGGTCTAGTGAGAAGTACTGTAAGAACACCGCTGCTTTCTGAAGCTCAACATGTAGTATACGGAACTGTGTCTTCAAGTTCATCTGCTTGTATGGTAACAGTGGAATAGGACTTGGATATGTCTGGAGAAAGTGCTTGTTCTGACCCATGTTTCATCTGTCTTTCTGAGATCTCAAATAGTTACTGCTTCACTTAGCATTTGAAGAGCTGTTAAATGGTCATGCAAGTGAGAGCAGTGTAAATAGACTAAAATGACATTGTTTCCTCACAGCACTTCTCTGTGGAAGGGCAGCTGGAATTCAGAGCTCTCCTCTTTGTCCCACGGCGTGCACCTTTTGATCTGTTTGAAAACAGGAAGAAGAAGAATAACATCAAGCTGTATGTACGCCGAGTTTTCATCATGGATAACTGTGAGGAGCTGATCCCTGAATATTTGAGTGAGTATATTTCTGAGGAAAGTGTTGCCCAGAATGTCAGAGGAAGTGCTTATTAGACTCGCTGTTCCCCTTTGTGTTTAAAGACATGTGGAAGGGTGAAGGCCAAGTCCTTAAACCTGATAGGATTTTAAAGTACTGCTTGGTGTTGCCTAAAAAGGTAGAAACCAATTCATTACCTCAAAAATACAGAGCTACTTAGGTGGTGACAGTCAATTTCCTTTTCTTTGAGACCTACAGTACTCATTGTCTACAATGTTAAAGTCCCACTGTAATTTTCCAGATTTCATGAGAGGTGTGGTGGACTCTGAGGATTTACCTCTGAATATTTCTCGTGAAATGCTGCAGCAGAGCAAGATCCTCAAAGTGATCCGGAAGAACTTGGTGAAGAAGTGTTTAGAACTCTTCACTGAGTTGGCTGAGGACAAGGAGAATTACAAGAAGTTCTATGAGCAGTTCTCCAAGAATATCAAGGTTTGTAGTAGTACTTCTGCTTTGTAATACTGTTACTTGTTAGATAGTGCTAACACAGTTTAGTGTTTATCTGAAGGAATCGCTAGTTTTTATTATTTTTGTAGCTTGGTATACATGAAGACTCCCAAAACCGCAAGAAGCTGTCAGAGTTGCTGAGGTATTACACATCTGCATCTGGCGATGAAATGGTGTCTCTAAAAGACTACTGCACTCGGATGAAGGAAAACCAGAAACATGTCTACTACATCACTGGTGAGTTGGTAACAAATTGTTCATCTTTCGGGGGGGTAGAAAATGCAAAAAAACCCATGGCAGCTCTTCTTGGAGGACGTGCCTTGTCATTACTTGGTTTGGTAGTCAGGGGAACCTTAAGTACAGTATGATGTCCATGAGGACAACAGAACTAGCTGCCTGCTGTTCGTGCAGGTAGTTTACACATGTGCTTACTCCTAAACATACTTTCTAAAGTATACTTTAGAATCTTTGTGGTGGCTTTAAGATCACTTTGTTCAGGCTTTAGCTATTAACAGCCAGGAGTCTGAATTTTTAACACTTAATGATCAATCAACTTAACTATTTGGGCATCAAATAATTTTTTTTTCTTAAGGTAGATGTTGTACAGGGCTCCTCAGATTATTCCTTGGCAGAAATGTGAAACTTCTGTCTGTCATTACAGGAAATCTTGTTTATTTTCAAACCAGGAAGAAGTGTGTTTACAGGCTGTGAGTGTCAGTTTGGAAGGCTTGGGTCTCTACAGGCCAATCTAATCTTTGCAGTAGCTTGTGATACTGGTTTTGTGTCTGCCTTTTTCCCTGGGCTGCGCATCACATGGTGAAAATGCAGCATAGGCTCTGGAGAATAAACAGGCTGCTATGTTACAGTATAGTGTTGAGGCTCAGACCACAACTGTGGCTGTTTCATTGTGTACAGGTGAGACAAAAGATCAGGTGGCTAATTCTGCTTTTGTGGAGCGTCTTCGCAAGCATGGCCTGGAAGTGATCTACATGATCGAACCTATTGATGAGTACTGTGTGCAGCAGCTGAAGGAATTTGAAGGCAAGACCCTTGTTTCTGTGACAAAGGAGGGTTTGGAGCTTCCAGAGGATGAGGAGGAGAAAAAGAAGCAGGAGGAGAAGAAAGCCAAGTTCGAAAACCTCTGCAAAATAATGAAAGACATACTTGAAAAGAAAGTAGAAAAGGTAATTAGCAGTACTTGGTTTGTCTATATGTAGTAAGTTCAGTGGTCTGAAATGAATTTGCTGCAGCAAAGGCTCAATGTTACAGTTGCCCTTCTGAAGGAGAACAATCTGTGCAAAATGCAGTATTACAGATAACAAGGCATCTTTCACTTCAGCGAAGCTAAGTGGTTCTATTAATTGGCATTGCACGTTTGTCTCGTGAGTCTTTGGACTTACATGGCCTGCAGCTTAACCTTAGTTAAATTGGGGGATAGTAAATCAAAATACACAAGTTCAAATACTAAATTTCAGATATGTTCTTTGTTTGCACCTTCCTAGGTGGTTGTGTCCAACCGTTTAGTTACTTCTCCATGTTGTATTGTAACAAGTACATATGGCTGGACTGCCAACATGGAGAGGATCATGAAAGCACAGGCCTTACGAGACAACTCCACAATGGGATACATGGCAGCAAAGAAGCACCTGGAGATTAATCCTGATCATTCCATTATTGAAACTCTGAGGCAAAAGGCAGAGGCTGATAAGAACGACAAGTCTGTGAAGGATCTTGTCATCTTGCTGTACGAGACAGCGCTGCTGTCCTCTGGCTTCAGCTTAGAAGATCCTCAGACACATGCTAACCGTATTTACAGGATGATTAAACTTGGTCTGGGTAAGTTACAAATGTGTCTTGTCTCCAGTGAATGCTGGGCCTTTGGGGGGCGCTGACTGTCCAGAGATAATCTTGATGCTTGTGGGAAACGGGGAACTCTCTAATCAGTTCAAATTGTGCAAAGGAAAAAAAGATTTTGCATCCTGACCTTGGGAGTAATGTACCTGTTTCCTGCACAGGCATTGATGAAGATGATACTGCTGCAGAAGAAGCTAGTCCAGCAGTTACTGAGGAGATGCCACCTCTTGAAGGAGATGATGACACATCACGCATGGAGGAGGTGGATTAAACGAGTTCACAAGAAGTCATGAATGTTTCGTTGGCTAATAACGAATAAGTTATATTTTGTATATTATGAATGTTACCTGCCAAAAAAAAATCTTAGACACTTTGTCTGCATTCCCTCATATTTATTTTCAAAGATGTTATACCTTTATTTTTGTTACATTGCTTTTTCAGCTGATGTGAGATACAAATGCCATTGAGGGAATATTTTCTTTTAACACTGTACAACCCTAAACAGGCAAGTAAGGAGTAATTTTTGTCTCTATTAGCTGGCTGCAGGTGGCAGGGTTTTTGACTTATTCTTAATTGCCAGAAATGTGGGAAAGAGGTAACAAAGACAGTATGACATCAGGATGTTACAGTTTATTGTGTTACACAGCTCTTGAACTCTAAATCTGTCTTAACATACAGTACCTAGTAACTAGGTGTCTAGGAGAGCTGAAGTAATTTGGGGAAGCTTTAACCCTTTTGCTCCTAACAAGGTCTTGATGTTTAAAGTTGTTTTTTATACTGTTTCAGGATTCTGGATTGCACTCTACCATAGAATAGAATCCACTGTAAATCTCTATTGTGACTTATGCAACTCTGCATGTACAGTTCAAACCTAGAACTGTAAGAATAAAAGTGTTAAGAATGAGTGACGTCACAGACTTGTCTGTTAACAGTGGGAGCTAAATCTGTAATGCTGCAATGCCACTGCAGTGCTACTGCAAACTGGTACTACAGCAGTTCTCAATGTATCTTAAGCCTGTGCTAGTCTCTGAAGAAGTGATTGTTAGCCTCAACTTTGGTTTACCTTGTGTTGATAACTCTGGCAGTTTTCCAGTGGCTCCACAAGCCTGCCTGCTGGTGTTGTACTTACTGAGGTGATGGTATTATGTACTGAATAGTGTTCAGCACAGGCTTCTGAAAAACTACTAGGTTGTGCGTGCTTACGTACTTACGCCATTGTCTTTGAAGCAGAAATGGTAAAAGGAAATGGAGTTCTTAACAGCAGTTCATTCCACCAACTTTCCCGTCAGCTTCTTCCATGCAGGTCACATCCTCTTCAGTGCCTTTGGTATTTACAAACTTAAGTTCGGTGAACTTGAGGAGGGAAGGGGGGGGGGGGCAGGGCCAAGTTCTAGGCATCCTGCCTTGTTCTCTGGCAGGTAATGATATAGTTTCCTGGTCCCCCATCTATTTCATGTCATTTATATATGACAACTGTGTTCTGTTTTGTTGTTCTTTTTTTTTCTCCTGTATAATTTTTAAAAAACATCAGGTTATAGTGGTGGTGTGCAGGTATTTAAAACAATGGCTTCCTACAGACTAAAGCCTGTTGAGAGCAGCACTGCCTTGGGGGTGGGGAGACTTAATTTGGGCTTCATACACACTGGGAAGTGGATACATGGGCACTGGTTGGGTGGGGTATGAGGGGTTTTCAAGCTGATGTTTTTGTGTGTCAGCTTACTATACTGGTGTGCTCACACGTTTACATCTAATGCTGAATTAATTCCTCCAAAATAAATTCAGGGACTGGATATGAAAGTCCTTCACTACTGCTTACTGTATTTCCAAAGGCCTAACAAATGTGAAAGCTTCTGGGTGGGTTGGTTGGGTTTGGGCCATTTGTTTGCTTAAGGCCTTCAGGTGCTCTGCAGAAGCTTTTCTCTGGGTGTTAAGCCACACTTGGATCAAGTGACTCTTGAGAGTGAAGTGAAGTAGGAAAGGGAAGGAAATAGAGACCTCTCGCATTTTGTTTCAGAATCTACATTTATGAAAGCTGTACTGAAGAGTCTTTTGGGGATGAAAACCACCAGAACTTCATTCTCACGGTTCTCAGTGCTTTATGTGCCAAAAGCTTGGGGCCAGGTGCAATGAGCTTACCCACTCAGCCATAAACCCAACTCTCACCCAAGGTGGGCTGTCTTGCATGCGTTTTGTGGCCTCCCTGTTGCTATAACAATGAGTATGGCCTCAAAAAATGCACTCTCATGGCTCTCAGGAGTACTGGCTTGTGGTTTGGAGGATGGATGATAGTAGCTGTGAGACCTTCTGTCTTGGTGATAACCCAAATGGTGAAGGCTCTCAAGATGCTGGAGCTCAGTCTGCTTTAGGTAATTTTTCCAAGGCCTTGCTAGTAACAGAAGCTACTCAGAAGCACGGTACTAAAACATACAAGCAGGTGGATTTTAAAGATACTGTGTGCATTGTGACTGAAACCTAAAAGATCTTTTATAATACTAAAATACTGAGAAAATACCTCCCAATTAGTACTTTGAGATTTAAAATTCACAGTGACAGGATGCTAAGGACAGATTTCCAGTTGGTTAGTGAAGTGATGGCACAAGTCTGACTCGGGTCTTTATCTCTGCTTAAAACATCTATTAGAGAAGAATTCGGGTGAAACTTCCTTTTAATGAGAACATACTGGTGTTTGAGTTGTGCCTGCGTTACATGGGGCAGTTAGACTGTAGATCTTGCAGAGAAGACGAGTGGGTTGTGTTTTGGCACCGAGTGTGGAGTTTGCCTCATCTGCCAGGTTTTTCCTGAAATTTTGGGAAGTCGGGACACTGTTCTCAGAAGTTCTCTTGCTCAGCTACCTGTTGTAGCAATTCATGGTCTTGTTTCTCACATTTTGTGCCAGTGTAACAGGAGATGAAAGCGTTGAGATACCACGGTGGAGTTCAGGGAAGGCTGGATGCCCTTGTAACAGCCTTCTCTTTTCTTGGGCTTTTTTGACCCTGATGGGTGCTTACAGTATCACAGTTGCTAAGCTGGGATGCACAGCAGAGTTCAGTAAAGAGTCAAGTGCTGACATTAAAACATGTTTCTCCTTACTTGGGCTGCAGGACAGTGGAGCCAGCCATTGAGTAACTGCAGTAAAACTTGGCACAGGTTGGTGGTCTGTTTTTTCTTTGCTTCCTTAGAGCCTTTACTGCTGATGGTCAGGAGGTTTCACTGCAGCTCAGTGGAGCATTTTTCTGTTGACCAGTCTTTTGTTACTGAACTCAGAAATACTTAATTCTGCTACTCTTTTGGGAAGGAACCGTGCTCCATACATTACATGGTTTGGGTTTTGGAGCCTTGGGAGCAGACATGCTGGTGCCCTGTTGCTATAATGAAAAGCTCCCACCTTTGCACACTGTGCAGTCTGAATTTCAGGTGGCAGCAGAAAACAGCTTCCTTTGTCCTAGAAATTGGAGTACAACCTGATGAACTTCCAAAGGTAACAAGGAAAGGAGCAGAAAAAAGCAGCCCAAAATACATGGGTAAATGCTCTGCTATATGAGGGGAACTGTTGCATTTGGAAACAAAGATGCCTCTGGAATGTGCTATTGAAAATCCCCACACATAAACACTGTTGTTAAGAGTGGTCATGGCTAATGATGTGTCTTGCTGAGGAAGAGGGGTTTTTTGGGGGTATTTTGCATTAATTTACAGCTGACCATGAAATGTCCATTTATCTGTGGTCTGTATTTGGGGGTCTTAATTTGATAGAAGTCTTGGCAAATAGTTTCAGGTGCTGTCATGGTTTAAAACCAGGCAGAGGGCTTTTTCACTCACTCGCCCCGCTTCTTGCCCTCCCCCTACTCACGGAGGGACGGAGAGGAGAATCGAACTCCCACGGGTTGAGATAGGAACAGTTTAGTAACTAAGGTATAACATCACTACTGCTCCCACCAATAATAATAATGAATAAAAATATAAAAAATAGGAAAGAGAGTACAACACGTCACCACCAGCTGACTGATAACTTCCCCCCTCCCCCCCCGCAACCTGACCAAGCACTGACCCATACTTCCTCCAACCCGCAGTCTCAGCCCTTCCGGCTAACTCCCAGTTACCTCCTGGGCATGACGTGCTGTGGTATGGAATACCTCTTTGGTCAGTTTGGGTCAGGTGTCCTGTCTCTGCTTCCCCCCAGCTTCCCCTCCTCCGTGGCAGAGCATGAGGCTCACAAAGTCCTTGGCCAAACCAAAACATCCTTGTTAGCAGCTTTGTTCCCAAGTCAAAAACACAGCGCTGCACCAGCTACCACGAAGGAGAAAAATGACTGCTACTGCTGAACCCAGGACAGGTGCTTTTCTGCCTATGTGTAAATCTAACTTCTATCAGAGTTTGCTTAACAGTGAGGGCACCCTAAAGAGTGAGAAATTTTAGCTTTATTTATAATTTCTGGTACTTTGTTATGCAGATCTTGTTTAAATGTTCTGCATTTTCAGTGAAGCAAGTGATTTCAGACAGAGATTTGCTTTTCTAGCAAATTGCACAAAATATTTTTTCAAAATGCAGGCTAAAAAAAAAAGACGGGTGAATAAAACTCCATCCAAAATATGGCTGGTCCTAGGAGGAGCAGAGGTAACTGTATCAGGGGAGAGTTCAGTGCCCTTAGCAGCAGCATAACGAAGAGAAGGAGATGCACATTCTTTCATACCAAGGTGCTGTTAACATGGGTGAGGAGGAAAAGGAGGATGTGGGGTTTGGGGTTTTCAGCTTTGCACTGCATGGGGTTCTCCTGATTTGAACTGTTAGCCAGGCAATTTAATTATTAGGGCTTTAAAATACACAGGGATGCATCCCATGTGTATTTCCCTGTGTCATTTTTATCTTGCCTATTTAAAACTGGTTGTAAATTGTTGAGTTTTGTATTAGAAATAAACATCACATAATAGTTTTTAAAGCAAAAAAAAATAATTCAAGTACTCTTTCATTAGTTTTTCCTGAAGCAGTATTTAAAAAGCTGTTAATAGGCTTCTGTTACAAAGAATCATAGAATAGTTGGGGTTGGAAAGGACCTTAAGATCATCTAGTGCTTCACACTAAAGCATGTTGCCCAAGGCTCTGACCAACCTGGTCTTGAGCACTGCCAGGGATGCAGCATTTACCACTTCTTTGGGTAACCTGTCCCAGTGCCTCACCACGCTCACAGTAAAGACCTTATTTATATCTAACCTGAACTTCCATTGTTTAAGTTTTAACCCGTTAACCCCTACAGACCCTGATGAAGAGTCCTCCGGTAACCTTATAGGCCCCCTTCAGATACTTGAAGGCTCCTATGAAATAGTTACATAAAAAGATGTGTTTAGTGATCTATGGAACACTTAACAGTGACAGTCTCCCCTGCAAAGAGCCGCTGGGGTTGTGGTTTCCTCATTGTGTTCTTGCTTTGCTTTTGCTGTTCCGTGTGGCAGAGAATTTTGTGTGCAGGAAGTCTGTGGGAAACCTCCCACCCTAATCTCTGTGATTCCTTTGGTGGGAAACCGACCTGGCAAACCAGAACTCACCTTGCTCATTTGGACTAATTTTAGCTTTTAGATGCTTGTTGTGGCGTCCCAGAATCGCCCAGAGGGATCATTTCGCCCAGCCTGCAGTGTGAAACGCACTTGTGACCATTTGAAAGGTGCAGTAGATATTTTCTATTTAGAAGATCCACAACTTAAACCTGAAAGCTCAGTCCTGCCGGCTACAAAGGCCCATGATGATGTTTGTATGGGAGTGGAAAATGATTTTCAAACACCAATGGAAATAGCTGATAATGAGACAGTTGCTTTTGCATCAAGGCTAGTAGAATCATATGAGCTGTCTCAGAAATCTGGAACTACTGCAGAGACCAAATGGCCCCAGATGCTTGAATGCCCTTCAGCCATGGAGATCAAGCCTTCAAGTTCAGTGGAATTTCTGGAGAACTCTTACAGCTGCTCTGCTATAAGAGGGACAGTGACAACTGAACTAAGAGCAATTCTTTCTGACGCAAGAATGGACTGGTGAAAAAATACCAATAAAACCCTTCATGTGGCCTGAAGTAGGTATGGTGTCATGATGCAAGACCTGAGCCCAAGACATATGGCAATAATAATAATACCCACAGCACTTGGTCATGTCATGAATGTAGTGTGAGATTCCCAGGTGCTCCCAGCTGACATACGAACTATTATTTCCAGCACGCTTTGTCGTAAGAGGTGGCTAGAACACTCATGTTACTCCCTAGCTTTTTAAAGAATCAAACTCCGGATAAAGGCACCAGGCTCCATTCCTGCAACTATACTGTGCAAAGCAAAAAGGGACCAGGTTCAAATGCAGTGCAGCCAGTCCTTGTACTCACCTGCCATGGAGACATGGTCCTGTTCTGCTTGAGAGGAGAGCACGATGTGCATTCCTGACAGTACAAGCAGGATTTCAGGAACTCCAGGACCAGGACAGTATGAAGCTAAGCCAAATGTTAAGGCTATTGCAACGAAGCAAATTCATAAGGGAAGGTCATGCCAGCTCAGCCAAGACATTCCTTGCAGATGCTGACGTAATGCTGTTAATACTGTCAGCATGCACTGTAACGCTAGTGACCAGCTGCACCATTTCAGTCTGAAATTAGATCCAGAGCAGCAGATGATACAGACTGTAACATTCATTGAATGGAGTCATGAGAATTGCTAGGGAGAAGCTGCTGCCTGAGCATTCACACACCATTCCAGGCACACACCCCACCTGAGACTTTAGTTGTTTGAACTGGTCTCCCTGCACAGTGGGTGGCTCAAGTGAGCTACCGGTGCCCCTTTTGCCTGCTCACTCACTTTCAGGGGCACATTGCTGTCCTTTGGACTCAACCCAAGGTTTCCTGCAGCAGAGTCTCAGTCATCTGATTCCAGGTTTTAAGCTGCCTGTGCTGCCTGACCCTACCCATGCTGGTGCTGGCAGCGGGTTCATTGTGCAAGGCTTGGCCTGGTCTCAATTACAGTCAGAATTTCATCCACAATCCATCACAGATGGACAGTTCTGTTGAGCCCTAGTTGCTGGGGCTATGTTGCCAACAGCTGTGGCCAATAAAGCATCTGGGCAGGCTTCTGTGGAAGTAATGACTCCAAGCCATGTGTTTTGATTAAGGATGATGATCATACGTGGTCACTCAACTGGGCTGGCACTGCAGGTACTAACACAGCTCCTTATCTCCCACTTCATGGGTGGGGAGGGTGTTGGATGAGGCTTTTGGCTGCTCTGGTTTGAAAGAGGCTGGAGACTCCGAAGAAGGGAAATAACCATCAGATGGTCCTGTCCTGGGTAGAGAAGGTAAGGAGATGTCAGGGAGGAAAAGTGTGTGTGCTAGGGCCTATCTCAGCTGGGGGCAGAAATGGAGTGTAAGGAGTTTGTGACCTGCTCTGTCACCTCCCTGAGGGTTTCATGTTGGTGCCTTTTCAAAGCATAACCTTGCTGCTGGCTCCAGAGTGATGTCCTTGATTTACTGAGGCTTTTACACTCCTTTTAAAATTATCTAAACCAGTAGTGCCTTCTGCACTCTATGAGAAGATGCAAGAAAGCCAGTTAGGAAGAAAATGGGAAGAAAAGGAATTTCATTCAAAGAGTTCCTGTTTCCCTGTTAAAAGGAGAAGTAAGGGAATGGAGACGTTGCCTTTAAAGGGTGAAATCAGATCTGCTTCTTTGTGAAAAGTGGACCTGATTCATAGTTCTCTGGTAAATCTGAAAACATACAATTCTGGGTGTTTAAAAATTGCAAAACTGTTGTTCCTTTTCTCAGCAAGCAACGGCAAGTAAGGGTGGTGGTATCTGAGTCCTCCAAATCATGAATGATGGATTTTAAGTGTTTAAGCAACGCTTAAAAGTGCTGTGTGTCTGACCGCAACTGTCCACCCAACAGATGGGAGATCCTCTGCTGTAGCAAAGGGCAGGAGGAAGCCTCTGTGACTGTCCTGGCTGCCTGTGGTCGAGTAAGGTGTTTTTCCTTTGGCTGTTGACCATCTTCTGTCAGCCTGAAGGTTGCATGGATGAAATAGAGCTACAAGAAAGTAAATTTCCAAGAGCAGAGGGGGAACATTGTGTTTCTGGCCACCAGGCATTGCAGGCCCAGCTGTGGATGTGTGTGCTTGTCTGTGTATGCATGTGCTTTATACACATAGAGAAATGTAGTGACTAGAGGACTCGTGCTGCCATGCCAGTTTGTGCATGCTTCTGCTGTAGACCTCCATGCAGTTGGCTCTGGTGAACGCATTGGGAAGAGCAGTCCAGAGCCTCTAGCAGTGGCACAAAGCACTTTTTCTTTGGGACTTTCCTCTCTTTTTCCTTCACTCCCATCTTTTTCAACGGAGAGAGGCAGCCAAGCAGAGCATGTGTGAGAGGCTGGGGGGAGGTGGGGCCAGGCTATAAAGCTGTTGGATGGTGAAGGTGCTGGGAGAAGGATGGCCTCCGAGAAGAGGCAGTGGTGGTGGAAGCAGCCTGGGGCTGGGCAGCCCATAGAGGGTACAGGAGGAAGGGAGTGCCCTGTAACAGAGCCTGGGGGGGGTTGAGGGAAGAGGGGGTTATGGAGACTGAATGCTGGGGTGGGGGGCTGGGACAGCTCTCAGTATGGCTTTGTGTTGGAACTACTCTGGTCTGGTTTGATGTCTTGAGTAGCAGTATTTCCTTAGGGGCTCAGAAGGCTTGTGGTTGCTTTTAAAAAAGAAAAAAAAAATCCACTTTATGGAGTATGAGCTTTAAAAAAAAGTATGTATTTTTCTCATGCTGCATGAAAGGCCTGTGAACCAAGTCATTGTTCTGGTAGAAGACAGTGGCTTCTTGTTTGTTTTAAACAGAAGCTGCCTTTGATTAAGAACTTAACCGACCAACCCCTCTAGCATAAAGGGAGTTACCCTATCTGGGCAACTTATCTATGAGAAGATTTCCCCTAATGTGCTCTCCTACCTTCTACCTGTTTTAGTAGACGCTCAGGCAATGAAGGATTCTGTTAAAAGCCCAGACTGCATAGAAGGACTGGCACATAAATACATGGTAACTTTCTTCTAGTTGCTGCTTCTCTATCTATTAAAATATAAATTCAGAAAGCGTTAGTTGCTTTGTCTTCAGCCTGCAGCCAGCTGTGCTGGAAAAGAGGGCATGAAGAGCAGGTGTGAATGCATTAATTCAAGTGGTGTCACCTGCAAAGAGACAGGGAGTGAGGAAGCTCTTCCACTTCTGTGCTGCCACCTGGGGAATTCGGGGGCTGTCCTTTGGTGAGGTTTCTGTAAGGGTGTAGTGTTAGTTATTATCTGTAGTTACAGTTCTGAGATGTAGGGCCACCAAAAGCAAAGAAACAACCAAAACCTCACTGCAAGTCAAAAAGCATTTTGTAAAGTTACTTACAAACTTGGAGTAAGCGCTCCTAGCAAATACAAGGTATGTTCTGGCTAGCTTCCTTTTATATTTTTTTGGGGGGGATGGAGATGAACTTCTATTTTTCCCTTGTGTCGCACACAACCCAACCAGCAGCACAAATGTGGGAAATTTGGAAGGACAAGCTGGTTTCTGATGGGAAAGCTTTGGAGAAACAGTGTCTGCAGTTTGTACTAGGATTTCAGCTTCAATCTGGAGCCGCAGTAACTTCTGCTTGAGTAGCATTTCTTTTCCTTCCTCCTTTGCAGCAGAAGTGCATAGTAGAGTCAAGTACAGAGTCGGAGTCTGAATCCCGTGTGGAGGTAAGAACTGACTCCCTAAAGCATTTTGATGGTGATGAGGTTCCCTGATGGGTATCCAAATCTTCCTTCAACCTCAGCAGGGAGTCTTGCTCTCAGTGTAGCATCAAAAAAATAAAATCTAGGTGGGAATGTGTGGATAAACTGAGAAACTTCCATAGCATGTCTGACTTCTGTTGAAAATGGTTTTAAAGGCCAGTGTATGCAGCCTCTTGCTATTTTTTATGGACTAATAATCACCCACCATATTTAGAGATCTATTTTAGTTTTTAGATCCTTATGATGGTGATTCAGAAGATGAATCCATTCCTTCTGACTGCAGCTTGAATACTTTAAATAATCTAGAAGTTGCACGATGGGCAAAATGTGCCCCAAAGGCAGCTGCTTTGGAGGATGCTGCTACTTCGGAAGGAGAGTCTTTCCCTGAACCTCCAGACTGGATCTGCCCAGAAACGAAAGTGATTGAAATTCAGGCAGTAAATGACTGTAAAGCACCTCTGGAACTTCCCTGCCAAGAGAAGGATTTCCCAAGAAGCCTGTTGCAATCATCTGAATTGCCTAGAGCCACAGAAACATTTACCTCCATGAGGCTAACACATGAAAATTCCCTGATGAGTATTAACCCTTCAGCCTCTGCAGATGTCCCTGCAAGCTCAGATAACAGTGCTCCACAGCCCATACTAGAAGCTGACTGTGATGGCACAGTGGCCAAACAGCCCCTACTTAAAAGAAAACAAAGGGTTCCCATTCCTGAGGGTGCTAGTGAAAAACTAGGAAGAAAGAAATTCTGTGTCTCTTGATCTAAGGTATGAATAAATCATTGGACAAGCTGTTCTGAATAATGCACCTGGTAGAGATTTCTTTTGCAGATGTTACCAGACCTGCACAAGCTTTAAACAAAGAAGCGCAAGCCTCGCTGTGTTCTGTAAGCTACAATTTATGAAAGCATAATGATATCAACCTTGAAATACGTTGGTACCAGCTACTTGGGAAAGCATTAATTCTGTAAGACTGTTTTTAACGTGTAGTTTCTTTCTTAAGGTGGAAAGCCACCCAAAATACTACTGACCACCTAGCCTTGCACCCTTCCACCACCAGCAGCGTATTTACTTTATTAAAACAACTTTGCTTTCATTCGTATCACCTATGCGGAGATATGGAGATGTTTTTTTAATCATCTTGGAAAAAAAAGTGGGTAGAACAGTAAAATTAAGATGCCTTTGTTTTAAGCCATAAGCTGCTGTGGCTGCTTACTGACTTGTCCCAGTGGCAGAGAATGCTGAACACTAAGAAGCTAACTGCAAAAAAACCTCCTTGCAGGTGTAGATGTGGGTGTACTGCAACAAGGCCACGGGTCTTGCTGGAATTAAGACTTATGGAAAGCTTCAAAAATACAATATTGTATTGGCCAAAGCCATGTGTCAGGGAGGTCATACCGTGTCTGCTGAATGGTCTTCAACTACCTCATCTGAGGCTAACTAAAACTGAATTACTGCCCTTCAAACTTCAGCCAAGAACCCTAACCTCACCTAGTGAGGCTTTCACTTAAACAGGTTAACACAGCATAATGAAATATATAATTCACTAGGAAAAAAATAATACAGGGCAGAAATAAGTGAAGCCCCAGAAGACAGTACATTCTCAGACACTCAAAGTTTCCTTATTTGGTATGAGAATCTAACTGTAGATTAGTCACTGGACTGAGAAGGCACCTTAATTCAGGCCTCGTGCACAAGTTAACATTTAGATAGCTGAATAGTTTGGGAAGCTCTAGCTACTTCAAGCATATTTAAGACTCTCTTGCTCTCATCACCAGTACTTGCTAATAGACAGAACTGGTTTAACTGAAGTTTTTATAGTAGCTGTAAGCTGGTCCCACATCCCAGGTGCTGAGGTATGCATAAAAAGTAGCTACTGAAAGGTGCACTCGGCTGAGCAGCTAAGAGCCAGATCTTGTACGCATTTAAGCTAATGCTTTCCCTTGCAATTGGTATACAGAGCACACTGCTAGCAGGAGATTTTACTTCCTTACTGTATAATGTCTGAATGTATGAAGTTCTGGTGATGGAAAGGGCAGCAGCTCCAGGAAGCTGAAACAGAACAAGAGCATTATGTATGGTTAAAACTCATCTTGGACAATGGATGTTGGATATAGTTCCCATCTGTTCCTCACAACTGGGATATGAGAGTTACAAGCAGCAAAGATTACATGATGCACCAGTCTAGGATTCATTCTTTACAAAGTAATAAAACCAGCCAGGACAGTTCAACCTACACGGATTAACTATATGAACAGTATGGTGAGAGTAGTGAGCAAGAATTCTCTATTTCAGTAACTAGTAAGTATCAGCTGAAACAAGTATGTGGAGTATGTAAAAACAGTCTTTCCTCCCAGCACAAGTGTGTGCTCTAGAACCGCTTACCACAGAAAAATTAGTTGATGGGGGTTCAGGAAATCACTGCTTTCATAGGAGAAACCACTAGAAGGACGAAGCTCTTGAGATTTTAGTTTTCAGGTTGAAAAGCTACACACCTGTATTCTTTGAACACTTGGTATTAGCCACTGCTACAGTGGCTGATAAAGGTAAACTCAGTTGTTCTGACAGGCTTGGCAGAAGTTTTTACCCAGTTAATTTAGGATCAGAGAAAGCAAGCAAATATCCAAACCATTACACACTGGTGCAAGCAATTAGCAGAACTCTCAGCTCCTCTAATTTGGTAACAGCTGGTCATGTGTGTCTGAAATGGCATTGTAACTCCTTGTTCAACCATTTAATACTACCCTCCTGGGTTTAATGAGACATGAAACTGGAAACTTGTTTTGTCACAAAAGCAGCTTAAGCAAGAGGAAACCCCGTGTTCAACAGGATGAGAGAGTCTGGCTTGGGATACTCTGGCTTCTGAGTGCATCTCAGCAGCTGTGTAAATGCAGGTTACTTGAAACAAGAGGCAGTTCTTTGAAAATAATTCATGCAATGGCACCAGATGTCATAGCACATGATGTCAGGCTTTGTGTGTTACTTCACTGAAGACTTACATTCCAAGGTTCTTGTTACTAGAGTTTAGTTGAACCAGCTGCTGAGCTGTGTGAAGGTTAACAATATGCTTGAATACTAACTTCTCAGTTCTTATTCTCTGAAAAGATCACAGGTATAGTTTTTCCAGACCATTGAAATAAATTACTGTAAGAATTATATTTCCATAAACAGAGTCAACAGTCTTGCTACGAATTTTATTTACTATATGATGACCCATCAAATACCACATCTACCCATTACCTTCTAAAAATCTTAGCCAAATACATCTACCCATTACCTTCTAAAAGTCTCAGCCAATTTTCCTTAGAAGAAATCTAGCCTATTGGCTTTCCAGCACACTGCTCCCTTTCTTTTTACTCAACGCAAATCCATCTAACAACATAACCAGGTGACAAAAGTACAGGTGAATACTACACAGAAGACTGACAACTACTGCAGCATTAACTAGTCAAAACATGTATTTTCACTCAGTGCAGAGAACTGCAACACCACGTTCATAGAAGCTACGGGGGTCTTCCTTGGTAGCTATTTCGAAGTCAACCGTGAAAATCAGATCAGCACGAGTGAAGTTCAGATAAACTGGTAAAGTCACCTGGGGAAAAACATAAATATAGAAGAAGAGTTATGTAAGGCAGCTGAAGAGTGTTAAGAAGTTTCTGTACTACAACATAGTACTTACGAGATAGGATTTTAGTCTCAGATAACTCAATACTCAAAAGAAGAGCAAAAAGCCCAGGCCTCATATATCTACCTGAAGTGCAGGCACCTTTAGAGGTGTAAATTCAACTTTTGGCCTGAACAGCATTAAGACTTCTGGATACCTGTCATCCTCCTTTCCTTATCTAACTATAAAGGAAAGACCTAGTCAAGACTAGGTCTGTTTGCTGCTAGCCTGGAATTCAGGTACCAGCTGTCTCTGAGAATGCCAATAAAAACCACAGAATGTGGTGCACAACAGAAGTATTCATAAAGCTTCAGGAAAAAGTATTGCTAGGTATATGTAATTATGAGAATTATTTTAAAAATTGTTTTTATCAATACTTACAACATTTGCTTTTTTATCAGCGTTTGTCTGCTTGATCCAGCGAAGCTGTGTAATGGGCAGTACAGTTGAAATAGCATTTGAAAGGGACAGCTTGTTGTTACTGCATGTAGCTCCCTGAAGCTTCAGGCCTGGAAATTGAAACACACTTTAGAGTTCTAAGACTTTCATACATTCAAACAAAGACTGTATCATTTAATGACTAAGTCCACTAAATGAGAGGTAATTCATACTACAAAATAAAAGAGGTTGTAGCAGATGTTCTATCCAATACCACTTAAATACATACTGCCCTGAGTCTTGAAGTTTATTAGCATTGTAAGTACTTCCCTATTAAGTAAACAATTTCAGAAAGCTCTTGCAATATGATCTTTTTCATCTAATATAACACATTTAATACCAGAAGTTTCTGAAAATATTTTATATGAAGGACCCCCTTCTGGTTGAGTTTACCTGTAACTCCAAAACTGCACGCATCCAGCACTGCATTCTGTGTAGTTGTGACATTGACCTCAAGACAGAGTTCTTCAAGGGACCAACTGTTTGCTTGTGCAACGTACTGTCTTGTAGCAGTAATATATGCCTCTGGTACAAACAGGCCACCAAGGCATACGTGGATGTTCTATTTGGGGCGAGAGGAGGAATATAAAGAAAAAAGGCTATCAGCTGCAGTATTAATTAATGATTATCACAAACATTATGTTACACAGCTCCACCAATGACCTCTAGAAGAACTCAGCACTACATACCTTTAGTTCTTTTGCTCCACCAGAAGCAGCTGCCTGGGAAATATTCTGCAGCTGTTTAATGCGCTCACTGAAGTCAGACACCCACTGAATAACCGTCATACCAGCTGGCACTGTGTAATGAGACCAGCTCCGAGGCAAGATGCCTATGAAAAATGTGATTTGATTCAAGTTTTGTTGACATATAAGTGGGAATTATGCACTATTCTGACACTTCATTTTTTCTTCCAATAGCCATTTAAGACTTGGACCCAGGATATAAGCCTCTATCTTAAAAGGCTCCTCAGTAAGTGAAAGATTTTTCTCCTCACTTTGAAAGATTACAAAGCAAAAGGCCTCCAGTCTACTATTTGTTCAAAAAGCCATTCAGTTACCAACAGCAACCAACAGCAACTTCAGTTACACACAGCTATACACTCAGCTACACACACACTTCAGTTACACACAGTTACACTCAGCTATAACTGACTGTGTTATCTGTGAAGTATCTGTGTTTCAGGAAATGCTTTTGTTCTAAGCAGGCAGAAGATGACCGTGTATTGCTAGAAACAAGATGTCTGAAAATTCCATGCTTATGTACAATCCTGAAACAGAAGTTTAAAGAATTTGAGTATTTTCTAGGAGCAATATTACTCACTTTGTAGTATAAATAATTTTGTTCACTCACAATTCAGAGACTGAAAATTCAGTAAGATTTCAACTTAGAAATTTAGCTGCTGATATAAACTGTACGAAAAAGGCAGATATTAGCTACCTCAACTTGAAATCCCAAACCAAACCAACTGGAATTTTATTGCCTGACTCAAAAGTATTGTTTGTGTCAGATGGTGAAGTCACCGCAAACCTTCCTGCAATTTTTTTTTAAGCTGCTGACCATAACAGCCTCTAACTTATAAGGCGCAAAAGGGAAAGAGCACTGGGAGGTGCTAATTTGAATTACCATACCTTTCACCAGTTCATTTATAAGTGTACGCAAATAGTTGGTTTGTTTCTTTTTTCCTTCACACACTTGAACCACATCTGCAAGGTCCTGACGAACATCTTGAAGCAGCTTAGCTCCCATTTTCACCTCTCTCTCAAAGAATCGGAACAGAGGATCCTGATGGTCAAAACATTGAAAGCAAGTTGCAAATCTAAGTTCTTGCTGAAAAACTGCTACAAAAAGCAACCCCAAAATCCTGGATGGGCTGAGCAGTGACACTGACTACAAGCATTAAACATGAAGATGCAGTCTTCGGTGCAGAAAGTAACTGCGGAGACTGTTTACAAGCAACATCTCCCCTCCCTTGGAGAAGTAAGGAAGTAGAAGTCTCAGCTGAACAATCAATGCAGACTGCCTGCTGCAGCTCCTTCCCATCAACTCTGGATTTATTTTAGTCAGCAACAAAAGGTTCTCACCTACTATGCCAGAGTAAGTCTTTAGAAGCAGTTAAACAATCATGATTGCATTCATTTGTGGAGCTTATTCCCGAGTCAGAGCTTAGGGTACTACTGTCTAGATCTCAAGAGTTGCGCCCAGCCCTTGCAACTTCTGTTCCCAGTTAAGAGAAGCTGATGCCCTATCTCCCCTCACTAAATCATAGCAGTATTTAATGTGCACTGGCTGTAGAGGCAGTATCAAAACTAGAAGTCAGTGTGCTACAAGTACAACAGGAAGCACTTGCTTCTTGCTACCTGATCACAGAGAAGCTTTGAAAGTGACACCCTTGACAGTTTGCCATTGTATTTCTTCAAATAATACCCACAAGACATAAACCAACTTTTAAGAGCATTTCAAGAAATCCAGAGGGGCTCTACATAGCTATGGCAATCAGAATCAGCATCAATACAGGTTCCATTTCCCCCCAGCAGTTTCATCAGTATCTGTAAATCACAATGCACTCATTCCAGTGCACACAAACTTGCACACTTCCCATGCCCACATCAGATAAAACCTGGTTCTTACCTTAATGTTTTCCACAGTCCGCTTCAGATGGTTTAGAGTTTGTGGGATAAGGTGAAGCCAGTTAGAGGCTGTGGTATGCAGTGTTCTCATCCAGGCTGGGCGACCATCTGATGTAGAATCAGTTCTTGCCTTCTTTTCAGTTTCTGCGTAAGCCAGATCATCCTCATCCTCTAGCATCTGCATTTTCAGCATTTTACTGATCATATCTATGCCTAATACAGAAGATATGCTGTTAGTCAGAGCAGTGGCATCAAGATGAAAACATCCTGCTACATGCAAGAACTAGGACTTATATTTTTCCCTAGTCTAGGCCTAAAATTCAGAGCTACTTAGCAGTAGGTAGCTCCAGAGCCAACAATAAAGCTTTCCAGGATCAGGATGGGAAATTAAACCAAGTATGTTGGGGGAGGAGGGGAAAGTCATCAACTGTTCAGTCAGATTTCTGCTTTTTAGTTAATGGCAGCCTAGTAATGTATGCAAGACATTGTTATAGTTCTGATTCTACCTTGTGTGGTTAGAAGAACTTTCTCTGCATTATTTGGCAGGCCCAGCCATGATGGGGTTTGTGTATCTGGCAGCATCTCAACCCACTGGACAAATTCTTCACGTCTGTAATTAATAGTTTTAATATTAGAAGGTTTCCTCTATTAAAATGGCAAGGTAATTCTTTGCCCAAGACAAATATTTATGCACTTAAATCCCACCACAAGCATACAGGTTAGGGTAGAGTTTTTTTAATTAAAAAAAAAAAAAAAAATTTTTACATACAGATCAGGATAAGGAAAGAACGATACCTGATTCCATCTGGCATCTGGATATCTTTGTGTCCATCAACTTTACAAGCCAGTTTAAATTCACTATCAAAACTCAAAGTAGTGAACAGACGTTCCAAGAAAGTGTTCAACAAACGCTGATCAAATTCATTATCGATACGACCTCCATAGATAGACTGTGCCATCAGTGTCTTTAATGCAGACCACGGGATTTTATCAGGTGAAATGTTTTGGCGACCCTGTAAATAACATGCAACGTAATTAGCAGAAACAAACCTTTTAACATTTACTCTGATTGAGGAATCAAATTCAAGAACTCAGTTAAATTGCCATCAGATTATTTGTGCCTACCCATTCAATTTAGTAAATGTTTCCAGAACCGACTGTTTCAGTGAAAATCTTCAGTAATCTAATAACCTGTATTTAAGTACACAATACTTGCCTTTGCTGTATCATCCAGCCATGTATCTACTGTGTCACAGGCAGATCTCAGATCAGATTCTCCAAATTCATACTTCTTGGACCAACCCAAGGGAGCGTAGCGCAAGCGCTCTTGGATAATGGCATGGAACCAGGCAAGGAGGAAATATAGACGAGCACGCTCATTGGGAGACTAGGAAGTGGAGAGAAAAAGGAGTATAAATAAACTGTTGCTCAAGTGATCTGATAAAAATCAAAGCCTGCTAAAAGAAAACATCAGATTTAGTGCCAGATTGCTACCAAAACTGAACATATTCTATCAACAGAAAAAGCAACCACTACTTTACTTCTGTGAGAAAAAAAAACCCAACATACTATGTGCATTTTAGAAGCTGAGGTTTTATCATCTAAAGGTAAGATTTTAATGAACACATTCTCCCATTTTCTTTCATCTATGCATACTGCAGCCTTACCTTGCACATTCTAGAAACTGGAATACTACTGAAAGTCCTCAGCATGTTTGCCTTTACACCAGGAGGAGGTTCAAACACAAAGATTCGACCGGCACGTAGCAAATTCACTGGCACCTAGAAAAGATCGATAAACAGCTCCTTTAGCCTGTACTAACAGCACAGTTAGCCCTCTAACAGCACAGTTTACATTATCTTCCAAACCTCTTTGTGAGCACACACACTAACAACCTGCCTTTCTTTTGGAGGGTAGGGGAAACAGCAAAAGGAATCATAGAATGGTTTGTAAGGTACCTTAGAGATCATCTAGTTCCAGGAAAGTACCTTAGAGATCATCTACTCCCAGTGCCCCTGCCATGGGCAGGACATCTCCACTAGAGCAGGTTGCACAAAGCCCCAACCAACCTGCCCTTGAACCCTGCCAGGGATGGGGCATAGCCACAGCCACAGCCACAGCTTCTCTGGTCAACCCGACCCAGTGTCTCACCACCCTCACAGTGAGAATTTCTTCTTAATATCTAATCTAAATCTACCCTTTTTCAGTTTAAAGTGATTCCCCCTTGTCCTGCCACTACATGCCCTTGTAAAAAGTACCTTTCCAGCTTTCTTGTAGGCTCCTTTAGGTACCTGAAGGCTGCTCTAAGGTCTCCCTTGGAGCCTTCTCTTCTCCAGGCTGAATAAGCCCTGTTCTTTCAGCGTGTCTCCATAGGAGACATGCTCCAGCCCTCTGATCATCTTTGTGGCCCTTCTCTGGGCTCCCTCCACAGCAGGTCCATGTTCCTTTTATGTTTGGGGCCCCAGAACTGAACACAGTACTACAGATGAGGTCTCACAAGAGTGGAATACAGGGGAGAATCACATCCCCTGACCTGCTGACTTCAAATCAATGTTACCTTTGGATTTATCTCCATGGTAAGGAAGAGTCTGAAACAAGCATGGGGTTGTAGGGAATGCAGCTTCTTTTCCAGTTGCATGAGCCAGCCAGGAGCCAGGTGAACATTCTTCAGCATTACCCACCTGTGAAGTTTTGAAACAGAACAAGTGCTTTTTAATGTACAGCTTATGGATCCTGGCTATAATCACAATAAAGAGTCACAGAATACAGCATCAATGTTACTTATTTTTCTTCCTCTTTCAAACCTTTTACATAGAATCAGTTACTGTGTACTGTAAATGGGCTAAATTCCCTGTTCTGCAGATACAACCTATTTCTCTTGAAAATATTTATACCAAATAGGAATTGTGAACAGCTGAGCTTCAGTTACTACAAATTTCAGTTCAGAATATGGTCCCCATTCTTTTTACTCAATTTTATCTATTTAGCCAATAGATTAGTTCCTCCTTCCCCCTGTTTACCTTTCTACTAGACAATATGCTAGCTAAAAAGGAGACAGAACTTACCTTCCAGATTTCACTGCTGTGTTTATTGCTTTATCTGCTTGGTTAAACCCTTCAGCAGAGCCTGAAAGACAGACAGGTTGCTAAAGCTCTTACTGGTAACTATTTCATTTATGCTTAGATGATGAAATAAGGTGTGTTCATACCAATAGCAATAGAAGTGATCTGTGTATTCTGCTCAGCTGCAAGATCTTCCACATGGCCACTGGCATCATAACCAGGCACTGAACACATCAGCACGGGGGTATTAGGTTTCACCTGGTTTAAAAGGATACGAATCAGTCATTACTTGAATATGAGAATGCAGTAAGCTCAGTCTTTTTTCTCCTCTGGCCAGCTAAAGACTTTATGCTACTTTAAGTTTTACATTAACAAATAGGAAAAAAAAATACCATCATTCCATGGTGACAAGGATAAGTGAAAGAAGTGTTCTGATGGGTAGCTTTACTCACAATGGAAAACTCATGCAAGATGGAACTAAGGTAAAATTACCCAGCCTTTCAAAAACAAGTGGGTTACCTCTGTATCTACGATGTGTGTCAGATCTAAAGGCTGCTCCATAATGGACATGAAAGACTCTCCAAGATTTGTTGAAACAAATGTATGTGCCATTGCCAACAAACGATCTGGACGGAAGGCCTGGATGAGAAGTAAGCGATGAATGGCCTGTCCAATAGGAGCTGAAAACAGGAAAGAGGATTAGAGGGACAGGTAAGAAAACCATCCTCAACACTTCCCTCAATTCTCCATTCCATTTTTCCCATCTTATTATGAAGACTAGATATTTAGAAAATTAATTATCCCTTTGAAGGCTCTGCTGCAATGTCTTAATGGAATGATTATATTCTATCTTCACTCTGATGTCAAAAGAAACTTACCAACTTCAGTTGGCTTGTCTCCTGCAATATTTTAATTACCTGCTCAATTGCTCATGTGGTAACCCTTTAAAAGCCTACCCTGACAAGATGTTTTTGGATTGTACTGAAATACTACCAGTTCCCGAAATCTACGGTCCAGAAGTACTGCAACTAAGGGATTCTAACTTCCAGATCTCTCCTTCTCATTCAACCATTTGCTGCTCTGCTAGATTTTGAAGTATTACATACTTGTCTAGTATGGACAGATAAACTAGGGTTAATATTAAGCATTAACTCTAGGTTAAGCTTAAGTTAATAGTCAAGCAGCTTTACAGTAGCTAGTAAACACAAGCTTAGAATCCTTAATTTAGAAAGCCACCTATGGGAATAAGCCCTGAATGATCACAGATGGCAAACACTTCCTAATATTACCTTTCAGACAGGGGAGAAACTGAAGAGCAATAGTTAGACTTAAGCTCTAAGTAGATTTGCCCTGTCCTGTCCTCAGAAAATGTGTGTTGGAGGTTTCTAGAGTATTGAGCTGCCTCCAGATTTGCAATGAATAAGGTTAATCCAAACTATTATGTATTCTAATGAGACTGCAGAAGTACATTTCATCCACAGCAGAAGACCTGAAACCAAAACCACCAGACTTGAAGTTCTTTGAAAATCCCAACTTGATGATCTTCCCAGGCATTAAGGTCCAAATTAAAATTCTACTTCAGAATTGCTCTTAAATCACAATAATTCTACTTACATCAGTACAGTAGATTGGTGTGGACAATAGTGCAACTTAACTTACTTGCAGGCTTTTCTTCGCTCCAAAGATATGGTACAGTCTGCTCTGGTGAACTGCTATCCAGCCAGATACAGAATTGCTGTATTGAAAGAAAATGCAAAGAAAATGAAATGGCGTTTAATGGCATCAAAAAAATATTCTGCAAGGTGCAGGTCCTGTTCATGGTGCAATAGAGATGTTCAATCTCAGCCTTAAAATCTAGAATTTAATGTACTGCAGAAGTGTTCAGCTACATACCAACTTCCACTAGGAAACAAAGATTGCTAGGGTAGGGTTGAACTAAGTACAGTCCAAGCTTTACTAGGCTTGGATTTACAAGTATTTTAAAAAATCTAGTAAGTAGTTAAGTGTTTAAACAATGAAATGTACAAGTTCATAAGATTTTTCCCATTTGATGCTAGTACCTTACCATCTATCTTTAGAACAAAAGGTTTGATTAACTACCAGCTTCAGTCTATGAGTAAGTCTTGAGAAATAAGGCTAACACTGTTAAACAGAAGCACTATTATGTTAATGAAATTCAGTCATACATTAAACTTAGCCCCCAATACTGTTCAATGCTCAACATAGTCTGGTCTTTTCAAGACTTTCAGATATAGAATCATAGAATAGTTAGGGTTGGAAAGGACCTTAAGATCATCTAGTTCCAATCCTCCTGCCATGGGCAGGGACACCTCACACTAAACCATGCCACCCAAGGCTCTGTCCAACCTGGCCTTGAACACTGCCAGAGATGGAGCTTTCACAACTTCCCTGGGCAACCCATTAAAGTGCCTCACCACCCTAACAGGAAAGAACTTCCTTCTATCCAATCTAAACTTCCCCTGTTTAAGTTTTAACCTGTTACCCCTTGTCCTATCACTACGGTCCCTAACGAAGAGTCCATCCCCAGCATCCCTATAGCCCCCCTTGAGATACTGGAAGGCTGCTATGAGGTGTCCACACAGCCTTCTCTTCTGCAGGCTCAACAGCCCCAACTTTCTCAGGCTATCTTCATACGGGAGGTGCTCCAGTCCCCTGATCATCCTCGTGGCCTCCTCTGGACTTGTTCCAACAGTTCCATGTCCTTTTTATGTTGAGGACACCAGAACTGTACACAATGCTGCAGGTGAGGTCTCACAAGAGCACAGTAGAGGGGCAGGATCACCTCCTTTGACCTGCTGGTCACGCTACTTTTGATGCAGCCCAGGATACGGTTGGCTTTCTGGGCTGTGAGCACACACTGCCTGCTCATGTTCATTTTCTCATCAACCAACACAGCCCCAAGTGCTTCTCTGCAAGGCTGCTCTGAATCTCTTCTCTGCCCAACCTGTAGCTGTGCCTGGGATTGCTCCGACCCAGGTGTACGACCCTGCACTCGTCATGGCTAAACTTCATGAGGTTGGCACCAGCCCACCTCACAAGTGTGTCAAGGTCCCTCCAGTGTATCAACTGAACGACACAGCTTGGAGTCATTGGCAAACTTGCTGAGGGCGCAACCAATCCCACTGTCCTTGTCCATGTTGAACAAAACCGGTCCCAAAACCTACCCCTGAGGTTCTCCACTCATTACTGGTCTCCAGCCGGACACTGAGCCATTGACCACAACTCTTTCCGTGCGGCCATCCAGCCAGTTCTTTATCCACCAAGTGGTCCATCCACCAAATTGATGCCTCTCCAATTTAGAGACCAGGATGTCGTGTGGGACAGTGTCGAAGTCGAATGCTTTGCACAAGTCCAGGTAGATGACATCAACTGCTCTACCCCTGTCCATCAGCTCTGTAGCCCCATCATAGAAGGCCACCAAATTGGTCAGGCAGGATTTCCCCTTAGTGAAGCCATGCTGGCTGTCACCAAGCACCTTGTTGTTTTTCATGTGCCTTAGCATGCCTTCCAGGAGAATCTGCTCCAAGATTTTGCCAGGCACAGAGGTGAGACTGACTGGTCTGTAGTTGCCTGGGTCATCCATTCTCCCCTTCTTGAAAATGGGGGTTATATTTCCCTTTTTCCAGTCCTCGGGAACTTCACCTGACTGCCATGATTTCTCAAATATGATGGCCAGTGGCTTAGCAACTTCATCCGCCAGCTCCTTCAGGACCCACGGATGGATTTCATCAGGTCCCAGGGCCTTGTGCACGTTCAGGCTCTTAGGATGGTCTGGAACCAGATCCTCTCCTACAGTGGGCCTAAGGTTTTCATTCTCACAGTCCCTGCATCTGCCTTCCAAGACTTGGGTGGTGTGGCAGAGCATTTGCCAGTGAAGACTGAGGCAAAGAAGTCATTCAGAACCTCAGCCTTCTCCAAATCCAGGGTAGCCAGTTCTCCTTATAGCTTCCGGAGAGGGTCCATGTTGTCCCTAGTCTGTCTTTTACTTGCAATGTACCTGTAGAATTTCTTCCTGTTATCTTTCACATCCCTAGCCAAGTTTAATTCTAACTGGGCCTTAGCTTTCCTAACCTGGTCCCTAGCTTCCCAGACAACATCCCTGTACTCTTCCCAGGCTGCCTGTCCTTGCTTCCACCTTTTATAAGCCTCTTTTTTCCTTTGAATTTTCCTCAGGAGCTCCTTATCCATCCAAGGAGGTCTCCTGGCCCTCCTGCTGCACTTCCTTCTGGTTGGGATGCAACATTCCTGAGCTTGTAGCAGGTCATCCTTGAATATCAAAAAAACAGTTTTGGGCCCCGCTGCCCTCTAGGGGTGTATCCCATAGAACCTTACTAAGCAGGTTCCTGAAGAGGCCAAAGTCTGCTTGCTTGAAGTCCAGGGCAGTGGGCTTGCTGCACGCTCTTCTCACTGTCCTGAGGATCTCAAATTCAACCATCTCATGATCGCTGCATTCAAGGCTGCCCTGGAGCGTCACATTTCCAACGAGCCCTTCCCTGTTGGTGAGCACAAGGTCAAGCATGGCACCTCTCCTTGTCGGCTCCTCTACTACTTGCAGAAGGAAGTTGTCTTCCACACAATCGAGGAACCTCCTGGATTGCTTGTACTGGGCTGTACCGTCCTTCCAACAGATGCCAGGGTGGTTGAAGTCACCCATGAGAACAAGGGCCTGCGAGCGTGAGGCTTTTCCTATCTGTCTATAGAGTGCTTCATCCAGAGTCCTCTTGACCAGGTGGTCTGTAACAGATCCGCAAGGTAATCTCCCCCATAGCTGTTCTCCCTTTAACCCTCACCCACAAACTCTCTGTTAACTGCTCACCTGTCCCCAGGCAGAGTTCCATACTCTCCAGCCTATCCCTAACATAAACAGCAACTCCCCCTCCCTGTTTGCTGGGCCTGTCTTTTCTAAAGAGCCTGTAACCTTCCATTCCAACACTCCAGTCATAGGAGCCATCCCACCATGTTTCTGTGATGCCTATTATATCATACCCCCATAGATGTGCACACATCTCTTATTCCTCTTGTTTGTTCCCCATGCTATGGGCGTTTGTATAGAGGCATCTGAGCTGAGCTCCAACTGAAGCCAGCTCATTGGCTGGAGCCACTGGAATATCTCTGCATTGCTCCGAGCATTTATTATAGGTGCTGGCAACTGACTGGGACTATTGGAATGGAATGATGCCTCCTCCCCCAACATATCTAGTTTAAAGCTTTCTTGACTAGCCTGGCAAGCCTCCTACCAAAACCACTCTTCCCCTTAGACCAGCTCCACCAGCCCCCAGTAGACCTGGCCTCCTAAATTGAATCCCATGTTCTAGATACCCAAACCCATGACTATGGCACCACCGTTCTAACCATTTATTAACCTGGCCAATCCTCCTAGCCTTTTTAAGGTGCTCCCCTGTATCCTGGAGAATTGACAAAAAGACTATCTGAGCTCCAGAGCCCCTAATCACCTCTCCCAGGGCTCTATAGTCCTTCTTTATGTTCTCTAGGCTACTGCTCTCTATATCACTAGCACCCACATGGATCACTAGAAGTGGGTAATAGTGGGATTTACTAGACCAGGCAGCGTCTCTGTAACATCCCTGATCCGTGCCCCTGGTAGGAAACACACCTCCCTTGACACTGGGTCAGGGTGACAGATAGATGCCTCTGTTCCTTTCAAAGCAGAGTCCCCTATCACTATGACCCGCAAACATGCGTGGCTTGAGTGTTTCATATATAAATGGTTTCAATGTTTCCCTGAGCAAGACTGCAATTTGACCAGCATATTTATTAAGTTCTGGACTCATTTTGCTTCAATGTATTTCAAGCAAAACGTTGCTGCTTGTTTCCTTTTTTTTTTTAAGAAAAAAACACACATAAACCTCAAATTATGCTTTGTCTATTATGCTTTCTTTAGACATGTACAATCAATTCAATGATCTCCCTTAATTCTGCATTGCCGCCAACTTCCCCTGGGTCTACAGATCTCTACCAAGCTATATGTTCTTTTACACCTGAAGGCTGAAGAATTTGAGGAAAATTAGAGGTAGCAATGTCTAATTCAAAAGTAGAATTCAACTTTTAATATAAAAAATAGGCAGCCAAACAGATATTATTTCAGATAATTATTATTATACTTATATAATTATATAATAATTATTTCAGATAATGTACAGTTTCACAGTCAGGACACAGATGCATTCTTATAACACATCATGAAAAGGAGCAAAGCGTCCAGAAGCAGAGCACTACCCAAATTTATTTCAAATAGTCACGTCCAAGGCCCACCATAATGATACTATGTACGGCTAGGACTGCTCTCATCTACTGCATCATTATCACATTAGTGATACAGTAAAAGAGACACAGTATCACACTTCCTGCTATCATAGGATCCAACGCTGACCTCAAAGTTAGGTGAATGATGAAACTGCTTCCAAGGCCAAGTGATGAATAATACTGGTATTTACAAGTCAAGTTTCATAGCTGGATTACAAATGAAGTAGGGGCATTCATTTCCACAACTGCAACTAGTTAATCTGTAAAGCTTCCCTTATTGTACTAGGATTACTTACTTGTAAGCATGAAGCTCTTAAAGCAGACACTGAAAATGCTTAAGCAGACAGTTTAGTGCAGAAACAAACCATAACTGACACTTACCTCATCAGCTTGAACTTTTGAAACAAGGTCCTTAAATGCCGGAAGGCAGCTCAACCTCATCATTGCTTCTGTTTGCTCTACAGTCAAACCATTGATTTTTGGGAGAGATGCAGAGTTTAGTACAATCTCCTTCCCTCTCAAGAAGTGCTGGAATTCTGCATCATATGTAGGCTCCCTAACGGTAAGGAAAAAGAAGAGTTGAGCTAGGTGTATTCAAGACAACTCTCATTTTTCTAACTAAAGTGAAGAGAGAAAACAAATGTTTACCCAATAGTGCCTTTCAGTTTAATGCGAGCCAACAACATAGCAAACGTTATATGATCTTGATGCAGCATACCACGTGCCACTCTATTGAAAGCCACCTACCAACAAAACAGTGAAGACAGCAATGTAAGAGGCCTTGAACTCTGACTCTTCAATAATATAGAATTACATTTAGTAATTAAAAAACTGAACCTGAAAGAGATCCTTTGTGATGATTGAGAGACGCTGAGTGTTCTCTGTAATTCCCTTCAGATTTGGGTTCTCATACAAGACATTGTGATAGATGTCCAAGAAAAACTGCAGAGAGTACTGGTACAGGAAATGTATCTGAAAGACAAAAGAGTTTGTTTTTTCTCCCTCGAATCCTGCTGTTTGACAGTCAATGGTTTGTGTCTACCAAACTGTAATATGGCAGCTAGGGCTGGAATTAGGCTGTGCCTATTTAGCTTTGAACTGTAAACATATGAAGCTTCTGAAAGGAAGAACAACTCACCCTACCTGTTTCAGTGACTCCATAGTAAAGTAGATACTACTGCATGCTGTAGAAAGAGGCAAGTACTGCTGAGAAACAGTCTCCACTTCTTGCATGACAATATCTGTCTCTTCTACTTTTCTGGTGACCTCTGCTGCTTCCTTCTTCAGGTTCTCAAGAGTAGTAATGATGGTGTCATCGTCCAGGATACGTCCCTTCACTTCATTAAGCGCCTGTAGTAGGGATTTTTCCAACTGACGCAAGCGCAGCTGAAATTCACCTTAATTAGAAGAAAAATTAGGTTACATATGTAGAGATGTATTAGTTCCTAAGAATTACATGAATTCTGCATGCTTTGTCATTGGACATTCTAAAAAAGCAAGAGTATCAGCTATAAAGATATTTCACTGTGTATTTCTACAGCTACAGAAAATCACTGCACTGTTTTGGAACAGGAGGAAGTCACTTTAATTTTGGTAAGCTTACCTTGAAGCTTGAGGAGGTCAGAGCGTTTTTCATCAACATCTGGTCTTTCAGCTTTCAGGACTTCATTCAGACACTGGCTCTGTAAACTGCTGCGAGTAACTGTGAAGTTCACAAACGTAACACGAGAGCAGAGGTCTGGTGGGAATTCAACCTGTCACAGGAAACATGAAAAACTCTCTCAGTTCTCTGACATACCACTTCTATAAGCAGGATAGCCTTTTGTTTTACTTACTGTTGGATCTCTGGTGGAGAGGAAGATAACAAAGGATGGTGACAAATCAATATCTTGGTCTCCAAGAGTAATCAGAACTCTGCCTCCAGTTCTCCGGACTTCACGATTCAGAACAGGATTCAGAACTGGATCATAGCTCTCCACATCCTAGAAGCAGAGATTTGTTAAAATATTCTTTTGCTTGCAAGTGTCTCAAGCTAAAAAATCTGATCCAACTAGGGCATAAAGTTTGGTGAGCAATCAATTTACAGTTGGTTTGGAATATGGATCACATTCAAAGGTATTTCTAGTTTATATCTGTAGCTGAGCTACACAAGCACACAGCTGAGGCTACTACAACACAAATTCTTGGAAGGGGGGTATTATTAATGGTCATAGTTGTGTTAGTTCTAATTCATAGCAAGACCCTTTCTAAGCAGCACAGGCAACAGTTACTGATCCCATCTGCAAGCTAATCCTTTTTCTTCCTCACTTCCATACTATGAAAAACATATCCATCTGAAGTCAAAGTCACTATTCCTACCATTGCCCATTTCTTTGTATTACTGAAACTTCTTCCTGCTACTCAGAGTAGACTTAGTTCTAGATAATTAGCTGCAGTAGGTACTATTATCTATGACTAGAGATAGCAAACAGAAACAAAGGACATACAGACAGGTTGCAAGTCATTTTGTAAAATGGAATTAAAGATCACTTCAAAATAAAAGCATTTGATCTTGAAATGGTGCGAATGGACTCTGATTGTGTATCTCACCATATTGTTCTAAGGAGTAACACCTCATATATGACTGAGTACTAGTTTACTTGTTAAATCATGGTTTGAAAATAAAGTTGTTTGCACCTTAGTAACAGAACAATCATAAAGTTTTCTAGTACAAGGCAGAATTCTTAGTAGTTTCTACATCACTATGCAACTAACCTGGACCAGAAGTGGGTTACCAAATCTCAAGGCGCTTTCCAAGTTCTTCCTGAAAGCATCATCCAAGAAACTAGTACGAGTTATCTTACGGTCTTTATATTCATTCATGATAAACTCTGTAGCTTGCCCGGAGGGATCAATGATCAATGGATACCTAAGTTGGTAATAAACCACTGTCATTATTTGGGTTTTGACTGCAGACAGCCTCTAAGCAGTTTTATGAATTTAGGTTGTGTTAAGTCTCAACTCTAAAAGCCCGTATGTTGAAAGAATAAGCTGGCCAGGTTCAGTGACTTAGTTAAGAGTTCTGAAAGGTACGTCTGTATTTGGGCAACAAAATAGCTTCAGTTCAGACCAATTTATTTTAACAGCTATGCATAACAAAAAAGGCAAGGAAAGATGAATGAGCTTTTATGTTTACACACAGTTGAGAAGCTTTTACAAATACTGTAAGTTCTCACAACGGGGAAATTTCTGAAGCTGCTTTGAGAGAGTTACTGTGATTCTTAGATAGGTGCAAAGCTCCTGTGAGAATGTTGGTTTAGAATTCTACGTCTTAGAATGAAATACCTATTAAACCGCTTGAGCATGATGGCATTCTCAGTGCACAGGTCATCTGCAGGAAGAGAACTTGCTTGCCAGCGAAGCCGCTCATCTGCATTGGAAAGGTACTCTGTCCTTGCAATGTCTGTACGGAACTACAAGAAGTACATCCAGTTAGTACTTGACTGGAGATTCTCCAACTAGCTGGAGAGGACATTTTAAGTAAATGCAGTTCTACAAGGTATTGTTTTCCAATAGCTCCATTCTTTACTTACCAATCTTAAACCTTCTTTACTATTTATCATTTACTACGGCAGTAAATGCATACATAGTTAACTTATAACTGCATCTTTACCTGAATATTTGCCTGCTGCAAATGATGAGACCACGTAGTGAACAGATTCTGACGCATCTGCTGATCAAAGTAGCCAGCATAGGCAATAAAAGCTCCTGAAAGCAAGCAGTCTCCAGCAATAGTGGACATCTGGTTCTTGAAAGTTTCACTTGTCTTCTCCCATCTTTCACGTTCAGCGGAAAGACTCTTCAGAAGAGCTGTGCTGCGGTTTACCTAGCAATAATTGGTTAAGTACAGTCTTCAGATGACAAATTGTTAAGGCAGTCTTTCAGGACATCTGAATATTAACTCTAGGCCCAGTTAGATTTAAAGCTCAGAATGAAATCAGTGCTTTTACACTTCAGTGTTAATTTATTATGTTGTTTTTAACCGTTATCTTGAACTTAAAAGTGCTAAATATTAGCATAGCAGTATCTACTTGCTAATTGTTGGATCAAATACACAGAGAAATTCTTCCCCTTCCACCCTCACAGAAGCAGCACGGTTAAGACATTACAATTACTCTACATCCATGCCTTTTTCCAAAGGCTTTCTACTTAGTTTAAGCCTTATGTGAACTGTCTTGTTAATCAACCAGCAACATGAGTTGGTATTTCCAACTCAAGCCATGGGTTTCAGTAGTTTAAGCTTTGTGACATCCAGAGATGAAACAGCTCAAATGCACTGCACAGGGGAAGCAACCAAGTCTGGTCACAAGTACAAAGAATGGTTCAATTTTCTACTGTCAAAGATTAAAGAATGGACAATTATTATATAGGAGTCTTACTTTTGCTTCTACGGCAGCCAAATCTGCTTTAATAGCCTGAGCCTCCGAAATCAGCACTGCATATTCTTCTTTGTAACGAGCAATACTGGCCTCAAGATCACGAATCATCTGCTCTACTTCATTTGCTTTCTGTTGGTTGTCTTTGGCATCATCCTCCAGCTTCTGCAGTTCATTGCGTAGAGGTTCCACTCTTTTCAACATATCAGCATAGTTCAGCTGTAAACAGTAAACAGGCCCTTTATACTTTTAAACCGGTGTTAATAAGAACCACAGCATTCAGGTATATGTTACCAACTGCATCTTTTCAAGCTTAGAAACTTGCGACCAGTATGACAATGAATAGCTACTTAACAGAAACTTAAAAGTTTATCAGTACCTAAGACTTTTGTTTAAACCAAGCATAGACACCCAAGTAATTGCTTTCTGCAAGATCCTTTTACTGCTCTGTAGATAATACAAGAAGCAATCTGAAAAGTTGAGACCACATGAAGTAGTATACAGCACTGTTCTGCATAAATACTTGACTGCGTGTCCATGCCAGCCACTACTGTGCTAATCTCACTTTCCTAGTAAGGAACTGAGTGTACCTAAGCCAAAACCAGTTAGGATATGGCCTATTTGCAACACTGAAGCTAAACAGTCTCTCCACATCATGTCATTCACAGCAGGCACAGCTTTAACAAGCCAAGCATTCTGTTGCATTGACCAACCGGCAAGTAAAACCATTTTTCAGTATCTCAGTCTGGGGACATCTTTCCAAAAGCCTATTCCTTTAGGAAGCTAGTCAAGTATTTAAAAGTCTACCTGAAAGACCTTGACAGAGCTGCCTTTGAGTGATGCTCACTTTGAGGCAAGACAAAACTTGCGCAGTCTCTATTAAGAGGATGCATTGCATTTTCCAGTTGTGAACTTCGTCTTGCAGAATGACACTACATACAGAAAAGGTCTTGTATACTGTAAACCTGAAGTTTCTCATGCAAAATCTTTATCACAATTGGCCATTAGCTCTCTGGCACAGTACTAGAGAGTCCATAAGCATAATCTACTGATTTCTCTGAAGCAAACCAGTTTGTAATATTTAGTTGAATAGAGGCAAATTCAGAGCTTTCAGACACTGTTATACACCTTCAGGGTCACTCTTTTCATGTTTGCTTCTCCAAGTTACTGACTTTACCTGTGCAATTGCCCACTTCACCATAGGTCCACAGGCCAGTGATGCTCTGTTTACAATTTCATAGTTGTAACTTGGATTCGACAGGTAGTTTTTCTTCATCTTCTCCCGGATGGCATCACTGCAAAGGAAATGTTTTTAGACATAGCATGAGTGCACTGTATGTCAGCACGTGTGCAGTACTCCTTTATCTGGCCTACCTTCCACACCTGACATGCACACTGCCTGGCAGTTTTGCTGACTGGTAGCTGGGATGTTTTAATTAGTTCAAGATGCTTGTTTAGCAATTACAGTTTACTAGGGTTAAAAAGCATTTAACAGTATTTTAAGATTAGTCACTCATAAATTGCTAAACTCTGCTCAGAAAAACTTGGAGTTGGAAGGGAATTCAGTGTCTCCATAGTCTAGTCTGACCTTCTACTCAGATTCAGAGCCAGCTGGGTCAGCCTGGATAAAACTTCAGCCACTTGGTCTGTTATTGCTACAAAACTACCTGCAACTAATGATGTAGCTTTGAACAGCAACACACTGCTTTACAACCATGCCTTGAGGTTACCCGGCAGCAGCTGTTTTGTCCCAGTCTGCGTAAGACACCTTTGCTTCAGTAGTCTTTTTCCTGTACTACCTACACATTCACTGCATGCAAGAATAAACTGGTCTCAAAAGAACTGAAGTGCTACCAATGCAACTGCACAGAGAGAAGTCCAGTTATGACCTTCTGTATCTTTGTGAATAGATTATTCACATAAGCAGCTCACGCTTACACTTTACCTGATTTCCTCAGCAGAAAAATTAACAATGGTTGGAATGAAGTTCTCTCTCATGATGATGGAACGTATTTGTTTCCAGTCAGTTGTACTTTCACCTAATAGCAGGCAGATGGACTCCAGTGCTAACTTAACAGCTGCAGGTGGATTAGCCATAGAACGGACCTCTACCAGGTGCTGTTTCTTTATCGACTTCACAGCTAACCAGTGCCAGAAAGATGATGAACATTGATTAGGAAGAAAATAAACAGTTAGCTAAGTCCACTGAAGTACCTTGGATTTGTAAAAGCACTTCAAGATTCTCAAAGGGAAGTTGAGACTATTAGAGAAGCAGATACTAGTGGATAACATTCAAACTACTGTATCACAAGATAAACTTCTGTGAATGTCAACTTCCAACTGGCCACAATAAATGAATCATTTTTAGGCAACTTATTCTGCTGCCTAAAAATTATTCACTTAAATCAGTGATTCCTCTATCCAGTTTAACAAATGGACAGCTTGGTTGTATGCTGTCTGTGCAGCAATGAGGCATCAATGAGCTTTCTGATCATAAGCTTTTTAACGAATAGAATACACAGACTGAATAACTAACTAGTGCTGATCTGCTAGAAAGAAAGCCACAGGCCATAAAAGGAGTATCAGGTATCAGACCAGTACTATAAACAGCTCAAAGACTAGGAATTTTTTCAACACTGTTCAGCTACATATTGAACAGAGCCTACACTTCTGTTAAGACAGCACCAGCTCAGACCACAACAAAACACATTTCCATAGACTGCAGCTTTAGATCCAAGCCCACAGGGTGATCTCAGTTGATAACATACCATTCTGAGCTTCAATGACAGCAGGCTCCACCTTGTCAAGATCTTCTTTCACACTCATCTGCTTGTCTGCAATGACCTCCTGCTGCTTGTGCAGCTGTTCTTGAATCTCCTGGCTCATGACCTAGAAGGAAATTACTGCTTTTTAGAAGTTGAAATTCTTCCAGTACTTGCTCTGCAGGCTCTGTTCTGTAAATAAAGATATTTACAAATACACAGATAAAAACACAAATATTTTTACCTTTTTCTTCTCAGCTTCCTGCTGATCTTTCACCATCTTTTTCAACTTGTCATTGGCTGCTGCATTCTTCACTTCCAGTTCCTGACTCTTTATTCTTAGGTCACGCCGCAGTTCTTCCACCTGAGATAGATTGTAAGATGGGAGAGAAAATCCATTTAAGCACAGAGATCTATTTAATCACTCCAGCCTTACAGAGGGCAAAGTTTTAAAGATATGTACCTGATCAACTGTTTCCTTGATTTTTCTAAGACCAACATTCAAATGCATTTGCTGTTCCTCCAATTCACTTCGTTTCTCATTGAACAAGTTGGCATAATGGTTGATGAAATCTAAATAGTGGCGTGGTGTGATTGCCATGGTTCTGCCTCCCCGTTTTGCCAGACGAGCATTAGCCTTTAGGCAAGAAAAAGTTGTTGATTATGCATTGTTTCTAAATCTATTTGGATGCCAAAGATTGTACTTTTTAGGAAACTGGTACATGATGCTGTGGCATAAAGATCAATAGAAGTTAAGCAGTGTAATAATAGCATACCTGATGAAGAGTCTGATGAACGAACACACAACTATTAACAATAGCTTCCCTGTGCGTTGGTGGTTGGGGTAGCTTATCATACACAACTGGCATGTAATCGGGCACAATATAATTTGGTTTCTCAAGATCCATTTTGCTTGTGAACTCTTTGCCCACTTGGTACAGTGCCTCAGTTGACCAGTCTCCAAACCAGTTCAATACACACCTGAAATACAAAGCATCTGTGAAGACTTTCTCCCTAAGTAGTGTTTTAATAATACTTGTAATACATGCTGGAATATATAGCAATTACCTGTTGAAGAGCGCAGGAGAGGTAGCTGCCCTGTCCTTCAGGCCCTCAGAAGATGGATTCATAGTGAACACAACATGGAGATTGCGAATAACTTGGCTGGTGAACCATTTGTAGAGTTCTTCATGTGAATCTAACATTAAACCTTCTTTCTGTGCTCCTTCTTTACACTGAGTCATAAGGGTGGCATATTCATCTCCTTCAAAGAGACCAGGAACCTAATTCAAAAGATAGTTCTGTTGTAGCTTATAATTGTAAAAAGGCACTTTTAAGTATTTACTTAAAAATCTTCTTACCTCTCCATTGGCTAGGAGAGTGTTCATTCTCTCCAGGAATCCAGAATCCAAAACATTTGATTCATCCATTATGAAAGCTATTTTTTCATTTTTGCAGCCTGAACGTCTCAATACTGTCCTAAGGTCTTCATCAAAATCTTCACCTGTGTATTTTCTGTGAACCTAGTAAGATTTAACACTGGTTATTAGTATTTTGCTTTAGATTTTAATGCATTTTTTTAGGGGTCAGTATTTAAGAAGTGTGAGCTTTGACTAACAGGGTTTTTAAAGTTAAATTAGCATGCCAACCTTAATTTGGTAGACACTCAAACCATTCATCCAGGCAACAAATCTTGAAAGGGTTGTTTTTCCTGCTCCACTGACTCCAATAAGCAGCAAGTGGCCCTGTGGCTGACGGAAGATTCTGAAAAAGAACATAACGAAGTACATTTGGCAAGTGTTATCAACTTACTAATGCTTTTCTTTGAACAGCTAAATTTCCAAGTTAGTACCAAAACTGACACGCCTTTCCAGATAGGATCCTGCTATCTGGAAGCCAGCAGTATATTGTCTATGGACAACAACAGGATCATGCTCCATTCTCAGAGTAGCCTGACTACAGAGGAAGTAAGAATGGAGCATGATCCTTTTGTTTTAGAAAAAGTCTCTAAATACTATTTACACAATCAGCAGCTGAAGTCCCAACTTACCGGTCAATTCTTAACACATGATCCAAGACCTCATTGAACAGAACAAGTGGTACATCAAGTTCTTCTTCATAGAAGACCTTAAGCCTAGCCTTCACATAGTCTCTTAATTCTTCTTGATCCACTGGAATATAATCCTGAAAGAATCAGCCAATTGTATGGAATTTAAGATTACATAGGTATCAATTTATGAGTAAATGAAAGCAGAACTATTCAAATACTTACTTAAGTAACAATGCTTTACAAAAGCTGTACTCATTTAATTTGCTTAGGAACATGCCCACAGACTAAACTGCCACAGATACCAGCACAGGGTTTGAATACTCTATCTACTGAACCTATCACAGCTTGAATCTGTGCTGCCAGACACCAGAGACTTGGGAAGTACCATGGCAGACTTACTCCCCTCCCTTACTTCCTCAGTTTATTTTAAACAGTCTTTCCTAGCCACCTGCTATTGGCAGCAGGCTAAATGAACTTCTGCCTTGACCCTGGAAGATTTCTACAGATTGCACAGCTGTACGACTTCAGATAGCAACAAACAGTCCACCATAAAGAGTATGACATCAGCATTATCCAAAGCATTATCACTGCCTTATCCAAGAGATTCCATAAGCAGTAACTGTCATCAACTTTCTGTAAGTGTTTTACTGTTCTTGAGAAATACTATCTAATACTGCTTGTATGTATTGTGGTAGATCTTACAATAGCACTTCAGATAATCACAGTCACAGCTTCTCAGAGATCAGCTTAACAAAATGAAGGACACCAAGTACCCTGTTAATATACATGCAGATAGCTTGTAAGAGCTGCATCACTCAGTTGCTCCCAAACTTTTTCATTTTTACTTACCTTTGACAGCCAATTGCTGTATAAGATAGGCCTGCTCATAGCTTTTTCTTTGTCAATATTGGGGAAGTGTTTCAGAGCAACCATATCAATGTTCTCATCAGTCCAGCGTCTCTCCTCATCTTCCACAAGTCTGAATAAAGAAACAAGTCAGTGACTACAAATCCTCTGTAATGGGGAGATATACTCACATCACAGGGCAGTGCTATGACTGAAGTATGTTTCTGCTTTGCTCAGATACTACTCCTTAGAGTGCAGCGTGAAGGGAAATTCTATTGTATTAATGCTATTTAACACGAAGCACACTTCGGTTTGGCCTTCTAATGAAAGTTATCAAGGAGTAGGGAAAATTGATTTTTTTTTTGGTTTCCCATCTCATGTTTACTTTACCTGTCCTGGAAGAGACGTAAGGCTTCATGGGCCCAAATCCTGATCAGGCCTTCAACTGGTAAGGTTTCCAGTGGTCTTAATGCTTCAAATATGCCTCTCACCCATCGAGTCATTTCACGAGGTGAATAGATGTAGTGTGGCTGTGTGTCTTGAGTGAATCTCTCCTAAAAATTTAAACTTCATTGGTTAGTTCATCTTAAATTCGTATCATATTTTTTACAGGCCTTGCCACTGCAAGGTATTATTTTGTTACCATCATCCAGTAGTTTTCACGAGAACTCTGTTAGTCAAGTTCCTGTACAATTATTATCCATATGAAAGACAAACAATACATATTAAATGAAGGAAGATTTCTAATACTAAAAGGATTGGGGTTGTATTTAACAATTTACCTGAGACATTGTGTAGAATTCCACCATAGCAGCAGTAAGAGGTTCTGCATATGTGCGAAGTGATGGGATCAGCCTTAGCATTGCACGATTAAATGTTCCATATATCTGAGTGAGTGAAGCTGGTCCAGGGTAGTCCACATAAACCACAGGAACATGTCGTAAAAATCTGAGGATTAGCAGATTACATAGTCCAGAAAGTCAAATTACAGCTTGTATTACTTTCATTATGTTTTGCCAAAACTAAATTAACATCTTGATTCAAAATTATTATTAGTAAAAGAAGTTGGTTTGATTGCTCCTTGGTGACTCAGACCACAAAGCATTCTGAAGTATCCACAGCACTTCAGACAGATCATTCAAGGAATGTAGAAGTGAGTCCACTGGCTGGCTGTCATAATGAACCAACTAGCAGTTCACAAGTAAGGAACAATTTTGGCACAACTGGCATTAAACAACTGTATTAAGAACAGATTACATAGTCAATGCTTCAATTTTGACGTCTATTCTGTTGCTATATGGAGTTTACTAGACACATTACCTATGTGAGAGAGGTTTTCTTCCAGGATCTGTGGGTGGATTACATGCACCAACAAACTGAATTCTCTCCAGTTTCACCCACGTCTGGTCTGATGTACGATAGAATCCTCCATGTTCCACCATCTGGAAAAAAAAAGAAGTAAAATAAGATCAGTGGAACACTGTTATTTCCTTGAAAATAACTCTTGCAGTATAGTTGATTGCAAAGAAAGACAAACCTGTCTAATGAAGGATATGACTCTTTGCGTGCCATACTTATCCATATCTGGCAAGTTGATTTCATCACAGAACAGCACCAGCCACTTTCCTAACTGCACAGGAGCCAACACCACTCCATTAGGTGTACGCCTGTACTCACAGTAGTGATCAAAAGTTTTCAAGAGCAGTTCTGGAGTTGTAGCACTAGAAAAGTTGAGTCCAACCACCTTAAAAAGAGAATATTGAAAAGAAATAGTTAGAATACACTAAGGCTTGAAAAAGAGTATACCAAGAGGCCTGAAAACAGGAATACTTTGCTATCTGTGGTGGAAGTATATATACTATCTATATTTCAGGTAAGTCTGTATTATGACTGTATACTGTTGGCTTCTCACTGTATGTTCTCCGTTTACCATGCAGCAACATCTCCTGCCCAACCTTGTACATAGATTATAGCTTCATATAACTGTTACTCTATCTAAATACACTGAAGGATGAGAGCTATTCTTGAACATTACCACAGGTTTTTAATTACTAAATGAAGGAACGCTCCTGTACTATTGAAGTAGCAAAGGAAGTAGTTTTTAGATTAAGGACTTTGAGACGTAAATTTAGATTCTGCTCAACAAAATTTTTGGTTTTTGCTACGTATACAAGTGACTGACTGAGGTGGAGGTATCACTGAATTCTGGTTAGAAAATTGTTTTCCTGCTAAATCAAGACTGCTTTAATCTTTAAGGAGATTAGAGACTTGCTACTAATCTGTAATTCACATGTATTCATACACACTCATACCTCCATGTCAGGCAGAGCTCTCAGAGCACTGAAGAGGGTCATGGTCTTTCCAGAACCCGGTGGGCCACACAGGACCAGAGGTTTGTGTTCTGCCAGCCAAGTATACAGCAATGCTTCATGACGAACTGTATCTAGGGTTGGTACTACAACATCAGGAGCTGCAACTTTGTGTGTTTCAACTTCAATTTGTGGAACCTTCGATTGCCATGGCACCCATTCACCTGTAATGGACACCTAGCGGCACAAAAACATGATCAGACAATTTACAACAGGAATATAGCTCAATCTTATGGTTTTTTTTAAACCACAGAATAGTTTGTGGCATCAAATTTAATGTGTTTATTTAAACAGGCAGCTTGATAGCTGAACTGAGACTAAAATTTAAGATAGCATAGTGTTTTGTTTTCCAGTTTCATCACCAAAATCTGAAGCAAGCTCCCAAGAATACAAAAGAGCAACACTTTTATCCTAAGAAAGGTTTACCTCATAGTCAATTATAGGTATGTTGGGTGCAGTAGGCAGTGGCACAGTGGTGATTCTCCTAATGTATTCTCCCAGTTCTGTTCTCATTTTCAAACGACTGTCTCCAGAAAGAGACCACAGTATTGCATAGACCAGGTACCTCTGTAAAGAAGCAGTAAAAGCAGCTATTGGTTTAACAGCAATGGAACAAACCCTAAGGAATAATCAATAAAATCCAACTGCCACAGTAACACATCAAACACAGCAGCCACTTAGCAGCATATTATATTTACCTGGATGTAGCGCTCTAGTTGATCTATCTGCATTGGAAAGTCTGGATGATTGGCATTGTACTGGGCTACGTTGCGGCAAGCTTGATGCAACATGGAGAACAGAGAACCAAGACAGCGCAAGCGGGTAAGATCCATAATATGCTCCAATTTGAAAGCATGTTCAAGTGCTTTAGTTACCAGGCCATTAGATGTGAAATATGGCTGCATTATTGTTGCAGCATCTCTCTGAATCTGTTGGGAGAGACAAACACTGCTCAAAACACTTGCCTCTCATTTGATTACTAGGCAGCAGGAAATACTTTTGAAATACTTCGTATTTTAATATTCTTTAAAAAGAAAAGAAGTATGTTAGAGAGGATGTCAGCTCTTCTGTGACAGGCTGTCATAAATTCTAAGTACACCGTACTACTACTTGTAGTACAAGCATTCTTACTACCTTATCCCAAAATGTAATCTAATTTATACCTGCAACATTGGGGATGCTGCTTCTTCTCCTTCATCTTCTTTGCCTTTTCGCCTTCGCTGAGCTTCCTCCTCACCTTCATCCAGAGGAATGCTTCTTAGTCTGGCCAGGAAGTTATTGAATATCATGTCTGTACTGAGAACATCCTCACTGAACCAGACCATGCCACACCTTGACACAGTAGCCAAAGTGGCGTATTTCAGATCCTGTACTTCAAACATGATACGCACCTGAAGAGCAGAGATTCAGAACAACAGTTTGAAGTAAAACTAAACAACCAAAAAAGCAAAACAAACCTAAACCCCTCTCCCTCCACCCAGAGACCTTTTATAATAAGTTGATTTGTGTTTAGCCTCTGAATAATCAACAGCAGCATTAAAATATCCTAGAGTAAGTTCATCATTGATGGTTACACTAGTCTTTTATATAACCTACAGAATTTTTCTTACAAGATCAGAGTGATTATAATGTGAAATGTTTGTTTCCACAAAAGATCCTAACTCTGGCAAACTACTACCCGAGTTCAGTACTACTCTGGCTTGTAATGAGAAAGAGGGACAGCACTACGGATTAAGGTAGAAGCAACAAGTTTATAGGACAGCACATAAGCATCAGGTAAAAAAAGTAACATTACATTTGGTGGAAGGCTGAGACGTTCTCCATTTGGCAGAGTCAGTAGCTTGTTGTCATCCAAAACAGAGTTCAAGTTCTCAACCCATTCAGGGTCTACATCACCGTCAAAGATGATCCACTGACGTTTTTGTAGTTCACCTCTCACATTGTCTATGATTCTACATTAAAGGAAATAGTTATTGCAGTAGGGAACAAAGAATAAGGCCAGCTTATTCATGGCACAAATGTATTAGCCATTTTTCATTTGTGCTATTAAAGACTCACTTTCTCAGGACATGTGTAAACAAGCCATCTGTCCATTCTCTGGTGTTCGGATCCAAAGTACCATACAGGTGATCTTTGCTGATTGCTTTTGGATCTATAATATGAGCAACACCTTCCACACCCTCCAGCCGTTCAAGGGCTTTCAGAAGTACTCTCCAAGCCATGCTCTTTCCACTTCCGGAGGGACCAACCATCATCAATCCATGATTTATCTGTGTAATCTGATACAGCTGAAGAACCTGTGACACAAGAAATGATGCAGCAATTAAGTCTTAACTTCAGTAATCAATCTGAGCTTCCATGTGTTGCTCACTTCAGACAAGAGAAAGGAAAAACCTTTCCAACTTTTCATAATAAAACAGGAAGTTTAGTCTTATACATGAACTTTCAATTCCACATTTTCAGTTTCATGTTTTACCTTTTCAACCCACATGCCACCAACTTCTTCTCCATCACCATAGGTAAGGTACATTTCCTGGCACACTTTCTTAAGCTCCTCTCGCAAGGCTGTCATCTCCCCACGATGATACTGTACGCCAGGGAACACATCAGAAAGGAGACTGAACAGCAATGGAATGTCTTCTGCAACCAGTTTTGGTACCATAGTTTCACATACACTTTGGATCAGGATCTGCAGAGAAAGTCATGTTTAGGTTAAGATTTTTGTTAAGTTTGCTCTACCTAATGTGTTTGACAAGGAATACTTCAACTACATGCTTCATTGATGAAGCACTAGACCAAAGTGGTCTTAGTAAAAACAGCCATTAATGGGGTTTGAACTTTGAAACTACACAATGAATTCCTATTGACGTTCAGTTTATACAACTGTAGTTTATCACGCCTCTCCCTTCACTATGCTTTTGGTGTTAACTGCTGAGGAACTGAGCAGCAGTAAGTATAATGAACAATTTATGATTCAAGGACTCCTAAGACACGTTTAACTAGGTGCTTCTAAGTTACCAAATTACCACTTTCTGTAACTAGCATTACTCCACTTGCACGGCTTAACACTAAACAGTAAACACTGTGAAGTTACTTCTTTGTTTAGTGTGCATCCAGTACTTTAATACACACATTACCTCTTGTTCTGGTAAGTTCTCAGCAATTTCTCCTTCATCAACAACTTCACCACGCTCTTCTTTCTCCCGCTTTATCCTCTGAATCCTCTCTCTTTTCACATTACCTGCACTAACCAGCACACTCTTCAATGCTCTCAAGCCAAAGTCATAGTGACTTTGGGAAGACAGCTGTTCATCACAAAGCCTAAGAAGCAAAAGAGACAAAATATGGTTTGATTCTGAATAGAGACAAACACAAGACTCAGTAAACATCACTATTTTCTTGAAATGACATTGCTGCACAATGTGCTTAGTGAGATACAAAGAATATTATAGCTTTGAACAATAATTCTACTTTTACTGACTGGAGCCAAACTTGTTACTTACTTGAAGAATGGTACTATCTTGTTGGCAAGCACTTCAGCTGTACGGAAACCCTGGGAGTACAACATGACCTGGGCAATCAACTGGCGGTCTGGTTTTGTCATTGCCAAGCTACGGAACAACTTCTTCAAATTGTCAGGCAGATTTGATCTGCCAGCATATCCAGGATTCATGGTGATGAAGATAGCCATGTCAGGGCTCACTTTGACTTGTTTGTTCAGCAGCTCGCAAGTAATTGGTGTTGCAGCTGAAAACAGAGCGCATTTAGTTACACCTGAGTCGGCAATCAGTCGCCCTGAAAACAGAAATCATACTTTATTCTGTTTCATTTTCCTACAGTAATGGACAGTAGGTCCACTAGTACTGCAACTGAAATACAGATTTCTACCAGCTGACAGCTGACTTCAAATTTTTAAGTTTTGGTTGAAAGTGCCTTTGTACTTGGCAGAAATGTAACTAGGCAACAAAACACCATGAAGGACGTTAGAGGTGCTATATAACACTATTACAAATGAACAATTACGTACTCTTGTCATAGTTGGGGTTGGAATGTTCTCGCAAAGCTTCCTGGATGCACTGAACTTGCTGGGAAACAGCAGAGAGCATACGCTCCTCCAGTCTGTTGAATTCATCAAAGCAGCCCCATGCACCTACTTGGCAAAGTCCCACAAAGATGCGTCCCATTGCCTGCACATAGAGGGCAAAAGTCACTGAAGTTGCATGATCATTCTTGCTTATGAACACGCAAAGTCAGCAGAGAAGAGCACGTTATACAATGCATCTATGGTAGGAAGGAGCTGTATTTCTGTGTAGGTTGCCATCTCTGTAGTGCTGCGAGAGCTATTAAATGGGTCTAACTGACTTTCAGATGTTCACGGCTTCATAGAGTCACAGAAAATGATCGCAGCTTTCTATTAGTACATACTGTATTGCAGTGTATTCACAAAACAGTCAATATAAATCCACTGCATAATGTTTTGTTTGCTGATTAGTTCCAGTCCTTTATTGCAAGGAGGATACTAGAACTACAAAACATTTCAAAAGGTATGGATTTAAGGGCAGAAACGAGTACCTGGTGAAAGGTTCACTGAAGCATGAATAGAGTAACCCATTTCAGTTTGGGACCTCCTGTTCTCTAAACTGTCAGAGGTAGGAGGGTACTGGGGGCAAGGAAGGAGTAACACACACTATCTGTGATGTTACTGCTCCCTAAGTATCTTCTCACAGTCACCACTACAGGCTAAATGTTGACTAAATGGACCCCTGGTCTGATCAAAATACAACTGTTCAGAAAGAAACCCAAATAGATGGGCAACCTGGCAGACTACTGTGATTCCTTGACAATGTTTTATATTGTCTTCTATATATACACACCCAACCAAGGTTTTTATTTTGAGACATTTGCTGTGTTATAATTTACAGAGGCATTGCATGAGGTTCTCAGCTGAAAGATGTCATTATTTTTGAAATATCTATATTTTCTTAGTTTTGAAGAATACCTCACATGCTGAGGTACACTCCAGAGTTATGTTGCAAAGGATAATTTGGTAACAGTACAGCTATTTTAGCAATCTCAAAGTCTCATTTGTTCTCCATTAAACCAGTACTATCTATGCAAACCAAACAGTTTAAGTTACTTTCCTAAAGCTACTCTTGTGCCACCACCCTGTACTTCCTCTTTTTTCCCCTCCATGTGCTGCTACTGAACTAAAAGAAAAACCAGAACCTTCCCCCATCCAATGTTTTTCTCTGCTTCTGCTTTAGGCATTTTTTGATACAGAGCATCTGCATGATCCACAGATTCCAGCTCAGTTAAGACTTAAATATTATCATCCTGAAAATAAACACTGTTGGCTGTTTCAGAGTTTTGAAGAGACTCTTTCAGCTTATTAGCAAAGATTACATTTTTTTTTAGTATCAAACAGCTTTACCTGGAAGTCAAATGTTTCATCACAGTTGAAAACCAACACAAAGCGGCCAAGCTGATGTCCAAGAGCCTTAACAGATTCTGTTTTACCAGTACCAGCAGGACCTATTTTTGAAGCAGGACAGACATGTCTTAATATTTAATCATCTGAGGTACTCACTACCTGCATGCTGATTCTGATGGTCCCTGCCAAGAGGGTTCAGTGAAACCTAGACCTGTTACAACTTCTCCCAAAAGACTGTTCTGTTCTTCAGAAATTTAGTTCTAAGTGTGCTACATGCTTACATTAAAGCTATATATTAGAGATAACAAGTTTATATACCTGTCTCAAATTTTTATTGTACTTCAATACAAACTTACCAAATGGTGATCCTCCAAGTCTTGCCTCCAGAGCTTGAGTCATCGTCAGATAACAGCGGTCAGTAAGCGGAGTCTGTACTAGCTTATCCTGAACACCAAGGTACTCAAAACCATAGTTGAATTTGGCATTTGCCATCTGAATGGAGAGCTGCTGCAACACGTCTGTCTGCTTTGGGTCAAAGTAGAACCGCATTTGGCTGAGCCACTCAAAGGATTTGGAGTTGTCAACCTTGCTTTTGATCAGTGATCTTGTAACATCTCTCTGGTGCACCAACTCTGTGATCTGGAGAATGAAGTAACTCCTTAGACCACTGCAATACAATCCATTGCTAACAAAGCCAGGAATCCTACAGCTTCTTGGATTACCACAGTAAATTGTCATCACTTAGAAATCATGACCTACCAACAGTCTCTGCCTTAAAATCTGTTGCTACAAAAACGGAACTAACATTGTTGACTGCTCTTGTTAAGGACTTCCATAGCTTTCAGCAAAGCACTCTGGTACAGTCATTCTGTTAACCCACCACACTACTGTGAACTACGTATTTTCCTTGCTAGAAACTACAAAGACAAGTACTCCTAAATCCAGGATGATTTTAAATTCTTCCCCCCCCCCCCCAATTTTTACCCATAAAGCAAAGCATATAATAATTACAATAATAAATGGCTTTATGAAGTATTTCATGTTTGAATAAAGAAATCAGTAACTTTCATACCTGAAAGCTAGTCTGAAAAATCAATTCAGCGATCCTGGTCTGTAATACGCCATCATACATTAAGATGACTATAATAAAAAACTACCACCACCTACAACATCAGGGCTTGACGTAGCTGCTTAAATCGCACAAAACTTTCTCCTAGAGGGAAAATAAATCTTAAGACTAAACAATCTTTTCATTAAACTTTAAAAAATCCTCACTTAAAAACCCAGAAGAGGAACGTAAATTTTTACTTACCAAGTGCTCCAGTTTCCTTCTGCGAAGAGGTGGCTGCTCCATCAGCACAGAGTCTGCCAGGACATTGAGTGTGACCTCAACATTAGCTAACACAGACTGGAGGGGACTGTTGCCTCCAGCTCCACCTGTATTGAGGGCTGACTCAACATTCTCAGACCACGCAATCTGGGCTGACAGGACAACGAGCTGAGCCTGTGTAACAAAAATCCACATCAGACAGTCTTCCTCACTGAAGTAACCAAGCTGCAGTATGCTTAAGTGTTCCATATTGATACCTGGTACTTGTCAATCCAAGAGATGTAGACTGCTGGATCAATTGAAGTTGCTTTCCCAAAGATTTCCACTTCAGTAACAGATTCTGCAAGCAATTTAGCAAGGGTCACTCTCATTTCTTTTTCAACAAGAGTGAGCCACTCATTGATCTTGGGATGTTCTGTTATAGAGACAGGTGTTTTGAACAGCACCTGAAAGAATTAGGTTTAAGTCAGCCCATGTTCACTTATTTTCAGAATCTTATTTAAAAAGAAACACTGCAGCCATACCTCCTCTCCTTCACGTGAGGATATCCCAAGAACCACAGAATTGTCTTCATTGAGAATAATGCTAGAAACACCAGCAAACATCTTCTTGAAGTGTTTCTGCAGCTTAGCAACATTTTTGCTGTTTCCAATGATTTCAAGCAAGTCTTCATCACCAACAAAATAAAACCTAAAAATCAGATAAATTTAGATCTGTATCAGAACTCCAACTATCAATTTATTTATGCTTCACAGATGGCCACTATATGAGAATAACTGACATTTACTTCCCCAACACTGCAAGAGTGCACAAACCGCAAATTTGTCAGAAGTTACATTTCAGTTCTAAGATTAACTGTCATTTCATGTTGTCTGTCCCATATAAAAATGTATAGATGCTCCACACTGTGATCTTTTTCTTATCTATCCATCCCTGATATACCCACAGTAGAGCCTGAGACTCAGTCAGGTCTATGAGGCAGGGAGAACTCCCACTCAGTACCTCCCTCACCATTACCCTCTCATGCTAAAGTGACAATCCAGTTAAGGACTATAGGTAGGTCAGAACCAATGACTTAAATAACAGATTGTGGTAGTAAAGACACTGTTCCTTCAATCAAATGCCAAAATTAGGCTGTTCAAAATGGAACCTGTAGGTTTACAGAAAACAGCTGCAATGGCTCCTTAAGCGACACCTGAATCCTGCAAGAAACAAGTAAGGGAAGTTTGAATTCAGCTTCCTGAGAAGCAGCTGTAACTAAATTCTGTATTGAGACAACACAGATTTAAATAGTCATAACATCTTACGTACACGCAAAACAAAAATTTACAGAGGCTTTACAGAACAGTACACCAATTCCTGCACAGAAACATCAAATCACTTCAAGAGTCAACCGAAGTCAACTTCATACCGAGGAAAAGAGGACCGCTCCCTTTCCAAGTATTCTCCCAGTGCCTTCTGTATCTTCCCAAGCAAGTCTGCCAGTCTCTCTAATGACCTCTGCACACCTTGGATGTTAAGAACATCCATCACAAGTGGAGATTTAGACACCTTTTTCATGAGTGCCAAAAATTCAGTGCTGATGCTGAAAGTAAAATAACACAGTACATTACAGAAAACTCAGTAATCACAGCCTGCAGAACACCGCAGTTATCAGTTTCTAAATGACCACTGCCTCTCTAAGTTCCGCAGCAGTCCTAGGGAACACAAGGCTAAAGTCCCAAAATAGCTCTTCATCTACCTACACAACAACATGACCTAACTTCTTTCCAATGTTCAAGTTACTGATTCAACTGCTGAAGGTCTACTTGTTCTCCATTTCCTGAAGAGATGCACAAATATGATTCTCTGATCTGACTGGAAGTGTATAGAATGAATAAGGATGACCAGGGCAACTTAAAGCAGAGCAAAAAAATGATATTTGAAGGGTAAGATTGAAGGCTGCAGCAAAAGAAATCAACCTGCTTGCAAGAAAAATCCCAGAAGCAGCTGACCAGAACTAGCAAGAAAACCTGACTGAATTCCTATCATCTTCTAAAAACTGTACATCAGCCTGTTTATTACAAACCTTTTTCTGTCATAGTTGTCTACGTGCAACTTTTGCTGTATCTGTTTGATGAACTTAATGTATACAACAGGGCTGTAATCCACCTGGACCAGAGAAGTATCTTCATTTCTCATATCTATCTATCATCTATCTATCTATCTATCTATCTATCTATCTATCTATCTATCTATCTACACACACACATGTATATGAGATATATATATTTCATATGGACCAGTTAGTACAGAATACAGTTTATCAACTTAGAGAGTGCTACAGTGAAATAATGATTTTGCAGGCCTGTCCACCCCGTGCCCCAAGGGAGGCAAGAAAAGAACAAAGCAATTAAAAAGTTACCTCTGGAACCGCTGGGTCTCCACAGGGAGCAAGTGCTTGATGTCTGCACTACCAGTGAAGATACCCTCCAGGTAGACCCATCGCCTTTGGACATCTATCCAGACATCAAAGAGTGCCATGATCCGGTTGAGCTTATCTTCCCAGCTAAGGGCGTCTTCCTCAAACACCTGAAGTTTAAATGCTGCATTAAAACTCATTTTAACAGTATCAGGAGTTTGACTGCCACTTGTTATTAACAGGAACAGTTGCTTGAGAATTACAGAATATGCATGTGCAATTACCTGTCAGCTTAATCAGCCCCTGACAACAAATACATAAACTGAACAAGAGGTGAAGGCAGAATTAAATGAAGGCTCTTCAAGCCCTGTTCTCTATTTACCTTGTAGTATGGCGACAGCTTCATAGCAGACACACTGTTAATGTGCTCTTTCACTTTGTTGAAAAGGTCATCCCATCCACGAATCAAACGACATTTGTTCTGGTAATTAACCAAGTCCAATTCATAAGTGTTCCACACTTCTCTTATCTGAAGAAAAAAAATGTTTAAGATATGACATCAATTTCTGCTCCAACATATTACAAAGGAGAAACTTATTAATCATATTTTACTTTTTTTACCCTGTTTTTTTGATAGAAATATTGAAAATATGATGTATTTAGATAAAACAAACCAGGCAGAGTGTCTGCAGTCATTATCGAGAACTGCATTTCCCAAATGATGCAGGTTTCATCAGAAGCTTACATAGCTTTACTCTGTTCCCCAAAACAGAGCACTCATGGAATCTCAGCACTTTTATCAACAGCTTAGAATGATTAAGTTTAATACACAAGTGTCAGCCACCATACAGCAAGCCTTTGATTTGCTATAGCATGCATACATGCCAGTTGATACTAGCCTGTTTCAAGAACTCTTCCAAAGCCATCTCTCCCTGAGCCACCAGCAGCACATCTTTGACGATTGCTTCATTTCTTTGTAAATCGACATCCCAGATCTGACCCAGGGTCAATTCTGAGACAACCCAGTTGACATGAAGCCTTTTCATCAGCTGTTTCCAGTGACGATCTTTAAGTGCCTCAGATTTCAGTTCAATAACTAACATGTTTATCTACAGAAGACAAGAAAGCAAGTTACATCCTTGAACTATAAAACCCTTGAACCCATGCATTTTAGAAATGAGCATAAGTTACCTTCATGTAGCCCTTCAGGAGTCTCTGGACATACTCATAGGAGGCATATTGTCGCAAGCGGGCAGGGAAGTTTTTCAGTTGGTTCAGCAGAGCATCTAAGTTTTGTCGAAGCTGTCAGTAACATAAAAGCAACGAAATCTTCTGCAAGTGCTGCATACACAGTTGTACAAGTTTCAAGCAGCGTATTTTTACAAAAACCTCTTACTAATGAGGTACTGGCAGTACAGCAGTGCAGCTCTTTTAGCATTAGACATATTTGCATAGTATGACATGATATTGTCATAGGCAGTTTATGCCTTAGTGTTCTACTGCTGTCTACCTCCTGAATACTGAACCAAAACTGATGCTGTTCTTTCAACCATATAATGAAGTTTCCATAATAAGGTCCAACAGCCTACTTAAAAAACAGCAGTTTCTCCTCTGTCGATGCAGTTCAATCTCAACTTCAAAACTACTGGAATTACATAAATCCCCATCAAAATTACTGAAGTTGTGACAAACCCTGTGAATTAGTTTATTTTATTAGCTTAGCATAAGAAATAAGCTAAAAACATACTGAAAAAGGTACCTAAACACTAAATACAATCTGGAATGTGACAATTGAGCTTGTCCATTTTAAGAGGTCCAATTCCTAAATTGCATATACTTGCAATGATGTTGTTTATGTATACAGAAGTACCTTGCGAGGCTGTACTGAAACCCAGGGCTGTTCTTTCATTTGATCAATCTGTTCCCAGACCTTAGAGAGTTCAGACCAGACACCTTTGAGATCCTGCAACTCTTCAAGGGCAACCTATAATAAAAAGTATATCAAACATCAGCAGTTATTCCTAATTTCTTCAAAGTCATGAGTGTGGGGAAGTTAAACAGAATACTTGAACATGTAAAAAAACCTTCAGATAGCTTTCCAATTCATATTGTCAAGAAATGCAATAGCAAGTGACCCATGAGATATTTGCACCTCAGGCCCCATACTAGCTTCACAAGAATAAGACAGGCAAGGAAGAGATCACAATCTTTTAAGGCAAGAAATGAAGAAGTGTGGAGGTTGTGTCTTGACACTAGTACACTGCTGGTTACAAGTCACTCTCTTAAGGAAGAAAGAGATGGAAATGAAATGGTTTTATCTCAAATGGACAAAATATTGTTTGAGCAGGTTGTACCTGGACACGCTCTTCACTGCCACTGAGTAGTCCTGTATCTGTTAGTTCCAGAGCTTCCTTGGCCTTTGCACACTTCTCACGATCATCCTTCAGCCTACTGAACTTTCCTTCATAAATGGTAAGAGCTTGAAGAGCCTCTTCTGGACGCAGGTTACCCTAAAGGTTGCATGGGATACATTAACCCGAAAATCCTACAACCAAGTTGAAGCCAAGGTAAAAGCAGTAAGTAAATACTAAATGTTTGTTTGTCTCAGTATTTTCCCATTTCCAGTTTGCTGACAATAAGATTACATACTGACGCAGAGTTTAAGTCTCATACCACTTTTACATGCAGTTTTTGGCTTTCCTAAATAGCACTTTGGGAAGAAAGGGAAAAAAAAAAGCAGCTTGCTTCTAAATACCCCTACATGCATGCCTCTGACACAGCCCTTGTTTCAGCAAAAGCTTGTTAGTCACTTGAGCTGCCTAGGTTTTTGCACCTAATAGAGGCCTGTGTTTTAAGAGCAAATTTCCTTATGCCACTCCTCCCTCCATCAACATATTGCCAAGTTATTATAGAGCCCTCAAACAGACTTTTACCATCATCTAAAATGAAAACCTACAAAAAAAGCATATAAATAAACTGCCTGCTTCTTACTGAATACAAAGAATCTACCACATTTGCTGAATGAGTATTAATCATGACTTACTGTTACAGGCTTTGTTTTCTCCCAGTCTGTTAGCAAGTCAGTTGTTCGGCTCTCCACTGCACGATCCTCTTGAACTATTTTCATCTGCAAATTTGCTACTTGTTGTTGAATGGCAGAATCCTTTCTACGCATAATGTCATTAAAGGCACCCCATTCTCCTTCAATGTTGTCAATGTACAGCCAAGAGGACGGAAACTGGAACCTTTGTTTCTCAAGCAAGCGCTGACCATTGCGATAAAGCTACAAGAGACAGTGGTTGTAAGTTAAAAAGACAAAACTAAGTTTAAGTTGCAAGGCTAAATACTCACTGTATTTTAACAAGTGCTCATTACAGAATTCACAAGTTGTGAAGCTCACATCTGTTAAGAACTTGAATATTATGAAGCTATATTTTTAGAGCTAAGCCTGACATTTACAGAAGAAAGTATCATTACCAAAACAACATACCTCAACTTGCTTTTCAAACTGCTTGATTTTACGTTTCAAGGACTGCACGTATGTGATAAAAGTCACTGCATCTGATGTGCTGGCAGTGTCCACTGAATGCTGCTCCAGTTCTTGACGGGACTGTTTGGGGCACAAATCAGTACTTCAGAAGTCTAGAACAGTTGACTTGAAAGTGAAAAACTGGACTTTGGACTTGTCTTACCTTAGAAATTTGTGAATGAAACTCTGTCATATTCTGGCCAAGCATTTGGCCAAATTTGCTGAGCACTTCCTTGTGCCAGGAGTCATACTTCAAGTTCACCTTTGATTGTACCTATGATCGAATAAAGTCACATAATCGTAATGTGTCAGCCTTGCTATTTTCTGCTATACAGTCAATCTGAAATTGAATCCATTTATAACACAGATCAACTGCAATTTCTTACCTTGCCATAGTCTATGACAACAGGTCCAAATTCCTTTCTGGTTTCTGCATTGTCAAATGTTCCTCTTGCCTTTCTTATCTGAACTAAAAGGGCTTGCCACTTATTCAGGTCTTCTCCAAGACGGTTGTATATGTTTTCAGCCTGCATATCCCACAGACACTGGTACTGCAGCCAAACCTGATTGAGGTATTTCACAATGTTCAGAACTTCTCCAGCACATTCCAAAAGATGTGTGTGTCCCCAACCCTCAGGAAAACAGAGAAGGGTCCACTTTCATTTTAGCTGTAGCATTATGTGGTGTCAGCCTCCTACCTTGACATACTGCTCCACTTCAGTCACAATTCCCATGATAGCAGAGTATGTCTCCTCTAGAGCCGCAGGGCCATCAGGCATCCTTGTCAATGCATTACGATAGAATTTCTCTTCCTCAGAGAGCTCATAATGCACTCCAACCTAAGAATCACAATTATACGTGTGATATATGTGAATTTCTAGAGCACTCAGGTTCACTCCTAGAGCAACACATTAAGATACCAAGCACAACTAACTGTAAAGTGAAAATACTTGCTTAGATTTATATACAGCTTCCTTACACTTACCTGGTATCTCTGACTCTGAATTCTTGGTAGAGACAGGATTACCGTCTTCCAAAAAAACATTTCTTGATAAAGTTTGTACCTACACTCTTCAATTGGTGGATTCAAGTATATCACCTGGTTGGTTATTCTTAGTTCATGTACGATGTTCTGCAGAAACAGTAAACACAAGTTTTACTGACAGATACTCCTACATATAGACAAGAATTCTGGACTTCAAGAAGCAGCAAACACTGCTGAAAAATCAACTTGCAGTTAAAGGGGAGGCAAGTATTCCTCTAAAAACAGATGCAGAAAAAATATCTGTCTCTCATATAAGCCTCAGATATAATTCTTGGACTAACTGACAATAAGGTTAAAAAAAAAAAAAAAAATCAGCAGAAAACTTCAACAGCAAAACTTACTTTGATCTTGGGTTCACCACCAGGCTTATGGCTCACTTGAGGAGCATCTGTATCCATGTCAACTTCTGCTTTGTCATCTGCTTGTCCAAGAAGAACTTGTGTCCAGGCCCTCAGTCCTGCTTGCAAACGAACACCCAGGATTCTTTCAATCTAAAGGACATAAGACACACTGGAGGAAACAGCTGTATATTCACTGCATAAAGATCCCCACTACCGATATATTCCGACACCACACATACTATGGTACCTCAAAGAACCAAGTGCTCCTTTACTAAGTCACTAAAGAAGTTTAGGAGTTTTGGTAAATTTTTATTGAATAAAAGTTTAAAGCTTCTCCTGTCCTCATGGACTTCAAAGGAATTTAACAATTTTAACTGCTCTGAAGTTAGCTGAAACCTAAAACTTTACTCAGCAGCAGAACCAAATAATACAAAGGCAGTGGGTCCTGCTACCAGCACAGAAATTTTTCACCACCCTTTAAAAGAAAAAAAAAAAAGCTGGCGACCTGCTTGCTCACCGGCAGCTTCTAGGCAGTCAAGCTGTATCAAACTTTTTGTCTTCAAACGACAAAACTCCCCTTGAACCAGTCGATCCCAAAAGTCAACAGCAGAAAATAAACAGGCCTTGCACCTTCTGCATACAAAATGCACACAAAATTTTCAGCGAACTGACAGAATTTTCCTTGGATGACCATGAGGAATATAATAAAAAAAGGTTTGTACCCAATGAAAATGTTTTTTCTCTAAATACATACTAACTCCTTATCTCAAACCTACCTCTATATCCAACTTATTGACCCAGATTGGCAAATTTGAGTATGAATGAAGATTTAAGTCATCCACAGCTTTCTGAACCCTGTTCAAGATTTCAGAGAAAGTCCTGTGATCATACATGCATGTTTCCAATGATCTCACTTCCAAGTCTATTTTCTCTTCAATAATGAGCAGATCATCCACCTAAAATGGTTTAGGAAAAATGGGATGTTTAGTTTGACAGTTAGATAGAGGCAGCAATATTGTGCAGTAATGGTTAGTCACTTCTCTTTATTTGGATTCAGTTTGTCTATCAATTTTAGTAGTACTAGAAGAGCCATTTAGCTGGCCGAGTTGTTACAACCCTATCAGCTACTTAAACAAAGAGCTATAGAATAGCACATCAGCTATCCCATTCCCCTTTTGGTTAACCACATTGCTGAAGTATCAATGTAAAAATTTTGCAGAATTTGCAAGATAAAACAAACCTTTTCTTGGAAACTGAAGACAGTCTCAGCTAAGCGCTGTACATATGGATCAAGTTTGTACGATTCCCACACGAGGGCGATTCCTTCTGCAATCAAAGCCTGCACCTCCTTCTTCAAGCCAGCAACCAGAAGTGAGATAGTATTACGCTCTTCTACTTTCTCACATGTTCGCTCATATGTACGGACACTTTCAATCAGAGAAATAGCAAATGGGTAGAGCTGGTTTGCTTGGTGAGCTTTGTTGACAATTGCTAGGGGAACACGGAAACCAAGCCACTTCAGGTTTCGGACTTCTTTTGAAAGTGTAATTATTTCTGGGAGGAAATTCACTTTCAGTTTCAGGACGTTTCCACTTCGACCTCTAACACGAGTGCTTTCAATGGTGAAAATACGACCAGACACACCAAGATTGCGCTGCTGAACTTTTCTTGCCCAGTCATCAAAGATCTCCTGTGTGTTGAGCTTCATGCGAAAGCTATCTCCATCCTGCTTTAGCTTCTGACCTTCTACATGGTTCTCCCAGCCTTTGCCAAGGACATCCTCAACACGCTTCATGTAAGCAGTGAGCTGTCTGTCAATCTGTTTTGCCCAAATTATAGACCCAGACACAGGAGGTAAGTCACGAACGTGACTCATTTTACAAGCTTGACTCTGGGGGTATTGTACTTTAAATTTGTCATGAAGAGACTCAATATCATCTTTTACGCGCTGGATCAATTGCGTTTGATATTCACGAATGGCACCGCGAATGTGAGGTCTGACAAATAAGGCATTAAACCTGGAGAAGATTCTGAACATCTCATTGGCATTCTTCGCTGTACCAAGCTGGTCTCTCAAACGGGCAGTTATTCTTGTTTCAACTCTATCAATTCTTTCATCATACCGTTTCATTGCTGCCTCCCACGCTTCTGTGCCTTCTTTTGAAACATCTAACCCATCTACTTCCTTAACATTCTCATAAGCAAGATTTACTTCTTCAATTGCATTAGCATCTGCAGCATCAAAAAGGACCTCTGCTACTTTCATATCCTGTGGTTCAGGTACCTCTCCTTGATTTTGTTGGGCAACAGCCGTCACCTGCATTAGAATCACATTTAAGTGAGTTGGGTGCTTCAAAATTTACCTATAAATAGTCACAAAGTCTGTTATAACAAGCACTGAAAAAAAACCCTATTCGTTTACAAACAGGTGAACAAATTAGTACCAAATCTTTAACAAACTTGCAGTCATGTTTAAATTTAAGCTCCATTATGAACAGGGCAACACTGACTTTACAAACTTCCACTACTGTGCAGCATAATCTCATTTTCCACTGTGAATTAGACAAGCTCAAGAATTTACACTCTTATTAATCTCTGCTATGTCTGGACTTGCTATTTTTGTTAACAGGTGCATGGCCATGTAGTATGTGATGTAAGTCAGAATAAAAGATAAACCTATCAAAAAGGGTTCAAAACTAAACTGGTTTTGGAAGCAGATAGTGAAACTGAGTGTTACATTAGCTTTGCGTTGCTAACTTTTTAAAGCAACAGTGAACATTCTTGAAGAAACCATACAGATTTTCTGTCTGATAACAACCAAGAACATTACCTGAGGTCGCAAGACTCTCACAATAACTGCCCTCAGCTGCTCATGCTGACGCCTGAATTTCCTCATTTGATCAAGACGACCCTGAAGTTTCCTATGAGCTGGATTGATACGCCAAACCATCTTCAAGTTCTCCTCCCTTTTTCTTTTCACAATATCTCTCAGCAGAACTTGCAGCTTCTCATATTCATCATCCCAGGTCTGGAATACTTCAAAGCATGCAACCATTACCTGAAGAGAGTTTTACAACATGGACTTTAGCTCCCAAATGAAATTCTTGCTGAAAGTCACTACTCAATGCAAAATACAGCCATACCCTATATCCATACCCTATATTCTATATCACAAAACTGTAACATACCTTTTCAAACTCTTCATAGGCAACATGCATCAGCTTTCTGGTTCCCAACACTTTAAGTAGCTGAGAGCTCAGATCTCTTGAAATAGCCTCCACTAAACGCAATGCCCTTTGGATTGGGTATTTTGTGTTTCTGATTTTTCTCAAATGGGTAAATATTGCAACAAGAGCCTGCCTTATTTTGTCCAACTCAGTAGCAGACAGCAAGTCATTCAGTGGAAAGTCTTTCATCAGTGGATTATAGTCATTCACTGTCTCCAGAGCCTGTTTCAGACCTAAATGTAACAGGAAATATCTTTAATACAACTTTTAATTTCACTAATCACATCTATAGCTTTAACTAGACCAAGGTTACTCTAAACAGCATTGTTCTTTGTACCACAACGTTCAAGTTCCAAAATAGCAAGTTTCTGTAGAACATTTGTAAAAAAAAAATTATTGAACAGACATTTTACCTGTGTCTGTATCGAAGCTCACAGTTGCATGAAAACGTTTGCCATGTTTCAGGATATCCAGAGTCAGAAGAACTTCTGGACTTTCACGTTTTTCCTGAATGCGATACAGAGCCCGTTCCAAATTTAACCAGAAGCTTATCTCCTGTAATGCAGTGCCTGATGCAGGATCTCGATCTAGTTTGGTCACCTTAAAAGTGATAAAGAGAAGGGAAGGAGAGAAGCATTTAATTCATATGCGTCAACTGTAAAAACTTGTTCGATTACTAAAGGTAGTTGAAACATGTAATATCTCCTACATTTTAATAACTGAACCTTAGACATTTTGGCACTCATTCTCTGAGAAGTGTAGGAACTGCAGTGCAACAAGAGTCAAAGTTTAATTCCAGTGGCCCTGGAAGCTGGTTTTAGCACCTCGTGTGGCATCTTCAGCATAGCGTAAAAAAGCTTGATCTCTGTTTGTATTCTGGTTAATGACAGATGAGCCAGGAAAGAAAACAAATGTCTTATGCTCTGGAGTACAAAAAGGCACCACTGTTCAACAAGCAATAGGCATTTAATGTGCCCATGGAAGAAAAAAAGCCAGAGTAGTATCTGAGATGCTATTTCTGAGTAACAGCAGAATAGCAGAGCTCTCTTGAAAAGTAAAAGGCAGACATACAAGAGATTACAGGACAGTACTGGAGCAACTGTTCTGAATGCACCTGCATAAATAACAAGCCAAACCAACAAGACCCACTTCTCTCAATTTACTGTGAAGATGAGTGCTGTTCTGTTGCTTGGCTGTGTTTTTTTACCTTTTGTATCTCTCTAATCCAACGGTTGACTCCAGATTGTAGCTGATTGAGGAATAATGGATCCTCAGCCTTCTCACCAAAATCTGTAACCTTTGGTTTTTCTCCACGTTCGTAACACTGCTTGGCAACATTAGTAATAGTTGCATGAATTGGCAGACTAATCTCTGGAATTTCAATATTCTGCTGCAGATGCAAGAGGCCCATTTCAAGTTCTGCAATCTTTTTCTCAACTGAAGGAGCCATCTTATCTCCATCCCTGAAAAAGCACAGATGTTTCCATGTAAGAGGCCAAACATAAATGACACACATTAAAGCCATATGAACTATTTCCCTGGAGTCAGCAACAGCATCAGATACAACTGTGTGCTTAAACAACTTCACATGACTTGCCTTGAACAGTTACTTTTTTTTTCATTAAACACCTACTTTAATTCATTAGCAGAGAAATGCAGCATTTATACTGAATTACCTGTCTGCTTTGCCAGATTCCCTGATATAGGACTTGAAAAAGGGAGCAACAGCATTGCTGATGAAAGAATGTAATGTTTCATATGGAGAATCTTCACTGAGAGTGAGGACTCTCAGCTGGGAAGACACTGGCTTGTCGGCATCAATCACTGGTGTACGCTTTATGAATGCCAGGCTGCAGAACAGAGAAAAGTTACCAATGAAACATTTGAAACTTAACGTGATGGTTAGAATAGCTTAAATCTACTGCAAGTTCAGGTCACAGGAGTCAAATGCTAACCTGCATCATTATACTGTACATAATCTTTCTTCTAAAAGACCTGAACACAAGTCTTCTAATAACTACATCTTTAATCAGTAAACAGCCAAACATAGGTATCAGTAAGCAGTGTGGGCACACTAAAGAGGCTTACATCTTAGGAAGCTTCACACTCAAAGATGCATTAAGGTAAGTGACAAATATGTAAAGAGTCAGACATAACCAAGTATTACTGAACCTAATGAACATACTACTGTGTATGCTACTTTTGCATGTACACCAGCTTAGTAAGACTGTCTCTTTAACCTCAGAACTAGAAGTCCTAAGTCCATTCCTGTCAGGCTCATGACACACCTTTGTTTTATCAGAGCCTCCACCTTAAAAAGCTATTCCTCCGCCTGAATAAAACCACTGCACAAAGCACATGGCAAACTGGAGGTAAATTTCTAGGTAAAGCAGGTAGTTCTGCTTGTAAAGGCTTTGCATTCATAGGGTAGAAATATCAAGATCTACTTTACTGACTCACCTGTTTGATTTTATTCCATAATGAATGTCAGTGCTGATACTGTAAGAAATGAACTCTTTTTCCTCTTCTCCTTCATCTCCCACATCCTCTGCAAAAAACATGCTATGTAAGAAGTATTTTATTTCTAAGGTTATCTGCCACACTCTCTCTACCAGACTATTTTCTAACCATTAATTTCTACATCAATTTATCTAAATTAAGTTAAATTCAGCTTTACAATGTCACTCAGTTTCAGAGTGGGGTCACTGCTCTTCAACAAAACTCTACTGGCCTTTAAAGGCTGCTATAAAAGATGATAAAGCATTACGACAATCAAATTCTAAATCGCATTCTAAGAGAAATCTTCTGCAATACAAAATGTACATTTATTTGTAGAGATATGCTACGGAACGACTACACTTCAGTACAGCAGAAAAAACCAGCTGCTTTTTTCTTTTAAAGGCTGCTTTGTTGTTTTTTTTAACCTTTTCTTTGAAAGATATTTGGAAATCAAGTCTCTGAACAAAGAAACCTCCTGACAAAGCAGAAACCCAAGCCATGGGAAGTACTCAGGCATTACCAAAGCCAATATATCACAGATGATGTAATCCCTGGGAACGCAGGCAGTCGTGCTGCAATGCAGTCATTTTAGTGCAGAAGGTGACTCCCCTGTTGGGGGACATGCATGGACCTGACACAGCATTACAGTGGACTCTCGTCCTGCCCTGATTTTATTTGGCCATTCATGGGAGGTACACCCTAGGGTGTCACATTTGTGATCCTTAACACTAGAAGCCAGGTCACAGAACACCGCACAGTAACCTGTATGAAAGCCGTTGGCAGGCTGTGTAGGTCATGATACCACACAGCAGTTTTTCATTAGTCAGAAATATGGCTTTTGTTTTATTGTATTTGTAATCAATAATTTACTTAGTACTATCTGGACTTTGTGTGGACTAATAGTCCACACAGAAGTTTCAATAATAATATTGCTTTTAACAGTGTTAGAGAAAATAAGATTTCCATATGCTGTCAGAGGTACTGAATCTGTTAAATCTGAAGACTGGCTGTGAATCACGAAATCCACTCTCCCTAAACAACCGCTATTAAAACAGAAGACACTGATGGAAATGCCTTCTGCCCATAGTAAATTAGTATTTAGCTTCTGAAACATCTAAATGTCTCAATTTGGTTTTTAACCATACATATGTAACAATACCTATGCAACAAGCCTAGAGCTAACTGATCACTACTCTTTCATTACTTCCAACCCGGACTAAGGATAATCAATCTCATGAGCCAGACAAGAAAGATTCGGAAATCATCTGCATATTATATTAACATCCACTGTGGTAATGGTGTAAACACTGTGTCATGAATTTATAATGATTGTTGTTCTTTTTTTCCCCTCTAGAAAATTCTGCTCTTATTCCTGCTGAAAATCTCAAACTTTGGAGGAAAAGGAGGATAATCAATAAGTAGAAATAGGTGTAAGATAAACAAAGACGGTATTTGAAGCAACATTTTGGATTCAAAGTGACTAGACAAGGAGTGGAGGAATCTTCTTCAAGTGTATCACAAGTTTCTATCAGTGTGCAGCAACTGCAGGGCCTATGTCCAGTATCTTACACTGCAGCTGCTGTCCTGCTAAATAATGTATTATGAAGTGTGAATACATTAAAATTTGACATAAATCTACTGGGACTGAATCAACAGCGTAATAGCAGCGGAAATCCAGAAGTTTAGTACTAAAATTCTGCAAGCTCACACTAGCAGATGTGTAGCTATATACAAATTGTAAGTCTTGTTTAGCAGTAAAAGTCTGTGTTATTAACGAAGCTTTGTTTTAGTCTATTATTGTTCATTAAGCTGGATTCTGTGACAATTTGTTTATTTAGAAATTGATTTCTTGACAAAAGAAAGTCATTTGCAAAATAAATGACTCAGTGTAATCATTCAAATAACAAAGATGTTTTTCAAGCCAAGAGAGTGTCAACTTTGCTACAGCATTTAATGCATCATTTGATGACGTTTCCAAGAGCACCATGGCCACCAGCCTTTGCAAATTAAACAAGGACACTGCAGGGTCTACATCCTGATTTATGAACCGGAGTCTCGCTAATGTACCATGGAATAACGCTTTCTACAGGCTGAGATGACTGTTTGTGCTTTTCCGGGGGGGAGGAAGAGATGTTTTTATTTCTCAAGGGCTGGTTTGGTTTCGTTCTCAGCGAGAAGCGCCTACAGCCCACTGACGAAGCACTTTCGATGTCTATCCCAGCAGGACGGGCTACAGCCGCAGCACACAAAGCACCTGCGCCCACGACCCCGCCGTTTATCTGCCTCGAGGAGCTTCAGCCCAAACCCCAGGCATGGAGAACAAAGAACGGGCGAGGCCGGGCCCGGCGGGGCTGACAGCTCGGGCCCCGCCCGCCGATGCCGGTCCTCGCGCGACGAGCGGCGGGAGTGCCTCGACCCGGCTCTCCAGGCCGCTGCCGCCGCGCGGCAGGACAGCACCAACCGCACTGGGGCCGCGCCTGAGGGGGGGACCCCTGCAGCCCCCGCGCCCCTCCCGCTCCGCGGCAGGGCGGCGGCTCAAGACAGGCGGCGCCATCTTGACAGCGCGGCACCCGCCCGGCTCTCGCCTCACCTTTGAGGGTGGAGCGCTCCACCAGCACCGTGTGGACCTGAGGGTCGGAGAGGAACTTGCGCATATGCTCCACGGCGCCCTTCTCCTCCAGTGCTGCCTCCAGCACCGCTGGGGCTTCGCCGCCGTCCTCCAGCAGCAGCGGCACCAGCTTTCGCAGGTGCTTCTGCAGCACCGACACATCGGCCACATTCTGCACCGCCGAGCCCGACACCTCCATGCCGCCTTCCTCGCCGCCGGGGCCGCCGCCCCCACCGCCGCCGGAGTCGGACATGCTGAGGCAGGAACAGCGATAGGCACGCCACGCTCCGCCCGCCCGCGGTGCGGCAAGCAACGCCCCGCCGCCGGGGAGCCTGGGAAAGGCAGCCCGCCACGCCTCCCTGGCCGGCGCCGGTCCCGCCCTCGGCACAGCCCCTGTTGGCGAAGGCGGTGTTCGAGTAGCTTCTCTCATAAGAGCAGCGCGGTGGCTGAGCTGCCAGGGGAAAGTACAACACCCACCCACCCACCTCCAGCTCCCTTGCACCAGCAGCCCGAGAGAGAGATGGGTGCTGCCGGCCCCTTACCGGGAAGATAAAGCAGCCCAGGGGCTCATTTGTTCAAAATGTTTAGTTTATGTGAAAAATAAACCCAGAAGCCGTAACAAGGGGAGAAGCAGACTGGCTTCTCTGGTGTAAAGAGCAATCCCCTACTCACCTCGTACAATAGGCATGCTAGTTAACAGTTTATGAATGCAGCACTTAAATCATGAATCCCATACTTTCATATCCCATAGAGAACGGAGGGGGGAACTGAAAGCACCTCAGTGAGAAGGGGACTTCTCCCTGAACATAATTTAAAAAATTGTTAAAGATCTTTTACAGCAGCCCCAGCCCAGTGTGTATATTTGATCTAAGAAACCAGTATATTAGCTCACTGCCACCACTGCTCCTCCTTGTCTAAAGTAGTCCCATCCCTCCCCTGCTCCTGGGTGGTATTTGCATGTGCCTGGGAGAGGAAAGGTGACAGCAGTTCCAGAACCATTCCACTGCCTCCCAAAAATCACTATTGGTGCCCCACTTTTGTTTATATACAAGCAGAGAAGGGGATGGCACCCAGAAGAGAAAACCAAGCAAACTAACCATACAAAACTATCTCTGAACACCAGCCCCCCCCCCATTTCCTCAGGTGGATACACAGGCAAATGTAGAGACCCTTAGGCCTAGAGTCTGTTCAGATGTACATGTAAGCAAGCTGGGATGGGATATCCTGCCTGCCTAAGCAAATGCAAGCTTCTAAGCCACTACACAAGTGTTAACTCAGCGTTAAAAGTGATCTAAGTGTAAAAACATCCCTTTGGAGGTTAGTTCAAGCTATGGTTCCAAGTGCTTGGCATGCTTGTTCTTCTAAAACAGCTGTCATTTGCTGCACCAAAACATCAGAAGATTTTTGCAGCTTACAAAGCAAGAATCAACATTACTGCAAAACTGCTGCCAGGAAAAAATATGAATAAGGAAAGTAAAGTAAAGAATTAAGGACAAGAAAGAAGGACAAAGACAGGAAATAGGAATTCAATTAATTATATATATGCATTGCTGCCAATCTGCAGAGAAAGTAGGGTCAAAAAAAAGCCAACACGTCCCATTACTGTCAGTTCTAAAAATACTCCATGTGTGACAACACTTTATCGTATAAAGAACAAGTCAAGGATTCTGATATTTAAGCACTGGACTACTTGCAACTGCAAGCCAGTGTAGGCAAGACAGTTGGTATTCCTTCTCCAGCCTTGTCTGCTGTGCCAAAGGTAACAAGAAGATCTTGTAAATTAAGTTAAAGGAAATCAAAGCAAAGACAAGATAAACTAGCTTTTTTGCACAAGTTCTTACGTTCAGCTAAAGAACATATGCTCTCTCTATAGAGAAAAGGCTTTAGCTTTCTCAATATGGGTGAAAAATCATTTGCCTTGATCTACCCCTAGTTAATCATCAATGGCCTTTTCTTGAATACACAAAGGACCTGGCCCTTCTACAGGTATGTGAGAAGCTGTTTCAGTCAGCCATCCAAAAGGCAAAACTGCCAATATGACACACTTCACCTCTAGTTTAACTAAAAATAAGTATTTCAGAGAATCAGAATAAGAGCTAGGATTTGTCAAGACAGAGAAGGTTTGCTCCTGGCAAATGCCATACAAAATACATAGAAAGAAAGTATTTTGCGTAAGTCAGAAACTTCAGAAAAAAAATCTCGTTTCTCCTATATTTAATAATGATTTGGTAGTACTGGAGACCGAGACCAAAACCAAAGCAAAATCCCTGAACAAATAACAATCAGAGCAAATCACTTGCTTTCCCCTCTCTAATCCTCTTAAATCTTGGCAGAGTACTAGAAAAATCACAATGGCAAGCCCTTCATGCAGCATGAACCTTCAGTGTGGTCTTCTTGATCACAGAAGTGCTTAAAATAGCTTGAGGCAATTATGTGAATACTCTTTTCCCCCCTTGAAGTGAAAAAGTGGAAGCCCTCTCCCTTCAACACCGTAGGATTGATGCTTATGAGACTTCATGTGTTATGTGTGCAGACCTCTGCTTGTGCAGGACTGAATGCAGTCCTGATATGACTGGGTTCAGAGAAAGACAGTTGGAGTCATGCTGTTCTTCAGCTACATCAGGAAGGTATAATGTATTATCTTCTGTAGCTCCACAGTAAATTCTCCATTGGGAAATTTTTCATACAAAAACTTTTTAACTACATCAAAGTTTTATTTCATAAGGTAGAAACAGCTCAAGCCAAGTCTCATCATATAAACTATAATACAGGGAAACAGTGATATGGTAATTAGAATGGCATTTCTTAATTAGCTATATGCAGTTAGTCTCCACAATCACTGCACACAGTAAGGACAAGATCCAAGGTGCAGAAATGCTCCACTTTCAGAGGTATGGTCCCTAATGTGATCTAGAACAATATTCAGGATAACCTGGAATCGTAGCTATCTCCTGTAAGTACACTTGCAAGGTACTGAAACAGTTTCCATAAGGAAACCAGAAACCTCCACACACCTGTACCTGTGTTACACTAGCACCTTCCCTTCCATGGCTAAAAAGCCAAAGCAAGGAATATCTAAAAAGGTTGCTGGTCAAAGCCCCTGAGCTTAATTCTCTTGGGGAGAAAAGATTAAAGTTCAATTCCTGAACATACTTGCAACTCAGTAAGGCATTTGGGGGGGGGGGGGGAGGAAGTCACTACTGTCAATATTTTAAAACATTATGAGGCATTTGACCTTAATTTTATAAACTGAATGACTGAACCCTCAGTTGTTTCAGAATCTAGTTCTTGATTCATGATTAAGCTTAGGAATGCATGCAATGAGTTTTCTTCTGAGCTCATGCAAAACCCTGTTTTTCAGTATGCAACAGCTTAACTCAAATTTTAACATTTGTAGCAAGGCAGTAGTCAGATACTGATCCCACCACACTTAGAACCCTCCCCCAACCCCACCCACTTACTGGAAGTCAGCTTTAGGTAATTGCCTTAGCTCTTTGGAAGACTTTTATGGATTCCAGAGGGAAGACAACTCCTACTGCAGACTGAATGCTTTTTCCTACCTTTTTTCCTTTTTGCTACCTTGACCACATACCACCTACTGCACAATAATCCCTGAATTTATGGTTACTTTGCTTGAAGCCTGTTAAGATAGAAGTTACAGAGAAAACTACTGTGGTATGAAAGGTGCATCTTTGATATTTGTAGACTAGAGATTCAGAAAATTTCTTTCAGTCCTGACAGTTGTCCCAAAAGATGTATCTGCTTTTTCTACCAAACAGCCATTATTCCCATTTTTTTTACTAACTGCCTTCCAAGAAACTTTTTTTTTTTGGGGGGGGGGATGGGGGATGAAATGTATGGTATTATCTTAATTTGTACAGATGACTCTGCAAAAAATTACAATCTACATATCCCCAAGCACCCTGTGCTAAATTTAGTTTCATGATGAACAAGTAAAATTCACATGTTCTTTATTTGTCCATATAATACACCATTTTTTTTATAAGTTCTAAAATTAGATAAAAGCATATTAAATGGCAGGTGTATGAAGTTCTTCAGAAACAATGCCAGAACAAAAAATTGAATTACAAAATGTTAAAAAATGTAGGTACATTTGAACTTAACATTCCACTAATGCATAATGTTACAGATACTGTCTAATGAAAAATAATTGTGCCACTTACCTATTTTTGCTGTTTCTAGGAACTTTTTATTCTGTACATAAGACGAATCTGTACAAAATATGAAGTCTACATTTTTATTACTTATTACCATAAAACAAGGTACAATGTATGTACAATATTAAAATGAAGCCATACTAAAGCCACACTAAAAAGACACTTGTAATATTACTTTTGACATTCCTGATGTACAGGTTTAATTTTGGAAAACTGGGGAAGGTGTCAGACAGAACTTTATGAAGAAGAACAATCACCAAAATTCTACTTTAATTCTTTTTATTTTGGATGTCTTAGTTTTAGAATGGTTTTGTACAGGATTATGAGAACTTTATAAATATTGATAATAAACATGCTAACCCACTAGTGGTGATGGATTCTGGAATATTGCCTAAACAAATTTCAGTAGCCCAAAACTTCAAATATGACTTCAGGATGAACTTTACAAATACCACAGTTTTTCCCTTTTTGGTGAGTGTTTATCTTCAATAAAGAACAAAAATAAAATCTAGACAGTGAAAGATGTTCTTATATGTTGAGCATCACAGAATCAAACATTGATATACTGTTTTTCTTTTTTTACCCCTTCGGGTAATATAACTCCTTTCAGCAACCTCTTGCACAAACATACTGAACACCCAAAATCAAAGGTAACTGATGATCTACCAGCTAAAGATGGAAGTTCAAACAATGGTATATCAAAATACACTGACATTGCTTTACACAATTAAAAAAGCACCCATTTTCCCGCAAAAGGAGAAGGCATCTTTAAACTGTTTTAATATAGTTTATCCTAATGGTAAAGCATTTTTTTTTTCAAGTTTTACAGGAAATGTTTTCAGACACAGTGGACGTTCCACTTAAAGGTTGGGCTGGTCTTTAAATTTAGTTGTTGTAAGCCAATATTTACCACCCTCAACTGTCTTCCAATAGACAACATGACAAATATTGGAATTTGAATGTTAAATGCAACCAACAAACAGCAGGCACTACATATGCACAAGGTTACTACGAATGTCTGCTTTGCGCATTTTTTTTTAAATGGATGCAGGAGACATTATACTTCCTTCAAAAGTAAACCAAAACTATTTTTAAAGAAGCTGCGTTTTTATCTCTTTATGCATTAAGACATTAAACATTAAGTTATATCATGTTACTGCCAGAGACAAAAGAAACTAATCACCCATTTAGAATAGCAGAACACATTTCAAACAGCTTGTAAGCAGGATAAGTAAGTCAAAATACTGGCCACCCTGAGAGAAATCAAATATTGAAGACAAAGCACTATATTTTTAGAGATTTTCCTCCCGTGCTTTCCCATCTACAACAAAAAGCTCATTACATGCAAGTAATCTTGTGGAATATATAGCAGCATTTGAAGATCATCAGCAACTCAGATGCATTTTCAGTTCACTTGTGAGGTGTATTTGCAGCACATGTGCTCTTTACAACAACAACAAAAAAATTTTCACTGTAAAATTATGGTCACTATCTCCTCAGCTCTCAGACTGATTTGAAAAGAAGCAGAATGGAATTCAAGGGTCTGTTCTTTTCTTATTATTTAATAAGCTTGTGATGTTGTGTTTCCTGAAAGGTTATGTTCATCTTCCAGATGAAAACTGATCCAACTGAAATCACGCATAGTATCTGCCACAGAATATTGAACTCCTAGAGCCCAAGAAAAATGCTGAGTATTAAAAGCTCAGATAAGGGAGAAAATAATGAAAGAGTATTTTATTGACTTGAAAAAATTTAAAATGAAATTTTATATCCAGTCTTTTTCCAGTCAGTAAACAAATACTGATTTCAGGAAAAATTGTTCTACCAGTTCATATCTTGAATACTGGTGCCATATTATACACTAAAGACTGGAAAATATGGCTTTAAATATATATAAAGTATTAGGACATGGTATATATATATATCTTTATCCTAAGTAAATGAGAAATAAATTTACAGAATTCTTAGAAAGGAATGATGATTGAGGATTGTCATGAAAGTTACCAGTTTGTAAGCCATGTTTTATAGTACGAAAGAATAACTGTGTATTTTCAAAACTGCTGGTATATTGCAAGACAGCAACAATGTGGAAACAGCTGTAAAGTTGAGAAATCCTAGAAAAAGTTTAATACTTAAATTTGAAATTATTTTCCTTTTTTGAAAACACACATCATTAGTACCAACTGTTGGTCATTCACTTACATGGAAAGAGTTGATAGAATGCTTTTTTCAAATATGACTATAAAAACTGCATGATATCAGCTAGCTGGTGCTGTAACACCACCTCCAGGAAATTGCGTCCACTTGATTATGGTCAACCCAATATTCTGCATGTGGAATTGGGTAATTTACCATTGTTTGAACTACTAATCTTGAGCTGCATACTCTATTATTGCCTACAGAACTGGGTTGAAGAAAGCTTTGACTTTGTGTGTAACTGATTGGTATGGCACAAAAAGTAAGTCCTACTGTAGAACTGAGTCCAGAAAAAACCCAACTTTTCCTCCAAAATAGTATTTCACTGTAATAGTTTAATGCCCATCATGTGATATCAATTCATCAGCTCTGCAATGTGATTCCAAGGCTTTCATGGTATAGATATCCTGAGGCAGTTCTGACTTGCGTCGCACAAGAGGACGATCTTTTTTCTGATCTTTCTGTGCCTGAAATAAAAATAGAATAAAGTTGGCCAAAATAATTAATAAACAGTTAAAATATTTCTTGCACATCAGTAGGCTCATTTATAGAATAAAAAAGCGCCAAACAAAAAATCTGACAACCCTCCCCCCAACAAAAAACACCAAACAAAAAAACCATATGGGGGAAAAAAATGATACCTTCTTCTCTTTACCCCACCAGTTACCCAGTTTCAAGTCCTTACCCTCCTTTTTTGCTGAGAGGCAACATTAGAAACAGGTAGAAATTCTAAGCTATTAGCAGTCATGACATTACTACCATGATTATCACTTGATAACGTTTTAAAAAATTATCTTCTCACTTATTTTTAATTTTGTCTCTACATTTAAGATAAATGATTTTTTTTCCATGCTTCTAATTACTTGCACTATTCACATATCTGAAAATTTAAGCTTCCGCTCTATTATTTTACTGATCCTCTCTCAAAGCCAAACAGCATTGCTGTCAAAGTATCTTTAAACTGTATAACTGTATCTTTTATCTGTATAACGGTGTCTTTATATAGTTCCTATGTCTGTCTCACCCTAATGTGCTTGTTAGATCATAGGATCAGTGGTTAGGGTTGGAAAGGACCTTAAGTTCATCTAGTGCCACCCCTGCTGCCATGGGCAGGAACACCTTCCACTAGACCAATGATGTTTATTCATCTTCTGCTAAAAAAATCCTTATGAAAACTGACTGGCTTTCACTTAGCCACTGATTTACCAGCATGTTCAAAAGGTTAGTAAGTCATGCCTGTCAAATTTTATTGTAGCAGAGTATACCCTACAAACCCTCAGAGTCGGGTACAGAAAAAAAAAATTGTTTTTCACAGTCATTCCATCACCTCTTCAGTATGGACACCCTGTAACATTGCTAACCCCTGGCACAAGCATTACTTTCACTGAAACTGTATATATATCTTTACACAGCTCCTCACTTCTGAAGTTGTACTTAAAAAATAAATTAAGCTGTTATTTTGACTTGCCCCTGCCCCCCCCCCGATAACTGCGGTACTTCTTGGTTTAGCATCAATTTCTAATGATACTTAGCCAGGGATACACAACTGCCTTTCCTGTGCCCTCTCAAAGAATTATGCAAGAATGCTACCTTGCTTGCTTTCTGCAATACCCTAATCCTCAATCAATTCTTTGCTTTCCTTTTTACCCAGACTTACCAATCGAGCTCATCAAACAGGAATGCGATACATGCATTTTCCAGCTGAAACACTATCTATGAAGCTGTACATAGTCCCAACATCATAGTTCTTGATGCTGAGTTCTTTGTGGAAAAGTAGTCAAGACCTAGGTAGGGTCCTTGGTTTTAGTCTGGGCTGCCATTACTCTTTGTACATTTGTATTGTATAACACTGACTCAAATTCCCAGTCACATCAGCACCTGGGACTGGGAACTTTGTTCTTAACTGTCTGCCCCAACTACTAGTATGTGTCACACTTTGACTGATTTTCTTCTGGAGCTAGTGTTAGAGCTCTCAGACTTAGCAGGTACAAGCTTTCATTCCCTCTGGCCAGGACAGAAAGTGAACCAAGGTCTCTTACTTCTGGAGAAAATCTTTATGACCTAGGAAATAGCATAGTAAAAGATGGACACTACCATCAACACAACTCTTAAGATTAAGGAGTACTTCTTTTTTTCAATAATCTTGTATACACTTTCCTCCACTAGAACTGGTTCTAGGCTCTGAAGTTGTGAAAGGAGGACCCTCTCCCCATCACGTGCAGCCTACCTAAGTTATCCATGGTCTGAAAAAAAGGCAGAGGTTTAGAAATTTATTAAGCCCAGTACTCCTCACTGACTAGCTCTAACCAGCATTCCCATTAAGGGCAATGCTACCCTCATTCACTGCTCTCAACAAGCATGTAACTCTTGGTGGCTGAATTACATGTAATGCATAGGATTCCACTCCAGAGACAAGTGTTTAAAAAACAGCAATCACTGAAAATGCCTTTTGTGCATTCCAGTATTTCTTTTGATGTCAATCTTCATTCAAAATCCCACAGTACAATAAATAATCTTGCAGGACAATGACACTGGAGTTTTAAGAAAGTAACCTAGGATGTTGACCGTATGCTTATTTTTATTAAATTTGTTTGAAACATTGGTTCAAATTAACACACTTGATCTCCGATCTCAACCAGTTTTTCCACCTCCAGCTCATTTCTCTGGTCTTACAACTTTGCTGGATTTAGAGATATTCGTATTACTGATACCAGACATCTTGGTGATACTGCAATGCTCCCTGGCACCTCTCCATTTTACATTAGCTCCAAGTTTAAATCTGTCGTTTGAATGTCAGGATTCTAGTTCTGTTTATCTGATGTTAAATTAAAAATACCTGAAGATTACTAAGCATTAGCTAAGGATGAGAAGACTGGAATGACCTCGAGAGTCCAAGAACACTGTAGTAGGTAATGGAACATGCCAAATGGTACACTGAGGAAGATGACCCGTTAAGTGAACAAGACAAAGGCATACTTTATGTATTTTTCAAAACATAGTAGCTTTAGTCTCTAAGAAGGCTCTGAACAAAAATGAAAACACTGGAATCCAACTTTATACATTTGTACATACTTCATGCATTTTCCTGCAAAAAGCCCCAACCTTACATACGTAAGAGTGGCAGAGTTCCACTATGATGTAGCAGAGTTCAGTTTTATTTTTAACTATTCTAAAAGCAAAATCATTGTTCCCATCATGACATAAAAAGTTATTTCTAAGTGAAAAGAAAATGAAAATTCCTATAGAAGAAACATCGAAAGAGACCATACAGGAAATTCACAGGCATTAGAAATAAACCACTGTCTTCCTGGCTACTATAGTACCACTTAAAAGTAGCAGCTCTAAGGAAGATTATTACTCTAGGATAAATGGTTATGGGGCTGAAAATAGAACCTAGAATTATGGCTATGATTAGCAGTCACTTGGGGGGGGGCAGTAACTAATGATTTAGAGTACTTTGTTATCTTCACATGGCTTTACCTGACAAGCCTCTTCTTTCACCGTCTTTTTCAGCATCTGCAAATCTTCAATTAAAGGGCCATCTGTTTCCATTGCAACAGGACTGTTCAGCAAACTTGTGTCACTATATGTTGGGTACTAATAAAATGCAAAGCGTTAAAATAATCATTCTTAGTAGTAACACCTAAATAGTAAGAGTGTATTTCAGCATTTGAGCAATATGATTAGCTATCTGAGATTAGCTTCAATATCTTATGCTTCCAGACACCAAGTAATAAATTTTAAAATGGAACTCCATTACTTTTACTTGGCAGAAATATCCTGTTGAAAAATACAGTCAGAACACACATGCACAAAAACTATGCTTTGATTATCTGAGGTTGAATGTTAAAATATTCAGATTTTGCTAGTACTGAACTGAATGCAAACATTTATCTGAAACCTTATTAATACATTGTCTAGCGATTTGTGAACAGCGTAGCAACCCAAACACAATGATTTTAGTTTCATGTTGGAAGAGAAAATGCAGTGTTAAAACACCAAATATGGTTAACGTAAGTTTATAGTAATTTCAAAACAGAATATTAAACTTTTCTGTCTTGAGAAACAGCCTCTTGTATAGCTTGTAAGCTTACTGTATAGCAAATTCAGTAATTTAAATGCTAGTTTAACTCAGATGATGTGTATGTGATCTTGAAATCAAAACTAATTTAGAAACACACACACAATTTTTCATCTGTTTTTACCTCATAATACCTAGTATCTGAGTGTAGCTGTAACAGCGCAGATGAGAAAATAGAAAAATTATAGCAAGGATTTAATGAATCCAATTACAATAATTTCAAATCTTAAAATGTATTCCCTGTGTCACAAAGAGTCAGGAACAGCTCTAAACAGCAACTGTCAATAATTACACAAACTACAGATTTAACAAATTCCAGGAAAAAAAAAATCATAACTCAAAAGCCCCTTAAAAAGCCATTATAGAGAGCGCTAAAAGCATTTATAACCTTACGCCAATTCACTGGAGCACTTCATGTTCAAATTAGTATTTTTTAAAATGTATTTATTTAAAAACTTTTATGTTTTAAATGCTCCTCAAACATACTATGCAGAACATACTTGTATACAGGTTGTGTTAATGAGTTTCAGAAAATGTGGTTACAAAAAATTACTTGCGAAGAAACAAATCTTCTATTGCAAGTCAATCCCATTATTTAGCCAGACATGAAATAGCAAATGACCACACATACCAAGCAGTGTTCAAGCAAGGCTTTCATATGGCTTATCTGATTAGCAGAATGTTTTATCACTGAAAGTCAAGTGCTACTTTCATATGAATCTTTTTTGATTAACTTATCTTATATGTTGTCAGCTGACATTTTGTTTAACAAATTTTATTTCAGCAGTTTAGGAACTGTCCCCTGAGAAACACCACAAGAACAAAAATATTTATGAAATTCCACCTTCTTAGAAAAAAGATGACACTATAGTCTGCTTTAAAATAGCACTGAAATCAAAAGGTGTTCCACTTCTGTACACAGAGTACTACTACTCCCTCTTCCACCTCCTGAAACTCAGCTAGATGATATAAAGATACAATACAGTAAGTTTCTTTCTGCAGCAAAGTAGAACTGTGGCTGCAAAGTAACTGAAATGCTTGGGGTCTTTTTGCCCATAGCAGTAATCAGTATGACAGAGATAAAGGAAAACTGGCAGCACCCTCCCAAGCAAATTAAGGGGAAAATCCCCAAACAAAAATAAAACCAAAGCCACCCAAGTCAAACCATCCCCCTCTCCCATAATCTCAAAATATAATGAATAGTCCAAATTATCTTTGTTTCTGTATTAAAATTTCAGTTACATCAAGTAATGTAGGTTACTTACTAAAAGGAAAAGTCACTTTCCCTTTTAGTAAGAACTTGAGGTGCAGGTTCACCAGAAGACCGGCCCAATGCAAGCAGGAGAACAAATGCAGCAGACAAGAATGAACAGTATTACTTTAATCCATTAGACACAGAGCAAAACTGACCAGTCATAACTCACAGTTTGCAGAAAGATCTCTTTTGTAATATATTGTTTGAAAAACAGCTTTTCAAGAGAAACCAATTATGGCATCTCTCTCTGTTTTCCATAATTTTGCACAATAACTTCAAACCACAATACAGTATCTCCTCTATACTCCTGCACACAATCTCCTAAGAAAAGGAAAAAGTACTTCATACCATACTTTTCAGAAACTTTCTTTTATAAAAAAAAACAATTACTTGCACAAGTGAAAGTTACAAATTTTTAAAGTATTTTTATTGTATATATTTTCATAATACAATTAGTGAAATTGCTTTATTTTCATGATCAGTCAGACCTGTTTCCCCCTCTGATATTTAACAAAACTAAGGTATTTGAACATGAACATGTTAATCTTTTCTAAATACCTGGGGATTTGATTTGGCTAGATTTTCTATTTTAACCCATGCTTCTTCCCGTTCCTTCAATTTTAGCTTCTCTCTGGAAAAAAAAAAAATTAGAAGCAAAAATAGCAAAAGGAGCTTGATAAATTTTGTATCACAGCTTGGATACTTTCTTAAGCACTAAGAAATTCACTAGAAGTCAATAGAATAAATTATTTAGCTACACCTGTTTTAACTTACTGCCCAAAATACCACTTCCTGTTGAGAAGATAACTGGCATCATTTCAATACCCCATGATCGCAAGGGAAAAAGACAATTCTCATAGAAAAATAAGCTGATATGAGCCAGTTTGTTGCTTAATAACTGTACATTAAAAGACTTTAAATGAAAACAGAATTCTTGATCTATGTCAAAAGTGTGTTTCAACTTTGTAATATTTGAATTCTACATTGAAACCTAAGAAACTAGCATCTTTTCATAAAAAAGGGCAGAAATTCTTACTGTCAGCCCAATGGCTTAAGGTAATAGTTTAAAAGAAAAGGTTCAGAGACATCTTGAACTTAACATACACATACACAACAAACTTAACACAGAAGTACCCAAATTAACATAGAAGTACCCAACAAACACACCCATTCAAGGGAGTCCCAAGCCAAGAGGGATGACATGAGATGGCTTTTTTTTCTTTCTCCTCATTAAAGCAGGAAAGGTTTGTTTCCTTCTGCCTAACATAGTTTAAAATGGTAAAATGCAGGGGCTTGTTTCTAACTCTTTCTTTCTTACAGATAAACAACGTACTACTGAGACCAGAATCGACACCTATCTTTGAAACCTGGTAGAGTTTTAAAAGGGCTTTGAGCTTAAGAGTGCTGAAAATGCTCTCAGGCTTGAACGCATAAAGCAGATAATCCAAATGTAAAAAAAAACCCAATCAGACAAGAAAGTTATATTCAAGCACATACAGAATTTGCCCCAACTGTCAATTAAGGGGAAGAACTATTTACACCCCCCCCACCCCCATTAAGTTCTGTGTGGTAGGGGATTTTTTTTGGTTTTGTTACTGTATCACTCAGCACCCTGCCCGCTTTAGCTCACACCCAAAACGCCACCCAGAAGATCAAAAAAACAGAGAAGGAAAGTTCGCTTTCACATTTAAAAAGGATTCTACTTATTTGCTATGAGGGAAGAGAGACTTAAATGAACTTTTTTAAAAAAGCAAATGTTCACATTTCATTATCTATAAACACACACACAACTTAGATACAAGCTCATTTCATTTGCCTCTATACAAATGCCCGTAGCATGGGGAACAAACAAGAGGAATTAGAGATGTGTGCATATCTATGGGGGTACGATATAATAGGCATCACAGAAACATGGTGGGATGGCTCCTATGACTGGAGTATTGGAATGGAAGGTTACAGGCTCTTTAGAAAAGACAGACCCAGCAAACAGGGAGGGGGAGTTGCTATTTATGTTAGGGATAGGCTGGAGAGTATGGAACTCTGGGGACAGGTGAGCAGTTAACAGAGAGTTTGTGGGTCAGGGTTAAAGGGAATACAGCTATGGGAGACATTACTGTGGGGATCTGTTACAGACCGCCTGATCAAGGAGAACCTGCGGATGAAGCACTCCATAGACAGATAGGAAAAGCCTCACGCTCACAGGCCCTTGTTCTCGTGGGGGACTTCAACCACCCTGGCATCTGTTGGAAGGACGGTACGGCCCGGCACAAGCAATCCAGGAGATTCCTCGATTGTGTGGAAGACAACTTCCTTCTGCAAGAAATAGAGGAGCCGACAAGGAGAAGTGCCATGCTTGACCTCGTGCTCACCAACAGGGAAGGGCTCCTTGGAAATGTGACGCTCCAGGGCAGCCCTGGATGCAGCGAACACGAGATGGTCGAATTTGAGATCCTCAGGACAGTGAGAAGAGCGTGCAGCAAGCTCACTGCCCTGGACTTCAAGAGAGCAGACTTTGGCCTCTTAAGGAGCCTGCTTTGGAAGGTTCCATGGGATGCAGCCCTAGAGGGCAGCAGGCCCCAAGACTGTTGGTTGATATTCAAGGATCACCTGCTGCAAGCTCAGGAATGTTGCATCCCAACCAGAAGGAAGTGCAGCAGGAGGGCCAGGAAACCTCCTTGGATGGATAAGGAGCTCCTGAGGAAAATTCAATTGAAAAAAGAGGCTTATAGTAAGTGGAAGCAAGGACAGGAGGCCTGGGAAGAATACAGGGATGTTGTCTGAGAAGCTAGGGACCAGGTTAGGAAAGCTAAGGCCCAGTTAGAATTAAACTTAGCTAGAGGTATTAAAGATAACAGGAAGGGATTCTACAGGTACATAGCAAATAAAAAACAGACTAGGGAGAACGTAGGCCCCCTCAGGAAGCTCTCAGGAGAACTGGCTACACAGGATTTGGAGAAGGCTGAGGTTCTGAATGACTTCTTTGCCTCGGTCCTCACTGGCAAAGGCTCTGACCACACCACCCAAGTCTTGGAAGGCAGACACAGGGACTGTGAGAATGAAGACCTTGCACCCACTGTAGGGGAGGAACTGGTTCGAGACCATCTTAAAAATCTGAACATGCACAAGTCCATGGGTCCTGATGAGATCCATCCATGGGTCCTGAAGGAGCTGGCAAATGAAGTTGCTAAGCCGCTGGCCATCATATTTGAGAAATCATGGCAGTCAGGTGAAGTTCCCACTGACTGGAAAAAGGGAAATATAACCCCCATTTTCAAGAAGGGGAAAATGGACGACCCGGGGAATTACAGAGCAGTCAGTCTCACCTCTGTGCCTGGCAAAATCTTGGAGCAGATTCTCCTGGAAGGCATGCTAAGGCACATGAAAAACAACAAGGTGCTTGGTGACAGCCAGCATGGCTTCACTAAGGGGAAATCCTGCCTGACCAACTTGGTGGCCTTCTATGATGGGGCTACAGAACTGATGGACAGGGGTAGAGCAGTTGATGTCATGTACCTGGACTTGTGCAAAGCGTTTGACACTGTCCCCCAGGACATCCTTGTCTCTAAATTGGAGAGACATCAATTTGATGGATGGACCACTCGGTGGATAAAGAACTGGCTGGATGGCCGCACGCAAAGAGTTGTGGTCTGTGGCACAATGTCCAGCTGGAGACCAGTAACGAGTGGTGTCCCTTATGGATTGGTGTTGGGACCCGTCTTGCTCAACATCTTCGTCACTGACATGGACAGTGGGATTGAGTGCACCCTCAGCAAGTTTGCCGATGACACCAAGCTGTGTGGTTCGGTTGATACGCTGGAGGGAAGTAATGTCATCCAGAGGGACCTTGACACGCTTGTGAGGTGGGCTGATGCCAACCTCATGAAGTTTAACCATGGCAAGTGCAAGGTCCTACACCTGGGTCAGAGCAATCCCAGGCACAGCTACAAGTTGGGCAGAGAAAAGATTCAGAGCAGCCCTGCGGAGAAGGACTTGGGGATGTTGGTTGAGGAGAAAATGGACATGAGCCGGCTTCAGTGTGTGCTCACAGCCCAGAAAGCCAACTGTATCCTGGGCTGCATCAAAAGGAGTGTGACCAGCAGGTCGAAGGAGGTGATCCTGCCCCTCTACTCTGCTCTTGTGAGACCTCACCTGGAGTATTGTGTGCAGTTCTGGTGTCCTCAACATAAAAAGGACATGGAACTGTTGGAACAAGTCCAGAGAAGGGCCACGAGGATGATCAGGGGACTGGAGCACCTCCTGTATGAAGACAGGCTGAGGAAGTTGGGGCTGTTCAGCCTGGAGAAGAGAAGGCTGCGTGGAGACCTCGTAGCAGCCTTCCCGTATCTGAAGGGGGCCTATAGGGATGCGGGGGGGGGAATCTTCATTAGAGACTGTAGTGACAGGACAAGGGGTAATGGGTTAAAACTTAAACAGGGGAAGTTTAGATTGGACATAAGAAGGAAAGTTCTTTCCTGTGAGGGTGGTGAGGCACTGGAATAGGTTGCCCAGGGAGGTTGTGAAAGCTCCACCTCTGGTAGTGTTCAAGGCCAGGTTGGATGAGGCCTTGGGTGATATGATTTAGCGTAAGGTGTCCCTGCCCATGGCAGGGGAGTTGGAACTAGATGATCTTAAGGTCCTTTCCAACCCTAACGATTCTATGATTCTACTTAAATTGTAGAAAGGAACTTCAAAACTTGGACAAATCCATCCCCATTAAGAATCTGTACTACTTCCAGTATATTAGTTTAAAATAGGTGTATAATTTGAGCCACCACTTGAAGGAATCTCTATTCACTTTAAAATTAAAACTAGAATTCAAATCCATTATGCACTTTCTATCTATACTCCCCAGCCCCTAAGGTGAGAGTGAAAACATTAATACTTTTGAGTTCTCAATCTCACTTTAGTAGGCTTTATAATATCCCAAATATTCAAAACACTATGTCTAACAAAATTAGACATGGAGGAGCAGAAGGTAAGTGCCTTTATGATCATAAAAATCTGCATTTTGGGGCATAAACCAGAAAAATTCTAGCTTTTAAATCCCTGCTCTGTTCACTGACTATGCAAGAACATACTAAATTCAGCGGGAGTCTTCTGGCAGGTAATGTACAAATGCCCTCTATTTCAATGGACTGATAACTTTATTTTGGGTCGTTTTTAGAAAAATATTCACATATGTTGAGACACAATGCAATGCTTTAAAATATTGGAAAAGTGTTTTGGGAAGAACCAAGTGACAACATGAAAGGAAATAACACTGGGTAAATAAAGCATGCTAAAATAAATACAGGATGTAAACTAAACTGTTTAACAGATCTTTTACACTGGGCTCTACGAGTACCCCTCTCAAGTTTATTTTTAGGAAGATTGTGACCCCCAGCAGTATTAGGTATCAGACTATGTGAGGCATTCTGCTGTTAAGGAGATTTTAAAGTTCACCTATAATAAGTTTTCACCAAGTCAATTCAGAGACTGTTGCACTGTAAATGAATGGGCAACTTCCCCACTAAAGAGAGTAGTTTTTCAGAGCTAAAGCACTCTGAACAAATTATTCAAGAACAGACAGACAACACTGATATGAAAACTTACTTCAGTTTTTCTGCTTTAAATTGCTGTGTGCAGTCATCGAACAGTTTTTGGTTCATCTCCATGAAGAGTTTCAGAGCATTGTATATCAAGCCATGTATTGTCCTATAAGTAAAACCTCTGGTTGAAATTCAGAGTACTTTAAACTTTGAAATCTATTTTTTTCTTGTCAACAGTAGTCAATAGCCTACATAACTGGAAAATTACATCATTTCAGAGTAAGTGGAAACAAAGCTAGTGAGTGGAAGTTTCAGTTTACCCTCATAAAGGGCTAACGGAAGCACTAAAATTACCAACTTGAATGCAGCTTTCATTCTCTACAGCACTACTCATCACTTTTGATATGTTTGAACTTCATTTTTAACAGTAGATGTGTTAATACAGGATTAGTTTTGAAATTTAGTAACTGACACTAATCAAACTAGGGTTATTAGAGAAAATGCAAGATGACACCGATCTTGATATAAGTAACTTACTGGCAGCTGACAAATTCAAGGAAAAAACTCCAACATTAATGATTAAAAGGAGCATGGAAAAGACACCATTCATTTAAAGAACTGTCACACAGCAACGAGCACTCACTTTAACACAATTACGCCACACACTCTAGAAAAGTGTTAGAAAAGCAGAAAAAATCAGAAAATAAACAAAATAAACTGCTTTATGAAGCACTTTTACAAAGTAGTTTACAGTTCCAATCTGTAATGTACTACTGATAATTAAATCCAAAAAGCAATCCATTCAATGATTATTTTGTATCATACATGTGAGCTACAAGTAAGAGTGCAGCTGTACTGGGTAGCACAACTTCTGCTCAGAGCAAAATGAATGCAAGGCCTTGAAAGCCAGAAAAAATAGTCAACAGCAATCCACATTTACTGAGTACAATTGCATCACTGAATCAGTTTTATTAATGAGTACATTATTCGTTACTGCTTACATCCAGTGACAGTAACCAATTACTTTAACATCACTTTACTTTCCATTTCTTTTCCTGTGTTTAGTGGCAGACTGATTTCTCATTCTTGGCCAACCCATCAGCAGTCCTCAGCACCAGACTGTGATATTTTCACTATCCCAGCAGTTGCCCAATAGCTCAAACAAAGAGGCACTTTACAATGGAACACCTGCAGAAAGGAGCTGACTAGCACTCTTTTCATACGTCAGTACTATGTTATTGTGGGGGAAAAAAAGTTAAAATAGTCAATGGAGAAAGAAGAGAAAACAATAAACAATAGGGGGAGGAAGAGGAGGGAAGGAAATACTGACTTGGTCTACAATATATTCCCATTAGAATGCAGAAGAAATGCAAAACAGCAAAGATGTTAAAGATCAGAAATCAAAGTTAATCTTTAGAAGTATGTGAACTACAGATTCAGCCAAATTTGGTTCATATTAATAAAAAATACATCATGGATGAGATGCACTAAAAATATTGTTTCTTGTTTAATGAAAAAAGGAAAACTTTTCTTCCTCAGTTCTTTATACTTCCTAAAAACTTTGCCAACAGTAGTCTCCTCCTCATTCAGCAACTTGAATGTAATAAACAGCTCAACATACTTAAAACTAGCCACTCAAATATCTGAACCACTTTTAGGCCTAAAACTAGACGTAAGTGAACTAAGAGAATCTTATTTGTAGAAGTGTTTCTTACTTGTTCCAATGCGTCTTTGAATTCCGGTACAAAGATGGAAACATGATGGGTAAAATTTTTGCTGCGTTATCACTAATTAGACTCATAATATATTCATTATTCCAGTAGTATAATGCTCGCTCTGCAACCTAAGATGACAGGAAAAAAAGGAAAGCTTCAGACACCCTCTTATTAAGAGCAAATAATTGAAACATTTGACAGAAATAAGGAAAGGTCAGATTGGATTTTTTTTTTCTAGTGCAGACAGAGCCATGGAGCTTATGAAAAATGCGATGGAAAAATTGCTTTTTCCCTGATAGGAACATGATTCAAACAATAACCTATGAACTCTGAAGTGCAAGCAAAGAAATGTTTTCCCAAAGAAAGAGTATTTGTAGAACTCTATTACAAGCAGTGAAATGCAAACACTGTGTACTTGAAGGGTTCACGTAGTTCTGAGAACATTGAGCTTTTAAGCTTTTATGTTAAGCATAACACTGAAGTGAATCACCCAATACGAATGCACATACCACACTCTTGAAAAAAAAACAATAACGCTAACATCTGGATCCCTAAAATTTAACACAGAATCGAATGCTTTTTTTAGCAACAAATAAAACCCATTGAATAGTAACAGGTAATACCATTAACAAATATGCTTTATAAAAATTCTCTTATTACAGTACACTCAGTAGGTACACACCTGGAAGTGTGGACTGGACACACATTTAGCTAGCTGTCTGAAAAGAGGCTCCATAACTTTTACAAATTCAGATGGTTCAATAACATCTAAAATTTCTTCTAGTTCATTTAGAAACATGACTTCTTTTGGACTGTGAGTCTTTGGCCAGTATTTCAGCAGCGCCATTACAACCTGTAGAGAGAAAGTGAACATAATCTTCACAGCAATTTGACTTTATCACACTAAATTATATCTCATCAAGTCTGGTACTTTAAACACAACACAACTCAGATATTTTGTCCCATGTGACAGCAGTAATCAAATATGGTTCAGTGTCACAGAAGTATCTGTTAATAGATCTAAAAACACTTCTTTGGAAAACAAAGTTATGCACATAAAAGACGTGTTTATAAATAATAATCAAAAGACTAGAGAATGACCTGACCCCTAACTTAGCATGATCAAAGTGCAAATTTGTTATTACACTATGGGGAAAATGATCTGTCATTTAAGTGAAAGCAGCTTTCAATCTCTAATTTCTTGGGACTGTACTCCAAAGCTCAAGAAATTAAGTTTTATGATTATATTTTAAGAAAGTATTTACTATAAATACCCAAACTGACAGATGACCAACAACTCTAGGCATGTTGCTCTTAAAGCATTGAGTTTTATTTAACTAAATTACTATAATTAGAGACTTTACTTTCTTCATTACTATTATTTGCCCAGCTTGCTGAAGCAGTTTTTGCCTAGCAAACCATGAATACTCAAAAGATAGGTGGGTGGGATCCATAAAAACGTGCTCTAAAGGAAGCTGTCTGCCAGTTAGCTCACAACTCTTCAAAAAGAGTGCATACATCTGTGGGAAATGTTTCTCAAATCTAATTGAAAACCAGAACTCTCTCAACTACTGAACATCCAAGTCAAAGAATTTCAGTCTGAAAAGTAATACTAGCTTAGCAGTTAAAATATATTTGGACACTGTATTTATTAGTGTAGTTACTGATTACATCATAATTTATTCAAGAATCTTTGGAAATATACAAATGAAGGAATAACAACTCTTGTGCTGTTAGCAATTTCTGATTTAAGAAAAATAAGAGTAAACACAAATGTGTTTGCTACGAAAGGACAATGATTTTTTCCGAAAGATGTTGGTTTTCAAACCAAAATGTAAGATTTTATATATTTTTTTTTTAACCATAAAACCTGTTTTCTATCTGTGGCAATTTGGTGCCAAAGAATATTCAAATAGGAAGACAAATTCCCTCAAAGGATATTTAAGCTACGTAGCAGTGGACGAAAAATCCAGAACAGTACAGACTTCTGGAAAAATTCTTTAAAAGTAAAATTGATATTTTGTCTTTTTATATAGTTTAAAAGCTGCAATGGCTTTTTAGCCTCTCTCAAACAATGATTTTTGCTCTCATTTAGAAAAAAAAAAAGTTTCTATTTTTGTTTTCTGAAATTTTTACAGAAGCCCAGCTTTTTGTATGAAAGTAGATACTATGTCCTGGGGAAATTTATGCAGCTTTTTTTTCAATAAGATGTCAGAAAGTCTCATATAACAACAGGAAGGGAAAACAGAGTTATTTTGTAATAACCAGAATTTTTGAAGGACACCTTAGTACTTCAGTGAGGCATGTGCTAAATTTTTAAATAATGTTGTAATCATGTACTACTTTGGGATCAAAAAAAGAAAACAGACTTGCATATGTATCAGTTCAGATTTGTACTAGGAAACAGGCAACATCCTAGCTGATTTCTGGAAGCCAGCTAAGTTTTCAAGATCTCATACAACACAAGTGACAGAATGTCTGACATTTGGTAAGTTAACAAATATTAAAAACTCTAATTCAAAGAGAGCTCATGCTCAGCTGCATACTCCATTTGTTTAAAGAATCCCAGTTCCCATTTTACAATGAAAATGGTTATAATCTAATGTGCACTTTTGTTAATAACAATCATTTCACTGATTGCTACTTACTGATTAAACACATTAGTTCTTACCTACTTCATATTGGGTTTAATGAGGCAAAGCACTATATGCTATGAAGGACAATTAAAAGTACTCATCTACACAATTACTGCAGCCAGACCAACATCTGCTTCTGTCTATGGTCCAAACTTCATAGACATGAACAGGATTTAACTCAAAAGCCTTGCATTAGTAGGTAGCTCCATGGGCCAGAAATCTGTGCTCAATCATCAGTCACTCAACAGAGCACAATTCAGGCAAGCTGATTTCTGACTAAACCGCTTCAGCATCAACCATCTCATATCCAGACAGCCAGAACAAGCAGAATAAACTCTACTCTGTTAGTAAAAGGTATGCTCTTAATGTTTAATTCATTTTGGACATTCAACCAACTGTTGGAAAAACTGAATTTGATAGATCAAAATTATTAAATATGTGACTCTTCCTAATGAAAACAATTACATATCAATATTTTGATCCTCAAACCACCTCAGACAGTCTACAGATTAAAGGAATATTAATAATCCAAAACATATAATAATGGAAGATAAACTTACTGGTTCTGTAAGTGTGCTGTCCTTTTCTAAAAATTGAACTACACAGTATGCCAGCTACAGAAAGAGAGAGAGAGAGATAGTTATTAATGCTCTTTGAAGCCACTTTGAAACCACTAGCATAAGTGGAGAACACGACTAATTCAAATGAAAACGCAGCAGTTTTTCTGTAATTTTTCAGAAATTATTTGGCAGACAATTTAAACAACAAAAGGGCAAATACATTTTACCAATTTTTCCCAACCTTCCCAAGTCTGTCCTCACCTTTTTCTGGGCAAACACATAATTCCACGTTTTCTTTTTAGATCTAGTACTTTGCATTTCAGTACACTTCATCTTTTCAAACACAGGATTTTAAAAAACACTATCTTGTCATTTAAAGCACTCTCCACTTGCCAACATTTTGTGTCCCATACTGATTTAGTATTTTATATTTCATAACCTTAATTAGAAATGCATTGAACAGTCATAAATCTTAGAATTTTCTAGACATGAGAACTAATGCTAACTGTGCATGTCAATATAAAGCTGATACAAGCTGAGGCTAAATTACAGTATTTACCACCTTCAATTATGAGAATCAAGACTGTCTATCCACGCCTGAATGGTGAACTATTACACACACCCGTTTCATTTAGTAGGCCAACGGTACCAAAGTAAATGGGAGGTTCACTACTTAACCATTTTTTCTAAGGTCTCCCGCCTTATGAAAGTTCAGCTGATGAACCCAGTTCCCTTCTGATGACTGCTACCAAGAATGTCCCTAAGTAATTCAAGGAATGTACAACAGTTACACCCAGTGTTCTCCATCATTTTACAGTAAATTTGAATTAGATGTAGAAATTATCTTTCTTCATGCATATCTGGATTTGCCAGCAAACCCTTTTTAATATTTGCCACTATTTCAATGTGAATTTTTGTGGTTTGACTCTGGTGTTTCACACACTAAACTCACTCAAAAAGCTTTCCTATCTTATGCAATAGAACATGTAAAAGAGGCATTCCCTATGTCTTCTCTTTACTAATGGTAATGAGAAATGCAGATCACCTGAAGGCTTTGGAGAGTTAGTTTGTGAATTAAGGGGAAGATATAAAGACCAAGCCATCTCAAGTAGGTAAAAGAAAAGGTGGCTATCACAGATGCTTGCACTAGCTGAAATTACAAGAAAGGTCTAATTCGCCACATCCCAACAGGCTGTGTTCATAGCATTAAAAAAAAAAAAGGGGGGAGGGGGGATATTTTTAAATGGAAACCACTCTAGCCTACTACTTTAACAGGAACTGATTTGAGCCCCAGTAGGCAAGATCTAAAGTAAATGCTTATAAGCATCTCTAATTGCTAAAGAACTGTAATTACAGAAATGGTGTTCTTAAAAATACAAATTGTTAGTGATTTTATTTGAAGAGATGGTACTTAAAACTTGCAGTACTTGAATCTACATAGACATGTTCAACTTTCAAATTAAAAAAAAAACCAAACCAAACAAACAAAACTAAAGCTGTGTAACAACCTCTCACTAAGAAAATTTCAGTATATCACAATACTGTATTTTCTCTAATACTGTATGATTTCCCACTTCTCTAGAAATTCTGAATGGAACTAAACTCAGCACAGAAAACATACAGCTGGTATATAAGCATGCTACAACTCTCAGATGCACCCTTTTTTGATTTTTACTTCTAAAAAGATCTTATAAATAACGATGTCCCAGTAAATGCCCAATTCTTTAACAGTTGTAAGACACTGAATTCAGCTGAAATTCTCCATGTAGTTTAGAAAAAAATCTGTTCATGAATGACAATCATTAAAATCATACTTTTCTGCAATTTTTGTATGTCTAAACATTACAGACAAGAATAAAACAAACAAAAAATTCTGCATGTGAATATATATCAAGAACTTTCACATTAAGGAACTACTTCATGTGGTTCATCTATAAACATTACAGTGCTATTTTTAAAAAGGTATTTACTTATATACAAAACACATATTTTGAAGTAATTTCCCTTCCCTCCTCCCTCAACAAGTGAGGCATTATAGGCACATATATTAAGCAATTTCCCTAAGGCCAGTTATTAGGCAAGTGTTGGGAGCGTTCAAACAGAATTCATATCAGTATGACTAGAGTCCCCCTGTCCTCTCTAGGCAAACTTACTTTAACACTAGTCTGAAAAGTGCTGAACAAAATTTACCTGTGGATGGTAGACACTGAGTGATTTCACTTTGTGCAATGGTAACAAAACCTTCAATAAGAATATTTTGTGTTCTTCTTTTAATGGTAAGGCAAATCCATTAATTATGCTGTCAGGGAAAGAAATTTAAAAATAGAAGTCAGTAATTATACAAGATCTGCACTGCTGTGCAGCATTAACATCAGTTAAAATATCAAGAATCCTATTGCCCATTTAGTATTTTAAATTCTATTTTATTACTCTAATACTTTTCAATAACAAGGACAGAAGGCACCCAGGCAAAAAGAACCTACTATATTCCTCTTAAAAAAAGAAACAAAACCAAACAAGCCAAAACCAGAACCTCACAAAACCATTAAAAGGGAGAAAGTTACATTTATTTCACATCTTGGAAATCAGAGATGTCCAAAAATTAAAGCTTAATAAACACTTGCGTATCCTTGCTGCACATGCTTGAAGTAATTTTCACTAGTAATGACTGCACAACTATTTTTGAGGATATGAATTATTCCTCCTGAAGTCTCTCAATGCATAATCTCAAACCCCCATTACTACATTAACATTTCTATGGTTTCTTGCCACAACTTCCACATACTCAAAAAATACACATTAACTTAATTAAAAAAAAAAGTGTCTCCAAGATGTTTTAAGGCTTGTTAAACCAAAAAGAGCAAAAACGCGGGGTGAGTTTGGCCCTGATTGAGTATACACATGGATTACATAAATCAGTTGATAAAAACCACTCTAGTTTTGATGAAGCTATCAGCTTTTAAGTTGTAAAATTTTCAAAGACTTTCAGATACATCACTGGAATTTGCAAAATAATGGGATTAACAAAAGAAGGTTACCAAAGTTTCATAACCTGTGATTCCTTGGTGTACCCGCTATGCATTTAGTGATGTTGGAAGAACTTTTAATAAATTCCAACTCACTGCATTATTTGTATTTGCTTTACAACTAATATTAATTACAGGGGTCCTAAGCTAGAAAATCAGGCTTATGATGATTGAAAAAACTGTCACATTCCAAAACGTTGCCACAAGGTTCAAGATTTTTGCTATGTTTCTGCAATCCTACACAAACCTTATACTCATTACAGCTCTGACATGATATGAAACTATTTTAATCTTGCCTCAAAGCAATCTGCAATTCCCAATTTGATTTTTAAAGTCTACCCTGAAGACCAAGCAAGTTTAATTAATTAAATGAAACCTACAACTTACCTTCCCAGTATTTCCAGTAATTCTGCTATGCCATTGTGATGTTCTGTTTCATAAATAAACCTAAACAAAAAGCTTTATTCAGTTACTGCTGAAGAGAGATATAAATCTAAAACCAAGATCCCCATCTCACATTACAGGTAGCCTTGCCCTCCCAGGTTTTAGTCAGTCAAAAGAGAACAGGAAAACACAGTGAAAAAGAAACTTTGTGGAAAGATAAATCGGTAACACATCAAGCTACTTTCAATCTTCCTACTTGCCTGCTCTTTTTTTCCCCACATTTAACAAAGCAGCATGCACTTGAGCTTTTTCCAATACTCATATTCTATGCCATTTTAATAATGCAAACCTGAACACAGCAAACAATGCTTTAAATATTAAAATAACACAAAAGCATCTGGCATAATTAAATGCCATAACTCAACCTTCTATAGCACATGCAAGCACAAGGTGTTCAAACAGTTGCTACTTATGGATCTAAAAATCTCTTTGCCATTACAGACTTCTGTGCAAACAAAAGGCTCTGTAAAAAACAGAGGAAGTCAAATTTTTCCAAGTTTTCTGTTGATAGAGCACTGTAATTCCCTAGGCAGTCACCCTGCCATCCTTTTTCCAAATTGCCTGAGTGTAAACTTATTGAGAAAGTTCTATGCACAACCTTTTTTGCAAAAAGTTACAAATATTTATGCTTGAAAAAATAATTCTACTAGTTAGAAAACATTTTTAATTTGAAAATTTGTCATAGGCAGACATATTAACAGCTACTTTAAAGCTTGAATACTTGATACTACTACTTTTTCCCCTTAAAGACCATTTCCACATAACCCAGTACAACAACAATTACAAGCAAAACTAAAGACAATGATACAAAAAGCTTTGGACTGAATTAACAGGAGCATAAAGGTTTAATAATTAAAATATTTTGCAATAAATATAAAAATAAAGTAAAAGTAGAGAAATGCACTATCAGGGCAGAATTCTGGCAATTCTGGTCAGTGACTAAAAGACAAAGAGCACACATTTCTTTGTGAGTCAGCACAATAAGCTGACAACTTGTAGGTAAAAGTATAAGACAAGGAATTGCTTTGAAAAATTCTACACATACTCTAGGAGCTCTTGAAGAGCACAATCCATTAATTCAAGAAGAAGTTGAAACAACTTCCCTCCCTCGTGCTCATGTCCAGGAACATTAGCTTACATTTGGAGATGCAAAACTTTTAGACTTCTAACTTTTAAATATTATATGATTAAGTGAGGTTTTCCTTTTAATTTTTCCTCCATTACAACTTGGTAGAGAAAGGTAGTCTCTACAGTGCAAATAACATAATCTCCAATACACATTTCAGATTGAAAACATTTTTTATACAAGCTTACAAATTTGATCTAATGACCAGAACATTTCAAAAGCTCTGTGCCAGAATTATCTGCGTTTGAACACTTCGCTTCCATTGTCCCTGAAAATAAAGTGCAAGAAGTGGCAAGTAAAAACACTTTTCAGAAGTGAATTTTAAATACGCTGTGATGCTGCTGTGTTATCTGGTTCAGATATTTTATAAAATTATGCATTTTGGAATTAATTTCATAAATTCTGTGTCTGGGGGAAAATTTACATCTTTGTTTGAAAGATACACCTGTACTTTATCCTTTGGACATACTGGCTCTTGACGTATCTAGTCAAGAGCAGTTGTCAACAGTGCAGGCTTACTTATTTTGTTAAAGTAGCCCCTCTGTATCACTTCCAAAGGCTTACTTGTTACCATGAGCAAGGAGGATAAGCTCCCTCTACAGCTGGTACTGCTGGGTGCCATTCATGAGAGGGCACTGAGTATGTGGCAGCTTTTTGCTATTTTCTTAAAGGGATAGCATGAAACATTAATTGGGGGATGAAAACAGCAGTGCTAGAGATAAAGGGAAAAATGACAGGAGGAGTGCAAAACTGATACGATACCATTATTTGTTGACAAGAATACAAAAACTAAGCCACTAAATTTAAGGCACCATAATTTTGCATTCACGCTTGACATAATGCCAGTAAAACACACACTTCTAAAGAGCTTTGGTAATACAGTGGATTAGTTTTTAATCTTTTCCACCACCCCCCCTTTGGAGGTAATATGCACATTCATTCTATGGCAATTAAAAAAATATTTCACAAGCCCTAAATTGTTCATCTCTGTTCTGAGGAAAGAAAAGGCAGCAAATATGTTCCTTCTAGCAAATTCCAGATCCCTCAGTCATTCAACTTAAGCCCAACTTTTGCACTATGAAGAACTACATTTTATTAAAGCTCTACTAAAACACAAACACCACTACGTAGTAAGAAAAAAAAGCCTTACAGAGAAAGATAACCCAACCACTCACTGAATTGCACACTAGCTCAAATTTCAGCTGCAAAATTTATGGCTTGTGCAAGACTACTCTAATTTGTATCTCCCAGACTGGTATTAATTATTGTCAAATGCAGCAGTATTTGGTATAAACTTACTAAGAAATAAAAACAATTGCTAGCAATGTCTGGGAGTACTTTTAGTTGTATATGTGACCACATGCACCATAATACAAAGATACTGACATACCTATAAAATATATTATTAATTTGTTTCCGGATGTAAGCTCTTAGGCCTAAGAATTTCCCATATATTCTGTGAAGAGTTGTTTTAAGAAAATCTCTTTCACGAGGATCTTCACTGTCAAAAAGCTCTAAAAGCTGCAAAAAGGGAAAAGAAGATATGCAATTTACCTGAATCTAACGCATTGTAAAAATAATTTAAAGCTTGAAGTTAAAAAGTCTTTTTTTACCTCACCTGTAATACAAACTTTTGATCAATATATTTCTTCGCTATATTAGGTTGAAAATCTGGAGATTCTAAAAACCTTAAGAAAAACTCATAAACAAGCTGAAAAAAAAACAAAAAATAATATTAGTCTTTTAAACAAGGAATCATCTTATAAGTAGTAAATTACCAAAATTACTAATTAGTTGCTGAGAGCTGCACTGTTTTTATGTACCACACAGTAAAAACTTTGCTCTTCCTATCCTGACAAAGTACAAGAACTTAAGTTTCCTTAAAGTACATCGAAATTCTGCTGAGCTCCATCACAAGATTCTACTCAAATGACATACAGCAATCTAATATTCATCATTCCCAGAAGTATGTGTTTTGAACATTCTCTGTTCTCCTCTGTCACAGTACCTCTGAAAGCTAGAGTTGTGCCAGAGTCAGATCAAAGCATATGTTCATAGGGTCAAGCAGAAGCTCATTTAAAATCATAGCAGTTACATCTGCACCACAAGACACAACGAACCTTTAACCTATAATATACTGATTTTTAGTATTATCAGTTTAAATTCAAAAAATGTATTTTAAATATTGCAGAGAAATGTAACTGACCTGAGACAAACACAAACAATTCTGAGTCAAGAAACAACAATTTTAATGTAAGAATTTTGTTAAGATTATGATGTCCTAGTCTTCATTAAATACCTGTAGATGAGGCCATGCAGCTTCTAAGGTTGGTTCATCTTCCTCTGGATCAAATTCTGCTCCCGTTGGATTGGAAGATGGTGGTAATGTTCGAAACATATTAACTGCAAACTGAAATCATATGTGCCTTTAAGAACTCTGAAACAAGTGCATTATTAAGAAAAAGACTTCACTGATGGTTTTGACTGAAAATTCTTTTGAACTATTTTAATTAATATCTGCAAAAATACAAGCTATGTAACCCAGTTGTTTAAATATGAGCTACATTCGTTCTTTGTTAAAGATTTCTAATTTGGAGAGCACTTTCCCATGCAGTACTCTAAAGCACAAACCTGTCAGGATGTATTTTATGAGGGTATCACTCTGATCTCTTTACACATGAAATTTTAAAAGCCCAAGCAAGTGCATATAAAACGTTTACACAAACATGTTTTATATATATACATATGATATATAAATACACATACACACACTTTACAAGGCTTTGCAGCAACCTGCAGATGTGGAAAGCAGAAGCAGAGATGCCTTTCTACAAGTATTTAGGAGGAAACTGGAGAATACATTTCCTAACTCTGGCAAAGTAAGAGACAACAGGGCAGAGAAGCTGATTTGTCAGGAAAAAGAAAATTCTTCATAAAGGCTACATCACCAGGAGCAGCAGAAACATTTACAGAGCCTTTTCAAAAAAGCCAATACTTGGCTCAGTAAAAAAAAAATAAAATAAAAAAATATTACCCCATTGGAACCTGCACCGAACTGAATGTTTTATTTGAGGATGCAAAGGAACATTTCCCTTATTTCACCAACTGAAAGGTTCCTATGCTGTCAACAAATGTGTAATACACAGTTTAAAAGAAAAAAAAACAAAACAAACAACCCCTAAACCCTACAAGTTCGAGTTTACTTAAAATGTAGCTATTCAGAATGCAAGGTCTACTCCAATATAAAATTTAAAATCTATTATGCCTTGAATTCAGTCTTTGTTGTGTTATTATGCTCAAAATCCATTGCAGCTAATACTCACATGTGCCATACACACATTTTTTTCTTTTCTTTTTCTGTTTTTTTTTTTTATATAGAAGGAAAGCTTTCTTGCTGATCATTTGTAGATTACTCAAAAGCTCTGAAAGATTAAGCTGTCTCAGTTTAAAGATGCTACTTTGCAGAGGAATGCGTTCTACCCATCTTTGGTAGGATTCTGGGAAAAACATCAGAGTGCCATGTTTCCTTCCCTCTTCACATTCTGACTTCTTCTCATTAACACCACCATTCACAGTTTAAAATAATGCTGTGAATTACCTATTAACTGGCAGGACTAAGGAGCATATGTATGTGCTGCTCTGCCATCTCACTTCTGACAGATGGCAGAGCAGACAGTGGGAGGCAATATGAAACTGCATCGGCTAAATCTGCAAGGCTTACATCATATTCCCATAAAGGAAAAGTCATCCTCATGCTTCAGAATATTCCTTCATTTCTGCAGCTGAGATGTAGGTCTAATACAGACAGAGACTGGCATATCAGAGTAATTACTATTTCAGAAAATTAAAAGTAAAGCTGAAATATCTTTATGTTCCCCTTTTAAAAAGCATACTCCATCAAGCAACTAACAAGTTACAACCTATATTATACAATAATCAATAGTCTTCCAACAAAACAAACCCAGGAAGACTATACTTGAAATTTAAAACCTGCTAAGGTTTTTAAGCAAATGGAAGAACAATCACAGCCTTCTCTAGATGAGCAAGTCTGAGGCTCTCGCTATTAAGAAAAAACAGCTCATATAGGGTGCTAGGTACAATGTTTTATATTTTTTTATTTCTGAGGATGTCAAACGGAAAAAACCCTAGAGTAAGTTGTTCCATGAGCAATGGAACCAATGAACCCTGATTTGATCTGGCTTGTGCTTTATATCCTTGAATAACAGAACATCAAACTGCTTAAATCAAGGTGCATCATCTCCCAGTGAAGGCACGACACAAACCTGAAACTCTTGTCTATTAAGCCACTGAAATTTAGAAAGTTTTACAATGAATTGGTATCAGTGAGTCCTTTACCCTTCTGTCAAATGCCTGATATTTTTCGTAACTTCTCAGCCTTCCGACCAAACAGACAAGACACAAGCAGCAGTCTCATTTCCTCTAAGGCAAATTTCCCTCAGAAGTACTAAGTAAACATAGCTTAAACACAACAGCTCCCCAGCTCCTCCCGCTTCAAACTCCACAACATCTTATCAAATTTATTAAGTTTGAGTCTTTATGAAAGCTGGTCTAGCATGCCAAAATTCCCTCTGTGCTGTTAGCACAAGGTAATACTTGACTCCAAAGTTTTCCCAAGAGAATGGGAAAACAAAAAAGGAAAAGCAAACAACCTGCATTTTACTACTTTACAGACATGTCTGTTGTAATGGTAGTTATGCACCCTGTTTTTCTGGTAGCCTATTTTGTGTAATGCAGGAGAATATTTTCAAGCAACTTGCATCAGATAGTGTTACACATTTTCTCCTCCCTTCTCCTGAGCAGCCTGAGTGAAGCTTGACATGAACAGCTCTAAGTGACAAGGTACATTAACTGAAAGTCTTCTATATTTGCAGGAATAAAGCCACCCTAATAGCTAAATTGAGTCACAAGTAGTATGCTTCTATTCACAGTAGCATTTCTTATTCTACACCAAAGATAAAAGAAACCAAAGAAAACCTCACATCTGCAAAACACCCCAAACAAAAATATAACTACAGGAAGAACACAGCTGTTTCAGAACAGATGACCAAAAAACCCCAAACCTGTTCCATAAAAGAAGCCTAAGAACACCTGCTATCTGAATTTAAGCTCAAAATACTAGTCCAGGGACTTACATAGCCTACTGCAGTGCTGTGTAAGTCCCATGCAAGGGAACCCCACGCCCTTCAGAACCTTGCACATAATAAACATTTTAAATTCACTGAAAGTGTTGTGAAACAGATGGTGCATGCTCCCAGCAAAACACCACCAATTAAAATAGCAGCCAAATTCTGCACCAAGGTTTAGTAAACTGACCAAAGTGCAGACTTCATTACCATTAGTCATACCTGAAAGCAAAGAAAGTTTATATTCTCCCCAGCCAAATATATTCTGGCCATAACTATTTGATGGAAGATGAGAATGCATACACATAAGGCAAAAGTTATGGAATTATGGGCAGTTAAGACTTCTTACACAGAGCAAATGATCATGTCTGACTTAGATATTCAAGAACTCTAATTCCATTATACCTAAATGAAGTCTCAGCAAGCTTATTCTCTTCCACAACTCCCCTTTCATCAGTGTCAATTACTCCAAAACAAGGTATCAATTACCAAAAAACAGAGATACAAACAAACTATCAAGACATGGAAAAAGCCATGATCCTACACCTCCTCATTAATCATCCTCAATGCTTTGTGTACATGTTTGACATCTAGTTATACAGTCCTACTATACACAGAAGTTCTCAATGAAAATACCCTGTGTTTCAGTGAACATTTATGGATGACTTCAAGAATAAGCAGCCTTCAGAATAAGCGATGTCTTTCATACTATAAAACCTTAGAATCTTTGAAGAAGCTTCAAAGTACCCAATTGTTAGGATGGCCTCAGAATGTTACTAGGTTTGTATTCATGTTAAAGATGCACTGTTTTCTCAGTCCCCTGAAAAATCACCTCAAGCTATAAAGTCTTGGGAAAAACATCACGACACACATGGTCAAGAGTTTCTTGTGGGCTCAGTAGCCAGGATTTTCCAAAGATGCTTTCTGTTCTCAGTGGATTGCAGACAACAGCTACAGACCTCAACTCAACTGCTGCTCCACGGAACTGGTGTCAAGTCAGCACAATGAGAGCTTAAAGACTCTCCTGTGGTTTCAAGTCTACTGCAGAGAAGGAGCTGGCCATAAGCCCAACAGGAAAAAAAAACGCTAGGCCTAGCTGGCTAGGATTTGGGTAGTGAGAAGAAAGAAACAGTACAGGCCTGGACTGTTCATATAGCTTGTTCCAGCAGAACCCTCATCTGCCATCCTGCGGACTAAAAGTCTGACTCTCCTCACCTTTAAACACAGGAGAAACTCAATTGCTGGTACTGAATGAGATTATATAAGATTGTCAAACTTGCAAAGGTGATCTTAATTCCAATCTTCTACTTGTTTTTTTTCCAGGTTTTGAGTTCTGCAATCTACATGCTTTTTAAAGAGCTAGATGTATTTAACTTTCATCCCTATTTTTATAAACAACTATTAAAATTGATACAGATAAAAAAGCAACCATGAATTAAAAAATTCAATATAGTTCTCATTGTTAAGTAACTTACCATATGTACTACTTCAGGGTAAATAGGTTCTGTAATCACATTGCGATTGTGTGTGATATATTCTACCATTTCACTTAAAGCTGCTCGTTTTACTTCCTTCCACTTTAGGTCACTTAGTGGATCAGAAACAAAGTCAAAAAGTACACAACATTGTCGTAACTTCTGGATAAAAAGCTTTTCTTGATCAGCAGGAGGAACATCTGAAAAGTGAAAATAATTGGTAGTAAGTTATACTGTAGCAGACTTCACTCTTGTCCCCTCTGCCCAAGACACAGGCATAGCAGTGTTTAAGACTAAAAGGCAAACTTTCTGAATCTTCAAATGATTTTCAGGAATACAATAGTCCAGAGTTATGAGCCACAGTAAAATATGCTGTACATGACAGTGATGCATACTTACTTGCCTTTGCCAGGAATTGATACTGCATGGAAAAAACATACTTGGAAACAAAACAAACAAAAAAAAACCCACAAAAACCCACAAAACAAAACAAACACCCCATAGAATTCCCCAAACAGCTCAGTTTGTGGAGTATTATGTCACGTTTGCATAAATCTCTAGTATTAAAAAAAGCATTTAAGCCAGAGCCACTTTTTAAACCTGACAGCTGCCATCTCGCAAAGTCCATTTTTATATCAAGTGCCTTCTATAACACAACAGGCCGCAGGAACCACATCCAGGCACAGAACAATTATTCAGGATTTTTTTAAAACTTCACTAACACAAATATTTAGAGAATCTGAAGCAACACACTTAGGATCTCCAACTACTTGGACAATTTGTAACACTATTTTGAATGTTTGTTTCACACATACAAGAGTTAGGTTTGCATTAATTATCGATCTATTTAAGCACTTGCAGGAGTCTGATTTACTGTGGCCAGCACTGCAAAGTTAAACACTGGCCTTCTAGAAAAGGCCATACTTAATAACCAAGATTAATATAAGAAAAAAATATCAGTAAATTTTAAAACAAAGTAAATTTCTCATTTGATATTTACTTGTTGTTTAATCATCACTCAGATGCAGCTAGTAAGAAGCTATTTTGACTTCTTCTGTGATACCTATCAAAAATATTTCACAGGCTTCAGGTACCCTGAGACCAGACTCCCTCATCTTCTATAACAAACAGAAGAAAAAAAAAAAAAAATTTAAGAATTATAATCTTGGTAACACCGTAATTCATTGCCTGAATCGTTGTTATACAAACACCCAACTTCGAGACAAAGGTTGCCTTGCCTTACAGAGTCTTTCTGCAGTGCTACTTTTTACTGTTTGAAAAGGATAGCTGGGTTATAAAAAAAATTTACCTCTCAATTTTCACTTCACACGCTTTACACCTTAATCCTCCCTGCTGCTCCTTTGTAATTAATTATGTAGCACTTTGAGGTAAAGCAATATTAGACTGCACATTTCAAACGTCATGCACAATTAACAAGCAAGTAAGCCAGCACCACTTTTAACATCAGTATTTTCCAAAAAAATGAAGCTTCAAAAGAATTAAGTATACGCCCAATGACATAAACCCACCAATTATATTTTGAAACTAAAGTACGCCTAAATCACCAAGTCCAAGTATAGATGTAGAAGTTTAGGTTACTGTTAAGAACTGACACTAGACTGCCATTTATAAACATTCATGTGTTGACAACTGACATACCTCCTATAGCTTACATTTCAACAGTTACAGGAGTTATGCCTTTTAAACTCTAGAGCCTTAAGCCTCACTGCCACAAAAATCTGTATGTGCTTTATTTTTCTCTCAAGTAATCCCACAAGCAGTGAAGATGACTAAGGCATGTGAAATTACAGATCATTATACACAGCAAAACCTTTCACGATCAGAACCTTAACTTTCAGTACTTAGGAAATACACAAATTAACTGGCTAGAGGTAAAGAAAGCTGTAACCTCGTTTGATAGCAGCAAAATTCATGTCCAATTAAAATTGTTACATGACTACAGCATCAAGGTAAAGACAAGAAATGTGAATACACCACAGAAAGGCTGTGTAAATTAGCATATTCTATGTTTTTGCATAATGACTATTTTATTGTTAGATATGAACTGCTAAGACATTAATAGCATGTTAAAAAAAAAAGTAAAACTAGATTGCTTTTGTAAATAGTTCTGCAGTTTACACCCACTTCTTCTAGTTGATGACTTTTCTTCTTCCTTAGAGTCTTATAAAACGCTAAAATTTTCTTCAACACAAGCAGCAAGAGCTACCACAAAAGTATCTGAAGCAGTACTACTGAATATGAACACACACAACCTAACACATGCAGGTACAATCTCATAAACTGAATGCCTGACCTATCTACAGTCCAGTTGATTAGTTATATACAATGAGTTGCTCTCCTTTTAGCGCCTGACAAACTTCTTAAGATAACAAAAACTGGAGTAGCTCCACTCTCTCAAACAGAAGTTGCTTTCTAAAGTACTTTTGTTATAATAAACCCAGAGGACATACTTGGTTTAAAATGGCTGGCTTTTTTTTTAGTTATGTATACAGAATTGTTCAGAAGATTAATTCCAGAATAAAAGTTTCTGAAGTAATAGCCCTGAAGACAACGCAGAATAAAAACGTAGCATACATGAAAGAAACCATAACCAGCTACAGAACTCAGCATCACCAAGCCACCTGGGACAGTGAAGGCTTCAAGAACTAGGAAGAAGGTGGTAAACAATGGGTGTCCCTAAACACAGCAACAGCTTTCTGGCAAATAAACCAAAATTCCTGTCCAGCGTTATGAACAAACTGAAGGTACTTTAAGACACACAAATTTTGTATCTGAATACACTTTTGTCTATTTGGATTGAAAACTACAGCAATGAGTGATTTCTTCTGGAAAAAAAGAGCATTTAATCAAGTAATTTGTATACTGAAAGTCAGCCAAATTTATGACCTAAATGTACAAAGTCTCAGACGTACAAAGTGATTACCTTTTCTCAATTAACTGTGAGATGGAAAGTGGTTCAACCTGAAGGGTAAACACAGTTTCACTTCAGGATACTGTGCTATGAATGTATGCTTCACAAGATCCAAAGCCCAAATAGAGACTATAATCATACAAGTAATGGGCATAAAATTACAGTGATTTACAGTACACTGACCTTAAAGGAGAAGAAGCATTAAAGCTATAATTACTACTAATCTCAGAAGTTAAAGACTGAGAACTAAGAGGGTCAAGAAACACCCTTAACCAGGCAAGCCACCTCCCTCACCACTTAACTCTGAAGCGGCTTAACTATTTTTAGTACCCAAGTCACCCTTATTCTAGCTGAGAGAGAATGTTCTTTATGCAGACTGAGAGTCTCACATATTTCTAAGGAACCGTGTTTTGTTTGTGGTTTGTTGTTTGTGGTCCATCCTCCCCCCCCCCCGGAGTCTTAATCCACAACCTTCAGGTGTCTGGATCTCAAATCTCTTGTAGTACTTGTCTGGATTACTTGCCATCAAATAAAAGATCACCCCTACTTTTAAGGTTTGAAAGGATGCTTTCAGTATGACAGAAAAACAGAAGGTGTCCAAGAAGCTAACTTGAGTAGATAGTAATTTTTTGTGCACACCTGCAGAGGAACTCCAGATACGCCAAGAAGTTGTTTATCCTCAGCCACATGACAGTAACTGGTGACAACCTTTCAGTAAACTGCATGGGGACTTCTACATCACCTTCCACTTCAACTTAGTGATAACTCACGACTCCCAATTACTGAAGTTAACTGACTGACTTGAAAAGACTGCCATTAGGAAAAAGTTTCCATAACTGAGCAACTCTGGTGCTCCATTCCTGAATAGCCATGAGAAGGCCACGGTTATTCAGAATCTACTCCTTATAATAATTCCATTTTGAATTATTTGGAGCTGTTCACTAAGTAATGGGTTTTGTATAAATAATAAAAAAACAAAAAACAAACCACCAAAAAAATAAAACCAAAATCAAAACAAAAAACCCCACACACCTTCACCACCTCCATCTGCTAGCAACTATTTACATTATTTTCATAGAATGTTTCTAAACAGTAGCTTAAGCATAATCCTAAGGCTCTGTATTCAACACTTACCCCTATCAGCAATCATACTTTAAATGAGTACTATTTCTGGTATTCTGCTGGAATAGTAGCATAGGTTTTCAGAATCTCAAAGAATTTCGGTCTTACATCTGAATTTGTTTCCCAGCAATTCCTGACACAAATATTGTAATGGCATATTTTATGCCTAAATCCACATAATTTACCAACTATCCTTTTTGCAAGATAGAAAGATACACTAGAAGAAGTACTAAAAGAAAGTAGGTACTTTGATGGGAAGGTAGGCTTCTGGGCCTGACAGATCACCTACTTGTTTTACTTGTATTTTTCAGATTTTCTTTCCTTCCAACCCCAGGACATTAAATTGGTTTACACAACCAACCTACAGAGGTGGAAGCTCTGTCCCTTCTATTTTAACTGTATCAGTACAGAAGTAGCTATTCAGTAACTATTCCCACTGGTAACTGTCCTCCCTCTCTCCTTGCTTCTCAGTGGGACATGGTAATCATTATATATGCAGGAGCTACCAATAGACTACAGCACCCTGAGAAACAATTTTTTAAGGTACAGCATAGCTAAAGAATCAAACCAGTTATATTCTAACAAATCAAATTTTTCCTGTCTTCATACTAAACCAAATTTAGTCTGCTTTTAGAAAATTAGAAATCAAGTAAAAATAAACACTGAATTTTAAAGTGTCTGAACATATGTTCAATATTGTATGGTACATGAATAATTCTCAAATTGTAGGAGTGTAGAGAACTTACCATTCTCTGGATAAGATTTTTTATGTTCTTTCAAATCTAAAAATTAGTTTTCTAGTTTTGTATTGCAATCGTGTCAACACTGGGCATTGATGATTGATCCATCCCAATCTTCGCAGCAGCAGCCCTTTTTTTCTATGGCAATGGTGTAATTCAATAGTTGCTGAGTAAAGGACAAAAGGCACGGCAGGGTAAGTAGGTAACCCAGAGATGTCACACAAAACAGCTGTTTTCTAGTATAGTTTCAAACTGAAATAAAGCTAGAAGTTCAAAGGTTTTAGATCATGTCCTAACAGGAAGAACAGCTCATACAACTTCTACCACAAAACACAGTTTGTGGTCAGTAAAAACAGGAGTGCTTGTATTAGACTCAAGAGAGCACAATATATAAACATTTTAAGTAGCACAGAAGTGGAACAAACTTCCGCTCTTTATCACAATATTGAAGATAAAGAGATGCACATGTAAGCTGTGTAAAGTGTCATAAAAGAATACAGGCTTAGTCCAAAAGAACTGAGCTGTAAGTTTAAAGCCCTTCTCTAATTATGATGCATTATACCTGTAAACATTCATACAGAGCAATTCTCAACTGCTTTTATATATATGATCACCTGCTGTTTCTTCCCTCGCCTGTAGCTACAGGGCTTTGCAAGTGTGGGTAAACCCTTCGGGCCTGCACAGTTGGATTTTTTTAGGTGAGGCACAGCATGCATGGAACTGGCCCCACCCTTTACACCTGAGGTTTATCTGTCAGGGCCTAAGGAGCTTGGATGGTGACAGCAAAGTCCTCAGGTCGTAGACTTGATTAGAGCATCCTTCTCTTAGACGAATGGCCTTACAAAGCTAGACAAGCTCCATCTGCCTGGGTTTGAAGTTAGAGTTGTCCTTCTCCTAGGATGGTTGCCCAAAGGCTAGTGAGCCCATTCTGCCCATGGACACACTCTGACCCTTCAGTAGAGACCTGTCTGGCATGGGAGACCCTACCTGGAGGTATATGCCACCACCAGCATAGCTCTCAACCTCACAAGGGCACACAAACTCTTTCCCCACTCTTTCCCCATGACCAGGGGGTGTCCATGAAAGAGTTTTATTTATATATATATATATATATATATGCACATACACACACACTTAATGTATTTCCTGTCAGAAACAGGACAGTGAAGATGAGATGGACTTTCAGTCTGGTCTACAACAACAAAGCTCACGACTCCCAAACAACTCTTGATCATTAATTAAAAATATTTTGTAGGTACTTAGAGCTTCCCTAAAGATAACAAGAAAATACTTATTCCAACCAGCTATCATCATAGCAAAGTTCTTGAACAGCAAACTGTTAAAGGACAGTTAGAAGATGAGCTGAAAATGGTAGGCCAACCCACAAGGGAAGTTCCCAATTACAAAAGTATTTGTACAGCCCACATATTTCCAAAGCATGATCCTCATCTGCATCAGCTGCCTTTATGCAGCACCATCATGCTCAGTACCAGTCCAGGCATTCAGGAGAGGGAGGGAAATGAGAACTGGCTGTAATTACAGGCTATGTCCACTCCAACTTTCAAGGAACTGACCTGCTGCCAGAAATACTTTTTGACTGTTCTTCAGGTAACAGAAATTTGTAATTGGAAAAGAAAGCTGCTCTGCATTTCCCTGCATTTGGAGGAACTGCACCATTTTTAACTGCTGCTGTTTCACACTGGGTAATGCACCTGAAAGACCGGCATCCAAAATACAAGAATTACTTTTCTATATATTGATAGAAAATAAGTTTGTTTGTTTTTGTTTTTTTTTTTTAAAATGCTTAAATCCATACATATGTGGCCAGTTTTCTAGGTAAAATTCAAAAGCAAGCTGATTTTACTTTATTTCCAAATAGTGGGTTCTGGTGTTGTTTTTTGTGGGTTTTCCTTTTTTTTTTTTAATTTAAATAAATGCAGTGGTTTTATTTAAAGAAATCTTTCCTCCCTTTGCCCTCCCCAAGCAAACAAGTCCTGGTTAGTAGCCTTCTTTTTCAACAAAGCAACAGCACTGATGTTGCTCCTATGCTGATCTGCACTCTGGATGAAGTTGTAACTCCACTTAAGATTAAAACTTATTTCACCTCTGACAGCATGTGTATTAAACCAATATAAACAATGATACAGAAGTGGGGAGGAGAGAGGCAAGAGCAAGACATGGCAATTCATTAAGTTCGAAGGCACATAACATTTAAAATATTTAGTTTCTATGAAAGGAAAATCTCCTGTCTAAATTTTAATTCAAATGAGCAGCTTTTCATTGGATTATGAGACTTCTAGAGCAATATATTCTTCCAGTTAACGGGAGAAGAAGGCTGTCAGAATCAAGTGAGCCATTATCAGACTAATTAAACAGCATCAGGGAATAAAAAAGCCACCACCCCAAAAAAGCCCACAGTTAAGAGCGCCTGAAAGGAATGTGAAGCACATGTTTTGTCAGTCCTGGAGTGAAGCTCAAAACAGGTGCTTCAAAACACTAATCCCCTCGGAAAGCTGCAGTTGTTGGGGAATGCAGTGCTGAGGGCTGTTGCTAGTGGCAGCTATCTCCTAAATGCAAGATTACATTGTGGTTTTGAGGATGGAGAAACTAAGTAATAACATTTAACTGTCAAACATTTAAGATGGGAGGTTTTACGGACTGACTGGTAATGAAGTGGAAAAAAAAAAGCCTGCTGTCATTTCATACTATTTGGCATATTTTTTTACAAACTAAACAACCCGAGGCACTGGAATTACTTCCAATAACATCTTTTCCAGGTATACATCATAAGCCTAATGATGATAACAGTATATCAGTGAATAATCCCTGCTCCTAATTGTCTAACTTTTTCAGAAGAAGACCAGCATCACCCTGCATCTAAGCTCCTGCTTTACAAAGATTTCATCAGAAGACAACTCTTTTCTTAGAAGCCATATGAAATTTTAAAAAACCTACCTTAACATATTTGTAATAATATTTCAGAGAAGTAAGAATTTTTGGACTATATTTAAATGTTTAAAAACAGAAAGTGAAGAGTTAAAGTGGTAACTGAATAAATACTTTAAAGGCAATATACCATAAAAACAGGAACACTTACAGAGGAAATGGCAAGTGAAATAAACCAAAATGGGCTACAGCTAATGAAATAAAAATTCCACCTGAAAGAGAGAAAAATGACAGGGAGGATAATCAAGCAGACAACGGAAGAAAAAACTGTCTTAAGGAAAGAGAGAAATCAAACAGATAAAGAACTCTCAGTAGAGCTTTCTGGCATACGTATGCTATTAACATACTGTTAATATGACAGCAAACCTAATTTTTAAACACAAAGCACTTACTAGAAACCTAAAAGAAAAATCCTCAATTTCCTAGCTGTTACACTGTACCTGAATCCATTCTCTAGCATAAAAATTAACTTATTATGCAACACCTTCTACTGTACTTGAAAACTAAAATTGCTTTTAACAGTTTCTCTGAAAAGATGAAGCATGACTGTGGTGAGACCAGACCTTGGTTACACTACAGAACATGATTCAAGTGCATGGTGCAATCCAGAAGATTTACATTAAGTAAACTGAAGTAACCCATGAACCACTGAATAAACTCTGTTGCTTTGGACACTTGGTTGAAGTATCCACTAATCAAGCCTAACTACCTGCTACAAGCAGAAAGGCTGTTTCTCAAAACACACACAAACTCCACATACCAACCCGTAACTCTAGTCAGCTACTGCTGATGAGCCTGAGTAACTTGTCAATCAATGTTACCTGTCACACATCTATGATAAATATAATTCAAGGAGCAATCAGCCGCCAAAACGTAAAATAACTTGTGTGCTTCCCCAGAGCATGTCAGCCTGCTTCTTCCTCTCCTCACTCTCCCTACATACTCTAAATTCTGGTGGTTACTCCCTAGTTTCTATTGGATGCTTCTGAATGAAGAAATAGGTTAATTTAATGAGGACTTTTAGAATAATTAGTTACAATTATCAAAAGAATTCATTGAAGAATACTGGTTCATGTGTGGCTTCAAAAGAGATGACACAGATTAGAAAGCAGGAAGAAAAGCCTCCCCTATGGTTTTCTATGGTCAAACATGTTTCACACCCTAATGCAACCTAAACCAAATACCCAGCCTCTCACACAAGAACTATGGTTATAAACAGCTAACAGTTTATAAACAGTTGCGCTGGAAAACACAACTGCTTGTGCTTTCCAGCTTTTCTAAAGCTAACATGTCTTTATCTTAACAAAATCTTCCATAACCATTCCTTGATAACAACACTGAATCAGCTTTGTAAACTCTTGTCATAGTTTAACTCTAGCTAGCCACTAAGTACCACGCAGCTGCTCGCTCACTCTCTCCCAACCCGGCAAAGGGCTGTGGAGGACAATCAGAAAAACTTAGGAAACACAAGTTAAGAACAGTTCAACAACTGAAATAAAGGAAAATATAACAATAATAATAAAAATAGAAATAAAACCCAAGAAAGAAAAGTGATGCATGATACAACTGCTCACCACCCATTGACAAATGCCCAGACTGTCCCCAAGCAGTGATTGGTGGCTCCTGGCCAACTTCCCCCAGTTTATGTACTGACCATGATGTTCTACGGTATGGAATACTCCTTTAGCTAGTTTAGGTCAAGTGTCCCGTCTCTGCTCCCTCCCAGCTTCCTGTGCCCCTCCTCACTTGGCAGAGTGTGAGACTGAAAAGTCCTTGACCAGGGTAAGCGCTACTGAGCAACAACTAAAAACATCGGTGTGTTATCAGCACTGTTTTCATCCTAAAATCAAAAAAACAGCACTGCACCAGCTAGTAGGTAGAAAATCAAATCTATCCCAGCCAATACCAGGGCAATTTCCCACTCTTTTCAAAACAGAAATAGGATGAGCAACAGGTTAACTCTTTTGAAAAGTCTATTCAGAAGAAAAGCTTTAACAGTAGAGGTAACTCTGAGCTGAGATGCACACTAAGGTCCCAAGTGCTGATCAACAATTAAAATCATCCCAAGTCACCATACAGCATTAGAACTTGCAACAGTCATTACAAGATACACAGGAAATAACACAAATATCATCAGGACTTTTTTTGTGTTTTTCCTGAGAGAAATTTCTTAATAAATTCTCCTCAATAGACAGGAAGTCCCACCCCCTGTGTGTGGGTTTTAAATTTAAACTGAGGCCTCCAACACCTCTATAAATGTAGCGGGCAAAAACAAGTTGCTGCTTTCATTAGTTATGAATCCAAACGTGATCCAAGAAGATCTGGACATGTTTAGACATCTCACCCCAAGCAGATTTCCCAAAGTATTATTTTATTTACAATTTTCTTTTTAAACGGAAGATTCAGATGTTCAATGAAAGCAATTTATTTTAATTTCTTCCACTTAAAAATAAGCTTTAGGATTCTTTATCCCTTAAGCTACATTAATGAATACTGAGCTTCCAATAGGAGGGAGTGAGAAAGTCATGCAGCAAAGCATATATGCTCAAAATTTTGCATTAAAGAGGATGTGTTTATTCTAATTTAATGGTCAGCAAGATCTTAATTTCCTATTAGGACAAGCACAACACAACTTTTTTTGTGGCATTCAAATAACTTTTAGCAGTCTTCAAAAAACCCTGTGCATCAATTTTTGGATTTTAAGATACTTCATATAGAAGTTCAAACACACCAGGAGCAACAAAAGATATAAATATACTAGGTTAGAAGAAAGATCCTAGTGTTAAGACCAGTTAGTTTGTTTGGAAAATATTTTTGAAGAAAACGTATTACACCCAAAGAACAGACAACACACTTTTTCCTTAAACTATTTAAGGGATTTCAGGCTTTGATCAATTTTGTTCCAGTTTTCTTTCCAACATGGTTTAAATGAACACAGAATACCTTTGAAATACCACTGACATTGTTATCCTTTCACTTTAAATACAAAAGGAACACAAGAATTCAGTTTCAGAGGTGTGTAAAGCCACACAGCTAGTAGCTTTAATCCAAAAATACAAATTAAAAGCCTTCCATAAAAGTCCTCAAAATGAAGTGTTTCAAATTAGTAGACTGCAACAAACAACTAGAAAAGTCCCAAATGCTTTATTTTTACTTTACATCTTTTCCATTTCATGTATTTTTTTCTTGCATAACTTATAAAGAAATATTTACTTAATAAAATTAAGACTTACCAGTAACAAGAGCAATTATGAAAACTGACAGAAAACTGCCACTTCCAACACCTGTAACAACCCAGAGGCAGACCCCACCCTTAATTTTAACTGCCTTTGAAAAAGAAAACCTAACTGGCAAGTTACAGCAGAAACAGTACTGCATGATTTGTATGTGCATTAAGCAGAATTGATTATAAGAATTGCAGACATGGCTTTAAAATACCACACACTCAGAGCATCATTTAACTCTGTTTTGTTTCAGAAGCCAAGCAGCAGTTCTGTTAGGCTGGCAAGACTGCACTTTCACTCATACAAGGTGTTTACCTCCAGCATAAAGGTTAGAACCTTTATAAAAGCCACCCCCACCAGAGGGGCATCTTGTTTATGTATGAAGTAAATATTCCTGCAGCTATTAAATACTGCCACTCCTCAATCTGTGTGATTTACAATGTGGTTTCAGTAGCCAACAGTATTTGATAGCACATGGAGAGAATTAGCTGACTACAGAATCAATGATTAATTTTGCTTTGAACAGAAATAGAAATAATACTTTCCTCAGAAACGCATGGCACTGAATTTTCATCTTAAAAGGTATTTCATATAACCAAACCAGAAAAATTTTGATGCAGGAATAAAAATTTGGAAAAATATGCATTTATGCTGATATAGAATACTGCTTCCTTGAAAGGGCGTGCAAATTAAACCACAAGTCAGTAAACGTAGCTTAAAATTCCAGCTGAATACTTTCCTATAATTTCACAGAATTTTCAGCTCAAGAGAAAGTCCCATCCAGAGATGTTTTACAGCCAGACCCTCAGAGATTTTAAGCGTGGTATGAACACTTAGCACTGTTTCCAGCAGCAGAACTTACACACTCTTTATACAGGCAAAGGATCCATACAAATGCAGAAATAACCCAACAAAGTCAAGCAAGAGGAATGACAGAGCACAGACTAAAAGCAGTAGCAAGATAAAATATATCCTCTGTTACAAAATGATACACTGTAAGTGATGAGTTAATAAGCATGTCACCATGTTGAATGCAATTTGAACAATAACTAAGCAACCTCCTTTAGGTGCACTCTTATAAAAACACTCCCCATAAGTTGCTTCAGGATATACCAGTAAAAAAGCATGAGTCTAAGTCTGGCTATGCACTGTGGCTATGTCCTTTGAGAAAATCTAGCAAAACCATACAAGAGAGAATATAATAACAGTCATTTGTATTAGTACGAATCCTGTGACAATTCAGAAAATTATCTAATAATAACAGATGAAACCCTATAGTAAACATTTCACATTCCTAACAGACACAAGATGCCTAGGTTTACTACGAACAGAACTGCTGCTGCTTCTTCAGGAAGATGGTCTTGTTTATCTTTTTTGAGGCAACACTTTTAGAAAGGAAAAGCGGATGGGTTTCAAAGCTAGTGATTTAGTGTATAACTGGTTAATCAATGTAAAAGAACAGCAGAGGCTGAGAACTTTCTGTAAGAATATAGGAAACTCTGGCAAGGTGGACAACTCTGAGCTCCAGGAGTCAGGCTGAATACCAATGGAGTCAGAATGGCTTGGAAGGAAGGCACAGGTATCAACCCAAACATGCAGCTGGTTCTCACCCCTTTGGACTACCAATTTATAATTGGCTTGTATTGGAGGAAAGGTAAGAACAAGCATTTTTAACTCTTTTATATCTTAGCTGAGGTTTAACCATTTGACCCAATCTCAACAACAATTACGGCCCACAAGCAGAACAGAAGATGAGTGCTGACCCTAGGAAATCCCATTTATTGGATTAGCAGGGGTGAAAAAAAGTTTTGAAGGTTTTTTGCACAGGAATATTTCCACAAAGCAAGCCCCCAATTTTACAAGTAGCTGTAATTTTAAAATGAAATTCACTGAAAGAGAATTAGCACAATTTATCACTGTAATGGAAGCATCTCTGAAGAAAACTATTAGGATGTCCAACTCAACAACACTGTACAACTGTAATATACCTTTCTTCCCAGGCAGATTTTACTCACTTTTCACAACAGAGAGCTACTAAGTTTAAATGTATTAAAGTATTATATTTAAAGAAATATGCTCAGACCAGTTAAGTTCATCACCCTTAAAAATATCTATTTATGCATAAAATGCAAGATTTATGTGAAGGGGAATATTATCATTACATAGAAAACACAGAAGGAGTAAACCAGATCAATTTTCCACTGCAGTATACACCTGCAAAAAAAAAAAAACAGCATGAAAGGTGACTTTGAAATTTCTTTTGGTATGCTTTCATAATCTGTGCAAACCAGTTTCAACCTATAATAAAATATTAATGCCCCAAGAAAGGCAAACTGAGTACATGCAAAGGAAATCGTGCTTGAAATTTATCAAGGTCTTGGAAAATATTAGAAAGTTGGTAACAACAACTATCTCTGGATTTTTAGACCTTTAACATAATGTTTTTATAATGCAGGAAGATTACCAGAAACATGCCGTAGGGATCTGGGTTAGAAATTACACTGCTCAACATTTTCATAAACACCACAGAAGACAAACAGCGATGTCACACAGTTTGTTAATGCCACATTCACTGTCAGTTTAAAGCTTGTTAAAAAGAACTACAGAAAAACTTCATGATACTGAGCAAAAGAATTCAGTCTATTAGATCTTTCCAAAAGCTAATAAATGTAAAGAAACATGGGTGAAACAGCTGACTGGGCCCATTTATGAGTTCTAGCTTATTCAGAAGATACTTTTAGTTATGGGTGTTCTGTAAAAAACACATACCTGCCATGTTTTTTTACTACTGCTGTGCTCCTAACAGAATATTAAGAAATTAACAAAACACCCTTTTAGGATGCCAGTATTTTTAAAGCTGCATGTGGTTCCCAACACCCAACTTTAACAGTTTGCAAAGACTTGATAAGAATAATTTAAAACACCATAACACCAAAAATAGAGAGGTAACACTGAGGTAAAAGTGCTACTAATAAGCATTCTGGCACTAAACATACTGAAAAGTCTGCCTTAGTAACTGAAAAGAAGACAGTTTACAGTAACAATATTGCTCTTTGTATATCAAAATTCATACTGTGGTATTTTTAAGTGACAGTAAGGCCAGTCATTTTTTTTTGGCCAACGTGCAGCAAGGAATGACAGAATCACAGAATAATTTTCACCAGAAGGAACTACCTCATTTCTGCTATTCCAATCCCTAACTCAAAGCTGCGTGAGCTAGTTAAACCCAGCTGCTCATGGCATTCTCCAGTCAATGACTTAAGTATCTCCAAGCACAGTCCCTTTGGAATCCAGTATTTAACCACTTCTATGGTGTTTTTTTTTTTCCTCTTTGTATTCAATGGCAATTTCTTGTGCTACAACTTCTATCAGTTACTTCTCACTCAGTCACTGTATATCTCTGAGGAGTGCCTGGCTCTGTCCTCTATACTCTCCCATCAGTTGGAGATGGGATCTCCCCTTAGCCTTCCCTTCCCCAGACCAGTTCTTTCAGCCTCATTTTGTACATCATGAGATTAATGGCTATTCTCCATGCCGAATTTGGTCTGTATTACTTCTCAAGTGCAAGCTTTGGCCTCTGCTTCCCACTTGATTACAAAACAGCTTTTTTTATGGTTTAGTTTTTAGCTCAGAAACAATTCCTGCAAAGCAAGAACCTTCATGATTTTTCGCAAACATGGTCAGGCAAAAGTATCTTCAGATGAATTATTTTCCAAGAAGAAACACATGCCAGTTTCTTTCTAAAATGGAAGTGCCAAGGTTTTCTCCTTTAAGAAATAAATTGCATACTTCAGGGTTAAATGCAATATGCAGCTCACTTAACAGTCATTTCCTACGTTTACACATTGTTAAAAGGGACTTGAGCTTTCATAGCCATCTATGAAAACTAAAGTAAGTGGAAATGCACCTTGCAATAGCTAGATAGCAGTTGGCTGCTTTAAGAACCTGACAGCAGTTCATGGTGATTTGGTAACCTTTCAGCTCCAGACCAAAGGTGGCCCGATCTCAGGGTTAAAAGCTCGGACAGGTGCCTGGTGCTCTGTTAGTACCTACCCCAACAGAACAAAGATCTTTCATTAGGCTTTGGCAAGCATGAAATGTCTATCTAAACACTCTGAACTTTCTAGCACAAAACCACTGCTACTGACATTTTTAGCCCTGCAGAAAAGCCCTACGTGCAGACAGAGTATTAATCTTACTCAAGATTAATGCATACAAGGATCACATCGTAAATATGGACAAAGTTAACATAATTTTTCTTTGAAAAACAAAATGCAAGCAACCTTCAAAAAGTCTAAAGTAACTTAGATAATGACAAAAAGTTGAATCTGTCAGCTGCTGGTCTGGAAGGCAAAGATGGACAATACGATATTTGAAACAGGTTACGGCCTACAGAAAATGTCACTGAGTTACCACAGTATCAGGGTGTTATTCTCCTTCCCACACAACTTTCAGTATGTCTTGCAAAATGTCTTGAAAATAAGTTTTGAAGAGCATGAACAGACATTACCAGTCCCCACCAGTCAGCAACTAAGCCACTAAGGTAACTTCTATGTTCTGGTAATTCTGCCATTGCAGATCAGAGCAGAACTTTATCTGCATTTTGTTCAAATACCTGTTTCTTGATTTCATAAGAACACTGGCATTTGAACTACCTCTACGTACTGATAAAACAGTACTAAGATTTTTTAACAGCATTGAACTGTATTCCCAATGAAAATGTTTGCCCCCCCCCCCCCGCCCAACATTTACTATCTGCCTACAGAATGAATTACAATTATTTTCTACCTGTAACTGCACTTGGTACTACAGCTACATTTTTCAGCAAAGCTCACAACAGTAAATATGAACTGGTAACTCCCAAGCCTAGTGACAAATGTTTACTGTTTTTCCTAATCCATGCTGCTTTTACAGCTGTTTCCTTTGCTTGAAGTGCTGAGATGGAAATCAAAAGGTTCCAGTTCCTTCCCCCAGGCCTCATTTTATTTATGTGGATCCTCCTGGCAGGGCTCTGAGTGCACTTCCATCACCCTGGGGGTTTAGCCACCAGAAGGGCTCCATGAGGAGAAGACACATCTTGAAAACACCATCCGGATCTGCTTTCCTCCCTGTAAAAAATATTAAATTCATGCTACCTAATAAACATCTTCTCTGTGCTGTCCTAATATCATCTTCATAGCTACTCACCTGTTGATGCACAAAGATCCTATAGGAGCTCTCTCTGCAGATACCCCATGACCAGTTGCTTTGGCTACATCATTTGTTTCACAGCCAGATACAAGCTCAAATCTCTACACACGATTACAAACCACAGGAGTTATTCCATGGCCATAATAGTTCTTCAGACTGAACTGTAATTTTCTTGGAAGCTTTGGATCATTGCAATACTAGGTAAGCTTTCACTTCACCATGATAACCAGTGACAAGCAGCTCAGCTGCCCATTATACACTATCTTTGTATTCTAAAAAGATCAAAGCAGCAGTAGCATAACTTGGATCTCCTGGAAAGCCTGTTGCGGCTGAATGACCAAGGGCTCATTACCGCATCAGACCCAACACTCTCACTGAACCAGTGCTTTCAGCACAAACAAACAACATACAGTAATGGCTCCACGCCACTTGTGGTCAGCACTGATTAGGCTCCATTGGTACTTGGTATTTTCCAACAAGTCCAGATTCATCTTTTGCAGACTGGATTTCTACACATTGGTCTTGAACAACTGCCAACAGTCTATGGCTGTGACAAAGGGCATAGTACCTGAATGAAGAAAGGAGAGCAAGTATACTTGTGACCAGGGTCAGCCAACAGTCATGTGGTTGCTGAAGAAGTCTATAGTGAATAGAAACACCAAGGAAGGTAGTCTACACATTAGGATCCGGATCAGCGAGGTACATGGCTGGACAACCACATAGCTGCAATGACTAAGGCCAAGGGTCTGACCTTAAAGACAGCAACTGATGGAAAGCAGAACCTTGACAAGACTTCTCACAGCTCTTTCCACAGCACTCTGACTCAGAATTACACGGCTGTATCATCTCCAAGATGACCCTGAGCACTGGCAGTCAAATGAACAGCTGGAAGATGGGGTATCTGGGGACTCCTATCCCGAAAATACCTATTGCTCCTCCTTACTGGTGATGGGGCAGACATCAGTGGCAGCAAAACCTTTATTTCTTATTTACAAGACTTGTAACATAATTTTAAAACCCCACACCTGTGTCTATTTTTCCAACTGTGTTATTTCAGCAAAGCTATAAGAAGCCCAGACAATAAAGCTGTCTGCAGTTCAGGAGGAACAAGAGGAAAGGGAGCAACCTCCCATCCCATGCTGGATCAGATTTCCTTTTTATTCTGCAAACACTACATACTCCACATGATCCAGGTACAGAAAAGGCTTCAGAATTAACTTTAAAAGCATGACCGCAATTTTTAAAGAAGCTCCAACAGTGTAGTCCACAAGGCTCCACAGATTTTTTTAAAAATAAGACTAAGGCCAAATATGGTAGCTAAAATATATGGGTAAAATAAAACACGGTATACCAGCTCAAAAATTTAGCTTAAACATTACACGAATTTGGTGATAAAGCAGTATCTTTTCCGTTACAACAAACTAGATCAACTAGGACCAACTGACAGGCTTGTGCCCCCACACTTTTGACATTTAAGTTTTAGCTCTTACAGCTGCAAAAAAAAATTCTAGTAGAAATTTTATCCCATACAGCAATAGATGATGTAAAATGACAACTGCAAAAGCAGCACAGATTGGGACAAACAGTAAATGTGTCATTAGGCTTCAGTTACCAGCCAATTTTTACTGCTATTAATTTGGTATGTATTGTTCTGACAGGCTTCATTTTGGAGGCAGATCAGTACTGGTAGCATCAGAGCAGCTAGTGAGATGAGGCACACAAAAAACAACACAACTTCTGCATACACATATACATGTACATAAGGGATGCTTTTCCCATCCCAGTGTCAAGAAACTCCGTAATACCAGATCCACATCTTACTTCCTAGGACCTGAAAAATGCAAGAGAATCTCTCAGTTATTCCCTGATTGTTTACAAGAAAGTCCACTCTCATTACCCATTAAAAAAAAACAAAACCACCAAACGAAACCCAACCAAATTAAGAAAAACATAGCAACAAATCAAACCACAAAACCCCTTAACCTTTACTACTGCGTACCAAAATTCTAGATACACTGCACCAAGAATTTAGGTCTTAAGAAAATAAATTTCAGAACATTTTCTTAAAAGAAAAATAAACAAAAAAATTCCATTGTTTCCACAATTACATATCTGACTGGAGCCAAAACGGATGATAAATTCACTGACAAGAATCATGGTATCATATTGAGACAAAGGATTACTAAGGTTCTTCATTATAACATTTCATCATTATGATTCCAACGTTGTTTTTCTCTCCTAACTTGCACCTTTAAAAGACGGTGCTTCTCTCCTCCCCTTCCAAAAGGCAGCATCTATCAGAGAATTAAGGTGATTTGTGCAGAGTGAAAAGCAAAGGCCTGTCTACAGGTCAGGTAGTTGCATTTCTATTCCCCTGACAACAAGTACAGTCCCTGTTCTAACTCAAGGGAATTTTATCGCATGCCCCACCCCCCAGACCAAAATGTGTCTCTTCTCAAATACATCCAGTCCCACTTCAGACAGAGAAAGAGGTGGCTCCTCTTTTAAAGGGCAAAGAAAAATTGTGATTTCTTAATACATGAAGATCAGTGGTACTGCTTAAAGGAGCAGACTTCTGAACAGTTGCCTCTGTTGGGTTGTTTGGTGGTTTGTTTTGTTTTTTTTTTTTCAACTTTCAAAGCAGTATTTTTTTCAGTGTATGATTAATGAAAAAATATGCTTTTCAGTACTAACATCAAGCAAACGTCAGTGAAAGCTGAGGAGCAAAGGTAACTAAGAATTGTATTAGCTGTGTTTCTTGCATGTAAATGCCATTGTTCAAGGTATGCTGATCCCAGCTAATGCATGTTCAGCTTTCACAAAAAGTTCTAAACCAAAACAACCTTAAGACAAAAAAAAAAAAAAGCTTTGATTGGTTAACAGCCAGCTGAAGAAATAAAAACAAAACAAACCACAGCAATGTAAAATTTTACTAACTGCAAAAATACATATCAAGAGATGCACACTTAGTATTACACAGAAATGTCATACCAACATGTATTTTCCCAATGAATTATATAAAATGTAGATCTGCAATGCACTAATTCTATAAACCCAAAAGAACGTATTCTGTGCAGAAATTTCACATTCAGAACTGCACACAGCAACAGGCACATAAGAGCTTGCTTGTTAAAGCTGAACTGCATCTCTTCTATGAAATGCTTTCTGCATACATAAAGGATATTTTCAGAATAAATGTCACGCACCCCCACTCCTTCCCAACAACACTTTCAATTCTTTTACGAGCTGCAATGGGTTTTAAAGGAGCTCTAGCGGAAAGATTTCCACAAAAAAGGCTTTGAAACACATCAACTGTCTGCCCTTATTCTATAGAAACGGTAAAGCGATAACTCGGCTCTTCCCTCCCCCACTCGGTACCTTTCTGGGGTAATGACTTCACATCCTTTGACATCAGCACAGCTTGAAAGGGGGATGGGAGAGTTACGGCAGAAAGCAGTAAAACCTGCTTTTAGCTATGCATGCAATGCCTCTGCGAATTCCTAAATCTTCCCTAAACACATCGAGCAAAGGACGAGTTTTGATCTGCGCCGGTTTTATCGCCAAACAGAAAGTGTCGGGGCTAGAGGCCTCCTGCTCTCCTTTACCCGAGCATCACAATAGCCATTTATTAGCCCGTCGGAGGGTCGCGATTCCCTCTCGCACGCACAATAACTCACCTCTAATATGCAAAAGAGCCACGGGCTGGAACGGCCCATTGGAATTGGCTGCGTCAACCACCATCCTGCTGCTAGCTCTGTTACATGTCAACATCTAGGCTCCAGCAGGCAAGGCGGTGTACTCCTTAAGGCAAGAAACCAGCCTCCATTTTAGTTAAAAAAAAAAAAAGACAGAAACCGAAGCGCTCTGCAGCTGGAGGGAACTGGCTAGTGAGTGATGTCAGCGGGCGGGAGGAGCCCCATTGGCCAACGGCAGCAACTTCAAATGACACCGAGGAGGCCGCAAATGAGCGGAGCCTGGCGCGGGATTGGCACGGCGCCCTGCGCGCCCCGCGGCCGGCTCCGCGCCTCCCGCGGCATCGGCGCCTGACAAACCGCTGCCAAAGGAGGTGACGAGTCTCCGCGTTCGCTTATTTTAAACCAGGATGATGTTATTGCTGCTCTGTTATTCCCCCACAAATAATCTGTACGCACCTGCTAGAAAGAGCGCAACAACTGTATCTTTCTTTCCTGAAAGAGCCAAAAACTTAATCTTTCCTTCAGAAAGGCCGCCAAGAATTACCAAACAGGAGTTCAAAGTAAGCGTGGAAAAACACAGCATTAAGGGCAACACCTACAACCTGAGCTTACAAGAGCCTTATTAAAAGGTAGTTCGCAGTAAGATACAGGTATGGTAATAAAAAGAAACAACCAACCTCGTAAGCATTCCCATGAGGTGTTTTAGATTGGTTTCTATTATGTATGTTAAGAACAAAAACAATCTACACACATGACATGCAGGGGATGAGAACCCCATGTTTCATGGTCATCTTAATATTTGTTTCATTCTAGAAATGGACCCATCTTAAATTGAAGTTAATGTCGTTAAGCTTGCATAAAGCAAACTTTGTTTTCCGTTCCAGAAAGTTCAGTAATCATAAGCAACTTTTTTACTATTATCAAAAATTAAGCTATTGCAGCACTAAGAACCAGTATAGAGGCATATGGAAACAGTTTTGCTGCATAATCCCAGGAATACAAAAAAGTACAGCATGACAACTTCTAAACTTTAGTTGAATTACTTAAGTTATTTGGAACAACCTTTTCTTCATCATACGAGACTTGCACGTTTATTTTTGTAATGAGCTATCTGAAGAACCACTTTGCCCACCAGGTACTGCACCTCTGGGAGTGACCTTAAGTGTCAGTGTACTGCTTGTCTCCAAATCCTGCTTGCACCAGTATATCACCTTTAAATATTTAGATAAGGGGGCCTATAGGGATGCTGGGGAGGGACTCTTCATTAGGGAATGTAGTGACAGGACAAGGGGTAACGGGTTAAAACTGAAACGGAAAGTTTAGATTGGATATAAGGAGGAAATTCTTTCCTGTAAGGGTGGTGAGGCACTGGAATGGGCTGCCTAGGGAGGTTGTGAATGCTCCACCCCTGGCAATGTTCAAGACCAGGTTGGACAAGGCCTTGAGGCCTTGGGTGATACGGTTTAGTGTGAGGTGTCCCTGCCCATTGCAGGGGGTTGGAACTTGATGATCTTAAGGTCCTTTCCAACCCTAGCTATTCTATGATTCTATGATTCTAATATCCAAGTATTTTAAAAAGTAATCATGGAGATGAAGGGAATTCAGTTTTTCCTACGTTCACTACAGACAGTAAATTTCTCCTACATCAAGGAAGATTAGGTTAGATATTAAACAAAATCCTCTTGCAATAAGTACAGTGAAACAAAGTAAGAGACTGCAAACTTTCCAGTAATTTAAAAAGTGACCAAACATAATGAGTGATACAAATGTAGCTGATCCTGCTTTAGAGAACATTAAAATGGACTACATGAATTGATGCCTTTTTAAACCTTTGTCCTAAGACTACAGAGATTCAAATTATTTGCCCTTCCAGTCTAGACAAAACCAAGGGAGGTTGTTGTGGTTTAAACAATGCTACTGCTGAACCCAGGACATTAGTACATTCTCGAAATGGGTATACCTTAGATGTGAAGTTTTAGTCTTATAAAAGAAAAAGCTACCATAGAGATGAGCCTTTAATAAAACGCAATTTAAAAAACAAAACCAAGACTGACCTCACACAAAGTTTTCTACCAGATCTTCATGGATCAAGATAAAAAGAAAACTGAAGAACAACTGAGATAATTTTCACTCTATTTTCATATGCAGAATTTCTTAAGAAAATTCAGTTTCTTTTCCCTATCTAAAGTACAATTAGGCTGTTCTATACTGATAAGACACACTATGAAGCAGCAAAAATTAGGCTTAAAATTCTAGTTTATCTGGTAACCACATCTTTAAGAGGCAGCTGCTCTCTCTCTCTTCTCTTTGCTTCAATGGTCAACTGCTGTTTCTGTTCCTTTGAAACTCCCTGCAAAGATTAAGTGGCTATGAAGACTTCTGGTCCAATGGCACACAACTGAAGTACTGTACTGAAACACAAGGCAAAAAGGGAGTGCTACTTTTGTTACAGTTCCACTTCCTACTTTATACACAAGCATGGCTTTCTTAGATGGAAGTTCATTAGCAAATTTGAGATAATAGTTTCAGAATCTACCTCCCTACATTGTTCTTAGAATCAACTAGCTTGGAGAAATCCTTTATGATCATCAAGTCCAACCTTCATCCCAGGACTGCCAAGTCCATCACTAAACCATGTCACTAATGGCCTCGTCTAAACGGGCTTTTTTCTCCTTCACTGAAGAGAGTAAATGTGACATTTACAGTTCTAACAGTACCATCAGCAGAACACTAAGTCACATTCAGGTAAGTTTTGTTTGCAAGATACGCATACCATGTTCACATTTCTTCCTTTGCAGGACTGTGTTGCATCTGAGGTCAGTACTTAGTATGAAGCTGGTTAAAACAGCCATAATGCAAAATTCAGTATATTCCTGGTATGCTTCTGATAGGACACTAGTGGAGCTGAAGAACATAAATCTTTATAGGACCTTCTGCTCATTAACAGAATCTGGTATCTTCACCAGTTGTACACATTTGGAACTACATTCTACTCAGGAGGTTTGTACGACCTCCCTTTGTTTCAGAATTAAAACATTTGATTTGCCACCAAGGGATAATATTTACTTGAGTTCAATTACTTTGAGCAACCTCATTTGGGGAAAAAAATTGCAAAGAAAATTGAGTTAGGCACTGACTTACTAATGGGAAGGGAAAGAATATTAGTACAAGTGGAATGGAGCTAATGAATATCAGTGGGAGGGGGAAGAGCTTACTTGAACTAATTTATGAATACACTTCCGTTGCAACACAACAAAAACTGTGTTAACTTTGGCTACCCATATTTAGAATTTAATGAATGAAAAACCAGACTGATAGCATAGCAAAGCTGTAGCAGTTCCAGGTTTTCGCCAAACTCTGCTCATCACTTCTAACTTCCTGATGATGGGAATGAAGGAAAACTCCGTAATAAATTTATGAGGATATAAATGTGTTACATTTAGGATCCATCACTAGAGCTGGTGAATTCTCTTTATCCTGGAAGACTATGTAGTATTGCTTTCAAAACACACACATTCGACTTGGGTTGTGATTTAAAAAAACCCAGACATGACCCCCCCCCAATTCACCTGCCCAAAGACTGCATTTATTTTCGTTCTGAACTAGCAGGTATTCTAACTGATAGTGACAGAATCAACAACATACAAGATAAGTAAAACCGGATTAATTTCTATTTACATGAAAACACCTTGGACAAAATTGATTACCTATAAGATTATATGAGGAGTTTTCCTTTTTTGATTGTGAGAGGTCTATTTAGGCTGAACTCCAAGGTAACTAAAGGCACAATTCCACAACTGCTGAAGTTGCTACACCTCAGCAACCTAAGGCAGCCTAATTCAGTCTCATTCCAGCATTACCCTCTGCTTTATTTTCCTCTCATCTGCTTCAGTGGTCATCAGCCCCACAGCTGTGTTCGTTTATTCCACTAATCCAGCATAAAGCCACTTAGTTTACTGTCAGGTTGGTTTTCTGTTAACTTTAAAACTGTGTTCCATGGCAGCCTAAACTGAGTGAAGTCTAGATGAGCTACTGCTGCCACCCCGCCTCTTCTGAGGTGCACGTGCACAACCATCTGAAATTGCTGTACAAGATGCATGGTTGAACCAGATTAGGAGACTGAGCAGAGCTCAAGTGAGAAGGAAAAGGGAGGAGGGGTTTGAGTCACATTGATTCCATTATCTGGTTCACCAGACAGCCACCCAATGAAGGGGTGGGAATAAACATGACTTGCTTTTACTGGTAGGACCAATGCAATTTACTTTTTTCCCCTCCAGTTATAGCCTAACCAAAACTTGCCATTCTCACAAATGACGTCAGGCTATAGAAAACAAGGGTCTCTTGACAACTCTGAACTATGAATTACCTGAAGACAGCAACTTTGTCATAGGTGAGGGAAAAAAAAAAAAAAAGCATGGGATACTACACATTTTGGAGAAGAAATCACAGCAAAAGGAAACATACCAGGCTTCTCCTACACAGTTCTGACTCAGTTCCAAAGGACAGCCAAGAGGAAATTCTTCAAGGAAACAGAGGTGGTAAACACCATGTTAATACTTGGCTATCAAAATAAATACACATATAAGAAAAAAAAATCCTTACCTGGATAAATGAAATGGGTATGGACTATCATTTGGCTTCCTTAAAGAATTTCTAGGATTGAAGCATGGCAAAATACAACCTTCTACATTCCACATTTAAAATCAAAACAAAAAAATTCCTTTCTAATGTAGCAAAAACTGATTAAAAGTGGAATTGACAAACATCTGCCAGCGACTGGATTTTTCTCTACCTTGATTTTCTGCTATTTGCAAGGTCGCTGTAGCACATAGACTACAACAGTGCCAAGTTTTCCTTCAGCCAGTACTCAAAAGGTTTCGTATGTGGGAGGGGGGGCTGGGGGGGATGAGGGGAGGAATCAGTAGATATCTGTTGAGTTCAGAAACCTGTACAACACAAAAAATACCATTAGTTACCTTAAAAAAAATGTATTTGAAGAATAGCATCTGGTGCAAAACAACATTTTCCAAGGCAGACTGCAGAAGCTCGTTTCAAATAGTGACACAGTAATTTTTATCAAGCCCAGTATAAAAGGTAACACATTTACCACCAGACTTCCTCCCATCTATGGCCTTGATACATAGGTCACACATGTAATTTTCAAGAACTGAATCACAGAAATTTAAAAGTAAAAACTCGAGAACATGCCAATTACCCAGCAAGCACCGACTTATATTTACATGTATAAATATCGCATTCAGTATTTGATCAGTAGAGCTTTTATGGAGAAGTTCATTGTTTAGGTTTGATCATAATGAAGACCTGTACAGTGGAACAAAATGTTCTTTTTGTAAATAAGAGCATAATAAAAGACATTTTAAGAGAGATCTGAATCTCAATTCAGAGACAAGTTAGGATCTAGAAAATAAGACAAGGCCACAATTTAAATCCTATTTTTATGGAATCTAGCCAAGCTTCAGTGGAAACAAGTTTGGTAGGAAATGCTGCCAGGGACAGATGTAAAGCATTCTTCTAACAGTTTCAGCTGCTGACTAACGAGTAGGTGTTTGATAGGGCAGTTGAAATGAAAAACAGCTCATTAATCCAAGCCTGTGATTTCACTTAAAGCTAGATAAAGAAAAAAATAAAAATCTCACACTGAAGCAAAGTATTTTTTTTTCCTATAACCTTTTTAGTAGTTACTCACTATCATGTTTCTTAATCTTTAAAATGTTATATAGTAATTCAGACTAGATAATTCCTAAGTATTTTAATACTTTGGCAATAATATTAAAGTATTTACTCATCTGATAGATCATATTTTCCTGTACAAACATCAAGAAATTGCCAGGTTTTGCTTTAAGAAATGTATATGCTTACCACACACACTTTCATAATTCTTCTGAACATTTAAAAGAAAAATACATAAAGTCTGTTTATGCAACACTATGATAATTTTTTTATGATAAAAGACAAAGTTACTAAATTAACATGACAAAGTGCCTCCACAGTTCTTTCACATGATACAATTCATACATTCACTGACACCTAACCATACTGATGTAGGGAAGAGTGAACTTTTGCAGTATTTTTCATTATGGGTTTTTTTGTTTTGATAAATTCAATACAATATTGGGCTGCCAAAAATACTATAAAAGCATGAATGCAGCCAGGACCAGAAGGACAGCACTGCACATGTTGAGTTAGTCCAGTATAGTTTGTGTCCAAGAGGGAAAGGAATCATAAAACTGTATTCAATGTTCGACATGAGATTTTTTTTTTCCTCTGTGTTTTGCCTTTTAAATGCATTATTTATTAGGGCAAATTATCTTTTATAGTAGCATTATCTTGTTTAATCTACCATCTTACTTTGCATAAAATACTTTTAGATAATAAACAGTGATAATACCACCTTGCAGATGGACAAAACATATTCATGCTGATTTTAAACAAACAGGTAATACACTCTGCTTAAATTTAAAATTATTCTGATATGAATGTGTGGAAATTACCAACATATATACTTGAATTTCTCTGCAGCACAGAGATCAACTCTTGATTTGCTTTTAATTTAATCTTGGTATCAGCTTTGCTTGCTTATCTGTACAGTTGAAACAAACTCACAGCCACCTTACATTTCTGGCATTTGGAGAAATTCTCACTTTCTCCCCCTTCCTCATAGTTACAACAGTTTTATCAATGAAAATTTAATTCAAATTTTTTTTTTTTTTTAGGAATCTTAAACTGGAATCACTTCATCTGCAATCTTGATTCATCAGACTTTAATACTGTGCAGAAAACAGAACAATCTCCTAGACAGCCACTTGTGTCTTAAAAACATTATGAAAGCTTTAAGAAGGCTTGCCTCCCTATCAGAGTCCTGTATCACAAACAGACAAGTTGAGACACCATCCCGATGTTCTCTATGTTCTCTCGCACAGAAGACTCAGATTTTGGCATAGCTCTACAGTCTCTGCTTGAGTAAAAAAGGAAACCATGCACTCAGCATGAAATGTGCTCAGACAAATGACACCCTTATGACGTGCCATGTTCATTATTTTACTAAGAAAAAAAGGGGGGTGGGGGGTGGAGGGGGGTGTGTGTGGAGAAAGAATAAATATGACTGGTAGTACTTTTAATGTTGAAATCATGCTAAGTCAGGAACAGACATCTCCACCAGAAGGTCAAAACTTGGATGATCAACACGCACAGCAAGATCTTCAACAACAAAACACTACAATCCTGTCACATACAATTATTCTACATTAAGGAACCAGCAGAGTATTCCATCTTCTATACTTCTCAGCATGAAAAGTTAGTATGTATGTCCACATCTGTCAATAGCTCATTTCTTCCTATCTTGATATATGCCTTTGCAAGAATATTTTATCCATGTTTGCAAGACCATAAGTCCAATTCCATGAGGTAAACAGTAACTCTGTGAATAAATTAGGAACTGTATTTGAAAATAAAAGCTGAACTGCAATAGTAATTTTGAAGATTACACAGAACAATGTTCTGATCTAAAAAAGAAACCAGCCCAAACCCAAACCCATGAATAAAATCACAACACTGGCATCACATAAGTACTCTATAAGGATATAAAATCATTCTATCCAGCTTTAAAACTACATACAGGAATGCTACCAAAAAAAGCATATTTTTACATCATGCTAAAATTTACATACGCATGACTAACACATGTTCACTGGGAAATTTTGCAACACTTCAGAATACGGAGCACTGAAATGATTTTATTTTTTCAAATTTCTTATTCTAGGACTGACAGAGAACATTATCTTTTAATAAATATTCCTTGCAGATTAAAGTTAGATTTGTGACACTATTTATTTGACAGTGTATAAAACCTTTATTCCAGTCACTGCATCTTAATGTATTTACAAATTCTCATTGTGACACTCTCTTACATATCACAGAGATTGAGATTCTTGATCTCACCACTTTACCCAACAGTTATCTCTAAATGCTGCACATTTACAGTTTACTAAAATCAGCACGTCCTTGCAAAATAACGTACTTACACAAATACACATATGCTCACCTGTTTGTACTGTTAAAAATCTCTTGTAGCATATAAACTAAGTGTACATAATCGTCAAGGGAGCATTTTAGAAATCCATAATTTGCAAGACTGTACCACAGGGGGGGAAAACCTGTCAATGGAAGTATTACTAAAACTGTAAATTCTCATGAATATAAATTCCCATTTTCAGTAACGTACATTTTTGAATCATTAAACTTAAATTTTACTTTTCTGTATTAATAGTCTTGAATAGAAATGAAAGACATTAACATTTAGACTGCTAGTTAACCAGTTATGAAATAGCAGACTGCTAGCTGCTTTTTTTTTTTTTTTCCTTTTTGATCTTGGTCAGTTACTCAGTAAATCCATCACAGCAGCAACCTCAGTCCTGCAGATGCTGCCAGCTATTCTCATGCGGTAAGGGACAACTACATTCTCAGTAAAATCAGTGTTAAACCCAGGTCTTTTTTTGGTGTTTGTTTGTTTGGTTTTTTTTAAATTTGAGAGACTTGATCTGTATGATGGTGTTTGGATACCAACTCCATGAAAGGAGTTGAAGTATTATTGCAGCTGTGAAGTGCACAAGCAACAAGCATTCAATTCATAACATACCATGACACTCTCAAAAGTTTGTTCTCAAAACCAAATGGACACAGGAAGAGGAGTAGCACATACGCATCACATATTCAAGCTCTAGAGCTTTTTCCAGTATATAATGTATATGGGTGTCAGAAGTTCGCAGAGGTAACACAAAAATCAAGAAATAAAATGAGTATGATCCAGAATCATCACCAGAAATGAATGCCAGCGCACAAACTAAATCAGAGATACTAACACAGATATTTGCTAATTAATGATGAAAAAGTTATCCATAACAACACAATGAATTAAAGTTTCTTGCGTAAGTTGAAGTGAGCAGTTGCAAAGAACACTCGAGTATGTTGGTGGTCAGGTACATACAAGCTCAGAACTGGTACTTTACAAATATATTTATTAAATATTCATGTTGAACACTTTGCTGTTTATCTCATACAGAACACATTCTTAAATCTGTAAACAATTTCAATATATCCCAAATTACAAAGTGTCTTCTTAAGAAAGCAGAAGTGAAGAAACCTAAGTTTCTGAAGGCTGAAAAAAACCTTTGCCATTTATAACTGAAATAACCAAAACATTAATCTGCAGCTTCTCAAATCATGACAAAACACAACGTTAGGCCAATTTTTTTTCCCCAAATAATAAACAACTGAAAACAAAAACCAACTTTCTGTAACTGAAGTACCTGCACTATAAATGTTAGCTAACAAGCAGAACCAGATGAACAGAAATTAACATAACACAAGTTTGTTGGCACAGGATTTTTCTTTTTATGATGAAAAAAGGCAAGATCTTGAAAAGACGTTTGAGACATTTCTGAGGGTGCTTCTCCAGAGAAGCTTCTGGGTTATCTGTGGGCAGAGAAGCTACCTATTCCAATTCAACTAAATCAGGTTTCATCGCAGCTTGCAGCTTTGCTAATATCTGGATCTCAATGCTCTGCAAACCACTTGCACCAGAGACTTCTTTTTTCCACATTAATCTCTATTCTTGAGGCCTCTTTACTCATAATTTACTTCCTTTTTGCATTATCTGAACTATTCCACTCCTCCATTTCCTGAATAAACTGAGGGTGTACAATGTTAATCATAAGCTGTGCCAATGAATATAAATCATGCCACACTAATACCAGCCTATATGTCCTGGTGATGGGTATTTCTGGAACGCTATCATCAGCATTTCTGTGCAATGCCTAAGAGAAAGTTCACAACGTGCCTAAAGATCAAAAAGGATTTCCTAAAAAAGAAACCTTGATGAAAACCCACTTTGGCATCTCCTCCTTTCCCTTCCCACTATTTCAAGTAACCTACTGATCTAAACTCCAGCCCTATGGCACAGAAAAACAGTGGTTATCTCAGCGATAAATGCTTGGAGCAACGCAGAGATATTTCAGCCGCCCCAGCCAATAAGCCAGCTTCATTTGGAGCTAGCCTCAGATGCCTCTACACAAACGCCCATAGTATGGGGAACAAACAAGGAATTAGAGGTGTGTGCACATCTATGGGAGTATGATATAATAGGCATCACAGAAACATGGTGGGATGGCTCCTATGACTGGAGTGTTGGAATGGAAGGTTACAGGCTCTTTAGAAAAGACAGGCCCAGCAAACAGGGAGGGGGAGTTGCTATTTATGTTAGGGATAGGCTGGAGAGTATGGAACTCTGTCTGGGGACAGGTGAGCAGTCAATAGAGAGTTTGTGGGTCAGGGTTAAAGGGAGAACAGCTATGGGAGACATTACTGTGGGGATCACAGAACACCTGGTCAAGAGGACTTTGTGGATTAAGCACTCTATAGACAGACAGAACTTCAACCACCCTGATATCTGTTGGAAAGATGGTATGGCCCAGCACAAGCAATCCAGGATGTTCCTCAATTGTGTGGAAGACAACTTCCTTCTGCAAGTAATAGAGGAGCCGACAAGGAGAGGTGCCATGCTTGACCTCGTGCTCACCAACAGGGAAGGGTTCGTTGGAAATGTGACGCTCCAGGGCAGCCTTGGATGCAGCGAACACGAGATGGTCGAATTTGAGATCTTCAGGACAGTGAGAAGAGCGTGCAGCAAGCCCACTGCCCTGGACTTCAAGAGAGCAGACTTTGGACTCTTCAGGAACCTGCTTAGTAAGGTTCCATGGGATATAACCCTAGAAGGCAGGGAGGAACCAAAGACTGTTGGTTGATATTCAAGGACCACCTGCTACAAGCTCAGGAGTGTTCCATCCCAACTAGAATGAAGTGCAGCAGGAGGGCCAGGAGACCTCCTTGGATGGATAAGGAGCTGCTGAGGAAAATTCAAAGGAAAAAAGTGGCTTATAAAAGGTGGAAGCAAGGACAGGCAGCCTGGGAAGAGTACAGGGATGTTGTCTGAGTAGCTAGGGACCAGGTTAGGAAAGCTAAGGCCCAGTTAGAATTAAACTTGGCTAGGGAGATGAAAGATAACACGAAGGGATTCTACAGGTATGTAGCGAATAAAAGACAGACTATGGACAACGTAGGCCTCCTCCGGAAGCTATCAGGAGAACTGGCTACCCTGGATTTGGAGAAGGCTAAGGTTCTTAATGACTTCTTGGCCTCAGTCTTCACTGGCAAATGCTCTTGACCACACCACCCAAGTCTTGGAAGGCAGATGCAGGGACTGTGAGAATGAAGACCTTGGGCCCACTGTAGGAGAGTATCTGGTTTGAGACCATCCTAAGAACCTGAAAGTACACAAGTCCATGGGACCTGATGAAATCCATCCATGGGTCCTGAAGGAGCTGGCAAATGAAGTTGCTAAGACACTGGCCATCATATTTGAAAAATCATGGCAGTCAGGTGAAGTTCCCACTGACTGGAAAAAGGGAAATATAACCCCCATTTTCAAGAAGGGGAAAATGGATGACCCGGGGAATTACAGACCAGTCAGTCTCACCTCCTGTGCCTGGCAAAATCTTGGAGCAGATTCTCCTGGAAGGCATGCTAAGGCACATGAAAAACAACAAGGTGCTTGGTGACAGCCAGCATGGCTTCACTAAGGGCAAATCCTGCCTGACCAATTTGGTGGCCTTCTATGATGGCGCTACAGAGCTGATGGACAGGGGTAGAGCAGTTGATGTCATCTACCTGGACTTGTGCAAAGCGTTTGACACTGTCCCACATGACATCCTTGTCTCTAAATTGAAGCGACATCAATTTGATGGATGGACCACTCGATGGATAAAGAACTGGCTGGATGGCCACACACAAAGAGCTGTGGTCAATGGCTCAATGTCCGGCTGGCGACCAGTAATGAGTGGTGTCTCTCAGGGATCGGTGTTGGGACCTGTCTTGTTCAACATCTTTCTCGGGGACATGGACAATGGGATTGAGTGCACCCTCAGCAAGTTTGCCGATGACACCAAGCTGTGTGGTTCGGTTGATACCCTGGAGGGAAGGAATGCCATCCAGAGGGACCTTGACACACTTGTGAGGTGGGCTGATGCCAACCTCATGAAGTTTAGCCATGACGAGTGCAAGGTCCTACACCTGGGTCAGAGCAACCCCAGGCACAGCTACAGGTTGGGCAGAGAAGAGATTCAGAGCAGCCCTGAGGAGAAGGACTTGGGGGTGTTGCTTGATGAGAAAATGAACATGAGCCAGCTTCACTGCATGCTCGCAGCCCAGAAGGCCAACTGTATCCTGGGCTGCATCAAAAGGAGCGTGACCCTGCCCCTCCACTCTGCTCTCGTGAGACCTCACCTGGAGTATTGTGTACAGTTTTGGTGTCCTCAACATGAAAAGGACATGGAACTGTTGGAACAAGTCCAGAGGAGGGCCAGGAGGATGATCAGGGGACTGGAGCACCTCCCGTATGAAGACAGGCTGAGAAAGTTGGGGCTCTTCAGCCTGGAGAAGAGAAGGCTGTGTGGAGACCTCACAGCAGCCTTCCAGTATCTGAAGGGGGCCTACAAGGATGCTGGGGATGGACTCTTCATTAGGGACTGTAGTGGTAGGACAAGGGGTAATGGGTTAAAACTCAAACAGGGGAAGTTTAGATTGGATATAAGGAAGAAATTCTTTACTCTTAGTGTGGTGAGGCACTGGAATGGGTTGCCCAGGGATGATGTGAATGCTCCATCCCTGGCTGTGTTCAAGACCAGGTTGGACAGAGCCTTGGGTGGCATGGTTTAGCAGGAAGTGTCCCTGCCTATGGCAGGGAGGTTGGAACTAGATGATCTTAAGGTCTTTTCCAACCCTATTTTATGATTCTATTCTACGATTCTAGTACCACAGGCCATTTATAGCTTACCAGTTACAAGCTTTCACAGACCTAATACAGACCTTAAAGCATGCAAAGATAACCCCATTCTATATGCTCTGATTAAAATACAACCTCATGTAACGTGCATCACACTACACAGTAGTCAACCCAACATATCTGAAGAAAGTACACATCTCCGTCTTCTACAGACAAAAGAAAGATTTCCCAGGCACTGTAGCTGTAGAAATACATTCAGTTGATATAAGTGACTGGAGTTTGAAGGCTGGTTAAACACAGAGACGCTGAAGGAATAGTATGTTCTTCCCAGCACTTCATTAAAGTTGAACCTGCTTAATCATCTCAGTCCTTTAAATTATAGCCTGTCAGTCCACTGCCCAGACAGAGACATTAAATACCACTCTTAAAGCTGTCCAAAAAGAAAGTTTCTCAGCTTTACTTGACCCACTGAATGCACATCAAGGCATGTATCTCTGTATATTAGAATACAGTGACTGGCCAACAGCATTCTCAGCAACCGTACTAGGTGGGTGTAAGTGAACACATGCAGTGAGCAGCTATCCAGACACTTGCTATGATCCATGAGACTGGACATAGTTTTATTAGTAAATGTAGTAACTACTATCTATCCAGATCAGCCATTGCACCAGCATTTCATAACAAAGTCTGACCCTCAACAGCCTGGAGACATACACAGAGCATCAGACATCCACCACAGACAAGCTTAAGATCTTTCATTTCACTTGAGAGTAGGAGGAGTGATTGCTGACTGAAAAGTAAATATAATACATACACACAATACTCCTACCATTTCTTCACACCCAGGTATGTTGTGTCAAATGTACTGGAATGCTCTTGAAACAGACCTTAAGACTTACCTTTTTTTTTTTCCCCACTTTTGCCCCCACCAAGTCCAAGCAGGCATTCTTTATAGGTTACTTAGTTTAGACAGCAACAAATCCAAAACTTCACCTCACCCACCGTAAAATGGACTACTTTCCCCCACTCCCACCTGGATTCATTTTTCTCATTTTCAGCTCACTGTCCGCTCTGCTTTTCATTGCATGCTCAGTTCTAGCCACCGTGAGCTGACAATCCCAAGCACAACCAGAAACATACTATTTAAAGTAGGACAAAATAGAGGTTCTAGATCATGTAACAAACATTTTTCTTTGCAGCTGAACAAAAGGTCATGCCAGCCAATAAGGCTGTATGCATAACTTTTTACAAAAATCACTACTTTAATTCAGTGTCATTTGCTTATGTCACACCCTGGATATGACAGCTTGTGCATGAACCTACTATGTCAGTTTAAAACATAGGCCATATTATCAATAATCTGTGGTGCTAAATATTCTCATTTACAAATCTAATAGAGTAAAATGCACTAATTAAACAGCAGATAAATCTTAAAATTAAGCAGCATCTTGTATATAGACTGCTATACTAACACAATGGACAATATTTCATATATTTTGTAAAAGCAGTATCTGTGTGAAGAGATGAATGTTGCAGTCTAATTTCATCTGCATAATCTGTACAAAAACAGTATAATTCAGATGGGTTGAGAACCTAAGTTTCTTATATTCAAGAAATACTAATGCATTATATCAAGAAAACAGTGACTGGAGGAAATGTCTTATCCCATGACATTTCACATTGCCTACATCAGTACTAAGCAACACTTCAGGAATCTATTACGCTTTCACTGCCAACTTTAAACACTGGAAAGCAGTATGCATCACACTTCAAAACAGCTTTTTTTTTTTTTCCTTTAAATAAACCTTCAGAACAAATTGGCTGCTCATAAGCAGTAGATCAGTACATCGGACCACATCTGGAAAATTCTACCCTAGCACTACCACAAGCTACTGTACGCACACTGTGGAAACATATATCTACATAACAGACAGTAGCTAAAATAAAGATAAAAGCTGTGTTATTAAGACATCAACTATCATCACCTTTTCATTACAGATGGCAGTAAATATAAAAGATCACAAAGCCTTAAAATTGACAAAAGAAAAATCATATTCACTAAAAAGATGCCACTCCACTTGACCCATGATCACAAAAACAAGATCAATAAATAGCGGTATCTATGTCTTCTCACAATGCCAAGAGATATTTTAGTACAAAGTAGTGTTTCAGCATGCTGCACTGAGGACAGATGACTAATACTTTGCACAGAGAGCCCAAATACTCTGCTTTTATGCGAGATGAGCGAACATACTTTCACACAGACATTTCTGGGTTGAAGAAACAAAAATATTTCATATACTGATCACCAAGAAGGCAGCACATTGTACGTCCTCCTATAAGGATTGACAGAAAAGAAAAACCAAACCAAAACAGTGTGTTTGAGCATGCAAGTACATGCAAGTTTGCACATGTATACTTGACATATTATGTATGCTGCTAAGATACAAGTGTGATAGTTGAGATGCTTCTCTGTCTTATGCCCAAGATCCCCCCAGGAGTCATTCTGATTTTAAAAGACATACCTTTTAAAGCTGGCAGTTTCTGAAGCTCCCTGTTATTGCTAACATTAAACCTTGAAGAACTCTGCCGCTTTTCTTTCTTCAGTACTGTCTGTGGTGCTGGTACTTTGATTTTAGATAGCTGTGCTGGGGGAGGAGTGCTGTTTGATTTTTTGTTTGATACCTGTTTAAAAAAAAGAAATGAAAGCAGTTAATTACAGCTGAACTTAGAAAAATCTTCTAAAAATGATTGTTACAGTAATAAATGAGGCAAAATAAGCTTTTAATCAAATTATTCTATTTATCTTTTGAATATATAGCTAGCTATTCTGTTCCATCTTTTCAGTGTTAATTTCTGTACCACAGCCCTCATATAGATGGGAATAGATCATCTTGTTACATGCACTAACCCATTTATTTGAAGTTATCAGCTGACTGAAAATCTATTCTCACCTTTTCCCTGAGAAGTCCAGGTCTCCAAGGTATCTAGCTGTCTAACTTCAGCTTTAAATGGATGACAAGATTTTGTCTATTTACAGCAGATAAACCTCCCACTGCCTATTTGTATTGTGCCTTGCTGCTAGAGTCCTAAGCTTAGCTAGGCCATTCAGGCTTTGATATAAAGTTGAAAGAATCAGGTCCTACTACTGTAGTGGCTTCAGCAGCTTCTAAAACATACATGAAGATTTGTAGCAGTTTACTGCCTACTCAGAGCAAGTTGCTTTTATTGTAATAATCCTAAACAGATTGCCATTGTACCTCTGTATGAAGTTTATAACTTAAAACTAGAAAAATGGTTCCCACCTATAAGTTTCCAAATTGCTGTTATTTCCCAGACTATACTTGACAGTGCTCTCAAGCTGAATAAAATGCATCATTAGCAAAAGCATGTCAGAACTTGTAATGCTGCCTTTCTCATTCCTTTTCTGAAATAGGAAAAGCAGGTTTAAAGTAGGCAATAGTTAACTTTTTAAATATTAACAATTTCATAGTGTTCTTTACAAGAATTATAAGAACATTTAGGAATACCTTACACAAAAAATATAGAAACACCTGAGCAGGAAATCTTACTCCATATACTCTAATTAACTTTACAGGACCATAATTTTCTTAAAATTTGAAAATTACACTGAAGCACAAACATCTGAAAATACACCTTGGCACTTTTATCTTAGAGGAAAGACCATGTTCTCCTTTTCAGACAGTGCTATGCGATAACAGGAAAAAAAAAATCATATGGGAATGGGATTCAGGATGGAAGTCAAGTTGTAATGCTGCTGCTTTGGCAGTTCCAAGTGATTCAACTAGAATTTTGTTAAGCATAGTAGATATCAAAGCAGTGTTTCATTCCTGCATGAGATAACATCAGTGGCAGTTCATAAGGACATGGCTAAAACAACAAAACCCACTTTTCTTCATGTTCTAAAAAGGATTTCCAGAATAGCTTATTCATCAACAATTTCCATATGGTCTGGGAGTGTACGCATTCAGTGCACATGGAAACGTTACCACAAAAATTTATCTACCTTTAGAGACTCCAAGACAGTAATTTTATTCAAATTTTGTTCTAGTAACATAACTGAGAAAGAAATGTATATGCTTCAAAAGTATAGATTAGCAATTGTATATTATACACCCAGTACTTAATGTATCAAAGATACAAAAGCAACATTTAGTTTTCATTAAACACATTTAAGACGACCATCTTGTGAATTTAAAATTTTAATAACAAAACCCCTTACAGCCTTATAGAACAAGTAAGGGGAGACAACACACTGAATGCTAGAAGCCTTACATTACCAAAAATAGTCTGTAGTTGTTTCAGTAAAAACGGCATACATTGGTAGATAAAAGCATTTGTGTACAAGTAATATCCCTTATGTTGCATTTTTCATACTATTTCACATTTCAATCCCAAACACTAAATGCTTTAAAATCTTTTTGCTGAAATACAAGTGGCCTACAAGGTAAATTCTTTCCATTAATTCAAGTTAAAACACACCACAAACAAACAAAAAACCCCACAAAAACAAAACCCCCAAGAACCTGACATTCCAAATAAAAATATGAATAGACTAAGCAGAAAGAAAAACAACACTAAAAATTAGGAGGCAAAACTTACCATGCATTAAACTAATTAAGATGCAATATAAACACTGTTCATACACAGGATTCTGTACTTTCAGGGTTATGCTTTGAGCCTAACGATGTTTTTCTGTACTGGCTATCTTCCACTGCCACCTGTTTTTTGTTCATTACTTGGAAAAGGAAAAGCTGCTTTCCTGTTTCCTCTATTCCCAAACAAATTCTCAATTTTGAATTAACAAGTGCTCCCATGTGCCTGCACACATGCGCACAATACAGTATCCTCAGGTAACACACACATCAGGGAACCAACTATTCTAATAGTTGGTAAACCAACTATTCTAAATTTATCTGGAGATAAATTCTAAAAATAGCCAAAATTGGTTATTTAAGAGGATGGCTAACATTTCTAATTAAAAGGTGAAAGAAAGCATTTTTTGTTGCTATGGAAACTTCCCATCTAGCAAGTGATGACTCCAGAGTAATTCAGACTTGAACTGCTGGCCAATTTATCCAACAGACTTCCTCCCTCCTTTTTTTACCATCAAACATGATGAGTCCTGCCTTTCAGTCATACCCCAGTCATTCAGCCAGCACATGCCAGAAAGCTGCCAAAACAGTTTCCAGCTCATTACTGTTGAATACCACATTACACAGCTGTACCCAAAACCTCTGCAAGTGGTAATATTGTGCTACCACAACTGGCCTCCAGAGCTTGCAGCCAACAGCCCTTGGATAGAAGGGTACCAGAGAAGGTGTGTTAATTCAACTTAAGCCACACAGCTCAGCAATTTTAACCACTCCTCTAAAAAGGAAAATTCAGACTAACAATTCTGTGTATTAATTTGTTAAAGATTTCAAGGTAACATAACTTTTTGTAACTGAGCCTTCGCTCAGTTCTCACTGATTCAGATCGAAGACACAAGCCCAGTTTCTTTCTCCCAGTAACAAACCAAAGAACTTTAGAAACCACAATTCCTGAGGATAACTGATGGACATCCTGCTACATCAATGAACAATCCAACTGATTTGACACCAGAACAGTCAAACTACCGATACATTTTAATCGGTTCTCTTCTTGTTACTAGAACGGGAAAAAACTATTCTTACCCTTGTTCTGTCAAACAGCTCCTTCATACCCAAATATTTATATACTGATAGCCAGATTTAATTCTAAAAATGCTGATAAACCCCTAAAAATGTGTACAGATTAATCTGAAAATTGTCAGATTGAGAACATGTTTCTTCAGATCATAATTAAGACATAACTCTCTGGTTTCCTGATCAATTTAGTTTTTAAAAGAGTTTTACATAGTTTTACGAACATTAAGACAGTAAGGGACAGTGTGATTCTAACTGATGTTCTGCTTGTAACAATTGAAAAAAATAGAGTTGATGCTCCTCAGTGCCCTTGAATAAGCTTAAAATTAATTAAAGAGCGTGAGAGGCAGGGAGGAGAGAAGGAGGTTTCTTGCCAGTCACAACAGTTCAAGATAGATAGTCCTTGCATCCCTTCTTCCCTGGAGTCTTCCTCCATTAAGCAGGATGGGTACATTCCTTTTCCTTGTTTTACCCTCACTGTCTTGAGCAAAGTCAGATCCTTGAACCCCTGACTCATAAGTGGGCATGTAGGAATCAGAGCACAACACTAAATTTATGACCAGGGAAAGAAAGATATGAGTACATCAAGCGTATCTACAGTTAAAGCCAATTTTTCTTTATGAATTAAACTGACCAAACAGCCCACATGGCAACTTTTACTTTTGCCCAGAAATCTAAGGGACAAGAAAGAATACTCGGACCTGGAAGAAGGGTCCACCCTGCCTCCCATATACATCAACAAGTCTTTCAGAAGACCCTATTCTTCCATTTCTGACAGTCCTCCAAAACCAGGTATTTAAGTGACCTTGACCAATGCGGGCAACCAGAATAACTCTGCCTGACCTTATCTTTCAAAGCCACTCACTAATAACTGAATTACACCAAAGCACACAAAGCCTTCTGCTCCCTGAAATCAAGATCCTAGCCAAGCCTAGTAGTGGGGTCAACTCTGTAACTATGCAGCCAGCTTTCATCCTGCTTTCTAAGATAAACAGGTGAGGAGTTGAAAATGACAATAAAAATCACCTGGATACATCTGTTACTCAAGATTTTAAAAACTGGATGGCTTACTAGTGACAAAAACCAGATCTCCTCCTAAGCACAGGGCAAGAGAGATTCTCCCTTTGCCTGAAGAAAACACGCTGCTAGGCAGTACCCCATATGGTGTTTCTTGACAGAGATTAGTCTAACACTAATCTGCAGATTTCTTCCCTCTAACGAGTATTACCACTGAATTCAAGTTAGTATCAGTGTGTACACCATCCTAGGATGGCAGCAGCAAGCCACATACCAGCAAGAACCTTGATAAAAACTCTGGACTACAAAATCTGGATAGGTGAACCTTGTACCAATTAACACATGAATAAGACTCCCTGTGAAATGCACGTACACAGAGAAAAAAGCACAGAATACTTTTTATGAGAATCATTAGTCTGAATCTGCTTATATAAATGCAGAACCAATCCCTTTCTTCTTTTCCTTTTGGTATAGTAAGTAGCCATCAGGGACTTATTTTTTCATTAAGCTAAACAGAGGTCTGATCTATAGCACCCAAAAGAGCTCACTTCTTGCCAAGGCAGCCCCAGAAGGGGCTATGAAACTATTCTGGGTTATATCTAAAATATACTTAAAATGAAACTGAAAATTAAGTTACTGAAACTAAACAAACAACATGAAAAACATGAAAGGGACATTTACAACTTAATTTTCAAAACTGTATGAGGGCCCAGCATGTAACCAAAATAATTTAGCAAAGAGGTTGAGGCCTATTACATAATTAAGCTGAAAGTTGAACTTAATTTAATCTCTTGAGAACTGAAATCAAAAATCAAGGAGTCAAAATGGGTGGGGAGCAGTCAAGAGCCTTCCATGCAGTTTTCTCCTCAATGCAGTAACTTCAAAGTTGTGTGAAAATCTCCCAAACACTCCGGGGATCTTGAACTCGGCCACAAAGTGCTCTTCTTTTCACATCTTCATTTACTGTTTTGGGGGTTGGAACAGGAACAGATCATATGTGGCATATGGCTCAATAGCCATCAACCTGGTGAATATATCCTCAGCATACTTTCAGGAGGTAGCTGGTGGTAGTAGATTAGCAGTTGGGACCAAGGCAAGTTGTTCAAGACATCACACTACCAGGAGAGCAACATTTGTCAGCTGATTTCAATGCTGTGTTGTTAACACCACCAGTTCAACATGCCTTCCAACAGGACATCAGATTAAACCCTTGTTATTTTGGTATTAAAGACATTGATTGTCAGAGCTATCCGGACAGCCTGCAGTAATTGTAGTTCATGCAAATAGTGCCCAGTCACTGGTAAGGTGTTTGCTATGGAGCAAACTAGCAATTAGCTGAAACCTTCAACATCAGCATTTTCCACCTACAGAGACTCAGCACAAGCCATATAAAACTTGATGTGGATTCTTAATCATCTGGACACATAAAAAGGGGCATTAATCCATAAACAACCCAGGGAAAACCAACAGGGAAACAATATGCTGCTGGGTACCAATCTAGACGGCAAATGGTTCTGAGGTTCTCAATTTGATGAAGATTCTTGCTACTTTGCCATTATTATTCACTAGTTTCACTAGATTGATTGGGCAGGCAACCTAGGGACGAGCCTCTGGAGATGCAGTTTATGGTGCTAAGGCATTGGCTGGTTTCAGACAGACCATGATGTAGATTTCTATTGCTTTTCCTCAACAAAATCGTTTGTTAGGATGATACCTGGACTGGCCTGCTAGAAGGATCTTTGCACCTGCCTTTCTAGCAAGTCTGTTTATTATCACTAAAGATTGTCTTGGTTGAGATACACTGGATAGTTCAGTGATAGTCTCAGCATAATGTATGTTTTTACTTGGTAAGACAGCAAGAGCTGCACCCTAAAGCTTTGAGGCTGTAAAAAAACAAATGCCCCCCCTGAAAAATAAAATTTGTTACCTGCAACCATCAGTTAGCTAATTAAATACGATTACACCAGATAATGACCTAAGTATTGTTTCAAAACTTTTATATAAATACCAGGATGAATAATCTGAATAAATGATATCCTGGCTTAAATTACTTTTTCTCTTGACTTTCATTTTTAAATTCTCTGATCAGCCTAAACCACCCTCTTACTTAAAAAAACAAAACAAAACACAAAAACAAACACACCCCCCCCCCCCCCCCCAAAATCCATACCAAAAGGAAACCCCAAAAATCCCCAACCCTCTAAATCAACAAAAACTAACTTTGTGCTTCTTGGTGTGGGTGTGGGTGTACATATACACACACACACGCACACACACACACACATACACACGACATATATATATGTAAGGTTCCCACATTAGAAGAAAAACACACAAACTCATCTCATTTACTTTAAGCCCCAATTCCTACACTCTACTGTAAATTTTAATTATATAAAACTGCTGATGAGCTAAGGCTACTACATATGTGGTTTTACCACTGATGTCTGTATTTGTGTGCTCCCTGAACCATTCACAGTAGTTTCTCACCTCACATACTCGTACTGAAATATTTTTTGCTTTGCCCCCTACCCACCAGTTTGGTATTTCTATTAGATGCTATGTAAGAGAGTTACAGACCCTGACAAGTTCTTGGCCAGTTTAGCAGTATAGTCATAAGCGTGGCCACTTCTAAAGAAGTGTTACACTAAATCATTTCATCTCTGGTCTCATTGTGCTTTTATTTTAAACATCACCAGAAAAGTTTACTTTTCAGGACTTCAGACTGCTAAACTGAGCAATGACAAAGAAGCGTATTAAATTATAGTCACTATAAAAGTGTAGCAAATTAAACCATTTGGCAGTTGTCTTTTAAGAAGGACATTCGGGAATGGGGCACTATTTTTTTCCTAGATTTTATTTTTTATTGTCCCTTAGCACCTGGGGGCTGGAGGGTGAGGGAGAGGGGAACCATCATGCTTTAGACCCAGCTGGTAACTCAGCACCATGCAGCCGTTCGCTCACCCCTCTACCCCTTCTCTCCGGGGCAGGATGGGGAGGAAAACTGGAAGACTGTAAACCCCACAGGTTGAGATAAGAACAGTTTAATCATAGTATAGTTAGGGTTGGAAAGGACCTTAAGATCATCTAATCACCACCTGCTAATAACTAAAATAAAGTAAAATATAGTGATAGCAGAAAGAATGCCAATAATGATAATACAAAACAGCAAAAGAAGAAATGAAAGCTCAGAAAACACAGGTGATGCACATGATACTTGCTCACCACCTGCTGACCAATACCCAGCCCAACCTGAGCAGTGATCGGTCCCTTCAGGGTAACTTCCCCCAGTTCATATACTGGGCATGACACGCTGTGGTATGGAATACCCCTTTGGCTAGTCTTGGTCAGGTGTTCTGCCTCTGCTTCCTCCTGGCTTTCGGTGCCCCTTCTCACTGGCAGAGCACAAGAGACTGAAAAGTCCTTGATCAGGGTAAGCATTACTTAGCAACAACTAAAACATCAGTGTGTTATCAGCACTGTTCTCAGACTGAAGCCAAAACACAGCACTGTACCAGGAAGAAAATTAACTGATACAGATGAAACCAGGACACAAACCAAAAAGCCAAAGCCTACCTTCCCACATGTAGAATTACAGATTTATTCTGACTTCAAATGAAATGGAGAGGAAAAAAAAATTCACAAGATTTAATATTTGTGAAGTCTGTGAACATATGGGTAGCATTCAATGGCTACCTCATTTTCTTCCTATTTATATTTTCTATGGAATAACTATATTAATCATTAATGCATATGTGTAATACAGACTTAATACTTCTTCCCTCTCAAGAGTTTAGTAGTAGGTGCTAGCTCTTATGAAAAAGCTTAACAATTTGAAACAAAGGATGAAAATTATGTTTTCAGTTTACAAGATGCCAATATCCATTTTTGAAGGCCACCTCACCCAATGAAGGCCTTTGCCTTCATTGCTGTGTTTCCATTCAGGAAGGATTCAGCGAGTTTAAAAGCATGATTAGCAAGTAGAGGATAGCAAGTACTGAAACAAACCACAAATGAAGTCCTCACACATCATGTTACAGAAGTAGTTGTCAGCCTTCTGTAATAGCTAGAAGGGCATAGGATCCTGTTTTCAGAAGCATCTCCTTTTAGGTAAAGAAATACTTGTTTACAGGAGTGTTTGGCACACTTTATCAATTCCATTAGTTTTAAAAGCATAATATTAAAGATACATAACAGGCATTGTTAAAGTAACCTCTTTCACTATTCAGTATTAATGTATATTTGCTTTGGATGCAGAAGGAAATTCCAATTGCCAAAACAAAACCGCAAGATGTCATTAAAAATAGAAAATTACAAAAGTTAAAAACAAATTGCACAGCTGCTTTAAACATAACACAAAGTACATCCTTCTAGTCAGCAAACAGCACCTCATTTAGCATTACGAGTGTATTCACTTGCTACACTGTAGTATTTTTTAATGGTTATATCAACCCATTCAAAAGATCTCTAGGAAAGAAAAACAGAAATGCAAGCCATGAACAAAAATTAGCTTTCAAACTATTTCTTTTTTAAAGAAGCTGGCACACCAATTTAGAGAAAAACAAAAAAACAAAACCCAAAGAAACCATCCTGAGGTCTCACACACTTTATTTACAGGTCCAATAGAAGAGAAAATCCATCCTGATTTTCTGTGCAGTTTTGGTTTAAAGTCCTGTTTCACTAACGTTAGGGGTAAAATCCCAAGCCAAAAGCACTAGAAAGTTTCATAAAACAGAAGGCCTAGCATTGCCCATTCACAGCCCTTCTGCGATTCAAACTTCAGAGAACTAGATGCTCAAGTTTCAAATTTATTTCATTATGAGTATCTCTCTTCTTCCAAATGAAGGAACAGTGACTTTCAAATCAATTTTATCTATTGCATGGGACTGACTCAAGACAGTGGCTATAGTGTAATTAGAGGTGCCATGCTTGACCTCGTGCTCACCAACAGGGAAGGGTTCATTGGAAATGTGACGCTCCAGGGCAGCCTTGGATGCAGCGATCACGAGATGGTTGAATTTGAGATCCTCAGGACAGTGAGAAGAGTGTGCAGCAAGCTCACTGCCCTGGACTTCAAATGAGCAGACTTCGGACTCTTTAGGAACCTGCTTAGTAAGGTTCCATGGGTACAGCCCTAGAGGGCAGCAGGCCCCAAGACTGTTGGGTGATATTCAAGGATCACCTGCTACAAGCTCAGGAGTGTTGCATTCCAACTAGAAGGAAGTGCAGCAGGAGGGCCAGGAGACCTCCTTGGATGGATAAGGAGCTCCTGAGGAAAATTCAAAGGAAGAAAGAGGCTTATAGTAAGTGGAAGCAAGGACAGGCGGCCTGGGAAGAGTACAGGGATGTTGTCTGGGAAGCTAGGGACCAGGTTAGGAAAGCTAAGGCCCAGTTAGAATTAAACTTGGCTAGGGAAATGAAAGATAACAGGAAGGGATTCTATAGGTACATAGCAAATAAAAAACAGACTAGGGAGAACGTAGACCTCCTCCGGAAGCTATCAGGAGAACTGGCTACCCTGGATTTGGAGAAGGCTAAGGCTCTTAATGACTTCTTTGCCTCGGTCTTTACTGGCAAAGGCTCTGACCAAACCACCCAAGTCTTGGAAGGCAGATGCAGGGACTGTGAGAATGAAGACCTTGCGCCCACTGTAGGGGAGGAACTGGTTCGAGACCATCTTAAAAATCTGAACGTGCACAAGTCCATGGGTCCTGATGAGATCCATCCATGGGTCCTGAAGGAGCTGGCAAATGAAGTTGCTAAGCCGCTGGCCATCATATTTGAGAAATCATGGCAGTCAGGTGAAGTTCCCACTGACTGGAAAAAGGGAAATACAACCCCCATTTTCAAGAAGGGGAAAATGGATGACCTGGGGAATTACAGACCAGTCAGTCTCACCTCTGTGCCTGGCAAAATCTTGGAGCACATTCTCCTGGAAGGCATGCTAAGGCACATGAAAAACAACAAGGTGCTTGGTGACAGCCAGCATGGCTTCACTAAGGGGAAATCCTGCCTGACCAATTTGGTGGCCTTCTATGATGGCGCTACAGAACTGATGGACAGGGGTAGAGCAGTTCATGTCATCTACCTGGACTTGTGTAAAGCATTTGACACTGTCCCACATGACATCCTTGTCTCTAAATTGGAGAGACATCAATTTGATGGATGGACCACTCGGTGGATAAAGAACTGGCTGGATGGCCGCACGGAAACAGTTGTGGTCAATGGCTCAGTGTCCGGCTGGAGACCAGTAATGAGTGGCGTCCCTCAGGGATCGGTGTTGGGACCGGTCTTGTTTAACATCTTCATCGCTGACATGGACAGTGGGATTGGTTGCGCCCTCAGCAAGTTTGCCAATGACACCAAGCTGTGTGGTTCAGTTGATATGCTGGAGGGAAGGAATGCCATCCAGAGGCACCTTGACACACTTGTGAGGTGGGCTGATGCCAACCTCATGAAGTTTAGCCATGACGAGTGCAAGGTCCTACACCTGGGTCAGAGCAATCCCAGGCACAGCTACAGGTTGGGCAGAGAAGAGGTTCAGAGCAGCCCTGAGGAGAAGGACTTGGGGGTGTTGCTTGATGAGAAAATGAACACGAGCTGACTTCGGTGTGCGCTCGCAGCCCAGAAGGCCAACTGTATCCTGGGCTGCATCAAAAGGAGCGTGACCAGCAGGTCAAAGGAGGTGATCCTGACCCTCTACTCTGCTCTCGTGAGACCTCACCTGGAGTACTGTGTGCAGTTCTGGTGTCCTCAACACAAAAATGACATGGAACTGTTGGAACAAGTCCAGAGAAGGGCCAGGAGGATGATCACGGGACTGGAGCACCTCCCGTATGAAGACGGGCTGAGAAAGTTGGGGCTCTTCAGCCTGGAGAAGAGAAGGCTGCGTGGAGACCTCATAGCAGCCTTCCAGTATCTGAAGGAGGCCTGTAGGGATGCTGGGGAGGGACTCTTCATTAGGGACTATAGTGATACAACAAGGGGTAACAGGTTAACACATAAACAGGGGAAGTTTAGATTGGATATAAGGAGGAGATTCTTTCCTGTTAGGGTGGTGGGGCACTGGAATAGGTTACCCAGGGAGGTTGTGAATGCTCCATCTCTGGCAGTGTTGAAGGCCAGGTTGGACGAGGTCTTGGGCAATATGATTTAGCATGAGGTGTCCCTGCCCATGGCAGGGGGGTTGGAACTAGATGATCTAAAGGTCCTTTCCAACCCTAACCATTCTATGATTCTATGATTCTATACTGTCTGCCCGTCCAGCTCCTATATATCACAATCATTAGGGTTGGAAGGGACCTCTGGAAATCATCTAGTCCAACCCCCGTGCTAAGGGAGGGCAACCTAATAAAACCTTATTGAATACATACTGAAGAAACAACTAGGATACAGGTTGGTTTGTTAGGCACCACAAACAGCTTATTGATTCAGTCCACTGAAAACTTGCGGATTTGGGGATGTTTTATTACAGGCTATCAGCCATTCCTGATCATGATGACTATATAAACAGCATCAAACTTACAGTATGGTAGGGAGTACTACCAACCCCCTTAAAACACTGCTTTATGTTATATTATAAATAAATTCTTAGTGTCAGGCATTAAGAGAGATAAATCCAATCTATGCTAAATATATCCTTGTTGTTCTTCATAGAAGCAGATGTCTTTTTACAAATATAGAAGAATCTTATACCTCAAAGACACTGAACTTTGTTTATCCACAAATACTGTGCCACTGAGTGGCAGAGATTGCCCATCTAACAGAAGTTGGAAAGAGCTTACATGACAGCTGCTTTTTACAAGTGACAATAAATATTATACACTGAATCACATGCAGGTATAAATTAGCATACTAAACAATTAAAACAGGATTATCTCAGCTGATGGAAAGAATCTTCTGTAACAAGAAGGTTTTTCTAGAAATTATTTAGGAGCAGTCCCAGTCCCAACACATTTGAACAGGAAAGGGGAAAAACAATGCCAGAACTTTTAGAAAAGTGTTCTCCCTCCCTGACTCCCAAACTTCAAGCTCCTCTGCTGTTGTCTCTAATGAGTTGCCTAATAAGTACTTAGTTGTGCTAAGACTTTCATGTATAACTTTAAAAATTCTGAAGTAGAAAAACATAAGGCTACTTCTACATACGATCTCTGCTAAGAAACCCACACAAAACCATCAATGCCACTTCTAGTCCCCATCCTTTTCATATTCATCATTTTTAAGGAAAGTGGCAATTACATGTGTGCACGTAGTCAGGAATCAGTAACAAAAGTAACGAGAATACTCATGGTACTTCCCCCACTGTGTGCTGGCTAACACAAGAAAGGTGATAAAAAAAAAAACTGGGCAGCCACCTCTCAAAGTTCTGTCAGAACTCTCAAAGTTCTTTCAGAAAATCTTTACTTTTCCTGTTGGCCCATTAAAGAAATATTTCTATAATATTGTTATTATTGCTGAAAAAGTATTACCACAATGCTGAACAGCTTAACAAATCAACTTTCAAATAAAAATAACTTTACAAAGCAGGGAAGAAAAACCTCCAAAAACAATGCCTGATGAAACCGCTGCACTGGAAGCTATTACCAGTGTTTAATAAACCTACTGAAAAGTGACGGCTGCAACACAGTCATAGGACTGAGCATGGATGAGTACTTACAAAGCTTTTTTAATTTTTTTTTAAATTTGTTTCAACAGTGATTATAGTCCAACATCAGCCACACTTGCTGCCAATAAAGCAAACCATTTCTTGCACAGCATGAAAACTGGCCAATGGAGTTTGTATTTTATTGTATTTTAATTTGTCTGTATTAAAACAAACACCTTTGAAGTAGAAAGAACCAACCTGGGCAGCACATGGACACAACATGACAACACACACAAACATGCACACGTGCCTCAAACCACATTAGCCTTCTATTTGTTCTTCTGCATAGCTGAACTTGAGGAGTTATGAATTCTGTTCTTGTTTGTCAGAAGTCACCAAGCCAATACTTTCTTAAAAGTTGTCTTTCCCTTCTACAGAATACTCGGTACCCAGAATCAAGATGAGTAAAATTTTAAAAGTTTCATGCCTTCTTAAGCCAGTCCAGCTTGATGTAGAAGATGCTATCACTCCTAGTCACCTACTAGTGCCTTGCATGAAAGGTTACCAGTTACTTCTGACCCTTTCATCCCCTAGGTCAACCTCGACAGTTAAATGTACATGCTTCTAGACTATTTCAGCAACTGGCAAAAAGTGCAAGTTTTAGCACATACCTTCCCACAGGCAAAACAGACAGAAGTAAGAGTATACAGGGTTAAAATTTTAGCTTCCTTCCCCTGTGGCTGTATTCTACTGTTAAAATATAGTATTTGAATTTTTAGAAGTGTTAGTTTTTTCTAGAGAGAGAACAAGGCAATGTCTTGCAACAATCATTAGCTATTACCAAGCCACCTCTTTGTAAAGAAATAAGACTGACCATAAGTTATTATTCCCTTAATTCAAAAGGAGACCTCCACACCCCCATGACAAAACAAAATCCTACAATGATGCTTATTCCCGAGGCAAGTACCTTCTTCAAAGGCTGGTTAGGTCACACGAAACATGTATGTCCACAAGATATTAAGTGTTGGCATAGCCAATCCCCACACCCGGGCATTTTTTAGTGTTATTTGGGTTGGTTTTTTTTTTCAATTGAGTATAGGTTTGAGGCACTGGTAAACACCCTCCCCCCCAAGTATTTTACCAGAATAGAGACACTACTCCCCCACAGGGAAAAAAAAAAAACAAACAACCACCAACAATATGCAACAGAATAGATCTTTGTTCACAACCTGAAGACACTTAATATCCTGGACTAACTACTGAAGTAAGATGTTAGAGAGATTCAACTGCTCTGGCAACTATATAACCTGATTTATGTTTACTAACAGGTTACAACTGAAGTTAAAAAAAGCAAATATGATTAAGCTTCCATTTAAGTGTTATAAAAGTGAACAGTATGCGCAACTGGAAACTAGAATAATTGCATTAGGGTACAGAGGAAGAAAGAGACAAAGTAATGGAATTCCTTCCACCCAGGGGAGATTAAGCAGGGCTTAGGAAAAAAAAAAAAAAAAAAATCAATAAGAACCATCTAAAGATGCCACTATAAAAAACTTAAATTAAATCATTAACAACAGGAAAGAAATTTTACCCAACACCTCAGCTAAGCAACCTTCTAAGCCATACACTGGCTTGGAGAAAAACATACCAGGATAGAAGACCTTATATCTACTGTTTCTGAATCTCTCAGGTATCAGCTATTGACCACACAGCAAATATGAGAGGTCCAGGTTGCTTCATATGTAGCATGGCTCTTTTGGTATTACATCAAGTAACCAAGACATGGGGACTGTAGTGACAGGACAAGGGTAACGAGTTAAAACTTAAACAGGGGAAGTTTAGATTGGATATAAGGAGGAAATTCTTTCCTCTTAGGGTGGTGAGGCACTGGCATGGGTTGCCCAGGGAGGTTGTGAATGCTCCATCCCTGGCAGTGTTCAAGACCAGGTTGGACGAGGCCTTGGGCGATACGGTTTAGTGTGAGGTGTCCCTGCCCATGGCAGGGGGGGTGGAACGTGATGATCTTAAGGTCCTTTCCAACCCTGACTATTCTATGATTCTAAGAATCATGTGCATTCTTTCCTGTAAACATCTGCTTGGTGGGAATACTAGAGACAGGAAAATAGGCAAGACAGACCTTGCTTTCAAACACAACTTCAATAGCATTCCTTGAGATTTAAATGAAGAGGCATTTACTTCAGTAGGTGCATACTTCAGCTACAGTTTAGTACCTCTGTACATGCTTATGGGCTTCTACTGTAGTTTTCAAACTGCGACAAGTCATTTTCACCAACTTCCAGCATGGGCATCCATGACCTAGCATACTGGGAATCATTTCAATCTCTTTCCAAAGCTGTTGTACAGCTTCAGTCAACTAACATCTTTTTTCCCCTGACCGCAAGACAGAAACACACACTTGTTCATTTTTGTAAATATTACTTTTTTATCCATAGAAGTCATTCTAGCATCATTAATTCAGTTAAGTGCTATAGAAGTGTCTATAAATAAATTATTTGTGGGCTGCTGCTGCTTATGTTGTTCCTATTCTCTGAACAGTAGACAGTTTCCAGTCTTTACAATCTTCCAGTTACATGAAATGCATTTGCATTAAACACACTTAAAAAAAAATAAGAGAAAAAGTGAACCAGCATATTTCCAAATCAACTCATAGTCAAGAAGGATTTTTAAAAAGCCATGTTAAAACACATGTACAAGGAAACACTAAGACAATCTTCTTCAAAGAAAAAGGCCTAAAAACATATTAATAACGTGGTCCATCATATTGCCATATTTACTAGTCTTCACTATCTTAAAAAATACCCTCCTTTCTGCTCAAATAAGCGCCAGCTAACATACGTCATGATTACAGCCACCCACATTACCATGTAAAGTCTACATTAATATTTGTGTGCAATTACTCTATTAATTAAGTTAATGAGTCAAGCACTGAGGTGTTATAAATTGTATGAAGACTAAATAATGCCCACTGGGAATGGCAATCATACTATATGTGCCAGTCACATTCATAGAATGGTTAGGGTTAAAAAGGATCTTAAGATCATCTAGTTCCAACCCCCCTGCCATGCGCAGGAACATTTCACCCCAGACCATGTCACCCAAGGCTCTGTCCAACCTGGCCTTGAACACTTGCCAGGGATGGAGCACTTACACTTCTTTGAGCAACCTGTTCTAGTGCCTCACCACCTTCACAGTAAAGAACTTTCTTATAACTAATCTAAACCTTCCCTGTTTAAGTTTAAACCCATCATCCCTTGTTTTGATGCTACAGTCCCTGATGAAGAGTCCCTTCTCCAGCATCCTTGTAGGCCCTCTTCAGATACTGGAAGGCTGCTATGAGGTCTCCATGCAGCCTTCTCCAGGCTGAACAGCCTCAACTTTCTCAGCCCGTCTTCGTACGGGAGATGCTCCAGTCCCCTTACCATCCTTGTGGCCCTCCTCTGGACTTGCTCCGACAGCTCTATCTCCTTCTTATGCTGAGGACACTAGAACTGCACACAGTACTACAAGTGGGGTCTCGTGAGAGCACAGTAGAGGGGCAGGATCACCTCCTTTGACCTGCTGGTCATGCTCCTTTTGATGCAGCCCAGGATACAGTTGGCTTTCTGGGCTGAGAGCGCACGTTGCCAGCTCATGTTCATTTTCTCACTGACCAACACCCCCAAGTCCTTCTGCACTGGGCTGCTCTGAATCACTACTCTGCCCAGCCTATAGCTGGGACTCGGAATACCCTGACCCAGGGGTAGAAACTTGCACTTCGCTACACTGAACTTCATGAGGTTGACACTGGCCCACCTGTCAAGCCTGTCAAGGGTCCCTCTTGATGGCATCCCTTCCTTCCAGCGTATCAACTGAACCCCATAGCTTAGTGTCATCAGCAAACTTGCTGAGGGCGCCTCAATCCCACCACCATGTTGCCAACAAAGATCGGTTCCAACACCGAATTCCCAGTCCCTTTCCCATTCTGCTCCCTACTCACATATGATTAGGCATCATAGATAAGTAAACTGTAGTTTTCACTGGGAGTTCTATCAGGAAGGACAACTGAAAAAGAAAAATGCATGTACACTAAAACATATTATAGAATCATAGAACAGTTTGGGTTGGAAAGGACCTTAAGATCATCTAGTCCAACACCTCTACCATGGACTGGGACACCTTGCACTAAACCATGTGGCCTAAGGCTCTGTCTACCCTGGCCTTGAACACCACCAGGGATGGAGCATTCACAACTTCCTTGGGCAACCCATTCCAGTGCCTCATCACCCTCACAGTAAAGAACTTCTTCCTTATATCTAACCTAAATTTCCCCTGTTTAAGTTTCTCCTATTGAAATTCAAGTCTCTTACATTTAAAAAAAAAAATAAAGAAAAAAAAGAAAGAAAAGAAAAAGACACCAAATCTGCAAACACAGAAATTACAAACAAAACTGCATATATGTTTTAGTTAACATTTAAAGCTCTCAACTAATCAACCATGGGAGCTTTACAATCTACCCTGAAGTACCAACAAGGAATAAGAAAATAAATTTTGGTCTCAGCAGCCTGTTATTCAGAAACTTGAGTAAATAAGCAGTCAACAAACTTACAGCAAAGCTACTGAAAATGACAAGTCTTACAGTTGCACAGAAGCTAAACTTTTAGCCAAAAACCAATACTTTAACATCACAGCAATATACTGTAAAGACAGAATGTATCACAATAAAGTACATCTATTTACACCTCTATAAACATCTACACCAACAGATTTCTTATTTTATTCTATGAGCTTTCCTAGTAGCTAAGATTCCTCCACCAAAACTCAATCAACTCTTACCTGAATTTGCTGAAATACTTTTACAAGGAGTTTACAAGTTTTAATGATCTTACTTTAAGATGCTAGTATGCATCTTTCTGCAAAGCAAACAAATGAGAACTCATTGAAGTGCATCAGAAAAAGCGTACTAAATATTCCCACCCACCTACCCTCAACACTCATTTCAGGAAGGAGAAAATGGTAAAGCTGAACGTGTATTTTTGTTCTCAAACACTGTTTTTTAGTATCAAGACATGTAGCTTAGAGGCTGAAATACATAAGCTTTTAAGTTTAGCATTTTGCATTTGGTCTGGTGTGAACATTTTAAATGAAATTTCAGAATCCCTCTGAACAGTGGATTTCCAAATTAAGCAGATCTATTAATTCCAAGTTTCTGGATTAATGTGGGAAAAGAAGTGAATAATGATTTAATAGACCTCTTTCAAGTCATTACACCTTGCTGGTGAACAAAACAGAGAGCAATGCAGAAGGAAGAGGAAAAAAAAGATAAAAATAATTAGCATCAAGAACCAAACTCCAAACAAACTCCATTGTATACAGATAAAAACAAATCAATCAACAAAACAACTGGCAGCCTTTGATTAAGCCTAAGGTATCCTAACAATAAAACAGGCTACTGACACTTAGCTGACAGGCCAACCTTGACAGTTTGAGAGAAGAGGGCACTGGGAATTACAGAGGATGCTAAAAACTGGAATAAGCAACTAGTAGACAAGCCTCAAACCTCACAATAAGACTAGAAAAGTAAAATGGATGTATGGCTTAACCAAAAAGAAAACATGAGTATTTAAGGCTGCAGCAAGCAAGCATTTACTCTAAATAAAATTACCTTCCTCAAGAGCATGTTCTCCTAATTTTTGTCAAATGCCAGAGCAGTAGTTCCAACAATCACTTTCCATTAAAAACCACTTGTCATGTCAAAATTACAACCACCTAGAAAAATTCAGAACATTCTTCAGAAGTAATGACAAATTTACCTGGAAAAAACTTACATATTTTAGTAATACTTACCTCATGCTCCTGGTTATCTTGTCCCTCTTTGCCACTTTTTCCACTCTTGACTGATTTTGCAGGTTCCTTTAAAAAAAAAAAAAAAAAGTTTTCAGTCGCAGTTATTTTGAAAAAGAGATCTAGACAGATTTTTCAAGCCAAGAAATTAGGTTTTCTTTAGACACTCTCTAAAAGTACCAAAGTTGATAGGACAAAAATTATACAGTTTTATTGGAAGATCTAAATAGTGAACTATCTATCTCTACAAAGCTGCTTTAAAGATTTTTCATCTGCAGGAAGGTTTTAGAATTTTATTTATGCCTCAAAATTCATCCATGAAGTACATAAAGAAAAGCTTTCACACAGGTAAGCAGGCATGGACAAATTCAATGCAAGTAATTTGAACCATGCCTAAGAACTTACCCTTACTGTCTTTGTTTTTTAACTTCAGGAATATTTATATTTAGTTTAGCTTTGAAACTAGCATCAGTGCCAGTTTTACATTTCATTATTTGTCTGTTCTAGGGGCTAGAGAGTCTAGTATAGAATCAGGGCCATAACTCAAATTTCTCCCTCCCAGCATTATATTTAACTTGCACCCTTTACCCAAAGCATATTTTTGAGATTCGTTATCCTCAGAAAGTAAAGTATAAATGTTTTTACTATCAACTGTGGCAAGAATATTGAGGAAAAAGTTAAACCAACCCCCATAAACTGTAACACCCAAGCTCCCTACATCTAATTTTAAAATGCTGAAAAACTAAAAGACAAGCAGAAGTCAACTGAAAACAGAAGGTGTAGAGGGAGATCAGCTGGATGAGGCAGACCGTAATACTTCACTGTTTCTGACTTCCACTCATATGGCTAATTGTCTGTCATATTAAATGCAGTACAGTTAAGTTGCTGTTGGATTTTGAAGTTTTCTGCAACCATTACTTGTGCAAGATCCTTTCGTGACTGCCAGAAAAGTCACTCCCGGGAGTACCGGGGAAAACGGAGGCAATGCAGGGCCAAAGCTAGATCCTCTCCCACTGTCAGGCAAAGGAGGTGAAAAGATTTCGAGTGGCGACTGAGTGCTCACGGTGATTCCCCAAGCACAACTTCAGCTGCAGCCATAGCCATGCAGCTGTGAAACTTCCCAGGACTGTGACCGGGAAAGCAGCTGTGGGGCACCCCCCACCCTCAGCCCTGCCGTACCGCCATGAAAAACGCCCCTGCACCCCGAAACATATGCGGCCCAACGCGAGGTAGGGGACCCCCGTACCAGCTCAGCCTCCTCCTAGGCACGGCAGAGCACGTTTTCCTTCCTCTCCCTCCAGCACTCCTCCGCACGCCAAAACCACGGCCTCTCTCCACTGACCCCCATCTCTCCGGCTGCCCCCAACTCCGCGCCCGCCTTTCGCGGGCTCCGCTCCCCCACTTTGCCGGGCAGACCCCAGGGACCCGGCGAGACGACACCGGGACTTCCCTTTCCCCGGCGGCCACAGCATCCCCCAGACTAGGCCTCACCGGGAGCTACCCCCTCCCCAGCGCCCGGCTCCCGGGGGAAGTCAGGGGTCCGGCACACAACAGTGAAAGGACCGGGCGGCCCATCGCCCGGTTCCCTCCAGCGGCAGGGAACGCCTCGCTGCCCGCCTCAGCGCTGGGCTGCGCTCGCCACTGCTGCCCCCTGCAGCGCTTTGCCCCAGCCCCTCCTCCCCGCGGGGCCTGGGCCCCACAGCTTCCCCACGCAGGACCCAAGCCCACCCACGACAGCAGCGACTCACTTTTTCCTTCTTGTTTTTATTCGGCATGGCCGCCCCACGCAACGCGGCCGGAGAGGCGCAACCGCCGCGGCCCCACTCCGCGCTGCACCCGCGCCGCTGCACCCCCCCCGGCCTCGACTCTGGCCCTCCCCCCACCCCCTTCCTCCTCCGCCCCCCGCCCGCCGTGAGCGGGCCGCTGCCCCACCATTGGCTGCCCTTGTCACGTGACCCGAGGCTCCCGAAACGTCACGTCGTAGGCCGGGCTTGCGACGGCTACCACCTCCCTGCCTCCTGTCGCTGTCGCGAGTGGCGGTGGCGACAGGGACATGGGCGGGCTGGGTCCCCAGCTCTCCCCGCTCCGCCCGGGCTGAGGGGCGGCCCCGCGGCCCCAGCCACGCCTTGAGGTGGTCCCTCAAACTAAGCTGTTTCGCCCGAAACCCGCCGCATCTCTGAGGGGAAGCAGCGGGGCACGCTGAGGTGTTTCCAGCTCCTCCGATAGGATCCGCCTCAGCCGATGACACCCCGTGGGAAGTGCTGGGTCCCTGCAGCCCCCTGGGCGCGAGGTGCCAACCGCAGCCCGCCCTTGAATTGAGGGGTGCGGGTTTGGCCGCTGTGGCTGCAGGGAGAGGTGGGTTCCCCCCGTGCGGTGTCCGGGAGCCTGTCCCTGGAGAGCTGCCCAGGTCTAATGAAGAAAAAATAAAAGCAGGGCATGTCGGAAGCACGCTGGTCCTCTCGTGCAAATCCAGCGTGGGCATTATCAGTTTGAGGACTTCGACATATGCTTGCAGTATATGGATAAAGAAAAGGTGAGCTTTGCATAGTTGCAGCCTGATTTCATAACAGTATCTCGATCCCTTGTTTTTTTTTCCAAAAGCCTGGGTCTAGATGGGTTGTTTCCATGATGCCCACCGGTACCAGATTTTTTTTTTCTTTTTCTCAAACAAATCACCCTTAAATCTCTTAAAGGTAGAATGCAAAAATCAGAACAATCTGCTTTAACAAAAGAAGAAAAGAGCATATCCAGTGACTGGAAATCCTGCAAACTGTGTTTCTTACCGGACCAGATTAAGCCCCAAAATACTGTTACCTGAGGGGAAAAAAAAACTACCACAGGGAGTATTAATACTGATAATAATGCCAGTATATAAAGTATTTGAAATTTAGGTTAGATATGGTTATTAAATGCTAATTGTGCTGTGCTACTAAAGGATAGAAAAAATACAGCCTAATAAATACCAGCATAAAAGTGAGATCGATCTTCTTCCTTACCCAACCTATGAGAATCAAAGCCAGCATAAATGAATTTCTGGGCTCTAATTTTTAGGAGCTGGGATTTCTAATAACCACTTGTTTCTGATATGATGGTATCTAACATCAGCTTGTATCCATTATATTTGGACACTTCACTTTTGCTCTGGTTAAAGAACAAAGAAACCCTCCCTTTTCCAAGCCCTGCAAAGAAGTCTACTCACTATGGAGAGCTGCTTCTTCTTGCTTCAGTCCCTTTCCTGCTGCTTCAGTCCCTTTCCTGCTGCTTCAGTCCCTTTCCTGCTGCTTCAGTCCCTTTCCTGCTGCTTCAATCCCTTTCCTGCTGCTTCAGTTCCTTTCCTGCTTCTTCAGTCCCCTTCCTGCTTCTTCAGTGCTAGAAAATAAATTATGCCTGCCTTTCCCTATTTTTTTCTGGTCTGAGGATTTATAAATGAGGTGCAGTTATTACTTGTGTGCTTCTGTTAAGAGTCAGTCATGAATGAGTTACTACTAATAAATGAGGTTTCTGACAACAGAACAACATGGATTTGGAATGTACTAAGACACAATAAAGGGGGGAATCTACCTCCGTCTCTATTTCGGAGTTTGATCGGTGTATAAAACAGTTTGTACAGCTGAGGATAAACTTGGGAGCTTCCAGTTCTTTGTTAGGTTTCAGTTTCATGGAACCTTAAACTGCTCTTAATTCTCAGCTGTTGTGTTCCTATCTCCCTCCTCTGCACTGATGCTGGTACTGTGCAGCTCCTTAAACCAATTTGTAGAATTGATCAGGTTAAAAACTCTCCTTGTCCCCCGTGTCATGTTACCCCCCTTCTCTTTTCCTTCCCTCCCCCCCCCCAATGATGTGTTTTTTTTTTTAATTTCTTGAACTGGCACACCATCACTTGCTTCTGTAAACACTAGCATTGGCCAAAGGAAGGGGTGGAAATACGTGGCGGGGGTAGGATGTGACTTCAACAGCCTAGATTTAGATCAGTTTAAGCAGCTTAATGAATTTCTCATTGGCTCTTGGCCTGCTTTGTGCTTGCTAGTGCTCATAGTTTTTCCAAATAATGGAAAAACTCTGTCAGTTTAGTTGTTACCCAAGTACTTCTGAATAGCAGCAGCAAAAAATATCTGTCCTTATTTTGCTTTTAGTTGGGAAATCTTGACTCAATGTGTCTGAATACAGCTTTAGAAGATGGCACAGACTTGATTAACATTTCGGAGGTTTTCTTTGTGACCACAGATGTAGAAACTCTTATGAAAACTTGACTCCCCCTCACCTCACTTTCTGGGGAAAGAGCTTTATTCATCAGTAACAGAAAGCAATTGTGTTTTTCAAGGCCTGCTGTATTATATGAAATAATCAGTGGGTGGGGGTGGTTTACAAGAAAAACAGTTCCATCTGTAGGTATGCTCTAGTGACTTTGTAAAAGAATGAGAATAAGACAGGTGACTTACATTTTCATGCAACACTAAGACAAAATCTTATTTTTACTACAGTGGTACGTCACTGTGGGCCTAATTAGTCTGCTACAGAGTAGGAATAACTATGTAAATAAGGTGATGCAATACAAGTGTGAGTATGACTATATTAATATTTGCATTAACTTCTGAACATGTTTTGTGCAAACTAAATGTTTTCAAAAACCAGAATAGATTCAGAATGATTAGGCTATCTCTGTAGTTAAAATAGCAAAAAACTAATGTATGCAGCACAGCTACATTTTTTTACTGTACTGATTAAATTGTCTAAATTTGCAGAAGTTAAATTGCCAAATAATTTCAAGTCTGTATAATATTTAATAGGCTGAAACTGTGCCAAATGTCCAGTGTGCTAATAAAAGGGGAATATTTACACAGTCCCTTCCAACTCTATTGGATAGTACTTTCTTTTTACTTTTTTTTTTTTTTAATCCCTTTACAAGAGTTGAGCAGTCATGCCCTGGCCCGAGTTTATTGAACAGAGCACTGTCACTGTGGTATACTTCCATCCCCAGTTGTATGATTTTACTGCTTTCCATGCTCTCTCTCTAGTTCAGTTGAGTGATCTGCCAGTTCAGATTGCTAAAATGGCACAAAACTGACTGAAAAGGGAAGACAGGAGACAATGAGACCTTTTGCTAGCAAGCTGTTAATTTAGCTCAACTGAAACTATGCAACTGCACTTTCGGACAAAATTTGAGAAGCCAGCGAAGTGTCATCATTATATCTAATTGTCAAACATTGGCAGGCTGTTTCTTAAAACACTTCTTTACAGACTGAAGCAGAGTGTGGCTATAGCAAAGGCAGGACTTCTTTGACCAGGGCATCATCCCAGTGAGGTCAGTGTGGCAATAGTCACCAGCCTGAGACAAGGCAAGGCAACAGGTCAGGGGGCCATCCAAGAAGTCCACTCAGGAGCAACAACAGAGGGCCAAAGACCAGAAGGGAGGCAAGGCTACCTATAATGCAAATCCAAAATTACAGGAGACAAGCCCGAGAGAGGACTGCTTATATTACCAGTCTAAGGTTCGTCCAGTAGACTGGGGCCAGAGACAAGACTACCTATAATGTATGCCTGAGGTCCGCTTAGGAAGTTCAGTCAATAAGTCATGCTGGAAGGAGACAGAGTCAGACACAGATACAACTCTGATGAAGCAGGCCAGGCTTGGGTGCCAATGCCAGAGCTTAAATGGAGCTCCTGGACCTGTTGGAAATGTTGTCATGTATGGCTGGTAACTGGCAGGGTATTCGACATTGTCAATAGCTACTGTCCACGTTCAATAACACATTGATTCTGGAATTCTCTTTGAGTCAACTTAATTTTAAATGAACATGAAAAAAAATAAACATGGAGAACTCATGCAGAATGTTACTGAGGCATAGTACTGGTTTTGGCTGGGATACAGTTGCATTTCTTTGTTAGTAGCTTATATGGGGCTAGCTGTGTTTTGGATTTTTGATAACAGTGTTGATAACACGTTATTGCTGAGCAGTGCTTACACAGAGTTAAGGCTTTTTCTGCTTCTCATACCACCACACCAGCGAGTAGGCTGGGGATGCACTAGAAGTTGGAAGGAGACACAGCCAGGACAGCTGACCCTAACTGACCAAAGGGATATTCCATACCACAAGTTGTGCTTGGCAATAAAACTGGATGGAGGGATGGGGGGGTTGGCCAGGGCTGCCATTGCTTCTTGAGGAATGGCTGGGCATCAGTTGGCTGGTAGTGAGCAATTGTTTGGGTTTTTTTTGCATCATGTGTTTTTCTTTTTTTCCCTCCTTTGTTGTTGTGGTGTGGTTTGGTTTTTTTTTAATTATTATTATTTAATAATAATAATACATTTTATTATTTTAAATTAAGCTGTCTTTATCTCAACCTATGAAATTTTGTACTTCTACCCTTAACGATTTTTGTCTCAGTTCTACTGCAGGTAAGTCTGTGAGTGGCTGTGTAATGCTTAGCTGCCTACTGGGGTTAAACCACAACAGGCATAGAATCATAAAATCATGGAATGGTTAGGGTTGGAAAGGACCTTAAGATCATCTAATTCCAAGCTCCCTGCCATATGGGCAGGAACGCTTCACCCTAGGCCGTGTCACCCAAGGCTCTGTCCAACCTGTCCTTGAACACTTGCCAGGAATGGAGCACTTGCCACTTCTTTGGGCAACCTGTTGCAGTGCCTCACCACCCTCACGGTAAAGAGCTTCTTCCTTTATATAACCTGAATGCCCCTATTTAAGTTTAAACCCATCATCCCTTGTCCTATCACTACAGTCCCTAATGAAGAGTCCCTCTCCAGCATCCTTGTAGGCCCCCTTCAGATACTGGAAGGCTGCTGTAAGGTCTTCACACAGCCTTCTCTTCTCCAGGCTGAACAGCCCGAATTTTCTCAGCCTGTCTTCGTACGAGAGGTGCTCCAAATCCCTTATCATCTTTGTGGCCCTCCTCTGGACTTGCTCCAACAGTTCCATGTCCTTCTTATGTTTAGGACACCAGAACTGCACACAGTACTCCAGGTGGGGTCTCATGAGAGCACAAGAGAGGGGCAGGATCACCTCCTTCAACCTGCTGGTCACACTTCTTTTGATGTAGCCCAGGATACGGTTGGCTTTCTGGGCTGAGAGCACACACTGCTGGCTCATGTTCAGTTTCTCATCAACCAACACCCCCAAGTCCTTCTCTGCAGGGCTGCTCGGAATCGCTTTGCCCAACCTGTAGCTGTGCCTTGGATTGCCCTGACACAGGTGTGGAATAGGAATATGTACAAAAATATGTAATAATATCTAATGATAGTTAAAACATCTTATCTGTTTGTGGCTACAGTTTGAACACTGGTTATTAAGTATTGAAATGACCTACATGTGGGAATTTGGATGATGGTCAAAGTAAAAGACAGGCTATTAAGCTGGGTGAACTATTTGTCTTATGCAGAATGCAAATTCCTATGAAAAGTCCTTGCACTTGAGTGCTGGTACTCAAATTCGATAGAGATGGGAGTTACTAAAATAGTGATGTTAAAACACTTTGTAGAAATCACTTGATGTTCTTCTGCCTCAGTGAAGCAAATAAAAGGATCATAAAACTAAGATTTTACTGGATGTCATGTAATTGAATCTTTCCAGGAAAATAACCTCAAAGAGGTGCAACTCTGCTGGTCTCACATTTGAAATGTGAATGTCTTTCATGTTTCCACTATTCTTTTAAGTTTTATTTTTTGCATTTACAATGAATTAAGATATACTTTAAAATATTATCTAATAGTGTGTTAAAATTTATTGGAATTGCCTAGCATTCAGAGGCTGTAAGGGACAAGAATTTTTTTTGATCGTTCATCTCTTTTTTGATTCAAAAATGGTGTGCTTTGGTGCAATTTATAGTAGTCTGTTGATTCCAGCTTTTTGCTGTATTAAGTGCAGTGTTCCTATTTACAAACTACCATTCCCTCTTCCCACATGATACCAAAGGGAAGATTAATTTTGTATCAGAAGAGTGAGACTATTAACATAAAGGTAACTGCAGCTAATACTCCTACATTTTCATTTTCATCGTATTTAAGTTGGTATTTATAGAATGAATGAAGAGATCCAATTAATTGTACCTCCTGTTGATGCCATACAAGATTTTCTCTTTCAGCACTTCATACTTTTTTCTGCCTTTTTTTTTTTACGATTTGTCATAGCTAATGTAGCTACATATTTTTATCTCAGTGTGGGAAGAGTTGAAAGACATACTCAGAAGGCATACTCAGGACTTAACCCTGCAAGTACCATACATTTGTCTGCTTCTGAGTATGTTCAGCAGTGTCCTCATTCTCAGATGATGCATATGCTGTATTTCTGATGTTTCAGGAGCAATCCGTGCTTCCTGGTCAGATTGTATGAGTAACTACCATCAACACAGTTTTTAGCTTGCTACCCCTAGGGCAGGCTGCCTGCACCTATGCTGTGCAGTGTTTGAAGGGACCTTGTAGTCTTCTGCAGGCCTTTCCACGTCCTTTTTACATACACAGCACAAATATCACTCCTTTGCTACACTTACATTCTGTGATCATGCAAGCTCTTAATGTGTACCCTAAGACGAATAATGTTTGGTTTTTAATATTGTTGCCTGAAGCTACACTGAAATCCCTCAGCATCAAGCTGTCCTAACACATCTCCTTTGTTGGTCAGGGTCACTCCTGCAGTGAAGGTTCACCTTTCTTCAAGAGCTGTGATAGTCCTCTGCCACACTGACTTCCTCTCTGCACCTTGAAGTCTGTCTTTGCGTATGAGACAACTGAACAATTTTGGAAAGTTCTTTAACGAATACCCAAGATAAAAAGAGAAATGCTTGCAGCATACCCCTTGCCTGCTACCATAGCATGTCATCAGAGGCATGTTATGGTGACATGCCAGGCAAAAGGCTTGCAAGGATGATGTTGGAGGATTGGACCAAGTGAGACTTCATACTCAAACTGTTTCCTAGAGCTATCTAGCTACTGAATGGATTCTGGGGTTTGTCTGAGAGGAAGTCATGCTCCAAAGGATATTCCATGAATAATCAAGCATGCTCGAGGAGTGAAATCTAATGAAGAGGACTTTGGAGCAAAACGTGATAATTCAGACTGATGGTATAGGTGCACTCAAAATCTCCTTATGCATTATGTTTGGAGCCTTGGTCTTTAATTCAGTTGCAGATTCTACTTGTGGCAAAACTCCTGAGTCCATCATCCTAGATGCCGCTTTTCAGCGTAAGTTATAAGACTTTGTCAGCTTTGTCAGACCACAATATTTCTGCTTAGTCACATTTTCAAAGATGTTAGCTCCATTTTCACTGAAAGAATTTAGACTGAGCAATTAAACATTGGCAATGTATATAAGCATTTCAAACTAGTTAAGCAAACTTAACTGCAGATTTCTCTTCCATCTGTATTTATATCATGCTGTGTACTGACTGTCTGGTATGCCTGTAGACTTTGCCCCAAAGTTAACTTTGTCTACATCTTGTGTTCCATATTTATTTTAAAAATTCTGTATAGGTATGAGTTGTGTTTACATTTATAGTATCATTTCTTAGGCATGTTGGAATTTCTTTTGAACACCAGGTTGGTGAAATGAAAGTACTGAGAGACAATAACATGGGAAGACAATTACTATGAAGTCAAAACCCAAGGCCTTTGACAGATTTTGTGCCTGCATGCCTTCCACAGAAGCATGGCATATAATCTTTATACCTGATGCATTCCCTTTGCGAAGAGATTTGGGGAGTTTTTAACTTTATGGTCTTTCTTGATGTCCTGTACAGCAAAAAACTGTAGTTTTTTCCTGTCTGTAAAAATCATAGAATAGTTAGGGTTGGAAAGGCCCTTAAGATCATCTAGTTCCAACCCCCCTGCCATGGGCAGGGACGCCTCACCTAGACCATGTTGCCCAAGTGTCTGTCCAACCTGGCCTTGAAAACTGCCAGGGATTTATTAATGTCATTTATGGATGTGAGCTGAGCTAATTAATCACAGCTGTTCTTACAGATTTTAATTTCCACGAAACAGGTTGTGTCTCCAGCATGCTGTATGTCTCTGCTTTTGCTTTTATTACTATCTTACATGTTTCTTTCCAAATTTATCAGAAGACTTTCTGTTCATATGTTTCTTGGCTGTTTGGAGAAGTGTTACATATACATGTAACAGTGATTCAAGAATCAGTTGTGAGAGCTGTTTTTCCCTTCCTTTCATAGGGTCTGACAAAATATTTTTATGCAGTCATTTGCCTATCTTGCATTTTTTTAATTTATAGAATAAATGCCCAGATTATGTCATGGATCCCTTTATTTGCTTTTCAGAGAAAGAATTAGCAGGCATTTGAATGAAAGTTAACTGCTTTTTAGTATAAGTTGAAATGGAAAAACCCTGTTATTAGCACACAGAATCATAGAATCATCACATGGTTTGGGTTTGAAAGGACTTTAAGATCATCTAGTTTCAACACCCCTGCCATGGGCAGGGATGACTCACCCTAGGCCATGTCGCCCAAGGCTCTGTCCAACTTGGCCTTGAACACTGCCAGGAATGGAGCATTTGCCACTTCTTTGGGCAACCTGTTCCAGTGCCTCACCACCCTCACAGTAAAGAATTTCTTCCTTGTATCTAACCTGAATTTTCCCTGTTTAAGTTTGGTAACTGCCTGTCTGTAATTCCCATGGCACTTTAAAGCTTCTTTCATATATGTAAAAAGGGTAGTGGTAATAAGGTAAATAAAGTGTGTAAATAAATGAGATAAGGTATGTAAGATATATAAACAATACTTTGTGTTTAGAGCATTCCCCTGTGCTTTTTTAAAGACATGTTTGTTAGCCATCAGTGTGCCAGTAGCAATTAATGTTAGACCATCAAAAGACCTTTTAAACACAAAGCAACTGAACTTACCACCTCTTAAAAATCCACTTTTCCATTCATTTCAGGTTGGTTTTATTCTCTTTGTTTTGTTTAAAAGTTAAATTAGTCACTGAAAAAAAAATAAAACTGATAGACATTAATTAAAACTGGCCACTGAAGAAGTGTAATGTGTGCTAAATTCATTATCCCACTTGCACCTTGGTTTCAAACTTGTTTTGAAGGCTTGAACCTTTAGACATGAAAGGATCGTCAAGTCTTCTGGCCTACTCAACCCTGAGTTTGAAAACAGCATGCTGGCTTTGTTAACCAGGTTGTACAGGAAAAGCCAGGCTAAGACTGGTTATTACATATTGGCTACTGAATACCTGTCAAATAGTGACTTTCAGTTATGATAACATGAGGTAGATCTGAAGCAGTTACCCTGAGATGAAAAGCTGTGTATCCCCTTACCAGTCACTTGAGCTGTTCAGTGTCCATCTGCTGATTTGAGAAGAAAACATCATTAATAATGTATTCATGAATTGTGCTCTTGCTTTTATGTTGCTATTAGTTTTTCCAGTGTGAGCTATTCTCAGCATTATTTAGCTTCTGAGCTCTAATGTCTCCTTAGTAGCCATGGCAAGTTGTTTGGTATTTTCTGTTTTAGGGGATATGAGGAATTAAAACATACGGTGTGACATTAAAATTGATCCATGAGTATGAGGTTGCTTAGATTTTGCATGAGAGTCTATACTACATTAATACATTTAGCCCTGCCTTGAAATACTTTTGCAAAGAGGGAGTCTGAGAAAAAAAAGAGTAATTTATATCATAGTTTATTAAAGCTAACACAGCCACAATTGTCTAGTACTTAATAATATAAATCACTTAATACTATGAAATGAGTGAGATAATGTTTTGGATTTAGGGAGAGGAATGCTGATATAAGTTGGTGCAGCTCTATCAGTCAGTGGAAATGTCAATGCCAGCAAAATGGCCAAAAAACACCTAGAGAATTTTGTTTGGTTTGGACAGTGTTTTTACATTTTTAATTAATAGTTTTACCAGGCACAATAAAATTATTTCATTAGAACTTAAGCCTTTTAAACCCATAATTTACAGTTTTATCATATGGGGGAGCTGATTTGGTTTTAAATTAATGGACAATATGATCTGAAAAGTTTTCAGAAGTAAAGCCTGCAGCCAAAACAAGACTGTATTAGCTAGTAAGTTCTTAATGTCTCTGAAAATTTTGCTCTTTTGAAGTATTGATCTTTTGGTTTTCTTTGCAATGGGCAGTTTGTATACACTGGGAATGTAATTCTGTGCTTGGGAGAAAATGACCTGCTGGTGAAGTCCTATATCCAAGACATTTGCAAAGTAAAAGTTGTTTTTAATCTATTTTTTTTGGTGTGGGGTTTTTTTTTTTTTTTTTTGGTTGTTTGGTTGTTTTGTTTTTTTTCTTTGTTTTTATATGTGGTGATATCACTGGCCAAAGTACCCAAAGGCTCGGCCGTTTATCTTTGATACAGATCTCTGCAGTTTTCATACCTTTGTGGCTTCAACATCACATTACTGCAGTACAGGGACCAAGGAACTATAGCTATGGCAACCAATGCCTGATAGGTAACTGACAGCATGAATCACAGCATCTCTAAGGATTTCATGCAGACTGGTCTCCCTGCTGGTCTGACTGCTCATTTATTTTTGACCTTCAGGACCAGGATCAGCAGCAGCAAGGCATTTTCTGTTCTAGTATTCATTCTTCTGGAAGAAACTAAGAGAGTTTGTATAGCTAAACAGTACAGATGGATCTTAAACTGGTTTAGGAGGGATTTTTTTTGCAATCATACTGTAATTCTTCAAGTGAGACAAACCATGTCTCATTTTTTTCTGGTATTAGTATTGCTATATATGCTGTAGCACTTCTACCAACGCAACTAGCTCATTTAGAAGGGTATGTCTCATAACCCTGACTGACTTAGCAGTGTAAGTAAGTCCTGAAGTCAAACTCAACCTCAGATATAGCCTTTGTATTAAAGATGAAGTCAGGAATAAGGTGGGATATTAAATGGTTTTGATTTTATTCTTTAGGTTTTGCAATGAGTGTCTGAATTAGGAGAGCCAGTTTCAGCCCTGACATTAAAAATCCAGGTCCTCCACAGTCACTGGCAGTTGCAGGTACATGTTTAATATCAGTATCACGAAGGCCAAGAGATTGAAAGGTGAAATACAGGAAAACATATTTGGGGTTCTTGCTTTTCTTAATACCTCTGCAACTTGATTAAGTTTTATGAAAAATTCAACTCATACCCCTTGTTATGTGTGAGTGGGCATGTTCCAGAACCTGAAATACAGGTTCAGGTCTCCTTACCCAAAACATGCCCCAAACCCCCCAGCTTACTGCTCGCTAAAACTGTTTCATAGGGCAGAGTTTAATGTGTGTGTTGACAGTGTATTTGGACTCTTTTTATGAAAGCTTTTGGCCATTTCTGTAAAGATCATCTGCCAGCAGTTATTTATTCACAGTTGCTTAATAATGTGCATTTAAAAACAAAACTGTATGTGTCTGGACATTTATGCCTTCAGCCAAGTTTAGTGCAATTATAACAATATTATGTAATAATAGTAACAACAATGACTTAATTGAGCAATCCAGGACACATGTACTGACACTACAACACCTATTTATTGCATGTAAGGTTTTCAGAGAAAATGAAATTAATTTGTAAGAAAATAAGAATTACAACTTAAAACAAGTTTCACAAGTCATAGGAAAAAAACCTGGTATCTGAATGAAGCACTTCTTTGTGTAGAAGATCTCATTTTATCGATTTCTTTAGAGCATGGAAATCATACACAGAATGTTATTGCTTAAATATCATCTGCAAACAGTGAAATGTAATGCTTGATTAATATCATACATTGATACAGTAATCTACTAAAATGGCAGTAAAATAAGTTTACAAAAGGAACAACAGTAAGATGATTTTTATCTCTACAAATGTAAGGCATAAAGAACCATTTCACAAGAAGAAATCCCTGTTAAATGTTATTGGCATTTGCAGAAGTCAAACTTACTCAGATTGACTTCATTTTAAATTAAGATGACCTAATGAAATTTAATAAAGTTATAATCCTACCTGAATTTAAATCACTCTATTTGGAAGACTCATACAATGCTTCAGTTGGGGAGTGGCAAGGCTGAAGAGTTTGTTTGGTTTTGTTGGGATTATTTTTGTAACGTGTTTAATTTTTCTAGTGACTGCTTTCAGTACTGTGAACAAACTTTCAGAAATTGTTAGGAGAGCTCCCAAGATTGAGTGTTGCCTGATGTTATTGATGAAGGACATAAGAGCTGTTGGAGAAAGTCTAGAGGAGGGCCACAAAGATGATAAGGGATTTGGAGCACCTCCGGTACAAAGACAGGCTGAGAAAGTTGGGGCTGTTCAGCCTGGAGAAGAGAAGGCTGCTTGGAGACCTCATAGCAGCCCTCCAGTATCTGAAGGGGGCCTACAAGGGTGCTGGAGAGGGACTCTTCATCAGGGACTGTAGTGTTAGGGTAAGGGATGATGGGTTTAAACTTAAATAGGAGCAGTTCAGGTTAGGTATAAGTTCTTTACTGTGAGGGTGGGGAGGTACTGGAATGGGTTTCCCAAGGAAGTTGTGAATACTCCAGCCCTGATGGTGTTCAAGGCCGGGTTAGACAGAGCCTTAGGCGACATGGTTTAGTGCAAGGTGTCCCTGCCCATGGCAGGTGGGTTGGAACTATATGATCTTAAGGTCCTTTCCAAACCTAACTGTTGTATATTTTTATGATTCTGTGGACTAATAGCTAAGAAGAGATAACAGAATTATTTACATGGTGATTTTTGCACAAGAGCATAGAGAAAGTGTGCTCAGGGCTTCTGTTTATAGCAAGAAAAAAAAAATCCATGAAAAGGGACATATTTTTCCTTAATTATTAATAGCTTTTGTATAGACCTATTTCAGCTGCATTTTCCTAAAAATGTCATACTACTATTACTAATAACTTAAGTGGACCAATCTGATGCAATACTGTTGTCGTGGTTTAAACCCAGTCAGGTAATTCGTTCGCTCACTTCCCCCCTCTTTCTTGCCCTCCCCCTGCTCTCGGAGGGACGGAGAGGAGAATCGAAAAGAATGCAACTCCCACGGGTTGAGATAAGAACAGTTTAGTAACTAAGGTATAACACAAATCACTACTGCTACCACCAATGATAATAATGATAAAGGAAATAACAAGGGAAGAGAATACAACACCTCAGCACCAGCCGACCGATAACTTGCCCCCCCTCAGCCCGACCAAGCTCCGACCGATACCTCCTCCAACCCTGCAGTCTCCCAGCCCTTCCGGCTAACTCCCAGTTACCTCCTGGGCATGACGTGCTGTGGTATGGAATACCTCTTTGGTCAGTTTGGGTCAGGTGTCCTGTCTCTGCTTCCTCCTGGCTTCCCCTCCTCCCTGGCAGAGCATGAGGCTCACAAAGTCCTTGGTCAGGGTAAACATCACTTAGCAACAACCGAGAACATCGGCTTCACCAACACTGTTCTCAAACTGGAAGTCAAAACACAGCACTGTACCAGTTAACACAAAGGAAAAACATGACTGCTACTGCGGAACCCAGGACATTATCCACCCCTTATTCCATACCATTCACGTCATGCTCAGATCCCCCATTTTCAATATGCCATCACTCTTGGTGCACTCTTAACTTAGTGCATGGACCAGTCCCTATAAAGCTGCTGAGTCCATCTGGTCCATGACGTCAGTCTCCATCTCTTGTAACAGTCTTCCAGAGCAGGAGAGACTGTGTGCAGTGTTCACACTCGTGAATAACCTGGGCAATAGTGTCCATTGCTAAGTCCACCCCTCGATCATGAGTCCATCTCTGTGTTGCATCTCTGCTCTGATGGCCTGAAGTGCCATGGGCCCACCAGGCTCAAAATAATTCACTGTCCCCTTCAGCAGTTTCTGCAGCTTGTTGCTGGGGACTCCATACAGCTGCCTTCCATCTCCAATGCTTCCAAAGCACTGGAGGGGCCCAGTGGACTAGATACTTGCCCATACTGTCCCACACACCCTGCCACTCATCACTGTCCAGCCTTGGAGAAAACCTCTTGGTCACGCTATATTGTTGTCTAACCCCAGACAAGACCCAAACCTGACTCTGCTTAACTTTTGAGATCAGACAAAATGGTTGTGGGTAGAACACAGTCTGTGTGTGTGCCAACATGCTGATCCCCATCACAATCAGCAGGCAGGTCCCAAGGACACCCAAAGGCCATTCAAAACCTTCAGAACTCTCAAACGATGCTGCTGTACTTGTCACTGGGGCTGGTGTAGCTGCTGTGCTTGCCGGCTCTCCCACCGCCAGCCTCTCTTTTCCTGAGTCCAGCTCTTCCTCCTCTGCCTTGCTGGGAAATGCTGCATGGTCTCCTGCATCCTCCTGGGGCTCGGCGGGCGGCTTCCGGGAAATGCTCTCGGCCGTCGCAGGGCTGGGCTCGGCCGCGGGGCTGGGCTCCTCCGCGGGGCTCGGCTCCTCCGCCGCCTTCTCCCGCTGCTCGGCAGCCGCCTCCTTCTGCTCCTCGACCGCCCCGACCTCCTCCACCGGCAGCCGTCCCCTCGCGGCCTCCGGCCCCGCTCCCGCCGCCGCTTGGTCCCCGGGGCCGCTCTCCCGGGCCGCTTCAGCAGCCGCCGGCTCCCGGGGCCGCTCCCCCTCGGCTCCCCGCAGCCTCACGAAGATGGAGAGTAGGGTGAGGGCCAGGGCGGTGAAGAGCAGGCGGACGGCCAGGTACAAGTCCACGGCCACGTCCGTCCCGCCCTGCTGCTGGAGCCCGCCCGTATTACAAGCCATTGCCATAAAGCACAGTGAGACAAGAACCTTAGCCCAGGCCCCATACTTGATAAACACTATCACAGCAAATACCGGCTGTACGTAAGTTACAACATTCTGAAGCTGTGAGATCAAGCGAAACAACTCTGAGAGCCAATAAATCAGCATTGTGACGAGTGACTATTAATCCAGCCAAATCTGTTGTTATCTCAACCCTTCGTGCCCCACGTTGGGCGCCAAAAAGAACTGTCGTGGTTTAAACCCAGTCAGGTAATTCGTTCGCTCACTTCCCCCCTCTTTCTTGCCCTCCCCCTGCTCTCGGAGGGACGGAGAGGAGAATCGAAAAGAATGCAACTCCCACGGGTTGAGATAAGAACAGTTTAGTAACTAAGGTATAACACAAATCACTACTGCTACCACCAATGATAATAATGATAAAGGAAATAACAAGGGAAGAGAATACAACACCTCAGCACCAGCCGACCGATAACTTGCCCCCCCTCAGCCCGACCAAGCTCCGACCGATACCTCCTCCAACCCTGCAGTCTCCCAGCCCTTCCGGCTAACTCCCAGTTACCTCCTGGGCATGACGTGCTGTGGTATGGAATACCTCTTTGGTCAGTTTGGGTCAGGTGTCCTGTCTCTGCTTCCTCCTGGCTTCCCCTCCTCCCTGGCAGAGCATGAGGCTCACAAAGTCCTTGGTCAGGGTAAACATCACTTAGCAACAACCGAGAACATCGGCTTCACCAACACTGTTCTCAAACTGGAAGTCAAAACACAGCACTGTACCAGTTAACACAAAGGAAAAACATGACTGCTACTGCGGAACCCAGGACAACTGTTTACGCAGTTTGTACTGATTTTAGTGAGATTGTAAATAGGTAGAGATTTTTATAAGTAAGTAGAGGTTTTCACAACAGTTTGGGATCATAACGAAATTATAAATGTGTAGGAAAGGGTGAATACGCATGAAGAGATAATCCAGCATAATTTATTGCTCTTGTCAGGTTTTGGGTTTTGTTTTTTTTTTCCTAAGCAATCTATTATGAGCACATTTAAATTTACAGAAAAGACTTAGCTTAAGAAAGTTTTACAGCCGCCTTAGCAGGTCTGTTGCTTGGCTTCCCATCCACAGCAGAATTATCATGATATATGTTCTAATTCTTCTTGATGTAAGGTTTAATTAATATTTCCTGTGCTTCTTTCAGTTCTCCTTCTAGTGGAGACATCAAGTAGTAGTTATAATTATCTTTTTATAAATATCTTTCAGGTATGAAGATATTTATCAAGTCCTGCACTCTTTCAGGTTCTTTGCTAGGTCTAAGTGAGTTGACTCTGTTCCACTGTAGATTTCAGTTGCTGAAAACAAGTGTATAAAATATGTTCTGGCCTTCTATTGAGAATGTCTACATCATCACCAGACTAAATTTAGATTTTGTTGTTTTTTTTTTCAGAAATCAGTGTTCTTATTCTGAACATGAAGAAACTTACAGCTGTACTGCATCAGGTGGAGCTGCAGGGGATGACTGGGACAGTTTCTTCTCCTTTCCTTTCTTATTCCTGGTGACAGCAGTTTACTATGGCTTGCAACATATTTTTTTTTTTCCTATGTTCTGTCTGCATGTTTAAATTGAAGTTTGCAGCCGATTATTATCTGTATTTTCCAAGTGAAGGTGTAAGCAATGTATTACAAGAGTAAGTTTCTTATTCCCTGTTACTGCCATGAGTGAGTAGAAACTTGGCCTGACCTGGTGGTTCCTAGTCCTCAGTAAAGTGCCAGTCAATTTTCAGATCTGATAACTGTAACTCTCACCGATAGCCTCACTTTTCATCAGCAAATGAAATTATTTTAATACTGCAGTGAATTGGAAGCATTCTAAAATAATCAAACCAGACACTTCAAACAGCACAGAATCCCACAAGGGTTTCATCCAGAAGTATTTTGAACCTTCTGGGGAAGTAGGCTTCTTCAAAAGCCGTTTTTGTTGTATATGACACCTGTCAAAAGGATTTATGCCTGCTTTTGGAGTCAATATTTCTGTAATTAGTTTTTAAACTCAATAAAAGGTGAATTATTTCCATCTGAATATGGTATTATCTACAGCAGAAGTGTATAGATTTTTAAGCAAAGAAACACTTTTTCTAGACTCTGATTACAAAGCAGTTTAATTTGAAGTGACTTCAGTGCCACACATCACTGGGGCAGTATATTCCTGCACTTCATCTGTGCTGAGCACTACTTTATTTGATCATAATGAGTCAGCTTAGAGAGCCAAGATGGCAGAAGACTTACTAAAGCAAGTACTGAAAGGATCAGTACAGAGCAAAGGCGAATACAAGACACGAGAGTAGAGACATGGCAGCAAGTAGTTAGACCAGCTTGGGTTGCCATGACCTGAGTCACATTTCACAGACCTCAGAAACAAATCATGTATTTCCAGCACCATTACAATAAAATTCAGTTGTCTGCTGTATCTCAGATCACTGCACAAGGGCTGTCTCCTTCCAAGAGATTCCCGGGTTGGCACACTCAGTTCGAGGTAAATTAATTTCACTTACTTGAAAACAAGTAGCATATTTTAAGTATTGTTACTAAATACAAACTAATTATCAATAATGCCAGGTGATTTTTCTGTCTTTATTTCTTTCTCTTTATTTTTTAAAAAGGCGTCATGGTTTATCAGACAACATATTCCTTAATTGACTTCCCCCCCCCCCCCGGCTTTAGAAAATAAGCAATTTGAACTTTACACTAATTTCATGTGCTTAACATACTTAATGTGGGTGCATAGTAATATGGCAACACTATCCTCTAGTGGCAGTTTTGTGTTAACACAAATCTCGATCTACATCAGCGTGAATTGGTTTATGTGTGTTCAAAAGATGGTATGTTGGCCACAATATTATTTATAAATTCAGAGTTCTGTTTTACATAACAAGGAATAATTAAATAATTTCTACATACAGTGTGATGATAATACATGCTTCAACACCAGCATCAGCTGCACTATATATATTTTTATGTGACTATAAACCAGACTGTATACATGATTACTTGTGACTTTGCAGACTATCAAACTTACGTAGCTGTATTCTGCTATGGTAGTTTTTTCATAGATACGTCGTTTAACATGGTAGGATCACTAGTTGGTTTTTGGTCTACTCTTGAATTCTGGCATTAAAGTCTAATTCTCTTGGTAAGAGTGTCTCTAGACACTGGTATCCACAAGCACATGAAATATCCTTAATTTTTTTTTCAGTTTGCAGTTTCAAAAATCCAGTATATAGCTTAAAGGAGAAATAAGGAAAGGCAAAAAAAAAAAAAAGAGAGAACAAACTGAGATTTCAATGCATCACTTTTTCAAAATTACCCACTAAACAGATCAGTCTAGATTGAAGGTGTAGTTGCTCACTGTGAAGATCAATGTTACAAAAAATGACATGATTTCTCACTCATCCCCTAAAAATGTTTCTGCTCTGGAAGTTTGGAAATCTATCTATGTAAAAAATACAATGAGACTAATCATATTTTAGGAGATGGGATTGTACCTTATAAATGATACCACTTAATGCACCATAAAACATAATCAGTGGATACTAAAGAGGTTATACTGACATTGATGCATATTACAGAATTCATAAAAGTTACTTGCACTTTATAAACTTCCTTTAATTCACAAGTGTATTTGTTGCTATTGTGCCAAGTTGTTTTTCTGATATCTGTACAAAGAATTCAAGGTAAATGTTTTCTTCATTTCATGTGAATTGTTAATTAAAAACCAAAAGCAAAAATAAAAACATAAAAATGCACTATTCCTTTTCCTAGTATTCAATTTATATTGCAAAATATTAGCATTTCCTTTTTTTTTTTTCTCTGATGTCTGTGCTTGGACCAAAGGAGATACTTGATCTGGGAGTTCATGTGCATAGAGAAAAGTCATTGTCTTGTCTTTGTTCCACAGTCCCCTCGAGCAGTGTTTTCTACAATGGTATAAACTACAGTAGTAGGCACCAATGTGAAAACATAAAATTTATGTCAACATAATTGTAGCCACAGAATGATAATTAGTCAAGAAATAATTCTCTTGAATGAGACAACATCTATTTTTAAAGTGTGAATGAAAACTGTTAGTACTATAAGTAGTGCCACTAAGGGTCGGATGTAGCTATTCAATGAGCACAGTTATTTTGAAAATATCATGTCAAGAGTTCAGATGTTATTACACTTGCAAGGGACTTGTCTGGGGACAAGGGACTGGAGTCTTTTGTTGCTGATTGATGAGCTTAATCCCAAATTCACATTGCTAGTGACAAAATACATAGTGGCATATGCCAGAGCATTGTGTTTCATGAACTAATGTGTCCAGTCCCCCCAAAACACAGCTGGAAGTTTACATTGCAGATTGGCTAACTTGGAAAACACCAACCAGTCATTTTGTGGGCAGTGTTTCCTACCAGTGTTTGAATGGCCATGATTATATTATCCTGTTTCCACTAGTTCTTCTCTGAAAGGTGAGAACTGTCAATGGGAAGTACAGAGAAGTCTTAGAATTCCTTCTTCTGCTATGTGTGTTCTACAGGTAAATAAAGAAATGAAAAATAATGTCAGGAAAAATAATAGCCAGATATTCTGGGGAAAATGCTAGTGAGGATCTGTGAAAGGGATCTGTATGTTAGTGACAGGATACAGTCTGGTTGCATGAAGACAGGCCTACATCACAGGTGATCAAAATAATACTGTTTATCTCTTAAGCTGTGCTAAATAAACCTGTGATGTAGAAGAGCAACAAAACTTTTGCTTCAAGTTCTCTTCAATAAGTCAGTAATACTCCCACTTGTCTGGTTCTCTTGAATTCTGTTTTGCTAGATACTGTGTATCTAAAAGTAATAATGTAAGGGCATAGGAAGATGGAGTTTACTGTAAAATGGGTTACTGTGTGTTTTTGTGCTTCTGTTTACTAAAAAATAATTTGATATTATGTTTATGAAAAACACATACTTTGATGACTCTTTGGAATATGTTCTCTTTTCTTTGTACATATTTTGCCTTGAAAAGTGAACCTTTTTAAATTTTCTTAAGAAAAATATTGTGTTTACTTAGTAAGCAGTACAATGAAACAGATACTATAATTTGCAGTTTCACGTGTTCATAATTGGCTTCACTAAGGGCAAATCGTGCCTGATAAATTGGTAGATAAGGGAAGAGCAACTGACATCTACCTGGACTTGTGCAAAGCATTTGACACTGTCTTACATGACATCCTTGTCTTGAAACTGGAGAGACATGGATTTGATGGAAGGACCACTGGATGCATAAGGAATTAGCTGAATGGTTGCACTCAAAGACTTGCAGTGAATGGCTCAATGTCCAAGTAGAGACCAGTGATGAGTCGTGTTCCTCAGGGGTTGGTACTGGGACCAGTGCTGTTCAGCATCTTTGTTGGTGACATGGGCAGTGGGATTGAAAGCACTCTCAGCAAGTTTGCTGACGACACCAAGCTATGTGGTGCGGCTGACATGCTGGAGTGATGGGATACCATCCAGAGGAACCTTGACAGGCTTGAGAGGAGGGCCAATGCCAACCTTATGAAGTTGAACAAGACCAAGGGCAAGGTCCTGCACCTGGGATGAAGCAGTCCCAAGCACAACTACAGGCTGGGCAGTGAATGGATTGAAAGCAGCCCTGAGGAGAAGGACTTGGGGATGTTTGTTGACAAGAAGCAAAACATGACCCAGTTGTGTGTGCTTGCAGTCCAGAAAGCCAACCATGTCCTAGACTGAATCAAAAGCAGCATGACCCGCAAATTGAGGGAGGTGACTCTCCCCCTCTACTCAACAATCGTGAGACCCCACTTGGAGTACTGTGCTCAGCTCTGGGGCCCCAAACATGAGAAGGACATGGACCTGTTAGAGTAAAAGTCCAGAGGAGGGCCACGAAGGTGACCAGAGGGATGGAACACCTCTCGTGTAAAGACAGGCTGAGAGAGTTGAACTTGTTCAGCCCAAAGAAGAGAAGGCCCGGGAGAGACCTTCTAGCAGCTTTCCAGTACATAAAGGGGTCTACAAGAAATCTGGAGAGAGACTTTTTACAGGACAAGTGGGAATGGCTTTAAACTAAAAGAGGGTAGATTTAGATATTGGAACAAAATTCTTTACTGTGAGGGTGGCAAGGCACTGGAAGAGGCTGCCCAGAGATGTTGTGGCTGCCCCATCCCTGGAAGTGTTTAAGGCCAGGTTGGATGCAGCTGTGAGCAACCTGGTCTAGTGGAAGGTGTCCCTGACCATGGCAGGAGGGTTTGGAACTGAATGGTCTTTAAAGTGTCTTCCAACCTAAACCGTTCTATGATTCTATGATAATTGCAAGAATATTGCCTTAAATATAACTATATAAATTTAAGAATTATAGTGAAGCATTTGGAGACATTATATTTTGCTATAAAGCATTATAGTTTAATAGTTTATTGTTTAGGATTCCAGTACAGGTTTTTTTTTTTTCAGTGTTTCATTGAATTATAGAATAGACATTAGAAGAGCTCTGTAATAAACACAGATTTTCTTGTCTATTATGTTTTGAAATGGGCTTGACTGCTAGCTCTGCAGAACTGAATTAGCAGGAGAAATTGCACAGAAAGAATAGCCAGAGCTCCTTGAATAATACCCTTCTCTGCTGACCTACAATATGGTTCATTTTATGTACTCATTTAAAATTTGGGCTGCCTGGTAATTTGAAAACAAAGAGTACAATAATGGCAGAGTCTTCTAATAGAAATCTGTAAATAAATACAGGAAATAAAATCATCAAATATATTTCTTACAGGTCACTGAAGAGCTGTAATATCATGTGCAGATAATAGTTGCATTCTAGTGATATGGAAAATGTGAACTTGCAATCTAGCACGGTTATGATCTATTTCCTAATAACTGAATTGTATTATATATTAATATATATAATGAATGAAATTTATAAATAAAATATAATCTATAATATTTGTACAATTTAATATAACATAATATAAATATAAAAAGTAAAAATATAATTAATGTATATATTAATATATATATTAAAAAAACCTGTTACAGTAGAACTGCAGGCTGTGTGCAATGATTAGAATATTAGATCTTTCATATGGTGGATATGTCACTTTGTAAAAAGCTTCACTGAATTCAGTTCATTAGGGCAGATGTTCTCACACTTTAGTGTGAGTAAGGATATCATCTTGCAAGGCAGCAGAATCTTATTCATTGGCTAAGAAATTTTACTGGCAAAATGTCTCTGTTTTTTCTGGTTGTTGACTGAAAACATAATAAATTAAAATTTAGTATGCAACAGAGGATAGAAGAAACAAGAACATTGAAGAGACTGACTTTGATTTGCAGAGGCTGCTTTTCCACTACAATTTCAGTTATGCCAGTGGAAAGTATGCCTTCTCTTTCTCTCTGTTGACACTATACCATATATCTGGAAGCCGTTGGTCTTAAAAAAGGGCCTTGACATCTCCAGTTAGAGAAAGCAGACCAACTGTATGTGGCAGAGCTATGACAACAAGTCTGAAAATTTGTCTTTACTGATTTCTGTTACTGTTGGGTTAGATCTGATGCAAAACTTTCAATATCAACCCACTTTTATGTGTATTACTGCCTGAACCAAATACCTAGAAAGTATTGTTACTTTTTAGTATACATTAAATAGACAGATCATACAAGCATGTGCTAGGAATTTATTTGAATTTAATAGGATGCATAAGAAACTTAAAAATTTTAAAATTTAAATAAACTGCAGTGTAGCTGTCTTTGTAATGTAGAACTATAGAGAACAGAATCCTCTGCTGAGTTAGACTCATCATCCAACTGATCATTCTTTCTAGAATAAAAGAACTTTGTGATTGTGACCAGGTGGAAGCAAGGACAGGCGGCTTGGGAAGAATAGAGGGATGTTATACGGGAAGCTAGGGACCATGTGAGGAAAACTAAGGCCCAGTTAGAATTAAACTTGGCTAGGGAAATGAAAGATAACAGGAAGGGATTCTATGGTTACATAGCAAATAAAAGAAAGACTGGGGACAACGTGGGCCCTCTCCGGGAGCTATCAGGAGAACTGGCTACCCTGGATTTGGAAAAGGCTGAGGTTCTTATTGACTTTTTTGCCTCAGTCTTCACTGGCAAATGCTCTACCACACCACCCAAGTCTTGGAAGGCAGATGCAGGGACTGTGAGAATGAAGACCTTGGGCCCACTGTAGGAGAGGAACTGGTTCGAGACCATCTTAAGAACCTGAACGTGCACAAGTCGATGGGACCTGATGAAATCCATCCGTGGGTCCTGAAGGAGCTGGCAAATGAAGTTGCTAAGACACTGTCCATCATATTTAAAAAAACATGGCAGTCAGGTGAAGTTCCCAATGACTGGAAAAGGGAAATATAACCCCCATTTTCAAGAAGGGGAAAATGGATGACCCGGGGAATTACAGACCAGTCAGTCTCACCTCTGTGCCTGGTAAAATCTTGGAGCAGATTCTCCTGGAAGGCATGCTAAGGCACATGAAAAACAACAAGGTGCTTGGTGACAGCCAGCATGGCTTCACTAAGGGGAAATCCTGCCTGACCAACTTGGTGGCCTTCTATGATGGGGCTACAGAGCTGATGGACAGGTGTAGAGCAGTTGATGTCATCTACCTGGACTTGTGCAAAGCATTCAACACTGTCCCTCACGACATCCTTGTCTCTAAATTGGAAAGACATCAATTTGATGGATGGACCACTTGATAGGTAAAGAACTGGCTGGATGGCCGCACGCAAAGAGTTGTGGTCAATGGCTCAATGTCCGGCTGGAGACCAGTAACGAGTGGTGTCCTTCAGGGATCGGTGTTGGGACCTGTCTTGTTCAATATCTTTCTCGGGGACATGGATGGTGGGATTGGTTGTGCCTTCAGCAAGTTTGCCGATGACTCCAGGCTGTGTGGTTCGGTTGATATGCTGAAGGGAGGGAATGCCATCCAGAGGGACCTTGACACACTTGTGAGGTGGGCTGATGCCAACCTCATGAAGTTTAGCCATGACGAGTGCAAGGTCCTACACCTGGGTCAGAGCAATCCCAGGCACAGCTACAGGTTGGGCAGAGAAGAGATTCAGAGCAGCCCTGTGGAGAAGGACTTGGGGGTGTTGGTCGATGAGAAAATGAATGTGAGTCGGCTTCAGTGTGTGCTCATAGCCCAGAAAGCCAACTGTATCCTGGGCTGCATCAAAAGGAATGTGACCAGCAGGTTGAAGGAGGTGATCAGTTCTGGTGTCCTCAACATAAAAAGGACATGGAACTGTTGGAACAAGTCCAGAGGAGGGCCAGGAGGATGATCAGGGGACTGGAGCACCTCCCGTATGAAGACAGGCTGAGAAAGTTGGGGCTCTTCAGCCTGGAGAAGGAAGGCTGTGTTTAGACCTCATAGCAGCCTTCCAGTATCTGAAGGGGGGCTATAGGGATGCTGGGGAGGGACTCTTCATTAGAGACTGTAGTGATAAGACAAGGGGTAACAGGTTAAAACTTAAACAGGGGAAGTTTAGATTGGATATAAGGAGTAAATTCTTTCCTGTAAGGGTGGTGAGGCACTGGAATGGGTTGCCCAGGGAGGTTGTGAATGCTCCATCCCTGGCAGTGTTCAAGACCAGGTTGGACGGAGCCTTGGGTGATGTGGTTTAGCGGGAGGTGTCGCTGCTCATGGCAGGGGGGTTGGAAGTAGATGATCTTGAGGTCCTTTCCAACCCTAACCTTTGATTCTATGATTTCCCATAATACAAAGTCAGAAAAAAGTATGTTTACTAAGAAAAGGTAGAATTTTATAACTAAGCACTGTATTTTATATAATGATTTTTTTTCATGTTTTTAATTTGCCATTATTTTGGAAAATCAAGCTGTTTTCAATGTAATTCATATAATTTTCATATAATTACCACATAATTTTTTCGCTTTGCAATCTTTTAAAGAAATGTCTCTTCATACGGTATAAATCAGAATTTGGCTTGTGAAAAGGGCAGCTCCTTCCTGGATTCAACACAGGCATAGTGTACAGACTGGTGTATTCTGATGAAGAGATTTCAAGTCTTCTATGAGGAAAAAAAGAAGGGTTGACTGGTGATATTGAAAAATCAGCTATGTTCCTACTTCTCATTCTTTAAAATAACATTGCATATTGTTGGTAGTATGAAATTGTGAAACTACTGTTTTGTTACCAAGTAGAACAGAAGGCCAGAACACAGCCACATAAATGAAAACTTACTAGTTGCATTATCTGAATAAGGACTGCGTAATAGAGGAAGAAGAAAAAGGAAAATCATTCATAATCTGGCACTGAGAGCCATTTGCTATTAATTTTCATGCCTTATGTTTTAAACTGAGAACCTTTAGAAGTGAGTGGGGATTTGTTTCTTCAAATTCTAAGTGCCACAATTTCTAGGTGCATATTTCTTTACTGGCTTTCTCTGAAATAGAAGTTGCCAACACAGCTGGAAGGACATGGTACTAAAGGGATCAGTAGATTAGTGTGGGGTGGTGGGTCCTGTTTTTATATTTTAAGAAGTTAACATATCAAGCAGACATGACATAAAGAAGGTTCTAAGATAAGAAAGAGTTATAAATATGTTTTATGTTTTGGTCAAAATGTTGTGTAACGAAAGTGCTACGAGACAGAGGAGTCACATAGCTTTTCCAGGGAGTGCCTTTTTCTGTACTGGAGCAGCTCTCTCCTGGGAAACAGTGCTGCAAAAATTACTGGTAACAGCATATGATAGGATTAAGTGCTTTATGAATAATAATCATTTTGCCTAAACTGAATGATGCTGCATATAGTAGACTAAAATAATATTAATTCTTAAATTTTCTGAGTAATTATGTCAGTCCTTCTTCCCTTTAAGACAGAATACCTATTCTTCATTGATGTATCTTTAAAAAAACAATCATTAAATTCTACATTCTTCTTTACACTTGGAGAATACAAACTTGCAGGAAGGGGAAATAGCAACATTAGTGAAATGATGTACCTGCAAAAATATTTAAGTAATAATCTTAGTGTGTGTTTGCTTGTTTAATTAGGTTCTAAGACAATCTCATTGCTACTAATATTTTTTAGAAGAGTTAAAAAAAACCCCACAGGGTTCTACAGTCTAACAATTCTTTGATTAAATGTCTGTTCTACTCAAAAGAAATAAGTAGATATTTTGAGAAACATGTCAGGCAGTGAGTTTGTTAATGACCACATTTCTTTTGAGGAATGAATCACAACACTCTTCAGTTTCTTCGTTACCTTCCAAACTGTTTCTTATGCCTGGACCCTCCTACTGTGAAATTATTTTACCCTCAGAAGTGTCTCAGACTGTTTTCTTGCCAAATAAATGTTTTTAGCACCTTCCGTTCTGTTCTTTAAAAGTATCAAAGAGGGTGAACTACTAAGCCAAATTCCCCCCTGGATTTGAGAATGTGACTCTCTAATCTTGTGTAAAGAGGCATTAACAATATTAGTCACAGTACTCTGCTTTTTCTGTATTTCTGACTAGTCTCTAATGTGGCTGTCCTTGCACGAGAATTCTCATTAGCACTAACAGATTTATTAGATCAAATACTGAGATTTGTAGAACAGTGCTCATGTTACTTACAGAAACAGTGTAATTGGTTTTTATTTACCAAGGCATGCAAGAGTTGCATAGGAAAAAAAAAAAAAGGAATTGTGAATCAGTGATATTTTATAGAAGGGGATGCCTGGGTAGGGAACGGGGGAGGATTTTAGGCATTTTTTTGCTACTATAAATAAACAAATCTATTTGTAAGCACTACCTGTGTAAGAACTGTATGATAAAACCATTGAAATGATGTTTCACAACACATAATGATAATGGACTGGTTTTCATGGACCAGCAGGTAGGTGATTAAAACTTTCAGATTCTAAATTCATTTTCACATCAGCCCTTGCAACATTACAAAAGAGGACCACTCAAACTCCTTACCCTAGTTATGATCCACATGAGGCAGTCCATTAGCTGGAATCATTTTGCTCATCTTCTGTTCTTGCTTCTCAGTTCATAGACTCATAGAAGTATTTGTGTTAGAAGGGACTTTAAAGATCATCTAGTTACTTAGACTGTAGGAATTGGTTATACTGGATTCCAGCCAGCTGGGAGTAATTTTTGTGATCAGGGAATTCTATCTAGAGAGATGTATCTAGTCTTTTTTTGATGTTTGAGCAATGTAGTGAGAACAGACTGGACCACAAAATATGACCACAAAAGTGTCCTAGAGTAGGTGGATTATTAAAGAAAGTATTTAATACAATGTCTGTTCTATTCAGTTTTACCAGCGGAAGAAAAATGCCTGAATAAGGAGTCCAAGATCTGGTCCTTATTGTGCTTTCTTTGGCCTTTCATTTCCTATTTTGTTATCTTTGTGAATTTTGAGTGCGTACAACCAGTCAGCAAATGAAGAATCGAGTGCTTTTACAACATTTGTTTTTCTTTCTGTGAATGTTGATATTTTATCTTCTCTTAAACGTCCCTTAATATTTCTTTGACTGCTTAAAATTTTTGTTAATTTGTTTTAATCAGTTTAATATAATTCAAAGACTATGTAAATGCATAGGGTTGAGTTTTTTCCTCTGTTGCCTCTTCATTGCTTGAATTCTTTATTGATTTCAGTGAAACACAAAAATTTATTTTATGTCACAGCAAGACTTCTGAAAACTGACTGGTATGAAGAATGAGAAAAACTATAGATTAAAAAATATCTGCTTTTAAAATCTAACAACCTAATAACCTTATGTATTCTGGATGTGTGTGCCTATGACTTACATAACAATATGGTTTCTTCAAGATTGAAGTATTTTTACTTTTATTTTCTTGTGATTGCTTTGGGCTAAAGTTTTTTTATGTTTGAGTGAAAATAGACATTTCTTTGGAAACTGATTACACTTAAATGCTATAAAACTAGTGACAGATAAGTGACTCATCAGTAATTTTTTTACATGGTTAAATGAAAAAGTACATTTGTAATAAGGTGGATCAGTTGCATGTTTTGAGGTCAGCAATAGTGCAACAATATCAAATTTGGGAAGACAATGCTCAGAATTTTTAAGATTCCTGTCACTGATTTATTAGAAGAATTAGCTGTCAAGTAAGTTAAAATGCAGTTCCTCCATAGGATAAGGACATTAATTTATTGATTAAAAAGAACCTTTAGCCCATTCAGGTTTACTATTTTCCTCCAAGGCTACATTTGTTCCAAGTCTGTAATATGCATGATTAATATCTTTCTTTTAAAAGAGATTGTAGAATTCTAGGTCCTAAAATGTACTCAAAAAGAGAAAATGTTGTTGTAAAGATAGACTTTGGGAAAGTAATATTTATAAAGGATATTGCAGCTTTTCATTTCAGTTCCTGTTCTAGAGTTTATTTAATACAATGTACTGAACACTGTAATGTAATCCCATTTCTGTAATGTGTAATTTGGTGTATACACTGTAACATTTTCTGACAATAATACAAGATTCATCTACTATATCTTACTAATATGAAAATACATCATACATCTGTATTTATTAATGCATTAATACTGATGAAATAGTAGACAGATACAGGATATAGTGCTGGTGTCTAAAAACCGGATTTGTGTCTGGCGTGCAGTAAACCAATTCCACACACCCAGGAGAGACATTGTATTTATTCAGGCCTGGGTGTCACAGAAAGTTGCGAGAATAAAACTCCTTAATACCAATACAGCATTAAGAAGCAGGCATTTCTTTATTGCATCATTGGATGCTAGGTGGAGTTTCCATGAATCAAGCACACCCCATGCCAATTTCATTGTTACATTTATAGACAAAGGTTACAAGGTAGTACACTCCCAGTTACAATGATGGGTTAACGATCTGAATATAATTATAATATCTGCAGTGTCATTGTCTTCTGTTGCTATGCTTGCGCAGGGGAAGTAGTAGTATAATTAGTATTAGTAGTATAATTAGTATTATAATGAGAATATAATGAGGATAGTTCATCAAAAGGACACCCTAATCTTGCCTGATCTGGCAAGGTAGAAATCTAGCTGGCCAACTTGGCAACCAAACTTACTTTTAAGGTGTCCTGAAATAAACTGCCTTCATCATAATACTAAAAACCACAGCCACAGATTGAGAAGACCCTTGCCCAGGTGAAGACCTTTCCTCCACACAAGCGTAGTAACAGAAGAGAATGACACTGCAGGGACTGTATGCAGATCGTTAACCAATCACTGTAACTGGGGGTGTACTACCTTGTAATTTTTGTGTGTAAATGTAATGACGAAATTGGTGTGAGATGAGCTTAATTCATGGAAATTTCACCTAGTATCCAATGCTGGTGTGCCCACTCATCTGCTTCGTGTAGATGAGTTTTTTATTTCCTGGCTAACAAAATGAAGTATGATCTTTAATAATAAAGTCCAAAACATTTGAATTAATATTTTCAAACTTAGTTGCTCAGATTTGGTTCCTTAACACCTTTATAGCCTCACAAATAATCAAATTGCAGAATATCTTCAAAAGAGTTTTTATTTTGGAATCTAAACATGCATTTAGGATTCAGCTTTCAGGTACTAATGGCTGATTTACCATAAATTTGATAGAATCCATTAGTGATCTAGAAATAAAGTCCAGAAACTCATTCATTTTCCAAGTCCTTATCACCATTAAATTTATAGAACTGCTATATGTAAACTACTGTCTGCTATGGTGTCTATGGGCTCCTGGATATACACATTCATTCTAAGTGACTCTTAGAACAAAATGTAGGTGTATATCAGTCCTTTTTCCCCATCGATCTAATGCTTTCATGTATGTTGAATGGGAGCCTAAAGATACTGCCAGAAAGATTTCAGTTTTGACAGTTTTCCTGTCTGAACAAAATCCGGGGAGATGGATTACATGGGTAAACTCTACTTCATATTTTAGGATCACTAGCCATAAGAATTCAGTCCTTTTGTTACATTTGAAAATAAATAGAGATCTCCTTACAGACTACTGGAATAATATCTCAGGGAAAAATTATTTACTGAAGAATTTTCCAGTCTTGCAAATTTTAGTGAAAATTTTATTGCCCTATTTTCAGGATTACCTTGGTTTCTAAAATTGATCATATGGAATGTAGAAACTACGTTTAGTAACTTGGGGATATGGACTGTATACTACAAGGAAAGATGCCTGTAAGCATCAGTGGGCTTTTGACAGTATTTTTTATTGCAGAAAAACATTATTAGTAGAACTAGCAAAAAGAGAACTAAGCAAGTACAAGGGGGCAAATAAGGATAAAGGGCCACATCCTGCAAAGTGCTGAACATATTTTTAGGCACAGACTGCCTTTAGCTCCTGTTGACTCCTGCATGCAAAGAGGGAGGATTGAAAGAATGTGTGTATGTGCATGTGTGTGGAATCAAAGAACCTTATTTGAACCTGTCTTTGGGTTATAGCCAAATACTTTAAGTCAAGACCATAGTCAGATGCTTGGGCTATGAAGTTAATGCGAAAGAAAAAAAGAAAAGAGTATAGCTGCTTTGGGTTTGATCTTGCTCATGTGATAAAAGTTCCAATAGCTTCCGATCCTACCAGGAGGTCCAAAGACCTTCTCTAATTATATTTATATAAATGTTAATAACTATTTCAGTATTATTAATGATGGCAAGATCTGAACTCATTAAAGGTGGGAAATTGGTCGGATTAATTTGCTCCTGCTTATATTTGCCAAGAGAGCATTTTCCCAGCATTATTCTTTTCCATATATTTTAACTTTGTAATTGTGGATCAAAGCCTACTCAGCTTTGGTTGTATTAAGTGAATCTTACTGAAATAGAAACTCAGAAAAGCATTTTCTGCCAAAAAATGTAACTGGAGAAGTCACGCTTGAGTTCAGCTTATTAAATCTGTTTACTCAGTGTGCCTAAGTCTCTTTGGAATTAAAAAAACCCAAAACATAACAAAACATGGGTATGTTTGGGCAGTGGGACATGACAAGTAGTGCATTTTTAAAGAAATAGTCCTGGAAAATAGGTTGAAAAATCATTGACAATGCATAGCAATAAACAAGACCTCATAAATGTATTGCCTGGAATAATATGTGGCTCTGTGAAATGAAAATTATTCAGAAATTGTGAAAAACTGGAACTTCAAAGACTTGCACTTTATCTCCATCTGAATATGAGAATTCCATCTGGTCCTGTATCTCATCTCTGAAAATTGCCAATATATTTGTGCTTTCAAAAGAAACTGTAAGAATTTTACAGGAACCTACTGTGGTTGGTCTTTTCCTGAACTCTAATTGCAAATCTGCTTTAACTTTTAGTAGTTCTTTCTATAAAATTGACATAAATAATTATAATAATTGTGAACATTTGCTGTATTTATATTTTTTTCCATATGAATATTTACATATAAGTTCTTGACCTCATATACTTCATGTCATTTAGTACATAAGATCAGCCACATGGAATGAGACCTCTGCCCTGCAATGTAAGAATTTTGTTTTGTGAGCCTTATTGTTTGCAGCGTAACAAGTAACAGATTATTTTTCTCTATTAACTGTCTCAATTGCCTTAATGACGTTAGTCATCTCAATATTGACATTAGTCAACTTTTGCTTTCAATCTTCTGGGCTTTCTTTGAAGCGAAGCATCTTGGTGTTTTGTTTCCTTTTGGTAAAGCTGTTACATACTTACCTTATCTTGGATACTCTATGTTTTCATAGAAGCTATAGTTTTTTAGAAAATAAAATTATAGTTTTATATTTTTTTTCCCATGAGATGGGATGTTAGAACTGCATACTTTGTAGTTGTATATTGTCTCAGAATTATTTCTATCAATCACTTTCCTAGTAGTTTATGTTGTTAGCCTCTTTCAATCCTGCTGCATACTGAACTGGTAGTTTTGAAGAATCATCCATAATGACTTCCAGACCAACTCTCAATATAATAATAATCAAGAGATCATCTTTTTATGTTTTCACCTCGTGTATTATGCTGTCTTATTGATTTTATGCACCCGTTATCCATTTTAAGAACATTAGAATGATTATATTAGGTTAGACCAAGGTTTACTCTAGGCCAGTTTCCTGTCTCCAGCACTGGCTAAATACAATGCTGTTGGGAAAAAAACATTACAACAGAGAAATCATGTTACTTTGTCAGAATATTCTCCCCGGCTCCAGCAGTTTGTAGTTCAGGTACTTCCAGAGTCAGAGAAACTGTCTTTGTAAGCTAATGAATTTTGCTTCCTGCTGCTCAGTACACTATAATTCTTCTGCAAATGATAGCAGTAAATTTTAGATTTGACTGTCCTGAATAATTTTTATCACCAATAATACTGCCTTCTATTCTGTCCATATGCTGTTTGTCTTAATTGAAGTAATTAAGCCAATTAATGTTCATCAAACTTTTAAGTCCATGTAGACACTCAGTTAATCGATCATTCTACTTTTTTCTGTCAGATCAAATGTAGTTCGTGTTTTTTCCAATCCTTTGTTAAATCCCAAATGATTTAATTTCCTACTTTGGCACATCACTATTTTTTTTCACACAAGGTAGAAAGCACTTATTTGACGAAGAGATGAATGGAATTTGAGCCATCCTTTCACTGTTTAAGACAAAAAAGCATGCTGCTGATGGTAAAGATATTCATGGTTATTCCAAATGCATTCTCTACCAGCTGCAACTGTTAAAGTAATTCACTATTTTTTGAGGAGATATGATAGGAGATAGGAATAAAAGCAGGAAGAACTAGTAAGTGCTTTGATTTAAAATCTTTCTGCTTAATGCTTTATTGTGTTCATGCAGGATTTTTTTTTTAAAACTGTCCCTAAGCAGATGTTTTTTGACTGAAGATCTTTCTGAAAATATGACAGTCTCTTATCTAGTGTTACCTGTAGATTCTACAATATTGAAGTCAATGAGTTTCTTCTTTGGCACTGAGGATCAGGACCTTGGACATCAATGTGCACCTGGACATATCAAAAGACAAGAAGTTATTTGGGGTGGGCTTTTGTGTGATTAAGGGCAGAGATAAGAACACTAGCACTGTTTACATTTTCAGCACTATTTAAGTGCTGAATTCCTAACGTGCATTGACATTGCAATGTTATGTACAACCAGAAATAAATGTGTGTTGTTATTCTTTTGAACAATTTAATATTTTAGGCATGGTATGTTGGTTTATATACATCTGTGGCTTACAGAAAGAACAGATGTACAGTTTACCTTGTGGGAAGAGGAATCAGCTGCAGTAATTTAGGCTTTTTTCCTGGTATTTCCCTATTATCCAGTAATCTCTTTGATGAGGAACAGTCCCCAATTATCTCTTTTCACCTCAAAGTCTGTCGCCTGTGCTAAATCTTTATTTATTTGAAGAAAGAGTCCTCCCAAAAATGCCTTTCATACTTAACACTGCTGTTTCCATTTGGAAATGGAAATGGCTGATCAACATTTTAGAGGCTGTACTCTTTATCTCAAAGGTTATTGTTGCTGGGGAAAAAAAGCTAAGTCCTAGATATGCCCTCTGGTCTTAATCAGTATCTGTCCCTGAACACCAAATTCTTGAAATGGTTCCATGTTAGCTACAAAACCATTACAATGAGTTTGCTATGGCCCAGGCATTCAAGATCCAAAATTTTGTCTTTCTAGTGTTAGTAGAGGTGTGCTGTTGTTCCTTTCCTTGCAACTCAGCATATGGCACATAAGGAATTTCTCTTGTTGAAAGGAAATGCTTTGCAGATCTTTTGCAATTAATATATTGCCTTTTACTTTTCCTGTATTGAAGATTTAGTCCAAAGCCTCATTTTAGTTGCGCAGAACATAAGGAGGTCATGTCTTATGATCAAGCCTACGTCTGGGATACCTTGGGGTACTGGGATACTCAGTTAGGGCCATGTTTCACATGTTTAAGATGAAAACACTGTGCAAAAGTCAGATGGACTCTGAAGTTTTATTTTCAAATGATTTACGAAAGGTTTTGTCTTTTCATCTTCTTCTGATTTTGCCACCAGAGCCAAAATATCTTGTGCCATTTGGGTAAGTACATAGGTTAGTCATATGGGTGAAATGTTTGTAGTACCAGGTATGTCATATGCCCTAGTGTTTCACTTGGTAGTCTATGAGGAAAATGCTGGATGTTCCCACAGTGCTTTGTCTCCTACAGCATTAATCTGTTAAGCGGCTGTATAAGCTTTGGCAACATCCACAGAGCACAGTAGGACTGTATCCACGTTGGCTCATTTGCTACTGCTTCTTGAATGTTTCTAACCTGGTGGCTTTGCATCTTTTAGATTGTTAAGGCTACACTGGCTACCATCGTCAAAATACACGTTGTTCTGCCTGCATGGTTCTACTACCTGAAATCTCCTACTTGGTGCTTAAAATCTCTTCAGCAATCCCCAGCAGGATCCCTCAGGGACCTAAGCCATTCTGCTAGCAGGAGCAGTGAGAAAATATATTTTTGTCTGATCATTGAAGGGAGAACTCATGCCAGGGAGTCTAAGCTATCAGTGTTAGTACCCAGTGGTACTGGGTAAGCTCCCAAGGTGTCTGCTTCTTGAACCAGCTTATGTGGACCAACCTCCTTTCTCAACAAAGTGGGCTTGATTTTTTCTCAACATCATTGCAGTGCTGGCTGCTGAACTATTTGGCTTTGTTTTCTAGAAACAGATTAAAACTGCTTGACAGGTTTATTTTCTGTGTTTTTGTGTCCTAATACTTTCTTTTCCCTTTTCAGCGGAGGCCAGATGGTCTCTTGCATATCATGTCACTCCAGACTGTTCTTGATGTGGCAGATGTAAATTCCCATTCTAATGCATTAGCTGTTCAACAGTGGTGATTTTCCTAGCTGCCCCTTTAGGGCATCCAATACTCATTGAGAGTTTGCTATCTAATCATTCCTTCGTTTTCATTTCCAGAGTTGAACTCCACTGTCTGAAGAATTCTTTGACCACTTCTCTTTACTAGAGGTCTTCTGTTGCAAAAGGAACAATGTTTTACTAATTGCTAATATTAGGTGGTCTGTGAACTTTAAAGTAACTGGTTTTGATATTTTCTGGAGGTCCAAACATTTAAGGGTATTATTCCCAGACAATCCATGTTTATGAAATGCTGCAACTATGGTCTTGATCCAGAGTCTTTAGCTAGGATTTAGTAAGGTGTCAGTATGAATTACAGAAGAAGCTTCTGTACAAAGCTTTCCTAGAAGTATAATCCTCAGAAGAATTAACAATTCCAGACTGACTGCCAAACAACTTTTAGTATGTGTGTCTAGTAAGCAAAAAAGACAATAATTGAATGTTTAAGTGCCTTGTATTTTTCTTCTACTGAATTGCAGAATAGAGTATCTCTTCATTATTAGACAAGTCTATGAGGTGTAGTGATAAACAATTCAGCTATTCCAGAATATTTATTGGACCATTGTCTACTAAGGATAAACACTGTTCCAAAAGGGAAACAGTGCATATAATGAAAGATGACTGTTTAATGATTAATTTGGAATGTGACATTCTAAAAGGCAATAAAGCCTTCAGAACATACTGATACTCAGTTTAAAAGCATGGAATGAAAATCATAATGGTTAATTTTTAGAATTAATCTGTGATCATGAGCTTACAGAGCTGGGAACATCAGATTGCTCACAGATAAGTATCTTCACATTAGAAAAATACATCAGTATTCGCCTCAGTATTTTCTGGAAAAAAGTTTTGGCTTTTCTTTATTCACTCAAGGCTTTCTAAATACTTTTCTATGTATCATTTCTATTGTTTAGACTTTTGGTATAAAAACAATCCAAAAGTCATTGTTCAGTTTTGTTTTCATAGTCTGCTTTTCCTGGGGGGAAGTGGGGAGGAGTTCTGTTTGCTGTCTAGCTTCAATTAAAATTTGTCTATGAGTTTTTTGTTTTTCATTGGAAATGTTACTCCCTTTTCATTCCAACTGCAGGCTGACATCCATGCTTTGGGATACATAGCAATGAGCCTTCTCACAGTTTCTCAGAAGCTCTTTAAATAAACAGTAATTGTGTGTGATAGGCAGCAGCACCATTACAACCTGTTGATGTCAGAAGTTCCCTCATTTTTTTTTAAGAGGCATTTAGTCTCTACTTCATGGATCAATAACTCTTCTCCAGATAACGTCTAACAGTCACCCAAATATGTGTCTATTAATGACATAGTATAAAATTCTATGAGAAGGAGCTATAGGAAGTGACATTAGGATTTGCATACTGTGTGGGTAAGTGAGTAGCTAAATAGTGCTACAATTCTGTTTCTAGTATTACAGACTGGAGAAAAAAACCCTGTCGCTTAGGAGACATCAGCTGTGTTAACGGAGAGGTAGACCTTGATCTGCTACTAGGGTATACCATGGAGTTCCCAAAGGAAAAGGGAGGAAGTTCTATGTAAGTTCTCAGATAGTAAGAGTGCTCTGAGTTGGTCTACGTCCCAGGTATGCTAACTGACAATGGCCCTAGTGGGCTGATCCAATAGCCACTGGAAAAATCATGTTTTGTGCTTTTTGGTTGTGCCCAGTGCCTTATTAGTGGTGAATAAATGAGATAGAGGGTACTGTGCTGCGGTTGCACCACGGGAAAAAAGACTCACTGCATTTTTCCTGCAGAACTGCAGGTGTCACTAAAAGTCACAAAGACAAATCCATTCTCTGGCAGCCAAGACACTGGGAAATCTGGGGAAGTGGTGAAAAAGATGAATCCTTCTTCAGTTGCAGAGTCCGATAAATCAGTGTAACAGAAAACAGGGTAATTTGTTTTTTTTTTTTTTTTTTGTTGTGTTAGATCTGTCCTCAGTGCTTTATGCATGTATATCCTCAAAAAGTGCTAATTGTGGCTATAATTGGAGTTAGTAAGTTCTCCAAGTAGTTATTATGGTAAGAACAGTCTAAGAGGTTCAATTTCCATCTGTTACCAGATCCATGGCTTGAACAGCAAACTGATTTTTTAATTTTTTTTTTAATCTTAAAATTGGCTTTGTTTCTTGTATTACACTTGTTTGTCACTGTGATAAGTGTGTGGAAGTGAAATACACGTTACTATAAATTATTTTTTAAATTATTTTTAAATGCTTCTTGATAAATAGTTGTAAGATTTCTGAGGATCACCATTTCTGGTTCTTTCTATAGATTTTCTAGTGGTGAACATTGTTTAAGTGTTTTCTTTCCGTAACACCTTCAGCTTGGCTTTCCTTATTATTTAGTGGCTCATGTTTTCTTAGCACATCTCATAGGACATAAGGATATACCAACTCTGTGAAAAGATACAGAAAATGTCTTGATGTTTTAATTGATATGATAACAAACACTGTGGAGAATGTAAGACAGTCTTGCAATGGTTCTCCATTCACTCTGCATCTTTCAGTTCTCTATCTTTCAATTTTGACATGAAGTAATGTGTTAAGTTTCATCCTCGCCTGGTAGACAACAAGTCTGGGAGTATTTGCAGTCAGTGATCTGTCATGGTGTCAAACAGTGTATAAAGAATTTAACAAGACATTTGCCTATGGGCTGTGTTTTTTCTAAAACAATGGAAAATGATTGCTAGTAGCTTTAACACTTTTAACAGCAATCACTCATCTCACATCTTTCTGCCAGTAAGGGATATCAAAGAAATCATTAAATGCATACTTAAGGGGGAAAAAGCAGGCGGGAAGTAGAGAAAGAGATGGCCAAGCAGGCAGATAACAGCAGGCTGGATCTGAAAGGTCAGTGTGTCTATCCTGCTATACAATATTGTACAGTCTTGCTGGGTTAGGGACTGTTCACTTCTGTCTCTGAATGGCCCTTAAATGGTGGATTATTTTGGAAAAGCTCTCTTTCCAGCATCAAACTACTGCTGGTGGCCTTAACTAATTTACATGCAGTGAAGTAACTGCCACGTCTACTTACAGAGTTGGAGGAAACACTGATTATTTATGCATATGCAGAAACCCATTTGAGGAAGCTGTGTGGTGGCCATAGTGGAAAGTGCAATTTTGACAAAAGTGTCAAATGTCTGTGGCAAATCGTCATAGAACCATGGAATGGTTTCAGTTGAAAGGGACCTTAAAGATGATCTAGTTCCAAACCCACTGCTATGAGCAGGGGCACCTTCTGTTAGAACAAGTTGCCTGGCCTCGAACACTTTCAGGGATGACACATTCACAACTTTCTTGGGCAACCTCTTCCAGTGCCTGACCACCCTCACAGTAAAGAATTTCTTTCTAATATCTAATATAAATCTACCCACTTTCAGTTTAAAGCCATTACCCCCTTGTCCTATCACTACTTGCTTTTATAAAAAGCCCCTTTCTTTTAGGCTTCTTTAGATACTGCAGGCCTTTGGAAGGTCTTCTTGGAGCCATCTACTCTCCAGGCTGAACAAGCCCAACTCACTCTGCCTGTCTTCATAGGAAAGGTGCTCCAGCCCTCTGAGCATCTTGGTGGCCCTTCTCTGGGCCTTCTCCAACAGATCCAGACCCTACTTATGCTGGGGGCCCCTGAGCTGAACATGAAATGTATTAAAAGGTGCTTTGGAAAAGTTATTATTTTGCTATACTTGCAGCTCCCATGGGAGCTCAGAACGAAGGTATATTTACGATTGTATTTGCTGTCGCTTTATGCTGTACCTTGTGATACTGAAATCTGTACTGTTTCTCTCTTATATATGGATCCTGTAATTATTCAGTCTTTATCTAGTATTGAAAAACTTCCTGATGACTTCCTTCCAGGTTGTGAAGGACCCTCTCCGTTTGAAGGTGCCACTCTAATGCTCTTATATTCCGCTGTTGGCACAGCAGGTACAAGGAGTTAATTCCAGAAATATTTAGGATCTCTGTCTTGCTGAACCTTTCTCATCCATCAGTGGTCTCTGGTAGCTTCTTCTCAAAGAGTCTATCCCAGTTAGTCTGGTAATGATATGGAAGGTTAATCCCACAGTTGAGTTCAGCTTCCACAGGAAACAGCACTGATAGTGAAAAGTGCACTTTTCCAGTTGAATTTCCATTTTTCCAAAGTTCTCTGTACCTTGTTTAAGCATCTTCAACACATTTCTGAAGGACAAATGCATCCTATTTTTTTATTAAAGAATACCCCAGAAAACCAAACCTCCCATTTTCTCCAATCTGTATTATTCCAAAGCAATAAATAAAGTATCATGCACATCTGTCTGTCATTCTCTACCAGAAAAAAAGCTCTACCCATAGCTTTCCCACTTTCATTTTTCACTTCATCTTTGTTGGCTGAAAACCAAATGCCTTCTTGTTTGCATTGACAGGCTGTTGAAGGTTATGACTGACCCCTCCATTTTCTTTATTACATTTACAGGAGTGATCAGAAACATCAGGCTTCCTTTATGTGTTGCTTTGCTGAGAATTCCTGTCAAACAACACTGTGGACATAAACTGTTCTTGGCATTTACTGCCAAAATTTCATTATCTAATACCTATGTTGTATTATCACTCACTCATTTCAGTCTCTTCTTATAATAGGGTTATATTATGCCTGTAGCCATATTTTCGTTACCTGTCTTTGACATCTTTTGAAGGTGAGTTGAACACAATATTCAAAGATTCATTGCACCATCAGTAACCTTTACACAGTTTATGTTGTTCTTCAGCTTTTTTCTCTGTTCCACTAGATTCTCAGTTTAATGGCCTTCTGTGTAAGTTGTGAGAATCATTTGTTTTCCAAAAGATATCAGTGGGTTTTGCATCACACTTACTCTGACTACAACTTAATTTATGTTTCTCAGATTCAATATTTGGGTTTGAGGTTTTGCAGTTTGTCATAACAATAAAACTCAACTGTAGTAAGTTTCTGTATCTATTTCATTTCACTATTTGGCTCTTTAAGATTATCACACTGTTGGGTTTCTAGCATAGCAAAGAAATGATCAGATTTCATATGGATAGATTTAATGAAAATTTTACTACATGATATTATACATCATAGTATAAAAATATTTTTAACATTAAATAAAATTACCCCAATAAAACACAAATATGTTCCATGTAAATTAATATTTTTAATTGGTTGACAATTACATTTTGTTCTGTTCACATAGTAATACTGTTCACAGGTACCAGGCTGTTTAAGAATTCATTGTGCTACTTGGAATACTGGAAAATGTTATGTATGTGCTCATACTTATATTCATATGTATAATACACCTAAGTACTTGTTACATTTTAGTGTTCTGTGAGAATTATCTATGCATATAATATATATAATTGAGACAAATGAAGACTTCACAATTTCCTCTGTGAATATAAAATGCCACCATATGTAGAAATACCACCTAGTGTTACCTTTTACAAACTTGAATGGGTGGTAAGAGGACTTTTATTGCACATGCATCAAAAATTTTCTTGGCAGCTTCCTCCATCCCTATCCCTACCCAGCACCACAAGAATGGCTTGTTGCCTTAAGGAAATGCAAAGGAACAAGGAACAAGTGAAGGGAAAGATCACTAAATAACGGAATGAGAACAACCACAAAATTAAAAGAGGATAAAAAATAATATACAATTTCATAATAAACTGAAAATCAGATGGAACTTAAAATGAAGAAAATAATAAACCAGAAATAAAAACACATAAAGTAATGTATGCATTTACACCAAGGTATATTCAAAACCAGAAATAATGAAATTAGTGATAGAACTTGTAGATTGCTGCCCACAAACTCATTTGTCTGTGAGATTTTGGCCATCTTCCTATGAGAAGGCAAGGCTTTTAGAAAGCATGGAATTCTCACACATGGAAAGAGATTTTAATGTTGGCACACAGATTGGCTTCTTAAGTTGTTGATCTAGAAACATTTCTTTTTTTCAGTAGAAGAATATATGATAGAGCTGCAGGCTGTGGAGCATCTCTACGCTCCCCTGCAAGAGACAAGGCTTCAGGATTTTTCTTGAGCATGCAGAACCATAGAAAAGAGTTCTTCTCCTTGAGCCTGCCAGGGAGAGGAAGAAAGTGGTCAATTAGTCTGAAGTTCAGAGCCACTAGTTTAGTACAGTGGATGGCAAGGTTGTTTTCTTCATATTTGGCTTTCTGTTAGTAAAATCAAAGCCTTGGTTCTATTCCTGAATATTTTTTTTGTTTCTTTAAGTAATCTTATAGAGATACAGAATTTGTGATCAGTGATTACCAAGTACTTTTCGTAAGTGCTAAGCATGCTGTATTGCCCACATTCTGCTTTGTTGCCTCGCTTCATTGTGTGCCCTATTGCTATTAAACAGTTCCTAGTGTCATACAAGAAATGGTGGCACTTCATCGAGCTAAGGTGAACTCTGAATATAAAGTCCTGTCCTGAGATATATGATGTGCCTACAAATCCTATAGACCTCACAGGAAATTTGGAACCCTGTACAGGAGAAGGTTGGAGGATGGCAAGTTAGTTTTTATAAACTCATTGACTTGTTTTCCTTTGAGATTGACTCCTGAGCTACCCTGTAACACAGTTCATTGTCTAGAATCTTCCTTAGCAATCTTGTCTTCGCTTATCTGAGAACTAGCATCTGTGCTCTTCCTTTAAATCCTCATTTGAGGGAAACTGGCTCACTTGGCAGGCAGAATTATAGGGACAGATAATATAACTGGACCTCATGTAATTCCCTCATGAGCAGATGTAGGCTGACATTATTGCTACTGCTTGTTGTTTAGTGGAAGGTGATCTCTTGCAATGCCAGGTTGGGTGTTGGTTAAATTATAAAGTTTAATTATAAATGATAAAGTAAATTATACAGTGAAAAACAGTAGAAATACATGAATCCTGAAAAATGAAGAATTCATCATGGTTTCGTATCTGTGATTTTCCATTTTTTTGGGACACAACCATCTGATTTTGGCGTTGTACCCATGTTCATGTCAATAAATAAGATAGCTAAACCTCCAGGGAATTACTGTCTCTTAATCAAGCCCATCATTAAAGTGTGTACACAGAAATGGGACTAGAGACCGGAGTTCCTGCCAAAACCCCAGAAGCCAAAAAAGAACATGAAGATTTTAAAAAACATGCCTGTAAAACATTTACCAATGTTTATGCAATTCTTAGGCCATCTCTTCCACTGCTGCTTTCTGTTGATTGAGAACATAAGGTGCTGTGTTTCCTGTAAGCCAAGAGAAGCTTCTGGAGAAGCAGATAGGAGCAATGCCTTTTTTCACCTTGATGTCATTATAATCTTAATTTTCAGCAAGGATTCTTTTGGGTGTCCCTCTGGGCTTCTGCAGTCTGCAGAGCCCTGATTAAGTGAGGCTCCCATTTGTTTTTAATATTCTCAGATTTCACTCTGTGGCAAGATTTTAAATCTTCATCTGAAATGCATCTATTCGATGTGCATAGGTTAAAATGCATTTATTAGATGCACATAGATTGTGCATTTTTATATAGATGTTTAATGTATGTATAAACATATTTTTTCTTGTTGCATTTAGTTGTTACTAAGAACTGTTCAGTCTAATTATGTATATTGTAGGAATACATGCAAATAAACTCACAGTATTAGTGGTACTAGCACAAACCTAATGGGAACATCCACTTCAAGGTCTGGATTGGCCAGGTATTTACTATCACACAGTCTCACACAGTCTCATGTACATGCAAATACGCCGTCAGCTGCAAGGATCTAACATTGAAAATCAGACTTTGAATTTTACATTTCTTGTATTTCCAGGCTTTCTCCCCTTTCCTCAGTAATCTGGACAAATTTTAAATTAAATTGTCATCTTTGAAATTAAATAAATTACAGAAAATCTTAATTGGGTACGAATCTTCTTTTTAACTCTTGTAAGAAATTTGAACCTATAATCAACAGTGGCAAGCGCAAAGAATAGCTCAAGAGTTAAACTGACCTGAAGTGCATTCTTTTTACTGACTTTATATCATTCCCAAATGAAAAAAAACAAACAAAGCTCAACAATCCACACAATTGGTGCACAGATGGTACAGAGCAGAACCAGATTCCTCTGCAGAACTGCAGAGCTTTCATTCCATACAGTTTCTGCACTGATACAGATTTTACCCATCCATCTGAGCTGTTAAGTTTTTGTGCACTGAGTGTGAGACTCATAGATTTGGCTCCTGCATCAATGCACCCCCACAGATAGGGGTATGTTTTACATACTTTCTTAGAACAGTGCCAGAATCTTTCTCCTACTCCATGACCTGATATGATACACCAGCTGCAAGTGGTTGGCAGCTCACTATGCACTGGTCTGTTGACTGGGACAGTCTGCTGAGCTCCATCTCCATCAGTTCTTAACAAGATATTGGGCTCCAAGGAACCTGCTTGCTGGCATGTTTCCTGGCTGCAGCACAGAAATGCTGGCCTTATTGCCACCATAAGGCTCACTACTTAAATATGTCTCCTGCACAGGACTGGTCCACAGTTTTGTCTTATTCACTGAAAAAGAAGAAACATAAGAAGACTAAACCATTTGTAAATGTACTTATGCAAAGCCACAGTCATAGAGTCATAGGGTCAGCTAGTTTGGAAAAGGCCTTTAAGATCATGAAGTCCAACCATTACTTCAGGACTGCCAAGACCACACTAAACCATGTCACTGATGGTCTCATCTACATGTTTTTTTAAACACTTCCAGGGATGGTGATTCCAACACTTCCCTGGGCAGCCTGTTCCAATGCCTGATCACCATCTCTGCGAAGAAAGCTTTCCTAATATCCAGTCTAAACCTCCCCTGGCTCAGCTTGAGGCTGTTACCTCTTGTCCTATCTCTTGTTAGTTGGGAAAAGAGGCCGATCCCCACCTCATTACAACCTCCTTTCAGGCAGTTGTAGAGAGCGATAAGGTCCCCTTCAGTATTCTCTTCTCCAGACTGAACAACCCCAGTTCCCTTGGCTGTTCCCCATAAAACTTATTCTCCAGACCCTTCACCAGCTTTGTTGCCCTTGTCAGTTTTGTTTGCCAGTTTGATGATTTGAAAAAATTTGTTAGCGTATTTCTTCCAGCCTGTATCAAATATTCTGGAAAGTCATATGCTTCTTCAAACATCTTTTTGGGCCTCTATTGTATTTAGATAAATTATCGTGATGAGTCCAGTTTTATTGGACTTCTACTGTTGTACTGATAATTCACAGAATTTTCATTATTTTTCAGACCCCAAAAGAGATATTCCATTTTCTGTTTCATCCCTGATTCCACCGCTGCAGCTTGTTAAATTTTTGCTTATTTCAGATCTGGCTCAGCCCTGTTTCATCAGGCAAATCTGCCACCAAAGCTTGATGGGAGGTTTGTCCAAGTAAAGGCTCTAGGATTTGACATGTCTTGTTTTGATGTATCTTTGTGCTGTTATTGTCCTTCATTTGAATTGGAACATAGATAATTATATTCTAAATTTAAAATAACAACTTTGTTTTTTTATAAATAAAATATTTGTTTTACTATCCAAAGTCTGGAAACACCTTCAAAGAGGTGATTTTCGTATCTTGTAATTTTCTGTACACCATAAATGGTTACTTGGAATGTGCTTCTAGCTGTCTGCCCTAAAAGGAAAAAAACACTGACCAAAAGAATTTAAAGTGCTTAAGAGTTATAACCACAAAGGATACACAGAGAGGCTAGAATGGCACATGGTGCTGAGCCTGTCAGATTCTTAAAATACCAACAATTTGGTGGTCTATAATCCTGTCACTCGTTCCATGTATCAGAAAAAAAAAATAAATTGCTTAACATCCTTTTTAATTGAAACTAGAGCTTTCAGACAAGAGATTTGATTTTTTTGATTATCACTGTTATAAAATCAAGAAGGATTTAGAGTAAGAGCATAGGGGTCTACTTTCTAAAAAACCTGCTGAAGCTTTATAAAAGATTTTGCAAACCAGTCTACTCAGAAATGTTCTCTTGTGGATCATGTTATCCACAATTTCTCTTTTCCTATATTTATTGTTGAGGAACTTTCTTTACAAGCTTTGTATTTTAAAATCATTGTGCTCCTTTTCTTTCCTACCCATGTGAATTAATCTGTTATTTATGACTTTATTCCATTGAAATTTTTATGATGTCACAAACGATCAGATCCAGAGAAAAACTAAGAATTGATCAGTAGAAGTTAGTGCTCAAGATTTCACAGGATTGAGCCCACTGGAAGAATTACAGTCATGTTGAAGCATGATTTTCTAGTAAAAGCCAACAAGCTTTAAATGTGAAGTGGTCCAAAAAATATATGAAGCATAAACATGAGTGTTTCAAAATAAAATGTTTTCCAACATTTTCTGTGAAGGGTCAGCTATACAATTCCAAAAAAAAATTAATTATTCTTGTTTTAAAATGTAAGAATAGAAAGATTTTAAACCAGAAATGATGGTACTAAATTGCACATGATCTACAACGTATGAACCTAAAGTCACTCGAGAATGAACTGGAGCTTCATCATCATTCTCATAATCATTTTATCATTATTTATTCCAATACATTTATTCAGGGATGTCTGGTTGTCTTCACCTTTTTCTTACCTATGTCTTACAAGCAAAAAATACATAGAGATGGTTAGCACCAGTGAAGCAAATTGCAAAACCTGATGAATCTGTGTGTTTTGGGGGTTTTGGGATAGAGGGTGTTTTAGTGACAGCAAAGAAGGACCAAGCCATTCCAAACCACAGTACATGGGTTAGTCAGGCTGCCATAGCTTTTCAATACAATCAGTTTATTCTTTATGCAAAGCATTCTTAGCTTCTTTCACTGAGTACATGGAGGCAGGATAGGTGCTGCTGTGGGCAGAAAAAAAGATGGGTGGAAACTACCTTTATCATTGTTTTAGATTATTTTTCTACTATGTAACATGTGCTTACAGATGTCCTTACCCAGTTCTCTGCAATGATATTGTAGGAAAATAATTGCTGAGTATAGGTAGCTTGAACGTTTGTAGTGCATATGCTGAGTCCATTTGATCTTGAAAATAAGATCAGACCTTAATTTTACTGAAGTGTATGTATATTCTAAGAAATTGTCTCCATCTAGCATCAGCAAGTTATATGAGAATGAAAGCAAGTGTCCTTCCATCAAAGAGAAAGAAGAATATCCTTGGTTTAGCACAAGATACTTGTGCATAGTGGGAAAGATGGAATTTCAAAGGCTCTGTTGACCTTCATCACTAAAATGAAAAGGAGACCAAATCACAGATGTGACACTTGTCTCACACTGAAGTCCGACCATGCAAACTATTTGTGTAGTTCATCTTCATAGATACTGGCAGATTTGTATCTGGGAGAAGAGCTAAGATATTGGTGGTTTCTCAAATGGGACGATAACCTTTCACGCCCTGTTTTTATTTGATGCTTGGCACTCTGTAATTCCACACAAGACAACCTGCCTGCACAGTGATGTGATAACGCTGTGATTTCTGCTCCCTAACTGGATTGAATAGGTTGCTTTCTTCTCTCATATTCTGTCTTCATTTCTAGACTAATAATCTTTTAGAAAAGGTACAATCTTTTAACAGTACTCATAAGCTTTTGTCAGGTATCATATATTGCACAGTCTCCTAGGTATTCTTTGATTTCCAGGTTTCCCAAACATCTCTCTCCCAGATACTTCTTGAATGATTATTTCCTTCAGTTTGCATTTTTCCAGAATGAAACTTATTTTGGGTGATATCCAAAGCCCGTTGAGGTCAGAAGAATGTCTCCTATTGACTTCAGTGGACTTTGGATTTGTTCCTTTATTTCCTATATCCAGGAGCCAAATTCTGCACACCTCATTGTTTTAATGGGGATTTTAATAAGCAAGGCAAGAAATATTGGCTTCCATAGTCTGATATTTTCAGAATCCTTTGCACTGTATTTCACACTTTTCACTAGCATTCATAACGGTACAATGTGATTTACAAATGTAGGTGGTGTTTATCTGTCACCATGGATAGCTAATGGAAATCTTAAGTAATACTGACTGAACACTGTTGTGTCCACTACCACCTCTTTCCAGACTTGATATGCTCTGGAACCTTTTGTTTCAGTCTTTTAATTACTTTTCAGTTCATAGGGTTTTGTCAGTGTTTGGGAAAATGTGAATCATTTGTGGGTAAAGTTTTGAAAGGCACTGTAATCAGATATGAAGTCCAGTTACAGGTTATATTCTACATATAATAACTTTCATCCATATTCAGGAAAGTGCTCTAACATGTGCTTGAGTTTATCCCTGTTAAGAAATGTAAGTAGGTTTTTAAATGTAATTGTCTAAGTGGGACTTCAGTTTCAATGAATGTTAAGCAAAACTATATTTATTCCTGAATAGGGAGTTCTTTTCAAATTGTGTCCTTTATATATCAGTTCTCTAAGATGAAGGATTCCAAGCTATTCTACAAAGTCAATACCTTAAAGACTATTGACCACTATAGTGTGGTTACCTCTGAAGTGACTGTGCTATCTACCTTATCCAGGTATTATCATTTAAATTTAAAATTGGAGTGAGTTGAGCAGAAGGCCACCAAGATGGTCAGGTGTTTGAAGGATTTGTCTTAGGAGGAGAAGCTGAGGCTTGTTCAACCAGGAGAAGATGATAGGTTTTTGGGGGACCTTACAGTAAAAGGACACCAAGAGGATGGAACCAGGCTATTCACAGTGCTGTGAGATGGGGAGGACAAGAGATAATGAACAGAAATTGAAACAAGACAAGTTCTGACTGGATGCAGGGAAAAATCGTTTTAAAGTATGCTCAGAGTTGTGCAGTCCTTGAAGGTTTTCAAGACCAAATGGCATAAGAGTAGGTGGGTCAGATCTCATAGCTGACCCTGCCTTGAGCCAGAAGCTGGACTAGATGAACTCCAAAGACAACTTCCAACCCGAACTATCCTCTGATCTTTAGGTCTTATTCATATTTGTTATTGCTTCTTGTTCTTGGTGTCTCTCTGGGTTCATACATTTTATTTTTTTTATTTTTTTTCCAAATAGCATTGAAAATTAGTCTTCTAATAGCATTTCAATTAGTCTTCTGGAAGGAGAAGAGAGATACTGGAAAGTAAGTGCTAGAATTCCTTGGACTTCCATAGGAAAAGTGTTAATCCATGTTTCTCCATTTTGAATTTTTCCATTTCTCAGTACCTGCTCCTCTTCACATACCAATTTAATTGTCAGTGGTTCATAAATTTAATAGCTAATTCCTTTATGATCTGGGAATGCATATGTCCTCCTTCTGGTTTATTTTTTTCTAGCTGTTTTATTAAGTACTTGTTATAAATAAATGTACCAGAAAGATCCTGCTGCTCTAGTTGCTCAGGCATCTTTTCCTTACTTTTCTTTTTAAAGACTGATTTTTTTTTTCTTAATCATTCCTCTATTCTTTCATTTCCCTTCTTTACTCTTTTATCAATTTGAGTAATATCAGAATCACAGATCACAGGATGGTTGAAGTTGGAAGGGAACTCTGGAGGTTATCTGGTCTAACCTCCCTGCTGAAACAGGAGTGAGCCAATTGCCCAGGACCATGTCAGAGGGCTTTAGAATATCTCCACAGATGGAGGCTCCACAACCTCCCTTGGTAACCTGCGCCAGTGCTCAGTCACCTTCACAAAGAAAAGTATTTCCTGATGTTCCGGTGGAAACTCCTGTGTTTCAGTTTGTGTTCATTGCCTCTTCTCTGTCAAGGGGCATCACTCAAAAGAGCCCGACTATCTTCTGTACATCCTCCTTTCAGTTTATATCAACTGAGGAGATCCCCTGAACCTTCTCTTCTCCAGGCTATACAGTCCCAGCTCTCTCAGGCCTTCCTCATGTGAGGTGTTCTAGTCCTATAAACATTTTAGTGGCCCTTTACTAGACTCTCACCAGTACCTCTATATATTGTTTGTACTGGGGAGCCCAGAACTGGACACAATGCTCTAGGTGTGTCCTTACCAGTGCTGAGCAGAGGAGAAGGATCACATACCTTGACCTGCTCACAACACTCCTAATGTCCTTCTATTGAGGTGCCCAAAACTGCACACTCAGTGATGTTACTACCACAGACTTTACAATTGATATCAATTCCTGTATTAAGTATTTTTGCAGTATTTTTCCTCATCTTCCAATATAGCCTTTAGATTCAGCCTAGGTACATCTGGGGCAGGACACTTCCATTTTGCTTTGTTATCTCCTACACAAATACCGACCTCTTGTAGGATGCTTCAGGGCATGTTAATCAACAGTGACCTACTCTGTACATAGAAAATTTAGTCTATTAAGAGACACTACTAGATAGATGTTATTTCTACACAGAAGATGTTAAGAATTCCTCAGAGGTAGTTCTTGCAGTGTTGTCAACTCACAGCATGTAATGGGCAAGAAGATCTGTTCAGGGAATGAACTTTTTTATTTCTCTATCTCAAAAAAAAATGAAAATCATCCCAAGTAGGAAAAAAAAAAAAGACAAATTCTTGAACTCCTTTAAGAAAAGGAGATTCAAATTGATACAACTTTGAATCATTTGAATTGTATTGTTTGCTGAATTAAAGATAATTCAGTTTAAACTTTTGGAATGTATAAAATATTGTAATGTGAAAATTTGAACTTTTCTTTTCCAGAAATGTCTGAATGAAGTATATCTACATTTTAGAAGTGTCTTCCACTTTATCAAGAAAAGCTTAAATTAATTTTAATTTAAGAAGTGGTTCAATGGAAATTACAGTTTTCTCATGGAGAGTTGCTCAACATACTTTTAGCATTTTGTGCAAGTCATTTAACTGAAATACCTCAGTTTTCTTCCCACGTGAGAGGAGATTTGTATAGTTTCTTGACCTCATAGAGTGTTAGGACAAGTAATTCATAATTATTAAACATTGTAAAGACAGAAAAGCTCAATCCCCAAATGGCAATATAAAAAAATACTGTGGTCATCTAAATGCTACCAGTTTTCAATGAAATTAAAAGGCACTGTCAGGAATACTGTGAATCACTGATAGGAATTAATTAAAAGACATGGTCCCATTAAATCATTAAAATCTTTGTTGACTTTGTTGCCCAGAGATACATCAGGCAGCCATTACATCCAAAACTGTGTACATACATACCTTTTTTCCCAACTTACAAATGACATTTCATTTCATCTGTCACTTTACCAGCTAGTCATTGGGTACTGTGAGAAGCTTTTATACTTTGCCTCAAACAACTTTAGTTGTGACTATCCTGAGTAATTTCATATCACCACCAGAATGTATAAAGTTTCTATCTATCTATCTACTCTGTATTTGAAATTACCCATGAGTATGCCGAACAGCAGAGATTCCAGCAAAGACCTTGTAACACCTTCTGAGTAACCTTCCTCCCTTCTGACAACTGACAGCTCCTTATTTCCTTCCTAACTTGGAAAAAGCTAATAATGCACAACAGGACAACACCTCTTGCGCCATGGTAGCTTCACTCTTTCAAAGGCCTAGGAATTTTCCCAAAGCTTTATGGAAACCCAAGTCATATGCACCCAAGTACCGAAGTGTAGAATTGCAACATCATGGTTACCAGGTCATCTTATCCACCTGTTCCTTTAGACAAGCATAATACATTTTTGAGATATGATTTCCATTTGCATCCCCAGCTAAAATCTTTGTCTCTAATTCCCATCATAATGCTGTGCCAGGATGAGGTTGTTAAAATATGCAGTCTCTAAATTATTTGGATGCTTACAGTTTTATTACCTCAAATATTATTTTGCTTTTTTTTAATCAATGGTATTGAAGGGATATTCTATAGAGAAAGAAGATAAGAGTGAACATAATAACACATTTTTGAAACTAAATTATTAGCATTGGGGAGTTCATTAAAGAATGCTCATAAAGAAAGCTGAATTCTGGAAGTATATTTTGTGCAAGAAAAAAACAAAACAAAAAATCCTTCAAGGTGAGTCAATTTCTGAACCTGTACTAATTAGTTACTATCCTGTAACTAATTAAATACTATTTTCTTTATGAGCTTTCTGATATTGTTTTCTGTGCTTTGATTTTCAGATACATATGTAGGCAACTTTTATTGAAAGTAGATTAATCTAGGCTTTGGCTCTCATTCAGCTATGTCTGGCATATACAAATCTGAGATCTGTAATAGAAGAGTCTGTTTTAGAGACATGCACATTCACATCAGTATCAAGTTTCTAAATTTTGCAAGAGTCTTAATTTTCAGAGCTTCATACTTTGTATGTACTAGATTTCCCTATTGTGTCCATTGGCTTTTCTTTCTGTGAAGCACTGAAAAAAGTGTGTGTAAATTCAGATGAAAATTGTCTATGCTGGTGACATTTTCTGCTGTTGGAAATGTAGCAACTCAATTCTGATTTTTAGCTTGATCTAAACTTACAGAAATGGTGCAACTGCTGTCTGTTTCTAATTATTCCTGAAAAGCCAGTGAGAGGTAGTACAAAGGCCACTCAGAATGATTTAAAGTAACCTGGGAATTTTAGCCATTGAACTTTGACTGATGACGTTCTCTTTGCTAAGCCTGACGTATGCTGCCCAGACCAGAGGTTGTTTGTAGTGTTAGTTGCATCCTGTTCTGTTCAAAGCACAAAATCACAGTGATGGGGGTTCAGAGAAGATAGCAATATTCTTAAAAGTAGGACAAAACAATGAAACATAAGGGGCTTAAAGAGGTGCTTTTTTTTTTTGTTTGGTGACAATAGCATTGGTGAAAAATGGAAACCTCTACAGCTGATCAATGGCATCAGCAGTTACCAAAGATCTTAGCCCATTACCGCTACAATTTTATGACATATGTTCAAAACTGGGTATCTGTATTTAAATAGGCTTCTGAATCTATAATGAATATGAGTTTATAAATAGTTTGATGTTTAGCCGTGTTCTATTTCGCAGACATTCACTGAGGTTTGTGAGTATATGTCACTGAGGTATAACAACTTTACTGACACTAGGGAGACTAAATATGGATTCAAAAACTTAACGTTAGGCAAATGCACTAATATTTTGGCCGTATTTTCTAGAAGATCATTTTTTTCTTTTCAATGTTAACCTCCCCACACAGTAAGTAATGCAATGTTGAAACCTCTGGGCCTGGTAGTTATAGTATCCTTCAAAAGCTTAGGATTGGTACTGTCAAGTAAAAAAATTGGCCAAGATTTCTTAAAGATACATAGAGTAGGAGCAAAATCCTACTAAAATGAAAGACAAGTTTATTGCTTTTCCAAATTTCTGGGTATGAGGCAGTGAAACAGAAAAGCCCTATATGAGCTAGATATAAAATGAGCAGTTTCAGTATGACTGTGCTTTATTTTATGTAGACAAATAAATATACACATATGTGTGTATAACATCTCTCACCTAACTTTGATTCTTGAGGAGTCTTGATCTCTCGTAGCTTCCTGGCTTACTGCATTAATGCTACTATTTAATATGGATTCTTCTCTATTTCACTTATACTGTTCTCGCCTTTTCTTAAGCAAATCTCACTCATCCTACCTCCATTTCTCAATGATGTCTTTATTTTCACAGTTCTCTCAACCATCTTTTGCACAGGAAAGCTCACTGACCATTTTTGAGTAACTTTTGAGACCTAAGAATGTACTTCCTTCATATGATCAGCTGGTAATTTGAAATCTAGGTCTCTTCATGCTCTTATTTCCTGGCAACTCTTCCTAAAGACTGTTGTGGGGCGGCCAGTCATTCTCAAATGCTCCATGCAAGAAACTGATCTCTACAGAATCTCGGATAACTGTTGTCTTTAGGGATGTTCTTTATTGCATGCCCATTGTCCAGTGTTATGTGCTTACCTTGGGGTATATTTATTCAGTGTGTCACATGAGCCTCTGCAGAGCAGATAACAACAATTTGTGGAACTTCTGTCCTAAGCCTCAAATAACTCTTTTGTAACACAAGCTGCCTCATCCCTCATGCACAAGGGGAAAGCATTGAAACATAGAATGAAAATGAACTGATAACTTTACCATAACTTAGCAATGTTTCTTTTTTTCTTTTTTCTTTTTTCTTGTTAAAATGAAAAGCTCTTCAAATAGTAGAATAAAGATTTATATTTTTATTACCAGGGACAGAATTTAGAATGACAGTTCCTAAAGATCTTAACTCCTAAAGGCCTTTTTTGGAAATCACTGCCAGGAGCAGGCAGGAATTCTCCCCTTCCTATGTTCACTGTTGCACCACTGAATTCTGTACTACCTCTGACATAAAAGTCACATGGCATTGCTGGTATTAAGATATAATAAATTTTGGCTGTTTCTCTGTTAGTTTTATGGTATAGCATATACTTTACTTACTAAAGTATAAAACCTAATAAGACTTTTACATAAAGAAAGCTCTCAAATGGTCATAGACTTAATGTCCTTCCATCCTTTTTACAGGAAGAAAAATGACTAAAACTTGAAGTCAGACTCTGGCATGCTTGAATACCATATGCCTTCACTATTGAGAGGATGGAGCAGAGTATCTGGAGAAAGATGAGAGAGTGTGGGTGGCAATAGAAAAAACAACCACGACTGTTAAGTTAGCAAGATAATATCCTTACTTTCTTCTGTGGGTCTCAAGAGTGATTAAAAAAACATTGGTGTTTCAAAAATATTGCTGAAGACTACAGTGTGACTCATAATGCTTCAGAGAATGGAATTCTTGGAAGTTTCACTGTAATGCCAGATTTTAGAATGGAGGGCAGCAAAGCTGCAGAGAAGTAACATGAGGCGATGTTGACGGAGAAAGAACATCTCCGAGGAAATGCAGGCAAGAGAGAAAGAAGAGAAAGAATGCAAAGAGAGATGACAAGACAATTATTTTTACTGAGAATGGTTGCTTGCACTGATGGGAATGTTTCATTGCCTTTTGAGATTTTATTGGCCAGCATGCCTGCCTACAAATTGCTTGGTCATATGCACAGCAGGGGAAGATATGTAAACATGTCAACCTATCAGACAGTGAAAGCACTTATATGCGACTCCAAAAGTCCATCCTAGAGCTGGCCTGAAAATTTTGAATGAAACTCTTTATTTTTTGGAGGGGGGTAAGAGGATTAAATTTCTGGTAAATTTAGCTATTTTATGAGGGAATGTATTGGCTAAAACTAGATTTTCATTGGGAAGGTTTCTTGAGGCAGAATAGGCTTCTGGTCAGAATAAAATAAAGAAGAATGACAATTATCTGGAACTAAATAGTAGCCTCACAGTTATGGCATGCACCTGATATTTTGCTTGACACTGTAACATACCTGTTTTATATCTGAAGTAAGTACTTTTGCTAGGAAAGTGAACAGTCTTTCTCCCACCATCCCCTACAAGTGCTGATCAGTACCTATTCCTGCAAAATTCCAAGGAAATGGTTTATGTATTTCATGGGCTATCACATCGGCAGAGATATGGAAATTCCAGGTTCAGATCCATGAACATGGGTGGGGCTTGTACCAGAGCCTCCTTTGAGTGAGTGGCCTAACTGTGTGGTAGTGGAGGTATGATAAAATTCAGGAAAAAATATTGTTTATCCTGGAAGCCTGAGTACTGAAATTGAGGCTTTTTGTTTGTGTGTTTTGTTTCTTTGTTTAAGAGCATTTTTATTATCTAATATCTCTTATAAGCTATATATTTAGTTTGTGCATACGGCTAAATATGCATTCAGAATGCTGAAAATGCTTTGATAGCTTGAAGGTGGATAATGCTGCTGTCTGGGTAGAATCCTTATATAGTTTTTAAACATTAAATGATTATTCATCTGAAAATTCACATCTGAGAAATGTCATGACTTGATACTTGATACTTCCTCTCTGAAAAAAAAAAAGAAAAATCATCTATCCAGCAGGAGAGAAAATATGACACCATTCGTATAAGCGATAGTCATATATCACAGTTAAATAAATACCAGAAGTGAACAATTAGTTGATATGTTCTTGGCTGAAATTTGTTCATCTAATTTGATTGATGAAGTGTGTGGATAAAGAATAGACTAGCAGATCATAACCAGTTCATGAACAATTCATGAACAGGAAGAAAGACTGCAGAGCAGGGAATTTGAATAATGTGTATTTTATTCACTTGTGTAACAGGAAAATGTAGGGCTTTCGAGTTGGTCAAAATAAAAAAAAAGAAACTTTTCATTCTTTGTTTTAGGTTCTTTATTTTCTTTTTTTTTTTTTTATTTAAGAAATTAACCCTTGGTATATTTAGAAATTAAACTTCTTACATGAAAAAATGGTCTATTATGAAAATATGAGTATAGAGTTTTTGAGTTTTTACCGTCAATGTTTTTATGTTTTAATGAATTATTGTGGGAATAATCATGGAATTTGCAAGTGGATGACTCATGGATTTTAGCCAGGTTGAACAGGCAATTTGGGTGGATAAAACAGTCGATCAAAAATTTGTCCAGCTTTCCTGGGCTTATGGTCTACCAATTTCATTTCCCAAGAAGTGAACTGAGAAATGTTTATCCATTATAGGATTAATGCAATTAATTTGCTCTCATATTACCTGTCATCCTCTAGATTTCATAATACTGTTATGACCTCAGAGTCAACAGTAAAATCTACAATGCATGACAATAGTAGGTTCTCAAATAAACAGGATCTTGGACAGAGTGAAAAAATGCACCAAAACTTTGAATAAACAACTTTAAGACAATCTGTGGCCAGACAAATCAAAGACAAAAACAACAAAGCAAGACAATCTGTGTCTTCTCAGTTTGTGTAGGAGATAAGTCAAAGCTGGGAAACAATTTCTGATATGCTATTAATGGATGTACATCCAATCACTCCAGAGCTAATACTGCACTTTTCTGTTCTGTGCATAAAAAATGTCATGCCAAATGACTCTGAGTGGTATCCTTAATGATGAATTTACAACCATCACTCAGGAGCCTTCTTCGATTGTCTGCATTAAAGCAGCAGATGATTATCATTCCACCCAGCGATGTTTTTCCTTGGCCTTATTAAAAAGAGCAGCATACAAGCCAATCATACCCTTGGGTGTCTTCTGACTTGCTCAAAAGTATGGCTTAAGTGTTGATTTCTTTTCCAAAAAATACCAAATTCCATTTTACAGTGATGACACATCCATCTTCTGAAAACGAATGGCATGGGAATTACAATGAATGCCCCGATTGCTCACCTGGCATTAAAAATAGTACCAGGTTTCACAGGCAATGTTTAGCTGGCATATCTGTCAACTGTCCATGCTGTGCATGGGAAATAGACAACTGGCTCCCTCTTTTCATCATCTCACAATTTGGGCTTTACCTCATGCATTTGTAATGCATTGCTGCAGTCTCTGTCAGAGACACTCCGTGGTTTCTTCCCTATGAACCATGAACCCTAAGGTCCATGAACCATGGGCCTTACTGCATTGAGAAAGAGAAGTTTGACAGATCTGGAAATTAATTTTAAGTTAGTGGGCATATTCAAAAACTGGAAAGAAAAATAAAGTCTGATTTTCTTTTTTGTCAAGTCCTTTTTCGAAGGATTAGATTTATTAACAAAAGATTCCAAAGCAGGTTCATAGTAACACAGAAAGGAGATCTTTCCAGCTTCTAGCAGTGTCTGCAGGAAGTGCTAATACACATCTCCCTGGATAGCTTCCTATCCAACTTTAGAAAGTACAGGTGTATTTCTATGATAATACCAATGTTTCAGTTCTACTGGTAAATACTGAGTTTCTCAAACCTCTTTTTCTGTTCATGAGAGTGTGGCTGAAGACCTTAAAGTTCAATCAGTAAAAAAAAAATAAAATAAAGAAAAGCAAAATCAATGACATTTCTTCCTTGATCTGCTCATTTTTTCTTCCATTCTGTTCCTCCTAATAGATACAACAGTCAACTAAACACTAACTACAATAACTATCAATCTGCATGAATATAAAAAACTAGAGCTCATAACAATCATTCCATCGGTATGCATTCTAGAGAAGGCAATATACAGTTAAAAGGAGGGAAAAAAAAAAAGATAAAATGAAATAGAGGAAATAAGACACCGAGTTCCATCTAGCATCTTTCATTTCCCCAGAAATGTTCATTATTCACTGACATACGTGCAATGGATGTGTTCCACTTAAGAGTGAAAAGAAATAGAAATGAACTTGGTAATTTGCTTAGATTTTTGTATAATTATCACTTTATGAAGTAAACATTTCATTCTATAAAATACACAGCTCCATCCATTTCCGATGTTCCAAAACCACTCTGGACTAATTTTGATCTCTGTCTGCAATTGTATGCATGTGTCTGTGAGTTAGTAGCACAGTATGTTCTCTATGTCCCTGTGCTGCAAATCTGGTTGACAGCAGCCTTGCACCCTTTTCTTTCCTGATTGTCCTTCATCACAAATGGTAAGTGATCAAATAACTATTTTTTTCCCCCTTGCTTTGAATTGTGCAACTTTCAGAATTTCTTTAGTCCAGACGCCCAGTTTTCCTAAGGGTCAATTCCCTTATAACAATTTTTTAAAGTCTTAACATGTACTTCTACATTTTATTTACAACTTCATAAAATACAGTTTTTCATAAACATATGGTTTAAAATTTATCCCTGGATTATGTAATGACTTTTGTTCTTGGAAAGTGTTTCCGTTATCAGGTCTTTGGTACTAACTATATACCAGGCATGCTTATGAAGTTATGTGAGCTCTGTGAAAGCTCTGAAAGGTGTTTCAGCGCAACATTTTTCAAGTTTATGATACCTGAAGTGCAATTTTGTGCTGTAAATCCTCATTAAAAATTTAAATTCCTCATTTAAATTCCACAATGTGGTCCAAAATTTGGGGAATTGTGCCTAATAATCTGGAGTGACTAAATAATTATACTGAATTTGGGCTACTGCAAGGACTGACTTTTCAGGCAAGAGAAGCAAGACCCACCAAGGAAATAGAAATGTGACCCTAAAAATCCCACCCAGGGTGCCTTGAAATGGATATGGAAGTTCAGTTAAACGCAGACTGCTCAATCACTAGTTGCTTTATAAGCCAAAAATGTTAGGGAGGAAGAAGATGGACAGAAGAGATAGAAAGCTTTGCCATGGTCCTTACCCTCGTTGCTACGGGTTTCAGTAAAATTTAAACTGTTTATCATTTTTTATAGTGCCCATTACTCTATAGTGGGTCATGGGAACCCCTTCTGCGAGGAGCCATATGTCAATTCATCCTTGAACGTCTCCAGCAAGAATTGCAGCTCTTAGATATTGTCTTTATCAGACATTCAAGGATCGCCTGTGTGTCAGGGTAATTCTGGGCACTGGTGATGTGTAGGAAGCTGAAATACCTTACCCCATCTGGCCATGTCCTGAAGGTCCTTTCAAGAGGGAGGATATTTGTTACTTGAAAGGAAATGGAAGCAAATGCTTCCATGACCAAAGTCAGGAAGGAGCTATTAACTTGGAAAAGAGAGAGGAAACATCAGATAGGCCTGATCTTCTAAGTATGATGGGCACAGGAATTCCATGGACCATACTGAGGGATCCTTACCTTTGTGAGCATAAGTGTTATACCCTGAGAAGAATTCTTACACAAAACATATTAGCTGAAGGATTTTAACCTTGTCCTGCAATGTATTTTCACACAGTAAGTATTAAATAGTGCTTACTGTTCAAGTTAAGATGGTTTTGGCTGTTGTTTGCTCTTGCGTTTACCACTGTAAACCACTCCCAGAATCTCTGAAGAAGCAGGTGGAAGGCCAAGAAGAGGAGAAATAAATGGAGTAGTCAATTAAGCGGAGGTCATAAATGAACCTCTTTTCAAGAGGCATCATCACGAATTTGCCTGAAAGGAGAAATTTGCAAAGAAGGAAGCAGGTGTCAAATTCCTTTTGGCAGCTGGATGCTTAAAAGCATTTAAAATTAAAAGCTACCTGATCTAAAGCTCAAGACACCAAGTGGATGTGCCTTAGCATGTGGAAGGGAACACTTATCAATGGGGTTTACAACTCTCACGCTGTAGGAAGGGTGCAGAATTGTGAGAAAACGTGCTGACCAAGTTCTGGCAGGATTTAGGCCACTGGCACTGTCAGTGAGGAGGAGCTTGAGAATAATTTTGAGCTCTGTATTCAAACAGCTGTCTGTCTTCCGCAGCATGCTGTAGAAAAATAGAGGTTTTGAACCCTTAGAAAAGCAAAGGAAGTGCAATAGCCCAGATTTTTATCATAATTACACCCAGGTGGTTCTGAAGTGACTACACCCGTGTCATTGAAGTTACACCAGTGCAAAACCTGTGTGAGAACTGAATCAAGCCCTTTGTTTTTTTTTGCATTTGTATACCAAAAGAGGACTCTAACAGCTCTTAGCAAATAATAAATTAATAATGATATGATGATCTCCCTCGTGACTGGAAGAAATACAGAAAAATTAGTGCCAGAGTAAGAATTTGCAGGATTCTTTGGATGTGTCATTTCTGGATTTATACTGGATATACGGTGCTTTACTGGACTGATTTTAATTTTTTTTTCAAACAGGAGAAACATCAAATTTAGTCAGTATCTGGTGAACAATACAAAATCGACAACATACAGCTTACAGATCAAATGAGTAAGACCTTTGGTCTGCTCATTGTAAACCACTTTTAAATCCACAGCAGAAAGTAGTAACGAAAACAACTAAGGAGAGCAGATGCTTTTGCTTTCTCCCTGCTGTAAAACAAATAATATTTTAGTAGTTGATTTTGTCTGTATTTCCCCATTTGTGCCTCAGAATACATCAGATTGCAATGTTACATCACACTTCTAATGTCTGGAACCATGTCCTGAGATCCCCCTCTGACCACACCATAACTTCCTCCTTTCTTTTTGCCTCCTGGCTAGAGGGCTGTATGTAATTATGTTGAGGACATAATTCAATTAATTATTGACAGAACACGTAATCACCACTCAAATCTCTCTTTGATAAATCTCTTTGCTAGTCTCTGACTTCTGTTTGTCAGGCACCAGGGAGGTGGAAAGGCAGCAAAAATGCTTTTTAAAGATAGGACGTTTCTCAATACTCCCTATCTGCCGGAGAGCCCTGGGCTCTTTAGATGTAAAAGCATATTGTTCTCTGTGCTAAACAAGTGGCCACGAGAAAGCTCAGTGGGATTGAGGCTTATGATTCATTTTAGGTGGCAGATATAATAGGAGCAGATAACTTTGATTTGTGCAAAGGAAAAGTGTGATCTCTTTCAGGGATTCCGGGCATTCACAGCAATTTTTTTTCCCCTCTGCTGCTGATTAAAGAGAAAGCGATAAATAAGAGCTCTGTGCTCGGTTTAAAAGAGGAATGGAGCTTTAGAGAGCTGAATTATTTAGGAAAAAAAAAATCAAAAAAAAAAAGAAGAATCCTGACCTCAGATAGCCTTTGACCAAAATCTGCTAGTAGTAGAAAGTAAAGATGAGGCTGTTTCTGTAACTATCAGACCCCGAGTAAGGTCAGTGATCATTTCTGTCCGTATGACCGGAAAATGTCCTGGGGGCCGGGCCGGGGTGGAGACATGCCCGGGGTTTGTCCGTAACTACTTCGGATTACAAGTAGAGCATGCCAAAAGAGAGTTAGGAAAAGGAGATAGCCAAGTGGGAAAGCAAAGAAGGGCTTTATTGTAAAGTGAGGACAAGTGGGGAAAGAAAAAAAGGAAAAAGCTCATGTTGTCCCGCGTGGGGCCTTGGGGAGGGGGCCGGAGCTGATGCTCCCATGCAGCCGGCGAGACAAGAGGAGGGCACCTGGAAGCGGCTCAGGGACTGACACCTTCGCCGCCCAGAGAGGAGCGGGAGATGTCCTACGGCCGCGTGCGCTGCGGGGTCGCCGCGGGGGTCTCCCCGCTTCAAGGCTTCGTCAATGGCTCCGTGCTCAGTGCTCAGGTCCAGTCGGGGGAAGTAAGCCCACCGCGGGCTCTCCCCCCCGCCAGCAGCGGAGGTTCCCGAGGCAGGCGGAGCCAGTGCAGTCCCAAGCCCGGTGCCGCGGGAGGTGGCCAGGCGTCAGCTCGAGGGGGCAGTGGAAAGGTGAAGAGCTACAAGGTTTGGGGCCGATAGAGCCGGCTGCACGGCTAGGCGGTCCTGGAGAGAGCACCTGAGCCGGGTCTGCTGACACTTCAGCCAAAGTGGTCTGATTTCCAGGGGCGCTGGGCTCCCGTCCTCCCGCCGCTCCCAGAGCAGGGGCTGCGGGGTGAAGAGAACCTCGGAGCTGGGACAGGGCCGCTAGCTCACCTGGGGGAGACCACCCCGTGCTGCTTGTCTCGCGGAGTAGAGGCGGGAGCGATCACACGGGCTGATCTAAACAGTGAATTTTGAGGGACAGAGGACCATTGTCATGGGCAAGACAGGCGATATAACGCCTTCGCAAACAGCTTTCCGAGGGTTTACCTTAGTCTTGTGGGCTCAGCTTGGCCCCCACCTGCCCCTTTTTCCAAAACTTACTCTGCAGTTGAACAGCCCTGGCGCCTCGTCCAGCTGCTGCCAAGGACAAGAAAGCGCTCGAAAGCACAACGGGAGGTGCTTAAAGACCCGCTGTTTCTGGGAGGCTTTGCTCAGGCTCTGCGGGGGTGGCAGGATGCTCCCCGCGATCCGCTTCACCTGCCGGGCTCCGCGGGAGCGGTCTCCGGTACCCCGCACCCTCTGAAAAGCGGCTGCCAGAGCTGAGCCCCGCACAGCTGGGTTGGGCGCTGCCCTCCTGCCCGAGCCGCGCAGCCGCCGCCGCTTGCCGGGGCCGCCCCGCCTTGCCGCAGGTGCTGGTCGCGCTGCCCCCGGCCGGGCTCTGGCTCTTCCCCCGCGATGGAGCGGCTCTCCCAGCCGGGACGGCTTCCCCTCGCCTGTTATTCTGGCCCGGATTCCCTTGCCTGCACGGCACCGACCAGCCCTGCACCTTCGCTATCCCAGGGCTCAGCCCCAGGGGCGGCTCAGAGGGGCCAGAGCTCGCGGTCCTGCGCCTAGGAGCACAGAGATGCTCCCTCCCCTGGGGGGCCCGGGGTTTGGATTTCCCCCCTGGGGACGCCTGGTACATCCCGTTCTCCTCGCTTGCCGCCCCTGAGCCCCCAGCAGCGCATCCTCTACAGCCGGCTGGTTCGTCTTCCACTCCCCCGGCTGTGGGAGGGTGTTGTGAGGCAGGCAAAAGGGAAAGTGAACATAGCGGTCTGGAGATAGAGGCAGTCAAGGTTAGACGTGTATTTACTGAACCTTTATTATTTAAAAAAATTCATAAAAAAAAAAAAAAGGTGAACGAACGTCTTACAAAACCCCCCCCCACATAAATAGGACATTCCGTTCAGCTCTGGCTATTGGCAGTTCTAGTACTTGACAACATCAGACGCGATTTCTTGGCATTAGAGGGACCCATTTCAAAATCGGTCATCACAAAGAAATACTAGAAATCCCAGTTAGCACTTGCTAGGCAGCACGGAGCACTTGTACACAACTTTCAGACACACACCCGCGCACACACGCAGCTGGGAGCAGATCCCGTAGGAAGAGAGCCTCCTTAATAGTAAACGCTTCTTAAAAAAAAAGAAAAGGAAAAAGAGTTATTTACAAAACGCACATGGGCATACAGTATTGACAGAGCGTGGCTGGCAAATCAACGTGATTTGAATAGAGAAAGGCTATGGCACATCTTGCTCGAAAGCTCGCACAGCAGCCTCCTTCGAGTGTCCCCGGGGAAGACAGCTCCTGCCACCGCGCCGCAGCGCTTTCTCTCTCCCCACCTCTCCCCCCCACCCTCGCCCCCCCTCACACCTTTCCACCTCTGCACTTCTCCCCAGGTCTTTTTTACACTTGGATGACCACCGTGCTGGGGCTCTGGAGGCGGGTTTTGTACTGGTCTAGCCAGCTCCTCAGCTCCGAGATCTTGTAGCCCTCTGGTCCTCTGCCTCCCTGGTACATCACCTTCTCCTCCTGGATGATGTAGAGCCTCTCGAAGTAGGCACCGTAGGCGGCGCTGGAAGCATTGTCCATAGTATCTACGGCCAAGGGGCAATCGGGTGCCCCTTCTCGCATCAGCTGAGCTGCCCGCAGCCGGTCCTGGAGGCACTGGTGCTTGGGGATGTTGTAGGCTGCGTCCGAGCTGACCCAGCCGTCGGACGGGTGTGCTTCTTCGATGTACACCAGCAGGAAGTCAGCAATGTCCACGAAGTGCGAGGCCAGGCGCTGGAAGGACCTCAGGCGGGCCATGAACGGAGGTCAGGTGCAGCTGCCGAAGTTGAGGATGAGGGGTCTCTTGCCGCGGGCGAAGTCTAGGATGCGGATTCTCTTCTGGCCGTCCAGTTGGATCACCTCGGGGTTGGGGGCCAAGGAGCCCACGTGTGCCGACTTGAAGAAGTCCAGTTTCTGTCCGTGCCACACGGCTTTCAGCGACTCCAGCGTGAACATGCGGTTGGAGTCGGACACGCAGACCGGGGGGTCGTCAGGGGGAGGCCCCTCGCTGGCGCCGGCCACCTCCTCCGCCGTGGGCATCGTCAGCATCTTCTTCCTAATGCACAGAAAATCCAGGAGCCAGAGCATCACGGCGGTGAGCAGGAAGCGGGGGAAGAGAAGGATGCAGGCGGCCGCCTGGGTGAGCAGCTGCAAGGTGTGAACGCCAAGGGAGTGGAGCATCGCAGCGGCTTATGCTGCAGGGCGCTGGCTGCTAGGGGGTCTCCACACACCCTGCTTGCTGGGGTCTGTGCAGCACAGCTGAGATCCCGCTTCTCTTTAAGCCCATTTTATAGTCAGGGATTTAAATGAAAAGTGACTCCACCTCCGGCCAGAACCCGCCCCTCTGGAACTTGAGCCTGGGGATTACCTACCCCTCCACTCTAATGACCTAAAAATACACAGACAAAAGGGGAGAGAGCCCCGGCGGGAGCTGCGAGGGACGTGCAACAAAGCAGGGAGCAGCCGCTATCGGGCACAGGCACAGACTCCGAGACAGGGCACCGCCGGGGTTCCCGGTCGCAGATAGCGGCAGGCTCTTGCAAACAGCCCCGCCAAGGGCAGTGCAACAGGCGCAGCCCGCGCCCCTGGCTCTCTCCACTCTGGGTGTGCGAGCGCGGGGCTGGTTCCGCGCCGGAGCGGCAGCGGGGTCCCGGGCCGTCCCGGCAGCAGCCTGCAGGTGATAGGGACGGGCCGTCCGCTCCGCGTACCTCCCCGTGTTTCCCTCCCCGCGCCCGCCGACCCAGTGGCCCCTAGGCACGGCCTCCGCCCCGCCACACGCCCCGCCGCCGCCGAGGGGGTACCCGGGGCTGGACCCCGGGGACACGCTGCGCTCGCATCCTCCCCCAGCGGCCGTGGGAAGGGCGGCGGCCACTGCCCCTGCTCCCGGACATGCCGTCGCTTCGCGGCGCGCGGCCCTGTCCCGGGCTCGGGGGTGTCAGGTGGGCGCGGGCCGGCGGGCGCTGCCCCGAGGCGGAGGCGGGGCGCGGAGCGCGCTCCGGCCGCTAGGGGTAGCTGTTGCCCGAGAAGCCGCGGCGGAGGCGCTGGGCAGCCGTGGGCCTCTGCCGCCGCCAGGTCGGGAGGTGTGCGCGGCCGCGCAGGCTCGCCCGGCCCCCGAACCAGAGGGGGCTTGCCGCCCTCCTCCGGCTGCGGTTTCCTGTTGGTGTGGGGGTCATCGTCCTCCCCCTCGGGCCATAGGGAATGAGGGTCACGTAAGGGAGCCGCGGGGCCAGAGGAGGCTGTGGGGAGTGCCCCGGAGTGTGAAGGCGGGGCTCGGTCGCGCTGCAGCTGCGCCTTCGAGCCCGTTCGACGCCGGCCTGGTCAGGACAGTCCCTGCTTCCCCGGGGAAGATCATCCTCCCGGTTGGGGGGCGTGCCTCGCCCGGCCCGGGGCTTCTGGGCGCTCCGCCGTAAATGCGGAGCTTGGGCCCTCCCGGTGTTTCCGGGAGCACGGGATGGACGCACGGTGAAGGCGACAGGTGAGTGCTGTTCCGCCATGTCCCCTCCTCACTGGGGTCCTGCTGTGTCCAGGTGAGCTGTAAGTCAGGGCAGACGCTCCTTTACGATGAGCCAGGAGGAGGCAGCAATATGTTTTTTTCTGTTGTCATGTGAAGCATAAACACAAGGTTCTTGTATGAGTAGATCTAACAAGGTCCTTGGACAGATGGCTGAAGTGTCACCTCGTGGGTATGGCCAGGTAGGCATCTGTAACCATCCACACAACAGGGCTTGTGTTAAGTTGTGTGTGTGTGTATTGGTAGCAAAGTGCTTGCTGTACTCAGAACTGAACACAGACCGTCCGCCTTAAGTCTTCACCCAGCCGGGAGGAATCTATGGTCTGTAAGTTCCTTCTTGCTGGACTATACGGAGACCTGCCCCAGTGGTATGGAGCTTAAACCTACTTTGGTGCATACACACAGCCCTAGACAAAATATGCTAGCTCTGCTTGCAGCTTTGCCCCCCATTGATGCAGGGTTCCAAGCTCGCACCCTCACCATAATTTCCCATCATTTTCTTCAGCAAAGGCTAGCTAGCTGGTGTCCAAAATGCTGAACAGTGCCCTCTGCTATGCAAATCTGACTCATGCATACCCGAGCTGCTGCTGCAGCTACTACTGACCCAGGTGCCTGCCATGCTGACCTGGGGACACAGGATCCAAGCATTTAATGTGCATGTGGGTCCTGGGCACCCCATTTCTGCCTGTGGCCAACACCAGGTCTCTAGCTTCAGAGTCACAGAGTGCCTGAGGACCTGCGACTGCTCCTGGGTGCAGCCTGTACTTCTCCAAATGGGACTGTGTGTGTCTCTGTGCCTCCTGTCTAACATCTGCAACATGGAAAAATCAATGCTGAGCCTCCTCGTGGGAGTCCAGGCAGCTTACTTCATTTTTATGTAACTTATTACGAGAACTCTGAATAAAAGGCAAAATTAAAATCTTATTTTATTTTTTTCTTCATTGGGTTCTGAATAGGCTGTTGGAGAGCAATCTAATCAGGCGCCTGGTTTGCAGCACCCCCATGTCTGTCTTTAGCTGGTGTCAACAGCAAGTGAATGGAACTTGCTAAAGCGTTTTAGCATCTGAATGAAATGTATGCTCTCGTCCTCATAATGCCACATTCCTACACTAGCCTGATTAATAGCCTTTTCTGGCATTCCATGGTACTCAGTCCAGGGAAAATTACTGAGTAGATATTAACTATATTGTCAAACTTATTTTGAACTCTTCATGTGGGCCTCTCACCACCTCTCTGTGCAGTTATGCAATCTTAAAAACCACAAATTAAAGCCTCTAAACAGATGCAATGAATTGTGGTAGCTGTGAAGAAACCCCCAGGAAAAAAATTGATCTCTCAAAGCGACCTCTTCAAACTATGCTGACAGACAAAAGCCTGAGTAAACAGATGGGTTTGCAACCTTGAATATCAACAAACTTTGCTCTACTAGATCAGTGAGAGATATTCCAAGGAAAAAAAAAAAAAGAAAAAAAGTCTTTGGTCTTGTATAGCTTATTTGTAGCTGGATAGGGACTTCAGAAATGACTTCTCCATTCCCTGGAAACAACTTTGCTTTATTTTTATAGCTTGAAGGAGACGTTTGAATTGGGGTTTCCTGTTCAGCTGTGGATAGAGCAGAGAAGGAAGCATTTTGCTGCAGTTGCTCCCTGCTATACTTTCCTGACATAGCAAAATCCAAGTATAACCTGAGGATGCTGTTTCTTAGTGAAACAGTGGCTCTGCGTGGCTCTACAAGCCATGCACTGATGCGTCAGTTGAAGTACAGCGCTTGCGTATTTAGACAAAACTCCGTGGGAAAGTGTGGAATCCCTTTTGCAGCTCTTTGGTTCTCGGGAAGTTTGAAGTGATGTGTCGCTGCTGTCCTTACTTCTGTGTTCTGCTGGACCTTTTTCAAAATCCTGTGTTTTCAACGCCAGTAACCCCTCTCTCTACGTCACAAGGGCCATACCAGCCAGCTGGATCTTGGATTATTTTTAGGTATGTGAAGGTAGTCAGTCTTTCTAGGAATCCATATCACCGCTACTAGTAGTGTGGGAACTTACGTCTTCCTACACTCTGAGGATTTCATAGAATATACCCTAAAACATGGGATTGACAGTGGCACATCTGGGTATGGGTGTTTTTTACTCTTCTGCATGCGGTCTGTGGTTCAGCAGTCACTAACTTAAATATATATAAGTTTGTATATGTGTGTCTGCACAAGTGCACATACAAGGCTCACATTATTTCCTTTTTTTCTGAGAAATTTATAGTTGTAGTTTTTCTCCATTTGATAAATGGAATTCATAACTCTTTTAAGTTCTTTTCAAAAACAGGAGCTACAAAATAAATTCAAGCAACTTATAAAAATAAAACCTCAAAAAGCTGAAATTAAAACCATCAGGTCTGCTTTGATGTAGAGGATGTGTTGAAATGGTATATTTACATGTTTATTTTCTATTTTATAATTTCCTGTGCAAAGGCATGCAATACTTTCTAAGAGGAAACTAAATGTATTTTGGAAGAGTTCCACCTCTCATGTCATCTAAGCTACATGTCGTTAATGTGTTTATTAGAACAGAACAGTAAAGGAAATGAAAAAGACTTTTGCTGACGTTTGGATCCATCCCTGGAATAAGAGCTGGATGATTTCTTTCCATGTAAGTGGCTACCCAGTGGCTGCAGAGAGCTGCAGTAGTGTAGTGGTGAATAACTCACCTGTCTGGTATCCGTAAGAAGTAGGTAAATGCTGTATTGCTGAAATTGGAAGTGGATAAACTCCATCTGTGTTTGTTTGCTCTTAGTGACACCTCTGGAAAAAAGTTGCCATAAGCTGGAGCCTGAGCATGGCTCTGGCTGTCTCTGGACCTACATCCCTCTTAATCTTTCACCATGTTTCTCTTTTCTTTTTCTTTTCTTTTCTTTTCTTTTCTTTTCTTTTCTTTTCTTTTCTTTTCTTTTCTTTTCTTTTCTTTTCTTTTCTTTTCTTTTCTTTTCTTTTCTTTTCTTTTCTTTCCCTTTTCCCTTTTCCCTTTTCCCTTTTCCCTTTTCCCTTTTCCCTTTTCCCTTTTCCCTTTTCCCTTTTCCCTTTTCCCTTTTCCCTTTTCCCTTTTCCCTTTTCCCTTTTCCCTTTTCCCTTTTCCCTTTTCCCTTTTCCCTTTTCCCTTCCCTTTCCTTTTCCTTTTCCTTTCCTTCTCTTTGTCTTTAAAAAATCAATATATGTGACTCAGAAAAAACATGAGAAGTCAAGCACTCAGCCAATGATTTGAGTAGCTTTGAGAACTGAAAGGAAAAAAAACGCCATGCCACAGACTGGTTTATAAAATTACTAACGGAGCCATGGACTTTGACGCTCCTACTCCAGCCTGGCATTCTCATCCTTGAACACGTGACAAGTATGTCATGTATGATGAAGAGGTTCCTTGCATTTCCCCTCCCCCCACACTTGCTGACTCTGTGATGAATTCGGAAGGAATCATTTAGTTTGGAGTGAAGGCTGATTCCACAGCTATGTCTCTGTTAGTGCTGCACTCAGGTCTTTCCCTGAGCGTGGAAATGTGGCAACCAACATTTTCTTGAGTCTATGAGCCACCCACCAAAGCTTTGCAGCATGAGCAAACGTACTGTTCTCCGGATGTGTTAATGGGCTTCTGCATCTGCCTCTACACTGCTGCTTGCTGGTACCCCTTTTGTGCTAGCTAGCTGTATTAGAAATGAGATAATCAACAGGCTCCAGGTTAAAGAATTCTGGTTTTAAACCCAGGTGATTTAGGTGACTGGTTTTACTTTAGGACCCCTAAAATAGTGTACAATAGCACAACTTAAAGTGTAACTTGATGAATGCCAAAAGGCGCATTCTTTCCACCCTTCTTCCACCCTTCTTCCTTACTTCTGCTTGCACTGTGTCATGTGTGATCTGCCATTGATCTGCAGTGACCTGATTCAGGGACTAAGGGGGCAGAAAAACTTGGCTTTAGAAAAATTAGTTATTTTTTCCTGACAGGTTTGTTCCCTAAACTGGATCGTGACAAAGGGAATGATCATGTTTGTTGCAGAGATGGCACAAGGGAAATGGCCACAGCATGTGGCCAAAGCAGGGGTAACAGAACTGCCCCATCAGACTGCCCTAGCAATACTATCAAACTGGCCCAGGGTGGAACTGCAATTGAGAATATATTAAGAGCAGAAATTTTCTGAATAAGCTTCACTGCATGGAAAATCTAGGTAGTCTTACCCTTTTGAGTAGTAGAAGAGTACAGGAGATATACAGGAGATGACAGTGGCTGTCACAAGGTTCTGCTGGGCAATGTCACCAAAAGGGGTGCATAACCAGCTTCTGGGGTAAGCCAGCAATGTCAACTTCAGCAGCATCTGCTAACGCACTTCCTCCAGCAGTAGGAAGTGAGATTATCCGGAGCCCCCTGTGCCAAGCACATCTTTGCTACCCACCAAGCCAACTGCTCAAAAGCTGCTGTGGCTCAAGAGCTCAGGCTGGACCCCCTGGTAGCACAGTATAATTATAGTCATCTGAATGGTTTGCTCTGCAGCAAAGACAGCAGTCTCGTCCAGAAGTGGAACCCCATAGAGTTATACTTAATCGGCAACTTTATACACATTGAATACAGATGAAGTCCTTGGCAGAAAGAGAAAATACTTCTTCCGTTGTCTTTGGTCATACCGGTTTCAGGTGTGATACAGAGGAGGATGAGGAGATGCAATTTGCTTGAAACTAAATCTCCTCTAAGAAGATTGTAACAGAATTCACCACATGCAGTGTTTTATAACAGTATATTTCAGCATATGACATCAAATTTCAATACATTAACACTGTTCAGAAAGATGACAACAGCCTGATAACTAAGGTTAGATTTTCATCTTTTAAATGGCAACAGGACAAGGGTATTTTCTCAGAATGTTAAAGGTACACTTTTGAGTTGACAAACTGGGTCCAGGCTTTGTGGAGGTAAGCGAAACACCAGTCCTTTGAGCTTCCTTGCCATGGGGAAATCTCACTGCTGCCTGGCAGTCTTTGTCTCAGGCTGATGCTCAGAGCCCCAAGGTTTCTGTGGTGAAAGTCATGAGCGATCAGCGGCAAAACTCCTGATGTCTTCCTTGTGATCAGGATTGGCTGAAGCATGATAACAGACAAAAGGAAGGCTGAAGGCTCAGGGTGTGATTTCCATCATCTCACTTTCCTTAGAAGTGCAGTAAAATATGAAGCTTTAAAAAATACTATAATTTAATAATTCTCAGGTTTTCAGGCAATTGCACATGCCCTGCCTGAACCAGTATACACATTTGAATTTTCAGTCTGTAACAGACTCAGAGGGGAAGGCATGAAAAAAAGGCATTTAGAAAACATTTATTCAAGAAAAATCTTTGGGGATCATGTCTAGGATAATCTTTTTCAGGGTGACCCTCATTTTCTACAATAGAATGGTTTTACCCAGCAGTGGTTTAATGGTTTGGAATAATCTGTAGAGTAAAGGAACAAATACTTTAGCAAGAATGGAGGAGTTTTACCCAGAAAGGCAGTAGTATCAGCACACATTTGAATACAGAGTGGGGATGATTCATCTGCTGACCTTTTATCCCCAACATCACTAAAATGTATATTACATACATAATGTGGTCTGGTTTTGTGTAATTTATCGCTTTAAGCATGACAGACCTGTTTGAGGCAAGCAGCATACCAATCAGGAGGCTAGAAGGCACCACTGCTGTACACTTAGTCTCTATCAAATAACTCGCTTGAAGCCTTTTCTTTGAACATAAATGTTTATGAAGTTTTCCAGTCTTTTTTTTTTTTTCCTGGCGTTTGCCCCACTATTCATTATTTTTAGCCATGTAAAATGGCATTATGCTATTGCTGAATTTTGTTTCTTTCAGCCCATGATGATTTATAAGTCTAAATTTCCAGGATACTCCCTTGAAGTTACCTTCTCATTGTGACCTCAGGATTTCTCTTCCCAGACCTTTGGTATTTATTTTCACTATTTCTGTGGTTGGGGTTTGGCAGTGTTATTTTGGATTAATGACAAACATACATGAGAACTGAAAGGAATACACATCTTAATCTCCTAATTTAATGCATGGCTTGTTTATCAATAATAGGAGGAAGCTTCTGGACAGTTGACACATCATAGGACTCTGCAGCCCGATAGAAAGATTTTCATATATCTGAGCTGCATGTAATTCTTCATTTGTTCCAAAATAGATGCAATTTGCTTATTTTATATTGCAGCGCGGTATTTCTTTCTCGGACTTTGCCCAGAAAAAATTGGAAGTGGAGGTCAGTTAGTTTGGATAAGTATGCATTGTTTATATGGAATATTTTAATTGTCATAAAATTGTGTAAACCTGTAGCTTCTCTGCTCTTGGATGAAGAAAAGAGCTTTGGCATAACAGGGGCCTGAATTTCTGTGATTTTTTCCTTTTATGCAGGAAACTGCAAATAATTTAATGCTCAGATGAAATTACTCAGCATTTTACTCAATATTTGAATTTTCCTCATAAGCAGTATATTTTGCTTTCATCATATATCCAGTAATTTTTAACTACATCTGCCATCTTTTCTACATCTTTTCACTTTCTCTGTGTATTCTTGTTTACCTTCATTGTTTGTTTACTTAGGCTTAATTCCTTCCCTACACAGCTTACTGTGAATAAAATGTTCCTCTGAAAATGATTAATTTTGCACTTTGTTTACAGAATAGTCTTGCAATGTTATATCTGATACTAATTAGCAGGAAAACAGAAATAAAAGGAGAAACATTATTTCTCACCACAAATCATTTTAATTCACTGGGATCAGGATCTGACCCAAAATGTTTAGGTTAGCTCAACAGCTCAAGATGATTTGAAGGGTCTCAATGTTTATGCCTAACAGCGCGTCCTCCTATGACTTTTTATTTTTAGCTGCTCAACAGTTCTTACTTTCTGTGAATTTTGAAGTTATTCTTAGACTAAGCAATACAGTTTCTTCACAGGGAAAAAAAACTGTGACAAGCATAGAGCTATATAGTGCAGCTCATCATTTCATAGGGCCCATCATTTCCACCTGAAGCTCTGTCAGGAAAAAAAGAAAAACAACCAAAGATTAAATGGTTGCATTAAGCTTTGATATTAAATTTTGAGTTCCAATTCACTATTTGCAGTGAGTGAATTATTGTGGCTACCAGGAGCAGTCCACCATCCTCTGTGAAACTTAATTTAAGGGCCAAAAATTACCTCTGAATATTAACATATGTGCAAACCTGCTTCCCGGAACCCAGCCGTACTTTTATTTCTGACATTTTATTAAAATTGGTTTTGTAAGAGTATTAATCCCTTGGTGCTGGTTCTCACCTGGAGCCACATTGTTCTTAAAACAAGAAAATGGTGTTTTCTTAAAAAAGGTATTAATAACCCCTTTTTAGAAATGGAAATCATATACAAAGTGAGGAATATATATGCAAATAAAATGGATCAAAGTGATGTAAGCACACTAGTACAAAGAGGAGAGAGTACTGAAATGCATATTTATTGCCAACAAACCCTGGATTTATTAGGTACTGTGAGAACGTTTTTTTTAAGAACAATTATGTTGTATTTGGACAAACTGACATTCTCTCTCTTAACTAATTTTAATTGGCATTATGCTCCCACTGAGCCAAAAAAAAAGGAAGACAGCAGCAAAATATAAATTAAAGTAGGAGTAAAGTATCTCAGCTGATGAAAGCATAGATGAAAGACTGAAGCCTTTTTTACAAATACCTTCTTCAAAGTGGGGTGGTGCTCAGGCAGCGGTGGCCTGTGCCTGTTCCTTGGCCTCTGTTACAGATGTTGACATTGCGCTGCCAGTGAAGCAGCTGTCACTTTTTACCAGTGTAATGCCTGCCAGCAGCCAGCTCAGAAGTGCTGCTTTTAATTATATTTCTGATTTCAGTTGAATTTTGGTTTGCAGCTCACAGCTAACAGAGATTTTCAGGGTGGGGTCTTACAGGGCATTAGGAGTATTTCAGACACCTTTGTGTTAGAGAGATCTGTTCTGAAACATCAAACATCACCTTAAAATTAGTTATATTTTTGTCCTCATTACTTGTGAGAGCTCTTCGAAGATCTCGCTGCCGTAATGGCTAGAATTATTCGTATTTCCAGCTTAAATGTAGCTGTGGTAGATTTACACCGTTTGTTCATGTGCCAACATTGTCTCTTTGCTGAGGCAGTTTTCCTGCCTCCCCTTTCTCTGTGTGTTAAAGAATCATAGAATTGCTCAAAGGAAAAGACCTTTAAGATCATCAAGAGCAGTCCTATATCCCCTTGGGCACTGCTCCACTGTGGCTAATAAGCCAAACTCTAGTGGGGTGTATCAACACTGATGGGGACAGGCAGATTCAGATTCTCTCTGCTAATGAACTGAGTGAGTTGGGGTCTAAACTGGCCCTCTCCTTATGCCTGTAGGGCTATGGCAGTGTAATGCTAAGCCTGAGCTGGTGAGTTCTGTGGGAGATTTCATTAGCACTGTGCTAATTCAATCTGTAAGGATTCTGGGCCAGTACGAGGCCATCTGAGGCTCATATTGGTCTGCACCTGTTTATTCAGATGTGCTCACAGTCACTTCTCATGAGATGGATTTTCCATTTCTCTGATCCTCCTAGAAGTCATCTTCTGCACCTGTTTCATGTCAAGTCTGTTTTCCTGCACTGTATAGGAAGAGATTAATTGGAGAACAAGAGATGGCTGTACCCTCTCCTCCTTTTCCTTGCATTAGCACTGCTTGACACAGCATATGGTCACTGGTTCAGTACAATCACTCTCATCAGTCTGGTTGACGTCTGGAAGTCCTAAACAAACACAGATGCAGCTTGACAGCTGAACACCTGGGCAATGAGTATGGCATGTTAGGGACATGCTGGGTGTACCCTATGTGTGCTATGTTATTTGATTGATGCTGTGCAATACAGCTTGAACCTACCTGAAACCCAAAGGGCAAATTAGAAGTTTATATATAGTAGTTCTGGAGCCTCCCTGTTGTATCAGCTAATGCACTGCATAGTCAACCCATCTTGGTGAGGCTAGTGCGTCCAGAGAGCATTGGGCGGATTGTGCACTCACTGGCCATCTGTGCCACTCATTTTTCCCACAGGCTGGATTTCCTGCTCATGCAGTGCATGGCATGGGATTTCCCAGACACAAACATGGGAGCCCAGGCACATGCTCAGGGGCCGTGTGGCAGGGCTGTGGCTGTGGCTGTCCCCCATATGGAGCACAGCTGTGTCTGTCCTTGAAAGGGGTGACCTAAATTTTACATAGTACTCCAGTGACATATGACCAGCACATCCATTGCTGCTGGAAATACCTGTGTGGTTTTGAATTGTACTTCACCATGCCTGCCTCTCTTTAGGGCCTTATGCTAACCCTGAATTTGACTGAACCAGCTAGAATTTTCTCCGTGTGAAGCTGGCAACTGCCCAGTTTATAGTGATATTTTTTCACTGCCAGCTTTATGAAACTGAGCTAGGAAATTCTGGATTCCATCCTGTTTGTACTGCTTCAGTCCTTGAAGTCATGCACTTCTAGGGAAATAGCCCAGTTCTGTTCTGAATACTCACAGATTTCATAAGCTCGTTCCCGGTTTTTGCACCCCAGTTTTCTGTCATCTCTGCTGACAATATTCCTGTAATGATGTTTGATCGTGATAATCAGCAGACGGCAGATAACCTTAGCTGATGTAAACTGTCACAGCTTTTGCTATCAAAATAGTACTGGTAGTGTTTCCAGCTAAGGTTCTGCCAGAATGTAATTAGAAATGTACCTTTAAAATGTGATACTTCTTTAACTACTGTAAACATCTTTTGGAAGAATTCAAAAGGCTTTGCTTAAAAATATGACTATGCTTATGAAATGGCTATACCTAAACCAAATTAACACTAAAAGTCTATCATAATGTTAAAGGTGTTACAATATTAAAGGTTTAGATTTCTATTATTAGGAATATTCTCCCTTATTGAACCCTGCTGTCACTGTGTTTCCTACATACAGATGACCCGTAGCTATTGCGATAAAGCATGATGATCTTTCTCAAGTGAGATGCCAGAGAGGTATTGCAACAAGCTCTTGCTTCTTAGCATGACATCAGTCCATTTCAACAGTGGCCTTGGAGCTGCCTTTTAAAGCAGTTTTGTTCTGATACCCAAAGAATTGGGCATTTGGTTGCTATCATCTTCTCTATGCCACAGGGGCTGTCTTATTCCCATCCCCTCTCTCCAGTTTTATTGCTGTGAAGAATGCCTAAGAAATATAAACCAAATGTGTGTCTGAAAACAGTCTAGGTAACAACTCCAAAAGATACAAACTGGGCCACATCTCGCATATGTTCAGCACTGGTGATTTAAGTGTTGACATTGTCATGGTGACAATTAAGAAGCAAGAAGGGGAGGATCCTAGATCTGTGTGGTTTAATGGAAATATTTTGGTGCTGATAATCAGCTCTCATCAAGAACCACCCAAACTTAGGCCTAGCAGTGCCCATGGTATGACCCCATTTTAGAGGGGAATCAAGCTGGAAGTGCATACTGAGCAGCCCTGGTTTTGGTGAGCAGTGTATCATCTGGGGAACTGGGACAGATGTCGCTTAACTAGTGGGTGCTGACATCACTTTGGACATTAGGTCTTTGATAGGAGATAATAAAATTTGACCATGTGGCAATAAGAGGCAGTGGTGAGGCCACTGGCATTTAATCACTTTCGAAAGTGTTTGGAACTTTTTCCCATTCTAAGCTATAATCTGTCAGAGAAGGACTTTATAAAAGTATTTATCCTCCGTTCTGTGTGTAAAAATTTCTGCTTTATTTGGTGTTTGATTAATTATGTTTTTTTCTACTAGGAAAGCAAGCCATAATCTGCTAAACACCTGTGTGGGAACACCCCAAAATGACCTGATATGATTAATACTGTTACAGACTTCAGTTGAATGGGTGCTTCTTTTCCCAGCTGTGGGAACCGCAGAAACTAAAATATTTCTGAAAAGTTCTTGAATCAACTTTTTCTCTTATAGAGAGCTTTCTAGTACAGAAGTAAAGTTGCTTATTTCCTTGCAATGAAAAATCTAAAAATAATAAGGGATGATAAATAAGGTGACATTTATATTCAGTGCAGTTTTCATTGCTATCAAATTCCATAAGCACAACCCTCTTGTACAGACATTCAATTTAACAATACATCACCTTTCATTCACAGCTCTTGTAATGCTTGCTCTTGGCCTCCAGTAACTTGCTATTTGCTTGAATTGCAGACGGTAAGCACTTGAAGTAGTGTACATCTGTACTTGTTAGTAATGTTTGTGCAAGGTTTAATTTAGCAGCATATATTGTATTGCAACTTTCACTTTCTGGTAAAGGTGATGTGAGGAAATTGTTTTGCTAAGTAGGGACTGCAAAATTCATTACTTACTGTATGTTATTTTAATGTACCATTTTTTAATTCTAGATGGATTTTTGCCATTTGAGGGCCGAACAATGTAATGTTGGAGTTCAGCCTGGGCATTTGTGTCCTGGAGTACATGAGAATGACAGTTACTAAAGAGGTTACTAGCAGCTTTCTGCCAGTTCAGGTATGTAGTGTGATGAGGGTGAAGTTATTCCCTTGTATATAAGACAGAGAAGTTAGAATGCAGCATTTCTGTCCCTGTGTGTGTATTTGAAGCATGGGGTGCAAATTTTTACTTCCTTTTCTGCTCTGATTGAGTTGTATAAGACTGCCCTAAAATTTGCTGTATTTGTAACTGGATAGTGCTATAAATGTGTGTCTAGGTGCCCAAAATGCAACTCTTCTCTTTAAAATAACTTGTCAGTTTATTTTATTTATTTTTTCTTTTTAGTGGAAAAATGAAGTACATTACATTTGTTCATCTGGCCTATTTAATCTTGTCCAACCTGGTATCATATTTAACTTAAACATCAAAATGTCATGGGAAACTGTGAGTAATCTGAGGCACTCAAGGTCTGACTAAGGCAACTTTTCAAGGCTGTACTGAGAGAAAAAATACTTTTAAAAAACTGTTGGAAGTCCTGGTTCAAGCTGGCATGCCTTAGTCGTGGTGATGTTATGAATGGTGCAATCAGAAACTTCAGAAACTAATGTAAAGCAAGTGCTTCTCTTTTTGTCCATGTTGCTGCATTTCGTTAAAAAGTTATCATCTGTAACTTCAGCAGCACCTCAGTCTCCGCCTTTCGGTCCTATACTTCTTCCTAATATATTTCCCCAAAGTGGCATTCTTCCAAACTAATAAGCATGGGTAAATACATCTACTTGTGGACCACTGGAGACCAGTCTTCACCTAGATGTAACTGTAGATCTACTTGAAGACAATTCCATTAATAGCTACAGATCCGTAGTTGCTCAGTGCAACTCAGCTTGTCCAAAAGCATGATGTGCTTGTCTGAAAGGAATTCACCGCGGCTATCAATGAAATTCACTCAGCAAGTTCATGACAAATTTTGACTATTACTAATACAGTACAAGTGAATATATTAACAGTGCAGTTGTTTGAAAACAGCACTATTGCTTATGAGAGAACAGCTTCTATTTTCATTGCACAATTTTCACACATTGCTATTCATTTAAAGTGAAAGAGAAATTAATAGAGACTCAGGGTTTGTAATCTGGGTATTTTACTATGTCTGTTATACATATAGTAATTTATTTTAACTTCTTCACTGTGTGTTTCTTCTCTCACTCTGTCTCCATTAATATCCTTCAGAAATGATTGGTTTATGGTTTTTCTACTATAACTTCAAAAGAGAAATGAGATTTTCTCAGCATGCTAAAATCTTGGGTGGTATACAGTGTTGTCATTAGTCATATAATTTAAAATTAACACCATTGGCAAATGCTGCTTTCAAACTTCTGTTGAAACATCATAATATATAAGCACAGAAGGGCTTTTTTTGCTGATTTGGATTTACATTTGTATAATATACAGTCAATAACTTGAGAGTTCTTGTTATAGATTGGTTACTCTTTTTCAGTATATCCCTTGTTTTTGTATCCTGTTATTCATTCAAAGGGCTTAATTAAATGAATCAGAGTATAAGCACACATTTGCTACAACAATCGCAATTCCCCAGAGATAATTTTCTTTGGCTTGTCTTGCTGGGATTTCCAGGAAAGTTCCCAGAAGCAGTTTCACAGAATAGAGGGATTTCTCCTTTTAAAACCTTTTTTTTTTGGTGTTACACAAATTTGAATCCAGAAGAGTTTAATTTTTGAGAAATAACCATGAATACTACATGCATGTGTGCTTCTATAATAACAAAATCTTCAGAATAAATTGAATTTAAGTTGAATCTTATTTGATTTCTGTGGTTGGCTTTGGAAACATTTGGTAGTTATTTTCCATTGAAATTACAGCCGCTTGGGGCAGCAATATGCTGAAATGTTTCTCTTGTTATTTTGTCTCTGTAATATTACTTTTAAAAGTATTTTTTTCCCTTATTTGCTCTGTTGTGTATACTTGTCTTTTACATGGCAATAGATAATTCTGCATTTGCTATTGGTGGTCTTCGTCTTAGTGTGCATGTATCTGTGTTGAAGGGGTACAATTTGTAGCTCTGTAAAGAGCGTTGTTCTTTGATTTTGAGAAAAGGAGAAGGAGAGATTTTAGTTTACATTCATATGGCTGAAATAAAAATGTGTCCTCTCCATTCAAGAATGTGGCCGTGATTTTCCAAAATGACTTGTAAAGCTTAGATGGCTCCATTTATTGGTGACTACACTGGCACATTGCTCAGAAACAAGTTCTTAGAGGAGAAGGTTCAGCATTACAGGCATTTTTAACAGGACAAGCTGCCCCAAAGAACTAGCAAAACTTTTAACTGCTGCTGACTGTGAGTGCAGTGCAGTTCTCCCGGTCTCTGCTGCATGTGTTGGGTCAAGGTGCTTGATTCTGTATTAGACTTTAAATAAAGGCGATTCACGTCTCATTGTACTGACAGTCTGATGATAACAGGCATTGAAGAAGCACATGGAGGAAGTGAAAAGGGAGAAGTTCTGGTATTTGTTTATTTAGCTTATAAACCTAGAGATTAAATAAAGATATTTCTACGTGCGCAAGTGAAACCTTCTTAGCACACAGCAGACTGACAAGGTACAAGCCAGCTTTAATTCAGAAACTCTACTGCTATGTCAGCACACCACAATTTAGCAGGAAGTATTAACTCAGGCAATAGCAGGCAAAGTAACCTGCTAACCTTGTTGCACAATGTTTGTGCTCATGCCTAAGAGCTCAACTGGTGTTTGTTGCGACTGTTATACCTAGGAGCTCCAGCTGATACATGATTCCAAATGGCAAATACAAGCTAAAAAAGAGAACCTGCTTCCAAAACTTCAGCGTGAATTGAAAGGAAGCTTAGATGGAAATGATCATCCAGCTCCATCACTTGCCAAAGCAAGACTATATCCTGCAGTCTGTTTTCTAGCATTTGCCGGTCTGGATATAAAAGCACCAAGTAGGATCCGAGTCCGAGAGACTGTTCCATTGTTTAAAGGACATCATGCCAGTACATTGTCTTCCAAAATGAAGTATTTGTTTTTTCTTATCTTAATTACATCTTATCCTTGGTTATGTTCTGAGATACCCGGAGACCAGTAACGAGTGGTGTCCCTCAGGGATCGGTGTTGGGACCGGTCTTGTTTAACATCTTTGTCGCTGACATGGACAGTGGGATTGAGTGCTCCCTCAGCAAGTTTGCCGATGACACCAAGCTGTGTGGTACGGTTGATATGCTGGAGGGAAGGAATGCCATCCAGAGGGACCTTGACACACTTGTGAGGTGGGCTGATGCCAACCTCATGAGGTTTAACCATGACAAGTGCAAGGTCCTACACCTGGGTTGGAGCAATCCCAGGCACAGCTACAGGTTGGGCAGAGAAGAGATTCAGAGCAGCCCTGCGGAGAAGGACTTGGGGGTGCTGGTCGATGAGAAAATGAACATGAGCCGGCAGTGTGCGCTCGCAGCCCAGAAAGCCAACTGTATCCTGGGCTGCATTAAAAGGAGCGTGACCAGCAGGTCAAAGGAGGTGATCCTGCCCCTCTACTCTGCTCTTCTGAGACCTCACCTGGAGTATTGTGTGCAGTTCTGGTGTCCACAACATAAAAAGGACATGGAACTGTTGGAACAAGTCCAGAGAAGGGCCAGGAGGATGATCAGGGGACTGGAGCACCTCCCGTATGAAGACAGGCTGAGAAAGTTGGGGCTGTTGAGCCTGGAGAAGAAAAGGCTGCGTGGAGACCTCATAGCAGCCTTCCAGTATCTGAAGGGGGCCTATAGGGATGCTGGAGAGGGACTCTTCATTAGGAACTGTAGTGACAGGACAAGGGGTAATGGGTTAAAACTTAAACAGGGGAAGTTTAGATTGGCTATAAGGAGGAAATTCTTTCCTGTTAGGGTGGTGAGGCACTGGAATAGGTTGCCCAGGGAAGTTGTGAATGCTCTGTCTCTGGCAGCGTTCAAGGCCAGGTTGGATGAGGCCTTGGGTGATATGATTTAGCGTAAGGTGTCCCTGCCCATGGCAGGGGGTTTGGAACTAGATGATCTTAAGGTCCTTTCCAACCCTAACGATTCTCTGATTCTCTGAGATACCAAATTAAAATCTGTCATTCTTAAAGGCTGTAATAGAGCATTGGCTATTACAGTTCACCTTTGTGTCATCTAGCTGACCAGCCTGGTGTGTTGATCACAATAAGGGAAGGGGCTGCTCAGCTGTGTGAACATAATTTCTCTATGTCACAGGGACCAGGGCAAATGATTGTTTCCTTCCTCTCATTTGTAATTTAGTCAAGCAGAACAAAAAATTTCAGCCATTTGCCTACTCTATGTTGTCTATGATTGTGAATTTTTCAGTGTCTTGAAACAGAATTGTTCCCCACAAAATACACACTTCAGAGCCAAAACCCAAACAAGTCCCACTCTAATTGTTAGATCACTCAATAAATTTGGACTTCTTTGCCATTGAATTTAAATGGCTGTTGACATCTTAAGTCACTAACATTCCTTTTAAACCCCTCCCTATTGTATAATTATTACTTTATGTATTTTCTTCTGTAGCTTATGAGGTGCCCAGTGTCCCAAGAGGACTGACCTTTACAGTGGATGGTACAGGTGTCCAGTTTCAACAGAGAGGACCAGTGTAGCCTTGCCTCTTGGCTGCTGCTTAATGCAGTCCCGGGGAAAAGGAAGAAGTAGATTCAAACCTACCCTACGAAAGTGTTTTAAAATCCAGGTCACTCGTTTCCCAATATTTTATCTCAACGTTGACTCCTGCTGAGAAGATAACAAAGATTTAGAGCTCCAAGGCCATTACATGTGTGTGGTTTTGTGCTTTCTGATAACATTTAATTAGAAAAAGATATGTTTTTATTTCTGAGATAATTCTATTTTGCTAGTATAAATAGTATTCAGAAAGATATTTTTTTATGTCCAAAATTAGTTGTATACCACTATGCATATCTGGTACTGAATTTAGTAATGTTGAAAAAGAACAATAAAGAGGAAGTGTTTTGGTACAAACACCAGTTTTGGTATGAAAACATTTTCAGCTATGAGGCTCCATTAGTTCTGCAGTTAGCAAATACTTCAGTTGACACTGTTGTCAAACCAAGGACATAAAACTGAGAGTGTGATATGTTATCTGCTGCCAATTACGTAAGTTCATGATGCATAAGTTATTGCAAAAAATAAGGTCATGACTCCTAAACCAATTCCTTTTGAAGTTGTAGTTCTTCATAAAACCTCCCTCATACTTGTATATTTTTTTGGTTAACTCTTAACTGAATTTATGCGAGTGCTTATGAAAATGAAATATTATATGACATTTTAAAAAAAAGCAGAACCTTGCATGGTCTACATGAATACCAATTTGTTGATATCAATTTTTTATAGAGAGGGGAATCTGTCTAAAATACGTATTTTAGTTTCTAAACAAAGAGCTTAATCAAAGTTCCCTATCAAAATGTTGTTTGAAAACAAATTATTTTGACCACCAAGCATAAATATTAAAGTTATTATGGAACATTATCTAGTGGATAGGTAAGAGGATTAGGATTCAACCTGCACAGTTCTTGTCTTACCTTTTATATGGTCTTTTATGGTAATCTTACAGTAATCACTGAATATTTGATTGCCTTCATTTATCTTTCTGTATGGCTAAATATGAATAAATGTCATATTTGTCATATCAAAATGCCATGTAAATAATAGACTTAAGCCTTCATTTGAAAAATTCCAGCAGAGCTGGAAAGAGTGTCAGAGGAACGAATCACTCCACTGAGAACTGGAACACTGAGGTTCTTCTTCATGTCTGGGCCAGATGTTTCAGAAACTTTAAGAATCAAACTATCATGATACTAAAGATGCTTAACACCTTCATCCTAATGTAAAAGACTTGTTAGAGGATCATACAGGGTCGGGGGTTTTTTCACTTCAGACGAAAAGGTATGACTTAAAAGGTATGACTTTTAAATACTGCCTCTTTTGAAAATTTGAATGAACCACGACCTTTGGAGATTATTTGACAAAGCTACCCCTAGAACAGCTAGTAGTCCTTGTTCTGTCTTATTCAACTCAAGGGCTGAAAACCAGGTGTTTCGTAGTCTACTAAATCACTTTACCAGAAGTCTTTGTTGTTTTTTTTCTCTTGAATTTTTGGGACCCCTTCAGCTACCTTTTGTTGCTCTGCAACTTACCAAGTTTTTGCAAATTGTTACCTATTCACTGGCCTGGAAAAACATCAATGCAATAGTCCAATGAGCAGTCTAAGTTCAAGCCCTTATTCCAATTAATTTTTAATTTTTTATAGAAAGTGAAACAGGTCCAACAGAGAGACAGAGGAAGGTGTTAATCAGAATAACTGATAGTTTGGTGGCCAGAAAGCTTGCCTGGGATGCGGGATTCTGATATTCAGACATCTTGGAGAACACAAACTTGAAATGTGGACTCCTCTGGCACCAGGTGGTGTCTTGATCATAGGATGATTATCTGAGAGGGGTGACAGTTTTCTTGCTCTGTCATGTATTCCAAGTCTCATCCTAGGCATTAGAATCTTTCCCACGTAAGAGCTTCATGAGAACTGGTAAGTACCTTAAAAAAGTTCTGGTCTTAACAGAATATAATTCATTAGTGAAAAAATGCATCACTGTAAACTCTGATGGGGGCATGACTAGTTTTCATGACCATGTAGGTCCAGAGTGGCCATTGCGAAGATTTCTCAAAGTCCTATGTTTGAAGGAGAGGTCAACAGGCAGTGCTGAAGGGCATGAATCTCCGGAATTCTGTAGAATACCAAAGCATATGTCTGCATAAGTGTCAGACTTTTAAATCAGCTGTTGTTACAAAAGTTTAACAATGGGGAAATGGTTACATACAAACATTGGTTTGGGCATTAGGCTTATAAGTCTTGCTTATGAGTCTTGGTTTCAAACTCTTCAGCTGACATTGATATGAACATAGGGCATAAAACCTGGACCCTGACATGTGATCTGTTGCCAGTTGCCTTCAAACTATCGTGTCTGATGAGGAAAAAAAGAGAGGAAGTGGATGGAGAAATGGGACAGGTCATCTGAACTCTGATAATTAATGTTCCTTAGAAAATAAAAGTTTTGAAACTTTCCTGGAAATGAGGTTTTATGATCTGCTACAATGGCCCACCGGGGATGCTGCAACCTACACATATTGACAATTGTGGTATTATCAGACAGTTCATTTTTATGAGTAATTTCCAGAGCAATCCTCAGCCGTGCAGTCACGCATACAGTGAAACAGTGTGCCATACAAGAAAAGCTCAGCTAGAGGGCAAAGATTATACAGATTTATTAATATTTGGGAAAAAGATCTTAACAGCAGAAAGTAAGTTGAGCAACAGAAGGGGGAAGAAGGAATGGACTTGACAGCAAAGTGAGCTCTGTAAAGGATGTGATGCAGAACACAGTGAACTCAATGGAAATATTTCCATTGATTTCTTAAGTTCTTGGATAGATCTCAAACGCTTCTTCTTATACCTTTCCCCCTCCTTTTTCCATATGAATGGAAAATACATTCTTTCTTGTTCACAACTAGCATAATTTAGTGTCCAGCATAACAATAAAAATATTGATCACACTTGGGATGTTAGAGCAAAGAATCCCTACCTAAGCAGCCCCAGAAGTGGCTTGACTTTTCCAAGGGTTGAGCAACTTGCAAATTCGAACAGTACCTTCATCTTTTCATTAGACTCAGAATAGTCTTATCCTTTACCTAACTTTGCAAATTCCAGTCGGCTTTCTGCTTTAAAACACAGTAATGGAGCAATTGGATCTATAATACTGTTCTCTTAAATCTTTCTCCATAAACACTTTTCTTATAAAGGTAATGATCGTTTAGTCTTCTTCTGTTTATGTATAGTCTAAGTAGTTATAGCTTTTACTTTTAAACAGCTATTAAATAGTTCAGTAGTTCTTAAACCATGCCAAGGAGTACTTGGAATAAAAGAACAATGATTAGAAGTTACTGAAAATGAAGTTGAAGAGCTGAATTTGATTATATATCTTTCAGAATTAAAAAATAGTTCTGTCAAAGTCCCTATTAAAGAGGGTTAGAGAAAGTGATATACTTTATATGAAGTGAGGCTACATAGATCATGAATCATAGCTCCAAGTGATACATCTACAAGATCCGCTTGATCATCTACTTTCAAAATCCTTCCTTCTATGGGAAGAAAACTTTGCTGACTAATGTAACTAGTGTTTGACAAACTCATCCTGCCATGATAGCAACTCTTATTTCATCCTACACACTGAAGAACATAATTTATCTTAACACTAGGCATTAAGCAAGGCTAGCTGTGTGGCAGTAGAATTACTAGTGTTTTCTTTTACTACTGAATTCAGTTGTAATCTGAAGTCAAGTCAAACGTGGTTTAAGTACTCTGTTGATTATTTTCTTTAACATGGTTTGAAAGACCAAGGCCGCTTTATTGCATTGGGTAGGTAAGTTACCATCAAGACATGCTGAGATGAGGAACTGGTGGCAACATACAGAAAGAGAAATGCACATTACATCCCATCACTTTGGAGATACAAGAATAAACTTCCTTATCAATAAAACTAAAACATTTTCTGTAGAGAATGATAAACAGAACTGGCTGGATGGCCATACGCAAAGAGTTGTGGTCAATGGCTCAATGTCCAGCTGGAGACTAGTAGCGAGTGGTGTCCCTCAGGGATTGGTGTTGGGACCTGTCTTGTTTAACATCTTTGTTGGCGACATGGACAGTGGGATAGAGTGTGCCCTCAGCAAGTTTGCTGATGACACCAAGCTGTGTGGTTCGGTTGATACGCTGAAGGGAAGGAATGCCATCCAGAGAGACCTTGACACACTTGTGAGGTGGGCTGATACCAACCTCATGAAATTTTACCATGACAAGTGCAAGGTCCTACACCTGGGTCGGAGCAATCCCAGGCACAGCTACAGGTTAGGCAGAGAAGAGATTCAGAGCAGCCCTGCAGAGAAGGACTTGGGGGTGTTGGTCAGTGAGAAAACGAACATGAGCCGGCTTCAGTATATGCTCGCAGTCAGAAAGCCAACCGTATCCTGGGCTGCATCAAAAGGAGCGTGACCAGCAGGTCGAAGGAGGTGATCCTGCCCCTCTACTCTGCTCTTGTGAGACCTCACCTGGAGTATTGTGTGCAGTTCTGGTGTCCACAACATAAAAAGGACATGGAACTGTTGGAACAAGTCCAGAGGAGGGCCAGGAGGATGATCAGGGGACTGGAGCACCTCCCATATGAAGACAGGCTGAGGAAGTTTGGGCTGTTCAGCCTGGAGAAGAGAAGGCTGTGTGGAGACCTCATAGTAGCCTTCCAATATCTGGAGGGGGCCTATAGGGATGCTGGGGATGGACTCTTCATTAGGGACTGTAGTGACAGGACAAGGGGTAACAGGTTAAAACTCAAACAGGGGAAGTTTAGATTGGATATAAGGAGGAAATTTTTTCCTGTTAGGGTGCTGAGGCACTGGAATAGGTTGCCCAGGGAAGTTGTGAATGCTCTGTCCCTGGCAGTGTTCAAGGCCAGGTTGGATGAGGCCTTGGGTGATACAGTTTAGTGTGAGGTGTCCCTCCCCATGGCAGGGGAGTTGGAACTAGATGATCTTAAGGTCCTTTCCAATCCTAACTACTCTGTGATTCTGTGGTTCTACAGAAAGTCCTACTGCTTGATGTATTGTAGCCTTCTCAGTAAGCAGGAGGTCAGACATGAGCAATTCTAGGTCCCTATGCATGAGCTCCTCACCTTGCTCAGTCTGTACATGGCTGGAGTGCCTGCTTGTCATTTTCCTCTCTACCAGGAGGGCAGCTGTGTCAGAAAGTCCAAATTCCATGATCTGAGGACTTACCCATACACTTCAGTAGCATTGCTGGCTTTCGTGGTTCACTCTATGTTGCTTCCTCTAAACTCTGCAAGTTAGCATTGATACATATTTTACATCTGCCATTGGTAGTCATAGTTACTGCATGTATTAGGATCTTGAAGCTGAGTCAAGGTGACCTTCATCAACAATAAGGATTTAATGAATAAAACCAGGACCTGGTTCTCTTTAAAAGATCAAAGGAGAACATCCGGGACTGACTGTGTCAAGGATAAGTTATTTGGCAGCTTGGCAAAGTGACTATTTGATTAACCAGCTTGGCACTGAAAGTAATTTTTAGGGTGTACTGAAGTGAACTGCCTTCATTATAATGGGTGGTATTCCTCAGGGTTTGGTATTGGGACTAGCACTGTTTCGCATCTTTGTCAGTGACATGGACAGTAAGGTTGAGTGCATTGTCAGCAAGTTTGCTGATGACACTAAGCTACGTGGAGGGGTAAACATGATGTAAGGAAGGGATGCCCTCCAGAGGGACCTTAGCAGCCTGGAGAGGTGGGCATGCGTGAACCTCGTAAGGTTCAACAAGGCCAAGTGCATAGTACTGCACCTGGGTCAGTGCAATCCTAAGCACAAATACAGACTGGGTGGTGAATGGACTGAGAGCAGCCCTGCAGAGAAGGGTTTGGGGGTCTTGATTGGAGAAAAGCTCAACATGACCTGGCAGTGTGCGCTCACAGCCCAGAAAGCCAACCGTGTCCTGGGCTGCATCAAAAGGAACATTACCAGCAGGTCAAGGAAGGTGATTCTCTGCCTCTGCTCTTTCTCATGAGTCCTCACCTGGAGTACTCCATTCAGCTCTGGGGCCCCAAACACAAGAGGGACATGAACCTGCTTGAGAGAGTCCAGAGGAGGCCACAGAAACGATCGGAAGGCTGGAACACCTCTCCTATAAAAATAGGCTGTCAAAGTTTGGCTTGTTGAGCTTGAAGAAGAGAAGGCTTTAGGGAGACATTCCAGCAGTCTTTCCAGTACCTAAAAAGGGGGCTTACAAGAAAGCTAGAGAGGGACTTTTTACAAGGCCATATAGTGACAGGACAAAGGGGAACAGATTTAAGATGACAGAGGGGAGCTTTAGATAAGATACTGGGAAAAAAATTTTTATTGTGAGGGTGGTGAGACACTGGAAGAGGTTGCCAGAATTGTGGATGCCCCATCCTTGGAAGTGTACAAGGCAAGTCTGGATGGGGCTTTGAGCAACCTGGTCTAGTGGAAGGTGTCCCTGCCCATGGCAGGGGGGTTGGAACTGGATGGTCTTAAGGTCCTTTCCAACACAACCATTCTATGATACTATGATTCTATGATAATATTGTCATAGAATCACAGAATGGTTTGGGTAGGAAGGGACCTTAAAGATCTAAAAAGACCTAAAGGTCTAAAGATTATTCCATGACAATATTAAAAATCACACCCACAGGTCAAAAAGACCCTTATGCAGGTGAAGACCTCTTCTCTGATCATGTGTATCTATATGAATGAATATCTAATCAAATGTTTATTAATAACCAATCAGTATGTAGTGGGACATGTACCAATCTATTATTGTTGTGCATAAAAGAGCACTGAAACTTGCTGTTCTTGTGCTTCATTTGTGGAAAAGTTCAACAAACACCTCAGCCTGAATAAATACAATATTTCTCCTGGGTGTGTGGAACTGACTTATTGCATGCTGGGCATAAATCTGCTTTTTGGATCACAGTTTTTGGCAACCCAGATAGGACAGCTATAACACTTTGCCCATATCGACTTGCCAGTTCTTGGCAGGGAGACACTGCTCTTTGGACTCCATTGTGCATTGACCTTTTGACAGGGGACTCTGTGATTTCCAGCCAGAGTGGGCAAGTGACACAATGGTGCAATGCTTAAGAGACACTGTTTTGAATAAGGTTGTGCATGCACTTAAGGAGGATTGTTGATAAAATAGATAAAATTTATATATGCTTGACAGTGACATTTGGAGTATTTGAAATTGTGGATCAGAATGTTCTTTTTGGGTAAAAATGTGAAAACTCAGCCATCTAAAATGAATCCTTGTTCTTCTGGGTGTATTGTGAAACATTATGGAAAATATGGAGAAGATTCATTAACAAAGGGACAGCTAATTGAATATTGTAGTAAATGGTGACCACTATATAAGTTGGAAGATGGGGGAAAACAGCCTGAGAAAATGTTGTTAAAGTATAATAATATTTTACAACTAATGTTTCATCAAGGACAAGACAAATGGGATGAAGTACCTTATGTTTATTATTATTTGCTTTAAGAAATTATCATGAAACCCAAGTAAAATGTAAACCTTTAGATTCTGATTCAAATGTAACGGTGATGGAAGATAGGGATACAGATTCATGTTGTTGCTCAGCATGTAGCGTTGGAATGTTGGTAGCTCCAGATAGTGGAAATAGTCATAGAAATAATGAGAGAGTGATAATTTTAGTCTTGTAACAGGGAAAAACCAAGCACAACAAAATTCTGTAGTACTGGATCCTCTTCGTCAAGCTGTAGGCCCAGGAGGAAAGCCTGTATTTGTTTAAGCGCCCTTTACTAATTCTGACTTAATGAATTGGAAAGAGTCAGATGGATCATATAGAGAAAATGTACCACTCTTTTAAGGTGATAATTGAAAATCATAACCCCAATTACCAGGATATACAGATTTTATTAAATAATTTGTTGTTGATGAGAGGAAGCAAAGGAAAAAAAAATGGTAATGGAAAAAGCTAAAATGGAGAATAAGGGATTAAATGTAACAGATACAGATAATTTTATGCCAACTCAGGAACACAACTGGGAGAAGGTTAATGACAAAGCGGTATTAACAACTGATATTATATGAAATAAAAAAAACGGAATAACTCGGCCAAAGAATCTTGCTAAACTAACTCAAATAATTCAGGGACAACCAAAAAACCCCTATGCCTTCTATGAAAGGTTATGTGAGGCAGCTAGAAAATAGACTGATCTGGACCCAGGAAATTAAGGACATAAGGCAGTATTTACCACCTTGTTTGTTGGACAGTCAGCCCCTTATATTAGGTGAAAGTTACAGAAAGTATATGGGGTCATAGGGATGACCATATCATAGTTAATTGAGATTGCATATAAAATTTATAACAAACTAGAAGAAGAAGGGGAAAAGGCAATAGAGAAAGACAGAACAACTGACAAAAACCAAAAAAAGCTGCAATCTTAGCAGCTGCATTTGCCCAGTCCCACATGTCATCTTGAGGTAGGGGATTTCCTAGGGAGTGTGGAATAAGAGGCAGGAGAATAGGATGTGGAAATATGATAAGACCCCTAGGGATCAATCAATGTGCCTTTTGCAAAAAGCAAGGACACTGGAAAAATGGATGTCCAAAAAATAGAAGTATCAGCCAGCCTCAGGAAATACCTCCTGAAACTGATTTACTTATGATGGGAGCTGGATCTCAATGACAGGCAGGAGGGGAGCCAGAAAAAGTTTAGAGCCAATAGTGAATCATTTCCTTAAATACGGGCTTTTGAAAGAATGTCAATCTGAATGTAATACTCCTATTCTTCAAGTGAAATGTCAGACACAGCTATATTAGATCCTGGAGTTGGAGTGGCTACAAATTATCATATGATAAGAAAAATTACTTATGCCCTAGTGAAAGATATAAATTATACTTTGCAGTCACTTACAGCTATTGGAACCGAAATAATGCAGATAAGACAAGCTGCTCTTGAAAACAGAGCTGCAATTGATTACTTACTCCTTCAAGATACTCATGGCTGTGAAGAATTTAAAGGGATGTGTTGCTTCAATCTAACAAATAATTCACAACTGATAGAGGGAAAAATAGAACAATCGAAGGAACTAGCATCTGAAATTAAAGAACAAGAAGGATTAGACGTTTCTTGGTTACTCTTGTGGCTTCCCAATCTTAATTGGCTAAAGCAGCTTTTTCTGTTTGGATTGTTCATTACAGTCCTAATCATTATAACCTGCTACATACTACAGTGCCTGCCTCTTTGTAGACCAAATACCTAGAAAGGAGTGGTATTAGACTTACGATGTGGAAGTTGTCAAGAAGACACAAACGTGGGAATTGATGTATTTTACATCTGCTGTTGGTAGTCATAGTTACTGTATGTATTAGGATCTTGAAGCTGGGTCAAGATGACCTTCGTTAACAATGAGGAATTAATGAGTAAAACCAGGACCTGGTTCTATTTAAAAGATCAAAGGAGAACATCCAGGACTGATTGTGTCAAGGATAAGTTATTTGACAGCTTGGCAAAGTGTCTATTTGATTAACCAGCTTTGCAATTAAAGTAATTTTTAAGGTATACTGAAGTGAACTGCCTTCATTATAATATTAAAAACCACACCCACAGGTCAAAAAGACCCTTACACAGGTGAAGACCCATCCTCTGAGCATGCATAGCTATATGAATGAATATGTAACTGTATGTTAATTAATAACCAATCAGTATGTAGTGGGATGTGTAGTAATCCATTATGTTTGCATATAAAAGAGCATTGAAACTTGCTGTTGGTGTGCTTGATTTGTGGAAAAGTCCACCAAGCACCTCAGCCTGAGTAAACGCAACATCTCTCCTGAGCATGTGGTGGGCACAAATGTGCTTTTCTGACAACATTATCAATGGAGACAGTTGTCCCTAACCTGGCCTAAACACATGCACACACAAGCTAACAACAGCCATTGACATGTCCTTCTGTAAGGTAATTCTGACCTAAGGGATGTAGCACCAGCACTTCAAACTTTGCAACAGAGCAGGAAAAAACGCAGTAGGATTGTTTTAAAACAACAGTGATGAATAAAAAAGGCTGTTCTCTGCTATTAGAGCACGGGATAACTGAACATCAATTCCAGTCTAAAGTTTGTCGAATGATGAAGCACAGATAGTACATTTAGAGTTTTCAGTGTGACTTCTGACCCAGACCTCCCTGAGGACACTGGGAATCCCTCTGGGTTTGATAAGCCACAGCAGGGACTCTTTCCTCAAGGACAGGTAAACACATAGTCAGGTTGTAAAGGAGCACTGAGCTTACCCAAGGACTTGTTTTCTCAGATTAATCCTACCCTATCAGCTTGAACACATCGGTGAAGATCCCCTGGAGGTCCTGTAGTTTTCCTTCTTTGGCTTGCTCTCAGGGTTTGTTTTAGTGAGTTCCCTGTCCACAAAGACGGTTGCTTGAAAACCTGGTTCAGTTCACTCTGTGGCACAGTAGATCTGGTTTGTTTACTAGGAAGCCTCAGTGTTATGACCTGAGGAATGCAGGGGACACAGACTTTACTTGTAGAAGGTATTTTAAAAAATTGGCATTGTTGCCGCAAATAATGTCAAGATGGAAAATCCTGATTCGTATATCAGGAAACAAAGGTGAGTATGAGTTTGTTGGCCAGAGACAATGACTTTATCTGTGCTGTGGAACAAGCTCACATGCATCCTGATCTTGGTTACCATAATGATGGTAAACATAATATAGTCCTATGCTGTGACAAAATTAATAGATTTTTCCATGGGCCTGGTCCTAAAAGCAATTGGAAACCCCAGGGAAAAAACATGCCTCCCACAAAAATACCCCAACAACAAAAAACCCCAAGTAAACATAAAAAAAGCCCCACAAACAGCTAAATGAAAAAAAAACCCTGAAACCAAGCCTCCTCAAACCTCCACAAAAAACCTCCCAACAAACCCCAACCAAAACTAAACAACAAAAGGTGCTTTTCTGTGCTTGCATACTGAAGGAGATGAATATCAGTTTTGCTTTCAAACACAAGTATCGGGATGAACCCAGACACATCCAGCACATGACTACACGTTTGATGTGTACATTTCTCCTTTTTCCACTCTCACCAAAAAGTTCATCAAAGCAGTGGAGATGTTTGATATTCTTGGTGAGACGAGGTCAGTGCCCCTCTCTTGGAGCTGAATCATGTGAAGTGAAAGCTGAAAGGGGACAGAGGGCATGGGAAAGAATAGGTACTATTTTTAGCACAAGGACATTCTTCAGTAGCCCTGGCATCACTGGATATCTGCAAGGAGAAGTCTCTGTTAGTGACAGGATTTACGAAATAATATACAGAGGAGATATGGAGACCTGCAAATAGCAGCCTCCCTTACAGTCATGTCATGACACTGACATCTGTTTACATTTGGATTTTATCGTACTTGTGTACCAATATTTCAGACTTACTATTTTTTCCTTTGGGTCCTTCAGGGGGTAGCACAGAATGCGACTTCTCTTGCGTCTTTTGCCCTTTACACTTGTTTTGAGTGACCATCTGACTGCCTTCATTGTGCTTCTGTTCTTTTCAGAGCACTATTGATTATATACTGCACTTCGTGGGAATCTGGCATAAAAGGACAGGTTTATAAGACATCACAGGGTCCAGGTATCTATTTTTATCAACCTGAGCAATTGTTGCTTAGACAAAGAGACCCCCTACTTCCTGGGCCATGTGTGGCTGACCTCGGTTAGTCCGAACTCGATTGACCCCAGTGCAGCTTAAGCGATGTGACAGCCGAGTCAGCCCCTTTAATTCCAGTCTTTGTGAGGCTCGTGATAATCATGCACTTGCTCTGTCAGAGGAGCCAGCAAAGAGCGATTCTGTCTGTAGTTGCTCCCTGCAGCAGCCCTTTTTCTTGCCTTCTCTGTTCCACCAGATTCCTTTCATTTTGTTGGTTCTATTCAGGAACAAAGAGGACTTTGTTGAATTGCCTTTGTGGTTTATTTTCCTGAGCCTTGGAAGATAGCAGACTTTTGCCACTGTTTTATCCAACCCGTTATCACACACACAATACTCTGAATGCTTGATGGAGGCTAGTGTGTGTTAGCCTAACTCTTTGCTCTTTTTTTTTTTCCAGGTTGAAAGCCAGGGCTGACTTCTGGTTGCCAAGTTAGGAATAATTGCTGGAGTAAAAATTCAGGGAGGAGTCTGTCCATGCAGCTGCCATAAAGGCTTGAGTCAGAGGAGCTACAGTCGTCAGTAGATTTCATCTTGTTTTTCGTATTACCTGGTCTTACCAGGTCCCAGTGTCTTCACAGCCATGTGTTTGTTTACAAATGTCGAATATATTGTCATCAAACAAGCTCTGGGCACATGTTCCAAAAGGGGTAAAAATGCATTGACTGGCCACTAGAACTGTTAATGTTTATCAGTTTCTATCTGAGCCTGTAAAAGTGTTTTGACATGATAAACTGCTACAGTCTTCACAGATGTGGAAAGGCAGTTGCAGAAGAGTTAGATGAGGGACTCTGGTTTATAGACTTTGCCATGAAAGACTCCTTCAAATCTCAGAACAACTTAGTGGTGTGGAGAAGACTAAAAAGAGCAGCTAACTCTAATCCTTTGCCCTAACCACTGTCCCAGCTGCTTTTCACATGACCTGGCACTCTACCTATTCCCAGCACAAAGCTCCCATCATAGTTTTTTTTTTTTTTTTTTATTTAATGCATTAAAAAATCTGTTTTAAATAATGGAAAATGTAGCCATTACTCAAGGCTGCCCTTGAGAGATAGCTTTATCTATTTTGTCTATTGCCTGAGGGGCACAGTGTGGTCCTGGAGAGTCTCTGGACAAGGTATTAACAGAAAGTTGCTTCATCAAAGCTCTTCCCATGAGAGACGAGATCTATAATCTTTGTTTTTAGTGAACAGACTAACATCTCCGAAGGCATAGTAGGCGTCAAAATACAGTGCTTCTGAGCTCTGTATGCAAAAGGTCATGCAGTGTTTAATCCTGGGGGTCACCTCATGGTCCTCGAGGGAATTTCATCAAGGATGTAGCTAGTCTGTATTTTGCAATAATCTGTAGGAAATAAGCCTGGCATTTCAGAGATAAAATTTGAGAGCAGTACCATTTCAGTCACCCAATGTGCTTTGTAGATGGGGTTTCTATGACTGTTTATTTCTAAAAAAGTCTCATGTTCAAAACGGAAACTTTCAGCCCTTACTCAGGCAAAAAATTACACAGAAACCAGTAGGAATACTGCCTAGAGCAGAGTGAAATAAAAGCTGGAGGTTCTGGTACTGTGTTATTTGGCTCGTGCTGCAAAATTTCAGCAAATTTGTCTCTAGCAAGCAATGTGAGCAGTTTCGACAGCTTTTATTATGTTGAATTACAATGACAAATAAGGGCATTGATTTGTAGAATGTTTGAAAGTGTGATAAACACAGTCCTAATGAGAAAGATGTTTCTTTTTATTTGACAGAAACACCACTGTTTTTCCTTGTGCATAATCTAGGTGCACCAACAAAAGTAAAAGGCCTGGCTATTTGAGGCAAAATTCCTGAAATATTATTCTTTAAATCTCTAAGCTTTCACTTATTACTTTTTATTCCCAGCAGTACTTGATGGTTTTATTGTCCACAGAAACTGGAACAGTAATAAAAGAAAATAAAAACATTAGTGAAAACATAGAGTAACTCAGTGTTTTCTTATGAATTCAAGTATGAATTTAAAGTCAAACATGCTTTTCGACATTAAGAATCCTTTTGTCTAGCGGATAAATGGTGCTCACAGTAAGGAGTTAGCTCTCATATCCCTGTGCAGTTATAGTCCTTGGGTGGTTTAAACAGTTTCACCTACTATGGTGTTTTTTGAACTTTGAAGCCTACGGAGAGTAACTTGTCCTGTAGAAGAAAATGAATTTACATCCACATGCACATAACAGTTGTAGCAGGCTGTTTGGAGAACAGTTTGGAAGGCAACTAGTATATAATGGGTGCTGCCATAAATAGGAACAATAGCAAGGTAATTTTGCTTACCCACCAGTAACATTTGCAAGTGAAGGCATTTTGCCACAGCTGTTAGAGATTCAATCACCCCTAACCAGATGTTTAGTCCAGGATGTTGACATTTTACGTGTGGATTTCACTGAAAACTGTTTAGTGCTTCTGTCTGTCATATTTATAAACCTGCATCTATATCTAATCTAATACCTTTAAATACGAAGAGTTGCACTGAGCTTGTTCAGGTTCATTCTGTTATGCCAGTTCTCACACACAGACCCATATATTTCATCACCTGCTTTACTTTAGATACGACATTAAAATGGAACGGGGAGGTTATTGCTATTCACACAAGTGTAGTCATGTGTGTCCAAGCCCTTCCAACAGGTGCGCATGCATATGCATGCCCTTCACATACACATGCATGTCCCTGCATGTATGCGTGCTCCTTTGGTGTCGTGAATCTTGCTTTTTTCTAATTTTCAGAGGAATTTTCAGGAGACACAGCTCAGCTATGTCTCTGCTGGCTAAGCCTTTTCACCTACTTCTTATTTACATTTCACTTGCCCATTATCTCTCTGTCCTCACTGCATGCCTGCCTCCAACACTTTTGCAACCTGCTGAGATCAAGCCCCTGAGCCGCCCTGGGCTGGGGTGCTTGTCCTCATGCATCCTGACAGCATTGCCTGTTCTCAGCAAATTCATCAGTCTGGGAACTCTCTCTGTGTACATGGATGTAGTGGGGTGCAGGACCAGATGAGAGGAAGCTTCCAAGAAAGCCACAGAAGCAGAACACATATGGAAATGAAGCAAGATATGACAAATACATATTCCTGGTTTAGGTGGTTGCATATGAAACAGCTGCCGCTGGGGCAGCCTTAGCTCATCCAAACAGTGCTGAGATGCACAACTAAAGGAATTTTTCATGTGTTGCCACATCCTCAAGGCTTGTTTTTCAGAACACAGAAATGATTTTATTATCTTGGAAGCCACCTCCTGCACATTTACAACTTTTGAATCAGCCTTGATTCAGCAGAATTAGGGATAGGGAAATCCTATTAGGTCCTATTATCATTTGAGCTGTATTGTTCTATATGTTAATTTGCCAAACACTCTATTCATGTTTAAATAACTCAGTGCAATAACCATGTAATTATTGTCTATGCCTCTTAATACATATTCATATATATGAAAAAAGATTTTTAATATTTCTCTTAGAGTTCACCTTCCTGACTATTTTTAACCCTCTCAGTGACTCCTTCGCTTCAAGATCATGTTAACTTAATTTTGTAGATAAGGCAGTGGAGAGAGGGAGAATCTACACTGACTGCTTATGCCCTACTTCCTTTTACCACATTGCTTTTAGATTGCTTTTAAATCAATTGATTCCCTTAAAAACAGAATCCAAGAGGAGGCTTGTCTCTTGGTACCTCTCCAGAAGCAGAATGAGGAAAGAAATGCCATGTCTGACTCCTTGCACCTCACATACACTATCCCCAGTGGCTGCTCTAAGTGATGTTTGAGAGAGTACATGCCCTCCCATGAGCTCCAGCCCTTGAAGTGGCAGGAGAGGCGGGAATCAGCTAGCATGGCAGGCAGAGATGGAGTTTATTTTTCTGTGATGGTGTTATTCCAATGCATCTACACTCATGCCCTCTCCCTGCTCAGCAGTCTGGCCTCTCGGCTCATACCCTCACAGCCACAGCTCACCTTCCCCTCTCTCCTCCTGGAGATATCCCTATCCAGGCACACCCTGTCAGGCTCCTTACTCCATGGCCAGGGTTTCTGCAGAGCTGTGTGCTCTGGCATTGCACGAGGTAGCTCTATGATGTCAGGACTGCAGGCAGCACTGCTGTATTCCAGGGCAATGAGGCTTCACCCTCCCTCTGAGGGAGGGTTTCTGCCCTGGCCACCCTCATGATAGGCCTGGCATGCAGAGGTGTGTGCCTCAAAGAAGCCTTCTCATCAGGATGTTTGTCTTGTGTAGGAAAGACACCCGAGGCCAGTGAAGATGCTGGACTGATGCCAGGAGATAACTGGATGGAGACATTTTTCTCCTGGGAGAGAAAGAAAACGCTGCACTGAAAGCTAAAAGGAAGTTCCCAGGAGAAGGACTGACAGTCCTCATTGACAATATGGTGAGACCTCCCCTTCATGATGTTACTAGTGTCCTCAGGGCTCCAGACAGTGAGGCCCTTCCCCAGGTCCTGCCTCAGCTTGGAAAGAAGGAAGATGAAGGCTGACTATCCAGACCTCATCAGGACACAGCTGTGGAGGAGCTGTGGAGCAAGTTTGCGCTGACTTTTTTCATGTTTACTACTGCTTAGGCTTTTGTATGCCAAATACTGTATTTGTACCTGCTAAGTGCTGCGTTCTGCACTTGGGTGATAGGTGTGAAATAGCGGTAAGGACTGTAGGGGTGAGCACAAGGAAGTTGTTTAGTAGGCAGTGAAGTAAGTGGGAGCAGTGATGATCAGAAACCTTAAAGCATGGCTTGCTTTCTCTCTTCTTGCTAGTGCATTGGAACAAACAAGGTTTGAGTGTGACGTGCGAGTCAAATTAAAGCTGTGCATGGGTAGGTTCAGAGGCCTATGGCTAGGTATGTCACTGGGCTCACTTCAATTGCTTTTTGGTGGAAGTAACCCTGGCCAGTGAGACACCCAGATGTTTGTGACAATGCAGAGGGAGATACTGAGAGAATAAGTTTCTTGTTATGTTAACAGGGAATAGATTTGGACTTCCTCAGTCCCAATGTCTCTGTTAGACTCTACTGCAACTCCAGGACTTGGATCTGATTCTCTTATTATACATTTCTTTCCTCTGGGGAGTCCCTCTTCCTCAGTATAAGAAACACAAAATACATACTGTAACAGGCTCTATTAAATTATCCAAGAGTTGTGGTGGAGACCATCCTTGGAAGTCATCCCCTTGCTCTGAGGCAAGATCACGCTTAGCTATGTGGTCCCTGGGAGAAATTCCTGTGATTCTTCCTTGACACCTCCAGTGTTGCAGCATCAACTACAGAGGCTGCAATGTTTCAGTCCCCTTGCACCTAATTTATTTTTTTCCTCCTGACCATAATGTATTTTTGCTGCAAGTCAAGTTTGTAATTTTTTTCCAACTCTTGCTGTATATGACAATGCTTTCTTTTGGTAACAGCCTTTCCTTCATATTGGACAACACTTTGGAGGCCTCTTTCTCTTTATCAAGGCTTCCTTTTCCCAAAGCACTTAATCTTCCTGCTGTGCTCTGCTGGCCCCTCTCTCTGGCTTCCTTGCTCTGCTCTCTGGTGTGAGCTTTGTCTCCCTGTTGACCTTGTTGGCAATTTCAGTCTAACATTCAGTGTGTAACACAAACCTAGGAGTGAGGTGACCTGATCCAAAGACCAGGATCCTGGCTGAGTTTTAGCATGTGGTTCTCCTAAAAGATAATAACTCTATGGGGATTTGGTGACCCCTCTATAAGTCCTGGTGAGGAGAGTGCTGGCCAAGGCCTGGGGAGTTCTGTGGCATGTTGGCCCTCCCTGCTCCATCTGCTTTCTATTGAGCTTGAAAAGGAAATTAGCTGAGCTAAATGATTTCAAAGTGACATTCTCCACACTGCACTCTAATTCTATAATTGCCAGGTCTATGCAGTTCCCACTACTAAAATATTTAAAATAATAACCTTCAAAAAGAGCCAAGGCTTCAAAATGGCCGTACACCACCTCTGCTGGAGCAGTAAAATGGTGGCAGAATAATTTCCATATGCAGTGGATGAATGTTTGATTATCTGGGGGTTGAGCATAGTTTCTTTCTTTGCCAGGAATTTCTCTAAGCCAGGAGTCAAAATTACTTTTTCCCTCTGTGAACTCTTTTTAAAACACTGTGGTGAGTGATATATCAGCTGTTTGGTCTACAGTTGACCGCTCAAGTCTGCTGGTGCAAAGGTTTGAACAGACAAAAGAAACTTCCCTTTTTTTAATATTGACTACTCTGTGTCTCCATACAGTGCGAGGGTGAAATAAATATTTACACTCAGCCCTTTGATCCTATTCATTTCCCATGTGTAGTTCTGTAAATACGTCCATGGCAATGATAGCAGTGGCTGGTTTAGTCTGACATCCATTAACTACATTTTCAGTATGATATAACATCTAGGTCAAGAAAGACAATGCTCAGCCAGCTGACAGCGGGAAGCCACCAAAGATTTGTTACCCAGTGATGGTTTGTACATCACAGCTCGGGAACTCCCGGCTTCAGCATGCAAACCTGCAAGACTAATTGTGTTTTTTACTAAGCAGTTAGCTGGTTTGTGTTTCATTCATTCTCTAATGCTATCTCCCTTTGCTTCACACACACCTCATATTTTCCCACCCCTTAAATTTTTAGTCAGATGTTTTTCTTTCTTGAAATCTACCTCTGAAACAGTTCTACCCTTTTGGCATAAACTACTTACCAGCATGATTGACTTTGTTGTATAGTATTGAGTCCACTTCTGGAACTCATCAAGTTATTGTAAAGACTATTGTATGTATTCTATTTAATGAATGTATATGCTGCCATACCTTTAAACAACCCTTCTGTTGGTTTTGACAGAGAGGATTCATTTTTTTCTTAAAGCAGAAAACAAGAATAAAAATAACAAGCAATCTCTCCAAGCAACGAGCAGTCAGAGTTTATGTTCTCAGTGTGCATGACTCTGAAGATGTGATGATTCCATTCAGCTGAGCATCAAAAGATCAAAAGACTTTACTGAAGTGTAACTGTCACTTGATCAGAAAGCTGTATTGGAAATGTAATGAAAATTAGTGGCTTCTTTAGACAGTTGCAGTATTTCTAGTTATGGTGTTGATATTATGGGGAAACAACCTGACTGTGTTGAGTCCAGACACTGTGGTTGGCTTTTGGGTGAGAGACTAAGACCAGGCTTTGCTTTTTTTTTTTTTTTTTTCTTCCAGTAAATATGGTTGTCTTGAATTTTTGCTCCATCCAACTGATTCCTGAAGTTGGGCTCGTTTTTTTTTTGTTGTTTGTTTAGTTTTCTTTCTGTCCTAATAATGTTTCATAGATCTTCCAGCTTTCTCAATAATTCCTGAAATGGTGCTATTCCTACTCAGGGCAGGCAAAATTATCTGATGGCTGAGGCTGTAGCCTGAAACTTGGAAAGTTTTGACAGAATTGTATGGAAAAACTGGCCATCTTTTGTAGGAGAGTTTGATGACTTGAAGTTTGGTTTTGTTACAATTCCATTGTGCTTGGCTTTACAGAAATCACTGTGGAGGCTAGAGAATACTGTAGGATGGAGGTGGTTCAGGAGGTTGACTGCTGGGGTAGTGGCTGGGAATGAGTCAGGAATGAGCAATGCAGGTCACTCTGTGAAAAGCTTTATGCTGACACTTTGCATTCTCAGGTAGTGACTAAATATGGCTTTGAAGTGATTTGCCTCCATCTAAGCATAAATAACTGGGGGCAATCAACCCGTTTTCTTCAGCTTGGTTCTGAAGTTATCTAGAAAACTCTTGGTTCAGTGTATTCTTCATTCTTTCTAAGATTAGGATCTTAGTTTCTCGAAAAAAAAAACACAGTTTCTGCTCTTTTGCTACTGGGTTTTATTTTGTAAATCTCTCTAAAAAAAATCTCTAATTTAAAGTTGGGGCATTAATTTCCTTAAGTCTTTTTGTTTACTGTGTGGTCTAATCCTTAGAGCATTATCACATTACACGTGATCACATGGTGACCTCAATTTTTTAAAACATAAGATGTGTTATTCCCAATGCTGGACCCTAAATAAGTGGCAATAGATGAGGTACTCCAAAGGCTCTTCTCTCTCTCTCTAACCTTCTAGAAACACCAGTTATAGTAATGTTCAGAGGGTAAAGTGACTAGATTTGGGGCAAATGAACATACTGAATTTGGATGCCCATCTCTGAACTTTATAGGGTTCAAAGTGTTTATTACGTGCTAGATTTGAAGCCCAATGGTGACCAGACCACAGCTTTGCATCACTGTAATTCTGCTGCTGCAGACATGGGGACCTTCTTCAGAGCAGACGGTGGAAACCAGGCAGAAATGTCCTACCACACCTGCCCTCACCCTTAGAAGAGATGGCAGTAGCACTCAGCCTCAATTTCTGCTTTTTCATCAGAAGTCAAGGGGCAATTTTGCTGGTGTTGGCTCTCTAGTGATGCAGAGAGCTGTCAGCTTTGTCCAGATCTCGAGTCATCCCCAGGTCCCCTGCAGAACCAGCTTCACAGGGTAATGCCCATGAGTTTTTTTTCCACAAAGTGACCACTTCCAACAACAGTCGATACCAGGTTGTTCAGAAAAGTTAAGTGGATGGTTAATGATTAGCTTGTGGCCTGAAGGCTATGGCCTTTTGAAATCTTGTTTAAAAACAAAAACAAAACCCCCAAAACAAATAGGAAAGAAAAAAAAACAAACTAAAACCAAACAGGAGGAGTTGTTTTGTCTTCAGCAAAAGGAACAGTTGACAGTGGAATGGTTTGTTTCGTCAGTGAGACCTTGCGTCCCTTGCAAAGAATATATCTAAATTCTTGTTTTCTGAACCCTGGAGAGGAGCCAAGTGTCCAAAGAAAGTTTCTTTGCTCACAGGTCCAGCACTTCTGTGTTCAGCATGCTGGGCAGACAGTTTGTCTCCACTTTCCATGTGAGTGTGTTGCCAGAGCTTGCCTGGCTGCTTTGAACAGCTAGTATTTCCCACTGCAGAGCAGGCTGCTGCCTCTCTGGGTCTATCAAGCCACCTGGAAAGCCCAGCAGTCAGCTTGAACCCTTCCATTCCCAAGCTGTATGCACTAGCCTGTGTGAAATGTGGGCCTTAATCCCAGTTTTTGCTAAACAAAAGAGAATGTAGATGTGCCTGCATTTAGCCTGAGCAGTTGTCAGCTGTGATTCCCATGGCCCTGATATGGCTGTGTGATCACCTGGCCTCCACCACTGCAGCAGTGGGGATGAGCCATGAGATTTTCCTCCTAACTCCTAGGTTTGCTTTGTGCCCTGAAGCTTGAAAGCATAAAGCTGTCCAAAGCACTTGGTTTTATAAAATGCTTGTAATTCTGGGCATTTTTTATTGCCTATGTGAAGGCTTCCACCAGTGTAACTTCATGAATTTCTAGCAGAATTATTCTTGATTTCTACCCATATGAGAAGAGGACTTTTCAGTCCTGGACCAGGACTTTTCAGTCTGGGACGATTATGTTTTCAATTGGAAGCATCAGCATTTTGTCTATAGACATTTTCAAACCTCAATTATTCTGATCTTTGAGTTCCACCAATTTATTTGATATTTTGATTTCTTGGCCTGGTTTAGGAAGGAAATGAAAGTTGAAATAACAGGATTCCCTCCAGATTGGAAATTTTGCTATTTGAGCAGGTCTTATGCAGCGGGATTTTTTCATTGCCTAATTTAACATATATATATATATATACACATCCCTCTAATGAGCACATTGGGACCCTGAATAAAAGTTCATTACAGTTGAGTGTTCCTTGTAATAGCATTTGGCAATTTACCAATAAATGGAGACATGTTCAATTTTAATCCAGCAGAAATTTTATAGTAACTTCATTATAAGCTTCATATTGATCAACTTTTAAAAATATCTTGTAAGGAATACTATAAATACTTGAGAATAGAAAACTTGTGTATTGTATCACAGTTTGCAGTGAACAAAGCAAGAGAAGTAAACCCATGATACTCAGGCCAGCCTCATGTCCTTGAGATTTTTCTGTATGGGAATTTGGCACAAGCAGATGTACTATGGCAAAATCAGAGTGTTTTGAGCACGCTGAGCATCCCTGTTAAGCTCCCCCAGGCAGCTGTTTAACACTCCCTTCTTCTCCCTCCATGCCTCCTCTTCATCTGTGATGTTTGGAGCTCTTGCTCTGCTAAACTTTGTCTTTCCCAGACCAACTTGTCTATCTTGCAGACCTTTCTTTAAACAAAGACCTACCTACCTATCTTCAAATATTTAGTTCAAAGCCTTTGTTTCACATTTTAATCTCTCTTCCCTCTCTTTCCCCTCTATCACTAGGCTTTTCAGGACTGTGGCACCTGCTTTTGGGAGGAGACCTTGGGGGGAGATAGGAAGGTCAAGCGGGCATCTTCATGGCTAGGAATACAGAGGGTAAAGTAATTTAACTTTGTCTCTTTCTCTCCATATAATATCAGGAGCTTTCCATTTACAGATGGAGGCAAAAGGAATTTTTCTCTTGTGGAGTTTTTGGTTGCATGATAGCTTATATATTCCTGTTCCCTGGGGGTCAGTGTGGACAGCCAGTGTGGACTGCCTCTGAAAATTCTTCTCGGGAAGTCCTGCCTGGGAAGGCTGTGCTAGGTCAGGCTTGGTCCCACATGGCTATAGATTGGCTCTGTATTGGGCCTGGATGCACCCGACATATGCTGACACAATGGCTCAGCTAGTCTTTTGCTATTTTTGTCTTTAGGGAGACAGCTTGACTGCTTAGCACAGCACTTAATTCTCAGGTGATGATCTGCATGTCTTCAGGTCATAGGGGAATTTTTGGCTTGCTAAGTGTTAAACCTTCTGTGTTTACAAGCATTAATGTAAGCATTAAAAGTCTCCGCTGTGTTTTGTTTCAGTCTTGTGAAGACTATGACATATAGCTTAAAGGCACTGCAGACAGTAACTCAAGCTTTGTTTAAAACATCACAGCTAAAAATGTTTCATGCTGCTAACAGTTCATTATGCTAATGTGGGACACTTTACTCTATGTAAAAATAGAGTTCGCATGTTACGAGAATGAGATATTTTATATTTTCTTGCCAAAGGAAATATTTACTTTTTTTTTTTTTTTTTTTGTAATATTGATCTGTACATCATTAAAAAAACATCATATTTTGTTAGCTTTTGTGTGAATTAGGGGACAGAATCTTAAATTTAATTTAAGAATAGAAAGCACATCATACAACCATTTCTACATGATGTGGGAGTGCTGACCTCTTTAGTCACTTACAAAACACATTGAGGGAAGTCTGGTTGGCTTTTCCAGTCCCTGCAGTGCTGACAGCCTGAAGGTGAATGACATGTGGGAAGGACTCACTGTCTTCTGTCTTCCCACCTTCTTACTTATTTCTCAGATAGCTTTGGATCACCACAAAATTCTTGTCCCACTGAGCATCTGCTGACCTCAGTGATCTGCTGAGGTCAACTGGCCTTTTCTGACTTCTGTGATTTCCCTAAGAACTATCATGTATATGGAGGGTTTCCTGTCCTTAAGACCTATATTTTAAGGGCCTGCCCCAAAACTCAGTGAGTTGATGGCAATCCTTTAACTAATCTAAATAGGCTTTAATTTGAGTCTTATTACGGAATTTGCTAGGGGAATACAATGGGGATTTTATGTCCTGGCATGTTTTAAGCAGAAGTGCCTTTCTGCTTCTGGACAAAGAGGGTGTTTGCTAGCGACAGGGGATTGGTTCCTGATGTGGGTCCAGATAAATATTTGTACGTAAGAGGCCATGAACAGCTCTTCTGCAAGCATTAAGAATTGGTTAAAAAGCCACTTGGCAGATTTTAAATTTAGTTACAAAAAATGTGTGTGAATCTTATTTCAAGGTAAGTGGGAAAAAAAAGAGAATACTGAGCTATTAAATAGAACCTCTATCCAGAGCATGGTAACAAAAAATGAAAAAAAATCTAATTACCAAAGAACCATACGAACATACTAGGTCTTCTAAGTTGGTGTTTCCCTGGACTCCAACCAATGCCTGGCTGCACACTATAAATTTACAGCTGGTATTTCAGTTTGACTTCATTCAAGCTTCTAGAGCTACCTCTTCTCTACATGCATGGTGTGAGGAGGTGTTACTTTCCTTAGTGATATGAGAAAGTCTTACACACACACTTGGATGAGGTCTTGCTATGAAAAGCAGTAACTATTTTGCCTTGTATGTATGTATTCGTTAAGGGACAAAACCTATACAGAAAGGTACTTTCCTCTTTCATTGTTATAGAGTGATTGCTGGCATGCTACAATGTGTTATTATAGGAAGCCAAACTATGATCTCATTGGTAAATATGCACCCTTTATAGAACATAAGGGGCTCAGATGCATTTAAATGAGATCAGGATTTTATTTCATTCTTTAGACAAATAAAGCAAAGTACAATCATAGAAAACAGAGGTAAAACAGTCCTCAACAGATCCTAAATCATTTGTGAGGATCAAGGTAGGACAATTATATCTGTATCATTCCTGTCAGCTGGTCATTTAAATTGCACTACAAGGTAATCCAGTATGGGAAAATCCAATGAATTACTGCTAGGTTTTCCTTCTATCAAACCTGAATCTTCCCTATTGCAATCTTAATCCAGTTCTTTTTTGTCCCACCTACCATACAACATTGCACTCCTGATTTCTATAATACTGGGAATATTTTCCTGTGTTTTCTACCTGGAGATGTTCACAGACATATTTTCCAACAGAACAATTGTAATATAATTAAGGTGCTATGGGGCAACAAGAATAGAAACTATTACATCTACGAACAACAGACATATCTCTGATTATCAGCATAATAAGAAAACAATTCAATTAAATGTGTCTGCTTAGTCAAATGGGTTTGCAGTCTGAGTTTGCCATTCATGTTAATGGAGCCAAATCTGTTTATTTTTGGGGATCCCAGAAATTCATTTTCTAATAATGGCTGTTGTCAGGAGACTGATAGTAATGTTGTATAATTTGTGCTGGGTTGTGACAAGGATTTCCATTCCTGAAGAGAGTGTAATTGAAAGACGAGTATGTGCATGGTGGGCATGTTTGGTGTTGATGGATGTGAAGAAGACAGAGGAGCTCTTAAGAGATCAGCCAGCTGACAGAGAGAAGGGGATCTGAGGTAGGGCACCACGGACTTGGCAAAGGAGATGAAAACTTTGTCCCTGTAAAGGGAACTTTCTAAAAATGCCTCGCTGTTGGCTCTGCTCCACTGACATTAGTGAGGCTGGAAGACGTAGTAATAGCCTAAAGGATGAAAAGCATGAGTAGGAGTTCTCTGCTGTACCATACTGGTGGAACTGGAGAAGTGCTCACAACAGTGGGAAATACTTAGCAAATATCCCTAGTGTAGGCAGGGTCCCAAGAAACCTTTAGGAGTTAAATCTGCAGGAAATAAGAAGAGGGGCAGGGAGTGTGAGAGATGCAGTACAGACCATTCCTAATAGGAGTAAAACTGCATATAGCCCAGAATACAATATACAGAATATAATTGAAAAAGATGTTTTGAATTAACAATAACCTTTAAATTCTTTAGTGTGTGTGTTCTGAGCTGTAGAACATTCTGATTGTTAAGGCAATTAGCTTTTAAAAATAGTTATTTTTTAAGATTTTAATTACATGCTGCAGTTTGCCTTTGTTATTAGATGGGGTCAGTAAGGTTACTGAAGTAATTATTGCGCTCTGCTTGGCACTGGTTAAAGCATAACTGGAGTAACTGCATTCAATTCTGTATGAAAAAAGCATGTACAAATTGAAGAATTTAGAGGAGTGGAAGAAAGATGGTAAGAAGTTTGGCATTCAGATCTAAGAGGAAAGGTTAAGATAACTTGGCACCTGTAGCCTAAAGGCAAAAGAAAGTGTGGAGAACATAATAACGGGAGACACAAAGGAATGTTTTAAAGAGGACAAGGATCAATTATTCTCATTAGTCAACAAGGATGAGACAAATAATAATTGGCTGAAGCAGAAAGGAAGTTTTAGGTTAAATATTAGGCAAAACTGTGGAAGAACTGTTTGGAAGTTGGACAAGCTGCCAAGAGCCATTGAACAATCACCATTGTTGGAGTTATTCAAGGCCAGACACCCATCTACAGGAATAGTTATAGAATAATTAGATCAATCCTGCCACAGGCAGAAGGGTGGGCAAGGGGTTCTTCTGGCCTCAGTGACCAAGATATTGTTATGGATCTACTTTTTCAGGTTTCACACTCAGCCCCTATTTTGTAAACTGTGGAGTCCGCTTCAGCCTCTGCTAAAATCAAGTAGGAGAGCAACAGTTTAAAGCTGCTCCTGAGGGTCAGAAAACAGGTAAGACATAAAATTATCCCCTGATCTTTGGCTATGCATTTCTTTTTACAGTTTCTTAGAATCAAACTTCCCCTCCTCTGGGTGTCTCTGCTTTGTCACTTTTAAAATATGAGCTCTGGGAGAATAAGATAGTAGCCAAACCAGAACAGAATGGTTTTGGACTTGTTCATTGGTATTCACTACTTTATAGAAGCTCTTAGAAGTTGAATTGTAAATAACCTCTGTGTTTTATTGACAACATGCTCTTCATCTTCCCCACTACTTACATGGAAGAAAGTGATCATGTCAAGTGCAAACTCTGCCTTTCCTATGTCAGCAGACCTCTTCCCATAGATTCTTCAAGACGCTGAAAACAAAGCAAATCAGAGGTAACTCTACAAAAAGATGCTCTGGTACACAATGGCTGCCAGCTGGATTTGGCCCAAAGACTGGTCTGGAGTGGTTCAGTTTCCAACTACATGGTGAATGTCAAGAGATGGCTCCAAATATTGGTTGCTGTGCTTGCAAGCTGAGCAGATCAGTTTTACAGGTACATGACAGTTTTCGGCACATTTGAGATTAGAATCTGGCTGCCTGATGGACAAAAATGAGATGGCTTACGTGCACTTTGAGAAGCACTTCAGATCTATATAAAGGGCAGTGAGCTAATTTGTATTGCTAACAGTGGCCTTAAAGTGGTAATTACATATGCAATTATAAACCATGAGCCCAGCCTGTTTATTTTTCCCCTCTGGTGCTAATGAAAAACAAAGTAGTCTTGGTGTTTTGTGAGATCCTGAATGCAATGCAAGTGATCATTTGGCTGACTAACTGGAAGGCAGAGGCACAGTATCATAGAATCATAGAATCATATGACACTGCTTGGGTTAAAAAAAAAGAAAAAAAAGAAAAAAAAAGAGCACTAGAAGCAATGATTTTAAAACCCCAGAATAATGGCAAAGTCATACAAAATCCTTACATTTGCTGAGCCTGAAAACACTGAGCAACCCCAAAGTGTCTGGAATGCCCTGTCCAGCTGTGCTATGTCCACTTGTAGTCAGTAACATCATCTCAAAACCACAAGGATATGTGTTAAAGATGAATTCTCTTTGACAAATCAAGGGACTAGAAAACAGTCACAGGGTAGGAGGTGCCATTGCAAAGTGATGCACGACCTAAAGTGGTGAGCAAACTAAACAACCCCATGACCATAATAACCATGAGATGACTTCACTGAGAATCATTGCTCTTTTTTTCTCCCGCTCCTGTTTCTCTTGATATAAGGCGAAAGATGCTGGTATGCTTTGAGGGGAGCTGCATAGGAGGGCTCCCCTGTGACTTGGGAGCCCTGGAAGAGCTGAGCTGGGAAAAGTCCCCTCTGTGGGAGTTGCCGTGGGTGTGTGCTGGAGGGTTACTTCCAGCCATACAGCAGGAAGATGGCCCTTGTATGTCCAGGGACTCCAGGAGGAGCCATGTGCGTCTCATTTCCACACTTCACTCCTTCATTCGGAGGCTCCTCAGATCATCTTTAGCAAAGTGCTGAAAGAGAAAGGGGGGATGTTTTACACAGGCCTGTTTTTCTGCTCTTAAGGAGTTGAAAGATGCATTTTATAGCATTAACTCTGTATTTCTTTTCTAAAAGCAGATTGATGAACAACTACTAATTAACATCCATTAAAAATAAGCAGTCAACAGTCTTTAAATTTAGTTATCTTTGGCAAGTATTATTGATACTTATATGTCTAATAGGTCATGCATCTAAGTGGGGGGGGGAGTGAACTTTTTCTTCTGTAATGTCTATTAACGAGTCTACGTGCAGAACTTCATCCAATGGTTTTTGGAACTATAAACCCTTCCTTTCTTGGCTTAGTTCTTTAGGTTGTGCTAACTCTGTTTTTCTTTCTTCTTTTTTTTTTTTTTTTTTTTTTAGCTGCTGTCTCATTCTGGACTGATTCACATGTGAATGTGAGGGGGAAGAGTACCTTCACCACCCCTTCAGTGCTGGACTGGAGCAGTCTGCAGGGCCAAGACACTAGGCATTTCTACCTACAGAAGTGGCTGATGTATTAGGGTAGAGGGCAATGCATTCGTAACAACACTGATACTTAATAACCACATTGCTTGGTGTGGCCATCCCTTTTCTGCTTGTGGGTCTGCTCTTTTGCTAGCACCACTTTGTAACCCCAGGCACCCTTGAGACCCAACCCCCCCACTTTTAGTTCACTGGGGAACTTGTGACATAACAGCATAAAGGCTCTGCCTCCTCTGGCTTTTTCTGTGATGGGGCTGTTTTAAGCAAGATCCCTGCTAAAAAGGTGAAAGAGTAGAGGAAGAAAATCCGGCATGACTTCGGGGGTAGTACAAACCAGTCGTAGGAAACTCACTTTAGAGATATCTCCAGAGACTAGTCAAGACAAAAGTTACAGCACAAGCATTTGGAAGGGGGCCACTGCAAACAGTTTGTCCTCATTCCAGTTGAGCAACTGTAAGCAGGGACATTTTCAACACAGGCCATTTAGGGACAGAAGGAAAGATTGGATGGCACTAAAAGAAACTACACAAATACATGGTGATAGGATGGCTCGGCCACTCGCCACATACTCTGCTGCTTCATTGTTCTTTCTCCTATCATCCCAACATCTGAAAAGGTCCCACCCCAGCACAACTGTACCACACAACGGAGACCAGCATAAATTAACTCCAGGTGACAAAATCACCTTCCTTGACTGGTCTTCATTTGGTGAGGAGGAAGGGCAGGGGTCGTATGTGTGGCAGGATAATGGGGGAAAAATGGATTTTGCTTGTCAAAGTGAGCAATATATTAAACATAGGGAGAAAAGATGCTTTGCTCTGCTATGGTGTATTTTGCTGTGTGAGTCTTGGGTTTAAAGGGCTGCAGTCATCCTGTGTCTTGAGAAAATGCTTGTATATGATTATTCCAACTCTTTAATCCTTCTCTTCCCCCTAACTTACAAGTTGTTCTTGCTCTGTTATTTTCCCCAGCATGCCAAAGGCACCATACCTTTCTGTGGGAAGTTTCTGCCACCCTCTCTGATTTTGTATTCATGCTGCATAAATAAGAACAAGACCTCCCTCCAGCACCTTGGCACGGGTTGAGGAGTTGGATGGGAGGATGGTGAATGATAGAAATATTATGTAAGCAAGGTCTGAATGCCGGCAGCAGCAGTTCTAGACAGCCATTGTCCACAGATATTTTAAAACTGCTTTTTTTTTTTTTTAATATTTTTTTTTTCCCTTCTGAGTACCACATGACAATACAGTTTAATTCAGTGAAGAGCTGACTTTTGGGGACTGGATGGCTTAGCTGGCCTATTTTGGGATGGGGTGCCTTTCATCTGTAGGTCACTGCTTTGAATTCTGCACACATTTTTGGGAACTGGGAGCTCTTCTCTTCTGATGGCAGCACAGCAGCATATGTGAAATTGCTAGGAAGTCTTAGATCCTAGACACCATGTCTAGATCATAAAAGCTACCATAACAGTGGAGTCTAAATGGCACCTTTTTTGGCAGCTGAAGCAGAGACCAAGAAGTAAAAGGGCTATGGAGAATGGACTACTGTTTAGCATCTATAAGCTAATAGTGAGGAACACTGGTGAGGGAGTGTGAGAAAGTATGCACAGCCCTTGAAGGCTCTTTTGGGTGAAGAAAAAGGATTTCAGTTTCCTAGGCTGAAAGGCCAACACCTTTCGATAGCAGAAGAGCCATTTAGAAATGTAAGAACAAAATCATTGTTAGTCCTCGTGCCTTTAACAATGCTGCTTCCTTTTGGCATCTTCTGCTTACTAATAACACAGTCTGACAATTTGTACCTACACAGTCCTGCACCAGTACTAACTAATTAATCCTTTCTCACCCCTTTGAGGCAAGCAGTTTTTTATTTTTAATGCTCTGTAGCAGAGTTGGTTTCCTTAAAAGTGTTGCAGATATGTTTATAAAGGCTGCATAGTACTGACTGTACAGTGTATGTCAATCTTAGGTTTTCTGCTTTCGATACAGCTATTCCAGTTCAGGTAGGCTACACCCAGTTATATGTTTTACTGAATAGAGGTCTTAATTAAAATAAATGAGAACTAATTCTCAGGAAAAAAAACTCAGAGAGGGGCCAGGTTTCAGTATAATGATACGAAACAAACAAACAGCCCCTCCTTTCTGCCCCCCAAACAAATCAACTCCCCTTCACTGGAATAATCTCTGGCTGTCTGACCTTATTTATTCAGATGCTGACATGAATCATCATCTGAGCAAGTATTCCCTCCTACACCTGCAGTACTTAGGGCTATAGTTCTCCCTGGTTTTCTGCGGCACTGTTACTTGGAGCCGTCTCCATCTGGCCAGGCCATGAAGTCCACAAAAGCACAGAGGTCTTTCTGTAAAAATGGAGACAGCCCAGATTGCTTTCTCTTTACACAACATCTCAAGAGGACTCTGGACTCCTTCTTTTGCAGTTATAGTCAAGTGAGCAGTCTCTTTCCCTCCTATCTACTTTTTGTGTGATGACCTCTTCTTGGGGTAAAGAACTGCGTGGGTGAGTTTGGGGGGAGGGGTTGTTCTTCTCGGGAAAGCCAAACTGCAGGATGCAGCACATCTTGAGCTTGGCAGCCTTTCACAGTTCCCCAAGAGGCAGCTGAAGGGCCCAAGCAGGGGTAAGACGTTATCAACTCACTTCTAGCATGCCAGAGCATATCTTTACACACAGATAGTGACACATTGTGCACCACAGTTGACCTCCACAGACCAAAGGAGATCCTTCGGTGGCAGCTAAGGGAATATCTCATGTCATCTCTATAATGTTGCAAGGCTGAGTACTTAACAAACAAGTAGCTCTGCAGTGCTAGACATAAAGCAAGTACAAAAGCGAAGGCAGAAGTTAAACCTTATGTTATCTGCCAGTCATTAATTGTTTGGAGGGAATATCCCAAGAGCATGGCTGAGCATTGATGTCATAAAGATGTATACACTGCTGTTGGAATGAGGTCATTTGTCACTGTCTGGGATTATACCACTAACAGTATACGAGCATATTCAGAGTATTATGCAGCTCCAGGTTTCAGCCATATGGAAAAAGTGTGATATAGTGAGAAATTCAATCATTTACTAGAATCCAGAGCACCTCCAGAATGTTTTCCTTACTTTCTTTGCAATACAGTCTTAATAACCATTGATGTAGCATTTAAATTGGAAGAGATGTGACATCTAGATAAGCTGGAAGATCTGCTGATACCAAGTGCCTTCTGATAGGAAAATCCCTTGCTGTTTCAGTGGAAAAACCCACCAGGCTTACTAGAGCCAGAGGAAGGGCATGGCATATCTGTGGCATGCATTAACCTCTTTTGACTTTTTTCTTTATAGTCACTCAGAAAGACTCCCTTAGCCCAAAAGAAAGTAATTTTAACTCTGGAATTTGTCTTTGCATTCACCTCCTTCATGCATTGCTCATGCAAAATGATAAAAGCATAGAAGAATTGTGACTTGCAACAGAATGCTGAGGCACAACAGGATGTGCATAAGAAAACAGGAGTCCTTGTCTTGTTGCTTATCAATCAGCTACCCCTCTTTATAGACAACATTTGTGGTAGAGTAGCCATGTTGATATGACCTCCCTGCTTGTAGGAGACTGGATTGGTCTGTGCAAATCCATGAGGGACTGTAAGACACCAGAATGGTCATACTTATGAGCAAAAAAGATGAAACTGCTTTTCTACAGTCTTGTCTGGAAGTGCCAGGCCAGCTTCCCCGGTGCTGGATAGAGTATATGAAAGTGGATGCTATGTTGTTAAGGATTTAGAGTGATGGTGAATCTGGGAGCAACATTGAAATGAGAAGCAACGATATCTGGACCAGACTGTGCTGCTCTCTGAGTGTTGACAGGAGTGTCTGAAGGAATTTGATGTAATTCTGAGCTTGATGTCTCAAAAAAAGGCTATTCCTGAAATGCACCTGGCAGGGCATTATAGCCTAATGCCAGAGAATTGCAAATGATTCCTGAAAGAAACGATGGGGTTTTCTGAGGCCAGGAGCAAAAAAACATATATTGCTGTCTGGGAAAGGTACAAATAACTACAGCTCAGTGCAAAAAACTGCATTATGGCTATATCTGGCTTAAGTGCTACATAGTTCTGTGGGCTGTTAACAGATGTTGCCAGAGCAACTTGTTATGACAAGCTATGTTGTGTTTCTGAACCCAGTAATTTTACTGGCAGAACCTCCTGCATCTCTCAGAGAATGAGAGATGCTCCTGATTGAGATAGGTTCACAGCCCATCCCAAACAAAAATTCTTGAAGGGTATATGAAGAACTAATGGGTCCCAGTGTGTGTGACAAATAGTTGTCTGACAGCCAGGTCTTCCTTGTTGCTGCTCAGGTCCACAGAGCTGGTCAGGATATTTTAAGAGCTACATTTTTAGAGGTAGACCAGGGGAGGAGATGACAGCAGGGAGAGTGCAGATTGGCAGAAAATGGGGAAAGAGGGCTAGAGAGAGGCAGAGAAATTCTGCAAAGCAACCAGCAACTAAAGGAGTCATGTGGCAGCCCCATGCCTACATCTATATTCTAAATCAGACAAAGAAGGGATTTGTACCCAGGTGGGTAGCCAAGTTGCAATGCAGTTGGATTTGGTTGGGTAGGTCCCTTTGTGTTCCTCAGATATTTTGTAGAAAAATTTAAACTCATCACAATGAATCTCAAGAAAACATTTTTGAAAACTTTAAGAAAAAAAAAATCAATCCAATTACAGCTGTCTTAGCCAGGTTATTTTCTCATCATATGAAGCCCTGTGAGTAAACTTTTTGGGAGAGTGTATGAATGGCACCTACATGATATCTCAGTGAATCAGGCTAGCAGAGGATAAGCTTTTCACAGTGAAACAGATAAATCAATGGCAGTGATGTAGGGCAGTAGGAAAGACTGTGGAAGAAACCCTTAGAATTTTGTAAGTCAGAGTCAAAAAACCCTGTATTGTGTTGCTTAGTTACTTTTCTTTCCTACTGACGCAAAAGAGTAAACAATGCAGAAGATCACCTCGAAGAAAATTCCTACTCCATTGGCTCTTCCTAGTGAGAAGCCAGAAAGGAGGAAAAATGAACAAAGGCTCCTTCCAAGGGACAGCAGAGGGAGTGGGTGCAGTGCCTGACAGCCACCATTGATCTGTCTTTCTTGGTTTGTGTGAGTCAAAGCAAAGTGCAATTGTGATGTAGCCCTTATTCATCTTGATTACTTGACAGAACAATGACACTGAAAAGATAGATGAAGTGATATAATAAACAAATCATCTATAGCTTTTATAATCTAGCTAACTGATTCTTTTCTCCCAAGCAGTCTGCCCAGTGGCAAGATGGGGACTCATAGTTTGTCAAAAAACAACAATCTGCTGAGCCTGGAGAGAGAAATGCTTTCAGTGAGAAGGCATTTCAATCACTTCACAAAAAACGGGCCCTTCGTCTCTCAGTGTATTTGATATGCTAAAAATACCCGTGTGACATGGTCTATGATCAGAAGCCATGCTGATCATGGCTGGTCAAAGCCAGCAAGGAATGGCTTGGGCCATTACTGCCAAGAGAACAGACTGATGTAGACCACAACTGGCTTATTTCAAAAAGCAAATAATCCTGAGGGTCTGATCTGCAAAAGTGCTGAAGTAAATGGGAGTTGTGGTTGCTCAACACTTCCATGGATCATGCTGCTCTGTCCTTGTTAGCTGTGCTGCCTGCTAACTCTTATAAACCATGCAATTCCTTTTCATGCAGATATGTTATCATGCAGGAGTATCCCAATACCTTAGGCTTTGCTGATACCTTGGCACCTCACATCTGAGCTTCAGCCCCAGTTCTGGCTCAGAAACTGCCCCAGCAGCTCTGAGAAAAAAGAAGGGTCTTAAAAGGCAGCGTCTGCACTGGAGTAGGGGCAGAAGGCATTCCACATTGACAAATCCCATAGTCCCTCACAGAATGAAATCCCCTGAAATATTTTTCACAGCATTGGCATTCATTTTTGGTAGCCTAACATCTGCAGATGTCTAATTTTACTAATCTGCCTGTGACTAGCTCAGGCAGGCTGGCTGATGCATTTGCAGAAAGATGGAGCTAACATGTGCAAGATCAGGAAAAAAGCCAAACCCTCAACAGACCAATGAAGTCAGACGAGCCCAGGTTTCTGGGATTTGGACATGTCATGTCTGCCATCTAGTTACTAGTCAGGGCTTGTTCTATGTAGAAAATGAAGATTAAATAATCCAGTACCACATAAAAGGAGAATAAATTTACTGGGACTTTTGACAAATGAGAGAAATGCTTTCAATGATATTTTAATTGACGTGCTTGGAAAATAATACGATTCATAATTAAAATAAAAATATGTGAATTCCTGAACTTATTTTATTTGGCTGTAAAAATAATTGTATATGCTAAACTAATAGGCAGGAATACAAGTGATGAAGTGTTACTGCAATAATGGAGTTGAAAGTTCTGGGTCCCTCTCTCAAATACAATGAGGTTGTTAGCATGAGGTCCTCTTGGCATGAGACATGATCTGGTGAAAGTTTGACCAGTGAAGTGGAAGCCAGGGCATCATAAGTTCTGTGCTGTTTTGTTCTTTGATTGATTGGGTAAGGCACAAATTGGCACAAAGAACCACTTACAGTCTCAGCTTACCCATCTGTAAATGGAGACGTATATCACAGTGATGTTTCAGACTTAATTATTGTAATGTATTTAAAACTTCTCAGGTGTAAGGTACTATAGAAAAATGCAAAGGTTATTGTTCCTAATCTAAAGTACCATATGACATTTTCAGTATTCATAGTCTTGTATTTCATCTGCAACTTTAGCTTTGAATAATGTTTTGCCTTTATATGTATGCACATGTTTTAGCTGAAAAATGGCATTAGTTTGCTTTCTAACAAAGCTTTCTGTAATTTGGTTCAGCATTCAAAAATAAGGCTGCAGTTGTGTTGAGCATTGATTTAGTTTAAATCTTTGATTTAGTTAATTATTCTGAGCCATGGAAGATGTTGATTCACAGATAGTTGTGAAATAGTTAAAATGCTGCTTAAAATATAGTACTGGTGAAGAGTGTAATGGTATAAAAGACCCCTTAACTTTACAAGCTAGAGTTGTTTATTATAATGAATGCTAAATTTTTGCACAGGAACTGTTCATCTTAATTTTAGCTTTTTTTACGTAGTAGAGGATGCCTGCAGCTGTAAAGTACCAGTGTTTGCTATGTATAAGGGAAAGAATGAGTTAAGGGTCTTCTGCTTCTGGTTTTGAAATACTGTGGCTGTCTCGACAGAACGACATACTGAGTCTATGTAAAAATATATAAAAGGGCTGTATAATGATATTTCTAGTTTCTCTGAGCTCAGAAAATAGAAGTGCTCATTGGGAAGGACATAGCTCTGTTGGCCTCAGACTCTGACTCAGTTTTCAGTTCCTGGTGCTAGACCAATCCTCTGACTCTCAGATGATGACCTGGCAGGGACCTTGTGTGCTCACCTGTAGCCTTGCCTGGTGTCGTGCGGCTGCTCGCAACAGGATGCTGTTATGAGCCGCTGTGCAATCCTGTGCGAACAGCTGGTGACTTGTGGCAGTGCCCTGTCCTGCCCTGCAACTGAGGGCAGGAGCTGGTAGGCAATAAGGAATTATGGCAAGGCAGTGCACATGCTGATCATTTAATCATGTAGTGGGGAATGTGGCATGCATAAACAGGAGTGGAGCTCTATAATGGACCAAAAAATTTGCATTTTCACCAAAGGTTAAATAATATATGTGAGTAACCTGTGGTAACACACTGAAGATAAGCTTGTCTGAATACCCTGCACTGAATACAGGGAATTTGGACCCGATGCCGGAAGCAGCTAACGCCCCTCTGCTGAGGGCAGCTGTGTTTGTCAGGGAGATAGGACAAGTGTCAAAACCAGACCATATCTCCAGGATATTCGCTACAACCCATGCACCAGCTCCGTGGCCAGGCAATCTGGCTAAGAGCAACCTTGTACCTTAGCCTGGGACTGTCCAAGGTGAGTTGGTGTCATTGTAAATTTCGAGGGCCTGATCTTCCCTGTGTGTTTCTTTGGGGTGGCTCCATCTGCTTGATTTGTCTCTCATCCCAATCCTCCCAGATTTTTTCACCCCGAGCAAAGCTGTGACAGGTTATGTGACAGGAGGGCTGCTGGGGACACTGCTGGTGCTGGGCTCCCTACAAGCACAGCTTATCTGGGCTACCCTTACCTCAGATGAACAGCGTGGAGGGCAGGTGACACCTTCTTCCCTTTCACTGCTTGTAGAGGTCTTTTTTAAGCCTAACTCTCCTCTTGCTAACTTTTGTCTTACATAAATTAATTGCTCCAGTGAAGTTGCCTCCTGATTCATGCTGGTGTGAGTGAACAGAGTACCAGACCTTGAGCCTTTTACCAAAGTATAATGTTACACTATTTCTGGACATCATCATGTGCTGGTTGTGCAACAGATAAGAATAATGCTTAGTAAGTCATTAGTACTTACAGTTCAGTTTGTGCTAAAATAATCAGCTACATCCCATTTAGTTTCTAAAGCCTCCTCATTATTGCTGCAAACATCAGACTCATGACCTGCTTTCCACTCTGTGAGAGAGGCATAAGTGAATTTAATGCCATCTCTGCATTACAAAAAGTCTGCTGCTGCTCCCTTGAAATCAGGTGGTGTCTTATCATTGACTTCAGTGAAGGTAGAATCAGGTCCAAATTTCAAACACCTAATTTTCCAGCAGAAGTGCAGCAGTCTAAGCCTGCTGCACTTCTTTGGCAAATAATGAATGGGACCTCATTATCTCTGTTGGGACGTGACTTTACAGACGATTACATGCTGAAAGTATGCCACCGGTAGACTGGTTCTGTCCTGAACTGTGAAACTTGTTCAGAGAATCAGAGACTGCTAACTTTCAAGACACTTCATTCATTCTCATATCATGAATGGTTTTGTCAATGAATGGGACTACTGACCTTGATGATCTGGTATCAGTATTTCCTGCTAGGTACAAGCACACAGTGATGCTGTGACTACTGAGCATTATTCCTGCATTCTTTTCAGATGAAAAGTTATCCACAGTAGCATTTCCCAGAATTTCTCTCCCTGTAAGATATTATTGTGACCCTGTTCATTTACAAAAAATTTAGCCTTATTGCATATTAGAGATGACATACAAATAGCACAGGAATAGAAATTATTTGACTATAATGGATCTTTTTGCTCCTGCCTAGTATTTTCTGAACTCTACTTTTTAGACATATTATGTGGCTAAAATCAGTAGTCCATGTGTGGTTCTTGAGAGTATCTATGATGGGTGCTGCATTGAAGGTTTGTTGAGAGTATGTAAGAGACTTGATTTATGGATTTATCCTTACTAAAACTTTTCTGAGTCAGATAAATACTGTTATTGCTGTTGTGCAGATGGGTAAATTGAAGGACTGAAAGCTTAAGTAGCATGCACAAGATCACCCAGCAAGTCTAGAGAAAATAGGCTGGAACCACAACGTTTCATTCTATTTTCATGTTCTGTAAGTGTTAGATCATCTTTCTCCCAGGATTAGCTGCTATTCTGGCATGAAGTCAGGACCATTATGATAGAGCTATTTTTCATACAATGGGATGAGACTGCCATCACTTTAATTACAAGCATGTGTTCAGTCTTTTATGGCACTGTGATATTATGTAAGGTGATGTGTAAAAATAATGAATTTTAAATTAGGAGTTTACATTACAAACCCTTTGGGGTAGGGAAATTTTTCTTCCTCTCTGTCCATACACTTATTAACTTGGAGTCCTAGTTAATGACTGGACCTTGAAACTGGTACGCCAATGTAAGACTAAAAGTAATTATCATATTATTTTTATTCAATATGGAAATTGTTTTAAATAAATGAGGAGTAAATCCCACCTTTAGACATTTGCAGAAAAGACTTAAGTGCTTACAGCTAGCTGAACACACTTTTGATAGAATTTACAGCTGATGGGACATGAACTCTTAAACTTGAGTTCAAGGAGTAGGAGCATCCAAAACATATACCCCACAACATATGCTCTTAAACTTTGTAAATTTAACCCAACACCGGCAGGACAATGTGATGATTTCAGAAATGAATAAACGATGGTACATTTATAGCTTCTTTTCAAAGAAAAGAAAGGTAGCCAATCCTTATGACTAATAACTATTATTTAAAGTACAATCTGAGACACTCCTTGTAAAATTTCAGCCAGGGTCTTGGCATGACTTAGTGCCCAAGAAAAGGATATCTATATTGGGAATCAGCTGCTCTTACACAATCTTTGTGATGATTTGGAACAACTTAAAACCAAGGAGCTGATGATATAATACATTCTTTGGATTTGGAAATGTTCCCCTTATTCCTGCTTTGAATTAAGAGAATATATTGGTGGCTTAGTTACATGTCTCTTGGTCAAAATTGTATGTCTGTCTTTATCATGCGATTGAAGCCAGATCTGTCTCTTACTGTAAAAGAAAATAACATACAGGTGTGAAGAACTCTCATCTACTCTAAGTGTGAGGTCATTTCTATACTGCAGTGGATTTCAACCTGAGGTTTGCAGACCACCAAAGACCTGAAGAGTGTCTGCTGGTGGTCTGTTGAGGAGTTGGCTGGTCAGAGAGGATTGACTTTGTTGTTTGGTTTTGTTTTTTTTTTCCTGCTACAATTTAATGGTGTTACAAGTAGCTAAAAATGCATTAAATATTTCTCAGCTAGCACTTTTAAATGTTAACAGTTGTAGTTGCCTCAGGGCTGTTATTCAGCCACCAAAACCAGGAGGTAGGGGTGAGTCTCAATGACAAAATTTATGAAGATGCTATCTGTATTTGGAAACTCTTCAGGAATCTGTACCCTACGTCACGCTTTAAAACTTGTTGGTAAATGCAAACACCCGACTTCACTAAATGACTGAGGTGTATCTCAGTCACTTAGTTAAGATACACCTCAGCCACTTAGTGAAGTCAGTAATATTGTGAGAATGCAGACAGGGCTCTAATGAATTGTAAGGGCTTTTTCTGATGTGATACTGTCACTATACAAGTTATTCAGAAGACTTGCTGCTGGTAACATGCCCTAAAATAGCTAATGATCAGCATACTGAAGAGGACAAGTAGAACTATCTGTTTCTCTAACCTTGAATAACCAAATAATAAAATCAAGACATGATCTATTATTTCACCACTTAATAGAATACCCAGTCTATTTTTCACCTGAAAAGCTTATAAAGTATACAAGAAAACAAGTGCTAGTTATAGTAGTTTAACACATGCTCTTTGATTAATAGTTGTAAACACAGGCTACATTTTGGTCCTTTGAAACTCCATTCAGTGTGTGCCTTAGGTGGCAGAGAAATAACTCAAAGTAAAGTTTAGCCACCCGTATGTGTGACATTTCTAGAGCTGGTGTTCAGAAAAGACTGCTGTTGAAGGCACTATTTTCCCACTAAATCTAGAAGGCAGAAAACTGTTTCACTTGCATTTTCTTGCTGGCCACAACAGGGAGAAGCATGGGTTATCAAAATATCACAGATTTCATAATGCTACTTATACAGAGTTTATGATGGCAATTGACTGTCTATTACAACTGGGACTAGTAAAAGAATTTGTCACTGGAATTCTTGAGGCAAGAATAATCTTTGGCCTTATTTAGACTGGTGCAATACAAAATTACCAAGGAAAATAAAATTCAGTTAAACCCTGAGCAAAAAAATAGGCACAACTCAGGGAGTCCACTCTAGGTGATATGCCTAAAAGAAGAAATTTATTTCAACAGCTATAGTAGATCAATCAGGAATTGCTGAAACAATTAATTAAATCCATTACTTGGGAATCAATAGAAAAGAAACTGTATCCATTTACTCAATCCAGCAATTTAAATTTCTCAGAGTGCCATGAATAAACTGTGAAATATATCTTTAAAATAAAGTTCTTAATTAGAACTGGCAGTTCTGAACCTGCTGTTGGCAGGAGCCAAACTACTGAAAAAGAGCTTGATGCAATAGATTGTAAAGTGTGTCTGCTTGCTGCTCTAGCATTTAAGAATTAAAACAAGCAAACTAACTAACTAACTAACAAAAAACTATCAACCTTTAAAACTGAAAACTGTATTTCAACATCAACATTAGAGATTTTTTTTTCTCTGTGGTTAAATCAGTTCAGAATTTTCAACTGGCATTTTTTACAATAGGTTGCAACTACAGCTGGTTTCCTGAAGGACGAAACATGTTTCACAGGAACATGTACACACACAATCTAAGTACTATCCTGCAGTCCACTGCTGGACTGCTGGATAATCCTTCATTGTTTGTGATCTGATTCGAGTACTCAACCAAGCACATGTTGTATTACACTTTGCTTAAATTACATTATCTTTATTGAGACTTAAGCATGTGCTTAAAGTTGAATATCTGCAAAGTTACCCATTTATTTTCAAATATGCCTCACTGCATGTTCCTGAGAACATGAAGTGTGTTTGTGATTTTAAAATTCCCATCCTAGGCTGAGTAAAATAGGTGCATTTCCCCCATTTGTGGACATTCACAGGGAAAAATAAAAGCTTATGTTAAAGGCCAAAAGGTTAGGTGAATAAAAGAGCAAAGTGTCTCATGCCACCTGTCTCTGCTCATTCTTCCAAGAAGCATGAGTCCTTCTCTGCTCCTGTTCTGCCTGTGGTTTAGGGGCCTTGGTGGCTTCTGCATTCCTCTCCTTCTTTCATGTTGCTCTGACTGTTCTGTCACTTAGCAGAATCCATTTTTTCTATAGTCCAAGCCCAGTAACCCTTGTTGCTGACCTCACCAACCATGTGCTCAGTGTGAGCATGACTCATGGTAGCGATGAGAAATCCTTGCTCTCTCTAATGTGGCCTTCTCAAGAAAGGGGGGTGGAGAGAGGATAGAGGAGATTCTGATATTTCCAAACTTGCTTGCTGGAAGTATTGTGTCAGTTACGATAATTTGTGTAGCACATAAATCCTTAGGCTGACTTGTGATTCCCAGCACACCCCTTGTAATCTAATTGGGGAATTGCATTTCTGTCAGTCACATACTCTGGTGGAAATGCAAGAATGTGAGAAACAATAGGAGAAGGCTAGTACTGAATCAAAACAGATAAAGCCAAATTGCTTGTTGGACTGAAAGATAGGCAAAAGCAGATGAGAATCAAATTGGTCAGAAACCCACTGCTGCCGCTGATGGCTGTGTGGCTGTGTGAACAGTGCACTTAGTCTGTGAGCAAGGGGAACAGGCAGGCACATCAGCAAAAACATGACTAATCTTTATGAAAGAAGAAAGACGAAGGCATCAAAATAATACAGTACGCTGCAGCCTGCTGATGGATTTCATAGTGAGGAGAGCACTCTGCAGATAGAGCTGGAGATAAAAAATAGCTGGTGCAAAATAAGCCCGTGAATCGGTTGGGTATGAAGTGAGTGGTGGATGGCCTGTGTGGGAGGGAGAGAGCCTGCTTGCAGGCTGCCGGCTGTGGACAACACTGAATCAGTTCAAGATGGCTACCCAGGGGGAGTACATGGTGGGCCTCTATTTCCTCTGGAGACTTTTATTTGTTCTCCCTTTACTTGGTGATTCTCTCTAATCTGAAGAACAAGATGTCCTTAACGAAAACAGATGTTTTGCTCCCTTGCATAGGGGGAAAAAAAAAATAAAAATCCTCCAAAATAGAATAAATCCAAAGAATGCTGAAACCAAGGATGGGTTTCCACAAAGTCAGGAGAACAAACACTGACAGTCTGACCTGGCTCCTCATTTCCCACCAACATGCCACGGATGCTGTTGATGCAAAGGTCCACAGTAAAACCTGGGTCTAAGAGCGGGTGCCTCTGCAAAGCATAAACACCACACTAGCTGGCTACAGCTTTCCTCATCCACAGTCTCCCACTGCCAGATCTTGGTCAATGGCAGTTTTTGTCATTGGCTTCAGCATAACTAGGAATTGGTCCCAGTACTTAATTTAAAGCACAGCACACAAACCCCCAAAATCATAACATCCCTGCTACATTTATAGAGCTGCATAAGCCACTGATTAACAAATGGATGAGATACTGAACTTTGCTTTACCATCTGTCTTTAATTACATAAAATAACTTGAAGCAATTAACAAGAAAGAAAGAAACACTATGACACAAATAAATAAATCCTATTGATAGAAACAGATGAGGGAATAGTTAGGATCTTTGAATATATGGATGAAATCACTATAGCAGTACAATACACACCCAACATTATTACAAGTATTATCTAACAGATTTACACTGACATTACAACTATTTTTGAAAAATAACAGTTACCTGTGGAGATGCAGAGAAACAAAAGGAAAGCTCTGTGTGTGTAACTAGAAAATGAAATATGTGGTCCATCCAACAGCTGTGATGTCTAAGTTTTGCCTTTCACGGATAAGAGAATCTAATATCAACAGAAAAATATACAAAACTCAAGGTTTCATAACTGTAGACCTAAAACAAGTGTCATAAATCTGCATGCTAATAAGTGTTTAGGCACCAGTGGGGATTAGGGGCTCTTTAACACTTTGCAGGATTTAGGTTCTAAGTCTATTTTTTCAGCATTCAAATACACTTGTTTGCCTCCTCTGTTTAGGCACTTAGAAAAAATAAGTGCTGTACAATAGATACTGAGTGACTGCTGAGTAGATTAAGAACTGACTAACTGATAGATGTCAAAAAGTATCTGTCAGCTCTGAATGAAAGCTCTGGAGTCAGTTTGCAGAAATGGATGTTACGCCTGGCAGGCTGCAGAATTGTCCTTAATGGCTGAGAGACAAGTACATCCCTAGTAAAACAATGCTTAGTAAATTAAGGAGGAAATTGAAATTGGTGGAATGATAAATAAATTATGACGATGGAGCAGCCCAAATTTGGTGAGCAAGACCTCTGCAGGCAAGATGAATTTTAAGTTGTGCAGTAACAGTGGCTCTACTGATGCACTAGAAATTGTATCCCAAGGGTGCTGCTTGTAAAGGCTTTAGTATCATTATGGGGAAGCAACTGGACACAGGGTTCTGATGGTGTGAAAGAGGATTAATGTTGTCTTTGAATGAATTAGCAGGGACAGACGAGTTGAGTGTAATGCTGCCTATGTGGCAGTGGTGTGTTACAGTGTTTTGAGTGCTAGAAATCTTAAAAAGGGTGAGATAAAAGGCAAAAGAACCACTTGCAGACTGGAAAATATGCTTTGTTTCCTTTATCAAAATGACTGGATTACAGTGTATAGTTACCTTCACACCAAGAAAAAAGTGTCTTGCATCAGATGAGCATATTACAAGAATCAGTGGGTGGAAGTATAAGACAAGCAAATTAGGCAAGCAATGAGACTCAGATTTGTAGCAATAACTGCGATGAACTGCTGAAACAAACTGCCCAAGAAAGTGATAGTGTACATATCAAAACTGGATCCCTTTCTGGAAAATATCTGTCAGCCAAACAGAAATCATTGGGGTTAGTATATGGGCAATAGGGCAATGCTATAGTCTGTGACACAGAAGAGATTAGACAGGGTGTGTTAGCGGTCCTTTCTGGCCTCAAAAGTCATAAATCAAGGAAAATTTCTTAAACATTTTAGGCCAAACTCTTCTTCACCCACTAATCCTGAGGAAAGACAGAGGCAAATATTACCAGGAGGAGCAAGTGGTGTAGTCTTGGATACTGTCCTGGGTTCAGCAGCAGCAGTCATTTTTCTCCTTCTTAGTAGCTGGTGCAGTGCTGTGTTTTTGACTTTAAGCCTGGGAACAGCGCTGATAACACCGATGTTTTTAGTTGTTGCTAGTAATGTTTACTCTGACCAAGGACTTTCTGAGTCTCATGCTCTGTCAGGGAGGAGGGGAAGCAGAGAGGAAGCAGAGACAGGACACCTAATCCAAACTAGCCAAAGGGGTATTCCATACCACAGCATGTCATGCCCACTATATAAACTGGGGGCAGTTACCCGGAAGGGCTAAATCACTGCTCAGTTGGGCTGGGTATTGGTCGGTGGGTGGTGAGCGGTTGTATTCTCTTCCCTTGTTATTTCCCTTGTCATTATTATTATTGGTGGCAGCAGCAGTGGTTTGTGTTATACCTTAGTTACCAGACTGCCCTTATCCCAAGCTGTGGGAATTACATTCTTTTGATTCTCCTCCCCATCCCTCTGGGAACTAGGGGGGGGGAAGAAGGGGGAAGGAGTGGGAGAGCGGCTGTGTGGTTCTGAGTAACTGGCTGTACTTAAACCACAACAGTTCTTTTTGGCGCCCAATGTGGGGCATGCAGGGTTGAGATAATGACAGATCTGACCAGAGTGTGTCTAAACATATTTTTGATAAGCATTCATTGTTTTGGATTAATAATCACTCGTCACAATGCCGATTTATTGGCTCTCAAAGTTGTTGCTCTTGATCTCAGAGCTTCAGCATGTTGTACCTTACTTACAGATGGTACTTGCTGTGTTAGTGTTTATCGGCTGGGGGACTTGGGCTAAGGTTCTCGTTTCACTGTACTTTATGGTAATGGCTTGTAATACAATAGACTCGTTGATCATGAAACTGATCTGGCTTGTGTTCCTAGTGTGGTCGCCACCTCTATACTTTGGGAGGTATATAATAGAAGTGTATAGCGATTACACATCTTTTTCCCCTCCTTGGGTGGTCAGCCTATGAGGGAGACATTCCTACATGCCCTAGTGACAAGTACAGCAGCTACTCAATCTCTGATTGCAACAGATAACACAGCTACTCCAACTCCAAGCACAGCAGCTACACCAACCCCAGTGACAAGTACAGCATCATCATTTGAGAATTCTGAAGGTTTTGAATGGCCTTTGAGTACCCTTGAGACCTGCCTGCTGACTGTGATGGGGACCACCATGTTGGCATGCATTCAGAGTGTGCTTTATGCACGACCATTTTGTCTGATCTCGAAAGTTAAGCAGAGTTGTGTTTGGGTCTTGTCTAGGATTAGACGATGATATAGGAGAACCAGGAGATTTTTCCCGAGGCTGGACAGTCATGAGTGGCAGGGTGTGTGGGACATTATGGGCAAGTATCTAGTCCACTGGGCCCCTCCAGTGCTTTGGAATCATTGGAGATGAAGGCATCTGTATGGAGTCCCCAGTGACAAGTTGCAGAAACTGCTGGAGGGGAGGGTGAATTATTTTGAGCCTGATGGGCCCATGACACTTCAGGCCATCAGGGCAGAGATGCAACATAGAGATGGATTCATGATCGAGGGGTGGACTTAGCAATGGACGCTATTGCCCAGGTTATTCACGAGTGTGAAATGTGCTGCAATTAAGCAAGCCAAGTGGTTAAAGCCTCTTTGGCGTGAGAATGATGGTTGAAGTACAAATATGGGGAGGCCTGGAAGACTGACTACATCACACTCTCTCTCCTGCTCTGAAAAACTGTTACAAGAGATGGAGCCTGACATCATGGACCCGATGAACTCAGAGGCTTTACAGAGATTGGTCCATGCACTAAGGAATAATCTCTCTCTCTTTGCGTGTGTGTGTGGGTAGCTGCGTGGTTCTGAGTTACTGGCTGGGCTTAAACCACAACAGATATGTTAAAGCATGTTAAACATTTCCTTCATGTTAATATGAACATTATATATTCTGTATATTATAGATTTGAGGACCAAGTCTACGGTCAGCATGCTCCAAGCAAGGCATGTACAGCAAGTGAGTGGAGAGATAAACAGACTGGGTGGGAATGCAGGAGAGTGGATATAGGGAGCACTGAATATGTAATTTGCTACTGTTTCAGGTATTCATGCTGAGAGAAAGAACTTGTTTTGGCAGGGAACACTGCCGTGTAGACTGAGATGGGAGAAAGAATGCAAACAAAGTGCAATGATCAACTGCAGTGTTCTTGTAGCTTGTAGGAATGTCCTGTGGGTCATGGCAGGGAACTTTGACAGACATCATTCTATTTAATACTTCTATGCTCATCTCAAAGTAGAGCTAAACAGCATAGTGAAATGTGCTGATGATACTAAGGAATGCAAACAGGAGACAGCAGAGAAATACTATGAAAGGACAGGCAGATACTAGAAAGCTGCGTACAAATTCCCCCAAACAACTCACACACACAGACACAGAAAAGAAGATATACTGGAATGTGTATGCCCTGGCCACCAATAGTGCTGATAGACCTTCAAGGTATAGCGTACAACAGAAAGATGGGAGTGAGATATGATTTTGTGTAGTGGTGAAGGCTACGCACATACCGATGTCTGTTACAGGGGTGTTAGAGTTCGTGTATAAAGCTCTGTGCCATTACATTCAAATCTGTGTCGAATATTGCCAGCCACTGACTGACTGGAAGGAGTTGGAAAAAATCCCACAAAGATTCAAAGGCTGGAAAAATCACTTTGGGGGAAAGACTGAGGCTCAAACCCAGTATCTCATTAAGCATAAACTTAAAGTGCATGAGCTGTGCTGCTGATTTACAACTCCCTTTACAGCCCTGCTGGGTGGCTTTAACAAAGGAACTACATATCAGCTTAAAGGGTGCACATGTTTAAGCACTTTGTTGGATTGGAGCAGAAGGGGCTTGGTTAGACCTCTGAGGAAATGTGACAAAAGTCTTTGAGCCCTTGGCCACTGAAAGGTTCATATTAGCTGCATCAAAATCAGCAGGCAGTCATATTTCCATAAGGCTTGATTGCTGCATTCTTATGAGCAGAACAGAGGTCTGCAAAGGCTTAAACTAGGCAGCATCATATAACTAAAAGGGAGGAAGGCAGTGGAATTAAGCCTTTTGGGTGTATTTTTTTCAAGGTGAAAATTGGAAGACAGTCAGATGGTCTTTTAAGGGGAGTTCATATTGCTGGGGCTTTGGGATGGATAGGTTTGAATAAAGCACCGGAGAATGCCTATAAAGCACAGCTTTATGTCTTTACATTGGAAGGCTGGGAGTCCTTCCCTATTCCAAGAATTCCTGATTATACGGAGTTGCCACAAAAACTCCACAATTCAAGGTGGGAGGCATAGCTCCTTTCTGAGCTCTGAAATCATCTCTGCGACTGTTCATAAAAGAGTTCTTGTGAGCCTGAATTCCTGATGCTGATTTTCAAACCAAGAAAAATTAATCTTTAAAGAATAGGGCTGTGAAATGCTGAACTGGGATCACAGATACGGTGGGAATATTTCTTCTGTGTAACCATTTATTGTGCTTATAACTGAGAATTATCTGAAGTAGAGAGCAGTTCATTCTCCAAGAATGGCATTTTGGGTGAGTTAGTACTTTATTATTTTTGAAAGTCAAGAGAAGGTGAATACCCAGCTCCTTAGACTTTTTTAATCATTGCAACAGACTGAGATTGTTGCTCTTTTTTTTATTTTTTTTTTTTTTAATTTTGGTCAGGAATAGTAGAAAACTCTCTCTGGAAAAAATCAACACTTCAGTGTTTCAGTTAAATAATGATTCTAGACTTATAATGCAGTAAGTATCACATGATTTTATAATTAGTATTGGTAAATTAGTGTGTAAAAAGAATATGTATTATTTAATTTTATCTTTCAGAAATTTAATAGTGAAAACAGAAGTGTTGACTTTGGCAGGGATTTAGTCTTGGAGAGTTAGTGGGCACTCTTCTGGTCAATACTCACAAGAATTTAATAAAACCCCTGTATAGATTATAAAAAAAACAACAAGGACCAGGGGATGATGATTAGGATAGAGCTTCCCTTTACAAATCTTGATTGAACAAATACTTGAAAGCTATGTTTGTCACCACAGGATGGAAGTCAAGATATGGAGTTAAATTATTGACATAAGTGAATATATACAGATCCTTCTTTTCCTTCTTTCTCATTGACCTTTATAGTTCAGTTTTATACTGCACTGTTTCATTAACTCCCTAGTGCTTTTCCTTTCCTGATAAGATGCATCTATAAGCTAGTTCAAGATTGCAACCCATTGCTCTCCTCATACAGTTACTTAGTTTTAACATTCAGCATTTAGTCCCCTTCAGATGCTGAGTAGCTGCAGCACTTGTTCAAATTTTTATGTGTAGTACAGTACAAAAGCTACCAAAAGAGGGCAATATATGAGCCAACAATAAGAAATGTATCCTGACAAGTTTACAGTTGTGCATTTGTGACACCCTCCCCCCTTTCTTTTTGATAGAACAAGAAATGTTAGCAGAGCTGGTCAGGAAACAGAATCTCCATTCTATGGGAAACATCAATATTTGGGAAAAAAGTGAAGGCGCTGAAGTTTCATGGATTAAAAATTCAGAAAAAATACATTTGACATAATGGAAGTGTTTCATAAGTGTCAAATCATTCTCACAGCAGAAAGCCAAAAGTCATAGTGACAATAAAATATCTAATTTAGTAGGCAAAATACTAAATACATGAATGTTATAAAGTTCAAAACAAAATTAAATGAAACAATGAACAACTTCAATGTTTTTACTTTATGGAAAACAATACTCTAAATATTATTGAATGTAAATATTGTTTTAATTTTTCTCCACTTAAAATGTTGTCAAGATATGTATACTTGCAAAAGAGCAAGCCTATTAAGACCAGGTTGTATTTCCTGAAAGAATATGTTTCCTCTGTACATTGTTTAATTACATTTTCTCTTGGTGAAATGCCTGAGAGAATTTCAAGATACTCTTAATCATCCTGCAAAAGACTAAGGTAACCACACCCCAGGACTGTCCCTGAAGGTGTGTTTGTGAAGCTAGACAAGGTGCTGTCTCATAAACCGTGTGAACTCAAGCACTAGTATACCCTGCACAACACCAAATGTGCACCCACTGGCAAACAGTTTATTATAAACAAAAGTTTTCTCAAAGTATTCAATATTACCCCAAGGAGTTAGTCTTGTACACATGACAGCATGGCAATGGATACAGTAAGCAAATATAATCTACCTCTCTTAGGGTGAATATTTGGTTACAAACCTTTGGAGAGCTCTTTAATTCTTTGTATGCTTCCATGGTGAGAATCAGAGGAAAGGCAGTGGAGATGTAAAGAATGGAGGGTGATTTTTTTCTTATCAGCAGTCCAGATAGGCTACCTGCCAGTCAAATTAAAAACCTCACTGGAGGAAATGAATGAATGCCTGTAGGTGTAGAAATATGCTGTTTGTACAGCTGCACCAAGTTCTGCTAATGGGAAATGAGAATCAGCCACGTCTTTGTGGAGATGTGCAAAATTCTGTGGCCATGTCCAGGAGGTTGACTATGGAATTTAGGGTCCTCAGACTTTTTTGCCTTTTTTTTTTTAAATTTTATTTGTCTCATGTCTTTTTTTCGAGACTAACTTCTGCTTTCTGCTTGGTTCTATTATGGCTTAAAATGCTGGAATATCCAGAAAAGAGAGGTGGGAAGATCTACTATCTATCTGTAGAGCAATGAAACATTTGGGAAGTTTGGAAGTACTCACCTATCTCGAAGACAGAATGTTCTACTTGTAGGAGCAATACCTTATCTTCTCTCATTTATCCATGTCCTGCTTTTGCATCTGTATTTCTGTGGATTCCAAAAACAGGAAAGGTTTATTCTTCCTAGCCAGGAACAAGTAGATATTTCTGTCTGTAGAGTTTCTCCATTGCGTGATCTATCATACGATCAACAGCTTCACACAGTTCACCAGTTGAAAGGCTACAGAATCACAGGGTATCAAAGATGTTAAGTATAGGTATGACAGTTATGCATACTATCTGTATGGCTTTATAGAGTGTATCAACTCTAATTACAAAGTTTTCAGAGAGCTTCTGTATTCTGGATATGCAAGAAGATATTTATACTCATCTCCTTGGCCTTCATTTTCTGTACTGACCATCTATTTTTGATTAATGTCGTGATACTCCCTCTCAGGCAACGTTACCTTTTGGAGACAAAAGAGGAACAGTTATGGAATTAATTTTAATGGCACTGGGAGGTGTTGTTCATTACCTGGTTGTGTTTATTTGTAGGAAAAAGGTAAATTGCCTTGCCTACATGTGTCTGACTGCCATTTTATATTGCCACATCAAATAGCAGTCTAGAGACTGGTGTTTATTCCAGAAACAATTGGCCCTTGCACACAGACACACTGATTCTCACAAGTGATTCTATGTATGCCCTTGCTTCTCAACTTCTGCCAAATTCAAGCCTAAATTCTAGGAAGCAACAATAAAACAGTAACAGGAGTCATGTCAGACTTGAAAGCAATCACTTTAGCTCTGTGAACACAAACTGTACTTCTTTTTCTTCTTTAGAAATGATTTTTTAAACATGGCTTGGCTTCTCTGAGCTAGCGTAGCTTTACCCTGTGAGTCAGGTTATGAAAAGGGATCTGTTACCCCCTTCACAGACACGGTATGTGAGCCTAGTTACATCACATTTCAAGGCAGATGGATCTCCAAAGGGAACTGCATCATCCAATCATGTGCTTTCTGCTTGTTGCTATTGATTCTTGTGGTTTGTCTGTTTCTGATTTTATTTCTCTGTGTAGTTTAAGGGCAAGTCTGTGGTTTGCCCCATGTGCCCAAGTGAGGGAGAAAGGGTGCAGAAGACTGCCTGAAAATAAATAAATCAGAAACAGATAGACTAATTACAAGGACAAATGCCAAGGGATGGAGAACACACAGCATCCTCATGATCAGATACGCCTAGCCTGTTGAAGGAGAGATGGATGTCTCACTATGTGACATAATTCTGTACCACATCAGAGAGGAGTGCCAGAACATCCTCTTCCTTGCCTGGTTGAGCAAACCCTTCTTGTGTGGTTTGCCCACATTGCGTGTCCCAGCATGGAGAGGAACAGCTTCCCTGAGGTAGGGGTGGGGAGGAGCAAGGCTGGGAAATTAGAGGTTGTTCCTGCCTCTCCAGTGCCTGTCCTGACAGCCAGCAGGGCTAAACTGGAATGAGAAGGGATGTAATCTACTCCTGGTTGTTTTACGCTCAAAGAACATTACTTCCTTCCGTGGAATGAGGCTAGTCATGGATGCCACCATGACTCAGGGTCTCCTGGAGTAGCACAGCTCTGTGCCATGACCTAGGGGGTGAATTAGGAAGGCTTTTGATGTCATTCTCTAAGCACTGCACCAAAGGAGACAAAGACTTCTTAATGTAATGTCAGCCTATCTCTTAAACATAGCCATGAAACTAAGTCCAACTTGCCAGCAGCTGGTAAGGCAGTAGTTTCCCTACACCGCTCTGGCACTTAGCATAAGAAATGTCATCATGTGGGTGGATTAGGCAGAACCTGTCAAAGTTGTGTGCATGTTCTTTGGTTGTGCTTCCTACCCTGGCCTAATAATGCCAAGGAGATGGGGAGTGGCATGTGTCACACTTTCTGGCATGTGTCATGTAACCCAGTGAAGCAGAGCTACAAGACTTTTCTGCTTTAGTAGGTTGCAGGCAGAAGTGACATGCTGTAGCAGCTAGAAGTCTTAATTCTGTATGTATTCACACTGCTAGTGCCTTCATCATGTTTTCTGCTTCCCCGGGTCTCTCTGTCAGAGCCAGATGTACGTTTTGAGGAAAGGGTAAGGAAATGTATCCAGACAGATAGGGAAGCAAGGGTAGACAGAGACGTTTACATAACATGTCACCTACAGTCCCCAGAAAGCTTTAAAAGTTCAATGGCATGATCTCCCTAAGAACCACTGAATTTGGCACAGATGTCCAGGGGGAAATATTCAGTGGCTGTTTTGCAGTGTGCAGAAATGTTCCATAGCAGTTCAGCAGAGGTTACAAAGAATACCCGTACCTGATAAGAAGAGACATAAGATTTTAAAGCAAGACAACTGCAGACTGATGAAATTTAGGGCATAGTCACTGTCACTCCCCAAGCTGGTGTGAGGGGAGTTGATATTAGTATTGGGGTTAGAGAATTTCCCAAGGTCCAGCACAATCTCAAGGTAAATCATCCTCAGGGAAAAAGGAAAGAGCAGTGTATTCAGTCTCACAGCAAAGCCTGGTTTTGCACAGCTCCCTGCTTAAATTCTGCGCTGAGGAGATGCACTGTAATCCCTCAGATGAGGCAATATGCCAGGTGAGTTCATCACAAATCACCACCAGAGTAACAGAAGATGGTACAATCATGTCTGCCCAGTATGACTGGAATGCCATCTCCTGTCACTGCCAGTATGTTGCAGGCTGTATCTGGTTGTCCGGAAAAGACCTATTGGCTACCACAAAACAGACAGGTCATAGGTCTGATGTGACATAGCAGACAGCACTGAACTCACCAGCAAGAGTTACTGTACTGTTTTCCTTGTAGCTTATAATACTACTAATAAATAAATAAAAAAAAAGATAATAATAATAATAATAATAAAAAATGATAGGACCAGCTTCTTCTGCAAGGACCTACAGGTGAATGACAGCTGCTACCTCGATGTAGCATCTGTAGCACCTCAGGTCAAGAACTGCCATCCCCAGGTGCCATGGTCTGATTCTGCATGAAACTGAAAAGCAGTAATTGCATAAGTACATATACTGAGTGGTAAAAATACAGCTTGCTGGTCATGAAAGCAGCCTTTGTGGACAAGGGAACTGCACAGTAGCCTCATGGGATGGGGATGCCTCCTCCCTTCACTTGCTGGTTTTGATCCAGAGCATGGGATTGTAGTAAGGGGGTAACATAAACTGGCCAGTAGCTATACCTCCTAGAAATACAAATCATCACTCCTGATGTGGGTGCTGCCCCTGTGTCAGACGTAGCTGGTTAGCTAGTCAGCTGATGTTGTGTATGTGGGGCTGAGGAGCGGGACTGGAGCTTGAGTGACTGCACTGGGATGCTCTGAAATTCCAATTCTGCCGCGAAGGAGGAAGAGGCAAAGGATAAAGCTGAGATGGGAGATGACTCTGCCACTTAATTTGTGCTTAACATTTGTGTGAAGTTGAGACAACCTGCATCAACATGGTGCCTGACATGGAACTTGTATTGTCCCATGATCACCATGACCCTGCTCAGATAGCCAGATAATGTCACATCTCCAATTGCATAACAACACGACACTGTCTTGATCCCTTGCCTGCAATCATTATTGAGCTGACTGTTTGTGCACTGAAGAGGGAATTCAAATATTGTTGATCAGTGGAAATGTTAGCTACGTGTCCTTTGTTGGGAGTAAAGCAACCTGATTCCTCCTACATCCACATATTGAAAATAGAAAATAATTGGAGAGAAAAAAATATGTGTCAGCAGGGATAAAGGCAGAGCTTTCATCTGCGTATGAGTACATGATGTGCAGGGTACACAACAATGTTTAGGTAGGTACCAGTGTTTTGTAATTCAAGGATCACATAACTTTAAACAAGCAACAACAACAAAAAATCCACTGCTGCCATGCTATTTTTCATTTACAGACAAATAAAAATTAAGCTAACCCCTCCATGTTCATTTATTACTTTTATTCTCCCTCACTTTGTTTGTTTGCCTGCTTTCTTGTATGGCAATGCGTATGTTGTTTGGTTGCTTGTTTGGTTTTATTTGAAATAATTTTGCATGTAATTTTCTGAACTCTTACAAAGCAGATGAACTAGTAAATGTGTATATTTATGAACCTTTGTCCATGTACAAAGATTGATGCATAGCTAATAAAATGCATAGCTCTGCAATCCTTTCACGCTTAAGATTCCCAAGCAGAAGTTGTGAGTATTCATATAAAATAGAACTGATCCAAAATGTACATATTTAGCTTAGATAATAGCAGCCCCCAGATATGTGCCTCTTTCTGTACTTGGAAATCTGTCAGTTGAACAAAGAGCAGGATATAGTGTGAATCAAGCTGTCCTAAAAGCTTTATGTGATAGACACACTTTATGGAGTTAGTTCCATTTCTCTCACATTTCAAAAGCAGACTCAGCCTCTAATTATCATGAGGACAGACTTCACAAAATCATTTTTTGTAGTCAAGGATTGCAATGTGTTTTAAAAGAATATATGTCAAAAAGAAAACTTTGTCCCAAGGCTTATGGTTCAGCTGTTCAAAGGTTCTTCCTTTTTCTTCCATCTGAAAAATTATTCCTGAAAAGCCATTCTCCTTTTTTTTTTTTTTCTGCTATTTTTCAGGGAGGAAAAAAAAAAAAAAAAGAGCTGTAAAGCTCATGCTGTTCTGAACTCCTTCTCTGCCCTTTCCCCAATGAGTTCACCAAACAAAATTCCAACAGAAACAAATGTTATTATGAGATTAGTAGAATGAATGCCAGAGTTCAGATACTAAACTTTTTTTAAAAAAACAGTGGGCTTAATGACGTGAAGGAAGTTGTAGTTTAAACATCAAGGTCAATTATTTCGTTAAATATTATTTAAAAGTTACTTGTCTTGAAACAAAACCAGAACTATCCATTTCCCAAAAATGCAAACAGATTATTCTGCTCCTGTTTGTCAGCTTCACTAGATAACTTCTATTTGATCTTCAAATAAAAACAGTTTCTGTTTCAGATTTACACAACAGGCTGTCTCTAAAAAGAAAAAGATCTTGAGGCTGGACTGCTGTTTACTTTCCCTTCTAATCCTGTGAGAAGATTTGCATAAGAAAAGCAAAGAGATTTAAGTCTAGATTTTTCACTCTACATCGAAAGCATGAAGATAAGCCAGTCCTCATCCATCTATTCAGAAAGAAAACAACTGCTTTTTTAAATCAGGTGAGCAGGAAATCTTTCAGTAAGTTCAGCAAGGTTCATGTAAAAGTAACAGGGACTAATTCTCAAAACTAACTGGAGCTTAGTTAAATAATTATAATAGTCAAACACTGAGAGTCTAAAACTCAAAACCTCCAGTTCCAGGTTTGTTTCCTCATACTGTGTACTTAGCTTTAAAACAACATCCAGAACTGGTATTTCCTGGATCTTGCAAAGCAGCCCCTTGTATTTGTAGGTAGCCTTCTCACAGTTTCTAACAGCATCGATCTCATTTGGGACCTCAGTGAGCAGAGCAGTGCTGGGAGGTGATGTGAGCGCCGGCTGTCACTGCTGAGAGAGTGCCTCCAGCTCCAAGTGTGACCCCAGGAGCAAACCAGTTAACTCTGCTGTAGAGTGGCAATATGGACTTGTACCTACAAGACTGCTATGAAGCAGAAAAGTTTAATGTGTGCAACGTACCTGGAGATTCTTTTCGTGTATAGAAAGGCAAATTATTATTTTATAGGAAGAGGATCGGAAAGGATGTTTTGGATCATGGGGTCAAGTCCCTTGCTGTGGGTGGTAACCACATCTCAGAAGCTGGTTCACAAACCAGTCAAATTCCATCTTCCAGCTGCTTTGATTCCTTTCTGCCTGCAGAAGGCCTTTCCGTGTCCTCACCACTCTGGTGAGATGAAGGTGCTTTTCCATTTCCAGCTTGAATCCCCTTCTGGACAGTTTGTACCAATTCTTTCTGTAATAATTATTTTATTTGGGAGGAGGGAAGGGAAGCTGTCTCATAATTTTAAGATTAATCTGAGTTTTCCTCTGAGCCCCAGACACCTGGTGGAAGGACGCCAGCAATGCTGTAGTCTGGTTCGATGTACCAATAAAAATAAAATTAAATTAAAAAAAAAAAAAAGTAAGAAAAGCGCCATTCTTAGAAAGCCTCCAGCGTTCCAGCTAGAGCACAAACAGCTGCTTATTTGGGACTCTCCTCTGGTAAATCAACAACCCCAGGCGAAGGGGCCGCAGTTCTCGGGGTCTCATACAAACCCAGACCCCCGCGGGGGGGAGAGGGATAGACATGGGTGGAGGGGGCGGGGAGGAAAGGAAGTGGGAGAGGGAGCCATCCTCAAACCTCGGCTGAGACCTCGCCCGAGGGGTTCGACGCTCAGCTGGGGCGAACCAGAGAGAAGACACCACCTTCCGCGACGCCGGTCGCTGCTCGGCTGGCTGGGCTGTGTCCCGCGCTCCCAGCCCCGTCGAGGGGACTCTGCCCCCTCCCTGCCCCCCCTCGGGGGATCTCTGTCCCCTCCCTGCCCCCCTCGAGGGTCTCTGCCCATTCCCTGCCCGCCCCGGGGGGGTCTCAGCCCCCTGCCCTGGGCTTCCGCTGCCAGGCTGCAGCAGGGCTCAGCGGGAGGGCAGATCTCCGTTTTGTCCCTTGGCTTGGGTTTCCCCCTGTCCAGAGAACAGGCGCCTTTGCTGGAACTGCGCTCCCCAGGGCTGGGGGTCATTTTTCGTTTGTTTGGTTTTGACCTTGTTCTCCGCTGTCTCCCGCGGGCCTTCCTGTTCCCGCACCGGCGGCCCCGAGGGCGGGCGGGCAGCGGGCTGCCGCCTGTCCCCGGCCGAGCACCGGGCACGAAGAAGCCCCGCACCCTGCGGGGTTGAAATACTGGCGAGATGGAGAGATTCTGGGGCACTTCGCCCTCTCCGGGCTGGGGTTCAGAGGCAGTCGGTCCGTGTCCCTCGGTGGCTTGTGCCCCCACCTTTCCCACGGGTGAAGGCGGTGCGTGTCCCCCGCGCAAACGCGGCGCGGCAGCATCTCTCTGCCTCCCCGAGGGGCACGGGCTGCAGCGGAGGGGCGCGGGCTGGAGCCCGTGGGCCACCGGGAAATGCCACCTCCAGCCTTGGACAGAAGAGCTTCCAGTCCGTGGGTACACTCGGCTAGACGAGGGAGCAAACAGCTCTCCCACACCCAACCTCCCAAAGAGCTCTCCCTCCTCCAACCCTCAAGTCCAGTCAGGATGAAGCAACAACCACCAAACGCCCTCGAAAAGCCCCGGCAGAAGCTCGGCACCGCCAAAGAAAACTGAAAATCAAAAAGCGAGCGAGCCACAGCATCACCAACGAGCACTCCCGAACCGGCGGGGCAAGCTGCGCCGTACTGCGCTGTACTGCACTGCTCCGCCCGGGAGCAGCGCTGCCAGCCCGCGACCGGCCACAGGGCCCCGGCTCCTGGAGACCACTCTCGCCCTCCACGTGGTTCCTAATTCCTACGAATTCAGTCAAATTGCTCAAGTGATAGAAGGGGCGAGATGGGGTTTAACCCTAGCCCAATTACAGGGAAACCAAAGAAAACAGATGCAGGTGGAGGGGAGAGAGCTCCCTCTCTCCCATGAGCGCTGCCGCAAAACGTGCGGGCAGCAACGGGAGAAACTCTCCCGAGGGTTGCCGGCGCGGAGAGAGGAGCAGAAGAAACGGGCTAGTGCCGGGGACTGGGGTGGCAGGGGTCCGACACGGCGCGCAGAGCTGCCCGCCGCCGGTTGTGGGCGGCAGCCGCCTCGGCGCGCACCCTGCGTCCGCGAGCAGCGCTGCCGAGACCTGCGCGGCTTTGACACGGGCGGTCGCCCCTCGACAGCTCGTATCGAGCAAGAGCCTTTCCGGGAAGAGGGCTCTAAGAGCTCAGCAGCGGGAGTGGGGGGCCGGGGAGAGTGAAGTGAAAGGCTGAAGCAACAGTGCGATTTTGGGACCAGGATCAAATCCTAACGTGTTACATAAAAGCCACGGGCGGTTCTTATCAGCAAGCCCGGCCTGAAGACGAACAATCCCCAGGAGCGGCTCCAAAACAACCCTGTTAAAGGAACAATTGTGAAATGCCAACTTCCCACAAGAGTATGGACAGCAGGAGCCAGGCATGTCCTATCTGTAAACCAGGCTTCTGACAACCAACAGAGGGGAGGGGAGGGGGGTTATTCTCTTGACAAGATTTATCAAGAAACATTTAACTGGGCTTTAATCACATTAGCAAGAGCCCAATTAGGGTTGAGAGCGAAGCGAGGCGGTCGGCGGGCTGGGGAGAGAAGGGGGAGGAGCAAGCGATGGAGTCACTCGAGGATAAAGTCCTTTCATCAGGCTGCGCTCCCGGCAAGCAGAGGAGTGAGAATAATCAGTACCCTTCACTGGGGGGACGGGGGAGGGAGCGGGCGGGGAATGTGTGTAAAGGATCATTAAGGCCAAGCAGAAGGGGGTTTTTGTTGTTGTTTTTAATTATTACGGCTATTAAGGTGCTGTCTCTGGGAGATCTCGGGCGCTGTTCTCAGGGACCTCCTGCACCGCGACGACACATCTGCGTGTGCAGATCAGACTCTCTCGCCAGGGGCAGAGAGGACCTCCCCCTCCCTCGGAGAATTTCCTTAAAAGCCCTTTCCCAGGTCGCCTCTCCCTCATGCGGAGTGCTTTCCTGGCGGCAGTCCGCCTCCTAGCGCGGCTCCTCGAGGGGAGGAGGTGCGGGGCGCGGGTGCACCGCAGACCCCGGCAATCGGCAGCCCGGTAGCCAACGCTCGCCGAAAGCCCCGGGAAAAGCGCGGCACCGGGGCCGCCCGGGACACGGCTAGAGGGGTGAAAGTGTCTTGCCGGGGTTCCAACTTTACACGTTTTCGCGTGGGCAACCTGCCTCGTCCTTAGAGACTCGCCGGCTCCAGCTGTCGGGGAAGGGGGGGGGGGGGGGGGACAGACTGCAAAGAATAACTAGAGATGACAGGTGGGAGCAAAAGAAAGCTCTGGCTACGAGCCCCCACCGGGTTACGCCACCTCGGGGAGCGGAGGCGGCCATGACCCTGCCTGCGGCTTTCGAGACATCGTTGGCAGCTGCTAGCAGCTGCCCCGGTTTCCTGCCGTTGCCCGCGGCCGGGAGCGGGGAGATAAGGTTGGGCAACCATACACCTTTCACCCAAGAGGAGCCGGATCTCTGCACCGCGGGGCAGGGGATGCTGTTTTATTGTTTTAACAGGACAGGGCCAAAGGCGTTTGCCATTCGCACCGATGAGCATCCCCGCTGTCGGGGGCGATTCCCACCTCCGCCCGGCTAGGGAGGGCTCTCCACGCTCCCCCCTCCCCTCTCCCCGGGTCGGTGGTCCCGGTCGCGCCGACCCCCAGCAAACCGCCGCAGCCTCCGCCTCAGGGACGAGCGGCCCTTAGAGGGCAGCTCTTCCCCCTCCCCGTGCCCTTCTAGTGACCGTGCCCCCGCCGCACCTTCCCTGTCCCATCTTACCTTTCCGGCCCGGCCGCCGAGGGGCTCGCCCCCCCCTCTCCCGCCCCCCGCCCCGTCTCCGCCATCCCCGCCGAAGGGGTGTCGCACGCTGCCGCGCCGGCAGAGCCGCGGCTCTCGCCTTGCGCGCGCTCGGCTGGCGCTGGCAGCCCCACGGGTTCATCCGAGGACAGCGGCGGCTCTGCGCCGCGGCTCGTCTAGCTGCCAACGCCGCTGCGAGGCTGACGCTGCCGCGGCCGGGGGTGACTCACGGAGGCCCGCAGCAGCCGCCAGTTAGCGGATCCACCAGCTAAGCGGGGAGCGGGCACATTGCTGCCGTTCTCGGCCCCTTCCCCGGGCACCGCCGCCCCCCCCTCACACAACCCCCTCCTTGCTACCCCTCTGCTTCTGCAGCGTGGAATAAACGCCCGGTTTTCCGGCACATATTCACCCTTCCGACACCGAAAGGGATCCCAACCCTCTCCCCCTCCCTCCTTGTCGGCCCGGCACCCCCGTCGGAGGCAGGGCCGGGGTCCGGCCCTGCTGCCGGCAGCGCTCCCGGCGGCACCCGCCCCCAACGTAAGTGACCAACGGGCCCGGGAGGGGGTGGCTGTCCCTCGCATCCTCCGCCCCAGCATGCTGCCGGAGGGGCTGCGTCCGGGCGCCAAGGGTGAAACCCTAAGGCTGGTCTGGGCAAGCGACCTAGGGCCGGGGCCGGTGCTCACTTCTGGCCGGGGTCCTGAGCTCGGCCCAGCGGGGCTCAGGCGCCCCCCCCGGCCATGTTCATCAGGGAGTGCCGCCTGCACTCTGCCGGGTGAAGGCAAGCACAGCCCAGAGCAGCTGGATGGCGGGGTGGGGAGGGAAAGGGGGGCTAAGACCTGGAAAGGGACCCGGAGTTAAAGTGGCAGAGAGCATTGATGTAATGCGCCACGGACGGTCTGCCCTGTTTAGCAAGCAAACTGCAGGGTTTTTGCTGCATGTGGTTCCCACGGAGTCCTGGTGGCATGTCCCAGCTAGAATGTATTGCAGATGTCTTCATGGTGAGCATGCAACAGGTCTCCTGCGTATGCTCGTGGGTCCCAGGTGGAGCCTTTTCGTATCCTTTATGTTGTGTAGTTCAGCACCAGCAGTGCTTTTGAGAAGCATGGTTTTTGCATGACATCCTGGTTCTGAAACAGGTTTTTGAAGTGAAGCTCTAGCAAAATACATCTTCCAGGCCACCCTATAGGTTGGATGAACAGTTTTAAAGCAGTGTCTTATTAAAATTAAGAGTTGATTAAAAGCTCATTTATTAAGAAACTTAAGTCACAAAGGTAGTGGGAATGAGTCCTATGTTCTTTGGATACATGCTCAAGTTTTGGAAGTAGGAAGAAGGCATGCCTGGGCCTCTACTTAAAAATACTTCAAAACTACTTGTCATAAATATGCTCAAATGATAAGATGTGGACTTATGGACAGGGATTATGTTGTCAGTGCTTCAACCTTAAGTCAGTTTTTAAGTCCAAATTTCAGTCCTTTGGGAAAAGAGAGTAGGAGGAGGAAGAGACTATTATAACAGAAATGCTGACATTGCTAACCGTGGCGGTGTGAATTCACTATTATAAGACCTCAGCTAGCAGCTTAATTCCAAAAGGGTGATGTTATCCAGTAATAATGCAATCAGTTTGTTGGCTGTAACATAGGAAACTGGGAATTGGTCTATTTTATTGCTGTTTTTGGCCAAAATTTTAAGAAAAAAAAATAACCTGTAAGATGCCAGAATCAAGGCAGAAGAGCTACCTTTTCTACTTAAAATAATAAAACAGAGTTCTTTGTGAACATTTTTCACTTCAGTGCAGTTTTACAAAAGCATATTTAAAAGGATGGCCAGTGAGAATGCAAGCTTTCAAGCTAGGGATGGGAGGATGGAAAGGACCAAGGGTGGAACGTTGTTAAATGCTTTCAGAGAGGTCCTGAAAGCACCGTGTTCACTTTACAAAATAGAAGTTTTCTCCTGGGTAATGGCTAAATGAGTTTGCATTGATTTGCAGCTGCAAATTTAAAGAAAACAGAAGGAAAGAAAAGAAATTAAAAATAAAAATGCCCTGTTAGTAATTTAGAATTATGCTGCAGCAATTAAGAAAATTGCATCAGATATATCAAAAATCGGAACTGACCTCTTAGGGTTTGAGTTTAGGTATTCAGTATTCTCCAGTCCTTGCATCTTTCTTCTCAGAATTATTTTTAAGGAGTAAACATTCTGACTAGGCAGCATGCTCTCAGAAGTAACAGCTTAAGTGGATTAACTTGTAAGGTGTATGTATCAGTGAAGCCTTTTTGGTGAAATCTTCCATAGAAATTTAGTCAGCGATGTTAGTGAGGCCAGAATTTCACCTGCTGTGAAGGTAGCACTGTTGCAGAAAAATACAAGACCATATTATCCCTCTAGTTCAGGTTTAGATTTTGCTGTTTCTCATGGTGGTGGTTTGTATGTTTACCCTGATCCAGAATACAGTGAGATTAGTGGGACTCTTTGGTTTGGGGTAATGAATTCTTTGAAGGATAAAGTCTTAAGTTATGTGAAAGTTAAGATATGTGAAAGTACTTAAAGACAATTGAAGTTATGCCTATAGCCAAATCATAACTGTCCGTTTTAACAGAGCGCCTTGTAAATAACAGAGCACTACAAGAATACATGGGTGTGACTGAGTCAGCCTGTTCTGGAAATCCTATGACATGCAGCTGCAGAAACTACACAAATTCTTGAAAAATTGTCAACAAAACCTGAAAGGACCCTAAGGGTTTTTATTCAAATTCGTTGAAATTTCTTGAAAATCACGTTTCCTGAGTTATATACAAGCTCTGTTCTGCTTGTAAATATATCACTTGAAAAGTAGGCTAAAACTACTACACTGCCTACCTTGTTCATCTGATCTTCAGAAGTCAACATTACCCTCTTTTTTAGACTTGCAACTTAACAAAGCATTATTGTAAGTATTACATCCATTTCTGAATGTGTGTACCCTGGACTGTGGAAAATCAAGGGCTGGCATTCACCATCAGGCTTACATCCAAAAACATATGAGTTAATTTGCACTGTATGACCGCTGGCACTACAGAGGCACAAACTGGAAAAGGTATTTTGAGAAGATGTGGCTTTTTCCAGAGCTGCCCTTAAACACTTGCTTTAAGCTAAAAAACAGATGTGATATAATGATAGTTGCTTTGTTTTTATTGTGGAAGATAATACCAGCTTGTGATTACTGACTGGATGTGAAACAAAACTTTCTGGCTGTATGGACTGAATATAGCACATCGGCAGTTGTAAAGGATGCTAGTTGAATCACCACATGAGTTCTGTAAAAAGATTCAAACAATAATTAATCACTGTTTCTCACAAATACAAAAATGAGAGGGCACTGAAAAATTAACTGAGGAAGTTAATGTATGAATGCAGAGAATGGTAGTCTGGATGCTGGCTGCCACACAGGAAATCCCCAGACCACTAATTGATGGAAATCTTAAAATATTCTCAGGTTAGGGAATGCTCCGAACAATGTGTTTTCACATTTTTTTCGTAAGTGCTCACTTCTGGCCACCACAGAGAGATTACATTAGCCCAGTATAGACATTTTTGCTTCCTTGGTGCATTGTTCCTGAAGTCCTACCTCCTTTATCATTAATCATGGTTACTTAACTTTTTAATGTCAGCTTTATTATTGAGACATCAAGTGATTGTGCAGAGGTGTCCCCTTGTGTATATAGGGGCAAAAGAAGCAAGTTAAAGGGGAAAAGGGAAAAGAGAGGGTGTTTGGAGAGCAGAGAAGGAAGACAGGAAATGGGAGGCTTGCAGAAGAGTGACAGATGATGGGATAGGACAGGAAGAGACTAGACCACTGACTATGCAGAAAGCAGTGTTCAGAGATGGTAGTTTGATTGAATTACTCCTTACTTAACATGCCCTGCATTTCTCAGTGGGAATGCAACTTGCAATCTATATGCAACAATGAAAAATTGAAAAAGGAAGGAAAGAATGAAAAAGCAAGAGGCAATTCCAACATTTGTTTTTTTTTCTATTTCTGAAGTCTGCCTACCCCATGCATTGGGTAGGGTACACTTAGAGAGAATCTTGGACAAAACTAAGCTGGAACAAAGTTGGAAAGAAACTCCAGTAAGTTTAAAGAAAATTAAAAAAAAATCTGACCTCCCTCCTCCTCCCCAGAAGGTACTTAATATCCAGCAAAATCATCTACCCTTAGGCAAATGCCTGACAAAAACATGGTATGTGTATCTACTCTGAAACCAGAGTTCAGGGTATATATATATATATATATATATATATATATATATATATATATCTGTAACTGCAACTCATACTTTATCTTCCTGATAATATGTTGATGTAGAATTTTCACAGTCATCTTTTTCTGCTTTCTTTTTCACTCATTTATTCTTCTTGTCTTTTGGGACAGAAAATCCTGCATGCATTGTGGCCCAGGTTATACTGGATGTCTTATGCAGGACAGTGTCTTATTCCATGCATCACTTACTCATGGTGTAAAAGCAGAGTGAGTAATGGGTACTGGAATTTAGCTCTGTGTTGCATTTTGCATCTGGGGTTTCTGTAATAGGTTCATAAAGTTCACAGGCTGCCACTAGTAATTTTTCTATTTTCCTACCTCCCATTCCTGCTTTGCTTTTTATTTTTTTTGTTCTATTTCTCCAGAGATTTTCCTGTGGTCCTGGAGGATTTTATGACTTTGCAGAATGATACAGAATTATATAAAAATGCGCCAAGCACTGTATAAACGCATAAAGTCTATTTGTGATGCAAAGAGAGAAAGACCAGGATTTGGCTAGGCATGATCCCTTATGATTCTAGGAGTGTGTGTCAGCATTGCACCTTTACCAGCAGCAAGGTTTTACAGTACCTGTAGGTCTTACGGATGCACTATGTGTGTAGGGGAGAAGGAATGCTGGACTGTTCGCATTGCAAGTGGAATGCTTTAGATGGCAAAAACTGCTTTCCACGTACTGATGATGCTCTGAAGTACATGCTGTAGGGCTCCAAGTACAAGGGCAAATTTGAAGTTAAAAAGAAGCTCTCCAGTGCACTAAAATGCTGATGTAGCACTCACAGTGAGAAAGAGTCCTGGTCCAGATATAACTCTTGGGAGTACATGCAGGTCAGACAAAAAGGGTCTCAGAAAGAGGTGCAAACCAACCAAACAAAAATGTCCAAAATCACAAACAACTAATTATCTGATCTGGAAACAGAATGGAGGGGTTGTCTGCAGCTGCATTTTGTTAAAATTTAGGTTGGGCCTATGTCGTAACTTACTGCCAGTCCACACAGTTCATGTCAGACTCCAGGCTGTGGGTTTTCTTACTGATGATTCTGCAGCCTCCCAGGGTTCCTGGTGCCTGGGGAAGAGCACAAAGGTGTGTGTTTGTTCAGGGATCTCTATTCAGTGCAAAGAGGTGGTGACAAAAGTTGCTGTCAATTGTTGCCATAAAGCCAACGGGTAAAGGTTGGGGGTTGCTGTGCTAACAAGTATTCTCTGCTCTGTCCCAGTTCAAAGTCAAGCCATCTAGCTGAAACTAGGGAAAAGTATTAATCTAGTGTTTGGTCTCAAGAGAAGAGAGGGAGGGACATGGAGGAAGGTAAGTATCTGAATCTGTACACAGGAATGGTAAGTCTGTTGGGTCAAGCCTTGAGGTAAGACCCAGAGTGCACATGCAGTACAGATGTGCTGAGTCCAGTCTCATGTCCTATTAACCAGATCAGTCAGTTGTGAAAAGTGGTCTGAGGCTTTCCAGGATAAGTTGTCCATTTAGTTTGCCTTTCTAACCAGTCAATAAAGCTCAAACAATGCTCTTCTAGAAATTCTCTTTGTGTTAACATTGCCTTATTCCTATGTGTCTAACTCTGTATTAGGATATGAATTGTAGGACCTTGTGGATATATGCAGAGTTCAGAATTTTGACACAGGAGCAACTGCATTATTTTCCTATTCATTTTTCTAATCTGTAAACAAGCTTTTGTGCAAGACTCTTGGCACTGAGAGTCTGTTGGAAATCGAGTTGTGGAAGCGCAGGAGTTCATAACCCTTCTCTTGCAGCAGCTGTCAGTGCCATCTGAATACTGAGTGCCTGCCCTGCCGAGGAGTGGTGAGGTCTTCCTTAGCTGCTTGGGCCAGGCCCTAGGAGAAAGCAGCATTGTTGCTGGCTACATGATAAAGGACACAGATAGTGAATACAACATCCTTCTCTTACCTCTGCCAGGAAGAATTAATGAGACACTTTATTATTCAAATACTTTCTAAGGCAGAGCTTCAGGTTCTTTTAACCTGAGAATGGATTTATTAGCATGCATTTATGAATACTTTGCAGCTCGCTAGGTTCCACTTTTGACAGCCATAGAGAGTTTTCAACTGGAAGCCTTTACTTTCTTGTTTATTTAATATGCATGAATCACTGCTGCTGGTTTAATATGTTAACAGTTATTTAAAGAATGGTCTAGTAAATGCTTTTGCTCATGTATGGATTATAAAATATAGTATCTTACAATATATTGCCTGGTCACTCACTTTATGTTAACATTTCATTAACATGCCTTTCCTAAATAGCAAAACAGTTCCTGCAGAGCTTGTTAGCCATGTGAGGACCATGTGGTATAAGCAGTTATAAATACACCAGTAAAAAACATTCCAGATTATAAATGACTATAAATTCAACCCCAGCAGTCGATGAATAGTATCTTTATTAACATATTAACCACTTATCGAAGTGATTTGTTTTGTACTTAGACTTAATTTTATGTTCAGTGTAAATTTTATACTGACTTTCTTTTGCCAGACATATTTATTTCTGAGTCAAAACTCAGTCTCTTCTGCAAAAACGAGGAAAATCAGAGGCATGATAATCAGCCTAAACTCATCCAAAGCACTTTAAAAATAGCCAGCCCACCTACTGCACTGGGAGATTGTATAGTGCAGTGTACAGAAGCACAGTGGGGAGCAGCTAAGGAACTGTGCAATATGTAAGCTTTTCAAAATGTACTTGAGGCAGTGGCTCTCTAACCATAACCAGGTTTTTCCTGCTAGGGCATCTGCCTTTTAGACCCTGGTCCCTTACAGCTTGTTGCCCAGGATGTTTAATTCTGCTTTCCATGAGAAATTGCCCTGCATGGATTTTTGTTTCCAAATCAGTGGCTTATAGTGGAGAGAGCTATGGCAGAAGGTGGCTGCAAAGAGCGAGACAGCGGTGTTCAGTCACTGGTGCAGTGGGTGGTGGTGCACCAGCATTGTCACTTGGGCTGTTACACAGATGGTCTGTGTAAACTTGGGAGTTTTACACAGATAGGTCTGCAAAGGGACGTAGGCACACATATACCCTGTGTGGGCCTTGCTAGGCTCCACAAAACCATATAAACCATGCCCAGCTGTCATCTCACTTTGTAAGGTGTTTGGCTCTGCCAGGGGGTGTGTTACCAACTGCATGCAGGTTCTGGTAGGGGTCACAGGTCAGACCTTTCCTGTCTGGTCTCCTCAGCAGAGCTCTGCATGTAACTGTTGGACTGTTTGGGACTCTGTTCATACAGGGATACTGTTTCTGGATGGGCTTTATGATTATTATGGTACATGTAAGTACATGATGTATACATATGCTAGTTAAACCAAATTGGCCTAATTTACAGAGACCATTTGTATCTTTTTTCCTGCTCATCCCTCCATCAGGCTTGCTTTCTTGTACCATAAACCCCGCTTGTCTGTTCTCACTGTTTTTTATCAGTGTTTTACCTTTAGTTGGTACACATAGTTGGCCAGTTTACCTCATTTCTCAATAAACGGTCTATTGGTGAAAGAGCTTTTGGCATGTGAACAGCATACATTGCAAAAGATGCTGGAGGAGGAATAGTAGTATTCATGTGCGTTACCACATTATGGCTTAGGTCAGATGGTCACACTGTTGTATCGGAATTTTACCCCAAAATAAACTTTGAAGTTGACTAAAGCAAAGGGTATTTTCCTATGATAGACCAAACAGAATGTGCTGTGCAGGGAAATGAGGAAATCCAGTCTCATACTTTTCAGCATCACTAATTTTTAAAGGGTTAACTACCTGCCAGGAGCCACATCTTGATATAATGCATGTTGGCATTTCCTTTGCATATTGCCATTAGGGAATTTGATGAAACACCTTCTGTTTGTTCACACTTGTCTCTCTTAAAATTTGTATATCATCAGTAACTGTTATTTTTTCTGCAACAGCTTCCACTTTCTTCTTCATGCAGACAGAAGTCAAGTCATACTATTGCTTCAGATTATAATTTTCAGATTGATTTAAAAAGCAAATATGTAGACTGTAGCTGCTCCCAACAACAAGGATTGTAACCAGTTTATATGCTGAGCTTTGTTAATTTATCTTCTGTTGAAGTTGGTCACTACAGGAATGGAGGGGTTTGCATGGACCTAGAACAGTATATTAGGCCCTTAATTACAATTACAATTTTGGATGCTTTTTGTGGAGGTAGGAGTGACAATGTGAGTCCAAGTGAACACATGGAGTGGCCTTCCTTGTATCCAAAGGAAAGGAAATTCTTCTTTGCAATGTTTTAAAACCTTTTGGTGCCCTACAGTAGCAAGTGTGTTCAAGGGATGGGGGTTGTTTAGACTCTGCGCTTCAGATTAAGGGTTTTACTTAGCTGAGAGCTGGAGTTCCCTAAATGGTTGGTGGGATTTAAAAAGACCTTAATGTCAATGGGGAGAAAGGAACCTCCTGTAGCTCTTCTGGGACCTGAGACGCCAAACATGTAAGTATGGATTAGCATGTCCACTAACTGCAGGGGAATTTCAAATAAAGCTCTTTCAGAAGTTTTGTCAGAGTTGGGATATTAAGCAGTTTCTGTGTTAGGCTGAGTGCAGAAATATGTTATGTGCTCATACAGTAAACTTCCTCAAGTCAATGCAAAAAATCAGATATAGTTGGTTAATATTATAACATGAAGTATAGTTGAGATTTTTGTAGTAATCAGAATGAAGAAAACCTAAATTTAGAGAAATGCTAATAATTATTCCTGATGCAGTACAGGGAAATAGTTACTGCATTTTTGTTTTTACCAGCCTTTGCTTCCTTCTAGCCAAATCATGTTTAGGAGTGACCTGTTGTAATTTGTGCAGCATGCCTTTTAAGGGTGACAGAGCAAAAGCCTTGCAGGGAGGTTGTTGTGCAATTATTGCTATGTATCTTCCTGTTTATAAGCCTTAATCCTGCTCTGATTTTTTTTGTGTTTTTGTTTAAATCCTTGAAAAGATGTCATTCTCTCACTGAACATGTTTTTCTTCCTAAACACAAGCTGTAAATGCATACACAGATAATATTACGTGATTCTTTGTGTCAGCTGCTTGCAGTTCTCATGTGTTCTATTCTAGGCAAATTTAGAAAATTAGTATCAAACGTCATAAGCTCAGACATAAAAGCTCGTTGGCTGGTCTTTGCCATGGAAATGGCAAGTTTTAACATGTATATGTAAAAGAAAAATCCCAGAGGTGACAGACAAGAAGAATTTTGCAGGGTTGTTATAGACACAGTGACATCTGTTTTTTATTGCAGTTAATGATTCCTAATATTATGTGCCATTTTGTGTTATGTAACCATTTATTATTAATCTGCATCTCCTATTACAAATCAGTTTTCAATGCTTTTTTTCCCCAATCATATCTTGAGATATTATGAGTGTATATTATTTATGCCTACTAAAATAGAACTAAAGTTTTCCTTCTATATTAAGAATTTTTGAAGTACTTGGAGATGGAGTCTGTGTTCTCCACAAAGTAACTGTTGTCCTAATCATTACCAGGAATTGAACCTGGGCTTCCAAAGCTAGAGGATAGCTTGACAATTTGAGCTCAAAAAGGCTAAATCTTCTGGCTAACAGTTGTAGGAGAGTCACAGCTTTTGTGGCTCTGGCAGTAGTTACTAGTTGGAGAGGGAATTATGCTTGTGCAACTCAGAATTGTCAGTGAAATTCAAGGGAATTTGGGGGTTTATAGGGAATGCAAAATTGGGCTTTTCCAGGAGCTTCCCAGTAAGCATGAAAGATTTTTTTCTTGTGTGTGTGTGATGGGCTGTGAGAAATCGTAATGTCTGACATCGTTCTGGCTAAGTGCATTCTTCAGTTTTCCATTAGTGGTGGTGGAGGCCATCAGTGAATCCTTTCAGGAGTAACCAGCTGGCATCTCGTAAACCCTTGTCTGTGTATCATGTAAAGCTCGGTGTTACCACTCTAAAAGAAAGACCTTGAAAAATTAAATGCCATTGGAATTTAGTAATGTAGGCCACAGTGTAAACTGGGGTTAAGTTGAGCCAAAGCCTGCTATAGAGAAAGAACCTGTAACTGATTAAAGCCAGCCTCTAGCTAGATAAAATGAGTTTGAAGTAGATTAATATAAAAAAAAGTTAAAAGCTTCCTTTTTGTTGTCAGTTTTCAAAATGCAACTTGTCAAGAGTTTGGCAGAAAGAGCTCAAAGGCATATCTGATTCTAAACTGAGAAAAACAAACCCAAAGGAGCAAATAGCATTATGGACCTTCTCATGTTTGGTTGATTTATATGAATTTTCTCATTGAAGGCTGTGTCTTTATGGCCTTCATTTTTACTTGCCATTTTTCTCCAGACTACAGTTACTCAGGAGTTGTGTCTCATACCTTTATCTAACATAGAAATTTCTTCTGTACTGCTTGGTGTATCTTTGCATGGCCTTCATGAATCTTCTCTGACGTTTACTGTGTGTAATTATTATAAGAACATAAAACAAGGGCAAAACTCAAATGATAGTCTTGGATTCAGTAAGAAGCTGAGAATTGAAATGGAGACAGCACAGCCAAACAGCTAAAATGATGTTGGACTTTTTGCTGGAATCTGATTCCATCTGTAACTTTGCCTGGTACATGACCTCTGTGCCACACAGTTTGGCCTACTGCAGACACAAGTCACAGTTTGGTGACAAGGTGGTGCAACTTCTGTTACTTATTTGGACATAGATTATGTAGTCCCAGTGATGAGTGAAAAATGAAACTCATAGACCATCTCCAACAAATGCTACTAAAGTGTTTATCAATAAACAATGTTGATTTTACTTACTGTCACACTGGAAAGTAATTTTTGAACATGTTTGTGCTTTAACACCCTTTCTTAATATTTTTTCCCTTATCCTTTTGTATATACAGCTAGGTCACGCTAGTGACCACAGGCATGAGTCTCAATTCCATTGCACTGATTTTATGCCAGAATAACCCTGCTGGTTTTCACAGTCTAAAAGACTGATGAAATGTGGTGAAAAATTGATTCCATACATATTTCAAACTCTGAGTGACTTAATATTTAGTGCTAAAACAGTTTCAACCTTTAAGAACAACACTTCTATCAGTCATGTTGCACATTTAAAGTTTGCTGTCTCACGACTTGCCAGAACTGCAGCAAATGCTGAGAAGCGAGCATGTCCTTAAACATGGCAAACCATGGAATATTTGATCTTTAAGTCTGACAGTCCTGTAGGATGGTCAGCCAGTACTCTCATACATTGACAGTGTTGAAACATGTACTTATTGTATGTATCACTCACATTTCTGAAGCTAATGAGCCTGTTCTGTTAAAATTAATTGCAAAGCTCTAGTTGATAGTAATAGGAGCAATCTCATTATTCTCAATGATCATAAGCTAATACTCGACAGCTAAGCTGGGAAACAGACAGACTGTAGCCTCAAAGAACAGATCATTGGGGACGTACAGGTGTGTAAAAGGGATGTAGGGTTCTGTTGTATTTGAGACTTTGTTACACCTCAGATTTCCTGCATGACTTTTAGATTAGTTAATATGGTTCCCTTCTGAATCTGTAAACTGGGCATACATAGCAGTACATCCTTATATTAAGAGGAGTGATATGCTCAGATAATGATCTGCGGCACATTTTGTGGTTTGGAGAGATTTCTCATAAAACCCAGGCATAAGCTAGTTTTGAAACAGCTGGGTAAACAGTACTAGCAGTTAATTCCTTATTAGTTAATTAGTTCAGTTAATTAGTAGCTGGTAGAGTAACAGCTCTTTTTCCTTCTTGTTGTGTAAGAGAGCTGTGACCCTTGGTCTCATATGCTGTTCTTAACGGCACAGCAGTAGAGCAGCAAAGTAACGGTGCTGCAAGTCAATTATTGCCTTCTTTCTTACACATATATTCAAACTGCTGCAGATTAATGAGGTGCTATGTGTCAGTCCCTTCCAACTGATACTCTGAGATATTTTGAGATTCCATAGGTGAAACGTGGTAAGCGTACATTAAGGCTGTGGTGTATTTAAGTCAATGAAACTTGGTTTAGCCTGTAACAAAAATGATTATGTTAAACCACATTGTCTTGCACTACTTGAGGGCTGAGGATGTATGAAGACTTCTTGGTTCAGCTGACATGTTGTAACTTGTTAAGTCTTGGTAATTTGATCTGAGCTCATATAAAGGTTTAGGTAAGAAATGGTGGTTGTTGCTTCTGGAATCAACATCTTTGGTTACATGAAAACAAGTCTGCGGATATAAAAGTCTCAAGGAGATTTATCCTGGTTAACAGTATTCCTTCCTCCTTTTTTTCCTTACACTTCTCACCAGTATGCATTGGCTGAAGAACAATTCATCGTTCATGGGAAATCTTTTTTCTTTTTTTTTTTTTTTTTTTTGGGGTGGGGGCACACACATGCTGGGGAAGGGGCTGGTCCAAATCCATCTGGGAGATACACAGAAATCTTTCTGCCAAACATAAGTTTTGAGATAGTTCATTTTGCAAACAACAGATATTTTATTTCTGAAATAAATGCGCTCCTTAGTTTCTGCAGATTCTCAGTGAAAATAGCATTTGACAGGTGACTGACTATCAGCTCTACAGAGCAACTGTGGAGCTACAGGGGTTTGGTGGAGCTTTGGCAGCCCTGTTTGATGGGGCTTCTAAGCTGTCAGTTGGCATTTACTGGTAGGTGATCAGGAATTCTGGAAATACTGGAATTACTGTGATTTCCGTGTTTCCTGTACATGGGAGTGTACAGGAAACACGGAAATCACAGGAAGTGGGAAGTCACTTCTTTTAAGGTAAGGGTTTCCAGGACTTCCAGTTTACTGGTTAAAAAAATGTAAGCCTGGTGTTTTACTGTGTTGGGACACCCCATTGAGCAGATCTTCCCCTGATTCCTCAACTAAACTCACCTTTATTTCAAGAGAACCATCTCACACCTTATTTTCGAGCAGCAGGGTAGAATTCTTTGATGCCAAAAGAAAGGCCTTCTGTTTGAGTATTTCATCTGTCTCCCCTTGCCAGAGATGTACCTACCTTGCTTTCAGCTGGCTTGATGGGGTATGGGTAGCAATCCAGCTGTGGAGGCCTGGAATTTAGTGTGGGCTAATTCCTGTACGCAGTTCACCCAGCTTCTTTGGGTGTGTCCTGCATGGCTGCTAGAGCACAATGGAAACTACCCGCACAGCTTCAAACATCTAATGAAGTGGCCTCGCACCCACCACACCCAGTGTCTGGAAGATTCTGGCCCATGTTGCAGAGTAATGCTATTCACAGTTAACAGCATCTGGCTTTGACAAGTCTACAGGCACAGCCAGCCTTTGAAACAAAAACAAAACCATGCATCCTCACCACTGTTCCTTCCCTTATTTATGTGACTAAATGCTGCAATGCACACGTGGGTAAAAGCAGGAATAATGCAACCCACCAGTGATCGTAAAGGAACTGTAGTGGCTCAGCACCCTGCAGGAGCTGCTGCTTGAGCTGATCCACAGCTTTTTCTAGCCACACCAAGGGTTTCACACATCTGAAGCAGAGTTGCTGCTTGCAGCATGAAATCTACCTAAGAGGTGTCAGATTTGACCTTCAAAATTGAAGCCCTTTTTTCAGACATTTTCAGAGGCAGACTGCAAGTGCACCTATCCTAAATACCTGAATATCCATACGTTTCACAGAAAATGCAACTCGTTTTTTTGTCTTCTTTGTACATGAGTGGTACAGATCTCCTTCGGTTGACATGCAGGCACATTAAAAATTGGTTTCTTGCAGTCTTGCAAGTGTTGCTACAAGTATGCTTCTCATGCTGAGGTACTGAGCATCTTCAACTCCTTGTATTGCCCCCAGGTGACTTGCACTTCACAGTCTATGAATGTCTACAGATGGCAGGAGATGGCAAATATTTTAGGTGAAATATCATAGAAGAAAGCAAGAATTGTTTTCAGTCTTAACTGGTTGTTTCTTCATTTCAAACACTTGCACAGAAAGGCTTACTCTGGGAGTGTTAACACTGAACGTATCTGATGCTTCATGGTTCAAGTGATTTCTGTGTGAATGCATTGTGTTGTCTGTGTGCAAGTACCTGTGCTTGAGAACAGATTTGAGCCTATAAAGATTGTTTTCTCTCTTTAGTTTGTCTTTGAAGATGTCTGCCAACCTTAGACTTCCACAGCAGGAATCTTGCGTAAGACCACATGCGCAGGAAAATCATCCATGTAACATTTAAAACCCATTGTTTCTTCCATTAGTTAAGAGGAAACACAGTTAGACCACTTTCTCATTGAATGTATTTTTATGGCCTTCGCACAGCTTTGATGATCTTGTGGAGCATGCAATCATAAATTACTAAAAGGAAATCAAGCTACCCAAAACTAAAAACATCAATTATCTTCTTAAGGAAAGTATGTGAATGGATCAATAGGATTAAATCACTCTAAAACATCACAACCTTCTGTTGTTATTGCATATAATGAACCTGATAATCTTAGTTGTCTCTGGCATAAGGGAGCAGAAGGATATTTTTATGCATGCGTTTTATGACAAAATGAAACATGATGCTCTAGGCATAAAGCGGAGCAAGAGAGTGTGTAAATACATGGGGACGTTCTTGTTTATATATACTTGCATTCTTTTGGTAAATGCATATTTTGTTCCAGATGCAGTCAGAGTCCTGGCTGTTGTAAGGGTTTGGCAGCTTTCTTGTTCAGTGTGGGTGTTTATCATTCTACTGTGATTGTTCATGTTGTGATGAGTTTCCTCTTGGGTACAGTTTTCAGGCACGTGTTCCTGTCAACCAAGGTCAATGCTGAGCCAGAGAAGCAGTGCACAGGTGGTACATCAGAGTTAGCCTCTCATTTGGCTGCAGACAGTGGCACTTCTTAATTTTACTTATGATTGAACTATTTCTCTGATACAGTACCAAAAATATTAAAGTCCTTCTGCTTGGATTTCAGTGAAATGGTTCTTTACATAAACAAGGGAAAACATAAGTGAATAATAAAAAATAAACTCTCAGGACCTGATCACAAGCTTGTTGAAGTCAGAATCCAAAGACTCCTTGGATTTCAGCAGGCTCTGTTTCAAACCCTTAATGCATTTTCAGGTGTCTGTAATCCCAGGTGGGAGTAAATCTTCATTAGGTGGCTTCTTTACTCTCACAAGGTATAGTGCTGGTGGTAGCAGAGAAATGATGGGGAATTCAGGATGATGGGACAGTTCATGGTAAAGAATGATTTTTTTTTTGTTTGTTTTATTTTGGGGAGCATCTGGGTTCTAAGCAAAAAAGCTCTAAGGGGAGAAGTGCATCAGGGTCATTACAGCTGTTATTTGGCAGTTACTAACATGTATTCTTGAAATAAACTGTTAACACAATTTTGTTGTTTCTTGCCAAACAGCAAGGGCAAGCTGTCTGTTTTGGAGCCAAATTTGAACTGCAAGCTTTAGAAATCCTTTCTAGGATCAGCTGATCAGGAAATATGGAAAACTGAACACAATTAACCAGCCTGCCTGCAGAAAGCCATGCTGGTCCACTCACAAACACATAACTGTGTTTCTGTCAAGATGTGTAGTAGGGGTTATGGAAAGTTACACCAGACTTTTGCTTGTCCTTGAATAACAATCATAGTAACCTATGATAATGTAATACTTTAAGATCAAAGATGTTGATATTAATTGACTTGGATGAAATTTATTCAGCTGTGTAGACTGTACAATGATTTTGATTCCACTAGGAGCGGATAAAAGCCAGATTTCAGCCTTGTTGGTCAATTCTTTTCCTGTTGCAGGAGCACCTCCTGTCCAGATTAAAGGAGGTATTGCTTATTCCTCCCAAAACCTTGATGTTTCTCTGTTTGTCCTGTTTAGCATAGAAGAAACAAGCCAGAGCTTGCCTCTTGTGTCTAAATTGCCAACATCATGACCTGTGAGAAATTCAAGGCCTGAGAAGGAGCACTGGTGCCAAGGGTCTATCATGATTCGGGATTCACTGTGACTCCAGTACTGCTGCTGCCATGGCTGTTTCAGCCCTTTTAGAAGGGCTGGTAATAAGGTAATGGTAGCCTGGAGCACAAAATCAGCAATTAAAATCTGAAAAAGGGACAAACTCTGTATGTGGTGGCAGGAGTAGTTATAATATTCCACTGAAGCTGGACTGGGAAAGATGCATTCAAGGTGGGCTGGAATCTAACCTGCTGTGTTTTCCCATCACTGCCTTGGTGTTCTTGGGCTGTTTAGCTGTGATTCTGTATCACTGGGTTAAATAAACTAAATAGTGCTTAAATGCTTGACTTCAGCAAGTTCAGTACAATCCAGTCCAGCCAATACTGTAAGCAACCTCCCTGGAAGCTTATAGAATAGTTTTCTTACTGCTCTGAGACGCTTGTTTTGTTGTGACTAAGTTGGTACTTTTTATGTGCTTTTGAATTTGTTTGGAGCATTTGGCGGTGCCAAGCCCTGCAAAACTGGAGTAAATGTAATTCAGTAACTGTACAATATAGAATTTCTTGTATGTGTTGTGAATGTTGGCAGTGGATTAGATGAACTGTGCTGATCTTTCGGAATATATTGTATATTTCTTTCTTGCACACATAAAGAAAAATATCCTGAACTCATTTACTTTATGTCATTCTGGAATAAATCCACTTTAGTCAATGATGTTAAGCTACTCAGCTGTGCTACTGATATGGCTGCATTTTATTACCTGCTTCATGCAAACCACAAATAATACAGAGAGCACTAGTTACGTGATTTTAATTTCGGATGCAGGATGTGTGATGCAATCCACTGCAGTTTATACACATAAGCACCAAGCATATTTTTGAGCTACTGTACTTTGAAATCTGTGCCAGACATCTACGCAGCCAGACAGTAAACAAAGAAAATGATACCTTAGGCCAGGAACCTTCACAGAGGGCTTCCTCAGAAGCTGCAAATGGGAAGTGTAGCATGTGTTAAGTCACAAAGGTTAGTAGGCCAACCAAGAGCAGTGCTGTGCCTGTGAGCTACATGTATGGGATTTGAAGTCAGTGGGAGTTTGCTACTGATTTAAAAAAAATGTAGGACTGCCCCAAGTGTTTCTACAACAGTTTCATTCCTTTGGCATCAATGAAATTGCTTCAGCTTTGGTCAAGGATGCAAAAGGTGAATTCAGTCTGCTGTCAAAGGAGGCTGTAAAATTTTGTCTTTATTGCTTTATTCAAAAAACATTTCCCCCTGACTGTCACATACCTTGTGAACATTTTGCCTTAATCAAAGTACTGTTAAACTAAATCCACATTCCATGCCACTGAACACAGATTCCACTGCATGATAGAGTATTGTAATTGAAATGAATGTTAACTGCAGGCTCTTCCAGATCCCAAAATGGGACTTTAAATTGCAAAGTTTTGATATGTGGCTTATGTGTTCCTGGAAATTCTGTGAAATTAAACAAAAGATTGAAGGAAACGTTTGTGTTTTTTTTTTTTTCTTTTTTTTTTCCTCCTTTATTTATTTTTTTCCTTTTTTTTTTTTTTTCCCCAAAGCCAAATGTAAAATTAAAAGGCTAAGCTTGAAACAATCTGGTCTGGCTGTACAATTAATTATAGACTTCAAGGAGGCTTGAAGAACTATTTCACATTCCTTAGTTGCAAGAGAATATAGCAATGAAGGAAAAAAAAAAAAATTTTGGAAATGGGAAACCAAGCATAAAATGTATCCATAGAAAACAAGGCTGCTGAAGTATGAGACTGCTGATTTTTTTTTTTGGTGGATATATTAGGTCTAGTTAGTTTTCAGGTGATTATTTTTGATGAACTTGTTAATAATGATTCTTGAGATGTTAGCAGAGTAATGTAGTGGGTAGGTAATGATATAGTGGGTAGGTAATGATACTGTTTTCAGAACTATCAAAATCAAGTTCTGATGCCTGATGGGAACCATAGTTCTCATCATAATGAAAAACACTCACAGTGTCAAAAGTTGCTTTCCATATGTGCCAAATAGTACAATAGAGAAATTTGGAGAGTGTTTAGAATTTTTGGCTTCTTTCTTTGGAATATCTGTACACTGGCTCCACTAAAGCAGGAAAACTAATGTTGTTAAGGAGATAGAGGAGAGAGTGAGAAGCAGAAGATGCTGCATAGCAGAGCAGTCAGATAGAAGGAAAACTACAAAACGGATATCTCCCAGTGGATGATGTCTGTAGTCCACAGGGTTCAATCTGTGAATAGCATCCAATATCTGAGGAGACTGACAGGAATTCTGAGGAAGGGTTTGTGAAAGGGATAATCTGTCTGGAAAAACAAAAAGTATTACCAAGATCTAGTCCTTGGATTTTGGTTGCAGTTTTTCAGAAAGAAAACTCAGACCTGTAACTGACTAATTTAAAGATATCAGTCATACTGATATTGTTCTACGGCCTTGTCTTTTCTTCCTGTATAACATCATTGCCTAGAAAGTAAAGAAAATAACAACTGTGGTTCTGTCTGCCTGCTTCACTGGACAGGAGTGTGCTGCTGTAGTCAAAAGACTGTGCTCAGAGAAACCAACTCTACAATCTAATCTTGAACCACCAGCTCTAATACAGAAAAAGAAAAAGGATTTTTGCTTTACAGTGGTTCTGCCCCCCCCCCCATATAAGAGGGATTTTCTGAAGAGTTTTGTGTTTGAGATTCTGCTTTTTCCTCAGGGTTCATCCAAGAGGTCACACACCCATGAACTTCAGCAGTAAGTGGCTAGCTGAAGCCTGTTAAATCCTAGAAGCTGGGTTTGCCAGAAATGTAGAAAATGATAACATGTTCAGAACCAGAGAGGTGGCTACCTTCCCAAGATTTTGTCAGCTGCATGGGGGCAAATGACCGTAATTATGTGAAGAAAAGACTTTTGCTTCAAGGGCTTGATTTTCTCTGTCCCCTGCAAGCTAATGGTCAAAATTATTTTGTTAGATCGAGAGCGGTTAGTCCTGAGTCTGCAGCTTCCCTGCTGCACTTAATATGCATTGGGTTGTATGGTGGTCATACGTGTGGGCTGAAAAAGTATATGTTCTCTAAGAAAAGTATGAATAACAGAAAATTAAGGGCTCACTGACTCTTTACAGGAGGCTTATTTAGCTAATCTAACAGAGCTTTTTTCCCATTTTAACTAACATGGATTCAAGTTTGTTTAGCAGTTTTCATTATCATTCACTCTGGCTTTTTTTTCCAACCCTTGCTTTTAGCTGTTGTGATCTCTGTTTTCCTTCCATCTGTAGTTTCCTTTCCTACATTTCTCTCAAGCAGATTCCTTCCATTCACTACAAGAGTGGGTACTCAAATAAATTGTTGATTGAAATCCTGGCTCCTTGGGTGTTTCCCTCTGCTGCCTTTAATAGTGTCAGGATTCAAGATACATTTGTTTTTCTTTTTTGCCATTACACAAATACTGCTCCCCAGTAGGACTTTGAAGTTCGTATTGTATTCATTAATAAGATTTTAAATTTTTTCAAAACAGCCCTTCCTAGCCCTTCTCCACTAGCAGGATGTGTAGGCCATTGCATATGAATTGGTTCTGGGAGTGGGGCCAGGGAGTATGGGAGTGGGGCTGGGCTGGGAAGTGGGAGTAACCACCTCTCTAAGCCTAGGAGAAGGGATTTCTGGTTCCTAGCTTGTGAGGGTTGAGGAGGGAAGAAGTGTAGCCATCTGCACAGTGCATGGGTGGATCAGCTTCTCAAAGAGCTGCCAGGAGTAAAGGGGAGCAGGGTCTACTAGGAGCATAGGAGGTTCACAATTTGTGAACCAGCTGGGATTTCAAAAATTAGTTTGACCGAACCGGGACGAACTGTCTCCAGCACAGTTTTGGCTACCCACAACCTCTATTGGCTTCATCCTGTATTTCTGATGCCAATGCATTGCCTAATGATGTCAGCGGGTGTTTTGGGTTTGCAAGGAATGCAGGAATGGGATCTCTGAAAAACAGGATCTGTATGTAGAAATGTCATAAAACAGAAAGATGTTTTGCAGAAACTTGCATTAAACAGTTTAGCAAGAAAACTGAGCTTCTTCCAGTTCCATGGCTATTGCTTTTATGAATTATCCTAGCAGGTAGCCCACATTATTCCAGGCTGTCTTCAGATGCTTTTGTGAAATGCTTCTGAGGGGGAATAACTCAGGAGAATCTTTCTGACCAAGACACATTCGTCAATTGCCTGGATACCATTGATGTTTGCCAGACTTCAAGGAGGTGAGGTACTTTTCTGAATTATGCCTTGTCAGATCATCTTAGCTGTTCCAGTGGGTCTTTTGTAAAGATGTTAATGTCTCTCAAGGTGTTAAAGATTTTAGCTTTACATGATTTTTTTTTCTAGACTTTAACAGTATGCCCTTGTGTCTATGCAGGGTTTTGCTAGGCTTGATGCTTTCACCAGTTGAGTGGACTCTCCACACTTCTTCCAAGCGTATTACCTGCCATAACCAGTAGTATGGCTGCTTGTAATGTACCTTTTCATTCTTGTCAATTCTTTTGGAGTAGTCTTCCTGTCTTTTTTCTTGATTTTGCTCAACGGCATGTAAGTCTGAGACAGGAATTGGGTTGTTTGTAGTAGAAGTTTCACACATGGTATGAAACAATGCTTTTGTCAATAGGTCTGTAATGGGCTCTTGGTGGGCCTCACAACCCACAGGTGCTTTTTATGCCCTTATTGAAAGAACTGATTATAGTTTTATCCAGACAATAAGTATTCACTTTTCTAATGTGATGCTCCAAATATTCAGGGATTCATTACTTATTGACTGATGTGCTCAGTAAATTCAGCAGGTTCATCAATTATAAGCATCCCCAGGTGGCTTCAGTGTGAAAGCTTCTGAAGCATATCAGCTTGTTAGATGCTAGTTTTTATACTCAAGATGTGCCAAACACAAGAGCATTCCTTCTATAACAGTGTGTTGAATAGATTTCCATATAGCTTTAAGCCACTGCTGTGTGTTGGCTTTTGCCAGGTTGTGACAACCCCAGCTGTGCTGGGGTTTTCTTACCTTCTGACAGAGAAAAGTCATTGGCCTTTTCTGACCTTGTCCTGAAGACACACACGAGATTTTGAAAGGTCTTTCGAAATTACTTGGGTTCTTCCTTGGTTTGGTAATATCACAGAGTACTACTTCCTGGATTTTCCTTCTAGAAGATAACAGTTTTTACAGTGGTAAAGTTTTAAATAGAGTTTTAAATACTTGGCATCTGGATAGAGTTTTTTTGCATGCAATATATTAGTCAGTGTGTTAAACCCTAAAAAGTGGCTTGTGCAAGAAACTGCATATTCCCTAGTAAATCATGGAAGTGCAGGAATGGGAGGGAGCTCAGGCAACCAGTATGTCTCTGTTTTGTGGCCTAGCCAAGGACTATTTCTGACAGAGATTTGTCTAACCTTTCCATAATGGACTCCAGTGATGAAGATTCCATGACCAGCCTCAGTGAGCTGTTCCAGTGCATGGTTATTTTTGTTAGTTATTTTGTCCTAATAGCTAACAAATCTTCTTTTACCACACGTTAAGCGGAACTATTCTTCTAACCTAGCAGGACATGAAGAACAGTTGATCACTGTCGTATTTATAACGGCATCTTGCATATTTGAAGACTTATGTCTTCCCTCAGCCTCTTTTCTAGACTAAACAAACCCAATTTTTTCAGCTTTTCTTCCTAGATCGTATATTCCAAAGTGGTGTATTTTTTTTCTGCTCCTCTCTGGACTCTTCATATTGTCTGCATAGATATTGAAACATATTGTTCAAAACTGAACTGTATTTGATTTGAGGCATCACTAATGCCAAGAGGTGTGGACTCATTGCCTCTCATAAAATGCCATATTTGCAAGAAAATTATACTGCTAACTTAGTTTGCACATGTTTGTATCTAAGATTTTCCTGCAATTCTGTAGCTAATTTGCTTTTCTCTGCTTTGTAATTGTACATTTGATTTTCCTACTGAGGTGCAGAATTTGTCTTTTTATTCCACCCCACCAACTTCACAGCCAATGGTTAATTGACAACTCTGAACCTGTCTTGTGAAGGTTTTTCTACTCTTCACATCCGGATGCCCTGCAAATTTGAAGTGTACCTTAATATTCCATCATCTTACTTCTAACTGGGCTTTAGGCAATCTTTTCACAAAGGAATAACAAACAGTTTTCGTCCAAGAATCATATAGTAATGTGTTTTGCGGAACACATCTGTTGACTGCTGAAAGCATTGACGATGCATTGTGCAGCATATATCACAATCTTACTAAGCCTGAGATCCTCTCTTCTGTTTCTCCCTTAGCCTGTGAGCCATAAACATGGAAAAAATAGAATGTTCTGACATGATTTATTTTTCACCTCCATTAGGAAGGTTGGCCAGAATACTACCTGTGTCCCTGGTTCCCCCAGCCCTTCCGCAGAGCCAGTAGTCACTTTTGGTTGGTCTGGTCTGAATCACACCTGACAGTTTTATTAGTGCTCATGAACAGCATTGGGAAATGGTTGGATCACTAGCTGAAGCTTGGCAGTGTGTCTGTAATATCATGGATTTGGGCTTCTGGCAGGCAGGCAGCTAACACCCTAGGACACTGGATTGACAATGGATGTCTCTGTTCATCTCAGAATTGTAACAGGGAAAAAATAATCTTGCTGTGATATTCATCAATGAAGCAGACAAAAAAAAACCCCACCAAACCCCAAACCAAACCCCGCAGCGTTTTACCTGGAGTGTGGTCTGTTTGGTAACAGGTTTCCCAGCACTGAAATGGTCCCTCGCTTCCCAAGTTAAGAGCAATAAACATAGTCATCAGCTGACTTGTCCTCCAATTGCTTTGAGAAAGTTTTTGAAGAGCTGCTTTATTTCCCCCCTCTATTCCTGGCAAAAGCACAAATATCTAACTGAAGTCACATTACTGAAATAGAAACTAATAGAAAAGGTGGTTGTACAAGTAGCTCTGGATCTGGACACAAATATGCACTAAGCTGCTGGTCCTCCTGGGGTGATATTCACCTCGGACAGAGACAAGAATTACAACTTTTTAGCTCAAAAAAAGGTAACTATCCTCATGTCTTTTAGTCAATCCAGCTATGGAGTGAAATGGGAAGGCAGAAGAGGGATCTGAACAGTGTTGGCCTTATAGGCTATTAATCGTTAAAAAGAATAATTGTAAAATAAGATGAAAATGTTTTGGTTTTATATTAAGTTATCCTTAGCCTCTGAACCAATAAATAACAAAGTGTTTAAAAAGGAAAAAAAAAAGCTATTTTGTTTGTCTCTTCTGGAAGCATGCTGTGCCAATGGCAGTAGTAAACATACCTCCTTTGAATCACTGGAGATGAAAAACAGCCATATACTTGAGCTTAGGTGGTTTGTACGGGTTTATAACTGTATTGTGTCTTTTGAGCATTCAGGAAAATCAGGCCCACAGATTTTTAAACTATGATTCTGGCTAGAGAGGAACAACACATTCTTTTCTGTTTTTAATAAGTCTCTCTTTGTGGAACAAATCCGTCTAAAAAATTGTACCAGCAGTACTAAGCAATGGGTAGCAGCTAGAGGCTGGGGGGAGAGGAATTGCTTTGGCTGGACAGAGACTAAGGGATTTGTACACCCAAATTTCTATTGTTTTTAGTAGGAATTTGGCTTCAAAAATCTTAGCCCTCATATGTATTCAGTCTCTAACAACTGGAGGTCTCTAACCATGCATTCCTATCTTGCAGGATGAAATCCTCCACTGGCTGGTGTACCAGCCAGGGGAAATAGATTGGTCCTTGCACACATCCTCTCTAAGACTCCTTTCTTGTCAGGTGCACTTTGCTGCTTTTCTGACTGAGAGCACCTACCATCTGCTGGCTGGAGCTTACAGCTGAAAGAAGGAGGAACCTGTATCCCACTAGGAGTGCAGAGGTTACTTAATAATCTTAAGAAGGTTTACTATGTTATAATGTGGATTAGTTTTCTCATTCTTTCAGTGGCTTTTCAGATTAGGAGAGACTTTATGCAAATGCATAACACTTGTGCATCCTGCCATTGTTCCATATGCTTTGGCATGCTGTCATTCTGATTCTCTCGTGCAAATAAGTGAAGGAAGTAGAAAAATAAATAATAATAAAAAACATCCTTGAATAACAACAGAAATTTGATCATCTCATTTCAGTTCATATAGGAAACCTGAACGAAAACTTGTATATAACAAAGGGATACTAATTTAGTTTATGAAGACCTATATGATCATTGAGAAGTCCATAATTTAGAATTATTTACAAGAGGGCTGAGTATTACTGTTACTTTATGGTATTCAGTTCATCAGTGACTTGTAAGTAAAGAATGTAACTTGGTAAGGTAGTTGCAGGTGAAAGGGAAATCTTTGCATTAGTGTTTTCTTTTTCACTACCACTTCAAGAGTCTCTTTAATTTGCACAGAAGAGAGCTAGCTATACAAGGACAGCATTCACTACTGCATAAACTGATGAAAAAATTGCAAAGGAGTAGATTCCTGAGCAGAACTCCAGTGCTGTTGCACTTTGACAAAATTACACTGAATATACATTAATCTATGTGGAGGATGTCAGAGAACTGAGAAACTTAGAAACCTTGGTCAAGATGTCAAGACAACGGGACACATCATTTTGACACAGGAATTTTTATGGATTGCATGGGACTGGCTGTACTCCAGAATTAGTTCCAGTCTGAAATGTAATTCTATTCTGTATCTTCCTTTGTGTCAGAAACCTGAGTAGTGAGTGGTTATTACACTGAATTATATTACGTGCGCTATTTAAGCACACTGAGTACAGTACATGATTACAACTCTGTTTTTAACTACCCTTCTCTTTAATGTGTTTTTACTTAGAGTGGCTCTGTAGGTTAATGTTGGACTCAACCCGTACAAACAGTGCATGTGGTTCTAGAGGGAAGTTGCATTATCTGCCAGTGCTGAGCATAATGAAGAGGGGAAGTGCTCTTCAAACTGTATGAAAAGAATGTATGAACAGGCAGGATATTTTTACTTTCCTGCCCACTGCAGCTGCTTCTTTCATCCCAAGAAAATAAGTCCTTAGTTTATAGAAGGTGATGGCTGCAATTCTCCGGTTATTTCCATAGATATGCAGCTTCCTGGCAGCATAGCACAATTCTTTGTGCAGGCAATTGAACTACCTGAGCTAGTGGGTTAGATTAATGGGAGGAATTATGTTTAAATGCCTCTTTAGCACTTAAGGATTTCTCTAGGTGTCACGTAGTATTCCTGTACCTTCCCACGTATCTTCTCTCCCTTATACCGGTTCTTTCTGGGCTAGTTTCTTCCAGTGAAATTCCCACAGGACCCATCATTCTCTTTCTGACTTTGTGCCACCTGCCTGAGTCCTGACCACATCAATCCTTAGGTCTGTAGCCCACAGCTTAAAATGGAGAGGACGGTTTTCTCATCCCCTTTCTATCCTGCCTTGCTTGTGGTTACAGCAAAAAGTATGCGTACAATTTCATGAGAAAAAGGACTGTTTTGTGGTGTTGAATCAACCATTTATTAAGGTTCTTGATTTCAGACAGGAGGTTTCGATTCAAGTGGATGAAAAAAAAAATCTTTTATCCAGGAGAATGCTGTAACACTAGCCAGGGCTGGGTTTTTTGTACTTTTTGCCCTCCTACTGATGTTCCTGCTGTATTTTCCCTATGCCTTACTCAAAGGGTAGGAAAAAGAATGATTTCTAGAAAACCTGTTTTAGGGCATTTACTACAGAGGAAGGAGAAATAGGTCTCTATCCGTTGGGATTGATAGGGATCCAGAAAATTTAATAGTTTTTTAAAAAGAAAATAAAAAGGGAGGTGGAGTAGGGGGGTGGAAGGGGGTGAGGCAGGCATGGCAGTGGGAACTGGCTGTGGCAACTTGGTTGTTGATGTTGTGTTGGAAGGTGTAAGTTAAAATCTCTCAGCAGAGGAGGAACAGGAAGCAGAGACTGAGTCTAATGAATGTCCTGACACTTGGATTACATAGTACAGTCTCCAAGCCTGCTTGTACATGTGTGTGTTTGTGTGTGTGTCTGTGATCTTACACTGCACTTGTCTGTGTTTCCCACTGGCTAGCTTAAGTAGCTTCTTGCTTAGTTTGCTGCTGTCTGTGTATCCCTTTTCTGTGTGCCTGAGGCCTCTGGTTAATTTATGTATTGCTGCCAGCTTGAGACAGCTAATGTGGTTATCACCTCTAGTTGTTTACCCCACCCTTAAAGTGCTAAATAACTCCAGTGGTTCAGCATCTGGTTTATGAACAGCTCAAATATGAGTGTAGGGAGGGTGAGGGGGACACGGGCACAGTAACCTCATCAGCTGTCTGAGGCTGAGCCATCTCTTCTTGGCCATTCCAACCAGTGTCCCCTTGCATGGGACAGGCAAGGTACAAGATCAAAGCACCTGCTACAGGGCCAGGTGCCCTTTTGAATCTATCTTAGATGCACAAGAATTATATTTTATAGTGCTGAATCTAGCCCTTCAAGTAGTCTTCTGAATTAAATGCCTAATCTCTGTGCATAAGACTGGTGAAAATCATTCTCAGTATATCTGGAAGTGGGCACCTCAGGAATGTCACTTGAAAATGAAGCCATCAGAAGTCGGGATGCAGTTAGCTAAGTGGTTTTCTTTCTTGGCCAGATTTTTAGACCGTTTGCATAACTGACTGGAGAAATGGACACTCATTTATGGTATAGAGCAGCCCTGGAAACAGGTATCTCAAACAGGCCAGATGAAGTGTGCCGTGAAATGGCCCATTTCTCTCCATTGCCTGTCAGGAGCAAGGGAACTATGTCAGCTGCAGACATTATATAGCAGAGCCCATAACTGCGATGAGATGAATAGCTCCTGTAGGAATTGGAATTGATCTTGGCAGAAGCTTATCTGGGGATTTAGGCCCTTCTATACAGGCACAGTTCCTTTTAGTATCCAGGCCTTCAAAGCTTGCAACTTTGAGAAAGGCATAATGTTTCTGAGTGCTGGGATTACTTGTGGCAGCATGTGTTTGTTTTCCCAGTGTGTCTCAGCAGAGGTGGAGGAAGGCAGCCTCTCTGCTCTACAGGAGGAGCAGGGTAGGATCTGTCCTGGGTGTTTCTGTCTGGTGAGCATTTGCTGCCTCCCTTTGCTCTTGACCCATACAATGAGGCATTAAGGCTTTGCCACTGAACAAGGATCCTCCTTTCCCCTCCATATTTTAAGGTCCTTGCAATGTGAAGCACACTCTGATCTCCTAACTGGGCATCCTAGCCTGTTCTTTCCTGCCCCATCTTTGCAGCTTCCTCCAGCTTATGTAGAAAAGGAGACAGTTTCTCTTAAGCACCAATTTTTTTTTTGTGATATGTATCTAGAGTCATTTGGCTTAGGGTTCTCAGATCAGTGTTATGATTTAGAGAGAGAAGAGAAACTTCTGGGTAAGGATGTCAACAATATCAATTGCTCTGTGCTTCTGAGAAACGTCTAGCTGATATAAACTGTGAAAAAAAAAATCTGCTGTGAAAAGCTATTTTAAATTAGATTTTACATAGCTGAAGAGAAACACAAGTTTCATTTTTCTATCCATGTTAGAGTTACAAAGGTAGATGCATATAAATAACTTTTTTCCTTGAAATTTTTGTATAGTTATTTTCCATGTCTTTCTCTTGTTTACAGTCCCCGTGGTTATGTAACAGCTCTCAAGAGGAAGCTGCTAACAAGCCCATCTGATATTTTGTGCCAGCTGTTTTAGTGGAGGCATGCTGGATTAAACTGAGCTCCACCTTCTTTGTCGAGGTATATTATATGAGAAACAGTATAAAATATGGTTCGGTCAGAATGATAGCCTACTTAACCTCTTGGTACTCTTTTCATTAATTTCTTGGATCAATTATTATGTTTTGTCTGTCACGGAACTAGGCTGAATAGTCCTCTGGGCATGGAATGCGTAATTCATTTACACAACATCAAGGCACACTGTTCATGCTTAATTATGGCTTTAATGCAAGTGCTAAACTGTTTTCAGTCACATCTAACAAACATGTTTTCTGGGACTGGTTGCTGTCTGACCTCAGGTAAGGGCAAGTTAGGCTAAGCCTTGAAATGCTGCATCAAGCTGTCATCTCAAATAGAAGTGAGCTCATTCATCCTCACTTGAACTATTGTATAGATGAACTGATGGAAGCAGGATGTATAAACTGCCCACCAGAAAGGGCATTGCACTGTGCTGATTTATGATGAGTAAATTCTAGAGTAATCCTATTGATGATGCTTAAAAACACCTGTTCACAATATTGCAGTAGCTAAGCTAGCAATATTGTGTAGATGAAAGCCACCTGTTGGTGAAATCTTTTAAAAATATATATAAATATTTCTGTTGGTGCTGTTGCATCAGTTCTTTTTCAGGATATCCATTACAGCATGACACATTCATTTGGAAATGGCCAGAATATTTATAGGCTCGGTTCCAGCACAAGAGCATGTGATCAATGTTCTTCCTTTCAGTTGCTCAAAAAGCCAGCTTGATGCAGTGTTTAGAAGTGAATGCCATGCTAAGGTCATTTTAATGACAGAAATAAAAAAATTCTAAGTAGGTCTTTTTTTTTTTTTTCAGGATAAGGTACATGTAGAAAGCAAGGTCTAAGCTGTGTGTATTTAAGATACCAATCTGAAAGATTAAAGACAGAAAATGCCACAATACCTAATGCCTTGGTAGGGGTATTGGTGTATTCCAATAAATTACATTCCAATAAATTCCAAAAAATACTGGGTTTTGGTGTATTCCAACTAAATTACATTCTGAGCAATGAATTTTGGAACATCCACAATCACTTCATAAGGCTGACGCATTCCAATTTTAAACTAAGTCAGAGGGCACATCTACTTCAATTAACCTACTATTCACCCTGATTCATTACTCTATATTAACAGTTGACTAGTACAATGACAGCACTTATATAAAGATGCAGACTGGACTTAAAACTTCCCACAGGCATGATCCTAAGGCTTGAGAGTCTTGTTTGTTTCTAAGTAACATCTGTTGGGAAAATTCATTGTGTCTGGCAGTAGATCTGTTTTGACATCTGAGACCAAACTTTCCCGGGTTTTCTTTTTTCTCTTCTTCCTTCCTGCCTGTCTTTCCTGTTTCTTCACTGAACCACCTTGCAGTCATTTCTGAGGCTCAGCACTATGCTTTCTTCCTGCCAGTGACAGTTGGAGCAGCAGGATTTGGCTTGACGAATACCAAATGAAGCTCATATATGCCAGAAATATCTACCTGTGTTAGGGACAGCCACAAGCTTACCAGATATTGTATCACAACCTTTTGAAAGAAGACTTTTACGTATGAATGACTGCAAAACCAGTTGTCTTTTGCTGCCCTTAATGTAGAACCGTTAAGAGTTTTAATGCTTCAGCTTAACTTTTGAGTTTGAAGAAAGCTTTCTTTGTAAATTTCCTGGCCTAGAGTGCTCTTGCTTCATGCTCTTGCCACCGTACTCTGTTGGTTTGTCCCAGTTTGAAGGAATAAATCCTGTTTTAAATTTCCTTGGTTTCTTATAACAAAGGGCTCTAGAGGAAAGAAAATCTCTTAATCCTCCCAGCAATAACCTGACATGACCTTCTAAACACACTATTAACTCAAAAATATTTACAATATTTTGTAGCTGTCTTAAGAAGATCTTACAATAGAGATGGACCAAATATTTAGAAGAATTATAGTTGGATCTGAAGAAAGTATCCACAGCAGAATTACACGTTAAAAATGACTTTTTAAAAAGCTGGGCAGAGGGGTATTGTTCAGTAGCAGTGACAGAGCACAGCCAGTATTCTGCATGCTCTTTCTAGGCTTGTGATTTCTTGACTGCCTTAGCGCAAATTACTTGCCTTCTCTGTGTTTTTTAGTTACTCCAATCTGTTTTGTCTTTCCTTCATAAGTGCTAAGCTTTTAGAATATGTTCAGAGCTTTTTGAAAAATACACTCAATATGGGATAGATCTTAGAAACTCACAGAAGTAGTCAGTTTTCTCGAAATCTTGTCTCTGCTATCTCAGTAGGCTGCAAACAAATTCATATAGGTTAAATATTAAATAGGTGTTTTGTAAAAATTGAATACTATTGTATAGTATATAGTATATTGTATTGTATAGTATAGTACATTAATCTAACTCATTTGGAAAAAAAATTATAGTACTAAAGCATCACAAAATTAACAAGTTAAAATTAGGTATCCAGCTCTCTGACTGGGGGCAGAGAGAGATACCATAACATGGAATGTATAGTAGAGAAGATCAGAGAAAAGAAGTAGTGAAAAAAAAAAGTAAAATTCAGGCTTGCTTTCTGTCACTTGGGTTAAGATACCTAAATTCAGAGATAAAATAGTGGTTTGGAGCCAGGGGTTCATTTGGTACTTTTAAGCACCTTAGACATGCATTTTGGTATGCAGCAGGCAGCACCTGTGCATTCTCTCATAAAATTGCTTGGTAAATCCGGCAGCCTTTAGTCTATCATCCTCCATTATGAATTACCATTAGATCTGATCTAAACCTAGTGATGTCAGTGAGAGTCTTTCAATTGCATTAAGCACAAACTGCAAAAAGACAGCTAGACCCATGGAGTGACATGGGGGATATGATGCTCCAAAGTGGGATATGCACAAGCACCCCATGTTGCCATGTGCCAGCAAGTTGTCTCAGAGCTAATAATAACCATACTGTCTTCCTGGAGAGTACTTTGAGAGTGGAGTTCCCACTTCTTCAAATTCAGGTTTGGACCCAGATGAGTGGTCCTGATCAGAGCGTATGCTTGGTGCTGAGTCTTCCTCCAGGTTGTGAGAATATTTTTGGGTCAGGAAGTATTGTATGGAGAGGTATTATGGAAAGAGGAGGGTGTCAGGAGCAGTCATTATCAATTCCCTGTGTCTTTAGTGGCCTGTTCTTGCAGCCCAGGCCCTCTCGTATGGCAGAAGAGAACCACTGGCAGTTTGGAAGCTGGAACATTGGCTCCACTGGCTATACTCCTGGCTCTGACATAACATGGCCCTGTCATGGCTGGCAAGGTAGCTGTAGTGTAGCTGTTTGTAGCTGGAATCAGCAGTATTGTTGTCAGAGTGACCTCTGCTTACTCAGCCTTGTCGTTGGTTTCTCCTCTCTCAGGCAAGTCCTGAGCGTAGGTCGGTGTCAATCTCACATTTTTGGACATTTGTATAGCTGTGTCATTTACTCAACTTTAAAAGGCTGAGGCCATTTTCAGTGCCTCGCTGGTGGTGAGTGTGGTCTCCCTTCTCCTATATAGGTTTAAGATATCCTCTCCATTCTGTGTTTTCAACCATATCAGGTATGGTTGTATGAGTCTACTTGGAGACTGCCTTACCTAACACGTTAAAAAGTTGCTTAGAGGAAGGTGTGGCAGGGATGCATTTCTGCCCTACTGACACCAACAAATTTGCAAGAAAAACTTCTGGGGTCTTACCTAGTAGCTGCCCAGTGTGCACACCTCACAGTTTGCTACTTCAGGGAGGAGATTGAGATAACTGTCAGATATGTCTTTGAGACAGTCCTATTTCTTTAAAATAATATTCCTTTAGTCTTAATTTCTCTGGACACACTCAAGTGTTTCTTCATTCAGTTCCAAGTCCTCCAGCAGCCAGCACTTTGCCCAAAAAACTTTCTGCTCCTCTCTCAGGGCCATGCTGCTGTCTTCACTAGCCTCTGTGGACACATCTCTGGACTGTCTTCTTGTTCTCCCGTGTTTTTTTTTGCTTCTGACAAGAAGTAGTTGTCATAACAAGCAAAGTCCAGCTCCCGCTTCTACATTTGACTCTGGGGAAGATCCCTCAGGCTGCATGGCCCAGCTCCTCCTGCAGCCTTGTCTTGCCAATTCGTGATTTAGCCTGTTGCTCCTATTGTTACATTTATTACTAAACAAAAGGAGTATTTTCCTGTTCCCTTGCTTATGCCGAGTAGAATATAGTTATGTCCACCAGCTTCCACGAGCTTTGTGGCTGTCTGCTAATCAGAGGGCTTGTTTGCCAAGCACCACCTTACCTCCTGCAAGGCAGTATGCAAAGAGGTTTATGGCCTGGCAAATTCAGTATTTTTCCTCATGGCCATATGGATCTTATATTATCCATGGCTTCTAATGGGCTGCATATTCTTCACTGATTTAGTGGTTTACTTGTTATGTTTTTGGATGAGTCAAATCTCTGTAATAGTGACGCTACGTCTATGTATGCGGTAAATGTGAAAGAAAACAGATGTCTATAAAAATCACTGAGTCTGATTTGGAACAATGAACAGTATTATGATTAATCATAACTGTACAGCTAATGTGTGGTATCTCTACAGGATGGGGTGGAAATTGTTTGTTTCACACCTACACAACTTTTAATATTTGGATTTCTTTTTAAACTTGGCCCACAATGTTAAGTATAGGACTGTTTATTTGGGGAGTAATGGTACAATCACTACTGGTTTTAAAACTTCTAGTATAGTCTTGCAACCTTACATTTATTTCAGCATTGAATTCTTCTGGTAATAGCTACACTGCACTCATATGTAAAAGGAACCAAACTGTAGCCATTGAGTGTCATCTAGAAATGTGTAAAAAGAGCGTAGCAGTTGTTCCCCAATCAATTTCTTGTGATACCATGTAAATTTATTTGGTGCTGTTCTCATAAAGTGGCTCAGACCAAAGCTGAGACATTTGCTGAATGCTGGATTAGGACAGAATCCTAATCCAGATTTAATCAGATGCTCTGAAGCAGGGAGTTTCAAAATTCCTGAGATCAGAAGGCAAAGAATGTCACAAATAAGTATCAGCCAAGTCTTATTCCTGTAAGTCTGGAGGCTGAATACTGAAAGAGAAGTGGGAGAAAGTAATAGCTGAACAAAGAAAAATGAAGGGTCTGACCCTATGAACTAGCTTTAAGGTCATGAACAGGATCTTACAGAATCAACACAAATTCATTACTGGAAGAAGCCAGAATAAAGTCTTTGACAGAGGGCCTGTGTAATGAGTCATATCTGGTCAAGTGGTGTATACGTGCAAAACTTTGAATAAACTGGAGTTTGCTAATCAAATTAACAGGCAGTGAAGGGAGAATTTCTATAATGAAGCCTGTAATTTCCTGGAGAGATTCCTATAGGTTGCTAAGCATGGTTTGGACAAATCATGAGACAAAAGAGTCACTTTTTTTTGCAGGGCTCTGTGTGCCCTCTAACAGGAATTTGAAGGATGGACAGACATTCTGCAGTGTAGAAATAATTTTTTGTGGCTTTGTCTGCTTTGGTGTCAGGATTGAGGAACTCTCATGCTCTTTAGAACCCTTTTAAGACCTTGTCCTCTGGCTTAAATAAAGGCTATAGAATGTCTAAAGACAAAGATGTGTTTTTTCAGAAGTACATAAGATATAAGTTGGTAAATGGACACTGAGCGTAGGTGTTAGATATCTTTAATTTTTTTTTTTGTACTAGTTTTTGAAAGATGATATTTCTCAGAATAATGTGAGAAGGCTTGGAACACTGATTTATTCCTGTTGGAAGATCATGCTGCAAATGACTCCAAATTGCAGTAATTTAGAAATCTTGAGGTTCTTTCTATATTTGGATTTGTACATTCAGCAAGCTTTTAGAACAAATATATGAATCTTTGGTAATTACTTTAATTTATGAATAGAACTTTAACTGAGCTGAATACGTGAATGTACCTTACAGTGTTCAGGCTTTGTGAGATATTTCTACTAAATCAGCTTATGAATTTCTGTTTGATGAGCTTAATTGTTGACAGATTTTTCAAAAGCCAACAGCAGCTTGCTTTCCTAGCTAATATTCACATGAACTGGATAGTCTTGTGAAGTCCTTTATTCAATTTGCATAATATTTTGCTTCTACTTTAAGAGGAAGTGAAATCCTTTGTAGTGAACCTAACAATGTTAGACACGGTGAAGACATCAATACAAATAAAATTTAAATCTCAAAATATGCAAAGCTAGAAAAAAATAGATAATTTTCTTTTTTTTTCTCTTTTTTTTCTCTTTCTTTTTTCTTTTTTCTTTTTTTTTTCCCTTCCCAAAGAACAATTTAGAAATAGGTCCTAAATAACAAGATGTGATCTCTTATTTGATGAAGATATTTTGCTGGTTTCTTCAGCAGAGCTGTTAACTAGGCTTTTCATTTAAGATCCCTTAAGTCAGACTGTACTGCAAATGAATACTATGAATACTATGCATTCATTAAATTAACAAAACAAACCAACCATTTTGTCCTTTCATGTGAAACAGACAAATTCTGCATCTTATCTATCCAGATTTTTTTGTTGATGTTTGTAATATTTTAGAATTTCTATCTTTGAATAGTTTTCCCTGGGAGTGTAGGTTGGAAGAGAATGGAATTCAAGCTAAGCAGTGGGATCTCAAGCCATAATGATGGTTGTGTATATCTGAGTGAAGTGAAGCATGTAGAAGCCTTTAAAATGACTGACCCTGTTTTCCTCTGAACATTTCTGAAGAATTCTGGTCCGTTAATAATGCCTTAAAAGTAATAAAGACTAGGTTCTGTGGATTCTAGCCAAATGAGGCCACGTCCTACAGTTCTTGCTTTGTATTACTGGAGTAAATTTCCCATTTGCTTATGATAGGATGGGGACTAAGGACTGAGTAAGGGCGGCAGGATGGGAAACGGTTTGTCACCTCTGAGAGTGCGCTTGCAAACTGCTGGAACCACAAATGAGCTCAGTGTTTAGCAAGATGGTGGATGCCAGCATGAAGCTTGGAAATGCCATTTTTAATTAAAAACTGCATTTTCAAATCAAGTTCCTAGTTAACAATGGGTGGGAAATTCTTCCCACCATGTAAGCTTTCTGAATGCTGTATTGACTAGCAAGATGGGTGCAACTTCTCCTTCCACAAAAGTGCTGCTACCATCATCTTCCCTTTCACCTCCCCCCATCAGAAGAAAAAGACTACATTGTTTGTGGAATCTCTCCTTATTCACATTCTGCATTTAGGCCAGACTAGACAGATTTTATTTTGTCCTCTCCACCCCCTTCATTGTTAACAATGGAGTGAACGCATGAGATTAACATGGCTCTTGACATGGCTCAGTTGTTTGCCATTTGGAAACTACTGATTCTTCGGTTGTATAATTGTTTAAGAAAAAAAAAATGTATGAAAAGATTCAGTCATTTTTTGTTTATTCCAAAGACGGGGAGAACAGACTAGTAGGGAAGAGATGGGGGAAGCCAACAGCAGAAACCAAATTAGTTTAAGAACCAGCATGTTCCCCTTACTTTAAGGAACACAGTAAACATTTCAAAAGTGCATGCCAGCTCATTATCTAACTCAGACTTCATTGACTTCATGAAAAACAGCAGCAGTTAAGCAATGTTTGCCAAAAGCAAATTTGGGTACATGCATTGCTAAAAAAATGTGATACTGCTCTGTACAGGTTCCTTAATCTGCCTCACAGGGGCAAATAAACATTTCATCATTATTATTTCTCTCTGTTGTTTAGCCCTTTTGTGATTGCTCTTCTAGTCTGTTTTGATCATTGCTTATCCAGAACTGTGGTGTGACATATGATTTGAGTTGTTGGCCAGAAAAAACCTCTCCATGTGTTTAAAGGTGTAGAGGCAACTTAAGTAACATGATCTTGAATGTAATATCTGCAAGTATGTTTTTTACAAAACTTTTTGTTAAAAAAAAAATCAAATGGATGTGAGCTATTTATGAATTCCTAAGTTTTAAGATTTAGTTTGTCATTAATTTAACATTTTTAATAAACACTTTTTTTCTATTTTATGAATAATATTGCTAGCTTTCTTTTTCAATTTGGTATGGCATTTGCAGTTTGCAGTTACATTATTGAAATTACAGTGACAAAGCATTTGAATATATTCAACTGTATATTCAACTATCATCATTTATTGTGATAACATGATACAGCAGATTCCATGTGTTGTTCCCGATGGATAAGTTACCAGTTTTTTGGGAAACTCAAGGAACTATGTCCAAAACAAATCCATGAATAGTTTGAATGCTATTGAACTTAGTTTCCTTTGGGAGCAACTCTTTACTCAAGAGAGAAACAAGCATCTTTTGAACAATATTTTTTATGAAATAGCTTAAAGAACAGCTCCTTTTGGAAGCCATGTAGGCTTTTTCTCATAGCCCTCACACTGTCTGGTGTGCATGTTTGCATCCTGTGGCCATAGATTTCTCTCATCTTCTCTCCTTTCAAAATTAAAAGGCCATTTTATTAAGGTTATTTCACTTTGGAATCTGCATACTCTTCTACCATATGTTTAAAATTCAGAGTTGCTGTGCAGTTCTGAACATTAGTTATTTCATTTCACATACAATACATCATATTCTTTATTAGAGTAAAGGGTATTTAAAAAAATACTTGTTTACTTGTTTCTTAAATATACAATTTCTGATTTTTTTTCTTTAAAAAACCCCCAATCATTTCGATTCAGAATTTCTTAATGAAATGGGGAATTCTGTTGGTAGAAAACAATGCCGCTTTCTTATGGTTTCTGAAATATTTATCTCATTTTCCTTTGGGGAAAAATAAAACAGCTGGTGAAATTAGGATTTCAAAATGGAAAAAAAATGCTTAAATAAACATCCATTTAACATTTTATCAAAAGCTGGAAAATGCTGGTGAAATTTAAATCTCCTCATCTTCCTTAATTCTCCTTTCTTCAAACATTCCTGCTGTAATTGTTGAGATTGTGAATCTTCATGACGACCAGGTGATAGCAGATTTTCTTTATCTCTTTCTTTTTTTTGGTTTATATATATTTTTTTTTTGTAGTTATGTCCAAACCAGTGTATATCAATACGTTCCAATATTTATTTCAGATTGTTCTTCTTGTTATGCAAAGATTGCTTCACTCCCATGGCATGGTTACTTCAGTCAGTGCAGTACAATTTGGAAAGTACATTGACATGGAAAATCAAAGTATTACACTTTGAGAGTAGTTTTTAAACAACAGTAGAAAGGACACTGCATTGTCAGCTGAAATAACTGAACCTTTCCTATTAGCGCTGATCACAGAAATGTCAGAGGAAGAGCATAAGGGAGCGATGCACACTTGAACCAAAGTTCCCATCACCTTATTCCTGATAGCAACCAGGAGAAGATGCTTATGGAGAAGTGTAATGAAGAGGGCAAGTACAGAGTGATTATTCCTGCTTGTATGCTTTCCCAGCTTCTGACAGTTAGCAGTTTTGGGACTCCCTGTGCTGCAGTTGCATCTTAGGCATTGTTTTTATGAACCACTGAGTGGGGAAGCAACAATAGGAACAATGGATCACTGTTCAGCATCAGTGGCAACTGCACTTAGAGACAAGTAAGAGTGCCACTTCAAAACGCTTGACATGGACAACAGAACTGAAGAGCCAGGAAATAATGGCAGTACTAAAGCCACACCCATGGCCAGAGGCAGCATCTCACAGCTCCTCCAAGCTGTGAACTCCTTGGGAGCTAAGAATCCCTACCATGCAGAGAGGTAGGAGCCAAACTCACCATTATATAATACAGCAACTTCAGCCCCTGTGGGGTCTTAATGGGGCATGGTGTCTTGTTCTTCAACGTAGGGGTTCCTGCCTGTGTGTTCCCGCTGAGATTCTTGTCTGTAAGTGTTATGTGACCTTGCCTCATACCATTATATGATGTCACCAGTCAGCTGATTTCTGGTAGTTAAGACAGACTTCTACATTCTCTCAGAGCTGCTGACTCTTTCTTTAGTTCCTGTTCAAGCGTCTGCCCCATCTAGGATGTAAGCAATTCCGTGTTGTTTCCTCTCACAGCCATCTCTATGGGTGGCCAGAAGGGCTGCCCAATAACCAGCCTTGCAACAGTCTTCCTGCACAGTGCTTGACCTATTATGTGATCAGCTGTTTGTTTCTTTCCAGAGCAAAGCATTTGGAAAATGACGCAGCCTGGGTAATGGAAATTCAAAATCTGGCCCCAGATTTCCTTATGAACCAGTCTGCTCCTCCACATCTGTGGAAAGGAACAGGTAGGCTGCTGCAAGAGCACTCTGCAAGCCCCTGCTCAGCAAGCCCTACTGTTAGTGAGTCTCTTGACTCTTGCTGAGTTCCTGTGAGTTTTTTGCATGCACTGCTTCTCCCTCCAAAGTGGCAACATGCTAGGATGCAAAAGAGAAGGTCCTGTCCTGAGTGAGCACTGAGCAGACTGGGAGGGCATTTGTGATGGATAGAAACTGAGCTGTGATGGTGTTGTGGGGTAGTTCCTGCTGTGTTTTGGTGACAGCGTGTGTATGTTTGAAGTTTACTTGGGGATGCAGAGTAATATGACAGCACAAGTTTCTGAACAGTTCCTCGCTGGATAAATAGCCCTATTCATTTCAGCACACGGCTGTGAGTGTAACACAGCTGCCGGAGTATAGTCATCTGCCTATGCACATATATTGTGTTATAATTCCTTGTTCCACTTTGCTCTTACAAAAATGTCACTGAACCCACAGATGTTTTGCTTGGGTGAGGACTGTGTTAAATCATCCAAAAAAAATTTCAGGAGCTGAGACCAGATAAGAATGAAAAGTGTCTCCAATAATCACAATTGAAACCATTTTTAAACTAAGTCACCTGTCTTCCTGACATTGTGACATTGTAAACGGCAGACCTTTTTTCCTTTTGCAATCCCATTATTTTTACTACATCCTTTATCTTTGTCTTTTGGAAAGAGGAAATGAAAATAAAACTTTGCTTTACGTTTTTGCTTGAAGGTAAACTGGAACATTTTAGCAGACTATCTTTAAATGACTGTTTACTTTTGCAGTGGTCAGGGCCAGTACTCGGGGCCATAGCTACATGGCTAAACTCCCATGCTCCTTTTTAACGATTCAGGGGTCAACATTTCTGAAAGGGTGGAATTGTTGGTGTTGGTGCAAAGCCACGGGTATGCTGGCCACTTTGCCTCAGAAAACTGCAAGACTGAAAGAACAAAAGCAAAGTAGTTCAGCCTCTGGGAAGTGACAGAGCACAGTCTGAATTACACTGATGTACACATTTTAATTTTAATGGATATACTCTCATTACCTGCTAAATATAGTCTGTTAAGCTCATTTCTGTGAAGCCAGAGCTGAACCACATCCTTTGGATGTGAAGGGCTATTGCGTTAAACTATTGTGCTACCCAGAGGGCTCAGTCAAATAAGGACAAGTTTGTAGGCAGGTGTAATTTCCTTTTAGAAAATTGGTAGTGCTTCTGCATTCTGTAATGTGTTGATTTTAGTCTCTACAAAATACAGCTTGCATTCTCTTATAACTAGTAACAAATCACGCATCTGGAACAAAGATGAACTAGCTGAGCAGCATATTAGGTTTTACTGCAATCTGGTTCAGATCCTCTAGTTCCTTTCAACTTAAACTGTGCAAAAAAATGTACTCCCAGTCTTTGTTTTTATCACTTGTAGCATTTAACAGAGGTCATAGTGACCCAAAGGAAGCTTAAGAGGAAAGTATTTTTATGGATCTTGGAAATGGATTTTGACTGTGTTGACAGGGGGCATGAAGCCAAGCCCGGCACTCCTGTGTGTCTTTCATTTGCACTCTTTATTTTTCCTTATGCTGGGTGGGTTCAATCATGCAGCCACATCTATGGATGAGGCTGAAATCTGCAATAATTAGTATATCTCTTCTCTGATGGCTTTTGTCAAAAGAATACTTTAAAATGTTCATTTTTTTTTCTGTGGCTGGATCATTGAATTAACAAATATGTAGCCACTGTTGAAAAGAACAGTCTTCCAGTGAATGCCCGAACATTTGATCCTGAGCTTAGTAACTACCATCTTGTGATGAGCAAACTTTTTCTTAATGGGGATTCACCTCAGGTCACTAGATTCAACACCGTGTTGTCTATTTTCTTTCTTTCTTTCTCTCTCTCTCTTTTTTTTAATGATTTCATCTGTTTAGATTTTACCTACTTGTCTGTCTGTCTGGCTGATTAGACTGGTGCAAAGCTCTTTGGGAAGTGACATAAATGCTGGTATCAACTAGTATTCACTTATTGACTTTATAGTGTTTCTGTTTAATGTAATGATCAGTTTTTTAACAAAAAGTATTTCAAAACCTGTAAAAAACTAGTAAGATATGTATCAGTAGAATTCCATTAGATGTTCTGATGGTAACTTATTTCATGGTTCAGAAGCGCTAAAGCTATCCAGATATAAACACTTAACTCTGAAAATTGATTAAAATTTATTTAACTGATATTTGTGCTATGCTTTACACCATCCTTTGCAACAATACAGAACCTAGGGAGGCATGTAGGTATCTAGCCATATGTGTAGCTGCTAGAGCTTCCAAGTACAAAATGCTCAGAAGGTTCGTTTCTACGAAATTCTTGGATTTTGCTGTATCACACAGTTTAAAAAAGCTTTTCCAAGTTTTTTTTTTAAAGGGCAGTGTCCATGTCTTTAATGTTTTTTCAAATGCTCTGTATACATCTTGATTCTGTGTTTATCAGGTTGTCTATGCTCAGATCTTACTAACCTATGGATTACCATACTTTTGCATTCATTATAATTACTCCTTCCTCTGGGCAAGACTTAAAAATCTATTTGGGAGAGGGGTTGGCCCTCAGATGTACTTAATACATTAAGTTTCTTTCCCCGTGTCCATCTGATGTAAAAGACTAACTCTAAAATGTAAAATTTACAAGCTCAGGTGAGCTCTGCTGTCAATATGCAGAAATAAGTGGTTTTAGCATTTTTTCTGTTTTTTTTCTTTTTCTTAATAAGGGTAGGAGTAACTTTTGCAAACAGAAGTCCTTCAGAACTGTGTGGCTCAAAGTATCTTTGTTTTAAATGTAAATAGTCTTATTTTGGTGTTTTATATAATCACAAATATAAACATTTGCTTTTGTTTTATTTCTAACCACATCATATGCATCTTCTTACTGCATAGGAAAGAAACTCACTGCTATTACTGACATTATTTTGTAGTGACGTTTCAAATTGAAATTATAGAATTCCAGGTCTTTGTGTGATGATATTCCTCCTTTCATGCACTTAGTTCTGATCATTATTGTACATTCAGTGAAAAAGAAGGCCAAAAGCCCTTTAAAAACACATTAATTACATTAAAACGCGTTACCAGTGCTGGTCATAATAGCTACAGGACACACATATCAAATCATACTATTATACTTTTACAGTATGCTGCCCTTTCCTAACTCCCTCTTACCATTGTGATTTGTATTTGACTACAGAAGCAACTGTTGTCTCTAATCAAAGTAAGAAAATGTAGTGTTCATAGTTTCAGTATGCCATGAATAATAAACAGTGCATTTCCTGTGGTTCTCTGGTTAGTTTGTAATAAAGTATATTACAAATGTAGCTCTGGCATTGTCTCCAGTTTAAAAAAAAATAGTTGTATCAGGCCCCTTATTTACCAGAATCACACTGAGTAAAAGTTTAACTATCATGTCAAGGCTATCTTCTCAATAACACAACAGGCAAACTTAAGTGAATTAGAGAACAAAGTACAAATGTGTTTGCAACTAGCATTTCCATAAGATAATTCACATTTTACTATGTACTTATGGAATGCCACTGTGACACTTGGTGGATATATACAGGCTGAGTAAATAAGGGAGGGGAAATCATGTTGTAACATACTTCCCTTGTTGAGTCATGAACCCTTCAGCATATGTTACTGAGCCTTCTATCCAAGTAATTTCTGTCTGGTTTAAGTCTAATTACCCATTTCAAATAGTGCATACAATTAACAGTGTTAGAATTCCACTCACCTATGAATGAACTCCCTAGTGTGTTGGCCATTATGATAATGGCAGTCGTGTTGGCTATCTCACGGAAGTCACATCTGATGGGCTAGCAAAGTTGCTCTGCAGTGAAGAGACCTTAAAGTGACAAAAACTGCCTCTGTTAAAGTAAAAGGTGTTTTTTCTGTTGACTCAGATGGCTTAAGAATTTACAAGAATGGTTTCAATATGCCCTAAGATCAGCTTTCTGAGAACATTATGGGGGTCTCTTCTCCAGTAGCACCATGGTCTTCTGGACTTTGGGATGTGAGGATCCACACAGGGGCTAAGAGCAACTCATTAAAAATTCCCTTTCTGGACCATAGAAATGGACAGGCGAGGCGTTTCTGAGAATACCAATAGGAAGATGCATCATGTTATCTGGTATATCTTATCATTTCTGATTAAGAATTTAAGAATTTATCCCTAAATATGCCAATTCTTTTAACTGACATGTCACCACATTGGTTTAGATGTAATACAGTCACATTTTATTATCTTGCATGATTCTGTGCAAAAAAACCCTTTAAAATCTTGTAGGATGATCTAAATACTACTTTTTTAGTTACTGGTATTATTTGAAATGCCAGAGCAATCACAGAATAATTTTAATTTTATTTAGGAAACATATTTTTAAAAAGTTTAAAGCTTTGCTTCTGATTGTGAAAGTGGTATTAAAACAAGGCAGAAATGTGTTTGTAGTTAACTCCCAGAGGGCTTGGTGTCAGAAGAAATGTAACTCTGTATTATCCTTTTTAGGAAGGTAGCCTCTACCAGATGTAAGCTCAGAAATGGCAATTGTCATAAACGTAAATGACTAGCAGGTTTATCATGCCAGTCTCTGGGGCTGTCTTGAATTTTGGCAAGAGGCAAAGAGTAGGCCAAGCAGTCCTCATGGGAACAGTAAAAATATGTTGGTATTGTTTAATTCTTTCATAACATACTAAATTAATTTATTTGTTTTTGAGCCTTTTAAAGTATAATGCCATAAGGGAATGTGTTTTTCATATAGTTCTCTTACAAATATATTAAAGTTTTAGGGAGAGCAGCCTATGAGTAAACACTACTGGTCATCTACATTGGGTGACTGGGGGACAATGCTTGATTTTCTTGCTGTTTTACATTCTGCATAGTAATTGGCATCAGTGCAAAGTGATCTTACATGTACCTTTTGTAATCTTTTTGTACAGATGTAGACAACTTTAGAACATGAAGGATTGTGGAGTATGAGTCATATTGTTCGTAAATTCTTGCAAAGCACCTTGTCATAATACTCATAATTGGGTAGATGCTTTTGATGGCTTTTTGTGTTTGACTAGTAATGTATAGTTCAACCATATTTCTTCCAAACCACTCAAACCACTGCATGATACACTCTAGACTAGTCCATAAATTCTGAGAGTTAAATGAAACTTACTCTTCACTTAACTCATTGCCGGATTATTGGATTATTTCAGTAGGAGATCCCTATTATTTAAGTAAAGTGAAGTGAAAAATTATCTCTGTATATACATATACATATACATATACAACAGGTAAAACTGAATCTCAGATTTTTTGTTCCTCGTAGCTCCATTGATCATTCACAAAGTAATAGCTTCAAAAATGCCAACACTGCAAGAAAGCTAGCTTTACAGCTTTTTGGAGAGTTACCAGCACCAAAACCAAGTATACTGTAATTGCTTCTCTTCTGTTTATGTGGAGCACTTTTTAATCTCTGAAGCTGTACATATTAAAGGGGGGGGGGGGGAAGCAACCAACCCCGCTTTTTCCCAGGTGATTAATCATCTTTGCCCATTCCTCTCTTTTCTACCATTGTAGCCTCTCTTTTCTACCATTGTCCTGGGTTCAGCAGTAGGAGTCGTTTTTCTCCTTAGTAGCTGGTGCAGTGCCATGGTTTTGACTTTCAGCCTGGGAACAGTGCTGATAACACCAGTGTTTTTAGTTCTTGCTCAGTAATGTTTACCCTGACCAAGGACTTTCGGAGTCTTATGCTCTGCCAGGGAGGAGGGGAAGCAGAGAGGAAGCAGAGACAAGACACCTGACCCAAACTAGCCAAAGAAGTATTCCATACCAGAGCACGTCACGCCCACTATATAAACTGGGAGCTGTTACCTGGAAGGGCTAGATCACTGCTTGGGTTGGGCTAGGTATCAGCCAGTGGGTGGTGAGCAGTTGTATTCTCTTCCCTTGTTATTTCCCTTATCAGTATTATAATTGGTGGTAGCAGCAGTGGTTTGTGTTATACCTTAGTTACTGGACTGTTCTTATCTCAACCCGTTGTAGTTACATTCTTTTGATTCTCCTCCCCATCCCTCTGGGAGCTGGGGGGCAGGGATGTGGGATGGGGGGGGAGAGGGGGAGTGAGACAGAGACTGCGTGGTTCTGATTTACGGCTGGGCTTAAACCATGACAACCATACACCCTGGCAGGTTATTTTGAAGAGAGAAAAAGAACAGAAGCCATTGAAAGCTTCTGGAACTGTCAGGTTTCTGTAGATATTATCTGACTGTCCACTTATCTGTAATACATTTCTATATCTCGTCATACATATCTAGACAGAGAAAGCCAGGGTATCAATCATTTTTATGAGTACTGCAAAGATCAGAGTTAACCTATGGGTCAAAACCACTTCATTTATTTGGAAACATAGAAAGAAGTTGATCCTTGGACACAACTTGGCAGGTTTCCCTTAGAATCAGTGGAACTCTGCCAATTTATGCCATGCTTCTCATTTGCAAAATCCCCTTATAGAATCCACTGAGCATTCTTTTCAACACTTTTTTTTTCTTGATATTGTCAAGAAATGAAGGTAACAATGGTGAGAGTAATAGAAGTTATATGCTTTAAAATTAAGGGAAAAGAGTCTTATAAATTAACAGACTGAAATTAGAAGGGCCTATTTATTTCTGATGCATTGTTGAATTTAACATCTGATTTTTTCTTTTCTTTTTTTTTTCCCCTGGACAGCTAGCATATCTATTTCTCCCCACTAGAGCTGCTAACAGACATGTTAGTCCGCATCTAACAATTTCTGAGTGATATTAGCCACCAGTACAAGTCCACTATGGCCAAATACAAGCTTTTAACTTCTCTGCCAAATCTTTCTCAATATCTTCCTTGCCTGATCACCATTTTGCCTACTGTTTAGGCCTTTGGCCGGGAAAGTCATTCAACAGAAACTTTAAGTCATCGCTTTCGGTTCTTGAAGCCTTTTTTATACAACTTTTCTAAGAGAAGCCATTTTCTTGTATCCGCATTCATCCAGATTTCCCTTACCAAGTGCAAACTATTTCTCTTTGGTTTCCCAGTCTTTTGTATCTTCAGCCTCTGCCTCATCTTCAAGATGGCCTTCCTGTTGGCTGCTGATGCCAACCTTCATTTCTTTTTTTTGATTTCATGCAATTAATTTTGTGTTTTCTGCTGCTTCTAATGCTTGAAAAGAATTTCATGTAACCAGTCACTAAACAATCTGTAAGTCTTACTGTAGATGCTAAAAATTCTCTTTATTTTTTTTTTTTTTCAGTAGCTAAAAGAAACCTCACCAAAAACTAGGTCAGTAGTTGTAGATTACTATAGGTGGGACCACCTGGTGTTGTACTTGTCATGGTTTAAACCCAGACAGTAGCTCAGAACCACGCAGCTGCTCGCTTACTCCTGCCCTTCATCCCCCCACTCCTGGAAGGATGGATGGGGAGGAGAATTGAAAGAAGGTAAATCCTGCGGGATGAAATAAGAACAGTCTGGTAACTAAGGTCTAATACAAAACTACTACTGCTACCATCAATAATAATAATGATAAGGGAAATAGCAAGGGAAGAGAATATCAAACTAAAAGGAAAAGAAAACAATAAGCACAAGTGATACACAATACAATTGCTAACTACCTGCTGACTGATACCCAGCCCAAACTGAGCAGTGATCTGGGCCTTCCGGGTAACTCCCCCCAGTTTATATACTGGGCATGATGTGCTGTGGTATGGAATACCCCTTTGGCTAGTTTGGGTCAGGTGTCCTGTCTCTGCTTTCTTCCAGCTTCCTGTGGCCCTCCTCACTGGCAGATCATGAGACTGAAAAGTCCTTGATTGGGGTAAGCATTACTTAGCAACAACTAAAAACATTGGTGTGTTACCAGCATTGTTGTCAGACTAAAGTTGAAAAAAGCACTGCAACAGCTACTAAGAAGGAGAAAAGCAACTGTTATAGCTGAACCCAGTGCTGTTGCCTTTGGTATTTGTTTCTCACCCTTTCTATATCCATAATGTAATTTCGTTGGGGTAGAGTGATATGTGTTTTGCTCATGTTGCCACAGAACGCAGCACAGGAGAATCTTCATGCCTAAATACTGTTCCTCCATGAAGCTTAGGTAAGCCACAGCATGTTAGGAAACGTCTGAATGCCAATTCTCACTAATTCTCAGCACATATCCTGCATAAGCCATCAGCATAGAGAAACCTCCAGTAGTCATCTGCTGCCTCAATTTCTGTTGGAGGGGTGATAGCTAAGTATGTTACTGAATACTTTTATTATATGAGCTATCTTAAACATTTTTGTCATATATATTAAAATGTATGAGAGGAATGTGGAAGCACACTGACAAAATCGCTGAATATCAAGTTGTGGATTCTGTGAGACACATCTACCTGAAATTATAGAACATTTGGGAAAGGGATATGGTGGGACTACTCATGTCTGCAGGAGAAGCTGCTGGAGAAGTCCTTCAAAATTTATAGTTAAGTATTAAAAAATATAGAGAAGCAGAATACTCCTAATACTAGATAACCCTTAGCATGATTGGGAAGTACTAGTATTCAGCTGATGAATAATGTGTGCCATAAAGGTAACAAAGATAAACTGCAAGAACAGACTACACTTCAGTGAACGTAGAAAAATGTCCTAAAGACATGAGGTGACAATTTCACTCCATGTTTTCTCATTCCTTGCTGCAGAACAAAGCTCCAGGCCTTTCTAATAGGAATGTTACCTGCAGATGAACTTGGTGTTTTTATAAATAATAGGTGCTTCCATGCCCAGGTTTAGTGGTTTTGCACCACCCAGAAAAATAATGACCTGGACATAAGACCTCTCTATTATTAACAGAAAACTGACTCAGGAGCCTGAAATGCAAAGACACTTCCATAAAGATATGTGGAGGTGAGATACGGAGAGCAAAGGGGTGGCTGAGGTGAAGAAACAAAACACAGAAAACATGAGCTAGAAAGGCTGATAAGTTGAGAGGCTGGTTTTCTGAAGAGAGGGAGCAAAATAGGAACTTGGATACAGGCAGCTAGATGTTACAGAAGACGGGAATGGGTGACAATAGGAGAGAGAAATGGGGAGCGTATAATACTTATTTTTCTCTTCTGAAATATCTATAGCTTTTCAGTGTTGTGATAATGAAATTATATTTTGGGTAAATTGCTGCAAGATAACCCCTTTCACTTGTAGTAAATCCTCTTTTTCAGTTGTAAAATGCAGTTGTAAAATACATAGTGAAGCTCTCAAGTAGTAGTGTAGTTGAGATCATAACAAGATGTATACCTCTTCAGGAACGTGAATTTTAAGTTAACTACCAGTATTTTCCTGTGGTCAGGAAAAGCAATGGTGAAAAGAGTTATTTATTTTTCCAAACTGTGCAACAAATAGTATGATATTGCAGAGTAAAACAGATTATTTATATTCAAGAAATTTTAAAAATACTGTAAAATAGAGAAGAAAAATACCTTTTCGTTAGGACATGCAAAGCCTTTGCATCTTTTCTGGTTTCTAACAGTCTTGCAAAATCATAGAATCGCTTAGGTTGGAAAGTCCTTTAAGTTCATTGATTCCAACCATTAACTTAGCATTGCCAAGTCCGCCACTAAATCATGTCCCTGACCACCATATCTGCATGTCTTTTTAATACTTCTAGGGGTGGTGATTCGACCACTTTCTTGGGCAGCCTGTTCCAATGCTTAATAATCTTTTCAGTGAATAAATTTTTCCTAATATCCAATCTAAACCACCCCTGGCGCAACTTGAGGCCATTTCCTCTTGTCCTATGTTGCTTCGGAGAAGAGACTCACACCCACCTTGCTAAAACCTCCTTTCAGGTATTTGAAGAGAACAATAAGATCTCCCCTCAGCCTCCTTTTCTCTAGGCTAAACAGCCCCAGTTCGCTCAGCTACTTCTCAGAAGACTTCTCCCTGTTTCAGACACACTCAAGCATCTCAATGTCTGTCTTGTAGCGAGGGGCCCAAAACTAAACAAAGTGCTCAAAGTGTGGCCTCACCAGTGCTGAATACAGGGAGACAATCACTGCCTTAGGCCTGCTGGCCACACTATTTCTGATACAGGCCGGGATGCCACTGGCCACCTTGGATGCCGGGGCACAAGCAGGCTCATATTCAGCTGGTGTCAATCAGCACCTCAGGTCCTTTCCCACCAGGCATCTTTCCATCCTCTCCTCCCCAAGCCTGTAGCATTGCATGGGGTTTTTGTGACCCAGCAGGACCCAGCACTAAGCCTTGTTGAATCGCATACAACTGGCCTTGACCTATTGATCCAGCCTGTCCAGATCCATCTGCAGATCCTTCCTATCCTTCAGCAGATCAACACTCCTGCTCAACTTGGTGGCATATGCAAATGTCCTGTGGGTGCACTCGATTCCCTCATCCAGATCATTGGTAAAGATATCAAACAGAGCTGGCACCAGTACTGAGTCCTGGGGAATGCCACTTGTGACCAGCCACCACCTGGATTTAACTCTATTTGCTACCACTCTTTGAGCTTGGCCATCTAGCCAGGGTTTTACCCAGCAAACAGTACACATGTCCAGCCAGTTTCTCCAGGAGAATACTGTGGTAAATGTTGTCAAAGGCTTTACTAAAGTCTAGGTAGACAGCATCCACCGGCTTTCCCTCATCCGCCAAGTGGGTCACCTTGTCGTAGGAAGAGATCAGTTTAGTCAAGCCAGTCAAATTAAGTTCCTTTAATTTAAAACTACTTTTATTTATTTTCACTCAGTTTTTATTAGAACTATCATTGTTTTCATGGTCTTAAGAAGTAAATAACAAGTCTTAAATCAGCTGATTCTTTTAAACTGCTCTCCTTGAGTTAGCTAGGAAAAGCACAAGCAGTCCTTAACAATACAAAGGGAAAGTAACACTGTTGCCAGTTATCAGTTTGTAATGTATTGAACAGTAGTTGAATTAACTTGAATGCCTTCTGTGGTGGAAAATGTTAGAATTTACTTTAAACTGTAAAGAGTCAAATACTTAGGAAAGAAACCCCAACAAACTGTAAAATGCTCTATTAGTGTTGTCAAAACCAGCAACAAGTCAGATTTTCCCTTGTGGTATGTTGCTTGTGAGAACAGTGCAGACTGTCATGCAAGTCTGAAATCACAGGCAGTCCAGACAGTGTGGTATGGAATCACATTGTCACTATACGGCCTTTGGGAAGGATGGATATCTTGAAGGTCCTTTGTTCAGTCAGATTGAAGGCAAGGAGTCCAGGTAGGTCTCATGACTGAAGCAGATGTATCTCTAAGCCCCTATTTTCTAGGTCTATCTCCCTTCTTACCTGCTTGAGGTCCATGGAGATTATCAGGAAATAGAAGTGAGGAGTGTCTGCAGCCTTGGGGGTGTTGGGCATATAGGACTAGATTTTCTAGCAGTGTGAAGAAAAATGGCAGAGAAAAACATCTTGCTCTCATCTCCCACTCCTTGCCAAAATCTGCCACCAAACCCAAGAAATACTGTACACAGGCCAGGGACAAACTCAGTATACTTCAAGCTACTGTTAAGAAGTTGTTATTTATTTGAAACTTCAAACAAGGTTACAAAATCATAAGCATAAAAATCAGCAGAGGATGTGCTCTTTCCACCACCATAACGTAAACCTCAGTATGACAAATTACCAGAGGCCTGCAGCAGTCAGAAAAACCCAAACCTTTGCTCTTTCTTTACAGAGGTTTTAAAGAATAAAACTCATAAATATTGAAACTACCCAGGACAGTAGATGGGGTTCACAATGTCACTGTCAAAACCTGGCTTTCCCTTGGCTGCCCTCATAGTAAAGCTTTTCAAGTTAGATCCAGAGAAGACTTGTGTGTACAGAAATGTCTTTGGTTTTACTTAGTATGAGCCAATAGTGGACAAAATACTTCTAATATGACAATGATAACTTACATATCGTACCTGTAGTACTAGCTTGACTGCAAGTGAAATTAAAGGAAGAAGGGACCAATACTCTATTTTTTGCCCTCAGCCTGCTTGTCTTGTGCATTTACACACATTTTGGGTAGCATTCCTTCTTGGCAATGATGCAGCAGCAGCAATACAGGAAAACAAGACTGGGTATGGCATAAAACATGACTGTACAGACATGTGGTTCTTCCGTCTACATATTATAAAAGAATCTCTGCAGGCAAGACCACAGTCAATACTTAAGTCTGGATTGTCAATTGGCATGGGTGCCCAAGATGAGTTTCTTACTTGACACATCCAAGAGACCAGCCTTGGACTGCTTCTGGCTTCAATATGGCCATCCGCAAAATATTCTCAGGGTTGTAGACATCTTTATTTCACAGTCTATATCACCACGAGATATTAAGTCCTCCTAAGAAGGCCTTTGTGTTTATCTTGTCTGTTCTTTGTGGGTGCTGTGAGATAGACAGAGGTGAACACTTGAGGCCTGGTTGTCCCAGGCATAATTGCACTGGAAACTTATGAATACTCTATCTTTTGCTACTGAGCAGAACATGCTCTGCCCAAAGGCTGAGTTTAACTGCTGGTTTTAACTTTTCCATCCTGGAATCATCAGCCACTGTCTTAGCCTATGGGCTAGAAAAGAAACTGGTAGAGGAGTTAAGGTCCTGCAGGACTTTGGCATCAGGTTGGGAAGAGAGGTTCAATCTCCCTCTCACATTAGCAGTCCTGAGGGGTAGAGCCTTTAGACTTTGGTGATGAAGAAAGGAAAATGTCATTTGGTTTGAATAGGCAGTTTCTCTGCATGCTCTTTGGTGTTAGTTTCCCCTGTTTAGTGTGTGGGTATCATACATGACAATGGGAAAGAGAAAAATACTTTAGAAAAACAAACAACTCCTCCCTCTCAATAAAAAAAAAAAGAAAAAAGAAAAAAAGAAAAAGCAATAGGAGACTGTGGTTGTAAAGCCACAATAATTGGCAACAAGGCTCCAAGGCAAGTGTAAGCCTTGAAATTTCTTCTAGCTCTTAAAAAAACCCTCATCCAAACAAACAAAAAAAAAAAAACCCAAAGCACAACAACTCTCTTTCCACGGATTCCAGCTTAATGATGTTTCCTCTCTTCCCCCTCCCCCTTTTTTAGGAAGATTTGAAAGAATTTATTTTAAACTTTGTCATAACTGTTTTTTTTTTGTTTTATGTTCTATAAAGAATGATGAATGGTTTTTATTTAAAAATTAAAGAAATGCCAAGTCTGCTCTGTTACTGTTTTCCCAGTGATTTCGTGGGTATCTCAGAGGATAATTATTGATCTCTTTCTCAATAGAACAGCAGGAGTGAAAATGTTGATTCGTTAACAAAGAAAATCTTAATCAAAGCCTGTGTTAGTTGCTGAAAATAGAGAGTAATTTAAAACAAAAAAAGAAAACAAAAACTTTAGAATAGTCTCACTTTGCAGTTTCTTTTCCCCAGTTGTTTAGTTTTCACTTTCTTGACTTTGGTAGTATCATGTGGTCAATCATGAGAGTCATTGACAGCAGATTTTCTAATACAAAGGGAAAAAAGTAAAGGGAAAGAAAAACATACAAGGGAGACTAGTGTTTGGAGATGAGCTGGTTTTTGTGCTTCCAGCTCAGCATGTAGCTCAGCTCAGACTTCCTGAGCTTCCAGCTCACACATGCCCTGTAACCCTTCTGTACTTCAGTTCCTCATTAGATAAAGTATGGAAGAGAACACTTATGCTATTTTTTGTAGAAGTGCACAGAGTTACAATGATTTAAAAGTATTCAGAGATTATTCTTCCTGTGCATCAGAGAAGTGGTACTGGATTCTGTTTGTGTGTGAGGGAGACACAGCCCTATTAGCCTTTGTTAGCACCTGAAGTACACAGAGTTACCAAATAGAATTAATGGGGAAAAGCAAATCTGATAATTTACAGTGGTGACCATTAGGCAATCTGGTTTGATTTTAGTGCTACAATTAAAAAAAAAAAATAATTAAAATCTAATACCAGTATCTTGTCCCTGTAAAGCATCTCCTTTTCACAGGTTACCAAGGGGGCAGAAAATAAAAAATGTATTTTTATTTGCATCTCTGAGGAAGAGGGTATCAATGATCAGTTTTGGAAATCTTGGCTGGTGAATGAGTTGTGAATGAGAGTGAGCATGGTAAGAGGAGTAATGCAAGGCAAAGTGCATTTTTGATTATTGATGATGCTATTTTTTCAGTATGAGCTGATGAGAGTCTGTAAATGCTGAATGGGGCAGCAGTCACCACTGGAGGCCAAACAGCAAAAAGATTCCTCATAAAATGCGGTGGTTCAACTAGAGATACCCTCTAATAGCATAGGTCTTTAGTACTTGTGTCTCAAAGAGCTTAATTTCAAACTAATTCCGGCATAACTACCATGTAATTAACGTCTCAAGACTCCAAAACTCATTGTATTATATCTGAGACCAAAGGTTAATTATAAGCACTGCAGCCATTAAGGTAAATGCTGCTATTTGGTTTCATGATTTTTAGTAAGATTAAAAAAGTAAAATCCATTGTAATTAAAATGAGCCATATACTATAAGAAAAGGGCTTCTGGGCCCCAGATACCCTGTAAATCAAACTGCCTTCCTAATGAGCAGCATTTAAGATGTGCTCTTTTTCTTACATTTGCCTGTAGCTAGTTCTAGGTGATTGTCTCCTGAATATGTTGTCATCAGGTGCTTGCATGGTGTGCTGGCTGCTTTGGATTAAATTCTGAGGCACTAACTTATCCTATGAATTGAATAGAAAGAAAGCCTGCCACTCCCTTCCCTCTTTGAATTTTCTTAAGAGACCAGAGGTACTAAAAGATAGGTGTTATACTACCTGCCACTGAGGTATCTAAATGTCTCACTGGATCGTGTCCAATTTAGCTACAATGCAAATGAACATACTTTACTTGTGAAACATGGCTGATAATTTTTATGCACATTTAAAAAAAAAAGTCTTAGTAATCGATATTAGCAAGAGGCTCATTCTGTATAAGACTGTTAAAGGATTATTCTGTATTAAACTGTCAAAATGTTCATATCATGAAGTACCACCACACAAAAATATAAAAGCAAAAAACTCAAAGGAGAATCAACAAAGTGCAGCTGTTACTGGCATTCTTCATGGGATGCATTTTTTTTTTTTTTGCCTTTCTCATAAAAATGTTTATGAAAGAAATACAAATAGCTTACCAAATTCACTGGCATGCTCTGGAAAATTTTTATGGCGCACGTTTGAGTCTCAAGAGCATGCAAGTGAATCCTCTTCATATACACATACATGCTGTATGAATTGCTGTCTGGTGATCTGTTTTCTCTTGCCTTGTGCATCATATTTCCCTTCCTACCACTAGAAAAAGCACATAAATATCAGGATATTAGCAATTTATGTACCAATGTGAATGACTGCACACAAGGAACTGGGTAATTTTGCAGTTGTGATACCCCTAGAGGTAAACTTTCAGTTTAAATACTATAAATCACAGTTTAAAGGGATGCATGTTAAAGTAGACTTGTCTGTTTAGTGGCAGGTCTGCTTTCTCTCAGGAGTCACTGTGTGAGTGGTAGGTTATCCTGCTACTGCTTTTCTTCATTGGTCCTATATTACTTCTTCCCAGCTTACCTCCTGCTGAAATAATAGTGGTGCTAATAACAATGTGTGGGGAAATGACCAGATGTGCTAGTTTTCTTAGACAATTATACCAGTTTTTCCAGTTTTACAGACATCTTTTCATTTCTGTATTAACTCACTGGTGCCAGGAATTGGATTTTTCCAGTACATAAATCTTAATTAGTGAGACAGAGGATTGAGCGCTTCATTTTGCTCCTGATGTGTCATTTCCCCTCTCTTCTTGCTTAATTGGCATTTTGAAGAGCCAGCCCTTGTGATTTTAAAGATAAAAAAAAGAAGATTTTGGGACAGAAATGGAAATCTGGTAAAGGAACAAAAAATAAGGTGTAGTCGGGATCAGGGCCATCTGGTAGTGCTGGGATCACAGGGCATGTAGGCCTGCAGAGTTGCTGTGTTGTTTGAGGCTGAGCCACCTATTCCTGGCACCAGGTGTGACTGAACCCTGTCTTGCCATGCCCTTGTTGCTGTCTGCTTCTCATGGGCGCAGAGGGAGTTTATTAAATGATGCCAGCCCTGAGGAGCATCTACAGATTGATTTTGTAGAGCAAAGGCAAGTGTTTGGTGCTGTCCTGAAGTGAGTTTCTCTTACAGTCTTTCCCTGCAGCCTTGCTTCTTGCATATCAAGGGCCAGAAATGGAAGGAGGAGGTGGCAGAGGCTTGTCAGGAGTGAGGGTATCCTCTGGTTTTGAGTTTAAGGACTCCTTCAGCTTTAGTATGTACTTAGGAGACTGTGGGAGGGGTTGGTAGGACAGGAGGAGTGGTTGTGAGTGCCAGGAAGGATGAAGAACTACATCGTGTCTGAGAGATGTGAGAGTGAGTGGGTTTACTGTGGCAGAGGAACGGAATTGGACAAAAAGGTGTTTTCTGCGTAGATAGGATTATAGGGAACTGAAGAGTTTTATGAGGTTCTGAGATTCACCTGGGTGGCAGAAGGAAGGTAGTCAATTTACAAGTGAGGTAAATAAGGCTGTGGGTTCCTATTGGCACAGGTATGGTGAGGTTTGGGGCCAAAAATGTCCACCAAGAGATGACATGAAAAGTGGGGTTTCCTGCCACCTTGTACTGGACCGTTTGCATGCTGGGAGGGAAAAGGGGAGAGTGTGGGTAGAAAGTGGTGGTCCTTTTTCAGCTTCTACAAGAGTGCTATAGAGGACAAAGGTAAGAGAAGCAAGCCTGATACATGCAGCCTCACAGCTTACTGTGCGTGCCAGCTGGTAAGAAGGGAAATAAATAGCAAGACTTTCTGTCAGCTAGGAAGGGGTAACTCAGTTCAGATCTTACCCCATCTCTATAAAGGCCTATCCAAAACTTGAATCTTTTGAGGTTCAGAAAAGGATGATTAATTCTTTTTTTGTTTTTTTTTTTTTTTTTGTGCTAACGCGTGACTTGATTCCAGGCAGACAGGGAACAGCAGAGCCAAGATACTGCAAAGAAGGCTGCAGTCCAGGTAATTCAAGGGATGTCAGGAGGCTGAGAAGCACCAGAGACTTCATGATGAAACCTGGAATCATTTATTTTCCGAAATGTTTCGTAGGTCCAGGAGATCTGAACAGTGCCATGTTGTGGGGTGCTCAAAAGGAAAGGAAGAAGGGAAATGTCAGCGTACTTTGGAGTTATTCCAGCACTACTGTGCTACCTTTAAAGGGAACCTCAGGAATTTGTTTCCTGACCCTGGGGACCATATTTCTGGCTCATGAGATCATCCTCCCAGCTGGGCAGGATCAGTCCTTAGCACTGTGTATGAGCATTCCTTGTCCTGAGACATAAGCGTAACCTTTTCTTATGACCCAGTTGAGTACTAGCATTCTTGGCTGCATGTGTGGGGGTGGCCAAACCTTGAGCCTGTTATCTCTTTACTACCTGCTTGAGTTATTGCTGGTCTAAAACATGTAATTGCAGAATTCATGCTTACCAGGTGCTCTTTCCCCTTTTAGCTGTCTGACTTGATGTGTTCTCCCAGGATGAGTACTAGGAGAAAAACAGCATGGCAACAGCCTTCAGGGGGCTGCATCGCCAAATCCTGCCCTCCCAGTCAGCAACAGCACAGTATCACCAAACCACAAGAGCTTTTATATGAGGCTTTTATTTAAAGGAGGTAAAAATATGGTGGCTTTAGTCATATTAATTTCTCCTTTTTATTAGCTTTTAGGGAATGAGCAACAGCTCAGTGAGATGTATTTATAACAAATACAGGTTATGAAATAAGTGTATTTCATTATTTGCTCATTTTGCAATGAAAAACTCTCCAAATCTGCCTTCTAAATGGTTTAACTCACCATTAGAATTGATGCTGCCAAATACTGGCTGATTCAATAGATGATGAGTTTCAGATTCCATTTTTTACATGGGGAATGTGATATAGAACAATGACCTGAATTTTCAGCTCTGTCCTCAGATTCACCTCTTTTTTTTGCCTGTTACCATAATCTTTCAAGTCCTGAGGGTCTTATAAGGGCACTACTGTTTAATAATTAGGCACTATAGCTCTGAAGGTTCTTCTGGTGACATCTTTTACAACTAATAAGTATTTAATAGAAGGCAATTAGAAGCTCTGATCCTTAGACCTTGACCTGTCTAGACCTTTTATACAACTGAGTGACCAGACAGCCTTTAACACTCATTAGGGATTATTTGCACCCCACTTCACAAAGCTATGCGTGGAAACTGTTTAGATTTAGCTTCAAGCCACCTGCTTTGTAATCTGTTGCTGTGCACTCAGTTGATCCTGCTGTCCTTACAGAAACTGTAAAGCTACCAATGATTTAATTTTAAAGCAAATATTCTAATTCAGGAAGCATAGAATGGAAAGCTGGTTGCTATATTTGTCAGTATGTGACCTTCAGAAAGTCTGTGATTAGGAAATATTACTTCAGTGATGCAGAGAAGCTGGTCACATCATTGTAAAATGCATTTTGTTACAGTATATTCAGCTGGGATATATCTGTGCTCCTTTTACAGATAATATACTTGGTCTTATTTCTAAAAGTCACATCTTTAAAGTAAATTAAAACTTTTTATGATCGTTTTTTAAAAAAATAAAAAATCTTTATATGCATTTCTAAAGAACAGCTGATTGGGCATGCTACTGAGAAATGTAGGGAGCAGGTTCCTTTCTTCATTAATTTTTGACTGTATATGTGCCTATATTGTAAAATATTGTTAAATACCCTTTTGCCTAGTCTATAAACCTACTCTTTCTTAATTTTCCCCACTTTCATTTCATCCTAATGAGACTGACTAATTGTTGTCTGAGTTTTTTTAACTCGGACTTTGGAATCCATTACCATCCCACATGTCTAGGGTTTTTTAAAAGATAAATGCAGCAAATCATGTAACAAAGGAAAGGAAAAATTCAGTTCTTAAGATTTCTTTGATAAATTTTCCGTGTCTTAGGAAACGATAGGAAAAAATCTGAATATGTTCTTAATATATTTGGTCTTAGTCCTTCTGGAAATTGTTGTACTGTACCAAATGCATCCATATATATAAGATAGATTTTATTTAAGAAAGTGTCCAAATCATCTTATTAATGCTAATACAGCATTTAGATTATTTGCCTTCTGAAAAGTGGTCTGTTGAGATATTAGTTGCAAATAGAGGAAATGAAGTATTGGTGTAGTAAGGAATAGTTTACTATGTCTGGAGAGTTCTAAAGCAAAACATCTGGATCAATTTGTTTACAAAGTCCCTGTAGATAAAAGCACTATCTCACCAAGGAATCAGTTTGCGCCCTTTCTGAAGAACCATTAAGAAAAAAAAAAAAAAGGAAAGTTGGCCATCGTCATGCACAGAAAGCTCCCAGGAATTTGTTTATAAAGGAATCCAAAGACTGTTTGAAATCCTTTTTCGTAGGAGATCAGCTAGTTGCTGAAAGTGTGGCATGGTTTTATGATCTTAATTTAGCCTGTCCTGTCCTGTCTAATTCCCCCACACCCCTCAACTTAAAGAGTTATGCATTTAGAAGTTGAGAGTAAACAGTGTGTTAGAGATATGCTAGAGCTAGATGTGGAATGGAGATAAAACCTTTGGTTTTACATGGACATGAACAGCCTATGATAAATGAGGCATTTCATAATGTAAGAGATAAACCTTTCTTTCCAGTTTGAAGGTCCAGCTCTTGGTGCTATTTAATTTTGTGGGAGGTGGCTCCCAACTTAAGGAAAGACATATGTAGGTTGAACCTGTGCTTGAAACATTGTTTAGCAAAAGAGCAAAACAAGAGCTTTTTTGTTTTCAGGTGCCACAATCTGCATAGAATTCCATTTGCTGATACTGCACCTTCTCTTGAAAGGTATTTTGAGTTCCTCCTTTAACAAATGTAGCCACATCCAAGTATCATCACAGTGAAGTTTACCATGACTTTATCACTAGGTTAAATTATAATGGTACTTATATTTAAAATGCTGGTCCTGATGGGACTGTAGATATTTTGAGAATAAATGGGTCTTGGAAAGTCCTCTGTCATAGTACAAAAACCAGTTTAGCTATGTTAGCAGTTAGTTAAGGCCATAGTTCCCAAGGGCTGTACCTCAATAGTGTATGTTTTCAACAACTACTTTATACAGTTCCCTGATTTGTGGTATTTTCTCCATTGTCTTCTGCATTTACAGGACTATATCTTGAGAAATGAGTTTGAGCCATGACAGATAAAGAGTTAGTGGATATTTTCCTCTAAGAGGACAGTTTTACAGATATTATATGTGACTTTTTTTTTTTCTGTTCCAAGTTTATCTTTTATGTATCCTTTTAGTTAAAATACTGGTGGAAAATACTAACATTGAAATTTAATTTTGTGGTTACAGATTTGACATGCTCAGATACCTCTGTTGTTTTCTTAAAAAGGTCAGAAACATGGGCTGATATTGTCTATATAGCTATCCTTTTTCAACTCCAAGGGGCATGTCTCTCTTTTTTTCTGCTGTTGAGAGAAATGAAATCTAAATCCCTCCTGTGGGACGTTATCCTTGGAGCTTCAAGTGAATGTAACAACGGTGTAGAAGAAGAATGGGTCTGGGACAGAACACTAGTCTAATTCCATCCTAAATTTGGTCATGAATCTGAAGGTTGTGGTTCAGGCAAACTTCAGAGCCGTATAAATTCAATTGCAACTCAGCATTGGCACCCACAAAGCCCAGCTGAGTGTCCTGTTGTTGTTGACAGTATACTGAGCTCATAAATAATTTGGGCTCAACACAAACAAACAGGATTATTGTATAAATCAAAAGAAGATGAAAGTAGAACTCACATCTTTCAGCTTGAATACTGAAAGTCGGACAGGAGGAATAAAAGACACTTCCTGTAAGGGTGATAAATTGCAATTTCTGTTTGAGTTCACTTATTTTACGTAGTAAAGAGAAGGGAAAAATGTCCTGATTAAACCTTATGGGTATGTATTCCTTCTCATTCCAACATGTAATTTTATTTAAAGTTAGCATGCAGTTCTTACTATTTTTAGTTTATTTTATGAGCATTATACTAGCCGTATGAAATGATACTGGTTATCTCCACCCTGGAGTTCTGAAAGGAGGAAAGAGGCTATTTTTATATCTCAAGAAAGCAGAACAAAGTAATTATATTTGCCTGGATTAGATGACCTGCTGTTTCTAGATCATGCAGTATTTGTTTAATCCTGTATTCCCTTGCAGAGGGAGTGTGTTTTCATGCAGATGCTGAGAAATCTCCCAGCAGTGTGGAGGATATTGCAAAGATTTGGAGTTTTGTGCAGTATTTCTGTTTCTTGGTGTGGACAAGTGGGGTGTGTGCAGACTAATTGGTTAATGATGTATTTATACATTTGTTGATAACAACTAAGCAGTAGATTTTATGACCTGCAGCAGTAGGGTCTCAGAAGTTGCTATGTATATATTTTATTATAAACTGTTTTAATTACACAACCTAATGTTTTAGGTTCGATTTGCAGATGTGTTTTCTTTTGTTGTTCATTTTAAACCAGAAAAACATTTTAATACTTTCTTTATTTTGTTGATTAGTGAAATAATCTCATGGTTTTCTGGTAATTCCTGTAGAAATTAATGGAGGTTTTGGAAAAGATTCTATGGTAAGTGAGAATTTAGAGTGAGATCCAAAAAAGCACTTAGATGCCTGAGGAAAATCTTAGGCAGAATCTAGGTGCCTAGATCCAAGGGAGTGATTCAAATGCCCTGTGTGGAGACAGAGGCTCTGCACTGCTGAGGCTTGCTTAGGTTGCTGAGAACCCTATGTTCTTCTAATGTACATGCTTCTTACTGCTGTTGTCTTTGTGGACCTGAACACTGAGCTGTCTTTTCCCTTTCTAAGATAACATGGTATGATTCTATGATTCTGTGGTAATCATAAACTAATTGTCCTGCTGCCTAAACCCCTTTCTGGAATTTACATCTAGTTGCTACACATCAGCTTGTCAACTATGTATTGGTAGTATGGAATTCACAAAAGACAATCTTCATTTTCACTCAATATTGAGGCCTCTCATTTGTTGCTGTAATATAATAGGATGCCCAGCTTCATTTGTTATTAATTACAGATATGTACTGTATCTTTGTAATAATAACAGCCACATTTTCTATCCATACCAAAGTTGATAATTTAACCAATTAAGTGCAGTTGTAAGAGATTTTTTAACATGCTGACTGTTCCTGAATTTGTCTTGAACTTGTTGATAATATTCAAGTGATTTTATTGGAAGTGGTTGATTTACTCTTGTCGTGGTTTAAACCCTAGCCAGACAGCTCTTTCACTCACTCCCAGTGAGTGGTGCTGGGCTGGAAGCAACCAAGGCCTGTGTTCCCCAGTTTTCTCTGCAATATTATAGGCAGTCTCAGCTTATTGTGTTTTTTCTGTTGTGAATGGAAACTGAGCTTATTTTCAGTTGTTTAGGAGAGAAGCTGGCACAAGTATGTCTAGAAATAAATCCCTCATTAAAATATCTGCTCTGGTACCTGTGTTTCAGAGACAGTAGACAGAAAAGCAAACAGATACCAAAAAGTTTTAAAGATAACACCTTGGTTTCAGGCCTATATGCTTTTTTTATTTACATTGGAAGTAATTTTTTGTAAGCATTATTTATGCAATCCATGAGCTTACTGAGGTTTCAGTTAGTACAAAACCAAAAAAACAGACAGGAAGGAGGCAGAATAGTTCTGAGGTGGCACTGATAGTGCTAAGATTTGATGAGTAGCACTAGGAATGTAACACTAGTGTTGTACGTAGTAAAATAGTGGAACTATTCTTCAACATATTCTGAAATATCAGGGAGACTGCTGCTGCTCCTAGTATACAGTGTCCACCAGACACTGTGTCCTTAAAATGGCCATGGCAACAAACAGCATGAACTTAATCCACTGCAACACCTGAGAGAGTCCACTATAATCAGATTGATTATGACAACTGTTTGTAGCCATGAAGAATTGAGAAAAGCTGCTCTATGGCAAAGAAATGTACTTTGGCTGGTCCCTCAGCGCGGAAGAGAGGTTGTGGAAATAAACGTCCAGAGCGCCTCTTTTCTTCACACATTGGAAATGGTCACTAGAGAGGGCAATTTCTGGTTTTAATACAGATTACACATTATCCAAGGTTTTGATTAAATTACACTGAATTAACTGGCACTAGAAGTTAGTGGGAGCACTGTAATGAACTACTGCTTGTCCTACACTGTCATGGAAATTGGTCTGACCCACATGACCTATGTTAGCTGGGGAAATTCTTTACTGAAGCCAATTGCCACACTTTCCAGATGCCAAAGGCAAACCTGCTCTAATCCTATAATACCATTGCATAATATAGACTTCCATGTAGTTTGGAGCACAAAATCAGAATATATCTTGAGCAGTTAAAATATTTAGCTTGGTCTACATTCTGGTGGCTTCACTGCATTCCAACTGCAGGAGATAGGAATTTGAAAATGGTTTACTTTAGCCAAATTTTGCAGTCTTTAATTGAGCAAAATATTGAGAGAGCAATGTAGTTCTACATCTCCTTTTCTTGCCAGTGATTTTGAAGAGCTGTGATAGGCAGAGCTCTTCCTCTGTCATTTTAACCAGGGGAATATAAAAAAAAGCTCTTGCTATGTAGATGTATTTTTGTAAATTCCCTTTCCAGATCTCTGAAACATGTATTCTTCCATAGGAATTAGATGAGAGATCCTGTATGTGCAAGTGAAGATTTAAGATTTAGCTCACTAATCTTGTGTGTGAATACTACTGGGAGTTTGTGGATTTCAAGGAAACGCTAGAGGACAGCAGCACATGCACATTGATTTCTCCCACCTGCCCTCCCACTCCTTGACAAATACCTAATTCTATTGTACTCAGTAAGTTTACTCCTTATCTGTAAATGTTTTAGGCAGCAAAACAAACCCTGAAGATCAGGATTGAGTTTTTAGGCTCATTTAATGTTCCTTTAAAAAAATATACGGAAAAAGAAAAAAATTCATTCAACCATCTGCATTAATCCCTGTTGATACTTAAGGGAATAACTAAGACTAACGGAAGTTAAATGTTTAATAAAAAAGGTCTTTATTTGCAAAAATAAGCAGAGGAAACATTGTGATGATGCTTCTTACAAGCCATTATTTTGAGAATACAATTCCTGGGAATTTCAGTGAATTTAAACCTGGTGTACAGTTATTTTGGGCATGTTTAAATCTACACCCCCATCCCATCCCCTTCTGTTTTCTTCTGATAGCTTAAGTAGCAAGGTGACTATGTTTTGAAGTAATTGTTTTATTGTTATAAAATAATATTCTTGTACATTATTCAAGCTTGTCCCTCAAAGCTATTTACAAACCATATTGCGTTTCTAACAAGTGCTTTGCTTTCTACTGACAAATATCTGCTTCTGAGGCAAATGCAGCAGCACAATTTTTAGGGGTCTGTTCTGAGGCACAAGGGAAATTTCTTTTGGTTGGAAGGGCAGAATTTCTTATGCAACTGAATTTGAGGATGAACTTGACGATACAGGAGAGGCAGGGGTCTCATATTCAGCTTTTTTCTGTCACATGCAATAGAAAATCTCATCAGTAATATGCCATTTGATATGTGGGTGAAGTTAGCTATGCTGAATATTCAATGCAGAAGTTGGAAAGTGTCAGATGTTGTGTTTATGCTCATGTGAGCAAACTAAACTAAAAAGTGAACACTTCCTTTACTTTGGCTAAAGGTGTAAGCACAGGGTAGGACAGGGCTAAACATCATAGTTGATCCAGTTTCTGCTCATCAGCAGGACCACACACACTGTCTATCTCAATTTCTGGTTAAAATGTTTTAGATTAAATCACCTACATCAGGATATGTGAACCAGTGCTGAATGTGTGTACACCACTCACAGTGATAAGGAGAGAGTATTCTTTAGGATTCAGGTAGCACCATGTGGACGCAACACTGCATTGAGCTCACTAAACCACCTGAAAGGTTTGGATGTTAAACCAGTCATGTATAAAGTGATGAGATGTGGTGTGATGGGATTCACAGCAAACTTGACTACCTCTGTGTGATGGGCAGGGTGGCTCTGTGCTGGAATAGACTGGCTACTGTAGAATAGAGAGCTCAATGACTAATTGTAAGGCCTTAGATTCTGTGAATGGGAGGGCTGAAAGTTCCCAGGAAGCAAATTGTTTGTATTCAGAAAGAGTACACATGCTAAGCATGGTTTCTCATTCCATTTGTATTGATTATGTAACAGCAGGTTGTACCATCTGTTCGGCAGTACTTGCTTCTAGCATACATTTCTCTTGTTAAGCTTACCCTTGCATTTCAGTTTGGATTTGGGGTAATGGGTATTCCAAGAGAAAAATGAACCACAATCTTCCCCTGGTCTTGCTAATATTTTCCTTAAGTGTCTTCTTTCTATGTGATGGGTGGACAGCAGCATTTTTAACAGATGTTTTTCACAGGCTATTGCATAACTATTTTTCAAGTGGCTTCTAAAAGCAGATGTTTCCATATCTTTGTTCTTTCCCCTCCTGACACTTTAACACAAACAGCAGATTCCACTGCTGCTGTCCTTTAGACCTAGTGAAACAAATACCATAGCAGTAATGTTGGGTTGGTTTGTTTTTTTTTTTCAGCCTATTTGGCAATAATATATATGTACAGTCATAATTCTCTTTTCCCCACTTGTCACTAGCATTGCTTACAGATTTTATTTCAGGCTTTCTCTTTTAGAAATGCTGTCTTTCTCCATGACCTTTGTCTTCAGTCTAGTATTTGATCTTTACTTTCTTCCAAGACACTGTTTCTAATAGCATCTTGAATGAGTAACTGAATATTTTACTCCCTGAGACTTTAAGGTATAATTTTTTACCTCATGCTAGGGTATATCACAACTGTCACTTGGCATCTCCATCACTGAGAAGACTCTTTGGTATGATTTTGGATATTTTCTGGTCACATAGCATATTTTCTCTTCTCTCATTAATAGATATTCAACAACTGGACTTTGTCACTGTTTACTGAAATAGCCCTGCTTTCTTGCAAATCATTTTGTAAGAGGACTGCCTAATTTGACTACTTGTTCCTCAAAGACCAAGGGAATACAACTAAGAATGAAATAAAGGGCAGACCCGGACAAGTTTCATCCAGCCATAATTTATCATTACAAAAGATGAACTGCAGCTGTTAGTCCAAAATGATGATAAATGCTTGGATCAAGAAAACAAAAGCTTTCGAGTAATTCTACTCTGTGTCATAATTTAAACCTCATAGATTTTACCTCTAGCATATGGAACATAATCTGATGGTACACCTACTTGACAGATTTTGTCCTGTTCTGATTCTGGCTTATTTGCTAGTTGGTGTGGGTATAGTAACAAGGGCTATGCTTTCTTCATCTTCATTTTCCTATTTACTGGATTCTTAAGGAAAGAAAACACATTTGAAAGATGTAAGATGTTTTAAATTTCATGAGATCTTTACTTGAAGCACAGAATCACAGAATGGTTGACATTAAAAGGGACCTCCTGACATCATGTAGTCCAAGCCCCTTGCTCAAGGCAGGATCAAGGACAGCAGATAGTTTGGGGCAGTGTCCAGTTGTGTTTTGAGTATCTGCAAAGGTGGAGACTTCTAATCCTCTCTAGACAACCTGTTCCAGTGGTGTACCCATATCACAGTAAGAAGCTTTTTCTTGTATTTAAATGGATCGTTATGTATTTTAGTTTCTGTCCTTCATTATGCTTGTGCTTTCACTGAATACCAAGAAGAGTCTGGTTCTTCACAACATCCCAACAGGTATTTATGCACATTGGTGAGATTCTCCGAGCCTTCTGCTGTGTGGACTAAACAGTCCCAGCTCATCGCTTAATCATCTTTGTGGCTTTTTGCTACATTTACTCTGTTATGTCTGTGTCCTTCTTGTCCTGGGGAACCCAGACCTCCAGATGTGTTTCACCAGTGCTGGACTCCCCAAGAGCAGGACTTCACATTCCCTTTTGTTGAAATTCATGTGATTGCTGTTATTTTCTTGGCTGAGGTCCCTTCAAAGGCAGCATATCCAGCTCCTCACAGTTTTATAGGCATAGGATGCACTCCATCTTATCATTCAGGACATGAATAAAGATGCTAAACAGCACTGGGCACAGGGCTGTGCTCCTGGTGATTGGCCTCCTACATGTGGACTTCCTGCCACTGATTGCAGCTCTTTGAACCATTCAACCAGTTGTCAGTCCCTCTCTGTGTCCATTTATTTAGCCCATATTTATCAGTTTTCTATGAAAACATTATGGGAAACAGTGTCAAAAGCCCTACTAAAGTGAAGATAAATAATATCCACTGCTTGTTCACCAGACTAATCTTATCCTAAAAACCTATCAGGTTGGTCAGGCATGATTTTCTCTTCCAAAATCTGTATGTATTGCCTGTCACTTTCTTGTCCTTAACATGTTTTGAATTGGCTTCCAGGATTATTTGCTTCATCACTATCCCAGGGACTGAGATGAAGCTGACTGCCCTGTGGTTATCTAGAACCTCATTCCTGTCCTTCTTGAAGACAGGAGCTGGAATTTTTGCCACTCAGGAACCATTCCTGACCACCATAACCTTTCAGAGATAATTGAGAGTAATCACACAATGACATTGACCAGTATGCATGTTTGCATTTGTTTAGGCCCTGTGGACTCATGGGTACCCAGTTTGTTTAAATGTTCCCTAATTTTGCTCCTCCACCAAGGGTAACCTTTTCTTGGTCCAGACTTTCTCACTGGTGTCTGGGGCCTGAGATTCCTGAAGGCAGATATCTTTCTTAGAAAAGACTGAGGAAAAAAGGCATTGAGTATAAAGTCATAGAATCACAGAACCACAGAATCCTAGAGCAGCCCATCTAGAAGTTCTTGTTGCCATTCCCATCCCTCAGCAGATTTAACTGTTGATGGCCTTTAACTTTCATAACTTCATCTCTGCATGCTTAGACACTGTCTCTCTATTCTTCCTGGGTCCACCTGTTCCTGCTTCCACCTCTTGCATACTTTCTTTTTGTGTTTCAGTTTTGTTACATGCATGTTGTTCATCCATTGAGGCTTCCTGCCACTTTTGCTTGAGTTCCTGCGCATGGGGTTGGACAGTTCTTGAGTGTAGATGAGGTTATCTTTGAAAATGAACCCTCTGTCCTGGACCCCTATTTGTTCCAGGACTGTATCACATAGGATTCTTCCAAGTAGGTTTCTGAACACACTAACGTCTGCTCTTCTGAAGACTAGTGTTGGGATCCTGCTTTTTGACTTATTCCCTCCCCTCAGGATCCTGAACTCCACCACCTCATAGCCTTCCCCCAGCCTTCAGGTCTCTCATCAGTCCTTTCTTGTTTGCAAGTGTGAGGTCCAGCTGAGTACTTATCTTCATTGGCTCCTCAAGCTCCTAAGTCAGGAATTTATCATCAGTATACTTTAGAAACTTCTTGGATTGCTCTTGCCCTGTTGTGTTCTTCCTCCAGCAGATACTGGGGTAGTTAAAGTTCCAAATGAGGACCAAGGTCAAGTTGTCTGAAGAAGGCCTCATCTGCTTCTTCCTGATCAGGTGGTAAGTAGCAGTTACTGATGTTGTCCATCTTGACCAGCCCTGTTACTTTACCTGTTAGGTCATAGCTGTATCATTTCTAGTTGTTCCTAAGTCACAGAAACATCTTTGAAGAGAGGCAGTAGAAACTTGATCTTTTGAGAACTTTAAAAATATACTGAACAGACTATCAGGACACGTGCCACAGGAAGCAAGCATACATTGTATTCTTTTTGTCTTTCTTGTTGCAACAGCCATGTTCATCATTGCTGCTACTTCTGTTTGTGGCATCAGACACCATGATGACAATTTGAGTGACTGAAGGAACTTTACTGATGCCAGCACTCTTTGAACCTTCTTATTTTTTCTTTTCCAATTAAATGTTTGAAGCTTCATTAAGCTCTTTTTTTTTTTTTTTTTTTTCCTTTTTTTTTTCCTGTGTTCAGTCTTGGTGGTTATCTTGGTGTTTTAGTTTTCTGGCAAAATGCAGTAACCACTTTTCCTCCAACAAAACCAACTTTTTATCAGATTTATTATGACACAGAAGTTCGGTGAAAAATGAATCTGCATTTGACTTCTCATGGTGTTTTCCTTTTCCGTGAACTATTTCTCCTCTATCTGATTGTTTTGCCTGCTGTGTAATAAGTCCTGATGACCACAAAAGAGTTGAACATGTCAGAAACATGTAACAGATGAAGATGCTTTCAGCTCAATTTTTGTGTTCTCCAGGTATCCGATTATCTAGTCATCTGTGTACTCGTTAAGATGCCTTATTTTATCTTGTCTTCTTCATCTGTTTTTTCAGGCTTAAATTTCTTTTTAAAGTGCTGCTAGGCATTCTTAAGCCAAAAAAAGAGACATGTTTACTTCAGTAAGTAAAATTATAACTGCAGTCTGGTAAAAGGAACCAAGTGGTCAGTCTTGTATAACCATGGTAAAATGTTCTTGCAGATTATAAAAAGTGAAAGAAGAAATTTTGCTAAATGTAGCATATTTGTTATCTATGTGAAACAATCTAACCATAATCACAACTTAAAAAAAAAAAAGAAAAAAAGTTAGTGGTGGCTGCATTGTAGTATTTCCTTCTTTTCCAAAGCATAATCCAACTTTTTCTTGAATTAATGTACAAAAGTCACTTTAACTGCTGGCTGCATAACTTTTGGCAGTTTGTTTGATGTTCCAACCAATCTTTGTATAAAGAATTGTCTAAATTGTTTATAAGTTTGTCCTCCTGCCCAGAATTTATTCCACGAGCTCTTATTTTGAAAACAACTGTACATACAGGGATGCTATTAAGTTGTTTGGGCCATGTATTGAAAGGTTGTGGTTAGTGGGCAGAAGAACTTAGAATCATTTGAGATGTGCTTATCAATAGTTAAGAAAGAAGAAGGCAAATGAGGCAATTCCACCGAAATATTCCCATTCAGTATTCTTACCATGCAGTATGACAATAATTTATATTTTCACAACAAACTCTGGGGTTTTTTTGTTTGTTTTTTCTCTTAAAACTCTTGGAAATATAAAGTTACTAAGAAATAAGAAGTGATCTGTTAAATTATTCTCTCCACATTAAAGGTAGGGTGAAAAAGGGACTAACCAAGATAAGAATCAGGACAACTATGACTATTTCTACTGTTTTTCTAGTTTCAATGTATGGGTTGTGTTAACCATGTGGGTAGGAACTTTTGGACTCATAATTGCATGGTTATGGAATTTAGTATTAATCTGGTGTCAAGGCTGTGTATATAAGTGTCTAAGCAAGATCGTCATGTCTTTGGGAATATATTTAGATTAACCTTGACCTTGCATTATCTTATCTTGGTGAGAAAAGACAGTAGATGGAAGGAATTGCCATTTGTGAGTCTGATCGGGTTCTGGCTGAAATCAGTGATGCAGAACTATGCAGAAGAAAACCTGAGCTATCTCTGAAGAACTTTATTCCCCATCTGAAAGCATTGATGTCTATGACATTGTTCTGTATCTGGGATAACTAGCTCTGCAGAATAACATGTTTAATTAGTTTAGAAGCAGCATTTCACTGATCTACACTGATTCCAGAATTCAGCAGCCATTTCTGCATAATGCTATGCTGTTTGTAAACTGAAGGTGTGCACTCATCCCTTTTTAGTTGTCTGAGGATACAAACAGGACATTTATTCTTCAACGCCATAAGATTGAATTTGTATGTGAGTGATCCAGATTTGTTCCTAGGCAATGACACGTGTTGCTAAAAACAAGCAGTCAATTTCCCCAATTGTTTAAAAAAGGGGAAAAGGTTTTATTAAAGGGGCAATTAACATTGCAAAGTGAAATACTGAAAGTACACAGGAAATACCCAACACATAAATAAAAGTCAGAAACAAACTGTGTCTGTTGTCAGAGTGGCTCAAGCCAATCTACAACAGAGCAGCAGGCTCTGGATATAGAAGAATTAGCAAGTTTATCTTGATTTTAGTAATATCTTTGATATTGCTTTATATGGCATTCTAATAAGAAATCAAGGCAAACATTCTCAATGAAGCTGTTGTAGATGGGGGGCAAAATAGGCTTACTAATTGTATCTAGATGTTCCTTTTCTGTGGTTCTTTGATGTATTGTATGAGGCTTCCCAGTATTCAGGATTTTCAGTAGTATGTCCTGATAATGGTATTGAACAGGCTTATAAAACTTCTAGTTGGCGAGAACTCTGTATACACTAAGGAAACTAAAAAAAGATTCAAAATTATATTTAGAAACAAAGTTCAAAGGCTGTTTGATGGACAAGTGCAAGTTACTGCACTTAGGCAGGAATAATCAACTGTGTAAGTGGAGGATGGACAACCCAAGTAAGAATACTGTAGAAAAACCAAAACGGGTACAGTGGATCTTGAGCTGAATGTTAGCAAAATGATTTAAAAGGAGTGTCCCAGGTTCAGATTTGAACGTGCTTGGGTTGATTAGCTGAAAAGAAGAGCAAAGAGAGGACATGGTAGGAGGGAATTAATAGCATAAGCTATAGCAAGAAAGGTTCTGATTAGAAGTAAGGAAAGCAGTTCTAATGGCAGGGGAGGTGAAATTCTGGAAGAGATTGCTTAATGATAGCTTGCAGCATCCATCAACAGATGAGACAAACATCTGTTAGAAATGACATGGTTATAACTGAGCCTGCTGTAGTGTGGGAGGAAGGGAAATGGGTAACCTCTGGAGTGATTTTGTGTTTCTGTTTATGACATTTTCCTGCAGAACTCTTAGTAAAAACAAGAGTTGCAACTGGAGTGATTCCTGCCTTGTGCACATAAAGTAGTTTTCCTGCAGTGCATGTCATATGCATGAGATAGAAACACTGTGACAGCTGTTCATTGTATTTAGCAGGTAGGTTTTTTGCTTCATTCACTCAATTATCATTTATATTGTGCAGTGCAGGTTTGACCCAAAGTCCATCAGCCAGCAAAACGGTTTAATAGATGTACCCAGTACAGTCAGGCTACCAAAGGCTTCTTTGACCAAAGATTTCCACTGTTTTTGTAACCCAACTTAAATACCTTGGGCTCCCTTTGGATTCTTTCCCAGGTTTTGTTTGCTCTATTTTTTTTTTTTTTGTCTTACATGATTCAAGGTTTTGCTTGATGTAAACTCTGGTAATAAGGGATTATGACACTGTGGGTGTTTGTAGAACACCTGGTATTACAGTGCCTGAGTTTAATTGAATCTTCAGTGTGCTACCATAACACAAATAATGAGCCACAATAGCAGACACTGAACACCGCAAGTCTTTCTGTTGACTCCAGTGGAAGTAATTGAATCAGGCCTTGAATGAATGAAGAAGAGATTTTAAAAAGATGGTCAGTAGTCTTTCGGAATGTCTTCACATCCTTGTGCCATCTTATTCTCTAATTCTCATTTGCTTGTGTGAGCTGTCATCTTACTTGATTTGCTGTGTCCCTGCTGTAGCATTTTGCAATACAGAATGCATGAAATATGCCTTTCATATGAGCACTCTAGTTTTGCTCAGACACGTCTGTGGTCAAAATCTAATATTCTCTGTCTAGTCACGGAGTTCAGAGGCTACTGTTTTAACTTATCTAAGAAAGCATATTTTCCTAGAGAAGAGACCTGGCTTGTACATGAAGTATATAAAGAATGGAACATTTTAAAAATTATGTGTAACTCATGCATGAATGCTGAGCTAAGAGCAGAAGTCATAGCTTGTTACATTTGAGAATCTTTTTTACTTTTATTTTAAAAAAGTATTTCTTTCAGTATTATACAATATATTTTTTAATTGGGGAAAAAAAATCAGAGTCTAGCTAATGGTGAGACAGCTTAAAAATAATTGTAACTAGGAACTGGGCCATGATTAAAATTGTTCAGCTGTTCATTTTATTGTTTGTTCCCAAAACCTTAAATGCACTCTCTGAGAACAATAACAACAGTTAGCATGTAACTCCGTATGGGCCAATTCATGCAGTCCTCTCTCAATCCTTTCTTACTGCAGAAAAACTCTTGTTTAGAGGACTTTGTAAGGAATTCAGTGCTGGAAATGTATGTTCTAACTATTTTGTAATAATAAAACGAAAGCTACCATGGAGAGAGAAGAAAAAAGCAGAAAGAAAGGAGAAACAAAAATAAGTCTACTCTTTTGGCATATTAGGATTTGTGTAAGTGCATAGAACAGAACCGGCTGTGACACCCCTTTGGATAATACCTATATCTCAGTTAATCTCACTGAAATAGGTGGGATATTTGCTGTTGTGTTTGCTACAAGAGGGATTAAACTTTGTAGTGAGGATTATAGTGACAGAAACTACGCTGAAAATCAAAACCTACTGTCCTGGGTTCCGCAGTAGCGGAAGATGAAGAAGATGATGGTCATTTTCTACAGTGAAACGTAAACTGGGTTTATAAGTAAGAAATAATTTTTGCTGGTGGTTGACCTTAGCTGATGCATTAAAAGTTCTAGCTTCTTGAGATGGTGGTTGGTTGACCTTCATGGTTGCTCAGATCTCCAGATTGGTTTGGCCTCTTTGGACCTACCAAAGCTAGGCACTTCTATGGTAAAAAATGGGCTTTTCTCCTACACATGTTCTGAAATCTTGGTCTGTGATTCCACCTGTAGAACAAGCTTCCAGCTTCTAAGTCTAACAAGACTGGTAGTGAATTGAGGTAATTGTAACCTGTTGTGGCTGAGTTCAGAAGTGATGAGCTTCTGATAAGGTAGGTTTTTCAAAACTCCATTGCTTTTCAACAACTGCTGGAAGATAAAGTCTTACGGGCACTTGTGAAAGTCATTCCCAGAGCTAGCTGCAGTGCATACAAAGACTGTATAGTTCACAGTGTCTTTCCACTATAAAACCTCTTATCACATCCTTAACATTTTGATTTCACTGAATTTCAGTTGGATTACCAACTGGTTACCAAGTTGGAATGCACACTTGGGCACTTTTATTACTGAATTTAGGAAAAGCTACTGTAAGCAGAATTTGAACCTTTTCTCTAGGGAGAAGTACTGAAACCTCATACATGTTTTAGGATGAGTAAGGATGTGGTGTCACTCACAGTAGGAGCCTCATTTAGAGCCCATTGATGTCAATGGAAACACTTCCCTTTGCCTGAGTGGGCTGTGGACCAGGAGAATGCAAGAGTAACTGAACTAAGAATTCTGCTGACTGTATCATATGGTATATACCGTACATTTTTACAAAAATAAACTCATTTACTTAGCCAAAATACTTAATGTTTAATTTTAAAAAACATAATATAAAAAGAATGGATTTTACTGATTTTTAAGCTTTAATTTAATGTAGCATAGTGAAAAAGACACCAAATATTCTAGTTTTGTATCATTAGAACCAGATGGTCCATGAAAGACTTTTGTCTAAATTAGAGCTGGGAAAGCTTGTAAACTCTGCCTAGTCTGAAAATGTGCTCAAAATTACTGTATCAGATGATATACCCGGTTTTATAATGTGAAATTCTTTGGCTGTTTTCCTGACATCTTGGTAAGGTGTTATACAATTTAGGCAATTGTAAGAAACTTTTTGGATGCTACCGTCATTATTGTTCTGCTCTGTAATTGGAAAAACAGCAAAATTGCCCTTATGCAGTGGATTATCCCGGAAAACATCATGGTGAAGAACTAACGACGAAAAGAAATGTTATTACTTATTATTCACTTACTGTGTTTATATGATGGGTCAGATTTGTTTGTCTCAAAAAATTAAAAAGAACCCCAAATGCCCCAACCTGAAACCTCATGACCTTTAGCCTTGAAGAATGATAAATCTTTTCTCTTTACCATAACAGCAGTGCTATTTATTTAACATCCCTATCAGACAATGACCAGAAAAAATATTAACTGATTAACTGCAGAATGCACTGTTAAAGTAAAATGATCAGCAAGAATGGTACACGCAACTTAACTGTTAAAATTTACTTCAATATTAAGTCTGCCACCTCAGTCCTGTGGCAGTCCTTCTGCATCCTGGAAGATATTTTGCCTGTGGCCAGCTACTGCTTCCATTATTGTGTAGTCTGAAGAGTGGAAGGAAGAGGTAGTTTTTATGAGGTAGACAGGTAGGAATCGATGCAAATTACTTAAGAGAAATAGAGGTAAACTGAAATGTATTTCCTATTGCTAGTAGAGATTGTCAGAAAAAATCGTGCCCATAGTACTTCAGTAGAGTTCACCTAGACTTAAGATCAGAGATAACTTTTGCAGCCTTCTTACCTGACTTATATAAGGCTGCCAATTGCAATTTGTAATCTGCAACTGAATTAGAGCCTATCAAATATCTTTGGTTGCTACTCTTAATGGTCTTGATTATACAATTACATTATACAATAGACATATCTTGAGCATTAGGAATGTATTTTCCAAAAATTTGTTTGGTTTTTTTTTTGGTGTTGTTTTCCTTCTCTGATTTCCTATTAATCCTTCTCAGGTGAGAACTTCTTGCATTTGCTGTGTTAGTGGTTTCATTGTTCCTAACTAAACTGTTTCCATACAGAAGGCAAGCAGGATCAGGTTCTATGTGCAGGTATTTCTTAATTTCAATACTGAAACGTGGTCTTGCTCCAAGTTTGTCAAATATAGATCAAGCTGATTTCAGTGGGGCTACTCACTGAATAAGGGCTGGGATTGAAAGTCCTTCCAGGGAGTTAAACTACCTTGTAAAGAAAACCACATTTAAAAGCATGGTAATAAGAGGGCTACAGTGGGCAGCACAAGAGCTTGATTCAGCAGCATTGTGCCTCTGAACAAGCCAAGGTTCAGTTATAATTTGTGTATGACATTTAGCTTGTTTCTAACTGCACACCCAAATCCCTAGTAACTCTGCTAGCCTAATCCTCCTCATCCTCCCCCCATGTAGATGTATATATAGGTATGTGTTTAACCACTTATTTTCATGCATGTTTCTGCTATGGGTTGTAAATTTATATCAGTGATTTCCACAACAAAGTCAAGTGGGTACACATAGCTCTGCAAATACTGACAAGGTAATATGTCCTTTGGTCTTCTGTAGTTTCACAGGAGGGTGCTGTCTTAGGACTTTCTTTGCTTTTAATCTTTCAGGGCTCAGGACCTTCCTTTTCCTTTGAAAATTAAGGTCTAGTGAATCAGGCTCCCAGACTTCATCCATGATAACTGACAATTTTCATATGTTAAGAATTTTAAATGAAAAGTTTTGTTGCTTCTACATGTTCAACCAGACCCTTCCATAATTAAACATAATAAAAAAAAATTAAATGATCATTGTAAAGTTGTAACTTCCACAATTGTCTGTACAAAACCATATATTGTTTTGTCTTTGCTTTATTAGGCATTAAAGTTTATTTGGAAGATCCTTGTATCTTAGTGAAGCTTTTGGAAAACAGTCTTTCAAATTTGTAGGGAACTCGAAGCAAGAAAACCTTAATGTAACTGGGTTAACATTTCTCAATGCTGTCCATGTCATAAAACCCCAGACATTCATTTGTATAATTTGGCCTTAGGGTACAGGGGGAAGTAGGGGATAGGCAGTGGAAAATACACTGGAGGAGCAGGACAGATGTGGATCAGAGAGACTATGGCAGAAACTTATGAATTTGGAAAAAGCTGTATGTCTTTAAGAAGAGAAAAAGTGGAAAGAATCTTGACTCAGATGGCTATAAACCCTTTCTTAATATGTGACCTACAAACTGTCCTTTAAAAAATAACCAATTCCTCAAGCCTCATCTTGTAAAATTACTTTGAAAACCAGAACTCAAGCAAAAAGCTAACTTTGGAACTAACAATGAGTTTATATCTAAAGATACCTGATTGTTTGGCCACCAGCTGAATGATGTATCCACAGAAGTCCTTAGAAAATAAAATGCTTCCCTCTAGAGATAAAGTGTGTGTTCCCATTATGCACCCTAATGGTGACCCTGAGAACTGTACAATTCCCCATTTTCTGCTCTTTTTGTAGAGTACAATGAGGTAAATTCCCGTCAAACAACCTCTTCTCCCAACATATCAGCTCAGTGCTGTAGGTCTTCATGGTTCCAATGTAAACCCAGCCTTTGCTCAACCCATTCTAAGCTACATCTGTGAACCTAAGGTGTGCTCCCTCTGCCTATGTCCCATGAAGTAGCCCGTGCATGCAGAGCAGCTGTTGGAAGCATGTCAGCCATTACCTGCTCTGAGGTAGTGACTTGTACAAGGTAGCTCAGATGCTGCAGAATGCCAAACAGCCACAGGTCTTCTTGTTAACAACCTTGGGAAGACATATGCTGAGCTTTGTAATTGCTTGTATTTGTTTTAATGGAGATGCCATAACATTCAGCATGTGGCTGCATATTCAGAGTACTTCTGCTGTAAATCTAGAATACATTTTCTGAAAATATCTTACAAGACAACTTGTAAAGTAGGTAGAGATCATTTTCTTTCTTCCCCATTCACTTCACAGTTCCCCTATGAAATGTGAAGAGAATTGGAATTGTTGATATGGCAAATGACAATTTGAAGAAGAAACAGTACTTGCAAGAGAAGAGCAAATAAGGTAATTATTTACTTGTGACTCCTGTTTGGCAAATTTACATTTTGCCCTTAGGTCAGGAAGTAGTTAAAAGCTGGTGCTAAACTAATCTGTGCTTTGGTCTTAGAATTAGCAAATAAAACACATGGTAAATACTGGAACACCAAACAAAGGTAGCTGTTCTGAGAGCATAGGTTGGAGTCCAGGAAGTAAGGAAAGCGGAGAAGGAAGGACAGACTTTCTTCATAATGATTGCTTTAAAGTTATCTTGCATAGTAACTCATAGTGAGATTCTGTAGCTCTGCATATGAAGAAACAGTTTATCATAATTTAAAATAAAATAAGAGCTATATGCATTAGTTCTCCAAACTGTTTGAATCCATTTAGTACCAAGAGGTGAAAAAGCTGCCCAAATCCATGATAGAATTTTAGACTGGCTGACCTAGCTAAAGGCTGGCTGATGCATGCCTGAGGCCCACCTGAAGTAGTAAATACAACGTTCCTGCTAAAGGGCAGCCATGTACACCCTTTCAGCCAAAAGAAAAGTGTAATTTCTTTGAAAATTAAACCCCAGCATGGGCCTACCAACCAGGAATTGTCAGGATAATGTGCAGCAAAAAATTCTTTCTCTACTCTGTATTAGGTGACAGGGTGACACCATACAATGACTGCTAACACATGTGTTGACTCTGTGCCTCGGGGAGGCTGTTGGTTAAAAGAACAAAGAGCAGGTTTTGTGCTAGTGCATTCATTTGGCATTGGGAGACTCAGTTCGTGTGTTAAAGTAATATCTTCCAAGGGGAGAAGGGACCACAGTGAGCTCTCCCTGGCCCTGGTGTAGCACAAAATTTTGAAGAATCATTACTGCTCCTGACATTTGTTATGTGATCCTGTAATAGCTTCTATTCCAATGCATATCCACAGACAGGATGGTTTTAACATACATCAAGTCAGCCAGCCAGCCATATGTTTTGAGGCACATAATACAATTATTGTTTTGAAAATCAAAACAAGGTACCATATAAAGGCAGCCACTGTCAGATCGTTATGGATGAGACCATCAGTCTTGTTGCTGTAACAAACCCTGTATTCATTATCGTAGCTCAGGGCATTTTTTTCTTTGCCAGAATTGGTTGTTCTTTTAATGAATATTGCAAATCATAACCCAAATTATATGCCTTAAAATGTCATAAGTTTTGATTTGTAATGAAGTTTTCAGGAGCTTGATTTGTGTCGTGGCAAAGCATTCCCTGATGGAGGAGAGGGAGAGAGACATACCATGAAGAGGCTGCAGAATTCTGTGTGAACAAGCAGCAATTCAGACCTCTGGTACAGAGTAATCTCCGTGCTGTGTTTGGACTTCACTCTGGACTCTCCTCTGAGCTCCCTCACAGGAGGTAGTGCTGAATTTGACAGTGTTTTGATAAAGACCCAAAATGTTTCACCAAAGACATTTAAGGTTTATTGATAGTGCTGTATGTCAGCTCTGTTAGTGTCATAAGTTGAAGGTTTTGGGAGGAAGAAATGAAACCACACTTTCCTCCCAAGCTGATCAAAAATCGTGCGTTTATATTTCATGTCTCATCTCCAGATAATAATGTCTTTTCCCTTTTGAAAGACTGTGGACTAACTTTTAATTAAAACCAAAGAAAACCAGAAGAAAAATCACAAGAGAACTGTCAAAACCAAATGTCTGCTAAAAGCTCCTTCTTTTTTTTTTTTTTCAGTTGGGAGATTTCTATTTTTTAATTAAATTATATGTTTTATGCGTATTTGACCTTTTTACAAGAAAGCCATGAAGTTTTATTGACTGCCACCAGTTGCAAAAGTTAGAGTTCCAACAGAACAATTTTGAAGAGGAACTTTTAAAGACAAATTCATTAGCTCAGATTCCAATTTTGTCTGCACTATAACGTGCAGTAGGCATGTAAGTCCAGTGCAGACACCTGGTAGCATCTGTTTTCTATGTATCATTTACTGTCCAAGCATGACAGCCTTATTGGCATATTGACCTTCAACTAAAGTCACTCATGAAATAAGAACAATGAGTCACAATAATTGCTTGGAGCAAGCAAAGGACCAAGAACTCTTGAAGCTGCTCACCTGCAGGGCATGCTTTATAGCCCAGTGTCTTGAACAGATATCTAGGGAGAACTGGGAAGGCTTGGCCTCTATGAGATGTGGAGATGTTATGCAATGGGATGTTCTTGCTGGCTGGTTCTTTCATGTGGGTGGGGCTTTGTTGTTCTTATTTTTATTGTTATGGATTGTAAGATGAGGGATTGTTTTTCCATTAGAAAAGGCAAAACAACTGCTTTCAGTGTAGAATGACCTTTTAGATTATGTGCATGAACCACAAATAAAAAGAACACAATGAAATGCTCCATGGGCAAGCATAGTGAGTTTGACTCACCACAGTGTTACTCCAGTTCTGCACCAGATCCGTTTGGCTGAACAAAGATGAAACTTTACCACCCTTACTGTCTGAGGGGAAGAGGTCTCATTCTGCCCCTGACCACAATGCTGGTCTGCAGGGAATGAGCACTGCTGATTCGCTGTGTATCATGTACATGACATGCTGTATTCTGACATGACATGACATTTTTCATGAAGAATGTTCAGAAAAATTAGACTAAACAAAAAGATTTGTGGAAGTTGCATTTCCTAGTTCACAGTGACCTCCATAGTATCAGAGAAGGTGTTGGCACTTTGACTGTTTTACAGAAAATACTTGCATCTATGTCAGTTCTAGGAAACAGGCCTTCTAATGGCGAGTGGCTGACATAACACATATGTCACACTTATCCTTGTTAGGATGTTTTGAGGCTTTCCTTTGAGTAGCTCCTTACCACAGAAATAAATCATCTCCTCATAGACAGCAGATGAACAACAACATGTGAGGAGAGGATTTATGGCTGTGGCTGCTTTTCTCAATGCCTTAGGTGCCCTGGACTATAGCTCGATAGTGCCTCCTAGAGGCACAGACTATAGGTACGAGGGCAGGAAGCTGCAGTGTAGCTGATACGTTGAGGCAGTACGCATTGCCAATTGCATATTTACCAATGTGTTGGCTGATTTCCTCTGCAGCTGTTGTGACTTGTGAATATTTGAATCATTTAATGCAATGGAAATGCTCAGTACTTGGCCTCTAAACGAGTGCAGACTGTCTGTTAATATGAGATAGTGCTTTACGGTTTCTGGCTTGCCTTTGTTCCCCGTTGTGGATGCTACACTAATAGCTATGCCTTCCAGGTGAAGAAGGAATCCTTGCTTTCCAGGAGACGGTGAATCTAGGTGAGAATTATGCAATTCTGTGAAGGTGAATCAGAGGAGAATATTGATTGGCAGACTTGCCTACATTTTAAACACTTTTAAGTCAAGATAATGGCTCGCACAAGCTGGACCAATTTATTTCTGGTGATTGATTCATGCCATGATCAGCTTGATGATTGATTGCAAGCCATGGCTATTCTTGCAATATCTTGAGAGATGGTTGTTCCAAACCTTTTCACATATCTTGACACTGAGTTGACTTCCAGTTGGCTAGTGGGTAGCATGGAAAAGAATGTCAAATATAGATTTAATGTAGGATAGAAAAGGACATTGACCCTGACACGTGCCATCTGGAGGGTACATTTCTGGCATTTGAATCATCCAGGCTTTTTTCTGTAATTTGCCTCATTCAAAGTGGATGGGACTGACACTATGTGACCTGATACAACCCAGGAAGTCCACTGTTTTGTAGAGACCATTAGACATTTCTGAGATGGGTTAAATCATTTCACTGTGCTGCAAATGCTTTCTGAGAATGACTCAATCATATGAACAGAAAAAAAAATCCTGTTGGATGCATCCCTTCTCTTTACAGCTGTTTCCATCATTGCTTCACATCTGTGGTCCTGTTGTCCATTTGTAGTCACATTGTTTCCCTGTCCCTGTTCAATGGTGAATGCAGCATAGTACTACTATGGAAGCAGGTGTTTTATGTGTCTTCCATCAGTCTTTACTGTGCCAAGTATTTTGTTCTTTCTAAACAGAAGCCTATTCTGGATAATGCTACAATTAATCTGTCCTTCTAAGTTCATCGTGCTCTTCCTGCTTATACTTCTCTGGTCCTTGCTTGCTGTATGTCTTAGTTGTTTGCTACTGCTGATGACTCCTGCTGTAGCAGTTCCTGGTTCTTTTCCAGCTGTTAATTTGGTATTAAGGGAAGGTGATGTTTTCTTGTCTGTCCAGAATCAGAAGAGGCATCTGGACCTTTATCAGTCAGTGAAGGAGAAGTGCAAAGCAGAAGCAAAGTCAGTGTAACCGGATAGCTGAGTGTGTAAAGAGAATTCTGTCAGAATGAGACCATCAGAACCTGATCTGTGGTGTGTGGTAGTTGTAGTAAGTATATACTACTAGGTATATCAGTAAATCTGCATTGAAGGATTTCAGCTTGTTGCCTTGCTTGCCATCCTCTTGGACTGAGGTGAGAAATGCAGTATGTTTAGCACTGCAAGCTGCTATTAAATGGTCGTAAGGCATTATAGCCTTGAGGCATTATAATACAGGAACTTGTGAACACATTTCTGTGCCAAGATGGTATCTGATGGTAAAGCTTTGATCCTGAAGCAGACTTTGTATTTGACAGGGAATCAGTTCAGTCTAGGTTCATAGGAAAGTACAGGGCTGTCTTTTTTTCAGTAAAGTCATCAGTTATCACTGCAGTTGGAGGAAAGGCAAGATGGACCTTTTCTGCATTGGCTCAGAAAAAAAACAACCCAAACATTTCTATTGATCATACCTGCTTAACATCCAGTTTTTTGTGGAGGCAGCCAATGCTGTCTGGAAGATGGGAAACAAAATGGCAAGCAAGACTGTATATTGGGAAAAAATAGAGCCCTAATGCAGATTCTATTCCATATATATGAGCAAAACCCAACCAATATCAGGAATGTATAGTGCATAAAAGCTGTCTGTGCATGAAACTGGGTGAGTTTGTAGTAGAAAATGTTCTGCTGAGGATGTTGAAAATCTGCCCTGAGTATAGCCTACTCCTAGAAGGTGTTCCTTGAGCACTTCTAGGTTTTGGGGCAATCTCAGGATTCCACTGAAACAGCTTGTTGTCCAATTTTGTTTGGGAAAAGATAACTAAACACTGAAATGAATGTTTTGGTTTTATCCTAAAACTCGATGTGTTTAAATTTCCTTTTTTTGCAGGAAACTTTGAGTTGCTATGCTTTGACTCCTATTTAGAATGAAGACTTGTTTGGAAATATGGGTATTGCCTGCCTACAGATTAAAATGTCCAAGTTTTTATCAGCTGTTACAGAACTCTGGCTTTCTCTGTCAATGGAGACTTAATGCCCGGTCAGTACTTCAAAGGTAAGAGAAAGACATCATTAATTTACTCAAACAGACCATCTCACAGCTTCTCCTTTTCCATTTGCAAAATTTTGGTTTTTTTTTCTTTTTTTTTTTCCCTAAAACAAGTTAGTGAGCATACAATAATTATCTCAAGCAGAAACAAGGTGGTTGAAGTATCTGCAAGTAGGTGAAATCAGAATTATGCCCTAGTATTGTGTTGACCTCCTCTAATTTACTTCTAAATGTTCAGCAATAGATTAACAAATATGAGTCATTTATTTCATAACAGAAGTGTGCTTTTGATTGTCAGTTAAGGCAATATTAAGAACAATGACTCGTGTCACTCCCCTTAAGCTCAGAGAAGGTTTGGGGTAGTGATCCAAATGGTTTTGGTATTCCAAAATACTTTATTTTTTTTTTTATTCTCTGAAATTGCATTGAGGATGACATGGTTTAGTGTGAGGTATCTGTGCCCATGGCAGGGGGGTTGGAAGTAGATGATCTTAAGGTCCTTTCCAACCCTAACTATTCTATGATTCTAAGACATTTGAATGCAACTTTTTCTGTGCATTGAAGTGTGTCTGAGAGTGGGACTGGCAGGTATAAGCTAAGACCTATGGGACACTTGTAGCAGCAGCTGAAGGATAGGGCAGATATATTCCTTTACTGAAGCACTTCTGCTGTGAGACTGCAGATGACATACCATTCCTAATTGTCCAACCATAGAATTTGCATAATTTCTCCAAACTTCACAGCACTGATTCTGAAGAACTATCCATTAAACTATCTACAGCCAACAGACTGATTCATCTTGGTTTTATTAAATCACTTTCAACAATCCTTATGAACAAATTCCATTGTAAATTTTCAATTTATGAAGTGTTGTAATATAAAATTTCATGTATTTCCCTCAAAGATAGTGTAATAGATTTCTTCTTTATATGTCTAATTGCAAATTTATTAGTTAAAAAATGATGTTACCAGCATGCAGTATCAGTATCAAGCATGCCTCGGATTCCACCATTGAGGCTCTTGGCATTTTTAAAAAGCTGCAGAGTTAAGAAATATCAAAATAGTCTCAAATAAGATACTGCACATTTAGTTTCTTTATTGTTGCTGTCCTGAACCTTTAGAGAGAATTATGGGGTCTATTCTTCTGTCTATGTAATTAAGTGATGGTGCGAATATGATCTGCTGGTACAGACTTGTTTTTGTTATCAGAGCTTATGCAGGGAAAGCTCTGTGTTTCAGAAGTAAAGCTTTGTGTTTATGAGTAATTTTTCTCTGAACTGGTACTTTCCCATAATGAAACAGTTGGCTGAGAGTACAGTTTTCCCTGAGTTAAATGAGATCATAAGTATCCAAGATTTTCCCTGGAAGTTTTTCAGCACTACAGGGATGGAGAGGTCTCTTGGATGCTCTTCCTGCTGATACACAAATGAGGCTGCTGAGAGCTCTTTGCATAATCTGTAAGCCACATTTATGTTGTCAAAGTATAGCTGACAGGGAGAGGACTGTTTGTGAGCTTGTGAATGAACTAGTTGCAGTTTCACAGAAGAAAACCAGCTTCATCTCTCTAACCCTTCTGCTGGCAAGCAGGACATGAAAAATGAAGGTAAGACACTGTACCTATGTATTACTTCATTTTCCCCCATAAATTTTAACCTTGTGGTTAAAAACCCAACAAAATCCAGTAATTCTCAACTATAAGCAAGTAGAAAAATAATATGGCAGAGTGTAAGAGGTTAGAAGTATTCAAACCCTAAATATGTTAACATGGCTGCATGTCATGTGACCCACCACAGTACTGACACAAAAATAAGTAAAATGTTTGAAAATGTTCAGAATATTGAAAATTTCTGATGATCCCCTAATTAACAAGAGCAATGCAACTGTTAAAAATCCAAATGGAATGAATGAAGAGTTGTGTTGAAATGGTATGAACAGCCCTTTTCCTTAGCTAATATTTAAAAGCTACAACTAAAGCCCTCCTACAGTAATGCTGTGCAAGCTAGAGATTTTGCAATGCTTGCTGAGTGTATTACTCTAGCTGTGAGTGATCCAGCTGTGTTTTAGGGCATTCTCATGATCTGTTTGGGGTTTTGGGGAGGTCAGTGTGCCACAGTTCAGTGAGAGGCAGTGTCTTCACATGGTGCTGAACAAGGTAGCAGGTAACAAGAAATATTATGGCTGTGCCAGTGTGGTATTGTAACAAGCATGTCTGTCTTAAACCAATATATTCTGAATGTAGCTCAATGAAGCTGTTTGTGACTCCTGGGCTTGTACTGGCTGCTCTAAAGTATGCCCTCAGCCATAGCTGTTTCCTGCAGTGGGTAAAGCAGTGGTGAGGATACCAGCTGCACGTGCAATGTTTGGAAATTAAAATTCATCCTCTGTCAAGAAGCTGAATAGTAAATCTTGAATGCCTGAAGTGAAATAAAATGCTCATTAAAAATCACAAAAACATGGCAGAAAACAACTGCTTATAGAAGCATTAGTGGAATTTACTCAGTCATAAATGTTATCTGCGTGTCAGATCTTCTTTCAAATCCATAGGTTTTTCTCATTTAGGTACTGTTTATTAATAAACCTAATAAGCTTCTGCAAATAGCTGCCTGTCCCAGAGCAATAGATGCAGGCTTCAACTGTAATGATAACTGCAGGAGATTATCAGTTAAGTCTCCACAAAAAAGAAAAAAAAAAAAAAGAAAAAAAGAAATTAAAGTTTCTTCAGTAACATTAAAAAAAAAAAATCAATGCAATCTGAAAATCGATGTTTCCATCTATTAACGATTTCAGACAAAAAGTACCATTACTTTAACCTTTTCTTGTTTTTTTTCCCCAACTTCCAATCTGTGATGCTGAGAGTGTTACTTCCTAGTTATTTGTTACATTCAAAGAAAAATGTTGCCAAAATATATGGCTGTTAATGGTGGCTTTTAACTGGTTCTTCTTTTCTAAAATTTGCAAATATTTTAGAATTATTACCAGAATCTCAATCAAATAAATATTTTTAAATTTTATTTTCCTCAGTCAGGAAGAAAAAAGATAGGAAAAGACGGATTCAAGTGTTTTGCAGATGATTAATTTTCTTCTATCTCTTCCTGGACTCTGAAGAGATAAAGCATCTTTTGAATTAAAATTTTAAGGAGCTCAGGTTGTGCAGTTTTTCTGAAGTTAGGATCTGTGGATTTTGGGGCAGGTACTGCTTTGATTCATCCAGTTATTCAGCAAGTATGAGTGATTAATATTACCTGAAAATGTTTAATTTTTGTATGTCATACTAGATGTCGTTGCTTCTGGTAAATATGTTTACAATAAATTTTCCTAATGTTTTTGTTGCCATTATGACACCTCTATAGATGCATAGCGCTTTCCAAACAGAAGGGCATTGCTTCACAAACCTTTATGAATTTGGATATTTGAAACTACATTTTGGCTAGTCCAGCAGCTCCCTTGTTCAAGTAATGTCAAGATGCAGGAGTCTTCTGTAAATCGGGCGGCTGATCTTCTGAGCTGTGGTGCATTGAAGCTTCACGTATATAAGGATTTTCAAATATGTACCCTACCATTAGTATATTTGTGATTGACTCTTTTCATCATATCTAACAATTTTTATCTAGAAGAGCTTGGTATTACATTTACCAGACTTCTGCTTGGCTAGATGGCAGGGTATTCCAATTTGAAGAACTGTTCTGTTTTAAACATGTGTGTGTAAACATCTTCCAGGACAATAATAAATAAATTTAATCTGAGAAGAATACTTGTGGTGATGGAAAGGAGGTAGACCTCACCAGGGTTGTGTTTCTATTCTACCTCCTCTCTTTCTGGTTAAGCTTCTCAACTACAACAGTGGATGCTGCATTTTAATTCTGTTCTATGCTCTGGATATTTGGATCATCTCATCCTGTTTCTATGACACGACATGAGCAATTAGCATCAGTGAGATCTACCACAATGTGTTCTCAGTTGTTCCTCTTTATACTTTTTTGCTTCAGAGGAGCAGTCTGTGGGACTAATGCCCTCTCTGCTAGAGGAGTGTGCTGATCAGAGATTTTCTTGGTCTTGATGGTGACCATTTAAACTCTGCATATAAAGTGAACAACTTCCAGCGCAAGGTGTGAGAACCTACCTCACAATACTTTAGTACCTAGTCACACAAGATAGTCAGATCCAAGTTCAACCCCCTGCACTGTCTGGTCAAGGTAAGGAGTTCAAATTCGTGTCACTGACTCCTCACATGAGTATTCTATCCAATTACTCGTCAGATAATTTCAAAGTGGAACCAGTCCAATAAACCACTTCATATAAGCTGCTTCAATACTAGTTGATCGTCAGTGAGCAACAGAGTAAGAATTACTCTCTAACCTGATGTTAATGGTACTTTGGAAGCTGGGGCAAACCCTGTTATAGTCAACACAGCGAGAAATAAATTTCCTCAGTATAGAAAAGAGTGAATTGGATATAAATATTCAGAGAGAACAATCCTGCAACAATTTCATAAATCTTGTCTTGCACTTCGTTGCCTTTTATTTTTACATTTGCCAAATGTTTGCATTTTCCAAAAATGTATTCTCTTGAGTCATATGGAACATTTCATGTTAAATGAAGTACAGTGAGCTGGGTGGGGATGGTAGTGGTTTTGGTGTGGAAACCTGGAAAAATTGTGAATTCAGTTCAGTTTGAACCAACATTCTTTTTCAACTGTTTGGCTTGGCAGCTGAACTGAAAAAACAGTTATTTGCACAGCCCTAAGCCCTCCTTTGCAGTTGGACCCCTGCGTTTTACTAGGAAAATTGTAGCATAGTCCCTGGAGCTGTTCATCCATGACACAGAGGCATGAAATTGAAATCCCACTAAAATTTAAGGTTGTCTGAAGTTTTTGGAAATGGGGGAGCTCTAAAATGGGATTAAATGATGTCATCCACAGTATGGGTACTACAGGACTCTTCAAAGACACATTGTTTTCACAGATTTCCTCTTTCATTTGCTTGTCAAAAAGATACCTCTGATGCACATGCTTATGGGAAGTATTAAAGAGGAGAGCTCTTGAATTGTGTGAATTGTTAGCTGGGAACAGAGACATTCCTTTTTCTAACTTTTTCATTCCGTGATGTAATCAGAATTTCAAACCAGGTCAAGCAAATTGCAAGTGCCAAGCTTTTTCTTAGATGCTGCTTATAATCAAACATCATACACATCTGCACTTTTAAATACCTCATAATTAAACATGCAAAACTGCAGACTTAATTTGAACATGTAAATTAATCACATGTTGTAACAATTGAAATTCATAACTGAACATCCATTAGCAGACAACTCTGTTCCTTGTTCTTTTGTTGATGTGTTTATAGTAATCACACAATACGACTTATGGTGCATGTCACCCTTTGAGAATTAATTCTGCATCAACGTAGGAGATGTGTTCCCATTTCTATTGTATAGCTTTGCTCTATTAATGCAAATAATTGCAAATTAAGCCCCAGATGTCTAAAGAGCAGCAGGAGTGACCATTATTTTATGTCTGATGCATGTCGTATCATTTCTGTGGAACTCCTCTAAGGGTTAACTGAGTTTCATGTTTTGGACATCATAGGAAAATAATAAACAATGTATCTCATCCAATGATCATTTAACTTTTTTTTTTTGCTAAATAGAGGACAAAGATATTTAACATGTGTTTTCAATTTCCTGCTGAGAAAAAAGTTTACATGAGATAGATCTTTTTTCATCCTGAAAAATTGTGAATTTACCTTCTGTGGCAATTTAGAAAATAATAGAATTTCTCCTCATTGTGTATTTAGCAAGTAAAGAACTCAGTTACTGTGATGGATGAGAATGAGATCAGTGTAGTGAACACAAGCTGTACTCCTCAAAGCCAATATGTGCGTGCACATACCTTAAAGATGTTTACCCAGTAGATATCTGTATTTGCCAGTGTTTTCATGTATTTCATGCCGGTGCATGTACATGATAGGCCATGAAGCTTTCCCTGACAAGCATTTATGAAAGAAACATCCCTTTCGTATTTGCATTCCCACTGAACACCAGCAGCACTTCTATTGATGGTTTACTTGACTCTGTTAGTGTCAGAATTCACTGTAGGGTTTGGGCTCTTCAGTAATGTGGAGCCTGGTCAGCAAAGCCTTTTCATTAACTTGGATTAGGCCTTGGAATTACTCTTCATCAGCTCAGTTAAAAATTTTGCTTTGAGCTTTCTCACCCATGCGGGAGAAGTTCTTCACAAGTGAACCTCTTCTCTGGCTGTATTATATAAATCCAGCTTGGTCCTTGGTGTCTTGCTTCTTAATGCACTATGCAGCTGTCTCACACTCTTCACTTCCGTCTTCATGTTGCACCTCCCAGCAGGTCAGCTCCTTCCACTCTGTTGCTTTGTTCATTCCTTTCAAATAAGCACTTTTTTATAGTGCTACTTACAGGAACTACCTCTCCGGTAATGGGTCTGAATCACAGCCTAAACTGTTGCTTTATGCATCTTAAAGAAGCCTATCTTGTCCTATTCTGTATAGTAGCATCATGTCTGTAGACACTGCAGTGAATTGTGATGAAAAGGAGGAATCTTTTAAAGAAAAACCTTTCACCTTTTTGCACACAAAGTACTTAACTCTGATGGTAAGCACTTGGACATACATCAGAACTTGGACTGTTCAGTTACACTGGGACGCGGAGTACTGAGTGTGAAGATAGGAAAGTATTTATAAAAACGTAGCAAAATAATTTTATGATAATTAGTGGAAAGGAGGTCACAGCCTGTCTTTCTGTCCTGCACAAGCCTCTTATTTATTATTGTGGCATGCCAGCACATGGCTCTTGAGTTTTTAGTGTACTAGTACCATTTCTCAGTTGTTTTTGCTTTCTTTTTTCTCACAGTAAGATGTGACTTAAATTCCTAAACTCACAAACCCCAAATATTCAACCCACAAGCCTCAGAGGTATTTGGAGTTTATGTATTGTTTAACCAAAGGCCTTTACATAACCAGATACTGGTAAATTCTTTAGTGAAATTCTCGAAGCTTTGGGCTTAACTGCTGCTTCTTGCAGTGATGTGCTTGAAAAAATGTCAACTATGTAGCTGTACTGGAGGGCTGATGCAGTTGAGGTATGTCCTTTTTCTCAAAGTGAAACAGTGGTGTCAAAGTCCAAGTTGAGGCAGGGTCCTGGCTCCCGTTTGAGCAGTCCCATGGTGACATCAGAATTTTGGCACCTTTATTTAAACTTCTTTTGTTATTGTCATTATTGCAAAGAAAAGCTGAAGATTAGGCATGAATGAATCCATTACAGAGATATCTGCTGGAGTAAGCAGAGGACTTTAAAGCTTTGTGAGTTGGGAATTGCTTCACTCATTTTTCATAGGTTATTAATTCTGAAACCTTTGTGCTGTCTGCAGCAATGGACTTGCATATATACGAAAGAAGTTCTCCAAACTGTAGGCAAACACTTGATTTCCAAGTGAACAAAAAGGAGTAATACAGCAAAATCTTTGTTGGAAGGAGAGATATAAAAGTACTTAAAGATGCTAGAGAGAGAAACAAACACACAAAGGATTTATAAGGCTGGAGTTAAACAAAACTAAGTAGGATTTAGAAATGTACTTAGAGAAAATAATCCTGCAAAGGAAGGTTCCAACCTCCCTTTCCACCCAAATTCAAAAAGGAACACTATTAAAATGTTCTTAAAGTATTTAGTTTCTTTCAATAACACTCATGATACCTTGGGCAGTCCAATGTGATTCTGTGTTCATTGGCAAAGCGTAGTAGCCTTTTGGATACTTAATCTTCATTTAAGTGTGTTTCAGATCTATGTGTGATTACCCGATCTATGTGTGATTACCCTCTTTTGCTAAATGTTGGAGGTTGATCTACTCTATAACACAGCAGTTGGGTTTCGGGTAATAAACCAAAATGATATAAAGGTATCAGGCTTCTTGGTTCTTAGTTGACTTGTTGCATTTTCATCTGAAGTGTGATATTAATGAGAAATCTCATTGTCAGGACTCCTTTTATTGAAGTATTTCTGAAATGTCGTGATTTTTTTTTTTTCTAAATCCTCTATATAATCTACATTGCCATACAGTTTACTATGGAAAACTAGTGAGAGCACCCAGAAATAAAATCCAAGATTGGGCCTTTATTTCCCATATTCTTGTTCAGATGTCCTGGGGATGGGAACATAGTCAAGAAGCATAGGGCTCAACAGCCAGAGTCTAGAGCAAACTAACCTGCCACTGCTACTCTGGGCAGTGGATTCTTTGTGGCTTTAGGCAGAGAGAGCATGTGTTCTTTCAGTCTGAGTTTCCTTTTCTGTAATATAGAATTATTAGAATAATTTAATTCCTATCTATCTGACACCAAATTTTTATTTGCTATAGACAGATGAAATGGTATGGAAATAGCCTTAATGAGGATTGTTCAAAATCAGAGCTTATCCATCATTCATCATTTAATTGTTTCTATTTTTATTTTATTTTATTTTATTTATAATGGAAGGGACCAAAACATTTAAAAGTTGGATTTGTATTCTGGAGATTATTCTGAATTTCAAGAAAAAACTACGCCCTCCACCCCTACCCCATTTCATTATGAGAAATATTCTAAAGGCTTTCCAAAAGTTTTGTCTTTATGCAGAACCACAGTCTGTTTATTTCTTCATGCCAAAGATGGGGTTTGGCACAGGATTGTCCCATACCGTTGCCAAAAGCTCTCCTAAGAGCACGCTCAGTTAGTTTATATTACTACTTTTGAAAAAGGAAACATTAAAGAAACCATATTTTTAATACAGTATAAAGGTCTTCTGAAGGCTGAAAATGCCTCCCTGTGGCTCCACCTCAGTGCAAAGAGCTAGGGGAAGTGAGGCAAAGGGAGTCCTACAGTCAAAACGCTGCCTCTGTGTGAGGCCTGGGAGCTTAGGATAGCTTCACTCTAACCCTCATTGCCCTGCAGGCTCTGTTTTCAAAAGTTGCTTCGAAGTCTGGTTGCCCAAGTCGAGACAACCATGGCTTCATTTTCAGCAAGTCTGGGTACTCTTAACACCTGTTGATTTCACTGTGACTGCTCAAGAGAAGAAGGACCTAGGATGCCTCCTCCCAGTCTTCCAAACTACTGCAAGTGCATGGAGTACCAAGTGCCTTGGTCTGTCCCTCTCCCTCTGTGACCCTATGAGAACTACTGCATTGCCTCTGCAGCTTCTATGAAAGGACACAAAGCCAGAGAAAGACCGTGGTTCTTGTATGCTCAACTTGCCTTTTCTTTTCTCTTAATGTAGTATAACCTCTAGCTAGTGTCTTGAAGCCCAGGCCTTTTCCTGGTACGTAGAATGACACACTAGGCATATTCTCTAAGTTTTGACTTAATATGGCATTTTGCTACATGTTGGGGAGAGACTTGATGGATCTGCTTAAACCTGCTGAGAGAGACTGCTGTTGACCAAACTGTTTCATCTGAATGTAGAGGCTTAATTTTTTTACACTTCTATAAAGACACTTCAAGTCTGAGGTAATATATAATTAAAACATAGAAGGCTATTTTCATAGACATGCCTGATTCTGTAGCTATATTATGTACAGAGTGAGAAAGCATGTCAGGTGATTGTAAAAAGACTTGTCTATTGTAAAAAAAAAAAAAAGAAAAAGCATGTATGTGTGTCTGTGTATCCATCCATTCACCCATCCATCAGAACTCAGATTCTACTTTTAAAAACTTAATACAGATGTTAAAGCTGTCACTCAGGTGAATATTTCCCACCTGGAGGTGTCCATCCAGCTCACTCATTGTCTACAGGCTGCGTGGACCAGGCAAAGTCAACTATCAGAGAGAACTCAGCTAAAGCATGGAAGACACTATTTTCCATTTGAGTTCCCCACACTAAAACAACAATCAAAATTTCTGCATTTAATTTGCAAATATGCTTTTTGGTTTTTTTTTTAGTGAAACTGCCACATCCAGAATTTCTTATTCACCCACAATGCCTTTTCTTCCTATAGATCAGACCAAATAATTTGTTAGGTGCTGAATACCTAAGTGTTAGGGATGCATGTGCAAGATCTGTAAATAAATTTGAAACCTCAGTCTTTTCAGCTCCTTTTTTCTCTAAGTATATCTTTGAGATCTGTCAGAGTTTCACCAATGTGGATCAAGTTCCAAGGTCAGGGCCTTTAAGACTTTTTAGGGAAAGTTATCACTTGAGTTACAAAACATTTCTACTATAGTATGAAAATGAAATCATGCTGAAAATTCTTGAAGTATTCAATGGAATAATTTTATAATCTGCAATTGTTCTCAATGCTGGTGTTTCTGGAAGAGAATAAATGTGGAAAGCTTCAGCAGGTACAATCTCCTGTCATAACTTCACACTGATACTCAGATGGCAGTTCTTTAGGAACTTCATCCTTTTTTTCTGCTGTAAATAGGTATCTTTGCTTAGTTAACCTGCTGGAGAATTAGGGAAATCAGCATGTTCTGTAGACTCACAGAATGAGGACTGTTTATTTGTACATTCTGACCTCCCACATATTACAAGCCAAAAAATACTGCTCTGTGACATCTGCATTGAGCCCAGTTCCTTCAATGTTTGATTAAAGTGTCATCTGTAAATGTAAACTTATGAGCACTGCTGCTGTTCATTTTGAAAACTGTGATTCCCTGAGCTCAGAATGAATAAAGTCTCGTTTCCTAGGGCACTGATTCACTGGTTTTCTAGCAAGGTACAAGCTCCAGTTGGAGCTTTTCCAGTAGCTAGGAAATTCCTGACATCTCAATACTAGTGGATTCTCTGAAGCTTAGTATGTTATGTTCACACTGAAGCCTTTCATTAATTGGGAGCACTAATAAGGCCATCCTGTCCACCCATCCAACTATTTTCCTTCTTCATGTTAAGGATTTAATTGTTTTTGAGGTGTCTGCTTTTATCAGCATTGTGTTAGGAATTTAACTATGTTTGGGGTTTCTGCTTTTATCAGATATGGTTGGAATTGGTGATTGTGTCCAGAAAATTATTGAAGGGGTAATATGCGTGTGACCACTCATGAAGGCGAAGCTTGACTGCATATGGTTTGTTTCCACAGGAAATCTGGCACTTATACTGAAAGAAATATCTGAACCCTTGTGGATTTTTACTGTTGTATTCTTACTGTTCATTACAGAAGGAGACATAAGAGAGTTTCATCAGATGTAAAAGAGCATTCCCAGGGGATATCATCAATGACCAAAGGACTCATTTCTTTCTGACATTCTGCCTGTTTATGGGGGTGCTTTGCATCATGGTGGGTCTTTAAAAAATGTATTTAAAATACACTGCCCTGCCAGACTGGAAATGAGAGCTAGTAAATAGTTTAATTTTTGTCATATTGTCAAAGCACTTTGTCAAGTCAAGAGCTAATAGGCAGGATGCAAGTGAAATGTTGAGGGTCTGTTTACCTTCACTTCTGTTTTTATTTTCTATATCTGAAGATGCTCCTAGATTTTGTTACAATAATACTTTTCATTTAGAAATTTGGACCTCCTCTGATGTGAGCCCCAAACGTTTCCATTTTAAGTGCAAAAAATTGATCCCTATGTAATTATAAAGTGGTGTCAGGTTCTAACCACTCTACCTTACCTACCCTAGTCCTTTGGAAATGTTTTACTTGTAACAACTTTATATACCAAACATGTTTGTTTAATAAAAATGTTGTTATGATAACTATAAACAACATATTTTTTATATGACTAATGTTTTCATGAAGTTGGTTTCATTTTCACAGGTCACTGCTTCCTTTCTAGCCTCATAAACAGTTTTCTCAATCATCTTGAGCACTGAGTTGGTGCCTTAGCACTTGGATCTGTGCCCTATGATTTGATCTTCTTTTCAGAGTGTTTTTCTGTTTGTCCCTGTCCATGTGCTGTTTTTCTGACACTTTTTTTTTCTTCTTGTGCCACTTCACGACAGTTTTTTCTTCATGTTGTGCTGTTAAAAAAGATGAGATATATGGAAAATAACTGGACTTGGTGTGAAAAAAAAAAAAACACAACAAAAAAAAAAAAACGGCAGCTGACCAATAAACTACCTAGAAAGTATGTAATTTTCCTAAATTCTTGTGTGTGTGTTGGTACCTTAAAATCTAGATTCATGACTTGATCTGTAACCTGAGGCATATTTTGTAAATGAGCTTAAGCACTCTATCAAATTGTAATTATTCATAAATAATTATTGTTAATCATATGCACCACACTAACAGAGTTTGATATAGGAATTATACGAATAAAGTTCAGCTGAGGTAACAGAGCTTATTTCTTTTCTAGGAATTCAGCCTGGATCTCAGCTGCAAAATAAGTAACTCTCCACATCTCATTACCAAAATAGCAACCTGCTTAATCCTTCGCTGTGAAGAACAAAGGTTTGATTCAGTCTCTGGAGCAGAAATAGGATCTTAGTAATGCACTGGCAACTACAGTGTTGTTATTTTTGTTAAAAAAGGGAGAAACGTGAATTTGCTGCTATATGTTAGATTAAGAACTGTTATTGTTTTGAGATTAATTGAATTGTGCTTTTTCATGTCACTTGAAAATCTATGAAATATCTTGTAATTTAATATTCTGGATGAGTTCAGGAGTTACTTCCTTGAAATTAACTTCTTTTTATCTGTTCTGAAAGAATCACTCAGTATCAGTTAAATGGTGTATTGCTTACTGTGCAAGTGGTAGATCTAGGAGGAAAAGTTCTTCTGTTGCTTCTGACTGGAGTGCTGATATTCCTGGGCACAATCCACTTGCTGTCCAGTGGATCAGAACTGATAACCAAAACTCCAGCAAGGTATCTAGTGCTCAGCCTTTGTGGAGCACTGACTTAGAAGAGCGTTAGCCGAATGTCCATGCTTGAACATGTTACAACTGATGTATGAATTCACATTTTGGAGTATTAGATCTCTGGTGATGTTTTATGGAGTCTTTTCTTCCTTTTGAAAGATTTGCTGTCATGTAGTGTTGGACTGCAGTGGACTGTGGAATTTGGGATCCCTGTGGAGTAGGCTCTCTATGCCTCTGGCAGCTCATCGGGATAAAGTTGAAATTGGGATTGCAGAGAAGAGCCAGAGGAATTCCACTTGGTGAATTAAATGCTATTGAGCTTGAGGACCTGGAAAAGGGTGAGGGAAGGATCTGGGTGAGCTCCCAAATTGGTATGAATGACTGGCATAGAAGGTATTGCTTAGAGCAAAAATAAATGCAGTGTAACTGATCTGTTGAGACCAGCAAACTGTTTCTGGAAATGACTGGTGCTTGATAATTCGTAGTGATAGGCAAATGCCGTACTCCAAAATACGTGTGGTCCATTGTGCAATTCTGTGTGGGTGTGGATATTTGCAGGTTATTGGCCTATGCCCTCTGGCACAAAATGTGTTTGCTTAAGTCTTAGCATGTAGAACTTTGGGTGTTTGTCTTCATGTCTGTGTGAAAGGTTCAGGGTTAAGCGAGGGAGAACTATCCCAGAAACTGAGGTCAGCAGAAACATTCTGGATAACTGTTCCAAGGCCTGAGTACTGTCACAGAAAATGAAGACCAATAAGATGGCATTTGCAGTGAACCTCAGATACTCTGCTTATATTCCTCATGGTTAGGACAAACCCTGTATTTGGACTTCAGGAGATATGACAAAGATATGCCTATTGTTAGAGTATGTAGGCTGAGACTTGTGGCTTAGGTGTGTGGAATTTTATTAGTAAGTTCGAAGAGACTTCTGAGCATATTCTAAGGCAATTTTGTTGTATTAATTGCTATTTCATCCTGATTGTATGTCCCCAGAAGGTTTTAAGAATCAAGTTTTGATAAAACAGGAATGTTTCAAGTGCCAGAAGGATATTTGGGCCAAGCCTGTTCTCTGTTATACCATTGTAAAGCTGGGATAATTGTATTGACTTCTGAGTGACAGTGGTAGTGCTTGAGTAGTACTGGATCTGAAAGAGGAAGGGGCAAGTGTGTGCGTGTGTGCCTTGGGCAGCAAAACAGCTGACTGAAGAAACAGCTCATGTAGTGCTCCCATTTCGCCTTGATCGTTTCCAGCTGTCCTCTTATCCCTGGCATACAAAATGTAATTAGTTTGAGCTTATGAAAATAAGTGAGAATCATTCTGTGTTACCCACCTTATAGTGTTGCGCATAAACAATGTGCTCGATGCAACAAACTGTGATCACAGATGCTAAGTGAGTTGTAATTATTAAGCCAGGAGCTGAGTAAAGGGAAAGCTCCTTTGGCAAAATAGTCACAGGCTAGATGGTTTTTCAGACTCTACAATAGGGAAATACATGCTTACATGCAGGAGATAAACATGTATTGCACCTGGACCACAAATAAAATGTCACAGATTTCATGCTTTGATCATCACAAGTTTTCAGCACTGACTGAGGCAGGAACAAGGAAAGAGCTAAATAGAACAGTAAAGGAAGAAGGCAGTATTGCTATTTCCCCAACCAGTAAGTACATGCTGGTAGGATATTAAGTTTGGGGTGTTTTGTGTTTACATTTCTTGCACTTATTTTATGAGGGATCCTAGATGGCTTCCTCAGAGAATATGAAGAATAAGTAGGTATAAAATATACTTGAAGAGTTTGCACACCTAGATTTTCCCACCTCTTAGTATATTGTCATGATACAAGACTGAATGAGTGCTATTTTAATGCTGCTGCAGCATGACCTGAAACACCTTGCTGCTCAGGTTCATAGGAAAGTATTATCAGAAACTGACTGAAATCAAGAGTTGCAGAAGAAAACACATTAAGGCAGGCATGGAGAACACAATGTCTTAACACCATTGCTGGTCCCAAAGAAAGATTTCACAGAATTGGATGGGCTGCTACAGGCTCTGCCTAAAGCAGCTTGGAAATTAAACCCTCAAATTTAAGTGAATATTAGAGACTTAGTTGACAAGGTTATACAAAAGTGAAATATGTGTGGAGGCTGCAGTCATGATGGAAGAGTTTCTGTGCAAAGGAGAAGAACATGTTGACAGGTTCGTGTTGCCCAGCTAGAAGTGTTGTATAAGAGAGGGAACTTTTTCATGGCTGTGTGTGGACAGTGAAGGAGAAAACAGAGAAGAAAGCGGAAAGCCTGTTTGGAAAGGTGGGGGAAATCTTGCCTTGTATGAATTTTCTCTGTCTTACACTTAACCCCCTATGCAAGCTGAAATGAGAAGGCTACAGATGTTCAAGCAGTTTCCACCTAATTTAATGCATTAATCTACCTGTTCTCTGGGTGGAGATGGCAGAGGAACTTCCTGTTAGGTGTTTGCTGTGATGGGTGGCAAGTAGCCTGAGTTCGAGAAAAGTAACTAAGAAACCTCACCTGGAGTATTGTGTGCAGTTCTGGTGTCCTCAGCATAAAAAGGACATGGAACTGTTGGAACAAGTACAGAGAAGGGCCACGAGGATGATCAGGGGACTGAAGCACCTCCTGTATGAAGACAGGCTGAGGAAGTTGGGGCTGTTCATCCTGGAGAAGAGAAGGCTGCGTGGAGACCTCATAGCAGCCTTCCAGTATCTGAAGGGGGCCTATAGGGATGCTGGGGAGGGACTCTTCATTAGGGACTGTAGTGACAGGACAAGGGGTAACAGGTTAAAACTTAAAGAGGGGAAGTTTAGATTGAATATAAGAAAGAAATTCTTTCCTGTTAGGGTGGTGAGGCACTGGAATAGGTTGCCCAGGGAGGTTGTGAATGCTCCATCCCTGGCAGTGTTCAAGACCAGGCTGGATGAGGCCTTGGGTGATATGATTTAGCATAAGGTGTCCCTGCCCACGGCAGGGGGGTCAGAACTAGATGATCTTAAGGTCCTTTCCAACCCTAACCATTCTATGATTCTATGATTCTATAAACATGGTGGAGATGTGCATAGAAAGGCTGGGTCTGGAGGTGAAAGTGGAGAAGATTCAGAAGCAAACCAGTTCTTAGTTCAGATTAGAGCTTTTAACTCTGGAAAGATAGAGCAATAGGATTTGTGTGCATTGTAGAAAGTTTAATTCTATCAGAGCATCTGATGTTTATTTCATGTCTAAGGCTGATGCAGCTGTAGGAAATCTCATGTATTGGAAGATTGCCATGATCTTAACTATAGGATTTTCAGACTGCAATGCTGCGTTTTAATCTCTCATCCATTCAGTAATACTGTGTGAGGTGCTGGCTTTCGCTGGGCACCAGTCATCTTACAGAATCTGGAAAATTAAAATAGTGAAAGGAGTTTGGTAAAGCGCGTGTTGGTTTCATATTTTCATGAGGAGGTGGATTCTGAAGGAACACATCCCTCTGAGCAGAAGAGCACTTAGCCTTCTTAGTGGAGCAGTACTCAGTGTGAAGCTGGGAAAGTGCCAATGAGGAAGAGTTTTGACATACAAAGTAAGGAATAATCATATCAATCCATAAAGCAGAGGAAACTGCAGTGCTCTGACCGGCTCTTTAAACTAGTGAGCAAGGCCAGCCTTTACTGGACTGTGAGAATATTAAACAAGATTTGTCCTGCATTTCTACTCCTGACTACTTGAGTCACTGAAGGTATGTCTACTCAGGGTTTGGCAGGCAGATGTGAACTCACTCTATGCGTGCTCCAAGCTGGCTGGCTGGAAGCTGGCTCTGAATGGGAAGCTGTGTAGCCATCACTAGCATGTGGCTGAGCCTGAGCTAATAAGTCCTGCTGGGAAGCAGAATATATTAGTTTGGGATCAACATTAAGGGCTGCAGTTACATGACTTTAGGATTAGAGGTAGCTTGTATCTGGGCATCTTGGAGCACTTGCAGGGGGAATTGCATCTGTTTGCAAATCTGCCATGGAAGCACACCCTGAATATTTTAGAAGGGTTAGCCAGACATGGTGATCTGGAAAAATGGTGCCTAAAAGGCTGTCCATTCTTTTTTTTAAAAAACCTTGAGTAAAAATCCAGTACCAAACTCCAGCTTTAACAAACCATCTGCTTTCAGTGCTTTCTGTCAGGTCTAAGGCTTGGTGTATGCTAGTTTGAGGGAAAGACTTAAAACTGTCTGTTTGGATGGAAACCCAACTGGTCAGGGGAAGGACTGTACAACCATGATATATATGAGCACCTTGCATTAATATCTGCCTGAATTCATTCTCTATAAAGCCCATTGCACAAACCTCTTGCTGCCTTGTTTGCAATGAATGCAAAGTGCTAATTACAGCTTATTTATCTGGTGTCCCAGACTCCTAGTTTTCTTAGGTACTCTTGAAGATGTTCTCTTTCAAATTACTTTCTATAATTAATTTACATGCCTCTGATTTTCAGAAAAACCCTGTCTAAATAAAAGTCATAGGCATTTAAACAATTATTCTGTCCTTAGCCTCAGGAGTCCATTAGTTGCTATGATCTTGAAGCAAATTAAAACAGTGAATTTTGCAGGATATAAAACTATTCCTACTTGTGGCAGTGGATCACTGCAGTCATTAGATTAATACCATTATCATCCAGGATGCTCATCTGGTTTTACTGAGCTTTGTTAACGAAATGGAAATGTATGATTAAAGTCATCCTGTCTGTCCCTCTAAAGTTGTGCCTGTGAATGAGTCACTGTTTTAGAAATGGGTGTTGCCAGACACTGATATTGAATACGGCTCCAGCCGTCAAAGTTCTAGGTCCAGCACTGCATTCTTGGAGTTCAGACTGGAACACTGAAATTCCCATTGAAATCTGTGGGAATTCTGCATGGCCAAAGCTCAGCTACCTTTATGGCTGACTGTGGCAGCTTGGAGAGAGATGTAGCTGTATGCAGTATGCATGTAATAGCTTGGGGACTCAATATGAATTTCATGCATCTATTCACTTAGTCACTTGAAACCCAAGATGGAATTGAGGATACCACATTCCACTTAAGCTTTGTTTGTCTGTGGTCAGTTGAATGCCCTCTCCTGTCTCTGGACGTGACACCTTCTGCTCCACTGGCAAAGTTGCAGCTGTGGTTTCTGTGCTCAGTGGGTACAAGAGCTATTTGTAAAGAGCAAGCCCCAGTGTGTCAGTTGGCTTGCCTGCCCAGCCTGCTGCAGTGGCCCTGGCTGGCTGCATGAAGGGTGGAATATGCTTGAACCTTTTGGCAGATACATAGCTGTTTGCATGCCCCAGAGTAAATAGCTCCCAAACATCTTCGGGTGGAGCTGCTCACAAAAAGCTGTGTCTTGTGGGCAAGGTTGACCTAATAGTTAACTTAGCTTGTTTGCTTTATATATGAGATAGGGTTTGAATAGTCCTGGTCTTGAGGAATTTCACATCTGGATTCAAACACTTTATGGCTACTGTCCCCTAATCTGTGCCATGGGCTGTTCCCAAGTCCTAGTTCTGTACTTTTCCAAGCTTTGTGTTTCATGTTGTCCCTTCAGGGGCATTTGTAAAAGTGGGAGGGCCAGATTGGTAGTTGTAAGAAAGGGAAGTATCATCACTGACGTCAGTGCAGCTCTGCCACTTCACATTTGCAAGGGATCAGGCCTGTCTACCAGTGTCACAGTCTGCTGGGGAGGAAGGGAGGCAGCCTGAGAAGTGTTGGGTTTGCGCTTCACCAAGTGATAAACAGAGTCTGAGTGCAGTAGCCAGACATGTTATAAAACAAGCTGTTGGAGAGACAGCTCTGTGTGGAGCCTTGAGTCTTGATTTACTCCTGGTCATTGTCCTGATATTTTATGGCTTTAAGACAATTAAAAAAAACCCCACATTACTATGTGGACTTCTGGTAAGTATAATTGGCTAGACCCCTTGTGTGGCTTGTGGGTGGTCTCATGTGACATAGGAGGCCAGTTGTGGGCAAAGCTGCTTTTTGTGCATTTGGGTAAGGCTGTAGTAGAAAATCCAAGGCTGGTTGCTTTGTGTTACCAAACGTGTATGGCTACACATAGGTTTGAGGTCATTTAAAGCCTCCAAATCCTTTACCCATCTCAGGATATTTTAACCATTTTTGAAAGTTTAAGGGAATAATCCTGAATGGATAGGAAGGGAGACTGAAAACTCAGGGTAAAGCAGAAGAGAGCCAGGGTTTTCTCAGGTGCAAAGGGGAGTAGAAGAGGGTGAAAAGGCAACTTGGTAATAACACACTCTTTCAGAGATTCACTAGTGCTGTTCCCAGAACTCTGCCTGTTTGGTGCATTTCTTCTCCTGTGCTTCTGCTCATATGAACAGTCTCCAGAAATCAGCAATTGGGAACGCATAAGAAGTAATTGTCTTTGCCAGGTAAATGGGAACAATAGTGGAGTGGGAAGGAATGAATCACTGCCATTAACAGGACTAGGGTTGCTCTCCTCATCAACACAATGCAGTGTCTATTCTCAAATGTCAAGGCTAATAACTCACCATTTACAAATTAGATTTAACCCCCTCCCACAAAAACCCACAGAGTCTTTGCTAGCATTCAAGCTTAGGTCATAGCTGCCTTTCTCGGAGGGCCATCAATACAACCTTCAAAATATATCTCCTCCAGACAGTCTGGCTGCTTTCAAGATCGAATACTCCTCCCCTTTTCCCTTTGGATTTTGTTTTAGTTACAGTTACATCACTGAAAAATGTGGAAATGTCTTTGAAAGCCCATCTAAAGCCCTAATTATCCTTAATGTAAGAGGACCATTATCGTCTACAGATGAAATGAATAATACAAGAAAGTAAGAAATATTCCAAAGTTTTGGTTACCTTAATAAATTCCTAAACGTGAAGGAACTCACAGATCTTCATCCAATGCAACCAGAAATTACTAATGCAGGTGGGAGTATCAAAAGCTTGAGTTTTTCAGCTGGCATCTTACAACATCTTCTGTTGAGACGGTGCTTTTCATCCACTGTACTGATGGATTGTGACTATAGCTGCCCAGAAAAGATATAACAAGGATGTCTGTTTCCTGGATAACCATCATGTAGGTGTAGAACATGAGATGCTGCTAATTTCAGAGGCTCATCAGGATATTAATAGCCTGCTTACTTTGAAAGTAATGGGCTTGTTTGAATTCCTGGTCCTGAAATACAGGAAACATTCAGGATACGTTTTTCAACCAGGATGGCTTTTTAAGTGAAGTTGAAACAGGTCACTGGAAAAAAGGACGCAGAAAGAAATTTGGGACTGATTAGTAAAGTCCACTTACCAGGTTATGCTTGCCCAGTTCAACATAAGCAGTTTTTTATTAATTAATAAATCATCCTGTCTTTCTCTGCAGATTGAGAATTCTTCAAAGTGGCTTACATGCAGTTCTTAGTACAGCTGCTTGCTGGGGTTGTGTGCTCTGTGTGGGGGATCTATCAGCAGCCTGGCTACCTCTGCATGATCTTGGGTAAGTCCTGAATAAAAATCAAAGGCCAGATTGTTCTGTTTTACCAAATGTGTTGCCTGAGGCCTGCTAATTAATAGAATGTCTAGGAATGTCATACATCTATTGAAAAAAAAGTGTCACTTGAAAATTGCTATTGTTTTAATTGAATGTTGTCATTTTCACATAGTGACCGATATCTCAGCCTACCAGTCTTTTGAAAGAGCAAACTGGAACATGGGAAAACAGGCCACTCATAGGAAAACACTGTCTGTTTTTAAGTTATTTTTTAACTTAGGTCCCACAGAGCCATAAATGCTCCCACATGTTGACTGGGGGCCTTATCCTGAAATCCGAACTTGTATTTCTTATGAGTTATTCCATCATAAGTCAGTGCTGGAGGCTAACTGTAAACAGGGGTTGCAGAATTGGTCTGATTTTGACTTAGCAATAGAGCATAACTCTATGAAAATTTGCTGGAGATATGGCAGCTAGTAACATGGGCAGACCAGCTGAAACTCCGAAGTTTCATGATGGTAGGCATGCAGGATTGTCTACCAGTAAGTGTCTGCAGAATTGGGTGGTAGGTGGTCCTACTTTATTTGCTGTTTTAGCAGAAGTCTGGTACTTGTTAGGGAGTGAGTTAGTTCCTCTGGGAAAGGTGGGTGTAACTTGTCAGGACATGAAGGATAACTAACCTCAGACATTTGGGAAGTTGTGTGTGTGTTTTGATGCATATGATTTTGTTATGTAAAATAGTGAGGCTCACCCCCTTCTCTGCCTGATCGTGCCCTCTTGTGGGTTTCTGCACAGTTCTTTTGAAGGAGAAGGGTAGCTCATATGATGAGGTGAGAAAGAAGATGAATGGAAATAGAAACCAGGAGGAATCAGATCTTCAGCTGAATAGTTATAAGGGCTTCTAGCATTCAACATTTTTTTGTCTTGTGTCACTGGGCCTATAGGGGAAAAATGAACATTATCTAAAGGTTACATCTTGATTTTTACAGAATAATTTGGCCACAATTTAATTGAGCATTATGAGAGGCATTTTGTATGATATCTCACTGTATGTACTCCTCAGACGCATCCCCATGCTGTTGGAAGCTAAAATCATTGTTTTTCTTCTCTTGGCAACTTGTCTTCATATGTTTTATTTCTATCAATGTGTGCAATGTGTGCACAAAGGTGTGTGCTTTGGGCCTTGGCTATAATTTTGAAGGTTTCTTATGTTGGAAGCTCCCTCAATCAACAAACGGATCATTGCGTGCTAGATTTTCTGGGAATCCAGGAAAGATGATGGTATTTTGCAGGTGAAAGGAAGCAATGGGGAGCGAGGGGAGTATATTTTAGCTGTCAAATATAGTAATAGTATCCCTGAAACACTGTGCTTTAAGTGTGGTATGCTGGTCTTGGCTTTTGTGAGAATTCTGGAAGAGTTTTGTGCACTGCAGTCTGATTGACAAAGAGATTTTCTGTCCTTGCATGACCTTCTTTTAATTAAAAAAAAAAGAAAAATTCAATAAAAGTTCAGCCACACAGCAAAGGATGAATTTAAAGACTGCACACCATGTGACAGTGGTAAAACTTTCATAATAGCCGTCATATTTGTTGGTTTAAAAATCAACTTCATTGTCATAGTTAATAGTTTGCAGCTGCTGTAGAACACAGGCAAATTGCTATGTATGTGTCAGTCTTAAATGCAAGTAAGATCCACTGACTAGGACAACTTGGGTTAGTTTTTCCTATCTATTGGTAGTATTGCTGATCATCATCTCTCCGTGATGAGAGGAATTCAGTGCCATATTTCAGCACTGCTGCGCTATGTGATCTTGCAAGTAAAATAAGTTTGTTTTCAGTGGTCTGCCAAAATATACTCCATGACATCCCATTAAAAGGCTTCTAGGGTTGTGTACAAGTAAGTGCAGTCCCCCTGCAAGTCTGTGGGATATCAGCATTGATTGAACTGAGGAAGGTAAGTTACACAAAAAGTGTTAAAAGAATCAAAATATATCACCTAATGTGAAACTATGAAGTGACAGAAGCCTGTTTGGAAGATCACGAGGTGAGTTCTCTGCCAAGTTATAATTTAGGAATGTTATTTTTAATTTGCATCAAGTTCATATCAGATGGAAATGGGAAGTAGATGGAACAATTCCTCTCCAGCATTCTGGTGATGTGCAAAAGGTGTATGAAGTCAGAATGGTCCAGTGGCCAAACTGTAGCAGCAGGCTGAGGGCAAGCAGAACAGTATGTGAAGTGCCTGCTGGTTATCATGTACTAGCCCATTCAAGAGAGCCTCTCTAAGGTACTATGAGCTCTGGCAGCCGCAGGGAATTATGTCTAAAGGGGTGTGTTTTGCCTTTAGCCTGGGAAAATACAGTGTTTTTTGGGTTTAGGGAGATTCTACTTTACTTTTCCCTCTCCATACTGTATCTGCTGCTAGAGGACAACTGAGCTTAAGCTGTGGACCTAAAACTGCAGACTAAAATGTGAGGGGTGTCCCTTTTGAGCTATTTCAGAAGGACTGTGGTTATTTAAAACAGAACATCCCTTAGTATTTTAAGCACCTGTCTCTGTGTGAAGAAGTCAGCTCAATGACTGCAGATCAGGCTGAACTCCACATCATGACTGAGCAGCAGTTTTTCCTTCAAGAAAGCAAACAGTAGAGGAGCAAGGAGGTTTAATAACTGAGCTTACAGGAAGACAGGGATTTTAATGCTGAAGTCAAAGACTCAGAACCCAAAGGGTGGGAAAAATTCCCCAGGGAAGAAACACTGGATTACTGTCAGTGCTACTTCACTTATCTGAGTGAGGTTTCTGATGTGTTTTCTGACCTGACCCTCAGGTCTCATTTACAATTCAGAGAATTTCAGTTTCGCATTTCTGTGCATATTGTGTAATTGCAGTGATTTCAACTGTTGTTATCCCTTCAAGCTTGGTTAATTTGGCACTGCACTAGCTTGTTTTATTCACATAGAGACCATCACTAACACTGAAGTCTAAAGTAAATACACAGGATCTCTAGTTAATCTGTGCTTGCTTTTTCTCCTGGCCTTTTGTCTTCCCTGTTTTTTGGCAATTGCTTTGTTTTACAAATGAGTGGAAGTGTATACCAGAAGATGAGTGGAATCTTTGAAACACTGTTCAGCTTGTAGAGGGCTCTAGAAGAATGGCTTCCTGGAGCCTGGAAATTCTTAAAGAATAGGCACCTGCCCCTATTTCTTAACAGTATTCCCCATCCCCTTGATGGATTTTCCTAGTCCTGAGGAGGGAGGGACATCTGGACTGAGCTCTGGTAATTTGTCAGCCAGTTCACAATTAGATCAAATGTCCTTTCCTCTGCAAGAGGGAAGAGGGAAGTGAGATATACTCCTCCTGTTAGAAAAGGTGGGACAGATGTCTGGAATATAACAGTTGTATAGTTGGAACTACTCCTTTTGTAGTAAAGCTGCTTGTATCTTTTTGCCTCTTGGGATAGAGCATCTTGCAGGTTTTTGATCAATAGTTCTCTGTCTCTGACATTCTTGACTGTTCCCCGAAGACTGTTGACAACCAGCCATGTTGTTTTCCTTTTCTGGAAGACATTCTTTTGTGAAGGAGACTTCTTCATCTACATCTGCATGTACAAGAGCAGTAGGCCTCTGTATTATAGGAAGAGGGTGGACTTTAAGTAAATGCATATACATCTGAAATATGGAAGTCTGCTGTTGCGGTAGGTCCTGAACGTCCTTTTATGATCTGTAGATATGCACTCAATATAGTTAATGGACTGTAAGTACCAGCTTTACTTATCTTAAAGCAGATGTGTAAAATGTCAGATGGACTCTGTCCATAACAGTGCCTGTGTCTGTTGGCTAGATGGAAGTCTGAGATGAGATGTGTGTCCCCAGATTCTTTGTCTTCTCACAGTGTTGGAACAGTTTACAGAGGTGGTGGTTTGTATTTAATCTTTCCTCTCAGGTTGCCTTCCCTCATCTAAATATTGACAGGATTTTTCTAGGCAAGCATGAAGTAAGTCTGCTGAATATAAATCTCGATGTTTCTCGTTGTAACTTGCCTTGGTTCACCACATAATCTACTGACATTTTGGAACTCCAGGAGAACATCAAAATTTTTCCACCAGCAAAGGTCTCTTGGAATTGTTGAAATAAAGCTGGAACAGCCCTGATTCTTGCACTTTCTTTTTTTAAGGCATTTTCCCTCCTATCTGATTTCCAAAGTGGAGCCTGATTTTCATTTCACGTTGTCCCATCCCTGTGGCATTTTTGACATTGGCCAGAAATTAGAAGCCTTGAGTTGGAAAGGTGTCATTAAAACAATGACTAGATATACTTGGAAGAAAGGTTTATTATTTGGCTGAGAACTACTAATTACCAAGCAATTATGACCAGACATAATTTTTCACTGTCTAACACTGCCTCTTGGGTTTAGTATCTGACTAAAAACAAAAGGCAGAACATTTTTGAGGAGTTAAAAAAAAAGGTGAACAGATGTATAAATATTTCCTCAGGGTATTCTTTGCTACCTTGGACAAGGCCGGGAGTTTGGCTGTCATTGCCTCCTTAGAAAGCGTTCTTGGATCCAGTAGTCTGATCCATCTTTTCTCTCCTGGATTCTCGAACAATCTAATCATAAAAGTAGTTTGGGAAATACATTTTGTGTCTGTAACTCCTGTGATCTTTGGATGCTTCAGGAGTCAAAACTCCACATGGATTTGCCACAGCTGAGGGCTGTGTGTTTGAATCAAAAATCCTTTTGCACACAAATTAGAGGGCAACCAGTGCAAAACAATGTGGTTATAATGCATTAACTAAGCAGGAAGCATGGAGATCTGTCTCTGCTGTGTCAGGAAACAATTTGTCTGTGGAAATGGCATGGCACAGTGCTTGGGAAGATAATGCTTGCAGCAATGTTCAGTAAGCTGGCTGCTCAAGAAGGTCCTACAGGGGCACTGTCAGTGAATCAATGGACCTGATTTATCACTGTGTATTTTAATTCTACTCCAGGGTGACTCCATTCAAGTCAGTGAGTTTATCCTAGGGTAAAACTGGGGAAAAACAGTGCCTCATGCTTCCTGCTTTCTGCATTAATTTCTTCCACAGAGCCACATTGATTCTTTCAGTTCTGTCCTCTTCAGGGCTCATCTATGACAAGGTGGGAGCTGGAAGTCTCTCAGCATTGCTCAGAGGAGTTTGGGTATAATCCTGGTATGAGCAGAAATTTCTGAACCCCAGTTTTGCCAGCTAATGCTTAAAAATGGTTTCTGATGAAGATACAGGAATCTTACAGTGTGGTTCTTGAGAAGTAAGGCAATTTGAAAGTAGGATTTACTGTTGGGATGGTACACCAGAGGCTGTCACACCACTAAACTGAGAATAAACAGAGAAGAAAGCCTGAATGAGAATGCCATGAACGTGGGTATAAATGAGGGAGGGAGTAAACTCTTGCCTCCAAACAAAAAGGTTGGCATTTGTGTGTAACAGCATGCAGGTATTTTGCCAGCATGAAAAACAGAATTGAGAACTGGAAATCTACGTCTCCATGTTTGTCTTTCAGCAGGCTTCCAGGCATCCACATTTTCATTCAAAATCACTACCAAGCTGTTTACGATAGATCTGTGCCAACTGCACTGTTTTATGTATCCATTTAAGCCAAATCATTGTGACCTGATGTGGCTCAATTTTTAAAAGGGTGCGCCTTCAGAATTTTAATTTTTTTCAGTTCAAAGTAAAACACTGAGGGGAGTATTGGAATGGATCTGAAAACAGTGCAGCATTGTCATGCAGAGGCAAGAGTGCCATTCAGGCAAACACTTGAAGAAAATCTGTCTTGGGTGTGTTTCTCAAAATTAGTCTGAAATGTTAGTTGGAAAAATATCAGGAATCTTAGATGTAAGCGAAGTAATTCATATGCTCTGATTTTGCCTATATCTGTAGTATTGGGAAGTGCAATAATAGTGTCTCTATGCTCTGTTTCTGAAATCTTAGTTTGCTTTTTGTTATCTGCATGTACATTTATTTAAGAGTGTATGTAAAGTCTGTTTTTTTCTCTCTCTCTTTCTTTTTTCCCCCTCCATCTTTCTCCATATTTCTCTGCATGTAAGTCTTATACTGAATATGAAACCTGTTAGAAATATGGAAAACAAGTAAAAAAGATCCTTTTTTTGGTCAAATATGCTACTATTTGTCTTGGATTATAGAATATCCCTTATTTATATATTCAACTGTTTAGATATGTTCTCTTGCATAGATAATAGGTGATTGTGTTTAATTTTTTTTTTCTCAAATACTACTGAACAAGTAAAATTTTCTAAATTTCCTCAAATTGAGGTCAAATGTTTTCAGCCTCATAAATTGTCTCGGTCTACTTAGTTGAAATTTGTCATCATCTACAGTTGATGTCAAATCTACATCTACAACATCATTCAGTACCTCTACCTGGTTTTAGCTTCATCTGAGATTGAACTGAATATTTTGGCATTGCCAGAATTTGTAATCAGCAGTTGATCTTACGTGCAATATCACTTACTAGTGGTGCTGGGTTCATTTGTTTTTCAGATGTTCCCACTACAACAGATACAAATAAAAATGGCTATTACTGTCCTGTGCCAGGCTGAGAGGTTTTTTATTTTTTAAAATACTGTAGCTGATGAGAGACTTCCTTCTGGTGAAATTGGATTCAATAGCAAAATTGATGAAATAAGGAGGAGGAGATTACCCGAAATGACCTTTCAGCCTGAATCTTTATTTGAACAGGAAAATTTTTTTTCTGAATGTACTTCCAGATAGTATCTACATTTCTTAGAAACTTACAGGGCCTTTTGTGGAAAACCCCCGAACTATTTTTGTGTGGCTTTGGCCAAAAATACTTGGTTTTCTCTTACCAAATTTCAAAAAGGTTGAATAGTTGGCTTTTCTGAAGGAAAGGCAATACTTTCCATAAAGAAAAATCCTCATTTTCTTTCTAGCATTACCCTTTTTTTTTTTTCTTCACATTTCTGACAAGCAAAAGAGTATGAAAGTACCTGGAAGTATACAACAGCTGTTGGATCATGAAATTTTAAAGTAAAAAATAAAATTTACTGTCTTTGAGTTTTTGCCTGCTGCAGCACCAGTCAGTGTTAGTATATTAGGCTCCCACTTACACTTAAATGCAAGTGCAGATGAATATTTCTGCTACTGCATCGTTGCAAATACCATTATGGCTCATTGCCATTGATACCAGTTACTGAGGAATAGAGGCTGTGATTGCCTAGTCTGTACTATTGCCAAAAGGGGCCAGCTGCCCTTTTCATACACCTTGCTTGTGGTTGCTAGAGTGTTCATATTGGTGCAGAAGTTGTTGAATAAGGAAACTTTGGCAACTGAAAATTAATAATGAGAGAAAAGGAAAGTTAATATGGGCATGAGGGAGTTGCATGAACAGGTAACAGAAACTGTGTGTTTTGGTTGAAGTATGAATTTATATTGCTTTGAAATTTAAGTGCAGTGATGTTACATGCTTGAGATTATGCAGTCCTGGTGCCACAGTGAATTACGGATGTTCAGTTGTATGGGGCAGTTTTGTTTGAAAACATGGTTTGGACTACCCCTGCTGTATAGTGTATTTTATGGGATGTTTCAGTAGGTTAGCGTAAAATGACAACCCTGGTCATGAATCTTACTCCTGTGTGAAAGATGTTGTGAAGTTAAGAGTACAGATGTGTACCTTCTATCTAGATTTCTGCCTTCTAATGTCCTTCAGTTCTGCCTTGACTTTTTCTGCTAGTCTGTGTTGCCCTTCTTAGACAGACAGAGGGGTTGCTCAGGTGCTTTTTTTCCCTGCTCTTCTCTCAGTAATTTGTGGAGATACTTCTACAGAGCCTGAAACTGCTTTGCAGAAGGTTAGAGTACAATGTTGCTGCTATTCTGCCTATTTCTTATTTAAAACCAAGGGATTGAATCCCCTGACTTCCCTAAATCAGGGTTGGAGCCTGTAGTTATGACTGAAATGAAAATGAAGTCTTAAATGCAGGGATTAGGTAGTTAAGATGTGGGTTTAGAAAATACCCATTTTGCCATCAGATAATTTTGTGATATTTCTGTAAAGAAGGCTCTTCAAAAAAAACTGGAAGGAATTCAGCTGTGAGAAATTCCAGCAGTGAGAATTTGAGATGTTTGGGAAATCAGGAGCAAACTGAAACTGAGGTCTTATAAATGGTGGTATATTTTTTTTCTTTTCTGGTGCCAAAAAGCAAGCCAAGTTATTTTGTCCTGAATAATCTGTAGATTTAATCTCTCTTGAAGTGCCCAAGGGGTTCTCTGACAGAGTTTTGGAATCTGTGGTTCTACTTGGTGCTGTGTTTTGCAGCTTCATAGCAAAACTCTGAAGCTGATTTCTGCAATGGATAAAGTGGAGTTTCAGTATATATTTGATCTCTTTTAATAAGTAGAAACCTTAACCATTCTGTAAACAAAGACTCGGCCCAGTGTGACTATTCCTAAAAAAAAAATAAATTTTACTGGATTGTGGAAGTAATGTATCTTGTATCTTCTTCACTTATAAAACATAAGGCCTTAATTTCAGAGCTAAGAATAAAAAAGATGAGAAAGAATAAGACTGGATTGGAAACTATGCAGCCTGTGCCTAACTCCAGTGAAAATAGTTATGGTTGAGCCATTTTGATGAAAGGATTTACAGCCAGTGATCTTGAATTCAATAAATATGTGTATTGAAACATGTGGAGACAATGATTACCTGAGGAATACTTGAGAACAATATTTTAAGCTGTATAATTTTTTTAATTTACCATGAAAATATATACCATTGTGTAGATTTCCTTCCACTTTCCCACAGTCTAAGACATGTGGCCAGAAACAAGTAACTTCCAGTTGGAGACAGAACATGGTATGTCTGTCTTCCAAATCCAACTATTCTCCAGCCCATCTGCCAGTAGTGGACGCTGACCTTCTCTTTCCTGCTGTGGACAGGCGTCATTCAGTTCAGGAAATATCAGGGGAATGACAGAGAGTTGGATTAGCTCAGCAACAGTGACCCTACAAGACATGGCCTGAAAATCTGACTGTGCTGTTAGTCAGGGTATCTGTTTGAACATTTCCATTGCATACAGTCTTTAGTGTTGTTAGCAAGGCTAGTGACAATTTAATTTTTGCACTTTTCTCTTACCTATACATGGGAGTAATGGTAGGAAAAGCTAATGAGCATATATATGGCAGGTATTTTGAGCTTTTGATGTCTTTGAAGTATTTAAGTAAATGAAGGTAGAGCAAAATTTTCCATAGAGAGATTGTCCCTTTTGCTAGAAGAAATGTTAAAACTGTAAAGAAACAAAAACTCTTATGTGATGACAAGTTGTCACTCTTTTCCAGCTTTTACATTAGTTGCTCCAGTGATGCCTGAAGTAATGTAAGTTCACTATTTTTTTTTTTTTTGTAATTATTAGTGATTTATTAAGTTTAAACACAGAACAAAATGTAATTTAACTATCTGCATTGTATGGATGTTGCAATCAGAGACTATCATGAGGGATATGGTCTTCTGGAATCTGATACTGTGTTTTACTTGGTGTATCTGTCATAGAAAATATTTCGAATAAACAGCAAGAGTTTGGTGACTGTGATATTTTACTAACAGTGTATATACTTGAATGTGTAACAGGTGAGAATGAAACAGATGAATACTGTGATGTATGTATTAGGTACCCTTATTTTGGGAACTACCTGAAGTTATGTGTCTGACCCCATCACTACCATGTGCCGTCATAGAAATCCTGGTTCACTGAAGTGTTAAGATCACTGCTATTCAGGAAACTGTTTCTTTGAATTCCATTTTCTCTGTTTTTAATAAATCTTGGTTTTGGCTAGGTCACTCTTGCCTAGGTAATTTTACAAAAATGTCTGTAGAATGCCGAGAAGCTCATCAGCTTTATGAAGAAGACCTTAAGAGTTTCCAGAATTTAAAAGTTCCTCTCAGTGCCAATCATTAGGCAGGAAGGGCATTATTCTGTTTTAATAAATTTTGCTTGCCATCAGGCTACAGTGAAAAAATAAAAAAATGCAGAATACCACAGACTAAGAGAAGTCTGAAATTTGGTGTTGGTGGATGGCAATATAAAACAAGATGAAAGATATCTAATTTATGCTTGGCTGAGCACCAATAAACTCTTGCAGTGCCTGAAGAATGCCATCCCTTGATCTTCGTGTCAGAGGGGCCATTAGGCACAAATGGAGGTATGTGATTTGCTGATAATAACTGCGTAGGAGAAATCCTCAGAGAATTTGTTAGGATGCATCCATGGCTGCCTGGCTGGAACAAACAGAGCTTCTTGGAAGGGCAACTCTTCATCTGCAGTAAGATAACTAGCCCGTGAAAAAGCTATCAAAAACGGTGAACTCCTGTGTTGTGGGTGGCATTTCAAATATGGCAATAACTGGGTGCCAAAGTGGCTAAGAGAGAAACTAATGCCTTCAGAAAATGAATGTTAAAGCATTCTTACTCCTGCTCAAGTAAAAGACGGTATGCCTTATTTCCTATCTGTTAAAAAAAAAATCTCTGAATAAATACGGCTGTTGAATATCTTGGAATGGGAAACAAATGTCCTCTTTATGTTTTGTTATCTACAGTTTCATAGTATTTCAGCCTCAATGCATAGTAGCTGCATAGTAGCGCTTACCACTAAGCCAGGTTGCATAGTGTGCTGGAAGATAAATGCAGAGAAACTATCTGTTCTAGTGGCTACTTGTAGACTTTTAACAGACTTTTGTATGGAGTAGAATGCACACCATAATTTCTGGCAGGTCTTTCAATAGTAAAACTTAACACTGAATTCCTAACTTTATTAACATTTTCATTTCTGTGTAACCTGATCCTGATAGGACCAGATAGGGTTTAGGTTTGGTTGGAAGGTGATGAGTATGTATAACATATAGGCAAACTGATATGCATGTGCAATATAATATATGAGAGCTGAACAATATGTGTGAATGTCACATATAAGGAGAATCACACTTCTTAAAACATAGAAAGTCGGAAACTAGTCTCAGTCCTTTCTCCTACATATCTACTTGAACTTAGTCAAAATGATTTTTAATGCAAATTTAATAAACAGGACATTATTTGTATTTGTTAGAAAGTTTCGGCCTCTTCTATCCATTGAAAACGTTGCCATTAAGTCTTTTTGAATAATTAATTTTTCACTTTATTTGCCGAACTAAAAAATAAAAAATATTTAAGATTGACTCAAAATGAATTTCTTTTTTGTCCCACTGTAATGATAAAGCCACATGTCATTAAAATATTTCTACTGAAATTAAATTTTATGCACCAAAATACTTAATTCCATGTAATTTGGGTTTTTTTATCCTCTCTTTAATGAGTTACTAAATTTATTTTGAAATGAAGAAACAATCCATTTTGTTGAAAAAATACTCAGACGAAACATTTAAATATTTTCAAGGCTACATTTTCCAGAAAATAATCTAATGTGTTTTTTTTTTTTAAAGTTGATTTACAGGTGATTCCTTTAACTGTCCTGTTTGTTTCCTGATGCCTGTTTATCATGCTATATTTTGTAAAGTTTTTGGAGAATTGTGATGCATACATTTTGTGCACCTGACCTATAAGTATGGATAAATACATGTGAAGCCCCTTTATGATTGGTGTAGGCTGCTGGTTTGGCTTGTTTTAATCTTGAAAATCTTTAGTTTCCACAGGGTAAATGAACCTTTAGGCTTGTTTTTCTGGGCTTGGAAAGGAATCAGACCAACACCATCTCCACTACCTTTCAGGTGTCCTTTGACATTAGTTGACTTTTGGAAGTGTGAAGTGCTTAAGGGGATTAGAGAAGACTGAAGAAGAGGAATTTGAAGCATGTATTGAGTAAGAAAGGCTGACTGAGGAGAGAGGTTTTGGAGCTTGTGTTTGTGGACAACTGCTTCTTATATTTTATTTAAATGTGCTGGCATTCATAAACCTGTAGCCTGGAATGCAGGCCCATTTGAATGGGTCTGAATTTTAGTGCAAATGTTTTACCCAAGTGTTAAGATAACACATCAAGTGGTAAAGTAAATTTTTATTTTTACTGGTAAAGGTCTAATTTAGATTGACAAACACACTTAAAACTGCATATAGGCTCAAGGTGAAAAATAGAGCGTATGAAGCCTTTCTAAGTTGGGATCCAAACCTTCTACTGTTCTGGCTTTTGTTTGCTTTTAAATTCCTCTTTGGTTCTTTAATATGTCTTGTGTAAATCTAAGATGGTGGGAACAGATGGTCACAAGAGATTTCCAATAGTTTGTGTGGATATTGATGAGAACTTAATAATCTCTTAATTTGAGACTTGACTGCTAAGACAAACCCAGTGTGTATAGATGTCTAATGGCTTTCTTATTAGAACACACCTCCAGCTGGAACAAGTTCAATCCTATTAAATTTTCCAGTGTGCAACCAAAACATCTCTCTTTTCAAACACTTCCCTTGAATCATTTCACAGTGAGCCTCATCTACTCTCATCCCCAGTGTGATGACTATCAGTGAAGTGGCCTCAACAGTTGCTCCTACTATTTTTGGATGGGGTTGAAAGATCATTATTGTTATAAACATATAATGCTATTCAAAATGCAACTCTTCATGCCATAGGATTGGTAATCTTCTGACTGGTGCCTTTCTGTATTGGAGCAGTAACTAAAATTTGGTCCAGTAGCCAGAAAGACTGTAATTTATGGAGTGACACCCACAAACTTGTTTTGATTTCAGTATTCCTCATTTGACAAGTGTTTACCTAGACAGTGTGTAGTCAGAATGCATTGCCATTTTCTGCAACCCCAAGTATTTGATGTGTCAAAATTCCTGTTAAAATAGATAAACAAAATCTGAAATTTCCAGATGGACAACAGTACTGCAAGCAATCTATCATCTATGACTGCAGTTTGAAAATACTTTAAATCACTCGTTAAGATACAAGCACATGTATCAAAATATTAGGACTTGTATCACAGCAGACTTGCTGTAATCATGAAAAGACGCTTAGTGTCAAGTCAGATAGGCTATGTATTTTGATTTTGGTGGATCTGATGTTATATTGTCCTCCTCATTGTCATAGCTGTCCTGCCACATGAAAAAAGTACAGAGTGTTTCCTGGTGAGCCCAACACAGGCAGACAGACCAAAACTGTCCTTGGTAGTGGGGGTCTGGTGTATTAATGTTATGCTGAAAGAGGGAAGAATGCTATTGAGTGTATTTCTTGGGACTTACCTTCTAAACTTCTTACACTTTTACATAACTAAATTGAGAAGCAGCCTGAATGCCCAAAGCTTGATTTTTCAGGAAAAGTTGTATGTGTCCTCTAGTTGTTGTCTTTGTGATTTTATGTACTTCGAAGTGCAGTCTGAAGTTAAGTATGATAGTTGTAGCTCTCTACGTGGTTTAAGAGATGTGGTTTACAGATACTTACAAGTCTCAAGAGTGGACGATACTATTATAGATACCAGAAAGAGGAAAGTGTAATCAATGTATTCATCTTTTTTCTTCCTCCTTCATTCCGATTCAACTGTGTATGTCATGTGTGCCTACTTAATATAAATGCAGAAATACACATTGTGCATGTTCCATATTACCTCTTTCTGAATGAGTTACACAAGCTTTGTTACTCCCTTCATTACCAAGAATGGTCAAGCTATTTTTGTGTAGACTGGAGAGGAAAATGACTCATGACTTTCTTACAAGAGCCAGTTGTGATAGGACAAGGGATAATGACTTTAAAAGAGGGTAGCTTTAGATTAGATATGAGGAAGTTCTTTTCTGTGGGGGTGGTGAGACCCTGGAAGAGGTTGGCCAGAGAAGCTGTGGTTGCCTCACCCCTGGAATTGTTCAAGGCCAGGTTAGATGGGCAACCTGGTCTAGTGGAAAGTGTCCTTGCTCACAGCTGGGGATATTGAACTAGACAATCTTTAATGTTGCTTCCAGCCCTAACCATTTTATGATTCTGTGATTCTATGACAATTTTGCGTTTAACTAGGGTCATAAAGGCATAGAAGCAAGCATTGAAATTCTGACACCACTCATGAAATTTCAGGAGCTTATATTATTTTGTATATTACTGATGAAAGTAATAATAGCTACTTGAATTTTAGGCAATATATTTCCTGTTTCTCTATCAGCTGGAGCCTGAATTTTCTTATAGTTATGTCAGTTTTACATCATTGTCTTTGCTGATTTTAGTCCTCATATATGGAGTATAAAGGAAGACTCATATTCCATGTGGAAGAGAGTACATTGCGCTGGAGCCTCGATCCATATCACATCTCTTGTCCTGATACAGCAACAGCTACTACTCCTACAGTCTGGGAAAGCTGAAATATCCCCAAGCCCATCTGCCAAAATGAGTAACTGAAATAGAGAAGAAATTCCTTTCTGACCTCATGCTCACAGTTATTTCCTGAAAAATGTGATTTTGATACATTGTTTTATCTTGCAAAGCTACAGGAATTATTAGTGGTCATAAAATGATTAATTCATTTTGAAAGTCTACTACTCAGTGACAGTTAGCCGTAGTCCATTGTGCAGATCCACTATAGATAACACAAAGAAATCTTCAGTGTTTTAAAGCTTTGTAACATTTTGTGGCAATAAATTTTGAAAGAAAACTTTACCTATACACAGACTTGTCTTTGAGGCAGAGGAGAACGAAGCATATATTTTGTAGTTTTCTATTAAACAGCCTAAACCATATATGTCAAAGCAAAAACCTATTTTCACTTCTGCTTTCTAAATATGACCCTTTTGTTTTATTTAATGTTCATGTTTTAAGAGGGAGATGGGAGAAACAATGTAATGAAAAAATGTAATTTGCACTGTGAAAAACCACTGCTGTTCAATACTATTTGGTGCTATACAGATCTGATTCATATTCTCAGATTTTCTGTAGCAATAGGTCTTGTGAATCTGATGATATAAAGTGCAAAAATTCTCCCCCCCCCTTAAAGAACATCTTACACTGATATAAAAGAAGTACAGCTTGGTACTTATTTATAGAACTAAGCATTAATTATATGCTAAATTAAATATATTAATTCTCCTGTGTGAGTAGTTTGGTATCTATGGACAAAAACCTGCATCTCAGATATGTTTAATAATTTTATGTGGACATTGAACAAGGGAAGGGTTTTACTGGATCATTATCTTCAGTCTTTTGCACTGAGAATGAACTGCATCATGTAATCCCATTCCTAACCACATTATCCTTCATCATGAGCCAATGAATTAACCTTTGCTCCTGCACTTTTCTTGGGAAGTTGTTACGCAGCTAATTGTAAGGAAACTCATTCTTTTTAATTTCCTAAATTAATTCAGGCCACTTTATTCCCCTCCCAATATGATCTTCTAGTTGTTCCTGTAGTTTTTACTTCATGCTAACACAATTCATAGAGAGCAAACACCTGTGCTCCCAGTTTTCTTTTTCTCCCAAAGTAGACTCTCAGTTCCCTAAAAGGAATGATTAGCCCTTCTTTCTGTCTGTTCTAGTCTAAGTTTGCAAACAACATAAAACAGAGCACTGTCTGCAGTTTATTGTTACCTTGCATAATGATATTAATACATCCCTATTTCTGCTGGAAGTATTTTGCTTTTGCTGCAGGTTAGTATCACATTGCACTTTATCGTTATGCTGGTGACTCATGGTAATTTTGTGAGTAAGTTTTACACCTAGGTCTTTTGCTTGATCTGTCATTTCCAGCTGACCAGAACTTTTTCTATAATGGTACTTACTAGTCACAGTACACTTGGTGAAGAAATATGTTGGCTGTCACATTCATGAAGAAAGAGGCCCTACCATATTTGATGACGTGTTTGTTCCAGTCTGTGTATGGGAAATTATGTGCCCACATAATGATAAAATTTCTGATAGCCATTTTTCCTCCAATGAAGTATTAATGAGGTCCTCATCCAGGTTCAGATTTGACCCATATGAAGGAATGGCAAACTTCTGATGCTAGTTCATTTTACAGCCCTTCATTCAAATGGATGTTGACCATAAAAGCTTCGGTTTTCTCCATGTTATTGCAAATTTTTACTTACAAAAGTGGTCTTTATTAAGCTGTGGCAATATTCTACTCTTGATTTTATTTCTAGCTTTTAGAAGAGTATCATGTATTTCAGTTTCCACGTTCCAATCATGACTGATACTCCACCATGTTTTGTTATGGCTCTACTATCTGATTTCCTGTCTTGTGATATTGGTTCCACTTCCTTTGGTTTGTAACCATGCCACCTTTCATTGGTTTCCAAACTGCTGAACTGCCTCTGTTACTTCACCCACTTCAGCTTGACTGTGTATAATCCTTTCAGTAACTGAACTGTATCCATGACTACTCCTATATTCTCTGCTTATACTTTTCTCTTTGCTGCTTCTGCTGTTTTTTTCCCCTCCTTTTTACTGAATGCTTTGAATTGTTTTTCTATTGCCTGTGTGATAAAATCAGGTTTGGAGAGTCAAGCGTGACTCTTTTTCAGTCTTCTTCCCTGGGCTTCTTAGTTTAAACTTCTTCTGAGAGGTTACGCCATTTTGAATCTTACAAAACCAGTCCCTCAGGTGGAAGCTATTTTAAGTGTCCATTTTCTCCACATGCTTCCTTGTATATATTTTATTGTATGATATTGTATAGCATATTACTATATTGGTTTATTTAGAGTATTTTTAAGGCCTGAATCAACAACTAAGGATTTTTTGTTCTGTTTTCCCATGGCAGGAGGTTAAAATATTTCTAGAAATATTATAATTTACCATAAAAGGATGTAAACAACTGATTCCTTCCAATTCAAGAAACAGTCCCTGTAGAGAGCGTACAAAGTCAAGAATCTTGATTTGGCAGCAGTGTTAGTCAATGTGAATCTCATGCAAGCCACACAGACATTTTGGTGCCACTTCTCAGAAAGCTGCTTGTGTATGTAGAGTATATGCTGACATATCTTCTCCTTCCCATCATCCTTGTCCAAAGATATATCCCTAAGAAAATACTTATAGAGAGACATAGAGTCTCCAGCTGGCAATCCTTTTACTTTGGATGCTTGGCGTTTTGCCAGAAAAGGCCATTTTTTATTCATGTGAGGGCAATATGTATTTGACGTATTTCTGATTTCTTCAGACACCTCTGAGCTGCTCATTTCAGCTGACTGAACAGCTGTCTTATTCTGAACAGAGCTAGGTAATGCTTGTCTGCAGAGCAGATATCATTGAACACCATTCAGTGCAGTCTGTAAAGTCTGCCAGATGTCTTCTTACTTAGTCAACAATTTTTCATTTTGCTTAAGGAAGGTGTAGGGGGTCCAAAAAGTAGGAATACATTTGAAATACAAAGGTAATGTTTAGTTTCACCCCCAAGTCCAGGCAAGTCTCCAGAGACTTCTACAATCCCAGCTATCTGGAATATTTGGATGGCAGCTCTCCTGTTTAGTGGCTGCAAGAGGGGTTGCTTATTTCAATAGATGTTACTTCTCTCCCAGCGTCAGCAGTGGGTCATCAGCTTTCAGAAGAATTTTGCAATAGAAGTTTCTGGCAATTTATAATCACTTTTGACCCTCTGTGTTTAATGATTGGCTTGTTCATACAAAAACTTGTGCTCAGGTTTGCAAGTGCAGCTATTACCACAAAACACAGACTGGGTTTCCTTTTGTGTAAATTGCTAGCGCAGAGCCAAGCTGAGAGTTTGTATCATGGATGACATTTGCACAGATTTTCACTTCTTGTATATTTGGAAATGTTGACCTCTATAACACTGGAGAACATAAAAATTCTCCTATACTTGTTTCTGTAAAAAAGAGTGTCGGCTGGACATTTTCCACTGTTTCTTTGTTTTGTTTTGTTCTGTTTTTTTTTTTTTCCACTTGCTCTCAGACATTTGCATGTGGCATTTTGGCAAATACAGGTGTATAATTCATGCTTATTCTTTTGTCTGCTTGAAAAGGGTTTCTGCCTGTGGAAAATCCGGCTCTATCTATTCATGGTCACTTTCAACATCTCTTATGTTGGGTTTTTCTGTTGTTCTGATATCCACTTGGTTGGCCAAAGCGACTCTATGTTGACACTACGTTGGCCAACAGAAAAGAACTCCTGCAGTTTCAACTGGCAGGGTTATTTTCCAATTCCTTCCCTTGATTACTGAGACATGTAGCTAACTTTGTACAGCTTCTTTGTTTCAGCCAGAAGATGGGAACATTTAGGTGAGAGAGTGAAGTGTGTCCTCTTTAAGTACTGTTTATTTTACATTAGAGGAGTTCTTGAGGCAGGATGTCCTACATCACTTCATAGTTCTAATAAGGAAGCTGTCAGGTTTTATTATTAAGTGAAAAGTTACAAATACTTCAGTCCAAACATCTTTACGCATATTTTCCAACAACTTGCTTCCTCACATCAGTTCAGAATCTGCAAATGTAACACACTTTAATTACACATAATGTGATGTAATGGAAAGCTTGTTAGTCTTCAGCACAAGTCAATAAAAGAAAACAAGTCCAAAACCTTGAATATGATTTTTGTCTTCGTCATCTGTGTGTTTTTCTGTGCATATCTTAACATCTATTATGTGTTCTTCCTCTCTTACCTCCTCTTATTTTTTTTCCTTGGTGCTTTTTCTTGATGTATTCTGAGAGCTTGCAAACAAATAGGTAGAGGGAAGGTGAATAGGGAGAGAAGATTTCCTTTTTTGTATTGTTTTCCATGAAAAGGGGAGCCTGTCCCTTTTCTGATACAATCTTTTAATTTGTTTTTGTTTTTTTTTCTTTTTAATCTGTTTTCCTAGTCATTTTTCTTAACAGCTAGTTCCCTCCAGCTGGGACACTGAAGGCAACAACTTCCATGCCCAGAGAAACTTGGCATTGAGACATGACCAATTATGAGTTAAAACAAGGACAAGTAAACCCTGCAGGGGCAGATCCCATTGAGTAACAATGAATTTTGGCTGATTGCACTCTTGGGTTTATTTTGTATATTTATTTTCTATACTTATGTTTGTAAGGCACAACACTTCCATCATTGATTTGTTTGTCTTACCTTCTAAAAGCTCTTCTTTCTTCACTTTTGGTCTCTTAATCTTGTAAATGTTGTCTCAGCATGACATAAATCTCACACATACAAACTGTTTCTGTTAATGTTCAAAAAACAAAATGCAGCTAAACAAGCCAAAGGTGATTATCTAGCTACCTGCAGAATAATAAATAAACAAGCTACAGTATTTGGATATAAGAAGTTTATTTTACCTACAAGAAGGTGAATGTGAACACTAGCTAAATTCTAGGATTGGAGAAGACTATTTGTTCTCACATTCTTATTCATAAAAACCAACCAAACCAAACCAAACCAAACAACCCACCACCACCAAAAACCCCATAGCCCAAACCAAACCAAAACAAAAAGCAAAAAGATTCCAAAACCCAACCCCCTGATTCGTTCAATATCAAGGAGCTGGCATTACTGACAGTAGATTTGTTTCAAGGTCAAAATGATGTATCTTTCTCCTCTCCTACTTTTTAGTGATGTCTGGGCTCCTATAGGATTTAGCAATAATTTCCCTTCAAGGGGAAGTTGGATTTAGGAGTCTGACTCTTCTAGGTTCTTTCAAAAATACAAGCTGTTATTAATAATCATCCAATGCCTGTAACATTACATCAGACTTCAGCTTTTTTAAGTCCAGGAGACCATATGGGTACTGTATTCTCAACAACTTCTAGTAACTTCTAGCTGTCTTACCAAATATTTAAATTTTTTTTGGAGTGGGAGCTCAGTGGTAATTTATCATTCATTGTAGGAATTTAGACAAAGAGGGAGCGCTCATTATTTATTGGGTGATATGGTTTAGTGTGAGGTGTCCCTGCCCATGGCAGGGGGGTTGGAACTAGATGATCTTAAGGTCCTTTCCAACCCTAACTATTCTATGTTTCTATGATTCTAACTATTTTATTGAACTACTAAGCACTGATTTAACTGTAAAAATATTCTTATAAATAGATATTTAATTGCTTTTAGTATAGCTATTTCTTAATCTCTAAGGGTTTAGGAAATAAAACCAACATTGTAAGTAAATAGGAGTGATATTATAAAATATTTTCCATAGGTAATTAGGAAATTGTGATCGTTTTTGAGACATTAAAATATTTGTAATTATAAAAATTAAAGCTGTGCTATTATGGAAACCTTACGAAACCCTATTTTAAGCCTCTCGTATCACTTTTCTATGTGAAACTGCTTTCATCAGTATGTGGTTAGGCTTATTGTGGAGAAAAAAAAAAAATCAGAAAATGTCTCAAGAAAATCTGTTAAATTTTGCAGTTAAAACATGATCAACAGAGTTTCAAGACTTCAACTGTATGGTTTATGTGTTAGAAGGATGATTCTTGAAACAATAACCTGTCAGTGAAAGAATATAGAGCCCATTCTGACGTTACTAGATTTCTTAGGCTAGATCTCATGGATAACAGTTATGAATTCAGTGTCTTCTATATGATATTACTGTGATTGAGGTAATTACTTTGTTGAGACAGGTCCTGCAAATGTTTCCACACTGTGATTGCTACCAAATCCTAAATGCCTGCTGCCTCTTAGAACAAACATATGGTAGGAAAGCTGCTGGTGGAAATTTTGTTTTATATTCAGTGTAACAGGGTAACAATGGTAACAGTTGCCACTGTTCAAAGGGAAATGACTGATTCAAAACAAAACCTTAACCTGGCAACCTGTCAGAGCGAGACAAGCAGCTATGCCAGTCAAAACAGCAAAGGCTGTACTGTTCCTCCTCCCTTGATCTTTCTCTTACTATGAAAGGCAGTATTATGTTTACAGTGTTTATTTTATCTCTGAACCTTTTGCTGATGCAGTGCTCTAGTGCTTTTTCATAGTCATTTCCTGCTCTTGGGTGGAATGCTTTAAGAAATTGTCAGTCTGTTTTGTCTGTTGCTGTTGTGCCTGTGTTGCACTTCAATGCCTAAAGTTTTACTGTCTGTTACTCAATGCTTCTGCTTTGGCTGGAACTGGAGAAGCTGCTCCAAGAGAGGGGTGGGATGTAGCTGTATCACCCTGGGGGCAGGTTAAAGAGGGAGCTGCAGCAACCTAATGACTGCAGGATGAACTCTGTCGAGGCATCTCACAACATCTGGTAGCATCTGGTGAGGCATTTGACAAAAGCCCTCTCATCATCTCAAACGTCAGATGGGGACAGATGGAGATTTTGTGTTGGGGCAGGGTGTGACTGCATGCCAGGCAGCTGAGTTTTTGAGCAAGGCTTTCACAGTCCAGCAGTTTGGGCACTTGGATCCTGTAATGTGTCAGAAGGAAAATTAGCCAGGTGTCAACCTGGGGCAGCTCAGGAGTAGCTGACCAATACCATACTTTGCAGTTTAAGAGTGGAGCAGCAACATGAAAATATATATATCTTATCAATAGCTCTTGTGTAGAAGGCGAGTCACCTCATAATGGTATTACTTGCTGTGCATAGCTTGGATAACGCTCTTACTTCCAAGGAGATCCTGGTCTGGAGCAGACAGCTGCTGTCACCAGAAGAGCATCCTGTACTGTAGTGTGCTCATTACAACACAGTTCAGCAGTGCCTATAACTCAGAGCAGGAGCTTAAAAAGAGATGAGCACTGGTCAGATTGTCAACCATTATCTTGTTAAAAAAAAAAAAAAGAAAAAGTTTTTGCATATTGGTAAGAGCACTAAACAAACTGACTGCCAAACAGAATCATAGACATAGTTTGAGGTGTCCATGCCCATGGCAGGGGGGTTGGAACTAGATGACCTTTCCAACTCAAACCATTCTATGATTCTATGATTCTGTAGTATCTGCATTAGTTGAAGCCAGTAGTTCCCAAATAACCTCAAGCTAGGAAGAAACAGGCAAAATGCACATAAATCCAAAGACCTGACCTTCCCCAACCACCTCTCATATCTTGTGAGTGACTTTGGCTGAGAACGAAGCAGAAAAACACTGGCATTTCCCTTGTTGAAATATTATTCTGCCCCCATGGATGTAGGCAGTCTTTTCAAAATGTATTAGATTTTTATCTGCAAAACAAGTAAATTTCCTCACAAGAGGAAATTTTAAACCAGCAACTAAGAAAAGCAGTTCATTTTAACAAGACTTTACAAATCTAAACAGATCTGCTTGGCCAGTATACCAAGATGGAGGCAAATAAATACTTCTCATGTATCTGCAGGGTTACAAATATCCTTATGCCTCATTTCTTGAGTTTTGGCGTGTCTTTTGTTGTTACTGTTATCTTCTTGTCAGATGTATTTGCTTGCTAGGGACCAACTGTGGACCTTGGTGGTCTGTGTAGAGGAAGAACAGGAGGAAGGCTGCTAGATGTAACCATAGCTGTAGCTGAGAGTAAAAGGGAGTTAGAAACCTAGTGGGGTATCTGCCTGATGAAGCAGCACAGCCTCTTGTGAAAACGTACTCTGTTAAGTTACATTTTTGCATCTGTTTTCACTGTCAAGCTCTCCACACACACCACCCAGGTCACAGAAGGCAAAGGTAAGACTGGGAGAATGAAGAACCATGTGCTGGAGAAGAGTTTGAGATCATCTAAGGAACCTGAAGGTGCACAAGTCCATGGGACCTGATGACATCTTCAGATCCTGATGGAACTGATGGATGAAGTGGCTAAGCCTCTATCCATTATATTTCAGACATCATGGCAGTCTGGTGAAGTTCCCACAAACTGGAAAAGGGGGAATATAACCACCATTTTTAAAAAGGGGAAAAGGAAGACATGGGTATTACAAGGCTGGCCAGTCTCACCTCAATGCCCTTCAAGATCATGGAACAAATCCTCCTGGAAACCGTGCTAAGGCATGTGGAAAATAAGGAGGTGGTTGGTGACAGCTAACATGGATTCCCTAGGGGCAAATCATATCTGAAAAATCTGGTGGGCTTCTACAATGGCGTTACAGCACTGGTGGATAAGGGAAGAGTGACTGATATAATTTACCTGAACTTGTGCAAAGTGTCTGACACTGTCCTGTTCAACATCCTTGTCTCTAAACTGTTAGAGGCATACATTTGAGGGTTGGGCTACTGGGTGGATAAGGAATGGGCTAGATATTTGCACTCAAAGAGTTTCAGTCAATTGCTTGATGTCCAAGTGCAGAACAATGATGAGTGGCATTCCTCAGAGATATTGGGAATGGGACAGTGGGAATGAGTGCATCCGCAGCAAGTTTGCTATTGACACCAAACTGTGTGATGCAGTTGATATGCTAGAGGGAAGGGATGCCATCCAGAGGGTCCTTGACAGGGTTGAGAGGTGGGCATGTGTGAACTTCATGAAGATAAGAAAGACCAAGATGAACTCAAGGAATACCTTGGTTTCAGGCAGTCCCAAGCACAAATACAGGCTGGGTAAAGAAAGTCTTAGGAGCAGCCCTGATGAGAAAGATTTGAGGGTGTTGGCTAATGAGGTCAGCGTGACCCAGCAGTATGTGCTTGGAGCCCAGAAAGCCAACTGTATGCTGGGCTGCCTCAGAAACAGCATGACCAGCAGGTCGAGGGAGGTGATTCTCCCCCTCTACTCCATTCTCATGAGACCCCACCTGGAGTACTGTATTCAGCTGTGGGGTGCCAGACACGAGAAGTATGTTGGAATGAGCCCAGAGGAGGGCCATGAAGGCAATCAGCAGGCTGGAGCACCTCTGTTATGAAGACAGGCTGTGAGAGTTGGAGTTGCTGAGCCTGGAGAAGACTCCCTAAAGGCCTTCTGGCAGCTTTTCAGTACCTAAAGGGGCCCTACAAGAATGCTGGAGAGGGGCTTTTTGCAAGGGCATGTAGTGATAGGACAAGGGGGAATGGCTTTAAACTAAGAGAGGGTAGATCTAGATTAGGTATTAGGAAGAAATTCTTCACTGTGACGGTTGTGAGAGACTGGAAGAGGTTGCCTCAAGAAGTTGTGGCTGCCTCATCTGTGGAAGTGCTGAAGGTGAATTTGAATGGGGCTTTGAGCAACCTGGTCTAGTGAAAGGTGTCCCTGGCCACCTTCCTTCCAACCTAAACCATTCTGTTTGTGATTCTGTAAGATGGAAGGGAATTACCCACTGGTGCGAGACTATCATCTGATGCTGTCCATAGCTGTCTTGTTAAAAGTATTTCCTGTTTTTTATCTCATAGACAAAGAACAAGGTCTGATGCCACCTGATTATATAGACCTAGAAAAGCTTTAGCCTATTGCAGCTATACTGATTTTAATCAGCAAATTAATTGCCCGTGAGCACTTTCTGTGGCAAACTGAGATTGTGAGTAAAAGAGGCTATTTGCTTGAGAACCAGCATCTCCCTTCTCCTATCCCCATTGTATTCCTTTTACTCTCATTTTCAGCTGTTAATTTTTGCTTTGTAACCGTGTAACACCTTGGTTACTTCCCACACCATTCTTCTTGCCCCACCTTAAAGGGTCCTGTCTCCCTGCGTAAGCTTTGTTGTAACAGCTAGAAAGGCTTTTCCCAACATCTAAGCTAAGTCTTCTGTCACACATGAAGCTTATTATTTCTTGCCATCTTTTGATGGAAACAGGAGAGTGATGACTTAAAAGATTTTAGAGTCAACATTGGCTAATGTTTATCATTCTGTCTTCAGTCTCCTATTTTTTTCCTGGTCAGTCATATTTTATAAATTTCCTCTTCTTTGTTCCCTTCAGGACACTTTCCAGTTTACCACATCTTTCTTAAAATTGAGAGACAAAAATAGATGTAGTAGAGGCTTTACTAGTCATTAGTAGAGTGGGATAATTTCCTTCCATGTTTTCTGTAGAGCTTTCTTTTTAATAAACACAGAATTATATTCTGTTTTGAAACCTTCATCTGCAGTTGACTCATAGTCAGTCTGTTATCCAACTTACCCCATCCTTTCTTTTCCAGCCTTCCTTCTTTTATACTGTATGTTTGAGCTTCTCTTCTAATGCAGAACTTTGAACTTTATAAAATTTCACCTAAATTATTTCATTTCTTCCCTCCCCACACCCCTGCTAACATTTCACTTACTTTGAGTCTTCTGTTTCAAACTGCTTGTAGTCTCTTCCACTTCTGTGATTCGCCCAGGTTTTAAGACTATTTCCAGTACCACTGAATCATTAAGACTTCAGCTGCTCTGAGATCTTCTCAAGCAGATTCTAGTTTGAAAATGAGCTATTGGGTGTCACTTTTTTCCACACAGTTGTATATGTATCTTATAGCAATAATATCTAGATAATGTTCCACTAGTTTCCTTAGTGAAGAAATTGTTCTTGATGAAAGAGCAATAATTTTTATGTTAATTTCCCTACCTTTATCCTTGTATAGTATTATTTTTCCATGAGTATAATTATTCTAAAATATTTTAAAAACGCTCTTATTTTGCTCATCCAGTTTCCAAGCATCTTCAGCTTCCTGGATCGAATTCTTCAGTTGCTGGTTAATCCAGTTTAACACAGTGCCTTATCTGGTGTAAAAGTCTCCTGGTTCATGTTCTTTACACACTAAGAAGCCAAGGAACACTGTACAAAATGAAGTGTATTGATTCTAATAGTACATGTCTGTCTGTCACGATGTCTTTCCTGGACTCATTCAATTAGGACTATATAATTTTGGCTGGTTTACAATATTTATTTTGATTTCATTTCCTTCTTCTGATATTTTTTGTTGTTTACTTACTGTTCCTTCAAGGCTAGCACATGAACTACTTATTTTTAAAATGGCCACTTTAGATTGAAATATTTAGACTCACATGTTTGTTAGAACAGCCCTTGGATTTTCCTTGATAAGAGCTGGCTTGACATATTTCAGCATTTATTTATTGAAATATTTATTTGTCTATTTACATATTTAATTTAGTCACCTCAGATAAGTTGAAGCTGATATTGTCGTTCTCCCTAGCAATAGCAAAGCTTCAGATTTTGTAAAGTTCATTGAGAAAATTGTGATATTAAAATATGTTTAATACGTATTTTATATAATGTGATCTATCTTTTGATAAATTTCTTTTGAAGTTTACTTTCCCTCATTCCATTTGAGGTTCTGGATAAACTGCTGTTGACTTCAGTTGCTAGAGTATTTTCCAGTTTTGTAGATACATCTAGGAATTTTTGTGGTACGTTTGTAGAGTAAGTTATTACTGTACAGGGGTTTGACTAACAGGATAGGGATGTTGGTATAAATATCCACAGTTGCCATAATAGATAGTATTTTTCTTAGCTCCTAATTTTAATGAAGCTTTTCTAAAAAGTTCAAAAACTCTACAATGGCTGCATTAATAACTCAAGGCAAATGCATGTGGTCATTAGACAGTTCTTTTTGTTGGGTAATTTTGTTTTATATCACGTCTTCCTCCAGTAAGATTTAGTGAGAACAACATTCATACTATAGTGAAAATAAGCCATTATCTAGTATGTGTTGTACTTTTTGTTAGACACTGGCTTTCAAGTAATACTATAAATCATTAATGTTAAGGGCATTCCTCAAGGGTCAGGGACTGGAGCTGTTTAACGTATTTGTTGCTGACATGCTGTGGGATTGAGTGCACCCACATCAGGTTTCCTACCGATACCAAACTGTGTGGTGCAATTGACGTGCTGGAGGGAAGGGATGCCATCCAGAGGGTCCTTGACAGGGTTGAGAGGTGGGCATGCGTGAACTTCATGAAGATCAGCAAGGCCAAGCGCAAAGTAAGTTCTGCATATGGGTTGTGGTAATCTCAAGCACAAATACATCTTTGGCTGATAATGAATTAAGAGTAACCCTGAGAAGAAAGACTAAGACTTATTGGTGGATGAAAAACTGAATACGAGCCAGAAGCCAGCAGTATGTGCTTGGAGCCCAGAAAGCCAACTGTATGCTGGGCTGCCTCAGAAACAGCATGCCCATAGCATGAGATTTGGAACAAGATGATCTTTAATCTTCCTTCCAACCCAATCATTCTATATTTCTGTGATATGATATTATATGAAATGAAAGTTGCTCATTCAGTTGAAAGCAACCTGTGTAGCAGATATTAAAAATCATGCTTCAAGTTGGTCACAATATAAGCATGAAAGTGTTTCTTCAAACAATATATAAATATTTTATTTTACTTGCATTCTGGCTTCTTATTCTTTAAAACACATTCTCTTCATATTGTGAAGCTTGTATCACAGTTGCGAATGCTAGAGATTTAGTTATTTTAATTCAAATGAGAATTCCTATTCTTTATTAACCACAGGACTCATAACAGCTGAAGATAGAAGGAAAACATGAAATGTTTGTGAATAATTCCATGGACATAGTAATTTCTTCAATTAGTATCTCATTGTCAAGTCTCCTGATGGGAAATACTTGCATGTTCTGAAATTAATACCTGTTTCATATTTGTGTTTTAATTTTGTGCTTGCTACTCAAGTCTTTAACTGATTTTGAACAGTATTTATAGCCCAGTCTATATTAAGAGGTCTAGGCAAAATTAAATTATCCATATTTGTGAGTTATATCTGGCACTAAATAAATAAGGACTCACTCCTGTTTAAAATATCATAAATCTTTAATGGTATCTTATGGTTTGAAAAATAATGACTGTATCCATATTCACTGTTTATTGGTTGAAATTGCTGTTTTCCAGTAGAAGAGTGTTGTCCCAGCTCTTTTGCAGGTCATTTGTAGTGATGAATCTGATTCACTAGATGTACTTGAATAGAACAAAGGAATTCAAAGTGTTAATATTACAAGATTCTTTGTACCATAGTTCTTCAAGGCAGTCAGTTTCAGACTGCAATCCAAATTAGATTCTCCTAATTTCTTGCAGCATATCATATCAGTTTTCAAAAAAGTGGTGCCTAAAATATTTATGCTCTGTAATATGCATCTTCTTCAAAAATTTATAATACCCTTGTCTGTCCAGAATAGCCTATTATTTCAATGGTGTCGTATCACTTGTTTTTTTTAAGCTGCCTTTATTGTTTTTATTTAATGATGTATTGTTGGGTTAAGTGGTTTCTTCAGACTACATTTATTTTCTTTGATATGTGACGTTATCCTGTTGGTAGCCTCTATGTTGAGGTCTTATGTTTGGCAAAGTGATTTTGCTGAAAGTGGAAGTTAAAATGATACAAGGTTTCTTTTCAAGCCATAATTCTAGTAATTGAGTCTGTTTGTGTGATATGCATTGGCAGAACAGAATGAGTAATTTTGCAATGAATAATTTATTTGATAAATGTAGATTCTCACTTCAGTATAAGAACAAAGTAGTTACTTTGAGTTATTTATTATTCAGATTTAACCAATTTTTATAATCAGAAAATTACTCTAAAATTGATAGATATTGATAATTTCTCTGGGAATATTGACTCAGATAAATTTGAAACTGGAGATTAAGCCTAATTGGTTAATTTCTGGTACATAGTAAACATGGTTTCTGCTACCAAATTGGATAAACTTTTGAGTGCCTGGCACTGTTATTCATCATGTAGTTTTAAAATATGGTTCCTATGAATACTTGTGCATCAGTTCAGAAGCTCACTTATATATAGCATGTATATATATTATTGCTTGTGTGTTCATGGAAAGCATCTATAAACAATATTTGAGCATATTCAAGGTGAATTTATTTTAAAACGTGTGAAAGGAAAGAGACTATCAAGTTTACATTATTTGGCTAAGCTTATAAGTTATGTAATTTATAGCTTCATCCTGTTCCAATTCAGATCTGCTCACTTCAGTGGAGGAAGGCTTTTTAGGAAGTGCAGAACTGATTGGGAATGTGGAAAGGTCTGACACAGCTTTCTGCTGTTTGAGCAGGTGTGATACTGGCTGAATCTCTTGCCCATGGTTCTTACCCTCAGTTCCACTGGTTTGTGTGGTATCAGTGGAAAACTGACTGACTGAGAGTTATGCCTGGTGGAGCATACCTGTAGCAGGTATGTGCTTCTCTTTGCATGGTCTGCAATTTAAGGAAATTAATCAAAAATCTCAGTCTCCCCCAAATTGGGCAGCAATTTACTGGAACTGCTAGGATTTGTCCCGATGTTGACAATTAAAGTTACATCTGTGCTTCCATCTTTGCCTTAGTTTACCAGAAGAAGGTGCAAAGGTTTAAGGTCATGACAACATCTGCCTGTCCTGTCAGGAAGACAAAAGGGGTGTGAATTCTTGGCTTCAGGGATTTTGTTTGCTGTAATTAGATTGCTGAGAAGGATTTTTGTTCCTGCCGTGTTTGCTTTCTGAAGTGAACACTGTATGTAGCAGACAAAAATAAATGTTCTTAAAATAGGAATTCCTATCTGGAAAAGTGAAAAGTGCAATTCAGTCTTCAGCTATTCAGATGCAGGTCAACTGAGAAGCTCTTCAGAACTTAATGCATAGAAAAGAGTAAGTGCAGGATCTCTGAAATGTTATACTGGAAGTAATATTCCCAAAGAAAAGAACAGATTTCTATCTAAACACATAATGTTATGCTGCATCTTTTCTTAGTATTAATGGGCACTTTGCTTACAACAACAACAAAAATGGTAATTTTTGGGGTCATTGTACATTTATTTAGGGTAGAAGAGATGTACTCTGCCCAGTGAAAACGTCAGCATTAGTAAGGGAAAATAGTGAAACACATTCTTTGGTGGCTATTTTAAGGATTTCACCTGAGTTCTTCGGACCTCACGACCCCTTTCATTATTGTTAATATCCTGATGAAAATGTGTTTTCAATCTCCGGCATTTCAAGATTGTAAGTAAATAATTCTGTCCTTGAACCATAGTGCAGATTAATTACTAGCTGGAAATTGTTCCTCTTGAGCAGAGAATATGGAAGTTTTCAACAAAGAGAATATTCATTAATCTTGTGAGATGTTTTTTTTGGAAGACAGATATGTTTTTCTGAGGGGAAAAACACTAACAAGCTTCAGATAGAGGGCCACATTTTCTGTATGTATCTTATGTGTCCCAAATGATGTCATAATAGCTGTATGTCCTTGTAATGTCAAGTGCAACGTCTGGCTTCTGTGAAGCAGAATATTTGTTCTGAGATATTAAAGCATTAAATGTGCATTTTCAGACCAATATGAAGAGTCTTGTTTTAACAAGCCACTTGAAAAAATCAATTGCTAACAGTATGAAGAAAATTATTCAAAAAAAGACAATGGAAATGTGGAAAAAAGTAGACAAACATATATCACTCTAAGGGCTGCATAATTAAAACCAGTGTGTTCTCTATCTGGAAGTTTAATCCCTAACGGAGGTGGATGGATAAAAATGACTGTATACATAGCTACCTTTATTATAGTTTCTTACATTTTTTTACTCAGTGTGCTTCATTCATGTTACTTCAACATTAGGTGGAATGATGTTGTTGCAGCTTTAGCTTACTTGCAACATGAGGAGCGTTGCTTCAGAAGCTTACCAGCTCTGAGGTTATGCTCTGGGTCCTCTTTAGCTTGCTTTATTCTTCAAATTTCATTTAAGTCACTATGGCTTGCATGTATTATATATATTCTTCTCTGATCCATACAGTATCTGAGTCTGCTATAGGTTTTAGGTGGCAGGCTTGGTTCATAACCTTTAATTTCAGAGCACTGATTTGGTCTTAGGAATCCTAGCAGCAGTTTCTCATATCAGCAAAAATTGTGAATGTTTCTCAAATACTAGTTATCTTTGGAGATGTAGACTGAAGATCAAAATTTTTCCCACTGTTCACTTATAAGTAGTGTAAAATTAGATGAAGTTCCTCTCTAATGACAAAAATCACTTTTCAGTTGAACTTAAAGGGCAAAGAATCCTTTTGACAAAGAGCATTTAGGAATTTGCAAAGCCTTCCTTGAACAGCTCAAAGGGTGGTTCTTTGAAACAGATGAATTCTATAACATCATAAGTGGGGGAAATAACATCATAAGTGGGGGAAATTAAAAAAAAAAAAAAGATTCTAAAGGCTGGAAGGATGAGAAAGGAAAAAAATATAACATTGGGAAAGAATAAAGGTGCCATAATCCCCAAAACAAATAGGAAGAAGAGTCTACTTTTGATTTATGGCCACTAGAAGGGATGTTCTTGGCACACCTTAGACATCTGCATTTGCCATAGATGTATTTTTTTGTATGGCTGCACCCCCAGTGCAATAGGTACTCGGTTGTTATGACTAGAGGTAACAGCACAGTTCAGGGTCGTGTGTGGTAGGAGACCATTGAGAAGGCAGGAGTGTTTGCGGACACTACCATCAAATAGATGGAATAACAAAACCCATATACTTAACTGTTAGTGCCAGGTAAGGCTGAGTTAATGAAAGCAAATACTTGAAATGAATTTCTTGCTGCCATCTTGTGTCTAAAGGCAAAACGGCAAGGAAATTTCTAGAGTTCCAAGTACTGATTTTACATTCGACATTAGGATATTCCTCTTATTCTTCTTAACACCAAAGTGCAGATAAAGGCCAGCCCAAATAGGAAAGGATTCAAGATTTGCCCTTGAGAAGATTGGGAAAGTGTAATCTAACTTTTGCAAGAGATCCTGTGAATTTTTGGTGAGCAGTTCTCAGAAGAGTGACAGCTAAGGTGTTAAAAGTTGCTCTTCCCAAGCCTATTCCCAGCAGAACAGTTTTATGAGTTGCTAGAAGAAATGCTTAATAGTATTATTTCCATGATGGATAGGGTGGAGCCTGGGTTTGCAATATTGGTCTTCCTGTTAGTTTTCTCCATGAACCCAGTCATAGTACACCTTCTAGCAATATTGTACTGTGCTCCAGAAAGACCCCAAAAGGCTGTTGTCCTGTTAAATACATATCATTTAGTAGAAAGAATTTTATAGCCTACAACATGGTACCTTACAGGATGATCTGACAAACTTACATGGAGATGATGTTACCTGTTAAATAAGTTTTTAGATCAATTTCCCGCACAGTTCTCTTAATTCCACCTGTTCTTGCTCATGAGCCTTTGCTTCCCTGTGCTCCCATTCTTACATCTTTCAAGTACCATTCAGTATTTAACTCTTCTGCTTCTGATTTGAGCTGAAGCTTTTGGCTGATGGGAAAGGCTGTTACTCTGAACTTTTTTACAGTGCCGTTTCCATTTGTTTTCAGAAGGCCAGCTGTAAAAGACAAGCAGAAGTTGACCACTGCTGTAACAGTTTTTGCGGAAGAAGGTGATTGCGATAGCAATAGCTCTGAGTTGTTTCCTATTGCTTACTACTGACTGAAATCATGATGAACATCCGTTTACTTCAACAGCTTTATTGCAAACATCAGAAGAGACTGTGACATCCATCAAAGCAGAAGAAACAGACAATCTTGCACTGAGGACAACCATCCACCATGTTCCCTGTTCCATGTTAAACTACACATCTAGATAATTTGGCACTTTAATAAATGTCTGACTTTCTTTCAAATCTGTACCTGGTAACTGACCCATCATGAATTTGTTCAACAGTGAGTCATGGCCATGTCGTTTTTTTGGGTCATTTTTAGAAAATCCACATTTACTATGCTGTCTGCACACCCAAATGTCTTCAGTCCTTATCTAACAGTCAGTACAGTGTGAGAAATTGGTACACAACTTCCTCTTCCCTGTCAAACAAGTAAACATCTTGGGGGTTCTTGGCTTGAAGAAAATGTTCTGTGAAATTAAAAGTAAAGTCAGTCAATGGAACTTAAAGTTTTTGGCTTAGATCAGTGTTGACTGAGGTCTGTTTAATGAATTTATGTCTACATAGATGAGAGTTGGAATTATGTAAGTGCAGAAAACATCTCTTCATTCTGTAGGCTCATGAAATGTTGTTGGCGTAAACCACTGGAACAAACTACCCAGGAGAGAAGTGAATTCTCTCTCTCTTGACATTTCTAAATAAGACTAATTGCCTTTATGGAAGATATATTTTATTCAAACAGAAATGATATGGCTCAGTGCAAAAGTACCTGGATGAAACTCTTTGGCCTGTATTATACAGTTAGATGTCTTTTTGGACCTCAAAATCTAGCGGTCTTCAAAGTTTTCTTTGTTTGACTTTTTTCAGTGTCGTGTTGTTGGTTATATTTTTTTGCTTCTTAACTAAGACTGTAGACTTTTGGGGAGCCAAAAGTGTTTCTGGAAAATTGCCTGCGGAAGGACTGTAGGGAAGCTAGTAAGTGGTTGAGGGCTGCCTTCCTGCTGACAGTAATACTACATAGTTACTGACATACTGAGGCACTAAACTGGAGAAGTTATTCTCAAAAGAATGTGGAAGTTACTGTAACATGCTTAAGACATAGTTAATAGTAAGTGAAATAGCAGACAATGTTCATTAGACATGGACCATCATTATGGTTCAGTGCCAACATGGTTTGAGGTGACTTTCAAGTTCTACTTCTCAAAAGCTATTATTTGAGTTTTGTTTGTTTTTTTTTTGGGGGTGGGGGTGCTTTGTTTTGTTTTGTTTTCAGTTTTAGTCACATTTCAATGTCAGGTAACACTTGGTTCTGAATTTATAACTTAACCCTGCAACACTGAACTCTGGATGTTCATGTATTTTTTGGAGATGAAAACTTAGATGCTGGCATAGAAGAAAACAGTGTCCTGAAAGAAGTGTCTGGATTTAACATCCATCATCAAACTGTATCGGTTTAGCATTGTCAAGAGTCCGTTTGTAATCACTCTATCTGCTAACAGAAGAGTGATAGAGTGGCTACTTTCGTTGAATTAAATAATTGAAACCAAGACTTGGGGTCAGTCTTTGGTGCATATGCATCTGAAAACCGAGTTAGCTACATTTCTACTAGGAGTTATTTCAGAAAATACACAATTGTCTGTAGAGATCTAAATACATTCTGAAGTGAAGGGAAGGGGAGATTTTCCATTTCAAACAACCTTTAAGTTATGTCACATAGAATAGCGATAATTTAAATGCTCCAGAAATGCACTAGCTATGGATGCACTTTGTGATGAAAGATTGGAATTGAGTACAAATAGAGACAGCTAGATGCTCTAGAGCACATATTCTTCACTGATACCATTTCAGGATAGTGAGGTAAGGACTTTGCTAATGTTATGCTTACATGTGGCCTCTTTCATAAGAAAGCACAAAATCCTAAATGTTTGTGCTGAGCTACAGAGCTATTATTACTAGATGTTACTGTATCTCAGAAAAAAACTCAGTGACCTAGGAGGAACAATTTTATTTTTTTTTTTAAAAAGAGTACTTAATAAAAGCAATTTCCATATGATCTCAAATTCATGAGAACTGGCAAGGTTTTTCTAGGGACATTATGACTGGCATATAATAGCAGTAATAATAGTTCTTGTACCATCCTTATGTGTGCTCTGTGTGTTTTAGTTTCATGATGCTATTTTTCAGAATAAATCTGAACTGTATTTTTTTCATTTCAAACTTGTCTCTTTGTACTACCTCCTTATTTTTCTGCGAATTCATACTTATTATTTACAGGAAAATTACTTGAAAAGAAGGATGGCTAAAAAGTTTGGGATTTTCTTGTACCATCAAGGAACCTTTTTCTTGCAGATTCCAGCTTGAATCCAGGCCAGGCCATCAGAGGAAGACTTTAGTGCTAATAAGAAAGTGTCAGATGTCCTCAAGCAATAGGACATGTGTATGCAACCATGATCACCCTCTATTATCCTTTCTAATCTCCTGTTACTGATCACAGATAGAGCCACTTAACGCCATCTCAGTAACTGCGTCCTGTTCGGGATGGATTGCTCCTGACATCTAGGTTGTACTCAGTAAGCTAGCAATCACTTTCCCTTCTGCCAGCATCTACATGATATCACAATTTGCAGCCTTGTTAGCACTCTCATTTCTAAGTCCATGTGTGATCAGGATCTCAATCTTTTTGTTCAGCATTTCCATTCATTTGGAGTCATTTCATTTACTTCATTATTTCTCTACTCATTCTTGGAGGTGATATAGTATTCTGTAATTTCTAATGGTTCTGATTCCTTTGATGAGACTTAGGCAGGCAGGAGTGCAAAAGCCCTTGTAGGTTGTCCAGCCTGCTAGAAGGTGGACAGGTCCATCTTTAGTATTGGGAACTGCTCTGGTATTCAGCTTCCGAGATCTTATGGCCCAGCCCCAAGCCTCTGGCAAGGATAAGTGTCCCCATCTTGCCTGCTTACCTACAATTTCTCCTCTCTCTCCTCTTACCTGTGCAGATGGCTCTGTCTGGGATATGTATTTACTAATTAGTAATACCATGGTTTTCCTCAGTGATGTATTTATGTATTTAAAGAGTACATAATGATCATTTGTATGCCTGCCCTTCCTCAGCAGTGCACAAAGTGCTTTATTATTCTTCAGATAACAGAGCTGTACGTGCTTACAAAACTTGCAAAACAGTTCTTTAACAGAAGTGATGCTCAAATATATTTCCAGACTCTTTGTCTCCTAATGATGTGGTTGAGACTTCCCCTTAAAGAGAAATCCTTTGATTCATCAGCATGACAGACCCTTTTAATAATAAAAGCCACTGGAAATAAGCATCATGTATTTTATTGGTGTTTCTACACATTGAACTGTAGGGGGAGGTAAGGTCAGACATTGAATAGACAAGGCAACAACTCGCAAAGTGATGTACAGCATTTGTTTGGTGTCCAGCCAAGGATTTGCAGTGCTTTTAAAATGGTAAAGTATATAGCAAATATCTGATGTGCCAAACCACAGAAGACAGTTGATGATGATTATGGAATGTAAGAGACTGTAAGTAGTCCCTGTAGTGTATTTACTATACTGTACATTTTGCACATGCTATTTATTATGCTGCTAGTAAAATGTCTGTAGTCCTTTTCCTCCCATATTAATATTATCATGAACAAAGACCCAGCAGGAGAGTTTTACTTACTTTGAAATAAGAGCTGTACTTCTTGCTGTCCACTTCCTCCCCTGAAAATCAAGTTAGCATTTTCAGGAATGAACAATATAGAACTGTTTTATTGCCATATAGAAGATTGTTCTGGAAACAAAATTAGATGTAACATTAGAAAAATAATGTTTCAAACATAAACTCAACAGTGACATTCCAGACCCAAAAAGAATTGTACTAAGAAATCAGAGAAAGATGATGTTTTAAACTTCTATTCTCCATTCATTTACTTCCTTATTTCACTATTCATTTTCCCACCACCACCATCACCACCATTAATTTATTTTGTATTGACTTTTCTCAACCTGACATATCTACAGTTCCATCTTCTGGACCAATGAAGATGTGATCTGGCTAGCTGCAAACTTGCCAAATCACTCACCATGGGCAATGCAGCTGCACCAAGCCAGAGTGCAGCATATGCCAGACAGCTCTGCAGGTGGGAATAAAACTTCTGTGTTTCTGCTAATGCCTAAATGGGATGCTCCATCATTGTAGTGTGAAGACATCTGAGGGCTTCTTGAGAGGCTGGCAGTGTGTTTTGTTGTCCAGCTCTGTCAAATCCTCAGGACAACAGGTGACATGGCATTAGTTTTGTGTGTGGCCAGGCACACCAGAGCAGGGCTGAGTGCTTGCTGTATAATCTGATTCTCCATTTCAAAACTCTCTTTGAGAAATCCTGAATTTTACATGTTTTTTTTTTTTTTCCTGTAACTTATGCTGGATGATCCCTTAGGTTCTATTCTATTTTCACTTGCCCTGGTAGACCTAAGCAAATCAGTTTAATTCAATTACAGGGATGCTTAATGTGTTTTTAATATTATCCTCAAAAATACAATTAAACCAAAAGAAGTCTGTCTGGGGGTGTCTGATTTGAATTATTACAAAGATATCTAAGGTCTAAATGTGGATTAGTTTTCAGTACAAAAAGAGACTCTGAGACTGAGACTTCTGTCCTTCAAGTACTCAGGCTGCTACTTAAAGCTTATGAGTGTCATGTTTAAGGTGAGACTCTCACTTGCATGTTATTGCAGATGAGTGTGTTTGTCAGCCTGAAGTCTGCAACTTTCTTCTCAAGGCATCTATGATTTACTGTGTGTGTTTGCTAGGCAACTTTAACAATGCACCTTTATTCTCTTTATAGCAGCTATGGATCAATTTCTCTGTGTTTGTGGAAATCCACATTTGGCATTTTCAGAAATGTCTGAGCCAAGCTCAAACCTCAGTGTTTGGATATGGGGTGATGGTAGACACATGTCTTGTCAGTTCCACAGTTTTGTTATTTTTTAAATGTATTTGATTATACACTGGGCTTATATAATGAAAACAAAGCTTTCATTAGTCTGGATTGGGAGGGACTGGGGTTGAAGACGGGAGAGAAATGACAGAAAAGGATCATGGAGAGGGAGACGGAAGGATGAAGGAAGACAAGCAAGCAATGGTGCTACAGCATGTGAGGACAAAAATTCTGGAGACAGCATTTCGGGGATGAATGATTAAGAGCTGCTCCCTCCCAGCTCCTTTGGAGAACTTTAGAAATGAATTAGTGATCCAGATATGCGTTCTGAGTCTGGGCTGCAGGTACCTGTTTGTCTGTGTGTGAGGCTGCCTGAACAAGAAGCTTTAGGATCAAATTGAATGGAATATGGTAGTCCCTTGATAAGTGCATTTTAAATTAAATTAAAATTGTTTCATTTTGATGCTATGTTTTTTAGGGGTTTTGTATTATCATGGGGTCAATTGACAAGTGGGGGGTGAACAAAGCCTATCCATATTCCTCTTTCGTAACATTGTATATTACAAATCAGAAACAATTACTATGCCTGGATCTCAGCTAGACAGAGCCTGGGACAGAGTGGCTGACCGATCACATCTGTTCTGTGCTTTCTCCCCAGGACTTCTTCTCAGGTTGGGAGCAGTAATGAACTTAACCAATTTGGGGATAGTTTATGGTGATATGCAGAGCATGGTAGGAAAGTGGTCTGGATTTTTCATAAGCCTGAAAAGGCAGAGAGCCTAAACTGTAGGGAAAATATCTCTCTGAAGATGAAGGGCAAGATTCTCAATTGATGTACATCTCTCTAACTTGGCATCAGTAAAGCTATGCTGATTTACACCAGCTGAAAAATCTGGAAGGGAACAATGCACTTTTTGTTTAATTTTATGTGCTCCTCAGACCATCCGTCACATTCAGTTGGAGAGGAATAACATTTGGTACATGTTTAGTCTTGATTTTTTATTTTTTTTCTTGAAATGGGAAGTGAATTAAACAAAGTGAAGATAGAATAAAGCAGTTGTATTATTAGAGCTAGATGAACAATCTGAAAAAAGACCAAAATAAAATTAAAAACCAATTTGTCAAATAATGTATTTGACATCATAGCAAAATGCATTATTTCTTATAAGAATTGTTAGAATTTAGAGAAGTAGATATATTGGATAAGACTAGATTTACGAAGAGCTGGCTGTATGAAACTTTGGCTAATCCATCTCTTTCATAGTATGTTACATAGCCTCTGTCTGTTGCACCTTTATCACCCCCTGGCATCACTGAGTGCTGAATGTCATCAGAAGACGCCAGATCCAAGGATTATCAGTTCTGTTTTAGGAACTGAAAGGGAATTTGAACTGGTCTCTGGCTGTACTTGCTGAGCTTATTTTGCTGCAGTGGTTAAAACTATGTGCAGTACTGCTGTGTACCCTTTACAAATGGCTCATTCTGAAGAGAGGGTGGTAGAGTGGTGGCTTACTCAGAGACAGGAGCACTGTGCCAAAGGAATAGAAATGATTTATGGACTGAGGTCCATGCTCATGCAGAGGAACAAGTGATTGTAAGCTGTTCCTGTTTCTGCCTAAGCCCATTGTCAGAAGTGAAGAGGAGGAACAGGTGATGCCAAACTGCTGACTCTTTCATGTGCAGGAAATTTTATACTGCAAACTTGCTGAGGACCTGGCAGGCTTTTTGTCCATCACTGCAAAATGCTGGTCCATGCATCAGGATTGTCACAGAGCAGGAAATGACCGATGCCAGCACAAGTTTTGGAGCAGGTTACTTCCCCAGTGGACCACGGAATTGGATTGAAACTCTGGGACTTCCCATTTAGGACTTTTTCTGCTGCTGGGTAATACGGATATTAAATAACCATTATTCCAGCCTGATAGTAGGTCATAGTCCAACCTGTACTGCCTTAGAAAAAACAGTTTAATGTGGAAAAAAAAAAAATCCTAGAATATTATTCTCAAGGCTACCAGCCAAGCTGTGCAAACTGCCCTTGCAGTCAATGGCAAATAGTTGTGTGGGAAATGTACTTCATCTTTCATAGAAAATTTTATGTTTCCTATTTATTATATTTTGCATCCCAAATCAGAAAAGAAAACAGGTATGTGATATTTTCAACAAAGCATGCACTAAAAATTCCCTGTCCTGAGCAAGTCGCAGTGAATCTGGAAACACTGAAGAAGTCAGGTTTACCTGCCAGGCAGCATGGCTGGGACAAATATCTGGGGAGTCCAGGGAGCAGACCACATTGATACTCAGCAAGGCAGATGAGGCAGGGCTGTGGTGAATCAGCCACCAGCCAGCCTCAACATCAGGGAATGCCCAGTTTGAAATAGGTTTACCCAGTATGAACATCAGGTTAAACCACAGTGAACTGCAACGGGAGAAGAAATGCTACTTAGCACAAATTTAAATCCCTTTTCTTCCAGCACGGGAAACTGATGGTAGAAGAACAAGGAGGCTTGCTGGCAAATCACTTTGGGAGGAAAATGGAAGAGAAATTATTGGCTCTGGCTTCCGATGATGGGTGAGCAAGATCTGACTGTGAATTTTATCTGACCTACAAACTGCATGTGGAATATGCATTTTCTTCTGCAAGTGTGGTAGGCGATTAAATGTTATGCCCTTTACTGGGAGAGGCAGTGAGGTTCAACTGAGTTGAGAGTGGAGAGTTTCTTCAAATCACATAGCAGCCCAAGTAAGTAAATATTATGCGGGTTGTGCTGGTACATAGTAGTACAGCAAATGTTGCTTTAGAGTTGTTCAGTCTGATTCAGTGGCTACCCAACATATTTAGTGCCAGAGACCTATATAACAATATGCTGCTCTTGGACACATAGTTCCTGAAAACATAAATCCCTGTGTGTGGTTACTGCACAACCAGTATCTGACTCATTGCTTCTCAAAGCACTTTTAGTTGCTTTGGAAACATGATGGTATGCACTATCCAAACCCAGTAACCATGCTGCTCAAGTAATGGTCTGCTATCTCAGAGCTGTCAAAAAACTGCTATTGATTATCCACACCATAGCCGCTAGGAACTTCATGTGACAACCCAAACAGGATTCTGTAGCTCCAAAGACTCTGAATCAACCTCCTTTGTGTTCCAGATAATGGATAGCTCTCCAGAGGTGTTAGCGGCATATAGTCCATTGCAAAGTATTGCACAGTTTTCTTTCCGTACAGTAGGGGGTAGTAAAATACTCAGAGACTACGTGTGCAAGGAACAAGCACCAAATAGTAGAGCAACTGAATGGAAAACAAACAAAATGTCTATTTTTAAACTGAGCTAAATCCATATAATTTTAAATGGGAGCCTTTTAAGTCCTTCAAAAACAAGTTCCTTAAGTGTTTGAATGATGCTATTTAAATGTGTAGTAACTTGGCCTATTAAAGAAAAAGTATTAATTGCCACACTTTCAGGATGAAAGTATTAAACGTTTTAATCATGCTCTGCATGTTTAGGATGCAAACAAAAGTGCTCATTGTGAACCTGCCAATTAAAGTAGCTGCCAATAGCAAAGGAGACGTGCCTGTGGCTTGCTTTGGGTTAGCTGAGGTCATGTCTACAACTAATGCACAGGATCTTAAAGAAGTTTGGCATCTGAATGTGTGAAAATCCCAAGCAATACTTCACTCTTTCTATGAAAAGTTTGTAGCTATTTTGGACTGACAACAATGTTTACAGAACAACATCAAGGCTTTCCCCCCCCCCCCCCCTTTTTTTTTTTAATTTGAAAAAAAAGAAAATACAGTGCTTTCAGGATGCAAAGGGCTGTCAGTGATGTTAGTGCTAAGAGCCCAGTTACAGGATTACTGTTTTGATACAGAGTACTGCACATGACCATGGTCTAGTCCAACAGGCAGCCCATAAACCATTGAGGAAATCCAGGGGAAGCTGATGTCAATAATCGTGTGCTGTTTGTCAAGGAATAGTTTACAGCTTTGCTGTTTCAGGGCTTATAGTTTTGAATATTTAATTTCTACTAAGTCATTGTCTGCATATGTTTGTAGTACCATTTAACAATACACAGAGTATTTCAATAATGTCACATTTCTCTTCCAAACAGTGCAGAAAAAGTAAATTTTTAATTTTCTCAGGGATTTTATAGAAATGCATAAACTGTGGAATTGGTTTCCAGTCATGTTCACCCACCAAGGCTGGTAAGACCTAAGTCCCAGCTCACTTATTCCAGTGTATGTTAAGAGCAATCTGAATAACACACCACACACTGGCATAGAGATCTGTGAACAGCTGAGAATCTGGCTTGCTGTTTCCTATTGCAGGAAGAAAGCTGTATTTAAATCCATATATAATACAGAAGATATTTATTTTACATTTCTGCAGAGGTTTAAAAAAGTTAGATTGAAATCATGCATTTCTCTCTCAGCTGATGTGGCTTCATAGGAAGATCCTGAGGAAGATACAGAAGTCCTTTGGTGAGTGTATACTAAATTTGTGTTATGTAAAGCTTTGCATTTTATTGGTAACTATTACTAAAGATTCTGAAGTAAATTAAAAAACCTGTAAGCCAAATCTACTTTATTTTCAAGAATCTCCAGCTATCACTCACATATCCTTGCCAAATATGTCATTTCTCTTAGCAACGGTATAGATGGCTTTAACAAGTATTTTTAACCTGTGAAAGAAAGTCACGGAGCTCATTGCTGAAATGTTATGTTCAGATACCTAAGGGCTGGATTTGGTAATAAATTGCTTCTTCTCCTCACAAGACCATGGAAGGTATTCTTGCAGGACATTCTTAGTGTTTCAGTGCAGGTGATTTGGATAGATATTTGTCTTCCCAATTGAATACTTTTATCTGGTATTACATATTATTGTATGTGTGATTAAACACACACAGCTTTAGGAAACATATTAATTCTACAGAGGGAGAGGCTGGTGCAAAGACAAAATTAGTTGTATAGATATTTTGTTGTAATTCATCCACATTTTACGGTTAATTTGCCACATGAGATAGCTTGGAGTAATTGTTAGATGGCATCCTGGTTTCAATAAGAAATTTCCAAAACTTCCTTCCAGTTTTGCCTACAGATAATGCATAGTACAGTCTTTAGTGCTGTTTAAAATCTCTTTAAAACCAGGTATTTCTGGGATGGCAGATGTTATCAATGGAGATGCTTAGTTGGTATTACGTAGTCAGAGTAAAAGGCTGACCAGTCCTTTACCACCTTGTCAATGGTTTCTGTCATCACTGTGGGGTGTGTAAGACAGAATGATGTGGCAACATAGCTGAATCTGATTGTATACGTGCCACAACCACAAATCTATTCCTGAATATAATGTACCTTTTTTTCCAGGTAGTGAGTAACATCACAGATAGTACATGGAACTTCTCATATCCCACTCTATATCTCATTCCCATCTTTGGACTGCTTACCAAGTGCTCCAAGTGCAAAATAACCTCTGAATTTAATATACCAGATTTTGCTATCTCATTCAAAGCATCTTTTTGTTAGGCATATTGATAATTAACAATGCCAGTCAAATACTCTGCTCTCAAGAATAAATCAAGTGGTTCAGGCAGACCTGCAATGAAATTGCATTGCTAGTGTCCTCTTTTAAGCATTCTACAGCAGCTTGTCTTCTTCAAGGCTCTCTTTTAGACTGAGTTATGTAAATAATAGTTCTAAATGCTACTTCATTGTTTAAAGGTTAGTCGTAAACATTGGCCGCTCTGCTTATTATAAGAACTTTGCCAGACTCGGTGTTCTTTAACTTCTTAATCTTTTCAAAGAGTCCTTTTAATAGCCACTATGGTTTAATTCACCAGTTCTTGAACTGTATTCTGGATTACTGATTTTCAAACAGTAGGTCTAGATTCAAATTTGCAAATAAGGTTTGCAAGGCTCATTTTATAGTGAGATACTTGCCTGGCCATCAGGAATGGAAGAGGGAGTGCATAATGTTCACTTTTCCTGCAAATAGGTAGCCTCATGGTTATATTTGAAAATTAAACAAACAAACAAACCAACCAACCCCTTGGGAACCTGTTTTAATGTCAGATCCACATGACTGTTAGGAGTAATCAGGTGTAAGAAAGCTTTATTTCTTTTTTTTTTGGTGGGAATTTGTGACAGATAGGGTTACAGTTTCTGAAAGGAAGGCTGTATCACCTGATTTATTGCTGGATTTAAAAGGGTTTTGAAGGCTGCCGAGGCAGTCATAAGGAAATATTTTAGTTTCAGTGTTCCTGGACACATCTTCAGTTTAAGGAAGGTTTGGGATAAGGCGAGGGAACTGGGAAAAAACATGTTAGAGAGAGTAGTATGGCGTAGGCAGGAACATATGCTTCATATTAGGTATTCCAGTACAGATTCATCCTCTCTTTACAGTATATGTTAATTTTAGGGCTAGGGCTAGAATCATTTTTTCAGAAAAGAAGGTAGAAAGCCATTTTATTCTTGCATTCTGCAAGACTGGCAAGGATAGGGTAAGAGTTTGCATAATTGGAAGAAATGCCTTATATTAGAATTTATTATACAAATTGGTCACTTGGAATTAATAATTTTAGACTTAGGTTTAGGGTGTCATTATAAGTGAAAAGAGGGAGGCTTTGTCAGCTAGGCTATCTGTTGGATAGTTTAGGACCAGCAGAGACTAGAAAGAATGTTGTTTGCTAATGAATCCCAATAGTTTTTTCTTCATGAAATAGCCACTTGGTTAGCTTTTAGGTTTTGGTTAAAAACAGGAGTAGAGTTAAGAAGAAGATGCTTGTTGAGCCTAGCTTGTCACAGGCTCTGGAATGGCTTCAGGAACAGAAAGCAAGTTAGTGTCATGAAGGGCAAATGCTATTATTCCTATTTCTTATAGAGTTTGTTCACCTCAGTGGGAAGGGTGATTTAGAAAGACAAATGAAAGGTGAAAGGTGGTGACACAGTTAGTGCCTTTAATGCATTTTAGCCACAAGAATTAGTTCATTGCCCATATATTAAATAGGGTTATGTTCGGCATTTATGTCCTGTTTGGGAGAAGGAAAAGGTTTGACCTGATAGTTTAGGATGAGGGATTACATTAACAGCTGAGGTTTCATGCTCTCAGATTCCTACAGGGAATTTTGCAATTAAATTTCAGGTTAGGTTAGTATTAATTTAACTTTCGAGCGTAGAAAACAGGCTTGAAGAAGTCAATGTTCTGTTGGATTCTTCACAACCATCAGGGATAACACCTGTTTCACCAAGTCCCATTAATCTGTGTTAGGTTTCACTCTAGCTATTGCTTACCTGGCTATAATCATAACCTTGTGATTGTGTAGGGACTTGGGAACACAAAGCTTTTTGTTTCCAAGATGATACTGGTGCCTTAGCACAGCTCCCAGGACGATCAGTACCATGATTTTCTGAGGCACAAAGATAAATACATAAGGTAAGATTTTGGTGTGAAGAATTATAGAAAGGAGTAGGATGTATAAAGTGAAACCAGGAAGTGGCAATTTCAAAATAGGCAAAAAAAGTTACTTTTGCGTCACTTCGCATTATCAAGATCCTTGCCAAAAGACATTGTGGACAGTAAAAATGCTCAAAGGCAAAAAGTCCTTGGATGAAAAGAAAAAGCCATCAAGGGCTATTAAAGATAGACATGATGCTTCCGAGTCAGTAATTGCAGAGCCACAAATCCCTGGAGGCTGCAAAAATATTCTGGGGAATTACTGCTTTATAATACACATTCTCACACTCTTTTCCCTGGGAATACACTTTGAGTGTCATCAGAAAAGTCTGCTGGGCAAACTGGATGCTTGATCTGATCAAATATAATATTGGAGTGTCTTCATCTTGTAAAAAACGGATCAAATATTGAACATATCTGGAGAAACATATTTGTTACTGGAGTTATCGGAGTACTGCTTTTTTCTTAATGCAAAACACTCACTATCCTTGTCATCTTGCTGAATATTTAAAAGGAGACGACAACTACTGTAATAAGATTAACCTGATACTTTGCATTATTGAGTTTATGGTGGCTTCCCATAGTATCTATGATCAGACAAGATGGTGTCAAATGAATTGAGTACTTTTTTTCTTCGCAGTTTCCTCTTTTCCAAAGTCAAAACTGAGAGAAATAAGTTAATAATTTAAAGCATAATATATCTCACGCATCATGAGCTCTCTTGCAACATAAATTGTCCAGTTGCTGATAAAGCAAGTTCCAAGTCTACTAAGCACAGACTGCTCAGGTTTAAGGAGCTGCCCTCAGTTGTCTCTTACTGGTTTTGCCGTGAATATAGTGAATTGGCCACAGTGTCCTCAGTCACACTTTATGACAGGACCCTTATTGGCTGAAATCATCAGTAGTTCTTTTTAGGCATTAAGTTAACATCAGGGAGTCAGGAAGAAAGATTTGGTCCTTTAAATTGCCTGGAGGACCTAAAAAATTTCCATATTTCTCAGGCATAAATGCAAAAGGTTGCAAAACGTCAGGTTCCAGACAAACCTGTAGGTACTCAGGACCGAGGCTAGTTATTCTGTGTTTATCGAAAGTTCATAGAGATTGCAAGTGTGTTTCTCATCAGGGTGAATTTGGAGACAAAGGGGAGGGTGTAACAATGTGACAGGACCAGAAAAATCTGTTCTGGGCTTCTGTACTGTATTCAAAACTGCTGGTCATTTCTGGGAATCTACCCCCAGTGATACACCTAATAAGACTCTTAACTCTGTTTTTCCCATTTCATGAAAGACGGAGGGGTGAGAATTTATTCAGTGCCTCAGTGTTCCCCTGTATTCATTATACCATGGCAAATTTGAGTTGTTCCAGACATCTGCCTCTACTTGTGGAAGATGGCTTTTCTTAGCAGAGAATCAGTTAAACATACCTGATCAGTCTGAATCTGGAAAGGCCGCAAGACTGAGGAGAATCTCAGCAGCTTGTTTTTCTAGTGAATACCAAACTATATTCGGCTTTTCACTTCAGATAAGTTTGGTTTTCATGTATCAGTTTGGGTTTTTTTTTTATTGTCTGGGACCACTGGTGAAGAATAAAGTCATTGTACCTTCTGCCCTGTGCTTGTTTGAGCAAACAAAGAATACCTGTGCACTAGAATTTCTTTGATGATAATAAGACCTTCAAATTGCAATGTCTTTTGGCTTTTCTAATGTCAGAAGTATGCAGGTGAAAATGTTTCAGAGACAAGATGATTACTTGGGGGCGCCAAGTTGTAGAAGACAGCAGAACACAAAACTCTTCTTAAGATTTCCAGCAGTTCTTTTTACTTATGAGATTCAGCTTCCTAATTAACACTTCTCACAAAGAGTTCTGGGTCTCCATTCTATGACAAACACTTTCTATAGTCTGGATGCATGCAGCATTTTGCAAACACAGTAGAAAGTGGTGATAGTGTTAAGAGTGTGTCCTTGGATGCCCTGTGATTTGCAGCAGCAGCAGCAGGAGAGATGATCTTGTATTTAGTATTAAACAATAGCTCACTATAGAATTTTCTAAACTAGAGCTGGCTTCTCACCATGTCCCAGAACCAACCTGGCATTTCACAATAGAGGAATCAAAAGTCTTTTGGCGGCATCTGATGTCATAGTTACTTAGAGCTGATCTCAGAATTTGTCTGGAATGAGTCACTCTGTCTGTACTCAGCTGTGTAAAACAGACAACAAAAAGTGTGGGTGTCAGAAGTACTGTGACTTTATACAGCGTTTAACAGATTGGGAGAAGGTAGGATTGTTATTACTCCGGTTTTAAACTGCTAATACATTTTTTTTTTCAATACAGGAAGCTAATGTCAGCCTATCATGAGAAGTCATATCTCTGCAAATGGGATTTCATTTTGATCAAAGAACTCACAAGCAAAATGACAGTGGAATGTGCTTGGACAGAAGTATTGCACCTCTACACTGTTCTGACATGGGTGATGTGTTTCCTGGCTTGAGGGAAGGATGAGTCCTATCTTCCTTTCGTGAATTAGCTAGAATTGCATTGGGAAGCAAAAGAATTGATTGTTGCTGGGTGCAGACATCACTTTTGGTGCTCAAAGGTTTAGTTTGTGTTGAGGTGCTGCTGAATTTCTTCAGAATAAAATATTCTGTATAATATGCAAGTATTACTAATCTGCCAAACCTCTGAGGCTACTGGGGTAAAACTGAAGTTTCTTTAACAGCCTGTGATCTGGCCAATCTGGTCTGCTTGTAATATGCAACATTTATCACACGTGGGGCTTGGCCAGTATCATATGTCAGTTAAATGCCACTTAAAGAAATATTTAAACAGCAGTTAAGCTGCAAGTGAGCTATGGGTTATTTTCACCAGGTGGTCATCTGCCACAGATAATTATGCGACAAAACCAGCACACCTTTGTATCCTGATCCTTTCCTATATTCTTTGACCTTTAGGAAAGTAAAAGTATGTTATTTCTGCTTCCTGTCTTACACAGGTAGTGATTGAAAGCATGAAGGTATGTTAAAAAATAAAATTATTATATCAGAAAGAGTCTTTTATATAAAAATATATTAATAAACAGGAGGTGATAAAAGATTAAAACATTAAATCAGGAGCAAGACAGAACAAGATTTTAGAGCTGCAAACTCGTTGTCTTTATTGTGAGTTGTGTGATATGTTTTTTGTCTTCAAAGTTCCATCTTCTGGGGATGTGTAGAATAAGGACCATGCCTTTCTTTTAATTTTGTTAATCTTTCTCACTACAGTAGTTGTGGAATAAGATTTGAAAATGTAAATTTGTAGGACTGCAGCATGAAAAGATTTAACAAACCAGAAGTCTGAGCACAGTCTGCTACTTGTGCCTAAAATTTAAGTTGCCAATCAGACTCCGTGTCTGAGTGTCCTTCAGATGGTCTCCCAGAAACTGGAGTGGTGTAGTTGGACCATGGGCTTGTATCAGTAAAATTGGGTAGGTCTGTTCTGATCTGTTCCCAGTTGAAGTTGGGATTGAGCAAAGCTGGAAAGTCTCCCTCTGTTGCAAAGATCATTGTAATTTTTGCACACTTCATGCTGCATCATATACACTCAGAAATGGAATTTATCTCTGGCAAGAGCTGTGCTTCCTAAATTATGTTTGGCATGCCTGCACTCAATTGTGAATGATTTATCCATTTCCTGGTGTCAGCTACTGAATCCAATGGGATTATGGTCCCTTTTAAATAAAATCCAACCTTGTCAACCACTACTGAATCCAAGTGGTATAATCATATATTTCATAGGCTTCTTATCGATAACTTTGGCCTATTGGTCTTGAAACATTTTTATTGCAGCTCATCAACAGCTGGTCTTGTTAATCCACGGTGTGGCTGGAGTTGAAGTGCATATGGCTTTAACATCTAGTTTGATCTGGATTGATTGCTGATTTAATAATGTAACAGCAAAAATTCCTGCTGAGTGTCTATCTGCCTTTTGCTGTAATAAATGTAGATTAAAAAAATCTCTAAATCTGCAAACTGACACTTCAAATTGTTTTCCCTTCAGTAGATGTCTTTCCAAATGGTCTCAGAAACAGCAAGAATAGACACTTGTCTTTTTCCTGACATTTCAGTTGTATATGAAGACACATTGGTTCTGCTTCCTCTGTTTCTGTCACTGCAGCTTATAGGCTGGCCATTTTTTTTTTCTGTCAAATTGATCTCTATAGCATATGTGTTGGATGGCATCTACAATACATGGCACCTGCATTCACCATACTGTTTGCTTAGTTTGGAGTTTGAGTATTTGTTCTGTACCAATACATTATCACTGTAGTTCTTTCACTGCTCACTTCAGCTGCTCTTTCAATGTGTGGCATGTTTCTAGGTTAGGTCTATTGCCTTAGAAATGTAAAATTGATCTTGCTCTTATTCTTTCTGAGATTAAATATCGGTGCCAAGAATCTGAACTCTACAGTATAAATGTGGGGTTTTTTTGTTTGTTTGTTTTTGGTTTTGTGGTTTTGTTGGTTTGTTTTTTTTTTTTCCCTCACAATTCAATACAAATATTTATTCAGGTAAAGGTAAAACAAAACAATTTTGTGTCTACTGTTCTTTCTGAGTATTTTGATGGTCTGTTCCAGCATTTGGGGCATTATTCCAACAGGAGTGTCCTGATTACCCCCCTAGTTATAATAACGATTTTTCTCATCTTCCATTATAAATTCTGCATGGAGGGTTAGTTCTTGCTTTCACGTTTTTAATGCCTGCACATGGATTTTGCCTGGAAAGCTGCCATGCCACCATGGCATCACTCCCTGCTGCTGATTTCCTTTGTTTCTTGCCAATATTTTGTCTCACAAGAGTAACCTCTGCTGTCATACCACGTGCTGAGTAGTAGCATAAGAAAACAACACAGTTCCTAAGTAAAATGGCTTTAGATTGAGCAAGCTGTAACTGAATGGAAGCCCTGTGACATGCCAATTTCCTCAAATGACAAAGGCTATGTTTAAGGCTTTTCATGCTATAAACTTTTAAAGGCTGCAAGGAGTGGAGAGAGTGGGAGTGACCCATGATGGCTGTCACAGATGGAGAGGGTGTCAAAGCCTAAGCTAACCCCCCCAGCAGCAGTGCCCCTGACTTCTCTCTGGCTTCATTTTGGTGCAGTTTCTCAACACCAAGTCAGGGAAGCACTTCCCATAGGAGCAGACTTGCCAAAATGTTCCTTTAGATTCTAGCACTATGCTAGAAGTAATGTGGTGCTCAGCAGGTGAAGGGGAGATGCTGTTACAAAGGTGTTCGCTCTGAGAGAGGTCGACTCAGGTGCAAGGCTGTTGATCTCTTTTTAACCCTGGGTGATTAGTTGATATCTGGGGGGGGAGAATGCTTTTGCAAATTGATGATGAAATGTAATCTACAATTCTGTCTATATGAACTCCCATTTCTCCGAATGCAGTAAGAAGTAAACATGAGAGGCTCATTGCTTTAATATTGTCCTCAGAAAATGACCCACCCCAACCTTCTCTTTCTTGCTTAATTTCTTTATGAAAATCATCCTACATGTTCTCTGGTTGTCTCTGGAACTTTCCTGCTGTGTACTGTATGTGTGCCTGTAATTTTGCCATTTCTCATCCATCCTTCTCTCAGAGCTCCACTGAACAACATTCATTGCCCTGAATTTGCACTTAGTCTCTAAGGAAAATTGACAGTGGTTGGTTCTTTTTCTAGGCTGCTGTTTTGGGTGCTGACCTCCAGCGTTTATTCTGTTCCATGGAAGTGTTGTAATCAGGTTTTTTTACATTTAGCCTACTACATTGTACTCAGTAAAATGTGACTCCTAAATTCAACTCTAGTATCAGATAGCTTTGCTATTCCTATTTATAGATGGCCGTGGTTTTTGTTGTATGTTATCAAGCAGCATTTCTCCTTTTTCCCACACAAAGTTTTGCTTGTTTTGTACATAGACTCCACATTTCAGAATAGAAAATAACTGTCTATCAAGGTCACGCAGGGAAGATATTTAGTTTTCCCAGGTTGCTGGGTGTGGCACTTGAGAAAATCACACTTACTAATTTTAAAAAGACTTCTCAGACATTTGAACTTGACCCTTCCTGACAATAACACCTGGCAAGAGAGCTAAATATCCTAAATTGCAGATATATTCAAGATTTACTTTAGCTAAAGCCTGTGTGTAAGATGTTTGTGTGACAAATTATATCTGGAATAAACTTTTACAGGCAAACACTAAATCTGGGAAAAGGGTATGGGAAGAAGTGTAAAGGGGAGTAAAGCAGAAAGGTTGACAGACCCTTAACTATAATGAAAATGATCACAAAGAACTCTACAGTATTAACTTGCCAGGGTCGTAAAATCCAGATTTTTCTGTCCACAAGGCTCCTGGGAGCCACTGGAGACAAAGAAAATTAAATGTGATGGTTCATCTATAATTCAGATTTTTGTTTCTTTTCCTCATTCTCAGAAGAGTAAAGTGACCTACTTTCTATATGTTGTAGTTTAGTGGGAAATTCCCCTAACTCCCAGTGTTAGTATGCTTGTTCTCTTCCTAAGCAGGTGCTAACTCCCATCTCTGCTTTACTACTGCTGGCATAGTATGTGCTAAACATGTTGTGACATTCTTTCCTCTCAGTCTATAGTGAAGATGGTTGTGCTCCTTCCCAGATTCCAGTTTTGTTAAGCTTCTGGGATTAATGTAGGTTCTGTATTAAATTTGTGCATGATAGTTGTCAACCACATTAGAAATAATTAAATAACAAGTTCTCCTCTAAGATATGTGCTTTTATATTTGATAAGTTACATGTAATGATGGTTTAAAAGATAAAAAAAAAAAAAAAAAAAGGCCAAAATGCAACCTGCATTGATCCTGCCCTCCAAGAAGAGCCAATGTTTGGTTTGCTGAATCTAGATATAGAGGGAAAAGAGAGAAATTTAATGAGCTTATATTCTTCCATTGCACTGCTGAACTCATTAATGATTGAGGAGATTCTTCAAATTTTTGAGTTGTTTTCCTGATATATTGTTACCATATGGATGGCGAGAGGTAGGAACATGTTAATCCTCTTTCGCTCAAACAGAAATTGCAGTGACCGAGAGCAGTTGCTTGGATGTATGATGGACAGTGTTTCATTTACTTTTCCAAAGAGAAGTCACTGCGCAATTTGATCATCAGATGTATGCAACAAGCAAAACAAAATAATATTTCTCACTAAATGGAATGTATCCTTTAGAACTGTTTGCAAGGAAAAAATAGAAAATTGATCATGATTCTGTTTAGCCATGTTTTATTTATTTATTTATTTATTTATTTATTTATTTGAAGTAAGCAGTTTCTTCCAGCTATGAACATTAGGCCAGTTAACAAGAGGATTTGTTCATTTTTTTTTTTTTTTTTTTGTGATCCAAATGTTAGGATTTGGGAGTCTGGATCCAAAGGGAATGAATTTACGTATGCAGGACACGTTGTTCGAGGAGCTAATACTTACAGTAAACAGAGGTTGCTTAACTGTTGAGTAATGCTACAATAGTTATTTCCAATATTTTGCAAGAAACAATGTTCATGCAATGTTTTACCACTAGCAATTTGTTAGTGGTTTTATTTTAATGCCAAACAAATCCCTAAGGGCTGTAATTTCAAAAACATGGAGTATCACACATTGGGAACTATACTCTTTCTACTTTTGTAAGGTGAGACTTATATGAAAAAGCACAGTTTCTTTTCCCCAGTTAATAATAGTTTACAATCTAAATAGCGTAAAAATAATCTTGTGGCATCAGAAATAGTAAATTATAACTATTGAAAGGAAATGCATGTGCGTGCAACTTATGTTACAGGTAAGAAAAAAGGCCTTAAAAAATGTTTAAGTCTTCCTACAACAGACTGCTTCAGGAAGACAGACATAATCTGAAGGAGCCTTATTTGCATTCTGATTTTGGATGTGTTTACATTATAGTAAGGTCTAACTTAGCAGTACTAGAAGATAATACCTAAGTGAGAAATACTTTTTATCTTGATTCTTTCCATATTTCATTTATTGTGATGAATGTATGGATAGCAACAGTTTTAAAGTGACTGAAAATAAACTATTTTTTAAGTATCCCTGGATCTCTGTCTCACTCCAGATCCAGTTCACAGTACTCCTCTACTTAGTGTGTTTCAATTAGCTTGACATTATTGCTAGTTTTCCTTTGTGCTGGAAATAGGTGGACGTTTCCTAGTGAAGATCAGCTTTAGCAAACACTCCTATTAATGTAGTGTTCATCAAGTTCTTCCATTTGAGATAGACACATGTTTTACATATGGAAAATTAAGGGATAAGGCAGACAGATAGCCTTTGAAATGTCTTTCTGTGATTAAGTGGCAGAAAGAAGCTAGAGGTTTTGTCTCCTATGTTTTTGTTTTCTCTACTGCTGTGCCATTTGTGTAGGTGTATATATATGTGTATATATATATGTATACACATATTTAGATGTCTGTATTGAAGGGAGACATAGATGATGCAGATTTGATTAAAATTTACTTTTCTTTGAAGGGAAACTAGGGCTTTTCCCACTTTTCTGCCACCGGTTTCATAACAGATTCTTTGCTGGTGCAATCCTATCACTACCACTTTCTATAAAAAATAACATAAGATCCTCTTGACCTGAAGTAAGTGAACTCGTGTATTTATTTATGTGGTATAATACTGTACATACCTGAATACGTACATAGTTATTTTCATAAATGTGTGTACATTGCATTAACTGTCATAAGTTTCCATGCAGTTTGAAACTCTTTGGTTTTTGGTTGTTTCATTTTGCTAAGGCTGTCTGAATAAAACTTTTGGTGGCCATTGGGAAGGTTTGGCTCCAATTTGGACTTCCAATTTAAGATATGCGACATATCAACCTGGTTATTTACATCAAACACACCCCCAATTAACATCCACTTGCAAAAATAACTATAAAAGTAGGTCTCTTGATAATTTCCTTTCTCTATTCTCTAACCCTTAAATTCATTGATGAGTAGGAGCAGAAACTGTATCAGGCAGTCTGTGGCTACATCTGTGCCTTTTAATGCAGAAGACCCAGGAACTATTTTGGTTTTTGTGCTAATGTCTCCCTCTACAGCTTTCTTTGCAGCCAGTATGTGCCTTTAAAATACTACATGTCTAATGCTCCTTGGTGAGGCATCCACAGGAGAAGATTGTCTTTCCATTTAGATGTTGAGACACACAAGGTAGTACATGGAAAAAATACCAAGAGAGGTTTGCTGGGGTTCTCTTCATGAAAATTTTGATGGGATGCTACCTTGTTAGCTTAAAGGCAAAGTATGCAGCCATGTCTCATCATGTGTAGTAAGAGCAGAGTTCTAATGCAGTCATATGAAGGAAATAAGCCTGTGTTGGAAACCTGTGTCTTATCTCTAGCAAGAGAAGCAGGTAAATTGTGATGAAGTTGCTGGAAAAGGCTATGCTTTGGAGTGTAAAAGTGTCTATAGAGTTACCTGGCAAATTATTGCGAGGAGGTGTTGAAGACTAGCCAAACAGGACAGCTTCCATCTACCCAAATGCACATAAGGGGCATGAGTGCTTGGGAAGATATCTGCAGCTATGCAAATCATGATGTACTCAGAGTAGATGCAGAGTGGAGTATCTGTTCTTAGTTGTGAAAAATGGTCCAACATATTTTCTTTGGTATTATGAAAAGAGACTAAAGAGAAAGTAAAGGAAGGTACAAAATATAAAAGCAGAAATTAGTGCAAAAAGGAAGAGTGATGGAGAGGAGCTAATGAGTTGGATGGAGGAGAAGTCGTGATGTGAAAGTGAAAATAATACTTCTGTAGAGATGACGTATGAGAATGAAGAGTGACTTGAGAAAACTGGAATATATCTCCATTACTGTGGAACTGAGTAGCGTGCAAGGAAAAATAAGGGAAGAGCTCAGGTGAGAACAGATAAAAAGAAAAAAAAGCAATAGGCTAATGTGTCACTGGGGAAATGATTTTCACACTGATTCAATATTTTCTCCAGAAAAAAATCACTGTTTTTTGGCCTTTGGAGCTGGTGACTTTCTGATGATTTGAAGTCAGAATATTTTGTTCCACAAAGGAAAAATTTACTGATAGTATTTCATGAACCTGCTTTGTGTACCATTATTTGTCATCAACCAGTTCTCCTTCCTACTGCCTTTAAGACCTGGTCTAATGTTGGTTTGTACAGCACCTCCTAAAAGAACACTCAACATAAACAAGCTATAGAAGTATTCCACAGAGTTTGGCAACACCGGAGAGCAGGGACATTTAAGCGTTTTTGAACAGTTTGATTCTAATTTAGGACTAACTGGAACATAATTCATGTCCGCAGTTTTTGATTTTCTTTAGAAAAGAGCATATGAAACCATATAAATAAAATTACCTGGCAGATAGACAATAATAAGTGGTAAAATTACTTTAAAAAGATCTGGTCACCTGTTTTTCCTGGCTTGTATGTAAAGATAAAGCAGTCTAAAATTGCATCATTTTGCCATTGAAAATGGGTGACCTTCTCACTCTTTTTTTTTTTTTTTAAAGTAAGTGTTTATGAACAAGATAAATCAGAATGTAAACTTGAAATACGTCAGCAACGGCATGGTGGTTATCCATATGTAGGCTGTTACTCAGTAGAAAATGCAAGCTAAATGAAAAGTAACTCTTCGATGAAAGGTAGAAGAAGCTACCTTGCATTCACAGCAGGAGTAGATGATGTACTATGAAATCACTCCCTGCAATACTGTAAGAGGGAAAAAAGTATGGAGAGCCTTGAAATTCAGAGACAGTTATTCTTCCTAAGTTCTGTATGGTTCTCAAGATAGTGAGTAATGGGTTGCTGTTCTGCACAGCTGTACAGATACTGGATTTGCTTCAACAAAACTTCAACTTTTCAGAAAAAATTGGCTACAGGAAGATAACAGATGTACAAAAAAAAAATAGGGAAAGGATAGCTCTTAACATCTTTATATTTTGTTTACTAGAAATTTTAAAGGGGAAAAAAATCTTAGGTATTATGACAAATTGTTAGTTTTACCCTTATACACTAATTTTATCATACCCATTTGTTCATATTATTGCACCACAGATGAGTACTGTTATTGCAGCTTCAGTAGTTCACATTCAACTTTCCTCTTCCAAGCACTTTTGTCTTTGCTACTATTTAAATGGCAACAAAAGCTGGCAAGAATCTATGGCTACAATGTTTGCTCTTTTAAAGAATGAAAAAATACCCTGGTTAACTCTTCTCTTTGTTTATTCTGTTGTTTCAGTTTCTTTGCAATAACAATTGTGGACATTTTGCTGGAGAGAACTGTGGTTCAGTCTTTATGAAGTTTATTTCTGTTTCTAACTACTTTTATTTATTTTTTTTTTATTTTATTTGTTGTATCATGGTAGCAGTCATGGACACTAAGTCCCAAACATGGTATTGTAATTCCTGTTTGGGGTTATAATCACAAAAATATAAAAGGCACAGAAACTAGGAATTTTGCACAATCCCAGAAATGTTAGAAAAAGATAGGTCATGATGCCCTTTTAAGTGAGGCTGTGACTGGAAATGTTTGGGACTTACTGTTCCAGTAAACCTGTTGTCCTCATCATAGGAAATCTTTGTGGGCATCATACAAACACAGAACAAAAACCTATCTCCTGTCCTGGAAAGCTTATTTTAGCACCAACTGTCCACAGTAAATCTCAAAAGGTTGCTTTCTGTTGACAATCCATTAGAGCTTTCACTGAAGCAAATGCTGAACTCCAGCAGCACTTACTTACATGTACTCTTGAATATTTATGGTAGGAGTGGCTGTGTTGCTAGCAGTACATCCTGATTCTGACAGTGTCCTAAAAACCTGTGTCTACCTGTGGCATATGAGGGCAGGGAAGCAAGTAATGATACTTCCTGAGAATATTCTTCCAGTCAACAATGTGCAGGTCGGGGACTTCCTAACCAGACATAATGATGGGGTATTCAGTTGTCTTTACCTCAGTGGATTCCTTTTCAAAAAACTTGTCTAGTTTTCTATTGTACCCATTTGACTTACATAAGAAATTTGGGGCTGTTCAGCCTGGAGAAGGCTGTGTGGTGACCTCATAGCTGCTTTCCAGTATCTGAAGAGGACCTACAAGGATGCTGGAGAGCGACTCTTCATGAAGGACTGTAGTGATAGGATAAGGGGTAATGGGTTTACACTTAAACAGGGGAAGTACAGGTTGGATATAAGGAAGAAGTGTGAGGGTAGTGAGGCACTGGAACAGGTTGCTCAAAGAAGTGGTAAATGCTCCACCCTTGGCAGTGTTTAAGGCCAGGCTGGACAGAGCCTTAGCAGGGGGGTTGGAACTAGATGATCTTAAGGTCCTTTCCAGCCCTAACTATCCTATGATTCTATGACTGTACCCTGGGGCAAAGTGTTCCACTGAATAATTGAATATTATGGTGAACCTGCTCATTTTGTTTGTTTTCAGGCTAGCACCTGCTAGTTTCAAGGGCAACTCCATTTGTTAGAACAAGTTGTAGTCTCTTGGGATGGCCCCAGATAAAGTAAGTGTTGAATGTTATGATAATGCAGATGCCAACATCTTTTCCTAAGGTTCAGGAATTATATCAGACCAGATTTTTGCTCTGCATCTTCTTTATTTATTTTTTTTTTTTTTACACAATTCACTTTTAGATAGGGTATGTCTATAACATGGTTACAAAAATAATTTTAGTTAACCTACCCAGAAGTCCATGTAGCTAAACCATGCAACTGCACTTTTAATTTATAGCAAGCAGCAGTCTTTTCTCTCCACTGGGGTCTGCCAAGTAAACACACACATTAACTTGGAAAAATGACCACAGCAGTCTTAACTTACTACCTCATTTTTTTGGATTATTTTTGACAACCTGACAATTTGAATGAGCAATCAATCAGAACTCTGTACATAAACATTCAGGTATCTTGCAAATAAAGTTTTGCATGGTTTACAAACAGAAATGTGCTCTATAGTTTCACATGAATGCTTAAAATAATTATTAAACAAGTCTTTGTTTTCATGCTGGGCTGAGGTTTCCTTACACATCTGTAGTAAATTGTCCTAAGGAACATTGACTCAAAAGAACTTTATTGTTTTTTAGTAGCATGGTTAGGGTCGGCTGATGAATCGTGAAAAAGATTACTGTTGCAGATGATCACAGGAAAAAATGGTTTTATGTAGTATATTTCAGCACGTAAAATGCATTAAAATTAATTTCTTCAGCAAGATTTTCTGGTTTTAATAAGTCTTCTGCCACCATTTTGGCAGGCTGTCTTCTGTGTTTGAAGGGACCCTATGAATGGATGAAATGCTATGAAATAGGAAAATGGTGGAAGTATATGTGCCAGAGTGTCACTCGGACAGTTACCCAGGAAGTGATTGATGGTTAAGGTTTCTGCATTATACATATTAACCCTAGGGGACTTTTTCAGCCTGGATTTAACTTTCAAGATACCTGATGTAATTTAGTGAGCAAATTGCCCCTTAGCTGAATGATGGGTCATGTAGCACTAGTTCTTGCAGATTTCTCTCTCCAAGCTGCATAAATAATTGTTCTTTCTCAATTATGCCTTTACCTTTTTGGGGGAGTAGTGGAAGCTACAGCAATCTTCCTGGTAGTGGGTGAGAGCTCTGTTACATTGATAGTAATGAAGAAAAGCTACATTACAGAATTCTTTTTTTCATGGAACTATCTTGCAAACTATGTATGGGTGGCAGAAGAGTAAATTTTATTTCTTTACCTCAAGGCAGATGATTGTGCATAAAATGAATGTCCAGTTTGAACAGTCAGATTATGCACTAAAATCTGAAGGAACTAGAGTATATAATTGAGGAGGATAATCCAGTATAAACCACCCACTTTAAAAAGCAGAAAAAAATACATAATAAACTGTGATAATACTTTTTGGGGGCGGGGGGGAGGAGGGGAGGGAGAAATGAACCAAAGTAAAAACTACATTAGCCTTGCAACTATGCCAAAGAATAGTGATGGTTATAAAAAAAAAGGCTAAATAAATATGAGAGTTGTGTTCTGCTTTGGTGTTTGTGTCCTTCTCTGTTATTTCTACACATGGCCTAATGTCAGTACGGCCAGTGAAGTTGCCAGTGAAGTCAGCTTTTTGTAAACATCTCTAGAAAAAAAACGTTCTGGTTCCAGCTTCATATATCAAATCACAATGGTCCTGTGTTTCTGATTTCTCTCTTGCGTAGTAAATCGGCATTGACCAAAGAAACTGAGAGGGATAGTGTAATTTTATAAATAAAATAAGATAAAATAAAATAAAATTTTATAAATAAATGGTGTAAAATTTCAATTTTGAGTTAGACACATAGGGAAAAAAATTCTGACCTATAATGTAGTTTGAAAACCCAAGCTATGCTTGTGCAAGAATTAAATATTCTATACATATCTGATTTGCTTTTTATTGACAATTTATATCTATCTCGTGCGGCCATTATTTCTGTGAAAAACTGCTCACTTTCCTTCAATCATTTCTCCCTGTGCTGTTTTACCATCTGTGGATGAATATAAGTAAATATTGTTATTGTAAAGATACTCTCTAGTCTGGCCAGTAACGTGTGATCCAAATTAAATCTTGGCTATCTGGGGAGTTAATGATTCTTAGTGGTTCTGAATATGTGTGACTGAGAGTGTGTATAAAACCCACAAACCATGAAGGTAATACTTATTTATTTATTTACTTTGGAGATCCTGACCCTACATGGGGAGGGGGTGCTAGAAATCTGGGTACATGAGGTAAGTTCTGCTTACATATGGAGTGAATTAAGAAAGCCTGAGAGAGAAAAATACTGCATTTTCCAGTGTCCATGATTATGAAAGTGGAATAAGTGTTATGTAGCTGCCAACTTTACATGCTGAGCAGAATACTGACAGTAAGCTTGTCATTCTTCAATTGCTCATTTTACCAATATGTTTCTCTTTGGTCTTGATGGGAGAAAAAACTTAGGAAATCTCAAATATATTAAGTATTGAAGCACACCAAGTTAGAATTGTTTAAATGGAAAACTTAGCCACATTAATAGTGTATCATCTATTTTCTGTTAAGGAAAAAAATAATGACAATGGTTACAGGACAAAATTTAAATATAACCAGGATAAATAAAGGCAGGGTGGCCCCATGATAGGAAAAGAATTAGCCTAAGACAGCTTGAGAACAAGCGAGCCCATGGCAGATATATTTTCTGTATCTGTACATAAATACAAAATGAACAATTGAAAACTGACCTGAAAGGCTCTCCTTGGTTTTGGAGGAGAGAATTCACTAGAAATATCAGAATAACGATGGGGATACGTCAGGTGTAAGTGAACAAAGAACTGAGTCCTTAAATAGTAGTCGGAAAAATTATTAAAATAGCATCAGCAGTGTGTGGAATGGTCTTCTTTTGGCTTATAGTTGCCTACATGATATAATTCTCAGCCAGTAAAGGAAAACAGGAAGATCTTACTTTTCTGCATGATTTTACAGTTTGAAATTAGACCATTTTTCCAGATGTCTCTGTTATGTATCCATTTGGGCAAGCCCAAAAGGTATTCTGCTGTTTCATTGAATAGAGTTCTTTGTAAATTAAGCACAATACTTTTATAAAGCATTTGGCTAAGCGGCTAGCTGAACTGTTGTAGACAAAGCAGATGAAAAATACTCGAAATTAATATCATGTGTTTCTAGTTGTGCTACAAAATATTTTCTTCATTGGAATATGAAATGTTAGTGTGAACTGAAACAAAATCATAAGCACAGGGCAACATCTAGGACTTAATTTCCAAAGTTACAGAAATCACAATGAGTACAAATCATACTCTGTGAATCAGTCATATAATGCCAATATGAATAATGAAACAAAAATTTCAATTGTATTACTAGAGGGCGAATGAAGCAGTTCCCCACTGATGAAAATGAAATTGCACAATTTGAAGCAACACTGAATAAGGAATCGGATTGGAAACCTTGTGATCAGAGGAATGTTCAGAAGTTGGGATCAATTATATTGTAAAGACAGGCCTGAATCAATGCAGTTGGTACTCTTACCCAAACCACCCCAAAATTCTGCAGTGCGTACCATTCATGTTGTTAGTGTGCCATTCAGATAGCTTTCATGATTCCCATTGCTGCATAATGAGTACTCCTGGCTTCTCTTAGGAACTCTATGTCCCCTTGTCTGCACAGCAGAAACAATTTCAACTGTGTACCCTGTATACTGGCATAAAAGAAATACTTTCATTTACTCTCTCAGTTCCAAAGTTTAACTCAAAGTGCTAAAAAAACCTTGTTTCCACTAAATATAAACCAGGTTTTCCACTAACTCTTTTATGTTTTTGTTTTCTCAATATTTCTTAGTATTTCTCTTGATTTGGCTGGTCAGTATGTTTATACAGGCCCTGATCGTTACCTTCCATTGGTTTCACTTTTGCAGGAGGCAATCAGAACTTTGTAGAACTATATTTTTTTTTCAGTTCCCAGAGTTCTTTTAATTAAAAGAGAGATTGAAACAAAAAACTTGAAGTTTTCTTAAAAAAGACATTTTAAAAGTGTATTTGCATAATGGTAACATTCTTAGCTGAGGCATTAAAAAGGCGCAAACAACTCCCTAAACAAAAACAAAACCAAAAAATCCAAAACAAGCCAAACCAACCAAAAAACCCAGAAAAAAACTGTATCTCCCTCCAAAACCCAACTCAAGCTTGTCCTAGTCTGCAAAAGGCCTTCTATAAAAGGTATCACTCCCTAAACATGCTAAGATAAAATAGTTCTAATTTATAGAGAGAGAGCTAGTGAGGTTTGGCCTTGTGTTGTTTCTTTGATCATTGCTGTAATCTGCAAAATAGCTAGCATTTAATGTCTCTAGTTTCAACTTTATCTGAAACATTTCTTTATTAGAATTATACAGGAAAAGTACAGTTCTAATAACCCAAAACCTGACAGAACTGATTTTGCTCAAAAGTAAGCAAAAATTACTGTGGACTGAAATGCAGTATGGAAAGTATTAGCACAAGCACAGTTTGTTTTGGTGCTACAATTAGAATAAGTCTGCAGCCTTTATATACCCAAGCTGACATCAGTCTGGAATGACTTTTCCAGAAAGAATAGTATGGTGCAGAAAAGAGTAACATGTAAGCATCCTCAACAGTGGCATGATGAACAATGAAACATGTGGTTTAGTTGTTCAGTGATTAAAAAAGAAATTGCTACAGACATGAGTGTACTTCCCTGAATCTGTCCAGGAGGCTGGGCAGTACACTAAAATAGGTCATTTAAATGTGTGGCTGGCTTCCATCTTTAAGACAGTTGTATCTTATGCCATGGAATGAAATGATCTCATGATTTGTAAATAGTTTGCCCAGATTAATTATAATCTTGAAAGTCAAGAATATTTTAAATCACTCTGATTAGATAGATATATTCTAGCCTTTGCGTGTATACACATGATATACATAATTAGAGCAATGTGTTTCATTCAAACCAACTGCAATCATGAAATTACTCTTGCCTGTTAAACCGTACAGGAGGCTGTGATTAGATCCTTTTTATTTTCAATATGAGAATTTGCAATTCCCAAGCTCCCAAAGCTCCCAAATGTTTCAAACCAGCTGTAGCAGTAGGACTTTTAATTATACTGTTGTTTCAGTGAGTGACATATAGCTTTTCCTCAGTCTGAATTAGCCCTGGACAGATAGGAGTAATGTGAACTAAAAAATAAATGCAGAACAGCTGTGGATAGAAATGAATGCCTTGATTAAAAACACTCTCCTGGTAGTTTTCTTGCATGTTGCTATGGTACAAAAATATTCCATTCTTTTACAGGTTTTCTAAAGTGACAGGTGTCTTTTAGAGTAGCTTTCCTGTGTTTTTACCTGTAATTTTGAAAACCAAGCTGCTCATTTGTAATTTATAGTGAAAAAGAAAACATAATATCGTACCTGCAATTGATTTCTACATGCCTAATAGAAATGCATCTGGACAGTACTTTTCTTGGGAAGGGAATAGCTTGTGTTATAATTTGTGATGATTTAGAGATCGTTAAGGAACTTCCTGTTGTTGAAAAGAACAGGCATAAAATTATTGAACTAGCTGAGACATTCATGAAGACTATTTTTGATAAATTGTACTTTCTTTTAAGTTTGAATTTGGAAAATATGCTCATCTTTAATTTTGAAATAAGATGTGCCATTGCAAATATGCTGATTCCCTTAACTGCACATTAAATATCTGATTGACTTTTACTTAGGGTAGAGAATGTTATTTGTTATTAGAATCACCCAAATAGATGGAGCCTTATTTCCATCAAAGTATCAATTCTTCAATGCCATGGGAGTTTTAAGAAACTAGACAAGAAACGTATAACAAAATTGTCAAAGCAATACCATCTTAAAGTTTGGTCTTTACAAATTACATTTCTAACTGCACAGGTGTATTTGGCTTGTTAACTATGTGTCATCAGTAGCTCAGAATTCCACAGATCCTAATTTTGGTGCTTCTCAGATCAGTAGCACTTTATGCAATGATACAGCTTTGAAGAAAAAAAATAAACGTGATGCAAGAATCCAGGACAATTACAAAAGCATAGATTTTTGTTGTAGTAGTCCTGAAGTAGTTTTTTTGTTGCTGAGCATGATTTTTCATAACCGTCTGTATTTCTATATTTATACCATATCTGCTTTGTCTCTCTTTCATGCTCATGATTTAACTAATTGATCATATAGACATCACAAATTTCTGTTGACCACCATAGTAAACCACTGAACATAAGCTGAAATTCAGATACATTTTTAATAAATACAGTCTTGATCTAAAAATATGAATTGCTGAGGATTCCATGACAGGGTAGTTTGCTTTTGCAGTCAGTGTCCTCTGTAGCTCTACAGTCATTGCCTGGGTGACTACCTTCTGCTTGTGCTAAGTGTTCCAACCGTTGCTCCAGACTTGGTATGATTAGAGACATGCCTCTGCAGAGTTGGCTGAAAGAAACTGTGGCAGCATTAGACAAAAAGCCTCAACTTCTTTGGAATGTCAGTATTTTGGATGAGCTGCATCACTTCTTTCAACTCAAAACCTCTTAAGGACTTCCTTTGCTTCTAAAGAGTCTTGGGAGTATGTACCAAAGTCTCACTGAACAGCGGAAGGTGAGAGGTTCCTCCTGGAGGAATTCAGTCCAAAAATCTAACAGATAATTTGAGTCTCTTTTCTGCTAAAAGAGCCTGTCTCAACCAGTTACAGAAGGCGTCATAGGGAGCTAACTCAGATACTTGGGTTGGCAGTATCTATAAAATATAAGATATTCTGAACAGTGTCTTTTTTTTTCCATTTCACAGAACATATCAGAAGTACCTATACCAAGCTCATTTTGAAAGCTCTGACTTTGACTTAATGCTTGAACACGTAACACTTCTAGTGCTGATTGTACAATGCCCTCTTTACACAAGAGATTTCTACAAACATATGTAGTACCCTTGGCTCAAACTGTATCAGTCTCAGAGTTTCAAATCTGGATTCTTTGGACAGATCTTCAGTTCTATGAAAAGTTATTGCAGTTTCTAGCTGATATTAATTAGTAAATGCTACATTTTCATTAGAAGAAAAAAAAGGCTAAAAGTAGTTGTCTGAAAATTCCAGTCCATATAGCATGAGTTGTTTGTATGGCTGACCTTTCTGTCACCTGCGACTTCTTAGAGGATACATTTGGGTTTTCTACATTGCAAGATAAACTTCAGGAGGCTGAAGTAGGGAAAGAGTGAAAAATAAAGGGAAATGCAGATTTTGCAGTTGCATTAGAGCATAAATTACTTTGCTTCAGGTTGCTTTCTGGTTTTCTCCTGTCCTCTTTAAGTATAAATTATTTTGGATTAAAAGCGGTTTGTACAATTAAAAAGGAAATTTTATCATTTTTTGATATTTACGCTGTGATAAAAGTGATACATTTTTTTTCAAAAATCAGATGTTCAACCTGAATACTTAGGACATTTCAAGGGAATATACCATGGCATATCTGTCGCCGCCAAAATTTAAACTTTATGTAAACTTATGACCAGGCCATCTGAGTGTAAGCTGAGCATCTTTTACAAGCTGATTTGCTACCACCATCTGATAAAATACTAATTCCTGTGTAGCTCTTCCAATACCCCTCACCAAAGTTAGTTTATTTCTGGAATCTGACAACATTTTTCTTTTTCAACTGAAGCAAACCAACATAAGCAGTGCAGTACTGTCCTGAAAATGAACACTGACAAAAAAGCCCAGCTGCTGTAAGAGGAAGCAGTTAGTACTTTCTGCACCTAATGGTATAGGGGCAGAACACAAACTCTAAAGGGCTTTCTTAGGAGACATCGAAAGAAGAGTGGGAGGACAGTTACTGGCTTCCCATGCTTAGCCAGGATCAGGACAGCTCAGCCAGATCTTGAACATGAAATTTCCTTCCACTAATAAAAAATAACCTATTTTTAAAACCCTTAGGATGTTTTGTTAGTTATAGTAATAATAATAAATAATTTATTATTATAACTTCTCTGTCTAGACAGATCTTTATCTAGCTGAAAAGAATAAACAGAAGAGAAACAGACTGCTTTCTGAATTCAAACATCTGTAAGTTCCCAAAGTTTCACTGAGTTTCCACCAGCCAACATGCTCCAATGACACCAGTGTCCATGATGTTGGCAGAACATGAAGCTGATAGCAAGCATCACCATTATTTTTTTTTGGATGGCACCAAGCACTGACTGTCATGTTTAGCAGCCAGGGCTCAAAGGTTGCTGTGGTTGCCCAGACCTAATATGAAAGTTGGATGGTTCACCTACAGAAACCAAACTAAAATTTGGTGCAAACCAAACAGAGGTGTCCCCAAACTCCTGCACATTAGCGCAATACACCTGTCCTTTCCCACACAGAAACCTATGGCCCTGTACCTTTCCACCACAGACTGAGCAGCCTTGCATGCTTTCGTCCTTCCAGTGTAAGCATCTGCTCAGTTCCTCCTACAGTGGTCATATTCCCTCAAGCTGCAGGTACTGGCTCACAAATGTGTCATACATGCCCTTCCACCCCTAGAGAAGCTGTCCACTTCCTTCATAGAATCACAGAATGATCATAGAGTCATAGAATATTTGGGGCTGGAAGGGACCTTGAAGACCATCTATTCAACCAACCGCGCTGCTTCACGAAGGGACACCTTCCACTAGACCAGATTGCTCAAAGCCCTGTCCAACCTGGCCTTGAACACTTCCAAGGAAGGCGAATCCACAGCTTGATCCAGTGTCTCACCATCCTCACAGTAAAGAATTTCTTCGTAATATCTAATCTAATCTACCCTCTTTCAGTTTAAAGCCATTACCCCTTGTCATGTCACTACATGCCCTTGTAAAAACTCTTTCTCCAGCTTTCTTGTAGGCCCCCCTTGGTATTGGAAGGCTGCTCTAGAGCCTGAACAGCAGCTCTTCCCCCTGGGAGCAACTTGGTTTAACACTTGTCAAGGATAAATGGTAAGTCTCCCAGTAATGTTATTCTGGAATTTTTATCCCACATATGGTCTTGTCTTGCATCGGGAATTTAACAAGTGTAATTCCTGAGACTTCCCTCAAACTCTTCTCTTACTGCACTTTTCTTTCAATTCTTACTGTTAAAAGGTACATAGAAGCATTTTTTCATGCTTTTGCAGGTCTTCAATTTTTTTTTTTTACACTGTGCTGTACTCAGTATCAGGAAAATTAGATGCTTCAGTTCCACCATGAAAATAAAGAGGATGGCTGCAATGATGACCATTTTTCTTTTACTGGTTCCTATTACTCCTCAAGCGCAGTTCATCTCTGTGGAAATACTCAGTGGTTTTCCATGTTTCTGGATGTTTTAAACTCTGCTTAGGACTGTGATTTAGAACTGTTACATTTCCAGCAGTGAAAAAAGGTCCTCCAGAAGATGTTCTTGCAGACCTCCTTGTTGGGGTGGGAAGGAAGGAGGGCAATACTGGGTATCAGAGGGGGTGACAGTGTCTTACTGTGGTAAAAGCCTCACTGTATGGTCACATCCTTACTGCCAAACTGGGATATGGCACAAGGATCCTGTGCTTTCTGAATCATTGTCCGCAAATCCTCAAATCCCCCAAACCCATATCCCACCAGATATCAGGCAGCCAGCAATGTCATCTCTTCTGACCAATTTGTACCCAGATCTTCCCACCCCTGCTCTATCTAACTCCAGTACTACTAACATTCTTTCCTTGCCAAGCTACCCCAGAGTTTTCAGTTTCTGTCTTGAAGCTTCCTTCTCCTCCAGTGTCCTGGATACTCCTCTATTTAAGTTCCTCATTTCTGTCTACACTCAAATCCTTACCCACCTGTGCATTCCTCCCATCAACCTCCCTCCCACTCCAAGTCTGCATGTCTGTAGGAACGATTAATGGCAAGTCCATTTCTGTTTCTACAGCAAAGGGATTTATGAACCCTCCCCATGTCCTTTTTCACTCTCTTGGGTGCTAGCACCTGCTAGCTGGCTGAACTTATCCCCTCTCTTGGATCTTCCCTCAGAAATCAACATGCCCCAGCTCTTGGTTTTGGCAGAACTGTAAGAAACCTTGGACACAGGCTGCAGTAATCAAAAATTTGCTCAGATGGCAAAGAGAAACAAGAGATGTTTGGGATAAAGAGCCCATATAGAGCCCTATTTAAACTGCTGTTCTTCAGTTCTTTATTTATTTTACTCCTGGTACAGTTTGCTCTTGGTTCTGTAGTCACTCAGGGGCAAGAAGGCCAACTCCTGAAGGCCTGCTTAATTCAGCATCTGCGGTCTGACTGATCAGCCTTACATAAAATGAACTGCAGCATAACATAACCAGTCCCAACTGCACAACATATACAAAATACATGATCATGTGAAGGATTAACAAATTGCTCGGTCTTATTTTCCAGTTTTATAATATGTTCCATGTGGAAACATCCCCATACCCAGACAGCCTCCATGAGGTTCTGTGCTCTCCTGACATGGCTCTGTCCATGAAGTGGCAGCATTAGAGTCTGTTCTTGATAAGACTTTTTCTAAAGTAATTTTGTGGGACTTTAATGAGGTTGAAGGTGAAGAAGGCTGAAGAGGAAGAGAATGAACCTGGGTTTATGCCAGAACAAGTGGTGGATAGTAGTAGTCTGGTTTCTACAATGGAGGTGGTGAAGCCAATGATTGTAGTATTTCCCATATTAATGAACGTTAAGGCTGGCAAGAAGCTGCTTAGACAAACAAAAGAAACATAACTAGGAAGGCTGAGAAATACTTCATTAATATTATTCTTTTCCTTCCCACCCCCCCCCCCCATTTCTATGTATCCAGAAAACGCTCTGTTTCCTTTTATCTCTACTCAGATTAGAAACAGAGATTAGAAACAAATTTAAGTGACTTATTTGGCAACAGTTTGGAAATGCTATATCCAGAGATAATTTTATGCTCAAACATGAGTTATATGTGGCCCACTGCAAGTTAATAATTTAGGCCATGAAAGAAAGAATAAGATAAAAAAGAATCTCTAGTCAGTCAGCCACATGTGTTTCAGAACACATTGTGTTTTAGAATCATTGGATGTTGTTTTTTTTATTGGCACATGCTAGGAAGACAGGAAAGTGTCAGTGAAAAAGATTATTATAAAAATTTTAATTCTCCTGTTATTGTCCAGAGTGGCAATTTCTTTCTTTTTTTTTTTTTTACCCTGAGTTACTGACATAAACATTCATTTTGATTTTATTCAAGATCAAGCCTGAAAGAGAAGATGCTGGTGTGTTGGTTTTGTTTATTTTTTTTTTTAAAAGAAATGAGTTGAAACTAGCTTATTTTCCTAGCTACCCTAACTTTGCAAAGTCTGCTGAAAAAAGGCAGCATTTGTTTACAGCAGACTCTTCAAAATTTTGAAGACTTCCATTTGTACTACTGAAAAAAGATAAAATGGTTTGCACATTTACCATTGTGTATTCTGTTGTAGCTCTGACTTCAACCCCGATATATTTGCTTTGCATTTGTGCTTTGAGTTAGTTTCACTGATGAAGATGTAATAAATTATACATAAAAGAAAGTGAACTAATGATGATGTTCATTAGGCAGTTCTAACTTGTAATGCATCAGAAACCATATGCTTCATGCATTAACTTACAGCTGTAAAACAGACTTGAAATTACCAGGTGAAGACTTGGTGCCAGTTTCCCGGAAGCCAATGAAAAACTCCATTAATTTCAGTGGTTCAGGAGGAAGTGTGTAATAATCACAATTATAAAAGAAGTTTTTGGTTTTGAGCCAAAACCTCATCCTTCTTTCTGCAGGTTTGCAATGCTGAAAATGCAGGAGAGCCCCTGACCCCCTGTCAATTTTTTTAATGTATGAAGTGATAAAAAAATCATGTAGTCTGTTTTTAAGTTATTCTTGTCCCTTCTGTTTCCTCAAACTGCAGACCAAAGATTAGTAACCTAGTCACTTTATAAAGAAAAAGGAGGCTGGAGTGCCCAATGTTTCTGGAAAAGTGATCTAGAGAGCAGCATGGCTATCTGATTGCCTTATAGCCTCTTACTGGCTGGGAGGGACAGGTCTTTTCCATTGCTGCTGCTGGTGTTGCCACGTATACTGTCCTACTGCTGTTTCTGTTCAAAGCCTGATGCTGAGCTTGTAGCAAAAGAATAAACCTGTTTGACTTTATTGGAAGAGGCCTGTTCAAGCTACAAAGGAGGCATTTCAGGAAATGTGCCCACCCTTTGTTAAAAATCTAAGCAATTTATTGTATTTTTTGTGCAACATTGAATGGTACTGTCTATCCCCTGCACTAGAACAAAATTTGTAACACGTCTCCAAATTAATGATGGAAGGCTTCCAAACTATTGAAGGAATTTCAGAGCATGCATCCCCTTGAAAGAAATATGGTTAAGTGGGGTCCCTTTCACACTTCTCTTACTTACTTCCTGAAATGCTTTTCCATCTTTTAAAAGGTCCTTGCCCCTTTTATCTTGGCAAAAGAATCTAGGCTTGTGGCTTGTAGACTGAAAGCATTCACTGTCTAAGCAAGCTTGAGCCTCTTAGCAGGGAGTCCATACTGAACTTAAAGCAAAAACCTATCCCTTATCCTGGGACCATCATGAAGTAGAGAACATTAGAGTCATTTACAGCTGCCTGGCATCATTGCTCAGGGACGAATTGAAATCGCTGGTCTGCCAGGCTTGTCAACACCTTTGAAATCTGCCGCCTAGCCTGGTTCCCCAAAGTACTCCTTGGAGAGAGTGAAGGAGCCAAACTGACAGCCAAAGACATGGTCCACCTACTTGTCCCTTTTTCTTCCTTTGTCTTTGTTTCTTTTCCGCTTTTATAATTGCCTTTCTTTTTGCTTGTTTTTATCCCAACGCTAATGTTGTAATATTGCTAAGTGGTTTATTTAGAAGATTTATTAACTTGTGTTTTCTGTCTTTTTACTGAGAAAAAGTACAAAAACCTTAACATCAAAATAAAAGCTATTACACAATCCACTCGCTGGGTGCAGTCCGTCCTTTGAATTCCATGGCTAAACTCCCGTTGGCTTTCATGGGAGTCTATTAAGGAGCAAGCTCTTGTTATTTTGTAATATGCATGCCACATGGGGTCTCAATTTAGTCATTTAACTAAAGGCACCTAAACAAGTGGCCTTTTTTTCAGTGATGTGAATGACTCAAGTGGCTAGATGGGAGTACATGTGACTAATTTTAGAACACTCACAGTTGAATACGGTAACCGCAGTCCAGTATCATAGCTACATCTGTATGGGTTGGCATTTGTCAGTCACTCTGGGAACAGCTTGACAATGTGTGCATCAAAAACACTTCTCTCGGTATATCCCATAAATCTTAAATGAAAGCAGATAATAAGGGAGAGAAGGAAATATGAAACACAAATCTGGGATTAGCTTGACAACAGTAATTAATGCCCGTCTGAGGCTTTGCTTCATGATAATAATTAATCACCTCTTTTCAGAGTATTTCTAATATTGCAAATTATTAATGCTTTAAAAATATAAGGCAATTTAAGCTGACATCAGAGCTGGGATAGTGTTTTCCTGGAGCAACACTCTGGAGAGAGATTGGTGAAGATCCAAGAACTGGTAAATTTAGAGCAGAAAGTGTTTAATGCACTTAGTTGTTACCCACCAAACTATAAACAAGTGCTTCAGTATTTGGAAGATCATGACCGCCAACATAATAACACCATTTAAAAAAATAGGTTTCCAAGTTGCAGTAATATAAACTAAGACTCGTAGAGTCTACAAAGCCAGTCATTTTAAAATTTGTCATTTTAAGGATTAAGGCCAGATCTGATTTTTGTTGCACCATTGTAAAGAATTACAAGTTCCACTAGTGAAGGTTTTTTATTTTGAAATATGTTCAGAAAGTATGGTCTATAGAAGAATAGGTGAATAAGGTTATCTCTTGGCTTCCAGTGACGATGAACATATACATTTACAGAGGGGGCATATATAAACCTTGTCACATGAGACCAAATATTTTGTTCCTTCAGCACCTTTAGTCTGTGAGCTCTGATTTACATGCGTATGTACAATGCTGCATATTCTTTCCCTTCTCAATGCCACAACTGTGCTGGAGTTCTTTGCCTTTTGACATCTCTCAACAGTGTGTTAAGCTGGATTAGACTTTCTTTGGTAAACCCTGAATAGTCCTTTCCTTCATTGCCTTTGGGGAACCAGGAATAGCTTTTTCATGTTTATCTCAGTTCTCCATTTTTTGTTTGAACCTTCACAATAAGGTGACTGGTTTCTTTCTGGCTTCCACTTACTGGTGGGCAAGATGCCTTTATTATTTAAGAGAAAGGCATATTCTAGACTGTTCTAAAGCCTCAAGCACATAGGAAGGGAGAACCTAACCCTCAGAACTATTTCTGCCAGTGGTCCTGCTTTGACCTTGTTTGGGTCTTCAGAAACAACATGTGCTAGGTCAGACTGTGTTGACCTACTTCAACACTGATGAAGATCTCATTCACCAAAACTTGCGAGTGCTTTAGAAGATGTTCCTATGCACTGAAAATCTTTCTTAAACTCTTCTTTTTTAGGCCATTTACCTCAGATTCCAGGTACCCATTAAATTTGCCAGGAAAAGAATTCTAAGAAAAAATGGTACTTGCTATCTTCCACAGCTTTATTCCAGCAGATCTCTGGGGTCTAAAGAGGTTAGCTGTGTCACTCTTGTCATAATAGCAAGTACACTGTGAGTAACACGACCTTTATCCGTAGCGCCAAGTGTTTGGAAGCAGCCTATTGAACATCTTGTTGATGACCATTCTTCTGGGAATCTCTTGGTTGTCACGATTGCTGGGACATGACACCAATGCAGGCCCTTTGACACTGTGAGTGTCCTCAACCCTTCTGGCATCTATCTCAAGCCAGCCAGCACCAACTGTCTGAAGTTGAGGTGTTAGGAGCACATTTCCCTCATTAGCCCTGTGATCCAAACAAAAATTTCAGTACCAGAAGAAGTTTCTTTGTTTCTCTTCTTTGAACAAAATGTGCATTTTATGAGGCGATAGATGCAAATAACCATGGGTGGGAAGAAAGTCTGTTGGAAGCTGGAGAAAGCTCATTCTTCAGCAGAGACAATGCTTTTTTGGGGTAGCTGTTGGGTCTTTTGATAGACTTCAGAGTTAAAGCACAAGAAAAGGAGTCCTCAGCTTTGGGTGATAACTGCCTAGTTTATTCCTAGAAATGTGTGGAGAGTCTCAGGATGAATACTCATACTTCCAGGCATTAATGCTCTCTTGTTCTGCTTCTGTGGCCGTTTTGTTATCATTCTCTAGGGACAAGGCAAACCCTGAATGTTACTGAAAAGACTAGTGTGACTTTTAAGATCTGATTTATTGAGTTACTATAACTCTTTTGGATCCATTGGGCTATAGTAAGGAATAAACTGCTTACAAAATGAGCAGTATCCTCTGTTTCTTGCAGATGGACTTGTGGATTCTGGACCTCGAATTTCTGAAAGTGTTGAGCAAATTGTTTCAAAAATCAAGTTTGAGACCCCACCTGGAGTACTGCCACAGATATATTTATTATTGAAGATTGCCTTTCTCTGGAGGGTAAGAGAGGTTTTTTTCTATCAATTTTTCATGGGATGACTCTTTCAAATGCCAACTTTATTTCTGGTTCAGCATTCTATTTCAGTCAGAAACTTGTATTTTATCTAACTGCCATGTCTTTCCTCCACACTCTGAATACTAGTAAAACTCTATTTCTTGTTTCTCTTCATATTTCTGATTTCTGACAGGATTAAAAGTTCCAGATGTTTCTGTCTGAGTGATCTGGCAATACTGTCATCTCTGTGTGCAGACTATTCTTGTAGATAAGAGGCTGTCATGGCCTGTTTTGAGACTGCAGTCAAGGCTGCATCCATGGCGGGAGTGAATGCCACTAGCTCTTCAGCTCAGTGGGCAGTAATACTCAGAAATTTTACCTTTCCAGTCATCTGCTGAGCATTCATATGGGGCTCTTTCCAATTTCATGAAAACATGGGACATCCCAGAAACATCTTGGAATTGTGCTGCACTTGGCAGTGCTCTTACAATCTTTATTGGTACAATGAACTTCCATTACATTACCTCTCTGTGGTAAATATGCATCCTTCCTCTGTGCTCACGTTGCATCAATGTGTGCAACCACTGTAAAATAGGAGAACGGCTTATTTAAAAATAAGAAAGTTTCTTCAAAATATGCATGTAGATTTCTTTCTTACTTTTTCTCCTCACAGAGGACATCAAGGAAGACAGAGACATTTTTCCCTCTAGAGAAAGGAATGGAGAGGACAATACTGCAAGGAAAAACTACATGGTCAGGAAGCAGGTGTTTCCCCTGCCTTCTTCCATGGAATGTATGCATTTGTACACTACATATATGGAAAACCCCCTCCGTCTGCTGGTAATTTGCCTCTGTTTCCAAAATCTCTCATGAAAAAGGCTAATAGAACTGAGCATTAGCACATTGAATGGGCCATGATATTGCTTTTAGGAAAGCATTAGCCTGAGATGCTAAGTTCCACTTCTTGCTTTTTACCTCTACCATTGTTTGTCATTAGTAGGTAACTAGTTGGAACTACTGGGATCTAGAGACAATTGTTTTTCTGAACATATCTTTCATGCTGACATTTGCTTAATTGATGGCAAAATACGGCAGCTGTGATTGTTACTGGGGTGAGATAAACCTGACACCTGCTCCATCCTGGGTATAAATATTCCATAAAGATCCTATATCTACTCAACTGGTGTCCGGGAAATTAAGATTTGACTCTTAGCATGATGGGGTTATTGTGGTCTGCTCATGGTTATTTGACCAGTTTCTGCCTTCTAATGCCCTTAGAATACTTGCTTCACATTATCCCTGTTGTATGTCTGGCTCACATTCTGCAGCATAAGGTAAGGTAAGGTAAGATAAAGTAAGATAAGATAATTTTTTTTTTTGTGATGCTTTTCTCTAATATCCTTAGGAGTTTAAGTTCAGGACTTCGAACTACTCAGCTAAATTCAAAGTTACTCAGGACCTCCCAGGATCTGTCCCCTGTAAGAACAGAAAAAAGGAAGTCATTGCAATGTTTGGAGGGAAGAGTTATACAGAAGGTTACTAAACATTATTACTTGTGCTTGATGACTTCCAACTGCCCTGCCACCCACCTTCTTGCTGAGCCAAGAAGTGGCTGTGCATCATTTCCCTAGCAGAACATGTTGCAGACAAAAGGAATCGAAACCACAAGTAGAGAATTGGATTTCCCCTGCTTTCTCCAAAATAAATATTTTTTTGTGACAAAAGCAGCTGGAAGAAGAAGACATGTAGCCTTGACACTAATGGCTTGTGCTTGTGCCAGCTGCAGTAGAGATATGGTAGTCTATTGAGTGCTATCTAAGGTCAGGCTGAGCTCCATCACCCTATCTTTTGAAGTAATGTCTTGAGATAGATACTTGCACAAAGCACAAAGAGAAGAAAGTCAAGAGGAGTCCAGTCCAGAATCTGTAGCAAGAGAAAAGCAAAATGAGCAGTGTGGCTGCCCCTTAAAGCTGTTCCCTGCACTGCTCCTTCCAAACAGCAACATCATTTCCCCTGAAGACATTGTGGAGAAGAGGACACACCACAAACATCTAGGCAGCGTCATTTGTTGTTTGTCTGCTAGAATGAGCTCCAAAGGGATGACTTTGATATTAAAGAATCTGTACCTAAAACAGGTGCCCTAACCCAACAGGGAGCTCACAATCAGTGACTGCGGAGGGTGGAGGAGGAGTGGGGAAGACAAGCACCTCCAGGAAATGGCTTGCAAAAGGGGATGCAATGAAGGTGAACTCCCATTGCTCCCTGGAGTACATGGACTGCATCCTTTTCTGGATGCTGACCTTCAAAGGATCCATGCCTTGCTGAGCAGGTCTCATTCCTTAAATAAAACCCCAGTACTACCAATCTGTGCTTTGTGTAGTAGCTTAGCAGTTAGAAACATTGACTAGAAAGTGGAAAATACTGGTTAAAGCCCCCTTCCCTTCACAGCTTGAGTGGGTTTATAGTCCAATTATCCATTTTCTCAAAGGCAGCCCAAAAAAATATGTTCCTTCTCTGAACATGTTGGCTGGGAAGGCAACAGGCTAGAAGTGAAGGAGTCAGCAGAGCACTGTGGCTAGCTAATGCAGTCAGCTGGGAAAGCCTTCTCTGATCCTTTTTCTGAACTGCAGAGAGAGCGTTCTTCAGTAGGCACCGGAGCATCCTCACGGTGATGCTGTGTGTGTGACTGATAAGCTTGTTCTTTGAAAATCGAGTGCCCATCACTTGATTTTACTTTTTCCTCCCACCACCAGATTCACTTAACTGTGTCCCCTTTTTCGGCAGAGGGGCAATAAAGGAAAAGATATGGCAAACAAAATGACAAAGAGAGTTTGCCCTTAAAGAGTCAATTTTTATAAGCAGTTACCTCATGAGATTATCTGGAGCACCACAATTATGGCCTTTCGCAAGCTTAGGGAAATATTGTGGTGTCTCATATGGCACCATTTGGTAGCACTTAGCCAGCAGAGATTTTTATGGTCAGCATGCACTCTCAATTTACAGCATTTAGCTTCAAATATTTCTTCTCATGTCCACTGTTCCAGTGCTCATTTTCAGCTGTTACCTGGCATGAATTCGCACAGAAGAACCTCACCTGTCATCAGAAAGCCAGAAAAAATATGTTCAGATTAGAAGAGAAAAGGATTTAGAAAGAGAGTCACTTTTGGATCATGCCTGTGCCTTCACAAAAGCCATATTTTTATTATGCCCTTACATAACCTGTCCCGTTTCAAATACAGCTTGAAAAAACCTCCTTAGTACAAGAACATGACCAGCTGAGTAAATAGAAAAGCCTGTTGAACTTTTGGATAGTACTTACTGAGGCCCTAACTATTTTGATACTTGTGCCTGCATAGAAATACATTTTGGAGAGAAATAGTGATTTTTGGGATACATGAAAACAGTTGGTAAAGGCTGCAAGTTAACCTGAAAACATATTCCGGGTAACACTGTTAGAGGGGAGGGTGAGGTGCTCAAAGGTAAATTCAGGTCAGTTGGCATCTTCAAAAACAAGACTTAGATGATTTATAAAACAAAGTCATACACAAAGAGGAAACAAGTCACAGAAACAGCAAATTTGCCACATGTCATGAGAGGGGAAAGGAGGGGAAAAAAATGACAAAAAGAACCCAGAAGTAAAATGAATACATTCATGCAGTGTCAGTCTCTCCAGACAAGAAATGGTGCCAAGCAGAACCGCATCAGCGTGTGGCCGCTTCTTGCACTGACACTAAAAACATCTGTTGAGGTACAGTGTTTACACTGTTTGCCAAATAAGAGTTTTTTAATTTTAAAACATACGCTGGAAATAGGAAAATTTGGACAACAGCAAAAAGAAAAAAGAGGGGTGGGTGGCCAATAAATTTAAAGTGAGAAATGGGGGAGGGTGGATTGGAGGGAATGTTTTCCACATAGTGCATCATAGTTAATTAAGGTCATCTCAGGTCACCAGGGGAAGAGAAGCTCATAGAGGAATTCACAGATCACTCTGGGAAGTTAAAAGAAACAAAAGGATGTTCTTCATGTCAGAGACTTTATAATTTAAACACTGGGGTTTGAATAACTCAGAATTCACTAAAAGTCTGGGGATACATTTGATTTAAGACACCAGAACTGATACTGACAGCAATACTCCTATTTTCACAGGTAGACACAGCTCACGTTTTTGCAGGAAGGCATACAATTAAGCACCTGGCTGAGCCAGGGTCTAATCTGCAGAAATTATGCCTCCGTGCTACTTGGCTAAATACTTATTCAAACAAATTTTAGATAGATACAATGAGTGAATTATTTAAAGATTCTTCATTTTCACATTTAGTTCTTTGGTTAAAGTAACTAGAATACAGAATTCACAAATATTTTAGTGAAAATAATTAGCAGATCTGACCAAATAAGTTATTCAACTATTTCTAGGACCTTTCTTGGTAGCTAAATATTCCATATACTAAAAACCTCTTACAGAGAGTAGGATAATTTCATTTCTGAAATAAGATATATGTGTGCAAGGACATTGTTCAGTGAAGTTATCTAAATTATCGGTTTCCTGATTATTATAAATTTGTTTAAATAGAAGATATGAGTATGTATCACTGACTGTTTGAAGTCACAAAAATTTTTCATTCAAGTCAGTCTTTCTTTGATACCATCTCAGGTCATCAGTATGTGGTGCATATCTAAAGACAGAAACTGACAACAAACCCACTTTAATATAATTTGTCTATTAAATTAATTCAATGTGAATTGTGCTTTTAGAAGAGAAAATGTGCCTAGGGTAAAATCCAGGCCCCTTGAAATCAAAGAGAATACTCCCACTCCCTTCAACAGAGTTGAGATTTCACCTCTATTATACATGCCTTTCAAGTACAAAAAAAAATATGCTTAGTGAAGCACTGCCTGTGATATGGTCAATTGCACATATGTTGTCAAAACATGCATCACATTAATTGTGTTGTATATCCTTCAAGATTTGCTTCAGTTTATTTCTTTTCCATTGTCCTGGGTTCAGCACTAGCAGTCATTTTTCTCCTTCTTAGTAGCTCTTGCAGTGCTGTGTTTTTGACTTTCAGCCTGGGAATAGTGCTGATAATAATGATGTTTTTAGTTGCTGCTCAGTAATGCTTACTCTGACCAAAGACTTTCTGAATCTCATGCTCTGCCAGGGAGGAGGGGAAGACGAGAGGAAGCAGAGACAGGACACCTGACCCAAACTAGCCAAAGAGTTATTCCATACCACAGCACGTCATGCCCACTATATAAACCGGGGGGAGTTACCCAGAAGGGCTAGATTGCTGCTTGGGTTGGGCTGGGTATCGGTCAGTGGGTAATGAGCAGTTGTATTCTCTAGCCTTGTTATTTCCCTTATCATTATTATTATTGGTGGTAGCAGCAGTGGTTTGTGTTATATCTTAGTTACTGGACTGTTCTTATCTCAACCCGTGGGAGTTGCATTCTTTTGATTCTCCTCCCCATCCCTCCAGGAACAGGAGGAGGAAGAAGTGGGGGAGTGAGAGAGCGGCTGCATGGTTCTGAGTTACCAGCTGGGCTTAAACCACAACATCCATTTATCAAACTTTATATTTTTGAAACCCACAGTAGGAATGAGCAGAGGGATGGATTATACACAACATAGTTTGCAGGAGTTTTTGATGACTCTCTTGTATCCAATGGGGCAATTTTAAACTTTGGCTTCTGGTAGACTACACCAACTGGAGACAATTTATTTCTGGGATATATAAACATGCTGGACAATATGAAAATAAAATTCTGGAATGAGGCAATAGGACAAAATAAGAGATGTTTCCAAGGGTAGTCCTTAGAACTACATGATTTTCTGCCTTCTCTGTTATTTAATGACTTTGATGGAGTTCTGTAGATTAGGTGAGTATGTAGCTGAGTTTTATTGAACATTTCGATTCTTGTAAAAAAGGAGATCTTTTGTGCCTACGTAACAATATTTCCAAATGTTTTTGTTTCTTCCTGAAACCTAAGAGGACATTTCTGTATGATCATCAAAAAATAAAAGCCAGTCTAAGGCTTTGGATTCCTTTTGCCTTCAAGGCACCACATCTGGAAGAGGTGGAATTAGAGCAGACACTGGAGAAAAAAAGTTACTAGAACTTCTGTTAAAATACTGGTAACAAATTACTCTTAATTTTTCATTATTGTAAGACTACAGTGTTTTAAAAGATCATTAAGAAATAAAATATTCTTGGATGAATTTTCAAATCATATAATTTCTGTCAAAGTTCAAGGTTGTTCTGGAGTTTCATAGCTTTTTCACTAATACCCAGTGAGTGACTCTCCAATGACCTGAAAAGAGTGGCAGCATAGATCACATAGAATTAAACTTGCATATCGTGATACCTTTCTTCCAATGAATTTTAAGTTTTCATGTGACACCCAAGCTTTGGCTAGATCTTTGGTGATTTTGATCACTGTCAGGACTATGAACTAAATTTTCAGATTATTTCCAGTTTAATTTGCATTCTTATTTCTCAAAGAAAGCTGATTAACCCTCCCTTCCCTGCAGAACAAATGTTTGCCTTCTTCAGGGAATCTACCCACTGTTCATTGCAACATGGAAGCTTGAGCTGTATGTGAAATTTTGGTGACTAATAATCTATTTGTTGACCTCCACGTTCAAAACAATTTCTCTTGCAGTGAAAAAAAAAAAAAAAAGCAAGCATGATAGTGTGATTAGGAAATTCATCCACTGTTACTTGTCTGGACATAAATGACCATAATCAATGACTGATTTAGGTCTCTGATCCTTTAAAAAAAAAGTAATAAAAAACCTGTTAGCATTTAGGGTTTTCCAAAACTTTAGACAACATAAAGAAATATAGTGTAAGGTTTCACAGAACTGTTGAGTTTTGCAAAACATTTTTCCCCTTAATTTGAACCATCATTTTCTCAAAGAAAATTAAATTAAAAAAACAACAAACATGTTTTTGTAATTAAACAGAATACTGAGCTATGAAAACAATAAAGATCCTTGTTTGAAATTAATTCTTGTCCTGCTTCTGGGATTATCAAGGGAATAAAATTATAGCAAAACAAAACAGAAAAACTTGCTGCAACCTAGAACTTGTATTTTACCAGAAGCAAAAGGAAATTTAGGCTCAATAGTTTTGAATTCTATTCTGTCTCCACAAACATGAGTTTGTTCTAAATTTGAGAAAATTAAAAATCTTATCAGTCCTGTCATCAGAAGCCAAGTTACACCTCTGTTTTTTTTTTTTTTTTTTTGATGGCTTACTGGTTTACTTTTTCTTTGTCTGTATCTAAGAGTCATTTTGAGGTGGGTCTCAGGAATATGAAAACAAAGACAGTGCATTAAGTCAATAGGTGTTCATTGTCTAAACTTTACAGAAAAAGATCCCTCTAAGGGCAGGAAGCCTGACTGGAGATGGGAAAGACCAGTAGAAGGAACTGTATGCTTTTAGGTTGTCTGCATGCTTCTTTTGTATTTGTGTAAAAACAAAAAAATGCAAAATAAAACAAAAAATCAGATCTGTGAAACTGTTTTTAGAAACACAGAAACTGTGTTTTTAGAAACAGGTCAGGTTTATTTGAGGAAAAGCTACTTTTCCTACTCCATTTAAATATGGAAATGCTCAAATTGGCTCAGAAGTATATAGGATATCATGGTATTAAGCATATCAGTCTGGGGGGCTCAGTCTTCTGAGAAAACTGCCTGAGTGTGCCTTCCTGCTTTAACTACCCATCAGCCCTTTGCTCTGTTGAAATCTTACCATCTGTTTTGTGTTGAGCCACTTGAATAAACTGTTGCTCCCCTTATTTTTTATGTACAGAGATGCCTTTTGGAACACAATATTTAGTCAAGCTCCTTGGCCCACAAATTCCTCCTTCTTATCCAGTTGTCCTGCCCCAAGTGCCCCAGTTGTGCTTGGGTTCTCCAGAGTCCAAAGTCAACATTGTAGAGGCATGGGCATGCTGAGTTTGTGGTTGAGGGCACATCCAGATATTGCTACATCCCAGATTTGGTTCAAATACTTAGTGTAGCCCATTTATTCTAATTAAACAGATGACATTTCGGCAAAGAGAAGAAGAATGGGGAGTGAAAAGGAGCAGGGATCAACTGCTGAAGTATTCCCTGTGTTCAAAAAACACGAGCATTCCTGTAACATTAGACTGACTTTGTCACAAGGGACCCAGGGGCCCAGTTTAAAGTTTTTACACAGTGCTTCAGGAGTCCCAAGCCACAGAGCTATGCCCATGACTTAATCTTGCCAGTTTTAAGCAGATTTTCTGGGGAAATTTTTTCAAATACTTTTATTTTTTTTTATTTTAACTCTTCTTTTCTTCAAGTTGAACAGTCCTATTACTTCCCTGAGGGCCAGAGGCTAACACATGGAACAGCTATCAATGAACTGTTTTCATCCTACAAGCTAATTACAATGTCAAAACTCCGTCAGTCTCTTCCTTCTATGTGTGGTGTTTAAAAAAAAAGCACTTTCTTTGCTATCCAACCTATTGGCTAAATGTTTTGTTGAGCATTTTAACACAGTTTATGTAAATACATTATGCATATTAAAAATGCCTCAAAAATGTGGCTTAAAATATGAAAATTATGAACTTACATGTTTCTTATAATGATTTTTTATGATAAAAGGACATATTTTCAAAATTTTCATGAATCTTGCTTATTTTTTAATACTTTGATCCAGCTTCCTGTTCTTCAGGCTGGCAGTCAAATACAGAAAGCCTCAGTGAACATGTATGGCTATTTTATATCCTTTTAATATAGGGTATTTTGCTGTATCACTCACTACATAATAAAATACATGGAGGAAAAATTCTCAGAATACGTACTGCCAATTTATCCTAGAACATTTTGGCTTGTACTGGCGCATGGCCCGACCACTGCAGCAACACGGTGTGCTCGTGGCCTTGCACGGGCCAGCAGCTCCCCAGCTTCTGTGCTGCTCTATCACAGACTTGCTGTGTGGCCATATGCAAATAAAATAGATTGGTTTTACTTATTAGTTAGGATGGCAGTGCCTCACCTCCAGCAGTAGAAAAATGAGATTTGTGAAGACTGAATCAAATGACAGCAAACCACCAAAGCTTTCATCTTGAAGCTGGGTATGGGGCAGGGTGCTGGCAGCCCGGCTGGGGTGTCTGTGTGAGCATGGTCCAAGGCAGGATTTAGTCTGGGAAACCTCCTGCCAAAGCCAGGACTGGGTTGCCTGACTTCGTTGAACTGTTCCTGAGTGCTTCATAACCCCCACTAAAATAACTTTTCACAATACTGTGAATATATAACAATATATATAACAAGAATATATAAAAAGGTCTAAAATGCAATAAAAAAGCACAATCTGTGTTTATTTTTAATGATTTAGCTAAATAGTTCCCACAAATTCTAGTACTTAATACTACTTTCAAATAGAACATAGAATATCCCAATTGATTATATCTGCGCTACAATATTCATAGTATCAGGATCCAAAACTTAATCCATCAACTTCTACTGCTTTTGCAAAATGCAAACATTAATTTACGCATTCTGTATATGACTTGGACTTGCATGTAATAATAAATCAGTTTTCCTAGACATCTAAGTGACAGCAACTGAAGAACAGAAATAATACTGTCAATTTGACAGACCATATTTAAACAAGAACATAATTTTTGAAGTGTTATGAGCCTGATATCATTTATGCGTGGATTTTTTTTTAAAGGAATTTTGCCTATAAACTTAAGCATTTTTCTAGTTCATAGAGGAAAGTCTATTTCCTTTTCCTATTCCTTTTCCTTTCCTTTTTCCTTTTCCTTTTTCCCCAAAAGAGTTATATTTTTTGAAAAAAAAAAAGAAAGAAATTTCTAAGATCTATTGTTTACTCACTCATTAAAAAAGATAAACTAATAATATTTTGCCTTTTTCCACCCCAAGAAAGAGTAATGTTACAGCTGAGCATATGCCACAATATATTTTATATTTTAGAAGGTTTAATCTGTAGGAATAAGTTAATGTTTCCAGGGAGTGGAATTGCAGTACTAGTTAAAATGTTTCTCCCTCCTATAAATATGAGCTCAGATTGTTGAAAACGAAGTTTGAATACTAAGACAGTTAATTAGTTTGTCTCCCAAAGGCACCAGATAATAGCTCCTTCAAAACAATCTCCTTTAAGTGGATGAAATTCTTGGAAATACTATGACATACGTCATAATAGCTCATTGCAAGCATAGATCAGGAGGCTTGCTCCTGCCAATAACTGAAGATGCTAGAACACAGCAAATTACCCTTTGTACATACCCCTCTTGGTTCTTGGAAGGATCATTTCTTCTTGTTTTAATGTCAGTATTCACCATCTATAGCCACAGAAAATGGGTGTGGAAACACTACTGCTGAAATACGCTTAGGCTGGTATGAAACCAAAGTAGGACTAAAGTCTGAATTTGAATTCAGCACTACAAAAATCTGACATAAAACCACCGTTTCAGAATTTAAACAGCCAACCAACAGAACCCTTTCTCTATGATCCCATATAAGTAACACGTGTTGCCTTAAATGTGATGTTGTTTTGTTTTGTTTTTTTTTTTGTCTCTTTTTTTAAACATATTGTAGAAGGAGCCAGAACCTCAAGAATATATTAAATTATAGGGTCTTTGCTTAGAGGATCTTGCATGAAAATATTTGATACAGAAAACTCGTATCTTTATGTGTTGACAAAATTAATTTTTCACGGATACTTGACTTCAATGCTAGAGTAAAGGAACTTCAGTATCACTAATAGGCAAGGAAGCAGAAAAGAGAAGGAGCAATTAGAGGGACCTGAGGTATTGCCAAGTCCTTGAGAAAATATGCACTACTATGGTTCATTGTAACTTAATACAAGATAAGCCCAAGAGAGTGGTATATTTGGAATCACACCCAGGGCATTCATTCTTTTTGGAGCAGGATGAGAACATATGTACTAGTGTCTTTTTTTTTCAATATGTAAATATGCACTGTTCTTATTAACTTGAATAGCCGTAGCATGAGTACTGAAATTACTGAAAAAAAAACCCTATCTCCCTGCATGTATGCGTCCTATGGAGGACTGTCAAATATCAGTAATGTCTGTTAAAAGTATTAGCACAGATTATTCTATTTTTAAATAATAATAATATTCATAAACATATTTTTTAATGTCAGACCTGGGAAAATTCAAAGGGAAATCTTACATTGTGGGTGCAAAGGGGACACACAAAGTTGTAACCTCTTTTTTTGAGGACTTTGGTTTTTTTTAAACTTAAAAATGTCTAATGCAGTTTTGGAAATGTTTTTATGACATAATATAAAATATGTGTTCTTAAATGCCAAGGAATTTATAAGATAATTTGTAAAGTCACAGGGGTTTTATTTTGCCCTCCAATACAGTCTTCGGTTCCTTTGTCTGTAGAAGAAGAACTGGTCCTATCTGTTTTTATCAGTAGAAGGAAGACAAATGGAGCAGTTTTTGAAGAACTGAAAACTATTTCATGATACACAGGTCAACTTAGACCAGAGCTAAAACAACAACAGCAACATCAGCACCACCACAGTCTTCCAGCCCTTTGACTGGTACTTATCTGACCAGTAATGGCCAAAAGCAAACTATCATTGCTTAAACTACATGATAATAAAACCAGACTCTGGAAAATATCATTACTTGATCCATTTGGTAAACTTTCAAATATTTCTTCAGAAGATTTGCCAGGCAAACAGCATAGTATAAAATCTAGTTTTATTTAATTTGTGTTTTATTGCTTAGAATTTAACTTTCAAAAGAAGACATGATTAAAGAGCTACAGCTGAGTGAAGGTACAAAGCTTTTGTTGATGAAATCTGAGTGAGTTGAGACTGTAGATCATGCATTTGTAAATGCATTTTAGTCCAGAAAATTGTGCTACTGAGTGGTTAGTGGGTTTAGACCTGTCTCTGAAATGAGGTGGATAGGGTGAACGCAATATCTTACTTGACTTTTTCCTTTGTTATGGCTGCTGTTGGTTGTGTCAAGGCCAAAGTATTGGTATATCTAGGCAGGGTGACTGTCCATTCCTTATTTCAAAGGGATACCATGTTATTCATTCTTTAGTTGCCAGAATAAAAGAAAGGCTGATTCAACAGATCAGTGCTTTGCAGAGACACTAAGTAATGAAACTTCTAATTGAGCTATGTTTTCAACTGTAGAATTCAACCAAAAGAAATCCAATATTTAAGTAAAACTTATCCAAAAAGCTCCTTTCTTTACAAAATGACGTTGTCTTTTGGATTGTCTGATTTTAAATTTTATACATATCAGTCAGGTAAAGAGCAAGAAAGAACATTTTTGGACACAACTAATGAATGGCTCTGTAAACAGTAAACATTTACTACCTATGAAGACTGCTGTTTATTGCAGAGTTTGGATAAGTAGCATGCATGATTGGAATGTGCAACATGAGCAGGCAGTGTGCGCTTGCAGCCCAGAAAGCCAACTGTATCCTGGGCTGCATCAAAAGGACCGTGACCAGCAGGTCGAAGGAGGTGATCCTGCCCCTCTACTCTGCTTTTGTGAGACCTCACCTGGAGTATTGTGTGCAGTTCTGTTGTCCTCAACATAAAAAGGACATGGAACTGTTGGAACAAGTCCAGAGGAGGGCCAGGAGGATGATGAGGGGACTGGAGCACCTCCTGTATGAAGACAGGCTGAGAAAGTTGGGGCTGTTCAGCCTGGAGAAGAGAAGGCTGTGTGGAGACCTCATAGCAGCCTTCCAGTATCTGAAGGGGGCCTATAGGAATGATGGGGATGGACTTTTCATTAGGGACTGTAGTGACAGGACAAGGGGTAATGGGTTCAAACTTAAACAGGGGAAGTTTAGATTGGATAGAAGGAAGAAGTTCTTTACTGTAAGGGTGGTGAGGCACTGGAATGGGTTGCCCAGGGAGGTTGTGAATCCTCCATCCCTGGCATTGTTAGAGGCCAGGTTGGATGAAGCCTTGGGTGTCATGGTTTAGTGTGAGGCATCCCTGCCCATGGCAGGGGGGTTGGAACTAGATGATCTTAAGGTCCTTTCCAACCCTAACTATTCTATGATTCTATGATTCTATGACAAACTGTATGTGCAATGACGAATTCTTTGCTCATGAATGTAAATGTCAAGTACAGCAACATCATTGTAAACTCAAATGGGGTTGTGCTCAGTAGTGTGTCTGAGCTCAGAAGTATCTGATTTCATGTTTTGATTATCATCAACGTTTTTAGAAAAAAAAAAGAAAAAGAAAGGACCTTTCTGAAATCATAATCATCACTGAGAGACTGAAACCACAGAAAAGGTTGAGTGGATACAGTTTATCTGTGCATCAAAAGATTAGGTAGCACATTTGGATGCTTCCAGAGTATGAAAACATACCTTTCAGTTTTAGTGCTTTCAATTACTAAAGCCTCCTGGAGTTCTTCATCTCCCTTCTTACCTCAATACTGTGATCAGAAGAATGTTCTTCTTCCATAGATAGCAGAAGTTATTTGCAGAAGTTATTTGATATTGACTCTGATACGGCTGAACTACAGGTTAAAATTAATTTAAGCTATGCACAACAAATAATTTAATAATTTGAATTAAAACAATTATGTATGGAAATTATACAGACCAGCAAGTAAAATTTCAAAAGTAAATTCAAATATCTAATGATATAATTGCACGCTTGAGGGTGTTTGAAAAAAAGATAGAAAAAAAGTTACATGCTAACAAACCTGATGTATCCTCTAAAGCATTGCTTTCTATTTTTACATGGTTGTTCTGTACTCCCAGTCTAGGAAGGCAGCCATGTTGTTTCAGTGACACACCATGGTCAGAAGGGACTTGTACCCAAGGCTCTTTCCAAGACTAGGCCTTTATTTCATAATGGTAACAACAGAATAAAGACACAAAACAGTCACTGTTAGTGAAACTACAGCACTGGGAATACACATAAGTAATTAAAGCCTCCACAGATGCATTTAGTGATTGATAAGTAGCTCAGAACTCAAGGATAGTTAATACAGAACAGTGGGTAACAAAAAAATGAGGGTGAAATACCAAATCAGCTCACAAGGCAGCCAGTCAGAGCACCATGAGGTTGTTTAAGTATCACTAATATATTCCAGCAAGTTGATTCCGAGACAACTCCTGAACTGTCAAGCAGCATGAAAATTTACTAAAGGGATTCGTGGAATGAAAAAGTAATAGATGTAGCTCCCAAGTGCTAGTAGCTATGAATCACCTTTGATTGACATCATTGCCCCTAGCAAGCAATTTTAGATTCTGTTAATTTCTTTTAATGAGCTAAAGGATTTGAAAATATGCTTTGGGAAACCACGAGGATACAGTAACTAATTACAGGGAATATCAAATTGACTCATCTCCCACCGAAGTCAATGGAAAAAGTCCAATTGATTTCAACAGGTTTGACCAACTTCATGCCTAAAAAACCAAAATCTTTAACTGGTTTTCATGGATCATGAGATAAAAATATCCCAAGTGTACTCAATTGGGTCTTTGGACTTCTCTGTGTGTGACAGAAAGTTTTTGGCTTTAAAATACCTTATATTTAACCTGGAACAGCTCCCACTAGTTGCTGTAAATGTCCTTCTTCCCTCCCCTGCATGTTGGCCAACATTTGGTGACACTGAAAATAATTTGTGGAGAAAAGCAGCATGCCCTGACAGTCTCCCACGCTCATTGAGAACACAAAGCTCCACTGTAACCTCCTTTTGTGTTTGTTCTCAGAATTAAAGAATATTAATCAAAATCATCTTCTCTAATAATAAAAGGAGCCATCATCTGGCTAAAAATAAACACTGGAAACAACACATAAAAACTGCAAGATTTAATTAGAAACATAGAATATTGAGCATGTCTGATTCAAACCTTTGGCTTTGGTTCCTGCCTTGAAAATAGCATAGCAAATCTTGGCTAAAAGCTGGATTTGTTCTGGGCAGGCATCAGAAGCACCTAGGCTCCTCAGTGCTCCCCAGCCCCTACTCAGAGGAGCCTGGGGGAGCCCTTTGCTCAGGCTTCCCTTGCACACACACAGGAGAGCAAAGCTACTTGCTTTGATCGATCCACCCCAGACACCACACCAAACTTTCCATCTCCTCCATGAGCTAGAAAGACAGCCTAGAAGACTTCCCTAGTCCTGAGTCAGTTTTAGATGATTTTGAAGTGAGAAGGGTGGCTCTTGTCCTTTCTTCAGCCAGTTTTTTGTGTGGTCAATAAAAACAAGTGAGGAAAAGCTGCTATAGTTAGTAGGAAGCTACTGTTCTTTTTAATCAGAATTGCAGAAATGTGGACTCTCAACAGTTGTTGCAGGGCAATCTCTAAAATACTCCTGTCATGATGGAGTTCAGAACCTCCTGGTATTGGAGGCAAAACTTATCTTTTCTTCTGATTTTACCTTGCTGAAGAGCAGATGATATATCATTCTAAGATATCTGATATTTCTATACATTTCATTGGAGTGGAATATAAGAAGTCATAGTGAAACACTGCTTCCAAGATGGGAATTTTCCAGGGCTGGGGCTTCCCTGTGCTTCTCTGTTTGTGTAGTGCCAAACACAACAACATACTGATCACTGAACAGGGGGGATACTAAAGCACTACCATAATACAAATGGATAGTAACTAAAAAACTATCCTTTCCCTAGTGTATCTATTTTTGTTTTCTATATCATGGGCATCTAGTTATATTGCAATAGAAAGAAATATAGACAGTAAAATATGACACTTCGGAATAATAAAATTCTGTATTGATTTTTTTTCCTAAGTTCTTTAAAATTTTTAGAATTCTAAGAATGAATTTGATTTTTTTTTTTTTTTTTATGATGGCCTTGATCTGCCAAACATTCTAGAGGCAGCACTCTCGTACTTAATTGTTGTTAGGAAATCTAAATCATTTCTTCTTTGAAGTATCTTGCATATTTTGTGCATATATACGGATATAGTGCACAGACGTGCTAAGTGTGCATGTTTTATGTAACCTTTGCAAATCCTAATCTTTTCATAGAATGCAATTGTACTGATAAAGAGGGATACAGTTATCTTCCAAAGTACTGAAGAACAATTGTGTGTTAAAAACTTTTATGTAGCCACATAATGGTCAACGTCTGTTGGCAATCAAACTAGTATGTCATAAATTTAAATATGTGACTTCTTTTCACCTTTCGGATTAACTCTTGTATCTGTCAGGTACATTTTGTACTGCAAAATGGTAGTCTAGACAAGAAAGGTTTATAAAATAAAGAAAAGGACCAGCTATTTGCTGGTGAGCTAATGCAGCACTGCTGAAACCTAGGGCTGCTCTAAGGCAGTGTGTGAACAAAAGTCTTTTGAGATGCTGGCATATGGTTCTGGCAGTGGATGTGGTAGTCTGGGTTAGCCAAGGCTGTGTGCCAGCCATGATCCCCAGACACAAAGGTTTGCTCTTACTTTCTCCAAACTGAGCTCAGTTTCTGTAGGCACACACACATACTACATACATGTGTAAGGACAAAGGACAAATCTCTCCTCCTGCTCTCTGAATTCAGTGAAAAAAATTTGTTGAAAAGGAGAACTAGAAAATATGAATAAGGATAAATGTGGAAAATAGTATAAATCTGTAGGAAGGAACAATAACTAAGATGAAATATGGATTTTAAAAAGGATGACATTAGAAATATCAAGAAAAGGTAAAGAGGTAAATTAAAAGAAAAGATAAAGGACATTCTGATGAAAGGATAAGAAAACAGACCAAAATAAAGATCAGGCTAAGGAAGATATATGTGATACATTCATGAACGGAGAAGGACTGGTGGGTAATGTGATGGTCAGAGGCTGCCTTGAGCAAAGCAATCATGAAATGATAGAGTTTTTTATCCTTGGAGAAGTCAGGAAGAGGGTCTGCAAAACCACTACTTTAAACTTGCAGAGGGCTAATTTTGGGCTATTTAGGATGCTGGTTCAAAGAGTCCCTTCAGACACAGTACTGATGGACAAAGGGGTCTAGGAAGGCTGCACACTCTTCAAGAAATAAAGCTTCAAGGTGCAGGAGCAGGCTGTCCCCATATGCTAGAAGTTGAATTAGAGAGGAAAAAGACCTTACTGGCTTAACAGAGAGATACTGCTGTAACTCAGGAAATAAAAAGAGAATGCTTCTGGATGAAGAGACGTCCACAGACAAGAGATGAGGAGTATGAGGATGTTGTTAGGTTATGCACGGAGAAAATTAGAAAGTTAAAACCACAGCTGTGACTTAATCTGGTCACTGCCATATAAGATAATAAAAAGTAGTTTTATAAATATATTCGCAATAAGGGAGGTCGAAGGACAGCCTCCATCCTTTACTGAGTACCAGGGGAAACCTAGTGACCAACAATGAGGAAAAGGCTGCGGTACTTGATGCTGGCTTTGTCTCAGTCTTTAACAGTCAGACGAGCAATCCTCAGCCTACTCAGTCCCCTGAGCTAGATGATAGGGATGAGGAGCTGCTTGAAGTCCCCATAATCCAGGGGGAAATGGTTAGTAACCTCATGCTCCACTTAGACATGCACAAGTCTATGGGGCCAGATGGGCTTCAGACAAGAATGCGAAAGGATCTGGCAGAGGAGCTTGCTAAGCCACTCTCCATCATTTATCAGCAGTCCTGGACTAGTGTGCAGGTCCCCGAGAATTGGAGGTTGGCCAGTGTCAAGCTTCTGTACAAAAAGGACAGGAAGGAGGATCCCAGAAACTACAGGCCTGTCAGCTTGACCTCAGTACCAGGGAAGGTCACGGAGCAGATCATCCTAAGTGTAATCACACAGCGCATGTGGGAAAACAGGGGGATCAGGCCCAGTCAGCATGGGTTCATGAAGGACAGGTCCTGCTCGACCAAACTGATCTCCTCCTGTGACAAGGTGAGCCTCCTGGTTGATGAGGGAAAGGCTGTATACATTGTCTATTTGGACTTTAGTAAAGCATTTGACACTGTATCCCACACCTTTCTCCTGGAGAAACTGGCTGCTAATGGCCTGGATAGGTATATTCTTCACCGGCTTAAAAACCATCTGGATGGCAGAGCCTGAAGAGTGTAGGTAAATGGCGTCACATCTAGTTGGTGACTGGTCAGAGCCCCTCAGAGCTCTGTATTAGGGCCAATGTTGTTTAATATCTTCATCAGTGATGTGGATGAAGGGATCAAGTCCACCCTCAGTAAATGTGCAGATGATACCAAGTTGAATGGGAGCATTTATCAGCTGGAGGGTTACTGGAGGGTTACCAGAGAAGGGCAACAAAGCTGCTAAAGTGCCTCGATATATGAGAATACGATATGAGAAACAGCTGATGGAACTGGCATTGTTTAGTCTGGAGAAGGAAAGGTTGGGGGGGGGGGGGGGTTGGGGGCACTCATTGCTCTCTACAACTACAGTGGAACCAGGAGGTGGCTGGTCTCTTTTCCCAAGTAACAAGTGATAGGACAAGAGGAAATGGCCTCAAGCTGCACCAAGCTAGGTTTAGACTGGATATTAGGAAGAATTTCTTCACCAAAAGGGTAGTCAGACATTGGAACAGGCTTCCCAAGGAAGAGGTGGAATCACTGTCCCTGAAAGTGTGCAAAACCAGCATAGATGAGGCCCTTAGTGATATGGTTTAGTGGTGGACTTGGCAGTTCAGGGGTAACAGTTGGACTTGTTGATCTTAAAGGTCTTTTCCAACCTAGTTGATTGCATGATTCCATGATTCTATGATATGTGTCTTCAAATCAGCAGAGACCAGTAAAATTCATCTCAAAGTATTCAAAGCTCTGGCAAAAGCAATCTGTGAAAGATCAGGGATTATTCTGAGAATTTACAGGGAATAGAAACTGAAAAAGGGGGAAGGCATTGTCTATCTTACTGGCTGCTTAGCTTAATTTTTCCTCCTAGGAAATATTAGGACGTATTAAATAACCAGTACATGTGACAGAACTGGTATTTTCAGTGTTAGACCAAAGGTCCATTGCATTCTCTATCTTTTCCCCTGCAACGGCTTATAATGGGTACCTCAGGAAGAGAATAAAAATAGAAAATATATACAGTAATATCTGCTACTCAAGTATTCCTTTGCGTTTGGCAGCTCTCAGTGAAGTTCTCTCTTTATGGTGTCTGGTTTCCTCTTGGATACCTGTAGGCTTCTAGTGTTCACACAGTCCTGCAGCAAGGAATTCCACATCTGAAGTGCAGGTTCTCACAGGAGCCATATAAGATAAAGGAAAACACCTAAACAAAAATGTCCTGCATAGATTGATAAGAAAAGAATGTCAGAAAGCCAATCCAATTTCCTTTGCTGACAAAAATGTTGCAGTGATTGAAGTAGATGAGATGATATACTGTGATTTAAGGAAGTGCTGGATGTTGCATGTGTGACCTTTTCAAGGACAAAGTAAGAAAACAGACTATGTATACACAAAGCTGAAAAAATAACTGTATGTTCCTTGCTAATGAAATATGGAGGCAATTTTGATAGGAGCTTGTAAGGCAACTGGAACTATATGACATTTTTATTGAGTTGAAACATGCTACAAACATTGGAGGATTGAAGAGCACTCTTGCAAAAGTGGTTTGTGACATGAAGGGGGGAGGAATTGCAGATGTCAGTGGATGTACTGGTACAAAAAGAAAAAATGTGAAAAATTATTTCATAAAGCTCCTATAGAAATGAAGGTCTGAGTATGTACTTTGGGACAGAATTTCCAAGATATTGCAAGTAGTCTTAATTCTCAGATCACTTTCCAATCCAGCAACCCACCTCAGAAAAGAATGTGTGTGTGTTGAATGGTTTTAATCCTAAACTGGTGCATAACAGTGTAACTACACTGTTGTCAGTGGACTAACGCCAAATTCCACCACCAGTTAAAGATTTTATGCCCGTGTTTGTTTTGTTTTGTGAAAGAAAAAATTTAGACCATAAGAGAAAGCTCAAGAAAAAGAATTCTGTGATAAGGTTGTTGGGTGAAGTATGTTGGAATATCTGGGGTTATGAGAAGTTCTGAAGTACAGGGAAACCAGTGTCCAGTTTTGTGAGTGTTAAGATGTTCATTATAAATTAAATAAACGAATTCATCTGTGTAATAAAGCCAGAGCTAGGTAAATGCTGTGTGATTCCAGAACCCACTCGAGCTAAAAGTTCAGGGTGCTTGCTGATCAGTGAGCAGCATTTTGAAACCTTACCCCCTTCCCCTCCCAGCATTCATATTGAATCCTTCAGGCCAGACCTACAAAGGTATTTATGTCCCCCATTCGTTTTCAGCAACCCAGGGTTAGATGCTTAAATAGGGATTGGGAGCCTGAAAGTCTTTGTATATCTTGGCTTGTATGTGAAGCATTTTCTATAGGCTTGTGAACAAATGACAACCACAAAAGAACACCTGGGGAGGGAAAAAGGGGAACTGATCTCAGAGCTTCATATGTTTCTTATTACTAGGTAACTCTTTCCATGCAGTGTATGCATACAGAATGGTTGCCGCACTTGGAGTCTGGCTTCCAGGGAGGCCAGCTTACATCACAGAATTGGGAATAAACAGCCAAAAGTTCAGTACTATTTAGTAAAATCCAGACCAAGCTACATGATCTTCAGGCTTAGAAAATATGTCTTTTGCACTGCTGTAGAGTACTTTATGAGCTGTCAGTAGATAGTGCATGACTTGCGTTCCAATTTCCCATGGCTGCAATGTGTCGCCAGAAGTATCTTTGTTACTCTTGAATATGTTCTGCATTGGTGGATGGGGTGTAGGACAAAGTTGAAATGTCAAGAAATTAATATGAAATGATGTCCTGGATTTCTTCCATATTGTGGCATCCAGCCCGTACTGCAGGTGGTGGTCCTATAAAACAGTTGTTTTTCACAAATCATTCTGCCTGTTCATTAATTTCATGAACAAGGACATTTCCCTGCAGTCTTTTTTTTTAAGAAAGGGCCCTCAGACCTATATATCTTCTCTCCACAGTCTGCAAAGAGTTACACCTCACTTGTCAATGTATATGTGAAGGCACAGAGAAGTCATTGGGTGTTCTGGAGCTGCAAGCTGAAGAGGGAAATGAGACCTGTAAGAAGCATGAAGAATCTTATCCATTTCTCATGTGAAGGTTAAGATTCTCACTTTAAATTACTGAAAGTGCAAAATTATCTCACTTTTAAAGCTTTCTTAAACAGGCTAGAAAAAAACCTCAGACAACCCAGATCAGCAATAACGGGCATTGTTTACAGAGTTCACCTCTTGGGCAGGCTGTCTCATTCATGAAACAGACACAATTTTACAGGTCAGCATTTCTCCAGGCAGGACTTACTAAAAAAATTTGTTTATTTTTTTTTATTATTATTTTAATGTGAGAGATTTAGAAGTTCCAGCATTTATTTTGTCTGAACTCAGAGAAAAAGTAACACCAACCCATCTTTGTTTTCTGAGAAAATGATTTAGAGAAAAAGTGCTACCCAAGAAAGCCCACCAAACAAATGGTTAGATCTTGGGCCTAGAGTGCCTGGGGATGTACCTTCCTTGCCCATTGAATCACTGAACAAGTCTTTCTCACAATCTCTCGTCTGCAGCCATTACTGTTCATGTAAACAATTCAGTGTTGATTGAAGAAGGGAAAAAAAAAAAGGAGAGACATTAAATCTAGATATATCTAGGAAATGTGAGAACTGATTTGAGCCCTTGTTCAAACTATTCAGACCACTAAGCCCTGGGTGCTGTTGGGCAACTGTTCTTTCTGCCCCCTTCAAATTGTGCCCTGGCTCTGGGATGGTTTCAAATTCAGAACAGTGTATTTCTGCTGGTCACACTGCAGAGGATTTGCTGCATTAGCAGATTCAGTGATCCCCCTAAGGGGTCTCTACCAAAGCACATTTCAGCCAACGCTCTCCAGCGATGCAGACTGCGTGCTTGCTAACAGTCCTCACTGCCTGTTCTCACTGGCAGGGAGTTAGGACAACTTTTGACCCCAAGCCTGCTGGAAGGCATGAGTTACATGACCATTTTTGATTCCTACTTTCCCTACACACAAGGGCTAACCAATAGCTGATAAATTCAGATAATTCAGAAGGGAGCAGATACTTGGAAAGAAGAAATGATAGATGAGATGGAATATAGAAGAGCTTATGTACAGCAAGCTAGATAAAACTGTGTGCTCCTGGGTACCTTTGTGTTGTACAGTCATTCAGTAGGGAGAAACAGTACTGGCACTTAGACAAGACTAAAAGCACGGGGGCATGGCTGCAATCTAAAGTTTGGAAGGAGTCGATTAAACATTGATGAAGAAAAGGAATTATTTGAGGACATATGAGAAACAGCACTGTAGGTAAGCTTAACAAAATGAAGGACAGCCTAAAAAAGAAATAAATTGGCTGACAAGGAGTATAAGCTGGCTACTTAAGAAGCTTGGGGTCATTTTCACTTGTGCCAGGTACAAACTATCTCCTCTGGTGCAGAGAATGTCCAAGATGTCACACAATGAAAGCCCAGGGTGGCTTGGGGAAGTTGGAAGACTTAATAATTTTATGCATTTAAGACTGGTCTAAAATCAGTAAGCTATTCAGCCACTCTCTGCAGGTAGTTTAGTCCCTCAGAAGAGACAAAAAATACTACCCTAAAAGAACACTGTCCCTCCTTTCTGTTCTGTCATCATGCTATCAATCCCCTTTCCTCTGCAAGTGCAAGCCTTTGTGCAACTAGTCAGTGAAAATGACTGGGAAATGAATCAGTTCAAAAATAAACCTTCTGCTGGGTTAGTTTTAACCTGGATTGGTTTCCTCATCTGGTTCATAATGCAGCCAACATGGCTAATGGTGTCTGTATCTCACTCTATGGTCATAGTTTCTCTTTCTGTGATTTGCATTAGCCTTGTAGCTGCTGCACGTGTGCACAGATCTCACTAAGGAACACTGTGCTATGGAAAGAGAGGGCTGGGTCTTCCATGTGGGGAAATATCACTATACACAACTGGAAATATTCTACTGGAAATGTGTCTATTGCCTTCGGTCAGACTAAGCTTGCACAAAGTAACTCGGTGACTAAAATATGTATGTCATAAAAATACATGTCCTAATTTTTTACTTTTCTGTGTTTTCATGACTACTATGAATCTCCTTATTCTCATATACCATTGCCTTTAACAAAATTTGTAATTCTGTTTTGAAACTACTGTGAGGAATCCATTCTGTCCTAAAGGATGTGGGCCTTTCTTGACTCTAGGAGAATAGGTTTGACACTAAGGAATATGAAGACTATCATTTTTTACTATATCTAAAAATGCATATTATACTCACCTCATTACCATTCAATTCTCTACTTTTTCAGTTTTGCTGTCAGTCTTGCTGCCTCAAGTAAAACCATACTCTAATTCTGCGGTACTATCCGTGTCCACACCACCTCTAAGTCCCTGCTTAAAATCTTGCCCTTTCTTTTGACAGAATGTCTAAGCAAGTTCTCCCTTTGATCTTTGTTTTTCTTCCTTCCTCCCTCCCTGTCTTCCTTCTTTCCTTCCTTCCTTCCTGCTTTCCCACCCACCTGTCTGCCCTCCTGCCTGTCTGCCTTCTCTTTCTTGCCTTTTTTTTTTAACATGTGACATGACCTTCCTCTTCCTGTTAGCTTGGGACCCTTTCCCTATTCTACAGATTTCCCTTTGCCCTACTCTTTTCAATTCCTATTTTCTGCTTACCTTCTGTTACCCTTTCCCTTCTTAGCTCCTCATCTCCCATGTGCCCATTCTCTTCCCCTCCCTTATTGCTGTCCTTAACCTCTTGGTCTCCTCTGGTGTGTTGTTTTCACTGTTTCTAGTTTGTTCTGCTTGCTATACCATATGTTAAGTCTCTCACATCATAAATAAACCACTTTTGACTCCTTCTTGCATCTCTAGCTACTGGCCCATCTGCAGTTACTCTTTCATCTGTAAGCTTTCTGAATGTGCTGTTTACACTTTTTCTTCCTAGAGCTCTTCCAGTCTGGCTTCCCTCCTCTGCCCTTAAATGAAACCATTTTTTCCACAACATCTAATGGCATCTTTTTTTGCCAGATCTCAGCCTCACTGCTAGAACTGCAACTTCTCTTGGCCTCTCTGCTTCTGCTCTTCTTGAAATCTCTCTGGGATTCCTCAGGTCTGGCTTTCTTTGGCTGTTTTCCTAATCATTTCTTTAACACATCCTCTGGAGGATCCTCCACTTCTTGGTAAGGAAATTGAAGGCTTCTGACTTTGTGTAATTGTACCTACAGCCAAACATTCCCTTGTCATCTCTTTGCTGAAGATTCACTCATCTACCAATGTATTTCTCTCTTTTCTCCTTTTGTCTTAAATAAACTTTTAATCTGACATCTTTGTGAATGACACACTAACAGTTCAAACTTAGTTTGTCGGAATCACATTTTTCTTATGTTCTTCTTAATAAGTGTAGACTTCAGCATGGTGGAAGTCCCTAATCTGATTATTATATAAATCCTCATGTTCAAGCAATGTCTAAAATTAAGAAACATAGCATATCCGACACATAGAGCTTCCTAGCCAGGCAGGTTGATTAAACTCTCATAGAATCACAGAATCACAGAATTTGCTTGGGGTGGAATGGACCTTCAAAGGTCTTCTAGTCCAATCTCCCTGCAATGACCAGGGACATCTTCAACTAGAGGAGGTTGCTCAGAGCCCTGTCCAATGTGAGAGTGAAAGTTTTCAGGGACGAGGTATCTACCTCCTCTTGGTAACCTGTTCCAGTCTTTTACCACCCTCAAAAATTTCTTCCTTCTATATAGTCTGAATCTACCCTCTTTCACTTTAAAACCATTATCCCTTTTCCTATCATTAGAGGCCTTACTAAAAAGGCTGTCTTTTCCTTGGACTCTTTTTTTCTTGACAGTTTATACAGTATCTTTTCCTCAGTCCCTACAAAGGCATTCTTGCTCCCCTAATGTTCATTCAGGAAACAGCAGCAAGACAATATCCCAGCTTCATAGCTCAGGGATATTTCATGTATCTCTTCATGTATCTGCCCTTGATACCCTTCTTCTACATCCTCCTTTATTATGACAAATAAGAGCACTGCCTGTGTTCAGAGTCAAAGCTCTTTGCGCTTACTTCCATTTGCCACATAGATTAAGTTTCCACTACTCCCTGTTAACTTCCTAGACAAGGATCCTTTTGTTTTTGATGCAAAATTTAGAGAAAACTTCCTGTAAAATATCTGTAAAGCTGTCTCATTGCTTTCCACATTTCCCCTTTCCTTTGGGAAGGACTTTAGGAAGCTTAAAGTGATGATACTAAAGTCTTAAGTTTTCCTCCTCCTTTTTTTAATCTTATTTCATTGTTTACCCTAGACAAGTAGTGTAAATTTTCTCAGATCCATTCACCTTTCTTATTCCACCTGTATTCACTGCATTCTGATTATAAGAAGAACATCTGTAAGAAACAGAAACACCAAAGCAGCTGCCATTGCACAGTACTTCATTTTGATGATTCTGAGACTGTCTGAAGATCTTTGTGTATGTGTATATATATGTATGTGGCTGGCAACATGAAACAGGAAATGGAAATATTCTATATCTTTCTACATGAAACTTTTAAAAAGTGAGAAAGTTATATGGGTGACAGGATGGACATTGTCATAGAGCTGCTGTCAGTGTCTAGATTTTAGTTTTCCCAAAATGGAATACCTGATGTTATATGCATTTGTATTTGTACATGTGTTTATATATGTTGATATACCTAACTTAGTGGATATTCTACTTGGCTGGTAGTATGTGTTGAACTTTTGATATACTCTGTGAATGGTGGAAAAATATGTAAACTAGTTAAAGTGGTGTTGACCGATTGCTGAGTAGTTCTTTGTAAAAGGAGATAGTCTTTTATTCTGCCAAGTGGAGTTATCCTTTGTGTGGGGCAGGAATTTTGAACCTTTTTTTTTTTTTGCGCTTGGTGTGTGGTCATCCTGAATGCTTTAGGAATGTCTCGTTTTCATCTTGTAAAGCAGATTTGTTTTTCTTTCCTTCTTTCTTTCTTTCTTATTTTCCATTTTGGTGGATAGTTCATTTTCCTGGTACAGAGCTGTTGTCTTCTGGATTGTAAGTTTTAAATGTATTATGTGTTTGAACAGGAAAGGGACAGATCCTCAGTTGTTATAAATTGACAAGGCTATTTTGAATATGAGGCTTATTTGAGACTGTTTGCCATAATACTTATGTATTTAATACAAACTAAAAGCCAAGAGTAATTCATTATTAAAATTCTCAAATAATATTTAGAGAATAATTATTTTTTTACAATTTCACTAATTTTCACAAATTCCTACCAAAAATTAATATAATTCTAGTTATGACATATATTAGACTGTACACACAAAAATGTACATGAAAACATCTGTACCATCCTTTTGCATATGAGCTTTCTTTTCAAAAGTGTAGAGGTCTGGTCTGAACTTGGGACTGGGACCTTAGCTACAGGACAGTCATACCAAATTGCCAGATTTTAAAGCCATTTCTTGTTCCTGTTTATGATTCATTTGCCTTGCCATCACATCAAAGAACACGGCATTACATATTGCACAAAATCGGAAGGCTTTTTTCTCACATCCTAAATAATTATGGGGTTCATTATTGAAAGATATAATTCACCAATAGTAGCATTTTCAAGAGCAGAAACAAAATCTGTCACTGCTGGAAAATACTGCAGTCCTGAAAATCCCATTCAAAGTGGAAGAAACACAGAAAAAGGCTATTAGGTTGGTTAGCATACTGGAGAGCCTCGTCTATGGGAAGAATGAGATATGAGAATGAGATATGTTTATCTTAGTAAGATGGAGGCAGAGGGAGGCATTTAATACCTCTTTGTCAGTGCTGTGCTCTTGGGAAGAAGGTTATTTTAGGATATTTCAGCAAAAGGAAAGATGACTATATGCCAGTCATGTTAATGTGATGTGATGTCATGTTAATGTGATGTGATGTCATGTTAATATCATGTGATCTACAAGAAGGTGCTATTTATCAGAGCTTTCAGATGTCAATAGCAAGAAGCAGAAGATTACAACCCATGTCCAAGCCCTATTTAGTTACATGATGGAACCTGTTACAGCCCTGGAAAAGACAATATGTCCAACTTGCTTGTTCAGCAGTCATGGGGATTTGCTATTCTAAAATACCTGTTCCCATCCTCCATTCTTATTATAACTTATGACATGTGAAGCAGTAAATTCTTGATCTATATTTTAAAATAAAGATTTCACAGTATTAATGTCCTCTTTACTTTCTAGGGATAAGGTGGTTTTACATGGCAGTCTAGTAAACCTTTTAATGTTGGAGGCTGATGGCCAGCTTAATAGCTGTATAGAGCAATGGTGGCAACCTCAGACATAGTTAAGAGAGTTATTACTAAAAATTGAATCTCTACATAAGTTTAAGAAATAAGTGCAAACTAAACTCTAAAAATTAGAGGACAACTCTGTGAATACCACTGCAAATACCACTGGCAAGAGACATGTCTCCAGGCTGTCTTCACACTCCAGAGTAAATAAATAAAATATTTCAGAGAGAAGAGGGCTGTATATGTTGGCAGCATTGTTTGACTTTGTGTGTAAAACCAAGCACGATTCGAACTTCCACTAGGTAAAGACACCAAAACAAGAAACTCATTTAAACTGGTCAAATTCTAACAAACATTTTCTGTGAAATTTTGGTGAGCTGGAGTTTGCCAGAAGTTTTTCCAGGAATTAACAACCTCCAAAGACTGCAAACACTTTTTCTTCTAAACATTTCTGGCCAGAATCTTTCTCCAAAACTCATAAAGCAAGAACTTGAGAAAACCTGCCTGAAAAGCAGTCTGCTTTGTAAAAATATAGTAAGAACTTGCCAATCTTTGAAGCCAGGAAGAACCTAAATAAAGGCAGTGAACACTTTGCCTTCACTCTGCTTCCCAAATACTATGGGAGAAAATGAAAGTTTATTAAACATACTACTGGGGGACTTGACCTTTTTCTATCCTCCCTCTTCTACATCCAACCTCCTGTTTTCTCTACAAGAAAGTCATATGAAATGGCTTATCTCATTTTGTCTCTGTTTAAACATGCTTCTTTGGGCCTCTCTCCCTACTCCCTCTCCCCACTCTTAGTCTTTGGTAATCAAATATTGACTTATACACATTCCAACCTACCCTCAAAAAGCAAACAAATAAAACACCCACATTCAAAATGAGATCACATTACTCAGTAATCTCAGTTGTAGTGTTACCTTACACTTTCAGCTGGTCAATTATCTCTTTAGAGCAGTTTGAATTATTCTATTGGCCCATTGACTCAGTAGTACAATGTTTGCTCATGGCAAAGCTTAATGGACTAATGACACTGAACATGTATTCTTGGAAGCGATGCACTTGCCAAGGTCTCTGGCAAGAATCAGCTCTGCACAGAGTCATAAGTTAGTTGTGTGGGGTTTTTTATTTTCTTATTTTTTAACATGAGAAGAAATAAACATTATTTTTAACTCCAAATAGATTTTAACTTTAGACACTGCCTGTGCACAGCCCCAGTGAGGAAAAGGGCTGTGAGAAATGTGATGACATTTGGTTGCATAATTTTAAATTGAATGAGATTTACATATATTTTTAATAAAAACAAGGCAAGAAACATGCATTCTTGGAGGAGATTCATTTGCCAAAAGTTCAAAAATTTGGCGAGCAGAGCTACGTTACATCTACAGTCAAAATTTTTAAGAGACAATTATGTAAGATAAGATGATAGTTTGCAATCTATGCAGTCATTCATGTTCTCTTGAGTTCTAGGCCCTAAAGCTTTAGCATCATCCCACAACACTTGACCTTTGGGATGTTTTGATCATACTTTCAGAAGGCTTACCAAAGAGTGGTTAATTCTGTGGTGCATGAATTTGCACAATACTTCTTTTTTTCTTAATGGAACACATTTTCACTATTTGCAAGCCATCCACTAGTTATTACTTCACGTTTGGTTTTAAAATATGGCTTTGAAAATCAAAACAAGTCTTGATTACAAATTAATCATGCAGTGAAATAAATTAAAATACAAAATAAAAGTAGCTTCTCAAGGGAAATGTTTAATCAGTTTCAAGTGTTCTTAAGAGAAATGAGAAATGATGCAGCATCTTTTACAGAAAGTGTTAAATAAGTTAACAATTTTGTAGACTGTAGCTGCATAAATAGTTACAGCTAATTTAAACCAGTTTCCAAAGTACTACAGCGAGATAAATTTTGGCATAGCAGGTTGAATAAAAAGAAAGTTCTGGTTTTTCTTCCTCTCTTTCCCTCTTTGCTAGTCATACCTCTAGTTTGTTTCTAACTCTGATCTATCCAGCTCATGTATGACAGAAGTCTTGACCTGTTGGTTACTAAGTCTTTGATTTTGCTGAAGGACACGGGAAAATCAGAGGTAGAACTTAACAATTAGAGGCACTTGACAAAAAGAGAAACAATATGCCTTCAGTATATTTATTTCTTGTTACTATTGTCCCTGTTGTGTCTTCAGATTGGAACCACAGAATCTGTCCTTAGAACAGTTTTCTAAAATTCAAGCCAGCACACGCATGTACTATCCACTTCAGAATATTTTCTGTGTTGCATTAACCTTGAGCTTGGTCCTAAGTGCTGTCCTGATTAGGAAAGAATGAAGTTCATGTACCAGGTTTTTGTATGTAGAAATCTTCATATCATCTGGACTCTTGATCTTCCAATTACAATGCACTCAGGCATAACCTTGCCCTCAGCAAGATCCATGACTTTGTTCACCCGACAGGTGCCTTAGTCTATTTGTCCATTTATTACTGAATAATGGTTTATAGATTATAGATGTATTTATAGATATAAAGTTTATAGATTCTCTTGGACAAGGATGGCATTCTTTGATATTCATTTGTACTATATCAGCATAATGCAACTTTAATTCTTTTGAGCCATCGTTAAAAATTAATAATAGTAATAACAGTAGCAACAACAATACATGATATGTTTTCATTGCAATGGGCAGACATGGGACACTTCTTCATCTTCTGCTGAAGTCAAGCATCATGTACTTCAGTCTTTTTATCCTCAAATTTTTTGTCCATTTTTAGTCTAAGAACTATGTACTTTATTTCTTCAGTCACGTAGCAAAGGCTCCAAGCTGCTACTGTGGGCAGACAATCTACAGTCTAACCAGTAGGAGGTACAACACTAAAGGACATTTCTGAAGCACAAACCTGTAAGGTCACTGCATGTGGGTTACATCCCTGACGGTCTGAGTTCTGCACCAAAACCCTCTTCAAGGCTAAGAATCAAACATCAGTTTAAAAAAAAAATCTGTTCAAATTCCCAGGAAGCCTGGTATCCCTTTTTCCTACCATCACAGTTCCATTCTGTAGGAGATGACAAGTCAAAATTTGCTCTTGCCTTGTCTTCATCATGAACAGAACTACATAAACTTCAGTCAAGATTATTTTCCATATTCCTTCATTTCTAGTGTTTTATGTGTTTTGACACTATTTTGTCTATGACAGATCTATGTGGAATACCTGACTAGTAAATACCTGTAGTAAAAACACCTGTCACTTCCCTTTCTTGAGTGCATATTGTTTATATAAACAGTTTCTATCATTTAGTCCTGATGAAGTTCTTTCATTCAAGTGCTTTTGTTTTAAATATGTGCAAAAACCTGCAAACCCTGTCAAAAAACAGGACCTTGAAATTACAGCTAAAGGTTATTACAGGTGCCAAAAAATATCTTCTAAATGAAATTAAGGGTATGGCATGCCCTCAGACAAAATGAATTGTAAGACCAATTCAACCACTTAAACCGAATGGATTTTTCTTAAAACAAACTTGTACCAGAGATCTGAATTATCTGTGGGATTCATAAGAGTTTGATCAGCAGCTGTGCTGGGGAGCTTAGCCCCAGAACACATCAGAATGACCACATATTTCATCGCCTTTTTGATCAAAGGAAAACATTCACTTATTTGACGTAGCTTTCCCACAATAATTGCATGCTACAGAAAAGCAAATCAAAGCATCTGATGCCTTAACTAAATAGGCACAATCAAAGGACAGAACAAACAACCCAACATGCCATTCCACCTCAAATCCTTTTGCTTTCTTCTGCAATTTTACTCCTCCAAAATGCCTTGGAACTTAACCACCATTACCAACTAAAATGATTTAAGGAAATTTTCACCAAATGAGGAATAAATTATTTAGACCCACAGTGAGAATGCCTATCTTATTTCATTCTGTCTGGTGACATGCACTATGGCCAAACATGCCAAACACTTACATTTCAGAATTGTAAATACAAACAAAATTATGTCTGCATCTCCTGACTATCTCCTCTCTCTTTGATGGTCTCCTTTATCTTTGAATTTATTTGAGTTACTATAGCTTATGGAGTTTATAGATCTCATCTGGAATTCTTGTTGAGCTGCTTTACATGGGATTTACGTAGCCACATACATAATATGGCCAGTTGACCATTCTGCTACATCTTCCTAAGAGTCTCTGAAGAGTTAAGAGCTCTGGCATTGTCTGTAGCTCAGAGGGAAGACTAGCCATGGTTTCCAGCATTGCTTTTGATTATGCTGCAGCTGTACTGCAGTCAATTCTACTTGGATGAATTCCTGAACAAGAATCTATTTCTCTCACTTCACTTTTGGAATATGTACTGTTTTGGTTTTTGGCTCAGCTTTGAAGCAATGTTCTTTTTGTCAGTATCGAAGGAATGAAGGGTATATTTAAAGAATAAACTGCTGGGATGTGTTTGGTGATTTTGATTTAAGATGTAGGAATAAGGTTCTCAGGGGATGGAAAATTCGAATTCTAAAAATAATGATCATCTAAAGTCTGGTGGAGATATTCTTATTACATTGATTCATATGGACTTTGCTTGATTTACATCTCGACTTAGGAACAGGGCATTTGTCTACAATGCAACAGTATTTATAGCAGTTACAAGTCTAAGTGTTTTCTTCCAGTGGTTATTTAAATAACACTAATAAAATTCAAATAAAGTATGATACATTAGCTCTCATACCTAGAAAACACATTAACTAGAGTTTAGCTTACTACAGTTCTGAAACACTGATGCAATGTGTAATTTCTAGGTGAATGCAAAGCCTGAATAAATTAAATTTTGTGCATGTACAGGTTACTTTAGACAACCCTTAGACCATTTTCTAAAGACAGTTCTTGACTACCATTTCCTTTTTGAGGTCTTAATAGAGCTAAGTCTCAAGATATACAAGATATTCTGTTTCTCTATAGGACATCCATAGTTTGCTTATCCCATCCAATCCCTGCAATATACTTAAAACTCTGCTAGCTGCACAGTCCCAGGAGTCATTCTACAGTAGGGTCAGGATTTGGATCTAAACGTTTTCTTTGTAAAAATAGCAACGTGGAGAGAAATCAGCAACCCAACTCAATTAGAGGCTAATGTTACCACTTTTTTCATTGCCTACAGGCATTTACACATATTTAATGGTTTACTTCACTGCTGTGTAAAGGTAATCTGTACAACAGAACAAAATTTTTTAAAGAAGTTGGCCAAGACCTGCTCTTTATTTGTAATGTGGCTGGTAATTAGCAGTTGGAAAGTAGAAATTTTGACAAAATAGCAAAAAAAAGTTGCCCCTAAACCAGAAAAATCAAAGGAAAAAAAAAAGCTCATTTTCCTACAGGGGGAAGTAGGGATAAATCTTGCCTGTAATGAGCAAGCAAGTTATTTCAGATTTCCTTTGGAATTCTCAGCTTTCAGAATTAAACAGTCTTTCGGTTGATGACTGCAAGTAAACAGATAAAGCCCTTAGCAGAAGGTGGAAGTCTCTGTCGGATAAAAGAAATCAAGCTTTTTGTGAGAGGCTTTACGCATATTTGTCCTTAAGAACAAGTACACATTGACCACTGACTTTGACTGGTGTGTCTTCAGAAAGTTAGCTTTTAGGCAGTTACTTAATAGCAGGTCAAACAACAACTCACCTCTCACAGCCTGGCCCTCCCTTTGCATTATAACACCTATACAAATTATGATGTGCTCCCTACAGTGAGTGATGAAATGTCAATCCCTTACCCACTTTTATTTAAAAAGAAGTACTTTCATCTGCAAGCACAGTTGCAGTTTTAGAAATTCTTTTTCTTCTCTTTCAACCATTAATTTGTATTCTTCACTTAATTATGTTGATGCTTTTCAGGTAAAACAGAACATTTGTCTTTTACAAAATTAGGAGAATAAGAATTCAATACTGTATCCCTAATCTGACCAAGTCAATTTATGTACCTTTTTTCCTCTCTTAAGCACAGTTTCTCTCCAGAAAAAAGACTTTTTATGGAAAGATATCATGAAGCAAATGGTTCATTCCACTTTCCTGCCTGATGAGATTTTGGATGGAGTGCACATAAAATACTCTTATTTCCCTGTGATAGATTTTAGACAAACAAACACATTTATTTTTGTGGTGATCAAAGAGATATGAATATTTTTGTATCCCTTACCTATCTAGAGTCAGCACGAGGAAAAGAAAGCTCCCCAGTGCCTTTTGCATGAAAGTGTTTCTGCCCAGTTATGTATTCTCAGCTAATTTACTGCTAAAGGGCCCTGGTCTGGCAAAAGTGACATATTCCTATACTGAACTTCATGACCACAAATAGCAAGATGAACTGCACAAGGCTTGCTCTCCAGGTGCCAAGCTAAGCATACAATTTAGAATTTGAAGTCCTGAAAACTTCACTGAGATTTCTGAGTGTTCTGACTCCTGCATTGAACCTAAAGGTCAGAAAAAGTTTTGTGGCCTGTGTCACACCTGTGCATGACACAGACAGCAAATATTGGGATATATGCACTGGGAGTATGGCATGAAAAAGCCTGAGAGAAGCTATACCTCCTCATATGAAAAAGTGAAAGGGCAGTGTTTATGCAGACTTTAAGAGTAAGGAGAGTCTGGATTGCTATTATGTAGTCAGGAGGATGATGTGACCTATCCCAGTGAAAGATAGCCCTTTTTGAATTTCTTTTCCCTTCCTGTATGAGGACAGAAACTAAGGACTCAGTTAATACTTTCAGTAACATTTTGATCACGTGGTTTGCTTTGGGTAACCCTTCTAACTTGCTTGTCTTTATTCAGGGTCTCTGGTAGCTGCATAGCTGTTACACAAAGATTGATGTTGGAGAAGTACATCTGTTTGATTCACTGTTTATGTCATGATGTTGGCACAAGAACATTTGAAAAGTCACAGTGTACATATCAGGTCCTAGGGCACCAGGCATGCTTTTGAATGTATTTAAAAAGATGTTCATTGCACAAGACATAACACATGCCCAGGCTGCTTAACAGTTGGAAAAATTGAATATTTTGCATCTGTATAAGGAGCCAAATTCATAGTATGAGATAGTTACCATATATAAAATTTCAGAAAGACCAAAATATCTACCCACATACTTATTTTCAAAGCATGGTTACCTTCAATACCTTTTTTGTGTTGCAGTGTGTGCATATCATTTATTAATTTCTTCTGTTTTTTCATGCAGAAACGAGGAAGCTTTAAAAAAGGGCAGAGAAGTTTCCCTCTTGTTTTTTTTTCAGAACATGTATGTCTTTAAATGTATATTTATGTTGGTACCATTATTCAAATCATCTAAAAAACCTTAAAGGCTTTGAGAAATTCTCTTTAGGATATGCCAGTAAAATGAGTTTCATAATTAAGAATGTATCAGTTTTGATACCAATAAAGCTGTTCAAGATACTGCAAATCATTCATTCTCCTCCTGTTCAAATGCAGGTCCTTATAGGCATGCCATCTTACTACACTGACATCTGGAATATAGCAACAAAATGCTGTTGGCTCAGAGAAACAGGAGCAACATACAATATTCATTGCCAAATGTCACTTAGCAACATAACGTGTACAGTGAAGGAAAACTCACATCAGCCATAGCCTACCCCTCCGTAAAAACAAAAACTCCTTGCAAGACATATTTTTTAAGGCAAATCATGACATTATGCTACCTAGGAAAATTTTCTGTTAATAAAATAAGGAAGGGAGAGTGAATAGAAAAGTTCTGGTTCATTCCACCAGTGAATGGATACAAGGCACCGTTAGCCCTTGCATTGCAATTCCAGCAGCCCTCCCCTGTGAGCAGGGTATCCTGAATTATAAGTGCAGCTTCACAAACTATTCTGACATGTTATCAAACTGTTGTTTCGTTTGAGTTACTTACATAATTCCAGGGTTATCCATCAGTAAAGCTTTTTGGCTTACTGATTTTCACTTAGATGCTTAACTGCCAGCCTTTTCTCCTGTGAAGTGCCTAAATATTTATGCAGTCTTTACAGGTGTAAAGCTCTAAACAGACCCCCGCAACTGCATGCCAAAGTACAGTACAGCACAGCACAGTTTGGAGGAATTTCTTCAGTTTCTGAGAATAACAACTGCACCAATGTGCTTCTCAGCCTAAGCAGATTTACTAATTTGAATTGGGTTTGGACATGAAAAAGAGGGAAGCAAAGAAAAAAGCTATAAACCACAACTTAGGCTTACCCAAGGTACATATGGTAAAGTAGCCTAATACTTCAGTACATTTTCTACCAGATTCATTTTATCTGTATCACTTCTGTCTCATCTTGGGGTTAAACAGCTGTAAAGCAGGTAAGAAGTTGGCTTGCAGAGGGACAACAACAGGTACGTGTGAAGGGTTAACCGTTAAACTGGCAATTTAATGCTAGTTCTGTTGACAACAATTTGGGACTTTATTTTGTTTGTTTGGAGATTTATCTTGTTTAAAGGTCTCAGTTCAATTTCTCCTTTTGCACAAATATTAGGTTTATGCTAAAAAAGAATCCAAATTGTCCAAAGTTGAAGCATCAGCAATATAGCGTGATATCACCTTAAACAATAAGAGGACCTTGAGGACTGGCAGAGATGGAATGAAATTGAATATCCTGAAGAAACAGTAATAACATCTGGTAGCAACTAGGAACTTAGCAGTTAGAAATGTTGTTGAGAAAGACCTAGCAATAATTTGTCCAGTACAAGAGGACTACGTGCTGTCAATGCAAAACAGTTACTAAATAGACAAATGTACAGTGGTGCATTGGGAATTTACAAAAAGTTAGAGAAGTATCACAGCCATTGACAAAACATCTGTGGAAACCTTAGTTTGAGGGCTGTGTTCAATTCTGGAAAATTTTGTTCAAGAAAGATGAAGAGCAAGAATGAAGAAAAGGAATATTGGGGTAAACAAAGGAGCAGAAATCTTGGTTTATGAAAGGTTGTTTTCTTGTGTATACAGTGGAGCAGGTAAACACAACATTGAGAAAAGAAATAATTCAAGACTATCTTGGAACAAGAAAAAAAAGGTTAAAATTCATGCATTATAAACTTGAATTTGAAATTACAAGAGAAGTTTCTCAGCACCAGAAGAATAAAGCTCTGCAACAGCATAACTGTGACAAAAAGCTTAATTGGTGGTAAGGTGGAGCTTGATCTCTTTCTGAAATGTGAACTTTGATAAGCACAGAAGACTTTTCTTTTGTTTATAGTAGTCATGCTTGAAACTTTCTCAGTCACCTCACTTACACCACTAACATGCTGGTGAGGGAAATTTGTTTCTGTGTTTTGATAGAGATAGGATGCCAGATATTCCCAACAAAAAATTATACAATAGCCTTCCTAATTATGAAAGTTGTTAATTTTGGCAATGACAACAGAGAAATTTGTTCATTACGGCTGGGCAAGCATCCACATTTTCCATTTTATGACAATTCTCAAATTATTGTTTTGTTGTTGTCAACATGAATCAGGTCAAAAAGTGGAAAGAGAAAGTGGATGCTGTCATGACCTTGACATCTTATTTATTGAAAACAAGGCATTCCTATTAAATGGCTTTTCTTTGTATTGGACATTTCCTGACAAACTGAATTTCAGCAGAAGCGCCAGTCAGTTCTTGTCCATACCGTACATATATATATACATATATATCAAATGGAATTTACTAAAAATAGCACATTTTTTTAGAACAGTTGTGGTCTCTACAACATCAATATAACTTTTGAATGTCATCACATTACAACTTAATCAGTCCCAGAAGCCTGTGACTCCCTGAGATGAAGTATTCTGAGTATAGCTCTGAGCATAGCAATTTCTTTTTTTTTATGGTTTTGCTGTGTTGGAGTATTTGGTGTGAAAGGCAAGAATGAGATGTCTTAGTGAAGGGCAAAACACCTGAACACCTGAAAAGTCTTTGTAATCTCTTTCAAGAAGAGGCTTCTGTGTTGTAGTAACGCAGTGTCCTGCACATGTTGCACACTCACTGTAATGCTAAGAGTGGTCATACAAAAAAATTATTTTTTTTTTTTTTAAAGAATGTCCTGGGTTCAGCAGTAGCAGTCATTTTTTCTCCTTCTTAGTTGCTGGTGCAGTGCTCTGGTTTTGACTTTCGGCCTGGGAACAGCGCTGATAACACCAGTGTTTTTAGTTGTTGCTAAGTCATGTTTACTCTGACCAAGGACTTTCTGAGTCTCATGCTCTGCCAGGGAGGAGGGGAAGATGGGAGAAAGCTGAGACAGGACATGTGACCTGAACTAGCCAAAGAGGTATTCTATACCACAGCATGTCATACCCAGGATATAAACTGGGGGTAGTTACCTGGAAGGGTTAGATCACTGCTCGGTTGGGCTGGGTATTGGTCAGCGGGTGGTGAGTGGTTGTATTCTCTTCCCTTATTATTTCCCTTATCATTATTGTTATTGGTCTCTTTCATGGACACCCCCTTGCCGTGGGGAAAGAACTTGTGTGCCCTTGTGAGGTTTGGAGCTATGCTGGTGGTGTCATATGCCTTCGGTAGGGTCTCCTGTGCCAGACAGGTCTCTGCTGACAGGTCAGACAAAGTGTGTCTGTGAGCTGGGTGGGCTCACTAGCCTTCAGGCAACCATCCTAGGATAAGAACAACTCTAACTTCAAACCTGGGCAGACAGAGCTCATTTAGCTCTGTAAGGCCATCCATCTAAGAGAAGGATACTCTAATCAAACCTATGACATGAGGACTTTGCTGTCACCATCCAAGCTCGCTAGGCTCTGGCAGATAAACCCCAGGTGTAAAGGGTGGGGACAGCTTCATGCACACTGTGCCTCACTTAAAAAATCCACTGCACAGGCCCGAAGGGTTACCCACACTTGCAAAGCCCTGTAGAGACAGGTGATGGATGAAACGGCAGGTGATAAGGTGCACTGGAAGTTGCAGACCCAACCCTGCATGCAGGCGGTTCAGGACACTGGTCACTCGAGACTGACCCAGGAGATGATAGTCTTGTTTGGCAACATCCTGAATGACGAAGCTGCCTTTTTTCAAGGACAGCGTTGCTTGCTCCATATGGAGAGAGGCCTAGAAAAGGCGACCTAACCAAAGCTCATCTCCTCCTCCACCTGGTTGGCTAGCCGCAGCCAACAGGCATCTTCTGTTGCGGTCGATTAAAGACAAGGAGACATAGGCATACACCTGCCTCCAAAGGTGTGTCCAGATTGACACTCGCATGTTAGAACATCAGAACCATGCTTGTTACAGCGAACAGTGGGCATCCTGAGTGCCGTTCTGTGCTAACTTCCTACGAACTGTCATGGCTTAACATCGATATTGCTGCTCTCAGTGAAGTTCACCTTCATGAGGAAGGTAGCCTTAAAGAACATGGTGCCAGCTATACACTCTACTTGTCAGGCAAATCCAAAACTGAAAGTCATCTTTCTGGAGTTGGCTTAATGATTAAGAACTCCATCATCTCTAAACTTGAAAATTTGCCGATAGGTCATTCCGATCATATTATCTGGCGGGGGGTGTTCCCATGGTGATGGCGACCACCCCCCTGCCCCTTGCCTTGAAAGAGCCTCTGAGAGGGCAGCAACACGTCGCAGGGAGGAACAAGCAGGTCGTGTTGCTGACCCTGTTGCTGGTGTCCCAGACTGCGGACCAATATGGTCGCCTCCAGAAAGAGAGCTTGCAGTAAGAACTCAGACAGAGACCCCGTCCCAAACCGTGGCTGTTCAGGTCTCTGGATGCAGGGAGTGCCAGAGTCTGCTGCTGCCGGGGGAGGGAGGACAGCATTCCACCTGCGTGAGGTGTGAGCAGGTAGAAGATCTGCTTAGCCTGGTGGCAAAACTTAAGGAGGAGGTTGAGACCCTGAGGACCATCAGGGAGTGTGAAAGGGAGATCGACTGGTGGAGTAACTCCCTGGCGTGCCAGTCGGAACGGTTCCAGGGAGGTACCCCCCAAAAGGGGAAGGACCCCCTGCCCTCTCACACAGAGGGGGATGGCCCGAGACAGCCCCTGCCCTGTAGCTGTTGCGCAGAGGTAGGGGACCAAAAAGACGACGAGGGTTGGAAGCGAGTTCCAGTTCGGCGTCGTGGGAAACCCTCCCCCCTTCCTGCCCTGCTTCCCCAGGTGTCCCTCCGTAATAGGTTCGAGGCCCTGGATCTTGAAGGAGAGGTAGGTGAGGATGTGGGGCAAGGCCCGCCTACAAGGCCACATAGGAAAAGGCGGTGGACTTCTCACCTCAAGACTGCCTCTGATAAGAAAGAAAGAAGGGTCATTGTAGTAGGGGATTCCCTTCTGAGAGGAACAGAGGGCCCGATATGCAGAGTTGACCCTCATCATAGGGAAGTGTGTAGTCTGCCTGGAGCCCGGATCAGGGATATCACCAGGGCGCTCCCCAACCTGGTGCACCCGACAGACTACTACCCGCTGCTGGTCTTCCAGACAGGTGAAGGGGAAGCTGCTTCCTGCAGTCTGAGGGGGATGAAGAAAGACTACAGGGCCTTGGGGCAGATGGTGAAAGAGTCTGGGGCTCAAGTGATCTTCTCCTCACTCCTTCCATCTTCCATTGATGATGTGGGATGGAATGGTAAAATTCAGTCCATAAACGATTGGCTTCGAGACTGGTGTTGCAGGCAGGGCTTTGGATTCTTTGATAACAGCTGGTTTTATAGGGCGCCAGTCTGGACAATGACAAGTGGGAAAGGTTTATCTCACAGAGGCAAAAGGATGCTGGGGCACAAATTAGCAGGGCTCATTTGGAGAGCTTTGAACTAGATTTGAAGGAGGATGGGGTTGTAGCTGGGCTTGCTCCAGTGGGGCAGCACTCCAGAATTGGTGAAGACTGGGAGGCCTCCTATAATCCTAGGGTGAAATCGGTGTTCTCAGCTCACTCCCTGAAATGTCTGTACACCAATGTGCAGCATGGGAAATAAGCAGGAGGAGTTAGAAACCTATGCTAAGTCAGGAGACTATGATCTGGTGGCAATTACAGAGATGTGGTGGGACAGCTCACATGACTGGAATATAGTCATGGAGGGCTATGTCCTTTTCAGGAAAGACAGGCCAGCCAGGCGGGGTGGTGGGGTTGCTCTTTATGTACAGGAGCAACTACAATGCACTGAGTTCTGTTCAGGGACAGATGACGAGTGAGTTGAGAGTCTGTGGGTGAGAATTAAGGGGCAGGCTGGCAGGGGAGATACTGCTGTGGGTGTCTGTTAGAGGCCACCAGATCAGGGTGAGGAAGTTGATAAGGCCTTCTACAGGCAGCTGAGAGCGGCCTCACAGTCACAGGCCGTGGTCATCGTGGGGGATTTTAACTTCCCTGATGTTTGCTGGAAGGACCACTCAGCAACCCAGCCACAGTCCAGGAGGTTCCTCCAGTGTATGGATGATAACTTCCTCCTGCAAATGGTGGATGAGCCAACCAGGAGAGGAGCGCTGCTGGATCTCATCCTCACTAACAAGGAGGGTCTGGTCGAAGCAGTAAAGGTTGAGGGCTGCCTTGGTTGCAGTGACCACGAGACAGTGGAATTCAGGATCTTGTGTGGTAGGACCAGTAGAATAGCAAGTAGAACTGCATCCCTGGACTTTAGCAGGGCAAACTTTGGCCTTTTCAAGCAATTGCTAAGGGAAATCCCATGGGCAAGGCTGCTTGAAGGTAAAGGGGCCCAAGACAGTTGGTTGGCATTCAAGGATTGCTTTTTCTGCTGCAGGCAGTCCTGAAGAGCCCTGTACCCCTGAGACCTCAGATGAAGTCAGGTCAACAGAGCGGTTTGCCTTAGTCGATGAGGAATGGGTTAGAGACCAGTTGAACAATCTGGACATCCATAAACCCATGGGTCCAGATGGGATGCACCTGCGGGTGCTGATGGAACTGGCGGAAGTCATTGCTAGACCACTCTCCATCATCTTTGCCAAGTCTTGGGAAACGGGAGAGGTGCCTGAGGAAAGGAGGAAAGCAAATGTCACTGCAGTCTTCAAAAAGGGCAAGAAGGAGGACCCGGGTAACTATAGACTGGTCAGCCTCACCTCCATCCCTGGGAAAGCGATGGAACACCTTATCCTTGGTGCCATCTTAAGGCATATCAAGGATAAGAGGGTTATGAGGGGCAGTCAACATGGCTTCACCAAGGGGAAATCATGCTTGACCAATCTCTTAGCCTTTTATGAGGAAATAACACGGTGGATGAATGACGGCAGAGCGGTGGATGTGGTCTACCTTGACTTCAGCAACGCATTTGACACAGTCTCCCACAGCATCCTCACAGCTAAATTGAGGAAGTGTGGTCTGGATGATCAGGTAGTGAGGTGGACTGTGAACTGGCTGAAGGAGAGAGGCCAGAGAGTTGTAGTCTATGGGGCGGAGTCTAGTTGGAGGCCTGTATCTAGTGGAGTGCCACAAGGGTCAGTACTGAGACCAGTATTATTTAATAAATTTATCAACGATTTAGATGAGGGAATTGAGTACTATCAGCAAGTTTGCTGATGACACTAAGCTGGGAGGAGTGGCTGACACGCCTGCAGGCTGTGCTGCCATCCGGCAAGACCTGGACAGGCTGGAGAGTTGGGCAGGGAATAACTTGATGAACTATAACAAGGAAAAGTGTAGAGTCCTGCATCTGGGCAGGAACAACCCCAGGTTCCAGTATAGGTTGGGGAATGACCTGTTAGCAGTGTAGGGAAGAGGGACCTGGGGGTCCTAGTGGACGACAGGGTGACCATGAGCCAACACTGTGCCCTTGTGGCCAAGAAGGCCAATGGCATCCTGGGGTGTATTAGAAGGGGGGTGGTTAGTAGGTCGAGAGAGGTCCTCCTTCCCCTCTACTCTGCCCTGGTGAGACCGCATCCGGAATATTGTGTCCAGTTCTGGGCCCCTCAGTTCAAGAAGGACAGGGACCTGCTGGAGAGAGTCCAGTGCAGGGCAACTAAGATGATTAAGGGAGTGGAGCATCTCCCTTATGAGGAAAGACTGAGGGAGCTGGGTCTCTATAGTTTGGAGGAGACTGAGGGGTGAGCTTATTAGTGTATATAAATATATAAAGGGGGAGTGTCATGAGGATGGAGCCAGTCTCTACTCAGTGGCAAACAATGATAGGACAAGGGGTAATGGGTACAAACTGGAACACAAGAGGTTCCACTTAAACTTGAGAAGAAACTTGTCTCAATGAGGGTGGCGGAACACTGGAACAGGCTGCCCAGGGAGGTTGTGGAGTCTCCTTCCCTGGAGACATTCAAAACCCGCCTGGACACATTCCTGTGTAACCTTATCTAGGTGTTCCTGCTCCGGCAAGGGGATTGGACTAGATGATCTTTTGAGGTCCCTTCCAATCTCTAGCATACTGTGATACCGTGATCTCCTTGCGTCTTCCACTACAAAATAAGCAGCATTTTGTCCTCAGCATATATGCTCCAACTCTGCAAGCTGAGTCCGCAGAAAAAGACAAATTCTACCCCGACCTGCATCGCTTCACTCAAAAGGTTCCTATAGATGATAAGATCATAATCCTTGGTGATTTCAACGTAGGTAAGAACTTTGAAGCCAGGAAAGGAGTACTAGGCAAGCACGGTATTGGTAGCTGCAATGATAATGGTCGCATCTTGCTAGAGTTTTGTGCAGAGCAGCAGCTTACCATCACCAACACCATTTTTCAGCAGAAAGACAGCCAGAAGACAACCTGGATGCATCCTCGATCTAAAGATTGGCACCTTACTGATTATGGCTTAGTGAGCCAGAGAAATGTTCATGATGTCTGTCATACCCTAGTGCAGAATTTCAAACAGACCACGGTCTTGTGCTTTGCAAACTTAAATTCCACTTCAAGCCCAAACCCAAGAGGAGCGGCATTCCGAGGCGGAGGCTCAATGTTAATAATCTCCAAATAGCTGCAGTGAGGGACAGCTTTCAGGCTAACCTTCAAACTAGTCTCGAAGACCATCTTAGAATCATAGAATAGCTAGGGTTGGAAAGGACCTTAAGATCATCTGCTTCCAACCCCCCTGCCATGGGCAGGGATGCCTCACACTAAACCATCTCACCCAAGGCCTCTTCCAACCTGGCCTAGAACACTGCCAGGGATGGAGAATTCACAGCCTCCCTGGGCAACCTATTTCAGTGCCTCACCACCCTCACAGTAAAGAACTTCCTCCTTCTATCCAATCTAAACTTCCCCTGTTTAAGTTTGAACCCATTACCCCTTGTCCTGTCACTACAGTCCCTAATGAACAGTCCATCCCCAGCACCCCTATAGGCCCCCTTCAGATACTGGAAGGCTGCTATGAGGTCTCCACACAGCCTTCTCTTCTCCAGGCTGAACAGCCCCAACTTTCTCAGCCGGTCTTCATACAGGAGGTGCTCCAGGCCCCTGATCATCCTCGTGGCCCTTCTCTGGACTTGTTCCAACAGTTCCATGTCCTTTTTATGTTGAGGACACCAGAACTGCACACAATACTCCAGGTGAGGTCTCCTGAGAGCAGAGTAGAGGGGCAGGATCACCTCCTTCAACCTGCTGGTCACGCTTCTTTTGATGCAGCCCAGAATACGGTTGGCTTTCCCGGCTGCATGCGCACACTGCTGGCTCATGTTCATTTTATCATTAACCAGCACTTCGAAGTCCTTCTCTGCAGGGCTGCTCTGAATCTCTTCTTTGCCCATGTCAGCGACAAAGATGTTAAACAAGACAGGTCCCAACACCGATCCCTGAGGGACACCACTCGTTACTGGTCTCCAGCATGACATTGAGCTATTGACCACAAGTCTTTGCATGCGGCCATCCAGCCAGTTCTTTATCCACTGAGTGGTCCATCCATCAAATTGATGTCTCTCCAATTTAGAGACAAGGATGTCATGTGGGACAGTGTCGAACGCTTTACACAAGTCCAGGTAGATGACATCAACTGCTCTACCCCTGTCCATCAGTTCTGTAGCTCCATCATAGAAGGCCACCAAATTGGTCAGGCAGGATTTCCCCTTAGTGAAGTCATGCTGGCTGTCACCAAGCACCTTGTTGCTTTTCATGTGCCTTAGCATGCCATCCAGGAGAATCTGCTCCAAGATTTTGCCAGGCACAGAGGTGATACCGAGTGGTCTGTAGTTCCCTGGGTCATCCATTTTCCCCTTCTTGAAAATGTGGGTTATATTTCCCTTTTTCCAGTCATTGGGAACTTCACCTGACTGCCATGACTTTACAAATATGATGGCCAGTGGCTTAGCAACTTCATTCGCCACCTCCTTCAGGACCCATGAACGGATCTCATCAGGTCCCGTAGACTTGTGCACATTCAGGTTTTTAAGATGGTCTCGAACTAGTTCCTCTCCTACAAGGTTTTCATTCTCACAGTCCCTGCGTCTGCCTTCCAAGACTTGGGTTGTTTGGCCAGAGCCTTTGCCAGTGAAGACCGAGGCAAAGAAGTCATTCAGAACCTCAGCCTTCTCCAAATCCAGGGTAGCCAGTTCTCCCAAGAGCTTCCTGAGGGGCCTACATTCTCCCTAGTCTGTTTTTTATTTGCTATGTACTTGTACAATCCCTTCCTGTTATCTTTAATACCTCTAGCTAAGTTTAATTCTAACTGGGCCTTAGCTTTTTAACCATTTATTAACCTGGCTAATCCTCCTAGCTATTTTTAGGTCCTCCCCTGTATCCTGGAGAATTGACGAAGGCTATCTGAGCTCCAGAGCCTCTGACCACCTCTTCCGGAGCTCTGTAGTCCTTCTTTATGTTCCTCAGGCTACTACTATCTATATCCCTAGCACCCACATGTATCACTAGAAGTGGGTAATAGTCAGTGGGACTTACTAGAGCAGGCGGCCTTTCTGCAACATCCCTGATCCGTGCCCCTGGTAGGCAACACATCTCCCTTGAGACTGGGTCAGGCCGACAGATGAGTGCTTCTGATCCTTTCAAAGTAGAGTCCCCTACTACTATGACCCACCGCTTTTTCCTAGCAGCACCAGTAGAGATCTTCTTTAGCAGTGCATCAGCCGGCTGTTTCTGGTGCGAGTGCATTTCCTCATTAGCCTCCGGCAGGACAGCAAAGGGGTTCTGTGTGGGGACAGCAGATTTAGGAGGAAGCCCCTTGCTTTTAATTGTCCTTTTCCTCCTTTCTTTGTTGTTTTTGGTTTTTTTTTTCTGTCACTAATTCCCAGCTTCCTGGGTTAACGGCCTCCTTCTTTCCTGCATGAGCTAGAGGGGAAGCTTGAGGCCCCTGCACAGTTTGGGCCAGGAGCAAGCATTCCTGCTTCCTGTCAGCTACCCTGACATCTTGCAGCCTATTAATAGCATCCCACAGCTCAGCCCCTGCTGCAGGACCTTCACCAGAGAGCACCGAGTGCAGCCCTGCCATTGTGCACCCTCCCCTCACCAGACCAGTGCAGGCACTCTCTACACCCCGAGCTCTGCACTGCAGCCTCCCCTCTCATCGGCTCTGTCTGGGTGCCTACGCTGGCCACCGCCGGGGCAGCCAGAGCAGAGGTCCCAGACCGGGCCCCAGTCATACGGCGATTGCTCACCATGCTAACTGCCTCGGCCCGCTCTGCTCGCGGCACTCCTGGTCCCTCCCGCTCCCTGGGGCAGATTTTTACCCAGTCAGGGCTGGTGCCTCTCCTCCTGGCTCCCCCCCTGTGAGTCACTGCCCGCGTCAGCTGAGCTGCTGGCTCCTGGGCAAGTCCTGTTGAGGGCTTGAGGCTCCCTCAGTGGCTGTTGCCTCTCTGAGTTGAGGCTCCTGGGTTTTGATTCCCCCCACCGCTCCGGTGTTGAGCTACTCACCTCAGCAATTGAATCTTATAGATTCTTCTCCTGAAGCGCTTTGGCAACATATTAAAAATAGAGTCCTGCAGTCCTCCATAGAATCCTTTGGGCTCTCCTTAAAGAAAAACAAAGACTGGTTTGATGATAACAACCAGGAGGTCCAGGAATTGCTGACAAAGAAGAGACCTGCCCATCAAGCACACCTTTCTCAGCCACTTTGCCATGTAAGAAAAGCAGCCTTTTGTCTTGCATGTAGTAAACTCCAACAGAAACTTCGAGACATCCAGAACAAGTGGTGGCTCAACCTAGAAGAAAAGACTCAATTATGTGCCGATTTCGGTGACCACAGAGTTTTCTATGAGGCTCTGAAAGCAGTGTATGGACCCACATTTCAGGTTCAAAGCCCCTTACTTATTGCAGATGGCCAAATGCTTCTTACAGATAAAATCTTCATCCTGAATTGTTGGTCTGAACATTTTCAAACGCTCTTTAGTGCTAACCCTGTAGTCCAAGGCGAAGGAACCCAGCACATTTTACAACATCCAGTGAAAAACAAATTGGATATAGCACCTACCACGCGAGAGACTCTTAAGGCTATAGAGTAGGTAAAAAATGGCAAGGCAGCTGGGGTTGACGGAATCCCACCTGAAATCTGGAAGCACAGAGGCCAAGCACTTCATGCTAAATTTCACGAGCTAGTTGTGCCCTGTTGGGAACAAGGCAAATTCCCATCAGATTTTCGTGATGCAATCATCATCACTCTGTATAAGAAAAAAAGGTGTAAAGTCAGACTGCTGAAGCTACTGAGGTATAACTCTGCTCTCCATTGCTGGAAAAATTCTTGCAAGAATGCTAATGATCAGATTAGTACCCGCTATCTCAGAAGAACTACTACCTGAAAGTCAGTGTGGTTTCAGAGCTAATAGAAGCACCACAGACATGGTATTTGTTCTCAGACAACTGCAAGAAAAGTGTAGAGAACAGAATAAGGGGCTCTATGTAACTTTCATTGACCTCACCAAAGCTTTTGGCACTGTGAGCAGAAAAGGCTTGTGACTGATCTTAGAACGATTAGGTTGTCCCCCCAAGTTCCTCAAAATGATTATTCTGTTACATGAGGATCAGCAAGGCCAAGTCAGATATGGCAATGCACTCTCTGAGCCCTTCCCAATAACCAATGGTGTGAAACAAGGCTGTGTTCTCGCACCAACTTCATTTACAAACTTCTTCAGCATGATGCTCCAAAGGGCTACGGTAGACCTCGATAAACAAAGCAGCATTTATATTCAATATCGTGCTGATGTGAGCCTATTCAATCTAAGGCAACTGAAGGTCCACACTAAGACCTTAAATCATCTTGTCCAAGAACTGCTTTTTGCCCTTGTTGCCCACACAGAAGCAGCTCTGCAGTGTTTAACATCTTGCTTTGCAGAGGTGGCTGAGCTTTTTGGGCTGGAAGTCAGCTTGAAGAAGACAGTAGCTCTCTACCAACCTGCACCAAAAGAAGATTATCATCATCCCCACATTATCATTGGCGAGTCAGAGCTTAAGTCAGTTCAGCAGTTCAGCTATCTGGGAAGCATTATTTCCTCAGATGCCACAATCAACAAAGAGATAGACAACAGAATAGCAAAGGCATATAGAGCCTTCGGAAAACTCCATAAAAGAGTCTGGTGCAATAAACACCTGAAGAAAAGTACAAAGATGAGTGTCTATAGAGCCACTGTACTGTCTACTCTTTTATATGGGTCTGAATCATGGGTTATCTACCGCCACCACCTGCAACTCCTTGAACACTTTCACCAGCGCTGCCTCTGTACAATTCTAAACATCCATTGGACTGACTATGTGTCAAATGTTACTGTCCTTGAACAGACAGGGATCACCAGTATCGAAGCCATATTGCTGAAATTGCAGCTGCACAGGGCAGGGCACGTCTCTAGGATGAAGGATCATCACCTCTCTAAGATTGTGTTTTATGGTGAACTTCCCACCGATTGCTGCAAGAGAAGTGCCCCAAAGAAGAGATATAAAGACTTCCTGAAACAATAGCTTAGCCTTGGCCATATTGACTACCATCAGTGGTCCACCTTGGCCTCCAGTCGGAAGACTTGGAGACACACCATACATAATGCTGTTGACTCCTTCGAGAACTCACGCAGAACTAGTCTCAAGGAGAAAAGACAAAGCAGAAAGAATCTCACCCCGCCTATACCACCCAAGGAGACCTTTCACTGTGCTTTCTGCAACCAGATTTGCCTATCCCACATCATTGGCCTTTTTAGCCATCAGTGAGCTTGTAGTAAGCATGGGTAAAGCCCTACCCAAATCTATGCTTGCGAAGTCAATCCATGGTGATGATGATTATTATTGGTGATAGCAGCAGTGGTTTGTGTTATACCTTAGTTACTGTACTGTTGTTATTTCAACCCGTGGGAGTTACATTCGTTCGATTCTCCTCCCCATTCCTCCGGGAGCAGGGGGAGGAAGGGGGAGAGTGAGAGAGAAGCTGTGTGGCTGGGCTTAAACCACGACACAGAATAAAGCACTGTGACCTAAAGGCTTTTACTTTGATAAACCCAGATGTTATGTCAGCTTGTTTCACTGATGCTGTGGTGGGTAATTGGCACAGAACATCAGCCAGCCACTGATATCACTGATCAACCATTTTAAACCAAAAATGAGTCAGCTCAAAAAGCTTGCATGTTCTCTTCAGATATGCCTCCAAAAGATCAGGAAGGGACAGACTGACCAGTGGGCAAATAATTTGGTCTCTATATTTTTCTTACTCAAAGCTTCTTTAATCCAGATTCCAGCTAATTATGACCTTCAAAAGGCAAGACAAAAGGAAAAGGAACTCAAGAGTTTTCAGTTTCCTTCTTCAACCAAGAGAACAATGAAACCATTATGTAATTTTCAGGTTTTTTTTGTTGTTGTTCATTATCATTCCCATCAGTAGAACTTGCTTTATGAGTTTCTGCGGATTTTTGGATAGGTCAACATTTCAGGTATGATACCAGTACAGCTCTTTTATTTTTTCCCTTTTCCCTTTTTTCTCTTTTTTCCCTTTCTTTTCCCTATACTTTCCCTCCCCTCCCCTCCCCTCCCCTCCCCTCCCCTCCTCTCTCCTTCTTTTTCTCTTTTCACTCTGTGTTGTGGTTTAAACCCAGTCAGGTAGCTTGTTCACTCACTCCCAGTGAGTGGTGCCGAGCTGACAACAATCGAGGTCCGTCCCCCCGCCCCGCACCAGGGCTCTCCCCTTCCCCGCTCCCGGAGGAACAGGGAGGAGGATCGAAAGAGTGCAACTCCTACGGGTTGAGACAAGAACAGTCCAGCAACCAATGTACAACACAAATCACCACCGCTACTATCAACTACAACAATGATAAGGGAAAATAACAAGGGAAGAGAATACGATACCACCGGCCAAGAGAACCAGCTCCACCCGGAAACCCGTGTCCATCCGGGTAACTCCCAGTTACCCCCCACCCTGGCCATGACGTGCTGTGGTATGGAATACCTCCCTGGCTAGCCCGGGTCAGGCGCCCCATCTCTGCTTCCTCACAGCTTCCCCTCCTCCCTGGCAGAGCATGAGCCTCACAAAGTCCTTGGTCAGGGTAAACATCACTTAGCAACAACTGAAAACATCGGCTTCACCGACACTGTTCTCAGGCTGGAAGTCAAAACACAGCACTGCACCAGATACCACAAAGGAAAAAACATGACTGCTACTGCTGAACCCAGGACATTATCCACCCCTTATTCCATACCATTCACGTCGTGCTCAGATCCCACATTTTCAATACACCATCGCTCTCCCACATATATACATCCATATACATACAGACCAAGAGGAAAAGATCATTTTCTTAGTGCATGGACCAATCCCTATAATGCTGCCGAGTCCATTAGGTCCATGATGTTCAAAGTTCATTCTCTGTTGGGATGATGGCTGGAGGGAAGTCAGGGCCAGTCGCTGGTGACCTGGAGACATCAAGTTGATGGGCTATAAAAGCATTACACAGCAGGCAACAGCATACAATTGAGTTCACTGGCTGTTTTCCCCTAAAATCAAATCCCCTTGAGGTACACATCGGACTTCCCCATCTTCCCGCATTACCCACCGAGTATATCCAGGTCCCTGAGCAAAAGCAATCCCACGAGTGGGTTTGCCTTTACCTGAAGCAGGAATAACCCAGACTGTCTTCCCCAGCAAATTCTTCATATGCACCACGGGAACTTTGTCCCCCTCTACAATATGTAAAAGTTCTGACTGGGCTGGGCCAGCCCTGTTGGCAGATCCTCTGGTGTTGACCAACCAGGTGGCCTTGTTAAGTGTGTATCCCAATGCTTGAAAGTTCCCCCACCCATTGCTCTCAGTGTAGTTTTTAACAGCCCATTGTACCGTTCGATTTTCCCAGAGGCTGGTGCATGGTAGGGGATGTGATATACCCACTCAATGCCATGCTCTTTGGCCCAAATATCTATAAGGTTATTCCGGAAATGAGTCCCATTGTCTGACTCAATTCTCTCTGGGGTGCCGTGTCGCCACAAAATCTGTTTCTCAAGGCCCAGGATAGTGTTCTGGGCAGTGGCATGGGGCACAGCGTATGTTTCCAGCCACCCGGTGGTTGCTTCCACCATGGTAAGCACATGGCGCTTCCCTTGGCGGGTTGGTGGCAGTGTGATATAGTCAATCTGCCAGGCCTCCCCATACTTATACTTCAACCATCGTCCTCCATACGAAAGAGGCTTTAACCGCTTGGCTTGTTTAATTGCAGCACATGTTTCACACTCATGAATAACCTGGGCAATAGTGTCCATTGTTAAGTCCACCCCTCGATCACGGGCCCATCTGTATGTTGCATCTCTGCCCTGATGGCCTGAAGTGTCATGGGCCCACCGGGCCAAAAATAATTCACCTTTATGTTGCCAATCTAAGTCCATCTGAGCCACTTCAATCTTAGCCGCTTTATCCACTTGTTGGTTGTTCTGGTGTTCCTCAGTGGCCCGACTCTTGGGTACATGGGCATCTACATGACGTACCTTCACCACCAGGTTCTGCACCCTGGCAGCAATATCTTTCCACAGTGCAGCAGCCCAGATGGGTTTACCTCTGCGTTGCCAGTTGCTCTGCTTCCAGTGCTTCAACCACCCCCACAGGGCATTTGCCACCATCCATGAGTCAGTATAAAGTACTGGCCACTTTTCTCGTTCAGCAATGTCCAGGGCCAGCTGGATGGCTTTCACCTCGGCAAACTGACTTGATTCACCCTCTCCATCAGCAATTTCTGCAGCTTGTTGTCCAGGACTCCATACAGCTGCCTTCCATCTCCAATGCTTTCCCACAATACGGCAAGAGCCATCAGTAAACAAGGCATACTGCTTTTCACTTTTTGACAGTTTATTATATGGTGGGGCCTCTTCAGCACGCACCACCTCCTCCTTTGGTGACATTCCAAAATCTTTGCCCTCTGGCCAGTCCATGATGACTTCTAGAATGCCTGGATGACTGGGATTTCCTATTCGAGTTCGTTGTGTAATTAGTGCAGCCCATTTACTCCATGTAGCATCAGTTGCATGATGTGTAGAGGAGACCCTGCCTTTGAACATCCAGCCCAGCACAGGCAGCCAGGGTGCCAGAAGGAGCTGTGCTTCAGTGCCAATCACTTCCGAAGCAGCTCGAACCCCTTCATAGGCTGCCAGTATCTCTTTCTCAGTTGGGGTATAGCTGGCCTCAGATCCTTTGTATCCCCGACTCCAAAAGCCGAGGGGTCGGCCTCGAGTCTCCCCTGGAGCTTTCTGCCAGAGGCTCCAGGTAGGACCGTTCTCCCCAGCTGCAGTGTACAGTACATTTTTTACATCTGGCCCGGCCCGGACTGGTCCAAGGGCTACTGCATGAACTATCTTGCGTTTAATTTGCTCAAAGGCTTGTTGCTGCTCAGGGCCCCATTTAAAATCATCCTTCTTCTGGGTCACATGATAGAGAGGGCTTACAATCGAACTGTAATTTGGGATGTGCATTCTCCAGAACCCCACTGCACCCAAGAAAGCTTGCGTTTCTTTCTTATTAGTTGGTGGAGACATTGCTGTTATCTTGTTGATCACATCTGTGGGGATCTGTCTACGTCCATCTTGCCATTTTATTCCCAAAAATTGAATCTCCTGTGCAGGTCCCTTGACCTTACTCCGTTTTATGGCAAAACCAGCTTTCAGCAGGATTTGGATTATTTTCCTCCCTTTCTCAAAGACTTCTTCCGCTGTATGGCCCCACACAATAATGTCATCAATGTATTGCAGGTGTTCTGGAGCTTGCCCGTGTTCCAGTGCAGTCTGGATCAGTCCATGGCAAATGGTAGGGCTGTGTTTCCACCCCTGGGGCAGTCGGTTCCAAGTGAACTGGACACCCCTCCAAGTAAAAGCAAACTGTGGCCTGCACTCTACTGCCAAAGGAATTGAGAAAAATGCATTGGCAATATCAGTTGTGGCATACCACTTGGCTGCCTTTGACTCTAGTTTATACTGAAGTTCTAGCATGTCCGGTACGGCAGCACTCAATGGTGGTGTGACTTCATTCAGGCCACGATAGTCTACTGTTAGTCTCCATTCTCCATTAGACTTTCGCACTGGCCATATGGGGCTATTAAAGGGTGAGCGGGTCCTGCTGATCACCCCCTGACTCTCCAGTCTACGGATCCGCTGATGGATGGGAATCAGGGAGTCTCGGTTGGTGCAATATTGCTGCCGGTGCACTGTTGTGGTCGCAATTGGCACTTGTTGTTCTTCAACTTTCAGCAACCCCACAGCAGAGGGATCTTCTGAGAGACCAGGCAAGGTGGACAGCTGCTCAATTTCCTCAGTCTCCAAAGCAGCAATACCAAAAGCCCACCGGTACTCTTTTGGGTCTTTGAAGTACCCTCTCTTGAGGTAGTCTATGCCGAGGATGCATGGAGCCTCTGGACCAGTCACAATAGGGTGCTTTTGCCATTCCCTCCCAGTCAGGCTGATTTCAGCCTCCAGCACAGTCAACTCTTGGGATCCTCCTGTCACTCCAGAAATATAGATGGGTTCCACCCCTTGACAGCTTGATGGCATCAGGGTACACTGTGCACTGGTATCTACTAGAGCCTTATACTTCTGTGGGACTGATGTGCCAGGCCATCTGATCCACACAGTCCAGTAAATCCGATTGTCCCCTACCTCCACCTGGCTGGAGGCAGGGCCCCTCTAATGGTCGTCACAGCTTTGGACACTTAAGTTGTGGTGAAAGGGATTATTCTTCGTTATCACAGGAGCTGGAGTAAAATCAGCTCTTCCATTCCATCTGGGAAACTGCTCACCAGAGACTGAAGCCGTAGCTCTCATGGGACGATCAGTCTTGGCCCTTGCTCCCCTCTTCAGTTCACTCACCCGTTCCTCCAAAGCTGAAGTAGGTTTTCCATCCCACTTTGTCATGTCTTCTCCGTGATCCAGCAGGTAAAACCATAGGGTACCCCGTGGCGTATACCTCCTGTATCTCCTCTCTTGAACAATAGGACGCCTTTTGTTAATAGCTGAGACGTGTGTTGGTACACGTGAGGAGCTGGATAAATCAGATAGATTGTCCTTCAATTGTTCGAGGTCCTGGGACAGTTTTTTCACAGCTGAGATGATGGAAGGGGTGAGATTGTCTTCGAACTCTCGGAGTTTATGAGCCATTTCATCCACTGTTAGTGGTACTATGTCATTCCAGGTTACTGTTGCCAGTGAATGGGCATATGATGACGGTGCATTCCGTGTAAGTTTTCGCCACATGGGTCGTGTACATTCAACTTCATCTGGATCTATGGGTGTATCCCCGTTATTCGGCTTGATGTGATAGATCATCTCTACGATGGCTGATTCCCTCAGAGACTGGATGCCTTTGTCTATAGTAGTCCGCTTGGCCGAACGACTTCTAACATCGTCCTTGTACGGAAACCTTTCTTTCACAGCTGCCAAGAGCCGCCTCCAAAGGCTGAGGGACTTTTTCTCTCTTGCAATTGCTTTGTCAATTCCCCCTTCTCTAGCAAGTGATCCCAGCTGCTTGGCTTCTGTACCTTCTAGTTCGTGACCATCGGCCCCATTGTCCCAGCATCGGAGTAACCAGGTGATGATGTGCTCCCCTGGTTGACGGGTAAAATCTTTTCGCATATTCCGCAGCTCGGTTGAGGTCCGAGGTCGAGAAGTTACCTCTTCTTCTTCTTCTTCGTCATGTGATGATGACTCCTGATCAGATTCTGGACCGGGTGGTGAATTCATTGTTTCTTCATCTCGCTTCACCCTTTGTGCCTCCTTTTTGCTTGTTCTCTTGCGTACAGGGACAACCGATATTGGTACGAATTGGTCCTCTGGTTTGGCTGCAGTGATTATCACTGTGATTTGAGTAGTAACTGTACTTGTTGCTGGGGGTGGTGTAGCTGCTGTGCTTGGAGCTGGGGTAACCGCGCTGTCTCTTGCAGTTGAAGTTTGAGCAGCTGCTGTACTTGCCACTGGGGTAGCTGTGCTGTTCATTGCAGCCAAAGTTTGAGTAGCGACTGTTGCTTTGCCCTCAGATCCGCTGACATTCTTTTCCTTTTGAAGGTGCTGGATAGTGTTGAACAAGGCCCTGTAAGCATAGGCCAAGCCCCAGCACGTTGCCATGATTTGTCCATCTCTGGTATGGCCAGAATGACCACACACCTCATTTAAGTGTTTTACTAATTCTTCTGGATTTTGCAGTTGTTCGGTAGTGAAATTCCAAAGTACTGGAGGGGCCCACTGACCTAGATACTTGCCCATACTATCCCACACACCCTGGCACTCATGTCTGTCCAGCCTCAGGGAAAATCTCTTGGTCCTCCTACATCGTCGTTTGACCCCAGACAAGACCCAAACCTGACTCTGCTTAACTCTTGAAATCAGTAGTGGGCAAAACACACTCTGTATGCGTGTTAGCATGGTGATTCCCATCACCATCAGCAAACAAGTCTCAACAGCATTAAAAGGCCATTCAAAAACTTCAAAACTCTCAAATGTAAATGGTCTGGGGGGACGACTGGGAGGGTAAAAGGATGTCTCCTTCACAGGTCGAGCACCTGAGAAGGAGAAAAAAGATGTGTAATTGCTAAGCACCTCCATCATATACCTCCCAAAGTATAAAGGTGGTGACCAAACTGGGAACATAAGCCAGATCAGTTTCATGATCAATGATTCTGTTGTATTACAAGTCATTACCATAAAGTACAATGGAACAAAAACCTTAGCCCAAGCCCCACACTTGAAAAACACTAATACAGCAAATACCGGATGGACGTAAGATACTATATACTGAAACTGTGAGATCAAGAGGAACAACCTTGAGAGCCAATAAATCAGCATTGTGACGAGTGACTATTAATCCGGTCAGATCTGTTCTTATCTCAACCCCTCCTGCCCCACGCTGGGCGCCAAAAAGAACTGTCGTGGTTTAAACCCAGTCAGGTAGCTTGTTCACTCACTCCCAGTGAATGGTGCCGAGCTGACAACAATCGAGGTCCGTCCCCCCGCCCCGCACTGGGGCTCTCCCCTTCCCCGCTCCCAGAGGAACAGGGAGGAGGATCGAAAGAGTGCAACTCCTACGGGTTGAGACAAGAACAGTCCAGCAACCAATGTACAACACAAATCACCACCGCTACTATCAACTACAACAATGATAAGGGAAAATAACAAGGGAAGAGAATACGATACCACCGGCCAAGAAAACCAGTTCCACCCGGAAACCCGTGTCCATCCGGGTAACTCCCAGTTACCCCTCACCCTGGCCATGACGTGCTGTGGCATGGAATACCTCCCTGGCTAGCCCGGGTCAGGCGCCCCATCTTTGCTTCCTCACAGCTTCCCCTCCTCCCTGGCAGAGCATGAGCCTCACAAAGTCCTTGGTCAGGGTAAACATCACTTAGCAACAACTGAAAACATTGGCTTCACCAACACTGTTCTCAGGCTGGAAGTCAAAACACAGCACTGCACCAGCTACCACAAAGGAAAAAAACATGACTGCTACTGCTGAACCCAGGACACTCTGCTTCACTTCTTTTTAACTTACTTTCTTGCTCTCCCACTTTCTTTCTTTCTCCTGAGCAAAAATTAGCATGCTTGACATATGCTTACAATTACTACAATGTTTTCATCCTATATAAATAAATCCTTGAATTTTAAGTTTATCAGTGAATCTCATTTCACTTAGTATACTATAATCAGCAAATTCAGAACTTCTTAAAAACTTTATGATTAAATGCTAAATGTGGGGTAAGACATCGTAACAAGCCATCATCATGGAGATAATCTGTTATAAATTACATGCCCATCTTGCATTCCAGAATTTTTGTGTTTTTTATAAAATTTTAGCTGATTGCGTTCTAATTCAAATGCTTTTGTACTCAGAATGGATCATAAATTCTTGTTTCTGCATGTAAGCAGGGTACATATCTGCCAGTCATACCAGTGGTGGAATCAATGAAATAGTACTACTGTTTTTCATCCAGCTTGTTTATATTCTTGCTCAAGACATAACTTCAGCATCATATTGCTCACAGCATCTGTGATTCAGCTTCACATTTTTCTTACAGTGCCTACTAAATAATATCTCTTAAAGAATTTACATGAAAAAAAAAAAAAATTTTAAACATGTTTGCATGTTTTAAGGTAGCCATCCATAAAAGGCACTGTTTTTCTTTCATTTGCAGTCCCCCAAATTTAGAGTAGTAAGTGAAGAGCTGATTTCTAAATTGGTCTATCTGCAGTGTGATCTTGCAAATAATTTTTCTGACTGGAGGCTCCTAATGTTTAATGTTTTTCTTTGCTGTAAACATTTCAAAAAAAGCTTTAAAATATTTTAAGCAAATATATATCGAAACAACCCTTCTGACTCAATATAACAGAGGGTCTCCAAAGGACACACATGATCTGCTAACAGTGGTTGAATTGGTTTCTTGGGATGTGTCATGGTTTAAACCCAGATGGCAACTAAGTGCCACACAGCCGTTCGCTCACTCACCACCCCTCAGTGAGATGGGGAGGAAAAAAGGTAAAACCCATAGGTTGAGATAAGAACAGTTTAATAATTAAAATAAGGTATAATATAATACTAACGCTAATTATAACAATAATGAAAAGGACAATAACTAAAAGAGAGAGAGGAAAAAAACCAAACAATAAAAAATCCCAGCAACAACAGTGATGCACAATACAATAGCTCACCATTCACTGACCAATACCCAGCCCAACCTAAGCAGTTACCCTTCTGGGTGACTCCACCCAATTTATATCCTTCTTGTGACCCTCCTCACTGGCAGAGCTTGGGAGACTGAGAAGTCCTTGATCAGGGTAAGAGCTACGTAGCAACAACTAAAACATCGTTGTGTTATCAGTATTATTCTCAGACTAAAGCCAAAATACAGCTATATACCAGCTACTAGAAAGAAAATTAACTCTATCCCAGTAGAAACCAGGACAGTATATGGTCGGATTCAGGTTGGAAAGGATCTCAGGGCCTCTAGTCCAGGCTTGGCTTAAAGAATTGTCAACACCATGTCACTCAGGGCTTTGTGCAGTCTTGAAAACCTCCAAGAATGGATGTGCCCCTTTCAGGGGCAGAGCTGTCATACCCTCTAGACACGCAACCTTGTGTTTTGTCTTACTGAATGTCATTCTGTCCCTAAAAATGCTTAATTGCTCTGTCCAAATGCTGTGTACATTTTTATAATCAGTTTAAAGAGAAATACTCTGTTTGCAAAATACAACTCCTATATGATAATTTATGACTCTAGTATTTAATGTATCTGCTGCTGATACATTCTGGAGTGCAGAACATGTAATATTGTAACTGGACTATTTTAAGCTCTGAGTTTGTCTTTCTTTTCCATCCACTCATCCCAGATTCACCTCAGGGTCGACATTCCTCTCACTGGAGCATGTGGTAAATTGTTCACTTGAGTCCACTTGATTATATCTCACAGCATGATAACTCTTCAACATTATTCATTCCCACCATGTATTGACACTTGTTTCCTTGCACTCCTTGTAAGGATAAGCATTTTATCACAAGTTTTAGAACACTGTAAGCCTGGCTGAGGCTGGATTTTGTTATCTCTCATGTGTTGCCTTCTTTTCTGATAGTCTCTGTCCTAATCTCCCATTCTTTCCTTCCCAGCACTTTCCTACCCCCCCCCCTCCCCAAATGGTCATTACTATTTCTACTTCAATAAAATTTAATTTCCACAAGTCCTTCCTTATGTCCTGTCACTCCATGGTTTTGCTTGCAAATGCATTTTCCATACTTAGTGCCAGGATAACAATAATGTCCTGCTCCAAAAACAGTGACAAATGAAGACTGCCTAAAAGTAGCTACCTACTCTTACTTACTACTAGGAGTAGCAGCCTAGATGAGGCAGTTGAAACTTGGCCTCCTCGTCCAAGACCAGAGGCCTGCGTATTTCATTTGGGGTTAGTATTAGGATGCTAATTCTAAGTTATGTGTGCACTAATAGTGGGAAACGCGGGTGTATACTGTATGGTATAAGAAAGGGAAGGGACATTTGGTTCTTCATCTCAACAGGTAGCCACACCTGAAGGCAATGACTGCTACAGTTCTTGAATGGATAGTAGTTCTGTGGGTGTACCATGAATTACTGGGGTTTGCCAAGTTATCATTTAGTGGTTTTCTCTTTTTCTGTTAATAAATGCCTGTTTCTTTAAATAATGTTTTTCAAGTCAGGGCTTGTGAATAAGGAAATCTTGCTCATTCTTGAGTGCCCAAGTGGCTAATTTAGTTTCACAAATTTCTGAGAGGGAGCTTAGCTGGGGTCATTTAAAGCTTGGGTTGCGTTTGCTTTTGTTATATTTCTTTAGAGCCTCTTGAAATTGACTCCAGACCTTTTTATTGCACCTGGCAGAAAGCTGTACTTGCTTTCCAACCTCTATCTGGAAATTAAGATCTTCCCAAATGAGACTGTTCCTTGTCAGATTTCTGCCTTTAGTAATGTTAACTAGAGCATTGTTCCCTGCTCTCACTGTACTGGCCCGTGGCTGAGTCCCAGGACTGCATCAGTACAATCTTGATGACTCCTTCCCTTGTGCAATTTAGACCCAAAAGGATCCTGTTTCACCATTCATTGTTCAGAATACCACATCAGTAACTTAAAATGCTAACAACTGTTTTTACCAATTTGAACATATCCTCACTGAATAGCATGTATTCTCCAGCACCTGCATTCTAGTCATGACTGTTATCCCACTGTTTTCTGTTACAATATCCAGTTTCTCACCCCATGCTATTACTTCTATTTTGTTGTCCAGGCTGCTTGCTTTTATTATGAGAATGTTACAGTTTTACTTTTTTAAAATTCTTATGTAAAGTTCCTGAGGCAAACTATGTACTTGCATAGTAATTCTCATCAATATGAACGATTTCTTTCTGCTGGAAATCTGTCATCTCAGAGTTTATCAATTGCCACCGCCTTCTTTATGTGATTTCCTTGTACACTGAAATCAAGTGAAGAAATTACATAAGCTTGTTCCATTTATCGTCATTCACATTTTTGTTACAAACTCCCCTAAACAACTGTGCTCTAACTCAGAAAACTACTTGCCTAGTTACACATGAGTTACACTGCAAGATAAGTCTTTCTGTGAATGTACCCCAAACTTCTTTACTGATACCCTGTTTTGGCCACTTCCTGAACTCTCTAAAGTTGATAAGATCTGCCCTCCTTATCTTCAAAGAAATAAAATCCACATATGACATGAGCTTCATTTTTTTCACTACCTTGCATGGTTTCATGGGATTGTCCCTTGTGCCTGTGACCCATATATCCACACCTCATACTTTGGTCCTGAAGGGCCCTCAACACATGTCCTCTTAATCTCCTCTAGCTTGGCTTTATGCAAGCCTTCTCAGGTGCAGGCTAGTCCTTCTCTTCTGTCCCCCCTCACCTTTGTCTTTGCTCTCTCATAATGTCTTATAAATTGTGTTTCCCATTGGTTTCAGGCCCTGTCTTTTCCTCATTTCTTCCTTTCCTCTTGTGGGGCTAGCTGCTTAATTCTTCCTATTTTCTCCTGTTTCATAAAGAAGCCTTGAGCAGACAGTGGGTAACAGATGTGAATATCATTCATGGGTGTCACATACTCACTGGTGGCCCTGACATCCTGAGCGCAAGACACCCACATTGCTAATGTCTATATTGGCCTTTACAGCGCAGCCAGAGGCACTGCCTTGTTCTCTTAAAATGCTGAACCTAGGCCAGTACATTGCAAGAGTGAGAGTGGCACAGTTTAATATTAAAGACTGCCTCACCCATGTCTGTCATATGACGCAAAGTTGGTTTCATATTAGACACATAATTTACTTGAAAACTGCAAATGTGGAACTTGCAACAAGGTTATGAAACAAAGTTATAAAAAAAGAGAGCAATAAGATCCTACTCCAGATACTCTTTAGCTGTTCCAATTTCTAAGCTAGCTTCTGAGGTCATCTAAACAGCCTCTGCAGCTTACCCAAGGCCAAGATCAAGAGAACATCTTCCTTCTGGTGCAGGTGGCTATTAAAACCATGCAAAATGCCTGCTCTGGGCAACTTGTTCTATTCCACCTCAGTAACACAAGCTGACATTTTTTCCCCCCTCTGCTTTGTTATTTACCCAAACCACAGTTCATTTGACAGACTGCTGGGAAATCATGGTTGATTTTTTTTAGCAGATTAAGTTTTGGTTTTTTTTTTCCCTTCCTCATAATGCTCTTTTCAGTGAGATTTTTACTTATACCATAGTTATGTATGCTGTGATACTTTACCTGTGATATTTTTTCTGAATATACAATGGGAAATACTAAAATTGAAATAGCTAAAGCTCAGACTTTTAACCAGCTTCAGAAATATTTATTGCCTTCAAAGACTTTTTTTAGAGTAAAAAAAGATATTATATGTTATACTATAATATATAATGAAACTGGCAGTAGGGCACTCAGAGGAAGACACACACCTGCATGCAAACTTACTTCTGAAAGAAATCTCATTCTTCCAAGTTGCCATGTTCTGTAAAGCAACCACCAGTATTAATGAAATGTGTATTTGTCCTGGGTTCAGCAGTAGCAGTCATGTTTCTCCTTCTTGGTAGCTGGTGCAGTGCAGTGTTTTGACTTTCAGCTCAGGAACAGACCTGATAACAAGCGATGTTTTGGTTTGGCCAAGGACTTTGTGAGCCTCATGCTCTGCCAGGGAGGAGGGGAAGCCAGGAGGAAGTAGAGACAGGACACCTGACCCAAACTGACCAAAGAGGTATTCCATACCACAGCACGTCATGCCCAGGATGTAACTGGGAGTTAGCCGGAAGGGCTGGGAGACTGCAGGGTTGGAGGAGGTATCGGTCAGAGCTTGGTCGGGCTGGGGGGGCAAGTTATCGGTCGGCTGGTGGTGAGATGATGTATTCTCTTCCCTTGTTATTTCCTTTATCATTATTATCATTGGTGGTAGCAGTAGTGATTTGTGTTATACCTTAGTTACTAAACTGTTCTTATCTCAACCCGTGGGAGTTGCATTCTTTTCGATTCTCCTCTCCGTCCCTCCGAGAGCAGGGGGAGGGCAAGAAAAGGGGGGGAAGTGAGTGAACAAGTTACCTGACTGGGTTTAAACCACGACAGTATTTTTTCAATATTTTAATCTTTTATAACTATAAAAAAAATGCCTTATACATATGTGAGTTTAAAAAAAAATATTTGAGCAAGATAGTTACTGGCCACAGAAGAAGGATATATTGAATTATGTTGCGCAGAAATTGTTGGCAATAGTCATTTTAGGATCATTTGTTGACTAATGTTACCCATTTGTCTTTGAATCAGTACATAAATATTGTACTGATACTCTTTGGAATAAGAATACTGTATTTTGGACCAGCATCCCAAACTGGTTGCTGGGATCAACATATTCTCACTGCTCAGGGTTGCATTAAGAACTGCTGAAATTGTGAGATTTGATGGCATCACCCTTTCAAACTTCCACATTTCTCTTTGTGACCTCTCTGTGATTAGTCTGGATTTATGTAACAGGAGGCTTTGCAAGTACACAGAATTGTCAATCACTATCAGCCAGTATGGAGGGAACTCTGTATTACACAAGCTGCTGCCATTTGTGAATACACAGAGGCCATAGCATGCCTGTGTCTCTTACAGCTTTATCTTGAAGCCAGCTGCTGCAGTGCCAAGCAGATTTGGCTTCAGACAGAATGAAGGAAATAAAAAAAGGTAGGTACTTCTGGATTAGCTTTTCCTGGAACAGCCTTATTCAGTACAGAGCCATTTCTGATCCCAGCAAACTAGTGCTGTTCAGTAGAATTGCTCTTGTAATGATTAGCACTACAGTTGTTCACGTGCAATTTTTTGTGAATAAGATCTTTGGACATAGCATACTCATGCAGTAATATATTCAGAAGGGTAGTTTCTTTATGAAAACCTGCAGTAGTGTCTACTGTAAGCCATCCATGTTTTTTCCTCTTTCGTATATTTTTTACATCAGTGTAAACATAGATATTTATTTAGATATACTCTAGCTTCTGATTATGTTCTGAGTGCATTTCTGTCACGGGTCGAATGATGCATTTCACTTCTAAGAGAGAAGTAACAATATGTTTATTGATATAAACATTGATTTAACAAAATCTCCTTCTTAGAGGGGAATTTAGGTGTAGCTGGATCCAGACTTAGTCCTGCACTCAGTCAACATTTTATGTCTAAAGTATTATATATGCACAGTTAATCGTTTATATCACTCAGCTTAAATTTCAAAGTTTCATCACACTTATTCCCAACTAAATCACTGAGTATCCTATGCAATAAGGATTCTCTCAATCTTGAGGAGTAACCTTGTGAGGTGCCCCTACTCAAGGGGAGATCCTGGCATGCAGCCCGCTGCAGTGGAGGAAAGCTCAACTGGCCCTGGGCTGTCTACTGTTTATGGAGTAAGATAATTGCTTCATAGTCATATTTATCTAATATGCATACTAACTACATATTGTCAAATATGTAAATATTGTCAAATTTGCATACTAACTGCAGTTGTTAGTTTCTTCCAAACTTGGCTTACATCAGACCTTGACTAGTGCTATGGTTAGGTGGGCATGCTGATCAAATAAGGCCTTGGCTGTTGTGTTGTTATCTGTCTTCCTTGAATTCACTTTGAACTGGATGCAGCCATCATAAGCAGACATGTCCATTATGATGGCTACACATAATTTGAGCAGAGTTATGAGAAATAAAGGTCAGGTTGGGGGTGGGAGGGGTGCACACTGTTACAGTTTCCTTTGTAAAACTTGAGGATTGGATCTGAGTGCTTCATTATTGTCCCAGCTGAGTTAGAAATTTGAGTACCATGTGGATGCAATGTCTTCCTGGCCTGCACAGTGTAAGCATCACCTTGCCCCATCCTGAGGGAATTCCAGTATGTCAATGAGCAGGATGGGAGTCTTGGGTGTGTAAGGAATACAGGCTTGGGTTCTAATTGGCAGACCTTCTTTCTTTGAGACATAAAAAGACTCTCTGATGGGGGACAGTGAATGTTAGTCATAATATGTGATTTTATTAAAACCACTCAAAGGGCATGGGGCAAATGGAATAACAAAGCAAATGCAACAATTAGCAACAGATTTACAGACGTTACATAAATGGACATAAATGCCACAAAAAAAACAAAATCTCCAATAAGTGCAGGACATTTAAAGTGTTGGAAACATTTTCCTGGAAAGATGACAAATGGTTGTTGCAGGCCTTGTTGTTGGTGGGCATACCCTACTTGTGTTGATCATGAGATTCAAGAGTAATTTTCTTATGGCTCTGTGTTTGTGCTGCTTGCTGGCCCAGTGTTAACTCTCCACTGTATCACTAACTACACCTGTCAGGGGATCATGGGGGTTTGTCTTTGAGGACAGGTTTGTCTTCCCTGAGCTTTACATACTAGCCTATCTAAATTTTGTTTCATTTTCAGTTTCCTTCTATCAGCAGTCCCTCAAATAAAGAAAGTAAAATAGTGTCAGTGCCATTAAAGTAGTTGTAATAGTTATCATTGGGTCTTTGTTAGCTTCATCTAACACCAGTGACAACAGGAAGAAAATCTTCGGGACAGCACAGATAGTTTTAGAGATTCACAAAGGTGGAAAATGAGACATATGTAAGATATGAAAATGAAGTAAGATATGAAATGAAAATTAAGGTGAATGTAGATCTGGTTAGCAGAACCCCCCCAGTTTTTCAGTGATCTATATTAGAGCATGTGATAAAATACAGAAGCAAACTAGGGATAGCATGGAACATCCTTCCTTGTGAATTTTTAAGAACAGCTTAGACAAATAGCTGAGAAATCGACCAGGTATAACAAACTGGTCTTGCTTCAGTACTGTAGAAATGACCTCATTGTCCTGGGACAGACCATCCTCCCTTGCATGCTAGCACGAACTATAACATCTAACCAGTACAGTACTACAAGATTCAAAACATTTGGAATAATCACCTAAATTAGCAATCCTAAACTTTTGGTATTTTCCATCACTAATTTTTGGTTTTCTTCAGTTCCAGAGCCTCCCAATTTCTTACCATGAATCAAAGGATCTCCTCTAAGGCAAAATTGCTCAACTATGACTCATTCTAATGAGATTGCACACTAATAAAACCTCCACACATTTTTGGTCTTTTCTCTTTAACTAATATCTACTCTTTCGTGCTCTCACCTCATGTACAAATTTGATATTGTTGCTCTTCACTTTCTTAACATTCTCCACTTTCTCTAATTTTCCTTATAAAGAAGTTTTTCTCTGTAACAGATTTATGCAACTTTTAAGAGCTATTGCCTGTTTCAGTTGTGATTCCCAGGATAAAAGAAAATCTAAAGGACTTGACATTTTGCTTTACTCCTTTTGTTAAAAAACACTCATATGTTTGAAAACAATGTCAAAGATGAGTAATTGTTTCAAATGATGCGGTATGGACAAGGGCTGTTTGCCAACCATGCTTCTAAGTCTCTCCATGGACCTTAATGGGTGATGGATTATCCACTACCCCATTTTTATCAAATAAAGCAAAGTTGCACTTGTCTTATCAAAACCAGAAAAGGCTTCAAGAAGAACATTCAGATGTCTGAAGGTGAGATGGTATATTGATATTTGCAAGCAGATCTACATTAGCACAGCAAGAGGAGGCTTTTCAAGAGCTCATTATCTTTCCAGCTGAAGTTGGTGCTTCCCAGTTGAGGTTGGCTCTGTTTAGCATCTTGGTCGGTGACATGGTCAGTGGGAATAAGTACACCCTCAGGAAGACTGCTGATGGCACAGAGCTAGTGATGTGGTTGACACACTGAAGGGAAGGGGTGCCATCCAGAGGAACTTGGATATGCTTGAGAGGTGCACTCATGCAAACCTCTTGAAGTTCAACAAGGCCAAGGGCAAGGTCCTGCACATGGGTCAGGGCAATCCCAAGCACAGATACAGACTGGTCAGAGAATGGATTGAAAGGAGCCCTGAGAAGACAGACTTGAGGATGTTGATTGATGAGAAGCTCAACATGACCTGGCAATGTGTGCTTCCAGCTGAGAAAGACAGCTGTATCCTGGACTGCATCAAAAGCAGCATGACCAGAAAGTCAAGGGAGATGATTTTCCCCCTCTACTACATTCTCCTGAGACCCCACCTGGAGTACTGCATCCAGCTCTGGAGCCTCCAACATAAGAAGGGTGTGAACCTGCTAGAGTGAATCCAGAGGAGGGCCACAAAGGTGATCAGAGGGCTGAAGCACCTCTTCTGTGATGACAGACTGAGAGATTTGGAATTGTTCAGCCTGGAGAAGAGAAGGCTCCAGGGAGACTTTCTAGCAGCCATCCAGTACCTAAAAGGGGCCTACAAGAATGCTGGAGAGGTACTTTTTTCAAGGGCATGTAGGGATAGAACAAGGGGTAATTGCTTTAAACTGGAAGAAGCTAGATCTATATTGGACATTAGAAAGGAGTTCTTTACAGTAGAGAATTTCTGTCACAGTAAAGAACTGTGGTGTTGAGATACTGGAACAGGTTGCCCAGGGAAGCTGTGGATGCCCCATTCCTGAAAACATTCAAACCCGGGTTAGATGGAGCTTTGAGGGTCTAGTGGGTCTATTGGAAGGTGTCTCTGCCCATGGCATGTGGGTTGGAACTAGATATTCCTTAGGTCCCTTCAAACCCCAAACATTCCATGAGTCGATGTTTCTGTGATTCTATGATTGAAAACCAGATCTACTCATGTTTTATAAAATGCATTTTTTCCTACATCTCTGAATTCTCAGTGTTCACATTCCTGTCATGCAGTAAGGGAACATCATTCCAATAGCCAGCTTTTCCCCTTTCTCCCTGTGGTGGCAAGCCAAGAAACCCATCCTTTCTGGGACCTTGATATTTTGCAGAAAAGCATAAGCTTACTCTGCCTGTCGCTTAAGTCACTACCAGTGCTAATACGTATGACATTTGGATCAGAGCTCTGATCCAAAAGCTGTAAAATCAGAGTAGCATGGTACTGAGACCAAGTTAATTTGTGCTGCTGGGATGTTGCATTTTGAAAGGCACCCTTGTCTTCCAAAGTTGTACCTAGAAAGAAAACCATTATTTACTGAGAATCTTTCACAGGCTCCATAGCCTGTCTGAAGAGTCCTATCAAAATACGAAGTTACCACCTTCTCAGAAGTTTTGATAAAACATAGTGGATAAAGGTGGAAATTCTTGACAATGTTGCGTAACTGTTGCCAGTAGCTATTAGCGAATAAAACTCTGAGTTGATTAAGCCTGAAGTTAGCTTCAGAGTAAGGACAAAAAAAAAAGTGGAAATGTCTTTCAAATGCTTTTAAAATTTATGTTCAGGGTCAATTTATTTTTGCAAAACAAGTGTGTGTTAGAAAATTGCAAAAGTTCACAAAAAGGTCAAGTTGTCCATTGCCCTTCAGTCTGTTTTTGGGGTTTCAAACAGTGTGAAATCTAAGCATATTGTCTGCAGGCATTAATGGAATTTCTCAGAATTTGCGGAGTGCAACAAGGCCTTTTCTTTCATGACAGTGCAATATTTGATTTGACTTCCAGGTCACTCTTAGTTTACTGAAATTTAGGCATTTAGTAGGGCACAAATTTTTAACGGACTGGAGAAGAAGCAATGTGAGGTTAAGGCTTCAAACTGAGTGGGATGGGGTTCATAATTTGCTTCTGAATTACCCAATTACTCATTATTAACATTATTGATTCTTTGCGTGTTATCTGTTTAGCATGTGTCAGTGATGACTGGTCTAGTAGATGCCCTTTCTTACTAATGTTTTCTAAATAGCAAAGACAAAAAGTAACTGTCAGTGGAGGTCATGTTTCTTCTATATGGCCTGGTGACCTGTTGTATATAGAGATTTACAGATGAAACTGCTCTTAGTTTATGTCTCTGCTACCCTCTGTATGTATATCATCTGGTGTGGAAACAGCAAAATAAACACTATATAAAGCAAAATAAAAATATATCCAATGGTGTAAGCCTTGAGCCTTCGTAGTTTTGGAGCTTTGACAAACTGAGAGCAGAAGACACATAAGATAGTATGACATGATTTTTCACGTTTCAGTCATTACACAGCTTGCAGGAGTCAGTTCTTGTCTGTCAGTATTGTCTATATATTGAAGTGAGACATGAAGGAGCATTCAGTGACATAACTCTTGTTTATACTGACCCTTACAGAAAAAGTAACTCAACAAGCAGCAGGAAGTTTGGCCTTGTATACATTTGTGTCTCATGGATGGAGGGCAGAGGGAAGAGACCTTTCTGTGCATGAGAGGACAAAACAGCTGATGTGATCATGTGCTGAACAGATGTTTTGTGACTGCCTCACTAGAACAGAGACATCACATTCATGCCATACATGTTCTGAGGGAGAAATGGTGCTACACTTCTGTGAGCCAGGGCAAACGAGCCACCTTCACTACTCTGTTGAGCCTACCCATAACCTTGGGTTGCAGAAAGGCAAGAAACTGCAATCAGCAGAAGTCTCTGCCTTGCTTTTCTGGGAAAGTAAGAAGAAACTAAGAAGGTAAGGATTGCCTATCTTTCTCATGAGCTTCCTAGAAGGTGTCTGTGTTCGATACAGAGCAGGTCGCAAAAGAAACCTGGGAAGCATCCTCTCTCAGTGGTGGTAGTTTGCACAGTGACATCACAGAGCTAAATATCTCATAGAAGCAAAAGTCATTCACAAAGGGAAAATACCTGCTTCTACAGGGGAGTCACAGAGAGCTAAACTCAATGCAAGAGACAGGATTAATGTGTTGCACATTAGATTCATTTGAAGTATGAAAAGATGACTTCCTCATTAGGGTCTTACTGAGCAAAAAATGACATTGTTTAATAATGAAGGCAAGAAACAAGAACACCAGAAAGAGTTAGCTAGGAAATTTGTCTAGAAAAATGTCAGCTGTGTTGTCTCCACCATGAAATCCATCTCCAGTGTGCATCTGAACATAAACTTTGTCAAAATGATAGTTACAGCTCTTGGGAAAGCTGATGAATCTCTTGTGGAGGAGAACCTTTGCAATTTGGAGACATGTTTCAAATATTAAGACAGTTAAGTAGCTGGTGGTGAAACCAGCATTCAGTGATGAAAAAAATCCTGGTCATAATATCAATCAAAAATTAAGAATGAAACAGACTTTTCACTTTAAACCAAATTAAGGTTCAGATGGGCTGTCCTTTTAATCTGGGTCCATACCTATTGGTTTTTGACAATAAAGATGTTTTTGGCTATATACACTTACACATCTTAGAGGCATAACAGGGTTAGCTTGGAACTGTTGCTCTATTTTCCTCCACAAAGGCAACAGTTCACCGACACAATCTGTCACACTTTGTGTGCTCCAGCATTTTGGACATCATGACTGTCCTTCCAGCCACAAAGGTATCACTCTTCTGCTTGGGGGCAACTATAAGCAATGAGCGACTTTTTGCTCAGAATACAAAGCAGTACATGACAAAAAGACAGCCTGTGGTGATGATGAGTTAATAGCAGTTCATGAAGACAGAAACAATGCAACCAGTATGTAATAGTGACACAAAGCTGCGTAGAAAGACCCAATGCATCTGGCTTTTGTCTCCTGAAGGAGAACAGTGGGCTCCAAATGTACTTTTTATGTAGTAAAATTCTTGGCTTCAGCCTCTAAGATCCTTCATGAGCAGGCATGTTCCCGTGTCTCTGATTTCCTTCCCCTTTCCATTCTCTGGTATCAGCACTCACAGGCGGTCATCTCTTTAATTACAATCCCTCACAACCACCTTATTGCTGTAATACCTTTCTGAAATAATTTTGTCTTCTCTTTTCTACAGACATAGCAACACCAAACCACATTTAAACCATCATGGCAGGCACACGCACTCACTAACGTCACAACTTGCCTTCTTTTTCTTTTTTTTTTTCTCCTGTACTCCCTTGGTGGCTGAACTCTCTGCTGCTCTGCAGATGGCTGTCTGGGTTTTGGGAAATGTGAAGGGTGCGGAAAGCCACAGCTCTTGTAGAAGTGCAATGGAAACAATGGGCTAAGGCCTCAAAGGAGCTATCGAGCTACCCTGTCTCTGTATCACTCAGTATTCGTGTTGCCTAATATCTTACTACTAAATTCCCAAGTTAAAAGGTTTCCTTGGCTCCTCTTAAAATCACTAGAGACAAAAGTGCCTTTGCAAATAATGGCTCATAACACATCTTGCTTTGAATTCTTAAAGAATTCATTTTCTTTATATGTGGAGGGCATGCTAGGGACATCAGCCTCTTCATGCTGGCCTGTCCACTGTGGGCTTCAGGTCAGCTGATGCAAATACCTCCTTGGCAGTCTAACAATTCTGAGATCTTATGGGGCTAGTTGCTTTGGTGCCTGCAGAGTTAGCTAGTCAAGAGAAGAAAGCATATTCATCCTACCAACAACAAAGGGACTGAAGTGGTAGGACAAGGGGTAATGGGGTCAAACTTAAACGGGGGAAGTTTAGATTGGACATAAGGAGGAAGTTCTTTACTGTGAGGGTGGTGAGGCACTGGAAACGATTGCCCAGGGAAGTTGTGAATGCTCCATCCCTGGCGGTGTTCAAGGCCAGGTTGGGCAGAGCCTTGGGTGGCATGTTTTAGTGTGAGGTGTCCCTGCCCATGGCAGGGGGGATTGGAACTAGATGATCTTAAGGTCCTTTCCAACCCTAAACTATTCTATGATTCTATGATTCTATGTCTGTGCTCTTGAAGTCACTCTTCTGCTTTGTGTTGCACTTCCTCCAGGTGCAACTGGTGCAAACTCTCCCCTTAAATCGTAAATACTCTGGGTGCACAAAATCACAGGGAACTTCTTTTTTTTTGAACATTATGTAAGGTACACAGTACATAAGACATAACAAAACTATCACTAATAATAGTAGCAACAGCAGCATACTAGAATATTAGATGCCATGATTATATTAAAAAAAAAAGACCTAATTGCTTCTTGCTAAGAACATTTAATTTAAAATGAAGCGAACAATTGATGGGGTACAAAAAATATAAGTGCAATAGCAATTTGTGATGCGTTGATGTCTTTGGGAATGTAAGAAGTGTTGTGTAAGCTGAGAATTTTTTGTACTACAAGGCGGTGGGTCAGAAAAAAACATGGAACAGTATCTCTGAAATTCAGAGAAAGTTGTAAAATTTTGAATTCCATGATGCTTTGATCTAAGTTAACTCAGCTTCAATAATTGTGTATCTATATCACCTGAGCCATATGGCAGGACCCAAGAAGGTGAGAGGAAATAAAATAATAATAATGCTTTCATCATGCTAAATGAAGAGTGGAAGTAGACCAAAATCTTTTCATTTTTAATTGCCTTTTGATATTTAATTTGATTATTTGATCAAAAGATTCTGGGTTGACCCTAATAGTGCCGTAATTATCACAGATAAGAGTGCATACAATATAAGAAGCTAGCTTTAGTACAGAGGTAGGGATGATTACCACAAAATAAATTTCTACATGAATTTACAGTGCTTGAACTTGACTGTTTTATTACCACTGTCTTTAAGAAATGCCTTCATTGCGAAAGTTCATTTGGACAAATGCTTCTGGTTGGGCTTGTTGTTTGGTGTCATCATGTCTCTCAGTCCCAGGGATAGAATTTTGTGTTTACTGAACTGACTGCAGTAGTCTTTATATAAATGTAAAATTGATGTGGCTGCAAAAGCAGGTTCTTTATTATCAAGTCAACTTCACCTGCAGGAGCAATGGGATTGAAAGATCTATTTCCTGTTAAAAAAGAAAAAAAAAGAAAAAAAGGGGGGGGAAAACCTCAGAAGTATTTTTGTGAGGTACATCCACCTACATCTGGTCAGTGTTTTGAGATGGCTGTTTCCTCTTTGGAAAGTTCTGCTTTCAGTTTGGTTTCCCTGGGAACAATATGTAAGAAAGAGTGTCTGTTGTGCTGTCCAGAGGCTTGACTTTTTCATTAAAATACTCCTAATATTCCCTTGAGACACAAACACATTCATGTCCAGAGATAGCTGATATCCATTGGCTTATCTCATAGAAAGGCTGAATTTAGCAAAAAACACCAGATCATGTTGCTCCACCAGTCAGATTATTTTGTTTTTCTACATGGTTTTTCATATAAAGTCATAACAGAAGGGTCCCAAGATTCTGTTTTCAGCATTAACCACTTCAGGAAGTGTGTCTTTTCCTCCCAAACCCAGAAGACACTTTTTCATGTTTATTTTAGTTTCTTTTGCCAAATGAAAAACATCAACAACCCCCCAGCATCATTGCTGATAGACTAAACTTTTCTATTCTAGCTTGATTAAATATGTTTGATGTAAAAATAAACAGGGAATTAATTGTCTGTCATTGAAAACTTGTAAGAGCACCTATGGAAAGTGTTACTTCCACGGGTCTAGAGAAAACTGTTCTATTAAAAAATGCATTAAGTTCTGATGCCTTTTCTCTTTCAAGTTACTATTATCCTTATAATGACTGACTATTCACATTCATCAGGTTGATGTAGCACCATTTATTCCCAGCCCTTATTTGTACTGGTGCACAGTAGGCTCTAATCAGGAAATGCTACAAGCAAAGTAAGATTCTGTTGCATCCTTGAACTTACTATAGTTCAAAGTTCTCCAAGAAAAGATGCCAACAGAATTGCTGACATGATGAACAATGTTCGTGCTCACTAAATCTGTCACCAAAATGGATTTTTTTCGGAACAGGAATGCTAATTTTAGCGTGAAAGGGATGACTGAACTGAAATGGCAAAAACTAGTGCTTCTAGATATTGAGCATCCTAAGGCTCACTGAAGACCCTAGAAGTTTTGAGTGGTAAATACTTCATGCAAGGCATTGAAAAAAGATTATTGAAAAACCTACTGAAGTAGAAAGACTATCACTGATTCCAGCAGGCATCAGATCAAGCCCAGTGTGAATGAGTATTAGAATATGTCTACATAGCCTTTTGCAGGCAGAATACAAGTTTCTCTGCCCAAGACTTGAGCCAGTTGGATGTATGACAGCCCTGAACTGGAAACCATGTTACTGCTTTTACAGTGCAGAGCTCAGACTAAAGCCCCTGCTGAAAGACAGAAAATATCAATTTGTGCTCAGCAGTGTGCTCCATCCAAGGATGCGTAGAGTGAATGCACACAGTCTCAGAGCTCAGACAGAATGATTTCATGCTTGCCTGCAAAAGACCACGTAGAAAAATGTTCTGAAAGGGGAAGAGCATCTAAGCTCTGACATGAGTACTTAAATATTCACTACCCTGGACTCAAGGAAACTGAGGAAATCAGATGGATGGGCTCTTTCCTAAGTATGTTTTTCCTAGTTTGCTTCTTTTCAGATGAAGAGACAAGAGATAGCAAGAGAGGCCTGCATATGAAGAGAAAAAAATATTAATTGAGCCAAATTCCAAAGCCACAAAATGATCGACTTTCACTGGCATGAGCTTTGCAAGCCCCAAAACAATACTTTAAAGAGTTTAATTTTTTCACATCAATTTTAATTAAGCTCTCATTAGGCTCTTGTGCCCCTAGAATTTGGCAAACAAAAGAAACTGGCTTGTCTAGTGAGTTTCCCAAGCTTGCACAGATCTATTCTTAAGGGGATTTATCGCATTTTTTTCCTCCTCTTGAAAGAACCTTACATGAACCAATTCAAATGAAAAACACATGGACTAAAAAAGTCTTCATCATGCCAGATACCTTTTTATATCCAAAGCAGTGAACTTGTAGTCAGTTTGTCCTTTCATGTGTTGTTTTTTCTGGCTTTGGAAATTAAGAATGATTTTTTACTACGTGCAGTAGTAAAACAACATATTATGCAATTCTATTTTTCAGGGAGAACACGATGTAATTCATAGGCTTTTCAATGCCACATTTTCTGCTCAACAAATGCATAAAGTGACTTCTCTTTCCCTTGTGGGCAGACATCTAGAAATTTATGTTCAGCAAATGGTTTTCCAGCTTACCTAAGTTGGGGTTTTTGGGTTTTAACTACTTCAAAAGTGACTACATAATGTAACAATAAGCAGTTTCCAAACCATATTTTTATCCCTGTCATTCAAGAACTTGGCACATAAGAGGGATAATATATTTTATCCTGGGGCTTCCAGTCAAAGAATAGGGGTGAAGACACAACATACCATGACTAACTTGCAGCCCAACAAATATGATAAAAGAGGAAGGTCTTTCCAATAAAATGTACATGATAGATTAACAGCTCTGTTAAAATAACTTGTTGGAAATGTACTCAGTGGGATGATTTTGAAGATTATGCCATCTTCCAAAGAGCACTTTCATAACTCTTCCATGTTTCTTAATGCCAATTGCTGATTTCCAGAAGACAGGTTAGTTCAATTATTGAGAGCATTTTTAAAATTGATGCTTTCATTTTTTAGCTTGAAACAATCATAAATTGAAAGGACTAGCCCTCTAACCCTCCTATGGGCTTATTTGGTGCCTCGAATCTCTTCTGCATGCAAGGGTCATTAACTTGCTAGATGTGTGTTCACATGATGGATACTTGCCTATTGATTTTCCCAAATCAAAGCTCGCAGCTCAAAAAAGATCTCTAATGTGTAACTGGGAAAAGTTCCCAAAGAATTAACCCATCTAGAACTTAGACATGTGATGACAAGGAGGATGTTATCATGTTTAAGTATGTCTTCTTCTTATGTTTACCAGTGGTGCTAAGAAAATGCAAAGTATAGGTGAGCCTTTCTGAATTCATGAATATGCGTCTGCAAACCTTCTAGACACATTCATGGGAGAATAATCTGTTTATTGCTGTACAGTGATGCTACGTCAGGATCATCATCAGGAAGGTCCTGGACAGCAGCTTGATGAAGGCTGGGAGAGTATTCTTGATAGTATTGCTGAATGCATGTCCTACATCACAATCTTCCTTACAGGTCTACTTTTAGGTACTATTGGCTTTTCTGTTTAAGGTCTGGGTGGCTTTCAAAGGAGGTTAAAGACCCTGAAAGAGCCAGTGTAGCCCTAACCAGAAAAAGTCCAGAACTTCTGCGGACTGGTCAGCATTAAGAGATAACAAACAGTGGGTTTTGAAGTGTTCACACAAGGTATGCCCTTGCATTCCCCTGGAAACTAAAATACCACAGGAGTCCTTCCCTCCAGCTCTGCATCTGGATACCCTAGTTCATTCCAGTTGATCCCCCAGTTCATCCCAGCTAGCAGGCAGGAAAGTTATCAGTGGCAGGAAGGTAGCTACACAGATAATATAGCAGGCTGGATTATAAAGCCTGCAAAGAAGATGCCACCCATGATGAACTGCCACCCTCAGCCACCAAGTCAGTGCCCCAGACACAGCTGACCTGAGCTGCTGAGAAATCAGTGATTGTTTGAATCAAGATTTTACTAGATCCCTCAGGGAGGAGTGTTCTATGATCTCCTTGTATGTGCTTGTTGGGACCAGAATATCTTCCCCAAATGTGATTCTGGAGCTCTTGATGGTGCTAAAAAGAACCAGTCAGTAACAGGTTAATGTAAGAAAAACAGAAGTATCACAATTCCTGTAAAGTGCCAGCCATCTACTGAAAGCAGGAAGGTTGTACATCTCTAGTGAAAACTGCTGAGAATACTGAATCACTGAGATACAGACACGCATCTTAGTTCTGAGGCTTTGCAGTCATCCTGGCACAGCAAATAACTGAAGGGAAAATGAAGTGTCAAATGATGGGAGCAGAGGAGCCCATTCTTATGCCCTGTTACTAATACTCATACACACAGTTTATCTCAGCTTGGATCTGCACACACTGAGGGCATGTATTATTTGATGGTGCTGAATGTTATAGGAGAAATCCGCAATAACGCAGATTAGTAAGAAGTCCATCTTACCACAAAACACCCTTGAAATCTTTAGACTGTAATGCTGGAGAGGCTATGTCCTCATCCTCTATGCTGTCATGCAAATCTCATGGTTCTCTAACCCCAGAGATGCTGAAGGAATAAATACACTCTAGACTGAATCTGCTGGATCGTGTAGCAATCTGTACCTTCTAAGCAGACCCATCACAGAACTATTAAGCAAGCTGGGACAGGGCTGTGCTCAGTCACAAGGAGGAGGGAGTACTAAGTGCACTTCACCATGTAACACAGAAATCATAGGATCATAGAATAGTTAGGGTTGGAAAGGACCTTAAGATCATCTAGTTTCAACCCCCCTGCCATGGGCAGGGACACCTCACACTAAACCATGCCACCCAAGGCCTTGTTCAACCGGGCCTTGAACACTGCCAGAGATGGAGCATTCACAACCTCCCTGGGGCAACCCATTCCAGTGCCTCACCACCCTAATAGTAAAGAATTTCTTCCTCATATCCAATCTGAACTTCCCCTGTTGAATGAACCCCTAGGCTGTATTGTGCCTCCTTCTTTGCTTTAAATAATGCTTTTATAAAACATAAGAAAAATAAAGCATAAGGAAAGGTATTGTATGAGATGGAAAAGATGCACTTAGAATCATAGAATCATAGAATAATTAGGGTTGGAAATGACCTTAAGATCATCTACTTCCAACCCCCCTGCCGTGGGCAGGGACACCTTATGCTAAATCATATCACCCAAGGCTTCCTCCAACCTGGTCTTGAGCACTGCCAGGGATGGAGAATTCACAGCCTCCCTGGGCAACCTATTCCAGTGCCTCACCACTCTAACAGGAAAGAATTTCTTCCCTATATCCAATCTAAACTTCCCCTGTTTAAGTTTTAACCCGCTACCCCTTGTCCTGTCACTACAGTCTCTAATGAAGAGTCCCTCCCCAGCATTCCTATAGCCCCCCTTCAGATACTGGAAGGCTGCTATAAGGTCTCCACGCAGCCTTCTCATCTCCAGGCTGAACAGCCCCAACTTCCTTAGCCTGTCTTCATACGGGAGGTGCTCCAGTCCCCTGATCATCCTCGTGGCCCTCCTCTGCACTTGCTCCAACAGTTCCATGCCCTTTTTGTGTTGAGGACACCAGAACTGCACACAATACTCCAGGTGAGGTCTCCTGAGAGCAGAGTAGAGGGGCAGGATCACCTCCTTCAACCTGCTGGTCACGGTCCTTTTGATGCAGCCCAGGAAACAGTTGGCTTTCTGGGCTACAAGTGCACACTGAAGCAGGCTCATTTTCATTTTCTCATCAGCCAACACCCCCAAGTCCTTCTCTGCAGGCCTGCTCTGAATCTTTTCTCTGCCCAACCTGTAGCTGTGCCTGGGATTGCTCTGACCCAGGTGTAGGACCTTGCACTTGGCATGGTTAAACTTCATGAGGTTGGCATCAGCCCACCTCACAAGCCTGTCGAGGTCCCTCTGGATGGCATTCCTTCCCTTCAGCGTATCAATCGAACCACACAGCTTGGAGTCATCGGCAAACTTGCTGTGGGCGCACTCAATCCCACTGTCCATGTCAGCGACAAAGATGTTAAACAAGACCGGTCCCATCACCGATCCCTGAGGGACACCACTCGTTACTGGTCTCCAGCTGGACATTGGGCCACTGACCACAAGTCTTTGCATGCAGCCATCCAGCCAGTTCTTTATCCACCGAGTGGTCCACGTATCAAATTGGTGTCTCCCCAATTTAGAGACAAGGATGTCGTGTGGGACAGTGTCAAATGCTTTCCACGAGTCCAGGTAGATGATATCAACTGCTCTACCCCTGTCCATCAGTTCTGTAGCCCCATCATAGAAGGCCACCAAATTAGTCAGGCAGGATTTCCCCTTAGTGAAGCCATGCTGGCTGTCACCAAGCACCTTGTTGTTTTTCATGTGCCTTAGCATGCCTTCCAGGAGAATGTGCTCCAAGATTTTGCCAGGCACAGAGGTGAGACTGACTGGTCTGTAATTCCCCGGGTCATCCATTTTCCCCTTCTTGAAAATGGGGGTTATATTTCCCTTTTTCCAGTCATCAGGAACTTCACCTGACTGCCATGATTTTTCAAATATGATGGCCAGTGGCTTCGCAACTTCATTCACTAGCTCCTTCAGGACCCATGGATGGATCTCATCAGGTCCCAAGGACTTGTGCACGTTCAGATTTTTAAGATGGTCTCGAACCAGTTCCTCTCCTACAGTGGGCCCAAGGTCTTCATTCTCACAGTCCCTGCATCTGCCTTCCAAGACTTGGGTGGTGTGGTCAGAGCCTTTGCCAGTGAAGACCGAGGCAAAGAAGTCATTCAGAACCTCAGCCTTCTCCAAATCCTGTGTAGCCAGTTCTCCCGAAAGCTTCCTGAGCGGGCCTACATTCTCCCTAGTCTGGTTTTTATTTGTTATGTACTTGTACAATCCCTTCCTGTTATCTTTAATACCTCTAGCTAAGTTTAATTCTAACTGGGCCTTAGCTTTCCTAACCTGGTCCCTAGCTTCCCGGACAACATCCCTGTACTCTTCCCATGCCACCTGTCCTTGCTTCCACTTATTATAAGCCTCTTTTTTTTTTCATTTGAATTTTCCTCAGCAGCTCCTTATCCATCCAAGGAGGTCTCCTGGCCCTCCTGCTGCACTTCCTTCTGGTTGGGATGCAACACTCCTGAGCTTGTGGCAGGTCATCCTTGAATATCAACCAACAGTCTTGGGCCCTGCTGCCCTCTAGGGCTGTATCCCATGGAACCTTACTAAGCAGGTTCCTGAAGAGGCCACAGTCTGCTCTTTTGAAGTCCAGGGCAGTGAGCTTGCTGCACGCTCTTCTCACTGTCCTGAGGATCTCAAATTCGAGCATCTCGTGATCACTTCACTTTGTATTATCCTTAGTCCTTCTTGTTACTGGACAAATCTGACTGGACACAGTGCCAGCAAGAGCAAGGGGTATGATGGAATTGAGTAATCTTCCCAGAGGACAAAGGGATATTTTACCTCTCATACTGGCTCTCCATTAATGAAATAATGTTCTTTTAGCACTTTTCCATAATCTTTCCAATCCCAATTTCATGTCTCTCCATTCATGAAATAATGTTCTTTTAGCTCTTTTCCCTAATTCAGATGGGATCCATAACTTCTCCTGCAAGAAGACCTTCTTTTCTGAGGGTTACCTCACACCTGTTTTCCTTGAAGAATATTGCTTTTTTTTTGGCTTGAATTTCCAGTTCGAGCTTTGTCATTTTGCCATGAATATCCAGCCCCATGGGCACTGGTGACACAACTGCAAGTGGCATTTATTAATGGGGAAGTGTATGATTATATTGTCCAAGTGAAGCAAATGACTTACATCACATTAAGATGAGAAAGCTGATTTAATGGTATTCTGTAACATACATATACAAGGTAGGATGGCTCCTGACATTATATGAGTCTTCAAACAGTTGCATTTTAAACCCTTGGATAAATGCAAATGTTCAAGACATCACTCACACTGTGTACCATAAGAATCGTCTGCTACACTTTAGATCAGAGATCCCTGAGTTCAGTTGTCTTTCAGTGTTAAACAATGCCAGAACAGACTAGGAACTGACAAAAATGCTCAGAGGAATCAGTTCCTCTTTACATCCTCTCAGTGCTGTTGCACTTCTTGATAGCTCTAAGAACATAAAGTCCCATATTCTTGCTTTAAATCTCTATATTACATTACAATGCAATGCATGCCTGTGACTTCAGGAGTACAGACAAGCTTGGAGGAATTTTTGAAGCAAGTAATTTATTCAGTGGTATTTCCATGCTTTTTTCTTGTAAAGATCTCCATACTCTTTCAGATGATTTGGGAAATTAACCCGATTAACAAACCAAAATGACTTGTGCTGGACCTCTACATCTTCTGTACACTATTTATTTTGAACTCTGATAATTTGTAACTGGTCCAATATTTTGCTGAGATGCATGATACAAGCCCTTTTCCCTGATTAGCTGAGCACAGTTTCTTGGATCAGAAATTGTGCTGTTAACTCTCTGTGTTAATTTCAAATTCACTTTTTGGAAATATTTAGCAATATTTAATTAAAATTTACAGTGAATATCGCTTTTTGTAAGCCAGACTACAAGAATACTTTGGGGCTGAAATTGTGTGGAAACAGACCAAATACTTTCATTTGGCCAACCAGAAATATTTTCATTGAAAGTTGGTTGCCTGCCCCTACTTCACCATAAGATATGTATTGTATTACTGGAAGATGCTCAGTAAGTCAGTTAACTTTCTAACTGTAACATTACACTGTAGGTTAAACACCTTTCTTTTTTTTCTTCTATTTTTGTTGTTTTCTGGAACCTCATCAACACAAAATTTCTAAATTCATCCTAAAGAAATCAAAAGGAATAGAATGTTCCTTTTTGTAACCGTTTGCTTGAGCCTCAGTGGAAAAATAATGGAGATGGGAAAGTACATTAGAGAAATTATATGATCTGGACAGTTCAGGATTTCTCCCTTCAGAACCTATTTCACCTTTGCCAGGGAATTCACAATATCTCTTACTATAAATTTGAAAGCTGTTCCAAGACAGTTCCTTATATAATAATCTCTTCCATGTACACTCAAGCGGAAAATGGCAGAGATGCTCTGTTCACTGGCAAGATTAGGAAATATTAATGCTCTTCATTAGGCACATGATCTTCCAAAACAGCCCTCTGAGGAGGGATACACATGTTAGTGTTCCCCAACACCTGGGAAAGCCCTTCTTGGTACGGCTTAAAGACTTGATTTTAAGCTGGTCCACATGTCTTTAGGAAGCTGGAAGAAACAAAGGCAAGAAAAGTCATTGCCTGGACTGCCAGCTTCACTGAAGGATAGATCATAGAATCATAGAATAGTTAGGGTTGGAAAGGACCTTAAGTTCATCTAGTTCCAACCCCCCTGCCATGGGCAGGGACACCTCACACTAAACCATATTACCCAAGGCTCTGTCCAACCTGGCCTTGAACACTGCCAGTGATAGAGCATTCACAACTTCCCTGGGCAACCCATTCCAGTGCCTTACTACCCTTACAGCAAAGAACTTCTTCCTTATATTCAATCTAAACTTCCCCTGTTTAAGTTTTAACCCGTTACCCCTTGTCCTATCACAAGAGATCCTACCCTGAGAGATAGGATCCTCTCCTGAGGGATAGGTCCTATCCTGAGTGATCCCGGCTGCATCTCTCAGGGTGACTTGGCACAGCAGGTCACCTCACCAATGCCCTCAACCTAAAACATGCGGATGTTTTTCATAGCTGTTGTGCAGTAGTCACGCCAAGGGAGTGGCTGAGTAATTCCACACTAGGATATTTCATGGGATACCATACAAAGGAGAGAGGAACCGCAGGTTCAGACCCCTGGTGCGTGCGCTTGGCTAAGGAGCCACTGGCGCGAGGCTACCATCTGCGGGCTTATGACTGAACACCTCTAAGTATCCCGCCTAGGTGCTTGTTGTGCTATTGTGTCATCGGTCACTTGTGATTGACCCAGGAGATGACAGTCTTGTTCATAATGTGTGGGTGAGGTCTTCCTGAATCTTCGTTAGTGAAGACAGGCCTTCCTCTTAGGAGAAGGAAAACTCCTATCTTCAAACAAGGGCTGATGGTGCTCACCCAGCCGTGTATGGTCCTCCATCTTAGAGAAGGACACTCTTACAAAGCCTTGCTGTCACCGTCCTAGCTAGCCAGGCCGTGGCAGTTAAACCTCAGGTTTAAAGGGTGGGGCCAGTTCTGCACAAGCTGTGCTTCACCTATAAAATCCACTGCGCAGGCTGGAAGGGCTTACTCTCACTTGTCTGTATGGACAGGCGAGGGTTGAAACGGTAGGTGACAAGGTGCATGGGAAGCTGCAGATCCAACCTTGCATGCGGGTGGACCAGCACATGGGTAGCTCGAGATCGCTCAGGAGATGACAGTCCTGGTCAGACACTTCCTGATTGCCTAAGCACCCTTTTTTCCAACCAGATTTGCGTAACCCACATGCCCTTGGTCATAGTACTTGTAGTAAGCGTGGTTAAAGCCTTTCCCAAATCTTTGCTCCCGAAGCCAAGCCATCAGTCGTATAAAGGAGATGACAAACTTTTTACACCAAGAGATACAGAAAAACTTACATATAAAACAGATGAGTTTTATTTGCCCAAACATACCATGTGGAAGCTGCATTCATTCTGAACCAGCTGACTGCTTCAGGTGACTAGTGGGAATAATTTCATCGTGCAAATTCCTTGTTAAAGCTCTGCAGTTATATTTTGTGTGTGAAATGAAAGTACATCTGTGTTTAATTTTACAACTTTGTCATACATCATAACCTTAGAAGAATCCCCCAACATCATGCAAATTAAAAGCAAGTATTCACATGATTTGCATAGATGTTTTTCTGAGTTAGACATTACATTGGAATGCATTGGCAGTGAGTGGCTGTGACTAATGTAACAGGGGCTTACATTTAACATACTTCATTATACAGTTTTTGTGCACAGTAATGTAATCATTAGCTCGTCAAGATATCACACTCAGCTCAAATTTAAATAGTGTTGCTCTCTGCTGGTTAGTCTTGTGAACTACACATTTGTTTAATGTGAAAATTGCTGATTGAGATGAAACTTCAGGTCCCATTCCACCAGCTGCTATCCAAGCAGGGAAACGAGGATGTACTTGCAACAAATAATCACTGTGATCACATTCACACTTTTCTCTGGCAGATGTTCTCCAAAACCACTCTTAACTCTTATTCTACAGAATTATTACCTGGTTTCTCATTAACACACCCTATATTTGCACATTTGATCATTCTTAATATTATTTCATATTCTCTCTTCCTCCTAGCTTTCCCACCTCCTGAATAAATGTTCTGAAGAGTAATACTGAAGGCCACTTGTCTCAATCTTAGAAGAAAGCAGCACCCAGAACTGCATTTTCTGAAGAAACTGAACTAATCCCGTTACACATGTTCTGATTATGCCATTTGGACTGAATTTTTTGGAGGACTATTTCTCTGGTTTCTCCAATGAAACATGACTTAGAATTAGAAAGCTGTATTCACAGGTGCAATCCTATATGCTGGGTGAATTGTAAAGCTAGGCAAACATCAGTTTTTTAGTAGCAAAGAGGGTTTTTGGTTTTCACTTAGGCATCTAAGTTCTCTTTAATCGCTAGCTGACCAAGTTTTTGGAATCGTATCTTTTCTTATAAGCAGGTGAAAAGGAGCCTGGAGAGAAGACAGTACTATGTGACCATTCAAAGCATTCTGTAGTACAGTGCAAACAGTGGTTGTCTTTTTCTCTGATCCTCCTCTTGTGCTGCTGCACATCAGAATAAGTCATGAAAATTGAAGTTTGCCAGGAATTGTCTATGTTATTCACACAGCTCATAATTTGGTAATTTATTTTGTAAGTTTTGCTGATACTGATTCTTTCTTAGGTGTACACTCTGAGTGGTATTAACTTTAAGCTTTTTATATTCTACTTAGCTAGGGTTATATCATAGAATCATAGAATAGTTAGGGTTGGAAAGGATCTTAAGATCATCTACTTCCAACCCCTCCGCTCTAGACATAACTGACTTAAGCATACATAACATTTTTCTGTTGACTGTATGAAATCAATACCTTAATATTAAAATTAAATATTAAGTTATTAAATTAAATTAAATATTAAAATTTAATATTAAAAATAAAATTAATACCTTGTTATCATCAAAAGCTCTTAGCTAACCATAGATGAAGCAATGTTTTTAGTGTAATTATTGGATAACATACATAAGAAAGGGGGATTAAAAAAAATTTAAATTTCCAATGAATTCTAAAATTTACTTCAATTCTATATTTTAAGTAGCCTTGAAATTGTAAGAACTATAGACTAAGTCTTTCCCCTGCTTATTTTTCCAAGTAAAAAGGACACTACAAGATCTAGATTCTTCATATCTGTTCCTATTTAGGTCACTAGCAAAAGCTCCTTGCTGCATTTACTTCATCACAGATGGATTTGCAGAGATCTTCAAATACCTCTTGGTCTATTTTTCCTTCCAAACAGACATTCCCTACAAGCCTTCTGATTTTAATTTTAATTATATGCTTCAGTTGCTGCCATAAAACAAGTTAGTCTTGGCTCTCATGTCATAGATTGTCAGGAAACATTTTATATGGAGAAACAATGTACAACGAATATATGATATAACTTGTGGAAAAGTTGTGATCCTGCAGTTTTCGCTCAGGCATTATTTCTACTTATTATGGACTTTATTGCCAATGGTTTCCAATATGACAAAATTAGGACTATGGAAGAAAATATGAGTGGTGCACAATACGCACTCAATAGCAGACTGAGTTTTTTTTCCCCGGCTGTAAAAAAAGTAAGAACTTGGCAAAATTCAGTACATAACTTGATGTGACAATTCTCAAATCAGGACATGTATGACACATAATTTTATTTTATTACTATTGAACTGTAAATTAAAAGGAATTTCGGAAGACAAAGGATTGTGGAGAAAAGATTGCAAGGATGTGAGATATCTAGTTTTTCTTCTTTACAAAAATCGAATAGTAAGTACAGGTGTTTTTCTTTAGGTGGACATAACTAAGTCTTCTGTTCCAAATCTAAAAAATTACATTTAGCTATTTCAGTCATTTCAACTGAGTTAACTTAGTTAGATCATTTCACCTGAACTTATGTCAGTGCCACTGTTGCACTGTGGCTCTTCCTGCTCCTTAGCTACTGTCAAGGGGCAACAGTGGTTCTCTGCAGCCATCATCTGACTTTCAATCTTCCATGCATCTCTTTACTTTTCTAAAGCAGCTGGAGCTAGGTGGAGTTTTTTTTTTGGTTGTTTTTGTTTTGTTGGTTTTGCTTTTTTTTGTTTGATTGTTTGTTTTTTTTTCCTTAAGGTTAGCCTAATATGGAAGAATGAGAGCACAGAGCAGCAACTGTATCTTTATGTCCCATAGTGAAAAACTTACCTCCTTATTATACAAAGTTCTGCTTAGTCTTTACCCAGATATGAGTTTCTTTCTGGAAAAAAAAAAAAAAAAAAAAAGTGTTCTTCTTTAAGTTCTTTTTCTATCTACTTAGTTTTTATCTGCATTAAAAAAAAAAATAAATCTATGGAAGAGACATTGCAAAATGACCGTGACGTGCTGTCTTATAAATAGGTTGAACTGGATTATTGGAAAGGAAAATACAGCACAATAGCATTTTCTTTTTTAAAATATAGCTACATTACCATGAGAAAACTAGTTAAAAGGAAGCTAAAAAGGAGCAGCTAGAAGGACAAATCTTTTGTAGCTTGCACAGACAATGTTTAAACCCACCACATCAGAGGATTGCAGTTAATTAACAGTGCTAATTGAACAGAACCATTCAATGAAAACCTAACTACAAAAAGAAAAGGATCCAGCTTCGTGAAACAGCCAAATGAAAGAGTAAAATAGCTCTAAAAAGACACCCTCCCAAAAAAGGTGAATGTCATATCCAGTTGGAGGAAATAGAAAAGGGAATAAACTCTACCAAAGAAAGAACAAAGAATAGTAAAGGTAGGCAAAAAAAAAAATAAAAATTGGAAGTTGTGAAGAGGGAATTTTGCATTTGTTTGGTTTACAAATATTCAAGATGCAACACAAACTCTTAAGTAGGATGGAGGCATAGGAAGAAAAGTAATCTGAAATCTTTGCCTTAGCTTCCTTGATAGAGGAACTGATAGGAGAATTGCTGAGAGCAGACAAGATATCAACACGCTGCTTTGAATGCTGCATATCTTGAATACAGTGTGTAGATTGAGTGATTCCATACAGTAGAACTAGAACTAACATAGATAAAGTAGACCCAGAAAATGTATAGAGAAGAACAAGAATAACCAGGTGTTTGAGACAACTTTCATGAGAAGAAAGAACAAAAAAAGAAAAGGAATTTGCAGCTTGGAAATGGAAAAACCATAAAACCGCGAAGTAGTAAGTAGGAAAACTGCTGAGCCTTTCCCTCCATATAGGAGACAGAATTTTCAAAGTACTCATTTTCATTCATTCAATTAGTTGTTTTTGAAAGTACCTTCTACAAACTGAAAAATTTACATTATAAAACTCATTAGGCAGATATTGTCGAGGCAAAAAAATTACATTTAACTTCCATAACAAACAAACAAAATTAGTAAAGAAATAAACAGATTTGTAGGGCATACACTAATAAAACCTGTCAGTATGGATTAAAACATTGGTTAAGGAAGTCCATGAACTTAAGAAGATAAGTATAGGAGGGAAAATAAAGTAACCAAACTATGCTAATAACTGAAACACTCTATAAAAATTTTTCTTCATACTTTTATTTATCAATTAAACTATTTCTTTATCATTAACAGCAGCAGGATCTACATGGCTGTTCTCCTGTTCATTTTTTTTCATTGGTTCTTTAATATACACACTGGTAAATTTTTTGATGGCTATATAGAATTTTTGGCCTTTTGGATGTTGATGAGTTTAGTGTGTTTGATAGTGGATTAAGTATTGATGACATTCCTGTCCTTCACTCCCTTTTTTAGCTTGTCTTCCTCCATATTTTGCCATAAAAACAAAGATTTCATTTAGTGAATGCCAAAGATGCTTCTTGTAACTCCAAGGATTTGACTTGTTCTTTGCTTTCTTCTATAATCCTTGATTCAAGTGGGTGTTTTACTTTAAATTTCTGTTTGCTGCCTAAGTCAATTTGTTTGCCCATCTAGAAAGCCTCCTCTGGTATCTAGCTGAGGTAGATTGTAAAAATCTCTTCCAGCAGGCACATATATTATGGTCAATATTAATAGTACCACCTCAGCTCAGACCTTGCACACTGGCCTATTTCCCACAGTTAAGCTACAAGCAGATGGCATCTGAAAGACGTGCCCTTGTGCTCATAAAATAATAGATATTAACTGTTAGTTCTTTGGAGTGCCCACTGCCTAACAGACTTTGCCTTGGACTTCACATCCCTGACAATTCACACAGAGAAACAGCCCTCCACCTGGTAGGGGATTTGCCAGTGTCATAGATATGAACTTGCTGCAGCTCATGTATCACAATCTATTTTAAAGAGTCCTCACTCATAGTGTCTAAACACTGGGTTTTATTTTTTTCTGTGTTAGAATACGTACCTTCCTCTTAGGATTAAACCTTTTCCTCCTCTTCTGATTTGCCTCCTTGTCCTCTGCTTTGACAGAATTTGTACCCTTGGTTTAACACTGTGCTTGCACCATTGCATTTTCTGGCCTAGCATTGTATCTTAAGTCTCATGACACTGGGCCGTTTTATGCTGACAACCTGATATAAAATGAGCTCCTCCACATGGAAACAACTCTCAGGACAGCTAGTTCATTCCAACTGGCTTCATATTTTGTTTACTGAAGCAGTTTGACTGTCGCTGTGTTATACTCGCATATCTTGTAATTTTTCAGTACTGCTTCTATTACTTTTGTTAATATCAAAGTTTTGGGCCAGGTTAAGTTCCCTTCTGCCAAAACTCATCCTTTGAATTCTCTCCTTATTAATACCATAAACTAATTTATATTATAACATGCCCTCTAGAAATGAACAACAATCACTTAGCATTCATTCTATCACACGTTTCAGTTTCTTCTTGCCTCTCATTACGAAATTTAACACATTCTACATAAACACTTAGCTTTCCTGAGTGAACTTTCAAGATCTATTGCAAGTCCTCTGAGTTATTACTACAAAAAACAGGGCTGGAATAAAGCTTGTCCTGGGGCATTTTTCTGCCCCAAAACAAGAGGAGTTCTACCTGATTGAGCTGTTGTTTTTCTGCGACTGTAACAAACTGAGCAGGAGGAATGCTGCCATTGATTAAAAGCTTTTCTTTATTTGTAGATGTGGTCTGCAAGAACAGGGAGATCACAGCTTGTGTAAATTGCTGACAGCCTTTATTTGCTTCATTGCCTGTATTCAGTCTTCCTAAAAAAGAATAGCTGTTCTTATGATTATTACTTCCCTACCCCCACTCCCAGCCCGGCGTCGGTTTTGAAATGGAATCGATTGCCTATAGTCCAGAATCTAGTTCTTCCTGCAACTGAGCTGGTGTACAAAAGCTGGCTGCTCCTTTTGCTTATGTTTAGAAACATTGGCTGCTCTGAATCCCTACTGAATAATGATGTTTACTGCAGAATCCCAATTCTGGTGTCTTTCAGGCACAGCTATGAGCCTAGTGCTGCAGAGTGACTGTCTCTTAGTAACTCCCCTCTCATTTTCCAGGAAAGTTCACTTCAGTCATAAAGGAGGCAGATACAGCTGGGACAGAAGCTCTGACACCCCAATGAGCCAAGCACCTAACTTTCTCAAGTCATTGCCCAAGTTGGGTGCCTATACCAGTTGGAATAAACAGCCTTAAGGCTTTCAGCACTTTTAGTCTCTGTGCTATTGCAAGCAGACTGTATATTTGGCTGGATAATTTTTGTAACTTGTTTGGCCTTAGATTTTTCAGCTTGCCTCTTAGTTACTCAGAGAGGCTTTACCAAGGTTTTTGTATCTGGTTTCACAGATGTAACACAGAGCTCAGGGGAGATGACATATTTTGGATCTGGTTTAGACTTGGCTTCTCAGGGAAAAGCTTACTGTTACAATTTTACTTTGTAACTTTATACCATTTTTATATTCATCTCTGAACTCTGCAAATGTTAAGGAGCAAAGCTTTCTGACTTCCCCAAGAGATGCAGCATTACCAATATTTTATGTACCGTGGAGTTAAAGTAGTGAAAAGAATTTGGTGACAAAGGCTATCCTAATCTGGATTCTGCTGATTTACGCACTAGGCAAAGACCATCTTCTGCACCCTGTAAGTACCTTCCAGTTGTCTGAAAAAACTTCAGGTCCTGGAAATGGCGATGTTAACAACTTATTCAGACTGTGTGAGGGAGGGAGGCAGAGGTACTGCAAAATCTCTGTGGTCTGGATGGATGAGCCTTTGCCTTCTTAGCAGTGGTAACAAAGATCTTCTGTATTGTACTACTCACTGCTGCACATAGAGTATATATGTTGGATTCAATAATAATTAAATAAAATGCCCATATTGTGATCTAGCTGCCTTAGAGTTGCCCATGAGACATGCCACTTCATAGGTCTTATTTTTAATGCTTATCATTATTGAAAAAAAACAGGTCCCTAAAGGACTGGTACTATTTTTATACAACATCTTCATCAACTACCTTGGAAAGGAAATACTGAGGGAAATTGGCAAGTTTTCACCTGATATTAAGCTTTTTTCACATCATCAGATGACCCATTCGTAGTGAAGAACCCCAGAAAGACCTCACTAAACTGAGTGAGTGGTCAAGCAGAAGATGGTAGTTTTCAACTCAGTGGTGTTGAAAACATCAGGTGAGGCATCAAAGGAACAACAGTCTAACATGTTTATGTTATGCCAAGCTCTGAAAAGGCAGCTATAACTCTGGAGAGAGTCCTTAGAGTCATCACTGAAAATCTCCTGCTGCCACCAGCTGGAGATGAAGTCTGAAAAAAGCAGAGAAAATGTTAAGTGTCACCAGGAAGGAGAGCTGAGAACAAGGCAGAATGTCATTTTGCATCTTTTGAGTATTGTGTGCAGTTCTGGATTCTCCATCTCATTAAGAGCATTGTGGAGTTATAGAAGGTATATAGAAGGTACAGAGAAGAGCAAATAAAATTACTATAAGGATAGAGTAGCTGCTGCATGGAGGGAGGCTTTTCAATGTGCAGAGGAGAAAGATGAAGAGAGAAACATGCTGTAGAAAATGCTCTGAATGGTTTCCTTCAGAGGGACCAGGTGTCCAGGGTGTCCAGGGACCATGCTAGATTTCCTGTTGTTACTGCTCCGTGAGGGATTTTCAAGCCTTTATTTTCAGTTTGTCCTAAAGCTGATTCCTTCCTTCATGGTTTTTCTTGTTCCTTCCTGGTGCTGTATCAGCTTTGCTGATCTGGGTGGTGGAGGGACAAATTATCCTGGCCGTTTATCAGTTGCTGAGCAGCTCTGTGGGATACCATGACAGTTGATCCTCTAATGTGACCCTGTCCAGGCATTCTTCCTGGGATGCTGCAGTATGAGAGATAGAAGTCCAGTCCACAAAATGCTTAATGTGTCCTTTCCTCATATGTTCTGCCATGCTCATGCTGTGCAGTGTTACCATTAGCACTCAGTGCTGTAGAAGAATCGACAGATGTTTATATACTGGCTTAATTCATCTTCCCTTACAAATATTGTTGAAGAGTCCCAGACACAGTCAAGTGTCTATGTAGTGTACAACGCATGAAAATGCTCCAAAAAAGACTAAATTACAGAATACTTACAGTTTCAAACTGCGTGGAGAATGCCAGAGGAAAAAAATGAGATGTGCTGTATGAGCAGAAACAGATAGACTAAAAATACATGGTTACCATTTTTGACAGACAGGCAGCAGTAAAATTACCATCAGACAGACTGTCAATAGTTACTGTTATTCATAATAATGACAGTGATCTTATTTTCTGCTATTGCCTTGGCCATAGAAAGTTCTAATACATTTTTCCTTGAGTATAAATTCAAATGAGTTGGCAGATGATGTCAATAGACTGTTTGATGTCTCTAGCATGTTATTCTTTTATCTTGTAAATAATATGCTCTTTTTTCCATGGCACCTGTATGAGATCAACTAAGTGCAATTTGCTTAGCTATTTCCTTGGATGGCTAATAGCAATCAGCCAATTTGAACAATCTATGTAGGTCATTGCAAAGTTAATTAATCCTGCTTTTTAGGCTGAAAATTATTTTCAAGGAAACATGTTCTAAAACTGTCCCATGGATTTTAAATAGGTTCTAATAATATACACATTTAGTGCATTACCAGTATTTCTAGAAAATAAAATTGATTAATATTCATTGACAAGACTCTAAAGGCAATGCTGAGGATGACGATTACAGGTATTTATTTCTAAAGTAAGTGAAGGGAAATTGTAAAGCTAATCAGTTTCTGAATGAGTTCTGAACCACAACAACAGTGTAAAAGAAAAACAATATTGCAAGAGGGCCGTGGAAGATGTCTAAGTTGGTATTTACTACCAAGAGGGTAGCATATGAATCTTAGAAACTTAAGGAGGAGTTATTATGTCAGCACAATACCTTTGCCAGACTTAACATAGGAGTTTCTTCACCTGTCAAATTCTTTTCTAGGTATATTGTCATTTGACTTTAAATTTTAAAGGTCTGTGGATTCAGAAAGGTACAGAGTATGTGTTGGGCTCTTGGTTTTACTTTATCACCATTTCTTAATTTCAGTTTTTCAATGAAGAGCTTTTTTTCCTCAGAGCATTGGGCAAGGTGGCAAGAGAGAAATAAATCTGTGCACTGCCTAACAAGGTTCCTATAAAACCATCTCCTTTTGTCCTCCAAGCTGGCAATGGCATTCTTGCCAGACTTCAGAATTTAACCAGTTTTGACTGCATTTGTCTGTTGAGCTACAAGACAGCTAATACACAGATTTCTTGTATGCAACAACAACAAGCTTCATATGTGGTACAATCACTTCTGCTCACTTTTTAGCAGATGCTTCAGGGGGAGCAGTCAAACGATAAAGCCTGGACATTTCCAATATATTAATACATTAGACATCTATCTTAGGAACCAAGATATGCAATCTGCATCCAATACAGTATCTTCAATAGCCCTTTTGGGTTGTGTTTCTCAAACTCTGCTCCATGCATCACTGGCAGAGTTTAATACACTGGTCTGTGAAATTAGAAAGAAACCACACATACTCCCCATACTTCCAAGCAAATAGACTTTCTTTCATTTTGTAATAAATGAATATTCAAACTTAGCCTAATTTAGCCTAATTTTTACTTTTCTTTTAAATGAAGACAATTGTGAGAACACTGTAGAGATGTTCTGTGGGTTATTTTCCCTAAAAAACATTCTTACAGTCATTCAATTAAATGAAATTAAGAAACACTGGCCTAAAGAGGGGATGTTTAGAATCAGGCTGTCAACCAGAATTACAGCCACTGGCACTAATAAGATATATCTTTTCACTTCCTAAGTAAAAACCAAAAACAAAATCAAAACCAACAAAGACTTTCTAAGGTGTTAGGTTTATAGACTAAAAATTAGTCTAAATTGATTTTTACAGAAAAAAAAATTAGATCTTTCTCATTGTCTGACAGTTACTATATTGGCTCCCCAGAATTGTCCTTGGGATTATATTCCAGGCTTATAAGTAAATATGAAACCAATTCTGAATCCAGTATCCAGTCCCCCTGTTTTGCCTGTAGCACCTCTCCTACAGCATTATTCTGAACCCACCAATTCCTTCCTTCTGTCTCACCAATATTGTTGGAGGGAGAAGAAGAGAGGAAAGATTCAGGTCTATTTCAAGCATCTAGCATTACAATACAACTGAAGTTTGATCATATTATCCTTGAACTTTAATTTTCACAATGTGAAATGATGAAAGTTTGGTTTGACTAGATGGTTTTAGAAAGTAAATGTGCTGCTCAAAGTGTATCATGTCTGAACAGATGTCCCAAACTCGAATGAAGAAACCACAATGTGGGCTGTCCTATAAGAGGGTACTAGACCCTGGCTCTTGCTCCACAATCTCTGATTCTGAGTCTCCAGTCCTCCCTTTTCCAGACAATGCCCCTGATGGACATGTCCTTGCTGGGGATCCCTCCTAGTAGCTGTTAGTGCCAGTCCACCTCCACACTCAGCTCTGATGACAGCAGGGTACCTGATGAAGATGGAACCAATTAATGTAGCTCCTTTATGTTCACAGCTCTCCTCAGCCTAAATCTCTGCATACCTGTCTACATTCCTAAAAACCTGAGGTTTGTGAATCCAGGTTTCATGGTGTCAACCAGTCTATGTTTACAGTTAGAGGCTTAAATCCACGAGACAGGCAGGATTTGAGACATGACTGCAGAACGCTTTACCTTTTACACAGTCTGCCAGATCATACACTGGCATTGCACATCTCTCATTCACTCACTGTTCTGGGTGTTTCAAAGCCTCAGACTTAAAGTGGTGCAAATGTCTGCATCATCATCATGTCTAAGTTTCTTCTTAGACTTGGGTCCAGGTGACAAAGGCTGTGTGAACATTTGTTCTACAGTTTATAAGAGACTTCACTAAATGCAAAAAGTGTTAATCAAGGGGGAAAAAATCTCTAATAAACATTTCAGCATTGCTTATTTGCACAGATGGTTGAACTGGAGGGAATATGCAAAAAGAAAAGATACATCCTGAACATGCTTTGGAAACAATTTTTCACCCAAATAGAAATAAATTTGTGAAGCAGCCTAGTATGAAAGATTGCTGAGGCAGCAGTGTAGATGCCAGGTTTAGACAGTAAACAATTGAGTGCCATAACAAAGGAAACACATTACTAAGAAAGACAATGACAGAGTTTTGAAGAAACAAACAAAAAAAGCAGTTTTTTAACTCCTGTCTCTACCTTCTAATGTGCTCCTTACTCAGCATGACCTTGGATGCAATATCTAATGCACTAGTTTTCAAACAGATGCTGATGGTGAGCACACAGTACTCTCCTTGTCAGGACAGAGATAACATAAATCACCCATCAATCTAAAATGTTTATGGTCCCTGAAAAAATATGGACAGTTTGAAGGGATACAAATCTGCCTCTTTAATTTATATTATAACTAGATCATTCTTGATTCTTTCATCTCCCATGAGACTTGTGAAATCAATTTGATAAGATACATATCTGTAAAACCATTCTTAAAAGATTTCTTGTCAATTGTAAACACATATTCACTAACTGCAATTAGAAATTGAAGACTGAAAAGGACTTCCTAGTCTCAAATGCCTTTCCTATTCTAGCCCAAGCAGACATGTCTTAAGTCTTCCCAAAAGCTATTCTGTCTATGTCTAGAAACTAGTTTGGGATTTTTTCTACTTTTTAAAACCCTGGAAGCATTAGAACATACCTATCAGTTATACAAAACCAATTTCCCTTCTAATTAAAAGTCAATTTAGGTTGCCTAGGTGGTTATTCATTTAGGAGTTTTATTGTCATTTTAAAAGAAGGCATGGACTGATTTCTGCAGAAGCCTGACAAATAGCGTAAGTAGACTTTGTAATAAGGATACAGACTTCTCAAACTGCAATCACAAAGTGAGTGCAGTTTTGGTTTTGTTGTTTTGGTAGATTACCACCAATTTGTATAGCTTTAAGGTTAATATATGTCTTACTTAATATTCCAGCTTCAGTATGCTTGGTTATACATCAATATATGTGCAGAAACATAAACTCTTCCAACAGCACAGTAAATAATCTGATTGATGTGTTGAGCTTTTAAATCATATAAACTACTGATAATTACAAGCATTATAAAGCGCATGACAGATTAAATCCATTGTAATTGTAGTGAGGAAAGTCTTGGCTTTTGCAAAGGCAGTAGCAAAACTCCCATTGCCCTGCCTAAGTTAGGGTTTCCCTTACTATAAAACATTATTAGCAACATCGTGTTCATTGTTTACTATCATCTATTGAGAGGGACTGTTTTCTATAGCAGGACACACAGCAAGGTTTTTAGCTCAGATTCATAGCTCGTTTCTTTCAGTGTTTTCGGTGTATTCCTGGAACACAGACCTGTAAGGCCTGTGGTACCACGCTGTGTAAAGGTAAATGAGCTCGCAGTTTGGTACAGGAGAGACATTTTGTTTTTCTTCAGTATGACACTTGGAACATGCTTTAAAGGGCTACTGAAATCAAAAATAGGATTTTTTTTTGAGTAAGTGGGGAAAAGAGGAGAATTGCAAACGTGCTGAATGAAAAAGGAGATGGTGGTGGAGGTAGAGGCCCGGCAATTTCTCTGTCTACTTCTGTTTTTCCCATTCTTCCTTACCTCCTGACAATCTGGACCATATCTCAGTATAGACCATCTCTTGTCTCTGTCAAAGTGATATAAAATGTTTGCAGGTTATGGAAATACTTGTAGTTATACATTTAATATACTTTTAAGTTCAGGTGATCCTATTAGCAGATAGAAGAAAGAATGAAAAGCCACAAATCATGACCAGGCATCCCATGAGCAATTCTAGTATCCCTGTTGCAATATAATTTCAACAACTGAATTCTTTTCAGAAACATTACTTTTTAAGTAGATATTATAGAATGTCCATGGAAAATGAGTCAGAAGAGTCATTATTTTGACCACAGAACCCCCTTACAAAATTAGTTTCAGATTTCTGGGCAGAAAATGGCCATATGACCTAGTCATGCCACAAAAATTACTGGAGAATCTAGATTTTAAATACTATTATCACATACTGAATTGCTAGTGAGCAATCTAAAAAAAAACAAAATAGGTCTGGGAATGCTTGCAGGCACTGTAATTCAACACACAGTCTTCATTCTCTCCATCTCTTTTATTCCTTTATTGCATTATATTAGTTGAAAGGAAAATTTAAGCAATTAAAAGGCAAAATAATTTTCCTGGCCTAAGAAATTAGGTAGGTTTCATTAGACTTGGTAAGGTTTCCATCAAAATTCAGCATTTTAATATTGGTGTAATATAGAAAGGGTTACGTGGATTAGGAAGGCTAACATAAAATCTCCAAATGATTAAAATATTTGCTACTTGACAAAGGCATACATAATGAAGCTGGCATCCCCATACCACGAATGCATGTTTGAAAGTTTAGATTTGGAAAGGTTTTAAAGGATTACTTTTATTAAAATATCTCAGGTTGCTAGAAATAGACCTCATGATAGACAAATAGTAAACAAGGTCACATACTTCCTACCTGTTGAATACAGAAAAGCATGCCAGACTTCTTTGCCAAAAATCCCCTTTTGTACCTCCCTTCAGCTTAAGATTCCATTTCTAGAAGCAACAGATAATTGGGGATCTTTTGAAATCAAGTACTTGAGCTTTCTATTTTTAGCCACATTAATAATGATGAACTGAAATTCTTTCCAGAATTTCACCTCTTCAGCTTAGGAATGGGTAGTCAAAATTTGTACTAACTCCTTGGTTTCTGTTTTATGTTAATGGCTGAAGTGCCTAAACAGCCTTGGGAAAGGAACAGCTTGCTAGCCTAATTGAAGCTGGCAATATTTCCACGTCTTATTCAGCTGGTAGGTACTGTAACAACCAAGGTCATGTAAGAAAATTTCAGCATATGGCAACAGCTGTGTCTGTGATTGCAATATTTTCTGCAGATGGTTTATTCATCATTAGATAACAGTCATGATTATTAACGGACTAATTGGACTTTCAAACGTTTCATCTTAGAGGATGGAGAAATTACAAGAAAAAGGTTTTGTATAACTTAAGGGGGTCTCTATATACATCTCCTTGCCGACTCTCAAATTTTTATTTAGTGTAAGAAAATATTTCTTTTCTTTACTTGCCTTCTGCCAAACCATTTCATCTCGTGCTAGAAATGCAGTCTGCCTCTTTCAGGCCTTCTAAATACTAATGTCATCTTTCTGCCATGTATACTGCTACCAAAAAAATCTATGTTTTGATTATACTATTTAAATACCTGGTATGCTGTACAGTTCAGTATATCATAGTGAGCTTACTCAGGACAGCCTTACGCATGTTAGTACAAGGTCAAGGAGACCAGTCATAGCCAGTTATTGAGTCAGAGTACCTAGACAATTGAGCATTGTTCCTGGATTTTAATCAATAGGGCACTTCCTGATGCTCCAAATCATAGTGCTAAACATGTTCCTTTCTCAAGGAACTGGAGAAAAAAACAAAACATTATGAGACCAATGCAGATTGAGAGTATTTCAGAGTTACTACCACAGTACAGTCTCTATAGTTTAGAGAAGAGGAGACTGAGGGGTGAGCTTATTAGTGTATATAAATATATAAAGGGGGAGTGTCACGAGGATGGAGCCAGGCTCTACTCAGTGGCAAACAATGATAGGACAAGGGGTAATGGGTACAAACTGGAACACAAGAGGTTCCACTTAAACTTGAGAAGAAACTTCTTCTCAGTGAGGGTGACAGAACACTGGAACAGGCTGCCCAGGGAGGTTGTGGAGTCTCCTTCCCTGGAGACATTCAAAACCCGCCTGGACACATTCCTGTGTAACATTATCTAGGTGTTCCTGCTCGGCAGGGGGATTGGACTAGATGATCTTTCGAGGTCCCTTCCAATCTCAAGCATACTGTGATACTGTGATATTGTGATACTCCAGTACATGCCTTACTCTGAGGGGTGTGTTACGATGCTATGAGAGGTCAGGCACAGAGGTAACACAAAATTATGATCACGTAACCAGAAGTCTTAGCTGGAAGATGGTAAACCAAGCCAGCTAGTTCAAACTGCTTTTTCGTTTTGTCAAGTCTGGGACATATGACTGTTCCAGTGATTTTAGAAGGAATATTTAGAGACAGAAGTACTACACAGGAGTGTAGGTAACAGAATACATTTCTTAGGGGACAGGCCTTAGGATGTTAATTAATGATATTTTTTTTTCTATTTTCCCTTAGGCTTTTGGAGTATTTTGCCTAATAACAGCAACAACAACTGTAGGATCAGGCTCTTAGTGTTTCTGTAAAGGTCTGGACTACTCAGTAACACCTTACATTTAACAATCCATCAACACTTAGGCATACAATCTTGAAGTAATTCAGCCTATGATAGTTCCTGGATGTAGGGTATTATCTACAAAAAGTAATGTACAACTCTTCAGCAACTAAAAAAAGACCAACAAAAAAAAACCAAACAAAAACCCAGGGGCATTTAGTCCTGCTGGATTTCTAAATTACAATCTGCTTTTTACTTCCTTTCTCTGGAAATATGTATTCTTTTGTTTTAGCTCAGCCACAAAAAAAAAAGGCTAGACTGAAAGAATACTGATGTCTTACATAATAGAAATTTTTTCACTATCTGATCTTCTTTCTAGGCTGGTTTTGCAAGTTATTTAAGGACACATTAAAGATGCAGTACTCTAGAATGCTAATACAGTGGCCACAGCTCCAATGTTATGCTTGGGATATCTGTGTAATTTTAGCAAATGACATGTGACATGGCTATTGCATGACTTCTGAATATGTTACAACCAATATATTCTGTCTCTTCTAGTCATATACATAAGGTTTTTCTCTGGTAATATACTGAATGGTGATTGTGCGATGGTGAGTCTAAAGACATGCTGGGCTGAGATCCACTGTGGGAAGACAAGGTGATATTCCATCCTCTGATCCCCTTTTAATGATAGCCGGGCTTTAATCTTCTTGAGCCTCTCTCCTCAGATATGGAAAAGAGTGAGGGACATGGAAATGGAATAGAATTGTATTAAGAATAACTGTCTGAGAGAGACAGGAGAAGAATAAATTAATAACTAAACAAGTGGAGAAAAGTACAGTAAAAGGACCAACTGAAATGTCAGGTAAGGGTCTACAAGAGAGCTTCAAACAGTTCTGAACACCACCTGAAGGGACACCCTGCTGTAGGCTGGGGAAAAGAGAGCACTTCTCAGTACTGCACTGTTCACATGTGGTACTGTTGAGCTCAATGCCAAAGACAAGTCCAATTGGTTATTAATATGAGATCTGTGGCTGCATCAAAAGGAGCGTGACCAGCAGGTCGAAGGAGGTGATCCTGCCCCTCTACTCTGCTCTTGTGAGACCTCACCTGGAGTATTGTGTGCAGTTCTGGTGTCCTCAACATAAAAAGGACATGGAACTGTTGGAACAAGTCCAGAGGAGGGCTACGAGGATGATCAGAGGACTGGAGCACCTCCCGTATGAAGACAGGCTGAGGAAGTTGGGGCTGTTCAGCCTGGAGAAGAGAAGGCTGTGTGGAAACCTCATAGCAGCCTTCCAGTATCTGAAGGGGGCCTATAGGGATGCTGGGGATGGACTCTTCATTAGGGACTGTAGTGATAGGACAAGGGGTAATGGGTTCAAACTTAAACGGGGGAAGTTTAGATTGGATAGGAGGAAATTCTTTACTGTAAGGGTGGTGAGGCACTGGAATGGGTTGCCCAGGGAAGTTGTGAATGCTCCATCCCCGACAGTGTTCAAGGCCAGGCTGGACAGAGCCTTGGGTGGCATGGTTTAGTGTGAGGTGTCCCTGCCCATGGCTGGGGGGTTGGAACTAGATGATCTTAAGGTCCTTTCCAACCCTAACTATTCTATGATTCTATGATTTAGGAGATGTCCAGGCATCATTTGCCTTTGGAAACCTTTTTTTAGGATATGAAAAGAAATTATTAGAATAAGAGCTAAAATTAAGAGCTGAGAGTTGTACTCCACCTTAAGAGGATTATTGAAACCTTGTTTCTTAATTTACTGATCTCTACAATGAGGATAATCTTTATCCACAGGGTTTTGTGAATGGAATTTGTAAATTGCTTTGAGGGCTTCTCCATGAAAGTCCTATAATTGTGAATTGCAAGGCTTTATTAAGAGGTATTAGTGTGTCTAAGAAGCAGGTAAAACAAACATAAAAGCTGCTAAGTGATGATTTAAAAAAAAACTATGCTCACTCACTAATACACTGAAGCAGTAATTATAATGCACTAGTGTACATGGATGGCTTTAAGACTTCTAGAAAGGCCTAACCAGCACTAGCACTCAACAGCATAGAACATTCTGTTTTTTTAATACATACATCAGAAAGTATACCAAGATACAATGCACTCTAGAGTGTATATTGAATCTATTTTCTGCTATTTCATTTCTACTGTTGTTCTCGTACAGTATTACCTTACTAAGCACTGTCAAACTTTAAATCTTGAAAGACAGAAAAACCTAGGTGACTTAAAAGAAATTTATTTTAAAAATCCATCTTATCTAATTTATAACATTCTAAACTTACACAATAAGGTACTACAATCATAACAGGTCATTATTTCATGTTTCTATTTTAGAATATAAGTCATTGTCATGGAGGATTCTTTGTACACTATGTGTATGATAATAAGTATGCATTATATGATGATTAGGGGGCTAGAGCACCTCCCATATGAAGACAGGCTGAGAAAATTGGGGCTGTTCAGCCTGGAGAAGAGAAGGCTGCGTGGAGACCTCATAGCAGCCTTCTAGTATTTGAAGGGGGCTGACAAGAATGCCGGAGAGGTACTCTTCATCAGGGGCTGTAGCAATAGGACAAACTTAAAGAGGGGAAGTTCAGGTCAGATATAAGGAAAAAGTTCTTTACTGGAGGGTGGTGAGGTACTGGAACAGGTTGCCCAAAGAGGTCGTAAATGCTCCATTCCTGTAAGTGTTCAAGGCCAGGTTGGACAGAGCCTTGGGCAAAATGGTCTAGTATGAGGTGTCCCTGCCCTTGGGAGGGGGATTAGAACTAGATGATCTTAAAATCCTTTCTAACTCTAACTATTCTATAGTGTCCTATAGTGTTCTATTCTATGTTAGTTGTGTGTGTTAGGTGGCTGAAAAGTCAAAATGATCCGTTCTTTGCACAATCCCCTCTCTCAGTCTTAATATAAGCATATATTATGACAAGTAAACAAGCTACAGCCTCCTTGGATATCTAACCTTTGTGTGAATAATTAAAGGGATACAAAATACATTGCAAAAGTGGAACATTGTTTCAGACATTACTTGCTTCATTTACAAAAAAAAGAAAATAGATTCCTGTCTGTTCAGCTGGCTTCATCTTCTAACTTCTGAATAGCTATGACTTTTCCTTCAGCTTAAAGCTTTGTCTACTGCAAATCACCTCATGAAAGTACTTGTACCAAGCATGACTGTGCCACTAAATCTTTGGAGATATCCCCGTCTTTCAGAAGTTCAAGTCACCATATGTCTACCCTGCCTACCCTGGGTTCAGCAGTAGCAGTCATTTTTCTCCTTCTTAGTAGCTCTTGCAGTGCTTTTTTTTTTTACTTTCAGCCTGGGAACAGCACTGATATCACCAATGTTTTTAGTTGTTGCTCAGTAATGTTTACTCTGACCAAAGACTTTCTGAGTGCCATGATCTGCCAGGGAGAAGGGGAAGCCGGGAGGAAGCAGAGACAGGACACCTAACCCAAACTAGCCAAAGAGGTATTCCATACCACAGCAGAATATATTCACATGGATTCAGCATGTTACTAACTTAGTTACCCATCACCAAGTGTGAATCAACTTCTATGTCTGGTGAAAAACAATTAAAGGCATCCTTGTTCTGGGTATACATATTCTACTTCTGTAGGACATCTCCAGTTAAGGCCAGGGACTTTTTGTGAAATTTAGGGGGGAGCAGAATTGATTCAGAAAAATGTTTCATCCTATCTGCAAGAAGGGCAAGAAAGAGGTCCCAGGAAACTACAGAAGGTGATGGAGCAGCTAATCCTGGAAACCATTTCCAGGCACATGACTGGCAGGAAAATCATCAGTAGTCAGCATGGACTCACCAAAGGAAAGGATGAAATGACTGACCTGGTAGGCAAGGGGAGAGCGGTAGATATTGTATCCCTGGACTTCAGTAGGGTGTTTGACGCTGTCTTCCAAAAGATACTCATAGGTAATCTGTTGACATAAGAGCTAGATGAACAGATGGTGAGGAGGTTTCAAAACTGGCTGGACACAAAGTCTAGTTGGAGACTGAAATCTAGCAGTGTACCCAGGGGTCAATAGTGGGCCTGATCCCTTATTAGATATTTTGTTAATATTTTGGATAATGGGACGGAGGGCACCCTAAGAAAATCTTCAGGTCACACAAAACTGGGAGGAATGGCTGATACACCAGAGGCAGTTATGATGCCACCCAGAGGGACCTCAAAAGGCTGGAGAAATCAGCTGACATGAAATTGAACAAGGAAGTGTGAAGACCTGTGCCTTAAGGAGGAACAAAACCATACACCAGTTTATGCTGGGGCCCACCCAGCTGGAAAACAGCTTTGCAGAAAAGGACCTGGACCTGGTGGACATGAAGTTGAACATGAACCAGCAATGTGTGCCCTTGCTGCTAAGAAGGCAAAAGGTAACCAAGGCTGCATTTAAATTTTTGCCAGCAAGTCAATGGAGGTGATCTTTCCCCTCTGCTCAGCACTGGTGTGGCCACACCTTGACCACTGTATGCACCTGGGGTCCTCAGTACAAGAGAAGTATGGATGTACTGGGGCGTCCAACAAAGGGCCACAAAGATGATTAAAAGTTTAGAGGATTTTTCTCATGAGAAAAGGCTGAGAGAGCTGGGACTTTTTAGCCTTGTCAATGTATGTAAATACATGAAAGGAGGTTGTAAAGAAAGCAGAGCCAGGCTCTTTTCAGTGGTGCTCAGTGACAGCATAATAAACAACGGCCGCAAGCTGGAGCACAGAAGGTTCTTCCAAAACATCAGGAAACACTTTTTTACTGTAAGGATGACTGAACACTGGTACACATTGCCCAGGGAAGTTATGGATTCTCCCACCTTGGAGGTATTGAATATCTGCCTGGACATGGTCCTAGGAAACTGACTTTAGGTGGTCCTGCATAAGCAGCAGGGTTGGATGACCAAATGAGCTCCAGAGGTTCCTTACAACCTTAGCTATTCTCTGATCTGTGATTTTATCACAGGTTTTCTGGCACAGACAAGAATTTGGCTATGAGTTTTTGAAGAACTCCAGAGATGGTGTGTGAAGGTCTATATGTGTGTTGTTGTTGTATATAATCAGTAGTGTAGCTAAGAACTCTTTGAGAGCTATACACACTCAAGCTATGAATTGGCCTAAATTGCAGCTGGAGAAAGAAAGAAATTTCATGAACAATGAATTCCCCCTGTGTTAATAAGGGAAATGCAGACTTATCAAAGCTCAGCTGAGTATTTTGGTGACCTCCTTCAATAGCCTCTTCTACTGCTATTAAATCAGATTTAAATTAAACAAGGAATAAAAATTCCTTTTTAATACTCCTTCTAAAATTAGAAACAAGGCTTAAGAACATTTCCACATCTAGTACACAGCCAGAATATTTCATTAAAGCAATCACAAAACATTTGAAGAGAGATTCATTTAGACCAGTGTTGAGCTGGTAGAAGGGGAATGCAGGACTTAGGAAATGCTTGCTATTCCTGCTGTTAAAAATAGAAGAGATTGGCATATTTTCAGGTCATAGACCAGTTTGTGTCTTTGTAAGGTGTCCAAGTGCCTAAAGTTGTACTAATATAAACGCAGTAAGAGTGAAAGAAGAATCCAACATTAAAAGGAGAGATGGACCAAAGACAAAGTATTGAAATCATTATCAAAGCTTTCCAGAGCAAGTCTCTTGAGCTTAGTTTCAGAAAAAAGACAGGTGAAACAATCTTCTGTCAAAGTGAGCTGAATTTTAGTAAGACACATGATTCTGTGAGAATAATTAATGTTGTCTCTAAATATCAATGATTAAATACTTCTTTTACCCAAACTAATGTATTTTTTCACTCCTTAATCTGGTCTACAATATTTAATTCCAATAAGGTGCTATATTTTGTTTCCCTCTTGGCCAATGCCCCCGTAAGGGCTTCAGTCCTGTTTCCCTTTCTTTTATATTAACTGAGCACTTTGCTACAATATAATTATCTTTGCAGAAGTGCAGTTGGGTCTACTGTCCAGGCTTCTCCTCCTCAATGCTTTTTCAAGTTAGAGCAAATCCTGTTTCAAGGTAGGGAATTTTTTCCATTAGCAATATCATGATTTACTTCTGAACCATGTGGCACAATGAGCATCCATCCTGGGGTATATGGGCACTGGGTCCCAGACTATTGAGACAACAAAGTCATTCATAAAACACAGCTTGATGTTTAAATGCATGTAAATAAACAAGACCCTGAAGAAAATGAAAATTAACATTTCCAAATTTAGTATTTTTTTTCATTTCAGCTTTTCCAGTAGAGTCTGAAACAGTTTCCTCTGGAGCAGGACTTCCCACTCTTTCTCAATTCCAATTTCAATACATGTGTCCTTGGAAAAATAAATGAAAATACTATAGGTTTTACCTGCTTCAGGACTAGGGCATACAGAGCTCTCATAGGAGTGTGTCAGTTGATGGGAACATGGTGAAATGTCCTTTTGGTCAGCTCATGATGACATATAATATGGTCTATTTTCACTGAGCCACAGAATATTGCAGGTCTATGGCAATACTCAGATTTCTTTGCATTTCTGGTGCACATCAGGGCATAAGCAATCTAGATGTTCCTGGAATGCACTGATGATAACTTCATTCTCCAAATGATACAGGAGCCAACAAGGAGAGGTGCTGTGCTGGACCTTGTTCTCACCAACAAGAAGGTGCTGATGGGAAATGTGAAGCCTTGGCTGCTAAGTAGCCATGAAATGGTGTAGTAGGAGATCCTTATGGCAGCAAAGAGAGTGCGTGGCAAACTCAGTACACTGGACTTCAGGACACAGACTTTTGCCTCTTCAGGGATCTGCTTGGTAGAGCTAGGATAAAGCTCTGGAAGGAAGAGGGGTCCAAGAAAGCTGGATAATATTCAAGGATCACTTCCTCCAAGTTCAGGAGCGATGCATCCTGACAAAGAAGAAGTCACGCAAAAACACCAGGAGGCCCACATAGATGAATGAGGAGCTCCTGGACAAATTTAAATACAAAAAAAGAAACTTACAGAGGGTGGAAACAAGGACAGGTAACCTGTGAGAGATACAGAGAAATCCTTTGAGAAGCCAGGGATGTCAAGGGCAACAAGCAAAGCTTCTATAGGTACATTGGTGATAAAAGAAAGTCTAGGGAAAAGACTTGTCAGGCTTGAGAGGTGGACCTGGGCAAAACTCATTAAGTTCAACAGGGCCAAGTGCAAAGTCCTGCACATGGGTTGGGACAATCCCAAGCACAAATACAGGCTGGTCAGAGAATGGATTGAGAGCAGCCCTGAAGAGAAGGACTTGGGATGTTGGTTGACGAGAATCTCAACACAAGCCATCAGTGTGTGCTTCCAGCCCAGAAAGCCAATTGTGTGCTGGGCTGCATCAAAAACAACGTGGCCAGGAGGTTGAGGGAGGTGATTCTCCCCCTCTGCTCTGCTCTTGTGAGACCCCACCTGGAGTACTGTATCCAGCTCTGCAGTCCCTAACATAAGAAGGACATGAATCTGTTGGGAAGAGTCCAGAGGAGGGCCATGAAAATGGTCAGAGGGCTGAAGCAACTCTCCTATGAAGACAGGCTGAGAGAGAGTTGGAGTTGTTCAGCCTCCTGGAGAAGGCTCCAGGAAGACCTTCTAGCAGCCATCCAGTACCTAAAAGGGGCCTACAAGGAATCTGGAAAGGGACTTTTTGCAAGGGCATGTAGTGATAGGACAAGGGGTAATCGCTTTAAACTGAGAGAGGCTAGATTTAGATTAGATATTAGGAAAAGGTTCTTTATTGTGCAGGTGGTGAGACACTGGAACAAGTTGCCCAAAGAAGTTGTGATAGTCCCATCCCTGGAAGTGTTCAAGGCCAGATTGGATGGGGCTTTGAGCAACCTGGTCTAGTGGGAGGTGTCCATGCCCATGCAAGGGAGCTGGAGCTAGATGATCTTTAAAGTCCATTCCAACCCAAATCATTCTATCATTTTATAATGCTAGGGGTGGCTCAGTCCACACCCTCAAAACGGGCCTACATAAGAGAAGGTCTCTTGTAGAATAGCAGCTCTGAGGCCATTCGTCTACCTTTGCTGCAGTTATTCCCTTTGAATGAAAAGTTTTCATGAGGTAAGAAGTAGTAGTGCAAGGAAAAGTAACAGCAAGCTATACCCCAAGACAAAAAGGAAAAGTCTGTGTGCCAGTCCTGTGGTTTTTCAACAGGAGGGGAAAATAATCTCCCACAGACCACCCCAAATCATCAAACCAGTATGAACTGTACTTGCTATGCCAAGAACCAGGCATCAAAGCTCAAGTGCTTACATATTCTATTAAGTGGTTTAATATTAGAGCAGGGAGACAGGAAAACTGCAACTTTTTGGCTCCCCCTGAGGTCTCCTAAAGAAGGCCATGAGGGACAAAACACTGTATTTTTTCTGTTCTTCTCTACAATATTAAACTACTTAATAGAAAATGTAAGCTCTTGAACTTTGATGCCTGGTTCTTGGCATGCCAGAGGCTTTGTTACATGTTTTTACAGTAATTGAAAGAAATATCCATCTGTAGCAATTTCATTTTTTAGCAAGCTGAACAGATTCTTGGGAGGTATGAGCTGCTCACATATGGAATGGAATAAAATAGTTTCTATCAGGCTGAATTCTTTTAGTTCTGCTTTTGAGGAAACAATCACAGAGAAGTGCTGTAGAGAAGTTCTGGAATCAGAACTGGCATATTCACAGTCTTAGTTCAAATAATGCTGCATGGAGCCAATCCTTGGGGACCTTATAAACCTACCACACCATGTTAGCAGATAAGGCTGGAATTATGCTACTAGACTCTGGGTGTAAGGTAGCAGCCGTTATTATCCAGTTCAAACTTGTTTCCTGAATCACAGTTGTCTGTTAACCAAATCTCATCCACCTTGTAGAACTCTTCCCACTTTCTTACTCTTCATTCTGTTATGGCATGTTTATATGCTTTTGGGACAATGATTTTTCTCCTTCTTTGTTTCTGTACAGTGTGTTGCAATGCGACCCTGGTCTTGGTTGAGTAGTACAGATAATGCTATGTTGCAATTAAGCAGCAATATTCAGAGAACAGTTATTTAGAAATCAGGTAACAATGTAAAAATAGGAAACGCTGTAAGCAGAGATGACCTGGTGTCTTGGAGTAGTAGGATAAAAGTAAAAGGGAACCAAGAAAGAACCTATAGAAATTTGTAAAGCCAGAACCTTGTACACATCTGGCAAGATGCTGAACAGGGAAAATTTCTGTGAATACGGGAGAATCAAGTTTCCGCAGTAAGGTTTGTTATGGCCTTTGAGAGCTCAGAATTTTTACAGCTTCAGCAGATGGACTTCGCCCAGGTAATATGTTGTTCTTTTGGAACGTAAGATGTGTGGTTAGCAGCACCCCACCAACATCTTTCATTTCTGAAACTGGCACTGTTGTCAGGATTGGCAACCAATTGCCTACAATGCATGCTCACAGCACTGTGACATCCTGATGCAGAAAATCTCATCACCCTGCAGTGTTCCACGAATGCTAGTTCCAGTCTAAAGGCACAAAACTCCAAAAAAGTAAGGTTCATGCACCATCTTACCTTTCTTCTGAAAAACAGCAGGGATTTATTTGCTGCTGTTTGCCCTACACTATTCCTGTCTGAAACATATAGCAGCAGAGAAAAAATATAATGAGATTTCTCTTTTTCTGACAGATATTAGAGCAAGCTCAGTTGTGCACTGAGCTGGGCCCTCCAGGTAGCCGAGTACCTCAGGGCAAAAAGAAGTGCTGTAAGGTCACCGTGTTTGTGAAATACATGAGACTTTAATTCACATAATGAACATCAAAAGCCTTTGACTTCAGAGTTGCCTCCAGAGAGCAGAACCAGCACACCTTTGATAGGCAGGGATGATCCCAGGAATGAAATGTCAATTCAGAGCATGTTGTTCTGTGCAGCTCCTCATGCTTTATTTTTTATTGCTATATTGAAAACACAGAATCACAGAATACTTTGAATTGGAAGGGACCTTAAAGTTCGTCTAGCTCCAGCTCCCCTGCCATGGGCACAGACACCTTCCATTAGACCAGGTTGCTTGAGGCTCCATCCAACCTGGTCTTGAGCACTTCCAGGGATGGGGCAGCCACAACTTCTTTGAGCAACCTGTTCCAGTGCCTCATCACCACTCTCATGGCACATTTCATACTGACATCCAACCTGCAGAAGTCAATGTTACCGTAGAAATCATTCCTTTTCTTATTCTTGCACTGCAAAGCAGGACCATGACCACAACAATCAGAGCTTTAAGACAAGTGTATATTGAGTTTTTCCCTATATGTATGCACCCTCGCAATGACAAAACATACAGATAACAAAGGAAAATACCCTTAATCTGAAAAAGCTAGGTTTCTAATGTTCCACTTTTAGACATATCGAAATCTAGTTACTCCACAATTGAATAAAGGGATTTATAAACCATGCTGCATTTGCTCGCTGTCTCTTTATGGGAGCAACCTTTTTTCTTGGTTTAGTTTCCACCAACTCAGATTCTGCAGAGACCATTTTGCTCTCAGTGTCTTTCCCTCACCATGAAGGTTCATTTGCAGTTTGCTCACTGCCTTCTCAGCAGGCTGTTTGCAGGGTGTCCTGGGTTCAGCAGTAGCAGTCATTTTTCTGTTTCTTGGTAGCTGGTGCAGTGCAGTGTTTTGACTTTCGGCCTGGGAACAGAACTGATAGCGATGTTTTGGTTCGGCCAAGGACTTTGTGAGCCTCATGCTCTGCCAGGGAGGAGGGGAAGCCAGGAGGAAGCAGAGACAGGACACCTGACCCAAACTGACCAAAGAGGTATTCCATACCACAGCACGTCATGCCCAGGATGTAACGGGGAGTTAGCCGGAAGGGCTGGGAGACTGCAGGGTTGGAGGAGGTATCGGTCGGAGCTTGGTCGGGCTGAGGGGGGGCAAGTTATCGGTCGGCTGGTGCTGAGGTGTTGTATTCTCTTCCCTTGTTATTTCCTTCATCATTATTATCACTGGTGGTAGCAGTAGTGATCTGTGTTATACCTTAGTTACTAAACTGTTCTTATCTCAACCCGTGGGAGTTGCATTCTTTTCGATTCTCCTCTCCGTCCCTCCGAGAGCAGGGGGAGGGCAAGAAAGGGGGGGAAGTGAGCGAACGAATTACCTGACTGGGTTTAAACCACAACACAGGGGAAGTTCCTGGCTACTGCTACAGCTATCCCTGCCTGCTGCCTTGACTTGTCTTCTTGCTACCAAGCCTCTGCCCCTGCTCTGTCCTCCAGGAAAAGCACCTGTCTCCGTAACCACCTGCAGGTCTTACCTGACCCAAGTGCCTGTCCTCACAGGACACAAGGACACAACACAAATTAATCACTTCATGTTACAAGTGGCTTGTAGCAAAGTGTCAGAACCGATTAAGACAGATTTGAGAATAGCTGTAAGTGTTCTGGAAAAAAAGAAAAAATCTTCCATAAACATTATGGAGGTCAGTAAACTGCAGCTAAAAATGGAGATATAGCTATGAGATAAACACCAGCTGTTTTTCAAATTCTTCTGAAGCAGTGTACGAGGTGAATTTCAGGTATCTTCAGTGCAATGTTCTTGGAAGAAAAGCTGCCATAAACGAATATTAGAGAAAGGAGGAACATATGTTTGTTGCTGACCAGGGTAAGTCACTACTAATGTTTGTAATGCGTGCCCAGATAGCAGGTATCAGAACAGTGCAATGTTTGGCCTTAAAAAGCCTCTAGACACTAACCTTTTTCATGTAGCAAGATGTAAAAGGTCCAGTTTTTGCTTTTTGCATTAGTAGGGGAAAAGTGAATAGAGAAAGCTGACAGCTGCCAGATGGCACAAATAGTTCTACATTACCAAGTACATTTCTAGTCTAAGTTTATGACAGAAGATTTGCAGTTTTGCAAGAGCTCAGCCTTCAGAAGTTACACCTACAATTTCTTATTTTACAAACTGGGGTGACTGAACAAGGTTTCCTGACTTCTTCTGTAATATTCCTTATCTTTGAGATTTCTGGCCACCAGCTTCAGTCCCTTGCTTCAATGAATTCTAAATGCCACATTATTATTTTTCAGTCCCTTCTCACAGCTCCTGCATTCCATCCCACAGAACCTCTTCAGAAAGTGTTGGTATTGCTTAGGGTTTAACTTGGCTGCTGTTTCTGCACCTATCCTCTACTGACTGGGATGAATTCCTGAAATCACCTAGAGCAGCCCTGGCAAGACGGATGCTGGCCTGCAGATGCTGTGAAAGAGAATTGGGTAGGGTCACCGGCAAGAACACAGGTTGTGGGTTTTTTAATCTTGCTATCAGTTTAGGGGGTTTCTAGCCTCAGAAAGATTCAAGAGATAAATAGGAATATTTAAACTGGGACCTTGACAAACGTATATTAAGCTAGTCTTAAATTAAGGCCAAGAAAGCCATTCTGTGGTTCTATATACTGGTTGGTAGTCAGATAGAACCACAAAAATTTTCTTCATATATAAAATTAATATGTGTACTTTCTTGAAATAAGGTCTATAGTCTGTAAACTCGTATAATACTTCCTCTTTTCTATGGCTAAGCTTGTCCCATTTGTTCACCAGATATGTACCAACAGGAGGAGGCTCAGCTCTGAGTGGTTTTGAAGTTTCAGCAACATAAACAGGAAAATCTGTTCTGTGTCATCAGTATTAGGCACTGAATTCATATGTCTGCAGTAACTGCCAAAAGAGTTCTCACCCGAGCTTTGTTGTGACTCTGATGTTCAGTAAATGTCAGTGAAATCAGATAACTACCCCTTCCCTAAATAATCTGTCCTTTCCTTATGTCCAGGGTATGAACATATCACCAGGGAGTTTAAAATAGAATGAGAAATGGGGAGTGCTGAAACAGTCACGTGTACTTCAAATTCTTCTTAAAAGAGCTGTTGTCATTAGCACAGATTAATTTTGTTCATTGCATATGTACACTTTCTAAATACAATTCCCAGTATGCTAATGTCCATTTCTAAAAAAAAAAAATCAACAAAAACCCCAAACCAAACCCACCAGGCACTCAAGCCCAAAGTCATATCAAAAGAAAAATTTTAGCTCTTTTGCAGGCAAAATAAATAATCCTGTGTGAGCACAGCCAAACTGAGATTTATTGCAAATGAAAAAAAGGTGACAAGAAATCACTTTCGAAAACACCTGTTTTCAGGTAGACTCAGTGTAACTGGTATATATGCAGACATACAGATGATCTTTCTATTTATGGGATGGTGCACAATCCATTAGAAACCATCTTGTAAAAGAGAGGACTTTAAAACCTTTGAAGATGCTTTTAGGAAGCTTCCAGATGCTTGGATAGTCAGCCAAATCTCTGGTTCACAAAAGCAGAATGGAGATATAAAAAAAATCGGGTTGTGTTTTTAATTTTTGTCTGCAATAACTCTTGCACTTGGCACCAAAACAAAACATAATAACCCAAGAAAACCAAATCAGTCTGAGTTCAAAGGAAAGGTTCAGTTCAGTTTGTGAACTGAACTGGGTGCTCAAACTGGAATCCTCTCCCTACAGGTGGTAAATACAACTGGTGTCTCTCAGGACCTTTTCTGTAACACCAGCAGAAAGGTTTGCAAGTTCACCTCCAAGAAGAATGAGGGTAGTTGATATTCCACTCTCATGTGAATGAATGGGACATCATTACTGATCTTCCTTTCTTTTTAGCATTGTTAAAAACTTTACCTGTTAGTAAAAGAAATTTATTTTTATGTGTAATTTTAAAGATTTATTCTAGAAGAAAGCAAACACTAACATAGGGTTTGAGGCTATATAAGGAACTGAAATGAATGAGTGGACTAAAGAAGGGTGAAAAAATGAGTTCTGATTGTGCAGTGTTCATGTGAATATCCAGACATACAATAGTATTTCTACACTAGTTTCATCCATTTACTATTCAGTACCATGACAGGCTTTCATATAGATGCTGTATCTGAGTTCACCTTCCCTTTTCTTCCTCCAAAGACCTCTGCAAAGCTGTTAAGCAATGGAGAGTCCTTTTTCTTCATGAGTGCTCTGTTCCAACAACATTTGCTGCTTTCACACAACGAGAAATACACTTTCCTCCCAGCTTGCACAATTTAAGTCTTATCACGTAGGTAAAGGCAGTCTACTGGCAGTCAAAACAGACATGTCTTACTTTGCATTTTTTATGATACCAGTACCTGTGAAAAGAATCTTCACAGATTTTCAGATTTAATTACTACTGGCTAAGTTTACTTTAAATGCCAAAGTTGGGAAAAAGAGAAGAGGGCAATTGAATGTGAGTATGAGAAAGAACCGAGTTGTTTTTTTTTGCCAGACTTTCAATGTTTCTCCCTTAGATTCACTAAGGCAGTTTTAAAAGTACACGATTTTCAAGGAAGCCAAATAACTCAGGAGCCATAGGTCAGCCAGTCTGGGTAAACCTGCAGTACCTGGTGGAGAAGAGGAAAGTTAGTGCTGACTGTGCAGGGTCTGGAAGCAGAATTAGCACAGCTCCATCAGTGCATTGCTGCCCTGACCAAAAACCCAGCTGGAGAATGAGTTCATAGCACTGGGCTGATACAATGGTGCTCTCCCAATCCAGCTGAATGCCTTCTCCATGCTCTGTGAGTGTGCAGGTCAACACTCAGCCTGGCACTGCATGATGGGTTTTATTTTTTTACTGTACTCTGAAACTGCAGAGCTTCAGCACTACGTAGGATTTAACACATACAGCAAGGCACTGGAACAAAGGGCCATGCCCAGAAAAGTAATGAACACATGCCGTCATAACATGACAGTTAAAATAACCTCCCTGCCCCTGTGAAACCTTCTGTTTCTTCATCCTCCTCAGCGCATATGCTTTACCAGCTCAAACTCATTCCTGCACTGGTAAATACGTATCATCAACTAACCTTTGACTATTTTATGCTAACAGAGTCTATATGCCTGCAGGAAAACATAATGCCATTTCGTTTAGTTTATTAAGTTTGAAGATGGTTTACTCAGCTGCGAGCAACACCACTGGTTGTTGCGCAGTGTATTTTACCATCTGACCACAGGCACAAAACTAGTACACAAAGGGAAAAAACAGGAATTGAACTTCTGAAGTTTCTTTCCAAATCTTCGCTCTGGAACACATTTTTCAACAGCTCAAGAAGCAGCTTTAAGGTAGTAGACAGAGAGTGATCAACTTTTTCCCCCACAAAGGACAGTTAGCAGTTCCCTTACAACTGCTGTATCATGCATGGAGCAAAGCAAGCACATGGAAAAGATGTGTCCCAAAGCTGAGGACATATAAGCCTAAGGGGCTGATAGCAGAAATTTGACCCAGAACTGAAAGACCCTGGCAAGGCATCAGTTTTTCAATTTGGAGGAAAACAAATATATTTAACTGTCACAGGAGAGCCAAAAGAATTAAGTTTCATTTGTTAATTGAAGCACTTATTCTAAAAGTATTTCAGTGTTACTGATTAAAAAAAGGAACTCAGACTAGAGTTCAGAATGAGAATCAAAAACAGTGCACACTGATGTGTGGTTTATATAAGTCAATCTCATGCTTTGACTGGACATGTTTCTGTTTGGACATGTTTCTATTTGATACCAACAAAAACAGTATTTACACCTGTGTTTGTCATGGGAAAAAAAAGAGTTCAAAACCTAAACTCATCCTACTATTCATCTTTCATGTTGACTTTGGTTATACATCCTTCTGTAATACTTGTACCCAAGGAAACACTTCAGCCCTCCTCCACCACTGTCAAGTCCCAATGGCTTAGTTGTCTTGGAGAGGATCCAAAATGATAAAACACAGGAACACTAACCTTTCAGTAGCACTGTTTCAAGGAAAAGATGGTACTTCTTTTTTATTTTTTTCTAAATCAATTCAGTTACACTTTTCAGCATGAACAAAAGAGTGTAATTCACAGTTCCTTTTTTGTTCCTTCGTGTCAAAATGTTATCTTACAAGTAGAAATTGATTCTTTAGATTACACTTGTTGAAAAAAAATTGACCATTTGGACAGAATGAAACCTTTCAAGCAGTACCAGCAGCTGTATGCCAAGGCAAAACAAGTTTGCCATATCTATGATGTACACTGTTTTGTTAAAGTACTAAACTTACATATCCCCACACAGTATTCTCACTGAACTTTGAGAAGAATACAGTCATGTCAAATGAGAATGTAACCCTAAGACCCTCTTGTGGTTTCAGTTCCAGTTTCAGAATAAGAGCTTTGTCCTAAAATCTTTATTCAGACACACACATAAAAAAATTGAATCAAACTGCAAGTGTATTTTCTTCCTATTTGCCCTTTTCATGAGCAAGGAGCTCAGACAAGCTTTGAATAAACATTATGAAGTTTTCAGTCTGACAGTCTTAAAATGTTGATCTCTGCCACTGGAAAGAATTCAGAGTAAGGATCTCAGGTCTATCACACTCCAGATACAGATACCTACACACTTGGAGATCACCAGGGGCAGCTGCACCCTGTGACCTCACAGCAAACACAAGGCATCAGGAGTTCACTGAAACTGAAAGACAAACCAACACAAATTACTTTTTTATTTGCTCCAGGATGGGCAACTTCACACAGCCTGTAACCAGGCACAATAACTTCTTATATGTGAGAGAATACATTTCAGTCAGAAGCTTTAAGATTTTGGGAGGGTTGATTGCTGACCTGCAGGAGGTGTACTTCTACTTTTAAGACTTGACATTTATGTGGATTGGTTGTTTCCAATAAACGTGGTGTTTGCTTCCCTCACAATTACTGTTTTAACTATTCCATTAATAACTAGAAATTCATGACAACCTAATAAAACTTACAGTCAATGGACATGAAGTTTGTATGAGCAGCCTTCAGAATACTGCTGTTATACTTCAACATGACTGTCAGATTAATATTTTTAAATAACAGGTAGAAGAGACAATCTCTTTTCAGCCTTGGAAACCAAGCTGTTTTCTTGATGAGACCTAAAACATTAGCCTGAGCCAGGCATTAAGCGTGGGAAACCTGAATGTGGATGGCTTGTATAAGCCATTGACATTGCAGCCCCAGCACAGGCTCCTAGAAAGAGGATTGTCAGACAAGTGAATACAGTTGATGGATGATTGGACAGAAATACTGTGGTGTGTCATGGTGGGGTTTGTTTGCTATTTTTTTTTTTTTCCTTTTTCTGGTTTGTTTTTCTTTGGAGTTTGCACTTACTGCACTGAATATATGTTCTTAATGGCTTCAGAGCTCAAACCCCAGAGTTCCTACTTATTCCATGGTTGAAATTATCATTCCCCAGAAATGAAGACAGCACACAGTAAGCACTATCAGAGCCTTCACAAATACCTGCATAAGCAGCTATCACCACTCTATTTGCAGTCTTTATATACCATATGGCAAGTGCACCACCTAGTCACAGCACTGCTCGCTGCCACAGCCATGGCCTGCTAAAGCACCTTGCAAACTTTCAAGCACATATTGACTACATTCAAACTACTCCCTTTCCTTTTTCTTCTTCTTTTTCTTTTTTTTTTAAACAAAATTTGGAGATTTGGAGGTAGTAGGAGACACGTATTATACACAATCATTTGGATTCACTGGAGCTTTATGGCAAATGTAGTTCTGTAGGAGAACATGAATATTAAGCAGAGTTTTGCAGACAGCTTAGCTGGAATATTTTCAATGGAAACTCACTCATTTGCAGACTCAGCACTGCCCACAACAGATAGAACATATGTAAATGTTTATTACGTGAACACATCTGAAGACCTGTTTAGACTGATAGTTTAATGATCCAACATTTGTACCACTGACTTTATTCACATTTTCACTCCTCTACATCAAGGTCTTCCAAAGACTGTAGGGAAAAATGAACAGCAAGGAATCCCTTTAAGCTATAATTGTTTTTTTTTTAACAAATTGAATTATGATTCTACCCAATTGAACAGCATTATTTTTGCCTAGCTATAGGCATCATCAGTCTACAGCCAGACAATCAACACCTCAGGCACTTAGATTAGTCTTTGCTGAATAAACATGAGCTACCATCAGTCCCATTTCAGCTTCCTCACTTCCTACCTCTCTTTAAGTTGTGAAATGAATGATAGACAGTAATCCATAACAGGATGGCCATTTCCCCATCATCTTGCAGTGGTCACACATACTGTGCTGCTTTTAAGGGCTCGGGTAAAGTATCACAGATCTAACCAGCACCTCTTGGGGGGAGCAGAAGAAAAGAAAAAGGCCTAAATTCTCTCCTTCTTCAAGCTATGCCACCTACTTAGATTTCCTCCCCTGCCTCAAGCTAGTCTCGCCTGCTAGACTGACAAGGACGTTGAGGTTCATTGTTTCCAGGTTAACTGGGTGGCCTTCATTCCTCTTCTGTCTTGGGGCTTTGTGGAGATCATCCCACCACACTGTTTTACTTCTCATCCTCAAAGCAACTGCTCTTGAAACTAGGCTGTTTCTCCCTTTTCTTATTTTTTTTTTTTGTGTGCCTCCACAAAATAGGACACATGAAGCCCTTTCCTAAAGTTGTTACTGAATTGTGGCTGTGCTGATTTGGCCATGATCTTCCATTCCTAAGTGCTCTACCATCACTCTATTTGTTTGCTTCTATTCATGTTTAATACACGTTGGCATGTAGTTAGTTTCAAAGATAGATGGATTTGAGATACTAATATGTATAGAGTAAAACCCTTCTGCAAGTGGTATCAGTGGACACGATGAACCTGGATCTACCTACTTAGGAACTAGAGGGAGTTACTGAAAAGGTATTTGCATTTCACAATTTTGTAACTTGGTCAACAGAGCTAATAATCTCTAACCTTTCTTGTTGGCTTCTCTGGATAAGAAAGGCTTGAAGCTGGTGACAGCCTGATTTTTTTTTGCACCCTATTTCACTGATCAGTACTTTTTCTTGGTGAAGACCATGATGGTAGGATAAAAAAATTAAAATCTTCAGGCACGATCAATGCAGAATCTGGGCAGTAATGCACAAAATATCAAAAGGACTGATACTCTAAAGGAAGATAACACCCCTCCCCTGTGTAATGGCAGCAGTCTCACTGAATGTATTGGGCAATTCCAGCTTTCTGGATGGAAGAACAGGACTGGACCAGCAGACAGCTGTGGAGAGCAAAAGTGGTAATGCTACAGTTTCTCCCTCTTAGGTCCCTCAACCTCACACATGCTTTATAAAGCACAAACTTAAGATCTCCCCTTATGAGCTCATCTGTTAGCAGTATAACAGCCCTGCAGTTGTGTAAAGAAAAACTCCCTCAGACAGGGCTCCACAATAGAGTTGATCCCTTTATGGCTCTCTCCCATCATGAAGCCCACACGCGATTTCTCACACTTCATCTCTGGCTTCCATGCAATCTTTGTTCTCCCTCAGCAAGGAGACATCACTAACTCTTTCTTGGGCTTAAAACTACATGGACTGGTCCAACAGTCCCTGAAACCAGGCTGCCCCTCATATCTCTCAGCAATCCAGGCTCCCAGCCATCAAATCAGTCAGTCTCTTTAGTCCTCCAAGTCCCATTGTTTAAGAAGAAAACCAGGCACAGGTGAGAGTTAAAAGCCCATGCTTGCCCCATGATAAAATGCAGGTCTCTTGAAATGCTTCCAGTAATTTAAACACTGGAAGGTAGAATGGAATTACTCCAATGAACTCCATATTTATTTAGCCTGTTGAAATATTAACTATTCCTTGCTGGAAATGTTGTAGATGCACAATTCCCAGTAAGTAATGAGATACCTGTTCTAGAGAATGGAGTGAAATTCTGGCCTTGAATTTAGCACAAAAATCATTTTAAAAAATCAAACATGTATTTTCCCCCTTCCCATTTGTACACCTTTGAAAGCCAGTAAGACAGAGGCAGGCAAATAAAAATTTCACCACATGGTGTGGGGACCATGAGAATGAATATGGATTACTGACAAATTGCTGTGCATGCCCTTTTGGGTTGAAAAAAATACACAAGTAAAGTGGGACAGGCTAGGAGTATATTAGTGTACCAAAACTTTTGAATTTACCTGAATGTCTAGAAAATATTTTCTTGGTTTTCCCTTCATTGTTCTTCATTTCATCTCAGTGATTGTTCATTTAAAAACCAGTATTACTTACAAATATGTATACATGCATATGTTCATGTGTGATGGCAGAAGATCTAAAGCATGTATTCTGAGTGCAGTAACCTTTTCAGAAGTATCACCAATACTATAGGTCTGTAGATGTCAGGTCTCTACTCTCCAGTTTAATTCCAAAGGAGACCGGTAATTCTGCTGAGAAAACACTGCTGCTTTCTCTACTGATGCTGGTATGGTTTGATTTTGCTGCAGCTCAGCAGGTCATGAGTAGCTGTTACCTTCAGGTTAAGAACCATGGGCATGTTCTTATTCTCTTTTTTTGCCCTTTTTCCATAACTAGTCACTAAGGATGGGTTATAAACTGCCCGAAATAAAAGTGTGAAGGGGATAAAGAGATTCAAACTGTTCTGTGTTCTAATACTGCCATCAAGTGGATATACATAGTCTAAGGTTGCAATAAATAGCAAGGATGTAATTTCAAAAGTGGATGGGGAGAGGAAGAATGAAATAGCATTTTTGTTCCAAGTTTCATGTGGCAAAACATTATAAAAACATTTTTGGTCTAATCAAAACTTCTAGTTAAGCCTGGCTTAGTCCCTGTTCTTTGTATTAGACCACCTCCATATTTTAGCACATTCAGAGTTGCTCAAGCTTGCCTTTGAGAAACCATGAATATAATAATGTTGCTCTGTGCCTGAAAAATTTGTCTGTATTGCTAAGGATAAGGACTAGACTCTGCACTGTGCTCCCATGAACTTGTCTGAGACCCTGACTCAGGTATGAGCTTCCTCAAAGGTCCTACATCTTGAGGAGTATATATATAGGGGAGTAAAATGGAAGAAAAAGTTCCTGGTTTTGAGCTTTAGAGCCAATGACCGAAATTAACTAATTCAGTGGTTTTCTTCAAGTCCCAGAGCAACAGTCAGTTTGTATTTCATACTAAAATACTCTTCTTTATATAGTGTTTTTCCCCTTCTTGCAAAGTCTTAAAAGGAACATGTCCTCATTTCCCTCAAGGAATTTAGGAAGAAATTTAAAAATATTACTTTATGTTTTAAGAACAAAATCTAATACACAGTATGTTTTATTATGGGTTGATCTCATGTAATGACCAAAGAGGTGCAACAAAGCTGGCCCGTCTTTGTGGGCCTCAAGAACTGGCTCCAACATGGGTTGAGCAACCAGAGTCTTCTCTCAAGACTCTTCTTTCACCTATGCCAGGCAGAAATGAATATTTTCCTAGGCTGTGTGACATCCAGGAATGGAGGATTTGTCTCATTCACAAGAAACTCATAGTAAATGTGATGTGTTTTGGAAAATCAACAGTGCATGCATAGTACATGTGCAATAATTTAGTGTGTTCTGGATGCATATACACATAGTTCTGCCAGGAAATTCCTGGACTAAAAATAAATAAATAGATAGATAGATAGATAGATAGATAGATAGATAGATAGATAAATTAGTCCTATATCTGTAGCAAATTGTTTTGCCTTAAGGCTTTGATGATAAATAAATTTTGCCAAGGCACAGACAAATTTGAGAACTTGGAGAGGGAGAGAGATAGTTACGAAAAGTACTGTACTCAAGCAGTGGAATATGGACCACTGTTTTCAGTGACGGTCTGTGTATACTCCTGCAGCCAGCCTTAACGCTGCTTTACCCTCCAAAGCTAAAAGCCTGTTTCAAGCAGGAATACCACAGTCCATCTGGACCTAAATATTTCTTTGAAAACAGAACTCAAGTTACCAACCCAGAAGAGGTGATTAGCTGGGCTGTTAGGGATATGTCTACAGCAGATGCTTTAGTACTTGCAAGTAGAATCCTTATTAATCAAAAGCGATGTATACATTATTGGTGTATGGACAGATATTAAGAATGGCAGTAAAAAGAAAAGCTGTGCACATATTCTCTATTCAGACATCCTTGTCCAAAATTTCATAATTTCTACTTCTTTATATGTTCTACTTTTCCACTACAGACCTCTCCCCCACCATGGCCATGAAAGAAACCCAAACAAAAAAGAAACCCAGAAAAACACACCCTGTCTCTAAAAACTTGACCTTTGTGGAACATCTGTGGGTTTTATTGTTGTTTTGTTGTTTTGGTTTTGGTTTTGTTTTGTTGTTTTTTTTTTTTTGTTAGTGTAACAGGGACAGAGGCTAAGAGGGCTCAGAGGGAAATTTTTAAAATAAAAATATCTTTTGATATATTCTCCCATAACCTGGGGACAAGTGAGAGGGAGCTACTGTCCTTAACGAACTATACCATTGTCCAAACCCATCCCTCAGCCTATTTGTTCTTCCCTCAGCCTAGTTTTCCTTATTATTTTTTTACAGGCAGTAAGGCAGAGGTGGGGTTTGAGGCTCAAAGACATCATTGCTTGACTAAGGGAGAGCATTAAAAAATCAAAAAGGTGAGAAATGGCAACATAGGTTGGTACCTCTGGCAGTGGGTATCATACATATGTTGTTTTCTGTCCATTTACAAAAAATACGTAGAATAAATGTAAAATTGAAGTGGTATCAATGTGCTTTGTCTTCTCTTTGCCTTTATGTCAGTGTTTCTGCACAATGCTTGTCTTAAACTTCTTGCTTTGGAGACCCGTTGCAGGTTATTGATTCAAACATTGCAGCCTTCTTAAGTTTAACTTCTCTGACACTTACATGGTGATGAGGCTTCAGAGCTATGCACTATGCTAAAAACAGAGATATGAGAAAACCCATACATTTTTTCCAGTATATATATTCCAGTATAGCAGCCTTCTCTACTGTTCACTGACATCACCAATGACAGGAAGGATACTGGGAGCTGAAATCTGTGGGGTTTTATCATGTTGAGCTAATGACTTTCTCTTCAAAGAGGCTTTCCTGTCTACATATGAAGAAATACACTGTGATGGAGGAGCTGCCAACTAGATTACCATGGCCAAAAATCATGTGACAGTTTATAAATATGAATTATAATTTTCTGGATTTTGCATTTTAAACACAGGCTTTGTTATTCAAAACTTTGCTGTGGCCCGAAGCTGTAAAGGCTGAGGGAGCACCTGCTCATAGGGAGAGGGTAGGTGCACAGCTGAGCCTAGAATTTAATTGCTGATTACTAGCATATATCTACTGTGGCAGCTTGTTTTGTATCACAGTTGCAAGCTACCCAATTGAGTTATTCAGTTTCTTATCATCTCCAAATTTAGCCTAACATACGTCTAATCACAGAATAGATCACATTAAAATATACGATACTGAGCTACATGTTTCAAATATATAAGAAATGTGGAAAACTCCTGTGGCTCATGTTTCATGGCTGCAAATTCAACACTGCTTACCTGGTTTTACCTTCATCTGGATTTCTACATTAGTCATCTTCGCTATGACTGGTTGAAAAGTTGCTGGATTTGATGAATATTTATCTTCTCAACAAGAGTTTTGAGAGAGAGCATCTGCTTCCTTTAAGATTTTAATCCTGTTAGCTAGATGTCAACACTTTCTACAGTAGTATCTCAACAGCATTTTTCCTGTTAGCTCTAACCTTTGCACTTGATTGTAATGCTATGATATGTGTGAATATTATCAGCAATAAAGCAAACTTGCTATATACTTACAGCAATTAAAAGAGATGTCAAGAGAAAAAATCCTAGGGTAATGACCTGTATGTGCTTTAAGGCTTTTTTATTTTCAAATTTGAGCAGCTGTTAATGGATTTGGGAGTAGCATAGTTATCAGCAGCTTAGGAGCTGCTAAATATTCCTATTTGGGGTGGCTGGTGAAGTAAATTATTATTTGGGAGGTTAATTATTTATTTATTTATTCTTTAAGGGAGCAGCGAGCATCAGGTTGCCCAGTAGGGAAGCTGGGAGACCCTGGAGGGTCATGCTCAAGGGTGGGACGTGCCCCACCAACAGCACAGTCTCAGAACACATCGCCAGAGCTGGTGCTGGTAATGGGGTCCATCAACTATCCCAGACGCAAGTGATGAACCAGGTCCAGGGTCCATCCATGGCTTACAATCAGAAGTGAGACAGGGCCAGAGGATAGGTCCAAAAGGTCCATCCAGCAGAAAGCTTGCCTATAGTTCAGGTCTAAATTCTACCCACCATGCAGAAGTGGAGAACAGCATTCCCACAGCATAGTTCAGATCTGGACCTCTAGCCTTGGACTGCCCTGAAATGGACCTGTGGGTAGTGGTGGATAAGCGCCCCAGGTAAGGCTCCTCAGGGATGATAAGACCGATTAATGCTCTCAGAGCCCTAACATTTTTGTTGGCTTTGATGAGAAAATGCACGAGCCGGCTTCACTGTGTGCTTGCAGCCCAGAAAGCCAACCGTATCCTGGACTGCATCAAAAGAAGCGTGACCAGCAGGTCGAAGGAGGTGATCCTGCCCCTATTCTCTGCTCTCGTGAGACCTCACCTGGAATATCGTGTGCAGTTCTGGTGTCCTCAACATAAAAAGGGCATGGAACTGTTGGAACAAGTGCAGAGGAGGGCCACGAGGATGATCAGGGGACCGGAGCACCTCCTGTATGAAGACAGGCTGAGAAAGTTGGGGCTGTTCAGCCTGGAGAAGAGAAGGCTGCGTGGAGACCTCATAGCAGCCTTCCAGTATCTGAAGGGGGGCTATAGGGATGCTGGAGAGGGACTCTTCATTAGGGACTGTAGTGATAGGACAAGAGGTTAACGGGTTAAAACTTAAACAGGGGAAGTTTAGACTGGATATAAGGAGGAAGTTCTTTACTGTAAGGGTGGTGAGGCACTGGAATGGGTTGCCCAGGGAAGCTGTGAATGCTCCATCCCTGGCTGTGTTCAAGACCAGGCTGGACAGAGCCTTGGGTGGCATGGTTTATTGTGAGGTGCCCCTGCCCATGGCAGGGGTTTGGAACTAGATGATCTTAAGGTCCTTTTCGAACCCTAACTATTCTATGATTCTATGACCCTTTGCCTCTCTGCCAGTGCTGCTTTTGATTCTTGAAGATTTTCTCTCCTTGTAATATGACACAGAAAAAGCAGAAATGAAGAACTAAAAGCAGCTGTCCTATTTCAGGTGGCACATGTTATCTTTTCATTTCTTCCTATGACACAGGCATGAAGGATACTTCTCTCAGCAGAGTTCTTTGAGGAGTATTTATAGAAAAGTCAGGATCAGATCCTTTACATCTCTACTAGGTCTCTAAACAGAAAGTATGACCAATGACATTAAACACCTTTTTAACATTTTAAAATAGACAAATAGAACAATTTATGGAGGCAGCATGGCAAGCAACAGAGACCTTTAACCTGAAATTAGTACCACAAAGACCCGTAAGATTCTATCAAAGGAGCATGTAAAAATAGCAAAACTGCCTGGATAGCTGAGACATTGGTGTGAATTTGCTCCTGTTGATTGCAGTCTCTAAAGCCTTTGTCACATATAGCAGAAGAATTAAGCAGGGACACTCACTGCGGTCTTTGCTGTGGCATAACATTTACAAATAAATAAATAAACCAGTGTAGTCCTTAACTGCTGTTTATTTAAAAAAAAGCAAAATTTACAGGTACCATATTTGCCAACAAACTTTGCACAAGACAAGAAAGATGCAATACAGTTCTAGTGGTAGATTTTACTTTATATTTTACAAACTATAGCTGCCTTGAAAAGAATCAATTCCCTGCTCTTTAATATTTTAAAAAATTTATTTTACCTTTTATTTTGGGGAATGAAAACATCCTTAGCAATACAGATACATTATATTTTTTCATTATCACTCAGCACAAGCTACAGCACAAATACTGAGGCCAATCATGTGCAATAAATTCAATCTATTTTACACATTGCTATAAAAAGTTGCAAGTTGCTGCTTGGCTTTCCAGGGCCTAAATGGCAGTGTAGTTCTTAGTATAATTAGTCAATTTGATCTTTTCTGGGAAGATAATATTAACTGAGAGATTTTCCCCATTGTTAGATTTCAGAAAAAAGTTCTTTTTCTTGCGTAGGAGATGACTGTATTTGGCATTAGCAAGCCACATTTCGCATTTTGAAAAAAACACAATCCCAGTTGTACCCAGGACAACAAGACATGTAAGCAAGCCCAGTACAACAAAACATATCACCTGGCTTCTACTCAGCAAGGGATCTGCATTTTGGATAGTTTCTTTCATTGTTATTTTCAAGATTTCTTGTTGATGCACTGATCTGTGATGAGCTTTTGAGGTCGGCTTGTAATTCTGCATGTGCCTTGTCTCCATATTTGCTCCAGAAAGACTTGTGTTTTTGATGGGATGTTTGCAGGTCACACCAATGAATTCTGATTTACAGATGCATTTGAATCCTCCTTGGGGATGTTCACTGCATGTCCCTCCATTCTCACATGGGCCACTTGCACAGAACATGACACGGCTGCTGCAGAGCTTTCCTGTATAGCCATGGGGACACAAACAGCTGAAACCCACACCAGTATCTGTACATGTTCCTTCATTTTCACACGGGTTGGATTCACAGTCATCTCTATCTATTTCACAGAAGTTGCCAGCAAAACCAGAAGGGCACAGACAGGAAGCATGGGGTGCAAAACCATCGTCATCAATGCACGTTCCTCCATTCTGGCAGGGAGAACTAGAATAGATAACCACACAGACAAAACTGAATTTAAAGTCCAATGAAAGAAGCTATTATGAAACATTTTATGCAATAAAAGGGGCTGTTTTTCTTTAGAAGAGCCAATTCCAAATGCAAATCCACTGAAGTCAATGAAGTTGAATCAAGAATGAGTTTGTTCAACAGTTTTGTCAAAACAGATTATAATTTCTTCTGCCGACCCTTCAGGCAGGATTAGTAGACTAATATATAAATTCAATCTGAAGAGCTGTGAAGGGATTTAAAATTATTTCAAACATTTATTCAAATTAAGCTTCCCACTGTTTTCGTATGCTTAGAGCCATTTAGCTGAGCTACTATTCAGACAAAACTGAAGAAAGACACTAGCACCATGGCTTTGTTTTCCACCTGATTATTCAAAAAATAATCCATGTGTTGTATTGGCAAAGAAAAATACTCTGCCATAGCTGCTCGATGTAAAGCTGATCAATTTTTTTCTGCTTCTCCAGTGCTCTATGACACAAAAAATTTAGAAGCAAACATACTTTCCTGCAAACTGTTGTTCAGCCAAAAATTCTGATAAATGTAATAAAATATGTAAGTGGGATAGTTTCAGCCTTGGCAAAGGCAGCTGTAATATGAGGACAGAACCACAGGAAACCAAGTATTTCAGCAAACCATTTAGGAACTTAATAATTAGTAGCCTGGTATTATGTGTTAAGTGATGTAAATTCACTGAGACATCTTTTTTTATCTTTGCAATGTACCTTACTGAGTGACAGGTCAAAAGATAGGGCCACCCATTGACAGAAAGGTACAAACATCAATTCAGTGGAGCAATGTGGACTTGGTCCTTTAGCTGGCCCTGTTGGCAGAAAAGGGACCCTGGGTCACAGGTTTACAAATAAATCTCAAAACCCACTTTCATGGCAGCTCATCATATATGAGAAAAGCTTTTAAAACTTAATAATAAAACCTAAAGATGAGTAACACTTGGCAAAGCTTATGACAAGCCTCTCTGACAGCACCACTTTTCCTAACACTCTGATGGTAGCTACAATAGAGAGCACCCCAAGTAACTCTGGCTTTACTGGGGACTGAAATACTTGGTGGCCACCCATCATGAGAGCCTTAATATTGGGGCAGGTGACTCATCTGCCTGTTTTTTGCTGCTTTCATATAAACTGCTGATAAGCCTCTTTGTATTTTCCTTCATTGTAGATGTTGGCTGGGAAAAAAAACCTACTGAAAGAACAAACTGGAAGTCTGGAAGCAGTATTAGGAAAGCAAAAGGTGTGGGTTTCACTAGACTTTGACATAGCAGTTGCTGGTGACAGCTTGAGGTGATCATGCAAACAAGGAATTTGAGCACAATCACTAGCCACTGTGTCTGCTTTCAGCAAAATATGGAAATTGTAGTTGTACAGCCCTTGAGTAAATGAGCAGTTCTGCCCTTCTTGGAGAGTCAAGCACCATCTCTTTGCTTTACAGGTCCCATGGAAAATCTGACACGCTGCTTTGCATATGGCAAAGTGTAGAAGTTTGAACATTTATGGGTGGGTTGAATTACAGTACTTTCTAGGCAAACAGGAGGAAATTGCTGGAGAATGCAAGTGTAAAATTTTTTTCCAAACCTTTCAGAAGAGTAAATAATTAAAATAAAAACACTTAAGGGCCACTATGTAGAATTTCAATACTATGTTTATTATTAACACTGAGATGCATTTGCCTGATTTTCATATATTTAAATAAATAAAATAGTAATATTCATCTCCTTGAATAGATTGTGCAAAAATGCTTTTTTGGCATTTAACACATGTTCAACAAGGTGTGGTATATGAAATGCCAGTCGTGGAAACATGGGTGCACCACTTCTTTTCTTTCCTAATACTCTGATTTCATTTTAGAAAGTACCACTTGCTGCTCTTCTTCAGAGCAAAACTTCATCAGAAACGTCAGTAATGCGGATCACGTGCCTGACTTTGTAAACAGACTAGAACAAACACTTTGATTTGTGAATTGTCTTTGTACCATCTGTAAATGTGCACTGAGGAACCAGGGACAATGCTTAGTAATATCAACTGTTACCATTTGAGGTAGAGAGAAACAGATGAAGATGTGAATGAACTGGCGTCATTATATACAATGAGGTCTCTTTCCAGGATATGAGGTGCGCTCTCTGGTGGACTGTGAACTATTAGCAGATACAGAGTGCTTATACTGAGAACAGTTGTCTTTTTGCATTAAAAGCAGATTGGCAGAGCCTGCTGCTCGTTTTCCTGAAAAGGAGACAGCATCCTAGAGAAAATTAACTGCTGTTTCAAGTATTTTGTTTCCTTAAGAAAAATTGTTCATTGTTTCCAGACTAGCTCATAAGCAGTCAGTTTGAATGCAGAGTACCATCACAAAAATGTAGTTTCAGCAATTTAAAACAGTAAGGATTTTAAGGAATTACATGGAATTAACCTGTGTTATTTCATTGATGCTGTACCCCACCTGTTATCTTGGATAGTTAAAATATGCCTGGGTTGAATTACTGAAATATTTGCTTTACAGATGAAAAGTAGAGAAAGCAACACATCCCGTGTTAGGCAGGTAGCTTGGATCCGATTCAATGCACGTGTGAGAAACTTAAATGTCCTCATTGTCAATGAAGAGAAACAGGCAAAACAGAGCAGTTATCTTAGAGGTTGAATGTAAACCTAAACAGAACTATGTGAAAATTAAAAGAAATGGCAAAAATATTACACTGACATAAAGTTGCAAGAATGGCAATCCTTGCCAGAGAGAGGTGTTAATGTTCCTTAAACAAGAATGTACAAGTCTTCAGGAAGATTTTGTCACAAGGTGATCTGAATATTCATCATTTTCTATTGCTGAGCAAAAACAGAACCAGAGGTCACCAATATGGAACTAAAGAGAAAGAAGACAATCTCTAAAAAGAAAACTGTGATTTTAAGGTGATAGTTTTACCAAGCTTGTAACCACCAGAAAGGCATTCTGTATGCTTACGAGATCAGATCCTTGATGAGCTAGAAGACAGCAGACACTTCTAGACTTCAACAAAAACACTAGCTCACATTTTCTTTAACTTTGAAAGGTCACCCTTTTTCCAAGCATTTCTACCAGCAATACTGCTGAAAAGTTTTCAGTCTGCGTCTGTTGCCTCTTGTCCTTCCACTGAACACCTCTAAGAGTTTGGCTTCATCTTCTTGGCTTCTCTGCATCCAGTATTTATACATATGAGTAAGTTCCCAGTGCTCTTCTCCAGGCTAAATAATCCAACTCACAGTCTCACCTCATATGAGAGATGTTCCCATTCCTTAATCATCTTCGTGGCCCTTCACTGGACTCACTCCAGTACGTCCATGTCCTTTTCATACTGGGGAAACCAGAACTGGGCCCAGCAATACAGATGTCTGACCAGGACTGAGAAGAGGGGAAGCATCACTTCCTTCAACCTGCTGGCAATACTGTCCCTAACGTCCCACTCAGAGAATGGAGAGCAATGGCCTCCCTAACGTCCCACTCAGAGAATGGAGAGCAATGGCCTCCCACACTCCCTGGTCTGGTAGAAGTAAGATTATCTCCTTCAATAAACCATGGACATACCGTTACATGTCAGTTAAGAAAAATGGCAGACTGGAAGACTAGATGTTTTTGTGCAGACAGTTTGTGTATTGGTTACTGTTCTTATTACTGTATATGGCTTGTAGGTACAGTTATCTTTCATTAGAGGTGAGAACACAGGATGGGAGGTTACTTCAGGTTTGTTTACAAAACTCTTGGGAAGGTATAAATTCACCACAATAAAATGTAAAAATACTTTGAGTACTAAAATTATGCACAAACCCTCATGCTGATAATCTTTAAATCTTTACAATATGAGCAGATCAGATCTGTAGAGTTTGATAAAAATATCAGTATTATATATTTTAGCACAAAGACACTTCTACTTACCAAAGAATTCTGAATAATAGTCATAAGGAGTGCATATTTTAAATTCATGTCAGAAATCAATATTTACCCATTAATAATGCAAGGTCCTTTTTTGAGATGGCAGTTTTTTCCTGTAAATCCCTGGCCACACAGACAAATATATCCTCCATCACCAGTCTCTATGCATGTTGAGTTATTGGTGCAGGGTTTTGCAGAACATGGGTGAACATCTGTTTGAAAAAGCAACAGGTCTCAATTAATCTAATGAGAAAGAGTCAGTAGATAGTTAATAATACTTCAAACACAGTATAGCTTTAACAGTCCTTCATCCTGCGTTTTATAAATTCTGATTTATTCCTCCCTCTGTTAAAATAGAATTCAGATTGTTCAACTACTATTGCAAGCACTTTCAGTTTCTCTCTTCATAGCTCCCACTTGCAAATTGTTCCAGTCTATAAATAAGTAATATTATCAATAAAATATTAGTATGGGAGAAAGAAATAACTATGTACTCTAGGCATCCTTTCATAACCTTGGCTTCTCCATGAGCAGAATTGTGATAAAGCAATCAGAACTGGGAATTCTCCCCACTCCCTGCCCAGAGCCTATCATTATGTGCTTATGAACAGTCATTTAATAATAACAGAGATCAGCAAGTTCCAGAAAAAAAATTTCCTCTTTTGGCTGGGCTGCATCAAGCCCTGATATAACTGCACCGTAAGAGAAAGCTGTTTGACACCTGGACCCAAAGTCACACATCTCATTTTCTTTACAATTTCCCTGCTGAGCCACTTCCCACTCAAATGATTACTGAATTTTTAAAATAATTAAAAATAAATAAACGAACAAGAGCATATTTTAGCCAGTTAATGGAGCAGCCGCAGAGAAGATCTTACTGAAAGTTATCTCAAGCCTCACACAAACATGTGCACACATACACTTTCTAAGAAGATGAAAAGGGATTTAAGGGCATTTGTAGTTTACTTCCCACAACATAACATGAAATTTAGATGATATCAAGAGGTACTGCAAAATTTTAACCATAGCAAAACATTTCAACAGCCCTAGCTATTAAATATAATTTTCCCTGGATAAGAGGCTTTATTTTCTCCTGTATTAGCCTGTTTTCATTCCAAAACAACCACTTTCCATGCACTTTGAGTGTAAGCTCCAATTTTCACAAGGACCAAAGTAACCTTGAATACTTTTTGAAGCAGTGTTATTTGCTACCTATTTTCACAGGCTTTAAAAGGCAGGTAATAAAGCATGAATTCTGATGCAGGAGCAAGGAAGCTCTTTGAAATATATGCATAGTGTGTATATATACACACATATACACATACATTACTGTCACTAATTTATGTCAGGGATTTAATTTTAAAACACCACTTAGATACTTGTTGGAACATAATTCTTTAAAACATACTACATAAATAACCTCAGATAGCCTGGTTTATATATTTTTATCAAATTTACATCTCAAAAGGCCAACAGCCAAGTGATTTACCTGCTTCAAGTGGTAACTGAGTCTGAGATGAGAATTTTAAAAAAAGGATGACACATTTACACGTTTATGAATAGCCACAACCACACTACCAATAAATTAAGTAATATTTGTGTAAAACTAGATTATGATGCTGCAGTAAATAAAGCAATCACTGAGTGCTTTTTGGAAGGAAGGCAGACTCAGTAGTAGTTTATGTCACAGCAGTTTCTAGATCCTGTCTCATGCATGCCTAGTATGGGCATTAGAGGCTCCACCTATACTCTCTTTGTGACAGTCATCAAAGTCAAAAGTCATTAAAGTCTTGGGCAAAGAAGTCAAGTGACATATAACACAGTATACTCCAAGCTCCCATCACGTGTTTTTAGCCAGATGGAGGATGTGATTCATGCAGGAAGACAGAGGCCCAGTAATATGACTGTGCAGACACAGAGATGGCAAGATGACAGATGACTGATCTGATTTAGCAAGGTGGATCATATGCTCTGACTGGGCTGTTGTTTTATCCTGGAAATAAATTGACTAAATTGGTCTTACATTCAATGTTTGATGTGGTTCCTTGTACTGTATAGCATATGTCAGCTGCAGAGAGAAACTGTTGTGCAGCCTGGTTCCAGGTGTTTATATACCCAATTTCAAGGCTGTGTTTCCACAGGATGAGAAGATGCACTGTTAGGCAGGCTGTGGTGCACTCCACTGCAAGGAGGTTAACCAGCAGTGTTAACACTAATACCAACTCATAGATTTCTTTCTTTAAGTGCAAAGTCTGTCCACATAATTGCAATAATAGTCATAAATGATACCACTGATCCTGCCCTACATGTTTACCGTGGATCAAGCTCAACCTATAATCTGTGGGCCTCTAAATTACTGGGAAAGTCATTCTTGACCTGAACTGAGAACCAGAGTGTCCATAGCAAAAACAACAGCTACACAGTCAGAGGCATTAGCAAAACTACTTCATGATTCAAAACTACTCCAGAAAGGAAATTCCACGATCCAAGCCAAGGAGACCATACACGAACTTTTCTAGAAAACAGAAAAAGATATATCACCACTGGTCCAAAATTATCTTTTTTCCTCCTATGCTTAGCAAGCAAATAAGCTGCTTGAACTGTATCTGTAGTTTACAAATATTTCAGGTATTTACAGTAGTAGACAATGAACTTCAGACCTTCCCAGAGTTTTCCTTCTGGGTTTTGCCATCCTTGTGAGTTGGCATTTGCTTATAGTTGGCAACATTAAACCATATATATATGTATATGGTTATACTGGAAACTTCCTGCAAATATTAAGCTTTCTATAGCAGGAAAAAAAAAATAAATTAAAGAGAGTACCAAAACTGCATTACTCACAACTCTTCATCAGTCTCCACAGAAACAACACAAATGTAGCTTTTTAACACACCTTATCTCATTACATACCTGAAGCTAAAAATGGTCTCCAGTAGTTAAAAAATGGCACTTAATATTATAGGCATGTGAAAAATATAATAGCTGTGGCTTGCCCTCATTGTACACAAAAAGTCAGTATTGGAAGAGAGAGACACAGTACTTTGTGATAAGAAATTAATGGATTTGTATTTCCATATTTAAAAAAAACAGCATGTGTGATGCCAGTGATCCCCAAAAGGGGAGCTGCCTTCAAAACCCTTCCTTCTTCCTAACCCAAGTTTCATTTAATGGTACCTGTTAATGTGCAACAGCAAATCTGTAATAATTTAACACAGGAAACTGACATCAACTTTTTGGCAGCCACCAGTGGCTGAGCAATTAACCCATTTGAGGTTTCAGTACTTTACTTGATCAAGATAACAACATGTAGCAACCCTTCAGTAGCAAAAAAAAGAGGGCCCATCTCTTGATCCCTTGTGGCAAAATAATGCATTTAGAGTAGGTAAATCTACTGAGATAACAGACTGTCAACATAACACGTGCCTGCAGATGAAAAGAAGGTTATTTCTTTTGGGTGAATGTTCTTGGCAGCATTTCATGGGGATCTAGATTCAAACTGTCAAAGAAGACTGAGATCACTCTGAGCACTCAGAGAAATAACAGTTTCTGAAATACCTGGCTTGTATAATATAACTGTCTTAATGAATATGTATTAGAATAATATTTTTCCATGAAGATACGGCTACAATTTCCAAAGCATTGCTTTGCATCTTACATACCAGTCGCGAGACTCAGAATTGCAAAGATATATTAGTACTTAAAAATTCAGCTAGAAACTCATGGGTTTTAAAAGTATGCCTAGCTTGAAAACCTTAATTCATTAATATACATTCACATTTAGATGTGAAGACAGTACCTTTAAAAACCTGGTCCTTTGGAGTTATTGTCAAGAATAGAACCAAGCCTCCTAAGGTGGCAGTGGAGGGATTTTCAGTCTAGTTTTAGGAATCTATGATTGTAGATCACAGAAAGACCCATTCTTCCTCACTGGCTGTAAAAAGAATCTAGGTGGCTGTCGTGAGTACAAACACATTCATGGGAGGTGCACAGAGCAACATCTCTTGAGAAGTTTTAGTCACATCTGCACCACTGCTACTGCAGCTCCTGCAAATGTACCAGGACTAGCTTTAAATAAGAGGCCTGTCTATGCTTATGTGTGCATCCAGTGAGTACTGGCTACAAAGCCTGATGAGTATCTAAATGAGTACCTGAGTACCTTGCACCAAGGTCCACGTCACTGCAACATGTGAACTACCTGAAAACTTTTTATTAATTTTGAAAATTTTATCCAGTTCAAACTGCATTATCCTTAATTACTGCTTTGGGTATGCATTGGCAGAACACAGACATGCTCTATAAATTACATGCTGTATTACAACAAAAGCCTGACATGAAAAGAAAATGAGGCCCGGGTTACCTGTCCTCTTCTAGCTGCAGCTATGTGGGCTGAAGAGGCACATGCTCATGGATGCTCATGTGGCTTTGGCCCCCTCAAATCCATTTGGCTGAGAATTTGTATGTGCCAGTCAAAATAAGCCAGCTCACCAGAGGCCAATTCTACAGCTTGCTTCTGCTACGCTGGCCCATTCTGACTGGCAAGGGGTGAGAGAGTGCACACAAGAGTTGTGCTTATGCCTCACAAGGAGGGTGCCACAAGGAAGTGGCAGCCTGTTCTGGCAGATCTTTTTCTCAGTTATATTAATACTACTCCACAGAATCATCACTGGGTTAAGTAAAGGAAGAAATAAGCACAATGCTTTCCTTTTCAAGAAGTATTAAGAAAGTAGCAGATGGATGGATAGATAGATAGATGATAGATAGATAGATAGATAGATAGATAGATGATAGATAGATAGACAGATAGATGTGCTAGGTAAATATTTCAAATTATTTGATGTATTACAACTTGTATTTTTATAGAAATGGCTTATATGACATGGGAGCAGTTATTTGTTGGCCTTGTCCACAATAATCATTGTTTAAAATGGAATGAGGAGTTTACACTTTGCTCGCATGCATGACCAGTTACAAAAGATACCGCATGCTTCTGCCTAAATTATTATCAAAGTTCTGGGTTTATCTGCCACTGCCCAGAATCCCCCTATTATCTAGTACCAACAGTTATTCAGAAGGACTTCAGCGTCTCTAGCACCAGATGGGGCTCTTTCACCTCACTTGCTCAAGGACAGGAAAGGATGTGCAAACCTATGTCACAGAGGCTGCCAACCCAGCCCTCCTCACAGATGCACTGCCAGGGCTTGGCACAGCTGCCGTGCAAACACCCGGGGAAAGGAACACACTGATTACAAAGAGCACCTTGCCAACCAGGCTGACACCTGAAAGAGATAAAAGATAAAGTAGAGGCATAGTTTATTTTTAATAAACATAATTGCAAAGATGCTCCCCTTTCTGAGGCACAATAAATAAACTTTTGGATACAAAATTGGACTGTGCAGCACATTTGAACAAGATACCATCAATGCTTCTGGGTACTAGCAACAGTTTATGTGAAGAAAACCATTTCATTCAGTAAGAAAATAAATAAATAAATGCTAATCAATGTAAAGACTTCACTTACTGGAAAAAGTAGACTAAAAAAACACCTAGATGTCTATACTGTATGGTTCCAATTACTGCAGCCTAATAGAGTGCTGTTTCATTACACTTCCATGTTTTCAGATGACAAATCATTTCAACTTCTGTCTATTTTACCAGGACTATAAATTATTGAAGCCATTCATTCCTGTGCTAATAGTCCTGTCTGACAGATATTTTTACCTGCATTCACTGGGAAATTCACAAAATCCATTTTCTGGGTGGCAGCCAGTTTTACAGTTCACGCCTGGAAGAAAGATTTCTCACATCAAACCAGTAAAATCAGCACTCCGCAAAAAAATTGTATCACATTTCTATACACATCACTGCTGTTTTAAAAGAACCCAGAATTAATGATGCTCTGATTTCCTTCTTCAAACACGTATTTTGCAAAATAAAATTTTAAATGAACTTAAAGTATGTTGCAGAGTGTTCCTATAGGATAAGTGAAATGACATAAAGAATTAACCGTGAAAGAATGAAAAGTCACTTTAGCATATGCAAACTGCATGAAAAATCACTATACACGCCTTTAAAAGGGGAATTTCGGAACAGAATCATGTATGTAATTTCATAACATGCCACTCAAAATGCACTGCTTCAAAGCTACCTGAAACACAAAAGTACCTTTAGTTAAAAGGAAATTTCATTCAATGCAATGTACAATGAAAGCTTTGAATCCATTTCAACTGTACATGGGATGAAAAAGATCTACGAAAATTACCCTTTTCATTAACTCACGCGTGAATAACGTGAGTTAAAGAGGTCTCAGGTACATTTTTTTGTTTGTTTCAAGTCTTTGAATCAAGCAATGTTCATCTGGAGTATCACCGTCAGCCCCTGACGTCCTGCGCAAACGGCAGGAAAGACGCACTCAGCCGGATGCAGAGGAAAAGCGTCCGAAAGACCACCAACCCGTCCACCCGGAGCGAGCCCTGGAGAAGGCTCTGCCCCCGGGGTCTGCAGGAGGACTCCTGCCTCCCGGCCCCGGCAAACTCCCAAAACTTTCCCAACTCGCCACCCCTGGCTGCGCCGCTTCCCGGGGCAATCGCCGGGGTGTCCGCCGCTCTCCGCCCTCCCCCGGCGTTACCTGGGGCTGCGGGGAGGACGAGGCGCAGCAGGCAGCAGCAGCAGCCGATGAGCCCCGCGGCGCGCAGCACCATGGCCGGGGCCGCTCCGTGCACTCCGCTCCTCTACGCGCCGCGGGGAGCTCACCGGAGAGCGGTTGCGACCTGTAAGGCGGCACCGCCGCCCGCAGCGTAACGGGGAGGGAAGGGAGGGTGGAGAGAGGAAGGAAGGGAGGGGAGAGGAGGGCTGCCTACCTCCCCCCGGCCCCCGTGCCCCCCACCCGCTAGCGGGGGACCTGCCCACGGGGCGAGGCAGCCCCTTCCCAGCTCTGCTGCTTCGCTCCCCCTCCCCTGTGAGGGGTCGGGGTGAGGAGCCCGGCGACGTGCCCAACGGGGCGCGTGCGGCCGCGGGGAGAGGGAGGAAACCTGGAAGGGCGTAGAATGGAGATCCGGTGGAGGTGTGAACTTACTCCGGCTGTCCACAGACATCTAATCTGGGTCCTGTCTTCAGAAATCTGAAGACTTTTCTGCTTAGTGATTTACATTGGAATTCCAACTTTTTTTTAGGAAATACCCCAGAAAAAGCATGGAAGGTAAAAGACACCCCCCCGCCTCCCCAAAATACACCAAAACCAACCAAAAAAAAAAAAAAAAGCCAACAAAAAGCAATACAAAACCTCCCCAATTGCTTCCTTTAACGGTCTGTTACACATGCAACAGATCAAGAAGAAACATTTCTTCCACCACAAGGCCGTTTAAATTATGCATTTTATTCTGTGATTATTCCTTCTGCCTATCTTTTTATTCTTCCTTTGAGCTCTCTTATGGAAACAGACTGGCTATATTATTCTTTGTATTCTTTCTTGTGTTTTGTTTTTTTTTGTTTTTTAAGAAGTTATGTCTGGATTTTGGGGTTCTTCAGGGACCTGGTTTCTGCTTGCTGATTTAGTGCTTTCTTCCACCAAACCTCTTTTAGCAATTTGTCTGCATTTATGTGAAGCAACTAGAGATCCCTATAGTATGGTAAGAAAACTATACAGCAGTCTGCATTTTCTCTAGAATTAATTCAAGGTTACCTGCCTGAAAATACACACATTGAAAAGAACGCATTAGCTTCAGATAGACCATTTACAGGTACCTGAAGACAATGATGTCACTCAGGTTGAATAAGTTTGCTTCTACTATGTTAGCTTTTAGTTTTAACCAAGAATAGGGGAAGCGAAAGAAAAAGGAAGAGCAGAGAACGAGGGGTGGGTTAAGAGACAACACTTAGAAGTGAGCTGTGACAGGCATACACTGCTTCTTCAAAGCTCTCCAAAGGTTTTGTTGTCTGAGATAAACTGTGCCTACCTGACTATAGGCACAGACTGCTTCCACACCTTCTCTGCTTGTCTTGCTTTCATTTTACAACTGAAACATTAACTGTTTTGAAAAGGTTACTTTGCCATCATGGCTTTTGCTGTAGCTCACCAGACCAAGCCTCGCTGGGTTACGGTGAATGACATTCCAGAGAAATGGAAATGTGGAATGTAATGATGGCTGCTTCATCCATCATTCATTCTTTTTTCTTCAGACCTTCAGAGTAGAGAGTTTGTAGAATTCATAGGTTTTATCTGTACACTCATTGCTGTCAAATTATCTGCTCTAATTTGCATTGTATATATCCTCTGACATACAATGACATGTTTCTTTTATTTTCTGAGTTAACTACTGAATATCAGCTCTATTGTCCAAAACCTGACATCTGATGAAAAAAATCATTAGTAAATCTTGCTCTCACTCTCTTATACATGATCCTCACAACCCCATATAGATGATCTTTAAGGTCCCTTCCAACCCAAACCATCCATTGATTCTATGATTCTATGGTATGTTATAATCACCATTTCAAACTTCAATTTTTGTATTGTCTTTTTCTTGATTGTTTTTCAGGGTGGTTTTTTTTTGTTTTTTGTTGTTTTTTTTTTGCATAGATACACTGTTAGGCAAAAAGTAATCCATTTTTTAGAACAACTCTACTTTTTACTCTTCTGTGTCTCAGGGGTGCTTCCTCAGTTGCTGAAATTAGGACAAATCTCCATTTTCCCATCTCTTCTACTTACTCCAGGACTCATCTAAATAAAACCTGCTAACTTTATTTCCAGGAGGTCAGAATCCTTTTTATTAGAGTGGAGTCTATCCAACATAAACAGAATTCACTGGAAAAGTGCCTGCCCAGATACTAATCCAAAAATAACAGCAAAACAGAAACACCAACATTGTGTAAATACAGACTAATTCTCTTCACTCTCCTCCTTCCACCTGAGGAAACCAAACTGCAAATCATTTTTACTTAGCTTGTTTGCTGCCAGAACCACTCTACCCCAAATCTCCATACTCTTCACAACAGTCATTGAAAATTACAGTAACTCTGTTCTGGCAGATCTTAGTGATTTCTACTTAGGATAACTTTTTTTTTTTTTTAATAATTTCTTTTTGACTTAGAAATTGGAAGGTAAAGAACCTCATGTAATCATTATGTGTATAAGGAGATCATCTGAGGTCTTAAAGATTATATTCATTTCTTCACCACAAAATACCTGAGTGGTGAGTACAGACTGAGGAGTGATGGTCTAGTGAGGTACCAACATTCACTCCTAGGAAACAGATCTGTTTCATGGAAACTTTGGGACCTTGGGAGGTTTCCTTTAGAGCTTGTTACAGGAGTCAAAGGGATCCGGTCATCAAAGACATTGACTGCAACAGCTGAATCCAGAGAAAAGTCTTCACAGATCCTTGTCCAGAAACTGAGATACTGTTGTTTCATTTGTTCCAAGAAAATGGCACACAACAATCCTGCATTCTTAGACAGGAATAATGAACATGTTAAAGGTTAAGCTGCTGGGAAAATCAGACTGAAATTGAGAATTTAAGATTGATGAGAACTTCCTTTTGTTCACTGAATGTATAAACAAGGTGCTTCAGTCTTCTGGCCAGCAACATGTAAGCAACTTTGCAAAGTCTAAAGATCCAGAAGCAGCAAGGAGTCCTTGATGTTCTGTCCTGCCTGGGAGCATTCTTACTGCCAAGTGCCTGTTTGCCTACTAATATAATACTTTTTTGACTGGAGAGAAGTTCAATCAAATTTTTATTTCATTGTTGCAAGAATCTGGAGATGGAGAATTTGCATCAATGACAAGTCATCAATATAACAGCTCCTAAAAGTCCCTGGAAAACTTCTGGCAGCTAGAATCGGAGGCTTAACAGCAGGATCACATAGAAACCATATGTGAGATCCCACATGAGAATGAGAAATAACTGTTATTAATTTGGGCTACTCTTATACATACTGCAAAAAGAAAGAAAAACATATCAATTACAGGGCAGTACCATCTCTCCAACAAACCAACAACACTTTGTGACTGAGAGTATCAGAAACTCAAACATTATCAGTGGAGAGGTTTATCCTTTATCCCTTGAAGGGTTCTCGTCAGCCGTGGATGTATACAGGCACAAAGTTTTAGGATCTGTTACCTGGATTTGCAAATTTGTGAGTAGTGTTGTCCATTAGAAAAGAGCTCATCAGACGTTATTTCATCTATGAGGAAATAACACGGTGGATGGATGATGGCAGAGCGGTGGATGTGGTCTACCTTGACTTCAGCAAAGCCTTTGACACAGTCTCCCACAGCATCCTCACGGCTAAATTGAGGAAGTGTGGACTGATGACCAGGTAGTGAGGTGGACTGCGAACTGGCTGAAGGAGAGAAGCCAGAGAGTTGTAGTCTATGGGGCTGAGTCTAGTTGGAGGCCTGTAACTAGTGGAGTGCCTCAAGGGTCAGTACTGGGACCGGTATTATTTAATATATTCATCAATGATTTAGATGAGGGAATTGAGTACTATCAGCAAGTCTGCTGATGACACTAAGCTGGGAGGAGTGGCTGTGTGCTGCCATCCAGCGAGACCTGGACAGGCTGGAGAGTTGGGCAGGGAATAACGGGATGAAATATAACAAGGGAAAGTGTAGAGTCCTGCATCTGGGCAGGAACAACCCCAGGTTCCAGTATAGGTTGGGAAACGACCTGTTAGAGAGCAGTGTAGGGGAGAGGGACCTGGGGGTCCTAGTGGACGACAGGATGACCATGAGCCAACACTGTGCCCTTGTGGCTAAGAAGGCCAATGGCATCCTGGGGTGTATTAGAAGGGCGGTGGTTAGTAGGTCGAGAGAGGTCCTCCTTCCCCTCTACTCTGCCCTGGTGAGACCGCATCTGGAATATTGTGTCCAGTTCTGGGCCCCTCAGTTCAAGAAGGACAGGGAGCTGCTGGAGAGAGTCCAGCGCAGGGCAACCAAGATGATTAAGGGAGTGGAGCATCTCCCTTATCCTGGGTCTTTATAGTTTAGAGAAGAGGAGACTGAGGGGTGACCTTATAAGTGTCTATAAATATATAAAGGGGGAGTGTCACGAGGATGGAGCCAGGCTCTACTCAGTGGCAAACAATGATAGGACAAGGGGTAATGGGTGCAAACTGGAACACAAGAGGTTCCACTTAAACTTGAGAAGGAACTTCTTCTCAGTGAGGGTGACGGAACACTGGAACAGGCTGCCCAGGGAGGTTGTGGAGTCTCCTTCCCTGGAGACATTCAAAGCCCGCCTGGACACATTCCTGTGTAACGTTATCTAGGTGTTCCTGCTCTGGCAGGGGGATTGGACTAGATGATCTTTTGAGGTCCCTTCCAATCTCCAGCATACTGTGATACTGTGATACTGTGACACTGTTGGAGCCTTAGGGAACTATTTTACATGCCTTATGTCAGGATGTCCCATCCTCGTGTGACAGGACAAGATGGGCTGAGCCAGCCTGTAAGCTTGTTGGGGCTGAGCAGAGCATTGACTCCTTTCTCTTAAACTCCTTGATGAGTCCCAGGGGCACAATTGCCTTTCTCCCCCCATACCAGCTTTACTTCTGGTATCTCTGGCTCTTCAGGGAGCTGATTCAGTACATTGTGATGTCATACAACTGACAAGAAAAGCAAATTATTTATATTGTCATTATACCCACTTCAAGAACATGTTTCTGCCCTCACAAAACGCAAGAGGTAAATGTCTGTAGATTTCAGTGGGGATACAGGTGTCTTGTCCAGCACCTTCTGTATCAGGGCACATAAAACAGGAAGATTTTCTGCACTGAACAGATTTCACTACATACAAAAATAGCAGTTGTCAACAGTTAGCTGGAGATTGCCAAAATATGGGTTTTTTTTTATATCTAGATAATTTTCCCCAGTTGGAACAGTATCAAGAGTGTGTAGAGATAAATATCAGCAGTGATTTTCAGGAGTTAAAGCCAAACCCACTCCCTTGCCCAGCACTGAAAATCCTTATAACCTCACTCTCCAACTATTGACAAAGCACTAGCTCAGTGGAACTATCACCCAGTTCCTGCTGCACAGAGAATTCTGCCAGCTATCTTAGAAAATGAATTGCATGAAATCTTGGCCACTCTAAAGACTGAACAAAACTTGCATCACGAGGGCAGCTCTCCAGTGACTGTAGCAGTCTTGATCAAAAATGAATTCAATTTTCCCCTTTCTCAGTGTTAGGGAAAGCAGAAATTTTGCCAGCCCTGAGATCATAGTGCAGGGTTGCTTTGATACTGAAATTAAAAAAAAAAAAAAACAACAAAACAAACAAAACCAAACCAAACCAGCCCTAAATGTAGAAATTTGAAGTATTCTGTAAGAGTCTACATTCAAAGTTATTCCACTGCATGAACCCAGCAATTAAAATACGGGGACAAGAAAGTGCTGTATAAAAAGCAAATCAAGACAACAAAAAAACCTTACTTTTCTAGTAGATTTTTTTTCTATCCTGCTATTCACAGCACAAAAGATGAGAAACTGGTGGAGAAGCAGATGTAGCCAGGCATAAAGTAAAATAGAATATATTCAAGAGATATGATTCTGTCACTAGTGCAAGCAAAAATGAGATCTTACCTGAAGATGTTACAGAAAGAATACATATGCATTTAAAGAAATCTAAACAAAAACTTTTTTCAAAGAGCTGGAAGGGTAGCATTGTCATTTTATGTAGTACTGGGTATCCGTACTTGAAGTATAGAATATGTAGATAGGTTCACTGAAAGTGTAAAACTTGTGGAAGAACTTTTTAGTCCAAAGAGAGAGAGAGATGCTAAAAGATGTATCCATCACAGTGTGTGAAAACATGAAAGACAGGACAAAAATTTGTAGTGAGTAGAAGTAATGGCCAGAACTGTAGTTGGAAGAAACATTAATTTAGCTTGGGTATATAGGCATTTTCTTTAACACTGAGATTGATCAGACAGTATGACAGCTTGCCACCAGAGTAGGGGTAAAATAATTAGATGTCTTTAAGGAAAAGTTAAGTATACTTATGGGAAGACTAACATAAAACTTTCATTGCTTGAAGCAGGTGTTTGGATTAGATTATCCAAGATGTCCCTTTCAAACCCATCCCACAATATGATCCTGCAAAATGATCCCACAATATCTTTTGGTCAGGAAAACATTCCTTTGTAGACTGATGTTAAAAAAGCCGGAATCTTAGGAATCTTTAAAAGGTTCTTGACAGTCTGACAGATGTCAATAGCAGCTAGGAAGCTTGTATCAATATGTTCAATGTATCCACAACACTTTACTCACTTGGAGATGAAGATAACATTCAGTTTGTAATTCAGGCCATCTTGACGTTTTTCTGCAGAGTGAAAGATCTGGTGCAGTGAATATGCAGCTAGATTCTTAGTAGCCAGACAGGAAACAGAACACCATGTTTTGTCACCATGTTAGTGATACTACATTTTATAATATGTTTTTGAGGCTAGCAACGCAATTTTACTTCCAGTATAAAATATAGCTAGATCTGAGACTTCATTTCAGGGCAGGGCTGCCTGTGTGTGCACAGGAGATAAAACAAGAGAGAAAGAAACAGTCTATTAAGGCACTAAGTTCTTATCATTTTCTGAATAGACAGAATAAATGATTCTGTCTTTTGGCTGAAAGGGATAACTATAAAGAAAATGGACAGTTTGCTGTGAGACAGATATGTATCAAGAGTTTAGTTTTAGCCACATGGAGTTTGAAGTGATAGTGAGACATCAAAGATTATATCTGAGAGAGAGAAATTCAACATTGAACCACTGTTCAAGTTTTTGTCCATGTATGGATAATCCAGAAAGAGAAAGCAGTGCCAGAATCTACTTATATATGGTATTTATAATATATACTTCTGTATATGATATTTATATATGTATAGTGAACAGAAAACCAAACAGATACAGGGGGAAGTATATAACAGAAAAAATAAATGCATGAAGAAATCTTTTTTTAAAACCTCATGTATCAGTAAAAAAATAAATAGTCTGAGAACTTACAAATTTTTACACCCTAAAACCTCTAGCATCTTCTGTTACTAACAGTTTCAACATGAACTCTGATACTTAGTTTCCTGCTGTTTTCAAAGCCTTGAACTAACCATGATGGAGACTTTAGGTGCTTGCAATAGCCCAAGGAGAACTTGGTGTTTGGCAAAAAAAAAAAAAGAGCAATCCTAGAATCCTAGAATCATAGAATAATTAAGGTTGGAAAGGACCTTAAGATCATCTAGTTCCAACCCCCCTGCCATGGGGAGGGACACCTTATGCTAAATCATATCACCCAAGGCCTCATCCAGCCTGGTCTTGAGCACTGCCAGGGATGGAGCATTCACAACCTCCCTGGGCAGCCTATTCCAGTGCCTCACCACCCTTACAGGAAAGAATTTCCTTCTTATATCCAACCTAAACTTCCCCTGTTTTAACCCATTACCCCATGTCCTATCACTACAGTCCCTAATGAAGAGTTCCCCCCCCCGATACTGGAAGGCTGCTATGAGGTCTCCACGCAGCCTTCTCTTCTCCAGGCTGAACAGCCCCAACTTCCTCAGCCTGTCTTCATACGGGAGGTGCTCCAGCCCCCTGATCATCCTCGTGGCCCTCCTCTGGACTTGTTCCAACAGTTCCATGTCCTTTTTATGTTGAGGACACCAGAACTGCACACAATACTCCAGGTGAGGTCTCACAAGAGCAGAGTAGAGGGGCAGGATCACCTCCTTCGACCTGCTGGTCACGCTCCTTTTCCGCATGCCTTTCTAGACTCATTACTGCTGTCAGAACTCTAGCTGCTAATCAGTCTGATTTTGTCTTAATCTCAGCTGGATTTTTTTGCTAACTACAGAAGCAAGCTGTTATTTTCACTTTTAGTGCTTTCTCTGCTTTTGTACCATTTTAAAGGAAAGCTTCTGCATTTACTTGGGTTGTATATGACTCGTAACAGTTACACTGTTGTTATTTTTACACACTCACACATCTGTATTTATTGTCTGCTGTCTGCTGTCTCATGCAGAATGTTCCTGGTGGTTTTACTTTGTTTGTCTTTTGACATAAAAAAAAAACCAAAACAAACCCAGAACTTTACTCACTTTCTGTTGGTTGTTTGTGTTTTTTTCTTTTCCCCCAATGTATATATATGTTTATTTCCTGGAATACCTGTTTTTTTTATATGTCTCCTAATACTAGATATCAAGTTAGCTTAACTCTGTCATAGTACTATTCACATTGTCTTTTTTGGTTCCTCCCGTTTGCATTGCAAGTATTGCCATACTGTAGAAGTCTTTCCTTTTCCATACTGTTTCTGGTTGGTTTATCTGCTGCTATTTTTTTATGTGACATTTTACTATTACCATTTTCATTGCTCTTTTTAATGATAATGTTAAACTATAAAATGGAACCTAAACTGAGTTCTGTTTGGGTTATTATCTTTACCTTGCATTTTGCCTAGGTCTATTGAATCTTTATTTTATTACAGGATATTATATAACCTTCAGTTGAAAATGATCTGGTTTGATATTTCTGCTGTTCTCTATCAATGCATTTTCACCTCCTGGGTAAGGGACACATAAAGTTACTGGCTCAAGAGTATTGTTCCAGTTATAGAGGATAGTATTTTATAATAATTGGTGCCATAAAAATAATTATTTGAAAAATAAAAAGAACAAGAAGAACATCTGATGGGAATAATAAAGCAGAGCATGCCAGAAGCAGTCCTTTTTGCCATATCCAGAAGCTCTTTTCCTCAGTCTTAGAACCAAGGAGAAGAAAAACAGACTGGCAAAATATCTTTCTATACAAAATATTGAGAAAGCAATTTTCACGATGATATACAACATGTTTCCCTTGATTTATTTTACGTCTCAGTTCTGCATTTCTTAGGAAATCTTGAAGGTGATCCTGCCCCTCTACTCTGCTCTTGTGAGACCTCACCTGGAGTACTGTGTGCAGTTCTGGTGTCCTCAACATAAAAATGACATGGAACTGTTGGAACAAGTCCAGAGAAGGGCCAGGAGGATGATCAGGGAACTGGAGCACCTCCCGTATGAAGACAGGCTGAGAAAGTTGGGGCTGCTCAGCCTGGAGAAGAGAAGGCTGCGTGGAGACCTCATAGCAGCCTTCCAGTATCTGAAGGGGGCCTACAGGGATGCTGGGGAGGGACTCTTCATTAGAGACTGTAGTGATAGGACAAGGGGTAACGGGTTAAAACTTAAACAGGGGAAGTTTAGATTGGATGGAAGTTCTTTACTGTAAGGATGGTGGTCCCTGGAATGGGTTGCTTAGGGAAGTTGTGAATTCTCCATCTCTGCCAGTGTTTAAGGCCAGGTTGGACAGAGCCTTTGGTGACATGGTTTAATGTGCGGTGTCCCTGCCCATGGCAGGGGTGTTGAAACTAAATGATCTTAAGGCCCTTTCCAACCTTAACTATTTATTCTATGATTCTTTGTTGTCTGATCTTGGAACAAAAGAATTTACAAGTGAAGAACAAATGTTCAATAATAGTACCACAAAAATATATTTAAAATTGCTAATGATGGTAAATTCTTGCAGTCAGAAAGCTTGAAATCTCATATAACAAAATGCACAACTTTTGCTCTGTGCTTCCTGTGTCAGACCTAAAATATTCTGTAACTTTGGAAAGACAATTTTCAGTGAAAGATTTCCAATGAAACAAATTAACTACTTCAGTAAGCCAATCCACTACTTAATACATATTTGTGTAGAATGTTCTGTGATAGGAATGATTTTGTAAAGCATGTCTTGAGATTAAAATTAGAAATTAATTAAACAGGAACATAATTGCTGTTTTTGTGCCTGAAATCCATTCCTTAGCACTGAAGATTAACTAATGGGCTGAGACAAGACTGAATTAGCTGTGATTTGTTTTTTTCCTGAATCACATAGAAATGATAAGATTTTTGCAAATCAAATAAACCCAGATAATCTGACATAAAGAACTGAGTTTTGCAGCATATGCTGTTATCCTGCTTTTGCAGTAACTAGTTTTTGGAGGAAAAATGCTGACCCATGGAGAAGGAATTCACTAGTTCAAACTCACACTCATGGGAAAGTCAGGTATACATGGTCAGGTCTCCTGCATCCCTCTTTCTTCTTCTTACTCTATTGCAGTCTTTGGAGTGAGCCACAGGCTTGGAAAGAGGAAGAAAGAAATAAGAAAGGAAAAGGAGAAAAAGAGCTATTTAGTACAGGTCATGTTAAAAGCTGGAACTGAATAGAGAGTTCCCTTGCATTCTGAATTTCCAATCTGATGGCTGTTGTCAAGGAAAATACTGCCCACAGAAGTGGGCATATTTTCAGTTTCCCAAACTAACATGAACTATGGATCTTCTGCTGGAAGGCCTATGTATTTACATTCTTGAAACAGTTGTTTTTATGTTTTCTCTTTTATCCTCTTTTTCACTGCTACCATGAATTATGCTAGCTATAAATAGTTCATACTTGCAGGTCTTCTATAAACTAATTAAATGTTTAATCTACATATTGTTTGTGAATATTAAACACATGAAAAAATGTGAAATTTCTCTTCAAAGTGCAATAATCCTTAGGCATTTTGTTCAAAATTGTGATTTTACCACTATTCCCATATTCAAACAGAAATGTGTCCTGAATCTTTTCAGTCCTGCCCTTTATCATGATGCAGTAATATTGGGTAACTTATTTTTCTCATTTAATAATGTTCATAATTACTATAATACATATTCTTATTCTCTCTTTTGGATATAACTTAAAAAAATTTTTTTTAGATGGTAATACACAGTGAACACAACAGGTCTTTGGGAACTGGAAACAGAACAAAGAATCTATCACATATTATGGGATCGCTGGCTTGCATTTTGCTTACTATAGGTAAAAGCCTCTAGTGACAGGGAGGAGAGTAAATAGCTATTCCTTTAAGTGCAGCTCTGGAAAGCAGTGGTAAACAGGTTTGATAGGAAAGATGTCACTGCTCTTAATTATATTTGCATAAATTCAGAAAACTACTGTTGAGTTTTTGGTTTGCTTGGTTTTGGTTTGGTTTTTGGGTTTTGGTTGTTTTTTTTTTTTTCTGATATGGCCACTGTATGTTATTATTATTTCATCTGCTTCTGTCTTTTTAATTTGTCTGCGTCTTACTTACATGGCTGCATTTTATTTTAATTCTTTGCTTTTTTGCTAATTCCTTAGTTCAAGGACTGCCTTTTTATATTGCATTTCTAAAATACCAGTTTCTGTGATGGACTCCTAGTCCTTTTAACAATAAAAAGGTGATTTTTTATTGCATTAAACATCTTGCAACAGCAAGCAGGTGTGCAATCTGACTGAACAGGCCACTGTATGAAGACAGAAAGGTACACTTTTACTCAGAAAGAATGTGAAAGAACACAAAAATGAAAGCAGAAAAGCAGACTCAGATGCAATACCCAAATAAAATAACCACAATGATCTAGAAAAGAGTGCACTATCCCGATGGCTCTGAAGGAAGAGATTTTCTTATCATTTCAACATTTGTTTGTATCTGTTGTGGAAAGTATGGGTATGTAGAAAACCTGCTCAATGTTGTATGATGAAACCTCAAGCCCTTAACAGATAGGAAATGAAAGAATGAAGATCTCAATGTAAACTTAATTTGGCTTTTTGTGCTTATGCTTTCTAATTCCATCTGCAATCTCATTGGTACAAGCTGTTTTTCACACCACACCTGCCTGATTGAGTACTCACCTTTTAAAGTGTTTCAGTATTTTGTTTACACATGTAGCTCCTGTGCCTTATCTCTTGCACTTTTCAAAACCTGTCCTAAAGACAATTATTGAACATTCTCTGAGACTTCCTGCTGTTTGTATTATTATCCAACAGCTGCACAAATAGAAATGAACATACTTTCAGAGCACCTCTATAGCATAAGGTGGTACCCGTACATCTATTTCATACCTAGAGGACTGGGGAAAAAAGGAAATAAACAGTTCCTACTGGAAGACCTTTTCAGAGCATTTAGCACATTAAACATTCAAAGCACAGCAGTTCAAGACATGAAAAGCAGTGATGAAAGCACAACACCTTATCAATTCAGCCTTAAAGTAAGAGATCCAGATAATGAGTAAACCGTAATTGTCATGCATGAATAGCTTGGCTCTAGTGACTTGCCTAGCATCATAGACAACATTGTGGAGAGAGGTAAGGTAGAAGATCATTCTGATGAAGCTTTAATAAAGAGATCAGACTTTCTCCTTCTGCTTCCCTCTGCACACACCTTCTGGCCTGTGGGCCAATAGAATGTACACCTTTCACAGTACAGCCCTAATTCATTTGCAGGCTATTCCATAAAACTGAGCCCAAATTCCTGTTGCAATAGAAGTGTGTAACCTTTAAGTAAACTTTTCACCCTAATAAAGTCATACAAGAAGATTAAGAAAAGATTGCATGAAGATTAAGAGAAGATTGCACAGGGAAGTGTGTTTCTGATGCTTTGCAAGCTTCATGTTGCTTTAAAAGCAGTGTGCAGGTAATGTTCTGATGGTTTGTTTGTTTTTAAATCAGAAACAGGAGCAGAATGTCACACAATGTGGCATCATCCGGGTGTCTTCATGGTTTGCCTGTGTGTTGGCAACATCTAGAGCTACTGCACAGAACCCTTCAGCCTGAGCTAGTGAAGTAACTGCTGGTCATGGAAAGTTGTCCTTGGTGGGGCAATGAGATCTTTTGCTACGGAGTTTTACAGATATTTGCTGACCACAGGTGAATGGTGAGACTCATGAATTTTTAATTCATCTCCAGGCATAGCTCCTGCTGTTTCTCTGTAAGACCAATGCCTTCTGCCCCATTTTCCCAGCATTTCCTCATTACATTATTTTATAGCTCTTGGTCCTGTCTTGGTCTCTGTTACTCTTTCTTGGATTTCCCAAACCAGCCTTTCTTTTCAGTCAGTCCCACTTTCTTCTTTCCTGATCCTCATATAATCTGCACTGCTCCTTATTTTCCTTCTGCTGCATCATTGCTCTATGGAGACCTGAGCCTTTTCATTTACTGTGTCTCCTCTCACTCCCCATGGCTGCCTCCTCTATCTCCTTGTTCCCACCTAAGTGGTTCTTCATCTGCAAAGCTGCACCCAATACTTTTTCACAGTCTGCTTGGTTGTCCAGTACCAGTTCTTCCCCAATATCTGGGACTACCATAAAATCTAGAACCCTTCTTGTCTTTTCTCTTTTGCTAACACATTAGATCTGGTGTCTGAAAACAGCTAATAACTGGCTTTAAGTCATCTTCTTCTTACAGAAAAGATGGGGACGAACTCTTTATATGGGAGTATAGTGATAGGGGTAACAGTTTTAAACCGGAAGAGGGTAGATTTAGATATAAGGAAGAAATTCTTTACTGTGAGGGTGATCAGGCACTGCCACAGGTTGCCCAGAGAAGCTGTGGCTGCCCCATCCCTGGAAGTGTTCAAAGCCAGGACAGATGGGGCTTTGAGCAACCTGGTCTAGTGGAAGGTCTCCCTGCCCATGGCAGGGGGGATGGAACTATATGGTCTTTAACCTTCCAAAGCAAACCATTCTATGATTCTGCTCATCTTAAACAGATCGTGTTGTCTAGTAGTCTTAGTCTTCATCTTGATCCACCTCCTATCACAAGAATCTGCTTACCTTTTTCACGCTACTGTCTCATCCTCCCCTTGGGGGACACTGAACTCCAGTCTGTGGCCTGCAGCATGAAAAGCATAGAGTAAACCTGTTGGGGTCTTATCTGATAAACAATAAGAATTCTCTGTTGAGATGTGCAAGTGTCAGTTTTTAAGGGACTTGTATCTTACTTGGCAAAGAACAGATATTCTTAAGGAAAACAGGAAACATGCCCAGAAGGAAACTGCAGCGTGTCCTGATAAACTGCATACCTCTGCTCTGTATCGTGGGGATAGGGTGAAGTGTGGGAATTTTTTAAATTTTTTTTTAAGATTACCATGATTTTGTCCCAGCTCCGTGTCAGGCCTATCCTGAATCTTGGAAATGTTTTATAAATTTTGGCTGAGAATAATTCCATGAACCTCAAGAAAATACCTTCTTCATGCAGATGTCTGGCACACACAATTCCTGCTGGAATAGCTATTAACTTGATTAAGTTCTCATCTGTCTGAAAACAAGGCCTTATGATAGAAAGTATCTATCTTGCAATATAAAAGATAACTGATGCTGAAACAGTCAATACCAGAAGCTATGGAGAGTGGCCAGTTAGGTATGAGCTAATAGGACTACAGAAATAGAAGATGGAGTGTCAGTGAACGATTAATACACAAAAGAATGGAAAGGAGGTAAGTAGGAAAGAATGGGAATGAGAAAAACCACGAGGAAGGAGAACAAGACTGGAATGGTGAGGAAATCACAGTACAGAAGTCGAAGTCAGTGCTAAGCAGACACACTGCTTCACACTCCTTAGAGAAGTCTGTCATCCACTTGTCCCAGTGCATCACCGTATTTCCCAGTTATTCCACCACAAGCACTTGGCTCACCCATTCCCACTTTATTGCATTTGCTTTAGTAGTGTGTTTGCCTCTACTACCCAGTGATTTCTTAGAGAAAAAAGCATCATCACTGGTTCTTGGTAGTTGCTTTCACTCCAAAGCCCTTTGTCTTCACCCTCTGAGATCACAGAGCTAAGCATCTGCAAGTCCCTTTAGTTGGCACACAAGCCCTGTGACTCCAGATCAGCAAGAGCACATGGCTCAGTCTTGCAGAAGCTCAAAGACGCATTCATGCTTGAGCTGTCATTTCTCTTACACACAATGCAACAATGAAACTGAGCAGGAGTGGGATGACCCGTTTGTTTGGTTGCCATGACAATGTGTTACCCAGCACAGACCGCTGCTCTGGGCAGCCTTGCTGCTTGGCTGCTTTGAGCTGATGATACTCAAAAAAAAAAATAACATGGGAGTCATCAATTGTCATTGCACTGCACTGCATTGACCTTTGTGAGGTGAGAGGTGGAGCTCATCTGAAGTGACAGAGGTCTGCTGCTCGAAATATAGGAATTCTTTGAAAAGAAAGGGTTTTTGCTTGTTTGTTTATTTGTTTTTTCTAAGAGGGATTAGATTAGTGAGATGAGGATTTATTTATTCATTTCAAATTCCAGAAGGGTCACTTAGTTTTTAAGGCTAGTGTAATGCTACAAATAAAATACGTAAGGAAACCGACAGTGGTTTATAGACACGCAGGCAGAACTGTATTCACATTGCAGCAGAAAGAAAAACATTTTCACTGGAGTGGAAGCTGCTGCTATCTGTAAGTGGAAAAGCATAAGAAACATATAAAGATATGTCTGAGATCTGATTTAGAGCAGTGGATGAAGACTGTTCTATATCTGACACAGATGAGGCTAGGCAGCACTCTCTCTCCCCACCATGAACAACTACCTCTGCTGGTGCAGAAAGGAAAAATACTTCACCACTACTTTATCCCCCAGAGATAACTTGTCTGTATTTCTTTAAAGAAATATTGGTTTCTCAAATACAGATCACCCAACAAACATGCCTTAAAGGACTTTACTGAGTCTTTGAGGCATTTTCCATATTCCCCACTTAATTCAGCCTTGCTATGAGTCAAAGATGACTTCCACCTTTAATCCTGTGCTGTGCTATAAGTTTATGATACTATTATTATTACTGTTATAAATGATAAGAATGATAATTTTTATTGCTCAGAACTTAGGAATTCAAATCAAGAGTCTTGTTCTAACATATCAGACTCTCTATCTACTTGCCTGTTTTTATTTAAAGAACTGCTATACTCATTCTTTTAAAAATGCATGTCAGTGAGCAGTGAGCATATAATATGTCCCCTAGATCTGTTTATTGCTTTCTATTCTTCAGGAGATTTAGGGACATATATTGGTTCCTGTCATGGGGAGGGACGTGCTTTGCCAATCTCTATATCCATGACAAGAGCAGCTCTTAGCAACAGGCAAATTCCCCGTGTAACACTTCTGGAGTGGATCTCCCCTCCCTCTGTGTATTTGCTGTTAACTGAACAAGTTTGGGTCTCCATGGAGTTTCTGCTTAAACTGGCTTAAAACCAACCTCAAAGCAAAGTGGCGCACACACATTCATGTAAGAGGTGAAACAATGAAGACTCGCACACGGGTTTCTTCCTAGTCTAAATCACCATTTTTGCTCACCAGTTTTGAGTAGCTCTTCAAGAATGCAGAGCTTCTAACATCATTTTTAAGGGAATTCTCGAAGGAATGTTCTATTTTGAATATCATAGTAAACGGGGCTTACCAAACATAGATGGTGTCAGAAAAAAAAAAATAATCTTTAATGTGAAAACCTATTTGCTAGACAACTGAAAGGGTAATGAAATCATTTATCAAGAAATCAACAAAACAGTGTCACATGGGAGTTTAGTGAAGTGGAAAAAAAGGAATTAAAGTGCAGGAACTGTAATCTGGGTAAGAAGTTAGCTAGAGGGGAGATAGCAACAGGAAAAGTAGAACAGGAAAGTATCTGGCTGGATGGAGAGATATTACTGGAATTCTTGGGTATTTTTCCAGATCTGTCTTGTTTAATATTTTCAGTAATGATGCTGGTACAAAAGAAAAAATAGAAATGTGTAGAGGAAACCCCTCGTGTTGAAAATGGTCAAAATCTCATAAGGAAAAATCTCCATAAAAGAAAATCAGACATGAGTGAGTGATTAGATAAATGGGAGGCAAAATGAGATAGAGTTCAATTAAATGGCACTTAGAGGCTCATCCATGGGAAATTACTGAGGAGGACCAGATCACAGTGGCTCTGTAACTGATTACTGCTGCCAATGAAACACAGTTGCTCAGAAAAACGATTGATGGATGGGCACCACAAGATCTTGTTAATCTGCAGTGTCCCCACAATGCCAGCCACTCAGTTGCATATGGTCACCCATCCAGGCACTTGAGATCTAAGAGGTGCAGAGGGAAGGGAAAGGCATCTGGGGAATACCAATATGATCAGAAGAGACTGCTAAGCTAGCCCAGCCTGAGAACACCTGCTGTCTGTAAATATATCACTGAGTAAAGAAAAGAATTATTTGTGCAGAGGAAGAAGCAAGAACAAAACAAGATTGGTTTAAACGGATTAAATTTGGTTGGAAATTTAAACAGTGTTTGTGAGAAAATATTGAATAAGCTGTTAGAAGGAATATCAAGGGCAAATAAAACACACTTACTGTGAATGGGGTTCTTGGTATATTTATGAAGAGACCTTGAAGTGCAATTGGTGAAGGTTCTGGGACTCCAGGCCCCAGAATCTATCTTCCCGGTCTGTCTTTCTACATTTATTTTCCCTAGTACTACCACTTAAAATTAGCCTCTAGATGTTCTCCACGCTTTGCTAATACAATTGGTACCAGCACAGATCATGCCTTTGACTGTCCAGAAATGCATCCAGATACCCAGTTACATCTTATTCTGCTCTTTAGCAAAAAAAAAGGCACTGTTTTGAACTTGTTAGTGTCTGGCCTCTATCTCTACCATTTGATTTGTCTTGCAGCCATAATTCCTTGTTATGTGAAGAATGATTTAACTTTTATTGCAGATCCTACTATTCAAGAAAATATAACTATTCCCATATTAAGACTTGCTTCCTTCTTGCCACCCTGATAATTATCAAGTCCTTATAGTAGCAGCTTCCAAGTATTTAGGAACAGAGATGTCTTTGTCTTTCCTTTTAAAGGCTGTTGGAGGAAACGATTTGTTTGTGTCTACATGTATTGGATGAGTGAGGGCAGCTTGTGTATAAATAAGTGACTAGCGGGAAAATAAATAATTTAAAAATTAATGTTATGCTACATTTGGATACAAAAATATTAAGACTCATAGTTAATTTTGTTTCCAAGAACTGCTTCAAAATATAGTCTCATTTGAGCTCACACATTCACAAGCCTCCACACAAACATCTTAACAGTTTCTCAGGACAGCCATCATGAGAGGTCACTGCAAAACAGAGATGAACCACATGATTTTCAGACCTCTCACAGAGAGTTTGCCCCTTTGGACAATCAGAATTTGCTGACTTTGAGGTCAGTGAGGTCTGGAACCTGCCTCCTGTTAATAATGTACTCTACTTGAGCATTTGCTTCTTTCATACAGTAAGCTTTCAGTCTCCCAGATGTAACGTAGTTCTGGTGTTTCCTTTTCAAGCAATGAGACCTTAAAGCTTTATAAATGCTGCATGGATGCCAAGAACAAAGTGGACAGCAGAGTCTAATTTCCTGTGTGGTTTCTTCAAGTGAAAGCACAGGCTCACACAGAGAGAACTTATCAGCAGATGTTCTGTCTTGAGATTTACACTGGTGGGTGGAAGAATCAATGACGAGAAGCATACAATATCTGAAAGAGAACAGGTATTCAAAAGGATCAAATAAATATTTATTTGCAAATTTGAAAACAAAAGCTAATGATTAACTAAGCATAAATATCTTTGCCAGAGTCTTTCTGGAAGCATTCACTATTACGTGGGAACTGCTGAAATTAAATACTATGCTGAAGCATGTTAGAAACATAGTTTCTTTTCTGATCTGTGCAGATGGTGGGCTGCTGATGCCTCCTGCTTGGAAGAAGTAAGAAATCAAATTAGACCCTTTAATAGGATGTAGAGGAAGAACAGCATTATGAAGGGACCTTTAATTTCCCAGGGCTCTGAGAAGGGTTTGCCTGGACCTTCTGTAGTGATCTCTCAAAACCTGAAATGATTTAAAACTCAAATAAGTTAGGTTTTAATGGAACATGGACTAAAAGAGTAGCTTTAAAAGAGAATAACCTGGAAATGATTGCGTGGGAAAGAATGTAAATAGGTACACTGCTTATATGTCTAGAAACAAAAGAAGAAACAGCAACAAGGACATTGAAGAGCAACTAGCAAAAGTAATCAAAAATGCTGGCAAATATTTACTGTCAACAGAAAAAAAAAGGCCTGCCAGAAAATTTGTAGGATATAGAATGCATGTTCAGAGAACACCCGGTAATCTCAGAGGTGGTAGACTTGCTGCATCACTGTTAACAGCAGAAGCAGCAAAGGATAGTCTTATTGAAAAATCGTATGGGGGACTCATCAGACACTGAAGTAATGCTGAAGGGATGGTGGAACTGACTTAAAAAATGAACAGTCACGTATCAGCAGGACCAGAGCATATTCACTCATGAGATCCAAAGGAAGTCAAGTCTGAAATAGTTGAATCATTGTGCATGCCCTCTTACTTAGGTTGCATTCCATACCTGACAACTCAGGAGTGATATTGTCTATTTTTAAATAAAAAAGTTTAGAAAGCATTTATGTGGAATCAGCAGGCCTATAACTCCTAATAGCTATACAGAGCAAATAAGTGCAAAGTACAATAAAGAATGGAATACGATTTCTGTTGTCTGTTCCTTTAGTATCTCAGTCTATGCATGACTTGTGGGCTCCCTGCTCTGAGCTGAAACTCTCTAAGCTCTCCTGTGCCCCAGAAACTCCACTTCTATGATCAATCTTATACCTTGGGAAGAAGGAACCTTCTCCTGCTCTCTAGAGGGGTGCGGCTTGCCCAGTTAGTCCCTTTGAGGAACATAGTGTGAAACAAAAATAAGCAGCCAAACAGAGCTTTTCCACTGCATCTATGGACAAAAGTGAACATCCCTTCTGGCAAGCAACCTGACTAGCAGGAAATTCTGCTCCCAGTTCACAAATGGAAGCATCCTTAGTGGGCTCAAAAGCCACACAGTCCATTGAGATGTCAACTCCCATACAACATCCTGGCATAACAGATGTTGTCTTTAGCTAGTGTAAATGATCTTCAAATTTAATGGCAATTAGTTAATTTATACAAAAGGAAGATTGGGCTCATTCTTTGGAATTAGGTGATGGACAGCTCCACAGGAATATATGAACTAGAAACACAGGAAAACCTTAACACTCAAAACAGAAGAATAAGGATTTTGAGACATCTACAGGAAAAACTGGAGGAAATTGAGTTTGGTGAATGCAAAGGTATGATTCATTAAATCCTGGAGAAAGTTCAGGAAAAGTAAATAGTTTATTGTGATTGCAGCACATGAATACAGCAAAAATGTTATTATCATCCTTCTGTCCTAATGCAAGATACCCTAAGAAATCAGAGTGGAATATTTACCAATAAGCGTAATTAAAGGATAAATATGTAAGATTTATGAAGACAAATATGCAAAGGATATGTTTGCTCAATATACTGGGGAGTGATATTTTAAGAGGAACTTTCTTCTGTGATAAAAGGACTACAAAAACACTGAGAAGCATCCTGGTCTTACATTCCCAGAACATCAGAAAGGCAGCTCTCTAATGCAGCACCAAGCACCTTTTAGAAAGACAGTACAAAGCATGGGTAATATTTGTAATACTGGTTTTTGCCTTCTCCCACAATAAGGACAACTCATTTCATACATCTGAGTTTTTCAAGTCATTTACCAGCTATACATTTGTTTTAGGAAGAACAAGGCCATAGATATGTGCCTGGCATTTCTAGTGGAAGGCAATGAACTTTGTAAATGAGTTCCTGGATGAGTCCAATATACTGCCCTATGGAAACGACATGCCTTCACCTGTTGTTAGGATAAGTTTCTTTGAAAGAACTCGGAAATAATAATTCCCATCTAACTAGCAGTTCCTGTGTTGATAGTGTTCAAGGGACACATAGACTTCTTGAAGTACAAATGACTTGAAATCCAATCTGATTTCAAATGTCACTGGACTCATGGTTTCATAGTGGGCACATTTCTTTATTAGTCACCAAGGAGAGATTCTGATACAACTAAAACTTTCAAGTCAAATAGAAAACTGATTTTTAAGTATAAAATTAACCCATTTTTTTTACTGGAAGAATTTGTGTGTGCTGTAGCTAAAATCTAGTTATTTGCATTGGCTACCTTTAAAAGGAGATAAAAAATCTCTTTATATTTCTATGCAGAGTGGTCACCTAAAGGCAAAAGGTGAAAAAAAAAAGTATTTTGCTTAATTTATACATTGTTGTATGCTTGGTTAGAAGCTGTGAAATTTCATTTGCTTTTAGTAGGAAGCCACAGGTATTGAACTGATTGGTACAGTTTCTTTATGGGAAATCGCTGCAAGTTGAGGAACACTTTCTATTTCACAGCAGGTCTGTCTTTTCATTTGAGTAACTGACACACTGTGGCTGGAGGAAGAATAGTGAACTTTTGATTTCAGTCAGCTTTCCCAAGGTACATACACAGATGAATATACAGATAAAAAGAACACAGAAAAGGAAAAGCTGTAATTGCATTGTACTGCAGTAGGCTTGTTTCTGACTGGCAGCAAGCCTTGCTTTAGTTCTACTGAAGCAGGAGGCAACCAAAGGACCTCATACTAGATGTCTGTTGTTCCTGCTAGTAAGGAGAGTGAGGGGCTACAGAATCACCACTGTCAAAACTCAGGCACCAACTCATCACAGGATCTGTAAGGTAGCCGTAACCTTTTCAGCCCTGGCCTTCCCCCATCATCATCCAATGGTGCATCTTCCGATGCTCAAGAGAGCAACTGGACCTCTGCTGAAAGGACTATGCAGCCAGATTGGAGAAAGAGGAAAGGAAGATCAGTGCTGCTTTGGTGATACACCCCTGCGGATGCTCAATGCGTAGGGGTGAATTTTCTTGATGCAACAATGTGCTTTCCCCTTGTGACTGCAGTTCCCATGAGGACACTGAGACCGCTAGTAGGTGTTTCTCATCTAGTGCCCTCAGTTTCTCTGTCCTTTCATTCCCATGTGTGACTAAAGACTGCTTGAGAGATGTCTTACCAAAATAACTGGGTGTCCTGGGTTCAGCAGTAGCAGTCATGTTATTTTTTTTTTTCCCTTTGTGGTAGCTGGTGCAGTGCTGTGTTTTGACTTCCAGCCTGAGAACAGTGTTGGTGAAGTCGATATTTTCAGTTGTTGCTAAGTGATGTTTACCCTGACCAAGGACTTTGTGAGGCTCATGCTCTGCCAGGGAGGAGGGGAAGCCGGGAGGAAGCAGAGACGGGGCGCCTGACCCAGGCTAGCCAGGGAGGTATTCCATACCACAGCACGTCATGGCCGGGGTGGGGGGGTGACTGGGAGTTACCCGGAAGGACACGGGCTTCCGGGTGGAACTCGTTCTCTTGGCCGGTGGTATCGTATTCTCTTCCCTTGTTATTTTCCCTTATCATTGTTGTAGTTGATAGTAGCAGTGGTGATTTGTGTTGTACATTGGTTGCTGGACTGTTCTTGTCTCAACCCGTGGGAGTCGCACTTTTTTTTCAATCCTCCTCCCCGTTCCTCCGGGAGTGGGGGAGAACCCCGGTGGGGGGGGAGGGACACGGACCTCGATTGTTGTCAGCTCGGCACCACTCACTGGGAGTGAGTGAACAAGTTACCTGACTGGGTTTAAACCACAACACTGGGTCAGTCATTTGTCTGGGTTGGAAACAGGAGCAACAAGTAAATCTCACATCCAAGTGGAGGAAGGGAGAAATTCAAAGAGTAGTTCTGTTTTGTTTTGCTTCCCAATTATTCTCTTGCACCTATGGAGAATTTCAAAACTTAGGGAAACTGAAGGCTTCTTCCCACCTACCTGATCTTGTAATACATCCCCTATATTCTGTGCTGACTTGCAGCTAAGTGCAGCAAGATTATCCTCAGTGAAGTAAATGCACTACTGGGGATGTAAAAAACTGAATTGTCTTTTGCAAAGCAACCTCAGAAATGAGGAGTGGAAACATAAATAGCTAATGGCATATTCTCTCTCTCAAAAAAAAAAAAAACAAATAAACAACCCACTAAACTAGAAAAAGCTTGGATGATGCATCCCAATACAAGATGATATCATTATCTCACATCTGCAACAAACAACAGTTTAGGAGGAGTACAAGAAAATTGTATACCCTTACTGTAAATGTCCATTCTTATCCTTCTTATCATATGCATATGCTCCATTTGTAATTCCCTGGTGTTTTACAATGCAATGTGCTTGGCCAACTGCTGGGATAATAGCTTCAGTTACATTTCCTATTATGATTTGTTCAATCCTATTCTCTAAAACAATTATACAAATTGTGAGTAAAAAGAAACCCTCAAGGAAATATAAAGTAACTATAGATTTAATGAAATCTCACTGAAACGGGTGGATTGTTATAACCACAAGACCCTAAGACACATTCAAAATCACATTCAGATCCTGGTACAAAAAAATAGTTTCCTTCACCAAAACTTAAGCCTTTTATCACCAGTACTGCACCACATGGTAGCATGTGAAGATGCACTGAGCCAGATTTAACAAGCTAACTACCACCACAGGAAGAGTTGCTCCATGCCAATGCACTTTGGCACCAGAGCTGGTTGGTCTGTCTTGAAGACTCATAAGGATTTTTGCTGTCAATTGTCTCAATTGTCTTGAGGACATCCATGCAGGAGCAGCAGAGAATGGTTGAGCAACCAAGCCAGAGAGAAGGCTGCTACAAGACCTAGGTTTCAGTCTAAGCCATTCCTTTAAGATTGGCCAAAAGAAGAATACTAAAAATGCCCCATTTTGCTCTGAGTGCTGACTGAAGGGTGTAAAAAAAATAGCAAATATTTCTGTTAAGTCCTACTGGGTGTAGAAACATCACTTTTCACATGTTTACTAAAGTAATGAGGAGGCATCAAAGAAACAACTGACTCCATTACTATTCTTTTTATAAAAAATATCCCACAATTATTTAACTTTGAACTACCCAATTAGAATAAAGGAGTGGAGGTAAATATAAAGGTAGGAATTATGAAAGAGGTTCACTGTCTTTTTCACTATAAAATTAAGAAACATCTTTTGCAGTACTGATTAATGTCTTGTAGAAGAGTTTCAATAGACAAAAGAAATTAACACTACATTAGGATACAGATGTCACAGGTCCACACTACATATTTTTTATGATCCTAGACTAGAAAACTTGTTAAATACATTTGATAATTAACAACTGAAATATTAATTGCATACATCCTTAATGGGGGATACTGAGGATGGAGAAATGTAATTACTTTCTTAGGCTTAACGATTTATTTGCTTTGCAGAAACCCAGATATGTTGAAATTGGGTCCACTCAGAGAGTTAGGAGACTTCCTGTTATATCACTCTTTATAAAGTCTTGTGTTTAATGAAGACATAGGATCTTGCATGTATGCAACTTACTTCAGGATTTCCTGTTGCCCTCTCCTATGACCTGGAGCTACTTTGAGCTATACAAGGACTAAGGGAGGAAAAGAGTCCTAGGGGATCAACTAATGGCAGGAAGGGAAGGAATAGAAATACCTGACATGCACATTTCATTCCTTCTTTAGCCTATGACCTAACATAGAGTTAGGTGAAGAAAGAACATCCGTAACTGTTCAGCTGGATTATGAAAAAAGAGAAACCTGTGCCTTACATACAAAGGCAGGCTGACCTTGAAAGTTCATATGCAGCTTCCCCAGCTTCAGCTCTTACAAGTTGGATAGATAAAGGACAGATATCTGTAAGACATATGTAACCACAGTGTTTTAGTTGTAGTTCAGGGCTGTGTTGCAGCTTCAGCAGAAATTGCCTGCTACAATTCCTCCTATCAGGATAGACGACAGGATTTGTGAGTTCAGTATGGCCTGGGAGTTACCAAACCTGGGCTACAGTGGGTCAAAGAAACAGTGGAAAGCAATGCAGAAGAATACAAGGGGAGCACTAGGGCTTTGATGCTCACTTGCTTAACTGTATTTTTAGCAGCAGGTTTACCATGGTAGTAAAGAACAGCAATGTAACTAGAAAAGTCACTTCAGACCTCTTGTTTAGTCTCAGATTCCTGACACAATTTTTAAATCTTCAGCAGCCTCTGTCTTTGCCTGTGGGTTAAATTTCTCAGTAGACATACCATAGTTCTGTCTGATATAGCCTGTAATACTCCTTTCTAGCAAATTCCTCATCAGCTTTCTTAACACTAGATCTATATTACACGCTGGCAAATCCTATTATTACATGGTGTACTACCATGTTCTGTGCTACTGTGAGCACTTTACATTAGTCCTGTTCAATGCCTTTGGACAGCATGCTATTAATGCGCATTGAATCTTCTTACGTGCTTCCTTTTCTCCTTATCCATTATGAATCTCCTTTGCTTTCATATTCCCGCCATTTCCCAACCCTCTTCAGGTCTTCTCAGATCCTACAGTGATTTCTCTGTTTTTCAATTATCACCTGCACCAAAAATTCATTTTCTACTTAGTTTCTGCAAGCCACTAAGGCATTTGTGCACTGCAGTGTCCACTAATGATAGGTTGTGTCTGCTTGTAACTGCCAAGCCAGCCTACACAGCATGAAGAGGAGCTTGACCTGACAGCCACAGTCTGGAAAACCTAGCACCAACTACCCTTCTTGATGTTTGCATCTGCCATCTCTGTCTGTCATGTGTTCTAGCCAGAAGGACCAAAAAGTGTGCCTGAAGCTGTATGCAGGAAACATATATACTTTTAAAATAAGAGGATCACTGGAGGAGAATCACAGAGTTATTAGGAGCAGTTTATTATATGTCTCTTTCTGATTCACCTTTTTCTTCCATGGATTTTTCTTACTTTAGGCTTAGAGAATGACATATTCATTTGCATGCTGGTGTGATAATAAATTAGCTGCCTAAATCTCTGCTTCCTAGTCTACTGAGAAAATAAGAGATGCGCTTATTAACATTTTATGCAGCCTCTGGATAGAAACAATATATACAGAGTCAACAAACAGCTCTTAGATTTCAGTACTGAACTCTTTAACTGCCTAAAATTAAACAAGTTTCCTTAAGGCTTGCTAGAAAAAAATTGTGCCATAGCCAGGGATTCCCTTGAGTTCAGATCATCATAACAGAGTCATTCTCATGGCTGTAATTCTCTTTGTGCACTTGCAAATGGCCTGATTTGTGGCCATGATGGAGTTAAACGTGGCTGCTAACATATTTAGGTTTCAAGGGTCTACAGTCTATCTATGGACAAATCCTGGAACAGCTATTTAGGACTTTTTTTTTCCTGTTGTGGTTTTTCTTTGTTTGTTGGTTGGTTTTGGTCTGGGTTTTTTGTTTGTTTTGTTTTATTCTGTACAGTTCATAAACATTTTTCTGTTTACTAATAGTAATTCCTGCTCCAGTCCTGATTAGATCCTCAACAGTTTCCTGGATTTGTGATTTTCTTATTATTTTCTTATGAAGAAGAGTGGGAGTCCATAAATGGACAATGTTGCCACCACTCCTGATCACTAGAACCTCTGTTTCATGCTAACTGCTCCAGCTCCTGCCTTGCTTCTCTGCAATTTGTTCAATGTTCCTCTGAGTTTCTCATGTTCATTGATTGGAAATGGTTTCTAGAAGTACTCTAAAAATACTGAGAAGGAATGGCATTCTCCAGCCTTGGCTCTTGAAGCTATTTAGCCCTGTATTTCTGTCAGTTTGAATTATATGATTCTTATTTTATTTTTTTTTCCTGACCCCTGGTATCAAATTTGAGCATCTGGTCTTCTTTTGAGAAGTTCTTTGAAGCTTCATGTCATTTATATTTCTACTTTCATGTCTGCCTGTTTCCCTTCCTTCTATTTCCTTCTGCCAACCATTCGCTCCTCTGCCTCCCCACTTCGCTTTTCCTTTGATGTTTTACTTACACATCAGGATTCTCTCTCTTGCTTTCCGGCTGTTTTATTTTTTGTCTTCATGCAGATCCCTGGGTGAAGCACAGCTCCACATTGTCCTTTAAAAAATTTTCCTGCAAATAATTTATTTAGACATACACATATGTGTGCAAATCTTGTAAAATAGCTGTTGGTTCCAAGGGTAATTTCTATTTCTGAGTTCATTTTAATTTTTCAAAGCCATAAGGCCCTGCTGGTGGTAAAATCCATTGTCCTCTGAAGAAGGTAGCATTTTAATGTAACAAATATTTTCTTTTTCGTGCACCACTACCTAATTTTTCCTGTGAAATGTGAGAAACTTTATTTGTGAGTGGGAGCAGGTGTGAAAGATTCCCCACAATGTTATAAACAGAAAAATTGGCACTGGCAGTTAAAATAATCTACTAAGCATTTTGATTGGAAGCTACTAACTGATTTGAATATTCCTTAATGTAACTGATTAGATCACACCTTAAAGTTTTGTCCAAGCACTTGGATACATCTCTGTAAAAGAGCTTACATATTCTTTCATCATAGTGACCAGATACATACTACCTTTATTTTAGATTATTAGTGCAATGACCCAGAAGGATAAAAGTCCTGTCTTCATGAAAGGACAGTTACGCAATTCTGCTTTCTAGCAGTGTCACTAAGCAGAGCACAAAATGTTTCTCACATTGTGGCGGGGGGGCGTTAGCACGGTGACGGCGGGAGATTTAAAAGCGGCTTAAACTCGCTACTAGCATTCAGTCAGCTGATCGGAGCTAGCCCAGCTAGAGCCACAGCCATGCGGCACGCTTCAGCGACCGCGAGGGTCAACGGAGATGAGGAAAATCAGAGGGGATAGCGCAGAGACATCGCGATTCCCGACATCTCCCGATCCCCGAAGCCCCAGCAGCCCTTGCCAGAGAGCGGCTGACGTGGCGGGGGGCGTTCCCACGGTGACGGTGACCACTCCCCTGCCCCTTGCCTTGAAAGAGCCTCTGAGAGGGCAGCGCTGTGTCACTGCCCACCGGGCGCAGGGAGGAGCAAGCCGGTCGTGTTGCTGACCCTGTTGCTGGTGTCCCAGACTGCGGAACAATATGGTCGCCTCCAGAAAGAGAGCTTGCAGTAAGAAGATGGCAGCAACTCAGACAGAGACCCCGTCCCAAACCGTGGCTGTTCAGGTCTCTGGGTGCAGGCAGTGCCAGAGTCTGCTGCTGCCGGGGGAGGGAGGACAGCATTCCACCTGCGTGAGGTGTGAGCAGGTAGAAGATCTGCCTAGCCTGGTGGCAAAACTTAAGGAGGAGGTTGAGACCCTGAGGACCATCAGGGAGTGTGAAAGGGAGATCGACTGGTGGAGTAACTCCCTGGCGTGCCAGTCGGAACGGTTCCAGGGAGGTACCCCCCAAAAGGGGAAGGACCCCCTGCCCTCTCACACAGAGGGGGATGGCCCGAGACAGCCTCTGCCCTGTAGCTGTTGCGCAGAGGTAGGGGACCAAAAAGACGATGAGGGTTGGAAGCGAGTTCCAGTTCAGCGTCGTGGGAAACCCTCCCCCCTTCCTGCCCTGCTTCCCCAGGTGTCCCTCCGTAATAGGTTCGAGGCCCTGGATCTTGAAGGAGAGGTAGGTGAGGATGTGGTGCAAGGCCCACCTACAAGGCCACATAGGAAAAGGCGGTCGACTTCTCACCTCAAGACTGCCTCTGATAAGAAAGAAAGAAGGGTCATTGTAGTAGGGGATTCCCTTCTGAGAGGAACAGAGGGCCCGATATGCAGAGTTGACCCTCATCATAGGGAAGTGTGTAGTCTGCCTGGAGCCCGGATCAGGGATATCACCAGGGCGCTCCCCAACCTGGTGCACCCGACAGACTACTACCCGCTGCTGGTCTTCCAGACAGGTGAGGGGGAAGCTGCTTCCTGCAGTCTGAGGGGGATGAAGAAAGACTACAGGGCCTTGGGGCGGATGGTGAAAGAGTCTGGGGCTCAAGTGATCTTCTCCTCACTCCTTCCATCTTCCACTGATGATGTGGGAAGGAATGGGAAGATTCAGTTCATAAACGATTGGCTTCGAGACTGGTGCTACAGGCAGGGCTTTGGATTCTTTGATAACAGCTGGTTTTATAGGGCACCAGTCTGGACAATGACAAGTGGGAAAGGTTTATCTCACAGAGGCAAAAGGATGCTGGGGCACGAATTAGCAGGGCTCATTTGGAGAGCTTTAAACTAGATTTGAAGGAGGATGGGGTTGTAGCTGGGCTTGCCCCAGTGGGGCAGCACTCCAGAATTGATGAAGACTGGGAGGCCTCCTATAATCCTAGGGTGAAATCGGTGTTCTCAGCTCACTCCCTGGAATGTCTGTACACCAATGCGCACAGCATGGGAAATAAGCAGGAGGAGTTGGAAACCTGTGTTAAGTCAGGAAACTATGATCTGGTGGCAATTACAGAGACGTGGTGGGACAGCTCACATGACTGGAATATAGTCATGGAGGGCTGTGTCCTTTTCAGGAAAGACAGGCCAGCCAGGAAGGGTGGTGGGGTTGTTCTTTATGTACGGGAGCAACTACAATGCACTGAGTTCTGTCCAGGGACAGATGACAAGCGAGTTGAGAGTCTGTGGGTGAGAATTAAGGGCAGGCTGGCAGGGGCGATACTGCTGTGGGTGTCTGTTAGAGGCCACCAGATCAGGGTGAGGAAGTTGATGAGGCCTTCTACAGGCAGCTGAGAGTGGCCTCACAGTCACAGGCCGTGGTCGTCGTGGGGGATTTTAACTTCCCTGATGTTTGCTGGAAGGACCACTCAGCAACCCAGCCACAGTCCAGGAGGTTCCTCCAGTGTGTGGATGATAACTTCCTCCTGCAAATGGTGGATGAACCAACCAGGAGAGGAGTGCTGCTGGATCTCATCCTCACTAACAAGGAGGGTCTGGTCGAAGCAGTAAGGGTTGAGGGCTGCCTTGGTTGCAGTGACCACGAGATAGTGGAATTCAGGATCTTGTGTGGTAGGACCAGTAGAATAGCAAGTAGAACTGCATCCCTGGACTTTAGCAGGGCAAACTTTGGCCTTTTCAAGCAATTGCTAGGGGAAATCCCATGGGCAAGGCTGCTTGAAGGTAAAGGGGCCCAAGATAGTTGGTTGGCATTCAAGGATTGCTTTTTCTGCTGCAGGCAGTCCTGAAGAGCCCTGTACCCCTGAGACCTCAGATGAAGTCAGGTCAACAGAGCGGTTTGCCTTAGTCGATGAGGAATGGGTTAGAGACCAGTTGAGCAATCTGGACATCCATAAACCCATGGGTCCAGATGGGATGCACCCACGGGTGCTGATGGAGCTGGCGGAAGTCATTGCTAGACCATTCTCCATCATCTTTGCCAAGTCTTGGGAAACGGGAGAGGTGCCTGAGGACTGGAGGAAAGCAAATGTCACTGCAGTCTTCAAAAAGGGCAAGAAGGAGGACCCAGGTAACTATAGACCTGTCAGCCTCACCTCCATCCCTGGGAAAGTGATGGAACACCTTATCCTTGGTGCCATCTTAAGGCATATCAAGGATAAGAGGGTTATGAGGGGCAGTCAACATGGCTTCACCAAGGGGAAATCATGCTTGACCAATCTCTTAGCCTTTTATGAGGAAATAACACGGTGGATGGATGACGACAGAGCGGTGGATGTGGTCTACCTTGACTTCAGCAACGCATTTGACACAGTCTCCCACAGCATCCTCACAGCTAAATTGAGGAAGTGTGGTCTGGATGATCAGGTAGTGAGGTGGACTGTGAACTGGCTGAAGGAGAGAGGCCAGAGAGTTGTAGTCTACGGGGCGGAGTCTAGTTGGAGGCCTGTAACTAGTGGAGTGCCACAAGGGTCAGTACTGGGACCAGTATTATTTAATAAATTTATCAACGATTTAGATGAGGGAATTGAGTACTATCAGCAAGTTTGCTGATGACACTAAGCTGGGAGGAGTGGCTGACACGCCTGCAGGCTGTGCTGCCATCCGGCAAGACCTGGACAGGCTGGAGAGTTGGGCAGGGAATAACTTGATGAACTATAACAAGGAAAAGTGTAGAGTCCTGCATCTGGGCAGGAACAACCCCAAGTTCCAGTATAGGTTGGGGAATGACCTGTTAGCAGTGTAGGGGAGAGGGACCTGGGGGTCCTAGTGGACGACAGGATGACCATGAGCCAACACTGTGCCCTTGTGGCTAAGAAGGCCAATGGCATCCTGGGGTGTATTAGAAGGGGGGTGGTTAGTAGGTCGAGAGAGGTCCTCCTTCCCCTCTACTCTGCCCTGGTGAGACCCCATCTGGAATATTGTGTCCAGTTCTGGGCCCCTCAGTTCAAGAAGGACAGGGACCTGCTGGAGAGAGTCCAGCGCAGGGCAACTAAGATGATTAAGGGAGTGGAGCATCTCCCTTATGAGGAAAGACTGAGGGAGCTGGGTCTCTATAGTTTGGAGGAGACTGAGGGGTGACCTTATTAGTGTATATAAATATATAAAGGGGGAGTGTCACGAGGATGAAGCCAGGCTCTACTCAGTGGCAAACAATGATAGGACAAGGGGTAATGGGTACAAACTGGAACACAAGAGGTTCCACTTAAACTTGAGAAGAAACTTCTTCTCAGTGAGGGTGACGGAACACCGGAACAGGCTGCCCAGGGAGGTTGTGGAGTCTCCTTCCCTGGAGACATTCAAAACCTGCCTGGACACATTCCTGTGTAACCTTATCTAGGTGTTCCTGCTCCGGCAAGGGGATTGGACTAGATGATCTTTTGAGGTCCCTTCCAATCTCTAGCATACTGTGATACTGTGATACAGATAAAAGAACTTAAAATTCTACAATTCATAGCAAAAGATTTTACAAACATCTAAATGTCGATAAAACAAACACCCTGCAATTGTTTTCTAGAGAGAAAACAAGAGAAGCCAGCAGGTTTAATTCTAATATGTACTTCAGAATTGTAATACTTTCTTTGCCTTATCACTGTTCCATCAAACAATTTGCAGTATGTAAATGCATCTAAATCACCAATCCGGCATCTAATTCAATAAAAAAATCACAACAACTGACTTAATCTATAGTCTCATTCTAACTATAGACTAATGGCTGATAAAGATAGAGGTGCAAGACAGCATTCATTACCCTATAACATGGGGAGCCCATGTTCTTTCAAGGTAAACTATTTCAGTGGTTAATTATCACCACTATTAAAGAGTTTTCCCTAATGTCTATCATAAATCTCCTTTGATCTAATTTAGCCTCATTACTTCTTGTCCTGTTCACTGCAGATAAAAGGAACAAATAATTCCCATTCCCTTTGCAGCAGTCCATTCCATGTGTAAGTTTTTGCACTGTAAGGTCATATTTTCTAAGCCTCTCTGTCTTTTGGTTGCAGGCAATGATTTGCCTGAGCATTTTTACACTTAAGTGTAATAATAAGAATAAGACCTTCTGCAAATTTGGAAACCAAGAGATAAAATATTTCATGCAAGGCTTAATCCAAGTTGGCTGCATAGCAAATGTTAGAAGTGCCTTGTGATTCTTCACATGAATCTTACCTAGAACAGGAATAAAACCTTATAAATGTTTGTAAACAGATTTTTTCCTGGATGAACAGAAATCAGATTCCATGATTATTAAAAATAATACATCTTTGGTAGTCTGACCTCAGACTCTGCCAGTCTTCTAGTAATTAAAATTGTAATAAACTGATAATTAAAGTTTTACTAAAACAATTTACTAAACAATTAGTAATTGGGTACAGCTGAAAGTGGTTCATGAGGCAGCAATGAGTCCCAAGGAGTCCTCCAGCCAAGAAAGGAGAAGCAGGAGTCAGGGAGTGGTTGTAGCTGGAGATTTCACCCTTTACCAAGAGCACAGGTTCAAGCAATGAAACTGAGCCTGCTGCCCTGCTGATGGCTACTGCTTGCCACTGCCCACTGATTTGGAGAAATCACCACCACTTCCCACCTCCATCCACCCTGTCCCCATTCACTGGTAGATAAAACTAGTAACTCATAGATTTGCCAAGCTGCAGTGGAACAGCATTCTCTTCTGTTAGACATCAGCAAAAAAAGCAAAAAGTGAATTGTTCAGATGACAGCATAAAGTGATAATGTATGCAGAAGCCCCCAACTGCTAAACAGTGTTGCTCAAAGAATTACTTGGTAGTGAGAGCTGACAAAAAGACCAATGCCTGAGGAAGAAGGCATTGCCATGTCAGCAAAACCTTCCCAGTTAATCACAAAACCTTCTCACACAAATATAGCGATATTTTCCACCTGTCTTAAATAGAAAAGATAGGTACCACTGTTGCCCTTGTTAATAGTTCATTCACAGTACAGTGAGAAAGAAAGTTCAATCAGCTGAAAAGAATTAATCTGTTTCCATGGTGCTCAGAAAAGACACAGTTTTTCTCATGATGTGCCAGTGAGTACTGCTACAGAATGTCAGAGAATGTACTGCAGGTAGAAGAGGTGTGGAACACAGTCAAAGAAATTCTGGTGACACATGCAAGTAGAGATGCACTGAGAGCAAAAAATGTGATAAGGGGAGGTGGCCTTGCTGTATGGGTGATCAGACTTGGGAGAAGTTGTGCCAAAACCCTGTGTTCGTGTAGAGTCATACACCAACAGTCTGAATACCTCAGCAGGCTACTAGCAGGCCTAGATAAATGCTAACTGGCTACCAGCCCAGGCTAAAATCTTGTATATGATTTAGTAAAGCTTTAGCTGATGCTTTAGGCTTATCTGGAGAGAACGCACGACTTTTCACACAAAGCTGTAGGAGCATGGGACTCTTTTATATACAGCAAAGTCAAAGGCAGGAAGAATGAGACAGGCACATTTGTCAGTAAGGGAGTGTACATTAAGGAAACAATGCTGCTCTGTAACGCCCACAATAATTACAAAGATGAAAAGGTTAGTCTATTAGTGTGCTAAGATACACTGAATACTTTCTTTGTAAAGACAGTAGGGTGGGGGAGAGGAGTTTTTAAGATTTGTGTTTTATTTCTTATTATCCTACTCTAATTTGATTGGAAATATATTAAATTAATTTCCACAAGTCAAGTCTGTTTTGCCCATGACAGTAATTCTTGAGTGATCTCTCCCTGTCCTTATCTCAACTCATAAGCCTTTTGTAATATTTTCTTTCCCCTGTCCAGCTGAGGAGTGGGAGTGCCAGACCAGCATTGGTGGGCACCTGGTATCAATCCAGAATCAACCCAACACAATCAGTTATTACTCATGTTAAGAAAATCATAAGAAGGTATAGAAGTGTTTTGTTCGAAACTTATTAAAGTCAGGAGAGTGTTTATTGATATGTGAACTGGGCCTGAGGCTTGAGTTCATATATTCATCATGTAAAGTTAATGGCCAATTTAAAATTATAAAGAATCTGGAGTTTAAAAACTTTGGAGGTTGGTATAGTTTTTTAACTTTAGCCTATGATTTCCAAAAGTTTTAAATAGGCATAGATTTGAGAGAGGGGTTGAATGATAATTTATTTTAGGTGAAATTTAACAATCTTTTAAGTGTACAATAAGAATTCAGAGAAGTTTCTATTCTTTTGTTTAAGCAACAGAAATAGAAGCTAAGTATTAGCAGAAAGGAATCTGACATGCACCAAATATATTTGAGTCTTCTAGTCAAGTACACATTAAGATTACATGTATTCTAATCACATTAGTCATCCTCATAACTGAATTATATCTTCATCCTCAGGCTATTAGTGTCTGTGTCATTTCTGACACTAGCCTGTCCTGTCATCTCGGACAAATTATACATCAAACAAATTATATCCCAGCATTAGTATTTGGTTGAAGTAAACAATTCAGTAATGATACAGTGATTACTATATATTCTGGGTTTTTATTTATTTATTTTATTCCATATTCTTTGAACATCTATTTATATTCTTCATCATACTGTTTGTTCAAAGCAACCATGTATATTAAAGCACTGTGCCATCCATAAGATAGATAATGGAAATCAGCCTGATTCAAATGCCCAAATTAAAACAGTCTATGTTGGGAATTTCAAGATGTGGATCTACTTTCTGAAGCTGGTATCCCCTCTTAGGACATAGGTGGCTTTGTGGAAGTGGGGAAGAAAGCAGAGAATCAAGCCAGAGTAAGCTATTAGCTAAACACAGCCTCGGCTCCTACCACTAGCTGAGTTCACTGGGAGGAAGGAGAAACACAAGATGCTTCCTTTCTTGCATGCTTTATCACAGGGGTAGGTCAGGTAGACCACACATGAAAGTAAAGCCCTGAGCGTGTCATGAAACTGGTTCAGTTCTCAAAAGAACAGTAAAGTAAGCCTTTTTTTCCCCTGGCCAAACATTTGGGTAATTCAATTCTGAAGGTCCTGCAGTTTCAGTTGCATTTGAAGTAGAAGATACTTTCAGGAGTCATTTTATTGATTAGAAGAAATGTTTGTTTGTTTTTTTTTTAAATGACAGAAATAAATGAAAATCAAACCATAAAACTAGATTATCAAGGTAAAACTGGATATAACTAGGTTTTCAGGGTGACCTTTTCTGAATTAACTGTAGTCAGACTAACTTCCCCAGCATTACTTCAATATTTGATATTTATTGAAAAATTCTCTTTTCTCCATTAGACATTGCTTCGACAGAGATGAAAATAAAGAAAACATCTGGATCCTTCAACAAGAATTTTCTTCTAGGTTCCTGTATAAAATACTTGTCTGTTAAGTCCTACCTTCTAGGAATATCTATCCTACGAAATGTTCTGCCTTTACTAGCATTAGCTTTCTTATTCAAGGTATTTTTATTACCTTAAGGAAATTAGAAATATCTTTATGAAGTGACTCTCCAGTTGGGCTTAGACATCAGAAGAGTTACTTTTTAGCCATTTTCAAAGAATCGTTTTTATGGTTTAAACAGGTCTAGGAAAGTGTATGAGTTATAGTAAAAAAAAACAAACAAAAAAACCCCAAAAAGATAATTTCTGCTGGGTAAGGTATCTATCTTACAGAAGTAAGAGATAATTTTTATTTCCATTATTTTCCTTACATTAGACTGTCATCTCTCTGGAACAAGGCTCATCATCTTAACGTGTCTCAAGTACAACATTGACCTGAAACTTGATTGGACAGCTTTAGCTGATCCTTTTCAAACAAGACTCTGGAGACACAGAAAGCGTGGCCTGCAGCTAGAATCTATCATCATTCTACAAATCTGTTTAAAGAAAAAGATCCACACCCAGTCTGCCTAGTTGCAACTGCGCTTTTCTTATTGCCCTGGCTGCAAACTTCAATAAAGGAACAGCATTTAAAAATGGATTCTTTTATCTCAGAGTACAAATCAGTTTACACCTGGAGTAGGTCTATTTATGGACAATAAATTATTAACTAGCATATTTTCATGTTTGATTCACTAGCCCACTCTTTTCCAGGTAGTTTGTACTAACAATATCTTGAGTCCTCAAGGTGCCAATCTGAGTCATCATGTCCCTACCTGCCTAATCTGCATGTACAATCAGATGATTAACAGTACATTTGGCTTGCTGTCCTAGTTGACTTTTGTTTCTAAAATGCTCAGATAAACTTTGAATGCAGAAATTATAATTACAATAGAAAAACCTGCCTTTTGCAATGTTTTGGTCTTTACTGTATATGTTTTTGAATCAACTTCATTTTCTATATGGAAACAGTCCAAAACCAACAGTGTTGTCTCTCTTAAATGAGTGGTAATGCAGGTGACAAAAAACTTTTAAAGATAATATTTCTGTCACAAAGCATGGAAATATGAGGCATTGAAAGCTATGAAGTTGCCTAAAGCAAAAAAACATTTTGCAAAGAGACTCTTAGTATCTATGTTTCTCCCAGGCTTACCTCAGGGACAATTTTATATGGAAAAATATAAATTTTACTTTCACCTAAAAGTGAATAAAAGTCAATTTTCTCACTTGTGCTGTTTTGCTATACAGGGAAAGACTTTTTTCCTCTGCCAGTGAGAATTTTTTTTCGCTAACACCCAGCAAACAAAGAACAGATAAAAATGCAACATGTGCACAGGAAAAAAAATATCCTTTTCCACATGCCAACCTGGGATATATCATCTCTCTTTGTGGGAGTGGGAAGCGAAAATTTATTTCAATAGATCTGCATTTAGAAAAATCTACTAGCCAACTACTCAAGGTAGCCTATCACCCCAGCTCACATAGGTGGATGGTGGATTTTCCATCAGCTAGTTTATGACACCGCATTTTCGTGTGTTTTGCAGCAAATATGCAATTAGACACTGTTATCTTCATGGGCCACCTACCACCAAGCCCCCAGCTGCATGAACTCACTGTCTTGAATGTTATGTTATCCTGTCACAACCGTAATTAGCTCTCAAATGGAGACCCCATAGTATGGAAGAAATGGAGTATCTATCATTCAACTAATCTGAAGGAAAAGTAAGCTTTCCAGTGTGACTCATCACCTCAAGCTGCATATTCCTGGAGGAAAGTCCCTTTCCTACTACTCTTTTTTAGAAGCTGACTGCAAAAAGATCATGGAATCATAGAATTGTAGAACAGTTAGGGTTGGAAAGGACCTTAATATCATCTAACACCCCTGCCATGGGCAGGGACACCTCACACTAAACCATGTCACCAAAGGCTCTGTCCAACCTGGCCTTGAACACTGGCAGGGATGGAGAACTCACAACTTCCCTGGGCAGCCCATTCCAGGGACCACCATCCTTACAGTAAAGAACTTCCATCCAATCTAAACTTCCCCTGTTTAAGTTTTAACCCATTACCCCTTGTCCTATCACTACAGTCCCTAATGAATAGTCCCGCCCCAGAATCCCTAAAGCCCCCCCTTCAAATACTGGAAGGCTGCTATGAGGTCTCCACGCAGCCTTCTCTTCTCCAGGCTGAGCAGCCCAAACTTTCTCAGCCTGTCTTCATACAGAAGGTGTTCCATTCCCCTGATCATCCTTGTGGCCCTTCTCTGGACTTGTTCCAACAGTTCCATGTCCTTTTTAAGTTGAGGACACCAGAACTGCACACAATACTCCAGGTTAGGTCTTACAAGAGCAGAGTAGAGGGGCAGGATCACTCCCTTCAACCTGCTGGTCATGTTCCTTTTGATGCAGCCCAGGATATGGTTGGCTTTCTGGGCTACGAGCGCACACTGAAGCTGACTCATGTTCATTTTCTCATCAACCAACACATGCCCAAGTCCTTCTCCACAGGGCTGCTCTGAATCTCTTCTCTGCCCAACCTGTAGCTGTGCCTGGGATTGCTCCGACCCAGGTGTACAATCTTGCACTAGTCATGGTTAAACCTCATGAGGTTGGCATCAGCCCACCTCACAAGCGTGTCAAGGTCCCTCTGGATGGCATTCCTTCCCTTCAGCCTATCAACCAAACCACACAGCTTGGTGTCATCGGCAAACTTGCTGAGGGCGCACTCAATCCCACTGTCCATGTCACCGACAAAGATGTTAAACAAGACCGGTCCCAACACTGATCCCTGAGGGACACCACTCGTTGCTGGTCTCCAGCCTGACATTGAGCCATTGACCACAACTTTTTGTGTGCAGCCATCTAACCAGTTCTTTATCCACCGAGTGGTCCACCTATCAAATTGATGTCTCTCCAATTTAGAGACAAGGATGTTGTGTGGGACAGTGTCAAATGCTTTGCACAAGTCCAGGTAGATGACATCAACTGCTCTACCCCTGTCCATCAGTTCTGTAGCCCCATCATAGAAGGCCACCAAATTGGTCAGGCAGTATTTCCCCTTAGTGAAGCCATGCTGGCTGTCACCAAGCACCTTGTTGTTTTTCATGTGCCTTAGCTTGCCTTCCAGGAGAATCTGCTCCAAGATTTTGCCAGGCACAGAGGTGAGACTGACTGGTCTGTAATTGCCTGGGTAATCAATTCTCCCCTTCTTGAAAATGGGGGTTATATTTCCCTTTTTCCAGTCGTCGGGAACTTCACCTGACTGCCATGAGTTTTCAAATATGATGGCCAGCGGCTTCGCAACTTCATTTGCCAGCTCCTTCAGGACCCATGGATGGATTTCAGCAGAACCCATTGACTTGTGCACGTTCAGATTTTTAAGATGGTCTCGAACCAGTTCCTCTCCTACAGTGGGCCCAAGGTCTTCATTCTCACAGTCCCTGCGTCTGCTTTCCAAGACTTGGGTAGTGTGGTCAGAGCATTTGCCAGTGAAGACCGAGGCAAAGAAGTCATTCAGAACCTCAGCCTTCTCCAAATACTGTGTAGCCAGTTCTCCTGATAGCTTCCAGAGAGGGCCCACGTTGTCCCTAGTCTGTCTTTTATTTGCTATGTACCTATAGAATCCCTTCCTGTTATCTTTCATTTCCCTAGCCAAGTTTACTTCTAACTGGGCCTTAGCTTTCCTAACCTGGTCCCTAGCTTCTCGGACAACATCCCTGTATTCTTCCCAGGCCTCCTGTCCTTGCTTCCAGCTTTTATAAGTCTCTTTTTCCCTTTGAAGTTTCCTCAGGAGCTCCTTATCCATCCAAGGAGGTCTCCTGGCCCTCCTGCTGCACTTATTTCTAGATGGGATGCAACACTCCTGAGCTTGCAGCAGGTCATCCTTGAATATCAACCAACAGTCTTGGGCCCTGCTGCCCTCTAGGGCTATATCCCATGGAACCGTACTAAGCAGGTTCCTGAAGAGGCCACAGTCTGCTCTCTTCAAGTCCAGGGCAGTGAGCTCGCTACACGCTCTTCTCACTGTCCTGAGGATCTCAAATTCTACCATCTTGTAGTCGCAGCATCCAAGTCTGCCCTGGAGCGTCACATTTCCAACGAGCCCTTCCCTGTTGGTGAGCACGAGGTCAAGCATTGCACCTCTCCTTGTTGGCTCCTCTATTACTTGCAGAAGGAAGCTGTCTTCCACACAATCGAGGAACCTCCTGGATTGCTTGTGCTGGGCCGTACCTTCCCTCCAACAGATATCAGGGTGGTTGAAGTCAGTGGGACTTACTAGAGCAGGCAGCCTCTCTGCACCATCCCTAATCTGTGCGCCTGGTAGGCAACACACCTCCCTTGAGAATGGGTCAGGCCAACAGATGGGTGCCTCTCTTCCTTTCAAAGTAGAGTGCCCTACTACTATGACGAGCCACTTTTTCCTGCCAGCATCAGTAGTGATCTTTATTGATGCATCAGCCGGTTGTTCATGGTGCTTGTTTCCTCATTAGCCTCTTGCAGGACAGCAAAGCAGTTCTGGGTGGGGACAACAGATTGAGGAGGAAGCCCCTGGCTTTTAATTGTCCTTTTCCTCCTTTTTTTGTTGTTGTTTTTTTTTTTTTTTTTTTTTTTGTCACTAATTCTCAGCTTCCCGGGTTAACGGCCGCCTTCTTTCCCTCGTGAGCTACAGGGGATGCTTGAGGCCCCTGCTTCCTCTCAGCTTCCCTGACACCTTCCAGCCTATTGACAGCATCCCACAGCTCAGCCCCTGCTGCAGGAGGACCTCCACCAGGGAGCACCGAGTGCAGCCCTGCCCATTGTGCACCCTCCCCTCACCAGGCCAGTGCAGGCACTCTCTACAGTCTGAGCTCTGCACTGCAGCCTCCCCTCTCATCGGCTCTGTCTGGGTGCCTACCCTGGCCACCACTGGGGCAGCCAGAGCAGAGCTCCCAGTCCAGGCCCTGGTCATAAGGCGAGTGCTCACCATCTCGCTCGCCTGCCCGCACGAACTGCTGCACAAACTGCTTCCACCCAGCCTGTTTGCTGCGCAAACTGCCTCGACTCACCCTGTTTGCCATGCTCCTGGTCACTAAAGAAAAATCTTTATTTCTGTTGATATTTCTTCAACTCTTTCTGTGGAAACCATAGTTCAAAACAAACTTGGCATGAGAGGGCAAACCATTCTTGACATCTCAGTCAGGCTGTTGAGATGCCACAAGACAGGAAACATATTCCCTTCACAAAATTAAAAATGTTGTTCTGAGACCTGGATTTAATCACCCAGGCTCTGCATATAGCAAAGGCAGGTAGCTAAATCCTTCCAAAGTATTGAACATTCCCCTAGCCCCTCTCCCCTATAAAAAAGGTAGTCATGGTTTTTGGTCCTCCTTTTCTCCAAAGAATGCAAACGCTGAGTTTTCACTTGCTATGACAGTACTGTGGGCAGTAGGTGATACATAGAAGCATTGACTAGTCCTTCTCTTGTCTATGCCACTGTGTATGTCAGAGGGTACCAGAAGTATTACTCGGAGCACAAGAAGGCTTTTCCTGTTGGAAGAAGAATTTTGATAATGTCCTATATTACTCAGTGATCAACATCATGTTGGAAATCAAATGTGATATTATTTAATTTAAAATTGTTGCAGTTGCACTTCTGGGATTTTTTCCTGGTTTCTTTTTCCCTTTCCTTTCCTTTCCTTTCCTTTCCTTTCCTTTCCTTTCCTTTCCTTTCCTTTCCTTTCCTTTCCTTTCCTTTCCTTTCCTTTCCTTTCCTTTCCTTCCCTTTCCTTTCCTTTCCTTTCCTTTCCTTTCCTTTCCTTTCCTTTCCTTTCCTTTCCTTTCCTTTCCTTTCCTTTCCTTTCCTTTCCTTTCCTTTCCTTTCCTTTCCTTTCCTTTCCTTTCCTTTCCTTTCCTTTCCCTTTCCTTTCCTTTCCTTTCCTTTCCTTTCCTTTCCTTTCCTTTCCTTTCCTTTCCTTTCCTTTCCTTTCCTTTCCTTTCCTTTCCTTTCCTTTCCTTTCCTTTCCTTTCCTTTCCTTTCCTTTCCTTTCCTTTCCTTTCCTTTCCTTTCCTTTCCTTTCCTTTCCTTTCCTTTCCTTTCCTTTCCTTTCCTTTCCTTTCCTTTCCTTTCCTTTCCTTTCCTTTCCTTTCCTTTCCTTTCCTTTCCTTTCCTTTCCTTTCCTTTCCTTTCCTTTCCTTTCCTTTCCTTTCCTTTCCTTTCCTTTCCTTTCCTTTCCTTTCCTTTCCTTTCCTTTCCTTTCCTTTCCTTTCCTTTCCTTTCCTTTCCTTTCCTTTCCTTTCCTTTCCTTTCCTTTCCTTTCCTTTCCTTTCCTTTCCTTTCCTTTCCTTTCCTTCCTTTCCTTTCCTTTCCTTTCCTTTCCTTTCCTTTCCTTTCCTTTCCTTTCCCTTCCCTTCCCTTCCCTTCCCTTCCCTTCCCTTCTTTTCCCTTCCCTTCCCTTCCCTTCCCTTCCCTTCCCTTCCCTTCCCTTCCCTTCCCTTCCCTTCCCTTCCCTTCCCTTCCCTTCCCTTCCCTTCCCTTCCCTTCCCTTCCCTTCCCTTCCCTTCCCTTCCCTTCCCTTCCCTTCCCTTCCCTTCCCTTCCCTTCCCTTCCCTTCCCTTCCCTTCCCTTCCCTTCCCTTCCCTTCCCTTCCCTTCCCTTCCCTTCCCTTCCCTTCCCTTCCCTTCCCTTCCCTTCCCTTCCCTTCCCTTCCCTTCCCTTCCCTTCCCTTCCCTTCCCTTCCCTTCCCTTCCCTCTTTTCCCCTTCCCTTCCTTTCCCTTCCCTTCCCTTCCCTTCCCTTCCCTTCCCTTCCCTTCCCTTCCCTTCCCTTCCCTTCCCTTCCCTTCCCTTCCCTTCCCTTCCCTTCCCTTCCCTTCCCTTCCCTTCCCTTCCCTTCCCTTCCCTTCCCTTCCCTTCCCTTCCCTTCCCCTTCCCCTTCCCCTTCCCCTTCCCCTTCCCCTTCCCCTTCCCCTTCCTCTTCCCCTTCCCTTCCCCTTCCCTTCCCCTTCCCTTCCCCTTCCCTTCCCCTTCCCTTCCCCTTCCCTCCTCTCCTCACCTCTACTCTCCTCCTCTTTCTTTTTTTTTTTTAAAAAAGTTGAATTGAAACAAATACATATTGAAACAGTGGATTTTACTATCCAGTGGCATTCTGGATTATCTATGATATGTGTTTACCCCCCTGCCTTGCCCAAAGTGTTTCACTGGTGTGATCTCTTCTAGAGACTGATTTTTAATTTTGGAGTTAGCTGTACCATTATGAGATGCTAGCAGCAAAAGAAATAAGGCTTGAAATTGATTGAGAAATCGTGGCAGTCAGGTGAAGCTCCCAATGACTGGAAAAAGGGAACTATAACCCCCATTTTCAAGAAGGGGAAAATGGATGACCCAGGGAATTACAGACCAGTCAGTCTCACCTCTGTGCCTGGCAAAATCTTGGAGCAGATTCTCCTGGATGGCCCATGAAAAACAACAAGGTGCTTGGTGACAGCCAGCATGGCTTCACTAAGAGGAAATACTGCCAGACCCATTTGGTGGCCTTCTATGATGGGGTTACAGAACTGATGGACAGGGGTAGAGCAGTTGATGTCACCTACCTGGACTTGTGTAGGGCGTTCGATACTGTCCCACACAACGTCCTTGTCTCTAAATTGGAGAGACATCAATTTGATAGGTGGACCACTCGGTGGATAAAGAACTGGTTAGATGGCCGCATGCAAAGAGTTGTGGTCAATGGCTCAATGTCCAGCTGGAGACCAGTAACGAGTGGTGTCCCTCGGGAATCGGTGTTGGGACCGGTCTTGTTTTAACATCTTTGTTGGTGACATGGACAGTGGGATTGAGTGCGCCCTCAGCAAGTTTGCCGATGACACCAAGCTGTGTGATTCGGTTGATACGCTGGAGGGAAGGAATGCCATCCAGAGGGACCTTGACACACTTGTGAGGTGGGCTGATGCCAACCTCATGAGGTTTAACCATGCCAAGTTCAAGGTCCTACACCTGGGTCGGAGCAATCCCAGGCACAGCTACAGGTTGGGCAGAGAAGAGATTCAGAGCAGCCCTGCAGAGAAGGACTTGGGGGTGTTGGTTGATGAGAAAATGAACATGAGCCGGCTTCAGTGTGCGCTTGCAGCCCAGAAAGCCAACTGTATCCTGGGCTGCATCAAAAGGAGCATGACCAGCAGGTCGAAGGAGGTGATCCTGCCCCTCTACTCTGCTCTTCGGAGACCTAACCTGGAGTATCGTGTACAGTTTTGGTGTCCTCAACATAAAAAGGACATGGAACTGTTGGAACAAGTTCAGAGAAGAGCCACGAGGATGATCAAGGGACTGGAGCACCTCCCGTATGAAGACAGGCTGAGGAAGTTGGGGCTGTTCAGCCTGGAGAAGAGAAGGCTGCGTGGCGACCTCATAGCAGCCTTCCAGTATCTGAAGGGGGCCTATAGGAATGCTGGAGAGGGACTCTTCATTAGAGACTGTAGTGACAGGACAAGGGGTAACGGGTTAAAACTTAAACGGGGGAAGTTTAGGTTGGATATAAGAAGGAAATTCTTTCCTGTTAGGGTGGTGAGGCAGTGGAATAGGTTGCCCAGGGAGGTTGCGAATGCCCCATCCCTGGCAGTGTTCAAGACCAGGTTGGACGAGGCCTTGGGTGATATGATTTAGCGTAAGGTGTCCCTGCCCACGGCAGGGGGGTTGGAACTAGATGATCTTAAGGTCCTTTCCAACCCTAACTATTCTATGATTCTATGATTCTATAAATGTCTCCATACATTAGTAGTTTGCAATACAGGCATGAAAAACAGCAAACCCTGAGGCATATACAGTAGACTCACAGTTTCCTATGCTCTGTAGGCCATTGATCAGTAACTACTTTTTCCACAGCAAGGCAAGGAAGTAGCTGTTAAAAGAACATATGACTTTTTAAAGAATTTGGACCTCTAAGCTTGACCTTTATACAGGGTATTTAGGGTACATCAAGACAGATTTTAAAGCTGTACAATGGAGAGAACAGCTTGAGAACTTGGCTTAAACTTCCCTAATTCTTCATGTTCCCAGCTGTTGGTTTTTTTTCCTTTCCTTAGCCAAGCCCCATAAAAATAACAGCACTGACCCTTTCTGGCAGAATTATGGATGTGATTTCTTTAAGGAAAGAAAGAAGAACCTTCTGTCTCACAAGGATTTGTTTGGTTTCAGACACACTGTGTAACAGTGAACGTTGTTATAGAAAAAAAACATTAATTATATGCTGCTGTGGAAGCTTTAAAAATTCTGTGTAAATTTCTCTGCTGCTCTAAATAGGTACAGTTTCACCGCATTACCCTGGCAGAAAATCTAGCCTACTGTGTTTCTGATATCAAATAAAAAGACAAGCCACTTAAAATAAAATCAGGCTAACTTTTAAGCCACTGCCTGTGTCATCTGCAATAAATACTGCCCTGTAGACTTTGCAACTATCATAATTTTTCTTGGTTTATTGTGCATACAGGACTGTACTCTCCAAACTAGATGGGAACAGGAGCAATTGACTTTACATCTAAATTGTACAAGCAGAGAATTTGATTGTATGCTAGAGATTTGAAAGGTTTATGAGATTATAACTGAAAAATCATGAGTAACTGTAAAAAACACAGCAGAAGAGGTATTATGTCAAATTACTGTTAATTTCAGTGGTCATAGAGTAAGATCCCAGAGACGCATTAACCTGTCAATGGAACACCATTCAGAAGAGATCTTCCAGATCTCTTACAAGTCTGAATCCATTCTTACTTATAACTCTCTGTCATGAAGAAAGAAATAATGAAGATGCAAATCCAGTCTGATCAGAATCAGGTGAAAAAGGAAATTTCATGTACTGATTAACTATCCCATTCACAATGCTACAAATTATTATTCAGAATTGAACCAATTATTATTATTACTGCATTTTGTTAAAGCAAATTAAGAATATAACACATTTCAGCAATTGAAAGATATATTATTGCTCTCAAAAATGGGAGGTCGTTACTATAATTCTCATCTACCTTGATATGAATGTAGGTACAGTTGGCAAAATCATAATATGTATGTTACAAGTCTAATCTTAAATTAGCTAACTTTTATCAACACCACATTCTTTGCACATAACCCTCCCACTGCAGGGCAGATTAAAGCTTCAAAGGTGCTCAATATGATTTCTAAATGTGTTAACTTGGCTGGGAAAAAAGCTCATTAAAAACCCATATCTGTTTATTCCTGTCAGTTCAAGACTCGGAACCCTCAGGAGAGGCTGAATATAAATAATCTTTGAATGATGGTGATCCCAGTTTCCCCTGATATGCCAGGTTTGCTCTGTAGAATAGAGCAAAAAGGACTTCTATTTTCTGGGCTGTTGGCTTGATCTTCAGAATATAAAGCTCTAAAGAAATGCTACTTGACTAAAAAGATTAAAAGGACTCTATATTAACTGAGTGACTGCAATTGAAGCTGGAGAGAGGGGTGAGAATATGTGAGAGACAAGTCTGCAGGCGCCAAGGTCAGTGAGGAAAGACGGGAGGAGGTGCTGTAGGCACCTGAACAGAGATTACTCTGAAGCCTGTGGTGAAGACCATGGTGATGGCAGGATGTCTCCCTGCAGCCCATGGAGGTTAATGGTGGAGCAGATATCCACCTGCAGCCTGTGGGGGACCCTATGCCAGAGCAGGTGAGTGCCTGAAGGAGTCTGTGACCCTGTGGGAAGCCCACGCTGCAGCAGGGGAAGAGTGTGAGCAGTCTTTCCCCTGAGGAGGAAGCAGTGGCAGAGACGATGTGTGGTGAACTGACCACAATCACCATTCCGTGTCCCCCTGTGTTGACATGGGGAGCAAAGTAGAGAAAACTTGGAGTAAAGTAAAGTCTGGGAAGAAGGGAGGGGTGGAAGGAGGGTATTTTTTTAAGATTCGAATTTTACTTCTCATTATTCTACTCTGATTTGATTGTTAATAAATTAAACTAACTTCTCTCAGTTGAGTCTGTTTTGCCTGTGACAGTAATTGGTGAGTGATCTTTCCTTATCCTTATCTGGACCCATCAGCCTTTTGTTATATTTTCTCTCCCCTGTCCAACTGATGGCAGTGAGAGAGCATCTTTAGTGGGCACCTGGTGTCAAGCCAGGGCCAAGCCACCATTGACCTCCATAGATACCAGAGCAGCAAACACATGAGTTTTTTCCCACGAGGAATGGCTGAAGAAATCGGGAAGACAAGGAAAGCAATTCACCTCCAGTCAGCAGCAAAGATGTAAAGCTTCCGGGCACTAACACAGATGCTAGCCAGCAAAAAAAAAGGCTAGAGAGAGTGCCTGTGTTTGGAAAAACACAAACGTTTGGTTCCTGGTCCTTAAAAGAGTCATTCAGCTGTAACAAACCGTTGATATTCAGCCCTTTTGTAATGCCAATCGGCTCGGGGTAGAACTGCCAAGGACAAGCAGGCTCCCACTCCAACTCATAGAGCCTGCAGTCTGCCATCCATAAGGAAAGGAAACAAAGCATAGGCAAGACTGCAAACCAGCCCTTAGCTGGAAGGGAAAACTAAGTGACAACCAGCCTGCCCTGCAGCAGCACTGTGCTCATGAGGGCAATAAACTTTCATTTGGCTCTCGTGATTAAAACACAGCATTGGCCCTTGGCATCAGCTCCTGGTTCATCAGTCATCTCAAGTTCAATTAGTTTAGCACCATCTTTCAGGCAGGCATAATGAAGCTGATTCCCGCTTTCAGAAACAATTTAGCCTCATTGTGAAAACAACTGAATAAAGGCTTCTCCAGCTTTGCCATAAATTCAGGGTCTTGAACTGAAACTGTACTAACAAGAAATTATGCCTATCTCTGTGTGTTGAATCTTTTCTTTATGGAAGCAGAAGCTGGAAGATAAGCAAGAATAAGAACAACAAAGCAGATTCAGCAACCTTTTCTCAGCACTAAATCGTTCACCAGTCCTTGCTCCCGCTAACTTCAATAGGGTTTAGGCTACAGTGTTCCTCCCTCCTCCGATCTCAGGTTAAAAATCAAAAAGGTGAACAAAAGAATCATATTGTGTTCAGTCCCCAACTGTTTTAATATTTTCTGAAAAGTCCTTTCCTAGTCTGGAGCAAGAAAACCAAATTTTCCCCTGTGAAAATACAGAGAAACAATTCACTCAAGTTGTTGTCACAGCCTGAGTAAGTGTTGTCAAGGCTCTTTGAATCCACTTGCTAGAGAAAAACTTTGAATCATAGTATCAGCATTAACTTTCCTTGATTATGTTTGAATATGTTTATTATTTTTATGGCAGTACACAATGATGCTGTATGCATCCCCACTCCTGCAAGGGAAGTTTACACATCTTTCTGGCTCTTGGATGGCTGTTTCACATGAAGAATTGAAGTCCTTCTGTCTTCCTGTCTTTTGCTCTCCTTCCCCTCTTCCATTTCTGTCATTACTGTTATTATTACCAGTATTATTACTAAATAAGTCTGAGGATGGTGTTCAGGTGAAAGCCTGTGTATGTGCTGGCGTTAGCAGCTCTACTTCATACCAGAGAGCAATGTGCTGTGCTGCACAAAACTGACTTAGCCTTGTTCATGCCTTGGGAAATTAGATTGCTCCAAATACTCCTAAGGTGTAGCTACAATTTGAGACTGAACTATGTATTAAGGGAAGTTGTTTTAATAAATCTTAATGTTTTAATGAGTCCTTAGCCCATGCTCCTCTGTGTAGCCAAAGATTTACCATTTCCTTTAATGAAAGAAGGTTTAGGCAATGTGTTAAATCCAGATCAATTTATTCAGCTGTGTGATGCCAGCTGACAACACCACAAATGTGAAGGAAACACTAGTTTTAAAAGCAGTGAAAAAAAACTGATAGTGCAACAATGCCTGCTACATTGGTTTCTCACTGAGGACCAGGGCTCATGAGCACTTGCTTTAAGACACTGTGAAGTTTAAACACCTGTGTGCTTTCTGTACTGTCCTTATGACCATGCATTAAGTCCAAATTCTTTCTCTTAGTTACTGAACAAGTTCTTGGCAAAAAAAGTCCATGCATTTTCAGTTTTCCGTGATTTTCTAGTGTAGTAAACATAATAGGACAATTATGTAGCTGCAGTGGATTGTTACTTGTGGTTGGCAAGATTGTAAGTATCAAAAGAATGATTCATCTTGTAGGATAATTTTATAGTAGAAAGAAGAGGCGTGTGGTGAAAATTCAGGGTACTGGAAGTCAGAGGAGGTAACTGGAACCTTGGCGATTTCAACCTCTGTTGTTGGCAGTGTAGAACACAAAACCTACAGCAGTATTTAACGCTGCAGACTTTAAAGATGCATCCAGTTGGACAGGCTTGGTTTTGTTAGGTCACAGATTTAGACTACATGTTTGGGTGGGGGAAAGCTCCACACCAAAAGCTTGCCTTCCAATCTCATATTTTAAGGATGGCCATGATTTGCTTCTATGCACAGAGATCAATAAGAATAACATTTTTACTTTTTTTGGTTTTAAGAATTCTGTGTGTCTATGTAGTCATGGATATTTCATTCCACTTACTGTGCTCTGGGTCTTGGAGCATGAAGGTGGGGTTCCTTCTAAATAAAACCAAATCAGAGGTCCATGCTGCCCATGTAGTACACCTCAGTCAATGGTGGGAGTTTGGGTCAGTGGAGGGGAATAGGATTAACTTGAAGTAATCCCTCAAATGTTTACAGATGTGGAAATCTGGCTCCTGACAGCAACTGTTCGTTTCTAAAGATCTGCTTTATCAGACAGCACTGCTTACGAATGTACATAGATCCTCACAGATTTTTTCTAGGATAACTTTTAACCACTCTTCCTTTCCTTCCATATATCCTCGTCTTCTTAACTGTGGCACTTCAGAAACTGGAGAAAACAATGGCACAAGGACAGATGAAATGGGGAGTAACTGAGGTGTCTAAAGTTCTTTAGCCTCTCCTTGAAATTCTGTGCCTTTGTGAGGAAGGATCCAGTTTCATGATATTCAGTTACATGACATTGGCTCAGGTTTTCTGTCAAATCCTCTAACAATCTGTAGCTGAAAGAGCATATAAAGCAAGACCGTGTAAGAATGAAACCCCTGAATAAGAGGGCCAATTTGGGAATAGCCAGTAACTTGAAGTCTGGGGAGATGAATGCTGAGTGAAAATAGCAGCTTGGCAAAAATAAGGATCAGCCTGTTTCGGGTAACAAAGTTCTCCCTCAATGTCTCCTTAAACTTTAGCTGTCCATCTAATGATAAAATGGGGGTAAGCCTCTCAGTGTCTCATCTAGTATCATGTTAGTCCCAAATATTTTTAAACAATAAATATTTGTTGTGCACTCACAAATTGTATAAAATCCTGCTTTCAAGGTGTACAAATAAAGTAACTCAGAGAGCTGAGGGTTACGTTTCCTGTGATCTGAATCTGCTTTTAAACCACCTCAAATCTAGAGTTATATCTGTTTCCTTTCTTGGCAGTTTGCCCCAGGGAGCCAATTAAACTTTTGAGAATGAAAGCTAGGTTCAAATTCTGCCTTATGCATCACTTACAGACTTGTTAGCCAAGCTGTAGCTGCTTGTTTGCAATTTTTTTTCCCAGCTGATGCATGAGCTGGAAAAAGTCCACCTGGGTCTCCAATGCCAGGTTGAGTTTGCAAAATAAAAATAAAAATAAAAAATAAAAATAAAAGTTTCTTCCTTGTGAACTGTACAAATTGGGTTTGCAGTTTTCATGTAACTATGATCATGGAAATGTTTAAATGTTGGTTTTGCATGTATTGTTACCTATTTATAAGAATTAGTTTTCTCTTACTATATTTCTTTCAGGCACTGAGCTGGGTTTGTACATACATCAAAGCCCACAGCAGTCTTTCTATATATATCAGAAGCTGCTGGAGTGTGCCCCAAAGCCTTAGAATTGATGCTTATACTCAATCTGATACAGAGAGAGACCTGAGTAATTTATACTCTAACATTTTCTTCAATGCTCCAGCTATCTTAACGTGATGCAAACTGTACGTACATTTTGTCATGCAGGAAGCTGATGTTAGAATAGTTCAGATCTGGTAGATTGTCTTAGCTTCAGGTGGTAATTTAAGGGTTTTCATTTAATTCTTATGGTAATTTGCCAAAGAAGCTGTTTACTACAAGGTGGCCATTTGATAGAGTAAGTTTAACAGAACCAGAAAAACAAAACCCGCAGAAGTTAACAACTTCAAGCTCCCTCTTCCTTTCCCGCAGTTTCATTTCTACTTTCATAAATGTTTTCCTCCTGGCACCTTTATAGTTAATTTCATAAATTCAAGGAGGGTGAATTTCCTTCCTGAAGCATTTTTAAGTGCCAGAAAGCCCCAAAGCTACTCCATCATTCAGCAGAAACATTACGGAGAGCTCCCTCTGTGTGAAAACTTTCTGTCCCATGAGGGGAAGACAGCTGTCTCAGTGGGATGGTGCTGTCTGACTCCAGCACTGCAGAAGTTTAGGTCCACAGTCTGAAAGATATTTCCACACTGTTTTGAGATGTGAAGAGAGGGCAAGGATCCACAGTATTCACCCTGCTGGCCTGAATCATATGTGGAATCTATCAGGAAGTTAATACAGCATAAATATCATATGGTCAGGCTTCATCTATTGTCGTATTTTAATGGCAGACAGGAAAGCAAACAGCACAGATGGCTGCATTTATAACCACATTCAGTTAAAATACAAAACCTACTTCATGATACTTTTTGACTGCTACAGATAAAGGAAGAGATATACATTTCCCACTGTCACATACAGGGCTCACTATCAAAATGTAGTCACTTCACATCATGTTTAATGAGGCTTAAGCATCACAGGGTCTTCAGCACCAGTACCAAAAGGGGTCTCTTGTTCCACATCTGCAGTAAAGGGTTTTGAATTTCAATGGATTTAAGCAGAGTGTAACATACAACAGAATTCAGACCACATCCCTTTTACTAGTGGGCAAGCTTGCTGCACTACATCTAAAATCTATTAAAAAACTTAAAGCCAGCCTTCATCCTGATGTACTGCAGATAGTGTCAATGAAGAGTTGAAGATGAATTTTGACTGTTTGTTTAATATATTTACTATGAGGGATGGGAACAGAGAAGTTTCACTGGCTATTTGGCAAAATTGCTTATTTAGCTCCAGGATTTTGGTATTTCTACTCATTTAATAAATTGGAATCACATCATCCCACATTGCATTATTCTGAGTTTTTTCCCCATCAGATCTGAAGTCCTACACAACTCCATAAGAGAAAAATGAATAAGATTATGTGATTAATAAGTGACTAAATGCAGGAAATATAATTAATGTCAATCAGTATGAATTCATAGCATCCAGAACCTGTCAAATCTGGTACTTATTTTTTTAGAGTACAAATATAGTTGAATGCAATAATGTCAGCGCAACTTGAATTTCAGTACAGTGTATGGTAAGACAGCACACAATGCTCTGAATAAGAAAGAGAAACAAAAACTGGAGTGTCCATGAAATGGATTTAGAAGGGGCAAGACAGCTGGCATGGAAAATTAATTCCAAAAGGGAAGTCATCATCAAATGTCTGCTCGAAGTGGTCTCCTATAATTTCTTTAATTAAGTCACAGAAACTGAAGATGCTCTGCATCAAATTGAAGCTATTTTAAGCTGTCGTTTCTTCCTCAGTGTAATACCATGGATTAGAGAGTCTGCTACAAATTTTATACTCTTGACAAAATGTTATATAAAGTAGCAGGTTGGCAAGTCACTGACGCTGCCATGATATTAGACCAAAATGAGGCTGCCTGCCACTTGCGAGGCTATTCTCTGAGACCACATAACAAATTCTCATGCTTCCCTGCTGTGCTGGCACTTTTCAGCTGTGGACACAGTTTACAGCACTGATGCATGCTATTAGATCTCTCTTTAGACCCTGCTGCCCCCTATTTACTGTAAGTTTTGGCTGTTACTGATTCCTCTTTCTCTGTGACAGTATTCAGTATATGAACATAGGAATTCTTTATTTATTTGATCTTTCTTTAGGAGAAATGTCAGTGGCGATTTTACGAGTCACTATAATAATTGTAAATTGCAACCTCCTTTATCTTTGTTACACTGTTTTATTGTCCTGTCAAATTTTTAGTCCTAGTCTCTAATTTTCACATCGACCTTTGGTACATATATTTGTTCCTGAAGAATATTGCTGTTATTTTATGATTCCAAAAGGAGTCATATTTAGCAAAAAACAACTGCTGAGAAGTGAAAATCAGCTGTTCAGGTTGTTTAAAGCAAGTAACTAGGGATCCTTCTCTTGAGACTAATGAGTCGTTATGTTTTTTTTTTTTATACTGAGAAGGCAGATTAGCTCCAAAATAGGTATATGAATAATTAGTTATTCTGTGTTATTTTCTTCACAGACTTTTCAGAAACAAAAAAGATGACAGAAGGATATAACTAGGCAGGTGTGAATTGTGCAAATAGCAGATTTGTCTTGGAATAGCCATATCGGCAATCAAAAAAATAAAAAGAAAAAATCCCAGAATGTTTTGCCAAAGAAGTTTTTTAGATGAAATAAGAGGAGAGAGGTTTGAGTCAGCCAGTTTAGAGCTACTTTTTTAGTAACAGAAATATTGACTAATGGCAGATTTAGGAACAAACCTGCAGAATTTCACAAACAATGTGCTACAAAATTTTCAGATTAATTTTACTTGTAAATTATGCTGAAAGAAATTCAAATAAATTAGCTGATGCTGCAGGACAGTGAATTTTTTTCATGTAAACTTAATTTTTACCAGAATAAATCAAGTGATTCCTTTGCCTTGGGAAAATGCATCTTTAAAATGCAAAATGCAGATATTCCTCTAGATCTTGAGAAGAAGCTGTAAGAAATGTATAATCTACCAAGAGTTTGCAAGCAGTGAAATCCAGCACACACATTTGTGTCATTTATGTACAGCTCTTAGTGAGGTGGAGGTGATACAAAATACTAGAACTTTATATCTGAAAAGTCTAAAAAGGGATCATTCCAACTCTATCAGATAGATACAAATAAAATAATACTACTGGTGTCTAATCTACACAGAGATACAGAGTGCCAGATCATTAGCATTTCATTTAGTGAAAGTACTGTTGAAATCTGCAGACCCTCTGGAGAAATCCATCTGTTCTCATTAATCAGGGCATCTGTTTTGGCAACTAGCTATTAACAAGAATTCTGAGTCTGGATAGAAAATCCAAAAGGCATTTCTTTATGAATGTGAAACAAGGTACCGTTTTTCATCTTTAGCAGATTTTTTATTTTTTTTTTAAATCCTTTTTCTTGCCCCCTACCCTGTCAAATCCACACGTGCAAGTGCTTTACTGAATTCGCGCCTAATCTATCTTCCTCATAGTAGAAGCATACAGATTCCATCTGGGTGATGAGAAGAGGGATGTTTAAGCATCCTTCATCAGACACATCAGCCTCGAATAATTGATCTCTGTCTTTATCATCCATGAATAAACTCACTTTTGCTGGCATGGAGCTGAAATGTAGTCTCTGCAACTATGCTGAGAGGGGGAATTTGTAAGGTTTCTAAAGCATTCTTTAAGGTCCGTAAGCCCAGTGGCTACAATGCAATAGAATATTGGTTTTGTATTTTATTAAGACGGACTTAATCTGACAGCAGTAGCTGGGAACAATTTTTGGTTTTTGACTTTTTTTTAATGGGAGGTGGGTGTGTGGGTGTGAGCATGTTATTCAAATGTCCCAAGATTAACTAGAAATAACTTTAAAGAAACAAGCAACTCATTGTGTGATCTGTAGATCATGATGTACATGAACAAATTTCCACCCACTTGTCTTCATGTTCTGTGAGAAGAAATCATTTTTGCTGGTAAGGAAAAACTCCTACTTTAATTTTATTAAATTAAAAGTTATCATTAACACAGGCATGTGGAAATAAAAGCTATTGTACCTCCTTGCCATCTTCCCAGCCATAAAAGCAAGAGGGAAAAACACAAATCTATGAAACACAATCTCTCTCCTTTCATAAGAAAAGTAAATTACAGAATAAAATACAGCCATTTAATATAAAAGAAAAAGATAATCCCAGAAGTCTTGGAAGGCAGATACAGGGACTGTGAGAATGAAGACCTTGTGCTTACTGTAGGAGAGGATCTGGTTCGAGACCATCTTAAAAATCTGAACGTGCATAAGTCCATGGGTCCTGAAGGAGCTGGCAAATGAAGTTGCGAAACCGCTGGCCATCATATTTGAGAAATCATGGCAGTCAGGTGAAGTTCCCAATGACTGGAAAAAGGGAAATATAACCCCCATTTTCAAGAAGGGGAAAATGGATGACCCAGGGAATTACAGACCAGTCAGTCTCACCTCTGTGCCTGGCAAAATCTTGGAGCAGATTCTCCTGGAAGGCATGCTAAGGCACATGAAAATCAACAAGGTGCTTGGTGACAGCCAGCATGGCTTCACTAAGGGGAAATACTGCCTGACCAATTTGGTGGCCTTCTATGATGGGGCTACAGAACTGATGGACAGGGGTAGAGCAGTTGATGTCATCTACCTGGACTTGTGTAAAGCGTTCGATACTGTCCCACACGATATCCTTGTCTCTAAATTGGAGAGACATCAATTTGATGGGTGAACCACTCGGTGGATAAAGAACTGGCTGGATGGCTGCACACAAAGAGTTGTGGTCAATGGCTCAATGTCCAGCTGGAGACCACTAATGAGTGGTGTCCCTCAGGGATCGGTGTTGAGACCGGTCTTGTTTAACATCTTTGTTGGTGACATGGACAGTGGGATTGAGTGCGCCCTCAGCAAGTTTGCCAATGACACCAAGCTGTGTGGTTCAGTTGATACGCTGGAGGGAAGGAATGCCATCCAGAGGGACCTTGACACACTTGTGAGGTGGGCTGATGCCAACCTCATGAGGTTTAACCATGCCAAGTTCAAGGTCCTACACCTGGGTCGGAGCAATCCCAGGCACAGCTACAGGTTGGTCAGAGAAGAGATTCAGAGCAGCCCTGCAGAGAAGGACTTGGGGGGTGTTGGTTGATGAGAAAATGAACATGAGCAGGCAGTGTGCGCTTGTAGCCCAGAAAGCCAACTGTATCCTGGGCTGCATCAAAAGGAGCGTGACCAGCAGGTCGAAGGAGGTGATCCTGCCCCTCCTCTCTGCTCTCGTGAAACCTCGCTTGGAGTATTGTGTGCAGTTCTGGTGTCCTCAACTTAAAAAGGACATGGAACTGTTGGAACAAGTTCAGAGAAGGGCCACGAGGATGATCAAGGGACTGGAGCACCTCCCGTATGAAGACCGGCTGAGGAAGTTGGGGCTGTTCAGCCTGGAGAAGAGAAGGCTGCGTGGAGACCTCATAGCAGCCTTCCAGTATCTGAAGGGGTGCTGTAAGAATGCTGGGGATGGACTATTCATTAGGGAATGTAGTGATAGGACAAGGGGTAACAGGGTAAAACTTAAACAGGGGAAGTTTAGATTGGATATAAGAAGGAAATTCTTTCCTGTTAGGGTGGTGAGGCAGTGGAATAGGTTGCCCAGGGAGGTTGCGAATGCTCCATCCCTGGCAGTGTTCAAGACCAGGTTGGACGAGGCCTTGGGTGATATGATTTAGTGTGAGGTGTCCCTGCCCACTGCAGAGGGTTTGGAACTAGATGATCTTAAGGTCCTTTCCAACCCTAACTATTCTATGATTCTATGATTCTAAGATGAACTCTCTAAAATCTGTCATTTTTCTTCTCCTTGCTGAGCCAGAGAGATTGCAAATGTGATAAGGACTTCTAAAGTATTTATTAATGCTTACCTGATATTAATGAAAGTGTTAAACTTACATAATGAAGTTTCTGATGTAGAGAAATACATTATTTCCTAGAGTAACTTTAATAGTAACTTTCATATGACTCCTTAGGACAAATCTCATTAAAATCCAAGTCTATCTTTGTCCAACAGTCAACACAAGTAGCTTGATCTTTAAAAGTGGTGAGCAGTAACAGCTATTGAAGTCAGTGAAAGCTGTCTTTCTTCACTGTGCTAACTCAAACCCTGTATTTGTCCTTACTTCAAAGCATCAAAACCAACTATCTAAGGCAGAACAGTGAGGTTCCAGGGAACATGAAAAACTTGCCAGCTCAGTATGCAAAAAAAAAAAAAAAAGAAAAGAAAAAAAACAGTATAAAGTGGTTTTTTTTCTTTTTAGAAAATATAATTATTAATACTTTATATTTTAATAGGAAACATCACAGTAGGAACTAAAATAACTTCAAAATGCATTTCATTTGAGACAAAAGAATCACAGCAACATAACTTTCTTTAACAAAAGAGATTTTCTTGAAAAATAATTTTACCATATAAGTTATTACAGAATTCTAGTTGTGAAAATAAACAAGTGTTTAAGATATCATAAAACGAGACTTAACATCAGGAGTATGCATACTCAATTTACAGGCCAAATATAACCTGAGGCTCCCATTTTCCACATGCATCTGATTATGCTCACAAAATCAGTCAGAAATTCAAAGGCTAGCAGAAAGACTTCTTTGAATTAAAAAGAGAAAAATCGGAGTGCTTGACCATTTGACTGAGGAGAGTGTGTGGGTTGTTTCTAGGACTAGGTCTATTCCTCCCAGGGGATGGAAAAGTCAAAGCCTGTCTGGGAAAATGCAATGCTGTGACTGGCAGTGATCCTCTTAAGGATTTTTTAACAGAGAAGGGGTTAGGGAGTAAGATACAGCAATGGATGGTGTAAGATATAAAAAATATCTTCTCCAGATGATTCATAGAGACATATTTGGGAATAAGGGGTGGTTAGAGATTGTGGGGGATGATACAAGGGAATTCAGTCTTGACGAAGGGGCTGTTTCTGGCCTTTACTGTCCCACACATAGATTATATTATGTCCTTTCCTGGTTAGAAGCTTTTTCCCCAGTACTGCAGGATAGGAATTAAGTATGGTTTAAGGAGGTTTTGGATCCTAATGAACAAATCCTATGAAAATGCCAGTTGATTACTTTGAAAAAGGTTAAGAAATTCCTTGGGACACCAATGGAAGAAAGAATGTAATATACCAAAGTACATGTGAAATGGCAGCAGTCAGCAAGGAGGCTGCTATTGTCACTCTTCTATCTATATAAAGGCCTTACCAATATTGTTGATAACAATATAAAGCCCAAAGCTTTACTGAGCAGTTGTCAATCTCTTTCCTCACACCAATGTAATCATTTGCAGTCTTTACATGAAAGCTTGGGAAGAGGGTGAGACGGGAGAGAGAAAAAAGAAAGCAATTGTAGAAATGTATTATATACACCTTTATGGACCTATTAAACAATGATCACAATGTATCAAGTCTTTCTGTATTGCTGTACCTTTCCTATGAGATGGAGTGGTTGGAAATATCAAAGAAAGTAAGTTACAGAGAATCAAAATCTGTCAAGAGAAAATAACCTGTTAGTAGTATGGTTCTTAAATACCAAAACCCACCATAAAATGTACAGCTATTAAGACATATTCAGCCAGCCAACTGGTAATTTCAGACTAGTTTTCATGATTACAAATACAGGTTGCTGGAGCACAGATATTTTTCTGCCAGACATTTGCTTGAAATTAACATTCAGTGATATCTTGTTTGAGTTAACATGCTAAAACTGATAATAGAAAAGATTTGTCATTGTTACAGTCATACACTGTTGAAGTTAAACAGGTGATACTCTTTGCTGAAGTTAGTGAAAGTGCTGTTGACCTCAGAGGGTCCAGGTTTAACTTAATTGAGCTTTAGATCATCTTTAACCCTGTACTGGGTGCATCTAACCTTTTAATCCTTTGTGTTCTCCGACATCTTAGTTAAGAAACGGCAAGAGTGCCTTCATGCAATGACTCCTTGACTATATTTTTCATAAAGCTTTCCTGAATCTTCTGGAAATTCATTTATAACATAAAATGGTATAAAGTGCATTTATAGAAAATGTTTTGTCTTGAAAATCCATAAGCCAGACAAGAAGACATAAGGTGTTTCCATTTTCAATACCCTTGGTAGCTATTCAGCTTTCTCCTGGAACATCACTCTTTCTATAAGAAAGAAAGGGTTGGTGTTGTTGTTGTTTTGGGTTCCCAGCCCCTCCTTCCCAAACTTCAAAAGTAGATCATCTAAAATTAGAGCCAGATGCCTTGCTAAGCCCTAAATAACAGTTTATTTTATGCAGTCATTGTTTACCAGATTTAATCGCTGCATGAATCATAAGAATGCACCTCTGGTTCAGACTGAATGGCACCCAAAGCTAAGAGGACATCCTTATTTTCTTTCTCAGTATCCATTAAAGTCCTAGTGTGATAGAGAAGTGCATTTATTTGAGTGAATGTGAAAGTAGCATAGCTCAGAGTGCCCATTCTTTTCCTACCTATCCACCCTGTCTGCTCACCATTCTTAAGCAGAATCAGACACCTCAGGCTTTAAAACTCAACAGAAATCCATCACAGTCTGGTGATATCTGTTGGTAGTGAATTAGATTAGATTAGATTAGTAGATTAATATAGGAGAAAGGATCTGGGGTGAGACAGTTGTATTAGGTGGCAAACTGAATACATTCCATACTGGATCACTAGACCCCCTACTGCAAAAAAGACAATGAAACCATTTCAGGTAAGGTAAAATTGTCTGAGGGTAGCTGCTGTTGGGAAGAGCTCACTTGGGAGACTGAATCACATGCTCCGATTTACAAAAAAGGGGTGATGAACTGGAGAGAATCTGCTGAAAAGAAACAAGAAGGCTGAGGATTCTGTAAACCCTGGACATTGAGGTAAGGATCAAAAGTGTTAAAAGGTAGTTATACCAATTTTGGCATTTGTTCATCATTTGTTCACAACATATTACGTATGATGAAAAATACAAGTAGTGTTAAGCATTGGCAGAGATGCAGTGTTTCTGGAGGTTTGATGAACAAGTTAGATGAAAATATGCTAGGAGTGCCTCAGGTATATTTCATCCCTCCACGAAGCTGAGAACAGATGGAACTACACTTGTAACTAACTCCAGCCTCGCTTTTCCACGTCTGTGCCTTCATGCTTCTCTGTTTTTTTTTCTGCCAAGGAGGTGGCAGTTTGATGGCGAGCAGAAGTGTTATCATATAAGGAGTCAACAAACCAGACTGAAGAGGAAGGAAAAACGTTAAAGTCATTCTCAGTTATGCTCACCACTTTTGAAACATGGATACTATGCTATTTTTAGCAATGCTCCTGGAAACATAACATGCTGAATATTCATTATCCACAAGAAAAGCTACAAGAGATGGTGAGTAATATTGTTCAATTCTTTCTTTTTTCTTCACAAAGTGGGCAAAGCTCAAAGCTGTGTATAAAGTTCTTGAAGTTGTTTGTACAGTATTTTTCAATTAGACATGACCAGACAACATTCAGCAGAAGACAAATCTCTCTCAAACCCCTGCCCTACCTTTTTAATAATTTAAAATAGATTTTTATTCAAGAACTAACGGGTCCCATGTCTGGCTGATTTTCTGATGACTTTCCTATGAGCTCAGCTGCCAAATTGGGAAGACCTGGTCAAAGACTCCATCAGGGCATCAATATTTCTTAACTTTCAAAAGGCAGGTGAGCCCAAACTGGAGGTCAATCAGGAAATGAACTTCCTTGTGAAATGGACTTAATTTCCTTTGTACTGATGAAAACATTTGCCATAACTTTCAAGGGAAATTAAAAATTTCCATGAAAAGTCACAGAAAACATTGAAGTTTCCCATATGGAATTTAATTTGATTGTCTCCGTATACGGGCTTGTACAACATACACTATAAAGCAGGGACACATGGGAAATAATGGAATAGTTGCTTAAGGGACCAGCGCTCATATGATGTAAAGCATGAGAAAGTGGTCCTCCTGTGAGGGGTGAGGAAAAAGAAAAGTGAGCACATAATTAAATAATATTATACATGCACAAGAACCAAGCTGATTTTCTGAGCACATTTAGCATTCCCTAGGAAGGGTATCTTCCCAAGTGCTCTCCTAGTTAATGGTCTTTTGAAATAGATTTTGTGCATATAAAACTGATTTGAGTTCACAGCAGCACTTCTCATGACTCAGTATAGCAAACAGCCAGCTGAAGATCACTGTCTCACTGACAACCTCATTCTTCTCAGTTCTATTTCAGAACTCACAGCTATCTGAAATAGATTGCTTTGCATTAAAAATAGTCTGCTGTGTAGCACTGCATACCTTTGAAAACCTGCATCATTTGCAGAATCATAAGTAAAAGGTAGAACGGACTACCAGGTGACCCAGCTCATCTTTCTCTGTAGTCATGGCATGATGGTGTCACTTCAGGTTAGTGATGTGTGACAAATAGCTATGGATATTTTACCTGTGAGGCCTAAAAGATTTAATTACCAGTAAGATTTTTATTGTGCATGAAATCTCACTAATGAATAGTATAAGTTCCATGCAAATTCAATACGAGCCAGAGTTGTCATTGTATTTTTAGGTGTGGGCAATCTATGAAGAACTATATGCAGCAAATCTTCTATAGCTGGATCAAAGCTGCATATATGCTTCATGTACTCAATGCATATTTTTCTTTCAGATCTACCAAAGCTACTTCATATTGCTTTGAGCGCTTCTTGCTGATGTGCTCAAGAAATAAGCAATTGGGTGTGTTTTGAGAAAAACTGAACCATCCTTCAGACTGCATTTCACCTGACTCCTCCACAGGTTATGTCTACACCAAGAAATTCAAGCATTCCCAGGAACATCTACTGTTAAACTGCTAAAATGGTCCCAGACACCTTTTGGCATCTTCTACATAAAACCCCCCAAAGCTGTTCCTGACAACAGCTGAGGAGTTAGTGTACACCACAGACCCTTCCAGTAGGCAGTTGACATGCAGATCCTCCTTCTTGGAAGGGCAAGTTAATTTACTAGTCCAGATTTAAGCCATTCTATAACTGGCTGAAGTACTTGGGAATGCTCGCGGCATTTTTAATTTACTGCTATAGATACCATCCATAGGGATCAAAGCAAAAAAAAACCCAAACCAATAAAAATATTAAAATGGTCAAAATGTTCACCTGGCACCAAGAGAATGACCAGACCTAAACAAGAGGATGTGGGAAGTTATTCAGTCATGTTTCTTCACACACACACACATATATGCATATACACGCCACATGAAGACTTAACTACTTAACCAGTGTATCTCTACTCTTCTTTCACTCCTGCAAAGATCTTTTTTCTACCATTTCTTTAGGTGTTGTTTTCACCTAAAGTGCAGAAGAATCTTCCAGATCTACTCAGCTGGAAGTAATCAAATTATGTACAGTAAGAAAGCCAGAAAATACAAATAAATTCTGTGCCAGAAATACCTCATATGTGGTAACTGGAGAAAAACAAAACCAAAACACCCCAAAAAAATCAACAAACCAAACCAAAACCAAAACAAAACTACTCCATCCCCCAAGCAAAAACAAAACAAAAAGAATACCACCACCAGAAGAAAATGAAAGGCAGGTTGTGGACACCCGACAAATAAGGTGAATCAAAAATTGTAATCTATATTTCTTCCTAGCTGTGTCACAGATTTTCTTGTACCCCAGAAAAGTCATTCAGCATCGGATTTGTATTGTCTATATAAGCACATTGAATCCAGTGTCATTTAGAAGCAGCTTTGGAGCTTGAAACTTTCATATTTTTAAATTGCTTTGTATTCTTTAGGTAGAAACAGCCATAAGGACACAAAACATTATTTCTAAGTCAGGAGTGGCTTTTGAGTTCTGCTCAACCATGTCTTGATACGCAAAAAGGCAAAATTAACAACAGCAAATTCACTTGGCACTTCATCTGATAAAATAGTAATGACTATTTTATTAGAAAAAGGAATGAGTCAAAAGGAAGAGGAAAAATTTATAACAGCCTGTATTTTTTCTCTAAATTTGCCTGCCTGTATTTATATTGCTGGCATGATATCAAATGAGAATAGTATCCTAAGTAAAGGTAAGTAGAAAGATAAATAATTCAAGACAGAAACAGAGAATGTATGTCACATAAAGAAGAGATTTCTTAACATGTATAATCCTAGAGAAAGGCAGTGCTCAGGGGAAGATACCCTTCCTTTTCCCTTCCATAAGGCTGTTGGTTTTTGAGGTGTTATTCATCCCTGTTCCTAACAGCTGTATACACTATATTTGATTTTTTTTGTCTCTAAGAATTTCATACAGCAAGAAAAACATTTGTCCCCTGCCAAAATTTCAGATGAATAGACTGTGAGGTATAAAGCAGATCTGCATCATTATTCTTTGGGATATAAAAACTTATAGATCATCTCTAATGATTAGACTTCTTAACCTTCAATTATTTTGCATAGATTTGGGTTATTTTGTTGACTGGCTTGTAAACAAAAGACACATGTAGTTATAAACAATAAAATTAATAAAATTAGTTTCCCAGACAACAAGTAAATTGTAAATAATAAGTAGATAATTTGGCACAGAAATACATGAGTCCAATCTGTAGAAAACCTACAAATCGAGGTAACACTCAATTTTACTTTCATAGACAGGAACTGGAATATTTGACAAAAATCTCCTAACTTAACTGTCCATGTGATCGAATAAGCTGACATAACAACCCCACCAAATATCTTGTTATGACAGTAACCCACCTATGGACGGACTTCCTACACAGGCCACACAGACAGTACTATTCCAGCAGGGTCAGGCCCATGCAATGTACCTTTGCAAATCATAAAGCTGAATCCTCCATTTATTATATTATATTACAGTATAGTATATTGTATTATTTATATTAACTATATTATATTATATTATAACCTCATACTGCAATGTTTACAAACAAGATACTATTCATTGAAGTCTGTTGGATTCTTGCGGAAAAGTTAAGGAACTTTGAGGGTTTTATGTCTAATTCAGCATCAGAAAGAAGGGAAGGAGGTCGATGATGAAGACCCCAGGAATCATAATGGAGTAAATGATCCAGATGAGAAGCCTAACCCATTAAAGTACTCTTCCAGTTGCCTTCTTTTCCAGCCTGACAAAGTTGTACCCCATTGTCTAGTATACATCTGCCTCAAAAAAAAACTAACCAAACAAAAAACCTCACACCAGTATTCGTTATTGTCAATATGTGAAAATCCAGAGCTTAAAGATGCTTAATTGAGTGTGTTCATGGGAAAGATGCTGGGGTGGGGGTAGAGGCTCTAGGAAGGGGGACCTGAGGAAGTCTGACCTTGTGAGGAGAGGATCTCTGAGTAGGAAGTAAAGTCTGGGATGAACTTTGGGGTATGGCTGGTTCAAGGGCAGGAAGGATACAAGCAGGATTCCAGAGCACTGGAACAGGTTGCCCAGGGGGGTTGTGGAGTCTCCTACATTGGAGATATTCAAGGCCCGCCTGGACAAGTTCCTGTGTGATGTACTCTAGGTTACCCTGCTCTTGTAGGGGGGTTGGACTAGATGATCTTTTGAGGTCCCTTCCAACCCTTGGGATTCTGTGATTCTGTGACTGTGTGGAGGAATGGGCTTGTGGAAATGTTGAGATGAACCAGGGGCGCCTTAGACTGGAGCTGGGAACTGGGGCAGATCAGATCTCAGTTTGAGTGGTGGGTCATACACCTCACACACAAGCTCCCATCTTAACACCACTCACCCAGCATCTGCATGCATGCATTAACCCCACCCAAACTGCTCTTTCATATTCTTTATATTTTGAAATTTATCTAGCCCACAGGTCATTAATGGATTTTGTTATGGTGAAGGCACAATAGGACTCTCCCATTTAGTGACATAATGATATTGCTACTTTTGTAATTGCTTGGTAAAAGACTAGCCTAAGAAATTCATAAAGGGTGTCCTTTTAAATGTTTTGAATAAAAACATACCTCATTCCTGAAAAAAGAACCATAAAAATCTGAAAGTAGACAAAAATCTGCAGCACTGGAACCAAGTTTTGCTCTTCTTATTTTATACCTTTTTTTAAAAAAAAAAAAAAATCTTGCAGAAATAGGGACTGACTGAAAAACTTTAATCTGGGGCTGATTTCTCACTTTTTTTTTTTTTTTTTCCCCAGTTTACACCCAGCTGTTGAATTATGCGTATTCTAAATAACAGAATTACATTGAAGGTGCCTGGCTAGGGTTATGTAGAGCAGAGGCAGGGGAGAAAAGGTTTACATTAACACCTGAGGATGAGGGCAACTAATTACAAAAATTACCTAACTAATATGCATAAACAAAATAACTAGAAGGGAGTAAAGAAAGTCATAGAAGTCACAAAAAATGGAAAATAAGATTATATCATTCACAGCTCCTTGAGGAATCCTGTATATTAATTGAGTCACAATAGAACTAAACTAAGTTTTAAAACACTTGTTTCTTGACTGTCTACCATCAGAAATCTAGAGACACAAACCCATCATCTTGCAGAGATCTCCAGAGATGAAAAAACTATAGAAGTGCATAGTGACCTATATTAAAATGACGACACTTCAAAAGCACAAGTTGGAATATTCCCTGTTTCATCTTGATTTGTGAATAATTCATCATTTTAAAACACAGGGGTTTTAAAATGGTTTTAAACTTAGATGCAGACTTAGATGCATAATTATTGAATTTCCTTTGATCCACATTGTTTGTTTAATCAGTTACCTAACATTAGGAAGTAACCTTTGTAATAATTGTAACTTGACTTATAATAGAAAAGGGGAAATAAGAAAAGGTTTGAAAAATACTAAAGCATGCAAAGCCTTTTTTACAAATCTTTTCAGCATTTCTGAGTGTAAAGGCTTTGTTTCCTACATAAGACAAGGGATAATGAGGGGTTAGGTCTTGATGATTCAGTTCAGTGTGGCATTCTGATTTTGATTACATCTTTGATTACAGCTGCCCAACTTTAATTATGAGTGTATCTAGAACTATAGAAACTACAGGTACTATAGAAAACATACAGGTATCATATTTTGATGAAGTTCCGGAATCTATTTTTGTACAGTATAGCTTAAGTTTAGCTTGTTGAAACTGTTAACTGTTCGAAACATGTATTCTTATTTCTATATAGAAAATATCTTAAGATACTATTTAAGCCAACGAAATTTGTTAAATGAACCTTCTTTTGTGTTATTATCCTGCAGTGTTCCTGTCAGCCATATAATAGATGACTTCGATCCCAGATAAACTATTTATAGAAAAAACAGCTTTAAATAGGGGTAATTACAAACTAATTCTCCCAAACAGATCAGTTTCGTAACTTAGATGAACACAGCTCACTGTCTTTAGTGTGAGGCTGTATTATGACTTGAAGACATTTCCTGCTACTGAGCACAAACAAAAACCATCTTTGAAATCTTTTCAGTGCTCAACAGGAGTGGAGCAATAGCAGCTTCCATGCAACAGAGGGGCAGGATTCATAGCTGCGCTTTCTAAGCTGTCTACTGGCCCTTGGAAAGAGTCATAATCCTATATCCTCTTGTATCTCAGCCAGCTAACTTACAGAGTAGCCCAGGACCTCTACTTATTTGTGTGCATACATAAAGGCCATAATAAGGCCTGCCGAGCAGCAGTGTCAAAATAAGTCAGGAAGCCATACTTATAGCATATTAAATATACATTTAATGAAGATTAACCCCTTTTTAGTCCATAATATTTTGTCCCATCAGTTTTTAAAAGTCCTGTACTTGAAAATGCTGAAAAAGATGCAATTACAGACTGTTGGGTCCAGAAAGCTTTTCTATCTTTGTTCAGCCAGAGCTGTAATTTGTTTAGGGGAGCATTAATTACCCAAGAATGTGTGAAACAATATTCTTGTCAATAGACTGACTGAAGAACATGAAACTATCCTGAAGAATGAATCTGCAGTGATCTCTGCTTTTGGCAAATGCTTCTATTTCCTTTCAAATGTGCAGTCTATTACTACTCAGCCCATAAAACTTCATGGTTCAAACTCAGCTACATTAATGCAAACATTCCTCTTCTTCTGCAGAAAAACTAGGAACCTATGTGAAATCCTGCCCCTCTTGAAATCCATAACTTTTGACAAGTTTGTAACAAAACTGAGATTTAATTTGAGGTCTTAATGCAGAGCCCTTTGAAGTCAGTGAAAAGATTGCATTGACTCAATGCATTTGGGGTTAGATTTATGATCTATACATTATTACTACAAAATCTGTTCTTGTAGTAGCAATATGTGATTCTCAACAGACCAAAGCAGCAGAACATTTTTTTACAAAAGAATATAAGAAAGGTTATCTTCTCCAATCTTTGCATGAGACAGAGGGTAAATATGGGGTATGTGTGCAGTGAAACACCCTTCCATATTCTCCAAAATGGAAACCAGCAATGGTATCTCCTCTTTAGAACAGCCTACCCAAATTTTCCTTCTGTTGGCTTTTTGAACCCAACTAAGCTACTGGTATCCACAGCATCCTGCAGATACGTAGTAGCAGTTGTGTGGAAAACACACTTCCTTGCATTTATTTTCAAGTTGATATTTGAGCATTTTATTTGTTATTCTCTGGTTACTGGGTTCTGAGAAACAGTGAATAATATTCCCTACCCATCTCCTACCTGACATACACTATATCATATCTAGAATATCTGCTTTCTGTCATATCTTCTCAGGCAAAGGGTGCTAATCTAATTAGCGTCTCCTTACACAGAAGCTTCCCATTGCCCTTGCTGCCATTCTTTGTTACTATTCATTTCCTCTGAAACCTGAAAGGGAGCAACTGTAAAATTGCACGTATTGTTCAAGATGCAGGTGCACTGTGAATTTGAATAGTGGCATAACCACATTTCCTGCTTACTTCCTTGCTCCTTTCCTAAAACTTCCTACCACCTGATTTTCCTTTTTTGACCACAACTGAGTACTATGGTTATGTTTCCAGAGCACTAGTTGAAATCACTCCCAGATTCCTTCCTGTAATACTGAGAGCTAATTTAGAGATATTTGGCGTGTATGTAAATTTAGGATTATTTTCCCCGGAAAGCTCAACTGCCTTTTATCAACACTGAATTTCCTCTGTTATTTTATTGCCCAGTCACTTACTAGTGTAAGTTTCCTCTCTCACAGCTGGATTCCCATTTGACTATGCTGAATGATTTTCTCTCATCAGCAACCTTTTTCTTAGAAAAAGCTAGACATCTGACTGAAACAGATTAAGAAAGTCTTTCCTTCTGACGTAAAGCCTGTGGCAAGGAAGCTATGACAGATAGACTGTTGGAGGCCAGAGACTGCCAAATAGTGGAACGGCAAAATAACTGAAGTTGCAAGGGGTCTCTAACAGCCATCTGATCCAGACCATGCTCAAAGCTGAGCCATCCTCAAGGTTAAATCAGGTTGCTCGTGACTGCAATCGGGGTGTTCCAATTTCTCCAAAATGGCATTTCCACATCCTCTGTGTTCTTGTTCCAGAACTGGGCCATCTGACTGATGTTTTTTAGTTCCTCACAATAACAAACAGCATTTTCTCTTCTTGCCTAAACCTCCAGTGAGGCAGTTTCCAAGCTGAGGACATGCCTGCACAAAGAGACACAGAGCAGATGGGAAGGGGTGACCACAAGTTCACCTCTCTGTGCTGCCTCCCTGGCTATGGAGGCACTCATTGCCACACTAGCAGGGTGGTAGGTAATAACTTGCAGAGTTTGAAAGTAAAAGCATGATTACTTTAGCTCTTGCCAAGCAATGCACCTCCACACAACCAGCACTCCTGTTAGTAGCAACAGCTCATTTGTGGATGGGCACCCTCTTATTGAAGCCGCTCCTCGCTGTTAAATGTCCTCACACTGCCTTCCTCTCTTCCCATCCCTGGGAACTTTGACTTTAAACCTCCTCCAGAAGTTAGGCCTAAATTCCTGACTATTAAGGATAGCATTACCCAAACAGACACAAACTGGATAAAAACGGGCTAGTATAGAAGCTGCTGAGACCTGTAGGCAAAATTAGTGTTCCTGACAACTGATTATGTTATGTAAAATAAAATAAATTAAATAAAAAATGCAAAATACAGGAATGCCTCCTCAGGCTGACCTGCTTGTGTTGCTTCCTCCCCTTACAGCCAGCAACTCCCGTACCCTGGCTCTCCTGACAGTCTTGTCCCTCAAAGGCTGCAGCAGCCAGGAACTACAGAAAGACCCTATCAGAGATGATACTTTCCAACTCAATTCAGCTTCAAAGGTAAGGAAGGTATTACAAATTCCTGAGCTAATTTGTGGTTTAGGTATTGTTATTTACTGTTAGGCCAGGATTATATTTCAATTTGCAGGATTTTAGTGGTAAATGAAGGAATCTCTTTAGGTGTCTTACAGGATTAAAAAGAAAAGGATATACATTTACAGATTTACCATTTACCAAATTTACTAAGCATTTAAAGAATCATCACACCAAAGTCTGCTATCAGATACTTAGCAGTATAGGAAAGGAGCAAGAAAGTACAAAAAGACCAGGAAGAAAAATAAGGAATACATCCCTGTATAACAAACTGCACAGGCTGAACAGCTTTCATGATTTCAAGGCTTCACCCTAAATACCATCATGTCAATTAAGAGAAAAAATGATTCACAGACTGACAAGGTATTTGAGAAAACTATGCAGCCTCTGATATGTTCTGGAAAAGCTGTTCAAATAGGGTGAGAAAGAAACTAATATCATATTGAGAAAATTTGTGTTGTTAAGAAAGATGCTTTGCCATTTAAGAGAGTTTCAGCCCTGGAAATCAGGCTTCAGGACCAAAGATCTCAAGGAGAACATTCAAAATAATGCTTGGAAGGGGTGGTTGTTATTAGCTTTTGTAAGTATCAGTTTAAAAAGTAACAGACATTTTTCACCTGATTACAACTAGATATGAGCTAAGAAAAACCATCTTGGGTAAATCTCAGTATTTCTCAAGTCAACCTCCAGCCACTTTTGTTCATTATTTTGGTTTTGTTTTTCTGCTTGGCTTTGAACATTTTGTTCAAAATCCAAATGCACAAATTGTGCTCTTTACCAGTGCATGAGATATACTTTTTTGCCAAGCATCTATGCAAAACACATTGAAATAATGAGCAGGTATAATGCACTGTAACACTCATTGAAGATCAAGAGACAGACACAGCAGTTTTTACAGGATAGAACTTCTAAAACAAGGCAAAAATATAAATTATAAAGCAAGGATAACAGAAAATAATCTCAGTAGTACAGCAGCCAAAGACAGATAAACAAGAACAGCCATCAGTGTGATACACAAAATGTTCATTACTCATAACTCTGAGCAATAACAGATAACTTTGCAGATTTATTAATTCTTGCATTACAATGCTGGCAGTAAAGTGTGGGCTTTGTCCTTAAATGTTAGGTGTTAAAAGGTTGGTTGTATAAATTAGTTTAGGCTCTGTACATGACTAGAAACTGTGTTGCAACAATAAATAAATTACTGCTTGAGGGACATTGTTTTCACGCACAATTCTCTGTTGTGATCATGTCACATTAATTCTTCACTTTGGCAGGTAAGTAGCTGGAGCTCTGAGAGAAACATAACCCCAAATGTCACTTACATTAGGATATGCACTGAGGACTAGAAAAGGTTTAAGTGAATGTTTATTTATTTCCCACATCCCCTGGATGCGAATTATAGCCCAAAGTGTTTCCAGGATATAGAGGTTGGAATTATGTACCAATGTGGGTCTCTGAAATCTAATTACACCCTTCTAATATTCCTGTCTGGCCCCATCTCTGGTGACAAGGCACTAGTAACTCTTCCCCATAACATTTAAGCACAAGGATAGATCAGGTGAAACATAGACCTCAAGCATCAGCATTAGGGACTGGTGCACATATTCACTAAAAAGTACAGCCGCTGCTCATTTTTGGAAGCTCTTCCTCTTTCCCAAATGCCTCTTCCTTTCTCCTTTGAACACCTTTGGCCAACAGTTGTTACTTTGCCCTTTCAGTTTTCATTTATTCTTCAACTTCACCTGGGGCCAGACCAACAGATTGATTACCTGTTCTGAGTTTCCTTTGACACAGAAATTTTCCATCATTCCTCTGAAAATCCTCACCTAAAGATCTAGACCTCTGAAGACAACCTAAGGAGACCTATTTGACATGAGACCAAAATGGCTGATTGGCTACCACTTATGAGCTGATGACATTCTATTCTCCATCCGAAGTACTGCTTACTGTTAGCAGATAAGAACAATAAATACTTCAGGCTTGACAACATGACTAGCCGATACACATCTGTAAGTACCGTACACGAGAGACATGGACTTATACTGATATAAGACATGCTGAGGAGAAGATGCCTAAAAAAAAGGCCTTTCATATCATGAGTAGACAGGATGACAGATTCAAATCCAAGTCATACACAAATACTCCAAATGCATAATACACACATTTTCAGAATACATTTTGAACCATAAATGGTATGCCAGATCTCCTGATTTGAGGGAGGAGTTTGGATCAGGTGACCTTTACAGGTCCTTCACAACCTAAATTATTCTGATTTCAAGTTGGTTTTGTTTTTTCTTATTTGTGCTAAATATCAGCATTATCAGCGTTTGAAATTTAGGCTCCTTCTGATGTAAAGCAGCAAAACAAAAAGTTCCTGCTTCATCTCTAGTCCAGAATTATATATATCTTTATATCCTTTGGCTCCAGATATAGGAAATTAATCCAAAAGCTTTTCTTTCCAGCCTTTGGAGGTGGAACTTTTAGCCAGTAAGTCTAGCCTTGCTACACTTCAGCTTGCAGTTATGAATGGTTGAAACTGAATAAATGAGCAAACCGACCAAGTAAGCTACACCTTATAAATGGAAAGTCTCCCTTTTAGCTCTTCTCTCCTCTCTGAAGCTACCAACCTATAAAGATCTAAAAGTAGCATTTTATTCCATAAAAAATTATGATTTATGACTCTTCTGGACTTCTTTTTTTTTTTCTTCTCTGAAGACATCTTGGTCAGGTACTTGATATTAGAAATGAAAACCCCAGGACATTCCAATTCCCCTTTGTCCTGGGTTAAGAAGTAGCAGTCATTTTTCTCCTTCTTAGTAGCTGGTGCAGTGCTGTGTTTTTGACTTTCGGCCTGGGAACAATGCTGATAACAATGATGGTTTTAGTTGTTGCTAAGTAATGTTTACCCTGACCAAGGACTCTGAGTCTCATGCTCTGCCAGGGAGGAGGGGAAGCCAGGAGGAAGCAGAGACAGGACACCTGACCCAAACTGACCAAAGAGGTATTCCATACCACAGCACGTCATGCCCGCTATATAAAATGGGGGAGTTACCCAAAAGGGCTAGATTGCTGCTTGGGTTGGGCTGGGTATCGGTCCGCGAGTAGTGAGCAGTTGTATTCTCTTCTCTTGTTATTTCCCTTGCTGTTATTATTACTGGTGGTAGCAGTAGTGATTTGTGTTATACCTTAGTTACCGGACTGCTCTTATCCCAACCTGTGGGAGTCACATTCTTCCAATTTTCCCCATCCACCCAGGAGCAGAAGGGAGGAAAAAGTGGGGGGAGTGAGTGAGCAGCTGTGTGGTTCTGGTTTGCCGGCTGAGCTTAAAACACAACAGCTCTTTTTGGTGCCCAACATGGGGCACGAAGGTTTGAGATAACAACAGATCTGACCAGAGTGTGTCTAATCATATTTGTGATAAGTATTAATTGTTTCGGATTAATAGTCACTCATCACAATGCTGATTTATTGGCTCTCAAAGTTGTTGCTCTTGATCTCAGAGTTTCAGCATGTTGTACCTTACTTACAGCCAGTATTTGCTGTTTTAGTGTTTATCACCTGGGGGCCTTGGGCTAAGGTTCTTGTTTCACTTTACTTTATGGTAGTGATTTGTAATACAGTAGAAACATTGATCACGAAACTGATCTGGCTTGCGTTCCCAGTGTGGTCATCACCTCTGTACTTTGGGTTGCCGGCTGGGGTTAAACCACAACACCCTCCAAAAATGTGGGAAAGCCAAAGGTCAAAGCAAAATATCACATTACTGTAATGTGCAATTTATTGGAGAGATATATGTATGTATTTAATCTATTTGAAGCCATATTCTGTCCTCACAAAAGACACTTTAAGGCAGCAGCTTGTCCTTGGATAAGCAGCAGTTCAGGATGGCTCCATTCCAGCCTGGGATGGGACTGAAAAGCATCATAGGTGGCAGGGAAAGGTTTATGAAAGCATGTTGTACCAGGTTTAGCAGCTGCTTTATCCAAGACCCCAAGAAAAAAAATCGAACCCTGTTTTGCAATGATTGACGCTCAGCCTAACTACTCTGCAATAGAACTACAGCACATAGAGAAGATTAAGAGAAAGGAAATAGCTGCTGCTTCTATGAACCTGGAAAAAAAAAAAGACACCATAAACGATTTGTAAATTCTGGGGGGTTTATTTAATTTATTTCTTCTAAGTCCATTATCACTTTGATTTTTTTCAGACTTTGTGTTCCTAACACACAAAACCCCTGTCACCTCCTTTCTGACTGTTGTCAGCTCCTAAACACAGCTGGCTGTGGGTGGCAGCAGGAGGCTGAATTGGCAGAAAATTTCTGCCTGAATACAATTATCAGCAAAGGCAACTTTCTGAAGTTACTGATGGCTGTTTGTTTCACATTCTCAGGGCAAATTTAGTTCCCATTTTCTAACAGAAAATAATAGTGTCATTCAGCAGCAGTTAATGAGCTACAGGCTATATTTTCCTCTTACGTGTGTGATGGCAAAGGGCTTGAGTCTATTAACATCAGTCACATGAACAAAGTCTAGGCTAATGAAGTCTGAGTAAATAGTTACTCTAATAGTAGCTTCACCATTCCCCCCACTATTGATGTTTTTAAGATTATTTGTGTTTTTAAGATTCATAGTTATTGTGAGTAAAATCTGTATGGGGCATCTGGCAGCAGCATGCTCTAGCTTCATACATGACCATCTCATGGTTGCTCTTCTAGGAGCTATTTCATGGTTCATCAAAGCTCTAGATTTCCTAACAAGTCAGCCAGTTCTTAGTGTGAATGAAATAGGTATTTCTATTGCCTGGTTTGATTTAAAGAAAAAAGGGTATCCAAGTGTTGTGGAGTGATTTCAGTACAAATACTGAGAGTACAACTGTTCCAAACTAATTAATGCATAAAGATATATGTATTCTCCAAGCATATGTAGCACTTAGAACCACAAAAAGAGTGCTCAGCACTGAGTGCATTTTTCTATAAGTGGTAATACATTAAAGCTTACTGTAAATGTATGCTTCTCTCTTGCTATGAAATACTGTGAGATACTGTACCTGCAGAAACATAATAGTATGTTTGATCTGATATGTAGTTTAAAATAATATATTTCCTGATGTAATGGTTTATTTATATGTCATGAGAGGTAAAGCAAAGGACACATCCCTCCATATTCATTTATATGTTTACACACACTGAATGAGGTAATGCCACATGTGAAGCAGTTAGACATTTTGTTTTTAAAACCAATATTCATAAAGGCTTGTGTGTATATGTTATGTCTGTAACTAAAAAAAATCACCTCTGTTCTGTTAGCCTTTTGTATTACTGAAAATGCACATAGGATCCTATTGGTGCTTTTTATGATACCAGTTCATGGCCTTTATGCAGCAACATGAACCTCCTGCAGTGTAAAGGGAATTTAGAAAGACTTTTCACAATGAAAAATTAAAGTGACAAAGCAAAGTAGATTGTGCATAAATTTCTTCTTGTGGAAGTAATGCAACTCAAAAGAAACTGCTGACCAAGGGGTCTGAAATAACCTGTCAGAGAAAACATGCTCTGCAAAAATCGATCAAAAAAAAAATTACATTTTGAATCAATTTAGGGGTTTTGTTGTGATAAGGGGAAGAATTCGCCACAATAACCTTTTAAACCAAACTTTGTCTTTCTCCCTGTCCTTCCCACATAATAAAAAAAAAAAAAAAAAAGAAAAAAAGAAAAGAGCAAACCCCAAAATCTCATATCCCCCAAAACCCAACCAACCAACACCTATTAAAAAAAAAAACACAACAAACAACAAAAATCAACCAAAAAATCCCAAAGATCACTATGAACAGCACCCTGTCCCCCTGCCTGCTGTCAGGACCAAGAACACTTTGGAAAATTTGCCCAAGATGGTCTTTTAGGAAACTTGAGACCACTAGGCAGCAAACATTTGCAAGAGTACCATCTTCACAGCCATGACTGCCTGAGGCAGCTTGATCCCACAGTGATGGATCACACCTGCACTCACTGAGTGCAGAGCCCCTCAGATCAGACCCAAAGCACAGTGCCCAAGCAGCAGCTTCTTCTTGGGAGCATAGGTGGAGACATGGGCTTTGTTCAATGCAGTGAATAAATACCATTTGGATATTGCTTGTCCTACTCCCCACCTAACCGCCATCCAGGCAACCTGTTTCAGAGTCACCCCACGCTCTTCAGTGAGTCTAGCCCAAAGAAGACTCAGAGATCCTGGAAGAGCTGGTCCAATTGTTACAGAAGTCAGAAGAAACTTTGCCATCCTTGGCAGGAAAATGAATCAGAACTTATGCCTGTGGTAGAACCAGGAACAAAAACATCTCTTCATTACAATAGTAGTGCCACCAGCTTTTACCGTCTGCTCCCCATTGCTGGGAAAATTAAAATTATCACAGCGGGTAAACGCTAACTACCTTTTATCAGATAGGGCAAAACCCCCAAAACATTATGTTAAAGCAGGAAATATGCATATACAGAGTGCTTGCTGAGCCCAGGTAGCTAGACTCGGATTTAAATAAAGGGCTTTGACATGTCATTGCCAGTAAACAGCATATTTATTTTATCCTCATTATAACAGATCGAGCTTCTGGAATTCAACATTGAACAGGATTAACCTGACCCACTTCTGAACTTGTACCTACAACAGTGCTGAAAGACTGGAGTTGACTAAATATCTGCATCAAACTTTTCCAATCTGCAAAAAAAAAAATTTCTTTTAATACTCTTTTATGCTTAAAGGCTTTATTTTCCCATAATTTGTATTTCATTAGCATAAGGTGAAAGTGTTTCCATAGAAACATCAAAGATATATAATTTCTAAATAATGATTTCTCAACAAAGAGCCCAAAAAACTATTTCAGATTACAATGAAAGATCTCCAAACACATTTCACTTACTAATATTACAGAGAAAACATATGTTAAGACTTTGAACTTTAAATTGTAGCTGTAAATTTTTAAGGATAAATTGGGTAGTTTAATATTTCAATCATAAAAAAGAAACACAGGAAAATACTGGAAACTAAAGTAAAAGTTACATTAAGTGCAATTTCACTCTATTCAGTGATTAAATTCATATCTCAATGGAAAGTATGATGGGTCAGTCAGTATGTCATCTATATACATTCAGATCACTCTAAATAGTTCCCTTTGTTTTCTATTTTTACTATAAAATGGTTTATGCCTAGGTCTTATTTCTGTAGTCTCACCGTTAAGATGAAAATATTCGTTAATAAATAATTTCTATTTTTTTCAACATCCATTCACTAGGACATTATTTCTAGTAAAGTGCTAACAAATACCAACTTGGGCAGGATGATTATAAAGAACCAATTCTCCCAGATGTGTTTTAAAATTAACTGGGAAAACATAATCTGCAGGAGGGACAAGTTATAAAAAGACAAGGATATTTCTGAATCCATTCTCAAAGGAACCAAAGAGCAAGGTGAGCAGAAAAAAGAAGACAGAGGTGCTTAAGAAGATGATGTGTTCCCAGACTAGGCAGAAAAGAAATCTCAAGGAACTTTAGGACTGGAGAGGAAGGAGATTTGAAGCTGGAGAGGTAGCAGGGATTTTGTATTTCTTTCACATGTCACATCTTTTTTGTGTTATATAGGTGTAAAGCATAGCCAAGTTAGAAAACCTTTTACAGTGTCTTGACATCATTTCATCATATATGTCATTTTCCTAAGGGAGAAAAATATTTCTATTATTTGGATGTTTGATATTGCACTTGGTGAGAAAAATAAAACAATAACAAAACAAAACACCTTTATTCTTCTTTATGTATGTGGTTAAGTGAAACAAGGGGAACATCACACAACACAGATGAGGCCAGCGAACTCAAAAGACAGGGCCAGTCAGTGGGAGGTGCAGCTGTGGGTGCATTCCTGAAATAGTAAAGCAGAGGAAGAGAATAAAGACACATACTGAATGAAATATCAAAGAGATGAGCATGAAATGGGTCTAGCACATGGCTCCTGGGTCTGAAAAATCCAGCAGGCATCCTGGTCCCTGTCAGGTTCTCAGTATGTGCAACATCACTGAGTATCCCATCCTCACACACATACCTGGCACACTGAAACAGAGCAAGCAGCTGCAATATCACAGAAAGGTTAGGGTTGAAAGGGACCCTAAAGATCATCCAGTTCCGCATCCCCTACCACAGGCAGGGACACCTTCCTCTAGACCAGGTTGCTCAAAGCCCCATTCAACCTGGCCTTGAACACTGCCAGGGATGGGACACCCACAACTTCTCTGGGCGACCTGTGCCAGTGTCTCACCACCCTAGTCATAAAGAATGCTTTCCTGATGTCTAATCCAGGTCTACCCTCACTCAGCTGAAATCCCCTTGAATTCCCCCTTGTCTCATCTCTAGTATGTAATTAGTTTTTTTTTTCCCTGGAGAAAGGACCTGAGCCCAAATATTGCATGCACTTTCTGTCATGTCCTCTCCTTAGGGAAAAAAAATATATTAAGAAAAAGGAAAAAAATGTATGCGGAAATGCTTTGTTTCCGTAAACACTGAAAAAGGCTTCCATTCCAGTGATGCTTTCATGAACTACAGTCATCATGAGCTTCTGTGATTTAATGGCCTGGTTTGTATTTCATCCCACATCCCTAATAAACACTGTGAAAATTGAACGGTCTAGATTAAAGCTATATGTGCCCAGCAAGTCAAACTTGAGAACAAAACTATTCAGAGTTTCATCAAATAAATCCTAGTGGATTTAATTAAACAACAGACTGTCAACTACTACTTCACAAATTTATTAATAAGTATGTGATCCTAAAACTATATGGTACCACCTGCCATATAATTCATTATTCATTTAAAAACTGAAGATTTAAATTCTTACAGATAAAACTAAATAACAGCTTTTATCAAGATATGCTTGAAGTCAGAAGGTGGCAGGTCAGGTCAGTAAGTTACAGCATGTGTTCTCCCACACTTTCCATCATGCCCTTTTTTTTGGAATCTGCGTTGATCTCTAGTTTTGTGAGAAATGAGTTGAGTCACCAGCCCAGCCTCCATAAAAAGGAACAAAGTTCTCCACTAGTGTCAGGTGTATCCATTACTCCTCCCTACCAACTGGCTTTCATTGTACCGTGCTGTCAGACCTCTCATCCTGATTAAAGCTACCTGGCATAGCTTCAATTTCAACTTAGGCACTAGGGGAATTTCCATTTGCATCAGGAGGAGCAATTTCTCTCATCCTTGTCAGTCTGCATTAGATAATGGACACAACTGCACAGTGACAACAAACTTAGGGGTCCATGGAGTCAGGAAGCTGTTATATCTCAAACAACAATGTCTTTATACTAAAGCCTCTACCTTATATCACTGTTCTACTTGATCACTTGCGTAGCAGAGGAAGACAATTATGACTCCATGAGTGTACGACTTTTGGCATAGAAAGATTTTTCACTAATTTTATTTCACAGACAACAAAGCTGTCATTCCAGATGACTTACCTGTAATTATCACTTTTACTACAGCAAGTTCTGCAGGCAACAGATTTTGCCACTGCCTCTAAATATGCAAGTTTTAATTATATATTGAAGCTTATTAAATCAACACCTCACATACAACAAAATGGCTAAGCACAGAACATTGATAACCTGTTCTTCGAGGCCTTATTAAATTGTATACACCAATTCTGGAACATTTTGTCACCCATTGGTTTTTGGTTTTGTTTTTGCACTTTTTTTTCCTGAAAGGGAGGGAGGGTAGGAGTAGTTTTTGTTGCTGTTGTTTTGTTGTTTGGCAGGTTTTTTTGGCAAAGCAGTTCTCTAGAACAGTAAGTTATGAATAAGTATATGCAGCTGGAATGTTTACTGCGTGTTTGCACCTGCATGTTGAGTAATAAAACCCAAGAGATTTGATAAACACACAAAAGTCACACAGAAAGACAAAGGAGAGGAGGCTGGTGGATTGAAGAATAGCCTGCAGAAGAGGGTGTGACACTAGAGACTTGTCTTTTTAAGGAGGTCCAGAACATTGTAGGCATTCTGCTGCACAGTGATAGCCTAAATACGAGCACTTTTTATTTATGTTGTTCCATATTCATACCTCCCATATTATTTAAACATGAAGTAAAAAAAAAAAAAATTTATATTTCTTGTTAACAAGAAGTCTTCCAAAGGCAGTTACTGAGAATGCGTATTATTATCCTGAGGCAACATAACATCCATATTAATCTCTTAAGAGCACTCTTGGAAAGACTGTTTTATGGTTATATAAGATGGCTTTGAATATCTTCACAAGATAATAAGCAGTCTCAGCTTCTCCCATTGATTTCATTACTAAGTCCTCAAAAATTAGTGCATCTCTATTGACATGGTTTTGAATAAAACAATTATTTTTTGAATGTTAGGTATGGCTGGCAAGAAAGTATATACAGTCAGATCACTAATATACTACAGTATATTTCGTATGAAAGTTGTATAAAATGTATTAGAATAACAACACTGTCTCAAGTATAAAGACAATCAGAAGTTAAAAAAAAAAAATTAAAAAAACCCACCCCCCAAAAAACAACCCTCAACAAACAGCACAACAGTAACTTTTACTTTATGATCAGCCCTTAGTAAACCATCTCACTATGTGAAGTTAGTAACCAGATGGAGGAGCCAAGAGTCTGTTCTTCTAACTGGCACATAAAAAAAGCCCATCTCTTCTACAGCCATGGTAATAAAAAAAAGAGCACTAAGTAGTTTGAATGCGTTGTCCTTCCCTGTGCTTTGATATTCAAGACTGAATTAATAGTCTGGTCAGATCCTGAGAGTCTAAGTTACTCTGAAGCAAGGCACTGAGCAATTCATGATAAAATTCTTAAAAGTGATTATTGAAAATTTGTGTTTTGGACAACTAGTCCTAAGAAAGCTGTGTTCTGCAGTGAGGATGACCAAATTCTCAACTCGATTTAAAAGGCTAAATGCACAAATATATTGCATTAAAATAAGTAACATGTAAACATTTAGCAGCTTAAGTCAGATACTCAAAACTTAAAAACTGGCTAAGTTTGATCACTGTTGAAAATCACATGAAAAATCCATTTTTGGCTGTATAAACAAATGCTTTATGATATGGTCTTACTGAGGCATCTTACAGAAAAAATACTTTGCAACCAACCATTTCATTTTGTGAATAGGAAGGGCATTACTTAATTAGCAAGATTTGGTTCAACTTTATACAACTTCAGCTACGCAAGATGAACTATAAATAAACCCCAAGGCCGCTCAACAATTCAAACTGATCAATAGAATTATTTCTCTTCTCACAGGTGTTTAAGCACTGCTCACTGTTATGCACACCTCATCTTAGGGACTCTTCCACAGTCACATTACTGCAACTCTCCTGTCACCCTTGAAGCCATCTTTCCTGACCAATGGGGTTTGTGTGGGTGTTCCCTAAAGTGCACATTGACTTGTGAGTTTTCAGTACCTCAAATGCCATGGGAAGCCCCCAGAGCCCTTACAACACAGAAAACCTGCACATCCAACTGGGGTGGAAGGCATCTCTTGCATCTCTAAGACCTGGTGTTAGCCAAAACTTTTTCTACAAAGCAGCACCTCCTTAATACATGCCTTCCCATAACTCAGCATTCCGGCCACTTTTATGTGTACATGATACCCTACTTAAAATATGGAGTCGAAACTCCCAGACAAATCTGCTGGCAGACTACAGCTTTGAGGAAAGCTGGACTAGGGTGGAAACCTAGCTGCAGCTCTCCATATGGGCAAGCCACACAAGAAAATTCAAATTTTAGAAAGGCTATTCAGAATCACTGTGTCTTTGTGAAGACTGCTTACAACTGGGGGATGTCCATACTGGCGAGTTGTGGCATCACCAAACAAAAACTCAAGGAGGTCCCCGTCAGGACAAAGATACAAATTCTTATTTGAAAGGAGAAGCAATGCTGATGTTCCAGAAAATTCTCAGCCCAGAAGAGATCCCACAGACTTCTGTAATCAGGTACTATGACATCTTTTGACAGGAAAAAAAGACAAGCTTCATAATCTACCAGGCAGAGAGAACACAGCAAGAAGACCATAGCATAGAAATGCCCATTGTACTTACAAAGCTAAGGCAGAGACTGAGAGTAGCTAGACTTACCCTGAAAGTAGGGCTAGAATTTCCTCCTAGAGGCAATAAAATACCTCCTGCCAGGGTGGACCTTATCACTATCCTGGTGTTGGGACTAGAGCTGGCCCTTCACCTCTCTCTCTCAACTTACAGGTCAACACCTGCAAGATTTTGATCACCATTGCTTTGGGATTCAGAAAATCTTCATTTAGCAGGTGAATACCTTGCTCCAGGTGGCAGCTGGGCTGCCCTTTCCAAGGCTGGATAGTGTCCTTATTTCTTGTACTCAGCAACAAATTCTCTACCGTGGAGTGAAGAACCCCCTGCAGTACTGATTAGCACAGGTTGGCTTTTAGGGTTTACTGCTTATTAAAAGCCTCTGTACTAAGACTGACATGATAGTGCTTGACAATGAGAAAGTATTTTACACCTGACAACAGTCTAAAGTATTTCTGCAATTCACTACATGCATTTGACCAACAGTAAGAACTGACAGCTGTCCTCCTGCTCTGCCAGGTAGAGATGAGGACCATGATTTCCTAAAAGAAGATATTTTCCTTCAGGGAAGACCATGTAAACTTTGAATTCCCTTGCAAACGTTGGTGGTGAGGGCATAAAAATAGATAGAGTTACATATTCTGCCAAGCTGGACATTTTTGTTTTTTTTTTGAGAAAACCTAACTCCATTGCAGACCTCTTTTCTGTGACTCCATTCTTGGGCTCACCTTTCTGCTGTAGCAGTTTCAGCATTACCCCGGCAGCTGATTTAGCCTTTACACCTCAAGCTCTGGAGTACCTTGGGAGTCAACTATTCTCATCTGCCACACTCAGTCCGTCTCATTAACCACCACCTTCATTTCTCTGGATTCCTCTCACATGCAAAAAATTTACTTAAAGTGTATAACAACTAATCAAGCCATAAGGAACCGAAAACTGTATCTTACCATTAGAATCAGACAATGAGTATGAGATGTACTGCACAAAACTACTCCTCTCCCTGCAAAAAAGAAAGCACATAGGGAAGGAAGTTTTTGAGAGACTGCTTAAAATAACTTTTGCAAGGTGAATCATTAGGGCACCATCACAGCTGAATTGTGACACCTGGGGCTCATTGGCAATTCCCTCTTCCACCCCTGCCCCAAGAAATTTCTCTCAGAAAGTGTAATTTTGTGCTAATAGAAGTAATCCATAAAAAAGAGCTTCTCTTTCAAAATGTCAACTAATTTTTTTTATTATGATCATCTAGTCCTTAAGAAGTAGCACCATCTTTTTCACTTAAAATGATATTTTTTTTCACAATTTGCTATCTTAAATATATATGCATATACATATAAATACACACACATATACACACACATATATACGTATATATGCACCTTACATTGTTTTTTTCTTCTCTCCACACTGAGAAGACTGAAACAGGGAATACAAGAAAATTATGATTTTGATTAGTGTTAAAATTTGGCTTATCTCCCAATATTTAGCTAAGCCTAAAATAAAACTGTATTTAATTAATAAGTAGGGAAGAAACAAAAATACAATAAATAATTATGGGTCAGATCCATAAAGAATTGTGAGGTTTGGATAAGGCCCCTATAATTACTTTTGACTTTGCACATGTGTGAAAACCCAGCAGTGATCAATTCTTCCTCATGAGGGTAAAACCTGAACTTATTTTGAGCAGATGTGCCATTATCACCTTAATTATCATGGCCAGGTGGGGCGTCTACTTCCAAATTGCTTCTGAGCTAATATCTTTTGTTCCGGTTAGCATTATAATTTCCATATTCTGGGAACATTTTTTCTATTTTTAAAGGTCTTTTTCCCCAGACTCAAATCGATTACAGGTGTTCCAGTGTAGATTCTTGAATGGGCCAAACTGCTCATTCATACTTTATGATTGATTTTGGTGGGATTGTGGTGCTTGTGGTAGTGAAATTTTGTAATTGCTTCAGGAGGATTGTGGCTATGTAGTTAGATTAAGCACAGAGCTAACACCCTTGTGCTGCTCATACCCACAAAGGAATGCAAAGCTCACGTACAGACTTCTTATGGAGATGAGTGACATTACCACAACATGATGCTCCTTAAATCACTCGAATGAGCCTTGAGATGGAGTATTTCATCCCAGATCCCCTCCAAAATGGGTGGAGAATTCAGATTTCATGGTTTGATTGGGTATTCTACTAAAATAGAAGTCCAGACCTTGCCCTGAACATCATTCTTCTATCTTCTTTTGCTCATCTAACACTAAGTTTGTGTGTGAGGTTTTTTATACAAACTGGAAAATATTTTGCTTAAATAGAAAAAATATCATTAAGAAAGAGCAATTTGCTTCACTGCACAAGGAATCATTTCACAAAGGTGACATTACATGGCCCTGACTGAAATTAATTATCAGCTTACACAATTGTAAATGAGAAGGTCATTTTATCAGCTGTGAAAACTGCACACAAAGAATACACAGACAGATCCTATCAACTTTAAATGTGTAATGCTTCCACTAGCAGCTGGGGACTGGATAAACAACAACCACATGGGTTCTCTTTAAGGAGTTCTGCTACCATCTTTCCCTCTGGAAATAATTAGCAATACCTCATAAATGATGTGTATAATATATAAGTGCTGACAAACTATGAAGTATAGAGTTAAGTTTCTTTAAAAAGAATGAAATACATAATGACTGATGATCACCTACAATATGAATTATAAATTCTGTGCAAGTTAGCCTGATTCATAATTATGCACTGCTTGAGGGTTTGCTGCAACATTTACATTTTTATCATGAGCCTTTTTGGTTTGTATCATCTTGAAATACAGATTAAAACTCCACAGCCAGATGATTAATTACGCCCAAAAAGACCCTGTGTGCCTGATCTCCATGTACCGAAAATGAATGCAGTGCAGTTTTTACCCCAGATGAATATCCAACTCTGAATTTTAGAGAGACCCTAAGACATTAGGACGGGAGCTTTTATTTACAAGGAACATCAGTTCTGTAACATTTTTTTGTTGGGTTGGAGAACAAATATAATCACATTTTGATATGAAGTCAATATGTTTCACAAATTCTTTACATGCAATCTTACATTTGGAAAAAAAACACTAAATTGTGGATCACATAGTGGAAAACTCAATGGAGGACAGGTGAGTTAGACAAATAAATTAACCAATCTCTGCCCGAAGTGCATGGTACTAAAAAGTCCCACGTGGGAATTCAAAGTTGACTTTGCATATCAGTATCTGGGCTGTCTAATTTCAAAAGTTGGTAAGAGCAGCCATACAGCCTAGCATAGGAATAGTTTTTAAAACTCTTTTGGAGAACTGAACGATGTAGCTGAATAGTGAAGTAGTGATGTCTGTTTTCCAACACCTTGTTTGTGAAGAGAAAATCTGTCTTCCAATAAATAATTGAAAACATAACTGCTAACCTATTTAAGTTTGAAAATATGTGTACTGTAATCAGAAACCATGTTTCTCAGCTCTTTGAACAGATACACTCCCACTCTGGCGTTCTCTAAAATGCCTGCACAAAAGTGTGCATGAGGATAATTATGTCCAATGAACCATTCCGAGCAGTATATCTTTCACAGTTCTGGGGCAGTGTGTCAAAAAAATCTAGATGCTCCCTAAATATAGAAATGCATGTTTAAGTATAACTTGCAGACAGTAAATAAAAGTGTGTAAAGCCACTTCCAACTTCTGCAAGTCTTTCCAATGTAACTTTAAGCATGACAGCTGCCCCACTCGTGACAAAGGGTTAATGAAATTTCTTCAATAGTTTCTCAAGGTTAAAGATTTTCTCTAAACAAATACAACTTCAATAGAACTATTTAAAAACTCAGTCTGCTTTTCAATATGAAAGATTAAATAAGCTGTAACATTTTGCAATTTAAATTTATGGTGTTTTTTCCAGTATCTTTCCTTTAGTTTCATTTATATGACAATCAAACATTAATGTAGAAATCATGTGATCAGCAATTTTATCTAATGTGCTGTTTTACCCTCGGCCATTGCCGAAGAAATAACGCTAAACTTAGAAGAAGGAATTGCAGTGCTCCAGTATTTGAACCAGAAACAAAGAGAGTTTTAGTAATTAGTGTTAAAGAACAATTATATACTTAGTTAAGGCAATCCATAAAACACCTTATTTCTTATGCATATTATAGAAATCCAGTTTAAAATTGCCAGATATAACTCTTCAGATTTTCCCTTTCAGTGAGGAGATTTTTGGGTTTGGTTATTACATATTCAAAAGGATACTATGTGGTAAAGGCTGCTAAAACACATTTCCAACATCTCACTCAGAAAAGATACCATACTTTATCATCACACAATATTTTATCATCATATTTGAGAACATATTTGTGATTTGCTATTTTAACATTTTTTAGATGTTTCAAGCACACGTGTACCAGATTAATCCCACTTTCTGTGTTTACATCTACAGAAATTTTCAGATAAATACATTAATAAATACATGGTTGAGTTTTTCCAGGTGCAGATTTTCAATAATGTGTTTTGGACCTTCAGTAATATGCTTTGGACTGTGTCTTGCACTTGCTTAGGCAAGTATTTAAGTACCTGATGGGTATTCTAAGTTTTAGACACATTAAGAAGGTCAATGTCTAAATAAAAATATAAAACATTATTTTATAACTAACATATAAAGTACTAATTTATAACTTACGAAGCGAGAGGTAATTGACAGAACACACAGACCTGACCTGCTTGAATTAAATACAGCACTTGTTTTTGAAGCCACTTGTCAAGATTTTACCGGTAACACCACACTGTTACAGAATCAAGTACATAAAATTCAAGAACACCTATGCAAACCTGAAGAATTACCATGCAGTCTTAAATTTCATGCTTATGTTTACTTTTTTTTCCCAGAACAGTGACTTATAACAGTATGATTATAATGTAGTTTTACTGATGTAATATAAAATATGGTGTCTGTAGGACCCTTCTTCCCATATGGCAGATGTGGGAACATATGTGATGCTTGAGATAGAGGATTCCAGCTAGAATAAGGGTCATTTCAAGATTAAGGGGATTTGAATACTGCCTCAGAGTGTCTGCCTCTACTACATCATGCAGTGGAATTTACATCATTTACATTCAGAATCTCAAAAGCAGGCACTAGCTGTGTCTCTGTTTATGGATATTTAACATCTATCTTTATAGGAAAGCTGGCTAGTCCCCACTGCTTCTGGAAATATTGCCAATTTATCATGCAGTATTTCGATACAAGCTGCTCAACGAACAGGGCAAACACGGCTCCTCCACCAGCTGGTCTGCCTGTCATGAGAGAGGGATAAGGGAATAAATGGGCAGAGGCACCTGACTCTCAGAAAAATTCTGTTTCTGCATTGAACAGCACAAAAATTTATAAGATACTGAGCTGTTGCTCCTGAACTGAACACTGTCTATTCTACTTGCTGAATCCAGTTTACACTACCACCTCTGGAGTTTCACGTAAGCAGAGAAGGTGCAGAAACAAAGATGCTTAAGAAACTTTTACACTGCAGTTCCTAACAAGACACTATTCACATTTTCCATCTTCAGAAAAGTCATTCTATGTTCATCTTTTCAGTGTCACTCCCTGGCTTTTTGAAGTCAGAGCTCCAGAAGCCATCATCTCAGATTGTACTGACACTGGCGTGATTCAATAGAAGGGTGTAAACCTTTGGTTCTGCTGAGATTGCAGTCATTTTAGCTAATGAAATAATGGAGAGCAATCTTAGGTTGTCATTCTCTGTCTGAATCAGTGCGAGAGAAGAATGGACACTTTACTAGCTTTTTTCACAGATATTTGTGGCAGCAGAGAAATTATGATTCTCCATTCATTTCCATGTACTTGATTGAAGCATGCGCTGTTAAAAGCCTCAATTTTCTCTGCTGGTTTCCCTCTCCTCTCCAAACTGTCTTCAGAGCTTTGTGTCATACCTATCTTATGGTCCTCATTTCACACTCCTTCCATTTCAGTCCCAATCTTTGCTCAGTGAACCCCAGTTCAGATAATCCAGAGATTGCTTCTGAACTGCAGCTTTTTCAAAGACCTATAAGCAAACACTATTTGGATACAGCAAACATGACAGCAAATTTCAGGTAGTTTGCAGATAAGAAGCAACCTTTTGTTTTTAATTTTTTTTTTTCTCCATAAGGGCTAAATTAGGTATTTTTCTTAGCCTTACATTCAGTTTTAGCTGAAATTTTTCCTGAGCCATTTAAACTATGCAGAATTATTGAAATCTCATTTAGAATTATCAGTTGAAACAGCTGAAAGCCAAGAAAGCTTGAGGCTTATGAAAAAACATTCTTTCTTCACAAATAATTAGCATGGCTTCTTGAAATTTGCCATCAATTTCTGTCTTAAAAGTAAATGCAAGAAAATCAAGACAAAAAAAAACTTACATGAATATTTACCCATGTAGAATGTTCTGGAGCTGTCTTAGTGAATTTTTGTAAAACTTGCTTGGACCAAGTGTATTTCCATTCATCTATGAAGGGCTAAGTCCTATAAATTTCAGGGGGTTTGGACATATTACAAAAAAAAATAATGCTGATTGGGCCAATGGCAATTGTTCTATTTTTATCAAATTTTAGTAATTGTAAGATGTGATACACCCAAAAAATTATAAGTATATTCTAAGTTACTTCTACAGGTTATGCAGCTATCAATTATCAGATCTGGAAAAATGCTCGGTGCCCCCTTCCTAACCCTACTTATATCTCTAATTTTGATCAAACTGATCTCATTTCTCAATCTCTTTCTTTTCAATCTTTTTTTTTCCCCTCTTGTTATCACACAACTGCTTTCTAGGTTGTAGACTTTTCTGGATGGAAATTGTCTCTTATATTTTTGGGGAGTACTTATGCAAACTTCAGATTTCATGTTCTACTGTAAATCTGGACTTCAAGTTAACAAAGGTTATAATTAAATGAATAATAATGGAAAGACAGATTGCAGATCCCTTAAAGTGCCGAGCTATTACTCATGTGAGCTGCTTCATGAAATCAGTCACAACTGCATGACTCTTGTGAAAAACTGAGCAGTTAGGACTCCAATCTGGTCTGTTATCATTAAGTAATGTCGCACATTTGTGTAAATTGTTCTAATTCAGAAGTCTCTTCAGTGTAAATGTCTCTTTGAATTCACTCTGTTGCAGTAACAGATTAACTTCCAAACTACAGCACCCCAGCAGAAGACAGTGCAGCAGCTAGAATGAGAGGATGTATACAGCATGTAATTAATTCTAATATTTCATCATTCAGGTCACCAACAACCAAATATTTAAATGTAAGATTTAGCTTTTCCAAGGGATCTGCAAATAGTAAAGTGACTGTTCTGGTCTTTCCAAATTACACAATATGTGTTCAAGCTATACTGACATCCTTTTCTAAGCCATGTTCCCATATTCCTGGGAGAGAAGTTGGCACACTGGATGGAAACATTTAGGCTGGTTTAGGACATGAGCGGAACAACAGTATCTTAGGTCATCCATATAAATATTGTCACTTAGTCATACAGACAGATGAACACTTTTCCTCTATCCTCTTTGAGCCTCTGCTGACTGGTACTTCTACATTGATGGTGGCACTCCTTCCTATCCTGTTCCAAGATACGTATGGCCACACTGCCCAGCTATGACCGTCAGTCTTATAGCCTTCTTTTCAGTGGTTTTTTTTTTCCTAGTCATAAATACTCTTCCTCAAATGTTGCTGATGGATCAATATTTTTACAAGTTTGAGTACAGCAAGAATGTATTTAAAAATCAATATATTTTCAAACAGGAAATAGCAGAGCTAATTAATCCAACAGGATGAATTAATCAATTGACATTAAAAAGGATGGTTTCCATGCCAGAAAATGGTAATAAGTTATTTTATTTTATTCATTTCTCATAATTGTTTGGTTGCAAATAAATGTTTTGTGTGTCATAGGCTTTTTTGGAAACAAGCAGTGAGTCAGAGTATGAAGGGGTGTTTCTAGAGGAGCTTAATCTTAATGGCTTTTTGGGCAATGATTCATCCTTGCTCACAAAGTACAGAACAAGAGCATCTTGTAATTATAGACTTTCAATTTCTACTACAGCTAACAGGTTTCTGAATCTGGTTTACACTTTCTTATAATGGTGCTATCAATACAGTGCAAATGCCCATGTGCATCTGAACAAGAAACAGTGAAAACAGCCAGGGAGGAGGAATCATGTGTAAATGGTGATTTTTATTTTAATTTTTAGTTACTGAGTTTTGTGTGTTTTTTTTTTCTGAAATCAGTCACTAAAATGAGATTCTTCTATGTTTGTGTTCTTTGGGATTTTTTCTGTTGCCCTTTCTTTTTTACTTACACTAGTGAGTACAATAAGCTAAATCACTTCTGAGGTATTTTCCCTAAACCATCACCTTTTTTCTCATTTTGATGGCTTTGAACTTTATCCAACTATAATTTTTTTTTGGCCTGGTACATAAAAAAGGGCAGTACCTGTTATTCCTATTGCTTGCCTTTTATTGGCTTGTTATCTTGCAAATAGGAAGAAAATCTAAACACTTTGATTATGCAGGTGACAACTCAGTGACTATGACAAAATATAGTTACGTTGGCATAAGGCAGTAATGAAATTTCTGGTGAGATTTGGAAAACAGATGCAAGTTTTAATGACATAGAGAATGAAAGTGCACTCTAAACAGGTCTTTCCCTAATGCAAAAGAATAACAGGGAGAAGACTCCATTGATTCCCAGTGAACTATTAGAATGATGGAGAGTAAGACAGCTCCAATGTAGAAACTCAGAAGGTTGCCAAGTGTCTGGAAACATATCTAGAAGAAAGAACAGAGGACAGTTACCTCACACAAGAAAATTAAATATAAGAAAACATCAACTACATATTCAGAAATAACATTGCCAGTAATTTATAAAATGGGCACCCTGGAAGACCAACAAATGCAACTCAGCAGATTGCCAAAAGGCAATCAAATAACTGAACACATGCACACACATACATCTAACAGACTGGTGACAATTTAAAATCTCACTCTTTGCTGGCTGTTAGACAACCCAGAATTTATTAAATAAACTACTGTTGTCTGGTTTCTTTTCCCAAAAGACATACTTTTACATAAATACTATCCTAATTGTCAAAAGTTATAATTCTCTACATGCAAAATGGCCCATGTAAACAAAGTAATGACCCCAGTCTGGCCAGATTGGTGGCAGGTTTTGCACTAACACTGGTGATCTTTCAGTTAGAGACAAACTTGGTTTCCCAAAACAAGCAGAATCATTTCAGAGAAATACATCAGTTGAACATGTTGTCCAAATGACCACTGAGCTTCAGGGCAACCTTGATCAGGATTTACAACCATGGATCAGAGAGAGAATCTGGCCCATATCCATCTCTGTTCAGATGTTGGTACAATATGCAGTTTAGGAATCTAAATTATACTATGATCTGGAAATGGACATAGAATCCCTATGCATCACAGACCAGACTGGGAAGCACCCACTGCACCTGGGAAGTTCTGTGTGGAAAAAATGACAGTTTCTTTACTTTTTTTTTTTTTAAATCACCTGCAACTTTCTCTTGTTTAATAACAGACTAAGGACAAAAACATATAGTAATTAATTTTAAAAGCCACTTTTCAGAATATTGCAACTTTTATTTAAAAGCTTTGTGCTCTGTAGTGTGTATACATTATTAAACACTTCTTTTATATTTAATAAATATTTTTGTTGTATTTTTAAATACCATGATCATTCCTTTGATTTTTTTTTTAATCTCAAAGATACGAGAATGAACAGTGACTCTTCGCCCTCAGAACAATATAATAAGGAGTTCTATTGGTTATTATAAGACAGCTGAACAAATGAACAAACAGGAATGGGATATGTGACCAGGAATCTGTTTAACACTCTGTATCAGCCAGAACACATACATGAAGGCTACATTTCATGTGCACAGCAATACACTATAAACAAGTAATTAATGATATGCAGCAAAGAGGCCTGCAATGCAGAAGAAAAGGAGACAGAGAATACTGGCGCTCTGTGGAATTGATTGGCAAAGGAACAAGGAGCTAAGATTGGGGGTGAAACATGTCCTGCTCTTGAACTTTCTCAAGAAGGCATACAGAAGGTAGTGAAAGGAGGACAAACACCCATTCCTTTTCAGCTCTACATAAAAGATAGCAATCACATCAGCAAAGAACACTTGCAGCTGATTCTGCTCATTCATCAGGTCTTGTTTGGGCTTAGACCCAACTCTCATTGAAGTCAAGGGGTGTATTTCCTTTGCCTTCTGTCCTGAAATGGATTGAGTCTTTAAAAGTCCTCCAGGAAAACAAAGAACTCTTCTTTGCCAAAAGCTGAAAACACTCTTTTCTCAAGCAGCAGAAAATGCTAAAGCAATTGCATGTCAGACATCTCAAAGTAGTCTGGCAGAACTGCTATTACCTTCCCACAGTATGCTGCACCTGGAGAGAAGTTACAGTAAAATGGGAAGTGCTTATCATTCCCAAACATACAGCACCATCTATTATATTTCGTATAAAATGAAGCAATTCACTCTTGTCTATCTGCATAAGAGCAGTGATGCAGAGCTCTCTGGTGGCTCCTGTGAGCAGAAACTGAGGGGGTTCTTTTTAAAAAATACCCAACTGTAGTCTATTTAAGGCAATTATTTGCAAAGCTCTGTTCTCTGAATAAATCCAAGAAGCAGCAGCTTCTCTTGCACAATATTCTTTTGCCACATGATTCAGAATGGTATTTGTTTTGCCTTTGAAGCACACTAAAAGTTCCTTGCTATCACAGAGTACTCATAAAACTGCTTTCACTCCTCAGTTCAGCTGCTCTTTGGCTTTACACTGGCAATAGCTATCCTCAGACATCTCACTTGCTATTGAAATGCATGAGGAGGGTCCTACATTCCTCACCAACTCCAGCCCACTTAGCAACAATAGAAAAAGGAGTTAAGACTTCCATAGGTACATAGAGCTCTCATTTTTTCTTTTTTTTCTTTTTTCCCCTGGGAAGTTAACATCCACTGTGTGGAATTAATTCTTCTCATTGACAAAAAAAGAAAAGTTACTTTTTCTGAAACAAGGCTTTCTTTTTTTTTCCTCTCTCTGCAGCAATACAAAGTTCTCACAGCAGCAATACAAAGTTCTCACAGGGAATTTGTGAACATAACTGTTCCTGTTCAAGGGCTTTCATGTGCAACAGTGTGTGATCTAGGTAAAATCAACACACCAACAGAGACTTGCAGAAAGTACCCTTTCCATCAACCTTTTAATGTGACAGTCAAATTGTGCTAGTTGAAATCCATCATTTCAGATTGCTGCAGTATTGTTTCTAAAGGAGGTAAAAGTCTTTTTACTCTTTGACTCTACTTCCAACTATGTGCCCTTTAAGATGCCCTACATTTAGAAACCATTTATATTTACAACTACCTTGACCTTATTAATTTCTCTCATTTTCTGTAGGTTACACCAAATCTGGCACTGGTATTTTTCTCAGCTCACACTTAGGTCATCTCTACTCTCATATGTGACTCAAGGACCTTCACGGCCATTCCTCTCCACTGCTGCTAACAGGGGAGATGGCTTTTAGGGAGTGGGTTCCTCATGCTGTTAATTTTTGGTACACCATCACAATGCAAACATCATTGTAGATAGGTTAGCGAAATTCTTTATTATTTCTGCTTCATTTCTAACCTGGATAGGTCCAGGAAGGAGAGAATGGTCTATCTCAATGTATTATGCCTGAAAAAAAAAAAAAATTCATTTGGTTTACATTATTCTGTTCAATGGCATAATTTTACTGATTAGCAGGGAAGTCAACCTCAAAGGTGATTTTTTCATTAATATCTCAGGTGGTCCAGACAATAGTACTGTAGAATCTAACTCAGTAATTGAGTTAGAAATGATACAGAACTGACTGCTGTTAGGTAAGAACCAAAATAACATGGTTTGGAGGATGCCATTCAGAGAGACTTGGATAAGCTCAAGAAGTGGGCCCATCTGAACCTCCTGAGATTCAAAAAGGCCAAGTGCAAGGTCCTGCACCTGGATCAGGCCAACCCCTGGCATCAATTCAGGCCAGGGGATGAAGGGATTTCCCCTGAGGAAAAGGACTTGGGGGTACTGATGGATGAAAGATTGGACATGAGTTGGCAGTATGGGCTTGCAGCCCAGAAGGCCAGTCGTATCTTGGGCTGCAACCAAAGCAGCATGGCCAGCAGGTCAAGGGAGGTGATTTTGCCCCTCTAGTCTGCTCTGGTGAGACCCCACCTGGAGTAATGTGTTCAGGTCTGGAGTCCTCAGTACAGGAAAGATATGGTCCTTTCTCTGAATGCAACGGGGAAAGGTGCTCCTCCTCTGTAAACAGTTTCCAAGACAACAGTTAAAAAAAATGGATCTTAGACTATAATAGTTATTCTTTTTCACACTGTGGCAAAATTAATTTACTGGATGTGAAAATTTGAACTGCCACCCTGGATAACATTTTCAATCTCTGATCCTGTTCCACATTCCTGACTTAGCCCTGTGCAGAGAAAAAATCTTGTTTCAAGGAGGACCTGAAGATTTCTGAAATCTGTTTTGAGATAGAAATGAAAGCCTACCATTCCAAAATTCTCCACAAAAGTTATGACTGAAGACATTTAGCTCTGAGTTCATCAGAAATGTTTCAATGAAGTTGCTTTATTTTATTTTTAACATTGTGAAATCACATCTTACAAACTAAAATTAAAAATAAACATGTAAACTTTTTTTCTTACACTCTTTAAATCCCTTTTTTGACTTACCTGAAATACACCCTGAAATTATTTTTCTTTCCAAAATAATATCTCATCAAGTATGATAGACTAAGCAGATTTGGATATGAACAATAACTAGCTCTGTTTCTTTAAATAACCACATAAATTTATGACAGGATTAAAAATAAGGATATTAAATGCCTTCAAATCTGTAACAATATAATAAATGTCAGAACAGTTTTTTGTTTAATCTAATATTATTGAATCTACAACATTCAAGTTTTTAAGTCAGACAGTAGAAGATATTTTAAAGAACTTCTTTTAGCAACTGTGCTCCTATGTGGTGGTGGGTGACCGTTTGTTTTGCAGGCATCGCTCAGCTCTCATAAGTGACAGAGATGCTCACATGCAATGAGATCACTGGGATGGCAAGCTTCCAAGTGCTGTTCTCACCAGGTGAGGGCAGTCATATTCCTTAATGAAAAGCAAGCAGCTGTCACCTTGGGAGAAAACCAGACGGGCCACCCACACATCGAGCCAGAGGGATCCTGCTTGGCCTGAGCTTTGTGTATAGCAGAGGAAAAGAAAAAACAGAAATGAGGAAAGGGAAGAACATATTTCACGAGCATAATTTATTTGTGGTTTTTGTCTTGCGTAGTCTGTCCTATTTGAACATCATTTGCTGTCATTTTGGCGGAAGCGGTGGCATTGGGATAATATACATATTTATGTGCAAAACAGACATGGAAATGCAGTCATCTTTGTCCCGATGCAATGAAAGACTGTAGCATCTGCATATCAATAGCCACAAATTCGATGTAGTTCTCAGTAGTGTGGTTTCTGAGAAACTCAAGGCAGGAGGGAGGGGAAGTTTTCAAGTCTTTTTTCCTATGGCACTGGCTTATTTTCTTCCTATTTGCAATCAGCAGAACAGATGATGATGGTGCAGATAATACCCACCTGGGTCAGAAAACCTCAGCGTGATCTGAATGAGGGATGGGAAACTCACCTTTGCCTCCGTTGGAGGAAAGACCAATTTTACTTGCCACGGTATCTCCATGGGAATAAAATGGCAGCTGCTGCAGCCTGTTAGTTAGGTTAGCTTCTCCAGAGACAGCCCTTCTGGATCCCTGGGGAATGTGAGGAATGAGATTAATGAATGCAATAACTGCTTGCTGCAAACTGTGTGAGCTGACCTTGGAGATCTCCTCAGTTCTATGACTCCTGCAATTATTTCGGCTCCTGAAGAAATTGGACAGCTAATGAATATCCTTGCCCCTCAAGTTTATAAAAATTAATTTGGCATTAATTTTGAAAGAAACACAGTTTTTAAGAGTTATACATCCTGTACTTTTTTAAAAATCAGGTATTAGTAATTGTCGAAGACGTAGTTGGAAGAGGGCCAGATGATCAATGGTAGTACTTTCTTCCTTCATTCTTTTTCAGCAAAAATGCAAAAGGAAAGTGCACCAGGAAACTGGCACTGGGCTGACAAAGACATTCATGATATGATAGAACATTTGCTTGCAGCACTGCTAGTAAAATGTCTACTGTGAATGCACAGGGAAGAAAACAAGTATCACAAGGGCTGCAATGCTCAAAAGCTTTAACAATACTTCTAAAAGTTTAGCTGGCAAAAAATTAAGCTTTTACAAAAATATCAGTCCAATTTATGTAGTCAGATGTTCAAAGGATTTCCCCTCCCTGTCTGCTTAACTCTTACTGATCTTTCCTTCTGTCTTTAAATTACAGGAAATTATCTGATACAAGCCCGGTGTGCGTAAGATTGAGAGAAATTCATCCTTCAATACAGAGGAGGGTATTGTTGGTAAGTTGCTATAGAATTAGAAATAACATTGCAAGTAACTATGTTTCACCTAATAGGGCAAGTTTCAAGGTCAATGTACCTTCCATAGAATAGTGATTACTCATGTAAATGAAAAAAACAAAACATTTGAAAAAGGGAGTTCCCAGCCAAGTCAACAACATAATCCTTTCAGTCTTTATGTTTCAGTGTAAAATAAGGAACTACGTAAATCCCTTTTGAAAGCTGAACCAAACAAATGGCATATAAACCACTTTTAAATGTGCAAAAGAAAATTTAATAGGAATTGTTTTGTTTTGTGCAGTTTGCTTGCACAGCTCTTTGTTTCTCGGCAGGATAACAGAAAAGGCAGCTCCTCCTCCCATGTACATGTCTTTATTCTGCAGATGTTTCATAGTACAGTTATGTGAGATTCTTGTTTGTGAGGTTTTGGTTGTTTGTTGGTTGGTTTTTTTTTTCAAGTCTTATAATAAGCAGATTTCTATGAAATAGCTTTTTCTTGCTGACACTGCATTCATAAAAACATCTATCAGCTGCAGACATAGTGCACCTATAACAACGGTATGCAAACATTATCCTCAATATACTCATTTCCAGCTCCTCTATATAGATTGCATTATGACATTTTTAACTGTTCAGATAAATCAGACTTTTTTATTTTTACCTCCCCTTTTATTTGATGGGAAACACATCACAGACTTACTACTTGATTTTCCAAGTTCTGAATTTCATGGCAGCTGCACATTATTAATCTTATTGAGCAGTAGCATATAAAAATACTTACATTTAAGAGAAAATTTTTCTTTTAAAGAATGCATTCTCTTCTACTTTATTACTATTTATTTTTATTGCTAAATAGGGGAATTCTGGTGAAACTTTTGCTGTATTTGAGCTTTAAAAAAATGGGATTCATAGAGCTAACTATTGTATTCCCTTTTCTACATGTTCTAAATAATTATGAAAACTGTTACAGGTTTCATTTTTATCATTTGCAAACTTTGACACATCTCTAAGAGTGCAGAGGGAACCTACCTGTTTGTGTTAATTTCCAAGAAGATCATAGCAGCAAAAAGAAATACACAAGAGAGATACAAATCCTCCTTGCTTCCTCTTGTTGATCTTAAGGTGAAATGTTTTGTCCTTCCCCTTCCATATGAGACAATACTATAGGGACTGTGTTGTAACAAGTACATGTATTTATAAGAATAGTCAAGGGTCTTTTCTGGAGAGCCCAGCCTGAGCTCCAACTGTTAGAAGTGCTACATCTCAGGGAGAAATTTGAGGGAGATGTGACCTGCTATCAGTACTTACTCTTCTGGTGATGTAACACACCATCTGCAGCCTTACAATCACCTTTATAGAAACTGAATGCTAGAGGAAGACTCAGTTGAGGTGAGGAACAAGCAATGTGAATGAACTACTTCTGAGCAATCAAAGTCCTGGTATCTTGCAAGTGTCTCTAGTGATAAAGAGAAAGGAAGCAACTTCGTTTTTTACAGTACAGTTTTTAGTGTAATGTCTTTATAGACTTTTCCATAAGATGTTGAAAGGTCTCTAATATGCACTGTTGAACTTCTTGAAATAATTTGTACACATTAGAAACAGTGCTATTTTAGTAGATGTATTGAAAGATCATCTTCTACAGAACAGTGGAAGGTATGAGTAACCTCATCTTTTCCTGCAGAGCCTGTCACAGTTGCTACAATTTCAACTGCAATTGCACATCAGGAGGTACCGTGACTCAGAGTCATTCCTTACTGCCCAATTCCTATTTTCCTTTCTTGCACCTGAAGTGTTAGCAGTAAGTCAGGACAGTTTGGCTGGTAAGTTCATTATACTGATTTGGAAGAAAGAAGGGGGATGGATATAAGAGTTAACTTGCTGTTATTAGAGGTCTGAATTCCATCACGCTTTGCTTTGCTGGGAAGACTGAAGGAGAAGACATTTTTTGCTATTGCTACTTTGCTAAACTTTACTAAACACTTCATGGTATGACCAAGCCTTCACTCATGTTCATGTCTTCTGAGCAGTGAATATAAGCAGAACCTCAGTAACTCTCATCAATGCAGTCCTATCCCTCAGGTTGAGAAAATTATTTTTCCATGTTCTTTCTCTGTGTTTCAGGGAGATTCTGCAATTTAACTGCCTGGAGCCAAAGTCCTACCATGCATCTGAGAAGCTTGTAGCACCTTGTTTATCATTCTGGAAAAACAGGCTGGATTTGCTGATGGTTTCATCATGTCATGATAAATATTTCACTACCACTTCTCCTGTCTCTTACTGCCTAATCACATTCAGGCATCATTTGACTAGACCAAGATACTAGTTTTTGCAGTGCCAGCTGCAATATAACTTCATTGTTAAATGGGTTGTAATGAAATGCATCTCTTTTTGCCCAATATAGCCTAATACTCCCCTAGAAACCAGATTAGACCTGCACCTTCTGTGAGTTCCTGCAACGTTAATCTTCTCTCTCCCTCTCTGACTGGATTTTCTTCAGATGTCTTCAGGTATCTAATATTCAATTAATGGCATGGGAAATGCAAAGTCTTGGTGAAGAGGGGTGGAAAGTGTGGTTTCCAAGCACGACTGAAAAGCATTTCTCAATCTTTACCAGAGCAAAACTATACCTTTTGTTACTGCAAGTTCGTACTTCAGTTGCCTCTACAGTTAAGTTACAAAACTGTAATTACGTCCATCATCAGAATAGTTGCTGAGTGCACACAGGTGGGATGCCCATTACTGTGGAGTTAAACAGGTATACATGGGAGTCCTACTCTGCATCTGGAAGGAGAAAGTACCATCTGGCATTTTCTCTCAGTAAGATCCAAGCAACCCATATACCATTTGTTTATATAATCCCTGCTCTTTCTAACTTCATCTCTATACTTAGCCACTACACCTCCAAATTTTGTCTTCACTGCAGCAATGCATTCCATGATGACAGAAGGAATTCCAGCCTTAATGCTAAAAAGAAGGAACTTTCTTTGATCAGGCCTGCACACAGAGCAGAGGATTTCTGGAAATGGCATTTTCTGCACCCTGAGAGCTTTGTCATAAATCCAGACCCAAGGAACTGGAATTTAAATTTTATCAGGGATGTAAATGGTTTTCAGTCACTTTGTGTTTCTTCTGGCATGTGTAATATACTGATGGCACCTTAGTCATCCCTGTGTAGGAAGGAGTATGGAGTACATAACACACAGGTAAACTTCTTTCTTTTCTGTTTTGACCATAAAGGTTGACAATCAAATGAGAATTTGGGAGAGCAGCTCCCAAAGAGCTGTTTCAACACAAAGCCATGGAGAAGTGAAATTGTACCTTGTGGGTTCACACCTGGGGATGAACACTTAGGCTAGAAAGCAGAAACCGTGAATCCTTCCCAAGGACAGACTATTCAGTGACCTTTCAAAATCAACATGCAATTTTTCAGAAATGTTCTTTGTCATTGTTTAACTCTAAACATGCACCCCCAACTTCTTATATCCACATTTTGTTTGCTTCAGCACTTCCAGCCTGAAGCGCTTAACACAATGGCCAAGCAGAGGAAAGCTGGATAAGAACAGAGACTGCTCTTTTAAATCCCCACAGAGCTGCTGTTTGCCTCCAAATGAGCCTGTAAGGAAGGCTCATGTGCATTATTGAGTGTGTAGGGTTGTTTTCTAAGAACACACCCATACTGGTAATAGCAAGATATATTCCACTGTATAGCGTCCTATCAACAGTTTGACTCTGTCAGAAATCTGTCAACTGGCAAAAGTCCTCAATGACAACTTTGACAAAAAGCCGGCAGTTCTGACAGCCAGTCTGTCTCCCGCAGCTCTCCCACACCCCTCTATACATCTATGTACACAGAGAGAGCATGAGGGAGAGAAAATAAAATATTTCCCAGAATTGCTTGTCCACATCTCTTTGCCACCGAATTAAATGCTTTTTCCCCACAATCTTTTACATATTACCTCTTTCTTGTAAAATTTACAGAGCAGTTCTGGAGAGAGATGAAATATTGATGGGCTAATCCTTTATTTAAAAAGCCACCAGATATGAATGGTTTGCTCTAACAATTTATTACCGATTCTGGGAAGACTGGGAAAATAAATGTTTCATATCTCTTTGCAACTGGCAGATGAAAGGAGTAAAATAGAAGTCAGCTCTGGAGAGCTGCGGCTTTTCACTGTTTGAAAGAAAATTTTAAAAAAGTTAACCAGCATTTCAGGTGTTTTCTTGCTTAAAGGTCGTTGCTGATATATTTACAGGAGAACTTTTTTCTATTTTTTCTGTGTTACATCCACAATGGAGCATTAGGACCTTAGATTAGCTATTAAGTGAAAAGGTCAGCATAATTACAGGTTTGTAGCTTCAGGTCAAGAGACAGTCTTCTGAAGGCATTCAACACCTCATTTTTCCATCTGCTTGCCCAAGTTCTGAGACTTTGTTTTAGGCCTTGAAGTACTTTTTAGCCTGCTTTCCAGAACAGCTGGCTAAGTGGTGACACTCTCGCTATATTCCTACCACTTTATTAGATATATTCCCTCATTGCAGGCGCTCTTCCCATCCCTCTCCTCTCCTTTTTTCAAACAAAACTACCGGTCATGCTTGAGAAACAAATAATAAAATACTGTACTTTGCATTTGGAGGACAATGTTCCAGCTGAACCCATGAAAAGGCATAAAAAACCCCCAAAGGAGTAAATTACACTCCTGAAAGACTGTATGATGAAATGCCTCTACTGTATCCAAGACCAGACCTACAGCCACACTCTCCGCATGAGAATGAGGCTAAGAGAAATAATTACCTTGTAGGGGGTATTTGGAGAAATTATTGCTGAGTGCCTGCTTCGTAAGGCTGTTCCACTCTTCCTCACTGCAGATGGGCATCTGAAAAATGGTTGAGAAAAGCCATAATTTCAGTGTCAATCAACTGCCCTGCTTGCATGGCTCTGAGTGGCTCAGCATGCAATAGGCAAGGCAAAATGTCCCCTCAAAACAGCTACACAGGAGGTCTGAATACAAATAATATGTTGCCTCACATATGAACTCCTTCATTATCATTTCTAAACAAAACCTCATATAAGACTCTATTTTGTCAAAGATAAGTAATTAAGGGTGTAAATGACATTTTGAAAAAATTATTTGGATACCACATCTGTGGTCAATATCTTGTGGCCACTTCCATTTTCTCTGAATACCTGCCTAAATGCACACATGAAAGACAATGGTTTCATGAAATTTGTTATCCCTTTAGCAATGGGGTTTAGTATTAAGATGACCATTGGCTTTTATGGCATCTTTGGTGTACGGCATCAGTTTGAACACAACTGTCATGATCGTGTCTTGTGGCTTAGGGTGCCTCTTTACACTAGAGATGTAACATTCTCATCCTGTTTTTATATTTCTTCCTTATTCTGAGCCTCCTACAGGGTCCAAATGCACATTCAAACCTGCTCAGATCTCCTTTGCAAAAGTATGACCCCTTTCACTCACTGAAGCCAGAGAAGGCTTTTCCCTCAGTAACTTTGCCAGAGACATGTTTATGAATGAAACCTGAGGATGGAAGCCATTGCCCTTCACAAGGAGGTGGTTACATTAAGCAGTCTGACCCGTACTGGATAAGTTATACCTCATATAGTCCCCAGGTGTCCTACTAAACAAAGCTATAATCTAATTAAACTACATCCCTGTATCCAGGAAAACACCTGGCTGTTACAATGGCCCCTGCAGAGCTGGCAAGTGCCGCAGCATAGGGACTCCACTGCTGCTCTGGTTTCCTCCTTTCCTCTTGCAGTTCTAATGGTTGTGAGAGTCTGACACAGAGGTTTGCAGAAGGCACAGATTTAATTAAATGGAAGTTGTTCCTGTAGTTCTTTCTAGTATAGCTGAAAGCAGGTACAACGGCCAAGAGAAAATATAGGACATCAAACTCTTTTCAGCTGAAGTTTTTAGATCATGAGTATTTGTGCACTCAATATAGGAAACAGTAAAAAAATAAAAATAGCCTTCAGTCAAGTTACACCTAAACTGAATTCTCACTGTAACTGAACTAAGGCAAAGTGTGTTAGACTGATAATCCTGAAGTAAGAAGATAAAATTTAGCAGCATCCTTTCTATACACACATATGCATTACAATTCCAGTGTAGATTTCTTGCTGTTCTGATCAAGCCCCCAAAATTACCTGCCTTAAAAATACTTACAGTGTTGTTGTTATGCTCTGAGTCCATCACAAATAGCTTTGCCCAGTCTGCTAGATGTTTCTTTCAATTCCCTGCATCAGTATCCTGCGTGTATTTGGTGTATTCAACACTGAATAATACTAACAGGGTTTTAATTCCAAAATTTTTTTCCAGTCAGCACTTGCTGGGATTTTTGTGTGGCTCACCAACAGTCAAACCCAGGGGCTCAAACTGTGATAGAAAGATGAATACAGAAAATGTCATGAAAGCTGTGAAAAGAAAATTCAATCTCAAGTGAGTATTGGCAGAAATATAACCTTTGTCATTATAAAGAGGTACTGTGAAAACTGATTTTGCCACAAAAGTTTTCTAATGTAACAAAACCAAAAGAGCAAAGGCCTTTTAATTCACCCAGCCAATGATATACAACATGTTGCACAGATACCAACCAAAGGTGAAAAACAGAGCAAATTTCCAAATACATTTCAAAGTCCCTATTTTATTCAAAACCAAGAGATGAGACAGATTATGCAGGTAGAAAGGCTGCTCTGAACTACTAAATTATGTGGAAGGAATTCATACTCTCTGGAGATAAGCAAAGGTATCATTTATTAATTTTTACAAATATTAATTTTATAGAGCCTTATTTTCACTGCTGTTAAAATAAGCAGAAAAAAACTTACTGGAAAGCATTTACTAAAAGTCTAAAAAGGATTCAAAGGCTTTTTTTTTTTTGCACAAACCCTTGTGTATTATGTATAGTTTGTGCCATCAACCTACTCAGGGTGGATAGAAGAGGTTAAATTTTTGGAAGGCATTGACGGCCTCCCCTTACCAACATTTCAGTGTCAGTAAAGCAATGGAAAGACAACTGGAATGGGAATTCAAACACACAGGTGTTGTGGTTTAAAGCCAGCTGGTAACTAAGTATCACCCAGCTGCTCCCTCACCCAATTTCCCCCTCCTCAGGTTGTTTGGATAATCAAAGGGATGTAAGCCCCACAGTCTGAGATGAGAATAGTTCAGTAATTGAAATTAAATAAAATATAATGATAATAGAAATAATACCAGTCATAACAATACTGATAATAGAGAAGAACAAAAAAAAAGAGAAATGAGAATTCAGAAAACACAAGTGTTGCACAATACAATTGCTCAGCACCTGCTGACCAATACCTAGTCTATCCCAAGCAGTAATCAGCCCCTTCCAGGTAACTCTCCCAGTTTATATACTGATCTTGATGTTCTGTGATATGGAATACCCCTTTGGCTAGTTCAAGTCAGCTCTTCTGGCTGGACTCCCTCCTCATTAGTATTGTTGCTTCTTCTTTAGCTCTGTTTGCAGATATGAACCTGTAGATACCTGTTTTGAAGGTGGAGTGCCAAAATTTAAAGTTTTAGTTCATCCCATTTTGAGCAATTTGTGGGTGATCTCAACTTCTTTCTATGTTTTGGCTTTAGTTTCTTGAATTAGAGTGTAACAAGCTTAAGTGCCAGCACACCAGGGTTAGAAATCTCAATATAAGCTTACAAGAGCCGCAGAAAACTGCCATAAATCTCTAAGCACTTTCTGTTCAATCCTGTGCATTTATGTCTAAGATATGAAGATAAGAACAAACAAAGCTGGGAAGGAAAATGAAAATATGGTACCTGTATTCTGTATTAAAAATCTGATCTATAGAAACATATGTATACATAAATCACTACTGGGTCAAATCTGACAACAAGGTAAACTAGTCCTTAAGAACATGTTTATGTACCTGGAAACAAATTAAATTATATTAGCAAGGATTTTGACTATCGAAGCAGACACCGGACGCGCTCTGCTATCAAAGAGTAAAATATTATTCAAGTCAATCAAGACTAACACAAGACTAACTTCACAAGATAACTACTGATGAGTTAATTGCTGGACTGAATGTTGAAGGATGCATTCGAAACAATGTTAACTCATTAATGCTGTTTGAAGCAAGATATTTTCAAAACAGTTTGTTGCACACATAAGTGTAGCTCAGCAAGAAGGATAGTTTTGCCAAGGCTCAAGAAAGTTAATAAGAATTAGTGGGAGGAATATTAGAAGAAATTGAGATCTCTTAATGAATGAATGTTATTGGAGACTGTTAAAACATTACAACTTGTGGATGAATGAAGGCAGCACTTACCATTGATGGAAAGTGACAGAAAGGGAAATGGGAGAAATAGATGTCAGTGTAAATTAGAATTTATAGAATATAGAAAGCTGATGGGAAAGTCTGAGAATACAGGATAAAATCAACATCTGGCAAGAAAAATAATGTTGCAATGGAAACATAGCTTCCAAATTTTTCTATACATGCATAAGATGCAAGATTTGGTTTCAATAAAAAACACTTATTATTTGATAGGCATGACAAAATTTTAAATGATACTGAAAGGCAACACTATTTGAAATATTTATAATCTATACTTGGGAAAAAACAGATGATCTACCTATCCAGAGACAGCATTTTGTAGTACACTAGTAGATAAAAGGGTTGTTAAATACCTACATTAGTGTTCAATTTTTTAAGTAGTTCTGGAGAATTTGCACCCCCATATCCTACAAATGCTTCTTGCTGAGCCCTGGGCACTAACTTAGAAAAAAAAAATAAATTGTGGAATAAGTAGGAAACACAACAGATAAGAAGAATTTTAATACTTGTGAGTACTTCACAAGGATAACAAAAATGACTTCATACGGGAGGTGCTCCAGTCCCCTGATCATCCTTGTGGCCCTTCTCTGAACTTGTTCCAACAGTTCCATGTACTTTTTATGTTGAGGACACCAGAACTGCACACAATACTCCAGGTGAGGTCTTACAAGAGCAGAGTAGAGGGGCAGGATCAATTCCTTCGACCTGCTGGTCACGCTCCTTTTGATGCAGCCCAGGATACAGTTGGCATTCTGGGCTGTGAGTGCACACTGAAGCCAGCTCATGTTCATTTTCTCATCGACCGATACCCCCAATTCCCAAGTCCTTCTCCGCAGGGCTGCTCTAAATCTCTTCTCTGCCTAACCTGTAGCTGTGCCTGGGATTGCTCCAACCCAGGTGTAGGACCTTGCACTTGGCATGGTTAAACTTCATGAGGTTGGCATCAGCCCACCTCACAAGTGTGTCAAGGTCCCTCTGGATGGCATTCCTTCCCTTCAGCATATCAACCGAACCACACAGCTTGGTGTCATCGGCAAACTTGCTGAGGGCGCACTCAATCCCACTGACCATGTCACCGACAAAGATGTTAAACACAACCAGTCCCATCACCGATCCCTGAGAGACACCACTTGTCACTGGTCTCTAGCTGGACATTGAGCCATTGACCACAACCCTTTGTGTGTGGCTGTCCAGCCAGTTCTTTATCCACTGAGTGGTCCATCCATCAAATTGATGTCTCTCCAATTTAGAGACAAGGATGTCGTGTGGGACAGTGTCAAATGCTTTCCACAAGTCCAGGTAGATGACATCAACTGCTCTACCCCTGTCCATCAGTTCTGTAGCCCCATCATAGAAGGCCACCAAATTGGTCAGGCAGGATTTCCCCTTAGTGAAGCCATGCTGGCTGTCACCAAGCACCTTGTTGATTTTCATGTGCCTTAGCATGCCTTCCAGGAGAATCTGCTCCAAGATTTTGCCAGGCACAGAGGTGAGACTGACTGGTCTGTAATACCCCGGGTCATCCATTTTCCCCTTCTTGAAAATGGGGGTTATATTTCCCTTTTTCCAGTCATCGAGAACTTCACCTGACTGCCATGAATTCTCAAATATGATGGCCAGTGGCTTCGCAACTTCATTTGCCAGCTCCTTCAGGACCCGCAGATGGATCTCATCAGGACCCATGGACTTGTGCACATTCAGGTTTTTAAGATGGTCTCGAATCAGTTCCTCTCCTACAGTGGGCCCAAGGTCTTCATTCTCACAGTCCCTGCATCTGCCTTCCAAGACTTGGGTGGTGCAGTCACAGCCTTTGCCAGTGAAGACCGAGGCAAAGAAGTCATTCAGAACCTCAGTCTTCTCCAAATCCAGGGTAGCCAGTTCTCCCAAGAGCTTCCTGAGGGGGGCTACATTCTCCCTAGTCTGTTTTTTGTTTGCTATGTACCTGTAGAATCCCTTCCTGTTATCTTTAATACCTCTAGCTAAGTTTAATTCTAACTGAGCCTTAGCTTTCCTAACCTGGTCCCTAGCTTCTCGGACAACATCCCTGTATTCTTCCCAGGCCTCCTGTCCTTGCTTCCACTTATTATAGGCCTCTTTTTTCAACTGAATTTTCCTCAGGAGCTCCTTATCCATCCAAGCAGGTCTCTTGGCCCTCCTGCTGCACCTCCTTCTAGATGGGATGCAACATTCCTGAGCTTGCAGCAGGTGATACTTGAATATCAACCAACAGTCTTGGGCCCCCCTGCCCTCTAGGGCTGTATCCCATGGAACCTTACTAAGCAGGTTCCTGAAGAGGCCAAAGTCTGCTCTCTTGAAGTCCAGGGCACTGAGCTTGCTGCACGCTCTTCTCACTGTCCTGAGGATCTCAAATTTGACCATCTCATGATCACTGCATCCAAGTCTGCCCTGGAGCGTCACATTTCCAACGAGCCCTTCCCTGTTGGTGAGCACAAGGTCAAGCATGGCACCTCTCCTTGTCGGCTCCTCTGTTACTTGCAGAAGGAAGTTGTCTTCTACACAGTTGAGGAACCTCCTGGATTGCTTGTGCTGGGCCGTACCGTTCTTCCAACGAACGTCAGGGTGGTTGAAGTCACGCATGAGAACAAGGGCCTGCGAGCATGAGGCTTTTCCTATCTGTCTATGGAGTGCTTCATCCGCAGGTTCTCCTTGATCAGGTGGTCTGTAACAGATCCCCACAGTAATGTCTCCCATAGCTGTATTCCCTTTAACCCTGACCCACAAACTCTCTGTGGACTGCTCACCTGTCCCCAGACACAGTTCCATACTCTCCAGCCTATCATAAAGGGCAACTCCCCCTCCCCGCGTGCCAGGCCTGTCTTTCCTAAAGAGCCTGTAACCTTCCATCCCAACACTCCAGTCATAGGAGCCATCCCACCATGTTTCTGCGATGCCTATTATATCATACCCCTGTAGACGTGTACACATCTCTAATTCCTCTTCTTTGTTCCCCATGCTACAGGCATTTGTATAGAGGCATCTGAGCCGAGCTCCAACTGAAGCCAGCTCATTGGCTGGAGCAGCTGGGATCTCTCTACATTGCTCCAAGCATTTATTATAGGTTCTGGCAACTGACTGGGTGAGTTGGAATGGAATGATGCTCCCCTCCCTCAACACATCTGGTTTAAAGCCTCCTTGACCAGTCTGGCAAGCCTCCTAACAAAACTGCTCTTTCCCTTCGCAGCAGCTCCACCAGCCCCCACTAGACCTGGCCTACAAGCTTGGGTCCCATGTTCAAGACACCCAAACCCCTGACTATGACACCACCCTTTTAACCAGTTATTAACCTGGCCAATCCTCCTAGCTCTTTTTAGGTACTCCCCTGTACCCTAGAGAATTGATGAAAAGACCACCTGAGCTCCAGAGCCCCTAACCACCTCTCCCAGGGCTCTGTAGTTCTTCTTTATGTTCCCCAGGGTACTATTATCTATATCCCTAGCACCCACATGTATCACTAGAAGTGGGTAAGAGTCAGTGGGACTTACTAGAGCAGGCAGCCTCTCTGCCACATCCCTGATCCGGGCCCCTGGTAGGCAACACACCTCCCTGGAGACGGGGTCTCGCCGGCAGACGAGTGCTTCTGTCCCTTTCAATGTAGAGTCCCCTACTACTATGACCCACTGCTTTTTCCTGGCAGCACCAGTAGAGATCTTCTTTAGCAGTGCACCAGCTGGCTGTTTCTGGTACGAGTGTGTTTCCTCATTAGCCCCCCGCAGGACCCCAAATTGGCTCTGCGTGGAGACAGGGGATTTAGGGGGAAGCCCCTTGCTTTTGATTGTCCTTTTCCTTCTTTTTGTTGTTGTTTTTTTTTTTTGTCACTATTTCCCAGCTTCCCAGGTTAACGGCCTCCTTCTTTCCTTCATGAGCTAGAGGGGAAGCTTGAAGCCCCTACACAGTTTGGGCCTGGAGCAAGCATTCCTGCTTCCTCTCAGCTTCCCTGACATCTTGCAGCCTATTAACAGCATCCCGCAGCTCAGCAACCTGCTGCAGGACCTCCCCCAGGGAGCACCGAGTGCAGCCCTGCCCATTGTGCACCCTTCCCTCACCAGACCAGTGCAGGCACTCTCCTCTCTCCACCCCGAGCTCTGCCCTGCAGCCTCCCCTCTCATCGGCTCTGTCTGGGTGCCTACGCTGGCCACCGCCGGGGCAGCCCGAGCAGAGCTCCCGGACCGGGCCCCGGTCATAGGGCGAGTTCTCACCATCCCGCGCAAACTGCCTTCCTGCGCTCCTGGTCGCTCGCGCCTCCTGGGGCAGGTTTTTACCCAGGCAGGGCTGGTGCCGCTCCTCCTGGCTCCGCCCCCTGTGAGTCAGCTGCTCGTTCTCGTCAGCTGAGCTGCCGGCTCCTGGTCAGGCGCTGTCGAGGACTCGAGGCTCCCTCGGTGGCTGTTGCTGCTCTGAGCTGAGGCTCCTGGATGCTGAGCTTCCCCCTGCTCCGGTGTTGAAGGCGTCCGCTCTCGAGCTACTCAACTCAGCAACTGATTGTGAGCAACAGAAAATAGTATTTGTACAACAAGTCTGATTTTATTTTTAGGAGACAATGTTGATGTACACAAACAACTTCAAAATATGCCTTACTTGTTAAGCTGCTTTTCTACATTACTACATCCTCTTGATAAAAAAAACAACAAAGTATTGCTAAAGTGAACAAAGACCATGGAAGCTGCAAACCTCAAAAAGTAGCTCTCAAAGAAAGAAATGAATATACCTTTAATGAGGTTCATCCTTACACAGGTTCACCCATTAGTTTCTGAGCTTTGAAAACCTATATAAAAGAACTGTTTACAAAAGATAAATAATGGCAAGTAGAGATCGCTATGGGTTACTTTAACTACGTTTAAGTTCTACCCATGAAAAACAAAACAAAAATATTTCCTGCAAATGAAAGCTTCTCTGCTAAAGAAGGAAAATGGCAGATCGTGTCTGCAGAAGTGGACAGCATAACGTTGTGGCTACAATGGGTGGGTAAAAGGTCACACAGCATGTAGATAACATGTCTGAATACCACATCTGAATACATAAAAAATCCCAGCTTCTCACTCCACAGAATACTGGCAAGACTAATGCTTAGCCTTGATAAGGCAATCGTGATTAAGACACTCACAAAAAAAGGATTTAAACTAGAAAAAGGCTGTATAATAGAAAGATACAGAAGACATAGAAAGGTAACTTGATTACAGAGTGTGAATTTCTCCACCAGAGAGAAAATGTCATCTGCTAAAAGGCTTTCCAGCTTCCCCCTACCTGCACCGCAAAAAAATAGAGGAAGGATGGAAGGAAAGTCGTAATGACATCTTTGGTCCCTAAATTTGAGGACTATGTGTTTCTTTGCCATTTTCTATTTCTCACAATTACAATCCATCCTAGAAAGGTGCGTCTACCTCTCACAATTGTTTTTCTCAGCATTTTTTTTACAAAATCTTGAATAATCTCCCAAGGAATATTGTCGTGGTTTAAACCCAGTCAGGTAACTCGTTCACTCACTTCCCCCCCCTTTCTTGCCCTCCCCCTGCTCTCGGAGGGACGGAGAAGAGAATCGAAAAGAATGCAACTCCCACGGGTTGAGATAAGAGCAGTTTAGTAACTAAGGTATAACACAAATCACTACTGCTACCACCAATGATAATAATGATAAAGGAAATAACAAGGGAAGAGAATACAACACCCCAGCACCAGCCAACCGATAACTTGCCCCCCCAGCCCGACCAAGCTCCGACCGATACCTCCTCCAACCCTGCAGTCCCCCAGCCCTTCCGGCTAACTCCCAGTTACATCCTGGGCATGATGTGCTGTGGTATGGAATACCTCTTTGGTCAGTTTGGGTCAGGTGTCCTGTCTCTGCTCCCTCCTGGCTTCCCCTCCTCCCTGGCAGAGCATGAGGCTCACAAAGTCCTTGGCCAAACCAAAACATCGCTATCAGTTCTGTTCCCAGGCCGAAAGTCAAAACACGACACTGCACCAGCTACCAAGAAGGAGAAAAATGACTGCTACTGCTGAACCCAGGACAAATATGTCCCTTGTTTTCAGTGAAAATGTCTTATACCGTGAATGCCACTTCAAATCAAAAGTAGTAGGGAGTCAAATTTGTTAAGCCATTTAACATTTTTCTCAGTACACTGTTATAGGCATCCCTATAAACTAGAAAATGGTCATTGAAATGGACAAAGCTGAGGTTACAAATAGAAGGATTGGTTGGGACAAAGAGAGAGGCTAAACAGAATAAAGGCCTCTTTATCAAAATGCTATAAATTTGAATTTATGGTCTTATTGGATACAGGAAAAGAAATCCCATTCTGTGAATGAACTGGCCATCTATACCACCACAGCAGTGAGCATTACTTCTTTTTTCTACATTCTTAATATGATTTTTTTTGCAAAGCAGTGTCTGAAACAACTATGCTGCACAGCTGAAATGCATGTTGCATATTGTCCAGGGACAACAGCTGGATTTTCAGAAATGACAGTATATAAATACAAATCTTCCCATTGTGAATAAAATATTAAAGCCAGTTATTAGCAAGTGCCTAAGAGCCTCTGAACACTAGTAATGCATGCAAACATTTGAGAGGCACAGTAGTTTCTGAAACTTGAATTCAAATATACACTACTATTTTGACACTAAGAAGTCAGTACAAAATCTCAATGCTATTATTTGCACTGATGCCTTGTTACAGAAATATTCCTGCCTAATGAATTCTCCTTTATTCAGGCCTTACCTCTCTTACTCTTAGATGGAGGTACAGTGCATATCTAACTCCTCTGTACTTGGTTGTTTACCCCTATTACTAGTCAAAGCACCCCATTATGCACAGTATCATGAGTCATCTTCTTGAAATAAGAGCAGCTTGATAGGCCTGAGTGTACCACAGAATGCTGTAATCATATACTTTCTTTGCAAGCTTTCTCAGGAGGACACAAATTGTCATCTTTTTTAGAGACCAGCAAACATGTTTGAATAAAACGAAAGTCAATGCACACTATCACTGGAACTACAAACCGAACTAAACACAAGCCTTTAAACTGATTATAAAAAAATCAGGCCATTGTTCCTTCTAAACAAGGATATTTACATATCTGTAGTTCTCATCTGGGAATAAACAGTATTTAAAAACTTGTCCCAAATCACACAGCACTTGCAATCTCCAATGCTAAGTTCAGAAAATTTTGAAGCATCTCAAATCCAGTGAGACTTCTGGTGTCTAAACAAATGGAAATAAATTTCTATATGCTTTGCTGTGAATATTTCATCCAAAAAGATCCCATATATTTGCAGAGCAAAGCTGTCTTCCTTGTTCCCTTTAACATTATTTCTTAGATAAAAAGGAATCGTTGCCATGTTGAAGAAGAGACATAGAGCCTGTCAGCCTGTGCACGTACACTGTACATGTAAATGATAATCAAGCGCTCATGAGAACACGCATACCTTAGAATTAATGAGAACTTAAATAAGGACTATGAGATCAAGCATCTTACCTAGATGCAGAATGACCAAAAGAACATCATCAATATGAACTCAAGCTATACTCTCTTAAGGCTAAATATTATCCGCCTAAAAAGTTCCAGCTGAGCTGGCAAGTATGAACAGTTACCTTACTGATTCCACACAGGAACAGCACTAGCCCTGTTGCAGAGCCTATTTCAAAACAGAGACCTGATCTGTACAGTGCTGTCAGACACCCAAGAAAAGCAACAGCAAGGCACAGAAAGGCTTCCTGCACAATTATTAAATGAACTGGAAAATGAACTGCACATTAACTTATTTTTTTTTCATAGCTCAAGTAAGTGTAGTTACACCACGCCCTTTCTTTCTCACTATATATTTCAACATACCAGTCATTTCTCATCTTCACAGCCTTTTTCACCTCTTTAGAAAATAACTTTCATGCTAATTCTTTCTGGAGACAGTCTCCCATGTTCTTTAACGTAAAAATCACATCCTGGAAGCATCAGTCAGTGTCATCCTTTCCAAGAGCACCCAAATCCACTGCTGTCAAACAAGTGGGATGCTCACAGTCAGCTCTTCCGTCCTTATCACTGACTCATTCTAGTCCAGTGACCTTTCCAGCACAATAAAAGCTGCCAACATACTGCAGACATGGTAAAGGTATGCAGATGCTTAGTGCTATTAAATGTGCCCAACGTCTGTTGAAAGACAAGCTATTGCTTTCTCTCTGTCACAAGAAATCTCTTAGATCCTTGTGCAAATAAAGACAACTTGGGGTTACATTGATTTATATTCCTTAAATTCAAACAAGCCTCAGGAATATATTTAAAGGCAGTATGACTTCTTTAGAAGCTTGCAGGAGATATCTGAGGTGAGGACATGCTTTGTAGATCACATGGATATCGTAATCATTTCAAAATACCAAAGCAAGGGCTTCCTAAGGGAACTAGCTGTCCTACACACTGTGACTTCTGATGACATCTGGACACTTACCTCATTTTAGGTCTCAGAAAATCATAAAGTCCTGAAAAAGAGGAAAAGTCTTTTAATGAGATTTTATAGTTTACCATGTTCTTACCATACAGATGACATAAAAGAATTTTAGAAAGGGAACAATACCAACTTTTCATGCAGCTGAAACTTGATTTCAGTCGTATCAGAGTGCCGGATAGCCTTTTAACAATAGTAATAATAAACTCAAGCAGCCTTCTTTTCTGTTCAGTATATTTCATAATTAGGCCCCAAAGTTGTAGTTCCTTCTAATAGGAATCATGAGTGCTCAAATTTTTCCTGATTGTAAAAATAATGCCATACTTTAATTATGCTTGTATATTACATATGCTTCATTAGGTTTTGTAGTTGAAAATACAAAAACACCTCCCTGTATTTGTTTCAGAATGTATTTCCTTCCCTAAGTTTTTGGTATAATCAAATTATTGAACTACATGAAACTGTCTAATAAAAAGATTGTAACTGTAAATTCTAATCAGTCTTGGTAATGATTAGAATTACATAATATAAATATATTATTACATTTATGTTACATAAAATAAACTGTAATTCTAACATTCCTAGGAAATACAGAAGGTAATTAATATTAGAATGATACCAGTCTCTTGTAAAACCCTAGAGGGCAAAAGGCAGCAGAAAACTTCAATTTCATTATGGTGCATATAGTGGTTTTTTTCTTATTAAAACTTAAATTCATTCTCCCTTTTATAGTAAGCAAGACTGTTTAAACATTTTACTTTGAAAAAAATATTAGAGATGCTCCTTCTAAAAGGACATTTCACAATGCAAATGCACATCTGAAATCCAAAATAAGTTGCTGGCCCCTTCTTTTGCAGAACAAAAGAAAAAAAAATAACCAAGGATCTTTGGTATAAGTGAAGCTAACCCTGAACCCAAATATTTTCCCATAATAAGGATTTGTCTGAATTCTTCTTTGACAGTTTCTCATAGCACTACTATCTCCATCGTCTGGTATTTAGCAGAAGGATTAACAGCTGTCTTTTCTTTGTCCCCTGAATTCTATTCAGTTTTTGGCAGACATATGAAGTTAAAAATTGTTGCTTCCTAAAGAGGAAAAGGCATAAGGACAACTTGATAAGAGTTTGCAGATAATTTCCCTCCCAGAAATTTTTACTTGAAAGTACAAAACATTTGAAGTTCTATGGATGATTTCGTAGCTGAATGTGCAACATGTTTATCTGTACACATTCATTCACGTTTTAAACAGAATTATTTTAGCAGAATTTAAATTTCTTCTGAATTCTCTTTTCTAAGTATTTTCAGTAATGGGAATATTTGGCAAAACTGAATGTTGCAGAATATTTAACTGATAGAAAAATTATTTGCAATATTGCATTGGAAAGTTAATTTTGAAAGTGATTGTCCTTTCTTCAGGGACAAAAAAACATCTTTTTTGTTCACCAAAAAATCACAGTCAAGAAGACTTCCAATAGTTCTCCACTCTCATTGCTATCAAAATGATAAATTTCTGAACAGGAAACTAGTAACCATTGTCTAACTGCAAAACTGGGTTACAGAGATAATGTCTTGAACAAGGTCACAAATTAGTATCACAAACTGGGAACAGAATTGAGATGAACTGGTCAACTGTTCTCTCACATTTCTGCTCATGACTTCAGAACATTTTTCTAACTACTAGAATAGAAACTAAGATCAGAATCTGCTTCAATTCATATAATGAACACTGATTCCAGTATTGCTTTTCAAGCACTGTTGCAAAGAAGGTGCCATACTTATTGGCTATATAGTCTCTGAAATTGTCCAAAGAATTCTGTTTCCTAGTCCAGTTCTTGTGACAGTTGAGCTCAATAAAGGATATGAAAAATGCTTTGGAATTGGGAATTCTAAACTGGGCTTTAAATGATGAATTAAATAAATGTTATTTAGTACAGATGTGTCTTAAACTGTGATGGAATCAATTAAGAAAGTCCACAATTGTCCTTTATGTTCACAGACTGTTTTGGATTCAATGAATGCTCCTATTTATTTACTTTTTGAACTAGAAAGACTTGGTCTGCTGAACAGCCAGATCATAATCAGAGGGCGAGAAACTGCATACCCATATGTTTAAGTGATGTTTCCATGGATACAATTGATTTGATTTGCAGTTTGCAAATTTACCTTCAGTAAGTGGCAAAACACATTCCACCTTCCCAAACAAAGATCTGAGTGTCACGATTAGAGACATTGCATGCCCATGGGGTGAATGAGAAGCCAGGGACTGAAGTGCAGAGAAGCCAGGAAGAAACACGCTCAACTTGCATTGCTTATCTGACATACTGCTGCAGTGTGTGCTTGGGGAATCTTAATTAGGGTAGGTCTTTTTTTTTTTTTTTTTGGTGTAAGAGACATTTAGGCAGGAATAATCAACTGCACAAATAGGAAACAATTGGTTTCAAAGGAGTCCTGGAAAAAAGTGATGTTGGGGGTCATCAATCAAACATGAGTCAACAATGTCATGTTGTTTCAATGAGAAGTGAATACTGCATTAGGCTCTATTAATAGGAATAGCTCACCAGACATGTGATGCAATCCTCCTGTCCAAGCCCTGACTGGAATAACAACTTCTATTCAGATACTCACACAGAAATGTCTAGAGCCTTTTCAGATTTCCATGGTGGGAAGAACAAGAAGCAATGGGCATGACTTTCTCCAAGAAATACTCTAGTGTGCTGTTAGAACTTTTTAGTAGTTAGTGCAGGTATGTAATATGTTGTCAGGGGAACTCTGAAAGCTCCACAACCATGAGTCATCAAAAGTAAAAGGGACAAGTCTATCAGGAATGACAGAAGCATAGATCATGACATGGGGCTGGGACAAGGCCAAAATGGCTAGCTTTTGGTTCTATGCTTTGTTAAAACAAATTGCACTAAACCACTAGGAATAACTAAATACTACAGCCATCCTGGATTTTTGTGAGACTAACAGACTATCTCACCACATCAAGCCCCAGAGTAAATTAAAATCAATAGTCTAAACAAAGAGATACTCTAAAGGTAACCTTTTTTAAAATACTTTTTTATTCATACTAAAACTTTAATCTTTTTGGCACACAGTTGTCAATTTTGACAAATCCCTCAGAACTCCAGGAAATTTTTCAGGAAGTTACTTTTGACATGAAGGATATGAAGAGATGTATACTAAATGCTTCATTCTGCCCTCACTTCATTCTATACAGTCTATCCAATGTCAGCCAGGAAGTTCATTTAGATATGCGATGGTAAAGATGAGAAGCAAAGCCCAGGGAAGCCCTGATGATGCAGGCTTTAACAATAGAGACAGATGTTAAAGTTCCTGTAACCAGAGATTAAAAAGCCTTCATCCAATAGTCAACATTTCCATTCATTACTCAGTTTTTTGGAGATGAAGCAGGGATAAAATGAGTTACATCAAAAGCTACAACGAGCATCAGGGGGAACAACATACAATCTTTTCTTATAGTTAAGGATGACTTCAAGCAGAGCATCGTGTGTCTGAAGCTACTTACACTATAGGGGGCAAAGCATGGACTTCACTTAAATTAAGCCTTATTACAAAAGAAGGACATTTCAGTGGGAAATTACCTGATGGGGCTGGGCAGCAGTGTGGGGTTAACCCTGGGAGAAGCTTAGGATTCTGCACAGTGCTACAGGTTCTCTCCATCCTCCCTGTCCTGTGCATCAGATGTGGGGAGCTCAAAGAAAATTTGCAGTAGGCAGTGGAAGCATATGAGCTCCTAGTACCATGACAGAGGAGCAGAACTTAGAAACTTGTGATAGGGTTTATATTCTCCCTATTCTTCCCACTAAATTGTCATATGAATGGGATTCATTTGATCACTGTAAATCTAACAAACTTCCTTGCATTCACTAAGATGTTAAGTTAGCTCTTTCCACAAAAAGAGATTTTAAATTAAAGGACCTGATCTAGTGATAACAACAGCAAGTTTTTTGACATTGTCATAAAGAGCTAATTTGCCGAGACAAGGTTTTATTGGCCAATGTAATAGGTAGTATTTAACAGGTCACTTGAATAACAGCAGTGGTTTTTCCTTACACTGGCAGGAGCTATTGTACACGTTGAACTAAATGATGAATTCCCTTCTGAATATTTAGAGATAATTTCTTTACTGTAATTGTCACACTGCACTGACAATCTGAATGCCATTATCACAGTAATAACTGAAATTAAGAAGTGGAATAGTGTCATTTGAAGATGAATACAAAAATTTAGAAAGACTTGCATGTTGACTCACTTGTGCTATTCTTCCCTATACCTGCTTTTCTGTGTATTCATAGCCTTTTAGTGGAATTTCTTTCACTAAGAATAGTATTTCTTCATTTAAACATTTCCTAATGGATTTTACATCTCTGGACCAAACTTAATTCTGATGTAGCACTCAAGCAATTAATGGATCTAGTTTGGATAGCAAACCTGAATTACTGAAAGGAAAAAAATATTAACATAGGTTGTAAACACAGCCTGAACTGCACCAACAACTGGAAGTGGGAACAGCTGGGCTTTACAACCAACCAAACCAGAATGGTACTATAGATTCTGATATGATCAGAAAAATATTATAATTTTCTACTCAGGGAGAGTGATCAGACCATCAGGACCTGAATTAGTAGATTATTGTCCCTCAGTTGGAGCCTCTTAGAAGCAGTTCAGCTCTCCTAAATATTTAAACATTTGAATATTTAAAGGTGTTTAATGGGAGTTGAGAACAGTTTTTTAAATTCCACTTTAGTGCTGAGAATACACCAAACTCATTTAAGCACTTAAATGTGCCATTTATGACTTACCCAAGTCAACTTAGAGTCTGGCTACTGTGCACAGGGACAGTCTCATCAGTATACTGCAGCTCCAGACCTGGCCATGTGCTTCTGACTCCTCCCTGGCACTTGTCTAATCACATGCCAAGTTGGTTTACAGTGTTTAACCAACAGAGAACCAACCCTAACAAACTAAATAAATACATACATACATACATACAAAAAGAAATAGGGAATAAGTGATTACCTTTCTTCTGGTTCAGCTTTTTTAACATACTTCTTCAGGAATCAGATGATCACCAATGCCAGCAGAAAGTACAGGATCGATAATCCCACTGGAAAGAGGTGTGCAAGGGCAAGATTACACTTCCTGGTTGCACCTATCTATAAAATGGCTCTAGTTGTATTGTAAGGCCACACACAAATGTAGATGAAATGATGCAATTACTTTCCACAGTGCACAAAAGTGGGAGGGTAAGGGGCTCAGAAGCAGTCACAAAAGCCATCACCAGAGAAAGATGATTCTGAAAACTGCCCAGCTTTCTCCTAGGGAAATGCAATTGTCCCAGTAAAAGGTTTTACAAATATGGTTGGGAAGCAGGAGAGAAGAAAAAAGGAAAGTAAATTTGGCAAGTTTGCTGTCTGCATCTCTGGCTTGCCATGTATGTCAGAAGTGATAGGTACAAGATGGTTACAACTGCACTCAGGATCAGAAATGACTAGGAGAAATAAAAAATTAATTTACAAATACATTTCACAGTTCATGCACAGTTAGCTGCAACTGCTTTTTTAAAATTCCCTTCACTGTTCAGGATTCACTTTACTTGATGTAATATGTGTTGGTTTATACTTATGGGAGTTGACTTATGAATAATACAGTTAGAGAGTTCTGGCTTTCAGGAAAGGTCTACACTTACTGGGATTTAAGCAAGAGGTATTTTGCACTTTAACTACTCTTCGGGATAACTATGATGTAGGCATAACTATGTTGAAATAATTGCATCTCCTTACACTAAGACTGAATTAGACTCACCTCATTTAAGTTTATGTTAGCATCTGAGTATAAGCAGTGGAATACTATAAGAATCTTAGCCTAGGATTCCTATGGCTTAAGCAAATATAACATGTAGACTGGCATGATAAGCTTTCACACCACAGTTAGCATAGTCGTGTGGGGAACACCAGGTAGCCTCACACCTCCTTGAAGAACATCAGGATTTTCCTATACATCTAGGTTGAAACACACAAATCCAGATAAGGCAATTGCAAATTTTGTTCTAAGAGACTCAAAAGTTAACATTACATGTGATTGATACAATGTTCAGTTTTTAAACTTGTATCAGATGCCTTGCTAATGTAAGCCTGCACATCTACCAAAATCATAGAATCACAGAAGTTTGGGTTGGAAGTGACCTCCAAAGATCATCTAGTCCGACCTCCCTGAAATAAGCAGGGACATCTTCAACTAGATCAAGTTGCTCAGAAGCCTGCCCAACCTGACCTTGAATGTTTTCAGGGATGGGGAGTCTACCACCACTCTAGGCAACCTGTTCCGGGGTCTCAACACCATCATCATAAAAAGTGTCTTTCTTATATGTAGTCTAAATCTACCCTTTTTCAGTTTAAAACCATTATACCTTGTCCTGTCATAAACAAGACCTACTAAAAAGTTTTTCCCCATCTTTCTTATAAACACCGTTTAAAGTACTGTAAAGTTACACAAGGTCTTCCTGGAGCCTTCTCTTCTCCAGTCTGAACAATCCCAACTCTCTCAGCCTGTCTTTATAGGAGAGGTGCTCCAGCCCTCTGATCATTTTTATGGCCCTTCTCTGGACCTTCTCCAACAGGTCCACATCTTTCCTGTGCTAAGGACTTCAGAGCTGGATCAATACTCCAGGGGGGGTCTTACCAGAGTGGAATAGAAAAATCAAAAGATAGAAAATGAAAGGATGAGCAATCAAACGGATTTTGCAGGTGTTATCACAAACCCAGTGTCACTTCATTGAAAGACCAAAATTATTAAGGTGATCTTCCTTAATGTTATTTTGCCTTTATATCACCAGTGCAAATGTTAGCTCCCTTTTAACAGTCACTGTTCTCACTGTAGTTTCTTTAAAGCAATATCAGTACACACCAGTTACCAATCTGCTATCCTTAAGTATAGACTAAAACCTACTGTAAGCTCCAGACCAAGATGCTGGAGCTGGCCATATGGGTTTTTTGATATATCAAGTTTTATGAGACATGTGAAAAAAAAAATTCATTTGCAATTGATCTTCAATGAGCTTCCTGTCTGATTTATTTTTATCAAAGAAGTTTTCTTTGGATCTGATCAGGAGACTGCTCACAGACTGTGATTCGTACAAGAAACAGAAGGGATTTTTTTCAGCATTTTTTTTATAATGCTCTCTGAGTGAAAACAAAATACAATTGAGTATCTGTCTTTTCTGAGTCAGAAGTGACAAAGACTAGGACTCTTGGTCATGCCTAGATTTTTTTGAAAATTAATCTTGGCAGACGTTGAGGTTGTGTCTATAAAAGGACTGCAGTCTTACAGACCACTTCCTTTCCCAGCCACTTCCCACCCCATTAGAGGCTACACATTCCTGCTAGTCAAAAACTCATGCTGAATACACATATTCTGGCATGGCAAGACATAAGGGAAAGATTGCCACCACTGCATACATAAGTGAAGAACAGAATTCTGCTGTATTAATCAGGAATCTGAGAGAGTTTATTTTACTGTGCAGTTAAAGGACTCCTGAGTCATTATGACTAATTATCACCAACATAACTCAAAAGTTATACTGAATATTTAAAGGTGTTTAATGGGAGTTAAGAGCCAATGCAGAAGGCTACATCTCTCCTTGCAAAGAGAAGGCCACAGCAAACATAGCAAATTTCTTAATACATAAGCTTACATGCTACCAGCTGCAACATTCCCAAAGAAAAAGCATTTTTAAATAAAGGCTAAGAATACTATCCATGTGTCGTGGTTTAAACCCAGTCAGGTAATTCGTTCGCTCACTTCCCCCCTTTTTCTTGCCCTCCCCCTGCTCTCGGAGGGACGGAGAGGAGAATCGAAAAGAATGCAACTCCCACGGGTTGAGATAAGAACAGTTTAGTAACTAAGGTATAACACAAATCACTACTGCTACCACCAATGATAATAATGATAAAGGAAATAACAAGGGAAGAGAATACATCATCTCACCACCAGCCGACCGATAACTCGCCCCCCAAGCCCGACCAAGCTCTGACCGATACCTCCTCCAACCCTGCAGTCTCCCAGTCCTTCCGGCTAACTCCCAGTTACCTCCTGGGCATGACGTGCTGTGGTATGGAATACCTCTTTAGTCAGTTTGGGTCAGGTGTCCTGTCTCTGCTTCCTCCCAGCTTCCCCTCCTCCCTGGCAGAGCATGAGGCTCACAAAGTCCTTGGCCAAACCAAAACATTGCTTGTTATCAGCTCCGTTCCCCAGCTGAAAGTCAAAACATTGCACTGCACCAGCTACCAAGAAGGGGAAAAATGACTGCTACTGCTGAACCCAGGACACCATGTGAGTGTGGGTGCTTCGGTTTGTAGACAATGCAACTGAAGGTCAGAATGCTTTCAAAGAAGTGTTGACAAAAAGTCAGTTATGTTAATGCCATCAGTCTCATCAATCAGGTTGGTTATCAAGGCCAGACGTCTTCAGTGATGTTAATCATTTCAGGTAATTTAGAAGAAAGAGCATAAATTTTTGGTTGGTTGGTTTCAGGGTGTTTTTTTTTTAATTTTACCATAGTTATCCGAATATATTTGTTATTATTTCTGAGTATTTACTACTCTTTTGAGTCAGAGACAAAACAGGATAAGAAACTTTTTAGGTGGGGCAGCTTGTGTCTTCAGGGACAGAATCACAGCCTGAACAACATATAAGGAAAGAGTTAAAACCAGACAGGCTCCATTCTCTGACCTGCTCCTGCACTTTTTGCGCATATGAGCAGATGCGTTCATTTGCCAGGTAGTGGCTGTTGACAATGTTGTTGCAGTGGCACAGAGGAATAACTTGCCCTAGAAAAGATGTCAGTGCAAAATAGAGTTCATCGGTTAGCCTCAGTGAGTAGGTACAAACATGTCCCCATATGTCAGCAGACACTATATGCATCTGGCCTGAGTGTGAATAGAGCAGAATGAGCTGATCCCCAAAACAGCTCAGCAAAGCCTCCTGCCTTTGGCACTGCTCCCAGCTCTGCTTTCGGGGCTTCCTTAGCAGCAAGCTACAGACTGACCTTTCAAAACAAACAAAAAGCACAAGCTCTAGAGTCCTGTCACTCCTCCCCAAATTTATCCCTGGTAAAAGAGAGGTGAAAACAGTGTAACGTTGCAGAAAATCACAATGAAAGGGATTAAGTCATTACCTATCAGCCCCTCTTCTGGAGCAAATGCATTGAACCTAAGCTTCCTTATAGTTTTAATAAAGGAACAGAAGGAGATATTGTAACAGAGGAAAGCCTGCAGAGCTATGTAGGTCATATATTCCTTTAAACTGCCTAATTTAAAAGTGATAAAAACCTGAATTGATTAATGACTTTAATCTTATGTCAGTAAAAGCCCTTGATCACACGTTTAAATTCAGAATGTTTCGAGAACTCATTAAAAAGAAACCCCAAATACAACAAAATAACCTGCCCATTTTATTTTCTTATCTTCTATTTATTTTTCTTTTTCTTACCTTCCCATTGGTTAAGGCTTCCTAAAGTACTTACTTTAAACCATTTTGCAACACTTCCAGCAAGTCATCTGTCTAGTATCTCTGCGTTGCCTCTCTTCGTGCAGCCATGCTCTTGCTTGGCTTTTCACTCTATTTATTGTAGTAGTGACTAATTATGTTAAAAACTGGACGTTACACATTTGTGTTTCTCTTATTTCTTTGATTCTAGTACTAATAATTCTAGGCAATTCTTATTCTGTCATATAGCTATTAGGCATAGAACAGGTGGGATTCAGACATTCAGCAATTAAAAGGAGCCATATGGCAAACCTTTGCCAGAGTTGAAATGTCACTCAATAGATAATTTAATTTGAAGGTACCTTATTGGAAAATTCACTTAAACTTTGGTGCCAGAATACAGATTTTCAGATAATTCTACAAAGAAATTGGTAATTAAGTTCTGTGCATACTCTGGGCTAACAAATTTTCCTCTCTTTTTCTCGATGAAGATTTTAAGGATTATAGAGGGCTTAAAATATGGATCTCCATTTTCAATTAAAATGAAACAAGAGAGAGCAAAAGATTGTGAAACTTTCCAGTCGCTTATAGGAAATGTATGAGATTCCTTATACAGAGAGCTGACTGAAGCCAGCACTGGTTTTCATGTGCCCAAAGGGCAGACAGTAGAGTTCTTAGCAGGCTCAGAGAATCATAATCTTTGGTGAAATGCATGTTATAATGTCCCTTGATGCATCATTAAGATGACGGACCACATCTAGTCACAATGGAAGGTAATATCAGATTACATTGTCTCGTTTAGGACAGAAAAAAACCAAAACCAAAACCAAACCAAACACAAACCAATCACAAAAAAAAAAACCAAAACCCCCAAAACAACCAAACCCCAAACAAACACAAAAACCCCAAACAAAACAAAATAAACCAAAGCTTTCCCAAGCTTTCTTCACTTTCTTCATGTGTTTCCCTGTTCGGCCTTTTTTTTTTTTTTATTTGGATATCTTAACTTGCATTGAAAAAAAAATAGAAAATAAAAATTCAAAATCATACACTTGGGGTTCTCAGTTGTTGAAACAAGGCTTGAACTGAACAGATACAACACCCAGCCTCAGAGAATGGGGAAGGAAAAACCCAGGCAGCTGACCCCCTTTTTCCACTGGCCACTGGATCCTTAAGAGTTGGAAGCCAGAGGAGATCAGAGAGGCAACAGCCCAGCAAAGAGCCATATATGTTATGTTGCATGGCAAGCCTTTCTACTGCCATCTCAGCACAAATGTGAGCTACCTGTGGAGGCAACATTAAAAGGCTGAGGAAATAAACAGGAAAAAAAAAAGACTTTTCCCTTCTGTCCTGGTTTCTATGTACCCTTTCTCCATGCTGCTTCTATTCATACATAAGCTAGAATTTCCCCTGAACTAATTAGGGTTTTTATTGGCAGAACCACAGAGCAGTACCCTTGGTAGAGTTTTCCATTAAAAATTTCTAATCTGCATGTTATCTGATTCTGAGCAACCTTCTTCTAAGTAGAATTCATGCATTCACTCTCCCTTTGAATGCCTCTTGAGACCAAATATATTACTATGTATAGCACTAATTCTCTTTTATTTCTCATTTATTAATAGAAAAAAAAAGCTTATATGTTTTTCCAAGTTGGATTCTTCGTAATGATTTCGATTAACTGCCTCAAAGCAGCACAGGAATACAGTGAGCAAAAGCGGCAAGAACAGCATGCTCATACAGAACATATTAGAAAAAAATATTGTATTTGCTTGGTTTAATATGCAATAAAATGACCACAGTGGGAAAAAGCCCTCAAGAAAACACAATTGTATGATGTTCAAAATGAAAATCAATCAACCAATCAATCAACTGGAAAAGAAAGTCTCACTACCTTCATAACAGAAGCTTCTTGTCATGTTTTTCTGTAATTTAGTGAACAAGTATTTACTTGGGTCATTTTCACACCATCTGGCTGGAAAAAAACATTTTTAGATCTCCCTGTAAAAAAAAAAACAACCCTGGGTTTTAAGGATATAATTATTATAGTAAGAAAAGAACAAAATTAATAAATCAAAAATCTTTTGAAAAACGCAGCCATGAATGTTGCAGCTGGAAGCCAAGGGGTGCTGAGTGCATTACATCTGAGCACAGCTTTGATGCCCAAGCACTGGAAATATGAGCTTGTGCCATTTTGGAGCTCTGGCTTTACTGGAATGGAGCCTAGAACCTTGTCTGGGAACAGTCTACACTGGATCACCTTCACAGCTCATCTTTCCTCCCAAGGAAAGCATTTGGCAGGAAGAGAAACGATTGGAAAAGCTGAATGAGTAGGTAGAGTAGGTAGAGAATTTGTGACTGGTCAGCTTTGACAGCTGTATAGAGGCTGTACGTTCAGTCATCTCTTTGGCTTTCCATCACCTTTTCAAAAACTTCAGATACAATCCATAATTTGTACTGACTATTGAAACCAATTTACTGCACATGGTGCTTCCACCTCATAGTTTTCAGCATCGAGCACTATGAAAAAGGTAACTGTATATTTGATCAGATCCCTGGGGCTTCTTGATGAAAACAAGAAACTCTGCTTTTGAGAAACAAAATTGACATGCGGTGATGTATTTCCATTAGGTGCTAGAAGTTGTCAAAACCCTGATTTTTGTCAAATTCTCTTGTGGAACAGTTCTTGTACAAAGAATTTACTTAGAAACAACAATTCAGGGACTCCGAATAAGGTCTCTTTAAATTAAAGGGCCATCACAGATTACAGGAAAAGAATGTGTCAGCTGCAGCTTCAGTCTTGCAGACTGAATTTAAGTCTCCTGAAGTTGGCTTGCACTTGGATCTCATGTAAGGCTGAATTTCTCTGTGCACCTTCCATTGGAAATCACACCGTTTACCAATGCCAGAGGCAAATTACATTAGCCAGAGTGAGGCAGTACTATTTGAGCGACTTATCAATTTCTTTTAGAATAAGAATCAAAATGATAAGTTTTGAATGCCTGTTGAAAGGATTTTTTACCCTTGAAAGCAGCGGTGTGTATGTGAACATGAGTAAAGGAACGGAAGATTGTGACTGAAAATATGGACCGAAAAGTTTAAGATACTTTAAAACACATTTATAAATGTTTCTCTGCTTGATCTAACAAGGAACACATCTCTCATGCTGATGCTAGAGCATGTGTTTCCAAACACCACATGGTCAAATTGTTTTGGCATTACTCAGATATTCAGCATGGCAATTGCCCCCTCTTTATTATCAAGCCCAAAGTAGTTTCTTAGTAAACCATCCCATGGGATAAGAAAACACCTTTCTAAGGGTGAGAAAGGTGTTAAAGGAAAGCTTATGAAGAAAAAGAAACCCTGATTGGTCATAACCATATTTATGTTACTGATAACTTGAACAACTGCAACATCCAGCAGGATCTCCAAGCACAAGAGACTTATTGCCCCTCTGAATAATGTACAACATTGTCAGCGATTTGACTCTATTATACTGGTTATAGCAGTCCTAAATTAGGACTAAAGTAACAAGACAGTCAGCTGACCACTGTCACTTCATCATTATGCTGCCTTATTCCCTCCTTTCACACTGCACAGTACCTGTCATTACTGCCGAGAAACTGCAGAGCGATTGTATCTCCTTTCAGACAGGCTACAAAGGATGCTTATTTAGCACATTCATGTAACTGCTTTTGACCTCATGCTGTACGAACTGTCCTTTCATGGATTTGGATTTTACAGATCCCTGATTATCTTCAGGGGAAAAAGAATTTAAATGCCTTTCTTTGGTTCACAGCCAAATGCTTTTCATACAACCTAAAAAACATCTTGCAGCTTCCTTCACAGCCCTGCCCCTTCCTCCTCCCCTCTTACATCTGCTGCTATAAGAAACAGCCTGTTCCATATTTCTAAAAACTGAAAACTAGATTTCTGAATCACTTCACCTTTGGTTGCCACTCAGTTTATTAATCCTTATATCATGAAGATTATGTAAGCAACTGTTATTTTAGTGTCTGACAGGCACAGGCTTCCTTCTCTGTCTGGTGACTTACTTACATTCCTTGTACACATTCCTGTATACTGGCTCACTACTGAAGCTTTCCCCAGCTCTCATTCAGACAAAATTTCCACTGAGATTTTAAAGGACCCCCTCGAATCTTCAGCATCGCTCTCATGTGTGCTACTCAGGATAACAGAACCTGAATCCAAGCCATTTGCACTAGTCCCTTGCTTGTTGCTTGTAGCATTCTACAGCTCCAGACAAGTGAAAATTTACCCTGATTGCTCTAAGAAGGAAACGATGCTGCCAAAGTCTTCCCAACACACTGCTTTTTTTTTTTTTTTCTTTTTTCCTGCCATATTCTGTATTTCCACAGTCCAAGATTACCCAGATTTGCCTCCTGGCAATCTCCAAACCAGAGTCTTTCCAGGGGTCACTGCAACAAGAATGACGTTTGACACTAGGGGTTGGACTCTCCTGCCCCTAATCAATATCCTTCTTGTCTAACAAGATGAAGATGACAGAAATGACCAGAAAATGAGTCACAGAGGGAGCCTACCTGCTTAGCACCCAAGGCCAGCACCTCTCTGATAGCACTGAAAGAAGGAGGCAGAACTGGCCTTGCTGGCACATCATCTGTGACCCCCAGCACCCTACAGTGCTTACCTTGCCAAAGTTACTCTGGCACACAGAGATTTTGCTGACCTGATTTCCACACAGAGGGACAAGTTGTCTAACAAAAAATGTCCACATGCAGCTCCAGGGAAGAGAGCAATGGAGGTAACTTTTGTTCCTCCACAACCAAAACTGAGTCAGTCCCTCACATCTTGCTTTGGAGCACTGTCCCACAGATATAAATATTTGAATGTCATTTTGTGCTAAGCACTGGAGCTAATTTTCCTATTCAGTGATTCTGTCATTTTGTAAAATGTCTACAACATGCAACATCATTTATTACAAAAACCAGAGAGTGCAAGATTAAAATTCTGACAGAGGAGTATTAGCTTTGCTTGGCAAAAGAAAAAACTTCATATGTTTGTGAATCATTCCTGAGATAATCATACTTATTTAAATGCCATAAAGAAAACAATGTTCATGTTTGTTCTCTAAAGCATCATGAATATTAATACAAGACAAATACAATTTGTCCATTTAGGAGAGTTACAAGGTTTTTTTCCTTCAAAAGATTTTGTAATGGCAGCATATAGATTTTGAAAGGCTAAAGACACTACTAATCTGAGACAGATTTGTGTGTGAACATTTGTACCATAAATCCGGCAGATATCACACTCAGTTTTAAAAATAAAGCCCAACTGGTAACTGTTTGAGTCACTTTGTATTCACCCCTCCTATGTGAGAAAGATGTAAAATTTTTGAGACAAGCTTATAGCAGCACACTGCCAATGAATACTTCGAGGAACTCTAAAGGTTTAGAACTTATTTTGAAGGAGGAAGGAAGAGTAGAAAGAGTATTTGTATTTAAAGAATTTTTCTTAACAGTAAGAGATGAGTCACATATAAGCAATGGACACTTTTTCAATAGAGACAGAGCCTTTCAGCTTATGGCATTCTCTATCAGCCACCTATGGCACAGCTGAAGCTTAATGTAAAACTCCAATGCCTTCCCCACTTCACTTTCCTGATCCTTCTTACTTGTAGTTGATGCACAGGATTGTGGAAACCTATGCTGAATTCTCATCTCCTCAGCAAAGTTTTATACAAATAGAGAATGTGTCATGTAACTTGTATTGTGGTTTTCTGACATCAACAGCAAGTTCAATGACACATTTATCAGTCACAAATATATTGAGAGATAAAAGAATTTTTTAAGGATGAAGAGAGAGTGTTTCTCTATACTTACAGCTGTCTTTAACAGTATAGTTGCTGAACAGACCTATGTAACAGGACAAAAGAATGCAAAAGAATTCAAAGATCAGGAATTATTCCTACCACTCACCAGAGAAGACTGCAGGGAAGAGTTTCAGGGAAATGGTCAAAAAAACCTTGTTAGGACACAAAAGCATCACAGATACACATGACAAGAAAATATTGATGATTAAGACATGGTTTACACTTAACACATTTACAAATGTCAAACTTGATCTGTGAACTTGGAAAAACTACTATGGATGCTTGCCTAATGACACCAGAATATAGGTTTCCTTCCATATCAGCCAGTTTTGATACAGAAGTACAAGATAGGTCACCATGTATCTTGCTGGTGGGAATCCCCCCTGCTGCTGCTGTAGACAATACAAAATTAAAGTCACAAGTACTACAGTTAGGTTATTGAGATAGTTGGAAAACAAAACAGAACAAAACAAAAGCAACCAAAATAGAAGAAGAAAACAAAATCCAAACTCCAAATGTTTCCTTCTTACATTATATCATGCATAATCATTTTTGAGAAAAAAGGAATGTGAAAGGGAAAAATGTCATCCTGGATATGGAAAGATTTCTAAACCATTGTATTCTGGTGACTACACAGAAAAGGAGGAAAGAGGGAACATGGCTGATTTTCTAACATCTGGAATTAAATACCACAACAAAGGGCCAGGGTGCTTGTTGATAAACTCTCATAAAGCAAAATCCAAATCATGGAGTAGAATTAATTAGACAGCCCAAAATGCAAAAGAAGAAAATTAAATAAAAACATCTCTCTCTCTTGCTTTTAAAAATGTAATCTAACACTTTGCCAAAAACACATTGAGCAAGTCTGAACCATTTGGAACTCATTCAGTATAGGGTGTATCAATCAACAGAGCCCACAATAGAGAAACAAAGCCCAAACACAGACAAGTGAATTCAATCAACTGAAGTTGCCCAACAGCTACCAAAAAAGAAAGCAGATAATTTGCACCATAGTATAGTTTTATGAAAGTCACATGGGTTGTTTCTCAGGAAGCATAGGGAAGGAGAACTGATATAAAACCAACCATTTTTTCCCACTGTGTTAACTGTAATGTTTAACTTGCTCACTGGAATTTTACAAATCCAAATGATAGTGCTGGAGAAAATATTGGTCAAAGACTCAGGATTTCCTTTAATTATAGGAGTTTCAAAATGATGAAAGAAAGCTTGGAAAAAAAATGCTGCAGGTTAAAAAAAAAAATCAGTTTATTGTGACCCAGAAGCGTCAATGGGAAATCTAAGATACTGAGAAAGCAACACCTAAGGCTCTAAAGGATAAATGTGGTTAAAGCCTTTAGTGATTATTAGCTTCTGGAATGATGATGTTGTACTGTTCTCAGGGAAAAACAAAATCTTATCTGTAAGTGTCTAGACGAAAAGCAAAATATTGTAAACCAAGTGGTTCCAAAGTGCCCTTTGGAAATGCTGAAGATTGAAGTTATAGACATGGAGAACTGCACAGGAGTATTAAGCTGATGTCTTTATCTTGGATCAAATAATGAAAAGCTATTCAAGGAGTTGAGCTGCTAGAACAGGAGGTTGTGACAATATAATCCATTCAGCTTCACAGGACCCCAGCTTTGTTTTGATTTAAGTTCAAGGACTGGAATAAGCCTGTTTCAAAAATAGAAGCACTAGCATCATGGCTTGATTACAGAAAGCTTCTTCTCCTTGCCTGTGAGCAGCTGTCAGGTATACCTCACCTTTGATCGGAGAGAGGGAAAATGAGTCCTTTTTTGCTGAGGAGCTGAGGTTTCTTGTCCTGTGACTCCTGCTTGTGCCAGGGAGCAACTGAGTATTGAAAGGAAAAGCCAGGCTCTTTCTGTGGTTATTACTGTGGAGGAGAGGTAGGCTTCTTCAAGAGGCAGGTTATGATAGGAGACCCAGAATTTATCTTTGGCTATATATTGTGGATATAGCTCTTTCCTACACGTTTGGCTGGAAGCACCATAGTGTTTATGCTGTAATGGAGATCATAAGGTGGCCAAGTAAACAGGTGTCGTGGTTTAAACCCAGTCAGGTAATTCGTTCGCTCACTTCCCCCCCTTTCTTGCCCTCCCCCTGCTCCCGGAGGGACGGAGAGGAGAATCGAAAAGAATGCAACTCCCACGGGTTGAGATAAGAACAGTTTAGTAACTAAGGTATAACACAGATCACTACTGCTACCACCAATGATAATAAAGGAAATAACAAGGGAAGAGAATACATCATCTCACCACCAGCCGACCGATAACTCGCCCCCCCCAGCCCGACCAAGCTCTGACCGATACCTCCTCCAACCCTGCAGTCTCCCAGCCCTTCCGGCTAACTCCCAGTTACATCCTGGGCATGACGTGCTGTGGTATGGAATACCTCTTTGGTCAGTTTGGGTCAGGTGTCCTGTCTCTGCTTCCTCCTGGCTTCCCCTCCTCCCTGGCAGAGCATGAGGCTCACAAAGTCCTTGGCCAAACCAAAACATCGCTTGTTATCAGCTCTGTTCCCGAGCTGAAAGTCAAAATATTGCACTGCACCAGCTACCAAGAAGGGGAAAAATGACTGCTACTGCTGAACCCATGACAACAGGTGAGGTTAATTCAAGCACAATTCAGGAGCAATCACCATTATAATAGCTTCTATAGCAGAGCAGCTGTATTACAGGACAGATTAACTTAACCACACTGGTTGTTAAAAGATTCTGGTGCAAGAAATAAATACTTGTCTATATGAACACCAAAATCACAAAGTCCAGTAGAAAATGTCAGAAATTGTTTCTGTGTTCCCTGGTATGCACATATATGATCATGAAATTAAAACCTGTGTCATAACACAGTTGCTTCATAGCACCTCTGCCACAATATATGTCTCATTTTCTGAGTATCCAGCTGGACACTGTAGGGTTGGATTTAAAGATGTATTTGATTGCTTGCAGATGTAGCTGAAATCAATAAAAGCTAAAACCTAAAGGGCTATCTTTATCTAAACATTCTTCAAGTTCTGACGTCTTAAGTAGGACATGGTAGAATAAGGCGGCACATTTTAATCTACCTCTGTCTCCTATTTTTATTTGTAAAATGCTTGATAATGTTTCTTCAAGATTCTCTTCCTTACATCAGCCTTCTCTTGCAAGCAGTTTATACCATGCCCCACTAACTCCATGTGTAAACTACACTTCTTTAGCTATCCTTAGCTATATCTGTGTTCTTAATTCTGTCTCTATGCAATCATTCCCTATCTGCTTCTTCATTTCCAGTTAATTTCTTTACCACTTCAGTTAACTCCTATTTCACTTAATTTCTTAATTATCTCACTGTCATAAGACTCTTTGTCCCCATCTTTCCATTTTGCAGTGCAGATTTTGTTCTCTCTACTTTTGCATCAGGTATTCTTCCTCTACCCCTTTCACCAGATGCAGGCACAGATGTCACAGAAGATGAGAAAAAGACAGAGAGCTTCCCTGCTCTATGCTTTAGTGCCCATGCTTCTGGTCCAGAACATCTATTACAGATGAAGTTCACATTATTTCTGCAGCCCGAGTCTGAATGTGTTCAATCATGATGGAATATTTGGACATTATCACCCAGTAAAACTGAAGTCTCTCTTGAGCTTATGCAAACTTCAATTACTTAAAGACTTGTATCTTGGCTAAATTCGTGCAGTATTTCAGGCACTGAAAAATACATTCTGACACAAAAGGAACTGCTACCAAATTTAAAATTACAGTTAAAGGGCTTAGAGGCACTATCAATGTTTTGCAAGTTTACCAGGATTATTTTTAAATTTAAGCTTGTTCTTATGAATGATTTCTTTTCCAAGATTGGCTTTAATAACTAGCACTTAACATTTAACCAAACTTCAATCTTATCTTCTCATTCCAAACAATTGAAAGCTTGATTAACTCTCAGAAGAGCCAGTGAACCAGCTCTGCCCATAAAGATTTCCAGTCAAAGAATTCTAGCTTTTAAGCAGATATTGTTTAGACTACGGTATATCAGATTAAAAGCTGTATTGGGCCACTACCATTTTTTCTGCCTTAAAATTACATCTAAATAACCAGACTGATTCTTCAAAATATATGCCTATATAAAACATCTGTTTTTTATAATCCCTCTGCCATGGCACTGCAATTACAGTCAAGTTAATTCAGATCAAATATTCCAGACTAATAAGGCTAAGGAAAGTACATAGTGCAATTTATTCTCTAATGATATTGTGTAAAGACAAACCTATCACTTGCTGCTAGTGTTGAAATGCATGGCCTTAAATGAATGAGGAAACATAAGTTAATTAAACACTAGAGGGTCAAGATTTCAATGACCCCCATCTACTGGGGAGCAGTGAATAGCTGAAATCTTTGAATAGCTGATTAGAACAACACTCATATACCAGTGATACTGTTTTAATTTAGTAGTTGGAGAGATGCTATGTTGGAAACGTAAGAATTCAGAGCAACGGCTCTTTTGCTTTACTACCCAGCAAATAACACATTGCACATAAAGTTTTTATAATTGATTGTGTATAAATTCATGTTTGCAGAATCTTCCACAGATCCAGACAGGTTAATTTTACAGAACCAGCTGCCTCCCTCCAGCTCTGATCGAAGGGAAAGCAGCAGTGGGTTAGCCAGCATGGAGCAGTCCAGCTACAAAGAGTGAAATGCAGATCTCCATTGGTCTGTAAGGAACACTGGCAGCAATTTTCCTCATCCAGCTAAAATGTCTGCACATCCAGGAATCCCTGGCTGGAACAATTATCTCATTCCAGTTACCTACAAAACAGTTGTTTCTTGCAGCCTGATCCACATGCTGCATCTCCATCTTCTGTTCTGTCATTGCTCTTACCTCTTTACTGAGGACAGGACACAATGCAGGCATTCTTCTCATTCCAGCATCCAGTTCACTGGCACAGCTCCCATGTTGCCCAGATGGCAACAAGGCTCTTCATGTCAAGCATGCACTCTTGAGTGCAAGTTGATGGTTCTAGGAATAGCAGTGTTTTCAGTCTGAGACACTTAATGTATTCATTTATGGAAAGCAGCATACTCAACAAACAATAGAGTTACATCTTCCAATTCAGTTTGAATAAGACATGTCAACTCTACTAGGAGGGCCAGCATCCCTAGAGGAAGTAAGAACAGCTGTCCCTTTCCTTTACTGCTCAAGTGGGACATGAGATACAGTTCTCTTTGATGATTCAGTGAGATGAGCCCAAACATCCTAACTACCAGCTTTCTCTAAGTAAGATGAAAAACAGTAGTTATTTGGGGATATACCTGCAATCCTTCTTTTTATGACCATAGCAAACAAGTCTCTGCTCTCAAATGCCTTCTGTACTAGTAAATAGGAAAACCCCATGAAGTACAGGGACAGAAGATACAGAAAATTATTGTTTCCTTCCATCTCTATAGTTACTTCCTATACTTAGTCCTGCTAGCCACCTTAAGAAGGAAGATACCAAGTAAAAGGACAAGCAATGTTGCCACACATGCAAGTGGAACTGTCTTCTCTACTTTTTGATTGGTCAAGGTCCGATTCAGGCAGTTATGGCTTTTAAAAGCTGCCTTAATTCCAATGAATTCCCATTCACAAGTCAACTTTACTATACTGCAGTCTCTTCATAGAATAGAATCATAGAATAGTTAGGCTTGGAAAGGACCTTAAGATCATCTAGTCCCAACACCCCTGCCATGGGCAGGGACGCCTCACACGAAACCATGTCACCCACGGCTTCGTCCAACCTGGCCTTGAACACCACCAGGGACAGAGCATTCACAACCTCCCTGGGCAACCCATTCCAGTGCCTCATCATTCTAACAGTAAAGAACTTCCTCCTTATATCCAATATAAACTTCCCCCTTTAAGTTTTAACCCGTTACCCCTTGGCCTGTCACTACACTCCCTAATGAAGAGTCCATCCCCAGCATCCCTATAGGCCCCCTTCAGATACTGGAAGGCTGCTACGAGGTCTCCACGCAGCCTTCTCTTCTCCAGGCTGAACAGCCCCAACTTCCTCAGCCTGTCTTCATACAGGAGGTGCTCCAGTCCCCTGATCATCCTCGTGGCCCTTCTCTGGACTTGTTCCAACAGTTCCGTGTCGTTTTTATGTTGAGGACACCAGAACTGCACACAATACTCCAGGTGAGGTCTCACAAGAGCAGAGTAGAGGGGCAGGATCACCTCCTTCGACATGCTGGTCACGCTCCTCTTGATGCAACCCAGGATACAGTTGGCATTCTGGGCTGCAAGCGCACACTGAAGCCAGCTCGTGTTAATTTTCTCATCAAGCAACACCCCCCAAGTCCTTCTCCGCAGGGCTGCTCTGAATCTCATCTTTGACCTACCTGTAGCTGTGCCTGGGATTGCTCTGACCCAGGTGTAGGACCTTGCACTTGTCATGGTTAAACTTCATAAGGCTGGCATCAGCCCACCTTACAAACGTATCAAGGTCCCTCTGGATGGCATTCCTTCACTCCAGTGAATCAACTGAACTACACAGTTTGGTGTCATCATCAAACTTGCTAAGGTGCACTCAATCCCACTGTCCATGTCACCGACAAAGAGATCTCTTATCTCCTGCTGTCATGGTGTAGACATCGGCACCATGTCACATTCCCTATCAGCATTTATACATGAAGCTCAATGGGCATAAGAATTATCCATGTTTGAAGTCAGGTGTTAGTCACCTGTTTTTCAGTATATAGCTAGTCTTGCTCACCAGTGAATAATCATATTCCCAAACACACTAAAAATGTTGCTGAATAAATACTGGAAGGAAGACAAGTTGTTTATTTGACAGTGATTTTAATCATGGAAGGCTCTTTTTCCTTCTTCCAAAGACACAAAACAGAAGAGTTTTACTATACTGCTAGTATTTCCTTGTCATACAGGAAGCCATATGTAGGCTTTTCATTCTGCACCTTTATTCTGCATTGTGTTTCAGAGAAAAATGGCAGGTTCATTCATAGGATACTCAAACTGCCTTATAGAAGGTTGCTTGGAGATTTGACATTGATGACCATGTTTATTGATAAATAGTATTTTGGAGCAACAGATTACAAGACACTGTAGATGAGATAAGGGTTTTATGTTTTCTGTAAAACTGAATTAGTAACGATCACATGGACAGAAAGCTGACAGCCAAGGGATTTTTTTTTGTCTTAGCTTAATATGAATGAATGATCAAAATATCCCACATTTTAGAAGGAAAAATTCTTTGATATCCAAGTAGTAGACTTCAGCCAGAACCTTAGTCTTGCATTATGAATAGTAACATTTAATAAAATGCTTGAGTATATGATAATGCATTAGTGACTCAGTGTACATCTCCAAACAGTGATTAAACTATTCATTATATCAAGTCAACATGATTGAGAGTCACTGGAAGTCACAAGCTGATTGACAGAGGTGCTTTGGGGAATGAAGCCTGAGCATGTTTTAGCAATTATGTAGTGAAGTTTTTTCTGCTGCAGTTTGCTCTGAGAATGCTTTTGCACTCTTTCTACAAAACATATTATTGTCAGATACCAGCCTGCTCAGATACAAGTCTGAATTAACGGCCAACTGTTAAAAACAGTGCCTTTCTTCAAGCCGTCTGGAAAGTTTCTTTCTAATCTGCCCTCCTCAAAAAGGAAATTAAAAGAACTCAGACAACTCTGAAAACTGGCTATTTCAGATGATGGTTCAGCATTCATAGCCCCTGATATTTCTGTTTTCTTATTTGTAAAAGAGAAACTCTTTGGGCGTCATACCAACTGATTTATGCAATGCAGTGGTGTATCAACAGCAGAGTGTATTCATGTGTTTCAGTTTCATTCCTCTCATACTGAACAGCATCTCTCAGTGTCTTCCTTGTTGTCTGCTCTCAGTGTGTCATAACTCTTTTACCTCATAGCTCATGGGGTCTTACAACTCCCCTGTAGTTCCTGGGCATTCCACTATCTGGCATGGTTCTTGTGAGGTAATTACATATTTAGAGAGAAATAACTGAGGTACTAAAGACTGACTGGCTCTCCCAAGCTCACACAGTAAGTAGTGGAAAGTGTGTACCCATTCTAAAGGCCATCTTATCTACCAAGCCACCTTTAATTTACACAGTTGCATCCTTTATTTTCATCTGACCCTGTCTTATCTCTTCTCCATTCTACCTTCTAAGCTTTGGAAAGGCTTTTCATTTAACCACATGAGAAATGCCTTTTCCCTTTTTCAGATCTTTTCAGTTCTTATCTCATTGCCAAAAGCATGCCCATAACTCTGAGCTTGTATTAGGCCAGTAATGATTCTTTATTTTTCCCAGATTCAGGAAAGAGTTCTTGCAAGAACAACACTGAAAATAAAGTAACTGTTAAAGGCAATTCTCCACCCTAGGTTTCCCAGAGAGGAGTCTCAGATATCCTATTCTTAGAAGAATAATTTAATAGAGTGGTACAGGAATAGGAACAGCTGGAGCTAGGTGCCTTCATGGAGACACTAAGAACAAAGAAATTCCTGGGTTTTATACCCTTACACTCTATGCACCTGACTACCACATGCTATTCATGCACCTTGCATGCACCTTTTGGTCCAGTGGTGAATTTTGGTTTGGGGTCTTTTCATCCAGTATTGGGTTCTTTCATTTTCTCAAGGTGGGCAGTAAATTTCTTCTTGGCTCTATGGCTGTTGCTTCCTGCTAAAGGATGCAACTCCTTTATCTTCCAATTTCCACTGGTCTCAAGGCCTTCATTTACATAACTAAGCACAGGTTGTAACTTCAGTTGGGCTTTAGGAGGGAGTTAGTCTTAGATTCTATTAACTTCCCATGCTAAGTGACTACTCATGCTAAATAAAACCACTTAGTTAAAAAAATACTCAGTTAAAGGAATTCAGCTAACTAATCTTTAACCGCAGAGAGACTTTTTTGAGATGTGTCTTTGGTGGCAACATTAAAATGGAAGCTTTCAATCAGCTGCAATGCTTTTCTTCACAGATCAGTTTGGTTTCATGTCAGCAATAATGGAAATTATGTTATTTTCTGTTTTCCAATAATACCTTTATAGCATAATGCTATTTTTCATTTTCAGATAATATTTGCAATGATAAGACAGAAATCAAGCCAAAGCAGGGAGACAACTTGATTGAAAGACGATTTCCCTTGCAGTGAATGAGTGACCTTTCTTAAAAAGTTTAGAACCTGTGCTGGAAAATCATTCATTCATTTTATCAAGTGATAAAAAAGTAGCTTCAACTTTGACTTGTTGCCAGCATCTCTGCTCCTCTCATTCAATTTTTGCATAATACATGAACTAACTATATTAGTTGATAAGAGCTGTTAGTGGTGTAAAATCAAACAACATACTTTGACAATTTCAGGATCTGGATATGAGAAAACTAATCCTGAGATATCTGAATCTTGTTGATTTTCCTCTGCACCCTTTTTTGGTGTCCTGGGTTCAGCAGTAGCAGTCATTTTTCTCCTTCTTGGTAGCTGGTGCAGTGCTGTGTTTTGACTTTCGGCCTGGGAACAGAACTGATAGCGATGTTTTGGTTTGGCCAAGGACTTTGTGAGCCTCATGCTCTGCCAGGGAGGAGGGGAAGCCAGGAGGAAGCAGAGACAGGACACCTGACCCAAACTGACCAAAGAGGTATTCCATACCACAGCACGTCATGCCCAGGATGCAACGGGGAGTTAGCCGGAAGGGCTGGGAGACTGCAGGGTTGGAGGAGGTATCGGTCGGTGCTTGGTTGGGCTGGGGGGGGCGAGTTATCAGTCAGCTGGTGGTGAGGTGATGTATTCTCTTCCCTTGTTATTTCCTTTATCATTGTTATTATTGGTAGTAGCAGCAGTGATTTGTGTTATACCTTAGTTACTAAACTGTTCTTATCTCAATCCGTGGGAGTTGCATTCTTTTTGACTCTCCTCTCCGCCCCTCCAGGAGTAGGGGGAGGGCAAGAAGGGGGCGGGGAAGTGAGTGAACGAGTCGTCTGGTTTGGTTTAAACCATGACAATTGGTCAATAGCAGTAAAAGAGATTAAAACAATTAGGAGTTTCCACAGCAAATGAAACTACTCTTCCATATGTCATTATAGCAGATGCATGCAAACTCTACAGTTTCTCCTTCTCCACCAACTTACTGAAACCCATCCAGATACACCCTTTGCAGTAGTTTGAACTTAAAGGAGGAAGGCAAAACAGGAAATACCAAAGTATAACCGCTAACCAAGGGCAGCCTTAGAAGAGCCATAGACAAAATTCCATTGTTCCCTTCCCCTTTCTTTACCCTTTCTACTCATTTTATCATACACAAGTACGCTGGTCCTCTCTTTCTTTAGTAAAAGATAAATCACTAGTTCTGTACCTCAGGGATGGATGCCATGGGTAATATTCTTCAAGACCTTCACTAATGAGCTGGATCACTGTATGGAGTGCATACTCAGCAAGTCTGTAGATGATAACAAAACTGGGAGGGGTGTTTAATACACTGAATGGTTGTGCTGCTATTTCGGGAGACCTTGACAGTCTGAAGAAATGGACAGATGGGAATGAAGTTCAAAAAAAGGCAGTGCAAAAGAATTCCTGCACTTGTGGAGGGATAACTCATGGTCTGGTAGAGGCTGGGTGTAATCAAGGTGGAAAGCAGATTTTCAAAGGAGCTGAAGCTCCTGGTAGACAAGATGTTGAACATGAGCCAGCAATGTGCTAAAGAAACTAATGTTCTCACAGAAGTGAAGGGGAAGGTCAACAGCATCCTCAGCTGCATTAGGATTACTGTTGCCAGCAGGTCAATGAAAGCAATTCTTTCTCTCTACTCAGCCCTGGTGACACACATGTGGGGAACTCTGGACTCCCCAGTACAAAGGAAGCTTACTAGAATTAGTTTGGTGAAGGGCAATGAGTATGATGAAAGGTTTAGAGCATATGTCCTATATAGAAAGCCTGGGTCAACTGGGATTGTTTAGAGAACAGTCTTAGGGTGGGGATCTTAGCTATCTGCATAAGAATCTGATGGAGAGGAGAAAAGAAGATGGAGCCAAACTCTTAGCGGTACAGTGACAGGATGAGAGACAATGGGTGCAAACTGAAATAAAGGAAATTCCCGTTAAACATAAGGAAAGATCTTATTGTGAAATTGGCTGAACACTCGCAAAACTGCCCCTGACAAGATGTCAGAACATGGCCTACCTCTGCACAGGCCTTGAATTGTTTTAAGTATTTCAGGATTTTCAAAGAAATGAGGCTTCTCCTTAGAATGTCTGATTCATTGATGTCAATGTGTCATCCTTCTGTGTCTAATAATCTCATCTAAATTAGAGTACTTTATACTGGCCTGACAATATTTTGGCATATATGTATTGGGGCAATTAATTTATTAATTTTCTTTATCTTTAGTTTGCAAGCTTTAAACAGATAATATATTTTTCTTACAATATGCTATATACCTCATTAGGCTCTTTCCCACAGAGGTGTGGACCAGATGATCTTTCAAGGTCCCTTCCAATCCGGCCTGTTCAATTCTATGATGCCACTTCCCCCTTCACCTTTTGAAAGCAGAAGCTGCTCCAGCAAACATTCTTTCCATTTCAACCCCCAAAACAGTATTTTTGAAGTGAAAATGAGAAACAAAGAACTTGACATAGCAACGTTCACTGCTGCCAAAAGATTGTAACGAAGGCAGCTTTCCATCTGAAACTAATTTTAATTAACACAGTTGAAACCATGGGTTTGAGATGTCTGAAATTCTTGAATGACCAATGCAATAACTGTAAGTACACACAGAACACCAAATTTAGTCCCTAATCTTCATAAGTCTTTATGCAACAAAAGGTATTATTGATGGGCTATTCACTTTGTTATGTAAGGATTTGTTATTATCATGGAGTATAGTGTAGCTCATAACACACATTCTTCAACTTTTCAACTATTTTGTGATATAATACGTTTTCCCAGTCAATAAGTCAACAAATAATTCCTGTAAGTTTCATTAAAAGTAGCTTAATAATAATTATGGCAAACTTTCTTTGGAAAAGTAATTTTCATACTAAATTTGGGGGGATTTAATTATCACCAGCAGTGAGAAGTTTACCTGGAGCAAGCTTATTCCTAGGCGTGGATTATATTTATATATTTATATATGGTGAGACAATATTCAAACTTAGATATCTAAAGGTGGAATTCCTAATCCATGCACTAAGGAAAAAAAGAAGAGCATGATGATTTTAAACTGTACTTGTTCTAAGCAGTGAACAGAACACATAAGTAGAAATACAGGTAGGGAGGTGGAGAGAAGAGGAATAGAAACCACAAGAAATTAAATTGTTGCTATTTCTGGGAAACCAGTATTATAGAACTGATGAATGCTGGTTAGGTAAAAGAAGCAGCTACTCAGGAGGACTTTCTGCATGGAACTCAGGAAAACACTGAGCTGAACCATTATGTTGCATTGAAGTTAATTAAAACAGCTAGGTATAAATAAAATAAAAGCAGCCCCAAAACACAGTGAGTGATTGTGACTCAAGCAGACAAAGAGCTCGCTAGATTACTCAATATCCAGAGATAATGATAATAGGTGCAGTAGCCTAGTTGTATGAAATAAAACAGCAGTAATATCAATGGTGTAATCTTACCTGAGTTTAGACAGCTGAAAACTGGGGAAGAAATAGAAATGTGGCAGAATAGAGCTCCTGTGGCTTTTTGATAAACATTTACAAGAAATGTAACTGTCTTGGTAGCCCAGACCTATGTTAGAGGGCAGTATGAAGAAACATTCCTAGGTAATACAAAACAATTGTCTATGCCACCATAATAACACATCTTTCACTCAAGATCTCAAGTCTTTTCCTAAATTATTCCTAGGAGGAGCCTAAGAATTGATACGGACAAAGGAACATAAAAAGAAAACATCTGCAAATAACTTTCCTATTTTGGAGGCTAAAAGAGATCAACAGTGTGGACAAAGTTATTCTGTGCCAGTTAGCCCCAGTGCTAGAGATGTTTAGTGTGTGGACACAATCTGTCTGATTTACAATAGTAGAGCCTGCAGCCCAAATCCCAGGTGTAGTTTGCTCATCGGTTTAGTGGGACCTCAAAATTGTTAGGCTGCAGTGGTCCAGAAAAAAAATCTAAAGAACTATTTTCTTTGATTATTTACAAGGGCTGTAAGTTATTTTTTGCTAAGATTAAGGTACAATGCACCTCTATTGTGCGTTCGAAAAAAAGGCTGTGCTTAGTTCAGTGAACTAGGTATTTCAAAACAGCAATGTTAATAGCAAAAAACATGGTGATTAAGCACGTTTAACATGGGACAGAGAGCTTGGCCCCTAAAGCGCTCCCTGAGAAACAGAACACTTTGCCTCATAAAGACACGTGACAAGTATAGAAGTGGAGGCTACATTGTACCGTAACTGTCAGCCAAATGTTTTGTTTGAGAAGCTACTAGGTAACCCATCCTGAGCAGAGCAGTGGGGCAGGCATTAATGGTAAAAGGCGTGATGCACGGCCAGTTGCTAACTTAAGTAAGGACTTCACAGTTAAAATTAGAACTGTCTTTTCTTTGAAACAAAGTGCACATTTGCACAGTGATGGCATTCAAGTAATGAATCCAGGAGAATCCATGCCATTTTATAAAATAAACTTTTTACATGGATAGCTTAACTCATCACTGACTGTAGGCACCTCAGGAAAGTCTGTAACAGCTACATAGCACAGTACTACATAAGCAGTTCTAGCTAAACAGCAGACAAAAGTAATATCTTTCTTAAATTGAAATTAAAGGGCAAGACTTATGAATGGAAAATTAAATTTCCCCAGTTGCACTTTGATAGTAGGTCTAGTCTAAATAAGCCTTGGTCAGAGTAAAACAGGAATCTGTCTTCCTGATACCATCTATTTCATGTATTAAGTATATTTTTCTGGAAAATGATACTTTAGATTTTATCAAAAAAGTGTAGATGAGACTCTAGTGACATAGTTTAGTGGTGGATTTGGCAGTCCTGGGGCAAAGGTTGGACTTGATAATCTCGAAGGTCTTTTGCAACCCAGTTGAGTCTAGGATTCTGTAACTAGGACTCAAGTCAAAATCTAATAAGGGTTTTTCACCTACATAAATATGAATTAACTAGATATTCTGTACTCCTGACAAATTCTGAATCTGCTGGTTCTGCATTTACTTATTTGCATTAGACAGGTAATTGCAAATACATTATTACCACAATCCAATCGTAGCAAGATACTATGCAGCATTTGGGAAAATATTTCACCTCCTTGTTTGCATCAACTGACTTGATAAAGTACCTCATATGCAGTCTTAGTATTTTATTGTAAGGTTATTAGCATGCTTGGTTACTAGGATATAGGATCTGAATATCTTCAACCGGAGAAAATATGTTCTAGGAAGTACTTTCCCTTCCTCTAAAGAAGCCTAATTTGATGTGGCACAAAGTTTCATGTGAGATATATGAAATTCTATTCACATAGGACATATAATTTTCCCCAAAGTTTCCTCTGGGGGCTGCGTCTTTGAATAGCTCTTTGTGGACCCACTAGAGCTGACTCTGTCATGTAGAGGCTCATGGAGCATTACTCAGATGATTCTGTCAGGCATTCAGCAAATTTCCTCTTGCTTCTTCTCTCTGAACGCATATCAAAACAACAATATTGTTCATATCTGGAAAAGACGGTAATAGATTTTACAAAAAAACTACTAGCCAAATTGGGTATCAGCAAAGGAGTGAGATGAAGGGATCTGAGATTATCACAGTGGCCCAGAAGCTCTCTGATACGCAACCACTCCTACAAGGCTGAGAAGGCCAAGTCTAAACACATTGCTAAAACAAGGACATCTACTGCCCCTGAGAAAACAGTTGACAATTCAGGGCAGCAAACACAACCAGGAAACAAGAGCCATCTTCCTCTGTGTACTAGTAGGTCTCAAAAAAATCCAGTGCTGACCACTTGGGTAGTACCATATTTAAATAGCAGGCATTTGATTGAATTTTCAATGACAATAGCACCAAACACTTATAGAATCATATAATCGTAGAATAGTTAGGGTTGGAAAGGACCTTAAGATCATCTAGTTCCAAACCCCCTGCCATGGGCAGGGACACCTCACACTAAATCACGTCACCCAAGGCTTCATCCAACCTGGTCTTGAACACTGCCAGGGATGGAGCATTCACAACCTCCCTGGGCAACCCATTCCAGTGCCTCATCATTCTAACAGTAAAGAATTTCTTCCTTACATACAATCTAAACTTCCCCTGTTTTAAGTTTGAACCCGTTACCCCTTGTCCTGTCAGTAAAGTTCCTAATGAAGAGCCCCTCCCCAGCATCCCTATAGGCCCTCTGCTGGTCACGCTCCTCTTGATGCAGCCCAGGATACACTTGGCTTTCTGGGTTATGAGCACACAGTGAAGCCGGCTCATGTTCATTTTCTCATCAACCAACACCCCCAAGTCCTTCTCTGCAGGGTTGCTCTGAATCTCTTCTCTGCCCAACCTGTAGCTGTGCCTGGGATTGCTCCGACCCAGGTGTAAGACCTTCTTATGGTTAAACTTCATGAGGTTGGCATCAGCCCACCTCACAAGCGTGTCAAAGTCCCTCTGGATGGCATTACTTCCCTTCAGCCTATCAACTGAACCACACAGTTTGGTGTCATCAGCAAACTTGCTGAGGGCGCACTCAATCCCACTGTCCATGTCACCAACAAAGATGTTAAACAAGACCGGTCCCAGCACTGATCCCTGAGGGAAACCACTAATTACTGGTCTCCAGCCGGACACTGAGCCATTGACCACAACACTTTGTGTGCAGCCATCTAACCAGTTCTTTATCCACCGAGTGGTCCACCTATCAAATTGATGTCTCTCCAATTTAGAGACAAGGGTGTCGTGTGGTACAGTGTTGAACGCTTCGCACAAGTCCAGGTAGATGACATCAACTGCTCTATAGCTGTCCATGCATTCCGTAGCCCCATCATAGAAGGCCACCAAATTGGTCAGGTGGGATTTCCCCTTAGTAAAGCCATGCTGGCTGTCACCAAGCACCTTGCTGTTTTTCATGTGCCTTAGCATGCCCTCCAGGAGAATCTGCTCCAAGATTTTGCCAAGATTTTTCACCTCTCACAGACGTGAGACTGACTGGTCTGTAATTCCCTGCGTCATCCATTATCCCCTTCTTGAAAATGGGGGTTATATTTCCCTTTTTCCAGTCATCGGGAACTTCACCTGACTGCCATGGTCTTTCAAATATGATGGCCAGTGTCTTAGCAACTTCATTTGCCAGCTCCTTCAGGACCCGCAGATGGATTTCATCAGGTCCCATGGACTTGTGTACATTCAGGTTTTTAAGATGGTCTTGAACCAGCTCCTCTCCTACAGTGGGCCCAAGGTCTTCATTCTCACAGTCCCTGCGTCTGCCTTCAAAGACTTGGGTGGTTTGGTCAGAGCCTTTGCCAGTGAAGACTGAGGCAAAGAAGTCATTCAGAACCTCAGCCTTCTCCAAATCCAGGGTAGCCAGGTAACCCCCAATAGCTTCCTGAGGGGCCTGCGTTGTCCCTAGTCTGTTTTTTATTTTCTACATACCTGTAGAATCCCTTTCTGTTTTCCTTAACATCCCTAGCCAAGTTTAATTCTAACTGAGCCTTAGCTTTCCTAACCTGGTCCCTAGCTTCTCGGACAACATCCCTGTACTCTTCCCAGGCCGCCTGTCCTTGCTTCCACTTATTATAAGCCTCTTTTTTCAACTGAATTTTCCTCAGGAGCTCCTTATCCATCCAAGCAGGTCTCTTGGCCCTCCTGCTGCACCTCCTTCTAGATGGGATGCAACACTCCTGAGCTTGCAGCAGGTGATAATTGAATATCAACCAACAGTCTTGGGGCCCCCCTGCCCTCTAGGGCTATGTCCCATGGAACCTTACTAAGCAGGCTCCTGAAGAGGGCAAAGTCTGCTCTCTTGAAGTCCAGTGCAGTGAGCTTGCTGCACGCTCCTCTCACTGGCCTGAGGATCTCGACTTCGACCATCTCATGATCGCTGCATCCAAGTCTGCCCTGGAGCGTCACATTTCCAACGAGCCCTTCCCTTTTGGTGAGCATGAGGTCAAGCATTGCACCTCTCCTTGTCGGCTCCTCTGTTACTTGCAGAAGGAAGTTGTCTTCTATACAACTGAGGAACCTCCTGGATTGCTTGTGCCGGGCCGTACCGTCATTCCAAGAGATGTCAGGGTGGTTGAAGTCACGCATGAGAACAAGGGCCTGCGAGCATGAGGCTTTTCCTATCTGTCTATGGAGTGCTTCATCCGCAGGTTCTCCTTGATCAGGTGGTCTGTAACAGATTCCCACAGTAATGTCTCCCATAGCTGTATTCCCTTTAACCCTGACCCACAAACTCTCTGTGGACTGCTCACCTGTCCCCAGACACAGTTCCATACTCTCCAGCCTATCATAAAGGGCAACTCCCCCTCCCCGCCTGCCAGGCCTGTCTTTCCTAAAGAGCCTGTAACCTTCCATCCCAACACTCCAGTCATAGGAGCCATCCCACCATGTTTCTGCGATGCCTATTATATCATACCCCCGTAGACGTGCACACATCTCTAATTCCTCTTCTTTGTTCCCCATGCTACAGGCATTTGTATAGAGGCATCTGATCCAAGTTCCATCTGAAGCCGGCTCATTGGCTGGAGCAGCTGGGATCTCTCTACATTGCTCCAAGCATTTATTATAGGTTCTGGCAACTGACTGGGTGTGTTGGAATGGAATGATGCTCCCCTCCCCCAACACATCTGGTTTAAAGCCTCCTTGACCAGTCTGGCAAGCCTCCTAACAAAACTGCTCTTTCCCTTCGCAGCAGCTCCACCAGCCCCCACTAGACCTGGCCTACAAGCTTGGGTCCCATGTTCAAGACACCCAAACCCCTGACTATGACACCACCCTTTTAACCAGTTATTAACCTGGCCAATCCTCCTAGCTCTTTTTAGGTACTCCCCTGTACCCTGGAGAATTGATGAAAAGACCACCTGAGCTCCAGAGCCCCTAACCACCTCTCCCAGGGCTCTGTAGTTCTTCTTTATGTTCCCCAGGGTACTACTATCTATATCCCTAGCACCCACATGTATCACCAGGAGTGGGTAATAGTCCGTGGGACTTACTAGAGCAGGCAGCCTCTCTGCCACATCCCTGATCCGGGCCCCTGGTAGGCAACACACCTCCCTTGAGACGGGGTCTGGCCAGCAGACGAGTGCTTCTTTCCTTTTCAGTGTACAGTCCCCTACTACTATGACCCACCGCTTTTTCCTAGCAGCACCAGTAGAGATCTTCTTTAGCAGTGCATCAGCCGGCTGTTTCTGCCTCGAGTGCTCTTCCTCATTAGCCCCCCGCAGGACCCCAAAGTGGCTCTGCGTGGAGACAGGGGATTTAGGGGGAAGCCCCTTGCATTTCACTGTCCTTTTCCTTCTTTTTGTTGTTTTTTTGTTTGGTTGGTTTGGGTTTTTTTTGTCAGTACTTCCCAGCTTCCCAGGTTAACGGCCTCCTTCTTTCCTTCATGAGCTAGAGGGGAAGCTTGAAGCCCCTACACAGTTTGGGCCTGGAGCAAGCATTCCTGCTTCCTCTCAGTTTCCCTGACATCTCGCAGTCTATTAACAGCATCCCGCAGCTCAGCCCGTGCAGCAGGACCTCCCCCAGGGAGCACCAAATGCAGCCCTGCCCATTGTGCACCCTCCCCTCACCAGACCAGTGCAGGCACTCTCTACACCCCGAGCTCTGCACTGCAGCCTCCCCTCTCATCGGCTCTGTCTGGGTGCCTACGCTGCCGCCTCCGGGGCAGCCCGAGCAGAGCTCCCGGACCGGGCCCCGGTCACAGGGCGAGCGCGCACCTCCCAGCACCAACTGCCGCACCGCGCTCCTGGTCCCTCCCGCTCCCTGGGCAGGTTTTTACCCAGTCAGGGCTGGTGCCGCTCCTCCTGGCTCCGCCCCCTGTGAGTCAGCTGCTCGTTCTCGTCAGCTGAGCTGCCGGCTCCTGGTCAGGAGCTGTCGAGGGCTCGAGGCTCCCTCGGTGGCTGTTGCTGCTCTGAGCTGAGGCTCCTGGATGCTGAGCTTCCCCCTGCTCCGGTGTTGAAGGCGTCCGCTCTTGAGCTACTCACCTCAGCAACTGACACTTCTGAAAACTGGCCTCCTCTAATGTCACGCAACTGTTTGAAATACTTAAGTTTGCATTCAGATCAGCAAAGCAACCTCATCCAAATTGCCCTGAAAACATCAGTATTTCTATATGATAAGTACACTAGACTAGATGAGAATTTAGCAATTTTCTCCATGAATCCACCCTTTCGGTCTTCCTTCTTTAACACAAAATTATAATACACATATGCTAATCTCTTTAAGCAGCTCCTTCTAGCTGCTAGATTGCCACTCTTAGCCTGTGGTCTACTATATTAGTTAAGGCAAGTTTTAGAAATTTTGAAGATAGATAGTTCATTTACAACCAGACAACCATTTCTGTTCATTCTAGGATTTGATATAGTGCTAGTCCATAGCTACTGTGTTCTTCAAGCACTACTATGTCTCAAGTAACATGCTTAGCCATACCTGGGAGCTCTGAAATGCTGCTCTAAACTTAATAGACATGTTAATATTCCTCAGCTTCCTCCTTCTCTCTCTTTTTCAAACTCAAAAATCACAATATATTCTGCAGGGAAAAAAAGGCCCCAAAGGTGCATATCCCACAAATTCTGTGTAAAATATAATTTTATCCAACCTTCTAACAATACAAGATTCATTTTACTTTTCTTAGTAGGAATGCAAGTAGAAATTGTTAGTCCTCAGAATCATAATATCATAGAATGGTATTAAGTATCATCTTTAGTATCATCTAGTTCCAACTAGGCTTTAAGTATCATCTAGTTCCAATCCCCCTGACGTGGGCAGGGACACCTCACACTAGACCAGGTTGCTCCAAGCCCTGTCCAACCTGACCTTAAACACTGCCAGGGATGCAGCATTCACAACTTCCTTGAGCAACCTGTGCCAGTGTCTCACCACCGTCACAGTAAAGAATTTCTTCCTTATATTTGACCTAAATTTCTCCTGTTTACTTTTGAGCAATCTTGGAGCAACATGCTATTATCAAAGTGAAAACTCAGCTTTCCCCATAAACAAATTTTCTCCTCTCAGAAACACTTTGATTCACAATTCTATCAATCAAAATAAACATTAATGCTCAAATTAAATACTCAAATACAAGCCCTATGATTGACAAGAGGGAAGGTAAGAGAAAGTATCCCATATAACGAAACAAACAAAAAAAAATGTAATAATGACAGTCACTGTTTTGTTGGTCCACTATCTATCATTATAATCCATCATCAATATCTGAATACTTTTACCAGACTGATTTTCAATTTCTATTCTGTATCTTTTAATGCAGCCTACTTCGTTATAATCCCCTTGACAGCACAGAAGTAAGAGATGATCTTTTTAGCTACCAGAAATGAAAGACATTTCAGCAGAAGAAAGCCTCTTTAAACAATATATTTCTTCAGGGAAATTCGTCGAGGACAGGAGCAGTAGCAAAGTAATTGTTCAGGAGTTGAGAAATGAAATATAGAGTGTAAAGTACAGCTTTGCTAAAATCCATGTGGAAGACTGAAATGCCACACCGTGTGGCAGACTTCTAATAAGGCACCAGGACAATCACAAATGGGAAATCTGTCAGTTCGATCACAAGTTCAGGCTAAATTTCTGAAGCTCCTTGAATTTTGTTGAAGATTGGAAATTGAAAATTAATCTGAACATTTCCATTTGGATGATGAAATTTTGAGTCTCCTCATTGCTACAAACATAATAAAGCTTATTAAAAGTATCTCAAGTATGTATGCACCTATAGGGGGTCACCTACAGTTTGCATTTTGGAGTTTAAGCATTTCTGCAGCAGATGCTACTACTTTTCCTCAGTAAAATAAAAACATGTTCAAGAGTGACTTGGTTTAGTCTAGATCAGCACTTTCAACACATTAAGTCTATCTGGAGCTGAATCATGGTTTTGAGGGGTTATGTTGTTTACACGGTATCCTGAAATACCTTTAAAGTATAAATTGCAATGTGGAAAAGACACCATTTCCAGCTAATGAAAACTAGTTTTATGAGTCAGGCATGACACTGATTAATTACAGTTTAAAATTAACATTGGATTTTTGTTTCAAGGTTTCATACTTCTATACCAGTTACAACATCTAGCAGTTATTCCTGATAAAGCACGGCTTCCTATTTTTATAAGTGAAATCCAAGAATCACATGATTCCATATCTGAAATTAAAATAAACTGTGGGGTATTTAAACTATAGAACATGTTAGAAGACTGAGAGATGAAGAAAATGGACTGGTTTACATGATAGGTGTATAAACATTTGAAAAATTCTTTTCTCTGTAAGAATTACCTGGGAGAAATCCCATGGGCAAGGCTGTTTGAAGGTAAAGGGGCCCAAGATAGTTGGTTGACATTCAAAGATTGCTTTTTCCGAGCTCAAGATCGGAGCATCCCGACGCGTAGGAAGTCAAGGAAGAGGACCAGGAGACCTGCGTGGCTAAATAGGGAATTGCTGGGTATGCTCAAGTGGAAGAGGAGAGTTTACAGGTCATGGAAGGAGGGGCTGGCCACTTGAGAGGAATATGAGGCTGCTGCTAGAGGATGTAGGAAGGCAGCTAGGATGACTAAGGAAGGCCTCCTTAGAATTAAACCTGGCGAGAAGGGTCAAGGACAGCAAAAAGAGCTTTTTCAAATACATGGCAGATAAAACTAACACCAGAGGCAATGTAGGCCCACTGATGAACGGGATGGGTGCCCTGGTGACAGAAGATACAGAGATGGCAGAGTTACTGAATGCGTTCTTTGTCTCTGTCTACTCTGCTGCAGGCAGTCCTGAAGAGCCCTGTACCCCTGAGACCTCAGATGAAGTCAGGTCAACAGAGCGGTTTGCCTTAGTCGATGAGGAATGGGTTAGAGATCAGTTGAGCAATCTGGACATCCATAAATCCATGGGTCCAGATGGGATGCACCCGCGGGTGCTGAGGGAACTGGCAGAAGTCATTGCTAGACCACTCTCCATCATCTTTGCCAAGTCTTGGGAAACGGGAGAGGTGCCTGAGGACTGGAGGAAGGCAAATGTCACTCCAGTCTTCAAAAAGGGCAAGAAGGAGGACCCGGGTAACTATAGACCGGTCAGCCTCACCTCCATCCCTGGGAAAGTGATGGAACACCTTATCCTTGGTGCCATCTTAAGGCATATCAAGGATAAGAGGGTTATGAGGGGCAGTCAACATGGCTTCACCAAGGGGAAATCATGCTTGACCAATCTCTTAGCCTTTTATGAGGAAATAACATGGTGGATGGATGATGGCAGAGCGGTGGATGTGGTCTACCTTGACTTCAGCAACGCATTTGACACAGTCTCCCACAGCATCCTCACAGCTAAAGTGAGGAAGTGTGGTCTGGATGATCAGGTAGTGAGGTGGACTGGCTGAAGGAGAGAAGCCAGAGAGTTGTAGTCTATGGGGCGGAGTCTAGTTGGAGGCCTGTAACTAGTGGAGTGCCTCAAGGGTCAGTACTGGGACCAGTATTATTTAATATATTCATCAATGATTTAGATGAGGGAATTGAGTGTACTATCAGCAAGTCTGCTGATGACACTAAGCTGGGAGGAGTGGCTGACACGCCAGAAGGCTGTGCTGCCATCCAGCGAGACCTGGACAGGCGGGAGAGTTGGGCAGGGAATAACTTGATGAACTATAACAAGGAAAAGTGTAGAGTCCTGCATCTGGGCAGGAACAACCCCAGGTTCCAGTATAGGTTGGGGAACGACCTGTTAGAGAGCAGTGTAGGGGAGAGGGACCTGGGGGTCCTAGTGGACGACAGGATGACCATGAGCCAACACTGTGCCCTTGTGGCCAAGAAGGCCAATGGCATCCTGGGGTGTATTAGAAGGGGGGTGGTTAGTAGGTCGAGAGAGGTTCTCCTTCCCCTCTACTCTGCCCTGATGAGACCTCATCTGGAATATTGTGTCCAGTTCTGGGCCCCTCAGTTCAAGAAGGACAGGGACCTGCTGGAGAGAGTCCAGCGCAGGGCAACTAAGATGATTAAGGGGGTGGAGCATCTCCCTTATGAGGAAAGACTGAGGGAGCTGGGTCTCTATAGTTTGGAGAAGAGGAGACTGAGGGGTGACCTTATTAGTGTATATAAATATATAAAGGGAGAGTGTCACGAGGATGGAGCCAGGCTCTACTCAGTGGCAAACAATGATAGGACAAGGGGTAATGGGTACAAACTGGAACACAAGAGGTTCCACTTAAACTTGAGAAGAAACTTCTTCTCCGTGAGGGTGACGGAACACTGGAACAGGCTGCCCAGGGAGGTTGTGGAGTCTCCTTCCCTGGAGGCATTCAAAACCCGCCTGGACACATTCCTGTGTAACCTTATCTAGGTGTTCCTGCTCCGGCAGGAGGATTGGACTAGATGATCTTTTGAGGTCCCTTCCAATCTCTAGCATACTGTGATACCGTGATACCTGAAGAATGTTGATCCTTAGTTGTTGCCATTTACATGGTGAGTAAGTATGGTGTTCTTTGTTGGCAGAAACAATCCATCAGTCAGTGAGAGACACTACATTTCAGCAAAGAAAATAGCCCACATTATTACCTGCAACTGTCATACTACCTGGTAGAGTGAGTTGTCATGTCCCAGTAGCAATATGTTAATGACACCTGCCCTGAAACAGAATTTTCATTTTTTCAGAGCTGATGGCTATACTTGGGTAACGGACAAGGTTAGGGTTCCATGGGGAACTTGGTGAGTTACAGCCCCTACAGATATCTGTTAGTTCTTCATATTCTCTTTTAAGGGAAAAACAGTTCAGGCTGTATATCAGGCTATAGAACACTAAACTTATTATGTCCTACGATGAAACACGCACCCTAAAACAATCAGTATTTCTTCAGGCATCCAAGCCAGCAAACATTATTTTGAAACTACTTGCTGATCAACTTCTTCATATCAGAGAGTGAGGATATTATGCCTAAATCACAAGTAATCTTTCCTACCTGTAATGCATTATAATACTGTACACAATTTAATTTTTATTCTTACTTTTGCTAAAGATTATAAAACACCAGTTAGAATAAGGCTAAAAAGGCAATTCTAAGAAGTAGCTTACATTCTCTGTCATTAGAAACAAGACAGATATTTATGGTTTGGAAGGCATTAGCTAGCATGATATAAAGCTGTAAAATCTCTCAGTCCTACCTTGAAGGGTCTGAAAAAGAGACTTATTTTCAAGTGAGTCAAATTTAACAATGTACAACAAACATACTTTGCGAAAAGATGGCTAAATAAAGCTTAACAGGCATTTGAATTTCTGCAAATCGATTTGGCATCTAGAGTCTGAATTTTCTATTTTGTCTTCCCTACACCTTCTTGAAGCAATTTTAGGAGAAAAAAGCAGAGAAGCAGTATTGACAACATATTAGAAAAATGTTGGTTACAGATGGTATAAAGAACACTACCTCATTGAAAATCCATGAAGACTCAAAGCAACAGACAAAAAGAATGGGATACAAAAATAGTTCTAGAAGCATTCAAGCTTAGTAACTTTATTTCCAGAGTTAATCAAATAATACACTTGAAATTTAAAGGTTAAGATTGCTAACAGGTCATGTTCTTAGCAATGCTGACCCAATGTTAAGTATTTTTTGCTCCAACCTGTATCAGAGTCAATAGCTTTAACAGGGTGTTATTATATCCCCTACATTTAATACCATTCTGAGGAGGCAAGTTTTACTGGAACACAAAATCTAGCCTACAAGTGTCCAGACCAACCATCTCCGAGTGAAAAAGCGATCTCCTCACAAACATACTTGTCCTGGGTTCAGTCATTTTTCTCCTTCTTAGTAGCTGGTGCAGTGCTGTGGTTTTGACTTGTGGCCTGAGAACAGCTGTCGTGGTTTAAACCCAGTCAGGTAACTCGTTCACTCACTTCCCCCCCCTTTCTTGCCCTCCCCCTGCTCTCGGAGGGACGGAGAGGAGAATCGAAAAGAATGCAACTCCCACGGGTTGAGATAAGAACAGTTTAGTAACTAAGGTATAACACAGATCACTACTGCTACCACCAATGATAATAATGATAAAGGAAATAACAAGGGAAGAGAATACATCATCTCACCACCAGCCGACCGATAACTCGCCCCCCCCAGCCCGACCAAGCTCTGACCGATACCTCCTCCAACCCTGCAGTCTCCCAGCCCTTCCGGCTAACTCCCAGTTACATCCTGGGCATGACGTGCTGTGTTATGGAATACCTCTTTGGTCAGTTTGGGTCAGGTGTCCTGTCTCTGCTTCCTCCTGGCTCCCCCTCCTCCCTGGCAGAGCATGAGGCTCACAAAGTCCTTGGCCAAACCAAAACATCGCTTGTTATCAGCTCTGTTCCCAAGCTGAAAGTCAAAACACTGCACTACACCAGCTACCAAGAAGGGGAAAAATGACTGCTACTGCTGAACCCAGGACAACAGCGCTGATAACACCGATGTTTTTAGTTGTTGTTAAGTCATGTTTACTCTGACCAAGGACTTTGTGAGTCTCATGCTCTACCAGGGAGGAGGGGAAGCCCGAGGAAGCAGAGACAGGACACCTGACCCAAACTGACCAAAGAGGTATTCCATACCACAGCACATCATGCCCAGGATGTAAACTGGGGGCAGTTACCTGGAAGGGTTAGATCACTGCTCGGTCGGGCTGGGTATTGGTCAGCAGGTGGTGAGCGGTTGTATTCTCTTCCCTTGTTATTTCCCTTATTGTTATTATTATTGGTGGTAGCAGTAGTGGTTTGTGTTATACCTTAGTTACTGGACTGTTCTTATCTCAACCCATGGGAGTTACATTCTTTCAATTCTCCTCCCCATCCCTCTGGGAGCAGGGAAAGCTGAAAATGGCTGATGTGCAAATAGCAGGCCATGTGTGGAGAATGGTAAACATGGTGGGAGAAAAGATCAGTGCACACATGAAAGGAAACCTGCTATATATTACCTGAATTTGCAGTACACCCCTTCTCTCAAGGTTATCTCACCTCTCCTCTCCCCATAGTTGATTACACTTGACAGAGTGATGAGTACTGCAGCCAGATGAGACATTGATTTGCTGAACAATCCCAGTGGATTTAGAAAGACAGAATAATCCCTCAGACAAGATACAGCTTAGGTCTTCAAGATACGAGCTGAGCATTTTTTGTTTTTTCTTTAAAAATGAAGGTTCAGAGCATCTGAGGTTATCTGTAGACTGAGGCCAAATTCAGCAAATAGCTTTAGCCAGATCTTCCATTTTAAAGGGATGACTTCTTGTTTGTCCAAAGTTCCTGCTGCACCAATGTAAACAATTTGTAGGATTATTCCTTTCTTCTGCTCCTAATGAGCCACTGCAGTCAACAACAGAATGACTTTCCCCAAGGCTGTTGAAGAGACATACACAGGGCAAACTACAGGGCAAACACAAGGCAATCACACTCCATAGTAGTTTGTCTGAGAGAAAGCTATTGTCTTTCACTTAAGAGTAATGCTTTATTTTGCATTGAATAGTTTTCTGGCTTCTAACTTTGGTTATCTTGTATCTAGATTTGAGGTGATGAGAGTATTTGTGACAATAGGGATTTAAAACATGACACTGAAAGAAGGTGAAACTGTAAGAAGGTGGCACTAATGGGTGCTAAGCTTTCCAAACCTTCTATTTCATCGTTCAAGTGTTGTTACTGTTTTCGCATGTATTATTTGAGATCGGTTGAAGATGCACTCTTTCTTCATAGGCACTTAGACAATACTTGGAAGTTACACAACAGTGTTTCTGTGGCAATCCCTGTTATTAATTCAAGTTGAGCTGAAATGTGTTGGAGGAGTTCTTATTTTGTTGGGTGGGATAAGAATTGTGTCATGTCCACATGAAACTACGAACAAATTAAGATATACAGCCATTGACCATCTGAACAATGGTATCAGTCTTTTACCTTTTGGAGTACCAACATTTAGAAATAAGTGCTTCACTGCATTCATTCTCTCATCCTTCTTCGACCTGCTCCCCTCACAGTGAATGAGTTTTAAAATACCCAGTTCATACCCCATAAAAGGGCAAGACCAAGGACACCAGCCATGTTACTGCAGAAATTCCAAGTTGATCCTTCTTTTCCTGCTGAAGGTATTGTTAGCAATTATTTTCCCTGAGAAGGGGGAGGTGGAAGAAAAGGAAAAAAGAAGAAAAAGAATGAGTGGTGAGATAGCAGCGTTCTGCATGATATACTTAGAATCAATCATATTACTGTTTTCTCAGCCAGGCTAGTCATCGTAAATTCTGTATCTTTCCCCAAGCTCAGTGGCTGTGCCAGCCATTCATTCTGAAATACTTCATATATCCTGTACAGGAATTCATAATAGGATTATGGATTCCAGAGGAAACTCTCCTCAAGGAGGAGCACGGAGTGAATGGAGACTTCTTTGGTACAGCACCGCATAACATGCAAAAGGAAAAGTAACCCAAGAAGATGGAGAAATGGAAAAGTATGTAGAAAATACAAGTTTATTTCTAGTTCATGTTGGGAATTTTCTTCAATGAGGAGTCTCCCTGAGCCGTATTACTTTCATTTGAAACTGGGACTGGAATTTTGTTGGGCCAGTTTGGAAGTGACCACTAACACCTGGAAATAACACTTTTATGCCTGGAAGACACAAAAGAAAAAAGGGTATACACACCAGGCTGGGCCATATTTTGTCTCTCTAACCTCCCAGCTCTAAGTATGGCAGTGGCAAAAGCAAAATCTGCAAATGAAAATATGTGTTTCCTCTCCTTTCATGTCAGAGCACAGGAAAAAAAAAATGCCATTTCTCATAAGAAATGCAATGTTCTTCCTCCCTTCCCCATACATGCCTTGGAGGTCCTGACACATAATTACTTACCATCTGTATTTGGCTTGAACTCAGCAATCTGTTCCTAATGTATAATGAAGCCTCAGCGGAAAGAATTTGCTACCCAAAAGATCTTATCATGCAAAAACCAGCTATAGAATTATGCAGTGGCCTTGGTGATCTGGAAAAATAAATAAATAGAATAAAGAGCAGCCAAACATTTTCCATGCCACCAGTGGTTAAAGCAAATGGGAACACAATCAGGGATGCAATTACTAGGTCCCATGGCTACATGAGAACCAATCTACTACTGAAGCTACCATGCACTGTAAGTTAGAAACTTTTGCTCTATGTCTGTATCTTGCAGCTATTAGAAACAATGAGTGCTGAAGTTCAGTGTCAGCCTAGAGGCATTTAAAGAATCAAGGTCTGTTGTTTTTTCTCTGGAGTAAGGGAGGTGCTGCAGTTGAGTTTGCCCCTAGGTTGCTGGGAAGATCTGCCTCGAACACCCAAGTCTGGGGCATTGTTCAATGTTCAAAATTCAGTGGGACCAATAAACCCAAATCTCCTGACAGCTCATGAGGACCAACTGTAAGGGGAAGCTCCTGAGCATGCCCACTATTTTCTGGGATGCAGGTAGAAATTCAACTGCATCAGTGCGATAACTTAACACAATGAATTATCATTCCCTTTTCCCAACACCTTTTTTTTTTTTTTAAGTCAAGGCACAGAGGTGTGGCTAACCACTGGTCACCTCCCACCTCAGGCTGGCAAGCTAATGATGCAGAATATGGGTGAAAACACAGTTCACCTCTGTCTTCACGTGGGAGATGAAAGGTCCAGTCTTTGGGACAAGCCAAATCAGGATAAGCCAAAATCTGACTACTCAGAGTACTTACCAATGGATAAACACATCAGAGATGTCTCCCTACCCAAAAGCATCCTTGGGGAAAAGACAATTTAAAGTAGAATGTTTCGAAATCCAGGGCTAAATTTAAAGAATGGTCTCTTCTCTGCAGTGGAATACTATAGAAATAATTGGCTATTGCACCATGATATACACATTTGCGTTGGGTTCTACACAGGCACAATTCTTAGAAAAATGTTTAAATACTTTAAATGGTGATATCACTAAAACTCCACAAGTGTGCATGGTTTTATTATTAAATATGTAGGTACATATGGGTGATTTTATAACAGTAATTGCATGCCTTTATAGTTGCAATTGTTTGTGTACATTCACAAATGTGATGCTTAAAATTTTGTATCCCAAATATCAGAGGGAAAACAGAATACTTAGTTTTTCACATTTGTGTGACCCTTTTTGGGGCAGAGCAGTTCTTTACATTCCTTTCTTGGGTCTGGAGCTCTAGAAGTAGTATGCAGCCACCAGAGTGGTGGAGAGTAGCAGGTACTGCATTTTGATTGTAATCAGAGCCTTTTCCCCTCTTAAGGGAATTCAGTGGGTGTTTCAGTTGAAAGATTTTGGCTCTACCCAGTTTTCTATTTATATTCACAACCAATACTGACTCAGTCATGTACACTTGAGATTGAGAGTGATTAACTAGTAATTTCTTGCATTTGTGACATACCATGACCCTCCTTGGTGCTGTTAAAGTTTATAACTACACAGTTAAGCACTGGTAAGTTGATAGTGAATGACCCTTGGTAAATTGTTCTGCCATTGCTTGACTTTGCTCTGCAAGTTTATGTTATCAAGCAACATGGACAGCATATCATTCTATGCTGGCTTCATTAAAAGAAAACGATCCCATGTTTCAGTTAAAAAAATAGAAAAGCTGTAACTGTTGAAGCAGCATGTACCTAATACACTACTTCTAAATCTGGCTCCCATCATTTCAATCTGTGGAGTAGCGGAACAGACCTTGCAGAATCTTTCTCAAGTAAGTATTGCTTTTTCTTAACTGCATGTTTGGTTTTTTATTTAAAATTGATAACAGGTAGTAAAGAAGTCTTCAGCATTGAATTACTGGTGCTGCAAGATGACAACTAAATGCCTGCTTTAAACATGAATTAACATGCTCTGTTGTTTCATTTGGCTGACATTACAGTCTTAAAAAGGAAATATTTAACACATCAAGGTACAAGACAGGAAATTATATAGACAAAGCTTCCAAAAGCTGCAGTGATAGAAAGCTAATGGAATGATTTATCATTTACTGTCACAATACATTCTTTTAAAATGAGTTATGCATCTTTTATTTCATAATACACATCATGGAACATGGATATCTGATCTCATCAGAATTGCAATATGTATTCCGAATATGCTACTGTCCATTAAGTATAAAATTAGCAAAATCATTTCTACTTTTAAGAAAGGAAAAAGTCAGATAGTGGCATTAATATTATTAATAAAGCTAATTGTGCACATTAAACCTACCTCAGGTTTGTATTAGATTCCGAAGGAAAATAGTTGTTATTGATGACCTCGTAGAATTACATAAAGTATTCATTAATCATTGTTAAACCCAGCAGAGTACATATGAAATAATTGTTTGCATGAGAAACAACATAAATGCATGCCATTTGCCAAAACAAACAAGACGTATTGTAGCATGCTTTCTGCAAGAGTATTTAAACAGCTTAGTTGAACATGTCTCTTTAATATAATAAAATGGGGTGGGGCTATGGGAGCTGAAGGGGAAAAAATAGCAGTATTTTGCTTTATGTTTTAATTGCAATTGTTATAGCAGAAGGAGTTCGGAACAAGCAGCCCACAGGGCTACCTTTACATTTGGTGTACAAACACATATCCATATGCAAAAAAACATTTTTTTTTTCTCATTTAGTCCTAGCTGCGTAGCAAAAATTTCCATGACATGCAACTCTGCAAACACGCAGGTTTACAGCATGCAGCAAAACTATATTGTAGCTGCATCTTAGACATTACAGCTTCGGTACTGATATCCTGGAAACTTTTAACACGAGTATGTCCTAAACCTTCAAATAACATAATTTCTTATGTAGGTAAAAAATACGCAGCAAAAGCTCAAATTGTTAGCTTCCACAGAATACTTTCCTCCTGCCCAAGTTATCCATCCCCCAGCCCATGACAACAGAAGTCAAGAAGTTACCAAAAAAATGAGAAGCCAATAAAGGAGAGGTTTAGCCTGACATCCCACAGCCCTTCCCCAAGTCTCAGGGAAACACAGGATAGTTATAACAAGGCCAGTAAGTAGTAAAACTTATGGGACCATCCCCACAAGACTAAAGAAGACATCAGTGAGTAGTAACACCACTAACAAGCTTTGATCGTTTCCACAGCTATTACTATTTAGCAACAAGAGGAAGCAGTCATTGGTAACTATTTTTGAGACAGAGTAGGAGGGGGAGGAGGGGGAAGAGGGCTGCATTTGGGAAGCCTCCAAGGGGAAAACAGAGACTTCATAATCAAGAAGACAGCATCGCCTAGATGAAAAGTCTCATTTCTTCCTTATCCTTTGTGATTTCCTAATTTTCCAAAAGAATGATCCTAATGAAATCCCAGAAACCTAGTCCAGGTCAATTGTTCTTACGGAAGTCAAGACCTCCAAGGGTTTGACTGCCTCTGAAGTATGAATTTCTGTATTACGCTCTCGAACAAATCAGTCTAACACAGAATTTCGTGATTTGGATAAGCTCACGAGACCAGGGTAAAAAAAAGAGAATATCATAGCAACATCTTATTCCTTTGTGGTTTATGCATTTGACAAAGACTTTCCTCCCGGTCTTAAACTGTCCTCTATGTTTAACATTTAATTAGTAGAATTACATATTCCTACAGATGTAAAAAAGATGACAAGAAAAATGCTGCTGTACTGAAAAATCTCTTCAAGACTCCTGGAAGCATCACTGGCATGGACTTTAGGTAGCCTTAATTCAAAAATAAGGTGGTATTACATCAAAAAGGGACATTATATGGCTTCTAAGACAGCAAAGCTTTGCAGACTGTGACATCCAGCATCAAAGTAGGAATGGAGAAGTAAAAGAAACTAAACTGGTGAAAAAAATATCATGAGTTTTAAAATAAAGCAGAATTCAGTGGATGAGAAATATTCTCATTCCACCTGGAGAAAAAGGAATTGTATTTTTATTTTTGTATTTGTGTGTATTTTATTTTTATTCCAAGTCTGATTTTGAATGAAAAACTAATTGCATTCTTTCACTCACTTTTTCTCTCTACGGTCTTAAATATTCTTATGATGGTCATAATAATAAAAATAATAATAATAATAATAATAATAATAATATAGGGGCTGGGAAATAGGAAGAGAGAAAAGGCAGTAAAATGATGAAAATGGTATACCTACTTTGGAAAGCCATATGACACTGCCATCCTACTTCAAAGAAGCACAGTTTTAAGAATAGAATCAATGGATTTGACACTTTCCTTAAAACACACATGTTCAAAGAGCAGTGAAAGAAACTACGACTCTGCATCTGTATATTCTCAGAAGGACCATTTATTTCACTGTCTTTTCACTAAGCGACTACAAAATGAAGTGGACCCAGAGTCAAATGCTAGTGTAATGCAATGACCTACAGCTCTACCCATCCTACAGCACGGCTACAAAGAAGGTACAGCATGAGAAGAAGAGCTCCTGGAGCAACTGGCTAAAGCAGAAGCTGAGCAAGAAAAAGCTGATGTTGGCAGAGGACAGAAGGCATTTTGAGGATTTATTCCCAGTCAAGGTATGCAGCTGCGGTCGGTCACAAAACACTAATCTGATAAATAAACTGTTATTTGCAGATGCTAACATTTTCCATTAGCTAGGAACTACATCTCTCTTCGATAAGGACAACAATTTCTCAGGCAGCTGGCATCATGAGCTTTTAGTGCTAAGAGGTTCTAACATGGAGAAAATGCTATAGTGCATTTGATCTGAAGTTCAGCCTAACTAGATCACAAATCAGCTCCCTACCTGTAGACCAGCCTCCATATCATTTTGCATTCCTCTCTTCAAGGCTGGTCGTTGTCTGAACTGTGGATAAATAAGAGATCTCTTAAAACCCTTGAAAAAATATCACATTCTGTGGCTTCATTTCTCTGGCTTTACTCAGCAAGTGTAAAATTTCTTTTCATGGAAGTCTGAAAAGGAGAAAGTCCCTTGGGAATGAGGGGTAACCAAATGTCATTTTCTAATGCTGCAAGTGCCTAGTATAATTTTTTTGGCAGCTTTAAAAATATACAGAACAACATGTGTCCACATTGCAATTTTCAGCAGATGACACAACAGTCAACAGCTTACAACTGATGCTAAATTGTCTGCTTGTTCAATAATAGAAGGTGCTCTGACAGTATGACACTGAAGGCAGTATGAACCTGTGACAAACAGATGGACTCTTTTGTTCTGTTGTATGAAAATAATTTAAAAATCAGTATATTAAAATATTTTGCATTTACATTTTCCTCTTCCCTTATTTCAATTCATATTTGAAGTCATAAATAAAGCTTGAATGTTAAATGGGTGGCTGGCTCAAGTTTTAGAATCATAGAATTATAGAATCATGGAATAGTTAGGGTTGGGAAGGACCTCAAGATCATCTAGTTCCAACACCCCTGCCGTGGGCAGGGACACCTCACACTAAACCATATCACCCAAGGCCTTGTCCAGTCTGGCCTTGAACACTGCCAGGGATGGAGCATTCACAACCTCCCTGGGCAACCCATTCCAGTGCCTCACCACCCTTACAGTAAAGAACTTCTTCCTTATATCCAATCTAAACTTCCCCCTTTAAGTTTGAACCCGTTAGCCCTTGTCCTATCACTACAGTCCCTAATGAATAGTCCCTCCCCAGCATCCTTATAGGCCCCCTTCAGATACTGGAAGGCTGCTATGAGGTCTCCACACAGCCTTCTCTTCTCCAGGCTGAACAGCCCCAACTTCCTCAGCCGGTCTTCATACAGGAGGTGCTCCAGGCCCCTGATCATCCTCGTGGCCCTTCTCTGGACTTGTTCCAACAGTTCCATGTCCTTTTTATGTTGAGGACACCAGAACTGCACACAATACTCCAGGTGAGGTCTCACAAGAGCAGAGTAGAGGGGCAGGATCACCTCCTTCGACCTGCTGGTCACGCTCCTTTTGATGCAGCCCAGGATACGGTTGGCTTTCTGGGCTGCCAGTGGACACTGAAGCCGGCTCATGTTCATTTTGTCATCAACCAACACCCCCAAGTCCTTCTCTGCAGTGCTGCTCTGAATCTCTTCTCTGACCAACCTGTAGCTGTGCCTGGGATTGCTCCAACCCAGGTGTTGGACCTTGCACTTGGCATGGTTAAACTTCATGAGGTTGGCATCAGCCCACCTTACAAGCATGTCGAGCACACTCTAGATGGCATTCTTCCCCTCCAGCATATCAATCAAACCACACGGCTTGGTGTCATCAGCAAACTTGCTGAGGGCACACTCAATCCCACTGTCCATGTCACCAACAAAGGTGTTGAGCAAGACCAGTCCCAACACCAATCGCTGAGGGACACCACTCATTACTGGTCTCCAGCCTGACATTGAGCCATTGACCATAACTCTTTGTGTGCGGCCATCCAGCCAGTTCTTTATCCACTGAGTGGTCCATCCATCAAATTGATGTCTCTCCAATTTAGAGACCAGGATGTCGTGTGGGACAGTGTCGAACGCTTTGCACAAGTCCAGGTAGATGACATCAACTGCTCTACCCCTGTCCATGAGTTCTGTAGCTCCATCATAGAAGGCCACCAAATTGGTCAGGCAGGATTTCTCCTTAGTGAAGCCATGCTGGCTGTCACCAAGCACCTTGTTGTTTTTCATGTGCCTTAGCATGCCTTCCAGGAGAATCTCCTCCAAGATTTTGCCAGGCACAGAGGTGAGACTGACTGCTCTGTAATTTCCTGTGTCAACTATTTTCCCCTTCTTGAAAATGGGGGTTATATTTCTCTTTTTCACCTGACTGCCATGATTTTTCAAATATGATGTACAGTGGCTTAGTAACTTCATTCACCAGCCCCTTGAGGACCCGTGGATGGATTTCATCAGGTCCCATGGACTTGTGTATGTTCAGGTTCTTAAGATGGTCTTGAACCAGATCCTCTCCTACAGTGGGCCCAGGGTCTTCATTCTCACAGTCCCTGCATCTGCCTTCCAAGACATGGGTCCTGTGGTCAGAGCATTTTACTGCAGATGTAGCATTTGTCAAAGAACAGGGAATGTTTTCAGGGTTGTGCAGTATTTATGCTATAAAACATCTCTCCTCTAATGCTCAGCACTTACATGTTTACCACAGCTCTGTCTAGTGTTCAGCTATAAATTAAACAAATCAGACTTGTGATTGTTTGCAAGAAATATGGCACAGTGATTTCTTGCATTATGTTTGGTCACCTTTTAGTTGTAAAACAGATAAATGTTTTCTTCATCATGGTGGAGAGGTAGATTTATGAGAATTTAAAGGAATTTAGATCCTTTAGATTTAGATTCAACGTCAGATGGAGACATTGTTCACCATGGAGATTCCTGCACAGAAGCATGAGTTTCCCCAGTGTCTCTGGTCTGTAAGACCATAGCACATTTTCATGTCCCTTTCATGCCAATAACACCTACTATTTGTAAAGAATCCAGATTGATTTAATGGTGACAATAATTGTCCAATTTTCTGTTTGTCATTATGTGATACTGTGCTACCAGCAACTGATAGAGAAAGGAAAAACTCATTTTAAGATTTTTATCTTGTTCCCATTAACAGTCACTGATTATAATAAAGGAACTGAACTTTCATTCTACTAGTCCTGACAACAGCTGGATCTTACAGAGTCAAAGCAAATATCTGCTGCAATTTTCCTTAGGACTGCAAGACTTTCAAGTGGAACCTAGTGAGGTAAAATGACTACAGGCAAACCTGGCTATATTTCCTGACCTTTTGAAATGATTTGTTCTGAAAAGAAAATTTAATTGTAAAACAGAAAGGTTCCATAAAACACTCCAAAATGAACTGAATTAAGTGCAAAGAGCACTAGATAATGTGTGACAAAATTTTTATTAAAAGCAGGAGGAAAGAATATACCTGCAAAATAATAGAGATTAGAAGAGTTAGGATATAGCTATTTTGAGAATGGACTATATGCTGAAGGATATACACATCCGTAGAGCAAACTGAGAACTTTGAAATGAAGTTCCTACTAGTTCCGGTGGGTTTGGCTCTGATGCTTAGGCAGTATTTCTGAGCAGCTGAAAGGCTGACTGAGAGGTAGAAACAAAATCGCTTACAGGAAATACACCTCATTATGATGGAAAAAAACTTACCCTTTGCTGCAACAAGAACAGCACAAACAGCATAATTATTGATCAAAAATCTTGGAGTCTACTCACTGACTACAAAAGGCTCTGGAACCAACCTTATTTGGAAATCATATAAACTCCAGTACTGTTTAAAATCAGATTTACACTTTTTTTCATTAATAAGCTAAAATTTTCTTATGAATTTCAAAATGTTGAAAACCCTTAGGCTTCTTTATTATTTTTAATGCACATAATCTGCTGGATATGTTATCATTAATATGGGGGTTGGACTGTATGACCATTGAAGGTCCCTTTCAACCCTAACTATTCTATGATTCTATGATTAATGTATCAAAAATTATAATTTTAGATATAGAAACTTTGCACACTTTTGTACTAGAACTGTTGAATGTTGTCTGCTTTGACCACAAAGTAATCATATCTTTCAGAGCTGTGTACAAAGAAACTTCCAGTTGTCATGACAACCTACTGCAGCAAATACAAGACGGCTTGTATTTGCTTTTGATACTATTAGCAAAATATTGAACTCTCCTGAAGTTGAAAACCCAGGGATATTATTTAAAAGGGAAGGGGGAACTAATATAACTTTCTTTTTCTTCTTAATTCCACAAAACCTCAGCTTTCAATTTTAGATCTTCAGATCTGGTCTATAGAGACATTACATAGCATCAAGTGATGTTTGCAGGTAAAGTAACTCTGTTAGGCTCCATTTTTACACAAAATATGTAGGTTTCTAATGACGTCTATGTAAAATGTCACTTTGAATATAAATAAGGTTAAAATAACCATTAGAAAAATTTTCATGTGTTTTCCTAAGTAACAAGTTTCTAAGACAAGTTCCTGAATGCTTCAATTTTGTCAAATGAAATACTGCATCATTATGAAAGTTCCACTTAAGCTGTGATCTTACCTATCATTCTGTTCTAAATGTTTCAGATTCAACGGTTAATTTGGCAGGGAAGAACCAGTAATGTTCTGTTTATATTATTATATTAATAATAAAATGAAATAGAACATCTATTCTGGGGTAACGGTTCAACTCTGTGATCTTAAATGTCTTTTCCAACCTAGCTGATCCTATGATTCTATCTTAGCCATTACACTAAAACTATACAAAATTACAAACTGGATTCACCTGAGTCTCTAGAAATCGTTCACTTCCAAATTATCACTATGGGAGCCTTAAAAGTATCAGGGGGTGGCACTTTGATCAAGGTCTTATTAAGAAAGATTGTGTACCAATGCAGAGAAAAAGACAGTCCTTCCCTAATTTTTTAAGGACAGTTAATGTTGACTACAGGAGAAAGTAATGGTGGAGCTGCTAAGAAAGGACATCTTATTTACAGTGAAGTCTGTCAGCTAGGTCAGACAGTTTTAAATTGATCTGCATGGGCATTTTTCCAATTATTCTTGTATTATTCCTGTATTATTCCACGAATTGCTTGTCCCCACCATTCTAAAGTAGAGCAAATTTAATGCATAAGTTTTTCTTTTATTTTAATGTTAATATGACAGTTTTGGAAGAACTTCGAAATCAGTCGAACATTCACTTAACAGAGGCATTTTAAAGCAAGAACTAGCAGAAGAATTTGTGATGTCTGAAGGTATTTATTCCAAGAGTACAGCCCAAACTACTGCAGTAACGCATTGCTATTCACAGACATACTTGCCTGCACTGGAAGGAGAAATTCTTTCAATCAGCAGTGTCTTCAAAGAGATTTAGATATACACGGTAAAATAACTGTAACACTTTAAAAAGTAAGTCTCAACATAATGGAAAATAAATCATGAACATCAAAAATTATGAAAGAATTCAGAGTCTCAAACATCCAGATTCTTAAGCACATTTTGGTTTGACATTCAGCTTCTCTATTTGAATATATGACTAGAGGAAATAATTTCTGTGATTCAGATAGTGTCTAGAGAATATTTTTGTGAATTTATTTAAACAAACCACTGAATAGTTAGTATAAACTTTGAAAACATCTATTCCGATAAAGACTGATGAAAATATGTGTATCATTCAGGTAAGATGATTTATTTATCATTTTGCAGCTATGGCTTAATTTCTTTTTCTTAATAATTTGATAGGTCTATGTCATTTGTCTAAAGTCATTAAAATCATCTGAAGAAATCATTTGAAGAAAGAGAAGCAGCAATATAAGCATTATAAAAAACCCACCGGTGCTATATACCTTACCTAGATTACCGATAATCTGCAACCTGTTGTATTTCCTGTTTTTTTTTTTTTAAATTACATTTGCCTGCTGCACAGATTACATAATTTCAGAATAAATAGGCTCATTCCTAACAATAGAAGAGAATGATATGAGCCACTTTTTTGGCTGTAACACTGACTTCTGTCAGATTCACATGTTAAAGTTTGCATATATGCAGTGGAGAGTTGAATTTGTGCTTCTAGTTAACACAGCTTTGTTCATGCACAAATGAACCCAATCTCTCATGAATAAAAAAGCTCTTCACCAAATATGTTCAAGCTATTACAGATTTTGGCTCAGCAATGACACTTGCTCTGTTTCTGAAACTGACATATTAATAAAGTTCATTAAAATTGCAGAATTCAGACTTTGCCAAGTGCTAATGGATCCTGGAAAGCAAAAGACTTAAGATGCATCAGCATATACCCCACCTATTTGGGGAATCCTGTTTGCTTCAATAAGTAACCATAAGTCTGCATTAGAATATACTGAAAAGCCCTAAATTCTGGTTTTACAAGAAGAGAGTAGTGTTGTATTGCTCCCTGACTGAATTGAAAAGGTCATGATAATCTTTGTGTTGACAATAGAAAGCATTAGCCAGTCCTTTAAACTGTCACCTTTCACATTCAAGTGACAGAGGAATAAATACATCTAAACCATCTAAAACAAGAGAGTGTGAACAGGATTTATTCATTTTAAGCCACTCTGTGATCAGGATAATGTTTGTAACATGCAATGGAATGGCACAGTCCCGTAGAAAATATGGAATAATTTCAGAAAGTAATTCCAGTAAAAGCAATTGATTTCTGATGTGTTAAAAGGATCTTCTTGTACCCCTGTTATTTGCAAAATTAATGCATTTACTATGTTAATTTCAGAGATTTGCAACACTTCAGCAGCTTTTATGAACTATGATTTAAATGAGTCCTGGAATTACCAACATGGAGACAATAAATTCTGTGCAGTGGGAAAAGTAAGTTTAACCAGGGACCTAAATACAATGTCTGCTTCAAAAGCTCATGGAACTGCATTTCAACCCAAGCTGCCAATGACCTGTAAGCTATGTACAATACAATTAAATGTGCTCTTCTATCAATTTCCCCCCCCCCCCCCCCCTTGCCACCTTCTCCTACTTCCTTGCTTGCTTCTCCTCACCTCAATCCCTTCTAGCAATCTTACTTAGGTCACCCCACCCCATTGTTTAAGGGAAGTCACTCAGGCTTCTGCTTTTGATTCTCTTTTCTTTCTTCTCCTGCTGCATTTCATCAGTCAGAAAACCATGGTGGTGGCAATGACAGTGATGAAAGCAGAGTCTGTTTCTCCAGACAAAAATGGTTAAGCAACTTACTTCACCCTTATGCTAAAGTAAGGAGGTGAAAAAAAAACAACTTTTGAGTTTCAGTCAATTCATTCTCTGATCAGTTTCTGTGCCAGCACATCATCAAGACACTCCAAACATTCATTTTGATTATAAATTCAGACTGTAGCCCTTAACCTCACTTAAACTAGCCTTCAGGTTCTCAAATATACAAAGCAAAAGTAGAAATTCTGCACTTCATAATTCAGACTTGCTTGTCTATAAAGGCAGCAAAGAATGGGAAGTGCTTCACATGCAAAGTACTGGAAGAACCCATCATTACTACTCCAGACTCATTTACAATGCTGAAATATTGCACCTCAGTTTGGATTCAAATATTATAAATTATTTTAGAATTATGATTATGGCAAGAATAAGCAGGTAGAAAGTGAGAACCACATTAGCTTTTGCCTCTTTGTGTCTACCAGATCTATCACTAAGCTTTCTAATAGAATAGCAAACACTAGTAACATTAGGAAATTTTAGTGTGACCTTCTCGACTATTGGATTTTAAAAAGCCCTGAAACAGAACTACTCCAGACTTTACTTAGTGAATATTGATCTACATCATGGTAGCTCGGTTTCCAGTTCAACAGACAGGAATGTATCATATGCTGCTTTGGATCAATGAAAGCCCATGCTCATCACTAAGCACTCAATACCCTGGAAAATCTTCGTGTCCTATAGATTTTGTTCATTAGTATGGCTAATTAAAATGATGAGAATGTGCTATTGATCTAATTATGAAACATATGCATAATTTGGGATGCATATGGGATAAATGTGTGGCTGCACTGTTATGCCTTTCAAAGCCATGGTTGTTGTCTTACAAGATAGAGAAGGATTTATGGGAATGCCACTTCCACTGATGCCAGCTGACATGCTGACACAAAAATAAATGGAGTCCCTGTCAAAGGGCTCCATTTCCCCTGTTAAGCCAGAGGGCACTGTGCCTGGAAGACCAGCAAAGCAACAGGGTGTTGGCAGGGTGACTGAAGAAAGGGCATGCAGTGCATCCACCACTCCATGTGTATCAAAAGTAGGAACTGATGCAGACAGGAAAGTTTCTGGAGATCTGACAATGAACAGTTACTCAAAACGCTGTAGCTCCAGTGAGGATAGCTTTGATTTACAGGGCAGTTCAAGGTCAGAAGGTAAAAGCTTTGTTAAAAGCAAAAATAAGGATGAAGGCTATCGACCCCATCGATCAAAGCCCTGTCAGAAAGGGAGTGAAAAACCCCATGGACTGGAACATTCTTCCCTATATCCAGCAGAAGTGGGAAATGCAAGCCAAAAGCTCCAGAAGCAGAAGACTCAGAAGAAAAGCAGTTCCTCCACATCTGATTTGAGCTTGGTGAGTCAAGGATCATCAAGTTCATTGTCTGTTGTAGAAGAGAAAATAGAAGCTAAACTCAAATTCTCTCAATTTATTAATGAAGTTACTTTCAGAGTGCTTGATCCCATGAGCCTGAGGGCATACCGAGCTGCTAAACTGAAAAATACCTTTCCATCCAGTGTGAGAAGTTTAGATGACTTGCATATTAAGATAAAGTCTCCTGAAATCTGGAAAGAGAACATTCTAGATGGGAAAACCCATGAAGAAGTAGAGAGTCTGAGAAGCGATGACATTGTGGCTGGAGCACAACCACGCAAATTAGAGAAATCTTTGTCCCTGGATACAAGCCCCTCTCTCAGGTCACTTGATAATGAAGCCTCATGCAGAAGATCTGGCCTACCTGTAGAAAGCATGATTTCCCAAAGCAAAGAAATGCCAGCCACAAAATCTGCATCTCTGCCTAGAAGTACAAGCATGGTGAGCTCTCTCTCAAATCATTTTTTCTGTGTGTGACAAGTACTTGCGCATTAATGTGACTATTTGAGAAGTGTTTCTGTCTTTCTGGGTGGGCTCTTACCATGTACCTAAATTTTTATCCAAGGTGGAAAAAATGTGGAGGGTTTTTTTAAGTAACTCAAGAAACCATCTCTAGAAAGCATGGGAAGAAGGAAAGATAGGATACAACTCCCTAGTCCTTTTAGTTGGGTGTCTAAAAGGAAGACTTTACGAGATCAAACAAGAAAGATATTCAGCCCTATAATGAAGCATATATAGAGAGAATCAGGACAGCTCAATATAAGCAGCCAAGGCACCCTCAGAAAAGAGTGAAGAGAGTACTGTGATAGACTATTCAGGTAGTTAAGCTCACTAGTTTAGAGCTTGCTCAGGTCTTTCTCTATTGAATGGGCATACTCAGTTAGTATGTTTAAGTAGCAGAGGGAGTTTTGACATCCTGAAAATGTTGCTAAGGTTTTTGTCCCTGAAGTTATTACATCTAGATTGATAATTTTATTACTGATTTTTCTGAACCCCTCTGCAGAAAAAAAAACAAAAAAAACAGCAAAAACAAAAGAAAAAAAACCCAAACAACAAAAAACCCCAAGCAAACAAACAGAAAACCCCAGCCAACCAACCGAACCTAAGAAATGAAAAAGAATAAAAAAAAAAAAAGACTGAAATTTTCTTCTATGGTCTGTTTACAAATATTTATGGTTTTAATTTTTTTCTTATCTTTTGGTTGGTTGAGGGAGAGGTATTTACACCTGTGGATTAAGGTAAAGAGAAATTTTTGTTCTTTTCCTGGCATTTTCAGAAATCCTGAGCTGCCAGACATTGAGCTGATACATTATGGTATTTTGTCTCCAGAGTAGTAGCTGTAATCTTGCTAAAACAATAAAGGTCCAGGAACTATTATATAAGACTATAGAAACGTACATAGATGTTGCTAAAATGGGAGCTGCTACAGCTGCATTATTCTTTTGAATGTCTATTCAAGTTTAAAAACATAGAAATGAAAAGTTGTCTATTTTCACAGAGGACTATAGCAAGGGGGAGAATATCACAGTCATAATAATTTCATTCAGTACTCAGCAACCCAAGCTTAGGATTTTATAGGATGTCCTTGGATGTTTTGATTATCACCTATCAAAGATGGCTGGAGGGAGAAGAAGTGAAAGATAATGAAACACTGAGAGAATTAGCACATTGTGTCATGTCACAGCTCCACAATGGAAGCTGTCCTGTAAAGGGGTCAGGAGGCTCCAGCGTAAATCCATGACAGGATACACTTTTTTTCACATTTCAATTAGCCATCTGTCAGACCATCTTTTCCAGTGGACTTGCTCATACTGTACAGATTGGAACATCCAACCGATTGAATCCTAAACGACTAAACACTGCCGAGTGCTCTGTAATTCCACTCAGTTAATATAAGAATCAGCCTACTCCCAATTTAAGCATCAGCCTGCTCTAAATCTAGTAATTTAAATTAAATGCATTAGTTACTAAGCACTTTAGCTCAACAAATAACGTCTCAGACTGAAGAGCTCAAGATGAGTGAAGAAAGGAGTGGCAGGGGAAAAAACAAAAGCAAAACACATTCAACCACATCTACAGATTCATGTTTCCTGCATGCAAAAATCTTTAATGCAGTTTGTTTTGTGCAAGTCCTTACCTAAAGCATGCTGAGTAAGAAGCAAAAGGGTAACTGCACAGTCTTGAGTGGCATTATTGTAAAGATTTAAAAAACACTTGGTTATGTAATGTTCCTTTGAATACACATATAGAACATTGCCTAAAGTTGTTTCATGTTAGGTTGTCAAGTTATTTTTCATATGCAGAAGATAATCTTTGGGAGAAAGAAATGGCTCTGGTTGCATTGACTTAAACATAAAACCAGGATAGCAGAGGTATCATCACACATCTGGAAGAGCATGAAAGAACATGCTTTGAGGTTAAGAAGGCTGAACCTAATCGAAAAATGTGACTTAGAAGAGAAATGATGTGACATTGGCTCCTGTCACATTTCCTGAAGAACCCTGAGATGTCCACAATTGTGTGCACTGCATTTGAGGATCTAGACCCACTAAAGTGATCTAGACTTTGAGGATCTAGACCCACTAAAGTGATTTTTCAACTTTCAGACTCCTGAGAAGTGGTCAGAATATTCAGGGACATTTCAGAAGCAAGTATTTATTAGTTTGCAAACAGCTGCCACTGAAATGAAATCTCACAGAGAAACCACTTTCACTGTAGATCTATACAGAGGAATTTCCAGATAGCAAGCAGGATCAAAAAGGACGCTCCATTTAGTGACTGAAGTTAAAGGGAATTCTTACAGGTATAAAGCAGTTACAAAGTACCATGAATATGACATTGCTATGGTCTAAATATTTTAGTAATCTAGCTAGCAGGTTGAAATTGTTTCTCATTTCTATGTATTGATCTAAATTTGGAGTCACTGGATAAATAATCAGGAAAGCAAATTGATTTAACTAGGTGAAAGCAATCCTCTGAACCTACACCAATGCAGAGCAGGGTGCATCACTTAAGACTATGTTATATTTTCAGCCTGAAATGGAAGGACCAGTTCAGAAGGCTGAAAAATGCATGTAAACAGTTGTACACGATGGAAAAATTCTCAGAACTAGGAAGACATGCTTGTCAGAATCTGTTAAAAGACGGATTGACACAGAGAAAAAGTGGATAGGGCTAAACAATACGTATTTTTTTCAGATCCAGGGTGTGTTTCAAAGAAAGCCAAGGATGAGAGGAGACTCACCTGTGTCTTTTGCATTACGTTTTATCCTAAATACATTCACTTCATGTAACCGATGCCTTCAGGAAAGGCTTTGATAGCGCTGCTATTGTTCCAGGAGGAAATATAGGTAAAAAATTAATTCTTAGATAAACATACAGGAGACTTGACTTCAGAACTGAGTATGTCTGAAACATCTTGAGATTTGAATCAACCTATTATATTTCAGCTAAATTTAGTCATGCGTGAATGAGGATCAACATTGCAACAAGTTCTCATCATTACATATCTACCTTTGCCTGCACAAGAGAACATATAACACAATATTAGACATCGATTTTTCTCAATCACAGGAAAGCAGTCCTGTATCTTTCTTAGAAGAGCTGTATCTTTCCATTTTATAAGAAACTATCAGTAGTAAATATTTTGTGTGCAAGAGATCTTAGAAGCACTTAATTACTGACCTCATCATTGCAATCATATGCAGACATATCCTAAGGAATTGTGCATTTGTCACCTAAGGCCATGCCTTTATCTCATCATGCAAAATAAGCAAGGTCAAGCCTGGTCAACACAAATGACTTGCTAAGCTGCAATATTCCCTCTGAGCTGCTAGAAATACAATATTCCAATTTGGTGCAGAGGATGTCTTAAAAAACAAAGTTGGATTGCTATAATGGTACTTCTACCAAACATTTTGGAAGTTAAGACTTCAGATGCTATAAAATATGCTGCCTGAAAGAGGCAGGTGGTGAGAGGGCAGAGACATGGCCTTGCTCCACAGAACTAACCATGCTTATGGAGCTGTGTCTAAGAATAATTTAGCCTCATCCACGTAAAACTGCACCAGTGAAGGTAAAGACAACAACAATTGCTTATTTCCTAAACAGCATCATTGTATGACCACAGACTCTTTCTGACCCCAGAGTGATGTGTCTGCATGGCAAAACAATAGGTGGGATTCTCAGCTTGGTTTGGCACCAGTTTCAAGGTTTCTTCTATATCTGCAGCTACCATGCTGACTGCATCCGTGCTTGTCTCACATCTCCATCTGTCCTTCGTCTCTCAAATGAATTGCACTAGTGTCATCACCTAGCTCAGGCTGATGCTAGAGCCACCTGTCTTGTCTCACCTGAAGAGTTACTGATGCAGTCATGATGCCTCCTGTGTTATTTAGTCCAAACTTTGGCTCTATATGAGCAATGCAATTTCCTCCAGTAAACTTAGCAAAACTATCTGAAAACAAAGTATTCATTCTTTCTCTGATTTAAAGCAACATATGCCTCAAAATATTTCATTTCTATGGTCCCCGCAGACAAGTGAAGCCCAAACTAGAATAACACCCTTTTTCATTTTGCACTAAAGAAATTAATATTACAATAACTGTTGTAAAGGAGAAATATGAACAGTGTAGACTTTTATATAGGATATCGAGAAGATTCAAATCCTGATGATGTATGTATCTAATCCAGATAGGCCATTTAATTCGTAAGGAACCCTATAGATATCCTGTTGAAGGGCCATAAACTTTAACTCAAATATGGATTGTAATACTAATTTTTGTTTTTTTCTGCTATCTGTCATGAATAAGAATTCTTGCTGTTCATTACAGGCTTTCTTGCAAGAAGACTGCATTAGGAGAGGCATCGTTAGAAACTATTGCTTCACAGACCTGAACTTTCCAGGCATGAAGGAACCTGTCCTGAAAAGGCTGTGGCAGAATGCCATTGCAGTAGAAAAAGCAACTAATCTTTCATTTTTAAAGAAACTCAGTTTCTAGGGCACATGAGTTCTAACAGAATATTGCTGAAAAAGCAGACAAGATGGTGATTTTTGTTGCTTTTGTTCAAAGTTCTTTTATACAATAAGGCTCTCAGTCGTCTTTCAGCACTTCTAGCTTGCTACCATGCTGTAAAAAAGGCAATTCCTTTGTTCTTGAATGGCTACCAAATCTTTAATTTCCATTTACAGCACAGTGATGTTTATAAGTAAGATCTGGGTTCAAATATATGATATTGAAAAGTATCATTTCACTGACTCACACATGAAATATGCAAAAAAAAAAAAAATAGTAAGAGGTGACACCAAAAGAAAAGTGCAGAGAGATGAAGTGAGTTGGCCACGTCAGTGATCAAGCCAGTAGCGCAACAAAGGCCTAAAAAGCCTTCCAGTGTCCTGTTTTCTGGTCTGCTCTTGCTCTTTCAAGCAGTCAGGACAATGTAGAACTACCTTCAATAGCAGAAATAATGAAGCTCAAGATAACCAGAGGAAGGTTAAGAAGAACTATATTAGATGCTTCGATTCTTTAGCAAATAACATATATGTGACACATTATATCGTTAAGGCCTTATATGAGTCTCATATAGGAATGGGAAATGCCACATGGCCACCTTTCCTGGCATCCTGGCGCCTCTCTTGGCATGCTACCCTGCTTGACATTGCTTTGATTTTGCTCCCCTCTGTTTTGCAAATTGAAGGTGACCATCAGGCTGTCAGTAATCTAAAAATGTTTTGTCAGAACAGATAGTAAATACATGACTTAGTTCCTTTACCAACGATTGGGATTTGATTGAAAGAAGATATCAGTCCCTTCTTTTCACTGTTTAGAGACATCACATAAACCCATCAATTTTAAGATTTACTAAACTTCTTATCATACACAATGAGCATAGCCACTGAGCAGCTAGCAACATAAAACATAACTTCTCTCTGATATTTTTTCTTCATCTGCACATCCCTGAAAGCAGGCTTTGTGTCTGGTAATACTGTATAAAATCACAGGTCAAAACAATTGAACTCGGGTATAGACACCCAGTGCTATATTTTTAGTCAACTGGGGTGCAGTTCCTCAGTATTTCCAAGGATTCTTGTTTCATCTCTATAACCTCTCTCTTTCTGATGCAAACAATGACTCTTTTTCTAACTTATACACCACTATTATGAAATTGTCACTCTGGGTACAGTAATAATAAGCACTATTGCAAATGTATGCAGACGTGTACACTTGGAACTTCCAGAGTAAGCAAATTAGCTTTCTAACACCTCATAGGTGTTAAGCAGCCACATACTCTAAGCTGTAAACTCTGATGGCTAAAAGAAATGGTAGCACTTTCTGACCTCACTACATCCAAAATCAAAGACAAACCTAATTTTCCACTGATGAAGCTATCATAAATATCTCCTCAATCATTTAATCCTCATGTTAAGTTTGAAGCATGCAGCAGGCAATCTGCGACAAGATGGAGCTCAGCAAAGACTAACAGTCTAAGTATTTACCCAGCTTCATCAGCTAAATACAGATAGCTGAATCCTTTCCTTCATTTTGTTTGTGACATTTATGTTACAGTCAAACGATATGGGAAGCGAAGAAGGCCATCTGCAATTTCATCTATAGTTAACACCTCTTGTCCCAGTAATCATAGAATCATAGAATAGTTAGGATTGGAAAGGACCATCTAGTTCCAACCCCCCTGCCATGGGCAGAGACACCTCAAACTAAACCATCTCACCCAAGGCTCTGTCCAACCTGGCCTTGAACACTGCCAGAGATGGAGCATTCACAACTTCCCTGGGCAACCCATGCCAGTGCCTCACCACACTCCCAGTAAAGAACTTCTTCCTTATATCCAACCTGAACTTCCCCTGTTTGAGTCTGAACCCATTACCCTTTGTCCTATCACTACAGTCCCTAATGAAGAGTCCCTCTCCAGCATCCTTGTAGGCCTCCTTCTGATATTGGAAAGCTGCTATGAGGTCTCCACGCAGCCTTCTATTTTCCATGCTAAATAACCCCAACTTTCTTAGCCTGTCTTTGTATGGGAGGTGCTCCAGCCCCTTATCATGTTCATGGACCTCCTCTGGACTTGCTCCAACAGCTCTATGTCTTTTTTATATTGAGAACACTAGAAACGCACACAGTACTCCAAATGGGGTCTCCTGAGAGCGGAGTAGAGGGGCACGGATCACCTCCTTTGAGCTGCTGGTCACGCTCCTTTTGATGCAGCCCAGGATATGGTTGGCTTTTTGGGCTGCCAGTGGACACTGAAGCTGGCTCATGTTCATTTTGTCATCAACCAACACCCCCAAGTCCTTCTCCGCAGGGCTGCTCTGAATCTCTTCTCTGCCCAACCTGTAGCTGTGCCTGGGATTGCTCTGACCCAGGTGTTGGACCTTGCACTTGGCATGGTTAAACTTCATGAGGTTGGCATCAGCCCACCTCACAAGTGTGTCAAGGTCCCTCTGGATGGCATTCCTTCCCTACAGCAGATCAACCAAACCACATAACTTAGTGTCATCAGCAAACTTGCTGAGGGTGCACTCAATCCCACTATCAGTGTAGCCAACAAGGATGTCGAACTGGATCTGTCCCAACACTGACCCAACCCCGAAGGACACCACTTGTTAAGTCTCCAGCTGGATATGGAGCCATTGACCCCAAGTCTCTTCATGTGGCCATCCAGGCAATTCTTTATCCACCGAGTGGTCCATCTATCAAATTGATGTCTCTCCAGTTTAGAGACATAATAATATAAATAAATAAATGGAGACATACTGTGGCATTGACTCCTTTTTCCACTGCTAAGAGGAGCGCGGCAGCCATGTGCTGTAGAAGATATCAGCCTAACATTTTTAGAATAGCAGATGTGGCATCACTTTACAAGCAGCAGTATGAGCAGATGGTGTTTAGAGAATTTTCCTTGCCTTCTCTAAAACACCTCCGTTGGGTCACTAATGGATCCTTCATCTAGTCAAACACAGTGAGTAAAGCTACAATGTTCCCAAGATGACGCATATGGTCATTTACAGCTTCTCAGCTCATCAAATACAAATTGGATCAAAATCTTTACAGTGCATAGACATCTATAAGCCAGTCTTAAAAGAGTAAGCTATTTATTCAAGACAGGATAAAATAAACATGGTCTGAGCTGCTTTGCAATAAAAAGAATGTGTTTTCAATGAAATTAGGCGCCTCACCATAAAGCCTGCAATTTTTGAAGCTAGGGTTTGTACTTGGATCATCTTCCTTCCCTGACCCCCCATTTATAGAGAAGAAGGGGAGCAGTAAGGGTGTCAGGAAGGAGATTTTGGATAAAGGAACAGACATTATCATAATAGTGAATTTCTGCACAGGATTCAGGGCTCCAATCAAAACACAAAACAACTTTCCAGCCAAATCTACTATTTGCCTTCAGAGGGGCAACTACTCAGTCAGAGAAAAATACTGAAAGAATACAATTCACATTGATTTTGATATCTCTTGGCACCAGCTACAGGAAAACAACCTATTGGCAACCAAAAATGTTTAGTGTTCCTTTTCCAGTGATTTTGTTAATATGACTTTTCTCCTTTGAGTTTGAAAATCACTTCTCAATTTCATTCTCCATCTTTGGTGCCTTTAGAAAGGAATGGTACTTTCAGAGTAATGGAAGCTACAACAGGCTTATAACAATTGTCATCAGCAGATATACCTAAAACTGCAGAGCCAGACAAGGGAAGTTAAAAAGCAAGAGATAGAAAAGATCAATAGCTCTTTTTCTCTGGCCCAGGTTTGGTCTGAAAGTCTTTCTGTATAATTTATGACAAAAGATTTAGAGGTGTTTCAACCCATTTTTCATTTCTTCCTTCAGCCAGCAGCCTGTGTTTGCCATGCTTATGATTTTTATTTTCTTCCCCCTGCCATAGCATGACTTTGCTGTATCACACAAGAAGACCTCAGCACACAAGAAGACTCTCTCACACAGATGTATGCAATAAGTAACTTAGATATTTTGTCTGGCCAACATAGCGAAAATCTTGGAATTCTACCAAAAGAAGGCTCAAGTGCAAGGCACTGCCCAGAGCCAGATGCTGCTCCGATTTATTTTTCATTGGTGACTCATATTTTTGCCCCCCTCATTCTAAGGTTTCAGCTCAAAATTCTGTTCACTGACGTACTTCATGCAATTAATAGAAATATAGATGTAACCTTATTCCCCTCCCCACCATGCTCTAATATCTGACCTGAGTAAAATAAAAGTTCAGTTCTTAATATGAACTTAGCACAGCATGCACTTTGCGAACAGAAAATAGGGAATCAGTATTACATTACTCCGCCAAAGTTGCACTTGAAATAGTGTTTTCTGTTTAGGCTTGGTGGTCTGTGGGTTTTAGTCCCACACCAGAAACTGCAGCATTAAAACTCTGAGACCAACAAATTTCAAGAACAGATAGTTTTATGAGTTACAGGATAGATTGGAGGAGTTTATACTAATTGTGGGCTTCAGAAATGAAGCCTACCTGCCCAAACATCATGACTCATGTTTCAGAATATTAGGAACCTCCAGCTTTGACCTCAGGTCTGATAAGGAGAAGCAGGACCCCATTTGGGAAGCTGTTTTATATTTATAAAATACGTATTTTTCCATAAAGCTCTAAAAAATTGTATTTTCACAGAGTAGCTCAGATATTTGTCTCCATAACTTCCTCTTTACAAAGGGGCTTAAATTTGACCTTCTCAGATGAAATTCTTCAGTGCCAGGAGTTTTAGATGACAGGAAAACACATTATGTGGATAAGGAAGAAGCAGCAGATGCCATAAATCTTGGCTTTAAAACAGTCTCCCATGATATTTCCATAAGCAAGCAAGAAAAATATGGGGAAAACCATTAAAAAGTAGAGGTAAAACTGATTGGAAATTCTTACTGAGAGGGTAGTTCATAATAGTCAGTTGAGACTGGGGTCTCAGGGGGACAAATACAATTTGGTATTAGGAAGCAGATGCATTTGTTTTAAGATGCCATTGCTGTTGAACTACAGAGAGTAAATAAAGGATAATTTACTCCTTTTTCTGATTTGGAAACTACAGTAGTGTATTTATGCACCTATGTAATACTCTTGAGAGGATGCTTGTGAAATTTCAAAAATGCTGACTTCCCAAGAATAAGTAGGCACAGATCAAGTTTAAATGAAGCTTTCCCATTTCTGAAAATCAGCCTTGGTGGAAAAGCCTTCAAGTCTTTTTTTCCATGTTGCACAAAACTTATTCAGTACCTAGAAAGGACAGAAGATTTTAGGAGCACAGCAGCCATGTGCTGTAGAAGATATCCATCTCGTCAGCAGGACAAGACGGCTATCTTGTCACTGCCACTGTGTCTCCCACCCCTGTGCCGCCCATCCCTGAAACTGATGCCCCTGTGTCTCCCATCCCTGAAACCACCACTGGATCTACAAGTAAATTTGTTTCATTTTCACTACCAAAAGTATATTCCAGAACTTGTTCAGACCTTAACATTAAAAAAACTCAAGTGAGCTGGATACAACAGCATTGGAATACCTATTGCTGAACAGCTAGCTCACAGACTATATTCTGTAAAGCCTTCTGTTCTGGTACTGTTGGCCAACAGTTCTTAATTTCTGACAGTAAATTCAATACCTGCAAAGACAAACTAAAATTATTCAAATGTGCATCTGTATCTGTTGAGCTTATGAGCTGTTTGCATTAATATTTGATGGTAGTTGGGCAAGAATAATCAGTGATATGGCAGTGTCTGCCTCCTGCTCCCTGCTTGGATAGCAAGAGCATTTTAAAAAAAGAAAATGAAGAATAAATACTAGGCCTGCTTGTACCGCAACACTTGTTCTGTTGAAAATAGAGACATTTCCCCCAAAGAACAGCTATTCCCCAGATAACTGTAGTAACAAAAACCTGCTGTTGGAACACGGTTAAAATGAGCAGCTATTGAGGATTCAAAAACTGGTTCACAACCACTTATTTCTACAGCAGCCAGCCAGACCTTTGCATGGCTTGCTATGCTGCGCTGCGCTGCTAGCTCACAGAAAGTACCAGACACATCCTATTTCTGGAAACTCAGAGCTGAATCATAGTCTTGCAACAAGGAAACTGGGACTGCCTGTAAGCTAGCAGATGAAACAAAACAGTGACAGCCGCTGGTGAGCAGTCACGGGCCAGGGGCACCATTAGTTCTTAATCGTCCTGACTACCTTAGGTGTCTCCTAACCTGTCTACAGCTCAGGTCCTGATGTCGGCCTCGGGTCCATCAGTGGACCCAGCAAGGCCACAACAGAGCAGGTCTCAGTTTCCCACGGTCTTGCCCTACCTGTAAAATGCAGTAAAATGCAGAAAAGCCCCTTCATTTGCTTTGATATGCTCATCTTTTCAGTATTTTGAGGTTTCCTCTTGTTTATTTTTTGTTATTGTAGTAAACCAAAATGGATGCTAAATCAGTCAGCAAAGTTAATGAGAGGAGTGTACAGTCAATTGCAATCAATGCAGTTAATTAAAAATTAAAACAGAGAGCAATGAGAATTGGAACACAATAAATGATTAAAGCAAAATTAGTTTGACTGCTTTGTTGAGCCACTCAGTCCCCAGTTAAACATAAATGGCTTTTACATCATTGACAGCTACAATAGCAGACCTTACGCAGGTCTAAGTTCTCCTTGCAGTGTTAGGGTGTAAGTAGAAAAGCCCCCCTTTCCCACTTTCTCCTTGCTCTCCTCTCCTTCTGCAGCCAGTCTGTGGAAATTCATATCCCAGCACTGCAATACTGGGAGCTGGACTTAGGAGCTGCAAATAACAGAGCAAGAAATAAGCATATGGTGGTAGAAAACAACAAAAAGCCTGTTAATTTCCCAACAAAATATGAAACAGCCCCCTGCAGCAGGGGGGAAGCTGTTGGCAAGTTATTATTTATCTGTTTATTTATGCTGGAAATAGGCAAGGGCAGAATGAAGTAAGATTGCTCCCCTCAAAAGCTACTGGTAGCATTTCTATGTCTTGCTTATAACCATTTTGGAGTATAGGAGCTAACAATGCAGGTAGCAACTTCGGAAGGGAAGACTCTGTTCTTCAAACACCAGGCCTTCAGAACAAATACTGGATACTAACACAGCTAACTGCTACATTTCTGAGCTCAGGTTTGTAGGAATCATTTTTACCGGTTATTGTGTCTCTGTCCAATATTACCACAGCAGTCTTACAGCTCTATAAATTGTGTATTGACAGCCATGGTTGGTCTCCTGTTTTTCCTGTATTCATTCACATCCTAAGTGTTCCTTCCCTCCTTGAAGGAAATACATGTCTCCCCTGCGTTGGCACATGTTAGTGACAAAGTGTAGGGTGCTGAGGAGAAAGTTTCATCTTTCACTTTACCATTGTATAACCTCTCCAGTTCTTTGAGAAGGAAGAAATAAATGAACACTTCTGGCTGAGTCACTATTCAATAACACAATAATTAGCTAAACATTATGACAGGTAGGGATTAAGTATTTTCCACTTTTATTGGACTTCTATCATTGGAAGAAAAACAACAGGTAACTCTTCTAGTAATTCAAAACAGTTATTTTGTACCACAGATTGATAGCTTGATTCTTGCATTTCTCAAAACTATGAAGCCTAATAGCTATAATAAGTATTAGAATGTGTCCTCTAAGCTGTAATGGAATTTTATGAAGGTGTATGTGAACTGCTGTAGTATATCAGGAAGAACTAACTAACAAATGTCTTTTCATAGAATCATAGAATAGAGTTGGAAAGGACCTTGAGATCATCTAGTTCCAACCCCCTGCCGTGGGCAGGGACACCTTACGCTAAATCATATCACCCAAGGTCTCGTCCAACCTGACCTTGAACGCTGCCAGGGATGAAAAATTTTATATCCTTACTTTCTGTTGAACAGCAACGGTTAACACCACAGCTGCTCCAGTGCTGATTTTTGTTTTGTCTTACTGACAACTATTTTCCAGATAAGCATTGCTGCAAAATGCAAGTAAAATTGAACATAGGTTTATAGGGTTTACCACTATGTCTGAGACTCTTCTATTAAATGTAGAAAATAATGGAAGCTCCTGAGACAGATGAAAGCTTTCCTGACATGGTCAAAGCATGGGAGGGCATAATACTGGCTTTTCTTACAATTACCTCCACTTGTTTGTTACATAACTTTGGTTAAAGGCCCATCTTGGCACTTCCTCAGTTTCTCCAGCTGTAAAATAAGAATGATTCTTAATCAGTTCTGTGTAGTGTTTCCAGATCCTCTCATAAAATGTGTATTTTGAAAAATATACTTTAGAAAGTTGAAGAAACTGAATCATAGAATGATCAATTAACTCCCTTATTTGCATAGTTTGAGGAGTCCTTATGCTATTGCATACTGAAGTTTTTCCTTTACCTATATAGTGCTTGCCAAATCTTAGGATTAGGAGAGTTTAGGAGCTCTTCTTTTCTTGCTATTCTTAAGTGTTTGTGGCTCACTGTGGGTTTTGTTAAAAACTTTTAAGATGCAGGCTGTTAATGAACTACACAATAGAAAGTTAAATTATGATTTAATTAGCGCTGGAATATCATCTAATCTTTATATCCGAGAGGAAATAACTTCAAGAACACTGTGCAGTCTGGTCAGCAATGTAAAGGTATACTGCTGCAAGATGCCTATTACGTGAAGGAATTATTTTAGTTTGATGGGAGCATAGGATAGACTTGCAAAAGGCACTAAGGGACAACTGAGGCCTGTGCTTCCTGTCACAATACCTCAAGATAAGGGCAACTGTTTATTTCAGTCCTCAGTTTCCCCAAATTATTTAAAATGAGCAGGCTTTATTCAATGGGCAGTTCTGCGTGTCACTCCCAGGTCCTTCTTTCAGCAACTAAATTAGCCACACATTCTCCATTCTCTGCAAACTTCTGTGCACCTTTCTTTTTTACCAGGTCAGGTTGATACTCAATTGTAACACTAATACCTTTTTGCTATTTCACACTTAATATAGCTTATGAACCTCCTAGTCATAACAGAATTTTACAAAAGCATGGGTATGTCCCTCTAGGATGACAGGAAGAAAAAACTAGGGAATGATTAACTTCAAGATTGCTTCAGTTTGTTGAAAGAAAAATTTCTGTATGGCAGTAAACTGTTCTTAGCTCCAGACCAGTAAGTCTGGTTCTTCCCAGGGTTACCTATAGCCTATTATCAAATCAAATCATTCTTTTTCTTCCAGATGAGGGCATCATCTCTGCAAACTTTAGTAACTGCATAAGTGTTATAATTTCTAGGGAGATCTCTTGGATATCAAATATAACTTAGCATTTTCCAATAACAAAGGTGTAAGATGTACACAAATATATCTCCAATACTGTCTTTACTGATGTTTTAAGGGCATTAAACTTATGAACACATGTGCCATCTAAATTTCTCTTGCTGGAGAAATTGTGTTTATGTAATTCCAGTTAGACTGTTTGTAGAAAAAAAAAAATAAATAAAGTCCACCTAAAAGGTTAGTGCACTGTCAAGCCCCTAAAAACTTTGATCTGTATGGAATGACTGCATAATGTGGACCATTAGATTTCCAGCAGTGGGTGCTGGTTTTGCCAGCCACAGCCCAGGACTCACAGACTCTGAACTGAGAGGCTGATGGAGTTCAGGCTTAGTTCAGTCACAGGCTTTCTATTTTTGCACTTTACATTTACAGCTCAAAGTTAAAAATATCGTATGTTTCTCTGTCAAGTACAGCACTCAAACCCCTATAATGCAGTTTTGATGTTAAATTACTTGGTCTGGATTAACTGTAAACTATTAACTTCAGTAAAAGTGCCGCAGAACTTGCTACTGTTAGATTCCCTCTGTTGTCCATTAGTTTCACAGACAATAGGTGCACCATCAAAATCTTTTCCGATTGTCTTCTGTATTTCCAGAAATATCAGATCTAGCAGACCTTGCACAGCTCTGCTTCTCTTTGAACTTTATGTATCTTTTATTTACAGCTGGTGCAATGGGTTGTTGCATGTTCGCTTTGGGGCTACAGAACTTCAAATAAATTCTCTTTTCAGTGATGCATTTCCACCTGTCTCCATTCAACAAAACACTTTAAAGTGACAGCCATGTTAGTGTTTTGTATTAACACCTTAACTCCCAAAACATGAAAAAGAGAAAACAAAAAAAAAAAGAATCCAGGAAAAAAAATATCCATTGCAAACAAGCTGTAGTTTTTCATGCACTTCTGGCATAAAATCCTGAAATGATCTATCACTGGGTTTTTATTTGTTTGTGGAAAAATATTATTTGAGGATTATGACAAATACTGTAAGTAGGAAAGTCTAATGATACTTGTGCTGCTATTAACAGTATATAATACATTATAGCTACTGTGGAACTGCTCATTACTGAGACGTGAAGTCAAAGGCAAATTGGTAGGATTTGGGAGCCTAATTTTGCAAACACTCACTGTGAGGCATTGCGCTTTCTAATGTGTTAGGCAATGAAAAGAATACAAGCAGACAGGCACTTGCATGTGCTTGGAGTCACCACTCTTCCTTATTCTTTGAGTTGTATATTAAAACTGGTTGAGAGGCATGTGACAGGTACTTCTTGGAGGTACGAGGGTAATAGCTTTAGGACTGATTCCCAAGAGGTAAATGGTGGTGCTTTCCCTAGGATCTCATCATATATGAGCTGGCCAGCTGGCAACCTGATAAGCCGGCAGCACCTCCCGTAAGTTTGTCTCTCCCACAGAGATATAGTCAGATCAGCCCAAATTCCTGCTCATCTTCCTGCTCAGAAGACACCTGCCTGCTGACCTCATCAGCGCTTGATGAGATGAGCACATCAGTCCTGAAATGTCTTAAAAACTGCCCAGTTACCATTCTAGTTGTGAAAATAAAGACATTTTATATAGGAATCAGAGAGAAGGGAACATGCTGTTGAGGCCACATGTATCTAAGCCTATAATTTCTTAATGGAAAAGGATGATTTCCATTCTGGAGCCACAGGAGAAAACCTGGCACTGCTAACAACCTTTGTAAACAACATGTTTTGGAGAATTTCACCTACAATTAGATGCTTTAATTTCTGATTATAAAGAAAGTTAAGAATTCCCTTTGGTTAAAAATAGCTTGCTTCTATTTGGTTATTAATAGTTTACCCAGCATTGATTTGAAACATTTTGATAAACGCTCGGAACTTCACAGCCTTATATTTGATCATTTATTTAACTAAACTACTTACTATAGAGATAAGAATGTCTCCAAAGCAGCAGCTTTTGCAAAACTCTTATCATAAAGGTATTGATTAGAAGTGGCTTGTAACTTTTTTATGGGTGGTCTAAAAAATGTTTTAAAAATATCTCTTGATTTAATATGAAATGAGTCTTTCTTTTAAAATATGGTTGGAGCTATATAATGGAAATAAATTAATTTTTTTGTGAATATAGATCTGACTAAATGCTCTCTAAAAGATTGTTTCAAAAGAAATCACTTTATAAGGATGTCAGAAATCAAGCCTAAGAATATTAAGATTTTTCAGTGGCCCTTGCCAAGAAACTTTTAAAATTATGATTAATTCATGGACAACACAAATATTCACAGTGTGGTAAGTACTAATGAGCAAAGAAAGTGACCTCACTTTTAATATTTTAAAAGAATATTAATATAGTCATAGTATCATAGAATCATAGAATCATAGAATAATTAGGCAATGATAAAATTATACATAGAAACATAAAATCATAGAATGGTTTGGGTTGGAAGGGACATCTAATTCCAACCTCCCTGCCATGGGAGGAACAACTTCCACAAGATCCAAAGCCCTATCCAACCTGGCCTTCAACAGTTCTAGGGATGGGGCAACCACAATTTCTCTGTGCAGTCTGTTCCAGTGTCTCACTACCCTCACAGTAAACAATTTCTTCCTAATGTCTAATCTAAATCTACCCTCTTTCAGTTTAAAGCCATTCTCCCCTGTCCTATTCCAATAGACCCTTGTATAAACTCCCTCCAGCCTTCTTATAGGCCCCTTCAGGTACTGGAAGGCTGGGACATCTAGGTGTAAGAAAGGAAGATCATACTTTCAGACTAGGGGACTGTAAAACATAATTTGTTGGGCGTCATGGAGTTCTGACTATATAGCTGAAAAGAAGCTAACATAAGCTTGGATTTAAAACTAGAAGGATAGGAATCTTACAGAGGTACCTTCAACTCTGTGAACAGAATAGGCAAGATTGATGTTAGAAAGACTGACAAAAAAAAAAATCAAGAGGGGGACTGAAAAGAGACCCAAGAATTACCCCACACCAGAACAAATCAATTTGCATGGAAGTGGATTCGAAGAGGATATGCTCCATGATCCTTTCAGTCACAGAGGTTTTGCTTGACTGGTGTGTAATTCCCCAACACTTCCTTTTCAAAGGTTTCTCAAAGTTCGTGTTCTCCAAGTCATTCCAGAAGATTGTATATGCTATATTTGCTAGGTCCTGGAGAGCTCTGTAGAGAAGAGGAGCTCCTATTAGCTGAATCAAGACAGGAAGTAGAGAGAAATAAAGTTTTGTTGTCATTCAAAACAAGCTAAGAAAAAGAAATTCTAAGACTAAATGGTCCAAAAAGTTAATGAAAGTTAAGGGTAATAATAGGTTAATACAGCAACTGGAGAGTCATACTTTAGCAATAATGTGGGAAAAACACACGAAAAGTGAAGGAAAAAATCCTTAAAGACAGCAGGCAATCAAGAGATGATAGATTGCAAGGAGAAGTAGCAGAGATAGATGAAAGTATAGCACAAGGGAAGACAAAATTCAATACTGACAAATCAAGTGTGCTTGCTGGCAAGAAATCTAAATTTACTGGGGGGGGGGGAGAGGGGGGAAGAAAGAAACAGAACAAAAAAACATCATAGGAAACTGAGTAGAAAGACTTGCTGAACACTACTGTAGTCAAAAAAATAGGTAGGAAAAAAACATTAATTTTGTGACTATATAACTCTTGTCTAGAGTACGGAAAAAAATTCTGATCTTCATCTTGCCAACACTATGCAGAAATAGAAAGATTTTGGGAAAGACAGATTAAAAGTATTTAGAAGACTTCTTTAGGAAAAGTCAGCAAAAATGGGTTACGATTAGGAAAAGCATACTAAACCACGGGTAGAAAACTGTCAGGTGTTCCAGTTTCTACCTTCGTAATGCAAGAATGAAAAACTCAGTGACGAGAAGGCAATAAATTCAAAACTGATCAAAAGAAGTGATTTTTAAGCAGAGTAAGTTTCATATGGAACTCATTTTCACAAAACAATCTGAAGATCTAAAAGATCAATAGGAATCAGAGTAAAGTTAGACACTTATCTGAAGGTATATAAATCCCCAGGCAGCAAGGTATAATACAAATTCTATCTGACAGGAATTAAAAAGTTAGTTCCTATGTATGGGCTATTGCATAATCACCCACTATGTCACTTCATACATTTTCTTGTGAAATATTAGGGATAAGACCTTTCATTTAGGTGCTAGGATACCAGGAGACAAAAATTTCAAAACTTCTGAGCAACTCTGCTGCGGGAGATTAGGGAAGAGGGGAATGTTTAGGTTATCACCAAGCTGAAGACAACAGCATAGAGTGGTAGCTAAGTATCAAATAATACACAACATCTATTTCATACACTTTTGCAGGAAGGGAAACAAAAAGGATGAAGCTTTCAAAATGTAAGGGTATAAATAGGCAGTGTATACAGGGCAAGAGAACTTCTATTAGGCCAAGTGATATAGCTGGGAAAAGAAAAAAACAAAGACTCTGCATAGTTTTAAGCATTTGTTTCTTCCAAATCGAATTTCAGGAACATCACAACTTTTCTGTTTGATTCTAAGAATGTACTAGTTGGTGTAATAAAATGTATTCATTCTCCCTAAATACTCATTTCACATGTGACAGTTATTGCTCTAAAGAGAAAAAAGCAGCTTTGTTTTTTTAAAGAATGACCTGACACCATTAAATACTTTTTTCTGAGGGTTCACTTGGCTCCACAACCGTAGCCAAGCTGCTAGACCTCACTGCAACCTAAAGGGGAAATGATTTTGACAGCCCTTTCTAGTGATGTCTGAAATGCAGGCTTACAGGAAAATCCTTGCTATCCCCTTTGGTTTAAACCAGAAATGGGTGACAACACCCCCTCCCTGATAAATAGTAATATCAAACTGGATGTTAAAGTGAATTCTCTACCCCAGAGGAATATGCCTGTTGAATGAAACTCTGGAAACAGTCAAACCAAATATCAAGAATCACAGAGGGATCAGTAGATGGAGAATTTCAGTCTATAAATTTAGTTCTTTTCCCAGTACAAAAAGGACATCAGAGGATGGGCTTTCTCTCACTGGTTCTGGCATTTTCCCACAGCGTATATGAAAAAAAGGATCATGGCATGTCAATTCTAATGGTGAAACCATATTAGTAACATATACTAAATTTTTTACTTTGACTGCTGAGCCTTTTGTTTTCTGTTTACTCCTAGATTTTCTAGATATGTCATTTTTAAACATTTTTACCCTAACCCTAACCCTTTCCTATTTTAGTTACTTATCTCACTCCCTTTTTTTTTATGCTTCATATGAATTTTTTGATTCAATGGATTCTGTATTCTGCCACAATGGTGACAATGCTACTTTCCTTGCCTCTCTTCCCTTAGTTCCTAACGTTTACACTGCTTAAAGAAGAAATGGACAACTGTGTAAGATGATAATACTCTACCTTGAGGTCTCACTGTGACTTTTTTTTTTTTGACATTCAGAAAGCTATTTTAAGAAAATACCCTTACGTAATTTGTAGTTATTTATGTGGTTTACTATTTATCAGTGCACCTCCCCCTCAGTTTATCAGGCTGATTAATTTCTCAAACAGATTTTCAGCCCTAAATTCCCATCCACTTTACTACAAAGCGTTTTACAAATGCATAGCCTCCCTTTGTTTATTTCTGCACAAGAGCAATTATTTCAATCTTGATATTCACAACTGTATTGTTACACCAAAGATCTCTACAAATATAAATGTGACTTCAGTTTAATTTATACTTAACAATGCCCCTTTTCCTTGCCATAGTCAGGCACAAGTGTTTTACAGATATGATTCTGCCTGTGATTTTTTCACTGAGTCCAGCTCCTTTTGTCTCTGAAAGAACTCCTCAGTTCTTTTCTTCTCCCTGCATATTTATGACATTGGAAAATGCAGCTTACAACCTTTGTTTTACAGGTATCAATACAGAGACACTAAATCTGTCTCCTGACTAGTCCCATTGTCACACAAAGACTGAGTTGAAAAGCAAGATTTGGGAAGCTAGATGAAATGGAGTCTTGAACCACAGAAACACCTTCCTTCTTCAATAGAAAAAAAAGAAATCTAAGTCAAAACCAAAACCTTTAACAGATACTAACTATATTTCAATTTACAGAGCTTAACAAGTTGAAGCTTTATTAGTCGTATATTCCTTGCTTTTTTTCATCAAAATCAATGCAGTAATAATAGTGATCTCCTAGCTGAAATATAATTAGGATAGCAACTGTCACTGCATGAATTGCTACATAAATATACAGGAAGAAACAGTGACATTTGTAATGCAGGTGCACTGTAAGTTATAGGATAGATGGAGCTTCCATATGTATACAGTTAACTATTTTTGCAATAGTAGGGTTCAAGAGGCTTACTGAAAAGGAAATGTATAGGAGATGAAGGAATTGAACCGAAGTTCCTAACACTCCCTTTTCCAGTTATAAACACTAGCTCCCTTTTTAGCTGACATCTTAAAGAAAGTCACTATGTCTTCATTTAACCTTGACTGGAAAGCCAGCATGTGGTGACACTACTACAAAGCACTGCTCATTAATTTATTAGGGTTCCACTCAGACATTCTTTGCTTCTCCAAACCTGTACAATATCCTCAAGTCTCTGCAAGTGACTGTCCTTGTTCATGTTTATATATTTGTCTTCCTGATGTCCAAACCTGCTGTTCTCCTACTAGTAGTGGACATAACACAGATTGAAAGATGCCCATCCCCTCTGAAAGAATAACTAAAAACCCCAACCCTCAAAACAGCAGTTCTGGTGGCAGTGGAAGAAATTCCCGTTGACTCTCTCTTTCGATTTGTACCTCCCCAGAAGCTCTTTGGAGTAATTAATATGGACATTCTGGCTGAAGTCACTTCAAAGTGGCCTTTTCAGTTCTTTCATTGCCACTTGGCAAGGGAGAACCTTCCCTGGCCTGTATGAAAAGATTTTCTTCTACAAGCACTGAGAGTCCAGTGACATTCTGTTGACCTCTGGTGAAAGACAGCCGTTCTGTAATGTCTGTGCAGCTTAGGAAAGGCCAGAACCAGTCTGTTCTCCACCTATCTTTGCCAGGTATACATCAGAAAACCATTAGCCTCGCAAAGTGCTGGAAGGCAATAATACTTCTACAAATTTCATCAGTGCAACATGACATGTTTGCAGGTATAAGCTGGCATTATTTGATAATAATTTGATAATAATTTGATAATAATTCTCCGCTCTATAGCCTTTTGTTAGGCTCTCCTTATATTTCGGTCCCTTTTTCTAGTCTCATTGGCAACCACCTGGGATGTAAACAGAAGACTGACTGACCTTGGTCAGTAGCTTTACATATGGTCAGTGGCTCAGAAATCCCTTAGAGTCACAAAGGAGGACAGTCTATATAATGTACCTACCATACCACAAGATATCAAACAACTTTCCTGTTCTGCTAAATTATGATGCAGGAATTATGAAAGAAATAAACTTGTTAAATAGAGAAAAAATTATTTCTTTACAGCTGTGAAATTCAGTCATTATTTTTTCCTAGATAAGGGGTTGAATAAAAAATGAAAAATATTTAGGCCTGCTTAAGATCTTGTTTTTTCACTTATAAACTCACTTATAGATAACAAGTTTTACTTTTGGACCATTGCAATATCTGACAGGTTATATCTCTGAATAGAACACACCAGAGAACTCACAGAAATTTCCTTGACTTCGCAGTAACTTCAGCAAGATACTGAATATACTGAATATCAAAACCCCATACAAACACACAGACATCTGCAATATTCCTGAGCAGTTTCAAAAATCTAGAAGAGCTAGAAGTACCTGTTTATAATTTCTCCAAAAAGGCCAGATTCCTCAATTAGAGAAGACTTCATTATCTGGAGGATCCTCCTCCTCTTTGCTGTAGCTTTGCTTACTGATTTCATGCATAGAAATTAGTAGCAGCTCTTTCTAATACACTACAAATAGAAGTGTTTTAAATAGAAGGAAAGTTCCCTTCCTTCTTGCACTCAGAACCTAGGCAGGACTGCTTTGGAGGAGACAAGCACAACACTGCCTCTCATATGCTTCACTTTTGTCATCTTTTTGTTCATTCTGACCAATTTTGTTCATTCTGACCAATTTTGTTTATTCATACCAATTGAGTAGTCTGACTACAAATGGTCATTTGTCCTTTGCCTATAAAAGCAATAGGGAGAGCCTTTTTATTCTTGGTAAAGCCTCTATAATGAATGTAATACAGACTGAACTAATAAGAAATGCTACCCTTTGTGTAATTATCACAACTGTCCTACAGACTTGTAGCAGCCTTATGTTCCATATAGCGCAGCTCCATATGGCAGGATCAAATTTTTGCTAATTTCAAGATTCCTGAGAACCTATTTCATAGTTTGCTCTTCTTTGAATTCTTTTGTCTCTTCATAAAGACATGGTTGAGGGTGAAGAATCCTTTTTAAAAAACACTTGTAAATTCTCTTCCTTATTTTTCAGAAATCTGGAATTTCAGTCCCTTCCAACAAGTTCTGCCTGGCGCTACGGTCCTTCCTGCTTCATTCATTAACAATAGCAATGCAGCAGCATGAATATATCCTTTGGGATTCTACAATAAATGCAGAGTCTTGCACCTCAGGCTGGCTTACATCTGTGTAGCCCTTTTGATGTCTCTTGGCACACAACTCCAGCTATCCCTCGTAGTAGGCATTTGAATTGATTAACACGTTTGCTCCTTTTTATTTTCCTCCTGCACTCAGGGCTGAACCCTGAGAGATTTACATACTTTGGAGGGGTGAGGCACTCTGGATGCTCTGAGGACAACATAATTGATGAATCAAAACCTCCCATGTGAATGTGAACTTCGAAATTTGCTTTCAAAGATTTAAATTCTCTATTTCTCAGCATATGTGTAACATTGTCAAAGAATAATCTCCTAATAAGATGCTTGTAGATAACCAGGAGGAGAGAAGCAGTTCTTTAAAATATTGTCTGCTAAAATTCAGACAGTAAATCTTTAGTCCTGCAAGTAATTAAACACATAAATAATCACATGAAATTCACTGGGACTACTAATGTTCAGTTATGTGTATAAGCATTTGCACAATTGGGATTTAATAATGAGAATCTAATTAAACAAAACAAAAAATGGTTAGCAACTCAAACTGGGTTGGGTCACTGTTGGCACTGTGCTACAGCTGCAGACTAGTGCATTGTTATTCTGTACTGAGAATATAAAATCAAAATTCCTTATTTCATTAGGTGTGGGTCCCAGTGTTCTATTTTGCAATATTTAGTGGCATTAACATATTTTAGGAACTATCAAAGAGAAGATTCTTAGAGGATCTTTGGTTGCTAGGAGACTGGTATTTCGTCCTGCAAATCTTCCGCATGGCAAAGAGCAAACTAGCAATAATCAGGTTTTCCTGACAGAGAGCACACAAACAATTGAAGTTTACAGCTTATTGTTTAAAAGTCATGATTTAACCTTAAATTTGTAGAACAGGAAAATTTAAGATTTTTGGATTTCTCCAGTAGGTATTTTATCTTGTATCTATAATATGTCACCCTTAAATCCTTTTTTAATCAGTAATGCCTTAGGTGTCTGATATCTAGAAACTTGATTTCAGTGTGCAGGAAGATTTCAGGCAGCATAGAAAGTGCTGAGCTCTTTTAAATCAGTTCACAGAAAGAGTTTTGCCACCTCCAACCTGCTATTTCCGTTTCTTTACATGCACAGCACCCCAAGCAGCTTCAAACCAGCACCTTTACCACCTGTGGCTCAATGCACCTTACAGCTCAATACCGCTTACAGCTGCAGCAACAGCAAGTGAACTTGTCTCCCTGGCACCTGAACATCTCAGGCTACACATACTCAGTGACAGGCATGCCATTATAGAGTTTGTGCCACACTGACCACATTTCCTAATTTTAACTTCATTAAAGGAAATATCCTGTATCTTCTAAATCAGAGTGCCTTTGTTACAGTGTCCGAGAGGCAAGAGTAAGAATCTTGAAAATCACTGAGGGCTATAATTTGGTGATCTTTAAAATTCTGTATTCTTCAGGACCAAGGAACTATGCTAAACATAAGAGAGCACTATTTTCAGTGAAATTACACTTGTGATCAGAACTGCATATGGGTTTTTTGCTTTGCTGGATGGTTGCCTTTAGTACTGTTTAAATAGGTATATGTTACAAAGGCATTCACCTGTGAAGAAATGTTGATTTTCTCATTCATGGCTTTTCAGCTGCTCAGTGTAACATCATAATATTAAGCCCCAGTCTGTAGCCCACTAGAGTCAGCCTTTTCTTGGACTTTGAACCTGATACAATTTAACTATAAATGCCTCAGTTTGGTAGCATCCACCAGAATAAGATAATGTTCTGATCTGATCCTTTACTTTCCTCTTCTAATACCACAGCCAAACTCTTCTCTTCTTCATGTAGCAGTGAAAGTATAAGAAGAAAGTGCCCATGGGGACATAAGGGGCAGGGGAGAGGGAAAAAGTGCAAAATCCTAGCTGTGGTCAAAGTGACCACAGTCAGTGTGGACTGACATTCCTTTCAGCAAAAATATAGCTTCCCCAGAGTCTTCTGGATAACCTTGTACTTATTCTGCAATGATTCAAACCTGGTTTGTAATTATATTTAAGCACTTCATCATTTCAATCTAAAACCTGACAGCTCCAAGCAATTCTATGTCCCAAATGTGGTATTTGTCCCCCTATGGTAAGATTATATAGTAATAGTAACAATGAACATGGCTGAATCATTGACAAATTCAACCTTAGCTGTCTTCTCTTGCTTTCCTTGACAACTAGACAATTGAATCCCAACAGGACGAAAATCTAAAAATAGCACCACATGAAGAAAGACTGTGAGCAAAGCCACCAGATAATACAGGCTCAATGCTCCTGTGAAATGTGACACGTGAAAAAGCCAGATGTAATTTTAACAATACAGCTTCCTTTTCGACAAAGGAATCTCCAGAGTCTGATTTAATGTCTCTACAGTAAAGCCTAACAATTCCACGTTTTATGTAGGAGTAAGAACAGACGTCTTTAAACTCACAGAAAAGGAATCCTTAGAAGAATGCTAATGCACTGCACAGTGAACATAAAAAGAAAAGACCTTTTATGACTCTGTAGAAATTAAGACACCATCCAAGACCAGTACAGAAGGCACCTAATACTTAAAATTATTTCAATTGCACAATTGGACTCAGCAATGCTGACAGAGACCAGTAACATTCTGGCTTTGCAGAAACCTAAATTGGTGCATCTTAGGAAATACTTTGTCTTACTTATTAGACAATATTGGAGTGAGAATCTGTCTGGCTCTTAAGCAGAAGTACAGAAAGCAGAAGGCAAAAGAAGCTTTTCTAACTTTCATATCCTGCATAAAAAGAGGCGAAAGACCTGGGATAGTAAGGTTCAAGTCTCTTCTACCTTTCAACATCACTGCCCAACCTTGGGAATCCCTTAAGGAACTCAAGCTCTCTGTAAAATAGATACCTTTCTAAGCCATATCTTACATCACAGATTAATTTGATGGTAATTAATATTCACCCTCTTGAGACTCTTAGTGAGTTATCCATATAAATAAATCTACATGTTGCATAAATATATGAATATAATATGAATATATAATGATCCCTCACCATTATTCATCCTCCAGGAAAAGAGCAGAAGAAACTTTATAACTGTGAAGGACTGGGGCATGCAACTTTTTAAGCCTGTTTTACAGATGCATTTTTTGCCTTTATCCTAACATTACTGAGGGCTCAGACACAGAGAATATGTCTTGCACTTGGTGTCATGTGGTGAAAAGAAAACCAGCATCAACTATCAACACTTCTAGATCTCTTTTCTTTCCCATACTTAGATTTTCCTGGTGTGTAAGCCGAAGTTCTGACTAGAAACAGTTCCTTTGATTCAAGTAACATCCTAATTCCCTTCTAGTCTGCTGTGGGTTTGGGGAGATATTTTTTTTTTAATCTCATCCATAATATTATTAGGAAGATCATATTCCTTTGGTGAAGAGACTGGTTTGAAGGAGGAAGATCAAAGATCTTCTTAATTTTATACTCTGGCCTCATTCTTCTATTGCTTAAGTAAAATTCTCTTAAACAATTACAGGCAGAAATCCAAATGATCTACCACAGGCCATGTTTTCTTATTCACTGGAATAACCATTGTTCCAGAAATAGATACAGACCCACTGGCATAACTTTGAAGCCAGCGTTGGTTGGAAATGGGATAACAAAAATAAGGTGAATCAATAGATACTGTTTTCCACCAGTGCTGTGTGACAGCAGAAGTGAAAGCTTTGAAGTTTAACTTTCTTTTCCAGAAAATATCTGTGACATTGTCTGTATGTTGCTACACCTTGTTAATTTTACTCTTCCCTGTCCACAGACAAGTTCATAAATGCTAAGGGCATGAACACAAATGTCTTGTTTTTAGGAGACTCACTTAACCTCCCAGTGCAGGGGTCCCAGAGAAGCAATTGGGCCTTAGGAACGGACTGATGGTGAAGGCAGTAAAGCATAGAGCAAATTCCATTTGTTGGAATAAATGTTTATGCTTGTTTATATTGTCCTTTCTTTGTGGGGGAGCAGGCATAGTCAGAAGAGTCAGAAAGGACTTTTAAAGGTGTCTAGTCTGTCTTCCCACCCCAAGGCTGTGAAGTTGGGTGTAAAGCCTTCTAAAATTTATGAGACATTACACAGCTATTATGGGCAATTTCTGTGACTAAAATAATCCCTTAACATTTTCTATAAATCTTTTGGCTTTACCTCGAGCATATTCTTTCCTATTCAATCCACACTGATCATAGAAAATGGTTTGTTTCTCTTTACAGCCATCTTTTCCTTGCATTAAAACAACTATCTTTACTTATTTGAGTCTTCATTTTACTAGGAGGATTTTTCTAGTTATTTTAGCATTCTGGTTGCCTACATTAGGGGTGGTGCTGAAAACAGGGCATGTGGGCACAAACCTAGTGACAACAATAGGGACAATAAAAAGTGACAAATTATTTAACAGAACAACAGGTGATTACTCTTATCACCTACATAGATGTAGATGTAGATGTAGATGTAGATATAATTAGAACAGAAAATGCATGTTTTGTAGCAAACAGTTCTACAAGTGTAGGATGTAGGAATTTTGAAGTTCTGCTCCCCCTCTCATCTTTCTCCCACTTCCCTTTGCCAACTTTCATAAACAAAACATCTCCAGTATGTAGAGGCATATATAGAGATATAAAGATGCAAGCACAGAAATGCATAGGATCAGCTATGTTAGAATTCATACATCATCTTGGGTCATGATGACTCAAGCTTTGATCCCACTCAGTATATGGCCATACTTAATGAGTCGGGGCAGCATACCAGTATAATGCGGTTACTCCTGACTGTCTCTGATATTACTTTATATTACCTATTGACAAACAGAAGCTTTTTAAAGGACAGCTGATGTGGCTAAATACTTTCATGCAGTGCATGTAACTACAGTGTCTGTAATATAGACACCCACACAAGTATACTGTCAATGTGCTGTCATTATTGCAATGTATTAGTTTAAAAGGCACAAGTTTGGTTAGTCAATTAGATTGCATTTTCCTCTGGGTCCTCAGTCTGTGCTCACGTATAATATTTACAGTTATACTATAGCTGGTGGGGTCACACTGGAGTCAAGCTAGCTGGAAGTGAAGCGTACAGAGGGTTAGTTGGAAAAGCAGTGTGGTTTCACCTCACTATTTTAACCTTTTGTAATTCTATGCCATCGTATGATGCTGAACAACTGTAAAGAAAACATGGTTAATCAAGCCACTCTCACATAAGTGCTGCTGTGTCTGTGCATTATAAAGGAAATGGAAATATTGCATGCATCTATTTTAGCTGGACAGGTTATCCAGGAAGGTCCTTCTTGTTCCTATGAGAAGTTTGTACAGCTCTTAGCACTACGGATCTTTATCTTTGCTGTCAGCTACAAGGACTACTTTAATACAAATGCATGATTTAAACACAGTAATTACATGCAAATTGTCTGATTGAGAAAAAGCATACTCAACAAGGAAAGTGCAGTCTGAACTCTCATTTTAAGGCAGAAACCCGCCTGTTTTCAATAGTCTTTGTTCAGGTTTCACTGGATGGTTTGCCAAGCGATGTAGAGAAGACATATGGGTTCTTTTGGGACTGTTTTTTGAGAGGGACTATGGCATTTCATGCTAGCTGAGAGTACTGGGTGTGACAGTGATGGGAATCAGCTTGACTCTCTGGAACAGCCAGTTAAGAGCAGACCCTCTAGTGGTATAAAGCAGCAGGGCTTGACTTCACTCGAGATCTGCTAATTTATCCCTATTGGGAATTTGGCTCTTGAGACTTCAGAGAGTGAAAATGAAACTAAAGAAGCAAAATAAAGATCCCAAAATATTCGGAAATAAAACAGTTTGAGAATGATATTTTTCCAAGTATGCAAAGAGAAGAATGTAGGTTACAGTTTCAATTTAATTTGTGGCTGTTTGATACGTGTTCAAGCATGTAGTATGTGCACAGAGGACCAAAAGGCTTGTCATGAGAAAAACACCCAAGATTTCTTTTTTCTTGTTTCTGTTGTGGTTACCCCCCAGTCTCTTTCAGCCAAAATTTCCATAAGGTAGGGCTTTATTAAGGATTTTTAAGAGACTAGTGCTAAAAGATCTGTTCATATGAACAGAAAAACAAAAGACCTAGTGTATGCTGAAGTTCAGCATAACAGAACTTCAGGATAACATAGATATGGTCCAATTATTAAAGGAATATTATGCCTCATCTTTCAGTAAGTATAGTGAACATGGGAATAATTGTAGGATATCCAGTTAAGAGTGAGCAAGGTTTAAAAGAAACACTACCATAATCATGGCAGTCAGGAGAAGTTCCTGATGACTGGAAAAAGGGAAATATAACCCCCATTTTCAAGAAGGGGAAAATGGATGACCCAGGGAATTACAGACCAGTCAGTCTCACCTCTATGCCTGGAAAAATCTTGGAGCAGATTCTCCTGGAAGACATGCTAAGGCACATGAAAAACAACAAGGTGCTTGGTGACAGCCAGCATGGCTTCACTAAGGGCAAATCCTGCCTGACCAATTTGGTGGCCCTCTATGATGGGGCTACAGAACTGATGGATGGGGTAGAGCAGCTGATGTCATCTACCTGGACTTGTGCAAAGCATTCGACACTGTCCCGCACAACATCCTGGTCTCTAAATTGGAGAGACATCACTTTGATGGATGGACCACTCAGTGGATAAAGAACTGGCTGGATGGCCGCACACAAAGAGTTGTGGTCAATGGCTCAATGTCAGGCTGGAGACCAGTACCAAGTGGTGGCCCTCAGCGATTGGTGTTGGGACTGGTCTTGCTCAACACCTTTGTTGGTGACATGGACAGTGGGATTGAGTGCGCCCTCAGCAAGTTTGCTGATGACACCAAGCTGTGTGGTTTGATTGATATGCTGGAGGGGAAGAATGCCATCTAGAGTGTGCTCGACAGGCTTGTAAGGTGGGCTGATGCCAACCTCATGAAGTTTAATCATGCCAAGTGCAAGATCCAACACCTGGGTTAGAGCAATCCCAGGCACAGCTACAGGTTGGGCAGAGAAGAGATTCAGATCAGCACTGCAGAGAAGGACTTGGGTGTGTTGGTTGATGAGAAAATGAACATGAGCCGGCTTCAGTGTCCACTGGCAGCCCAGAAAGCCAACTGTATCCTGGGCTGCATCAAGAGGAGCGTGACCAGCAGGTCGAAGGAGGTGATCCTGCCCCTCTACTCTGCTCTTGTGAGACCTCACCTGGAGTATTGTGTGCAGTTCCGGTGTCCTTAACATAAAAAGGACATGGAACTGTTGGAACAAGTCCAGAGAAGGGCCACGAGGATGATCAGGGGCCTGGAGCACCTCCCGTACCAAGATAGGCTGAGAAAGTTGGGGCTGTTCAGCCTGGAGAAGAGAAGGCTGCATGGAGACCTCATAGCAGCCTTCCAGTATCTGAAGGGGGCCTATAGGGATGCTGGGGATGGACTCTTCATTAGGGACTGTAGTGATAGGACAAGGGGCAAGGGGTTCAAACTTAAACAGGGGAAATTTAGATTGGATATAAGGAAGAAGTTCTTTACTGTAAGGGTGGTGAGGCACTGGTATGGGTTGCCCAGGGAGGTTGTGAATGCTCCATCCCTGGCAGTGTTCAAGGCCAGGTTGGACAGAGCCTTTGGTCACATGGTGTAGTGTGAGGTGTCCCTGCTCATGGCAGGGGGCGCTGCAACTAGATGATCTTAAGGTCCTTTCCAGTCCTAACTATTCTGTGATTCTATGAGTCTATAATTAAGGAAGGTTCAGATTGAGTCTATTCACCCTGTTGGTATCAGGAATCCTGTGATAATCCCCACAATCCTGATCAATTGACACATGAAGTATGAAGCGGTCAAGGAAAGCTTTTCACTCTGTGCATTGGTTCAAAAATTATATTCTAACTGGGAAAGAGAAAATATAACAGGAAGTGGATTGAAGCTGAGCAATCAAGGATACACAGAAGTGGTATAAAACACAACAGTTTTTAGCAAAAATAACTTTCTGCTAAGTGAACCGATTTCATACTTAAGGAACGTGTCTTGATTTATCTAGATTTGTATGAAGCAGTTCCTGAAGTGCTCAGCTGAGAATTACTGTCTAAAGCTGATATAATGGAGAGTAATTCAAGATTATTAACCAGAATGAAAATTGTATTTTAAAAAAAGTAGCATGTTAAAAAGGAATTCTGCCAGTTTAAAAAGAGGTTCTGGAATTTTGGAAGAAGTTTTTTGACACATCTAGTTACAAATACTTGTTAGTGATTTTGAGTCAATAAACAGTTTTGTCTAAATGATAAAGGCATTTGGAGGTATTGACAACAATTAGGAAGCTCATACAAGAACTGCTTTATTTATAAGCAGAATAGAAACAGGATGAAATTTAATGCAAAGACATCCATATAAAGATTTCATGTTGTGCAGCTCATCATTTGGAGGCAGCAGAGAAACAGAGAACTAGGTGTATTGTTGGACTGTAAAACAGCTACGAGCCTCCAATGTGACAGAACCATAGGAAATCTGAGACAAGCCTAAAATGCACTGCAGATATATTTTCTTTAGAATCACTGAAGCGTTCATATTATTATGCAAGGTACTGCCAAGGAGTACATGATATAGTGCTCTGTTTACCAACTTTCAAATCAGATTTGAGTAAATTTGGAATAGATATAGAGAAGGGATATGAAATAATTGAGGAAAGGGAGTATAATCTTCTAATGGCAGTTAAAGAATCATGTCTTGGTTTTCCTCTTAAATCAGGCATCTCTTCATACATGAATATGGGAATTTAAAAACAGGGTGCAAGTAATAAGTTTTAAACATAAAGTTGATATAAGATCAATCAGACATAAACTGATCATATAAAATCTAATATGGTTAAAAATACCCTCTGATTTCAATCAGTTTAGCAGTGTTTGGGAACACACAGGGAAAAAAAATTCCCACTCTTTCAAGACTGAACCCAGCATCCTTATGGACATCTCATAACAGACTAGTGGTGGTCTGGGGATGCACATTCAGGTGTGAAAATTTTGGATGCTCAACTTAGTCAACTGCTCTAAGAAATAAAAAGACAATTTATTTATTTCTGTACTGAGCTGAGTCCATTTATGCCATATCTTTCTTGTATGCAGTTAGTCACAAACATCTGATCTTCTATTTATCACCTAATTTCACTGTGGAGGATTTCTTCTTCCACCTTAAAAAGCATCAGATGTTGGCCCCAGACATGGAGGCAATGTTGGGTGCTGGGAAGGTGCAATGTTGACTATTTTGCCATTGTCTTGAGGTTGTTTGATTCATTAATCAAACATGGAAAGATAAAAAAATTAGGGGTTCACAGTATTTTTCATTTGCTCTGCTGACTTAAAAACAACTCAAGGTTGTCATACTGTCTGAAAAAGAGTAACCATATTCTAAAGGGAAAAAAGCCACAGTAAAATGCCTTGGGGTTTCCATTAACAGCATCCCTGCTTTCATTCAAGCCAATGAATGACTTTGTTCTCAAAGAATATCAACCTGTATCCTGGGTTCAGCTTAAACTATGACAACCTGCAATCTAAAATAGCTGAGAGAAGGAAGGGGGTAGACAAAAAAAAAAAAGGACAACTGATCTGCTTTTTGAATACCTGCTCCAAAATGGACTTTTAAATGCTCAGGGCTTCCAGAAAAAGAGTCTTGACAGTTGTTTTATACTTCTTCTCTTCAAATGCTTGGAAACAAGTCAAGTTTCTACTAGTACTCTTAGACATTGCCTGAAAGTGCTTCTAAGCAAAGTTGTCACACCAAGTACTTATGTAAAAAGGAAAATCTTCAGACTAGTCTTATTATTTTAAGTAGGAGACTGTATATGGAAATGTGGGGTATTGAATTACTGAGACTAAAGGTATTTTAAAAGAAAAAAATATTATTTTTAGGCTGATTAAATAAATTCTTATGTCACAATGCACTGATATTGTTTTAAAACCAGGTATTTAAATAACATCTGATTTTTCTGTAATTAAAGGCAATTACTGATACTGATCTTAATTAAAAGCAATTTATTTAAAAAAAATCTTGCTGCTTCAATTGCATTCCTCCATTCAGGCATCAAGAAGCACTTGAAATGAATCAACCCACTAGCAAGCAGCAACTTATGAATGAATGACAAACTGTAAAGGACACTCTTATACCAACCTTTACTTCAGGCCTTCTTCTTCAAATAGGTCCCACAAGACTTTCAAGACAAGGTTGTCCTAAAAATGGTCAATTCAGAGCTGTTTAGAATATATTTTAAAATCAGTTCAGTAGGATATTATGAAGACAGGAACCTTCATAGAGAGCAGTGGAAGAATGATGTAACTCTGAACTTCTACATCAGTGGTAGGGGCCTGGCTAAGAAATAGCAATTTTGTCTTAGTGAAAATATCACTTTACTGGATCAGAGCTGTTTCAGAAACCCATACTTTTTAAATAATTTTGAATTGTTAAGGTTTTTGAGGAAAACAGAAATGGAGAAAAAGTAAAAAAGGAAGAAGAGGAGGAAGAAGAAAAAGAAGAAGAAAAAAAAACAGGAAAAAGAAATGGATGAAAAAAGGATATTCTGAAAGAACATAGTTATCTGAAAAAAAATAAACTGCTCTGGATAAAAGCTAAATTTCTACAGCTAAATATCTTTGTTTTCACCATCTCAAGTTCCTATATGCTCATTAGACTCTCTAGACTGAAAGCGAGGACATTCCCCAAGGAACACAGACTCTATTAATTCTGTGTGCTCCTATATATTTACTAGAAGTGGATCCCCATCAAAAGAAGTAATGGAGCACTGCAGCCCAGAAAGGGCTCTGACCTGGGTCAGAGCAGCCTCTTCTCTTCAAGGAGAACTGAGCTGAACCCATTGCTCCCACATCAGAGAGGAGCTCTCTTTTTGCTGCACAAGCTGTGAGGGATAGGCAGAAGAGAACATTCCTAATGGTGCAAAGGAGAATTGGCCATGTTACACAAAATAAGCAGCTTTTACTGTGAGGAGGTAAAAAAAAAGCCCTACTATTACAGGAAACAAATAAAAGGGGGGGTGCGGGGGGAATAGTTCATAGGGAACTAATTGCAGATTTCTTTAGTTTTCTGGTTTCTTTTGGTGTCAGGCATTTGCTGAGCCTTTTTTCCCCACTAATTTCCTGTCAGGATTGGCAGCCAATGACTCACCTGCATTCACAGATGAGTACAGCCAGATAGCCAGCCTACAGATCCTCTTCTCCATCCTGTGCTTTAATCACACAAAACAACCCCCACCCCAACCCCATGAGTACAGCAATTCTCAAAGCACTAGGCAAAAGGAAGGACAAGTAGCTTTCCCTTATGTCTGTGGATATTGCCATAATAGAAGGACTGAAATCAGATATTCAAATTACTCTATCTTCATGGGTGACTCCCATAGCTTAAAGCAAAGCAATACCCCCTGGAGAAAACTATGTCCAGTCTCCTCAGAATGACAGGAACATGATGATTAAGGCAGTTTTTGAGAGTTCACCTCTGGAAAGCCAAACTGGCAAGTCCATGAGACTGCTAGTAGCTTCCCACACCAAGGGAGAAAGCCCCTGTGGTTCATTTTCTGGTCAGCAATGTTTATTTCCATCATACTGCGGAATGCACATGGATAGCTAGAAATCAGAGAAAGCAACTATGTGTCCCTAGGTTAGATTTTTTAATCTCAAAATCTGGAATCTATCATGGACAGCCTTGTGCTTCCAACAGGCATGCAGGGACCATGTAAACTTGTATAACATCTGTTACCAGGCAGTTGAGGAGGGCTTTTCCTGCACCTGGCCCCTAGTGTATCAAGTTATGGTGAATGCCTAAAATCCTTAGTGTATATCATCAGAAATTATCCTGAAAAAAAAAAACTCATCCAATAGGCGAATCAAAAGTTAATGAGAAGAAGGGAAAAGGGATGATCCAATGAAGAACCAACAATTTGTCATTTGGGATGATTTATTAGGCAGTTTGACAATTTTCCTGCTGTTTAACTGATTAGATTTCATTTCCCTATTTTTAATCTTATTTTATTTTTATGCTCAAACATGATTGTTAGTCATTAATCCGTAAGGTTTAAAGTGTTTGTAATTAATAGCAATACCTTCAGTATAAATAAGAGATTCTGTGATGCTGGGATTTATCTGGCTCTAGAGATTGCAGGACTGCTCTGAGTGGTCATTCCTTAGTTACAATAAAGTAGGGCCAGCCGGACTTAAGGGGTTCTGTGCCAGTGATGTGATAAAATGAAATGGAAGCAGATGTTAATGATCTGCACAGAATAACGAAAAAGAAAACAAAGGGTTAACAAGACTATGTTTTTGATATAAGTAATGGCAGAGAGATTAATGAGCGTCTATACTGTAGATAAGTAGGGATTTACAGCATCTCTTCAGTAAAAAGAAGTCAGGCAGGTTAATGAAATGACCGGGTATGTAAGAATTCAGTGTTACAGGAGCTCCAAGCTGCTGCCAGTGGATTAACGGGAGCCTGTCTGCAGCAGGGCAGAGGAGCCCAAAGAGTTACAAGCTGCAAGCTACAGCATGGAGGAGTATTGAAAGGGTTAACGAAAAGCCTCTCTGTATTGAGATGCTAATTGTCAAGATAGTGTATTACTTGAGGAAACTAATTTGATTACTCAAACTCCCAATAAGGAGGCAAGATTGTGCCCCTTCCATCTGCCAGGCTCCGCGAGAAATAATGAACTGAACTCGGAATTCACGTGTGATGAAGTCACTGTCGTTTTCCAGCCAGCAGAGCATTGCTGCCATGCCCACCGTGCAGAGGGTAGCTCAGCATTTCAACTTTTCCTCGGAAACCCAGGAGGCACAGTAACCTGTTACTTGCTGCTGCTTGCTTGCTTTTTTCCCTCCCCATTTTCTGCCTCAGCGCTACAACTGAGTCATTCTGTTGCCCATGGCTCGTGGGTATACAGTGCTCCTGCAGCGCGCTGCATTATTCCCCACTTCATCTGTCAACGTTATTTTCAGCTAATGCAGATGTGGGGTTGGCTTATCTTCGTTTTATAGACACTTGTCGAAAACCATTTGGAAAGCCTTAACTATGCATAAATCTGCAGAGTGAATGTTTTCTTTCATTCACTTGCTCCTATTATTTGATTTCTTGTAGGCCTCTGCGGCAGAGATGGAGAAAATAAGGTAAGTGAGACAGTTTATTTGCATCTCATTAGAGAGAAGAAATGTTCTGTTGCACAATGGACGATACAGGCACTTGGAAAATATTTTGCTTAGTACGATGTGTAAAATGCTGGATTGCATGATGATGCAAGGGAAGCTGTGTTTTAGAGACAAAAGAAAAGGAATGTGGTTATTCTAGTAAATCTTTTTTGCAGGGGTGTCTATTCAGAAAATATGTTTTAAACATAAACACTTTTTACTGCCAGATGCAGAGGATATGTGATTATATAAATGTTGTAGTCACTTGTCCATGTACTGCAAGAGCCTGCCATTCCTTTTAATGAGGAAAGTGGATCAATAATTCATGAAAAAGCTGAAGAAAATATAGGCTTGACTTCAAAGCATCAAATTACTGTAGTTTGTTTCAATATAATGCTGTAACATTGGTGTTCAATTTTTGGTTTATATTGTATACCAACCGGATAAATTTTGTCTCCTCTGTGTTTAAAATGTTGTCATACTGTACTAGTTTCTCAGTACATCTCTCTGCTTTAAGCAAATAGAGATGGCTTTTATAAACATAAGTTTTCCATCTCATGTCTGAGTACAAGTCTGCTTTGGGGGATACTGCTTTTGTGTATGTTGTTAAGACAGAAAAAGAAAGAAGAAAGCATTCTAGTCCTTTTTAAAAAATAAATTAAAAAATCCTGTCTATTAATATGATCTCCAGGTATTATCAAGGTGATAAGTAAAAGCTGAACTTCTTATTACCCTTTAAATACTTTATGGATCCTATTTTAATAACCCAAAACACTGGGCATGCTTTTATTTAGTTTTATTGGACAAGCCTGAATTCCTTCTCTGAACGTGGTGACTCAGTTTTGTAAGTGACAACTGTTGTCCAAGCACAACTTTTTAGATTCTTTGAGTTTGAAATGGCTATCCTGAGTTATTAGAAGTGCATTAAAGTTCTACAATTCTGTAAATAACTGGGAAAGAAGTGACAAATGTGAAAGAATGGAGATGGGACCGAGTGTTTAATGAATTCTGAGGTGGAAATAGAATCCTGTTTTTCATTTGAGAAGGAAGAGGTTAAGTCTCTTACAATGGACTTGAAGACGCATGTCAAAGTTTCTAATAGAATTTACTTATAAAGTGCTTCAGTTGTAAATTTTTTATACTTCTCATGATGATGAAAGGATTATAACTTACAAGCTGAAAAAAAAACAAAATCCAAACTCCTGTGCAGTGTACTATGGTTTTGCATTTATATAAGCAATATAATGTTAAAGCTGTGAGTTTTTCCTGAGTAATGACTGAGAAAGCACCAGGTATGTGGTCCTGTGTGTATTAAAAACTCCAAACAAGACCACCTATGGTATTTGCCTACTCACGTCATGAATTACTCTCTTAGAAAATGCAAGCAGATATATATTTACATGTTTGCTTGATAAAGATGCGAGCATAAACAGAACGCTATACAATATTTGTAGTATTTTCCTGAGCATGCCTTGGCCTCTGCTTTTAGAAGACAAGCTCTTTCCACATTTGCAATAACAGGCTGTAAATCCCAGGAGAATGAGCTCAGGAATGTACTGAAAAACAAATAATTTGCTATAACAAGAGCAAACAACCATAAAGCTTTATTGTCCTAGCACCCTAGTTTTGCAGGTGTGAGGCATCCATCGGCCCTCACCTCAGTACTCTTTGAGCACTATTGAGATCATAGAATCATAAAATCAGAGAATGACTTTGGTTGGAATGAACCTTAAAAGATAATCTAGTTCCAACCCCTCCTGCCACGGGCAGGGAGACCTTCCTCTAGACCAGGTTACTCAAAGCCCCAGCCAACCTGGCCGTCAACACTTCCAGGAATGCGGCAACCACAACTTCTCTGGGCAACCTGTGCCAATGTCTCACCACCCTCATAGTGAAGATTTTTTTTCTTAATACCTAACCTAAATCTAATCTAATCTATCTAAAGCCCACACTGTCCCACTGAAGGAAGTAGGAGTTTAATACTTAACTCCAACAAGCAAAGGGTCAGGTTGTGTTAGGAGTTTGTCAGTTAAGTTTTCTGTTTACAATTCTTATGTGTAAAGGTTGCTTCTGACAGACATTTGTCCCCATCACCTGACAGTGCAATGGCTCCCTGCACTGCTAAGCAGAGAATTGAGCTGGGTTTGGGGGAGGTTCAGCAGGACTGACGACAAAACCTGAGATGCTCCATCCCAGACTTTTCCAGGCTCCCTGTCTATAGTCATCATTATGGATGCAAGCTGACAGAAACAGTAATCAAATATGGAATTATTATTTTAAATACCTGGTGAATCCACAAGACCTGAAAGAATCAGATTTTTCCTGAACCTATTCAAGTCTGGCACCCAGGTCAAAAAGAAATTACCTTGTCTTTCAAGTACATTGGCTTTGAAGAGGCCATGAAGAGAATTAGCCTGAACCTCGGGGAAGGAAGAAAAAAAACCAAAGAGAGAACAGGGCAGGCCAGGAAGAAAGGTATTTTTGGTGGTTTGTCTTTTTTTTTGTTACAGGTAGAAACTAGTGTAATATCACAGGAAAAGCCGTTCCCACATAATACTTAGATTTGTTCTGCCCTATCCCCTGGGACTAGTTCCTTTCCCACTCTTTTTGCCACCAGCTGAGAATGTGCCATCCCATACCAGTTGGGATGGTATTGGCCCAAGGACTAGAGGGTGAAGCCTCATAAGCTGTGGAACTGGGCTGCACAGAGGGTATGAGACTCCTGCAAAAAAAAAGAGGAGAAGGGGGTCTGGAATTAGCAAAAGGGAAACAAACTAAAGCCTTGTTAAAGAAACAGGAGAAGAGGAGCAAGGTGGATAACCATAGGACAACCTACACAGCCACGCTGAAAACCCTCAGGGTTAGAAAAATCCAGGTTTGCATTCCACAATGCACTTCAAGATAAGAAAGTCTTTTCAATACAAAGAACAGGTGCAGAGATTCACAATTTTCAGAGGAACTGCTCCACACTAAGAGTCCTTGGGGGCTCCTAGGATGAAACACTTTAAGAAGGCAGCTCTGGAAGCCTTTGGGTGAGTTTTGCACATTCTCCAGCCCAGTGCATCTGAGGCACTCCCAGGGGCTGGAGTGGTCATGGCCATTCAGAGGGGCAAATGTAGGACCCTGCAAAATTGATCCACTGATCATTGATCCACATGACCCATGCTTTATTCGGCTCCAAATTCATTGAGCCAGGGCAGCACAAGAAATAGTACAGTGAACTAATACAGCTCTTACTCTTACATTCCTTCATTCAGAATCTAGCTGGAAATGCAATTCTTCTCACATAACAAAGTAATAATTCTCCTTGCAGACCAAGGAGCTGCTGTGATCTGCAATGTCACATCCTGTCCTTTTCAGCAGGAGTTTGTCATGACAGTGTTACAGGTGGAAAGAATAGTAGGAAGCAGAGGTAGGAGGTTATCGGTATTTAGCTTGGCACAGAGATGGACTTCCTCTAAAAGTGGAAACATGCTATTTTGTGCTAAAACTCCAACTAGACGAATCAGTTACTGCAATGAAGTTCTTAGTAGCACATAGTGTTTATAACACTGCAAGGTAGCAATATATTAGGCAGGAAGTAAGGCTAACTGCTAATCACAAACCTCTTGAGGACCTGCACTTATGTAGGTTGGCTGTGTATGGTTATACAGTCACTTTAAACATTAATTACTTCTGACTACAAGCTTTTAAACACAGTTTTTTAGATCTGGTTCTTTTTTGTGTCTATAAACAAGGGTTGAAAATGTTACTAAATTAAATGTCAAATATACCTGTACTATCTTATTTTGAAGTCTTTGCTGTATGTGTTCAAACTTACTTTTCTAAGCCCTTGCAGATCTGTACTCTGGAAGCTGCTCCTTTAAGTCAGATCGAATCCATATGATGTTTAGATGTGCAAATGACAGACCAGTTCCACCACATCTCCTGTACAAGCTCCTGGTAGCTTTTTGTTTGCTTCCATTTAATCCTACTTGAGATACAGGTTATAACATTTAATCTTTCAAGTCAAAATTACCTAAGGTTTGGCATAAGGAACCTCCATATATATATATATATATGTATATATATTTTTTTTTACACAACTATCGACCAAATTCTCAGTGTTTCTTGCACTGAAGAGGAGCTCACTCCATGGGAAATGTCATTTAAGGTGACAAATATTGTTCAATTGAAGTTTTTTCTGTCTTTAAATATGTTCCTAAAAATTTCAGTGGCAATTCAGAAACTCTATAAATCAGTGTTTTAGTTCTAAGCTTTCAAGACACACAATAGGCTGAACTGTGTATCCAAAAGCAAAGAAAACAGGACATTTCATCACCAGCATCAGCTGCCAGGCTCACATAATTAGTGTTTGTAAGGAAGCTGACTTTCTACTTTGCAATGTAACCATGATATTCTGCACCCGAGGATTAATTTATTTTGGTAGTGTCAATAGTGGCACTTTACCAGTCACCCAGGGATCTCTGAAAAAAATGATCCATGTCTCAAGGAACCTGTGAGGCAACATCTTCATTTGATTGTAGTCCTTGTTTCAGAACATATGAAAACAAAGTGATTTGTTTGTATACACAGCTAGTAGCAAGTCAGCAATTCAATCCAAGTCTTAAATTTTTGACTTGGACTTTTCTCAAGTATGTTTGAGTTCATCTGCAAGAATGAACTAAGTAATGCACTGAGGAAGGAGTATCGGTGTCTTCAAAAGAAAGATCAGAGGCATATGCAGTCCTAGGGAAAAGCTTCTGCAGCAGTTTATTGAAACTGTGAATACCTTCCAAAATGTCCAGTAGATCATGCTGCCTTTCTTGCACTTGGGCTCTTCATATGCTAATGAACACACTGCAATCTCCTGCTATCCCCACCTTGGTTTTGTTCCTTCACTCAGACCGTATCTACATTAATTTTACCATTGTTAGGTGAAGAGAAAGAGAAAGAGAGAATTATTTTTTTTTCCCCAGAAAGTCAACCAACAAACATGGCTTACTTCACCCTAGGTCTTGTCTTCACATCCAGAGCTGGTATGCTGGGATCCACTGCCTTATACAGTGGCACAATATCACAGGATAGCAGCTGGGCTGTGCAAGCAGCAGCTCCAGCATCTTCTCAGCAGTATCTGTAGGCTTTAGCTGATACTGGGGCTTGAAACCCTAACTGAGGACACAGGTAAAGAAAAGGCGAAGGGCAAGCTCAGAAGAAATAGAGCATAGGGAAATACTGGTGTGAAAGGTCCATAAACTTGAGGTCATTAAAAGTTATGGCAGAAAAGTCACCTAGCTGGGTGAATGCTGGGTCCATGTTGAAAGAGGGAGGGGGAAAAAAGAAAAGGAAAATAGAGCTGCCTAACATATTTAGACAAGCAAAGCAGGTTTTCATTTTATTCTGCTTTGCAAGATGTTTTCAACTCCCAGGCAGTGCCAGCAGCAGGACAGCTCTGCAGTGCCGTTTTCAGGGCATTTGGTTTGTTCATGCTGCCATCCAAGGGGTGACTGCAGCACAACTAAACCACACGTATCTCTCCCACTGAGACTATGCTCAGCTTTAAGTTTGGTGGTTGTCAGTGATAACCATGGGAGCAATGAACACATAAGGATATATTCACAGCCCCAGGGGAGCGATAGCCCTGGAACTGGGATCGACTGGGCTGCAGAGCTATGCTGATCTACTGATACTAGCACTTCTGAGAATGATATTAATGCTGTCAGGGGCACAATATGCTAGTGTAGCCCCTCCTAAAATCCATCACACTTCATGTCGACTATTACTGCTACCTGTGCTAGTCAGTCAAATCATGACTTCAGCTGAGGTAGGAGGGTTACTGTTATGTTGTCCTGTAACCCTGTGCACTGGACTGCTGTCTGCTGCTTGAAAGAAGGATCTATAAGGTAGTAATGCTACTATGGAAGGAATCATCTCCAGTCACCCACTGTAACCAGTATTGTGTTATAATATTTTTTAGCTCTGGATAAATATTCACTGGATACTGTGTCCAGCAAACAAGAAACATGACAGAAACAGGACAAAACAGATTGAATGAAACCAGGTATAGGTGTGTAAAGTGTCCTTCAGGGAAAAGTGGGAGCTGAGCAAACATCTGAAGAGACCAAGGAAGTGGGTAGGAGGAGATGAGCCATGCCATCGATTGTGAGCTGCAGTGAGTCACGGGGAAGAGGCTGGACCTGGGTGACACCAAGCTTACAAATAATGCTCTGCCTACCCCTTTCTTGCAAGGCAAAGTGCATCACTGACTAATACTATATGCTGCTCAAGAAAAAAATGGAGGGTGCATATTTGACAAATATTGAAAAATGAAAAAAAGAAGAAAAAAAGTGCATTTCTTACAGTGTTTGTAGTTATTTCAAAACTTTTTAGCTTCTAGAACAGTTTCTTTTGTTATTGTGCCTCCTCCTAAGTTGCAATGATCCTTGATGGTGAGGAAATTCAAAGGTGAGAAAATTGGATGCTCTCTGCCTCCCCCATTATTGCTAATAGAAGCTAGGCTTCAGTTAATGTAAGTGCTGTGACCAAAGCTACCGGGGGATATGGGCTGAACAGTGAAAGCAGCAACTTATACGTCAAACAGTGGCAATGAGTGCAGCAGTAACAAAACGATCTTCTAATCGGAAGATTATAAGAGGTTCCAAGCTGCAAACCCCAAATGGTTCAAGGGCAGTATAGTTTTTGAACCACACTTGAGTGTGCTCTGTTGTGAAATCAAATACAATTTGAATGCTTGCTGCTGCTACACTGCACAGACTGATGAAAGGAAGGAGATAACTTGTCTGCAAAACTTTATTACAGACTTCTGCAATTGCCAGCTCCGCTGCTGCTGGCATGGCTTAGGCAATTTAATTTAACAATCAATTCTTGATTTACATGCAAGTGACTTTGAAATGCTTTCAGATAAAAACTCTGTATCACCACATTTGATTCAATGTTCTTTAAAAATCAAAAGCATCTGAAATATACCCAAACTATTAAGTTTTTCACATTAAAAAAAATTGAAGGGATGAATAGTCTTAATGTTTTAGTGATAACCAAGAGCCAACTTAGCATGAAGAAAATATGCCAAAAAAATGGGCAGTAGAAAGTGAGCTATGATTGTGCTTTTAGGAATTCATTAATATGAAGGTTGTCTAATTTACAGAGCTCTTGAGTGGGATAGCAGGATCGTAAGTGCCTGTAGCTCCTTGCTGGATTTCCCTCATGTGCGTGACCATTCTTCCACTCATGTAAACTGTACAACTCTTGTTATTCAACTCTTCCAGGAGTAAAAAGATCCACCTCATTGAACAGTACACAGTGTCACTGCTCATTACTTGGTTGTAGTAAGGCTCATACTGGGCTAAAAAAGGCCTCCATTAGTATGCAGTTATATTGCCTCATGACTGCCTTCATATATGCATTTGTAAAACTCTGAAAAGCATTGAGAAATTGAGCTTTCATCCTGAATTTGCCCAGCTTTCACCTTGTCAGCAAAACCATAACTTAAGAAGTTGTGTGCAAGAACATATACACGCCTTATGCAGCAGATTTGCGTCTAGGAGGGCAAATAGTATTTCAGAGTAATATTGTTGGCAAAGCAGTAGTTGACTGACTTGCATGACATACTAGCACATCATGATTACAGAAAAGCTATTTAAGTTACTTGGAGCAAAATGCTTATTTTGACCACCTCACCTTGATTTTGCCCATTATTAAAAGAAGGAAAAGAAAGAGGTGGAGGGTTTCCTAGAAGAAAAGGGGCGCTTCAAACTTTTTCAGGAAGCTACTGGGCTCTTTAAGGAGTTCCTGCTATGCTACAAAACCCCTCATGTTCACAAGAAATTCTCATGACCCAAAACCTCCAAATTGCTGCCCTCTGTTCAACAAGACCAAGTTTCACATCCATGCCAGAGAAAAGACCTTTAACTCTGAAGTTTCTATACGAACCAAGTCAAACAAGCTCATTTTATGTTTTTGTTATCTGCAACTACTGTTTAGACAAGAGGATCAGTATAAGGAGCTGCTCTATTTTTAGGGCCTTCCAGGAGCTATACTGGAATTCCCAGCAATGAATGGCAACTTAATCTCTTCCCTTTACCGCTCCCCAAGAGATTCTTGCAGTAGGCAATTTGAAGAGATAAGCAATCAGCAGTGCTCTTTTCTGTGTGTTTCTCTTTAAAAAGTATTATATCTTTGTGCTGTTATTTAACTCAGGGATCCTGGCTCAACCAAGGTACTGCACAAATTAAGATAGTTTTCAGTGCTTTGTCTGTACAGAGTAGTATACAGATAGAAAAAGAAATTGTCTATATATCTGTATAATTGGTCTTACTGCCAAGAAGTCCTACAGATGTAGGTGCTTGAAATGACATTTAAATAGCAGTAACTTCATGGCAAATGACTTTGCACATGCATATTTAACTATGTTTGGAACTGCTGGGTCACTTGCCCTTTGAGATATTATTTCCTCATTGTATGAATTCCATCTCAGACCTGTAACAAGAAAGCAGTATTTCCAGGGAGTTAAACCAGAAACAGTCTCAAAAGACATGTACAAAATCTATTCCAAAACTTCATGCAGATTTATGAATTGCTTAAAAATAAATATTTTGCAGCTCTAACCAATATACTTAACTCAATGGGGAACTGATAACAAAGTACATTCACAGACAGAAGCACATCATGAGGAGAAAGGTACTGCTTTCTATAGGGAAATAAAGATTTTTAGACTTCATACAAACAATCTATAGCACTGAAACAGTTCTATTTAAATTCAAAATAAATTGTATGCTTAGTTTTGTCTCTCAGCTTGTGAATAGCATTGATGTTTTTTCTTGTATTTGCATTCCGATTTAGATTGATGAGGCACCACCAATTAAAGGTGAAAGATCAAGTGAGTCAAATACTCCAAAGATGCTATAAAAATGAGAAACCCAACAAACTGGGCGAAAGCAATGCAAGTAGAGTGGTGAAAGAGCAGCAATAATATTTAAGTAAATTTCTTGGAAAGCAATAGCATAGTTCAACACACATGAAACTTTGATTGTCCTAGTCAAAAAACAGAGCAAGACGCTTTCCTGCAAGTCCAAATGGGCCTTCAGTCCTATGCTTTTCTGGTGCTGAATTCATAGAAAAGCTCTAGCTAAAAGGGGTGCATGACTGGCCTGGCTTATTTTTGTCTGAATCTGCACAGCAGCTGGCCCTAGTCCTCCCACTCTGCCATCTTTTTGGAACCTCACAAACCCAGTGCCAGGCAGAGCCACACTGGGAAGCGCCTGCTTTCTTAACCCACATTGGCAGTGCAACCCTGCCAAATCTGAGCACCACCAGTTCCACTTCTTTCTGACCTCTCACAAGACTTTAGGAAAAGCAAAAATCTTCCTGGCTTATCCCTGTCTTTACTGTACCAATACCACCAAGTGCAATGGGCATGAGAGGCAGGCTTCTGAGAAGATTTTCAGCCCATTCTTTGAAATGTAATCTAGGATAGCCCAGTTAAAGCCAGTCTTTGCTCTAGAGCCCCAGATATTTGGCAAGCTTGCAGGGGCGGGCTGATAGAAAGCCCGGTCTGTCATTTATTTTGTTTCCATCTTCTCACTTGTGGAAATCAAAGCAGCACCTTTGCCCTGCAGCTAGAACTGACATGGTATATGCTGGAGACTCCTTGCTAAAATGACATCCCTAATTGTGGAGTCTTCTGAAGCATGTCTTCATGTTTCTTTAGTCCTTCACAAGAGGCCATCAGCTTGTGCCTTGGCTTTATGTCATTTATTGGCTTTATGTTATTTATTAAACTCGCTACAGCGAACAAAAAGCAGACAGGCTCTAGAAGATACAAAGCCCTCTCCAGTTCCATGTAAAGGAAGGGCCAAATTTGAGAGTCCTGGCTTTTCCATGAGGAAGGTTAATTAGCCCTTTGTATAACTCAAGGAGTAGCTTGGCAACAGAGCATACGGGCAGGAGAGGGAAGAAATGAGTCAGAGAAGTCTGACATGGTTTCTTTGGGCCAAATTTAGCTGACCTATACTGTTTGGTAACAAAGCAAATTCCCCGCCCCCTTTCCCTCCTTCTCAGTCTACAAGAGAAATCACATCCTAAAAGTCATGATTTCTTTTTTCTGACAAATTAAAAGTATAATAAATTATGGTACTAAACAAGTAGTCTGCTAAGAAATGTCAGTTTAGAAGAGTAAACCTGTGTTATCGACTGCACATGGTGCAAAATTTCTAGATAACGGGTAACTTACAACAACAGGAACATTTTTTTCTTTCTCTACCTTGACAAAGCTGCTGATGCAGATTTTTACAGTAACTGTAGACTTCAACTTGCTTTCCTTTAACCGTGCTATGCTTTCTAATTTGACAAAGCCTCAGCAGATTCAGATACTAGAACTGACGGATTTCACACGCTGTGAGCTTCTGGAGGGTTTTCTTTACAAACCAGGACTGAATATCATCTAAATGTAACAAAAAAAAAACCTCAGAGATGTCCCATTAATGCAAGCACAAAGCGCACTTGGAGCCAATTGAGAGAAACAGTGCTAATCTAACCAGTTTTGCTTAATATGCTTAGCTTTGAAGAACGTTTGTTCTCATCTGAAAGCTTTTTTGTTCTTTTTTTTTTTTTTTTTTTAATGCAGCAATAACCTTCCCACAGTCCACTGTGGAAAACAACTTTTATGATAACCTAGGAACATGTAGCAGATAAGTGACAGCTGCACATTACTTGGATTCAAGAATCATAGAAAGGTTCAGTAACAGTTTAGATAGTAAAATTCTAATGAATGCTTTGCTACTAATACAATGTGGACTGGAGTTTTCTACTGTGGGTATGCAGTTGCTTTGCATTCTCACCTCCAGCCTCTGAATTGCTCTCCAAATCCTATTGCACAGTAAAAACAAAGTTTACCAGGATTTTCATCTTGAGGTTCCTATGGCACTGAACTACTAATTATCATGGCACACAGAGCAGAAGTTCTGATTAAATTGCCAACCTAGATTTGTAGACCATCCCATCTCCTTATTCATCATCTCTATATACACAACATTGGGAAAGCATCTTAAGATATAAATAGGCATAGATATGGCTGCATGCTGAATTCTAAGTAACTGAATGAATCCATTACTGTATCCTTGAAGGATTCAAATTTTTCCCAGCACTACAACTCCTTTGTGAGTGTTATCTACCTCATTATGCATAGATTAGTTACATTACATATTGGTTTGCACAGACCACACTAGCTGAAAACAGTTGACTACAGTTTTGTAGAGAGATTAATAGAATCAGACACTTAAGAAAGCAACATATTCTTTTGTCTAAAGGGCAATGTTATTTATACTTTTATACATTCATGTGAAGAACAAAGCACTCGCGTGATACTCCTGTCACTCATATTTAGTGTTGCCTGCTACAAGTCTGCAGTAATTGGAAACATAGCTGGTGTATACCTGCAGCATGGATTAATGGCACAAAGCTACTAAACTATTTAAGGTTTCCAAAACCCACTTAGAACTTGTTTCCTTATACTTTTGCTATAAGACATTGAACTGAAGACTAGTTAACTACAGCTTTCACAGTGGCAGAAGGCATTGGTATTAATGGCAGAACTGGTATTAATTAATGGCAGATTGATATTAATGGCAGAATCTGTAAAAAGCAATGAAAACGGTTATCCTTTTACTAATGGTGGCTCTTTTGCAGAAAGCTGTTAGTTGCATTTTCTATTCTTACCCTGACTGTTTCCTTCAGCATTAGAAATTAGGACATTGGTTTGCAGAGTCATGCCCTGATTGCCAAAATTAAGGGCAATTATGCAATGGAAAGGCAAACTATAACAGGTCACAGATTACACATCTGCTTAAAATGCAGGTGGTGAAGGTGCTGCCATTACTTGGTTGAAAACATTGACTGAGGTTAAAGTTTTTGAAGCATCTGATGGTCTTACTATAGAGATAGGTTGCAGCCACAGCCATTCAGATTCTTTCTGAAGCACTGTCAAAGTTCAAAGAATTTTTTCTTCCCCCCCTCCCCCTTTTTTCTTTTTTTTGAGCACTAAGTCACAAACTTCTGTCTCCTCAGGGGAACCCTTTCTAGAGTAGAGCAATGAAGAGTTTCAGCTAGAAGCTGGCAATTTTTCATGGGCAATGTGCCAGACTATTTTTTGTTTCTAATTTAGAGTTTAAATATGTTGGTAGACAACACTGAGAAGCTGGGAGCCACTACCTCTCACAGATGCTTCTATCAAGATGCTATAGATCCCAAATCCCAGTTCTGTGCTCACTCTGTCAGACTTTGAGAAATCCCCTGATGTCTGCAGACTACTGGGAGCCCCTTAGAAGGAAAGTTTTATGAATGTGTAGAATACTGCCTTTTCTTTTTTTTTTTTTACTTTTATCCTGACTCACTCATTCTGCATCATTTGACATTTTAACATATTGCCATATTAGCCACCAAAAGTCTTATCTGTGAGCATGACTTCAAACCTGTATTTACAAGAGTAGAGAAGCAGCGGCATATGGACCACCAGCTGGTGAGAAGTAGGAATTGTACTTTGTGAAGTTTGAGTCACTAAGTGAATTAAAAGAGGGCGAAAAAAAAAAAAGGAACATCTTCTACACAGTCAAAAAGTTAGAGGGAAAATCTTGGCTCCTTAGAGCTGGAGTTGTTCTAAAGGACAACTACAACAAGGCCAGTTCTCAGAATGCACAAAATCTGGAAGTATTAAATAAACTAGAAACAATGTTGGTTATTATAAAAGGTATCTGCAAACAAGCTGTTTCCTGCTAAGGCCATAAGAGATAGTACCACAGAGGGAGTATGTAACACAGTAAAAAAAAAAAAAGAGTAACAGCAGTCTGTTTCTCTTAAACAGAAAGAATAAAAGTCACTTTGAGAGAGAGGGTGACGCTGGGGGAAGTGTCTTTTTATTGAGGTCATAATAGACTCAAATGCAAAATTCTCCAGCCTTTTTCCCCACCTCTCCCTAGCTTTATGCCTTTTTCTCAGGTATTTGACACCCCTTCACATTTTGGAGGGGTTCTCCTCGTTCCTCATCAAGAGCTTCACCACTTCCCAAATGATGACTTAGGTCTGCAGAATGTCAGCTTCAGATAATTCCCACCGAAGCAGGTGTGGGGATATTAATCACTCATTTAAGCTACCATCTTAAAGCTTAAACCTCCCACAAAGTGGTTGTATCCTCAGACTGTTTTTTTTCACCATTGTTACTCCAGGAACGTTTGAAAACTCCCTGCCTAAGGTCATGCAGCTGTAACAAAGATTAATTTTCATCAAACTTCAAAGACTGAGGTTCACTATATTCCTCAATGGCAGTCCATTTCATCAACCTTTTCATTTTACCTATTTCCCTGGAGGCCCACGTGAGTAGAAACCCAGACCTCCGAGGACAGTTCTGTGGTCTCAGTCTGCAGTGCTGCATACCACTGCTCTCCCTTCACTTGCACTCTCTTGCTAGTCCCACTTGTTCAGGAGCAATTCCTGTGTCTTTCTCAGAGAGATGCAAGAGGGAGCTTCCTGCAGCTCCATCAACACAGCTGCTAAGCAGAAGCGGTCTTTCAATAACTGGGATCTTTCTGGACAAAGTAGTAAACAAAAAAAAGAAAAACATTTGGCAAGAGGAGAGATTCATAGATAAACTTTTTTTTTTTTTAATGGGTGAAGGAGATACAGAAGGAAAGGCTCCTCCTTTCAAAAAATAGAATATTGTCTGGGGCCTATTAAGTAACAATACAACTAATTACCAAGATAATTATCTTCATGCTGGAACACCAAACGGCTGAAATACAGAAGCGGCTGAGAGCACTTACTATAGCAAATTACTCAAATGCTTCTCATGGTTTGTTCTGCTGAATTAGGGTACCAAAAGAAGTGTATTACATTATTTCTGTATTGACTCTTCCACATGTGATTATTTATTATTAGATTCATAAGTACAAATGAGACAGGAAGGTCAAGTTTCTAATGATTCTGAAGCCTCATCAGCTGTACAGCATTATCTACACTGTAAAGGTAGAGATATTGTTTACCTGCATAATGAGAGTGATGTGAATAATCATTAAAGTACTTGAATATCAGATACATAAAAAGAACCCCACTAGATCAGCATTAAAAATGTAAATGTTGTATTGAAGCTGTAACGTAAACAAAATATAAAGCATGCCTTTTTTGACTACCCTTCCTTGAACAAAGAGCAGAAGCATAGCAGAGAGATTGAAATCCAAAATCATTACTTTCTGCGTCTGCACTGTGTAGGTTTGTTTGGCCAATAAAGGAACACTTACACTTCTGGATGCTAACCATGTTTCAGAAACCCTCTGAGGCTCCTACAAGCATTACTGCCTTCTTAAAGGCAAGGCTAAGAATGGTTAAGCGACTTCTCCAAGTCCTTTGAGGGGCTTCTGTCAAAACCAAGAGAGTACATGCAAGTTATGGGGCACAAAACTTAGAGCAAGGGAACAAAGTTCTTGCTCCAGGAGCAGAATAACCATTTCTGGTATGAGTAGTTTTATCCAGCCAAGCAAGAGGAACAAGTTCCAAAGCATAGCATTCCTCAGCCAAATCAAAATACTCACAGTACTGCTGGCTTTTTCCCCATTACACAAATTATGTCAAAAATCATTTGTGACTGCTTTTCTTCTCATCACAATTTCATCTCCACAGCACAGTAACATAGAACCCTTATGAGGAAGGATCCAGATACACAGACTTGTCCTTAACTCATTCTCAAGCACAAATAATCTCAAAAAAAAATTGATGCTGTTCATTGCACAGACACCAGCTCTTAATATCACTTAGGGATACTGAATAAGAACTACTGCATACATTCTTGCAAGCCAAGTACCACCAGCAGTAGCTTTAAGAGCTAAATCCACCAGCAGTATGAGCAGACTCAACTGCATTCAGATGAAAATAGTTATTGCAGTTTCTATAGGTAATGTCTCTGATTTACACTGAGGTTTTCCTGCGCATTAAAAAAAAGGTCAGCCAATAAGGAATAAAACACGAAGTGCGAAATTAAGGCAATTAACATGACTTCCACTTTTAACAGTGGGGTTCCCCCCTCCCCTCTTCCTGACATCTCTCAGCTTCAGAGAGAGAAGCCCAACCCTAATGACCATTTCTGTATGCCATTTTCAACTTATGGCAATTGCTGTTGTGTATCATTGCAGTACTGGGGCTTCTGCCCTATCCTCCCCATTTTGCATAGGCAGCAGGAGGAGAATTTTCTTTTGATTTATTCTTCTAATAGCTTCAGTGATGTCAGAATATTAGAGCTGTCTGTTATCTAAATGTTTCACTGCAAAGTCACATTAAATGAAAATATAATTTTTCAGTCACTAAGGCACTGAAAGAAGTTGTGGTTAAAGGAGGAAATGGATGGTTCGGAAGCTTATCCATTACATTTAAAAACAAATTACAAGTGACAGAGGCTAGGTGAAACAGGCAGCAGAAGAAATCAGACTTTCAGATCCTTTTCTTCTTGCATAGACCACTAGAGGAGGCATTTAGAAGGATGTAACAAAGCGGAGAGTCTCTTCTACTATGTGGGAAAACCTGAGCCATTTTTGCTGCCCAGTCACTGAGGGTAATGCAAACTACATCTAGGCAGGAGGAGCAGGAGCGCAGTAGAGCTGTTGACAGAAAACAGCTGATGCCATAGGATACGCCATGCAGACAGACCCCTTACAGGCAAGGATTAAAGAAACCAAAGAAGGCTGTTTAGTATGAGGGACCATCGTACCTAAGCTCAAAGCATCTTTGCAGGAAGATTCTTGAAACAGGTAAGTTGAAGAAATTTACCTCTCAGAAACAGCAAATATGCAAATAGATAATGGAAACATCTCAGAGGGAATTCCAGATTCTAATGACTGTATGCACCTGACCTTTACATTTTCAGGCCTCAGTTTTCATCTGTAAAATAAGGATGATGGAGAACTTTTCTGGCCTAAAAGAACAACATTAATTAAGCCTGTACAAAACTATGGGGCAACTCCATTCAGTGGTTATCAAATTCAAATATATATTCAAATATATTATTAAAAAAAAACAGGTGATATAGGTAGGACATAGGAGTTTATTGATTAGTACTACACCAGAGGAAGATTCAGATCTGCAGATTGCATGAGTTAGTATTTGTTATCTGACTCTACATCATTATGTATACTTATGAGTTACTTCAGTCTTCATTAGATGAATATGGTATTGCAATACTGTCTATGTCGTTCTCCACATTTGAAGTTATATCCTTGCTTTGACTTGAAAAAAAAAACAAAGCAGTGTTCAAAGCCAGGTTGGACGAAGCCTTGGGTGGCATGCTTTAGTGTGAGGTGTCCCTGCCCATGGCAGGGGTGTTGGAACTAGATGATCTTAAGGTCCTTTCCAACCCTAACTATTCTATGATTCTATGATCTCTGTATCTTTTGCTCACATTCTCCAAAGTACTGTTTGGACTTCAAATTCTACATTAGAAATCGCATTCTTGATATGGATCTCCCATATTTAGGTGCTCTGATTGTTCAAAGAACTCTCCAGCTGGATAGCAAGACTATTTGAGTGCTAATACAGTGATTGTAAAGAATGGGACATCAGTTCCCATTTTAGAACATAAATCTTGGCAAGTTTGAATGGAGTATATTCAAATGGGAACAAATGGACATTTTAAGCATGTAATTTAAAACAAAACATTCAGCACTTACATGAAAAAGCTCAGCAACTGTAGTTTCCCTAGCCCAGCATCTAAGAGCCTATGGCTGTCAGTTCCAAGCTCATAGCCATTGGGCAGGCCATGAGAGCACCTGATCCTAGGGTTCAGCAACAGGAATCCTGCACTCCATGTTCCCTTTTCATAGCTGCAGCTTTCAGCTCTGATTTCTAAGGCACTCACCTTCCTTTCCTGTGTTCTAGACAGCCACCCCTAGCTTCTTGTGGTTTCCAAGAGGAAAACAGTCCTAGCTCTGCATCTATTCAAGTGTCAGGCTTGGGAAAATTGTAAATACACACTTGCTTATACACACACCCATTTCTAACTGCCACTGGATTCTCTCTAAAATATATTTAGAAAGTTCTTCCTAAAAATAATGTTAAGCCTGAGCTGCTTGCACTCTGCAATGCAGGCAGCAAGCCTCATCTTTCCAACAGAGAGAATGAGAGGGGAGAGGGGGAGAGAAAGAAGGAAAAACATCTGCGGAGTTCAAGGAAGTGACTTCCACATCGGGCTGCTTTTCTTCACAAGTGGGCACCTTGTCTGCTTGTGGCATTTTGCTGTAGCAGGGAAGGTGCCATGCATCCAATTTAAAAAAAAATCAAAGGAAGCAAGATTGGAATGAGAATGAATAAACACTGCAGCTGTACTCAGAAGAGTTGGCTAAAAAGCACAAAGCTGGGAGAAAGTGCCTTTGTGACCATTCCTGCAGTCACACCAGTGGCAATACTAAAGCACAAGAACAAAACTGGAATCAAATCCTCTTTTATTCTGTTCCTAAAATTTATTGGAAAATTTTGCGGAATCACTGGTTTGGCTTTGGTTTTGTTTTTCTTTAAATAGAATATTGCTTTTCTTGGTGTGCATTTTGTTCAGATTTAATTCTGCCTTTGGCAACAGCCTGACTAGACCACAGGGGAGAGGAAGAGTGATGTAGACTGCTTAAAGAAACTTTGAAATCTCCAGCCTTGAAGATTTTCAAAATATGACTTGCCAAGGCCCTAAGAATCCTGTTCTGACCAAATCTGCTTTGAACAGGAAGCTGGGCCACACGACATCCAGCAGCACCTTTCATCTAATTTATTCTATTGTTTTACCTACCCCCAGTCCACGTCTCTTATACACCGGAATTCCTATTGGAGGGAATTGGATTTTGAAGGGCAATATCTGTGTCAACTGCAGATGAATTTCATTTCAGTAGTTTTTCTTTTACATGGTTCAATGTAAGGGCATAAGTATTTCCTTTTTCTCCCCTGTGAAACATGCCATCCAGCAGAGTAATTTCTGATAAAACATCAAGCTCAATCAGTTATAATTATGTGTTTTTGCAACTCTATTTCATTTAAAGAAAAGCGTTTACCAAAAAGAGACAAAGTGTTTCTCTCCAGAAATGACTATGGCAAGTTTCCTATTTTCCTTTAGAAATTTCAGGTTGTGAACAGGTGTAGGCAGACATGAAGACACACACACACTTCTCATGTGTAGAAATACACATCATACCTTGTAGCTGTGGTCAGTTAGGTCACTCATTCCATGCCTGCACATACCAGTGTTAGATTTCTGTGTATCCTTATGCTCATGCATGAAATACCGTGCGCTGTTTTACCTGATGAGGTTCCTAATTATCACTGGAAAAATGAAGAGCTGAAAGTCTAACACTGGTAATGTAACTAGAGCCTTACTGAAGTCAATACAATGTAAGGATATAGTTGAAAGCCAGAGTACAAATACGGTAAATAAATACCAAAACACCTATAGAAAAATTTTCGTCTCCTGAGACATGAGAATATGGGTTGCTTGATAAAAACAATTATACAAAGTTATAACACAATTGAATGCCATCTGTTTGGAAGTATTCTGTCAATACTGTAGGAAACCAAAGGGAGGGGGCAAATGCACTTACATCTTAGTTTCATAGAACCATTTTAGTTTGGAAAAGACCCTTACGATCAAGTCAAACCCTAAACCTAACACTGCTATGTCCACTGCTAAACCATGTTTCGAAGTACCGTGTCTACATGTCTCTTAAATACCTCCAGGGATGGTAACTTCATCACTTTCCCGGGCAACGTGTTCCAGTGCCTGATGCCACTTTTGTTCATCTTATGCTAACTAATTAATGGGTGATAAGTTTCAAAATATATAGAAAAACCTTTTTGAAGCTTTTTTTGATCCAAAACTTGTCCCTCAAGGAAAAAACTCAAGAAAGCGCCCCTACAACTGCAGTTGAGGGAAAGAAGGTGCTTCAAATAACTTGATGGAGTATAGGGGTCAACATTTGTCCAGGACTATAGATGTATTATCTGACAAAATCTGAGGGCTGCTTTTTCATTTGGGGACTCAATCTAAGGGGCTTTAATGAGAACAGCAAGGAACAGAGTAGAGAACAGATGACAGGGTCAGACTTGGAGCCTCAGAAGGAAGGCTGCTGCAGCCAGTCAGTTTGGAGAGCACCTTAATCTGTGTCCTTCTATGCCAACCAAGGATGTGAAATGGTCACAACAGTAAATGCCCAAGAAGCTTTTGAAAGTCAAAAGTTCCATTTGCTCCTGCTCACCACAGTGACTCACAAGAACTCTTCTGTACCACCCCTGACAACACCATCTCTCGTAGTCCATTCCCAGTGTGCTTTCCATTCCCTAAGCACACTTCCTCAGAAAGCATTTATATGGGAGATTTAAAAAAAAATAAACCTAAACAAAACACCTAAATTTTAGAGCCTGTGCCCAGGGGAAAGTGCTTTTCCAGCTGCCAGAAAAGTGCACTCATTATATCACAGTTCCCAAAGACCCCAGTAAGCCAGGCCCCACATTTCCCATGAACATACAAAGTCCTTTCTCAGAGACTAAATAGAACAGGCTTGTAAAAGTCTCTTGTACAAAACACATCAGGATATGCATTCCAGCCCATAACACACCACTAAATACTTGCTGAAATGGCAGTTTGTACTGAATTGTACTGAATTATTTTCATTGAATATAATTACTCAACAGGAAGGAAAGAGCATAATTAATCTTAGTGTAGAACTCCATTTTAACTTAGTTGATCTAGTACTTCAGTATAATGTGGTTACTGTTTGATTAATTTTTGCTCTTCCATTTACGAAAGTGGATAGTCTGTATTTTCCCCAATTAGTTAAATAAACATCAGACACTTCTGAACACTGAATCTGAAAATGTCTAAATGTTGCAGTAATAGGTATGCTGGAAATACACAGATTAGCTACAGCTTAGAGCTAGAGAGAAAATTAATTGATGTATGACACACAGTTGTATAAAACTGGGTTTTGTTTGGAACTGAACAGTGGAATTCTTCATTCTTTTCCAATCACCCCTGCTAACACTGCTAAGGAACTGAACAGTGGAATTCTTCATTCTTTTCCAATCACCCCTGCTAACACTGCTAAGGAACTGCCATTACTACTAATAGATAGATGACTGTCATGTTTTACAACAGGGATGTGAATGGTGTGATTCCAGGCACAGTTATGTGCCTGATGCTGCAAAATAAAATAACAATAAAAGAAAATGCTACTAAGCTCTACACACCTACCTAGAAAAGATTATTACTTGTAGTACATGATGTTTCTTCAGTTCAATATTCCCTCAGAGCCCTTTGCTTTTATTCTATTACCCACATGTGCAGGCAAAAACCGCGCCAAGTCAGGGCTATAAAGCAGCCTGAGCAAAGTAGAAAATTATAAAACATGCTGGACTGGTTGCACTGCCCAATCAATAGGTCTTCCAGTATAGTGTAATCAGCCTGTTCATGACTATGCCTTCTTATCCTCCTCTCACTATAAGCTATTCATATAAATTTTAATTTATAAACACCACCTATTTTGAAAGCCAGGTGGTTTCAATCTCTTCCTAAAGAGACCTTACAGTAACCCATATTGATTTAGCATTGTGAGGAAATCTTTAAAATCCCTGCTCAAGATCCCATAAATCCATTCCAGCATATTCCAGGTTGCTCTGGAGGAGTAAAGTCTTTAAATTTTATTTTTTTTTTTTAATGAAGATTCCTGTACATTCTGTGACTCACAGAAATATTGTTTCCCCAACATGAAAAGTTGAACTTTTCCAGCCTATGAACACTACAATACTGCATTCAGCCTACAAGAGGAAAGAAGGTTACTTGGTTGTAGTACTACAAAACACCTGCCAAGAGGACTGTGTGTTGTTAAAACAAGCCATAACGAAGACCAGATTGCACCAAAAGTAAGAACAGTTGTGTCACTGAGTCAAGGAGTTGATGAGACTGCTCAGAGCAGCCAAATGCAACAACTTACTGCCAGAATTTTTAACCTTCATTTGGAGGACTTAATACTAACAAAGAAGGTGGTGTGGTTTAAGCCCAGCTGCTAATCATGTCTGAATAGGGTTTCCCTGTGCAGGATCGAATCCTGCTGAATGATGTGCTCTCGTACAGAAACCCCCTGTGGCAGTTTGGGTCAAGTGCTCTGTCTCTGCTTCCTCCCAGCTTCTTACGCCCCTCCTCACTGGCAGGGGATGAGGGACTGAAATGCCCTTGATAAGAGTAAGTAATAGCAACAACTCAAAAAGTTGGTGTATTATCAGCGTTGTTCTCAGACTAAAGTCAAAAACGCAGCACTGCACCAGTTACTGAGAAGGAGAAAAATGACTGCTACTGCTTAACCCAGGACAAAAGGTCATGAGACAAAAATTTTATTTGGAATTATTTTGTGCAGCTCACAGGAATACATGAGAAGATCAAAGTTTTTCCTTAGGACTGGAAGGGATTAAGTCACACAGAAAGTATATGCAAGGCAGAAAACAAACAAATAAATAAACAAATAAATAAATCTCAGAGTCTCCTTATCAGCTGCTCAGCCAAGATGCATTACTTGAACAAAAATATTTGAAGCCTGTGCTATAAACGACACAGCAAAATATGTGTGATTTGACATTTACAATACATGTGCTTCTGCCACAGAACAGGCTTGTTACTTGGAAGTGCTCTAGCTTAAGCCAAGGAATGGATTCTTCTCGGGGAAGCATGTAGCCTTGTTATGCAGGGAACATGTTACTGTTTCAGAGGAGTGATTCCTGATGAAACGTTTCTCATTTCACTGCGACCTCCCCAGGCCTGACTGCAAAGCACAGCAAAACCACAGACACGTGGGCAAAGGGTGCAGCACTGCGCACAGAATTCAGAGGCAAGATCTTACCTCCCCCACCGGCCCCGGCTCTGACACTGGGCTTTCAGCCCAGGTCTCCTTGGTTCAGTGCTGTCAAATTTGCCAGGAGAGACGATGCATTTAAAAACCTCACTGCATTGTTACTGTGATGATAGAAGTGCTCTGAAGTTGAGAGCAGTAAATGAACATCTATACCATTCAATCAGAGAACAGAGGAAGCAGGGTTTCAACAGCAGCAATCAGCAAGCCCTCTTTAAAAAAATTATCAAAATAACTATCTGATCTTTATGGATAAAACGAAACTGCTTTAGTAACAAAAGTAAATGGGATCCAGAGTTCACAGAAGAGAATGACTCTTCAGAAGAGATAGTCTTCTATAGAAGACTACCTATACAGAAGGGAAGAGATAGAAGAGGTCAGTCTTAAAGACTGAAACAGCAAGAGCGCTCTTGTCCTCACACAATCTTTGGTCAGTCCCTTTCCACCAGTGCCCTGCCTCAACTTGCTCAGTATACATTAACTATCCCCACGAGGTGTTAGGGTGCTCTTGCAGTTTTTCCTTACATTTCCCTTAGCTGGATTTCTGCAATTATTTTTTCATGGAGCCAAATCTCATGATCAGTTGATATACCTGTCTTAAACCAGCACTACCAGGAGGACAAAGGAGAACAAAATGTCCATCTCCAAATTCAAGAAATATCTCAACTACATGGACATGCCTTGTTAAACTTCAGTTATTCCCAAGTAACTCTTTTCACTGCCCTACTCCATCCCTCTCTTTCCCACCCACCTTAGAATCATAGAATAGTTAGGGTTGGAAAAGAACCTTAAGATCATCTAGTTCCAACTCCCCTGCCATGGGCAGGGACACCTCACACGAAACCATATCACCCAAGGCTCTGCCCAACCTGGCCTTGAACACTGCCAGGGATAGAGCATTCACAACCTCCCTGGGCAACCCATGCCAGTGCCTCACAACCCTAACAGGAAAGAATTTCCTCCTTATATCCAATCTAAACTTCCCCTGTTTCAGTTTTAAGCCGTTACCCCTTGTCCTATCACTACAGTCCCTAATGAATAGTCCCGCCCCAGAATCCTTATAGGCCCCCTTCAGATACTGGAAGGCTGCTATGAGGTCTCTACGCAGCCTTCTCTTCTCCAGGCTGAACAGCCCCAACTTTCTCAGGCTGTCTTCATACGGGAGGTGCTCCAGTCCCCTGGTCATCCTCGTGGCCCTTCTCTGAGCTTGTTCCAACAGTTCCATGTCCTTTTTATGTTGAGGACACCAGAACTGTACACAATACTCCAGGTGAGGTCTCACAAGAGCAGAGTAGAGGGGCAGGATCACCTCCTTCGACCTGCTGGTCATGCTCCTTTTGATGCAGCCCAGGATACGGTTGGCTTTCTGACTGCGAGCGCACACTGAAGTCAGCTCATGTTCATTTTCTCATCAACCAACACGCCCCAAGTCCTTCTCTGCAGGGCTGCTCTGAATCTCTTCTCTGCCCAACCTGTAGCTGTGCCTGGGATTGCTCCGACCCAGGTGTAGGACCTTGCACTTGTCACGGTTAAACTTTATGAGGTTGGCATCAGCCCACCTCACAAGTGTGTCAAGGTCCCTCTGGATGGCATTCCTTCCCTCCAGCATACCAAACCACACAGCTTGGTGTCTCCTTTACAAGTAGATAAAAGGTATGAATGAGCAGAGGGGGAGATAAATGCTTTAACCTGCAGGACAGCAAAAGTATTAAAAAAGAAAAATGAGCATGAACTGAGCAGGAATACATTCAGTCTTGCAGTTAAAATCTACTTGTAACCATAAAAATGGGGCTAAAGACTAAAACTAAATTTAAAAAAAATCCTCATCAACTGATTAAATGGATTATAGAACATGATAGTAGAGAGTACACCCTTGTGATCCAAGGTATTTATATCAGTCTTCAATTACTATAAAACCTGTGATACTTTTTTTAACTGTTTCTTTGTACGCTGTTTTCTGTTTAGATTGTCTGAGAGATCTGATTAGATGAGTAGCTGAAGAAAGAGAAACAGGGATATAAAAGGCAGAGGACAGATAATCTAGGAGAGAGGGAGATAAACTGTGTAGCCCACAGTGTATTCACACGACAAGATAAAAGGCAGATCTGATAAACCTTCAAGCATGAGCTTTCTTTACCCTGAACCGTAAGGGAGAGGGAGATTAGGGCAATAAGATATTTACCTTTATCACCGATAGCAGTAACAAAGTAATTGACCATTGAGTGTCCATTATACATTTATTGCTGTGGTTCACTCTCAGAAAACAACATGTCAGAAGGTACTCATAATTTAGGGTCCTCAGATTTGCTTTCCTTGCACCAGTTATATAATTTCAAAGCCTTATATTCACCAAGATGGTGGAGATTGGAAAATGAAGCACTCCTCTTGTATTCTGCAAATACTGCCTGTGATACTGTGTCTGGTTTGTGAAATACAAGAATTAAGCATAATACACAATACTATCATATATAAATGGCCATAATTTGCCCCTTACTGATCTTAAAACTGTTATGTTTGAAAAATGAAGCCACTGTGCTGCATTCATTTTTAATAACAGTAATGTACACATTCACTAGCCAACACAGCAGTGCTAATTTGGCCCACAGAATGTTTGCAGCCTGTTTGCTACAATGCATATCTGAAAGTGTTTCATGTAGCTTAGTTAGCATTTGCATAACCCTAAGTGCTTCAGGGCCAGGAGAGAAACACCAACACTGCATTTACATTGTTAAATATGGAGGTTTCCTTGCCAACTGTGTGACACAAACATACCTTCCATGGAAAGTGAGAAGAGCACATAAATTGAAAAACAAAACAAAAAAGTCCAGTAACTTTAAGTACATAACTTAAAACCTTCATGTCTGACATTTACCACAGGAAAAGTATTTTCAATCTGCCATCAACACTTCAGCATCAAAAGCACAGATCTTACCCAAGGTTCTTCAACATTACCCTAAACTTAAGCACACAAATTCTACCACAGTTTTACATCTAAAATGTCATACTGGAGTATTTCACACCAATGATGTTTCACTGTAGGGTTATTGTTCTAAGACTGCAGATACCTCAAATGTCTCTACCTCAGATTTTAACCAGCTCTCCCAGTCACACTAAATAAATGGTACGAGGAACAAAACCTAAAGTCATATTATAAACCTTATTTTTAAGTCAAACCAAAAGCTTACCTGGACTGTAGGTTCAATAACATCAGTCCTGTAAGCTGACAATTCAGCCTAAAGTTTCTCTGCAGGGAACCTTGGGTTTAGACTACTGGCTGTATTAGGCTCCACAAGGGTAGAAGTCTCTGCTTTAGGAGGGATGAAGTGTCTGATAAAGCTTACTTACTCCTCCTTTCCCAGGTTGCAGAGGACATATGAGGCTACAGCTGCCCCAGGCAAGACACCTCAGCTGTGGTGAATAAGGAGGCACAAATACCTAACAAATTGTTGGAGAACGAAGTGTGTTCTTTTTTTCTGTCTCCCATCTTTAACCTTTCTCCTTCAGTCCAAGCTTTCAAAATTGGGATTTCTCAACTCTTTCCCCATCATAGTTCATCTAGAGCAGCACAGACTGATGATAACCTTCTCAGGAGCTGTGTGTCAGGCACCTCTTTCTGCAGGCTTCCCAAATCCTAGTGGTATCTCAAGAACTTTTCATACAGTCCTCAGCAAATTCTGGAAGGATCCAGTGCTGGGAGCAACTCTCCTTTTTTTTTTTGAGTCAGTCCCCTTAGCCCACCTGCACAAGATAACCTGTAAGTCAAAGCCTTCCAACAAAGCATTCCTATGCCCCATTGCAGTCACCAGAGTCTGATGATTTGGTGGCCATGTATGGTGTAGGAAGCATACCCCAACACTCTTGGCCTGTATTCTACCTCCACAGCACTTGTGGTGGTTCACCGCCTGCTCCTTATTTGTCTTTAGTGGGGCTACCCATGTGTTTCCACCTTCTGAATTACTGGGACTGTCCATTTTAACTAAAAGCTGTTATATTTCATATTTATACTTCAATTTGCAGAGAAGAGAACAAGTTGTTCAGTATCTATTATTCTGTGCCACAGTAGACACTCTAATTTTAGAGTAAATCATTTTCATTAACACATAAGAAAGGTTTGTTTCTTTATTCATTTATGTGGGGCTTGACATATACTAGCAGGCCAGAACAGAAGGTATAGCTATAAAAATAAGAAAACATAATTTCAACACCATCAAGTGGGCTCAATAAATCCAGACAACTGCATTTTCTTTGCACCTACCTTTCCAGTTTCACATTTATTACTCATTTACTTTGTCGGGTCCAAATGATGGGAAAGGTGTTGGAATGCATACTACAAATTGCTGCCTACCATAAAAAAATGAATCTTAAAGTTATAGAAATTTAGACAGACCTTAATTTATTTTAAAGTCTTTTGCTGACTTGTACTGCCATCATTCAAGCTCATTTGAAGAAGGGAAATGGAAACGGAACATACTGTTAATTGTAATCAGTTTGACATCAACTTGCTAAGGATGCTATCAGGAAATTATTGTCCTGTAAAAAAGTGTAGAATTGGAAAGACTGAGTATCAGTGAAGACAAAAAAGCTATTAATATTTTTAGCATATCCATAGGAGCTGATGAGAGAGCAAGACTTGTCTGAAAGTCCTTTTCACACTGGAATGTAAAGCCCTTACAAATGGAAATAAAGTCTTCTTTTCCATAATGCTTAATGAAATATTTAGCAAAGGTTGAAATCATCACACAACTTGCTACAAGGTGCATAAAATCCACATTTATTTTAGTGTGCTATTCCCACACTTACTACTGATATTCAGTACACGAATTCTTTTAAAATCATACAATCATAGATTAGGGTTGGAAAAGGACCTTAAAATCATCTAGTTCCAACTCCCCTGCCATGGGCAGGGACATCTTACACTAAACCATGTCACCCAAGGCTCTGTCCAACCTGGCCTTGAACACTGCCAGGGATGGAGCAATTCACAACCTCCCTGGGCAACCCATGCCAGTGCCTCACCACCCTAACATGAAAGAACTTCCTCTTTATACCCAATCTAAACTTCCCCTGTTTAAGTTTGAGCCCCTTGCCCCTTGCCCTATCACTACAGTTCCTAATGAAGAGTCCCTCCCCAGCATCCCTATAAGGCCCCCTTCAGATACTGGAAGGCTGCCATGAGGTCTCCACGCAGCCTTCTCTTCTCCAGGCTGAACAGCCCCAACTTTCTCAGCCTATCTTGGTACGGGAGGTGCTCCAGTCCCTTGATCATCACATTTCCAACGAGCCCTTCCCTGTTGGTGAGCACGAGGTCAAGCATGGCACCTCTCCTTGTGGGCTCCTCTATTACTTGCAGAAGGAAGTTGTCTTCCGCACAATTGAGGAACCTCCTGGACTGCTTCTGTTGCATCATACCATCCCTCCAGCAGATATCAGGGTGGTAGAAGTCCCCCATGAGAAAAAGGGCCTGCAAGCATGAGGCTGTTCCTGTCTGTCTATAGAATACTTTATCCACAGAGTCCTGTTGATCAGGCAGTCTGTAACAGATTGTCCTGGGTTCAGCACTAGCAGTCATTTTTCTCCTTCTTAGCAGCTGGTACAGTGCTGTGTTTTTGATTTTCAGTGTGGGAACAGCACTGATAACACCGATGTTTTTAGTTGCTGCTCAGTAATGTTTAGCCTGAGCAAGGACTTTCTGAGTCTCATGCTCTGCCAGGGAGGAGGGGAAGCCGGGAGGAAGCAGAGACAGGACACCTGACCCAAACTAGCCAAAGAGGTATTCCATACCACAGCACGTCATGCCCACTATATAAACTGGGGGCAGTTACCCGGAAGGGCTGGATCACTGCTCAGGTTTGCTGGGTATTGGTCAGCAGGTGGTAAGCGGTTATATTCTCTTCCCTTGTTATTTCCCAAAAAGAGGAAGAGGACAATTAAAAGCAAGGGGCTTCCTCCTAAATCTGATGTCCCCACCCAGAGCCTCTTTGCAGTTCTGCAGGGGGCTAATGAGGAGACACACTCACACCAGAAACAGCTGGCTGCTGCACTGCTAAAGAAGATCACTACTGATGCTGCCAGGAAAAAGCGGTGGGTCATAGTAGTAGGGCACTCTACTTTGAAAGGAAGAGAGGCACCCATCTGTTGGCCTGACCCATTCTCAAGGGAGGTGTGTTGCCTACCAGAGCACAGATCAGGGATGGTGCAGAGAAGCTGCCTGGTCTAATAAATCCCACTGACACCCACTTATCTTCGTTACTATTTCCCAGCTTCCCAGGTTAATGGCCTCCTTCTTTCCTCCATGAGCTAGAGAGGAAGCTTGAAGCCCCTACACAGTTTGGGCCTGGAGCAAGCATTCCTGCTTCCTCTCAGCTTTCCTGACATCTCGCAGCCTATTGACAGCATCCCGCAGCTCAGCCCCTGCTGCAGGAGGACCTCCACCAGGGAGCACCGAGTGCAGCCCTGCCCATTGTGCACCCTTCCCTCACCAGACCAGTGCAGGCACTCTCTGCACCCCGAGCTCGGCCCTGCAGCCTCCCCTCTCACCGGCTCTGTCTGGGTGCCTACGCTGCCGCCTCCGGGGCAGCCCGAGCAGAGCTCCCGCACCGGGCCCCGGTCACAGGGCGAGCGCTCACCTCCCAGCACCAACCGCCGCACCTCGCTCCTGGTCCCTCCCGCTCCCTGGGCAGGTTTTTACCCAATCAGGGCTGGTGCCGCTCCTCCTGGCTCCGCCCCCTGTGAGTCAGCTGCTCGCTCTCGTCAGCTGAGCTGCCGGCTCCTGGTCAGGAGCTGTCGAGGACTCGAGGCTCCCTCGGTGGCTGTTGCTGCTCTGAGCTGAGGCTCCTGGATGCTGAGCTTCCCCCTGCTCCGGTGTTGAAGGCGTCCGCTCTTGAGCTACTCACCTCAGCAATTCAATTATCATGTTATAAACCAGAAATGCACAAAGCTAACTGAAGGTATCACTAGGTAATGTTTAAAATTTCCTTTTTCTCGCTCAGTTTCTCAATTCCGTAGCCTTATCTCAGATTACTTGTCCAAAGCAAATTATTTAGTTGAAATGTTGAAATGAGAAAGAAAAGCAATGAAAAGGGACAGCTCATTCTAATATGTGGAGGTTTTTGCAGACTCAGGTCTGATTAAGATGAACTAATCATCTTCCTGGATTAGTCTTCAGGAGTCAGAAAGCAACATGGTTCTGCCAGGATATAAATACGTAATCTATTAGTAGAACTAAGAGCATAAAGGTGTTCTCATATCATGAGATACAAGTGTTAAGTGTTAACTTTTGCCGCAGGTCTAGCTAGGAAACTCACCGGGAATCAGAGAAGAAACTCAAGTACAAATTCCCACTTCAATATTAACTTCAAAGGGAAGGAATTCATCCTTAAGTATTGAAATGTGCGTTTAAGACACATTCTATGAAAAAGAAATTGTGGATCTTCACTGCTACACCAGATGTTGGCTAGTGATGCAGGCAGAGGACCTGAGCCTCTACTCTTCCACCCTCTTGCTGTCCAAACAGTTTAACATGTCTGTATTCCCAGCAGTGCAGGAACTGCCATTTCTTTTGCACTTAACAGAGCAAGGGAGAAAGAGAGTAGAATTTTGCATTCTTCTTCCTTGTTCGTTTGAGGGTCCATAGGGAGCAAAGAAGCTGTAAGTCTTATCAGAAAAAGGCCAAGAAATACAGGTAGTGAGTATGCTTCAGCCCTCCTGCCAAGATGTCTAGAGCTCTTAAAAGTAAATTACATGAAAACAAGACAGGAACAGGATACTGGGCGTTAGACCGTGAAAGAATGTCACTTCTCAGCAAAGAGGTAGTTGCCAGTAAGTATGCTAAAATACACTTTGCAAAGGAGAGAGTCAGGAAGAAAAAATTTGTCAGAAGCCATAAGGACTTTAGCTGGATATTCCTGTGAGTACTCAAGAAGTACTCAAGATTGCTCATCTAAAGGTGTAAAACAGCTGCCAGGATCAAGCCTAAGCCTTCCACTAGCAATAGAAGTGTGCAGCTTCTTCCCAAAAGAAAATGGATAGATTGAAAGAGTGTCTAGCAGCTGTTGAAATAGCTAACAAGATTAACTGCTTAGCTATGCTCAGAAGCAGAGAAATGGGGAAAAATACATTGTAAAACACTCCTAAGTTCTAATACCAAGAGCTTGGATGTTCACTAGTTGCAGTGGTTAACAGTGAGCCAGAGCAGCCTCTGATGCTATCATCTGGTGATAGTCAAGATTGTCACCCTTTCTGCAGAATAGGTACTGCTGAGGCAGAATAGGTATTTCAATCTTTTCTGTGGTCTTGTGCTGTACATATGAAATATAAGGACATAGGAAAGTTAAACTTCTCTTTAATTTTATACTTTCGTTCTCATTATACAGAAGAAATCACAGGGGTGTTAGGAATGAGCAATGTACAAGCAAGACCAATGAAGTTGATGGAGGGTAGCCGTTCAGCTCCAGAAATTCTCTTTCTATATAGCAAAGTGAATATTTCACAGCAAAAAGAAAAGCTAAACTGTTCTGAATCAACTATCTAATAATTGTGGATTTACAGCTTTCATACCTGAGCTACCTTAAACATAGGCATAAGGTCATTCAACTTATTTAGGGCTTCTTTCTCCCACAGACACCTCTTCTCACATTCCCAGAGGTCCCTTTCAGACAATAATGTTATGAAGTAGTCACCAACTTCTGCAAGTACCACCCAGATTATGGGGGTTGAAGAGGACTATTTATCTGTTAATCAAGTGCTACCCATTTTCATTAGCTGAGTTGTGGTGTCTGTTTATCAGGCATGATGCTTTTCCCAGCTCAAAAGTAAAAAAAGAAAAAGCAGTTCTTTTACTTAGAGACAACCCCCCAATCTACCCTGGTTTAATCCAATACCTTCTACACTTGTAGGAGCCAAGAGGCTGCAGCTCTGGTCTGGAACTGGCAGGAAACTGCCAGTCTCTTTTGCAAAGAGACAAAACCCATTACCCAGCTACTAAGCAGTAACATATTTCTGCCAAAGGAGATGACACATTTTAGCAGAGACTGTGAGAAAGTTACAGGATCAGAAGTTACATGGAGTGAACAGAGTATATATAGTCTGCTATTCACAGGCATGCTTGACCTCACATCCCTAAAAAATTTGGCTAAATGGGCCACATGATACTTTTCCAGCTCCTTCAGGACTGACCTAGAGCCTCAGTATACATTAGGGAGGTATTATGATGCTATCCTTTGGCTGAGATGGGAATTTGATTCTAATTGCTTATGGGCAGTAAAGCTTGTACAAGTAGAAAACAGATTTCCATGTGTCTTGGCCCCACTATGATATGTAAATTCTTCCTCCCTGGCTTCCTGTACTTGTTTTTTGTTTTGTTTGAGGGGATCACGTACCAGATCAGACCTTCTGGTTTCCATGTTTGTACTGTAACAAGCTAACACTGTTACAAACCTCAGACCCAATTAGCCATCAGTTGCACTTTGCAACCAAATCCAAAAGAATGTATTAAAATGTCAATTATTTGCACAGCCTAGTTAGCATTAGCATACTGCACATAAGACATGCATGCTTGCTCTTCTGGTATGTGAGACAAATCATATTTTGGACACAAGGTACAAGCGCTGCACTTCCTCAAGGAGCAATTCCTGGATCTAGGGTGGTCTTTCAGATCACCTGAATAAGAGCTCTATATACTTAATCAGCTGAAGAGAAAAATATGATATTATCAAGGAAGCAAGAGCTACAGAACAGCTGTTTTTGTTTATTTGTTTGTTTCTCCTTTCTTGCTGGCTTCGTGACTTTGTGCTTCTAGTTATCCAGTGCCAGGTTTCAATGGAAGGCATGGAAATCTGTACCAATAGCCACCTAGCAACAGTATATTCTGTGAAAAGGTAGGAACAGGACTGAGGTCTTTCAAACTGAAACAAAGCAGTGTTCCCTGCACAAATCACCAGAAGTGTAGGATGTGTACTGTCACCACTGGGTACTTGCTAAAAAAAGAGATCACAGCTGCTGGGCTCTGTGCTAACTCTGTACTGCTTGTCCCTATGGGTTAGGTGGATTTGAAGCAGTGTGACTGGGTCAAGCTCCACTGCGGACCTATACCACTACCACAGTAGTGCTGGGGAATCCAGACACTTGGCCCAAGGCAGCTCAGTGCCTGTCCAACCTCCCAGGGCACTCCAGAATCGCAAATGTAGCTGTCTGTAAGACTGGTTAGAGAGAATAACTTTTCATGTCTTGAAAACAGGACCTGAACTTCAGCCAAATACTGATTCAGAGCCAGCTTCAGAGCCTGTCTTACCTTAAATCCTCTATATCCTCCCTTTGAAAGGTTTATTCCATGTCATTAAATTCTCACCATTACATATTCTGCATTTATATCTCTCTAATTTTAAAAGTATCCATTTGTTTGCTGTTATCATAGTTACACTTTGTCTATACTGAATAAAGCAGTCTTGTGCTCATGACTCACTGATGTACATCTGGATGAAGACTGAGTCTGTTTTTTGCAACACAGCCAGTTCTGGCAAAAGGAAGTATGAAGAAACACATGGCAGAACTTAGCCAAGCAGTAATAAGACTCACCTGAGTGTATACTTTTTTTAATTGCTAAATTAAATTTTAAGATAATTCATACCATTCATAATAGATTTAATTGTGCCTGATTGCACACCTGGCAATTTTGTTTTGCAATACTTATTTTTTCCCCCCAAAAGCACTTTCAAAGCATAGAATGGGCCTTGAGCCAGGTATAGTATATAATTCAAGCCCTGAAATGGAACGGGATTTGCAGAGCCAGCTCTTGATATAGACAAAGTATGCAGTTGCTGGGGCAGCTGCCTGTTTGCCTCTGCCAGAGACCTGCCACTGTTACTGCCAAAGGAAAGGATGCTGTGAGTAGACTGAAAACTCTTGCTCATCCCTCTTGCAGAGGCAGCACTCATGACCCCTTTTTCTGGCACAAGCAGGAACACCATTCCTGCTTCTTCATTCCAGTGCTACCATCTTTACCATCTTCCCTGGCAATTATCATTCACAGTCTGCTGAAATTGTGTATTTTCTTTACCTCTGAGCCTGCTCTGATTCTTGCATTATTCTGGATTCTGCCTTTTAATTGATATTTGTCTGGTTTAAAATGGTATTCAGGATAATGAAATATTTTTCAAAGCTTTCCTTTAGCTAATCTGAAATTTAACCCCAAAAAATTCTGATAGTATTGGGATGGTTTTCATGTATCTCAAGGACTGCCGTCCCTCAGATGTTCTCTTTCTAGCCTTTTCCTAGATTTCTCTAAAGGCCCTCCACTCAAGTGACCCCATCAGAATCTTCCTATCATTTTCTCTTTACTGTATCTCTTGAAGTCCCTCCTTGAAATAAGGATTCATTATACTGTATGTCACTCTCCCTAAATCCTAAGAGATTTCCTCTTCCTCAGTGAACTCATACTTTAAATGGATAAGAAAGGAAAAGGGTGGAAGAGCAAGCAGAGCGACAAAGAAGTGTGCTGATTTTCTCTACACTGAAAGTTATACTGTTTATTTGATGTATGGGAGAGACCAATGTAGCAGTCATGGATAGGTATCTTCAAAATTGATCTAGTATAACCTAAGACAACAAAAAATCATTTATAATAGAAGACACATAAAACAATTTCCGATAGCTCCAGAGTACAAGATGGAATGAGACAACATGATAATCATACAGGATTATCACAGAATCATAGAATCATAGAATGGTTTGAATTTAAAAGGACCTTACAGATCACCTGTCTCCAACCCCCCTGCTGTGGGCAAAGACACCTTCCACTAGATCAGGTTGCTCAAAGCCCCATCCAGCCTGGCCTTGAGCACTTCCAGGGATGGGGCAGTCACAGCTTTTCTGGGCAACCTGCATCAGGGTCTCACCACCCCCACTAGAATTTCTTCCCCACATCTAGTCTAAATCTACCCTCTCTCAGTTGAAAGTAATTACCCCTTGTCCTGTCACTACATTCCATTGTAAAAATTCCATCACCAGGTTTCTTGTAGGCCCGCTTTACGTACTGAAAGCTGCTCTAAGGTGTCCCCTGAGCTTTCTCTTCTCCAGGCTCAAAAACCCAAACTCTCTCAGCCTGTCTTCATAGGAGAGGTGTTCCAACCATCTGATCATCTTTATGGCCTTCCTCTGGACTTAGTCCAACAAGTCCATATTGGACTCATTTTGGAGGTCCTGGAGCCGAATACAGTACTGCAGGTGAGATGTCATAAGACTGGAGTAGAGGGGGAGAATCACCTCCCTCGACCTGCTGCTCATACTTATTTTGGTGCAGCCCAGGATACAGTTGTCTTTCTGGGCTGCAAGTGCACACTGCTGGCTCATTTTGAGCTTATTGTCAACCAACATCCTAGGTCCTACTCCTCAAGGCTACTCTTAATCCATCCTCCACCCAGCCTGTATTTGTGCTCAGGATTGCTGTGAGGTTCACACAGGCCCACCCCTCTAGCCTGTCAAGGTCCCTCTGGGTGGCATCCCTTCCCTTCAGCATGTCAAGCACTCCACACAGCATAGTGTCATTGGTGAACTTGCTGAGGGTAGTCTCAATCCCACTGTCCATGTTGCCAACACAAATGTTAAACAGCACTGGTCCCAGTACTGACCCTGAGGAGCACCACTCATCACTGGTCTCCACTTGGACATTGAGCCATTGACTTCAACTGTGTGATGTGATGATCCAGCCAAATCCTTATCCACTGAGTGGTCTGTCCATCAAATCAATGTCTCTCCCACTTAGAGACAAGGATGTCATGCGGGACAGTGTGAAATGCAAGGGATAAACTCCATGCCAACCAGCCCAGGCAATTCCACTGAATTATTTCATCAGAGGTACAGTCAGTGATGAATAACTTCTTCACTAAGAGACAATTTAGCAAAAGTAATCTAAATCTATGGTGAGAGGAGAGGAGGACTTGAGTAGGTTTCTGAGCAGACAGAAAAAAAAGAAACAATTTCTGAACTGAAATCTAGTCTCTTTTTTTTAATTCCTTCTTCTAACCTACCAAACCGTAACAGAAAAATAGCTCAGATTATACTCTGGGGCAGTTGTTGGCATATTTACCAATTCTGCAGTGAGCAGAATTCTGAAGAAGATCAATCAGTACTTAATTTTCTCAGCAAAATGAATGTAGAAATCTATCCACAGTGAACGCACCCATGCTCTTCAGACCAGAAGCCAGATCTGAAAAGATGTAGAATGCTCCTCATTTGTATTGATTTTAAGCTGCCTGAGAACATCTCCTGAGAATGTTTCTCTAGACATTATCTCTGTAATCATAGTATTCTCAATTGAAAATATAACTGCTCTGTTGCAGTGCGTTTGTATTGTAAACACATGAAAGTGTCAGACTGATAAATGCATTGCTAGTAGAGATAAAATGACAAATTCATTAGCTACATCAGGCTCTGAAAGGTAGAACTGGAGCTGGCTTTCTCAATGAGAATTCTTCCATTTCTGACTTCCCCCCGTTGACAACACTGAGCTGGTACCTAGTTCTATTCTCCCACAAGTACCAATTTACTTGAATATCACTGAACACTGAAGGGGATAAGATTTGGAAGGACTAATATCTATTTTTAATATAAATATACTGGCAATAACTTTTTTGTCCAAAAGCAGCATAGGAAAAAAGACATTTAGGAACCTGGATATTTTTTAATAGTTATCTGCAGTTACAGGCAAGTACGTTAATGCATCTTCTAAGTAGCTTTCTATCTCCTATTCTTATTGGTAGGCTGTTCCAGAATCATGTTGTTCTGTCATTAGAAGTCTTCTAATTCCCAGAAAAAAAATGTAATCGTGATCAGTTCAGTTCACTTTCTTCTTATGCCATCGCTTTTCTTTAGAGGAAATAATTTTCCCTCACTCCCTGTTGTATTTAAAATGGCAGATGTATCCCCACTTTGTTTTCTTGGACTGATCTAGACCAGCTTTGCTTTTGAGTTTGTTTTCTAACAAACATGACTCTTAAGTCTCATGAAAAGCCTTTTCTGTGCATCTCTGTGAGACTGAATCCCTCTCTTGAAAATGGGTGACAGGGATTCAGCATAGCATTCCCAGAGAAACATCACTGCCCTTTCCCTGGTATGACAGCCCTTCTCTTGCTGAAAAATCTCACACCATAGTTTATTGCAGCTGCTTAGAAAACAGATCTTTGCCTATGTACTCAGAGATTAAATGAAAGTTATTGAACTATAATTTAGTATATTTCTTTGGGGTAAAAGGAGTATATTTCAGTCTGAAGTGTTAGCTTTATTCTAGTTACCATGCAAAACGTGTCAATTTAAAGGGATGTCTTCTGATTATTGGTTCTTTCAGATTATCTGGAGGCAGCAGGCACGTAGTGCTGCAACCGTGCAAGCACAGACCAGTCTTTGCACAGAAGAGCTGATATTCTCAGTAAAGTTAATCCTATTCTGTATTCAGTATGATTTTGTTCACACATTTACATCCCTACTTAAAAACATCATACCAGATTTTGGAAAAGGTATGAAATACAAATACAAGCACAGTTAATGTCTGCAGTAAATACACCCATATACTTAGAAAAGTCCCTTACATAGTCCATTCCTAGATGACAAAATGAATCAGTGATTATCCTAAGCTCCCAAAATTAGAGGATCCAATAAAGGCTGTAGGAAAATGGGAAAAAGAGAGAATTACACTGGCAATAAAGGACTTAGAGGGTAGCTTTTAAGGTATTACTAGTTTATGCAGTGAATAGCTTAAGCATCGTAATATTCCATATTAGGAAATTAAAACATCTTTCCAAATTTGTCTCATTTAAATTGATAAAAATTCACTTTGAGACACAAAAGTCTCCTTGGCCACATACCTACTGACTGCTATCCTATAATGTTCTCCATGTTGAAACAAATCTTTGTTAAGTGCGCTCAGAGGGGGCAGATGGAGCTTTGTAAAGATTGCTTGAAGGCAAACCATAAAAAAGGGCAAAAAATGGAACTACTGCTGGGACACTGGAGCAAAGCATTTATGACAGAGGAAAAGTAGGGAGGAAATGATTCATGACAGCCTAATTACATTAGAAACAAGACTTATTCATCTATTTGAAGTAAAGAACCCAAGGGAAATGGAGGAAAGAACAGCACTTAGGTCAGTCTCATATTTGTACTCCTGCATGTGGAAAAGCATTCATGAAAACTGAGTTCTGCCATTATACAAAAATTCATAATCAAAATAAATGCCTCAGAGAAGCTGTTAGATGTTATCATTGCCAGCATTGGGGAGATGTTACTAATACTGAAAATTCATGAGAACTATAAAACATACAAGGAAGTGTACTTCCAATGGAAAATGTCTACAGACAACAGGTGTATTTTGGCACCTATGCAATGCATCTATAGCTATTGCTTCCCACAGGAAAAATTAAAATGCATTTAAACAGTATACAATCTGTAAGCCAACATTGAATTATATTGCAAAGATGATCTATAATCCTAAAGAGTGTGACTGGTTTTATTCTGTAGGAACAGTCTATAGGCTGCAAGACAGTAAAGCTAGCTAATGTTTTGCACAATATGCAGATGATCAGCTTCCCAAGTAGGAGACTCAAATGAAATGATATTAACAATTTATGATTATTTCCATGCAGATACTGAATGACTAATTCTTATCATATTTTTCTGTAGTTGCAGGAGGGAGTGTTTCTGCACCTGTTCCTCTTCCCCCAAATCCAGTCATCAGTAAAACTGTACTCAGCCAGCTGTTAAATTTCAGATCAGTTAGTATATTTCATGCATTTGTAGAATGACTAAATATGAAGTCATATAGCCACAATAAAATGCCACAGTGATACCAAGAGAAGTGATTGCAAAGCTTGCAAAGCTTTGCACAGTCTTGGATTTTGTTGTAACACATAACTAGATCCAAGCTAGTGGGGGATATTCATATGCAAACAAGGGTGCCCAGCTAATGAAATAAAGTTAGCAAAAGTTTGAAAAAATGCGGTCTTTTTCCATGGATTCGAGACCTTAAACTAATTGTTAATTATTAGAAATTTATCGAAGCTGATTAGCTCTTGTTGTCTCCCGTGCCATTATTCACAGAAGGTATGATGCCTTAGCATTTTGACAACAGAAAGTTCATTTATTCATTTAGTCATAAATCCTTACATTTTGTTGATACACAAAGGAATGGTACAGGCTCTTCAGGAAAAACAGGCAAGGGGAGATGAGGAGCGGGTGTTGTCCTCTATGTCAATGACCAGCTGGGGTGTGTGGAGCTCCACCCAGGAACGGATGAGAAACCAACCAAGAGTTTATGGGTCAGGATTAAAGGGAGCACAGGGACAAGTGACATTATACTGGGTGTCTGCCACAGGCCACCTGACCAGGAAGACTGAGCAGATGAGGCCCTCTGTAGAAAGATAGGAATAGCCTCATGTTCACAGCCCTGTTCCTCATGGGGGACTTCAGCCACCCTAATCTCTCTTGGAGGGTCAACACAACAGGGCGTAAGCAATCAAGGAGGTTCCTGGAATGCACTGATGATGACTTCTCCAAGTGACAAAGGAGCCAATGAGGAGAGATGTTATGCTGTACTCAGTTCTCACGAACAAGAAGGGGCTGAAGGGAAATGTGAAACTTGATGGACATTCCTAATCTCTTTATATTCCCAGATACTGCAGACCCAGATCTGTGTCTGCACTGTGGAGCTACTGGTCCAGTCCCTGCAGATTACCTCAAAAGGGGGATTGCACAGTTCCATAAGACTCTGTTTTTCAACTAGGGAATTATATTTAAAATATTTATTAAGATATACTGTTGCTGTCTTGCAGCAGTTTTACATTATTTAATGCTGAGGTCATAGACAGTTCTGGGTAACTCCAGGAATAGAGCTGCCACCCCCTCACAGAAAATGTATTCTTTGACATTTATATTAACTCCAGCCTTTGTTCCTTGGGGATGACAGCCACTTACCTACATTGGCACGACTGGTAGGAAAGTAGGTAGCAAGCACATCTGACAGCATCTTGCAAGTCTGTGATGCTATATCAGCATCTCTGCCATGTACCTCTTCAGTGAGGATGGGAGGCGGAGGTAGAGTCGTGACAGTATGTTCCAAGGTGTCCCGGTGGTTCTTCCACCTTGCTCTGTCAGTGTTTCATCTGGAGTTATTAGTGTTTATAAAAGCATAACCTTAAAATAGCTGCATGGTGTTAAAAGAAGAAAAAAAAAAAAGCAGCAGTTCTTGTGCTTCTTCATACTGGGGTAAAACAGGGCTAAATTGAGCAAGTATGGAAATCATAAATAGCACAATCCCATTAAAGGTGACTTTCCAATCTCCTTCAGATCTTAAAGAGCACTTAGTTAACCTAAATCAGAACAGGACACATTCTTTCTTGCTCTACAGAAAATCCTTTTCCCTTCAACACGTGTTAAGGTTTAGAGTGATTTTTGCTTCGAGACTGCTAAGGTCTATTCACCAAGTTCTCCACTTACAAGTGGAGCAACCATTAAATTCTCGAACTTCTGAAAGCCACATTATTTCAGAAGACTCATTCAGATTTGCATTGGCACTTGTAAAATAGCCATGTGTTTCCTGCTGTGGGTTGACCTTGACTGTGAGCTGGGTGCCAGATGCCTACCAAAGCTATTCTACCCCTCCCTTCTTCAGCTAGAAGGGGAGAGAAAATATAACAAAAGGCTCATAAGTCTAAGAACAGGGAGAAATCACTTGACAATTATCATCACAGGTAAAACAGACACGACTTGTGGAAATTAGTTTCGTTTATTACCTATCAAATTAGATTAGGATGAGAAATAATACCAAATCTTAAAAAAACAAACAAACAAACAAAAAAAACAACCAAAAAAAAAAACACAACAAAACACCAACACCAAACTTCTCTTCAGCCTTCCTTTCTTCCAAGGCTTAATTTTATTCCCAATTTTCTTTATCACTACCTGCACAGTGGCACAGACAGACAAGGAATGGGGGCTGCAGTCAGTTCATCACACTCTTGTCTCTACTGCTCCTTCCTTCTCAGTAGGAGGACTCCTAATGCTTTTCCCCTGTTCCAGCATGGGGTCCCTCCCATGGGGGACAGTTCTTCAGGAACTTCTCCAAAATGAGTGCTTCCTACTGGCTGAAGTTCTTCATGCACTGCTCCAGCATGGATCCCTTCCACGGGGAGTAGTCCTTGAGGAGCAGACTGCTCCAGTGTGGGTTCCCTGTGGGGTCATAACTCCTGCCAGCAAACCTGCTCCAGCGTGGGCTCCTCTCTCCACAGCCACAGGTCCTACAGGGGCTTCCCATGGAGTCACAGCCTCCTTCTTGCATCCCCTTGCTCCAACAAGGGGTCCTCCATGGGCTGCAGGTGGATATCAGCTCCACCATTGACCTCTATGGACTACAGGTGAATATTTGCATCACAATTAACCTCCATAGGTTGTAAGGGGACACATGGGCTCTAGAGAAATTTCTGCTCAGCTGCCTGAAGCACCTACTCCCCTTCTTCCTTACTGATCTTGGTGGCGTCTACAGAGGTGTCTCTCTAATATTCTCACTCCTCTGGCTACAGTTTCATGGGGGGGGGGGGGGGGCGTGGATTTTGCTCCCACTTCTTGACTATGCTATCCCAGAGGGACTACCGCTATTGTTGATGGGGTTGGCCAGCAGCAGTTCCAATTTGGAGCTACTGGCATTGGCTCATTCAGACATAGGGGAAATTTCTAATAGCTTCTCACAGAAGCCACCTCTGTAGCACCCCTGCTACCAGCACCTTCACATGCTGAGTACACCTACCATAAAAAGAGCAGTGGTTTTTGAGCAGCATGTGAATCAGGGATCTTTATACGTACCTGATGATGTAAATTATACTCACATATGAAATATGGAGAGGGGAGAGAACAGGAATTGTGTTTACTTTTTTTCAGTATTTCTTAAATAGGCAAAGCAGTCTCTATGAGTTTACTTCAGCCACAGTAAATCAATCACCATCTGCCTCCAAAACTGACAAATTGTTTCTTGCTCTTCTCTAGACATTGAAATAAAGTGTTGATCATGTTTAATTGAGAAATCAATGTTTTTCGAATCGGCTACAGGTCTGTAAATATTCTTTGTGGTTATTGTCACACAAGCCTCAGACAATATTTGAAGTAATGTACTGCATGTTCTTGGACAACACAAGGAAACCGAGACTACTACAGCAGTATGCCCAAATTCAAACCACTCTTGGCACTGGAGTCGGTCTCAATCACATTAGTGAGGGATAAGGGAAGCTCTGTAGGAAGAAGAAGAAAATTAGATACTTTGTCATGCTACAGCATCACAAAAAGCAATATTAAAATTTGATAATCTGAAATACTTTGTCATCACGGATTTTTGGACTGATATTTTTCCTGTAGTAAACTTCTATTTGTATACTTTATACAGTACTTTTTTTTAGATAGTTTTGTTCACTATTTTCAATACTTATAAGTTTCTTACAACTGTTATTTCAGAGGTGAAATAACACAGTAACAGAACTGTGAGCTTTTTCCATTTTGTTTCCTTTAAAATTTACAGCTGCTTTAAGCAAAAATGTTGGTTTGTTTTGCTGATTTCTTATTTTCCAATGATAAAACAATATACCACATAAATTGCAGAAACTGACAAATTATTTTTTGTGTTTGTAAATCAGGCAAATAAATAACTCTTACAGTTCCTAATTATTATCGGGCCTTGCACATGAGAATGTGATTAGACTGACTACAGCTGACACTTGTTGTCTGAGACATGACGTTAAGTCCCTTTGGGGAGCTATAGAATGACCACCACTTTTAGAGCAGAGAGATTTTCTCTGCTTTAGCTCATTTAAGAAGCAAATACATGGGACTTACTACCAAAAAGATGGCAGGAAAAACACTGAGCGAACAGCTGAAGTCGACTTTGCACACCTCCCCACTCTGTCAAAACATCTCAAAACCTTAAAGTGTTTTGCCAAGATTATCTATAGCAAAGCAATTTTTTATATATCAGGTAAAGGTATGAGATAGATTAAATCAAGACTACATGGAAGAATACTCACTGTATTTTCTCAAAATTAAGATTTCAAAGACCTTAGTTTTGTAAGCAGTTTACAATTTTGTACCTAAAAATATGCAGATGCAAAGTGGAGAGTCAGGTAGAGACCATTTTCAATTTCTGTAATCCTGCAATGAGCTGTTTTCCTGACACCCACAGTTGAGAACGAAATTACACAGTGAAGTACCACAGAACTGGTACGTATTAAATAAGTACACACCTATTGATGATGAGATTTGTAGTCTGAGATTGAGAACATCAGAAAAGATGTGAGAGATACATAATCTGAAGTGATACAGTTCGCTAAAGAGACGATAATACCAAGGAGTTACAGATTGCAGAGACTTATTCTCACCTCCACTTCAATTTTAAAGCTAATATCGCTGTAGGTGCATTTGATGACAACACCTAAACCTTGGGCCTCCTTACTTTTTCTGTTGTCTCTGGGTATCTTCACATACGTAATCCAAGTCTGGTATGGAATAATTTAAAAGATACTTAAATGTTCCTTCCTTATTCAATGAATAACTCTGTGGTACAAGTAATGTGCTGGAATTCACTTACTGCTTTTCCTCAGGGTGCTTTGAAGAGCATCATCTTGCTGCCAGTACTTCTTGACATGAAGCTGGTCCCAGGGTGGACTTAGAGCAGGGGCAAGAGTCTCCGCAGAGTTCTCCTTTCCCATAAACACTGAGATTCTCTGCTGCTCTCTGTAGCACAGTTCTGAAATGTGTCCTATATGTAAAGATGTGTTCATGGTCCAGGAGGTCCCTACTTTGCAGTACCCACTGGTAACTGATAGTGAAAACTGGAAGGTAGGATTTTCTGCATGTGCAGTGTTCACTGACCACAGGGAAAACTTCTGCAAAAACTCTGGTTCATAAATATGAATACATTTGAGTGAAGAAAAACTGATCTTTTATTGAGTTTGTCCTTCAAGGACACTGCATTTCTGCTATTGCAGAGGAACACAGCAATACAGTATGAGTTATTCAGCATGGCCAAATACTGTAGTCCTTACTCAGATTTTACTCAGGAAAAAACACCTTTGAATTGAGTGAGAATTTTCTTGACTAAGGACTGAACAGAGTGTTTTGAATCTTACCAGCATTGCTTGATGGTAATGTTGGGCAACAGTTCTCATTGCTAATTTGCCTGCCTTGGTGGCCTTCTCCTGGGTTCTGGATCTGCTTTTGCTGTGTGTTATTCATAGCTTATATTGCTAGTTCAGATTGCTTCTCTTTGTTCTTTTCATTTCCAGTAAATGTTTTGCAGCTATTGTTCTGCTGCTGGTAGATATGCATGGAACCCGGTATGTGGAAATTGAACCTCAGCCCAAATTTAATTAAAGCTGCTAAACATGTTCTCACTACTGTGCTCAGAAGGAATTTTGCTGACCCTCTATCAACAAAGGACAAATTTGTTTAATCTATCTGATGTGTTTAAAATGTAAAAATATAAGTGCTCGATTCACAAATCTTAATGCTTCTCCAGTAAAATAGATGGAGCAGCACCCATTTACAGCCATCATAAGGTCAATTATAAATGCTTATTCTGATCTACAATAATCATACAAGAAAATCACTAAATGTGTGCGCTGTAACATCACCTTGTTTTGTAGATTTAATACTGCTTTAAAGTAAGATATTCTGAATAATAATTAGTACCAAATTATGCCATAGCCTACTAATATGCAGCAAATCTAGCTAGGTTATCACTCGTATGTCTTATGAGCCATACCTAGCCATGGTTTATCCTCTATTCATGCTACAGGGTACGAAATTCCTGGGTGCCAACCTGCCTATGGCAACCTAGAATTCTCCAGGGCAGGCTCGCAAAATCTTCACCTACTCTCTGGGACAGGTAACTAATAAGTGATGTTTTGTGAAGTTATGCTTTCTTTCTAACTTTCTGATGTCCATAAAAATGTGTCATTTCTTCACGTCACTCTGTAGTCTCTCATCGTTCAGTTGCTCTATGTTTTCTGAACTAGGGGAATAGTAGTCTAGATGCTTGCTTCAGGCGAGCCTGTAATAATTGTTATTAAACAGATATAAAAACTGACTTTTTTTAAGAATCTAAAAAAGCTACAACTGACTACTACCTGTTATTTTTTTTTTTCTGGCTGAGTAGTTCTTATAATACAGATGCATTGCATTTTATGGTTGATGCTACAGTTACCCAGGCAGTTTACCCACCTTTTTTAACTGCTGGTATGTATGTATTTTCTCTCCTTTATCAGGTTTACATTAATTTTCTGTCTCCTGAACTAAGGATCTTTTCATGTTATAAGTACAGAGATGTCAAAAGGATGGAGGAGTTATGACTGATTCTAGTTTACACTCCTATGCAGCACATAGTAGAAGTTTAAGTAATTTTTCCATATTTTGCTTAGATTTTCTTCTGTTTTTCTCCTGAATATACTCTTTGTTCTTTGTCCTTTGACTTTGTTTCAAGTGGCAGGTATGTAGAAGAAATGTCATTCACTGATTACATAATTTTCAATGACATATGAAATATTGAAATATATTGCAAAGTAAGAAATTAATTAGATAAAAAGAAGTAAAGACAGGCTAAGCTTTAGATTGCCTTCTTGCAGTCTATTGATTTTCTTTGAATAATTAGTGTGACTTTTCAACTTAAGAGTGTTGCTGGTGTAAGGAAGAGGAAAGTGAGATTCTTCTGGATTTTTTTGGCACAGTCTACATTCTGTGGAGTGAAGAAAACAATAATGTTGGAAAAGTGTTTTGAATTCCTCTTTTTCAGTACCCTGGGGCTCTGTACATGCATTCTACTTTTATCTGGGTTTAGGTGAGCTTGATGCAAAAATAGCTTTGCTCTGCTGCTTGTCCTTGAAACCAGGAGATGACCAGTGAAGTGAAATATAATCAGGGAATATAAAACTGCCCTTCTGTAGGGCTCAGGGAAAAAAAAAAAAAAAAAAAAAATTCTTTTCCTACCTTCACTGTCCACTTCTAGTTCTTACGCTCAACAGAAAATAGGCTTACTCTTCTGGAGGAAAATATCAGTTTATCTCCACGTACACCAAAGATCAGGATATTTTGCAATTGCATAAAAAAACATAAACAGCCATTGAAAGATATTTTTCATTTCCCTCCCTGCATTTTAAAAGACCCACAATGATCTAAAATTTTAGGGAGATTTTAGTATTTCCTGAAAGCTTGTTTCTTTGCTGTTCATTAACTCACATTTTAGTCACACTGTTCCAAGATATCTAGATTTTAAAAATGTATCTGGAAACTTTCCTTCCAATTATATTAAAAAACATCAGCTTGCTGAAGGAACTAAAAAAAAACCAAACCAAAACAAAAACATTCATTTGTGAAAATGAAAGATAGTATTACAACTTTCACAACTGTTGGCACTTACAAAATTAGGATAGATTCTATTTCACCAAGCCTCATGCACCTTAGCTTTTAAGAAACTAAAGAGAAAGCAATAAAAATTTCAGCAGGAGTGTTAAAATAAGTCTCAATTCACAAAAAAACAAACAAAAAGAAACAAAAAAAGTGCCCTGTGTTTAGGTAATCCATATCTCAGGGCACAAGAGGAATTTTTGGCAAAGCCTATAGTAAGGGAGCTGCTTCTTCACTCTGGTTCATTAAGGTGGTGGTTCTGCAGGGTAGGTGAAATGAGAGGGCTCTTGGGTCCCCTCTGAAGAAGCATTTTGGGTATTGTTTTTCATATGAATAGTACAAGCATCTTTTCAGATTAATACCTGTTGCCTGATTTGTTCCCTCCAAGCTTGCATTTACTGGCTCAATCAAAAAACTACAAAAGAGCTAATGTCAAGGTTCTGGACTGCTAACCGGAGTTTGGAGGAATGCGGTCCTGTTCTCTCTCCATCCAGATACACCCACCAAAAAAAAAGACAACAAAACAGAGCCTTGCACTGAAAAGCCAGTTCAGCTAGGGGAGCAGGATGAAATAGACTTGACTGAACTAATAAATCATGACATAATGTTGGGAGGAAGATTGCACCAAATGATGACACAGCATGCTGAACAGTGGGCAACTTGCTAGAGGTGAACTCAATTATACTCTTCTGGAGTAGAGGAGTTCTCAGTTAACAAGTCCTAAAATAGTGTGCTGCAGTGTATAAAAACAAGGTAGGGCTTAAAATAATTAACCAAAGATGACAGATGGCAATTCCTTTATGGTTTTTCCCTTCTCTTCTTTTGCTGCAATATCAAGTTGATCAAAGAGCTGAGGATCATTTGTTATTGTAGGAAAACTAAAAATATCTTGAAATATTCAGGCAAAATAAGTTCATTCAGCTAGCAGCCAGTACCTCTCAATTGTTCCTGTTCAACATCTTATACACGTTTGTGTGTAGTAACAGTTTCCCTCAGAATCTGAAGAACAGCTGAGAATTTGGGTGTGTCCAGGCTAAGGACTATTACGTAATCAATTAATTAAATCGATTTATTAATGTATTTAATTTAATTATTTGCTTGTGTTAACAAATCACTGATCTATTCTACTGCCAGTAAACCTTCCAAAAAGTCCCTAGAGCTCACCTCTCTAGCATGTCACTTAAGTTATATCATGCAGCTGTTTGTGATGGCAGAATTAAATGATAAAGAACAGAGATTGCATTAGAACTGACACACCAATGGCTACTGAATGTGTCTGAGGGGTCAGTGCTGTGCCTCACTCTAACCAACAGCATCAATACCTCCCATGCTCTTTAGTAATAATATCTGGCAAGCATTGGCACTTTTTAAAAGTCACCTATGGATTCAAGTTAAGAGATAAAAGATGAGATCCTATCTTGTAGGTCTTCTGTCACAAAAGAAGATTAGAATGCAACTGACTAGATATAATTAAGAAGAAAATTCAGTCATTTCCTCAAAGAAGGAAATAAATGCTGCTTAGAAAGAAAAAAAGCAGCTACATCTGCAGTTCCTCCTACCCCCAGTCCCAGTCCCAGTAGTAATTCTGTCTGACTGGTCCTGAAGCCAAAAGAGTATATTTACTTTTTGCACCTGCTTAGCATAACCTTTCCAATGAGAAATGTTAAACCAGCCCACTAAAATGAGTCCCTTGAGCCAGACAAAGATCAATTTCAAATTAGAGGAAAGAGAAAAGGATTTGGAAAGCAAGGATATAGCTAAGCTGAGAACTTTGCCCATCTACCTATGTCTGTATGCTTTATGTCAAATGAAGCATGAATAAAATTCTTTCCCTACTACTAAAGCACATTCCTATAGTACTCCCTTATGCACCTCCAACCTCAGTCTTTTAATAGAAAGAGTAAGATACATTCCAGCTTGCTCCTGGGCAGTGGGTTTACTCATTCTCATTACATGTCCTATTGCAAATAAACAGCACAATTCAGTAGGAGCCACATACGTGTTCCAGCACAGCTTGATCCAGATGAATCAGGAAGGTAAAGAGACAAAAGCAAAACTGAGAAAGGTCTAATGACACAATTAAAATATAACTTTATAAGCTTGTGAGCTGATGTGGCAGGCTGCTTTCAGTAATTTCCAGGGGGAGTGCTTATCCATGACTACAAACCAAGACAATCTAGAAGCTGGCCACTCAAAGCTGTAAGGAGAGTTGCTGCAACTGAAGGCAGCTTGCTCAATTGCCTGGAGAGCTCTCTTTGGCTTTCAAATCATAAATTGAAGTCTACCTCTAATTTTGCTACCTCAATTTCTCAATACTTCATTCTTGGGTTTTTGATCCTTTCTCATCACTGCTTAGTAGTCTAAATTCCCTAGTGAGATGCTTGCAGACTGCCAGACATTAAAAAGCTGGCAACATCTGTTCAACAACTTTAAATCACTTTCTGTGTGAGACAGTTCCCCTGCCCCCCAATAGCCTTTGTTATAGAAAGAAGTATTTGTTGCAGTCAGCCTTTTCTCTCACTTTTCTTATCCTTTCGTACCCTGCAACTTTGCACTGTAACTTACCATTTCTTCTAACCAAACATCCTGGTTAGATATTGGCCTATGAAAAGACGGAAAACAGTGGCTCTTACAGAGATGAACCTTCTTCCAGAGTCATGTCAAGAGAAGTCTGGGCAGCAAGCAGTGTAAATATCCCTTCATCCCTAGGAAAAGAAAGTGTAGTTATGTCTTTACTCTCTTGTATAAATGCTGGCTGAAATTTGCCATACCAGAATTTAACTCTCCCAGCTTCACCAGCTGACTCATTACAGGTGTAGTTGACAGCACTAGGCAGCATTTGGATAATGCAGACAATTTGAAGTTAGGGCATGAACATGAGCAGACTCCTTCATTACCATGAGAAAATAAGTATACTCATCTTTAGAGTATGAGTCAGAAAACATGTATTCCTCCCTGAATTGCATGCTTTTTTTCTTCTGTTGTAACCTTATTTTTCACCTGTTCATCCCTTCATTTTCTAGAAACACAGAGAAACAAATTGAACAGAAGCAGCCTTTATTCAGACTTCTGTAGGATCACTTACTGAACTTAATGGTTTCCATTTAAGCCACTGACTATCTGCCAGAGCTGAAATCAGTTGGTCTGCACAGAGTTTAGGAAGATCCTAGCAGATGCATTGGAGGCAGCTTGAAACAAGGCAGAAATCATGACAGCTTCTGCTGCCTCTGCTTCAGTATGCTTTAGTCACTTTTGAATTTGGGCACAAGGCTCCTTCCTTTTCACTGTGCACTACATTTATTTCTCTCGTACAGCCAGCCTGACTACACTCCAGTATTTAACCCCAAAAGTGTCTCATAAACAAAAGCTGTCATCCATTAATGGGAAATAGAAATGTATTTTAAATACTCCAGGGCCAAATCAACTTAGCAGAAGTATTAAATCGGTCCTCATAGATCATGTGTCCTGGCTCAACTCTTCAGTCTCTATGGAGATCTCTATCAAGTACAGCGCTGGGCCAGCCAGTGCAGCTGCTTGTGCTGGATAGTGCACGTCCTGGTTTGTAGATCCACATTTTTCTGTCTCCATGAGCTGTTCTGTACCCTGGATTTCTTAGTGATCTGCACAATAACGTGCTCCCTTACATGCAGGTCTGGATTCTCACTGTTCATTTTCATTTGCCGTTTGCAGGTTTCAGCATGCTGGGGGAATCACAATAGCCTGCTGAAGAAACTTCATTTAAATCTATCAAAACACCTTTAGTTTCTGTTTCTCAAAGTTGTAATTTTATTCATGGTATTTCCATTCAATCCATTCAAAGCCTTAGGTTATGAATAGTACCTTTAAACAAAGGACAATTTGTATGTCTTTATTATGAGAATATTTAAAAAATCTTGATACATTCCACTGCCAATAATGGCATTCAGTTAAGACAACTCAGTGTTGAGAGCTGGTCCTCTAAGGGGATTTTGCATCTCAACATGTAACTGGATTTTCATATCTCAACTGCCTCACATTATGGTTAATATTGAACACTCTGTTGGATAGATGTGTCTGTGGGCTTCATATACTTGTTATAGAAGTCTTCCCTTCTGCAATAAAAGGCTGTCAGATCTGTATACCCAAAACATAATTAGCTTTTTTTTTTAACATAGTTGTCTCTTTTCTACCTCTTATGAAGAAGCCCAATAGAGTTTAGACATATTTATCATATAATATCTCTTGCTTGGTCTGAATTTTTAATTGTGCAAATTATGCAAGAGGCAGGTAGTCACATCCTAAGTGAAGAAAATCTACTTTCCAAACTCCAGCAGTATTTCTGTTTCAGGGTAGTTACATCAGCTCTCCAAGGTGCTGCAAATAAGCTCTCATATAAGGATCTGTCCCACAGCACTTTGGACATCAACTGCTAAACACCTCTTTTTCCCCACCTCCCCTCCAAATGACTCTATTGGTACTGATAAAGCATCCCTCCTCTCTGGTTTAGATTCTGACAGAATGCCTAGAACCTGAGAAAAGGACTCTGTTACTTGCTTTATGTTTCCATCAGTCATCTGGAAAATATCCGAGCTTCAGATTTGTATCACCCACACATTTGTTCCGAAACATATGTACAGGCCTTCTCTCTCGCAATCCAAACCCAGCTTCAGGTTGTTTATTTCGAAATGAGTACTGGAAAGAAAATTCAAATGGTTTAATACTTGCAAAAAAAAAATATCCCACACCAAAAACCACTCAGAAAGCTATCTATATATGTGTCTCTGTGTGTGTATATATATCTATAGGAAGGAAAGATATGCATGCAATTTGACAGGCAAACTGTTCATACTTCAAAGTTTCAAATATTTATAAAACTTCTTTGAAAGTAGTGGAGTAATTTGGTGGATGTGCTGTAGTGGAAAAAAAAAAGACAGTGAAAAGTTACAAAAAAGTAGGTGAGCTGAACAAAGTTTGTGTAAGCCTGAATTTATAGGAAAATACTTATTGTAGAACTTGGATACCCATTGCTGAGGCTTGTTTGGGTATTTGCTTGGGTACAAGAGGAGATGCTCAATAAAGAGCACAAGGAACTGCGATTTGTGGACTGGGCTCAGGGTCTAAGGTGCAGCAACACAATCTATTTCCCCGTAAAATTAATTTCAAGTCTGTGGCTGGAGTCTCAGAATCTAGATCTAGACTTTGTAATTTGATCCCATCCCTCTCCTAATCAGATGGAACAACTGTGAGGGTAGCCACAAAAACTGCTTTTTGAAATGGTGACCCCAATCATGTAACACGTAATCAAAACTTGATTAACATAGAAATCCAATTGCCACTTCATTAATGAACTTTCATTAACCTAGAAAACACTTGTAAAATGCTTGGGCTTAATTTCCCAACAACTAAAAATCTAAAAAATATTGCTGAGGGTTCAAATTTAGTGACACAACTACCACCTCAAAGCTATTCCTCCTAAGCCAAGGTTTGGGGTGCCTTTCATGCAGCACTTCTACCCAAGGCAGGATGCAGACATCATTTGACCCATGCCAGAGCCATGCCCTGTCACCAGCAGTAGGGCTGTGCTAGAATAAAAGGTCCTCAGTAATGCAGACCACTAGCCATGGATCAGCAGGAGTTGATGAAGTCAACATTCCCTGGTAGTCCCAAGATGAAGTTTGCAATGTAGTCCAGCTCTACTGAGCAGCAATGCAGTGGCACTAAGGACCTGTTGATATCTCTGCTAGATGAGAATGTCCCCAGACTCTCCATCCCTAGCTTTCTGCTCCCTCGGGTGTGAGCTACATGTCAAGAAGAGGTCCCTTGGGGCCTTGCCTCCTGCCTAGCTGACTGCTCTTGTCTCTGTGATGGTAGGCTCTATTCAAAGATCAGAAACAAAACCAGGGATGTGGCTGCTTGCACTCCTTTAGCTAAGCATCTCTTTTCAGAGGTCCACAGAAGTCTCAATCAGACATGTTGGGAAATTACTTCCAGACCAGAAAGTGCACAAACCTGGTCCCAGACTCTCTGGCTGCCCACCACACAGCCAGACTCCTGGCTGCCATTCGGTGGTGTAAATCAGCACAGTATGGCTGGATTCACAAGTGGTCCCTTGGCCTTTCCCAGATATTCTCTCCTGCTCTTCAGACTCTTTCACAGCATGTGAACAGTCACAGAGCTGACTGTTTTTTACTTTTCCCTAGATAAAATCACACAGTTTGGAAGAAGAAAAGATGCTTTTCAAAATTCTCTTTCAGAATGTAATTTTTAAATTTCCTTTAGTGTTCCCAAATTCCTGATCCTATGAAGTCCTTTTGCAGAATGTGACACATTGCAGACATGAAACAAATCTGATAAACACTTTGAAAGCATTTAGTTTGTTGTTTGGTTGTTTGTTGGGTTTTTTTTTTGGTGGGTTTCCACACAATCCAAACAAACAAGAAAGGGAATGCTATTACCTCATCTCATACACACAGTACTGAGTCAGGAAGAGGGAGAGTTATCTTATGAGATGCAGTTTTCTGTGTCTAAGCTATTTGACTAGATTCCCTTTGTAATTAATGGAAATGGGTACTTCCAGATTTGTGTCACCTCATCTAAAAGTAGTCTCCTAAAACAGATCAGATAAATTTCATCCTGATGATAGTGCCTGCTCATCACAGCTGACAAAGAATGGGAGCCAGAGCAGACCAGTAGTACTGACGTTTTTTCTGGTCAGGTCAGTCTTGCCATAATATACTTGACTGGAATAGCACCAGGCACACTTGTGAAAGCCAAGTACAAGACTCAGAGCCCCCAGACCGCAATCCCAGTCAATTGCTACTTACACATTCCCTCTTCCAAGGCAGGAAGTTTACCTGCGAAATGCTGTTAGTTTGAGTTAAGATTTCACAGCTGCATTAAAAGGTCTATTTCACTGCTCAGAAAGCAGAACTTTCAATATGCTTTTTTCAGTATATTTGATATGGGCATTTATGTTGCCATTGTTTTGCATTCCTTTCACTGCTAATTTCCTTTCTAATACCATTAATCATATTTTGGTTTACTCACTCCTAGAGCTACGAGAAGGAATGTAATCATTCAGGGAGAATTTCAATAGGTCAAAAAATGGGTTTAAACAACATCCCAGAACCATCTACAAATCAAAGCCCTGGAGTGGCAGACAGATGTGAAAGTGTTGCCGCTGAAGCAGTTTGACCAGCCAGGTGTAAATATGGGGTTTCCTGGACGCTGTAGCAATGGGGCAGAGCCATAGATATTTACTCTCAGGGAGTAACAGATCGGGGAGCACCCTCTTTGTGGACTGTCCAAAGATAACAATCTCTAGAAATCTTCTGGCCTCCAGGCAGCTGAACAGCCCCAACTTTGCATGCCAGCACTCCTCTGTCATCAGGCCACCTGCCAGGCAGATAAGCTGGCAGAAGATCAGACAGGTAACAGGTACAGCGAAAACTTGTTTGTATTCTTCAGAATAGGCTATCACCACACAGTACCTCAGCTTTGCCTGAAATGCTCTAATGGAAATATGTTCACCTGGAGCTTCCCCAGCCATCATCACACATGAATCCCGCCCAACAGCTGAAGGGTGATAGGTACATGTTGTCCATCTCCATTGCGCTCATCAACCTGCACACCTTTCCCTGGGGCTGAAGCTGTACAGAGTGAAACCAGTACTCACCTTAATATGCAGGCTAGCAGAAATATTTAGGGAAAATATTAACCATTTTGACGACTCACTGCCCTTTATGAACAGATGCCTACCGGAGAGGGAAAGGTAACACCAGGAATACAAACATCTCTGTTTCAACTTTTGTGCAAGCTGGGATGGCAAAATTTTAATGTTAGGAAAGTACTGAGAGTATTTGGTGGTATTTGAAATTGCCTGCACAGCCTTCTCACCTTCCTCCTGTAAAATAGACCTCTTTTCACTAAATGTAGAGCCTGAGCAGTACTAACTCCCACGTCATAATATCTCCCTTGAACAGCCCCTGAATTGTTGGTAAGGATCAACTCCAGCAATAGGATTCAATACTGAGGCTTGGAATTTCTCTGTAGGAACACTGTCTGAGGGAAGAGGGCTTTAAAGTGCCCTGCAAGGAGCAACTCCAGAATTTAAGCGTGTCAAGTATTGGCAGTGATAAAATACCTGGGATCACAAATTTCTCTGTCAACATATGTTTTCATATTTACTTTATATTTTTATGAGTATAAAAACAGCTAGTTGGTGAAAATATTACTTTAGAAAGTCTGAAGACCTGTTTTTAATAACCTTTAAAGTAGCTTCCCTTGAGAGGTTTTCTTTCATTAGTCTAAATATTTAATATTGTACTTACTGTTCTTGTTTTTTAGAAAAATGCTTTAATGAAGCAAAATGGCTAATGACTTGCAATCCACTGGTTGTACAGGAGCAGGACTTTAGAGCTTATTTAAAGGAATAGAGAACCACTTTTACAAAAGGTCCTACTCTACAGGTTTTTTGAACCCATTCTGTAATTCCACATTTCCTTCCAGCTGTCAAACTTTCTTCCTGAAACTTTGACCACTAAATACAGGATATGTGTTTTCTGAGACCTAGCACCAGATTTCCAGAGAACATTTTTTATTTGTGAAGTACTCTCCTTTCGACTGGCTATACTTTTTTCCATTTAATTATTTTCTTAGTTACATATATATATAACTATATATATATATATCTTCCTTCCTTCCTTCCTTCTTTCCTTCCTTCCTTCCTTCCTTCCTTCCTTCCTTCCTTCCCTCCCTCCCTTCTTCCTTCCTTCCTTCCTTCCTTCCATACCCATCTCCTTTCCCTTCTCTTTCTCCTTTTCTCCTTTTCTCCTTTTCCTTCTCCCTTTCTCCTTTTCTCCTTTTCCTTCTCCCTTTCCTTAAAGGTGGCTATAAATTTTCTGCTAATCAGCATGTTCATGTAAAAACATGATTTCATGGTTTCTAAAATTTTTATTTTCTGTTTAATAACTTGTATTTTAATAATTACTCACTGTTATCTACATACTACTACATCTTAAATAATCCTATCAATCATAAACCAAGTGTTACTGTTCTTGTCTCAAAGTAAAAAGTTCTCTCAAAAATAGCCAGCTGATTTTGTTTGTGTCAGATGAATCAAAGCAGACATTGAACAGGAGTTCTGCTATGTTTGGGATGGTATCAGGATGCCACCCCATCTTTCTAGCTTAGGTGGAAATGAGAAGAGCTTTTTCAGAATTATGGTTTGCTGAAGGAGAATAACTTTGATCTTTGAAGTTTCCTAACTTATGCCTTAACCTCTGGGGTTTTTTTCTTATTTTGTACAAAGTTACAGCTACGCTTTACTACCCAAAGCATTATGTGGAAGACTGCATGTATGTAAACTGTTTCAGTGAAACTTGTTAAAATAGGCTTAATTTTAATGGAATGAATAATCCCATTCTGAAAGTAAAAAAATCAAGGATACAAACTTTTCAAAGTGAACTTCAAGTGAAAAAAAGGCTGAGCCTGAGGTGAAGTATATCCTTCAAAAAATTTCTGAACTGGGACCCTAACAAAGTACTGCCTTCTACCTAAGGATCAAGATTTATCCAGAACTCAAGTTTTGAAGCCCAAATTTCCCCACATAGACAGGCCTAGGCACACAGGCATATGCAGAAGCAACTTCATTTCAGAAGTTGGGTGCTTTGTTCCTATCTAATCTTCACACAACTGAGACCCAAAGCAAAAAGGTACCTGCATGAGGAAGCAGAAGACAAAGTTATTGGAGGCCATTAACTTATCTCTTTTTCCTTTGTTAGACAGTTTCCAGCTATTACTGACTTCAACATGTCATTCCCAATATATTTGTACCCCTACAGCCCCTGTTCCCCCCAGAGGTCAAACTACCTGTGGCCAAAACTCCCCAGTGCATCAGGATGTTATAACCTCCCCTGAGATAGCTTAGCTTGCATTAACTGCACTTGCCTAGCATAAAGCAGCAGCCTTCTCATTTTTATCTGAAACTGTAGCTGGAGAATCTACTGTCTACTTTTAGTACAAATCCTAGTGGTTAGATTTTTAAAGCAGCAGACTTGAGATCAAATCTTTTTTTTCACTCTAAACAGTTTTGACACTGTAACTCCCACTTCACGGAAGAAAAACCAAGTTGCAAGGCTGCAGGAAAGAAAACTAACCACTATTCTTTCCCAAGATGAGCAGATGACTGGCAAAACCAAGCTAGAAGCAGAGCATGTGAAAGGCAGTATGATGTGGTAACATCATGAATGAGGACATGCAGAAATGAGCAGCATGGGTTCAGATTCTTACTTCCCTAGATAATCTGGGGGTTTAATTCACCAAGTGAAACATAAAAGCTAAATGACTACATTACCTGGAGCCGCATTGAATGTCTGCATTAGGTTATATTAAAAGAATATAACTACAAGTAGTAATCTAAGTATAACTGCAATCATGCAATATGTGTAATTGAAATAGAGCACTGTGTTGCCAAAACATTAGACTGTTTCCTGCCTCTAACCTGAATGGATCAAGTAAGCAGCAACTGTAAAGCTTTTGCATTAAGTTACTGAAACTCCTATCACAGCTTGTAGAGAAGGCAGTCACAATGAAGACAGCTAAGATAAGTGTTTCTTGAAGAATGGCATGTTCCCAAATCTCTTGTCTAATTAAAGACCCAAAATGTTATTCTACTGACAGCAGTACTCACTTGACATCAAAGGCAATCAAGATTTGCCATTCTTTTATGAAGAATTATTTTTATCATATGATTAAAAACAAGCAAGACAATTCACAATGCATCATATAGTAGCACTTTTGTCTGTGACAGCAGACTTCAGTTCCGTAAGTGTCTCAGAGGTCCCACCTGATGTCAAGAGATGAGCTCAGTACTGTAACTGCAGTATCTGAACCAAGTTACGGTCACCTCCAGAAAATACCAGCTCTGACCAGAACCCCGTCCTACTGTATAACTGGCAAACATGCTAGAAAACTTAGGAGCTTACAAACTAAATAAACAAGGATAAAAGGATTGTGCAGATAAGAAATGAGACAAGAGCAGACTGGCTTACCTGAAGTCACAAAGCCAAGCTTCAGTAAAGCACGGAAAGGAGCCTGAGGTTCATCGCTGAAAATCCAGAGGGATTATCTGGATGCAGATCACACTTTGACCTTCATGATAAAAATTTTGCTTGTATCTATCGCACAGCTTTATGCTATTTTATGTGACCTCTAAATGAAAGAGAAAAATAATAGTGAAAACTTCATTTCTCCAAATTCTGTGCCTAGCGTTTGTTTAGTCAAAATGTATGACTGAAGTTAGTTTACAAGCAGGGCATAAACTCTTTATTAGTGAAAGAACTGAGAAAAATTAAGGATCACACCTGTGTCATACTCTTTGCTCCCACAGAAGTGGGAAAATGGGGAAAGATCTATAACTTTAAAATTACTATAATATTAATTTATTACCATCTCCAGCAGCATTATGGCCAGGGATTAGGGTGGAAATTGAATCAGCTAAGACAATATTTTCTTTCTCCACAAAATATAACTTGTATTATTAGCAAGGAAATATTTTTGCACAGTTTATTTAGAAATACTTCTCTATAGATATCTGCTACTTCAGTCATGGTACATTAAGATAACTGTAAATAACAGGTCCTGTTTGAAACCAAACTCTACTGTATTTTATATTATAATGAGGATTCTTTTACAAAATATTAGTTAATGAGATATTAGCAACTAACGCACTGGAAAGGCCAGATGGGAAGATAGTCAACTGTCTAAATCAGATTTTCAGGGAAGTAAACAAATTACTAAGCACACTTATCTGGTTTAATGCCAACCTATACTCTAGGGAACTGATCAAAGAGTGGATCATGAAAAGCTTTTTGGGAGCAGCTAAATTCTACAGCTGTGGTCTTTGTTTTTCTAGTACTTTGCAAGAACAGAAGGGGGAATTACGAAAGCGTCTATCGTACACTACCCATAAACTGGAAATGCTTGAAACGGAATTTGATTCTACACGTCAGTATCTTGAAATAGAATTGAGACGTGCTCAGGAGGAACTTGAAAAAGTAACTGAAAAACTGAGAAGGTTAGTAACTTTTTGAAATGAACAGTCTTTAGGAATTTATAAGTGGCCGTGTTAAGATGTATGAATAAAAATATAATCATATAGTCTCAAACATACATATTATTCATTATGCATCATGCTTTCACATGGAATATACATGTTTCATTTATCCAAACATATATTACATACCACATTAAGTTATTTACGTGTGATATGTAAAATGTCTCTGTATTTATAGTAAATATGCATATAGAAATATACAAATATAAGTGCATATATGACACTTTATATGTAAATATACATGTGGATTAGTGCCACATTATGTTACACATACCAAGATTATAAGCATACTATATATATGTACTATATATATGTACAGATAAATCTTTTTTCATTAGTTTAGCTGCACATTTTCTGTTGTTACAGCATTGATACAACAGAATAGAATGTGGTCCTTCACAACGCAAAGCTGAGACTATGTACAATTCAAATGCTATTATGACATTTTCATTATGCTATAGCATATCATTCACTTTTTAGTCCCAAATAGATTGGAATAATACCAAAACCTATTATTATTTAAAATTGTTGAAGCTCTGGTACACAGCCATTGCAAATCGGGGGCCCAGTTAAAGTTAATGAAAAATTATATTACGCATGCACTGCTGACATTCCTGGTGCTGATTAAAATGGTCTGTAATCTAGCTTTAAATTTATCAGTGATTCTTATTATCAATTTTTTCATTGTTTGCAAAACTTCTGAACCTAAAATTATCCATTTATGCAGGAATGTATTTGCATTTCTTGTGAGATGTTTCTAAAATGATGTAGATGATTAAACTGTTTGATTTAGCTCATTGGATGAGTCAAAACAAAATTCAGAATGAATCATCCCAGGGCTTCATACCCAATTCATACCCAAAGAAATACCTTTTATTCCTTGCAGAAGTCAAAAATCAAACCAAAACAAAGCCATAAACCAACAACAAACTAAGTCAGTCAAATCGTGTGATCCAAATTTTAAAGAGAAGCCTTAAGACCTCAAATTAGGAAACAACCTAATGTGATCTTATAACTTAAACGCTTCCTTAACCAAGGACGCTTCTTGTGACAAGGCTAAAATCTACACACATGTATCAAGAGCAGTCTGGAGGTTGGTTTTTTGCCAACAGTGTATTTCCTATCACTTCACTGAGCTATGAAAAGGAACTTCACTCTTGACATAGGTTTGCTTCAGTACATTACAAGACAGGGATTGCTGGTACTCTTTTGAAGAATTATTTCAGACACAGTTGCCATAAATCAGCAGAGGTGCTGACCGCTCAACTTTTGTTAAAACAAAGGCGCTTCCTAGTCATTGGACACTGATGAGTTAAGCACCCTTCAAAACTCAGGCCAGGCAGTCTTCCTTTGCTCTAGGCAGAATCCAGACCAAACATCAGATTGGTAGAACTGACTTTCCAATCATCTAATGGGCCATTGTACCATATTACAAAGAAAACTTACATTAGAAATTATGTTTCAGGCAGGTGATTACTCCCCTAAAGACATATCATATTTGAAGCCCAAAATATTTTATGAGGTGAGCGTTAAAAAATGTTTCGATTGAGAATAGCAAGGCATACCACAAGTTGAACTAGATTTCCCAACCTAGAGAAGGATAACATCTAATACAAAACTGTCATCCAAATGCATGTCAGCAACATGTCACGAGGAAAATCAATGTGAGAAAAACAAGGAACTAGAATTAGTTTCAGTCATGTATCTCTTGCTTTATTCAAGAGCAACAAAGGGAGAGAAATTCACACACACAAACCCCAAAATAAATAAGCCCTGTGTACAGGATCCACTTGCATACTAGAGAACATTTCTGTTATTAAACTTCCACAACTAAGTGCAGAATTTTTCTGAGAGTCTGAATGGCCATCCACTTATATTCCTTTCTGAATGCCTTTAGTATCTTAATTTATGCAGAATTACCTATGTTGCTGCTAGGCCTCCCCTCTCTTAGCCAAACAAGGAGGTCACTTATGTGGCTTAATGGTCAAGTTTTTGACCTCTCTACAAAGGTTTAGAGGTGGCCTTTTTCTTTATTTCTGGTGGGAGCAAAAGCAGGACACTGCTGAGAAAGTTTGAATATATTAACTGTAAAGCGTAAGTTCAGCTTTGAAAAGTAACTGAAAAGAGATTGGGGATTTCATTTACCTCACAGTAGTCCCCTATCTGATGTGATCAGCATAACTCTTTTTTTTAGGATAAAATTAAAAAAAAAATCAAATACCAATCATGGAACCAAAACGGGACTCCAAATTTCATGCTGGCTTTCCTCCTTGAGACCCTACCTTGTACAACAACTTGGCCCTCATCATAGCTTTTACCAGAACACAAGAAATAAACCCATACAGAGATTCATACACACACACACACCAATTGTTTCACCAAAAAGCAAGGTATTTCATGGACAGGGTGTTCTGAACAGAAATCCTGTAGCTGTTTTAGTTTTGGAATAAGTGAAGGGAAAACTCCCTTGTTTTCGTGAGAAAGTCCAACTGGTGACAACAGAGAGAAGAAAGGTTTTTTGAACAAGAAGTTACTGTTTTAGCAGTCACTCTTCAAAGTTAAGCTGCACTTTGGGTGAAATTCTCTTCTTTCAAGGTCAGCTCAGGCCTGTGTTTTACTTTTAGATGTATTTCATGGCCTTAAGAGGGCTTGAGACTGAGTGGAAACAGAGGCTTTTGCAGACTTCTTCTTTAGTGGTGATCTGCAGTCTTAGAGAAGAGCGTGTTGTCTGCTGGGTTAGAACCCAGACATGTAATGTTCAATATGGTCCAAATATTTTTCATTTGACCCTAATTTGGTCAAGAATCTAAACATGCATTTAATACATGCCCATATATGCACCTGGAGGCGCATGGGTATCACCTAACAATACAAACAACAAAGCAAGCCATCAAAAAATGGTAATAGTTATTGATTCACAGGAGCTTATTCTTACAGCAGTTTCACAGGGTAGCAAAGCTGACCTACTGTTTGCTTTCATTACAAAGAAGCCTGATTTACAATGTTAAAATGTTTCATACAATTTTCAGGTTATCTGGGTGTATTTTTTCTGAAAACAAGGCTAAGTTACCATTTGTTTATCTGGTCATTTTCAAATTTGAATAGGTTTCCCAATATTTTTTTTTTTTTTTTACAGTGTTGCCCACAGATTAATTTAACTATTCTGTTCCTCCTTTATCCCTTTAAAACTTTCTTCCAAATATTTCTAGGTCCATTTCTCTCCTCACCACCTACATTTGCTGAAACTTCCTTTGGCACAGTGGATTTCCAGTTTGGGTTATATGCATATATGTGCATGTGTATGTGTACATGTGTTTCTTCTTATTTTGACTACCTTTGCATACTGTTCTCAATAGAAACACTTTTTGAAGTACAATTTCCTACTTAATGTGGATTTTTAAATTACACTGGATTTTATTTTACTGGGAGGTGGTCAGGTTTTTTCCATGTTACATTAATGTGTTAAAGAACCAGGGTTTGTGGCCTACTTTCTCCTAAACATACAACAGAGGAAAATTTGATGGTCAAAGAGAATAGAAATCAGAAGCAGAGAAGCAGACTGTGATAAGCTCTTGAAAAAATCCTTTATGGCATGGAAGTGTTGCCATCAAAGAGCAAATATGGTAACCAACCTTCCCATAATCTATATCAAGAGAAAAAGCGCCAACAGAAGCTGGGGAGGAAACCCAGTGCTGTATTGCCACCCTCACAAGCCAGATATGCAAGTGGCAATTAGCAGTTACTGCTGGTTTTATTAATGAACTCAAAGTTCTACACTGCAGAACAGACCGGAGTATGGAGACGCCTGAGCTAGAAAAGTCCTGAACCAGTATTTTTTTCCCCCTTTTCTTTCAGGAATTTATACAGATGGTTTTGAACTCATGCAAAATTTTAGGAGGTTGCAGGTGCTAAAATTTTCCATCAGTTTAACACTACCTCTAATTGAGCCACAAGCTGCCTGGGTGCAAACCAAGGTTAACCTTTTCTATTTTGCTTTATTAGAGAAAAACTGCAGACCATGACGCAGGAGATCAGACAGGCCTGGGGCACTTCAGGTCTCAGCCAGCAGGCCTTATCATACTTTTTAAATCCTTGTTCTCCACACCACGGTACACAGCCTTACCAGCAAAACATAACTATGTTTGTGCTGAGTAGCAGTTTGCAGGCAAAGCCAATCTAAGCCTTTTTACTTCCACTAATTTACCAAAATAATTTCTGATTTTGCTTGTGCCATGAAAAGCTGTGTACAAGGTACCCTGAGATTTCTCTCTGTTGTGTTGACAGCTAAATAGCCATGAAAATCCCAAGTATACCTAGATCTGCACAAATAAATGTCTATACAGAGGCTTAGTGGCAAATGCTGTGTTTAACTGGAGCACGGACAATGCGGAGATCCGTAAACTTCAATCAATCCTTTAAGTCACACAGATATTTACACAATGGCATTGTGAGAACTGGTGAGTAATGACCAAACCATAGGTTAGTTCAAGTCTCACAGATTTTCAGCCCATTTGGGTCACCACCTTAGCAAACACTGTACTGCAAATCCACCTTAGAGTGAGAAAATCTCCACTCTGTAGCTCTGTAAAATATACATAACACCGAAACTTCTCCCAGGCTCTCAGTGCACATTTGAAATGGATGGCCTGAGGCTGGGCTGACCCTTGAGACCCCAGGGAGATTCATCCATGGGGGTGTCATCATTTATGCCCGCAGAGCAGATGTCCTCTGTACAGAACTCCCCTTCCAGGTCTGTGGGGCAGATGTTACCATATTACTGGCAGCCTCAAGCCAGAGCACTGCATGCCTTTCGAGAGGTACCGTGAGCCACTGGCCTGTCCATGAATGGAGAATTTTTATCATTTAACTAGAAAGAAAATCTCCATGGCAACAGATACAGGGAGAGTCCTGAACCATCACATTGCTTCACTGCCACAAAGGGGCGAGTTGGACCCCTCAGTTTTCAATGGCATAATTCAAATGCAAATCTTCATTCCAGTTTTAAGAACCACTCCTAATCATACAATAAACCAAAGAGACTTCTTTAATCCCAGTCCCTTCCTGATCATCATGGAAGCTATACACAGATCCAGGCTTCTCAGAGCAGTGGCTTTCTGCTGAAAAAAAACATGCATTGAATCTGTGATCACTCGTACAGTGAACTAACCCTAACGCTTGCATTCTACCTAAAATCAACTCACTATTGAAAATATTTTGACCTGTTGACCTAAGATTCCCAGTACAAACATATAGATGTATTCAGACAAAGTTTTCACAGCTCAGCTTCCAGCAGCTGCTGAGGTGGTATGTACAAACATGACCATGGAGCTACCCTCCATACCTTCAATGAAGAGAAAAGGAAACCTCTCTCACACTTACCAAAATAATGATGCTTTTCCCACAGGCAGTGCAGCTTGTTGATTACAATACCAAGGTTACCATCTAAGCAGCCTAAAGATGTACAAATTGAAACTTTGGTGTATCTTTCTATAATAAGCAGGGAAGCCTCATTTTGTGAGTCCATTCAATCCCTTGGTGCTAATAAACTTTTTCCAGGCTAAGCTATCTGAATGTATGTCCTGGAGAAAGAGGATATGTTTAGCTCTTGAGAAGAGGCAATTCCTTGAACTTCTGTAAAAAGAAGGAATATTCTCTTTATATGGTGCTTTTGCTACAGTCATTAGGTTTCTGCTGCAATTTTCCTTATTAAGATTACCACACAATTTTTTTTCTGTACTAAAAGACACATAAGAAAGCATACAGCTCAAGCTTCCTCTCTAGCATATTACTCCTGAGCCTGATTTAAAGCTACAATATCTTTGTGCAAGTTCCCATGCTGTGATGCATGTCTGCACATAAGTGGAGAACAGCAAACATATTTTCACTTCCTGGTGGAATTTGCTGCTAATTATAGTAAGCAAACATGAAAAAAGAAGCTTGCTTAGGAAGTAGGTGGTAATTACATTTCAAAGGAACCAATGACTGGCAACAGGAGTGATAAAAAAGAAGATTTCAAGTACTGCAAGCCAAGGTTTTTTACTGATGTAAAAATTACAGGTAAAGAACAACATGAAAATCAATGCATTCAATTACCTTATATCATCTTTGTTTTAGGATACAAAACAATTACCTAGCCTTACAAAGAATTAATCAGGATCTGGAGGATAAACTTTACAGAATGGTAAGTTGTCATAAGTGAACTTTCCTTTTAAATTAGATGTGGTTTTATGGTTCTTAAATCATAGGACAAATGTATATGTAGCTGTGACAAAAAATAAACACCCTAATGCTCCAAACGTAGTATGCTTTAAAAAGATACTGACTTTATCAGTATCAGCTTTTAGAGCTAAAGCTGTGTGTGGTGGCATAAGTCTATCAGTTTAAACAGAAATTTCACTGGCTGATGATCTGTATGAAAAAATTGTACCTTCAAAATAATTCTGGTTAATTATTTAATAACTTCATGGGTTTTAAATATTTATGTTTTCATTAATGACAAATTTAAATAAGGTAATGCAAGGTTTTCTCATGCTTCTTAGATGCTTTAATACAGCTTTTGTTAAGGGATTTAATAGAGCTTGAATGGTCTGACTTTTATATGCTGTCATAACTCTCAGTCTCAGTGTATTAATTTCCAATCTGCATGTGTCTGCAACTGCAATGTCACTGTCACAGGCCAATTTATAACTCAGTGAAGAAATCACTGTGCCATTTATGGGCTTCACATCTAGGACTAGCATTGAAAGACACAGCTTCACTCATCCAAAATAGTATGAAGATGTTAAAAAGAAATAGTGCCCTGGCTCATTGTTAATGCTGTGGGGATATCAGACTTGCTGTTAGGAGAAAATCTATAGAGAAATAGATAGAGAAGGGTTTAAAGAGGAAATTTTTAAACTTCCAAAGATATAATTCCAAAGGTTGTAATTGTAGACTGACCTGCTTCCTCCTTTCCTGGGTCAGGATGATCAGTGGTCCTCTGTTCCACTTCCACACAGCCCAGACCTGGTGTGGCCCTAGAAAGCATAATGCATACATGTAAGCACACAGTTTATAGGTCCAGAGTCCTGATGTACAGCTACAAGGATAAGCCTGCATTTTACACAAGTATCATATGTAACATTTGCATAGGTGGGCAGCTTAGAATGAGTGGGACAGGTTATTGTGCTTTCACAGTAAATAGGGACTGTGGCAACATACTGGAGAGATACCAGCCTTTACTAAGAAATGTGAAACAAATCTTTGAAAATAACATCATTCTTATCTCGGCAGTCTGTTGAAATAGCTGACAATGAATAGAACATTGATGCCTTTGTAACTGGCTAACAACAGGGCAAAGTTACACCTGGGTTATAGCGATGTTTGTTCATAAATTTATACAAACACTGTGCAAGTATAAATAACTTTTTTCTCTTGTTTTTTTTTTCTTCCCTCTTCTTTTGTTAATTCTTTTTCCTTTGGGATTTTTTCTTGATCTGTGGCCTGAAATTTATTAGATGTGCATTACAAAAGTTAAATAAAGTAGAGGCATTCTGACCGGTAAATAAAATAAAAATATTACAAACATAGAAAGAAGGACTCTAGAAAATCCATGCTTTTTTATCAGGTATTTCAGATCAAAGCAAAGAACTTTTAACCTGCTGTTTAAGTATCCACTTAAAACCCTGAGAAATTATTTCAGAGCACAGTACAGAAAGAAAGAAGGCTGGTTGCATGGAACACTCTACCTTTTTATATCCCACTAATATGACAGTCATTGAAGGCAGCTTTAAAGGCTTGAAGATCAACCAGGGTCTGTACAGCACTTAACTCCAGACTGCTTTGCTGTCTGAAAAATTGAAACTGAAGACACAAAAGCAGACAGATGTCAAATTGAAATCCTATTGAAAGCAAAAAGATGAGGAACATACTACCATATTTGATTTAGATAAGACAAACCATTTGATTTTCTTGGGCACTTGAAAACCCCTCAATACTTCAGAGAAAGTTGGATTAAATAACAGCTGGTCTGGTTAATCAACAGCTTATGGTGGACAGAGCTATTGGATACCTTTCTCTCCTTTTCCTGCTTAGGAAGAACAGCCATGTATATTTGTTGTTTAAGTTACTCAGTTTGTCATCCCAGAGTCACAAGCCTTTGATTTCTCTACCTTTATACATATCCAAATATACAAACTATGTGTTTACATTCTCCCTCTGTCCCCCACCCCATCTCTTTATATACACACATACATTATGTGTATAAACACACACATATATGTACTCAGACTCGTACACAAGTTTTGACCATTTTATGTGTCCAAATGCAACAAGTAGGAACAAGAAGATCCCTGGGGCAGTGGTCTCTCACTCTCCCTGTCTGCAGATGACCTGGGATGCTCCCAAGAGACCATGTTCTCTCTGCCCTTACAACACCCCCTCTACCAGTGACTGGCACCAGCTCATCATAATTAATCTAGGACTTACCTTGGCCACCCTCTTCTAATTTTTTGGGGATCCTGAGTGTTAAAGTCTTTCATTTCTGCTCTTGGTATAAGGGATGTAAAAAATAATCATTAATTCCTTAGCAGTCACAGGAAAGAACCTGAAGTAGCTGTTATTTTTCTTCTAGGCTCTGCTTCCTTTTGAGTGCTAGTCTATAAAATATTAAAAAAATATTTGAGAGCACACTTCTGATCATGGCAAATTGTATCCAATTGAAACTTCTGTCACATCGACACTGGAAACAAAAATATAAAATATAAACCAGTCTGTGTTGGGAGAGTTTGCTCTATTAAACTGGGCAACACCTAACATATAGCACAGTAGAGGCAGATGTAGCACAGAACTAAAATTCTGCTGTCACTGCTCATAAAATTCTCGCTCTTACCACAGTCTGGGTCTTTAACTGGAGAAGATTTGTTTCACCTTGTAAGCACTGGTTAAATAGAGGAATATACAGGCTGTCTTCTTAAATATTTGAGCTTTCTATCTCTTTTTTTCCATTAAGATGTGGGGAAAGACTAAACAGATTCCTCAAATTTTGCACTGTGATTACATCACAGGACTGTTCAATTAAAGAACCTTTTATAATATCTAGTTCCAGTTGTCACAAGTCGTCTGCATTTTCCCTTACACTTGTCAGATTTTCCCAAGGATGCTCTGCCATGGTCTTGTTGCTCACAAATAGCAATTACAAGTAGATTATACAAGTCATTCCAACCACATGTTAATAAATCCTGTATAGGATCTCAGTCCAACAGTATTCCCCATATGATCATCACTGGAATTAAGCAATGTATTTTAAAAAGCTTTTGAAGTTCTACGGCTTTTGGTTGCAGTTAGTTCTGTAATTTTACCCTTAAAGCCAGATTTTTAGTGGTATCTACATTTGGGAAGAACCAATACCTAATAATAGCTGCTTAATAAACCTAATTGCTAATGAAAATCTCACCCATTTCTTCTCTCCCATCTGTATTTTGAATGTTGCTGAAAACTTTACCATGGAAATCCAGCTGCAAAAAGCTCATGAGACCTTATTCTCCAGAAACACCCTAAATTTTGTCTTTTGTAATTATAAAGCAACAGCTTGACAGACAGACAGCTTGATGGTATAAGCTCGCTTCTCATGCAAAGTCCTTCAAGAAGCCAAAATGTAAACCCCTGTTCAGTCTAAAATACGTGCTACCTGCAACTAATGCAAAAATACACAGGCAGCATTAGTGGTGAATATGGAAGGTGACAGCTGTATGGTTAGGAACAAAGCCCTCTGATGACCCGGGGAAGCAGCAGATAAATCAATGTACCCAGTTCATAAACCCTTACTCCCACATACCCCTTGGACTGCCAACTCATCTCCCTCAAGCATACTGCCAAACTCTGGTTCTTCAAAGTCCTGTTGGATTTGGTTGCTGTTTTTAAGGCAGGAAATTGTTTTTTTCTCCCTCAGCATCAGAGCAGGACCTTTCGGTAGCGTAGGCAATACTGAATGCTGTCAGACATCAGTGACATGACTGGACTCTTACGCTTTGTTGGGTAGGAGATGCTGCCCACTGGCTCCATCAGCCCTGCAAGGCTCCCCACTGTGGCCATAGCTACTGGCACTTTGGTTCCCTCCTCTGCAAAGCAAGCATCAGGCATTATACATTTTATCATCTGACAAGATGAAAACTGTTACATCACATTAGTGCCTGATTTTTCATTTACATTAAGCAGGCTAGAGGGTGTGACTCTGCCATAAATTTGGAAGTAATTATTATATAAGCCAACAGTAAAGGGGGATTTGTGTTAAGGATAATCATGTTTGAAACGCTTAACTATCTGAGCACTACACTGATTTTTATGCTGTTTCTTACTCTGAATATGAGCTCAAGGAGGAGTACAAGGTACAGCAAATAATTATGCTCTCTGCTGATTGATGAGAGTTATTTATCCAGTTCTTCAATATCTTTGGCTTTCTGGTCTGCTGGCCATAAGATATTCCTAAGCATCTCTATATGCGGAAATCCAAAGAATAATTATTATGAGTTGGACAATTTTAAGTGGTGCTCTAAGACTTTGCATCAGGGAAATGTTGTTTTAAAGGAAGCAGCTTGCTGGAAGTCCAGGCCATGAAGGTAAAGAATATGAACAGCTGTGAGGAATCTGATGAACAATTTCATTCAAGAATGAAAAGCATCTAATTAGCAGGGTGAACCCATCGCTTTGGCTTTGGAATTTAAACCAGTCACTAGATTGTACCTGAGTCTCCCAAGACAGCTACAAGACAGCTACCAGTCACCCTTCAGTGTGGTTTAAATCATATATGAAAGATGAAGGCAACGAAGAAAAAGCCCGTTTCTGACACAAACCTAACAAAAGCAGAAGCCCAACATGTTTATGTTTCAGCCTCATCCCTGGAAGTCTTCAAGGCCAGGTCGAATGCGGCTTTTGGCAGCCTTGTCTAGTGGAAGGTGTCCCTGCCCATAGCAGGGGGTTGGAACCAGATGATTGTCGTGGTTTAAACCCAGTCAGGTAACTCGTTCGCTCACTTCCCCCCCTTTTTCTTGCCCTCCCCCTGCTCTCGGAGGGACGGAGAGGAGAATCGAAAAGAATGCAACTCCCACGGGTTGAGATAAGAACAGTTTAGTAACTAAGGTATAACACAGATCACTACTGCTACCACCAATGATAATAATGATAAAGGAAATAACAAGGGAAGAGAATACATCATCTCACCACCAGCCGACCGATAACTCGCCCCCCCAGCCCGACCAAGCTCTGACCGATACCTCCTCCAACCCTGCCGTCTCCCAGCCCTTCCGGCTAACTCCCAATTACCTCCTGGGCATGACGTGCTGTGGTATGGAATACCTCTTTGGTCAGTTTGGGTCAGGTGTCCTGTCTCTGCTTCCTCCTGGCTTCCCCTCCTCCCTGGCAGAGCATGAGGCTCACAAAGTCCTTGGCCAAACCAAAACATCGCTTGTTATCAGCTCTGTTCCCGAGCTGAAAGTCAAAATATTGCACTGCACCAGCTACCAAGAAGGGGAAAAATGACTGCTACTGCTGAACCCAGGACATTATCCACCCCTTATTCCATACCATTCACGTCATGCTCAGATCCCACATTTTCAATATACCATCACTCTTATCTCAGTGCACTCTTATCTTAGTGCATGGACCAGTCCCTATAAAGCTGCTGCGTCCATCTGGTCCATGATGCCAGGCTCCATCTCTTGTAACAGTCTTCCAGAGCAGGAGAGACTGTGTGCAGTGTTCACACTCGTGAATAACCTGGGCAATAGTGTCCATTGCTAAGTCCACCCCTCGATCATGAGTCCATCTCTACGTTGCATCTCTGCTCTGATGGCCTGAAGTGCATTGGGCCCATCAGGCTCAAAATAATTCACTGTCCCCTTAAGCAGTTTCTGCAGCTTGTTGCTGGGGACTCCATACAGCTGCCTTCCATCTCCGATGCTTCCAAAGCACTGGAGGGGCCCAGTGGACTAGATACTTGCCCATACTGTCACACACACCCTGCCACTCCTGGCTGTCCAGCCTTGGAGAAAACCTCTTGGTCCCCCTGTATTGTTGTCTAACTGCAGACAAGACCCAAACCTGACTCTGCTTAACTTTTGAGATCAGACAAAATGGTTGTGGGTAGAACACAGCCTGTGTGTGTGCCAACATGCTGATCCCCATCACAATCAGCAGGCAGGTCCCAAGGATACCCAAAGGCCATTCGAAACCTTCAGAACTCTCAGTTGATGCTGCTGTACTTGTCGCTGGGGCTGGTGTAGCTGCTGTGCTTGTCACTGGGGCCGGTGTAGCTGCTGTGCTTGCCAGCTCTCCCACCGCCAGCTTCTCTTTTCCTGAGTCCAGCTCTTCCTCCTCTGCCTTGCTGGGAAATGCTGCGTGGTCTCCTGCGTCCTCCTGGGGCTCGGCGGGCGGCTTCCGGGGAATGCTCTCGGCCGTCGCGGGGCTGGGCTCGGCCGCGGGGCTCGGCTCCTCCGCGGGGCTCGGCTCCTCCGCCGCCTTCTCCCGCTGCTCGGCAGCCGCCTGCTTCTGCTCCTCGACTGCCCCGACCTCCTCCACCGGCAGCCGTCCCCTCGCGGCCTCCGGCCCCGCTCCCGCCGCCGCTTGGTCCCCGGGGCCGCTCTCCCGGGCCGCTTCAGCAGCCGCCGGCTCCCGGGGCCGCTCCCCCTCAGCTCCCCGCAGCCTCACGAAGATGGAGAGTAGGGTGAGGGCCAGGATGGTGAAGAGCAGCCGGACGGCCAGGTACAAGTCCACGGCCACGTCCGTCCCGCCCTGCTGCTGGAGCCCGCCCGTATTACAAGCCATTGCCATAAAGCACAGTGAGACAAGAACCTTAGCCCAAGCCCCATACTTGATAAACACTATCACAGCAAATACCGGCTCTACGTAAGTTACAACATTCTGAAGCTGTGAGATGAACAAGAACAACTCTGAGAGCCAATAAATCAGCATTGTGACAAGTGACTATTAATTCGGTCAGATCTGTTGTTATCTCAACCCTTCGTGCCCCACGTTGGGCGCCAAAAAGAACTGTCGTGGTTTAAACCCAGTCAGGTAACTCGTTCGCTCACTTCCCCCCCTTTTTCTTGCCCTCCCCCTGCTCTCGGAGGGACGGAGAGGAGAATCGAAAAGAATGCAACTCCCACGGGTTGAGATAAGAACAGTTTAGTAACTAAGGTATAACACAGATCACTACTGCTACCACCAATGATAATAATGATAAAGGAAATAACAAGGGAAGAGAATACATCATCTCACCACCAGCCGACCGATAACTCGCCCCCCCAGCCCGACCAAGCTCTGACCGATACCTCCTCCAACCCTGCCGTCTCCCAGCCCTTCCGGCTAACTCCCAATTACCTCCTGGGCATGACGTGCTGTGGTATGGAATACCTCTTTGGTCAGTTTGGGTCAGGTGTCCTGTCTCTGCTTCCTCCTGGCTTCCCCTCCTCCCTGGCAGAGCATGAGGCTCACAAAGTCCTTGGCCAAACCAAAACATCGCTTGTTATCAGCTCTGTTCCCGAGCTGAAAGTCAAAATATTGCACTGCACCAGCTACCAAGAAGGGGAAAAATGACTGCTACTGCTGAACCCAGGACAATGATCTTTAAACTCCCTTCAACCCAAACCATTCTGTGATTCTATGATGAATTTGACAGTGACTTTGAAAGGAGTGATTTAAAGCACATCTTTTTAATTTTCTTTTCTTTATGAAGAATAACTTGCTTCTCCCCCTACTGTATGTCCCATGAAAATCAAACAGAGATGACCTAAATATACTTAAAAGGATTTGCATCCCAAAGACAAGAAAAGTTTAGAGTCAGCTCAACCTGACAGGCTCATTTGCTCACATTCAGTGAAGACAGCTGTGAATTTCAGGAGAAATTTATACTGGTTGGTTAGTTAAGGCAGAAGCCAGAGAAGGTCCATGCTTTGTGGACTAAAACAACTACAAAGAAACATTTCTAAGGAAGGAAATGACTATAAATGCCACAGAAACAAATCATTTATAAAAATAGTAGTTGAAAAAAATGCATTTCTAACAGGACCTTAGGTTTTACCTTTTTATGCTTACAGGCATTTTGTACTAAAGAACTCCATCTCTCACTGGCTATTCTCACACTCATTTTTCGAGTAAAAAATTATTGCCAAATGGACAGTAGAATCAGCCTTTTAAACCTACCCACATTAAGACCTGTAGCAACTACATAGGCTCAGACTGAGTAGATCCATTAGTTTTGCAGTCAAATAAATGAATCCTTCTGGATAAATTTGGAATATGTCTTCTCACATGAGCACACAGGCTTTCAGTCATCCTCAGTTCTCTCTCTGAATAGAGATTCATTTCCCATTGTTATCCCATTGTTATGTGGCTGGCAAAGCAATCCTTCTTCCTCAGAGACTCATAAGGCCATCCTCTTCCTAATTGTAGATGAACATGACATCATAAGAGACTGTTCTGAAAACTGGTTTCCATTTTTTCCAAAGCCATGGGATTATTCTTCTGTTCTGTCTCTCCCTCTCAGTAGGACTTCTTCCACAGGCATGACCACAGCCTAAGAAAGCTATAAAGTGGTGGTGGATGCTTCTTGCTTCCAACATCATCTCTATTACATGATGACAGAACTCTTTCCTTCTCAACATGTGTCTTATCCCTTATCCGCCAGTATACATTTCTGATACCTGAGGTTTTTAATTGTCTTCTTCATCCTGATCTCCATGGTTTGGGCTCTGTCTCCCAGGACACCCCCTGGGGCTACCATTCCTGGGAACAGAAATAGCTGTTGTTTTCAAAGTAACTGAAAATAATAGAAATACTTCTGGGATGTAGGTATCTTTGGCCTGTGCCTTCCTTGTAAGTGTCTTCGGCCTTTGAGTGTCTGCCAACTCACCACAAATAAAGGGAAATGAAGAAGTAAGAATAAGCCTGAAAAGGCCTTCTGTAGAAAGCTCTTCACATCTCAAAGTCCTTAATGAAAGCTAGCATCACCAATAAATGTGGAAAATAAGGCACAGAAGAGGAAAGTGTCTTAGCTAAGGTCATTGAGAAGCAAGAAGCAAATTTCAAAATAACTTCAAGGCCTTCTTTATCCAAATCCACTGCCTACAAATAAGATCAATGTATTTCCTAGATTCATTTAGATTTAATTTACAATGCCAGTTACTTATCTCCTGTCTACAAAATAAACAGAAAATGGCAGACAGGGTTTATCATAGATTGAATAAAAGAAAAAAAAAAACAAAAAAAAAAAAGAAAGGAAAAGAAAACCAAATACAAGTGGAGTACTGGTACATTTAGTCCAGGTTGCTATATGGGGGTTGTGTCACCTGTTTCTATAATACATTTTATTTCTAAATAAAGAAAATTACTTTTTGGAAATCATATAGCAGCTACACAACTCAAAACCATGTTATTTTATCTGTACAGAAGGGAATATGGAATTAATTGGATAAGAAGACAATTATTTTTGTGGAGAGAAAATGAAAAGAGGGATGGAGAAAGACTAGTTTGGATAATGTCTTGTTTTAATTGCATTCCTTATGCTCAGAGAACAGTGTCAGAGGTGTATAGGATCGTCAACATAAGATAGAATTAAACTTGACTAGGGATGTTAAGGATAACAAGAAGGGATTCTATAAGTACGTAGCTAATAAAAGACAGACTAGGGACAACTTGGCCTCTCCAGAGGCTACTGGGAGAACTGGCTACCCTGGATTTGGAGAAGGCTGAGGTTCTGAATGACTTCTTTGCCTCGGTCTTCACTGGCAAAGGCTCTGACTGCACCACCTAAGTCTTGGAAGGTAGATGCAGGGACTGTGAGAATGAAGACCTTGGGCCCACTGTAGGAGAGGATCTGGTTCAAGACCATCTTAAGAACGTGAATGCACACAAGTCTATGGGTCCTGATGAGATCCATCCACGGGTCCTGAAGGAGCTGGCAAATGAAGTTGCGAAGCCGCTGGCCATCATATTTGAAAAGTCATGGCAGTCAGGTGAAGTTCCCAACGACTGGAAAAAGGGAAATATAACCCCCATTTTCAAGAAGGCGAAAATGGATGACCCAGGGAATTACAGACCAGTCAGTCTCACCTCTGTGCCTGGCAAAATCTTGGAGCACATTCTCCTGGAAGGCATGCTAAGGCACATGAAAAACAACAAGGTGCTTGGTGACAGCCAGCATGGCTTCACTAAGGGGAAATCCTGCCTGACCAACCTGGTGGCCTTCTATGATGGGGCTACAGAACTGAAGGACAGGGGTAGAGCAGTTGACGTCATCTACCTGGACTTGTGTAAAGCGTTCAACACTGTCCCACACAACGTCCTGGTCTCTAAATTGGAGAGACATCAATTTGATAGATGGACCACTCAGTGGATAAAGAACTGGCTGGACAGCCACACACAAAGGGTTGTGGTCAATGGCTCAATGTCCAGCTAGAGACCAGTGACAAGTGGTGTCTCTCAGGGATCAGTGTTGAGACCGGTCTTGTTCAACATCTTTGTCGGTGACATGGACAGTGGGATTGAGTGCACCCTCAGCAAGTTTGCCGATGACACCAAGCTGTGTGGTTCGGTTGATAAGCTGGAGGGAAGGAATGCCATCCAGAGGGACCTTGACACACTTGTGAGGTGGGCAGATGCCAACCTCATGAAGTTTAACCATAACAAGTGCAAGGTCCTACACCTGGGTCGGAGCAATCCCAGGCACAGCTACAGGTTGGGCAGAGAAGAGATTCAGAGCAACCCTGCAGAGAAGGACTTGGGGGTGTTGGTTGATGAGAAAATGAACATGAGCCGGCTTCAGTGTGTGCTCATAGCCCAGAATGCCAACTGTATCCTGGGCTGTGTCAAAAGGAGCGTGACCAGCAGGTCAAAGGAGGTGATCCTGCCCCTCTACTCTGCTCTTGTGAGACTTCACTTGGAGTATTGTGTGCAGTTCTGGTGTCCTCAACATAAAAAGGACATGGAACTGTTGGAACAAGTCCAGAGGAGGGCCACGAGGATGATCAGGGGACTGGAGCACCTCCCGTATGAAGATAGGCTGAGAAAGTTGGGCCTGTTCAGCCTGGAGAAGGCTGCGTGTAGACCTCATAGCAGCCTTCCAGTGTCTGAAGGGGGCCTATAGGGATGCTGGGGAGGGACTCTTCATTAGGAACTGTAGTGATAGGACAAGGGGTAGTGGGTTAAAACTTAAACAGGGGAAGTTTAGATTGCATATAAGGAAGGAATTCTTTCCTGTGAGGGTGGTGAGGCACTGGAATGGTTTGCCCAGTTTCGTGGTTTAAACCAAACCAGACAACTCATTCACTCACTTCCCCCCCTTCTTGCCCTCCCCCTACTCCCAGAGGGACGGAGACGGGAGTCAAAAAGAATGCAACTCCCACAGGTTGAGATAGGAACAGTTTAGTAACTAAGGTATAACACAAATCACTACTGCTACCACCAATAATAATAATGATAAAGGAAATAACAAGGGAAGAGAATACAACACCTCAGCACCAGCCAACCGATAACTCGCCCCCCCAGCCCGACCAAGCACCGACCGATACCTCCTCCAACCCCGCAGACTCCCAGCTCTTCCAGCTAACTCTCAGTTACATCCTGGGCATGACGTGCTGTGGTACAGAATACCTCTTTGGTCAGTGCGGGTCAGTTGTTCTGTCTCTGCTTCCTCCTGGCTTTCCCTCCTCCCTAGCAGAGCATGAGGCTCACAAAGTCCTTGGCCAAACCAAAACATCATTGTTAGCAGCTCTGTTCCCAGGCCGAAAGTCAAAACACAGCACTGCACCAGCTACCAAGAAGGAGAAAAATGAATGCTACTGCTGAACCCAGGACATTATCCACCCCTTATTCCATACCATTCACGTCATACTCAGATCCCACATTTTCAATATACCATCACTCTTATCTTAGTGCACGGACCAGTCCCTATAACGCTGCTGAATCCATCTGGTCCATGATGTCAGGCTCCATCTCTTGTAACAGTCTTCCAGAGCAGGATAGGCTGTGCGCAGTGCTCACGCTCGTGAATAATCTGGGCAATAGCGTACATTGCTAAGTCCACCCCTTGATCATGAGTCCATCTCTGTGTTGCATCTCTGCTTTGATGGCCTGAAGTGCCATGGGCCCACCAGGCTCAAAATAATTCACTGTCTCCTTCAGCCGTTTCTGCAGCTTGTTGTTGGGGACTCCATACAGCTGCCTTCCATCTCCGATGCTTTCAAAGCACTGGAGGAGCCCAGTGGACTAGATACTTGCCCATAGTGTCCCACACACCCTGCCACTCATGACTCTCCAGCCTTGGCGAGAACCTCTTGGTCCCCCTGCATCGTCATCTAACCCCAGACAGGACCCAAACCTGACTGTGCTTAACTTTTGAGATCAGACAAAATGGTTGTGGGTAGAACACACTGTGTTTGTGCCAACATGGTGATCCCCATCACAGTCAGCAGGCAGGTCCCAAGGGTACCCAAAGGCCATTCACAACCTTCAGAACTCTCAAACGATGCTGCTGTACTTGTCACTGGGGCTGGTGTAGCTGCTGTACTTGTCACTGGGGCTGGTGTAGCTGCTGTGCTTGCCGGCTCTCCCACCACCAGCTTCTCTTTTCCTGACTCCAGATCTTCCTCCTCTGCCTTGCTGGGAAATGCTGCGTGGTCTCCTGCATCCTCCTGGGGCTCGGCGGGCGGCTGCCGGGGAGTGCTCTCGGCCGTCGCGGGGCTGGGCTCGGCCGCGGGGCTCGGCTCCCCCGCCGCCTTCTCCCGCTGCTCGGCAGCCGCCTCCTTCCGCTCCTCGACCGCCCCGACCTCCTCCACCCGCAGCCGTCCCCTCGCGGCCTCCGGCCCCGCTCCCGCCGCCGCTTGGTCCCCGGGGCCGCTCTCCTGGGCCGCTTCAGCAGCCGCCGGCTCCCGGGGCCGCTCCCCCTCTGCTCCCCGCAGCCTCACGAAGAGGGAGGCGAGAGCGAGGGCCAGGCCGTTGAAGAGCAGCCGGACGGCCAGGTACAAGTCCACGGCCACGTCCGTCCCGCCCTGCTGCTGGAGCCCGCCCGTATTACAAGTCATTGCCATAAAGCACAGTGAGACAAGAACCTTAGCCCAGGCCCCACACTTGATAAACACTATCACAGCAAATACCGGCTCTACGTAAGTTACAACGGTCTGAAACTGTGAGATCAACAAGAACAACTCTGAGAGCCAATAAATCAGCATTGTGACGTGTGACTATTAATCCGGTCAGATCTGTCATTATCTCAACCCCTTGAGCCCCACGTTGGGCGCCAAAAAAAGAACTGTTGTGGTTTAAACCAAACCAGACAACTCGTTCACTCACTTCCCCCCCTTCTTGCCCTCCCCCTACTCCCAGAGGGACGGAGAGGGGAGTCAAAAAGAATGCAACTCCCACGGGTTGAGATAAGAACAGTTTAGTAACTAAGGTATAACACAAATCACTACTGCTACCACCAATAATAACAATGAGAAAGGAAATAACAAGGGAAGAGAATACAACACCTCAGCACCAGCCAACCGATAACTCGCCCCCCCAGCCCGACCAAGCACCGACCGATACCTCCTCCAACCCCGCAGACTCCCAGCTCTTCCGGCTAACTCTCAGTTACATCCTGGGCATGACGTGCTGTGGTATGGAATACCTCTCTGGTCAGTTCGGGTCAGTTGTTGTGTCTCTGCTTCCTCCTGGCTTTCCCTCCTCCCTAGCAGAGCATGAGGCTCACAAAGTCCTTGGCCAAACCAAAACATCATTGTTAGCAGCTCTGTTCCCAGGCTGAAAGTCAAAACACAGCACTGCACCAGCTACCAAGAAGGAGAAAAATGACTGCTACTGCTGAACCCAGGACACCCAGGGAAGTTGTGAGTGCTCCATCCCTGGTGGTGTTCAAGACCAGGTTGGACAGAGCCTTGGATGACATGGTTTAGTGTGAGGTGTCCTTGCCCATGGCAGGGGGGGTTGGATCTAGATGATCTTAAGGTCCTTTCCAACCTTAACTATTCTATGACTCTGTGATTCTATCTTTGGTCAATTTTTTTACCACAAGTGGCCTGTAGCTCCAGCAGAGTCCGTTTTGTTCACCAAGATATAATACATAGTCTTCTTTTTCTTTTTCCCTCTAAAAACAAACATTTCTTCTTTCAGCCTATTGTCACTTACACAGCCTGAGAAGATACTATTACATTGACTTCAGCATCAATCAACACCATCTCTATTCCCTCCAGCTATAATTTATTTAGCATTTTATTATCCAGTAGGGCTCTACCCTGGCAAGGAATGCCACTGATGTGAATTATGGGAGATAATAGGTACATAGACTATAAGCACATTTTGTCAGCTTCATCTAAATTGCTAGTAGAAAGAGCAGTCTGTGAAGTTGACTAGCCAGCTTTGAAAGGCTTTTAATAAGTTGATAGGTAAGATACTTTTTCAAGAACTTCAATGCTGAAGGAGACCGAGGGAGGTTATGGTAAGCAAAACCATCCCTCTGGCTTCCGGTAAGTCAGTCCTGCTGTCAGTGAGGTTAGGCAATGAACTGGTTATGTGTATAAACAGCAGATCCTCAGTACTGAAGGTTTCATAAAGAACTGGCCTTAAGCCAGCGAGATAAAACAGTTATAAACTGAAAAGAATATTTTTGCCACAGCAGATATCTAGTGCCTGGAGTAAAGTCCTGAGCACTTGAAAAGAATGAGCAGCCAGCTAATTCATCCTTAGAGGAGCAATCAGGATATGCAGTAGTACCCTGTTCATCCATATTTTATATCAGAGTCTATCTAAGTAGAACCGAGGCCAGGAATGATTGACACAACCCTTCCTTAGCATGCTAAGACCAGGTTTGCAGTCAGTGAATTTAGATAAAGTTTCCCTGTTTATAACGTAAATTTGCTGCTCAGATTTCCATTCCAAAAGAGCTGGGTAAGAGGAGGCAGGTGCCTTTACCCCAAGCTCATATTAGGCACAGGGTACTCATTGAACTGAAAACCTCACTAATATTTCCAGGTGACACTGTGACAAGACCAGCTCTAGCAGGAGGTGCAGATGTAAGCAGCTTTTATTATAATATTCTTTTGCACAGTGTATGCCATGTATGTTGGCCTTATTTCAAACAAGGAGCAAACCCCTACAGCTATCAGTGATAAGTCGTGTGAACTGATGTACACTGCTCAGAAAGGCAATACTCCTATTGACCTCAGTTAATGTGTGCTTGCCCCATGAAGAAACACTGAAGACCAGCACTAGTACTTTTTTATATTGGAAAGAAAAGTAATTATCTTGTATAAGTTTTACAAATCACTTGCAAGGAAAGCATGCCTTTACTTCACAAGCAGTGTCTCAACAGCACTTCACTAACCAGAATTCTTTCTGTGATATGTTATTAATTATATACCAGTGTCAATTTTGTTTTTTCCTTTACTGCTATGGAATTAAATTACAAGCCTGTGACATTGGGTAGTCAAGGAAACAAATCTTTATGAGACCTTTGCTAGTAGAAGGTTGAATTTGATGTTAAGAGTGAATCTTTCTTGAACTGAAATGCCATAGAGCATAAGATCAAAATCATCAGACAAAACTCTATAGCCCCACAATATTATCTTTAATAACATTATATTGTTTGGAAATCAAGAAGAGAAATTGGATTCTGCTGCATGTAATTATTAATCAGAAAACAATGTTTATTAAAAAGGATAAATTCTATAATTTAACTCTGATGGACAAATTAGATCAGATCAGTAATTTAGATTTGAGACAACACATTTATCAGGGAAAAGATATGGCTTATTTCCATAGCTCTGTTTTGCAAAATAAATCTTTTAAATTGTTATGGACATCTATATATTCAGTTCCTCTGATTTATCATAAAAAAAAAAGAAAATACTAAGCTTGAACATCCCACTATGAATTATATTCCTGTATTTTTTTTACATCAAGAAGTCCACAGTAAGCAGAAAAAGGTGCTAAAAAAGCACCTAAGCCTAAACTCTATCATCCTCCCTTGTAACTCTTTTAGTGGAAGGGCAAAGTGGATTACAAAAACTTCAGCTGACAGATAAATCTCTTGCCTTACAAATACCTTTCTTGCTTTTCCTTGGTATGTCTTCATGAAATCCATCCCCAACTCTAATTGACTTTTCCTCCTCATTCAAGCCAATTTTTTCAGTCCTTTATATCTTGGAATACCCTTGGTCCTGGAATTGCGTCTTGAAACCAGCCATCCAGGTGCATGAAAGCACACTAGTGTCTCAGTCTCCGTAAGGATTTTCTCATTCTTCTCTTCTGCGATTTCTTTGATATGTCTTGACTTTATTTTCTGTTTTCCCTCTGATAGCCCTGATCTCCATGAAGGCATTGTTTGAAGTAGCTTGCTGGTCATGTGGTATGCAGATTTCTCTATCTTGTCTATAAATTTCCTGGATTTTCTTCAAATTATTTCTTTCTTAGCCTTATTTTCAGTCTTGCCACTTCTATACACTTCTTCACTATTGCAGAAGATATATGTGGAAAAATAGATCTTTTTATTTTGGAAAATGATGAATATCCCAAACATTCACAATGTGACTATGGATTTTTTCAATGAGCTTAAATTAACTAAATTAATACTTTTGACTATTCTTCCCCAATGTACCATAGAATAATCTGGCATGAGAAGGATTAGAGAAGACTTGATTTAATTATATGCTCTGTCTGAGGAAATACAATTCAATTAAGGAAGATGTGATTATTAAATCTAAAATGCATTAGCATGCATCAATCAGCTGTATGAGCTTTAAATTAATAAATAGTTCTTTTACAGTTATCCAACTACTAGACAGAAAATCAGAATTAAAACCTCTAATAAAATTAGCCCAAGTCTCTCAATGCAGTTTTTAAAGCATAATTTACTGAATGGATCTTAATGCATCATCTTTAGTAAGCTCAATGAAGTTTGTTCCAGTGTTGGGTGGTGTTAAAGTATCAGAGGATTCTGTTTTGTCACAAAACATAGTTTTCTGTATTGCAGGCTTAATTGAAGAGAGCACAGTACAATATATTGGGATTTTTTTTGTCTCAAATTACCTTATAGTTCAAGGGTTGGGGTTTTTTTCAAAAACTTCTATACTTTCCTGTTTAAACATTTTAGCAATTTTTCTCTCAAATTTCTGGTGTGGATGCAGAGAGATATCGAAGAATGCAGTGCATACATAAGCAAAGGATAAATAAAGTGAAACTTTAATTTATGTACACGATGCCAGGAAAGCAGATTAAAGTCTATCAGAAATCTATCTTATCAAGATAGATTTAATTCCTTCTAATAGGATGCGATCGTTCAATATCCAGCTCAAGATGCTAATCAGAGAATGTAGGGAGTGCAAAATACGGCCATGTAACCTGTTTTGTCAAGATTTCCTGTATGTAAAGCTATGTATCTGACTTTATCAACCTGACATGAGGAGTATCTGAGCAAGCAAAACCTTCTCCTGGAGCTACACCAAGCCTACCCTACAAGCAGGAGAAGCCCTTATGCTCATACTGCCAGCAGAAACCTGAAAGCAGAACTTTTTAACCTCAGGCTGAATGTTTTCCCTTGATCACTTCTTTTTTAACTCAGTTACATATTTCTTCCTCGAGTGCACGGAGGAAGGAAATAGATACTGATAGCCCTGTGAGACACTTTGCAACAAGGAAAGCAACTCTCTCCTTTTCCCATCCCATGGTGACTGGAGAATTACCTCCCCATTAGATGCCTCCTCAGTACCTGCTCTGCTCCTCCGTGAATTTTCATACTGTTATAGCAATGTATCTACATCTCAGGGTTCCCAGTTACAGTGACACATCAGCTCAGTACATGTAACATCACAGGGGGAAACCACTTGAACAAGGCTTATTTTACTCCATGGTGACACATGTAATTGATTTCATTCTCTGCAATGAGATTTTGGTAAGCCTTCACTACGTGGTCTTGGCCAGCTTTCATTGCTCAGCTTCCAGGAATTTTTCTTCTGGGTAAATAGCCAGAGGTGAAAAATAAAGAGTGAGAATATATTGCATGAGGAAGAAGAAGAATTACAGGCCAGAAGTCCTTTTGGAAGAGACTACTAAAGGAGTATGGGTCTGCTTCTTCCAACATGATAACTACATATACTCTTTCCTAAGCTGATTTAACACAATTTTAAAGACTCAGAGATTAGAATGAGGAATTTTAATGGTAATTTCCCCACAGGGGTTAATGACAGTTAGATTTATTGTCTCCAAAAGAAGAGTTCTCAGTAGAAGGTTGAAAGATGGAAACCATCCCTATAATTCCAGGTCACAGAGCCTCCCTATCCTGCAAAGAAAATAGAATAGAAAGAACAGGGAAAAAAAAATAGACAGAAAATAGAATAAAAAGCAGGAAGAGAGTTGCTAACTAAGCGTGTGGCTTTAGGTGGCAGATTTGGGCTCTGTGGAATCCTGATCTGTTTGCCATGAGGAAAGAAGCTGGTTTGGCTGTACTCTGCAACAGCAAATAGGAAAGTACCGTCTGTGGAACTTGTGAGCCAGATGTCAACCAAAATAACAAACTGGGAGTTGAAAGGAAAAAATCAAGCATTCTTATTTGCCATAATATCAAGATGTTAATGATAAAAACAATCCAGTCACCAAAGGGTATAAGAAGAGCTGCCTATTATGCCGGCATTAAGAATCTAGTCATAAACTAGAAAAATTGGAAGCAATGCATGTGCATTGGTGCCAGACTATGACTGAAGCTCATGGAAAAGACTTGTGCAACTAAAAAGATTGAATTAGCTTGTTTAGGATAGATCAAGCTGATTGCAGAGCTTGGGAAGAGTATTTTGTATTGCCCTTGGCAACTCTAAAATAGTAGTCTTGAATATTCCTCAACTATTAATAAAAGGCAGAGGCAGATCACATGCTGGTCTGTGCCTGCTACAGACCATAACATTGCCACAATTTGTGCAATAGAAACAGCTATTTGTAGCCCACAGAAGAAAAAAAATAGTGCTGTTGTCTTCACCTTCAATGACCTATGATCCTGGTCACTTATGGGTAATAAAGAGCTCTTTAATAGTGCTAAAAAAAAAAAATAATAATTTTCTGATTATGAAAATGCTGCATTAAACATGAAGGAATTTTCTCTTTGCCTTCATTATAAGAACAGAGACTCATCTTTGAACTAAAATGAGTTGTGTTTTAAGAGGTAAGAGATCATGAATTTATTACATTTGCTATCTGTACACAAAATAAAAGCCAAACCTTTAATGTATTTATTTAATGAAAAAGAGTGAATCTTGCAAAAGTGACCATTATTTTGAGCCATACCATATGGAAGAAAAGATTTTAAACACTTATCAATCACCATTCACATTGTTTTGCTACAAGTAGATCCCGCATTTAAAAATTAAACAGAAGAAAGCTATGATTAAAAACCTTTAAAAGAAGTATATATGTAAAATATATATACTTCTATATATACTGCTATATAAAATGGAAATTATGCAAGTAGAAGGTGGAAAGAGGAACTAATAGCAGTCAATACACCAATTACAAGCCCAGAAATAGAATTGATGAAGGAAGCAAAAAGATACAGGAAAAGAGTTAGCAAGATATTAGGTATAATAATGCAGCTGAAGTTTATATAACTAGAATAAAATTAAACAATGACTTTGGTATTTTACCTACTAGGCATGGTGGTTGTGCATTGGCTGCTGTAATGGAGAAGTCAATTAGGTTTTTGTGTTTGGGAAAATAAAATGTTTTTATATCATGAGATGACAAAATATTTTTTATTTTCATAGTAACTGAGGTTGATAGGAAACAGAGATAACTAAAAATGGATGGTTTTAACTTAGCAAATCTTATAAACACACATTCAGGGTTTGAAATGACCATATAAATCAGGCATTTGAGGTTTTAATATGTATTTTAGAACCATGGAGAATTTCCAGATGATTGAAAGAAAACTAAATGCTATTATAAAAAATGGAAATGCAACGAGCCCTGAAGGAGAAATCTTATTCTTTTCATTTTTTCCAAAGAGCTTCAGTCTTGTCCACCGACTAGATTTTCAACAAAGTTAATGAAAGAAAGCACTAGTTGGAACTTAAGACAAAATGAGTGTTTTCATGTCACCTACTTCAGGCTTAATTCAGCATAAGGGTTCAGCTAGTCCCTGGGCTCCTCTCTTGTTGAGTAAGATGGAAACACCTCTACACCATGACTGTCATCTTAAAGCAAGTGTCTAAGCACATGGGCATAAATAACCTTTGGGCACCCCTCTTCCACTGACTAAAGACTAGAAACAGCTTTATCCAGTGCCTTACTTGCAGATGGTGAGGTAAGGTTAAGTTATGAGATAAATAGCAGGCTCCTGTGACAGTGATAATACTGTGTCATTTAAAGCTATGAATCCCTTCTTCTGTTCACCCTGGATATCTGTGTTTCTTATTTTGTGTCCTAAAAGAGAAAAACACTTAAAATTATCCTTCTTAAGAAGAAAAAAGACTGAAGATTCAAAAATTTAAGAAAAAAAGTCCAATGCATGAAAAGATGGTGCCATGAAATTTTATTTTCTTGAAAACAATGTATCAAACTGGGAAAAGAAGCAAAAGAATCATTAAAAACAAGTCAAGAATTATTACTCAAGTATGCAGAGCTTTCCTCAAGGGCCTGAAGCATATGTCCTTTTCTAAATACAGTTTTCATATTTACTGTGCTCTATTCAGCCAAAAGAACTGAAGAACTAGCAGACAGCTACACAGTGCCAGTGTATTTATGATGAGAGCTTTGCATGATTTTCTTTTTCTGTACATTATCTAAACATTAAACTCATATTGCAGGCATGATTCTCTAAGTTCAGTGTCAATAACTGCTTGGTAGTATGCTAGGGTGAGATAATATGGTCTTGTACAAATGACTATACAAGTAGCATCTCTAAGTATCATTCTGTGTTTAGCAGGATACAAAATTTCATTCCAGGAAAGGTATACCTTCCTGTTGTTCCAGCTGTGCTTTCTAAAACAAAACAGTAACTTTACCAAGGCCTGAGGGTTATAAAAGCCTTGATTTATTATAAAGGAGAAATCAGATTTAACCTGAAGTGAACAAATGCTTTGTATAATATGAAGGGGATCCCTGTGACTTAAAGCCTGGGGCTTCTTAAATCAAAATCTGATGAGCTCTAACAGCTTTGATCATCGCCTCCTAATGTCTCAACTGTTGGAAAAAGCCTCAGAGAAAGGTCAATTCTACAGAGATCTTCTTACAGATTTTCTGAGCTTCTCCGCCTGCTCTCATCCTCCTTCTACTAAAGACACTAAAGCGACTCAGCTTTGTAGCAGCATATTGGGTTTTCATGAGAGCTGCTGTAGTCTTATGATGTGAGTTTGCAGTGTGTCCAGGTATCTTTTCGCATCCTCCTGATACTCTGTTCTCTCCTCCTGCAAAAGCAACAGGTGCCCTAAGTAATTCTGAGGAGATTTCCAATAGTGCAGGATGGTAAAGTCTTGGTCACGATGTTAAAATTTGCTAACGCAATTAAGAGAGACCAAGATTCCTGAATCTGTCTTTCAGATAATCTACTTTTTCTTAGAACTTTCCTTCTGTGCTATTACACAACCAAGTGAGTTTTAAGGAAGTATTTGGCTAAAGAGGAAGAATGACAAGGTCAGGTTTAATAGTGTCAATGTAGTTTTCATAGTGTAAATGCGGTAGTTATTTTTAAGCATAGCCCTGCATCCATAGAATTCAATAGCAAATGCATGAGGAGTAGATATAGATACCAAAGTCGACTGTAGCTGCAGCTTTTTCATGTTGAAAATTACTTAGTAATTGGATGAATACTTCCTTTGATGAGATCCATTATTTTCTATTTGAAACACAAAGCTCTACCCCACACACCTCTCCTTCTGGGATATGAAATGCTTTTATTGGCGTATAGCTGCTGCAGGAAATGGCAGGGGGGGACTCTTGGCAGAGGATTGCTGCTTTTTGCTCTTTTTTTTTTTTTTTTGACAATACAGTTTTTGTAGGCTCAGAAGTCTGTAAATCCTTACAAAGATACACCACTTCTTATGGAGTATGAAACACTGGATTTTCATACTTCCTCCAGATTAGACACTTTTGCTGCATATTTGTCCTGTTAACACAGTCACCTGTGTGTGCACAAGAAAGTGGCCTCAGTAGGTGTGTAGTTACAGAATAGGACCAGCTGTTGTCCTACAGAGGACATTGTGGTTACACAAGTAAAGGAATCATGCTTACAGTGGCTGAGGATAGAGTAGGATATTGCTGATGGGGAAAAATGCTTTGAGTCCAGACAGGGTGGTTGAATCCAAAAGTCTTCAAATGATTGACAGCCTTAATGGGAACAGGCTGGTGGTTGGAAAATGGTGGCTAGAGAGAAAAGCAGAATGGTTTCTCTATGACCACAGTTTGTTAGTAGGGGGTCTGGTCTCATACAGGAACAGTGCAATAGATTGGAAAGTTGAAAGAAGTAACAAGAATTGAAAGCAGAAATGAGGAAGGAGCAGAATGGTGATACAAACTGCTGTCTTTATAGTAAAACACGATCCCGGAGAATAACCTGTTTTCATAGATTTTCTACTAGAACTCCTGAAATACAAACACCTGCAAAAATGAAAGGTGCCAGGAGGAAGGGGAAATGCTTTTTGTTGCTATCTTCTACTTTAATGTGCTTAATAACTGTGTAGCTGACTCCTGCAAAGCTTAGCTCTGGCAGCCAGGGAATTTTAATACCATAACAGACAAGTTAACTGACAATTTTATAGAAAACATTAACATTGCAAATACAGAGATTAGCAAGTTTGGCAACTTTGATAGAGGCTGTATCAATCATTTTTGTTACCGTTGCACTCAAACCTTTCTGCCCTGAATCTCTGGGTAGAGTACTAAAATTCAACAGTACAAATATTCAAGCATAAGCCAAGTTAAACAGAGGGAGATCTTAAATGTGAACCTTCTCAGCAGGACCTTGTTGTACCAGGAGAGAATTTTAAATTCAGAGTAAAAGCTCTTAACCAAAGTGACTTGGTAATTAAGGATAATCAAAGGGCAACATAAATAGGTATTAAAGTACAACTTATTACAGCATACACCGTGTAAGACATTCTGAGTTGTATTAAAATTGTATACTAAGAATTTTAGAGAAACACAAATTGTTTCACAGGGAAAGGATATGAAAAGTCAGTACAAGCAAGGTCTGGAGATGTATCTTGGACATGACATTAAAAGGAACTTTGAAGGCAAAATTTTGTACATGATTGTCATGGTTTAATCCCAGCTGGCAACTAAGCACCTCACAGCTGGTGTGGGATGGGGAGGAGAATGAGAAAAAAGTAAAACTTGCGGGTTCATATAAGAACAGTTTCATAATTGAAATCAAGTAAAATATAATAATAACAATAACAATGATGATAATAATATTAATTTAAAGAGGGGAGAGAGAGGAATAAAACTCAAGAAAAACAAGAGAAGCACAATACGATTGATCACCACTCACTCACCCATCCCATCCCATTCCAAGCAGCAATCGGTGGCTCCTGGCCAACTCCCCCAGTTTATGTAATGAGCGTGATGGGGGCATGGAATATCCCTTTGGCTAATTCAGATCATCTGCCCTGTCTGTGCTCCCTCCTGGGTTCCTGTACTCCACTGGCAGAACACTGGAAACTGAAAAGCCTTTGATTTAGGGTAAGTACTACTTAGGAACAAATAAAACATCTGTGTGCTATCAACTTATTCTCATACTAAATCAAAAACAGCACTGTACCAGCTACTAGGAAGAAAATTAACTCTATCCCAGCTGAAACCAGGACAATGATCTAGCTGGGGTTTCAACAAATTCTGTAAAGCCAAGCATATAATAAGTCTGTGAAGTGATCAGAGTAGGAATAAATTTTAGCACCCAATTAAGGCATACAGGGTAGAAAGCCTAGGAACATAGCTGTTAAAATATCACAAGCATCTGTCAATCCTGTCTTGTCTGCTGTGTCCATTGGCAGCTTTTCCTCTCCCTGTTAAGGTACCTTAAAGCTCTCTCTAACTGTATTTATTGTAGGAAGACAGATGGTCTGACTTTTCAAAGATGTATATTTCCCTGATTATATCACAGTTGTGGAATCTGCTGGTGGAAGAAAAAATTTGTGTGTAAAACAGTCTGAATGAGATTCATTACTAAATAAAATCTCTTCTGACAGTAGTAACACAAAATCAGACCTTACCCTTCTGAGCTAGGAAAAACCTTGAACACACTTTGAAACTTGCTGGAGTCCTCCTTCCCTGTTAAGCTCAACATATGTTAACACTCTTCCAGTTAATAAGTAGATACTACTATCCATTCTCATTAGACAAAATCAGTTAGCTGGGAGCTATCCCTATAAACTGGTGATCCTAATTAAACTCTTTCCAATTAACTTGCTCTTCATGGTGGTTTTAGCATTATCTCACTTAAATCCAGAGACTTTTGCTATCCTGTGTGAGACTTCAGCAGCACTTTCCCTACTAATAGGGGTTGAAGAATGCATTCCAGAAAAGGGATATATCTTATGGAGATAAGTCCTGGTTGAAACGATGACAAGCTTCTAGTTTGCAAAGCACTTCCTGATATTTCAAAGTGTGGGGGTTGAATGGCAAAATGCTTTAACTGGATGTGAAGAACCACAGACTCAGTCACCAGTTCCCATGTATGGTTGTCTTATTGCTTCCAGGGACTCCAGTCTTATTTCTCCCAGGCATCTTCACCTTTCCCCATGCCATCAGGTTTCCTTCCCAGAGCAGACGTCTCTAGCTGTTGTATGCTAATGAAGAAAAATTACAGCTTAGTACTTTTCAACCAGACAGTGTTGTATGTAAGCCCCTGTTAAATGCTGTTAAAATGACAACCCTTAAGAATAGCAGCCATTACTCATAAGGGACTGGCTTTATACTTGCAGCATGAAACTCAAACCTTTTTGCCTGCTTTGCCATAATGAAGCATGAAAAATATTTTCCGAGACAAAAAGGACATTTCTGTGCATTTGTCAACCCTCCCCCCTCAACTCTCACATTTGTTTTTTGACTCCATCTTCCCTCAAAAAAATAGTCGACGGATTTAATACATAATCTGTGTTTTTAACAAGCAAGTGTAGAAGTCAAATAATTCAAAAAGGTAATCTACAGGATTCATTTCTTCATAATAATTGAAAAATCACATCACGTTTGGAAAAAAAAAAAAAGAGGACAATTTAAATATATTTGTACAAAAGCCAAAATAAAGGACAAGTAAATCTTGCATTTCAGTTGTCAGGTTAACATGAACATGTAACTGGGAAAATACATGAACACACTGAGTACAGGCCAACACTCTACCAAAAAAAGCATATGATTTAGGCCAGTAATTTTTTATCCTTCATTTCTTGCAGAAGATGCCTTCTGTATCTCATCAAGCAAGTACTGAATTAAGAGGAACAGAGTACTCTTACTAGTATAAGAATGGGCTTGTGGGGTGATAGATTTTAAGAGGACAGATTTGGAATTGGATAGACTTGGAAAGGTAGACACAAAAGCTTTCACCTCCTTCATCTTCCTTATCCTCTGCCAAGTGTATGGGAAGGAAGGAGGAAGAGTAAGGCAGTTCTTGTAGGAAACAGTCATCTACATGGCAGTGAGGCGAGATGAAGCTCCATGCTCCAGAGGAATAGGAGAAAGAGGGTAGAAGCCCAAGGTTCTTGTGTGGATCACCCTTTAAAAACTCCTTGCCTTCTACTCCACCATCTTCAGTTATTCCAAAATTCCAATATGACCTACCTCAGTGCGATGTTTGGTCAGTTTTGTCACTCAGATATGAGGCTGTCCTCTAATTCCTGAAGAGAAAGAGTGAATAAAGAGTGGCTTGATGGTGGCTCTTCTCTCTTACTTCGCCAGCTTTCTTTTTAACAGTCTGTTATTCTCTCCTCCAAGTAATATCCTGGCTGTGAGAAAAAATGTGTTACCTGGTCAGCCTGGGAGGAGAAGATACCAAGGAAAAACAGATACACAGACACTTTCACAGGAGAATAAAACTCATGGGAGACATGACAGCAAGTTCTATGTCTGAAATCAACTGGGGGGGGGGGGGGGGGGGGGAGGGGAAGGAAAAAAAAAAAACAAAGAAAAACAAGAAACAAAGCAACCAAGAGAAATTCACAAAAGAACCCAAAATTTATTTTGACAGGGGATACAACAAAATTCACATACATTATAGATATTCCTCAGTAAACACATACTGGTCTTAATGAAAGACTGGAATTCAATTAACTAATTTATAGATGAGATTATATTATCTGATTTATCATTACCTTTAAACTCTTAAGTCTATGACTCAGTCAATTTTAGATACCCTTCCTCCAATAATAAGGTACACATTGTTCAAATATTTGCTTATACATAAAGCTTTTCATAATAAATGGGCTAAAATTGTTCTTTTGTTGTACTTTAGCAGAGAACAGATGCATCAGTTCAACAGCCTTGTGATTTTTCTGCTCTTCAAGGAAGAGTTTGCTGCCAGAAATATCATTGAATTTCTGTCTGAAATTGCCCCCTCAGGTCACCACTAATGTAAATCTAATAGATAAATCCCTCACTTTTTAGGACAAATCAAAAAAAAACAAAGAAATAAGCACTTATTGTGAATTTCACTAGCATGAATAAAGCTTTTTTGGGGAAAACCTTGCAACACAGCTTTAACAGCTCAATCTTAAAGTAGCAGTAGGGCAAGGAAACAGAAGGAGATTCCTTTACCAGAGAAAAAAAAAATGTATTAGCTTGCAGAAAAGACAATCCCGTTGTTATATTAATTTCCACAGGGATTTACACTTCATTAGATGTGCAGATAATTACCAAGGTAGTCCAGATACTTTTCAGAAACCTTTGATTCCCACTATTTTACTGTCTTTACATTTGTTACCTCTATTTATTGTTTGTAGAACTGCACAGATCAGAATTATTATTATTATTATTATTTACAGTGCTACTAAGCAGTACTATAAACCTTTGAATGACCTTGGAGACTGTCCAGCTCACCCACTTTTCACTGAAGTGGCTCATTCTATCAAGGACTGAGAAGATGCTCAGAGCTATTTTGGTACAAGATGTATCTCCAGGGCTGAGAATTTCTATAGCGACATAGAAGCACTCAGATACTCTATGTGGGAAATACACCACACAAAAGCCTCATGTACAACTTAAGCTCTGCAATGATGATTAAAGGGGCTTGAAGGCAAGAGTAAACAGAGCTTTGTGCAGGCTCTTTGCACCTGCATGAGCATTACTTTAATTGCTTAGGCTTGTTTACTTTTCCTCTCACAGCCAGAACCTAGAGATAAGCTCTCACTGCAAATCAGCCTGAAAAAAAGCAGCCTGTGCCAACAGCAGAAGGAATTGAACCCATGAATGTGTTCATTTTACTTTGCAGGCATGAACAGTTCATTATTACAGCCAATTTTTCCACTTCTTCTCCAACCAAACACTAAGCAAAGCATGAAAATTAGAGCTTTAAAGTTGGTAGTGCATGTCCTTAAACAGAATGGGATACCAAGCAGATGACTGGTGAATCGGGGAGAAATGTCATAGCCTTAGCTTTCCAAGATGTCTTCAACATCTAAAGACAAATTTTCTCCAAAAATAAAAAAAGAATGGGGTAGGGGGGATGGGATAACATGGACACAACACATGAATGGACATGATGCTATCAAATGTCTAAACAAACTGGTTAGCCCCAGATATATATCTTCATACTCATTACGTCTAATTGTCTGCACTGGAAATGCGTGATGTGGAAGTCATGGTATGCACCTAGTAGTGCTTACGGGCAACCAGAATAAAGACAATAAAGTTGTTATTGTATTTTTGAGCTGTGACTGACAGCTTGTCAGAAACCCAGCTCTAACCTCACACGTGCCCTGTGATCATAGAATCATAAAATAGTTTGGGTTGGAATGGACCTTTCAATGTGATCTAGTCCAAACCCACAACAGTGATCAGGGACATCTTCAACTAGATCAAGCTGCTCAGAGCTCAGTCTGACCTGACCTGACCTCGAATGGCTCCAGGGATGTGGCATCTACCACCTCTCTGGGCAACATATTCCAGTCTTTCACCACCTGCTGGCCAGCATATTTTGATGCAGTGAAGAATCCACTTGGCTTTCTGGGCTGCGAACTCACCTTGTTGGCTCATGACTAGCTTTTCATCCACCAGTATCCCCAAAAAGAACAGAATAGGAACATTACTATGCTATTGTAAAAGTTTATGGTGCATCCATAAGCTGACTATTGTGTATGCAGCTTAGGTTTCTCCATCTCAAAAAAAGATATAGGAGAAATAATAAAATAGAACTCAGAGCAACAGGATTAAACAACTGTGGAGAATGTTCCGTGCAAAGTGCAAATACACAAACAGGACTCTCCAGCTTGTGGAAGAAATGGCAGTGAGACGAGGCTGTCAGGAAAGACATCTGAAAAGTCATGGGAAAGCAAGGAACAAGCAAACAGGAATGATTTCTCATCCCAGCCAGTAAAAGAAGCAGAGGACATCAAGTGACAGGAGCAAGTGACAGATTCAAAACAAAAAAGGGGAGGTACTTATCCACATAGCACCTAGTTAAAGATATTCTTGCCACAGGATATTACAGATGCTAAAATCACATCTGGATTAAGAAAGTGAGAAGAAGATACTACTTAGATGTAGTATCCACCTATAAGTAAGGAAGTCCTTAAATTGCAAATTACTAGAGGCTGAGAGGATATTCTGTGAAATTACAACTCCATGCTTGCTCTGTTCTTGTACACTGCTCAGGGCACCTCTTGAACAGGTAGTAGGCTAGATACACTTCTGGCCTGACTAGTACAATTCTTCTGTTGTTTAGACCTCTTATTGGTTTCAATAAAATATTCAGTTTGGAAAATGTAAGCTGATGTAACCTAGAAGCCAGAAGGGTAAACCATGAAAACAAAATAAATGTGAGAGAGCAACAGCTTATATTTCATTCCTTCCTGGTTAGGCACATTACCAATATATTTTTATGATATTTTTATATCCACCTCCCACAGTTTTTCCTGCTCCACCTTTTTCCACATAGCCCATTAGAAAACTGCTACTCCATTTATACGGTGGGACTCAGTTAGAAGCTATGTCCAGCTATTTGCAAGGGGGAAAACCATAAGTAAATGTATCAGTAAAATTTAATCAGAGTTTGGATATGATTCAGAAACATCCAAGACAGACAGACACCTACATTGCTCTCTGCAGGGGTGGATAACTTTAACTTAGTAGAAACAGAGAATAAAAGCCTAGAAGATCTTCTATAAGACTAGTAGAAAAGTTCTGTTTAAACTCTTTCTCAGTGGAAAATTACCGAGTCTGATCCTTGATCTCCAATATGATAATGGACTTTTTTCTCAGAAAGTGTCAGATTTTTAATGGCAGACTTTAGTTTTTAATTTAGAAAATAATTAAAAGGTGTTTAGTTTGTAACTGCAAACTCAACACTCTGTTTCAGAAATGGCACCAAAGTATCTCAGGAATTTGTCATTTGCGTCCTTGTCTCACTGACATCTCTGCACCATCTGCCCTGAATGAGCAACAGTTCCCATGAGGTACAGCAGTGATTCAAAGCAAAAATAGACTACAGAATACATCAGCAGCCCAGGGATCCCACTTCACAAAGCAGAAGCATGCAGGAGCTATCTACACTATAGGTCTCTGGAGGAAACCCTTCTGAAACCACATTCTGAGCAAAACCAGTGAATTCACCTCTCTTCCTCATCCTTAATTTTTGCAGCATAACTCCTGAATCTGTGCAAACCTATATGATTTGTCAGTGCGAATAAATAAGCTTTTCTTTAAAACTTTGTATGCAGAGGTTGGGTGAAAAGCAGTGGCAGACTTAGGAAGAGTTAGGAGTGTATCTAGCAAGATTTCTCTGCAGTGATTAAGAGTCACACTACCTAAGATTTTTAGAGCAAAAGCTGTACTTTGATGAAGCTTTAATTCTATTACACCTTGCTATTTTAATGCAATATGAAGTCAGAAATGTCAACAGATTTGAATCTGGAAACACCTAACATTTCAATGTGTTGAGACAAATGTTTTTGGTTTAGGTATTATTCTTCTCCCTACCATCAAGTTTTAAATATTACAATTGCTTTTTCCAAACGTTGCCCTTCCACTTTGCTTTATTAGCTGGTATTTAGGTGCTAAATAGTAAGTAGCATTCAGTCTACTGAGTTTTGTCACATTCTGCAGTTTGAACAGAAGTAGCTGAAGCATCATTCTTTAATAGTGGCATAAGTCCTTGTATGAGTAATAAAAACTGCCACTTTATGAGGCAAGCTAAATGCTATCAAAATGATGAATGAACTATTCCCTTTTATTTGTTCAGCCTTTCCCAGTGGTATTCCCATAACCTAATTTAAATCACCAGCTTGTATTCTACTTAAGTATCTATGTGCTTGAAATACACAGATGTCTGCATAAAAGCCCTTCAGAATGGGCTGAAGGGCCATTTAACTGTAAGCAAACAGTTAAAGAGTTGAAATGGAGCTGAAATACAGAACTAGGATTAATCCCCATGTTCTGAAACAGCTCTTAAGAGAATTTTCTAGGTAGTTTAAGAGACCATCCTGTTTTCAGCCACATGCTTCTGCTTATCCATGGGAAGCTGAATCCAAGACTGATCAGTCCCCCTGGACTGTAATACAGAACAATAATATTCAGATCAAAAGCATCTTGATTAGATGTAGCAGATTTTTTTCCTCCTATGAGGATGAAAAAATCTCCAGATTTACCTTCTTTCCAAAATTAAAGGCAAACATTTACTTCCAGTGACATGTTTATGTCCTATAAATTTGTTCCTACAAGGATAGCTGAAATCCCAGCCCTGCTCTAACACGCTTCAAGGAGTTAAAATTACCTTCAGCCAAACGTCCCAGGATATAAACTTGAAAGAAGTCAAATATATCTCACTGGAGTTTGACGGGATGATCAAATATGGATCTCCAAGGTCCTAGCTTTAATGTCGGTGGAAAAGAGGAGGAGAGGAAGGGAGAGAGAAAGAGCATGTAAGTGAGCACATCAGAACAACTAAATAAACAAAGAATAAGATGTCAACCAAAGTCTGTAACCCATGGCTTATTTTAAATTAGCACATCCATGTGCTGTACGTCATCAGGAAACAGAAGCCTGCTCCAGGCCTTACTTGTACAGGAAGATTTTTAGCTCAAGTCTTGAGTTTTAGAGATCCTCTGCTCAATCTCCGGTGTATTAGGACATATGCCTAAGGAATGGGCCTAATTGGGTAAGAAATTGTAAGAAAAGATAGAGCTAGGATAGTAATTTTCTATGGATAGCACTGTAAACCTAACAAGTTGTCCTGGGTTGAGCTGTAGCAGTTATTTTTCTCCTTCTTAGTAGCTGTGTTTTCAACTTTAGTCTGAGAACAATGCCGATAACACACCTATGGTTTTAGTTGTTGCTAAGTAACGTTTTCTCTGATCAAGGACTTTTCAATCTCATGCTCTGCCAGGGGGGAAGGTAAACTGGAAGAAAGCAGAGACAGGACACCTGACCCAAACTAGCCAAAGGGGTATTCCATACCACAGCGCGTCATGCCCAGTATAGAAACTGGGGGGAGTTACCCGGAAGGCCCAGATTGCTGCTCAGGTGGAGCTGGGTATCAGTCAGTGGGTGGTGAGAGGTTGTATTGTGCATCATTTGTGTTTATTGTTTTCTTTTCCTTTTCCCCTTCCAGTTTTATATTCTCTCCCCTTGTTATTTCCCTTGTCATTATTATTATTGGTTGTAGCAGTAGTGGTTTTGTGTTACACCTTAATTGCTGGACTGTTCTTATCCCAACCAGCAAGACTTACATTCTTTAGATTCTCCTCCCCATCCCTCTGGGAGCCGGGGGTAAAAAACGTGTGAGAGTGAGCGAGTGGCTGAGTGTTTCTGAGTCACTGGCTGGGCTTAAACCACAACACAAGTGAATTCCTAAATTTTCTAAGTTTCCTTTACTGCTATGCACCCCATCATTTCAGTGCAATTAGCTTAATCTACTTGAAAGTCACCCAATCAGATGAGATCTGCATTAAAAAAAATCCATTTTTTCATTCCCTCCCCACAAACCCAAGAGATATAACTCTGTCTGAGCTGTAATTATAAACTCAGACGAAGAGCTGAGAAATTGTTCATTTCCTAGTGATGTGAATGGTCTGGAAGAACATTCCCCGTGATATAAGTATTTTCTTCCACAATTCTTCCAATACAATAGAAAAGGTAACTAAAATCCAGTAAACAGAAATGTGGGATACTGCTTAGGCTAAAACTAATTCACTGTCTGGGTTGGGAACAGGTACGTACAACCACGGTTAGAAGCGTAACACAAGTTTATTTCTTTTCTTCCTTACTTGTTACTAATTTTTATCAAAGTATCTATTGAAGACACTTTCTACACAGAGCAGGGAGTGCAATTAGAGGAGATTGCTTAGTCACTACAATGTCACCATGAGCTCAGTGCACATAAAAGGTCCACACAGTTGTAAATGGGATATGATCCACATCATTGAGAAAAAGTACTTTGAGAAGCTCAACTAGTACTAACTTGCAGAAGCACTCAAATGGTTATCATTAAAGAATAAAATTAATATTTAGAAATACACTTTTTTGAGAGATACCGTAGAGACAGAGTAATATCAGATTTGTATGTGCAGATCTGACTTTGTTTTCTGCAGCAGAATTTAGGGATATTAAAACTATTCTGGACGGACAGAATTCAGGGGAATTAAGATGACTGTTTAACTGAACTAAATTCTAGAACCTGCAATGTGAAAAAGGCCTGGAAGATCTCAAAATCAGAAGATACAGGATTGTTCGCAATGAATTAGAGGGGGAAAAAGAAACGTATAGAGCAGTTCTGAGATTAAATGAGGAACTGCCTCCCAGGTAATATTTTGTATACAGTGCTTCTGAAAGGATTGGAAGGAGAAACCTGTATTTCATAAGCGCAGAAATAAAGTAAAAGCTGCCAAAACTCAAGGTGAGCTTGACTTCACCATGGAAAGTAAAACAAGCAGAAGGAACTTTGTCTGTGTAAATAGTAGGACAAGAAAAAAATAAGTTGTTTAAAAGGAAAGTGGAGAAATTAGTGGTCAGAATAGCCCGAAAAGAAGTTCACATGAAACAAAGTTAAAATAATGACTTGTACAAATGAAGATATGAAATAGAAAATTACTACATGGATGCAGGATATAATCATGCTGAGGGAAAAGGCAACTGAACCACTGACATTCTAGGGAACCAAGAATGCAGTTTTATGGTCAGAGAAAGCCAATTTAAGGTCTTTTTACAATCAGTGATCACTTGTCCTGCATCAGTTCCAGCATATATGCTCCCATGGTGGGAACTGGAGAGCATATGAGAGAATGGATGCCCCTGGGTCATAGGAGCAAGATGAAATTCTGCAGGACACACTACAACTCTGGCAAAGGGCCAGATTAAGCCCACCTAACCAAGTAACCCAGTTTAGGAACATGATATTCCCATGTTCCTTCTATAGTCAACAGGGAAGGACAGACACTCCCAGCATCAGTTTAACCACTGTCAGCTTCTTAGAACGACGTGCTGTGTTACTCCAGTAACTACATGAGCAGCAAGGCCCTTGTGCTTCAAAAGTTTACTCAGGTATGTGGCCACCTGTAGGCAGGACAAAGCTATGGCCAAGAAACTAATGAAAAAAGTCTGTTACAAATAAGCGATCACCCATTGGAGGTGCCAGAAAAGAAGAAAATTCTGGGTTGATTATTCAATCATAGCTGGAAAAGTAATTTGGTTTCAGATGTCCCTTGTGAGGCATTTTTAGAGAACAAGACCATGATGAGGCCATCTGGAATACAATATGCAGTCCTGGGCACCCAGATGCAACGAAGATTAATTCTGTCTGCAACAGGACTACAATAATCAAGGAAATGAAGAATCTATCTTCTGAAATGAGATTAAAAAATGCTGTCTTGTTTAGCCTAAGAGAATAAAAGTTGTGAGGATTCTGATTGCTTTCTATAAACTCATCAGTCTAAGTTTCTATAAACTTAGCAGAAGCTAAGAGCTATTTAAACTAAAAGACACTGCTGCTACAATAACAAATGGATAGACACTAACCATTAATAAATTTATCCTGAATATTAACAAAGGTTGCAGATCCCTAGAGGACTAGAACAACTTTTATTAAGGGCAGCTAAACTGCTCAGCTACATTGATGCCGATCAGTTTACATTTAGGATTTACAGCACAGCTCCCTGCACTAGCAAGGATTGTGACTAGCTCACAGGGTCATTTCTAGCACAATGCACCGTTAGCCTCAAGCATTTCTCTTTGTGAATTGGGCATTTTCTCTGCATTGCTCTGTATTCAATGCATTTATATGTGTAGTGCCAGATTTTCGAACACCTTTGTGCCTCACAGAGGCCAAGGCCAAATTTTCATAGGTGGTCTGCAGTTGCAGGGCTACTGTCCCTGGATATACATACTTGAGTGTGGTGATTGTTCAGCAGATGATGACCTTTCTTATCATATACTCTGTGCCAGAAATGAAAATAAAGGCCTACTGAGAGCTTACAACTAAAATAATCTAAGCCAGTGAAAAAGGGTCCTTGTTTCGTTGATATTTAACAGAAGTCAGGGAGTCAGCTGAAAGCTGGCAGGCTGCAGGCTGAGTCTGGCTAAAGCAAAAGTGACAGGGGTTGGCTGTTTACAAAGAGGAGTTGCTGGTGGGAGAGAAAGTAAAACAATGATGAAGGCTAAGAGTAGATACCGTGAATTACCAGCACAGAATTTGATACAGAATTATATCCAAAGACATAGAAACAGGTCCTAAAATAGAACATAAAAGTTAATTTCTCTTCTTCTGAATACTACCATTCAATTACGTTTTTAGGTAATCATCAACATCTCCATGACAGCATCTCCTGTGCAAGGCAGCAGCCTCCACCCATCACTCTTTGAGCGTTGTTTACACGAAATGTGTACATGTTAGCTGACATATTAGAAACATTCCAGATTTTCCACCATGTGAAGAGGTCTGTGAATTGTATGTCTTTGGCAAGAGTCATCCTTTAAGGGTGAATCCAAAGGAATAATGCAGATATAATAGCTCAAATCCTAAAAGGTTTTCTTAACAAAGAAAACCAGGCTCATATCTACAAGAACATAGGATTTAGCTGAAATATGTTTAAGTGGTTGAGGCTTACAATGATCCCCACTGACACTGGGATCGCTTAATTTTTTTTTCTCTGCATGGCATTTTGCTCCTAACTGTGGGCATGGTCCATGAATAAGGCTCCCAGGCACTACTGCAATATTAGGGAATGCGGTAGCAACCCAGCAGTAAATTTCTATTCACTTCAGTGTGTGATCGTCTTTGCACTGTTTGTATACGCCATAACACCATATGGCACCTGGACTTTTTCTTTCAGTATTACTGTCATAATTGACTTTAATTATTTTTAGTTCTTCCTAAAGGGCAAAATACATTTTATTTGTCCTGATCTCAAAAGGCATTTGAGAAAGCCGGAGTATTAGTTAGATCCTCATCACTCTCAGGCCATTCATTTTCCAGATCTAACCACTGAATTTCCTTTGCGCTCAACCTGAGGGAGCAGGAGCATATGCAGTACTTGTTAACCCTTGGTTTTTCATAGTTAGAAATAGCAGAACAGTGGGGCGTTCAGGGTTCTGCACAGGTTGAGATACAGAGTAACTTCAAGTAACTTTAAGAATGGGACCTGATAGTAGGTATCATTGAAAACTACTGTTGCATGTAATTAAGGAGATGAAAAATGAATATTCTGACTGGATTTTCAATTCTGACTCTTATCCAGCAGATAAGAGGGACTTGGGAGAGGAGAGGAGGGAGGAGAAGAATTAACATCACTGTTATGAAAAGGTTCAGGTTGGAGGGATTTTACTCACACACACACGGCTTTTTAATTTGGAAATTCCTGTTTATCCTCACCAGTTGTATGATAAAATGGTTCTCTCATCAAATCTGCTTTGACATAATAATATTTCCCAATGAGACTATTCGATTTTCATCCTCTTTTAAAAGAAATGTTGTGTGTCTCATTCATGTTATGAACACAGAGTAATGTTTTCCAGTTTTAAGCCTGGAAAGAAAATTCTATTTTAAAGCTCTATTTTTTCCATTGCATTTTGTAATACAGAAGAGAGTTTTTATGGTGACAATTTGAAAAAAATCTTTTAGAAACACATGAATAATGGAAAACTAACCTTAGAGAAAATCCCTTAATATATCTAAATGTTCAAGCCACTTTATTTATGTAACACTAGAACAACGATGACAAAAATAAACATCTTCTAGAAATGTAGAAGTTCTTGAAAGGGTAAGAGACTGTGTGGGTTTTGGTCTGTGATTTTCTGATTGAAGCTTGAAAAGAAGCCATAACTCAAGCCTTTCTTCTGCATCTACATCACATCAACACAAAAAATACCGAACAATCAGAATCAGGATATAAGGATCTGACATGACATATAGTTTAAACACTTGTAAAGTTTTGCTTCCATCTCTTCCTTCCTAGTCACAGAACTCTTGAGCATCTTAACTTTCTGTTCTCATGGTGCTCCACATCTTCCAGATAATCTCCTAGCACAGAGCTTTGATGTTCTTGTAATGTCTTTTCTTAGACTAAAAATGCAAATATGATTTCAGCTTTCATTCTCCAAAATTAGGAGTCACCATCAGTTCTACTTGATATTTAAAATATTGCTAGAGACAGAAACAAAGCTAGATGAAGATGAATTCATACTGTAGAAGTCCATTAGTAGGACTGTTTCCAATGATTGCAATTAGAATTAGGGATTCATAAAAACACACCAGTGGAAAAGAGTGGTAAAGATTGCAGTTAGCAGCAGACTGATATCACAGGACTCTAAATAATGCATAGAGAAGCTGAGTCACCTGTAGTAGGAACATTTTTGGCTGGTGCATAATTCAGGAGATTTTGTTCCTATAAAGACTACATTAAGGTTCTCAATTCTGACAGTGATAAATAATGACAATTAAAATAGAATCGTAGAACGGTTTGAGTTCGAAGGGACCTTAAAGATCATGTAATTTCAAACCTCCTGTCATGAGCAGGAACACCTTCCACCAGAACAGGCTGCTCAAATCCCTATCCAGCCTGGCCCTGAACACTTCCAGGGATGGGGCACCCACAGCTTCATTGGGCAACCTGTGACAGTCTCATCACCTCTGCAGTAAGGAATTTGAGTGGTTTGAATGCAGCACTTACTTGCTAGAGATGACAAAGGCAAAATGTCATTGAGTACCACAACCTTCTCCATGTCCTGGATAATCAGGTCTCCTTTTTACTTCTGGAAAGAGCCCACATTTACCCTAGTCTTCCTTTTATCACAAACATGACTACTGAAGCTTCTCTTGTCAAGGATGTCCCTGGCCACATTTAATTCTACTGGAGCTTTAACTTCCCCAGCCTGATCCCTGAAAGCTTGAAGAGTTTCTTTGTATTCCTCCCAGGCTACCTGGCTTCCACTCTCTGTAGGCTTTCTTTTTGTCATGGTGCTTGCCCAGGAGTTCATTCATGCAGGCCTTCTGGTGTTTTTGCCTGACTGCCTCTCTGTTGGAATGCATCACTCCCGAGCTTCAAGGAGGTGATCCTTGAATATTATGCAGCTTCTTTAGGCCCCTCTTCCCTACAGGGCTTTATCCCATGGTACTCTACCATGCAAATCCCTGAAAAGGCCATTCTCTGCTCTCCTAAAGTCCAGGGTGCCAAGCTTGTTGTGTGCCCTCCTTGCCGCCATAATACTCCACCACTTCATGATCACTGCAGCCAAGGCAGCCCTTGAGCTTCATGTTTCCCCCTCAGTAGGTGAGAACAAAGTCTAGCATAGCACCTCTCCTCATTGGCTCCTTTGTCACTTGAAGAAGGAAGTTATCATCAGTCATTCCAGGAATCGCTTGGTTTGTTTATGCCCTTCTGTGTTATCTCTCCAAGAAATATTGGGGTGGCTGAAGTCCCCCATGAGGAACAGGGCTGTGAACATGAGGCTGCTCCTGTTTGTCTACAGGGGATTCATCTGCTCAGTCTTCCTGGTCAGGCAGCCTGTAGCAGACCTCCAGTACAATGTCACCTGACTCTGTATTCCCTTTAATCCTGCCCCATAAATTCTCAGTCAGCTCCTCATTCATTACTGGGTGGAGCTCCATACACCCCAGATGGTCTCTGACATAGAGGACAAAACCCCCTCCTAATCTCCTCTGCCTGTCTTTCATGAAGAACCTGTACCATTCCATTCCAACACCCCAGTTACAGGAACCACTTCACCATGTCTCCATGATGCCAATAAGATCACAGCCCTGGAGGTGCGTGCACGTCTCTAACTCTTCTTGTTTATTCGCCATGCTATGTGCATTTGCATAGAGGCACTTATGTTGGGTCACCAATGAAGCTGACTTATTGGCTGGAGTGGCTGAAGTCCTTTGCACTGCACTTCAGGTACTCTCCTGCCGACCTGAAATCCCTCTCCAAGCTCTAGGCATCTACTGCTGCCACTGGCATTAAAGTGATAAGAGTGGGATGGATTTATCTTTCCCTCCTCCAGCAGCTTTAGTTTAAAGCCCTCTTCACTAGTCTGGAAAACGTATGATTGAAGACACTCTTCCTCTTCTCTGACAGACGGACCTCATCAGCCCCCAGCAGACCATATTTCTCAAAGCAAGTCCCATCGTCTAATTCGCTGAACCCCTGATTGTTGCACCAGTCCTGTAGCCATTGTACTGATTACCCAGATTTAACTGGCCCTTTCAAACCCTTTCCTTTGACCATGAGGACTGATGTAAAAAACTACCTGCACTCCAGAGTCCCTTACCACCTCTCTCAGGGTTCTATAATCATTTTTGATACTCCTCAGACTCCTGGCTGTGAAACAACAGCAGCAGATATCAGCCAGTGGACTGTACAAGGCTTCGTGATCTCTTTGTGACACCCCTGATATGAGGTACACAGCACACCTCTCTAGAGAGCATATCAGGCTGGCAGATGGGTGCCTCCAACTCCTCAGGAGAGAGTTGCCTACTAGTATCATACATCGCTGGCTTTTCTTAGTTGCACTGGTTGTTAAACAGGGAGCAGATCAGGCTGTCTTATTCAGCTCCAGCGTCTCTCCTGATGTGACAGGTCTTTCCAGTCTGCAAAGCAACGAGGCAGCCCTGCAAGGGGACCTCATGCTTTGGGGGAAGTCTCTGTACATGTTGTAGTTTAAAGATCTCATTGTTAGACTTTTATTTTTCATTTCCATTTCTCCTACAGTCCTCATGCTCCCATTCACATTTATGTCAATGATATGACTCTAGGCCCAAATCAGTGGCAGCCTTTCTTCTTACTGAAGCTGATATGGGGTGACCCTTACCAATGCTTTCCCAGGGAAGACTGGACAGACTCATATGGCCATTCAGAGCAGCCCACCACAGCTCAAAGCTTTCACAAAATGCCAAACCCAAGGAGTGAGTAGACATGCTGCTCCGCTAATGACCTTCTGCTACATGGACCAGTGAGACACCTCTAGGGGGTTCTTACTGCACTGGGTCATGCCAGGGACATGTACAGACTCAGCCTTCTTTAACTAGGTAACAAGCATCTCACAAAACACTAGCCAGCTTTCTGCAGGATCTTTCTATCAGTTACCAATTGAAAAAAACATGTATTCTTCAAACACAGTAATTGCTGATTGAAAAGTAAATGGCATGAGTGAGATGGATCAGATGAGTTGATGAGTGGTCTTCTTGCTCATAGAAAACCCATTAAAAAACGCGTTTTTTTTACTGGGTTATCTACATTGTTTATGAATGGACGGATTTTCACACAAGACAGATTTAGAGAACCAATAATCTGACACAGCGCTTCCTGCCAGTTCTTAAGTTTCATTTTTGTTAGCTATCAAATCGCAATTAGAACATTGCTTTCAGTCAACCTTCTGTATCTAATCTGCTGGAAAATATGGACTTTGAAATCATGCCAGAGAGGTAGGAAGTGTTTCTGTACCTCCCAAGAGTGCCTAGTTTTATTACCACAACAGTTAGAACAGGCTGTGATGATGTTTAAACAGTATAGATCTTCCATTGCCTGCAATGAAAGGTTTGCTTTTTTTCCATCTTACCTACGTGTATTAAATTATACTGTAACACATGTAAAAATATCTATATTAGGATTGGTTTTTATTTTTCCTACAGCTATAACAGGTACATTGAGAGGGAATCAAGCTGTAGTTTTGCTACTTTAAGTCATTAACTGGGGCTAGATTCTGGACCACGCATGTGGTAAGGACCTTTCCCTACCAGAGCAGGTTACAAAAAGGGATTTTTTAAAGTTTTGATTCAGAATGTATTTGACCTCCTTACCTTTATGAATCACTCCTATGACTTCTGATGAAACTTGAGAGCAGTGAAAATGCATTCAACACTACTTTTTACCTTTCAGGTTGCCTGAAGTTTAGCCTCTTTGTAGCCTTACATATACTCACATATGGAGAAACAATTCTCTTATTTTGGAATGGCAGAACAGAGAGAATGCTTGTTAAGATTCAAAGCCAAAGCTAAAAATTAGGATAAAAGAACCCTTTATACAATCAGAGATTTTGTCTAAAGCCTTGACTCAATTTTTTTATCACTAATGAGAATTAAGACAGCTCTTCAGTGTCCTTCTACATTAGCATATTTCTCTAAACAAAAAGACCTCAGTTACTGAATAGGAAATTATATTTCTATTCTTAAAGCATAAAATGTTATGACAGGAACATGTAGAAAAGGACCAGCATGTTAGATGTCAGTGCTGAAGGCAACTAGGACATGCAATATATTATGTTGTGTGGAGGATATGTTCAAACAGAACAATGTGGAAATACAAGGAAAACAGAAGTCAATAAAGCAAGTCATAAACTACAAGTTGAGGACAAAGTCAGACTAATTAAATCAAAATTTTCCCTGATTTTAAATTCATATTCCTATAAATACTTTTGAACAACAACAAGATGGAGGGAGGAAGAAATCAGAAGGCAAGAAACAGGAGGACTTTTCTAGAGCAGTGCTTTCAGTCCTGGCCTCCATCCTTTAATTTTGTGGTGGTATTCTCTGACAAATATTTCCCATTCCTTCCCAAACTTTATGATTATAAAGAGTACCCCAAAAGTTCTTTTCTGAGATCAAAGCCATAGGCATCAAACAGCACTGTTTTCAAGCACAAGTCTATTCTTTTTCCTTCCTTTTCCAACAGATTTGGGGCCTAAATTCCTGCCCAAAATTTATGTTTCCCATAGGCTAATAAAGTCTTACTCTTCACAGTGAGAAAAGTATTACTGGTTATGCCATGTAAATCTCATTTTCTGAATGCCAGAGAATAGTTTACCTTTCAGATCCCCAGGCCTGGTCATATTTCCTTGGCAGGAAGAAATAGCTGCCAAATGATTTTGGCATCCATGACTGAATGACCATCCCTTAGAGAAAGGAAAAAATCCAGATTAACGAAAGAGCAAATTAAAAATAATTAACTTCTTTAACATTGTGTGTTTACCAGGAAGTTTTGTGGTTTGGTATGCTTTTGGGTCTTGTTTTTCTCTTTTTCCTAGAAAGCTGTGTCTGAAAGTAAATTAATTAGTTATAAGCAGTAATTAACTTTCAGAGCAATGTCACTTGACAAACAGCACAGTAAAAAAGAAAAGAAATCAAGTGTGTAAAGGTTAGACTGAAAAACTCATTACAGACAGAGTTTCCATCTCTGATGCTACTCAGTGTAACACCCAGATATATACTAAATGCTTCTGCTGTTCTACCTCAAACCTCAGGGTCAATAATACTGGGGAAATTTCTGTCTTGGTTCTGTAGGCCTGTGTTTTCCAAAATCGAAGCAGCTCCCTCCTGATTATACTGTAATTGCAATGTTCTTACACTAGCTTTGCAATGCCACTACTGTAAGCAGTGCTCGAAAATACCTCCTTCTGACCTAACTGGGGTGATTCATGCCACTTGCTTTGCCACGTAGGACAGAAACCAGTTGATCCTCTTTCCTCTTCATTTAGGTGCTCTTAGAAGAGGCCAGAGATCTTGTGACACACTTTGCTTTAGGCCAGAACATTCTTTTACTACCAATTGCAATCCAACTTCCAAATTCAATGAAAACTACAGAAAATGTTGAGCAATATGTCTTAGGGAACACTTGCAAAAAATATATTGTTTTAGAAAAGAGCAGCCTACATAAGCTTCCACCTAAGAGTCTTAAAAGAGCTGGCTGAGCAGATTCCCAGCTTCCTATTCCATGCTAAATTAAAAATACTTATTAATGTGTCAAACTGATGTTTATTTTAAATAAGTCTCTGAATGCTGGGATTATTCCGAGAGGTGGAAAATTGCTTGTCTGCACCAACATCCAAGAGATCAAGCATAGAATGGGGTAAATAGAGGTAGTACAAAATGCAAACTGATTGTTTATGACATTTAGCTACTAAAAAAGTAAATCACAGGAGTATAAATAATGGAAGTCAACAGATTTTTATGAAAAATTGTTAATAAACCACAAATGCTTTAGCAAAGCCAAACAGGTAGATATACTTGGATAGTAAGACATGACAAGCACCAGTTCATAGGACTGTGATAATAAAACTATTGTAATACACTATCAAAATCAGCTAGTAGATGGGTTGCAGAATTACTAAAAAGCCGCATTAAAGAAGTAGCAGGCACTGGGGTATTTCCATTATAAAAGAGTCCTTTCAGAGGACTGGATCAGGACAGCCCAGTGATTGATACAGTTCTCAGTCTTATTCAGTGTTTCCAACAGTTTCTTTAAAGTAAACATGAAATTACTGCTGATAAAATGAGACAAAAAGGATTAGCAACATTCTTAATTGGTGATAGAAAAAAATCATTCAGAATTACCAGTCCCTTTCAATACATTTGCCCATTCAGTCAAAACATGTTTTCCCACAAACACCTAGAAGCATAAAATCTATGAGGTGCTTTGCAGACCATATCAAAAAAATGGAAAGCAGGAAGTGGAGGAAGGAGGGGGTCATACACTGAAATGCAGAAACTCAGGAAAGGTCAGTGACTCTGAAAGTCAGACTGGCTGAACAAATCAAGATGAGCTCCCAGCAGCATGCCATGACAAGGACAACAAAAATAGTATTTGTATAACCATGGAAAAAGTGAGTATATTAGAATAATAATTTTGCCGCAGTTTCAGACAAGAGAAAATCTGGTTTGAAGACAGTGGATGAAGTTCTGATATTTACATTTTTTTAAAGGGTGTGGAAAATCACTCAAGCTGCTTGACAACTGAAAAGTGAGACTGACAATTAAAGAAGCTGCCTCAGCAAGAGACTGAAGGAACTCAGTGTAGTGAAGAAAGATGACTGACTTGTATAAGTGTCTTTACAGGGAGAAAATGCTAAATATCAGACAGCTTTATAATCAGACAAAGCAAGAACGATGACTACACTCAGGATCCAGACCTGTTCAAACAGGGAAAAGTGTTTGCAAATGCTGAGACATAGAGCTTCTGCTACCCAGGGAAGTAGCATATTCTCTGTTTCTTGAGGTTTTTCTCATTAAAGCTGGCAACAAGTTATTTCCAATCAACTTACTGAAAGTCTGTCTCAGCTAGATTCACATTAGTTGCAAAATCCCTTCACACTGCTCTTCCCTGGGGACAGTTACAGACCCAGAAAAGCAAGCCTCCCATGAATTACGAGACTTATGTCTTAGGAGATATGGGGATAGAGATTCAGTCATTTCCTCTGCCAAACATGATTTGTATGCCATTGAGCTAGTTACTTACAGTAAGCTTCATTTTACCTGGTTTTAGGTATCTAAAAGCTAGTTCTCTATTTAGCAAGTAAATGTCTGAAGCATTATTATCCTCAACATCTCTGTCAGCCAATGGAGAAAAACAGACACTGTTGAAGAGCTGTTCCTCTGACAATTCTCAAAATTGAAAAAAAAAAAAAGAAATCACTATACAATGAGAAATTTCATGCTTTGAAAAAATCTTTATGCTGACTGAAAGAAGGCAGGAAGGTGACTGGCTTAGACTTAACGATCCTCCAGACATATAAATAAAGGGAAGGCCTGCCTTAGCCTCTGCTGAAGAGGGTATTAATATTCATAAGCTGCTATGAAAATAATACCTTAGACACTTAATATAACTATGATAAATGATATCACTGAAATCACAGTATTCAAATTTTTGCAAAGCTCTAGGGTGAAATAAAACTGAATTCTGAGATAGTACAGGACAGTATTCAGTCTGTGAGCCAGATCTCTGAATGCCACGAAGAAATACTGAGGGTATTGAATCCTTGTATGCTTTCTTTAATGGCAAAGATAGCTGAAAAGATCTCTTTCCAAAACAAAGGGGTTTTTCCATTTTAAGGGGTTATTTTTCATCAGCCTGGCTTTCAAGATGAAAAGAAAGTTGTGCCAGCATATCTGATGTGCCATGAAATGCAGTGTGGCAGAAAAGCACTTTTAAAGCAAAATCATGACTGAAAAAAAAAGGACTGTGGAGTTACAGTATAATGCAGAATAGTTCAGGACACAAATGAAATTCCAGTGTAGCTCTGAAATGGCACAGATGAGAGTAGAGCCGATTCAAACAAGACAGTCGAAGAAAGTTTATGATGTTTCTCTTGACCAAAAAGAGTTTCATCTACTCAAACTCTGCAGGCAGCAGTTCAAGTGACCACCGTGAATGGCAACATAGGGAACATACAGCAGTGAGTTTCCTATCTGCTTGTAGGAGCAAATTCTTTCATAAAAATATGTGTTTTCTTTTCCTTGGATTTGATCCCAGCAGTCAGATGGGGAGGAAGTGTTGCACTTACTGTATAGTAAATCTTAATCATTACATCGGGAGAGCCATTCTGCAGCCTTTCCTTATACCGGAATAGTTTACTCCTCAAATAGTAGTCAGCAGAAACAGTGGCCCTAATATGAGGATCAAACGCGACTTACCTGACAAAGCCGTATGTGACCACAACCATGCAGCAAACTTCACCTCAGCTTTCTAGCATACTCCTGCCTACCTCTCCACCCAGAGTATCTCAGCAATTCCAAAGAGGCACAGTTAAACCCATTTAAACAAAGCCCTACAAAACCTACCACTAAAACAGCTCTGCAGAGAACTGCATTAGGAAGCAGAGAAGATTTGAGTCATATTTTAGCAGGACTGGAAGCAAAATTCTCTCTTTGTTCAAGCAATTTACATAATGACTCTTTCCCTTTTTTTTTTTTTTTTTGGTCTTTTTTTACATTAGTTATTTAATACAGCCATTACACTTGGTTATGGCAGTTTGAATTGTTATGCTTCCAAAAGACACTATTTAGCAGGATCTGAGGGCCTGGATATTTGAACAGAGCATTTTACTTTAATGAACTTTCCCTGATCTGCCTTGAAAAGAGCTTATAGGGATTCTCTTAGACTGTCCTCAAGGACCTGAGATTGACTGGGGAGAAAAAACCCCACCAAACCTTAAATAGCTTTACACATCATGAGATTTCACAAAGTAAATAGCAGAGATGTTTTTTAATAAAAAAGGAGAGACCAATTCACACAGGGAAAAAAAATGCATGATGTTTATTCTCTCTACTGACTTGCAGTTTTTCAGCCAGCTTACCAAATCTTTCCAATCAATATCCAAGTGTATATTAAACAGATTTTAGAGATAAGCAGAATATAAAGGTGCAGACACACTGGATGCGGACATGTTTATAAGAGCTGAATTCAACAAGAGGAAGAGCCCTAGATGTGACCTGGGGTAGTCAGGAGACAGAAGCCTGCAGGATGCCAATAATATAGCAATCAGACTAATACCAGGATCACTATCGTGACAAGAGCTGCAAGCACAGCAGACCTGTTGGGACTGGTTCTGAGCTGGTCAGGCACCACCAAGCAGGGCCTGGAAACAAATCTTGCTCAGCACAAGTCCTCACTGCAGAAATGAATATTGTGCACTCAAGGGCAAGTATAAACCTAGAGAGGAAAAGTCAGTCTTGTCACAGGAGTGTGATAAATCAGAGCAAACTTTTCTGAGAGAAGTATCTTAATTCCCATGAGGGAGCATTTAGCTGAACAGTTATTTTAAGGCAGCAATTACAAGGGGAAAGGGAGGGGAGTTTATTTTTTCTTCTACCCAACTAATTATTAAGAAAAAATGTCAAAAGATGACAGGAAATGTGAATTTAAAAATTCCTAGAGCTGAACAAAATATTAAAGAGCAAAGTACTGTAAATAGTCTATCCTTAGTTTTGGTTGGGAAATTGCCCTTGCTTAGGTACTCAACTCTAATTAGAACTCACTTGCATATTAAAATGATCTGCAATTAACATGAATTATATAAGAGTCCAAAGTTCAGAATCCTATCTTCTCCTTCCTAAGCCATTTTATTTCTTTACTCAGAGTAATTAACGCAGCTTTCTCTTCACAGTCCATTTAAGCAGAGTCTAAGCAATAACCTTTCTCCAGTAATTTCTCCGTTTCCATGGCTAGTAAATTTGAGCATCAAACAGCCATTAGAATGACAGCTTCAAGCTGCAAGCTTGATGAGCCTACTTTGTGTGGCCTGCAGTAATGATAGTTTTCTTTCTCTACTCAGTCACATAACTTCTTTTTCTTTTTACAAAACATTTTGCTCTTTACAGTAGCTTAGTTGAAGCCTCTATTCCTTTCATTTCACTATGACCATATAATTATTTTTAATTATTTTGATGAGCTCTTAGGTAAAATTACAAAATTAAAAAAACTTAATCTATGGCAAGGGCAGACAATTGAGTTTTTTCCTGAGCCAACCCAAGGCTCATACAACTCTCACTTCCCTTTATTCCATATGTTCACCATAAGAAAGGCCTGTCACTTTGGAATAATGTTCCTGCCACTCTTTTTCACATGGAAGGACTCCAACACAACACAGATTTTTGCAGTAGGTAAAGCCTTAGGCACAAGACATATCAACAGCATATCTTCTCTGACCCTCCCTGAAAAAAAAAGCATTTTAAAATCCTAATGTCATATATTTGTCTCTGAAGAGTTCAGCCTTGCCTGCACCCTTGGCAGCTTGGAAACAGAAAATCACTTTAAATAAATATGTAATATAGCATAGAATAAATATAATAGATTAGTCACTCCTTACTGTAATGTAACAGCATTCCTGAAAGCCAGGCTCTATTAACATTAAGAAGAGGTGTTGAGACAAGGATGGGTGTTCTGGGGATTACTGCAGTGGGAAGCAAAATGAGACAGTGGCATATTATGAAAACCAGTCAGGATGCTCCTACAGCCTCTGCATATGTCCCTACATATTCCTGCAGGAGTTTTTTTGTAACTTAACAAAGCATTACCTCATAAATTAGCTAAATATTTGTCTCTCTAGTTGCTTGTAAAGAGGCACATTCTTAAACAGACTAGTGGGTTTAGTGAGTGTGTAAGTAAACAGCTCCTTTCGATACTCATTTTACTGTTAAACCAAAATCAGACCATTATACAAAGAACTAAAACCAAAAATGCAATAAGCAGTAAATGGTGCTCTCAACCAATGATCAGCATCAAATCCTGCACCTCAAGGATTATGTTATGAACTGGTATCAGTTGATGCAGTTTCATTATTTATTCAAACGTCTTTTCATTATTCTTACCTGTTCTCAACTTGTCAGGTTGTTGTTTTTATCATAGTTTCTGCCCATGGGTGCAAGTGATTTTTAGTAGGGGATATGCATAGCTAGGCTCTTAACTGGCAGATACACTTATATAGCTCCAAAGCATCCATAAACGTGCACACACATAAATGTATAATCTGTCATATTAACATGAAGATCTGCAGAGCTGAAACTAACATGCAGTAATGCTAAAAGTCAAGAACAACTGCAGAGAATATCCAGTAATACCTGCAAATCTAAACCGTATTTTGCTTTTTTATGAGCCAATTGATAAAACATGATATGCATATGGTCTATGGGGAAGTACTGTAAATAGTGCAAGCTGTTAACAGTAAGTTACAATAGATAAAAGGTTTTATTTCCACTACAACTTTTCTAATTCTTGTTTTCTTTACACTGTTGGATGCACTCCTGGCCAAGTCATCCCTCCACCAGCCTGGTTTCTATTTAAGACCCTGCCAGCAAGCTAAGAGGTCTCTTGGTTTGAGGACTGTATTTCAAAACTGTACCTTGCTCAGCAGAGACCATGACACAGCTGGATGGAAAGAAGAGAGCACATAAGCTTGAACAAAGCTACATTCTTACCTCTCTAACAAAGAAATTTTCCACACCTGGTGGGAGAGACTATTACATACTCTCCCAACTTTCAGTTCCACAGGGGACAACTACTTTATTTATTTCTCGGCAGGATCTGAGATATGCACTGACAGATGCTATAAAACAAATTCATCCTTACTCATCATTGAAGTGTTGTCACTGAACTGTCACTGAGCATGCATGGAGCATCTGAGTGCCCTTTCTTTGTGATAGATAAAACACTCTCATACTCCATTATTAGTATAACTATCAGCATTAATTAGATGCTGCTTCACTGCCTCCAGAAGATATGAATTCACATGCACCATGTCTAACCTGAAGTCTGTTTGAAGTCTCAATGGAATACCAGGAAAAAATATAAATAAAATTATGCCGTATTCAATGCATACTTGTTCCCTATTTTATTACAACCTAGTGATGTCTTAATTATATAGTCAATCTTTGAATAACAACAGGAACATTCACTTCTATGGCAGATTTCATTATTTGCTAATAACAGGATTTTAAAATACCATACATTGTAACAACCCCAGATGCTGAATACTAGTTATCACAGCAGTCAAATGAAATATGGTAGCAATAATTTGTTACAGAACTCACAGAATCACAGCATGGTTGAGGGTTGAAGGGACCTCTGGAGGTTATCTTGTTCGGTCCCTCTGCTCAAACACCTAGAGAAGATTGCCCAGGACCACATCCAGATAGCTTTTGACTATTTCTTAAGATGGAAACTCCACGACATCTCTGGGCGACCTTTCCCAATGCTCAGTCACATTTACAATAAAAGTATTTCCTGGTGTTCAGGGGGAACCTCCTGCGTTTTAGTTACATTCATTGCTTCTTATCCTATCACTAGGCAGAGTTTCAAAGAGCCTGGCTCTGCCTTCTACCCTCTCTTCAGGATTTATACACATTGATGAGACCCCCCTGAGCCTTGTCTTCTACAGTCTAAGCAGTCCCAGCTGTCTTAGCCTTTCCTCATAACAGAGATGCTCCAATACTTTAATCACTTTCTTGGCTATTTGTTGGTTCCTCTCTCCAATATGTCCATGTCTCTCTTGTACTCAGGACCTCAACTAGATACAGTGCTCCATGTGTGGCTACACCAGTGCTGAGTACAGGGGAAGGGTCATCTCCCTCAACTTGCTGGCAACATTTCTAATGAAGCTCTGGTTACCTTTTGCCTTCTCCACAGCAAGAGCACATTGCTGGTTCATGTTCAACTTGATGTCCACCTGGTCCAGGTCCTTTTCTGCAAAGCTGCTTTCCAGCTGGGTGGGTCCCAGCATACATCAGTGCATGGGTTTGTTCCTCCAAATGCAGAACTCTTCCCTTCTCCTTGTTGAACTTCATGAGGGTCCTGTCAGTCCATTTCTCCAGCCTGTTGAGGTCCCTCTGGATGGCAGCACAATCCTCTGGTGTATCAGCTGCTCCTCATGGTTTTCTGTCATCTGCAACTGCACTGTTTTGTCCTTCATAAGATGATTTCAATGAGATTATAATGTGCCTCCTTAAAATGTGCAGACCTTATATAAAGAATACTCCTGTAAGAACTTGTTTGTTGACTGTGATCCACAGAACAACAGTAAAATACACTGCAGTTGCTTAGCAGGCACATTACAGCACCTATTAATATTTACAGAGAAAACATCATGAGTAGTCCTCTGTGAGAAAAGTACTAAGGTAACAGTGTTACACTGGTCTAAAAAAGGTGGGGAATTTCTCCCCTGGAAGTGCTGTCTTCCTCCTGGACAAGCACAGTAGTGAAGAAAAAAGTTCTGCTTGTATTCTGCATCCAGAAACATCGGAGTAAAATTCTGTCCAGGCATTCAGGACGGGGTACCTTTGCCAGTTGGATGGTATTCATTACCGAACAAGTCTCTCTTCTTGCCTATCATTCAAGCGTTACTTATGAAGAGCTATTTCCAAAGGAATGCTTCTGACCACTAATACCTTGATGGTCACTACTACCACCATTGGATTATTCTCACTGTATCATTGAAATGCTATACATTGAAATGTTCCTTACAGGAACATCAAGAGCAGATTTACTTTGCCATGTTTGAAAAGGCTGACATTTCCACAGACCTGCATTGTTCATTTGCAAAATTGAGACTGATTTCAAAAAGTCTCTACACATCTCAAAGTTCCCACAGGAGAACAGAGGTGACAGTAAGCAACCTAGCCTAGACTAATAGGCTGACACTGCTTTAAGGCAGGACACATTCCAGATGCTGGAAAACCTTAAAGGGAGATCGAAACATTACCAGAGAGACAGCCAGCTTTTAGGCTGCTCCATTTCTGCTGAAGGACTGGAGTAGGAACCTTTGCAGATCAACTAATAGGAAGGAAAAGAAGATCTTTTTATCCAGCTTTTGCCCCTTTCCAAAATATACTTCTATATCAAATATTTCATGCTGCATTAACCTACCAAAATTTTTTTCACCCTGTTTATGCCACAGATAACAGATGCAGCAATTAGATTATACCAAACACTTTTGAAAGTGACACCTTATATTTTTATGGATCTGTAAATATATGAGGGATGTTGTCACTATGATAGATACACATTATAATAAAAACAAGGTTTCACACAGAGATTATATCTTTTATTATATCATTTGATCTCTCTGTCAAGAGCAGATACCAAATTCTTTCATCAGATCTGAGAAGTAAGCGGTGATGTTCATCCAGGCTAGGAACAAGGTCTCTGAGCGCTTGCATCTCCCAACACTACTATGAGGGTTGTGTACTGCTGGAGTCACCCAGCAGTACACATTTGTTCTGACTCAGATGTGGGCACATGATTGCAGTTCTCTCATGTTAGTCAAACACTATGGAGCTGTATTCTTTTATGCTGGCTCTGTGCCAGGGAAGGAGGCAGGGTCAAGATGCACTGAGCTGACTCAACAAAGATTTCTGAACAAAGATCCATCAGAAGCTGAGCCCTTTCCGGCCTATAGCTATGGCATTTTGGAGTGGACTTCAGGAACCCTCAACCCAGCTGCAAGCTATTGGCATATCAATAACATCATTAACTTCATCTGTTACTGAGTTTTGAGAGAGAGGTTGTTAGCACCTCCAGGGCAGGAAACAGTGCCAAAAGGAGAGAAGAGACATCACTGTCCTTATGGAAGAGCAGGAGGACCAGGCATCTAAAAGCTACCAGAAACAGAGGAAGCTGCCAAAAGTGTTTATAAGTGAAATAAGCATTTCTATTTGTAACTCACAATCACAGCATTGATATTATGATTCCCATCCTCCTTTCATCCCTCTCTGACATCTATACCTGATGCTGAAAACATGATTGACTGGAACTGGAGAGCTCAAAGTTGCAGTCCCCAGTAACCAGCAATCCTTCTAATGCAGTCATCCAGCACTACCATCTACTCCAGCTGCACTGTTTTTCCAAGGTGGTGTCAGGATTAAGTCTCTGTTCTCTTGTTGCCACCTCTGGACCACAGTAAAATCCATCTGAAACCCTGAACTTTCAAAGATGGACACACAGTATGTGATCCACATGCAAAAGCCTTTCAGGGTCCTGTCCATCCTTAGGCCAGTTCATTTTGCTACGAGACAGACTCTTTGCTTATGTCAACAACACTAATCTCAAAAGCAACATGCACATGCAAACATATACTGGTGAAGAAGACTGGGAATGGCCTCTTTCTCACTCTGCCTCCTCCACAGCACTGCTGAGATGTTCATTAGTTCGGTGTTTATCTGCTAAGAGTATAGACCTGTAGAGTATAAATTTGGAATCAGGTAAATTTTACATTCAACAAATACAGAATATTTTTTAAAGTCACACTCGGTCAGAGAGAATGCCCAAAAGTTATCGTAACTGAAATAAAAGGAAACCATAATTCAGTCAAATTCAGCATTACTCAAAGCAATGGAAAGTACTGCATCCAAGGCTCGATGCTTCTGTTTATGAGTTTCTTTCCGCTGAAGACTATAAGTCATCGATCAGATGATCTTTCATGACCTGTAAAATATATGTCAATATATAGTTCAATTTAGTTAGGCAAAAGCAACACATACTGAAATCAGAGAGACCTAGAGCAAAAGGCAGTCCTACAAATCAGCTGCCCTGTCACTGACAACTTTTCATGCAAGGATTGATAAAATCTTTATTTGGAAGATTAAGTGTGTACTCAGTGGACCTGGATCCTTCAAAAGCATGAAATCACTTGGAAAATTGAGGGGACATAATTTTCCCAGGTACTTAGTCACTTGTCTACCTCATTACGCAGCTAAATACCTTTGAAAATATAATCTTCAGTCTTACTCTCAAAAGAGTCAGATTTCCAGAGGTGTACAGATGTCCAGGAAGTCTACAAAGTGCCTAGTTTCTTAGTTCACAACAAAATCAATAAGAGTTAAGGGCTTCATATAAAACTATGTCCATCTGCCTAATTAAAATACTAGCTCCTAAAATCATGTGTCTTGTTAAAATCAGTGAGGTTGGAGCTCTTGCAAGCTCTGCAAACCACACTTTGGCTTTCCATAATATAGCTCTCCAGGCAGATAGCAGGGGCACCTGATCCATGGGAACGAGGATGGGAGAGGTGTCAAGCCTGAACCAACCTCAAGGCACAGCTGGGCTGTCAGGACACAGGTCTTGCAACAGCAGGGAACAGATAAAAAAAAAAAAGCTGACATAGACACAGGCTAGTCCAGACCTTCACAGACATTTAAATCATATCTGTGCTGTTTAAAGCAAGCAGTGGGCGTGCTTAGACCATTTGAGAAGATGTTTTTCTTTAAATAGCAACTTAGCACAAGAGTTGCAACTTCCAATTTAGTCACCCTTCTTTAACATAGCATGGTGCCTTGCAGCTGGATAATTAACCTTGATATTCATTCAGACTTCAAAACATAGAACTCCCATTGCTGTCAATTAGCTGACAATATCATGTGTGCATTAATGGAAGATTTTTGTGTGACCCTAGAAATACTGCATTTGGGAAATTTCAGTAGCTAATACAGTAATCCCACTGGAGAAAGTCCTTCACAAATTACTTTAACAATTTTAGAATGGGAAGTGAGATTGTGAATTAGTCACTGGATTGAGTTCACAGAATGAAACAGACGTACACTGAAGTTTACCCTCCTTTTTATTCTTATTGCAATGCTCCAGATAACTGGCAAACCTTCTTGTTATCATGGTCTTGTACAACTCTGAGCACAAAAGAAGATGCCTTGATCTCAGCTGGAGCATTCAGAAGCTACCATACTTTTCAACATTAACATATGCCTGGAGGCAGGATTATGGATGATTGTTTCAAAATAATTTTGATATATGAGGCAATGCAATAAACACTGCAACATGAAAGTGGGACACAGTATGGGACGGACCACTGGCACTTTTCCTACTGATTTCTTTGCATTTATAATAAAGAATTACAGCCTACTGGTAACAAGATTAAATAAGTGGGCAGCTAGAGGTTTTCCTGTTATCCCACAGGGGGCTGCATTCTGCTAATGAGTGTTAACCCTACAATCAGGCAAACATTCACATTGAGAAATGAAAAACTTCATTCAGGGGTTTTAAAGCAGCCAGAGCAGCCAACAGCTAAAAAGGAAATTGGCTCCAACACAGCTACTTTCCTTTTTCAATACTGTTATACCTCTCCAACAAGAATGAGACCTAATGGCACAACTGAAACATTCTTGTAGCAAAAGCCAACATCAGGCCAAGTCCCTTCCAAGTTAGAAACCCTGTCTTGTGATGAAGAAAGAATAGCTGATGCTCAATCAAATGCTTTTGCACAGGCTAGCTATGGCCTTTTGTGAAGGTTCCTAATGTGAGTTCAATTTGACCTGCATATTATCAAAGTACTTTGCCTCATTTGCTGAAGGAAAACAGTAAAAAACAGGGAGGAGGGGGGAGATCTGTTGTGCTTTTTCCTGGATTTGAGAGTTACATCAACCTTTGGGCCTTTTTCTGAAATATTCTGACAGTAGAAAAAATACTCACTACTCCATTTTCTACACAGGGTCAACATTATGAAGAGGAAAAACGGGCTTTGAGCCATGAAATAATTGCACTCAATAATCACTTAATAGAGGCCAAGGTGACAATAGATAAGTTGTCAGAAGACAATGTAAGTATCTAATTATGGATACATCTTGATACTATATTCAGAAATAAAGCCATGCACTGTCCATGAATATAAAGAATAATTTCTTATTGTTTATGCAAAATGTAACTTGTCACCTTGAAGGTTATAATTCATGTTTATTGTTCCATTTTTTTGTAAATTTACAAAATCCTTTATGCAATAGGATTGGGCTTAGACTTTTCATTGATATTTGTTTCCTTATGTCAAACACAAAACTGATGAAAAAAATGTTCTGAGAAATGGCAGTATTCCTGCATTGATTTTGCCATCAGTTTCAGTCTGGTACAGCAAACTGGTGGAAGCACATGCTCAGAGCTGTTATGTGGACACATGTGGAGTGAGACTTGACCATAAGAATTTAAGTACGGACCCATACATTTGCTGCAGGTCCTCTGATCTTTCAGTCTTTGCTCACTGAAATGAAATGCCCAGCACAAGTGAGCCTTACTAGCAAAAGGTAGGATTGAACCAACCTGGTTGCTCAGATTATTGGAAGGAGAGGGAGTCAGGTTTTCCCCAGCTGTGGTTCATGTGTGACATTTTACTTGTCTCTGTGTGGAATGAAAAAGGGAACGTCTCTTGCAATTGTCACCCTGCATCTCATTAAACACTGCTGAAAACTGGCATGCACACTGCAGCTGGCAAGATCATAAAATCCTTCCGGGGCAAGAAAGGCCACAAAGAAAGGAAGATTGCAGGCATTTAGTTCATTATTATGCCATTCCTTAGACACTTAATAAAAAATTCATCTACAGAAGACATGTTTCTGTTAGCGCTTATTTTTCAGTATCTTACATTAAAACTTCCCATATTTCATATGAACTTTTCATCATACCAGGGAGCATTTGATCGTATTAATATGCCTCTTGATGTGAATTGTGCCTATGCAATTAATAGCTTTCCAACGGAAACAAAGAGTTCACAATCTGATCCTTTACTTTGACAGAAATTGTGTTGAAACAACAGTTACTTTATAAATCTAATAGCTGTAACTAATGGAATGTGGTAAATGCAATGGGCTACATTTAGATTTTATAAGCCCAGATATACATCCAGAGGAACTCAGCTGAAATCAGTGGAGTTATTTGAGATTTAAAATAGAGGGGGAAAAATAATGTAAAATTCTCCCAGTAAGTATGCATGCATTTACACTACTTCATGGGGTCAGGTTTGGGCCCAATTTGAAGAAGAGTTTTCAATATTCATGGCTTTTAAAAGGCAGCTTACACTGATTCAAAAGCCTCAAAAAACAGTACCATTTTTTTATACTTGAGGTTGATTCACAGACAAAATTCTGCCCTTAGTTATGCAGCATCACAAATGAAAGTAAAGGATAAAGTCCAAATTTTAAAATAAAGAAGTATGAAACGAACTATTAAGGTTATACCTAATAAGTAGAGTTGGTGTTAAACTGAAGAATCCTACATGAAGAGAACATCCTTTTGTCTTGCCAGTATTTCTTCCTTCAATTATGTTACTCCTTATTCTTCTGACAGATATGTAAAATTATGCTTTTGATGCAAATACATCTTTTAGATTATGGGAAACATTTTTGGCATTAATTGCCAATTACTGTTCTAGCTGCCACATATGTGGCTTGTTACCATTCAGGTAAACTATAAAGGACAGAGTCACTCCAGTCTAATGTACCAGCATACGGAGAACAAAGTACACGTGGCACTTTTAACTCACATGTCATTTTTCTGTAGTAATTTTTAAAGCTCCTAAAAATAAAGTGTCAGAAATGCTTTTTTGTACTCTCCATGACAACCACTTCACAGAAACAGAGGCACACAGCTTTTGAAGAAAGGATTTGATTTTGGAGTGATTTCGTTTTTGTGTGCCTACTAATGCCATAGGGGACCTGGAGTTCTTGTCTGTTATACATTGCATGGCATTATGCATTTAATGTGCATGTAACATATCAGGATCACATGTGCACACAATGTATTTTGCTTCTAAATTGAATTCTTGGATTCCTACTGTTTGCTGCTTCACAGGAATAAAAACAGGAATAAAACCAGAAATTTTTCAGGAATAAAAAGAGTGTCTGCTAATATACAATCTAAGACCTACATAAATGAATGCATCTCCCCAGCACATTTAAGAAGTGTTGTGCATGTAGGCATACCTAGACACAAAAAAAAAACCCTAATAAAAACCAAGAGTATCTACAGACCGTTGAATATGAAGATATAATGAACTAAAGGTCATAGGAAAACTGCATTTACAAACCCCATGCCTCACAGACTCCCAGGAACATCTTTGTTGCACCTGATATTACAGAATACTTTTAAAATGGCATTTCAAAGCAGAGAGAATTTCTACCTTTACTTTTCATAGAAAACTTCTGCATATGATAAAATCAGAACATTAATTCCATAGAAAAATTAAATAGTTAAATTGTTTCAATATTCAACACCTTTTCTCTATAAACATTTTCTGATTTTCACAGATTAACATGGCCTAGTGTCCATACTACCATTATGCTTTCTCTATTTATGCTCACCTATAAAATCAACTCCTGAAGCCAACATTTTTGTAATGGCATCTAGATCAGGGAAAGCAACATACAACTCTTACCTCCCGGAACCCAAAGATGCTGTTGAAAAATACACTTACACAGCCATTAAAATCAGATGAAGAGCAAGTCTATTTAGTGAACTTACCCATTAAATAGGCTGTGGGAGCTATTCAATACAAAAATAGTATAAGCAGCTTGCTTAAATTTCCTTTTTCCCTGTGTGGAATTCTCATGGTAATTTCTTACATGAGCCAGTAAAAAATATCCTGTTCTGCAGCTCAAATATTTGCAGTGAGATTTAATATAATTGTATAGCCCTGTTCTGCAAGACATGGAAGGAGTCAGGAACCAGCAAGGAAGTTTCACAAAGAGACAAAGGCCTTCATTTAGAAAACAATATAGTGTCTATTTTTGCAATAAATTTCTCCCACAGTCTCATAAGATTATTTAAGCATTTTCTAAAGTAGCATCTTGTAGCATCTAATCTGGGTAATAGTAAAAATTGTCTGTTCTTAAATTTTCTTTTTACTTAAAAGATCATATTTATTTTAGCTTTCATAGCACTATGCATGCTAACAGTATAAAGTCCAGCTCCTAATGGTAAGTATCCATCTATCTTTTGAAATGCAGATTACTGTTCTGTAGTAATAGTTCTCAAATTTTTCTTTTTAGTGATTTTATCAGCTCTCAGGAGAAAAGGAACAAACATTTCAGGACCATGCAAGAAACAAGGAATCTTAATGCATGTAAAAGTTAAACTATGCTCCAAATTTTCCCCCAAGTCAATTTTTAAAAGATTGTGCAGGCATGGAAGAAAACGGAAAGCCACAAGCTATTTGCAAACTTTAAAAAACAGGCTATTTTTTGTTTTTCTAGGAGCTCTATAGGAAGGACTGCAATTTAGCTGCTCAGTTGCTCCAGTGCAGCAAGAATTACGACAGGGCACATAAGCTTTCAGAGGTAATGTGACTGACCTTGGTGAATATTCAAAGAAATAAATATTTTATGGAAAACAGGTTATTTTATATGTGTCAATTCCAGAACTTGTTTGCCCTTAAGGCTTTGCTTTCCACAACCCCCACCCTCTTTAAGCAACAGGAGGGCTTGTGCACCTCCTGGTATTCAGTGCAGCTGAGGGAGGTGCTGATGAAATCACAGGCAGCGATGGAACTTGGAGGTACTCTCTTCCCCAAAACCTCTGCTATCCAGTAGAAAGGGCCTGCACTGATCACATGAAAAATAAAGGCTTTAGCAAAACCAAAGTGCTGAGAAATCTGGAATGCAAAATGCTGGGAGGAAACTGGGACGTGAGAGCAGGGAAATGACATGCTACCAGCATCAGAGATTCTGATACTACCAATTTTCCTCCTGAGGCTATTTTCCAGTCCAGCTAATTTCTAAACCTGAATTTTAAAATGGACTGACAGAACAAATATCTTTTTCTAAAGCAACCATAGCACTGAATGATTGATTTCCAAGGTGTAAACTTTAATTAGTTGCTTCCAAGGAAACTAGGCTTGAGAAACACTCTTTAAAGGGGAGGTAAATATTCTCTTAGTGATGAAGGCTATCTTTGGGGATGCAGGCCCTACACAAAGCAATAGCACCTCCCTCATGTACATTGCTTTGATGAAGGTCACAAGGAAAGCCTTCCTTTCATCAGTCCCATCAGGTTAATGTCTCTTCAAATGGTCTCCCTTGTGCAGTTCTGCAATGGAATGATGCAAAATTGAATGTGGAATGTATAAACCATTTCTAAGGCAGTAGATGGCTTCAGAGCACTAAACAACCCTGGTAAATAAAGATACGGCAAGACTCTTCCATCAAATGGGCAGTGATTTTCTGGAATGAAGACTGAACTTCCAAATTAACCATTATCTTGGTTCTGTTATTTTTTCCCAGTTACTGACTTCTCTTAGCAATTCATACCCAGAAATTATCATTGCTCACATTGAAAGCACACTACTTGTTAGCAAGAATTAGGACCTTAAAAGTACTTAGTGATTCACTTGCAGAAAACTATCACAAATGTGGGACCTCTCAACAATTTCCCAGACTGTCATACACTTGATTAAATAGGCAAAGTCTTCACTCATAAATCCATGTATTTATTAATTTAGTAAGTGTGAATATACCATCACAGGCAATAAATTCCTTACAAATTTGAATATTGCCTGACAAAGTATTGTATATAATCCAGAAGCCTAAACTATAGTACGATATAATAATGAGACAGCAATGTCATTTTAGTAATTCCAGTTTCCAGTGCAATGCCCAGAAAATGTTCTTTTTCTTAATGCATTTCACAGTCTAAATAGCATATATAAAATAGATCAAACAGTGGTATTACAGGATACTAAACTAATAGATGCCCCATATAGCAGTCTTATGTTAAATGAACCGTATTTCTTTGCCTCATTTCTGTGGCAATTTAGAGTAGCCCTATTTTATAACCTGTTTATTCAATCTTTGTTGCAGCTGTACTTGCCCTAACTAATATCACTGTCTGCCAGCAGATTGGCAATATCGTACTCTTTATTTCCAATGGAAGACATGAGCCAATTAAAAACTTAATGATTAATTGAAAATCCTGGAAGGCCTGTTGGTTGAAAAAACACTCATCCTACTCCACATTAACAAGAATGCCATTTCACAACATGCCATATTTTGAATACATTGACTTTTGGGGATTAAACCAACTTCAAAAACTTTCCAGTGAAGCTAAAAGAGGAGCTCTATATCTTGTATATCTATACCATGTAAGATGGTTACAAGGAATAGGCAGCTTAAATTTCTCTTGCCTAAAGTAGAGGGGAGGGGGATGACTTCAGCATTTTTAGGGTTGACTCCCCTAGAGAAACAAAGTAAAGGAGGGAGTGAGATCCTTAGGGCTAGAAGGATAACCACTGATTACTTGGTAGAGGAACAACTTAAAATAATAAAGTGCTGAGTCATTAAAAATTTAGCCAGGCATTCAAGGATGAAATTCCTAAGTGGTGCAAATCAACATGGATTTCAAGGGAGCTATCACAGTCACAAACTCAAAACTTAATCTAAATATGAGTTCTGATTTCCAGCAGGAAAAACTAAGTGACAAACGTCATGCAGCTGTCTCTTATATCCCTGTCTGATCATTGATAGAGATCTGAAATGAGCAAGGCAGATAAAAAATGACTGGTGATACCTGCATAGACATTAGCTACCAGACTTTCAAGCCACACCAAGGAATGTGGTCTCTGAGTCTCTTCTGGTCTATATGACAGAATGGCAGGTGGAACTGCCAAGAGCTGATCATGACTTTCTGCAAAAACTATATAATTTCTGATGCATAGCAGACATTGATTAATTCTGACTACTCCATCACAGGACCCATAATGTAAATTCAGGCCTTAGCTCTTATTTTTGTCAGTGTAGTAAAGAAACCAGAAAAGCAGTCAGCTAGCATCTGCTGGAAGATGGGTACATGTTGAGGCTTATGTGATTTGTTGATCTGACAAGCCCATATCCAACTGCTGGGGCAAGGAAACTCGTCTGATTTTCTTCTTCCCAGCTGCTGTCATAGCAGCAAGTACCACTGTTTTAAGTGTCAGAGAAACCAACCTTCCTACCTCTTCAAACAGCATTGTTTATCAAATGTGATGCTGGAGTGCAGCAGCAAATTTGGCACTGGGTTGGAGGCAAGATGAGCTCAAAGAAAGGCAAAAGAAAAATAGAATACACCTGATCTCTTTTTGTGTTTCCTCTTCCAAGCAGAGACCTCTGTACCCCCACATTCAAATGCAAATCGCACCCATGCACACTCTCTGGAAAGTGTTGGTATAGGCTGCAGTTCTCTACCTGCCTTTTTAAGACTGTTTTTCACATTCTTTATATCATTTCTATCCAACCTGAATTAATTTGAAATGAAACCTTTCAGAGGGGAAGCAGATGAATATTTCCAAATGTTAAGTAAATAAATGAAAGTCATTTGATCGTGTTTGTTTTCAGAAATGCACAAAGATTATGGCCATCACATTAGTCAAAGAACCACATATTGTGAGCTATGTAATCTTATAAAGAGCACTCATCTATCCATGTTGTATTAGCCCAAGCAGACAACAGTACTGACATGTACCCTATTCTCCTTTCCCCTTTGCCATCTTTTTATGTTACAGTTGCCATCTGACTTTCAGGAAAGAGTCAGCATCCATCTGGAAAAACATGGGTGTAGCCTTTCTGTCCCCTTGTGTCACCCATCTTACGCTGATTCCATACCCACTTGTGTCATTGCCAAAGTACTGGAAAAACCAGATCCAAACTGCTTGTCTTCGCACTTATCAAGCCCATCCACAAGGGATCTCAGTTTTCAGGACTCTGATGGAAAACTTGGACAACGACCCCAGTACAAGTCAGACATTTACTGCAGTGACACTGCCCTTTACTGCCCTGAGGAGCGGAGGAGGGAGAGAAGGCAGAGTGTGGACACACAAGTGAAAGACATGGGGCTCCTGCGGTCCCAGAACTCCACAGACAGCACTGTTGAGGAAGACGGTTTCCATTCCAGCTTCTCTCATGAAGCCTTCCCGGAGTACATTACCTCTCTGCCGACCTCCAGTTCCTATTCCAGCTTCAGCGTCACATCTGAGGAGAAGGAGAATGCCCAAGCTAACACACTGACTGCCTCTCAGCAAGCAATCTACATGAGCAACCGAGACGAACTATTTGAAAGAAAGTCATCTGCAGGTTACGAGCAACAGGGAAGTCCTAGGTTTGCCAAGTCCAAACCTGCACAGCACATGGAGCTTGCCACAGACGACAATGAGAACTCACCCACTTTTACTAGGACTCTGCCTCCATATGCAAACGAACCTTTTCATTTCTCAGCCATAACACCACAGCAGGCTTTAGCGAATCAGAAAATGAGGAATGAGTGCAGGAACACCCACCTTTCAGAAGAGGATTTGCCTGGGCGATGGAGGCAGTTGAGCGTGGAAGACATTGGTGCATACTCTTACAGGAACACAGACAGGCTGTCACCCTGTAGTTTTTCCGAGCAGTACTACAGCAGCCCTATTAAGAAAGGAGACAGTCGAACAAGCCCCATCTATGCTAGTTATAAAGCAGATAGCTGCTCAGAGGGAGATGATATCTGCCAAAGCAGACTTGTGGATTCTTGTTTCCTGAGAGCAGAGAGTGGCCTAAATATTGACATCAGCACTAGCTGTAAACAGGACAAATTGCCCACTTACAAAACAAAAGAATCAAGAGACCAAAAAAATGAAAGGATCACCGTCCAGTTATGCAGTAGCAAAAACATTGAAAATAGCCCAGTACTGAAAAGAGAATATGTGGATGTGAGCCCCAACAGCTCAGCAGAATCCCTCAATCAGAGTTCAGTGGAGGCTTCAGAAATCCACCAGTCTTCCATGGAGCAAGGGAGCCATTCGGGTATTCACAGCAAGCAGCAGCAGTTTCAGCGGACTGGGAGTACTGGTTTGACTCGGAAGGACAGCCTTACAAAAGCACAATTATACGGAACCCTTCTGAACTAAGTGTCTTCCAAATCGGCAATAAGACAACAAGCAAAAGGAAGCAAAGAGCATTCGATACTTCTAATGAACAATAAGGTTCTAAGAAACAGGATTATTATAAAATATATATTCATAATGGTACTATATGTTTAAAACAAAATCTCTTAAAAAATGTTATACAGCACTTTTCACTTAACATCCTTTCCACATGGGAGACTGCCCCCTTCCCTCTTTTATAAACCTGAAATATTTTTATAAACAAAATGGTATTTATTAGAATATGCTAAGCTATTTGAGCAGAATTCTTTTCCCTTCAAGCAGGTTTCTTATTTATTTTTGTGCATGAGGCCATCCGTGCCTGAACTCTAGGAGGAAAAGGGTAAAATCATGACAGCAGTGATAAAAAACAAATCCACTTGATAAAATACCACAAAATGTCATGCGAAAACAAAGCAAACAAAGATGGTGAATTTGAAGAAGTATATTTTTTAACAAGAATGGAATTGTATCTTAAGTTATTTCATACAAATGTATTTATGAGTGACTAATGTATGCACAAAGTGATACTAATATTTTGTTCTTTCAATCCACTGTGTTTCTGCTTTCCTATTTTTCCTTGTATACTACCTCAAAAGTAATTGAGGGTTTCTTTGTCACACTTTCTGTAGGCTTGCATTTATATTGTCTAAAATGCATGTAGTGTCATAATTAATACTGTATTTTGCATTACTTAATAAAAGACACCAGTGGAGATATTTTGGGGTTTATTTCCCTTCCTTAAAATATATCCTGGACAATAGAACATGGGATTGCTCTGGTTGGCATCAATCCAGCAAAACTTAATGAGTGAGGCTCCTGGTTCAGACTGTCCTTTCTCTGTAAGTTCCAGAGAACTAGTTCTTAGTCTGGGTGCGGAAGGACAGCTTCTCATCAGCCTGTGAAAAGTAAACAAGGAAAACTGTTTATCAACAAGCTTGTTCACTGAGCAAGGCTCTGCACACTGAAAAGAAAATTGAAAACTACTTGAAAACTTTTGACTTCAGTACCTCCTCTATTACACACATACTCAACACAATCTTTTATGTCTTTAGGACTGTTACGTTCCACAGCTGCTCTTTTTCCTATATAGCTTGGTATTTCAAACAAAAGAATTTTTCTAAATCTTAAGGAAAGTCTGACCTTCTGCAGCATATGGGAATTTCACCCCTAGCTCTGAGAAGCCATAGCTTTACCTGTACATTTTGCATTTCCTCCATCAAGTTTTGTTTTTCACCAGTTCACCATTAAGGAGTGTACAACTTGGACAGTAGCAGGAGGGAAAGAGCAAAAGGAGAAGAGGAGAAAAACAAAAAAGAGAAAAAGGGAAATCATGTGGATTTCCTTCCTGGCTTTAGTATTGCTGTTTGGTAAGAGGCAGACTACAGAAATAAATGTTTAACAATTCTTTTGTATTCATGGAACACATATCCTGTATTTGAAATATTGACTCTCACCAGCTCATGTATAAGACCTTACTTAGTGCAATCTGTGGTAGCAATCAGTGATATCACTGTGGAAGTCTAAACTAGTTCCTTATAAAGCAAAATTAATGGCCTACCATTCAATACCTGTTAAGAAAATATATGTTTTCTGTGGATTCTCTGAAAGCAGTTACCTGGCAAATAACTATGAACCAGAACTATAGAAATACTAGTTTCCTACATAAGTATATTAAATTACGAGGCCACGGAATCAGTGCATCTGGCATCATTAATTCCCATTGCTCTCTGTAGTCTTCATGGATAACATAAGAATTTGACTATTATTGATGTGTGCAAGTACTTACTATGCTGTTTGGAAGATCTGGCATTGAGTCTGTAGAGCTCCTTCGAGATCTGTAGCCACATTGTGAAGAATAATGGTAGATAATAGTATCACCCACATAAGGAGCAACATAACTCTAAAGCAAGGCTTATTTCAAGACAAAAGCTGTAACACACCTTGTGCTTTTATGCCTCCATACTTGCTCACAGTGAGTATGAGTGGCAAGTCATGCCACGGGTTAATTCCACGAAATCCATAAAAAACCCACATAGAATAAAGCTTCTAAAGGCCAGCTGCTTCTCATGGCAGAATCTGACAGGCAGTAAATAGACCTCGAGATCCAGAAAAGCTATATTTTCACCTTTGGAATGCTAAGATAGAAAACATATAAAAAACCTTCACTGCTGACTCATTCAGGTATATAAAACTTAGACAATGTCTAAGGCAAGACATTAATTTCTGTGGTCAACAAATAGAAGGATTTGTATGCAAGAGGTGAAAATTAACTGTTATCTCACCTAAGAAAATACGTAAGCTATGGAAGAGTAAATAGTGATATTTATGAACTGGAACGCAGTATCAGACTAATTCTTTTATAATACCATTCATATTTGAGACTAAACTGCTATTTTGGCAATTACACAAACCTAAGTTTCTGCTAGATATTATGTCTGACTATTTAATACCCTGTTCTATTATATTCTTTTATACTGCTGCAGTTTCAAAGTCTGCTTCTATGCTTTACTTGATGCTTTTTCCCAGTCCATGTGCACTAATATGTTGATTGAAATCAGTCTTTTCAGCCAATTAATACTGGGTTTTCCTTGTAAAATAGTCTATAACCTTGTAACATTTTTCTATAATGAATTCTGTTAGAGAACAATATGTAACCCTGCAATGAATTTCATCTGAATCGATCAAAATGGCTGGAAAAGCTCTTCAGCTTTAATGTGTTAATTTTAATTTCTCCTTATTTAGAAAAACTGACAGAAAGTTTCCAAATTTTCTATGAATGTGAGGAAAAAAGATTAAATTATCTAAATTTTCTCAGGTTTATGGGTTTAAGTATGGCTTGGTTTAATTTTCCCAAAGAGAAAGAGCTTGGAAAGATTATAATAAAGGATTTTCTATCTATTTTTTCAGTGCATTCAGTTTAGATTTCTTGAGATAACCACAGAGAAAGACCTGAGGCATGAGGCTAGAACGGCACTAGGTGTTTGCGCAGTAGCTTTATGTTTTCTTTGTGGTGGTGTCTTAGTTTTGTGCTTACCCTCAGTTTTCATACTGGGAGAAAATCATCCCAAAAACCCTGCCATAGAGAAGATTTTTGGAGTATGTAATTGGAGATATTTAAAACCAACTACCCACTTGCCTTCACTTGGTCTCTCAAAACTCACCACTGTGCAAACTTTTGGAGGGCTCTGTTGTGCCATCAGAGAACCTGCTGGTGCCAAGTACAGATTAAATTTTCACTGAGGTTTTGGGACATTGAACATCATCAAAAATAGACAAAGCAGCAGATGGGAGAGCAAATCAACGACATCTTGTTCAGAGGGAGAAGATACACTGACCCAGATGAAAGGGATGGTAGACCTCTCTGCCACAGTGCTCCTCAGAGCACTGTCTTTCTGTAGGACATTTCTGATGGAGAGGAGCACTTAAAACATTGTCCTCAGAACAGCTTACTTCAATTTTTCATTCAAGCAGGCATAGTTTGATGAACTTGACCCTACTGTTATGTTTGTTTAATGACAAATGTCTCCAGAAACACAAAACACAGATCTTCAACCAAAGAAAAGTGTCGTAGACCTCTCCATTCTAGTTTCTAATAATTTACCTCGAAATAGATTTTTCCAAGGACATAAATGTTCAATTTTCTCTTAAGAATTATAAAAATGCCAAGATAGCTCCATGTTGCTACAAAACTTCAATTTTCCAAGTAATGTCTGAAGTAGTCAAATTCTGTATGGAGGGTCTATAGGTACCTATAGCAGGATTTTTGCTTTGATTAATTATTTCACTTTCCATGAGTAAGAATAGAAAGGGTGAGGAAAAGAAGTGGCAAGTCCTCAACAGTGCAGTGAAGCAGAAGATGAGAAATGTCATTTTAATGAATGAAAACTGAAAGCAAAATGTACATGACACAGAACATTGATCAGGGAAAAACAAAGTGATCAGAGTGAAGCACATAAGATCATATAATAAAATAGATAAGAATACAAAAAAGATACCAGGGAAATAGGATACGATTCACTAGGAACATAGGTGAATAAGTATTATCAAATCATGAAAAGTAAACGTGGTTTTTGAGATGTGAAAATAGTTTTTATCACTCCAAATTAAGACTAAAAAATAAAAAAAAAGCAAAAAATCTCAATGATTTTAAATAACACATATGACTTTCTTTTAAACTTTTTAGACGTCTAGAAATAGCTATATTTCTGGGTTTAGATCATGACAAGCCACAAAATAGGTAGTTTTCAATTCAACAGTTTCTAACTTCTTCTCACAAACTAGAACATTTATCAAATTAATCCTTTCCCCCTCCAGCACTTTTGATTAAAAAGAATTTCCACTCCAACATCTATCAGAGAACATGATTATATAGTTACTTAGATTAATTTTCCCCTGTTGAATTTTAAAATACTAATTGACATCCTTTGGTCTTTCTTAGAGAATTCTTATTCACCATTCATGTTTACAACCTTGTAATCCTTACAGGATATTATCTCCCCTTAAATAGTGCTTAAATTGTGCAGATGTAGTCCTATCAGTTTTTCCCTGAAAGTTACTCCCTTCAGGTCTCTAGCTCTTTCTAATTCTTTTCAAGAAACACACTCCTCACCTTTCTATTGCTGAAAACCAGAATATTTTCATACGAACACTGAGTTGTTCAAATCCACTGTACATAAAGCAGTACAAGAAAAGGAGAGGACTATGCAGACTACAGCAACTGTGTGAGTGATGCTCCCAGCACTAAAATTCTCAATAAACGTAGGTAGTTGGTCAGAGACATCCTTAAGAAAAGCCTTACTCAAACAAAATGTATTTTCATATAGCCAAATCTAAAGATTTGCATTTTGATGCAAAGAATGCCACACCGTGTTTCTAGAATGGGAGCTTTTCTCCTGGAAATCAGTGCATTTGAAAAGCAATTATTTATATATACTTCCCTTCAGTGTTGCCTAGAATTTCTTCAGCACTTACACAGTAACACCTGGATGTCCTCAAAGACCTTTGGGTTTGCTCATGGGAGACCTGAGCCCTGTAGGTTTGTTTTGCATTCTTCTTCCATCACTGGTAAGTTTGAGGATTTGTTTCAGCTATGTTGTTTTCAAGTCCTGCACTGAATTTCAGTTGCAGGTTTGTTAGGCTCTAGTGCCTCCCCAAATCAATAGATCTGAGGCTCCTTAGTAGCAGGTTTTCTAAGCCTGTAACCACCATACAGCAGTTCCAGCCTTAGAGATCCGTGTGACTTTTCTAAAAAGAGCTAAGTCAACTTTTCACAAGTTGGGTCTAACAACAGTTCTCAGTGTAAGCAGCAGCTTCCAATGGCTGTCAGCCAGATCTGTATGCATTAAATCCTGGCAGTTCCTGTCTACATGGTCTTATATCAACATTATCAGATTTTCATTGGTTTTGCCATCTTTCCGCCATGTCTTTTTAAAAAACCTCGTTGTTATAAAACAACATAACAATTCAGTCATTCTTTAACAGCCTGTCACTCCAGCTTCTCTCTCAGGTTGTTTTCTCTTAGGTGTTTTATTTTGACTGCGTTAGCAAAGCTATCTTAGTCACTGAGAGGTTTTGTTTAGCTGAAGCTAAAAGGAATAACTTGAATTCTCATGCAATAAATGGGTTTGCTGCTTGCGCAGTGAATGCACTTCCACTGACATTCAGTCTTGCCCTTTTCACTTGTTGGTTTTACACTTTTATTCTGTGGAAATATATGTCACTTTTTCTCTCCTTGCTTGAGAAAGTTTCAAGTCAATTATTCTCCAATTTCAGTGAACAATCTTTTATAACACTTGGATCCAAGGGCTGTCTCCCTTAAAAAGCCACTATTATCTCTTCTCAGTCTATTTTAATTCCTCTATATGCACATTCTATATGAAGTAATAAAGTCTTGAGGAGAAACGTGACCTGATGATCATGTACTTAAGTGATCAGCTGAGCAAAGTCCTGTGTGATGTGATTGTATCGTTACCTGTAGATGTACAATCATCTGCAGATCCACTAAGTGCCATGAGAATTTGCCTGAATATAAGCAATTTATCCTAATCATAGAATCATAGAATAGAATCATAGAATCGTTAGGGTTGGAAAGGACCTTAAGATCATCTAGTCCCAGCCCCCCTGCCATGGGCAGGGACACCTCACGCTAAATCATTTCACCCAAGGCCTTGTTCAACCTGGCCTTGAACACTGCCAGGGATGGAGCATTCACAACCTCCCTGGGAAACCTATTCCAGTGCCTCAACCACCCTAACAGGAAAGAATTTCCTTCTTATATCCAACCTAAACTTCCCCTGTTTAAGTTTTAACCTGTTACCCCTTGTCCTGTCACTACAGTCTCTAATGAAGAGTCCCTCCCCAGCATCCTTATAGGCCCCCTTCAGATACTGGAAGGCTGCTCTGAGGTCACCACGCAGCCTTCTCTTCCCCAGGCTGAACAGCCCCAACTTTCTCAGTCTATCTTCATATGCGTGGTGCTCCAGTCCCCTGATCATCCTCTTGGTCCTTCTCTGGACTTGTTCCAACAGTTCCATGTCCTTTTTATGTTGAGGACACCAGAACTGTACACAATACTCCAGGTGAGGTCTCACAAGAGCAGAGTAGAGGGGCAGGATCATCTCCTTCGACCTGCTGGTCACGCTCCTCTTGATGCAGCCCAGGATATAGTTGGCTTTCTGGGCTATGAGCACACACTGAAGCCGGCTCATGTTCATTTTCTCATCAACCAGCACCCCCAAGTCCTTCTCTGCAGGGCTGCTCTGAATCTCTTCTCTGCCCAACCTGTAGCTGTGCCTGGGATTGCTCCAACCCAGGTGTAGGACCTTGCACTTGGCATGGTTAAACTTCATGAGGTTGGCGTCAGCCTACCTCACAAGTGTGTCAAGGTCCCTCTGGATGGCATTCCTTCCCTGCAGGATATCAACCGAACCACACAGCTTGGTGTCATCCGCAAACTTGCTGAGGGCGCACTCAATCCCACTGTCCATGTCACCAACAAAGATGTTAAACACGACTGGTCCCAACACCGATCCCTGAGGGACACCACTCATTACTGGTCTCCAGCCGGACATTGAGCCATTGACCACAACTCTTCGTGTGCGGCCATCCAGCCAGTTCTTTATCCACCGAGTGGTCCATCCATCAAATTGATGTCTCTCCAATTTAGAGACAAGGATGTCGTGTGGGACAGTGTCGAACGCTTTGCACAAGTCCAGGTAGATGACATCAACTGCTCTACCCCTGTCCATCAGTTCTGTAGCCCCATCATAGAAGGCCACCAAATTGGTCAGGCAGGATTTCCCCTTAGTGAAGCCATGCTGGCTGTCACCAAGCACCTTGTTGTTTTTCATGTGCCTTAGCATGCCTTCCAGGAGAATGTGCTCCAAGATTTTGCCAGGCACAGAGGTGAGACTGACTGGTCTGTAATACCCCGGGTCATCCATTTTCCCCTTCTTGAAAATGGGGGTTATATTTCCCTTTTTCCAGTCATCGGGAACTTCACCTGATTGCCATGAATTCTCAAATATGATGGCCAGTGGCTTCGCAACTTCATTTGCCAGCTCCTTCAGGACCCACGGATGGATCTCATCAGGTCCCATGGACTTGTGCACATTCAGGTTTTTAAGATGGTCTCGAACCAGTTCCTCTCCTACAGTGGGTGCGAGGTCTTCATTCTCACAGTCCCCGTGTCTGCCTTCAAAGACTTGGGTGGTTTGGTCAGAGCCTTTGCCAGTGAAGACCGAGGCAAAGAAGTCATTCAGAACCTCAGCCTTCTCCAAATCCTGTGTAGCCAGTTCTCCTGAGAGCTTCCTGAGGGGGCCTACATTCTCCCTAGTCTGTTTTTTATTTGCTCTGTACCTGTAGAATCCCTTCCTGTTATCTTTAATACCTCTAGCTAAGTTTAATTCTAACTGGGCCTTAGCTTTCCTAACCTGGTCCCTAGCTTCTCGGACAACATCCCTGTACTCTTCCCATGCCGCCTGTCCTTGCTTCCACTTATTATAAGCCTCTTTTTTCAATTGAATTTTCCTCAGGAGCTCCTTATCCATCCAAGCAGGTCTCCTGGCCCTCCTGCTGCACTTCCTTCTAGTTGGAGTGCAACACTCCTGAGCTTGCAGCAGGTCATCCTTGAATATCAACCAATCAGCCTTGAGCCCCTCTGCCCTCTAAGGCTGTATCCCATGGAACCTTACTAAGCAGGTTCCTGAAAAGGCCAAAGTCTGCTAAAAAAATCCTTTACAGCAGCAAAGTGTAGATATACTCTGTCTCTAAGTAGTAGCTACTGACCATTTTCATGCCAAGCTACACTGTTGAACTTTTACCTACAAATCCCATAACTTCTTAATTGCCTCAAAAGAGTTAAAATGACATTTCCCCACAGTAAAGCAATTTTAACAAACAGGTCTTAAATTTAGGTTTCAAAATGCAAACAGATTTATTAAGACTTTACCTTGTAAATTCCTTCTTTCTAAAATAACTTTCCTTCTACATCTCCAAATACCCACAAAGCCAAATCCCCACAAACCTCTGAAGAGTAGGACAGAACAGATAAGAATTCCACCTTTCTGGGAATAACAAAGGAAACAGGATTCTAACATTATCTTTACTGCCATGTAACACTGTCAAAGTTTCCTAAAGCCTTGAAAAGTATAACTGAAATTGCAGCTTGCTATATGTCAGAGTCCCAGAGAGATACAGGAGTAAAGCACCCATCTGCAGCAGAGGTGAACAAAAGGCTCAGATGGTGAGCACCAGTGGTCCCCAGACAGCTTTTTATCCCGCAATATCTTCTTAGACACTAGTTTGTTGTCTAAGGCCACTGTGTCTTCCTGATGACCTCTTCGCAGGTTTCGGAAGGCTGCTATTCAGAGCCCCATGAGCTTTCTCTTCTACAGTATAGATGCTGCAGAGAAGTGCACTCTGCTTTCTGCTAGATGGGAGCTACTCAAGGCTGCTGACAGCCCCACATCCTACACCTATGGGATGTGACAAGGTCCCTCCCACCCCTGCTCCTCATTTCCGAGGCAAGAGTCATCCTTGCAGACAATTACTACATCCCAGAATAAGGAGAATGTCTTTATCTGCAAGGGCCAAAACTGTGACTTATACAAGATGTAGTCACTGGAAAACATCCCTGATGGGAGAGAAATGCCTGCTCAGCAGCACAATCATCACTAACATATATATATTAATACTCTAACTATGATTATTCGACAAATTCTCATTTTTTAAGTCAGCATTAATATTTAAATCTATTCACCCATCTAGATTTGCTCCTTATAATTTACGAATCAGAGAAGACACCCATACAAACTGCAGAGCCACGCCCATATTTACTATACCGGGCTGAGCAATGACAGCTCTGTGATTTAGAAGAGAAACAGCAGCAAGTCCCAAAGTAATTATATTTGTAATGTCAGTGTCACTCAGCATCCTTCCCCATTCCAGTTCTTCACATGACATCCTAAAACAGATCGCAAGGAATAAATAGTATTCTCAGCACATAAGGGCTATGAATTTCAGCAGGCTCTCATTCAAACCCTCATTTAGCTTTTCTGCTACGGTAGAAAGCCTCTTAGTCTGGACACCAATTGTGTAGGGTGGTACGAGGACGAAGCCCTACACTTAATGTCTGGACAACATGCAACCTTTCACCTGAAGGAAGTTAGTGCACCACTGACCTGAGCAGGTGGAGACAACAGTAGCAGCACTTCTAACTGAGGAATTACAAGGGTTGACTCTGGTGGGATTATTTTTGGCAGGGAGATAAATCAGGGTTTATTATTTACTTGACCGTAATTTGACAGATTACTTCAATGGACCTTCAGCACCTCACAGTCTTTATCTTCCACAAGTGAGGGAAATGCTCTTATCCCCAAAGCCTAGAGAGTTACACTAAAATGCCTAATCCCAGCGAGACAGTAAGGAACTACTTATTTTAGTTTTAACAGATTTTAAGGATCTTGGCCTTGTGTTTGTATCTTGAGAAATAAAGAATGAAGCTCAAGTTCTCAAACTCAGTCTTAGCACAGGAGCTGAATCACCATTTACTGATTCATCCCCACTCACCTGTGCTTTCAGAGTCCACAATAGCCTGAAGGTGAGGAAGTCAACAACTGAAACTGGAAGGAAGAAAGAAAATTCAAAAATTACCCTGTGCATCTAAACTATTAAAATGTCAAAATATTTCTAAGACATTGGTGCTCACGTACAATAAAACAGATTTTTTTTCAAATTTTGCCCAGAGAATACACACAATGGAGCTGCCCAGAGGAAATGTGTAACTGAGCTGAGAACTTGCACCTTGCTGTTTTGGACCAGCTTAAATTTTCCTGACAAGCTGCAGGATAGATAAGGGAATGGAGGCTGAGCAAGGATGATGGCTGTGTCAGCACAAAATTCAGTAAAACATTCTGGTCACAACATTTACTGCGTTCCCTTGATCTTTCAGGTACATTATGAAGAAGTCCCAGAGAAAAGCTTTTAGCAACAGAGACTATTTTCTTCATTCTCATTTTGGCTTCCTCCCCCCCAAACCCCTTTTCAAACAGGAAAAAATAAAATGTCTTTTGTAAGCTACAGTGATACAGCACTTTTTGCTAGAGCTGTCAGTCTTGCCTACAATGACCTGACTTGTGGCAGTAGGGAAAAACAACCCTGAGACTTAATCAGTTTAAAAGAACATTTCTCACTCAAGGAGAAATGGTCTAATTGAAAAGAATGCCAGTAAACAGCTCATGGCTGGGATCTCAGAACCCAGAAAGCCGCAGTGTGGAAACAAAATTAATCCAGTGAAGTCACACTGAAAAACCCTGAACAAGTATTTTCTTTAAAATAGGTTTAGACTGCCTTTCAGTTTTCTTTCATTCTCTATTGCTGATGAAGTTTAAATGCACCTTTTAGCACTCTAGACGGCACCAATTAAACTTGATTTCTTGCTTAAGCTCCTCATAACTCCACTTGACTCTCACTTTTAAGACTATTTTGGTTAGAGCTATAAATTTCTGCTTTGTTTAGAGAGAAAATGTAGCTTCCACTCAAACAACCTACCTTGTAGCTCATGAAAATACACATATAATTCCCAAGCCCTGCCAAATAGTTTGTCCAATGTTTGTATTTTATCCTTAAGAAAAGTTAGTATAATTCTTTTTATCCTGTAAGTGTATGAAGGATGGATTGTCTCTTATTACTTGATTTTACAGCTCTTGACATAATAGTCTCTTGATTGTAATTGCATAGGCCATGCATATTGCATTACCTGCCTAGCTTTACCAAATATTATATTTTCTTATCCTTAGGTTTTTTTCCCTTTGGATATGAAATCTAAAATTTCTTATTCATAGGCCAGACCCTGGGCTAGAATACCTCACTGCACAGCTAAGCATACCTCACACATTGGATGAAGTCCAAGTAGACCCCTTCCTTTCTCTAAGAAGAGCAAATATGGTATACTTTGTGCTTTCCGAGGCCAAGTATGTTGTTTAAGTCTGAAAACACAGTTAAACAGCTAAATGCATGCTCATCCTCTTGCAGACCCACCTCAGCTAGAACGATTTCTTTTGACATGCATGTGGCTGCCTGCACTTCACTACAGTGTCACCAAGAAACTCCCCCTGCATCTTGAAAGTCTTTGTGGAAACTGCTGCAGCCTCTGTGATTCCAGCCATAGTCCTTTCAGTCCCCTAGGCTAAGCAGGAGATGAAAGACAGAGCTCCTCAGCGCCAGGGAATCTGGTATTCACTTTTGGGTGCCCTCCAGTGTTTGCAGATAATTTGTTACTGTAGGCCTTCCTTTCTCTTGCTAGTACTTTCTCCTTATAAAGCTTCCTTAAACTGAAACAGAGCAAATGTCTCAGTGTATAGTATTCAGAAATTACTACAAAGCCACTGGGCTCCACCTCATGTTTCTACAAGCACTGACATCACAGGTAACACATCTTAAACACTCTTCAGTTTATATTTATACTCACTTGCAAGCCAATGCTATTTCTCAATTCACACAAAAGATCTATTTGAAAAAGGCACCATCCTTGCCACAAACAACCTTGATACATCTGCACCGACTTCCAGTAGAGCTACCCACGCTAGCTACACATTGATACTTACAGACTGCTTTGAGTCTTCCCACATTCTCTTGCTGTGTGGATAAAGCTTCACACAACTGCTGAAAGAAACAGCTCTTCCTGGAAAAAAAAAAAAAAAGAGGAAGGCTTCAAAGAGGACGGACTGCTCTGAGATTTCATTGCACTGGTACAGCTATTAACAAGGCAACAAGGAAGTACTTCCCAGAAACACCCACTTCGTTGCAGAGCCCACTCACTCTCTTCAGCAGGTGGCTAACTTGCAAGAGCCTACAAGAAGCCTCATGAATGCAATACTGCTGACAGATGGCAACAAGCAAAGTCTTTTTTTCAGTAGGACTTTCAGAGGCTGGCGACAGTCAGATTTTGATCACATTTACACCCTTACAATCTAGGATGATTCCTTTAAGGCTCTCGGTTGCTATACAGATGCTGCAACATTAGTTGTACTCCACATGGGAACATTTCCTCATTGCATCAGTGACAAAGGTACCGTGGGCTGTCTGGGCAGGTTTTGACATTTGTGGCATGCATAATGCAGGGGACTGCATAGCTGTGAATACTGGGGGTGGAAAAGGAGGTAAAAAATAAGCAGGAGCACAAGAGAGAAAGAGGCATGTCTACAGTGTCTTGGGGTATACAACTCTGGCTGAGGATTGTACATCAACAAACAACAAACAGAATGAAGTGAGACACATCATAGAACAAGGGAAAAACAGCAACTAAACCTGAGGACATCCCAGAGCCTCATGCTGCAGTTAGGTTTACCATTATTGTTGCTGAACCTATTGCCTGTTGTCCAGGCAATAGAGCATGGGAACCAGGAGAGGATCAGTTCTGAGTTTTCCCACAGGCTGACAGGGAGACCTGAGAAAATCATTGTGCTGTAGCCCTGTATCTGTGGGCTAGGGCAGCAGCTCCTCAGAAATGTAGGAAAAAAGATGAAAAACCTATATTATATAGCTCAACTTGCCTCTGAATTTTTTTCCTAATTAATGGTGGTGTCAAAGTCAGGCTTCTCCCTCACTGTTGTAGCTGAATTAATCAATTTTTCTCTGCTCCAGCCCTATGTGTGTCAGGCAGGAGTTACCCACTGCATTCAAAAATTATCATTTTGACATTCATCAGCATTTTCACTCCTCTCTGGGCTCTAGTGAAAGTTTTCATGCCATGGTTTATTTACAGTACATTCAACTCATGCCTCTAGCGATCCTAGGACATCCCACACACCAAATCTTATAAAAGCTTTAGGGCTCATTATAATCTTACTGATGATACACAGACTGTGCTATCTGGTGGTGGAACATCACATTTAATTGCCTTACACATCTGAATCACATTAAAATTATTCAGGAATTTAGACAAATACAAACTGCAGATAAACTACACATCTTGATCCTTGTCAGTATAACCTCCCCAGCAGCTACCACAACCTGCTCTGAATTCTATTTAACAAACTAATTTCCGTTTGACTGCTGTATTGCACTGCTTGTCTAGAAAAATAGCAGAGATTTTTCCTGCGCCATTCATTTATCTTTGCATGTATACCCACACCCCTGTTAGGAGGAAGATATTTTCTAACAAAGATATTTTCTAAACCTGTAAACTTGCATGCATTATTCCCAATACTTAAATCATTACAATTTCCTTACCATTAAAAACTTTGTATTAATAATTTTGATGAGTTTCAGCCCTTCAGCAAGAGCATTTGATATGAAACCTGAGAATTGGCTGCATGAGAAAATGAACATGAGCTGGCAGTGTGCGCTTGCAGCCCAGAAAGCCAACTGTATCCTGGGCTGCATCAAAAGGAGCGTGACCAGCAGGTCGAAGGAGGTGATCCTGCCCCTTTGCTCTGCTCTCGTGAGATTTCACTTGGAGTACTGTGTGCAGTTCTGGTGTCCTCAGCATAAAAAGGACATGGAACTGTTGGAACAAGTCCAGAGGAGGGCCACGAGAATGATCAGGGGACTGGAGCACCTCCTGTATGAAGACAGGCTGAGAAAGTTGGGGCTGTTCAGCCTGGAGAAGAGAAGGCTGCATGGAGACCTCAGAGCAGCCTTCCAGTATCTGAAGGGGCCTATAGGGATGCTGGGGAGGGACTCTTCATTAGGGACTGTAGTGACAGGACAAGGGGTAACAGGTTAAAACTTAAACAGGGGAAGTTTAGGTTGGATATAAGAAGGAAATTCTTTCCTGTTAGGGTGGTGAGGCACTGGAATAGGTTTCCCAGGGAGGTTGTGAACGCTCCATCCCTGGCAGTGTTCAAGGCCAGGTTGAACAAGGCCTTGGGTGATATGATTTAGTGTGAGGTGTCCCTGCCCATGGCAGGGGGGCTGGAACTAGATGATCTTAAGGTCCTTTCCAACCCTAACGATTCTATGATTCTATGATTATAAAAGCTGGATGTACATTTTTTACCCCAGCCACATTAAATGCAGGCTGCCAACACACAAATAAAAGCTTAATTTAAAGAAAGAAAGCTATCAGTATGGAGAACTGTACAATGACATTACAGTGAGGAACAAATGAGTCAGTAAAGAGGTGTAATTCCTTGAAAGATGAGGGTTTCGTTCCCCCGAAATTCTCTCTTTGCACAAGGCGCTCCTACCCGAAACGGCTGCCAGTTAGAAACTGGTTCTTGTGCAGCCCACAGCAGAATTCATTATTTCAGGCTGACATCCAATGTGTTCAGCCTCCTGGAGTATGGGATCTACTGATTATTTCCCTCTTCATAATAAAGGTGCAGGGCAACCTATTAGCTCTATTTCTTTTATTTTTACACTAAAGTGTTCAAAACATTTCCTGAGAATGGTAATATAATATAAAAGCTCATAGGAGTCTGCTTTCCTTCCCCAAATACTAGGTTTCCCCTTCTGCAAAGAGACAGTTTTATCACAGGTTTAGATGGGTCAAAGATCAAACTCTAAATTAAAGGTGCTGCAATACATCACTGCATACTCATGCTTTGGAACCAGGTAGACTACATGACCAGTGGGGATTACCAATGCCAGCAAGACTTCTCACTGCAATTGCCCATAAATATGTCCTGAATGTTTAGTCCAGGGCCTGCACATCCTTTTAAAATGTTTGCTACCAAATCTTCCAAAACCCAGTAAGAATAGCTCCCAAAATACAGATTGAGAAATCTGGCTCTGCCTGCCCTTCACAGGGCTCTGCATGATGTTCAGGCAGACCTAGGTCCCTGCTGTTAAGAGGACAAGGCTCTGGCACACAGCCTTCTGGCACAAAGGACCTGCAATGTAATCACGCAGCTGGAGCTCTCCTAGGAAGTTACAGAGTGAAGTGGCAAGCGCATTATGCATTTCTCACCCCAGTGTCTTCTCCTGTGAAGTCATCCTCTGCAAACAAGGCTTCAGGACCTTCTGTTCTATAACTAATCTAAGAAAAATAACATATGTTTTTACCTTTACAGTGTGTTACAGGAAGAAAGCAGAAGAGGTTCAAGCCTATCACCTATGTCCTACACACATATAGGTGAAAGCAGTACTAAAGAGAAACCAAGTTTTATCATCTGTCTGGTTGCACGTGCCATAACATCATAAAATGTTCCTAAACAGTTGCCTAGATGACAGGCTGTTCTGAAGGCTAGCTTCCGGAAAACTAGCCAGCACACCTAGATGAACAGGAAAGAATTTGTCTCATGTATTCACAAATGATCCTATTTCTTGGTTGACGGAAGATGGCGCTCAAAATAGAGAGATCAACAATGCCACTATTTTGCTGATATGTACTTAATAACTTCCCAGTCATAGCTACCACCACCATGCTTTGGCACACTCTCTACAGGCCAGACAAACTGGTTTCTTTGTGGTTATGCTCCTAATGAGAAAGGTGCATTACAGGAATTCAGCAATGCAGTGGTCCTTGTCCTGAAAAGCCACTAAGGACCGACAAGCAAAAACAGACACAGGGAAAAAATAACAAGAAAATATGGGGCGGTTTAAAACAATGCTTGAGATATATGGCAGAAGTTACTTTTAAAGGCAGAAAGAAGAGATTTGTGCAAGAGCTGGTGAGGGTTAGACCTGTGCAATGATGTTGTGTGGAAACCTGTATTGGAATTCCTGTTGAGTTGTCTGTGTCTGACAGAGACTTCAGCATGGATGGGACTGTGCTCCGCGTGAATCTAAAAATAAATCGCCCAGATAAAGTAATAATACTTCAAATGTACTTAATTGTCATGATTTTTTCTCACAGAGATCTACAGTAGTACTTGATCAAAAGGGAATGATTGTAGAATGTGAAATGTAAGCATTCAGAGAGAAAATTAATGTCTAATTATGAATGCTAAAAATAAAAACAGAGCTATTAATTTCAGGAGCAAATGATGAGCCCTTATGTTATGAAGAAAAATAACATCCCTCTAGAATATGTCTGAAGAATCCATTGATATTTTTGTCATAATTAACTCAAATTACTGCCGAAATTCTCCTCTGACAAGTTATCTTAAAAAACTATTTTGCATTCCCTCATACAGTTGCCACCTTCCAAGAACATCTCAGGTTTAAGAATAATTCATGCAAAACTAATGGGAATTTAATAAACTAGAGGAGTTTGGTGGAAAGTTAAGTACAGATGGACTTCCTACCTTGAATAAAAATGCTATCTTAAGATTTCAGTGTAGATTGTGAAGAATATGATTTCTCTTAAAGGTCTCCCTTGACAGACACTTAAGTAAAGGACACTTTAAAACACACTGAGAAAGTCAATACCCTTTGGTTTCTCTTTTTTTTTTTTTTTTAGGACTGCAGTCCCCAAGGGAATGTTTCAGCATCCTTTAAAATCAATGGAAAATGGGAGGGTAGAGAAAAAAGTGAGGAAAGGAGGCTCAAGTCTACCTGTTATTTGTTCCTCCAGCAACATAACATGAACAGAACAGCAAACCCTACACTGCCAAGGCCAGGAACATCAAACAGTCAAACAGCAACAGAAAAGTAGTTTTCATTTGGTGGAATACCGATTCCAAACACCACTTTACATGTCAAGTAATTGTATGAGCATGCTCAAGTTTGGACACAGGATTTTTGTTTTAAAGACCCGTAAGTACTGGCCAAAATGCAGGCATTTAAGCCAAGGGCTGTGTTTTGCCCAGCTACTAGGAACGTTTTCCTCTTATAAAAAAGGACACATTTGTCTGTTATCCCAGTGGCATTTTGTTCATTTGCACCAAAGACAGCATTCAATTTAAGCAATTGCAAAAGTAAGAGGAGAAATTGCCAGTTCCATCAGAGAAACGTCATCAGACTTTGCACTTGCAGACCTCCCTCTCTCTGTAGGGCATTCAGAATGCATCAAATAACAAAAATCCCTGAAGGTGCAGAATTAATGCAGTAGTTCAGCTAGTGTGTTGAAAAACAAGGAAAACATTCTATACATCATTAATAAAAAGATTATTAAAAATTGCACTTCTGAAGTAGAGACCAGAGGTCCAAATGTAAATTATGTCAGACACTGGAATCCCCAAAGCATTGTCTTTATTTTATTAATGATACAATATCTTCACTGCCTTCCCTGTAAAGCTCTCAAAATGCCAATTACCCAAGGAAGTAAACATCTTCTCCAGTGAATTTTGCAATTCACCTGATGTTGAAGCAGCCGTGACCAGACTGCTATAGTAGCATCAGAGTTTACTAATTGAAAACTAAAGTGCTGCAGGGCTGTGCTGCAAGCACAGCCACAGACCTGTGGCAAATTTACACTGCCTTTTATAGATAGGTGCAGTATGGGTCAAAGAAAGGCTCTCAGCTCTGGCTAGCATGGCAATCCAGCCTGAGCAAGCTAGAGGCAGACTTATTAGTTAGAGACTGTCACCAGTTTACTGCAGCTCCACAGTCACAGGATGGTCACAGCAAGGTCACAGGATGAGCACAGTGAGGTTTGTCCATTTGAAAAGGAACATGGAGTAACTCCTGGCTGTAGTAGCTTGAGACTTTGATGAGAACAGAGGCTCTGCTTGGGTCCCTCCTCACTCCAGGAAGCCTGCTGCCCAGAGACTGTGATCACCTAGCAGCTATTTTCCCAGCTTCAGTGATTTCAGCTTGCTGAAGCATGAGAAGCCCCAGCCTGCACATGCTTCCCAAAGCCACCCTCTTGACCGAGGGTACAACAGGCCCTTCGCTAGAAGATAAGGTTTGTGAAATTTACTAGACCCTCACACTTCTTTTATTCGTGTCTCATATTTGCCCTCACTTTTCACAGCCAGGCCCGCTCCTTTTCCTGATACAACAGTCCTGTGTCCATGTCTGTGAAGAGTGCTAAGCATTTCACATCTCCTTCTCGTCTGATAATTAGCCACATCCATTCTTTCCCATCTTCATCTTGCCTTTCTCATCTTCTCTTCTGCTTTTTCACCTCACGTTGCTGCTTATCCTCCAAGCACATTCTCTCCCTTTTCCTTCTAATCTCCAACTACAAAACTTTCACAGATTGTGCTTCTTACTGCATGCAGCCACCTTCCCTCCCACTCCAGGTATACATCCACAAAAGTCAGTGCTACAAAAAAGTATTGTGGAATTGAATCTTGCAATACAAGTTTTAGGGGCTTGGTATAGGTCTTTGGTTTACATGGTGATTTAGCAGCAAGAACATCCGTATATATTCAGATCTGTACATACCACACATCCTATAGAGAGCATGCAATGACTCAGGTATCTTTTTACATGAGGGTGCAATTCACCTGAGTATTCACCAACAGCCATTTAGTTTCTGAAGCACTAAAAACTAGGAAAGAACACAAACTGAAGAGAGTTTGAGATCAGTACCAGTGAACTGACAGAGGTGTTATTTCCTTTGTACTTGTAGACGGAACCCTGTGTCTCTTCTTCCCTCACCAGTATTACAATCTCTCAGGATTTTTGTTTTCTTAAATGTCTCGTGTTTGATGTTTGAGAAAAGTACATATGATTTAAGATTTCACTTCATTGCTTTTGCCCAGATTCAGAGGACACATAGAGGGTCAAAACATTACCTGTTTGAGATTACAACAGATAAAAATTAGTGCATGTCATGCCTACAGTTCACAGATTGCATGTTTCATGTTAATGGCATAATATTAATTTTCATTTTGTACTAAAACAGTACATGATTTGAAATGGGTTCTGCATTTCAAGTAATTTTATCTATTAAAATAAATAGCAAAGGTGTGAAATTAACCATCCAGACTGGCTGTGGCTAATGGATCTTTTATCTTGACATATAAGAGACAAGAAAAGCTTGCCTTAGCAAGGCAACTAATTTGCTTTATAAAGTATGACATTCTTTACCTAGTACTCAACTTAAATAATTTCCTATGCACTATGAGGTAGAAGGGCTCTAGAATTTCCTTGTATTATTTATTGAGGATGTAACAAAGGAGGTGGTTATACAGTAACATGCAGTAAAACACAAAAAAATAAAATAATTCATGGGTGACATATTTAATGATATTCTGAGGCACTTCTTTGCTACTTCCTTATAAGAAATTGGTAACAATCTGAACACAGGAAAATTGCTTTCTTAAGCTAACCACGTCTGTACCAGGGATGGTATGCTTACGCACAAGTTGTACATAAATAGCTCTTCTGAGGACACACTTCAAACAATTTGTCAGTATAAATCTTACACAGAACTAAGAAGGATACCTGAGTTTTATGGCCCTGTTAATAGAAATTGGAGACAAACTGAACAGCTGAAGCTGTCTGGACTGTAACTTTGGTGAATTTCAACCTTCTCCAAAATGTTCCTGCAAGAGTTTTCAGATTAATTTTAAGAGGCACAAATCCAAAATGGTGAAGATATAGGGAGAAGTATATCTGGATAAACCTTCATCATTTCTGTGCAGTATAGAGGTACTTCATAGTAGGCTTCTAAATAAGCTTGCGTAGAAGGATACCCAGGGACTGCAAAAGAGAGGTGTATAAGCTAATTCCTTTAAACCTCCATCTGAAACCAGCAAAGGGAGCCCTACTTCCATCTAAAGATCCAGCATTCTTATTATAGACTAGGCTGCTCTGTTCCAGCTTGGAGTCATTCCTCACATGTGGCAGAATTCACCAAGCTCTGGGCAGAGGCCAGTTTGTCATACTGCCACTGGAGATCAAGTGCTTCTAAAATTACTTTATCTTCCCTTCATAACTTAATCTTCTGTATTTCCACTTTTTGAAGGGTGAAAACACAGATGTATGACACCCTGCAGAGAGCGGTGAGTCATGAAGAGACAGGTGAGAGATTTATCAATGGGAAAGTGCCAAAGGCTCTTTGAAACTCCTGAAGCTACGTTTACATTAGCAAGTAGTAGGGCTTAAGAAGAGTAAATTTGTAAAGTTTGAATCACTTCTGAAAATGCAGCATCTAACCTACCTGCATTTGGTAGGGGTAGGGATAGTGTGAACTATCTCCAGTTTAGTCCCACCCACTGGGACATGTTAAGTATGGTCTTTGAGCATATGTCCTCATTCAGGTTCATTTGAAAGAAGTATAGTTTATGTGCTATGTGAACCAAAGCATTATAAAAGTGGCAATAACTGGGAGACTTTTTGTGCTTGTAATTATTTATTCCCCAAAAGTACACTCCTGACAAACTAAGACATTGATGTAGGTACGCCTTGTAGGAGCAGTCATAATACAAAGGACCTGTAAAGGTCCTGTAATGGAAAGTAGAAAGAGTGGTGAAGCAAGGACAGAAAAACTGAAAAGAAAATGGTGAGGATGACATAGTCGTCATCTTTACATTTGCCTGTCCCCTGCAGAAAGAGTCATCCAATTGTAATGCCATACCTTCTTTCCGTGATTAGGCCTATAGTTGAAATATAGTGACTTTTCAGCTGAGTGAGCACAATGATTTTAATAACTGTCTGCTAATTAACAGGTTTTTTGAGATAAAGACAGTTGAATAGCTGCATCCTCTGACATCCCAAATTAATAACGCTTCAGTAGCAAATAATAAAGTGGTAGAGATTGGAATTATTACTGGTTTGATACAGCAGAAAATAGATTAAAATGAATCTGACTTGTTTATCTATGCAACCTAGACCATTTCAACATGCTAAAGATCTCAGCTCCAGTATATGATGCCCTAGAGAGCTTTATATAAAGGTAGAAAAACTGCTCCTGAAGCAAGATTCAAAAATTTCTATATTATAACTTTATGAATAAAATTAATTAAGCAACAATTCATTACATTCTAAAAGCATCACTGGAACATAATAATCCTTGTTTGCAGCCCAAAAAGTATTTGGTAATTACGGAATCATGGAGCAATGTGGGTATTTTTTTATTACAGTTCATTACATAAGATTACAAGGAAGAATTTGTCTTTGAATCATAATGAAAACTTAACTGACAGCACTATTCTAAAATATTTCTAAGGACTAAGTTTCAGTCTGTGTCTTAATCAATTTTATATTAGAAAGAGATTTTAACAAGATAATGCTGTGAACATCATTTCACTGCATTATAAAACCTTTGGCTGAATCTTGTAAGTAATTAAAACTCCAGCCATCTTGGAGATCTGACACAAATGCAGTCCTAATTTTAATATTCTTCAAGATTATACAGTTTCAAGTTTCTTTTATTTTTCTTTACCACCTTTAATCAAACTTTAGCTTTTCCCTCACCCACCTACAAATAGTCTAAAGAAGAATAAACGCTAAACATCAGAATCATGCCTTCAGACATAAGTACTTCAGACATAAGACACACGTAATATTACAAAATGCAGTCACTTTTCTATGCAATATGCGCAATGATTCCCAAAGACTGCTCTTTCAGATCTTTTACTCTACCCAAATGTGCTCTGAAATGGGGCTGAATGTGCTAAGAGCTCATTCAGTTACAGAATAGTCTTCACCTAAGCTGGGGCTTCACCCAATAAAGCATTACTACCATGAGCTCACATTCATTTCAGATGCCTTTCTCAACACTATTTAATAAAATAAGAGGCAGATAATGTCCTGTGCAGATAACAGGACTACAATGCTGCCCATACAGACAAAACCAGTTGCCAGAAGTTTTAAAGAGCAATAGCACATTTTGAACTAAAATACCTGGAAGGAAGGACACCTTAGAAAAGGTTGTGCCATCATTCATCCCACACAGTGATAGGCAACTATTACTTCACTCTCAGCTGAACTCCTGACATCTATGAAGATCTCGTAGCTTGAATTAGGAGTAACTCGTCAAATCACTGAACCAGTTGTCATTTAAAGGGTCCAGCTGCCTTGTATGCTAGAGGCAGTCATGAGAAGCACAAAATTCAGGCTCCCGTCAAACAGATAATTGCAAAATAAGGAAGCAAGAAATTAAGAACAGTCTGAAAGTAACAAACAAAAGTTATTTGTGCTACATTGCATGGTTCATTAAAATGTAATGTCTGGTGTTAAAACTCATCATAACTGTTGATATTACGATTAAAACCATGGAGCTACAATATCTTGGTCCACATACCAAACAATATAATTGTGGACCCCCAGTCTTGGTACAGGCTTATTGTGGAACATTTTGCTCATTAATTAATTAAAATCTGCCATTTGCAAGAGTGTTCTGAAAAATTTTCTCCAGGAAATCTGTTTTAACTGAGTATGTGGAAAATGGATAAAACCCGCTTTTATTTGTGCCAATAAGAAAAGATCTGAAGAATAAAAAGATGCTACACAGGAAAAATTGCTATTATATATGACTACTGGATTCCATGACAGAGACAATTTACTAAACACAATTATCCAAGTGTATGTTAAAATATGTTTAAAGACTAATCAGACCAAAACAAACTTATAGCACTCACTGCAAGGTAACACATATCTATAGGGGCTCAAGGTTGGGTATATGGTTTATGTGATGAACAGACATAATTTTTTCAGTGATATATATACATATATATGTATACATACACAACCAATACAAGTGAAGGGTATGCAAATTTCAAAGACATTTACAAGCAATCTATACATATGTAAACACACAGTTATGACCTAATGAATTTTCTATTTGCTGCAGAATAGCCCAGCTCCTGTCTGAATGTGGAAAAGAACATCCCCTGCACTAAATAGCGTTATGACAATTTTCTGTGTCTGCATGACATCAAGAAGTATGGAGGAAGGCATGTGTGTTCACAATAAATTAGGGTACCATATTAAAAGTTCTCCCCTCCCCAGTTAGCAATTCCATAATAGTCTTGGGTACTGACTTGTCAACAACAACAGGAGTAAAATAGTGAAATACAGAAACCATGTATAAAAAAAGCCATTTATTTTTTCACTAGAAGTATTTACATATAGTTTTGCTTTGTTTATGTACAGTTGTAAATGTAAGTTTAAAACTCATCATTAAACACCAGGATTTCAAGAACACAAATTTACTGACCTCAAAATTAGCTTCAAATTATCTGGCACACCTTTCCCTGGAACTCACAGAAGGCATTTTACAATAAATTGAGCTGGTGACAGCCACCCATTTCCAAAAGAAGCATTCCCACCTGCCCTGTGATCTTCCCCCTTTTTGTGCACAGAAGTTGTTTTACCTTGAACTACACTAGTGCCCATCAACCCTTCAGTGACCAGGTCAGGGAGCAAACCTAGTGAAAATTAGTTTAAACCAGTGAAAAGAAATCCAAGGAAGATCAAATAGGTATTAACTGATCTGAATGTCATCCTCTGTTAAATAATATGTCCTCACCAACTTTTGGTAAGGAAGAGAGGAAATTTCCTCAAGTTGTACCAGGAGAGGTTTAGACTGGGTATTAGGAAAAATTCCTTCATCAAAAGGGTTGTTATGCATTGAACCAGGATGCCCATGGAAGTGCTTGAGTCACTATCCCTGAAGGTATTTAAAAGATGTGCACATGTGGCACTTAGGGACATAAGGTGGACTTGGCAATGCTGGGTTAATGACTGGACTTGACGATCTTAGAGGTCTTTTCCAATCTAAATAATTCTATGACACAGCCTGGTTTAAGAAAGCTGCATTGAAAAGCACCATAAAAAGAGCAATAATTTTATTCAGTTTAGCTACTCAAATCAGGGTGGGGCCAGATGAGTAGCAGAAGACACAAAAAAATTGTCACAGGCAGAAATCTGTCACCAGGGCTGAGGGAGAGTAAAATCACTTGCTAAGCAGCTAATGACAAGACCATCTTAACTGCATTATGAAAACATACACTTAGAGGTCATAAAAGAAAAGGCAACAGCCTCTTCTGCTTACCACATCACAACAAAATTTCACATTGCATACCACGGTTTATTTCCTATGCCTTTGACAGACTAACAGGTGACAGCCTGAAAAGTAACTCTGCTTGTTATTGCCAGATCTTGACTTCTCCAGCCCAATCACATGTTGCAAGGAGTGATGGCAAGACTGGGTGAAATATTGTACTCACACAAGCTTCTTTATGTGCAGACAAAGTGCGAATAATCCTAGCAGTATGATAGTTATAGAAAAACACTTTGCCATCTGAACTTCCTGTCGCCAAAAGTGTTCCATCTGGAGAAAATTCACAGCCCACAGCAAAACCTTCCACCTGTGAAAATCAATAACAGTGTAACTCCTGAAGCTGATAAGGAAAGGTCATTGTGATATACTGAAAAAGAATACAGTACCAAAAAAAAAATTGTATCTTTAAATAAACTTACACTAAGGACTTCTCCAGGTGTTTAATAAGACACAGCTACAACACAAACTTATTTAAACAAGCTGTTAAGTATTCATAGTGTCTTCTAGTAACTATTTTCTTCAGAGTGCATATGATTCAAAATAGACTGGCACATGGAAAAGCAAATGAAGCCAATTAATATCTATCACTGATTTATAATCAACCACTATTAGCAGACATACTAAAAAGCACACATACTTTGCTAACCATCTTGTTTCTAGATTTGGATACTAAGTTCCCAGTAAAGAAGGATACCTTATGTCCTTCATATCTTTTCTTCTTGTTGATTCGGTAAGGTCGCTGCGCAGAAAACAAAGCCATGTAGTTCCCATTTGTCTGAGCAACAAACACAGACTCTTTTGGGTGCAGAGTCAGACTCGGGCAAGTGTAACGCTCCTGAAAATAATTTTAAAGAAAGTTTTGTATGAAACAAAAGATTTGTTGAAATGATTCAGGTTATCTTATCACATTTTGGAAGACCATAAAAGGTAAGGTATACATAAGTCATAACCACAGCATACATTATAGAAAAGATATTTAACTCATTACAATCCACTGAAAGTCTTACACCAAGACAAATTTTAAATGAAATATCTACCCTGGTTTCATAGATGTTGACCAAAATCTCTCTCTGAACCATAATTACACTGCAGAACAGCTGCAGAAAGGTAACTCCAACTTGATGGTACTGAATAGCCTACTAAGTCAGAAGTTCTTTATGACAGTGATTTGCCATGTAAGCTATTGCTGGCTGTAAATTCATAAATATCTTCAAAAAATTAGTAACACTTGGCTTTAGTCTAGTGTTCCAATTTAAGACTGAATTAAGATTACTTTTGAAAGACTGCATAGCGACTGCACTAGAAATCAACTACTCTCACAGTGTTTTCACCAGGTCCAAAACCTCTGCTAGTTTCAGCCTAACTTAAAGGCACAGTGCTGAATTTTGGTGCCATGAATACAAACTAAAAGAGCGTTGGCTGTAGGATGTATCTGCATGTGATGTCATTAGGCAGACAGTGACCACTGGAACTCACAGGCTATGTGGCAGAACAGGAAGAACATCAGACTAGTTTTATCGTGTGGCTTGGAAGTGATGAACTGGGAAGGAAGTTCTGGGTACTGTAAGGTACTGGGAACAGAAATCAAAACTGGATTAGGCAGTGTGCCTGGCTGGGAGTATGCTCCATGGCACAGCACTGCATGCTTGTGGGGGGAAACTGGGTCTAACAGTAAGGGATCAGAAAGCACAATGTAATCTACAGGAGCGATGTGCTGTTATGCTGGTATTCTGGAGCTTGCTCCTATTCCAGTGCAGTCTGGATCAGTCCATGAGAGATGGCAGGGCTGTGTTTCCACCCCAGGGCTTTCAGTTCCAAGTGTACTGGACACCCCTCCAAGTTAAAGCGAACTGTGGCCTGCACTCTGCTGCCAAAGGGATTGAGAAAGATGCATTGGCAATATCAATCGTGGCATACCACTTGGCTGCCTTTGACTCTAGTTCATACTGAAGTTCTAGCATGTCCGGTACGGCAGCACTCAATGGTGGTGTGACTTCATTCAGGCCACGATAGTCTACTGTTAGTCTCCACTCTCCGTTAAACTTTTGCACTGGCCATATGGGGCTATTAAAGGGCGAGTGGGTCCTGCTGATCACTCCCTGACTCTCCAGTCTACGGATCAGCTGATGGATGGGGATCAGCGAGTCCTGGTTGGTGCAATATTGCTGCTGGTGCACTGTTGCGGTCGTAATTGGCACTTGGTGTTCTTCAACCTTCAGCAACCCCACAAACAGAAAGATCCTCTGAGAGACGAGGCAAGGTGGACAGCTGCTCAATTACCTCAGTCTCCAAAGCAGCAATACCAAAAGCCCACCGGTACCCTTTTGGGTCTTTGAAGTACCCTCTCTTGAGGTAGTCAATGCCGAGGATGCATGGAACCTCTGGACCAGTCACAATAGGGTGCTTTTGCCACTTCCTCCCAGTCAAGCCGATTTCAGCCTCCAGCACAGTCAACTCTTGGGATCCTCCTGTCACTCCAGAAATATAGATGGGTTCCACCCCTTGACAGCTTGATGGCATCAGGGTACACTGTGCACCGGTATCTACTAGAGCCTTATACTTCTGTAGGACTGATGTGCCAGGCCACCTGATCCACGCAGTCCAGTAAATCCAATTGTCCCCTACCTCCACCTGGCTGGAGGCAGGGCCCCTCTAATAGTCATCACAATATTGGTCACTTACGTCTGGTAGACAGAGATTAGTCTTCTTTATTATAGGAGCTGGAGTAAAAGCAGTTCTTCCACTCCATCTGCGAAACTGCTCACCAAAGACTGAAGCCTCAGCTTTCATGGGATGATCATCCTTGACCTTTGTTCTTCTCTTCAATTCACGCACCCATTCCTCCAGAGCTGAAGTAGGTTTTCCATCCCACTTCCTCATGTATTCTCCGTGATCCCGCAGGTAAAACCATAGGGTGGCCCATGGTATACACCTTCTATATCTTCTCTCTTGAGCAGTAGGGCACCTCTTGTTAATAGCTGAGATGTGTGTCGGTATACGTGAGGAGCTGGATAGATCAGATAGATCGTCTCTCAATTGTCTGAACTCCTGGGACAGTTTTTCCACAGCTGAAATGATGGTAGGGGTGAGATTGTCTTTGAACTCTCAAAGTTTATGAACCATTTCATCCACTGTTAGTGGTACTGTGTCATTCCAGGTTACTGTTGCCAATGAATGTGCATATGATGATGGTGCACTTCGTGTAAGTTTCCACCACATGGGTTGTGTACATTCGACTTCATCTGGATCTATGGGTGCATCCCTGGCATTACCTTTTGACAGATCATCTCTACAATGGCTGATTCCCTCAGAGACTGGATGCCTCTCTCTAGAGTAGTCCACTTGGCCAAACGACTTATAACATCATCTTTGTATGGAAACCTTTTTTTCACAGCTGCCAAGAGCCGTCTCCAAAGGCTGAGGGATTGTTTCTCTCTTGCAATTGCTTTGTCAATTCCCCCTTCCCTAGCAAGTGATCCCAGCTGCTTAGCTTCCCTACCTTCTAATTCATGACCATCAGCCCTATTGTCCCAGCATCAGAGCAACCAGGTGATGATGTGCTCCCTTGGTTGATGGGTAAAATCTTTTCGTATATTCCGTCTCTCGGTTGAGGTCCGGGATTGAGAAGTCACCTCTTCTTCCTCTGATTCATGTGATGATGACTCCTGATCAGATGCTGTCCTGGGTAGTAAGTGCACTGGCATTGCTTCTTCATCTTTCTTGTCTCTTTTTTGCTTTTCCCCTTGCATACAGGGGCAACCGATATTGGCAAAAATTGGTCCTCTGGTTTAGCTGCAGTGATTATCACTGTGATTGGAGCGGCTGCAGTATCTGTTGTCAGGGTTTGGGTAGCTGCTGTACTTGTCACTGGGGTTAGTGTAGTTGCTGTGCTTGGAGCTGGAGTAGCTGCACTGTCTGTTGTGGTCAGAGTTTGTGTAGCCGCTGTACTCGTCACTGGGGTTGGTGTAGTTGCTGTATTTGGAGTTGGTGTAGTTGCTGTATTTGGAGTTGGTGTAGTTGCTGTATTTGGAGTTGGTGTAGTTGCTGTATTTGGAGTTGGTGTAGTTGCTGTATTTGGAGTTAGAGTAGCTGCATTGTTGATTTCTTTGCCATCAGATCCAGAGACATTTTTTTTTCCCTCTGAAGGTGCTAGATGGTTTTGAACAGGGCTCTGTAAGCATAGGTCAAGCCCCAGCACGTTGCCATGATTTGTCCCTCTCTGGTATGACCAGGATGACAACACACCTCATTTAAGTGTTTTACTAATTTTTCTGGATTTTGTACTTGTTCAGTGGTGAAGTTCCAAAGCACTGGAGGGGTCCACTGGCCTCATACTTGCCCATACTATCCCACATACGCTGCCACTCATGACTGTCCAGCCTCAGGGAAATTCTCTTGGTCCTCCTATATCATGGTCTAACCCCAGACAAGGCCCAAACCCAACTCTGCTTAACTTTTGAGATCAGATGAAATGGTCGTGGATAAAAAACACTCTGTATGTGTGCTAATATGGTGATCCCCGTAACAATCAGCAGGCAGGTCTCAAGGGTACCCAAAGGCCATTCAAAACCTTCAGAATTCTCAAATGATGTTATAAATGGTCTGGTAGGGGGGCTGGGAAGGTAAGGGAATGTCTCCTTCACAGGTTGACCACCCGAGGAGGGGAAAAAAAGATGTGTAATTGCTAAACACTTCTATCATATACCTCCCAAAGTATAGAGGTGGTGACCACACTCAGAAAGCAAGCCAGGTCAGTTTCACGATCAATGAATCTATTGTATTAGAAATCATTACCATAAAGTACAATGAAACAAGAACCGTAGCCCAAGGTCCCCAGCTGATGAACAGTAACACAGCAAATACCGGCTGTAAGTAAGGTACGACATGCTGAAACTCCAAGGTCAAGAGCAACAACTTTGAGAGCCAATAAATCAGCATTGTGAGGAGTGACTATTAATCCAAAACAATGAATGCTTATCACAGATATGTTTAGACACACTCTGGTCAGATCTGTCGTTATCTCAACCCTGCGTGCCCCACGTCGGGTGCCACAAAAAACTGCCGTGGTTTAAGCCCAGCCAGTAACTCAGAACGACGCAGCTGCTATCTCACTCCCCCTCCCCCTTCCTCCCCCCCCACTCCCGGAGGGATGGGGAGGAGAGTCGAAAGAACGTAACTCCCACAGGCTGGGATAAGAGCAGTCTGGTAACTAAGATATAACACAAACTACTGCTGCTGCCACCAATAATAATAATGATAAGGTAAATAACAAGGGAAGAGAATACAACCGCTCACCACCTGCCGACTGATACCCAGCCTGACCCAAGCAGTGATCTCACCCTTCTGGGTAACTGCCCCCAGTTTATATAGTGGGCATGACATGCTGTGGTATGGAATACCTCTTTGGCTAGCTTGGGTCAGGCGCCCCGTCTCTGCTTCTTCCCGGCTTCCCCTCCTCCCTGACAGAGCATGAGACTCAGAAAGTCCTTGGTCAGAGTAAACATTACTGAGCAGCAACTAAAAACATCGGTGTTATCAGTGCTGTTCCCAGGCTGAAAGTCAAAATCACAGCACTGCACCAGCCACTAAGAAGGAGAAAAATGACTGCTACTGCTGAACCCGGGACATGTGCATACTATAGTAATGGGCTATTTTAGAGCTCTTAACTACTCATTTGTTAAAGCAGACAAGCAATACATCAAGTTCTTTTGGGGTCTAATCTGCCTGAAGAGCGCAGGGGTTCTCTCCCACATTGAAAGGTTCAAAGGCGAAATTCAGAAAAGTGAAGAAGAGTTTCCAAAATCACCTTGCTTATTCACAGTGCAGAAAAGGGGAGAAAAAGTCTGTTTCAGAGCCGCTGTAGTAGTGAGAAGGTAGGCTATGGGGGGTTGTTAGTTGGTTTGTTTGACAGGGGATAAAGAGAAGAAAAATTATTTGGTTGGTTTTACTTCTTAATACTGAACCTGACTGATCTGTAATTCATATGTTCACAGCTTTTTTGCTTTTCCCTTATTGTCTATCCAAGATGTTGATAGATCCAATATTGGATGAAGACATAACTGTGGAAATTAAACATGAAACAATCAGACTAGATCACCAACTTCATGTTCTTGTCAGCAGATAATTTCAGCCAAAAGCATCTGTATATAATCCAATCATCTTACATAGAATATTAGACATGGGTTTCAAAAAAGACCCAGCGAGTTAGAATTATCTGTTAGCTTCCTTAGTAATCTCCTTTGAAGCTGTCAGGCTTTTCAGAAAATTTAGTCCATTATCTTGCCTGGATAGATTACGGAGAGAAATACTGCACCTGCACTGTTAAAGGTAAATTTTGCCCCTGTGATTGTGCCGTACTAGGTATCTATAGGCACGTATCAGGTTGCTATTACTATGCAAATATTAAATTTGTCAATAGCCCTCATTGTAGCTGATGAAAAATGTATGAAAAAGTGTGGGAAAAGAAAGCAACTACTGCCATGCATCACTGGCAAGCTAGACACTGCAGTGTCCTTGCCTAATTATAGCTGAGTTGTCAGTGAATGAGCACCAAAATGTAAACATTTTTAACACAAAGAGACCTAACAGTGTTCAAGGTCATTTTTTCAGAATAAGTAAGTGCTTTTAATATACATTATATATATATACAGAACTAAAGAAAGCCCTCAACTTACAGTAAGAGCATTTTATACATCACATAATCTTTCAGAAAATCAAGGTTTTTTTACAACACTGACAAGCATGAAATACTAAATCCCAAACAATACCAGTTGTTAATCTTACATGGAAAATCTGATTGGAGATTTTTGCAGCACTGTGGAAGTCCCATGCAATAATGGTACGATCAGCTGAGTCACGGCTTACTGCATCTGTGCTTGTAAGAAATTCTTTTCCTTCTGGGAGAAAGAGCATGTCCAATGTCTGTTGAATGGCAGCTTTGTACACTCTTAACACCTAGTGGAAAAAAAAGTTTGTTATTTTTGACAGATTAGAAGAACCAATTACTTAAATTTTCTCTTTGTATTAATAACCAACATATTCTCTTTGTATTAATAAACAACAAATGTAAAATGTGAAAAAGCACCTAATTTTTAACTGGTAGAAGAAAAAATACCCCATTGGCTTAACTGTTAAGTTTGCTCAAAACCAAAAGAGAAGAGTCCCAGAGATGGAAAAGTGGAACCACTGAGAACTACAAGAGCATTGCCTGTGTGCGCAGAGGTACAGCTAGAAAAGCAAAAGCTCAGCTTGAACTGAAATTAGGTACATAATTAAAATTGGGTAACTAATTGAAATATTTTCCCACTCTTGAACACGAGAGGTGAATTAGTTACCAGCAATGCTGAAAGGCAGAGGTTCTCAATGCTTTCTTCACCTCTGTCTTTATCAGCAGTTGGGCCACAGGCCTTGGGAACAAAAATCCAGCCTGATGAAAACACAGGCCCACCGTCAGTGGAAAAAAAAAAAAAAAAGATTTGGTATGTCAACTATTACAGGAGCTTGACCCCTACAAATCAGTGGGCCCTGACGTTATCCACCCAAGGGTAAGAGCCAGCTGACACCATTGCAAGGATGCTCTCCATAATCTTTGAGATTGGGGGACATTCTAGAAAACTGGAAGAAGGCAAATGTCAGTTCACACCAAAGTGGGTTAGATCCATACAGAAATGGGTCCTCAGCCACTAGATGCTGAATCTTTTAACAGCCTGTGAATTGGATCTTAAAATGTAACAGAGATTTTGAAATATTCTAAAGAATATATGAACTATTTAAATTTCCTTTCTTTCCACCTTTCTTCATGAAATTCTGCATCTGTGTTGTCTACTTTGAATTTTGCAAATCAATATTTCTGCTTTCTTTTGCTCTTATTTGCCTCCAGTAGAGAGCAACTTCAAGGCAAATGGCCAGATCAAAAGAATCCATCTCTCTGAATATGGTGATCCTTGAAACTAGGACACTGGAAGACTCTTACTTAATATCTAAATATGTATCTCTCTCACCAAGACAGCCAAAAAGTAGCTGCCTGCATTTCCAACAGGGTGTTCAGAGGTTAGTCCTTCTAATGTCACTAGAAAAAAAAACAGAGCAGGCAGAGCACTTGAAGTATTATACTGAAACAGTCCCCAGCTTTGTGAAGCATTTCAGTGCCTACTTCATATCCCTAGCAACATGGGACTACTGATTCCAGGGCCCAGAACTTTTACAGATACCATAAGCACATGCATTTTTTTATAAAAATAATTTTCAGGTGTCACAGTGAAATATCCTGGATTATACCTCTGCTTTACACTTTAACCAGTAAAAGAAAAATAGTTTCAAATATCAAACACAAGAACTTCCTGCTTTCCTTCCTCCAGCTCAAAAGTCTGCAACTACTTGGAAATGTTCAGATCTAGCAGATCCTGCTTTACAGTAGCAATATACTAGATCATCTCCTTAGGTCCCTTGCATTTCTGCTTCCCGTGATCTTGGCATGTAGAAGGACAGCAGCAACAGCTGCTCCGACTGCTTTTCATAGGCTCTGTGAAATGTATGCTTTAGAAAGACAATGTCTGCATTCACTGAAGAACCTCACTCATGCAAGCACACTATACACCCTGTAAATTCATCAACAAGATCTGAACCCGCAGACTCAAAAACCTGGCATGCTTTTCAGCAATCTGCCTGCATTTTTAAGATAATGAATATACAAATGTGTTACTTGCTCTCATCAGATTTTTCAGCCCACGAATCCGCATGATATACAAAGCAATTAGACTTTGCAAAGCCAACAGTTATATTTGCCTCCACTTTTCTTTATGGAGAAATCATCATGCTATTTCCTCAAAGACTTATAAAAGGAAGTCCATAGTTCATTAGTAAAGTAGAATATGAAGGTATTCTCTAGGAGCAAAAATAAAAATAATAATAAAAAATAAATAAATAAACCCACAAAATACAATAGCTGCCTGGAATGAGAAATGAAAAATCATACAGGAACTGCAGGTGTCCTGAAATAAAGTTTAATTGAGAGGAGGGGGGGTACAAAAGGCTCTACCGCCCCAACAGACTGAAGAGACAGCTACTTAGCAGCAGGCACTTTCACAGATGTGACAAGTCCCAACTGGAGAGTTGGCAAGATCAGTGCAGAGTAGCATATACAAGTAGAAACAGGGACAGGAAAGCAGAAACAAAGGCCAATTGGTGTTGGGAAATGAAGAAGAACCATACAGAGCAATAAATGATAATAAAGTCCCAAACGGTGCTTCATGATAGTAATTGGATAATATTCTCTTATTTTAAAGGTGAAAAACTCAAATGTACTGTTTAGGCCTTCATCTGCAAAAAAAAAAAAAAAAAAAAAACCCTTGTGAAATGTATGTATACACATATCCATACATACACTGCGTTCAGCACTGTTAAGGGGTTTTTAGGCTTGGGACTTAAAATTTTCTGTTTGAAGCAACAGTAATCTCTCAGTAAGGAAAAAGTAAAGGTCATGCAGTAAGTAACATGCACATGCTTTTAATGTTTTGCTGAAATCCTCTTGGGCTCTCACATAAACTGCCACTAATAATCTAAACATTTTCATTGCTAATCATTACATATGTATGGTTGTCTGTTAATAGGACATCTAACCAAATTACCCATGGATGTTAGCTTTGCAACAGGAAGCTCCGTAAAAATAAGTAAAAAAAAAACATTTTTTCTGTAAGCACCTCAGAAAAACAATGCTATTTAATCTTCAAACCACACAGTAAGAGCTGACTCAGAGAACAATAAACTAACATTTTGACAAGCAGCTGGGAACTTGATATACATAGTATTTAAATTCTTCCATAAAGATAGCTTTCAAATTTTGCAACACCCCTGCTCAGAAAAGTACTCATAATTAAACCTGATTTGTTCTACCTTAGACAATTAATTCATGACATGCCTGAGGAACTTGCTTGGGGAAAGCACCAGTTTCCTTACCCTGCTGGCTTTAGTTTGTTAATAATAGCTTTTGCCCTTTTTCTATTTGCAGATTTATCACCAGTAAGCATTGGAAATCCACAGTCCACTTCGTCAATCTAAGCATTTCCTATAAATAAAAGAAATAATTTCAAAAGAAGTCCTAATACTTTCTGGTGTCAACACAATCCAACATAATAATAAAGCTTCTTCACTAAGGCAAGAGCTCATGGCTGCAGGCATTCAACAAGAAAGGTAATTTAAGCAAATTAAGTCAGTTTCAAAGAGATTCTTAGGGTTCTGATGATTTGAAAACCATGCTGTGATACGGAATTCAAGGTATATATTTCAGATGGGTGTTCTATAATCCTTTGCTGCATAAAGTACATGCAATGCCTGGTATTTTTTCTGTCAAGAAAGCCCAAAGCCTCAACACAAGCAGTTCAGAAACTGCTGCTCACCCAAGCTCTGAGCTGCTCACCTGTAATGTATATGCACTGCACTTTCCTAAAAAGTCCCTCAAACTTTAAGCAAGTGGTGAGAAAGAAACGTGCTTTTATAGTCATTGTCCTGAGCATCAGCAGATGAGATCTCAAAACAAATCTGACAGGACTACATGTAATCTGGATGGTCATGGAAAAAAACCTTAATCAGCCAGTGCCATGCCTTCCAACCTATAAAAATGGCCATATTTTTATTTCCACCTCTTGTCCTACCTTTTTAGATTGAGTGCTTTGGTATGAAACTGTCTCTTCCTGCAGGCATGTTGGGTAATTAAAGCAATCGTGGACTGATTTAAGTTTCCTCTGCGAAACAGTAATAGAGCACTACTAGTAATAAAAAGTGCACTTTAAGAGAAAGTTAATTTTGCACAAAATAGAAGCTTTTTTATCTACTGCAGTGCAAGCCATTTGTGTCGATCTATTCTAGAGAGTAAGGTGTTAAGCCAGATGACTACTATATGAACAATGTACTCTTTTTTTAAGTCACTTCAGATTGCTTGAGAAAGCACAGGATTCTTGTGATGCAAAGTGTCAACCATTTATTAGAAAAAAAATATTTTCCCATCAGAATTTTATTTAAAATTATCTCATCTCAAATAGGATAAGTGAAATCTGTATACAGGAAACAGACGAGGAACATCCAAGATGCAGAATGGCTTTTTTATGAGAAGCAATAACCAAGGACTTTACAGTACAGAAATGGACAACCATGGGGAATTTGAAAGTATCAGAAATAAAGTCTGAGTGGCATGGAGAAGGTGACCGATTTCTTCCATGATAAGAATTCAGACTCCAAACTAGCAGATGGCAGATTCAAAACAAGATGCTTCTTCCCACAATACATATTTAAATTGTATTTTCTGCTACAGGATGTTGTAGACATTAAAAAAAAAAAAAGAGGGAGAAAATCAGGAACAACCAGTTCTACAGTTGAAAACTTAAACAGACCATGAAAGACAAAGACAGTATCTGCAGTGCAAGAAGTGCCCACACTCTACATTAGAAAGGTCTGGGTAACCATTGCTGGGAATCGAGATGGAGTTTGCTGTGCTTTCATATTCTTGCTTGTTTAAAAGTATACTGGTAGCTGCTGGGTGTTTAAAGTTTGTCTAGAAACGAGCTGAAACCAGAATGGCTATTCCCCAACAGCTTCTCATTTGAACACTCACACTCCACAAAGAGGCATGTTTTGTCTCTGGCCCATTTCAGTCTCCTCAGGAGCAGCTGCTATGATTGTCTGTCACAGACAGACAGGTCTATGATTATCATCTATGATATCACCATATGAGGTTTCCAAATAAACACAGCAGGACTGCTCATGTATATGATACAGCCACATAAAATGTGTCCTCACACTCAGAAAGGACTCCAGAATGTTCACATTTAAAACCAAATACCATTACACAAGTACAAATATACTCCTCACCAGATTTCTTCAAACTTTTTGTCCATAGATTCAGTCAGGCTTTCTCAACTGTGAGAAGAATATCTTCAGTTTTCTAAAGAACTGAATAAATCATCTTATTTTAATTACATTGCTCTTCCTAATACCATCGGTACATGACAATGTAATGGTTGTTTCTATAGAAACCAGAAGTGCAAGTAATCACCAATTTCTACAACCTTTTTTCATATTTATATGCTATCCAGAGACAAATTCATTAGTGTCATAGTTTAAGTTTCCTAAATGCTACATGCTACGGAAATTGACAGCATCTCATCTGAAAGAAATTGCAATAGAATGTTTCCAAGGAACTAAATGCACTGCACTTGCACTCTCAATTCATTAATTTTTAAACTGTCTTTTAATGACTTTGGCTTCTTTCTTTATAAACTCAAGTACAGACAAATAGCTCAACATAAAGATTTCTTTTTTAAGCATAAAACTATATATGATAGTTGAAATTTTGTAGCTAAATGATATTCAATCCAGAGCAATAAAGCAAGATTGGGAGATAGGGGAGAAGCCCCTGTTTATACTCTGTGTTGGCCTCTGATAATAATAAAAATCCTGCAGTGCATTTCTAGACTAATTTTAAAAGCTCAGACTAACTGCTTCCACCATTTTCTAGTAAATATGTTCTATAGCTTGTAAGACCTGAATTTCAAAAATGGGAATTCTGTGTAAATATTCAAATCTAAATTTTCCTCAAATTTGCCTATCACTCCAACAGACTGACTTTGTATTCATCTTTTTTGAAACCTTGCTTATGTCCTGACAAAATTTTGTTATTAATCTCAAAAGGCTGAATCTTTGCATTCATTTGTACTCTTCCTATTACTAGTAAGTCATGGGCATTTTCTCTGCATGGTATTCTATCCCTTTTTTATTATCATTGATTGTGCTAGTGCAATACTTTCTGTAACAAGTATTTTTTCAGAATTAAAATAATAAATGTTGTCTCCATTTGGAGCCACACCTGAAGCATGTCACCAAATACCTCCCAGTTTCCTTTCTTGAGTTCTCCTCTTTAGCTTTTCTCATTTTACAGTACCTACATTAGTCTCTGCTTCTTCAGCTTCTCTAATTGTTCAAAAAAGTCCAAAATTGTGGAGTAACATCAAGTAAACTTCACACAATCAACCTTCGATTAACTCCCATAATTAAGGTTTTTTTAATAATTTCATTTATTCCCACATTTATAACCAATCCTTCCCTCCAAGTCTGTTCTGTGGCTATGTCAGGTCATACTACTTGGTCTCCACTGGTGGATGCCCTTCCTCTCTTTTCCTTCCTTGTTTAATATAAGGAGTGTATTTGCATTTATGGAGGTCTAAGACCTTCTAATATTATTTAAAGATCAGAGCCACAGCCCTGTCACCTTCCACTTATTCCCTCCCTGAATCATTGCACGGTGCTTCCTCAGGACTTGCCGTTCTGACAGCTACAGCAGATAGCTCTTGCCAGAGCTCCAACAGTGGTTTATGACACAGAACACATGAACTGAATACATCTAACAGCTGAATAAACTATTCCTCTATTTTTAACAGAGTCCAAAAAAAAGTTAGAGATCTCCCTGCCTTTAGAGTTCCTTGCATTTCTGTATGCACATTATAAAGAACTAGTTCCTGAATGCTTACAAAATGTTTTGTCAATCAAAGCAAAATGTAAATAAAAGGTGAAATAAGCAAAACTTTAACTATATGGATACATTTAGAAAATGTACATTAATACATTCAGATGCAAGTTCTTGAGTGTTCTTTGTCCTTTCAACAGAGATAATACTATCCCTGCTTTACACTATGCAAACCTTGCTGGCATGTGTAAATAAATCTTCAACTCAGTTTGACAACTTACACTCATGGTGTAAAGAATGTTAGCTCCTTTGGCTAACTTTAAATTATCAGTAGAGCTGTAGCGTTGTTCTGATATTACATCTGTGTAAGCTTAGCTAAAGGATACAGGTCTCAACCCTATGTTCTCTTTGGTGCTTCGAGAAATATCAAAATTTCAGGTAGAATAAGTGTTTGGAACATATATTGTCTCCTGTCTGAAAAGCTAATATAGTTCAGCCAAAACGGAGAGTAACTGTATAATTCAACTGGTTTGTGCTGAACATCTTAAGAAGTTCTTCCACAGCTCAGAGAAAGGAAATACTTCCAAAATACGTAAGTACTTTAAGGTCTCAGTGTTATCGCACAGTTCTTTTTACAGGGCATTTTACAGGTTTTTTTCTAGGTTCAGCTCCGAGGTCCAAAGATCCCACAGCAGCTGTTCAATATGATTCTCTCTCTATGGTAAACACTGCAGAGATGGTTTTGGTTTTGTTTTTTTTAAACATGGCAGCTCACTTCCAAGCTTTCTGGTCTTTTCATAAAGTCTCTATAAACATTCTCCAAGTGTTTCATAAATGTAATGAATCTGTTATACAGCAATGTAAGATCTCCAGAATAATCCCTTCACCAGAGACAAAACTGGGTTTAACACAAAGGAATACCACTATAATAAATCTCTACATGCTATTCAACTGCCTTTTCTATTCTTTCATTTTTTTTCCCCCTCAGGCCTTGATTACTTGTCTCTCTAAGTTTGAGATGCCTGTGTATCTTACATTTCACTGAGCAGTTAACAAGCTATGCCATCCATTCATTTCTCTGAAGTATGTTGCTTAGCTTTACCTTGAAGATTTTAACTCCCGTATTGTTCTTTCATTCTTTCTCTACCTCAATGCACAATGCTACATTTGAAATCATTTTGCTTGTTTGTTCAACAGAACAGGGATAGCAATAAACATCTTTCAATATTCCTTCTTTTTTTTCTTTTATATGTCTGTCTTTCTGATTAATAGCCTGTGTACATTTCTCAGTGTATTAGTAGCTGAAAGACTGCCCCAAAGCTATCATCATACATTTTCCCTGGGACTCAGAAATCCAGTATTCATACCACATTCAATACATGAATAAATATTAGTAACTTGGTCTACAAACTTATACTCTATAAAATCAAAGAGAAATTTCAGAAGTACTAATTTGGAAAAATACCACTATCAGCTATTCTGTGTCATTTCCCACCAGCAGCCAATGTGGCACACTGGCATAGAACTGCACATTTCAAATACTGCATGTATGTGTAATTGGATAATAAGTTTTGTTGTCATTCATTCCCTCTATGTCCATGATGCTTAATGCTTTGGCCTGAATTTCCACCAAAAATCCCTCATTTCCTGATATGCAATTATTATTTTGCCTCACATAGTTAAGATGTGCAAGTGGATAGTTTGTTAAAACACGTGTATATCCTAAAGAATGACCTCTGAAATAGAATTACCAGTGAATGCTGAAATTGAGTTTTCAATGGGCAATGACTAACAAGACTCAAGCTCTTGATTTAGGGTACTCACTCTATTGACAAAATATGCTGCAAAGCCCAAAAATGCTATCAGGAGTATGATAATGGGAACAAAAAGAATCATTAGTTCATTCATACATCATTCCAAGCTGAATGACAGGTAAACATACTTGAAGGAACCAGCAAAACAGGAAAATCTTGTAATGAATTAGGGTGAAAGCACTTTAAAGTTTGCACCAAAACTGAAACAAAGTGGTAAGAGGCCTCAGACATCTATTTCAGTTAAGACCAAATGCCATTTGTTAGAACAGGACTGGCCAGGACACATCATTCAATCAATATGGCCATAACTGTGTAAGATGAAAAACACATGAGGTGTGCTGGTTTTATCTTGTGAATAAGGATAACAATATAAGCTGAAAGTAGGAATTCCTGAAGAATCCACTGAAATCCTCCAAACTAGCAAGAAACAGAGATATTGATGATATGATAATTCATGCCTAACCGACATACTGTTCCATGACTAAGAGCTTGAAATGTAACATTATTTTGCAGTAATAATGCATACATGATACTTGCCATTCTGCAAGAAGAAGCCATAAACAATCAAATCAGAATTTTATATTTTCCCCACTCAGTTATGACCTTCCACATTCACTCGGTACACACACAGCTCTAATTTTAAAATCAATACAAACACAGGTGTCTAACAATCTACATCTATCACTCAGCTACAGCTACCTTGTATCATGGAAAAAATATCAAAGAACAACAGAAGCTCTCTCCCCCTTTTAGAAAGGTTTCAGAGTAAGACAGTAAACCACATTGCTGCTTTAGACAATCACAGTATATACAAAATTACAGTTTTCAAATGAGCAAACATATCAAACAAACAAAAGAAAAACGGATCAGTATCTGTTACCAGGCTAAACCCAAACTTTCCACTTTCCAAGGTGATTAGAGACTGCGTATTATAAAAATTAATATTCCTTGCGCACTACTTAATTAGCTAGTTTTCCAACTGGTGAAATTCTACATGAATATAATTATTTCCTAATGAACAAAGCAGGCAACAGCTTCTAGAAACTTCTAGAGAGAACCCAGTAAAGGCTCTGTACAAAAGAAAGAGGCTGGGGTTTTTGTTTTACCAAGCCTAAAAGGTTTCCTATTTTACCTGTTAGAATATACATTCATTCACTTATTATTCTCTCAGAAAGAAATTATTTTTCTGTAATATGGTGGGATGTTTCCCTTATCTCTTCATTAGCATCAGTTTACACAAATGGAGTTACAGACAATCTTTTTAAGCACTGGAGTATTCTGCAGGTAGAGAGACCACCACTGTGTGTATTCCTTAGAGATCAACAGCTCTTTAAGGCAGCTTCCAACACTGGAGCTTGAGCATTGCAAAATGAGCTTATGGTTAGTAACAGGATACAAATGCATTATTCTGTTAGCCTCATTTTAGCTGTATACAGCATTCTGGCCACAGAAATGTACTGCTTTTTGAGAAAACACATCGCAAGATGGGATCAAAGAGTGTCACAGCATGCAATGTTGTGACATGTTGCACAACAGCAATACTCACAATGAAAAAGAAAAAACTCATAATGTAACAATCCTGAGCATCATACTGTTACTTTGGCAACAGTATTAGAAGTGGACATGTAATGGCCTATGGAAAGACAAATACACTATTGTACCCATTCAAAAAAAGCACCGTGCCCAGATAAGTAAGCAAGGAGTCAAAAAAAAGAGATTTGGGCAGTAAAGCATAAAGATACCATCAAATTCTGTTTGAATCTCATAAAGACAGCATATTCCCTGATTAGTAGAAAACATGAGGGCTGGTTTAGACTAGATGTACCCTCAAATTAATAAAATGTTAAGTATTTCTGTTACTATTCTACACAGATATAAATAGGTTTTCCTGGTGTCTGTTTGTCCTCTGGAAATGAATCACAAGATGTCGTCACCTAAAGCATTCACTACTGGCTCTGCCTGCATACACACACACAACTTATACGTTATCCCCTGCAACCTAAACAAAGGCGGTCCCAAGCATAACTATTGTTTCTTATAACTGAGCAGTGGTAAAGTACTGAAAGTGCAGTTTTCCTCTGTAATTTTGCTAGACATGTAGTTTACATAAAAGTTACTATATCAGAACACCATCTCAAGCCAGGCTTCTGGTAGTCAGAATTACAGAATATATGAATGGGTGAACTAGTCTACAGTTTATCAGTATGGTTTTGCTCTTTTGCCTTCTGACAAGGCCTTTTACAAAGACCAATACCTCACAAATTGCACACTGCCCCTTATATTTCCATCGTCTACTGTAAGCTTCATTTCAACACACTTGTCTGCTCCTCACTGCAATAATGACTCATGCAAACTATGTTTTACACCTCTCTACACTTGCCTTCTTCTTGTTCCAGCAAACACCTTTCATTGGTGAAGGACGCATTTCCTCTCTACTGTTACTTTTCAGGAACAGTTTCATGGAGAAGACTTTCCAAGACAGTGAAACCACCCTTTATCAATCAGAAAACTCCAGTCTTGTAGCATGGACATGCACACATTTCTGTAAGAGGCACCTTCTGTGAAACAGCAAGCTAAGGTGGTTGGCAATATCTGGCAATCACAGCCTGGGATGCACAGGCTGCTTTGCAGCTTCTGTCCAGGTTAAGAAGAACACGCTGTCTGAGACCTGCTCCTGTCCACAAGGAACTGTTTTGTGAATATATATTTACACAGGCCTGAACTACAATCAGGTCTGCCAGACATATCAGTTGAGCTGAGGCACCACCAGAATTTAAAACCTAAGGAGCTGCTTTAAAAGATGAACACTTTTATTGTCTTCATTGCTTGGAATAAAACATGGCTTGATATCTCATCTTGTACCAAGGGAAAGGACTACTGAAACTCTGACACTTCATAAATGGGGAAAATGACCAAGAACAGCATTTTTCAAGCCATTTTTCTTGGTGACACCATCTGACACACTATCTGTTCCAAGATAAAACCCAAATACCACTGATTGGCAGAGATACTGACAATAGGAGAGAATCAGACTCAGGAGATGACTCAAAACTAACATCTCCACAAGCATTAATGTGTTATTTAGGCCCCTAACTCTGCCTGAGTCAATGCCAATTTTGCATAGTCCTCAGGGACATCATCACAGTCTCTGGTATCAGAATTGCTGGGGTGAGGGGGTCAGGAATAATCTTTTTTGAAATGTAACCTTGAACTGCAAATATCACCTGTGATTGATCACCTGTGAGGGAAGCCTATGGTATAGATCCCATGCAGTTAAATCCTCTTCTCAAACAGCGACAAATCTAAAAGAACATCTGCAGCACAGGAACTAGATTCTTAATTGTACAAGAATACTGTGCCTTCTCAGTACTGCAACTCCCATAATGATTTCAGAGCTCTCCGGTTAGATCCCTCATACATGAAATGTGTCTCCCTACATCTCTCACCTATTATTCCTAGTACATCAAAGGCAAAGTTTGGATAAACAATCTTATCTTTTTCAGATCCCTTCTGTCACCCTCAACAGCAAACAGATGGCTAAGATGAGTAGGAACTACTCGCATAGAAATTCAAAGGAAAACAACTCACTTTACAGTCACTGCTGCTCTTAGAGCTGTTATGTCAGCTTGCCTTATGCTTCCACTGGCAGAGTACAGCACTGGTCTTACCTGAGCTCTGAATGGCAGCTGGAAGCACACTGGTTTTGGTGGTTCACGATGAAGGCACAGGCTATACAGGCCTCTCTGTGACCCTTCATGAATGTAAATATTACTCCAAGCTTCTATACAAAAGATACAGGTAAACACATCCTGACCCACATGCAGCAGCTTGAACAGCAAGTTAGCTGTACGGCTTCCTAGTATACAACTGCTTTTCACAATCCTCAAAATGAGCCTCAAAAAGGCTTCCTAACTGTATGTTAGTCATATTTACATAAACAAACAAAAATATTTTTGTGTACAATGTTCCTCTACATGAACTTTACAAATGTTCATATTAATAAATGGCAACACAATCAATGACAAATGCAAAATATTTCAGAGTAAGATTTCACTGAAAGACCAGTACATCTAGCAGATTAGTAATGCATAGCACATCCAAGCTAGAAAATATTTTAAAAGAGAAACAGAAAAAAAAAAGATTTCCATTACCTTAGAAGTCCTTATATCCCAAGATTTAACTTCTGGGCTGAACCCTCCACAAATGAAAATATTTGAGTCTGTAGGGTGGAACTTCAGTGCGCTGATCCTAAATTCATTTTTGCTGCTAAATATCTGCTTCCCTAGAATAAAGTAAGAAGCAGAGCTTAACATTTGAGCAAAACCAAAAATGAAATACGTTATTCATTTCAACCTGGTTTTAAAAATAGCAATGTTACCAAAAGTGAATATGTTTATGTGAACACATTTCAAGTATCTAGGACCAGTCTTGTATTTCCAGTAAATCAAGAGTAAACTCACTAACTTCTATACATGTGTAACTACTCCTGCTCATGGGCTTCTGCACCACTGACTGCTTCCTACTGAAAGGAGAGAACAAGCAGTTCCCCATACTGAGGAGATCCACCGAGGTCCCAGTTCATTTGACATGCGGGACTAAATCCACAAATCCAATGACTGAATGTTTCCCTAGAGAAGGCATAGTCTTTCTTTCAGAGGGATAAAAATACCTAGAACAAAACATTGTTTTACAGAAATACCATACCCAAATTGCACTACAACTCTTGTGATGTTTACTTATCTTTCTGTGAAGGTAGGAGTGAAACTTCATCTTGAAAGTAGGAAATAATTTGCATACCATCATATGAAGGCAATAGCTGTTCCCATGGATACACTGTTCCCAACGTTTAATTGTGTACACTAATCTCTGCAGGATCCTGTGGTTAGCATCAACTGGAGTGTCGACACTTTCAAAAGCAACAGCATTCAGCTAGGTTAATTTATGCGACTTTTCCACAGTCAACTGCTTCTTTTAATCCTAACAAATTCATGATACTAATGCATTTGCTGAAATACATTTTTTAGAAGAGCAGTCTGCACCATGAAAAGTACATTTACTCAGTTTGCAATTTCAACTGTGCTTTATTTTCTACGTATCACACATAAAGATCTACAGTAAATAAAGTTACTGCTTTAAGCCACAGTGAAGAAGGTACTGCAGATGTAAAAACAAATAAAATTTAAAAAAAAAAAAAATCCTACACATCAAACCCTTAAAATATTGTGGCAAAACTCCCTAAAATATTCATTAATCTATATTTTCAGCAAGTGAGGCTTAAAACAGGCTTTCTTAACTGAAAATACTTTGAGCTAAAGATGCTGGTGATGGATAGATTTACTTATTATTAGATGAATGTTCATTCATATAGAATTTTTTTATGCTTAAGTTGGAGCCAGTTTATTTGATTTCATCATCAGTTCCATCTGCTGAACTCTATTTACAGTCAAGAGGCTAAGACTTGTCAATTTATTTATTTATTCATTTTAGAGAGGAGAGATTTTACTTCATCACACATGTTCTTTGAGCTAGCAGGGTCAGGGAGAATAGACTGCAGGGAGCACAAGGGAGGGGTGAGTGTTGTTCCATGTGAACACTGTTTTTTTGTAGGGGTTTTCTGTTCTTTTTATAAAGATTATCTACTAATTACCCATGCAAGATCTAAATGGTCTCTCTGTCACTACTGAGTGAAAGACTTAATTTAGTCCTTAAATACCTTCCCCCAAAAGAGAAAAAAGTCATAAGGGCAGCAGAGTTTCTCTTTACAAGAAATATGCAACAGTGACCATCTCTCACCATGGGAGCTTTCAGGACCCCAAAAGCTACAGAATCAGAGAAAAAAACCAAACAAACAAAAAAGAAAAACCAAAAAAAAACCAAAACAATAAAATTCCACAGGGAAGGAAGAAAATATTAAAATCATTAGTTATAGGAGCAAAAAGATATTGCTCTCAAGTACACCACTACCAGGCATCGTTTGCAAGCTTTAGAAAAGTTATATACACATGCTTCTTCCTCTCATCCTCAACACTTGAGAAAATACTGGATTTCCCTGTGGAGACACCCTAGCCAGTTTAATAGCTCTTTGCTCCTAAAGGAACTTGGTTCCTAGTAGTATCTAGTTTAATAAACAATCCATGAGTATAGTCACCAAGTTTTAAATGGCACTGCAGCCAGAAATTAACAAAAATACAGCTTACCTGTACTAATCCTGTCTAACAGTTTCATACAGCTTACTTGTACTAATCCTGTCAAACAGCTTTATAAAGGCTGCATCAAGCAGTTAATACTCTCCATAAAATACGTCATCCACACAGCATTAGACAAATTAGTGATTCAGCAGAACTCATCATCTAACCTTGCAACAAACATTAATTGTTTAACTACCTTTACTAAATAGGTTTTCACCTCCACAATACTTCTGAAAACTGCTTTTTCTATAATACGCACATATTTCTTTCCACTGTACTTTCTAGCCTAAGATATGAGAAAGTCAGGTAAGACAAAATCAAAAAAAGATGTGTACTAAATTCAAGACGCATTTCATCTAATAACTACAAGATCTGTTACCTTTTCCAAAGAAAGATTGATTTAAGATCATTTGTTTGTTATTAATTAGTCCATCTTTCAATCTCTTCCCCAGCTACTTCCAATTATTTGCTCAATATTTATTCCAGAAACAAAAATTCTCTATTTCCCTCTTCTCTCTCCTCTGTTTTTAAAAGAAGTGGGTACTAGTTTTGCCCTTGTCTTCTAGAGGCTGTTATTTATCCAAAAGATTGCATTGACAGCACACTGTAATGATCTCACTACTATGAGTTCTATTTTATAGTCTAATAATAAATAAAATTCATGCAAACAACCATGCAAACAAGAGTATTTTATTCATCTCTATATGCTCTAACCTGCTACTTTATCCTATTTAAGCTGTTACCTTACTGTTTGATGCAGATATTACCCATGCTAGCTTTTTAACTGGTCTGAGGAGCAATCACAATACATTAATCTTAAAAGCCCAGGCTCTCCAATTAGTACTTTGAAGTAAAACTTTCTTTCTCATTCTCTCACCCCCCAAAAGTGAAATTCAATTGAGCATCTCTTTTTGGAAACTCATTATGCTGTGTTCTGAAGAGTTGGTGGTATTAGATGTATATTTGAATTTCATTCTACTGCCACATCACAGAAAATGAGAAAAAGTCTGGAATGTGGAAGAGCAAAGGAATAGCAGCAGGTAACATGCTCAAAAGGGGAGGATCACAACAGTACAGAAAAGAAACTCTCCTATTGACAGAACTTGAATTTATGAATAATAAAAGAATCTAAATCAGACTGCTTATCATGCAAACATGCCTGAGCCCATCTAAATGAACTTTACTAACATTTATATTAATATGTCCCTTGAACCTTTCCATTTTACGTATTAGGACTGCAGAGCTGAAGTACTCAGGCACATTCTCTACACAGTTATGAAATCTCTATCACTGTATATCTTTCTGAACTTCAGAAATTTAGGAAAAATATCCAACTGAGAGACAGAACAGATCACTGCAGAATACGATATGGGGCAAAATAGCTCATGCAATCCAGTGTTTTAAAACAACAAATTCAACTTTTAGTTCTCTTTTGTGAAGACTTTACTTTGTGTGTTTTACTACCATGAGCAGAATTTCCTGCTTTCCAGGCTGCAACTATGCTATGATGGATCTAAGCCACATGGGTTGGGAAATCCAGCTTCAGTGTTTGTTGGAGATCCTGCTTCACCTTCCTGGAAGTCGGTATTTACAGTTAGGTATATTTTTCTCTAAAATGATACAGCTTATTAACATTAAACATACAACTTTTGGGGGCCTTATTCTATATGTTGCGAAAGATGTTCTTTGAGCAGAAGACTCCCTTATCCACAAAAGAATACAACAGGTATAATTCAGCAAGCTTGTATATACCTTTATTGTGCATATATTTATTGCATTTTAGTTCATAAAGGCAGCATAACAAAGATTCAACCAACTCACAGACTGTAGAAAATTATATCTTCTGAAAAATCTATTTGGCTAATAGAGGGAAAATCTATACCCCATATCATTTTCCTGTATAAGAGGTTGTTATTCCAAAAGCAGAGAACAAATATTTCTCTCAATCTTTAAGTTCACAATTTCAGTAACAAGACCTACCTCATCTTTACAGTGTGGTTTTTATTCTTAAAGTGCTTAATTCAATTCTTCATTTATTAAAGGCTCACCAGTAAAATACACAGTATGAAAAAGAAAAAAATCTTTTAAAAGATCTTGAACATATGTTTCTGGCAGCCTACTGTGAAACTGCTCAACTATGAAATCAGATATTCTAAAGGCTATTTAACATGGTGAATTTTTCAGAGAATATCAGCACAGTTACTGAGCACAGGATGCTTCTGTAACTGTGTTTAGTGGTTCTCAGGTTCACACCCCTACCTGCATAATCCAAAATCATTCACTTCCTTACACTATTCTATAGGAAAAGTGAAGCCACATTACAAGGACATGAGAGTAAGCTCACTTAGCAGAATAAGCAGAACTTCCCTGACTGTATGCATTTAAAAAAAAACCAAACAAAACCATGTCAACTGGGCTTTTTCTCTGAAGTGTCATAGAAAACTTTTATGCATATTAAAACAACATACTATCTATTACTGGGAGAGAAGAGGTGGAATAGAATGAAGTCACAGCTCTCCTGAGGTGATGCTTATGTATGAGCACTTGTCCTGGTGAACCGGAATCTCCTATGTGAACAAATACGATTATATTTATTAACAATAATGTTATATCTATAGGACTACCACATTAGAATATAAAAGAAAATACAGAAAAACAAACCTGCACCATGTTTTTGGAGGGTACAAAATATTCCATTAAGAGACTCTCAAAATAATGCAAAAATTTTGTTTTGTTTTCAAAAACCCTGACGGATTTAAGTGACCACATTATATAGAATCTGAACTTTCCTTCAAAACCAACAGCCTAATTTCAGTATCCTGGCCATGGTAATGTGAAAACTTTCAAAATAATGGGAAATTAAATTTCCCATTATAAAACTCTGAGGAAGTTATATTTGAAATCAAGCTCAGTCCATGAACTAAAATATAACTGCAGCATTTGGCAACACAGGAAATGTGCCAGAATGTCTTGGAAAATTCCCTCTGTCATAATATCAAAGAAATGAGAAGTATCTGTAATACGCAAATAGAACCAATCCGGCCAGTGTTCTGCCTATGCTACTGTACCAGTTATTTGTGTCTAATAAAAAAAAATCCACTGATGAATAAAACATATATTCCAAAAATAAAATAGTTATAAATAAATTTTAAAATTAAAATTAACTTCCTAAAGTTGGTAAAGCATCTCCATTACATCTGGACATAATAAAAGCTAAATGTCAAATGTACTTGACCAGGAATTGTTTTAAAAGCTTTTTTTTTTTTTTTCAGTGTTCTGTGAATATAGCACTACCTACTAATCTGTAAATAACAAAGTGTCTGAACTATCACTAGTAGAAATGACTGCAAGTGTGGTCTTAGTAGAGATGAACCAGGGAGTCTAGCTGGTTCAGACTGCTACATTATTATCACATTTGTGAAAAAAATTCAGAAAGTTTTATTTTTATAAAAAATACTTTATATAAAATAGGACAATAAAAAATATTAACAAGTAATCTTTACAGGCAGCTCAGCTGCAGTTTTTGGATCTACTAATATTTGTAAAACTCCACACTGCAGTACTGTACATGCTTCACGTAAATGGCAGCCAAAGAACTACTCAAGCAAATGACACATGAATAACCTTGAGTTCTTTAAGTATTTTATGCGTATTTCAGATCAGACATATGCACTGAATACGTACATCAGTTTTTAAGAAAACTGAATTTTTGTTGTGGAAAAACGGACCACTTGCAGAAAACTGGAGCATCTTAGCTTGACTATCCTGAAGTTAGAAATAGGGATGACCATTTAAGATAATAAATGATGATCTATAAGAAACAAATTTAGAAAAAGAAGACTTGTACAACAGCATCTACTTCATCAAACCAGGACAAGTGAATTTGTTGTACCACAATAATTTGAACTCTTCTCTTTCCCTGCTCTTCCATCATAGCATCAACAAATCGTACAGGCTGAACCTCCTGGGGGCATCTAGTCCAAATAGGACTAGACACTCACAGGTAGATCCAGCTGCAGAGGGTTACTCAGGGGTTACTGAAGTATCTGAGTATCTCCAAGTATAGAGACATTAAAGTCTCTCAGGACAGCCTGCTTTAGTGTTTGATGACCCTTGAGTTGAGCCAAAAAGTTTCCTGTGTTCTTACATTTGTCCTTTGCCTCTCATCCTTTAACTGCACATCTCTGAAAAGAGCCTGGCATAATCTTCTCTATGTACTAGGTAAACACTTACAAATCTGGCCCGAGATGAAGGTAACCTTTGCTGCAAGAAAGCAATGCTGATTCATCTTCAGCTTCAGAACCCCCAGATTTTTTCTGCAAAGCTACTTTATAGACAGTTTAGCAATGGCCTCTTCTGTTGCATAGGATCATTCCATTCCAGATGCAGGACTTTGCATTTGTCCCTGTTGAACCTTATGAGGTTCCTCTTAGCCCATTTTCCTGCTTAGACCTCCCTGTATATAAGAACTTTCATTAAAGACACTTGACAAGCGGAAGCAGTTTGATGGTGTAAAACTGCAGGATAAGATTTCATGCATGTGTCTTCTACCCTTGCATGACAATTTCTATGCCAACAACAACAAAAAAACCTGCTTTGTGATTAATGAGATTTCAGTGTCTGCTGCTATCCCAAAGTTCACATCACAAAGATTAAACCAAAAAAAAAAAAAAAATCCCTCCAGAACATACAACCTCTTAGGACAAGGGATACCCAAACTTAAGTCCAAGCTTAGAAACAAGATTTCCAGGGAAATTTATTCTTTCACTGCTTGTTACAACATGCTGGCACATTTCTTGAAGAATCTTGTAACTAGCTGTCGTCAGACCCCGAACAAACAATTAGCTAGACTACAATTTTGATTTAATAGGGCAGAAACTATGTTCCTGACAGAAAAACAACACAAAATGAGAAATGAGAAAAAAAAAAAAAAAAAGCTCCAACTAAGCAGCTCAATACCATGCCTGTTCAAAGCTCCATTTGCAATCTTTCCTAAACTTTTAAAAGTAATTCTCTTCAGACTGTTAGGTTTCTTTTGGTGAAGGGCATGTAGAAATTTTTATAGCACAGATGCAATATATAGAATCCATACTGAAAAAGACAAGAAAGATTAGACTTTGGCAAACATGACTAGAAAAATGCTGAACCAGAACAACCTACAGAAGAGACAGAGCACAGAGCCTTAAAGACAGCATTATTATTTATAAAATCTCATCAGCATGCTTTTACTGGATTTAAACACACTGGTAGTTAGCTCAGTCTAGCAACAGACAGTAATTAGGATCAAAATCCAAAAATGTATCTAAAGTTCTCTGTGAAGGAACAGTTCTAACAGCTATCTGAAGTTAATCAAAGAAGAAATCATCTCAGCACTGATGAAGAGTGAGGAGGAATGAATGATTCAGTGAACTAATGTAAATCAAAACTTTATAGCCATCTTAGTGTTTTTCAAATGGAAATGAGTCTTTTTATATCAAATTGATTTGGATTCCAGAGGGAAACTGCTTGCCCTGTTTCTCTGAAAAGAATTGACAAGAGAGAAGGAAATCAGAAACTGATCTGTATGTATAGAAAATGACAATGAAATTCTGATCACTTGTGTGATTTTTGCAAATGAAGTGTGTGTCACTAAGTCAGGTCTAAACATCAACATTACAACTGCAGTTCGCATGAGTTACAAGGAATCCCGCGTCCTTGAAATAAGGCAATAATGAATATCTGGTATTTGCAAGGATTATAAGCATTCATTTTGCCTTTACACATAGTTAAAGTAGTCAGAAATCCTACATAACTCACAAGTTGGTTTCAAATTTGTTATTGTTGTCATTGCCTAAAACACGGAAGTACCTTCGTCCAAATGAACCACTACCAACAACATAAACCAGACTACTATCCCACTACTGGACAGTTGAGTCAAAAAGACGTTAGAAATTAAAGCATATAATTAAATTATATCATTATATCTTTGGAATCTGTTCTATTTTTTTATAAAATGAGATTTTCCCCACAGTAATCCCTTCAAATGACTCAGGCAATCAAATTTATTCTACTGCTATAAACCCCATTAAGAATGTAGCCATTCTGTTTAGAATTTGTAAGCACAACTTGCATTAGTAAGATTCAGATATATATGAGGCTAAAAATTAGAAGGTTGCTGCAATGAGACTGAAAATAAAAAACAGTAAGTCTAACAAATTAATGACTTGGTATATTAACCTCATGCAATATTACTACATCAGATATATAAAGCTCTTTTCCCCATTACAAAACATGAATATTCTAAAAAAAAAAAAATTTGGTAACTGCGTCACAGGTTTTACATTCCCAAACTCTGGCAGCTCCCTTCCAGTCACCACTGAATTTAAATATTTCTGGTATGATAAGTGTTGAGAAAAATAAAATCTTAGAGCATGGAAAAGAATCTTCTTTTCATGTGAACAATATTCACAAATTTCCTTGGCCACTTTCCCAGTTCATCTGAATAGGATTACTGCTCTCCAGATATTCGCATACAATGTACTTCTTTTACATAACAGAGAACCCTCCTAGATGAGAACTGCTTGTAATTTCTGTAAGTATTTCTTTTGTAGTCTTACCAAAAAAAAAAAAATTGCACCTTTGCGGGAGTTAAACATTTAAAAGTAAATTAAGTGGAAAAAATAAAATTACATCTCTTCAGCTGACAAGCTACTATTTTAGGTCTAATCATTTATACACACGCAGAGGTGTCCTATTATGTACAGCCCCAATGAATGCTGCCGTTTGAATGCAGGTAACATGCATAAAGGAGAAAAGAAACATAGCTAATAGAACCGCTTTAGTGTGTGAAGGCAACATGAGGAGAGATGCATCCTGGAAATTAGCTGCTAAAGTCACAACATTACAATCCCAAATCAAATTCACAACTGCATCAAAACAACACAGGTTCAGTCTCAAGGTTTCATAACAGAATTTAAGTTTCTATTTAAAAAAATAGAAAAGTTATTAACTTTAAGCACAAACTTAAAACCAATCCCACTGAGAATGAGATACAAGCCTATATTTAAATTAACCATATGTATATATGTTACTGAAGTCAGCTTTAAGAAGCTCTTCAAACACTTTAATGAACGATCATGACACAGCATACAAAAAATACACATTCTGTATCTGATGATAGAAATTACATATGTTCATGAAGTTAAAGATACTTGAATTTTCTTAAGTACCTCCAACTACCCTTAACTGCTGAGACTTTTTAGTGAGGGCATGTTTCAAAAATTCTAACTTGGAACTACAGATTTTATCTATATTTTTAAAAGAAAGAATAAGGTTAGTAAGATACAAAGTTATCTGTACTCAATAAAGATAGGGCTATAATGCACCCTTACGCGATCTTTACCTGTTTCTACATCTGTTAAATGCAGCATGGAATCAAAGCCCCCACTAAGGATCCTTCTTCCACAAGACGACCACCGGGCAGCTCGAACAGCACAAGAGTGACAGGAGTATGTTTTCAAACAGCAGCCTGTATCTACAGCATCCCATACCTTAAAAAAAGGATAACAAAAACCTCATGAAGAATCATGGTATTTTTTTTCCATGTATTGATAAGTAGCCACAGCAAATCACTGTGGCTGAGAAAGCTTTGAATTCTGAATTCAAATACTGCCAAGCTGTAGAATTCTGTTTGAAATAATAGCATGGTTGATAAGAATTAGCACATTTTATTTACAAGGCACAAATCACTACTACATTTCTACAGAAACATAGAATGGTTTGGGTTGGAAGGAATCTTAAGCCCCCCTGCCGTGGTCTAGTGCCCTTCCACTAGACCAGGTTGCTCAAAGCCCCATCCAACCTGGCCTTGAACGCTGCCAAGGTTTATGACTTTATGAGTTGTTTCATTTCTTGAAATGTCTACATAGCTGTCAATGGCTATTCATGTAATACTTTCCCATTCATAACACTGTCCTACCTCTGTGCAGGAACATATCCAAATACACTTGCCCTTAAAATAACTTTTCTTCCAAATTATTGTCTCTATCATGTCTTTGCTTTCTATTGAGTAAAAGGAATGCTAGCAGATTACAGCTTTCACATCTGCCTATAGATAGGCTACTACAGTATTTCTCACACAGTTTGTAATTCACTTCACTGAGGAGGCAGATAGGAATATCATCATGCAACTACATGGAGACTTCTAAGGAGTGGCCTAAGTAATTTTTCAGTTTCTTCTGGACAGAATTAGGTTGATGCTGAGCATTTCTAAAAATCATGTTCTACCAGTTATCCTTTTTTTTTTTTTAAAGTACAAAACGACTAATATTTTTAGAACAAAGATAGACCTGCTCATAAGTTAAAAAGAATCTTTAAAGAGAAATGCAACTGTTTCCCAATAACATATTTTAGAGAATAGAACTAGTCTGAATTACAATTTCAGTTACCACATATAGTACGTAATAATCAAAAGCACATCCTTTCCATGGTGCTCTTTTTGTCAGTTTTAAAATTAAAAGTTTAGCAACAAATGACCCATAAAAAGATCCAGTATGCTCACCTCTGAGAGAAGGATAAATATCAAAACTATTTTCCCTATCAAAATTCTGTTTCAGTAAAAGATTATAAAATAATTTACGATTGTAAAATGCAATATAATACCTGTTGAGTTGTCTAATAAAATAGATAACAAATGCTATAACCATACCAGTAAATCCTACATTTTATTACTTCTAATATTAGTAGTGCAAATAAATCAATGCTTTGACAGTGCTTCATGACAGTTTTATTGCAGTTTCAGTAAACCCAAGGAAGTTTATTGCTTTAAAGTCACCGTTTTACTTCATGGTACTTCACGATGTGTCACTTTCTCCCTGCTGCAGAATGAAAACAACACTGCTGAGGAGCTTCAAAGTTTGTTCTGAATTTTGTCCATTCCAATCAACTTCTCAAGTCTAAGATCATTTCTATAATGCTAGGAACAGATTAAGCAATTAACAGAATACAAAAAAAAAAGACTTTTTTTTTTAAAGTGAGAAACAATTCAACCTTCATGTATGTCAGCACAAGAGCACTGGAGTTAGCACTAAAATAAAATTGACTGCATATCTGTGCATTTTAAAGGACATTAAAAACAAAACCAACTTGGTAAATCAGAAAACATAAGCAGACATTTACTTTGCTGTGGGAACAGCACAATTCACAATACAAGAGAATGTAAAGGGGGATAAAAAAGCAAGACTCTTGGTAATGTATTTTTATCTTCAATCATATTTTGTTCTTACTGAACAAAAAGGACTCGAACACAATATCATTCTTATATAGTCCAAACTCAGCAGATAGCATTCCACTACAGAAAATCATTTCAAAGAATCTTCTAGCATGTAGCAAAATTCTGCAATGCAAAGCAACCAATATCATTAATTACTTTAACAGTCAGGTAAGACTGGAACCGTCATGGCCATACTGTAAGTATTCTACCCTATCCACAGGAAAAGAAATCAGGAAAATCTTAAACTGCTTTTGAAAGTAAGTTCCTCTGCTTTAATGAGTTTTAATGATTATTTCAAGATTCACAGTATTAAAAAAAGGGTTAGTTGTGTCTTGGAGGGCTTTGAGGAAGCTAACGAATGAATCAAGATGAAAGGAAAAAAAGGATGGTACATGCTTCAGATATTTTTCTGTCATGTTTAATGATTAAGGATGAAAACTCAATTTTCACAAAAGTATGAAGCAAAGCAAGTTCAACAGCACTTCTGAGATCCTGCTTGATTAAAAAAAGTGTATAAATGGAAAAAGCACACCCCTAAAACTGCACATTTCCCTTCATTAAGTGAAATGCAATAAGCATCTACTGTATTTCATTACAAAGGAAAGATGTTTCAACTCTCATCAGAGGATCATCGCATAGCCACCATCAAGTCTGCATTTTCCAACAGTCTCTTAAGTAGTTCCTTAATCCTGCATATTTCTACTGCTTAGTCACAATTAGGGGAAAATGTGGCTAGAGGGAGAGTTCTAACATAGCCTATCCAAAGCTTAAGACTAATGTCTACTCAGCAGTTGGTGTTTACTCCAAACAGGCAGCCACTGTCATGTAAAAAATTATATGAGTCCTTCTCACGTGAATTTGCCTCTGACAAACACGCAGATGTCAGCTTAACAGATTCTCCAGGATGGCAGGCATTTCAGAAGTTTTCTTGCAACTGAGATAGCCAAGTGCTTCAAGAACAATGTGTGTGTGGAAATTCATTTTTTTCCTAGTATCATTTCTTCACTTTTTCCATATGCTGGATATGCTGGCTCAAACTAGGATAGAACAATAAGCCTAAAAGACTGCATGGCAGTAACCAGCAGAGTTGAGGAAATGACCAAAGAGCATCCACCATGATGCCTGAACCCAGAAGCACGTTCTCTAAATTACCAAGGTAAACAATAAACAAACAGTTACTAACCAGTAGGCTGGATTGTGGCATTTCTGCTAGGAATATAGAACTGGGTTACAATACAGCTACCAGACTTCAGTCTCAAAAGAAAAATTTTTAAGGGCCTGATACAAAACAGGGGATGAGATCTCCCTAGGAATCAGGGCCACTAAAAACGTCCTATTTCAAATGAGTGGAGATGCTGATCATGCTTTATCTGCCAAAGAGGAACATGAATCACAGACTCTTTCCCAGAAAAGGATCCTAAACCCATTCTTCCGTGTGGCTTCAGAAAAAGGATTTGTACCCAAGAGCAGTCTAACGCTGAAGGCAAAGGCTGCAACACTATAAAGTCATGGTTGTAACAACCACAGCTTTATTTTCAAAGTGTTTTTAAGAAATCAGATATCTTTGAACCGTTTAGAAAGTCATATTTTAAATACCAAAGGCTGCTGAACTTTAAGTGTATCTAATAACAAATGCTTTTAAAAAAGTTTTATAAAATAAACTCATAAGATTTACCTGGAATAAAGCCTTACATATTTAGTACATAATAAATTACTTGGGCAGGGGGAACAGTTCATTAAAAAATACACAGGCTGAGATACATATATATTTCCTTCACAGGCATTGAAATGTTTATCAAGCATTACAGGACTAGACGCTATCATGCATCTGCCAAATGAAGACAGATTTATAATCAACTGTTTTTACCGAGAGATCAACTGCTTTAAGTGCTTTACTTCAAAACTCAGCTCTTACAGAAACTCAGTATTATTTCTAGATGAAATATTAAACCTGGTGTTTCTCTTTTTATCTTCTGATGTCAGATGTGATTTTAATTGCTGAGCTAAGAAGTTAAAAGCACACATTTCAGCCTGCTATTCTGAAAATACTGCTTATTGCTATAGATTCAAGCAATGTTTTACATTATAAATAGTAACCAGTCCATCCTTTCCCCTGATAAAGAACCCCCAAAGCAATGAAATATGCAACTCTTATTCAGAAAAAGACACATATTTCTGTATTACCTCCCCTAAACCTACCATTATAAACTAATGAATTCTGCAATATTTGAAAGAAATACATAGTCAAGACTCAAAGCTTTGAAATTACCTAGTTACTTTCAACGACTATATTTAATGCCTTTCTGGCATTAAGATATCATGAACTTTTTAATTCCATTTTTTCCAGTCTTATTAAAATTGGCTTTAAGGTGTCAGCTCATTCATATTTCCCTACTAGTTCTTACCCTTATGTACTTCACTATTTATAAAATTGCCTATTTCTTTTCCATCAATAGCTTTCACTTCATTTGATTTCCTCTCATATTATAGAAAGTATGATGATTACATCGTTATCTGCTAGGATTAATATATTGTGCCAGAATGGCAGATACAAACATTCAGGTGACAAGATTATACTAGAGATTCTTTTAAAAAAGCAATTTTCTTTTTACTTTCTCCAAGGCATATTGTAATTCAATTGCTCTTTCACATTCTGCATGATACTTGGAAATAAAGGCTTTAGAAGTTGACTGCTTTCCCACATAGCTTACGAATACTGCATAAAAACTGCAAGCAGCATTTTAGGTAACATAACCAGACCTTCCCACCCTCAAGATCAAAAGTTCACAAATCACATAAGCAACCAAGCAATACAGCTGATAAGATTTATTACAGATGATGTGTTTCCAGATCCTGTTTTCTGACTGAACGCTTTCAGGAAAACAGCCCCTAAAAATAAAGTACTTTGGGTTGAAGATAATACAAAATCTCCTGGTAAATCGCTAAAACAAACAAACAAACAAAAAAAAAAAAAAAAAGAAAAAGGAGGGTAAGCGCTTGATACGTCAATGAATAGCAGCCACAGAAGAATGTTCAGTAGTCTGCTATGCTATCAACCAGCCAATAGGACACAAAATAAAGGCTTTTATCTTACTTACCATCCAAACTAGGCATTCATTCCTAGAAAAAAAAAAAAGCCACAGCAACACAAGCAGAGTAACAAAAGTAACGTGAGAGCTCATAAAGCATATGGAGACTGATAAATTAGGAACTGAGCATGTCTCTTCCATTGTCATTCTATGATTACCTATAATATGCTTGCCTCCAAGCAAATCTGGTTGCAGTAAAGAAACTACTTTTAGGAAGAGAAACGTGCATCTGTTCAAACAGACAGTCACTATAATTGCACAGTGAACCCAAGAACAACAATTAAGTTGTGATAAATTGTTACAAATTAGAGGCTGGGAGCAAGTATCAGGAATTAAGTTGTATGTATTTTGAATTTGGATGCGTAAAGGAACTACAGCAGAGCAAACCAAGAATATTAAACAAGAAATTACTTTCTGGAGCATGTATAACAAAATTTAAAAATTTTTAATGGATAAATTCAAGTTAATTTCAACATAACATCCATACTAAAATAACAGAACTCTTGCCCCTCAATTTAAGCAAGTTGTGTCATTCTTCTGTAATTACCAACTTCCTCTGTCAATGGCTCCTACTACATGGACAACAAGAAATCATTTCAACTTCTCAATTAATCTAAATACAAAGATGGCATTTAAGAAAGAGTCCTGTTCTAGGATGATGTAGGATAGTAATGAGTTACAGAAAGAATGAAGAATTACTATGCTTTGACTAGAATATATGCTGCTCCCTTCCAAAGCATGCTCAGGTTGCTCCACAGACTTGTGAAGCTGAAGAGACATGACTCTCTGCTTTTCCATTTTTCTAATACCATTGCTCCCTGGTATGTTTCAAGGAGGAAAAAAAAAAATATGTACCTGCTAACTTGACCGGATTTAAGAGAATGGTACTCTCTGAACCATACTGCTTTTCTGCCCTCATTAATATCTAAATCTTGTAATTTCTAACAAATACAGCAAAGGAAGCCCTGCACTGTCTCCAAAAAATCATGCTTTTTCTAGTTTGCAAAGTAGGCTCAGAACTGTAGTTTAAAAGATTCTTTGAAAATCAATGGGCCAGAGGGCAGAAGTAGTCCCACAGTAAAATTAGAAAAATACATTTGCTGCTGATGCTGCTTCTTCAGATTTCCCCACTTGGATGAGGTGCAGATTTGGGCAGGATTGCAAGTGTTAAGTGTCCCTTAAGTATCTCTAACCAATAGCAGTAAGGATAAGAAGTCACTCACAAACAGGTACATTCTTTTGTTTAGAGAATTGAGGCAAATGAAAGCTAGGAAAAAGAAAAGGAACAATAGCAGAAAGGCCATAAATAGCCAAGCACTAGAACTAGTAGGTGTACCTAAGCTTCTCCTGCCACCATGATTGAAAAAGTTCTGATCTCGAATGGCATGTAATGCAATATATATAAATTCCTAGAGTAACTACAGGAAGATTTAGACTTTTGTTGCTGTTTCAATTTGTGTCTTCTTAAAATAGTGACCTAAATATTCTAGTTTAAGTAGAAGGTAAAATTTGTTGAAAGGAGAATTAGAAAACAGGTCACTGTCTTTGCACTCTTTTGTCTAAACATGTAGTTAAACTGTGTAAAAACCAGACCTAAGGTCTAGGAAAAACTATGAGCTAAGGTCCAACTTAGAATGTAACCTCTAAGCATTAATAAACTTATTTCTGTACAATCATGAAGGGCATAAATAGATATTCAGATAGACTATGACTGATGGCATTTGGGCATACCAGCTTAATTTGTAAGACAAGTATCCAAAAAAAAAAAAAAAAATTTTTCATCAGGATTCTGTAAAGCTAGATAAAGCTAACACATTTTCAGATGTGTTGAACACTTGCTCCAGGAATTTTTAAAAGTGTGCTAGGGAACATATTTTAAATGATATCCATCTTCCTAATCTAGACATGGTGTAAGAAGCATATATCAATGCTGTCATTTGAGAAAGCACTTACATATTTCCACTAGCTTTCTTGTTATAGCAGTCATAACTCAAAACACAATTATCTTACTAACCCAAAGCACAGGACTAGAGACCAATAAAAAAGAGCCAACCTTATTATTGTTTTAATATCTGTGTAAGAGTTTCTATCTGGATAGTTTATTACTAGACTATCCTTATTACTACAGAAACAAGAATGGAAAGTAGCAAAATATAACAAATTTAATTAGCTAAGACAGCCAGCATAAGATCTTACTTCATTTTTTTCCCCACCAAGAATTTTAATATTAAAATGTTTCAAGTACATTCATCAAACCAATCAAGAGGAAAATCCACTTTATAAACAAAAAAAAACAAAAAAAAAGGCAAAATAAAAAAAAACACAAACAACAGAACACAAAACTCAAAACTTAAGATAGCTCTTTTTTTTGTAGAGGGCTTTACCCAGGCAGAGGCATTTTGAGTTATAATACAAGTAGCATACTACTAACCAAGGCAGCAAGTACTGCTAGAAACTAGTCAGTAGTATGAAAACTGATTTGAAAAACATGTCAGCAAGCTTTAATTCTGGTGAATCCAGCAAAGGCTGAGTTAAGTACAAGCACTACATTTAGCTTCAGGAGGCAGCACTAATATACTAAGCATGCCTATGAAATACATTTCCAATTATTTGGTGTGTTTCATTTTAATCTTCCCTCCCACAGAAACTCAGCAGCCCTTTTGCCAAGGAAGGCTCCATAAATGTTAATTGCGAAGCTTCATTCAGGTGGTTTTGCCATTAACAGGAAAATAAAAAACTAATCAAAAGTGTACTTTTAGCTGCCATCATCCTACTAAATGATTTTAAGAAAACACTAATAGAAGAGAAAACATTGACATTTTCAGCTGGCAAAGGGGGAGACAAAAGAAGTAATGCAGAACTGTTAAAAAAATAAAAACCACCACACACCACTATCACAAGAGGAATCCGACTATATACAATAACAGAACATTCTTGGCAACGCTTTAATAACAAGAGCTAATACACTTAACCTAAGCTTGTTTATTTGCCATCTACTCTTGGAAATACACTTAGTGATTCCATACTTCAAAAGCCGGCTTGTAGCACATGGAAGATCTAATCAGCCAATTGATATTGAAAACATACAAGACTTTAAAGTATACAAATTGGCCAGTTTTTTTTCCAATATAAATAATTAATGTAGCCTCCATGGAAGCCTTTGAAGTTAAAACTGGCAAACAGAGCTCTTAAGAAACATGTAAATTACTTTTAAAAAGGGTTAACAGTAAGAAACTGAGCAAGACTGATATGAACATTTCACAGACATTTCTGCTTGAGAATTTGTTAAATTATATATTGCTATTGTATCAAAAGCTAAAGTTTTACCCCATTTCCTATATTCTTCTCAGGACATACTAATCTCACATGCAAATAACTTTTTCCATCCTTGATTTAAAAACGGAAAAAATAAAAAAAACGTGGAAAATAGTGAATTCCTATTTCCTCGATGTTATTCATGACTAGAATTACAGAAAGACAGACAAGATGGATAGCTGGGACAACGCACTATTTCCATTTGGTGGTTTTCAATATTTTTCCCCTGTTAATTATATGCAATTTCTAGACAAACAAGTTCAATCCTCCAGCATTTCACCACCTCTCAGAGGGAGGCCTTCACTTTCAATTGCCTGGATGGCACGTACACACACATTTCCTTGTCCAGAAGACATCGCTAAACACTGACAAGCGACGCATGCATGGACCTTCTTACATGATATATCAGAATGCTAATAACATTTAAACACTTGCTTAAAGTAAATGCTAGAGTATTACATAATTATCCAGAAATAGGCACCGATACCTTTAGAAATTGAAGCTACAGATTAGAATTAGTTTGTTTATAGAGGATGTTTACCCAAAATTAACATCTCTGTGATGAGAACTGAAATAAACTGTCAAAGCACGAAAAAACACAGAATGAAATCTTGGCCTGTCAGGTCATGTACATGGAAACACAGTAAAAGTTTCAAATTTATTCAACAGCAGCTATATCAGAGTGCTTTCATGACACAGCGACTCATTGTAAAATTCCCTTTTTATTGGGGTATATCTACAGCTGTGCCTGTTGCACTGAAGTCATGCCAGATTTATAGTGAACTATTTTCATTCAACACCTAAGCTTCACAAAAATAATGAAGCTAAACAGGCACCTTCTTTCAGGCTACTTGCACAGAATAACATAAACACTGGATACATAACAAACTACTTCGTCATGACACCTAGCTTCTGAGTCACACATACACATGAAATAAAGAGTGCATCATTAGAAATTCTCCTAAATTCAATACACACAGTTGTTAAGCAATGCAGACAAATTTTACAAAACTCAGTTACTACCTTATTATTGCCAAGACAGACAAAAATCATTGAATCATAGAATAGTTAGGGTTGGAAAGGACCTTAAGATCATCTAGTTCCAACACCCCTGCCATGGGCAGGGACACCTCACACTAAACCATGTCACCCAAGGCTCTGTCTAACCTGCCCTTGAACACCACCAGGGATGGAGCATTCACAACTTCTCTGGGCAACCCATTCCAGTGCATCACCACCCTTACAGGAAAGAACTTCCTTCTTATGTCCCCACCCTAACCTTTCCTTGTTCTTGAACCCATTACCCCTCATACTACCACTACAGTCCCTAATGAAGAGGCCATCCCCAGCATCCTTACAGCACCCCTTCAGATACTGGAAGGCTGCTATGAGGTCTCCATGCAGCCTTCTCTTCTCCAGGCTGAACAGCCCCAACTTCCTCAGCCTGTCTTCATACAGGAGGTGCTCCAGTCCCCTGACCATCCTCGTGGCCCTCCTCTGGACTTGTTCCAACAGTTCCATGTACTTTTTATGTTGAGGACACAAGAACTGCACACAATACTCCAAGTCAGGTCTCACGAGAGCAGAGTAGAGGGGCAGGATCACCTCCTTCGACCTGCTGGTCACGCTCCTTTTGATGCAGCCCAGGATACAGTTGGCTTTCTGGGCTGCGAGTGCACACTGAAGCCAGCTCATGTTCATTTTCTCATCGACCAACACCCCCCAAGTCCTTCTCTGCAGGGCTGCTCTGAATCTCTTCTCTGCCCAACCTGTAGCTGTGCCTGGGATTGCTCCAACCCAGGTGTAGGACCTTGCACTTGGCTTGGTTGAACTTCATGAGGGTGGCACTGGACACCTCACACGTGTGTAAAGGTCCCTTCCATCCAGCATATCAACCTAACCTCACAGCTTAGTGCTTTCAGGAAACTTGCTGAGGGCGCACTCAATCCCACTGTCCATATCGCAGACAAAAATATTTCAGTGTGGAACATAAACCTAATACAACAATTAAAAAAAAAAAGGCAACAAAACAACACTTCCTTTATTTCACAGAATGGTAACTTAGAAGGTTTGTTATATTGAAAAAAACAATGAAAAAAAATAAGGAGACCTTAAATTATGCTGCTACAGTCCATTATGAAGCACAATTATAAGAAGGTAAAATTATGTCAGTGCAAATCCTCAGAGAGGCCATTAAGGTGTCATTAAAAGACCATTATAACATTTAACTTCAACACTAAAGCTACGTCATTACAAGTCATACCATCATTTAAAGAGCGAAAAGCAATTCTCACCAAAAAGAGGTATTCTAATTCACAATAACCACATCATTCTCCTTTCCGCTCTTTTATTTGCAATTTTAAAGTTTGTTAACCTTCTTCTTGCTCATCTAAGAATTAAGATCCAAGTGGTCCAATTTCCAGTTGTGCTGGCACTTACACGAGTCATTAATGCCAATGGAAGTTGATGGTGGGGGGTTAATAAACTTTAAGATTTGGATTTAGTTTGAAATTTGGATTTTAATCTCTCAATATTATAGCTTCTACTACAATTTACCCTCCTGAGGGCATATTAACATCACTATTCTGATTAAGCAATTAGTGGTTTCATACATATAAAGCATAAGCGTGCAGTTAAGAACAATTAGACAATATATTTATGACCACTTGATAAACATTTGTGTCTGGAAGAATACTAAAAAATTACTTTTACGTTCATTAAATACATAGTGACTCTTCACCTTTAGGTACCGAAGATAGCTTCCCTTTTCAGTGAAGAGATTCTCTAACCTTAGCTTCACTTTCCATCAGAAAGACCATTCCCCTCAAAGGTGGAAAAAGTCATTCCTTGAAAAGCTTGGGTTATTTCAGATGCATTTACAAACCTAAACTAGCAGTTACTTCAACATGGCTCTGCCATGTTGAAGTGACTGATCAATAAGTTTCACAGACAGGAGACAGGTCAGAAAGAGCTGTCTAGGCCTCAGCATGACACCACAGCATACACAATGCCTACAGAGCAGCATCGTGTCTCCATACACCAGCACAGCCACATCACAACACAAGTGACTTGCTGCTGAATGCGGACCAGATGTGTCTTCCTACGGATAAACAGAGATGACACAGGCACCACTTGGGAGAGGGGGTCAGGGAAACAATTTTGGTCCCAAATATGTTTTTAAAAGCGTTAAAGAGTGTGTTATAAGTGGCAAAATCATCAACAGCAACTCAAAAAAAAAAAAAAAAAAAAGCAATACTAAAATGAGTTTCAATCTGTTTCAGTTTCCGGAACAGAAAGAAACCCCCAGTGGGGATACAGACTATGCAGCTACCTTAAACCCTTAAGCAGAATGCCAGGTAATGCACTTTTCTTTTCACAGATCTCTTAGAAGTAATCTGTGTTCCCGAGGATCCAGTAATCACAGAATTAAGACATTACTACTACATAATAAATTATATTTTTAGAGTATCATTACATTATTGAAGTATGATCGCTACTGTGTGAGCTTTGGCCTATCATTTGTTATACAGGTACTTCAGCTTTGAACTTCTTACCCAAAATAAATGAAAATTGATTATCTTCAAAAGTAGCTGATTTTTCAGCTCTGATAATTACAAGGTGAAAGCATGAAGGGTGGTGAGACTCAGAACCAGTGCATCTTCCTTGAAGAATAAATTATTCCACACCATTTAGAAGTGAAAATTTTTTCCCCAGCCAACTCAAAATACATTTCAGAGTCAAAGTACTAATCATCTATATACATATATATATACACTGTTTAAGCAATATCTACAATCATGAGTTTGAATAGTGACAACGGTATTATGAAACAGCATAGACAGATCTAGGTTCTACAAATGAAAGAACTGTCATGGTTTAATCCAGCCAGACAGCTCGTTCACTCACTCCCCCCTTTTCCTCCCTCTTTCTTTCCTCCCCCCCCCCCCCCCCCTTTTCCCCACTCCCAGAAGGATGGGGAGGAGAATCAAGTTGAGACAAGAACAGTCCAGCAAACAATGTACAACACAAATCACCACCAATACCGCTACCACCACCACCACCAATAAGAGAAAATAACAAGGGAAGAGAATACGATACCACCCGCCGAAAAACAAGCCAGACTCGGAAGACCCCGTGTCCTTCCAGGTAACTCCCAGTTACCCCTCCCCCAGGCATGACGTGCTGTGGTATGGAATACCTCTTTAGCTAGTCTGGGTTAGGTGTCCTGTCTCTGCTTCCTCCCGGCTTCCCCTCCTCCCTGGCACAGCATGAGCCTCAAAAAGTCTTTGGTCAGGGTAAACATTACTGAGCAACAACTAAAAACATCGGTGTTATCAGTGTTCTCAGGCTGAGAGTCAAAAACACAGCACTGCACCAGGTACCAAGAAGGAGAAAAATTGACTGCTACTGCTTAACCCAGGACAATATTCCATAATGTGTTGCATGTCTGATATTAAATACCACATTAAAGGACAAGATAAAGCAGCATCCTATGTTTTTAAGTATCATACTTTAAGGATCAATATCTGCTTTAATTCTTAAAAGCTTTGAACACTATTTAAACAAACAGCTTTTAAACTTGAGGTTGTCTTTTTTTTCTAAAAAGATATTTTTAAATTAAAAGAACATTTTTAAATGCTGGTGTAATCCCATATTCACTTAACAAAACCAACCTGTAGTTCATTGTTTGAGAGGACTTTGAGTGGCTTTGGTTTGTTTTGGTTGTTTGGTTTGGTGGTTTTTTTTTAAATGGGTTTCATAATGCAGTCATGAACCATCTGACTTCAGTTCACTGTTTCCATAGCAGTGAACATCTAGTTAAGGCTTGGCCCCAAGCTTTGAATTTCATAGGCACAAAGTTTACTCATGTACAGTGTGTGTGGCACAGAAGTTTGTTTTTTTAAAAAAGTTTTTACAAGTTTCAAATATGCATTTATTTTTAATATCAAATTGGAATACAGGGCACATTTAAAAAGTGACAAAATCCGTTTCAAGAGATTAAATACAGTAGGAGCTATACGTCTTACTTGTTTAATGAGAAGCACAAGTAGCACAGGTTCAACCCCTCGAAAAGATATTAAAACAAGATCACTAAGATAATCTTGCTATTTAAAAATACTTCCAAGGAAGTGGGCAATGAAAAGCAGTACTAACACAATTCAGCGTTCCTTAGACATCACCTGAATTTCTCTACAGGACTAAGTGCTGAACAGCGAGCTATCAAATTTTATCATCTCTTTAAACTATAACCAAGGTGAGCGAGTACACAGAGTGGTGTGCAAAAGTAGCTTAATTTCTGGTAGTACATATTAAAGGTTTCATATGTTGGTTAGAACCTATGGTATAAATCTGTTCAAAACACAATTATTCTGCAGTTGCTAGTGCTTTTTATTAGTTACATTGCACTGTTTCCTGCTCTTCACATGCATGTGTGCCTACACTAAAGAGAGGAGCACAGTGCTGGCTTGTTTCCCCAGTTGGTAAAGCCCCCACCAGCATTACTCCAACTGTCTCAGGTTAACTGAGACTTGATTCATTCACAGTAATTTTAGTGCAGATGTACATCAGCTGTGTCATCCTATTCTCTTTTTAAATATATTCACTTTTCAAGTGAAGTGATTACAGCAGCTCCTCTTCTCCGAGCAATTTACACAACATCAACATGTATCATTAGATGCTCAGATTTATTTTTTTTTTTGAGAGAACTCAAGTATCTACATATTAACAGCTTTACATAACACGAAACTGATTAGCTTTTGTTATTTCTCTTTTGCATATCTATGCAATCCATTTGACAGAAAGAGACCTGGCATTCATATGACAAATAACAAGATTGCAAATATGTTCAATATTCTTTGTACTATAGTTCCTATAACATTTAGATTGCCCTACAGTTTCTGTACTTCATACTTTAAAACAATCTCTCTCCTGCAAAATCTCAAATAACAACCTATTACATAAGTCAACCCAAAAAAATACATAACTCTATAGTAATAGTTTAGACATTAAGTAACAAGATTGCACACTTGTGGTTGTGTCATATTAAGGAGACAGGATTACTTTACAGATGGTATAAGAGCATACCTTTGAAGCTGGAAATGAAAACAGTAAGACTTCACACTAAAAATCTAGAGCCAAGTTAAAAGCTAGCTTTTTCCTATTTGGATGTTGACATAAAACTGTGAATTAATGACAGAGTTATCAAGGAGCAAATATGAACATACTGACATTTACAAACATTGTCTGGCATTTACACTGAACCATTTGTTTTTAACTATGTAAATAAATGTAATATTTAGATACCTGTAAAATTAAGACCACTGCCCCTCCTAAACACTTATTTTCTAAAGCCTGGTGAACACTTCATGTTAGAAAGTGAGAACGCACAATTATTCTATTGTATCAGTCTGCCTCTGCTTACATTCGCATAAGCAAACCTACTCGATCATCACATCAGCCCAGTGGTAGCACGAGACATCCCACGGTTAAACTCATCCCAGATGAATACCTCTCCGCCTCAAGAGGGCATCACACTAAGCCAGCTCTGCAGCTCCTAGTGCCCAAGCTGGCTGACTGCTCTATGCAGAGCAACACTGAAACATACGCATGAACTCAAACTTGTACCACAGGTCCCAGAGTGCTCAACTCTTTGGCACTACTGCAACATAAACGTTTAAGCCATACAACCACTCATCAGGTAGAATTTGGTTCAGCATTTCTCACAGCAGTATGACACATCTAGAGGAAGTGTTATTTCACTAACAGAAGTATTTAATTGTATTTACTTCACTATCACTGCGGAACTACGAAATAAATAATTTAAAAAATACAAATTAATGTAAATATTTTGGGTTCAGCTTGCTTGAATTTTCAGCAAAATTACAGGCTTCTGCATATTAGCAAAACTTTAGGATTAGTGGCCAATTTTGAAAATATTTTTCAGTATCTAATTCCTATTTAAGCACATATAAATGAACAATTTATAAAATAAACAATCATCATGTCACCAGCTGCATATCAAGTTTTTTGGTAAGCCAGGCTCTGTACAGAAATACCCAAAAACAGATTTCTCATCAGTCCTTCTGAGGAAAAGAGTCCTTCATGTATAATGGTGGGAAAAAAAATAAGCAGTGTTATTTGTTTCAACCCATTTGACATAGCAGACATGGTGAAAGCTTTTTGACATTCAGAACATTACCATTCAGTTAGGATGGGTCTATGATGTCCTCCAAATACTTACAGTTGTGAAAAGCTTGTTTTCTCCAAGTCATTCTACAACTGGAAAATTATTATTGGGAAGTTTCTCCAACAAAGTGCTTACCACTTCCAATGCTATTTTCACATAATACATTGAAGACCATTCACCATCAAATTTGTGTCATTATTTCAGCTTTCTATCACTCAGCTTCTTCATCTGCATTGCCATTACTTTCACCACTCTAATCAATACTGATCACTCCCTTGGTTATGCCTTCACCTACCTGCAGTTATCTCCACTCCCACTGCACAAAGCACAGATAATTAGTTTAATTAATCTTCACGACTGTTTCTAAAATTCAGTAGCTTTTCTTGCTGTTCTCTGAATAGCTTTGAATGGATGTCTGAGAATTCAAACATCTGTTTAGCATGTTGCAAATGCTGTCAGAAGTTAAAAACTTTATTGTAAGGCACTTAATGTATTTCACAAAGAAAATTTTCTGTAGTTATACATTACCAGGATTTCAATGGACACCCCATCCACACAGCTGAATGAAGTGTGCAGACAAAGAGAATATCCAGTTTGTATTTACAAGTAACTGACAAGTGGTTTTCAGCTCATTTAAATCTCTTTATATATAAATCTCTTTATATATATATAAGTATATAATGTGACACAATCACATGTAAAGTGTGCTTCTGCAAACAAGCAAACAAGGAAGAAAGATTTATTTTTTTGAAGGAAAAAGCTTGATGAGAATCCCTTGACATCTAAATTACGTTTCTAAGTAGAAGGCAGAGAAGATAGAAGAGGGAAGCTGGAAACTCAGAGAGAGGATTTTCTAGGATCTATGAGGGTTTGGGGTTTGTTTTTTGGGGGATTTTTTTATTGGGTTGTTGTGGGGTTTTTTTGCTTTTGTTGCAATGTAAGCTATCTTAGCTTGTATAATGCTCTTTGCCAAGAAAAAGAATCCTTCCAGAGAGAGACATATGGAGCATAGGTGCTATGGCTGAAAAAAACCTTCCAGTACTATCATAAGACATATTTCTTTAGCTAAATATGTCAACACACCTTTGTAACACCTCATGATGGGTCTAGACTGCCAGTCTAATTTGTTACTGTTTTTCTTTCTCTGCTAAAAAAAAAAATAAAGAAAAAAAGTGATTGCTTTTTTCAAAAAGCAAAATAACACATACAGCCTGATTTGGATGTTAAAAACACTGCCCAGATGTAGCAGAGCAAATGCAATGCAACAACTGATTCTCCTTGCAGTGCCAGAGGTAACATACCAAAGGTCTAAGCAACAGTAACGCTTTAAGAACAAGTAAAACCTGTTTTTTATACTGCTAAACCTTTAGTAGCAAACAACATTTTTCACAGTGGGTAAGAAATTCCAGAAATGTAAGTGCTACCTTGAGTAATTATTGTTAATTAACTAGCAATGAGGCACTATTTCCAAATGTGACATTTAAAGCACATAATGTGATTGTGAATATTCACAAAGATAATTAAGTTCATCTGCTTCAAGCCCTTGATTTTAGCATATCTGAAAACACCTCTTAAGCTATCATTAGACCTGTAATCAAGTATTTTGTTGCTCTGGAAAACTGGATACCTTTGCTTACCTGCAAATATAGAGATATGTGTTCAAAGGCAAGTATGTGGCTTTTGTTAAGAAACTCCCCTTCAGGCAAAAAGCTGAAGGAAAAAAAAAAGTCACTAATTCTAATTGTTTTCTCAGAAGAGACAGTTAAAAATAAATTCCTTACAACATCAGATGGAAATGAAACTAATAATGACTGAGCTTCCTTAATTGAACTCAAGAGCACAAGACTAATACGAAGGATCCTTGTTTGAAAGTATTCATTATCAAGCCAAGGATACCACTACTTTGCACACTGTGTAGCACATTGTACGCCCTACCTACATTGTATACTTTCATCAGTCTTGTTTGCAGCCAAGTCAAATGCATTACCAAAAGAAAAATTCAACCAAATTCAGGGATGAAATACAATGTAAAAATATGAAAAATCAGAAAAATCATTGACACAATTCTGTTGGGAGGAAAAAGTTATAACCATTACGGTCTTCAGAGAAGGGAGGAGGCTTTATCAGGACACTGATCTTGGTCCTGATCAAGACTTCTTGGAGAAATAAACCCTGAAAATAGGAAAAACCTGACCCCCCAAATTATGGTGTCAAAACAGTCATGCCTTGGTATTTTATCCTTTGCTCTTTTAGGAGTAAAAAAAGCTTCTACTAGAAGAGATTAATGGATAATGTGCTCCAAGATGGAAAAGAAACATTTAGACAGCATTCTGAAGTACAACAGATTAAGTTTACTCTATTATTCTCCAGCTATTTAAGACAGAAGATTTTTAATCAGCCAAAATACCAGTGTGAATAATTATATGCTATAAGGATGTCCTACTGGTCTGTATCTCTCAACCCAGTCTGACTAGCAGTTTTAGTCTATACCTGAAAAGTCTCTCCTGGTGGAAGTTTTGTCAATGTTTAAGTTTGGAGAGAAAAATAAGGTGAAATCTGTCCAGGTTAAAAAAAAAAAAAAAAAAAAAAAAAATCAAATGTTCTGAAAGGGCATAGTGCCAATAAACTCCTGATCCTGTCTAAAAGACAGTTCCTGTACTGCCCAGCTGCGTGTGCCCATTTAGTGACCTGCTTCAAAGGCACATTACAATCACTGGCAATGCCAACTGCCCAGAGAACAGAGCAGGGTATGCAACACTCAGTGCTGGTCATTAATCCCCAAGACCGTACCCTGGTTATAACAGTAGACATTGCTCAGGAGGATGCCATCCTCCAAGAAGGCATTGGTCTTTTTCTCATCAGCAAAAGGAGATTACCCGACCTTAAACAGCACATACATCTCAGACTCCTAATTTCAGGCGTGGGGAGAACTTCAAGAGATCTACATGTTACCCATCTTCCACAATATCTGTTTTCTTAAACTGTAAATGGACTAAGAAATTAAAAAAAAAATGTTTATAAAATCTCTGGAGATGAACAACACTGAAAATTAAGACCATGTTGCTGTCCTCCTACTAAAGACAAGTTCAGATAAAAGCGATCTTCAATGAAACCAGTCAATAAAATCACAACTGTAGGTCTCCAACAAGTGCTCAATGCACGTCTCAGAGAAAAAAAATAAAGGAACCTACTTAGGCTGATCAAAAAAGAAATACAGTGGAGGAGTAAAATTTTGTATAGATATTTCTTGTCCCTCTCTTTATTTTGTGTAGGACCACCAAAAATACTGTTGAAATGCTTTCTTACAAATTCAGTAACAAGTCACTTCTGGAAAATGTAATGAGACCTACTTCTGATCCCAAATAAGTGGTCAGCTGAATAAAATGGGCAGTGGGAAGTTACATTACACTAACATAACTAAACTTAAAAATTTTGGTTAACCCTAAAACAAGCCACATTGCCAAACAGACATTAATTGAAGGCCAACTGCTATGGCACATGTCCTCAAAGCTACTGCAGCTTTTAATCCCTACAGAGCAGCTGCGCACTCTCCAAGGGGTACTCCCTTTTTAGAATAACACAACCACATAACAGAAGGAATAAATAAGAAGAAATTTTCCACTGCTGAAACTATATGGGAAAAGAACAACATGACATACATTTGGCAGTTTCTCTTTGACTTTAGACTGCAACAGTAGTATGTTAAGAATGACAGAAATGCGTTCAGAACACCTAAAAAGTACAGTCACAGTCGTGGCTATTAGTAGTTAGTATTCATGCCTAGAAAACACTTAAGCAATCAATATCTTACCAGCATGCAAAGGAGAACAACTTCAAATGTATTACAACTCCCCAGGAGATAATTAGCTAAATAACTATAGCCATTTATTAAATAATCTGATTTTCTCTTCACCTCTATGTATCATATTCATTAGCATCAATCGCTTCCTCAAGTCACATACATTTATGCTCTATTAAAGGGACCCTTTAAGTGTTAAACACCTCAGTTTCAGCCTTACAGCACTTTGGAGGCAAACTGTCTGAAGTGTCCTGAATTCCTACACGTAACTAAGGACTGGACAGATACGTTCAAAAAAACATAGCCCATAGATACTTGCATCTCACAGATTTTGATCACCCACTGCTGGAATAAGAAACACTGTTCAAGTACAGTCTTAGCAATTGTACTCCCCAGCTTCTGAAACATCTATTTGCTGCTGACCTATGACTTAGTCCTTGAAAGCAGGAGACAGAAAACCAACACTGACCAACTCTGAAGTTGTTTGTTGGTTTTGGGCTTTTTTCCTTAACCTTGGGTTAAACAGTGGCTATCAAAATTCAAAACTTATCTATTTGTACTGTACTTCAATATTATATTTTTCTTAATATAAAACTGTGAATCAACTAAGGCTACTTGTGCTTTACAATTTTATATTGATATATTCACATATATGAAAATCTGATAACCATCTCTTCTATTTGTACAGTCAATAAAATAAAATAAATAAGCACAAACACAACAAATTAAAAGGAGCAATTTGAGCTGTCTCATTCTTGAACATTATCTACTGGGAGAACCTGTCACAGCAGGGACAACAGCTATGCAGGAGCTCCCCTGACCAAACATGAGAGAAGTGGCAACTGCTTGACAGCACAACAGAGCTGGATACATTGTAAGCAGCTGCACAACTGGAAGTATTTGTGCAATAGCACAAAGTAACACATTGCTACAACAGTTCTAAAAACAATGGTAACCCGTTGTACTTAAGGACAAATTTCTATCTTTGAGAAATAATCTAAGCCACATTTATAGGCAAGTCCTGTCCCATCCCCAACATTCACCAGGTAGCTTTCTTATTTTAAAAGTAGTTATTACAGACTTATTCCCACAGTTGCATGTAGTATCTATGAGGGGCTGCATACAGTTAGTTACTTAGAACAGCTATCTAAAAATCACAGCTTTAATGAATCTTGCATTCATTTATCAGTGAGCCTGGGCAAGTAACACATTCTTTACAACTCTTCATTCTTTCAATTGAAAAATAAATTGTTTCTTATTCCCAAAGCTATGTTAATAACAGGGGAAAAAAATAAAATCCTAGGCTATGGTAAAATAGATGCAATCTGAAACCCACGGATGTCACTGACATAACCCAGTCTCAAACGTGAGCACAACTAGGTATTTAATTATGAAAATAAACTACTAATTATGTTAAGCAGCTATGTGTTTTGCTGGCAGTGAGAACATTCATAACTAGCACTACTTCAATACTAGCAAGCAGAGTAAGACTGAACCACCTAATTAATTTTAATTTCTTTTACATTGTTAACATAGTGCTAGCTTTAACAGATCTGCCAACCCTTAACATGTTTATATGACTATGTCATCCCTAACCACCTGCATCCTTAACTGCCACCCTTTCCATAGGGAACCAGCTGTGGTGGCCTTCTTCATTGTGTAACAATATAGAATTCCAACAACTAGTCCCAGTATTCAGAATGAGAATTATTTTTTTTTTTAATGAGGAAATCACAATCTGGAAAAAGACAAGATCAGAGAACAGGACAAAACCTGACTTTAGAAAGCAATGCCTTACAGAGTTGGCACATACATAATATACAAGCACATGCAGTCTTTACTATCTGTCATGCCCAGTATCTTTAATCTATTAGCCCACTGACATTTGTATAACTACATTTTTAGATGTGTCCCAGAGAAAAATCAGCAGTTTTCTTTAAATTAATAAATAAATAAATAAAAAAGCCTCCACAAGCACACTGAAGGTGAATTTCAGTCATACTATCTGAATCAGCCAGTCAGCCAGCACAAAGGTACTGCAAGACAAATCAAATGCAGTTCCAGACTAGCCACAAAATGCTTTTCTTTGCACAGGGATGATTAATGCGATGAAATATGTTCTGCATAATAAAGGACAGTAAGCCATTAGTTCCACAGTAGTGAAGCAACTTTTCTAAAGAACAAGGGAGTTTTTAATGTTTCTTTCCCCTTTAATCTAAAGAGAATCTACAACTAACAGTTGTCTTTATAGAGAGAAAGCAAAATGGCATTAAAGTTCTTTCTATCAGGCTTCATCTAAAGAACAAGTGTTAACAGTCTCTCGTACATTCACTAATATTATGACCTTACAGATGCAGATATTGCACACGTGACAAAAAACAAAACCTGCTTTAAAAAAAAAAAGCAAGGACATGAACATACTAAAAAGAATAGAAACTTCAGGCAATTTTTTTTTTCTATTCCTGATGCTAGATAAATCTTACACAAGTAATCTCTCTGTAGAACCTGAAAAAGTAAAGCAAAGCTTCTCAAGAATTTGTTTCCTTGACAACATCAACAGACCAAGAGAGCTAAGGAACTGAAGTCATAAGGTGCCTTGTAGCTTCGTTAGCAGATTATTAAAAAAAAAATAGCAGTATCAAAGATGCATCTATAAAGCTAGACTGCCAGAAAAGAAGCAAAGTCAGACTGATATTATTTATATTTTTAAACAGCAAAAAACTTCACAATTTCTCAACTGTTTTTAAAAAAAAAAAGGATACTTCCATAATGTATTACAGTCACTTAGGAACTTAAAACTATCCTAGGTCAACATTTTCCAAGCACTAAAATCTTAACATTTTCACCAGCAATCCCACTGAAGTATCCAAAAGGGGGATAACACCATCGTACATTTCTCCCATCTCAGGTGACACTGTGATGTTAGACTGCACAGTAGCTGCCCACACAGATCCTACACATAATTGGAGGGCTTATTTTATGACATTATCAGTTAGACTTTGTTAGAGACACTACTTCATAGACATCTCTGTGACTGTTTCTACCTTGGTAGAGTGGCATGCTGGAGGGGAGGACAAGATTGCTTATTTCTCTACTATAGGCTATTTCAGATACACTTAGTACACAGCTGGAAGAGTTCTCAGTAGAAAGGAAGTGAAGAATTCAGCCATTCAGGACAGATGGGTTTCTAAGAAAAATAGATAAAAACTTAATATTCTTGATTTTTCTGTAAGTAGTGACACAAGTAACTAAAACTCTTTTTAGGTAACATGAGAAACCAGAATCTTTTCTTCCGTATCACTGTTAAGAATACACAGAAGTCACTTTCCACCCTTTTGAATTTCCAGAGAAAGAGAGGTTTTTGAAATAACACTGTCACAAAAGCCATGCCCCCAGTGCATGTCACCTGCGGCCACTTTGCTCCTATTGGTCAATGTCAACCAAATTTCACAGAGGCTTCAGTTATTTTTCCCCTCAAGACTTGATCAAACTAAGCAGCTGAATAAAAAACACGGCAGAAGCTTCAAAGGAAGAGAAATTGAAGAGGATCTACACCCAGCCTCAAGATACAGCCAGACTCCATTAACTCTACAGCTCTTAGAAGAGCTATATTTTCTGAATTTTTCTCTAATTCCCAATTCTAGGGGGGAACACAGGCATATTAGCTGTGCCATGAAATAACAATCTTCACCGGCTCTTCTCCCCCATAGCCACATCCTCCAATATGACCTTAAAGCAGTCAAAAATGCTTTGCAAGACCACCTGAGGTACTACTTTTGTATTCTTTAACTAGATAGTAATTCAGGAGACATTTCCAAGTGTAAAGAAAAACTAATGCCCTTACGGAACTGAAAACCTAATGCAGAAGCTGAAAGGTTCACTGTATTTTTGCCCTGGGGGGGGGGGGGGGGGGGGGCTGGTTTTGGTTGGTTGGTTTTGGGTTTTAGTTGGTTTTGGTTTGGGGTTTTCGTTTTGTGTTCTTTTTAGCATCAGTTTTCACACAAGTGTTAAGATAAATTCTGATCCAAAGCAGTGCTGATTTTAGTTCTTGTTACTGAGAAGGAAAAAAAAAAACAATGGCCTATCAAACAGCACAGAGATCAGGATGGTGTTATTTATACAGAAAATGTACTCCTTTGAAAAAAATCCTTTGAGGCACAAGAGTGTGTCAACTACTAAAAACATAAAATAAACTATACAAGTCATCTCCAGCTGTGGATTCTGAGAAAGTGAACAAAGGCATTACGAGGATCTCTGTTTCCCTGACAACAGCATTGCTGGAAACAAAATAATTAAAAAATACATCTCTATGTAGCAGTGATTTCCAACCGTATCTAGGTATTAACATGCCAAATGTGGAACAACCCTTACCTACGCATACCTTTGGGATGAAGAGACCAAAATCCACCACCTTCAAGGACCGTTCTTTGCTGACTTGTGTTAATGGCTTTTGCAGAACAGTTGCGTGAGAGCTAGCTATTACATCTTCACCTGCATTATCATCTAGCCATAAGCACAATCAGAAGCTTTAACTTATGGTCAAGCACATGCCTTCCATTAGCAAGCTTAGTGATTCAAAAAAATATACTTACTTCTAAATGGACAAGGGAAGAAGGCCAGAACAAGGCATCATAATAGCTTCGCTATTTCAGAATAGCTTAGACAGCGGCCTCTTCAACAAGAAAGCAAAGCTTTTCTCACACATATAGGTAAGCAGCACACAAGCTCTGGAACACAGGTGTTTGTCACTTCCAAGATAAAGGCGAGAACTGGTTATTTTTAAAATAAAGGATTAGAAACATACCAACATCAGATATATCTGTTCTAAGTTCCAGTTAAAGTGGAATATATGTATTAAATGGTATGACTGCCCCAAATTCTCATCTTATGCATTAGCTACAGTCAAAGGAGCATTGCCACAATTAGATTTTAAAAATTAATCTAAAAATTGCAATACTTAGGGTACCAGCAGCATGATAGCTAATAATACTTAGGGAAGACTGAATCTAGCCTAGCAGTGACAGGGCTATGGCCATTTGACAGCTATGCATGAGTGTATAGGAGATATGCTGGCAGTTTAAATTTATTCCTCATTAAAAACGCATCTGACAGAACAGTGAAAGAAACACTGCCTATTTCAAGTTAATTGTGTGCAGAATGGTTGAAAACTGAAATGTTAGTTTGTTACCTCGAGGCAGAGTAATAGCAGTAACTAGGAAATCTGCATTGCTACCATCAGTGCTACACATATTATATGGATGAATGGAGGTTACCATGTTCCACTGCTTTCAGTCCAATACAAAGGACCAAGAATAAGAAATTCCTGGAATAAATTACTATGCTATCTTTCTCCTAATGAACACAAACTGCAAAATACTAAAAGGTTTTGAAAGTATGAATAAAAATGGTATTTATCATAGTACTTGATATATTCCTGGAAGCAAAATCATTAAATATCACCATTATGGGTAATATACCACTCTTGACCTAATGATCACCAAGTCTCATAAAACTGCAGAAATAGCTGAAAGAGAACTCTTCAGATATCAAGCTACAAAGATTAATGACTTTGGAGTTCAGAAATCCCCTGATTTGAAAATAAGCCGAGACCAGAAGAGGACTTAAAGGCACTATAAACCTTTGATTTGCTCTTTTTCTCTAGGCATCAGCTTATGGACCCTACTAGAGACTGACTACTGGGCTTAGACAGAGCCTTGATCTGACTGAACCAGTACAGCTGTTCTTGTGTTCTTAGTCATGAGAAGTAGGCAACACCTCTGTTCAACAGGCTGACATTTTTAACTAATTTTAAAGACTTTTATTTTCCTTGTACAGATTTAGCTACAAATTTATAGATTAAATGGAAATACAGTTCAACCAGTCAAGTAGGGAAAAAAATACATTAGAAAAACTTCCAAAAATGTGTACAAATCATCCCATTAAAGGGCTATTAATATACATTTTGTGTACTGAAGAATCACATTACTTTCTTTTCTTGGTCCTGTTCATCAATGGAGGATTAAAGCGCTGAAAATTTAAAAGAAAAACAAAACTTTGCAACAGATAGAACACCTGCTGTAACGCTCTAAACAGAAAATCAGGAACACATAAATAAAAGTTTAAAGATTATATGAAGATGTTACCCTAATTTTAAGACAAAAGAGGAAATATGGAATAATGGTATGGGAGGCTTGAAGTATGAACAATTGCTAAAAAGCCAAGTCCAGTATCAGTAACTGGTGAAAATGTTTACATCTCTATGGCTATGTAATTACAAGGTCTTCCAAATAAAAAATACTAACAATACGAATGCAAGATAGTGGTTTCTGCAATTGGTAAACATGTCTTGGAAGAGACGTGCTACCTAAGGCAAATAGCTGTATTCAACAGTAACCTATGATTTTGGATTCTATATTTGGGGTTCTAAACCAAAAACACATTAACTATCCACACTATGGAAACATAGTAGTAACTGTGTTGAGTCTCAAAATTTATGGAAAAAATACTAGATGAGATACTAAAATCACAAACACTATTTTGGGGTTTTAAGTAGGCAAAACCAAAAACAAGAGTAGTACCCTAATTTTCATTTACGGCAGCTATTCAAACAGAAGATAGAGAAGAAGTGTTATCCAAAGAAAACAAATTTAATCAGTTGTGTTTCACAATCCTTAAAATGTATACTTAAAGTAAAAACATAAGCCACTGACAATACATTTAAAATGCAATAGTGAACAGCACTGTCACAGCAAGAGTTTTCAACAGTACTTTCACTAAGAATCAGGTTTCTTGCCCCTTTCTCCAACTACCTAGACTGGAAGTACTATCTGCTTCACCTCCTTGGAATTCTAAGAAAATAGAAGGTAAAAGACTTGTCAAAGCCTAAATCTAAGCTTCCCTCCCCCATTCCTTACAAATTTAATATTTAGCATGGAATATTCGTGTATTAATGCTCCGGATTTGAAGAGCTGTGGGCAATTAATCTGCAATATGTATCACTTCCCATATGAAGCTCTACCTTAATTCCAGGTTTCTACGAAATCTTCTTATACTTTTTGCAACACAAGCATAAACTTTCAATTTTGGTCTTTCAGCACACAACATGGAGGCAAACATTAAATCGTCCCAGTCTTTAGAGGCACAGTTCAGTCACCATCCCTTTTTAAAATGCTGAGGAGCCCCATCTGCTGGTAGAAGTATTACTCTAGAGAATTACAGCCCTGAGCTGGTGATTTTTTTTTTCAATTGTACCACTTGATAACTGGGTTTTTTTAAAACGCAGCCATACACAAAAAAATTAAGAGCAAATATTTTAAACGAAAAATATAAAATTCACTGAAATAGTACGTGAAAATTTTAAGAGGAAAATAAGCACATAAGAATGCATAAAAGATGAAAAACTGCAAAACTGTTTGGCTAAATACTACAAAAATTGCATTCAACTAAAGATCTTTTTATTTAAGCACAACTTAAACTACCATACTGAGTCAGATATGCTTAGACAGAACTCTTAGTTCTGAGAAATCTCCACCAATATTGGACTATTCAAAAGATATATGTCTCGATGCATAGGTTGAATGTAAGGATTAAACCCAAGATATTTACCCATTAAAACATTCAGTCACATCTATTCACATGACTAACTGGAAGTAGAGTTTTGCGGCCATGGATTGCCTACTCGCTCTGATCATACAGGGATTTTAGGCTTCTGAGTTTTATCTGAATCACATGTTGAAAATAACTAGTGCAAGCATCCTGAGTGTCTGTAAACTTCCATTAAAGAGGACCACCTTCCACTGCCCAGATTTAAGCTAGCAATTCTAAGCAGGTGTTTTTGGATGAAAACAGCAAAAAAGGTAAGCTGTGGGAAGGTACAGGATCAGGAAAAAAAAAAAGTGCATCTGTATCTTCAGTCAGTTGCTTTATGCTTATATCAGAAAATGCAGAACTTCAGGCAGCAGTGGGCTGTCACAGTCATTACAAATTTATGGACTTGTGACCCTAGAAAGTTGAAGAAATTAATTTCGTAACATCAAGTCAATACTTTATCTAAACGTGCCCTCTACTGGCCTGAAAGGTACTTGTGTAAAGGTGCAAACTGAAGATCCTACTGCTCATACCATTACAGTCTTCAACTTCATTAATAACAACAGGAAGCATTCATGGGTATTTCTCTACAGGTAACCTTCCAAAATACAGAAGTGTGTTTTCATATACTTTGTAACAGTCACATTATTACTTTATTAACTTTTTACTCACATGCTCTGAAGTATTGCTGCCTTTTATATTAAATTACCATGGTTTGGGGCACCTACAGCAAGTAGATTTCTTCAAAAAACAACTTTAATGTTAAGGAATGCTTCCAAACAGTAATCTTTCTTTCTGCTTAGAATACAAGACAGGCTATTAATTCCATTTTTTAATAATTTTACATTGCAAAAACAACTTTGATTTTAGATTGTTTTACCAAACTTAATACATCCATAATTCCTCTTATCAGTAAAATGAGCCTCTGGGGTAGTAAACAAATATTAAGCATATTGTGTAACAGTTTAAAATAAAAAGTCAAATTCAGACATATTGAAGTTAGAGGTGCATAAAGTTTCATACAGTCCTAATTTAAATTGCTATTTACCAAAACCATCCATCAGTACTTTTTGCATATCTTAGTGTCTTCCTTCTAAGTCAGTTCTTCAAGTAACACCCAAGATTTAACTTATTCAATAGATCAAAGAATACCTGCAAAGAAAAACAAAAGTGCTTTTTTCCTCCATTTAATCTTTAAGAGAAAGACATAAAAAAATCTTGGGAAAGAACATGAAGGAGGAATTACCCACAGTTCAAAGTATTCAGGCTTTGGTGTGATATGTTATGCTGACTACAGAAACAGTGAAGTTATTCTAACTGAAGATAAGGCAACTGAGAGGAGTAAATTTGATTCATGCTATAAGTCTGGACTTTTCTGCAAGCATCAGTGATTTAATAGACACTAGGAGAAAAAAGCAAAAACTCTGTCCAACATTCAAGAACATCACTGCTTCAAAGATGAAAAGTGAGCACATATAGGGTCCCATGGCAAAACTGGGGAAAGAGGAAAAAAAAAAAAAAACTCATACAAAAGCCAAACTAAATGAAACTCCAATTCTCCACTACAAGTTAATCAGCAAAATAGTTTAAAAGAAACAAACGATCTCAATTTTAAGAAGAGAATTTAACAGTATTTTTCCTACGTGAAATCAGAATTTAAAATCAGGTTTTAAAGTTCTAAAACCTCTCCTGATGTTTTAGAAGCATGCTGATACAATGGGTGTTCTTGTCTTTACTTATTAAGGCTTACTTTAAAGGGTCAAATTTTAAAATAATTGTACCTGCTATGTTAAATACAATAAAGCATGCCTTCCACCAAGAAGGACACTTTCTGTATGCTCTTATCAAAACCATGTGCCTGTGTAAACCCACTTCAGACTACCATTTGAACCCAGAGGTGGCATTAGCCCTGTATCTGGGAAAACACACACATAAAATACTTTTATATTACACAATGTTAAATAAGACTCATTGGACTAAATTAATACACAAAAAACTGAAGTCAAATTTGCTAAAGGAGGAAATTTCACTTTAAGTACTGAACGATTAACCCTTGAAACAATGTTAAAGTGGGAAGACTCCTTAGATCATGCCAGGACACCTTTCTGGGATGCAAAACATCAGTTCAGATGAAAAACTGAACTGTCAGACCTTAGGCCTGACAGAAAGGTAAAGTTCCTCAAAATATTATCCCAGTATTGGCAGTCAATTGTTTAATGACTGAAGGCAAAATCTGTAGTCAGACCATGGTGCCTATGGCCATTGTGAAACTAAAGTAGAACATAATGAAAACATTAATACACATCACAAGAAATGACCCAGCAGAAATATAACTTAAGATCTGAAACACTGACATGCCCAATACAAATTAAAAAAAAAAAAAAAGTAGGTATAGTGAAGGATCAGGCTACAAGTTCATAACTTGCAAATGTACTTAAAAGCAACTCCTCACATTCCGAATACACTGGAACTGTTAAACACACAGACGTAACTATGTTATTCCCAGATCATTATTTAATGGCACACTTTAAAGTTTGATGATTGATCCGCAAAACATCTTGTTCTACATTACCTTGACTGTTTTGTCCATAGAAGCAGAGAGAAGCATGTGACTTTGTTCCCGTACAGGACACCACTGGATTGCATTGACAGGGCCACTGTGTTTAGACATGAATATTAAGCTTTTGGGGACTTCAGTTAATTTATATTTGGATCCCAAATATGGCTTAATTAATTCAGAGATCTTTCTCAAAGTCTGCTCTCTTGATATGCCTAGCTTAACATCGCAATCTGAGTTTTCTCTCTGATCACATTCTTTTTTCTCAGGCATACTGGAATTTTCTTGACGCAACCTTTTAGGGATATACGGTCTAATCCCTTTTATGGCAGTAGTACTGTCTTTATGTATTCTCTTGTGGGAAACACCATTTCCAGAGTTTGTTGAAGAGCTTGATGCTTGTTCATAGTTTTTGTAGGACATACATAATGCAGTATGGCCAGAGTATGCTCTCTTACAATAAGGAGATGTCAAATCAGCGTTGTTATTCTGTACATAATGCTCAGAGGCATCTTCACAAGCAGTGTTTGTGCCAGAACAGTCCATGTTCCCAGTAGGCTGCATTTCATATGTAGATTTTGTACCCAAACTACCAGGTGCAAAGTACTGAACACAATTCACAGAAGAACTTGGCTGGCTTGCTTGTTTGATGGAAGTATTGGGGACTTCAGTGTTTTCAGTTTCTGTCTCAGAGTCTGAATCATCGTAAGCAACCAGTGACAAACTCATTATGGCTAGACACAGCAGACTCCAGAAATCTCTGTGCTGGAATCCTCCAAAAATATGATCTAAAATAAAGAATCAATTATTCAGAGCAAAATCTATTAGTCTGCAACTTGAGTAACGTAAGGATATAAATATGCTTTTTTTCACAGAAAAACCTGTAACTTTTATTACTCTTTATTAATGGAATTTATTCCTTTATTATAACACATATGCACATTCAATTATGCACCACCATTTGCCTCCAAGCACATTACATACATTTTTAATGCACTGCAGAGATGCATTTGCATACCATAAAACAATGAAAATGAGTATGAAAAGGAAAACAAACTTGCAGAATAAGTACTGCAAATCACTTTCACCTTACTTGCTGCAGCACTTCCTCTCATACATAGAAAAAAAGATGGTAATTAATTATGCAGTGTTTTGGTGTGTACATTTCAAATAATACAAATACTACAACTATTTTGGAGTCAGTCTAACAATATATATTTCTTAACAGGGCAGATGACTTGAAAGAAGTATGAAGGGGTTCAACTGGCAACTAAAAAAGTAAACGTGTTTTTGACCCTATGATTCTACAACCCATTCAGCAGTCTTCCAGTGTGAGGAAATTCTCCAAATGTATACACACAGCAAGGTCCGCACAGCCTTTAATCTTACAGGACGGAATTATGCCAGAAACTATGCTGAATTTTCTGTTTGCATTTACTCACAGAAAAATAAGAGCATAGATGCTTGTTTACTGTGGAATAAATTTTTCCAAAGTGTCTGTGAATTAGAAATCTCATACAGAGACAGTGTATGTAACATGTTGAATTAACTCACCACCATAACAATCCCACCAAGCTTCTGCTAATAATTTGGATGAAGCATGTGGACTATAGGGTTAACTACATTCAAATAATTCATGTGTCTGCAGAAATAATCTTTCACATTCTGCTGTTTATAGTCAAGAAGTATTGCTAACTTTCACTTGCTAAGATTGAATAAATGGGACATTTCATTTCTGCTTTGTTTCCTTGCCCAGCTGCTAGCACTCATTATGCTAAAGTGATTTAACCCACACCACTTTGAGATCAGCTGCTGAAAGTCTTAGTTTAGGTCAACATATAAACTGTCCTTAAAAGCATCTTGATTAAAATGAGAATGCTGTATGAAAGTCAGTATCTACGTAAGCATCTGCAGAACTGATGCCACAAATGTAGGTCCTCCAAATACTACCCCAGGAGTAGTACTACTCTGGAATTTGTAAAGATTACTCACTGAACTTCAGAATTAGATCTATTTGAATTAAAACAAGAATGCTTCACTTAACCTACAGAAGTGTTACATTACTGGCTATGGTCTAAATTCTGTAATGAAATTCCAAGCACAAACGTGGAAGACAGGTTCCTATGAACCTCATAACAGATCTTTCCAAGATAAGCGATCAAGAGTTTAACTGGAACAAGGTGACCAACATTTTGGCACATAAAAGCACCAAGGTCTCCCTCTAGAGGACATTTTGTCTGTATCTGAAGTTTATGACAGCTGAAAGTGAGAGCAACTAAGAGCAAGGAAAAGTTATTTTTCTAATAATACAACTTCCTTTATTAAATCAGCATCTCACTTAAACAGCGTAAAGGAAAAAAATAAGTAGTGATTCAGGAAAACTTAAATAACTATTCAAAAACAGTAAATTGAAGACTAGTAGTAAACTGAAATTTCTCAGCAAATCAATAGTAACTTTGAAGGACTCCAATAATTGAAACAAGTAGTTACTATTTGTATTGCAGTGCTGGAAACAGGATGCAGGCAAAAAGCATCGTGTTTAAGGCAAAAATAGAGTAAGAAGCTGACCTCTGGCTGAAAGCTATAAATGAAGATACACAACTGGATTGGGTTGGACTTTCAAAGTTACTGGAGTTTGGTTTAACACCAAGAAAAACCCTAAGCTGAGATTCAGAGATGGTGTCTTGCACATGCAAGGTTAAAAAAGTTTCCTATGACATACTGGAATGAAGCTGTCCCATTACGTTTGGTTAGTAACGGGTCAGGTAACTCCTTCCCCTGACACACATCACTCATAAGCATTAGTATTTTTGTAACAACACCACAACTCTGCCATCTTAAGATTTCCCATTCAACATCTGCTTCTAAAGAAACACCACCCCAAAGTTTATCATAGTGCCCCAACTAAAGAAAAACACGGGGGGGAAAAGGCAGAATGTACTTCACTGGAAACATACTGTAAGTAGACCGAATTTACTAACAAGAATTACAATGCACTGAGCTAACAAGGAAGTTTATGAAGTTTTGGTTGTCTTTTTCCCATGGCCGATTTATCCGAACGCATTAAATGAAAGAGCGTTAGGCTTGCACGCACAACGCCACACACCAGCCAAGAAACCACGAAAGTCACCCGAGATACGACATAAGAGGTAGGAGCAGCACTGCCAGCCGCTCACGGCGGGATTAACTCGCACCCCGGCCGGACAGCCCCGAGTCCTCTCCAAGAGCTTCCTCGCTCCCGCCGCCCCACAGCCCCGAGGCGGGGAGAACGACCCCCAACCCAAAGCCCGAACTGCCCCGCCCGCAGGAGCAGTACACCGGTCTCCAGGGCACCCCGACCCCGTTTCCTTCCCGTCTCTCCCGGCACGAGAACCGGTGTCGCTCCCTCCGCTCATACGCACTGTGCACCCACCGGCCGAGGCCACTAGTGGGGCCACCTCTACCGCTGTCCCTCCGCGGAGCCCGGCATCGTGCCCAGGGCCGCCCCGCTCCACCCTACGGGTACCTACACCGTACCGGCCGCTTAGGCCGCAACTCACCACCCAGCCTACAGAGGCTCCGTGTTTAAAAGCTCGCCGGGTGGAAACAAGGCGTTCCGTGCAAACCGTTCCACGTGTAACAGTTTTTGACTAGGGGCCGCTTCTTGGGAAGAGCAGGGGTTAGTTTGCGGTTGTCTGTGCGTATAAGAGCTCTTCTACCACCGTTGTGGGCGATGTAGAGGGGGGTCGTTTAGTTGGTGACTCTAGAAAGTAGAAAGACAGTGGGAAGCAATGGTTCCGCGGGCATGCGTTTCCCAGCCGGGAGGGGTGAGTGCCGCGCCGGTGGGGGGTGATGCAATGGCAGTGACAGGGAAGAGTTGAGTTGAGTGCAGTCGGGTCTGGCTGTGCTCCGGCGGGAGGTGAGCGCAGGGCCAGGCCTGGGGCTTGGGCGAGACACCCGGGCGGGAGAGGGGCTCTCGGGGCGGTTATTGCGGCCTCGTGGCCAATACGGTGTGCTGGGAGCGGGATTCTCTGCTGGGCACCTTCTCTCCGCGGCACGTCCGTAATGCTTGAGGGCTCTTTCCTGCGCTCCCTGCGTGGTCGCAGCCCCCGTGGCTACGTCTCCGGTGCGGCAGTAGAAAAAGCCCTTTTCCCTGGCGAGCGACGGGGACCGGGGTTTCTGGTCACTGGAAAATGCGGCCCAGCCCAAGCAGGCGGGGACCTTTGCTTTGGCCGGGCAGGCGTGTGTGGTAGAGAAGGGTTGGCAGGTTAGAAACATTAGCTTGCTGGTTAATGTCATGCATGACCATCCCTGCACAAGAACTTGGCTGTTAACAGTTGTGGGGTAGTAGAGATTCATATTGGACTTCCTAAAGATTAGAGTGGTTGAGTGGCCATATTATCATCTCAGGAAATCGCCTTGCACACTTTAGTGTTTTCATACAGAAGCTGATGATTGCCATGGCTGGGAAGGTAGGGCTGCTATAAAATGCAGCCTGTTTTGGAGTACTTACGGTATATTTCTCACATCTGTGTGCATACTAGCTGCTTTAATTTCAGTTTTCATTTTTTATTTCCAGGAGGCAGGACAGTTTTCGGGAACATAAGTGCTGTCAGACTTAAATTTGCATTCTTTCATTCATCATGAAAATCTTTTCAGGACTTCTGTATTGCTGTTCTCTTTTATGAAATGTTTGTCATGAAAAAGCTTTTCTTAGCATAACGTGAAGCCCTGTTCTTTGATTCTCTGGTCTCTAACTTACCAAATCAGATAAGAAACAGTGAGAATTATCATAGAACTGTGATTGTCACCCAGCTGGAAAGAGAGGAGGACATAGTTGTTTTCTGATATCTATGCCAAGGATTATTTTTGAGATATTATTTTGTCTCGTGATGATCTAATGTTCTGAAACAGTCGCAAGAGCAGTGCCCCGTACAAGTTACTATGCATTGCATAAATATAAAAAGCACACAATTCTTGGCTTTTAAGTTCACACTGTGAAACTGTGCTGAGGCGTTTAAGTTCATTTAAGACCCTGGTCCTGAATATCCTAGTAGTCCATTCTCAGGTTCTCATGTATCATTTTTTCCTTCCATATCTGTCTGCATACAATATCTAATGTGGGCATACAGTATCTAATGTGTCTAACACAGCAATTAAATACTGTGTCTATATGTTAGACGCATGTGTCTAAAACCAGCAGTATCTAACTGCTGGCTTTTATAATATCAATAAGAGGGCAAGAAAAAAAGCCCTGATAAAGTGCAGAATATCCAAATGTTCTTGTAAGCAGTTCACAATTGCAGTTATGGATTTCAAAAGATATAGACCTATTCCATATTACTGAATTCCTGGCTTGAATTCCATCAGCAAGTAATGACAGTACTGAGGTAAAAAGAGGTAAGTTTTATGTAGCAGTCAATATCTTTTACATTCTGTAATCATAATATCTCTTGTTGCAGTGACTAGATAACTTTTGCTGCTTCTTAATGAAAATGCACCGTATTTTGTGATACTTTGCTCAGCTTAAATCCCTAATATTCCAAAATCTTTAAAGAGTCTTTCTCTTTCACCACTCTCCACTATATGTGCTCAGTTTCAACTCTGCCATTTCAGCCTTTCTGAGCAGATGCAATCTGTCAGTAACAGTGTGCGTTCAGAAATTAAGCTAAAACACCAAATCACAATTTGTTCTCCACCAAAGGTTAATTCTTATTTACTTTATTCTATTTTGTAAAATTTGAAGCCAGTAAATATAACTGGCATATTCTTACAGAAAGGGTGTAATTCTTCATAAACATTTTCTAATATAAATTTACTGTTTTCCAGTTAAATATCTTGTGCTCATGAAAAAGAGGAAAACGCTAGTATCCAAATAAAAGAATGTAAGTAAACTGCAGGAATACATCAGAGAATTGTTTATATGCTTCAGATTACCTCTGCAGAATAATGCTGTCAAATTGCAAATAATCAAACTTGAAAGGATCGAGATTAGGTTAAAAACTAAGTAATACATAAGTATTACTGATAATATGTTAGTCTTATTTTAGTCAATTATGTCAGCCCAATATGGTGTCAATGTTAATAGACAAAGTGAATTAAATTAGTAAGTGGACAGATATGCTTTTTAGCTTTCTTGGGGTATGAAACTGAAGCTCAAATCTGGGAATGCCACAGCTGTCTGACAAACAAAGCCTTAATGGCAGATATGTTTTGGTAGCCAGCAAGTTACCAAATCAACCTGTGTAAGTTTTCTAGGCAGGTGAAGTCTTTTTACAGCCTTTAAATATATACTGTGTAAATATAACCAAGGTTGTGATTAGGCTGATTGTTTTTGTAGAAGGAAGGCTTTGAAATACTGGTGAACAACTAATGCAACTGCTATATGCTTTTGTTCCTTCTATTTTAATTCTGGGAAAAGGGAGCCAAATGAATATGTATTTTTATTAACAGCTTATATGAGTCACTTATGTATGTAACTTGTAACTCAGTCTAGTCATGCTCCATGCATAGCAATGGATTCATAATATGCTAGGGAGTGTCTCCAGAGAGACATAATCCTTTACAAGTCAGTAGGACTTTACATGGGCACAGAGTTCTTCCTTCATAGATGTGGGCATAGAATCATAGACTCAACTAGATTGGAAAAGACCTTTAAGGTCATTAAGTCTGACCTTTACCCCAGGACTGCCAAGTCCACCACTAAACCATGCCATGACAGCGAATACTCCAACACCCTGCTGTTTGCAACTCAGAATTCAGTTACCTTTTGTTGCATTTGTTGCTATCATGTCTGAATACAGTGCGGGTAAAATAAGCATAAATTTATGAATTAAGATGACATCACTTTCCTCAGGTAAAAAAGCTATACAGTAGCTTGGGTGATTGCAGAAATTGACCACATCAGTTTGTGAGGCAGCACTTCACAACACTGGACAACTTGCAGTGATAGTTTTCATGGAAAATGTACTTTTGTCACTAGGATCTGCACTGTTACCTCATTTTAATAGTTTATGAAATTCTTTTAAAATTCTCTCTGTGCTTCTCTATGTACTTTGTTATTATGGTATGTTCATCCCAAATGGATTCATCTGAGATAGTTGCAGTTTCACTTATGTCCTGGGTTTAGCAGTAGCCGTCAATTTTTCTCCTTCTTGGTAGCTGGTGCAGCGCTGTGTTTTGACTTTCAGCCTGGGAACAGTGCTGATAATACCGATGTTTTCAGTTGTTGCTAAGTGATATTTACCAGGACCGAGGACTTTGTGAGTCTCATGCTCTGCCAGGGAGGAGGGGAAGCCAGGAGGAAGCAGAGACAGGACACCTGACCCAAGCTAGCCAAAGAGGTATTCCATACCACAGCACATCATGCCTGGGGTGGGGGTAACTGGGAGTTACCCAGAAGGACATGGGGTCTTCTGGGTCTGACTCGTTTCTCGGCGGGTGGTATTGTATTTTCTTCCCTTGTTATTTTCTCTTGCCATTGTTGTCGTTGGTCATAGTGGTGGTGATTTGTGTTGTACATTGTTTGCTGGACTGGTCTTGTCTCAACCCGTGGGAGTTGCACTTTTTCGATTCTCCTCCCCATCCTTCCGGGAGCGGGGAAGAGGAGAGCCCCCGGGGAGGGGTGGGGGGGGTGGGCGGGCTTGATTGCTTCTAGCCTGGCACCACTCACTGGGAGTGAGTGAACAAGCTGTCTGGCTAGGGTTTAAACCACGACAGTTCTTTTTTGGCGCCCAGCGTGGGGCCCAAAGGGTTGAGATAACAACAGATCTGTCCAGATTAATAGTCACTCGTCACAATGCTGATTTATTGGCTCTCAAGGTTGTTCCTCTTGATCTCACAGTTTCAGTATATCGTACCTCCATCCGGTATTTGCTGTATTAGTGTTTTTCAAGTGTGGGGCTTGGGCTAAGGTTTTTGTCCCATTGTACTTTATGGTAATGACTTGTAATACAATAGAATCATTGATCGTGAAACTGATCTGGCTTATGTTCCCAGTGTGGTCACCAACTTTATACTTTGGGAGGTATATAATAAAAGTGCTTAGCAATTACACATCTTTTTTCTCCTTCTCGGGTGGTCAACCTGTGAAGGAGACATTCTTTTACCCTCCCAGTCCTCCCCCCAGATCATTTACAGCATCATTTGAGAGTTTTGAATTTTTTGAATGGCCTTTTAATGCTGTTGAGACTTGTTTGCTGATCGTGATGGGGATCACCATGTTGGCACACATACAGAGTGTATTTTGCCCACGACTGATTTCAGGAGTTAAGCAGAGTCAGGTTTGGGTCTTGTCTGGGGTTAAACGATGATGTCGTTTTTTAAACCCTAGCCAGCCAGCTTGTTCACTCACTCCCAGTGAGGGGTGCCGGGCTGGAAGCAATCAAGGCCCCCTGCCCCAGGGGCTTTCCCTTCCTCGCTCCCGGAAGGATGGGGAGGCGAATCGAAAAAGTGCAACTCCCACGGGTTGAGACAAGACCAGTCCAGCAAACAATGTACAACACAAATTGCCACCGCTACCCCCAATGACAACAATGATAAGAGAAAATAAGAAGGGAAAAGAATACAATACCACCCACCGAGAAACAAGTCCGACCCAGAAGACACTGTGTCCTTCTGGGTAACTCCCAGTTACCCCCACCCCAGGCATGACGTGCTGTGGTATGGAATACCTCTTTGGCTAGCTTGGGTCAGGTGTCCCGTCTCTGCTTCCTCCCAGCTTCCCCTCCTCCCTGGCAGAGCATGAGACTCACAAAGTCCTCAGTCAGGGTAAACATTACTTAGCAACAACTGAAAACATCGGTATTATCAGCACTGTTCCCAGGCTGAAAGTCAAAACACAGCGCTGCACCAGCTACCAAGAAGGAGAAAAATTGACGGCTACTGCTAAACCCAAGATTACTTACAATGTTGTTTTTCTGACAGATGGTGTTCTCCTTACCCATTTTTAACACTTATTTTCTTCTGTGTAAATATGGCAAGCTCACTATAACCAGAACCATAATGGTTTTAAAATTCTCTTTGCCTATCAAGTTAACGCTTGTTTATCCTCAGTTATGAATACTTAAACAGTATGATGCTTGAATTTTTATGAAAGAAATTATTTAGAGCATCTGTAGTTCTAAAGAAGTCATCATTTTGTAGAGAGCTGCTGAGCATGAATAATTTCTGAAAATAAGGGCTTTTAAAGATAATTAGTTCTTCTTTTGCAGTTGAAATGAATTTTTATTCCTGGCAGGTTACTAATGTTCACTGGATTTCTTAGACGTAAATAAAACTCTATTTTTAGATCAGAGGTCATCTGAAGGCAGTTTATCAGATAACCTCAGAAACATTAGAGGAAGAAATTTCTGGGATACCAGTAACTGCTGTGCCAGCCTTTATGGGAGGCATATGTAGTAAAGTATGAGTTAATTCAATGCAATCCACGTTACAGGCGTTTGTGTCTTGGATATTACTAAGAGGTGTTCAGTGTATTCATTAAACTTAAGTACAGCAGAGCTCTTTATAACATTTTAGATTACAACTGATGGGAAAAGATCAAGGTATTTCTGAGGTAGAGTGAAAATCATTTTAATGCTTTTGATAAGAAAACATTACACTTTAAGTATGTTTGTGTTAAGTAAGTTTAAGTATGTTTATGCTTTAAGTATGTTTTATGTAAGTATGTTAAGTGTGCTTACTTAACAAAACAGCATTATTTAACTTCCTGTACTTTCTCTGTTAGTGTACTGTAAACTATGCAGTTGTAGTTTACCGAAGTCTCAGTCACTGTTAATTACTAGACTGGTAAGAAACTTTGAGATGGTGTTATTGTTAATATGTACAATGATATTAGCCTGGAAGGAAAGCCCATTTGTGGAATCATGGGAATGCTCTGTGCTAAGAAACTCCAATGAACAAGGTGTATATGTTGGACATAGGAAGGCTGCTGTGTTATTATTCTTGGCTATCTCATCATCTAAGCCACCTCCTCTGATTTTTCCTATGCTCTGCTGAGAAACAAAATAGTTCCTTAAATTTATAGCCCGTTGCGTACCCAAGGACTCTTTGGAAAGCAGTATTTCTCGCTAATAATCAATGTGTTTTGTAACCTCTAGAGGAAAGCAGTAAAGATGACTAAGCTTTTCTCTTGCATATCTTTCTTTGAGCTGAAGTACTACATTACATATATTAAGGCAAAATTCCATATGACAGTCATAAAAATCTCATCATTCAGAATTTGACAGGATATCAAGTAGTGCAAAACCATTAACTAATTGGGAATGGGATAACCTCTACCAACTGTTCTGCAATGCTCTAAATCATAATGTATTTAATTATTTTTCCTTTTGGCAAGAGTTTGTCTTTGAAAAGGTGTTCTTGTGTTAAAAACAGACAACATTAAGAGTGATCTCTAAATTTATTGGATACTCTTGTCAGTCTTGGTCCATTTCTGTGTGAAATTGAAGCTTATTGTGTTGATGCCTCCACATTTATCTATCTGATATGAACAGAATTAGGTCAATATAGTTTTTGTATTCTTATTCTGTTCTTCTAGTTGGCAAGATAAACACAAAAGAATAAAATACACTGTTTTTTGCCTTACAGTTTTCCTTGTTGTTGCTGCTGTTTGGAATCTACAAGCCAAAGAATTGGAAGACAATAAATTTACTTGAATTGTAAATAAGCAAGTCTTTTGCAGTCTGGCAAAATGGCTGATAGTCCAAACTGTGATTTGAAATCTCTCAGTCCGCTCCAGCTGTTTGAAAGAGTAACTGAACAAGGAGAGAAAGTCAGAGCACTGAAAGCAGGAAAAGCACCAAAGGTATTTTTCTTTCATGTTTTGAACCCATCCTTTTCCAAGTTAGGTCTGCCTTTAAGAATGCTGAAGAATATGATTGTTCTAAGATCTTTTTTTGTATTGCAGTAAGAAAAAAATCTTTTTAAAAGCATTTATGTCCATTTTGTGAACTATAGCCATACCTGGAGCAAGGTAGTCACTAGCAAGAGCACTTTTTATTCCTGAATTAAGAAAAGAAAGTCATAGGCTTAGAAGTCTGCTTTAGCCACTTGGCATGCTGTGACAGGATTCAGAGTATTTGGTTTTCAAGTAAAATTTGTGTCATTCGCATTTTTCAGTGGTTTTAGATGCTTCATTAAAATCTTCTTCTTCAGTTGTATTTGTACATACTAGTAAATATGCCTTTCTGTAACTGTACTGACAATCCCTGCTTAATCTCATTTAATTAATTTAGTAATTTGCCATTAATTTCAAGTTCCCTGTTCTGTCATCGCTATGTTGGCAAAGAGAGTTCAGTTTTAATACGGGCTTTCTTAATATATTGCCTGTGGGAGTAAGCCTTGAAAACTGGGAGTCAAGTATTTATATATTTGTATTATCTATTATTTATTGCCTGTATGAAATATTACAATAGTCTTGAATTTAAAAGGTCATAACCATGGAAGTTGTGAAGAAATTTTTTTTCTAGTTTTTCTTAAAATTTGTCAGTTAATTTTAATGAACAGTTTTAAGGTGAGCCACTAAAAGCATTTTAAATTAAATTAGACAAGAAGTTATGTTTATGTATCTTAGTAATTTGTGCTTAAAATGTTAAATTTGTTATACCCCTGAAAAGAGAGGAAGCATTTTCTTTTTCCGTCAGGCAGAAATTGAAAAGTGAGACAATGGTGCTTTAAATATATTGGCAGTAGTGATGCTCTAAATTCTGTGAAGTAAGAAATGGTTACCTGCTACTTTTTTTTTGCCTTTGGTAGTAACGCTGCAAACATGTAAATAAAAATTTAGAGTTTATGAATAATGCAGTTAAAGTCAAAGCATGGATGCAGGATTTTAAAAGGTTAGGTAGGACATTAATGTAATTACCTATCCTAAGTATGTCAAGGCAAACAGGTTTTTTTCCCTTTATTCAGGATGAAATTGATGCAGCAGTGAGGATGCTATTATCGTTAAAACTGTCATATAAATCAGCAACAGGACAAGATTATCAAGCAGGCTTGCCTCCAAGAGATCTTGTATTAATAAGCAATGGAACAACTAAAGAAGAGGATGAAGATTTTGTGGACCCCTGGACAGTGCAGACTTCAAATGCTAAAGGCGTGGATTATGATAAACTCATAGGTACAACTCTTTCTTTACTGCTACTAAGGAATTTAAGCTAAGTGATCCTAATGATCATAAATACAGCAAGGGATCACAAAAAGTCCTGATCAAAACCATCATGACTATCATGATGTCACTGTAAATCAGTTCTCTAAAGCCATGTTAAAGCCTGACAGCAATGCCCTTCTTCCCAGTAATTGTTTGTGTACGTGTGTGTATGTATGAACTTTTGATCTACCCTAGAATGGTGGGTTAGGTTAAGGGTTTTTACTTACAGTACTAGCAGATTGGGGAATTTGGTGGATGAGTCATTTTGTTTGTTCAAGTGATGTGTTGGAAATTTGTCAGAGAATGCTAGCCTAGCAATTTCAGGTGGTGAAACAGTTACTGCTCGTTATTGATAAACCTCCTCTTCTTCCTCCCCATCTTAAAATAATAATAAAAGATATTGGCCAAGAAATAGACATCTGATAGATCTTACAATAAAGGATATTTTTGTGCTACCTAAAATCTGTTTATTTACCACAGAAAGTTGCCAGTGTTCTTGTGTTTACTCAAACAGAAGAAAAGTGCTAAAAGCACTATGTCATTGAAAGGGATATTTTTCTCAAATGATTATCCTAGATGCACTTAAGTGTATGTTTGCACAGCAAAACAGCCTGAAGGTATTTTGGGAAGAAAGTTTCTGTTAGCTAAGCACTGAACATGAACATCCATAGAATTTTTGTTTTGTTTGTTTGAGCAGAGGGCAGAGAGGTGAATGAGAGAGATTTGTGTGTGATATTATCAACCATGCTGGTAATTCAGTGAGCTGAATATTGCAAGTGATAGCAGTTAGTTGCCAGGGAATTTTTTGCAGGTTGTCTAGTCAGCCCCCAGCCTCAGAGTCAACTGAAATAGGTTGCTTAGGACCCCGTCCAGTAGGAATTTTATTATCTCAAAGGTTGGAGATTCCATGATTTTCCTGGGCAGCCTGTTCCAGTATTTGACTATATACACAATATGGAGTTTTTTCATATGTTTAAATGAAATTTCCTTTATTTCATATAGTGCCCATTGCCCCTTGGCCTTTCACTGGGCATCACTGAGAACAGGCTGGTGCTGTCTTCTTCACTCCCCACACCTCCCCTAATCACATACTTACACATACTGATAAGACCCCACCTGAACCTTCTCTTCCCCAGGCTTAGCAATCCCAGCTCTCTCAGCCTCTCCTCATACAACAGATGCTCCATGCTCTTCATCCTTATGGCCCTTTGCTGGATTCACTTTGGGTGTCCTTTTTAAGCTGGAGCTCAGAACTGGATCCAGTGCTCCAGATATGTCTCATCAGTGCTGAGTAGGGGGGGAGGATCACCTCCCTTGACATTGTGGCAGTGCTGTTCCTAAAGCAACACATAAAGCGTTTGACTTTCCAATGTCACAAAACTGCATTGTTGGTTTATGTTCAATTCCATCTTATCAGGACCCTAAGGTCCTTCTGTGCCAAGCTTTCCAGTCAGTTGGCCCCCTGCCTGTACGAGTGTATGGCATTATTCCTCCCCAAGTTCAGGACTTTGTGTTCTCTTTTGTTGAACTTCATTAAATTCTTGTCAGCAATTTCTCCAGCCTGCCAAGGTCATTCTGACTGGCAACACGACCATCTGTTGTATCAATTACCCCTCCCAATATTGGGCGATATCCACAAACTTGCTGAGGGTGTACTCTATCCCATCATCCACATCATTAATGAAGATGTTAAATAGTTTTATTCCCAGTAGCCAATACTATTGGGTACACAAATAATGTTGGGCTCCAGCTGGATTTTGTGCTGCTGGTCACAATCCTTTGAGTTTGGCAGTTCAGCCAATTTTCAATTCACTTTACCATCCACTTATCTGGTCCAGACTTCACGAGTTAGCTATGAGAATGAGAAGGGAGATGGTGTCAAAAGCCTTACTAAAGTTGAGATAAAAAATATCCACTGTTCTTGCCTCATGTACTAGGCTAGTCATATCACAGAAGGCTATTAGGTTGATCTGGCATGATTTTGCATTCATAAATCCATGCTGACTACTCCCAGTCATCTTCATGTCTTTAATAATGTTTGGGAGTGGTTTCCAGGATTATTTGCTCCATCACATTCCCAGAGATTGAGGTGAGGCTGGCCAGCCTGTAGTTCCACAATTCCTTCTTCTTGCCCTTCTTTAAGGTGGGAGTGGCATTTCCAGCCCCAGGAGCCTCTCCCAGTTGCTGTGACTGTTCTGTCTGTACTGGCCTGATCAGTAAAGTTACTGTATAACAAATAGTAGGGTATTAGTTTCCTGTATGCAAATATAATATGGCAATGGCAAAGAGGAAAAGTACACAATAAATTTTCAGAAAATGCAAATATGCCATTGAATATGACAGGTCTCAGGACTTCTTACATACAGCAAGTTGAAAGCTATCTTTTGGTAAAAGCTAGTAAAACGCTAGTGTAAAAACACTAGAGATCAAAAGCATGCTAAGAATTTTTTTAAGGTTTGTTAAGGAGTAGAGACTATGTCCTTGTCAGAAGCTGTTTAGGAAATCAGATTCTTAGTGGATAGAAAGCCTAAAATGTTTTGAACACCTTCATGAGAGGAAATAGGTAGGAAAAAATTACCCTATTTTTTAACCAGGAAGATGAAGATGGGCAAAGAAATGGGAGTTGTGCAGCCTGTGAATGTTTGTTTAATGAAGATATTTAGGCATTTCCAGTGAAGTGCTCTATATATCAGAGACTTTTTAACCACTTTCCATCGCAATATACAAATATTTCTGGGGTGGCTAGCTCATTAACCTTATGTTTTCTGTTTCTGTGAGATTAGCCTCTTACCAGCTGCTATTGTTCTGCTGAATCAAACATTTTCGTGTTCATTTGTTCTCTTTTTAGCATTCATCCAGATTATAATTAGTTTGCCATTTTGTAATGCCTTTTATTTGCTAGAAAGAAATTAATTCAGTAATTAAGGTTTGCTTAGGACAAACAGATGTGATAATGCTTGGAAAACATATGAATTAAAGCAGTGGTTGCTGAACCATGTATCAGCATTTGTCTTTTTTAGTTACATTTATTTTAATGGGTCAGTATGATACCCTGCTTGATTCATCTGGAGTGAATGAACAATTCTAAGCAAGAACTCATTTGCCATTGGATAATGGTATAGACACCAAGCTGAGTGGTGTGGTTGGCATGCCTGAGGGACCTGGACAAGCTCAAGAAGTGGGCCTACATGAACCTCATGAGGTTCAACAAGGCCAAGGTCCTGCACCTGCGTTAGGCAGCCTGCAGTATCAAGACAGGTTGAGGGATGAAGGAATTGACAATAGGCCTGAAGAGAAGAACTTGGTGGTACTGGTGAATGAAATGCTGTACATGAGCCTGCAATGTGAGCTCACAGCCCCAAAAGCCAACCGTATCCTGGGCTCCATCAAAAATGTGGCCAGCAGGTAGAGGGAGGTGATTCTGCCCCTCCACTACACTCTAGTGAGACCACCTTCTAGAGTAATTCGTCAGCTCTGGAGCCCTCAGAACAGGAAAGAAATGGAGCAGGTCCAGAGGGGCCACAAAGATGATCAGAGGGCTGGAGCACTTCTATGAAGACAGGCTGAGAGAGTTGGGTTGTTCAGCATGGAGAAAAGAAGGGCTCCAGGGAGACCTTATTGTGGCCTCTCAGTACTTAAAGGAGGCTTACAAGAAAGATGGGGACAAACCTTTTAGCAAGGTTTGTAGCAATACAAGGGGCAATGGTTTTAAACTAAAAGAGGGTAGATTTAGATATAAGGAAGAAAGACTTTACAGTATGGGTTATGAAAACACTGGGTCAGGTTGCCAAGAGAGCAACCTGTAGATGCCACATCCCTAGAAACATTCAAGGTCGAGCTGGACATGGCTCTGAGCAACCTGATCTAGTTGAAGATGTCCCTGTTTAATGCAGGGAGGCTTGGACTGATGACCTTAAAAGGTCCCTTCCAACCCAAACCATTCTATATAATATTCCTAGTTTTCCCTCCTATTTAGAAATTAATTCCTACTAACTTAAAATTTAATTGCATATGCAAAGCCTTATATTAATGCCATGCAAAACCAGTAATTCTCTAAGAAAATTAAATGGATAGAGAGGGTCTGGAACAGCAAAAGTGCATACCTCCAGGTTGATGTTCAAATTGGGTACATTATCACACTTCTGTCAAAACTGAGTATTTCAGTGGGGATTGTGATTTTTGTTTGTGAAAGGTTGTTCATATAACAAAATTAAAAAAAAACAGTTCCTGTAACAAACTTAAACACAGATCCCCATTGTCAGCCGGAGTGTAGAAGAGGAATTCCCTGTGCTCAGAGCTTCTCTGCATTGCAGTGCCCTAGGGTACATATTGGTCTGATTCTTCTGTCCCATCCCTCATAATCCCTAGGGAGCACTGCAGTCACAATGATTAGGATGGTCATGGTTTTAAATAGTTTGTTTTGAGATGTATGTAAAGCCTTAAAGTAGCCTCCAAGTTGTTCTTAGAGAACCTCTGCTGTAAAGGGATCAAAGGTCTCTTTCCCTTTTCTGGGGAAGAAATTTCTCTAGTCTACTGTAATACACAAGTTGTATCTGAATATTTACTTTCAAATTACACCAATGTGCTTAATATTCCTTGCTCCCCCAGTGGGTTAATTTTCTTTGTAAAATGATTTGTAGTACATTGGGTAACCAGCACAAGTAGAGAGCTCTGCCTCCAGCTAGAATCAGTCTGTCTCTCTGTTGTCCAGTGATGTAAACCATTGCACTGTCCAGCTGGGGATTGTTGCCATGTGCTAGGATGTAACATTAGAAGCCTACCTGTTCAACAAGTATTAATAATTATAAATACAATAATTGTTATTTTTGTTAATGACAGTGTTCTTGCAGGAAGGCTTTTAATGTCACTGGGTTTTGGCTTGGAAAAAAAAAACCAAGAAATAATAATTGAAAACTTAGGAATATGCTGTTTTCAACAGAGCAGAGCTAAGTAGTTCTGTAAGCCGTAATTTACTAGCTGCATAATGAATGGTTTAAAATTAATTTCTCTGTTTCCAATTTCCTTAGGAAACTGTCAAGATATTTGAAATCTATCAAGTGTCAGTGATATGTCCCTGTGGAATGATTGTTTTCTGTTATAGTGAGGAAGACCTGAAGTGCTTCTCCCATGTGGGTGTGTGTCTTATAACCATGGAATTTGCCAGCGCAGTCTCTCTTTAATAAGAGAGAGATTTAGATATTTTGTGCATATAAAATGTTATCTTTACATCCAGAGTCTGTTTTGTTCTCTTGGATACTTTGGCATTTCCAGTAATTAAAAGTGCAAATTGTTCCAATGCTGCATGGACCGCAGTAGTAGCAAAGAGTAGATTGTTGTCTTGACTTTATCAAATGTTTATCAAATCCAAATCACAAAGCATTGATCCGCTTGTTAGGGTCCAAGAAATGTGACTGGAGTATAGGAAACTTTACTGAAGAAATAAAAGGCTTCCCCAGTTCAGTTTGGAATAGGAAAAAATACTGTTATTCCACTCTGTCAAAACCTTTTTTGAATGAAATGACTACATCTGAAAATATTGTTTTATTAATCAGCTGATTTCCTGAACCACCGAGTAACAACTTCTGCTTGGTTGCCATTAAGAGTATTATGCATTACCTTTTTAAGCCTCTTGAGGGGAGCAGTGTCTGTAATCATATCCATATGAAAGCAGAATTAAGTTTGCAGAAGAGCATTTGGGGTTGACAAATAAAAAAAGTGAAAAATCAGACATCAACAGAGGGACATTTAGAGCCTCACAGCTACTTTTATCCTATGGCTTACTTAGGCCATGTTATTGACCTAAATATGTTTCTTTGTAATATTTTTTGTGCTGAATATCAATACTTCATCTGTAAGGAGACTGCAATTATAATCAGTAATGGATAGAACAGTACTACACGTTGTGAATGGTTTGGGTCTCCTAGCATAGAGTTATTTCTGGGGATGGATAACTACTGGGACTTCAGGGAAGAATCAGGAAAATCCAGCCTTTTTACCTGAGATGTGAAGATGTTCTTTTTAATCTAGGCTGCATCGGTATGTTCTTGGTGATGCAAAATCTGGTTGCAAGTGTGCTTTAATTTTTTTTACATTTTATGATTATAGTTCGGTTTGGCAGCAGTAAAATTGACACTGACCTGATCAATCGAATAGAAAGAGCTATTGGGCAAAAACCTCACCGCTTTCTACGTAGAGGAATCTTTTTTTCTCACAGGTGAGTTTTTGTTGGTTTAGCATTCAGAGAGGTCCTATTAGACTTTCTGTGAGCATTTTTGGGAGGAAACCTGTGACTAGCAAAAGGCTATGTTCTTCTATAACAAGGAAAACCAACTCTGTCATTTGAAGTTAGCAACTACTGCAGATTTCCACTGTCAGCATTTGAAACCCCTGGTTGCATTTGTTTCTGATGTGTCCTCACTAATCCCAAATTCAAGAAGTGTGCACAGGATCTTTGCTTTGTACAGGTTTCATTTGATTCTGTGATGTTAGCAGCCAGACAAAAGCGTTGTTCTAGCAGTGAACTTAAGGGCTCATATGGTGTCAGTGCTGATTTAAGCAAGGGTTGACATGGCCTGTTGGGACTTGTGCATCTGTATTGTTATATAAAAAAGACTCAAGGAATAATCTTAAGCACCAGTCTGCCAGTCATCTACACTGTTTAATTGTTAGCACACATGGCAGCTAGCACATTTCAGCTAAGTGCCTAAGTAGGATACAGGGCATAGCCTCCACCAGATACCATTTCAAGCTGGTTGTTTGAACCTACTTGAGAAATTATTCTGGCTCTTTTAATTAGGCTTTAGAAATTATTATCCAATTAAGTAACTCCAAAAGTTATCCATTTTCTATTTAAATTTAAATATTGATTTTTAATTTCTTTTTTTCTTCATTTTCATGAAGTCTGAAGGTGACAATACATAAATTAAAAAATGAACAAACAAAACCCTTTTGTTTCTAGGACATTTAACATACCATATTTTATTTATAAGTGTGTTTGGCCTCAGAAGCAGTCAGATTTTGAATAGAAGCTTTTTGCTGTGATGTTTCTTCCTGAAGAGTTGCATCTGTTTTCTCTGTTTTTTCTTTAGAGATATGGACCAAATCCTTGATGCTTATGAAAATAAGAAGTCCTTTTACCTTTATACAGGCAGAGGGCCGTCCTCTCAGGCAATGCATGTTGGTCATCTTATCCCATTTGTGTTCACAAAGTGAGTTATTTCTACTATGTGTGTTAATCAAAACATTTTTTCCTAAGGAAATACTGACCATGGTTTATGGAACTCCTTACGTGAGCTGAATATTAATGAACTTAAACAATGCAGTCTTACCTTTTCATTAAAATTATCATTATCCCTATGTTGCCATGAAGCCCTATTCCTTGCACTCTTAGCCCTGTGGCATCCCTTAGAATTTCTGCTCTTCTTAAAAATGAGTTTGTGGTGAGACTTGGTAACATTGCTCTATAATGCGGTTTCTGTTCACATCAACAACTGCATATGCATACAAAGAGGAGAAACAGGCCTCTTTATACACTTCTTTTTCAATGTATAAAAATATTTTATTTGCATGACTTAACGTTTTCATTTTAACTTACTTTGTGATAAAATCTTCCTGCTTTTATTAGGTGGCTGCAAGAAGTATTTGATGTTCCCTTAGTTATACAGTTAACTGATGATGAGAAATATCTATGGAAGGACATGACAACTGAGAAGGCATATGAGTATGCTAAAGAAAATGCAAAAGACATCATTGCATGTGGTTTTGACATCAATAAAACCTTTATATTTTCTGATTTAGACTATTTGGGGTAAGTATCAATCTTTAGGGCTCTAATGAAGAAATGCCTTTATTTTCTGTCAAACTTTGACAGCCAGCAATGTTTTGATAAATGTGTCTAAATTTGAAAGCTTCAAGACAAGTTTTACAATACTTACAATAGAAACATAATTAATTTTTTGGCTGTCTAATATTTTGTGTATATAGTATTGTCATTCTCCTGTATAACATATGAAAAAATACTTTTGTGTGCAATGCTTAAATTTAAATTATGAAAAACATATTAAACCAGCTAAATTGTGAAAATAGTTAAACCTCCAAGAAACCTCCAGATTGATTTAACATTGTATCCAAATCTTTGTGGCGTGCTTCCACTTTATCTGTGTTAACAAAGGGCATTTCAGCAACTGTGGTTAATTAATTTAATAATAGAGCGTGCAAGATTATTATTTGGACTTTGAGTAAAGTTTAATGAAGATTTAAGAAAAAGAAGTGTCTATTGGAACTGCCTTCTCAGAAGGAATAAGTTTTATGACAAGAGTTCAGAACCAGAGTTATGGGCTTTGTTATACCATGTGGGGAAATGAGCTTCCCTAAAGACTTGGATGAGAGAGTGTATATTTTAGAGATGAACTGTATAACATACAGCCCCAGAATGTGGAACCTACAAAGCAGCTTTTCTTCCTTTAACTCCTGTGATTTTTCTTGCCTTAGAAAAGTGTCGTTAACACAGATCTGCCCTATGGCTGAATAAGGCTGAATAACAGAATCGCTGTTTCTTTGCTTCAGCTCCTCAGCAGAAATAAAAAAGGAAGAAGCTGCTGAGCTATTTTTTGGTTTGGAAATACAAGCAGGGAACTTAGCCTGTAGAAAACAAGAATTTGGAGGATTTGAGCTACTATTACTTTGACAAAATGCAGTGTCCTGTATGGGATACACACTGGGGATGCCAAGCAACACAGAAGACATAATCCATTCAGGTTGCCTTAGTTCACAGAGAAGCATAAGGATAAGTAAACTTCAGGTTCTGTGAGGCATTTTGGCACCATTTCCAAATCAAAGTGTTTCTGGGTTAACTGCCTAGTTAATTGTGACAAAAAATGTTTGCAGTAAATGTTGAGGGGAGGGAAGAATAAATTAAACTTTCAAGGAATAAAGTTCTTGTTTGTAAATAATTCTGTAATTATTATCTCAGTGGGCCACAGAAAATCTGAAACAGATTTAATCCTGCAGGGTTTTTGACATTCTTATCTTATAGTTTCTGCCTGCAGTTTTCTGCTCTTTTCATTTTATTTTTCTACTTTATTTCTCACAGGACAAGTACTGGATTCTACAAAAATGTTGTCAAAGTTCAGAAGCATGTTACATTTAACCAAGTGAAAGGAATCTTTGGCTTTACAGACAGTGATTGCATTGGTAGGAAATAATGGGTTACTGGAAGTGATGATTGCTTTCACTCTCTGTGGCACTATTTAAGTAATAATTTAAAGAGATTAGTATCATGAAATGGATAGAAAAAGCAAGAAGATCCATTTCTCTAGGCTTTTCTAAAAGGGTTTTATTGTGGTTCCCTCAATATCGAAAACAATTTACAGTGAAATTTCTAGTGTGATTGATAGCTACTTTTTCAGCCTTAGTAACAGCAAAATACAAAAGACCAATGTTGAATCCCCAAGGTAGAGAACTGTTCTTTTCCCTTGGTGGTTGGTTTTTTTTTTGGTTTTGTTTTTTTTTTTAATAATGGAGTTATAGTCAAGTATGCCTCCTAGAAATTTTTATGCCAGATTTATATAGAAGCTTTTCTCTTTCATATTAATACACACATGCATGCATATGCATGTATGAAAAAAGTTAAGGAGTGCTCAAAAGCCTAATTATCAAGGTTCCGAGTAACTCTGTCTTCCAGTTATTTCACTGCAATTGCAGGTTTCTGTAACATTGGCCAAAAAAAAGTCAAATATGGCATTAAAACCTTGGTGTCCTGAGCACTAACGTCGTTCTTTGACCAGTAATTAGGCCAGTGACAGCTTTTAGGCTTCACTGTAACCGAGCAACAGATTCCTGCTTGTTTTAAACATGCTCTAATAAAAGTTGGTATTGTGATAATGACTTCATTATGTGTTTGAAAAAATCTGCCCTTTGCTTTCTTTCCAAGAGGATTTTGATCAAGGAAGTATCTTGGGCACCTTGTGACTAAGCACTGTATAAAAAAGAAAACTAGGCATATCTGAGATGCTTCATAAACATAGCATGCATATAGCAATGATTCTAAGATCTTGGAGCCGAACTTGCCTAATAAGTAGCTCTAGAGTCATTCTCACAAAGAGTTAAAAGAAAAAAAGAGCAGCTCAGGCTGATGATGTAGTCAGCTGAATTTCTGGGGAGGGTAGATAGTTCAATGATGAAGAGATTATGTGCTGATGAACCTTTTCTGAAACGTTTGTGATCACAGCCTGCCTCTTTTCATTAGTTTCTATGTTACTTTGAAGGTTTTTGACAACATAGAAGGTAAAGATTAAAAGATTCCCTCAGATAAGGCAAGACTGCTTGAGAAAGATAGCTGTTGGTGTTCAACTGAGTATCTGAATGATTTACTTGTGCATTTGACATATTTCAAAATGTTATCTCTATTTATCATTGCTTGTATTGGCTGCTTAGCTTTTCCAAATATACTCTTTCCTAGGAAAGATCAGCTTTCCTGCTATTCAAGCCGCTCCATCCTTCAGTTCATCATTTCCACAGATATTCAATGGCAAGGAGAACATTCAGTGTCTTATCCCATGTGCTATCGATCAGGTAAGAAAATCGTATTACTTATTTTGCTTTTCATGGACTTGTTTTTATGATGTACAATTCAAGCTTCATGGTGGTATGGTGGAACATCTGTAAAACATTCCTGCAAGCACCTTTCTGGGGCAGAAGCTGGAAGAGCTAGAAGTATGTTGTGCTGTGTGCTGACAAATATGAAGGCTTAAGCCAGCTATCTGTATTTGTGCATTACTCATTCTTGCCAGTCTTGGATCTTTCTTGATCTCAGCCCATTTCACCGTGAGCTGAAACCTGTGAAAGCAAAGACACTAAAATTTATGCAGAAGTTTACTGACATGGGTCTAGGAAGAATCTTTGGCCACCTCTGTGGTAATTGGGACAAGACTTAATGAGCTCAACTTGCAACACAAGAGATTTATATCGAACCATAGGGAAAAATCTTCTATCAGTAAGTATAAAGAGGCATTGAAGTAGTTTGCCAAAAAGGCTGCAGAACCTTGACAATTTAGATCTATATAGAGAGACTGGAAGAACATCAACTACAAATGACAGTGGTAGTGCCATTACTTTAAATAAGTATTGTTTCTAGGAATCAAAGTCTGCACTGTCTGAATATTTAGCTATTTTAGTCACAGGGTCAGTGACGTAATTATGCTCATCAGCCACAATATTATGTACTAATATTATAATTGGTTTAAGTCAGATCATCAGCACAGCACTGCCAGCTTGATCACTGATTTATTTCAGATTTTGTGCTGGTTCTTAAAAGACTTTGAGAGAAAGCTTGCATCTTAGTCTTCATCCATCTGCTGGTATACTAAGCATAGTTCTCACAACTATTGGAATTCATGTAAATCTTTGTTAATATGCCTATTAGTTGGGGGAATCAATGTGTATAACAAAACTATGGAGATGGAAAAAATAGATTTTGTTTGTTTGTTCCTCTGGATGAATTGGATTGGAAGTAGATTCTGGAAAATATTGGGGTTTGGGGTTTTTGTTTTGGGTTTGGGTTTTTTTTGAGACCACCTGCTAAAGCCTTAAGGAGTCTGCAGTAGTCAGCTTTTACATTACATTTTTCAGCTTTATTCTGTATTTTTATTGATGGTTGTTCTAGGATCCTTATTTTAGAATGACCCGGGATGTAGCACCTAGAATTGGACAACCTAAGCCAGCCTTACTGCATTCAGTCTTCTTCCCAGCCCTACAAGGAGCACAGACAAAAATGAGTGCTAGTGACCCTAACTCCTCCATCTTCCTCACAGATACACCCAAACAAATCAAGACAAAGGTAAGGACCTACAAAACCTGAGAGTTAAAAGCTTTATAACAAAAATGAATGGTGGTCCTCATGGTTACAATGACAGTTTTCTAATGTTATCTTCAAACATATCTGAATCCTTTTTCCCATACATTTCATGGCAAATCCTCCTCAGGAATTGACTGAGTTACGCAAATTTAACTAGCCTATGAAATATATCCTTTTGCCTTGCCAATTAGTCAAACAGTACAAACATTAGCTAGAATAATGGACAAAACATCATGTTTATTTTTCTGATGTCTGCATAACAGTGGTGTAAGAATAAGAGCTGTGGAGGTTCCTGCTCTGAAAATAATGTTGCCATAGTTTTGAAATCTGACAAGCCATGATATAAATCTAATAAACAGCTCTTTCTATTGACTGCCTCTCCATGCTGGGAGCACCAAGTGTTGCACAGTGTGAGTTACAACACAGGTTAGGCTTTTCCTGCTACCTGGGGATCTGCTGCTGCCATGCACTCCAATTGACAAACAAATACTGTGTTGAATTTCACCTAAGATTTAGAAGGGGTATTTTCTCCTGAGTATATTATGAGTATTTTTTCAAGCTCAAGGGAAAGTACATCTAGTTTGGCAGAAGTCCACCTGTGTTGTGGTATTTAAAAAACACAAATATAAATCAGTCTTTGCAAAAGGATTTATATAGGCATGATAACTAGACATTAAGTAACTGTCAGAACAAGAAAGATGTGTATGCTGTTTTACTGGGTGGGCTTGGATTGGTTCTCTTATGGTTGATGAACCCATGGTGGCTCAGATTCTTCTACAGCCATCTTGTAATGATTCATTATCTTATGAAGAAACTGATTAAACAGAACTGTTTTGAAGAATTGGAATTCTTCATGTGTTTGGATTATAATAACTCCAGTTTATTTGCACAGTTACAGAGTTGCCTTTTAAATAAAACTGTAATTTCTGAATAGAGGATACACTGTTAGTGTCAATGTTGGTAATATTCTTCCATTCTTTACCTGGCAAGTAGCTAGTAATCTGCAAAAAGATCCAAGATGCCCTGTGTCCAGTTAATAAGTCCTATTTCTGGTATATTTAAACTAGTTGGAAAAATAAAAAATAATTCTAGCTACTTGGAGTGTAAAAGCTATAAAGAAAAAATTCTGAACATAATGGCAAGTATTGAGTAACAGAGGACAAACTGAGATTTATTTCAGCTTCTGAAGCTTGTCATAAACAAATCTTTATGGAAATAGAGCCGGAGTGAAAGATCAAATATCGTTATGGCAAATAAAGTAATGATGTTCAAAAACTTAACAGGTAATAGTGGATGGAAAACAAACTAGATACTGAGAAAGGCTGAGAAGCTTCTGGGAAATCCAAGGAGATAAATGTCAACATTATAATAAACTATTCTTATTGCACCTATCAGCACCAAATTACAGCTCAATTATTTGATTTCCTAGAAAGTGTTATTTAGATTCTGTCTGTACTAATTCAGGGAAAAGGTCAGTTCATCATTATAAATAAATCGTTGAAACTTTCAGTCAAAGACTAAGTGCCAGAATATGTAAAAAATAAACTTGAAATTCATGTAGAAAACGCTTCATATAAAACAACAGTGTGTCTTCACCTGGCATATTGTGTTTAATTCCTCTCCCTTTAATAAGAAGGCAAACTGTAGAGATGAATGATAGAAAAGATTTCATACCAAGGCTTTCAAAAGTCTAGTAGAGGAGAGAGAGGCAAGTGCAAAATAATATGTAAAAACTTAGTTTTACAGATACTGAGACAGATCTTCAGGCTGTCCTGCAATATAAGAATAGATGTGATGTGGCAGATGGCAGTTCATTTTCTGAAGATACTCATCAGCGCATCATTTTTTTATGGAATTCGTTGCCACAACATCATCTGTAATGTGGTGGTTAGAAGGATTCAAAAAAGCACTAGACAGTCATCCAGATAGTAAGAGTGTTCAGAAATTGTAAATGCATAACAGCTCCTAGGTACCAGAACTGAAAAAAAAAATCTACTTCAGATGTATGTGTGTCTCTTGGCTGCTTGATGGTGATATCTGAAAAGATACAAGAGCCAAATGAAAACTCCACTTATGGTTGAGAAATACTTTTCTTCCTTTTCTGGCAATTTATTTTCTTTAAATTTGGAGGAAGATTAGCATGCTCTGAGAACTCTATACATGTGTAAAGTTTTAAAATACGCTAGTGGCTTCTGAATTTACTGGGAATGGGATTAGCAAGTAGGTGTATTCACCAGTGCAGTTCATCTGCCCATGGGAATCTATGCTTAGAAAGAGAGGGGAGAGAGGAAGGAAGTATTCCATTTTCATACTGAACAATTAGGCATTTTCTGATTTTAGCCATTCTAGCCAGACTTGTAATCTTTAACTTCTCTTCCTCTTATTTTCCTTTTCACTGAAAAGAGAAGGAGCCAAGGTTCTCTCTAGGATTTCTTCAAAATTCTCCATGCCTTCTTCATGTCTTTCAAAATTAATTTCTTGATGAAGTGAATATCTAATTTTTCTTTACATGAAGTACATTTCCTGTAAGCGCAAATTCTATCCGAGAGACAACTGCTTCAGCAAAAGGGACTTAAAACTTTTTTGATTAAATCTTGGGTGGATTATTTTTAATTTTGCTTTATTTTCATTCTGATTATGCAGTCTGAGGAATATATATGTAGCCATTTTTGTCTTTGTATTCTAATGACCTTTTGCCTCCCTGTGTTGGTCCTGAGGCTCTGCATTAACTTGCACCACCCTTCACCCTTCAGCTTGTCCTTAGTATAGAATTTTGAGGATCATGATACACCTCTGTTTACAATAGAGCAGTGCATAATTTAGGAGAAATTATACCATAAAATCTTTATGTTGTTTCAGATTAACAAGCATGCCTTCTCAGGAGGCAGAGATACCATTGAAGAGCATAGGAAGTACGGAGGTAACTGTGATGTTGACGTGTCTTTTATGTACCTGACTTTCTTCCTAGAAGATGATGACAGGCTTGAACAACTGAAGCAGGTAAGTAACCAAGTTGACAATAATATTATTCATTCCTTATTGTAAGGACAAAGCTGTAACCAAGTCCTCCTGTGAACTTGCTGCACAAAGGTAGTTGTGGTGTTACTCTTGCACTCTCCAGCCCTTGCAAGTCTCAATATCTGTATTTGTTTGCAGTGTTCTTTATCACAGGCCAATCTATCTCTTCTTAAAAATTAATAAATAAAAAAATAAATAAACTCCTAGTGTTTTCATAAAGATCTCCAACACTGTGTAGAACATCTCCCCTACCTTTCAAATGAAGCCACCTTAGGATTAGTGTTGTTTTTATTGTATAATGCACTCTGCCTGTTCCTTAGGTGCAATGTACCAATATACTGTGCAAAAGTACGAAAGCTTCACAGCTGAACTTGCTAGGATTTTGGGTGTTTTCTTATCACAAGAAATGCAGTAGCTATGAGGAATTGATTCTCTGTTCCCAAGAAAAAAATGCTTCATGTAAGTGGCATTTTCCTTAAACCTATCTGGCAGACTTACGTCCCCAGGGGTTGGTAGCAAGATACTACACTTCCTTCAGCTGTATGTTTGTCATCAATACTAGGCAGTAAGCATTCTCTGGAAGGCAGTATCCACAGTTGAAAGTACCCATGTCACATTGGTTTCATAGAATCACAGAATGGTTTGAGTTAGAAGGGACCTTAAAGATCATCTAGTTCCAACCCACCTGCCGCAGGTGGGGACACCTTTCAGTAGACCAGGTTGCTCAAAGGTTTGGCAGCTTTGGGAACAGCTATGAGAAAGTCAACAACTGCAGATTCTTCTCCAGCCCTCTGGTATATTTATATTATTTTATATAAATTCCACACAAGAGCAGGGTTGGATAGCTGCTAATCCCTATGCAGATCATCATCAATTTCTTATGGAAATCTGGAGCACATTTGACTTAATGAACTGTTTGCCATTAGTCTCCAGCCACTGCAACATTATCAGCCTAACTGCAACAGAGCACAAAGCCTAGACCACCACTAGCAGCTTGCTGCAATGTTAGCCCAGAACCAGATTAGAAAACATGAAGTAACTGCTTATACTGGCATTAGTGGGGCTGTTTCAGGTATGGTACCAGAAGTAGCTTCCAGAGAAAGCAATATTGGTGTTTTTATAACAGAAAAATCAAAACCACAACCCAAAAACCACCACTGAAGTTACAGTTCAGCTCATTGTTGTTATCCATATTTTACTGTTGCTGAGTAAGCATCAGCAACAATTACAGCTTGAATTGGTATTACAAATGGCTTAATGGCAAGAGAAGGTAAGATTGCCATTTCATATCATAGCTGAACTGCCCCAGCCAAGGTTGACCAGGGCTGAACCTGTCAGCAGTTAGCCTGTGCTTTTAGCTAAGTATATTTCCAATATCACAGGAACTGAATGAGTTCCCAGCTGTGAACCTGACTGCTAGTGTGAACACAGATTCTGAGTGTCTTTGCTATAAAAAGGATATTTTAATCACATCTGATCTCATACCTAAATGAAGTGAGGAAAAAAAAAAAAAGTGAGAATTTGTACTTATTGCAAAAAAAGCTTAAGGTGACTTTTTTTGAACTGGGATTCTGGAGTGAAAAATACACCTTTTCTTTCAAATAATTACAGGATTTCCCAGTTAAATTCTTGTGGATGTACCTTATTTAGTCCATATAACTTTTCACATATGAAATTGCACAGCTGCCTTAATCTTTCAGAAGGCAACAAGCAATTTTGCAAGTTACATCTTCAAAGTGATGCCATATAGTCTTCTAAGGCATGTGCCTATTTTTAAGACATCCAAATCTGTATTTGCTAGGGCCAGGCTCTTAAAGCAATACTTGTCATGAGTCTTTTTCCATATGGCACCATATTTAGCAATCAACGCTTCCTTGACAGGCATACACAAGTGGGGAATTGCTCACGGGGGAGCTGAAGAAGGTACTCATTGAAACACTGCAGCCCTTGATAGCAGCTCATCAAGAGAGACGGAAGCATGTCACAGATGAAATCGTGAAGCAGTTCATGACTCCACGGAAGCTGGCTTTTGAATTTTGAAGAAATGTGTATGTAACTTATCACCTGATAAAACCAAGAATAACTGTTGTCTTCTGTTGTATGTCATCACTCCCTAGTTATGTACAGCCTGCAATCAGTGCTTTATAAATACTGCTGTTAATGTGTTAATTAACGTGTATGTCAGAGTACAGGAAAAGTTTAAAATAGGAACTTGTATCTATTTAAAATCAGAATACACAAGCTAGAATTGCCCAATCTTGCAGAAAAGCATGTCTTTCAGCACATTGTTATTTTATTGTATTTCATGTTGAAAATATAAAATAAAAGTTCCATTTTGATGATAAAACCTAACTTGTAAATTGTTCTAAATACATTGGTAAAAGGTCATACCTCAACGTAATAACTAGTAACTCCATTTTCTCTTCTACTGTGTACCTTGATATAGTAGACCGCATGTCCTTTTGAGCTACTGGGAACATGCTGCGCACAAAAAGATAGTGAGGTTACAAAGCAGATTATACAGTACTTAGGCCTGGGACTGATGCAGAAAGAATGGAGATCTGCAAGTTGAGCATGAGAGAAAGAGCATCAGACTGGTTTTGTTACAGCCTTCCTTTCTGACCTGGAGCAAGTCACAGAAATCTCACTGTACTTTTGTTTCTGCAGCTATTTAACTGGTCTGACTGCTTCTGGAGGGAGGAGGTTATCATAAGGTTGTAAAGTTTGTTAATGTTCTCAGGTGCAAGCTAGTATAGGCATGCAAATTTTTGTTTCTAGTTATAAAAAATATCAAGTGTTAAATCATACTGTGAAAATGAAATAACTGCTGGATACTTCTAGTACTGTCTGTTCTATTGCACCAGGTCATTTAAATTAGGGGTACTTATTGTAAGATGTATTCCAGTGAGAAAGTATAATTTGTTAAAATACCTCACATACTATTTAATTATCTCCTTTCTTAAAAAAGAACTTCAATGGCTTTGCTACGATTTATGAATGAAAAATTCATATTATTGGCTAATTTGGTTTGATATGTACAGTGCTGAATGCAAACTTAGATCTATCTTGGTTTTATATAGAATAGAAATTTGCTAGCCCAGATGTAGTCTTATCTACATCAAATAAAAATACCTTTCATAACACAGGTGGGTAATGGTGTGTGGTATTTTTAAATCATTTAAAAATATGAGGAAGGTAGTTTGAGGTGTGAAAGATTTAAGCTTGAAAAGGTTGTGTACTGTGGAGCCTAGTGAACATATATTGACTGTAGCATTCTTAAAGAGACCCAAAAAAGCACACTTTTCATTTCACTGTAAACCTTTGAAGTCAGCTGGTTACACTTGGGTTAAGGGAGCATTTTCAATGGTGAGTCTTCTCACTGACTTCAACAGACCTTGGATCAGCCTGTTAGTATGTGAGAACATGCTGGGCTGCTCATGCTGCCTGAAGCTGATGCTGCTGCCATCCCACCAGTAGCGGTTCTGTAACGCAGCATACACATCCTCTCTGGCAGTGACCTTGCATTTCTGAGATGGAAATGTCTGGGGGCCAAACTGTATGTAAATTACATTTGTGCAAGGGACCAAGAAAAGGCTGAAACTCAAGGCAAATTTAGTCCTATTATTGCATGTGTTTCAAACTTGTGCTGAAAATAGCACTGCTTAGCTTTTGTCCTTTTCTTTACAGTTTACATGTGCTGGCATCACTAATGTCATTGATTTGAATGTATTAAAGTAGAAATTTACTAGCGACTGTGTCTTTATAACCCACAGACATAGCATCCACATGCTAACAAGTGTTTAACAATTAGTACAAAAGCTGGTTTTTGTAAAGTGGTGGAGCAATTCTTATGGACAGAAAAAAAAAAAAAAACAACAGCTTCTTATTTCCAGCAGTAAATGAACTAATTCTTAGTTACTTTAGACTTTAATTAGGACCTTCCTGTTCTTGCAGTCTTCTCATGACCATCTTTAAGATACATATGAAAGATTTCTTCTTTAAAATCTTGTATGCAGATTTGTCCTGCAAGATTTCATTAACTGTGAATTTATTTAGTCATTTAGGGAAGGGAAATGTGCTGTAGGAGAAACAAATAGTGGTGGTCTAACTAACCATATGGATTGAGTTTATAACACAACAGTTAAAAACTGTTTTGAACATTCTAGAAAATAAAGTGATAATGAAATTATTTGGTATTTGTTTACTGATCAAGAGCCTTACTCAAGTACTCTGATGAATTCTTACAAACATGCTTCTGAAATGATACAGTTTCTAGTTTCTCAGAGGAGTCTTAGCAAATTCCTAAAGCTGTTACAATTCACGTCCCAGAAGTATTTAAAAGACAAGAGAAGGCAGTCTTCAAAAGTAGGTGTGAAATATCTAAGAATTCCTCAATTTGCTCATATTTTGTTCATCTCACTGTAATAAAAATGTAGATAGAAGTTTACATTAAACTTTTGATTTTATTCTTTTTTTAATATATTTTTTATTATTATTTATCTTTTATTTTAAAAGGTTTTGTTTGCACTTACTCTATTTTTGACCTCTCTTCCTACTCTTTTAGGTGTTGATTTAGTCATCTCATGGATCTGGCCCTTGTTTTGATGTCCAGTGCCGTTTAAGTAGTGAAATAAGGTGCCTTACAACCCCCTCTATCCAATCCTACTAGGTGGACTTCAGCTTGCTCCCAGGGCAAGCTAATAAGAGTCAGTTCTCCAGATTAACTGATTGCAAACAAGACTTGATGCAGAATTTCCCTGTGCACAACAGCCATCTCAGAAATAGGGCAAGGTTGATTTGACCCATTTACAATGATGCTTCAGTAGGTTTTGCATAAAGACTAGTACTTAAATGGAAACATGATCCTCCACAATTGCTGTTGTCTGAAAAGCACAGATTCCAAGTAGCTTCACATGACTCCTCCATAGACACCAAGAGACCTCCTGAAACCTACTTGGATATCCATTAACATTCTCAGAGAAAACAGGAACTATCAGCAACATGAAAACATGAGGCAGAATGTGCCATCTAAAAGAAAGAGGCACATTTTCTTCTAAAGAAAATTCACTTGTTTTCAAGGCAACCAACTTTGTTACTAGAAGAAAACATCTATACAGCAGTCTGCAGTCCCCTACAGCAAAGAAACCCAACTTCAGCACAACAAATGTGGTGTCTTCTTTCTGTTAGCTGGCCTTCAGCTAGCTAGTTTGTCAGAATAAATTGTTCTATGATTGTCAGAGCAGCTGAAGGTCAAGGTAAAATAAATCAGAAAAGAAAGCAGTTAAATTCTGAAATCCAGAAGCCAAACACCCGGCTTGGGGGTGCGTGTGGTGAAGTACATAATATGTAACAGTGTGTCATGTTGTTAAACAAAAATCAGTTCATGCTTATGTGCCCGTGTTTACAGGACTGTTACAGTCAATTCCTGTACCTGTTGATAGTTTGTATCAGCATGAATCAGAGGAGTTCTTGCTCTAAGGCAGGTTGTCCCCCATACGCTGTGTATCTTTTTCCTGTAAAGGGCTGTGAATAGGATGGATTGCAAAGTGGTTACCTTCCTGAATACGCTGCCTGGAGATACAACTCACCTCACGTGTAGCATTTGTTCAGACCACATGAGAACCTACTTTTTTACATGGTGCTGGATACCCTGAGGCTTACAGTTCTGGCTTCTGCAGTCATTCCCACTCATTTTTACAATTCATCTGTAATTGCTGTTTCTTGAAACCAGCTCTGTTTCAGTTACACCCACAGGAAGAGACATTTTTAGTTATCTGAATGCTTGAGCCAGTTAGGAAAGCTGAGCTACTTTACTTTCAAGCTTTGGGCTGACCATGGATGGTATCAACACTGCCTAACAGTAAATGGTTCTTTAGTCTGATTTGCAAGCATTTTGTAACTGTCTGTGTTCAGAGGACGTGATGCCTGAGAAGAATACAGCTTAAAGGAGTTCGATTCCAGAAAACAACCAGGCACAGGTGGGACAGCACTCAGTGAAATGCGCCCCTTGCAGAAAGAGGTGAGGGTAGGAGACCCTGCCTGGTGTTTTAACCCTGCTCTTGGATCAGCTGCAAGATCTGGGTAGACTCAACTTTAGTGACTGGTGGATAACATGTCTGTGAGCATGTTTAAAAAGCCAGTTGAAGGCCTAAATCTCAGAAGGCCATTTCTGGAGCTTTTTACTGGTCTGTCTGGAGCTGAAGAGGTTCCCTTTATTCTTTCCTAGTAACACCTGAGATTTTTAAACTTGTTCTAGCACAAGAGCCTTTTTTATACATCCGGGGTAGCTGACAAGTCCTGCTTGCTGCAAATTTGCTGTCAGTGTAGTCAGAGCCATGTTAACTGGTAAAAGTGGCCATGGGCCAGAAGGGCATCAACCCTGAATGTGAGAACTCTAAAAATACAGGCTCCCTCTTTCCCTCCAAAAAATGCACTTTCAGCAGAATCTGACAGAGGCTGGATCCAGTCTGCTCCAGATGGCGTCATCTAGGGATTAAAGCAGATACAGAAAATACATGCTGTATCCGGAACCAGGATGAGCAAATAAAAGTATTTCTGGGTTTAGGGTTTTTATCTTCTGAAGCAATAGTGTGGATTTTGTTTTCTTCAAGTGATGTGTTGATGAAGCTTTCTACCTTTGTGAAAAAGAGCTGATAGAAAAGTCAGAAATTCTTTTGAAACATACCCATGACAAAAAAACACTTGGCTGCTCCTGACAGCATAGTGTAAAGGGAGAAGAGTATGCACCTTTAAAAAGTTGTATATCTTAATTATACTCTACAACTTTGCAACTTTCCTTTAACTTGCTAGTGTGGAGATTTTATGGCAGCCTTCCTTTGAGAAGCAAGGAGCTTTTGCATCTCTTCCTACCCAGGATCAGAACAGATTGTCTCCAAAGCTGTGCCAAGCTCTTGAGAGCTGCAGTACCATCAGCCTGTAGGGTTACTAATGCTGTAGGGCTCGGGTTTGTACAAGGAGAAATCACATGGCTTATGGGAAACCGTGCCTGGCTTCACTTTCAGTGAGGCCATTAGTACAATTATGTAAACAGGACGTGTCTGCCACTCATTAAATAATGTCAGGAAAAAGCAAGGAGAGTCATGTTTCAGCTGCCACCAAAGGGGTATAATTGTAGAGTACTTTGGGAGAATTATAGCTGTGAAAGAAAAGTTGCAGCCTGAAGCACAAATATGCAGGTTACTCAGTGAATGTGATATGGGCATTATATGTGAAGAGCACACGCTGGAGAGTATTGAATCTTACACAGACTGCCCCCAACCCTTGCCTTGGTTGTGAGGATCTATTTCTGTGCCAGTAGAAAACAAAATTAATCCTTTACCAAAATCTCTAATCAGACTAGCAGCCTTTTAGAACATCAATATTTGCAAATGTTTCAAGGGCCTAAGCAGTGGATACAGTCTAAATACATTAACAAGATAAAAGGGAGGTTGTCTGTAAGTCCAAGACTCCCTGGTGAGTTTGTAATCCTATAAGAATAGGACAAAGGTGTCGGTCATCTAGCTTTGTGCTGAAATGCCCATGCTTCTTATGCTGCCCATGAAAGGAGACAACATTCAGCAGCTGTTTGTGGATGTCATGTTACAAAAAAAAACAATCTAAATAAAACACACCTCAGAACAGAGTGTAACAAGCTATTTTTTGTTTAAATAATAATCTGTACATCTCAGTACAGCTTCATACGTTACAAACACCACCATGTTCACAGGAAAGGCACGAATGCAGTTTAAACCCAGTCCTTTGAAGAGTACTTTTGCACCCTCCTTTCTCACACTTTCCCTAATGCAGTGGACAAGGCCTTTGTACTTGTGCTGGTCCGATTCATCTGTTTGCATCCGTGATTTGATGACATCCATGGGAGTAGCAAATCCCCAGGCCAGGACTCCAGCAAAACCACCAGAAAGCAGCACAACGAGGAAATCTGCAGGAGAGAGAAGGGAGGAGCAGTTAACTCCCAGCCTTGCACTCATATGGCCACAACCATCTCAGGTTTGTCAACTAATGTTAACTTCAATGGTTTTTAGCAGTTTTTTTGTCCAGCTCTTCCAGTTCCAGTGATCTCACACAAACCATGTGCCTCTTGATTTCACAGCATTTTTGCTGTGGTTTGCACAGCTTGCTTGTGCCTACATGATGCTTTTAACACTGCACAAATTAGATGTGATGCAGCCTGAGAGCTGATCACACTCTCTTCAGCTGGATCTACTGATTCTTAAAATTCTTAGAGAGAATTGTCACCTATTTGATATTTTCTCAAAGTGGATAGGGTTTTTTTCAGGGCCAAATCACAACCATGAAACTGAAGTGTCTTTAATTCTGCCCCTGGACTTCTGGACTGATCCTGACCTGTGCTCCATGATGACTCCTGGGAGGTTTGACCATGTTTCATTTCTAGTTATGTCCTATTTCTGCATTAAGATGATTTCATACCCACATACTAGGCACCAGAGCATGCCATAAATACCCCTCCTGTATGGAGAGGAGTAGCTGCTGAGGGGCAAGGTCATGCCAGCAAAATGGCCCTGTAGCACCAAGAAGCAAACAGACCACATCTGGGTGAGATTTTATAGACACTGGCTGATTTTTTGCTGAGAGCCTGATTTCCCTCTTAGTGTGGTACTAAATAAGCCACTTTTGCAGGTAATGCCAGATGCTTTCTGGTGCCTACCTGGTTTATTTTTCCCAGCTGGTGTGAGCCAGTCACATAGAGCAGAATAGGTGAGGAAATATATTGCAGAAGAAAAGCAATCCCTGCAGAGTAATGCAGAACAGCCCTTGTACAGACCCCCAAAACCTTCCTGCTTGGCAATCACCTTCAGACAGTGCAGAGACCCTTGGTACTTTGGTTTGGAAACAGGTTGGGGAGATGTGATGGAAGGATGTGGGTTCCTCTGAGTCTGCATGCGAACTTTGGCCACTTCACTAGGAGCCATAAACAGAACCTGGAACATCAGAAGATGGTATTTTAACCCTTCACATTTAAACAGTGGTTTGATCCCCCTCCTGCAAATTGCTTGTCTCCCACCTTTTCAGGCAATAATATTCTCTGAAGCCAGGGAGTTCCAGCCTCCTTCCCTCTGTTTGTCCTAAATCTCAGCCAGCAGCAGCAGGACACATGTCTGAGCTGCACCATGCTGAGTGGAAGGCAAGGCAGAAATCAACAGAAGGTATCGTATACCTGTAACAACTTGTTAAACCACATGGGCATGAAAAGGGGATGTCCTCAGCTATGGGGTAGCATACATCAGGGCTCTTGTATCTATATTTGGAACCAAGGCCATAAAGACTAAAAAAATCAGCCCGTGTAAAGTAGAGTCACTGCCTGCTAGGAAACATCTAGAAACCTGACCATCTGGACTGTTCTGTAAGAGGATTGCCTGTGACTGGATATGCATCTCTGCCCAGCATGCCGTTGGGTCACTGGGGTGAGCTCTGCTGCATTCATAGCACCTGCAGATGCTCACAGAAATCCATCTGCTTATGGGAAACTGTTCCTGGATTCAGCCTCACCTCCCTATCCTGGTATCATGCACATTTGCCAGGCAGCATCAGTTCTCAGTGATGCCTTGCTGAGTTTTGAGTCCTGACAAGGCAGAGTTTATGTACCACCTATTTCTACAGCAACACTGTACTGGGCTTGTGCTGTAACACACTGAGTTAAGTCTTGCATACAAACACACCATCAGAGTCACTTTGAAAGTTTGCTGCCCAGGCTGTTTTTACTTCCTTGTCTGTGCTGCCAAGGCCGATGTCATTCTTAGCAACATGCTCTTAAGTGTTTTGGCACTCTAAACCAAATCCAGCATGAGCTGCACAGCAGGAATCAGCCATGCCACAGGGCTGACCAGAGAAGGGGCAGAGCATGACCCCCGTGTGAAAACAAAGCCTCCTGGACAGCAAACATTCACTGCTTTTCCAGCCTCCTGTGTCTGCTAACAAGATCTCTTCTTGTGCTTTCCCTTCCAGCTGTTTACCTACCCGGACAGCACCAGCAGCACCTCTGGCAAGAAAAACATCCAGCTTGGATGGCTTCACATCTGCAGCCCCGTATCGCAGCTTGCAGATGCCACAAAGGAAGTTTTTGTACATGCCAAATGAAACAGAAGAGATCACTGATACCGTGAGGACTGAGGCAGACATACCTTTGTAAAATCCCCAAACCTAGTTGGAAACAGAGGAAAAAAAACACTTTTAAGAGGGAATGGCATGGGAAAGCACCTACTGGCCACACATAGCTGAGCCAAAACTTACTCGCATCTTACAGATCATTGGCAAAGCTAAGTTTCATCCTGACCCTTCTCCCAAAAAATGACTGTATGCAACTGCTGCCCATCCTTCCCAAGCTGGCAGAGGCAGCTCTGTTTATCTCAAACAAGGATCCATAACTGCTATCAGAAATTCTGATGGGAGGTACTTACTTTTTCTGTCCTGTATGTTTCCTGAACACAGTGCCAAATTCCATTGTAACGCCTCTCAGTCTGAATTCTGACCTAGAAATACAGGAGCAAATTTAAAATGCAGATATCAGACTGAAAAAAAAAATATAATCAACAAATGCCATAGCAACAAACCAGCCAATTAACCATAAAATAGCATCACCAAACAATTGACTTCTTTAATTCTTTAAGAGAAAAACAGCACAACCAAATAAAGTGAAATGTCGACATAACGAAAATGAAAGCATTGTCATGGGAATAGTGTTTTTTTTTTAAAAAAACGAGGGGGAAAGCCAAAGGGCCTGTTTGTTTTCAATCTGTAGTCAAGAAATAAAGCTCTAACAAGTACCTTCACTGTGTCCAGCGGGTAACCCACTGCTGTGCTTAGACCACCTGAAACAGAGAGCGTATAGGAGATGGTTAACAGCACATGGCACAACAGACTGTTTTCCCTTGTCAGAGAAAGGCATTAGGGGAATGACAGAAAAATGCAGCCTCGGAGCCACGCCGTGCTTGGCACCAGACCTCTCCCGAGCTCCAGCGCTCACGTCTGGGCCAAGAATGACAGAGCAGAATGCACAGATTTCTCTGCATGACCAAGGCTCAGAGGAGGAATCCGAGCGTCATGGGAAACTTATCAGGAGGAATAACACCACAGTGAAAGCTGGGACTGGGAGAAACACTGATAGCACCTCTGAAGGAAGGTTGAAGGGATTACTTGTATATTGGACTGGTTTTGTTCCCTCTCTCAGCTTAGGGAGTAACGCATCTTTGGACTATGACCAGGCATCCTCATGTGAGGTGCAGAGTGCCCACCCACACAAGAGGGTCTCTGGAGCAATTTTGGTTCTCCATGATTAACTTGGAAATGTTAGAGAATAAAAGCAGCTCTCACAAGGACATCTATAATAGAGGGATGACCCTCACACATTACAGGTTCTGAGCAATCTGTCTGGAGGTCAGAAGAGGTATTCCTGCTGCCTCCTGCATGCCAGGGACTGGATGTGCCCTGGCTCAAGTTTACAAAGCACATCTAGCACCTTGGGTGAGGAATTCACTGGGTACTAGGGTCCATGGCACCATGCTGGACTAAGCCTCTGGAGCACATCTCATCTCTTGTACATACCACTGCTTCAGAAAGCAGAACAAGGAGCAAAAGCAAAGGCTGCTGGAGCCCTGGCAGGCTGGTGTGACAACCAGTGGTGCTGGTCTGTGGTGCCCCCTGCCCTCCGCTGCTCAGGGATCAGAAGGATTAAGGTGCAGTGAGGCATCAGTGCTGCGTGTGCAAAAGGTTGCATGGCCTGCACACCTGATGAATCCCCACCTGCAGCACTGATGGCATGTCTGGCATATGAGGGGGTCAATCCTCTATCGACACCTGGTCTTCTTTTGAGACCTTAAAATAGCCACTGGAGTTGGAAACATGTTAATCCCATGAGACAAAGTTACTGCCTTAATGGCAGATAAGGAGAGTAAAAGAGCTCCAATGTGGACTTCTCTTGGTCACAGTAACAAAGAGATCACCCATTCCTGCCCTTACATCACTGCATTTCCCAGCTCTGGTTTAAATGCATCTCGTATCTATTGTTGTATTGTACATCAACAGATGATGAAGGGACTGACCAGCTAACTTCCTCCTAGTATATAAACCACAAAGTCATCTGAGAGGAAATCAGGCTGGGGGATGACAGAGCTACATCCATATGAGTTACTTAGAGATCAGTTCATAAAAGTGCTGGATAAGCCCTATGGGGACCCAGGCAGTCAAAGATACAGTACACATATGGTGGCTCACAGGTTGGAAACTACTTCTGATTGAGTCCTTCTTTAAAAACAAAAACACAAAACCCAAGATACTGAAAAGTATTAGTAGCCCCAAGTATTTCACAGGGCATGTTCATGTGTGGTTACACGGCAGCTTGGGAGCTCTGGAATGCTCTACTTTGTTTTGGAAAAAAATCAGCAGTTGCTGGTGTGAGTCACCGAGAGACGATCCCCAGGTGTGTTACTCAGGAGAAAACAACCAACAGTATCTTGCTTGCAGAAAAATGAGGTTTATTCTTCAAAAATCTCTATCAAATCTGCCACCAGATAAACAGCAATGAAGATGAAAAATGGGTCCACCTTCTGTATTCCAAAACTAAAATGAGATCAGGCTGGAAGAGAGATAGTGAGGGGGAATATACCAGCAGAATAATATGGCTGGAAGGAGCAGTGCTTCTAATCCGAGCAGAGAGTGACAACGCACAAAGTCACCCAGGGCCACCTGCACCGTCCGGGATTCCCTGTCATCGGGCAGAGACAGCCTGCAAACATGGACCCTGCCAGCCAGAGAAGAGCAGCACATAAGCCACTTTCAGTGTGACAGCCCTGACCTCAGAGGTGCAGTGTCCTGGCCCAAGCACCCTGTCCCAGACAGAAGGATTTGGCATTGCATCAGCTTCAGCCTTCCTCAACCTTAGAGGCAGTGGCCATGAGCTGACCAGACACTAGCTACACAGGGTCACTGTGAGCCTCTCACAGATCAACACTGGCTTGACCCACAGGCTCAAGAGCCTTGGCTCATGAGCATCAGGAGCCAGGGCTGATTGGATCAGCCTTTGACAAAAAGTTGTGGATGCTCCATCCCTGGCAGTGTTTAAGGCCAGGTTGGACAGAGCCTTGGGTGACATGGTTTAGTGTGAGGTGTCCCTGCCCATGGAAGAGGTTTGGAACTGGATGATCTTAAGGTCTTTTCCAACCCTAATTGTTTTATGATTCTACGATACTAAGTGTCCTCCCTTCTGCAGAAATTGCCCAGTTTACACATTAAGTTGCAGAGACAACAGCAACATAGACAAAACAAGGCAGGTTTGCCCTAAACCAGGCTGTTTCCTGCTTCTTCTCAGTCCTAAGGGCTTCCATGCAGATTGGTTCCAGCAACGATCAAAATCCTCTTGAGAGGAGGCCATAAAGATAAGTTTTTCACTGCTGCCACCAAAGTGGAGATGTGAGCCCCCCAAACCTCTAAACAACCACAGCCTGCCATGAACCAAACTCCGTAAGAGCCAAAGCACTCAGCAGTTAACTTGTCAGAGCTGAGGAGCTCAGCCAAGTCCATCAAAGGCCAAGGAAGGGCTCTGCACAATGTCACACAGTATAAATAGCCCAGGATGAAGACAGCATGACCCACACACACCCCGTTTGCACAGCAGAATCAAGTAAGACCAGCAATGTATAGCATGCATATTGGGGAGGGTTCCTGTGGGAGTCCGGCTGAGTAATGCCGCACAAGCTGTGACAAAAATAACTATCAAGATCAGGTGAATGATCATTCTGGGGATTAGTGAGATATTTTTTATGCCTACTTTATCTGAGATGTTCTCAGGTATTGCGCAGAGGTTGCGGCATCCCCTACACACACAGAGCGCAGGTACAAAACTCAGCTATTCACAGTCTCTTCATGAATCAGGTGGCTTCAACAAGGCAATTCAAAAAAGAAGGGTATCCTGGCATGGTGACCACCACAATGGCAATCAGCAGAAAGGAAGCAGCAGCCCAGCAGGCTGCCACAGTTCCCAGCTGTTGGCAGCCCCCTGGCTGAGAGACCCACAGAGAAGCAGGGGTAATGGTCCACATGCTGGATGGGTAGACAACAGCTTCCAAAGTTCTGTGAAGAGCTGGGAACATAAGAAGTGCCCCATAACCTAAGCAAGCTGAACTCCACCCAGTAATGTGACCCTGGCAGTGTCCAGCAGGAGCTGCTTTAGTTGCATGGACAAGACAGCATGTTCCCTCCATAAGTGGACTACTTTATCTATCCTTGAACTGCATGTGACTGGGTATGTAACCCTGCAGCAGGATGTGGAGAAGCCTGGGCATGCTACAGACCCTGCTGCCCTAAAACCATTGGGTAAACCTCAGTTTCCCCTTCCCAATTCTTTACACCTGGCATAAGGGTCAAGTCATATCCTAGTCATAAATAGCCCTAATCATCAATATCCATCACCTGTCATGGCTCAGGCTGCTGCTACAGCAGGGCTAGAAAATACATGAGATCATAAGAAAAATTGAGTTGGAAGGGATCTCTTGAGGCTTCTAGTCCAATCTCCTGTTCAGCTTTATTGGCCAAGGAAGACATCCTTACAGATTAGCTGCTTTCTCCAACATGCAGCCTCATTTGGTTGTTATTGAAAGTTTCCACAGTCATTAAGCATGTTCCTTTCATGGTTTTTTTTTCCATCTGGAGTCACAGTAGATCATTGTTTCCTGGGCTGAAGATGCTGAGGTTATCCCATGGCCACAGAAGCAATAGCTCTGTGGAGGAGATGCTATATTTGTGCACGTGCCTGAGCCAGGCTGGATAGTTACATGGGATTAAAACAAGCAGCATCTCAGCCATTTATCAGAGGTGCTTAAGTCACACTTTCTCTAAAACACTCTGAAAATAGGTCAAGGTCACAAGAATGTAATTTACTAAACAGAAACTCTGTTATTATCTGTGTTGCCTCTTGAGTTGTTTGATGCACTTCAGCTGGGTTTGTAGCCCTTATAGGAACATGAAAACTGCTTCAGCTCTGACATAAGCCATGAAATAAGATCAGCACCAAAAACATCCCAGTTCTTGCAGGAAAGCTGTCCCACCCCAGGAAGCTGTCCCATGGTGGGGTAGGGACCATGGCCCTAAAGCCCTGCACAGGTACCTCACACATGTTTATGTGCAAGCTCCCAGCAGGGATAAGTATGCCAGAAAACACCTCTGTCTGCCAGAGGAAAGTTGCATTAACCCTCTTAGAAAAGCCATGAGCTGGACACAAATGACAGGATAGAAAATCTTTCTCTCTGACACCCTGAGATCAGTAAAGTGCCTTAAAACATGCAGACATTTCTGGTCCTCACTGGAGCTCCCCAGCTTGCATCCTCCCAGGCTGAACCTGTTTCCAGGGCACCCATGGGAGATGCTTGCTACATGGCTGGGTAGCACATGATGCTGGTGCCAGGATGGGGGGCACCACACAAACCATGGCTTTGCATAGAAGTGGGGACAGAATGCAGGTGAGCAGTCACTTTGAAACTGTGTTTTCAGCTTTCCAAATTCTCTTGCAAAACAAGATTATCCTTAAGTGACCCAGCTCCAACTATGCCCACAAAAGCAAAGGAGTCCAAACAGCAAATGCAGTTGTCAATGCCCTACCATTAACATGAAGTCTCAGAGGAGTTTTGGTGGATCCCTACAGGATGGACATGCAGTTGCCAGCCCCAGCACAGGGCTCCCATCTCCACTGGGAAGTCAGTAAGGAAAGAGGAGGAGAAAGGGAGGCTGTCATGGAGGGGCTAATTGTATCCCCCTCTCCCATGAAAGGCTGTTGCCAAGCAGGGTCCCCCAGTACCCCAGGAAAGCCAACAGCCCAAGCAACAGGCACCTCCAGGGCTGGATGCTGCTGAGACACCAGACCTTGACCTGCTTGCACATTTTGGGTGATGAGCAGTAAGGGGCTGCAGGGTAAAAATCATCGGCATGCTTTCCAGGAAACGCACATCTGCACCAGGACCACAGGCTGCTGTTCCTGGTGAGGGAAACTGCCAAATTCCAGCCGAGCTCAGTGAGATCAGATATCCAGGCTTGGACTCGGTGTCTCAGGTTTACCTGGCCTTTCTGGCAGCAATGCCAAGGCTCTTGTGTTGGTATTTGATACTCCACTAATCTGACAAGATTTCAAAAAGCAATTAAACCAGTGGCTTTATTTTGTTGTTTAAAGCAGAGCTGGGTGTGAGCAGCATGTCCTCTGAAAATGGCTGGAATTAAATAACACTTTTCTCCTTTTACTTTTTTTATTTACAACTAACCTCCTTTCTCCCAGATCAAAGCCTGCTCTGCAGCATGCCTGCACTGACACTACCATCACAACTGAAATACATCTTAACCCAAGATAATGCAAAGGTCATTCATTCAGACCTTCTTCACTGCAACAAAGCCATGCATCCTCCCTACTGTCCCACAATTCCCATCCTCAGTCCTCCAGAGCCACGACCCCAGCAGCCTACCAGCACCCCCAGGCATCAGACACATGAGGTTTTGCCCTCCAGGCAGTACTAGCCCATCTGTATCTGCACACAACACGTTCCACTTTGTCTCTTCCAAACAGAGTTTTGCTCTGCCCCACTGCAGTTACACTGGAGGAGACTGCAGGGTGATGACCTCAGCTGACCAAATTGCAGCACTGCCTCTCCAGTGGCGCCGTGAACCTGCTCGGATGACATTTTCCATTTAGTAAAGAATGCACTTTTAACAAGCCCCCACTGAAAGACTCTCAGCTCTGCAATGAGACCTGCCCATTAGCTGGACAAGAAGGAAACACAGCAATCTGCTTTCATCCACAAGCACTACTTATGTATTTACCTCCAATGGCCCCGGCAATGAAATCCATCCAGACTGACTCTGCTGCCTTAATTACCCCGATTAAGCGTTAGGGAGGTAGAAGAAAGGAGGATACTAGTTCAGCCTTTCCAGAGACCCGCAGATCCTTCGGAGAGAGTGATTTGGAATATGAATCCCTTTCCTACTCTCTTCTCTTGCCTCTAGGGATTGTGAGCCTTGTGGATATCTGATGAATTTGCACATTGGAGGCAGAGAGGGGAAGCCTGGAGCTGTTCCAGGCACAGTGAATAAGTAATCCTGTGAAGCCCTGCAACGCTGTGCCAGAGCCGCTGTTCCCAGTGCCCTTCTGCTTGGAAAATCACGAGGGGTGGTGCCTTGCAGGATAAAGCTGGATGTGAAGGGACCGTTCCCCATTGTACTTATTAACCCTAGAAGACAGGTTTGCATGCTTGTTTGCCAGAAGTCACTCTTGCCCTGTGCTGTGGAGAAGTGGCATCTGTGGCTGGATATGGGACACTTCCCCCATCCCATCCCACCCCTCCTCCTTCAGATGGAGCAGACTCCTATCAAGGAAAATTCTTTGTGCCCTTTCTACGGATTTTTCTTTGGGTTTTCTAACCCACAGAGCTGACCCTAAATCTCTACCCAGTTCCCCAATGAATTATTACCTGCTCATTGTGTATACATGTGGTGAAGCCCAGAAATTAATCCAACCATATACAATGTGCTTGTTTCCCTTTCAGACTGCAGGGTAGTTCCAGTTTTCCCAGACCCTGGAAGGAGCTTTGCTTCTTCACTTCTTACTCAGTCTCCCAATCTCCTTTCCAGTGTCAGTTCCTTGCTGAGTTTAGTGGTGGAGCAGGAATCGCAATTACTGCTGCCCATACTCCACTGTTTTATCCCACAGGGGAGATGGGAGGTGGATTTTGCCAGGGGTCTGGTCCAGGACCTATTTTTTTCTTCCTAATTTATACCCAGCACAGGGCAGTGTTCTCAGCAGGGGAAAGAGAGAAGCACAGAGAGAGACCTGCTAGTAAAGAGCTCAAGATAATGCCATATTGCCTATTTTTGCACAACAGCCACATACCAGAGGGCTGCCACATCTACATGGGAGAGGTGAAGTTTTACCCCCAGTGAACCTGGAAACCAAAGTCCTAACGCAGTGAGGGGCTTGCCAAGTTGTGACCTGAATTGTACTCCTCTTGAACAGGTTTCCATGGGCCAGAGCCAAGGCTCACTGGCAGCAAAGGGAAAAGAAAATTTCACAGCTAATCGCCCCCCAGGTTGGCTGCAGAGAGGAGCTGAGGACTTTGGTCCACAGTGCTCTCCTGCGCATTTCACAAGAGCCTATTTCTCAGTGAGGTACCTATTTTAGATAGGCTGATGTGTCAATGACTTACAGCACAGCTCACTGCGAGGCCTCAGAGTTTCTGGGAACTGAAAATTAAAGGATTTTAAAAGCTTGTTTCCCATGATTTCTTACATGTCCTTCCCTGAACATTTTCTGTGCATGAGAGAACAGCTTATTCCAGTGTAACATCATGCAAAGACAGAAAAAAATGTCAAACCAGAAGTAAAATATTATCTAGAGAGGTAGCAATCTGTCTGCTAAAACACACTGGGTTACTCAGTAGCCCTTCCTTGTTACACCTGGTGACCCCAGGGCAGTTTTTAATGGTTCATCAACAGCGCGCACATGCCAAGTGCAGGGAAAGGTGACATTTCCGCTTCTCCAACCATCCATTCCCAGCTGCTGTCCTTGCAGGCCCCTTCCAGCAGCAGGACCGGCTGTGGCACCTGCTGTGTCAGTGACACTTGGGGACAAGAGCACAACTCCCCTGTGGAGGGGCTGCGCGGGAGCCTTCAGCCTCCTGGTTCCTGCAGGGATTGGGGAACCTGCCGAGCTGTGCCAGCCCACACCGCAGCAGCCACTGCTGCCTTCGGATCACTGTTTAGACACCACTGTTTAATATGGCTTTTCTGGGAGCTACTTCCAGGCAAAGTGAAGAAATTCATTATGTTTCCAACATGAAGGTGTCACCATGCGTTCCCTCCCATCACACGGCCAGGGTGTCATGTTGGGGGGAGGATTCTTGTATGTATTTCATAGAAAAGATTGCTTTATTGCACTGGTGCAATATCAGCAAGAAAATAGAGACTGGATGTCACATCACACTGTCTGACTGGAGTGTCAGTATTTCCCATGAAATGTCACAAGACCAAGCAAAATGTCTACCTTCTTTAGCTGAGCTGAACAGCTCAAAGGGGGTCTTCCTCAAGAAACCTTCTGAGATAGTAAAACAACCAAGCAACACAGCCCAGAACCTTCTCTTTGCAACAGAAAATTAACCCTTTTTAGTATTTTAACTTTCATTCACACTGCTTCTATCAAAATGCTAGTTTGCTTTATGTAGCACAAAGATGACTCCAAATTCAAGCATTTTGATAACCTTCTGATAATGGTTTTGGATACTGAGGTATACCAGGACAAGTCCCATTTTCCACTTGACTGGATTTGCTCTGTAAATAAAGGCTGCTCACAAGGTGGACATTTGAAAGAAGAATATTTTGGGGCTTGAGATGTTTCACCTTGTCCCATAAAGGTGTCGCTGGGGACAGCCAGCTCATAACACAGCTACTTCAGGGACATTTGCCTTGACAGGGTTTAGCAGGGTAACATGAGCCTCAGGCAAACACAGTGGCCACTGCTGTAGTCTCCAGTCTTTATTCCTGGTGTCTGGCTAGGACTTGGACTTGTGTGACCTGATCTGACCCGACCAGCCTAGCTCCCACGTGATGGCGGTGAGGGCAGAGCCTTCTGGAAAAGAAGCCCCATGCAAGTGTTGAAGTGTTCACACACAAGCAAGTACAGAGAAGGTGCAATCTGGCATGAGGGAAAAGCTGTCTGATAAATGAAACCTGTGTTACTGCATTTGCTGTTGCCCTCTGACGTGCCCCAAACAGTACAGACCGATTCCCTGCTAAAGAAAGAGATCCTCAAGGCAGCCTTCCTTGACAGGAGTCCTACTAAAGGTGTGGAGTCCTTGAGGTCTCACTGTTCTTCATGCTTTGCTAAAGGACCTTCCTCCTTCACCCCCTCTTCTCCAGGTTTCAGAGATATACCAGCTCTCTGATACCAGCCTCATTAGAAACACTTCCCAGAATCAAGCCCCCTAGTGCCACAGGTCAACAGAGACAGCCCAAAAATCCCAGCCCAAAGAAATCCTGAATTATCAGGAATATCTTCAAGACAACTCAAATATGAGTCATTCCTGTCACTCTTTGATGCAATGTCCAAGGACTGAGAGATCACTGCTAGTCCACCTTGCAAAGAAAAGCTGTCACATCTATGCAGGGTGTCCCTGCCCGTGGCAGGGGGTTTGGAACTTGATGATCTTAAGGTCCTTTCCAACCCAAACCATTCTGTGATTCTATGATGAACACAAGTGCCTGGTCCCAACCCAGGTGGTCTTCTCAAAGCTTGCCCTGGGAAATAACACACAAAACACATGCTTTGAGCCTCCACAAGGGATAGTACTCCACAAAAAGACCTCACAAATCCTTTCCTCCTGTACCAAACTGTTTAAGAGTGATTTGTTCAAAATGGCTGAATTTCACAGGGGATTTTGAGAAAGCAGAGTGTGGAAGGTGCTATCAGATGAAAGCAATACAAACATATGATACAAAGCAATCTGCGACACAAAGCAATCTCTGAGAAATTATGAAACTAAGTCATAGAGAAGTGAGGAAGGCCTTAATTATGCACAGTGCATGATGGATAAAGCATTCCATTTGCTTCACAGGAGGAGGCAGCTGCCTGACCACCCAGGCAGAGAGAACTGCTCCACAGCTACAGGAGCAGCAGGTTTAAAGGACTGATAAAAGTATGTGGAGCAAAAGGAAACGTGAAGAGGGAGACTTTAGGTTTGTAATTGTGCTGAATAACGTCTTCTAGGTGAGACAAAAAACAGGGGCATCCCTTTACCCCTCTCTTTCCACAGCTCACTCCCAGGACATTTCCAACTTCACCCATCCTGCAAAGCAAGAGAGAAGCCTGTCCTCTTGGGACTCTGCAACCACCTGATAGGTCGTCAAACCAGATTTGCTGCCATGATTTGCTGCCATAATGTGCTGCATTTTCTATTGCCCCAGTGCTATGTGGTACCACACTCGTGCGTATCCATTAGCTCTCTTCCAGTTTATTTATTATACATAAATATTTATAATACATAAATCCTTGACTGAAAAGGCTGCTCAAACAGCGTTACCCTGCTACGTCACGGGGCTGTTCTCACATCGCGGAACAGGAAGGAGTGACGCCAGCAGTGCTGAGCTGGCAAAGCCTGGCGCTTGGCTTGCGTGATGGTGGGTGGGAAGGGGGTGGAACCGTCTGGCTGTAGCTGTAGCGTGGATTTTCAAACCGAAGCTCTTCACTGTCCTTTACCTCAGGTACTAATGAAAATTCAATTAATTCCAAGGACTCAAACATTTGCAGTGGGAATTTCACAGCAAAACAAACAAAACTGGTGAGGAACCCGTTCTGTGCATTGGCAGCTGCATCACTTTTAGCCAGGTATAAGTGATCAGTGATTTCACTTCTGGAAAGCTGATAGAAGGTTGTAATGTTTCTACATGCATTTCCAAGGGAAGGGAAAATGATACATTTCCAAGAGGGCTGAAGATGATTGCAGTAATTTAAGAAATGACACAGATTTTCTGGCTTTGGGCAAGTCACTCAATCTCTCTGTACTTAATCTCCTCAGCACAGTGGTGTGTGTCTACTGTCATGAAGTCACTGCAAGGATTCAGGCACTTCTTAGAAAGCCGTAAGTCTCTGTTTGGTAACAAATCATGTGAAAAGTTAGAAGTAGCAAGATTAGCACCCACCCTACATGAACACCCATGTGAATTTATCTATCTATATGTATATATATATTAAAAATAGCATTGCTGTCATGGTTCTTTTAAAATGTTATATAAATCTTCCCTCTAAATCCTGATCTTTACAGTAAGAAAGAGGAAATGTGACAGTTCATGCACCACTGTAGTCAACTCTGGGAAAGTATTTTATGCCAGGCAACATTGCTAGCACTTTGGAATGATTCCTGGCTGTGATGGAGCAAGGGGATTTCAGGACAACTACTGACTTACCAATTGCACTTTGAGCCTCTTTTCTGACCTCTTGCGCATTTTCTGAACTTTGATGAACAGAATACATAGTCAATGACCTTGGATGGCCAGGAGCAGAGGGAGGCACTTACCTTCCTGGCGTCCTCCTCCCCACCAAGCAATAATATACTCTTTATTATGATATTAATGTACAACTCTCAACCTTTTCAGTAGCGGTAGTTCAGCCATTAGGCAGTAAAACATAGTTGTTGTGGTAAGAACAGTGACAAGCCCCAAAACTACTGATAATGCTGTTCAATATCAGTGCTCCCTCCAGAGGCTATGCGTCTGTATCTTTTTCTCAATATTCTCAAACTATGTCTCATTTAGATGTCTGCTATACACTGGTGAAAAATGTCTGAGATGCTACATCATTATGACTAGCTGACAGTCTTTCTTCCCTTTGGAAGTAGCTGATTTGATTTGATTTATTTTAGTAACCTCAGAGCTACTTGGAAATTTGGGAGAAAACTCACCTCTAGAATTATAAAGCATTATTAGTTAGGACTTTGATATCAGCTGCTAAAATCACATGGGAAAGATTGCTATAAGTATACTTAACTGGCAAACCTGGCACCAATGAGTTTGGAAGAGAGAACTTTTTCTAAATACCAGCATTATTATAAGCTTATGTTAAGAGGGGATATACACAAAACAATTCAAGACTTTTTATCTTGCAGGAGTGGAAAACAAGTGAAATTACACTGAGTTAATTAATGCATTCAAGCAAAACAAAAGCATCTCCCTTAGAAATTCTGCTACAAAGTAAGTTTCATGCCAGAGGAGATGCCCATATTGTTGGGGGGCAAAGAACTGCTGATACCTATGCTAGCGTGATCATTACTAATTCAGGGATCTCTGCTGTAAATCTCTGTCAGCAGTGTGCACTGTCCTAATGGAAATAAAGACCCATTCCATCAGCAGGTTTTCAATCCTGTGCTTCCAATGTTAACCTGACTTTTTTCATTGGCTCGCAATGGAGAAAAATTGAGGTTCCTCTCCTCTTTTCAGGAACACCCTCAGTATTAACAAAGAATACCCAGATACCAGTACTAACAGTACCAGTCTCCAAGTAAAATATGAAGCTCACGGCCTCACTTACCACTCTTGTCTTTTCCCTGGTGTTAGTTCAGGAGCCGTATGAGCGCCCATCTGGCAGAGTAGTTGAGATGTTTCTGCAAAGGCACATTAGTCATTCTGCTAAACCTGTTCATTCAGTTTCTAAGAAGTGGGTGCTTTTCTGTGTGACTAATGCAACAACATGTTCCATATGACAGCTGGAAGCCTACATGTGACCCAGCAGGAAGCTGCCTTGAAGACAGGACAGGATATTAAAAATGTGTTTGTACATAAACCTTAGTGGCATTGCTTCACAACATATTCCTGTTTTTATTTCTGCTGTCTCTCCTCATTCATTACCAACTGGTGCATCATACTCTGTGTCTGTGCTGTTGAATTACTTAGCACTTAGATTCAGCTGGAGACCTGTTCCCCCAGTCATTGACTTTGCATGTGGATATAAACTGTGCCAGAGGATTTGAAGTACATGGTATTGAAGATATATTTGTATAGCTGTTGGCAGTGAAAAACAATTTGCTTCACAGATACGTTCCTGTAAGAACAAGGTGGCTTAAAAACAAAGACAGGAGGCAGGCAGAGGAGGCTGTCCTCCCATCTCTGCCTCCTCTTTTCCTAGGTCAAGTCAGTTTTACCAGTTTTCTTATGGATAAAATGGGCATAAGTGTACATTTTTACTTAGAAGCAGCCTGAGGCTTAGGCTGTATTGTCTGTAAATTTGGACTGGAAAAATACCATAAAAATACCAGCTACTGAGTTGTTATCTTCCTTTTCTGAATTATTTCCCGATGGTAGTTTTTGCTCACTGTCACCAGTCACAAGTTCATTTGGTGAGTGACTGAGTAATGTGAAGAGGGAGAGATGCATAAAGTTGCTGAGCTGATAGATAGTTACTAATTCAAGCAACTGGACTCAGTGCTCACCCACTTATCTCAGCATGCCTCTTTGTGGTCTCTGGCATCTTAAAACTGGTCTGCTAAGTAGCTTAGCATTTGGGTGCTGCTGGAGACCTGCTCTCCGTATCGCTGACTGCATGCACATGCAGTTTTCTAGTCTTCTCCAAGGAAGGCCAGCAGCAAAGAAAATAATTCCACCTGCAGCGAACATAAGAGGACATAGTCCTCATAATACTTCAGGTGCTTTGGACTTGGTTCCTTTCCCCAAACATACATAAAAACCAATTGTCATGTCTAAGCCATCATAGTACTAGAACAGGCCAGAGAATAAAGATGGGAGCTATGATAAGAGAAGCCAAGATCAGCACAGGGTTGTGTTTGCGCAGGTCTGCTCTCTCCAGCCTATTTGCTGGATGCTTAAAAAAAAACACAACAGAAAATGCAAAGACTCAGCAGTTTAGTTAACAGAACTCGAATTATATATGATCTTTGAAATTAAAGATAATGCCAAGGAAAGGACTTTGGACTAAATGCTTGTAGGCAGCTTTTTATGAATTTTTGGTCTATTTCTCAGGGAAGTACCCAGGGCATCTGTTATAGATTTGTATTTCAAATAAAGCACAAGACAACATACTATGAACAGGGATGAATTATTCCTCAGAGTGATGATACATCAAAGAATGGTTTGGGTTGGAAGGAACCTTAAAGATCGTGCCAAGGACAACGGCTTCTACTAGACCAGGTTGCCTGTTGTTGACTGTTAAGTGCAGGTTATTCTCCTTCCTCTTGCCTTCACCAGCAGACCAGTATATTTAAAATCTCAACCCAAACTAAATTGCTCCTCCATACACATGATATCACATGGAGCAGAGGCTGAGACAAACAACAGAAGATGCATGTCAGAATTTGGCCACTTCACTTAAAATGGCAAGGGTCAGGATTTTCAGAAGATATGTGTGCTCAGTAATGAAAATGTTTTCACTTTATCAGGATAAAGCATGGAAAGTTGGAGCTACGGCAAACTTTTCAGGGCACTTTAAAATTTATAGCCATACTAAGACACTCCCTTCCTGCAGCACCTCTTGCAGGCTCAGCACCTGAGATAAGCAGCTTAGGCAGTTGTTCAGCTGCCATGGCTCTCCTCGGAACAGAAGGGGTCTCACTTCCTGGGATCCTGACCAGGACATCTGGGGGGATAACAAAGCCCCTGCCCATCAGCAGATCTGTAAGCAAGGCACCTCTGTTTCAGCAGCACTTGTCTTTTGTACAGAAGAATCAGTTACATATCATGCTTTGAAACACCAGTCTTAACAAGGGATTTGATGAGGCTTGGATGTTTCAACATTTGAAAGGCAATACCTTTGAAGTCAGTGGGATAATAATAACAGAGAAAACCCACCCAAGGTCATAAAGTTAACAGATAATAAGGCATCTAATCCTCTTTGAGTAACACCTTTGCTGCTCTGTCTTCAAGCATAGCTGCATCCTGAGGATCTGGGGGTATCCTAATGACTTGTCTCAACATAACATTGAGTGGGGCAGTGAGTACAAGTGGGGTAATGAATACAACTGTGTTTAGGAAAACAAAGAAAATGGACTTGAATCCACACAAAGGTATCCAGTGAATTCACCTGGAGAAGATCCTTTTCCTGACACTGGTTGTTTCCACCCAGCCCAGCTCAGCTTCTTTCTTATGCACTTATTATTATGTCCCAGTATTTTTCTCATTCACCATTTTGATTTATTTTTTACTGCTGTAGATAAGTCAGCCATTTGGTAAAGCACTAGCTGATCTTCAAGCCCAGTTATGCTGGCCTGCAGTCTCTGGAAAATGCAAGGTTTTCATTGCAAGCAGTTTGCTAGTGTAAATGCAACGTTCAAACAGCTGCATGTATGCAGCCTAGATTCACATCATAAATAGGGCATAGAGAGAACTGCTGCCCCAAAGAGCCTTTGAAGAGTGATTCAGGATGCTAGGAAGATCAAAATCCAGTCCCCACTCAAAATAAAAAGAGAAATCAATGCATTTTTCTTGATAACATAGTGAGTACTGAAGTTGTGATGATGCAGCAGAAGATAAAGAAAGGGCTGAGGGCAGAAGGCTATATGAAAGGAAATTCTGCCATGTAATCCCAGAGCTGGCCAGGCCCCACTGAAGCTGTGGGGAAGAACTGGGAGAACCTCAAGACGTCCATGACCCTCCACGTTCTACTGGGACATGTCTAGTGGGACACATCTAGTGGGACACGACCAGTTGTTGATGACAAATTCACAAGCAAACAGAAAGATTTTGAAACATCTGAGTCAACAATGTGCATTTTATTGTATGCCATTGCCACCAGAATTTCTATGAGTTTGTCACAGCTCCCCATTCCTGTTCCTTTCCTTCTTCACTCTGCTTTTGCACTTTGTGTTTCATTTACCTGCAGTGTTAACTCTGCCCTGCTGCTTCTTTACTTTTGCCCTTATTCTGTTCCCCTTCCTACACTCCCAACTCCCTTTCCCAGGTTTTTGTTAGGGCTCACCTTTTCCCAGACCTGGGTGCCATCAAGAACAACAGACAGCCAACAGACTCACTTCTTGCCACAAGAATGAAGGGAAACCTCTGTTATCTCACCCCTCCAGCATCATCTGCAAAACCTCTTCCACCTTAACTTTCAGACCTGAAGGACAACAGGACTAAGAGAAGGGGGTCTTTGAAGGATAACATTAAATTATAGCTTTAACCTTTTCTCTCAGACATGTGGCAGTGCAGCTGCCATATATGCTGGTAGACTCTATACGTGTCCCAAGCTGCCATTAGCTCTTTCTTCTCTGCTTTCTCTATTTCATAAGCCCCCATTTCATTATCCAGCAGGGAAGCTAAGTGCTCCCAAAGATGGAAAAGCACAGCTCCTCACTCCAGCTTTCTAGCAGATGCATCTCAGCCAATTGCCTTAGCAGAATAAAAAGAAGGGTGGTCACAGGTGAGCTGGATCTATGGAGCCTGAAGGGCACAAGAGCTCCCAACAGATGAGTCATGCTTTCAGCTGGAGGCATCACACATCAACAAACTGGATGCAAGATTAGACATAGCTTTTGAACTATCTAAAAAAACAGCCTGAGAGTAGAGTAGAACCATTAAATATGGGTTTTCTTGAGTGTCAGGTTAGCTCTGCTCTCCAAAAGTATGTCTCTACTGCACACATAGGGCCCTGGATCAACAGCAAAATGTCTTGTCTAGCCTAAGTAATACCACTAAAATATAAGAGCTATATGACCTCCTTCCCTTTATTGCGAAGCTCCTATGGAAGCCACGCACAAATATAAGCACATGTATTGATTCACTGCCTCCACCCTCCTCTTAATAAACTCCTATACATTCATACAACACTGCCTCACAAGTGTAACTTGAACCAAAACCAAAACCCCAAGCAAGAAAAAGTGATCAAAAGGAAACTCCCCAGTGGGGCTAAAGCCATGCTCATTTCTTAGTGAATCGACCCCTGATATCTCAAACTTTATACCCAGGAGCCCTTGATGTTCTCTGCACTAGTATACAAAGCACATACACACACACCTCCCCCTTTGAAGTACGTGCCTCCTCCAGTGGGGTTCAATAGCATTGAATAATTGAGCAAAACATTCCGTAGCATTGAATAAAGTTTAGTAGGAACAGCTCAAACATGCAGGAATAAGGCAGGCCTTTGGAGATTGCAGCAACCTGGGAGGGGCTGCACAAACATTAACAGTAAGATTAGAATTCAGATGATCTTGACAAACTGGAAAAACAATCTGGAAAAACCCATTTAGCATGGACTGCTAGAATGTAGGAAGGAATGGCAAGTACAAGACAGGGAACACTGTGGCACAAGCTGATCTACTGGAAAGGGTCTGGGGTGCTTCATGCATCACAGGCTGCCCATAACGAACAAAATGTTATGTCATGATTCTTACAAATATCTGATCTCATATTCAGATGTATGACAAAGAGTTTTTGTCTGCAAATACCCAAGATAATCTCCCAGTACTCACTCAGCAAGGCTTTAAGGATTAGTTCAAGGAACTCCAGATCAGCTGAAGAGGGGGTTAGAAGAATCAGAGGTCAAAAGATAATAATCAATATAATTCAGAGAAGAAAGTACTAATATTGAAACTGTCTTCAGATAACCGAATAAATGCCTGCAAAGAGAGAGGAAATGTTTTCCCTGTCCATTGTGGGCAAATATTAAAGTTACAAAACACTTCTGGGGGAGAAGGTAATTTCTCTGAGGCAGATTGCTTGGGAGATCAGAGGATTTAATAACAGATTAAAACCACTTTGGCCAGGAACACTTTGGCCAAACTGATCCTTCCGAGGTTTGTCTGCAAGGCAGATGTACATAACATCTGGACTTTCACCTGCAAAGCTGTGTACATGATTGTAGTTCCTCTCATGGATGCCAGAGCAGACAAGATTCCCAGAAATTCACTTCCACCTCTACTTAGAGAAAATATTTAAAGGAAAAGGACTGTCTGGGGCTTCTTGTCTTATTTCAAGTACTGGCTGCCAGTGTATGGGCTCAGCAATGTCTAAGGTATGTGTCAGGAGGTAGAACAGTGTGTGGTACAACAGGAGCGGGCAGCTCCCAAAGCCCTCTGTGCTGTGGCAAAGGGCAAGACCAGCCTACCTGCTTGCTCTCTAACACCAACTGCTTGTCCCCAGGTAGGACAGGTATGTGAATCAGAGAATCAAAAGCATCCTGGAGACACCTGGGGGCTTCTTTTGATTTGACAGAGTTTAGAGATGAGAAGGGCCCCAAATGAGTGTCGGGTTGGAAGAAGGTATGGGAAAGGTCAGGAATTCATTGTGTGCTTTGCATTTTCATCTTATCTGCTTATTAATTGTAATGATGGTCCAAGAGCAGCTAAATCTGGGGGAGGTTCTCAGGTTTTGTTCTGTAGTAGTAATTTCTGACCTCCTGGGAAAGATCCTTTTCTTTGCTGATTTGCTGTGTGTTTTCTGTTTGCACAGAAAGGAAAAGCTGACTTAACTTTTAATATGCTATTCCACTGCAAGATTTTATCAGTTTTGTATTGAGCTGCTACATCAAGGAAAGGGCTGCCATGACAATTGTAAAAAAAAAAAAAAAAGAAGAAAGAAATCCAGCTGCTTTTCCATTCTGCTTCTAGAAGTTACTCTCTCTAAGCAAAGCTTGAATAGGCACATTGTTGTTCCAGGCCACTGGTATGCCCCTTTCTCAGACATTGCCTGCAGAGACAAGGAGTGGCTTAAACAGGGCTCCCTTTTGAAACTGTCAACAGCTTGAATTTCCCATTTAAAGTCTCTGGCATCAGCAGGGCACCTTGTAGCCAGGTAGTGTTAGTAGGAAAGCAGTTAATACAAACCAAGAAAAGCCTGAGAGGAAGGTATGGGAGAAGCCTCTTCGACAGCAATGTGTAATACTGAGATCCAGGTCTCTGCTAAATCCCATGGGCAACAGGCTACTGATTTGTGGCCATGATCATCAGAGGTAGAGTCTCATCCCTGTGCTTCCAGCTGTGCCATGGGGGCAGGAGTTGGCCTAGAGCCCACATCTGCTGGTGCAGCCTTTCCTTCCCTCTCTGGTTTAACACTGGTGAGGGAGTCTGTTATAGAATCACAGAATGGGTTGGGTTGGAAGGGACCATAAAGCTCATCCAGTTCCAACCCCTCAGCCATGGGCAGGCACACCTTCCACTGGACCAGGTTGCTCCAAGCCCCATTCAACCTGGCCTTGAACACTGCCAGGGATGGGGCAGACACATCTCCTCTGGGCAACCTGCGCCAGCGCCTCGGCACCCTCATCTTAAAGAATTTCTTCTTTGTTTATAATCTGTATCTTCAGGTTTAGGGCTAAATGGTTACTCCTTCTTCTACCATTTCAGACTCTGGTAAAAAGTCTCTCACCATCTTTATAAGCCCCCTTTAAGTATGGAAATGCCACAACAAGGTCTCCCTGTAGCCTTCTCTTTCCCAGGCTGAACAACCTCAGCTCTCTCAGCCACTCTTCATAGGAGAGGTGTTACATACGTTTCATCGCTATTAAAAAGAGACACCCCCTCCAAAATCCTCCGGCATAAGCTCTGCAGGCTTTCCAACCACCAGCGCCCAGGGATGCCTCATCCAGAATGCAAGACGCCGCGGACAGCGTCCCTAACTACCCCAAACATCTCGGGGTGTTGATGCTCAGCGGGAGGGATGCTCTGACTTCTGATCGCCCTCCCCAGACCACCACATCCCAGCCTCCAATGTTTATTTCTGCCTTTACATCAGGTTAACCGCTCCGATATAGCTGCAAAACAGACCAGACCAGTCCCGTGCGGCTCCAGCCCCCATCTCCTGTAGTCCCGTCCCGCCTTTTGCCCGGAGCCGCCCGGCGCAGCCGCCAGTGGCTGCGATCCGCGAGGGGGAGTTGTCCCGGTGCCCGCCCCTCCGCAGGCACGGTCCGGCCCCCTGCTGCGGGGGGGGCGGAGGCTGGCGGTAGAAAGGGCGGTCAGAGGGGCGGGCAGCGGCAGTGCGCGGAGCGGCATCGCGCAAGGGCCGGGCCCCGCTGGGGACGGAGGGCGCCAGCATGGCTCTGGATTTCCTCGCTGGATGCGTCGGAGGTGAGGGGCAGGAAAAGGGGGCAACGGGAAAAAGGAAAATAAAGAAAAAAGGGATGGGAGGAAAGGAAAAAGGGGGGAGAATAAAAAAAAAATAAATTGTAAATAGCGGGGAAAAGGGGGTGAGAAAAAGGCGGGGGGCGGAGGGAGGGCAAGGCTGGACGCAGCGCTTTTATTTTGGGAGCGGAGACCTGAGCAGGGCACAGGGGATGCAGCGGCCGCCCCAGCGCAGGTAGTGCCGATCCCGGGAAAGGGCAGGGGGAGCGGAAGGTCTCGGGGGGTTCCCGCAGGAGCGGGGCCGCGGCCGCCTTGCCTGTGGCAGAAGCCGGCCTGCGCGAAGGGGCTGGATGCGTTGGCTGGCTGGGAGAGGGCTCTCGGGTGAGCACACGAGCAGCAGCAGGCCCGTAGCGGGGAGGTTGAACACGAAGAGGAGAGAACGCTTATGCTCGCCTTGCTCGTCCCTGTGCATCTGCTTACGGCCCTCCTATTTTTAGCAGTTGTTAAATTGCATTCAGGAGATTTATTCTCGCGTCTTTTCAGATATTCACGTTTGATGTTCTCCTTGCCACCCTGGCAAAGAGAATTTGTTTTTTTTTCTTGCAGCTTCTGACTTCATCCTAGTGATCCTTGCTTCATCAGGGATCCCACAGGATTGGTTGTGCCACCAGTCTTTTCATGCTGAACACAGCACATGGCTATTTTTGTGATTTGGACTATCTTGCCGTTGTGCTGGCTTTGAACAACCTGGACTACACCATCCTAGAGTGGGCACTGTATTTCTGCCACATCCTCTCAGGAGAGGGAGGGATGTTATCTGCCAACGCAAGAAGGTGCACTGAACCACTCTTTGTAGTTCTTGCTATTGTCAGCAAACATAAATGGATCGATGGTTCAGAGAAATACAGAGCCAGAGGATTCCTTGCCTCAGCCAGTACTTGCCAAATGCATATATCCAGATTAGTATAACTAACAGGCCTGTATATAACTTCTAAAAAATCCTTTGATGCTATAATAAAGCAGAGGGCTTTGGTAATGCATGGTCCTTCTGCAGGTGCTACCATTGCATCTGGAAGGGCTGTGGGCAGAGTGCAGGGATGTTTTTTCTGCCTTTAGGGAAACTTCCAGGTTTTCTATGCCATCACAGGGTGGCTGGCATCTATGAGAAATGTTTTGCTTCAGAGGAAACCTGTGACTTCTGCCCACTGGACTCACCTTGGGCTGAGGCTCAGAATCACTGCTGACCATCCTGTACAGTGTGGCATGCTCTGTAGTCACACACCTCAACCCCCACCTGGGGCCCAGGAGCTTGACTGGAGCATAAAGGCACCAAGTGTTGGCTTAAAGGACTGAACTGTAGGTGTCTCATCTTCTGACTTGATAGGATGCTCTTTCCCTGGCCTACCAATAAGGCTCTGCCTCAGTCTGTGGAGGTACTGCTTGGGCTACTGCAGCCCCAAGGATTCAGGAAGAAAACTGATGAAAGAAGAAAACTGTGAGTCATAACCATGGCATTTGTTTTATTTCAGGTGCTGCAGGAGTACTGGTAGGACACCCATTTGACACTGTTAAGGTGGGTTGATTATAAAATACCTTTGTCTCTAGGTAGGATAAGTTTTTCAAGGAGTGGAGGAGGAAAAAAACAAAAATCCCCAGACACTGTAGGAGTATAAATCCGCACTGGAAAGCCTGAAACAACCCTCCCCAACCGCTGTTGTAGATCTGCAGCTATTCAGAACTGAAAAAAAACTATGTATGATTCAATCCAGGAACATGACAAATATTTTGTTAGTGTAGTAAAAATGTTGTATTAGAAAGTACAATCTTCAATTTAACTTAGTTTTGTCCTAAGCTTGCTTCTCTGCAACTGTTCATCACTAACTGCTAAAACTGCCTCCCCTCTGCTTTTGTAACTCAAACCTGCTTTGTTACTAGGTTGAAACCTTGTGTTTTGTTTTCCCCTCAAGCATTAATTTGTTACACTAGCCAAAGGGTGTAAGTGCATAAAGATCCATAGCATGAAGTTTGTCGGGGGCTTTTTCCTCCTTTTAATATATTTTTGTAACTGCAAGTTAAGATTGATTTTCTGATGGTCTGGGAGCTGTATGTATCATACGTACTACGGGTAGCTCCTTCAAAGATAAGATTTGAAACCTAAAATCCTTGAATCCAAAGTCTCTCACTGGAAGAATCGAAGAAGGCATGTCAGTATATTCCCTGCTGAATTAATACAGCTGATCACTTGACTGCAGCAGGCAGCATGCCACCCACTAGACCTATATTTGGAATAACTCTACCTTCCTGAATTTAGATATGCAAACGGCTGGATAGTATTACTGAGGTCATCACCATATTCTGTGTTCTAGCTAATTGAACTAATTAGCTAATGGCTAATTCAACACAGACCTTCCTACCTGGATATTAGTCTTTGCTAGTCAAGTGCAAGCTGCTCATATAGCAAAACCTGTATGTTTATTGGAATATGGCACACTTAACTGTTAAATAATTGGGTTGGATCCTAGTATATGTTTTCAGGAGCAGTATTATGCAGACTTGCACATTTTCTCATGGTGGTACAGGGCCAGCTGTCTCTCTTCGCGTACCCCATCCTGCCAAATTTTACATGCTTAACTGAAGGTGATGGGTCATTTCATTGAAGCCAGCAAAACTGCTAAAATTCTGTGCTCAAACTGAAGTTAACCATGTGTGGGGTCTTCCTGGTTTGTAAAGTGGAATAGCTTCAGTGCATGAAACCAAACATTGCAGTGTCTGCAAAACTGCAGCTCCCACATTAGTTCCAGCAGATCTATTAATGCAAATAGATGTGTTGGCTTTAGAGAAAACATCTTGCTTTGAAATAGAGCAAATAGCTTGTTTCTGGATGACTTTAAATGTTTTATGAAATATAGCATGGCACACTATATTTTCATACCCATTAGAAGGCATTATAAACAATTATCTCTTTTTGTTAAATACTAATGTTTGTGTTATTAGCTGACATAGCCACCACTCTGTGTGGGAAAACTAACACTATAACTAGTCTATTAAAAAAAAAGACATTGCATAACTAGTTGTGTACGTATGTGTGTTAAGAATTAACCTCTTTTATAGTTCTGTAGCGTTTAAAGGGCTAAGTGGTAGTCACCTTAGACCATAAGTTCTTAATGTAACTGAACAATGGGAAAGCTGTTTAGATAAGCCAGAATTTTACTTCTGTCTTGGCTTTAAAGCTCTTTGTTTTTGGCTGTTGATCATGTTTCACATAGTGGGGAGGGGGATGGTGGGACACACAGGGAGAGATTAAGCCTGTGAAGTTGCCCTGCTAGACCCACAGTTGAGCTGCTCTCAGAACTGGCAAACTCCTTGACCCTGGTTTGTTGTATAAATGTATAAAATTGCTGTTTTGCTTTTAACTGCCTTTACTTTCTGAGCTAGGGGCTGTCTTCATTAACAGCAAAAGTGTTACTTTGTTGTAGATGACAGATAAGCCTCATCACGGGAGAGTTAACTAGTAAGTATAGCCCAGGTGAACACTTCTGTTTCTCTCAGTCTTAATTTATTCCAAAATGTATTAGTTCAAATAAAGACCTAAAAGAATTATGAAGTTTTTCCCCTTTTTAGTTTTATACTGATGTGTCCCTCTTCTACAGCTAGGGCATGGAGGGAGTGGGGTTTAAAGATACAAATTTTTTTTTAAAGTCTTATTCTGAACCTTCTTTCTGGTATGCATTTCTGGCTGTACACATTTCTACATACAGTGGCTCTAAAACAATCTCAGGTACACTGTCATTGAGGTCTTAAACACTGCATATCCTTGGAGGTCGTTTTCATTGCTCAAACACTTCCAAATGACTTAATTTGCATATTATTAAATGTTTGGACTGTTGTGGGGGTTGTGGTGGATTATTTTGCTTAATCTTGAGTACCTCTATGGAAGTCTTTAGTGGCATGAAATTACAGTGTGTTACTATTAGACCTAAAAGTTTAGTACTAGTGGTTTCAAATAAGGAGAAAGCCAGAATATTATGCAAGGAACAGAACAGAGGGTTAAACTTTGCACATGATTCATCCTTCCAATAGTTTTACACATTAAAGAGCTTATTGAATATGGCATTTTAATACTAATGAAATTGCCTGGCCTGGTAGTTTGCTGATGTGGGTACCCCTATGCAATCATCACTGTGCTCAAGTGAAAGAGCTGGGTTTCATTCTTGGACCTAGAGTGTTAGTATTTTCTAAATATTTTATCCCATAACAAGGCTTCATTGGTCAATATTTCACAAATTATTTAGACAAAAACAGTGTGAGCTTTATGCCACTAGGAAATTCAACCTATATACAGAATATGATTGATTCTAAACTACTGAAGACATGTATAGGAGCACTAAAGCAAGAAAGTTCCTAAGCTGCAATTCTCCCAAAGCCCATACACATGGAGGTCCCCTGACTTTACAGATAGGGTTTGAAATCATAGCAGTAAACTGCAAATGGAATAAAACCTTTGTTTTGCCCGATTCTGACAGCTTATTGAGATTTATGACCTTGCCTGTGGATAAGGTTTAACAATCTGCCTACCCCCAAATGTCACTTTGGATAACAAAGGATTTGTTTTCTTTGAATTCTACCCTAAGCCTACTTTTGATACTAAAATGTTTTAAAGCCCTCTTCCATCTTGGAAGATGAAGTGATCTTGGCCTCTCAGCATGGCTAGCAAACACTAATGTGCATATTAAAAAGACATTGAAAACTAAACTTTGTTTTGTAAATCAAAAGTCACATGTTGTAAGAATATAAACCCCCTAAAATATAATATTTTTTTTTTTGTCTCAAAAAGAAAGCTACCCCAATTATAGAATTTTGACAAACCATGTCCCCAGATCCTTTTCTAGGCCAACATCATTGTGCAGGGCTGTCATCTCTGGGGTGGTGTTTATTACTACTCTAGGGAAACAATGACAGAAAGATCATAAAGTCAGGAATTTTTCACACAGATCTGATATTTTCTTCTGTTCAGACTAAGAGACTTAAAGGTTTTTTTGCCCTGGAGCTGCAGCAGCATTAAATGGCTGATAAGCATCTTTTCTGAGGAATACTGCAGCTCTCCATGCTAAAGATCAATGACAGATTCCTAACTTTGCCAATCAATTTATTGAGTTTACTGCAGTGTAGGGCTTTGCATGAACTGGGCAGCTTTGAGACTTTAAGTGTGTCAAGGACAAATTAGCAGCAAAAAACAGGAGTGGACTTTTCCATTACAAGTTAAAAAACATCTAGAAAAGGGACTTTCCCCTCATATTGCCAGTTACAGTGACGTCTATCTGTCCAGCAGATCATAACATTTCCATTTTAGAAAAGTTAATTGATTACTAACAATAAAGCTTTGAAATGGCCACACCCTCACCAATGGTTTGTGTTCAGCAGGTTAAAAAAAACAGACTAAGGTTTAAAAGGACAAGTTGATTTTTACTGTTATGCAAGGACACATCTTAAAGAGTCACTTTCCAGCTACCCTCTGAAAAATACCAGATGTTAGTGAAGGGTCCCCAGGTTCAGCAGCAGAAATACTATGGGGGTGGTATTGAAAGTTCCCAGCCTTTTAAAAATTATCCTTATTTCATGCTTAGAATTTTATAAAAATATTTACATCAGGTTTGTACAGTTATTCTGTAGTGTGAACAGAAGTATTTTTGGCAGCTAAAGAAAGTAATTTTTCTAGTCAGTACTGGAAACTCCTGTCCGAAACTCTAGAGAATGGTGTACCCTCTTGTACTTCCACATAGTGTTTTTCTATTATTCACAAGTAGTTAATACTACTTTCATGTTTTCACCCCCAAAATTAAATCAAAACACACAATACTTCTAAGTTATTTTGCCACATGTGGTGTTCCAGTGTCCAACCTGTGCTCTTGCATATACACTGCTATAGCAAATCTCCATACATACACAAGACACTAATTTACCAATTAGGCTGTTCTTGACATACAAATCGGTACCTTGTACAACTTTTTATAGGTTCGTCTGCAAGTTCAAAATGTAGAGAAACCTCTCTACCGTGGGACCTTCCATTGCTTTCAATCCATCATAAAACAAGAATCTGTAAGTACAAAATTAATGCTTTTCATATTTTGTATCTTCATGTATTTTCAATCAGAAGGGTGGGAAAGCTGCTAAAACCCCTACAACTATTGAAGAACGAGAGACAGGCATACTCTGAACCTCACTTGAGCATAGGGCAGAGAGTGTAGTCAGAAGTTTGCCAAAAACTTCATGAAGATCACTAAACTGAAAGGTGCTATTTTGAAGGTAACATTTTAATTAAGTTACTTGAATAGCTGGTTTTCTGAGAATCCAAGCAATCTGAGCAATGAGTGAAGAAACTGGTGAAGGGAGTTTTTTGCTGCTGAAGCTTAAATACCATAACTAAAAGGGTGGCTTTGGGCTTTTAGCTACTTAAAGTGTAAAATTTGCCAGAAAAACTTTTCTGTGGAAGGACTGAGATTGTTTTCTGGATGTGTTCAGCATTGTATTTGTACTGCTAAAAGTGGTTAGATTTTTGTGGTTTAGGCAGCAATTAAATTATTACAAAACAAGATGGTACTCGTCTCATGGCCACTACTAGAAAATTAGGACACGAGGGAGAGCCAGAAAAGCCACATTCTGCACAGTTTCAGGAGGTTTATGAATATAACTGTTGAAAAGGGGTTTTTCTTCCTTCTTCCATTAGGCTTTTGGACTCTATAAAGGTATTGGGTCACCAATGATGGGACTCACCTTCATTAACGCGCTTGTGTTCGGTGTACAAGGAAACACACTTCGTGCTCTTGGAAAAGACACTCCTCTAAACCAGTTCCTTGCAGGGTCAGCAGCAGGGGCTATCCAGTGCGTCATCTGCTGTCCCATGGAGTTGGCAAAGACAAGAATGCAGCTTCAAGGAACAGGCGAATATAAACTAAAAACAAAGAACTACAAAAATTCTCTGGATTGTTTGATCAAAATCTATCAAAAGGAAGGGCTAAGGGGTATCAACAGGGGCATGGTCTCTACATTCATAAGAGAGACTCCAAGCTTTGGCTTTTACTTCCTGACCTATGACTTAATGACCAGGTATTTAGGCTGTGAAGCTGAAGACAGTTATGTTATTCCAAAACTGCTGTTTTCTGGAGGGATATCAGGAATAGTATCCTGGCTCTCAACCTATCCCATGGATGTGATCAAATCCCGGCTTCAGGCTGATGGAGTTGGAGGCGTTACACAATACAATGGCATTTTAGACTGTGTCAGAAAGAGTTACCACGAAGAAGGCTGGAGGGTGTTCACAAGAGGTCTTACTTCCACACTTCTCCGTGCTTTTCCTGTCAACGCAGCTACCTTTGCTACTGTCACTGTGTTCCTAATGTATATGAGGTCAGAAGACAATCTTCGTGAATGTGAACCAGGTCCAGTAATCCAGCAGCCTTCCAGTTTGTGAACCTTATCTGTTTGTTCTCTTCATCCAAAGCCTGGCTACTTGGGATTTTTGAGTTTTAACACGACCCACACAAGTGGTGTGAACGTATACTATCTGTATAAAGAATTCCTAAATGTGTCAAGTCAGGATTTAATCTCATTACTTGTATAAAGTACATACTGCCTTACTAAGGACTTCATATCTAGTAGTATGCAAGTAAGATGGGAACCTGCCTTTAGAAAGTCCTGTACAGTCACTGTTGCAGCTCCAGATTTGGATCTGAAGAATGTTGTAGTACCAGAAGTCAGGTTTTCTTCCACTCATGTTCTGAATGAGTTGAATGCAGAAATGTTTTCAGAAAATAAATGCTGGTTTTTGTATGTAACAGGAAGAAGTATAGTTCTCTAAGGTGAAGTGTGGGGAGAAATGAAATGTTGGAGGCATTTTGCAGGTAACCCTGAACTGTTTAAGACATGAACTAGCATTCAGCTAGCCATGTTTTACTTTTCTTCTGCCTTTATATGTCAGTATTTTAGTAGCAACTTTGTTCATACTGGTTTGCTAAAAAAAAAAAAAAGGCAAAAAAGTTATTTGTTCCTAAGGCACTCCCTTACCTTTCAGCTTTGAATAAGTATCTTAAGCACAAAGTTATCATCTGCAATCATATGCACTTGTTCCTTTAATTCTCAAGGCTTGTAAGGGTTTAGGGAAACTCAAATCTAGCAACACTGATGTTGTTTGCCTTCACCTCTATTTCTTGTTTGGCAGTGCACGGATTCCATTGCCACAGATTCAGCCCAAGTAGACTTTGTTCTCCAAAGTTAATGCAACTTTGCCCCCTTCTCCCAATATGCCCCATAGCAGCCAGTGATGTACAGAAATCAAAGTCCTACCCGTGGTATTGCACAAACGTTTGTGGATGCAATGTTAGCTTAGCAGCTTGATGTACAGCAGAAATATGTACATGTTTAGAACTGGCAGTTTTATACCTTCCCAGAAAATAGGGGTGTAAGCACCCGAAATGGCTGATGTTCAATACACTTGTATTCTGAATTTAAACAACACTGATTTTTATGTGTTTAGTTACAGTGCTACTGGATAGAAGCCTGAATAGAATTTGGAGAATTTTCTTGTTAATCTGCTGTAATTTCTTTTTCTTTAGCAGTCTGCTCAAGAGGGACTGTATTAGTTCAAAGATCCATAAACACTTATTTAAGATTTAAACTACACGTATTTAGCACAAATAGTCAGGAGGAAGGAGTGCATGTGTGTGAGGAATGTTCTGAAACATAAACTAGTTCAGTAAGTATAACTTGTTACCCTTTTGGTTGGGACAAGTGCAATATGTGTTTAATTTATGTGAATTTTCTAAAGAAACCTTATTTCATAGCTTTTTGCACTGTAACAAAATATGCTGGAGAAACCTGTAAAACTGGTATGTCTTTTTATACCTTGGAGGTATGTTGGATGTTTTAGTGCCTACTTGCACTGAGATTCAAATTGAATGTTAAATCTGTCTACTAAGCTGCATATGCACAACAACTCACAACAAAGACCATTTACACCTTTGTACTGTATATAAAATTGAGGGAATTACTGTATATAAAATTGAGGGAATAAATTTTTTTTAAATTTTGACTTTGGTTCTTTTAAAGTTTCTTCTGTTTTGCTCAGATGCTTCACTGTGTTAAATCTAGCTTGAAAAGAGTGGGGTTTCTGGCTCATACCTGAAGAAGCTTGTTCCTCATCCACCTTCCATACACCACCAGGAAGTGCAGTGCCTTGTTCTGGCTTCGTGTTCACTGAAGCCAAGGAGGGAAGTTGCCTGAACTTGCTTCTTCAAGCTGGTGTTTTCAGTGAGTACCTCACTCGAAGATATTATAGCTACTAAGAGAAAAATCCTGCTTTTAGAGCCAAAGAGCTAGCAGCATGCCTCACCCTTTCATATTATGCATTTATTTGGTTTAAGCAGTGCTGATCAACATCAGGGCTGCACAACTGCAGCAGTCAAGGGTCCCTGCAAAGCAGATCAGAATCAAGTACGAGGTGTGCCAACAGCACCATTCATACCTAAATCAGAAGAATGCTTGGCTCCAAGATGTACAAGTTTAGCAAAAAGCTGTGTCACTTGTAGCTTTTTGTTTCTAGACAGCACAACTAGCTCACAAAGAGCATCAATATTCCAAATAAAAAGCCACACAGACAAGGTGCTAGATAAGGGAAAGGCCACCACTTCTCCAACTAACCCTGACCAGGAGCAGTTCCAGTCAAGTACCTAATGTTCTCTGAGAAGGAGCAACAATGTTTTGAACTATGGCACCAAAATAAGTACTCAGAATAGGCAAACACTGTGTCCCTAAAAGACAGTAACAGAAAGGGCCATACAATGTTCTACTTGCAGTATTTACTAAAATTCTCTCCAGAAATTCATCCATCTGGAACTTAAAAGAAATAATCAGTAGCAGAGACTAGAGGTTACTCAACAAGCCAAAGAGGAGGGAGAAAGCCAGCTTTCAACCTAGTCTGACGTTAGCTGCTCAAAAGCTGTGCAGCTTCTAATTATTAAACCAAGGCTAGGCAATAGTTTCAGCCTTTTTAAACATGATTCCGTTTCTTCCCACTAAATTGGATGATATGTCATCCAATTTAACCAAGTCAGACAAACTGTATTCTGCCTTGACAGATCCTCCTTCCTACAAGTATTATCAAGCATCATAATATTGGGTAGGAGATGCTCTATTAATACCCTAGCAAGTGAAGGGAATAAGATAAAATTAACCAAAAGTAAAACTCACCTACTATCAACTCTCCATACCCTACTCTCTTATGACCCACCCTGCTAGTGGATGGGAGATACCAGCGTCACAAGTTGCAGCCACAAATACAGACAATTAGGACAAGAGGAATAAAAAGTAGACAGTTAACCCCCCACCCTCAAGTTTTAAAGAAGCTATTTTATCATGGCTGCAACTATAACACAACAGTATTTTTTTGCTTTTCTTCCTTGCCTTTCTCTGCATACCGCTTTTTTTTTTACAGTTCACATGAAAAAGTAGCATGACATTCAGGGGATGAAAACCTGTACACTGCAGGTGCAGGACAGGTAGCATGCTGGGAAACTTACCACAGCACAAGTATAGAGTTGACCTTTCAGAGAAGAGATCTGTTTGTTCTCGGAAATTGAGTATATTTACTATTAGACTGGAAAACAGGCATTAACAGCTGTTGTTAGCCAGGCTTTTGATCTGTGGATAGTTAAAGAACAACCTGAAGGCCAGAAGTGTGCCAAACACCATTAGATTAGCAGAAAGTGCATGCAAACCCTCTTCTGCCAGAAAAACAGCTAGAGAAAACAGAAGCTTTAACAAGGCAATGTGATGTATCAAACACCACAGTCATAGCGATAGATGAAGGATCCAAGGGACTGTAGAGAGTAGGGAACCAGAAAACTTTCTTGGCCAAACTTAGCTGAGATAGGCTTTGAAATCCTAAGGAAGCAAACTGCTTGTCAATGTCCAGGAATTTATGGAATTTCATGGTCAGTAAGGGAGTGAACCAGAGGAAAATAAGCCGTTTTCAAACTCCCAGTGCAACTGCTTTGCAATTTTTGTACTAGTGTTATGCTAACTACAAAAATGGTTATCACTAACAACAAAAAAAATGAATAGTGACATAACAGCCACAATAACACGTTATACAGTAAAAGTTTGTCTTAGAGTTTATTATCACTATTATTTGACCTAGAATGTGCTGTTAAGCTTTAGTTTCAGCAATAAATTAAAAGCAAGCAAGCAGAGGTCTGCAGTGAAAAATAATACCATATATATTGATATAAATGGAAAAAAGGCAAGTCCTAATGTTCACAAAATACCCTTCAAGTCAATAAAACTTTTAAATAACACAGTTAAAATTCTTGGCATCATTTGACAGGCTGAGAGAGTTGGGGTTTTTCAGGCTGGGGAAGAGAAAGCTTGGGACAGACCTTACTGCAGCCTTCAGTACCTACAGGGGACCTACAGAAAAGCTGGAGAGCAACTCTTTACAAGGGCATGTAGTGACAGGACAAGGGGGAATGGCTGTAAACTGAAAGAGGGTAGATTTAGATTAGACATTAGGAAGAAATTCTTTACTGTGAGGGTGGTGAGACACTGGAACGGGTTGCCCAGAGAAACTGTGGCTGCCCCATCCCTTGCAGTGTTCAAGGCAAGGATGGACGGGGTTTTGAGCAACCTGGTCTAGTGGAAGATGTCCCTGCCCATGGCAGGGGTGTTGGAACTAGATGATCTTTAAGGTCCCTTCCAAACCAAACAAATCATTCTATGACTATATGATCAATCATTATTGTATTTTGACTGATTTTTCTTACTGAAACACAGGTTTTTTTTACTAACAGTAAAATAGAGTTGCTCCATTTCAACCATATCTAGGTGTCAATCAATAAAATACTAAAATCATAATGAAGGTTGACCTCATAATCTGCACTGCTTGCTAAATATATTCAAATAGGAAGAACTGCTGCTGGAGTAATCTGACTTGGCTAGACTAAAGCTGGTATTAAATAAGATTAGTACACTTTTTCTAGGACCCAATCTGCACTATTCATTGCAAGGGGGTTGGACTAGATGGCCTCTGAAGGTCCCTTCCAACCCAAAATATTCTATGATCTATGACTCTAATCTAGTTGCCTTAAGCAGAGATTTGTACTAGATCAGGTATACTCAAGTGTTGCAATCAACCAGGCCACACACCTTGTGCAGTGATGTATTTTCACTTAATACCATCTTTCACTTAAGAAAGAGTCTACAAAGGTAATTTTCAAACAGGCTAGTAATAAAGTCCAAGTATTTAAACTGTAACAGAAGGAGGTAAAAGTAAAAATAACTCTCACCCTCTATTTCCTCCAGGCAGATACCTGCTTCCCTGCCAGTACTGTACACTTTCATTTCACACACTGGAAAAAAAATGAGATGAAATCCCCTATCCCTAACCTATGCAAGAGGAAAGAATAAAAAAATAAACAATAAACCACACAAAAGGAAAATACTATGGCCTATCTGCAGGTTATTCCTTGCAATCCACTTCCAAACCATGAACATTGGCAAGCACTTTCAGGCTATGGGAGAATCTTCTGTTTTGCTAAGAAAAATAGAAACCTGTTAAAAAATAAGTCAAAACATAAGCTGCATGATGACCCATGTGAGAGACAGGCAAAAACACTGCAAGCCCAAATTGCAACTGGCACCATTAGTGAGGTTCTTGGCAAGTATCTCGCAGCTCTAAAGGACACCTGACTTCATGAGCCTTTAAATGAAAACACTAACTAATAAGACAGTTTTATACAGATTTGTCCTGCAACTGACTGCTGGGATGAGCTTTAGCTAAAGTACATTACACCACATCTGGTCACCAAGTTTTTTTGTGTATGCATCTTTCACCGTTTAACAAGCAGCCCATCTTATGCCTAAGTATTTATCTGCTCTATGATGTATCTCAAAAATATACCTGTTACTCATGAAAAACATTCTTCTGAAATACACCTTTACTGTGGGCCTCGTCTGGAGAGAGAAGCAGTCTGAGATCTTTGATTCCCTGAAGAGCAACAACATAGGGCACTCAGAGGGATCTGTCCTGCAGTCCCTGCAATTACCTTGCAATCATTAGGAAGGAACACAGTGAAAGGAAGTCAAATGGCAAGGTCCTAACTGCCTCAGGTGAGCTGAGACTCTTCAGGAAGCCACTGCACAGGTGTTTTACATGTCTATCAGCTAACTAAAATAGCCATTTACAGCTAAAAGCACATTCATTAACACTACAGAACATTAGATCTTCCAAGTCTGTTAAGGTCTGCTGAACACCATAGGACACCCTACACACACTTGACCTTACAGGGGCAGCCTGACACTTTGCTATTCTGTCTGCGCGTCATGCTGTACAAACTGGTAATTCACTGCCATCTCCTGGCAAACTACTATTCAAGAGCATCCGTAGAGCAAAACAAAGCATTGACATAGATGCTACCTAGCATCAGCCCAGTTAGAGAGAAACTTTCAAGAACACTTAACACAAAAGTGGTTTTAAGAGAAGCATACAGAGTCCTGCAACAAGCTCAACAACTCTCCATCCCTTTCTTCCCCTAATCGACCATTTCAACGGAACTTCAGGCACCCGCCTGAAGAGAGCTTCCGGTTTATGCTGGAACCTGGTGAGAACACCGTTCACAAGAGGGACATTATGTCCACACTGTAACGTACAACAGAAGGAATGGTATCCAAACAGCATTCAGTCTTAAAGCTTTTTTGTCAGGAAAAATCAACAGAAGATTTAAGCCCCAAAACTGGAATTGCCTAAAAAGCAGTTGCTACAAGTGATCTTACTTACTTACCTACAGCAAACAGTGCTCTTCTGACAACTTTAGGGGAAAACAGCACCTGAAAAGTTCATATGAACCCTTACATTGATTCTTATGTGCTTTCTCCAAAAGGAAATTCAATAATCTCCAGATTGCTTCCAGAGGAGTAAGAAAAAAAATCTACACAAAAAATATAGGATGACTGTAAGTACGTATAAACATGCCCAAGCTTGTTTATTTTAGGCAGAGAGAATAAAAATGAGTGAAGGATCAGAGATTAAATTACCTTACAAAATGAGACTGGTAGCCACTCAGGTGTTACCTGCATTGCTGTAAATGCCATCTTCACACTGTTAGACTTCTGCAGCTTGACACTAGATCAATTCATATGATCAAAATGAATACTGAGTCTCATGATAATACAAACACATACATTTATCTTCTAATTTGTTTATACCTTTGTGGATCACTGTGTAGATGTTTCTGCTTGTGCTCCACAGCAGGGTCTCATGCCCTCTTCCTCACATCACACTCCCATTCTTCTGCACTGGGACTCTTCCCAAGGACAGTGCTACTTTTTAACCATTTCATTTACACAGTTATGAAGCAGCATACTTTCATTTCTGCCTGAATAAGAGTCCAACTTCTATTCCTTCCTGAAAAACTTACACCCAATTTACATTGTTTTAAAATCCACCCCAAGTTCTGAAGCTTTTGAAAGACCTTTGATTTCCCCCCAGTTTTAAGCAATATGGGAACTCTTGTACATCTACTAAGTCAAAGCTTAATGCTGAAACAAGCATTGTTTATTTCCCTCCTCATCTCAAGCCACTGTAACAGACTTAAGAAAAGCACTGTACAGATGAAGAATTTATTATTCCAAAATGCTGTCATAAAACAACTGATCAACCAAGGCCAGTAACAGCTACTGCTTGACTTCCAATAGTGATTTGTGTGGCCCTAATAACCTGATTTTTCTTCATTTCTTCTAGGCATTAGAGAATCACATTTTGAAGAACTCCGTTCAGCATATACTGTCGAGTTTGTGCATCTTAACCGAGTAAAAAGACTGACTGGTCCATTTCTTCAAGGCACACACTGATACACTATCCTGTGATCACTTTAGGGCAGATGATGACCACGTGGTAACACCTTTTATTACCACCGCCATTCCTCTTCATCTAGTACTTTGAAGGGATCAGCCTTCTCCGATATTTTAAAGCCTCAATATTTTTGCCATTTCTGTTGCTTGTTTTGGATTTTACTGTGGAGTTAGCAGAGGGAAAGGATCTTTGATTGCATTTAAAACTGTGTTACTGCTGATAAGCTATGTTGTTATAATGTGTTTAGGACCTGGCTTTGTTGATTGACAATTTGTGGCCACTGGGGTGGGGGGCATGTCAAATTGCACCACCTCAACTCAATAGTGAACCTCTTCATAAAGATAGTAACTTAAGTGCAAGTTCAGCTGAGGTCCTGGCATTCCATTTCACTGATAATTTATTCACTTAGGTGTTTCAAATCTGTAGCTGGGCTCCTCCTACAACCTTTTCAAGAAAAACAATTTCCAGAAGTAACAGGTATTTAAGTTCAGTTTGTCTTCTATTTAAAGCAGGACTTACTGCTACTGGCAGACCACAAACGTCACAGCCACTTAGTCTAGGCACTTCTACCTTTTAAAAACTCATCTGAGGCCAAGAGACACACAGCTACAAAATTTGTCTCCTTCCATTTCAGGAGCAAGAGAACGAGGTGAGGCAATATGAAATGTTAAGATCAAATGAGCAGAATAGGCATGACTAGTAAATACTTAAATGTTTTTGCCAGCTTTAAACCCACTGTCTGTACCTCCCCCACCCCTTACTCTCCTCCCTTTACCTGAATTTGCGTTGAAGTAGGTGATCACATAAAGCAGAAACTTGCTGACAGCAGGCCGGCAATGGTGGTTGCAAAGTCAACTCTGTTGCTAATCTCCATGCCTGCAATTTCTTCATTGCAAATCCATAAGGAAGACGGGAATCAGCTAAGCATGAACTTTGATCAACAAGATGTGCCAATTATACTCTAAAAGCTTAAATAACTTACAGAAGATGCTCAATGCAAGTATTTATTCACACCCAAGAAGAAATTAGCTAGTTACAGAGCAAAATCTTTCGTGTTACTAAGTGTTGCTACTTACACTCAGGAGTGTATTGAATGCTACTCATTTGAAGCCTAGATGAAAATTTTTAGATTTCGCTTTGTAATTAGATACAATATAACTAAGGGCAACAGAAGTTTTGGTTCCAAGTTAATCCTCAAATAAATATTTAACAAATAATTTAGTCTCAAATGTATGCCCAGGGATGAAGCACTGACATGACCAAGGAATCTCTTTACCTTGCAATTCAATGAAACAGATACCATTATGACATAGGAAAGCAAACCTGAGCAAGCCTCACACCATCATATATACTGTTTAAGAAAAAGAAGTCATTTAGAACTAGACTAGACTAATTTTATTTCCTTCCAAGAATGGACACTAATTTAACTGTATACAGAATTTAACTATAAAAGTCTCAGTATATTGTCCTATTCCAAGAACTGCTTTTATATATATATATAAAAATTACTGCCAAAGTTCCAAAGCATACTTTATAATTAAATCAATTAAATACCCATCTTTCCTTACCCCTAATAACCTCAGACTGGAGCTGCCCTGTTCAGATCAACCTATGTCCAGATGAAAATTCCCTTGGTCATAACTATTGTTTCATTATTACCTATGGCTTTTCCACTACCACCAAACTGGACTCAATTAGCAATGAAAATTTTGAGTAACCTTGTTAAGAATAGAATTCAAAGACTGACAACAATTTTTCCTATGTTAAGATATGCTGCATGCATCTAAAAAATAATACTTATGCATTTCTGTGCATATTATGTTTATTAATCTGACACATTTTACTATAATATCTGCAAATTTCTTACTTTGAACACTCAAACAAATGAGCAGTAACCACTTTTAGTTAGACCATCAAAACTCCATCAAGTTCTCCTAGAACTCCAAGATGCTGTTTTGAAATAAAAGATGTCCAACAAGATTCCAAGAATTTTCATCATTATACTCAGTCAAATAAGTCAGCCAAAAGACAAACACGATTTTCTTTTTTTGGTGATATGACCACTCAAAACCCTACCATTCCCTGACTTTGCATTCCTATTGCATGTAAACCTGCAAGATCCCTTACCTTGACTAAACAAAGGTACCCACTAGTTATTTACTGTACTGTTTCACCTAGCTGTTGTCCAGGCACACTGAAAACTCATCGCTACATGGCCAAGCCTCCAAATCCACTGCTCCAGTTAACATAAGTCTAGGTCACTCAAAAATTAGGATTACAGTCAGCAATTCTGTCTGGGTATACCACCTGACATAGAATTATGTAATTTAATCACAAATTATTGCAATTGAATGCAGAATAAAGGAAACCTGAGTTTATTAAGCTTCCAATTTCTGCGAGATCAAGAGGAACTAGGGCTGCTCTAGACAAAAAAAAAAGAAAATAGACTGTGCTTGCAGATCATTTTCTGCCATATTCTTTCTTTAGGACCACTGTTTTATTGTTGCCCTTACCATTACATGGGATGTACATATTATCAGGTGTTAATAAAAGGTCAGTGCCTGTACAATACATTCTACAACTGAGCACCACTTTCTGTAACTGAACAGGCAAAGAAATTACACTGAACATCAGCATCTGGCAGTATTTCTCAAAAAAAGTGACTAAAATGGGTTTAAATTGATTAACACTATTAAATCACATCTAATATTTGATACTACATTATTTCATTACAGCTATACGATACAATTATACAAAATGTGTTAACATCAAAGAATACAACCAAAATTAAGATAGCAAACAAAACCTATATAACTTTTTCTTTACAGGAAAATACTTTTGAAGTATGCATGTAACTGCCCATTCTTTTAAAGAAAATCTACCGCAAGCAATGTTATCAACCTCCAGAAAATCACACATAGCATTACCACGCATATCCCCAAAAAGTGTACAATATGCACACTTGGAAAATACAAAATTAAAAAAATTGTAAGCAACAGGTGAGCTTCATATTTATAAGAATGTGAAAAGAAGTCCAATTTTAGCACTGTTGTATAAAGAATTGTCTTTTTTTGATGCAAGTTCATGAACTGACCCATCCGGTTGGGGCCACAATTTACAAAACACCGTGTTCTTTTGAAACAGGATTACAGAGCAAGGTAGAGCATCTTAGCAACGTCACCTTAAAGTTTTTTTGTGTGTTTTTTGTTTTTTATTTACTACTTATCAAAACACGTCCTTTAGGTTTGTAGGGTTCTTTTTTAAAATTCTTTCCTAGAAACAATATACAAAGGGGAGGCATATTTATTTCCAATTCATACTCCTGTAAGTAAGATGCTTTGAGTTCAAAAACTTTCTCCTCCAACTTTCACTGGTTGTTTTTGGCCTTAGCATGTGTTAAGATGTGAGATTTCAGGTTAGTTGATTGCGCAAACTTCTTATTGCAGCCGTCAAATGGGCAAACATAGGGCCTGTCGCCAGTATGAATTCGCACATGTGTGCGTAAATTGAAGTCCAGTGAAAAACGCTTTCCACATCCTTCAAATGTACACTGTTGAAAGGAAGACACACTCCATTAGCTAACAAAATATTACTTATTTCTATCAACAATATTATTCTTTAAATCACTAGACTGCCCACGCATGAAGCTAGATGCTAAATGTTATCATCAGTGAAGCTGGGAACATCACTTGTGAAATGTATTAAAAAAAATACGTATGTATATCTCAGGTTGCTTTACCACAGTAGTATGTCTATTTTTCAAAGAAAGAAATAACTTTCAGATTGCAGGCAAATGCTTTCACTAAAAAAACACCTTTTCTGCATCTGAAACTGTATTTTGCTATGGCATACTAAAACCAGAAAAAATGTTTTATATATATATTTCCTCTTTTCAGTGATAATCTGCAAAGATTTGCTCTCTTTACCAGCTTTACTTTTAGAATAGAGAAACATAGTATCCCTAAAGTCATACAGAAGCTAAGTTAACAATTACAGTCTACACCTGTTCACCAAATAAACTGTGGTCCATAAGTCTGAGAGTTAACAATACCTGAAAGGGTTTCTCTCCAGTATGAACTAGCTGATGTCGCTTTAGTTTTGAACTCTCCACAAAGGCCTTGCCACATTCCGCACATACGTGTACTCGAGGGCCATGAGTGTGCAGATGCTTCCTCATGGCAGAGTTGTCCCTGAACATCTTTGTGCAGCCCTTGAAAAGAACAGTGACACTCAATTAGTAGAACCTTCTTTATCAGCACTAGCTTATCTATCTGCTATAGCATACACATTTAAATTCCTTTTTCACCCTGAGTGCTGCCTTAAAAGTTGGCTCTCAGAAAAAAAAACCCTTACATTTATTAAAAAAACAATAAAAAATACCAAAGATAACTAATCATTTGAATCATCTGAAAAGCTTACCAAAACAAACACACACAATCCCAAACAAAGACCTCCAAAACCATTTCCCCAGTATTATGAGCCATGTGCAGTCAAGTGAGTAACAGGACAGTCTCATGGAAAAGATGCAGCTCTGACAGAAGCAAATGAATAAACCAAACAAAAGCTCTTACAGTTTAAGGGAAGGAAAAAAGGGAAGGAAAAAAAAACCACCCCCAAAAAAAGACAGAATGATAGTTCATGGATACCTATGATATATTCTTCAACGTGCTATTCTGAGTACTACAATTCAATGCGCATTATATTCTCTAATATACTACAGATTATTCTGTAGTACCAATTTGCATGTGCACCACTCCACCTCCCAACATTCTGTCCACTTCCTTTTCTGTCCTTCTCACTGCTGAAAAGAAATGGGGCAAAAGGGTTTCCAGCAGGTAACAGCTTACAGAAACTACCTTATCCAAACTGGCAGCAGCAGACTGATCACTACCACCTTGAGATACAAAGAGATTGTCACTGCTTCTACAGTGTAAACCTATAAAGTGATACGGGGCAACTGAATAAGGTAGAATACCTAAGTTATTGCCAGCTCAACCTAAAAGCAAAAGATACATTAACTCAGGTACAGCATTGGAAGTCTTAATCTGGGGTCCATGCTGCATCAAAATTTTGATTCCAGAGTACACTTCAGCCAGCAGCAACCTGGGGTTCTCTTTACCTAATCTTTGGATACCTTCTTATTCCCCCCACCTCTTACTTTTTAGTGACAATATACAGACATCTATCATATGGTTTATAAATGTCTTCCTCAAGGTTCAAAATCCCCCATAAAATTCTATACACAACTAAATTTTATCTGTAGTCCACGTGATGCTGTTTAAACTTCCATAAAATAGTCTACCAGCATCACTGTCATAGGCATAAAATTCAACAGAACCTAAAAGGAACATTAAATCACTAGTTAAGTTCTGCAAGCTTTCTCTTTGGATTTTCTTTTTTTTTTCCTAATAACCACATTTAGGTATGCCTTATTTCTTAAAAAAAAAAAGGGAAATGACACTTTCATGAAGAGTTTGCTCTTCAGGCATTAGAATTTCTTTGGCTAATTTTAAGAAGCATTGTGCCACCATTCATTTCATGTAACAGAACTGCTGGCAAAGCAGCACCAAAATAAATACACCATCAAGTTTCCTGCATTTATTTCAAAGCCCCTCCTTGCCTCCGAGAGAAGCAGTTACATCTTCTACAGTATTTTTTTTTTTTAAATTGAAGTAATAAATGCACAAAGCCTAGAAACACTAGAAAAGAGAAAATGGAAGGACAGAATATTCTTTTTTTTTGTTAATCCCTGTTCAGATAAGTTGACACTATGAAAAAGTAAATCAAAGAAATTAAGGCAGCATTCCTTAGTATTGTAAGGAGTAACTGCTCCTGTATCTCCACATAATATACTACATAAATACATGGTATTTGTAGAACATAAAGAAGTTGAAATAAATGTAAGCACAAAGAGGAATCCACCAGATTCCTTGGACTACGGCTGTGAGAAAGCAGTCTTCTATTCATGCTCTCTAATGTGTACTATTAGTTATCTGCCCTGATTATCTGGTTAGGCTCATCACTTATCTGGACCAGAAGTCAGCAAAATTGTATTTGCCTTTTTTCATTACAGACTAAGTCAGCTAACAGAAGCTCTACAAAAGCTGGATAATGCAGTAAAGCAAGATGCTACCAGTCTAGGTGACTGGGAACATTTACTCAAGATAGAGGCTTCCCCACTACCAGTGGGTCAGAATCGTTATCTCCAGGATGCCTCTCTCCGTCTTTCAAGATGATGCACCTTCCACCTCTGGAATATAATTCAAAGTCTTCCAATAATGCTGACTTTGGCATCTGCATCATAAATTGCTGATTCCTGATCTAGACTCCAAATCTGTCATAGTTTCCAAGCAGAGGATATATAGATCTTAGGAACGTACTTTGAACAGCTTTCAGAATATTCTTTCAAGTATGTATTCTTGGGTGGCAGGAAATCACAACAGTAAAACCAGCATGTTAGGGACTGTGCATCATGGTTACCAGAAGATTAGGGATGCACTAACCTTAAGACAAGGAATGGGAATAATATATTATTCAGTGAAAGGTTTTTAAAGCAGCCTCTAAAGAATTATAACTAAAATACAGTTAACAGAGTGTAGTCTATTAACAGTAATATATTTCAGTTATTCATTCTCAAGAGAAAACACCAATAGAAAATTCTGGTCTAAAAATTACTACCTAGTCAGAAGCTGAGCCTGCACTTACTTTGTGAGGACATGCTATCGTTCGTGGAGCATCATCTTCTTTAATTTTTCTTGGTTTCATTCTTAAAGATTAAAAACAAAAAAACAAAAACAACACCACATTAGTAGAAAAATTAGTAGACAGCTCTTTTCACATAATGGCCTAGATAATGCACACATTTATTTGATAGCATTACATGCATCAGTTACTCAGCTTAGTATTTTCAAAACCTTCATAATAAAATTAATAGTGTAATTTGGCATTCAGAAATTTCAGCTTTTCCAGAAGGACCTCAGAAATACAGAAGAAGACATTTAATACTACCTTCTTAGTCTTTGAATATGTAGAAACAGAGTTGAGTTTTTTTCTTAGACTAATTGTAAATAGGGTTGGTTTTTTCTGAAAACTCTATAGATTTCTTGTGCTAGTACCCACATAGCCTATTTATCTTCACTTTCTCTCACCAGGATATGAAGAGCAGAGTAGCCTCAATCATTTTTTCAGTATTTCACCACACAAGACTTCAGAAGAAAACAGTACAGAAGCAGGGAAGGCAGGCAAGTTGTGGATTCTACACAGACAATGTAGACATCCATCATAACCACAGAAAATGCAGTTATTTTTACTTTAAGTTACTGTACACATGGATTCCACTGCTGGCAACTGACAAACAATCATCTATTTATTCTTGGTTGCTGATAGGGATCTTCACCACTACTTTATGGGTGTCATTAGTCTTCACCAACTACATAAGCAGAAAAGCCAACTACTGCTTGAATATATCATATGTTTGTTTCAAATATAATACTCAGAAAACAACGTTAGAACAGTCGTGCCATAGGCATCTGTCTGAATGTCCATACAGCTGACTTCTCTGACACTATTCCAGGGAAGTGCACTGCACTTTTACCTATTTTTATTTCTCAGAAGTGCTGTTTTCAAAAAAAAAAACAAAACTGAAAAAGAAGTGGATTATATCCACCTTATAATAGAGGCAAGTAGGTGTAAATAAACGCACCTCATACAGCTGGAGATTCACTTCAGTAAGTAATGAGATTTTGTGCATTCCAACACCTTGCTGTAGAAGCTAGTCTGTTTATCTGAGTTCCTGAATCACTTCTCCTGGTACAACATAGTTATGTATGACAAGGTAACTACAAATGGCTATTTGTAAGTTAAACAAAAAGTTTTCTGGTGTAGTCTCTACTTGAAATGAAACAGAAATAAGTGGCTTTTGTTCTTTTCTCTAAGTGGATGCTTAGGAAACTCCTGTTGGCTCAGCACCTCCAGATTACATTGAATATATACAGTGCTAACTAAAGAATACTGCAGCCTCCTGCAGGGTTAAAAATACAAATGTTACAAAAATAAAGAAACTGGAATCACATCCAACAATTCCTTTATCCTCAGATACTAACAGCTCCAAAAGACAGGTACGAAATATTTGTGTTGAAAAAGCTCCTCTTGTGCCATTGCCAGCAGCATAACTAAACATTTTGTCAATTTAAGGGCAGAAAAATCCTGAACTCCGGAAGCTGTATCTGTTCCTGTAAACCAGCCTCTTTATTAAATCTCCTTCATAACTTTTCAACTCAGATGGACTTATTGATTAGATCTAATTTATAGAATCATAGAATCCAGTTGCAACAGAGCATGATTGTCCTGTGTTTAGTTTACCCGACCTCTCTAAGTATCAAATACCTAAATCGAAAAAAGTGATTGGGATTAACTGATTGGCTACATTCTCCAGTGAGATTCTAGACTGATAGTACTACAGGCACTGATGCTATAGAAAAACACACACACAAAGGCTTTCTTTCAGTACCCCTACAGAAAGCTTCCAAGTACCCTTTTGCACAGGATTCTCCTTATTATGTCTTTATGCTTTTTACAAAAGGAAAAGGCATAGACATGAGTGCCTGTTATACCAAAATGGGCACATAGAAGAATGCCTTGACAAGATGGGACCTGAAAGAACTTAGTGCCTTGTTAGAGAACAAACACCCTTAGGGAGCAAAACTGGTGCCAAAACCACCTCCTTTACTTCCAACCCTATCAACTTGTTAAGTGTTGGCTGAGTCATTCCCTCAGCCCCAAAAAAGCAAAGATAAAAATTCCTAGGCCTAAAATCTGTGTTGTGACATCATCATAATGAATAAAACCACTATTGTTCTGAAGTCCTAAATGACCACCTGTAAAAGGAGAGAATAGACAGAAAAGGAATCACTAACAAAAGATGTGGTCAACAGCTTTAGTGGGCAGCGCCTACATTTTTTACACTTGGCATAAGATCCCAATGATCATATTAAGTGTTACTGATAACTCTTGTGTGTCTTGCCCCTGTTATTAAGACAGTCTTTGAGAAAGTGTTATCTGTAACAGGCTGTCAAAGTAGACTGAGAGGTAAAATACCCTGGCCAGTGTAGTCAGGAAGCTTCCAGTTCAGTGTAGTCAGGAAGCTTGAGGAATCAATCACAGCTGAACTGGAGGGCCAGACATGGGACAGACTGGAGTTTCAACATACACTTTTCAGTTCAGTGCCTGAGCAGGCACATAGAATTGTAAGTGTACATTCTGGAATAAGCTGACTTTTTAATTTTCAAGCTTTGTTTCTCAAATGAGGAGTATCAGCCCAGAAGTATACCTGGATAGAAACATTTAACCCTACTGACTACAAAATGACAACAAAGTTTAGTTAATAAAGGGGCAGATTTAAAATCTTTTCATTTCTCCCTCAAGTATGGGAAGTGGGAAACTTAAGCTTAAAAGGCAAAACAAGACTATGTATTCCATAGGCAACCAAGCTACTCAGTAAAACAGAAGCAGGCATTTCAACAGGAAGAGGTGGCAAACAATATCCTGGTTACATCTCAGTGCCACATGCAGGAAGAAGCTGCTGGACCCTTGGAGCAAAGGCACAAGGGCATGTACACCACAGGCACAGCTACAACAGATCATTTTGCCAAAAACATCATCCTGCTCACAAGGCTGTGGAATCCATATGGACAATCACCCAAAGCAGGATTTAAAGACTTACATATTCAAATGCATTAGAATAAAAGATTTTGGTCTTACTTTAAAATTAACTTTCTGCAAAAGGAGACCAGATTAGAACCTGGGCAGTTGATCTTAATTACACTGTTGCAGGTAGCTCTTGCTGGTGGTTAGACTTTTGGCTCCCACCCAGTAGAGCATCTCTACCAGCTCCGTCCAAGTTTTCTTAGCCTGAAACATTAATCAAAAACAGAACTCTAACACATACCACTATTTAAAACGACTACAGACACACACATTAATACCTGGGTGGAACTTCTGAAATGGCTGCCTTTGCAGAAAGTCAATTTACATGGCAAGACCAGAATTTTCATTTCTGCAATTAGTTTATATGGGCCATGCCTAGTAGCAGCAACTGCAGAATAGCTAACCTTTCGGGTCAAGGCACTGGGACACTGCAATTAAAGGCCAGGTTGGTTAACTTGTATTGGGGAGATGGAGAGAGGGAATGGGGGGCAGCAGAGGGAGTAGGAAGGTGTGCAACCCAACAGCTTCACAGAATGAATTCCAAAAAAAAAGCACACCCTCTTATCCATGCATAACGATTTGAGTAAAAAAAAAAATAAAATATAATCACAGGTATTAAAACACTCAGCTCCTTAAAACAGAGAAAGCAACTCTGTCACAGTGCAATATCAGAAAGTAACAGTTACCTACCTCTTTTCATCTTCCCAGCTGAACTGAAAGAACTGTACCCTTGACATAACCAATCCCTACCTCAAACTTCTGTCAATCTCCACAACCTATTGTTTTACAGACAGATCCAATTTTAACAGTTACAACAATGTTAAGGCTAGGAATAGAGGAAATCCCCAAGTCAAAAAAACAGTAGCAGTATAGAATTTCCTCCTTGTTCTACCATCTTCCTTTTTTATCTCTGGTAAAATTCTGTGTTCTCACATCCTTTCTTCTCCCTTTATACATAAATCTAACCTAAAGAGCATTACTCTCTCTCAGGCAACTCCTTTGACACATCCTAGGGGTCCCCGATGACAAACAGTGATATTCACCTGGGCCGATGACCATTCATAAGAATAGTTAAGAGGAGGAAATCATTCCCTATCAGCAGCATCACTGCTGCTTCTGATCTGTTCCCCCACTCTGCCATTCCCCTTGTACCGCCCTGCTGAGGCGGAAATAAAATGATCATGGCCCTGCGCTGCTGCAAGAATTTATTTGTGCTGAAGAACTCCTGAAACTGGCTAGACTGGCATTTGCATAAATAGACAAAGGGGGAGTGCTGCAAGGTGTTCTAGGAATCTACCTACAACCAAAGTACACACATCTAGTGAGTTACTATGCTACAGACAGGTAGAAAATGTCATAAAAAGTTCTCTTTCAGTCTAAGATTCTGGCAAAAATAATTACTGGCTTTGTTGTGAAGAATATCACATGTACACATAGCAAGAGATTTGCCCTCCCCTGAAAGAACACTTTGGCTAAAGCATCAGTTTACTGCCCTTTAAGCATCTCTGTAATAAGAACAAAACCAATACAAAAGTGCACAACTTGTAAAGAGGCCCAAGTTGTAAATCTAGGAGACCAGAATGTTTTGCCACTTTTAAGAAGGGCATCTTATTTCAAACACTCCTTTTGTTTTCTGTTTTGTTAAGCAGAGAGAAAGAAAAGGCAGTTCTCACAATGGCTCTCAGTCTGAAAAGGTACTAAGAGGAGCAGAAGATAAAGCCAAGGACAGTGAAGTTTTTACCACTAGGATCCATTACTGTGCCAATTTTCCAGCTCTAGCATATTCCCCTCTTTTTTATTTATTTATTTTATTTTACTGATGCCTGTATTTTGCCATCTTTAGCCAGTTCAAGTCATGCATCTGTCTGGAGGGTAAGAGGGAGGAAGCGGACAGTCAGGAATAGCCTTTTTAGTGGCTTTGTTAAGAAGGAATTTGCCATATGCACCAACTAGATATATGTGTGCTACTTCCCCAAGCTTTTATTACCAAGCAGTTACGACTTCCTTACAGCTAACTACGGAATTACTTGTAATCAGTTAAGACTTGGATAAACCATTTTACTTCACTTGAAGGGATTTCCAGTGTTCAAGTCTAAGGTATCAAATGGGAATGTGGTAATTTATTAGGTTTTATTTCTTTCTGAGCAGATCATTCACAACTAATGTTTCACATTCTGATATGACTACCTAAGAGAAATACACTTTTTTACTGCATTTTAAAGCATATGAAAGAAAATGCATGAGTCCTGCAACAGAACAAAATAATTTGTAAAGGGCAATAAATTGCCCAATGAGGTATAATTTATGGTCATTCAATGTGTTACTGAACACATCTTAATGTTCTGACAAAGCTTGTTTATTCAGTATTTTCAATAGTTTTAAAATGTATAAAGCCTTTTCCAGGAAAGGCTATAGGAGTTCCAGTTAAAGGACCTGGATTCCTCCTACATGACTCAATGACAAATGCACTAAAAGAAAGCAGTGAAAGCAAACGGTATCACAAGAGATAGTATAACTGCTCACTCTGCTAGTGCCACCCAGTTGCTGAGCAGCAGGAGTCCACTGCAGATGCTGAATTACTATAGTTTTTAAATCTTAATGATTTTATATTTATATATATATATATATTTGTTTACTTATTTTTAGGGCTGCAGAGCTACAGGACTTCAAGCATCAAGTCCACCCTGCCTTATTTTTCACTAACCAAAACCTTGCTTGAAATCTATTACCACTAGAATTCAAGCTTTGCCCATTTAAATTTAACCTCAGAACTTTGTTCCTAATAATTGATGCCAATGTATCTTAATCAAAATAAGCTGTCTAGTTATAAACAGTGAATCTAGTTTTGTTTTGAGTAGCTAATTTCTACAAATACATAGTGAAATTCTTCCAAGAACCTTCATGGAAACAAGAAAGCAGACCAAAACAACTTGCTCTCAACTGCACAAAATACACTGAGTATACAGTTTTACTAGCCAGTTCATGCTTCCTTATACACAGGCTGTGCACAATTCTTTTTTCAAGTCACAAAAATACAAATCTATTATTCAAAAACACTACAGCACATGAAGCTACTTAAGTTTAAAAGTAAGTTTCAATTCACATGCTGCTCAAAGTTTTCTGAATACAGCTACTGAGAATTTCAAAACTGTGAACTGTAAAACAACCAGCAATGCTTGAAACTTTCAGAGAACTTTACACTAAATAAACATATTCTTTAAGCATAAAATATTCTAGGACCTCCAAACCCAATTTCTGTACACATAAACCAATTTTTTTTGTTTGCCATGCAGTGATGCTGCACAGAGCAACCTAGATCAACAAGACAACTGATCAGTATAAAAAAAAGGTTTATAGGCAACAGTGCTTGAACTAATGTTATTAGCTAAAAGGAGTCCCTTTAACATGCTTCACTGCAAGAGGACCAAAATCTTAACAAGCGATAATCAAATTCTAATATACCCATATTCTTCAGCCTCAGCTATACACAATCATTTAACATAATCTAACAGTTTTCTTTTTCTTCTCTCTTTTACTCTGGCCTCAGAAAATTTGATTCTGAGCAAGGAATAAATAAGTAAGTAAATAAATAAACAAAAGAACAAAACCTAACCCAAAAACCAAAACCCAACTTTCTTACAAGATTCTTGAAGTTTCTACATTATCTACAATTAAGATATCAGAACAATTCTTCACAGGTTTGAGCAATTTGGGGATATTGCTAAATGTGATATCCCCCCAGTTGCTTACTCTACCACCATATATTTGTCTTATGACTGAAGGGGTTTGCATTTTATCTGCTGTACAGAAATATATTAATAGAAAATTGACTGTACACATAGAACTCAATCTTTACATCATCTGCTAAAAATTCTAGCTCTAGAACTTCCTAGAACATTCTACCATGAATAAAAAGTGGTAATTTTAAATTACTGCCAGCTGCCACTATTTTCTCAACAAAAAACTAACTAAAACCCAGAGATGCAGTACATTTTACAACATCAAGAAATATGCAGACAGATCTAACAGAAGCAATCTGATCATTTTGAGAAGCCCATATCCTGGCAACCTTTTCAAGTACTCAGAGCAATCTGGAAAAAAAATATTCAGTATTTGCATGGAGAATACCCTATGAGAAAATATTTAAACTTCCTTAACAAAAGACAGCTATTCAGTACTTAAACATTTAATAGAAGCGGAGGTTTCAGCATGTTTTAAAATAACAATACCATTCTAAACACAATGAGCAGAATCAGAATGCTGGGTACTGTTAGTGGTAGAGTATATATAATACTTTTATATAGAGAGTATATATAGAGTATACTTTCAATGATACTTATAGAGTATCACTAAAAAAGTTATTGAGCTTTCAGCAGGTCTCAGAAGAAAACACAATCATTTTTATCACAACAGTAAAACAAGTAACAGTATCAACAGCTAGAACCACCAAGCACTTTAGACAGAACCCCATTTTCAGCTGTTAGTAATGTGTTTTGACACATTTCCAGATCAGATAACCTGAAGCAGGGAGCAAGTCCTGCAAAACTATCTTACTATGAGTCTTCAAAATGCATAGTTCAATGACTTTACTGAAAACAATTGTGAGACAAGGCTGTGTTGGTAATCCTCCAGCAGAAAGACACCTAAGAGTAACAGAGAAAGCTTGTATAAAGCAACAAGATTAAAAAGGTGAAACAACAGTAGATGCACACAGGAGACACCGAGATCCACCTACCCAAGTAGCTAGACCAGAACTTGCTTCAATAGGTCCTGCCATTTAGTAACTACCTGAAAAACCCAGTGGTAAAGAAAACAAAAAACCACTAAAACAAACAAACAAAAAACCCACCACACATACTTCTTGCTCTATTAGCTAACCCAGGAAATAAAAGTAACAACATCCAACCATCCATCTGTTCTGTCAGAATTGTGCACCAGAGCCCTGAAAAACAGCCAGCTGGTAAATGAGTACATACTACTGGCTCTCAACATGGGGAAAAAACTGGTAACAGCAGCTGCAGAAAGCTAACAGTGGTGCTCAAATATTTAGAGACACCAGACTAACACTGCCCATGCACTGAGTGGAGGAGAATGCCTTTGGTAATTACAAGCATATGCACACAAAGTAGGAAACCAAATAAAGGCTGCAAAGACAACTCTAATATCACAGTTCCCAGGTGCCAGATCAGGCTTCCCTGGTGACCTCGCGGTTGCCCTCCGATGGACCCCAGTTGCCCTGAGCACTCAGTACCACAGCCAAAGGCTCTGAAGAGGGAGGGGGGAAGAGACACATGACTCAGTACTTCCTGTAGAACAGAGCTTCAACCACTCCACCTCTATTTGAAAAGGAAAGTAACCTTGTAACTCGGGTCAAGGTACTGATATGTAAACGAGTGATAGTGTACTCTAGATTTCTAGATCTTTTGATGCTGAAGAATTTAAGGATACTCACATGACAGCTACATTCTCTCATGTCAAAGATGCAGTCTATCAATGTATTTAGATCCCGTCTTACCCAAGAGAAACTAGAGACCAGAAGTCATTGAACAAGTGAATATAAAACCCAGTTGCTTTAACACAGTATCAGCTACTCTGCTCTGAATTAAGTCACTTGTTTTAAAAAATGATTAAATGGAACATTAAGCCATACTAAAACTACCATTTATTTTGGCTAACAGTTTCATCATTAAACCAGGAAAAAGAAAACCATTTTAAGGATACTTTCTTCCTACTTACCTAGCAAATTCAGCCAGTTGTTTGGGGTCGGAGAGGTCAATGCCAGGTATTCCACCAGGAGGAAGTTTCTTCCCTGTCATGTACTCTGAGTAATCTGGAGGAGAATTCTCTCCAATGATCTGCTCTTCCACCACTGTTTCATGGTCAATATCTTTTTTATCATCTGAAACACACAAAATACCAAATTCAATACATACTAAAGATCAAAACAGCATATAAACTATTAGGCTATATCTCAACAGAAATTTCCCACGGCTGCACACTTAAAAGAATACACTGCACTTGCAGACTTCCATGCCAATTGCAAAGAGCAAAAACACATCCATATAGTTACAGAATGAAGAACACAGGAAGAACACGGTGAGAAAAAAAAGAGAAGCAAAAGTTGCATATCTAGCTAAACACAAATAAGTATAACAATCCTATGAATGTTGGCTGTGTTTAAAAGATAAGGCACTTTTCCTAAAACATATCCTAAATATTTAATTCCCTTAACCTCTTAAAGACTAGCGTTCACCATACCCACTTTGGATCTCAACAGCAGTCAGTAACTAAGCAAGCTTATCAGAAGAGTGGCAGATACTTACCCTGTGATGTCAGGATTACCGATTTTTACTTCAGAGCCTTCAGACTCCACTGACCTCCAACAGAAGTATCACAGAGGGACAAGAAATTTAAAAGTAAATGCTAATGGATTTCAGCACCTGCCCATAAAACTGAAGTTTTCCAACTCCTGAAGACAGGTCTGAAAGTAACCAAAAATCTAAACGGTACATCTCTCTCCCAAGGGGGCTTCTTTCTTCTGTGGCAGAGGCCAGTCTAAGATCTTTTCCACTTTATTATATAAACAGCAGACAGATTATTCAGAGCTTTGATCTGCAAACCATTTAAGTGCTACTGTATCTGCTCTAGAGCTCCTCCTATGGATTTGTGCTGAAGGACTGTAGTAAGATCACGTGGAAGACCTGCTGTTAGCGGCTACTCACATCCAGACCTTAGAATATACCAAGATACAATGTTTTCCTCTTTCATCTTGCCATTTTGTATCAGAAACCAGAGACGCACAAAGAAGACAGAGAATGGAAAGAATGGAAATATCCAGCTATGCTCCTCACTGCAATACTCATACCAGAAGGAAGACAGATATGGGATCTACCCTGGTTTACACCCTCAAATACACCTAAGACAATAAACATACGTATATACACATGGTTTTAACTACTCAGCTAAAAAATTAGTAAACTTGCCACTACACTACTTCTTACAACCTGTGTATGGGAAGCAGATTCTGCAAATCACTTTATACACAAGAGGCTTTAAAAAAATTATGGGAAGTTTTTTTTATGAGTAGTGTTTAAGGAATTGAAATACAAGGTAGTAGGACAGAAATAATACTCCCCCAATTAAAAAATAAATAAATAAACACCAAAACTTAAGGCAGAAAACAAATGAAGCAACATTTTTCTTTCTGTTTTCTTCCACAGGAAGTAACATTATTCATTACTCAGTAACTTACTGTAGGAAGGAAAAGTCAAGACATATGCAAATAAAAGCTATATACTAAGGACAAATTTCTACTCAATTTGTAATGCCTGCCTTTTATGTTTGCCACCGAGCTATTTCTAGAAATGCTACTGCCAGTTTGGGGTTTAATCTGATCTACCAGATCAAATAGCAGTTCAAGTATATGTTCCATGGTGAAAGAAGAAAATAGACTGCAACACTGACACAAGACAGAAATGTTCCTAATAAAATACTGTCTGCAGCATTAAACTGAAAACAAACTACAAAACTGACTATTTGGACATTTTTTAAATTTTAATCTAGCCTTCTACTCACCACACTACCTGACACTCTTTACCAGAGCTTTAAAGAAAGCAACTGAATTTACCTTAAGCAAAGATTATATGGTAAATTTAAGAGCATCTGCAGGAGTTACAAATTCAAGTCAATAAATCTCCAATTTGGCAACAATGTTTTGTTCCAAACAGAAGCCTTAGAAAAGATACTTGGCAGTGCCTCTGCAGGCAGAAAAGACATTATGAAACTCAGAAGAGCACAAAACTTCTGGAAAGCTAAAAGTGACACCTTTGCCATGCACCAGACTAGAATGAGATCAGCTGCCTTCAATGCTGCCATTTCAACAGGTCCACAGAACTTCCAGTTTGACTGACATTTGTAACAGAAACAAGTTTTCATTTCCTCCCTCAGATCAGATACACTGAGTCAACAGGGAAATTTCGTATACATTCCTCAAGATCTTTTCTTCCATGGTGTAAAGACTCACTATTCCACAATGTTTTCTTCCTATGTGAGGGCAAAACTGAAACAAAGGCAGCCTTTAGTGCCTTCACTTGCAAAAAGCCCACCCACAGAAATCAATTTCACAGCTATTCAATTCCATGGGCTACTGAACTAAAACATGAAAAATTATGAATACATTAATACAGTAGAAAATAAGAAAGTATCACTTCATATATTGATAATTATGTAAGAACAAGAAACAAGCAAATTTTCCTATATCAAAAACCTCTATCTCTATGGCAGCACATAACAGCAGTTTTAAAAATTAATTTAAACCAAAACAACATACCAGTAACCTTAAAGTGTTATGCCAGGGTAACATCCTTCAAGATAGAAGGGCCTGACTCACACCAAAAGTCAAATACTTTTTCTAAAGTTGCAGCAGACTTCAGCAGCTGGTTAGTATCCAGACCATCCTAGTTACAGACCATCCTAGTTACAGACCATCCTACAACACTATGAACTCATTGTAAAAACAAACAAAAAAACCCAAACCCACACACACACTTCTTTGGAAAACTTTTGGAAGAATTCTATCAATGTCCTCTATGCACAAATTTATCGCAAGTTCATTTGTGATCCCCTACCAACCTGCAATAGGCAGCTCAAAGTTTGGAGAGTAAAGTCCAAGCAACTTTCACTCAGGCTGACAAGTTAACCAATATTCTCATCGCAAACAGAGCAAGCTGATTGCTTGATGTTTTCTGCCTTCAAACAAGCCCTGATGCTCAATACAACCAAATTACTTTCCTTTTTTCCTCTCGTGAAACAGAGGATCAAACATACTGCAAAGCAAAACACAGAGACACAACCCTGAAATTCTAGTGACACCTCTGGGAAGTACAAAACAAGGCACAGCTCCTCTCTGCAGTTTATGACCATGCCAAATTAATCTGGATGCCACCCATGCAAGCTAAATACAGACAGAGCCATGGAGGCAGTCAGTAAACGGGTATTAACTGTTACATACTATCTGACCTTCTTTGTCTTGCTCCTTAAAAATAATTGAGAGTATAGCAGACTCAAATATAAGGCATGCTGCTTAAATGTGTATTTAGCACTATTCTGAGAGTTCTAATGCAGCCTACTGTGAGGGACCTGGGAGTACATTTTTAGTCCAGTCTTTTGAAAGATACGGAAGATTTGAATGCATGTCAGTCAGTTAATCACTTTGTCTTCACAAAAAACATGCAGTACCAGTCACTGCAATAGCTATGTCCAATATTCACCTATCTTACAAAGCTGTGAAATACTAATTTCTTAGAGACACCACAGATAACCCCAACACCTTTTCATGCCCAACCACATTAGGTATTTAGTCTAAATTGGGTTGGTCTATGTACCTTTTTACGACATATTCAAACAAATCTTCATGCTCAACGTCCTTCCATCCCCACCTCTCTCATGCCCTGTATACACAACTTGAACTGGAATCACTTCAGCACTTCAAAGCAAGCATGCAAGATAAGCAAACATGCATGTCTGGTTGGGTTTGGTTTGGTTTTTTTCCCCCTAAGACCAGTGAAAGTTTAGCATTTTAGCCAGCCATATCTTTTGATTAATACTTAGAACAGATTCCTAGTGGTGAAATAACCAGAAGTTTCAAGAGTATCAAGCCCAAGTACCAACTGAAGTAGGAAGAAGCCAGACTACTGGATAAAAATAACTTGTAGATGGTAACTGCAGATTCCATGCAACAGATCAATGACAAAAGATGGCAGACACTGTTTCCAAAGACTTTATTACCTTTTGCTCTTATTACCATGCTTTCTGAATCTCTTGCAATCCTTCTGTTGCACAGAAAACCCATCCACTTCAGAACCATTATTTCACACATTTCTAGAATAGTAGCTAGCTCCAGATGACATCTCTGGAACTCCCCAACTTTGTAAGATGACCCCTTTAACTCTCAAGAAGCCCTGTCAGTTATTCTTGATTTCAGGCATGGTACTTCACTTTCAGATCTCCAATTCTCCAAGCCACCCTCCTCCTCCTCCTCTATTACAGAGCAGGGAGAACACACTGTTATTCAATCAATCTTTCTCTATGGAAAATAAGGAGGGCAGAAAGGAATTCAGAAGGCGTACTTGGAAGCAAAGCAATGAAACCTAATCTTACAGCTTTCTCTGCAAGGTACCAAGTTAAGAGACATTCTGCTTACCCACTAAAGGATGAAAGACATTTCAGCTTAAATTTTCATTTCACGATCACATGGTTAAGCACATTTGTTTTTAGGAACAGTTGAAATGCAATTACATGATAAAAGATGTATTCAGCAACAGCGCAATAACAAGGCACTGTGGTAACAGCTTCGTTTCTGCTACCACACTGCAGTCTCCTCAGGCAAATTAGTTCATTGGTCACGTTTGGAAGCAAAAGACCATAATTAGCTTGTTAAATAAGACAGTTATTTAGCAGAAACTTCTGAATGTCAAAATTCCATTTTGCATAATATGTCAATTTTTATCCTAATCAGCTGTTAGGCTACTTTCTCTCTGATGTGCCTTGCACACACAGATGGAGAACAGGTTCTTCTTTCCCCATGTCACCCATCTCTTATTTCACATCACCGAGACATGAACTGACAAAAACACTGCATACATCAATAGTCATCAACTGACTTCAACACTTGTGAGACACTGTGCTGAAGTACTATGACCTTCTGAATCATCAACATAAAAGTGACATGGACCTCTCACGGAAGGATCCAACAGCAACTTAGAGGACTCTAGTTTGAAGGTGAGAGGCAACTTAACAGATATTTTAAGTAATGAACCACATCCATAGACCACTTTCAAATCTAAAAATATATGTAAAACAGCTGCAGGAAAATATCTACCACACTCTAAGGTTCACTGGCAAAAACGTCAGCGCAGACTCAATGCTTATGGATACCAAAAGCCTATATTACTGTCTTACTCAGAAATAATTATCATCTTAACATTTTAAAGGAACCAGACAATCACTTTCTGCCTGCATTATGAAAAAAATTCATACAAGAAGTTGATTGCCTATCTGTCATCACAAAGACTTTTGGCTATCTTTGACACAGGCCCACAACAGAACTGACTCGTCTATTATTTATACTATGTAAAACGACTAGTCAGACAGTAGATGATTATCTTTCACACCCCTGCAACCTGATAAAAGAAAAAAAAAATAAATAAATAAAAATCGAAGGCTTTTAATTTAAGACATTAAAAAGTTTTTTTTAAGATGCTCTGAAGAGCCTTCTAGAAACCCAACATGAACTGCCTGAGTTTTCAAATATGGGTCCGCAGCAATGGCTTCCTGAATTATCAAAAATCATTTCCAAACCATACACTTTGTCTTTGCCGTCTAGGAAAAACTTTGTCTTTCCCATCTAGGAATAGGATACTTGAGCAGTTTAACATCTGTGGGCAATGTTTAGTTTGGTTGTGCTATTTCAGCCCTGACCTTGCAGATTATTTATGCTAACAATAATAGTTTAAGCTAACACCTATTTTAGGTTTGAAAGCTTGACAGAGTCGAGAGTCATTACCTAGAAGTAGATGTACACTAATACATTTCCCCCCCTGCAAAAATAAGCCCCAACTGCTTGAAATTCCAGTATTTGGTAGAGGCAGCATTTCAGCACCACCCTTCCAAGCCATCCCGCATCCAAGAATCAGTTTTGCAAGCACAATCTAACAAAGTTGCTAAGGAACCTTCCCCTCTCTCATCACTATTGTGTACCCAACCTGCTGACAGTCACTGAAGACAATGATTAAGTTGAATCTAGCAAAGACACAAATATATTCCACTTAATAAAAACAATTTTCCTGGTACAAATTGGTCTCTGTACCTGGAGAGCCCCATTAACTGTATACAATTTTCTAAATCTATTACAGGATACCCAAATGAAAGTAATGAGACAGTACAGTGGAAACACACTACAGGAGCATGATTAAAGTATCCATCATATACACCTCTTGAACCCTTTCAGAAAATAGAATGCCTTTGTTCAGTTCCTATTTTCACATGTGAAAACAGACAAATAATTCCATTCTGAAGATCTAGAAAGCTAATCTGAACTAGAACAAAGCATTCCTGTTTCAAGCTAAACGCGTTAAAGTAATCGCAGGTCACAAGTTTGATATCACCATAGATACCAAGGTGATAAGAGAAGTTACGGCAAGTCTAAACCACTGCCAACAACACTACTGCAACTTCTAAGTATCCAAGTAACAAGACAAGGACTGAGTAGTCCCCTTTAATCACACTGATGTATATTTCACAAATTATTTCTACACATTTCAAGAGGTGCTACCAAACATGTTATACTCATTTAGGGAAAGAGATTTATGACTGGCTAAATTTGGTACCACTCGTGTACAAGCCAATATTGCTGCACTAGAAAACAGTAACAAGAAATTAATTCATATTGTCTTCCCACACAGTAGTGAGCCAAGTGTCCTTGTTCCAAATTCAAATACCCATGCACAGCAATATAGGGCTCATTGTTTTATCTTGATGCAAAGCCATCTTTTGAAAAACTTTTTGCTAAGCATTTAAACCAGTCAATTACATCTGTGTACAAGCAAGTCTTCAAGCAGGTCTTTAATTATGTCAAAATATAGAGGCAAAACCACTATCTTTGTTCAAAATGAAGTATGTCCAGTTCTGCAGGGGAACTTTAATGCAACTACCCTTCCGCAAGTCAGTGGCTTGTTCTGGGTCATCATGCCCTCTCCTCCGTGCCCCCCCCCCCCCCCCCAGTTTTGCTTCTTTTGGAATTTTTCTGGCAACCATTCCCCCTCTTAAATTTCAGAGAACAGACAACAAAGCCTCAGCATTTGACCACTTCAAGCCCATTCAATAAGTTGCATGAGGAAGCACACATACATGCAGAAAGGGGAGGTCAAACTTCAGTACTTTTCTTTCACCTATGTATTTTGTGGGTTTGCACACCCCCACCCCTTTTTTTTTTTCCTGGGAGGGTACTTTTGGGGCATTAGAAGTCAAGTCAGAATAGGTATTCTGTATCATGGATATTGACATGAATGTAGCAATGCAATTCAACCCCCAGTAAATTACAAGTGGGTACTGCTCCCCACTGAGCTTGCACAGTTAGGCTCATAAAGAACAAAACCACTGAAATCAATAGGGCTGCCCTGCTGTAAAAGTTGTGTATGTGGGAAGAGAATCAAGTGTATTGATTACACACATGCTTCACTTCACTCAAGTAATAATTAGCACGCAGGAGCTCTAAGGAAGCATCCTATCAGGCACTCTGAAATTCAGAGTGCAAATGTATGCTAGAATTTGTCAATTCATCTCAGCGAGGTCCTGTATCCTGCCAGCTCATGAGTCATACATCCACTTGCATGCTGCTATCTTAGGCAGCTTCCACAAACCAGAAGACTGTATTAGTTTCTGTATCTTTTCGCCTTTCTTGGATGGTCAATTCTAAGAAAAAAACCCAAGTAGATTTATTCAGGTTTCATACAAAAATACACAGGAGCATACAGAACACCATTCTACTCTCAAATAGTATTTTGGAAACTCTTAAATAAAAGTTCTTTTCTGTTCATCAAGAATCGATAGGACTCATTGGGATGTCAACTGACTATACACCAGAACTGTTATACACACTGTCATACTTGCTAAGTAATTGCTTATATTTAAAGAGAGTAAAATAAGAATCACCATACTATCCATCTTTTCAGACAAGTCAATTCAGCCATCCAATAGTCTTCCTTTGACGCTGCCCTTTGTAAGAACTACTGGTAATTCACAAACACCACAGAGAGCAAACATTTTAGACTACACTAGAATCTTACAGAGTATCCCTATCTTACTAGACTCGATCAGTTTCAAAGGAGAACAAAATTTACAATATGCAAGATAGATTACCAATCGACTATTCAGAGACTACACACCCATTTATATGTTGCATAAACTGATACTATTTGACCGCTTTTTTGTGCATTTACACAACTCAGCACAGAACTCTGATTACAGAGCCTAGCTGCCAGCAGTACATTTTCTGAAATCCAGAAAACCGCCACCAAAACAAAACCACCAAATCCCCAATCTAAACAAAAACCCCAATGTAACACTTCTACTGACTAGAAGGGTTCCCCCCCCCCCCCAAACCATTAAAGGAAAGGATCAGAAAATTGTGGCAGGGCAGGCATACGCTAGTTTTATTCCAAGCCCCGCAGATGCTAAATACCTTCACAGAATTTTATTCATTCCAAGACACACTCCCACGAAAAACCCAACTCCTCAAAACCATACGCAACCGCACAAAACGCAGACGCCCTGAGCCTACCTAAAAAGCCTATTTAAAGTGCTAGACCTAGCCGAAGGAAAGCTGAACAGCCTCCGAGAACCAGCCAGAAATTGATCCATTCCTCCCGGCAGCTCCCTGGCCTGAGCTCTGCCTCCAGAGAGCGGAGCCCCCCCTCCCCGGGCTGTCAGACCCCGGCTCATGACAAGGAGCTCTCTGGAGGGCCGGTGGTTTGTGGCCGCCCCCCTCCGCGGCCTGCGAGCGGCGCGGGCAGCCCCCGCGGGAGCGAAGAGGCGCTTCCCCCTCGCCAGCACCGCTGGCCTCAAGCGGGGAGGCCCCACCCACACCCCGCCTGGCTACCGCAGCGGCCCGCCGGGACGGGCGGCCCAAGGCCCACCCCACCGTGCGGACGGTAAAACGGTATTTCGGGGAGATGGCCATCCCTGGGCCGGGGAGCGCCGGCGGGGCGGGCGGCGCTGCAGCGGGCGGCTGGCTTTTCCCCCGCACATAACGGTCATGGCCCGGAGCACAAGCCGTACCCGGGGCCCCCGACCGCGTTCGGCATTAAAACGTAGCCCAATGGGGCCGCGGGAGGGCAGCGCCAGCGCCGAGCGGAGGGAGGGAGAGGTGCGGCGAGCGGGAAGGGAGGCGGGCCGGCAGCGGCGGGTCGGGAGACGGGAGAGAATGAGGACAGAGGGCGCCGAGAGGCACCGGGGGCGGCGGCCGGGGAAGGAAATGGCGAAGGGCAGGCGTGGAGCGAACGGCCGGTCGCCGCGGGGAGCGGCGGCGGCAGGGCGGGGACGGGGGGAGAAGCGAGGAGGCTGGATTCGCCCCGCACCCTGTGCCCGCCCGCACACCCCGCCTCCCCCTGCTGCAGAAACTACGCCATTGCGGCCTAGTGCTGGAGTCAGCGCCGCGCTGCCTCCCTCCCTCTCGCACCCCTCTCAGCCGCCATCTTGGCGGCCGCCGCCATCTTTCCTTCCCCCCGCCGGAGCCGGGCAGGAGTAGCGGCGGCAGCAGCGCAGACCCCGCCATCTTTTCGGGGAGCCGCCATACTTGCCCTGGCGATGAACATGGCGGCGCCCATCACACACATCAAAACATGGCCTCCCTTCAAAACAAAACTGTCCGAGGCGAACCGGGCAGCCGTCGGCGGGGCCCGGGACCCGGGGAGGGTGGGGTCCGGCGCGCACTTACCCGAGGCCCACATGGTGACCGAGAACTCCCCCTCCAGGGTCTTGATCTGCACCTGCTTCTGCTCCCATTTCCTGCCGCCGCCGCCCTCGGCCCCGCCGCCGCCTCCCCCGCTCAGGTAACTCTTCTTGCTGCTTTTCTTGCCGCTGCCGCCCTTCTTAACTCGGCCTCCTCCGCCGGCCGAGGAGGAGCCGCCGCCTCCGCTCTTGCTGCCGGCAGCGGCCACGGTGACCAAGGTCTGCTCGATGTACTCGTCCTCCCCGGCGGGGGCCGGCACGGGGATGAGGATCTGATCCTCGAAGCCGTCGTCGGCCCGCAGTCCGTCCGAGTCATCTCCCCCAACCACCTCCTCACGGGTCTGCACCAGGATCACCTCCTGGTGGTGGTGGTGCAGATGAAGCTGTCCCCCGCCGCCACCGGCCGCACCGCCGCCCGCCCCGCTAGGGTCCCCGTCCGAGACTAGCGGCTGCAGCGCGATCATGGGCTGGTGGTGGTGGTAGTGATGGGGTGGGTGGTGCGGGCCACACTCCTCGCAGCACTCGTCCTCGTCCTCCTCTTCCTCGTCCTCCTCGCCGCCCACCACGGTGGTCTCGATGGTCTCCACCGGGATGGTTTCCACCTCGATCTCGTGCAGCTCCACGATCTCGGCCGGCATCTCCGAGCCATCCGTGGCGATGTACAGGGTGTCTCCCGAGGCCATGGCGGGGCGAGGAGGGGGAGAGAGCTCCGCGGGCAGCGAGGGGACTCCGGTCCGCTCCCCTTAGCGGATGGTGGGGCTCGGGCTCCTCTCTCTTCTTCTTCTTCTTCTCCTCCTCCCCCTTCCACACAAACACCAGCTCCTCGCAGCCAGCGAGAGGGAGGCAGCCAGCCGCCAAATCCCGGCTACGTTCCCTCGCGAGACTTCCGTTGCTGCCGCCGAGACGGACCCCAGCCCCGGGAGGCCGCTGCCGCCGGGACCCGGCCCCCCCGCAGCCCAGCGGCCAATCGCACCGCCTGGCGCGCCCACGGCTCACCCAGGACAGCCAAGTAGCCTACGAGGGCGCGCCGGGCCGCAGCCGCCCGCCCCCATTTACTGCCACCGGCCTATGAAAGAGAGCTGGGAATACGGAGCGCACCTCCCGGCGCCGCGAAGCCAATCGGCCGGCGGCGGTGTCACCCTCCTGTCCCCCCTTTGCTGCCCCGCCTCTCCCTTTCGCCCCTCCCCGCGCGGAAGCACCGCCCTGCCCCTGTGCGGGGTGACCGTTCCGTCTTCCCCTCCGACAGGGGCGCGCTTTGCTCCCCGAGGTGGCGCACCTCCACGGCGGCCGTTAACGGATGGGGCGCGGCCCCGCCATCGGGGCCGAGCGGCGCGTGAGCTGTCTCCTGATGCGGAGGCCGGGGCTCCGCGCTTAAAACACAGGCCGGGAGCAGCGGCCGCGTCCCGAGCGTTTCCCAGCCGGGCTGAAGGCTGAACCCTCCGCCCGGGGCCCGGCCCTTGCCTGATCTGCGGCCGACGGCTGCCGGTGGGGTCTCGCTGCTGGGCGGGCGGGCGCTGGCTCCGGCGGAGAGCTGGGCTCGGCATGCGCAGTGGCCGGAGAAGCCTTGGGGTGGTGGTGGCGGGATCGGCGTCTTTGAATTCTGCGGTTGAACCGCTACGGGCAATTGGCAGCGTTTCTCTCTCTTCTCTTGGTGGTGGTGTGGGGGCAGCGTTGGGGACCGCGCAGCGCTTCCCTGCAGACTTCATTCCACTCGAACTTGCCCCCCGGCGAGTTGGTCGCTTTCGGAGCGCCGTGTCTCGGTTCCAACTCGCCGGCAGCGGCAGCGCAGTCTGAAATCACAGCCCGTGGAGATCAGTAACCAAGTTCGTGTACTCGGTTACCCGGGAGGTCTGGCCCCTTACAAGGCTAATTACCAAATGAGTGCAAAATACACTCAATTTTTATCTTTATTTCCCACTACATCACTGCTTTGCTTGCTCATATCCCAAATTGCCAGGATACAGAAACCGATAAAAGATTCCTGCTAAGAAATACTTTCTTCTACCTCAGCATGAAGTGTTTTCAAGGTTAGTCTAGTCCAAGTCTCAAGACAGCAGTACTGAGCCTTGGGCTAATGATGAGATTAGGAAATTAAGTATTCAAAATAGCAACAAAATTACTTAACTTGTGTAGATCTGGGAATTCCTTCCCTCCAATCGTTCTCAGCGCTCCCATTTTAACAAACAGCAACATGGGGTTTATCATTGCAAAATTCCCATAAACTGAAAGGTTATTTTTAGATCCTGTAAAGAGATTTCCAGACTGTTGCATATAGATTCTGCTTCTCTCTCTGTACTTGGAAGGGCAAATGTAAGAGTGTGGGAAAAATAGTGCTTGTAAGTTTTAAAAAACTATTTGAAAATTAGGATGAAGTCTCTGTTGTCCCACAGTAAAAGTTAAACATAATAAAAAATGGTGAGTCATTACAGGGCTCATTTTTATTTATTTTTAACAGGAAAAGTGCACAACTCACATATACTTTTTATTCTAAGCTTGTTTAGACAAAATAGTAGTCTCACTTACATGTTCAATGTGCACTCTGTACTGCTCTTGAATTCACACCAGAGCTGTCATTTACTAGAGTAAGTGAGATCAGGCCCTGGGTCCATTATTTTGGGTGAAGGTGTTAGTGTAAATGAGCTTTTTCAAATATAGGAACAAAGTCACAAATCTCTCTTGTTTATCAATATAATTTTTTTTTGTCTGGGTCAGTGATAGTAGTTTAACAATTTTATACAATCCTATTTCATTTTTGTGGTTTTATTGCAAACAAATGTATAACTTCGGACAAAAAAAGGCACTTTGAAGTTTGTAAGCATCAGAACCAACTTATTTCGAATGTTGCTAGTGTTTTCTACTTTCCCCATACTTTGGCCTAAACCCAGTGTTTTAATATTTTGTTGCAGCATTCACATTACATTATTTTTCAGAGAAACGTTACATGAGGCAAATACTCTTCATCAGATCTTGTGTTTTTTCCATTATACAGTTCTCTTCATCCCGAGCAAGATAATCTGCTTAACTTGTATATGATTATTTTTCATTAGCTGCAAGAATTAGACATAATTTTTCCAAATGCTTGGTGAGAAAACAAATACAGCAACAAGCAAAATTAAAGATGTGCAAGCTGTCCAATGAAAAAGTGTTTTAAAGAAAATGCTGTCCTCTATCCAAATAGCAGCATTTACTCCCTTGATAACCCCTTATCTTCCTGCCTTCCATACCTCATTTTCCTCCCCATCTTCAGAACTCCAGGTTGTTTCTTAGCCATATTTAAAAAGTTGGAGGGGAGGCAGGGGAACTTTATTTAAAAAAATTAAAACCTTCAATTAGAAACAAAAGTTATTTTTAAGCTTCCGTAACAAATAAGTTTATAAGAATATATATTCTTTACAAGCTCTAGATGCCTCAGATTTATCTGTTTGTTTGTTTTTTTTTTCCTGGTTCCTTCCTTAAAAGTAAGGACTACTACAGTTGCTGTAGTAAATTGTCATCCCCATCAGTATGCAGAAACCAGCCTGGAAAAGAGGAGGCTGCGTGGAGACCTCATAGCAGCCTTCACGTATCTGAAGGGGCTTACAAGGATGCTGGGGAGGCACTCTTCATTATGGACTGTAGTGACAGAACAAGGGACAATGGGTTCAAACTTAAACAGGGGAAGTTTAGATTGGATATAAGGAAGAAGTTCTTTACTGTGAGGGTGGTGAGGCACTGGAATGGGTTGCACAGGGAAGTTGTGAATGTTTCATCCCTGGTGGTGTTCAAGGCCAGGCTGGACAGAGCCTTGGGTGGCATGGTTTAGTGTGAGGTGTCCCTGCCCATGGCAGGGGGGGTTGGAACTAGATGATCTTAAGGTCCTTTCCAACCCTAACTGTTCTATGATTCTCATTTCATACTGCAGAACTAATTGTTCTAGCCTATTACACCTGTATCAAGCCAAAACTAGGTAATTGTTCTTTTAAATAAGAATTACTTCTTATATACATAAGTCTGTTGTATTTTAAGAAAAGGAAGCTCGCAGAAAATAAGTTAGTCTTACACAAATTATGAAAGAATGAACACAAAAATCACTTATTTTCTAATTTTTTGTTTTGTTTTGTTTTAGTCCTGTTCCTTTCCCCTTCAGCTTACATGGAAGTGAGAAAGAAAAAGAAATTTGAAGTGTGAAACTTGAGAAACAAGTGACCTTTTCACAGTCATCATCTACAGCCTCCTCTTTTGCCTCCAATGGGGTCAACATACCCTTTTCCCAATTTGTTTCACTCAGCCATTCAAATCCACTGATTTGGAAATTTCTGATGCCCCATTTTTTTCTTCTCATTCTCACATAATTTGCCTGATGTTTGAGCAGAAAGATTAGCCCTTCTATTGTAAATCTACACCAATAAACTAAACTGATAATACTTACCTATCTAGTTAAATATGTGTCATGAATAGCTTTAAAGGTGCTTTTGCTCTTTCATAAAGAAGACCATATATAGAGTCACTTAATGGAGGAAAAGAAAATCAGTAGTTTATAATAAGTTGCTCTCTTCTTAACACCTGTTAAAAACCTAGGTAAGACAAATCAAGAAGTTCTGCCAATTTAGGACATTAGGTTTTTCTTCTGCATCTAGAATGGCTTATTAATCAATTAAAATGGGAGAGATCTTGAAGAAAAAATACAAAAATCTCAGAAAATCTAAAGGAGGATTTCCAGTGCCATTAAGGCAATTCACTAATAAAGATGCTAATTAGCTATGCCACCCTTTCCCAGAGTCCTTGTCCTAGCTCTTTGCAGCTCTGTAAGAAATGCAGTTTTAAATTTACCTTTGTAGTCCTCTATAATTTAGCCTCCTTATCTGCAGCTGATCTAATATAGCTACCACCATGCCTGGCCTTTATGGCCCACTAGCTTCTACCACAGATGTCCCTGTCCTCTCTCCTCAGACTGCTAGTTAAACATGAGGGAAATCCCTGATCCCAATTTATGTATGGACTCCTACAGAACACATTTAAAGGTTCATTATGAGCGTAAGGTCCTGCTTGCTGAACATGCCTAGGAACAAGCAATGAATTCTGTGTGCACCTCTTTTTCTCTTTCTTTCCCTGGTGCTTTTAATATTGTTTTCTTTGCTGTACCACATCCTACTTCAGATTCCCCTCCTAAAAATAAACGAAGAAGCTAACAAACCTACACCAACCAATTTGCTGAGATTTATTGCGTTTGTCGTCTGCTTGCATCTTTGAGACTGAGCACAGCAAGGAAGGGTTCTCTCATCTGTAATCTTGCAGAGGGAGGGAGATAGAGCTTGCACTGCCACCATTCCAAACTAATTTCCAAGTTATGGTCACTTGTCAACCCAGTCTCATTGAACAGGTTTTGTTGTAAGGACAAGATCATGTAATTTGTCTTTCTTACTGTATGAAAGAATACATGAATCAGTGGGCCTAATCCTTGCCCCAGAAACATTTAACCCTTTAATTGTGTGTGGAAAACACAAATAATTAGTATTGAGTTGTAAAGCTGATGATCAAAAATGTAGGTTTTCTCCTCCATTCCTGATTTGGTGGTTGAGGATATGAAAATACTCTTCAAAAAATCCTCAGCCTTCTTAAACTTATCAACATAGGATGTGTGTGGTCATCTGAATAGGTTGTATCTTGTAAATCATGGACAACACAAGATGCAGAAGCTTCTGGGAAATAATACATCATCATACATGAAATCATGACAGCATAGGCAATATGTGTGCATTTGTATCCTAACTGCTCATTCTGCATGCTGGGAGCAAACCTACAGCTCTCATCCGTATAATTTATGTTGTCTTACAGACTTCCTAGCCCTCTTCCTGCATGTGTGTTTGCTTGGGTTATGGATGCCAGACATGATGCTGGGAAGTGCAGAGCTCTGAGCTTCCATTAAAGTCACCAGGTATTGATAGATCCCAGTAGCACTAAGAAAGAAATACCCCTAGAGTTCATATTACATTTTAAAAGAAAAATAAATCTTGGATTGAAATGAATAAGGGTAAATAGTTGGAAATAAATAAGATCTATAAATCGCTGCAGTCTCAGTGAAAGCCCAAGGGCAAGTATGCTTTTCTTAACTTATCTAGATTTTCTAAGCGGCAATAGACACTGTGACTCAGTTTTCTCTGATAGTTTGTTAAAATCTGAGTATAAAAACTCATACTCCTTAGGTGTAGGCAAAGCTGATCAATATTTTTTTCTAGAGTGCTTATAATAGAAGGATTTATAACCCAAACTTATTGGTGGAAATATTGTAATTTTACTTCATGGTTTTATAGTCAAATCCTAGTCCATTCTGGAGGGACTGTATGTGTTACTACAATATAAATGAGGGCTAAAAATATTTCTCCTGAGCAAAAAACAGAGACTGTATGACACAATCTATACATTTAGCACAGTTTGTTATCAAAGTTGTTCTCCAGCTGTTCCCTGCAGCGGGAATTCCTCCCATACTTCCATCCACACATGCATACACATAGGCACAACCAGCCATTTTCAAGTGGCTTTTTTTTCCCTCTAAGCTCTGACTTCAAGAGATTGAACAAAGGCCCTCTCATAACCCTGTGTCACTCCTATTGTCAGAGTGAGCTCAGCAGCACTGAAATGAATCAGGTTTTAAGTGTATTGGGTTGAAACCTGAGTGTCAGGAAGGGTGTTTGAAAGAGGAGATCTGCTCTGGTTAACTGTCTCCTAGAAAGAACTGCTGTACCTTTGGTGTGTGGCAGCATGGGGTTCTAGAGGAGAGATTCATCAATGCTTAGAGGGGGAGGAGAGAAACCCAGTGTTAATCTGATGTCTTTCTTCACAGGACTGACATCCTTTCATAAACCTGACACTCTGTACCAAAAGGGAAGCCCTTAGGTTCTCATGTTTGGATAATCAATTACAAGTGTTGCTACTTTTTGTATATAGCTTTTTTGCTGTGGGAGTCTAGTTAATACACTCCGTTCAGGTATTTGTACTAGGATGCTCATAAAACTGTTCCTGACATGCCAAGATTGCAGGGAGTGTAGGGTAAGCTACTCATGGGATAAGTACTTCTCGTGTGTAAAAGCAAATACGTATCATGGTAGAAAGCAATTGCAAACACTTTGAACAATATAAACCACTCTGTGGAATAATTTACATTCCAGAAAGATTGTGATTCTTTGAAAAAGCTAAGAAGCATAAGAGTAAAATGTAACATCAGAAAAAAATATTTTTGTAGAAAAGGAAATTGTTTCCGTTTGAATTTTCAGAAGTGGTCCTGAACACATTTGGTATTTGGTCATTAATTGCAGAAGGCCTACATCTGCTAAACTTTGGTTGAATGGGGCTTTGATCAGTCTGGCCTAGTGGTAGGTGTCTCTCTTTTTGGCAGGGAGTTGGAACTAGGTGATTTTTAAGGTCTCTTCCAACCTGAATCATCCTATGATTTTAAAATTCCTTAAGCACGTATTTCTAAAGGAGATGAGAACACCTGAGTGCAACCAACTCACATCTATTGCTCCCGTGAGATTAGCCCTTCATCAGCTGTAGTCTCCCCTTTTGCTAGCTTCCGTTGCATCCACAGGACAACGAGACTTGCTGGAATAAAAAAACCGCACAGCTGTAGCAGGCGAAGCACGCACAGCATTACTACTCATGGCCCGGAGGTGGTTCCTAGGGGATTCACCTCCAGGATCCCGCACACGCAGTACCCCCGCGTGGTCCCCCCGGGTCGGGAAAGATGCTCTTGTGCGAACCGTGGGGTGAGGGCAGTGCAGGGCGCGGCAGGCCAGGGCACGGCAGCGCAGTCCAGCCCAGCCCAGCCCAGCCCAGCCCAGCCCGCACCTTGCCTGCCAGTTGCTCGCTCCCCTTCGGAGCGGGGCTCCGCCGCCGCTGGGCGCGCCCGGGCCCGACGAGACGCTGCAGTGGCGGCGGGGGCCGGCAGGGGGCAGGCTGCGCTCGCTGTCGCCGTTGGGCGGGGCGTTGGCCTCTCCGCGTTAGCGGCGATCCCGGCCGCGGGAGGGTGTCTCTAGGCGCGGCACAAGGCGGTGGCCACGCTCCGGGCTCGGGCCTGGCGGAGGGCGACCGCTGTGCGCGCCGCAGTGCGGGGCTGGGTGACAGCAAGGGACGGCAGGGGTGAGCTGGTGGCGTAGGGAGCTGTTTCTGCCTTGGAACCTCGCCTCTCATTCTGGGAGCTCCCGGGCAGAGACGCCGTGCGCCAGCCTGCGTCCTGCAGGATTCGTTGAGTGCGGGGCAAATGTGGCTTAGTGAGAACCGGCATGAAAGGTCCGTGTCGCTACCGGGCGGGTTACATATAACAGAACTAAACGTATCTAACAACTTATACTGGCAACAGAAAACATCTTCCTCCCCCTAAGATTCCGTAACACCTTTGTTCTGGCGTCACGTTATCCCAGTGGAAAGAGAAAGGCAGAACTGGCCAGGGAAGGGCCAGCACAGGTAAGAGGGGCATCAGAAGATACAACTTGTTGGCAAATTATTTCCCCTGAGTGAACTCTGGTGGGAGTGTATGTTGATGACGTGGCTCGCTGACAAATTCCGCTGCCTATGAAAAATTGACTTTGTGCAGTAGAGTACATCACGCTGTAAATGTTGCTAGTTACATCAACACAGAGCATGACACCAATTTGAAATGACTGCAGGATGTTTTCTAAACATGCGAACATACAGCTATGTTTTCTTCACATAATCAATTATGAAGGCAGGTGCAATTTATACAGGCAGAGAAGAAGCTAAGTAATGTAAGAACTGAAAATACAAGCTTGTCATCAGACATGGAGCTCTTTATTCTAGAGGGAGAAATACTTACTTGGAGACAAAATTGCCAAACAACTTTGTTTTACTTCCAGAGCATTAACTTTAACAAAGTTTAATCTCTGGCAACCAGAAGAATAGGAGTTAAGGCCTGCACACCAGGGCAGAATTAAGATGCCTCAAACTCCAAGCCTGCTTTTTGGGCTGGCAGTAGCCACTGGGAAATGTGCGGGTGTTCCTGCTGAATTTACTGCGTCACCTGTTCTTTTAGTAAGTGGAAGGAGGAAGTTGCCGGGTTGCGTACAGAAATACATTCCTGCTGGAAGCCAGCTGGTGGAAAGCCACCTTTGGGTGGGGAAACATGAGTTTGCCTGGCCATGTGGAAGAGAGGACCAGGAGTCTTGTTTCAGAGCTGCAGATTGTAGGTCATGTCCTCAGTGCAGCAAAGGATTTTTGTCTTTTTTTTTTTTTTACCATGGAAATTGCCAGCTGGGATGCTGAAGGTGAGCATGATGTGTACTTGAAACGAGGTAGATGAGATATTTGATGGTACACCCCATAGTGTCAGCAGTTGTGCTCCTTTTGTTGAGCATGTTAGGAATTTCACTCAGGTAGGCTTCCCATACAGACAGAAATCCTGAACTAGTATAGGAAATTGCTGAAGAAAGGAAGGCTACAGCTGGGAGAGCATGTATGAAGCACATTTGAATTGCCATAAAGTGTAGTGAGTATATGAACCTGTGGAGTTCACAGCATTCATTAAAAGGGCGATTATTCCCAGGTGACATTAAAATACCCCTTCTTTTTCCTTTGTGAATGATTGTAAGCCTGTTTGCACTTTACTAGCATGCTATAAAACTAAGGATGCTAAATGGTCAGAGCTGAATGATAGTTCTTCCTACTCTAGAAAGTGGTCTACAGCCAGCATTTCTCATTTGTCTGGCATTCACAATTACTCTGAAATTAGTATGATTTGTTTGGCTTATTACAGAAAAATAAAGCACGAAATTCTATTCTCAAAAAGAGATGGCAACTCACTGGAGACAGAAAAGCTTTCTCTTCTTCTGATGTGGTTGGGCTGAGGCTATAGTAATAAGCTACATGAAGACAATGCCATTGCCTGCAAAGGAGATACTTAACTTTCCATGCGTAACTTACCATATGCAATAGCACTAGCCTATTGAATAAACTTCTGGGGATTAAGTCGTATTTGTGTTCTTTGTAACTGCATGGACTTCGCCACTAATTTGGTTTTTTAGTCACCTTGAGCACTCCTGAGCAGGAAGTGACAGAAAGGTGTCATCACATTCATGTTGTCATTGGCTTCTCCTCCGAAACTGTCAACAAGCCAAAACATTTGAGCCAATTAAAGGTTTAGGCTGAGATACACTAATTCATTCCTTATAGAGACATGCAATAACCTTAACTTGGGTTAACAGTCCATTAACTGGGTTGGGCCCTGCAACTTTATGGGAAAACATCAACCTTATGCTGGAGCAGAGGTGAAGAAACCACTGTACTTACAGACAGCTGACCTTTAAAAGAAAAGTGGTTAAATTCCTGCTCTGGGTAAAGCTGCTTACATTTACCCCATACTCCTTCCGCTGAACCTGCTTTGGACATTTAAGCATTCAAGGGTTCGTATTTAGACCATTTCAGGAAAAAAAAAAAATAGAAAAAGAAAGAAGGCTCCAAATATTTTCTAGCAGTCAAGAGGGAGGGTTTGGGGCTTGGGGTTGTTTTTTGGTTAGTGGTTTTAAACCCATATCATTTTATGTGACTGTGCTACCAAGACATCTTAAATATCTAAACTAGGCTAAAGTAAGAGGTGACAGTATTGCCAGTGTTTGCCAGTTATTGCTGAAAAATACTCACATTTCACATTTGCAAGGCTGCGTTTTTGCCCCTTTTCACTTCCAGGTGTGATAGACATTGGTAAGGGTAAGAGAGTAGGGAGGGGGCTAAAGAGATTCATAATGAAACAGAATGAAACAAAGTTGTCTTCAGAGCATGGAGCTGACCCAAATGGGATGTTGTCGGTGGCAGGAATAATGATTAAGGATAGCAAACACTGCAGATGGACTGTGGGTCAGGTATGGGCTTGCAAAAGAGCATAGTGGGAACAAGAGCAACACTTTAATTTTGGGTTGGGTGTGTGGAGAAACATCACCGTGTAACTCTTTGTGAATCAGAGAGGTTAAAGGGGTTAGAAAGCTTGCTTTGGTTTTTAAGGTTAGCCAGTCCTTTGCCTGGCTTTGTTACCAAGGGATTTCCTCCTTCTTCAGCCACGATGGTGCTGGGCCTGGGAAATGCACCACAGACTCCCAGGAGGGAAGCGTGACCCAGCCAAAGGCTGGATGCTACTGGAACAGCTCACACAGGATTTGTCAGAGGGCCAAGGAAATGTGTGTCAGGCGTCGGTCATTTTTGCACTGTCCCAGGTCTTCCACCCCTGGGAAGAGCTGACGTGACTGGTCTTCGCCCTAAATTATGTTATGCTTAGGGCTGTGGTGTTGGATTTATGGCATTTGGACTACACTTGTTTTCTAAAAGTCTTGTCTGGAAGTGCCCGGGGACCAGTCTGCACTGCTGGTGCTGCTGGTGATGCCTGGCTGTCTGAGTCTCCCCCAGGAGGGGAAGGCTGCGGTGGCTATGTTGAGCTCCAGTGGGCACCACGGTGTTGGCAGCAGCATGATAGGTATCCTGCTGCTCTGCAAACCACCCCGCACTCCTCGCTCTGCTGCCTTCGGAGCCCGCACGGCACGGAGAATCTCGGTTGAGCGTCCTCTGCCCTCCCCCCCGAGCCAGTCCTGAGGCAGCCCCGATCCTCGCGCACCTGCCTCCGCGGCCGCCCCGTCGCGGCGCAGTGCCGGCGCTCGCCGGAGGCGAGAGGCAGCCGGCAGGGCGGAGGCAGACGGCGGGCGGAGCAGCTCCTCCGCTGGTCGCGGAGCTAAAAGAGCAGCGCGGAGCGGAGCGCAGCGGAAACCATGGGAAACCGTGTCACCCGCGAGGACTTCGAGTGGGTCTACACGGAACAGCCCCACACGCAGCGCAGGAAGGAGATATTGGGTACGTCGAGGGGCTCGGAAGCGGCTGCCGTCGCGGCTGGCCGCCGGGTTGGATTGCAGCCCTGGAAGGGGAGGCGCGGGCGGAGCTGAGGGTCCAGCACGGGTTTTTCCAGGTCGGTGCTGAGGGCGGCTCGGGGCACTGGCTAGGCTGTGGAGAGGGAGGGCTGCAGCTCGGTGGGCTCGGAGGGGTGCTTTCCCCGCGGGTGCTGCTCTTCCAAGCTCCCCCGACGCCGCCTCACCTTACGGCGGCAGCGGAGCGGAGCAGCGAGGGCACTGGCGGCTGGACGACGTCCTGCTGCACCCGGCTGGCTCCCGGCGGGGTGACACTGTGGGGCGACCCACCGCACCTGCGGCCGCTGCTGCGACCACCCTCCCCGCGCTTCCCCGTGGGCTGCCGGCCCAGCTCCCCGGTCTGCGCGGAGAGCGGCTGGAGCACCCCACAGGCAGGGTTCCCCGATGTCTTGGTAGTGCAATAAAACAAATGAGGACGTGGGTGAATGTTTGCTAGAGAAAGTGCCCGCCGCTCATCAGAGGTGAGGTACTCTCCTATTTCCACCTTGTACACACAGGGATTAACTGTGCGCATGAACGTGTTGGGTTGGGAGGTTTTCACTATTGGGTTGAGGCTTTTCTGAAGATCATTTCTGAGAACTAATAATTCAGAATTGTTGCAGAGCATTGTTGCATATCTCCTGAAAATATATTTTTGACTTTTTATTAAGAAAGATTTGTTTTTCTTCTGTTTTTATTTGGGTTGTTTACTTGGGTTTTGTCTTTCCTCTAATGAGTAGGATAAACTTTTAAAAGATCTTTTATAAAGGAAGGCGCCAGAGCTTGTGACTGAGGTGCTGCACAGGACCCATAATAATTAGGGGTATTTTTTTAACTCCCCACAATCTAGTAGATTAACCCAGGATTAATTCAAATTACAAAAACATTTCCATGGTGGATTCTCCTGGTCCAGATTTGAGTTACATCCAGGAAAATTATAATTATTTTACTATGCAATCATGATAGAGAGTCAAATGATGTAATTATATAAGATGATGCTTCTTGGCATTATGCTACTCACCTTTCCAGTCAAAGGAGCTATGTTTCAGTCAGCTATGGGTGGGGATGTGTATGGTGGGTCTCTCTCCTTGCTAATCTTTTGCTTTCCTATCTTGTTATAGAGTGGGGACTGCAAACCATGATGAAGTTGTATTGTAAAGAAGGGCTGTAGTGGTTGGACTCCTTTACCCTTACTGCAGCAAACTCTTTTTAAGATCTTTCAACTGCATACTTACGGAGGTTTTGCCCCCACTATCTTTGGGTTTAGAATGAGCAACCGGAATCAAGGTCCATCTCCTTCCTCACAGCCTCCATCCCAGCTGTGGGAGCAGAAGGAAAGGCATAAAGACATATAACATGGAAAGAGACATGGAAGATGTGAGCAGGAAAATCTGTATCTGCCTCTGACGAGGCAGAATGGATCATGAAATTAGTGTCACGAATACCAAATTGTTACTGAAAGTTATTGAAATGATCATGACATCGCATGTAATATTGGTATAATGATCATCACTGCATTATCCAAAGCCTGAGGGTCAGCAAACCTATGGAATTTAGAGTATGAATTTGCCAAAGTGTTTAGTGTCTGTTGAGCTGGAGTGCACTGTAAGAATCCTACATACATATGAACAAATATCTACAATTGTCCATGTGTTGTGTATGTTTCCGTGTATCGCAATGCCTTGGGGACAGCATTCCACACTGGTAAAGGAAGTATTTCCCTCCCAATAGGTTAATGATTTAGTTGCTAGGCTTGTTTTCTGTTTAGGCTGCAGCTTTTTAAAATGTCGTTCTCTCTCAGGCATGGCTACTTGATTTAAATGCAAATGGAATTTATCCATTAGGAAAGAAATATGGGCAAACACATAAGGCAGTTTCTTTCTACATAAGTGGTCTTTCCTTGAGCAAAGTTGAATGTTGCTACAGAGCAACTGAGAGATAGTAATTGTCCATCATGAAGTTGTATGTCCTGGCTTGAGAGTTAGTAGCCCAGGTGTCTATAAGAGTTTTGTAGTTAGTGACAATATGTCTGAATGATAAATCTGTGAATCCAGTCCTCTTACTATGGCCAGGAACACTTTTACTAGTTCAGGTTGCTCAAAGTCCTGTCTAACCTGGCCTTGAACACTTCCAGGAATGGGACATCCACAGCTTCTCTGGAAAACCTGTTCCCTTTGGGCAGCAGAGCTATGAACTGTGTATGTCAACTGGGCTGACTGGCAGCTAGCTTGTGGCAGGATGTTTTGCACTAGATGAACCTATTAGGGATGTGATTCCTAATGGCAATAATTATATCATCAAACAGATCAACATTTTGTGCAAGGGAGAGGTGATACTTTCTTATCTCTTTGTAGTATCTTCTTCTTAGACTCTAGGTATTAAAATGTAGCTTGTGCTTGGTACTGTTTGGGTGCCAGCTGCTTCTAAGTTACAGTGGAGATCTCTTGCCAAGCTGGCACTTCTCTCCTGATCAGGTTATTCATGTTCCTGAACATGTTATTCATGCTTTTCAGTTTATGAAATGGAATTGTTTTGTTGCTGTTCTCTCACCCTCTTGTTTGTGAAAAGCCTATTACTGTCTTGTGTCAGGGCTAAGATTTGTGCAGCATTGAAGTTAGCTGTGTTAGGGAAAAACCTGGTAAAAACTAACCTGATGGAAGAAAGATTTTTCATCAGGATCTGCTTAGCCTTGCTATATAGTTATACAAATGCTATTAGAGGTAGGTATATCAAAGGGTATAACATAGAGAGGGTAACTACTTCTAGTGTAGAAATAAGTAGTAGTGGAAGTAGAATTTCTACTTTAGTGGTGGTAAGGATCTGTTGGATTGAAACACTTAGAGAACTATGGACTTGCAGCAGGAAGTGTTGGTGGTTTTTTGGTCTTGAGAGCAGATGAAAAAATCATTGCTCAGATGCTGGTAATACAATAAGCACACAATGAATGGTCATTTCACCTGCAAACAGTTTTCAAAATACAAGCAATGGAAAGAATTGCATCTCATTTATGCTGTGGATTTGATCTAGCTTTTTAAAATTACTGTAGGTTGGTCAGAAAATGCCTTGCCTCACAGGATCCTTAGGGAAGCGCTGTTTGCTGCTGAGGATGAGGGCTGAATCAGTGCTGTGCAAAGAGCATCCAAAGATGATCTAACATCCAAGAATAATTATTAATTATATAATTGGGGTTTTGACAAGTTATTTTAGAGTGGAAATGGTGAAAATGTTTTATATGAGCTTTATCCTGTAGAAGGGCTGAGATGTTAGTCTATGGGGGGAGGAGTTAGAACAACTGAAAAAAAAACAAATTTTATTTTAGCATTTAGCTGATTTGAATATAGTAGCTTCCAGCTCTGTTCGCTTATCTAGAAATTAGTCTGCTGTTTCTACCAGCTGACTCTTCTGTTGCATATTTAAACTTTATTTATGAAAATTCTGATAAACTGAACATACCAAAATGGGCAAGATGTCTATCTCCTTAGCTTAAATCAAAGCTTTTAATTACAGACGCTTCTGGTAAAGAAACTGAGTTTGTTTCCCCTTTATGTTGCAGTATGTGGGCACAGTGCTGCCATTGATGTGCATGTTTTCTGATGAGCACATTCAGAATAGCTGCTCTTTCATCGCTTATGCCAATTTCCTGTGGGGATCACCTCTAAAATACATCACATGAGCAGAAAGTCACTGTTTTAGGCACTTGTAGTCTTCTGCTGAAAACTTATCAAATACAGTTGAGAGCTTCAGCTTACACCATGCTGCAGGTTTTTGTTTCAGAGGAAGCTGGAAGCCCTCTTTTAGCTTTCCCTACATCCCTTTGCTCTGAATCTGCTAATAAACAAGTGTAAACAAACAGGTCATAGCTGCTGTCATAGTGATGTGCTGACACCATCCATCTCTGTTGTCACCAACCATGTGGCACTGTTGCAGTGCATTGCCTCTGGTGGCCACTTCTGTGTAACCCAGCTCCCTTGGACCAGCTAGCACAAAGTGATTTAGGAGCTTGCAGGTGGCAAATACAAAATTAAGACCCTCATCCTTTCACAGTGGATATATAAAACTTTAGTATGGTTAGTTGGGCCAAAAAGGTTTCTTAATAGTTTGCATAATAAAGCGGGCAGGAAATTATGCAAAGCCAGAATCTTTTGTCATGCACATTGTCCTTTGCGTGTGTCCTGGCTTACGTATGGTTTGATTTAATCATAGAATAGTTTGGGTTGAAAGGGACTTTTAAAGGTCATCTAGTCTAACCCTCTCTGCAGTAAGCAGGGACATTTTCAACTAAATCAGAGCTAAGAGCCCTGTCAAACCTGACCTTGGATATTTCCAGGGATGGGGCATCAACCACCTCTCTGGGCAACCTGTCCCGGTGTTTCATCACCCTCATAAAAAAACCTTTCTTCCTTATATCTAGTCTAAATCTACCCTCTTTTAGTTTTAAACCATTAACCCTTGTCATATTGATACAGGACCTACTAAAAATTTGGCCCCATCTTTCTTATAAGCTCCTTTTAAGTATATTGTAAGGCTCCAGTAAGGTCACTCTGAAGCTTTCTTTTCCCCAGGCTGAACAACACCAACTCACCTTGTCTCCATAGGAGAGGTGCTCCAGCCCTCTGATCATTTTTATGACCCTTCTCTGGATCCACTCCAACAGGTTGATATATTTCCTGTGCTGAGGACTCAGGTGTGCTGTGCTGTTTAGGAGCATGTTTATGAGTTGAGCTGCTAAAACACAAAACACTGTCATGTCAGCAAACTGACTTCTTTTGTTTTGTTTATTTTGGTACAAATACCAGCTCCAGCATAGGGCATGACACAGTAAAGCTAATATCTTGTGCCCGTTGTCTCTTATTTGTTCTGGCAGGGACTTAGAGTTGACAGAACATGGTCCAGGGCAGCAGGATCACAAGAATCCCCACACCCCTTTCTTTATAACAGGCCTTCTAAAATTCTTATACTGAGTACTATCTCCACTTGGACTATACCTGTATACTGCACTTGTGGTCAAAATAAGGGAAGATGAGAAAATTAAACTTCTTCTCTTGTTACTACTAGCTTCTCATGGATGCAGGCAGGGCTGTGGCTCTTTTAAACCTCCATTACCCCTGTGTTTGTGGACAGCTCCTGTTCTTGCCCACATCCAAATCCAATGTATGTCAAAATGTGAGAACTAAACATGTGGTGTCACATCAATGAGAAATTGTGTCTGGTGCCATCGCTGAGGTCTAACTGGGTCTCTCCTGAGTCATTCTAGGAACACGTCAGTAGGAACAGAGGGTGAGTGAGGGTTCAGAATAAGATACTTCCTGTCTCCTGAGGAGGAGGAGCACAAGGACCTAGCAGCTGATGGCTTCTTGAGGAAGAATTACTCCAGTCCTAGCTGAGGGTCAGCGTAGGGCTATGGTGAGAGCTCCTGGATCTCCAAAGAGGACCATCAAGGTAAAAAATACGTAGTCAGAGTAACCTGTCAGGAGTGTTTCAGAGGGAAGCATGGCTCTACAAAAATGGCTGATGCTTACACACAACAGTGGCGTGCTCCCTGTGAAGTGCTAATTCAGTAAATGAGTTGTTTCAGAATTATGAGTGATTCTGAAAATATACTTGCAGCATTCGTTGTCTCTTGACTGCTGTCCTTTCATCCACACTGTTGTACAAATGCGAAATGCTGTCTTTCATTGTCATGGTACAGACATGTTATGGTATAGAGACCATGGAGCTGGCTGGGCAGAATTATTAAGTACATCTACCCACTATACTAAAGTGCTTGCACTGCATTTGCAGTGTGCTGACCTCGGAGACAGAAAAGTCACGCTTCTGCACTGCTGTACATCTACACCAGTATCCCCATCCTCTCAATTACATAAAGGCTCAGTCTGGACAACTAGAGGCAGCACATGTGGATAAGCTATCCGCCACATGGAGCTAAGAGTCTTTCTCAATAAGCTGCAGGCTGGAAAACATGCTGTGGAGTCAACAGAGTAGCTGGAGCTGTTCTGGTTCCATTTCCCTCTACCTCCTATTCCTGTGCCCCTTCATGCCATAATTACACATAATGAAGAGCTCAATACAGATTACATTTTATGCCCATCATCATGCATTATCCCTGACCCAGTGCTTGTTGGGAAGCAATGGACTCTGGTCATATAGTTGATCATTTTTGTAATGGAAAAGTGCTGAGGAAGACCAATATGGAAGCAATTCAGGAAAGAGCAGCATGATGAAAATCTCTGCTCATATGCAGTGTGAAAGTTTTGCAGTTTCAAGAGTAGGTGTCTGTTTACTTTTCTGAGTGCAATGTGTAGGAGATGAAGGTGGTCTTTAATGTGTAGCTACCACAGGTCTGATAGTCCTTTATGGCTCCTGGTTCAGCACCGCACAGTAGCCCTGTGTCTTCTCTGTTACATTTGGGGTGTGCAGATGGATGATGTCTGGTTTGAGCAGCATCTACAGACACTTGTCTCAGCAGTCTTACAGGGTTACCCAGGTTCTTCAACTGCAAGTGCTCTATCTTGCCTTACTAGCATTGCTTCAGCTAACTGCAAGGAATGAACATGAGGGAAAAATAAGATGCATATTGATGTCACATTTTTGTGTCATCATGTTATATATAAACCGCAGTCATCAGGATCACTTAATCTGACATTAAATATGTCTTGCTGAAGAGTATGTGGCCTCAAGTTTTGAAAGGGTCAGCATTCAACATTTTGCATGTGAAGTGCTCCTGAACCAAAAGGTCTACCTACTAGCAGGCTACTCTACCAGTGGGGGTTTTAGCCTCCTGTGAGCCAAGCAGACCTAGCTCTCCTAGCTCCCTGAGGTTCCCCCATGCCACGGAAACAGGAAGGGTTTATCAGTATTAATGATAAACAGACACAGTCTTGTGGTTTAACCAGTATGCAAAAATTTACTGCTGGAGAGGAGTTAATAATGTGTTGAATTTAACATTAAACCCTGTCAAGTTACTTAATAGCTGTCACCTGTGATAAATGCAGCCTACCTGCACTGCCGCTTTCAGGCACTGTTGCTGCTGGTTGGCAGTCACTGCTCTGAAACCTCTTAAATCTAATCTGCAGTCCTTGTTAGCTGCAACAGAGAGAGATAGGTTGAAAACTCTAATTTTCCTCAAACTACAATGTAAAGCATCTCTTAGTCATTTCCTTATCCCATTAAAACAATATATATTTTTTTGTTTGGTCAAAGTGGCCTCAATTTGACCAGGCTGAGGAACAGATTTAGTTGGTTTACCTTTCTTCATCCCTTCTGGTGACTGCAGTAACTTATCTCCACCAACCACATGACTGAAAATTTGAGGTGGTTTGATTTATTAAAGGGTTTTCCCGGTGTCAGACAGATGCCCCCAAGCAGGACACTAAGCTTCACACAAAATTCTATTTCTGTAACAGATTTTCTGGCCAGGTCATTATATCAAGTTATTCTCTAGAGTGGATATACCAACAGTTAGTGTAAAATTTTGGTACCTGTGTAGGTACCAGACAGCAACTTCTAGTATGTTAGCATTCCTGGTGTGAAAACCATAGTTTCAAAAACTGCAAACTCAAGGACAAAACCAAAACAGCAAAATAAAAACTATGGGCTTTCCAGAGATTTTTATTAAAAACCTTTCCCACCACTTAGGGTAATAGCTCTCTTGCTTGAATACTCCTCATGGTGATTTTTGCCCCTTGTCCTCACAAGAGGAAAAATTAAGAATATCTCTTTTTTCATCATCTTCCACAGCATTTGTATCATCTTTATTGCATCTAACCTTTGTCAAGCTGGGCTGAAGTGGGCCAGAAGGCTCAAAATTTGTTGGAAGCATCAGCAGAGCATGACCACATCAACATGTTTCCTTAAGCAGTGTTTCATGTCTCTGATGAAGCACCTGCAGACTTGTCAGGGTTCACTTCTATGAACAACCTTCTCTGAGTCTGCCACTGAGTACCTGCCACTGCCTGCAAGGTCACGTGAAGTTATGTGTATTGTCTCCAGTGTTTGTAGTATATACAGCTGCATAGATGAAAATCATAATAATCCAATTTTATTGCGTTGATACCATACTGTTACAGTCAGATGATATTCTCTATCATAGAATCCATAAAAGTTTTCTAGTTGTAAAATTTGCCCTTCAAATTTACAGGAACACTAACCTCAGGGTTCAGAGTGAGTGACTTGTCCTACAGTCTTATCTGTGTAAGCTGTAATTACTGAGAAATGCAGAGTATGAGCTAAAGGAAGGAGGCCAATAGGTGCCTAAAGGCCATAAAACAGTGGAAAAATTCATGTGTACATTAATAGTGGAAGTGAGAAGTATGGGTTTGTAAAGAAGAGACCCGAAACAATGGACAGCACCTGGAAGATAAACTGCACTTCTGAGTATTTTCTTTTTCTTAAAAGGCTAAACAAATAGCCAGTAGAACCACAGATCAGTAACGTGGTCTTGTCCTGGCACAACTCAAGCCAAGCCATGTCTCTCTGATACTGTATTGTAGCGTTTGTGAAGCTGCATGAAACTGTTGCGCTCTATGTGACTTTCATGCCTGGTTTTGGTATGTGACTTGGGAACAAGCTAATGAATGAGAACAGAGAAAAATGTTCTGTCTTACAAATTCCTGATGATTTTGCTGACTTTCTTGTGATGTTACCATGTGTAAGGAGTTGTACATGCTGTAAGCACTGGTGAACACTCAAATACTTAGGAATTTTATTTTTTTTTAATGCTACATTTGTCATCTAACCACAGAGCAAAACCTGACAAGCCTGTTGCTCAGCCTTATTTCTCTGCTGCACATCTGAAGCAACAGTGTGAAAAGGGCTACAAAGAGAGCAGTTGTATCCCTTTGTGGAATATAGCACCTGGGCTAGGCAAAATATAAAAGGAAATAAAAAACTTACAGAAGGTGTTTCTTAGAGCTTAAACCTGATGGGTTTGGCATATTAATACTCACCATTCTGAAGGCACATATTGACCATCAGAGTAGTTTTTTTATGTGACTCTATACGTTTATATTTAACAATATCAACCACAATTGGACATGATGCTGAAAGTGGGAATAGAGGCCATACATTAGTAAAATTTTCACTGTAGTGGCAATTCCACTTTGGAATAGCCATTTGATAAATCTAGGGCCTCAAACAGAGGGTGATGAAAATAGAGAGCCCAGTGGTGATTACATATACCTGACTGTGATCTAATGAGATATTTCTCTTCATATTTCCCTTTAGCAAAATATCCAGAAATCAAGACTCTCATGGGACCAGATCCACACTTAAAGTGGATTGTATCTGGAATGGTTTTCCTGCAGTTTCTAGCATGCTACCTGGTAAAAGACTTATCTTGGAAATGGATTTTTTTCTGGGCTTATGCTTTTGGGGGTTGCATCAACCACTCACTGACCCTAGCCATCCATGATATTTCACACAACGTCGCCTTTGGGAATAAGCAGACAAAATGGAACCGATGGTTTGCAATCTTTGCCAACTTGCCTATTGGCATCCCTTATTCTGCTTCCTTCAAGAAATACCACATCGACCATCATCGGTATCTTGGTGGGGACAGCCTGGATGTGGACATTCCCACAGACTTTGAAGGATGGTTTTTCTGTACGCCGCTTCGGAAACTGCTTTGGCTTTTTTTCCAGCCTCTGTTCTACAGTCTGAGACCACTGTATGTGAACCCCAAAGCAATTACACAGATGGAAATTTTTAATGCTCTTGCCCAGTTTTCCATAGACCTTATAATTTATTACCTTTGGGGGCTCAAACCTATTATTTATTTAATAGCAGGTTCAATTCTTTGCATGGGTTTACATCCCATTTCTGGACACTTCATAGCTGAACACTACATGTTCTTAAAAGGGTATGAGACATACTCTTATTATGGACCTCTGAACTGGCTCACCTTTAATGTAGGCTACCACATGGAGCATCATGACTTCCCCAGCATTCCCGGATGCAGATTGCCAATGGTGAGTATGGCATGAGCACAAGTGAATTGGATTTTTGTAAAAGCTGCTAAACTGTCTCAAAGAAATCACTCCAAATCATAGCAATGGATCAGTTTTGAAAAGAAAAAAATATTTTGTTTTTCATTTTTTTCTAATTCTTCCATTTCAAGCAGGAGATTGAGAGAAATGGCTACCAAACTGCTGTAATATTTAGTTTAGTTTATGGAAACAAGAACATCTGAGCCTTACAGGTCTTGAGGAATACTTTTTGATAAAACCCTCCAACAACGCTCTAAATTTCTCAGTTTTCTTCCTTTAGCCACTAGCTTTTATCTCTTGGAAAGTTTAAAGGCCCAGCTAAAGGAAGGCAGGTGGCAATTACTACTTGAAATTTGTCTAACAATCAATCTGCTAATTATATTGCTTGACTAACATCAAACAAAAGTCTTTCTATATTTGAGATGACGTAAGTATTGGGGCATGTTCTAGGCTGACACAAATAGCACTAGAAAATAAAGCTCCGCTCTACATGACTTTTTTTAGCTCTGCTGCCCCCCCCCCCCCAGAAACTGAGGGTGATCTGTCATTCGGAAAGTGCTGCGTCTTTCCTCTTTTGAAAGTCAAGCCACTTTTTGTTTATGTTTTATCAGTTGTGGGAATCAAATTTGCAAAGCCCAGGTGTCTAGGAATGGTTTTCAATCTGCCTCCAGGTACGTAGCTGCTCTTCTGGGTTTTAATATGAGGGTTCCTGAACAGGTGCTCACAGTGTTAGAGGTACGTGACTTCAAAGTATTACTCCTACATACAAATCCTCTGGCGTAGTAGGAAGGAAACATCTTCTGTTGCTGGTCTGATGCAAAGTTGGGGGCTACATCCTTATGAGGTGGAGATAGAGCTGAGGAATCTGAAGTTCAGGAGCTGTGACCTCTTGCTCCTGTGTAACACGTGCAACTTTTATGATGGTATGTCCAGGCAAACCCTGATTTATGGTTCAATGTAACAGAAACACTGTCTGAGAGGAGATTTAAAGCAAGAGGAGATTTTCTTGTGGTGTAGAGCCACAAGTGTGGGGAGCCCCCATATAGCCTGTAGTTCTGTTTTAACACACCTTTACTGCTGGAAGTCTGTCCTGAAGAAGCTGGCCATTCTTGGCAGGGTTCAGAGCAGCTGGTAAAGCAGCCCATGTTCACATGTGAAGTTCTCCTGACAGGCACTCCCATTGCTGATACACCCGATAGCTCAGTGGGGAAGTGCCTGAGCTTAGCTTTAATTTGAAATGTTCAAACTTGTTAGATAGGCTTAGATACTTAAATTACTGAAATGTAAATAGAAGAAAAATTTAGCTCTGTATCTTATACAAGGGAGGTGAGTGACTAATTGAACTTCCTGGGAGTGTTGCTCCAGACCTGATTGAGACCTGCAAAGCTCTTCCCCACCCACCGCACAGTTCAGCCTAATTCCTTGAGGCAGTGTAGCAGCTGGAAGTGTCTGCCCTCCTGTCTGAAGAGGAAAGAGTTATTAGTTGAATTTGATGGGCTCATGTTCATGTGTTTCTCACTCTCGGGCAACTAAGACTTGCACTGCTGGTGGAGGAGATATCAGGCTTGTTAATCATTGTTGTCTGTCTGAACTATGTGAAAAACTGAGTCTTTCACGAGTGATCAATCACAAGTGAGAATGTATTAGGAAGTGAAAATCCTTTGGCAAACAGTTACTGAAGAGAATCCTTTGTCCACTAAAACAAGTTGTTTTTTTTTCTTTTGCTATGAAATGAGAAGAATTTAGGAACTGTAGTGATAGGACAAGGGGTAACAGGTTCAAACTTAAACAGGGGAAGTTTAGACTGGATATAAGGAAGAAATTCTTTACTGTAAGGGTGGTGGGGCACTGGAATGGGTTGCCCAGGGAAGCTGTGAATGCTCCATCCCTGGCAGTGTTCAAGGCCAGGTTGGACAGAGCCTTGGGTGACATGGTTTAGTGTGAGGTGTCCCTGCCCATGGCCAGAGGGGTTGGAACTGGATGATCTTAAGGCCCTTTCCAACCCTAACGATTCTGTGATTCTATAAGGAAAAAATCTCTGTCTCTGGTGGAAAGACATAAGGGAACAGATTCCCTCTGGAGAGCTTTAAGGTTTGAACTCCACTGCAGGTAGGGGTAGAATCCTCCCCTTGCTCTCCTCTGCTTAACCTCCCAGCAAATTCCTCACTCAACAGAAGTGCATTTTTTTCAGATCTAGTCTCTTACACACTTCAAATAGCTGAATTGTGAAATATGGCTGACCTTTAAATCTACATATTTTAATTTTTAATAATTGGCAAGTAAAAAGTGAAATAAAGATCTTTATTTAGTTCCTACAGGATTGAGAGCAGGGGAAAAAGAGGATCAGAGAATAACTGGATCTTGGAAACTAACTGGCTCTTCTGCTTGCTTATCAGAAAAGTAAATTCAGTTTTGTCCTTTGTTACAGGCGTGTCATTCAGAATGTTCTGAGTAATGTGTTTGCCACTGGAAAGACCTTTGAAAGAGGAAGAGTTAGGCTGTGCTATAAACTTACAGATATTAAGGATGAGTGACATAAGGGTGCAGTAAGAACTTGTCCCACTAGTGTAAGAGAGATTATGCAAAAGACCATGAACTTTAACATTACAATGAAGGACCTGCTGTAAAAAAAAAAAAAACTAGGACGGGATCAGTCTTTTCATGAAGCCTTATAATTATAAAACATTGCATTGCTTATGAAATGAGTAAAAGAGCCATTCTTCGTTATCTGGAGGATTGAATATATTTATCAGAGAGGGGACAGGAGGAGGAGAAACTCAGTACTTGTCCTACAAACTGCAATAAAAACTGCAGCACTACCAGGGGCAAACTAGTTACTCATTAAGCTTGTGGGAAAAGACATGGTATGCAACCAGATTTATTAGACAGACAAGACTGGAAAACATGGTAGATGTGCTGGTTTTGAATTGCAGATTGCCTTAACCCTGTGATGGCCAGGAAGGCTAGCTTGAGTGCTCCAGGGCTGGTCAAGGACTATAGAATAAGCTTCTGTAATGTGCTTTCTAGCATTCTAAAAAAACTTTTTCAGTCTTGTCGTAAGGATCTCTAGTTTATGTATAGGTCCAGGACAAAGGGTCTATAACAGCTGTGGTGATTACTAGGTCGCATTTAACTTTTGCACCTACCAGATACAATGGTGTTGGATTGGAGTCCTGTTCCTGGGCTCTGCAAGCACAAAAGCAGAAGAAAACTTTCAGTCTAAAAGATGTGATTTCTTACCTACCACCTTGATCTGTTTTAAGAGAAGCCTAAAGATACCAGATGCCAAGTGCCTGATAAACTTCTTGCAGATTTTGAGATCTCTTGTTATCCTTGCATGGACCCTCTCCAAAGCAATATGGAGAGCTTGATGGGGAAGTCAGGATCAGAATTTAGGAATACTTTGTCACAGTGCAATCCTCTTTGAGACTATCTCTAATCTGGCTGCAAAACTTGCAATACGGAAACTGCAGTTTTTATACTGCACCCAGAATGCAACATGGAGGATGACTCTTTCAGCCTCAAACATACTTAATAGATTTAGTTAAATGTTGTATTTAAAAGGGAATCTGCATTTAAACATAATTACTTTCTGTCTTCCCACCCCCAGATTTTATGGTAGGTATGGAGGAGATGATAATTTTGTTTTACATATGGAGATGCTGAAAGAAATTATAATAGATGAGCTGGTTTTGTTGTGAAACTTCTGCACAGATTCATTGTAAAAGAGAAGCCATTTCAAAAATTCTTTCCTGCCATGTGATAGCAAAATGGGAACATGCATGTAACACACTTCCTTGTCTTTTCCATAAGAAAACCCTTATTTTCCATTTTCCCGATTCCTCTGTCGCAAATATTTTACTGTAGTTTACCTTCTCCTCTCTGTTGTTTCAGTGCATCCCATACAACTGCCCTGCCCAGAGCACAGGGACCTTCCCAATGGTGGAAGTGCTGCCTGCTTTCCTGCACAAGGTGCTGCTGGGCACAAAGCCAAGCAAAGAAAAGAATCACTTCATGTAGGTGTGAATCACTGTCCCATGGCTGATCTAGGGTGACACACTCCAGTGCAAGTCTCTGATTATCTCTTGTGGTTTCCATACTGACCTTCTCAGCCAGAATGAGCTGCCACCATATGCTGCAGGAAGATGCTAAACAGATACACTTCGTGAACAAGCAACTCTTCTGCCAGCTGATGCTGAAGCAGGCTGCCTGCTTCCAGAATATGATGTGTATGAGCTTCAAAATTCACTGCTGATTATTCTTATTAATCATCTTACTTATGAAATCACACCTGTATTCTAGGTGCCCATTTTAAATTCATAATGCAACTGCAGAATATGTGTATGGAATATATTTGAGTTCAATTTTCCAGACCTGTATGTTGTGTCCACCTGAGCTTTTCAGCACTATGCCTAGACTATATTGCTGCTCGTGTTTGCTGAAAACACAGAAGTTACTGGGTTGAACATAGATGGGCTGTTTACTGGCCACTTCTTGGAGCCCTTTATTTCCTGCTTCATCACTGGGGTAATTTTTAGTTAGCCTTTAGTGCCAGAGGGCACAGCTGTTCCCTGAAGCGTTGTTCCTAGGAGCTGAATTGTTTTTTGTTAATCTCCAGCCATCTGCTTCCAAGGGGCAATACAGAAAGACTTTCTGAAGCCCTCATAGCCATCAGTCTAACATGATCAAGAGCTCTGCAGATAACTAGCTGAGAAAATGTGTCTGCTTCAGAGCATTGTTTCTGTGAGCAAGAAAAAGCTCTGGAGGGGAATGGTAGACTTGTTAAATGAACTTGGCTAGTATGGATGAGGGCTAAATTACTGTTGCAAGTCAAAATTCAGGCAGAACTTCTAAAATGGAGGTAGGAGGGAAGGTCTGTAAGCAGCAGTGTGCTAGGGAATGACCATGTCAGAGCCGGAGTGAAGCTTTTGGGGCTGGGTATCTGAAACTCCCTCTGTGTTTGCAGCAGGCCTTAGTAGTGGCTTTCATTCAAGGGAGTCAAGGGAGCTTACAGACCTTCCCTTGAAAGTAGGATATAGGGAATTATTAGAAAGTTGGAGGTATTCAGTGAAAGGCAGAATACAACCAGACCTGAACTGAATCTTCTGCCTCCAACAGAGCATCACCATGCCATGAGCACAGGGAATGCTTAGGGGCTGAGGTAACAAGGTAAAAGATCTTAATGAAACTTGTATGTTACCAAACTATCTCACAGAGAAGTGTCTCCTAGGAAGCTGAATTAATGAGGTAATAACTATCAGTGAACCATACTGACTTATAATTTAACTTCTGCTGGGATTCTTACCTTTTTATGCTGTGTTAAGATTCCACTGTTACAGCTCAGATGCTGATGAGACTCTCCTCCTGGATGACAATTTCTGTGTAACCCTTTTGCTCTTCACTGGAAACCTATGCTGTGCTCAGCATAGCTGGCTTTAAAATTCTGCAGTTTTTAAAGAGAGGATTCATGCTGTCCAGCAAGACAAACTACTCTAGAATAGAGCTGTGTGTCTGGGAGGTGGAGCTGCAGTAAAACCATGCCCAAGCAGTTTATGTGCAAGTGTACAATAGTTAGCAGACTTTGCTGCTTCGTAAGTGTGTTCAGAAAGCAGAGCATCTAGCTAGAGCAGGAACTACTGACAACTTGGGAATCCTCATAGTTCCCTGAACCTGCCAGGTCTGAAACCTCTTTGTCTTCTGGTTCCAGCCTTACTCCTCATACAAGTGCCGCCCCCAATGGTGCACAACGGTTCTCTGATGGCAACAGTCCTAAGGCTTGGGGATTTGTAAAAGGGATGAAATTTTATTAGACTTTTGACCTAATAATGAATCTTGCAGCATTTTTAACACCAGACTGAGGGGGACAGACCACCCTTGCAATTTCCTCTGCCTGCTGGAGGAACCCATCTCTCAGATTTGAAACACACTAGCAGAATCAAGATAAAAAAGCCCTGAAGTGCAGGTCAGGCTGTGTCTGGTATTTTCTCAATTGGTATTTCTCTCCTACCCAGAACCTTCCGAAGACAAGTATTATGAGTGGTGAACAGGGCTTTAAATATAGGTTGGTTCTCAGTCATTTATAAAGTGGATTAGGCATTTTATTGTGGAGATCACTCCACCACCAAAATGAGACAAAATAGCTCTGACTGAAAGCAGTGATCCATCATCTTTCAAATTCTGACATTGTGAGGCAAAGTTTACATCAGAAATCTGCTAAGAAGTATCTAAATGTGTTGGCTGAACTTCAGAAGCTCACAAGCAGTTAACAAGTAACTTCAGGTTATGGCTGTGCTATCAGATCTAAATGCAAGGACTGAAACACACCTGACACTGCAGCTAAATAGATCTTTCTCTCTCTTCTTCTTCCAGGTGAAGAAGATTGCAGCAGAATATTATGATAACCTTCCACATCACCAGTCCTGGATTCGGGTTCTGTGGGACTTCATTTTTGATGACACAATTGGTCCTTATTCAAGGGTTAAGAGACTATGCAAGCTGGCAAAAGAAAGCTAACAGACTAGCTCTGCCAGCTGCATTGGTGTTTTGTTTGTTCATTTGAATGACTTCTCTGCAAAGTAGGAGGATGTCTGTGTGTGCTGAATTAGCATTGGTGTGTGCTCCTTAGACGAAGAGGATAAGTATGGAAATGAAGCAATTGGATGCACTATTTTAGACTATTGATACTTTTTAATAAAGGATATTTGTGTATGTAACCTTGAGAAACTAGATTAGAGTAAGCTATGATTATGTGAACTTTTGGCCTAGGCTTAGAATTAACTTCCTGGGCCACATGTGCCTACATCTGAGTTTTGGCCTTATCTGAATGTAGAATGCTTGATGCGTGTATGTGTGAGCATGAGTGTGTGTAGTTTTGGACTGGTTTCCCTTCATGCCAGGTAAGATGTAGATGCTCTGTGTGCACAGGACTGTGGAAGCACGGAGGACTGCCACACAGTAGTAAAAGATACTTTCTGGAGAACACAAGAGTGCCTTTAGTTCAATGCCATATCTAACCCAGTATCCTCTGATAATTGATGGTAGCTGAGATTTTGTATATTCATTGGAGTATGTGTATGTTTTTTGTACATTTGTATCATTATTTCAGTAGCCGCTGTTTGACCTTTACTCCAGGACTTTGTCTAAACCTTTTCTGAATGCATTTCTATTCATCAGATATAACTCATTGTACCTAACTAGCAGAGCTGAACTGTGGTGTGGAGAAACCCTTCCTTTAGTCCTCTGCTGGCTGCCTCATCAGCAGCAGGATGTGCACATGGAGAAACCAGGCAGTCCTTTCTCACCCACCTGTTCAACAGTGTTCAAAACTTTGTGTTTCTCATCCGTTTCCTCACTGTAAGTCTGTTTGGAAATGGAAGGATTCTCGTTTTAATTACTGCTTGCCAAGGTTGTTAACATTCCTGATCACCTCTCTTGGTCTTCTCTACATTATACCTGTTTCTGTGCATAAGAGTTAGGAGTATGTGTCAGTGAAGACATGGAGACATTACGGTGGTATTTGTTCCTAACTGCTTTTAGAATAATTGGAAGTTTTTTCCTCTGTCATTCAGGCACACCAACTTGACATTTGGGAAGCATGTGGTTCTCCAGCTCTTTAGAAGTTGCCTCTGATGGTGTTAAAGAGATACACATGGAGCTAGGGTTGTTTCTCTCCCTACATGTCTTACTTTGGGCTACTGACATTAGCCTTCACCTGCCATTTCCACCCAGTGGAACAGTTAAATTGTCCTGCCTGAACTCTCAAACTATAAACTTCTGCTATCATGAATAATTCTGTATCATCAAAAATCTTATTCACCATACCTTTCTCCAAGCAGAACAGTATCTTGGGGGTCAGGAATTCAGATGCCATCTAATAACTTTGCTCCACCCTGGAAAGCTGATGACTTATTTCTATCCTTAGTAAACGGTTAAAAGAGAGTTCTATAAAGGCCTTCTTATACTCTAACCCTCTAACAATTTAACTTTTATGTTTTCTCCTGGAAATCCATGTCTGTAGCAAAGGAAAGGATTATAGTGCATTCTCATTGGTTCCTCAAAGTATGTTATTAGATCTGGGAAGCCCAATTTCCTTAATATGCATAATTTCATTCTTTCCTTCTACAGCACTGGATCCAGTAAGCCTGTCTGTTTGCTACCTGGCACATCAGGCAGCTGAGCTAGTCTGTTCCAATTCGGGTTCCTCCTCCTCCATTTTCCCCTTCTCCATTTTTCTCATCTGTCCGATGAATCTGGTAAATACACAGGTTTGCTCAGTGGTGCAAGATCCTTTGTGATGCAGGGAGAGAATACCAGTTCATTCAGATACTATTTTGGTCAGTGGGTTGTGCTTCTGGAAAAGAAGAGGAAGACTGGGGCCTATTCTGACACTTCAGACTTGACTGGTTCTTCAGTGAAGAACATACTTAAGATGTTATATCTTAATTATTAAAGCCTTTTTTTTTTTTTTTTTTCTCCCAGAGGAAGAGGTTTTGGTGTGGGAATCTCCATTAACTTCATTGTATCAGTGCTCATGTCAGGAAGCTTCAGGCTTTTATTAATTCACTTCAGAGCTGCTGGCACTTCACAATCACATACTCAACTTCATGTATGCTTCCTGAACTCTCTTGGCTGACTTAGCAAGTTAATATAAAAACCACAATAAAGATTATACTATCTATCTTCCTCAACCTGACTATTGTCCTCCTCCTCTATGGCAACTGATCTTTCTATAGTTCTTTACTCAGCTGTTTCATGATGAACAGACATATGCGGTCTACAGATTACTAGCCTAGCCTGACACAGAGGCTATGCTGTAAGCATGAGTAACCAACCTGGCAACTGCTTCTTGTCCTGCTTCCCATCAATATTTTCATCATGGTCCCCGCTTGCTTTGCCCGGGTAGTTCCTGCTCTGTGCTTTCCACCTCCATGGGAATTTGAAGTGGCTGGAAGCCTGGTACGGGCAGATGTGTGGTGTGAGCTGTTTCACCGTGTGGGTGTTGCTGAAGAAGGCTGTGATCTCATCCTTTGCATGGGCATTTGTCTTGGCCACGACCATTAATGTTGGCAGCAGGGTTTTTTTGATAACCACAGAGTATGTGGGTCTGGGTTAAAAGTACATTAGGGCTATGTATAGGTTTATTCTCTTCACTTAATAATAAATTCAGATCCACTTCACTGTGTGGCCACACTAATGCTCTAGCAAGAAGAGATAGGAGTAAAATTGCTGTATTGAAGTCAGGAGTGGAAGTTAAAGCCTCCTTTGATTTCTGCTATGTAAAATGCCTATGGCCTGCCCTGTTGTAGCGGCTCAACAAGCCCAGCATGAAAGGACACCCTTCTCCACAGAGTAAACAGGCAACCTGACTTAGTGTCTGGGAGGTGAAATCCTCTGGCATTGCCACTACTGCAAATAAGCCACCCTGGGCACCCATCCCCATAAGCTGGGAACCAGCAAAGTGCTAGTGCTGGCAGGTCTGCTCTCCTGCTTCTATCAGCCAAGCTTTCCCTTCCACTTGGGCACACCTTGCTCCTACAGCTATTAAGTGGCAGTGTGCAAACTTCAGCTTATTATGTCTTAATTATATGAGGCCTGCAAAGGCAGAAGAAGAATGTAGTAAAAAAAACTCATTTACAGCGGGTGGCTGATGTTAACAGAGGGCACACCATATCCAGGGTGTACGCTCGGCCTGAATTACAACATGGTTATTACTGACCTCAGGCATAATGCCACATTCCAAGAGAGAAAGTGAGCCATGCCAGCCCCCAGCTTCCTCAAGCTTAGTTAAGATTATGGGAGAGTTTCACAGAATGGTTGTGATTATCTGAGAGGCAGCAGTTTTGAAAAATACTTGACATTGTCAGGTTTGCCATTAAATGGGTTTATAATTAAGAAACACATGAGCTACTGTATGAGATCATTATAATCGCTGCTGTTACTGATCCTTGCCTGTGCTCTTCATACTGGAAAGGCTCCTTCTTGTGCTTCGGGGGCTGTTGTCTGGGGTGCACATCAATGTCTGACAGCTTTAATTCCCATGTGGAATCTTACCTCACTGTTTAACCTGTCTCTCACCTCCTGCTGGCATTAAATGGCTAACAGCCATCAGGCTCAGGCTGGAGCTCACTGTTGCATGGACTTCTGTACTTAATCTGCAGTAGACCCACATTGTAAAGACCAGATTGTCTTCTAAAAGGCAGACTTAATTTGAGGAGTGCTAAAGAGCAGTCCCAAGCCTTTCAAGCCAAAGCAGGTAACATTTTACAACTAACTGCAAAGCACACTTCACCCTGTCTCCTCTCCTGGGTCTGCTCAGGCTCTCCTGCTCTGTGGCACTGGCTGGGCAGAGCTGTCAACCCGCAGTTGAGTCTCAGTCACTTTCCTCTCATCATTAACTCAAGTGATGTAAAAGTGCAGCTCAAGTGATGAATGAAACAAAGAAAGGCAGGGCCATGTGGACAATAAACAGTTTATTACCAATATGAACACAGATACTGTGATGCACTGACGTACCATTTTTTTATATTGTGATAACTCTGAGACAAAGAACTTGTTGGCTGACAACTAACATGTCTCTGTTTCTTCTTGTGATGCCTCAATACGTTTCTGTTGGCAAAGGATCTTCATTTACATTGCAGACTACTAGTAAAATTACTTTGAAGTCATCTATCAAAAGCAAATGGTTCACGTGTGTTCTTATCTACTACTAAAAAGAAAGGTAATACATTTAAATAAGCAAATACAAAATACAAAAAAGGCTGACAAATCCAATGTGCAGTGTCAGATGAAATCTAAAAAATCCAGAAATTTAAAATTTAATATTCTTTAGATTAAGACTTTTAAAATGAAGTGAATCCAAGGCAGCAACAAGCTTCAAAGTGTGCTGAGTCTGCTAATAAAAAGGGTATAAGAACAAAGACAGTGCCGGTGTCCTCTCTCACCATCTTGCATGACCTTGGTACACTTAGAAATGATCCGATCTTCCTAGCATTCTTAGTACCGTCCAAATGCTTTGCAATCATTATGTTGTACTGATTCTACTCAACTCCTGCCGTATGGCTAGAAAACCAAACCAAAAGGTTAATGAGTAATGTCATACCCAGTGTGATGGAAAACCTTAAGTATAGAGGTTGCAGAAAGTACACGCTGGTAAAAGGATGAGTGGAGGGTAAAAGGATGAGTAAGGATAGGCAGCTGTTTGCTTGCAAACTGCAGTACTGGTGTAAGAAGTTGCATCTGCGGTTTATGTGAATGTCTTATTTTGCACTGGAATGAACTAGGAAGGCTCTGAGGGCCAAGCTGCTGGGATGGTAGCAAGGGTCTCCTCAACTGCAAATTGCCCAAGGGTTTGTGAGCACACAGGTCTAGAGCAAGGGGACGGGGAATGGATTTTAGCTGTTTTACAGTCTCCTCTCTTTCCCCTTCTGTGTGAATCTAATATGGGGAGCACAGGGTGTGGAAATGCATCTTCATATGCCCTAATGTGGGCTTCAGATACGGATTTTGCTGTGCATTTCAATAATGGCCCTGAAAAACACATTTAGTTATATATTGCACAGCAATTTGTAAAACAGTACTGATACATTTAGTACAGTTGTACTTTTCAATAAGTTATAAAAATACATGGCTATTTGGAAAGCTGGAATTGAATGAAGGTCAGAAATAGCTCTACAAGAATAGGAAACCTACAGAAGATGCTCGGGATGGATTTTCAGTTTGGTACCTTTGTCCCCTCCTCATCCCAACCTGTGTGGCCGGCTAGTTACAAGTGATTTCACACTCCCTGATTGTGATAAACTGACATGCTACAGGAAGGTCATCTCTCATCCTCTCACCTGTGAGAAACATCAGCCAGTGAATTTCTCACAGGCTGGGAGTGAAAATGCTCATCAACAGCAAAAAAACAGAGGATGTAAACACAGTGTCACGATCAGAGCTCAAAGTAGATGCTTGTTCTTCAAATGTGTATATAAATCAGAGCTGCTCACAGAAGTCTGAAAACACCAGGGAACTCTCTGCAGTTCCTATCATCTTATCTATGGGAAATTAGTCATAAAGATGAGAAAAATAATAATTTTTCTCTTTCTTACCATCAATTATCTCCTCTTTCACTTTGTGTAACTCTCTTACAACTTCCTCCAATATTTCCTGATGAGACAAAACACAAGTCAGCTGCTCAGAATTTCCTTCTAACTGGTGGAAGAAAATGCAAGTTTAATACGGTTGTGCTTGTCCCCCACCTCCTCTGATGATCAGAGCCTAGCACTACTAACAGCTACATCTGCACTCCCAGGCCAAGGATGCAGAAGATACTGGCATATTTATTTGCACATTTATGTACAGACATCTTGATGAAATAGCAGTGAGATTGTGCTCTCTTGCTGCTTACCATCTAGTCCTCCTCTAAGCACCTAGGTGTAGAGGAAATCAGAAGACTGAACAGCTGTTTTGCTTGTACAGCGCATGCATGGGGGAAAATGGGTAGCTCATCAATCCTCTGAGGTGTGAAAGACCTTTACACTCACCTGTTTCATTCGATCAAAATCTAAGGCATCCATAGCCACATCATTGCTGCTGCTCACTGGCTTCATCCTGGAAAAAGGGAAAAAGAACATTAAAAAAGCCCATCAGTTCCTTGCAGTGGACATTAAGCTACACCTGCCTGCTAGTGCGGATGAAACACACCCCAGAGCAGGAGCACCCGTGTTTTGAATGCTGAACCAGAGGCTCCCTATTGTGCTGCTCAAGAGTGTTCAGCAGCTGGCGAGCAGCACTGCTCCTGTTTGCAACCTGACCCTCAAAGATACTGCTTTCTCCTACTGCAGACATACTGGAGGGGGTGCAAAGAAGCTCAATTCATTGGTTTGTTTTTTTTTTGGTGTTGGGAGTCTCAATGATTTCAGACTAGAAAATGCTGAGATGTCTTCAGGGGATAAAGCCTGTTTAACGATATATTTCATTACAGCATTTGAAATTTGCAAGCTGGATGTCTGGTTTTCTCTCAGTCTGTTTTCTGTACAGCAACCCTCTCTTAGCCACCTAGACTTCAACTGGTGCTAAAGTAATAGCAGAAAACAAGTTAGAAAAATATTACAGGAGAAGTAATAACCCAGTAATCCTTTCCTTGGAAGGCCTGACTGAGTCAAGTGGAGCTTGTTGGTAGCACTGTGTAGCACAGGTACTTTTTCTTGAGTCATAAACAAAACCAATCTGGCTAGTACACTTGAGTGCTGTCGATCTTCCAGGATGTTATTAAGTCAGTGGGCTGAACTCTGATGATGGCTGATAAAATAAATGAAGGACAAAGAAGCTGCTTGACTTTCTCTTTTAATCAGTAACTTCTAAAAAACTTCAAAAATTAACTATGCTATCTAAATAACAAGAAAAGCTTCAAATAACTTTGCCATCATCTTTGGGCCCAAACTGAGGGATGGTGGAGATTCTGTCAGTCCTGAAAGTATGCTTGGTCTAGCAACCCCTTCTCAGAAAATCTTAACAGGTCTCCTACCATCTCACAGCTAAGCTGGGAATTAAGACACATACAAATGCCATCAAACTGAACAGGAATGGAAACAGGTCACTGCTGAGGGAAGGCTTTGAAAACCTGCTCTGCTTCCCCCACAGAAGTTGTTTGAGCAAGCAAAGACTGAGCACCACTCCAGATATTAGACTAAGAAAGGATTTTTTCCCGCTGAACTAGTCCTCCTCCCAGGAAGGAACGGCACTATAGAAGATAGCTGGTGAAAACTTGATGGCTGTTTTAAATAGCCCACGTTTCATTCCCAATTGAAAAAATGAATGGTATTTCTATATTGAAACTCTCACCTATTTCCTAGAAAGAACATATCCCATTGGTTTTAGGAGAACTGGAGAGACTATATTTTGTTCTAGTAACACTGATGCATCCCTCTGAATGTTTGGGCCCGGCATGTTCCCGCATCTTTAACACAGCAGCAAGTACATGCAGATAGTTGCCTTTGGCAACTTTCTCCCTGCAGACTATCAGCTCCGTCATATACATAACAGAGTAAACTAAAGGACATCTCTTGCAGTGAATTCTAAACATACATAAGCCTGTGTTCTGCCTCCTTATTCAGTTTATCCATCCATCTCAGTGTCCACTACTGCAGTAACACTGTGTCATTCAAGACCAGCACTGGAAGGAAGTCTCTTTAGCTGCCCAACAAACTTCATCTCAATCTTTGGGGTGTTAGGAATATGGGTGATAGAACTGCAGCTTGGCTGTTCACATTGATAGGACATTTGGAGTCCTACTCTAGGCTTCTTGGATTTGACACCTGCCAGCTTTTATACCCTATATTTCTGAACGCCTTTTCTGTGGCTAGAACGTTTTACAGCTTGATGTTATTAACATATTGCACCAAGCTTTGCTGTTCTTTCTCATGCACCACTGCAATTGCATGGATGGAGGAATAACTTCTCTTCTCCCAGCTGCAAGCTCCTCAGATATTTCTGCCTTGGCTTTGAATTTCTGCAGAGGCTGGACAATGAAGACCTCTTCTATTGGCAGGGTCATCCTGTACCTGCTGTAAAAAGATGCTCCAAAGCCTGCCTTTCACATGGCACAGTGCACTGCCAAGCTCATGCCTCTGCTTCACGAGCATAGATGCTTTAAGTGCTTGCTTAAAGTGTGATTAATGTCTGTGATGCCTGTGCACACCCGAGCAGGGGGCTGTTTCCATGGAACAAGCCTTTGACATGACACATTCCACCTTCACACTTTGTGCAGCGACAGACAAAGCAGAATGTAAGAGAATGAGTAAAAGACGTCACAGAAGACAAACATTAGTGCTGAACGATGGGATTAGCCAAAGGACAAGCCAAGACGGTTACAAAGCTAGGCTGTTAGCCAGTACCTAGAAGACATGTGGGATTGTGTGGGGCTCTTAGCTTCACAGCTCTTCACCACTGATGGATTTCTATAGCAATGGAATGAAACGAGAAATGAGTTGTGCACGTGCCACGGGACAGCGTGACCATCCCAACTGCTAGCCAGCCAGAGGGACACCCCATGCAGCTCACCTAGAAAGTAATGAAGATACAGGTTTTTCAACAGAATTGCTCCTTTCCCATGGCTTTTTCCCAGAGTCTGGAAAACAAAAATGAAAAGTTACTGTTAATTATTTTTTCTCTAAAGATAAAAATATCCTGAAGTTTATTGTCTTACACAGCTGCTTTCATTCAGTAAGGATGAGCGACTTAGAAAGATCCAGGAAAGCAGGACTGATTGAATGAATGAATATTGAATGAATGTAAGAGGTTGCCTGTATTACAGAGAAAGCATTGGCAAAAATCTGCATAGTGATCCCTTTAATTAGGCACCAGATAGTTAAACAATACTAAAAAGACATGGAACTGGATCAGTAAGAGGAAATGCATAAATCATTTCTATTAAGAAATACAGGCTAATTGCTACAAGGCTTATTTTATTACATACAATCCTTATTTATATTTTAAGTTAAAAAGGCCTATTTTTTTTTGTTTGCATAGTTGGCAGAAAATATGGGTGTATCTAAAAATAGTGAGACCCCCATGATGCAAATCTCCATAGAGAATTTAATGTTGTCTAGATTTCTAACTTGCAGAACATTCCTAAAAGCTGCACTAAGCAACCTGTTACTGAAAATGCTTACTATTGTTTTAATCCCCTCCTAAAATAAAGTGAACTGTTTCAGAGACTTCAGTAACACACAGCTTCATGCACAAGGGTTTGCTCCTCCGTGAGGTCCTAAAAAACTCCTTAAAAGAATTATGTCACTCTCAGGAAATTTCTAGATATCATTCTTCATTTACATGCATCTTTCTCCTGGCTTCTTCCCCTTCCCTTGCAAAGCATGCAAATAGTGGCTTTGTTCCAAAAGGAAGCTGGTATGGTTAAATACCCATTCCCTTCAGAAAGGTTTCTTTCAGCACATATGAAAGCCAAGACTGATGCAAGAATGAATCTGACTGGCTTGCATCTTATCTACTTGGAGACAGTCATTTCAACTCATCATAGGAAAAACATATTTTGGGGGCTCCTTAATTTCACCTAGCAAACCTCGGGATCAGGCTCACTGCAACAAGCTACCAAGACCCATTCCCCAACTGCATAAACCAGGAGACAGCTACACTACAAAAAAGAAAATAATACAGCTTTTTTACTCTTAGAAGATTTCACAGTGTTGAAGACACAGATCCTTAGCTACATGACTGGACCCCGCTAACTAAATTGGCTGTATTGGCATTGTCTTGGCTGTGAAGTGTATAAAATCACAATTTCTTGCTGAGTATAGTTTTTAAAACAACAGGTATTTGAGAATTTTTCTCTTAGTTGTATTCAGAAGTAGGATGATGAACCCAGAGTCTGCAAGTGGTGGAAAAGACTAGATTAAGAAGACAACTACAACACTAGTAGTTTAATACCTGATGAATTTTGCTGCTGCTGGGTGGAACCTCGTGTACTGGGTGAAGGAGAGGTGCTAGCATCATCCTACAAAGAGAAAAACAGGACATTACTGAATTCTGGAGATGAAGCAGAGTCCTCTTCTGCTCTGTAGACCAGTTGCAGCACAGGTGGTACAAAATCGAGTTTCCTCCAAGCATGTCTAACAGGCACTGCTGCCAAGGTATGGGCTCAAGCTCATTTAAACGTCAAGCTTTCTCTCCCTTTAGCATGGCAAAATATATACTTTTTAACTTTTGATAAAATGGACATTTTTTCACAATTCCACTGAATCACCCTCATCCCTGTACACCAAACCAGGCTGCATTACCACTCTAAAGTTCTGGCTGCTGATGTTTAAATACAAGCCACCCACTTCCCAAATTTAGATATGGGAACTGAGCTGTCTGAAGGAGCAGTAGGTTGGATCCCAGCCTTTTAGTCCAGGAGAACCACTGGTATTAATAAGAATAGTCCAGGTACTACCAAAGGTAACTAAGTAATCCAGTACCCCTCCTAAGTAGAAGATTAAACACTACATCACATATTTGGACTCTTTTTTCTGAGATTTATAACAGATCATAAAACATTCACCTCTGTATTTGATATTATTTAGCAACCCTCACAACACACTCAGGAAAAGCATTAACTCTGCATTGTAAAATGGAATTGCACCCAGTCTGACAGAAGATCCCTCACCACAAAGTGTCCTCAAGATACATGTCAAACAGATGTTCTCTAAAACACCTTTCTGAACAGTTTGGTGCTATCAAAAAGTTTGATTTAGGATGTAAACTAATGCAGAGTTTCAGGGGGAGAGAAGAAGGGGCAGAAAGACAGCAGAGGCTGAATAGTTAGAAGCTAAATGGTGCCTTTCATCTCTGAGTACATGGCTCAAAACCAGCTTTGGGGCAAAATTTAGAGCAATGGTTGCATAGCGGGGTCAGTAGGCAAATTCCATGCTTAAAGCATCCCTTGAAGAACAAGCGAAAATAGCTGCTTTTCTCCTTAAACAGTGCAAAGTGCTTATGCCTGCTCTTGCTACAAACCCTTCAGACTGGGGTGAGGCCTACATTTTCCAAATAGATTTCCTACTGAGCAGCTGTTACTTTGTCTTTGGAGGCAAGATCTCTACATAGGTGATACAAGGCACACACGATGCTTTACAAACTTGCAGCCATGACAGAGAGCCTTCATGAGGGTGCTGGTTAGCAGCAGGAATGCTGTATGAGCAGCAGCCCAGAAAAGCACCACATGGGAAGGGACACAGTGTATATATCCTGGCCTCTCTTGAGACTAGAAAGGTCTCCCACGCTTTATCAGTTCAGTGGGTAAAAAATAAGTATTTTAATCTGCATGTTGAACTCAAAATTGGTGCATCAAGTTCAGCGTAAAGACTGAGTAAGATAAAACCGCTTATTTGCTTTTGTGGACAACATACAAACAGAACAGTTAAAACAGAGGTGAATCAATGTTCTCTGAGGCTCTTCAAGCTCTATCATCTCATTTTAGTGCAGGTATCATGAACACATATTTTAATCTTTGAATGGTCTAATGGTTAATACACTGTTGCCCATTCACCCCCCCAGAGACATTTTGCATGTGTGCCCTGGGGCCTGAAGTGAGCTGATTCTTGCTTTGCATGGAGGCTAGCAATCCAAAGTTACACCACATGGTTGGTGATCTACTTCAGCTTAGCTGAAACTGCAAATTTAAAATAAGAATCATAAACTTTATCTCAAATTTACTTATCAGAAGGTTCAATGCATCTTCTGATGAAGCAAGAACCTACCATACCTACAATACTTAGATCAGACCATGAGAAAGCACCTGTTAACCTAGTTTGGACAATAACCTCACTTATGAACAAGGCAGCAATTCTTGCTTATAGGCTGCTGTTCCCAGGAAAGGTGGAAGCAGTTACATTTAGCTTTTGACTGAATGTGCAAATCTATTCCTGTATCAGCACTGCTTGTCACTGCCTGCCACACACAGTGAATGAGCACAGGACTTTGGCTTACAAGGCAGCACATCAACATATTTGCAAGAGCAGAACAGTGAGGAGTCTTTCACTTACATTCTGGCTTTCCTCTTCCTTTCTGTCAGCTGGCTTGTCTGACTGCGACGCTGCTTTCCTCCTTTGTAAAGGAACATGAGATAGGACACACAGTCAACCCTCTAGAAACATATCTTCCATGTGGGAAGGCTGATTCAGGCTCTGGTGGGAGTTTTTATTTACTTAGTTCATCCGAGGGGATGTGATAAAGGCTGATGTGTTTGGTTGTGCAGGATTAGGGTGGGGGGAGGAATCCAGACCTTGGTGATACAACTCAGGGAGAAGGGCAAAATTATGAGGTGTTGTTTAACAGAGGAACACAGGGTGCAGAGCACAAGGAAATGTGTTGCAGTGGAGGAAGGAGGCACAGCTGGATATGAAACTGGGTGAGAAAGGGATGGCTTCTCTCTAGGGCTGAGGAGATAGATGGTGGTTCCCGTGCTCTAACACAGGATGAACACCCCAAATCACCAAGGGTTTCTGAAGACCAAGCTAACTCTCCCCCAGGTGGCTCAGGTGAGTATTGCAGAGATGACACTTCTCAGCGAGCTCCAGGATCATTTTGCCACCTTTATCCCCCCATCCCTATACTCATTCAGAGAAAGGGCTGTGGCAGTGATCCCATGTGATTGGATGAGAGTCAGAAAAGCCCTTCAACTCACATCCATCTGCACTGGAAAAGATCAGGCACTGTTTCTGCTCAGTCAAGACCCCTTCTCCCCTTAGAGTGAGAAAGCTCTGGCTGGAGACTAAGAGCCAGAAAACAAGTGCACCAGCCTGGGTTTTCAAGTGCCTTTGGTGAGTCTCAAATCCAGTTCAAAGGCAGCAGATCTCCTAAACCCCATGCCAATGTTGGTGATGCCTACAGAAGTTGAGTGAGCACCTGAGATTCTCACACTGTCCTGCTTCCTGAGGAGAGGCAAAACTTTCTGAGAAGCAGTGGCAAAGAGCTGCACTCCGTTCACTGGATCAATTGGACGTGAGAGTAAACAAAGATGTTGGTTGTTTATCTTTGAAGAGCACATGGTAAGACTTCTTGGGTGTTAACCACACTGGCAGAGGAAAACCAAATTCTTGATTTTCAAGCCCTATTTAGTGTCTAAAAAGTACTCCAGTGTGCCAGGCACTGATTCTCTGGACATCCGATTTCCCATTTTAGACAACTAGGGGAACTGCGGCTCTAGTCTCCACATGAACTTCGGTTGCGATGATCCTTATCCACCTGTGAATGCTACCCTTAGCAGATGTTTTTTAAAACACCAATATGATAGATTTTTCATTTAGTCTTGCTTCTGAAGTGGAAAAAATTAATCTCACAGAACAAAAAATCCCAATGGCACTTAGAAAGGCTTCTGACTTTCAAAGCACTGCTACAGATTTGTCAAAGGATTTTTTTTCATATCACTGGCAAAAGAAAAGCCTCACTGGATACAAAAATTGGAGGCTTTTATGTAAATTTGACAGAAAACTAGGAGTAAAACACATGCATTTGTAGGACACGGTGCTCTGTGGGAATTATTTCCAGATATTAAACTGAATTAATAATTTTATTGGATCAGTAATATTTTTTATATTCTTTTTCTAATATTGACTTGATTCTTCTGAGAAAAAAGCTTACAATGATTACGAACTTCAGTGAGGGAAATACTTCCCCAGGTGAGAGACCAGTGCTAGATTTACGTCCTGCAAGAAACTTAACTGGGCTAGAAATTATAGTAGTTTGTGAGAGAGTTCATTATTCTGCTTGCACTTCAGTCCTGAAGCAAAGGGCTGTTCTCACGGGGGCCACTAATACTACAGAGCACCTGACCTCTTAGAAGCGTTTTCCTTCATTACTTACCCAGCATTAGATGCATTCCTGGTTTCTGAGCATATGGTTTTCTGCTCAGCAGAGGGCCCCTGGTATCCCAGGCTTATCACTCAGTGATTTCTGTACTGAACATGCTCAGTTTAAAGAAACTGTCTTTTTAACTCCTGCCTGCCAGCTCCGTAACAGCAACCTGAAACACAGTGCCAGGTTCTTCCCTTTTCTATGTCATCACAAATAAAAAGGGCTTTGCAGCTGAAAGAAATCCTCTCAGTAACAGTTTAACAGCATGTGCCCAGATTTCACCCTTGACTGAAAATTCATTACAATTCCATGGCTTTGTGAAGCAAAACTTGGGAAGCAATTCTGTTGCTGTCAATGTCCTGGGAAAGGATGCTTATGGTAGTGCAGGTTCTTTTGCTAAGATACTGAGAGAATTTGACCCTGAATACCTGAAGACACCAGAACCCACTGCCAAAAGCTATACTGGAGTACATGTTAGACTAGAACCACAGAAATCTGCAGGATTTCTATAACCAAGCATATGAGATGTCGATTTAACTTGTTTGCTTGAACAGAAGGAGTTACCCCAGCATCTAGTCATGGAACCTTACTTTGCTTACAGGCATCATTCAGTTCAGCAAAGTCAGTCTTGACAGGTAGCAGCACAAAATAGATCAGAAGGTGAACCAGTAAATAACTATTAAAAGCTGTTAAGCTATTTTAGTTCAGAAAAGAAAGTGATCTGTACCTACTCTTTGTTATTTTACTCATCCTTTTCTTTCACTATTCATATGTTGAAAAAGATAGAGCTAAAACTCAAACATCTAACACTAGGAGCTTAGGAGTCTGACATAACATTATTGATGGAATCAGGGGAAAGCAGAAAGAAAAAATAATTGGAATAATTGAGTGTCTTTTGACAGCTGGTAGCTTGATACATCATGACTCGCTTTAGATGGGAATAACTTGGCTAGCCTGTCTGAAATGCACTGAGAATCAATAACAAGTCACCTGCCAAGATGTTGCCTTTTATTGCACTTCTGTTAATGTTTTTAGGTTCAACATCCTGAATGTGTTGCATAAAGAATAATTTGTTTAAGTTCCTTTCATAGTTTACTTTATCTGAATACAGTAACTTTGAAATAGATATGGTAAAATGGCAAAAGTCAGGAGGATGTATTTGTCACCATCTTTAAAGGCTACCACACTGAAGGATTTCTTACAGCAGCAAAACTCTGCCAGGCATCATTGCTGCAACATCTACAGTTTCAGATATACACACAGTTTTACCCGGCAATGCTGGTGACTAGCATCTATGTAGATCTGGTCAAATTTCAAAGAAGCACCAAAGTGACCCACTGATAACCAAATCTTGCTCCACAATTTGTTTCAGAGCTCACGCTAGTGCTTACTTGAAGTCTGAATACAAACCTTTTTGCCAGCAATTTATTCATTTCTTCCATTAGTCCTCCTCCGCCTCCTCCACTACTTGTTCGATTGGCATCACTTTTAGAGACCCCACTGGGGCTGGACCCTCCTGAACCATCTTCTGGCTTAAGACAGAAATAAGCATTGGAATTAATGAAAAGTTTCATTTACAACTGCACCCTCAATGATCAGTTTTCCTAATTATTAGGAGAAGTGATCATCACAGCCCAAAATACAGACATAGGATGTGTTCTGCCTTGGAATAAAGACCTTACTAAGACTAGGAGCTGTCTGGGTGAGGCAAATATATGGGCAAATGATGAAAAACCCCAGAGTTTTCAGAGCACCCCCAGAGTGCTCTTTGTTCATGATTATGTTTATGCATGCTTATGCAACCTTTACCTAAGTGGACACCTATTGGTGTGCTGCCTCAACAGTCTACACTGTTTTCAGTAATAATGATGCAGTTTTAACCACTTATAATGAAAACACTAACAGTGTAATGGTGGGCTTTGCAGAAGTACTGAAATCCTGGCAACATGAGAACTCACAGTGATTTGATAATTCACATTTTCTGAGGAGAAGGAATTCCACCAAACATCTGCTGCTCAGCTGTATTTGCACTACAAATTCACATTTCAACGTTCAGCTAAGGGGGGGGGGGGCAGCTGAAGCGTGTTTCACCACATTTCACACTGGATTTGCAGATCATTACACCAAGCTGCACCAGGCTTTCCCGCAGCAAAGAGACCCTGGGGGAGTCCCAGTGCCACCTCCTTACCCGTTGAACTCTCCTTAGTTTGGCACCAGCCAGAGCCGCTGCGAGCCCTGACACTGACCCATCTTCAGTGCCAACCCCTTGGCCAGCACCTGCCGGCAGCGGGGGAGGTGGGGGGGGCGCAGCTCCCATGGGTGGTGGAGGGACTGGGGGGGGTGGCGGAGGTGGGGGCCCCCCGGACGAAGTGGGGATCACAGCAGCGCCACTGGGATGACCAGGTGGTAGTGCTGGGCCTGAAATGCAGAGAATAAGAGTTACACTTGACATACTATATTCTCCAGCCTGTATGCAAGGTCATGTTTCTGCTCCCAGGGTCATGACCTGACTGCATGATGAGTGATCAATGCAAGGAAGCACCAAGCATACAGGAAAATGGGAAACGGTAGTTGCATCAGTGGTCAATCAGCTACAGGTGTGTCCTCCTGCAACACCCTGTCACTGATAAACTAGCCTTTTCCCTCCTCCCTGGCTGGGCTAGTGTTTTATTGTGTGCTGAACTCAAAACACAGACAGCACTTCCCAGTTCATAAGTAGCATCTTCTGCTTGTCTCATAGCTTTCTACATGCAGATAACAAACAACATCAACCAACTCCATGGACTTTAGTTACCATCAGTTTTTCACAAGACTCGTGGCCTACAGTGACACATCCTCCTTTCTGTTAATGCAAGGTGTATGGCCTCAGCCAGTCTTCAAAACAATGGGGGAGACTCCAGCTCCAAGCACCCCGAGGTTCAGCAAAGCTCCTCAAGCAGCAGCCTGTTGGAGGGGCTGGTGGTGGGTAACTCCATTGCACTGTTTTGCCTGTCTCTAATGGGTCAATTGAACAAATACACCTGCCTAAGGGTATTTCGCCACGTTATACTCTCTCAAAACAGGCTGCTCCTGATATGTAATCAAAGCCCAGTTGTTCAGTACATGTTATTTTGGAAGACAGACAGGTTTTGACTGAGGAACATTTGGGAACTGTATTTAACGTCAACAGCCTGTTTTTCTTCTTATCTAGGTTTTCTTACAATACTGCCTTATTTCTGTGGTTATTTCTGCCATTATTTCACACTCCCAATTCCATTCTTGAACTGAACCATAGCTGCTATTAGAAATAATTTAAACATTTCAACCCCTCTTTGGCTCACAGACATAACAGCCAGTAATTCATTATGGGCACATTTAATTGTAATTGCAAAACTACACCCACCTAATTAGAAGACAGCCTGAGGCAAAAATTGAACTGAGTCAAAATAATGGACTGATGTGAGCTTAAAATAATTTTATTGAACTAAGTAGATTTCAAGGGCTTATATCAGCAGGACTGAGCCTCTAGTGGCTGCAATAATATTTTTAGCAGAAAGCGAAAGGAAATGTCTCAGTTTTCTTTCTTTTCTAAGCACAATCATTTAAGCATTATATGTGGTTATGAACAGGAATGGATCTGCATGCAAAAATGTATGAACTGAACTGCAAATAGGCATTACTTGTGACTGTTCTAACTCCACAGGCTTTAGATGAACACTAGAAATCAAGACCATATGCAAAATGGCAGACCCAAGTTCTTGATCTGCCTGCAATGAAAAAGGTTTGCTGGAATAGTTATAGTAACAAGTCCTCCACTACAAATGCAGTTTATACCAGGAAGTTACGCAAGCACAGGGGATTCTGTAACAAAACCATGCTACATCTTCTGCTAGTAACAGAAATACCACTGAAGAAAAAGAATAAAAATCACAGCCTCTACCAGTACTTAAGACAACTAGTCAACCGCAGACCTGGCCTCCAGCTTCAGATGAGCCCATCCACTACATCTGGACCAGCTGAAAATAGGTTTTGTACTACAAAGTGCAATTTGACTCTGCTGAATGATAAAAACCTCCTTCTGCGCTAATACAGTAAGAATATGCATTGCAAGATTCCAGCTACAGGGCTCTGGTCCTGTAATTCTTGTTTTCTGCCTTACTTTTAGCTCAGAGGGTCCCTGGACCAGTCGTGAGTCATTTCGGTACTTTTACACCTTTCAGAAATGACATGAAGCAGAAGTAGCCTTTGGTCTCTCGGCTCTTTTTCTAGTGATCACAGGCAGTGCCAATAGGGCTTTTTAAACAGCTGAAAGCTAAGGCTTTGTACAGGTCACAGTTCATTCAAAATCAGTACTTACTCAAGTGAGCAATGGCTGATGAAGTCATGTAAGGAGGGGTCCTCCCGAGCATAGTCACCTCAGACACAGCAGCGTAAGAGGGAGGCAATGGAAGACAGTGTGACATGGGCTGATACCACTGCTGAGGAGGACGTGATGATGGATGGGAGGATGGGGAAGGAGCCTGGCCAAAGGAGCTGGGGGGGCTGGTGATGGTGGGCAGTAGGGAAGAGGATGCAGGTCCTAGGTGTGGAAAGAAGGACCCATCCACACTTTTCACCTGGGTCACAGAGGGGCCTAAAGCAATTTGTTCTTCAGGATGGCCATTCAGAGGCACATTTGCCAAGGTCTCCTGCCTTGCTTTATCTGTGGGTCCTTTGACCCTCTCAGGCAGGGCAGGAATCAAAGGCAGGATGGTGGGACCTTGTGGTTGCGGGACATCACCCCTCTGCAGAGGTGGTGCATTTGTGGCAGAGGAAGCAGAAGACCAAGGAGAGCATGAAAGAGAAAGGCGCCTGAGAGGCTGGCGAGAGGCAAAGGGGAAGTGGGAAGGATGGGGAGGTGGTGGAGAGAGTGAGGTTTGCCTGATGCCTGGCATTATGGTCCTGAGGTTTGGGCAGGCTGGAGAGGGGGAACCTGGGACTGTTGGCGGCTCAGAAGCTGAGTGACTGTGCAGGAGCTGCGGTGTGTCTTTGGCTCTCCACAGGGGTCTGAAAGAGAATGGACGAGTGGGCTCGGGGACAGTGGGTGCCGAAGAGACAGCACTGGCATGAGGTAGTAGCACTGGTAGAGGCACAGCACCAGAGGCAGGAGCACCGCAGTCACTGCAGGTGGGAGGAGGAGACTGGGGCTGAGAGGGGGGAGAGCACACGCTTATCTGACGGGTGGAAACTAAAAGAACAGAAAAGACAAATGAAAAGAATAAGATGGATACACGGCAGGAATGAAACCAAGGCAAAGCGGAACGGAGAAAAAGGAACCGTGAAGTAAACGCAAACAGAAACTCAAACAAAGCAAAGAGGAGATGGTGCAGGCACTGGCATGGGGGTTTCCAATCCTCAGCAGAACTGAGCCTGTGTTGAACAGAACCCTGGCAGAACGGGATGGGCTGCGTGCTCCAGTGCCAGTGAAGCTCCTCCAAGCCCCATGTGAATCTGAGTCAGGATCATGAGCACCACCCTTGCAACAGGGGAGCTGCAAAGGCATGCTGAATACTGCAGTGGCCACCTTGCAGCCAGGGAGGGAACAGCCAGAAGCCCCTGGGAACCACATCCTGCTCCTCACAGATGCTGAGGCAGGATTTTGGCTATGTTCCCTATGCAGACTAGTATGCAGTAACCTCTGCCGAAACAGAGGCCAACGACTTCTGTTGCTGACTAAGATATGTGTGTATGTCTGAACTGGTTTCAAGCCAAAACCTAAAAAGTTGTAACAGCTGAGGGAAAACACTGCACTTATGTGGCCAGATTAACTGAAAAAAAAATCCCCAAAACAAAAGCCCAAACACAAGAGGGCCATCTTGGCTCGCTTGCTCTGCTTTCTTTCAGAGAGACAAAGCCATACTTTGTTGTTATAAGCTATTCCTGTCATCTCTCAGCTTAATGCAACTTAATATGCCATAGAAGATTTTTTTAAGCTCATTAAATATATATATTTTTTCCTTCGAGCCTACAGAAGACTCCCCACTTCATGACCACAAAATCCCGATCAGTTTGCATCTAGAGCTATATTTTCCTCTGCGCTGTAGTTTGCTTTGTGCTGCAGAGTAAGGGGAAGCACCTGACCTGGCACATCCAGCACATTAACCGCTGTGTGCTGACATTCCCTGGAAACGTGGAATCAACTCTTGTGGAATCAACTCTTTTGGTGGCTGTGCTACCTGCTCTCCTCATGGGGGTGGAAGAAGCATGGCCAGAGCCCCTTGGTATGCCCTAAAGTCCCCCTCAGCTGTACAAGTTCTTTGAAGTGCTTTTGCACTAGCTCCACTTGATGCCCCTGTACACGAGCCTCTGCGAAACCATGCCCAAATGCATGTAAGTCTCTAGCTGAAAATGCTTTAAAATCTAATCATAGCTATAACCACTTGTAGCAGTCTAGCTCTTGTATAGCACCACACAAAACCAAAATACACCTAGAGAAAACAAGCGAGAAGAGACTGTATATGCTTGGTTTGATACATGCCTGTGGTAGAGGTTCTTCTTTCCAGAGATTCCTGGCGCTGTTGCTGTTGCTCCATCACTTGTCTAAAACAGCAATACAAAAACCCTCAGTCATTATGTATTCTTTATAATTTTGAGTAAAAGCTTTACACACTGAGAAGCACTCAAGCTGTATGTCTTCGGTGGTGTGAGCCAATCCATCACAGAAATGTTGACCCCTTGAGATGGAGGTGGGTTTGATTTCACTTGCCCTAGCTGCAGCGATGGCACTGCACGTGTTGGGGAAGTATAACCAGGACATTGCCCTGCACCTGCTGGACATGGCAGGGGTTGGATGATCCATTTAAAATAGCTCTTCAGTGTGAGGAACAGTCAGTGCCCAAGGCCAGGAAAGCACAGCAGCCATGAGTGTTGCTAACCTGAAGTGCATGAGCATTGCTAGGAAAGATTAAGGGTGTCTCACATAAAATGACACAGTCCTGAGTCTTTCATGATCAAGAGCCCACAGGACTTGTGTAAGAATGAAAACATAAGGAAGGTGTTAAGTGCTGACTGTAGGACACAAGGTGCACACCCGAGCCCTATGTTGGTGTTGCCAGGTTGGCTGCCAGCCTGACACACCACGCCCCAGCACAGCCTCTCCTGGACCCCAGCCACCGTGTTTCTTCCACAGATGAAAAGCTGATCTCAACACTGCACTGCTTCTTTTTGGGCACCTTATTGCCCAGGAGTTGCTCGCTCCTGCGCTCCCCAGGCCTGGTGTCCCACACGGAAACGCACCGCCAAGCCTTTTCCCTGTCCCTGCTTCCTAGAGATGTGCAGTTCCCAGGCTCTATCAGCAGAGGTCTTCTCTCGCACGCTGCAAGCGGAAAGAGCTGTACCTGACCTCTGCCACAAACCCACCCTGTCGTTTCCCTCGTTAAGAAGATCAATAGCTAAACCCTAGAACATTTGCCAGGCTTTTTTTGATATGGGCTAAAGGTTTCAACAACACTAAACCAACTCTGAAATTACCTTACTGAAGCACTGGGTAATAAGGCTTCTTGTAATTTTCTTCCATGGTTTCTAGGGAAAGTTTGCCTTGAATATATTTGGTCCAGCCTTAACTGCATAGATTTCTTCCTTCTGCAAAGGCTTTATTTCACGGTCTGTGCAGTGAGGCAAGCTTAACTGTAAGCAACACTTCTATTTTCACTCCTTACATAACATTTTAGACAGATCTCCCTGTTAATTTTTTTTACTTTTCTTATTCTGAGTCTGCAATTAGAAAAAAAAAAAAAATCTATCTTACTTACATGCCAAGAGCAGCTTTTTTAACAGGAAAAAAAGTCCAGAAATATAAAAGGTATATTAGGTAGGAAAAAAAGAATGTCTTAATTTGCAAAATAAATTTCCCAAATTTCAATTTAATTCAATAGATGGGAAATGAAAAACCACAATTTCACTGTGGAAGGATCAATCCTAATCTAGTTTTATGTTTAGGATATGCAGTCCATCAAATGCAGGCAATTTCTGGAAAGCTATTCTAGGCATCTGAGAAAATTATTCCAGGTGTAAAGGGGGCAGTTTTGATAACAGTCTTAGATGGCTGATTCTACTAGTTTCATTTAAGCTCTGACACTTTAAACCAAATAAATAGAAATCTTTACTTTGATACATACCCTGGCTCTTACTTGATAGTTATGGGCTGAACACATGCAACAGCATCAGCTGAACTGCTAAAATTTCAATTGTAAACACATGTACTAAGAATTTCCTAAGCATACTATCCCCTACCTTAGCTTGGCATTTATTAGCAAAAGCTGATGACAGAAAACAACTTGACACACAGATTTTAGACCTTAGACCTGGGGGAAATTCTAGACTTATCTGGAGGACAGACTTGGAAAACCCCAGCCTGACAGCCCAGGAAAGAAATATGAGTAAGACATCTTCAAGTTGTTACAGCTGCTGCAGAGCAGAAGAAGTGCAAGGTGCTCCCCAAAATAAGGGTGAGCCATTGCCAGTCCCGTCTGCACTTGGGCAGCAGTTTATACGTGTCTCCCACACTAAAGGAAAAAGGAGATGTTCTAAAATTTAGTGCTAAAGAAGTGCTAAAAAGAGAAGTTCCTACACTCTTAGGAAGTCAGTTTATTCCAGTGGAACTAAATAAAGCCTGACATTGGCACAAGGCTGCTTAAGGAGTGTGCAAGGAGTAAAGTACGAGAAGGGGACAAATTATATTCTGACCTAAAACTATATTCTTCTAACATTTGTGTAAAGGTCTCTAAACCCCTTTTAAACAGACAGAGGTGCAGGGTAGTTACCATAACTTAATTTTCTTGCCTGCTTATAAGATGTTCAAAAAAAGCTAGGCCTAAAATTAGGTCTGTTCTCTTATAGAAGGCATCAGCATAATTAAAGCTGAAAATCCTCCAGTGCAGAAGCAGTGCATCTACTGGCATAGCTTATTCCAGCCCAGTGGAGCAAAAGAGGCTTTCCAAGAACCATGTGCCCTGTAGCAGTCAGACAATACCTATGTAAAAGGCTTTTACTGCCTCTAAATGAAAAATAATATTTTTTGATATATATATATATTCTTATTAATGTAGTTAAGCTGCTCACACTTTAAATGTGCATGACACCTAGACACCTAAATTTGGGGTCTGAGTTACATATGGTCTGAAGAATCAGTGATTTCTATTGGTTAAATGAAGACCTGGATGAGGCCTTTCCGCCAGGTGGCAGGGAGAGGCAGCATCCTCCCACCTCTGGGTGAGCAGGAGCTCTCCTCTGGCCTTTGTGACAGCTTTGCTGTCCCATAGTAAATCTTACAAATCTCAAGTGAAATATTATCCGCTGACCCATTCAATAGTCATATGTAAATCCCTACGAAACCGTAGTCCTGGGATACTGCTGCACCAGGTATTTCTATTGCTGCCACAGAAATCTGGCCTGAATCAGCAAAGCTGCCATGAGATGGGCCTCATAATTTCATTGTGGAGATTCCTGCCCACCTCCCCTTTGATGTCAAGAAGAACACTCTTAGCAGCTAGAGAAAAGGACATGTGTGATAATGGCACCAAGTCTAATGTAAGTGTAAAGGTGAAGGGCATGACTTTATACTTTCATTTATTATTTTTGTTTAGAAAAAAACACTCATGAAAGGAACAGCATATGTTATAGGAAACAGCTACACACAAAATGGGCCTAAGCTATTACTCAGCGTGCAGTCCATCAGATGCTCTTTGGGCAATATGACTGTCAACCACCAGCAGATGATCCAGAACAGGAAAAGGCTAGGCTTTCTTAATATGCCTGAGAAACACACACTCTACAAATCTCTTTTAAATGTGTTTTGTCTTTAACTCTGAACATTGCTTGCTTTTGAGCAAAGAGTTTGCCTAGAGCTTCAGTTCACCTCACCCTTTAAAAGCCAATACAGAATCATCAGCAATAATTGCAGAAACTTAGAATCAGATAAAAATAGATACAAGTAAAAAGAACAGCTTATTGCTGAGCAAGGCCTGCACGTTCATCCAAGCTACAAAGTAGAACTCTACCGTAATTGATGAACTCACCTTCTCTGTGATTCCATCTCATCTGGAGATGGCCCATTCTGGACCTGGCGCTGGGCAGCTGGACCTACAGAAGAAATGAGAGAATGCTATTAGGAAAGCAAATGTGGCTGACTTTTCCAAAAAATAGTGCCACTCAATGGCTTCTCCATCTTACTGTGAGAGAAAAACCTCAAGAATTATTGTCCTCTTCTTGATTTTTTTAAATTCATATTTTCCTACTACACAAATCATAGCCTCCTATAAATCTTCAGTCCCACTGGGAGAATCCAATGCCTAAATGTGTGAGCAGATTTGCCCACTGTTCAGAAACCTGGCATCATCGAAGCTGTAGACTATATACTAACCCCTTGGAGACAGTGAAGACCCATAGTGTTGCAAAAAATATCCTATGGAACGACAGTCCATCGCACTGGAGTGCGTCTCTAGCTTCTGCAGGGTTCAGATCTAGTTCAGATCCCTGGTTTATTCTGTGCTTGCACAGTGATTCAGCCACAATACTGAGTTTATGAGCATACATGCTAGCTTGTGCTGCTTTGATGCTGAGCTAGTGATGGACACCCATCACCAGCTACCTGGTGACGCTACCTGATGGAAGGTGTAAGGAAATACAAAATTAAACATGCCTTGTACAAAGGTGGCTTTTCTTTTTTACAATGCTGTCAGTCTTCTGCTTCTGCAAGATCCACATCAAGGTGAGCTTTCACTGGTATTCACCAACGAAACCCAAGTATGCATGTTGCCCTTTAATTCACATCTCCTCTGTTGACTCTGATCATTTAATCTCTGTTCTTGGACATTTAATCAAGTGTACTGACACTACATGCTATTTTCAGAAATATTTATTCTGAAAATAACAATAATTCTTGGTAACATAAGCGACAGTGGTCCTGCATTTGGTGGAAGGAGGATTGTTCCATTAATTTGAAGAGGGGTTTCAAGTGGGACTAAAGAGAGGAGAGTTCTAGTAAATGCAACAGCAATATTCCTGATAAACAGCACTGAGAAACAGGTCACTTATATGCTCGAAAGTATTATGTCTATCTTATTCCTTTCATTTTCAAATGTAAAGTTTCATCCTTTTAAAACTTATCCAACAAGAATTAAACACAAACCCAAATATGTCACTCACAAATTGTTAAGGATATTTCTCTCCAGTTTCTTTACATGTTTCTGCCAGGCAGAATGTCATCTGGAAACTAATTTAGAAAGTATGACTGTGTGAAAACTGGCAAGATGGCAGAAATGCATCGCAGTCAGAAATTCCAGAGCTGACTGATCCTGATGAAATTGTGCATATTTTTGAAATGTATTTAAGGACTAACATTTGCAGAAAGGGAACACAGCATTTTCTGGAAGTAGGGCCCATGTATTCCAGTTTTGGGTATCCCAAAAATGGAGCCAGTGACAACCACTGAGTCAAATGCTCTGACATTTAAAAATACCTTTGGATTGGGCATGAAGTGAAGACATTTCACTTCTTTTATGTCTCATGACTGACAATATCATTTACCACAGGCCTTCAGCAAGCTGTTTAGACAGAAATGCCACATTTTGTAAAGATCACATGAAACAGTGAAGCGGGGGGGATTAGCTTTTTTGGAAGCAAGCCTCAGGAAAGAAAATTTGCAGGTGTTTGGGAAGCACAGAGCAGGAGGCTCGCATGTTTAAGGTGTAACCAGGATGTCATGTTACTGTGTAAATGCTTGTACTGTGCATCTTCACCACTGAAGCGAAAGAAGGCCAGAGCTACCCCTGAGCAGCAGTTAACAGTGTGAATGTAAACAACTTGTGACTTCAGTAGAAAGACAGGTAAGGAATTGATCCAGACTCTACACAGTTATTAGTATCACTGTTTTGGATCCTGGCTCTGGTGTGTGCAGGTAACATGCACGTTCACAAGCACATAACTGTGACATACTTCAATAAACATACTTCCAGGTGAAGGATGTTCAAGGTTTAAGTCAGTTACATTTTCCTCACTGGGCAACAAATTCCACCATGAAAAGCCTTACCATGCTCATCTCTGCATATGATTTAATCACAAATGATTTCCTCTGTATAAGGACTCAGAGTATCATACAGAAGATGGCACCTTGATGGAAAGAGGGCTAAAAGGCCAGAGGATGACACAGCAGAAACAACAATTATTCCCTGGCTATAAATCATGTCAAAGTGTATAGGACGCTCTAATGATGCCATCTTAATCCAGTACTTTGACATGAGTCTTCTCTTGGGGCCAAACGCCCAGAAAAATAAGGCAGTATGGCCAGTTTGACTAATACTAGACACACAGAAGGAATCAAACACCAGACTATCAATACCACATAAAAAAATCCAACTTCTTTTTTCCTGTGGGCACTGTCATGAATTGGATATATAAGATGAAAATCATACAAACCCAACCAAAAGAAAAGGAAAGAAGCTACTTAAGACCTGACTCAGTAAATAGACATTTGAAAAATCTTTGTATAAGTGGTGACAAATTTGCAGGTATTTTTATTTGCACTTTAATTTAAAAAGCCAGACAACTTTTTAGATGCACATGTATGAATGTATGACCCCCAAAGCAACTTAATTCTTTCACCAATATCTTGAGCATGTGTGAGAGACTGAACTAAAATCAGACTCCATTGTCCCTTGTCTCAAAGATTGGTACAAGAAGCTGAGTTCCACTATCTTGAACATGGGTGTGAGAAGCTGAGATGGGACTCCACTGTCTATTGTCTGACAGATGGATGTGAGCAGCTGAGATGGGACTCCATTATCTCAAGGACTGGTGTGAGGAATTGTTGCCCATTATCTCCAGGATTGACGCAGACATGTGCAGTTGAAGAGCTGGCAGCAAGACCAGCGAAACTGGTCCACCAGGAATGGGCAGCACATGACATTAAGAACAGAAGTACTCCCACCAACACATAACAAAAGGGAAAAAGGTCATCTCCATGCGGGACAGGCTCCACTGATGGCGACTATGGACCCTGGGGGACTCCCACCAGTGAAGACGATGACTACAGACCCTTGGCAAACCGCTGGATCCTCGGTGGTAACTATCTTTCTGCACTCTGAATGCTTGCTTAATTTCTATCTTTTTTCTGATCTGTCCTATCACAATTTTTTTTATAATAATTTCCTTTTTTATCATAATTGTCTTTTTATAACAAACTGATTGATTGTGGTACTTGACCTCATTTGGATCTTAATTTCACTCTGGGAATCATGAACGCAATAGGTCTGACACTGGGTTTTTTCTGACCCTGACATGTAACAAGATTTCTGAGTAATGACTAATTCCTCTTTTACAAGTTTGGATATCTTACTCAATCAACACACTGCAGTAAACCATCATTCATTTATTTAAATCTTTTCCAAACTCATTTTACTTCTATTTCACTAGTGACCAGTAGTGAGAAGTAAACTGCATTCACTGCATATACCCCATCCTATTTTAAATGTCCTCTTCTGCACATTAGTTTTGTTTAACACAATTTTCTTCTCCAAGTGCTTTAGCAGCGAAGTACCTTAACAAAGTCAGGAGGCAGAAAAAGGCAAGCATGAACAGAAAAGGAGGACTGAAGCTGTAACAGGTAGCTTATCCTCTCTCCTGAGTAAAACAAGAAGCTGTGGGGTAAAAGTTGGTAAGATAATGCTACCTGAGGAAAAGCCTGGACCAGCTGCTGAGGTCAATCTCAGCCTGTGGGAACAGGGATACCTGTTTGCATTGACTGAGAGTGGTTGGAAAAATTTGAGGGAAGTTGCATGTGGACACCAGGGTGTTAAGGGCAGTCACACTCCAGTGGGCTTACAGCTCTTCTTGCCACCACGGAGGAAACGCACCAGTTCTGTTTGGCACTGGTTGTTTTATATGAGTTACTCATGACTATAAGCAATAATTCCTTCTGGTATCCTGCTCGTGATCTTTTTCAAACAAAGCATTTTTATACAGTAATATGAAGTCTTCATTTGCAAACCCTAAAGTAAAAGGTTGGATGTTTTCTGTTTTGGCCTGCCCTGATTTTGCCTGAGAGTGGGCAATAGATCTAAAAGTCCAACCCAAGCTTTTGGGTCTGTTCATTGCCAGAAACATAAATTCTACTGGATTTTTCTCCCATTCTAATCCTGACTTCTCAGCAGACCCAGGCAAAACACCATCTGATGTGAATTCTGAAAACTTCAGTCTCTGTAATGGTGAAGCTTCTTGTTTCTCTCATCCTTGAACTTGCTCTTAGCCTGCTCAGCCAAAGCTCATACCAATACTGAAAGGCAGGGTTTATTTTTATGCTTGGTTCCCTATGTGTATTCTCTGCAGTGCATATACAGCAGACACCTGTTTGACTGAGGGTTTTTTAAACACAAGTGGATTTCTAGGTTTAACTCCTCTCCAAGTTTTTAGATATTTCTCAGACCTGGGGAGACATGAAGTGTAAGTACTCTTGGTGTTGGCATCCTTGCTTAGAGATGCTTCTCCATTTGCCCTGTGAGATACTTCTGACCCTGACAGCTTTTGAGATCATTCTCAAAGAGAAAAGTGCTTCTCAGCACCATAACCAGGAGAGTCTATTTTGCTACTGACCAGTTTGCAGCTTCACAGCTGTTGCAATCTACATTTTAGCAACTAATTAATGCAGGAGATACGCTGTGAATGTCTGTGTTTCCTCATTTCCTTGATTAGTAATAATTAACCACGTTTTTATGTAAGCATCTTGTGATTCAGCTCAAGGCAAACTTGGGAGCACACAGTTTCCATGTTTGCTCTTCCTCCTCCTGCTCCTCCACATCAGCACTGGCTCTGCCCGTCCCCAGCTTGTCCTTAAAGACAGTGATGGGGAACTCCTGGCACAAGGCACTGCTTCACAGTGGGAGTGATGGTTTCCATATGCCGGTGGCCAGTCCTGCACTACTGCAACCTACTACTGCTTAGAGATGTCTGGACTCACGGCTAGTCACAAAACAGGATCAAAGCTGTCACTGAGGGAGAACCCATGCTCCGGTTTCCACTCTGTTATAGTTGTGGCAGGAAGGCACAAGAAGACAGGAACAATGTCATCATTTTTCTCCTGCTGGGAGAGCCCCAAGCAGTATTTCTTTTTCCTCTTTTACTTACGCTACGACAGCGAACACTCCTGATTGTATGTACTCAAGAAAACGGCAAAGGTAGGCCCATTTCCATTAGGAACCAGGATTTTGTGCTTCTTCAATACAGAAGGTCCATTCTAACCCATTTACAAATGTTTTATTCATTATAGACACTGGATGCAGACCAAGGTAGGGTTTCTGCAACCCCTATAGCCTCCATGGTGCTTATGGATCAGTGTGATGAATGTGGTGGGCTAAGGAAAGGGTCCCGAGTCAGAGCCAAGTAAGAAATATATCTGAGTTTTAAATTCATGAGATGGAAAATTTTTGTTCTGCATATGAGCAGAACAGGATGATTTTGTGTGAATAAAAAAAAATACCAAGAGCAGACCACAGGAGGAAAAGAAGTGAGAGACAGACAGACAGACAGCTCTCCCTCATTGCTTGATGGTTTCAGCAGGTACTTGGATTGTGGACGATTCAGGTTCAGGCACCAGGTCCAACCCATTGTCGTTTGTATCCCAGGGATGTGACAGAAGAAAAAAATGGTGCGTGAAAAGCATTTCTGACCAATTCTAATCCCAGTGTCCTCTTTCAGGTATGGCCTGGGCCATGGTTCCTCGTGTCAGGGCACTGGGGAGGAGCCCTGGACAGGCTGCAGCCAGCTCCTGGGGCCAACCTGCAAACGCACGCCAGGACTCAGCTGGGTGGTGCATTTTGCTGTCTTCACCATAACCTCTCCCCTTCACCTCCACAAACTTGGGGGTGTTCCTTGGCCCCGGCAGTGCTGCTGCTTGATCCCCTCAACCATCCCACAGCACCCCGCAGCCTTGCAATGTGGGTGTGTGGTCAAGTGGGCTCCGGCTGGAGGGGAGAAGTTATGTGCCTCTCCTTCACCACTGCTTCCCTCCATCCACAGCCTGGCTGTAATTTTAGCTCTCTTGCTGTTGTTGTTGGGCAATCACACTGCTTCTGCCAGCACTGCCAGCACCTTAAACATCTGCCTCTGTGCTGAGGACCTCAACCTGCTCTTGTCCCCTTCAGTCTGCCCTGATGGGGACTGCACAAGCCAGAGACATCCTGGCACAGCCACATGCCACAGTCAGTGCCCACTGAAGGAGCCAGCACAGGAACCAGGTGCATCACGGCTGTGCTGGTGACACTGCACTCTGATTCATTAGTAGAGATAATTATCCTGGACAAAGCACCGACCTAATTAGCCTAGATAAGCATGCAGATATGCCTACTCTACTTCTGGGGCCCAAGCTAGTACAACCAGGCCATGTGGACCTAAATGTCTATGGTGAGTTAAACGGCTTGGAAGAGGAATCACCCTGCTCACTGTGCCCCATCACTGCAGCTGAGCAGAGCCACAGGCCCCTCACGTCTGCTGCCACAGCATTTCCATGCTGGGGGGGTTTAGACTCTTACACGTCCTGCAGAGCGACTACAGGATCCTGCTGGATCATCCGATTCACGATTCACGGTAAGCAAAACCACCCTGGCAAAGAGAGAGGGAGCACACCCACTGAAGGGAGGGTCTGGGTGCAGTGCCACAAAGCCTGCTTTCAGTCAGTGTTTGCCTCAATCCTATTAAACATTAACTTGAACTAGAAAGAGCTTCAGAGAGAGTTATTCACAGGCTGGGTGCCTCCATAACATTTGTAACAGAGTACATTAAATACCTTCTATAACATCATTTACACATGGACCAAACCTTTCCTCTGAGAACTGCAAAGAACTTTATCAGTCTTAATTAAGCTTCACCAGAAGGCAGAAGTTAAGTGGCTCAATTACACCATGTCTGCACAAGTAAAATTTGGTTGCATCAATTTACCTACAGGTGAAATTTGCTACTGACACAGTTAAACCTATGCAAAAGGTCACCTTAGGCACTCTTATTCTGATGCAGACTAAATTTGGTTTGACCTATGGCAAGAAGAGTGCGGTGAAATGAGCATTTCCAGCTCTGTGCCAGAAAACTTCTCCACCTCCCTCCCTTGTCCCTTGGTGACTGACAGTGCTGCAAGTTTGTGTCAGTGCAAAGTAAACCACATCCTCTTAAAACCAACCCCTGCAGTGTTTTTTATAACCTCATTTTACTTTATACTACACTAGACAAGGAGCTGTGCGCATCCAGGAACCAACTCTCAGCTGAACTGTAGAAACCCCCATCTTAGAAGCTCTTACAAGCACCATTCCCAAGGTTGCTTTATTTTGTTCTTTCACCTTTTACCTGTAAGATTACATTAATCTAACATGAAACAGGCCCTCCTTAAACTGCAATAAAGGTGTGAGCACAGGGGGGGCTGTATGAATTTTGTTCACTCAAACTAAAAACTGATATAACATTCACCACTGAAACTTTCTGATGTAGATAAGATTTAAGGACAGTGACAGAGCTGGAAAAACAAGCCTGGTATTTAACATGGGAGTGCCCTACCCTATCATTAGTTCAAGTACATAGGTACAGGTGTGTGCATTGTGCACAGTCCCTTTTTTATCTTTCTAAGGAAAACCAACAAATGGAATTGCAGGGGTCCCTACGTGCACAGGCACACAGCTGTGCATGTGCACTGAGATGCAGAGAGGAGTTACTGAACAGAAAGGTCATGCAAAGATCCAGTGCTGCAAGATGATTAGAAATAGTCTTCAATTCACCAGAAGTGCTACTGAACACATGAACATGAAACCAGCATGCCTTTGACTGAACTGCTAAAGCTGTTAATTCAGTTATTTTGCATAAAATATGATGGCTATTGTTTGATCCTGGCTGTTTATCCATCACAGCACTGGCACAACATTTGATGATTTTTCATGCTGGTGTCCTGGTTGAGCTGGAGGAGAAAAACTTATTTCTTTTAATTCTGAATGCAATAAAAATGAGACGATGCTAAAGCAGCTTCTGCAGTAAACGACCGCATTCTGACAGCAGGGATCATATTTAATATGTAAAGGACATGGCTCTGCTGCATTTATCTCAGCATCAGTGCCTCAGCTCAGGAGCACAGCTTGGTTTACTTCTCCCATGAAAGACAGCACAACCAGCTTTAAAAGAAATTAAAAAATACATATAGGTCACTGTGCAAAAAGGAAGCCTTCCACAATGAGGTGGATCCAGGGCTACCAGGGGTCAGAATGCAACCTGACGTGGGAGGCCTGCATCCCCACAGTTAGGGCATGCACCAGGGGTAAGGTGTCCATGTGTCTAGTCTGGACTCCCTGTGTTTTATCCAGTGACTGATTAACATAAAATATATGAATTGCAGGAGGGCTGGGAATTATTTTCCTCTCAGCAACTCAGCCCTAACAGGAAGAAAAAACCGCACAGTGATATAGAATAGCATGAACTTGTTGGGGTGGGAGGAGGTGGGAAATTAAATGTGCAGTTCCCTCTGGGCAGGGGAAGTGGCTGAACCTTGGTCCCCCACTTCCCAGCAAAGTGCTTCAAGCACAAGACCCTTCAGAGTGGCAGCAAAGCAGAAGGTGATGTCTACACTGCTAACTGGATAGGGCCCCAGTGCTGCAGAGCCCAGTGAATGTGCTGGGACAGGACCAGACCCTGTGCAGTGCCAGCTTTCCAAGAAACTGAGAGAATGGCCAGTAAGATGAGCACAGGAAACCTGTGTAGGGTAGGCGAAGGTGGAACTGGAGCATCCCGGGGGGATTCTGTTTGCTGCACTGAGCTCTGAGCAAGAAAGAACTAATTCAGGAACTGCTCAGTTATGCACTAATGAAATAGAGGCAGATAAAGCAGCCACCTGCCATGCAGCACTGAGGGGGGACTATCAGCACCTCCCTCCTTTGCAGGGGCTGACACTGGGGCTCTGCTGCACTTAGAGCCTTGTTTTCACAGGCAGTTTCATGATAAGTAAGCATCCTCTTTAGTTGATGACCAATTGCTTTTGTTCTGGGAACTGCCTCTGGCTCTGAGAAAAACAGTATATGCATGGAATGCTATGGGAATAGTTCTTTTTTATTTAATATTTCTTAAGGGAAAAAAGCTATTGATGAATTTCTAAGGCTGTGATTCCAATGTAGCTGGCTTTATAAACACATACAGGAAGATGTCGACCAGTGCCATTAAGTGAAAAAAAATATTCCATACAATTCAGGACCGTAAGACTAGCTAAAAAAAAAAAAAGTATTAAACAAACTCCACAGTTACTAGTATTAAATAAACAAGCCCACAAGCACCTCAGTTCTTTTCTGTTCCACACCTTTTTTCATTGTTTTTTAGAATGTGCATCAAGCCTACTTCCCTGCACACTCACGTTTGAAACTTTTCAATAAAAGTTAAGATTAACTCATAATCTTGTGCCTTTAGACAGTAATGGAGCTTCAAGAAAAATGGCAAATATCATCAGACTCTTGTTAAAATTGAAGCACTGGCCATACTGAGAAGCTTTCACCTCCCCACCACTGCATGGGGATCTGGTTAATGCCAGAGCCAAGGCAGTAGATGCTCTGAAGCAGCCGAGGGTGTAAATTAATACGCAGCATCTAAAATATAGCTTATATTGCAAAGATATTTTCCTGAATTTGGTTTTAATGAGGACATGAATTGTTTCACTCCAGTTGACAGTTTGCCAGGTGCTGTCCCAACAGAGAAGTGACCACTGGCCATGCTGGCCTTGTGCTCTGCAGCAAGAGAATTACTGAGCTAAGAAAGCACTTTCCCATTGACACCTCAAGCCCAGTGCAACTGTTCCACAAAATATAAACTGAGTATCTTCCTTTAGTTAAGTCTGACCATGTGTGTATTTGCATGAAGACATACATATACCTGTTAATACCCACTTCATGCTTACAATTCCTTACATCAAATAAAAAACAGGAATTCAAGCCTTTTTGGGGACAAATTGAATCCCTTAAAATCTCTGAAGCTACAGGGAAACAGGACACGTAAAGAAGTTCAATCAGCTATTTATATACTTAGCTGGTCAAACATCATCTCCAGTTTTGCTTAACAATAAGACTTTTGACATATTAAATCAGAAAAATATAGCTACATAGCATAGCCTGTAGCAGCACCTGAGATGCCTAGAGCACCACAGCTCAGCTCCACAGAATCTTGCAAGTTTTTAAACGTCTCCTTCCTTTTCCACTCTCCGGTGAGACAGTAAACTCCTTAGGTGGTCTTCTCCACGTCATGGAGAACAACAGGGTCCCAAATGTGCACCAAAGCAACACGCACATGTACATAGAAAACACCACATTATAACCATTAACTAGATGCAAATTGGGTGTTTAAGATCCATTTTACAGAGATTTAAACCCACCAGTGCTGTAAGATAACTAGGATGGGCACCTGTACCTGGACAGAGTGCTGGAAGGCAGAGTACTTTTCTACAAAACATAACTAAATGGAGATATATTTGAGGATTTATGAAAAAAAAACAACCCACCAACAAACCCAAAACCAAACCCATGAAAAATCATCATTAGAAATGGGCAGTACTCCTTGACAATAAACTCACAAGTCTAATAAATTCAATGGATAAACAATAACCACAAAAAAAAATCAAATACAGCACCTGATCCCATTCACACTTACACCAAAAGCCAAGCTCTCTACTTAAGGGAAGTAGAAGTCCCTGTAATCAGGAAGGTCCATAGTAAATCTACCCATTTTCCTTCAACCTGATCCCTCAACCCTACACAACCCTGCAAATCCTCATTTCCTGAAAAGCTAACAGTGCTTGGATCTCTCAGGCAGGTCATTGTGGAGAAAAAGACGCAGGTAAATATCCAGGTATCTATAGCAGCTATAAAATGCTGCCCTTGTTCATAACTATTTTTTTTAAACCAGTATCTATTCTGTGAGTACAGATGCTATTCATTAGCAAATAAAGACAGAAGCAATCCAACACACTGATTCAGAAGTCATCATCCCACATTTTTTCTGTAATGACTTTCCCTGATTTAACAGCCCTGACTAATGCTGGTGCCATCTGAACCTAACGGGTCATTTCACAGAATCATAGTGAGCATCCTACTGCCCGCCTGCTGGAATTAAAAGCAAGCAAAAGACAATCCATCAATGAACTACAGCTGCAAGCGATTTCCCAGCACAACTGGATAGCACACATTACATGCAAAGCACCCTGGTGCAAGAATCCCTTCCCACTTCCCAGGACAGCTCCCACCAGAACATGGCATGCAAGGGATGGGGCATGCAAGGCAGCAGATAGGTTCCGTAACCTACAAGACATGCGGCACAGAATGATGCAGTCACAGTGGCAGAGGCAGAAGCAGTGCCAAATCCATTCCCTGCTGACCATAGTATGGCAGCAGCCACCTCAGCACACTCCTCCCTGCACCTTCTTCATGCCCAGCACTTACCAACCACCCCGCTACAGACCAGGTTTCATCAGGTGTAATCTATCCACTGCTGCAGCAGCAAAGTGGGCCCAGCCACTTAAATATTTAATTGGATCCTCTGCCTCACCTATCACAATGCTTCAGGGTGTCTGAAGCCAAACTTCATTGTCTGGACTTTCACATAATACCGGGCAAGTCATAAAGAAATTACATTTTCTGCCTCCTGCTCCAATCAGACCACCATATGTTCGCCTACATGCAAATAATGACAATAAATGCAAAGTGTGAGTACGCAGAAAGTTAGCTTGACTGCAAATGAACATGCAGGATAAGTTCAGTGGCGGTGTAGTTGCTGAAGTCAACAGGTTTACAACAGCGATGAATGTTGAGCACTAGTCTGAAAATTTAAGTGTGAACAAGCTGGATTTAGAAATGTATGTGTGGCTTAAAATCCTGTCTATTGGCTTCCAGTTATTTTAAGCATTCCTGATCTCCTGTGATCCCAACACTTCTGTCCCTTTCTGGTTTGCCTGCTAATCACTTTCCTCTTCTCTGTGTAAGTACAGCAGGTCTCAGAGGCAATCAGGTTGAAGTTAATGGACCGTTTGTATGAGGAGGCTGGCTAAACAGTATTTAGATTGTCACCTTTGCCTTATCGCCAGTCCTTTGACCCATTTATTTCCCTTCTCCTTGCCTTTGCATTATTCTATCTACAGTGGACTTTACACAGCCCAAGCTTGTACTCCCCAGGCAATGTCATAGCTAGTTTAAGGGGATGTATCTCAGTAGCCCTCAGTGACACTACTCTGATTTAGATCAATTAATGTTTCGACTCACTGAACTCATAAGGTAGCTCTTTTATCTAACATGTAATTTCTAGAATATACTGAATAAAAACTATAAGGCTCTTCCTATGGGTACGGCAGGTGAAACCCCAGGTGGAGACAGGTTCATAACTACCTTGCAACGTATCAGAACCATTCCTATCCTCAAACGATACATATTCAGCATAACTGAGTAGTTGTTCTCTCCCTGCACCTTGCCTCCTACAACATAGATATTCTAATAGCAAAGCTGCTTATCATATGTTTTCTAATGCTTGTTGCTATGAATTATTTATGTCCCATTGTAAGTCTACAATATTGATACCTCTTAGGTATGCTCCACTATCAGATGCAGCAAAACAAATATTAACTATTTGAGGCAGCAAAACCTCTGTTAATAGCAAACTATCCTTTCCACTATGGCACACAGATGGTCTAAATTCTGCCTGCATATGCTCATTGTTTTCTGCTTGCTGGCTTATAAAGCTATTAGAGGCACATAAGCAAACAGGAATATTACATCCAAACCTGAGTGTAAATTCAGGCTCACATAGCCATAAATGCCAATGGTCTTACATAATTACTTTCTGAAGCTTTTAAAAAAATCCAGAAATACATTTAAATATACAAAATTGACATATAAATGATAAAACTGTAGACTATGTTTTATCATTAGGACTCTTCTAGAGAAAAAAGTATGATCAAACCATTGCATTCTCAGTTTTGAAGACACTCCAAATCCTTTATGTTCTGTGCTTTCCTCCCATATCTCACAATGAAGAGAAGCATCTAGCTGGTGTATATAAATACCAGTTCTCATCTCTGAAGCACTGACTTACTCTGTGCAACCTCTAGAACCACCTGCTCTTTCAAAAGAAAATAGTACTACACAATTCAGACAATTAGAAAAAATATACCAAAAAAATGAGTGAATCTGTAAACAAACTTCATTCTGTCATAAGAATTCATCTAACTCAGTTACTTAATTGGCCAAAACTGATACCCCGCGTTTTCTTTATTATTGTCTTACACACTAAGATTGTGGTGTCTAAGGAGTTAAATATGCTCATGACTAATAGAAAGCTGAAAAAATATCCTTCAAGGCCAAACAGCATCTCAGACTGATCTAATAGAGATTAACAAATTCCTAAAGATCCTTGTGCAGATTTACCACTGGCACAGTAAACACACTGCCAACAGTCTGCCATGCAACAGGAAAATGAGTAAATGAGTATGCTTACTTCTCCCTCTACTTAACCCTAAAATTAACATAATATTTTTAAATAGCCCATTTAAACAGAAAGTGGGGCAGCAGAGCCAGTGCCACAAGATGACTGAATGGCACGGCATGGCTTTAGATGATCTGCAAGGAAAGCACATATAGACAGAAAACAGGTTCCCCCAGGGACTCCACCATCACTTCTGACTCTAAAATGAAGACTGGGATCCACAATCACATCAGTCATAAGGTGACCTCCCAGAAGTGGGAAACAGCAGTGTGGACCACAGGAAAAATAACTAAAGAACCTGAGAAAGCAGCTGTCCTGGAAGTATGACCACCTCTGCTTTCTACTTTGGACAAAGTTATGACTTGCTGGATGCTCTCAGTGTTGGTCTAAGTATGGGAAAAAGTAATTCATGTGTGGCTGAAAACACTGGGACCAAATGTTTTTATAACACCTGTACTGGGATTCCTAAGGTGTGGCACATGTGCCACCAGCTGCATGGAAGTCACTTCTAAGTGATAATCTGCCATGCAGCGTTTGGTACTGGGCATGAAACACTTAAAAACCTACTTTCTTACTATCATAATTTGACTCCTGCCTTCCCAAAGGTTTCAGCCAGCTTGCTTGTGACAGGACAGATGATCTCCGAATGAGCAACACTTGCAAAGATTTTACGTAACAACTCAATTGACCATCTAGTACTCCAGTATAAAAACCAATCTTGACCCTATTTTGAGCACGAGCCAATACCAGCTGACTAGAAGGCAAACACTTCCTCACCTAACTGCTCCTGTAATCCTTGCAAGAGGATATCAATTGTGCAAATTGCATTCTGACAAATATAAATCACTACTGAGTCTGTAACAAAGGCTGACAAATCTTGATGCCCAGCACTTACCTGGTGCAGCAGTCCTCTGAAAGGAGATGTGCTAGAAAAACGCTTCTTTTTTCCAAACAGAAGTTGGAAAAGTGTGATTCCACAATCTGCAGCAGTAAAAATAAAGAACAACTCTGATCCTGCAAGTGGTAGCAGGCAGGCAGGTGGCTCTCCTACATGAAGCCTTTTACAGGAAGACTGTAATTATCTGTTTGAGCACCTACTGATTGTATCTGGAGACTGTGCACATAGAAGCCAATAGACAGCTGATAAAACTTGTGTCATTTACTTTCTGTACATTTTGCCCTTAATTGAAAAAGTTGCTTTCCTTTTTTAGTCCAAATATCTATTATCCATGCTTGGGGAGGCACTGAACAGCACATAGACAGCTAAGAACTCAGAGGCCGTGACAAAAACTGAAGTAACACTAGGAAGTGAACTGAGTGCTTGGTTTAAGGGTTTTAGTAGTGTCTTTATCCACTGACACTCTGAGGTTTGTACCCTAGAGAGCTCTAAAAAACACTCAAGAACACTGAACTTTTAAGTTCCTCAGCTGGGCAAATATACTAAAAACACCATCATCATGCCATTGCCCAGATCATTGTAGTCCTGAAGATCAAACCAGTTTATTTTATTGAGACTCAATGTCAAATATTTTGTTCTATCTGTAGAAGCCAATTACACTGAATCAGGTTAAACCTGTCTTTCTCTGCTCTTCACATCCATTTCCATTGTCACTTCCAAAGGACTCCTGGGTGCCATGCCAAAAAGAACTCAAGTGTTCCCCATCACATCGTCTACAGACACCACATTCACACACCCCAGCAATATGGTTGCAGTAAGACTGTATGGAGCAGATTTAAGACTTTGGAGAAAGCACCCCACTCATCTTCACACTTCATCTCTCCGGAGCTGCTCCCTGCACAAAGACCTTGGCTGAGCCCATACTGATGGATCCTCTCCTGAATTTCACTATCTGCAATACTGGCACAAGGGAGTGAGACAGACCTAGGAATTCAGCATGTAACCTTCGTTTCTTATATGGACAGTCCAAATTCAGGTGCCTGAACTAAGACTCACCCACCAGAGTGAGAAGACCCACCTGGCACAGCATCTATTTCAAAACTAGAGCATAATATATATTTCCAGTTACAAGCAATTTTCAATAGGATGCAAGACTGGAAGTTTCTGCAAGAAACAGAGAGCAAGAAGCATTCCAGGCAGGTGCAAGTCTCACAGACTGTGCCCAGAAACCCCCCCATAAACTCAAGTAAAGATTACAGCCACCAGAAATTTATCTGCATTGGAGCATCTTGTACTGATGGCATTCTCTAACAATATGCTCTGATTAAATCAGTGTTTGTGGTACTAAATGGAACTATTTAAAAAAGATATGCTTGCACTTTACATATATTCTTTTTGCAGGGTACTGCTAGGGGCAAAATAGCTGCAGAGGGCAGATGAAGGCTGGTAAGTCATTTCTGATGACAGTTGCCCCACTTGCAAGTTATTTAAGCTGCTGCCTGTCAGTAGCCCATAGCATGGTAACAATTAAATGGTTACTAGTAACATATCTGTATTACAACATATTGCTTTCTAAATTGTCTTCGGCAAAAAATTTTCATGAATTTAACTGATGGGGACTTTTGAAGTCTGTGCTACACTGCTATTAAGATCATTTGGTGTAAAGGAAATGCATGGTTTTGATACTTCTCAGAGGGCCTAACTTTAATTAATTTAAACCTGCAAATTGATTATGATTCACTTGTAAATGTTCAGAAAGTGCATTCTGTTCCCTGAGAATAAGAACAGCCATTTTGCAGGAGACTATGATGTATATTTCATATAATGCAGAAAGCTTGACACCCCAAAAAAAGCCCCAAACTCCTGTAAAGAGCACAATTAAAAATGCTTCAGCTTTGAAAACTTCTGGTTGTGTCACGAGCCTCCTAAAACCTCCTCAGCTATCAGTGCCAATCTGAAAGAGGGATGAATCCTCCCTGGAAGTGTGTGTCTCTGCTGATTACAGGAGGAGCCTGGGTGAGACTCCACACCAGACTTTCAGTTGTGTAAATATAGCTGGGATGAGTCTAATCCTAAGAGACTAAGCCACAGACTCTACCAAAATACCCATAGATTCAGGGAGGGTTTAGCAAACAGAATGCCACTCTGTATTTTGGCTCACCATCTTGTGTACCACTCGTGACTCACTGCTGGGTGTGCCAGAGTAAGCCTTGTGGGGGGGCACGGCATGCAAACTCTCCTCTTAGTGAGTAATAAACACCTGTTTGGCTCTGTCTTACCATCCACACAATGGGACCATTCCTCCTAAATGAAGCAGGCTTCCCTCCTCCCTGTTCATCCCCCTCAAATGAGTGGTTTATTAATCATTGAGCTTGGGTGACCAACTTTCTGTCCTATTATCTGGCTTTCCTTATTGAAAGAAGGCTGATGAGGTTTATGGTTGTGAGACAACTCTGACACAGGGTACATATCTTCCCTGGCAGCACAGGGAAAAAGGACTTGCCAGAATGAGAATTAAAAATAGCTTGTTTGCCTTAAAGGGCGTATTCACTTTGAAACACAGGAAACAAGTCTTAGCTGCCACCTCTAATATGACAAGCATCTTTAGCAGCCTACTCTCTGTCAAAATACCTATTGCCCTGCTCTTTTGTCTTCTCCCTAAATTTTTACCATTTCTAATTGTAGGTGTTTTTTACTATGTTATGAGAAGCTTGGGGGAAGAGAGGGCAGAGACTGCCTTCTAATTAAAACCAACCTTGATCACACCAAAAAGGCTGTTCAAGGTTATTTCTTGAAATCTAACATAGCCCTGCCTTTCTTCCCACATTTCTTACAGCAGTGCTGTTTCAGATCCCCAGCATACCCCTGTAGCCCCTCTCTGTGCTGATCCCCCGCTTGGAGGGCATGTTGGCGACATCCCGCCCAGTGCTGAGATGACTGGACAGTCCGGTTTGGAAACCGCGTATCAGCATCAGCGAGGCAGGTGCCTGAGCTCAGTGCTCTCAGAGGTAAGGCGTATCTTTTCAGATATGGTATTTTATCAGTGATGATAATGAGCCAGTTGGGAAAACTTACCTGGGGAAGTGATAGATTCTCTATCACATGCAGTTATTAAATCGAGACCGTGGCTTTCTAAAGTATGCCTTTCTAGCACAAACAGAACATTAGCTTCCTGGTAAAGAATTTATGTTCAGAACACTGTAGGTCTAAACACAGAGGTTACAGTAGATGTCTTTATTGATCTCTTCTGACTCAAAAATCTAGGAATCTAGCGTCATCTGTTATCACTTCCTTTACACCAAAGATCTCCTTGACTCTTGTGGGAATCCATTAAAACTAAAAAGCCTGCCAAGCTGAGAAAATTACAACAGTATTTCCAGCTGCTTTCCCCAGAATTTTACAGTAATCCTTCCCCTGGCTCCAAGCAAGACTTGCCACTTTTCTTATGAGCAGCTTGAGCAAGAAGCATGGTTAGGTTGTTCCTCTACTGCTCCTTATGGGCAATCCCCTCTTAGGTGTTGCCAAGCCACTGAAGGAATTCAGAAGTTCCCCTTGCCTTTCTTGACATGGATGTAAGAATTTCTTTGCAAGTCTAGAAGCTGGCACCACAATTCATACTGAAGAAGCAGCTGACACGACCAAGCAGAGCCTACCAGGCCTGCAAGCAGCTTGCAGATTTAAGTGGTAGCCTAAATAAGAACCACTCTTGAATGTCATTCATAACAAAGCCAAAAAAACTAGCAACATCCTGCACTTTTCTCACATGCAGAAGTGCCAAGCAGGAGGCAGCTCTTGTTATCTGGCTGCCAAGGACAGGACCTGGTTGAGTACTCCCTCCCCACCCCCAGCACAGACCCACCTGAGCAACTGAGAAACATGAGCGATTCTGCATCATGCTGATGAAATTTTTAATCTACATGTCACCCAAGCTGAACCACAAAACACGGCTGCCTGCCCTAGTTATCAAATGACCTGAAATTCAGCACGATCATCTGCCGTAACAGCTGGTTCACTGACACTGAGAGAAACTCCTGCCTCGCTGCTGAACCAGAGGCAGGGCCAGGAGACCAGGGACCTGGAATGCACACCCTCCAACACCGAGATGCTGCTCCCATCCCCCTGCATGGCACAGCCTCAAAATGTCTTGTGTTCTTCAAATTCTGCATGCTGACTTCTTCCTCTACATATTTATTTCTCATCTGCATCATTAAAAAGAGATTTCAGAGACCTGCCAAAGTGATTTCAGAGTGATTTCAGTGCCGAAGAGATTTCAGAGACACTCCAAAGTGGGGGAAAATAATGAAACATCCTTCCCTAGGAATTAAAGTGAAGGTGAGGTTGGATCTTATCAGTTTTCTTTCTTTCTGCCTAGGGTGCTACATAAAAAATACACAGCACTAACAATTTTATTTCTTCTAAGTGTAGCAACTTACAGAGCAACACAGCAGAAAACATTAAAATGATTGTCAAGAGATAAGTATCCAAAACAGGCAAAGTTACAGAGCTAAATAACTTTGACAGATGGTATGAATGCTTTTTTAAGAATGACTCATGCTCAAACACAGTGATACTTTCTGAAGTTGCTTTGATGCGTACACCAAGTTACATTTTTCTATTCAATTAACAAAAAAAAATCTAATCACTTATTAGTCTATTTTTACAGTTTTATTACTGTGAAAGGTATTATTAGTGAAATGTATTACTCCTTAATAGTATAATGTGCAGAATTAGATGTCTTTTGCACTTCTTCCCCAAACAGGAATGAAGAGTGAAAGTTACAAATAATAGCAGCCTTCTGGGGCCTACAAGGGTGCCAGAGAGGGACTCTTCATCAGGGACTGTAGTGATAAGACAAGGCATAATGGATTTAAACAGAGTAAGTTCAGGTTAGATATAAGGAAGAAGTTCTTTACTGAGAGGGTGGTGAGGCACTAGAATAGGTTGCCCAAAGAAGTTGTGAATTCTTCATCCGTGGCAGTGTTCAAGGCCAGGCTGGACAGAGCCTTGGGCTACATGGTTTAGTGTGAGGTGTCCCTGCCCATGGCAGGGGGGTTTATACTAGATGATCTTAAGGTCCTTTCCAACCCAAACCATTCTATGATTCTATGACAATATGTTATTGAAAACCAGCCCCTCACCTGGAACTCAGTGGTACTCCTTTGAATCCAATGAACATGATTTCCTGCTAAATTGAGCCTAGATGATGATGATTTCTGTGCTGATGTATTCTCTTGGGTAAACAGCATTTTCCTATTCCCTAGCTGAAATGAGAAATGAGGACTGCACATGTTCTGAATGTACTAAGTCCTTGAAAGTCCAGTAGTTTCACATTGCTAAAGTTGTGCTTAAGCAGCATCTGCCCTTTGATTTTCACACACATAGCTGGTTGTAGCTATTGCTACAGCCCATATGTGCATAAGCAAGACCAAAGTTTGGGCTGAATGTATGCCTTATTTTCTGTGTTTACTTCAAGGTATGTTTCAGACTCTTTTCTTTAGCAGAGAGAACATACTTTAAGTGAGAATATAACTATTGATTATGGACATACGAAAAGAATCTGAAATCATATGGTACCAAGACTTTAGCTTAAGTATGCATGAACAAACAATGTAAGTAATATTATATGTATGCTTGTATTTTTCTTGTTCTGCAGTCTTTCCTACACATCATCTTGAATTAAACAAATAGAAACTCCACACTAAGCAGCATCATACCTATTTGTAGTGCAAAACATTTCTCCATTGAATTTCAGTTTTTATATTTTCTCCTACAAATAGTGTTACCATTCTACACAGTAAACACAGATTATTAATATATATGGGTAATTTATATTAAGCCCATTATTTGGCTTAATATTCTTGTTTGAAAAAATATTATGAAAATAAACATTTTTATCCATATTAATAAATCTTTTACTTGGAGGCTACTGTCAATGATGTCTTGGTTTTATTTTTAGATACAGTTTACTAGGTGATGACAAATACATGCATGGAGTTACTCCCTGTCCTGAACTGATCCTAATCTAGGCAACTAAGTCTTGATCTTCTAATAAAGGATTCTCATTTGCAAGGCAGGGACACCCTCCGGCCATACTCCCATTAGGCAAGATCACCCATCAGCCAGATGGGGAGGAGTGCTGCCAAGCCCTGAGCCTTGCAGTGTCCTGAGCCTTGATTTGTGAGACACACACAAACAAAAAATACACCAAGGATGCCTCAGTGAAACCCAACGCACAGAAGTCTTCCCACTTGGGGTGTTTGTGCTGCTGTTGCAACCATAGGGAAATCCCTGTCTCTGTCAATATCCTTGTTTTCATCTCATGGAAGAAGGCAGTGGTGAAGACATCTTATTTCACAGTCATGTGCTTGCCTGATTTGGGACAATATGCTTGAAGTGGTAGACAAAGACCCAGTTCTGCAAAGAGCTGAGTTGTGTAGAGCAGGAGCCAGCACCCTGCCTCTCCTGGCATTACAAGGAGTCAAGAGAACATGAAATCAGCACCGTAGTATATAAATCCCTCCACAAGTACTCCTTGCCATTCATCTTAATCCTACCTAGAATCGTTTTGATACCTGGAGGATGTGTCACAAAAGCCTTTTCTTAAACCCCTCTGTCGTTCATTAGCTGCGCTGGAGCAGAAGCCAGAACACTGGTATTGGACAATTCAAAGTGTCCTGAAGGTTTGTATTACTTTTTCACCTTCTTAGGGCATTTGTTAGACAATTCTTTCCATGTCTGAAGTCAGATCAGTTTAATTTGTCTTACAATTGTTTAAAAAAAAAAAAGTGTTCTTTTATTTTTTTGGCTGGTAATAGTAATACAATTATTATAAAGCTCCCTGCAGCAGAATTTTAGTCTCTACATGACACACAATCTCAAAGTGTTGCTCTGTGAGCTACAGACAGGCTACTTGGGAAATGTCAGATGAGGTGTTTGGCTTTCAGCTCTATCGCAATGGACAGCTAATTAAATGCTTTGCTAATAATAGTATCCTATATTTGAGGAGATGAGATTAATTACTTGTTAAATTTCAGTGGAGTTCTGCAGACATGTCTGCATATTCCTGATAGCTAAACCAACTTTTGTTTAACAATACAGTTTGCTCTCATTCCTATTTCTCTAGTTCAGATGTATCTTTAATAAACATAAAATGTCACTGATGGAAAGAAATAAAGGAATCTGGTGTTTCTTAGCTAAAGCTCTGTTACTACACAAAAAGTAACCATGAAGTCAATACAGTAACAGCAGACACTCATCACACAAAACCCCCAAGGGAAGTCAATGGAAATCCTTTTACTGACGTAAGGAGAAACAAGACAACACCTAAGATTGTTGTAATTATAACATTATGTTTTCAATTTGCATGTAATCTATGGTTGCCACAATACTGACAAGTTCATTACTTTCAACATATAATTATCGACACTTTGACAGTGAGCAGGTAAACTAGAAGGCTCTTTGGTTCCCAGGTTCTTTGGGAAACACTGGAGTTTCTACCCTACACACTCCACATTCTCAGGAAGCACAGCTGTGATTTGGAGATATGGTATATACCCTACATTAAAAGAAATACTTCTTGTTCATGGAGCAGTAATGTCATTTGTTTCATTTCCTTAGGGTATGCGTACTCAACATGGCAGGGTCATGCCAAGGGGGCACGGCAACCCAGGCAAGCTACCTAGGTGCAGGGTAAGTGCTGTACCCCACTGGGTGTGCTTCTATTCCCACACTGATTTCTGCACTGTGCCAGGGAGATGCTGACTCCCCCCATGTTTGACAGGATGGAGCTTAATGTAGAAACATTCGTGTTTTGCTATTCTCACCCTGACAAGATATTTTAAATACTGGCCTGGAAGGAGGAAAGCTGAGATGAAAGGCAGTATAACTCTTCTGTACCTAACTGGCCTTGAGTCAACTCTGCACCTGTAACACTGGGTCCAGCTCTGGACCCTAATACAAGAGAACCATTGACACAGTCATATGATCCAGTGGAGGGCGACGAAGATGCCTGGGGGATGCAAACGGCACATGCAAAGGGGCCAGGAGAGTTGTCTTGTGCAGCTCAGTAAAGGGAAGGTTGAGGAACAATCTCACTGCTGGTGCACATGCTGAGGTGTTTTATGATGGAAAAGGCACAGCCCTGGAACAAGGGCTTGGACATGTGGCCATTCTTGGCAATGCTCACTGGGAAAAGGCCTTGAGCAACCTGATCAAATTCTGAATTGATTTTGCTTTAAGCAGTTGCTCGGAGTAGATGATCTCCAGAGGTTCCTAAATAGCTGTCTGAAGACACTGAGGAAATTAAGGAAGCAAGTATCACTGGTCTCCACAGCATATGGAGAGCAAATAAAGGAACTTCATCTGAACATGCTTTTTATTGCAAAATGAGTTATCTCCCAATGCCGTGGGGTCCACTGAGCAGCTTTTACATCTTAATTAAGGTAGGTACTTCAAAGATAATTCAGCATTTAGTACATAAGTATACTTAATATTCTCCTAAATGGTTTCCTGAATTTAAGCTCTGCTGTTACAGATGACCTCATATGAAACAAGGGACCAAAAGTAGGATGCTGATTTAGTATTAAAATTCAAAAAAAGACACAATACTATTCTATATGCTACAGCAAAGTAGTCCAAGCCAAACAATTTATGTTCATTTAATAATAAATAATTTCATGAGAATGTGACAACTCAGGATCTTTGACCTGGAACACTGTTTGCAGAATTCAGAATTCCCAAATGAGGTGGTGAGCTAAATGAAGACAGCTTCTCCAGTGCTACTTTAAATCTTTCTGTGTCAAAGAAGAGTTGTTCTAGGTTATGATTGCTCGTGTAATTAAAAGGGGGTTCTAGTATAGATAAGGGCCTCTACTGCAAAACAGCACTCATCTTTGTAAAGGAAAGTTAAAAATTGAGAGCTAAAATTGATAGTGGTAAGAAAAGGGAAAGAGATACTGAAAAAAGAGAACAGCTAGTGGCTTAATGAAACTTGCCTTTGAGCTGCATAAAGAGACACATCTACAGCTTCTTGCAGCATGTAGGAAAATGCCTTGAGCACATGCGATGCAGGGGTTACCATGGCAATTTACACACAGTCATACATCATACAAGATCTTGCAGCTCTTTTCCAGTTTAAACTCCCAACTGAAAATATAGGACTAGGCACAAACAAGCAATCTCTTCTCTGTATTGGTGAGAGATTATTCATGTGTGTACTTCCACAGATGCCAACTCATGACCTGCGGTGAGCGACCATCCTCATATGTGCAGGGGTTTCCAGTCTGGAGCAGCTGGTTGCGCTATACCTCCATGCTGCCAACTAAAAACCAAGCGTGTGTGTGTGTGTGTGGAGTACTGCATAGGAAACCTCCTCTCTGTAAGAGATGTGACTGAATACAACATAGAGATGCTCTTTCTTTCTACCCCTTCCACTTTTTTGCATGGCATTCTATTTCACGGTAATGTACAGCAACTCCTGTCAAACTTTGTACTGCACCATGTCTCTAGGACCCAGCGCTGCTTGCTGTACCTGCAACCTGGCACTAGAGAATCATCTGTTAGTGCTTTGTGCCTGCCTGAATGCCCCACATGCCCATCCTTGCTCAAGCCCTTCCTGTCCAAAATTAGGGAAGAGGGGGGCAGAGTAAGGAAATCTGGGGGACAGCTGCAAGACTGAAATGACAGAAGAATCTTCCTGTCCTGTGCCTCTCTCATTGCGTGTCCTCACCAACTGACTGTGGGCAACATTGCTGCCTGTTTGAAGACAAACTGAAGATGAGGCAAGAATGTGCCAAGCTCATGGAGGGGATGCAGGCTGCAGGGTCAAGAATGGTGACAGGCAAGGGAGGAGGCATCCACCACCATGACTGGCAGGTGATGCTTCACTGATTTGGGTTGCTTGGGAGCCTGTGTGGATGTGCAGCTGGCAGTGCTGTAGTCCAGGCATCTCAGCCGTGAGCACCCCAAAAAGCCCTGCCATAACTTGAGAGAGGGTGCGTGTGAAAGACCAGAGTCTGACCCAGGGACAGCACAAGAAGAAAGAGTCAACAGATCTGGACATGCTCAGAAAGGATGAAAACAGCAAAAAAAACAATGTTATTCTCAGGTCTATGCCCAGAGGAAAAGTAAGAAGAAAAATGGTGCATAGGTCAGGGCTCTCAGCTGCTGGGGCCATTAACAGAGGGACAACAGAATGGGTGAGGGATTGGGCACCGCAGATAGAAACTGCAGCTCTGCTCAGGGAGAATGATCTCAATGTCTCTCAAGGGCATGCTTCCTTGTGATCTTTCTTTCTGACAGATACACATGCTGTGTGCAGCTGTCATGCTGTTGTGTGATATCTTGATGAATAAATAAAGGTATGCTTGACTGAAGATGGGAATGACAAGAAGCAACAAATGACAAGGAAACACAAAATGAAAAATTCCCCTGATGATGAAGGTCTCTCTCTTCCAGAGGTCACACTCTCATCAGTAACACTGCACAATCGCTGAGGTCACAATTTCACTCAGTGAAACAGATCTATAAACTACTTCTCACCTGTGATAATGTGACTGTGCCCTGAACTGCAGAGCTCATGGCAACAGAGCAGTGTATGGCCTTTGTGGAGCTGTCTCGTGGCCCATCTCCTTCCTGTCCCAGGGGTTTAGGACACTTGGGAAAAAAGTTGGCAGCATAGTGAGTCCTCTCAAACCTCCCAATGCCAACACTTTGCTTTTCTGCACTGTGATACTACAACACCATTTGGAATCTTACCACTTAAACAGAAATCTGACCTGTTGCATTTGACAACTAAGCAAACACTCAGCTGCAGTCCTGAAACTGGGGTGGAGTGAATAAATACAAGTGATGCATTTTAACAGCAGACCTGGAAGCATCATTATATTGTGCTTCCACTTTAACAACTGAAAATAAATAACTTTCAGAATATGGATGTCTGAAAGACTTTATGTTGCTTCTGTGCCAAAGCACAAGATTTTTTGTCAGACTTTCTCTACATGTCATCTTTTACTGTCCTAAAAAAGGCACAAATTAAAAAGGAAAATATTTCTCATTTCTTGGTCTCTTTTCAGTTCATAAGGAACCTTTCAATATCATTTAAAAAATGAAATTATACTCTTTCCCCCCTCAGAATGGGAATTTTAACTCAAATAAACCTTGGCAGAATAATAAAATCTATTATTTTTTTCTAAGACATCTAGTGCTTTTAGGATGATTGAACTAAAAGCGTGGAAACCAAAGCCTATCCTCTTCTCATTGACAAGGTTTGATTTGGAGAGGCTGAATACATTTCTGCTTCCTGACTAGCTGATATGCTTTACTCATGGTTTCCATTCAAATAGGACAAATCCACAAGGCAGGCTCTTTGGCTTCAATCCGGAGACCAACAGACAGCTTTTTGGATACACATTCTGGACCAGCTGGAACCAGAGGGAAACCGGTACCTGTAGGCTCATAAAAAGGCAGACAGGGCTTGCTTTTGAAGGAGATGAAGAGTTTTTAATTCCCAAGACAGCACAGAGCACTGAGCTGCTCAGGTCTTCTCATATAGCCGCATAGCAGTCACTTGCTCATTCCTGAACTGGACTTCTGTCTTGAATGGAAGTTGAACAAGGGAACAAAGAAAGAAAAAAACCCAAGAAAAGTACTCCATCCTCCTCCTAGTTCCCTCAGCAGTTACTTACTCCATCCCATCAGACATTACACATACGTAACTTACTGCATGCAACTACACATACATGACTGAGCTTGCTTTAAATGGTGTCCCAGAGCAAACACATCCTTCCTCATTTCTGCAGAAAGCACAAGGAGAGAAAATGCTACCAGAGCCCACAGCAGGCCTGCTGTCAGCTTACTACAAAAATATCAGAATATTCTAATAAACCAACTATTAAACCTAACTTGCCCTGTTAAACTTGCAATATGCACTTGTTCTAAGCTGGCACTACAAATCACCACCAATTCTCATGGCTGAGATAGGCCATCCCTTCTGCTTGGATCTGCTCAGAAAAAAAAAAAAAAAAACGAAAAAAAAAAAAGAAAAGAAAAAAAAAAGAAGGAAATAAAAATACCACACTTTACAGCTGGAAAATAAAATGTAGGTATAATTACATATCCGCCTTCTGTTATACAGAATTTAATTATATAATGGCTCTGTGAATCTCTTCACAAAGCTCAAATGCAAGCGAAAGGTGAAATTGAGCAGAGGTCAGCTGAATTAGCAAGTAGAGACAGCTTCTCAGGCAAGCCACATTAAAACAGGCCATTCAGAAAAAAACATTCATGCTGCAATCATTTCATGTATTACACTCAGTCTTCAACAGGAATAGAGAGTGTTTTATAAACCTGCTAGTCTCAACAGATTTGGCTTCCACCAAATGTGTAAATCAGAAGATACTACACAAAGCCAGTGAATGGTACAAACCTATAATTTATTTGAAATAAAAATCTGTGTGAATATGGAACATTATTCACATATACAATGCAAAGCCTATTTTTATATCCATTGCATATACCAAAGGATTTTAATGAATGGGAGCAGGCACTTTCATCTGATAATATGTCACTGCAATTCAACATAGAAATCCATCAGAAAAGCACGTACCTTTCATAACTGTGTTTAATTCACACAGGGAATAGCATAGGACCTTAATCTGACATGCAAATGAACATAAATCCTGAAATAATACTCTCTCGACATAGTCATCATTGTAAACGTGTCCACATCTTCACTACCCCAAAACAAAGATCTATTCTGAGAAGACAAAGCCCTGCCAATAACTCCTGAAAGTCAGCTAATGAAAGATTTTCATGGAAGACAGTCATGACAAAGGACTTCTTTCCTTAATCTCTGCAAGGCATTTCAAGCCCACAAGGTGCAGCTGTTATTCCTCTTTTAGAGACAGTTTCACACCAAGGGCTCCTGGCTATTAAGATTGTTTGGCCATTTGACTGACTTGGGGGATTTAATTCTTTTCCAATGTACTACAAGCCGTGTTCACTGAGCCCTATCAAAATGCACCACTTGATTCCTAGCAGTGGAAGTATCTCCTTTTAGGAGAACTGTATATACCATGAATGCTTCACCCTACCAACAAGTTGAATCTCAGGTTTGCTCTCTTTTAAATAAAAAGCCATTGACAACAGGACCAGAACACTTAAGTAAAAGCACTGGAAGTCCATTCTCTACCAGCGACAGGGAGAAAAAAAGATTGATTTAAATTTGCTCAGGCCAACCACCTCTGTTGACAAAACCATTGCAGAGGACATATTCTGAACAACTAGGGTTGTGGTGGCAGAAACCCTACAGGCTACAGTTCATCCTCAAACGCTTACATTAATAGGAAGTTGCATGAAGGGAAAAACATGCTCCAGCTGAAAGAAATGGAAGAAAATGAGATTTAACAGTAACTTCTGTATGCACTGAGCTCAGTGAAAAGGCTGAAATGTGGTGAGGAAAGCCCAGGTAAAAACACTTCAAAATCTCTGACCAAGGTTAAATTGAAAATAGCCCAAACCCACTTAAAGCACATGTAAAACAGAAAACAGAGGCATCCTTATCCCTTTCGCAGTGCTGAAGAAAAAGGACAATGAAACCCATAAATCAGCTGATTAGCACAACTGCTTATAAGGAACACAGGATGAAACAGCCCCAGAAATGACACCTCAAAATGATGTGTTTCCATCCATTCTGCACCCAGAAATAGGAAGGCCAGTAGCAGGGACAACCCTGGGCAGGCACATGTGGGCATGGCCAGGGGGCAAGGGCAAGGGCTTCTGATTTATACAGCTTTCTACTCCTTACATCTGCCTTCCTTCAGATTTTATGTATACATTTGCTTAATTTTATATTAGCAATATATTTTATATATATAATAGTTTATATTTTATATTGCAAGTTTCTCCTCAAAACCACCAATGAAAAAAGATACCCTTTCAGAATCATTTTAGATGATAAAAACACCAAACACCCCACTATATCTGTTTCTCATGTAATTTGAGAAAATACTGGTTTAATTTATGTGGTGTGAAAGCTGAAAATATGTTTTGCAGTTTTGTTTAAATAGCTACTGTTCTCACGTTAGCTGCAAATGAATATTACTGCTAAAAATAACCCGTTAATAAAAATAATGTGAAATCCAGCAATTCAAGATACTGCTGACCAGGAATCATTACCGTGTTACTGCTTCTAGTACAGCAGTGAAAAAAGAACTTACAGCAAAGTTCCCAGGTTTAATTTAAAAATTTAATTTAAAGACAATTTGTGAATTTGAATAGAATTGTATGGGGGTTTGGTTTTGAGTAAAAGATATTCCTTTTCATTAAAAATATCACAATGTTTCATTCCAGCTTAAAAAAAGCAACAAAACCAGTGTTTTCTTCATGTTTTTGTAATTTACTTTGAATTTCAGCTTTAAAATGGAAACAAGAAATAAAGAGTAGCTTGAATTTCTCTTTCTTCTGAATTGGAAAGCGGAATTTTGTTATTGCCCTCAAAATAACCATTATTTGCATTTGAAAAGAAAAGCGAAGCAGAAGGTAATTTGAGAATGAAAAATGCATGCTTTATCTTCTCAGGAAAGTCAAAAGTTCCATTTTGATTTTACTAAAATCATAGGTACAATCAGATGTAGCACATTTCTGGGTAAAAGTTTTGGTTTCTGTTAAGAGAACCTTGAAAACCACTGAAAACAATTTTCCCACCACTGGTGAAATGGTGACTTTGATGAGAAGTCACCATTGATGAGAATGATGAGAAGGCTGCGTGGAGACCTCATAGCAGCCTTCCAGTATCTGAAGGGGGGCTACAGGGATACTGGGGATGGATGATTCATTAGGGACTGTAGTGACAGGACAAGGGGTAACGGGTTAAAACTTAAACGGGGGAAGTTTAGGTTGGATATAAGGAGGAAATTCTTTCCTGTTAGGTGGTGAGGCACTGGAATGGGTTGCCCAGGGAAGCTGTGAATTCTCCATCCCTGGCAGTGTTCAAGGCCAGGTTGGACGATGCCTTGGGTGAGATGGTTTAGTGTGAGGTGTCCCTGCCCATGGCAGAGGGGTTGGAACTAGATGACCTTAAGGTCCTTTCCAACCCTAACGGTTCTATGATTCTATGACTTAAGCCCCACCCCCCCCACCCCCCACCCCCCATGCCTAGTGTAGACCTTTCGGTGAGTTCATCAGGCTTGATGGGCCTCTAGAATGCTCCAGAAGAAATACATAAATCTGTTGTCTCTGTAATTTAACTTTAGAAGCTGAAGAGAAACTAGAATGAATATAAGCTGTGGCACTGAAATGCATGAGAAAACCTGACTATAAAACAGACTGGACCAGCACTCGCATATTCAGCCCCCGCTGAAGGGCCCAACACACTGAGTAGCTGGCCTTTACAGCATGGGCAAAATACATCTGTGCACTGCTCAGGTTTTTTCAATAGCTTCTCAATGTATCACTGTAAAAATAGTCTCCTTGTGTATCAAGGCTTGCTGACCAACCCTCCAGCCCCCAACTCTAACAGCTGAATTCAGTTGTCGCCTGCCTACAACTTTCTGCACCATTTGCAGTGTCAGGGAAAACATTATTTAAAAATACAGCGGTGTTGAAAGATCTAACTGCAAAATAATCGGATCTAAGGCAAGAAATATATACAGCACGACTCTAGCTGGGCAGTTTCTGGACATGCCAGTAAACTCTGATAAGCAAAAAGAATGCAGTTTTGGGGTGCACTCTCAGGCTGATGAGATAATGAAAGGCCACCCAGGGGCAATTTCATCTGCAAAAATATCACTGCAAGAAGAGTCAAAAAATACAGTTACTCCTGACTTACAGGAATGTCACAGCAGATAGCAAAAAAAGGAATCAAATGCCAGCTCGCTAAAGAGCGATACATCTATGTTTATTGTTCAAGCTTAAACCTGGAACTCTAAATATTAGATTTAGAGTGATCAGAAAGGTCAGAGAGCTGAAGAATGAAATAATAACAGAAAGCATCAGGCATGCTTCCCTTTGGATCCTCCTTTGTTACACTTTTCAAACCCTTCTTCCTTTCACAAACCAGGGGTAAATTCCTCACTTATCTCAAAGGATCAGGAGTTTTGCTGCTGACTCTACAGGGACCAAGCTTTTTCCTTGTGCTTCCTGCCTCTGCTGCAGATCCAGAAACCCTTCCACACTTTGGCCCTGCATCTCCAGAGTGCTGCAGGGAGCAACTCACATGCTGCTGGTTCCCTTTGGCTCCCTACATCCACCCATCCCTCCATCCCCGCACAAGGGTCCCCCTCCTGCAGTGTTGTGCATGCCAGCCTTTGCATTAGATGTGCCACCTTTGTTAGTCATCATCAGCACTTAGTGATTTGGCAGGCTCTGGAGGACACAGAAAGGCTTGTTTCTTTTTGTCCGAGTTCAGTTAGCCTTGCTCTTTTGCTGATTCAAAGTGTTTTCTTTTGCATTTAGCAACGATCCTGTAAGATTTCCTGGCAAAGCACTGAGAAGTGAAATTGAAGTGTATGTATTTGTAAATGATGAAGGGGCATTAGTTCTAAATGTGCAAATAAGCACTCAGATCTAAATGTGCAGTGTCATTTCTATAGTGGATGACAATACTGGTTGCCTATGGTACACCAGAAAAAGAAAAAAACAAATGTCTGTAAACTAGAATTAAACATCCATTAAAGTTCAGGACAATCCATATTCAGATGAATTTCTGACAATATTCAACCTTCTGAACATCCTCCTACCCCGGTCCACAAAGCACTAGGCTGGCACGTGGGTAGCTGCAGTCCTGCTCCTCTTTGCCATGCTGCAGGAAATGCTCAATTTCTTCACAAGAACAAGCAAATTACATTTAGTGAGTTCAAGCAGTCAAGAGGTGACAACCCCAATGACTTGTGACCGTATGTTCGTTTTTAAAGGTGTGAGAAAAGCCAAGATACTCCTCCTAGTGAACACCCCCGTAGGCTGTAAGTACAGACAACACCAACTTGCATGCATCACCAGCTGCAAAGACACTGCCACACTGTATGTCGGCTTTTGTGTTGCAACGGCTACATTGACAGCACCAAGAGAAGCCACACAACCAGCTATGGGTATGTTAAGCCTGCTCCTTCCCAGAATGATACCTCTGAGCTTTGTACCATGGGAAGTTTACTATCAGGTTCCACCTCTTGTAAGTTTGAGCTCAGTATTGAGAGTCTGAACTTACCGTCTGAAGTCTACGACCACAGAAGACAAAGTCTGAGGAAGCCTGTAGCAAGAACATTGCCTGCATTGGCCAGGAAAAAGGGGTTTGGAAACATTAACTTACCATAGCTAACTTTGGGGATCCAGGCCCTTCTGAAAATAGCAGGTGTTCTCTAATGTCTATATGGCTGGCTCCCTCCCACCTAACCATTCCTAACTTCCACACTCTTTCAGGAGAAACAAGATAGGAATGTCAGATCAAGACTATCAGATCCTATACTTCTCCCAGTTCCCCCAGTGTATGTCTCTAGCTTGTATGTCAAACCTTTAGCTGGCAACTTCCTCAGCATGGCCAAGGCACATACTCTCAGTTCAAATACTAATACAACAACAGATTTACCCCAACGTTTTTATTTGCAATAATTCATTGCAGAAAGCCATTCACAATAGTTACACTAATTTGCTTTGACAACATTATACAAGAGAACACTTGTAGATGACAAATCATAGCTCACTGCCACCTACTACAAACAACTGATTCTAAAATTTCTGCCTTATAAAACACATTGGGATTGTCCCTTTTGCATTGTCTCCTGGGCAGTGCTTTAGAAGCCTGCAGACTTCACGTGCGATGTAGTTTTAGAGCTGCTCTTCTGTTTAACTCCTGCAGTTGATAGTGGGAGCATGTTTATGAGAAGCACCACTAAGCCAGCTGCCTTCCAAGTTCCCCACAGCAGCATTCTGCTAATTTGCAGAACACCACTAGAAAATTAGAAGAATTAAATTTGTAATTCCCTTAGCTCCTTCTCATACCCTCTGAGTCTTGTGTAAGATCCAAATGAAAAGGGCTTCCATACATTGAATTATGCATGGTCTTAGAGTCAAATAAAGTTATGTTCCCATTGTAAGAGTGATAGCTCCACTAATTATGTGTTAAAATACAATCATCTCGCTATCTATTGCCTGGATGGTTGTGGTACTCTGTAACTATTGGCCTCAAATTCACAATCATCTCCTACACAGAGTTGAAATAAAATTTACTTTTCCCATGATATGGGTACCTGGTTTTGCAAAGTACAAAATTTGTTTAATTATATTGTTGGGATAGGATGCCATTAGTACAACAATAGTTCCTTCATGGATGCCTCTGTCAGTGCATATTCCCCTCTCTTACTGGACCTTCAGATGAGGAGCAGTGGTGGATCAGGGTGCTCAGTGCTTACCTGCAGACCACGGGTGAACTGCCTTCGGGGCTTGCCACTGGTTAAGATAAGGGAAGATATTAGTACATATTCTTGTCTATGGAAATGGTTATGTGTTTATGATGTCTCCATAAAGGAGAAAGGGAGACATAAAAAAGGACAACTTAGAAAGGACTCGGAGGAATGCACTGGAGATGAGAGCAAAAAGCACTGGGTAGTTACAGTAGCACATGGAACTGAGGGCATCAGTCTGAATGACTATGAAGTATCAGCTCTCTGGCCCACATATAAGGACTAATTTACAGCCAACACCTTTTAGTCTAGCTGTCATGGGTGATTTCTCAGAGGATTCAGAAGTGTTTGGTTAAACAACAGAGATACCGGCAGCAGATACACAGAGAGTGTTCACTGCTTCAGAGAAAAGTGAAGAAATGGAGCACTGCTTTGCAGACACAAAGAGGAGGATGCTTCTTCACATGTCTAAGACAGGTGAAAGTGCAGGTGTTGAGCATTTACTTGTGCCAGCAAAGGCAATGCTACTGGAAGGCCATCATCCACCCCACAACCCTTGGATCCCACCAACCAGAACTGAGAACAGAGCACTCAGTAGCTCTTGGGCACTAAACTGGCACCTCAGTGAGATTCTGGGGAAATTAAGAGGAGCACAAGATGAGTCTCTTATGAAAGAGTTAGTCAATATTGGAAAATGGCTTATTTAAGCACTTGATTCTCTCCCTTAGCTTAAAGAATAGGCTTGCATCAAAATAGCAAAAAACGAGTACAGTAAGTAATTGCTGTTAATTTCCTTGCATTTAGGGAATAAGTAAGTTTAATTTTCTCCCTCACACTGCTGTGCCTGTAGCATCTACCCTTATTATCTATGTGTGGCACAGACGAAGACGTACACTCAGTTTCAGGTGCTGCACTAACCAGCAGAGGGAGGCCCTGGAAACCAGCAGTGAAGGGAAAGGAATTAAAACTGATGTTTTCTATAGAGCACTCTGGAATACTAATCAAGACCAACAGATAAAGCAATCCATGCAAGTCAGATTGATGGTGATTGCTTTGCAGGGTTTGTTTTTTTTACCAGTAGAATTGGAGCAGACTCTTAAATGCACCTTCAAGACCTGAATCACGCTGCCTTCTCCTTGCTGTGCAGCTGAGCACGTACAAGTGCAAATGCTAGGCTCTTTGTGAACTGAAATCACCTGTTAGCAGATTACTTTCTTCCTGAGCTGCAGGATGACTCAAGATTGTGCCATTTTATCACGGTTGTGGATTGCTCCCTGCTGTGTCACAGGGACTGTGTGGCTTGTTGAGCCACCAGCCAGCAGCACAGGGCTGCATCCACACTCATCACCACCAGGTGAGCCGTCCTTGCTCCACGGATTGGAAAATATACAATTGTTGTAGGTGAGATGCCTAGAATTTACATGGCTGAAATTCAATGAAACGAATCCTATTTTCAGCTGCATTGCTTCATTAGGATTTACTGGAGAAATTACAACAGTCATTGCCATAAGGGTCTGAAATGCTGCTTGTAGAATGCAACACAACCTAGAGCTTTCAGGTCCCTGGCAGTGAAAAATAAGATGCTGGATGACCACATGGAGTCATCTAAGCAGGCAATTAATAGACTTTGGGTGAGCTCCTGGGGATTACCAGCCAGCAGCAGAAGCTGCTCTACATGCTTTGCTGGCAGCAGCATATGGCGATTCACTCGGTAGGTTGGAATTAAGCAGTAGACTTTCCCCTCAGCTGAGCCTGCCTCTGGAGAGGGCTGCAGAGCTGTGTCCTCCCTCCTCAGCTGCACTGCTGGCAGTGCCTGTTCAGTTCTCTGGTCCGAAACACTGTGTGTTTTTACCAGGGACACCTTTTTAGTGAGTGTTGCGCATACAGTGTTCTGTGGCACATAATGAAAGCAGAGTTTGAAAACAAAATACAAAACATGATCAATTTTACACGTGAAAAATCCTCTCAACCCAGCAACTTATTCCTGACTTCTATCTATATATGTGTGAATTCCTTGCTGAGGTCACTCCTGGTATAAAATCCAAAAATTAGCATGTACAAAGACTTTCTGTTTGCAGAGCTCAGGCAGTCGGAGAAGTGATAATCTGATGTGATGAACACACACATGAGGACACGCACAACGCACATGTATTCCTACAAGTTTTCACTAACTTTCCAAGAGAAATCCATGGAGCATCACGAAAAATACAGTTTATACACATTATTTCCCACATCCCTAATTTATTACTATTAAACTAGACGTTTAATTATTATTGCCATTATGAATTAATTATAGCATAATTAGGAGGAATTAATCCATTAATTAGAAAGTTTGGGAGAGTATCATAGCAAAATTTTCATGAACCAAAGAAGGGTTCTTAGCAGCAATCCCTTACAGTCAGTGACAAAAAAGAGAAGAAAAATAGGCTGAATTTCGCTTACAGCTGCCTGATAGAGACGCTTAAAATGTGTAACTGACTGTCCCAGGAGCATCTGTTACTGTTCCTTGGCCACACAGACAGCCCAGCTCAGGTACAAAACACTGTGCTACAGATGCCCACCTTTTTACTATCGTCAATGGGATGATTGTGGTCACACAATTACTACTTGTTTGGATCAGGATCACAGCTAGGAGAAGTGTATGAATTATTGTGTAGAGACAAACTATTATAAGGCCTGGCTCTTAGCTAGGAACCTGGGAAGTCTACTAAATAAAAAAAAAAGAACCAGCTAAGCAACTAATAACCTAAACCTATCTTAATCCCCACGTGTTTGGATATCTCATCCCAAATTAACCACTGTTATTAATTATCTAGTACCCAAAAATTAGCATAGCATACCCATGAATAGTATAAGTAAAGGGGAGGGCTAAGACAAGAATCAGACATCATTGTCATTATCAGAAGGCACCATTTCTGCAAGATGATTTAAAATGAATACAATATGTATTCCTGTGTTATGTATATTCAGATACTGTAGTTTCCATACAACCTCTTAGAAGTTTCTAAGTTTCTTTTTTTTTTTACTTTTTTTTACTTTTTTTTTACTTTTTTTTACTTTTTTTTTACTTTTTTTTACTTTTTTTTTACTTTTTTTTACTTTTTTTTTACTTTTCAGAAAATAAAGTGCATTTGGAGGAGCACAGCAACATTGTGAAAATCAGTTTGGCTTGGCTGAATCAGGTTAGAAGTGCCTATCAGTAGTTGTCACTCTTTGCGCATCTGGATCTGTGTAACTACCACCACAGCACAACACGTGGTCATTCATTTCTTTTAAGAATAACAGGATCCCTTACAGTATTTAAAATAGTTGATTTATTTTCAATATACTTTCTCCTATTTTCTTCTAGTGAGAAAAAATTTATAGAATGCTCTTTTCAACTTATTCTATAACATTATATATTATGGACTATACCAATATTTAACTTTAAGAATGGTGTGAATCAATTTGAAGAGTGGGGTGAGATGTTCATGTATGTACAGAGACAGACAGAGCATTGCTCTGCATGGAATTACAGCACCTCTAACTCATGTATGGTCTGAAAAGGAAGACAAACTGCCTTAGAAAAACAAATTCTTCTTTTTACACAAATGAAGTCATGTTATTTTAGAGACTATCCCAGGACACCAAATATCAAAGCACTTTAAGAATGACAGAAAAGGAACATAACATGGAAAGAAGGTTTGTTAAAAAATCAAATCTCTTCCAAGAAGCAATTTATCTTTCACTGGAAGAAATCAGATGCCCAATCAATAAATAAATGTGCCACAGACTATTACTGTTGAGCAAAACAAAATGTACTGAGATTTAACATGCCAAATATGGCATTGGAAAAGGTAAAGGGAAAAATACTGTTCTCATCACAAAAAAGCCATTTGCTTTTCATATGCTTGTTTTCTGTAGAGCTGTGGCCTGCAAGTGCAGACTGTGTCCTCATGAAGAGGGTAAGAAGGCAGGCTGGGGTGTAAATGCATCCCTTTGCTCATTGCCTGCACAGGTCAGTGGAGCAGAGCCAAGCACAGTTTCAGAAAACAGGGTTTGTGGGCAACAGTGCTAAAGAACCTTGCTAGCAGAAGTCTTCACTTCCAGTGTGCACGAGACTCTCTTAAATCTCTCAACAACTTTCTCCCCCCAGTTTCCTTCCTGAAGCAATTTTTATCTAGTGAAGAATTCAGCAAAGCAAAAAACATCAGCGAGAGACTCAAGAGCCATTGGATTTGTTATGCTCTTCAAAGAACAGAGGCACCTTTTGTTGTTCGACATGCAACAGCAGCTCCAGCGCTGCTGCTGCTCTAAGCAGGGGTATAATAGAGTCTTGCAGAATAGTGGCTAAGATGCATACAAACAACATGCCACGGGCTTTTATTAACATAACACTGGGAGATTACTTCACTGCCCTGGAAAACTTTCTGCTGTGGATCCTGTCCATTGGAGGGATTGAAAAACTGATTTGAAAAAAGTGATGCCTATTTCTATACAGCAGAATAAATAAATAACAGTTAGAGACTTCCTGACAGATGAATAATAGGAATGATATTTACAGTTCTAACACTGTAACTGAAAGGAGTCTGTAACCCCAGTTTATCTGTTCAGGAGTTCAATTCACACCCTGTGCTCCAGTCAGCTGGAGCTAAACTAATGCAGAAGATTAACCAGCTTTACTCACTGCTTCTTCCAGATGGGTCAGCCTCTTTCAGTTCTGTTTTTAAACATGTTTCTCTTAACGTGAACTCAACTTATGAAGAGTGCTCAGGTTCACATAAATGTCATATATAAATGTTCATATAAATGTCATATATCCACCACAGGAAACACAGGTTAACCTGAGAAGAGGGCACTGAGCTGTTCTGCAGGCAGGGGAGGTTTGCAAGGATAGAGCCCATAATTCCAGGAGGAGAAGTGTTGGTTGATTTGGAAACATGGGCAGTGGGCTTTTTTTAGGACTGTCAACCCATCAGCACAGTAAGAGCCTTGGGAGCATGACACAACAAGTGCTGCTATAGCCCGAGCTGATGTTTTTCAGCTGGGGTCACAAGGGACTTATGCCCTCAGAGGGTCAGGCAGAGGGGGATGCACTGAGCACATGGCAGGGAAAATAAATTCACACTTAGTTTGCTGGGTAACAGCTCATCTCTGTCCAGTTCGCAAGGAAAGAAATTTATTCCTATAGTAAGAAATATACTAAAAGATTATTTATAAGTCAAGTGGATTTTTTCTGGAACAGTTCCAGAGATAAAGCAATGCAGCAGATGAACAGAAAAAACTCAATCTTACTTGAATTTTCCCTTCCTCTTCATTGACTTACAAAGTGCAGCAAGTTAGATCAGAAACTGCCCTATCTGCAGAGCATTTCTGAGCAACCAAAGTTCATATTGAAACTGGAGTAGGCTGGAAACCTGTGAAATTCATTTCTCTAAACCCTTCTCTGGTACTTTGGAAAGATGTCACTTGGGAAAGATTTATTCTCCTGGGAAAGCTTCTTTGTTTTCTAAAGGAGCAAAAGCTTTTTGTACTTTTAACATACACCCAATTAACCATTGCCTGTGGGTTGCTATTTTGGCTTGCACTAGGTGTCTGACCACATGGATCATATTTACACTAGTAAGTTTAAACATTTGCTATTTACAAGTTCTCTAAGCCTGCATTATAAATAGGGGCAACTTCTGGAATGATTTGGGCAGCAGAATGACACACTTACAGTCCTGCATTGTCTACACAGCATGAAGTTACACAAGTCTTTAAATACTATTAGCACACTTAAAAGTACAATGTGCACAGAATATACCACCTTAGTGGTTTATAATCTGCACCAACACACCTGATAACATGGGAAATGAGTCCACAGTGCAGTATGCGAAGCATCTTGCATTCAGCACAGATCCCTTTACACCAGCACGGTTTTGGAACCAGCTGGCTGCAAGTGGACTTTGTGTTCTGTGGCGGGTCCCCTCCATTATTGATGAGTTATTTTATGTATTATGCAGTACTGTAATGAAGATGCAGTCTTTTGTCTTCCCACACTGTGTCCTCTGGGGTGCTGGGGAGTCTTGGGGCAATATTATCAAATAAAACAGTCACTGCATTGTAGAAGATGAATGAATGCAGCTGACTGACTTTCCCAGCAGTTACACTTTAGTGACACCGAAATACAAAGAGATGTGGGACTAGTTGAAAAATTCTAATGAAAAATGAACTGAATATAACATCACAAAACTATACAAAAAAACCACAACTTGTGTAGACTTTCATCTGAAATCCAGTGACCATAGTCTCCACGCACAGCCCGCACTGACACAAACCTTGCAATACTTAGGGCATCTAACTTGGAGAGTGAATGTATGCTATATGCTGCCAATTTACCTGCTGTTTGATGAATTAATGCTTTATTCTTCTATTTCTTCCCTTATTTTGGAGGGCTCAAAGTGCTTTCCAAAGAATTTCCTCCCAGCAATACAGAAATGCAGTCATTTCTGGATGAGGATACGAGCAGAATGACTGAAGGAATGGAAAAAGATCTCAAACTCTGAAGAACTTAATCAAATCCATCTATGGGAAAGGGGACTGGAGAAATACATGTCAAATAATTCACAATGGTGGAAAAGAAAAGCCAGCAGATCTGCTAATCAGAAGAGGAGTGAGGAGCAATCCTTCTGAGCGCCAGAACGCCCCCCCTGTAGATAAAGCTGGGTCTGTGAAACTCCGTGTCATAAAGCATGGGGCTGAACTCTGCACTCTCCATGACCTATACGTCTGTATTATGTGGTCTGTGAGCCAGAGCAAGAAAATAGCTTTCTTACAAGCAATAAAAAGAAAAAAAAAATATAAATCCATATTCATTTTCTTCAAATCTTTCCCCTACTCTTTCATTCTTGCCTGCAACTTCTCCATTCTTAGAGAAGACAGCTGACCTCTTTAACTAACTCTGCATCAATAAGGCTTTCTAGCATGTAGTATTTACATTTTAAAATAAGGGGGGGGGGTTGCATTGCAAGTCAACAATAACTATCCAAGTCCCCGGGGCAAAGACATGAAAAGAAAAGCAAAAGTCCATGATATGTTACATTCCCTATGCCATAAACAACATTTACCAGTAGGTTGTATAGATCAGACTCCCACAAATTCTCCAAGAGATACTAAGCCCTTAAGCCATGGAAGCCCAAGATGACCTCAGAGCTGATCACGCCAAGCCACAAAGCCAAGCCACTGCCTCCTTCTGTGGCATGGAACCATGGAGGTGCTGTCAGGACCCAGCAGGGAAGCAAGGGCAGTGTCTGAAGTAAGCAAATAAGGAAGGGAAGAAATGAAGTCATTCCTTTGCATGTCCCAGGCAATCCAGGAAGCAAAAAGGGAGAGAAAATAGTCTCAATCTCCGTGTCAGGCAAGTGTAACCACTCACTGGCAGAAACACACAGTGTGTATAGGCTCTGTTAAACCCCACAGAAAGAGTTACCTTCGTCACGGGCACCAACAGCTTTTCTACAAAATTATGCCAGGGAAGAACTTACCCACTTTAGCTTACTGATTTCCTCACCTTATGTCCTACTTCAATAACCGTGCTGTGCTGCCACAGGTCATTGCATTTGTTAAAGCTAAGAGGATATAAGCCCTGAAGAACATGAACCTTATCTGCTTACCAAACACCAAACAGCCTGCAGGCAAGATCTGTGCAAAATGCCTTTCCCACAGTATCAAGAAGGGGTGATGCTCTGTCCCTAGTGTAACCAGGCTGCAGGTGACAAGGTAAGCTGGTGACACTCCTTGCACGAGGTAACTTATGCCAGTAAAAGGTCTGGCTTCACGAAGTGAACACCCATGAAAGAAAAGCAATTTAATGGCAAAGTCACTTGTCATATTAATGGTCTTACTAAATGACACCATTAAAGAACCATAAGCAAGAGACTGGTAATGAGCAAGTCAATGTGATCATTTGCTCTCATTTTCCAGGCTGGCTCAGGACTAATTCTTCATTTTTTCTTGTAAAGGAGAACAGATTAAAGAGACTTGTAAGGAAATCAAAATAATTAGGCATATAAACAAGCTGGCAGGTAAAAATTGTGATTCAGTGAGGCAACTGTCAACCTTCAAAGAAAGGATGGTACACATTTGTACTATTACATCTTTTTAGTCCTATTTGATCTCATTTCAGAATACTCCTAACATGATCATTAATGTCCTTACAAAGTACAAGTCTGAGCTGAGTATGTGTTCAGCTCCTGCAGTGCAGGGCTTGCTTCACCCCACCCTGAGGATGCACACTGGGAGAGGCTCCCACCACAGCCCAGCACTGAGAAACTTGGCCACATGTCATATGGCCAGCCCTCCCCATGGGTAAGAGTATGAGTTCATCCACTGCAGAAATACAACTACACATCAAGTTGAGAGTACGGACTTTTTCCCAACTTTCTCAAACTTTGGGGTATCACACTTCTGGGAAGAATCTCTCCCCTGGGATGATTTTGGCACGCAACCAAGGTTAACACAGGCTGGATATAGGATCTGATTCAGCCATTTAACTGTAGGCATTTAACAAAGCAGTTCAGTTTTCACTGGTGCCCCATGTAAGTAGCAGAGAGAGATCAGCACCTGCAGTGAATGATCTCTGATACTGTAGTCTCTTGTGAGGAAGTGGGACAGTATAGTAATTCTCAATTCTAGTTCATAACTGTATATTTATTTGAAGTGATTCATTCATTTGAAAGTCAGCATGGCCTAAAAATTATTTCCAGCTCCCCAAAACACAGACTACTATAATTTCTTTTAAACTAATTCAGCCTAACGCACCATTCAAAAACCCACACCACTGCTCTGCAACCGAACTAGTTATGTTCCCAAATCTTATAGAACCCTGACTCCACGTCTGCTGAAGGTATGATGCAGTCTCAGATTTTCTGCTGTAGTCTACCATGATTAATTTTAGTCTATGTAAGTGGGTGGTAGAATGAAAGGAGAAGCAGTCATGGAAGCCAGAATCTGTGTCCAACTATGGGAAGATTAGCAGTACCTAAACACAATAATATCTCAGCAGGGAATATATGAAACGAGTAAACATTAGAAATAGCACATAAGAAATAGTGTGTGTAGCATATCCCAGTCTGTAGAGCTACCAGACAGATAGGGTATTCTGCACTGTGAATGTGCCAGAGGGAACCTCTATTTAACTCTCCGGGTTTGATTGAGGGTTTTATTAGCGTGTAAGCTGTTCTGTATGTACAAAAGCATTCCTTAAAGCCCACATCCATCTGCATAAGCACATGAGCAACTTTAATACATGGGTGCATAGACATAATACATACTTTCTTTCCTAATGATTTTTCCATGTGAAAAAGCAAGCCCTAATGCACCATGTAGGCAGCAGAATGGACGGAGTATGCAGGCAGTGGCAGTGCCTGAAAAGATGTATGGATATGTGTGTTTATGTGAATTCCTATCTGCATTAATTCATACCCACAAAAACTTATGGGCTGTATGAGCCTAGAAGAGCAGATCTGAAAAAACATTTTACACCTTGTATCCGCTATGCACTTCTGCTGTCAACTCACATGCTGAGATCACTGCAATAACTGGGAAATTTATTATGACATAAAAGTCCTCAATACAATCTGTTCTCAATGTGTAGCTAATGTAATTTTAAAGATAAATATTTATATAAATAATTTTTATTGATTGATACAATTGACAAAAATGCATATTTTGTGAATTGGTTTTATAGAATTAGAAGTTTTTACTTTGGTGTGTAAATGAATAAAACAATACTCCACAAAATGCAAATTATTATTAGCTGTATATTCATAAAGAAACCTAACAGGCTTTTCAAGTACTCAAAAATACTTCCTTAAAAATTCCTGTTGTTTTTATTAGGAGTAGCTAACGTAACTAAAGTATCCAGTTTAAGATAATTTCTTTCATTTTTAGCCTAAGACCAAAAAAATCCTTATCTTGAGACTTGTGTTTCCACAAGGCACTTGCCTGGAACAACCTCAAAATCCTGTGAAAACCTCACTCCCTTTGACAGAAAGAGATAGATGGGAAGAAAAAAAAATCTACAAAACAAACTTAACAGCTTTTGGAAGAAAGGCAGACTCATCATAGACAGTAAACCAATCACTACATCAAGATCACAACTGAAATATCCAAACATTGGGAGTCTCATCTGGTGGTCTAAAAGGGTTGAGCACATATGAGTAACCAAAGAGCTCTGCACTCTTTACACTTGAATGAGTTTAGGACTGGTGAGTGTTAGCTAGATTTCCTCCTGAAGTCTCCTGCTGTGGCACAACTGCAGCTGAAAAGGTTCAAGCTGAAGAAGTCAGAATTCAGTTCTAAATATAGCTCAGAATTTAAGTCATCTATTGACTTTTGATTTGTCAACTTAAGGGGATGAATAGGAACAGCAAAAGAAAAATACAAACTTTTATATCATAAATACACCTCTTAGGAAGGCATATTTTTGCATTGAAGATTATCAGGAGACAACCCCTCTCTAGGGAGCTGCCCTTCATCACCACTTCAGTGAAACCTGGGTGGCAGCAAGTGATGCAAACATTGTCTCACTACATTTTCAAAGGGATAGTAGGGCTGCGGTGTGTATTTTGCAGGAAAAAAAGACATCACACAGGATTCTGTTCCCAGCCCAGGAGCTGCAGGGAGGTCATAGGTGTGTAACTGAGGACAGAATTTCATTCAGATACTGCAGACCAGAAACTGGTTTCCACGGAAAAAGAAGGACTTCATTCTGGGCCATCTGATGCAGCAGCAGCAAGCTACTGCAATGACAATTTCATCTAACAGTAAACTTCACAAATTTCAGCTACAGTCAATATGGCACTTAGGAAGAACATCAGTCAATGTCCAGAGTACAAGCCTTTGCATTTTACCTTATGAAATAACTGAGATGCCACACACTCCTCTTTTTGAATGCCAGCTCACAAGAGCCAATGGCTATAGCTGACACCGAACACAATGGAAATACCAGCTCTGAGTCCTACCTTATAAAACGTTGCTAATTTAGCTTCTGCTTATTGAAAGCTATATTCTGCCTTCTTACATGTAACACAATGCACATGCAGATGCACACAAGTCCGTGGGCTACCTGCCTGCTGAGGCATTCCCACATAACTACTGATTTCCTATCATGAGTTAAGGCACCATGGAAAATTGGAAGGGAGGTGAGAAAAACCTGAACGCATGTACGATTCATACCACAGCAAATGCTGATCAAAAGGCTGTCTACCAGAGACCAAATTTTATATATATATATATAATAACATGTTTTATAACAGTGTACTATGCAAGACAACTGTGCCAGGTGATTGATAACAAGCACTGTAAAATGTCACAGATTAATAAAGAGTGTAGTGGCTGCTAACTTACCTCCATCTTGTGAGTTCATGATATTCAGAGCAAATAGCATTGCATTGGAGAATGTGGTGGCCTCTTCTTTGCTTGCAAAATTCAAGCCATAGACCTGCCGTGCGTCGCGCCATTGATGAAAGGTAGGTGTTGCTTGATTGTACTTCAATCCTTTCACAATTGAGTAATTAATCACTACCTGTGATTTGAAACAGAAGCAACATTAAAAATAGTTCTGTCTTCAGTGGATAAAAATACCCAGCCCTTTGGTAAAGGTTAATTAAATTGGTAGAGGCAATTTGTATGGTAGCTCCTACACAGCCGTATGGTAAGGCAGTCTGTGTTTCAATGACAGAAGACTCACATCTGGGGGTGAGATTTACAATGGTTCAATTCAGCCTCAGGGGCTTGCAAGCTAGTTTTGCAAAATCTATTACCTGATTGTGCTTTCTAGAGCACCTCTGCAGGATACAGCTGTGCGAATACTGCAGACAGATGCCAGCAGCCAGTGCCAGCAGCTGTTGCCTTCTTTTGGAGGATGATCTTGCACAATTGTCAGAAAAAGAGCCAGAGAGAGCTCTTGGCACTAACCCTGCCATACAGCAGACAAATGTTCGACTCATTGCACCAGCTCTGCTTTCGTCCTCTCAAGTGCTTGATCACCACCAACTTATGTTGAGAGAGGGTTTTTTTTCTCAAATCAGGTAGGCAATGACAAAAGCAGGTAACAAAACACTTCCTCTCCCATCTCTTCCCTCGGTGTATGTGCTATTAATTCCAGGTAAGAGGTGGTGGCAGTAGAAGGATGTTTCTGCATGTTTTGATTTAATCTGCTAAATACAGTCATAGAATCATAGAACAGTTAAGCAAATGCCCTGTTATCCTGGGGCAAGGCACATGGGACACCGGAGATCCAACCAGAAACCCCCAATGCAAAACCCCCAAATGCTGCTCTAGCTGAAGGTGGAAAGGTAGAAGTGGCCACTGCACCACTAATAAGCCAGAAGAACCCACAGAAGAGACTGCACCCCTGAGATACCCCTCTGTGGACTGACAACAGCATTCTATTGTGATGCAAATTTAAGAAACAAAATGACAACAGAAGGGATCATAATTATTCTCATAAATAGGCACAGATAACTTGCAAACAGAGAAGAAATAGGAAATGGAGGCTCCCTCTTCATCAGTTGACACAGGCTGGGGGCAGAAGGGAACCAGGGACAGAGAAACTTAAAATGATGAGCAGGGACAGTCTGAAGTTCATTATTCAAACACAGCAAACCTGGTTTTCAATATTTGAGATTGTCTCTACAAATGGAGTTATTTTGACTGGAGTTTTATCAAAGCCAGAACAACCCCACAGTTTCTGGTCCTTGCTGAAAGCCAGTCAATGGAAATCTAACTAGTTTGTACGGCTCATCTGTAAACTAGCCAGGCTGGATAGCAGTAGGAGGAGGAAGTAGAGGTAGGCAGGAGTAGGAAGAGGGACCTTGGTGCACACTGTCAGGGAGCTCACTGTTAGGGCAAATCTCACCATCCTGGATTTGCTAAGATGGGAGCAACAACTGAATATAAGGGAACAGAGAGCCAGTAATGAATAAATGCTGTACACAGCATTTACTGATACAGGCAGACCCCACACACCAGAAAACTTACAAATACATCTTTTTTACAGTCTGATTGACCAGTATTTTGGAAAGTTTTATCGCATCTAAGAAACTCCCAACGTATTTATTTAGATTAGCAATATTTTTGCTAGATGACTGATAATTCTTCCCAATTATAAAAGCTAGTTTGAAAACTAATTTCAAAGATGAATGACTCCTACCTCTGAGGTTTGACTTTCCAGTGGATTGCTAATTCAAATTGTCAGAAAAACATTGGACAGTCGCCTAATACAAAAAGAGCAAATTGTTCTTCACACATTCCTATTTTTGAAGGATGACACTGTCTCATAATAGTTAATATGTCTGATAATTATACTATATTAATATATAAAAATATGGAAATCAGCAATGAAGCCACTATTCTAAGTATATAATTACAGGTATACTCTATTTGAACACTGCATTTACCTACCTGAGCCAGCATTAAACAATGACAACAGATAGTCTTTGAATACTTGGTCTAGCTTTAGGTATAAATTATCCTGATGGTTATTGAACATTCAGTATCTGGTCCAAGTGTGGCTCCCAAACAAGTTAAGTTCCCATGTAAATGCACTGGGCAGCAACCAGACCTACACTCTTTTTTTTTGTGACATTTCATAGATTCCTGATCTGTGATCCAAAGGGAGATGCAGAGCAGTCTATATTTGGCACGTAGGTTCCTAACAGTTGGTTCCCTCAAAATGGGAACCACATTGCCAGCATGTAGCATGAAAAGCCACCCACAAAAACCAGAATGATGCGGAAACCACTTTGCTCTGATCACTGAGCAAAGCCATGAACTCTCACAGCTGACAGCTTAGATAGCCCTTTTGTCTGGAAAAATGGTGACATCACCCCCATTCTAACGCTGAGCACTGGGAGAGCCTGGACCAATGCTGCTCACAATTAAGAAATCTTTGGAGTATCAAGTAGACTCATGTCCAGATTACTAACCCAACAGTTTTAACATATACCAATTTTTACGTCTTCCTTCCGCTTCCAAGAAGCTTAAACAAGGGAAGGCACGCCTAGTATCTTTGAGTAAATGTTTAGAAAGACTGTGAGCTTCTGCCAGGCTTTGCAAAGTATTTCTTATCTAGTGAAAGAATCTTCTGTTTCAAAGGACAGCGCTATTAAAGTCCAAAGAGCACAAGAGGGTGTAGTGCAGTTTTAAAATGAAAAACAAAAACTGCTAAAAACTATGCCAAAACCTGTTCGATAGCAGTCAGGCAAAGTGTTCAAAATTTGCTTTCCTAGAACATTAACCCAAGGAACTGAGAGAATCCCTTCCCTTCTGAGGGTTTGCCCCCTTCAGTTGAATAAAGACAGAATCTGAATATTGACCTTCAGTAATCATCAGGTGCCTACACATGTAATACCTTGTTTTCAAAGTCAAAACAGAACGTTTAAAAATGGGAAATGAAACATAAAATAGCCAGAATCTTATGTTATCTCCTTTGGCTAATGTTTCTAGAAAACAGAAAAAAGAGGCTTCTGCTGTTGTTAAGAATGAATGTACAACGGTATTTTGTACAGATGGTGTGGAGACTCTGCAAGGCACGTGATGACAAATAAGTGCTTCAGAGCAGTAACCAAAACAAAGAAGGTCTCTCTGTTTGGATCATAGGAGGGTTTTTACAGGTGTTTCTAAGGGATCTTTACTCTAAAGCTTCATATGTTAGTACGATAATATCTGCCATGCTGAGCAGACCAACAGTTCAGCTGGTAATCTTCAGCTGTATTCTATAATAGATGAATTGGAGAAACTTACTGGAAATCTTGCAGAAATAAGTAATGGATTTGTCTATAACAAGCACTTCTTCCTATACTCTTCACCTGGATTTTGTCTTAAAAGATGAAACGTGACATATTATGTGCCTTTTTCTTTTCCACCCCTTTTAGTATTTTCTATCCTAAAACACAGTAGTCTCATTACCGATAGAAATGTCGGTGTTGTTTTGAAACCTATTAAATTCTGGATTTGAGTGATCTTATATGGCAAGGAGTTTTACAGACCAGTTGTGCATAATGTTAATATGTTGACACCTTTCAACGTTCCCATCAATATAATGTTAAAAGAAGATTTGCTTCACTTCTACCTGGTACTATCTTTCACTCTTTCAGCTCAGTTTGAAACTCAGGCTCTCTGGGGCAGGCAGGGAATTTTGGGATCTATTAAAAAGCTCAAAATCAAGAAGCCCTTCCCTATGACTGCAGTTTGCAGACTGCTGAGTTGTAAGTTGTCAGCAGCGATGATGGTGGTGATTGACAGGACTCACAGGAATGGGGCTAGAAGGGATCAAGCTGGCCTCAGGTCTGCATCTGAGGTGTAACCACAAGGAAGATCACAGGAAGAGCTTTTACAGTAGTCTTACCACCCATACTCTTGTTTATTGAACCAGAACAAGACATTTGTCTGTTTCTACAGAGCATGAAATGGTTCGCAAGTTTCATATGAGCTTGGGGCCTGCTGCATTGCCAGGGCTCAGACTTTTCTCATGGAGAGCCATACTGTGGCTGCTAAAACAGGGAGGATATGGTGTAGCAACTAAAACCTGGTATAGTTGAGACAAGATTCTTAATTTCTGTAAGCAGGCCCAAACCCGACCAACTTCTGATAAGTCACAGCAATGATTAATTGGTTCTTTATTTTTCAAAAAATGTGGTTTAGTTTATACCCCATGAATGCTGTCCCAGTTTCAGTTTTGGCTTCAGCTCAAATGTAAAATGTCCTACCTTTCCCAAGGCCCTGTTTTTACATTCACTTCTTAGCCACATCAATACACCAAACCCTCAGGAGGAGGTATGATTCACTTTTGACTTGCACCCTCCTCCCCGCCTATTTGTTCAGCATATGCCTTCTGTTGATGAGATCATGCTGAGCTGAAGTCACTTGATGTAAGACCATAACTTTAAGCCCTTGGTTGATCAGGACTCTGAACTGTGGAGGTACGGCTTGTCAGTTAAGCCATAAAGATGGACCACTTGCATGTTTTTAGTTTTGTGAACTTCTTGCATGATGACTGAAGCTTCACCTTTACAACAGGCAAGGTTACAAGGACAGCTGGCAAGCTGCAACAAGAGGGTGAACCATTTGCTTGCAACTGTTGGGCTTCGAGAAAACGAAGGCTGCAAGGAAATATCAAAGCTCATGATATGAAATGATTGTACTACTGATCCGGCCTTAGCTTCAAACCAGTTCTAGCCTCTGTGGCTACTTCAAAGCTTCAAAAGTCTATTTCTGGCTTTCTGAAGATTACCATTCATGTCAGCATGAGTCTATGCAAATGTACACATTTGTGCAGAGCAGAAAAGGGAATTCATGTACCACTGGTCTGTAACAGCACTGCTTTTGCGTGCAAGCATGCGATAAGCATGTCACCCACACACATAAGGAGAACAAGAGGTCGGGTGACCACTTCCTGGTGGTGAGAATGACGCTCAAGTTGCCACTCTAAGAACCATATTTCTTAGCAGTAAACTTTTTAGACACTGTCAGCTAGAGAAGATAAATACAGATAAGGTAAGCAGCATGTGAAGACAGTATCATAAACTCCAACAAGTGCACCAAAAAAACCAGCTAGAAAACAGAAAGGCAGCTAGACAAAGGGAATAAAGGAGTCTACAGAAAAAGACATGTTGGGGAAAAAAAGAAATGAGAGTTAAAGAGTGGGGTGTAATATAAACTAACAAAAATTAAAAGGGAGACATTAAAGGCACATGAGGGTGAAGTCATAAAGATTACTCTGGTCTGCACCTCGCCAAAGAGTATACAATAAAACTTAAAATTGTTCCTCTGTGGTATTGTTGTGTGATGTTTTTTAAACTAGTTGCTCAATTCTTGAAAATCTGCGCAGTTTCATTATATGCCAAATCACATATGATTGGTCCTTTTCAGAAAAATATGGCCTTCCTGGCAAAGCAACAGCTTTTACTGAAACCTAATTTTCAGTGTGATTTAGTACAACCTGAGAGCAAGCATGAAATGGCTTGTAGAGAATTTTTTTTTAACTGGAATTAATTTTTGTTCTCATTAAATGCAAATACTTAGCAAGCTTATGATTCCATGTGAGATGCATATAAAATATACTAAGTTCTGAATCTTGAGACTTTCAGAATGTTCCTTTTAATACTACTATGCTACACTATCTTGAATTCATAATACTGTTTTTTTTTTTGTAATCATATTTAAGGTGAGTACTTTCTTTTAAATGGTTTTAAGTGACTAAGATAAACTGTTTGTTCAAGGGAGGAATTTTAGTCTTTAAAGTCTAGAAAAAAAAAATTCTTCTATCTGTTTCCTTCTGAATTGAGATGAATTTTAGATGGCATGCAGCCTCTTCATAAGAAGGAACATTTGCAAGCAAATGCAATGTTACACTTAATGCAAAGCATATTTAAAGTACAGATCAAGATTTGATTTTTTAATATATCTTACTTTTTAAATTGTATACTTTGAGTAAGACAGACCTCTAGTACAGAGTATCCCTTATATATATATATATGTAGACTATGACTTTTGTTTGTTTTACATAGCCTAGTCAGACCCATCTTAGATTGTAGTCGCATGAAAATAATTTACATTCACCTGCTGTCTGTACAAAATGTATCAGCATGGCCTGTTACAAAGCAGCACTGGCTTTCACAACTCACTAAGAAGTCACTGTATTTCACTTATTGTTCAAAATATTTTCTGGTTTTGAAATGGAAGTACATTAATATGCTGCCTTTACTGAGAAGCATAAAAGCAGTGGCAAAAGATGTGGCAGATGTTTCAAAAGTGCACTGCCAGGATCTGAAAACCAGTGGGCTCAGAATCCCCACCTATTTCAGTTCTGCTTTTCCTTTTTTAAAATGATGACTGTGTATATGGACAGCATAGCGGTCATTAACACTTCCAGTAAGCAACCTAACTTTTCCAGTTGGCCCAAGCATCATTACAGCTGAGGGACATCCTCTGCATTTCCATGAGCCGATCAGTCGATTCAACATCTGTGGCAGATGAGAGATGGCAGTGGCCCAGCTTCCAGCTCTCTGCCCTGGCTTGCCCTGTGTTGCCCTGGCCCTGCCTGTCTCATACTGATGGCAGTGCTCATCACATCTTCTCAGAAAGTGATACCGCTCTCTGAACCAACAGGAAATCAGTTGCCCACTGTTTCCTGATTCTTCTGCCAGGGTGAGGGCTTGAGGTGAGCGCAAGAGGCAGGCAGACTGGGCAGAGGGGACTGCCACCGCTGTACCAGCCTCATGACACCACACAGAGGGAGTCCTTGACTCCGACATTTCTGCTCTAAAATGCAAATGGCACTATAGTATAGCACTGCTACTCCACCCAAATAAACTTCTGTAATTCAGGGTCTAAGCATGCCTTTTAGTTACAGAGCTTCTGATGGCACATGCTGCTCAGCAAATCTGCAAGCCAGACTGCCCAGAGCCATGCCATGGCAGCCTCAGGTTGAGCACAGTGCTTTGGTGGCTGAGTGGGGCCTGATCCCAGTTCTGGTAATCTAAATCCCATTCAACTCCTTTAATACCTAATGAGGCCCTGCAGACTTAGGCTGCCATAAATCAGATCACAGTGTGCACCTAGAATTTTAAAGTGCATTACAAGGAGCTAATTGCTTACCACAGCAATGTAACAATCACTCGAGATGGCAGTGCAGAACAATTGCTTTTTTTTTATGGAACAAAAACAGAGCAGAAAGTAAGTCAGGTGGAGCTAAGAACAAACCCCGCAGAATGAAATAAGACTCATTTCACAAGCAAAACCGAAAGGGGAATAAAATTAAAATCCTTGGCACATACCAAAAGTTGTTTGCAAGAAAACACCAGTAAATCACGATACATTCTGTGTGCAAAAAACCTATACAGAATCTGAGTAAGTGCTGTAAACAGACTCACAGGCATCTTGCAGGGAACAGGAAATATTGCTAGACTGCATTAAGCATAGAACTGATGGTATGAAATGAGATTAAAGGTTAATTTACAGGAAACTCAATACAGTTACTCACTTGCTGATCTTGCAGTTTAACTCCAACTACCCTGAAGGTGTTAGTGGCTGTGTTGTGGTATATGTTGATTCTGCTGAATCCCTGCTGTCCAGGTTTGATTGGCACCCATTTCTTACTGGTATCATCATAGACCATAACTGAAGCTCGGGCTTGGCAAATACTCTGTTCGCTGGAGAGCAAAAACAACAAAATCAGGAAAAAAAGCAGTGAATTTGCTGTATACTACTGAAAACATCTAAAGGAAAAGAAACCAACAGAAATTATCAGCACTGCTTACAACATATGTTTCATAAGAGATCTGCTAATCCTTTGAGTGCAATCTCTCTGCTAAAGCTGGCTTGTATGTGTTCATAGAATTAAAAAACCTCCAGCATGCTGCTGTTTTGAACTGATAATCTATTTTATATAAAAATATTAGGCCCTGAGGAATAACCTGTATCACTTAAATGCTATGAAAACTGTCCAACAGTACAAATGCTCCATTTATTTTATGTGCCTATTGGCATGTGAGGACTTTTGCATTTGCATGAAAACTTAGCAATATTTTACAGCTTACTGAAACAATAAACATGACATCCACAGCTGAGTTACACATCTAAAACTGGAAGCAAGCAGATCTTGAACCAAAAGCCATGTTAGGTAAACTGAGGAAATCAATTATGTTAATCCAGCTAGCACCTAATACCCAGACATGCTGACGCACTTAGAATTCCCAGAAAACACGGCAACTCTTTTTTCCTTCATCCCAGTAGCAAAGAAAGTAGGAAAGCGTTATCCACAAATGTCTCATCATTTTGTACGGCATTAATAACTATCTTTCTTCTGTTGACTCACATAAATTCATCAGTTCTTTACCTCTTGCTTGCATATTCATAACAAACATACCTATACTTGATTCACACCAAAACACACCCTGCATGTGCAAGAAATTCCACTGGCAAATACTGCTGAGCTGACATGTCGATACGGATCAGGATTTCAGGATTTCAAATTGCCACCCTCCTGACTTCCCAGTCACTTTTCTTATACCAGAAGATACAGGAATTCCTTATACAAAGGAAAAAATAAATCCTCCAAACTTTGGAGATTTGAGATCTTCAAATATAATAGAAATTTTCAACAAGCAAATAGTGTATGTTAGGGCTAAATGAAACTATTAAGATTTAAGACCTTGCAAAAATCATGACCATCCTATTAACTTTAGACCTATATATTTACATACACCTCCCTTCCTTAGCCCAAGCTGTAATAAATAATTTTCAGCAACGCAATGTCAAGCGGTAATCTGCTTTGCACAAAAATCCCCTTTTTCCCCTCTTGCATATATGTCTTTGTTTTGGCTTTGCCTCAGTAATGCCTCACTAGCACACAAAGAAATGAATAAGAAGCTCCTGGTTGAACTCTTGTCCTGGCTGCACTGCCACCATGCCAAATTATACCACTCATACTAACTGCTGCAAACCCAAACCCACCCAACCTCATCACTGTCATCATTGTAATGAAAGGGAACACGTTACTGTAAGTATTAAGAGGATCTGGATAGATTACAGCAGCAATTTACAATCTTTTCTGATCTGTGGGTCTCAAAAAAGATTTCCATGGCAGATGCATTCCCCATCGTACAAACTAAAGCCTACCGACCCTGGCTTGTTTTATCAGTCACTTTCCATAGCCTCCAGGCAGCCCACAGATCTCCTCCAGGCTGCGCGTAAGAGCCTGAAAACTCTTCACAGTGTTTACTGAGGGAGCAACTATGCTGACAATCATCTCCCTAAAGAACAAGGTAAGAAAATTCAGAATAAATTGTATTTTTATCACATAGCATGGAAACGCTAGATTGTGGTACTGGAACAATATATCCAGATCAGAAAGACTAAACTTTTTATTATATTCTTCAGAATTTGTTAAATCAAGTTCATCTACTATTTGCTGTTGCTTTGCTACACACAACACGTGGAGAACAGCTGTGGCTTTGCTGATACACTTACCAAGAAAATACCTCTCCCTCCCTATTCTAAGGTAAGCTAATGTCTTGTGGCAGCTTCTCCATATCTGAAACTAGCAGCTGAGGGATTTGAGCTCACTTCAGCCCGCCTAATCCTCCAACTGGTGCAAGAATTGCAGACTGGCAGCAGCAGCGACACTGCCTGCATCCTCCAGACGTGCCCAGGGATGCCCAGTCAGCCTCGGATTCACAGATGGGGAGGATGGGAGAGACATGCATCAGCAAAAAGGCAAGTATATGGGATTAGCTTTGCCATGTGGAAGTGCAATGGCTAAAATCAATCTCTGGTACGGTCCTGTGGCTGGATGGTGCCCATGAGGTGCTATCCTCATGGGTGCATTGGGCTATCAGGTGTCTCATGCCAGCTCCAGCACCAGAGCTGGTGGGGGGATCAGCTACCTGGGCCACAGCAACCCCCTGCCCAGCAAGTGTGAAGGCTCCCAGGAAACACGGTTACTGGGTGAGTCACACTTGGTCAGTGTGACACCATGTCCTTCTCCTCAAGCCTTGCTGGTCACTACAAACCTCACCGCACTGAAGTAACCAAGAGCACATCACTGGTTTCCTTAGAGCCAGCCGGGGACTCAATGTTGTCTCCATTTCAGATTAATTCTGGAACCCACAATTACCATGGGCTCCTTAATTAGTCAAAATTAATTAAATTATACTTACTTAACAACAAAGAGAATGCACCTAACCATACAGACATTATGGCCTTATTGTGATGTTATTCATAATGCCATATCCAGATTCCAGTAGATCCAGAAACTTTGCCTTCAAAATTTGCTGTCACTAAAAACTGCAGCAAAGAGCCCCACTACAACCCCAAGGTTGAAATATGGATATAGACCCCAGGAGTAATATTTAATGCATGACAACGAATTGTTACTGTAACATGAAGCAACACATCATGCTCAATCCCTGCTCTCCCTGTAGTCAGTGGAATTTTTTCATCATCCATTTAAATGGAAACAGGATTAAGCCTGTTACTTGGCCTCCAGTGAAATAACAGAAAGGAAAATAAAACAAGTACAGCATGAGGGGAGTCCTTTCCTACAAAGCACTTAATCAATCTTTCAAAACCTAAAATGCCCCCAGGAGCCCATCGCTAGCTTGATGTCTCACCCTAAATAGAGCTGTAACTCTATGCCTGAAGACTCTTTACTTGTCCTACCCATGAAAAGGACAACTGTCCCACTGCCACTTTAAGGGACCTCCCTGAAAACAGCCCAGAAAATGTTACTCTTACAAAGGTCAGTGAGAATCAATCTATTATTCTCTGTGGAGTCTACTATTTTAAATGTAATCCAACAACAGTGGTTTCAGGAAGATCCAGCAAAATTGTTATTTTTGGGACCCTACACCATTGATACTTACGCCAACTACACACAACAGGTAATAAATATGGGGTTTATTCACACTTTTGTTCATAGTCACAGGTCTTCTCCATGAGAAGTTTGGCAGGTACTAGAGTTCATACACAAAATCATTATTGTAGACTTCTAGAAGTTGCCTTCTTTTCCTAAGAATACACTAGAGTTACTGAAAAATGGGTATGTGTTGAAGAAGATCCATCGGGTTCCACATATCATGCCAAATATTACTAACTCTCCTAGGTCTTTATGTTACATTAACATGCAAGTGGTCAGACTCATCTGCTGAGTTTCCACTACAGGCAATTATGTGTAAGAAAGATAAAAACTACATTGCAAAGGGAACTTAATTAATTACATCATTGTTCAGGTTTGTGCATAACATCTACTCCGATGTACTACATTTTGCTCTAGGGCAGATGTAAGACATCTTATTCAAATGTGGAGGGGAAGGAGCTCTTCCTAGGGATGCCTTACATTCAAATCCTAATACCCACCCTTATTTATTCTGAAAGCATTTTCTCCTCAGTGCTTTACATCTGTGGGATGGCAAACCTCTGCACCAGGACCACTTGTTTGCCTGAAGTTAAAGCAAATCTGCTTAACTTCCTATCCGATAGAAGCAGGCTGCACTGGGAAATCCTTTGTTCATAGCTGGTACCTAAAATCCAGCATTCATTGTTGAGATTTATTGAATATTGCTTCAATATTATGAAACTATAAATTGAAAAAGAAGTGTCTGCACATAATATTGTTTGCTTAATTTTGTGTAGCCCATTTTCACAGTCTCTTCTGTTTAGTATTTGTCTTCACAAATTAGCAGCTTAGCTGATCTACAGTTAATCCTTCCTGGAAGGGTTAGCTTTGACCCTTCTTTCTCAGCCCTGGTGGGAGTAGGCAGCCAAGCACATGCTGGCCACACAGATTTGTTTTATCCTCCTTGTACTGCTAGCTACAGCACGAGCAGCACTTACAGCGCCAAATGAGTCACATCAAGCTTAAAGGTTCCAGTTAATATACAGAGAATGCTGCACTTCGAAGAGCAGTCAGGGGCAACAGTAAGCCTGCACTTCAAGACACTGCTGCAGTGAAGATGGCTTCATCCAGAAATTCTCTCCTCTTCCACCTTCACAGAACTTGAAAACCGTAGCTCTTTCTTTCTGGTTTTATAGTAAATTTCTGATTATCAAGGTCTAATAGCCCTAAAGGAGCCACCAGGGAGTATGGAAAAGATAACACAGGGAGTCGTAGGGAAAAAATATCTGTATCATGAGACTTAATGGATTTGTTTGGCTGACTGCAAGTAATTAAATAAGAGGAAGAAACACAGAGGGGCATGATATGACAGTAATGATTGTGGAGGCTGGGAGTGGGGAAACCATGGAGCAGGACTAACTAACCAACTTCAGGGTTGAATATCAGATTCTGTGGGCTCTACTCAGGCATGTCAGCTGGACCAGGAGACTTCTACTACCCTTTGTATTTACAGACACAACCATTTCCTCAGGGCAGACATTCACTTAGCATTGTGAAAGCTCCCCTGATAGAAATCAAGCTACCATGCCTTGAACTTATTATGGATTTTCCTTGTTTCTTAGCTGCTTTTACAAACATTTATCTTATTTTTTGCTTCCATTTCCCATCCATCCACCCCCCCAACCTTTAAATGATTAATAACTAAAATTTTTGGGGGACTTATCTAGTAATCCTTATTAGTGTCATAAGTCGATAATATTCATAACATAAATAATACAATTATTTAAATATAATAATATTCACACAGAACGTGAGATAATTCACAAACCATTTAACACATCTCACTCTATGTGTCCACTGAGTTTGCCTACAGAAAGTCGCAGTTGTGACTTTTTTCTTGAACCACCGTGGTTAAACCTGGTGTGCAACAAATTGGTGCTGGTGCTGATTTAAGAAGCTGATAGAACTCTCTCAATGTCAGTTTAAACAGCTAATATAAATACAAAATCTGGTGTACGGGGATGTGTGGTGTCTGCTAACTTCAAAATGACTAATGTAAAAGTCATGTTCCTGGAGCATTTAAAGAGTACCACAAACTCCAGTGGACCAATTTGCTAAACTACAGTAAACAGTAATGACTGGGATGCCAGGAAAGTGTTTTAGAAGTAGTCTTTATAGAAACAGGGGGACATTTCTCTCTGACAACTGGATTTACAGAACAAAAAAACCTGGGAGACCCTCTGTACACAAGTCAGTCAGGTCATCCAGGCTCATACAGACCACATCTGAGATCCAAGCTCATTACAGATAAAACCTGCTGTAGTGCAGTGGCTGTCCAGCTTTCCCACCAGAGATTCACCGCCAGCTTGCCTCATGACCCCATTTCTATTTGGGAGCCTCATTTCTCCAACACATCATTAGTCATGCTTGTGACTCCTTCCGGGACCTCCTATTTCAAAGTCTGCTTCCCTCTGCAACCAAACTGCAGGACAGTCAGTGTCACCATCGTTCACTCTACCCCTGTCCCAGAGCACTGAAGAACTTAACACCCCCAGCAACACAGCAAAACCTCATAGTGAAACAACAGTACCCAGCCACTTGATCACACTAAAGGACAGCAGAAGCCCCTAGGGACTTTACATCCAGATGGGAGCTTTTAATCCTCAGTGAAATGCAGACCTCTGAATATTGTCTAACAGACATTTAGAAAAGTATGTGTCACAGTTTCATATATAACATGGAGGTACCACAATGACTACCTCAATTTGCTTTTCTGAGTTCCACTTCCTGGGACCCCTTGAAAAATGAACCCAGCTGGGAACCAGTAGGTAGAAGTCCTCAGCTGGCACTCATTCCTGGTTGCCTGCAGTGCTGCCCCTGCCCCAGTCAGCCTGACGTGAAACTCAGTTCCCAAGGAAGCTGCTATTTTTTTGGTCTCCTGCCCATCTTGCACATACACATTGCAGATCTGCCTTTGGTGCTGGGCTTTGGCTGCATTGCCAGTGGGAGATGAGTGTTTTGCATTGAGCATCTGCTGTAGGTGACTGGCCATCACCTTTCTCTGCAGTTAAACTCCAGCAACTAAACAGTTCAATATTAAATAATGACAAGAGAATAGTACAAAAATAAAGCCTCCTTTATAAGCAGCTATCAAAACAGATTGATGCTGTTAAATAAATTAATGACACACCTGCAAGATAAATACATATTTTACAGAGCAGGAAATGGAAACACTGGTACCTGCAGCATTAACAGGAGCAATATGAACACCAGTTCACCTCCAAAAGGAAGAGTATCTAAGAGTTACTCTTTTTTTCTGCTAGCAGTAAGACATTCGTTTTGAATTCTCCCTTATTACACTGGCATACCCAGTGGGAATTCCCTTGTCCAGTATCTGTTGCAGACATCTACTGCAGATACTTCAGCTGCAAACCAGAAAAGAGACAGTTTGTGTGGCACGCAGGTCCCCCACTAAGCCAGGACTCTGGGAGACGAGCTGCTAACTTTGGGAACATACATGCAATCCTGGCATGCCCAGAGAAACTTGCATAACCTTCTGTCACCCCTCAGTGCTCTTGAGCATGGGAGAAATGAGCAGGATACAAAAATCAAGTATGCAAAATGACAGCGCAGGGGAAGAGATGTTCCACCTGGGCCTGAGCATCAGTCCAGAACAGCTCTGACCTCAGCACCACCAGTGAAAGTCCTCAGAGAGCCCTGACCTCTTGGTGTCTGCCGTGGCATGTAAATAGCACATCTGCCAATTAGTGGAGATTTAGGGCCAGCGGGGTGGCTGCAGATTGATGCCCTTGTAAAACAGCACATCTGCTTAGATTGTGTTGCAGAGATTTTGAAACTACGCGGTGGAGTTAATTTTAACCCACCACTTTTCTGGTGGGTTTTGCAAACTGATGCGGAAGAGTGCAAATGATTCTAAGGGGAACTCCAGCCATCAGTATTTCAATATGTTAAAACATGCCTTAAGAGAACTGCTTTGCAAAAGGCACTTCATGCAGGAAGTGTAGTAATTCTGAGAGGACTCCCAGAGCCATGCCATGCTTCAGGAAACATGCCCTTCAGCTGCCACCTGCTCCAAAAAGGTAGGGTTGTTGCTGTCTCCTAATGGAGAAACTCCACTAACGCTTTCATTCACACAACATTTGTTTCTGCAATGAAGTGTGGTTCACTTTCAGATTTTGCATACCACCTTGAAGACACACTTTGGGAGTTCCTAAAAATAAAACCCAAGTAAATATTTAGAATTTCCTAAAAATTAATCTAGCAAATGGCCCAGGGAAACACCATCGACCCAATTAATCAAAACCAGTAAAAAAGCAACTTGACTAGATCAGGTTGCTATTAATATAAGCTACTTTCCCTCACCCTTAAATTACAGAAATAAAACCAAGAAGTAACTAATCTTGTAAAATACACATTATTCAAAACCCAAAACTGAACTGTCAAGTGAAAATACATGACTTAAGGCTCTCACTCGTGGGCTAGCCATACCCATATTTCAGGAGAACAGTACCTTAAACACAGGTTTTGAAAGATCATAATCATTAATAGTCAGGAGAGGCAGACTCATACGTGAGTACAGGAAATCAACATAAAGATCTTTCATTAAAGCTGGAATTGCTTTGCTTTGGTTCCCCTTCAATCCCAGAAGAAATGCAAATAAACCTGCGACAATTCCCCTGGAGCTCACAGAGGCAGACCAGGAATGAAAGAGGATCACTCTGTCAAGTCAACCTCTCCCTCACTGCTAGGGGATGCATTTTAATGTAGCATTTCCATAAAAGCTTAATTTCCATTTTATACAATTATAAATTATCTTATGAGGCTATCACCAAAAAACACAGGCCTTCTGTATTTATGACAATACATGCTCTCCTTCCCATCCAGTCACATTAACACTGGTCAACAAATTCCCTGCCTCCCTGCTTGGTCTCCAGATACTTACATGCCTGCCATTTGAGGAAGACCTGGTCAGGTAATCCCGCAGGAGTGTACACTCAAATCCAGCACGTGTAGTTAAATCAAAATAAGACTATTTCACCTGATTACTGAGAAGACAAATTTGGCAGGGAGACAAGCCAGGAGTCTCTATGAAGGCTTATAACCAAAACAGGAAAGGGAAGCGCTACTGAGAGAGCAGAAGGGCAGGAAGTTAACACTTGTACAGCAGGGGCGGGGAAGAGACTTTAAAGAAGAAATGTATTCTTTCTTACAGCTAATTTACCGAACAAAAGTCCAAACAATATAGATTAAGATTAGATGCACTGCCTTTGTCTCATTGGTGGCATGGATATTAAAAACTTTTTTTGCTTATTTTCTCAAGGCACAGGTTCACTGTCCAAGAGAAACCAAAAGCAAACAAACCTCAGGCAGAAAATATCGCTATTACTCATTTATGGCATGGGCGTTTGCACGCTGCAGAACCAAACCCAGGGGCCCCGGTGGTACCGAGGGCCCCCTCCTGCCTTGCAGCCAACCAGTCTCCATCCCCAGACTCGAACTGGCACATCACGGTGCCCAGGACACTGCATGCTGACTCTCATCTCCCATGAGATGATGAGATGAGATGAGATGAGATGAGATGGGAGCTGTCTTGCACCTGGCTAACTCAAAGTCCAGCCAGAGCGAAAGCTTTTTTCTGGTTTCTCTCCAACCCTAGGATCCTACTTGGGGCATCACCATAAATACAGAAAGTAAGAAACTCATCTTCCCGGAAGGAGGTAGTTGATCAAGCAAATTATAGAAGGACATGGGAGAAATCTCTAACATTTACAAAACAAGACAAAGTTTGCCCCATGGGGTGTGCAAGTAGTGCGTGCCTGCCCTCCATCACCAGCAGCTGCGAGAGCCCATGTGGCTCAGCAGCAGGCAGGCCTCCAGCCAGCTGGGGCACCTGGGGATAGCAAAGATGAGACTATCATGTGTCCCCTGCCTGCCTGTCCCATGCTAAGCCTCCCACAAATGGCATATGGGATTTAGCCTTAAGTAACCACTGTGGAGGTCATAGCCATAAGCAGTAGGATATCTTATCTCACAGCTTCTGCTGTAGAAGATGTGCCATCCACTGATACCTTTCAGGCAATTCTGTCCACCCTTCTGCCTTTTTTTTAATGGAATGCCTTGCAAAACTAAGCCTCCTTGATTGCACTGTGCCTGCAAGAGACTCCTGAGAGACTACAAACTTTTGTTTCAACCCTGCCATGAGCTGCCCACATATGTGTTTGCATGCATCCACATTCCTGTTAACAAGGAAGTTGGGTTTTCCCTGCAATAATGCTTCCATCTCCTTTGCTGTATCTCTATAGGCTGTCATTTGCTTGCTCTGCCACTCCATTAACTGGGTATTGCCATTTGGCTATGGCAGAAAGATGGCCTAGTAATACAAATCAACTTTGCAAATTTACATCCTTTACCTTAATAGCACTTTTTAAATTCTCACTGATTAAGAAAACACTTCTACCATGCCACTACTTGAGCATGTCATGGTATGACCCAAGGAAGGTAGTGCAGGATCAGCATGTGGAAGGATGGAGGGTTCCCACCCGCTTATGTATCTCTACAGCATTTTGCTGAGCCACTTTGTGCCCACCTGGACATTGCACAAACCAGAAACGGGTACATTATATAATCTAAACCCAGTTTCCCTAATTGCAATGCAAATGAACTAACTCCCTTCTCCAGAGCCTTGCACAAAATCTTATCTTTCTCACCTACTTTGATGCCTTTTGCACATCTGCCCGAACTTGGCCTCTAATGACAGTAAAACCTGAAAACGCCTGAGAAGACCAGTCCTCAGGAGATTATACAATACCTCATGTCCTTGCAGTGGTTTCAGAGTGTAACATACATGTGAATAACCTTAGATCCTCATTTAATATAGCAAGAAGAGAGGAGTGTATGAAATAGGCTTAATTTGGCAGGGCACACCAGCTACATAAACACTTCAGCAGAGCTTCTGCTGGGGAGAAAGGGCTGCAAACGCCACTCTACCTGAGCAGAGGAGCAGAGTGCTTTCATGTTCTCTAGTTTTCCTGTTACAAAAGATTACTTTCATGGTCTAACTGAAAGATCTGCAGAAACTGTTGATGAAATGGCAGCTAGTGAAAACATGGGTGTCAAAATTTACTTGACCTCGTAGTTGCTAGTCCATCACTCGTTCAGCTGTGGCTTCCAATTCCTCTGCAGTAAATCTCTGAACAACTGAAGGGTTTCAGTTTTCAGCTGGTGGGGGAAGTTTAAAACCCAACAACAAATAAAAGTTCTTGCTGACATTCAAGTAATGCTTTTTCTGTTGTGCTTTTCTTTTTTTTTCCTGTTTGTTTTTTTTTTTTTTGTGTGTGTGTTTTTTTTTTCTGTTTAATGAAGCATTTTAGTATAATTTTTTCTGTGATTTCAACTTGGCAAGTGGCAGTTCCTCTGTACAGCTCACACACTGCTTAGACTATTATTGTAGAGTTTGTGCAAACAGTACTTTACTGCATGTCTTATAAAATAAGGACATAACCTGAAAAATGTATCTCCAAATACCCGTGGACTCAAATCACTAATTGTCCAGATCAGCTCCACTGTTCTAGGCATAGAGATGCAGGAAAATGGACTAAGGAAAGATCTGAGCAGCCTTTTTATTTCTCTGATTTCATGTGTCATGGATCGACATGGTCACTGATTTTGGGCAAGGAGACAGCGCTTTGCTGTCAGAACAGTTTTCCTGCTAAACCAAGCAGGTATGATTCTCCTTACACACACAAGTATCAGCTACAACAATATCAACTAGAATAATCTGGGTTTAAAGATTCAGTTCTCCCGAACAAAATAACTCCCAGCTTCCCCCCAGCTCCTGGTAGGACTGTGCATGTGTGAAGCACAGAAAAGAGTGGGTCACTACTGACACTTCCAATGTCACGCTGGGAAACAGTGACAGTGAGTGGGACAAAGCCCAGCGCTGCCTCTCAATGCTCCCGTCATAAGCCAAATTAATTTCATTAAGCACTACAGCATACATTCCAGCAGAAGTGCTTCTAATCACCTCTTTGCATTGCTAAAATGCCTCCATTGCCCTGAACTAGAAAGGGAGCACTTAGAAGGAAACAGCACTCTGGGACAAGTAAGACCCAGTAGCTGATTTCTATCCAGTCCTCACAAAGGACCATATGCTGGATAAAGAGATTATTTCAGTCATGTGTTGAGATCTGTGTGAGAAGATCAGGATTCCTGAACACAGAAGCAAGGCTCTTGTTGCAAGCATGTGAATACTCCCACAGGTTTTTGAGCAGCATGTCTGCTGGCCGTGTACTTGATTTTCATGTTGCAAAGACATCCACGTACCGCATCCTCTTTTTTTTTTTTCTTTTTTTTCAGAGTGCTTCATTACCAGATGAAACATGATTTGTGTAAGACACATTACATATTTTAAATCCTTAGAGTTATAAACTGAACCCAGAAAGGTAAGTATCTCAGCCTCAAAAATGACTCATCTCTAAATACAATGATTTGGAGATGCACTGTAGAATGTGTGGTGTGTACTCTAAAAAGACTATTACAGTCATAATACAAAAATAAACCTGTAACCACCTAGGAGTTATTTGAAGGCAGACATGATTAAAACATTCTTTTCTTAATAAACATGTATTTCACACCTTAAATTAAGTTTTTATACATGTATCTGTTGGTTTTAATTCACTGTTACTCCCAAAAGGCATCTTACTATATTGCACAGAATTAAAAATTCACATATGGCAATGGCTTTTGTTTAATGACCTCATAATTAAGGAATCAGAAAGTTCACACTGAAACTACACTCAGATTTCATAAACTACAAGGCAATTGCATCAATATATGCATAAATGCTACATAAAAACATAAAATATGCCGTTCAGATTTGTAAATATATTCAGATTTGCAGAATTAATTTCACAGCTGTTAATAGCCTTTGAATATAAGGCATTTCCATATACACTGAGATTTGCAACTGCTAAACATGCTGATGAGACAAAAAAAAGATTCCTTGTTCTCAGAAGTTTAACCCTGTACACTGATATATGCTATTCCTTTCTCAAATCTGTTTTGTTTCATGCTCTCCACTCATTTTAAAGGAGCAGGAGAGATACTGGAGAGTAGAATTTACTTATTTAGTACTACAAGAATTAAAAATGTGAATAAGGTAAGGTACTAACTGCCACTTTGACAGCAAAACAATTATCCATGAGAGTCTTCCTGAGACTATTAATTTAGGGTGCAGTCCCACCACTGCTGAGGTCCAAGGAAGTTCTGCATGGACTTAAGAGGGACAAGACTTAACCCTTGGTATTTCAAGTAGAGATAAATAAACATATGCCAGGAAAAAAATAGACATATATACCAAATCCTTTAAAGGGCCTGAGTTATGCAGGATTTGGGGAGCCCTATTGAGTCAGGGCTTCCCTGACTCTCAGTTTATGCAGTGCCCTTTTCTAAGATGATTTCCTCTCCCTCTGCAGAGGGAACACTCAGGACTCACCTGCTTTCAAGAGGACTATTTTGGCTGATGCAAACAGCTTAAGTAATGCATTAAGGAAATAACGGTATTGCAAAGAATTAAGTCTGTGGCTGCCTTCAATTTTCCTCCCTATAAACTGTGATGAGCAATGGGCAGTAAGCCCAGACCCCACGTTAAACAACATGGAACAAGTTATAGACCATATGGAGAGAAATAAACTGCCACTTCATACACAGGATATCTATATTGCTTTTTTGCTTGAGTCAGCTAATTGCACATCCGCAAATCAGCACATTTATAACGAATGGAGCATTATGATATCATGTGAAATTTATTTCATATGATCAAAATTTCCCAGGAAAAGTTCCCCTGGAAGTACAAAAGTACTTAAGAGTCCTGAGTGCCTGGGACATTTTACAGCCTGTATTAAACAAACACACCCATGTTGTTTCATGACAGCCAGTGGTACAAAGGCCTGTATCTTCTAAGCCGTCATGTATCTTCTCACTGCAGCCACCAGCACAGGCATCTCCTTGCAGCAGGCAGGAGGCACCTCCTTGCTCATAGTTAGAAATAGCCACACCTGCTCTAGAAGCAGTTAATGCTCCCATCAGTAGCCTCAGATGTAGCTATGATCTCCTGTCTTGTCCAGAAGCTGAGAATTATAGTACATACTATTATAAACCTTCGCAGAATCATAAAACAGTTAGGGTTGGAAAGGACCTTAAGATCATTCAGTTCCAAGCCCCCTGCCATAGGCAGGGACACCTCACACTAAACCATCTCACCCACGGCTCTGTCCAGCCTGGTCTTGAACACTGCCAGGGATGGAGCATTCACAACCTCCCTGGGCAACCCATTCCAGTGCCTCACCACCCTCACAGGAAAGAACTTCTTCCTTATAGCCAATCTAAACTTCCCCTGTTTTAAGTTTTAACCCATTACCCCTTGTCCTGTCACTACAGTCCCTAATGAAGAGTCTCTCCCCAGCATCCCTATAGGACCCCTTCAGATACTGGAAGGCTGCTATGAGGTCTCCACGCAGCCTTCTCTTCTCCAGGCTGAACAGCCCCAACTTTCTCAGACTATCTTCATGTGGGAGGTGCTCCAGTCCCCTGATCATCCTCGTGGCCCTCCTCTGGACTTGTTCCAACAGTTCCATGTCCTTTTTATGTTGAGGACACCAGAACTGCACACAATACTCCAAGTGAGGTCTCACGAGAGCAGAGTAGAGGGGCAGGATCACCTCCTTCGACCTGCTGGTCACGCTCCTTTTGATGCAGCCCAGGATACAGTTGGCTTTCTGGGCTGTGAGCGCACACTGCCTGCTCATGTTCATTTTCTCATTGACCAGCACCCCCAAGTCCTTCTCTGCAGGGCTGCTCTGAATCTCTTCTCTGCCCAACCTGTAGCTGTGCCTGGGATTGCTCCGACCCAGGTGTAGGACCTTGCACTTGGCATGGTTGAACTTCTTGTGTACTGAAATTTTTAAGAGGTGTACTTTGCTTTTCCACATATTTTTACTTTTATGTTAAAGCAAAGCGTAAGGTGTCCCTGCCCACGGTAGGGGGGTTGGAACTAGATGATCTTAAGGTCCTTTCCAACCCTAACGATTCTATGATTCTATGATTCTATGATCTGAAGAGCTATTAGCAATGATCTGAGTGTCAATGTATTGACTTACTTGGGTTATCAGCTGAAAAACGTTCTTGTGTTTATGCCACCAAACGCCTGCTAATCCCCAGCATTGCTCCACAGCAGATATATTTTCACTTTCAGCTTGCATTTCCCTTATACTTTAGTAAACATGTTGATTATCATGAGTGGTTTCAGCAGCTGTGGGCAATGGTGAACTGAACTGCATACATTATTTTTGTAGCTCCAGATTTACAGGGAAGTCATATAAATTTCTGCGATTTGGATGTGAAACAAGAAATACCAACTTTACCATAGTCTTAAAGTGAGGTTAGGATGTTCTCACTCCAAACTAGCACTTGCTCATTTCTAGTACTAACCTTTGCTATTTAATGCTATCCACCACTAAGTAATGTAATTCAAATACCGTGTTTACTGAGCAGATAAGATACTTGCATTATGAGACACCTCTATAGCATGTTGCTGGTCACTGCAACCCAGTGGAAGTGTTTCTATCATAAGCCTTTTAGAGGCTCATGGATGGGTGAGGTACAGCCTAGCAGGTGTGAAGATAAGGAGTGTTTTTCTGATGTTTCTGATGCAGGAGTGAAGAGAAGGCATATAAAGACAGCTTCAGGGATAGAAGGGCAAGAACCTGACAAAAAATTATCAGAAATTACATTTAACTGCATTTTTATTACTTGAAGTTCTCTGAAGGCATGTGCCCCCCTGATGTTGAGGCTGCCACACTGAGAACATTTAATATTCATTGGCAAAGCACTTTTCAGGACAGCAACACCACCTCTTAAAAGTCATCACAGTATCACAGCATCACAGCATGCTAGAGATTGGAAGGGACCTCGAAAGATCATCTAGTCCAATCCCCCTGCCAAGCAGGAACACCTAGATAATGTTACACAGGAATGTGTCCAGGCGGGTTTTGAATGTCTCCAGGGAAGGAGACTCCACAACCTCCCTGGGCAGCCTGTTCCAGTGTTCCGTCACCCTCACTGAGAAGAAGTTTCTTCTCAAGTTTAAGTGGAACCTCTTGTGTTCCAGTTTGTACCCATTACCCCTTGTCCTATCATTGTTTGCCACTGAGTAGAGCCTGGCTCCATCCTCGTGACACTCCCCCTTTATATACTTATAGACACTAATAAGGTCACCCCTCAGTCTCCTCTTCTCCAAACTATAGAGACCCAGCTCCCTCAGCCTTTCCTCATAATGGCCCAACGCACAACAGCAAAGTGAAGGCCATGCTGTGCAGGATAGCTGCAGAAGCTGGTGATCTCTACTGCTCAGGGACGAAAGATGTGCTACGACGGCATTTGTTAAGGCTACAGGAGGACAAGAGACTGCTTCACACCATGATGAAGAATGGGCTTATGTCTATCCTTGCTTCTGATATTTGTGCTTCTTGGAATAGGACAGGTTGGGAACAGTAGTCTGAAGGGAAACTTCAACTTGCAGAAGGATCCCTGAAGGTGGAAAGGGTACAGCCAGAAGTTTGCCATGTCAACTCACCACATCTTTCACCACCGTGCAACACACTGTGGCACACACACAGAGGGAAGGTGTCTCTTATAACAATACTAGAGCATCCATATTCCTTCCGCCTTTTCCTTGTCTTATAGTACATAAATAGTAGCTCTTACAATTTCCCTTGTAACATTTAACAGGATGTTGAGCTAGTTTTATGTGACTTGATACCTGCTCTATCCTTGCTGAAGTTGGTGGGAAAATTCAGCTCCATCAGAAACTTATCTTTTGTATCATCTGTGTATTTGCAGATATGCTTCAGCTAGGAAGAATAAGAGATTATGCCTGGGCACAAGAAACAGTCTGTGCGCCTGAGTCATAGTATGTTTTTAGATTAAGTATCTTAATTCTGACAAAAAGTGAACATAGCAGGTCTGATAATTTGTAGATTTACAACATGGAAAAGGTATAGCCCTCTTCAAGGTGGGCATAAACCAGCAGCAAATGTAAATAAACTGTACTCAAAAACCTGTATATTAACATGCTGTAATGTTCTTTTACAAGAAGAATGATTTTCAGACTATTTTAGTAAAAATAAACACAAGGAGAGCTAGTGAACAGAGATGCACAGTAAGAAAATCCTTTGTCCAAAACTACTGACAATACTTAACAAAACAAAACAAAAATTACCCCTGCAGCCCCTTCCTTCCCCCCTTCCCTCCTTCCATTATTTCTTGGCAAAGGTTTGCCCCCATTGCCTGGCAGATAAAAATATTTTATGAAAGCCAAAATTGAAACAGGATCCTTGAGCGCATTTGTGCACCAGACTTGTTTGTGTGCAGTGTTTGTCAAATAATGGCAGAAGTATTCCTGCTTTCCCATGATTTTTCCCCTAGCAATCTTCCTTACCTCTTCTAAAATGATGTTCTTGACTTTGATATGTCCCCTGTGACATTCCCATCCTGCAGAGACACCATACAGCAACACTTCTCAGGGGTTACGTGTCTACTAAATGGTCAGCTACAGAACACATGCAGGTTGGCAGCAAGTGGCTGGTCATCTAGACCGTGTGCTGCCTTTATCTCAGGAGGAGCTTCAGTTTGAATCATTCTCTTCTCCACTCACTTTCTGAGTCTCACAAATCAGTGAGATTTTTATTCCTTTGTCAAACTAGACTGATGATTCTGAGTCTGCTGCTCAGCTACTGGGACAGCTGAGATCAAAAAGGATGTAACAGACACAAAAGTGAAGCAACTGCATAAGCCTTATTTCCTTCAGAAAGCAATCTAAAGAGAGGTTGGTCGTAAGGGGCTCCCAAAGAATTGCTGCTCACCTTCACCCATGCTCTCAGCTCCTACATCTGCAGCCAACAACTGCCAAAGCCTCCGCAGTGGCATGCACAGTCCCTTTTAAAATCAGCTTCAGGCTATTGCCAAATACAATTTTACTGCTGATGTCTATGTGTAACAGTACCCAGGACTAAACTTCTACTAAAAGCACTTCAGGCAATAAATTTAGGCATTTTAGCTACACACAGCCTGTTGATGATTTCATTAAATCTTATGAAAGCAATCCCCAGTAATGAAAATGTACTCCCAAATTTTTCGACCCCAAACTCCTATCAGAAAAAACTTCATTCACCCCAATATATACTTCTTTATAAATTATATACATGTACTACTGAGGTTTTAGTATCTTCTTCCCATACCCCAGTGGACTGTCTTTGAGACCATTGTGTGGTTAAGACGACAAATAATACAGACCCTTATCTGAGCTCTAAGAGAAAGCAGGGCTAGAAAAAGTGTCAAGACTTTGTGAAGCAGCATCCTCTATTTCTACTGAGCCACAGTGTCCAGCAAAGGGAAATATAACAGGACTGGAAATTAAAAAAATCTAAGGCAAAGCAATTTTCAGTAAAATTTCCAGAACTGTAAACTAGAAATTTAAAGTCCCTCTGCCAATCAGGAAAGCTATAACAATTTAAAAGAAGGGGGATGGAATGATTTTTCCTTAAGTTAATGCTGATTAAGAAGTATAAAGAACCAAATCATCTTTGAATAACCATAAGACATGGAAGACTCAGTTATTCTGTGGTGCTGAGCTGTAAAAAAAAGACTGCCTAAATTCCTTTGACTGCAAATCTACACTTGCTAAGTTGCAGCAAACACAGTTACATCTTATAAGTGTGAAAGTTCATTCTAGCTCCTAGATTCTCCATTGTCTTCTCATTTGCATTGGGAATTACATACTTTTTCGAAATAAGTATAACTTTCTAGTTCTCTGACAATTTTTAATGCCTAATATGTGCAAAATTTTTATCAGCACTCCAGACAGACTTGCCAAATGATAACCCTTCCAGCTTAATACAGAAGTTCAGCCCTTGAGCCAATACACAGACTGGGAGCGTTTGTTCAGCAGCCTCTGTGTCAAGATGCGCTTTCATAATAGCACTCTGTTTTTATTATAACAGCACTACAGAATTTAGAACTGTTCTTTTGCATAACTGATACAATGCTTTGAAAAAAAAAAATTAAAGAGAACAAAAAGTTACCCCCAAGAAAACAGGTTACAGCAAGGAGAGGTTGGTACAAAGAGCAGGAAAGTTTCAAAAGTAACTCAACTCTTCTTTCCTGCTAAAACCTTCCTGAACTTCCCAAAGGTCCATCATCTCCAAAGATAACAAATTCAGGAGGGCTGAGATGAGGTGGCAGTGGATTTCTAAGAAGCAGCAACATACTACCTGCAGTACATCTTCCACCTGGCCAGTGCTAAAGCACCCTAGCCTCTACAGTGATGCTAACTGCCATGGCCAGGTGGGATCAAAAGGCAAATTCCTCTTTCAGGTGCAGCAACCATTATTTTTCACCCCTGACAAGAACATGGAAATCAGCATCCAAAGCTGTACTATGATTAAATTGTTAATAAAAAAAAAAAAAAATGAAACAAAACCAAAAAAAAACCCAAAACCACCAAACCAAAACACACATGATTTTTGAAAGATTTAATAAATTGCCATAACCTCCAACATCTTCTCTCTATATCCATGCTGCCTTCTCTCTATATGCTGAAGACCTTACCAAAACCAGAACTGATGCAGAAACCTTCAGCCAGTTCACAGCAGGATCTCTCACAGTGAACTTTGTAATTGCTGTGTTATCAGCTGAGCAACGTTTCAGCATTATTTGGCCTGCTGAAACCAACTCCCCAAAGTGCAAACATAATATAAATCAGGCGAAGCTCTGACTTGTCCCTTGGACTGCATACTCAGTTTAGGCAGTTACAACTTAATGGATAAAACACTGACCTCTGAGACCCCTATTCAAATCCAGCTTGTGTTCCTGTGATGGGCACTGGAACTGGGTTAGGAAGCATAGTTTCAAAGAAGCATTTTCCTAAGTATTGTCTGCATTTTTTGCCACAAGCCTTTCTCTTCAGTATTTCTGTCTGTCCTTGCCTGTCTCATCTCTTTCTGCCTAGGCTGACTAGCTTCTAACACCCAGACAATGGTCCTTATTTACTTAATAATACAACCACAGCTGGAAATCAGACCTTGGATTTGGGGAATGCTCCTCCAAAATACACGATGTGTGAAAACAAAACTGCCCTGCCTCACTCCGATGGCTATGGTAGCCTGCACAGGGAACGATTTCCAGCTTCCAGCTTGGAGTTACACAGCTAATGGAAGCCTTAGCATCTGTCTGGATTTCCATCTCTCCCTTGTATCTTTACTGGACAGTGGTATTTTGCTCTTCAGGACTCCTTCTGCCTGCCCCAGAACAAGAAAAAAGGCCAAATAGAATAAAACAACACCTATCAATTGATGTGCCAAATGCCTCATTGCTCTCAGTCTCTCATTTCCACTGCCATTTAAAAAATGAGAATAAGACCTGCTGATACATGAGGTTTTCTATGTCTTGGTTTCTATGCAGGCTCTGTTGGTCTCTGACATGCCTGAGGCAGGTACTGCCAAGCCCTTGCCATTCACACTGCCATACTCAGTGCTGCCATGTTCAGTTCCCAGCTCTGACTTTGGAGTCTCAAGGAACTGCATGGAGCAGTGTGAGAGACATTACCACGTTACCAGGTGAGGGAGGGAAAGAAATGCCTCCTGCTGAGCAGGGTTACCAGCAAATAACCAGGGTGCAGACAGTGTGTGAGCTGTGGAAACCCCACATTTCCAAAACAACAGAGCTCCCCAGCTCATTCCTAAAGGTAGCAGCCATCTGTGACCATCTCCGTGTCTCCTTTGCTCAGGGGTGCAGAAAGCATCACTTAGCCAAGAGCCAGAAGAGCCCACAGGCCACACTTGTACTCAGCTAATATGAGCCAAAGTATGCAAACTAAGAAACTGGTTATACTTACGTATAATTTTCATGTAAAACTTCTTTTACACACAACAGACAAAATTATTTCATTCTATTTATTTGCAGTATTTTGGTGGACATACAAGGACATTCTTATTCTGAAAAAAAAAGGGGGGGGGAGGGGGGGAAGGTATACCTTAGTCCTTCAACTTATATTCAATAAGAAGTGGAAAACCTAGTTAAAAGACACCAATTGATACATCTGTCCTGCAATAACAAAAACAAATTAAACTTGATTCAGTTATTTCAGTTCCATTTGTTTTTTAGTGGTAAGACTGGGATTTCTTAAAGTACATTACATACCACTCTAAAATCCAAGGGAGACTCAGCACCTGGCATCCTCTGCCCCAGCTTCTTTATAGAAGCAGTATTAACAATACTGGAAAAGTGTTGAATAGTTTAATTTCAGCCTATTGAAGAGCAGCCTCCAGGTCATAGATCTGCTGCAGTTAACTTGGCAGAAGCAGCAGTGGCTCTTCAGAGAAGGGCATAATAAATTTGCAAATACAGCTTCTGTCTGGGGGGGATGAACAGCTTTAATTTTCTACGTTACGACGGTCACTGAGCAAATGTAGAAGCAAGCAAAACAAAACAAAACAAAGAAACTTCAAGGACCCATGGTAGTAAAGCACAGGTCCTCCAACAAACGGAAGACCACCCCTCTGCAGGAGCCTCAGCTCCCCCAAGGTGGCATGCCAGCACGGTGCTGGGGGAGCACAGTAGAAAGGGAGAAGAGACTTTTTTGATTGAGACACTGCAAGCAATTTCAGGTTCTCAGCTACCAATTCAATCTATGATGAATCCAGGAGAAAGGAAGCACAAGGCATTGTGCCAAATGCTAATGAGAAAATAGAACAGAGAAACCAGGCCCAAACCATCGATTGTCTGTCTGTCCTAGGCACTGCTCTTCAATGTGCTTTTCTTTAAGGAGGAAACATTGTGTGACTTTCGCCTACTGCTGTCACTCACCTTCCAGAGAAACCACTAGGCAGATTAAAGTAGCTCTTGCCTGGGTTAGCTCATTTGACTTAGGAAAAATCCTGCAGTTCTGAAATCTGAGAATATCCATTAGAGACTCACTAACTACTTATCCACAAGAAAAACACAGAAATAAAAATATTTTAAAAAATAGTTTAAATGTATTTTAAAACATTTAAAAATTATTTTATATTAAAAAAATGCCGAACCCGATGTCTAGTTAAAAATACTTTCCCATCTATTTCCATAATGCCACAGGCAATTTCAGTAAAGCAATTTCAGAGAAGCAATCAAAAACTGTCAGAAAAATAAATGTGATAAACTGTAAATAGCAATCACATCTTTCAGATATTCAAGATGGTCAGTATTGGTTTCTTGGTCTTAAATGAAAGATTTATCATTATGGAAATGGTGCTAAGTTCTACTTAAAAACAAATGAGAAAAGGCAAAACCAAAGTGGTGCCTCTAGTATAATACTGAAATAAGGACAATCATGACAATTTTGCTTTGCATCAGTTAACAGAAAACAGTTTTAAAGGACAGCACTATATTTCTCTACCTTCATAAGCTTCTACAGCTTACAGTACTACTAGTATTTGAAGTGTCTCTGGGAACATAGATTTCTTGTGTTTGAACAGAAAGAAATCCATGTAGGTCAGACCTGCAGTGAGCTGGCACTGCTGGGGAAGGTTTGCTTCCCAGCTCAGGTGGCTGAGCGGGTTGAGGGACGATCTCTTTTATGTATTTCCTTTTCTACATAAAGCAAAAATGCCCCACTCTGAAAAACAGCATTTGTAGGTTGTCACAGGATAAAACAAACCTTAAAAAAAAATCCAGCTTAACAAAGGGGCTGCTTCTTAACATGGCTAATGGCTCAGGTTCCTCTACAGACAAAGACACTGTTTGACCTACTGCTCTAATTAGAGGAGTAGTGATGTTGACATTTATATTGTATAAAGTAGACATGTCAACAGCCAGAGGGAAAGCTGTCAGTGCCTCTAAAGATCACAGCATTCATGGTGATGCACAGTGCAGCCTTTAAATATTCAAATAATCAATTCAATGCTTAACTTCTTTCAGAGATTACAAGGAACAACCTCCAAATCCCCAAAAACCAACCCCAACTTCAGTCAGTGCTAACGCTGAAAGATTACGAGGCAATACATGAATCAGTTTTATTCTGCCGAGTATAGTATTTCCTTCCAGATTGTATGTAATCCAGTTTTGTCATGAAGAAACACAAGCAATTTGTTCTCTCTGGGTTTTTCACTTAAAATTATGACAACCACCAGAGACTGTGGTTCATACATTTGCATGTGTCAAATTCTCTTAAGGATGGAAACAGATACCTCTGCTCATTTATAAATACACAAAGTGAGTTTTAATTTAACTCTGATCTATTGCATAATATTCCCTTGACATGAGCCGCACCATTGCTACAGACAGGCACTTAACATTTTACAGATCGAAATCCCTGCAGGAAATCCTCTCTGCACAGCACCCAAGTACCCTAGAACAATGGAGAGCCCTTAACACTGCAGCTCAATTAGCTACAAGCCCCCCCTCAGATATGTTCCCCAACATAGGATGTTCTCAAGCCCACTTCTACTCAAGGCAAAGCAGAATATTAAGTATAACAGATGGACAGGAGGTTTCCTACTGAAGTTCAAGACCAAAGCTCTCCATTCTCACCTCCTCTATCCTGAGGAAAGAAGTCTCCTACAGCTACAGAGAGGGAAAGAGACTCAGCAGCACTCATCACATCCCACAATATGCTGCTTGCTGGACACAACCTATCCCGGACACTCTTAGAGCCTGTTTTGTAATTAATTTCTGCAAGTGGGTAATTGACTCATTAAGATGAATTAGAGCTATATGATAATGCACAAACCAAAAATGTAATTCTTATTTATCTTACTGTTCAGTCCAGCCTTCAAAACCACTGCAATGCAATTGCTATTGTCAATTATTTCTGAAGGAACCAATTTAACCTTTAACTTTTAACAATTTAAGCATGCTGTTCAAGCTTAAAAAAGTAAGACTATGTAATATGTAGATTACACCAAATGCCTCCCATTCTTTTATGAATACTTTCAATTTTTTTCCCAGCTTTTAAAGTCTATTCCATGTTGCTTCGCCTGGCATCCCCATGTGGCCAGCATCGCTCTAAGGGAAGGCATGCGAAGCTCATGTCTTTCCCATGAAGCTCCAAATGCATCACATGGACATATATACATATGAAAGGTAATGAGATGATCTTAAAACACATTAAGGTGAAGGGACTTGTGAGCCTGCAAACATGCTTGAAAGGCTGATTATGAGAAGACATTCCCCTATGAACAGTAGCAAAATTCTGCATTGCCTCAATACTGTGAAATCAGCACCTTGTTTGTTGGTAATCAAGAAAAATCAAGCCTAAAATAACACTCATGTACAAAGAAAATAAGGAAACAGGGCCATGGTACACTATACATTGCAGCAGGAGAGAAAAAGTTAAGTTCATTATCATTCACTCTTCACTGCATAACTGCTGCTATTCCCTATTGATCTCCCCAGTAATTGTTAAGTAGCCACAGAAAGCCATTTCCAACACCAGGATAGTGCTTTCCAGCAGCAGTTTTGCTGTTCACAATGCTTTGGGGAAAAAGACAGGAATGTGGAGGAATGAAGGAGATTCTTCTCCCTCAAATTCACTTTATACTGCGGAAATAAACTGATATTGTAAGAGGTTTTTTTCTCATTTGCAAGGACATATCCTTCCATTCCCTGAAATTCTCTTCTCCAAAACTCAGATCATTTAAGTATAAACTGGGACACTAAAGGCAGATACCACAAACGCCAGAGGAAAGGGTAGACATACACATAGCAGCAACAAGATACTAGGATACAGGAGGTACAGCTACTACTAATGGATCAAGAGAAGGGAGGCAAGGTGGGTGATGCAGCATGTGCATCAAAGAGGAGATCTGCCCCAGGTAAGAACCTGACCTGAGAAGGATGAGTTCAGAAATGCAAAGCCCCTGCTGCCATCTGTGGAGTCATTCATCTGCTCACTGAGAATGGTCTCCTAAAGAACAGAGCTGACACCATGTCTTGGAGAAGAGGGCAAAGCAACATTTTGTAGGCAACAGAGCTGGAGACAGAGTTTGGAGACAGATTTGTGTGGAAGGTTGTAGATGAACATTACAACAGAGAAACTAAGGATGGTGTAAATGTACTCTCCAAGTAGTCTGTGAGAGAAAGAACTGGCCTGCATAACACCATCATGCACGGCTTAGTTCACAGTTAGACAGTGTTATGGTGGTATTCAAAGTCCAAGACCCTCTTCCCACATGTCACCATTCAGATTTGTCATAGCACAGGAGATGCCTCTTCCTTTCCACCATATCTTCTTTTTTTTTAGGAGGAAAGCAGCTTTGCCAAAGCAGGCTCAGAGCTAGCAAAGGAACAAGCTATATTTATCCTAGAACATTTGCAACTCCTGATAGATCTAGAACATACCATGGTAAAAAGAAATAAACGCTACTTTCCGGTATTGCTGTCAGCACTTGCACAAGCCAAGTGTTACAAAACAGCATCTGATATGACAGTGTTTTACATAGTCCCTGCAGGGACAAACCACCACGTGGAACAAAACAGGGAGGAATCAAGCCCTTTATTAATAGGAGGCCCAAAAGACTGATACCTCAGTGAGAAAGTTTTGTAAACCTATTGCACAAATTTTTACTCTGCTTCCTCTTTATCTGTTTAGCATGTGACTGGAACACGATCTCCAGGCATCACTATAAAGCAGTATCTCTCTCCAGACAATAGGAGAGAGCAGAAGGTTCCTCCAGAGCCTGTCCTGCTCCTGCTTTTAAGGCTGGCTACATGCAACCACTGCAGACTATGGCAGCTGGCAGGACCAGAAATGGAGCCTGCTGTGAACTACTGTTAACAAACACATTTGGTTTTATTAAGCCTTTTTTCTTCCTCCAAAGTGTTACAGTTGTGGTTTCTGGAGTAATCACAGGCTCTATTTAGAAACATCCTGGGAATGAATGCTTGAAAAGTCCTCACGAGGCTCATTTCAAAGCTGTCGGTTTTACTGGCTGCAGCCTACAGGGTCCAATGCTTCCTGGAGGGATCAGTCTCAACTCCACAATCCCCAGAAGCTTCATCCAGGGTGTTCCAGTAACACCAGTAACATACTTGAAGTAGTATTGCTCACCTCTCAGAATTTCCATTGGGAAATCTGTGAGCTCTTAACTTCAAGTGTTCATAAGGGGACCATGCCTATGGTTAGGGGGAGGGCTGTCTAAAGGATGCTACAGGAACCCACACCAGGAAACCAGTGTTTCAACAGAATTATACGCTCACAAGCCACAGTCAGGGTTTTGCCTGGGCAGTCACCAGCAAATAGGGCTGAGGAGAAGGGACCAGGGCTGCCAGGCAGGGTGCAGGGTGACAGCAGCATGTAGGCCAAGTTTTCAAGAGGTTTACCAAGTCAGACAATAAGTTTTGCATATGCTGAGCCTGCCATACCAAGAAGGGATGTAACTTTGCAGCTGCTGAGGCTGTGAGCCTACTGCCCTCCAAATGGATCTGCATCTTCCATTGCCAGCCTGAAATTCCAGGCTTGGTTCACACCATGTTTAATTAAGGTATTAAGGTTTGAAGCTTTCTTTTTTTTTCTTTTTTTTTTTTTTCCCCTCCAAAAAGTCAATACTGAACAGTAACACTTCTGATTAGCCAGCAAAAGAGATGACTGCTACTGGACTGAAAGCTATAAGGTATGCATAAAGTCTCACAAGGTACCAATCTGGGTACCAGTCTAATGCAGTAGGAGAAAATATATAATTGCAGGCTCATAGACCATGAATTCAAAGCAAATGACCTGCTGCTAATGTCTTTATAGCATTGATGCTGGGGGTGGAGGGACGGTTGCCAAATGGAAACCTGTTCAGCCTTGGGAGCCAACCGACGTTCCCATACCCAGGAATCACATTGTAGATAGTCACAGCAGACGGAAATTCACGGCTGTAATCTCCATGAGAAGGATGCTGGCTGCACTACGGCAACCCTGCTACCAAGCCTGTGTGGCATGACCATCAATCTGGCGTGTGTTATTAGCACAATTCAAGGTTGCAGACCATTGCTGGAGAAATAAAAAATCCACAATGAGCAATTGCTGAGGGAAGCAGAGAGAGAGGATGGCAATTTTTGCCCATTCTCTGGATGAAGATATGACCCTTGAGCAGCTCTGAAGTTAACATATGGGTATTAGAGGGACATACATACATTTCTGTTCCTATAGCTACACAGTGCGGTTCTCTGCCTGTCCAGTTGCAGCACCAGTGCAGCTCGTTTTTACAATGCTGGGCCACATAAAGAGAGAACTATGAGAGTGGAGATGACCTTTAGTGCAATAGTGAATTTAGCAAAATACTGTTCAGCTCAGCATAAAATCAGTTCTGTGAGGTACAGACATTATGAAGAATGATGGCTGGTGCTATGCAGGGAGCGCTGCATGCTACGTCCAGCTGCACCAGCAAGCAGAGTACCCCCACATGCCTCATGGTTGGCACTGCTGGCTCAGGAGGCTCAAGGCTGCCTTTGTCTCTCTGACTTTCTAGAAAAGACAGAATCAGGGCAACTAACCTTTTGCCATGTGCCACGTTTGCTGCCGGCACATTTTCTAGCTTGTATACAGCCACAGAAGCAGCCAGATTTTGTGTTGGGTTCCCCATCCACCCCGCATTTCAATGGCTAAATAACCTATGATACATCGAGATAAATTTATCTTGGGTGTAACCTCTGGAATGGCACTGTGGTAAGGACAGAATTATGTGGGGCATAGTACAGATGAAACCATGTCACTGGGGAAAATAATATCAGATGTATTTCTCCCATGATTAATAGCTCCTAACTTTTTTAGAGGAAAGAAATGTTGAGAATTTTTTACTAAATGCAAAGTTAAAAGAAAATAGAACATTGATTTTAGAAAATTATTTTCAAACGCTTGTGATGATAAAATGCTCTTTTGATACACAGTTCACAAAGATAACCCCAGGCCAGGGTAGGTGGAGACTAAAAATATTGATTTCATCGAAGGAGACAGAGTATGCACCAGTTTGAAAGCTGGCCTTATCATATTCCTTCTTTGAGTTAGTAGCAGAATGGCATAATAGGAAAGCATTTTTTAAAATATCCACTGTGGCTGACACAGCTGAAAACATGCTCTGAAACAGCTCTGATGACATACAGAGTGACAGAAAGCGGCACTTCCTATACAGTATGGTTTACACAAACATCCTTATTAGAACACGAGTTACTTCTTAAGATAGTCATCCTATAATGATTTACTGCAATTCTTAAATTAGAAACAAACAGGAAAAAAAATCACTTAGAAGCCCATAATACAACACACAGTTGTGTTTATGTTCTTTCATTTTGGTGTTGGTAGACACTGCTGCACTGCGCTTCCTGTCATAAGAGGACATCTTGTGTATTCCCCCAAGCCTAGCAGCAGGGGCACATTCCATTTCAACAAATTTGCTTTGCTCTTAAAAAGGAGTATGAAGGGACTGTAGAAAGCCAAATCAGCTGGTCCTGAGCACTGCTTTGTAGTGAAATCTGCCTTCCAATTTCTATGAGAAGCTGTGGTTGAACCTTGTCGTGGTTTAAACCCAGTCAGGTAATTCGTTCGCTCACTTCCCCCCCTTTTCTTGCCCTCCCCCTGCTCTCGGAGGGACGGAGAGGAGAATTGAAAAGAATGCAACTCCCACGGGTTGAGATAAGAACAGTTTAGTAACTAAGGTATAACACAAATCACTACTGCTACCACCAGTGATAATAATGATGAAGGAAATAACAAGGGAAGAGAATACATCATCTCACCACCAGCCGACCGATAACTCGCCCCCCCCAGCCCGACCAAGCTCTGACTGATACCTCCTCCAACCCTGCAGTCTCCCAGCCCTTCCGGCTAACTCCCAGTTGCATCCTGGCCATGACGTGCTGTGGTATGGAATACCTCTTTGGTCAGTTTGGGTCAGGTGTCCTGTCTCTGCTTCCTCCTGGCTTCCCCTCCTCCCTGGCAGAGCATGAGGCTCACAAAGTCCTTGGCCAAACCAAAACATCATTGTTATCAGCTCTGTTCCCGAGCTGAAAGTCAAAACACTGCACTACACCAGCTACCAAGAAGGAGAAAAATGACTGCTACTGCTGAACCCAGGACAAACCTCTTCCAGTGTTGTCCTCCACAGAGCAGTCCCACTGCCAGGGCTGGAAGATCTTCCTTTCCATGCCCACAACCAGCTGCAGCATGAAACCCAACACATTATGCAGCTACCAGATTTCACTGTAGATTTGGTATTTTGATAAGGCACAAGGGTTATGCAGCACACATTACTGCTAAGGAATCATTTGCCTATTCAGAGCACACCATTTACATATTCTGGAGTATATTAGCAAGGTTGCCTGAAGCACAGTAGATACTACAATAAAACATTCAATACATAATGAAAAGTCACCAGTTCTTTTATTTTTGCAAATTGAAGGGTCACTTTCAATGAAGCAGATGTGTAATTTTTTATTTCTTGTAGGAGTCTTGAAGTGAGTAACCATCCTTTAAATCTGATGGCAAACTCTCTCCAGCAACGAAGATATCCCTTCTGCATCAGAGGCATTTCTGAGGATTTTGCAAGATATCCCTATCTCTGCCTTTTCTATATGCACCTCTTCTCTCCTCAGAGATCCTTTTGCCCATCTCATACATTCATTCTGCAGCCACATCACACATCCACACCAAACCCAGTTTCTGAATCTGCACCTCAGATTCCAGTCAACAGAAAGGCTCTCCCCCTCCCTCAGAACAAGGGATATTGTTAGTTTCCATCGACCTAAATGTATTTAAGTAGAAGTTTTAGATATAAAGCGACAAATGAAAAGCCCAGAAAGACACAACAGTGAAGCATCATCGTCGCACGTGCAGACTAGCCCCAAAATGATAAAAGCTGCTGTAGTAGAGATTATGAGTCCTTTCTGCAAAGGAGAAAGTAAAATTTACATGATGCTACCAAAAAAAAAAAAAATCCCACAAAAACCAAAACTAAAAAAACCCCAAACCCACCCCAAAACCAAACACCCCCCCTCCCCCCCCCAATTTGTGTTGTGACAAAAAGGAGAAACAAATTATCCTTGTTTTTCTTGTCTTTTCATGTATGCTATCCTCTCCGTATGGGCTCCTCTGCCACTCTGTGTACAGGTTTACTACTGCCTTGCATACCACCAGAGTGTCCTGTGTTTCCAACAGAGCAGGGACTCTACCACCAGCAATCTAGATATGAAACCTTTCCAAATGCCCAGTGGCCTTCTGGAGCTGACCAGAGTGAGAACAAGCCACTTCTGCCACACACAGCCTCAATTTTTCAATTCTGTTTGAATTAAATTGGGATCATCACCACAACACTCCCCTATGGGAGAAACAAGGAAGGGAACAGAGAAGAGAATCATTCTCTCCCAAAGGTACCACTGTTCATGAGACAGAACTCCTCTCTGTTGACTCCTCTCAGGAACACAGTATTGGAGTGCTGTTAATTATTTGCCTCTTGGCTGATGCGCTACAAACTTTGCTTGGGAAAAGCAGGTTAAGAAGCATGGGAGGCAACTTATGTGGTTTGTGGTAGTTCTTTCTTAGCATGTTGGTTTTACTGAGGGTTTTTTGTTTCTTTTAATGAGTCTCTTCTTTCTCACTGTCAGCTCTGAAGCAAGTCTTCCCATACAGAAAGTCCAAATTTTCCACTGCAGAGAGACATCAGCACAGATACTGCACCACCCAAGACTAAATGCTACCTTGCAGTTACTTCCAGTTGGTGATGACAGAAGACTCGCCCAAAGCCACCATGCAGGTGAGCAGCAAAGCCAGAATCAGACAAGGAGCTCCAGACCAGACTACATCACAGTTCCTCCTCTGCTCACCCTTTTCAAGCAAACCACTACGCTTACGGGGAACCTCACCCCAAACCCTAGACAGCTACATATGGCTGAAGGAGAAAGGAAAAGGAGAAATAACAGTAGTAACAGGAGACAACTACAATGTCTAAATTGTCACCGTTTGCATGCTGTACTTCCTAACAAGGTACCTCCATAAAAAGAAAAGCATTTTTAATAATGCTGAGAATTAAATCCCAGTCTAATACAACAAAGAAAAGCTTATTCAGAAACTGATTTACTTCTTGGAGATTAATGACACTTGAAAGCGGAACAAACCATCGCACTACAATAAACAACTGTAAGGAGAAATCAGCACATAATGGTGATTTATTTCTCTTACAGAAAACAGAAAAATTGAACTATTATAGATGAACATCATAAAAAAAATGACAAATAATAAACCCCACAATTTTTCCCTACAAAATCCTTTTATTCACATTAAACTAGAAACTAAGTGTTGCTTTCCAATTTGGGATACTTTAAAACCTTTCTAATAAAAGCAAAGGCTAGTTTCATAAGAGGACTTAAGAGCACGATTTCACAACCACTGCAGAAGTGGCCTTGGGTCTGCTCCGCAGGTCTCTGTCCTGGCCAGCTCTCTTCCCTGGCAGTGAGAAATGCTTGCAGAGATGCAGTGAGCTGGGGTGAGTGCTGCTGCCCAGGGTACCACCTCCCTCTCCACTGCCCAGGCTCCTTCTGAGCCCACTACCTTCATCTCTATGGAAGCCTGCAGATTGTTCTTGCAAAAGCATTAAGTACATGGGTTGACCTGTATCACTGATATTAATTATGATTATCATCTCCATTTTGGCTTGCATTTTTGCTTTTTTAAGCTCTTCTCCCAAAGGAAACTCACATTGGTTAGAAGAAACTTAGTGCTTTCTTAGGTGATTAGGAGAATACATTACATTGTTCTGTATCTAAACACAATGAGGAATTACACAGATTAAACATATCTTTATTTAGAATTTTAATTTTTACATTAACTTAGACAAAAGTGAATTATGTACAATTTGCCTTTTTTTTCTGGTTTTGATTTGCCACGCTATGTAGTGATGGAAATTTTAATTTTAATTTACAACATAGAAAAATAAGCCTACATAACACCTTCCATGCCATCTAAAAATTAACTTTAAAAATATTACCAAATAAAGATAAAATAACATCTGCCATCACACTGAACTGACAGACTTTCAGCTTGGTCTCCTCCACAGCTTTAGCGCTAACAGTTCTCCTTGATTACATTTTTATTCATAATTAGAACACCAGGAGGAAAGAAAACCAAACCAACCAAGCAAAACCCCCAAACTCTGATTTTATGTTTATTCTATTCAGTTTACAAGTTTTTAATTTGCATTATTCAACTGATGCAGGTGAACTAACAGGAAGGAATGCAGTGCGCTCTGTCCTTCTGAAGGAAGAGGTAATGGTGGTTTAACACTCAAATGCAAACTACTTTCAGCCTCCCACCTTTTCTGTAAGTAGATATTCTGTATCACTTCAAGAGCCAGCCTGTAGCTCTGCCTATAAAACATCCTAAAGTGAAGTCAGATTTTAACAATTCTTTTTTAGAGGTAAAAAAAAGCAATCAAGCAAAACCTTCATCCAGCCAAGCAATGAGCTGTGGCACACACTGACAAAGGCTCTCAAACTAAAAGAAGTATAAAATACAGTTTAGACATTACCTTTTACATATTTGAGGTTTATTAAAGGTAAAACCCAACCCCTAAGTCCTTCTACTGGGCTGCCTTCTTGTATTGGTTTTCCACCCTGTGTGAATTTCCATTTTACTTAATTTTAACAACAGTACATGTTCAAGAAAAGCTTCCCCTCTTGTTTCAGAATGAGATCTAGACATTAATTTCATTTCCATAGTTCACATTTACAGGGGTACTGATTTCTGATTTCAGTCATAATTTACCACGGGATGCTGCTTCTAACCAAGTATCAGGCAAAGAAGCTTCTCCCAGCCTCTGAAGCTGCTCAGCCATGCATTGACATGTAGCTACAGAAGTATCTCAACACCCGTAGCAAAACTTCACAGTGGATCTCTTACACCTCCCACCTTTTGCAAACAGTGTTCAGAATAATGACCAGGTCATCAGATCCATTAATGGCAGCATATAATCTAATAACGGTTTTCTCAGCCTACAGTTCTTTCAACACCTCTTTTTCCTGCTGTGTTTCCTATTTAAAACCTCTTTTTAAATAAAAGCAAGTGCTATTTGCTTCAAGTCCTCATTTTAACCAAGTCTGCTGAGTATGCCATTATTAAAGTCCCACTAACAGAGACACCAGGATAAATAAAAAATTACAAGCACACCTTTCAAGATAAATTTTAATCCCCAGTTAACTCCATTACCTTCCCTATTTGTTACAAATTTAGCTGTCTTCTTTACCTGTCTGCTCATATTTTTATCCAATTAAAAAAATCCTGAGAATAAATGCATTTTGCTGTTTATTTCTTAACTTGGCCAACACTAGGCTGGCGATATCCTCCCATCTAAGCCTTCTTTGCTGGTTTATGAGACACTCTTTTTGCAGCAATACACTTGACAGACATGCAAGACGGTTCAGCCACAGCTAGCACCTGGAAGAGCTCTATAATGGGTCCTCTACAAGGACTTGTAGATGGAACTGCACCACCAGAAGGCAAATGTCCAGCTGGCACATGCAGTCCAGGAACAAGACCTGTCAAGGGGCTGCTCCAGGGTCTTGTGCTTCTCAAGCTCTTCCTAACCTCACACACAGCTCAGCTTTACAGGATCACTCCTGCAATGCCAGTCCAACACTTCTCCTGTGCAACTTGCTGGTGCCAGCACAGCTGTTGCATGCCTGTGTCACAGAAGTTCACCTGCCTCGTGGCAGTTTTCCATCAACCTTTTGCAACACTAAAGGCAGTATTTGCTTCCTGGAATACTGAAGTGCCAAGAAGGCAAAATTGTTCTTGTGTTACCTCAGCCAAGCGACTGGACTTACAGGTCTGCTCTCTGCAGCAGGAGAGAGAAGGGAGAAGATCAGGGAAATGATGAAGGGGAAAGATGCAGCAGGAAGGGGCAGGACAGATTGCTGAGAGATGGAACAGAAGGGGACATTGCTTGATAGAAAGAAAACAAGTGGGGCTTTTTGGGTTTAAATTAATCTAGCTGTCCTGGGTCAAATCCAGAGGAGGCTGGCCAGCTTCCATTAGCTAAGCAAGCAGCCCACTGCATATTCCGCTTGGGGATTGCTGTCTCATTTCTAGAGGCCTTAAAGACACCTGCTAGAGCTCTCTGCTACTATGGCCAAACATTGCATGCAACTACAAATATGCTTTGTTTGTTTGAAAGAAACTTAAACATACTGCAGGGCCTGCGGACTGATGTCAACAGCAGTGAATCCCTGTTTACCCACACAACAGGTGCAATGAAAGCAAGGGCACTTCCCTCCCTTGGCCTGTAGCAGGGCCCTGGCAGCAGAAGGAAAGGGAAAACCCCCCAGGATAAGAGATAGCAGGCCTGAGGGATCAAGAAGGCCAAGAGGGGGAGATTTCTATCTCCCTTCCCAAGGTGGTTGCTATCCCAGAGGATGAGATCCTACATTTGCTCTTGACCATGAGATATGATAATGCTCTTTTAGCATGAAGATCTTGCTAAGTGATACATTTTTAGGAGATTTTCTAGACATCTCCTTCTGCACCATGCCCTGGCATTTCTCCTACTCCACAGCCCTGCACTCCAGCCATGCTGGATAGCTGGTCACAGGCCAGCTGCAGCTGTGGGATCCCAAGCTGTGAGGAGCCCTGCTGCAGCACAGCTCTGTAGGCATGTGAGATACGGCACAGCTGCAGGGAAGCGTGAAATGGGCGTCCAAAGCATGAGTCACACGTTCCCAGTGCAGGCTGCACACTCAGGAGACAGGCCACTCCTGCTTCTCCTTTTTAACCACTGCATTCACTCTGCTGTTTGGAGCTAGCTGCCTCTTCCATGCTTAGGCAGTACACCCTGCTCAGAGGTAAAGTGTGCTGGCTGACAACTGGTACGTTTGGGAGGAAGTGGAGGAGCAAGAAGTCTCATCTTGCAAGAAGCCTCATCTAAGTTCCATCTTAGTTCATTCCCCCAACATGAGCATTTGGAGAGAAACACAAGGACAGACACTCCAAGTCTGGTCCTTTTTAGACAAAAAAATGCCAGAGACCCTGGGAGCAAGGTGCCGCAGCTGGCAAATCAGAACAAGAGTTACAGGAAGAAAGAAGAGAGGATGTGTGAGTGTGTCCTCACAACACCAAATATAAGCCACACAGGACTCCAAACCACATTAGAGCAGGAATATGAATAGATGTTTAAATAGACTCTTGTCATCTAGTACATCTCACAAATCTAATCAGGAGTAACTAACGCTGCAAAAAGCTTCTTGCAATGGCATCAGATGTAGCCTTTAATAGTCAATTTGCAAAGGCTATTGGCACAGCTGATGTGTTTAGCTATGTTTCTTCGAGGTCCTGCTCCTCTCCCAGTCCATATTCACTTCTGTTTGTAACTGTATGGATGCTTCTCTCTGTTACCCATTCCCCCTCTTCTTTCACCATCCACTAAATCTCCAGGGTGTTTCTTTACTCACAGTGTTGGACTGTGGCAGCTGTGCATCTCTGAAAATAAATACAAAATATCACCGAGTATCTGGATAGGCAAATTTGCTTACCCAAGCTCTACCACCTAACCTCATCATTACAGTGAGCTTCTCCACCAATCTCCAGGGTTGCATAATCTTCAGATCGGATTCACAGAGCAGAACCCTGTATTAACAAACTTGTCCAAAAGCAGAGTAACCTTGTACATTAGCTAAGTTCAGTTTGATAAAGCAATGAAGATGTGTTTAAGCCCTAAGCTATCATAAAACTTTGAAGCACATGCTTTGAACTGAAGTGTACACTCAAGTTCTCTGTAAAACTTGGGTCCATTGTCCTGACTTGAATCTAACTCTTCTCACCTAGCACTGATCAGCTGGAGAGTAAGACTAGCAGGATTTGCAAAATCAGGATCAGATCCCCTACTTCTCCACGACAAAGTGGTTCAATTCATTAGCGTGAGAGGTACTTGCAAATCTAATGGAGGCAGTGAAAAATCTCAAAAATTAACAGGATGATTTGCTGCCAAATCAAGAAATCTTTACTTGAACTGCTGCTGTGCCCCATAAGCACATTCGCAGGCAGAACACAGTAGTAGTAGTAGTAACAATTACTTGCAAGCAGGAAGACACACAGGAAATGTTGAGACACACTTTTAGATGTGTGTACAGTTAGGAACTTGCTACAAAGCCTGCTGAAGACAGTGGGTTTGAGAACAGTCTTCAAGCCCCAAATTCAGGTACTCTGTTAAAAAAATATATATAATGGATGTATTTGTGATCCACGACTGAATACAGCTAAAGGGAATTGGTTTTCCTAATTATATTTATCTGGAGAATCTTTTTAACAGTGGCATAGCTGTAACAATGTTATCTAATTTTGGCAGAGCAGAATAGAGTAGACTGACTAAAATTAGGTTTGCAAACATGCACCAAGAGACACAAGGCTACACATGACTCATCTACTTCTCTAACTAACAGCATCCCTGATAGACTAATGGAGGAATCCTCAACAACAATAATAATTTTCTCAATAAAGGCAGAAAATTTAAAGTGACTGTGTTATGAGCAATAAGAAGATACCACATTTGCCTGGAGGTAGCACATTCACTTTGAAGACATCTAGCAATAGAAAACCTCTTATCTGGAGAAAGTACTTTTAAACATTTTCATGGTAAGGTAGCTAAATTTGAGTTAATGTGTTAAGCCTTGTATCTCCTCACCTCCTGCACAGATAGGCTTTTCTGGGGAGTAACATTATAAAGCAGTGTGACATGTAAACATAGAAGCAGCTTTGTCCAGGAGGGGACATTTAAAAGAAAAATGCCTAAGTAGAAGCTGTTTCCTAAAGAAGAGTGTCTCAACCTTAGTCGGTTTATACCCCAGAAGTCTCACTTCCCCATTTTGCAGACAGTGAACCTGTTTTGCCCAAAGTCGCCCTAGTGTTAGCACAAACCTAGGAAGAAACCCCAGGTCTCCCAAGGCCCTGCTCCAAATCCACTCACCACATCCCACCATCTCCTTTCTGAAACCTATCCTGACTCTAGGTCTCTGTAACAGGAGTGGGAATCAGAATAAATCCAACAATCCTCTGCACTAAACTGCTGAAGTTGCTGAGATCAGTACTTTCTACCTTAGCTCTTCAAACTCAGTGAAGGGCTCCTGCATGCCATACATGCCTCATGTTCTCCAAAGGCTGGGCCAAGACACAACACTGCTAGAACAAGGCTCTTATCGTGCCTCCAAGACCATGCAAGCATGCAGCAAGGTTATGATAATGTGAGACACAGGAGGCTCTCTCCGATGATACATTCTGGAAAATGCGATCAGTTAATCAAAACAACACTGGATGACGCACATCAATGTAGGAAAGACAAACTGTTTCACAGACAAGGATGGCAGAAGGACAAATACTGCACCTCGCCTGCAAACAAGAGGTGTGACTTCAAGTTCTATGCTTACAACTCGGTTAAAATTTATCCCGGCACTGATAGAGCTGTGATCACACCAATGCACATACTAAGCTCAGGTTAGTTGACTGCTATCTGTCCAGATGAATTTCATAGTCTCTGCACAGCCCCACACTGCTGTGGAGCATCAGACAACAGCCTACTGATACATAGGCAACCACATCCCACTGACAGCTGCAGAAGGTCTTAACAGCACTTTTGAAGTCTATGATAGATAGCTGACAGGCAGGGAAAGTAGGCAGGAATGACAGCCCTGGGGGTAAAAGTGATGAACTGACAGCTGGCAGGGCTCAGGGAAAGATGAAAAAATGGTCCCCACGAAGGGAGGAATCCATGAAGGCTGAAAGGTGAGGCCATGGAAAAAGACGGAATGGTTTCATACTTCCAAAAGGATTTATAAGTCCTAGATGAAACTTTTCATGTCACCCACCTACCTACCTACCAACCAGCCATTTCTGACTAGACTCATAGGTCTTTATTCCAGTAATGGCTTTGAACTGGGCAGCCAGAAGAGGGAACAGGAGAATACCCACAACTGCTCTTTGTTCTATACTCCTGCAGGTTCAACTGTTCTGGCGACCCTAGTCCTCCCTTTTCCCGCAGCTCTTGGGTGCCTTCTGTGAGGAGCTCTCACCTTGGGCACAAGGTAATATAAAACTGCCCTGGTCTTTGAACTGTGAGGGGAGGCTATAAAGAGCTTCTGATGCTGGAGGCTGCAGAAGAGAACAAACCTGTATAAAGTAGGGGTGTTTCAATAAGAAGGAAAGTTCCTGTTTAATTCATTTAATTGGTGTAATTGGAGACACCATGCCTCTTTTTACTGTTATGGGAATATGAAATAGTAACATCTCGTTCTCCCTCCCACCTTATAGAAACATATTATCCTTCTCTTCACATGTCCAAGTAGACCTCTTACAGAAGGTTTCTAGTAAGTTTTCTTCCCTAATATCCCAACAAAACTGTAGAAGTTCCAAAACTCACAGTTTAAAAGATTTTGCTTGCAGAGATCAAGCCTTTTAGTTGATTAAATAGACTTTAAGCAACAGTTTAGATTTTGGGTAATACTAATTCAATTTAAGAAAGAGTAATTGCTTCTTGTAATTAACAAAGAGTATTTTTATATAAAATATTTTATTACTGAAAGAGCAATTTCAGTATTATACTGAAAGAGGTAGATTTAGATTAGATATAGGGAAGAACTTTTTTACTGTGAGGGTGGTGAGGCACTGGAACGTGTTGCCCAGAGAAACTGTGGATGCCCCATCCCTGGAAGTGTTTAAGGCCAGGCTGGATGGGGCTTTGAGCAACCTAGCCTAGTGGAAGGTGTCCCTGCCCATGGCAGAGGGGTGGAGCCAGATGATCTTAAAGTCCTTTCCAACCCTAACCATTACATGATTTCTATGCAGTCTGATTTTCTGTTAGAAAGAAGTCTTAGTTCTGCAGCACCTTTTAAACACATGCTTCCAGAACAAAAATATCTGCCACTATAATTAACAGTAGGGTGTTTAACTAAATATTTTTGTCAGACATTCATTTTTAAATGAAAGTTTGTTGCCATATTATGCCATTTTAATATCGGATTGCCCTCAACCAGAGCACCCGCGTATTTAACCAGCTGCTTTAAAAAACTGCCTTCTTTAAGTAAAACAGGTTATGTGTTTTATTACAGCCAAATTTCACCATGAAGTTCATTCTCTTCCATGCCATAACTGGCAAGAAGAAAACTATCAATTCATTTCTAAATTAAACAAAAAGCCAAAAACCAAACCAAAGGACAGCAACTAGGTCATTAAAACTGCAATAAAGATGTTAGCACAGTAATATTAAAAATCGTTTACATATTCATGTGCTTAATATTTAATTAGACAGCTGGAAGCATGCCCCAGTAAGCAGTCAAGTTCACTCACTGCAGCTGGCAAGAACAGGGGAAGAAAAGATCAGCTCCTGTAGGCCCGTGTAGGTAATTGTAGCTTGCAGTTCAACATAAGCTCGGCTGGTGTAACTGTTGGCTTAGGATATTCACATGCACTTTTCAAAGCATGGCAGCGTCTTTCAGATTAGTGAGAAGCTTAGTCAGATGTAAGACGGTATATGGAATGTCTTCTCCCAGAGCTCAACTTTTAAAGCAGAGAGTTATTAGTTAGCCTTGTGAGAAGGGATTTAAAATGTTATCTAGATGTAATGAGGCCACCTGCCCAAGTTTTCAGAAAGCACGAGCCATGTTCAAGACCCATGCTGGAGCTCTTTGCTTTCATTATTCCTTGTTATTTCACTGGTTAATGAATTGTAACCCAGAACAAGGACAGGAATAAAGTAGTATTGCATGGAGAAGATCCCCAATTTCTCTACACAAAACACAACAATCTGAGAGTTTGACAAGATGATGTCAACAGGAGCACGGGGATTATTTTCTTGAAGCAAATTTCCTTTCTAGTGTTTGGGAAGTGGTGCACCAGTGAAACTAGGCTGGTCTAGGATGACATTAAAAACAAAACACTTCAGAAAAACAAGTGGTTTCAGGCAAATGTCAGCTATACCACTTCATTAACTAATTGATTCAAAGCAGAAAACCAGTAACATCCAACTGGTATTAGAACAGTTACAGATTGCCAGTATAAGTCACAGATCAAGAGAAGCTCAGCTGACACTTTAACATATCGACTTTTATGTTTCAGTTGTTTACTACACCAAGAAACTTCCTAAATCCCCTGCAATCTCTCCATGACTTCTCCAGCATCCCAATGAGCAGGTAGGTAGATCATGAAGGAAGCTACTCTCAGAGTCTTCCTCATTTGGATAGGTTTCACTACCCAGGCACAGGTAGCTCTTTGGACTTTTAAATACAGACATTTCAGTGGTTTAGGTACCTGTTCAAAAGACAGCCAAAGCACAAAAAATGTCTGCAAACTACAAGGCACATCATACAACTCAGCACACAGGGAGGGCTTTTACAAATAGGCTGTGTGTGAATACATAGTGACATGCAAGATCAGGTAGGATACATTAACCTGAGAGTATTGATGTGGTAGGGCTTCGGGTACCTCTATAAAGGTGGTCTTCAGATGGCTGTGTAAGCACCACAGACACTGCATTAGAAATGTATTTCAAGGAGAATTTAAAGTAAACCTAAAGAACAAGAACATGCCTGGGGCTGTGGTCAGCATCAGAGAAACAAAGGACAGAACTGCAAAACGTTCACTGCAAGAGAGCAGTAGGTGAACTTGTTTGAAGAGGTGCAATCAGAGCAGCATGAAACATCCCAAGTAACACTGAAGCCATTCTGTATTTTTCTATTTGTACCCCAATCACAAGCTAAGTTCTGTCTTGACTAACACCACACTTTACAAGGGAGCTTATTTACTCAATTTCCTGAAATAAGAAAGATTAATTCAAGCAATAAGCCTAATTCAAAGCTGTGATATCACTCAAGTCAATGAGGCAGTACCTGGGTCATTCCCATGTCTGTACCTTTAGTTAAAGCTAATGGACATTAAACCACATGGGCCAGAACTTGGAGTAAAGATGATAAGAAAATGAAAGTACCACATGTAAAACCCCACTATAAAAAGGTAAACTGCTGTAAGCCACAGTTTGGGCCAAATGATGTATTAGAGCCACTTGCACTGTCCTGAGTTCTGCTTCACCTCATCCACTGCAGACAACCTGTAAGTTTCAGTTCATAGAATCATAGAATCATAGAATAGCTAGGGTTGGAAAGGACGTTAAGATCATCAAGTTCCAACCCACCTGCCATGAGCAGGGACACCTCACACTAGACTATATCACACAAGGCCTCGTCCAACCTGGTCTTGAACACTGCCAGGGATGGAGCATTCACAACCTCCCTGGGCAACCCATTCCAGTGCCCCACCACCATAACAGGAAAGAATTTCCTCCTTATATCCAATCTAAACTTCCCCTGTTGAAGTTTTAACCCGTTACCCCTTGTCCTATCACTACAGTCTCTAATGAAGAGTCCCTCCCAGCATCCCTATAGGCCCCCTTCAGATACTGGAAGGCTGCTATGAGGTCTCCACGCAGCCTTCTCTTCTCCAGGCTGAACAGCCCCAACTTTCTCAGCCTGTCTTCATACGGGAGGTGCTCCAGTCCCCTGATCATCCTCGTGGCCCTCCTCTGGACTTGTTCCAACAGTCCCATGTCCTTTTTTATGTTGAGGACACCAGAACTGCACACAGTACTCCAGGTGAGGTCTCACAAGAGCAAAGTAGAGGGGCAGGATCACCTCCTTTGACCTGCTGGTCATGCTCCTTTTGATGCAGCCCAGGATACGGTTGGCTTTCTGGGCTGTGAGCGCACACTGAAGCTGGCTCATGTTCATTTTCTCATTGACCAGCACCCCCAAGTCCTTCTCTGCAAGGCTGCTCTGAATCTCTTCTCTGCCCAACCTGTAGCTGTGCCTGGGATTGCTCCAACCCAGGTGTAGGACCTTGCACTTGGCATGGTTAAACTTCATGAGGTTGGCATCAGCCCACCTCACAAGCGTGTCAAGGTCCCTCTGGATGGCATTCCTTCCCTCCAGCTTATCAACCAAACCACACAGCTTGGTGTCATTGGCAAACTTGCTGAGGGCGCACTCAATCCCACTGTCCATGTCAGCAACAAAGATGTTGAACAAGACCGGTCCCAACACTGATCCCTGAGGGACACCACTCATTACTGGTCTCCAGCCGGACATTGAGCCATTGACCACAATTCTTTGTGTGCGGCCATGCAGCCAGTTCTTTATCCACCGAGTGGTCCATCCATCAAATTGATGTCTCTCCAATTTAGAGACAAGGATGTCGTGTGGGACAGTGTCAAATGCTTTACACAAGTCCAGGTAGATGACATCAACTGCTCTACCCCTGTCCATCAGTTCTGTAGCCCCATCATAGAAGGCCACCAAGTTGGTCAGGCTGGATTTCCCCTTAGTGAAGCCATGCTGGCTGTCACCAAGCACCTTGTTGTTTTTCATGTGCCTTAGCATGCCTTCCAGGAGAATCTGCTCCAAGATTTTGCCAGGCACAGAGGTGAGACTGACTGGTCTGTAATTGCCTGGGTAATCAATTCTCCCCTTCTTGAAAATAGGGGCTATATTTCCCTTTTTCCAGTCATCAGGAACTTCACCTGACTGCCATGATTTCTCAAATACGATGGCCAGTGGCTTCGCAACTTCATTCACCAGCTCCTTGAGGACCCGCGGATGGATTTCGTCAGGTCCCATGGACTTGTGCATGTTCATATTTTTAAGATGGTCTGGAACCAGATCCTCTCCTACAGTGGGTGCAAGGTCTTCATTCTCACAGTTCCCGTGTCTGCCTTCAAAGACTTGGGTGGTGTGGTCAGAGCATTTGCCAGTGAAGACCAAGGCAAAGAAGTCATTCAGAACCTCAGCCTTCTCCAAATTCAGGGTAGCCAGTTCTTCTGAGAGCTTCCTGAAGGGGCCTACGTTGTCCCTAGTCTGTTTTTTATTTGCTACGTACCTGTACAATTTCTTCCTGTTATCCTTCACATCCCTAGCCAAGTTTAATTCTAACTGGGCCTTGGCTTTCCTAACCTGGTCCCTGGCTTCCCAGACAACATCCCTGTATTCTTCCCAGGCCGCCTGTCCTTGCTTCCACTTTTTATAAGCCTCTTTTTTTCATTTGAATTTTCCTCAGCAGCTCCTTATCCATCCAAGGAGGTCTCATGGCCCTCCTGCTGCACTTCCTTCTAGTTGGGATGCAACACTCCTGAGCTTGGAGCAGGTGATCCCTGAATATCAGTCTTGGCCCCCCCGCCCTCTAGGGCTGCATCCCATGGAACCTTACTAAGCAGGTTCCTGAAGAGGCCAAAGACTGCTCTTTTGGAGTCCAGGGCAGTGAGCTTGCTGCACGCTCTTCTCGCTGTCCTGAGGATCTCATCATTTGGACTCCATTAAAATCAGGAGTAATAAAGCATTTCTAGAGCATGCTTCATCTAATCCTAAAGTAGGTGGATAAAACAGGTCAGATGAATCACATTAGCAGCAGCTTTTTCTCTCCATTGCTTACACAAGTAGCCTACAGGGGCCAGGTTAGGTGTAGACATTCAGAGTTAGGGGAATTAAAGCCCATCTCAGACATCTGCAGAACTACATCCACAGCATTGCTTATTCTCTCATGGGTGAAAGTGGGGCTAATTTCCACTGCAGAAAAAAGTCAAAAGCAGAAGGCTGCCAGCTTTCTGAAGAGCGATCTCAAATCTCAATTCCCAACATGGCAATGGCTTTCTTTTCATTCAAACATTTGAATTAAGACTATGGGTTGAAAGAATCTGAGTAATGATCCCTATTACCAGCACTACATCTAGTGTGGAATCTGACCTTTGGCACGTCATTTAACTTCATTCTTGCTACTACCTGTAAAGCAGGGATAATTACGATTCTGCAAGAACAGTGAGTCTTAATAGATGAACATCTTTAAAGTGTTCTGGGATTCCAGTGCCCCTCATCAAAACAGAGATACTGTTATGAACACTATCATGATTACCATTACAAAGTCAGCATTTATCTGATATTTACCTTTAAACCAGCTGAAATTATTTTACATGTGTGGGGTTTTGTGGGTTTTTTTTTTGATAGTTCTTGTCAGTGGTGTTCACGTGCCTATTTCTCTGGGATTCGTATCTTCTGATATGACGCTTTGCAAGTTTACCAACATATTCCTTTTATTGTTGCTCATTAAAATCAAGTGCTAATGGAAAAAAACCAGCCTTTGCTTTCTGCAAATAGATCTATATATTTACGTAAAAGCCCACACATTGTGACATTAAGTTTAGCAGACAAATAGATTTGAATTTTTGTAATGTAAACAAATCTGCAGCCTTCTGTCAAATTTAATGGACAAATATGAATAATTCCTGTCTAGAAGCCACACTTGATTCACTCTACACAGTAACTTGGGCTAGAAATCAGAATAAAGTATCATTGTCTCCATCTTCTAATTCTGACAACTGCAGCAAGGAAAGCTCAAGGAAAGTGCTCACAAACACTTTAATCTGAAAATGGCTTCCATTTACAGCACAACGTAAAAACACACGCACAAAAATATACAGACATGTAAGTATGTAAATGCATATATACACACATACAATCTCGTTTCAGAGGGAAGGCATGCTTGGACCAGAGGGACATGCAGGTCAGGGCCACTGGAGCCAGGACCTCACTCATCAGTGCCTGTCTGGATTTAGAACACCCTGTACCTCCAGTTCTCTGGCTTTAACACATGCGTAAGTAACCTCCCTCTTCTTTGACATTTATGGTTGAAAACATCTCTGCTCCTTTTAATTATTGCCCCACAGTACCACGCTCTGGGAAAAGCCTTGGGACTGATCCTACACACGCCCCAGCACCTTGTGCAAAGCAAAGAGGGAGCTCCTGTGGCTTGCAGAAACCCTGGGGCACCCCAACGAGGTAGGCTGCTGGCTGCACACTGCCATGTTGAGGGGAAGAAGACAGCAAGGAAAACTTTTGGAGGAGCATGGTGCCAAGGCAGACTCCTGCAACCACACTCATGGCATGAAGGATATGTGTTGCAGTGAAAGCAGCATGCTGACAGCAACTGAGACCAATTTCAGCCCAGTTACAACTGTCAGACACTAACTTCTGCCTCTCCCAAAAAAACTGTGATCACATCACTGCTGTGCTGCCCCTTTCTGTTTGAATGGAGGCCCCCAAGCCCCTGAGTGCTTCCAGCCCTCGTGCAGGGTTGCCTCAGCGAGGGGCAGACAGAGCTCCAGGCAGGTACCTGCTGTGGTGCATTTAGTCTGAAGCACGGTGCCCCGTGTCCGTGGGCACACATGTACCATTTCTGGTAGCATCTGCACTAAATCTCAGCATTAGAGACAAATCCTCAATTCTCTGGCTCAACCATCACTATTTGATTTGATCCCCCCTCGAAGTTACAGAGATTTTGGACTGAAGACATGAGTCTGCACACTAAACACCGATTATGAAAAACAGATGACTCCTCCAGCCCATGTTCCTGGATGAATGGCTTCCAGTGACACACATTTCTGGGGGTTACAGCAAGCACTGGTGTGAGAGGCTGATTCCAGCCAGGTCAGTGCACCTTCCCCTCCTCACTTGTCCACCAGCTCTGTCCCTGCTTGCCTCAGCTTGCATGAACATCGAAGTAAAACTCAAAGTGACAAGCAACACCTGTTTCCACAGCTATTTTCTGCACCCAGCTACATCTAATCCTTGCTTCATTGCCTCCTTTAAAGTTTAATAATGGTTTCAGTGAGCAGTCTGAGTTAAGTTTCTGACTTTTTTACTTAATGCTTCCATGGCTTAAGTGAGACATCTGAAGGAATCCGTGTTTAACTAATCTGCTCAACACAGAAAACCCTGGAAATATGCTTTTTACTCATCATTTTAAACCACAGATGCTAAGCTGCAGTATGGTGTGTATTTTTTCCACTGTAGCAACACAATGGCAGGGTTTTGCTTCCATTGCATGGAATTTTCTCAACAGCTCCTCTACCAGATGGGCTCAGTAAAGAATAAAACAGGATGCATGTCTCAAAATTCATTCTTACAATTCAAGTTTCTGTTCATGGTACCTACCAAAAGGCTCTGTATCATCCTTTTAAACTACTGTCAAATAACTAAAGACCTGACTGCTTTCCTAGATTAGTTGTTTTAACTTATATACATTCAATTTGCAGACAAAGAAACCTCAGAAGGCCTGAGAAAGCACCAGAAACTTTAATTTGCCAGATGACCAACTGAGTGCTGTACTTGGATCAAACACATACTGGAGAAACTGATGGAGGGGGAAAGCCCAAGAATTAAAATCATAGCAGGCTCTCTGACCTTGGCAGAATCCCAAACACAGCAAACCCTGTGCATGGCAGTAAGGAAGCAGTTGCCCAGCCTCTCTGCCTGATCCTCCAAGCTGGGGCTGCTGTCCTCAGCATCACCTGGCCAACCAGACTGAACTCAGATACTGCAGACAGAGCAAACCAAAAATAAAGCAAAGCAAAACAACGTTCCCGACCTCAGAAGCCAAATCACGCATCCACAGGAAAACTGGTCTTTATTTGACCCCTTGCTCTCCCCTTGCCTGCATGCACAATGGCAGCCCGCTGGCAACAGAGGTTACCCTGATGTAGACCCAGTCACACAAGAGTGGCCGGAGCTCAGAAGGGAGGCAGGAAGCTTCAGGGACTGAGCTCACACCCACACCCAGCACTTGCGCACTCAGGCATAGATGTGATCCTTTTTGGGGGAGAGGGGAACTTTACCAGAAAAGAGTGCAACTGCAGCGGGAGTGGAGGCAATGTCAAGTGCACTGCATCTCCCCCCAAGCAACCTCTTGATCTCCTAAATCTCACTGCTAGGAAAGCACATTGTATTTCAGAATTGATTTTCTTTTACTGTAATCTTCAAAACTAAGATGTTGTTGCACCTTTGTCAGCAATGCCAGGATTTTCCACAACTAATCAGACATCTTTTACATGTAAAATTACCTAGGTAACCTACATGTGCTGCATCCTGTGGGTACATTTTCACCTTCTGTAATAGGACATTTTCTTTCTCCTCCTTTCTAAGCTGCACTTTATAAATGGTTTACATAAATGCCTATCTTTGTTTAATTAGCCTGTGCTCTCTGAATGCATTTTGAAAATACTATTAGTTATATAGAGTAGCTAAAAATTACTATAGGGGACAATTGCCATAAATGAGTTACCTATTATTAGCACCAAATATCTTGTCTAACAAGCCAGTACAGTCTTTGAAGTGTCATCCTCAAGCTCAGAAGGTGATCCTTTTCCAAAGGTGGTGGTGGATTTTTTGCTCACCCTTTATATTTCTAAGTACTTCAGATTCCTAAATCATTTGCTGTTTCTCTTGCAACAGAAGTGTCCCAATACTGTAATGAGATGAGTCCAGTTGCACTGCACAGCACACCTACATTTGACTCAACAGCTGCCTTACTCACTTTAAAGCATGATGAAGCTTGAGCTGTGTTCTCTATTTTCAAATGACATACAGTGATGGTGCAATTATCTGGCTTAACTGGGACATGCATTTATTTATGAGCAAACAGTACTGTAACTGTGTGTGTCCTAAGGCACAGGCTCTAGGCAAGAACCTCTTTCTCTGGTAACAAGGTCACAACCAAAATGCATTTCATTTGCTCTAACAGCATCCTTCTGGCTTACAAGTGATTTTTTTCTTGACTTTGTCCCTCTTGTATGTGCTTCTGAAAAGGCTTTGACCACCACTGCTTACCTATACTGCTCCATCAAACATTTACTAATACGTCTCACTGACGATGTAGAAATCACACAGGAGATGTTACAGCTTGCCAGTTTTAGCGTGTTCCTGTGGAAGAAGTCTTCATCTATTAGACTTATTTTCCCGCAACAGGATGCACTGAAAAATCACAGATGTAAGAAAATAGCAGCTTCTACAATGTTCTGTAGCTGCTCCCTCCATTCTGCAGCACACACAGACAAGTTTGAATCACATTTCCCACATTGTTTAGCACTGAAAAACAAACGAAGAGCAGTCTGAGGCTTTACGCCATTGCTAATAATTGATACTTTAATGAAAAGAGAAGTTGAAGTTTTACTTCAGAGAATTAGTTTTCTCTGGGTGACTTTGATATGTTTTTCTTTGTTTGAAGCTTCCATCTCAGATCTGCAAAGCGCTTGCATAATCATAAGCTTGCCTTTTTTTGCCAATTATAGAAGTAGGTTTAATAAGAGATATTCCCTCTCTCCTCCAACACTGCTTCATTTATATCATTTGACCATGACCACTACAACAGCACTTCAATAGCATGCTTCATGGAAATACATTGGTTTCCATAAAGACAACACAATCCCTCATGCTCTGTAGCGAAATACATGAGACACTTGCCTAAGATGTGGAGAATCCAGATTTAAAACAAACTCAGTGTGATTTTAAGAACAGTTTTTCATTCCAAGTCATCCAGAATCTGGCAAAGTAGGATTCTAAGCCTTCATATCCTGAACCAACACAGGGAAAGCATGCATCTGATCCATTCCAATCGTACTACAATGGAGAGTATCAAAGTGGGTAATTTCATTAAAGAAGAGCTGGAAAAGCTTTATTCTCATTCAGTTTCAGACTCAAATCCTCAACTCTACATCTATGAAACAGAGCCCTCAATCTCAAGCCCAGCGTAGCAATCCTCTTTGCTGGACCATTACCCCCCAAACTTCATGGCACTTCAGAGTATCAGCTCCATCTGCCACATGCATCTTTTGGCTGGGAGTTTTCCTCTACTTTTGTTTCATCCTTTCTTCTTCAGAACTCAGCTTTGCTAACATTGCACCTAGACAGAAAGAAACAGACTATTTCACAGACTTTTCACTCTCCTCACCTTCCCCTGCTCTACACTAGCTGCAAGTGTAAAAAACCCAAGTGTTGGCTTTCTCTAACTGGTTTTGAAAGGTAATACAGCAAATACACAGTCAATGGACAATTTTTTCTTCTCACATCCTTACTTGAGCCACATTAGTCTCTAGCAGGAGGCAGCAATGATTTCTAAAGGACAGAGACCCAGCAGTGCTATGCAGTCCAAAGCATGAAACTAAACCCATATTCCCCTGGGTGGCATGAAGAAGCTCTCCAGCCGCTGGTCAACTAGTAATCTGCAACTGTAAATATTACCTTAAAGAGAAGAAACTCTAAACACTTATTTTAATCCTTGTAATCTCATAAGCAAACACAGCAGCACATCAATATGAAGAAACTTCAACATTTGTTTTGAACTTTGATTTTTCATCTGTCCTATTGGCTCCTGTGTGTGTTTTAACAAACCTTTATGAAGCTTTGTGTAGGAATGGCAGGGAGCAACTTCTGCTTTCTGCCTGTTCTCACACAAAATCCCAATGGGAGAGTAAAAGGCTCATTGCTTTCTTCAGATGAAAAGTGCTTCTAATAACACAGCATCACCTTTAGTGTCAGTGTTTGTCTCCCCATAAGCACCATATCTTCTCCACCTTTAGTTGATTAACATAAAGCTTATGAGGATGGGGTCTGAGCTCATGCTATGTGTTGTCAGCTTCTCCTAGCAGCAGATGTTGTGAGGTACTACCCTCCTTCCTTTGTAAAAAGACGGAGGCATGACTCACCCCATCCAGCTTTGTACTCCTGATTCTGGCAGGAATCAACTAAATTCCCAGGAGAAGAGGGTCATGAGTCCAGCCCAACTCATGCTAGAATAAGTAGAAAATAAATTTTCCCCTTCAAAGGCAGTGATGACCTTTAAGGACTAAAATGCATCATAGGAAGAAGCCCCCATATCCCGTATCTACCTTACAAATAGCAGAAACAGCAAGATCAACAATCTGACCTGTTTGGACTTGCTGCACAAAAAAAGGCAAGAGGGAAGCAGGACATCCATAACATCATGTAGTTGAAGTTAAGATACAGAGATAATCAGCATCTCTGGAAGACACCACAATAGCAAAATCAAGCATCCAACCCTAAGAAGCTGGCAATGCAATAAGGAGCAGTGGGCAGCAGTCGTTTTCCATGAAAGTTCAGCTAAGTCCTTCAAATCTTTTTAGACTTTACATTAAGGCTTAAAAGAGGCAGGCAGGACTGAGAATAACTTGTTATAATGGATGCCCATAGGTGGACTTCAATATTATCATAAATTCTGTTCTTTTAAGAAACCATCTGTACTCGTGTACTCACTTTAAAGACATCAATTTCCATGTGTTTTCATAAGTAGCTCCGGTTCTGAAAAGTGGGTGTGGATCCTCATCAAACAACAGCAGCTAATTCGTGTTTGTATTATTGCAAGGATTGTTAAAAAAAAGGGGATGAGGGGATAAACATGCATAAGAGATGAGAGAGACAACAGAAAAATGCAAAAACAGGTTACCATGCCTAGAAGGCAAAGGAGCAGAGAGGAAATCTCTTGGTTTCACAAATCAATTCTCCTGCAGTAGATCTCAGGTAGCCAAACACAGCCTTTGACACCAGTGAGGCTGTTGTTCTGTAGGATGTACAGTTGGATCAGGGAAAAGGCGGGAACACTTCATAATTCCACAGACAGCCCTATGTTTCAGGCACCAAATACACACCCCACAGTTTACACTGATTTTAATGTTACTGGAAATTACCTCCTAACATAAACACCAGAGCTCCTCTAATCCAATGAATATCCCAGGATAAATCTCCTTTCATGTTTGTATCTGGGATAAGATTATACTGCCAGGCATCAGAATATTCTCCCCTTAAAATCTGTCCAAACCTAACTCCACCATCAATAACAAAGAGTCTCTATCTTCCTCTTCAGCAGAAATATTACAACATAGCCACTGTGAGACTAGTAGGTGCTTATCTTTATTCCCAGCAATGGTATTCTCACATTACACCCTTAGAAGTATTTCCCTCCTTCTCTTCAAATGTCTCTGTGCTAAACAACTAAAATATGTGGCAACTGCAGTGTCAGTTGTCACAGGGAAAAATATGTCAGCAAAAATATTTGATTCAATCTGCTGTTTAAGGAAGCCACATTTCCTCAGGGTGTATGCTTTGTGTGGATAAATAACAACTGTCCAAAAATAAAGGCTCTAAAATCAATTTTAAATACCAAAGGGCAGATTTCAGACAACTACCTTCAGCAAAAGGAAAATGCAAAACTAGATCCTTTTCCTCCTTTTTTAATTTAGTGCAAGTTTGTGTCAGGAAAAACACACAGCATTTAGCTTCTTGGTCACAAACCAAAGGGTAAAACTCTTAAGAGACGAATGATGCAAAGGGTATTTATGGATATACAGGAATCATAACTTGCACCCCTCTGGGCACATGCATTTTCTCTGATAAGATGCATCGTATGGAATGTTCACATTTGCAATGTGAACAATGAGACTTGCCAATTCCTGTGTGCAACCAAAAGCTTCTGTCTTAGCAATGTATTTTTATCAAGTTTTGTATCAATTTGCCTGTATCCACCTATGGACAAATGAGAGGCACATAGCCAGCTGGTTCCCTGGTGGAGGAAAACCAAAAAGGAAGCACTGAGCAAGCAGAGACTAGGCAGGCCTGGAGCACCATTTGTCTACTGAAGATGGACTGGCCACTTTAAGCTTTTGTTCACACATTTCTGGCTATTTATTAAGCACCTGAAGGATAGTTTAAACATGACAACGCAATTGGTGAGTTCAGCAATGCAGGTTATAAGAGGCTGAGATACTGATTTTGGTTTGCCAAAATACCACCCTTGGGTTTTCTCCATTTTAAACTTGTTTTCTCCTTTCTGTGTTAGCACCTTTTGACAACAGTTACACTCCAATTCTTTTTCTCTCTTGTCAGAAAAGACTAAGTGCACCATTTGGTGTGTTTTTCACTAGCTGCTCCATCTAACCTGGGAGGTCAAAATCACCGACTTGGAACAACAATTTGTTCCACTTATCTGTAACGCTGCAACCCCATTACCCCTCTCCACAAAAACTGCTCTCTTGTAGCAACCAGAATACTCCTTTGGCAACTTTCCTGATGCTTCCTGCTCATCAATATGATCATATTTCTTGTAGAAAAGAACTGCAATCTTTTCATGCTGTTTTTAAAGAGCAATTCATGACACAACTAAATCCCTTCAAGTGCTTCTCCTACAGCTTCCTAAAGCTGCTTGTCTATTTAGACTGCAGAAGTTGCACTTCTTAAAATCAGTTTATTTAAAAGGCCCCCTTCTTAGGAATTTTCAGCAGGAGACAGTCCTGTCTGCAGCACCAGCCTTTTGTTCCTTAAATCATCTTGCTATTTCTTTGGGGGAGAGAGAAGGAAAAGACACCTGCATTTATGTTTTAATATCATGTCCACCTTCACAAAATTATCATGCTCACCCTTTATACTGTTCTTCAATAAATGTGCCACCTACCCAGGAGGTAGCTGAACTCTCGGCTGTGATGCTGTGAATGCTGCAGCTAAAGTCAGAGCACACATCCGATGGGCACCTGCCCCAAGGATTCAATTTGCAGGATCTCATTAAACCCAGAATTCTTCACTAATTTGGGGTATTCAGTTTTTCAAAGAATCGCAGAACTGAATCAGGTTGGAAGGGACCTCAAGGATCATCTGCCTGGATCCTTCAACCCGTCTTGGCAAAAGCACAGTCTAGACAAGGTGGTCCAGCTTGAAAGTATATAGAAGGCACCAAAATTCCTAGGTGCTGAACCAGTTCTGCAGATAAACTCTATCATGAAATGTTTATAGTTAAGGTAAACTCAATGCCTGCATTTGCTCAAAGACACAGGGGATCACCTACTCCCAGGAGGTACCACCTGACTACTGCTTTGGGGACCAGCAGATGAGAGGTGCCACATGTACCACTGTTCATTTTGAACTTTGCTTTCTATTCACCAGCAGGTTCCTTTTCCACTGCTCATAGCCAGCTTACTTTGAGAGACTCATTTTCCTTCCTGTAGCATTCTCAGTTTTGCTCAGTGGACGGGGGAATAGAAGATGCGGTTAAAAATACTGCGATGCTATGGTGGGCGGTGTAGCAGAAATAGACAGACACTAGCTCACTGCGAAGAATACCAAGTAATATCCCAGAAAGATAAAAGCATGGCAACAAAAGAAAATGCATTTGTGTTCTGCTGCTAGAGAGCTAAATCTGAAGATACCAAATGAGGGGTACTGCTTGTGGCCAACTGTACAACCATCCTGTTTTGCTTCATGTGCAAAGTCATCTGACAACAGAGTGGTCAGCAGGGGCTCATGAAAGTGTGGCTGATGAGCAATCTTACCTCCAATTATAAACAAAATGTACATGAGCTTTGGGGTTTTATGAAGATGGAACAGGAAATTAGTAAGAAAATGAACCCAACTGGTATCACATAGAAACCAGGAGCCTATATAAATTCAGAAGGGCCTTAACTCCTTTAACCCTCACTTTAAAAGCAATTGAAGTTTTTTCAGGAGATATTAGGCTCTTCTCAAGAGGAAGATAAACCAAGCTTGGCTGATACAAGGAAGTATGAGATTATTTGATGGATTTATCCACTGTTTTTTCTGAGGGTTAAGTCTCTGTTCATCCAGCCAGTAAGTGCAGGACTAGTATTTCATCCCAAAGGGCTTTACAAATCAGTGTTTCACAAACAGCACACCAAGGTCACTTAATAGCCCTTAAGTGAGACACTCCTGCAGGGAGATCCAGCAACTGCTTAACACTTCACAAAAATACCCCAGCACTGTTTCACCAGGGAAGTGAAGAAAGCCATATCAAACTGAAACCAATGGGGAACTCAGGCAGCCAGGCTGTGGTGACACCCCCTGGCACTGGGCCGGGGTGCCACAGCCCCCACCATCCGTACGGGCAGTCCTGTGCTTCTTTAAGGCCCAGTGTGAAGGTAGAAAGGAAAATGTAGGACAGCACATACCAAAATGACATGCAGGGGTTTCCATGAGCAGGCACCAGTGGGATCACTGCTTCTCAAGATACTTGGCTACTCAAGCCCTGTAGCTGCACTGGAAGATGGAAACAGCCACACTTCTGCAGCATGCACATGAGCACCAGCTTCACGTCAAAGTCAAAATGAGAGGGAAGTGCAAGCTTATGTTTTATGCACATGGAAAAATGGCACCTGTAAAGAGCATGGGGCCACTAAGGACATGGGGCCAGTAATCCAGAGAAGAGTGCCATCTACTGCTCCATCAACTTTGCTTCCAGGAGTCTGTGAGACTGAGACTTACACCCCACTGCTCTAAGAGACCCTTTTTCTCCTTCATCTTGCAAGCTATGTTTTGATCCCATCAAAATGTAATGTAGCCACAGGCATGAGAATAATCATACCATAAAAGAAGCACCAATATGCAGATACAACCTTAACAAAACACCATGGAAATGCCTAATAAAATAAATGCCATTCAAACACTGCTATACAGAAACCACAGCCCTACCAGTTAAGATTTAAAAGAAAATGTCTACAAGTCTGCACATCAAATGTTAATACTATTTTCAAATCAAGTCTAAGAGAGGAGGACAAGTAATTTAATAAGCCTAATGGGTGTGTAATCAGCATTTGACCATTCTTGCCATAAAAGTAGGTGTCTTCCTGCCCCAAGATGCCTAGGAAAGTCACTGAAAGACAGCTAAGGCTTTTAAAACAAAATTTTTAAAATACCTATTTTCTTCTTTGTAGATTTATTGAGAGTTTCACGCTATTAAGAATAAGACCCAACCAACTGGGTGAAATACAAATAGCTCTGTGGGCATAGTAAATGGCACAGTAAGTTTGGGGCCCATTTGCAGCTTAATTTACTGCCAACAATCAGCTATGTCAAGATTTCAAGCATCTCCTGACAGCCCTATGACAACAGCAGTTACACAGCATTATCTGGTCTTCCAGTAAAATCTTTTCCCTCAGACAGCATCATACTGCATTTCACAACAAAAGTAGACATGATCAGCCTGTATCTCCTCAGCCCTTAAGGCTGGAATCAGGACATCTGGGCGGGTGGGGGGATGCCTTGTACCTGCTTTTACTGCTTTTGACACCACCTAATTCCACATAGAACCAATCACCAAGTCACAAGATAAGGGAAATTGCCAACGCATTAAATGCTTTAACAAAAGGTAGAAATAATGTTAATATTTAATCTGAAGTTAGAATGTTTCATTTGAAAATATTTGCTAGAGAATGCTCATTGTATATACATTATATATACAGAGAGGATAGATCCTCTCCTCTAGTTACACACTTGATCAAATAATCTCTTTTTCTGAATCAAAAAGGAAAAGGTATTTTTAAGATACATTATAATAATGATATATAGACAAACATATCATGAGGTGATCACTAATGCTGTTACAACCTTGTCACCATTTTACCTGGACAATTTTATAACATGAGTTACAAGAACTGAACATACTAAACACAATAAATAAAAAAGTGAAGTGAAACCCACCCCCCCCCCCCCCATAACTACTGACCAGAATTTTTTCAAGTCCAGTAATGTTTTATTGCAGATAAAATAATCACCCCTCAGAGTGAGGGCAGAAATTCGGTTTCATGTCTTAAAAAAATCTGTTATGGTTTTAAGAAACCTCAATACTTGCAAAAGGATGGAGTTATAGTGAGGGTGGGACTGAACGAGCAGAGGGGGCAGAGGCAAAACTGAGCAGAACCAATATCAAATAAAAGGTGCTAATTTTATATCCTAACAATCGCAGTCGCTCAAATGTTTGCAAACAACAAACCAACCCCAACAAACTTAACCATATTGTTATTTTAAATGTAACTCATACAGAATTCTGCAGCTACAAGATTATGAAAAAGAGACGTATACTCTGCAGCAGCATAAAAGATAATCCTATATACAATCCCAACATCAAATTTCTCTTCTCAATCACAATCAGTATTCTACCTCAAATGAGCATCTGCCAGATTCTCCAGAACCAAAAATAGCAAAGACCCCTTTTAAACAGAACAGTTTCTGGTTTATATTTATAACTAGGCTGTACTCGCTGCTTCTGGCTGCACAGCAATGAAATCTGTGCAAGATATAATCAATTACCCAGCTTTGCACTTCATCATGCGGTTAGCTACCGTTACCTGCATCCTATCCCTCAAGCACTTCTCCCCATGCATAGGGTAGAGATTTTAAAACACAAGAAATATTTGCACATGAAGGACTAACTGAAGAGCTGACTGACATTACACAGCAAAATCCTTGTGAGAACAAAAACCAAGCACACTGATGTATAAAACAGAGAGCCTACCTGAATTCTTCAAATGCATACATGGCCTAGTAACTACACAAATGCTCTGAAATTAAAAATAATCTTCTTAACGTGCAGGAGGACCATTTAGTTTGTCAAGCTGCAGCAAAATGCATAATGACGAGACAGTATATTTGAAATATTCTGAAGAGAAAGGGTATGCAGATACTGGCCTGCAGCCTACAGCTCAGCCAGCTGCTGACAAGCAGCAGCTAACAGGAAAAGGCGATAGAGTACCATGTGATCATTCCTGCAAGTCTGATTAATGCAGTATACTCCAAGAATACAGGCTGATATCTTTATTATTCAAGCCAAATAAGTCAAATACTGTTCATGACAGGCCCCACGGCCAAATTATCATTCACATGCTAAATTAAAATCAGTAAATGCAAGCAGAGGATGCTAAAAAACTAAGTATATATTGTAACCAAAGAGATTAATTAGGCCCATTCAAGCTGATTTTCTTACCTTGCAGTGATATTTTAGTCTGTGTTTTTATTCATATGAACCATCACTGATGGAACAAAAGACTGCAGCCACAAACCTCCCCTTCCATGAATGCCAGAACATTTTAAGTAGTTTATCTGCTAGAAATCATTTCCTCTGTAGTCTATACCCAACCACTTTAACTCCTTCAGCCCTGAACTCGTTGCCATAAATCCTGCTTGCAGTGCCATGCAGGCTTTTTAGGGTTTACAGGGTTAACACCACAAAATCGCAGCGGTGCAACTGAATGAAGTGGGATAAGAGCCAAAGGAGTCATAGCTGCGAAATCAAGGAAGGGAGACAGCAATGAGGAAAGTTGAGAATTTCGTGGCATTGCAGTGTGCAAGTGAAGATGCTTCAGCTGCCTAGCAACAGCACACGCAATCTCCATGGCAACAGCACAGTGAGCCCTGGGGTCAGAGCATCACTGCTGCACACACACCCAGGGCTGATAAACCAGAGCCAATCTCCCCCAGGCCAGGCACACCACCCCTGTGCCAGGCACCCTGCACCAGCAGGACCAGCTTCAGTGACAGCAAGGAGAATTGGAAGCAACAAGGCACCCTGGACTCAAGGGTGAAGTCTGCACCTACTCTATGTAGGGCAGGCCCACTGAAGTGGAGTATGGGAGCAGATGGGCATGTTCCTGGAATAGCTCAGCAATGGACAATGCATCTGCTCCTCCGAAATAATGTGGCCTGTTGCACACCCTGGTTGAATAAACACAGCTCACAGTGCAGGGGAGCAGACCCCGAAACTCCAGGAGCCAGAGCTCACCATCCCCACAGCAAGATCCTTGGAAATTTTGGATGTAAAAGACTCACAGGCTGGACAAATGCCACTACCCATTCGTTTAGGGACTGCATAGGTCTTATTCATGGGAGAGACTGGGAAGACTTTGCCAAGGCTGCCAAGAGCCACAGCTGAACTCTGAGGTGGTGCTCAGGAGGGACAGAAGGAGGCTTTACCATGTGCACCCACTAGCTTAGCCTCAGCATCTTTGCCACAACAGTGGGCAGCCACCTAAGGATGCCAGCATAGTGCAGGCAGAAATGGAACAGGTTCTGCCACTTGGCTGCTGGATAGAGAGCAGATTAAGGGACAGGACTGCTGGAAATGACAGAGATTCAAATCCTGGGAAATCAACCCCTCACCTGGGTAGGAGAGATAATGGGGCAGTGGGAGAACACACATCCTCTAGATCTGCTCCCAACCTTGACTTGCCTCTTTTACTGCTAGGGCTGATTTCCAGTATAAGGAAATGGTTTCTCATATGGAGGATTTTGGCTGGAGTCTGAAACATTCTGACCCAACTACAGTGCCTGAGGTTCACCCTGCTTTAGGGCAGTGGCTGCCCCACTGAGCTATGGGATTCAGAGACTAGAAAAGCCAGCCACATCTCCTGGACACAGTGATCTGTGAGAGGCAGAAAGGGCTGGAGTAAAAGGGAAAGGCATTCATGGAAAAAAAAATGCACCAGCACTGGAAACAAAGAAAATCCGCATTTATGTGGGACATGATGGTTTTAATGTAGAAGTGACCTTGGGTTTTGTTTTATTTCCTTTTAAACAAATGTGATAGTGTTAAGTGACAATAAAGGCACGCTGCAGGAACACCAAAACACATGCAGTCACACCATCTGACAGAAATTAATTATTCCATAAGCATCCAGGAAAAGGACTGTGAGGTAGGTGCTTCTTGCTACAGGCTAATGAAAGATTACAGCTAGCAGAGAGGAGAAAAATACAACTGGCAAGAAAAGTCACCTTCCATGTTTAGGCCGAATTTCACCAGAAGTATGCTTACTGTATACAGTACCCAAGCAGCTGGACATGGGTGAAGTGGCCCCTGTCAAGCAAGTGTTCTGCTACTGACTTTGTAGGAAACAGGGTTTTACCTTCAAAGTCAGAGCTAGCCAAGATTCCTCAAGGGCGAACGAGGGAAGTCTGATCTTCTGTTTTCTTGTTCACCCCAATCTTCCTCTAACTTGAATTCAAGTGGAGGAGGGCTGGTTTTTACTTGAAATGTGTTTATTTCTCATGCTAGCTAAAATAAAAAACCCTGCACAGAATTAACAGCAAATGTACTGTTTCCCCTATAAGCATTCATTCTTCTTGAAACACAGTTGACAAAAATCACAGTCTGGTCTTCCAATTTCTGCAATTTCTTAAGAGCCACTACGCAAATAAATAGCCAACTGTTCAAGTCAAGGCTTCCAACATCAGTGAGTCCACTGTGAAGGACTTGGAAGGCAAACATCCTCCAGAAAGCTTTTCTGTTCAGTAGAGGTCAGATGCCGAAGGTTTCAGTACGATAACTTTATTTTTTTAGCCAGCATTTTCAAAACGCCCCATAGCACTACAGACAGCAAGAGCAGGGCTCCCGTCCTGTGAGATAACCAGTAGTGTCACTTCTGGTTAATTAATTACTAGGATTCCCATATTAGATGGTAAGATGTGAGACCATCATGTCATATTGTTGACATGAATGAGGCTCAGCATGCAATTAGCTAACAGAACCTGCAGAGGCTTCGGAAAGTCACATGAATGCATGCAGTGGCAAAACACATAAATAAATACAGGATTATAATACCTCCTTATGACTTCTTAGCAAAGATGACTATCTTCTCATGCCCTGGGCCAGACTGAAGGTCTCCAGAAGCAGAGAGAAACCACAACCAGCAACAAAATTTCTAACAAGGAGTTGTTTATTCCCTGCCTGCTGTATAATCAGCCCAGACCTTTGATGAAAAGTGTCACACACTTTGCCATAAAACCAAATCATGTCAAGGAAAATTAAAATGACACTAAAGATTGGGTGGGACGGTTAATGTAACGGGCACTGTAGGACCCAGATCTCACCTTCTGATTCCAGGCCAGATAGATGCGACAATGAGGGCTCCCCTACCACTGAGGATGATCAGTGGCTTTGGAAAACTTATCGCAGATGTAAGTCCAGGCTCTAACAAACAAGTGTGACTGTGACTGAAGTTGTCAAACTTAATGAAAGCTTGACAAGGGAACAAAGGATATAAAGAAAGCCCAGAAATAGACAAACCAGAACAAGGCAGAGGATAACAGTAAAATTTCTGGCTTTAGCTAGTATTTAAGTGGCCCTTGTATGCCACATAAATACTAGAGGGTATTATGATACTAATGCAGGCAGGCTATCAACACATTAACAGGTATATGCTGATACCCTGCATAAGAACCTAGTTTCTGCAAGAATAACATCTTGCATTATTGGTATTCAGCGTATCAGTGTATTTGAGCCGAGATTCCACCAAAGCCTTGGTCAGATGCTAGATGACATTATCAGATTACAAGCAGACTGAGGTATTTTAATGAGTTAATTATCTATTCCCTTGCTGAAGTAAGGAAAAGGCTGCTAAAACAGTGGACTTCTGTCTTTAAGGCTGTATTATCATTACACTTAAGTGATATCTAGACCACTCTAAAAAAAACAAAACCCACAACTGCACTGAAAAATACAGAATTTACTTCCATTCCTGAGGAAGAAAACAGAAAGGAGAAGGGAAATGAGCCAACAAGAGCATATATAATAGCTATACATCCACAGCAGCTCAAACATTTCTGCCTAGTGGAGGATAAGGTGATCACCAGCAGCATCCAAGAATATGTTGAAAAATCTCCTTTCAATAGGATTGTCTCCGAGTTCAAAAGTTTTTCTTGGGCTTAAGAAAATAAGATTTAAAAGGATTACTGAAATAGAAGAAGGAATAGCTACCTTAGTTTGTGGAAAGTTGTAGAAATAATTACAGTGCCCTAAAGTTTACAGAGCAATGCTATATTCAATATTGGAGTATTAACTCAAACCTTCAGCTGTTAAAGGAAAGTGTGGATATGTCAGAAATTAACATTATTATTCCGCTTTTCATCAATGTGATTTCTGTCATATGTTGCCTTAAAATACTAATTAATTTTGATCCACAAGAATAGTCTGATCCACATTCAGACAGCTCCTTTCACTCTCTGGTCTCCAGTTTGACCACTAAAGTTTGATTCACCAAAAAAAAATCCTGCCTGTGTTCCATCCTCATTTATGTAGCTTGAAAGTATCACAGCACATGCATATTTCCCCAGCAAAAATCGTATTTGTCCCAAATATGACTTATGCCTTGCAACTCTTGAGGCTTGGCCTGACCTCAGGACAGCTGACGTGAGGTCTCCCCATGTTTTTCTCCCACAGCTTTACTCTTATCATACTGGGAGTAGCACATACCATTTTCATTAACACATACTCTGTATCAGGTGCAGATGAGCATACAGCATTGCAAAGGGCTGAAACGGGATGTTTTTCCAAACACAGCCCCATCTACCTTATTCTAGTGCTTAAGGGAAGATGCACTGAAATGAACTAGAGAGAATGGGATTCTTACTGATTTTCTAATCAGCATTTGGGGATAGCACCAAGTCACAACTTGCAGTCCAACAGAACTGAGCCAGTCAGGATGAAAACTAAAAGCTCTATACGGATTGTTAACATATGGATCACTGCAATGGTGCCTGAAATATCCAGGCAACTTCATGACTGTATGGTGCTGATTGCCATATAAAGCTGAAAATGGAAAAGGTCCTTAGTACTTTACACAGACAAGACGTAACAGCCAGCAACAGACAAGGATATTGAGATAAACATCAAATCACTAAAAGAAGAAATATGGGCAAAGCACCAAACATCCAAAAACTAAGATTCAGTCTGTACAGCTTGCAAATGTTGGTTGATATGACCAAGACTTGAGTATTCCTGCCTGCTTATGAAAAATGATTTCAAAGCATACAAAATCCCTTACAAGGTAAGACACAGGGCTAGATGAATACGAAGTGCAAGGGAGTAATGTATTATTTATTCCAATTATCAACCACAGCCTTTTCAATACAGCACAGATTAATTAGAATCATACTGCACAGGGAAATCCCCTTAAGTAATTATGAATTATGCTGCCTCAATATTCACCTGACAACTACACTGTCTTATACCTTCCATATCTTTGCTGAATAGCATCTTAATCTTTACAAGCACAAAGCAGCAGACACAGAGGACTCTTTCAGAGAAAATAAAAGGAATTGTGGGCTTCCATTTGGAAACTTCCTTCAAGGTAGTTGTAATCAGTCAATTTGATTTTTTCCAAGTTGTGAGGGATTAAGCGTGAAAAAAAGAAAAGTGGGAGGCTGAAACTAGACTTGCATTATCACCACTATCAAATGAAATGTCAACGGATATGAAAGCAGTACCTGAATAAACCACGGTCACCCACTGAAGCACACCTTAGGTATTTGTTTGCCTTGTATACGTCATGTATCAACAAACACAAACCTCTGTACTTTAGACATGAATACAAATAAAGGTATTCACATACTACCATAAACACCCTAACTTCTAGCCATTTTCCAGGAAGCCAATGGCCCAGATCTTACAAGCATTTAAATTATACAGTAGCATGTTTGTAGTGAAAAGCAGCAACCAACATGAAGCAAGCAACTTCCCACACGCAGACAAGCACATTAGTGCCTACTGAACTGGGGACTCATTATCACGTTTATTGGCAGGCCAGAACTTACTCTGCATGGAAAATATCTCATCTACTTGACCTCTTCTCTGGTAAACATTAGAAGAGTACTCCTAGTAACAACTGAGTCTTCTTATGCCTCTGTACTTCCTAGTTAAATAGTAGAACATAGACAGGAGAGAAATCAAGGCTAAGTTTTATACTTCTGCTTCTGTCTGCCAAAAGTAACCTCATGCCAGAGTCGATAACACTCCATGGTTACCACGCATCTGTTGAGCAAGCTCTCCGTAGCATAAGATCATAGCACCAAAGTCTTATACGCTCTTAGCTTACAGGGACTTTACATGGACATAATGTCAAACTTCAGATCAGATCATGGCCCAGAATTTCACCTGGGACCTACAAGGCTGGAAAACACTGATGGTGAAGAATTTGCCAAAACTTAGGTGCACTGCTGTCACATGAAGATGTACACTGCCCCTGCTTCCAATAACAACAAAAAAGAATAAATTTTTCTTTCCCTTGCAACTGATGCAAAAGATGCTAGAATAAATGTGTAAAGTGATTATTCATTACTGTGGAATTCTTTGTTCAGAAACGGCTTCCGACAGCAGCACTGGACATAAGCCATGGCAGTTTCAGCACATAATTTGTTCACCCCCATGAGAACATACAAAAGTTTTGATTCCTCAAGGCCCATCAGCTGTTTTATACACTAACCCACTGCTGGCAGGAGGGGGATGCTAGTGGTGTTGATGCTAAGGGAGCTATGCTTCTACACAGAGAAAACTGACACCATCACCTGACACAGGTCAGGTTCTGGCCTACTCTGCACCAAGTCTTGACTCCAGTAAGGCTTTTGATGGTGTCTCCCATCACACCATCACACCCTTATAGACACATTCGTCACTGTGAATGTAAAAATACATGAGGGGGGAATAAAGAAGATGGCCAGACTCTCCTCAGAGGTGACAGGACAAGAGACTGAGGGCACAAATTTTGAAATACAGGAAATCCAATTCAAACATAGGAAGAAACTTTTCTACCATGAGGGTGGTCAACACTGACACAGGTTGCCAAGAGAAGCTGTGGCATTGCCATCTTGGGATACATGCAAAACTCAACTGGACAAGGTCCTGAGCACGGCTTGGATTAGATCATTTCCAGATGTCGCTGCTCTGTGAGCAGGACCTTTGCATCCCTTGGGCATAGCACAGCTTGCTCCCAAAGTGTGCCTGGCTGCTACAGCAACTGCTGCATGAGAAATATCAGGTCATTCCCACAACCTTTTCCTTTTATGAATCATGGGATTTACTTATTGACAAGGCATGCTCCCTAGGCACAGAACACATAGTGGAGAAAGATTACACACAATCTGTAACAAGAACCACCAATGCATTCAGACTACAACTCTGGGACTTCATGTTGCCTTCTTCCGAGTGGCCATGAGCACATTCTACAACACAGGAGCCAGCTCAGAGATGCTCTTCTCTAAAATGCACATCGGTTGGCCACACTGCACTCTGCAAAGGGTCAGTGCAGCCAAGGTGTGGGTTTCTGCCAGCTTTACCAACTTATTTGCAAAGCACCAGGAAGACCCAATGTTTTTGAGCCAGGTATAGCAAGGAGATATGTTTTATGACATTCCATGGCAAATCAAAATAGCAGGCAGTTTAAGTTCCAAAGTACTGTTTTGAACACCATGTTTGCATCCTTTATTCTTCAGATGAAGTGAAGATTGAAAAACTGATTTTTTTCTTAGTATTATTTTTTAAGAACCTGAGAAATATCACAACTCTTGCTCTTTGCTGCTCCTGCAGGACTCTTGGAGAGGGTCCACTGGTTTTCTTAGTGAAATAGTATTAGGTCTGACACTTTAATTAGAGGAGGTGTCAAAATGAATACAAAAGTATCTTTTTTACATATGCTGCATGTTACACTTCAGAGTCAAATGCATCTAAATTACAAAACCAGCAAAAGCCATTACACAATCCATGAAACCAGGCAGCTTTCAGGACCCCGTATCATCTGAACATCATCAGTTCTCTAGTTTCCAATAGTAGCAGAGATGAGATTCAGCTTCCTAACAAAAGGATAAACACTAACATTCACAATGAAGCAAACATAGGTTTGAGGCACCTTGCTTTGCTTTCTATGTCCAGAATTTTCCATACCTCTCCTAATTTTCTTATGACTTATCTAATAAGGTCCAGATTTCTGAGGTGGGGAATGGGAGAGTGAAGGAAGTCACACTGCTTGCTTCAGGACTGCATAGTAAAGTTACTGATGAAACCTGAACTCTCATTTTGGCTCTGACAGACCTCTGCTCACAGCACTAGCGGTAGCTTCAACACATCAAACCAGTACTGCAACCTGTCCAAGTAGCCCCCATGTCCTGGCCATCCACCTCTACTGTTCAAGACATAGCAATGTTTCTTGCAGCCATAAGAAAGCAGGAGAGCTCAGGAGCAAGAGCAAAGTAGGAGGTCACACATGCATACAACTTGGCCAGCAATAATTGCACAGTTTGTCTTTTGTCAACTGAATGATCTCATTTTCCCTACCTTTAAAAAACCACCGACTTCGGCTATACAACTGTAATTAACTACCTATGGTAGAGCTAGCAGCATTTTTACAGCCAACTAAGGAGCCGCAGTACAAACTGCCCTACACTACAATGAATCAAGCTTAGTACAACAACTATTGCCTCTCTATCTGTGCCGAGTCGGTACTTTTCATCCCTCAGGCTGGAATACCAGGCATCCCATGAAGAATACATCCAGTCTATCTCACAACTGGGTCGCAACCTTGGGAAAAGCAATGGGATACACTTTTGTCCACCTCAAAACTGTACAAAGGTGGCGTACAGGACCAGGAAACGACAGAAGGGAAAACCAGGAGTGTGTTTTGCAATCAGAGTGATCTTGACTCTAGATCCACTGACTCATATTTGTACACCAAACCTAGAGCAAACTGCAGCAAACAAATGCTTTTTCCTTCAAACTGCACTCCTGCTGTAACACTGCACAGTCTCACTGCCATCCTGCCTAGCATTGCTTGGGGCGCAAACCAGTTGCCTAAACCCAGGTGTCCAAGCACATATACAGTGTCTGGCATTGAGCTGGGCTCTGGTGTCCCACAGGTCATGACCATCAGCCACCCATCCATCATTTGAGTATTTCAGATCATCTGCAATGGAACTAGGCACCAATTCAGTTTAGACTACAGACTCGTATATTTGTGTATTAAATATTTATTCATGAGCCAAATCCTACTTCCCTCATTTTGGAGGCAAAGAGAGGTGAGCATGACCTGTCCTCTAACATGAGATAGATTTGTCTTTCCAAGTATGAATGACTTCCTGAAGGAAATGGTCAGGTCATCATAGGTAAACATCCCAGTCAAATCATGGCTTAGCTAATTTCTAATAAATGAACCGACAGAGCAGTCAGTGCATCCCAGTGACCCTGGAATGGAAGACAGAAATAGCAAGGCTCTGGAAATGAATGACCGAGACTCTTAATATGAGAGATAATCACAAAACCTCAAATACTATCCAAAACTTATTCCCATTGCTCACAAAATTCCTACTAAGTATCCAGCCACAAACAGGCATTCTTCCACATTTTGAACTCATTACTATATCAGAGCACTGCAGATCAGCCTGTCCCTGATGCCTGCTCCTTCCAGCTTCGCATTCCTAATTGCATTCCCCATATAGTCTGCAAATAGCTCCAGCTCTCTTAAGTTACAAGTATCCTGCTTTCCCATCTGCTGCCATGGGTGCTACCACTCTTTGCTACCTCAGACTGCTACTAGATGAGCATAATATTTAGTGATATTAGGATTATCAGACAGTGTTGGTGCCTGGGAAGCACAAGTAGTGCTGGACCCTTGGGCTGTCTCTGCTCCAGGCTCACCACCTCCTCCACCTGCCCTTTCTCCAAATACATACCAGCACTAGCTCAATACTATCTTGGACACTACAGTGGCAGGGCAGTACAAGAACAGATCAAAGCAAACCTAGCAAGGATAGTGGAGGAGAGCATCTGATATCCTGGGGAGATGTGTACCCTTCATGGGATGTAAAATCTGATGGGTAAGTACCAGTCTTACAGCCAGACTATGTTGCCTCACCCTCTGTCCCTTGACTTCTCAAGGTCTCCAAAAACTAGTATTATTTAACATTATCATTGACGCTTGAGGGTGTCCTTTCTGGTATCAGTCTCATGACCAGATCCATGTGATGTTGCTCACCGTTGTGCCTCAGGTCTCCAATGTCAGTGTGGCCTGGAGGTCCTCTTCCCTCAGGACTTCACTAAACTGTGCAGCTTAACTCTCTGCAATATTTTCATATGCCACTGGTTCATCATACAGACAGGAGATTCAGCAATGGCCACAGCGATTTTTAGCTTATAATCACAACTTTCTTCTCTAATCCCTATTTCTCTTTCAACTACTTCACCTGAAATCATTTTGAAATACTGCTGTGATAGTCTTCTCATTCTCCCCATACAACTCCAAGATTAAAGTGCTACTGTCTCTGACACCTTCCCTTCAGTTTATCATTAATCTTTATCATGCAGGCTCTTTTATCCCCCCACAGTTCCTAAGGTGTCAGGAACATAAAGGAAACATTCCCAACAAGAGTAAGGAACAAAAGGGTGATGGCAGACTGGATTATTTCTAAACAATCCCACACTTACATAAACAGAAGGTAGCACTCAGCAAATGAGTAGTGAAAAAAGAAGGGTATGGATGAATAATTATGATAGAAACATCTGTGAATCTGCTCAGGAATACTGAAATACCAGTTTTTCAGTTCACCTTTGAAACCCTACTTTTTTTACATACTCTGGACCAGACAGAAGTCCAAAGGGGTCTTTGGCCTCTTTTCACCAACATACTGGGTTCTCCTCCAGCAAATACTCCGGGGGAGGGGAAAAAAGGCACACAACACTTACAAGTTATCACTGCAGAAACACAGGTGATTCCTTGCTGAAGAACCATATAAAGAAAACTGTCACAGAGCCAAAATATTCTCTTGCGACAGCCAAGCTTCTTGCAACTTTCCAAATAAGGCCACGACTTTAAAGAGCATGTCTTTTCAAAGCCCCAGTGATTTTCATTGCCTCATGAAGAAGCACACTGTTTATGTGTCTGGGTGTGCTGATATTAAAACAGGATGAGAACAGGCCACAGTTCGGTGGTTTCAAAGCCTGGTTTCTAGACAAAGCGAACCAAATAATCACAGGAAGGTTCAAGAGGCTGACAGCACCCCTTTGGCTACTATTTTGGAGTGACTCCTTGCGCAAGCTGAAACTAGGAGGTGTGAATCACAGAATCATGGAATCATCTAGGTCAGAAAAGACCCTTAAGAACGTCAAGTCCAACCGTTAACCCAGCACTGCCAAATCCAGCACCAAACCATGTCCTTAAGTGCCACATCTACCCATCTTTTAAATACCTCCAGGGATGGTGACTCCACCACTTCCCTGGGCAGCCTGTTACAATGCTTGACAGCCCCTTTGGAGGAGGAATTTTTCCAAATATCCAAGCTAAGCCTCCCCTGAATACAATGTGAAGCCATTTCCTCTTGTCTTGTCACTTGGGAGAAGAGACTGACACCCACCTTGCTACAACCTCCTTTCAGATCATTGGAGAGAATGATAAGGTCTCCCCTCAGCCTCCTTTCCTCTAGGCTGAACAACCCCAGTTCCCTCAGTCAGTCCTCACAGGACTTGTGCTCTAGACTTTTCACCAGCTTTGCTGCCCTTTGGACATGCTCTATCATCTCAGGATCTTTTAGGTAGCGAGAGGCCCAGAACTAAACACAGTATTTGAGGTGAGGCCTCACCAGTGCTGAATACCAGGGGATGATCACTTCCCTAGTCCTGCTGGCCACACTATTGCTGATACAAGCCAGGATGCTATTGGCCTGAAGACGCTAACATGGACAGCCAGCATTTCCTAGTACTCTGGGGATAGATTTCAGGCAAATTTTGAAGCACAGTATATTCCTTCCAGCCTCTGAAAGTTCAAAGACTTTTGCATCAAAGTTAGAGCTCATGTTAAAGTTCAAGCCAGGTTTCAAGTCATTACTCTACTTTTCAAATACTAGTTTACTCACCTTCAAATAAAGAAAAAGAAAAAAAGTTACGGAATTAGATCAACTTTGCTGTATCTAGTTCATATTTATTATCCTTTTTCCTTCTGAAGCTGCTCCAACAGTTGCAACTTGGCAAATTGTTTAAAATGATCAGGTGCTTCAGTTCTGATACTTGCTTTACAGTTGAAGCACAGCACTATGAAATCAGACTTTTTTGCACAGTCCTTTGAAAATAAAACAAGCCTTTAAAAACCAGCATATGCAAAAACTTGCATGTCTCAGCTATTCCAGTTATTCCATCTTTGCAGTTAAAATGTGTCTATCCCTGTAATAATCATATGGCAAAAATTATACTCACAGAACTTTAAAGCCATGGACAGAAGAGAAAGTAAAGCAGTAAGAAAGTGGGTCAGTAGAGCTTGTGTATATTGAAAGCACAAGCTATTTAGGTGATGGCTATTCAGAATGTACATGCTATAGTACTACATAGTCACAAAGGAGAGAATAAGTCAAAGGAGAACAGTACAAGCCAGAGCCAAGTAATACACGACAGTTGCACCTAACCACCAAGCAAATCAAACTTGGTGGTACTTAACTTCAAGAAACTCCAGCACGGCTCAGCACTTCTAGTATCTCAACTACGTAACCCAACAGAGGGTGAACTTGCAGCATATGAGTAGCGCTTGAAGCAAGATCTCTTGCACAGAGTGTTGACCTGAGGTGAAACAAGTCTCAGCCTCTCCACCTTGATTACACATTCGCACTCCTGCCTTTACCCTGAGGAGCACCATGCAGCCACAAACCAGGTCAAAAGCTGGCTGATCCAACAGAAAATTGATGGATTTTCTCTGGCTGGTTTAACAAGACATCCAACAGCAAAACGCTCACAAAGTCCTACACAAGGAGAGTGGTGGGAAGGTCATTCTAGAGCCAGAGGGAATAAACACACAATTACACCAGTTCAGGCATAACAAATAAACTGCCCTGTAGGGTTTACCTGCATGAGAAAACTATAGAAAGGTAATCTGAATTAACATTTCTGTAATGAATCAAACCACATCAGATCCCTGCAGACACACTCATTATTAATTAAATCAACCCTATCTCATATTTAGTACAATTTGCTTTGATGTGAATTAAGCTTAATCAAATTAAGGTCACTTGAACGCTGAATCGGAAAATATATACAATGGTTTCGTTTAGTTTACCTCATTTACTTTACATTCACATTTTAAGCAATTTGGATTAATTTTCCTTCATATCCTTGTGCAGACAGCTTTAGAACAGGGAGAGAGAGCACAGAGAACAGAAGAGCTGGTGGAAAAGTCCCCCTAAAATCAAAGTTTTGAGCTGTCAAAGAATTAAATCCCGAGGAAAGGGGTACTAGAAGCTGTGTATCCTGCTGATGACACACTGGCAGGGCTCACTCTCCATGAAGGCTCTCTCCTGTCTCTCAGTCTTTACTAAAGATCCTCTGGAGCCCAGAGGCTGGAGAGAGAGAATCAGACTGCAGGTCTTCTCCACCCTCCTGCATTTGCAATAGCTGGACAGATGGTGGGTCATAAGAAATGCATGTCTTGAAGAAAACTGAGACGATCCTCAAGGAAGCTGAGGTATTTGATGTGGTTAGCTTGTAAGTAGCAGCTCACTAAAATATTTTATGTCTTTTGTACCATTAGGAAAACACAGAAGTTACCAAAGTTGTTTTTAAAAAATAACAAAAATCATAAAAGTCTGGTTCTCAGGCAGATGTGTTAAAACTACTTGTCATGATTATTCACAGTTTTAAGATCTTTTACTTACTCTGCTTCAGCACTTACAAAGTCATCACTGAGTCTTCTAGCACACTCCCTCCACATTCCTCTTACGTATGTGTCTATGCTTTTTACCGTTAAAGAGATTTTTCTGTATACACAGATCTGTAGACAAATGCACTCTGAAGTATTTAGGGCACTAGTCATCTAATATTTTCTGTGATGCAGGTACCATCTGTGAAGCTGAACTGCAATTCAGGAATATCATATTGATATGGGTGTTGGGGAATCAGAGATGGAAATTGGTATTAGATTATAATCTCACTGTGTTCAAATACAAGATAAGGACTCCAGCAAGGTCAGGCTTAACCATAGCCTCTAAAATACCCAAGCATACCTCTAAAATGTTTGTTCAGGGAACCTCTAGCTGTGTTGTTTTGCAGTGTCCACTCAGTATTATCATCTTTCAAGGATCACAAAAGGTGTCCAAGCCTTTGAAGCAAAAGGATGATGAACAAACACTGATGGCAATAACAGATGACAGCTGATACCAGGGTGCAACTAAGTCTGCAGTGACAGATTTTGACCAAAGTGACAAAGAGATCAAAGACTAGAGACCAGTGTCAAGAATAAGAAGCCACACAAAGCATTCCTGAGTAAGGAATTCAGCATGGTAATCCTTACCAAACCACTGGGTTTATCAGACCATGCAGTAATTTCAACTTGATCTTGAGAAGCATGAAGTCACCACCGAGAGGAGGGTTTGACATGGAGCATCATTTCCACTCGGGCTGCCCTGACTGCCCTGGCCTCACCACAGCCTTCCCTTCCATGCCCTGCAGCATCGCTGGTGTGATGCTGACATTTACACACCTCCATGGTGAACTGGTTTAGGGGATGGAGCCAGCTGAAAACAACACTCTGCTTTCAGGCTGAGAGCACTGACTAAACCAGACCCACACCAGTAGCAATGCCAGAGCCCCCACCATGCTCAGGACAGTGGTTAACGGCTAAATGCATGATGCGAGGTGTTCACCCTGCACTCTTCTGAACAAGCTTCACGGCTTGAGACATATGTATTGCCCTTACAAACTCATTTCCATTTCCCTAGCTTGCTGCCTGGCTCAGTCTCCCCTCTGCTATTTCTGTAACACTCTCATATTTAATACCATGAAATTTTAAAATAGTCTGCTGGCTCAGGGTTTTGAGCTCCTGCAAAGGGCTGCAGTCACGCAGCTCTGGCACTATTTTTATTTAGCAAGACAGGACAGAAGAGACAAGCAGGCCCTTGAACCTCATCCTTGGGTGACATCTTGAAAACTGCAAAATGTTCCTTGTATTCAGCAGGACAGGTGCAGTGAGACCCTCACCACACACACACATTCCTCAGTTATGCTAAATTCTCTGCCCACCCTTCTGTTCACTTCTCATTTTCATTTGTGCTCACGAACCCCCAGAAGGGAAGGACTCACCTCACCTGCTTTGCCAGGATGGCTCCACCGGCCCCAGCCCTCCCCAGAGCTTCTCAGCACACCGTGTACCACACACCTGCCTCCTCCGCTCCCCCGAGGGCAGGGGTTAGTTTTGACATACTGCCAGGTTTTCAGTTAGTAATAGTTTATATGGGGAGGGACTATTCTAAACAAGAGGTGCTTACGTTCCTATCTGCATATGCTGAAAGTGGGGATTTCCATGCAAAGGACAGGAATAGAGTAGCTTTTGCCTCCCTTCCTAAAAGCTACAATATTTCCCATGCTGCACTCTGCCCTCAAGAAGCAAGCCTTCACTGCTCCATCAGACCCCAGACCTGTCAATACTTGCACATGTACTCACATTTATTACGGTCACTGGTTGTATCACAACAGTCATTATGTTCACAAACATCAAGGATGCTGTTCCCAGTAATAAGGTCACGAATGTGTACAAGTCTTTTCAAGATTAGGGCCTTAATGCCGTAGCATCAGCTGGCTTTCCTCCAGCTTCCAGCATCAGACATGGGCAGCTGAAACACCCGTGGATGGAGGGGGATGGCCATTTCCAGGCTGACCTGCAGGCACAGCAAGGCACCGCACTGGTCTGCTCCTGGGCGTGCAATGAGCTAGACTGCCCCGGAGATCACCCCTCACCACAGCAATTCAGGCGGCAGTTGTATGTGATTCATACGCTGGGAACTCGTGTTTAACTGCTCAACGCCAATTAAAACAAATAAATACAAAGGCAAGAGTTGGCAGGTCAGGCTCTGGGAGGATCCATCACAATGCCAGGCTACCAGTGGAAGCACAGGGAGGACCCATCACAATGCTGAGCTACAGGTGGAGTTGCTAAACGACGTTGTGAGTTACAGATCACTTTGGCAGCAGCTGATGAAGCAGCACTTCCATGAACTCCTCTAATGGAAAACACTGAATGTGCCAAAGCACAATGAAGGAACATAACTCCTCATTTCACCTACTCACAGATGGCTCTTACTACCAGACAAACGAAACAACAGACAGGGACAGATATAGGACATTTAATAAGCACACAGGTAAAATGAATAGGTAAGTCCATGTTTTCTCTTTCCCATGTATCCAACTAGCGAAATTAATTAATTGCCTGAGAATAGCAAGGCTGCTTTATTTGGACGATTCAAACCCTTACTTCTCAATGTAACAAATGTGGGATCAAAAATTGACTTAGGTTCACCTAGATGATGTATTCAGTTATTTAATAGAAAGATTAGCATGCAAATATATTGCAGCACTCAACACTAATTCATGACAAAGTCATAATATTAAAGTTACCTCATTCTGTCAAAATATGCTAGTCCAGTATTTCTCTCATTTTAAATCACAAATTCTTTTCAAAAAGCAATTCACAAATTACCTCAAATCCCAGTACTGTTTGGCAGGTGGAAAGTGAGTGACAGACAAAACAGTCATTTAATAAAACGATGATTTTGGTTTCAAAAATATTTGAACTGTAATAGAACAGTAAGGAACTAGTGGACATGTGTACATACATAGAAACTGTATGAAATATATATGCATATGTGAATTACTTTAATTTCTTCAATTCTGATTTTTAAAGGTGTTTGCAGGCATTTTTGAACTGTATGTTGATGTCCTCTGGACCACAAACCACAAGTTGAGTAGCGCTGGGCTAGTCAGCGCTAAAGACATACTCCTACTCATCCAGCACACATGTAACAACCTTATTTCCAATTACATCTTTTCCACTTGAATTTACTTATTTAAGCTAACCTTTTGTCATGAGCATTCACAGTCCTGGTTGTATTCAGCTGTTCCTGCTGTATGCAAACATACACTCATGGAACACCCATGCAGCCAATCTCCTGATCTGTGTACAGCTACAGAAAAGAAAGGATACAGCACACAATTAAAGGGATTATGGTGACCACGGCCCTGCCCCTGGCTAACACCATTTCAGTGTATTTTCTGGATCTCTTCATTACTGTGGGAGTGGCTTACTGATGAGGGATAAAGGAAGGAAGCACAGGAAGGAAGCAACAGACACACTGACTAAAAAGAAGCAGTGAATGATGGGAAAGGGAAAAGAAGAAAGGGAAGGAGGGAATGAACGGATGTCAATACATGAAGAAATGTACTGTGATGCTCAGCACTTAGCACAAATGTGCTCGTCATCCTCAGAAATGCTTTTTGAACAGGAGACTCCATTCTAGCAAAGCAAGGACTTCAACAGGACCAAGCTTAAGCATATCCTTAAATCCTGTGCTAGGCTGAGACCTAGCTACTTTAATTATCTTAATTCCCTCTCAGGTGAGTACTGCCATCCTCTAGCAGATAAAGAAATGAAGCCAAAAAGGTAAAGAGATATAGCAGTCGCAGACCAGCTGAGGAAGCACAGCATATCTGCACCATGGAGCTCATCACATCGACAAAGACCAGGCCTGAGCAGCTTTGCTGCAAACTGTTACGTCTTCGTCGTTGGAGCATCCACCCATGCCTGCACCCGTGACACACTACAGTTCATGGTACTACATTAAGCTGAGCTGCTCTAAGAAGCTTACATTTTTTTGTCTTTCCAGTAAATCAAAGAAATGATCCATCCTGGCACCTATGTAAATCTGAAGAACGTCAGAAGAAACCTATGAGATATCAAGTTGCAGGAATGACACCTACTGCCTGAGAAATGAATTGCTCACCTAAATGAGATCTGCACTCAATGGTGAGTGCCTTCCAGGAAATAAACCAGCACATGGACATGACCCAGCAATACGCATATGCAGTCCAGAAAGCCAACTGTATGTGGGGCTGCATCAAAAGCAGCATGGCCAGCAGGTCGAGGGAGGGGACTTCACTTTTGTGAGACCCCACCTGCAGTCCTACATTCAGCTCTGCGGCTCCTAACATAAGAGGGACATGAACTTGGAGTGAGTCCAGAGGAAGGCCACAAAGATGATGAGAGGGCTGGAGCATCTCTGCTATAAAGCCAGGCTGAGAAGGGTGCTTGGAGAATAAAAGGCTCTGGGGAGACCCTAATGTAGCCTTTCAGTAATTAAAGGGGGCTTATGAGAAAGATGGGGACTTCTTTATTACTAGGATGTGTAGCAACAGGACAAGGAGAAATGTTTTAAAATTAAAAGACAGGGAACATGGTTAGTAGTTAGAAAATACTCATCCATACCACCAGCAAGGCTACAGAGTTTGTAGTGCAAGCACTGGGAAGCCTGAGTAAGAGGGTCTGCTGCCAGGAAGAGCAGGAGCAGAGTCTCAGTAAAAGCCAAATTTTAATTTGCAGCAATAGCATTCCCTGGAGAAAAAGTTTTATGAGCATTTCTGGTGGTGCCAGGGAACACTGCCTCAACCTTGCAGCCTCCTGGTTGCTCCTACCCTGTATATACACCCTTTGTGCATGGAAAGTGTGAATTTTCTTTTCTTCTGTCTTTGTATGTCAAGACTTCATGATCTGATTCACCCTACCAAACCACAAATGGCTACGTTGGCATAGCTGAGGGGAGCAGGAATGAGAACTCAGAAGAAATGTATAAACTAACACAGAACTTGAAACAAATGTAAGGCTTGGATGCCAACATCAAGAAGGAAAATCAAAAGTTTCTGGCCCCCACATGTCTCTCCCACTCCAGGACTGTGAAATGTCCTGTGAAATACAATGCTTCTCTACTTGCTGTGATGTTACAGAATGGCACTTTGGATAACCAGAAAAGTGAAGGGGGTTTCCTGGCTCAAATTTCTGGTAAAGACTTGCCCAGTCTGTCTTCTCTGATTAATAGATACTCTTAACACTCTTAGAACTCTCAGGTAAAGGATAGTTTCAGAAAGACTGTCAAGACCATCCTGAGTGTTCGCTCAATGCAAATATGCAGGCCCACAGGAAGAAACATTCTGCAGTGCTAAATACCTCAGAAATTAAAAATAAAAAAAGACCATAAAGAAAGACCCTATTTGAACTGTTTTCAATTTTGTACAGTCACAACCCCTGCTGAAACACATTGAGTGCTACCGGATGATGTACCTACACACCCATGAACATACAGCCATTACCAGGGGAACGGACTGGGTGAACCATCAGGTTACTCCACTACCAACCATGCAGGCTAGAAACAACCTCGCTGGGCCAGGGAGTGGGAAACGGCCTATCCTTACCCTGCAAAGCTCCCCTTGGGCTAATTAGCCAGGAGCACGGTAGATGAATCCAAGCAAAGCTGTGTGCTGCCATGACTTACACTCCAGGGGCTTGATGGCAGCATGCCTGGAGGTCTGGTGTCTTCTCCCTGGGCTGCATTATGGCCGTACTCCTGAACGGATGGGGCTTTGCAAGGCTCAGATGCATCCTGGTGGAAGCTCTGAGCTGTAGTAGGGTGGCTTTCGGCTGCTTCCCCTCATTAGAGTGCATTAGATCAAAAGGCAAAGGAAATGGAAATCTTGGGTAGGTGACTGTCGATGAAAACTGCCTAAAGGCAAACAGTGGGGCAAGGTGAAGAAACAGTGGCAGATACCCCACCTCTCCTCCCTGCTCCTGAGAAACCGAACCTAGGTACGAGGCTGAGGAAAAGAAAAAGGGTAAGCACTGTGGATCTGATTGTACTCTGCAATGGCTGTGAAGAAAACAGAAAATACTTAGAAATACATAAATACTTAAAAAAGAGAAGTGTTCAACCAACCAAAGTTGGTTTAGCCAAGTTCTTTGTACTAGCCACATACAAAGAAAGACTATGCAGACACCTTTAATCATGGCACACTTCTAATGGAACTGTTCTGCATTAGGATGTCTGTTGTTTAACACGGTCTGAGTGATCCAGGAAAGGACAGAAGTGAAACACCACACAAAATCACATCTAGCTAAACAGACCTGCACACACTTGAAAGACTACCTTCAGCCTTGATTATACCACCACAAGAATACAAGACAAAATGCTTCAAAACAGACAGAATGTATAAAAAGTTACCCAGAGTTTATGCTTTATTTCAGAGAGGGGGAAATAAGCTTATTTTTTAAGTATACAGAATAACAATTCGCATGAGGGAGGTACAACTGGCCTGACTGTTCACATATCCTCACAGTAAGGGTATGTTGATGGAAACCCATCATTGCTTGGTTCCAAGTGACCCACTGCTCCTGCCTTTGCATGGCCTTAGCCAGCATGGTGTGACCTTCAGCAGAGCCCAGCAGTTGCTGACAGAGGAGTTTGTCTGCAGCTAGAGCTAAACTACCCCTCTACAGATCTAAGCTGAGCTAACAAAACCAATTTTCTGGCAGCAGTACAGTGTCCACACTTGGGATTTTGCTGACAAAACCGTGACTGCCAATGCACTGGGCGACACCAGCATAACTGCCTAGCACAGATTTGGCTTGAAAGGCTGCAAACCTAAACATACCCAAAGGCTTGACAACTCCCAACTATCCCCAGGACCCCACAGCCACATACATCACGACACCAAGGCTCACAGAAGAAGTTAGAACATGGCAGGACATTAAACAAAAATCAGCCAAGTTACAAGTCCATCACTCCAGCTCAGAAATCAGTTACTAAGTGACAAGGTTCAATGAAACTTTATAGACAACTTGATTTTATTATCCATCTCAGGGGATGCTACTGTTTTCCTGCAGGAGACAGTACACTGGGCTAAACAGGCCAGTAGTCCAGTGAGGTCAGTAGCCCAGTTGTGACATTATAAACACAAACACCGCATTCTGTTGTGTTACAAAAGCAAACAGAAACAAACAGTAAAGAAAAAGACAACTCAGAAATTCACACTTCATACAAACAGCTCCCGCTACCCTCCAAGCAAACTAAAAGCACTGTTAAAGCGCCAGGGTTATCTCATGAACTGCTTAACAAACAGAAAACACGGAAGATGATGAAATGCTCAATATATTGTGTTTATTGGAACAAACTCTAAGATGTTGCTTGCTTATGTCTGAAAACAAAAGGTTTAAAAAGAATGATGTATGTATGCTTCCCGTTATTTGAACATGTTTATACTACGAATATTCAGTTCTCTTTCTCAGGGTGTTGCTCCATCCCTCTAAATTAGGGCTAAATATGACAGGTTTTCAGGACTTCCAGTTGGCAGCTATACAGAAATGTCAGAACAAAAAGGCTGACTTTAGCTAGCAAACTCTATAAACGTGAAGGTGCTAAGGGACAGGGCTCTCCACAGCAACTTCTGTACTGAAGTCCTTACCTTGGGTTGGATTAAAGCACGTGCTACCACAAAAGAGTAAGGAGGTATAATTTTAACCTGAATAATCCTGTTTAGAGGTTGTTTCCATCTCTGGATATTCACTGTATGCTCCGTTTAGAAAAAAAGAAAGTGCTTAAAGTGGGAGGCTTTCCCCCCTATCACTGCCTTGGGACCACAGCACAGGGAGCCAACTTACACTCACCACAGTCATGGCAAGGAGAGGGAAGGAAGATTTCTTTCAGGGAGACACCAAAAAAGCTGCAGCTGGTTTTTATTTTTAAGATTAGAGTCCACTGAAACATAGATGCCTTATAAACAATACGTACAACTAAGAAATGCGAGATTACACCTCTGTGGACAGAACGTAAAAGACCTTATTTTGATCTGTGGCAATTTTCATAGACATTTTCCCAAATATGAGCTAATTCTGTTACTTCCATGAATAAAAATCTGCTGTAGAATAACCTCAACATTTGTTGTACCAAAGCAGTATTTTTAACACTAAGAGATAATAACACCTCTGCTCTTTAGCATTTTCTACCCAGGAATCCTAATCCATTTTTGAGATGATAGAACATCTACTATAATCTGTTTCATTACTAAGACCTGTGGTACACCCACTATGCACACACTTCATACCTTTGAAGTGAAGGCATAAAGAAATTATCAAAAAATAGAAACCACCACATAAATGCAATTGTGTAATCTATTTACCATAAAAAGCAATATAAATAAAACACACATGGCTTATAGAGCCTGCCAGGGTCTTTTGGAATGATACAGCCTATATTTATTGAACAAGAATTTTTACTTAAAAATATTTAAGGTGATTTATAGACATATAATTACTGATAAGTACAATCTATTCAGAAATATCTGTATATGCAAGGGGAAAAAAAATCATTAATAGAAACCTTTACAAACAAGAACTCATTCAAACAAAAAAACAACAAAAAAAAAGCAGGTATATTAAAGTATAAAAGTGGCATTAATAAGAAAAAACTATGATAAGTGTGATACACCTGCAGATGTCAAGTGTCATACAGGGAAATCAGGGAAGGGCACGGTGCAAAGCCCTTCACACACAGCAGCACACACAGACCAGCTCGGGGTGCTAGCTCCCTTCATCTATACCAGACACATCCCGGAGTTAGGTGTCCAACTAGAGAAGCACCCCTCCTATCAGTCTCAAAAGTGAGGACATGGGGAAGTCCTGAAGCCCCTCCTGGAGTTAAGCTGCATTTTCTTTCCAAAACGCCCTGTAGCTCACACCTTCTCTGAGAGCGCCCTAGCTCTCCTGGCAGGCATTACTTTGGGTGCATTACAGTACCCTAATTCACAGCCTGTCTCTGTGGGTCTCTCTTTTTCCTGTTACCTCTTTCAACAAAAAGCACAACCACCAACTGCAGAAGTTTATGTGGAGCACGGTACCTTCAGTGGGAGAAACTCAGAATTGTTGCAGCCTTCCAACTAGCGTATGGTATGTTCTCGGGGGTGAAAGATGTGATATGAGTCAGAAAGTCAGCTTCCTCACGGGCAAGAGCTCTACCAACCTTTCATCGTGGGGAAGACCTCTTCCAACTGGGCTACTAACTGAACGGGAGTGAGCAAGGGAAAACTTTACAGCCATCTGTTGTGTTTGATGACTTATCTCTGGAGGTCTCTGAGCAGCATCATGATCAGACCAGGGTAGACTGATGCAGATATCCCTTCTGTGTGGAGATCAGAGGGGTCTAGGCCACTGGTCACAATGTGACACTCCCGGCTCTTGGCTTTTGCCCCTCCCCGAGAACATAATTTTAAGCAACTCATGAAAACTAAGGGTAACATAAATGACTAACTAAATCACTGTAGCTCCAAGACTTTGACACACACCATAGTGTCAGGAGTAACTGTAAATGCAGGCGAGGGCTTTTAGACTTCCACTGTGCATCCTAGAAGCAACGCCAACCTCACAATTCAGAGATCAGGCACCACAGAAAGGTAACTGGCTTCAAACTGTTATTGCAATTTTTAAGCGGTTTTACTTTACTAAAGGTAATAATTAAGTGGAAATAAGCACTAGTATTAGACGATGAATCAGAGGCTGGGTTGCTCCGAGATACTGACAGTTCCAGTGAACTCTTGAATAAATGAGGGAAGAGAGAGATTTGGAAGAGTATGAACTAAAACAAATAATGTCTTCCTTCCTTCCTTCCTTCCTTCCTTCTTTTCACAAGGCGCTTCGCTGGCTGCAGGAAATCTGTGGGTTGGTTTTGTTGGGGCTTTTTGTTGTTGTTGTTTTGCTTCTCATATTCACAACAGACAAACTGACCTCGATCAAACTACGAGCTGGAGCACCCGCTGCCTGTCGAGGGAGAGGCTCCGGGAGAGCCGGCACGACCTGTGCTGGACGCCGGGGAGCAGCCTCGCCCGCTCTCCTCTCCGGAGCTCCCCGCACAGCCCAGCGCGGCCCCAGGCTCCCCGGCCGGGATGCCCCGCAGCACCGCTCCCGCAGCGCTCGCAGCCCCCTGCAACCGCCCCGGTTATCTGTCACTCGGATTCAGGCACCGGCAGTCAGGCGCGCCAGCGATGTCACCACCCCCTCGCATTATCCATCCGGTGAAGGACTAGGAAGCGCCGCATTGCCTAACCTCCCCTCCGCCTTCCCCTCGCACAGGAAATCCCCACCCCCCGCGGCATGACACCAGCGCGGGGGGGGACGGGACCCGCGGCACCCCCTCTGCGCGCTCCGCATCCCCGCCCGCGCTCACCTCATCTTCCCGGCGGGGCGCGGCGGCCGGGGGCTGGCGGCGGAGTGCGGGAGGTGGGGGGGGGCTCTAGCGGCGGCGCCGCCCCACCCGCAGCGCCGGGCCCCGCGGCGCTACCCGGGCAGCGCGGCGGCGGCGGGCAGCCCCTGCGCCGGCCCGGCCATGTTGCCGGCTCCCGCCCGGCTGCTGCGTGTGCCTGTGTGCGCCTGTGGGCAGGACAAAGCGCCGCCACCGCCCGCCCCGCGCCGCTCCGCTCCCACGCGCGGCGGGGCCGCGGCGCCGCCCCACCCCGCCCCGCGCAGCCTCCGCGGGCGGAGCGCTGGGGGAGCCCGGCGCGGGCCCCCTCGGGCAGCGCAGGTGCAGCGGGGCGGGCAGCGATCGGCGGCTCCGGGCAGCTCGGGCGCGGTGGGGGATCGCGGAGCTGACGATGCCGCGTCCCGGCCGGAGCAGGGGCAGTGCCGCGGGGGCAGACCTCTCCTCCGCGAAGTGCCATGGGGGTCCTGTGTACCGGTGCTAGGAACCGGTGCTGCTGTGAATGGAACCAAGGGCAAAAACTCGATTTCCAGCTGGTATTGCGGGGAGCTGAGTTTCCTGCCCCTTCACCCTTCCCGCTTGCCCCAGAAGTTTCCTAGCGAGGTCTCTGACTGCTGCCAGCTGAGTCCATTCTCCGCATCTTGCCTTTCCCCCGGGCTGCCCTGGGCGGGCTTTCAGCCCTGCTGCTTCTTCCCTGGCAGCTCTCGTTCCCCACTCCACATCTCAGCCGCCTGCTCTTCTTGGAGTCACCTCCTGACAGCTCTCTGGTGGAGCCTGAAGCACACGGCGATCATCTCCACTAGTGGAAACAGCTTCTTTACTGGTCCAGAAACTGAAGCTTCCCCTGCCCCTCTCTACATCTGTTTGCTTCCTCCCATACACCCACCACCCATTAGAAAAAGATGATACTGAGAATGGTGTTGCTTGGATATGTTCAAGGATCTGGCACAATAAGGGATCAAAAACTGCAGTTGTTTCTCAAGTTTTTCATACATTGGTCACCATCCTTTTATTGGCACTTCTCAAGAGTAAAGGCTCTTCAGACTGACAGTCTGTGGGTTCCTCTCCCCCAGATCTCCCCCAGTTCTGCAGCATCCAATTTGGACACAAAAACCCACTCCCAAAAACCGCAAACCAGCAGCCATGTAATCTCACAGCAAGCAGTGGGTTTCCAGGCAGCCAGCAAGTGTGTGCACAGTGCGTCTGGAACAGAACTGATTTCTGCCCCTCTCCCTCCCTCCCTCCATGCATCTGTGCCCCAATTAACACTGCTTCAATCGCTCCCTGAGACCCACCTCTGTCCGCTCATGACGTGCAGGGCAAGGAGGCCAAAGCTCCTCTTCCAGTGTGCAGTGGCAGTTTCAGGGAGATGGGCTGTGGGCACCCATGTACCCCTGGAAAGCTGGGCCAAGTGTCGGTAATGTACCCATGGTGCAAAACAAGCAGGCAATGTGGCACCGCACAGCCTGTGCATGGGGTACAGAGCAAAGCTGTGGGGGGCCATTTTTAATATAAATACTTTGTCATTTTTTTCTGTTTCTCTGAAAAGTTGAGGTTTCCAAATATTCAAACCAATACAACACTTGTTTTTACTGTAATAGCAGCCTATGCCTCTAGAATAAATGTTGTAAAAATCAAGCCCATGGATTTGATGTCCTAGAGACCTATTTCACTATTGGCTTGTCAAGTCTTGCTGCTGCCAACGGCAGCTCCATTCCAAATAAAAATATACTACAACAATAACAACAATAACATGACAGCAACAAAACCCGTGGTAGCAATAATGTGTATGCCTTTTATTCAAGGCCATGCTTGTTTCGTGGTAGCTAATGCAAATCTGATAATTGCTGTTTTCAATGACCAGTAAGATGGTAAAAAAATAATTGAGGACAGAGTTACTGAAGGGTCAGGGGGATGGAGCCCCCATCCGTTCTGTACCTCACTAGGACAGAGTCCCCTGGCAGGTCTGGGCCACCCTCTTCCCAAGTCACCCCACCAATTAATCCAAGCTCCTTTCAGACAGAGGTGGTCTTTCCGACAGAAGCAGCTTCCCCTGTTACTAAGGGGCCTCATCATTTGTTTGAAACTAAAGCTTATAGTCCTAAGTTTCCTAGAAGGTACACTAGGTGTTGTTTGTATAAAGAAATAACTGTGTCAGATCACAGATCTGATATGCAGCCTCTCCAAATTGACAGTGGCTTGGAGAATCTCACCCACATAATTTGCAATGGGGCTGCTGAAGGTAGCAAGCTTACAAAGAAATAATGAGCAAAAATAAAACCTATTTTCTCATTACTATCATCTGACTAATCCTTTAGAGTGTGGGTCACTGACCAGCGCATGCAACATATGGGAGACAGCATAAGGGAAGGAAGATGCGTATTAAAATAGAAAGTTTCATGGTAATTGCACTAGGATTTAAAACACAATTAAAAGAGCAAATCCATATGTGAGTTCACTGGTAATGTGGGTTTTTTTTTAATGTAATGTCTTTCAGCAAGGTTTATAACAGGCACAAATCAAATAGGCAACAAAATGTACCATGGTTTATGATCTAAAACTAGAGTGAGCAAAAACGTCTTCTGCAGAGACTTTATCTGAATGTGCAGGCTGCACAGCAGAAAGGGGCATCTGATCCTGCAGAGACACTCGTGAGTCTTTACAAAGAGCTAAACTAAACCCAGTGCATGCCCCGGTGCTGACACATTCAGCTGCCCACAGGGGACTGCAAACATCCAGGCAAGCCACCACCACTTGCAGCTCCGTACCTGCATTGCCTCCTGAGAAGAGGTGCCGTCCTTGGGCAAGTTGCAGCACCTCACTGGCTACAAACTTGTGCAATGTCTGCTCTTGCAGAGGCCTGGGAGGCTTAATTGCCCATGAGGCAGTTTGAGAACTGATGCAGAAATGCAGAATGTGTAAGATTACTGGTCAATTATACTACCTGCTTTATTTATTCTTACATAAAGAAGCAAGAGAGAAAAGGAGAAGAAATTTTATGTAGTCATACGTGTTAATCTTGCTGGCCACTAATGGCACAGAAATAGGGGATCAGTGTTAAAAAACTCCGTTGTATCAGAATCCACAAGGCTTTTTCATACAGGTTCATGGGTTCAAGTGCCCACCAGATCAGTGCATCGATAGAAATTCATGACTGAACTGTGTAATTATTTTGCTGGGACACATCTCACACTATATTGCTATAAGAACAGTAAGACTTCCAAGAGACTTTAAACTGTTAATTTGTATGAACAAATACATAACCCCAGACGTAGTCCTGCCAATTTACCTGCTCTTTGCCCAGGGTGAACTGCTGACCCAGCAGGGTGTATCTCCATCCTGCTGGCCTCGTTGGCCTTCCTGCTTCTGCTCACACCCCTAATTGTGAATCCTCCTGCAGAGCTGACAAAGACCTGCACAAGCAAACTGCTGTCCCTGGGTGTGTCTTTCCTGGCTGAGATCTCCTGCATGGCAAACCCTGAGGGATTTTTCCCCTCAGGGTCCTGCTGCAGCAACTGCCTGTTGCCACTTCAGAGATTTCATGTTAGGAGAAGGAGGAGGAGGAGGAGGACACCCTCCCTAAACAGTCATGCAGCCTTGGGCAACATCCTCTGTAAATATCCTCATATCAGGAGCTCAGGGTCATCCAGCTGTTCTCAGTGAGTCAATGCCATGTGCAGAGCTACGTGCCCTTGCTGCAAAAGTCTTGTAGGAATTTTTTTCCCCACTGAATTTGTCCAGCTCAGAGATTTCTCTTGAAACTCTCAAGCTTTTCTGTGGGCCATACTATTGTCCACAATAACCTGGTTTACACAGGTTTTTTTGGAAGGCTTTTCCTAAGCATGGAGGATTTAGCCTTGTGGAAGTCGCCCTTGAAAGGAATTCATTATACCAATTCATTATACCATGTCCGGCAATACACATACACATCTATTTCTAAACAATTGTTCCTCAGACAGCAACATGACTTTGCCAAAGCTCAAGTCTGGTTTCAGTTGCACAATTTCATGGGCACCTCACTGGGGCAGAGAGAGTACACTCACCAAATTCGGGCACAAAGTGTGATTCAGTGATTCCCAAAACTCAGAGGGGTTCAGTTTGGTTTCCACCTATCACCATGCCCTTGTGCTTGGCCACTTAAACATTCCCTGTGATCTTCAGGACCATTTGGCAAAAGTCTAAGTTCCACCTCTGATCTGTTACGGGAGCCCAAAGGGCAGCCCTTGTGAAGCCCTGGCAGCAAGAGAGCGCACATCACCCACTGCTGCACAGGCAGCCAGTGTGGCCCATGCTGCAGGGACTGCAAATAAAGCTGCAACCAGAGAGACCCCAAAACCTGGATTTCTTTAGCAATGCTTCATCCAGTCTTGGGGTGAGGAGGAAAGAGCAAGAAGAGGCTAGGACAAAGTGGCAGAAGAGTCTGGCAGGAGCTAAAGGGAGTAAGGGAACCGAGACAGAAAACTGAGGGAAATACAGAGGTTTGGGATTCTTGTGACAAGAAACGAAGAGAACAGGAAATTAGATGGAAAGGGCTAAATCATTTTAATGGAAGAATAAAGAAGGGAAAGAAGACAAGAAGGTGGAATGGAATAGGAAAAAGCAGAGAATAAGTAGGAAAAAAAATACATTGTTTATATACTTTAATTCTATATTTTATTATATTCCTCCAGTGAAGATAGGAACCAGCAAAAGGAAGGGTCCAAGCTGTGCTCTCAGGATGGTGTGTGGGATAGTCAGTACCTTCTCTTGGAAAGGGAGGAGCCCACTGGCACTTACATTTTTCCCATTTTGTCTCAGGAGAGCGGGGTTTACAGTCACTAGGAAGGCTGAAGCAGGAAGCTGCTGCTGGGTAGAGCTCTGCTTTGCAGGCAGACCTTGGGGAACTAGCACAGTCTTATCTGTCCAGGGCTATTCGTGATTTTTCCTTAGCAAAAGCAGCAGTGTTCTCACCCAAAACTAATCGCAAAGATCCCAGCACAGAGGCGATGCTGCGCTCCTGAAGTCAGAAGTAGTTGGGTCACTCCAGGCTGCCTAACTGCATGTGGCCAGATTTGCTGCTGAACGGGAGCTGTGCATATGGGAAATGCCAGAGGGCTTTTCACTTAAACTGAGCCTCCTGTCAGCTTGCTCTCCAACTGTCTGAGCCATAGACAGGGACTCTCAGATCTCAGCTTCTGCTCTTTTTTAGGTGCTGTAAGGAGGCCAAAACACTTGAACCTCTGCTGTAATAACCTCCCCTGTGGTTATACACTGATGTCATGAATTCGGACTTACGATGTCAATGAAAGCTGCTGAAAAGGAGAAGCTGGGCAGGAAGGAAGGAGCCCTAAAATGTTAACATTTATCTTAATGAGAAACTGAATCCAGAACGAACAGCCAAGGCAACTGATTTTGTAGAGAGAGGCATTCTCTTCAGGCTGCCGCAAGCAGGCAGTTCCCTCTTCAGCACGCCTCTGCAGTGCAAGGGCAATGCAAGGCAACGGCAAATTACAATAATCTAATGTGGCTGCAGAACTCATCCAGCCTTTTTAATTTTTGCTTTCTAACCATAATGACTGAACAGCCTGAAGGAGATTTCTTTAGCCTACAATCTGGAACCCGTAGGAAATGTAGCTCACATAGCACTGATAGCCAGAATCCACAGAGCAGCTGAATTTGCTTCCCTCTGGCTACATGTTTATTTTAGGCAATTCCACGGGTCAGATTTAAAAAAGTTCATCTCTTAGAAGCTCCTACTAAAAGCCTGTTCACTTGCACAGAGACCCAGAAAACAGGTTTCTGCTCTCACGGTTATAACCTCAGCACCTCAGACTAGACGCAAAGAAGCAGCTTTTAAGGTACAGATATGTCCACTACAAGCAAATGGAAATGTCTGCCTTAATTTAATATAGTTTGTAGATAGCCAAAGGTGGTAAAACCAAGCCCGTGCTGAGTTGGGACTGTGAAGCAGGTGGGGAGGAACTACTTTTCATGGAGTCCAAGATCTCAAGCTTTCATAACAACACAGACAAAACGCAGGAAGTGCCTACAGAATCTGCTGACCCTCACAGCATAGCGGCGCTGTCAAAGGAGGCATCTTCTTACAGTTCCGCATTTGGCAGGTGACCAAGGGAACCCACAATGCTGCAAAACGTCTTGCCTGACAAAGGTTCCCCAGGTGGCTTTCACAGATGAGCCCATTGGTGTCACCACTGACATAAATTAGGTCTACCAGACAGTATGAGATGGCAGCTTTGGCTGAGCTGTCTTCAATGCCTCCATGTAAATTATCACGTAGTCTTCTACAATTATTTAATGAGGGAAAATGAAATTACCACGGAACTGCATGACTAAGGAGAAACATCAGCCTCTTCCAGCAAGAGTATGAACTGCTAATGTACTCACTCATCCAGCAGCCTCCATCGAGGAGCAGACAGATCTGGGTGCAATTCTGTCCTTCCCCTCAGGAGTCGGTTCCTCATCTCCCATCTTCTGGGCTAGGAGATGCTCTGCCTTCAGGCAAATCTTCTGAAGGGAAGCCTGTGGCAGCCAGAGCAGCACAGCCATGATCAGACTGCTCCAGCATGTCTCTGAATCCCAGCCAGCAATGGAAGAGAAAGATTTCTGTTTAGGCTTCTCCCAAGTCTGTTCTTTTCACCAGTAATTAAACTGACATTTTCTTTGCCATCTGTAGGATTTTTGAGGATGCAATCAAGTGATCTATCAGCAGCCCTAGTTCCAGGGATGGAGGAGAAAACACAGCAAAAAGACCACCTGCTTCTCTGAACAGAACCTGTAGAGACGAAAAATGCCAACCTTTGCAAAAAAGGCTCCGTTTGTCCTTGGACATTCTTACCACATGAATAATTTTGAAGGGAAGCAATATCCTCTAATCTTAGTTCTTTAGAAGAATAAATTTGACCCAAACTTTTCACATAGGAAACATGACCTTGTATTAATTAGAAGAGTAAAAAATCCATTTTAACAAAACTGATTTGCTTTGTGAGAAGATCTTTTAATAATGTAAAATGGTGTGTTTGGGTTGTTTTTTTTTTAATTCAATAGCATTGAAAAACTACTTCCTCTTACATTTATCTTCTTGCTTTACTGCTATTTTTTTATTTTTTTTAATACCGTGACTGCTTTCTGTAGAGCTCATCTGCTGGAAATTAGAATCACAGAATCATAGAATCATAGATAGGGTTGGAAAGGACCTCAAGATCATCTAGTTCCAACCCCCCCTGCCATGGGCAGGGACACTTCACACTAAACCATGTCACCCAAGGCTCTGTCCAACCTGGCCTTGAACACTGCCAGGGATGGAGCATTCACAACTTCCCTGGGCAACCCATTCCAGTGCCTCACCACCCTCACAGCGAAGTACTTCTTCCTTATATTTAACCTGAAATTCCCATTTAAGTTTGAACTAATACTTGTCAGGTTTCAACAACCTGTCAAAACCAAGCACTACTAGAAGTATCTCTGTAATAATAGTCAATAATCAAAGGTAGTAATTCAAATGGTACATATAGAATTGAGTTGAAAAAGTTTTGATATAATACAAATATGTGTCCTTTAGGGCATAAATATATGGAAAGAGGCAGTAGTAAACAAAATCACAAAAAGCCACTATTTGAAAATGGGCGATGATCCTAAAAAGCAGATTAAATCTATAATTATTGTGAAGCATACAGAAGAAAGCAGAAAAAGTCTTTTGAAAACATATGTACTGTTTTCTGTATAATTTAAGACTTGGATACTATCAACTTCAGTAGCTAATCACTTTGAGTATCCTGATGCAGAAGGGTTACGTGAATACATATGCTCATTATTTTGGAAAAGCATGACAGTTGTACTGTTGCAGTGAGTTTAGGATCACAAAGTCCCATTGCTAAACTCCCTAAAGCAACAGAAAAAAAAAATCCCTACCCTAAAAATATTTCCAAATCTAAGATCATGTGTCCTGGGTTCTGATGTAACCATTATTTCTTTTCCTTCCTAGTAGCTGGTGTAGTGCTGTGCTTTGGCTTTAGTCTGGGAACAGTGCTGATAACACACTGATGTTTTAGTTGTTTTAGCACTTACCCTGATCAAGGGCTTTTCAGCCTCTCCTGCTCTGCAAGTGAGGAGGGGCACAAGAAGCTGGGAGGAAGCAGAGACAGGACACCTGACACAAACTAGCCAAAAGGGTATTTCATACCACAGCACGTCATGCCTTATATATAAACTGGGGAGAGTTAACCAGAAGGGACTGATTGCTGCTTGGGTCAGGCTGGGTATTGGTCAGCGGGTTTTGAGTAATTGTATTGTGTAGCACTGCTGTTTGTTTTTTTTCTTTTCCCTTTTGGTTTTCAGTACACAAGAAACATGAAGAGATGAGTCTCTTAGCAATGCTACACCTGCTGCAGCCAAGATCAGGGGAGGGAACAAGCAGCAGAAGAAGTCTGGCTGTAGCTCCAGCCACAGACTTGAGAACCAGCCTTACACTCCATGGATGGTCAGGAAAAGACAATTGCCACAGAGCAAGCATCAGGTGAGAGTCCCAGGTGCTGCTAAGGGGATGAAATATGCAAAGTTTGGGAATAACTCTTTCTTCCACACACCATTCCAGCCCCCGCCCCCCTTTTTTTTTTTCTCTTTTAAAGTACAAAAGAGAACACTCCCAAGAAAACAAATAAACCCAAGAGCCAAAGAATAAGGGTGGAAGTAGGGAGAGCTGAAGATTATATATAACAATGGCAAAATTGTGTAGTATTTCCTGGATAATGACAGAAGAATCACTTTAACAGTCATCAAGCGGATATTTGGCTCAAGATGTTATCCACCATGTGCCAATTCAGTTAATACGTTTATCAGGTCTTCACAGAGGAACAAAGATTTAACAGCAAAAGTTAGAAATGGAGGAGCAGCAGAGGCACAGATGGGATGGGATTGTTGAAAATCCCTTTTGATCATTGGCACTAGGGATGAACATGCAGGATTCCTCATCTTTTTCTTGTAAGGGATAATAGTTTAAAATGAAGAAAGGGATCACAAATACATTATCACATCCCAAGAGCAGCACCATGGGAGAAGGATGAAAAGGAAATGGCCCAATCCAATTTACAGCTTCTGTTTTCTCTGTTGCAAGTAATGACAAACCACCTACAGTTCTGAAAGCAGAAAACCTGAAAGCACCCCATCTGCAAAAGCAAAACAAATAAATAATAAACAGAAAGTACTGTGGCAAAATCTATAAACTATCCAGACAAGATGAGAACCTGTCACTTGCATATTAAAACCCCCTGGGACTGGATCAACCCTAGAAATGGCAGGGAAACTATGCCTTAGTTTCACACATTTCATACAGAGAGAGATTGACATCGTGATCAGAAGTTGTGCCAGTGCTCCTCTGCCCATTTATTTTCTTCTTCACCTTGCTCTTTCCTCTGTAGAAGCTCAATACGTGTACTGATATAGCTGCACAGCTAAATCAGATGTGGAAACTGAGGACAAAGAGGATTTTCTCTGTTGCTGTACTTGTTTGCTTGCTTGGCCTTTATTTTTTTGTATTTCCCTTGAAGTGATTTTAACCTGGGTCCATCTTCCAGCTGGGTTCTCCCTATGGTCACAAAAACTCTTGTGCTGCATCTGGGGGCAAGGCCTCTTCCTTCAGTGACACTGATAGATAATGTCATATTAAAGTGTCCCTAAAACCCTGGCCTTGAAAAGTCTTGCCTGAGGACAAGTTCCTAACACAGGAGCTCTTCGCATGAGCATAACCCTGTGCACTGCAATGACACCCCTCCACCAGCCTAGCGCTCAGAAATAACTGGTGTGTAGTAGAGGCAGAACCAAGGCAGGCTGCAGGTGAAAGCATGTGGTCTGTCCTTCCCTGCTGTGGAGTTTCACCCTCTAGGTGTGCATTAAGAATCACATTCCAGCATCTTGTTCACTCATAACATATCCCAAAAATCTAGATTTTATTCCCCGAATATTTTCAAATACAGCTCTAATAGAGAAATTACAAGTGTGAGTAATTAAGTAAAGCCCTCTCTTCTATAAGTATTTCATGTTGAAACAAAGATATTTCACTAAACAGGAAGAATGCATTGAAAATACACTTTAATAGATGTTTATTGGTGTCCTGCACATTCAGTGTAGGAGGTTGGAGATGCAATTAAAAAAAAAAAATTCAAAATTTATTGATTCCATTTTGCTTAAATCACTCTAAACAACCAGTGCCTTAGAGTTCAGAGAATTAACGTTTACTGTCCATTACAAGCAAAATTTTAATATCACCTTTTCTGAGAGCGCTTAAAACTCCTTTTTTAAATTCTTCAGATACATTCCTTGAAGTAAACAATACATTTCAATCTGTGTCACAATCAACATTGATAAGGCCTTCTTAACCATTTTATGCCACCTCCACTATTACTTCATTGCAAAACACAATCTTATTTCGGACTATAAATATTCATCCATGCACAAAACACAGGGGCCAGAAGTTACACATTAATATCTCATGTAGGCTTCCAAGACTTCTTTTACCCCCTGCAGGTTTATGGTACACTTAAAAAGATATCTTTAGACTTGGTCTACTTGGTCTTAAAATACAAATATACAATATCCATAAGCATAAAAAAGTAAAGCTAGATTGCCTTACCATTTGTTATGAACTGCTAAAATCTTATACATGTACAATATAGCATCATGCGGATTAATATACATATTAGTTAAATACAGCAACCAATAATGGAGATGTGGCTAAGCTTTTTTGTTTCGTTTTCAAAAAGAAAATGTTCATGTACAAGTAAAAATACTTTTAATTTAAACTCATATGGAACACCTGAACCACATAGACATATGTAAACCCTGCTGAGATATTCAGGTCAAACTGGGGCATAACCTGCTGACTCACTTAAAAGGGAACACAGCTCCTCACAGGTGATTCCCAAGGTGTGCTGTTCCCAAGAGAATGCAAACTTACCAGCATTCATATTTTCAGGTCTAGAACACTAGTTTTTGCATCTTACATCTCAGTTTATACTTTCTGCATCTACCCTTCATCCTCCATCAGGAACTATTCGGTACCTTGACATTGTAATAGATTTTTCTAAATAAGTAGATATACAGTACAAAGTGTAGATAGTGAAACAAATAAGCACATATATACAGTCTTTGAAAGGCATTTTTTGTGACCATTTTAGCCGTGTTTATAGAAAACATTTAAGACAGTCACATTCTGCTGATACCACTGTATTGCAAACTGTCAAGCCACATTTCTTATATTAAACTTGTACTGTACTGTGTATTGTACAACAGAAAATGATCATTCTTAAGGTGTGACACAATGAAAAAAAATATAAATCACTAGACTGAGTAAGATAACCAGCGCAGGGCTTCATTTTCCTGAGGTTTGTAAGAATCTTTTAAACAAAAATCACAGTGACCAGGCTAAACTGCAAACATACTGTTCAGTTTTACATATACAGTTTATACATAAGTTCTGTGCATGGTCGACTCAACTGTGTATGTTCACACTGATGTTTCCTTTAAATGACTCGCCACTGCATAATACTTGTATCTTTTCCACCTGTGGAGATGAGATGGGTGTCTTCACAGAGAAAATCTACATTAGTTACATGACTACTATGTCCACCGTACACATGGCTTGGAGCCTAGAAAACACCACAGTAGTGAGAATATAAGCTGTCATAAAATCATATCGTTATAACATTCATACAACAGTGAAACCAAGGCATCACATCATTCCCTTAAAGTACTTTGATATTAAGTTAAACTTTAAATTTAATTGTAGTTTCAATTAACCCTAAGTAAATCCCTCAGGCATAAACATATTCGCATTTTTTTGTTTGGGGAGGGGGCTTGTATATTTGTTTGTTGGTTGGGGTTTTTGTTGCCCATAGGAAAACAACACAATGCAATTTTGCAAATTATAAGAGTAAATTTTTTGGAAACACCTTACCCTAAATTGTGAACATGGATATGAGAAGAGATGTACTTTGCCAAAATCATCCCCTGTTGATAGCAGTTTTCTCCCATGCGATCGACAGACGGCATTGATATCTGTTCCATCCGAACCTTCAGGCCATACACCTGAAACACAGAGGGACTAATTAAAGGTTTTCATAAAGGAAATTGAAGTGACAGCTTAAGTCTTTATTAAAATATTAATAAAGGATTACTTGTTTAAAAAAAAAAAAAAAGAGAGAAGATAAAACAATAACTGCTGCTGAGCCACTATGTGTACTTCCATACCAGCAAAGACCAGATACTAATAGGAAATCAAGCACATAAACAAATACTGTATTTCCCCTAGTCAAAGTGCTTTTTACTCCAAAAAAAGGAAGAATTCTGCTGAATTATGACCATGTGTCTGAGGCTAAAAGAATTTTCATGTGTTTATGTAGAAAAATAAGTTACTGCTTTTATTTTCCCTTCTGCTTATGTATATGCTAACATACTTTATACTACTGTAGTCTGAAAAACTACCTATATATGATTCAACACACTTTTCATATTACTAAAGCTTAAAATCTATGAAACAAGAATTTAGATAGTTTAAAATTTTTTTAATAATTAAGAGATCCCTCAAAAAGAAACTGAACCTACTATAAATTTTTAGAATGCTTTTGTTTTGCTGAAATTCTCATACTTCCTCAAATACTCTATTTGCTGTTCTTGCACCAAGTGGTGTTCTAAAATTAAACTGTAAGCTCATCAATGCAAGGACCCTATCTATGTGCCACATCTTTAAAGCCTCTGAATACCTGCCTGTAACAAACTGGAATTGTAATAAAATCCAACCAGTTACTGCAGTTTAATTTTATGTATGCAGTACTGTGGTGGTTTGCTTTTTTAAAATCATTTTTGTAATTCAGATTTTACCTAATCCCTACTCAACATAATTGACACCTAACTTTCAGAGACAACTGACATAATCAATTATAGTGTGTGTTCTCCCATTATGGTTTGGCATTACAATTTTCAATAACGGTCCATATGTCACACATCCTCTGCAGTGTCCCCCTGAAGTCCCACCACTTGAGGGCATGTTCTTTGTTGTTATTACAGGTCAGGGTGGCCGAGTTGCTACTCCTGCTTGCCCTCCCATCTCCTAGAAGGATGCCTAAGCCTGTGGGCAGGGCAGGCACACTCCAGCTTCTCCTTCTTTGGGCCAGTCGTAACACCAAAGCAGGCGTCTGCCCTGCACTGTGGAAAGAGCTTGCCTTCAACCCACATGGGATTCTGCCCAAATACAGTCTTTGTATCACTGCACTGTATCATTGTATTCAAAGGCACTGAGGAAGTGATTCCATGCCTTTATAAGGAATTACAATTTGGAGTAAATAAAATGAAATGCAAAGTACTGATTTGCGGACTGCCCGTAACTCTCCTAATATGTGTGGAATCACCTCTTTGCTAGATCAGGGACAGTAGAAATGAGGCTTAGAGGAAGGTGCAAAGAAGAAACATGGTAATTGTTACTTGCAGAGTTATGAACACATAGAATGAAGAGACAGAGAAAAACTGTTTTAAATAACTGCTTTGACAAAATGGAAGCCGTATGAACATCAGATGCTAGCTGAAAAGAGGCAGGAGTCTTCTCAAGAAGTCACTGTGACAAGCTGGAGATAAAGGAAATGGTTTAAGAAATAAGACTGCCATTTTGAAATGGGGAAGGGATACAAAATTTATTCTAGTGCCTCACAGCCAGTTTTTTTTTAATATGTAAAGTGAATCCCCTTTGCTGAAAAATTACTCAATTTTTTCTTCATTCTCTGCAGACACAGAAAGAAAACCATTTCCTTTCTTACATTTGAAGACTGATGCTATGCTTTTCTTCTCCTCCTCATCACTAAAATGCATTAATTACATCTTTTCTCCCAGAACAGTATTAAATGGATAATTATTCAGCACATTATCTGTTGGCCCAATGTGTAAAAACCAGAAGCAGCTATTCCAGCTGTGACTGGAGCAGATACTGATAAATGGATGATTACTTCACATTTTGCATGGTATCTTTTTCATTACACATCCCACTAATGCATTTACCTCTCCTACAACAGCATAATGCTGTTGACTCTGTTCAGTTTGCAAAAGTAATCTGATCTTTCTGTGCAGATCTCCTCTCTCACCTTCTCTCCTCCCTTCTGTATTTGTGCAACTGGGTTCTGCTGTTCAAGTGAATAACCTCCTATTTGCCTCTGTTGAATTGCCTCTTTTTTTCATACCAATCATCTATTTCTCAAGACAATTTGCTAATCCTGCAGCTTCACAACACCTACAAATTATATACACTGTAATTATATACATGCCAGTAATAAATATATTCAAACAAATATAACATGAATTGTATATTCTTCTAGTCGGTTTTGAATGCAACCAGTCTGAGCTCTGCTCTGCTTGCAGTATTGTCTGGCTTTCCACAGCATCTTACATTTCTTCTGTTCCTGTCCCTCACCTTCAAATATCCATTTTTCCAAAACGGGGCATGTGATATGAACCGATGCCTTACTTGCATATCCAGCAGCACATGGTTCTTGCAAAGGCATACAGTTCAGTAAGTGTCTTAACATCTTTAATCCTTCACAATTACATGTGTTTGTATCACTAAAATATCCTCCCTTGAATACACTTTTTTATATGCTGTTGATTTTCAGTTGAATTGTCTCTATAAACATTTCCAGGCTGACTAATCAGTTCGCATGCTTGAAGACAGGTGTCCAACAGATCAATATTCTTTCCTCTCTACATTGGTTATGTTGATCTCCTAGTGCTATGCATATTAGTTGTGATTTTTAGGTGGTTCTGCTAGAGTGAGAAAACACCCCTAGTTTCAGTCAGCCAGCAGCTACTGAAAAATCAACATAATAGAAGCCTCATATCCTTGATGATGTGATTACTTCTGTAAAAAAGTGGGGCAATACTGACAAGCATTTGAAGTGGTCATACTAGCTGCTCTGAGGCCACAAAGTACTGAATAGTAGACTGATTTCCAGAATTACTGGACTGGTTTCCAATTTATAATTTATAAGCTTCTTCAATTTATTATTCTACTCATTAACTCTGCACTTTATCCTCTCCACATGAGCTCTGAAGGTAAATATATGATTCCACAGGTACTGCATTCATTCTTCTCCATTTTTCCAGTACTCAGACTGTTCTCTGCATAATAAGTACTAATAGTCTTGAGATTATGCTAGCCAGTTGTTTTGACAGCTAGAACAAGGTTCCTCACACTCAGATAAAATTTTCCAATGTATTCCTTCCCTACTGAAAGCAGAGGTCTTATCCTTTCATTACTGGCACTAACTGGGTTAGTATCAGATTGCAGTAAGTCTTCAAATAAAGACATTAAAAAAAGAGAGAGAAGTGTTAAGTTTTTTAACACTTCAGTCTTAGTGTCAACTCTCTGTCCTCTCTGCATAACAGACCAATACTGTCACTGGCCCTTCTGTTATTTCTGTGCTTGATGCGTATGCATTTATGTTTTAGCTTTGATTATGTGTCTCCTTGGTCCTCCCAAGAGATTCTACTTTCTGCATTCCTCTTCCTTTTAGGAAAAGGCAACAGCAGTTTAACCAAATCTGTGTCTTGCTGTCACTCCTATCTTTCCTCTGGGCTAGCAGTTTGTGCACTTCATACCATCTAAGGAACTACCATATCTCGCCTTTCCTCCAGCTTCAGATCTTCCCTAACAGGGCTTTCATTTCTGCAGTTTGCCTCCCTCAAGTCCATTATTTTCATTTAGTTGCTCTTTTTTGCTTCCTGTACTAAGGATCACACCTCCCTATTTCCACAGTCATTCCTACACATGATGCATTCACTTTCTCAGCATATTCCTTCCAACTCCCCGGAATCAAATCTGGAAGAAACTCCCCTTGAAGTGCTTATCTATTTCCTGTATCAGAAGAATTTTGAGAACTTGCTGGTTAGTCACTATAGTGCAATTTTTTTCCCAAAAGAGACTGGAATAGTTAAAATCTCACATCCTTCGCAATTCTTTTTTGGCTGATACTGCTAGCTATTAAAAAGATCTCTCTTCATTTGATTGTTCTGGAAGGATGGACAACAGTATAACCCTGCCACCATTTCATCTATAATTATTATGCATTATCCTTGCAACTTCCCAGTCTGAACCTAAGCGTATAGCTATGAATCCTCAGTATATATGGTATTATATTTTCTTCTTGTACATTGCATATCCTTTCTAAGTTATATCCTATTACTTTAAAATGCCCTTCTTTTGATGAACATCCTCACAATCTCTATGGAATTACTAAAATAATGACTGTGGTAAGTACGAAAACTTAGCAGTTACTTTTACTTATTACCCTTGTTGCTTTAGCTTGCAATAAACCAGTTCATCATGGAGGACTGAAAGTGTAACAATGTATATGCAGTATCCCCAAGTTCCCCAATGGCCCAGGAGATCATTTTGTTCGACAGTCTGGCTCCAAAAGTTGATCTATAGCAAGAGGAAAAAACCCCTTTCAGGTATGACACTCCTCTCCTGTGACTCTCTATGCACCAAAAGCAGCCCCATATTCTACCACCACTACATTTTGCATGAATCCAAATTGTAAAGCGAGGAATACTCGCTTAAAGTAGTATGTCAGAATATCTGAACCTGTAATGCTAACTGCAAAGACTTTGTAGCTCTGTGACTGTGTCTCACATATACTCAAACCCCAGGAATATCTTAACATTTCTACTATAAGGGCCTTCATCCCTCATATGAGGAGCACACTATATCAACATGCAGCCAAGTCTTCAGGGATTTCCTCCTGTTACTAAATCTGCATGTTGTAGTGATACCCAAGCACTGCTTGTCAGTTAAATTATATAAAATTTGAATGTGACTTCCCAGCATATTGATATTGCCATCCCATCTTTAGGTGCTTAAAACATCCTTTCTGGCTACCTGTAAAAACATTACTGCATCTATTTTAGTTGAAACATGGGTGAGAATTTTCCATGTTTACTGCTTGTACAAAACCACTCTCCTCTGAACTCTACCACTGCTTCCTATTTTATCTTGAGGCCTTAAGAACGGGAGCTTCTCATACTCAGATTTTGTAACGATCTGTCTGCTCTGCGTGCATAGCATAATGATGCTTTGTGCTCTGCACATGAAGTCCCATGGAAAAAAATTGTCCTGATTTTGTTAGGTTTTTCTTGTTTCTTCTTGCATTCCTTTCACCTAAATGCCATACAGTGTATCAAAACACATTGCAAGTACTTCATAAAGGAGTCTTGTCAGCCATTTTGTGTTTGCACAGTACCTACTGCAAGCGAAACTGGCTCTGGCAAGGGGATTTGGTGCAGCAGCTGCCTAAGTAATTCCATAGAACTGGTACTTTGAATAAAAATTATGAGAAGTAACTAGTGTGACAGAAAGGGCAGTGTGTGATTTCTTCCTTGTCTCCTACTTTTGTTGTAATTTAGTATTTGTACTTGAAGCTAGCAACAATATTAAATCAGAGTCTTTCTGGATTGAAATAAGAGGACAGATTGCAATAAAAATGGCATAACAGAAGTTCTGCATTTTTTCCTGAAATATGAATAGTTATGTTTCATAAGAAAGAGTTGGCAATCCAAGGGTTTGTTAATAACAAGAATGGTAAGAGCCTGCAATATACTTACCAAAAACATGGAATCCTAAAGTGCAGGTGTAAGTGGCCCATTCTATATCTCTAGTTGTTTCAACACTCACGACTTGTTTACAAGCAGAGGGGATCCCTACGAAAGAAAAAAACCCGAACAACCAGGTGATAACATCTTGAATTCTCAAATTATATAGATTTTTGATTGCACCAGATGAATTAAAACCTATGGTCTATCTTGGCAGTTATATGGTCTCCTTTAAATTTTAAATCTGCATTAGACTGCCCTAACTTTGCACAAAAGGACTAAATATAATTCTTACTCACAGTATAAGATTTCATAGTCTCCTGAATTAGACACAAGATATTGTGAATTAACAGACCAATCCAGATGAGTAATGAAGCTGGAATGACCCTACAAAGAGAAAAATACTGTATTAACTTCACTAACACTGTCTCTAAATGTGACAGTATTAACACCGTGCTATAAAACATGCTTAAGTTACTAATATTGAACTAGGAGAAAAAGGTTAATTACCGAACATTTGCCAATTCTTGTGTACTTTCTTCCATTTTCACTTACGCCATATATATAAATACAGTTGTCATGGGAACCTATTGCCAAGAAGTTTCCATCTATAAACAACAAAAGTGAACTGTAATTATTTCTGTAAGAAAGAACTTAGGAGAAGTTACTGTGTCACGGGCAAGAGGAATTGCTCTATTTTTTCTTTTTCAGATGAATATCGATGCACATTTGAAGTTTACAAAACAGCAAGTTTATGCAGCAAACATTACTCTTGTAACCACATGACCACAGTCCATTTAGGACTAACCTGATTGCAATAACCTGTGCAGTTAAGTTATATGTGTTTTTTTTCTTTTCAGTGAAACCATATTGAACATGTGTGGGAGTGAGGGAAGGAAAAGAAAATAGAGCTTAAGACACCATCCATTCAGTGTTGCCAGTCTTTCATGGTGTATTTATTTTCAGCTTCAGTATGACAAGTGGGAAATTATTTTAAAACAAACCAAACCCAAATTTAATTAAAAAAAAAAAAATCACTTCTTATTTTTGCCCAGTAAATAAATGCTCTCAAACCTGGTGAGTAACGCATTACAGACAGCTGTTCATTTCCATCTGTGTGTACAGTGACCAAGTCTTTTGTTTCTGTGTCGAATACAAACCACCTGTTGTAAATACAGAAAGAGGCCAATAAATCATTCCATAAGGCATTTAAATCTAATGTAATCTTGACCAAATTCTGTCAAAATAGCATAAGTTTTATACCAAAAAAGAAAAACAGCAACTGCTACTTTGTTTGGTTTGTTTTTACTTTAAGACAAAGATAGTTTCTTTCCCATGTTTTTTAATCAGAAAAATAATCAGACACTGACCTTGATATAAATCTTCAAATTTTGGTCTGTTTTACTATGTCATGCATTAGAATAAAGTAAGCATTACATATAATGACCTCCTTTAATGCCCTTCCTCTATGCTATGCTGATGTTTAAACTTATGCCTACATTAAATCCTAGGGCAAAGGAAAACACAAGCAAGAATCAGGACCATTCTCTTTGGTTGAAAGACTAGTTTTTTTTCTTAATTTAAGTTAATTGATTTATTAACTTTTTAACTAATGTAATTACTTTTAAAGAACTAAAATTTAATTTGTGAAAATGTATAGATAGGATAAAGATAAAATTTGCATTCAATACTTGCATCAAATTACTAAAGACAAAGTAAAGATTCCTTTCAAAGCTTCTCCTTTTGATTTACTTTGCCCCGTAACTAAAGTAAATCCTTTATTTAGGATTGATATACAGCCCGAAACAATCTTGGCTCTTAACCTCTAAGCATCCTATACGTTCTCAGTTAAGTGGAACTGTTTTCTATACTAACAGCAAAGTCTGCCCTCAAGTGACATTAAAGGGAAGGATGAAGTTATGGCAAAGGCACTCCCTCCTACGACAGACCTCCAAGGTTATACCCAGGGCCGCCATTGACCCACTACATGACTAAGGGCTCAATCTGCCCTGAAAAATGAAGATACCATCTTTCATCTTGGTTTTGTCTGTTTTTGCCTTACACTCTTCAGACAGAACAAGTCTCTTAATATGCATTTTTACACTGTGTCTAGCACAGTGGAACATTTGTCAAATTTTTGTTACAGTCTCTTGTTGTCACTGCATTAGAGATAATAAACCACTCACTACATTTTCCAATGAGCAACTTCTTTTATATGCCATTTCCTCTACACTGCCCTACAGGACTCAGAGATCTCTAAATGTATCTGCAAAGTTAACCCATTATCTCAAATTCCTTCTTTAGTCTCTCCTTTGCCATGATGGACACAAAGATTTAACATGTAGGTCACTTATGGTGACAGCACCTCACATGTATCACTGATAACCTAGACATCTCGCCATGTTCAAATCCACCTCCTCCCTAATGTTAGATTGCTGCTCTCCCAGGGCAGCTCTCAGCAAACACAGGTACTGGTCTAAGGCTAGGGTTTCTAGGCACTAAGGCAACAGAAATTTCACTTTGAAGTTCATCAGAAATCAATAGAGAATGAATACATGTCATGCATACATCTGCAAAACAAGATCATGAACTTGTAGGTGATCTGGAAGTATTGTGTTTGTTGGTGCCTCAGGTGTAGCTCTGCACATCTTACCTTCCAGTCAGCGTCCCTACTGCAACAACAGATGCTGAGGGGTGAAAACCTGAAGACTGTGCTGGATCCTAAAAAGTTTCAGAAGGAAGCACACTTTTTTTACCAGTCCAAGTTAGAACAGAAACACAGTTCAATTATCTGTCTCAGAAGCAGAGTAAGTCCGTCTTGTTTTGTTTGGGGTTTACTGTTTTGTTTTGGGGTTGGTGTTTTTCCCTCTTAAATACAATCTTGAGACAAAAAAAGCTTTTTTAACTGATTGAAATATTACCTAATAGATTCCCATCCCCCTCCATACAAGCCCATTGTTTTTTTTTTCTTCACTATCTAAAAATAACTTGGCAAGCAATTTCATAACAATAACATTGGCAAAGGCAGCTTCTCAACAAATCACAAACAAGAGATAAAAATAACTTCTTAAATTAGAGCTGAACTAAGAATTAAGTACCAAAGCTGCAGTTTACCTACTGTCTAAAGGACAAGCAAATATTCAACAAAGGTATGTGCCACTTTGTGTGGAGCGGTAAGGTCTAGCTTCTATGCACACTGACACCTTTTTCAGTGTCTGCCAGTTGCAGCTTAGTGGGAGATTTAGGACATAAACTGGGTTTCTTATTTTGATATGCTATTTTAAAACATTTTACTTTGTATAGTGTATTATTATGGGACATTTTAAAACATTTTACTATGTGCACTGTATTATTATGGAGGCAGAATTGCAGTATTATTATGGAGGTAGAATTGCAGTGTTTTTCTTACAATTTAAACACATGCCTAAAAAACAGGTAAGCATTTTCTTTCTAATACTTGTTCAGTTACAAAGAATGAGCTCCAGAGCCCTTCATGTTATTGCAGAAAGTCCCAAAATAAATAGCTTCCCCCATTCCCTTTCTGATGCATTTTAGTTATTTTTGGCAGGAAAAAAAACCTGAAAAAATCCAGCAGTATATCTCACAGAAATGCTTACCTCCTGGATTTTCTATATCCTAAACCAGTATCACATTGTAGCCATTTTAGTAAGTTTGTTCACATTTCTACCAATTTGTAATTACTAGCCCTAAAGGCTAGGTATAAGGGATATTCTCATTATTTTTAACCAAGTGACTAATTTCAGAGATGTTACTAACACTCAAGAAATTTCAGAGAATTGCTGAGATGCAGGATTTCTGTATGCATGTTCTAATCCACTTCAGTATTCCAGACAGGAAAATTTGCTAATTTTTTAAAAGTATAATTTCATAGCGAATGCTGAAATATTCTCCTGAATAAACTGGAGATTCAAACAGTGCATGTAACCTGAGCAGTAAATTGCACTCATAACCACATTAAAAAGATTTTACATAGATCTCCATGACAAAAATAGGTTAACATGAAATTATTCACTTACTTCAGATAATGAATCACTGATCTATGAAACAGTCTCATACATTTCAAGTGGTTAATAAGGAGATTATTGTCAATAAAAATCTTGCCTTAATGAAGCAGAGCGTACTTGGAGGGAAAAAGAAACAAATCTAAACCTAGCTTAACAGCCCTACTGCTGTTGCCATCAAACTTTTCAAAAGAATTCAGGTAAATAAAGCAGTTCCTTAAATATTTCAATAACAGCAGTTTCTTAGAGAATGCCTTACATTTGGAAAACAGCAGCTAAGTATTAATTGAAGCCCACTGGAAGTCATAATAAGCTAAATTCCAGCTCTGTTTTTCAGAGGACATAAAGGATAATACAACGGAAATGATATCCTTTTTTTGAGTTGATGATTACTTAAGTATTTTTATTTCTAAGATAACAGCTTATCTGATTAATAGATTTGTTCCTGTTCCCCATATTGTACTTATCTCCACTAATGATGTTTCACTATCAAACCAAACTTCTAAATGCTCTTTTCTTTAAACTGCAAACAAGTGCTAAATTTTGCACTTCTCTTCATGACTATAGGCCCTCATCAGTAAATTGTTCTGTAATGAGAAATATATCAGAAGTACTAGCTTCTTGTTCTCCCAGTGGTTTTGAGCATGTACGTAAGTATACAAAAACACATTTAAACTGAGCAAAGGATCACAGTAGTACCTGAAATTGAGTCAAACAACGTTTGGGTTTTTTTGACAAAAAAAGAAACTTATTAGGAAAGCATAAAAGGTGGTACCAATGGTTTTACTCTCCACTTCAGGATATTTATAAACAAAGCTTGCACACAACCAGTTCTGCACTATTTCTAAATAATCAAATGAAGTCTCCACAATAAAACCCTATGCTGAAGACCAGAAAGGTCTATGTAAAAGTTTCCAGTTATATCTTTGTTTGAGCCACTCTGAATTTCATGTGAAGGATATCTGCAATCTAGTGTGTTCATATTCCTTACTGTACAATACAATGCACTGTTATTGTTGTATTTCAGAACAAAAAAGGCATTTTCTTAGAGGGTTTACCAAGACAGGTCCAGGAAAATTTGGTTTGTAACTGCTCACTGGTTTCTAAAAATATGTTTTATTATTGAAGTTCATAACCTAAGTGTGGTGCTATCTATTTGATCTTGCATTTGACATCCTGGTAGCAGTTCAAGAGATTTGCAAGCACATTAAGATTTTGGTGCATCTCAAGGTTTGACCATTCCCTTGAAGCCCAACTACAGTATTCTTAAAGAATGAAGGGGAGAGAGCCCAAATCACATTAACATATCTTAAGCCCTAAAATTATTAGAAGGTAGGAAAATGCAGTTATCTGCCTGATTCTCAGGCCAAACCCTTACTATTATTGGTTTCCTTTTTTTTTTGAAGAATGAAAGAACTACTTTTATTTTCCTTTCTATTAAGTTCTTATGCTACAGGCCAATCTGTCTTTATAACCAAGGCACTGAACTATGGAAACACAGCTCCATCTGTGGGGCACCAGAACTGTTGATCTGGTCGCTCCAATTAATTTAGAACTCAACAAAAATATGTACCTTAGAACATATGACCTTGGTTAGACAGAATAAATTCAGTTTTCCACATTCACCAAGCAAGGATGATTTACCAAGTCCGTATAGTGGGATACTATGAAAGACTGTTTGGCAAATGCTCTTCTGTTAAGACTGCTTCAACCTGATGCAGCAGCATACACTTCTTGCAGATGTATTGTATTTAGAAAGTCTTATCAACACAAGTTTTAAGGCCCCAAAACCGCACTTCTGTATAATACAGGACATGGATCCATATAACCTAGGGTTATAATTCTTGGTTTTAAGAGTTTTACATCCATTTTCAGAATGACATTTTATTACTCTCTTTTTTTTCCCCTCAATACTTGAAGACATTTTTAATCAATTATCTTTTGAAAACCTAAATTACTTGAGAAGTTCTATAATAGCAGAGTTGTGTTTAATAAATTTGTACCTCTATAATCTTGTTCCAGATAGGATGATGAGTGGTTGCATCCCAGAGTGTAATGTGTTTGTCATGTCCACAAGTGAAGAACTGAGGTTTAGAGGAATGGACTGCAAGTCCCCAGAGCTCATCAGTGTGACCCTACACAAGCAGAAATAATTCTTGACAAGAAGCACAGCACCATCATAACTAAACATGTTTAAACAGGATTAAAATTACTAAACCATATATTAAAGCATTAGAAAAATATGTTGGCTTAGATAGATGCATATTTATAATATTATTTTCAAAATTACTGCAATAATGAATCAAACAGATGCATGGCTATGAAACTTAACTTTAAGCAATTTACTGCTATTACACACTTTGAAAGGTTCTTGTAAGGCAACAGCTTACCTGGGTAATGGGGAAAAAATCTCCTGATAGTGTGCCCTGCAGCACAAAGTTTCTGGTGGTTCCTATTAATACAACGTCCCCTTTTCCCTCTGCTACAGTTCTTACTGGACCAAACTGCTCTGGAATCTGTGGTCATAACAGACAAACAGATAAATCAGACAATTTGTCAAGTGTTCCTATTTTTAAAGATATGTGGCCTCACAAATGCATTTTAATAAATGCTGCATAGAGAAGAAATTAATGAACATATATGCCTGACTTTCAAAAGTTTGTAGCCACTTGCATCAGCTCAATAATGATCTTTATAACACTACAAGAAAAGACATCCTTATCAACACTGTACAGTTAAACTAAGTATTTCAACAAACAGAAGAAGTTCCTCCATGCTGTGTTGACTCGATCATATTTGAATTGCAGCTGTGACATTTCTACATTTCTATTCAGAGCTAGTGTCAGGCTTTGTATCACTAGTACTTTCCTGCAATTAATGTTTCTTTAATCGCAGCCTATGTTCTGAAAGAGTCAATGCCAATCTCAAATATAAAATTCTACATCCTCCCTTGAACTTAAAATAACGAGGAATACCACTGTATGAACAAAAAAAGAAGAAGAAGGATGCCATGGTTAGAAACAGCACAAGCAGCTTATACTTTGTGCTGTGTGAAAAACTAAATTACCAAAACAGACACGTCATTCCAGTTGCACATATATTTGCAACATTTAATACCATATAGTAGAGTTGAAACCCTTCCTCAGAGTTTTATGCTGATTTTTCTGTTATGTTCAGTATGTAACAACTATGCAATTCTGCACAAGCAAATTCTGCTTTAGTCTTTTAAGTTTCTACATAACAATGGAATTAATTTTTGGAATTTCTTTTTTAAATAAAACCCAAAACTAACCAAGAAATTACTGAAAAGATGTAAGTACTAAAACCTCAAAAAAATCCTCATATCATTTTGGAAAAGAGGGAAGCAGTTGTTGAGGCAAAGAAGCGATTCAGCGTTTATGCCACTGAATTGCAGCCAGATCAAGCACGGCAAAAAATGGCAAACCCCTGAGAAAGCTGAACATTCCCGTGACTGTGATTCTGGATGTTGCAGTTGGCTACATTGTGAAGAAAGCAGACCTGATGTTAGTTGGTGCTGAAGGAGCAGCTGAAAGTGGTGGCATTATCAGCAAGATTGGCACTAATCAAATTGCTGTGTGCGCAAAAGCACAGAATAAGCCGTTTTATGTGGTAGCTGAAAGTTTCAAGTTTGTGAGGCTTTTCGCTCTGAATCAGCAGGATGTCCAAGATAAGTTTAAGTACAAAGCAGACACTCTGAAAACAAACCAGAATCTAACAGAGGAGCATCCCTGGACTGACTACACATCACCATCACTCATTACATTACAGTTTACAGACCTCAGTGTATTAACTCCCTCAGCTGTCAGTGATGAAGTGATTAAACTCTATATGTAACAGCATCATCTTCAGCAACTGCCACAGTCGTAAGACCTTGGAAGATGACACAAGTTATATGGACATGGTAAGGAAAGGACATTATAAGGATTCATGTAATTATTTCTTGACTTTTTAAAGCAAGATGTTACATACGGATGGATCACTCTTAAAAAAAGTTACTACAGCTTCTAAAGATCTAAAATTTTCTTTTTACACTGTCCCACACGACATCCTTGTCTCTAAATTGGAGAGACATCAATTTAATAGATGGACCACTTGATGGATAAATAACTGGCTGGGTGGCCACACAAAAAGAGTTGTGGTTAATGACTCAATGTCCAGCTGGAGACCAGTAATGAGTGGTGTCCCTCAGGGATCAGTGTTGGGACCAGTCTTGTTCAACATCTTTGTCGGTGACATGGACAGTGGGATTGAGTGCGCCCTCAGCAAGTTTGCCGATGACACCAAGCTGTGTGGTTCAGTTGATATGCTGGAGGGAAGGAATGCCATCCAGAGGGACCTTGACACGCTTGTGAGGTGGGCAGATGCCAGCCTCATGAAGTTTAACCATGCCAAGTGCAAGGTCCTACACCTGGGTCAGAGCAATCCCAGGCACAGCTACAGGCTGGGCAGAGAAGAGATTCAGAGCAGCCCTGCAGAGAAGGACTTGGGGGTGTTGGTCGATGAGAAAATGAACATGAGCCGGCAGTGTGCACTCACAGCCCAGAGAGCCAACTGTATCCTGGGCTGCATCAAAAGGAGCGTGACCAGCAGGTCGAAGGAGGTGATCCTGCCCCTCTACTCTGCTCTTGTGAGACCTCACCTGGAGTATTGTGTGCAGTTCTGGTGTCCTCAACATAAAAAGGACATGGAACTGTTGGAACAAGTCCAGAGGAGGGCCACGAGGATGATCAGGGGACTGGAGCACCTGCCACATGAAGATACGCTGAGAAAGTTGGGGCTATTTAGCATGGAGAAGGGAAGGCTGTGTGGAGACCTCATAGCAGTCTTCCAGTATCTGAAGGGGACCTATAGGGATGCTGGGGAGGGACTCTTCATTAGGGACTGTATTGATAGGACAAGGGGTAATGGGTTAAAACTTAAACAGGGGAAGTTTAGATTGGATATAAGCCTCTTCCACAGGATAAGGACACTCTTGGAGGAGTTAAGAGCTGTGGTGCTCAACACCTTGAGGCTAATGTGTGACAGAAATCAGGGAAAACTCTCTAATTACACAATGATTGTTCTCATAGTGGCACCAACATCATTAGGTCCAGCTAAAGCAATCTAACATATGCTCTCAATTAGTTCCTTGGGATACTTGCACATTATGCAAGGACTACATCACTTGTGTGCTGGACCTCTCCCTTCAGGCCAAAGTAAGTGGTATCTGATCAGTGTTGCTGCTCAACCATTTGTGGCTTAAAAGCTGCAGAATGACATAAACATTGGATTTCTGTTACAATAGTATGGAAAAATTAACAATGCTTCTCAAGTACCGTAATCAACTTTGGAGCGGAAGCAAAACCATTTTGCAGATAATCATTATGCCATAATGCTCTTATTTCTCAACTACTTCAGAATCCATTTTTCAAGTGTACAGTACCTCTATGCAACTACTAGAAGTCTTGTCTTTCCTTAATTTAAATGAACAACCTATTTGATGTTCTCACCTTATGTCTATAGTAGCTTTAACATATTACTAACTTCAGATAATTATCACCTTACACAGGTAGCAGGAACTCAGGGATATCTTCAAAAAACAGCTTTGGCAAAGCAGTGTTTAGATTTGTGCAGTGGAAAATACACCTGTCAAACACACATAGAATTCACCTTCTGGGGTCTTGATCTAATGAAATTTATTATACAAGATAAAATACTCAGAGAAAGGACACTGCAGGATCGTCACATGTTTGTTAAAACTTCTTCAAAAAGCTACAGCAAATTACTACAGTAAATTGGAAATGTAATGACATTCACCACTGGTAGGTGAAATATTCCTGTTCATATTCCAGAAACAAGTCTACCCTTTAGTCCTGCAGAACTCACTCAGCTTATAAAAAGCTCATTCATATGCATGGACACACAATACCAGTAAGATTTAATTGGCTCAATTTTTAGTTTGTATAAATATTACGTTTTCCTTAGTTACAATTTTATAATATTTTGCCTGATGGTATTCTTAATTTTTCCATTATTGCCGTAATTTGCTAAGCCTCTCACAAGTTTCAGAAGCTTTACACACTTGCTCTCTTGCTTCATAGCTGAAAAAGTAAGCCAGAGAACAAACTATTAATACTGTAATCACCCATATTTAGGCTGTCCATTAGTACACAACAGCCTCAGCCACTCCTTACATCAAGCAAAGACACTGAAGGGATGAAAAGAAAGGGATGCTCTGTGCCATATCATCAGCTTCTGAGAAGCTCAATGACTCCTATGATGGCACTAATGCCCAGACAGAACAGGTAAATGAGGTTACTATGTGATCTTCATTAACGCTGTGTTTCTATAGTCACATCATCAGCAAGACAGTGAAACAGTACCATCAACACCACTTTTTGCATAGGAAACTGGAATAGGACCAGCTAAATGAAATAGCCAAGACTAACAGGAAATACAGGAGAGAACCAACTGACCAATACTGACAAACCTCAGTGAATCACCTAGTTGTTCAAGACCATCATAAGTCTGAAACCCTTGGACAAGCATCATCAAAGATACACAGAGATAGCCATCACTCTATTCCATTTCTATGGTTAGTACTTGCATGGGAGCATGGCTTCACTAAGGGGAAATCCTCCCTGACCAATTTGGTGGCCTTCTATGACGGAGCTACAGAACTGATGGACAGGGGTAGAGCAGTTGATGTCATCTACCTGGACTTGGGTGAAGCGTTTGAAACTGTCCCACACGACATCCTTGTCTCTAAATTGGAGAGACATCAATTTGATAGGTGGACCACTCGGTGGATAAAGAACTGGCTGGATGGCTGCATGCAGTTGTGGTCAATGGCTCAATGTCTGGCTGGAGACCAGTAACGAGTGGTGTCCCTCAGGAGTCGGTGTTGGGACCAGTCTTGTTCAACATCTTTGTTGGTGACATGGACAGTGGGATTGAGTGTGCCCTCAGCAAGTCTGCCGATGACACCAAGCTGTGTGGTTTGGTTGATATGCTGGAAGGAAGGAATGCCATCCAGAGGGACCTTGACAAGCTTGTGAGCTGGGCTGATGCCAACCTGAAGTTTAACCATGCCAAGCACAAGGTCCTACACCTGGGTCAGAGCAATCCCAGGCACAGCTACAGGCTGGGCAGAGAAGAGATTCAGAGCAGCCCTGCAGAGAAGGACTTGGGGGATGTTGGTTGACGAGAAAATGAACATGAATGTGACCAGCAGGTTGAAGGAGGTGATCTTGCCCCTCTACTCTGCTCTCATGAGATCTCACCTGGATTATTGTGTGCAGTTCTGGTGTCCTCAACATAAAAAGGACATGGAACTGTTGGAATAAGTGCAGAGGAGGGCCATGAGGATGATCAGGGGACTGGAGCACCTGCCACATGAAGATACGCTGAGAAAGTTGGGGCTGTTCAGCCTGGAGAAGAGAAGGCTGCGTGGAGACCTCATAGCGGCCTCCCAGTATCTGAAGGGGGCCTACAAGGATGCTGGAGAAGGACTCTTCACTAGGGACTGTAGTGACAGGACAAGGGGTAACGGGTTAAAACTTCAACAGGGGAAGTTTAGATTGGATATAAGGAATCACAGTATCATAGTATGCTAGAGATTGGAAGGGACCTCAAAAGATCATCTAGTCCAATCTCCCTGCCGGAGCAGGAACACCTAGATAAGGTTACACAGGAATGTGTCCAGGCGGGTTTTGAATGTCTCCAGGGAAGGAGACTCCACAACCTCCCTGGGCAGCCTGTTCCAGTGTTCCATCACCCTCACTGAGAAGAAGCTTCTTCTCAAGTTTAAGTGGAACCTCTTGTGTTCCAGTTTGTACCCATTACCCCTTGTCCTATCATTGTTTGCCACTGAGTAGAGCCTGGCTCCATCCTCGTGACACTCCCCCTTTATATATTTATATACACTAATACGGTCACCCCTCAGTCTCCTCTTCTCCAAACTATAGAGACCCAGCTCCCTCAGTCTTTCCTCATAAGGGAGATGCTCCACCCCCTTAATCATCTTCGTTGCCCTGCGCTGGACTCTCTCCAGCAGGTCCCTGTCCTTCTTGAACTGAGGGACCCAGAACTGGACACAATATTCCAGATGAGGTCTCACCAGGGCAGAGTAGAGGGGAAGGAGGACCTCTCTCGACCTACTAACCACCCCCCTTCTAATACACCCCAGGATGCCATTGGCCTTCTTGGCCACAAGGGCACAGTGTTGGCTCATGGTCATCCTGTTGTCCACTTGGACCCCCAGGTCCCTCTCCCCTACACTGCTCTCTAACAGGTCGTTCCCCAACCTATACTGGAACCTGGGGTTGTTCCTGCCCAGATGCAGGACTCTACACTTTCCCTTGTTATATTTCATCCAGTTATTCCCTGCCCAACTCTCCAGCCTGTCCAGGTCTCGCTGGATGGCAGCACAGCCTTCTGGTGTGTCAGCCACTCCTCCCAGCTTAGTGTCATCAGCAGACTTGCTGATAGTACTCAATTCCCTCACCTAAATCACTGATGAATATATTAAATAATATTGGTCCTAGTACTAACCCTTGAGGCACTCCACTAGTTACAGGCCTCCAACTAGACTCAGCCCCATAGACTACAACTCTCTGGCTTCTCTCCTTCAGCCAGTTCACCTCACTACCTGATCATCCAGACCACACTTCCTCAATTTAGCTGTGAGGATGCTGTGGGAGACTGTGTCAAACGCTTTGCTGAAGTCAAGGTAGACCACATCCACCGCTCTGCCATCATCCATCCACCGTTATTTCCTCATAAAAGGCTAAGAGATTGGTCAAGCATGATTCCCCTTGGTGAAGCCATGTTGACTGCCCCTCATAACCCTCTTATCCTTGATATGCCTTAAGATGGCACCAAGGACAAGGTGTTCCACGACTTTCCCAGGGATGGAGGTGAGGCTGACCGGTCTATAGTTACCCGGGTCCTCCTTCTTGCCCTTTTTGAAGACTGGAGTGACATTTGCTTTCCTCCAGTCCTCAGGCACCTCTCCCGTTTCCCAAGACTTGGCAAAGATGATGGAGAGTGGTCTAGCAATGACTTCCGCCAGTTCCCTCAGCACCCGCGGGTGCATCCCATCTGGACCCATGGATTTATGGATGTCCAGATTGCTCAACTGGTCTCTAACCCATTCCTCATCGACTAAGGCAAACCGCTCTGTTGACCTGACTTCATCTGAGGTCTCGGGTACAGGGCTCTTCAGGACTGCCTGCAGCAGAGTAGTCAGAGACAAAGAAGGCATTCAGTAACTCTGCCATCTCTGTATCTTCTGTCACCAGGGCACCCATCCCGTTCATCAGTGGGCCTACACTGCCTCTGGTGTTAGTTTTATCTGCCATGCACTTGAAAAAGCTCTTTTTGCTGTCCTTGACCCTTCTCACCAGGTTTAATTCTAAGGAGGCCTTAGTCATCCTAGCTGCCTTCCTACATCCTCTAGCAGAAGCCTTATATTCCTCCCAAGTGGCCAGCCCCTCCTTCCATGACCTGTAAACTCTCCTCTTCCACTTGAGCATACCCAGCAATTCCCTATTTATCTACGCAGGTCTCCTGGCCCTCTTCCTTGACTTCCTACATGTCAGGATGCTCTGATCTTGAGCTCGGAAAAAGCAATCTTTGAATGCCAACCAACTATCTTGGGCCCCTTTACCTTCAAGCAGCCTTGCCCATGGGATTTCCCCTAGCAATTGCTTGAAAAGGCCAAAGTTTGCCCTGCTGAAGTCCAGGGTTGGAATTCTACTTGCTATTCTACTGGTCCTACCACACAAGATCCTGAATTCCACTATCTCGTGGTCACTGCAACCAAGGCAGCCCTCAACCCTTACTGCTTCAACCAGACCCTCCTTGTTAGTGAGGATGAGATCCAGCAGCGCTCCTCTCCTGGTTGGTTCATCCACCATTTGCAGGAGGAAGTTATCATCCACACACTGGAGGAACCTCCTGGACTGTGGCTGGGTTGCTGAGTGGTCCTTCCAGCAAACATCAGGGAAGTTAAAATCCCCCACGATGACCACGGCCTGTGACTGTGAGGCCGCTCTCAGCTGCCTGTAGAAGGCCTCGTCAACTTCCTCACCCTGATCTGGTGGTCTGTAGCAGACACTCACAACAGTATCATCACTCACCCCTGTAAGGGTGGTGAGGCAGTGGAATGCAGTGCCCAGGGAAGTTATGAATGCTCCATCCCTGGTATTGTTCAGGGCCAGGTTGGACAGAGTCTTGGGTGACATGGTTTAGTGTGAGGTGTCCCTGCCCATGGTAGGAGGGCTGGAACTAGATGATCTTAGGGTCCTTTCCAACCCTAACTATTCTATGATTCTATGAAATTACAAAATCATTTTGCTATTGTAATAGCCTGAAGTGAAAAATTACCTCACCTTATTAATTACAAAGAAAGAAAGAAATAATATGAAAAAGTATGAATACAAGATTTGTTTTCCAATTCCTATAGATCTTAAAAAGGAAATACTATGTTAATAAATAGGCTATCACAGGAATCACCTGATGACTCAAATGATATTGCACTTTACCATTGATTTGCTTTCCCACAGAACACATATCCGTAAGAAAAAAAAATATTTAAAAAGCTCTCTTCAGAAGACAACTAAAATTTCATTTTGAGTAGCAGAATAACTTCAATATAGATGATATTACCTCAGTTTTATGAAGTTTTTGGTAATTTCCATTCCAAGATATCAGCTTTCGGTCTTTTCCACCTCCTGATACTAATGTGCCATCTCGCAACATACACAGCGCAAATATTCCACCCTCATGTGCCCCTTGAACTGCATGGCTTATTCTGTTGGTACCTGGGTAGAAGGAGAAAAGGCATTGCTACTGAAATACTCAGCTTAATAGCTCATTTTTTCCTTCCTCCCTCACCCCACCTTGTTTCTTTACTACCTGAGAAGGACTGTATTTAAAAAATAATAATGGCGGGCATGGAGTTTTGCACCAAAACATGCAGACCTGCAGAAGAGACTAAAGTAGTACATCTTAAGAGCGCACTTCCCCAGTCTCAAAAATTAAAAGCATACACACTCAGTGAAGTTCAAACACAAAGTAAAACAGGTTAAACTTTTTTTGCGGGTGTTTAAGCTAAACCATTTGACATCTGCTACTGCAGTAGCACTATGCATCTCATCAACAAAGAAACCATAACCCAGTCACTTGTTATCTTCCCACGATATTCCACAGCCTTCCAACGCCAAGCTTGCACCAAAACCCAAGCTCGAGGTCTTTGTATACCTGGCAGAAAGTGCTGAACCACTCTCTTAAAGAGCCTGTATTTCTTTATTGACATACATGGCTTGGTCAAGTATGTTCTTAGACTCAAAACACTTTCAAAACCAACTAAATTAGATTAAACACCTCTAATGAAGCATTACTATTATGAGGTATAAAGAAATGGTTACTAATGATTTTATTACTGAAATATGCACCTTGCATCAAAGCTTGGCTAACTATGTTTAGCACAAGCAAGGGGCTGATGCAAGTTAGGAAGAAACAACTAATTTTTCCTTTATAAATCCCACTTCTTTCTATCCATGTTTAGGATGTTGCTGCTGTTTGCCTTCCAGCAGGCATTGCCTTCTGCTGCCTAAAAAAAGTCGTTGTACTAGAAAACGCTTTTTAGGAAGTTCACCCTATCTGTCTGTTCTTTTGAAATAAAGCTGAGGAATTCAATTAGATCTGCATATACTTTAGCTTGACTTTCTAGGAAAACAAATACAGCTATTTGATGTCTTTTTTAAAGTGTATGTCAATAGGCATAACGTTTGCAAATTCTAGAGTGATAGTATAGGAGACTGGAGATCGTCAGTTATATTAACAGTGCTTCTTGCTATCACACTGCTTAAGGAAAAGAACTCTTCCTGCATTTCTTAAATCAGTAAAAGGTATACATGCTAGCATGGCTCTGTGATTAAACGTTTGAACACAGGGAGCACGTTCTATACAACTTTGTGCTCCAGCAGTCAAGTAGGTGTTTTGTCAGTTCTTTAGGTGCTTATAGAGGAGAATCCAGACATAATCTGACGGATTGGTCTTGGGAAAGAACTCTAGATAAGTAAAATTTATTCTTCTGAAAATGATGCTGCACTCATGTAAAAATTCACAGCATTGTATTACAATTTCACTAATAGCTTAAATCTTGCCTTACCTTTCCCCCAAACCAAAATGTTTCCGCTTGAGTCTCCTGTAATAGTATCACCATTTTCAGAAAAGGTCACACATAGGACAAACTTTGGCTTCTCTTGTTTCTGCATGGTTATGAAAAATATACACTCACAGCAACACATGACCCATTTATTTTAACAGTATACACTTGAGTAATTTAGCTTAGTCTTATAAAGCTCTATTATTACTTACATATCTACACAGGAGTTAAACACGTTTCTACAGTCTAAACACTTGTCCTTGAGAGGGCATAAATGCATCAGCTGAGGTTGGTGGCCCAATCCTGCACCCTTTAATTACGAGTTCCAGATAGAGCGAGTGATACAGCCTTGCCAACTTTTAACATCAGATCAAGAATGCTCTGAGATAAACCAAATCCCCCAAATTGTGCATAACCCTAAAGGCTTTAAGTATATAGAAATGGTCAAAGATGCAAACAAGCTTTATTACTGTAATTTTTAACTCCAAAGTTTCTAGGAGAAGAATATTATTAGAGAGTTTGGTTGTAGATAAGAATTAAGAAATCATCTTCTGAAAGAATCTTAAAGCTCAGTAAAGGAAACATTGCTTCAACACCCTGCATTTAAGATACTGATGGCAACAAAACAGTGCAATGTAGAGCGAGAATGAAAATTCATTAGATAGTAGCTTCTAAGGACATTACTTACAATGTTCGTTGGCTACCAGTGTGTATACCCTCTCTCTCCCTCAAACTAAGAACTGTTCTCAACTAGGGCCACCACACTTTTCCATTAGCAACAACCATTGAGAATAACAGAGCCATAACAGGGGCAGAAATCTGTCCAAGTAGCTTAGGAGTTAAAAAGGAATGAAAATTAAAATAAAATGTAACAAAATTTAAACATGTTATCTCAGCATTTCCTCCTGATTTCACACAGAGTATATTAATTGATAATGCAATACAGTTGCTTTGACTATTCTTGTGAGCCACAACTCCACAAGCAATTAACTAAGCCCTATTGGAGTTACCTGCAGTCACTGCATACATCCTCACTTGTGCATGAAACTGCCATAGAGCTTATATACATTTAAGAACAAAAAACAAATTAAGACCTTGAAATTAGTTACATTTACCAAATGGTGGGCAGCTCAACCTGTATTTGAATTACATACATGTATGTATCTGAGCAGAACAGAGGAAAAGCTAAGAATATTCATACAGAATATTCATATTCACATAATCTATGTGGTTTTGCAAGTGTTTCTTCTGACAAAATTTAAAAAAAATAAGAAAAAAAAAAGAAAACCTGAGGTAACTTTATTTTGTGTAGGGGAGAATAGGACAGGACGGACATGGGCAACCTGGCATAAAGAGTATAGGAAAAAGGATGCAGGGAACAAAATGTTAATTATATTTCAAAACTTTATTGTGGAAGTCTTACCCGTGGAAACGTTCTCTGTGCCATACCATGAACACAACCTGAGCTTCTGCAAAATTTCAGGTTTAATAATGATCAGTTGTTATTAGCACTTACTATTAACATACAATTAAAGAAATACTTTACCTCAAATAATCCTTGCTTTTTAATAAGGGAATTCCCTTCTAGTGTCCAAAAATAAAGGTGTGACTTTCCACAAGTAACTATTATGTTTGTATCAGTAGGGTGAAAATCTGCAGCAAATACAGCCTCATTAGAGCACTTGGAAGGAAAAAGAAAAACATTGTATCAAAATTTAAAACTCAAAGAAAAACAAACACTATAAAATGGTTCTCTAGTTATATAAACCGATTAACTCTCAGTATAATACAAATTCTGAACTATTCATTAACACAGCAGAATTTGGTAGAATACTTTGAAGTCAGAGTATTTTAGGATTTTATAAATTCGAATCACAAGTTATCGTTCAAAACCATGTCAGGTAATGAAAAGTTTAGTTTAACACATTTAAAAATTAGTTTAAGACATTTAATTTGTGTGCATGCTCTTATCATTGCTGCCTTGACTTTTCTAATCAATTCTAAAATGACAACAATAGCAAAATTCAAAACAAAACCCCAAATTATTGGGATAATCTCAACAGATAGAAAATATTCCCTTCCTTCATGTTCTTTGCCTTTTATAAAATGAAAATTTTTAAAAGGCACAAGAAGTTAAAGATAGACATTTCAGACAAGAAAACCAGATCTACATACAAGCAAGTAGTATTAAATATCTTATTGCAACACCTTGACATCTGCCAGCTTTTCTTCTTTCTGCCAGTCCCACACAGAAAGCACATGGTCATTTGAGTCATCCACAGAGCATAGGCTACTTCCTCCATTCTGAGGAAGAACATGGAAAATATTAATGCATAGCCCAACCAACATGAGAAACATAGAAATACACATTTAAAATAATTAAATACTTTGGTGTAGGTGAAAATATTTATATCTATTTACACTTTAATTATTATACTTGTAAGTTATCCCACAGATCTCCATGAAATATAATAATTTATAAGGTCATTGAAAAATAGGGCTAAAAAGAGATCTAGAAGAGGAACTCATGCAAACTGCAGTCTTTGTCAGGAATGACGTAGGTTATCTCTTTTGAGACATCCAGCGATAGAAATTACAAAGGCAAATGACACATCATTTTCTATTCTATTAAGAAAGCTTTTTCTGATAATTATATTGAGCTTCTTTCTTTGTAATAATAATCCAATTACTTCTTCTCAGATCTGGAATGTACTCAGGGAAAAACATTACTCTTCATATAGGAATAATCGGTCATAGTAAAAAAATCAGAAAACAACTTATTCCTGATAGAATCTTTTTTTTATAGTTTTGTCTATTATCAGTCTTTTCCTATCTTAATGCCCTAATTACTTTAATTTTTCTTCATGCACCATATTTCCTAGACATTTTCCGGTTAGTACCCATTTTTCATATCTGTGAATCCAAAATCCAGATGAAGAACTCCAACTGTGATTTCTACCTGAACTAAGGGAGAATGACTGACATCAGTTTCACTAGTGATGGGAACTGCTGTACAAACATCAGATCTTTCTTCCAAACAGTAGGTATCTGGAAGGTACTTTTTGGTCCGTTTTTCCCAATTACTCTTGGTGTTTACTCCTAGCTGCATGTTTACAGTGGAATAAACCATCAAGTAATGCCTAATTGCTTTCCAACCCACTCAAATATGATTTCCATAGCCTCCTGGCATCAGCTGCATTAGCTTTGAGTGCAGATGAGCTTGCTGAAACAGACTGAGGCTGTGGTTACACAAGCAGTCCTTTGGCAGCAAACAGTCCTTACTCTGCTACCTACAGCACAGCTGCTTGCTGCTGCCTCTTGAGCTAAGGCACCACAAAAGTCTGGGCTATCATAGAGTGAGCCTGTTTGAGGAACAGATCAATACTGGGAGAAAAGAAGACCCAAGCAAACTCTGCTTAATTTTGTTTCTATATCAGGTTGTTTGTTTTTTTTCCTGACCAATCAGGCCACTAACACGTATTTCAGACACAGTTACAAAAATAACTGTGCCAAGGCAACTCAAGAGATGGGACGGAGACAGGACTTGGTAGCCTGAAGAGAGGGCTGTCTAAAATGAGATAAGCAGTACTGCTACAGGATAGGAAGTGATGCTCAAGACTGGCCGAGCTCTAACTGTGAAATCACAGCATAAAGAAAATATATTAAACACTTTCTTCTGGCATCTACCAGGAGGAATCCTCCATTAAGTACCTATTTCTTCCTCCAGGGAGATATTTACAGAGTATTTCCTTGTTACTACTTTTTATTTATCCTTCAAAGGTCATCTTGAACTGTGTTGGCTTTAACCTTTGCATTCTTCACCTACTCCCCCAATTTACTCATGTCTTTTCTACTTTCTATATAATATTGTCATCAATAGATTGCAAGTAATTGTGGAAACTCTACTGAAGTACATTTTGCCTAGGGAATACACCACTTAGCCGCCTCCTTTCTAAAAATGCTGTTAAGACAATTGGGCACCATCACATACATTGCTTATGGATTCCGTTCTACATGGATCGCTTCTACACTTGCACATGTAAGGTTACAGGCTCATCTTTTCAGACGGGATGTCAATTTTGCCTATGTCATCTTTTCTTACCTCCCTGATAGAGCAGAGTTCAAAGGATGGTGCCAAGAGGCTAAAACCAGGAATCTAATTCTTTACAATCCTTTATCCATATGCCTTTACTGCTTTCAAGCAAAAGCTTTTCCTTCTCTTATGGGAGCTCCCATTTTTTAAATCCAAAATCAGTGGTACAGGCCATTCTAAAGGTCTTTCATTAGTCATTTTTAGGCATAGTGAGGGGGTTAAAGGCTGCAGATAGAGTATGCAGTAAGGATACTGAAATTTCAAGAACACAAATCTTTTTGCAACTCTGTGTCCTGACGAAATTAATTGCATATTATGAAAAGCACAATGCATATCTCTGAGACTGCTGAGATACTGCTAACTTTAATAGCATCATAAACTGTTGGAAACAACTGGGTAGCAAGCTTTCTTCCTCTAAAGAGGAAATTAAGAGAAAAGATATCTTGGAGTTTGTGTTGATCAAGCAAGCTAAATTTGAAAGGCTTCAAGGACCTTTTCAGCAACGATTCTTAATATGACTATTCATTTACTTTACTTACAGATTTAGAGAAAGCAATGCAAGTGACAGCTCGGTCAAAAAACCCCATTCCAATGACATGCAGTGTATTCAGAGTTACGGAATCCCAGACACGCACGTGTGGAGGCAATTGCTATAAAACAGACAGAAAAAAAGCAGCTGAAACAATGGAGAAGAAAAAAAAAAAAAAAAGAAATCAGGATTTTTAAAAATAGTAATTAATCAAAAAAAAATTATCACAATTTAAGATACAAAAATGATCATAAATCCTTTAGATTCACCCATGTCAGCACAGATACACTATAACTGACTCACTGATTACTGTGCCTAGGACCAGTATCTTGGACTGATTACCCAGCGTATACAACATGTCAGCTCTCAGTGACATCAGTTCACTAAAGTTAATAGGAACAGAGACATTCTTCATTAAGTGAAAATTGTTGATGAACTTGCACCCTGAGACTTACTTGCAGGTCCAAGATCATCAGTTTAAGTTGTAGCAACCAAGATAACTCTGGTCAACATCAAAGAGGAAATGCAAAAAGAAGCTTAAGAGTTTCTAAAATGTAATTAATTTCCATGTCATACAAATGGCTGTGAAAAAGAACTGTATCTTCAGACTCTTCTTACAACTGTAATCAGAACTAGACTGCTGTTTGTACATAAAATTCAAGTTATACACAACGGCCCAAGATCCAACTCCCTGTGAAAGCTACATGGTTGCCCGTTCCTCCCCTCTATCCTTGACCTTGTACAGCACAGAGTCCCACACCGGCTCAACCTCATGGAGACAGAAATCCTCCTCAAGTCCACTAGAGGGAACCCCAGGAAGGACTTGCTGATAAAGTTTTCTTTTAAAAATAGGAGTTTAACATAGTGCCATCAACCTTTGCAAGAAAAACAAGGGCCGTGTTTTATTTCCCCTTTTTTCCTTACCCCTTTAAATAAAATGAATTTGGTTTCTTACAATATCAGGAAAAAACAAAACAAAACACATCAGCTATCAGTCTTTCTTGCTCATAAGTAATGAAATTGCTCTTAACATAAATAAATACATGAAAACTGGAACTCAAAGCCACTCCAATACCTTAGTTACATAAATGGCTTTTATATAAACTTTTCTATATATCACATTCCCTTCAAGTGTAAACATCAAACCTATAGATTTTATTTCACACATAAAATGGTAATTATATTTCTGAAGTTAAAAAAATACATACCAGTAACTTCTCCAACACACAATAAAATTAAATAGTTTATGTTAGTCAGCTAAGTTATCTTTGCATAAACCTTATATTGCATAACTGGGATTTTGTTTTCCTCATTTAAAGTAGTTTTTAATCCTAAAATTCTTCTTTGACATCTACGAAAAAAAAAATCACAATAGCTTGGCTGTGACATCAGCTGCAGACTCTGCTTTCCTCATGTGTTTCCTGCCTCTGCTTGTACCCAATTCTTTCTCACTTGCCTTAGCTCTCCAGAGCAATTTTCATCTTACTCTGCTCAAATAAATTCCTAGCCTACAGCTAAGGTTTACAATAATACAGGTAATAGCTGAGAGAAAAATATTCTTGCCTAGATGATGGCAAGAATTTCTTTTTTTTTTTTCCAGCAAATAACTCAAAGCCATCTTTATTTATGTTTTAGTTTTGGTAGCTGTTGTAAGAAATGAAGTTGTATACTGTACAGTTTAATCTCTGCCCCTCCCCTTCCTTTTCCTAATATCCATCTGACCTCTCAAATCTCTTTTGTAGCCTCACCGTTTTATGTCTCTTTTGGAGACCATCTCCAAATTTACCTTCAGTCTGTGAAAGTAACGGAACCAGTAATAACCACTGACAATCTTGATAATGGAACTAGGTAACTGATAGCATGCAATAGGCACTTTCAAATTAATTTTTCCTTACTTTCAGTTCTAAAACTTAAGACCAATTTAACTACAACATGAAAAGAATATAGCATGTATCTTCTCAATAACATATTCTTATGAAATAGAAGCAACTATACATCAGCAAAGGAATCACTCACTTTTCCATCCTTGGATGTCCCTGCAACTTGACCTGTTGCGATAGTGATCCTATCAGGATGGACAGCCAGGCTAAAAAAGGAGAGAGGCCAAACTTATATAAGCTTATAATAAATAGCCCTATTTTAGTCACATAAAAAACATTTTTAAAATATAAATCCAGAACTCACAAAATAATTTTCATGCTCTTTTATTCAGAAAACTCTTCTTTCCTGATAAACAAGACAGTAATTTCAGCTCTAAAACCCAAAAACATGTATCAAAGAAGCCCCAGTCTCACTCATGTTGGGATTCATCTCACTAAGATTTAAATGACAGCAGTTTATTTTACCAGGAGTTTACAGCTTGAGCTAGTTATCTAATTTCAGTCATCTGTAATCAGAGGTTCCAGAGATCTGGTCAGTACAGTCAATGCTGTCTAGTGACAATCTTCCAGACCAAACTGATGTATTCACTCAAACAGTGCTCTTCAGACAGTATTGACCAAATACGCGCAATGATTTTATAGGGAGATATCAACTTCCCTTAATACTTTTCCAGCAAAAAAAGTCCTTCAGTAAGCAAGAACACGATACAGAAATTAGGAATTTTGATTCTAAAATTAAACTGATATTTTAAAACTGTGATCAATGTTAACTTATGTCTCTAAGAAAAAAGCAATCTAAAATTTGTATTAAAGCTTGGAGTACAGTCTATTTTTGCCGTAAATTCTCACAATTATTTTTTCACTACACCTGCTTTGCATACAGTTCTAGAGGCCAAGTACCCTGCAAAATGAACTGTGGCAATAATAAATTCAGCTTTATAATGCAGAAAGGTATCCTCTTTCCAATAAACCTGAAAGCTTTGAAATAATCTAAGGAGTCAGAAAATTTGAAAGAAAGAAATGAGATGGAACAGGTCCAACTTTAAAATCTCCTTATAAAACAACTAGATTATACAAATAATTCAATTTTATGAAACATGCTCACAAGATTATCAGGTCTATATCTGGCTTTGAGGGACAACAGGTGTTTCATAATGCTTAATCTGAAGAAGGATGTCAAACTAACTTCATACATTAGGTCCCATCATATAATCCGGATGCTCTTTTTGAGCACTGATACTGCCAAGATAAACCATATGTTTATTTAGATTTCAATTTAATGATACTGGTATTTCCTGGTATCTAGCATCTTTTAAGCTTCAACACAGCTAAATCACTTTGAAGCTGAAGCTGGCATGCCTGCATGGCAGCAGACAAACCAGGCTCCTCAGGACTAGTTTACAGGGTATCTGCCATGACGTAGACATGCCTGAAGACTACAACAAAGACTGCAGATGAGATTAAAACTGTTTCATTGTTTAGATTGAGCCTAAAGGACCTGTATCTGGAACCCAGACCCAGGTGAAGATGACTTAATCCAATCCCACTTAAAAAAGGGAAGGAGAAAAGTCTGAAGAAGTTAACGTTAAATCATCCTAAAAACACAGTAATGAAAATGAGTAGATCTACCCTGAATACTGTTTTGTTAAGAAGAAAGAAAGATTCTTAGGTGACTTACCACTTCACATCATCATTATGACCAGTGTAATGTCTCTGCAGTTGCTCTTCAACATTGTATAACACAACTACAGATGCAATGAAGTATACAGTTTCGCCCGTTGGAAGAAGATAGAGATTACTGCGGCAATCCCGACCCCTATATCCATAGCTAGCATGTTGGTCAAGCTGCAACAACATTATCTACCAATGAAGAATGTTAAAAATAATGAAAACCAAAACAGATTCTCTGGCCCTCTATTTCCTGAAGTCTGCACCTCTTGGCTTGAGCACAGCTTTAACACTTGCCAGCCTTCACAACTCTCTTCCTTACCTAGTGAGTTACTGAAAACCTATACTTCTCTTATAGAAAATACATGGTAAACAAGACAGTAATTTGTAGACATACTATTCCTTCACTATCCTCTGGAATTTGCTAAATGCCAGACTAAGGCAATATTAATTTTGTCCCAAGTGTATTTACTATTTACACTGCTTGACTAATTAAAACAAAAATTTAGACTTGACAGAAATGCTAATAAGTCTTTCAGCACATCTCCCTGCATTACATTAGGATTGATTGCATTATCCTTTGTGCAGGTTGATTGATTTCATTATTCCTGGCATTACCAGCCAGATGGATACAAAACCGTAAAAGGGTTACATCACCCCTTCCAATTTATTTTCATAGTATTTCAAAGGCAGTGGCCCAGATTCGGATGTTAGTCATATCAACACTAATCTAAAGTTAATCCAATGAAATAACTGGAATTAATCCACATACAATCTCATTGAGACTGAATGTTAATTCAGCCAAATTATGTAGTTTTATTCTTCTGAAGAGTCATTAGGGACTTAAAACTATTTTGGCTTTCCTTTTTTATGGGAACTGAGAGAAACAGCATTAGCAGAATTCTGTCAAAACAGGACTGCATTCTAATTCAGTCAGTATGGAGAAACTGGCTGTGATAAATATATGGAGAAGTACTGAAACCCCAATTATATGATATTAAGATACTTGTGCACTATTCTCTGTGGTCAATAATAACTCAGTCAAGCTAAAATTCTCATGTTAATGTTATTCAAGAAGCAAAGTCAATAGCTATCTTATTTAAATTTAGAAGTAACAGCTTACTGTTTCTTTCCCAGTAAATGCAGAAGCAGTGCTGCATACCAACCATCAAGATGTGCATTCAAAAATACAGCTTATGGACTCACAAATTGAAATACTTCAGCCAAAGTTCCTTCAAGTTCGTGGTACTAAAATTTGAAGACATGGAAACAGCAATATCTTCAAATTACAAAGCATTCACTATCAATTTTGAACCTATCTGTAATGGTTAGAGTTAACTACTCTAGATTGCTGGACAATATTTGCTTAAATTTATTTTTCTCTATAAGGCCAGATACCATTACCAACTGAAGCCAACATAAACCACCCATAATTCAACAATATATAATCAAGTTTATAATGAACAAGCAGTTGAAGCTAGCATAAGAAATTAAACTTCTTTTAAAAGTGAAGTAAAAACATTATAAAGACATTCATAAGGAACAAATCTCAGTGCATAAAAATAGCTATTAAATGGGAAAGATTACATTCTTTAGGGAAAATCCCCTTTCTTTACAATTCTTCCTGAGGGGAATAATGTTGCACTCAACCCTTCACATGATTGCTGTTGTCAAACACTCAGTTTCTATCAGCCTTTTTTCTCAGATGCAAACTCCTGGGGTTGATCTCTCCTTCCCCTCACTCTTTCCCACACTCTGATTCAGTGGCTTCAAGTTGGATTTGGTATGTTGGCACTTACAGGAAACGTTATCTTGACCTTTTATTTTCATTTGGCCTGCAGCTTTTGTTTCAAACCTCCTGCTTGCCAAGTGAGCTGGTCTCAAATGGATCTGTGCAGATCACTGTTCCCACCCTGATGTTCCCAGTGCTGATTTCTCACTCAGATTTTACTACCTCCGCTCCAGCCCTCACGCTTCATCACTCAGCATTTGTTTCTTCATGTCTGATTATATCTGATGTGCCCTTAACCTTTTTTAGCTTACCCAGATACCTGCTAAGATGACCATAAAACCCTTTTACGGTTCAGGTATGCCCTGAAATCTTTACACATTAGATTTTCATCCTCCTGTTTCCCATTACAGTCTGCTTTGCCCTTTCCATTTGTCCATCTCACCTCCAATATCCTGTTTTTCTGTCCTCATTTTTACATTATAAAGCATTTCTGGCTGTAATCCCACAGACAGGCTGATCTGTCTGCTATAAAGATTTGTCTCCTACTCCACTTTGGTTACCCTCCAATCAAACAGCTCAGCTTCCCCAATTTAAGTGGAACAAATGCCTGCAGTATTGGTAGGTTTTCTGCAGTCTTCATCTTTCTCCTTAAATTATTTTATGCTTCTCTCCCCAGCTTTTCTTCTCATCACTACAGTCAGTAAATCGGGCATTATTTTTTCTCTCTCTTTTTTTTTTTTGTGGTAATTGGTTTATTTTGTTGTTGGTTGTTCCAGGTTTTTGTTTTGGGCTGGCTTTGTTTGTTGGGGCTTTTTTAAACGTCCTTCATATATTTATAACTTCCATATACTTTTCATACACATTTACATTGGGCACAACTTTTAAGTATGGATATCATGATTGGGTTTAACTGCAAATAAATTAAAATCTGAAAAAGTTTGCAAGGCATTTTTGGAAAAATATGCATCCTCCTCAGTAACCATTTAGGGTTAGTTAGATCATTTTATTAATTCATACCTTCTTGATTCACAGACAACCTTTACATACAGGATTCTGCTGGGTATACAGATACACACCAGAAAGGACATATGAATATTCAAACTAATAATAATACTCCATCTGGCAAATATTCAGTTACTTAAGTAAGCTTAAGTAAGTGAGAAACAAATGAGACTGAAGTTATGACCTACTCTAATTATCACTTCTTATAATAGTCTGAAATACTAACTTCATCTTTCACCTACACACTGCAAATAATCTGTTTTGTTTCATGGTTGTTTTTTTTGCTGTTTCAGCAAGCATCATGACACTTTCTCCTGTATCATCCTTAGGCCCCCTAAGCAAGGTGCCCCTTACAATTATAAAAAGATTGCTTTATGCAGTATTTATCATTCTAATCTCAGCTGTTTTATTAATTTTATGGATTTTGGGGGGTTTTAACTAATCTTGAGTTATTTCTGTATGCATTATCTACTCAGTTCCAGCAGAGTGGGGTAGAACCTACAGGCTCAGCTGCAACAGAAATGACAAGAATGGTTACTAAATCTGTCATTAATCTCCTGTGAATACAATGGGACTTTTGGAGACTCTGTGTGCATTCTGAAACCACATGCAGTTCTATTTATACAACTCCAAAAAAGACTACATGCAGCTTGTCTTCTTTTTTATGAAGACAAAGCAACTTCCTATTTGCACTGTTTAGGACCAAAAAAAAAAAAAAAAAAATCTTTTTCTTAAAATAGAAAACCTTATGAAGACTTCATTTCTCTAAAGATAGTGGATATTATAAATAGACTAAGATCTTATTGTGTTGTGAACACAATCTATTACTAAGATTATACAAAGCTGAAATATTTCTTTTTCCAATAAAGTATGCATTTTCTTTTTACATTTAAAATTGAAATGTGAAGATTTCTGTATGTAATGAAACACAGATTTCCTAAAAAGTCTGTAATTATGTCCACTCATAGAAGTCAGTGGGAAATTCTGGTTGTTCATTGTTTATGGTGCTTAAATAAAGTTTAAAATCTAAATTCAAACATTATTTTATATATGGTAGCTTATGAATTTTATTGCTAAGCACCTATCAGTTGCAAAACAGTCTTCAATTCAGGGCTTATTTAAGTACTGTAGTTGATTATAGCTTTCTCTAAAAGATAATGGTGCACATTTTATAAAACACAGTTTAAACCAACAGATTACTGCCGAGAATCAGCAAAAAAACTGAGCTCGTTTTATGCATACTTTAATTAATAATCATAGCTCACTACATTCTTGCAATATGCCTAGCTTAATCTTTAGCTAATTGGCATGCTTCAGACTTAACCTTCAGGAAACATTTAAGTAAAATCTTTAAGCTGCCACTCTTTACTTCACAAAGGTACAGAACTCCAGCCTCAAGAAATTAACACCTATTTACGTTGGAATGTTGCTTCAGTAATGAAATAAACCCATGAGCTTAATTTTGCCACATTTCAGCTTGAATAACTATTTAAAACAAACCATTAAGAAATTACTGATTTCCAGTAGTCTAGCACAGAAAGGATACACCCATTCCAGCTTAAGCCTCTTGGCTGGTAGCTCTACTTTTGCTTCCAAATTGTAAGATTCCACTTGCTCTTTGGGCATGTACATAGTAACAGGACGTCCACGAAGAAACATTTTTACGTATCCTTCCTCTACAAAAGGTCAGAAATGTTTAATGTTACACAAAAAAAACCATCAGTGGAGAACTCCCATGCTCCTCCATCCCTTCCCACTTAACAGTCTGGTGTGTTACAATTACAGAACAACATGCAATCTCGAATTTAGAAATTAAGCAACACTTCTTTTTTTCCTAATCATAATAACTAAGCAGATTTATTTTTTTTTTTGAACATTCAAAGTCCATTTTCCTCTAAATATTTTGAGCAGCAGAATTAGGACTAAACAATGTCATGAAGGACTACAAAACTGAAAGGACTAAAATCAAAACTTTTCTGGTGAAAAATAATGTTTCAATATTACATTTTTTAAAACCTAAGAATAAAGGGAAAACATCAAAGATTACAATTAACGCAGAAATGCCACTTAAATTAATTTTATTTTTTAATCAGTATTTACAGTTGAGCATCAGCATCTAAAGTATTTTCCAACACACAGTTGCATTCTTTGCATCTCGGTGTAAAGATATGCTTTACACTCAATACAGTGTTAGAGATACATTCGAGGATAAGGAACACAAACAGAAAAGGAATCATGCTGATGTACATGCAGAAAAGACACATGCTTTAAGTACTACTAAACACTGAAAAAAGAAATGACAACATTGACAGCACATTAAAAGAAAGGAAAATGACATACAGGAGAGAAGCTACAAAAACTGAATTGGCTGACAGAAGTGAACAGTTCTAGAAGAAAATACTAGAAGTAATGTGTTGAACTGGTAAGAAATATTTTTGGGGTAGAGAAGCAAGATTAATAACAGATCTGGAAGTACTGACTTGGGGACTTCATGGGGCTTATAAAACTAGGAGATCTGGGAAATGCCATGAAGGTCTGACTAGGACTTTTGGGAACTGGCAAGGCCAAAGTGGGTGTCCTGTGAACTTCTGGTGAAGTTTGTCCAGATTCAGAACGTGCTGGCTCTTGCTGCTCCATCGGCAGATCAAGGGGTTCAGCCTTGTTCTCATGCGACTCAAGCAGTTTTGGAGTCAGTGACATCTGTAGAGTTACTAGACAGAATAATCGTGGGCACAGAGGAAATGGAAGGGCAAAAGTAACAAAATCACGTAAATGAAAAAAAATATACAATTTAGGACTGCTAAAATTATGCTATGAATTGTTAAGTATCATTACAACTATATCTTTTTTTAATTTGAAAACTAAGACTTTGTTTTAATTGGAAATAGGCACACTCTACAAATCCTCACTAAATTAATACAAATTATTGGTTGAACAAATAAACGTTATAGCTATGCTCTAATACCTAAATATATGTGTATTTTGCCTTGAGACCAATTCATTTGGGAAAGAGATCTACCTGATCTGTCACAGTAAGGTTACAGCTAGGGCTCTCTAGTTTCATTTACAGAATTCATACATATAAGGAAAACAACAGAAAACTGAAGGATAAAAAGAAGCAGTGATGATGAAATAATAGTGACAGATGGTTGGAGCTTAAGATGCCTGTTAAAATGCTAGAATACGGAACTGTTTTTAAAAATCTACTCTAATAGATCTGTATTGGAAAATAAAATAGAGAGGGTAAAGCATTAAATAGCAGAGCATTACAGCACTATTCATATGCGCATGCAACATCTTTTTAGTGAGCTTGAAACACCTGCCAATACTACTGATACTGGTGCACTGGAAGTCAATAGATTTTCAGCACTGACAGCCACTGACTGTGCTTATCAGTCTAGGAATGAACAAAAGCTTAATCCATTGAACTGCTTTTCTCACCTGAAACTTTGGGACTCAAAATTTGCATTTAGCCATCTACAGTGAAAGTATTTGACCTAGTCACTCAAAATTCTGTATTAAATAGGGAGAAATGGGTACTTTTGGACAAATTAATCACATTTTAAAGCAGACGTCCAAAAGCAAGCACAGTAAATTACACAAGTATATAAATACCTTCAGAATGCCTCTCTCTCTCCCATAAGTATAAAGAAGAACTTAGACTAACTAGGTTGGGTATAGAAATACATACATTATTTCAAATTAATTCCATCTGTACTTTCTGGCGCTAATCCAAATATATTATCTACATAATCAATAAACATACTTTTCATTGTACTTTTCTTAGCTAAGTTTAAGACAGCAAAGTTCTAAATGTGAAGATATAGATGTAAGGACAGACAATCATTAAACTACAAAGACAGACCAATAATGAAACTTTTAGACAAATGTATCTTTTACATCTGCAACTTTGTAAATTTGAAATTGTTGTGGAAAATAACTGAAAAGCTTAACAATTACCGAACAGAAATAAGAAAGCCCATGAATGCCAGTAGGATCTGGAAAGGAGACCACTACTGCTTGCAGGCATAAAATTGTACAAAGAATACACACAGGCAGAGACTCTTTAAGAGACTTTGCCTTGAGAACAAACATTCTTTGCCTTGTGAAATCTTAGATTTGTTGCAAAGCTGAAAGATGCTGATTAGTGGAAAAACTGTTAGCATCTAGCTATCTCTAAAAAGCAAAATAAATCTGTGATTCTATCACAGACATAAACATGCATCAAATATGCACATTTACACTAAAATTAAAGCTTTAGAAAACAATACAGTATGTTTACCAAACGTACCTCTACTTTATCACACTAAGCAAAAAGCACTAGAAAATTAGTTGGAGGCCTAGTTATGTTTATTAACGTTCAGAAAAAAACTACAGTCTACTCAGTAAGAAAAAGCACAGGAAAAACCAAGGCTTCTATAATCATGTTAGGCTAACAGCAGAGCAGCCAACAATGGGGCAATTCTATATGAATTTCAGCAGAAGTGCAGAACGCCATTTCAAACACAGTGAACATCCATGTGTTGCCATATAGCTCTCTCAACATTTTTTTTCCTAATTCAAATTCTTTGGAGTAAGTCCACAGGAATTTAATTATAACCCATTATTATTACTGAAGTGCACCTGAGGGCTATAATTCAGCAGACTGTATTATACATTGCATAATATTTCTGTTTCATTGAGAAGAACTAGAAAAGTTTTAACACTGCAAAATGTGCACAAGTTAGAAAATAGATGTTTATACAGTGAGCTTTTATCCCACCAGCACCATTTTGCTTCGAGAGCTATGAGGTTTTGGAATTGAAGCCTACCTTTGCAGTGTGTCACACGGCGCTTCCCTTGTGATTACAGAGACAGAGACAGAAGGGCTAGATAAAGATGTGTTTGAATACAATAAACTCACTAAATACCTGCTCTACAGGGTGTCCAGTTATATTCTGCTGAAAGCTAACCTACTGCTTGACATAACCCTGAGCCATACTCCATGCCATAAAGTGGTTAATTACAGTCAAAACCATTTTCCTCCATCTAGAGGCTCTGTTTTTTCTTCTATCATTAAAATACTAGCTTAGGCTCCATTATGCAACTATATGCTTAAAGTAAGTAAAATGCCAAGTATAACTTTCTTAGGAAAGAACCCCACAACATTAATTTTGGTATTAATTTCATCCAGGTGAGGGTATTAATAGCGTCACATCTCTTTAATTAATGATATTTATCTACAGAGAAAGTGCCAGAACACCTTTTGCAATATCTTGCTTATATGGTGCAAGGGAAGGAGAAGTGGTACACATGAAAAGTACATTCTGTACAAATTGGTTTTCTTTTTCTAAACCAACAGTTTTCATGAAAGGGACATGAACCGTGATTCCATTCTCACAAGAGACTCAAGTATGTACTTAGTTTTATACATTATTGAGTTCAAAATCAATTACACTAAACCCTGAAGTTTGGCTTAAGAGCTTTGTTGGATGATGATCAAACAGTGCACTAAACAGAAGATTTTCTACTTTTTCAGCTTAATGAATGAAAAAATGTATGATTATAAAAATATCTGATAAATCATCAGGGTTTTTTTCCTTCCTTATTCTGTTAAAAGAAAGTTTTTATTTTAGTTGTCCTTGGTTTTTCAGAACAAAAGTAACTGTTACATATACACTATTCAGCTTCATATCTTTATCGCGATTGTTCAAAACTATGTAACTGTCTAATGACAAGGACAAACTGCTTTCACTTACACCTACTGTTTAATTTTCAGTATTTGTTTGCAGGGATAATATGTAAGTGGGCAAAAATGAAGTGATTTTCAAATTAGATTTCCAAAACTGTAGTGACAAAAAACTTTTTTTTTGTAATTTGACAAATTTTGTTATAAGGCACTGGGACAGATGTGGCATTCTTTAACAGTATTTCAGGGCTCCCTTTTATGACTAAATTAACATGACTGTATCATAAGTGGAACCTGGCATGCTGTAACATGCTGTAACTAAAAGAACCTTAATATTGCTTTGAAAGGGGAGACATATAAGAGGTAAGAAGACATGGCCTTCTTCTACTTAACAACTATAAAATAAAATTTCTATCAGGCTAATAAAACCTAGTGCAAAATAATCAACTTTTAAAAAAATATGTCACCATCAGCCTGTAAGTATCATGTTCAGATTCCCAATGCCAGTTTTTAGGTATCCACAGAAAACAAAACAAAACCCCAATACTATTATATTATCACAACTGTTATCTGCTTAAAATTTTTAAAAAGTTCCTACCTGCACTGAACATTGGTTCCTTGGGTTTGCTGTGAAAACAGTGAAGAAATGTCTGTTTTAAAAAGCATGCACATACAGTCGGCATATATAAAGGCAACAATATAAAATTAAAAATGCAGCACAAAAGATATAAAATATATTTGTGTGCACATATAAATAAAAATACTTTTTCAATTCAATTATTTACAATGTAAATCTCCAGGCAGACACAGTTAAAACCAGTAAACATTGTGGCTCCTTGACGGCAGATGTTAAAATTTTCACATTCAATTCTCCTTGTATTCTTGAAACTATAGATTTCCCTTCACTAACTACCAAATCCTCCTCCTCTGCAAAGTTATTCCAGTTATAAGAGAACACAGAAACTGGTCATGAGTAGCTGCATTACTTTTGGTTTCTGTTGTGGTTTAAACCCAGCCAGCAAACGTAGCTGCTTACTCACCCCCTGCCTTCCCCCCTTCCCAGGCGGGACAGGGAGGAGAATCAGAAGAATGTAAACACACGGACTGAGACAAGAACAGTTTAATAACTAAAAGTACAATATAACATTAATAATGATAAGGGAGATAACAGGGGGAGAGATATATAACTAAAAGAGGAAAGAAAGAAAGAAAAAACCTAAACAAGTGAAGCACAATTGCTCACCACTCTCTGATAGATACACAGTCCAACCCAAGCAGCAATCAGTCTTTTCCGGGTAACTCCCCCAGTTTATGTAGTGGGCATGACGTGCTCTAGTACGGAATACCCCTTTGGCTAGTTTAGGTCAGGTGTCCTGTATCTGCTCCCTCCCAGCTCCCTATGCCCCTCCTCACTGGCAGAGCAGGATAGACTGGAAAGTCCTCGATCAGGGTAAGCATTACTTAGCAACAACTAAAACATTGATGTGTTACCAGCATTGTTCTCAGACTAAAGCCAAAACATAGCACTTCACCAGCTTTTAGGAAGAAAATTAATGCTATCCCAGATGAAACCCGGACAGTTTCCAGTGAGATTTGTTACTCCAAAGCAGTCTACAACTGTAATATAAAGCAAGGAATATGTTCTTAACTACAATATCTCTCTGCATATGAAGAGTGATAGGAGTGCTGTATCACTGCACATATGGGTGTTCACTTACTTCATGTCTTTGTTTCTTTCTGGATTTAAGAAGCAAAACAAAGCTTGAATCCTGCTTTTCCAAAAAGTTTACATAAACCAGAAAATACTCAATTGTTTCTTGGTGAATGACAGAACTTGGTAAAACCCAAAAAGCACATAGCCATCATGATTAAAACATCTTCTATTTCTCACTACACTACTGCCTGAAAGACAATCTGAGATCAGACTGCCTTTTTGTCTTGAGAAAAAAATTGGCACAACTTCAGGGGGAAAAACATGAAGTGTGCGGAGAAAGAAGAGAAAAAAAAGCTGAGGAGCCCTCTGGATAGTGCTACCTTGGCCAGAAAGAAGCAATCTTCTTGAGGACATGGCAGTCATTTTCTTTCTTTGTCCTTTGCTTCTGTATAATCATGCTTGAGGGTGTTTCTAATGAAGCATGAAAGGGACACAAATCTATATTATGCTCTCGTGAGACCTCACTTGGAGTATTGTGTGCAGTTCTGGTGTCCTTAACATAAAAAGGACATGGAACTGTTGGAATAAGTGCAGAAGAGGGCCATGAGGATGATGAGGGGACTGGAGCACCTCCCTTATGAAGACAGGCTGAGAAAGTTGGGGCTGTTCAGCCTGGAGAAGAGAAGGCTGCGTGGAGACCTCCTAGCAGCCTTCCAGTATCTGAAGGGGGCCTACAAGGATGCTGGAGAGGGACTCTTCATCAAGGACTGAAGTGATAGGACAAGGGGCAATGGGTTAAAACATAAACAGGGGAAGTTCAGGTTGGATATAAGAAAAAAGTTCTTTGTCCCGAGTTCAGCTGTAGCAGTCATTTTTTAGCTTCTTAGCAGCTGGTGCAGTGCTGTGGTTTTTACTTCAGTCTTAGTACAACCCTGGTAACACACCAATGTTTTAGTTGTTGCTACATAATGCTTACTGCGAGTCTCATGCTCTACCAATGAGGAGGGGCTCAGGAAGCCAGGATGAAGCAGAGACAGGACACCTGACCCAAGCTAGCCAAAGGGGTATTCCATACCACAGCACGTCACGCCCAGTATATAAACTGGGGGCAGTTACCCAGAAGGCCCAGATAGCTGCTGGGGTTGGGCTAGATATCGGTCAGCAGGTGGTGAGCAAATGTATTCTCTCTTTGTCATTTCCCTTATTATTATTATTATTATTATTATTATTATTATTGGTGGTAGCAGTAGTGGTTTGTGTTACACCTTAGTTACTGGACTGTTATTATCTCAACCTGTGGGAGTTGCAATCTTTCGATTCTCCTCCCCATCCCTCCGGAAGCTGTGGGGGAAGAAGGGGAAGAATGAGCGAGCAGCTGCATGGTTCTGAGTTACTGGCTGGGCTTAAACCATGACATTCTTTACTGTGAGGGTGGTGAGGCACTAGAATGGGTTGCCCAAGGCAGTTGTGAATGCTCCATCACTGGCAGTGTTCAAGGCCAGGTTGGACAGAGCCTTGAGCAGCATGGTCTAGGGTGAGGTGTCCCTGCCCATGGCAGGGGGTTGGAACTAGATGATCTTAAGGTTCTTTCCAACCCTAACTATGATATGATTCTATGATTTCTTTTGCCTTGATTTGACAGTTACACTGAGAATAATACATTTATTTAATGATAAAACCAAAACAACAAAAACAAATTCTACTGATCCTACCCATCAGTTTAGCAACTTTTTGTCACATCAGTATTAATTATGTGACGAAATTCATGCTTCAAGCTGGTGTGCACAGCCAATCTCATCTATATAAATAGAATGATGTGTTGCCATTGTTAACACCAAGATTAACATTTTATCTTATGAAGATATTTTTAGAAAAAAAAAAGCTTTAGAAGATGAAATACTAGCCAGAAATGCTGCCATGTTAGAGACAAAGAGTCCTTAGCTCTGAAGAGACCATGCTGACTTATTCAAGCTAACCAAGTTAATGTGAAAGACTGATTCATGTCAGTAATAAATCATCTGTACTTCCTAATTATGCAAACCCTAACCACACAAAAGCTCAGAGCTCTGACTAGACTTTTTCATTAACTTGAATCACGTCCTACTTATCTAACTCTTCAGAAGGCTTACCCCTGGCTCATAGCTGGGATACACCAGAGTAGCACAGGAGATTACAGCCATCTCCTTACTCCTTATGCTTAAAGCTTTTAAAAATAGCTTTCTATAGTATAATGGTTTTGTGAAACAGGCTACAATTCTATATACTTTGAAAAACAATAATTTCATGATTGCCTTTATAGATTACTGGCTTTAAACTTCATCTAAAGACCCAATGCAGAATATCTCAAGTTGGAAGGGACCCATTAGGTTCAATGATACTAATAATAAGGCTGGGAGTAGACGGTTAACTAACTCCCTCTTCTTCTTTGATACATACAAAATTTTACGAGGACAGCCTTAGCTCCCTAGGTCTTAGCATACAGAATCATGGCCATGTCTCTTTAATCCCATGACTCTTGCTTTATATTTTGCAGTGGCCCAGCCTCAACAGGAAACATGAGGCAACTCCTTAGCAAGTTTGCCGATGACACCAAGCTGTGTGGTTCAGTTGATATGCTGGAGGGAAGGAATGCCATCCAGAGGGACCTTGACACGCTTGTGAGGTGGGCAGATGCCAGCCTCATGAAGTTTAACCATGCCAAGTGCAAGGTCCTACACCTGGGTCAGAGCAATCCCAGGCACAGCTACAGGCTGGGCAGAGAAGAGATTCAGAGCAGCCCTGCAGAGAAGGACTTGGGGGTGTTGGTCGATGAGAAAATGAACATGAGCCGGCAGTGTGCACTCACAGCCCAGAGAGCCAACTGTATCCTGGGCTGCATCAAAAGGAGCGTGACCAGCAGGTCGAAGGAGGTGATCCTGCCCCTCTACTCTGCTCTTGTGAGACCTCACCTGGAGTATTGTGTGCAGTTCTGGTGTCCTCAACATAAAAAGGACATGGAACTGTTGGAACAAGTCCAGAGGAGGGCCACGAGGATGATCAGGGGACTGGAGCACCTGCCACATGAAGATACGCTGAGAAAGTTGGGGCTATTTAGCATGGAGAAGGGAAGGCTGTGTGGAGACCTCATAGCAGTCTTCCAGTATCTGAAGGGGACCTATAGGGATGCTGGGGAGGGACTCTTCATTAGGGACTGTATTGATAGGACAAGGGGTAATGGGTTAAAACTTAAACAGGGGAAGTTTAGATTGGATATAAGCCTCTTCCACAGGATAAGGACACTCTTGGAGGAGTTAAGAGCTGTGGTGCTCAACACCTTGAGGCTAATGTGTGACAGAAATCAGGGAAAACTCTCTAATTACACAATGATTGTTCTCATAGTGGCACCAACATCATTAAGTCCAGCTAAAGCAATCTAACATATGCTCTCAATTAGTTCCTTGGGATACTTGCACATTATGCAAGGACTACATCACTTGTGTGCTGGACCTCTCCCTTCAGGCCAAAGTAAGTGGTATCTGATCAGTGTTGCTGCTCAACCATTTGTGGCTTAAAAGCTGCAGAATGACATAAACATTGGATTTCTGTTACAATAGTATGGAAAAATTAACAATGCTTCTCAAGTACCGTAATCAACTTTGGAGCGGAAGCAAAACCATTTTGCAGATAATCATTATGCCATAATGCTCTTATTTCTCAACTACTTCAGAATCCATTTTTCAAGTGCACAGTACCTCTATGCAACTACTAGAAGTCTTGTCTTTCCTTAATTTAAATGAACAACCTATTTGATGTTCTCACCTTATGTCTATAGTAGCTTTAACATATTACTAACTTCAGATAATTATCACCTTACACAGGTAGCAGGAACTCAGGGATATCTTCAAAAAACAGCTTTGGCAAAGCACTGTGTTTAGATTTGTGCAGTGGAAAATACACCTGTCAAACACACATAGAATTCACCTTCTGGGGTCTTGATCTAATGAAATTTATTATACAAGATAAAATACTCAGAGAAAGGACACTGCAGGATCGTCACGTTTGTTAAAACTTCTTCAAAAAGCTACAGCAAATTACTACAGTAAATTGGAAATGTAATGACATTCACCACTGGTAGGTGAAATATTCCTGTTCATATTCCAGAAACAAGTCTACCTTTAGTCCTGCTGAAGTCACTCAGCTTATAAAAAGCTCATTCATATGCATGGACACACAATACCAGTAAGATTTAATTGGCCTTAACATAAAAAGGACATGGAACTGTTGGAATAAGTGCAGAGGAAGGCCACGAGGATGATGAGGGGACTGGAGCACCTCCCATATGAAGACAGGCTGAGAAAGTTGGGGCTGTTCAGCCTGGAGAAGAGAAGGCTGCGTGGAGACCTCCTAGCAGCCTTCCAGTATCTGAAGGGGGCCTACAAGGATGCTGGAGAGGGACTCTTCATCAAGGACTGTAGTGATAGGACAAGGGGTAACGGGTTAAAACTTCAACAGGGGAAGTTTTAAAATATGCTTTTGTCCAACTGTTGGAGCTTTAAAAATAAAAGCTCCCAATATTTGCAAAGCTAGAGAAACTAATTGCACTAAAGAAACTGCTTTCATTATTGGGGCAGTGGGCGGAGAAAGGATATAGATATTTAGATAACATTACCTTTCACTGTTCTTTTTACCACTAGATGAACTGCTGGTGGATCCAGTGCGGTTGCGACTCCCTTTGGAATCTCCATAGCTTTCCCTCCGACCGCCTGGGGACACACGCTCAGTTGAACTGGTTCTCTTAATGGTGCTAATAAAAAAATGGAGCAAGTTTTACAGTAGCACTTGTAAAAGCACTTATGTCTGCAACAAATATTTTTGGAAAATGTACCAAGGAGAATGCTGAGCCTAAAAATAACCACAACTTTGTTTTTAATCATAACTTGATTTGTTAAAAAGAGTTTTGCTGAGTACCTGGTGCAACAAACATACTGCTTTTTCCTTAATCATGAAATAGAAGACAGGCTAAACCAGTATCATAGAGTAATTTTCAATACCTATTTTCCGCATTGCATTTCAAATCTCTGAATACTATTCCACTCTTCTGGACTTTTGGACTTTCTTAATCAGAAAGTGAAATATTTAAAGAGAAAGCATATTACCTGACAGCTCCAGGCAGACTACAGAGAATGCCAAAAGTGGGTCAAAATTTGAGCACCAGCAAGCTAACTTTGTGTCTTCATTCAGTATCAACTGTTCTGTGGTCCAAAGCTAGCTTTAACATACCCCAAAGTGCAATTAATGGTGAACAAGCCTGCATTTTTTATTAGCTTGTTGAAAAAGTATGCTTCCTACTTACATGTATGAATAGATTTCCCACATCTCGTGACAAGGGATTTCTCAAAGGCTTAAAACTTGCCTTGTCACTCACTCTTCAACCATCTGTCCTGCCAAGATAGCTATCAGGGATCTCTTGAATGACTTTATGGCACCCCTTAGATATTCAGCCCTCTCTGATGAAAAAACATGAGCCAAACCAGAAGTATTACTTAGTAAGTGAAAGAGAAGCCTACTCAGAAGTTACACCTAATAGGAATAAATTATTGTGGTTACTCTTTAGTCCAAAGCACTTCTCCCTAAAGCAGTGCTTCCTAGGAACGGTAGGAAGCATTTCCAGCTAAGGGTAAGGCCATGAGCTGCATAATGTTTTTTACTTTGGTGCACTCCATGTGCAGCAGAGAGACGCAGGCAGCATTACCCAGTCCGAGGCAGGAATCATTCCCCATGGAGGTGCCTGAATTACAGGACTCAAAGTGTCAGGGTCTCATTACTCCTTACCCCAGTCCTGTACTGTTTTCTCCCTTTCAAAGATCAGAACAGAAATGTCCTTTAACTATAACATTCCAGTAACTAAATGACCACCTTCAGCGGCAATCTCACTCTAGAAGCCATGGACACCAATGATTGCTTTCAAGCTCATACCCCGCTACCCAAATCCCAACCTCAAGCTCACTCCCTCTGTGAAAACGTCAGTTCTTTCTGTTCTTGCTCCTTCAAGCCTCCGTCTCATTCCAGTCACCCATTTCACCAGTTCCAGCCAGCTCTGCCTTGACCTCCATACACCTCCAGGGATGCTCTGCTTACCTTAAGGCTCATCTCAAGCATCCCTGAGTACTATTCCAAAGCTCCCCATTAGCCTCTAACAACTATCCCTACTCTTATCTCAGCCAGCTTCTCAGGCTCTGTCCACTTCATATGTGGTGTAAGAGAGGCACTGGCTTTTCATAACTAAAAGAAATGAGACTGACTTTTCTTTCCAGTCAAAAAATTATTCAGCTTATCAAACTTACACCACCACTGATATACTTTTAAAAAGGGCAAAACCAAATTAAACCCAACAAATATATTCCTGCTCCCTCATGTCTTTTTACCAGCATGGTGAGGAATGCTTCAACACCTCAGCTGAAGCTCAGTTACAGAAACTATGGGAGTAACAGAATCAGAGTCTTCCTGCAAAGCAACCGCCCTTCCGAAAGGAAGCCCTCATCCAGGGCGAGATCAACAGAGCAGGCACATGTTAAGATGCAGCTCAGGCAGCTTGATAAAAATCTTTCTGGTACATGTGATGGTAGGCCAGATGTTGAGTGCTTCATTTTTGTATTAAAATTAAGGATGATTCAAATGATTAAGCTGATATTTAAAAAATAGTGTTTCTGTGGAGAGAGCAATGTAAGATAGCAAGCAGAATGCGAAGTTACACACAGGCACAGAACAAAATACATTCCTAGGAGAACTGAAAAGGCAGTTAGAGGAATTCCATCTCCATTTCAGAAATAAGTGTCTCCTACGCTAGCCTAACATCATCCAAGTCATCTCAGTGCATGAAAATACCTCCTCTAGTAAATCAAATAATATACTGTTAACATTTAACTTTTTTCCCTCCATCTTGTAACATCATCCAATTTAATACTACTCCAGTTAAAAAAATAAAGTCTTGATAGTCAATCATTTTTCTTCAAATAAAACAGCTTTATTAGCTTTATTAGCATGAGTCCTTGCAAAAATATCTTCCCTGTGTGATTTTACAGGATCAGGCCTTCATTTTGGCATCCTTTCCTGGTTAAGGAAAAGAATAGGCAATATCAGCCTACACTGAAATCAAAATCAGGAAATCACCAAATTACATTAATGTTAGAAAAAAACATAAGTTACAGAAGCAATATTAAACTAATTTTAATGTTGCTTGGTTGTGTTTTTTTATAGCTATCAACATTCAGAAGATGAACTGGTGGATAAAAAATCCTGAATGGGTGGGACTAAAGCTTAGAAGCGCAATGCTATCTTCTTTCTGAATAATGAAGTCTCACATCATTATAAAAACTACTTTTACCACAAGAACAAAATTCTTTTAAACTCTTTCGGCTTACATCCATTACTGCTTAAACTAACTAGGAATGCTATCTTCTGACAAATTTTATTTTAAACTCTCAACAACAACAACAATAGCCCAGTGAGAATTATTAGCAGGTGGTAGGAAATGAGGATTATAACTCCATCATATTAACTCAATTTTGGTGTACACACATTTTGGTACCTGCAGTGTTAAACATCATTGGTTATATCCATGGCTACAGTAGAAACACTGTCATACAAGGAGGAATTTAAAATGACTGAAAAATACTCATTTAACTTACAGGTTTGTAACACTATAACTGGATTCCAGCACTTGGCTTTCACTTTAGTGATATGAAAAGAGAGCATTTTCAATTATTTAAAAAGATAACATTTGGTATCACAATTTTTAATTTAAGACAGCAGTGTGGTCTAATGAAACACCCCTATAATAAAAGTTATGTTAGTTATGGTATCTGCATTATGTCATGCTAAAATTATCAAAGTTTTGTAAAGCATTTATCAATGATGAGAATGTTTGAAACATGTACTTCCAAAAATGTTAAAAATGGAAATAACAGTTACAGCTCTACCATGTTAATGCTTGTATTAAACCAGACACTTTCTATGTGGTTAACTGAAATGGAAAGGAAAAACAATAGCTTTGTAGTGTTGAAGCTCAGTTAAGGATCCCTCACCTTAGAGCAGGCTTTTTCAGTTTGCATGCATTGAGAAGATTCACAGACCTGCTTAATCCAGATTGAGAGGTGCGTAAACAAAGCAGAATAAAAAGTGAATGCAACAATAAAATGTGGAAACAAGACATTTAAACCAAACTTACATTAAGAGACATAACTGCATGCTTTCAAGATATGAAGTCACGTGCAAGAGTAAACAACACAGTGCTTATTGACTCAGTTAGATGTTTGATCATTTCAAACCATACATTTAAGAACACCAATGTATCTTTGAATGACAAAATCTCAGCAATGCTGCAATACACCATTCATTTGTAAAGCCACTCAAAACAACAAAAAAAGAAAATCAAAGAGTCTAGCTGAAGAAATAAGACAGATGATCTGGCTAGAAGACAAAGACTATTAAAAAAGCAACAATAAAGACAAGAAAATAAATCCTCATATATACATACATATACCACTGCATAGCATGAATGTTTCAGATGGTTGCATTACTGAACTGCGGTGAACAAATCTGGCCACAATTAAAATATATATATACTGAAGATATATTTAATTTTGCCAATTAAAAAAAAAGCGCCTTTTAATAAACTAAAAAATGGCACAATCATCTTAAGACAGTAACTGATATTAATATTTTGAAACTTGTCTAGCTCTGTTTCTGACCCTCATTTAAATCAATTAGAATAAATTCAAGAATAACATATGACTTTAATTTCATTATGCCTTTGAGCAAAATGCACTAGCATAAAATTTAATTGTTAGAGATAGGGTGAAGTGGCATAATAGTTCTGCCACTCAAAGATCAGTGGAGAGGGATTTCCTTTTTAGTTTACATTCTGTTTATTTTAAAACATTTTCTTTGAGAGTTAAGTGTTAAATAGGAGATTTAATTGAAGGTTTGGTATAGAGTTTGTGTATGTGCCAGTTACAAACCATCGCTACCCTCAGAACAGAACACAGAACATTAATTCCAGGCAACTGAACAATTTCTTAGGGGCCATGTGTTTGGAGTTTAGAAGATCAGGAATTTATCATATTAAAGTATTTTATTCTCCCTACAAACAAAGCTCTTTATGTTTTCTTTGTTCCAGCTTCTTCCTTTTGATCTCCATTGTCAGAGTTTTGCATCATTGTACTTTGCAATCTGCTGGGGGAGAAAGAATGACTGATTGTCTTGTTTTGAAAGGCAAAGTATGTGTTAGCCTGCAGCCTGCAGCAGCATCCCTACAGGGAAAGGTACTGTCTGCATTCTCCTCAAATTTTTTTTTCTTTCCTTTTCCCCCCAAAAACTCTTGGAAAACAAAGCTATCCTAGATGAGTCACAAACCCCTAGATTTTATTAGGGAACACAAAACATTACTACCGTGCACTGGCCAAATTCCAAAGACAAACTTAGTGTTAAGCAGTGAACTTCAAGCAAAAGAATGGGGGAAGGGAAACTTTTGCTCACAATACACAAAGCTCATCTTATTCTGAATGAGTAATTTCAAATACTTATTCTAAGCACAAAGTTCAGAATAAGAATATGGCAGCATTTGAAAAGCTGATGCTCAAAATAGCTTAGACACTTCTACAACAAAAATACTAATAAGTTTAAAACCAAATTCTCTGAGCAAAGGCTTTTTGCAAAGACTATTGGAAAGTTTACAGAACCAAGAAACTCTCAGTTCTCCATGTCAGGTGATTATCCAGCCCATCACAAAATCACTTCAGCTCTGCATTAGCTGCCTTGCACCTGGAAGCTGCCCAGCTGTGTTCCCAGGGCACCCAGGTCCTGAGTATGGCAGCACCTGCTGGTGCTGGATCAGAATTTTTGGTCCATGTATCACCAGCCTTTCTGTCTTGCATTGTATTATCACCATATACTTTTATAGTCCAATTCACCTATGTTTTGGATTTGTGGGTTTGTTCTATTCAGATAATTTCATTCCTTCCATAACTTGGATAACTGGGTGCTGACTCTATGAGATCTGAATGCTGAAGGAGGGTTTGGTGCCCTCAATTCTAATTGAAGTCAAAGTCAGCTGAGGTTACCCAACACACTGCAAGATCTGGATCTAATTATCACATTAAGCACTATAACAACCTACTGATATCCAGAGATACATGGTTTACATATGGAAAACCAATATGCATAGAGGTTAAATGATTTGCATAAGGTCATTGAGAGAATATGTGGCAGAACACAAATAAAAGCCTGCTAGCTCCACCCTTTCAGCCTCAAGCCTTTTTTATTACCTCCAATTTTATATTCCTGTCAGAAGAAGTCATTTCCATTTCAAATATTAAATGGGAAATCAGAAAATGTAGTGACCTCTGAACTGCATCTCCTTGGTAATCCAGCAAGGCAAATTAACCACATACCAACCTGTGGGTTCAAATGAGTTAACCAACACGTTTAAATACAGCTATTGTATGAAGTAAGATTGTGTCTGCAGACATACACACAAGCATATCTGTTTCTACGCAGAGGAATGTATGGATGCACAGTCAGTCCCCACACAGATTATTTACATGTATTTATATAAATACACATACTGTTTCAAGGGACAGACATTTCAGTAGGACATTACACACTTCCTAGCCCAAATGGTGAAAGCAAAGAACAGAGGAATCTGAAGTTATTTTTTTGTAACCCCCCTTTTCATAAGTCTGTTCAATAAAACATTTGGGAAGAACTCCGTTTCACCTGGATGCTTGCATGTTTTAAAAATATGGTCACAGGTAAGAAAAAATTGAAGATGATATTTTCTAGGGTAGTAATCCAAGCAGATACTTGTAATCCCCAACAGCAGACCAAAGGTTTAGAAGATGACTGGGGTGGGGGCAGGGGATTTCTTCCTTCTTTTTTTTTTAAATTTTTCTATCACTTTTCAAATTTTACCCTTTTCATATATTGAAAATTTTCTTTTTTTGTTTTTCAATTTTGTATCTAATTTGTATAGGAAAACTATTAAAATTAAGCAGAAATTAAGTTTTAAAACATCTGTGAGTGATATTAATTAAAGCTGCTCTGCCACATTACTATATTTAGGACTAAAGAAAACTTACACTACAAAACAACAGCAGTTTTGGAATCAGTTTATATGAAAAGAGCACTATAAAAACATGACTGCTTAGCAGAAATCATAGCTAAAAATTATTCAAAATTACATTCCATCTATAAACTGTTCAACACTGAGTGAAGATTCTAAGACAAATAAACCTACACCTTAAAAATAAAGAAGCTATTTGATCTTGCTGATGTATTTCCAACACTGTTTTATGCATACACACGTACAGCTCCTGAAGGTAAAACGGTCCAGTATAAATATAAAGCATGAATGAGTTTATCTTAATGGATGCAAAATGGATTAATCTATTTGACTATTTGAAAGACGGCTATTTGGAACACTCAATACATCATAGAATCACAGAATGATTTAGGCTGGAAGGGACTTTAAAGATCATCTAGTTCCAACTCCCCTCCCATCTTTGAATACTGAATATTTGGAGCATGATTTACTATAAAAACATGAAACCCCATCAGTTATTTTAATGTTCATTATCAAATGAGAAGAGTAGACATTAATTTACCAAAAAACATTTTGTACAGTAATTCATTGGTGGGGTCCTTATCATTTTATTCTCTTCCTCATGAAGTATATTTATAGGCAAGGCACAGAAATATATTTCACTATAATTTATAAAAAATAAAAGAACAACATTTGCATATTAAAGCCAATCAATATAGATTTTTATGGCATTTGAGGAGAATGGGGACTTCACAGCACCTGGATCTATAACTGCTGTTTTCAGGACATGGAATAACTCCACTCTCCTAAGCACTCTTTAAGCGTCAATCTATTTTAGCAAAAGTGCCCATTTGTAGTTTTTCTTTTCCAAAACCAAATATACATCTTCATACTGCAGATTTAAATCACCTTCAGTCTAGCTTCTTCAGCAAAGAGAAAGGATAAAGCATAATGAAGGAACATTAAATCCTTATCCTGTGGAAGACTCTCTCATACAGGATCCAAGACAGTCCAAAAATACTCCCTAAGGATGCTCCCTAAATATTGTCCCCCCAGCACTCCAGGTATCCAGACTGTATATGAATCAAGTGGAAGGCCTGTAGGGTGTCACTTATCTACAGGGATCCTGATCTAGGATAACGCCTACAGGCTGCAGCAATACTTGATGGACCACCTGAATTATGCAAAGAACACTCCTACTACAGGAAACACAAGTATGATCTTGACCTGCATTTCATTCACCCTGCTCTGTGGCAGACAGTGTTATGCTGAACCTTAGGGATGGAGTTTGAAGTCTCAGAAATCATACCCACTATCCACAAGTAAAGTATGCCAACGCTTGTGCTCTCTCATATGTTTCATAATTACATATTTACATAATTACATATTTACATAATTACATAAATACACTTGAAACTTTATTATGAGAATGAAGAAAAAAAATGACTTGTAAAGAACAGATTTCTTTAAAAATTCAGCATATACAAAATAGTATTCCTTCTTAAACACTGACTTTGCACACATTTTCAAAATTCTGATAATTCTGATAATGGTATATATACTGTTCATACAGTATTTGTGTTCCTCATCTTAAGGGCTGATCAGGCCTACCTGCCAAAACCTACAACTGCAGTGGGCCCAGTTCATAGGAGCTCACAGGACTTTGTTTGTGCGACAAAAACAAGTAAGATATTTTCTAGTTTTGATTGCGCACAGCACAGCTTTTCTCTTCTCTGCAATAACAGAACACGGAGTTTCCTGGAAAATCAGTCTCCCTTCATCACAGTAACAGAGAGTGACATATCTTTAGTCACCACCTCTCCTTTAAGGAAAAATTCTCTTTACAAAAGAGACCTCAGATCTTTAGATTAATGGTCTCATCTCCACAACTTGCCCTCCTCAGCATCATCACTACAAGATGCTGAGGATGACACATAACAATGTAAAAAAATTAAATAAAACCCCATGCTATTAGCTTATACAGGCAAACCATACAGCAGATTAGAAGCTCAATAACTGTCACATGGAACTTGGACTTGCTGCTCCCAATCCACCTCAATCCCATAACTCAGATCTATAAAACATCTAGCCCACTTAAAAACAACTACACACACAGAGCAAATTGAGAGAGAGCAGTAATTTTTTAAAAGGACTTAAATACATACTAATAGTAAGAAATCTAAAGATGGATGTTTTCATTTGCGTAAATATGTGTTAGGCGTAGAATTTTCCTCCTCCCTGAAATGCTTCTAAAATTGCACATGCAGTTTCCATAATAACTTTTAGTGAGAGAAAACCAAAGGTAACATACCGATTTGTAACGACATCCATTTCTCTAGACTACATATTTTCTACTATCTACTAAAACAATTCTTGTACTATGTTTCATGTCATGTGCAACAGCACAGTAGAAACACTTTGTTTTCTACATGCTCAACCATATTAGCAAGAAAAAACCACAAACCAGTAGACCAAGCATTATGCATTCTTTCAATATTCACAGAAAAACCTCAATTCTAATTAGAACAAATAAGTTTAAAGCCTCTTAGAATGAAATCCATCTCTCCTTTCCAAACTAAATATATAGACCATTGCTTTGCATGTAAGAAAATACACATACCTAGAAGCTTAAAAGATGAAATATACCACCAATTTTGCAATTATAAGGTTTATGATCAACGCATACCTTTTTACTGCTGGTGATGCAGTCTCCTTTCTGGCTCCTGATGGGGAAGGTAAAGAGCCACTTGGTTTCTTTGGTAACACATTTCCATTATTAACAGTAGTCCTTAAAGGCAGGGTTTGTACCAGTGGTCTTGCTATAAAACAAGCATAAGATGGAGTCATTGTTTTAATTTGCCTTCTTTTTTACCCCAAACAACATTAGAATATTTTAAAGTATCATTTTAGTTTCATTATTGCCAAATTCACCATGGATGAGGAATATAACAGAGGATTTTTATTAATATTAATCATATCAAGCCAATCATCTGCATATGGCTTACGCACACAAGTCTATAACCTGTCTCATCTATAAAACTCAATCGTAGCTCAAGGAGCTTACTGGCAAATGCAATGGTAGTCATTGCCACCAAAACCAATCCTGCTCTCTTAAAAGACCATCAGTCTGTTGCCCTCCTGGATAGAATTCAGAGGACTGATAGAAATGAAGGCAGGTTGGCATCCCAGAAACTCCTGCTTTTCACCCCTCAATGTTCTTGCAGGTTTTTCACAAACAAGTTATCTATTAAGAAATCCCTACTCCCCCTAAAGGTCTTCTTTCAATGAATGTGGGCTTATGTTTGACAGAAGGAATTTTGCCATTTAGTCAGAAGAAGTGACTGAAATCAACAGAACAGTAGACTTAACGAGCTGACATCATCTACCTAAGTTCTTCTGATCAAACATTGGCTCAAAAAAGCATATACATGTCATACCTATAATTAATATTAGAATAACAGAAAAGTCCCATTCAAGTACATTAGAAATTAATTACAAAACAGTGGTTAAATCTGCAAGCAATGAGTATAAACATGAAAACTACAGTGGACCATAGTCTGAAAACAGACACAAACGTGACTAGTGCTCTCTCTACAGCAGGAAAGAAAGCTGGAATCACTTGAAATTTGATAGCACTTTGCTTTCTAAAGATCCCAAAAGTCTCTGGGTTCAGTGAAACAACACCTGAGAGAAGGCAGCAGTCACAAGTCACTTAAAGAACATAAAAGTTCACTGAAGTTGGAGAGGATTGCAGAGAGAATGCCTACAAATACTCCAAAAACAGACTGCTGAGGATAAATAATCTGAAAAACTAAACTGAAACATTAAAGATGTATACAGTCCTAAGTTATAACTCTTAATTGTAGGACTGATGGCAAGCATTCATTGACTTGTTCACCTGAATTTTCAGATATTGAACTAAAGAAGATAGATGTGAAAGCCTGTGCCTTGAGAAGATTAGGTCAGTAAATATAGGCAATGCAACTTCCAAGACAAACTCTGTCTTGAAACTTTGTTAGAATATACACTTACTTGTTACATATTCATGATTTACTTGTTCAGAGTAAAGAAGTTTGGAAAACAACTTATGAGGAAATATTGCAGGAACAAGGTTTATTTGGCTTAGAAGACTGAAGGATGACAGGAAAACAAGATAAAGACAACAAAGATGAAATTTTTCTCCAGGTTCACCGAGGAGCTGAGAGCCTATAAGCACAGAAGATCAATAGAGTGAGACAATATTGATCTTACCAAGGATGGGAAGAGCAAGGGCTCTCTGATTTTATGGGAAGCTTTACAGAAAGGCTAAACAAGACTTGAATTCATGGTGCCCTTGAGCCCTGGCTTCCATGATCTATTTTAGCAGACTAATGCTGTCTTTAGAGCTTATATAAAACACCTAAAATCTACTGTACTTTGGCTTCTCATGTCTATTTTTACTTTTTGGTTTTAATTGGGGGAGTCAGATATCATGATCCTGTTTACTGCTACAGCATTCATTCTTCCAAATTAAATCATTACTTAGTTTAGTGATGGCTCTAGTGCTTGTTTCCTGATTAATTGCTGCAAAGTCCTAATTAATCTGTACGTAGGAAAATGATTCTGTTGCATACTACAGATTCACAGACAGTTGCAGTTGAGCGGTTGCGGATTTGTTTCCTGACAAGATCTCTGTAGCGCACAAAACTTTAATGAGGCTTTGAGATCATAAATTAGAACAATTAAAGTTAAATAAACAAGCAATTAAAATGTTTTCCTTCTTTGTAGTTCTATTAAAAAAAATGCCTACTAAAAAGCAAGCTGGAATGAACTAGCTGGAATCTGTTTACTCTCCTAACCTTAGGAAACTGAAACTAGCAGCAGCCAGGAATAACACCTGCAACCTTTAACAGTTCAAATTTGGTTCAAATCCAGCACCACCCCAGAGCCCACACTTCTGGAACTAGAGATTTAAAGATCTAGCCCTGTGGTCAGCTAGTGTAGAAAACAACACCATGAATCTCTCACACAGCACACAGAAAAACTGTATGTTATTCAATTAATCCACTATTTACTCTGGAGCTGCTTAGTTTTATTTACAACAGCTAGTTCACACCAGTGGTAACTGAAATAACAGTCAAACCCCAAACATGTCATTGCTGTTAGAAGTCAGTAGGTGGAACAAATCAGTATTATTACTTTGTCAGTAACATGTATTTTGGAAGTTCTGTTGCTTCGAGGTCTTACCTGTGGTACTAGGACTGACATGTTTATCAGCCTCAGCAGCAGCTTTTTTGATCATACTCTGATCTATGGATTAATAGGGCTGTTAAGTTTACAAACAAACTAATAATTGCAAAAGGAAAGAACAAACACAAGTAAAACAAAGGCAGGAAGCCATACTGAACTCCACCAAGTAGCTGAATTAAATAAGGAACAGGGGAGGAAAAAAAAAACAAACCAAAACAAACAAAACCCCAAATCACCATTAGTGAGGGAGCTCCACAAATGGACAGGATAAGTAGTCCACTTTCCACGATGTACACTGCTTTTAAGCTGCCTAATTCAAGTCTAGAACAAGAACACACACAAAGGCTGAAAACAAGCTCAAGCTTTTCTCTATTATAGGCTTAAGAGGCTGACACTTGAAATACTGAAACCAAATTTAAAATCTGAAGTGCTCAGAAATGTAGTCCTCTGTCCCATGAAGCTTCTCATTCCAGACTTTAAACAGTACATTGGGGATGCTGTTTTGCCAAAGGCACAAACCTTCCCTGACACATATGTTTTTAATCCTGATCTACTTCATCTATAGATCAAATGAAAGAAGCGAGATACAATATGTTTCAAGCCCCTGTTTTTATAGACAAGATTTTTGTGATACACTGTGAGATCAACTTCCATTTTTTACAATTCTAAACGTGGAATTAGTCATTTAATGACAGATTGAGTCCACGGAACTCAAGTGGTGAAACACAAGAGGCCACAACTCCAGTTTCACCCATGTCTATGCAAGCTCCTCTCTTAACAGTCTCCATCAGGAGCTTCCATAATGCTAATGTTTTCCAAGTTAAAATACCGAAATTCAGCTTCACCTTATGCTAAGTAATTGCATGCTATTTGTTATAAACTCGCCGTGCCTAAGACAGGAAAAATAGGCCAGCATATTTTAAATAGCAGCTGGGAGAAACATGATCAGAATACTTCAGATTCTGCTTCATGTTACAGAGTATGTTTAATACAGCTGACCATACACTAATGATACAACTGATATATAGTAAAATTAAAGCTCTTTTCATAAATTGTTACAGTAGCAATTATTTCCAGAAATTAAGTGGATTTAGTCGGCAATTATCAGGACTCATTTCAGTAATTTGTAATGGAAGAGCAACTGGCATTTGTATTCTTCCACTTGCATTAGCACGGTAAAACTTCCTACACTGTCATTTCACACATTCATTAGGAAGCATCCATGCCACATACACATTTAAAACAAAACAAACAAAAAACCCATCCCCCACCCTCCCCTCCCCCGCAAAGAGCCGTAAAAGGCAGAGGGATAGGCTTACGGCAGCTTTTCTTCAATGTACATTGAACTAGGGCTTTAACGATCTGCCACAACCAAGAAAGCATCTCCTGATTTAGAGTTCAACTCTGCTCAGAGGATCCATGAAAATCTGGTCTGTGTTTTGCTAAGTAAAGCCAGCAGGCAAGAAGAACAGATTCAGTTACAACTCGGTAGTAATTACTAGACTTTATTTCCTCCACGCACCACTTAATATCTATTTTACAGGCAACATAAAGCCTCTGAATCCCTTGTACAACCAGATTTGGTGGAACATTTTATTGTAGCAGAGACTATCTTTAGTAACATTTAACTTATCTGATTTTTTTTTTTAATCAAAGACAAAATGAGAAGAATGCAGCAGAAAGCAAAAAAAAAAACCAAGAAAACAAGACCAGAGACATTTACTGAGTGTTCTGTCCAACAGCTAAGACAATGTACAATCAACTAATTCGGCTCTGTAATTCTGTCCCTTTCTCCTTTCCTCATCTCCAGGCACAAAGTATGATAATAAACACCTCTCAGTTCAGCAAATTAATTAAGTAGTTCCTTACCAATTCTGTTAAATCAATGCCTAAAAGTAAATATCTGTTGCAGTCACAAATAAATAAGCAAGTTGAAAGGAAGTCCTAATTTCCAATTGAGAAAATTATGAATCTTTAATTACATATTATATTTCCAATGTGAATTTAGTTTTATATTAATACATATCAGTATCCCAAAAGAAACGATTTCTTAATTTACACAACAGAGAGCCTGTTAAGTCAGCCAAACTTTGTACATCTAGGCTGCTACCACTCTTAGTCCTAAGACTACCCAAAAATACCTCATGCATTCTGTTAAACTGGAGAGAGTCTCCTAGGCTTTTGCAGCCACAAAGATTACAATAAATCACACTGGTTGGGTTCTAATAAAACTTTGCTACTGCAAAGCGCTGGATGTTCGACTCCAGCTTTTCCAATGCGTGTACAGACAAACTCATTCTTGCCAAGCAGGAACAAAGACAGATCATGGTGCAGCACAACACACTATATTACAAATGGCAATGTCTGTCACGCCTGCCACCTTGCTGGCCCTAGATCTGCTGCTCTGGAACAGTCAGGCACCAGCCACAGCTCTACCTTTCCTTCATAGCTGAGCAGCTGGTGTTGCATCATCTGCTTGCTCATGTCATCTCTGTGCTAGCTTACAGCTTTGTCTTTGGCTATGCCTGCCGCAAGAGACTTAAGATATTCTTAATTACATTGAAATTACATTTGACTTAAATTTATGGGTTTGGATTTAAAAACCAAAACTATTAGGTGTTTCATCCACAGAAGATGATGCATTCTCGAAAGAGTTCATAAACTAATCTTGATCACAAGTCAGGAAGTGGTAGCCATGGTTAAATGTAGATAGTGGATGAAGCACTAAGAATACACGAATGCTTTGCTCGTTCATGGGAACTGTAGAAGGCTCACAGATTTAACCACTTGGATTTTTATGCGTTCTTTTTAACAGGTTAAATTTCAAATGTATTTTGAGTTTGATCTGTTGATTTTGAGTATTTAAAGATCTAAATAATAACTTCTTTTAATACATATAAAACACTCATTGAATTGCACTACCTATTTCACATATATCTGAAATACAAACCTTTGGTAGGTCCTTTTTTGTTCTGCATGGCCTGCTGCTCCTCTGTAATATTCAAGCGTCGAACCACATCAGCAAGGGCAGATTTGAGCAGCTGGATGTCATCTTCCTGCATCTGGACGCGTTGTTCCAGAGAGGCAATGCGATCCGTTACCTCCATGCTGCTTGCAGCAGAGGCACTGTCATCTAAGTAAAAAAGAAGAAAAAGATGAATTATCAGCAGTGTATAACCATCAAGGAATACTTTATATAACTGGCTGCAGGTAAAAACAAGGTTTTTCTCAGACCTGATGACCTCTTGAGGAATAAATTTAAGTGACCAAAAGGAAGAGATGGAAATAAATACGTAAATAATCAGGGAAACAAATACATAAATAATCAGGTAAATAAATAAATAAATGAAACAGGTTGAGTGCTTATGTAAGATATGATGATGAAGTTGGCTTCAGGGCTACTTATTGTTAATTGGGCCCCACTATCAATTACCTACATGCATGAATGGGAGTGATCAACCATCACCCTTCACCATTCTGCTCAAAACAATTCTGGCACTGGCAAGCATTCAGGTAGAGAGCTCTACTTTCTGATGTGCTACACACCCTTCCAGATTTTTCTTTCTTACATATGTGATAGAATGTGTATGTTAGACATAGATAAGCAACCTACAGGCTTACATTTTTTGAAGTTACTGTCCATAGACTGGAGAATAGATATTAACCCCATCTGCTAATTCCTGATTTATACCAGCAGCTTTATGAGAACATTCCCTCTGACTGAAATAGAAACATGAAATAAATTCAGAATTACTTGGTAATTGTACACTTAGCTCTGCAAATCATAAAAGGGTCATTACTTTGCATACAATTCACCCATTATTTGGAAATAAACCACAGAAGCTTAAAGCCTGCAGTTCCCTGATGAGAACAACACATTCCTTCCACCCAAAACTACTAATAAGAATGTTTTTCCTAAATGAGCACTTTTATTCCACTGCAGTTCCTATCATGTAGAAATATTGTCATTTTATTTACCTAGAAGGATTTGAAACCTGAAAAGAAAAATTGGGTATTAAATTACTGGATAATTTGAAGTGATGTTAGTCAAGTGATGAGTGGAATATAGCTTTCATTTGAAGACTTAGTAAGTTCTAGTTTAGAAAACATGGATATTTATGCTACTATCTACAATCATAATTGACATCTCCCTTGTTTCCAATACAGGTCCACAGCACATATTTCTTCTGGTGAAGATGATCTCTCTTTGTGAGGAAACTGGTATTTGCTTTCATTTCTTGTGTGTTTTCCTCCATTCCAAACCTGTTCTCCACTTCTTTTGTACAAGGGCATAAAATGAAAGTTAAATGGCTCATGGATAATAACTAATATTAAATTTTAAACCAAAGTGTTGTTTCAAACAGAAAAACAACAGCTTCTAAATGCATTTAAATGCACTTATAAGCATGCCCAGAAATGTTAATACATATAAGCTTCTAATCTGAAGGGTCTGGGAAAAAAACGCTTTTAAAATTAAAAGAAAAATATTTATTAATCTCAGTAGAAATTGTTTTTTAAATCATAAACTGCATTTTGGCTTCCCTACCCCTTGCACCCCCAACAGCCATCTGTGGTTACCAAAGCTGAATTAGAAACAACTCAGAAACAAAGACGATAACCATATTGAGAGTCAATAAATAGCTATAGGCTAATATAGTTTAGACCGCTTGTTAATTGTTACAGGATTTTCAGAGCATATTTAAAATATCAACATTAGGATATTATTAAACCGAACAGAGTGGTAATGTAAGTATCTGGTTCTCAACAAACTAAATCAGAAGTTCCTGAAAAAATGCTGAAAAACTTTCCCCATGACAAAGCTTTCCAAACTTTGGCCTAATCAGACTTCTACTCAGCACAGTGCTCTGTCCTGCAGCTGTTACAGGTAACTAATCCCCAAACTCAGATTAGCAGCCATTCTGGCAGCAGTTCGAGGAGACTGCAAAAGTTAACCTCTCCTTGTACAAACAAAAAGCCCATGCTGCCCTAATGACTTTACACTTTAACTCAGCTGGAAATAACATGGATTAGCATAGTGGACAATAGGCAACCAAATCAAAAGCTTGATCTAACCAATACAAGCCAAATTCAAACTTCAGCCGTTCTGCCAAATCTAATACGATAGGGCATAGTTTTCTTCTGAATTCAGTCAACAAGAAATAGCCAATTCCCAAATTTAGGGCAGAGATGTAAACCAGAGAGAAATCAGCTAGTGTTAAAACAAGTTAGCCCTTGTTATAAAAGAAAAAATCCTCATAAAAGTATCAATTTCACTAATTTTAAGAGGGTAGAAACAGTACTTTAACTCAAACATAAATCTCCTAGTAAACCAGTGTCATTGGTTTATTTACAGCCCCATAGACATCACTTCCACTAATAACTACTAAGATATACATCTCTTTTTCTTCTTCCCCCTTCTCTCAGCTGCCACTGACTCTTCCCCTCATATCCTCATTGACCAGCAAACCCTTCCTCTGGACACAGCGTGTATGGACCTTCTGCCGCTACTATTCTTCCTAGTCCTTGGGAACGTAACCACATAACCCTCACCCTTGCTGCAACATGCAACTTCCTTTTTTATGGTGGTTACCTCACTGGAGGCAGTTCCCTTCCAAAGATGAAGAAAAGAATAATATTTGTAACAACTTTCACTAAGATTGCAACTTAAGATTTCTTAGAGTCCAGTCCACATTTCCGCCTGCCCTTTGCATAAACAAATTAGCTAGAAAAGAGACACAGTACATAACAAAACTATGCTTACTGAAGAATGGTAAGTTCAATTATAAAATAAGCATAACCTGTTTGTTATGCAAGTAGAGGATGGAATGTTCTTGCTGTTGAGATCATTCTATCCAAGTATGTTGAGCAATAAAGTTGCAACTTCAACACAGCCAAATAAGCAAAGAGGTATGGTATCAGAAAAAAAAAAAAATTAATGAGGTAAACTGACCAAAACAAAAAAGTTGAAACAGATGTCATCTACTCTGCCCACAAGAGCAAAACCTGTATTGTTAGCCTAACTTGTGATCTGCCTCTGCAGTACACAGCAGCAAAGAACACTGATTCTCACAGCAAAGAACATTTGCAAGGAAATTTACAGCACACATTTGTAACGCAATTTAGACACCGGGTAGAGCCACAATCTTATTATTGTTCCCAAGCCAATATTAAATTTAAAGCAACTATACATCTTACAGCACATTGTTCCACGTTTTCTCATTGATAAAGCATAGCCTCAAGGACATCACACAGAATGGGCTGAGAGGGGAGCACAGGGGTTTGGAGGAAGGTGGCTCTGGGGTGACAAGAGACCACTGACTGTTGTGCCCTGGGATGGTCCAGCCTGGGCTGAATTTTCCCCTCAAAGGGTACACATACACATTCACACAGCAGCTGGGTTACACATGCTCTTTGGCTGTACAGTTACAGGAACTGAGAGAAAAGCGCTTTGCACTAATGATGTAAAGATTACCAAAACACTCCAGGTAAAGCCAAGAATATAAAAAACATGCTTTTAAAAGAAATCCATGGAGAAATAAATTTGCAGCAATAATGCACAAGCCTTTCTGAAATTTTACAATACAAGAATACCATTATGTCAATACTTGTTACTTTTTGCAACACTAAATTCATAAGTCCTTTTTAACAGTGTCAATATACTTATATTTGGTGACCTCCTTACAGTCTAGCTGTCATAAAATCCACAGATGTTCACCATCCTGAGAGACATATGAAGAAGACTACAAATCCAAATAATTTGCCTTCAAGAGTTAGATCTACTTATCAGTCACTACTACCACTTTTGCCCATGGATAGAAAGCGCAGACACCATATCACCTACCTGTGGTTAGCATTGATAGCACGTCAGACTTAATCATTGCTTCTCTTTCATTTATAGAAAGAAAAAGGACTTTTGAAGTGAAATTTATGCAATCTGTTTTTAGAAATCTGTAGTGAATTGCTTTCTACAAGTGTTCATTTCTTTTTATGGATTATAATGCAAGTCTAAATCACTGTCTCAAACACATATACATAAATTTCATGAGATAAATGCCACCTACAACTTCCAAAATTAGATGAAATGAGGAGGTACCAATTCAGATGTCTGATTTTGCATCATAATACATATTTGCGGTAAAGCTTGGGAAGAAGAGTCATTTGTCATTTATGCTTTGCTGAGATTTTACAGGTTACAAAGAGAAGGCTGCAAAAAAAGGGAATGTTCTTCATGCCTCTCTTTAAATTTTCCAACCAGCTAATCTATGATCTCATAGATTGGAAAGATTTCTTGAGGCAAAGTATAAGACAGTACTGAGTCAGATGATTAATCTGCTTCCAGAGTGTCTTTCAGTTTTTCAGTGATTTATTTTGGGCAAATTGAATTTAGCCAAATGTGAAGAAACATCTGAAGCAAGGCCAACAACAGGATGTGTATGATGCTTACAAGAACTATTTCAATATTAATTCATTATATGTAGACTAAAGCAAAATGACATACATACACTATTAGTTAGAAGGAAGTATGTGAAAATGCAGACCATTTTCTATAGATTTTACCTGCAAGAAAACCTGAACTGTACATTAATGGTGTAGGAATTCATTAAAACAAGCTTGGCATTTTTCCTCCAGAAGAACTATTTCGTTTAACATATTCCACCTTTGCTTATGCAGACATTAATTTTGAAGCTAAAACATTCAGCTCAGACCCTGGCAGCTGATGAAGCAGTGGAAACATTAGGTATTGATTTTCAAAAGACTGGCAAGCAAATGTGACTTTATTCAATGTACATGGTCTCTTTGGAGCACCAGTTAACAGGATCAAGTTGCAAAGGACGTACTTCCAGAACTTTTCAGGATGTAATCATCATGTAATGCATCATATGTTTGTGAAGTACCTAGCACAATGGGGGTCTTGTTGCTAGACACTATTATAATACACTTTAAAGTTAGTGTCTTCATCAGAGCTGTCCCTGAAGACACTGTGCAGAACATCAGAAAAGAAAAAGCTTTCTGGGGATAGCAAATTCCAGCAGTGGTCTCCAGCAAAAACTAAAGATAACCCACACAACAGAAAACATGGCAAAGGATGGCAGTGAAAAGGCAGCAACACCTGCATACAGATGCCCTTCTTCTAGCTCAGAGTGTGCCAACACACTTGAATAGAGCTCAACTGGTAGGAATGCTTTCCGTCATCGAGATACCGGTAAGTGCATCACACTCTTCATTTCACCTGAAATTAATTGGTACAAGTATTTACATTCCTTGGAAATCTCTATGAACTTCATGACCACTACTAGAGTCTATTGAAACATGGGCAGAAAGGAATTCTCCACCCCCAGCATTCAGCCAACAGCACGGCAGAACACAGTTGCTGTTGAGAAAAGAAAACCCATGACACCAAAGGAAAGTTGAGTATAGCAGTTATTAAAAAATAAGCACACAAAAAAGCAAAATCCCACAGCTGAATTTAGATAGGGAGAACTATAGAATGGATTTGACCCTATATACTAGAAAGCGGGTAAGAACATTGAAGATGCTGCACTTCCAGAAACACTTTCCCACTAGTAAATGCCCATATTTTTTGGGCTTCACTAGTTCTGCAAAACTCTCCAATGTGACACATGTCACTTGGCACACATTTGGCAACTTCCCCTTCTCCTGCTCACATCATCACTGAGATCTCATGCAAGTAATTGAGTTACTTAAACTATTTTCTTCAAGCTCCCTGGGAGTTACACTACCACTAACTTTCATATGACCTCTCTGCTTCACCTCTCTCAATGCCATCTGTTCAGCTTGAAACTCTAACACAGCAGAAAAACATCCCTCTATGGCAGGCATCTCCTATGTCTTCAAAATCCTGTCCTCCCTTTTCGGTTCATTTCATTAATTTTTGAGTATGGGGCACAGAAGTCAGACAGACAACATATTTGATAGATACGGTCTGAACTGACAGCAACAGAGAGAAAAAGAGAATTAGGAAGAGAGACACCCACCCACATTTTAAAATGGACACGAGCAATTTGCTGTGGCACATAAACAGGGAAATGCAGCCATGACACCCATTGCCAGGCTTAGATGCAAGATCTGGAAAGTAGCAAGTATTCTTGTAGCAGTTTCTGTGGCATAGTGTCAGGAATCATCTGCAGACCAAAAGACTCTCTGTGCAATAGAACAATGGGAAAATAAAACAGCAGGTTTAGTTTCCTTTGACAACGCCAAGCCAAGCTCCTTTGTTTAAAAGATTAGTGTCGACAGTATTTCACAGACTAAATATCTTTTCTCCATCCACTTTTCTAATGCAAAACATTGTACCGTACCTGAAAACACAGCAGCAGCTTTCCAGGCTTGTCTCTTGGGGACAATGACAACACATATGGGCAACAGCTTATCATAAAGTCTGGTACATACTGAACTGGTCTACTAGACCCCGATTCGATGAGATTAGAGCTTTCCACTGTGAGAAATAAGTGGATTTAAAGCCTAAAATAATGTTATCCTATTTAATCTTGTTATTTTGTGTGGTTAGGGAAGAAACAGAAATTTTTATCTAAGGATAAAACTATAAAACCATGTTGCCTTACCTGAAGTTTTGGAAATCAAAACTGGTTGCCAGCTGAACACTAAAGGAATATCCTTTATTATGTCAAATGCTCTAATTGTGTTTTCTTGTAAAAGTATATATAATAGGATAAAAGTGCAAGCACCATACACGCTTTTTTAGCTGGAAAGCTTTGACTGTGAGGAACTAGAAATCACATCTAATCTTTAAACCTGGTACCTATTGGAACAATGTCATGCCTATGTGTAAGCTTATATATGTATATATGCCTGCAGCCTCTGAACAGGTGGGACAACTTTTCAGCTCAATCCCTATTCTAATGCATGTACCTAAGATAAGAGTGATTAACATTGCAAGGAGGTGCCCTAGTTCAGTACAATCAGGTACATCTTAGAGTAAGTAATCTGAACAGACCAGATTAGGTTTTCCATGTCCTGACAAGGAGGACATGTATGTGTAGGAGGAAATAGGAAGAAGACAACTCTATCCCACACATCTGCCTAATGCCATACTCTGGACTGCACTGGGAGCCTAAGAGCTAGGTGACTACACTAACACCAATGTAAAGCATCGTCTTGTGATAACAGACCACTTCTAAAACATTTAATAATAATAAAATATGTAATAAAAATATTTCTTAATCTACTGTATGTGGACTACAGATGGTTATTTTTGTGAACAGTATTTTCCCTCCTCTAATATAGCTAGCTATTGTAGCCCAGCATTTATAAAATCTTATTACTGTATTTCCAAACATTTGCTGAGGAATAACTTGTCCTTTTACAGTTCTACCACTAGAAACTAAATATGAGGAATATAATTTGCTAAAACTAGAGGCAGAATTTGACAGGATAAATCCATAATTGCAATCATCACTCAGAGCCTCACAGCTGGGTGCACCGTATTCATTAACAAAATGGGAGAGAAGAAAATGATCTTAAGATTCTCAGAAAATTCCTTGTGACTAATTAGTCAGCAATCACTGTAGCAAAATTATAAGCATGTGCCCTTGACCTGCCTGTAGCAGTCAAGCTATAACCAACAGCTTACTGTTCTTTCGCTGGCAGATGGTAGATGAGATTCTACTTGGAAATCAATCAGTTAAAAATTCTCTCGCCCAATGGTGCTTAAGTGGAAGATGGAAATATTTTTTTTGACACATCAGTAAATTAGAGGAATTTTCCCAAGAAGAGGTCTATCAATGTAAACTCCTTACAGTTCAGAATTAACATGCTGGTGCCAGTGAGCACAGAAATCAGTAGGAAATGTTTTAACAAATTATCATTCCTCCATATTATGCTGGGATTAGTCTGTACCATAAAAAAAAAAAAAACCACAAAAACATTGTGAACAAAACCCAGTAAAGACAACTTTCTGTGGCATAATATTAATGCAAGGTTAGTAGCTTAAAAAAAGTAACACTGTGGGATCTGCCTAGAGTTGAAAAAGCTGAAGATACAGCCAAACACAAACTCGTAAAGAAAGGAACCAGTTGGGTAATTAATCAAAATACCCCAGGGCAGAAGAGCTGTTTTTTTTTACCATCTTCTCCAGGATGTGCTGAGGATGTGCCTATATCACACCCTTAAGAGCAAGAGGAAAACAGATTGTAGAGCACTGAAGAACATTTACAGGAACTCTCATCTCCACATCACAGCTATGGTCCAACATCCACGTCATCCTACAAAAGCTAGCAAAGCATGAATTCAAATTCATCACATGATGTACACTGATAAGATGTCAGCTCTTGTTTAGCACCATTAGACAAAAAGAAGGAACTAAAATGCAAGATCTTCTTCGCCTAAAGTAGTTTTAAACCACATTCAGATAAACACCACACATGGGTACACAGAAAACTTTTTCTCAGAAACTTTAGCAGTACTTAGATCAATATATGTTCACTGCCTTTAAAAAAAAAAAAAAAAAAAGGATGTCTCCACCGGATTTTTCAACTGTGCAAGTAAAGCAAAGAGACGCAGTCCGGACAAATTTAAAAGGCAAGAAAAGTGATTTAAACCTCTTTTAAAAGTTACTGATAATTTTATTCTATCTTGTTTGTGTGTACTACTTATTTTCCTAGAGAAAAGTTTATTCACACTAGCAGGAAACCACTAAGATATAGAATCATAGAATAGTTAGGATTGAAAAGGACCTTAAGATCATCTAGTTCCAACCCCCCTGCCATGGGCAGGGACACCTCACACTAAACCATGTCACCCAAGGCTTTGCCCAACCTGGCCTTGAACATTGCCAGGGATGGAGCATTCACAACCTCCGTGGGCAACCCATTCCAGTGCCTCACCACCCTAACAGGAAAGAATTTCTTCCTTATACCCAATCTAAACTTCCCCTGTTTAAGTTTTAACCCATTACCCCTTGTCCTATCACAGCTCCTAATGAAAAGTCCCTCCCCAGTACTAGTTGATCTGCAATTAAATGCAGCCTTTACGCAACATTAGAGATAGCACTATATAAACACACACAAAACTGCTTAAGTTAGCATACATTTCTTCACTTTCCTAATCCCCATATTCAATATTAGAATGGCAACTGATACTCAAATTTACTTGGACAATTATTTTTTTACTTACAATTTCTTTAAATCTGCATTTTAATGAAAATTATAATCATATATGGATAAGTTTGTAAAAAAACTATATTGAAAACACTATTAAAATTAAGAAATGCATAAACAAAACCCAACTTTTTCCATTTAAGAAATTAAAGATTTACTAAAACTGAGATGACATCAGTAGCAAGTAAACCATAGTTAGCAATTTGAAATAGTTTGTGTTTTGTCTCATTCCAAAGGTGTATCCTTTGAGAATTAAGAACTGGAAAATCTCCGCCTCTAACCAATATCATTTATTTGTAAGATAACCCCCCATCATTCTGCTTTTACATTTCTTAAAGGGTTATCTGACTTTTAATTGTTTTCTGTAGATTCAAACTAAGCAACACAATACGAAAAGAACAAAATATTCCGCCTGCACCTGCACAAGGAGTTACTGAGGTCAAAAGTAGGTATATATCACTTTTGCAAACTCTGGTTACTTGTTCTCAGCTAATGGTTTCACTTCCAGAAGTGGTCTGACTTTTCTTCAGAACTCTGTACCTCGTTAATATTTTATTTGCTGTAATTAATGCAGTATAACATTAGATTTCATTACAAGTTGTCACAAAGATAAATCACAATCTATTTAATGGAAAAAAAAAATCAAATTTAGAAAACTATTTTAAGTCTTCTTTTGAAACCCATCTTGTTCAGTACTGCCTTTCATAGTAACGTACAGTTCTGTCACTACTGCCAGTTAATCTAGTGTTCATGAGAACTACCTGAATTAACTAGTGACAACCTTTCTTGGATGGGAGAGGAAAAAAGCACACGGTATGCCCACAATAGACTGGAATTTTTCCCTTATTGTCCATCTGCATCTTCAATTAGGGTTAAATCTTCGTTTCATTTAATTGACAGGTACAATAATATAATTAACAGCAATATATTTTTTTATTCTAAAAGCTTCAGATCACACATTCCCTCTCTCCAGCACAAAATCTTTACTGACATTAATGCAGAAAGAACAAACTGCCCTTGCCAAGGCTTCAAACACAGCCAGAGATACTGAATTTGGTAGTGTTAGGTGTCCAGGTAACAGTTAGGAAAATGTCTGGTTTAGTGCTTTTTAGGATACAGTGAAGAAAGAAAATCCCTTTATACCCTATCCTTAAAAAAAAATAGTATTTCAGGTTACTTTCAGGAAACGGAGAAACATACATCATCTGAAAAACTATTTGGTTTAAAATGCAACTCCTCTAATTGAAGACAATTTGCATTTTTTTTATTTTTAACTGGATTCCCTAGAATGACATCATATTCTTATTTTTACCACAGTGGGGTGCATAGCATTGTCACAAATTTCACCCAGCTGCAATGCCATTCCAAGGACACTGTGCAAGTGTGGTCCTGCCACCCTGTGAGAGCTAAAGAGTTGCACCACAAGGCTTGCCCCGTCCTCCATAGTATTTGTCAATACTTTAACATCATGCATGTTGCCTATTTTTGAAAGAAATCTATTTTTTCTGTATTTCATGGAGTCAGAAACGAAGGAGACAGAGATAATCTATTTTATAGCTTTTATCTTTGTCAAAAGAAGTTTACAAATATGCTTTGTTCAACTAATGCAGTATTTTATCTCCCCAAGGCTACACAAAGAGTCCTCAGTAAAAGAGAGAGTGCCAGCTGATGCCTGATCCGCCCTTGGCTGGGAACAAGCCCAAGACCAAGGTCCAAGCAGAGACTGGCTCATGACCGGTCCTCTCCCTCAAGGACTTTCTGGGACTGATTTCCTTCTGGTGGCTGTAAGTACTTCTCCCATATGAGTTTCACCCAAGAGATTAGATGGGCAAAGGCTGTGCAGAGCAAATCCTTTTCCAAAAGGCATCTCCTAATGGCACAGAGCTGAAATACTAGTATGAACAAACCGTGCAGAAAGTCTGGCTGATAAAGCTCTTGTAGCCACATGACTACCAATTATCTGAGCCTCAACCTTCATGATGAAGTAGGTCTTACCAGCAAAGACAAACCTTTAAGGCTTTGTATGGCTCTTAAAGCCATACAGCTTTAGAACAAAAGCTCTTTTTCACTTTCTTAGCTCTGAACGTGGGTGGACCTCACATAAGTCAGACCTCTGTGTCCAAGTGTACAGACTCTAGGTAGGGAAGTATAGCAAACTGAACTAAATAAATTTAATATTTTCAGGATTCTCACTTTTGAACCTGGAATTTATTTATTTATTTATTGTCTCTTATTTGATCGCTTTTCTGTTTGGTTTTTTTTTGTTTTGTAGGCTTCAACTTCAGAAGTCAAATTCAAAACATGCCAGGGCACAACTTAACATTACAATCCTTAAGTACAATTCAAACAGCCACATTTTTAGAATTAGTCCTGAAAGCAGATCAGTGGTCTCCAAGTATGTAAAGATTATTTCAGTGATAAGATTTGCCTGAAACAGCACCCAGGTATAGCAAACTTCCTCAACACAGCAGCACAGAGCAGTGACTTCCATGGGCAATAAGCCGAGCAACATACTCAACTTGGAAATCACTAGATTTATGGGAGGTGAGAAAAAGGCTGAAATTGACTGGAAAACATTTCTCCCTACAGCACAGAAGAGACAGTTCAGAAAACAGTTTCTGCTCACAGCACACCAGTTTTGTAAGCCAGACAAGGCATGCAGGACATACCTTTTTCAAAATAACTTTCAGTTTAGCAGGAAACAGACAAAAGTAAAACCTAGTACAGAAAAGCTTCAGCATTAAATACTTAGTCATGCAAAAGACAAAAACATAATAATCTCATGGTAAGATACAAAATTTAACATGATCACTTACAGAAGCCCCCAGAAGTCAGGCTCTCTCCATGGCAGAGAAGTCTCACCCTCAGGGCTAAAGCTTCTATGAGCCAGTGAACAAACTCTTCACACTCAAGGGTCTTATTTGTAACTCTTTCCAAATGTTGATTCCCCACTAAAACCAAGCATTTCATATTCATGAAGTCAAAAGTTGAAAAGTGATCTGGTTGATCAGGCATCCCCAGTTACACTGAAGCCAACAAGCAATAGCTCTAGCAATGAGTGCCATTAAGGCAAACGAGTCACACACTTGAGCAACTGTATTCTATTCACACCTTACTTTATTTTTATTTTTTTAAATGGAAACAAGACCACATTTTGAGCAGTTATTCACAGAATGGGATAGTTCCCACTTCCCTATTCATTAAAAGCAAAATTCCTAGAAAAATATCATTAATTTTTAGATATATTTTTTACTGTATTGCAAGTACTTCAATGCCTTACTATCTCTCCTTGACAGAAAAAGAGAGGCGTTTGAACTGGGTATCAAATTTAATGGCTTTATATTTACTGGATTTCAAATTTACATTAAATACATTTACTGCATTTATTAGACTTAGGAAAAGTCGGTCTTGTGATACGATGGAGACACAATTCCTATGAAAATAATAGGGGGTGAAGAAGTAAGTATAAAATCTTGTAACACATGAATAAAACAGTTGTGTTTTAAGCCTCATTACGCAGCCTTAGTTCTAACATTTTCTAACTTCCCAGAGCTTGGAAAGGAAATCTTAATAATTTTCCTACTTTTGGGTGGTGTTGGAACTTTCTAGCTGCTTGCTACTTCATCCACAGAAAGAACCAAGAGCAAGAACAGTGTATAAACATTGTGGATCTGTACCAGAAAATAAAAGAATTATTTAGCTTCATAGACAACTGCCTACAGCAGAATAAAGAGAAGACTCAATAAATCTGCATTTCCTTACAAACTCTTCAGGGAACTACAGGTTCTGGAGGCTTTTGCTCTTCTACCTGCTCAGTGTGTAGCGAGTGGAGTAGGACTGGAACAGGTTGCTCAGAGAAGCTGTGGATGCCCCATCATTAAGTGTTCAAAATCAGGCTGGACAGGGTTTTGAACAACCTGATCTAGCAAAAGATGTCCCCTGTGTCAATCATAGGTAGAAAAAAATTCATCCAGTCCTACACCTGCAGCCTCAGACAGGGTCTCCTTAGCTATTTTGTAGGGCTAAAGACTACACAGTTAGGTGGGGCAAAAGATAGAGAACATTCACTTTGTGCTGCTGAGACCTGTATATGAAGCGTAATGAACATCAGCACTATGAGACAACATCATGCAGAGCAGAAATATCATCTGCTGTTTCGTCAGCTCACATCTGATTTCTGAACGACTAGCAGCCTGTCAAACAGGACAGAGCAGCAGTGTGGTGGGAAAAGGTGCCAAATAGTGCCAAACTCTTGCAAGAAATCAAAATGGCACTAAAAATTTGCAGAGAAAATGGTATCTAAAAATTGGCGCATGGACCTGGCCATCAGAACTGCTTCCTGACTGCCCATGGACAAGCCCCAGCAAGACAGGCAGCTGTTGCTGCTACTATATGAAAGAGACTGCCCTGTATCTCAAGTCAATACACGCAGGGACACAATTACCTCTGCAAGCTGCACTCAGGAATCACAGTCCCAGGATGTGAGGTGAGCGCCTCCCATCAGTAGCTGCAGACAGCTAGCAGCTCAGGGGGTGTCAGCAGGTAGGACTGAGTCCCTGTTTGTCGTGGGAAGGAGCCGGGATCCAGTGCACAGGTGAAAAGTATGGAATTAGGCTCCCAGCAGGCACAACACCCAGAATATGCAATAAAACCCAAAGCATGCAGACAGAAACATGGTAAAAAGAGAGGGGCAACTGCCACTACCTGAATCCAATTCTGCTACCACCACTACCTTTGGCAGCTGATGATACCCTGCCAAAGGGTAAGTTGAATGTCCAAAAATCCCACAGGAATACTAAATGCCATATATTTTCTATTATCTTATGCATATCTCTCCATAATCCATTTTCCTGTGGACTAATTACAAACTTCATACACTATAGCTGCACCAAGGCACTACTTCATCTGCAAAAACTACAAAACCCTTCTTCACTTGTTCCTTTCTGCACCCTCAATAGGGTGTAAAGGCAGGAAGGGTAATGCTTGGAATAAACAGTGCAAAAAAAAGGTTATTACTCCATAAAGTTAATGGGAAAGTGATTAAGACATTGGGTGTAACTAGAAGGTAAGGCACACAGTTCTAAGAATAGACACATAATATGCTGTATTAAGAACTTCTTACCTAAACAAAGGAGCTATTCAGAAATAGAAATGAGAGTGCCAGTAGGTTTCTTCAGATTCTCTTGGGTTATTTCAAATGGATACAATCTGTTTTCACTCTAAAACCTCTGCTTTATACAATTATTCAGAGGGCTTCCTCTTCAGCACAGCATTGCTTAAAGAAAAATGCATAGGAACTTGCATATCATTCATCTCTAATGCCTTGCCAACCAACACCTTTTTACTATCTAATTATCAAGTGGAAGTCTGTCAAGTGTCAAAAGCTTTTTTCTTTTTTATTGAGGCTGTTACTTTTAGCATAAAAAAAAAAAAAGGATGAAAAATTCTGAAAGATGTAGTCACTTCAACAAGGCTCATTTGTTTTCCAAGGTGTGTGCCTGTAAAAGGTTGGAAGAATCCCCTTCACTGCACCCTGCACCAGCTACCTTAGGAGGAGCTTGAAGGACTGAGCTTATTCTGACTGCCTCAAGTTTCTACTCCCACAGTGATGGATGTGGGAATTCAGCTCATACAGACTGCAACATATTATAACTGAGGTTTAGTATGCAGCTCTTAACCACAGAACACTAAAGGACAGGTAACAGGGACTTGTAAGAGCAACACCACCAATTCTTGTGGTTATAACTGGGAAAAAAGAGAAAAGATTTTGCAACCATGCAAGTTGCTAACTTGTCATGAGAGTCACAGAATTGCTGTTTCCAGCACAGATAGATTTTAAACTTTTATACAGGTCTAACATTTAATTTTAGTATGACAAATAGCTATGTACAAATAAAAACTGAATAAATATCTACACAGCAAAACAAAAGGTACTACAATAAACTGCAAGTAAAAATGGATCATTTAGACTATTAATATAAATGAAGTTTCTACTAAAAAAACATACTACTACAATTACACAGTGATAACGCTTCCACAGTGAACAGAAGTCATGACAACAGTTATTTTTCCTTGGCTTATAAAATGAAGTTTCGCTCTATTGGACATCAGGCATCAGTAAGGACTGATTAAACAACTTTGATTCACAATCCCAACAAGCTGCCTTGCTCAACCTGGAACCAAATGGTCCAAATTAAACAAACTGAGATTTAGAAAACATTAGTGCCTCTGCAGAGCACCATGGGGCATGCTCCCCTTATTGCACAGGGTTTGTGCCCTGGACTACAGCTAAAATGACACCCCACACCACTGGGATGTCTGCAGCAGACAAGCCCAGACAGCCTGGTAAACTGAGCAATGACACTAGTAGTTTTTAAATCACTTTCTGTATTTTAGCCAATACTAAACCTAGTAATCCTCATTAATACTAACCTGAGCAGCATAGGAAGCGCTCTATGCCACAGCTAGGAACAGCCAAACAGAAAGACCTTCACACTGCCAGAGTCAAGATGTTGAAATAGTTTTCTTTTCCTCCCTGATGTATTTGTCCTACTTCTAACCCACTCCCTCAAGACACTCTTTTAAGGGAGCCAGACTGGAAAAACTTAGGAATAGCCAGGAGAAGGTGGCCTATATGAATTTTATACTTGGAGGAAGTACATGAGCAGTTCTGAGACAGCATCTGAAAAGCCTTGCTAGGAAAGGTAAAGGCAGAGGGATTTTTTTCCTATGCTTGCTGTTTGGGGTATAGACTGCCAAAGACTTTGCACATCTTTGCTCGCTAAGCTGAACACGGGACTATCAGACATCATGTAGAAATAGAATTACAAATATCCAAAATCTTCTGTTGGTTTCCCAAATACTTTTTCTCAACTTTCCTGTTTCTTGTCAATGGTCCATGCGGCATCACATAAGAAAACCAGGCAGTAACAAAGTATCTCCCCCTTGAATCTCATGTTCTGCTTCTTAAATGGATTAACTAGTTTGTAATGGTAGATACTAAAACTCCGACAAAAAATATGTGACTTTCCCCATCTCAATTTTAGCAATTTTTCTGTATTAAAGCCAAAGACACAGTCTTTGCAATTCTGTAATTTTAGGGTCTTTACTAAAATTCAGCCATTTCACTTTTTCCTGTGCTAAAATATCTACATGCTACAAAGAAATAAAATGTCAAAAGCACAAACCTTATTATCCTTCTCCCTGCCCCCAGAGAGGCTTCAGACAGGCAACAGCTACTTCAAAGCTTCGCATCTCACATGCCTAGAGACTTAAACCAAGAGAAGCAACTGCCAAATTCAGGAGGCAGTAAAAGGCTTAGATTTAGAGGTCTCCCCGAGGCTAAACATTTTTTTAAATTAAAAACTAGGAGGGAAGAAAAACCCTGAGGTTACCCCTCCTGGAACAATATGCACACAAATCTCTCAACCTTCTGAGTCACAGCCACCAGGGTTAAGAACCCAGCATCAACCAGATAATTTCTGGGCTTTGCAAAATCCACAGAGCCTTGCAGGAATCACTGGAGGTGCTTTAGGCTTATTTCAACTTTTTGGAAGCAAAGAAGAGTGAACAAACAGGAGGGACAACTACTCTCTTCAGGGCAAGGCTTTTAATACAGACCTTCTTAAACAGGACCACTGATGACTGCTAGCTCCTGTAAGAGTATTTTTGTTTAAACTCCTCAATGGACAGAGATCTTGTGGACCTTTCTCTTCCCCTTGCAATCAATCTGATGTATTAAAAGAAATGCTTCAGCTGCAGGTAGCCAGATTTGATTTCGAGAACAGAGTGAGAGCATCACACTGATGACATTTGCTCCTGATTAATTCTGGGTTTAGGTTGTGGTTTTTTCCTGCAAAGCTGTGGAATAATCTGATCAACATGCCCATGAAACCAGTATGTTCCCAAGAAAGAAAATATAAGAAAGAAAAGATCATTGTTCTTTTAATAGAAATTCTACTTCTCTCTCAAAAGTACAAAATTAAGTTCTAAGGAAAACATAGTTAAAAAGTTTTAAAGCTCTATAAAAAAAGTAGAGGATCTGCAATTAGGAATTAAAATTTCTGTGTATAAAAACACTGTGATTACACCTGTGTGCCAGGGGCTAACTATGATTTTTTTTTAATCAAATGTGAAGTCATATTCTGCAAAGAACATAAGAAGAATTTAAAAAAAATATTGAGATTCACAGCTTCCAGCAAGGAGAAAAGAAAACAAAACCCACAAAACACACACAGACACACATGAAAGCAACCATGAAAGCTCAACATTCACCAAAAGAAATGCAAGTATCTCAATGGTAAAAAAAATATGTTATTCCACTTTACTCTGAATAGGTAACTGGGCTGAAAATGAAATTGATGATGCAGATGTAATTTTCCACCCTGTATGACCTTTAAATTCAGTTATAAATCATACTTGCAGCAGTTAAAAATTACTTTTCTTCTTTATTACTGTCTTCTAGCAGCTGCCTGCCTCTCCCCCGTAGTTTGTTTTTTTTTTCCTATCACCACTACACCTGGCACAACACAGAAAAAAAGGAACGGCTTCTACCTGCTACAATACAAAACAGATGGGTATCACTTCTAATTTGGATTAATTTATTGATGCCGTGCAACACATGGTGCCACAAGCAGCTGCAATGACAAAAGCAAGGATCCAGTTCCACAAGACACAATGGCCAATCTAGAAGGACCCAGTCTGCCTGCAGCACTCACTCCTCCTATAATGAATCTTTGGAAGCTGATTTAATTCTCCAGTGTGGCAGAAAACTAGCCCCGCAAAAGCAAAACCAAAGTACCACACATAAACACTGCATAGATATTTTTTTTCCTGTTGGGTTAGCATGTTGAATTAGCTCTGACAAATTAGTCTGTCAAGTGTTGAGTGGGTAAAACCACAGAGAGCAAGAGAAGAGGAATCAAGACCTTCCTCCCAAGCAGCTGCATGGTCTATGTTAACTGCCCAAGCCACCATTGCCTGAAAATGGGAATGGATGGCTGAGACGGGGGTACCATAACGTTTGCCACCAAGACGAGAATCCACTTAACCTCAGTCTCCTGAATTTTATGCTATTACTTTCCAGCTCCCACAGCTCTCTGGTTTATTAACCTTTACTCGTGAGCAACCCTATACACCCTCTTACTGTGTAAAGGATCAGGCCTGTCATCTTTAACATACCTTATTCAGTTGCTCCCAGCCCTGTTACATTGTATCCTTTCATTAATTGAAAACAAACACCAAAACCAAACAAAAACAATTAGCTGTTATTGTTACTCATCTTCAAAGTTAGTAGAATGATTTTATTACATCACAGTGTACCAGAAAGGTAAATTTTAGGGAAGTGGTAGGTTACCCTGCTATTGACTCCCCTTGTTTAAGCAAATTTTACAAATAAGCACATCAGTCACTCAGGACCATGAACTCATGTAAGGTTAGGGTCCCAGCAGTACTATCCTATTTAGGAATAACAGCTACAGAATAGAATCTCTCAAATAACTTACACATGAGAAAATGCTGGAATAAACCACACTACTCTGTTCACTGCTGTAAAGTTTCACCTTAATGCCTTACAACCATGAACTCCATTAAAAAAAATGAGTAGGTACAGATTTATTGCTCTTGGGAGACCATACCAACAAACTTATTTTCTAGCTTCCATGAATTTTAGTTATAAAGCATTCACTTAACACAGCAGCAAACATTTTTCAATTCCATAGCCAAACATTTAATCTCAAGGACTCAGTTTCCGAACTGTTTCAAAAAACCAAAACAAAGCACCCAGGTCATAAAAGACAGCTGAAATACAGTACAGATCACTAATGATTTAATTCAGCTATAAATTTATTCTGAAAGATTCCTAGTGTGATAAAAAGATTTTTTTCAGACTGGTGCAGGTAACATACATGTTGTAAACCTCTCAGATAAGAGACTGACAAATGTAGCAAAAACAATCTAAGCAAAACCCACCATGCAGTAATCAATAACACTGGGAAAGGGGTTGGAATCCCTTAACCAAAGAAACTTATTATATCTATCCTTTAGCTTTAAACCAGAGGTGGAAACATTGAGCTATTAAATAATAAAAAGCCCACATAAACTGCTATTCCCACATCCCCTTTTCCCCCTTTAAAATGACCGGGCTTAGATCTTTCAATAAAGGTAAAGCCTTGACTTTAATTTATCTGATCCATTACACTTTGCTAAAAGTAAGTCAAGAGTTTTTCATTTTCAGTTCAGAACACAATCAATGTCCATAATAAGCTTTTTTTTTTTTAAACAAACCATTAATAAGTCTTCAGATCTACAGAAGTGCTCAAGCCCAACATAAACCCTAAGGTCCTTTGTTCATGATATTAAGAATCTCTTCTCAAGAACAGAGTGGAACAAGTGAGTAACTTTTCAGGAGTGACCCATATTTCTTCCCAAATTAGAAGGAACAATGGTAAGAGACCAAAGACTGAGAGACAACATCTCTCAAAGACGACTCAGCACAACTACCCCAGCTGTAGCTGTGCCAGCAGTATTGCCTGCTAACTTTGACAACAACTGTCTCCCTCTGCATATTTGAGTTTCGACCCAGAGGGTACTCATCCAGCAATCATCACCAATCACCCCTCTGGTTCATGTCATGGCCAAATCTTGAAACTGCACTCCAGGAGCGCTCTGAGTACTGCTGTGTGTTTCTTTGGCATCATGTGCGTTTCATGGCATCAGATTAGAGCCAGTCCGCAGTAAATGCAGACATACAGATATTTGAGTACTCACTGTAAACTGTTTTGCTTTACAGATGTCTTCCTCTTATCCCACATTTCCTTCTAATGTACACACAGCACTAAAATACAACATCTTAGAGCTATTGCATCTTACAAGTTTCTCTTTTAAAGCATTCTGCCCTTCAGCTGCAGATCCTGCTGCACACCATCCGAGGAAAGGTTTATCTCCATGCCACCAGTAGCTGACCCCAGCCTACACATTTGCCAGAAAACAGCAAATCTCCAAATACTAAAAATGGATCTTTTCTCACTTCTCTGCACAGGAAGGCCTCAAGCCTTGCAAAACATACAAACGCTTAACTTAAAACATTTATATACAAAATCTTCTGTCCCAAAGGATCCCTAACTAGTTCATTAAATCATCTGAACACAGAGGAAATTACTTAGTTCCAAACTGAAATACAGCCACTGCAAGGATCTCAATCACACACACACACACTGCCTAGCGTAGCTTACCCTCACGCCTCCCTCCATGCATGGCATTAATCAGAGTTAGCTAAATTACACAGGTATATATTTTTTACTGTGAGAGCCAAAATTTCTGAGAATCCTCACTTTTCATACACAAGTGGAATTTGCCATAAGGGTTTCCAGGTTTGAAATTGCAGTCCTACTAAGTCCACAGCCAAACTCCTACTGGCTGAAGAGCATCAGGATTTCATCTCTCACCCCAAATCACATCAGCTATTGTTTATTGCGTTACACTGAGCTATTTTATATATGGTTTGTAACCATGCCTCATACAACCCATGGACATAAACTCCTTAAATTCAATTTTAAAATTCAATTCAAAATTAAATTTTTAGGTTCACAGATAGGAACCTAAAAAAGATGGCCTGATTTTTCAGGTAACTTGCACAGAGTCCTGGCTGTTGCTGCCTTACTATTTTGGCCTGTACTTGGAAGATGCAAAACAAAAAGGCAGCAGTGCAAACTGGCTTGAATAAAGGCTGGCCTGAGTCTCAAGATATGCTAATGACTGGAAGGTTTTTTAGCAGTTTAGATAAAGGCCCCCTTGCCCCCTGCGGCCCAGCTAGCCTTGCCAGACCACCCATCTAGCCACAGACCTTGCTCACCTCCAAGAAGCCATCCTCTGTCAGCATGCAATTCATCAGACACTGAGCGGCAGGACCATGTCATGCAACACATTAATTCCGATGTGCTTACTTCAGGGTCAGGAGGTGTACTTACCTGCTGGACCCCGCAAGCTGTTTAAAGCAGCATCTCCATTTTGGAAATGGAAGGATGCTTCATAGGCAACAATAGGTCTACATAAAACAGAGAAATGCTGGACAGGGAGGTGGAAAGGAAGCAACAGAATAGTAATTACCTTTAGCAAACATAAAATAAACATGAAACTGGCTGTCAGCATCTTTGCATCTTTCTCAGGTTTCAGGGTAATTTTTTTTTCCCCCAAGGGGAAATAAACAAACAAACAAACAACCTGTTCCTAATGCTGCTGACTTCAGAGTACAAAACCTTGCACAGCCTCAGGGAAATTCTAGACATCATTGTCCCCACTTGGGTATACAGGTGCTGCAACTGGAAATCAAAAAAGCTGTTTACATTTATTGTGCTTTTTCACCACAGTTGTAAGAAAAAGAAACATCCAGTTTTCATGAAATACAAGGTTCTTTACAAGTTTTCATTAAAAAATATTTGCCTTTACTAGCTTGAAACAATGACTGATTCTCTAACTTTTCTGTTTATATATTTAAGTGTGCTCAACTGTCTTGTATCTTTAGAACCTCACATTTCAAATCTTAGTTTAGGTTCCTGTTCACACGTATTTAAATCCAAGAATTCAATTAGTTTCAACATTTCACAGTATCTAAAAACACTACTAGAGACATCTAATACTAGTTTTCAAACGAGTATATTATACTTATTTAATAATCAGTCATTTCAAAGCAAGAGAAGAAAATGATGGGCCATGTCAGATTTCACTCTGAGGAAGTAATGGAGTGAGGACAATCTCACTTAATTACTTTCCAAAGAATTAATTTGGTGAAATCATGTTAACATACCATTATCCCCACCCCACCTCCCTAAAAAACCTCAGGGAGCTACTTCCACATTTTAATTATGCAATGGATGAACATTTTAAATTATGTTTCATGGAAGAAGAGCATCATCCATAGTTCCTCCTGCACTCCCTCTAAGCTTTCACAATTCCTTATGGTTGTCCAATTAGTGTCATTTCAGAAAAGCAAGCATCCCATAAAAATGTAGTCATTATACCATTTCACACAACCTTCCTATTTATTCTCTCACATCTTCCTTGATATTTTAATGATCAAAAGACAGGTTCTTCATTACAGCTTTGCAAAATTTCTCTTGACAAAAGAACTGCAACATCAACTTTAAAATCTTTGTTTTAAATTTTGAAGGAAAGGAGAAACAGGAGGGAAGTCAGGATACAACCTGTTAAAATGTATGTTGCTGACTGATGTACTCCCTCACTGCCTCTTGATGTATTCACTTTTTAATGTACTTCTAATTTAATGTACTTCTAATATAATTTTAATCCTTATTTGAATTTTTTGCTTGTCGTTTAAGCTTCAATAAAAGAATCTGAGTTTTGCTATTCTTAATTAGACTTTAAAACACATACTTTATCAGCTCAGTAAAGTATTATTGAATTTTTAAAAACTCCTTGAAGATAAGATAAAGCATGTTTTCCTGCTGAGAGTCCAATGCTTTCATTTGAAATTCTGTATGTTGTTTTATTCATGATAAAATACTTGATACTTGTAGTTTCTCTCCATGCTGCTAGCACTGACACAGATTCTCTATTGAGCTTTGCCTATCACTGAAAGCATCTCTCATAACTGCTCTATATTTTCATTTGTTTTTAAAAGCTTAGTTTAAAAAAAAAAAGAAAAAATTAATTCCACTAACTTCAATTAACAGTATTCATGACTAAAATGAGCTTTAATATTTCATTATTTGGAAATACATAGCTAATTAAATGGCCACAAATTCTTTTTACTTATATAGCATCTTATTAAAAATAATAGCCTAAGCTTTAATAGGCTAACAATAATATTGTGAAAGTGTCCATTATAGCAAATTATTTGTATTTCATGGCGTACTGATTTATCCTGCATTCAATTACTGAATGTACGAAAAAATGTTTCTGTATGCCACCCCTCCCCTTTATCCCAGAAGAAAGTAAGTTCTAGAAGTAAGCTGATAAAAGAAATCATTTTTATTCTATATAGTCCCAAAATGCATGGAAAAGACACTTAATGTAGAGCCCAATCCAGCATTACATTTGAGAGTTTGATTGTAAGAACCACAACAAACATTTATGAAAGTATTAAACAAACAAAAAAAATCAAACAAACAAAAAAAAATGCTGTCCAAACAGCTCCAGGTAATAAATTTTTTTTTCTGTCCTACAAAACTGATAGAAGCTTCATGTAGGTCATGTCCTCCACTCTGGAGTTCAAAACACACTTGTGTCCTGGACAGAACAGGTCTAGAGACATGCCCTAGTTTAAGCCTTGTTTGTCTGCCCATCTCTGTTGTTACAAAATTTTGAGAAAAACAACAAACAAGCATAATGCTATTAACATGTTTGCAACATCTTTGTGAACGTGCTTGCAACATCTTCTCATACACACAGGGCATGAATCTGCCCAGTGAGAGCTAAATTAAATCTAATTTCGCTTTGCATTATTCCTAGGAAGTTATCACAATAAAACAAATTACAGTCTCTTCCAAGCCTCCACAGATTTGAATTAGTGACCCAAAAGCTATAAGGCTGAACTTACCATTGCTACTTCCCTAATCCATACTATACTATGTGATTTTGGTCCAGCCATAGGAAGAGGGTAAGTGAAAGTGTTTGGGAATATTAACAGAGGAAGTGAGATAATCAAATGGGAAAGAAAAGCTGACTGCCAGAATAACACTGTCCATAAAGGTTTGTGGCATTCACTTCCTCAACGACAGGGCATCAATCCACTTGTAGATACATGAGTTGGAGAGAAAAGGTATTTATATTTGATTTATTATATGGAATGGTCATTAATTACAGAAGCACAAGATTGAAAGTGGAAATAAACTGAGCAGAACAGTATATGGACTTATTCATACAATTTACTTTTCATGACTTAAAAGAAATAGTGACTAATGGTTATTAAAACTATTAGCTGTCAGAAAACTCAATAATATGATTTGGTGATCTGGGAGGGAAGGAGGGGAGTAAAAAGGAACTGTCTCTTTTTAAGAGGGTTGGATTTTCTAACATAAACAGTAATATAGCTGGTATTATTTCAAAATTTTCTCAAACTCTAGATTTTTCCACTAGCAATTACACTTCATGTAATCGGTTAAACAGAACTGTAATTACTATTATGGAATCCCTTGCCAAAGAAATCAATTTCATTAAGAAAGAATTTGTTATGCACTTTTACTGCTTTATCCAGATACTCTACATTTGAAGTTTCTGTCAAGCAAGGCATCTGTCATCGCAGAAATAGCCATTTGACAGCTAAAATTTTCCCACAAGCCAAGTGGGATGGATAAAAAGATGCTACAAGTTGTAAATAGATCAAGGATAAATTCACATTTCTTTCTTTTAGTCCATATAGGCATTGTGCAGAGCACAGGAATCACAGATTTTACCCCTTACATTCTACATGCCTAATAATCCTGCCTACAGCCACTAGCACAGTGAAGGCCATGTTTATTAGGTCATTGTTATGGCTTTAAGTGAATAGAGAATTGTGGTCAAAGGACCTACAAAACCTCTGCCCACACTGTATATGCCTCCTCATGCTGCCTATAATCACTACTGATCACTCTTGTGGCTCAATAAATCAGCTGGAGGTGAGGTGAGCACTGTCTTTAATTCCAATATGTGCCTTGTTCTGCAGAGTTTCATGTCCAGCATGGTTCTCTCCATCAGTTTTTAAGCAGAAGCTAGAAACCTTGACACTATCTTGCCTCATCAGTATTCTACCACTTTTATCTTCAGCTTAAATAAAACAGTATTAACACCCTGACTGACTGTAGATAAACATAATGGCTTTCTACCCAAGAACTACATAAAAGTGAAATCAATACCAGGGAAGGCATCTACAACCAAGCTCTGCTTTTCAACACACAAAATAAGCCAATAATGGTCTTCATTACCTAGAAAGTGAGATTTAAATTCAGAACTGTACTTAACACAGGCATTAAGAGAAGTTATTTTAGTGCCTTCCTTAAGAAACAAACAAACAGAACAGGTACAGCAACTAGCAAAACATTTTGTGCATCTGAAGAGACTGTCCTCTGAAAATCATGTGAAAGATTTCAAACAAATGCAATAAACTCCTCCTAAGTAGGCATATACTTTCCTCTGAGTTTACAGCTAAGGCAACAAGAATGAAATAACTTACCTAAAATCACATGCAAGTTTGTATTTCTTGCTTTGATGATATCTCAGACTGACACCTGTGTTCATTAACACAACACTTCTCAAACACCAACCCTACCCTCACTGTTCTGTAAAAGAGTTGAAGAAAGTAGGTGTCTTTGAACTGGCTGTGCTAAATATTTGCCCTAGATTTTAGACATGCAGCTCAAAATGAACATATTTTCCTCACCTCTTTCTTTTCTTCCTTCTCCATTTACTTTTTTTTTTTTTTGCAAGCCATAAAAATATGTTACAACATAATCATGCAGACTAGAGCTTCATACAAGTAAAGCAGGGAGAGGGGAAAAAAAGATACAAGTTCTTCTCCTGAAGCCTGTGTCCTTTCTAGAGAGAAAGAGAGGCTTTCTCTCTTAGAGTAAGATTGCCTTCAGATTACTCCTTCCCTTGCTGCCTTCCAACAGCGAAGATCCTGCTCCCTCATCCCCATCACAACCTCCTGCCCACCACTGCTCCCTTCCTCCCCCATCTCCTCTGTGGCTGTTCCCTCCCAAAGCAGGGAGAAGGGACCGGGAGGTGGGAGAAACCGCAGCCACCCTTGAGCCCAGGCTAGAGTTCAGTCGCTCCCCAGCAGGTGATTCAAGGTTACGTCTACAGGAGCGCAGGCTTTGTATCCTGATCTTTCCAAACACAATGTAACCTCTTCACGATTTCTTCCGTTTGAGACCATCAGAAAATTCCATCATGCCCTTACTTGTAGAACTAAAATTAATCCTTTCCTCTGTGTTCAGAACAGAAAAACTTGCAGGATACAGCGATGATCACTTTAAGTGCTAATCAGCCGTTTCTGTATTTCATATTATCCTATACCAAAATCACATTTTCCTTCACATCTCTACTACTTCCTAGCTCTGTTTGGTTCTTTTGTATGTCTGCCCCACTCCCAGCTTCACATCGTCTTTCATATTACCCATTACACTTGCAAGGGCTTTCCGCTTCCCTGTAATCTTCTTTTCCTCTTCTAAACTCAAAATCCTCACTGGCATCCTCTATCTATATTTTTTCCACTTGTGGGTCATGTGTGCCTGTGTGAAATATCTGATCACCTCAAGGCAGTCCACAAAGGCCTGATTCTCTTGTTCTTACTCATCTCATCTAATAGAGTCTCACTGAATGCTCACTCATAAAGGAAAGGCTTCTATATTCAGCCACTTTCTTTTATAAACACAGAATAATACAAGTTTACAACAGCCCTTGAGCTCACTATCTGCAATGAGATGACATCTAGCCAGTGATCTCATCAGTAACATTCTAGAACATAAGACTTGATGATTAACCAAGTTTTTAAAACCTATGCACAACATAAATACATGGGGCTTATTTCCATCATGTATAATAGGTGCTCAGTTACAAAATCAATGTGATTGATGGTTCTCAGAAATAAGCAACTCTGCTTATTCAAACTATTCAGAAAGTGCTGCTATTCCTACTGTTCCCACATGCATCCTACTACCACGAACACCATAGAAAGCAAAGCCTGAGGATTTTGGTAGGCGGAGATCTTGCTTATAAATAGGTGAGAGTACTAACTTTGAAATACATTGTTGTGTGGTTTGGGTTTGGTGTTTTTTTTAGTACTTACCATGAAATATTTATTAAGTTTAGGCAAAACAGGCATCTGCTATGAGTGTACAACCCCCATACACGCATACATAGTCATAGTTTTCTCTCCTGAAGAGCTCTGAGAATACAGTGTCCCCACACAATGCAAAGCCCACACGCATAAATCCTCATGCCCTGAAAAACTGCTCCCACAGTCTCAAGGTCTACACGTATTAAGAGTTTTCTGCTAACCTGCCCCTTCCTTGCATCACATCACAAAAACAAAACAAAACAAAACAACAACAACAAAAAAAAAACCATAAAATTTATCATCTTCATTTCTTCCACAAGAAGAAGCAGCTACATTTGATGCCATTGCTGTCATGAAGTAATTTAATAGAACATGACTCCAGCTGTTCAGATAGCAGTAGAAAGCCAGACTGCTACTAAAACCTGGAGATCCACAAATCAATTTTTTATTAAATATGAGATCGTGAATGCTTGCAATTTTTGCTGCTAGGAGGCAATAACTAGAACCAAAATGAAGTGCTCCGAGTTCAAAGTTTACCATGAAGAACTCCTCGTATCAATTAGGATACCAGATTTATTTCCACTCAAATAACAGTAAACACCAGCTAGTAGAATAATCCCAAATACTACACAGTCCAATCTCCGAATACCCCCTCTGAGGAGAGTTCCTCACCTCCTCCTTCCTTTTTTTTACGACCCTACACTGCAGCCCAGCAGTTCCCCTGTCACACTGCCACCCAGGTGACGCCACCACTTCAATAAACCCTACCTTAAGAAATAACAGAAAGCTAAATCAACAACTGCAGGCTAACTACCGTAACTCCACGCAGGAATCCGACACCTAAGAACTGTCATTGGCTGGTGTGGACAGCCGCTGGATGAGCTCCCCAGGGAGCGAGCGGAACGGAGCGGGACTGTGAGGGGGGCGGAAGGACAGTGCGCGGCTCAGGGTCACATACGTGCGCCCACAGCTCGGTCGCATACATACTTGTGTGTATATGTATCTGTATGTATGTATGTATGTTCATTGGCATACGCACAGCGGAGACACGCAGCTGTGGGTGATAGCCTGGGCTACCAGATCTGCCTTGGAGGCAGATGCACACACACACCTACAGGGTATACGTACGCACACATATCTATACATATTCCCGGGAAGGAGGTGCAGAAGTTCCACGCACGGGCACCCCGGCGCCGAGGCTGGCAGGTTTCCAGCTGTGTAATGGGGAAGGCTGAGGGGGGTGAAGTTTCCTCCCTCTTCCTCCTCCTCTCCCCGGGTTACGCGGCGGAGCCCGGCGGCCCTGGGCGGCGGAGACGCCGCCGGCAGCCTCCGGCAGGCCCGCTCCCGGCGCTGCCTTCCCCGCGCCGGCCTCCGTCTCCGCCCCACCGGGGCTGCGGGACCCCGCTGCTCGCCGCGGGCGGCAGCGGCAGGCTGTCCCCGCCCTTACCGTTGCAGAACTGGAGCAGCGAGGAGGTGTCGTAGAGGCTGCTGTAGCTGGAGAAGCCGTCCTCCATCCTTCCGCTGCGCTCCCGGCCTCCCCTCGGCGATCCCGGCTGCCGCCAGCTGCCTCTTCACCCACACGCTGCGGAGCGGAGGCGGCTGGGGCCGCGGCGGCCTGCTGCCTGCCTCACTCAGTTGCCATAGCAACCCATTCACTCCGCCGCGGATGGGGCGGCGGCCGCTCCGCCGGCGAGGGGGAAGACCCGCGGAGCGGGGCGGGGCGAGGTGCCGTCACGGCGAGGCGGGCGGGGGGCTGTGGGCTGTGGGGCGCTGCCCTCACCGGCTGCGGCGTCGTTACTCTGCTCGTCCTGCGGCTTACCGGCTGGGAGCGCGGCCTCCGCCCGGGGCTCCCAGCACGAGAGGAGATCGCGGCGGCGGAGCGCTCGCAGAGCACGGGCGCCGGGATCTCGCGTGAAGGGAGCCGCTGGGCGGGTGGCGAGAGGGCGCGGCGGTGAGGCCCGGGGCACCGCTGGCTCCAGCGGCTGGACGAGCTTTCGGCCGCCCCAGCCATTTACCCCCAGCGGCCCCGCCAAGGCCCCGTACCGCAGCAGGCGGCCCCTGCGAAACCCTGTCCCCGGCTGAAAGAGGGGCGAGCCGCGGTTCCCCGTGCCGCAGCGAGGTGCCCTGACCGCGGTACCCAGCCCGGCGGAGCGTTCTGAGCACAGACACCTCCGTCCCTGCGGAGGGGAACACCACCCGCATGGCCTGGGGGGTTGAGGCAGAAGTACAGCCCCGACAAGAGAGATCAGAATGAGGCTGGACTCGGGGCAGAAGTTGTGCTGTAGCGTTGGGGCAGCCTGTCGGCTGCAGAGCGCAGTGCACGGCCTCAGTATCCCTTCCCCCTGCCGCCCCGCAACGCTGCTCATCGCGGGTTTGACTGAAGCTCCTGTCGCTTCTTCCACTGAAGCAACAGACTGCATGTAACTGCACCTCGTGTCCTCCTCCACTGATTGCAGTGGCGAGTCAGCTGGCTACAAAATAGCTGTCTAGATAATGCTGTGATCGATACCCTCCTGCAATCATAAAGATATATACTGTAATTTGCTATGACGTTTTATACATTTTAAGCTGCTTAATGTGAAGTATATTATACACTTTCCCAGTACGGGATACTAAAATAATTTCAACTGGTTTTAATAATTTTGCCTATGTATAATATTCATTCATGGCAAGATGGGAGTAGTGGCACAAAACTGCTGACTAGTAATATTGCAAAAGTATTTTGTGGGCTTCAGTTTCTGTGCTAGGGATGTTGAAGTGTCCAGTGACTGAAAGGCGTTTTTATTTCAAGCTTCTCCAAAGACACAAGAGAAATAATGCATTGCATATCCATAGCACCTCTCATCTTGAAAAATGCCAAGGCACTTAAGAAAGCATTTCTTCAGGTCTCAGTCCTTTCAGCAGCTTTTTGTAGAGCAGTTACATCGTGTGGGTCCCCTTACAGGCATGGGACCGGTGTCTATGAGTCTTCTCACCAACCACTAAGCCATGGTAGTGCTAACACAAAAAATATGCTATAAAATTAGGCAGAGATATCAGTTCCATATTAAAGTGGAGTGAAAAGTGCTCCCTTCTGAATTGCCAATGCCAATACTGGTGAAGTTGAAGTAATCTCCAACACAAGTATTTAGGCAGCCCGACAGTGCTTAACTTGTATCTGACAAAAACAACTGCATTTTATAGCCATGGGCTATAAAATAACAGAAATTTGTGGTAGTTCAATTATATAAAAAAAAAACCAAAGAAGCATGGAAGAGAAAATTACTTCAAAAATGCTAAAGACAATAGATTTTCTGAATGTTTTAAATGAGCCATGATTCTTCCTCATCTTTAAAATTAACACAGAGCCCTTAGGTTTTCTCATGACCTTTTCATTCATAAGCCATCAAACTTTTCCCAGATGCCATATTGTTCTAAAAACTTCTACACAGATCAACACATACATGCGTGGGATTTTGGGCATACAAGTTACAATAATAGAAAAATGAAGGTCATTTTTAATACAAAGTTTAATTAAACCTTTCCTTAATTTTAAAACATTATTGCCATCCACAGTTAGGTTATTCTTTTTGAAGTTGAGAACTGTCCAAATATGTTAATTTTCCATGAGCTAGAAACAGTTTCAGCACAAGTAATGTGCTTGCCGTAAGATGTGAATGTTGGCTTAACCTAAGTTTCCTTCAGATGTGCAAGTTTAGGCAAATCCGTGAAATCCTTGCTATCTGAAAGTATTATGTCTATAGAAAAAAATGTGTTCTCAGTGAGAGTGCTACAAAGACAAGAGAAGTAAACGCCCAATAACATTTACAATATCTGCCAAAGCAGAAGAAAGGACAAAAAGGGGCAACATAGCACTGTTTTGGTGAGGAGAAATTAAAAGTCACTTAGAAATTCAAATCTAAACCTGACCTGAATGCGGCATCATTAAAGGAAGATACAACATCTAAAACCTTAATGATAGATTACTCACCAACATCAGTTGCAAAGGTGCCGGTGGAGCCTATCAATCAGCTCACCGTGCTGCAAGTCAGCTCAGTGATGTGACAGAAAGTGATCTCAGCCCCAGTCTGAGATCATATCATGCTGCTATGATGGCATTATATTCTGAGGGCAAGGGTTAGAAAAGGAAAACAGTTTCATAATTTAATTGCAATGATTTCAAGACCTGTTTCAATCTTACTACACTAAACTGCACCACAAGGCACAAAATGAAAAAGAAATTCTGCCTGGTTGTGGGAACAATGGGACACTGGATTGGAAGCATGCACTAATGTGTCTGGGAACTCTGATGGTGTGGTGAAGCAATGAAAACACTTTATTCTCCGTTTTTCAGTAAACCATAGCTTTAATCATTTGTACAGATCAAAGCTGGTGGATCAGAAAATGGGAGATCATATAGATAGGAATGTGGCACCCTGAGCAATATAGTGGGACTGATGTATCCAGAGGAGGATTGCTGCTGTACCTTTGTGCACACTTATTATTCGCAGCATCAGAAACTCTATGATGTTACATTTGTGAAAGCTGTATTTTGTAACAATTTAAGTTTCGATGTACTGAGTAGTGTAATACAAATTACTATTTGCTAAGTGAGAAAAACAGAGCTTTTACTCACCCCTAGCTGAATTTTCAGGAGATAATTCTCTAATTTTAGGGTAAAGAAGCTTGTTTTTACCCCCTGTTAATAGGCTATAGTAAAATAATTTTGATGTTTTATGTATTCCTGTTCCTTTTTTAATTTCTATTTCTTTTGCATTACTAATACATACAAAAAATACCCTATAGCAGGTTCATATCAGAAGTATGGTAGTTCATAACTCTCAACAGTATAGCTAACAATACTCTTAAGTCAGGAGCATGCTGTCTTAGTCACCATATCAATATGAAACAAATCTGAGTTACAGTATCCTCTTAAATTCCACTAGCATAGCAGACACTGATTAGGTAAATCTTATCTCTGTACTGTCTGCATTTAGCTGTAATGCTGAGAGAAAAAGCCCAATACAAGCATGTTTCGCCTGGCTGGTAGAGAAGAACTTTTGAAGAGAGATTTTTCCCTTCTGGATCATTTCTGTGTCTCTGTTATTTGACAGCATCAGAATGTTATCACTGTGTGGTGATAGCTTGGACAATGCCCTTCATACCTGGCTCCTGGGTCTGTGCTGTACACCAGTGCCTTCAGTGGGCTTGTTCAGGGAGTGAGGATGGTGGCACTTTGTAGGGCAAGGGCACTGGGATCTGACTGTCCGTGGAAAAGCCTGCTGTGCAAAGCTGCTAATGGCATCAGATGAAGTGGGCCCTTCTTCTCAGAATTTACAGGTGGTGAGAGCTTGGTTCACTGCAGAGGCTGGAAGGTTCCTTCAGGTCAGTGCAACGCATGGCTGCTGAACAGATCGGGAAAGCTGGGACGCTGCACACACGACCCATATTTTGTAACTAGAGAAATTATTGTGCAGAGCATCTAGCAGCATCAGCAAATGTGCTGGCTTTGCTAAAATTTATCAGTCAATAATGATAGCATTTATTTTACCATGACTAACATTTGAAGAGCCCTCAAGCTCTTTAGCAATCATTTGATAGGTCACATTTACTGCAGCATGATCAAAGGGAGCTGAGCTCTGTTTTGTAGCTCACTATGTTTCCACTAAAGACATCAGAGTTCATTTCACCATCTACAGTCTTACTTAATGCAGCAGTCAGTCAGTCTCTGCTTGAGCCTGGAAGGTTTTAAATTGCGTGTTTGTTCAAGTTTTGCTTTTCCTCTGTGAGTCAGAGGTTTCATCCACAAGGGAACAGAAGCACTGCAACACTTGATGCCTGGCCCGAGACTGCAATCCAAAGCACAAGGTACCATGCATGTGCTTCTCCTGAATCATCTATCACTCACTGAAGACAGAAGAAATGGACACATCTTCCAGCTCTTCATCACCAGCTCTGGGAGTTAGGTGGTCTGAAAGCTGGTGTCAGAGAAAAGACCTTGTTTCACAGGCACAGTGTGCTCTGCCTCAGTGTTGGAGGACATGGTGCTTGGGAAGGAGCCAGGGGAACTGTACTAGGCAGCAGCAGTACCAGCAGCAGGCTACACACCACAGCAGCCCCAGTAAGGAAGAAACAGTGCATGGGTTTTAGGCACATGCAGGATGAGATCAGAATTTAGCAGAGATGGAGTCTGTGGTTAACTTTTGGATTTAGCTGCCTAAAGTCTGCTGAAATCCTGATTTAGACAGTTTTTGTTGGGTTGGATTGTTTGTTTTTTGGTTTGTCCTTTCTCTTCAGTGAGCAGCAGCAGAGATTGTTTGATTTTTTCAAGATAATTTCATGCAGTGAATAAATTGTTCTTCAGAAGTGGCTTTTCCTCACCACTAGGCTATCTCCAAGTATTAGAGTGGGGTTCTCTGTCAGGGTCCTATCATAGGCTCAAATAAGGTTTTCCTCTCCTACTGTGGTATAGAAAAGGAAGAAGTGCCTTGCCTCCCAGTCTCCTTTGTGAAAACACTTCAACCACTGGAATAATTGTTTAGTCTAAATAGTAGGACTCCAGCTTTCAACCACAGCAGGGGTCTTCATGAATGTCACTACAAAGCATGTTTCATGCTTGTGGGAAAGATAGGGTATAAGGGGAGGATCACCATTATGCCAGCACAGTCTGAGCACATTAAAAATACAGTATAACAAATGTGGGTTGAAACCATCAAAGGTATGCATGTTTTACAGTCCAAATGAAAATATGTTGCAATATGTCTGTACACATCATGTTGTTTCAAATGACATATATTGGAATTGTGGAATTTTTTCCTATAATTAATAAGAAGATTCTGATTCATATTGCCCAGGAGAAAAAAATATATTGCTTTGCAGATTGATTAATTTGTAAATACAAAGGGAAAGCTTTGAAGATGAAAAGCATAATGCTTTGCACATCTATGACTGTCATTCAAAGATGGGAGGCTGCTCAGGAAACAGTGGTGCTTTCAGACTTGCAACAACTTATTGAACTAAATGTTGTCTTTATTTTGCTTGTTTGGAAAATGGGAGGGAAAACATGACACAGCCAAAGTCACACCGGGAAGTCAGTGGCAGAATCAAACCAGATCAACTACCAGTTGAGTGCACTAAGCATTAGACTACCCTGCCTGCAAACACTGAAGGTATTATTTGTATGGTTTATTATGAAGTGCTTTCAAGCATAGTGGCTGCAATAGAAAAACCTTTATTTTGTAAGGTCCCCTAACAAGTTAGGTTCGATGCACATCAGTGTATGTAAAGGCCAACTGCAGACTTGTTACATCCACAGATATTATGATACTAAACTGATGAGAAGCAAAAATTCACTACAGACACATAGGAATGCAACTCCTTTTCCACCTTCTGTGCAATCTGTGCTGATGGGAACAGCATTTCAGATATATTAATACTCTGAGAGATTGATGTGAAGAGGCACAATGATGGATGGCATTATGTGAAGAAATGATCCATCCACTCTTCAACATTACTCCTTGAAAGCTTTCAATTCTAGCTCAGATCTGCAACCCTATTTTTGGTGGCTTTAGCCCTCAATAGAGGCTGAAAGCTTCCAATAGCAAACTGAGATCTGTGTGCTCTGGGACATGAAGCCTACCTCCTGTGAGAGTGGCTTCTCTGGTTTCAGGTACACCAGGTTCACCAGTTCACTATCCAGGGCACAGGAGGCTCATCCTTAACAGGTCTGTCTCACTCCGCACAGGGAATTCCTTCCCAGCAGAAGCACCTTTCCTGCATTCACTGAAACCCTGGGGAGTCCCAGGCATGTAGGCATTGAGAAATGCCTTCAGCAAGTACAAGAAGAAAAGATGCTTGTGTGTGGCTAGCACCACATCAGCCCTACTGCACATGGCTGAGATCACTGTTTTTATTTCAGTTTTTACATTATGAATATACAGATGTTACTGTGGCATGAAATATTGCAGAAGTCTATTTTATGCATATATTCAAGTCATATTTTTTTACAGTTTAATATTGTTTATACAAAGCCACAGCAATATAAATCTATACCTTCTAAATTATATTGCAGGCAAATAAGACTAGAGAAAACTGTAAGGTAGATATTCTTTTTTTTTTTTAATTGGTACTTAAATAACAACCGAGCAAATTGTCCATGTAAGATGTACACACAAATCGCCCCTTTTTCACAAAGCAGTACTAAAATAGTCATTCTATTAAATTTGTAGAATTAATGCTTTGATTTGACTGTAATAATTTGCAAGAATATGTAAAACCAAGAAGCAGAAAACTGGATGTATGTCCAAAGAATGTATGTCAGCTATACTGTGAGAGACAGGTCTTCCCTCTGCAGATACCCACAGTGCCTGTGAACAGAGGGAGGTATCTCAGCACTTCTTTTATGCTCTCTGGTCAGTAGGATGGTGGTTTAAACTTGTGCCTTATCAGAACTCATATTCATAATTTCCTACTTTCCCATGTCATTGTTTCACTGTTTCGAGGATCCAGCAAAATTAAGGGCATCTCACAGGAACTGATACATGCTAGGAAAATTTACTGTCAGCCATGTAAATAACACAGCACACATAAAAATGTACGTGCAAGATGAAGCACCACATCCGTTCACATCCGTTCAATATATTAATGCTAGAAAGGGCTAGCCAATCTCATGTCACTTTCTACATTTGCAATAAAAGCTAAAATTGGTATTTTATGTTACTGGAAATTTGCTCGGATATGGAAAATTAACTATGGCAAGTGTCTTCTGAGAGGCAGTTGGAAAAAATACTGCATTTCTTTTAGTGATTTCATATGTTACACTTGCTTTTAGTTGGGGGTTTATTGGGAAAGCTAATTTGTGCTACTAAACAAGTTGTAGAAAATAGCTGCAGAGACTTCACCTGCAATCTTAGCTCCTGTCATCACATATGCCCATTTACTGCCTCTACTAACCTAGTTTCATGTTTTGCTTATCCACCTCCTGTATCTTTCATCAACTACAATATTAATTATGCCAAAAGAGGTATGGGAAGAAAGAAGAGAATGTTCCATTTGTACAGTGTGGCTTATTTCTTCAGGGGCAATAGAAACTCCAGTGATTCAAACTCACTGAATTTCCATGAGCTTTTCCTGAGCAGGTGGAGGAGCAAGAGGGTGGAAGGCAGGGTGACCTACAAGGGAGAAGCAGGAAATTCAGCCCACTACACTCACAGATTTCTTTGGTATCTGCTGAAGCCCAAGACCACCTACATTGAGACCTTCATCCCTCCACTGCTTTTGCTGCCTCAGCCCATTTCTTCTTTCCCAGTACAAGATCCCAAGACACAACCTGGGGATGGAAGAAAACAGTTAAATCATTGGCTAATGTAAACTTTGGCTGGCTCAAGGAAAAAGCAATTGACAGCAATCCTTTCCTGCAGTTTTTAGCATTATGTTACCCTAGTTTCCAGCATGGACTATAGCTTTTATTCTTGTGGGTTACTATAGTTTTGTTTTGAATTAAATTTTTTATTTACTTTGGAACAGAATTTGGCTTGGAAGAAACTTGTTTGTTCTGGTCTGTGGAATCATCCAAGGCCCACAGTGTGATCAAAGCAATTTTGTGTTACACTTGTTCTTTCAAAGTAATTTCTTTCTGTGTATTCATATCAAGTGTATCCAGAAACTTAGATAAATTCCACTTTTCTTTTTGTTTTAACTTAAAAATAAAATACACCAAAGTAAGTGGTTGAAGCAAAGAAACCTTTACTGAATTGCACAGGCACATCAATAGACATTGGAATGCAAATTGCAGGATCAGATCCATATAGAAATAAAATATTTAGCTTTTGGGAAAAGAATGCTGTTTGCTCTTACAACACCTCTGCCAGCCAGTGCAAGGTGTAGGATTACTAATCCTCCTCAGGGGAAACCATGCATGGCATTCTTCTCTTTGGTGGTGGCATTCAAGAGTCCTGGACAGAGGAAAAAGTAATAGGAATGATAATGATAGTCTCTGAATGAAGCCCTGAGAACTAGCCCAGGCCCTGCCACCCAGCTGCCTTCATCCAAGCATGAAGAACACTGGTGCATTTGTTTTAGATACCAAATTACCTAATATTAAAAACACTTCCTTTAATTCTTAAGTATTTCACCACCTGACATTTCTCTCTAAAGCTTTCAAAGAAGCAAGAGAAAACAAGAACTACAGATAAGGGAAAGGATTTTGTCATTAGTGCAGTCATAATTCAAGGAAAAAATGGCACAAAGATAAGTTCTTTTCAGCTTTTTGATGCCTGATAACCTCTCCTTGTTCCACCACTTTTTCTTAGAATAAATGTTGGAATAAAGAACAGAATGAATCTCAAAAGAAAAATATGTATTGTGTGCCATAAATTATACAAGCAGATGCAGCCATGAACAAAAGAATTAAGGACCTAAGATGCTTGCAGTGTTCCCTGGCTCATGAAGGGCTGGAGGATGCCAAGGGGCACTGTGTGACCACTGTGCAGTCCAAGCTAGGATCTTGCTCTAAACATCAGCCTTCAGCCTTGTCATGCAGGGACTTGCTACCTTTCCCATCTTACTATTCCTCTTAAACAGCTCTTTAACATATCAATAGCAGTTTAGTTAATGTTTTTGCCATAACCAGCTAGTGGTATATTTTTCAGATGTCCATGAAATCTTGCAATAAAGAATTTTGAATCTTTTCCCCAAAACATCCATTAGACAAATACTCTCACATGAAGGTGAATGAGTCCCTCTAGACTAAGGGATGAGTACAATAGCCCAAGGGCCAAGTCTTCATCTGCTGTAACCTTGCAGAGCACTGCCAGCTACAGCTGGAGTCTTGATTTTGTTAATTTTTATTTGTTAGAAAAAGTGTTATATAGCTTTATGGTGCTATATACAGAAATAATTACAAATAACCTAGCTAGCTGCTTAATGCTCATCAGAAACTTCATTCAATGAAACAGTTTTTTGGCAAAGTCAAAACTCTTCATACAGATTTTTCAGATTTACACATCTATAATGTCTCCCCATTCCTTCCTGACATTTTTTATTTCAAGACATCAGCAACTATTTTCTTATTCAGCAGGGAAAAAAAGCTTAACAATATTGACACAATTTAGTGTCATATGACCAGTTAAGGAAAAAATGCATTTCAAACAAGTTGATGGCATTCATTTCATATCAGCAAGATGTTTTAAAGAAAACCTCTATAAGACTGTGTAAAAGGACATTTTGCCAGCTTCACTATTTTAAATGTCATTTGATGACCATGCAAGAATAAATAATACTTTATGATGGAAAAGAATACATATGACTTATGATTTTCAGCTGTTACACATGTGAACTTGTGGAAAATGATACAATTAGAGACCAGAAGCAGAGCAAAATAGCTGTTTACGTTTAGCCATGCTGAGCAGATCAGAACTGCTGGAGAACTGCAGAAAAAATGTCCTTTTCTCTCTTGCTCGTGCCCTCCGTGGGCTATGTCCTGCTTAGAGCTGCTTCATAGTCAAGCAATAGAATTAGGGGAAAGTTTTGATAGGAGTTAGTATTTTGTATTTTTTCCATTTGTCTGATGAAGAGTGATTGCTGTGTCTTTCATTCACCATTTCCTTCCATGTGAAAGTGGGAAATATAGCATATGAAGACTGAAACCAAGGGGTTTTCCATCCCTGCATGTTTTCCTTTTGAGCGCAGAAATTCAAGTTATCCCAGAGCAGAGGAAGGAGAGGAAATGTAGTAATAAAATCCTTGGCTTCATCACAATCCCCTCTCTGACCCTACCAGAAAAAAGCATATGGAAAGGGATTAAGCTATTCGGGATAAGTATAGATGAATGGCAAAAGTATGTTGAGGTAAAATCAGAAGGGCAAGCACAAAATAAGATAGAAACAGGGGCAGTAAGGTTACAAGATGTCATTCTACAAATGCATATGAAGAAGGCCAGGAGAGTGCTGGTCCACTACTTCAAGGGTGCAAGACAACTATCGAGAGATGACACAGGGGATGTACAAGTAGTTAGTGACTTTTTTTGTATCTGTCTCCATTAAATCTCCATTAAATTAAAAAATTGTATTTAAACAAACATGTTAAGCTAGTGGTGTTGCTGAAACATGTAGTTACATTCTCCCTGCTCCACCCCATTCCTACCTCCTTGCTGCCTGCCTTCATCCCATTTCCACAGCAATTTGGAAGGGTGCACTATGGTCTGGATGGAGGAATTGATCCAGCTGAAAATTAACCTAGTAAATAAGGTGATTGTTACTAGGATCAATTAGTTCTGCAGTTTGATTCATCTCATGGCTGCACTGTATTCAGATTTAGAGCAGACTGATCCCAGGATGGGTAGTTACTGTCTCTGAGCGATTCAATACATAAGGTGCCAGTCTTTAAAATGAGGGGGAAAGGATCTAGGAGATTATTGATCAGTCTGGTTAAATTCAATTCCTGCCCAAAAATTTAGGATGTTTTAAACAAACTACTTCTAAGTTCCTAGAAGATAAAGAGGAAGTGGGTAGCATTCAGCTTCAGTCGTAAGAACAAAGTCTGTCAAACCAGTCTAGCTCCTTCTATGACTGTATTTTGCTGCAGACGGGAAAGGCAGCTGTTGTCATACAACTCAATTTCAGTAAGGCTTTTTGCAGTTATGACACTCTCATAAACAAATAAGGAAACACATGCTGACCCTACTCTACCTGTTGTAACAGATGTAAGACTGCTGAGGTAATTATACCAAAAAAGTGACACAGAATGGAAGGATGCATGAAATATGATTCTGCACAGTTTTGTCCTTGCTCCCATTAGGGTCCACATTTTCACTACTGATTGAAAAAGGGAACAGGAGACATACTTAGCAAATCTGCAGGTCACAGCCTGGGAGCTCTACAAGTATGCTAGTCAAAAGGCAGATTAAAATTCCAAAAAAGATCTTGGCAGCTTAAAGGAACTATGTGTAAAAGCAAAGTAAAATGTACCAAGGACCAGTATAAGGGATCAAGGAACTACATTTAGACATGAATTATCTGTTGAAAAGTGGGTAATAACTGGCTAGGAAATAGCTTGACCAAAGAGAGACCACAAACCAAACACTGAATCAGCTGTTATGCAGAGTGGAAAAGGCAAGCATCGTAATGCAATGCATAAATAATTCTGAAAATATATGAAGAAATCCTTCCAACCTATTGGGCATTGACAACACCTCAGTTGGAGCATTAAGTCCATCTTAAATTGTATCAAGAAAAAATCTCATCCAGATTAGACATTCGAATAAAAAAATCTTTCCAACTGTAAGGGCAGTAAGGTACTGGTATAACTTGCCTGGGAAGTTACAGAGCATATATAGAACATCTCTAAGATCATTTTGGACAGATTTATGTTCTGTTTGATGTCATATGGATGGTCTTGTCTTGGTTCGCATTGACTAGATGAACTCTCAAGTTTTTTTCCAGCCTAGGTTTCCTGAGATCCACCTCACCTACTTATTGTCCAGCCCGTTAAGCTTTCTGGGGAACTGGGCTGCAAGCCCACTTCCATGGGCATTTGGCTGTTCTTCTCACATGAGGTTCACAAATAACTGGCTGGAGTGCTTCAAATAATTCCTGCTTTACCTACAAAATCTCTCTCAATTGCTATCAAGGTGAAGTAATATAAATTAGGACATTGCTCCATTTTTCCGTTCCAAGGAGATCAAATCTTCCCCCTATTTAAGTCATTGGCAACATATTCCTACTACCCCCCAGAGAAGCTGATGGAGAAAACAGTTTAGTTAATATCATACCATAAAATAAAGTTGATATACCAAATAATTAAGCCACTTTTTTGAACACTTGTGTATCGTGCTACTATTCTGGGGGCTAGTGGTGGATAAGCATCCCTTTTTCTCATGGTCACTGGTGTGTGTCAGGTCAGGTCAGCACAAAGTAGTCACAGTCCACTAGTGCTTGTTATAAAATGAGCTAAGGCCCCTTTTTCTCTTATGGGAAGGTACAAAGCAGAGTCAAAACTTGGCAAAAATCTATCTCAGTTGCAATAGTGAAATGGCAAAAGCCTGAGTAGGCATTAGGACTGAGGTGTCCTTACTGTCTGCTTCCAAAACTATCTGTGGAATGTCTGGGATTTCATATTTCTACTCTGTTCCCTTTTTCTGGATCCACTCCTATAATGCTCAACAAGCTGGTGAAGTAAAAAGGCTATTCACACTGACTGCAGTATTTGCTTTCAGTTAAAAGTGTCTAATTGCCATTTAGCAGGAAAACACTTACACCTGCAGAGAGGAGAGCTGTTTCTGGGCTTGATGCACTTGAGCATCTGTAATCAGTACGTCTGAAAATATTTTAAAGTGAGCTCAGCCTGTATGTGTCTTCATATCAGAGGGTACGGCTAGGGACAGAATCGAATGTTTGGGTGTGTTTATATTATTCCCTTATATGAGATGAAAGGCATTTATGCCCCTCTTTTGTCTGCATTCACAGACATCTATGCATAAAGGCATTCTGTACAAACTGTCCTCCCTTTATCCCATAAAAGAGTAATAATGTAATATGATTTATTTCTTAGTGGCACAATCTCCTAAACAGGCATTGAAAATTATCATTAACCTTGAAGGCTAGATTATCTGTTTTCTGGACTTGCCCTTCACAGTGCTAACAAAAGTAGTTTCTACAGGAGAAATTTTACTTTTATATTATCTAAGATACACATTTAAATTCATAGAATACATTATTTTTTTTAATATGTTCCAGAACCTAAACCACAAAGTTTAAAATTGTATCTTCATGCTTATGAAACTCAGGTTTGCCATTCTGCTTAGTTGTAGTAGTGTGACATTTGAGAAAGCTGTGACATTTGGACCTGTGTCCAACAGAGGGAGGTGTTCAGAAACATGGATTTGGTCCAAACTCTTTCTAAGTTTAAGCAATTCAGCAGAAGGGGGGAGGGGGAGCACACACAAATGCAAGTGAGCAGTTAGTACCTTACTATTGAAATTCAATTAATTTAGCTGCTTTGTGAGAATTCAGGTTTGGAGTCACTGGCTACTTACAGAGTCAGACCTACTCAGAAGGTTTAGGACCAGACCAATGATGATTTGGTGGCAGGACTTTTTGATCAGATGGGTGACAATACCACCTTTGTGTGGCAAAAGAACTCTGATTCTCTTAAAAAGCAGAAGCACTATTTAGTTCATACCATTTGCTTGAGGTAAGACAAATTCAAGCAGAGGTCCAGTCTGGCAGGCAATTTGGGTTCAGTAGAAACCTGAAGTTACTCGGCTGTGCCTTCTTCACAGGCAGTCACTATGGCAATGGGAAAATATTGTGAGGTATAGGAATGATGGGAATATGACTCAGAGAGTACAGAAAAAGGAATGCTCAAAACCATAATTCCCAGTAGGCGCAGAGTACACTTTTCAAAATACACACAAATCAAGGATGATAATCTGGTACTGCTTTACACCCGTGTGTTTATTGGGGAACATGGTTAATAAATAAGGAGCTGTAGTGCTGCGTATTTTCAGCACCACTGTTATCAGGGGGAAACAGAAGCTGGCACTGGAGGAAACATGGTTCTGCTCTGCTCCTTCCAGCCCTGCACCTTTCCTCACAGGACCGCCGTGCAGCTGGAACTGCTTTTATCTGCAAAGGACATGTTTGGACAGACTCAGTCAAGTCAGTGTGCGACTTCCGTGGCCTTGCCAAGTGGGGAGGCTTCTCCTTTTGCTTGCAAAGCCACATAGGCTTGTGAGAACCCCTGGATGAAGTCTCATTGAATTGGGATTTGGCTCAAAGAAAAAGGAAGTAGCCCCAGGCAAGAGCCACCCCACAGGGAGAAATCCCTACAAAACGCCACATGAACAAGAACTACCAGGCTAACCCAGACCTGTGCTCTGGCTGGATCAACACCAGATGGGCCTCAGCTTGCCACACAACAGGCATTTATAAAATAGCTTGTCCTCAGGAGAATTTTCTTCTCAGTTTTGCTGTTTAGTCCTAACAAGCATGACGATCAATATTTATAGATACATATATATACACATATATATATGTGTGTATATGAGGCAAACTCAAATGTGTGTATATATAGATATATAGATATATACACCTTTTTCTGTCTTAAATTCTACCTTATGCAGCTAATGATGATTGCATGGCCTGTATTAATGCTAGTCACTCTCCAAATCCTTTATGCTTTTGGCCGTGGTAGCACTCTGATGTACTTAGTCCCAGAGATCAATTATGTACTATGCAAAAGCCTTTCTTTTAATCAAATTTATGTCATGCCTCTTATTTTGCTTAATGTCTCTTTATCCTTGAACTCCAAGAAGAGACAGATGAACTACTCTCTCTCTAGAGTTCAATTTTTCTCTATATCACCCTCAAGCTTCCTCTTCATTTTAACCAAATCCTTCAATCGTTTCTGCTCTGAAGGAGGTGAGAGCTTCCTTCCTCATGGGTTTCTGGGACCTGTGGAATTTGCGGGCTGTCCCAAGCTTCCCCTCCTGACCTGCAAGCCTCTGCTTCTTAGAATCATAGAACCATAGAATGCTTTGGGTTGGAAGGGACCTTAAAGATCATCTAGTCATGAGAAATTCAGTGAGCTCAAGCAGTCCGCTGAGCCCTTTGATCCTGCTCCCCCGAGTTTTGCTGAGGGAGGTACACGGAGCCCTGAAGCATCAACATGATTATAGTGTATTCTTTTACATTAAAAATGCTGGCCACCAGTACTGTTGCTCAGCAACATGAAACTGTGTATCACTGCTGGCTTCATTAAACTTTAAAAATATTTTTCCTTGCCAACTCAAATAAATAATTGACGATGATTTCAGTGTATATTTAGCATGCCCATTGGAATTCCAGTAAGCAGGTAAGCCAGTTTTATATATCTAGACTTCAGAAGAAACAGCTAATACTGACTGTGAAATAAAATGCACAGCTGAAAAATACTTGCACTTACATAGCAATTTATAAATCTCTCAAAGGTGATGTATCAAATACATGTCAAAACCCTATAATTATTTCTTTACTGAACATGCTGCATTTTCTTTTTTTGCAAAGATCATTAAATCTTACTCTATAGTTTCTTACTAGAAAAGACTACAACTGATCCTGTAACTTCTGTATTATACATATATTTGCTAATATGGGCAATTCAACACATTAAATATGCATAAATAGAGAAGAACAGATTTCAACAAATATATTTTCTGACTGGGTAATAGTGACTGGGGTTATTAAAAGGGAATGAATTGTAAAACTCCAGCATACTTTTTGTCATCTAACTGATGGATTGCTTGTTATTCACCTTTAGCATGGGTTCCAGCTAAAATAAATTGCTGCAAACCCTATCAGCAGATTCTTTTCTATTATCTGCATGAAGTTCCAGTTTTATCTAATTAGTGGCATTACCAGATTTTTTTTCTGCAAATATAGAATCCCCTTGGTGAAAAAATTTAATACATGCATCCACGAGAGGTGCTTTTAGATGTTTATCTATGAGCAGAATGAAGAGAACATGAGCTAGGGAGCTTTGGAGATCTCCAATCTAAACAAGTGCCAAAATAAACATGAGTGGAGATAGAGGGATTAATCCTGTAATCCTTATTTACGCAAAATTCCTGCTATCTTCAGTAGCTTCTCACTGGGGAACAGCTGTTGAAATTGGCCTAAACAAAACAGAAATGAGAAAAGCCAAATTATGCCTCTGGGTGTGCACGTGTGACTTCTGTATAACCTGAAGTGTGACACCCTGGGCCTGGGATAATCAGCACATAAATTCCCACCAAGCTCTACAGTACCAAGACTTTACTCAGTATAAATAGCAGGCACATCCTTACCTCCAAAGGGAAATGCTCCTATCCAAGCTTCATGAAGAGGCAAGAAAACAAGTGCAAACTGAAACTAACATTCAGAAATGAAGTGTGCATTTTATTTAAATGTATCTTCCATTTTAACCAATCATAGGAGTGTTTGTCTTCACTGAATTTAAAAGTATTGCCCCCATTTTCCAGTCAGGATGAAAAACCGACATGCAAAGTTAAGTGATTTTCCACAGACCACACAGCAGGTGATTAGTATCATGGAGACAAATTAATCTTGGGTGTAAATCCATAAAGATTAATGGAGCTCCAACAGGGATTAATTTGGCCCATCATCTCTAAGGATAACAAAACCAGTTAGGAGATGTCATTAATCTTCTGGTTAGTACAAGACTGTTTCTTAAGCAATACAGAAAGGTAATAGAACAGGAATGACCAAAGATGAACTGGCCATTCCTTGACAGAATGATTCACAGCAGGAGCCTTAAATAGTGACAGCAGCCCTGATGTGCCCTCAGGCTCTCATCCCAACTGAGATGCTCTAGGGCAAGCAGTTGTTTGAGGATTGGAGAATCAACCCAGATTTCAATTACTGATTAGATTTATGTCTTTTCTTAGGACAAGACTTCAGTGAAACTGCTTTGGAGTCAAACGTATTTTATTACAGCACTTCAGATCTTCAAATCTTTAGAAAATATGCAGTGGTTAATGCCCAATAGAAAGTAGTACTTGAATGAGTAATCATAAATTTTAGAACTTCTACTTTTGGCTTGACAAAATGTGAGCTATTCCATTAGAAATGAGTCTATAAAGAAGAAAGCATTTCAAAATCTGTATAACTGACATATGCTGAGATTTGGATATAACTATTTCCTTATTCATTGGCTGTGACAATAACAAATTTCCCATCTTAAATACTATCTAAAGACTATGTAAAATAATCTAATACTATCTAAAATTCTATCCCATCAGGATATTCCTGATGCTTACAAAAGCATCAAAAGTGGCCCATAGCAACAAATGATCTTTCTTCATTTTACCTCAGAAATTTTGTTTTAAAGAGAAGCTTAATTAGACAGAAAGGGTATTGCTAAAGGGCAATGACTAACTATAACAAATGCATACAAAGCAGAGATGAACAGAACAATGAAAATGATGGCTCCCAGACCATGGTTGATGGAATTTATGGAAAAAGAACATCTGTGTCATTGGCAAGGTCTACTGTGAGGACATTGAATAGGAGACAGTGAATTTGTGCCCAAAAGTTATGTGCATTACCTAATAGGCCTGATAAAAATGTTCCCTGGGATTTTGAAAGGAAAACTTGGCAACAGTGAGATCATTAAAGCCCTAATGCATAAAAGCCCTCATTCAAAATATAATAATATGAAGCAGGTTTTTTATTGTTAGGAGAAAAAAAAAAAATCTAGCTGTAATAGGGATCTTCCCATCAGTAGTTCTGCCTGAATAAGAGTTTCATGGCTGAGATTTCATAATCGGTGAAATGACTTAAAACTCCTTTCATGGGGATGTTCTTGGATAAATTAAAACCTTTTTCTTCATTATACAGAATGTAGGAGTTCAAATGAGGTGACGGGCTCTGGCTCATATTACAGCTTCATACAGGGGAAGGATGTCATGATGCTTGCTTGTACTGTGGTAGAGAAGCAAGGCTTTTGTAGGGCAGAGCTTTCCAGCTTCCTTCCTACCCCAGCTGACTGAGCACTTTTTAGGAATGTTATGACACACTGCTCCATCCATCTATGAACAACAGATGTGAAAAAGAGACATGGAGTAAGCACCTAAACAGAATATGAAAGAAACCTGGATTTTGATAGGGTGACATAAATATAGAAGATGGAGTGGGGCAGAAATGTTTCTGAGTTGGTGCTGACAGTATAACAGTCAATATTTCTAAATACTGATGCTTATAAGCCTAGAAATTGGGATGTGGAAAATTTCATCAGCCAAAAATAGTAAATAAATATACCAGGGATTGTTCCTACATGGTATCATCACTGTTTCAGAAGGGCAATGAAAACAACAGGAAATGTGAAAAAGCTGTCAAATCAGGCCCATAATATATAAAAAGATAAAAGAATGTCCATTTTAGCATCTTCCTTTGACAGATGGATCTAAAGAAATATTCTGAGAAAGACTCCAACACAAGCCTGTGTTTCCAGAAGACCTTTCACGCTATAAAATTAAAATGTTTCTATCTCACTGTTTTTGACAACCATATTTGGTGATTGTTAGAGGAAGAAATGATAAAAATATACTTTTTTTTTTCATAACATCATAATTTCTAGGTAAAAAGGAAATTCTAAATATAAACAGTTGCATTTCAGTAGACTAGCTAACTTAAAACTAGTTTTCCTTTCAAAAACAGAACAGCTTTATAATTAGTGATTAGGGCAAATGGGTAGTGAACATGTCAGCATTTATCCAGCCTTTCTAATGTGCAAATATACCTGCAGCTTAGTGCTGGAAGCGTAAGGATACGTAAAAAAGACAGTATATGTAAAACTGTGCAAAAGCTATGCAAAACGTGTACAGTTCATGCTTTCAGCTCTGGTATAACCAGGGTAGGAGCTGGGTGCAGGTACCTCATCTCATCTTCTGCAGCTAATGTTTGTTGTAGAAACAGTATAGAATCCAACACAGCATCAGGGATATCATCTCCATGCAAGTAAACTTTTATTAAAGATGGTATTTAGTGTTCAGGGAGACAAAGTCAATACTTTAGTGCTGTAGTGAACACCACAGTAAAGATACCTGACATTCAATAAAAAATAACTCCATACAAACAATTACAGTCTGTCTAGTTCATATATCTTTGTTGCCCTACTTAAAACACATGTGTCAGAAATAATTTATGCGGAAAGATATATGCATATTCATAATAATTACTGTTTCACAAGCCCAGTTGCAGTAAAGCTCAAATCCTGGAGACTAACAGCAAAAAAAAGTTGTGGTAACAACTGCTTCTAGGCACTGTGGAGCATAGCAAAGCTCAGGCTTTGTCCTGTAAACACTGTGTTAGCTGTTTGCTGATCATCTCATTGGTAGGGTGACTCCTGATTTCATTGGCAATTAGCTCTCCTTCTGTTTTAAGAACAAAGTAACAGGTATCCTGAAATGCATGTACTTAAGGAAAATCATTTATTTTCTAGTTTGGATATATTTGATGCTATTCGGAAAACTGGGCTATTTTTTTCAGGCTGCAAACACAATAATGGAAATATTTATTCATTGGCTTGCATACATATTCAGTAGTGTATATGGATTATGGACACAAATGAAATAGTTGGCTTACATCACCAATAATATGCCATCTTAAAGTCTGAGTAGGAGAGCAGGCACCATGTAAGTATGTGAAATCTTCATGGTCAGTTTTACATACCCATTTTGCTTATTATTTAGAGCAAATTAGCTCCTTATCATGTCCTTGCTAAGAAGCAGGAGCTTCAGCTGTGGTGGCAGCTTGCCCTCTCCATAGGTACCAATTCAATCAGTTGCTACAACCACACAGGGCCCAGTGTCACCCTAAGGGACATAAAAAACTAATTTATTCCAGCAAATGTTTTGGAAGACGGTACCAGTACAAAGCGGATGGTCCAGGTCTGCCCCTGCTATCTCTGTAGGGGAGGTACAATCTCATGCCCCATTTTGGAAGGAACACAAGTGCAGTGCAGCATGTCCAAGGGTACTAAAAGGTCCCTTCTCACAGAAAACAGAATATAGGTGCCCCAACAAGTCAATCCAGACACAACCCCCTTGCTTTGAGCACACAGCTGTTAAGGGTGTAAATATGAAGGCAAGACAAGGCAAGGTCTGAAGTACATCCCCACAGAGTCAGTGTCCTTAGAGCATGAGCAGCTGATTAATCTGATTAAAGGAGGTGGGAAAATATCTTGAGGATGTCACAGTTGGGGGAGAACATCAGTGTGTAGTAAAAGCAGGAAAAGTGCCTGGTTGCACACATGGCTCAGTGTCAATAACAGAACACGTGCAGGAGGCAACCCAGCACGTCTGTTCTCGGCACATCTTCATGGTACCCACCAAAAGCCACTATCTCCACCTCCCTCAGGTGCCTGGGATGCTAGGGGCTCCCTTCCTGCAGATGATGGGCAATGTGAACTCCAACAGTATGATTAAAAGTAGTATCATTTATTCATGTCTAGCTAGCTTCTCTCTTTATTTTGAACAAAGAATGTTTTGAGAATCCATCCATGAGGATGGATTCCCCATTCAATCTATTAATGACTGCAGGCAATACATGACCCAGGATCTTCTCAAAGATTTTTATTAGAAAGAAAAAAAGTCTGTTCTTCGACAAAGTCTGGTATTCAACCTCCCAGTCAGACAGCTTCAGACATCACACTGTACTTCTGTCTTTAACAGCTCTTTGATGTCTGACACAGCCCTATACTTGGCATGTGATGGGATGAAGTGCCTCAGCTCCTTAACGGGTCTCCTCCATATTCAGTGTGCATGAGCCTATTTCACAAAAACGAGCTTAACATTGTTTTAAAGCTTTCTCTGAGCAAAGCAGCCAGCTCCAAAAGTATCTTCAACCTGGGCTGTCTCAGCTGCTCACAGTTACTAAGCCACATGCTGTATAATACAGCAATGAGGCTGTCAGAAGGGGTTTTGAACCTGTTCTCACCATGCAGAGCCTAGATTTGATAAATCCATGATTAATACAATACTGTTTGGTTCTGTGATGCCAATTGCTGGACTCGGGCAGCTTTGTGGGATCAAGCACCATGAAGAGAAAGACTGCTGCGGGCATTGGCAGTGTACAACAATCACTGACAGCACCTCCTGGGGTTACACCTGCAGATCACAAAGTCACTGCTACTTGCAAACAGCAGTCCCTCTACCTTGGTATGAGATAGATGGTATTTCTGAACCTGGTTAGAAATACAATATATTCTTCTCTTTGAAATAAGGTTTTTGTTTTGGGGTGTGCTACCAAGCTGTACACTTCAGGGAGAAAGACAATACAGCTATTTAATCTGCATAGATTAGCCTCTGCGTGAGCTCCAATCCTGGATTTTCTTGCCTAGATGTCAGGATGGGGATTACTTTTGTTAGCTAATGAGTAACATAAAAAGATCTACAAGTCTACTATTTAGCAAAATGAAATATATTTAAAATCAGGTATTTTGATTGCTTATCTTGTTTTTTTCCTTACTGACTGAAAGTACAGTTAGGTATAATCTCAAAATAGTAAGCAACAAATCCTTTCTTATTAAAGTAACTTAAAGCATTAATGGCATTATAGATTGCTTTAGATTTGTAGTCCTTTTTTTACTGCCACCTGTCTGCTTTCCAGGCTGAAGGAAAAGGAAAGCTATTTTCTGTTCTAAACCCACACTAAAACACCACGAACAAGTAATACTTAAAAAGAAAGAAGTTTGTGAGGTCTTCAAAGCTCAGCTCTGAGCCAGAATGATTTTTTTTTTTCTTGTAGCATTTAAAATCAGACAATACAGGAACAGGTGCCAGGTTACGGTATCATATCCAGAAAATATCACTGCAGTATCCCTGTCTACTTACTACTTAACACGGAGCCACCATCACACTTAAGGAAAATTAATGACTTTGTAGATGAAGTTAAAATCCCAGCTGTAATAAAATGCAAGGTAATCCTCATGTCAACAGCAATGTAGAATTAAGTAACAGAAGAAACAAGTGACCTGCACAGAACTCTGGTGCTCCACTGTGGTCTCCCTGGGCTGGTTCCTCGGGGATGGACTTCATGTTCCTCAGTGATGCCCCCAGAGCAGGTGGTGGGTTTTGTCCGGGACTCAAAGGGCTCTGCATGAGAGGCAGCTGGGTGCCTTATCTTCTTTTTATTTATGTGGAGGTTACAATGGCAGCAGACAGCAATGTATAGACTCTAAATTAATTAAGCTGTTTTTAAGCCACAGCATTAAGGTGATGTCATAAGAACCTGCTTAGGATGGGAAGGTCACGGGAAAAGGAGAGTACATGCCCTGCAATAAAAGAATTTGGAGAGCTTGTGCTGGATGCCTTGTGTGGACTTGTCAGACGGCTTGTTTTTCATACCTGGCATGACCCAGAGAAGTACTTTTTCTATCCATTGAAATGTCCAACAGCATCTGTGATTTAAACAGAAGAGCTGGTGCACCTGCCTCAGCTCTGAGCAACACATATTACATACTCAGAAATGTGTATGTTTGGAAACACACAGAACTGGGAAAATATTTAGATGCAAGATAACATGGTTTGTATAATTTATGCCAGACTGGGTTTGTGTTTGCATACAAGCATGCTCACACAGGCACATGTCAGGCCACCGGAAATCCACTCATCTTACCACTTGCACTGACATGGCATGGCATTGCCAATTTGCATTGACAGTTTGATTATGCTGTACAACTGAGCCTGGGAAGTTTTTCTCTATTTCCTAAGTAAGTAACTAGTTTTGTAAATATCAAGAACAGCAGCAATCAGCTTTGATCTTCTTCATAAATTTACCAAAAAAAAATAAAAAAGGAAATAGGGAGACTCAAATGGAAGAAATGAAGCAGATGCTCATGCATTGCAAGCTCTTAGTGATGCTATTGTTTCATTGTGAAATATTTCTACTAGGAAATGTTGAGCATCTGAACTGTAGCCATAATCCTCTCATACAGAAGCCTTTTCTACAGCCTGTACAGAGTAAGTGCAAGCCTGTGTCTTTGGCATTAATGGAATCAGCTGAAGTGAGTAATGCTTTGTGTATCCTAAGGCTGTGATCCTATAAACGTGGTAAAAAGATGGCAGTGTTGTTTTTTCTAAGCAGTCAGTCCCACATGAGGTGAAATCAGTCAGAGCATTCGAGATGGATGAGCAGCTCTCAGAAAGGAGCTTTTGTTCCTTGTCTCCAGTCTCTAACAGTCACAATGAAATTGTCTTTACCATCTACCTATTAGCATCAGCATCACAGGGGCTGTTTGTGTGAGAAAAACGAATATAAGGAAAGGTCACACACGGAGACTCTTAAATCAGGATCTTTTTTTTTTGTACCAAGCTTAAAATGACCACACTGATGACCCACCACTGCTTCCTGTAAGGAAAAGCTAGAGGCAGCTAGAGACACAGATGGGAATCGATTTGTCCCTGAGAGCTTTATGGTAACAACTATTTATCCTTGTCTATAGTATTCATACAAACAGCCGAAGAAAAACATTTATATTATTCGCTACGTAGCAGTCTTCTAACCTTCCTTTTCCTGATAGCTGCTACTTGTAATTGCAGCAAGAGTGATATCCTGAGGGCTTTATGCTGATTTGCTGGATTTGAACAGAAGCCTCTCAATTTACAGCTTTTATATCCCCTACCACCAGACAAGCACTCACTGTTTCTGCTAGCCAATAAAAGCTTTGGAAACAAGCTTAGACCTGCGTAGATTTGACCACCAATTTCATAGGAGGAATCGAATGTAAAATCCATTTGGTGACCATGCAAACCGGAAGGCAAATGAAATAGCTTTGTTCCTCTTTTGATGCCTCAGGGCATGTTTTGTCCTGATTTGTGCGTGATACAGCAGCACTGCAGGCAGTGAGCCGTAAGGGGTCTGAAGCTGGGCAGCATATGCCGAAGAGAGGATGTGCTCTCCTAAGTGTTTCTCCTTGTATCACCTCAGCATTTCTGAGTGCTCGGAGGTTATACACTAGCTGTGCTTCAATGGTGCGGAAAAGCACTTTCCATTCAAATTGAATAGTCATCAAAGTAATAAAGAAAATTGTTAAGTGCTGTCAATGGAGACATCTTTGCTTTTTTATGGATGCATAAATGGAATACCCTGCTACAAATCAGAAGGGGTTTACAGTCCCTTACTTCCAAATGGCGAATATAATGATAAAAAAAATATTGTGTTACCCACTGGTTTCCATTATTGGTCTAAATTGCTGGATTAAATCATGATCCCCATGAAGTCAAAGGATTTTGCCCAGAGCAATGATTACGATATCAGAAGATGCTATCTTCCTGATCCCTGCAGAGGAGCTGAGGAAAAGCATAGGAACAAGGGGGTTGGCATCAGAAAGGGTGCCTGAGCACCCCCATTCTAGCCAGCACATGAGGATATATGTTGGGAGAATGAACTGCTTCTGCACAGACACACAGACACACATTTATATATATGTCTGTGGGCCCTGCTGCAAAGCCAAGGGCACTCAGAGCCCTGCCCATCCCATCCGTACAAGGAATCTCAGCATTGCTCCGTATGGATTTTCAGTGGCTCCTATGTAGTTCACAGTTTTCTCGAGGTAAAAGGAAACGTAGGCACTGCTGCTAAAAATAGCCAGTTATGTCCTCGATGATTCATTTGTTGATGGGGAGTACCCATAAGTGCCTCTATCTAAACAGTCTGTTCTCTGGCTCAGTATCTCCCTTGCCAACTTGTATATGTCTCTCTAGTCTTGTTCAGTCTGTTTTCCTGTGGGTTATATCTTCTTTAGCTAAATATACTAGGACAGTCTATTTATCTCCCTTCATGGTAGTGAGACCCAAGCATGGCTTCCTCCCACACCAGGAATTTCATAAATAAATCACTGTCTATTTTTTTCCTGGAAGCCTATAGCATTACACACACACACACAAAAAAAAAAAAAGAAAAAAAAAGAAAACAAAACCAACCCCAAAATATACCCCAAAGCGAAACAAACAAAAACCCCCACAATAACAAAAAAAGCAACAACAAAACCCAAACCCAAGGAATCACCCCTTTCTCAGGTTACAAGTTATTGTTGGAACAATAACAGAAAGAGAAATCTGCTGTTAAACTTCAGTGACAGACCTCTTTGCATTGCTCTGATTTATGCAAGTAATAAATAATTGTGTTGAATAGCTTCTTGAGGTACAACTGAAGAAGGCTTCACGTGAGAAGGAAAGCTTTGTGTGATTTAACTCCCCATCCCCCCAAACGTACATACTGTTGTGGTTTAAACCCAGTCAGGCAACTCGTTCACTCACTGCCCATCCTTCTTGCCCTCCCCCTACTCCCGGAGGGATGAAGAGGAAAATCGAAAAGAATGCAACTCCCACGGGTTGAGATAAGAACAGTTTAGTAACTAAGGTATAACACAAATCACTGCTGCTACCACCAGTAATAACAATGAGAAAGGAAATAACAAGGGAAGAGAATACAACATCTCACCACCAGCCAACCGATAATTCGGCCCCCCCAGCCTGACCAAGCACCGACCCATACCTCCTCCAACCCTGCAGTCCCAGCCCTTCTGGGTAACTCTCAGTTACATCCTGGGCATGACATGCTGTGGTATGGAGCCTCTTTGGTCAGTTTGGGTCAGGTGTCCTGTCTCTGCTTCCTCCTGGATTCCCCTCCTCCCTGGCAGAGCATGAGGCTCACAAAGTCCTTGGCCAAACCAAAACATCATTGTTATCAGCTCTGTTCCCAGGCTGAAAGTCAAAACACAGCACTGCACCAGCTACCAAGAAGGAGAAAAATGACTGCTACTGCTGAACCCAGGACACATACTCAGGGTGATGACCAGGATTTAAATCAGAGTCCTTTAAATTGCCGTGGATTGGGAGAAAATGAAATTGGGCCTTTTGGTGACATCCTTGTAGTGCAAGTGGCAACTTATGAACATATGACTGAGCTTATTGGTAGGCATTTTGAAACTGAAACAGGCTCTGTTTGGACCTGTTGGATTTTTTTATTTCCTGCTGCAATATCACTATATTTCTGGAACTATCCTGTGTTTTTTGTAAGTAAGCTCTGCCCATCACTAATAACCCCTAGAAAGAATGAGGGAACAAGATGCTTCTTCAGTTGCACTATGGGCTTCTTTATGCCTGCTCCAGTGTGAAGGGCAGGTAAATCAGGTAGTTTAGCTGAGAGAGCAGGGCAATAGTGTATATTGATGTTACTGACATAAGCCCCAAACACAGAGGAACCAAAACCTTGTTTTCCTCAGGAGTACCTCTTCAACTGCACGTGGCTGAGTCAGGCCTTTCTGGGATTGAAAAATCACTACTCAGTGTGCCCATAAACACTGGCTTCAGAGGGAACAAAACTGGGATGCTGTAATTAACAGTTCTTTCTTGCTTGCTTTAATGCTTTCTTACTTCCTTTGCTAATCGGATCTCATGTTTGACATCTTTTATCTTTTGTTGTGGGGACGCCTGGTAACTAATAAGATATAGCTGGTTTTAATATTCACTGCTAAGGGTCATTTTTGAGGTATTTAAGTTTCAGTGGCATAACTAGGGAATAATAAATAAAACTCTTGGGTAGTGATACTTAGTTATCGAATATTTAGTCTCGAATATTTAGACAAGCCACGTAAGCAGATTTTAATGTCATTATTTTTTTTGCAACAAAAGAGTATTTTCTTGATACATTCACTGATATTATTTGGCAGTCACCTTTTTTATTTCTCTCTGTAGACACAATCTGTCTTTGTTAGGAAATATGACCACTGATAAAGGTAGCGATTTCTTTAGGCATAAATTATGTGTCCTTACTGGAGCACAACAAGAGGTACCAGCATATTTGTCTTCCCATTTGTAAAAGTTTCCCCAAACACTTTCTCTTCCAACAGCACATTCACAATCCATTCTGCACATGCATAGACTACACACATCACGTTAGCAAGGCAACATTAGCAATCTTGTGATTTATTGCTGTTTTCCTTCAAGAGCCAGGCGTGCACAGCTCCCACCTCAAAGAGGAAATCTGCTGGCTCCCAGCAGCCAAAAAGCACAGCAAGACTCATGTGCTGTGAGTCCCTTTGAATGAGTAAGCAGCTGAAAGTAATACCACTTATATTTTCTTTGGCAACGGGGGTTATAGACAACATTTATCCTCCTTTTCAAGTTTTCTGTGAACCAACTAGTGCAAAATCACAGCTCACATAACTGGAATACAGACTCTATTTTGTAGTGCGCTAGCTAGCTTCATCTCCAACAGACTAGCTTTGAAATACTGATAAATTCACCCATAAGATATTCTGCTCTCTTCTGCTTAGTAGTGGATCTTGCAGCTAGTGTTTCTTTTTTTGTGTAATCTGACCCTCTCTTGGTTCCACTCTTAATGCTCCTCTCTATCAGCCAAGGCATTAATCTCTAGTCTGTGTCCTAAATCCATTCCTGGAAAGGCAATGGAAATAGGAATTAATGATATTTTGCAGTTCAACCAGTACATGCCATAAATATTATACTTGTTCAAGACACAAGAGGACAAAGATACACCTATCAGCTGATGCATATTTGGGTCAAACAATTTAAAAAAAAAAAAAAGATGGGATTTTAAGATGTTAGGAACCTAATTTAGTCCTAAACAGTAAGTCCAAGCTGAGCTCCCTGAAGTCAGTTAAAGATTTGAATAAGAAATGAAACAGACTCAGGAATAATATTTCCAAGCAGGACTGCAAACTACCTCCAGGCATCTTGCCACTGATAATTTCTGCTTGTAGCAATGACACATAGCCCTATTCAATGGCCTTCGGGGGTTCATGCTTATTCAGTGGTTGAGAACTTGTAGTAGATCTCCTGCACAAAATACTCTGATTACCAAGTGGTTGAGTAGCAGGCTGTCCCGCTGGAGGGCATTAGAAGGATAAGGCATCAGCTGGGAAAAGAAAGAGACCCAAGCTGTTCCAGTAGAAAAGAACAGAACTAGAAAACATCTGGAAATTGGGCCCTTAAGTCTAGATTATTAATAACTGTGGAATGGATGTCCTTGAAACAGAACCTTCATTGCCCAAGTTCCCCAGATGAACTCTCTAAACTCTGGTCTCTGCACTTCATATGACATGTTTGATGTTTACAGTAAATGAAAAATCATTTTTCTGGTTGCTGCTCAACATGTCTGGCACTTTTGCAGTGAGTTCTTTGCAAATAAAGAAGATAATGATTGAGTGCATTTTTATATAATGGGTGAGTTACAGGGGCACCTTTATTTCCTCTCTTTCCAGAAAAAGAAAAAAACTCCAATGGCCTCATAAAATTCAGACTTTTTTCCAGCTATCATCAAACACAGGCAGTGCAGGCTAGCACACAGAGCAGGGAGAGTATTAATGTCTAGCATGGCAGACAAGCCAAGTAGGGCTGGAGCTTGGCAGGGGACCAGCAGTCCTTCCCTGGTGCAGCCACATGGCATCACTAGGGAAAAGGTCGAGGTCTGTTGTGGAGGGCCTAGTACCAATTCCTATGCCACTTCCTAAATGCTTCTCCACACCATCTGTTCACAACATCCTGGCCCAGTTACTTAGGCTCTCCTCTGCTAGAGGATTTGAACCCTCTCAAGAAGCTGTAGGATAAGCACTAGTACTTATGTGCTCAGCAGTGTCAGGACTCAGGTACACACAGAAGTGGCAAGTTGGGATGAAAGGTCCAAACCTGCACTTATATTGGAGCTCCAGCACCCACAAAAGGATTTGAGACTCAGGTACCCAAACGTTTGCTCCTCCTTGGGAACCCAAGCTCTCTGTAGGCTTGAAGTGGCTTAGCAGCCTTTGATTCACTCAGGAACCACCAAGGACCTCAGAGGCTAAATTCCAGCCATCCTGTGAGATGGCCAGCTGGGCCACCCTTTGCAACTGACTGGAGCAATGTCTGTGTATTTCTAAAAATGGGGCCCTGTCCTTATTCAGGAACCTCCCTCCCTTTCATTTCACATGTTTTATATCTGAGTAATGGCTCAAAAACCCTGAAACAAAACAAAAATAAGGATTGGATAAATTAACTATTACTACTATTCATTATCAATATCTCTATAGTAACAATTGTATGCATGAAACTTCAGTGCAAATGAAAATATATCTCTCCTTCACACATCTTGTGAGTTCATTTATATGCAACATAGCTTGTCAAAAGATGGCAAACAAAAGACCTGGTAGGAAGAGGATTTACTCTGAATAAGCTGATAGCTACAAATGATTCTGAATCATATCGGAATTAAGTGACTTAGTGCCAGTAATGCCACTGGCACCGCTGCTAGACTTGACACTGGTGCAGGACTTAGTCTAAGAGGCTCTTTTGATTTCTCAGAGTCTACTACTGGCTAATTTCCTATTTATTTTCCTTTTTTATTATTTGTCCTTCTTTAGGACTTGTCAGACAGAAAGGCAGATGTGTGAAAGGATCTAATCTAGGCTATGCTTAGGTTATGAGAGGCAGGAGGTGGAGGAACAAAAGAGGAGCAAGACAGAAAAAAATCTTGCCATTCAGCTGAGCCACTAATATTTGCTAATTGCAATAAATACGATACTGCACAGAAGCTCCTAATGATCTTATAGAAAGCACTTTAATAGGACTCTGTCAGGTTAAGCATTGTGTTTAAAAACATAAATGTCCTTAATAATTCCAGATTAAAACAGAATGAAGTTTGAATACCCAATTAATTTCCCCCCTCTTTGTGCCAGAGTCTGAACTGTATTTCACACAACTCAGCCATTGAAAACAGATGGGGCTTTATTCCGGTGCTTTCAGGCTGTAGCACACCTACATTGTATGAGAGGACAGTGCACAGATGCACTGGGCAGTGCTGCAAAGGCAGCTGCAGAGATGCAGAGAAGCCACGTAATGTCCTGCTTGTCAAGCTGCCCGGGCAGCTCTTGTTAGCTTTGGCCCAGCCTCAAGCCCTGGGGACAGGAGCTCTGGGTCTTGCAGAAAGGTTTCCCCCTAAGGACAGCAGCTCTGGGGCTTGCAGGAGTGTTTCTCCTCCAAGCACAGCATCTCTGGGGTTTGCATTATTGTTTTCCCCCAGCACAGCAGCTCTGGAGTTTGCAAGAGAGCTTTCCCTGTCTGTTGCTCTATGCAATGGGGCTGTAGCAGCTTCACTAGCACCAGCATGGGGGGTCCTCACATGGCACTGGCTTGCACTATGCAGCTTCATTTTCTTGTTTTAGCGCATGACTTAAATGTTTCCATGTTTAGATTACAGGCCCTTCGGAGCAGATCTTAAATCCAGAGCAGTGACTATGTTGAGTTTAACTGAAACTGAAGGAAAGAGCCTATGGAAACTTCTTCACAAAGAAGTTTTGTAAATACTGGTTTGATACTATGGTGATGGGTCCTTAGAATTGATGACCCCATTTTTCTTTCTATTCAACTCCTTAGTTTTTTTCCAAACATGCAAATCTTAGTCCTATCCTTTATGGCAGTGTTGATTGTACATTTTTATGCATCAAACAAGTGCCAAGGAAACCATACTTGGAGAACAGCAATGCTGGATCTGCTTCCCAGTCAAGCCTCTCACACAAGGAGGGAGGCAGGAGGGAGCCAAATGCATTTCCCTGCCTTGGTATCTCCAGGGGCCTCTGGATGTACTCATTTACCCTGGGTTTTGGTAAACCACAAAGGACAGTCCAAATCTGAGAGGGGTGAGAGAGCAATGAGTTTTGCCCAAACAAGAAAATACACACACTGACTGAAGGGCTTGGGTACGTTGCCAGGTGGAAGCAACACCAAGGACATGCTTGAGGTAATGTCCTCTGCTGTTTGCATCATCTGCCTGCTGAAACCCACCTTGATGCTGGCCCTGCAACCTGCAGTCCACCCTCCCATGACAGTGAGCCCTAGAATAGTCCCGCTGCTGCCTGCTGTAAGAAAAGCTGGACCATGCTGGCAGCCTGAGCTTGGCCTGTGGATTACAGGGCGTCTGATCCCTAAAGCCCCTGGCTTCAGGCCACAATAACCATGAGTCTCTTCTGGTAGTTGCAGACTCTCTCTAGCATTTGAAACATCCCAGAGTATCTATTCCCACTTACCAGAAACACACTGCAGTAAATTTAGTGGGCTTCTGCATTTGCTATCTAGCAAATTCTCCTCTCCCAGGTGGAAGGATTCTCTGCTTCTTTTATACTGAAGAAACAGAGGAAGTAAATGCTTCAAATTATCCTACAATATGGATGACTTCAACAGAAGCAAGAACAAGCACTTAGAGAATGATAGAAGGATTACTGTCACTGTATATCGTTATCTGGGGGAGAACAAGCTCGATGCACTGGCAGCTTTGTAAACATCTCTGACTGCTTAGGGAATCTGCAACACAAGCCAAAGTGTTTGAAAACATTTTTCCTAAACCATGCATTTCCCAAATGAGTATGAGCAAATTCAGGCCTGGAACAACTCCAGTGAGCATGATACACTGCCACTAGGGAAGAGCAGAGGCAACTGTGTGTTATCCCCTCCTTCCCAAAATGATGCAATATCTCTTAAACTCATCTGGGTGGAGGTGTGTGTGTGTGTGTGTGTGTGAGAGAGAAATCCTAGAAGGATAAAAGTCAGTTCTGTTTTCCTCAGCCTCCAAGCAAGTGTGTATTCACTATATACTGCAGTGTTCTGGCCCAGCCAATTGTGCTTTCTGTTTACTTCTTTTTCCAATCTCTTCCATAAGCAAAGATAAAGCCAGTACAGCTCCAGCTGTACTTTTGAACCCATGTTTAAATGGGGTGGAAATAAATCTTAATGAGATTGTCCAACCCTATTACCTTAAGTAGTATACCTCAAATGAACCCTGCTAAAGGCTGTAATTCCCTTCTGGGCTTTCAGTGACATGAACAAGTGACTCAAATTTCACTATAGTGGTTTGGGTCATCATTGGATACTTGGTAGAATTCCACCTTTATTGCATAACAGTTGGAAAAACCTGCCTTTATTGAAGATGTGAAAATAGTAGAAGATCCTTCCCTCTAATAAGCACAAAGAAATTTTCTCATAATATTCACTCCAATTAGAAAATGACTTTTGCATTTCTACTCCATGGGTATTCAGATGCAGAAAACCCCAACCTCTTACGATTGGTATTTTGATACTTCCTATTCCAGCTCTGGATAAAACCAAGGTATTTTCCCAGGATTTGCTGCTGAGCAGAGAAAGGAAGGCAGCAGCTGATGGGCAGGGCTGGAAGAACCAAGGAAGAGCCAGAGAGGTCTCAGGCTGTGTGTCTCCAGGGAGTACTGTATTGCGGTAGGGACATCACTTATTTAGGATGTCTCAAGAACCACATACACAGTTGAAGAGAGCTTTTAGGAAATTCTTGCCTAAGATAATATATCAGAAAGGAAGAAGTGGTCCTAAGTCTTTGGAAGCCTGCAGCAGTGTGCTCCATATGAAAGGCATGTGGAACTCGAGTAGGTGTCAAGAAGATATCAGTCTTCCTAGCCCAAACCTGCTTGGCTGTGCAGTTAATGAGACTTTTAAATCACATTGTGCCCAGAGCAGTCAGTGAATAACACACATAATAAAGGTCCAGAGAAGATATCCCCCCTCCTTGTCTAAATTAAACATAAGGCCTTGAAAATACAGAGAAAGCAGCCAAGCATCATCAGTAGCCAGAGAATTTAGGCAAGGAAGATAATTCAGTTCTCCTAAGTGGCTTTTGGGAAATACTGGAAGCAAAACCAAGGATTTAAAAACCTTTTACTGAACTAAAATTAACCTCCAGATCCAGGCAGAAACCTAGGCCTATCTCTGACTGCAGATGAAGCTCAGTGGAGAATTAGCATTCCTACTGATTTTTCATACCTTTTATAGATGTTTGATACCGCATCAATACACAGAAATTTGAGTACATAGGCTCATCAGACACTTTAACTACTGGTGAGGGGTGAGGTCAGGGACTCACTGCAAATAGTGAGTGATTTTGCACAGAGGAACATGACCAAGCCTGGAGAAACTGTACTCAAGGGTGACTCCAGCTGCATTTGCCCCTCTGCATTCTTCAGGCAGCCACAGCTGTTTGGGTGGGCTCAGGACCATGCTGGGGTGGACTCACACTACAGCCTTGTTGTGCCCTTCACATCGGCTCATTAAAGCATTCTGTTGCTTCCAGTTCTTCTCTGTCCCCGAAGGCAGCTTAATTAACAAGGCAGATTGTCAGTTGAGCAATTGCCTCAGAACAAGGAAATCTTTACAGATTTGGCACCATTATCTAGGATAACCCAGCTGCTGAACTTCATTAGGAAAAGAAACAAATGCTAAAAGTGCGCTCACCTTGGAGGCACGTTTCTGCTGGAGAAAGTAAAACCAGTCTAGGAAAACTGACTATTTCTTAAGCCTGCATCTCCCCCGTGGTCAAAATGGGGAAGTTCAGCTCTTGACTACCATTGTGTCTCATAGTAGTGAGTTTGCTTTTGCACCTTTGGGTGCTCTTCTGCTTCCTTTCCCCTGCAGCGACATGGCACAGGAGTACATGCTGATCTGGGAAACAGACCTGTCCTGCAGAGGTTCCAGGGGCAGCATGAAGCAGGGAGATGCTCATGCTCAGGGTCTGATGGTCCTTCTGATCCTCAGAGGCTGATACAGTGATGAAGCCTACCTTATGTCAGTTATGTTTTGGCTGATCTGAGCACTGAGGCTTCTACTGTAGGAAGGGGAGACTCATCATGTCTTGATAAAAATGTGTCATCTGGTCACTTTTCAGTGGTAGTCTCCTTCCAGTGTAGTAAAAGCAGAGTGATGAGCTGTCTTCTTACTCCCCCAGCTTTATAGGACAGCATAGGCAGGGACTAGTAAAGGACAGCAAAAAGACTTTTCAGCTACTTCATGTGTGGGGAGGCTCCCCAAAAATCTGAAGAAGCCAAATAGTTGCAGGAGAGGAGTTTTCTGAGAAAACATTCCTCCTGCGTAAAACTGAGCAGATTGAAAGCTTTCCCTGGAGTGCTCCAATGTTTTTTCATTAAATGACTCAAAATGAAAACATGCAAAAATGTGGTTGGTGTTTAAAAAGAGTTTTTTGTTAGAGAAATATTATTCTCCAGGCTACACATGTGAGCACTGTGTGCCTCATCCTGCCATATCTGTTCCAGACAGTGCACATTTTCCTGCACTTTGCCACGTGATGCTTCTCCCTATGCCTTAGATGTTTAAATACTTTCCCAAAACGTCTTCAAAAAAAAAAAAAAGATCCTCACTCTCCAGTGCTATAAGACTCTTCATATGTTGCTGACTGGGTGAAAACAGACGGTGCATCAACATCTTGACAACCACCAAAAACTCATGACCCGAGAAACCTGGCTTTAGGGAAAAAAAAAATCAAGATACTCTTACGAGGCTTATGACAAACATCAAAGAGTTGGCAGCACTAAACCAAATCAAACCATTGAGGTGAAATTTCCCAGAGAAATTGCTTCCATTTCATCAATGTATTCTCTGTTTTCCAACAGTTATGCCTGAATATACAATTTGGAATTTATGATAGATGCAGGAAATAATAATTTCCTTCTCAAAATCCTTTCCACATGCGGTCCATATGCCTGTAGCACAAATGGATTGCAATCTCACATCTAAGTCAGACGGGTGTCAGAAGGCCACTGACTGTTGTAGCAACGGGATGAACCTGGAAGCCTCTGATTTGGGTAAGAAGAGCTGTAGAGAATGTGAGATATAGTGTCCCAGCGACAAGCTGCCTGTATCAGAGGTGCTTGCGTGTGAGGCTGTTGACACTGTGAAGTATCTCCAAACAACTGGTGAACTATCAAGGTATTATAACACATATACTTATTGCTACAGAACTAGTTATGAGGTGTCAGAGTGTTTGGTACCTTATGACATACGTGGTTCCAATAAGCTGTTTATCGTAACATCACAATTTCACCTGTTGGAAATACCAAACATGGTATAGAATGCAATTCCAAGAAGATCAAGGACAATTTCAGGCTAAGACAGCTTGAAAAGTATTACTGGGAACTGAATGGCATCTGTGCCTCAGCTGCAGAGCAGCTCTCGAAGGGAGAAGAATTGCTCCACAGGGCAACTGTGCAAACCAAGCTTTTTACAAATGGTCACTGATGACACATTCCTCATCTTCTCGTATCAGAGCAAAGACCACAGATCTGGTTTATGCCCAACACCTACAGCTGGCAATGAAGTTTGACTATATGAAATACAGTGCTGTACTGGGTGCTCTGAAAGACGACCTCCTCAGGATCTCTGACTGGACACCAACATTAGCAGACACTGGGTTTGGCTTAACCTTGATGTGCCTCAGTTCCTCACATATGAACTCTGAATAATACCACACACATGGCTGTGACTTACTGCTAAGTCATACCTAGCACTGTTGCAACAGGGCAAATACAAAACAGTTTTAATTAGGTGCAAATAAAAATACACTTCTCTGAGCAATCATGCTGGGACAAAGTATGACTAATGCACAGTGCTTCCCACGCACCATGAGAGTGCTTGCTGGTGAGGTCTTACCCAGCAGACCTCATCAGCCTCACTGCACAGGGCTCAGGCTATTTGTCTTTAGAACTGAGCTGCCCCAGCTGTCTGTACCTATGGTTCAAGTAGATAAAAATATTTACGAGATTTCAAGAGTCGTGGTCCAAATTCCTTGGACTGAATGGAAAGGCTTCTCTTGACTCCAAGGGGTCCAGGTCAGGCTCCTAAAGCTCTTCCTTCCCCCAGAGAGTGGGAGATACACAAATTGAAAGTCCAGCCTGAAGTTAACCTGTAATATGACCAAGCACACCCTGAGACCCTCAGCCTTCTGTCAGCTTTGCAGACTTTTGCATATCTGTGAAGATGTTGCACACAGGTCTTTTTCATGTGCTTTAATTTCTTCATTGTGTCAGAAAGACCTCTTTAGGCCAGTTATCTAGCTACAGGAGTTATTACCCAACCCTGACTTCAGGCCTCATCTGAGTGAGGACTTGCAGAAACAGGCTTTTCCTCCCAAAGCAATTTCTGTGATTGACAGACTGCGTACAGAACTAGAGAGCAGCTCTGACCAGTCCCCACGTGCCTCGCTGACTCAATGGTGACTTCAGATGCTCCATGGAATCCAGAACTCCTTCAGGAACAGATCCTGGGCACTATCCACATGGTCCATGCCCAGAACTTGACATCTGTCAGGAGCCCATTCCTCTGCCCCAGAGTGTCTTTCCCGCAAGGAAGAAAGCATTTGAGGGATCTTGCCAGTCTTTCAGGTAAGTTTTAGAGGAGATTTGAGATCTAAGGGAATCCTGAATGCAACAAATTTATCTGTGGAAATCATTAGTGCGTGGTGATTACAGACAGAAAGGAAAGAAATGACAGGGACAGAGAAGCAACTGACTATGTATATGAGAGACTAACACTCACCAGGTTGGTGGGAGGGCAAACTGGGCATTTAGTTTGGAGTCTGAATGGCAAAATAAGGGAAAGGTGACCCACCCTCTAAATTACAGCCTACAAACCAGGTCTGTAGCAAGAGAGGGCTCCAGACAGCAAGAAACAAATGTTAAATGCAATTACAGCTTCTAAATGCCGATGGCTTAACACAGACTATGTTGGAAATGCTGCAGATGTTGTGAGGCATGAGGAGAGGAAGAGAAAAAACACATTGGTTGTTTTTTTGCATGCCTTAAGTTACTGTAAACTTCATAGAATTAGTCTGTTCACATATTGCTGTACAGCCTGTGCAAGTGCTCTTGCTCACAGACCCTTGGACAAACAACAGCTTCCAAGTATTTCTACAGATAAGCACAATCCTCTTGTCAGTGGGATAGGGCAGGGAGGAAGAGCACTGGGGAATTATGTAGCATCTTCTGTATTTCCTTAACTAGATCCTTAACCAGCATCCCAGCTGCCAGCTTTCATGATAACTTCAACCATTTCTAATGACTGCCTGAAAGAGTTCTCCTTCCTCAGCACTCACCCTCAGAAAAAAAAAAAAAAAGGAGGGGGGAGGGGAAATAAATCCTCTGTTATACTCTTAGGTATGATTGATTTCAGTACATTTCTGCAAACCTAGACTTTTGCGAAAGGGTGTTGACGCCTCTGGCAGCTCAGATACCTGCCACTTGGAGCCCCAGTAGCACACAGCACACATCCTTACATTTTGTTTTAGGAACATGTTGAGCAGGCGCAGCCCCTGCCTGCCTACCAGCCAGATATTTATCCAGAAGCACACCTCACCTGCTACACTTTAAATGCAGATGCTGAAGATGCAGACTAGCCTTGTGCCTTTGTTCAGGACACTCCTGGAACACAGTCAGCTCCCACCTAACTGCTGCCAAGCCCCAGGGACAGGACACCTGTGTCCTGCTGCTCCCACACTGTTTGCGGTAAACCTCTGAGCTTGTACTCTGGCAGGAAACACACCACTGTGACACTGAGCCTGGACACCCATATTTCTTGTCCCCAGCAACCATGCCACTACAGCCAGCACAGGGAGGCAGGGCAAGAGTGGCTGTCCGGGCTGCCAAGCTAGCAGAGCAGGGCCAGGGATTCTGGGTCTGTGCTTACTCCTAAGCCAAATCTCAGGGGAGGAAAAGGAAGTTGGCAGCAGCATTTATTGTTTTCCTGTTTCCAAAAGGTGCAAACTTTGAACCTGAAACTTTATGAGTAGTAAATGGGGGTTGTACTACACCGCTATGTACAGGTATGCTGTGTTTGGCTGAGCTGGGCTAAACTCCTGTTGAGAGCAAGCTTGGCTGCAGCAGAGAACAGCTTCTATGCTTTTGATGACAAAGAACCAGCTTTTCCATCTGTAGTGTTTTACACAAGTGCAAACAGGGTTTGCACAGTGTTTACACAGTGCAAAAACAGTGTTTTACACAAGTGCCCCAACCCTCTGGCTCTCTCCCTTTCCCAGCACTGGAGCAACTGCTGCATTGATTTGGGAGGCCTCACACTTCTCCCAAACAGAAAAGCATATTTTTTCCCCAAGAAAAAATCTGATAAGGTGGATAAGGAGAGGCTACAGCTGGGACACTGCAGCATCGTGGCTTTGAAGGCTGTGTTTGAAGCAGGTAGTCCCTCCACAGCAGGGGACAAGGCTCAGCCCTCACCTGCCTGGGAAGAAGGTGAAGGCTGCACGTAGGCAATTTTAACCCTTTATGGACAGTTGTCTGAATGTTTTGGATCATGGGGATGTCTTGAAATGCCTCATGGGCAGAGAGCACTTTCCAGGTGTGCCTCTGGCAGGTCTCAACCCTGTGATAGAGGGGCTTGCTTGTCACCATAAATCTGCTGCTGGGGCTTTTCTTGCAAAACATGGATTCCTGTGGCACTGGAGTCACTCATTTTCCACTGCTGTTTGCCTGATCCTCATGTTTCAAAAATAATGATTGTTTCATTATTGTGGTGGTTGCTTCTGCTGTTCAAGGCGCTGCTCAGGCAGATCAAGGACCCGCAGCATTTCCAGGGGGAGCTACAGAGTATGTCAGCCTGAGTACTCCCAGCTGCTGAGAGAACTCTGTGATTTTAGTTTCATCTGCATCAAATCGGGACAAGGAATCCAGATATTATATTTGGGGTTATTTTACCCAAGCATTCCAATATTTTTTGTCTTACTTTCCATTCAATTTCAATATTCAAATGTAGTCTTTAGAAGTGTATTAATGTATTGAAATTGTAGACAAAATATAGCATTTTGACGTGGTGACCTCTGTATTTTTTTGATAGAAGAACACTCTATTGGAAAATCTGTGACCGGCTCTAATAGCTTACATTCATTTTCTGACCGTGTGATACTGTGTGATCAAACATGACTGAGGAAGAGCACTGGTGTGTTGTTCAACCCTGTGATAGAGGAAAAAGCTGCTGGGGGCTTTTCTTGCAAGACCTTGGAGTCACTCTCTTCCACTACTGTTTGCTGAAAGGAGGTTTCATTATTGTGGTGGTTGCTTCTGATGTTGGTCTCTTCTCTTGAGTATCAAGTGATAGGACAAGAGGAAATGGCTCCAAGCTGTGCCAGGGGAGGTTTAAATTGGATATTAGAAAATATTTCTTCACTAAAAGGGTTGTCAAGCTTTGGACCAGGCTACCCAGGGGAGTGGTTGGAATTGGATATTAGAAAATATTTCTTCACTAAAAGGGTTGTCAAGCTTTGGACCAGGCTACCCAGGGGAGTGGTTGAGTCGTCATCCCTGGAGGTATTTAAAAGATGTGACAATGTGACACTTAGGGACATAAGGTGGACTTGGCAGTGCTGGGTTAATGGTTGGACTTGATGATTTTAAAGGTCTTTTCCAACCTAAATGATTCTATGATTCAAACAGGGTAAATGCTGGCATTTCAAATGCTTCTTTCTTGAAGATTTATACTGACTGACAGACATTTTTCCTTTTCTCTTTAAGACATTTGACTCAGCCATGTCCATTGCAGCTGTAGAGCATGTAGCAAGTTAACCATGAGCAAGGCTGGCCTCATAAACCTTCAGATTAAATCCATAGAGAGACTTCAGGCAACCTGCAGTGGCACCTAACTCCAGTGACCTGAGCAAGGCTGCACAGCTTCAATGACAGTAGGCATTCACAGTCACTTTATTCAGGCTTTGACCCCATTCTTTCCTAAAGTTGAAAGTTTTATATGGTTTTGCTTGTTTGTTTCTAAGAGTACTGACTGCAAGATTGCTCATGCCTCACTCTGCAAAGCTAGCTCTGTAGGTCCAGGAGTACCAGCACCCCTGCCTCACTTTTCCCTGGCCAGGGAATGTTCCTAGGGAGCTCCAAGCATGGAAGCCAGAGCTGGCGGCTTTCATGGGGTCAGGAGCTGCCATTTATCCTCCAGACTGCTCTCTTGAGGTGCTTAAGAAATGCCATTACCTTTCTAATCTGCAGCAGTTTGATGGGTTGATGTGCTGAAAAAAAATCTCCTTGTCACCTCCCTGCTTATCCCAAGGGACTAAATGCTCTCTGTACAGCAATTCTGCAAAGCAATTTCAGTGTACTGCCTTTTATTTAGGGTCTCACCCTGCAAACAGTAGTATTCAATGGGACCACTCACATGACAACATTAATGTCTGAGTCAAGACTTTTTACCTAAGGTCTAAACTACAAAGCAGAACTGGTGCTCCAGCCCTAAATGGACACAGAGTTATCTGCAAAAAGCTAGGCATTTTTTACCAAATTTGATGAAAGACTAATATAAAGCAGAGTCCTATTCTGAGTATGTGAAAGTGGGCAGTTTTATTGGACAGGAGTACTGCTCATGCATGTGCTGAGTCATTTCTAGTGATTTGTTTTTGTCACAAAAATACATTTGTGCTGTATTTCATAGTGACTAGTTAGAGACAGCCCAGTGTGGGAGCTGGAGGTCTCACTCACTAGCAGCCTTTCTGACAGAGCTGAATGGATTCCCCCTGACAGTGAAGAATATGTGTTGAATTTCAGAAAATCTAAATTCCTGTAGATTTCTGGATATCCTCATTCTGAAAACATCAATTTTAGCAAATTGGCTCCAGTATGTCTTAAAGACATGTTTGAAACGTGTAATTTTAGCTTTGAAAGGAAGTATTTAACTAAAGAGTCAGGAACATGCTTCAGATGAAAGGTCTTGCTTCCTCCTCTGTTGAAACAAGGCCAGTAAAAGTCTGGGAGGGATTTTAAGGAAATCCAGTTAGATTCTCATGCCATCTGCTGCAGAACAAGCTACATCAATTCTGTTTCTTCCCTTCTTAGCCCTGTTGTAGTAAAAAACAGAGGAAGCATGTGTTTGAATAGCTATTCCTACTTCAGCAATATAATCTTCATCTACTATGGCTGAATCCCTTCTATTATTGCAAAAGTGATGTTATCCACAAAAAGTTCCTCATGCCATTCAGAGTCAGTCTGTGGCTGAAAAAAATAAATAAGAAAATAAGGAAAGAGGCACTTTAAGAACCTTTGCATGACTTCAGAGGGTTTTTTTCCTGAAGTCAAAAGGATTGTGTTAAGAACCAGAACCATCATGACTCATATATTCCTAATCAAAATGCTGGGTGCTTGGAAAGCTGTTCAGTCATACAGAGACTGAACTATGTCTCCTTACAGAGAAAAATAATGCACACAAGAGTATACACTTAAATAATTGTTGTGCTTTTCTTTTATCTGCATGTAGGAATGACAGGAAATCTATGCAGCTGGCACTAATGGATAACATCAGTATGCCAGTAATTGGTAATAAGAAAGCAATAGGAGTGCATTTGTCCTGAAGTGATTGATCTTTCTTTCTTCTTTCGTTCCCTGTGATACATTGGGAAGTTAATAGTGTAAACTTTAGAAATTTGCTCACTAACAGATCATTTTGATAGTGATGCTTTCAAAGGCCTTTTTTGGTATTAATTCAGTCCAAAATAACTGTACACGTGCTTACAGTTAATCTGCAATCTGACATCTAGGATCCTTTGCTTAACTCTTCTGCGCTACACTCAAATAACAACATAAAACTTTGTTTGCATCACATGTTTAGTTTTCCATTTGACATCAGTGAAAAGGTGCAGCCACACTGGAAGTGAACATAAAACAGCAAATTAAAACCACCCAATATCTTCATCCTGAAAAATTGCATAATCATTTCCAGCACAGAAGTAGGATCTTCTTACTGAATAAAGTTTCTCTGTGAAGAATCGTTGGTATATTGACCCTTTCGTACCCAGCTATTTAATTCAAAGATTGTATTCAGCAGTTCCCTCTGAGTTGCTTGTCTGAGGGAACAATTACGCAGCTGTTCTTGCTACATTCCTGTGTAGGCTGAAAGAGGGCTAAAAATTCTGGCATTAATTTACTGCAACTGCAATCTGCTGTTCTCCAGGTTGTTGGTTGGTGAAGCAACACATACACTTGACACTAATATTGTGCTTTGGCTAAACTTATTTATAGCTGTGTGCATGTGTATACATGGGCGCACGCATACGTCCGTACGGTCTGTGTTATAAGCAGGGCTCTGGATTCTAGCCACATTGCAGTGCTAATGATATCTGTCACTGCAACCACTTTTTGCAGCTATATTATCGGGCCACATGCAAAACCAAGGATTTTAAAAGTACAATGCCAGACTTACTCTGATTATTGGACTCAACAAATTGGTATTTCTGCACTAGTGGACATTAATCATTATTTTAAAAAGTTTGATGATGATTTTTGCAACCCTTTTAATGGAGTTTTTACTGCTAAAGTTTTAAACTCTGAACTGGCTAGTAAAAGATGAATAACCACAAAGAGAATTATTTGATTTCGAAATACCTTGACGTGAAAAGAAAACTGTCAGCAATTGGTTCACTAAAATTGCTTAATAACTGCACAGGAGTGCCACCATTTCTATCTCCAGTGCTGGTTTTGTGTGCATTTGTACATGCATATATGCATGCACACATTTATACATACACGAACCAGAAAATAATGCAGTGGGGTGGCCACTCAGCTGTGATGACCTGTTATTTGTGCCCAGCATGGGTCAGAGCAGCAGGAGGCAGGGTGAGCCCTGCTACCAGGGAACTAGAATGGAGGCCCCATCTGCTCTGGGAGCACAGGAAGACTACTGGGGGAACACAGAGAAACGAACCTTTCCTCTGCATATGGTGCCACATTCCTGATCCACATCCACATCTAAACATGACTTTGTCTTTACTTTTCATTCTCACCCATAACAAACTGCTTCCTTCCCTCAAATCATGCATCTACAAACACTTTTATGGAGGAAACCTCATAAGTTCTTTCAGCAGCAAAGTTAATTGAGATATCAGTAACTTCTGCACACAGCATGCCATGCACTGCCAATATCAGTTTCAACATTAATATCAGATGCCAGCTAAATATTGTCACTGAAATATCCCACCCTCAACTCAGAGTGCTTAACAAGCAAGCTGAGGTCAGGCCCTTAAATCAAAGTCTGCAGAAGGGAAGCTTTGCTGGTAACAGATCAGCCCTTTGAGAAGGTAAGCAGGAAATATTCATCCTCATCTCTCTTTAGGCAACGCTAGCAACAGCACAGGGGATTGCGGATGGTGCAGTTCGCTCTGCACCATATACATAATTTATAGTTTTTCACTCTGGTTTTGAGTACGCATTATTGAACTTGGGCTAGTGTTTGTAAAATGGAAGCAGAGAGAGGAGAAAAAAAGCACTGCTGCAGCCACCTTCTTCTCCAGCCCCACATCCTCATCTCTGGCACACAGCCTTCACAGGCCAATGAAACATGAGTGTTATACAGTATGCCTATGTATAAATATATATATGAAAACAGAAATGCTTGCCGTGGCAAAAGGAAAAACGAAACTAAAAAGAGGTTTCCAGTGGTCCATCTCTTCATTAGTAAAAGGCTTTGGCAGAGAACTACTCCAGCATTTTGACAGGAGTTTCCTTTTGTGCAGATAGTCTAGTGAGTGCTTATAGTTCCTATAGAAGTTAAAAAAAAAAAAGCTGAGAAACATGCTTCTTGCTCATGTGCTCTCCTGCTCAGTGAAGTTTGACCTATACATCCGTAAGTGCCAGTAAATGTCTCCTTCCCACATATAGGTAAAACATGTAAGACACTTATTTTGAAAATAAGATACATTTCTATTTCCTTTCAGCAAATAAACCCTTTGCATTACATTTATCTGCCCTTGCGGCATCCGTTACCATCCCAGAAGGTTTATCAAGGCATGAACACAGGGCACATAACATGGCACTCTTGGTCCTGCAGGACGCATCCCCAGAAACTCTGCTTTGTGAGCTTGAGACTATGCACATCAACGCTATCATCTCTACAGACACTTCAAACCATCTGCCTGGATTCCCATACCCTTCTTCCGATCCTTCCCCTGTGCCTTTAGAGAAAATCCAGGCATTACTACCCACAGCAGCCCTCCACCATGGACTCGTAAGGAACCGCACCAGGGTCTGCAGTGGTTGCAGGGAGTTTCTCCTCTCCCTGCTGCAGTTCCAGCTCCCTTTGAGAGCAAACGGCTTCGCGTGTGACTTTGCAATCTGAGAATGTGAACTAGTCGGCAGGACACCGGGGTAAATATAAATCTGGCACTTACCCACAGGCAGTCCCTCGCAGTCTGACATCGTGCGAGAAGTCCTCCTCGCTGGGGGCTTAGGAAAACCACAGCAGGACTGCAAGCACCGGTCCTTCTGCTTGCAAAGGCGGGGGAATGGGGGGGGGGGGGGAATATCTAACAATTTACAGCCACCCTTCTCTTACACTGTACATCTACCCACCCAGAGAGCTGTAGCAACAGTCCCGTCCCTGCCTTCTCATTATGGGATGTAAAGATAAGAATGTGCTTTTGTGCCAAAAGAGTGTGCTATTGGTGGATAAATTTGTTGTCATCCCTCCCCTTCGCAGAGTTTCCTCTTTAATGTCACAGAGGCACATTACCCTGTCGGAAAGGCCATCGAATATTTATGAAACGGCTTTTAAGAGCTAAGCTGCAAATCTGTGCTGGAGAAGTGGGCTAATTGCTGTGCTGTGGGATTGGTGCTGGGAGCCACACCACTGGAGCACTCCTGCTTCCCAGGGGGGTACAGGGGGGACGTGGTGGGGTTGGGAATATGCTCTGACATCTTGCTCTGTATCTTCTCAGTCTGCAGGTTAAGGAAGGGTCTGAGCAGAAGTACTTGCTGCTGAAAATGGGGCAGGAGCCAGGGTGGATCTGTTTAAGGGGGAAGGAAAAAAAATATCTTCTGTTTATATCTGAAAAACAGTTTTTTTCAACACTGTAACTAAAGGCTGTTTTGAGGTATGTAATACTGTTGTGAGCACAGATTTCTCTGTAACTTTATGACTTTTGCTTGTTTAAAATATGCCACTTTAATGCTGCCTTAGTAAAGCATTTTGTGGCTGCGCCTACAACTTACTTTTTTTAATCTTTGGAAATGTCTATGTGGAATTTGCTTGGTGTGAGATTTCCAAAGCAGTCAGTAGGGTGCCACTGCACACTGGTGTGTTCGTTAGGCTCCTGAATGAAGTGGAAACAAAGGCTCTGGCAGCTTTAGAGACATGGTAGGCTTGGCAGAGAGATGTGTGGGACCTGGCAGGTGTCCTCAGCAGCTGGGGGGTGGTTTGCTGCCACTTTGTCTTCTGGGAACAGTTGGACAGTCTGAGCTTTACCTGACACAGACCTTTAGTGTCTGAGCCCTTCACAAATGTTGGGTTTTGGACCCAGAGCCGCTGTGAGGGCTGGGAGGAGAGGGAGGCTCTCTGGGGGGGACTCTGGGAAACACTTCCAGATCGTTGGCCAGACACAGCCCCTCAGGGAAATGAGCCATCAGAGCCCCAGAGGACACCTTTCTTCAAAATGCCTTGAAGAACAAAGGATTAACTTGCATGAAGTATACTGGGAGCTCAGTGTACTCAGCATCTCTCAAGAATTTGGGCTGTTTTTACTTAGATGCCTCAGTCTAAGGACCCAAAAGCTGTCACTGCTGGCTCTACCTGTTTTCTCTCCGAAGAGAAGCCTTTTAATAGTGTGGTGGTTACTCAGCAGCATAGCTAGCCACAGATTCAATTCAGGATGTCAGGCCAGTGACTAAGAAGCTAAAATAACTGCAAATGTAGATAGTTACATGTTCCCAAAATCATCCCTCAGGCTGCCTGTCAGGCGAGAGGGCCCTGAGTCTCCCATAGCCATAAGTGTCTGCCAGCATGAAGATCTCTTGGCATCATTCAAGGAACAGTGCTTGTCAGGGGCTGCTTCTAGGTCTGCTCATGCAATGACACAGGGATATTCACTGGTGTAAGGCTCACCTGGAGAGCAGCTCTGAGGAGAAACAGAGCCTCAGGTTGTGCTCTTTGCCAAAGAGGCTTTACAAAGGAGAAGTGCAGGGCATTGTGTTTATCCTCTCCATCCTGCTGCCACCACAGACTCAAAGAGCAGTCCCTAGATCCTCTGGAAGATAGGGAGATGTGGAGATGTATGATCTTAATCTCGGTAGGCATCTGGGAAGGGAAGAAGGCCTAAATCAGACCACAGGGCTCTTTTTCCAGTGCAATTTCACTGCAGAAACATATCTCTCCAATGTGTGAGAATTGAAGCTTTCTTAGCTGGACTCTCTGCAAAGGCAGGCTCCCTGTTCTGCAGGCATTTACGTGCCAGTACAACATCAAGCCCCACTGAAGTTCCTGGAACTACTCACAGTTATAAGGTTAAACACATGCATAAATATTTGCAGGATCAAGATCTCACCATCCTTGCTGAGCAAACAGCTGCAGCTGATTTTGGAGTTACCTCTCACAGCTGTGTGCTGTTGCTCCTCCACTGAAGGCTGGAGCTCTCCAGCAGAGCTGGACAAGTGCCTGCAGCCAAGGCACACCACATCACAGACTGGTGTCTTAGCTCCAGCTCATCTTCAAGAGCAAGCTAAGAAACCCATGCCTTAGTCACCACTGTTGCATTGTCCTTGGCCAAGTCTGCTACAGGGGGTCAACATCTTCTGCAAGAGGGCAAAGAATGTTGAGGACAAATACATCTTAAACTATGACAGCAAAGTTGGCAAGAGTTTGTCCGCCAGAGCCATTATTAGGATTTGGCCTTGGGAGAGCTCTTCAGTGAAACGCTAAACATGAAGTTATCCATGGAGTCAAAAGTTGAAAAAATCAGACCCAGCTTTTACAATGACACTCACAAACACTTTCCTTTGATGAGGACTTCTCCAATTAAGAAATTAGCTTCTATTCCTGGATACTTTAGTTACTGTGTTGTTTATTTGAGAGGGTATAAGGCTTTTTTTATGATTCATTTTGAGTAAAACTGAGCATTTCTTTTAACGTTTTCTGTTCCTCATCCTGAAATAAATCCATGCTTATTCCTCCAGAAAGACCAAGCCTGGAAAATTTAAGTCTGAAAAGAGAAAGTTTGGGGAATTTATGAATAAGCCTGGTGTCTATCATGGCAAAAAATGCAAAAGCCAAAAATTGAACTAAAAAATAAAAGGTAAGAAGTAAAACACGTATTATTTTAGGTGGTATTAAAATAATGTGGGAAATGTGATAAAAACCTGTCAATAACTGTTCTCACTTGGGATTTCCAAGGAACCAAAAAGATGCTTATCCCTCAATACACAATGAGAACCAGTCATGAATCTTTCTGCTTCATACTTGTACTGACAGATAGTCTACTGCATAAAATCCTGACAAGTACAGTGAGTGGGATCGTAAATGTAATGTATGGGAGGAATATTTCCTCAAAAAGGTTTAACTGGACTCATTTGGTCCAGGACAGTTGCGTTGCCCTGATGCATCTTGAAATACTTAATCTCTTGCTAGAGTGGCCTCTCTGGAGCTTTCCAGGAGGAAATATAAATGTCTTGTTTGCTGTTTATGCCACAAATCCTGCAGACAAGCCACACTCTGGACTGTGCAAAGGGGTTTTGAGACACCAAGAACCTGGAGCTGAGCTGATATGCCTGGGGAAAGAGGATGTATGTAGGAAAACCTGGGCGCAGGACACCTACAACAGTACAAGTACGCGGTCACCTTAGTACCCAAATACTTCATGTAGCAGGACTTACTTTCTAAACTAGAAACTTATACATCCCATTATACTCCTGATCTAAGTGCTTAAATGCCTTGGAAAATCTAGTATGTAGGATTCTAAATCCCATGAGGGGTCATAATTTTCCCACGTCCAGACGGGCTCAACCCTCTGACCATTCAGAGGGCCAGATCCACCCGAAAACTCCCAGCTGGACCAGGGCTTTTGCCATTGCTAACTCACCTCTCATTCAGTCTCATTCAAGGATGAAGCCAGTCTCATCTAAACCTCATAGGAAAAGCAGGGAACTGCACTTCCCACAGGGATCTCAGGTCCTGCCGGATGCTGGCCACCTGCTAACATCACTGGTGGCTAACATCACTAGCTTTGCTAAGCTAGGCACCACTGTAGCAGCATAGACAAGTTGTTCTCCTTCCTTCTGCCTTTCTCTCTCCTGGCAGAGAGAAATCACAAGTTAGCTAACCAAGTCAGATCTGATTATTAAATCTTCAATTTTCCGTGAGATTGAAGCAAGCGCCTTACTGCCTGCTTTGACAGGCATTTTTATTTCCCATCAGTGTGATTTCCACGCAGTTTAAATAGGGAATGGCTGAAATGCTCTTTTCCCTTCTAATTTATGCAAATTCCCTTGGGTTTTCCCTGCCGTGTGAAGAGATTTCTGCCTGTTGGATATGGAAGGATTCACAGCCTGGGCAGGGGGAGGGGAGGAATAGGGCTAGAAGAAAAACTGCAGGCTAATATAAGGAGGTTGGCATCAGGATGTGGGTGACCTTCTCTCAGAACACTAAAGGGCCCAAAACACAATCCTGCTGGTGGGGACCATGCCCAGGCACGGGAGCATTTATGGAGCATGACCCACACTCAGACAAGCTAAATATCCCTGCTTTCGCTGGTAGATGAGCTGAATAAATTCAGAACATGCTTTAAGTCTTTTGCTCCTCATGCTGTTTTCTTTGGGAGTCACAATTAAGAACTTGTTAGCAAAGAGTGGTTTTCTCCCCTTGAAAAGCCCTGCGGCTGGTGGGGAGAGCACGGGACTTTCTGACCTGTAGTGTAAGGGGTAAAATTAACCACAGCTTTGGAATTGCACCCAGACAAAGTGCAGAGAAGCAAGGCGGGACCATGCTGGCTGGCCAGTCTACCCCTGCTCCTGAGTCACTGGTGGGGCCTTGGCCATACATAGGGGTCCTGCAGGCCAAATCTAGGGTCCATGGGATGCTGTGCCAGGTGCACATCGCAGAGAAATGGCTCCAGAGCTGTCAGATGGGCCTCAACCTCTGCACATCATCTGCAGAAGCCTGCCCTGAGGAAAGCAGCCCAGCTCAGACTAGAAGCTGAGCACCCAGCAAGTCCCAATAATTGGGATTTTATTTCATTATTGTTTTCTGACATACTCTGTTCACATTTCAACTTGATGGACAGGAAGTATAATAACGCAATCACAAGAGAAGGTGATGCACTGACAGGATCTCAATGTGGGTGCATCCAGTGAAAGGAAATTGAGTGAAAAAAGGCAAGATACAGATGACAGCTAAACCAGTCCTCTAGGAAAAAAAAATATAAAAGTATTAGCAAAATAGCTATAATAACAGTTATATATCATAACTTTCCATTTTTTAAGTTATTTTATTAACATAATTTTCACTAGTCACAATTGAATCTGAGCTTTGTATTCAAGAAAGGAAACGTCTGCATCATCTCCTCTGATGTCACCCCAGAGAGAAGATTAGAAGATTAACTATGTCAGATGACACCGATCCAATGGCAGGGAAAATAATTTTGCACATTCAAAGAGAAAATGGGGAGAAATTCCAGCTATGTGCAAGGAATGTGAACCTTACCAGTGATAATTGCTGACTCACAGAGAAATATTTTATGCAAGCGTGCCAATATATGGTAAATAATATAAGAAGATCAAAGACTTGGAAGAGGATTTATCTTAAAGAAGAACTGAGTGGATAGTCTGAATCTTGGTGGCATTTTAGTCTCATCTAATTTATAAGTGGTTCCATCCTCTGGGGAGGAGTTACAAAAGGCCATTGAAATTAAATGGGGAAATAGAAAAACTACATCTAAAGGACAAAATTGGCTTCTGAGATGTCACAGTTGTTGCTGGTAATGTCTCCTGACACACTGGGTACCAAAATGAACCTGCCCTAGCTCTCAAGTGAAGGGCATTTTCACAGGGATGGAGAAGGTGAGTGTGACAGCGTGAGCCTGGCTTTCAGTATTTGCTGATAAACACAAGTGGCCCTTTGCTGGCAGGCTTTGCAGGAGTCACCCAGCACAAGGGGACCAAGGCTGAAGCTGTTTTCCCATCAATACATGGTAGATTTTCATACACAGTTGCAAATAGCATTAATGGGAGTTCCCTCTACAAATGTCCCAGGTGTTACTGAATAGTCTCACAGTGAACAGAAAATCCAAGAAAAATTATACAATTCAACCTGATCTTGCTGCTTCTGGTTTAATGGCGTTATTGGTGTTTGGTTCAAGGGGATTAAGACTGAGTCTTGCACAGCAAAGCATAGCTGCATTTGCTCCGCATAGATCCGGTAGAAAAAAGAGTGTTGAGTCCTGAATGTAAATATTACGGTATCAAGTGATGAGTTTGAGGAGAAGGTGAGAGTCTTGCAAACCTGATTTGGCAGCTGCAAAAATAGCACTCGGGCAAACAGATGGTCTCTGCCATGAGGGAAGTCTTTAGAAGTTTCACAAATGAATGAGCTCTGCCAGGTTTTCAGTGGTTCCTGTGGAAATTCCTATAAATCAGCCTAACTGGGCAGGGAGGTGGAGACGAGAGGAATCAATAACTTCCCTAGACAGCTTGTATATCCAAGGCTGGCTGACAAAGGCTTCAGAGCTGGAAAATCCCAAGAGGAATTACAGAGGTGCAGTATCATCCTCTCAAAAGACAAAAGCCACAGCGTTTGTCATGTACTGTCAGTGCTCTGGGGACTAATTGCAGCCATCCATGATTAAGGATATTGGTTTGGTAATAAAAGAAGGTGAGGTGTCAGACACTCTGAATCATCCTAGGAATACTGAAATGTGCTTTGGGGAAGCAAAAGCCTCCTCCTTCCACCACAGGTCAAAGGGAGCCTGCACCTTCACCCACCTTCAGTCTTTATTAAAACCAGGCCCAGAGAGTGCATTACCAATGCAGAATATTTACAACAGCCAAAACCAATCCTACCTTCAAATAAACTATCTCTTATTTCCCTGAGATACTTTCTCCCTGCTCTATGCAAAGAACTGCAAGAGGCTTTCACCAATATGAAAATACGCCATTGAAATTGCCACTGGCCAAGGTTAGCCACAACAAGTAACCAAAAGATCAGAGTTTCATCCCAAAATTGAACAGGAGCAAACTACTTTTGGGAATGACCAGAAAAGGTGCACAAGAGAGGTCTGGTAATGCTCCATCTGATCACCTGTCCAAGTGATCTTCTCTACCAAAGCATCTGCTGTCTCCACAACACAGAGCAAAGGTCTGCCATGCTCGAAGACAGAATTAAGGGATTGTTAATGGAATAAGAGTTGAACAGCAGGGGAATTATTCATCTGGGTATCTGTGAAGTTTTTAACATGGTGCACTTTACAACCCGCTTTCATTTTCTTCTTGGCAAACGTTTGTCACCGGTGTTTAACGGAAGGAATGATCTGGGAGGAGTTTTCATTCTCAGTCATTTGGAGCCGCCTCTGTCTTACAATAAACACAGTCACAATTAACGGAAGCGGCGACCTTGTTGGCAGTTTCTGCAAAGGGGACCAGACTCTGTGGGAACAGTGAATAAAGAAGATTATTACCATGTAAGTGACCTCTCTAAGTCACATTTAGGGTGAGGCATATAGCTGGTACAAAAGGAAAACTTTGTTGTGACTGCTTCAATAGCACATAAGTATTATTTCCAAGCAGTTTTCATTGAAAACAGGATTAAGTTTGTTTTAAGTTCTCCAATATTGATGTTTCTCACTACATACACCTCCAGTCGCCTCAAGAAGAAATTCAAGACTGCCTTGGTGTAGTTAGACTCAGCTCTGGGGGTGGGAAGCCTGGGCCAGGACTGCAGCACCTCAGTGCTGAGCCAGGCACTGCAGGGTGACAGGCACTCAGACCCTGGGGTCCCCCCCTGCCAGCATGGAGAGGAGAAAATCCTGGAAGGGGGTAAAGTGAATTTCCTAGGCTCACCCCCTGAGGCTGTGGCATGGTGGCAGGGGAGCCTGGGCTCTGCTCTACAGCAGGCAAACAGGAGAATTCACTAAATCAGGTTGTCAAATTGGAGTGTTGCTTGCAAACAGGAGAGTCTCAATAAATCTAATTGCTTATTGTGATTAAAAAAGAAAAAAAGGTAAGAGAAAAAAGTCCGTGTTTCCATTTAGTGCTCATGAAAAGTGTGAGGCATCCAGGAAGCACAGATCAAATGTTTTATGCTTTAAAATTGTAGGGACAAGCTTCCTTGCAGTTTCCTAATTTGATGCATGAAGCTGCTTCTTCCTTCTCACTCTCCAGTTCTCCTCCAGGGCTAATCTGGGGACCAAATTTCTCCCACTGCCATTTCTGCACACAGGCATCGCACCCACTGGAGTGGAGCAGTTATGGGAATCCCAGCATTTTCACATGCAATGAAACAAAACCAAGAGCTCCCATCTCAGCGCAGAACCAAGGATGCTGCTGCCTCCCAACATCCCCTGGGACTGCTCCCCTGGGGCTGCCTCTTGAAGTTCTTAGTGACACCTTGTCCCTACTGTGCCTCTTCAGCACAAACCCAAGTCAGTATTCCTGAGGTATGTTGGATCCATTCCTCATCTATCATGTTATTAATCTACAGAAATGAAATGAATTAGAAGTAGCAGGTGAACGATTGCTTCTGAAGCCCTGGGATACAGCTAACCAAGAGCACCATGCACATAAAATCATGGTTATGTTGTGCAGAGCAGAATCAGATGTGAAGAGCCATTCCCAGGCCACCCCTAATGTGGACTAACCAGGGATCCTGGCATTCTGGAAATACAGTATCAGCATACAGTTAGTTCCATTTTATCATAAAATTATACTTAAAAGATACAAAACCTTATTAATAATGAGCTGTTAAACTTGCATGGAATAGACCAGAGAAGGCCCAAGGCTGAAGAGCTGAAAATTAAATGACCATTGATTATTTTTTTTTTCCTTTTAATTCAGAAAGCAACAGAAGCCTAAGAGAAATCTATCTCTCTGCAGAGTTCACATCTAAGGAAATTCCACATATGGTCAAATGTCAAGTTCCTTCTGCTGCAAAGGTCAATGTGGTAATTGTATTTCCATTTGGAGAGAAGGCTTTTCCTTCAAGACGAATTTTTCAGCAGGGGAAGAGGAGAGAGAGAAGGCAAAGTCCATGCTTCCTTTCAGCACACATGCAGTCAGAAACCCGGCTGCTCGCTTTATAAAGGTTACGGCTTCCTTCCCCACTCCTCCCAGTGGGTGCAGCCTGGCCAAACACACCTTTGCTGCTGGTCCTCCCTTCCTAAGGTCTCCCTTCTTCGGCAAGGCTCCTCAGATTAAAGCAAGCTGTTGGAAAGACACATGCTGCTGGCACTGAAATAACTCCCATCCTCCTGTCTAAAGGCAGAGTACGCTGGGTGCTTTCTCTCCAATTTAATGTTCATTTTCATCGCTGTTTCCTCAAGAAACAAGGTTTGCACACTCCCTTTGGTAATAAATCCTCAGCCTACCAGCTAGATCTAAGCAATGATGAGGTCCAAAAGGCACTGAAGTTCCTGCAGCTTGAAGAAAACATCTGGGACTTTATTAAAGGGGAGAGATTGGATCAGTTTAAGGCTGCCTGACAAGAGATAGTCTGGCACTGTGAACCACAGTCAGTGTGTGTGGCCAGGCCAGCCATGCAGCATGCACAGAGCCCTGAAGCTGGCCTGTGTGTGCCACCTCCATCCCTGCCAGTCATGCAGGCATAGTTACGAGGACACAGGCAGGGTAATGGGTTACACAGGAGGAAGGTGCAGATGGAGCAGGGAGGCTGGTGTGCCTTCAGTACTGCAGCAGGGGCTGCCAGAGAAGTGATGGGAGATGGCTGTGATGTGGTGGGGATGTTCTAGATAACCCAGCAGGAAAACAAGCGCTGCTGCAGCTAGAAAAATTGGGAGGACAAAAAATTATAGCAAGCCAGTGACTGTCATTGCAGGGGTGTAGGGGCTGCTCCCATCTCAGAAGGAAGCCTGGCCAGGGCCAGCTGCCCAATAACTCCCTAAACCCAGCAGGACTGTGCTTGGCCTCAAACCCATCCCTGTAGGGCTCAGCCCTCTCAGGAGAAAGCTGAAAACTTGCCTCTTTGTTTCTGGCATGCACCTTCATCACTTTCACCTTCCTTCCTGACCTTCCTCCCTCCACTGCCCACCCCCCACATGCCACTCTGAAGCAGGAGATACAGCTCTCCCAGATGGAAATTTCCTCCCTGGCCATTTCACTGCTCCATCAGGTCACCTCCAGCCCCAGTGGAGAGCCCCCAGCTCTCCTTTCCTTTTCCCTGCTTGCTGCTATTTATTGCTCTACAGTATTCAGGGGAAGAATGCAGCCTGTCCCGGGGAAAGGGCTGCTGCCGCCAGGACTCAGCAGGCTAAGTTTAGTTCCTGGCTCTGCCAGGGATCGCCTCTGTGACACTGATCAAAGATTAAATTTCTCCCTGCCTCAGTTTCCCTCTGTAGATTGCAAATTTCCCCTTGCAAACTGTCTGGGGCAGGAGCTGGTTTGTACTGCTTGTTTACACTGCACCTACTACTGGAGCTCCTGCCCTGGCCAAGATCTCTGTGTACTCCTATAACTTGTACATTCATGTTATGTTTTAATTAAAGGTCTGGTTATGCTTTTGATACGAAATACAAAAATATTAACTAGAGCTGAACTATGATTCTTCACATTATGCTTTTTATGCTGTGTAGAGTTCCATTTAAATTGTAATTCCCTAATAAGCAAAATGACTCTGGGATTGCTTTCACAATTCTAAATATTGATGTGAGAGCTGATGTGGCCACAGACAGTCTGTCAGTCTCACAGCCCTTCCCATGGGTTCCCCAGGAAGAAGTCAGCCTTCTGACTAACTTCTGTATCTGTAACCAGAGCTACAGTCTGTGTTTTGGGAATGAAATGACAAGAGTCTATGAGCAACAAGGAAAGAAAACCTGCTATGTATGAGCTGAAAACTTGGCTTGATGCTGTCTCTTTAAAAAATTGCTTGAACAAGACATTAAAAAACAAACCTCTTCTATCACATACGTATTTCATCTGCACCTTGGAACAGTAATTAATGGCACAGGAGGCTCCATTTGACAAGCTGTCCTGGGGGCAGACTTTCTACTTCTATGTGTATCTACAGTACTAGCTGCTATTCTTTCCCTTGGCAAAACTCCTCAGCTTCACCGCACTCCTTAGTGGAGAGGTGAGCAGATATGGGGCTAATCCACCTTTCTCTCTCCACTGGTGAATACTTCACTTAGGTACAACAGGATTAAGAGGAATAATTTTTCAAAGGTGGAGGAAGATGCATGGGGCCACACACAGCAGGAGGTGAGGAGAAAATGTAAAGCATGCCTACTGTGTGAAATAACCAAATGCTAATTCAAACTGAATATAATCAGAATTAAACACCATGGGCCAAACCAGTCCCTGCTGCAGCACCAGTAACCCAAAGGCAGATGATTTGATTTCACTGAACTTAACACTAGGAATAAACTTGACCCTCAGCATTACATGGCATCTAACAGTATGGGTGCGAAACCTAAAATACATCACACACATCCAAACATGGGTGGTCTGGTTGTGGCTGGTGCTCTAACACATGTGGCTAGTTGCATACACAATAAATACTTCTGGTGGTCATTTACACCCATCCTTTTCATAATGATGGTGGTCATTTACCTTCATCTTTATGAAGAGGTTACAAAGGCTCTCCAAAAATATGAGGAACAATAAAGCAATTAGGTGTATGTACCTACTAAATATTGGATGAGCAGATGAGCTACATTTTTATTAACCAATTTGAAGGGCGGGGGGAAGAAAAAAAAAGGAAAAAAGTGTAACCTTTGTGCAAGATCTGCTCACACAATGTGAGCTACATCCATCACAAAACAAATAGCTTACAGCAGGATGGAGATGCATAGACATTAACTCTGAGAAGACCTGATGTGGTATGAACCATAGGATCCCAAAGGCTTTCAGACACCAAATTATGGATCTTAAGTTATGAGGAGTGAAAAAAAAAAATAGGTTTTGCTCCTTCCCTGGGCTTTGTAGTATGCAAAAGCTGAGGCTGCTCAGCCTGGTGCCTCTGTTTGAAGGGAGATGCTGTAGTGTCACCCAGCAGCCCTGCTCAGGGACACAGTGCCACAGTGGCAAGGACCATCTCCAAGCTCAGCACAGACTGTTTGCAGACTGTTTGCACAGACTTTGCTCCTACTTGTCCAGGGGCCAGGCAATCACATAGCACCTGATTCAGCAGCATTGAACTCAGTGGGAGCTCTGCTATCAGCTCTCAGGGGACTGGGCCAATACCCAACAGTATGTAATACTTACAGCTTGCTTATAGTCCCTGTACATTCCCCTGAGCACTTTTAATATCCAAAAGTAGGATTTCCTGTTTGGTGTTCTGGCTCTAAGGTCTACTGTGCTGCTCATCTGCATTTGCACTATAGTGAACTATTTAATCTGGAATCTGGCAATAGCTGACACTGCTAGCTCTTCTTATCAGTGATGCAGATATATAAGACCTCAGAGGTGGGATGGCTCTGCAAACTCAATCTATTGGATAAGGTTTGATAAAACCATATCCAAAACTTGGCTTTTGGTCTAGTTCTTTTTCTAGATTGCACTGAGTTTAATTTGGTTTCTGAATCTTCCAAACAAGGATTCCATTCTTTTGAGTAATTTGTCTACAGCTTATTATCCACTACCCCCATCCCTTTCACTATACAATACTGCAAAATACTGCTTTATGCATGTATCTACAGCCATAGAAATAGTCCTTTTATGAGTAACACATATAAATTTATCAGTATTAAATATTGCAAGACTGGCAATACACGAGAATGAGGAAAATCATCAAACTTTGAAATTCTGAGGCTCATGCAGATACTTGATGTTTCCAAAATGATTCCCAAAACACAAGGACTAAAGCAACTTTGGTGAGGTGGCACAGATTATCAAATCAGTGGCAAAGAACACTTAAAGGAGACAGGCATATCAATACTGGACATGAGGGTCTTAAGGACAGAGAAGCAAGACACCAGAAACTAAGATAGAAAAGATCATTGAGCGTGGTACCCAAAAGCTGCAAGAGCTAACAGAGCTCTCGTTCTTCTGATTAACCATCTTGTATTGGTGGAAAGGAAGATGTAGGAAAATGATGAACTGGAGGAGTTACAAGCTATAAATATTTCCTTAAGAATTCAAAGTCTCACATTTTTTACAGGTAAGTGCAGGCCTTAGAGGGAGCTGGAAAGGAGACCCCTGAATCTGGTGATAAGACCCAACTCTCTCTATACAGGCACTGGGTTTCTCTCCCCTCTCACCCTCTGCTTGCTGTGCTCACCCCACCTACAGAAGACTCCTGCTCATCCCTCTCTTATGGAGCTGGAAACAGTGCGATTAAAGATAACGAGCTGCTGATTAGCGCTGGAGAACACAACTGAAAACATTTCATTTCAATTGCCTTTCTTGTTGGATTAATTAAAATAAAACACAAAGCTTCTCAGCTGTGTTAAGAGTCCTGCCTGGCTCAAAGCACTTCAGCTGAACAGGTTTGCAATTAATACTTGTGTTGACTTCCACCTGGCATTCACATAACAAAAGAGACTAATAGCACCTTTAAAATGATTTTTAGTGATGTAGCTGCTAACTTGTTGCTGAGGTGCTTGAGCTGTAGGGAAGGGGTAATGCAGTTCTTCTGCAAGACTTGCCGACGAAGCAGTGCTAAGACAAAATGTCAACTGACCACCTGCTCCATGGTACTTATACTAAGCTTTATACAGTGTTTTAGTATCTGTCAGCTGCTTATAATGGGACTTTGTCTAAGAGATCTGTGAAAACTTTGGCTGTAGCATTAGGGAGAGTGTTTTTGACCCCAGACTAATGGTTCAGAAAGTTCAGGGTCATGTTTTAGTCTGAGAGCAGCACTGCAATCATGAAAGCTGAAGGGCTTCTAAACCCTGTGGACATATATATGACTGCCCTCTCCTGGAAGATGATGGAGTTGCTAGCGCATTCTTCCAACCAGCTGAACATTAATCCTACGGAAATTGTACTTTTTGCTATTTTAGAGTTATACCATATCTATTATAACACATATGTAATCTATATATTATGTATTTAACACAAGTGTAATCTATATGCTATGTACATAACATTGGCATGCATATATACGAGCCAAAGGCACGTATACCTGAATTTTCTGCAATTGTAAGCGCATAGTTATAATGGATTTACCTCTTCTTCATGCAATAGTTTATAAACATAACTGCTCTATTTTTGGCTACCAGTATTATCATCTTAGTAGATGAACTGAAAAGTATTTCAGCAACTGGTTCAGGTACACACATCTCTACATTCCCTCTCTCACCTATACATTAATAATAGAAATGACTGTATTGAGTTTAAATGAAGAACATGTATAGCTTTCTTGTGCTTTTACAAGTTGCCATCTGTTTTTTTAGCAGTTTCGTCAAAGTATAAACAGAATTTGACTGTCTGTAAATAATTAAGTAATTAATACAGGGGGTTTTAACCAAAACCAAATATAGTCTTTTCATAAATGTTAAATGAGTGATGGAAATTGTATTAGTTTCCATCTAAATTCATTTTTTGAAAGCGTTTCTTATAACCAGGTGGTGAAATATCACCTAGAGCAGCAAAGTTTCACAGAATCGTAGAATGGTTTGAGTTGGAAAGGACTTTAAAGATCATCTAGTTCCAACTCTCCTGCCATGGGCAGGGACACCTTCCACTAGACCAGGCTGCTCAAAGCCCCATCCAACCTGGCCTTAGTTATTACTAAGCATTATTTTCAATAGGGGCTTTTCTTCTGGGCAACTCAGAAAGCCCCCATCTGAAAATTTCAACCTAGCAAGGCAGATTTCAAATGCAACTCATAGCACAAAGCCCCATCTTCACTGAAGCAGCTGCTTGGACTGCACCAACCTCACCCAGCAAAGCCTCCGCAGAGGCTTCTGCAGTTGGGACAGGCTGGCTGTAGGCTCAGCCTCCTGCTCATCATGCCCGATGCTGCAGTGACTGATGCTGCTGCTGCTGGGCTGTGCATCATGGTGTCAGGGACTGACATAACAGCTGCCCACTTCAAAACAGGACTGGTATTCAGTGATGGAGGAGTGAGGAAAAAGCCAGTGTGTAACATCTTACAGCAGCTCATTTAACCACAGCCGTGGAGCAGAAAGGTTGGGTTTACACATCAGATTAAAATGCCTGGCCTAGTTTTGAATATCCCACCAAAATGTCTGCTGTTGCTAATTAGTCTCCAGTGTGGGAAAGATGATGTGTAGTTAATCATTTAGGAAGCTCAATAGGTTTGCCCCATATTCAGTATTGCATCTGCTGAGGTCTTTATCTGCCTGAAAGTGTCTTGCAATATTCCCTGCAAACAGATTGGCACCTCTCAGTAGCACTGAGGCAAGTAATAAAACTAATCAAATTCATTATCCCTCCTTTATGTTGGTATTGCTGCATTAATTTTAGCAGCCTCTCTTGACACATGCAGGTATAAAGTAATTCCAGACGCCTGCTTTGCTATTTTTGGATGCTGTCATCAATCCAGAAGGGTCAGAAAAGCACCCTTGGGCTTATTTAAACATGGGGGGGAAAGGGGGGGGGCAGAAGATTTACCTTTCCAAAATTATTTTTCATTAACTAATTTTAAGACATTTTACTGAAGAAAGAACCTAAAGCAGATAGATTTGCTTTAACAGAAAAGAACATCCTATTTTAAAATTCATACTACAATGCACTTGATTCAATGGAAACTAGGGACCTGGCTGTGTCCCTGGTGTGGTTTTAAAACATTGATACCACAGGGACTACCACAAGGACAAAATCACTAGAAGAAGCAGGGACGAACTGCAGTCATTCATTCCCCATTAGCAGAGGCAAGGATGCCACACTCATGGGATGGGAGAGCAGATGCAGCCCTTTCTCTGCTTCCATCCACACTGTAGCTGTGCTAGGAAAGCAACCTCCTAATTGTTAGCTTATGGGGTGAGCATCTGTGAGTTGGGAAGGGGCAGGCCACCATGGTCATGCTCTGAGATCCTGACAGTCATCCTCACAGGAAAAAAAAAACCAAGTCTCAAATGTGTGGAAATGTGCTATGTAGACTATTTTAAGCAAAGTAGCCTTTGTAACAGTATCAGCTTGTGGGTTCATGTCAGGGATGGTTGGTCAAGGTAGCAGGGAGCATAGTCACCCATGCTGATGTCCAATTTGTCCCTGTGCAGGCCCAGAAAGACTGAAACACATCCTGTGCTCTCCCAAACTAGTGAAAAGGCCAGTGCTGAGTGATAAATGAAACAGCCTGTTCAAGTCTCTTGCCAAATCAGGCTAATCTTTCATATAGATACAAATGGTTATCAAAAAACAGCATTCTGCTGTGTGTGTGAGAAGCTACTCTGCAAAGAAAAGCTGGAGGGAGATGGAAGTGGGGCAGTCACCTCTTCCAGGGATTATTACTAGAATCAGCAGGGAAAATAGTGAACAACAGGTAGAAATGCACAGCAGGAGTAAAACAGGAGAGCAGACAGATGTAAGCTCCATTAGCTCATTAAAGGCGGAGATGCTGGCCTGCTGGGAAATTATTGTCCACTTTATATCTTGATATTGGAAAGAAATTAGCTAAAAGAGCCAAGGCAGTTTTAGCACTTGAGCTACTTAATTATGCCTTTTAAAACTGTCTTTGAAGCCATGGAGCGAAGGATGAATGAAATGCTCTCTGAAGATCCTTATTAGTCATTCCCTTCTCTGATGGCAATAATTACATCGTCCTACATTGGAAGGGTTTTTTCTAGCAAATCCCTGTACTCCTTGATAACATTTCCAGCAGGGCAGGCAGAGATAATGACATGGATAATTAGAGCTCCAGCTGCAGGGTACAAGAGCCATGGAGGTCAGATATGAACATCCCTCCTGGGCAGCGCATCCCAAACTCAGATCCAGAGGTTTAGGACAGATGTGAAAACCCTGGAACTGAAGTACAGTCCAGCTCAAGTGATTTTAATCCTGCTCCTCTGTGTGTGAACACCAAGGGAATTTCCTTCTTATTGATGGCCACAGACAGAATGGTAGATGAGACCTGTTTTAGATCTTAACCACAAGAAAACATCATTATTATCCTTCAGTCTATCCTCTTGCATAACGTGCTGTGTGACCTACAGTACAAGCTGCTAATACTGAATACCCTGACTCTATTAAACTTTAAAACCTATCTACTACAGCAAAAAAAGACCCGTAAAAGGCAGTGGTGTCTCAGCAGCACTTTTGTGCCCTGATGTTTCATCTGGCCTTTGGCGAAGCAAAACTGCACAGAAACTGCATCCCATGAGCACCTGCCCATGTGGCAATGGCAGCAGCATCTCTGGCAAGGCAGCACGCAGGCAATGGCAGATCGCAATGGGACTTTTCCTGGCAGCACCTGACATAGGCATGAATAATGAAAGGACTCATTCATCATTTACAGAATTGCTGTTCCTGTGGATTCGTCAGTGTCAGAGACTCACGCTGAAGCCTTTCTCTTTTGATCCCACTGATCACTTGCTTTTTGTGCTTGGCAAGGTCACGCTGTCCCTAGGGTGGGGAAATTGCAGGGGAGGCAGCTTGGCCACCTTGGTATCTCTGCCATTGACTAACTACCCACGAACCCAATGGGATGCGTATTCTTCAAATAACAGAAGGAAATGTGAAAAGAAGTAAAAAAAAAAAAAAAAACAACAAGAAAACTCATGTTTAAAAGTATTACTCTTCTTCATCCATCACCTCTCAGTGCTCTGCCTCCTGAACGCACTCCTGCTGCCTGCTCAGCGCCTTGTCTCCCTTCCTCTCTCCGTTCCTCACCCTTCTCCATCCCCTAGCACCCTCCAGCTCCGCCTCCTCCCTCCTTCCGTACAGCTCCCTGTACGGCCTCCTGCGCTCCCCGCTCGTTGTGCCTGTGCTGCTCGGAGCTGCCTTGCCTGTGCCAGCAGCTCTGCCTGCACCTGCAGGTCGCGGCCACAGGAGGGGAACGCTGCAGCACGCACCAGGCGCTTTTCCCCGTCGTTCCCGACCGGAAGCAGCGGCGGGGCCAGGGCTCGGCGAGATAGCACATCGGTAAGGGTCCGGGTAGCTTAGTTATGGGTAAACGATTTGAATGAACGCAGGCATCCTGCCACTATTATGCCGAGCAAGAGGAGAGTGTGTAATCACATCGGCAGTGTGTCTCATACATAGCATGAGGCTATTAGCGAGTTAAATGTCTCAGGTGCCCAAACACGCAGCAAAGTCAATCACGGCGTCTAGATCTTGCAGTGTTCATGATAAGGCAGGAAGGACTGGGGAAGGGAAAACGTGCTGCGAGTTCATGCTCCTGGAGCATTCGTCCAGCAAAGGCTCTTCTCTGTAGTATCAAAAAAAAAAAAAAAAAAATGCCCTCGTTGATGTAAATAAAGATGTTTGCCTTTTTTTTGGCATTTCGAGATGCTTGGTTTACATTTACATCTAGCTCAAGAGCAGGCATGGTGTGTCTGCTCTGATTACTGCCTGTCTGTAGGCACATATGTTTCAATAGCCTATAGACCAAGCTTGGGGACCATGGCTTTAAGGCAAATATTGGCCTGGATCAGAAGCTTGCTGAAGTCAACAGGACTCCCACTGGGGTTTTTAATCAGGCCTATCATTAATTCCCTAATGAAGTTAGCCATTTATCTTTATTAAATGGACTTCTCAATGAATTGATTTAATCTAGACTTCTCTTCCATGACAGATTTTCAGAGCCCCACATGCTCCTGCCTCTGCAAAGATCCCAGCCTGCCCTCTGCCAAGCGTGCTCCTCTTCCTAAGGAGCTAATCAGCCGGTCCATCTCCTCTCAATCAACAAACATTTGTTCTAATTGAAGCCAACATCGACTGGATACGGACCAGGAATGTGAAATGCTCTATAAATAATGGGCGTGAGCCAGAGCCTGAATGCATGCAGTAGGGGAACTGTCAATGGGAGCTCTAATGGTAGGGACATGACACCCAGCACTCAGTCACTCTCCCAGTGGCCTATTTACAGCTCTCACCAGGGAGCTCCCTGTCTTGCTTTGATGATGAATTAATTTCCTCTGAGGGATCAACCACCCAGTCCCCCATTGCAACACCTTGCAGAATGCATTGCCTAACAAGAATTGCTCATTAACATATAAATCATGGTGTATTTCTTTTTTGCACCCCAGGCAAAACAATGGGCCAAGTGCTCCTCCCTCATCTAGCTTTTCCCTGAAGGGAGAGCTTTCATTGATTGCTAAATGGAAGGTGGAAAGAGTGAAATCATTTAATTGTATGACTCCTCTGATGTGCTATTGCATTGACTTTAAGTTAGAATACAACTTCCCCAGCATGTATGCTGTCTTCATATTTTATTGCAGGGTAAAGTATGATTCTTCTCTATCATAGCCAGTTACAGCAGTACTTGTGCAAGTGTTAGTTTACCAACAATATCAGGCTCTTCTGAATACCCTACCTGCAATGGGGATAAAGCCTAAATTAACAGATAAGGATCAAGACAGGAAATCTGTCATATCTGTCCAACCTTTTGAAGATGGACCTATTTTCTCTGTGCCACAGGAGATATGCCCAAGCTGCACAGATACAAGGCAGCTCTGTGTCAGGAGCTGAGAAGTCACCATTAGCACTGCTCTGTGCTGAAGTTAATAAACCCTTTTCATAGTCAGCCTGGGAAACACCAGCAAAAATACCTTCAGGAATTTATTGCTTTATATCTAGTTCTGCTGCAAACTCGGTGGGTGATGGTAGGTGCCTGCCTCAGTTTTTCTGCCTGTATAGACAAGTGAGGGTCATCTGAACTAGTAAATTTTTAGTTCCTAGTATTTCATTCTACAGCAATTAAAGAAAGTGCCCCAAATGCCCCGTTTCTTCTTGGTTGGACTATGCAGCAATTCATTTCTGATTCTGGATTTTCACATAGGTATGTCATGGGCTGATAACAATGTGGCAGCTCTGTCTACCAAATCTGACTTGAAAAAAAGGATAGGAAGCATCACTTTGTCCATTGGATCTTATGGGACTTATCTTGGTGAGAGATATACAATGTAGTTCCACCCCAGGCCTTAATAATGTGGCCAGGTAATGGACCATGCCAGCAGTGCCCTCAACAACAGAAGTTAGGAGCTGTTAAGAACTGGGAGCCTGCAGAGCAGCCACCTTCGAGCATCCCCTTCCACCTCTGGAGCTGCACTGGGGCCATGGCATGCAGAAGCTGGCAAACCTGTCAACATAGTTTCAGTACCTGAAGAAGTAATAAGCACTACGAGTTAGTTCACTTTGATGAACAGCAAGGAAATCTGTTGACCAAACAGACTCAACCCATCCTGCATGCTCCTGACTTCTGCTCCAAAGGCATAGCCCATGAAATCTGTCCTTCCCAGCACTCGCAGGAAAGCCTGTCCTGTGGCCTCTCCCATTTCCCAGCACGTCTGGTTGATGAATCAAACTCCCATATGTTGCATTTGTCATCAGGAGAGCATGACTGGAGAGCACAGCAAACGGTTGTTGAGGAAAAAGATGTGGTTGCTTCCCACAATACTTCATCCTAGATGATGCAGCAGAAAGTCTGCAAGTGTCTGTTTTCCTCTTCTGTGGCACACTTCTACTGGAGTCTCCATGGTCTCACAGGGAGGAACCTCACATACCTGAAATATTGACCAGGACCTGAGGGCAAGACGAGAAGCTTTTCTGAGAGTCTGACCATCCCCAGGGTGGATCTACAACAGCAACTCCCACCACATCCATCCATCCAACAATACACTACCCCCTGAGCTCAGGCAGCTCAGCCTTTCCCCAAAGTACTGCCAATGCTGCCTTGTCCCAGCCTCTCCTGTCTCCTCCCAGCCACAGTACTTGCTACACAGCAGTTCTTCCTCCACAGGCTTCCTCGTACACCCCCCTACCTGTGCTCCTCAGGTTGAGGATAAATGCAGTTAAATCAGCACAGGCACCATCTGCTTTTCTTCTCCCACCTTTTCCAGGTAACTTTGTAATTTCACGCTAAAATCCACCGAGAATTTAAATTTTGCCAGTTTCAACAGGAATAATAAGAATGGTTTCACTGTTGCAAATTTAACTTTTTGCTGTCCTACCTTCTGTCAATGCTAGACCGCCGCTTACATTGCCTGCCTTTAAATCAAATGCTAAATGCAGCCTCCACGTTTAAACATGCACAAGCCAGCTAACTCTCCCTTCAACCTTCTGTTTACCATCCATTTGCTACGTTACACGGGACTTAAAGCAGGGATACATTTTTTTTCTTGTTTTGTGTTTACATTAGTAAGATTGATATCAGTTTAATTAAAACAGCTTAAAAACAGTTCATAGCAGGCACTCTTTTCCTTGTGTAGTCAACAGCAGAGCACAGAGCCAGCGCAGCTCCATCCAGCTCTGCTGAGGTGGGGCTGAGCCAGTGGCACAAGGAGAGGAGCCCACAGCGATGCCGCGCGGGATCATCGCCTCTGCCACAGGGACAGCTTGGAAATTCCAGTAAGTCTCCCGGAAAGCTGTCCTAAAAGGTGTCCTTTGTTAGTATGGAGGAAATGTGAAAACTTTTCTTTGCTGCTGAAAGGAAGCTTGGTGCCATTACTGCAAGGCTGGCTATAAAACAGGGCATGTAAGGCAAGTTCTTCCTAAATCCTAAATTCCAATACCTCTGTGCCATGTATGCCTCACCAACACCCATTCTGCTCATTAATAATTTATTAATTAATTATAATTAATAATCTAAACCTAATTTTTAGGTTTAGAACTTTTTTGAGGTGCTGTTCTCTTACAGCCAGGCCTTAGCTGGCTCACCAGCATTAGTCCATAGACGCCCTGGAACCACCTGGTGATACAGCCCTCCTGCTTTGTTGTTGTTAATTGTTCTTTTGTTTTTCAGAAACACTGGAAGAACATTGGGTTCTGCCTGTTTAAACTGCTGAATATTTCCTTCACAATTTTTAGCTGTGGGTTTGAGTCATGGCTATGGATTCTCTTCTACTGACTCAAATGAGGAGAAGAATTCATCTCTGGTGGAAGGCTAAGTGATCAAAATGATTTATATTTATGATGATAGATGCACAAATCATATGCAATCTGTCCCTTTAAATTTTACTGTGTGTCACACAAACCCAAACTGTAAATGGCTTGCAAGGAGATTAAACCCATTGTGAGTGACTTTGAGCTTGCCAGTTCTCTGGTGAGCCTCAGCTGCCTGCAGCCCTGGGACCAGCTTTCGGAAGAAGCCTCACAGTGACAAAGCTGCTCACCAGCCTCCACCAGCAGAGTCAAAAGGAAGCTTGTGATCATGGAAGAAACTGTATGCTTGGCTCTTTCTAACAAACACAAGGACTTGTGCAGAGCACAGCTCTTCCTCAGAAAAAAAGCTCTTTACAACATGCAGCAGTGCAATAGCTGGCGTGTGAAGCATCCAAGGGCACCTGGGATCTTCTCTGGGACCTCACCAAGGACAGCATGTGACAGCCCCTTCCCCAACAGACATCCCCTCAGCCTGGCAGAGTCCCTGCGCAGCTGAGGAAGAGCATGTCTGCCTCTGCTACTGTTGTAAGACAACACATTGTTGCCATCAGTAAGCAGGCCATGAGTCAATACAGAAAAGATGCATGAAACCTCTTACAGCTGGGGTCATACAAAATATTTTGCGCTTCCATCATCCTGTCCTTCCTCACCGTGCTTTCAAAATAGAAGTAAATGGGCCTGAGGAACCCCTTTGTGCAATATTACACCTAATGATTTGGGGTTTTCTGAGGCTGAGAGCTTTACGAGTAGTCACCTGGATAGCTCAAGCTGTGGTTACACAACAGTTAGGCATCATTAACCGTGTGTCTCATCCAGTGTGTTTCCCAGCCCCTCTTGCATGCCTGGTTGCTGGCACTGATGCTTATCTGAGCATGGGGTAAGTCATCTTGGGAAAATAAACAAGCAGAAAACTGACCTGGCAAAAAAAGAAAATTGCTTTCTGCTAGGTAAGCTTCTGTGCTGGCTCCTCTCAGGGTCAGGAGGATGGGAGTGCTCCTCAGGGCCTGGAGGGGCTATCTTCACTTGGGGAGAGGGAGCCTATGCCAGCACTGACCAAAGTAAGTTTGAAATGACGTGGTAGAGCAGGCTCTGTTGCCTTACCATATAAAGGGACAACTGGACACAGGAGTCCCAGCATCATGATGAAATAAAGTACCCTTCATGTTAAAACTTGAAGTCTTCCCTGAAATCACTTGTAGAAGAGAGCATGCATGTGCACCTGGGTTGTTCACACTGTGTTTGCAAATAGGTTGGCTGAGGAGGTTGTGGGGTCTCTCTCCTTGGAGATAATAAAAAACCATCTAGACACAGTTCTCTGCAACTGGCTTGAGCAGGGAGGTTGGACAAGGTGACTTCCAGAGCTCCCTTACATGCATTCTGCAATTCTGTGTTGAAGTCCCGTTAAATATAGTTCAGAAGCTGCTGTAAGCTGCTGTAAGAAGCCTCAGGATGGAAGGCCCCAGCCACTGGAGTGGAGAGCCAGAGTGCACTTCCTTAATTAACCTGAGTCAGCCTCTGTCTGCACTGGTGGTTGATGGATAAGTGGGGTTTGTGGAGCTCCCTGCGTCTCAGCCACCTTCCCACTGCTTCCGTGGCCTCCTGACCACACTCATGCAACCGCATGCTCCACATCAGGGGCTCTCCTTACTAGTACTAATACATTTTTCAGGTTGATTTCTGGCTCTCTAGTGGTCTGGCTGGCTGTGAAGCAGTCCCGCTATAGAGGATGGTGCAAGAGAAGTGCTGGGAAAGCTTTTCCAGAAACACAGATTCGCTTTTACTTTAATAGAGCATGAAAGCACATGCACAATGGTTCTGTACTGTGGTGCACTGAGACAGCTCTGCTGCAGCTCTGCCCTTCCTCCTATACTTTACATATCCTCCTGCCCCTTTTCCAGCTTTTCTTTGCTAATATATGCTAATTCCTCAGCAGCTTCTCCCCTACTCTGGCATTTATTCAGCCATCTATTTCTCTCTAATCTTGCATACTTACATTCTTTTCTTTGCTTGGAAAGTTTCCTGCCATTTTGGTGGGTGAAATTGGTTTTCCAGGCAGCAGGAGCTCCAGATACCTGCCAGAAGCATGGAGGCAGGGCAAACAAGGAGTTTGTGACACCCTTTAGGCAGTGGGTGATATGCTGCCTTGGCTTGACAAAGCCAGTCAGATGATCCTGTTTGCTCTCACCCTCCGATTTAACTATTTGTGTTTTTTCCTGCACTTCACTGATAAAAGTGGAGTTTTTAAAAGGGTTTGTGAACTCTTGTAAATGTATTCATTTTTTTTTTTCCCAGCCACTGAACCAATCCATTTAACAGCTCACTAGCCCCAGAGGAACACTATTATATGGCTGGAGTGTGGATAAATAGTGAGTTGATAGGAGGGTTGCGATGCAAATCTACAGATAACATTTGACTTCAGGGCAGCTGCTTGCAGGGAAGGAGCTCTCAGAAGTCCTAACACTCAGCTGTAGCAGCAGCTCAGGAGCAACCCTGGAGGAGCAGAGAGAAGAGCCAGCAGGCTGACAGGAAACCCCTTCCTATCCCCGTCCTCATGTTTAAATGCAAACAAATGCCGACAACAAAACCCAGATTAAAATATATATATTCCTGCTGTTCCCTGCATGTGAGTAATCCTCTTTTCCTCTACCAGAGAATATGTTAGTGAGAGCGGGATTATAATACAGAGGCATCTGGCTGAGACTAGAAAGAGCAGCATGCTTATGCTCAATTAATCATGCTTAATGATTTAGGAAAAACAGACTTCCGTGGCTTGACTGTATATATTTGATCAGTATGGAATGGCTTTTATAGGATAGTTAACACTGATTAACTGGCCCATTTTGCTTATCTTTTGCCACAGAGTAATCTCCAGGATGAGGCATGTGTATTTTATCGAACAGTGAAAGAAATTAGGTTTTGAAATAGCTTTTAATGAGCAGTTATTGCCCAACATTGCTTTATTCTTAAAAGGGAGAACAGGATCTGGGAAGCAGCTCAGGGCAAGCGCAATAGGGAAAATGCAAATCTCCACCTTAGCAAATCTGTAATCATAAACTGGGTCTTTAAGGATCCTTGATTATCCTGGAACAACAGCAGTGCTGCAGTCTCACCATTGAAACAGGAAACATTTGAGGGGAACATAAAATTATAGTGGGGCTTCCTAAGGTATAACTTTGGCATGGAGGAGCTGCATTTCTTTAACTGGTTTATGTCTTGACAAATATGACATAAGAAAGCTAAAACCCCAAAGCTAGTGCAGTAGAGCATGGGGCTGTGGGGGCTGCCCAGTTACAAGACATAATAATCAGCTTTGTCTCCCATCAATTTATCCATTGGAAGGTGGTTAAATCAACAAGAAACTGGAGGAGGCCCTAATCTTGCAAAGATAGAGCTACATTCATTTGTGTGCTGCCCCTTTTCAAAGGATGAAGTGACTTTGTGAGTATCTAACTTGCAAATCAGGGGGGCAAGGAGACAGCCTGGCTCCCCTTCTGTCCTGAAGACCTCAGCTCAGCAGAAGGATAGAGTCACATTTCCAGCAGCTCACTGAGTGTACCAGCTATATCTCTTAGCTTACACAGCTGAGTACTGGCAACAGGCTCTTTTCCTATGTCTGTGTCTGAGCTGGGCTGCTTCTATAATCAATAGGTGGTCTGAGGATGTAATTCATCCAGGGCAGGAGCAGCTATCTAGCAGAGGTCAAATGCTTTACCCCAGAAAGGGCCTGTTTCTCTCTGCTCATTGCAAAGACTGCCAAGACTGCTGCCTCTGCTGTAGCCAGCCACAAAACCCTGGACAAGACCTCACCCCTTTGACAGAGATGTCTGGCCACAGCACCCCATGTGTTGGCCACTCAGCACTGCTGCAGCACAGGGCCACGACTGTGGCCATGGAGAACTGCAGCTTCACAGCAGAGGTGGCAGCACCTTGTCCGTGCATCATGGTGGCACCAGAGCAAATGCCCATTGTGAGAACACTGCAGTGGGCTGCTTAGAGACAGGGTGTATGTGGTGCCCTGGGCCAGGGTGTTTCTTCAGGGAACCTGCTGTCTGGGTGTGCACATAGTCAACGCATACCCAAGGCATCTTGAAATCCCAGCTGAAAGTGGGGCTCTGCTTAAGCAGTAGGAGAACATGCATGAAATAGGAAACCTTGACTAGGTGGCAGCAAGATGCACCCTTCCAGTGCAAAGTGCTACCTGGCCAGCTTAAGATACAGTCTTCTCTGGAGATGATGAATATAGGGGAACCAATCTGCCATGCACAGCCCTGGCAGGTCAAGGTGGCATGGAGCGGCTGTGCCCATCCAAGGGATGTGCAGGCATGCAGTGACTCCAGCCTGTCTGGGGATGGTCTGCGGTGGCTGTGCAGACACTGGCTCACTCCCAGGACCATAAGGGGTAGCTGTGCCACACTCTGTGGTGGTGCTAAAAAACAGCCAAATCCTTGTGTTTTTGGAAAGACTTGTCTTTCTGGAAAGCCATGAAAAGACAGTAAACTAAGTTACTCAGAAGCCTGCCACTTTTCAAGGCATGGTGTATTTTGACAGTGGCTCCCAAGCAGAGCCTAGGAGCTCCATCCACCATGGCAAGTAAGCCCAGGAAAGAACTGGGAAAGGCACAAGACCCAGTGTAGCTGTGGGAAGCACTGAAGCAAAAGCCCATGGAACAAGATTCACACCCAGCGTGTGAGATTCGACAGATCTGCCACTTCATAGAGCCAGACTCCACCCCCAGTAAATGCGGATGACAAAAGGATAGATGCTGCCAGACTATTTGCCCTTCCTGTTGCTGCAATGGCAGTGACACTCAGCTCAAAACCCAACAGCTCTGGAAGAGGAGTCCAGTTGCTCACAGGACTGCAGCTGTCCCCCAAGTGCATGAAACTGTCTGGGTTTCTCAGTGATATTTTCCATCCCTAGGGAAAGGAGAAACCCCCAAAAATGCTGTTACTACAACACCCTTGAAAACAGTTAGCACTTTTCTGCTTGTGAGACTGTGAAAATTTGGGCCACACTTCTGCAGTGTTTGGCCCTCTGCTACCTGGTCCCCTTAAGAGCCCTTTTTTTTCTTAGAGGGAGGAAGGAAAGCAGTTTGCCTTGGCAAACAGCTTGCTATGAATATTATGAATTCAAAAGCACGTGGAGCTTGTGGTTGAAAAGAAACCGTGTGATCAGCAGAACTTTTCTCCCTCAGCTTGTAAGGGCAGATTCAGTCCCAAGGCCAAGCTGCCATGTGGTTATAAAATAAAAGCAGGCCTTGTAAGAACTGATCTAACTTTCTTCAATTGTCTGTGCATCTTTAATCATGTTCACCACTTAAAATGCAGTGGAGCTGGCAACTGATAATTAGGCTGAGCCTGCAGCAGCATGGCCAGATCACATGGCTCCTTTCATCTGCATATTTATGCATTTAAAGGAGAGTAAAACTTTCATAACATTTTAATAACGAGGTTCTTCTGAATCCATAAATCCAGTCCTCTGGGCTCAGTCTACACTCTTTCTGATCTTACATAAGTGGAAGAGGGTGGAGTGTTTGTTTGTTCTCCCTGTTCTTTTCCTGTGCATGAACGTGCAAAGCCCATCCTCTGAAGTTCAGGGTCCTCCAGAGGATGGGAGGGTCAGGCAAGGTAAAACTGCACTTCTAAGGATGAAGGTATAACTTTGATTTGGTTCCTGGCACGGGAACAATTCCACTTTCCCAAGATAGTTCATCTACAGACTGGCAGGACTGAAGCTCCTTTGCTAAACAATGTCTCCAGAGAATTCCTGACATCTCTAAAACTGAAGCTACAGTGCATGTTGGACATTGCACTTTTTAGCAAATCACCATTGGATCTAGCCCTAGGATGGTGATGCTTCAGACCACGGGCTGAAAGATGCAGAACGTGGGGGGCCGGTTCCAGTCTGGGTTGGTGGGTGCTAGAGCTCTGACTCCATTCACGCTGCCAGAGGCAGCAATGGGCTACAATGTCCCTCCATGCAGTGCCTCCAACCTCCTCCCATGGGCAGATGCAGCCTGCCAGCTACTGAAGGCTGCCAGCCTACTGAACAGCTTTGCACTGGCCATCAGCCACCAGCCACTGCCCCTTGTCTCCTGGTGGGGCTGTGTCAGGATGATGCTGTGAAGGGCTGTGACAAGGGGGATGTCATCTCCATGTCCCCAGCCTATGGGTGACAGCTCCCTTGACAGCCTAAGTGACATCCTACAGGGTCCTTAGCAGCGAGGCTTTGCAGACCATCCTCCCTCTCTCTGGCAGCATCACCCAGCCTGTGCATGTGGGTTTTTCCATTAGCACTGAATGGCAGCTGCTATCAGGAGGAAAACAGAGAAGGTGAGGATGAGAGACTAATCCTTATGCTTCTGTGTTAGCTTAGTAAGATGGAGGAAGCACTGTTAAAATAACACGTCACTGAGTTCTCTCAAAGATGAAGCATTCAGTTAAAATAAAAACTATTTAATTAGATACAGTTCTTAAAACACTTTATTTTTTTTAAATGAAAAGTTAGTTATTCTACCTAAGATTCCCTGGGTGAACTGAAGAATATTTTGCTGGTTTAGATGGGTCTTTGTAGAGGCTTTAATTGTTCTTACCATACAGCAGGCGAATGAGCAAGCCAATTGAGATGATTAGGCAATTTCCAGAGCACTTCTTGAACTGGCCTTTAGCTGTGCCAGTAAAACTTTGGGGTTCAATGCTGCTTTATAGTACAAGTGAACTTAGGCTGGTGCAATTTCTTTGTTTCAGAGGTAATGTCATGTAACATGACAGTCTTGCAACAGTAGTTTTGCTACACAAAGTGAAATAGTCAAGCTCTGAAAAATGCCGACCATGGCATTAACTTCACTGGGAGGGACTGTGAATTGTTTCTTGTGTGTTTAAAGAATCAAAAGAAACAAACAAGGGTGAGATTAATTAGGAGTGGGAGTTCATGACTCCCTCTCCAAGTGAATGAGGAACAGCACCAGATGAGACACAGCAGCAATGCTGACATGCTTCTTCCTTCCATTCTGAGAGAATTTCCTTTGTACCCCAGTGTCCTCAAGATATTCATAAAGTGCCTCTCTGTCTCCCCAATGTGATGATTAACTTGTGTCCCCAGGTTCCATTATCAAGCTTTCAATCTAAGCCTGAACTCCCTGATCTGTCATCTGAAGTAGTGAGGGAATTTGCAGCAGGGCTTTTCCCAGAAAAGTAGAACAGTTCACTTGCTAAAGACATTATGTGGGAAATATAACTTACAGATACAGAATCTGGAAATTTGGGTGCTTATTTTGTAGCTTTAGGAGACACTGATATTTTACTTCATTTTCTACTTGCATCTTAATACTGTGAGTAGGGCAAAAGGTTTCAGCCATAAAGTCCATGAGAGACTCCCATTGATTTTGATGGGGTTTGAGGATGAATACTGATAAATGTAACGTAATGTAGGAATATGCATTTTCTTAAGCCTTACCTAGACTTGGATTTGGAAGGTGTGATGCACAGTGTGAATAACACAATGCAGTCTAAGCACTGCAGTTTTAATGCATGGCTTTAACCCTGGTTGTTTGCAGGAGGCTATTACTACATTATATTTAGTACTTGTTAATCTAAAATTCATTGATGGTAGATGAAGAGAAGAGAAAGGTTACAAATCAAAGGCAGGATGATCTTGTGGTTACACCATTCAGATGTGGCCTCCTGCTACATGTAGGACTATTTTGCTTCTCATAGTATAGAAACAAGGGCTCCCCACCCATACCACAGCCGGTGTGTTGGCTGCAAGGTAAGATGCTGTGGGGCCATGCATGAATGTTGAGGGTGTGGGTCTATGAATTAAGAAGTGTGTGGGCTGGGATAGCACATGGGGAGTGGGAGGTGAGTAAATGACAAGAGGGAGAGACCCGAGTGCAGCCTCAGGTATAGATTATGGGGTGGGGAAGAACAGTGGTTGTGGTACTTGGGATAGGGCAGTTGTGGTAGTGAGTGCAGTGCAGGGACATAATCTAGTGCCCAGAAAGGCCAATCAGATATTTCTTAAAAAGCCATCAGCATCTCCATCTCCTCCACAGCTACGTTGAGGAGTTTCCCCTACCAGTAAACCCAGTGTTTTTGCCATCTGGGTTGGCCAGCCAGGAGGGCTGCTCCAAAGCACAAGCCCTTGTTTGGAGCCCTCACACAAAGCCAGGAGGTCAATTCCAAGCAGAGGTGTCTGGCAGACATTCCCTCTGGCTATCACCTCTCCTTGGTGCACTCAGACTTGTTTGATGTACTCTGAAACATTTACCCATTAACCAAGAACTACCGTTCAGGACAAATCCACCATCCTGGACTAAGCACATGCTACTGAGGAGGCAGAGAGGCTCATGGTTCTTTCTCATACAAAATTCTCTTCTGTGAGTTTGCCTTCACCACTACTATCTCCACACTGTTATTGGTGGCGCTTTGGTAAACTGGGACAGTGGAACCAAGGAGAAAGATTGCTGCAGGTACTATAGTTAGGGGGGAAGATTCACTCTGAAGTCCTACCAAGCTGTAACCATGGGCTATTCTCGATGCTGGAGTTACACTTCACTAATTCCTCAAGCTGGACCCCAAACCAGATCTTTCAACCCAATAGGACCAAAGTGCTTTTGGTACATGAATTTATAGGAGACCTTACAGAAATTAATGTTAACCCACATGTGTGATTTCGGCCTGCAGCTGCCTGTAATAAACTCTTGTTTTTTGCCAAACCTAACTTGAAAGTTCATCTATTTGAGTGCTGATCACCAAAGTTTGCAGAACATCATGTAAGAATACAGATACGACTTTCACTGTTATTTCAACCTTGTGTGATGCTCCAGGAGTTGCTTTTTCTTTATCAGGGTCTGTCCTTCTTGCTCTGCCTCTCAATCTGTCATGAAGTCACCAGTTAAGTTAAAGCCTGCACAAACATACTGAACATGAGTCATGCGGCATCTGTTGCTATTTATTAAATTGTGGTTTATATCTTTGGAGTACATGGTATTATTCTTCCTGGATATGGCTTTATCTCTGTTTTTACAACATGGAATTAATTAAGAATATTAAAGTTTGTGTTTAAAATAATGATATTCCTAACTTTTATATATGGAGGCAACATTTTCATGTCCATTCTCTCCTAATGGCAGCATCCTTTAAGAAGTGATAGACACATGTAGGTAAATATTATTCCTCCAGCACACATGGTTTCCATTGCAACTGATCCCCCACTGTTTCCTTCTAAGCATTTTCCTCTGTTACATATTGCACGATGGTGGCTGAAATACTGATCAGCGACAGCAGAGACAAATTGACTCCAGCAACTGGGAGCTTTTTTAAGGGCAGCAAATCTTTGTATCTGAGTTCCATACAAACCATAGTTACTGAAAGAGTTTTTAGGCATGCACTGAAATTTTCACTGGCATTGAAAGTCTGAAGTTGCTTGAGGCAGCTATAATTTAATAAAAGGATAGAATGAATAAAGACTGACCGAGATGAGACATAAAGATAGCACACTACAAACCAACCACATGGGCCCACAATCTGTAGAGAAGATGCTTGCTCCTGTAGCCTCCCCTTTGGGCTGTGAGCACCCTGGGTACTTCACACAGCCCTGGTGCAGGAGCTTGGTGGTCACAAGCTGCTCACTGCAGGCTAGCAGAGAATTCATTCTACATGCTTTTAAACTGGCGCAGCCACTGGAAAAGGTTTCTTAGCAGATGATAACAGAAAGAAGATGGGAAAAGCAGGGTGGGAACCACTTTTTCCAGTGACTGTGTTTCCTCAAACGCATGACAAACTATAGCTATAGATGTGGAGGGGCGATAAAACATTTTCCCTCACCCAACATTCTCTGGGCACCACTGGGCTGCACTGGGATGTCACTCCAAACCACTGAAACTGGTATGCCCACCAGGTGCTACGTGCTGTGGGGAGCTAGCAGACATGCAGTGAGAATGGTGCATATGCTTTTACCAGCATATTTGCAGCACCTTCCAAGTCTCTAGCACATGAACAGAATTGGACATAAATGTATGCCTGTGCCCTATCTCTTTGTCTGTGCAAGTGTCCTGGGTTCAGCAGTAGCAGTCATTTTTCTCCTTCTTAGTAGCTGGTGCAGCGCTGTGGTTTTGCCTTTCAGCCTGGGAACAGCACTGATAACACCAATGTTTTTAGTTGCTGCTCAGTAATGTTTACTCTGACCAAGGACTTTCTTGAGTCTCATGCTCTGTCAGGGAGGAGGGGAAGCTGGAGACAGGACACCTGACCCAAACTGACCAAAGAGTTATTCCATACCACAGCACGTCATGCCCACTATATAAACAGTGTGGGGGCAGTTACCTGGGAGGGCGAGATCACTGCTCAGGTCGGGCTGGGTATCGATCGGTGAGTGGTGAGCAGTTGTATTCTCTTCCCTTGTTATTCCCCTTATCATTATTATTATTGGTGGTAGCAGTAGTGATCTGTGCTATACCTTAGTTACTGGACTGTTCTTATCTCAACCCGTGGGACTTACATTCTTTCGTATCTCCTCCCCATCCCTCCAGGAGCAGGGGGGGGAGGAAGCAGGGGAGTGAGAAAGGGGCTGCATGGCTGACTGAGTTTAAACCATGACAGCTAGCACAATGAATGTGCTCATAGGGGTCCAGGTCCTAAGAAGGCACCTACTTGTTTGCAGGGAGTGATCTAAATGCCCTCGAAAAGCCACTTGCAATGGCAAGAGCAGATTGAGCATTGGGATTCCTTGAAGCCTGGCTTTCCTTTTTATTTATTTATTTATTATTATTTGCTAAGCACTGTGTCCTCAAACCTTTTAAGGCAGGAGGATAGGGCCTCTGCTCCCAGGCACTAACTGCATGTTTGAAGCTGGAACCTGCATTAAGACAAGTGACAGTGACATACCCTGCTCCATGTGCCAAGGGGCTGAACCTTACTGCCTGACAGGCAATTGCACAATGAAAACTTGATGGAAAATTCTGCAGTGTGAAAGGAGCATCACATGGCTAAAATACACACATAAATTTTTTTACCAGGAGAGATTTTTAGGGCAGGAAGATTGTTCTAACACAAACCGGAATCAGTTTAACTTTTGCATTTTCTCTCTGTTTCTTCCTCTCTGAAATGACCTCAGGCTGGCCCTTGCCCTTGCTCTGGGGAATGTACTTCTGATTTGTATCTCAGGAGCCTGAGAGATATGGAATAAACACTCATTACCTCTTGCTAATGTAAAGCACCATACAGCAGATGCCTGAAGCTCTGCTCAGTGGGTTCAATGTAAAACAATAGTGGACCCCTGGCAGGAGCTTTCCTTCAACTTCCACAGGACCCACTGTAACCGATGGAGTGGTCTGTGGCTGTCCATTTAAAAAGTGTTGACATCACAAAGCCTGTAGCAATGTGGCCATTACTAAGAAGAGCCTTCTTGTTGTGCTAACTAGGAATTCTCTTTAACTGATATCACTATCAGAGTCCCCCAGCTTTAGTGTAAGCAGCAGGCGTTGATGTGTATGAGAAAGCACACATGCAATGGCATTGCTGTGGGTTAATAGAGTACTAACAAGCTGAAAGGTGAGATCCTGCACTAGGAAACACAGAACCAGATCATGAAAAATAGCACAACCCCGGGCAAGAACTCAGGCATTTTTAGTCGGGGGGTATCCCAGCTGCTACAGAGGTGCACATGGAAATACCCGCAACTGTCATAGGCTACAAGGAGTCAATGGCAATGTCCCAAGAGCTGTCATTTCCACCAGAATTATGGGCTAAGTGGAAAACTCGGTACGGCATTGCACAGAGACCGCAGTGTGGCTCTCCTGCACGAGGCCGGGGACCTTCCCTTGCAAGGCATGAGGTGAGCAGTGCTTTGGGCTTTCCCCAACTGCGCTACAGCAGAAGAGGTACTGTATGAGGTACTGTATGATCACTGCTTCCAGGCACTCTCAGGAGTGGAACGTTATGTTGCCATCTAGCCTGAAACTAGACTAACCCCTGCCTTTTTTTCATTGGCCACATCTACAATGGGCCCTTTTAGCAAAGGGCATAGGCAGGAGGCTCTTGGGACCAGACTGTTTCTTCTTCACCTATGAGTCTGCAAGCAGAGCCACAGAACATCCTCCAAGACCTAAGTGCCTAAGGGGCTCAGGCGTATTTGTACACAGGTTAGAGCACTCACAGATTGTCCTGAGGAGTGGGTATGATGCAAGCTGAGCTCAAGGTGAGAAACGATTGCTTTTCTTCATTTGGTTGCAGTAAAGACTTAGCCAAAAACTTCTCACAGCGTGCTTAGAATAAACATAGTAATTCTTTATCATACAGAGTCACACCTTACACATAAATAATTTGAATGTCTTGTTCTTTCATGGAAAGTAACAGAGAAAAACCTTCAAGGTTGATACATGGGATCTGGCATTACAAATCACATCGGGTCAAACCCAAATCCTGCATCCAAATATGCAGACATTTGGCTCCACAGCTGACTTATACACCACCTCCCTCCCCTGCCCTGGAAGGAATGGAATCAGGACCCTCCTTGGAAGACCACCCCCATCATCAACCTCTGGTTATGGACCCCAACCCTGCAACCTTGGCCCCATAGCTCAGATCCAGTCTTTTACATCTGCAGTGGTATGAAATCCTGGTTGGCAGCTGCAGAAGGAGCCATTGTCTTCTCCAAGATGTGTTATCCATAGGTTTTCAGAGGTGACTGAACTAACTAAGCATACCCAAGCTGGAGCCCGTGCAGCTATTTCTATTTCTTGGCTGACAAGCTGGTTACCAAAGCAGCAAGGCGAAGGATTGCACAGTCTAGCAACATTTGACTACAACTGGGACTGTGGAACAGCTGTGTGGGAACAAATACCAAAGCTAGCGGGGCTGCAATGAGAAATCTGAGTTTTGATCAAGGAGGCAGCAGCATCTGACTCTATCTGGGCTGGCAGGGTGATCGCATCCCAAAGCAAAAGAAAATAAGCCATTCTTTTCAGCAGATGAAATTCTCCCCAGTGGTTTGTTCCTCCCAGGATCATTTTATGTGATCTCATTGTCTCTAAAGTCTTTCCCCTGAGGAAGGCGATCGTTTAACATAGACTACGGCGTTAGCATCCGGTATTAAATCAGTCAGGCTACTCTGAAATGAGGCGAGTGGGCGTCCTGGGAAGGAAATAAAAACCCAAGTTTAATAGAGGACATAGGTTCACTTTGACCCATGCTATTTGTTACAGAAGACATAGCAACACACAGCTCGCTCAACAGAGAGCCACTCCACCCTGCCAGAGATGTATTTCACACTCCCAGCAAACTCCACATGCTTACTGAATGTGCACAACTAACACACAACTGGACCCCAGAGGCTTTTACATCTTGATTTGCTTTACCAAGCTGCCCTAAGAGGAACTAACCATGTTCCCACAACTTTTCTTAATCCAAGTGGCAAAGTTAGGCACTCGGCATTTCAGCCACACACTTTTGGCATCTTTGGCTGCAAAGATGAGCTGTAAAAATGTGGAAGAAAACTGGCAGGAAGGGAAATATTAACAGACCGCAGGCATGGTGCAGGATGGCAGGGAACAGCATTCAAGCCAGGAGCAGCAGGAAGGGTCTTCTGCTGCTGTTTCTTCATCCCCACTGCTGTTTTAAGGGGGTTCCTTGCAGCCAGGCACTGAACACAGCAATTAACAGCTGCCTTGTGAGAAACCAGATGCAATGTGTTGGGCACAGCTCACACAATCCCTTGTTGGTGTGAAACAGGCTCAAAGACAATTGCATTGATATAAGTGTCCTTATGTCAATAGTTAGCCACATTCCAATTGCACATGAACCAATGGAAAAGCTGTGGTTTTGGCAGTTTTGGTATTTGGGTTTTTTTTTAAATGTCTTCTAAGCCAACTAAGACATGATTCTTTGGCACCATCATGAGTGAAAACACCCATTTACCTCACTTAATGTTTCACTTCAAGTAACAATTTAGCCAGTGATTGAAGTGTCAGTTAAATGAGGTAATTTATAATAATTCTGAAAACCTGCTAACCATAAGAAGCTATAATCAGAGCTAATTACAGGGACAATTTGGAAATCCATTGGTTTAGGGCTTTAGTTTTGATAAAGGGGATAACAACTTGTAAGCTATGATTCTTTTAATTATAACAATAGCAACCACCTTCTTTTACATATCTTCTTTCATCTATAGAAACCCCCACAGCTTTTAGCAAACTATACATACCACAGGAATCATTTAGCCCAACACCAAAGTGAGGCTATCTCTACATGAAATAAGTAACTGTTTAATAACGCCTAGCAGTCCTGTGCCAAATTTGCAGAGGAAAGAAAGTGCAGAAAGTGAACGTAATTTCTTTCATGTTTTCTTATGAACACTCAGGGGATCCTTGGATGCCCACCACAGCAGCCATCTGATCTTGCGATTAAGGAAGGCAGTTTTTGCATGCACCCATAGACTCATGGCAGTACGAGGAGGACAGCAGCATCATCCCCACTCATGACTAAGGAAGCAGGGGCACCACATGGCAGGACCCCATCACATTTGCCTAAACTCACCTGTCCAGGTCCTCTGCTGGGTGATGATAAAGCTTTGACACTGCAATTGGGAGTTACAGATTGCGGCAGCTTCCTCAGCACTGTGAACAGAAAGCAGGCATCCCAGATGGCTGTAGGAGGGCCAGCACTTGTAGTCTTCTCCTTCCACCATTCGGAAGCCCTTTAGGGAGATGTAGTCTGGAAACAGGAGGAAGGTTTTTAGGGAAACTCTTTAGCTGCATTTCCAGTGGCTGGTTACACTATATACTTAGTGTGTTGCACTTCAGTGAAGCTGTAAGGAATGTGATAGTGATAGGTTGAACTGATGTACCTAGATGGAGTGAGTGCAGCTGCAACGTTCAAAGAAACTTAAATCGTGACTTTTGGTTCTGCTATGTAGCACACAACAGCAGTTTCTCCACAGATGTAAGGGAGGGATCAGAGCTCTCAAGGGTGAAGGGGCAGGGAAGCGACCACAGGGGTGTGTGAGAGGTGAAAGCTGATGTGCTTCTTCTCCAGAGAAGCCAACACCACAATGGCCTCTCCTACACCCCAGCCCCAACAGCTGAACCAGCTCACCACAGATCCAGCACTCAGCTACATGGGGCACATGCTGGCCCACCCATAGGTGTGGGAGACTTAGGAACCTCACTGGGGGAAAGGGAGGCCAGGTCTTGCTCCAGTGGGATACAAAAGACCTGACAAGCCTGAGCAGACATGTTCAGGCTATTGTTCGTTGACTGCTAAGAGTATCTCCCTACCTTCCCACACCCCTAGGATGGTGATTGTTTTGGCACATTGCTACTGGGCAAGTTGTGAAGCCAACAGGTAGGTGTTGCTGGAAAATACTAGTAATTTCTGTTAAAGCTGCTGGTCCTTCAGTGCAAATGACAGGATATCTTTGTTCATAATGGTGCAAATTCCAGTTCTTTCACACATAAAGAGATTTCCTTTGGCAGGCCACCAGTGCCACTCCATCTCAAGTGAACGCTCAGGAAAATGTAAGCCACAGTAACTACTGGGCTTTTGAAGCATTTCTTTTGATTAGCCTCGTTTCTACCACCAAATGGGTCTCTTCCTCATAAAAGTTCATTTATCTAGCCACAGGTCCAATAAGATGGTCTTCAGAAAAAAAGAAAGTTAGAGGGCACCAGTGCCCCAGCTCCTCTGCCACATTCATATCAGTGTTGTCACCCCCCCGCCTCTGTACATTCCCACAATAACTTGTGCTAAACAGCCAGAAGCTACCAAGTGAAACAGGAAGTTACAATATCAGCCTGGAAAACTGACCTATTGGTCCATAGGATAAGCTGACCCTGAAGAGAGACAGGAAACACTCAGTTTGCCACTCTTGTCTAGTCACTTAAGCAATCCCAAATATATTCACTTGAAACACTGGTGTGCATTATAAGAATTTAGAAGCATTATAAGTATTTAGAAGCAGTGCAAGCATACCTCCATATGGAGGCCAGATTGTCTGCACTGCTTTTACTTTGCAAAGCAGTGCAATCATGCATAGCATCCATGAAAAAACAACAAAAGACTGCTCAAAAAAAAAGATACTTTTGGTGCTTTTCCCAGTGACTACACCCTGCCTGAACGTATGGGAGATCAGAATTTGACCAGTTACCAAGTTCCTCACTCCCTCAGTAGTCATGTTATTAAAGCATTCAAAATCATGTACCTTTTAAAAGCAGAGGTCTTTTCTGCAGGTAGAGCCCAGACTTGTAGAGATGTAAAACCTTTTCAAAAGCTTTCAGGGTTTCATTTATTCCATATCGTAAATCACCTACATTTAAAGGAAAAGATGACAAGATGAGCCATTCCAAAAATAACATTTAGAGAGTTCTAATAAGGAAGTTTATGAATATTAGCTGGTACCTGTTGCATTCAGAATATCGCTCAAGAAGGGTCGCAAAGCTGGTGGTGCAGAGTGTGGCAAAAGATAGGTGAAAAAATACCTGCAAAAATCCCACATACTGATGAGAATGCAGTCGCTTCATTTCCATGGTAATTAAGTTGTCTACGTTTTCCTGTGACTCCATCATCCATATGCAACTAGTAATTCTACTTGTTTGTTGAGCTATGCTTGAGACCTTCATTGGTATCTCACAGACAGCTCCTGTGAGTTGGGCTGAAAGCTTGGTCCTTGCAGCACGGCATGCTGGCAACCACTACATGAAAAGCCTTGCAAAGATGCACGCAATGGAGCTTTCCCTCATTCTCAGGGCCCATTTTGTACACTAAGCAGTGCATTTCTCACCAAAAAAAAAAACAAAAGAAGACTCATGCAAGACCCTTCCCTTGCCCTGTAAATGTTTGGCATTCTTATTGTCCCTGGAAAAGCAGGACAACTCATTCCCTCAACCTTCCAGAAAACTGTTCTACAAGAGACAAGCTCGCTACTGCAAGGCTGCAATAATCTATGCAGGGATTTGCCCTTTAACACTGAATCCTGCAAATTCAGGCTCCCTAAATCCTTCTATGTAAATATCCAGCTGCCAAGGCTTCCCCCCACACTCGACCTGCCAAGCATCAATGGTGAGTGAAGTCCTCACACTTTCAGCTGGTGGTCTATAAGAAATGCCACAGCAGTCTCAGCCCCTTGCCCTTTTCCTGTTTCACTGCTCTTGCATAGGTTCCCATAGTCTCCGTAGGGAGACTTGGAGTTAAAGGGAAGAGTTAGCCTGCTTGGTCCCAGCAATGGGGACTCAAAGCTGGCAGGCTGTGGCAGGCAGCTGGCACTGCCTTCCTTCCAGCAAACACAGCCGGTGGAAGTCAAGTGCCAGAGCTTGTTTGGCAAACAAATTCACAGGTGCAACCTTTGGGGCAGGTTTCTAGAGGGCATTGGGAAAGGGAGCAGCAGAAGAAAGATGCCTTCATTCTCACCAGACAACAACTACACTGTTTTCCTGCCTTATAAGGAAAATAAAGTTGCTTCAAAGTAATCCTTAACTACCGTTTGACAGAGGTGAAGGGGAATCACTGCATGGAAGAAACACAAGATGCCAGAGGCTACACGGCAGAGTGTGAGCTCAGCCACCCCAGATCTTCCCCCTCATCTCGCTGGACATACCGATATGCATTGAAAAGATTCTTCTTTTCATTTATTCCTTCACATTTCCCAACTGCAGAGCAGTCGAGAGGGAAGCTTTTTGTAGGGAAGTCAAGTGTGCAGTCATTATCTTCCTTGCATGACAGTTCCTCAGTGCTGGCATCATCCATGTCTGTCACTTTTAGGTTTCCATCCACCATAACAAACTGCCTCGGCTGGAAATCCAAGAGGACTATTGAACCCAGAGGAGAATGTGCCAAGTAAAACAGCAGTTCCACAAGACTCAGGCAAATCTGAGAAAGAGATGAATATGCATGGGAAAATCAGATGAAAACCGGCTATTAAATTGGAAGTAGAACAAAGGGGAGAGAGCATTCAATGAAATTAAAGGCAAAAAATGCATATGGTACTTAAAAGGTAATTATATGTATGCTACAAAATTTATTATCAACATTGCCACAGGATTTGACTGGTAAGTAGTTTAGCAACGTTTTTAAAAAACATGCATATACAGACATTTGCAGTTAGAGGAACTAGAGGAGAAAGCTGTGAGGAAAACAATAGCAGCCTTCATGTTTCAGGAGCTATACTAGCTAGCTGAAATCAGAAGGGTTTTCTCCCACTCCGGCAAAGAATTAATACATTCCCCTCCCTTCCCCCATGCTGCTCCATACAGACTGAGGCTCCATGGTCATTAATACCAGATTCATGCCTTGCTGCATCACTCAGCAGTATGAATTTGGGCACACAATCGTGCTTCTACTAAATTAGCCAAAGCACGCAATGTACTTATTGCCAGCTTTTTTGCTTCTATGTCATCTTTCTGGCAGCAGGGAAAGGTCAGGCAATACCTGATCCAGCAGAAAGCTCGGCAAATGATTTTTGAACAAACTAGAGCTAGAAGAGTATATTCACAGTGCAACAGCACTTTGTTAAAGTGGCTTTTTGCAGCAGTTTTCAACCAGTATCGGGAGCCCTGGCACCAGACTATCATCAGCGAGGTGTGCCAGGCAGACCCGCGCCACCCCTCACTGTCTCTGATAGTGATCTGTGCAGGCGCGAGGGTTTGTTCACTTGGAACAGCTTGCAGAATCCCTGGTATCTGATGTGGCTCATCAGAGGGGAATCCCATCCGTTTAGACGCCCTAATTAGTACACAACAGGACTAGACAGTACCAGTGTAAATCCTGAATCCATGTCTTTATCACTTAAAAGATTATTAAAGCCTTAATGCCACTGTGCCAGACCTTACCAACAGCTAATCCAGCATCATGGGTTTCTAGCTCTGCAGGATAGCTTTGACTAATTTGAGATGAGGAGCTGGGAAAGCTGTGTAGAAGCCAGTATGAAACAGTTTGTAAGCAGAAGGGGAATTCTGCAGGCCAACAGCAATGACTGGAAGCTCTGACACTATTTTAAGTTGATTAGTGAAGCAATCATAGGAATCCCAGCTTCACATCCCACTGCTGAGCAAGCGCAGTTGCCACACTCCCCTCTGCCTTGGATGGCAAGGCTCCTCTTCAACATTAGGGACCACATGCAGGCAGGGATTTTTATTTTGGGACTTCTGCTGTGTTTTTATTTTGCCTAAAGCATTACTTGGTGACATTAAGGTATCCATGCTTCTATCTGATGCTCTCTTTCATCCTGGGAACCAAGCAAGTAGGAGTGAACCCCCAACTGAGACCTTGAGGCAAAATGTAATATAAGCTATAACCAAAATAAGTGCTATGTCACAAGTTATTTATGTTCCTGGGGAGCTTAAGAGGATGCTTAGGATACAAGGCAGATCTCACTAACAGGGATGCAATCCTACAGCAGAAGGAAAGCAATTTAGTAGCGTTTGTACTACAGTAATGCCTAAAGGGCTATGATGAGGAACATCAGACATACACATGGTGAGAGACAGGCTGCTCAGCTTGCTGCCTAGGACAGGTAATACACAGAAACAGCAAGCTTGGAGTGTGGCAAGGCAGTTTTCCCCAGTCAGACCCATCCTGCTGAGGGGCCTCGCTACGGAAGCCCCTCTGTGGATTGGAACAACATCGAAGCAAAATCAGCAATATAGTGTAATACTGGGTATTAAACACCACCCCTCTGCTGAGAAAGATTCTGCAGCCATTTCATCCAGATGTAGCTCTTTTAACACCGCCCTAGAGAGAAGGACAATAACCCTGATACGCCAGGCTAGGGCAAAGTTAATGTGCTTTAAAAGGATTGAAAGCAAACCGATCTAAGGACAATTTGCGGGAGCAAACAGAGTGTCAGCATGACAACCCCGTTTGCCCAGCAGTCACCACGGGCTCTTCGCATTTACCCAGTCTGCGGTCTAAAAGCGACTGATAAAACTCCCTTTGTCTTGTTTTCTTACTTTAAATCTCTCCTCCCAGGGGGTCTGCAGAAGCTGAATCATCTCCAGGGGGGATCCCAGCTCCAGCATAGCTGTGACCCGTATTTCAGGATCTCCGCTATTATCATAGCATTGACCGTGCAGCTGTGGGGATGGAAAAAGCGATTGTCAGAGGGATGCCGCTGCCAGCGAGAGCGGGTCTGCCCCCTCCCCCTCCCCCCCACCCCCCCACCCCGGTGACACGGAGGGCAACAAGGGCGGATCGACCTAGCCCCAGCACGGAGCCTCCCCCCTCCCCATCCCCAAAGGTTTCCGTGCCGTGGGCGCAGCTCCGCCGTACCTGTACGATGCCGGGATGCCGCAGGCGCTGCAGTAGCGTCACCTCCTTCAGCAGCTTGTAGGCGGCCAGGCGGCGGCAGCCGGCCGGCGCCCCGTAGCGCTGCACGCACTGCCGCACCTCCCGGCCCGTCCCGTGCACCGATTTGAGGGCCACGGCGGCGCCGCCCGCCAGCGCCGCCCGAGCCACCACCTTGGTGAAGCCCCATCCCAGCACGCTGACGCCCGTCGCCAGGCTCAGGTCGCTGCAGCCCAGCCCGCCCGTCGCCGCCTCGCCGCCGCCCGCCGCCGCCTTCAGGCGCCGCAGGTCGCGCCGCCTCTGCCGCAACTCTTCTCGCAAGCCCGGCGGCAACGGCGGCAGCGGCGGCGGCGGGGATCCCGGCTGCCCCACACCGCTGCCACCACCACCGCGCCCGGCCGTCAGCGCCAGCAGCGCCAGTGCCAGCAGGGCCAGCAGCGCCAATAGGGCCAGCAGCGCGGCCGCGCTCAACCGAGCGCGCCGCCACGCTCGCCCCACCGCTGCCGCCGCCATGGGGAGCGGGGCTGCGCCGCAGCGGACTCCGGCCGCTCTGCCGCCCGCGCTGCTCCGCACCGGGGAAGGCGAGCGCTGCCGAAGGGGCGTGTCGGGCAGGAGCCCCCCCCGCGCCCGAAACCTCCACCCCCGGCCCGGCCCGGTCTTGCGGGGGCAGCCGCTCCCAGAGGGGGGCTCCCGGGGCTGCGGTGCCCGGATCCCCTCGGGGAGGGGAGGGCGCTGCGGCGACAGAGCCGAAGAGGTTCAGGGAGAGGCGGCCCGCGGTGGGAATCAAAGCTGCCGCGAGCAGCGGTACATCCCCGCTGACGCCTGCCCCGCCCTCCCGACGGAGGCTGTTCATGGCAAAACCCGTGGATCTTACGGGTGTGAAATCCGTCCGTCGTGCTACGGCTACCACAGAGCGCAGCCGAGGGATGGAAAACGGACTGAAGTTAGCACAAGTTGAGATATCACGTTCCCGTGCCTCCGAAAAGCCGCAGGTTAGGTTTCTAAGAAAGCAAACGCTGGAAGTCTCTCTGGTTAGAAGGTTGAAACAGCAAAACGCTGGTGAAAGCATCGAACTGTAATTCTTTTCCAGGAAAAACGCCACCAGAACCCCTCTGCCTAAACCCGCCAATCCAGACAGAAAATGCAATATCATTTATTTGTGAGGACATCCATATGGCTGGTGGTACACAGGCAGCGCAGGGCTGCCTTCTGCCACACGCAGACATCTGCACAGGGGAGAGCGCTGCCGGGATAGCTGCGAAGAAGCGGAGCGGAGTGCTGCCTCCTCTCTGTCCCTGCGTTTATACACCTGTCTGCAGCGGGCGCTGCTGCGCAGAAGCTTGGTCGGGTTAGCTTAGGCCAAAGGCACATGCATTTTATCTGCTTCTGATGTAGGCAGTATGCCGCTAGCCCTCCTCACTGAGTGGCCTGAAACACCAGCCCCCTCTACACTACTGGGTTAGAAATTAAACAACGGTCTGCCTCTCTGCCTGCTTTGCTTCAGTATCTGCTGTAATCGCTTATGGCACAACTGGCCTAAGGGACCCTCCCCAGAGGGAGCAGGGTGACATTTAGGCTGGTGACGTAGCCTCCTCATGAGGACTCCTGCGAGCACGAGGAGACCAGCGATTGCAGTGGGTGAGATTACACAGGGGTTGTTCTAGCCATGATCAGGCAGCGGGACCACTCAGTCCTGCAGTATCGGCATTGCCCTGGGACACGTCTGCTCCTCCTTGGCTCACTCAAGGTACAACAGTGCTGTTCTCTCTCTCCTGACTCACAACACAGAGCACACTGCTCAGGTTGCTTTCTCAAGCCACCCCTGCAAAGGAGCCTCTGTGAAACCTTCCTAAGAAACTCGACTTTAATATCATGGCCCATAGGACAGAGATTTTCAGAGACTATAGCAAGGCAGTTATCATGACCGGTGACTCCCCAAGACCATTTAAATAGAAACAATGAATACGAGTGATCACTTATAAATAGCTTCCTTCCCAAAAGCCTGCAGAAAGTTCCCTCTCCACTTCCTGTTGGTTCAGCTTCCCTGGAGCACCCTGTGGGACAGGGTATGACCAGGAGCACTGGAGCAGGGCACAGTTGCTCTGTAAGGCAGCAGGGAAAATGAACTAAGGATTCACCAGGACATTTCCAGAAACACAGTTGGCCACAGTCTGTTCCAGAACCCACAGTCTGCCAGTGTATAAAATAAAGGAGGAAATCTCACTGCCTGTATTTATCCACACACATACAGGTTAGAGGCATGATCCCAGCATGGCTCTTTCAGGAGCTGAATTTCCTTTGTTGTTTTTTAACCTTAATAGTTCTTTAATTACCATCCTTATTTTCAAATCAAGTATACATCTGTGTCATAATATTGTCACCAAAGAGCTATTAAATGCATTTTTACCTGTGTTTCCAAGGGAATAGATGCCAGCTGAGCATAGTATTATCTAATTTAGCCTGTCCTCAGCACTGTAATAATATCAAGATCTATTAAAGAAGACTCACAGATACATACAAATAATAATGGTTGATTATTTATTTGCTTTATAGTAGCACTTGAGGATCCCTACCAATATCATGGCTCTGCTGTGCAAGGCTTCTTGCAGACAATGGCTCAAGAGGTGGCCTCACCTTTAGAGCTCATGCCTTAAATGGGAAACATGGCAAAATACTGCAGCAAGGATGTAGCAGAAGAGTACGTGGTCATCTGAATGTCCTTTTGTTCCTTGGAGGCACTGCACAAAAAAAAGAGGGGAGAGGAGGTAACAAGGGAAGAGATGGAAGGTGAGGGTAAGCAAGACAAGGATCAACCCTTACCAGACAAGCTTAAAGACCCCACAGAACTGGAGTCTTCCCTAGTGCTTGGTACCAGTATCCCCTGCAAGAATCCACAGGGTGGATCCAGCATAAACTCTTACTGGATGCTGCTGGTGCCTCAGGTACTGGAGATGCTCCAGTGCCTGCTTGTAGCTTACAGTACTGTGATCTTTTGAGGAACTGAACCAAGAATGAGGCTTAATCAAACAAAGTCCATTTGAAAAGGAGGAAGCAGTTCTTTAATATTGTTACAATAGGTCTGTACTGGAGGAACAATTTCTCCCACACCAGTCCAGTGAGGACAGTGGCATGGGTTAAAGAGTGCAAGACCCTCAACTGGAGCTCAGTGCAGGGCTGCTTTAGAGCAGAAGCAAATCCTACAGGTGGACCAAAGAGGAGAAAGACAACTGGACCATGAGACATCAGTGTGGTGATGTTTCCAGAGAGAATGAGATGTGTGGAAAGCAGCATTGCTGAAAGAGGGAGGTCATAGAGCTGAAAGGGAAGGATGAGAGGCAGAATTTCGGCATTGGAACTAAACAAACTGCTATCAGGGTTAGCCTATCAGTACAGACTGACTCTAAAGGTGGGCAGGCTTCGCACTAGTACAGACTGGAAAAGTTAAAAGTGACAGATAGGTTCCTAGGTCACTGGTACATGATCTTCCCCATAGCTACATTGTTAGAGCAGCCCCTGGCCACTGTCACTCTCCTGACAATTTCTGGTATGATCTTGGATGTGCCAGACGGCCTTCCTGGTACACAAGTTGCACATGACCACCCTATTTTGAAGGATAAAAGAGCTCGACAGACACAGTTATTCTGTCTCAGTCCACCTCAGTGCCAGGGAAAGGTCCAGGACATACTTCCTTTGTTAATATAGGTGTCACCTAAGTGTTTTGAAGAGAGAGGAGGAAACAATACCAGTGTTTGAGGAGGTTCTGCTTCTGAGCACTGCCTCACTCCCAGCAAATCTGGGGGCCTTCATTGGCAGGAAGAGGATCAGAAGATGGCTTGTTCTGAAAAAAATATTGATTCAGGGTAGACCTTATGTGTATTGTGGGTCCTGGGAGGGACGAAGAAGTGCTGAACATAGAGAACGCAAACTCCCTTCAGAGAGGAATCTACCTGCTCACTCTAGTGGGAGGCAGATAGCTTTGACCATGTCCATGTCCACCACAAAGCCTGTTGAGATAGCAAGACAAGTCCAGGAGACACTTCAGGGCTTGAAGGGAGAATATTTGAATCAGTACCTCCTGTTTCATAAAATACCCATCACTGCCAGTTCAGTGACAAAAACCACTTGCAACCTCACACAGACCCGTGCATGGGCATGGTGAGTAGGGCAGGACTTGCCACCAAACATTTCACATGGAGACCTCACATGAGAAGGGAAGGCACAGTAAAAAGACTTCTGAGCTCACTAGCTTTGACCTCTTTATGTCATTTTAATTTCCATTTTATAAGCCTCCTTGAGTTGCAGCACATGCAGCTGGGGGGCTGTGAGTCTACAGCAAGGGGCTGAGCTCACAGGGAGTAAAACAGAGGAAAGGGCCCCCTTCAGCTTCAGTGTAACCTGGGTGCAGCCTCCAAACCTTACCACGAGGCAGACCAGCAGTGATTAATTACAAATAATGTCACCAAGTGTCCTGTAGAGCAGACCAAAGCATTGGCATGGGCAGCAACATAGAGAAACCTTAAAATGATCCCACTGAGGCAGTGTTCCATTGTGGGCAGTTCCTCCACCCTGCTGGTGCCTCCCTTGTCACTGGTATCACTGAAGGAGGGAAGAAGAGCGAGCCCACTGCCTCAGTGAGGAAATGTCACCTCGTCTGCAAGTACTTCGTCTCTGAGTCCAGAAGAACATAAGATCTTGCAATTTGTGGGAAAACGGAGAGAAGGCACAACAGCTCTGTCTGACCCAGTACATGCCATCCCTCTTGTAACACAGCAGAAAGAAGATTCTGTCTGACATTATTGCCTTTGCTAGCATATGAGCTAGAAGAGAAATGGTCTGTGTTGTGGAGACCTGCTTTGTGACTGTGTTGTCTCAATAGCAGATGTTGCTTGGATGCAGCAAAGGTCTCCTTCTACAGCTCTCATCGTGTAACCACACTCACCACAAATACATGTATGGTTAACCTGCATGCTCACACCACATCCTGGGAGCCCCAGTTTTTTTGAACATACAGTGACTAAATGTGCTACATGCACCTAGCACAGTGCTCTAAAGCTGGTGCAGTGAAGAAAGGAACTAGAAGTTGACCATGGCTGGATAGATGATCCTGAAATATCCTGGTTCTTGCTCTGCATACCTGGCTCCAGCAAAGAAAGACAGTATTTTGTGCTTTCTTATGTACACTCAGTCCTCCAGAGGGTATAGATGGAGCAAAAGGCTGTCCACCATTCAGAATATATTGGGCTGAGCTACAGTTTCAATGAGCATGATTGAATCCCATACCTTTGAGCTTCTCTTGGCTCCCTGCAAGGGTTATAATGAGATTCCTCTCATGAAAACTTGTGGAGATTTTTTCCACTTTTGTCCTGGCACAAATCTAGAGCTGGGGTCTTCTCTGGAGATGTAGGCCAGTCTGTACATGAGGTGTAGATGCAAAAACGGAGAGTCTCCTGTGCTCCAGACTAGCTGGGACGAAAAAGCATTACCTTCTCCCTTGTCAGAAGTAAGGGGGTTTGCTGCTTTCTAAAAGACAGAGGCTCCTTGGGTGCATGTCCCCTAACCGGTTCCCTCCTTCTCAAGAGGCCTAGGCAGCAGCTTTTTCCTCATGTCTTGTCCTCAACACTGATCTAAATGGGATAAAATGAAGCTCTTGGGTTAGCATAAAAAAAAAACAACTGGGAGAAATCCTGGAGAGAAGTCTTCACTCTGAAGTCATATATGAAAGTCCTGGGCCTAAGTCCAGAAGAGGGAGGCAAAGAGTTTATAGGTCTGGGAAAGGGATCAAAGAAACCTGCGTCAGAAACCTGCACCAGCCATCTGTCAGAACAAGATGAAGACCTAGATGCTGCTAATAAAGACAGACTCTTGGGAGTAAGTGTCGCCACCAGTGCCCACACCTTTAATGAAGGCAGCTGCTTACCTTTCTGCCTCCATCCTCCAGGCATCCCACACACAGCTGTGCTGCATGGCACCCAGGGTAAAACCACCCCAGCAGCCACTTCCAGGTTTTCCTTTGTTTTGCCCAAAAGCCAGGAAAAGGGTACAGGAAAAAATAGCTACAGGTATGATAGTTTCCTACAGCCAGTTGGGAATAGCACTGGGGAGACAGCCCTTGCTCTCCTTTTTTGCCTTACCAACCATGATCTGTAGCAGAATTCTTGGTGCAGGTAATGGTTGTTTGCGCCAGAAGTGAAGTAACACGTTTCTCCTCCCCAGAATAAGGAAAACTGTCCTTTCCTGTGGTGTCTGAGAAAGCTGCAGCCCCCAGGTCTTTTGCAGCCTATGGCAGACACAGCTATTTCTCCAAAGCCACTTCTGGCCGCAAGTTTCTCCACAGCATTTAGCAAACCCTGTACCGGCACCCAGCTGGCATTCAGGGCACCAGGGACAGCTTTCCTGACCCTATTTGTTGTTTTTTTTTTGACAGAGCAGGGATCACGTCCTGGCTGGGGGTGCAGGATGAAGCCATGAGAACACTGCGGGGTGTTTGCACAACACCACAGGGTATCATCCTGTGGTAGGATGTCCTGGAGGAGTCAGGACAGCTTGTCGCCAAAGAGGAGCTGTCAATGAAGAGCGCTGCTCCAGTTAGGTGCATCGCCAATGAGAGCTTGCCATCTGCTGGAAGGCAATCAGCATTGACAGGTGACAATGGTGAGAGCTTTTGGGGGTCCGAATAGGAGAAAGGCCCGTGTCAGCAGTCCCTGGAGAGCTAGATGGCATTTGGGCTTGCAGAGAGAACAGGAAGAGCATCCGAGGAGGGTAAGCACTAAGTAGACAGAAAGCTCTGGTCTCAGGCAAATAAGGTCTGACAAAATTTGCTGCAGGGCTTTAACATGCTATCACCCCCTTTAAGCTCTCCTTGGAGGTGCCCATAGCCATTGCAGGGGTAGCAGAAAGCAATACCTGTTTGTGCAACTCATGCATTTCAACTAAGTCATTAGGGCAGAGCGGAGAGCTGGCACAATTGCGCCTCACATTTCCATGGCACAATCGTGCCAGCATGTCTATCAAGCTGTCTGTGTGCTGTTCACAGCATACATTGCTCCCCGCACCACTGAGATCCTTCCCTCCGACATATTCTCACAATTCATCCTTTTGTTACACCACCAGCCTACCTAGACCAAAAGGCATTGAGCATCCTGCTCTTGATCACATCAGCTCCCAGGAACACACATCCAGCAAGAAAGTCCTCAGGTTTTCCAATGACATTTTTATTATGTCTAGAAGGATACAAGAGTATGTCCAGCACAAGGGCTTGAAGAGCTCATCTACTAATAGATGGACTAAACCTTCACTAGCAATATAGCTATTGGTACTGCAGGGTGTAAATCATATCAGTACATTATATGACATTGCTTGTATTACCAAAAACCACATCACCCTTCTTGGCCTCCTATCCCACTGCTGCACTGAATGAGACGGTGTACAACAGGGAAAGCTCTTTGACATTACATTCCTGGTGTGGAAACTTGACAGTGTACAGACTGTGTTCTTGCCCTTTCAATTAAAAAAGGTAAGAAACAACAATGGCAGCACCAAATGCCTTGAATTTCCTGTATTTCATGATAGATGAGGCCCAAACTCATATGAGGCATCCACATATTTATGGAAAGTGGCAATTTCACGATACTTTTTTTTTCCCTAGCAGAACTAGGCTGCAAGCCAACATGCAGTGGGCAATTTTGGCACATTGGCAGAAGGGGGTGCAGGACCTTTTCCTGCCTGTGGCTCAAGTTATAGACACACTTCAGCAGCAATGTCACTTTAAGCAGCATGTGGCTACAGGCACTTACCACCAACCCTGCTGCACCTACTAAACCATCTCGTTCAAGTCCTCGTGTAGCTTCATGGTAAATCAGACAGGGAAAATGGTCCAGGTTAAAATATACCTAGTAAGGCCCCCATAAAAAGGAACAGTGTCTCATGAGAATGAGAACAAGCTGTGGGGAGGAAGCAGAAGAGCACCCTTCAGCAGCATGGACTGAGAATCTATGTTCTTAATGATACTGGAAGAAAGGTAGGAGAGACTGAATAAAAATGAGGCAATAGCAACAGGGAAAGTAGTGCCCTCCGTTTCTGATTTTCATTTCAGATTGCTCCTATTAATTGTTCTCATTTAGAGTAGGGATGGGAAGATTGCTTTCACCAAGAGAGTATCTCCAAGCTTTTCTTCCCAAGTTCAGCCCAAATCCTGTGCTCTACAAAATCTTCCAATTTCATTGTGTAAGTAGGAAACTCCCCCAACAAGGGCTTACTTAGACCATGTTGTGTTGTAAGGAAGCTTAGTGGAAACTATCAGGTGGGATTTGAGTGCAGGTTTGTGTGGAGCTCCAGAGATACTCCACTGAAAGGACGTTCTTTTCCAAATCTGGTCAGAACCAAATAGTCCCCCAAGAAAATAACAGGCTTTGCAGTTCCCGGTAAGCTTCCAGATTGAAGATGCTCATTAGAGTGACTCCTATGTTTTTCTTCAGTAAATTATGAGAAAGGTTAAGAAAAATTTCAGTCTAGTAACCCTCTGAAGGGGCCTGAAAAATCTGATCTTTGATTAGCATGAAGATCTTCAAAATTAGAAGACACACTAACATTACCATGCCATGCTTCCCTCCCTGAGTAGTCACGCCTGGCAGCTTCTTTCAACACTCCTTGGCTTTAATTTACACATTACTCCATCTAGTGGCCTCAAGGTTCCAGCATCCAAGAGTTTAAAACTCTGCCCTGGTACCAGCTCGAATTCAAACCTCTGCAGCAGTTTTGCCATCACCACTTTCGCCTCCATCTGTTAAGAAAAGCAAACTCATTATCAATGACAGCAAATGTAACTTGGATTGCAGATTCTTACACTCAGTGTGTTATGTCATGCTGCTCTGTCAATACAGAGATTTAAAAGTTAAATGTTACTCTGTTAATGCAGCTGGCTGAGTTTGAGCAGGAAGAAGAGTCAGCTGGGGCTTCCTGGATTTGAGGACCACTGACAGGTACTAAGATCAGTCCTTGTGTTTATGCGTTAACCCCGTTTTGGAAATTCGAGTGTAAAACTAAGCACTTTAACCTGAAGATCTCGAGCACTGTTGCTCAGATGAACTCAACAGCACAGACCCAAAGAGCCGGCCTCCTATTGTTCTTCTGAAATGCTCCCTGCCATGCTCGTTACTTCATTAAGTTGTTCCTCCCATCCAAGCAGCCCCCTCCTCACCTCCTCAGTGCCAGTTCTGGCTTGTGCCCTTCTGCCAGCTGATGTTTTCCCTGCCCTGACTCTGCCAGCTGCACTCATGGGATGGCCCTTAAGCCCTTGCACAGCCCCCGTGTGTCTGACCCTGGCTGGAAAAGGGATGTTGACTGCAATTCCCATCAAGGGGGCTGGATTCAAGCAGGGTTACCCAGAAGAGTTCAGAGGGAGAACAGCCTGCTGCCCTCTCACCTGCAGACACCTTGGTCTAATGAGTGCAGGAGTGATATGGGACCAGTTTGATACATGTATGTCTGACAGCATTTAAGAGACATGCCTGGTCATGGGCATGGTGGTGATCTTCCCTCTAGAGGAAAGAGGGCCAGCACACCATCAGTGTGGCCTTTGGTACCATCACTACCAGCCGCAGCCAGCACACCCTGAGCTGACCCAATGCTCGCTAATAAAGTGTCATTCCAGGCCTTACCTGTGCAAACGCCTGCCCGATGCAGGACCGGGGTCCCAGAGAGAATGGAAAATAGCAATAATATGGCCTGAAAAAAAAACCAAACTTCTAAACTGTCACCTTGACAGCTTACAAGGCAACGAGTGAATATTTGATCACTGCAGCAAGGAAATGGTCTAAATACCAACTCACCTAGCTCACTTAAGAAAATCTCCAAATTCTCATGGTTTTGCTTCAGAGCAGCAGTACAGCTCTGCAACAAGCTTCCTTGTCATGTACATAGCTTAGCTTCCAGAACTGGTCTGATATGTGAAAACCTTATTTCAAAGCTGAATGTCAAGCATACTCTAAATGCTCTCCAGGCCATCATGAGGACATAACAATCCACTCAGTTATTGCTCCTTTGGGCAGCTCTGAACCATGTGAGTGAGGGGGGCATTTGGTTCAGGAGACCAGACTAAGCTGAAGCAAAATCCATGACTCATAAAGTAGCTAGATGCAGGGATCAGCACCATCTGTTTAGGTAACTGGTCCCTCCTACTGCACTCCTGACTACTGATCAGATTACTCATTAGGCTGCCTGTCCTGTGGCTGAACAGCATCTTCTGTCCCTCAGCCTCTTGTCCCCTCTCTAATGTGCAGACATATCAAGCATCCTGGAGCCAGGGCTACAACAGATTAAATGTCTGTATTGGCAAAATATTCAACCTCGTATTGGCCCAAAGCTTTGACCTCAATATAAACATTAAACAACATTAGAATTACTCTTTTTTAGACAATATCATGTGGTCTAAAGAACTTCTGAACAAAAGCTGTGCATTATGACTCTCTATTTGCATTTGGATAAGGGTTTAGCAATACTCATACTGGAATGGAAAAACAGTTTTATTCCTCTCTCCCTCCCCCTTGAAATCTCTTCCTTTAATGGTTCCTTATTACATATTTAATAACCTAGGAGTAAAAACAAACTCACTTAGGTGCATCTTTGCTAAATCGGTCTGGATTGAAAGTGAGTGGATCCTTGAAATACTTTTCCATCCTTCCCATTATGTAAGTGCTGAACTGTGAAGAAAGAGTTTATTTATGTTAGTCAGGAGCAGAACACTGAAAATGCCTTTTCACTGTCATGGGTACAAAATCATAACTTCCTGCCATACCCCAGACAAAAGGAATCCAAATTCTAACCCAGTTTTGGACAATAGTTTAGAGAGGCTGGTAGAAATATGATCAGGGAGGACTTTTGCCCCCTGATACACAAATCCATCACATTTGGATCAACTGCAGCAGCTAAAAGCTGATGATGGTGGATGGAACTCACAAAGAGAGTTGTTTTTGCAGGAATCCTGATGCCATCGATGACATGCTCCTTGTCTATCCAGCGCAATGTCCCCGGGACAGGTGGGTACAGCCTCAGCGATTCCTTCAAAACCTGCATCAGTGAAAAGCACAAAAGGTCAGTTAGTTAATACAGTGTAGGAAGCAGAAATAAAACTAATTACTTCCCTATGACCTTTTACTTTGGCTAAATGGGAGTTTTGGCTTGTGGAATAGATGCTGATATACCTGCCTTGGACTCCTGTGGGCAAAATATACAGCTAAGTCAGTTCTTTCAGGCCTGGTTCTTTCTTACAACTGGTAAAACACAGAGAAAAAAAGTACAACCACAAGAGATCCCATGAACTGAACTGATCTAACACCTCAAGTCAAGTCAACAACTAAGTGAAAAAGTATTGGGAAGCAAAATCAAAGACAGTATCTGAAAGTGACGTCTCATGCTCCTGATGAGCTGTTCCCAGTGCTGGCTGCCATGAGGATGACTGGTTGCTCCCACCTTTGTACTGCTTCTGCTGCTCAGGGAGCTGAGCCAGGTCACAGCACCAAAATGACAAAGCAACTTGGCAAAGGAAAATGAATAGGGAACAGCGAGTTAAAATAAATGGAGTGAGACCATTTCTTTTGGTGGCAGTGAGCTGTAAGAACGGCTTATTTCATCAAAGTGAAACCTAATTAACAGCACACATTAGCATCGCACTGCAAATGCAATTAACAGTGTGTATGCATGAGTGGATTAATGAAAAAAAAACATGGACAAAAGGATTCAGAATTGCCTGAGCGGCAGGAGAGGAGTCCCATGGTCTCTGATACTTCAGTGATGGACTGGCTCTGACCAAGGATGACTGTGATGTTGGTTGTATAGATCCAAGCTTGTTCATTAAATAATCTGCTTTGAGAGGGTGTCATGAGCTGTCTCAAAACTGAAAGGCTTAGATACCTCATCCTAATTGGAGCGGTATAATTGTGATGGTGTTTGGAGAAGCCTAAGGAAACCTGTTGATTTCTGTAATCACACAGAGATGCTTTTCTTAGGAGAAATACACCTTTGAAATGTACCTACTGTCAAAGCACAGTGATTTGTGGAATATGATACATCAAATGGTAAAACAGCATCATATCTCCTCAGCAGGGCAGTTTAAGGGAAAAGCAACCATAACACAATACTAAAATCACATGGAAATCTAAGCAGAAGAATAGCTGCCATGGCTGCAATTCAGGCTCTCCTGAGGGCTATTGGTATCCCCCTTCTTGTAAAAAAGGATATGCAATAAAAACACTGGCGAGTAGCCAAGCCCTGGCTTTGCATTTCATTACCAACTAGCATTTCTATACACAAGACCTCTTTCTTAGGACCAAACTCTCTTTTATTTAATCCCAACCCCCCAAGTGACTGAAGGGAGTTTCAAGACTGAGTAATAAAAAAATGGAATTACAAAAACTACCCTCTATTTTTGGATGTCCTCAAATCCCGTTGAGTTTATGGTGCATGGTGAGATCATAGCTGGAAATGCTTTAACAATAATCAAACAAAAATAGAGCTGTGAGTTTGGGAAGTGCGTGGGATTCAGACACAGGTTGGGCTCAGAGCTGCAAACCCTTCTTTACATATGCCTGTGGTTTCAGTGTAAACAGGTAGGGATTAAGCAGCTCCACTCTAGCTCCCAGCTTGCTAATAATTAAGGAAAGCAGTGAAGGAATTGTGTGGGATTTTGGAAAACAATTTGAGGAGCATCCTTCCCAACAAACCTGGGCTGCTGCAAATGGCTCATGGTACCTGCTTGCTGAGTCTCTGGGGACAAACACCATCAGGATCAAATTTGACATTGTCCCTAAAATGTGAAAAGCGTGGGGCTTCTCCACGACATGGCAGAGGTGCTAACAAACAGCTACAACTGGTATTTTACCTCACTCCTGCAGTACCTGAGATAAGTAGGTGAGTTTGCCAAGATCCTCAGAGTCAAGGTCTCTCTTAGCACCAAGAACATCATCCACTTCGGCCTGAAGCCTGCAGTTCAATTAAAAATGGTTAGCTGCAGACGTGCATCTCTTGCTAGGCAAGCTGACAATTACATTTATAATTTCCCAAACACTGAGTTGGACTTCGACTTCCATCCTCAGGCTAAATGCCTACTGATTCCCAGCCAGCCTGCCTGAACTTGTGCCTCTTATCAGCAATGGGCTGATACCAGGAGTGGGTGTACAGCACAGGCAAATCAGGTATGATTCAGGACCAGTATGTATAAAGGCTTTGAAATAAAAAAAGCTCACAAGCTAGATGGAATTGAAATAACTCCCCTTAAGCTTTTTTTTTATATTTTAAATATACTGAGACAATGAGACAGTTTATTTTGGAAGGGAGGCTAGAATTTACTGGGAATTTATCCTAGCTTTTTAATAATCCTTTTCAATAAGTGCACCTCAAAATTAACAGCAAGCTGGAGCACACGTACCTTTCCAGTATTTCAGGATGCTGAGCCAGTGCCATTACGGTAAATGACAACTGATTTGCAGTGGTTTCATGACCTAATGACACCAAAAATAGGTTTTATTGTTAGTATGAAATAATATAATGACAGAAAGATGGTCTGTTAGTGTGATCTGTGAACAGGAATCTTTAAATGTCAGGCCCCAGATGTTTTATTTCAAGTATGCTAGAAATCAAAAGAAATACTAAAAAGGTGATAAATCTTACATAAGGAGCTTCCAGGAATGACAAGAACAAGTTGCAGCTGGTAAAGACACGAACCATCTTGCTCAACTCAGTGCTAGCACATGGCACCTACTGGTCATGAGCTCCCTAACACACAGGCCAGTAAGGTTCAGTATTTGCCTTGCCACATCATGGGACACACTGCTCTGCCGTGATGCAAGGATTTACTGGTTCTGAGGGAAAACTGAGTTCTAACCATCTTTCCTTGAAATGTCTGCTTTATGAGGATAGCTTCAATTTTTTAATGGATGGGCATATGTACTATTTTAAAAGAGTCTTCTACAAAGATGTCTTTGTTGCAATAATGTTTTTCTTGTAGAAGAACAGTGTATGGATCTCACCTTCTTAGGAACCTAAATCCTACTGACTTGCAAGACTGATCTTTCTAAGTTGTTTACCTCATGTGTTCACCTCAGCCCCTGCTTTTTCTGACAGGCCTGACAGTGCCCTCTCCTACCAAGTGTTGACTAATAAGCCAAGAACTGTGTTTAATCATGTGGGTGGGGTGACATGAAGACACACGGAACATGTTACAGATTTAGCAGTATCAGGGAAGAAGAGCAGAACCCCATAAGGAATAGCACTGCACCCCAGGAAGCAGTGGTGCCCTCTGCACTGCAGGCTGGAAACCACTGGCCTGACATTATTTGCTGTGTTGACAGGACTGAAGGAGGATAACACTGCATTTGCCTATGAGAAACTGAGTTCTCTTCAGACCTCGCCCAGCTGGTCCTATGCCAGTGTAATACTGCTGTCTTCCAATGAAGTGACTCCTTGTTAAAGCAGCATCACATAGAGTGAGCAAGTATGTTAATCATGGCCCCGTAAGACAGCCCCAAAATGAGTACAGATTCCCATGCGACATATCCAAGTGTTAGATACCAACCTGCAACAAAGAAAGTGATAAAGTTATCCAGAATATTTTCATCATCTCTAGTTTCCTCCAGAGCTGTCAGGAGAGAAAAGCAAACAAGATTAGAAATTACCACCATGAACCATCTGGAACAGCCAGACTACTCTGCCCCATTTTGCACATTTTGTCTGAGGTGGTATTGGGAGGGGATGCTGAACATTCAAGTCGGCGCTGAGCTGCAATCAATATTTGATCCAACACAAACAGAGAAGTTTCAAAACAGCTCTCACCATCTTCAGTGTGAAAAATACATTAAAGAAGGGCCACCATTCACAAAGTTCAGACCGCTGAAACAATCCCCCCTGAATCTCACGACAAGTCATAACACAGAAATTCACTCAAACAGCGATGTGTTCCCTACCATCTCCTTTCAGTATCTGTGTAAGAATATCCAGTGTGTCTTCCTTCCCACTCTGGATGGCCTCTCTCCTCTGGTCAAGGCACTCCTTCCCCACACGCCGCAGCAGCCTCACACTTTCCTGGACCTCCTTTACCAGCTTCTGTTTCCCTGGCATGTACTGAATACAGAGTTTCTTCAGTCATTTTAGTCCTTTTGTTGGTAAAATATATTGCCAGTCTTATTTTTCAAGCAAGCACCTTGTTTTCTGCTAAGCTGCATTTGTCACAAATCTGCTCTCCACAGAACAAAGTGAATACCCCGAAGGTAGAACGTTTGGGCTGACGTGAGAAATACTTCCATCACTCCATGCTGATGTTCTGCTTTGTCAGAGCTGATGTTTTGGACATAGTAAGCAAAATCCCTCACCTCTCCATGTAAAAAACTGCAGCATGCAATACAGAATCTTACCTCTGGACCCAAAAAGGAAAACAGGAGCTCTAAAAGCCTGAACTACAGTTTTTGTGAGAAAATGGAATGATTTTCAACTTAAATATTTCATATTACATGCGTAATTTCCCAGTATATGAAATTAGGTCAAAAATATGAATTTCTTATTTTAAGACTGTTCAGACTTCTTCCACCTTGAGTGATGGCTGCCATCCTTCTTGGGCAAATGGCAAAACCCACAATTTTTGTAGTGATGGGTGTGAAAGTGTAAAGCCATATGAGATGATGACACATGCAGGGTGGAGAAAAGGCAGAGAGGAAGCATTAAACATAAGTTTTGCAAGTGTTATAAAACATTACTGAATTTTATCTTAACGCACATTGGAGGGGAAGAGATACTGATGACTTTCCCAATTGTATATGGGCCTTGCACAGCTCCAACCCACTAACTCATGCAGGAGCAGAGGGTCCATGTGGACACAAAGGGGGAGGACTGAAGTGCGGAGTGTACAGACCCGCAAGAAGGGGATACGCATCTTGGTCATTCCCTTCAAAACCATAGTCACAGCATGTGGGAAAGGCGTCTGGTCATCGCTCAGTGCATTTAATTCCAAGCCAAAGGCTACCTGAGGAGTGGGAGAGAAAAAGGCAACTCACTGCATCCTCCTGGCTTCCTGTGGCTGAGGTGAAAGAGAAAGACTGCCTCACTCCACTGCCTTTCCCCCTACAGATACCTCAGAGTAGACCCTGCCTTGCAGGAGGCTGCAAGGGAAGGGTAGTATCTACATTTTACTTCCTCCTTATTTGGAGGATCAATAATTTACTATTACTCTCCATTCATCCAAATTGTTTGCATAAAGAAGGGAAAAGCCAGTGTAAGGCAGACTTCATGCTGACAAATAATGGCAACAATGCAACATCCACACATGAATGAGCACTAGTGTGCCCCTTCTGGCACAGAGGGATGTGAGGTATGAGGCTGTAAGGGCTTTTGCAAATGATCCCTGTCCCGCAGGCCACGCTTAGGCTGTGCAGTCCCTTCCCTAACTGTCCCTTCCTATGGGTCAGCCCAAAATGAAGTGACAGATAGGACAAGAGGAAACAGCCTCAAGCTGTGCATGGGGAAGCTTAAGACTGGGTATTAGGAAAAAAATTCTTTACCTAAAGGATTGTCAAGCATTGGAACAGGCTGCCCAGGGAAGTGGTGGAATCACCTCCCTAGAAGTGTTCAAAACCCATCTAGATGAGGCTTTTAGTGACATGGTTTAGTGGTGGAGTTGGCAGTCCTGGGGTAACAGTTGGACTTGATGATCTTAAAGGTTTTTTCCAACCTAGCTGATTCTATGACACAATTAGTCCTTCAGTTCTTCCCGCACTACTGAATAAAGGTCTTGTTCCCTGGCTCCAGTTCCTCACTCTGTCCTGCTGCTGGTACCCATTACTTCTGTATCTTCCTGCTAATTCAAGAGGAAACAACAAAGTGGACAGCTGGTACCTTTGCAATGACATCCATAGTCACCCGGTTCATCATCGTCAGCATGCTAAACTCTTTATTTCCATCTGCCTTTTCCTCTAGCTTCTCCATCAGCTCCTCTGCTTTTTCATTAAAAGTTTCCATCAGACCCACCAGGTAGCTGAACAATCAATAAGAATGAGTGATGGGGGCTCTGGAGAGGACATCTTTGCTCAGGCAAATTACCTTCATTATTTTCCATAGAAAAGTATAAAGATGTTATTATTATTAGTAATAATACACTTGCCTTGATATTTTAAAAAGTAAACAGTTAAAATTAGTTAAATTCTTCTTACAGCACCCCTGCTCCACCCTGCCATGTAATCAACAGCTGACATGGCAAAGAGCTTTGGCCCTGTGCATGCAAAAGCAAATGGACTTTATCTTCAGACCCTAAACACAATGCAACAAACAAACAAACCAGAACAATCCCCTGCTTATCAATCAGGTGAATGATCAGACCCTGAGGTCTGTTCTCCAATAGGGTAAAATAGCCATCACCACACCCCTGAATACACAAGCTTAGGATCTTTCTGCTATCACTGAGCTTATATGGGTGCCACCACCCCATGGGAAGGCTGGTCACATCATGCTAGTCATGGAAATGGTGTGTTGTACTCTAAGTAAAACGTGATTTTAGCATAAAAAGTTTGGGTTTTTTACTTCTTTCTAAATATCAAATAATGGATCAATGATGGAGAGAATCATAAAATACAGCAGATATTACAGCTAGATCATCCCAGAAATATTTGCCTTACGTTCGGCTGAAAGCTGGATCCATTATCTTCCGCTGCTTGTGCCAATGCTCATGGTTGCAAACTGTTACCAAGCCATTCCCTAGGAACCTATCATTTAGGAAAACAAGGACAGGAACAGTTGTCACCAAGGGAGCCAACCAAGCCCCATGAAGCCACAAAGATAAGTCTTACACATAGAATCATAGAACGGTTAGGATTGGAAAGGACCTTAAGATCATCAAGTTCCAACCCCCCTGCCATGGGCAGGGACACCTCACACTAAACCATCTCACCCGAAGCTTCCTCCAACCTGGCCTTGAACACTGCCAGGGATGGAGCATTCACAACCTCCCTGGGCAACCCATTCCAGTGCCTCACCACCCTCACAGGAAAGAATTTCTTCCTTATATCCAACCTAAACTTCCCCTGTTTCAGTTTTAACCCGTTACCCCTTGTCCTATCACTACAGTCCCTAATGAAGAGTCCATCCCCAGCATCCCTATAGGCTCCCTTCAGATACTGGAAGGCTGCTATGAGGTCTCCACGCAGCCTTCTCTTCTCCAGGCTGAACAGCCCCAACTTTCTCAGCCTATCTTCATATGGGAGGTGCTCCAGTCCCCTGATCATCCTCATGGCCCTCCTCTGGACTTGTTCCAACAATTCCATGTCCTTTTTATGTTGAGGACACCAGAACTGCACACAATACTCCAGGTGAGGTCTCACAAGAGCAGAGTAAAGGGGCAGGATCACCTCCTTCGACCTGCTGGTCACGCTCCTTTTGATGCAGCCCAGGATACAGTTGGCTTTCTGGGCTGCAAGCACACACTGAAGCCGGCTCATGTTCATTTTCTCATCGACCAACACCCCCAAGTCCTTCTCCACAGGGCTGCTCTGAATCTCTTCTCTGGCCAACCTGCAGTTGTGCCTGGGATTGCTCCAACCCAGGTGTAGGACCTTGCACTTGTCATGGTTAAACTTCATGAGGTTGGCATCTGCCCACCTTACAAGCGTGTCAAGGTCCCTCTGGATGGCATTCCTTCATCTACTTCCTTGTATTTTTCCCACATGTAGGGGGCACCGTGCTGCTCCAAGTACACAGTCATTGCACCACTGTGGGCAATGACTGAACTGCAGATATGTTTTGCCTGATAGGTGTGGACTGCTGAGTCCAAAAAGATGCTGGTTCATTACAACTGCTATGCAAATAATTAAGGTAATGACTGGATTATTATACATTTAAAAGCTTCAGCCTAAGAGAAAATCCCCTTTTTTATTATTGGACGTAGGAGCTGGAAACTCCCATGCAATAAGGAATAATTCAGTGCTCTAAAATTTAAGTGAGAAGTTTGATGATGGTCTTGAGCTAACTGTTCTGAGACTAACTGAAGACCCACAGGGAAAAAAAAGTATGATCAAGGTCAAAGAAATCCAACATAACCTCCTCTCTGCCTGGGAAGACATATGACTTAGCACATAATTTAATAGGTACACGCTCTTAGGTATGTCTGGAATTAGTCATTAATCTCCACAAAGGTAAATGGTCTGAGTTAAAAGAAGTGTCATGCCTGCAACTCTACTAATCTTGTAATTTTCAGATCACTATGGCTTTAGATGGGTTTCACTTACCTCTCACCAAATATGTTGACGATACGACCATATACGAACCGATCCTTTGGGTACTGTGGTGACATCAAGAACTCCTAAAATCAAATCTCAGGTCAGTGAATACTGCGTGTGGTCCATTTCCCAGACAAAACATAAAAAGCTGCTCACATATTCACTGTTTTCCTCCTATAGCAACAGGCTGAAGACTAGAAAATTATTTGATGTGCCCTGATTCCCAGTTCCTGTGCCACTAGCTTGTGTTGCATGCCTCTAGTACTTTTTGCCAAATGACCCAAAATCTCACTCTGTGGTTATTGCAAAGATTTAGAGGAAGAAATTCAGTCCCTTCTGCCTTGCTCATTAGAGATATTAAGCTCTTGCAGAGAATCTGCTTTTCAGGAATGGTGGATGCTTGCTCTGTCGGCTCTTTAAATAAAGGTAACAAAGTAAATCAACCAATTGATGAGGAAAATAAATCACGGCAGCTGGGTGAGCAGAGCATCTGGTACTAACCCAGCCAGAGCTGCCCTCTCTGCAGGGACAGACTGGCTGCACTGTGTTGCCCTGAACATGAGGCACCACTTCTCTCTTTCTGGAGGGACAGGCTGATCCCCACTGTTGATTCAGCTTTATTTTGCAGTACCTTCACTCCTTCAGGACTCAGAACCATTACTGAGACTCTGTGAAAGGCATTAAGCCGTACAACAGGTCCATATTTCTCTGCCCTACAAGAAGAGAAGGGGAGGGGGGAAAAAAAAAAAAAAAAAAAGAAATGGAGAGAATTATGGTACAAACCACCAACACGTAACAGTTCAGACCTAATAACCTCAAAGGACCAAGCAGCATGTACTGGGAGCTACTGCAGTCTTCAGCACATAAAGCCATAGAAAGAAAGATGAATACTCTCTCTCTAGCTCTTCTACCAACCTTCTGAATGATGCTAAATATGTAATTCAGGGTGTCTGCACCTTGATTTTCCAATTTGTGCTACAGAACTACTCCATTTGACATTACTGATGTGTCTCAACTTACCACTGCAGGAAGAAATCATGCACCAACTCCTCTTTCCTCAGCATTCTCCATAAGATCGGCAGATGTCCAAATAAAAAGCTGCAAAAAATAAGGTTTAGTGTCACAAGAATGCAAACACAAGGTTTTGGGTGGATTGTAACCTTTGTGCTCAGTGATGCAATGTAAGTGTTGCTCATGGTTTCCCCCTTGTAAGGAAAAAGGAAAGTAACACCTAGCTGTGCCAATACCCAGCCCTCATGTGAGTAAGCAGGGAACTGGGCTCAGGCTGCTGCACTCGTGAATCCAGGAAGACCAGTGCAGAGATGCAGGACAAGACAGTTATTGCTGCTGCATTAAAGGATGATTACTGATCAATACTGAGTTGCAAAACTGAATAAAAAAGGTTAACTCTTCAAATTCAACAGCTGCATTAAAAGTCAGAGATCAATTCCTTCTTTCAGCTGCGAGCGGAGAGTCCCCACCAGCTTTGCATACTTCTGAAGGAAAATCTGGCCAAACTCCTCTCTTATGTGAGATTCTCTACACTCGAGATTCGTTTTTTGTTTGAGACAGGCAGCAATGCTACCACCCTTTTCAGTATAAACAAGCAATAGGGGAAAAACAGGCTCTTATTTTAAAATAAAATACAGGTTAAAAATAGCAAACGCTCAACTAAGTTCTCCAACATCTACAAGAACTTTTAATCCTCCACTTGTTTAACTCCTCCAATGTAACTGGACTCCAAAAAGACGGGAAAGCCCTAAATATAACAGGTGAGTTCTTCATTAACTAAAGCTCCAAAACCCACTTTATCTGCAGCACATGAGGCAAGGTTCCACTCACGGCTCCTCTTGTGAAACACATGAATCCTCAGATATTTTTCATCTGCTGTAGCATCATTACCCAATTAAGTCAGGTGTTACAACAGGCCTAAAGTGTTAATCTGCTAATGAGAAGTCCCAATTACTTACTGCATGCCATCAAAAAAAAAAAAGGGCTTGGTTTGGGATACGTAACTATGTGACACTATCAACTGAAAACGTGTATTTGCAAAGAACCCTTTTTCCATTTCTTGCTATTAAATCTTCAATATGAAGCAAACCTTTGAAGAGATGACCTCCTGTCTTCACAGGTGAGCCATTCATGGGGTAAAAAGTACAAAATGCCACCAAAACTCACTTTTCCAGCCTGTCCTGCACAGGTCTCCTTTAGAGATGTGCTGTATTAGTGTCAATAAAATAAATCAGCCCTGGAAATTAAGGACATTAATACAATCTTGTTATCATGCAGCTGTAAGACTCTGAGCAAAGTCTGAGGTTTTGATAAGATTATGTTGTACTTCACCCTAAAAATAAGGCTTTCTTAAGCTTTTATCAAAGGGCCCTTTGATAAAGGAAAAAGGGAAAGTCATGCATACGGGACATAGTAACACCTCAAAAGGACACAGGCTGTGGACTGGCTGGGTGGGGAGCAGGTCTGCTGACCACACCCTGATGCCAGTGGTCAGCAATCTAGACACAAGCCAGCGTTTGCTTCTGGTGCTGCTCTTCTCCAGTTTACCAGATACAGTCCCAATTGAGAAGTGTTTGGATTTGGATTAATCCCATTTCAGAGTAATCTGGGTTGGCAAGAACCTCTGGAGGTAACCAGTCAAGTTCCCTGCTCCAGGCCAGTCAACTTCAGAGCTATGGTACACACGGTACGTGACTCAGGGTTTCACCCTTATGGTGAAAGTGTTTTGCCTTACATGCAATTGGATTTCCCTTGAGGCAACTTTTTGGCCAAAAAGTTGTGCCTATTGCCTTCTGCCCTTCATTTCAGAACTCCAAGGAGTGTCAGGCTCCACACTTCCATAACCACCCATTAGGTAGCTGAAAATGGCCACTTCAGTAGCTGCTTCTCCACCCAAAGCAAGCTGAGCACTCAGCTTCCTGGGCATCCTGGCTGCCTTCCATTGGACCTACCCATTTGTCAATGTTAGTCTTGTAACGGAGGGAAGGAATGCCATCCAGAGGGACCTTGACCTGCCCACATAAGGTGGGCAGATGCCAACCTCATGAAGTTTAACCATGACAAGTGCAAGGTCCTACACCTGGGTCAGAGCAATCCCAGGCACAACTGCACGTTGGGCACAGAAGAGATTCAGAGCAGCCCTGTGAAGAAGGACTTGGGGGGTGTTGGTCGATGAGAAAATGAACATGAGCTGGCTTCAGTGTGCGCTTGCAGCCCAGAAAGCCAACTGTATCCTGGGCTGCATCAAAAGGAGCGTGACCAGCAGGTCAAAGGAGGTGATCCTGCCCCTCTACTCTGCTCTTCCGAGACCTCACCTGGAGTATTGTGTGCAGTTCTGGTGTCCTCAACATAAAAAGGACATGGAACTGTTGGAACAAGTCCAGAGGAGGGCCACGAGGATGATCAGGGGACTGGAGCACCTCCCGTATGAAGATAGGCTGAGAAAGTTGGGGCTGTTCAGCCTGGAAAAGGCTGCGTGGAGACCTCATAGCAGCCTTCCAGTATCTGAAGGGGTCCTATAGGAATGCTGGAGAGGGACTCTTCATTAGGGAGTGTAGTGACAGGACAAGGGGTAATGGGTTAAATCTTAAACAGGGGAAGTTTAGGTTGGATATAAGGAAGAAATTCTTTCCTGTGAGGGTGGTGAGGCACTGGAATGGGTTGCCCAGGGAGGTTGTGAATGCTCCATCCCTGGCAGTGTTCAAGGCCAGGTTGGAGGAAGCTTCGGGTGAGATGGTTTAGTGTGAGGTGTCCCTGCCCATGGCAGGGGGGTTGAAACTTGATGATCTTAAGGTCCTTTCCAATCCTAACCATTCTATGATGATCAAGCCTCAAACCCTTAAGAGACAGAAAAGCAATCACAGGGTTCTTCAAGCTGCTGTTACTTCACACCTTGAAAAGAACCCAAGGACAAGCAGTTTCAGGTATGGTAAGATCCATCATCTCTTTATCTTACTATTTGACCTAATCACACAAGCAAATTGAAGCTCAGTGTTAGGCAGCCAACCCTGGTGTCCCTGTAGGGCCGTTTAAACTGTAGACTGTGTAAACAAGTGCTGGTGTGGTGTCTTTTCCTGCGGCATGTGATGGAGAGCACGTGCATCCATAGGTTATGTTGAATGGGAAGCCCACAAGGAAGGTGTCTGGTGGAGTTAGCATCAACACGCCTGCTGGAACGGTGCAGGATGGCAAGCTGTGCTGGGATAGATAGGCCGGTGCTGCCTGTCAGGCCCCTCTCGTCTCACCAGCAAGCGCACAGCTGAGACAGGCAACTATGCCGCTCACTTCATGCCGCTGCAAGCAAGGAGATGTAGATCAGCACATCCCACCACGCCAGCCCAAGCCAACACGGCAGCGCTGCAGAAGCCCCCGGCAACGCCTTACTGTGCCAGCCTTTCCCGGGGAGGGGCCACGGGCGTGACCTCCTCGCCGTTGCCCTTGCCCACATCAGCGACGTCCGGTCCGGTCCGGCCCGGTCACCCCGCAGGTCACAGGCTGGAGCGTTTATTTCTGCGCTGCCACTGTCTCATGGCTCCGGCAGAGAGAGCGGCCAAGGTGCCATGTCTGCCGCTGTGCGCGGTCACGGCGACGGGCATCGGGCTAATGCCAGCGGAGGGACTCGCCCTGCAGACGCCTGAAAATTCCACCCGCGCCGCACGCGCCTGCCCACTCCTTACCTCTCCCGCGGGCCGCTGGGGATGTGGTCGTACTTCACGTGGATGTATTTCACGTAGCAGCAGTACAGGCCGAAGGCCAGCACGCACAGCGCCAGCAGGAGCCCCCCCACCGCTCTCAGCGCCTCCATGGCGAGCGGGTACCCAGCTTACAACGCCGTGCGTGCGCGTGCGCGCGCGTCCCCGGGCAGCGAGCGGCCTGCGCGGATCTGCGGGGCGGGCGGAAAAGGCTTCGGCGGCGGGCGGGCCCGGCCTCGCTTAAAGAGACCGGCAGCGGCGGCGCTGGGGGCGCGCTGAACCAAGAGCCCTGGGTTACAGGAGCACGGAAAACTGCCTTCCAGCGAAGGGTATATACAGGCATATATGTGAATGTCTATGTACATACATATATATGTATGCTTTCCTGGGTAGAGGTGTGCTTTGTACCGGTGCGTGAGCAGGTCAGGAAGGATGCTGCATCCTCATATGTTTGTTTACAGAAGCATTTTAAGTAAGTCTCACTCCTGAAGGCTTACACAAACTAAGCCAAATCAGGACAAGGGAGGCAAAGGCTTTTTGTTGACTTTTAACTGCTTAAAACAGAAGAGGCAGAGGGAATATATTATTGGTGCCCGTAGGAATCAATAGATGAAGACTTTCGGAGCAGTTTACTTTGGGCCCTGTGTTATACAATGTACTTAGTCATCATCCAGACACGGAAACGAGAGATTATACACTTCTATTCAAAACAGGTATCTAAAGCTGCCACGAATTGCATAAGGATTGCAGGACACAAGGTACCAAGCTATAAAGTGGTGAAAATTCATTTCTGGTAAATGAAAAGTAATGCACAGGCAAAAATAAATTATGTATCTAAGTACAAACCTGTTATATGTATTCAGTGGCGGCATTCATTCAGGAAACGTCAGCTTAATGCTCACTACAGATGAAAGAAGCAAGCAGAGCATTGGCAGTGATTGAACAAGAGTGAGTGAACAAGATGCCTAAGTGTATCAGTACATAGAGGATTCTGTAAAGGCAGAGCACACCCACTGTGTATGAATGCCATACATGCTCTTCCTCCCAGCTCAGCAGAGGTGTAGAAATAGAGACAGAACAAATTCGCCTCAAAAGGATGAGAGAGAAGGTTGTGATAGGGGTCTGGAAAGCCATCAGAGATTTGGAGATAAGTAGGGACAAACCAATCATTACTTTGCATTGGTCAAGAGCAAGGAGGAAGTCACGGAAATGATAGCAGCAGGAAAGAGGAAGATAGTTTTCACAACAAACTGTCACTCATGGTGACAAGCTGCTCTGGATGCTGAATGAATAAATTGGCTCACAAGGAGCCAAGGAAAGTGATGTGGGATGAATCCAGGTGTCGTCACTGGCCTCAGCAGGAGCTCTGTATTCTGGTGATTTCTGGTAAGGAACAGCAAGACCCCACATGGCCCAAGAAGACCAAGAGGGCACACAAACCACCCAGTGCATCCTCCTGTCTTTCCATCCTGCCCTCAACCCCATCATGCCCTTTAGAGAAAAGCAGCCACACCACCTGCCTATCAGACTTTCACAGGACAACGCCATTCACTTGCTCTTTTTCTGCACAAGGTTTACTCAACTGGCTGGACACAGGATACTAAGCTACCTGGCGTTTTATCAATGTCTATTTGCCACCTGTGGGTCTCTGACTTGTTTCACAGCACCATATGAGGCTGCTGAAGTTTTTATCTGCCATTTCCATTGGGGTGACTTTTCCCTGCTTCCCTCCCATGGCAGCGCCCATATGGCCATGCCTCTCTGCAGCAGGAGGAAGAGGATGTAACTTACGGCACCCCCCGGTTTTGTCCATCTGATGCAGCAATCATCTGCCAGATGCCTCCAAGAGTCAGATTGCTTCTGTTTCCAAATGGAAGCAATGGCTGTGCTAAAGGGCCACAATCTGCAGGTTTTCTTCTGTTTTCTTGTGTTGTTTCTGTGTGTGTTTGAGACTAGCAGATCACTGACTCTTGGTAATGGTCAAATGGTGCAAAAAGCTGGAAACCAGTCTCCAGCCGTCAGTACACAATGGAGCATTTATGGTCGTATTTATTTTAAACATTGTTTTTCTTTCTGTTAATCTCAACACTGATTATTCTTGAACTGCTAGTTTCTTCTTTTGCTCAAAATAATTGCAACAACCCTGAAATTATTTCCCCCTCTGGTTAGGGTACACATACATTCACACAGACCTTTTTTTTTTTTTTAATCTGGAAATTACATCATTGTTATACTCTCAAAGACCAAAATATTATCTAAATATTATTTCTGTTTACCTTAATTGAAACTAGGGGCTTGGTTTTTTTTTGGGGGGGTGTTTTTGTTTTTTTTTTTGCCTATTAAGGCTGGGTTTTTACAACCTCTTCAGAAAAAAACCCTATCATTCCTTCCTATTGGTCAGGCAATATATGATATCATGATATGAATACCCATCACTAGGAAATACATCTAATCACAAAAATAGCATTACCCAGAGGAAGTGCTTAAAAAGTAAAGCTAACTAATGTTACCACATTCTTAAAGCCACTCAGTTATCTTCCTGATGAAACATTGATTTTCTGAGTTTCATCAGTGCTCTTTTCAGCATAATTCAAGAATAGATCATAACTATTTATAAGGTGTTCTTTCATTTGAAATCACTCTCAGAATAATTCCTGTGGAAAATTCCTGCTTGTACCCTGTTTGTGAGCAGCTCACGTGGTGGTGATAAAGTATTTGGCATTTTATATATTTTGATGGGATAGGGAGGCCATGTGATACAGTTCTGATCCCTGAGTGGATGAGGCAAGCTCTCAGAGTAAAGCTTCTCATGCAAATACAGTTATCAGCTGATAACTCCCCTTCCCTCAGTATTTAGCCTTGGTAGACTACAGAAATTACCTTATATTTTAGGCCATAAAGATAAGCTTAAATAAAACCTTTTGTTTGTGTTCTAACGTGTTTCTATACCCTTGAGTGAAGGACACCAAGGGGCTGTCATGTTTATCTGCCTGGGAGCCCCACGCTGCACTAAAGGAGTGCAGCTTGGGCAAGCTGAACTTCGTCGTCTGTCACCTCTGTGCTGGCAGCTGAACTGCCATCGCGTGGACACTTTCCCAACCTGCACATTCCCATAAACACAAAGAGCAAGAGAGACTTGGAAGCCGAATAGAGGAGCAGAGAGCTGGGAACTGTTAACCGCTGTGAAGTTACAATGTGATTTGCAACTGATAGGATGTAGGGTTAGTCCAGACTCCTGCTCTTTTGCTTATATTTGCATAGCTATTTAGGTTTGAAAACATCTACTGCTCTCCATCGATGTCCAGCATTGTGTAGACTGTGAGGACAGGAAGAAGGCACAGCACAGGCATCCCTTGTGCTAGGAAACGCCTTCGGCAGCACACAGCCAGAGGGCTGGGTATCCTGGAACACTCTGAATTTACCAATAAAATGCATTTCTAAATAAAGAGCTTTTAATTTTATTGTTAAATGTCTCCATCTGTGGTGTGCTACTGGTTAAGTGCAGGTGGTGATTAAATAGTACCTCTCCTGGAGAATTTACAGTCTGAGACCTCACCCCCTCTCTAAAGGTCCATACAGAACTAGTGGGAGTCTGGGACATGAGCACTGCACTTCATCCATCTCCAGTGAAAATGCAAATTTCAGGACTGGTTTTACTATGCATCTCCTCCTTTCCTAGGCAAAAACACTGTCTAGGTGGAATCCAAGGACCAACTGCTGTCAGGGATTTTGGCCCTTCTGTCCAGCACTAGCCACTCTGCAATCCCATGGGTAATCCTGCAGGAAACACTGTGTCCCATGCACTCATTGTTTTTGTGCACAGTGCGCCTCAACTTTCCTCCCTTTAATCATCCCATGTAGTTGCTACATTGTGGCAAATAATAATTTGTTTTTAATAGTGCAAAAGATAAAGTTCTCTGCTCCAAGGATTGGAAAGTTCAGGACAGAAAATTTATTCTCAAACTTTCTTGCTGCATGACTGCAGCTCAGCTTGCTATTGAGTTTACTCCTGAGAGTTCAGATAAATTCATATTTTGCCTATCTTTGAACCCAGGATACGAATGCTGTGATGCCAGCAGAATGTTGTCTGGCTCAGAGCAACACTGGCGGAGGAATAGAACCAGATTTCAAAATACTTGTTGAAGTACACCTCCAAAACCCACCTTGTTCTTCTGACAGCCAGGTAATAGTATCTGCCTGTTTTTTACTACTATTATGACAGCCAATGTGAAAAGTAGTGAGGTAGATAAACTTATTTAAACTAAGACCATACAGAATTTTTTACCAATTTTTTTGCCAAATACAGAAGAGACATTTACCTGAACCGCCCTTCCTTCCTCCCACTGACTTCAGTCAGTGATTGCTCTGTTACTAGTCATTTGCAAGGTATCATTTGGGAAGATATTTGTTGCTTTGTGCTTTTGGTTACATAGCAGGATCTTTTGCCACAGATTAAACTACACTGGATATAGGAGTCAACCATACCTTTCCGAAACAAAATCTACACTGGGCTTAGATGTTACTTACTCAACACTGCTAAATACAAACCTTTCCAGTGATTTTCACACTGAATAAGTTGTCACCCAGCTCATGTACACTGAGGTCCTGATCCTTCTCAGTCAATAAGATTTTCCAGCATGGAGTGGGCAAGTAATTGGCAAGATGGTTAATAATAAAGAAAACAGTCCAAGGGTTTAGTCATTGCCAACAGCTAATGCCGCTGAGGAACAAGCTACTTGATGTCAGTGCTTACAGCTGGCTGAACACTAAAGCCTTACTTTTTTTTCCTTTAAAAATAGCATCCCTATTTACCACATTATTGTTAAGGAATGATTGCTGCTTCCATCATAGCTACTTTTCTGACTACATTAAGAAGTTGCTCAAGGCAGTTCTATTGCTGCACCTGTGCCCCAGGTTAAAGTCTAGATTGAAAACCTTGGGAAAGACATGTACAAGGCAACAAGGTATGGACACACATCGAATGGGTTTGAGGTCTTGTTTGTTCACAGAGGAAAAACTGTGAATTCTTAAAACTTAAATTTGGAATGCAGTTATTAGTTATCAAATGATGCTTACATCTTTTTTCATATAGAAGAATATGTGTTTGTGTATGAAAGTATCTAAGGGGGCCAATGCATCTCACATGCTGAGCTGACCTTTTAAAGAGGTCTACTGGCATCTGAGACGAAAAGCAGGCTTGGATATTGATATGTTGTGACTGGTTTTCTTCTCTGCACTTCTGAATTTCCATGTTCATCACAACCAAACAATGCTGGGCTGAGCAAATGCACAGGAGGAAGGGTTTGTACTGTGGACCTCCCACCCCATACAACCATATCAATGCTAACAGGTTAAAGAATAGGCAGGCTTTGCTCGGTGTGTTCCTGGGAGTGTTTTGGTTTGGGCTGTGGGGCAGTGGTATATGAACTGCTGTTCTCCCTTGGCCATACTGAGGCCCAGCATGAAGGTATGACTGGTGAGAGGTGGAGGAGAGGCTGGTAGGAGAGATGAAGGCAGGAGAAACACTCTGGCAGCAGGCGAAGTTGTGCCCCCAGGCTCATGTCTGCTCCCCGTGCCCGTGTCTTCCATAGTGCCACCGCTGAACTTTCTGAACTGGAGTCATGGCTTCAGTGTCATTTAATTGCAGGCTGCTGTGCTCAGTAATGTGATACATGTGCCTCGTGCTATTTATACCCTGCAATCTGTCACAGGGAAGCTGGGCAGAGCCCAAGCTCCCCCAGCATAGGGGATGTCCTCACGGCTTGCTCCATCCAGGGCGCAGCACCCAGAAGGGTTTTGCCAGCATTTGAAAGAACATCCCCACTGCATCACCCTACTTATTTCACTTATTTCACTATCTCTCCATTGCTTTGACAGCAAGATATAAGGGCTTTTTTTTACTAGATACATGTGGGAGGATTTGTCTTTTTGATGTCTTGGAAAGAACATGGTTAAATTCAAATTATTTTGGCCTGAAGATAATGTCTATACCACAGACTGCAACACAGCATGGGTGGTGCTCGGGCTGGCTGCTGGATACCAGAAGCAGTGTAAGTGAAAAAAAAAAACCCTTGCACTTCACACAGAGCTACTCTGCCTTGGAGGTAGAGAAAAAGATGTAGCAAGGCTGGGTCTACATTGTTCCCTCAGAGATATGCTTCATCCTGTGTGTGATGTACCTGTGCTAACGTAAGGAAAGGAAAACCGTAAGGAAAAATGCAGATGCTCCAGTCTCAGTCACAGAGGTGAATCAGAAGCAATAAATCATATTGCTATTGGACAAAATCTGGGACTGTTACATAACACATGCGGAAGGGCAGCTACACTGTGGTAACCAGCATTATTTTGGGATATTTTAAGACCTTTATCCTGAAACAGCATCCACACAGAATACTGGCATGTTCAAATGTAACAGCAGGGTTTATTAATTTATCTAAAGCTGAATTTGTGTGACATCCTGGTATTATACAAGTGCATTTTAAAACAAATAAAAAAGCTATCAATAAGAATCCTATCAAACAGCAGATGACATATCAGGTAATGAAATGCACACGTACTCCTGTGCTTTAAATAGTACAGGCTCATTATTTAAATACCAAGGAACTAGACTGACAAATACCAGGATTAGAACAGATATATTTCAAGCTTGGAAGGGACTATGATGGTCAGAAATATCTTCCCAGCATCACAGCAGCATTCTGAGCTGGCATGCTCCCACTTGAATGCTTTCCCCACTCAGTGTAGACTGGGAGAAAGGGTAAGAGAGAAAAAAACCCAACCTATTTACAAGTTTTGTCTCTTTCTATGCTGATAAATAATACCCCTGTGGAACACCGTCAGCAAACACAGGGGTGTACAGCTCCATGTTTGCCATCAGCCAAGCCACAGTACAGCTCACTCTTGCCAATGTCAAGAGCCTTGTGGGCTGGTTTCCATACGCCTTTCACTGTCACCAGAGACTGCCTGTCTATGGCAGGCATCCTTGAATCATCTCAATTCCTTAAGAGTAACTTCTGTTGTGCAGGCCTTTTTTCTACCCAGAAATTTTTAAGCATAACTATGACCAAGATTCTCCTTAAAATCTCACAGCTAGAGCTAGACGAAATCTGGCTAAGGAGCCAGAAGAAGTGGAAGAGGAATTTGGAAGAAGAAAGACTGTATCTCTGCTTTTCATTTTTTTCCAGACCTCGAGTCCCATCAACTCATCAGGTGCCAGCTCTTTTAACAGAAGAATTTACAAAGGACTCTCTTGTTCCCTGAAAGTTTTGATGTGCCTGAAGTGAATTTCTGCAGTTTAAACAAAAGCATTTGCACATTCATTGCAATGGGAAAAGCCTAATGACAGTCTGGTGCCTGATGGCATTTGTAGGTTTTCCAGTGAAATGAGCAGGATTTTGCAAAAGGCACTTCTTATGTTTGTTCTCCACTTTATACTTCATAAGAAGCAGGGAGACAGTGATATTTTTCTGACTGTCTGGTTTTGTATAGTGAAGGTGTTCTTTAATATCAAAAAATACTTAATAAGTATATCAGAAAGTTCAGAAAAAATACTTAAACCAAGCTTATCTACTTTATACATCAATGTTTTAGGCTGAAGAGAACAGTTAATCAGGGAATTGAAGTAAATATCCACAGTAAGAGCTTTACATACTAGGTTTTGCTTGTGGACTTTTCTGGATGCACTAGTCATTTTACATTTATTCTGTTTTTCCCATGTTCACATGTAAGCAGCAAGATAAAACCTATCCTGATTACAACAGGGAAGAAAAAACCCTAGGCAAAATGCTATCAAATGCAGAGAGACCACAAAAGGAGAACACGTGTCCTCAATCATCACGCAGGTGAAAAACACATTTCAGACAAAGTTACTCGTGTTGCGTTTTTTTATATCCTTTAAAACGAGGTAAATGTTACCAGATTATTGCCCCAGTGCATTACCTCTTGTCTAGTTATTCGCACCTGTGAAAACTGAGTGCAAAAACATGTTGGCTTCACAATGTTTGGGGAAGCGAAGAAACATGTACAACTATCTTCAGGGTTAAACTGGATAACAATCCTGTTCATGTAACAAAGGCCAGATTTTCTTTTCACTTAGGCTAGTGTAAACTGCAGAGATATTTTCCAGGCAGTATGCAATGACTTTTTCTAATTCATCTGATTTTGCTTGGACACAGTCACCTTTGATGACCAGTAGGCCTATACCAATAAAAAGCACATCAGAGGAATCACTTTCCTTTAAACTAGTGCATGGAAAGTTAAAAAAATTAATAAAATCAACTTTTGTATTCTGCAAAGGAAGGCACAGATTTATGCATAGTTAAAAACCACCACTCAGGAGCTGTGGGTGGCAAAGCAAGCCAAGCAACACAAACACTTCTGCAGGAGTGATACAGGGTCATTTGGGAATCTGTTTTTGGCAAAACATTGGGAAGCACAGCTGGGAAATGCTGTATTTCAGAAAGGGAAAGGGCAACAGGATGCATCTCTTTTCTGATCAATATTGGCTGATGTTTGGGGTAGAAACGCAGTGCCTGCCCTCATCGTACTCAAGTCACTGCTTCATTTTACTTTTTCTTTCCCTCCAAGACAGATGCATGGGGATGAACATGAAGAAAACCACAAGATTACTTCAAACACATGCAGCATCCTGAAGGCAGGGCACACCCTCCTCAACACTGATGCTGGTATAGGGTGTTGGGCAAGAAAGTGACACGCTCCAGTCCTCCAGCTCCTCTGTCACCAGTCTGCCACCTCCTCCCGGCTGCACACCACACCAGCATCCTCCTCATGGGAGCAGTTGTGCGTGCCGATGTCGGCATGGGCACACTCCAGTAGCGTCTTCTCCTGCCCGGAGCACTGGACATCATCCAGGAGAATGCGAAGGGAGGTCCCTTCCCCGAACTCTGCCTTCTTGCTGGCCCGCATGACGTAGGGGAAGCCCAGCTGGCGGCACACCACAGCGGCGCCGAGTGAGCTCCAGCCATCGTCACACACTGTGCCCCATTCTCCATCAACATAAACCTCCACCCGGCCCCAGCTCTGGCCGCGGTTCTGCTGCTGCATCAACCGTACGGCACCATTCTGCAGTGGTGGGGCCGTGCTGGGGGGCTTCTTCCTGCGCTGTCCTCTCCTCTCTGCTCCCTTCCTGGGCTTGGAGGCCCTGCCACTCGGTGCCGGTGTAGTGGATGTCCTGCTTCGGTTCCCTGGTGGTGGTGGGACTTGTGCCACCCAGTCCTCAGATGGCATGCGGGGGGTTCCGGGGTTTGGCCTGCCACTCTGTGGGGCCTCGGTCATGGCCTTCAGCCGGGGACGTGGTGTTGGTGTCTTCATAATCAGCTCTGTTGGGGAAAAACAAACAGAAAACCATCAGTCTGTCACTCTATGGACAACATGTAAGGACAACTACATAAAACCAGCACTGATTTTTGACTTACTTGTTTCTTGGAATTTGCTTACTTGATCCTGTTGAGAAGTGACAGTGCTCCCGGTGAACCAGTATTCCCAGCAAAAAATGTCGGCTGCTTTTAGTTAGCAGACAGGACTGCAGGGCTTAATGCCAACAAGCAAGCCTCTTTCAAGAAGGAAACTCCAAGCAGTTTATTGGCAAAACCTCAGCCTGGCCATTAAAGTGTGGGCACTGGAGTTTCACAGTCAGAAGCGGAGTTTCCCACCATACCCTTCTCCACTGCTGAAAGCATGTTGAAGACAAGCACTGTTTCTGCCCTTCTCTTCATTACTAATGATTGGATCATTACCAGACAAGACCGCTGGCCTCCCCACTGGGTCAGATGTTTTACTGAGAGGAGCTGAAATCAGGAACATTCAAAATAAATTCTCTCTGGCAACTGGAATGTGCAAAGGGAACGGAGTTGCCAGGACAACACATAAAACAGGATTTGGAGTTGTGTTTTTTTCTTCCTTACAAAAAAAAACAAAATAAAAGTCTTGAACTCTGAAGAGCTGAAAATTCTTTGCTGTCAGAGTTTCCAGGCGTTACTGGACTTGCTTATTCACATGCGCTCTATTTTTAGCATAAAAATAAGTTTTTCCTTGTCAGAAAGAAGCAATTCAGAATTGTTCAGAATAACAATCAACTGAGCTGAGAAGTGTCAGAGACATCATGACTTTTTGAATTATATCCTAGATTTACCCGTTCTCATTCATCATGTGCTTTGTAGTACTGAGACAAGGGAAAAATATGACTTTCTTATTTGTGCTTAATACCTGTTGTCCCCAAAAGACAAACCCTTGCAGTGGTCCAGTTTTTCCAAATGGCACTCTATGGAGATAAATTGTATTTGTGGCATGAAAAGATTTCCCTTCTTTGGAAAGTGAGGTTCTGAAGGCAACAAATAGATATGAAAACCCTACCTGTGTACACCTCAGTTGCTGCAGACTGATCTGGCAAAGTAGTTTAAAATCCTGGAATCCATATAATGGTATATAGGACTGCATGAAAGCTAATAGTCATCTGGGAATGCTTTTCACTTCACTGAATCAAGTTGTTATTATATATTACTCTTCATTAAGCTATTTATTAAATATACTTCCAGCAGATGCACTTATCTTGCTAATGCAAACCACATGCTTTGGTGGTTCTATTGCATTCATACTAAACACTACCCAAAACAGCAAAATATTTACAGTTACACATCCTCGCTTGCATGCTTCTGAATCAAATTTTTCATGCTTGCTTTTCACTTAAAAACGAATTTAGTTCTTGAGACGCTTAGCAGAATCTCTCCCACTGTTTCTAAGTTTTACTTTATGATGAAAACTACCTTGTAAACAAATCCAAAAGATTTAGTTATATGTACAGTTTAAAAATCTGAACTTAGGACTTGCATAGAGAACAATGCATAAGCAGAGACAAAAACTGTGGAACACAAACCAGATAACTAATGTTTGGAAACTGGATGCGCAGCTTGCAAAGGAGAATGTTTCTGAAGATGTGGTGAGTGCTCAGACATGTCAATAGTCAATAATTAGCCTTAGATCTTGTTCCACCTTAAAGACTTAATCTTGCAAGGTGCTGAGTGCCATAATTCCTACCTGAAGTCAAAGCTGTAGGAACTGTCAGTGACTCAAATGCAGCGTAAGATGATGAATGTTATTAAAAATTAAATCATGTATTCTGCCATTTGAGTTCCTACAGTAATAGTAATTTCATGACAAAGTTGTTAGAGTGCTTCCTAGGTACTTATGTGCGTAAACAAAATGCACAGGGGAAAAGAAAGATGATGCTGCCTAATCTAATTTTGAGATCCTAATACTGTATTTAAGTTTTTGCACTTAACACAAATAGTACTTATCTTGCTGCAGATTCAGCAACATCATTGAGTGCTCCAGATTTAGCAGTAAAATACTTAATTTAGTATGAAGCAAAAAGCCCTGGAGGGTTTGGATAAGCCAAAAGTTCACCTGAATGGCTGATCTCTTCAAGTTTTTCAGGAGTGTTTTGTCATCCCATATTCTCTCACTTACATCTAACAATGATTCAGCTCTCATCTTGCTCAATGAGCTATTTCCCAACCCTTTAGCCATCATATCCTTCAGCTCCTGAAGTGCTCCTCACTACCTGAAGGAACAGCAAAAGATCACTTATCATTGAAAAGTGCCATTGAGCACAGAGAGTATCTCACTATGGAAACAATTACAGAGAAACCAAGTTGGTGGGTAATGAAACAGGTATCATGTAGCATGGAAAAGGGAAAAGGGGCAGAAACTACAGAGAAGATTTCACATAGCCAGGAGAGGGGAAATATGTTATGCCTTATTTGAACTGACTCTTCTGATCCAAAAGCAGCTGGTAAGAATTAATTTTGAGGATACTCTGAAGAGTGAAGTTCTGGGTGGTCTCCACACACACAGAGATAGTACGAGCCTGGAGTTTGTATTTACAGCCAGCTAACATGCACCAATAATAAACAGTGACAGTGACACTCACTCTCCTTTGGCACAAACTGGATGCGCTTGCTTTTTACTTTCACTGGCGATGGCTCAATTCGGCATTTTCCTGGTGGTGCTCTCCTGCAAGAAAAGGGACACGTAGAGTGCACAATTAGTTCCTTTCTCCTGGCACTCAGAGTCTTTACTTCCCATTGTTTTTCTAAGAATGTAATGCTCATTGGGAAAAAAAATATGTCTGTTTAAATGATCCATGTAATCTCTTACAGTAGAAAACATAATTAAACAATCACATCTCTGCATTGATCAAAGTCCAAATATTCACAAGGAAGTGGAGTCCTCTAGCTGTGTTTTCACTTGCCATTGCTGAATCCATTAAGGAAATAAAACATTGGCAAGTTCAAGCATCACAGAAAGATTAATCAAACTGAAAATAAAAATTACAACTGAAAAAAAATTATAAAACGAAAAGAAAAGTACAGTATACGTTGAACATCTGACATAAAGGTCACGTGTATGCAAGTTTTCCGACTGTCTGTCTTCAGAGAAGCAAAATAGCATGCTATTATTCATATATAAAGCCCAGACAAAAGGCTAGCTACTACTAAAGTAGTACCAAAAATGCATTAGTTTCACAAAAGAGCTCCGTCTCCTACAGAAATTCCCTCTTAGTATGGTTTGCCATGGAGGTGTAGCTCACTTCTGAGAACTTACATCCAGTTTATCGTCACTTTTCCTGTCTTGTTAATCTGCAGACTTCTTCAGTATTCAGAGGTCTTCAAACTGGTTCAAAAATGCATGGTGTTTGCATTTGGAGGGTGTAACTCCTTTGTAATTAGGATTGTTTGCCTTTGTATTTCTGTGGAAGCCAAGAGCTTCTCTCTCTACTACTGACACATGGATGTTCCCTACTTTTATGATTTCTTTCTGTACTCTGCACATGAAAGAAACTTCTTTTTAAACTTAGGACTTGGTTTTGACTTCTGCTTTAATTTTGCAAACCTTGCGTAATAACGGCCTCTTAATACACAATTTACAGGAACTCTGCCACTGTGTTAGATAATGGAAAATGCTCCTGATAGAAGAGTGTTAGAGGAAAACATGCAGCAGCTCTGAGGGTTGCTTAACTTTGGAGTCTGGTTCGGACATAAAACCAGACAAGTGGTTTTATTCAAAGTGCTCAGATAGCTAAAGCTGTAAATGTAATCCATTGAAAACAAAAACAACGTAAAAGCTACAAAAGTCTTACTCTCCATGTCTGGCTGAAAGTAGTTTGGTGTTTAGCCTACAATAGTAACGCTTAAAAACAGTTATAAATCTTCCCATGAAACACAGTTATTCCCTGCCTTGCCCAGTCTCAGATACACACACAGGATCCAGAAGGTTTAACAATGGTCTTCTTTCCTTGTCCAAGACATTTTCCTCTTTGAAATACAAAAAATAATGTACTTTTTTAATTAAGTTCTGGTTTGTGCAAGAAAGCACTGCAGGTCATGCTGCAGGTCAGCTTCCTGTGCATGGGACTCTTACAGGAGATGCAGCTGGCTACAAAGGATGGAGGGGAACTGAGAAAAAACACCTTGAGGAAAAACTGCCTCCTCTGGGGCACAAATCTAGAGAAACTTTGCCTGAGAAGGACAAAACACCCATAAAATCTTCCCTTAGCTTTCAGGAACAAATTTCCCAACCCATATAACACCAAGAGGCCCTATAACAAGTGTAGACTCCCACAACTGCAGGAGCAAAGCAGACCCACAATGGGTTGCTCCAGCCATTCCTTGATGAAGCTTCACAGAAGGGCCCAGCATAAGAGGAGAGATAGTAATTCAGTCAACATCATTCATCACATCCACATCTGGACACACTGCACCACACTCAGGCTTTGCAACAAGAGCATCTCGTACCTAGAGGTGTCCACCACTTTGTACACCACTCCGTGGGGAGCCGTGGCACTTGGTACGCCGGTGGACATGAAGTAAAGCTCCCCTGAGGAAAAAGATAAAAAGCAAACAGACACAGCCATGAAAACTCTCCATAGAGCTTCTGTCCTGTACAGCAAAAAGGCATCAACTCTGCATCACAGGTCAGAGAGCATCATGAAACATGGGACCAATGTGGGGATCTGTCTACCAAAGGAAATGAGTCAGATTTGTGTTTGGGTTTGTAGTGAGAGTTCATCTGCAATCCAGTGGCATAAAATACACTTAGTGAGTGGGAGCTTTTACATATTGTCATGAAGTATTATTTGGACAAGTTTCCACTGCGGGTCATCTCAGTCTGATCTGCGCCCTTTAACTTCTCTAATGCAAAACAGCCAAACCCTGAATTCCCTTTCTCAAAATGAAATGAAAGGAAATTAAGAATGATCACACTGTCTTCTGCTCTTTTGAATGAAGTGCTTCTTTGGGGTGAATTACAGGAGAACAAGGTTTTGCTTTTGCTTTCTCTAGCACACTCACAAAGTGAGGTATATCTCACACGAAAGGCATTTGGTTCATCACAGCTCTGTCAAGCCACATGGGTAGGGCTTGGCCTTCATCCAAACAATATCCGCCACCATTTATTTAACTTATTTTCTCTTATCTGCATTTCTATCCTTCTGCTCCCATTGTGCAGGTGACACCAGGATAAGCAGTCCCTCTGGCAATTTCCTTCTGCCAGCTCAAGCTCTTGAGCAGTGCAATGAAAAGAACTGGAAAGAAAAAATACACTTCCAATATTTTTTTTTAAAAGGAAAAAAAAAGAAGAAGAAAAAGAAGCAACAGAGAACTGCTTAGTAAGGCAGATTTCTTTGGGTGTCCTATGGGTACCCCAATGGGAAGAGGGGAAAGAGCAGAGGGGTCAGAGTGGGCAAAAGAAGGTGTGGGTAGTTGGTGGCAGTTGGTGCTGGCTGCTGAGCCTCTCTCCTCTTCCCTGCTCTCCTGTGCTGCCCTGCGCTGAGCTCCTCCATATGTTCCCAGCATCCCAGCAACCCCTGGGTGGTTTCTTCCTTTTTCTGGTGAGCTCCATTAACCAGAGCAGGCAGCCTTGATGCAAACAGTGGTGGGAAACACTTGTCACTGCATCTTATGGTGCAGTGATGGGTGGTTTACATCCCACTCCTCTTTCCTGGAAATTACCAGGCAGAAATATGGATGCTCAGGCCATGAAGCACGCAGGCTGTCACACGTGTGCCCCACACACATAGCACAGTGCCTGGGATGTCCCCGACACGTTCAGCTGCCAGGGGATGGGGCTGCTGGCTTTATGATGGCTGTGCACCGAGCCAAAAATATAGGTGTCCCCAGCCACATAAACACATCCAGTGCACCAGCCACATTAACATTCATCAGAGCAACAACCCCAAAACCAAACACTTCTGTGAAGAAAAGCTTGTTAAAACAAACTTGTAAAAGACAAGCTGTGTAAAACCCAAGATTCACATCACACCATAAAGGTGCAAGAGAAGACTCTTCACTGCAGATAAAGCAACTTCCCTAAGCTGTTACCAACAGACTTTTTTCCATTATAATAAAGCAAACACAAGGCAAATAACTATGTCTGAGAACAGACTCCTGCCCCAATTTCCACTCAGCATTACTGTGCTTGTGCAAATCACAAAAGCACAGGACAGAAGAAGGGTAGCAGGGTTTTAGCCCCACTTTGCACAGGCTCTGCCCACTGGTGCAGGATGAGGGCATGAGCAAGGGCTGCAATTAACGGCTTGATACTGCACTTAGCAGCCCTCTGAATTGGCATAAAGCTGATTTAAGCTAAGTTATTCTGATTTTAGGGTAAGACAGCCTTCTCACCACAGCACTGTGAAGCAGCTCTAACTTCCATGAACATTATCCATTAAAGGAAATATATTTACCTCCCCAAAAGACAAGAATTCCAAAGCCAAACTTTTGAGCTAATACTTAATCTGGATGATTTGCATTTACATGATAAAATTTGCATTTATATGGCATGCAGTGGATGTTTTGTCTGTGCGTCATCCACACCTAATGTTATCTGCAGGAAAAACAGATGTTTAAAAAATGGGGCATTCTGGACACAGGTGCTTGTGACTATGAGCCAAGACCTCCCCACAGCAGGGCAGAACATCAACTCCTGCATTGCCAAGTCACACATGAGGCTAGCTAGCAATAGGACTAAACACTGCAAGGTTCATCCTGCCGCCATCCCCAGCCAGGGGCTGCACACTGCCTGCCCCACTGCAGGGCTGGGCAATTAACCAACCCTTGTATGACCAAAGGGAGAGGCCACCAGCTTTCCCTCCATCCAGGACTCTTTATTTTCTCCTTTTCAAATCACAGCATCTCCCTTCTAGAAAGAAAATATCTCCAGTCTTAAAAAATATAGCTTTGCAAAGCTCCACTGAGACTGCATCCTTCAGCCCTATGCAAGGCAAAATCCCAGCTGGCACTAATAAAATATGGACTTAAGCAGACTTTTGCAGATGCCTACACTTGAGACATAGCATAGGGTTTTCATTCTGCTTCTCCTCAAGAGGTACAAATATTCCAGGCTCTGGTGAGTGGGTTCATAATTACTGTTCATTACCTCTGCCTCCCTGCATCTATTAAAACCACTAACAGCCTCCTTGACTAGCCAAGAGGCATAGACTTTCTTTCTCTTGGGTATCATCTTCTCAGGGCCTGCATTCCCAAAGGCATGGAACCTTGAGGTTTCTTTTCTAAGCTGTGCTTTATTGTATTTGCTCCTTTGTTCCCAGCCCTCCCAGAGGGTAGGCATGCGGGTAACAGCACACCCAGCCCCAGTGCCGAGGGATGTGCCTCTCCAGTTCCCCCTGCAGGCACTGCCTGGCACACTGGCCTCAAAATTAGGGTTGCAACTTTGGTTTGGTATTTGGGAGATGCCTTTTAAAGACTGAAGGGGTCGTGCTCTGCCTCCCCACCATAATCTACCCCCCAGGAGCCCTCTCTGACCCCTTCTCTGGTGTTTTCCTCGGAAGAGAAGCAACAAGCACACCATTCAGAGTAACAAAGTTAGAGGATTACCTGCTTCATCTTCAGCAAAAGAGATTATGTATTGGTAATAGTTATTGATAAGCCCAGGGAACATGCAAGTCTGTCCCGTCCCCATGCAGATTTCACTGTACCGCCACTCTCCAGTAGCACGATCCTCCTTCAAAGACATCAGGCGTCTGCAAGGCAAAAGAACACTTCCACAACACAACCAAGAGTATCATTTATGAACATTAATGAGGACAGCTGGAAGGATCTTTATTGGTTCCTACCCACATCAGCTGCAACAGGAACTGCAGGTCCTCAAAAGCAAAGGATAGCTAATATTAAAACAAGTATATGCCCACACAAGACCCTGTCTCTCTAGGGCAACACAAGCACATGAAAACACAATCGGGGAAGGTTTAAGGGATATCAGACTACTGGGGAGGAGGCAGATGCTGCCAGATACACAGAGTGCCTGGCCTCACTGCAGCTCTGTGACCTCTCTCGCGCCCAGGACCAATGTATCACACAGGGCAGGCAGCGCAGGCACTGCAGGCAAGAGACCTGGGAGATGCAGATGTGGCAAAGGCAGAGGAGCTGGGGGGAAACAAGGCAGTCTCATGCCTGTCTCACCATAGGTCTTCACCAGACTCACTGCCAAACAATGTAGTTTTTTTCTTTCCATTTCTTCAGTGTCTGGAAACATTGCATCAAAGCATCGGGGGGGGGGGGCGGGGAGGGGGGGGGTAGGATGTATTTGAATGCTTTTTTACACCACTTCCAGTACTTTAAATGAACATTATATCATTGCCTTTTTATTTGTACTGGCACAATGTAGATCAGCGACATCGAGGGCTGCTGGAATGCACAGCACCATGGAATAAGGGTTATGTAAAACATGCCACGTGAACCCTCTGGAATGAGCAGTCAGGCTTTGCATGGTGCTTCCAAACAGCAAATAGCAGCATGGCCTCAGTTGTTAGACTGCATGTGCACTTACAGGTGTAATATCACTGGAGGAGCTTGGCTGAGGGCACAGCTCAGCAAGTATCTGAAGTATTTACTTACCCACTCATAAAATCACCAAATATGTACAAGCCATTCAGGTTTGGAGACTCACAACCCCGATAGACATAGCCTCCTGTAACTGATTTCCCCATTTTGTGTGGGTATGCATAAATTGGAAGCACATCATCTGTAGGAGAGAAAAGATCTGTGACTTTGTTTTACACGATGCAGAACAGCTCTTATCTAGACAGGTGTGAGACCAGCACAATACAAATGGAGTCATATTTAGTTTGATTTTCACCTTTTCAGAACCATGTTTGATAGGCCTGCCCAGCTGGCTCTGCTAACCATAGCCAAGCTAGCTAAGTGAGATTGGTCAGTGTTTCATTTGCAATACAAGCTGAAGCCCTGGTAAGCCCAAGTGCCGTCTATCACCCAGACACCTCATTGTCCTCCTGAGCCCTTCTCCTCTCCCTACAACCCAGCTCTGTTAGTGCAGCTTCTGGCCCATTTCTACAGGCTGCTGGTTTTGCTACGAATTTGCAGGTTTTTCTTAGGGTCACTGCACCCATGCAGAGACGTTTGGCCAATGCAGCTTTGTTTTAGGGGTGAAAGGGCAAAATAGAGAGAGGTAACTCCAGACTGCAGGCACTGATGAAAAGATACGTCAGATGTCAGCACAAATAGCTTCTGTTTCTCTGACACAGAGGAGCTTAACCTGAAAGGACCATCAAATATTTATGGTATGGTGCAGGCAAAATGTAGTACTGGTATATTCATTGTAAAACATAAAACACAAGGCAGAGGCAAAACAGAGGGAGATGCCCTGATTTTGACAGTCTCCATTAGATGCTTCTTCCCCTTTCTTTTGGAAATCCTGGTATCTCCTCGTGGTACTCACCCTTCCTCATGTTGCCGGTGTAGCAGATATGCTTCAAGTAGCAAACCCAGCAGCTCTGCCAGAGAGGAACCTGCACCAGGGGCACTTCATCTAAAGCAGGTGTTTTCTACATTTCAGCTGCACTTACCGTTTTAAAGGGGCTGTGACATTTCACTGTTCTAACAAAAGCGTCTCTAAAGGCATCAGAAATTGTTCTGAATCCCTGGAGATGCCAGTAAAGTGCCTGCCATGAATGCTCACGCAGGCACTGTCACACAGGAGAGCACTAAATGGGCTCTCCGACAACTGCTTCAGCAAAGGCGGTGCAAAAAATCTGCTTCCTGTGCTCCAAATTTCTATAAAGAACAATCACTGCCACTGTACTTGTAGCTAAGTTAATAAAAGGAAGGAAGTCAAACTAAGTTAATAAAAGGAAGTCAAACACCACCACGTAGCACATAGAAGAGAAAAAATATCATAATCTTGGCTAGTGCAAATCAGTGCCAGCCTACTGCACCCTGAATATCAAGGGAGATGCTCCAGCACAAGATGTGGTCACATCAGACCTTGCAACACAATACAGCCTGACTTCACACATGCACTGGAATTTAGCCAGCCAGCAAATACCCTGCACCCAGGTTTTAAAAGTTAAAAGAAAGCAATAAAGTTTTCCTTTTTGGCATAGCTAAAAGAAACAAAAATACACTGCACACTCCTGCCTGCAAAGCAGGCAGTGTGTATACTGTTCGACCAGCTTACACAATATGTTTCTTTCTTTTTAAAAAAATAAGGACACTACTTTTGAGTCATGGAGAAAAATACAATTGCTCCAAATTCTTCTCACTTCTGCAGGGAAGCTTATTGTATGTGGAAAACATTAAATTGCTCCCCTAAATCACAGAATCACCATGGAATTTGACTAACACAGATCACCTAGAACAGCAGCTAGCGTGTTTCCTTTTCTTCCTAACTCAAAAATAGTAACATTTGGACTTTCGATATTTATTCCCAAGTCAGTTTCCTTCTAGCCTGAGACAATAGAGGTTTACATCTAAAAAAAAAAGTATGTTTTCCATCAGGCAGCCAGGCTCTGAGGGCAGGAATTAACAATGACAGTGCAGAAAACTGCACAGTGGGAGGCGCAGTTAATTTGGAGAGCACATCTATTTACCCATTGAAGAGTTGGTGCAAAGCTTTTTATCGTAACAGCTGAACCCTTCCCTCGCCCTCCAGCCGTAATTTTTCCCTTTCTCCACTATGTCAATTTCCTCGTATTTATTCTGCCCCACGTCCCCGCAGAAGAGCCGTCCTTTCCCCTCCTTGGTGTGAGGCTCGCCCCGATCAAAAGAGCAGCGCCACATGTTTCTCACTCCATACGCGTAGATTTCAGGGCGAGCCTTGGGATCATTAAGAAAAGGGTTGTCGGGAGGGATTCGGTATAGAGGCCCGCGGTCATTGTTGTTTACATCAATCCGCAGCACTTTGCCCAGCAGAGTTGATCTATATTGGGAAAAGAAAGGAAATGAAAAAATAAATAAAATTAGACCCTGGTTAAACATCAGAGGTGGGTTTTTTGGGATGTCTAGGGTTTCACTGTTCTTCTTTTGGAAAAGACAAGTCTTTCAACATCTCTGGAAAAACAACCATCTCAACAACTGTAAGCCTTCAAGCAGCACTGACTTCCCACGACCCACTGCACCATGTGGAGCTGCCATAGGGATGGGTCCACTCTCACTTGTTCTGGGCGTTTCCAAAGGTCCCAAAAGGATCTCCAGCCATGCCTCCATCTCCAGTAAATATATAGAGATACCCATCATCTCCAAAAAGCAGCTCTCCTCCATTATGGTTGGAAGCAGGTTCTTCTATTTCCAGGATTATCCTAAATGAAAACAGGGAGGAGGCATTACCTATTGCACAAGCCCTAAACAAAAGGCAGAGCAACTCCAATGTTGACACACCAGGCACACATTTGTTTTGATGGAAACTCCTCCATATCCACATTACTGCATTTTGCTTAGGCATAGCTGATCTTCTAACTTTAAATAATTCGTACATACTTTCCGGAGTACAGAAATACCAAGATGAGCAATAAGGAAAATCTGGGAAGTCACATGACAGAAGATATTTTTAATTAATCATACTTTTCTTCTGATTCTTCCTTCCCCTTATTAAACTTTTTTTTTTTTTAAGAAAAGCCATCTCAGATTAAATCCAATTATAAACTGCAAGAGAAAGGACTCCTGTCTGCCTGTGCATCTGTGCAGCATTTGGCACCATCCTGATAGGTGCTTTCAAGACAAACCTAAAACTTTTCAAACCTTAAGGAATAGTTAAATTCTTAAAGAAGAAGAATCCTTAAATGATAATTACACAGGACTTCATGAATTTAAAGAGTGGTTAAAAGGAGCCCCACCAACAAATTAACATTTTGACAAAGGTTATTCAAAGCAGTACCAACAACCTTTACCTTAATTTTGAATCCAAACTGACTCTTATGTTTATTTCATACACCTGGCACTCCTTTCACGGTAAGAAAAGGGTGAAATACATAAAGTATTACTTTATAGAAAGGTAAAGCCACAAATACATGCAGTGGTGGTTCCTAGGTATAATAATTAAAGTTTATTTTACTCCAGCTTCTAAAGCAGTCCGGATTTCATGCTGGCAGTGCCTCTTAATAGCTGAAAAACCTAATTAGAATAATCACTTATCCACCTCATTTTTAGTTAGTTTTTTTCCCTTCTGAAAGTACTGATAGCTACAATCATTATCAGATTGCAATTTGTGGGAAGGAATACAACTATGTAATTACTGTCTCCTGCTGCTAAATGTCACCACCTCTGAGTTAAGGCAACTGTGCACAAGCACACAGACTCCAGCTGCAGGAGCAGGGAGGATCCTATACGGACACAAAGATGAATCCTTCTCAACCTTCCAAAGAAGACAGAATAAAACAAAACACATCAAGCAGAAATCTGTGGACACACAGACACATGCCTTGCTGCTATGGCAATGCACACCACATGTCGGCCTGAGCTCCCTCCTGGGCAGCATCTCAGGGTGAAGTCAGTGGGACCTGTGCCTACACAAGCACAACCGGACCACAATTTTGTTTTCTTAAGCTTTTGCCGTACTAACCATTGGCTAAACAAGTACAGGAAATGTTACAAATGGAGAGCCTGAGGATTTTTTAATAAGAGAGCTCATGGGCCCTGACTCTGCAGGTTTAAGCTCTGGACTTGCTTTCCTGAGGACCATGTTTCAGTTCCCCTTACCTGTTACCTACAGTACTGCTTATACTGTAATTTCTTTATAAATCAGCATCCTCTTTTCATCATTAGGCTACATGCATTTCTGAGCTAGAATCATCCACTGCTGAGTATTTGGAAAGCCCCTAATACAACCCCTCTAGCAAAGCAAAAATATTGACATAATATTCAAGGGTCTCTTAAAACAGTGGTTCTATTATGCGCTTATAAATCTATAGACTTACTACACAAACAAATCTCTTATTATTTGTGCATATTAATGTAGATCAATTGCAAGATCAGACTCAAACGAAATTTCCAATCAAAATGCACTCAGTAACAACATAGTGGCTTGCATTTTATTTGATTTTATATTGAATTAGTAATATCACAGGGTTGAGCTGCCATTCAGATAAAGAAATATGGGCCCAAATCTATCTTCAGTCCATATCATTGAGTTTGTTCATACTGAATTTAATAACCTTTGGGATGAATTTCACTCATGCACTGCAGAAGTCCATTTTAAAGGGTAATCATCACAATACCAAAAAAAGCACCAACCAAAAATCAAATTCTAAAATACTAACCCTAATCAATGTTTAAACAATGCTCAGTTAAATCTGCTGACACAGAAGAACTGAGAGATGTAAATGTTTTATCCCTGAGCACTTGCAGCTCATCCATGAAGGACATGTGTATTCTCTGTCTCAATATGCTAGAAACAGACTTGAACTAATATGCTAACACACCAGAATGCAAGAACAATATTCAGCTAAATAAGCCTCATTCAGTATTAGCCTTTAAAAATGCACAAGTTGCCTTCTGATATCTTACATACATTTGCCAGAGAAACGTGTGTACAATACCTTTCAGAACCATGGTCCAAAGTATTCATGTCAGCAGGAGAAATTCTGAACTCACTGATTCGGATTCTCTCTTCATAATGAACTTGAACTGAATAGTAGACATACACTTTACCATTAAATTTGAATTTAGGATGGAAGACAATACCTAGAAAACCTCTCTCGTCTCCTTCCCAAGGTGAGGTAAGTACGGCTTCGCTAATATTCAGAAATGGCTTTTCAAGCCTGGATCGACTGGGGAGGTAGGTCCACACCAGGCCAACCTGCTCCGCAATGAAGAACCTGTGGGTGCCATCGTTGGCATGCACCATCGCAACAGGATTGCGCAGCCCATTGGCAACCTCCATGAGGCAAAGCTGGAGACAGCCCTCTGCATCAGCAGTCACTAACCCCAGGTTTTGGTTAAGGTTCTGGTTCGCCAGCAGGTGTGGGAAGCAGTAGTCTGTGTCCTCCAAGGACAGGTAGCGGCAGAATTTTGCCACATTATTCTCCAGTGCAATTAACTCTTGGTCTGCAGAGAGATAGTGAAAAATGGAGCGGCATTTTTGCCACACTTGCAGGCAATAGTCTTGGCAAAGTCCTGGTACCGTTCGCACTGGGGTGGAGGGATCCTCGGCATCGTACAAGTGAGCTGCATACGGAGAGCATTCCTAGAGGGACAGAGAAAAAGCCTCAAACAATTTCTTGGACCAGATCTGAAACAGCTGAGCAGCAACACCAATTGGAAAAATTTCATCTTAATTACAACATACATTGTGGTTTATACTGAAGATAAATTAACACAGGAAGACATCATAAAAAGGGGGGTTATCTCAGCATTCACGGAAATGATCTTCAATATTCCTGGTGAAAGCTGGCTTCCTCATGCTGTTACTCATTACTCCAAACATAGCACTAACTCAAGAAAACCAGCAATGCCGCATATCTTGCTACATCACCCCAGTGGACTGTACTGGGGAAAAACAGACTTTTCTCTTGGATACTCTGACTTCTTCTGTGGAATAATGTGCAGATTGATCACAGCACAGAAGCAAAACCTAACAGTTAGCTAAGAAGATTCAGGTCCTGCATCTCCATGACGAGGAGGAAAAAGGAAAGGTCTGCAGGGCCAAAATCTGCAACTTTCATACCTCATCATCTGATAATCCAAACATGCACCTCAAACACAGGTATGATTTGCAGGTTGGAAGGAGCAGGATGAGGATATAGAGAGGAGAAGGATGCCCATCCTTTGTACTGCACAGTGCACCTAGCCTGGGATGCTATCACTGCATACACTGTAATATAAAGGCAGCTAGACCCCATCCTTGCTGGGGTCCTCCTGCCTTTGCTAGTGGATCTTTGCCTACAGACAGCTATATACCTGACTATAAGTAGTGAAATGTATCTTGTAATCATGACACTGGCCACCAAGTTCTGCAGGGAGTGCTCAGGCTACAGGATTTCAGACAGCGAACACCAAACGGCTGTAGTCCAGGCAAAGTCCACCGGCAGCGACTGCAGCTCAACCCTCATTTACGGATGGTGCAGCCTTGGAAATGTACCCAAGGACTGAATCAAGTTGACACAATTCATTGTATTCTCCACTATGAGAACTCCTACCGGCATATTTTCCTTACGTAAAAAGCTGAAATCCAGTAAAACTGTCTGCAAGTTACACACTGGCCAAAAGAACTCAGTTCTGCTTTGGAAGGGCTTTTCCTTGTAATAAGCACACAATATTTTCCAGTTGCAATGCATCTTCTCAACAATCATCTCAAAAGTGCTCTTCAAACAATACAATATGACTCTGTGAAGGCTCAGTCATTTTCATAGGGATAAGTAAATAACTGAGGCAAGAAAGGTCGGAAGAGAAGCTATCCCTTTTGAATAAATTCTGAATTTTTTAATTCCTATCTGGCATTTCACCTAAGCAAAACCAGCTCAGTTAAAAAAAGAATAATAAAAAATAGGGAGCTGTTTCTAAACCTATAGGGAGCTATTTCTTGATGCAGATTCTTATACCATTCAATAGCTGAAAAGATACAACATGTGAGATATTGAAGTATTTAAATTATCTGATAAGTACACACAATATTTAATTTTTATTTTATTTTCCATTACATACCATAATAAACTGAGAGGCCATATAACAGATCATTAGTGTACAATAAGCTTTCCTCCTGGAATGTCAAGTCATTCATTGCAAAATGAAGATTATTATGCGTTCAAATGAGCAGCAATTAATGTACTAAAAAGGAGATTGAGCATGACACAAAACACTGAAATTACACGGGCAGATTGGGTAACGGCACTCAGCTCAGTGACACGAGGTGTGCCAGGGACAGAAAGAGCCGAAGCATTTGCCCATGCAGTTGTTATGACTGAAAAATTGGCCATAGAAGACAAATTGAAACAAGACAGAAAGGGCTTTTAGAAAGGCAGGGCTGGATGGGAGCTCAGTCTGTTGCTGCCTAGGGAGGTTTCACATTCAGAGAGAGGAAGGCCCTTGCTTGATTACTGGGGTGTTCTTGGTTCTCTGAAAGCCTCTAACAAAGCACACAGTGATCTTATGCATTATAAAGCAATGTCCTGGCTTCAGCACTGGCATTAAAAACAGCACAGTGGTACGGTTTCCCTGTCCCTTTACTGCTGTGGGCCCAGCCTCAGGTGTGTTTGAACAGCAATTGTGGATAACTTCCTCCTCACCCCTTACCACATCCCTGGTAGTATACATCTGTTTACAGGAGCATTATGCTGAACAGTGATGTTCAGAGATCCATCACACAGTACACAAGCTTGTGCCTGGGATATTTTCCAGTCATATGTGGAGTATCTTCCAACTTTTACTCCACAAGAGGTGGAGCCTGGTGCCTGATCCTGAATTTCTCTGTTTCTGAAGCAAATGTTGTGGTCCTTCACCCTTCACATCATCTTGTCAGTTCACTAACTCAAAACACCATGCAACTCTACACTCAGACACAGCCCAGCATCAGTAATAGATCTGCATTCTCATTTCTAAATGGCATTGTCTATTCATTCATTTTAATCTATGATAATCAAGGAACTGATGAGCAGATGTTCAGTAACTTTAGTAGAGATGGAACAAGCTCACACTATGAAAGTAACTCATCAGAAAATAAGTGACATGGAGACAAGTTAGCCAAATCCATCCTAATTGCTCCAGGAATTCAGCAGCAACTACTGCTCTGAGGAACTGCAGTCTGAATCTGGACAAACACCCACATCAAACAATGGCTTATCTACTGCTGCTATCAGCCCAAAGAAGGCAATGAGACTCCTCAGCGCTTGACTTTTACATAATCCCTGACATTCCCTGTCCACTTCCACCTGGAAACTCAAGCCTTTAGGCAAGCTTTTCCCCGAGAAGCAGAACAAGGCATCTGCTCTCCCACAGTTTGGTGTCCTGTATCCCACTGTGCAATAATCCACATCCAGACACATCCTGTGAGACCTGCTGCCCTGAGTGTCAAAGCCATGGGGCAGGCAGGGTGTATGTCCCATTTGCAGCCTTCCTCTCCCCCATGGCCAAAGGCATCCTCCCAGCTTGATTCTGGGTGGAGGGGATTTTGGGGTTGGGGGATCATAGGCAGCACTGAGTGAAGGATGTTTCTGGTCTTCCACTTGCCCTTCCACAAGGAACAGAAACAGCACCATGTAGTAAATCACAATTTCAGAGAAGGTAGGAATTCTCACCACAAGTACAAGCCAAGACACTTATCAAAATAATTTGATCACATTTCAGAGAAATCACAAATTATGTGATGTATGAGAGACAGAAGTGTGCTGAATAAGTCAGAGAAACCCACTTATTGATTCAGGTCTAGGATATAAATTGTATATATAACGAATGAAGTTGCTAAGCCACTGGCCATCATATTTGAGAAATCATGGCAGTCAGGTGAAGTTCCCGATGACTGGAAAATGGAAATATAACCCCCATTTTCAAGAAGGAGAATGGATGACCCTGGGAATTACAGACCAGTCAGTCCCTGCTCTGTGCCTGGCAAAATCTTGGAGCAAATTCTCCTGGAAGGCATGCTAAGGCACATGAGAAACAACAAGGCACTTCGTGACAGCCAGCATGGCTTCACTAAGGGGAAATCCTGCCTGACCAATTTGGTGGCCTTCTATGATGGGGCTACAGAACTGATGGATAGGGGTAAAGCAGTTGGTGTCATCTACCTGGACTTGTGCAAAGCGTTCAACACTGTCCCACACAACATCCTTGTCTCTAAATTGGAGAGACATCAATTTGATGGATCGACCACTCGGTGGATAAAGAACTGGCTGGATGGCCGCACACAACGAGTTGTGGTCAATGGCTCAATGTCCAGCTGGAGACCAGTAACGAGTGGTGTTCCTCACGGATCGGTGTTGGGACCAGTCGTGTTTAACATCTTTGTTGCTGACATGGACATTGGGATTGAGTGCGCCCTCAGCAAGTTTGCGGATGACACCAAGCTGTGTGGTTCAGTTGGTACGCTGGGGGGAAGGAATGCCATCCAGAGGGACCTTGACACAATTGTGAGGTGGGCTGATGCCAACCTCATGAAGTTTAACCATGCCAAGTGCAAGGTCCTACACATGGGTCGGAGCAATCCCAGGCACAACTACAGGTTGGGCAGAGAAGAGATCCAGAGCAGCCCTGTGGAGAAGGACTTGGGGGTGTTGGTTGATGAGAAAATGAACATGAGCTGACTTCAGTGTGCGCTCGCAGTCAGAAAGCCAACCGTATCCTGGGCTGCATCAAAAGGAGCGTGACCAGCAGGTCGAAGGAGGTGATCCTGCCCCTCTACTCTGCTTTTGTGAGACCTCACCTGGAGTATTGTGTGCAGTTCTGGTGTTCTCAACATAAAAAGGACATGGAACTGTTGGAACAAGTCCAGAGGAGGGCCACGAGGATGATCAGGGGGCTGGAGCACCTCCCGTATGAAGACAGGCTGAGAAAGTTGGGGCTGTTCAGCCTGGAGAAGAGAAGGCTGCGTGGAGACCTCATAGCAGCCTTCCAGTATCTGAAGGGGTCCTATAGGAATGCTGGAGAGGGACTCTTCATTAGGGAGTGTAGTGACAGGACAAGGGGTAATGGGTTAAATCTTAAACAGGGGAAGTTTAGATTGGATATAAGGAGGAAATTCTTTCCTGTTAGGTGGTGAGGCACTGGAATGGGTTGCCCAGGGAGGTTGTGAATGCTCCATTCCTGGCAGTGTTCAAGGCCAGGTTGGACAGAGCCTTGGGTGATATGGTTTAGTGTGAGGTGTCCCTGCCCATGGCAGGGGGGTTGGAACTAGATGATCTTAAGGACCTTTCCAACCCTAACTATTCTATGATTCTATGATTCAATGATTCTAATGAATGGAAGCAGAGTATTCTGGAGTGCTTGCAATACCTGAACTTCCATTTCATGCTTGCTTGGCCAGAGGTGGGGGTTTGCAGCTTTGTCTGGGCTGGTCATGCACTGAGCTTCTCAGAACATCCCAGTGAATCACTTTCTCACGCTGAAATATTTCACTGATTCTAAACAAATTTTCAATGGCCGGGTTTCTGATGTACATGAGACTTACTCATTGCTTCCAGAGGCAGGAGGAGTGCTTAGCATGCACTGGTAACTGGTTTCCTATCTGCAAATGGACTTTTGGACATCTTCTGTTTTGGGAACATATTCAAAGGTTATTGGTTCCAAAGCAATGTGAGGTGAAATAGAAGTCAAATCTCTGGAAGTAGGTATGGAAAGGGGTTGTTTTTCTCTTCACTCTTTCAGCAACACAAGAGGTACCCTCTAAAATGCTAAGAGCAGGATTTCTGAAAAGCCACTTTGATCCCATCTGAGCATAGTGGACAAAACTCCAGTGTCTGAATGAATTTCAGATTTACACTTGCACAGCACAGAGCTGCCATTGCTCTGTCTCAGGGGCATTTTCATACACACGAGGCCACCACTGATGATCAGGTCAGACACTTTGCTCTGTGCAGACTGTGATCATCCTGTTATCACACCTGGCCACAGAACATCAGCCCTGAGTGGTAATTTCCCTATACAGGATGGTCACCACGGAGGTTTCTAGGCATTGCTCTGGCATGACTCCACACCCATCATTAGGACTGTCAGCAACTGGCACACGCTTAAAACCAACTCAAGATGCTGTAACCTAGTACAAAACCCAAACCACCTCATCCCATGAGGTGGGTGCAACAAGGAACATGTTTTGTGCAGGTGGGTCCCCTCCTGGGTGTCTTCACCAGGTCCTGTGATCCAGCTATGGGAGAGTGAGGGATGTCTGAAAATTGCAATTGCCCATATACCCATCTCAGAGCACTGCTACTCAAAAACTAAAGCAGAGCAAGATCCCCATTCCTGCCAAAGGACAAGAAGTCCACTAGGACACCTGATGATGGACAGTCACTCCTGACAGGGCCCGGAAGCACACGCTTAGGCTGCTGCGCTGATCCCTGATGTACTCATATGTGTGCCAATAGACCCGTGCCTGTGCCCAGGCCCTCATGCCACGGCTGATGCGCCTGTGGGGTGGTCCATATACCCCTGCCTGGGCCTGGGAACTAACGGCACGGCTCACACTCCCTGTGCTATGCAAACCCCCCGCAGCAGCAGCCCCGCCTCACCTGGCAGAGCAGGTCCTGCAGGTGCCCCGCGCAGGCGGCGTACGTGGGCCCGTCGAGGCGGGCGCTCAGGCGGTAGAACCGCTGGAGCAGGGCGCGGTCGCGCCGCGGGTCGCAGCAGCCGAACTCGGCGTAGCGGCGGCAGAAGGCGAGGCCCCGAGGCGGCCGGAACGGCGGCTTGAAGTCCAGGCACTGCGGGTGCGGCCGCGCCGGCCCCAGCGCCGCCGCCAGTAGCAGCGCCAGCGCCGCGCCGAGCACACCATGCATGGCCCCGCGCAGCGCTGTGCCACGGGCGAGCCGGCTGCCGAGCGGCGTGGCGAGGTGTCTGCTGCCCTGCCGGGCTGCGCGCACGTTCGATCGGCCCCGCCGCCTCGCTCCCCCCGCGGCGGAAGGGGCGCGGAGAGCGGCAGCCCCGAGGCGCCCGCCCCGAGGTCTCCCCGGTGCCGCCGGTGAGGTCGGCGCCGCGGACACACGAGCTCTGGGCACCCGCCCGGCAGCGCTGGGCTTTTGGAGACGTTCACCGCACGCTTAGGTTGCGGTGATGGCTTTGGAAAGGCGCTTTTACTTCGTTGCAGCTGGACCACAGCCTGGCAGGTAATTGTCTGTGCAGTCCGCACAGCGTGTCGTGCCGCGGTCTATGGCCCTCCTGTGTGGCACTCTGGAAACAAGTTCCTCGGACCAACTCCACGGGTGCTGGCTGCTGGACTCGGCTGTGCCCTTTAATCTCTTGGTGACCAAAATATGATAGATAATAGCACTTGGAGTTTATAGGGGTGATGGACATATTTAAAACCAAGAAACTTGGCTTCAGTACAGCTAGTGCTTCTACATCCTTCGGCATCCTTTGGCAATCTCGTCCTGGGATAATATTTTGGTTAGATTAATCTTTGAGGCTGGAAAGAAGAGGCCTGGTGTAGTCCTTACACTGTGTGTTCCCAGATAGCCTGGGCAACATATTCTCCTTTAGAAAAATACTCCTCCGATTCAGAGTGGTGCTCCCTCCGTGCTTCCTCCAGTTCAAGTACTCCCTGCCCAAATGAAATAAAATTACCTATGATACTTACCTTAAAGTGCTTCATGGCATACCCTGGGAAAATACTCCAAATGCTGGGTTTTTTGCATATCATGTATTGTATCATATGTGATGTTGCCAGCTATTAAGTTCAAGTCCATGTAGGTGGCTTTTTTCTTTTTGCTGTTAAACACAGCTAGCCACAGTTGTTTTGTATTTCAATATTAACATGCAGACTGCCCGTAAAAGACAAAGAATGTGGAGTTCATGCTGATATGCTTTTTTTGACTCCTGCTTTGAGCCCAAAGAACTGCTGTACAGTGCATATGGACTGTAAAATCACTGCATGGCTTGGAACATCCTGTCAGGAGACCATATGTGCTACAGCATTTAACACAAGTTTGTTTTGCTCTTGATATTGCTTATGTAACTGCTACTAAGGTCTCTAAAAACTTTGCGTATATGCAGCCAACCAGAATACCTGATGATCTCTCTTTAGAATTCCCTGCCCTTTTATTATAGGTCATTTACGCACGCTTTTTCATGGATGACCTTGGTAACCGCATTGGAAAGCACATGATCTAGCCACTGCCCCGAAAGACTCTGCATGCCATGCAAAAAAAGTGTATGCAGTTATACGCCCCTTATTTGTGTAAAAACAGTTGAGTAAAGGCATCTCTTCTTTACACCACTTAATCTTTTATTCCTGTGGTTAACACTGTCTGTTTGTTGTCTCAGTGTTTGTAATGGTTTTCAGCTATTGGTAATTAGTATCGCAAGAATGCTTAATATGCAAAGAATGGATTGCAGTAACCAAACATTTTCTGTGATAATGAGATTTATCCTATAGCCTCTTGATTTGCTATTACAGCTCTTGATTAGCTTGGCATCCATGCAACATTTCAGAAATGAAAGGAAAACTCAATGCTCTGCATATTTAGCAGTGAACTGCAGAACCAGAACTATAGCTCTGATCTGCTCATCATGGCAAAATGGCATTAAATACCTTTGGGAAGTCCCCTGTATGTGTTTATAATACACACGCCCATGCCAGAACTCCCAGTGTTTTGTTCATTCAGCAAGGCAGTTTTTCAGTTACCCCTCATGCTGGGGATTGAATGGCAATTCATGGGCAAGGCTCTGCTGAAACAGAGACGGTGGCTGCCTCCAACTCTCTTAACAAGCTAGTTCTGTCAAGGACAGCTTGTTTCACATCTTGCTGTGAGCTCTATTTAGAGGCTTCCCAGGCCACAGGTAGGAGCTCCTGGACTGTTTTTGAGGGATCTGTGCTGTGGTGGGTAGGAGCATATTGCTCTTGGCTTTTCTTTCCAGCACTGCCCTGGAGACTCAACTAGCTTGATTCCTAAGTTACTATCTTTCTGCCTGGCTTCTCCCTTTCACAAAATGAGGAGAGTCAATGCTCACCCACCCCATGGCAGTCTCTCAACGTGTAGTTTATTAATATTTTAATCACTGCCTTTTCATTCTTTATGAGCTCTCTGCCAAGCCATTGCTAGAGATTAAGGTCAGGAGGGGATCTATTGCCCTTAACCTGATGTGCTGAATTAGAATGTGCCCTTGTTGCTACCCAAGGGCAATAACATGCATCTGTGGAGCAATTACAGAATGGGGATGAGGTTTGATTTAGGCAGTACTCAAGTACTCACCAGGATCACATGGTACCTTGAGAATTTGCTACTCGGGTGATTTCATATTAAAATTACTCATTTTTAGTTTGAATAATTTGAACATTTGTCCTTGTGCTTAATGACCTGAATCAATCAGTTGAATATTTTCTGCTGTGTATCAGCTACTGAAAACATGTCATTTGTTTGTCTGGGGGTTTTGTTTGATTGGTCGGGTTTTGTTTATTTGATTTGGGTTTTTTTTGTTAAGATTGCTCCCATTCCCACTGAAGTCCATATGAGTTTTCCTAGTTGACTTCAGTCAATTCTCAGAATCAGCATTTGTACTGATGGATTAAATTGAAGAATCCGAGTGTGTAAATGCAGTATTTGCTTGCAAGCAACAAGACATTAAGCTACCAAAAGCCTACATTGAAAAAATGTTGATCATTTTGGGTTATCAGACCTGAAATCCTTAGAGACAATTAAAGCAACTGATAATTGTAGGCACTCCACAGCTCAAAAGGACAGTCTTAATGTCCCTCAAGATGAACTCCTTGAATGTGCAATATCCAGACTTCTTCACTCTTTCTCCATATGCTGGAATTCGTTAGTATACATGGGATGGAGAGAATGTTGCTTAGAAAGGTAATCACATTTGATCAAATGACCAGTGTTTGACCGAGTGTCTAGAACTCCATCCTTGAGAGGAATTTAATACTCTAAGCTTCAATAGCTAAAGGACACACTGCTCATACAAAAGCCAACTGTGAACACCATCCCTAAAAACCTAACAGTCAGGAATTAAACACAGGGCTATAACTCCTTGTAGAGGAAATAAAGCTTTGCTTTCTTATTACACATCTGATTGTGAAATCCTTCTGTTCCTCATTTGTCTTCTGAAGTGTTTTATTTTCCTTGCTGGTAGAGACACTGAGAACAGATTATTATTAAGAAAACACAAAAAAGAAGATGTGTATGTGCATGTGCATAGCATGTACACACAAACCCACAGATGTGAGCAAGGTAACACCTGCTTTTCAGTGAACAGAATCCATGTTAGGCAGCATGGTAGTGACCTCCTGGCATGGAGACTGCTCATTCACACAGCTTCTAGTATTCTACATGAACAATAGAAAAAATGCATTAAGGCTTTGGAAAGATGCAAGAACAGTTTCACAGCACAGTCAAGAACAAATCGACATCTTCTCATTTAAGGTGATTTGTCAAGCAACACTTGTATGTGCTGAGTGGTAGCTGAAGCCACACAGGCTGTGATAGGCCTACCAACACATTTTGATATTCAAAGGAAGCATTTAATGCAAGAAACCTGAGAAGCCAGCCCAGTGTCAGCGATATCATGGTCTATATCAAGAATACTGTCAGAGGATTTGATAAGCAGAAATCCTGCTGCTTCTAGACATGCTGGGATGATTTAGACGTGGAATGAAATGTACTGCTGCAGCATCAAAGACCTAATTTCTCCTGGTAATAGAACCATGTGAGTTTTAATCCTGTTGTGAAGAAGCACCTCCTCCTGCTTCAGCAATATCCTCTGGTGCACATTCCAGGTCTCTGTGTCATATGTCACAGCAAATGTTTGCACAAAACACTGGGGCAGCCCCTTGGATGGTGTAAATCAGCAGAGCTCAGCCATAGCATATGATACCCAGGATTTCCCTATAGGTGGCACACTGATAAATACTTTTCCTCCCCTTCTTATGCTCATTTTATACACAGGAAGGATGCAAATGTCACAGTTTTACAGCAGTCGGAGAACTCCCTAGCTTCTTTTGCTTCACAACTTGCTACCGTAGGAATTCTAACGCAAGGGCCCTAAAGAGACCATATGGGCAGTAAGCACTCCTTATGTGTTGCACATACAAAAATAACATATTTTCTTATCAGCTCACATGAAAACAGATCACACAGAAATGACTTTTTAAAAATTACTACTATTTTCCTGCAGTAACAGCAACAGAACAATAAGTAACAATGCTTGAATGGGTTCTAGTTTACAGCGCATGGAACTCTTCCACTTTTTGGTCACAAGAGAAATAATAAAGGCATTAAAATGTACGTTTCTTTTCAGAAAGTATTGTATTGATTTTATGCAACATCTGAATCCTTTGTGTTGTAAATTACATACAGCCATATAATTTGTCTCTAACAAGAAATAGACCAAAAGAGTTGCTCAGTGAATTGTACAAATGAGCCTTTTCTCATCAGTGATCCAAGGCATAATAAAATACCCTGCTTTTTTAGTTCCCTCTGAGAGGTGGGAAAGCTCAGTTACAGAAGCAAGTATATTCCACTGAAAGAAAAGGTGATTAATCATAGCTTGAGCCCATACTGAAAAGGAAAAATCCAGCTGGATCCATGCTTCTGTCCCAGAACCATTCAGTCTCTTCTCTAGTTTGGAGAGAATAAGCTTTTTTTTTTTTAATTAGCAACCACAAAAATGTTACTTTTTTGGGACGAAGCTAGCAGCAGCCAATGCTGCCATTGCTCCACTTCTGCTGGAGCTAGTAAATAGGTTGTCACTGTTTTCTAATAGTTGAAATTACAAGTCATAGCCGATAAAAGCAAGCTATAACTTGAAAAACTTTCCCCCAAAGTAATCTGGTCTTCCAGCAAAAGAGAATACATGCTGGTCTAGAAACAGAGAGACTGCAAATTTAATATTTCTGAAATGCTTTTAGCTGGGAAATGAGGTACATAACACTGGTAGCTCTGTCAGGCCTTCAGACGTGTTTTATAAAAGATGTATCTGGAGACCAATCTTTCAGGAAGGACAAAAGAGAAAGGAAAAGAGAAGTTACTCAAGTCCACATAGACAACCTATCAGGCTCTCTTCTGGAGGGAGAGGGACCATGGAAATGCAGACTCCATATAGCATAGGACCCCTGGAGAGTCCTGGCCTAAACCAGCAGCTCTTGGGTATTTACATCCCCTGTATGTAACTGTCCCAGCACTAGCAGGCGGGTGGTAACCCCACTGCCACTGGTTTCCAATCACGTGTCTTCATGAAATATGCAAGGAACATTTTCTGCTACAGGAATATGTAAATTTTCAGTTTATTTAGAGAAGTGTGGCATTTAAAGGCAGCCAAGGAGATCATGCTCTTCCATCCACTGATTTGGCACCTTTCGTTTCACATTTTCTGGGAAAGTAGTGAAGAAACACACATGATGTCTTCCCTCCCCAAAACCAAGGAGGGCTTTGACCCCAGAACTACTAGCTGCCACTACGGGCTATCAGCAGGCATCTCTCCCAGTACAGCAAGTGTCACAGTGGTCTGGGGTCATTGCAGAGCTGGATCGACTGGCTTCAGAAGGTCTCATAGCCTCAGACAAAACCTGCTCTAGGTGAAATAAATGGAAACTTGAGGGCAGTTCTGAACAAGTTCAGATTGCTTTCCTTTCTGTCAGCTGTTCTGCCCTGTAGAAAGAGCTCTAATGGAGAATAGTAGACTGTTTAATCCTCTCATAGCCTAACTCTGGTGGAAGTTTATGACAAAAAGCCTTTTACAACGAGTCCCAAGTGGAATAGGTGCTTGCCTTCCATTGGTGTCCACATGGGCTCAGTGTCTGATGTGCTTTGGCATGTTTGGCATTCCCACTGTCTGTATGTGCCTCTACACCTTTGAAAATCCGTCTCTAAACTCGTACTAACTTAAATCATAGGATTAAATCTTCAGTTTTAAAAGAATGGCATTTTCAGACTTCGATTTTGCCATAATAGAAAAGTCTCATATTCTGTACATCAGTTATGATTTATCTGTCAGCCTGACATCGCTCAAAATGCTGAAGCAGATGAGGCACTTACAAAGCATTGCAGCAAGATAGTGGTGAAAGCCAAAGAGGCACAACTGCATCGACAGTACATGGCTCAGGTAAAAACTCTAGGTGTTGCAGAGAATTTTTATTCTTGCAGGGTTTTCCAAGATCTGTTGGAAATAACTACAAATTGAGAGCTATAGTTTTTTGATGTCTAATTCATGAGCAACAGTATGTGTTGCTGTAGATGTATGCGTGTTTCAAGTAGTTTTTACCTTTGGCTCTTCCCTGGCCTCCCCCTTGGCTGCAGCGTTTTCATCAGGGGCCTGACATGTGTCAGGGGTTGGCAGCTTTGGCCATTGCAAGCAGGAGGGAGCAAAGCTCAGGAGCAAAGGGATTTTCCCTGGCAGCACATGCCACAAGCTCTGAACAGGTCATATCTGGGAAGTTATGGTCTGATCACCTCCCACAGCCCAGCGGCCAAGCAAGGGGGAGGTCAGGTAAGGAGGTCTTGAACTGACTACAGCTAATATATGTCAAAATTAACAGCCTGAATTACACACAGAGATAACTGGGAGATCACTGGAGATCACACAGCATTGCTATTTCTGGATGCCCTGGGGCATGTTGCAGTAACCCAAGCTAGACTGAGCAGACCCTTGTTCACTGTACCAACATCTGGGTCAGGAGCAGAAGGAAATCCCTCTGAGCAAGCATCAGCAGTGAAAAAAGCTCCTGGTGCTTTGGCTATTCATCAGCTGCAGAGGATCTTGTGCCATTTCTAAATGCTAACCCTGTTTTATTCAATGCTCCGTGAAATAAACACCTTTATCCCTAGGCTGAGAACAGATTCTCGGTGGCCCTCAGTTCTTTGCTACTCTTAAATGCTCTTGTTTGAGGAGAAGAGAAGGTGGCCTTGCAGGGTCACTGCAAGTCCAGTGCAGGCCCTGAGGAGCTCCAGGATGGGTTGTCTCCAGACACCACCGAAGGAGACAGCCAACCTGTTGGAATAATGCAAATCTTGTAGCCACACTGAGCTTTCATGCATGAAGCTCTGCCAGGGTACAACCACTTCTGTCAGCAGATTCTCAGCCAAGTTGTGGAGATGCCCGATAATGCACAGCCTGTTACCATGTGCATATTTTCTGTATCTGACGTGGCAGAGCTAAAGGGATGGATCTGGGTCAAGTATTAGTGTTTTTTTTTTCCTGTTCCTAATACAATATGTGTACAGTGTTTTGGTCTCTGGTGGATCTAAATACAGGTTTCACCTTGGAGTCTGACTCAAATCTAGTTCAGTAATACCTAAGAGCTGTTACCAGACAAATAGCTGCCATATGAGCTGTATCCAGTGGTATCTTTATTAGCCTGTATTCTAGCTTCCTGCAGATGGGAAACTGACTTGTCCACAGCCCTGCCTTCACAAGGGAGCACCCACAGTTAGCCTTCTCTCCCTCCATGCCTCTTCATCTAAGCATACAGCATTGCCAGCTTTCTTCTCTGAAAGCTCTGAGAGACGATTTCCTGAATATCCCAACTAAAGATCCTGTCTATGAGGCAAAACGTTGTGTGCGTCTATACTTCATGTGGCATGACTCCATCTCCTGGCAACCAGGGGTAAATAAAGCCAGCTGCTATTTGGGATTCTCAGGATCACTTTTGGGCTTTTCCTCTTACATGGAGCATGTGTGTCCCCTGGCTGTGCCAATAACATCCTGGGGATGTAAATGGGAGCTTGCCACAGGGCTTGAATGCCTCCAGTGTGAGACCCTCCCACAGTTAGGCCAGCCTGACATAGCCAAACCTCTCTCAATTGTAATTTTGCTGTACACAAATTAGGGGTATTTACCCCATACCTGCCCAGGTTCTGCTTTTGATGCCTCAAGGAAGGTCGAGTCCAGCAAGCACTGAAGGGATAATCTGGACTTTGAAGATTTGGATTCAATTTCCTTAAATGAGATGACCATGTATTAAAGGTGCTTGTGATATGCAAGGCAGAAGATTGAAGTATAGGCAAATTTCAGTGTTTAGTCTCTTCTTGCCTGTTTCTGTCAGTAAAAAAGGGAGACAATACATTCCTGCTTCACAGCACTAATATTGTACCAGTGCAAGCCGTAAGAACACACAAAGTTTTCATCTTCTCAAATAAAGATTTTATTCATTTTGGACAAAAGCATTTTTAAGAGTTTAAAATACAAGTAATAGAAACAAATATTCTTAATCATGAAAATAGAGGATTTACAGAGAAATGTCAACTTATGCAGCAGTTCACCAGAAGGATGTGAAAATGGAAATGGAAAAATTCCTCCTTCACAGTGATGACTCTTGCCCTTTAAAAAAAAGCCAGATGAGACTCTTTCTACCCACAGGGCTCTCCTGCAGTGACAGCTACATTAACCTTTGCTGACAAGCACTTCTCTTTGCTTGTAAAATCAGCTTAGTGTGTGCAAAATTCTTCCAGACTTTAAAATGGTTACTATCAAATGGAGATACGCTCCATGCAAAACAAAACATCCTCGTGCCTTACAATTACTCTTGTGTTGCTAGTGCTGCTCTGAGATCACTGGATGGGCTGAGGCAGGATGATGTCTGGGCATCTGTCTGCTTTGGCTAATACTACAGAAGAGATGTAAATGTAGGAAAGGACACTAGGGTTTTTGCTGCATTTCTCTCCCTGGGCATTTTTCCGTGCTTATCACCACATTGTCTGTGCAATGAGCAGCACAGCAGAGGAGCAGTAATATATGCTTGGATTATTTGTCTGTTGCTATTAGAGCAAAGCTTCAGGATAGCAGATAAAGCCAGCACGCTACCTCCTGCACACAGGCCTGCATGCACATGAACACACACTCCTTTCCTGTCATCCTATTTCCCCCTATTAATTTCACATCCTTCTTGTTCTATGTCTGAGCCATCCTTTATACGTGGGGAAATCCTTCTGTGCAAAGGGAATTCTTCAAGGCTTGGGCAACAGGAGGCTCTGCCAGCTTCCTCCCACCCTGTCACAGCACTGAGCCTTTGAAAGTGGGTCACACGAGCCCTGCCACCTCATCAGAGTCAAGCTTCTACATCACCTAGGGCCATTTCAAAGACTTCGTAGCCCCATGCTGAAGTTAAATATGTGGCAGATACCATTTTGATGCAGCCAATATTCTGTAATATTTCTATGACATTTATAATTGCTGACCACAAATCTGCAGGACTAGGACCTTGGAATAAAATACAAGTCAGGCTCTGAATCTACTCCACCCCATCAAAAAATCTGTCATGTCTAGAACCCAACAAAGTACAGGAATCCAGCACATCACATAATTTAAAATGCTGAAGGTAGAATTGAATAGGATATGATAGCATAGCATAGCATAGAATACCATAACATAGAATAGAATGGAATGTCTTAAAAGTGCTTGAAATTACCTTTATGAGTAACTGGCTAATTTTGCAGTGTAAACACAGTACATTCTTGTACTGTCTTTCATTTAAGGCTCCACTGCCAATCCATGCTATTCATTACAAAACTCCTACTGAGCTCAAATATGCAAACCTGGCTTTCAAACCTGCCTTTTCACTGCACTTGGAATTGCCTGAGTCAAATAATCGACTGTTAAAACCTTCAAGTAAAATGTTAATTTGAGTGTGAGAAAGGAGCAGCCTTCTGCTGCAAAAGCAATGGGAAATGACTTAGCTGCAAGCACAGATGCAAATCAGCTGAAGTTACTTTTCTAATAGTTTCCAAATTAAATAGTTCTTACTATTTGCATTATTCTAGGATGTTGGACTTGCAGTCATTTTTGTAGAGATGCAAAGTTAACTGGCAAATCAGACAAGGAATGCTGATTTTCTAAGAACCTCGTTGTGTGTACTTGATATTATCAGGTGAAATTTTGGAACTGCCCTGGTCTTCTACATGATAAAATTTAGTTGTATGATACAGTTCATTAGGGAAGAGGTTCATGAACTCCTGCTGGAACTAAACTGAGTGCCTTGTATTTACAAAAATGTGTATCGTGGTGCTTAGAGGCAAAATGATTTTCTGCCTCCTGTATGCCCACATGAAGGACTGCCAACATCTTGTTCAATGCAGGTATAATGCCATTATTTTTACACTGAACAAATCCAAACTAAATACAGCTGTGGGAATTCAGACCTGTTTTCTGTTGATCACAGAGGCACAATTTTCACACATGTAAGTCAATGGTAGCATGGCCCCCAGCTTCATTTGAGCCAGGATTTCAGCCAGGCTGTTTTGTCCTCCAAGCTTGCACATGAGAAAGTTTAAAATAACCCACCAAGAAAGGAAAGGACTGTGGATAATGCAGCCAAGGTGCCTCACCCAAATGGAGTTTACAGCTGTGCGCTACAGACAGCTCATAAGCCAAAGCTCCTGTCTCCAGAACACAGTGTAGCCTTTTGGATGGTGAGCTCCTCGGGACTGAAAGCACTTTGCTGGGTGTGCTTGTTCAGCACCCAGCACAGCTGGCCCTTGTTCCTAGGGATGGCTTCCAGGTGCTACTGCAATGCCTCCAAATAGTAAACCTAATTGTGGCATATGGGAAGGAGGTTATGAAAGAGAAGATTAAAGAAGGTATAAACTGGGATTTAGGAAGACTTTTTACAATGCATGTGCAGTGATGAGAAGCATTTAAATGAAATGAATAGTAGGGCTGACGTACCCCTGGAAAGCATTACAGGCACACCAGCAACTCTCAGAGGTGGAGGGCCCATGCTCTCAGGGGAAAATGCTCTAAGTGCTGCAGGCTGGTACTGCAAGCAAGCCCAGAGCTGTCTCCTCAGCCTGACAGGCAGCTCTGTTGATTAAGCTATCAGAGGTGGGATTCAGAATTAATCTTGCTGGTCCATGGGTGAGCAGACCCTCGGAAGAGCGGGAAATAACCCTCCCCAAATTGTTCTAGGCTGAGTTTGCAGGAGGGAGCACTGAAGAAGATAACGGCTTTTTAAAAAAAAATAAAAATCAGAAGGAACAGAGAGAAAAGCATTAATTCAAGAAACGGTCAAGATGCAGGTCCTGCATGACGGCATGGCACATCTCTCCTTGGCTGTCACTGTGAGCAGCCTCTCCAGCTGCCACCATCCCATGGGTGATGAAGGGGGCAGAGGGGTTCAGCCAACAGCCCTGGGGTTCCTCCATGCTCTGGTTGTATCAGCTGAAGTGTAGCTGGCCCCTTGCATTTTTCTGGTGCTGTAGACTTTGTGTGTCTCAGTATAAACCAGCTCAGGTCTGGCTATATTTGCTAAGCTCAATCTTGCCATTAGCCAGGCTAGAGCCAGGCTTGTTCAGGGACCTCCACTGTGCTTGGCAGCACTGCATTACCCATCTTTTTCCTTTCTCTGTGGTGTTCCAGCCCCACACAAGCCCAAATGCTGCAGATATAACTGCAGAGGACACTCATGTCCTGCTGGTGCCGGCAGGCAACCTGCCCCCTTCTTCATGAATTTGCAGGCCAAAGATGCTGGGAAGGGCTAGTCCCCTGGGAGAACATCACTGACAAGATCAAAGACCCCCATGTTGGAACACTGAGATGCTTCTTGTGTTAATGAACTATTTATGGATGGGAATCTAAATGATTCCAGTGAAGGGAGTAATAAGACTTTAAACTTGTGCAAGACTTTTTTTTTGTCCTAGTATCCCTGCCCATTTAGCAACCTCGCATTAACAACATGGTTAGTGGTGACCAGCTATAGGGTCTAAGACTTCCTCCTGGACAGCACCTCCCGTTCATTACTAGGAGAAGAGATTATTTAAAAGGCATATATCACTCACTTGCCTCCTGTATACCCGTCTGCTCCCCTCAACCTTAAGGTAAATATCAGCTGTTCTGCTGCCAGAGGTTCCCAAGTCTCTCGACTGCTCTGTGCCCATCTTGCTTAGACTCCAACAGCTTCTGGCTGTGGGCTGGTTTTGCTTTATACTTTGTCAAGTGTTGAGCTGCTTGTTTTTTTATTCAGCACCAACAAATACATCTGATAATTGGCTCAGACAGCAATTACTTTGGGAATGTTTTTTATTTGATTTTGGTTGGTTTGCAACTAAATTGCTATGAATAACAAAACACCGGTTCAATGTCTCAGCTTTAACAGATGCATAGGGCTGCTGTGTTTATTTCACAGCTTCAGCCGTAAATAGAATTAAACAAAGCATGTAAAGTAACCACTGTATCAGAACAGTTCAGAAGGTCACTAATAATCTAAAACTGTGGTCAGAACATCTGGATTTTAAAATCTGAAAGAGCCATGGGAGGGGGAGGCTGTTATTTCCTACACTTAAAACACTTAAATTCACATGTAGAAATGTAACCAGTTTAATTTCTGCAACTGTTGTGACTTAGACTACCCACAGTTTCTGGAATCAAACTAATAAAGCCTCAGATGGGTATTTGGGAAGCAGGGTGATTATTATTCCAATCTGATCCAAGATCTAAAGGAATTTCTAATTTATCATATCAAGGTTCTCTGATGAGTAGCCATGAGGGAGATTTCAAAGGTCAGGAGAAATGAAATGCAGATTTAAATTCAAATTAATCAGTGGCAGACTCTAGACTGGCTTACACATACATGGGTAAACATTCACCATAGGCTATATATCACTCCAAAACATGGAGATATAATCTAGAAGTGAATTTCAGAGCAGTGAACAAAATGTAAACCATAGGAAAGAAACTGTGATTGAAGGCGCAAACTAGACAGTGGCTGCTGGGGAGCAATGGAGCAGGGAAAACGGGAGCGTGCCAGGCCAAGACATGTCACACACTAGGGCAACCTGAAACCTGCTGTAATTGATGCCATCATTAGCTTCAAGACACTTTTCCATGGTCTGACCCCTAAAGTGCTCCTTTTCTGGGATTTGCCCCTCTTGCAGGATGGAGAAGAATCCCTGAAGGCCCATGCTGTGTCACAGAGACCATAACACTGCCCAGGTCTGAGGCATAGGGATTTTACACATGAGCGGTAGAAAGTTTGGAAGGTTTTGGTCCAAAGGCATATAGAAGCTCTGGAAGATGTGTTTGCTTTATTTAATCTATATGTTTGCCCATTAAATAATTCAGAGGATGTTATATTAAACAGACTTCAGGAAAAGTGATGGAAGTGCATTTGCTGAAGCAAGAGCTTGTATAATGAGACATTCCATAAAAGAAGCTGGACTTTTAAAGTCAGAATGGATTAAGGGCATGAATTCATGTGTCCCATGAGAACTTATTACTTACAAACTCGAAGGACATTCAGAGACCTTCAGAAAGAAGTGGCTCTCACTCTTGAGTTTAATTTTAATATATAAATAAATTGTAAATAAATTGGGTTTATAGTTGTAAATAAATTGGTTTTATAGTTGTTTCAGTGTGAATGAGGATGAAGAATGCTGATCACCCAATTAGCAGTGTGTTTTTATTGTAAACAATGAGGAGTTTATTAAGGATTATTTTACACACTAGAAGAAAAGGAAATGTAGCTATAAAAAATGTGCCTTTCTTTTAAGACTACAAAAAAATTATTATATCAAATAAATCACTTTGAAAAAAAGCCCAATATATTTTTCCCTATCTGTGCTGTTGTTATAATCTGCTTGGGCACTGATAACATCAACAGGTTGATGGCTGATTTCATATTCTCATACAGTAATAATCATATTATGATCACTCTAACTACAGTGCTGCCAAGACTGCAGGAAAATGATCATTTTCCTTAAAGTAATACCTTCAGTACTGTATAAAAGAAAGAAACCCAAACTGGAAACTTTTGAATAGCCCCGGTTGTAGGTGGGGTCTTGTTCCCCAAACCTGGCGTTGAGGATGAGGATGTGAATGAGGGGGATGGTGATGCAGGGGCCTCATCCTGCAAGCACCATGTGCTAGCCTGTCCTTTAAGAGATTTATTTTTCAGAACCTGTTTTGCAAGGTGAGCTTCGGTGATGCCTCACAAAGGATAACACAGACCCTCTCCTCTCATCCTGTTCTATTTCCCTTTCCCTCCTCATTTTCAAAGAGAATTCAGCGTCTTTTTGGCCATCCCTCTTTGATTTTTCTGTAGCAACAATAACATCTCCCCTAGTTTTCTAGAAAAAAAGTTTATTTTAAAAGTTCTTTTGAGCAGTTCATCATTATTTCTGCATCGGACACAAACTACCCCAGTTACAGGTGTGTGCAAAATGTGGTAGAAGAGAATATTTCAGTTGGAAAGGGCCTACAACAATCATCTAGGCTGCCCCTATGCAATGGAGGGCTTTTACTCACCTCAGGCTCTTAAGTAAGAGCAGCAAGATCATAAATATCACTCGTCGACCCTGTCTGCTGCCACTGGGACGCTTCCCTGCAATTCTTCAGCAAGGCTTGACCTCTCATACATGGTGGGTGAAGGATGATGACTGATCTGAGGCCTGGATCTCATTTGAATGAAGCAGCATGTGGACAGGCTACAGCTTTCAATAGCTGCCCACATTTTTCCTGCAGCAACTGCTGTGTGTTAGGTTCATTGCCAGAGTTATGCAGGATTTTAAGACAGGGTTTGAGAAGGGGAAATATTTACTGTAAGTGAAAGCAAGTCCTGTTCTTACTTAGCCAAAGGAATATTTGCACTTAAATAAAAAGTGCACTTATGTGCACTTAAGCCTAAGTAGTATTTTTTGCTCTATCATAGAATCATAGAATCATAGAATCATTACGGTTGGAAAGGACCTTAAGATCATCTAGTTCCAACCCCCCTGCTGTGGGCAGGGACACCTTACGCTAAATCATATCACCCAAGGCCTCGACCAACCTGGCCTTGAACACTGTCAGGGATGGAGCATTCACAACCTCCCTGGGCAACCCATGCCAGTGCCTCACCACCCTCACAGGAAAGAATTTCCTCCTTATATCCAATCTAAACTTCCCCTGTTTAAATTTTAACCCGTTACCCCTTATACTGTCACTACAGTCTCTAATGAAGAGTCCCTCCTCAGCATCCCTATAGGACCCCTTCAGATACTGGAAGGCTGCTATGAGGTCTCCACGCAGCCTTCTCTTCTCCAGGCTGAACAGCCCCAACTTTCTCAGCCTGTCTTCATACGGGAGGTGCTCCAGTCCCCTCATCATCCTCGTGGCCCTTCTCTGGACTTGTTCCAACAGTTCCATGTCCTTTTTATGTTGAGGACACCAGAACTGCACACAATACTCCAAGTGAGGTGTCACGAGAGCAGAGTAGAGGGTCAGGATCACCTCCTTCGACCTGCTGGTCACGCTCCTTTTGATGCAGCCCAGGATACAGTTGGCTTTCTGGGCAGCAAGCGCACACTGAAGTCAGCTCATGTTCATTTTCTCATCAACCAACACCCCCAAGTCATTCTCCGCAGGGCTGCTCTGAATCTCTTCTCTGCCCAACCTGTAGTTGTGCCTGGGATTGCTCTGACCCATGTGTAGGACCTTGCACTTGGCATGGTTAAACTTCATGAGGTTGGCATCAGCCCACCTCACAAGTGTGTCAAGATCCCTCTGGATGGCATTCCTTCCCTCCAGCGTATCAACCGAATCACACAGCTTGGTGTCATCCGCAAACTTGCTGAGGGCGCACTCAATCCCGCTGTCCCTGTCACCAGCAAAGATGTTAAACACGACTGGTCCCAACACCGATCCCTGAGGAACACCACTCGTTACTGGTCTCCAGCTGGACATTGAGCCATTGACCACAACTCTTTGCCTGCGGCCATCCAGCCAGTTCTTTATCCACCGAGTGGTCCATCCATCAAATTGATGTCTCTCCAATTTAGAGACAAGGATGTCGTGTGGGACAGTGTTGAATGCTTTGCACAAGTCCAGGTAGATGACACCAACTGCTCTGCCCCTGTCCATCAGTTCTGTAGCCCCATCATAGAAGGCCACCAAATTGGTCAGGCAGGATTTCCCCTTAGTGAAGCCATGCTGGCTGTCACCAAGCACCTTGTTGTTTTTCACGTGCCTTAGCATGCCTTCCAGGAGAATGTGCTCCAAGATTTTGCCAGGCACAGAGGGGAGACTGACTGGTCTGTAATTGCCTGGGTCATCCATTTTCCCCTTCTTGAAAATGGGGGTTATATTTCCCTTTTTCCAGTCATCGGGAACTTCACCTGACTGCCATGATTTCTCAAATATGATGGCCAGCGGCTTAGCAACTTCATTTGCCAGCTCCTTCAGGACCCGCGGATGGATCTCATCAGGTCCCATGGACTTGTGCATGTTCATATTTTTAAGATGGCCTCGAACCAGTTCCTCTCCTACAGTGGGCGCAAGGTCTTCATTCTCACAGTCCCTTCATCTGCCTTCCAAGACTTGGGTGGTTTGGTCAGAGCCTTTGCCAGTGAAGACCGAGGCAAAGAAGTCATTCAGAACCTCAGCCTTCTCCAAATCCAGGGTAGCCAGTTCTCCTGAGAGCTTCCTGAGGGGGCCTACGTTCTCCCTTGTCTGTTTTTTATTTGCTATGTACCTGTAGAATGCCTTCCTGTTATCTTTAATACCTCTAGCTAAGTTTAATTCTAACTGTGCCTTAGCTTTCCTCACCTGGTCCCTAGCTTCCCGGACAACATCCCTGTACTCTTCCCATGCCACCTGTCCTTGCTTCCACTTATTATAAGCCTCTTTTTTCAATTGAATTTTCCTCAGCAGCTCCTTATCCATCCAAGGAGGTCTCCTGGCCCTCCTGCTGTACTTCCTTCTGGTTGGGATGCAAAGACTTCTGCATTTCAATTGTCAAATGCACAAATATAAGTATATATATAAATAAAACTATTAGACCAATATTTAAAGCACTTTAATGACGTGATCAAAAAGAAGTCTCCTTTGTGTTATCTTTGTCTAGCTGCTGTAGATACAGATCTGCCTCTCTTGCCTTATAGAGAGGACTCTAGTGATCAGAGACAATTTCCCTAGGATTAAAGCAGTAGACTTTTAGCACTATCACAGTAAAGAGCAGGAGAAATAACAGTGTGTGAAGCTTTTGAAAAGTGTAAGCTTGGAACCTCCAAGGGCTTAACCTGTCTGTTTATCCCAGGGGTAGCCAAGGGAAGGAACATAAAACATTTTTTCTCCATCAGCACACCCCACTCCTGGCTTGGACCATACTTCCAAGCTCATTCTGGTGCCTAAATAATGCACATTTCCCTATATCTATTAAATCACTGTGAGATATGAGGATTATAATTGGGTTCTCTTTGTGGTGCTCAGATGCAGATACCTGTTAATGAGAAAGCTGACCAAGATACCAACTCGACTGACACCAGCTATTTAGCAGCTGTCAGGGGGTAATGACTTGCAGTCACTGCCCCTCTTGCCTGGGTTTGAACCAGTAACCCAGCGACAAAGGGCTCGTATCTCATTATTGCCAGTCCCTCAAGCCACCTCATTCCCTTGCAGCAGATGCCTATTGCATTACTGTCAAAAAGAGGTAATCATGTGTCTAAGTCATGTCTTGCACTGGAAGAAGTTTGTAAAGACACATCTGTCTAGCACCTGAAAGCACCACCCTGCATCCAAAAAGTGCTGGGGCAGGCTGCTGGGTGACAGGGATGTACTGCAGACTCTGTCCCCTGTGTGGGCTCCTACACTCCTGCATCCCTTTGCATCCCACTGCCCAGTATATTTCCAAATGGGAAAGGAGCTTCAAGTCTTTATTATATTCTTATTAAGACTACTATGTGTGGCCTTTTAAAATAGCTGGGAGACAAAAGCACGGGCACCAAATTATAGACAAAAATCCATTCAAGTTAGCTGAGCTGCTCTCACTTATCCCAAGAGAGGATTCACCTCATCCAGTGAAGCTCAAATGACTAGGCTTACCTGTCTGACATACCTGAGAAGTACAAGGACTGCAAAATAATCCACCTCTAAGAAAACAGATAAAAATAACAGCAGCCAAATGCACTGTGGTTTTGGCTTCAGTTTATCAGGAGTCTGATCCAGCTAGTATTCAGCAGCAAGCAGTAGTCAGACTGTATTTACAAGCTGCAAAAAAGCCTACTCCTGGGACAGAAATGGCAATAAACCATTACTTGAAGAAACTACATGTAAAAATAGCTCTTGCTCTCTCCCTTCCCCCAGCTTTCGATTTGGTGATGCTGGGCTCTGCCTATGGAAACAAACCTGGTAGGGATGCTGCTTCCTGGTGGGCTGGTGCTGAATGGCAGGCAGGGTCCCCTCCCAGGCCCCACAGCTGCTTTTCCAGTCTGTCAGGTCAGGTAAGTGAAGCAAAGAACAAAAGCATGACTGTGGAAAGGGGCAGCAGCAGTGACCCGTGGCTCCTGCAGCCCACCTTGCCTTTGCCCTGGCTCCCAGCGGTAAAGAGAGGCCATTGCTCAGGGTTGAAAGCTAGGTAACTGCTGTTTGTGTCAGTGATAAAATTTACCTCAATAGAGGAGTTGGCATGCCTCTAAAAGCCTCTCCACATTATTATTATTACTAGAAGTAGTAGTATTGGTGGTAGCATTAGTATTAGTATCATTATTAGTATTAGTATTACAACTTGTGTGAGTCACTTCCGTGGCCTTCAGTTACAGATTCCAGTCCATGCAGGGTAACAGCACTAACTGCAGAAAGGCTTCCTTTCCTGATCAGCAATTCTCTCAAGGACACCAGACTTGTGTCCAGGAATTATTTGCTCTTTATTATCTGCTCAAGAGCAGCAACAGCAATCCTTTTCTACAGCACTCTCTGAAAGATGTTGATGTGCTCAGTGATCAAGGGGGTAGGAAAGGGAAGTGCAGCTCTTGCGCCATCACAGATATCACACAGATGTGGTTCTGGGAATGGCTAGCAGCAGACAGGCTCGAGGAGATGGTCAAAGACCAAGTGGCTTAAGGGGCTATGCCACACACAGGAGGATCAGGAGAGTCTGATCACTGCTGTCTGCTTCCCAGCCACTGGGCTGGCTCCTTTGGAGGATATTTTCCTGGCTCCTTATGATGGTGTCAGACCTAACCTAGAACCTGCCCTAAATTGCCTGTTGGGGGAACTTCCCCCTTGTTTTTTATTAATCCCTCTCTCTCTTTTCATTACTTACACAGGGTTTGCACAGAAATGTGCCTCCCAGTTCAGGTAGCATGGAAACTCCCTTTCCCATAGCCTTTCTTTTTCACTGTCCTCTGCAGGTCCCTCAACTGCAAACAAAAGAGAAGTACCATGTGCAGCTGTTTTTCTTGATACAGAGAAATTAATTGCTTGCTACTGTTTCTGTAATCTATATCCAAAGCTAGACTTATTAAAGCACTGCTAAGATAAAGCTTTGGAAGCTGTACGGGCAGACTAGATACTACCTTTTGCTGGTGGCAATGCATGCTACTCCCTTGTTGGCTACACCATTTGCCACCACCCTGACGTATTTTCTACTCTTGAGCCACCACCAGCTCCTTCTACTCTTGAGGCCAGCCCAGCTCAGTAGCAGACGAGCTGCATCAGTCAGCAGAGAGCAGAAGTCCACAGCGCCCAGCTTGAAGCATCAGGAGGGTTGTTTAAGCCACAACACATTTTACCAGGCAGGTGACCAGACCAGAGCAACCTCACCCATAGGGCTGGTCCTCACCAACGATGCTGTGGTGATCCCAGCAATAACGCTGACCTAAAGGCATGGGGTTAAACTGCAGGGAGCACAAGGGCATAATGAATTTGCTTTGATTTGCTCTGTTTAGCTGGAACTTTGGTTTCCGGAGCTGTCAATTCTGGAAAATTTCCTGAGTGTTACATTCACTTCTAATGAAGGCAAAGCAGGGAGTACAGCAAATACGTTCAAATGTGCAGGCAGATCTGATCAATTAAGCCTGGTACATCCTGCATGCTATCAAAATCAATGTACATCATTGTTTAAAGTAGTATCTGCAGAGCAAAACTCGAGCTGTACCTAAAATGCGAATCCTCAACTTTGCTCTGGAAACGAAGGGAAGAGACTAAAAATAAGATAATAAAGATGGGGATCTTTGCTGCTTTGGCTGCTCAGTGCTAGAACAGTTCCTGGGTCTGACAGATTATCTCCGCACTGTTAAAAAGGATCAGAGCCCCAAGGCAATTAATTCCTCACTTTCACAGTTTTACTTCTGTGGAAATGAGGATTGCTACGGACAATAATATGTGTTGGGGAGAGGGGTTGTTCAGAGCCAAGGTAAACAATCGCCTGTCAGAGAATGAACGGCAAATGCAAAGGCATGGCAACCTGCTAGCTGGAGGGAAAAGCCCAAGCCAGAGCAGCACTGCTGTGACCCACTGAGCTGGAGGAAAGGCAGTGCCAAGCAGCACCATACCAGTGACAGAGGCACAGGACATTTAATGACAGGCAGTGCGGTGCTGGGGCAGACACCAAGTCTTGCCATGGCAATTGATTACCATGCTGCTGCCTGGGCTTCGCCCACGGCTCCAGTGGGGAGAGCGTGGCATCCTGCCTCTGCTTTGTATGCAGATGGCATCCCCATTGGTAACAGCGTCCCTGTCCGGCAGCGGCAGTGAACGTGGGCAGAATGCAGAGGCAACAGTCACCTGCCGCCAGGAGCTGCTGTGGGCACCCAGGCCTGGGAAGAGGTTTTAGCTGAGCCATAGGGTGTACTGACTGAGAGGAGTGCTGGTTATGAGGTGTATGTGACACCACCTTCCCATTAGGTTCATGTTTGCAGATGCACATCATGGGGTCCCCAGCACCACACCATACAGCTGACAAAGTGTTGGTGTTCACAAGGTGTCCCTCCCCAGCACCCGGCCCAAAATATCAGACCCAGCAAGGGTCACCACTCCAAACTAAGGGGTGGGAAGTGTAGAGTAGAAAGCAGATCTGCAGGTTCCAGGGGGTTTCTGATTTTCACATGTGCAAGAAGAGACAAGCTGGAAGTGCTATATTTATTCTGAATTGTAAGCATGATTTCCCGGAGGGCTTTCCCTCATTTGGCTGGGTGTGACAATGAGGACCCTCTGGAAAATGTGAGTCTGGCTTCCATCAAAAACATCCTCAGAACTCAGGGATCTCTGGTGCATCAGCATCATAAACAGCTTATCTGCATCCTTTGCTTTGGAATTAATTGTTTTGAAAGGCAGCCGTTATCAGGAACAGAAAGTGAAACATAGCCGAAGACCTGCAACAGCAACCGTGGGGTCTTGCGCAACCTCTCTACAATTAGAATGAGTGCAGGGGAAGGACACTTTGTCCTTTTTCCAATCTGGGTCCAATTTCATTTCATTTCAAATACCACACAAGGCAAAATGAAAGGGTAATGTGTCTAATCACAAAGAAATCCCTGTGTTTGGTGTATCACCCCACATCTTGTAACACTATTTTAGATTTTCCTGGGAAAGACTGATGGCAGTTTTGTGTGAGAAAGAAATCTGTGGAGTTTTTATTTTTGCATGGGATGCACTAAAATTGGATGTTGTCATGTATGCCACTGTTCCTTTACCTTGTGCTGCTTGACACTGAATTATTCAGATATCTTTATGACATATAGAAGTGGTGTCAGCATTTTAGGGCATGACTCTCCTTTCTCATCTGCTGTAAAATCCCAGTGGCTTCACTGAGCTATAAAAGGCAAAATTAGGTCCTCAGCAGCATTGTTGTCTTGCAGGCAGAAAATACACTTTACCTCTGAGTGAAGGGTACCAACAGGCCTAGCTCATAGTATAAAAGCAGGTATTTGTAAGTCCCTGGTTCATCAGTACATCTAGGAGGTCATTTATTCATTTGAAAATGAGCAATAAGAGTGTAACGAAGACAGGGGATAGTGTAACATCATCTATTTTCTCTACTTCAGAACTGCTCAGGTTTCATTGACCTCATGCTGATAATACCAATGGCCTCATCGGCTTGAATAGTGAGGTGCCTGGTCTGTAGCTACCTGTGCCAAGCCTAAACACAGAGCTGTGCCAGGGTAACCCAGTGTCTGTGGAGTGGGGGAGCCCAGAAGAGCTTGAGGGGGTGCTGCATCCTTAGGGCATGGGCTGCTTGGGGGCAACCTGCCAGGCTCGGAAGCTGATCAGGCTATAACCACTTGCCATGGCACTGATAGCTCCCTAGGAACAACACTGATATTTTTCCATCCTTGGGTTAATTTTTCTTCTTTTTTTAAACCGATGATGGCAAAAATAGTTCAGTTGAAACTGGTCTAAATTCATTGTTACACATGGAACAGCACTCACTCTGCCTCACCTAAAACAAGGAGCTGTTAGAGTCATAAGGAAAACACAGAGGCAGTGAGAGAAAGAAAATACTGTGCATGTAATATGAATACACTCTTGGCAAAGCCAGTGTTTAAATCACCAGTGGCTTAAACAACGCACATCTAAATCCCTGGAGCCCCCTGGGCCTTCTGCAGTGGATGGACACTGCACACCCAGGAAAAATGCAATCAAAATCTGGGATTGTTTTTGTCCTGCAAAACCACCTCCTGCAAGTAAATCTAGGCTGCAGGAACAAAGCTCTGTCCCCAGATACACAGAGACCCCTCCTGTGAGCTCTGCATGCAACTCATGTCAGGTTTAACAGAGGGGTGCAGCTTAGTGATGCCAAGACAGATGTAAAACCTTGCCTTCCATTTCTGCCACCTATTTGCTGGCTCACCTGTGTTTGTAAAGGAGTATTTACAAAAGGCAAAGATGTATCAAGCTATCTCCTGGCCTTCTTCCCGTGTTAGGATGGCAAATGTTTTTGGAAGGGATGTAAACCTTAATGCTTTTGGGAAGAAGCCAAGTGGTAGCAGATGGCAGAGAGGAGGAAACTCACCCTATGGGCAGGTTTTTCACGGTGTTCTCATAAGCATCTGGTATTTGCCACTGGCAGAGACAATACAAGGGCCAGCGCCCTGATCCAGCCTGCCTGCCGCCCTACTCCTGCTACTGGCTGATTTCTTACCCATTCAGAAGCAGTTTCATGACATTTTTATTTCTTGACGCACACTCGGATTCAAGGTCTCAGTGGCACTCCTCTTTGGGTAGATTATGGAGGAACAGGAGACTAAGCTCACAAGCACATCGCCTCAGCTCTGGCACATGGGACTAGCGATTCACATGTTGTAAGAGTTTGGGGATTTTTAATATTTGAAAAAAATATCAATTGCTCTGATATTGTATGCAGCCTTCTGACTGCACAATGAAGTTGGATCTCCACCACACTAAACTGGCAGTGAAATTTGTGCTTTAGCTGTTATGTATGAATTTGAGAAGTGCCAATCACCTGCAGCTAGGAGCAGCAGATGCCTATTGCTTCTTAGGATTTAGCTTCCAGTCCTTTACCAACATATAGATAAGGGATGGGGGGGTGGGGAAGGGGGAGGGGGTAAACCTACACTGTGTTGCAAGACATGGTTAGAAACTTAAGTGAAAATGAACTTTTAGGAAATGCTGTGGGTGAGGGGATTTTTATGGGCTTTTTCTACTTGACTCAAACATCCCATGTATGCCTACTCTGTAGCTGATCCGACTTGGTATTGCTCCAACAGCTCTGTAAGTGTCCCTGCATGGAGCACATCTGGACCTAGTGTGTGAGTGTGGACCTGTTGGGTGAATGTAGGACACTTTGAAAGGGGACTGAAAAATAGCTGTAGTTTAAGACAGACCTTGAGCACACACACACCTCCCATGTCTTCCTTCAAGTACCAGCCCTCCATCTCTGCTGGTCTCCAATTTGGATGCTGTTCTTAGTAGCAGTGCTTAGAGGCTACTGCTTATGCCTCTTGGAGGACCTGTTTTACAGGCACAGCAAAGAGTTTGCTGGTCACAACCATAATTCTTCTCTGACTATCCTGAAGGCTTTCAAACAAGCTGGTGCATTTTAGAATTTTACTAGCGGTTTCAGGGCATAAAATAAAAAGGCTTTGTGGACACAAGATGAAACCTTCCACTAAACCATACTACTTTCATAAGGAGAGTGAATGAACTGGATGGCCCAGTTATATTACCAGAAGCCAGCATTAAAAAATGCTGCATAATCTTCTAAGAGACTGCTTTTTCATCATAGCTCAGCCAGATGGGCAAGTGGAGGGATGAAGGTTTTCCATAGGAAGGTTCAGCTGATCTGGGAAAAGAAAGAAGAATGATGCATGGCAGTTCTCAGGTAGCTGCTAACTAGAAAAATGTTCTGGCTGAAAATACTGCTTAATCAGGCTAGAAGTGAGGTACCTATCTTGATAGCAGAGATTAGGAGCATTGCACATACTTTGTTATCTCACTGCTTTGTTGCACAAAACAGAGCTCTCACTGTCGCAATCTGGATGGTGTATTTCCAAACATTAATCAAGGATTAGTCCTTGGCACTGATTTATGAGAAAATACCGATGCTGCAGAGGATTTATAACCCATGTAAATGATTTATGGAGTACATGTTTTAATGAGATGGGTCCTCAGTGTGTGTAAACTGGAGCATGGCCTTGATGCACATGCAGCAGTGTGTACTTCCTAGGCTGCCTTGGAAAAGCAAGGTCCTGGGAGAATCTCACTAGGGTTCCTCCTACCCATCTGCCCACTCCCACCCATGAGGAGTGAGTGGACTTTGGGAGAGTCACCCCTCTCGTGGGAGGGAAGCCATAGCACAGGCCTGAGCTGTGTCTTCTGTAGTACTAACGTAGCCCTGTAGAGGGAATGCTTTGACTTCAATGAGGCGGCGTATTGCTGTGTTATATATACCAGGGACCAAATTCATTTCTTTGTGTCACCAGCTGAGTTCAGGAGCTAACATCAAGAGCAATTTCACCCAGTAGGTGGTTTTGGTTTTGTTGTTTCCTAAAATTCTTATGATGCTATAATTCGCTTTAAAATTTTGTCCCTGACTGAAGAGGGTGGAAGTGTCCATTTGATTCCATGCAAGAGATAGATAGGCTTTGATGCTGTCTTACATGCGCATCAATGCTTAAGATAACGTGCATATTAAAAGTGTTTTTCACTGGAAGCTTTCAGAAGGCCCAGTGGCCAGATATAACAAAAAGGAATCAGTAGTGTGTTGTTTACCAACTTCTCCTATGCTTCATCTTAAATTGGCATGGGGAAATCATAACACCTCCTGAATGACACCAGGAAACGGGCTTTGCTCACTAAAACTAAAATCACAAACCCATCAAAAATACTCTGATGTTACACACTACATGTGTTGATTAAAAATCTGCTTGCAACACTGGGTTTGCTGTTGATCATAAAACTGTGCACTGACCTAGTCCTTTCCCTCCAAGGTATCAAAGCACTTAAAAAACTACCTCATCACAGCCCTCAGTTCCACTTTGCCCATGAATCATCTGGGCCACAGACACTCTGACACCTCCAAGCCTCACCCTTCTGCTCTAACGATGCTGCCTTTTGTTTCCAAGATGAAGGGATTTTCCCCTACTCCAATGCAAGGCCCACCTTGAAGAGGAGGGAGCAGAAAGGGTAATGATGCATGGTGTCCGCTTGATTCAGGTCTTGTCACTCAAACCCACTGGCACCATCCCACTCTCTTCATTGTTAGTGGAGGAGTCTTTCACTGGGCCAGATGCCATCTGCTTACCTGGCAATTTCAATGCCACCTCCAGAACATACAGGCCTCCAGATGCTCAACTGCAGCAGGTCACCATGCTTTTATAGCTACCAGAATGACAGAAAACCCTTTGTAAACGGCAGCAAGGTGGATCTGTGTCATTAACATCTCCGAAAGTACAGACATACCCACTGAGTACTGAAAGCAAGTCTTAATCATCACAGGGACTTCCTCTGTGGATATTAATAATCTCCTCACTTCCTTTGAGGAGCCCCCCTGCCTACTGGGCTCTGTCTTTGCACAAGCATCAATAAAGCTCAAACTTTGAAAGGTTTCACTTCAGAAAAACAGCTTTTCTTGGGAAAAAGATAAAGCAAACCTGAGGCAAGCCCAACACTGCACTGCCTGGGCTGGGCACCACCATGGTGTAGCTGCACCTGTATCTGTGGTGCAGCCACCAAAGGCTTCTCCTCCCCTGTTGACTTTGGTCAGCAATGAACAATCGCTCTGCAGGGTGCCCCTGCTCTGCTCCTCCTTTTCCCAGACACTGGGGATCTGCTAGTCAGATCAGCACTTGGGAGGGTCCGGGAGAAGCACTTTCCGCTTCCTGTCGGGAAGGATGCGATTACAGCCTTGTAAATAAATGTTTGGCTTGGAAAATGGCTGTGTGCCTTCAAGATACCATACAGCCACCACCAGTGGCAGCGTGCCCCATTCACAGGGGTTGGTTGCATTCTGGTGCCCTGGCTCAAGGTAGTGAGAAACAGGAGATGGGGTACATCCTGATCACACACCACACTGGCTGTAGCCCGAGGGGCGCCAGACCCCTCTCGGCACAGATGCCTGCTGGCTTGCGACCTAAGGGCTGACTTTGCTGCTGAGGTGGCAGCTTCAGGAGGGGCTGACCAGCCATGGCCAGGGCTGTACCTTCTGCAAAGCTGCCTCCAAGGTGGGCACCCAGGTCAGAGCACAGCTGGTCCTGGGTTGCCCCTGCTTTACCTACTCATACTGATGGCCCCTGAAAGGAGCAAACAGGCCTCACCACTGGCTTGTACAATGTGATTCGCTCCTCTCTAGGGGACTACACTGGTTTGGGAATGTGTTAGGGAAGAATTGTCCACATCTTCATGTCTGTGCAGCAGCATGTTACCAGGGATCAAGTCCCACATGAAGTGAACTAGTGTGAATGCTCTATCCTAAGCTTCTCTTATCCTTTTGATAATTGAGGGATAAAAGCTGCTTTGGGAGAAGGGTCAACAGTGCTCATGGAGGGGTTGAACTCCCCCAGGTGCAGAGAAGTCCCGCTGTTCCATTTCAGCAGGGAACAGGCACTTGTCTTAATTTGCCAAGGGTATACTTGGGCTCAGAAACCCAGGAGAACAGCCTTGTGCAGAAAAACATCCAAGAAACTGCAGCTTTACCGAGTGAGACTTAGGATGATAACACCAAAAGACAGAAGTTGTAATCCTCTGTCCCTCTGTTCTGATGTTCCCTCCATCCACAGGCCATCTGCTCTGCATCCTATGCTCTGGCATCAGATTTGATATTTATAGCCAAAGGGTGTCTTGACCAGCTTTCCAGCATGGTCAGAAACCTGAGGTTGCACTGGGTTAACCCTGGTGTCAAATCATTTACAGGGGTTCTTCAGGAACTCAAAGCTGGTAATCCCTGGAGGCTTTTAAAGGATACTCGTGCAGCAAATAGCTGGCAGCACTGCTCTGTACCAGTGCATCTTTCATTTTCACAATGTGATACTGGGCAAAAGCAGCCTAGAGAGATAGCATGGCCCAAGTAAAGTACATTAGACTAAAAGTCGGGGATATGATGCAAGGATAGAGGAAATCTGTATACATGTTGCCTGGGAAATCCACTTCATGAACTTTCTGTACCTGTCACTGTGTTCTATCTGATGTGTGCAGAAGTGATGCTGGCATGCCTGCTCTTGACAGTAAGGACCGCCAGGACCTAGGGAGATTTTACCAGCGAATAAGCCATATCTGTGCCTTCAGGGCAGTTTCCTCCCGCACCTTTGAGGTCTGAAGGAATATGCCGGTCCCAGGAGCAGAGGTCGCAGGAATGCTGGAACCGGCTCCTTCGACCTGCAGGCTCCGGCCGAGGCAGGAGGGACGCGGGGACAAAGGCGGCCACCCCGGAGGGAGAGCAGGCTGAGCGGAGCGCAGCCGGGCGCCGGTGACAAAGCCTGTGGCGGGAGGCTGGCAGCAGCGGAGATGCCCCGGGAGATCCCGCTTCGCTCCGCGCCCGAGCCGCCCGCCAGCGGCACCGGGTCCCTCGCCGCGTCTGGCGGGAGAGGGGCCGGGGCCGCTCCGGCGCCTCTTTCCCGGACCGCCCGTCGGCCGCGTTTTCCTGCCTGTCCAACCCCACCCTGGCGGGGATGTGGTCCCTTCGGTAGTGGTCTTTTGAAAACGGGCAAACCCAACAAAAACAGGCAAAAAGGGGGTGGGAGACACGCTGTAGGGGGGGCGGCAGGGAGCCTGCTGTAGCCGGCAGGACAGGGCAGAGCATCGCAGGGCGGGCGGAAGGAGGGCGGGAGCAGCCCCATCCCTTTGTACCTGCCGTTTGAAGGCGCCAGGCGGCCCCGCATTGGCTGCGGCGTCCGCGGCTCCGGTAACCCGAGCCGGCGGCGGGGCGCGGCACACCGGGGCCTGGCCAGCGCCCAGCCCGGCAGCCAACGGGGCGGTGCTCGGCTCGGCTCGGCTCGGCTCGGCCCGGCCCGGCCCGGCTCGGCTCGGCGCCGCTTCGCTCCGCCGCCAGCAGCCGGCTCTCCTTCTCCTCGGCTCGGCTGGGCTGGGCAGGGCCTCGCCTCCCTGCCCGGCAGGAGGTGGGACCAGCGCCGGCGCTGCCGCCTGCCTCCTCCCTCTCCCCTCCCGAGGGCTGAGCCATTCCGGGAAGGCGCCGGCTCCCCCGCCGCTCCTCGGCAGCGCAGCCCCGGCGTCGGCCGCCGCCACACCGGGTTCGGCCCCAAGGAGCCGCGGAGCTGCAAGCGAGCCGAGGAGGAGTGGGGCAGTGGCGGCGAGTGCGCGGTCTCCCGCGGCGGGGAGCGGCAGGCGGCGGTGGGGCGTGTGGGAGGACAAGCGGCCGGAGAGTGGGGCGGGGGGGCGGCCGCAGCGTAGTTGTTTTGCCCGGGGTAAGTTGACCGATCCCCATCGGAGACTTCGCTCGGAGGGGCAGCGCTTGGCTCCCGGCTCCTGCCGCCCCAGCCCCCTTGGGGGGAGCGCCTGTTTTTGCTCCCCCCCGTTTCCCGCGGGTTGTTGTTGTGTTTTTTTTTTTTTTTTTATTGTTATTATGGGGTCTTTGGAGAAGCAGATCTTCCGCTCCGGCGTTGCTCTTCATCGTTGTCCAACGCTCTGCGGAGAGCTATAATATTTCTTTCTCGAGATGCTGCAGTGAATTTTAGTCCCAGAAAATCAAGCGAACAAAATAATCCGAATAACCCGAACCATTTGTTACCGTACGAGAGCGAACGCTGCGCAGATGATGGCAAAAAATTCCCTGGAAGGGTCTAAGGAAGACCTGAGCAAAATTTCGGAAGAGGAGATGCTGAGGTGGAGCAAGGAAGAACTGGTGAAAAGACTGAGGAAAGTGGAGAATGAAAAGATGAACTTAATGGTGGAACACGGCAACTTGATGAAGGACGTGAACCGGAGGCTGCAGCTCCACCTGCACGAGATCCGCGGGCTGAAGGAGGTGAACCAGAAGTTGCAGGACGACAACCAGGAGCTGAGGGAGCTCTGCTGTTTCTTAGACGACGACCGGCAGAAAGGCAAGAAGCTGTCGAGGGAATGGCAGCGCTTCGGGAGGCACACGGCCAGCGTGATGTGGAAGGAGGTGGGCATGTACCAGCAGAAGCTGAAGGACCTGGAGGCCAGGCAGGAGACCCTCCTGCGGGAGAACGTGGAGCTGAAGGAGATGGTGCTCATGCTGGACGAGGAGCGGAGCGGGGCCGGCTCGCGAAGCTCCATCGACAGCCAGGCCAGCCTGACCAACCTCAACGGCGGCTCGGCCACCAGGGACGTGGGGGACGGGAGCAGCACCTCCAGCACGGGCAGCGCCGGCAGCCCCGACCACCATCACCACCACCTCCACCACCACAAGGTCGGCGATAGCAAGGCCGGGGCCATGCGGAGGTCTATGGATGACCTGTCCGCGCCTCTCCACCACCGGAGCATCCCCAACGGCCTCAACGGTGAGCGACATCCCCCAACCCCAGTCCCGCGGGCAGCAGGTGCCGCCCGTCCGGCTCTGCGACCGTTCCGCTGGCAGGTCTGGTCCCCCGGGGGCTGGGTGAGGGATCCCGGGGCTGGGGGTGTGCCTGCGGGCCCCCGCCCTGGTGACCTCGGGAGGAACAGCCCCGGGGGCTAGGGAAGGACCCCGGTGTGGTGTGTGCTCCATGACTCTGTTATCGATGTCTGGGGCTGAGGGTTGGAGTCTTATCTGGAGGGTTGGTGTCTTGTTTTGTTTATCTTGGCGTTTTGTTTTGTTTTTGACGAAAACCAGCCTGGGTTTTCAGGGTTAAATAAACGCTCCATCTTCTCCCTGTCTCTCCTGCCCTTTAAATATTTCGGTTTACGTTGGGCTTGTTTGTTTGTTAGTCTGATCAGATTGATGAAGAGCCTGGCTGAGATTTTGAAAGCATCTCAGGTGCAGGTCTGCCCCACAGAGCATTACCTGTTAGCTCCATGGGCTCTCAGGGCAGGCTGGCTGAGGAGAGCTCAGTTTTGGAGAGGTGCAACTCGGCTTGTCCCACTCTGCTTCAGAAACGGAAGGTTTGTAGAGGGGAGACTACTCTCGAAGAGAGGCTGTGCTCACAATTTTGTTCAGCCTCATCATTAAAGTTAGGAACAAGCTCCACTGTGAAATCATGCCAAGCCTCCTCTGACAGCTTGTATTCAAAGTTTTTCCTGTTGTCTAATAGCGATCAGGCATTAAAACAATAGTGTTGGAATGTCTTTTAAAATTGAGATTATTTTCTTCCTTTTTGAAACCAGCAAGACCAAATACTTGACTTATAGAAGTTTGGCCAAGAGGGTTCAGTAGGAATCCAGCCAGGCACCAATCTAATTAATTGTTGTCTATAAGACTCCTTTTAATGTTCTTAATCCTCTTTTCCAAACAGAGAGGACTTTTCTGGTTGGGCTACCCCTTCCCTCCTCCAAGCACAGAGTGGGGGCTGAAGCCCCAGGGGTTGGCTCTGGCTGGTGTCAGCGGTGGATATGTTTACCAGATAACCATGCCTTCAGCGACCAGAGGTTTTGGTGGTCCTGGTGGGACCAGGTCCGTTTTTTTTTTGATTTATGGCAAGTCCTTATGCCCCAGGAGATTTGAGGGCACACAGCACTGATAAACCCAGTTCTCGGGTACTGTGCACATCCACGAATTTGCTGTGTGTGCTCCTCTTGCTGCAGCTGTGTTTCTACTCACAGCTGGAGATGTTCTGGACACCTCACTCAGTAGTGAGGGATTGGTTTCAAGGGTGATCCAGTCACCAGATGGTGCATCAAGTGCCTTTAAATGTTTGGTGGTTTGTTTTTTTTAACTCTCTTCTATTGTTGTGTAAATCAGAAGTATCTGGTTTGTAAATCTGCAGATAGCTTTTGTTCCTGACTTGACTTTCCTTTCTTAAAGTATTGCTCTCCAGAGAGGCCCAGAGAGGACGGGGTAGATATTGAATGTACTGTCACTGTTTTGAACAGAAGGGCTTCACAGTTCTGGTTTGTAATTGTTGGACCACATCCCTTTAGGTATCGACAGCTGACTAGGACAAAGCTAGTCGAACTTATCTGTTAACCCGGGGCTCTTGTGCATACGGGACACTACCACACTCTGACCAGCCCCTTAAACTCGGGGTGAGGCACTGTGGGATACTTTGCCCAGAGGAAAGCCTCTGCTTGCAGAACTGGGTTCTTATTGCCCTCCTCAAACGTTGTGTGCGGGAATGAGCCCAGCAGCATCATTTGGAGGGGATTGATCACTCTTATCTCAGTTATGGCATACCCTAATGTAGGGTAGGTGTACGGAGGGGTGGTAGAGAATCTGCACATGTTTATGTTTCCATGCATGCCTTTGCACCATTTTTCATGAGCCTGTACAGAAAGGAGGAGTATGGGCTCAAGCATTTCATATGTGACCTTAGATTCTGGCTCTGGGATGCCTTTAGAACATGGCCTCTGTGGGAAACACTAAAGATAGCCTTTTGCTTTGAACCTGCGTGGCTTCATTTCTGAGTGAAGGACAGATATAATCAGCACTTTTAAAGCTGGTAATCCTTGTAAAGATGCAAACAAGCCTGATCTTTCCACTTAGGTAGTGAAGCTGTAGAATGACTTGAATAGTTGTCATTCTCTGATAGCATCGGTATTCAGAAAGGCCATTTCCCTGACTGTGCCTTTGAAAATGCTTCTCAATACATATGCAGATGTAAAGCTTATCAGGCCCTTTTTTTTGACTGACAGCAAGAGGTCTAGGAGGGGGTCTTGCCTGGAACCAGTTCTGTTCAGCCTGTGACAATGTGGAGGAGCAGAGCAGGTGAAGGTAAAAAGCACCCCTAGTGAGTCAGGTGCCTGATGTAGCTGTGGCGGAGGAGCCCCTGCAGTGAGCATCCTTCTGAGCATCCTCCTGTGAATGTAGCCCAGATTTCAGCCTTCTTATACTCTTTTTTTAAAATTTATGTATTTATTTAACCCATCAGTAAAACAGAAGGGAGGAAAAGGAGAAAGTGTAACCTTTCATTTCCAGGCCGCAAACTTCATTGTGGTTTGCTATTGTCTTGTGTCTTTAAAGATCTTGGTAACTAAATGGTGGGTAAAGCAGAGACTGCTCACCCAGCTCAGCTAATACCGTGATGTACTTCCTTATGGAGAGTGGAAGCTGATCTGAAAGTGACACAGAGCAGAATTTAGCATCTGTAGTAAGAACACAGCAGAAGCCTTAGATGACTGATGGGGGCAAGGCATGGTGAACTGCTTTTGCATATGGAAAAGTTGGAAAGTCCTGAAATGTGCTGCCCCTGCACATGTGTTGGGGTTTGTATGGTGCTCTACTTTTCTAGGTATTGAGCAGGACTATTTCACTTGTTTAGTGCTTTTCTAAAGGAGTCAGGAGTATGGTGGCAGTTAAACCGTGTTAAGGAAGTAGCTTTTTAATGAAATCTTAGTGGGAATTTCTTTTCAGCAATCCTTTGGAGATACGAGTTTGAACGACAAAACCAAGCCATCCGGTGATCCACCATCCCATCATTTTTCTGGATATGTACTTTTATGAACTGGCTTTTTGAAAGCTGTTGATTAATTATTTGCTCATGGAAGATAAGGTAATGAGTATAACTCATAGTGTGAAACGGGCTAATATTAGATGACACATTAATCTTGCGCAGCGCTGGGTACTCTGCTGAAAGCCAAGAGGAAATCTTTGTCTGAAAGTAAGTGGTATATGCATTCTCTTTGTGTGAGCTGGGATCTGGGCTGCAGGACAGGGGCATTTACCAGCTACATGATCGGAACCGGCCACTTGCATCTGTCTTGAGTGATATCTCACAGTTCCTGTAAATTTACCTACAGATGCAGGACAGAAATCAAGGCACAGCCACTGTGTTGTGCTTGTGAGTGCTTTGGCTTTCCTTTGGATGGCAGGAGTCTCTCTCTGTGCACATTGTCTTTCTGCCTGTCTGGCTTTAGGCAGCCACATTGGAGGGATGGCAATTGAGATTGCCTCGTTCCTGCCAGAGTAAAGTTTAAAAAAGAAATAAAAATGCAGTCACATTGAGTGATATTAACATGCCCTGAGGGAAGAAAAAGCCTTCAGGTACCATAGGTTATGTCCCTGGACTGAGGTATGTGGGAACACTGGGAGGAGTGACTTAAAGTTCCCTGAGGCCAGGGCAGTGGCTTCCACTGGCCTTATCTAGATCTGATTGGGACAACTGTTTATCCATCTGCAAGCCTGGAGGCATACAGGCTCACTAGCTGGTGATGTGCCTGGGACAAAATCCTGTGCATGCAGGCAAACCTTTCAGGCTTTAATTTTTTTCCCCTCCCATCAACTGAATGTTGTCCTTGGAACGTCACCTTCCACTGAAGCTGTTTGCTCTGGGTTTGCAAAATGGTCTGTGTGATTTCCAGTGTCTCTGACCTTATTCCAGTTGGGTAAAAGTGGTCAGAGAGGCCCAAAAGAAAGCCTGGGTACAACAGCTAGCCTGTAGTAGCAGAGACATTAATCTATGGCATCTCACTACTGCCTGCTCCAATGAAAGAACAATGGCCTCTCTGGGTGAGGGGGTGGGAAGATCTCTAGTTCTATTGATTCCCACTTGTAAATGTCCACATATTTACCTACGGGGTACGATATATTGCAGATAAAATGGTGGCAAAGAGAAATGGCTGTTCCCTGTGGGTTGCTATTGATTGGACGTGCAGCTACCCTGTACTTATTTCTCTACTTCTCTATGCACCCTTTAAGCCAAACTTCTTTGTTTTTATTAGTGTATTTATAATCAATGTATGTATTATTTACTGTGATGTATTAATGAGGTCTTTGAGATGAGAAGATGCAGGGACAGAAGCAAAGGGTGAGGTTCATCCCATTTAATTTAACTCCAATGTAGACTTTAACATCTGTGTCCCCTTGGGCTTCTTTTATCGGTCATGTAGAGAAAGGCACTTTGGTGTCATGATTTATGTCAACTATGCCTGCTTTAGAGGGGGAATAGTTGCATGCTAGTTGTGCTCTTTCTTTCTGCTGATGGGAAGGAAGCCTTGTCAGCTAGTTTATATGCAACCATTTAAAGTCAGTTGCTGCTGTAGGCTGCTTGATACCGGTTTCTTGTGATTAGGGCAGGAACCTGCCCTGCCCTGGTACACTAAGTGTAGAAATACCCATTTCCATCTCTGCTGTAAGGTCAGTGAGTTCTGCTAATAGGCTTATCAATGCTAAGGTTTCAGACGCTAAGGGTACAGCCTGTGTTTTCTGGAACCAGTGGTCATTGACCATCCAAGGGGTTCAGTGAAGTGCTCTACTTGAGGCATCTTTGTTGTTGCAAGCTCTTGATTTCTCCCTGGGCAGTGGCTGTGTGGCAGTGTGCTAGGCTCCTGAACTTTAGGGTAGCTGGTGTCCCTGAAAACAAGGTTCAAGATGCTTAATGGAGGTACCAAAATTGGGCCATATCTGGAATAACATTCTCCATAGTAGTGTGTTCTAATTTGTTTTTCTCTTAACTTTCTATAGAAATACCTTATTCTCAGCTGTCCTGTTGAAGGAAAAAAAAAGTATTGATTAAATGGCAATTTTCCATGGGCCTTTGATGGAATTATCTGCTTATGCTTGTCAAAGCAATTACAATAAGGGGAATAAACTTTGTTGGTTACATGTAAATTATTTGGTCCTCTGGAGGCATTTCATCAAATAAAGCTGAGGATTGAATTAAATGGTGATTTAATTAAGTGGCAGGCATGGGAACCCAAAATGCGTCCTTGGCAGGTGTTACATTTGGCGTGTCTGTGGAGATGAGGGGCATGAGCACTAACAGAAGCATTGTATCGGAAAGCTTTAGGAGCTTTTCTGGAGACAAGGCTGGCTACATCCATGAAACCTGGCTGTGGCCTCTCTTGCATCTCACACAGATGTAACGTGTCAGGGTCTGCTGATGTTGTCCCCTCAGACTGCCTCTGCAGCATTCTTCTGTACTGGGGCAGTCCTTTGGAGATGCTCTGGGAGCCTGTTGCACCATGGTCTTACTGGTAGGCAAGATGGGGATAAGGTGCTTAAGCTATCAAGTGTCTGCTATACATTAGAAGGTGTGGAGTAAGCCAAGTGAAAAAAGTTGTAAGTCCATATAAAATACACTAAAAATACTTGACCCCAGGAAAGCTGAAGTTCTTTCATGCTCACACTCAGGCCTAATGCACCCTACTGCAAAACACGCAATGCTGCTTGCCTGCAACAGGGAGGGTTTGGGAACTGTGCATCCAGTTTTCCTGCAAAGTAGTCGCAACTGACTGGGTTTTCTTCTGCATTCTGTATTTTTAACCTGACTTTTTGTCTGCCAGCCAGGATTCATCCTGTCCTGTCGCCAAATGTCATCATCCCCTTGTGGTTAACTTGCTGCAATTCATGAAACACTTGGCTGCCATAAATAGTTATGTGCAGAGGTTCCTGCGCACGTGGAGTGGGCAGAAATTCGCAGGCAGCGCTGCTAGGCACTCGCGCACTAATGTGTCCACCAAGAGAAAGTTGACCCACTTCTGCAAATAGATAACTCCTGGCAGAAAAAGTAACACTGTCTCAGAGAATCTATCTTCCCCCTGCCTACTGAGTTGTGAAGCAAAAAGCAAGCCGGCTCCATCTTCTGAATTGATGGCGATGTGAGCACAGTGCTCCCCATTGAAACAAGAGTGTGTAAATCAGCCTTTGATCTGAGGAGGGATTAAAATGCCCACAATACATTTGTGATTTTAATTTTTTTTTTTTTTCAATATATTGAGTGCTTTTATTAGTGAATGAGGTGTGTGGAGTTCAGGGCTCAGCTGCTCTTAGGCATTAGGAAACATCACCATGGCAATTGAAGGCTGCTATACAGGTTATTTTGAACACTTTTCTAGTGACTCATGTCTGGGCTGATGCCATTTATGCCAGGTTACTTCAGTCGCCATGCATACAGTTGTATATATATATACTCTTCCTTCCCTTGAATTGCTTCCTGCCTTGTTATTTGCTCTTCTCAGGAAGCTCATAGCTTGTACTGTCTTACATCTCTGATCAGTGGTGGCGCCAAGTATTTGCCTTGCTCAGAGACAGTCCTGTAAAGGGTCTTTGTGAAAGGGACAGGTAGTCCTTATGAAGCAGATTACAGGTTATTTATTAGTTGGATTTGAGACTTCAGGGATCTTGGGGTGAGACTGAAGCAATCCTAAATTTGATGTGAATTAGCTGGTCATCTCCACTGGGCTTCTCCTGCAGGCTTGTAAGGTAGGATGTCTCCTGTTTGCCTGGGATGCCTGTTGTGGGAGAGGGCTGTGCTGTCTGCAGCAGTGTGAACACCAGCAGTGAGTGCTGGGCTTATTGCACTGGGGTTTTGGCCAGCTGTAAACTGCAGTCACCAGGGTGACACGCTAGCTGTCTTGTGCAGTTGTGTCAACTCTGCCTTGCTGGCAGAATTCTTTCAGTCAAAGCTGGAGTGCTCTGAAAAGCCCTTCAGACTGCTCGACTCCCCAGCTCTGCCCACTAACACTCAGGACTGCATGCCCCCATTTCATCACCAAGCTTCTCTGCTGTTGAGGTTTCATTCACAGGGGGGTCAGAGGCGTTTGAATGTTTGTGAGAGAAGGAGAATGAAGTGTATAGAGCGAATGGATGGAGCAAGCCTGGGAAGCAAGAGGAGATGCTTTGCTGCTGTTTCAAACCATCTCCAGGGTAGTTGGATGCTCCAGGGATGCTTTTGCCTGGGGGTTTAGTTGCCCTGTCTGACCTCCCTCTGCCTTCCCTGGGCCATGAAACAAGGACACATGGGGCTGAGAGCCCTGCTTTGGTGTGGTGGGGGGAGCTGCAGAAGACCCATGGAGGAAAGGAGCAGGCAGAAAGACTGCTCAAAGTAGAGCAGTAAACCCAAACCATTATTTCAGAGAAGAAGAAGTAAGCCTTACAGCATTTCCAGTCCCCAAAGCTTAATATTTCTATGGAAACCAATGCAGCAGGAGGCTTGCTGTCAGTCTCTGATCTAGTGGGATTGACTAGATTTAAAAAATGTTTGTCCTTTCACCCTGGATCATTTGAAGATAGGTTGCTGCATATCACAAATGCAAGATTAAAACCTACATTTCTGGTTTCCGACTCTCCATTAAGTGCTAATCATTCTCTGGAGGGTTGGCAACCATCTTTCATCTGCAGTTTTTAACCTGCTAAGGTACATTCCATTCACTCCGTGACACTTATTGATAATGCCTTGTCCTATAAATGCCACTCCTGTGACACTGCTCCTTGAAGGATGGCTGTGACTTTGCATCAGGCCATGGACTGTTTAGTGATGTGGTACATCTCAGTGCCCAATCACTGCAGGGACACTGGTCAACTTGAATGGAGTTAAGACTTGGACTCTTTACACTTGCCTTTTATTCAGAGGAAATCTGTAATGTCTGTGATCTGCAACAACAGACATGCTCTGGCCTATTAAGTAGTAGTCTGCTTGATTTTTGTGTAGTCAGAGGGCTACCCCTGGTTATATACCTGCAGCTATTTAGCTTTGTCATGTTGATGTTTTCAGTGGGATGCTCAAGAACAGCCTACTGTCCACTGTTTTATGCCAGAGTAGCATCATTAGATGCTAGTGAAGTATCAGTAATAAAAAAATAACTAATTTTGGTTGATGCTGAATCTTTTCAGCTCCTAACAAAGGTGTTAGGAAAATCTTATCTTTATGTACAATCTTAAAGGGCTTTTGTGATACATAGTATTATTTTGTCTTTCTGGTTTCCTTTTCTTAGCTACCTTACTGGGGTTTGCAGTCTCATATTTATATATTTCCCAGCAGTTGCATATAACTTTGATCTACGCTTTGGATCTGTGGAGCTTTTAATCCCTTTCCACTAAGTTAAAAGCTTGTTTGCTGTTGAATGTGATACACAGTTATAGGTTATATGATCTTCAGCAGTGGCTCATACATCATACAAAGATGGCATATTGTGAAAAACTCTGATAAAATGCCCCCTTTTTCGTTTTCCTGATTGCAACTCAAACCCAGTATGGGAGTAAGTCAGTTATTCGCTCCTGGTCAGATGGCTGATACACCTTCCCTTTGCTGTTATATATACCTGTGGACTCACTTTGTTTATTTCAGTTATTTATTCATTTCTTTGTGATGCTTATTTTTGAGGCTACAAACTGTGTATTTCAGCCAATGCAGCAGCCCTTCTGTCTTCCAATCCTGATAACGTGTAGTGTTTTCTCTCTTCATCCTCCTAGCTGCTTGTTACCTCTTAAGATATGGGGATCAGCTTTAAAGCCCACATGTTTATTCCTCTTTGATATCCTGAAACACAATAATCTACACCTTGTCTGTGGGAGATCTTCTGGAGTGGCTGCAAGTTCTACTGTGGGAAAAATAATGATTTCTGCATCTCTGTCCTCCAGGCCATGTGGATGTAGCTGTGTGTGTGACTGTATTCAACTGCCTTCTCAAAGTTGTTCTTTTTGAGATTCTGGTGTAGCTGTTCGCAGTTTATTTGGAAGACTCCCATGCTTGTCTTATGACCTCTTGCAACAAAATGCAGACCTCTTTGGACAAGATCAGTTACGACTGTATTGGTTTAGGTGTAAACTTTGAAATTACAAAACGATGGATGTTTTTGCAATTTACAGCAGTGAATTTGGACTCCGATTTGGTGGCTTTCTCATTGTACCATGGCTTTCTGAGGTAGTCTTGGGTAAATTACATGGTCTGTGATTCTCCTTTAATGCAACCAGGAGAATGTATTTCCTTTGTCTTTTCCATGTTCCTCGTGGTTCATTGGGTCATTTATAATGTGCTCCTACAGTGCTCAACAGAATTAGACCCTTACCTCAAATGGGGCCTCTAACCATTGCTATGATACCAGTGATAACAAACAACACAGGTTTTGAGTTAGAATGAGCTAGCAAGGAAGAAGCAGCACTTAAAGTAAGTCCAGACATTTCCAATTCCCAATTTTGGAGTTGCTTCAAATTTGTTTCAGTTTTACTGGGATGTAAACACTTTATGCACTGGGGTGCTTCCTTCTGTATTGTATATACTTGTTGGGATCAGGATGAAGATGTATGAACAGTCTCCAGCTGACTGTCAAAATAAAAACTTGTCAAATAATAATTATTCTCCCAAATGAGGAGACAAGGAGCAGAATAAGATATAAAGAGCAGTGTTTGCCTCTCCACAGAGACAAGTGCAGAACGATGCTGCTGCTGTCACAGTAACAGGTTACCTCAGTGTCTTTCAGAGACTGGGGACAGTTTGTTGTTTTTTCATCTTATCCTGTCTACATTGCCCAGTTAAGTATCATACTATAGATGTGTATTTAAAATACAGTTTATCTGGTAGCCTTGTGCAGTTTTGGCTGAGGTGAAGAATCACAGCTGTGAAGCAAAAGTTCTTGTTGTCACATTGCTCCCTGTGTCACTGCAAAGCAGCAGTGTCTGCTGTGATTCCTGAAGACACCTTTCCTCTTTCCAATTAAATTCTTACCTGATCCCTTGTTTACTCTGATGTTGATAATTTGGTACCTCCTAACAAGTCCTGATTGAAAAGTCATCAGTCACTCTTAGGGGTGAGCCCTATGTTTCTTAACCATCTTGGGCTTTTATTCCATTTGCATAGTGGATTTTGTAGGCAGGATTTATTTGCCACAGTATCATTGAATCATTAGGAGGGGGACAAGACTGCAGTAGCTCTTTGTAGGCAATTATATATGAAAAGTTGTCAGTACGAGTAGTATGGGAAGTTAAAAACCTTAATTTTTGTTTGGAATTGAAACCCTAATGACTTTCCACTCCCACAGCTCATAAAGACCTTGTTTCAGCCTCAAGTTGACCAAGATAAAGGGAGGGGGGCTTTTTTATTGCAGATATTTTTTTATGCATGATTTTTATGAAAAGGCAGATTTGTGAGTTACTGTTCTTTGTATAAAACATAATTGCTGGAGTGCTATGTAAGTGAAAAAGTGGCATTTTATGACTTCGCCGCTAGCCACACAGTGCAAGCTTTTGCTTTTTTCTCTTCAATTAGTTAAACATCTCAGTTTGAAAGGGCTAATTATGTTCCTGTTTGTTATTTGCTGTATATGCTAAATGTTTTCTATACGTAAAGCTAAGCAGTGGGGATGGGGGAAGAAAGGATCACCCCAAATGCATGCTATTTAATTATTTAAAATGATGGGTGTAGATCCTGTGGGGTTAAGTGGATTGTTGTATTCGGTCACATCCATCACTTGCAGTGCAGTGAGGAGGAGAAACTGGCTCACGCAAATTCTTTTGTTAACCCTAGGAGCATAATTTAGTTCCTCTGGAAATTTGTTCTTCAAGAACACATTTCCTCTGAACAACAATATTGATTAATCCATGCTTAAATGTAAAGCTACGTGTTTACCCACTTCTTTGTGGTTTGTTGTTGATTTTGTGTTTTGTTTCTTTAAGTAAAGGGAGCATTTTGTAATGCAGTAGCACCTTAATGCAAGTGAGAGCTGAGGGTGAATGTGGACATAGGGGTGGTCCATGCAGGTCATTCTTGCTTTGCCTCTGCAGCGGCAGGTCAGGAGTTTGCACAGTGGCAGGTGATCCAGAGCATCTCTGGCTTTGGGGATCCATTGGGATATCTGAAGGGCATCCTCTGTTCAGAGGACAGGTGCTCTGCATTTTCAGCATGTTAAGGATTCTGAACAGCATTCAGACTTTGCTCTTGGAAGTATCTGAGGTGACTAGATAATTTTCCTGGCCTTGGGGCTCTGTACTTGAGAAAGTGTCACTGCAGAGCTGTGAGTGCCTTCTGTCTGTGACAGCATAGGTGCAAGAAACTTTCTGATCCCACCGCCGTGGACACAAGTCTGCTTGGAGTCCTGCAAGATGAGGATCGGATCATGTAAATAGCAGCTGATGCAGTTGGAGAGGCCTCTATTTTTCCTTTCAGCTCATTTTGTAGCATTTTGGCCAGGTTGGACAGGGAAGGTTTCAGATGGAAAAATCTGATGTCCTGTCCTTTTATTCTGCCTTATTTGGATAAAAATTAGAAGGCTGTCTTTTCTTTTTTTTTTATTATTTTTTATTTGGCAGTTCAAAGTGAAGCAAATGCAGTATTTTTGGGAAAGGCTTGGAAATAGTCCTGTAAAAGGAACGTTATCTAAAGGGTAAAACTCCCTGACTGTGTTATGTTTAAAGATGGCAGTATTTGAATTTGACCTTTTCTTTTTAAATGAGAGACTTCATATCTGGATTTAAACCAAAACCATATCAAACACAAAGGGACAGGGTTGCTCTGTCAAAAACAACGTCTGTAGAGCCAGAGGGAAGGGCTGGGCAGCATGGAGCGTGTGGTTTGACATGGGGGCCATGGAGGTGCCAGCATCCTGGACCTGCTGCAGGAGGGTAGAGAGCAAGTGGGCAGTTGGGGAGAGAGCTTCTGTCAAGCTCAGATGAAGCTCATACCGTCCCTGTGTCCTCACAGTGGTTGAGGAGCGGGTATCAAGAATTGCTGCTTAGCTCGAGATGGAGTTGGAGACCACCGCAAAGGGGTGCGGTAGCAGCCCGAAGGAGGGGATGGAGTAAATGAGTCCAAAGATGTGGTTTGGGAGCTAGCTGTTATTTTTAACAGCCAGTTTCATTGAACTGGATTGAACTCCCTCCAGCATGGCATTGATGATGGTGCCTGGAGCTAAAAGATTGTATTTTGATCAGCAAGTCAAAAGCAAGTCTACCACTAGTTATGAATACATTTTCAGAATTGCAAGCACAGGAGATCCCAGAATAATAATGGACAGAAAAAGTTGCCTGAAGGAACCAGATTCCTCGATAAATGCTGGAGGAGGTGTAGACCTGAATTTTGCACTCCTTCCCACCTCAGCTTTTTAAAATGTGCAAGCAGATTTAGTTCCCGAGTTTTGAACCTGTTGAAATCCTGAGCAGACGTAATGCAAGGTGGCAGGAAACGCAACAATGATGAAGTTTTGAAAATACAAACAGATCAATTGTAGATGTGTGGGATAAATGAAAAACTGTGTGTGTTCTGTGCTGTATATTGTTGACCCAGTTGGTTATTCAATGATGAAGTCTGATCTGTATGTTTCGAATGACAGATCTGTGTTCTGATGTGCTTATGATTAGATTAAGACAGTGTAGTAAACCTTAATGGTGCATGAAAAGCTATTGCTGGATTTACAGTAATACATACTTTTTCTGCCTTAGAACAGCATGAACAATACTTTATGGTTGTATAACTCCTTCCAGACAAGGCGTCCAAGAGTGCTTTGAAAACACTAATGAGTTTGGCCTTGTGGCATATTTATAAGTCTGAGAAGTAGTGTTATTCCCCCCTTTTTTTATGGTTTGGATGTTGACTAGCCTAAGTGTGCAAAGAGCAGGCAGCAGAGCTTTTATCTTCTGGTCCTCAGTCCTGGGCCTTATCTGCAGGACTTGCAAGGCTTCCTAAATGTGTCTGAGGCATGCTTAGAAATTTACTGCAGATTCAGTCTAGCAAAAGGGGTGTTTTTTGCAAACCTCTGGGTATCCTTTGAAAAGCAAAAAGCATTGTAATTATTTGATAGTTATTTCTTGCTCGCCTTTTCATTCTACAGCAACAGAGATTGAAGCTAATCCTCTAGTGGAATGAAATCAGTTTGGGCATTATGAATATAGTTTCCTTGCCCAAAACAGAGAGGCTAAACTAATGTGAATGAAAAATGCTGTTATCTTTACATGGGAATTGCAGGTGGGTAAGGAATGTGAGGTCAGCTGGGATTGGGAGCAGTTAATTGCCTGTGTCAAAGGGCAGTGAGAGTGATGCCTGTGAAAAATGCCTTGCAAAGTATGTAGGATCAGGCACTGATGGGCACATGCAGATTTTTCTCTAGCAGCTTCTTCATCCCAGAATGTCTCATGAGTTGTACAGATTTATGTAGTTTGGTGTTCTGCAAGATGAGCGTTGTGTGGATTGTAGATAAATTTTGTAAGTATTTGGTGTGTGAATTCAGTGTTTGGTGACAACTGCCAGAAAGACAGTTCTAGAGGGAGAAGTCCCTCTTTGGCTGTAGGATAAGCATATGCAAGGAGACATTTCACATACTGCTTTCACATTCCTAATCTGAAAAGCTGCTTCCAGATCTCTTAACTTTTCATGGACTGGAGACCAGGGAGGATCCCAAGGAGTCTGGTGGGTTATAGATGTGGAGGTGGTGATCTTCATGATGTGGCCATGCATCTGCTAGCAGAATTTGTTGTTAGAATGAGCAGCATTTGTGGTCTCAAATCACAGAATCATAGAATACTTTGGGTTGGAAGGGACCTTTAAAGTTACCTGGTCCGATGCCACAGCTGTGAGCAGTAGCATCTTCAACTACATCAGGTTACTCCGAGCCCCATCCAGCCTGAACTTGAACATTTCCAGGGATAGGGATCCTGTTCCAGTGTCTCACCACCCTCATAATAAAAAATTTCTTCCTTATATCTATCTAAATCTATCCTCTTTCAGTTTAAAAACATTAGTCCTTGTCCTGTTGCAGCAGGCCCTACTAAAATGTCCCCATCTTTCTTATAAGCCCCCTTTAATTACTGAAAGGCCACAATAAGGTCTCTACAGGGCCTTCTTTTCTCCACACTGAGCAATCCCAGCTCTCTCAGTCTGTCTTTGTAGTAGAGTTGCTCCAGCCCTCAGAGCATCCTGTGGCCATTCTCTGGACCTGCTCCAACACATCCATGTCTTTCCTGTGCTGAGGGCTCCAGAGCTGGACACACAGTACTCCAGGTGGATCTCCTGAGAGTGTTGTAGAGGGGCAGAATCTCCTCCCTTGACCTGCTGGTCACACTTCTTTTGGTGCAGCCCAGGATATGATTGGCTTTCTGGGCTGTGAGCGCACATTGCTTTTCATCCACAAATACTCCCTCTTGGCCCATGGTGGTCAAGCAGGAAGACTAAGGAGCTCCTGAAGCTGTTTTTTTTGAGCTCTGGATTGGGTGGCATAGTGACTGTAGTGGAAGTTTGGTGATGAGGATTTGAAATAGGAAAACATACCTGTGTTTTCTACAGTAGTTTCATTAGAACAAACGTGGGGAATTTCCTAGGAAGGTTTACATGTGGTTGATTATTATTTTGTTGGCACGATGGAGACTACAATAATAAGTTAGTTGGCACTTGAAAAAAGGCGCTGATTTTCTTTTTTTTTCAGAGGAACTGATTTGTTTACTTTGTCTTTCCACATGTAGATCAGACTCATCTCAGATTTTGAGATATTACTGCACTGAAGATATTACAGCACTTTTTTGAGGCTGTTTACATGCAGTAACTGAGTTATACCAAAGGTGGATTTAGCTCATGGTCTTCTGCTGTGCAGGTTATGACCACGTGAGCATGAAGAAGGTTGGTTGATTTCCAGCAAATTGATTCTAAACATATAAATGGCGTCTGTGGTCAGAAGTAGAAGGAAGGAAAGATCTGAAGTGTATGTTAATGTATATTATCTGAGTGATTTCAGGAAGACAATTTCTGACATCAGTATTCCCTTCTGCCATGACATCCACAGGCCCGGAAGTGTGAGAGCTGTACTCTGGTGGTGAAATTATGTTCAGTGTACTGCTGTACTTCAGATGTGTGTCTCAGTGAGTTAAATGGCATTAAAGCAGTTGGCAGCTGCATGTGACTGGCCTGTGTTTTTAGTGTGATTCTGGTATATTAAATGCTATATTGGCATGTGAGTTTTTTCCTTATCTGACTATTTCTGGAACATAACCTAGCCATAGCTCTTCAGCACAGAACAAAAACTTGTCTGAAACACTGTTTGCTCAAGGGTACAGATAACAAACTTCAGGTGATTAGCAAGAGGTTTTGGCAAGTCATGCAGATACACAGAGTGTTTCAGTAAGTGACGTGGCATCCTTTCCAAGCCAGGAACCGGAGCATCCTATAGAGAGGCTCTTAGTTGACTGTGCAGTGTTTAATCTTTATAATACAGCCCATACTGTGTAGTGAAAGATCTAGATAATGCAAGAAAGTGGTTATTTATCTGGGATTAGCCTACATAAAACACTTACAGTGAGCAGAAACTAGGCCAGAACACCCTTCTTTTGTAAATGCTGGTAATGAGTTGTGACCTGCTCCAGAATCTTTTGTAGTCAAAAGAGCCTTTGTAGTTCCTTCAGGGAATGGACTTTGGACCCTGGGCTTTGGCTTAGTGTGGACTCTTTGGACCCCTGGACTTTGGCTTACCACTACAGCCTATGTGTTTCAGTGTTCTCATTGCAAAGGGAAAAGTCTTAGTTTAAAAAAGTAACAAAATCCACTTCAAGTCCCCAAGTACACAAAACAAGCGTGCCAAATAAACAGAGTGCAATTAATATAACATTTGTAACAAACTCTGAGGTTGGCAAGTTATCAATGCCTCCGTATGAAGAATAGCTTGCCTGCTTTTTTGAATCCCCATATTGCTAGCGGTGCACAAGGCATTTTCCTGATGATTTATTATGGTGGGAGCTACAGAGTAATCCTTAGTAAATAGATTTATACATGTGACACTCTACTGAATGGGAGATTTATACTTGGCTGTTTCATGTCTGCTTATTACCATATGATCTTTCACTGGATGCAATTACATGTCTGCCTCTACTCTTTAAAGTTGAGAAAGGTTTCACAATTTTACTATCTTCTTCTGCTTAGCAGAACCTCACAAGGAGGCACTTTCCAGCATGATGGATAGAGTTTGCAAGTGGCTTTGTCCCTGGTAGGCTTGGTTGTGTGAAGGTTTTGGCTATTAGCAAGACTCATAGTACTGTTATGCTGATGGTGTTTTAAAAGTTGAGCTTAACTTTGCCAGCTGCCTGAGCTTTCACAGAGTTTTGCACTGCAGAACTGGCCTGGTCTTATAGTCTATCAGTTGGGAAGATCCTTGTTAACTCTTACAGGTCTTACAGGATATGTAGATCTTTCCTCTTGATGAGATTAGTGTAACATATTCATTGCACCAGCTGAAGATCAAAACAGAGCATTTTCTTTGACATTAGAATTTATATTTTTATCAGCTGGTATTTTTCATCTAGTTTCTTTGGCACAGATTCTTGTGCTACTATTTACTCTCCTATCTGCCACATTTTTAATCATAAAACATTCTCATTAGACTAAAATAATTTCTTTCCCCCTTTGGAAATCAGGATGATGTGAAGTCTTTTCAACACAAGTGGCTTAAAGCACTAAGATCTGCTAGGTATTTTACTTAGTATAGCTATTCCAGGAGACACCCTGGCTGCACTGAAGTCTGTGGCAAAACTTCCCTTGATTTTGGAAGGACTAGGTTTTCACTTCTTATTTTCCATTTGCCCATAACTTTTTATTCCTGGCTAGTGCGTATTACATCTTTAATGATTTCATTTTGACATGGCTTTTAGAAACCATGACCTTTTTTTGTCCACGGTCAAGCCTTGTGTTGCTGCACCCTTGTGATCTGAGACCTCATTCATAAACATTTCTGCAAACATGGCTCTTTATCCTGTGTTCGGGGATGCGAGAGAATCCCAAACAATAGTGAGGCTGAGACAAAAGCACCCATTGTGGAGGGGGCAACGGGGCGGGAGCATGGAGGGGCCCAGGAGCCTTGGCAGGCTGGGACCATTGTGCCTGTAACTGGATTTCTGCTGGTGGTGGCCATCCGGTGGGATTGGGACCTGCTGGGGCAGGCATGCCCGCTGCAATAAACTTGGCACTGATTGGAGGAGGCAGATGACCTTTAAAGCCCGTGTTGTGGAGCAAGGCCTAATACGGTACAAATGCACCAGGTTGCAACTTTATTAGTGATTAGACACAGAGATAAGCCTCAGCACATTGCCTAATCTGCAGAGCCTAATTCCAGGCATTGAAACCAGGGATGCTGATGCAGACGGAGCATCCGCTTAGTCTGAGTGAGCTGAGGCGACTGCAGGCAGTGTGATTGGGAGCTTCTTGATAACCTGGGTCTAGGGCACATTCTGATCAGCCTCTGCTGTGGGGGTGCTGGGACAGGGAAGCAGGCACTGAAAGTTGGAACTGGGGAGAGCATCATACAGCTGTTAACTTCAAACCCAGCTTAACTTCTGTGATGATGATCAGAAGAGTGTTTTTAGTGAGCAGGGATTGGTCCTTCCTGGCAGAAATAAGGTGAAGGCTACAGCCTGAAGCAGCTTACCAAGTGGGGTATTTAAGGGGCACCAAACTCCGTATTTCCGAGACTGTTCCTGGGTGCTCTGGACCTGGTTTTCCTCTTGTTTTGGACAGGCTAGCCTTTCCTGTGGCCCAGGGTAAAGGCTAAGATGGGTTTGGCCCATCGTGATTGATCCATGCTGCATGCTTGAGGCTGTTACTGAATCCTACTAATGTGTCTGCATGAATGGTGGTGGAAAATGTTAGAAGCTGCAAGCAAAGATGAATCGCCATAGGGCAAGGGTTAAGACAGCATAGCAAGTGTGCTGCTGTGGTATGCGCTGTTATTGGATTTCCTCCAAGGATTGCTCTTTGAGGAGCTCTGGCCTCACGGCATGCTTCAGAAACCTGCTGCTTGATGCCATCCTTTAAACATAATGTATTAGCCTCCAGTTGGATTGTATACAGATCTTGGTCTGTGTTACAAATACATGCATTGAAATGTTTGGCAGATTCACACTGCAAATCCAGACAGGCCCATGCAACCCTAACTTTTAAATCCATGGCTTGGAAATCTGCCTTCAAGAGCCACTGCAGACTTCCTTATCCTGCAGTCTCTTGGTGCTATCTACCTTGTCTTTAGACCCACTTAGACAAATACATAAATATGATCTAAGAAACCATCTTGCTAATAGCCACACTCTTTTAACTTTATCAATTGGAGGAGTTCTTTTTGACCTTTATTTGGGCAACCTGGCGTTAAACTAATCCCACTCGAGCGCCGTAGTGTTGGCGTGACCTTTTTGTTTTTATTTTTTAAATCTTGTAAAATGATGTTACTGAAGTTGCTGCATCCCACTTCCTTTGCCCCTTGCCTCCAGGCAAAACCCATGTGGGATTCCTGCTTCTCTAGCTTTCTCTTAGCCCTTCATAACTGTGTTTTGACTTGTGTTTTGGAAGAGCTGGCTCTACATTTGGGGCTGAAAAGTGGTGAGAAGCTTTATTTGTTGTAAGAGAAGAAGTAGCACTGGGGTAACGTGCCACGAAGAGATGGCAGGCCATAGAAATTCCCTAGGAGAAACCACAGCCTTGTCCCTGTGATGTTAAGCTCTCCAATTGCGAAGAGGTAACTGGGAGATGTTAAATTCTCTAGTGGTCTGTTCAGAACTGGAGAGTGACCTGGCCAAGGCTTAGCTGTAGGTGAGACCCCGGCAGGTCTGAGGCCAGGGCCCCCACCCCTGGGAGAGCACCTTGTTGGGCTACTGTATCAGCTTCCCTGCGGCTTTACACTGTTTTATCACCCAGCCAGGGCTTGTTGTTGGTCTGTCCTTTGCCTCCAGAGTTTTGGAGAGGAGCCACTGGCTTCCCTTTCTGTACAAGGAGGCTCTGCATTAACTATTCCTCTCCTCTGGCTAAAGAGGTGTGAATCTGAAGAGGAAGTTTCTGTTGCTTTGAGCAAATCTGGGCCTGATTTTGTGAAGTCAAAATCTGTGAACAGCAGACGACGATACAAACTATGTGTCTGGTGCCAGGTGGCCTGTCCAGGCCCACTTGGCTGTCTTCCCTGCAGGTCTAAAACGAGTATCATTCAACTAACCTTGTGTTTTATGCATCACCTTTCCTCAGGGTAGGATTGAACTGTTTCTGAGGGTGCTTGGAGGAGAAGAAGTGGGAGCTGAAGTGGGGAGAGGTTGCTCAGCTCTGTTGCTTGTCTGCGGTGGGCAGTATGTGTGAAGGTTTCCTGATGTAAACTTTGGCCTTGCATATAGAATTGTAGAATAGTTAGGACTGGCAAGGACCTTAGATCATCCAGTTCCAAACCTCTGCCATGGGCAGGGCCACCTCACACTAGATCATGTCACCCATGGCTCTGTCCAACCTGCCCTTGAACACTGCCAGGGATGGAGCATTCACCACTTCTTTGGACAACCCATTCCAGTGCCTCACCACTCTCACAGTAAGAACTTCTTCCTTATATTCAATCTAAACTTCCCCTGTTTAAGTTTTAACCCATTACCCCTTGTCCTATCACTGCAGTCCCTGATGAAGAGTCCCTCCAGAGCATCCTTATAGGCCCCCTTCAGATACTCTGCTGGTTTTGTTTTCTGCTTGCATCTGATGCAGCCAGAGCGCACCTTGTTCCAGAGCAATGTTACTGCTGGAAGCTCATCACAGTAGGATTGGACCTAAGACTTTCAGAGAAGCCAAAAGCTTTCTGCAGCAGAAGAGAACTCCTTGTTTGCTCCATTGTCTTGGGAAGTGGTGTGGTGTGACTTTCCACCCACTTCCTCAGTGGTAAGGACAGCACAAACTGTCCTTGAGATGGTTGGGGTAACTTGTATTTGAGGCTTACTGAGCAGCATGCTCTTTGCTGCCTACTGGCATCTCCTTCCTCTGAGCTGGCAGCATTGCATTGCTCTGCTGCACAGCTCCTTCCTCACCCACCCGCAGTGATGGGGGCTCCTGGGGCGCACCATGGGGCCAGGCAATACTTTGTTCACTAATCCCCAGACAGTGTGGCCTTAGTTAAATAAATCCATGCCTATAGGCAGCTTGTGAGGCGCATTATAATACTAATTCAGTTGAATTCCTAGTTGGAGATCAGTGGATTCGTGTGGGTATTGGAAGTTAGTGAAAATTTCTTAGGGTGATGGAACCATCCACTGAAAGCTGCTTTGGGGAGAGAGGCTGAAATGACATCAGAATCTCAAAAAAACCCAAAGATGTCTGTAAAATAAAATTTTAGATGTGTTATAAAGCGGATGTATTGCTTCAGATCAGCTAGGGGGTGAAATTATTCTTTTAGTTGACTTTTTGTGCAACATCAGCAAGAGAACCGTGTAAACACATCCACAGATGAAGAGATATCTCTGTCGAGAAATACTAGGGAGGACAGTTATCAAGCCCAAGCCCAGTGTTATTTCTTTGGGTTAGGTAAGCCGGCTGCTTTGGGTAATTTGAATTAAGGTTAAAAAAGACAGCTTTCAAGAGAGAGAATCCAAAGGAATTCCTGCTTGACCCCTCAATATCTGTGAAGAAATCTCAGCAATATCCTTCTTTGACCTTTCAGGATTAGACACCTACAGGACAAACACAAATAATGATTATAACCTGTGTATTTTAATTTCATTATTTGGAAGAAGTAATCTGCCCACTGTCCTTGCTTAGACTGGTGGTCTCTTCTATTGCCTTTCCTATTTGGAAGGACTACGCTGCAAGGGTTTAGTTCAGGGAGTGTTTTTGCATGTGTTTTTGTGTTGGTGTTGTGCTCTATTATTGCTCTAATGGACCTCTGGAGGAATGTGATACAATAGTTAATGCTGGCTATGCTGTTAAATAATAGCTCCTGCAGGAAGGAAGTGAAGAATAATTTATGTACAGGAAGGCAGAACAGGTATACAGAGAACAGTAAAGATAGGTAAGCTGTGATTTCATTAAAAGAGTTGAAACAGCTCCTATAGCAGGAAGTTGCTTGGGCTCTGTGATGCCTGCAGGTTCCTCCATCATGCTGCCAGCAGTGACAGCTCCCTGAGGCTGGATGGCCAGGGTCCAGGAGCTTGGGCTCTCAGGAGGACATGACAGGGAGTGGGGCAAAGCCTGGGTGGGAGCTGTTCAGCCAGTGCTGAGCACTGGCAAACGTATGCATCCAGCATCCCCAAAGCAACATCCTTGCAGGTGCACTGCAAACATCCCACATTTGTCAGGGTTTCACAAGGGTGAGGGTGTTACCCCTAAGTACAATTTTGGCATGAGGGGCACTGCTGGAGCTTGCTTATGCTGGGAATGGACTATAAACTGTGACTGGCCTTTTGGTTGTACCAACACACTCATTCTTGTCTAAATAGATTTGTGTGTTAGTGTACTTATAATCTGATGGACACTCAACTTCTCTTTGGATAGCCTGCCTTTTGTATTTAAGTGTAAATAAATACTGATGGAATAGATGGGGCTCCATCTGGGCAGTGGGACTGGAAAGGAGGCTGTGCCTTTGCTGTGTGCCTGTGAGCTCCTGAAATAAACATAGAGACCTTCTCAAGGGCTACTGGAAGAACTCCCCTGCTGCTAATTTTAAAAGTAACTTATGAATCAAAGCGTATCTCTTGCTTTCCTCCCTTTGGAATTCCCCTTTTGAGGGAGGTTTACTTTTGCAGTGCACCAGCTGTAATGTCAGATTTTGATTACTCCTTGCCTTTGGTCATTGAGATGTATTATTTAAGTGTAAATACTTTCACATGAGAAGTGGTATCCTGTGTCTAAGCTGGTAGGAAGTGATCACCGTTTATCTTGTCAAAGAAACTTATTGGCCCTTCTGCAAGCTTCACCTGACCCCCTGTGCCCCAGTGCCTCTCTCTCTATTTCACACATGTACTGGAGGCCTGCAAAACCTCTCAAGCAGGGAAAACATGAAAGCAAGGAAATCACAGTTGCATTCTTGTAAAGAAGCAGACCACCTACGTGATGGGGCATCTGGGCATGTAGGTCAGCAGTATTTGAGATTGTGGATTACCTGTGGTGGGGCTGCAGTTTACATTGCCGTACAGTGGGGGACTCAGTAATGCTATCAGGTACTTCTGGTTACAGCACCATTATTGCTTTTCTGCTAAAGTTCAGATGGTAATTTTAAACCATGGGAAAGCATTTTTCCTCTTTGAAGAGCATTGTTAGTCACTTGTAGTCTCCTCCTTTGTTCCTTCTTTGAGTGCATCAGCCCTCGATCAGATTGTGGGTAGCCCACGATTCTCCAGGTGGGGTGGGAGGGGGTTGCCCACTGCTGGGATGGATGCACAGGGCAGAGGTGGCTGGCATCGTTTGACTCCTGTGGGTGTGGGGGCAGGAATGAGAACAGCCACATTTGAATTATTGTCAGATCAAATTAACCAGCATTTTAGAAGAGGATTTTTGCATATTTGCAAGTTACAGTTATGTCAAGAAAATACTAATTGCCTGCAATTTTCCCTTTACCCCCTCTCATCTCCCAGCATATCTGTGTTTCCTCACTGAATAATATTCCACCTCTCTGGAAATGTAGTCAAACGCCTGCATGTATTTCAGTGGAAATGTCATTACAGTAAAAACGCTTAGTTTCTTACCGTCAGGTGTTATTGGCACAGGGGGGAAATCTGCACTTTAACAGATCCTTGACTTAATAAAGTGAAAATGATGCCTTGTATGTTAGGATTGTTTTTTTAAAGCTATCCCTGCTCTCCCAGGAACAATGCAAATCCATTCTAAGGTACTTGCATATCAATAGCATTGTCTAGTCTTTTTCTCAATACTGGGATGAGTGAGATCTGATAATGCCGTCCAGGGTGGAAAACCTTGATAACTTGAGCTGTTAATATAAAACAACATATTATGTTGCACAAAAAGATAAGGCTACAAAGGTGTGGTGCTTTTTTATATACATTTTGTGGGTTTTTCTTTCTTTGGCGCAAGAGCTGTGTTTGGTCATGACGGAGTTGGAGCAGGGGGGAGCCCGAATTTGTTGCTCGTGGAATTGCAACCATGATGAATACATACTACCTGGCCGTAGATCCTTTTATAGATGTTATGAATACAAGGTCTCACCTGGAAGGTGATAAGTGATGGTAGGAAGCACCTCTTGAGATTGATGTAATACCTTTTTGATGCTTTCTGCCTTTTTTCCTGAGCTCCTGGAAGCTGTATCTACCAAACACCTCTGCAGTGCTGGGGAGGGTAAGGAGATACCCACCAGCAGCCTGGTGTGTAGAGGGTGTGCTGCTTGCCCTTATGTTAAAAACAAACCCCCAAACCCCAATAGAACTAGGGCTTGTGCTGCCTCAAACAAAAGGCTGGGCTGCAGGGAAGGGTATGCCGAGAATCTGACCCCAGGAGCATAAAGCCAAAAGGGCAGCGGCGGGAACGGCCATCCTGGCGCGGCAGCTTCCAAGCTATTTATTCAGTTGCCATTTAATTAAAAGCTAGGGAGGTTGCAGGCATGTTGTTATTTATATATTTGTGCCAGCAGAAGCTCTGCTCTTTAGGAAAGTTTGTTTCAAAAGGGGATGTAGCTTGAGTGTTGGGGAGGCATGGTTGCCTTTCTGAAGAGTAACTTGTGGCATTGCTTGTTCCCCAATGGCCTCAGTCCCATCTTCTTTGGTGGGCTCACCTCAGTAATTATCTCGCAGCTGCAAAACCGAAAGTAATATTTTCAACTAATTACTGTAGAATTATGAAATCATTTAGGCTTCAAAAGACCCTTAAGAAAATCGAGTCCAACCGTTAACTCAGCACTGCTAAGTCCAGCACTAAACCATGTCCTTAAGTGCCACATCTACCCATCTTTTAAATACCTCCATAGATGGTGACTCCACCACTTCCCTGGGCAGCCTGTTACAATGCTTGACAGCATTTTCAGGGAAGAAATTCTAATCTAAACCTCCCCTGGCACAACTTGAGGCTGTTTCCTCTTGTGCTAAGTGTAAGCATCTCCTCCTACTAATGGAAAGTAGGTACCCAGAAAATGCTTGTGCCTGGTGAGGGAATATTGGTTCATGTAGTTTGCTTTCCCAGGTACAGATCCCAGGTTGAAGCACATCCTTTGCCCTTTGTGCACAAATTATTGCTGTTTCTGCTCCAGGCAGATCAAAGAACCAATCCAGATACCTGTGTGATCCCCTTAGATCTGGGTTTACGTGTATGGGCATTCCTGAAAATGTGATAAGCTGCTGGATTATTTTCGAAGGGGTAGAGCAGTGTTGATACCAGAGGATTTGTAGATGTATTTTCTGTGTGCACCAAGCCCTGTGATCTTGATGACATCCAGGACTTGATATTTCTGTGAGGTTTTCAGCAAGAATATTGAATTAAAATTCAATGGCATTCTGCTGTCTTTAATGATACCCAGGCAAAAAGTACAGGCAGCTAATTTCTGAGACAGGCAACAATCTTCATATATATACTAGGAACAATCTTGAATTGAGTATGCCTTAATTAATACAAATGCTAACTACTCTTACAAGTAAGTCACATTTAAATGTCATCCACTTGTTATTCACTGCCTGTGAGTAATTTACTTGCTTGCATATGTGTGAATGAAGCGTATGTTTTAACTTGTTAAGTATCCGAGGTCATATCTAAAAATAGTGAGTGCGCATTGTTTGTTTGCCGACGTGACTTAGAAGAAATTCTCGATCATAGATGGTTTCTTCCTGTGTGGTGTTCAGAGGAGAGAGAAGCATTGTGTGGTGCTGCAGGACCTTCCTGAGTGCTGGAATTTGTAGGTTGGGGAGGATTTTTTCCTTTTCATTCCGAATTCCCTTGTTTTTATGGTCTGCAGCAAGGGAATCCTTCCTAGGTGAAGCATTGTCAATCCAGACATGCCACTTTAAAAAGGAAAGAAAGCAAAGCATGGTTCTTCTGTTTGTTTTTTCCCTTTGTGTTCACCAGTGTTTGTCCTGTTGCAAAATGATCAGCAAAGAAGAGGTTACCAGCCTTTGCATTTTAATACCCGTATATGGAAATAAGTGGCAACACTTTGAACCCTGTGGGGACTGTGTTGGCTTGAATTCTCGTTTCTTGGTAGTGTTCCTCATTGCAGGCTGACACGGGCCTTCAGATGCTGGGTTGTTGGATCTTGCAAAGAGCAGAGCAGGCAGGGCTGCCAAGTGGCCCAAGCTGCTCCAGTCCCTCACTGCTGGTAGGGGATGCTTGGAGGAGTCTGCAGTGAGGATGTTTGGAAGAGTCCTTGTTGGGGATGCCTGGAAAAGTCCGTATTGAGGGTGCTCAGGGAAGTCTTTGTGTAGCCAATCCTTAAAGCTATTTATCTGGAATGGGTGTTGGGTTTGCTTCATTCAGAAATACCTTAGTCACAGCTTTTGCTATTCTAAGAGGTGGAAAGTGAGGTTTTCCTGTGGTGTAGGAGGTGGAAAAGGAAGCTTCTCTAGGAAGCCACAACGCAAGTGCCAAGATGCTGCTTTCCATTTGTGCTTTAAGGCTTCATGCAGCTGCTGTTGCTGAGACGCCCAGTTTGTGAAAATGCTCCTGGAGCTATAATTCTTCTGGAGCATAAGCTTGCTCATGGGACCATGCATGCACCTGAAGGAGAAGCCAGCTAGCTCTGGTACAGTGCCTGTCCAACACAGAAAGGTTCATCTGTAGAGCAAGCCAGGGAGTAGGATCTGCAGCGTTTGGACCTACAAAACCCCTCATTGCTGCAAGCTGAACTGAGCTGATTCTTGCCCCTGAGCTGGCTTTCCATGTCCCCTGTGGCCTGGCCACCGAAGCTAGCCTCCTGCCCCCTGCTTGGCCCTCTGCTTCCTCTGATGCTTGGTGCTGGGTCCTGGGAAGAGGCCTCTGCTTATTTTATTGCTGGGTTTAGGGCTGCTTTTGGAGTTATCTTGAGCAATGTGATTCTGGGGAGAATTAGCCTGTGCTTTGATTAGGCAATCCCTGCTTTGAACCATAAAGAGCCTTAATTCTGCTGCACCAAGGGTCTTGAAAGGCAGACATCAGAGCTGGAAAACCTGAGATCTGAGTTAAAGGGTCCATCCTGAGTGGCTCAACTCCTTGGCCCTAGGTAGGAAAGAAGAATTTAGCTGTTGTTATGGGAAGGGATTAGAAACATGGCCCTGGGTGACAAAAAAAGAAATGATATTCAAGACTTTTCTCCCTTGTAATGGAATTAATTAATGGTGACCCCCAGACTGTCCATAACCTCTGAGTTTGTCAGAGGCGCTCTGCCAGATTCCCCTCCCAGCCTGGGTTTCTCCTTTGAAACACTTATGACTTCAATCTCTGCTAAAGCATCCTGGGTGATAAGGGATGTTTTTATTTTCTCCATTCCTCCTCATGCTTTTTGGGAGGCCATAAGTACTTCACAGACACACAAAGCTGCCATTTTAGGCAGCACTATTAGCTTAGTAACTACTGGAGTCAGGTGCCTGTCTTCCTCCAGGTTTTGTGCAGGACTGATCCCTCTGGCAGCAATAAATGACAGTGATTCCCTGTTGTGCAGATGGAGGTGTATAAACAGTGCTTGGAGGTAGGAGTCGGCCCTGGGGTTACCCTCAGTAGCGTTTTCAGTGGCTGTGTTGAAATCTGTAGCGATGTGGTCGTTGTTTGCATTGCACTGAGGTCGATATACATCAGGGGTGACTGTCAAGCTCTGAAATTCCGTCTCATGAGCTGAAATCAGGATCTGATCACCCCGCAGAGCCACCAAACTGTGCTCATGGCCTGCTCCAGGATGGACAGATGGATGGACTTTGGTACCTACTGTGCTCTGAAATTTTATCTGTGAGGCCAGACTGGAGCTGCTCCCATGGCCTGAGCCTTCCCCCGGGCTGGCAAAGCGGGTTCAAACAAGCTACTGCTGCTAATCTGCTTAATGTCTTCACACGCAATAGCGCATCATCTGCTGCTGCTGCTAGGGAAGAGGGCTGTTATCATCAGTAGTTTCAAGTGCCTGGTCATGCTGCTGAATTGGATACAGTGCAAGTTGCAGAGCTGACCTGGTTCGTTAAAAATTTGGTGCATGAATTTAGAAGTCATTATTTCCTCAAATAGGTTGAACTGCGAAAGACCCCCAGCCCTCAGCTTTTACCTGTGGCTCATTTGGTGCCTTTGGGTTTCTTTTCACAGTGTCCCTGCATCTCAGTGTAAAGGCTCCTCTCTGAAAGGAGAGACAGGAGTGAGTCCCGAGTGTGGAAGGCGGAGCTCCTGGTGCTAGACCTGCTCTGTTCTCACATGCTTGCCAGGGCTGGGAGGTGGACGAACCGGAGCCTCCCAGGGTGTGTCACCACAGTAGTATGTACCCAGCTCTGTGGGTTGGTGCCTGCCTCTTGTGTTTGGTTGCTGTAACCCATGGCTCGGGCATAGCTTTAGCTATAGGAACATGTCTTACATCACTGTGGCTTGTTCTTGGTGGGAAGAGGGTGTTGGTGGTAGTGAGCATACGTGTATGCTGGTGTGACAGCATTGGAGCAAAGAGAAGGGGGGCCGTTTCTTCCTCGGCTCCACTGGTGCTGATGCAGTGATACAGCTTGCTTGTGTTCAGACAAGGCTTTGTGCAGCAAAGTGACATTTTGGACCTGACTGACCTGGTGGAAGAAGTTGATGTTCTTGGCAAGGTGGGACTTGCCCTTGCTGATTAGTGGCTCTGCTGACTTGCCCGTGCAGCAGGTCCCTAATGAAGCAGAATTGCCATGCTCACAGACTGCCTGGATGAACTCTTAACCTAACTTGACTGGAGCCAAGCAATCGAACCGCTGGGGAAAGAGTGCATTTTGTGTAAAGGGAGGAATGGGTATATTGGGATTTTGCTTGTTTAAATATGTGTATTTGAACTGAAAGTGAAACATAAACCAGAATAAACAGAAGGCACACAAGCAGTGTGCAGTGAAGATGTGGAAGAGGAGGATCAACAAATGAGTCTAGAAAATAAGAAAATGTACACAGGATCAAAGGAAACAAATGCAAGGCAAAAGCATGGTCAGCCACGAGTGCAAGGTGTGTGGACCCTCTCTTGCAACAGCCCTGCTTGGGGATGTGCTGTGGGATCCCTCTGCTTTGGAGAGAGTGGATGGTCTCCTGGGTCAGGGTCCAGCCTCCTAACTCCCTCCCCTTGCATCAGCAGGGATTTTGTCTGAGAAGGAACTGCTTGCTGAGTACTGTAAAAGAGAGCAGCAACACAGCTGGGTTCTCTTCAGAGAAAGGGTAGAGACTTCAGTGGATTTTTTTTGTGTGTGTGCATTTAAAAACAATGGTGGCAAGAAGCCTTTTTGGAGCGTATTGGTCTTTTCAAAGCCTAGGGAAGATTTCTTTGTCGCATGTTCCACCTATTTGAAAAGATGTGGGAAGGTAGGGAGTGATCCGCAGCACTCATCAATACATATGTGAGCTCCTTATACAATAGCTAACGAGATTGCTTTCAAAATGTAGTCAGTGATTTATATGAGGGTGGCTGTTAAGCATCAGGCTTATGAATTGCTCTGGGATTTGAATGAAGTTTGTATTTTTTACGAAACAGCTCTCCAAGCCTTATAAAACAGTATTTTGTTGTCAGAACTGAGGAATGTCTGACTCCCTCATCTGAGGACAGTGTTTCAGCATATCATATCTGTATTTGTCTGTAACGTTCTGCTTTGGTGCTGCTGCCCCGTTGTGGGGTGAGAACCTCCAGTATGAAAGCCCCAGAGCCTTAAAGAAGAAATCTCTTGTAATAAAACTATATTGCTTTTACACAGATGTGGAACCCAAAGTAAAACTCTTCTGTTTTAACAGCCATTTAGAACAAGGTTTAATTTGATCTGGGAATCACTTTTATTTTTATTAAGAAATGATTTTATATTTGCTTCATCAGAAACCAGCCTCCCTTCAGTTGTATGGGGTGTTGCCAGCTGCAGTGCTCAGGCCGAGTTAAAGGTTTGCTGGGACCACCTGAGGCTTTGGAGACCACCATGGTTAATGTACGCAGTCTCACTTGTGTCTGTGGGTGGGAACTGACCTCAGGATACCCACTTTCACAGTGCCTGGGGTAATGGGGCTGTAAACCCTTTAGGAGTCTTTAAGCACTTCAGCAGAGAATCAGGAACATAGGCTGGTCCCTGGTATGTGTGGGGCAGGTGGGATGGCTGATCACAGCCTGAGATGGGAATGATCTGCCATGGTGGGTACCAGTGCAGGATTGCATGCACTTGGTACAATTAATCTCTGAGCAGAAGCAGGGAGGCAGCCCTTGCAAGTCTCCACAGTTCCTTGTGTGTCTCTGCTTTAGCTGTGACGTCTCCAGTCAGTTGGGAATGAAGAACTTGTCTTTATTTTTGTGTCTGAACAGCAGCTCAGATAAGGCTTGTTGTCTGTGACTAGGCTTATAATGCAAATAACAACTTCATAATAATAATATTTAGGCAAAAAATAGGTAGCAGGATTAAGATTGCAGTCTGTTGGGTTCTTTTTTTTCCCTAATGTTTCCTGGGGTTTTGTTGTTAAGTAAATGCTCATCGGCTCTATCTGACTGCTGTCACACAGCATTTACGGAGGAGCATTTACTTGTGCATTAGTTGACATTCTTTTATCGAGGTTCGTGAGATGAAACTGTGCAGCTGTTTCACTTCAGAAATGCTCTGTTCAGTACTTCTGGAGGTTTTCTTTCCCACCATTGTTCTGCCCCTGTAATGTAAGACTGGCATTCAGTGTCATTTAGAGAGCTTTAAAACAGGCCGAAAGCTGTCCCTTGCTTAGGACCATCCAGATTGTCTCACATTTTTGGGTGGAAAGGGGGATCTTGAACCTTTTCTATTCAATGGTTTATTTATTTATTTTGCTGAAGTCAGACCTATAGAAGCAAGGTGCCAGATCTGGAACTGGATTTGGGAAGGGGGCTAGGAAGGAGCCTAAGTTCCGGGTAGCATGCCTGGCCCCTGGCTGTCCCTGCTGTGGGACAGGGCTCTCTTCTCTCATCCACTTCTTTTGCCAGAGAGGGTGGCCAAGGGGAGCTGTTGCTAATGATTTGATGCAGCCCAAGTGGAGGTGAATGTCTTCCACTCAGGGAGAAGAGTAGGGAGGCTAGTGGCTTGTATTGATGCAGTTTTAGTTCTTTTGAGAGAAGGGGAAAAGCAGCACTTGCTGGACTCTGGTTGTGTCTCTGCTTTGGGAGTTCTGACACTTCGCCCTGCTGCTTTCTGACTTTTTCCTTAGCCCCTCTTGTGTGAACGTGTAAATAACCTGGTTTCAGGAGAGTAGGTCTGTAGCCCAAATCGAATACCTAAATGCTCTTTGAGAATGGGGTCCATTGCTGTGGTGTTTTGGTCAGTTGTTTGCTATATTAGTCAAGTAATCTCCAGAGTCTCAGACATAATATAAGGGACTGACCATTGGGGCAGCAAAAACATTGTGCCCACTCCAGAGCATTTCCATTTAGAGATTGGAGACAACCAGCTCTACTAAGACACATCATCACTGCATGTTCTATCGCCTGGCTCTTACTAGTGTTTCTATAATACTACTTCGGGGAGTGCAACCAGTAATTCTGCACTTGTGTTGTTTGGGGTTTTTTGTGATCAGTTTTTCCCTAGGAGTTCTCTGAAGTAGGGGATGCAGGAAACTGCAGATCTGGCAATCCCAATCTTGGATCCTCTTGACCCTTTCAAAAATGGAACAAATATTACCTGACACTTTAAAACCTCCCCCCCACAGGGCGCTGTGGATGGGAAGCTGAGCATGTTTTAGTTCTTGCAGAGCTGAGCTCTTAAATTGATAGTGCCTGTAGTTATATGTAGCTCTTGTGAAGGAAAATAAGAAAAACATCTTAAATCTTTAAACCTCTCAGGGCCATCCTTTCCATGCCATGCTGTGAGGAGTGTGTAACTCTATAGTATCAGAAGAAATCCAACATGAGTGTAGCCATGCCAAGATGTGCTTACAGATAAGAAGCTGGGCATGAATAAGTGCCTACCAAGGTCACTTGTGGGGGTCTTTAAAGGCTCATGTGGTCAGTTTTTAATGTACCTGGTTTTTGAAAGCATTGCACGTGTTTCAGAAAGCAGTAGAGTGATGCCATAGTTGCTCTGTTCACACCGTGTAGATCTCAAAGGTTATTAGTTTCTGTACTGAAATACTTTTTTCTAAAATAACAGTGGATGGCATGTATGTCTGACCAGATCTGCTTTGAGCTGTGGAATTGTCGTGGTTTAAACCCAGTCAGGTAATTCGTTCACTCACTTCTCCCCCTTTCTTGCCCTCCCCCTGCTCTCGGAGGGACGGAGAGGAGAATCGAAAAGAATGCAACTCCCACGGATTGAGATAAGAACAGTTTAGTAACTAAGGTATAACACAAATCACTACTGCTACCACCAATAATAATAATGATAAAGGAAATAACAAGGGAAGAGAATACATCATCTCACCACCAGCCGACCGATAACTCGCCCCCCCCAGCCCGACCAAGCTCTGACCGATACCTCCTCCAGCCCCTGCAGACTCCCAGCCCTTCCGGCTAACTCCCCGTTGCATCCTGGGCATGACGTGCTGTGGTATGGAATACCTCTTTGGTCAGTTTGGGTCAGGTGTCCTGTCTCTGTTTCCTCCTGGCTTCCCATCCTCCCTGGCAGAGCATGAGGCTCACAAAGTCCTTGGCCAAACCAAAACACCCCTGTCATCAGCTCTGTTCCTGAGCTGAAAGTCAAAACACTGCACTGCACCAGCTACCAAGAAGGGGAAAAATGACTGCTACTGCTGAACCCAGGACAGGAATGAATGTGTGTTGCATTTTCATTTTATTTAGATTTGGTTTAAGTAATGAGAAGCACAAGTAAATGTTGTTTGTTGCCTAGAGGGAGATCTTGAATGTGGATCATTAAGAAATGGGGTCAGATGAAGAAGAGAAAATATCACTGTCCCCAAACTGGAACTTGCAAACCCATGCACTGTGCAATGCCCCATGGAGCTGAAAATCTTCTGTCAATGCTGATATGATTGTGATGGTCTGCAGTGGTGATAGCAGTCCCTGGCTTCAGGGTCTGTGGTATCCCTGCGTGTCACAACCACTGTGTTTCAGAAGGCTGGATTGCATTTTCTCCTGGAGAGTTTGTCTGATTAATTGCTCACAGCACATAGCAATTTGAAAACGAGTTTGGGTTTAGTAATAAACCTTTATGGCTCTTGCAAAGTGTGTCTCTCCAGACTGGTTGAGGCAGAGGAGCAGCTCTAGCTGACCTCCAGTTTGGGAAGACTTCCAGCCCACATAGAGGGAAGATGAGGTTGTTCCTTCTCAGGAAAAGGGGAAACACAAGGTTTTTCTCCCACTTGTTCTGAAAACCCACATCTTGGCAAAATAAATGTTTCTTCAAAATTCTGAAAAAATATTGAATTAATGTAGCTGTAAGTTATGTGAAATGAAATACAGAGGCATTAATTAGAATTCTGAACCATATGGTCACACAAATATGGAGACCCACACAACTGCATTTTCATATCTAATGTTGACACATTAAAATTCATCAGTTTGCATCCAGAGTTGTCGTAGTTAATTTAACTAATACCATAACGTTTCTGAGATGCATCATTACACCTCATCATGTAAATATAAACCAGGATGATTAGGGGAGAGCCACTCGCTTCAAAGACTTAATATAGCTGGAAAACTGCTTACAATTTAAAAGAATTAAAATAAGATGCTAAATATGTCTCCTTCTGCCCCTTGTTAAAGCCAGACCTTTATTAGTTTGCACAGTACCTGATTTCTGATGGTGTATTTTAGCCAATGGCTTGTTTACACTTACTTGTTTACAATGTGCCGATTTGATTCATGGTCCAGTGTTTGGGGCTGTGATGCAGGTTCTGAATGGGAGCTTTAAGGAGGAGGTTGTTCTGCTTGGTGGGCTGAATTGGCACCTTAGCTCCAGAAATGTGTATTCCTCAGTATGAGCTGGCCATTGCCATGCCTTGGAAGGAAGAAATGATGCCCTTGGGGAGAGGAAGCTGGAAGGGAAGCCAACTGTTTCAGCTGAAATGCTGACTGAGGTCTCACCTGTGCTGTGGTGGGACACAAAGCCTGGCCCACTTCTGTTGTCCTTGGCTGGGAGCCTGGTTGGATATTCCGTTTTTATGTCTAATCTTTGGCATGGGGAGGTGGAAGAGGCTTGGGTCTCCTTTCATGCATCAGTTTAGCTAGAAACTGTCTGCTTTGATCTGCATCTAATTAGATGTGTGTTGCAAGACAGTTGGGTTCAAAAAGTTAATGCATTCTTGATGTCTGTTTAGATACTGTTTTTTTTATCTCCTGACTGTAAATGGTCATAGCAGCCTTCCAGTATCTGAAGGGGGCCTGTAGGGATGCTGGAGAGGGACTCTTCATTAGAGACTGTAGTGATAGGACAAGGGGTAATGGGTTAAAACTGAAACAGGGGAAGTTTAGATTGGGTATAAGAAGGAAATTCTTTCCTGTGAGGGTGGTGAGGCACTGGAATGGGTTGCCCAGGGAGGTTGTGAATGCTCCATCCCTGGCAGTGTTCAAGGCCAGGTTGGACGAGGCCTTGGGTGATATGATTTAACATAAGGTGTCCCTGCCCATGGCAGGGGGGTTGGAACTTGATGATCTTAAGGTCCTTTCCAACCCTAACTATTCTATGATTCTATGTTTTGTGTCTTGCATATCTGTGCACTGTACACACGTACAAGGAGACGAAATGCACCCTTTGTGATTACAGCAGTCAGCTTGCAGGTTTAGGTGTCGGCAACAAAAGTGTCAATGGAGTTTTGCTCCATTTGTGTGTACAAGGTTAGGGCTGCACCGGTGACAAGCTGGACAAGGGACACCAGTAACGGAGAGCGGTGGCTGTGCTCCAGAGTTCTGTGTTATTCTCTGCCAGCTCCACTGTCATTTGGAACTCTTGTCCTTGTGATCAAGACCAGCTGCTCTGGAGCTCCTCAACTGTGTGAAGCCAACAAGCAAAGCAGATACGATCTTGTGGTCACCTGTTTCGTGGGTAGGAATTTGGGACCAGCCTCCTACAGAGTCCTGGGAGGACCAGGCTTAGCATGAAATTGTGGATGTTGAGAACAGGCCTCAAAGCAACCAGTCAGTTTGAAAGTTGTGATGTTGACTTGTGAACTACTGTTACTAATTGCTTAAGAGACAATAGGATGTGCAAGAGTCTTCCTGGAATCATCTAGCCCAGCTCTCTGCCCTGAAGCAGGACCAGCTTGTATCTAAATAGCTGTTTCTATAGCCTGGTCTTGAAAATCTCTGCAGATGGCAATTCCATAACCTTAACAGGCAATGACTTCTAGTGTGGCACTGTCACTCCCAACTGGAAGGCTTTTCCTAACCTCTAAGCTAAATCTTCATCATTGCAGTTTAATTCTGGTTTTGCCTTGTCCAATCTGCTGTGGGAAAGGAGAACAGGTTATTGTTTCCAGCTACTTGTCATGTATTTTAGAGATAGCTATTGTGTCTCCCCTCAGTTTTCGCTAGACTAAACAACCTAGTTCCTTCAGTCATTCTTTGTAGGTCATGTTTTCTAGGCTGCAGAGAAGTCTTGTTCCCCAGTGGACTGTCAAATCAATCTGCTTCCCTTTTTTGAAGCGTTATGCCCCAAACCAGCTGGCTGTGCGAGGGTGATGCCAAGCAGAGAGGGAGGAGTTGATACAGGCCGGCTGCTGGTCACCAGGAGCTCAGTGTGTCAGTCTCCTTGAGCAAGGTACCATAATTGGTGCACATACTTCATGGCCAGGCTTTAGAGAGAGAGAAACCTCCTCCGCTCATGGGCCATGCCTCTGAGGTTCCCACATGTCAGAGCAGGTTGTTGGAGCTCTAGTGGTGTTTGCAGCCTGGGCTGAGTTTGTTGGGAGGGCTACAGGATCCCTGAGGTATCTACGAGCAGGTCCTTTTGTAGTTCCAACATCCATTTTCATTGCTGCTCTCTTTTCTATCAAGCAGAAATACATGAAAAAGAGGAGGCTGAGGGACGGGAGCAGAGTGTTTCTCCCCTTGGCTTCTGCAGTGAGTTACCCGAGTTTCCAGAGAGCCTCTCAAGCTCTTTAAAAACTTGGCAGGTTGCCATTGCTTTAGGATTTTTTTATTTATTTATTTTTTAATTATTATTTGCTCCAAGTGTTTCAGCTGATTTAATAAGAAACTGTTGGAGTATGATGCGTGTGGGGACCTGGTGCAATGAAACCAAACCAAGGGACCATGCCCATTGTCATAGTGCGACACAGGTTGAGGAACCTCCTCTGCCTTGAAATCACAGTTTATGCTCGGGCTTAAAATAGACCTCACAGAAAGTGGGCGCATGGGAAGGGCCAGCTACCCAGCATGTTTCTTCTGCAGCAAAACTGGCTGCTCACCAGCCTCTGCTTCCACACCACCAATCTGCTGTAAGTTATCTTGTCTTCCTCTGCAATGACCAGGAATTCTGGCATCAAAGTCAGGCCACCTCCTACAGTCACACATATGACAAAGGCACCTCAGCAAACCAAGCTCCCAAACGTGGCCAACAGGTCCCTTGCAGCCAAGCTGCTTGCCCAAGGCTCAGCATCAAGCCATGTCCCAAGTGGCATTACCTGTGGCAAAAGAATGACTAAAGGAGCCCTCCAGTCTTTTTCCAGAGCTCAGGATCACACCCCTATGCATTCTTCTCTTTGCTTGCTGACAGATGCCCATGCTTTCCCCTCCCCAAACCAGTGGGCTGCATGCCAGCCCTGGGAATTGCGCAAGCACTCGCTCAACCTTGCAAGGCTGCCAAGTGCAAGGATGTTGCAAGAGGACACAGGGCTGTTCTTGCAGTGTTTTGAGGCAATAATCCTAGTTTCCCCTTTCTTCAGTACTGGCAATGGCTTTAAAGGATGGAAGATAATTGCCCTGTGAAATAGATTAGATTTCCTACCAGGCCTTTTGTCCCTGCCAGGTAGTCTTAAAACTTGAGGGGTTTGGAGTGAGAATTTCATAACACATGACCAGTAATTCAGCAGTCCACGTGTGGATTTGACCTTGGAGTGTTTGTACAGGCTCATTGGAGCTGTTGCATACAAATGTTTTCTTTTTACTCCTTTGGTATTTGCTAAACATTTGGGTCTCGGTCATCTGCTGACTTGCTGTTTGGGGCTACCCACACCAACAAGCAAACACTGCTGTTTGCACCGCTCGTTTCCCTCCGCCACACTGCGGGTTAAACAATAACCAAGTTGGGACATTCATTACTTGGGTGAAGCATCTCTTGGAGCTCTGCTCCAATTCATGGGAAGATTTATGGCCTGGTGAATAAATTGGATTTTGCAGAACTGAAGCTGTAATAAAATGGTTGTATCGGATTGCAGTGTGTAGATGTGGGTGTAGGGGTCAGGTGGGGCTCAGATTCCTTCTGAGAATACTCACTTTTCTGTTCCATCCTCCTCCTTTAAAACCTTGCTAAAACAGTGAGGGAAAACAAAGCAGATAGGTTTGGGAACGATTGTTTCTGACTGGCTGACTTCAGAAGGATGGGTAATTTTAAAACAACAGCATTGTTTCTTTGAGGTTGAACTGACTCAGAGCATTTCTTCTCCCCTTCCTCCCACCCCAAAAGACAGAGTTTATTTTGTTCCAAGTAACAGGTCCAGACTGAGGAAAAAAAGTGGTTTTCTTTATTAAATGTTTTGGAGGGAATCCTCAAGGCAAATTCAGACTGTGTGTTAAAATCCCTGAGAAATGGGCTGTACCTCACTGTGTGTTTCTTTTCCTGCTCCTTCACTCCTGCCTTGAAACATCTAGTACCTAAACCAGGAAAAAAGCCGTAAGAAAATGCTGGTGGCAGAAGGAAAGGAAGATGAAAGGTCAACATGATCTTCCTACTCTATCAAACACCCTGCTGGGATTAATGCTTTGGCCTATGATTGCTTGTGAGTTGGTTTTGAACAGAAGATGGGATGTTATTGATGAAGTGCTGAATGGAGGCAGACGAAAGCTATGGAGCAAGCCACGCCAACAGTCTAGGCACAATTGTTGATGCATCTGGAAAGGACAGCCCTGTACCTGGCTTTAAAACCCACATTCAGGTTGTTGCTGCTCTTGTCTGAGTAAGTCTGTCACTGGCTAGGAGGGCATTTGATACGTATTTTGGGTTTAACCACCACTTATTAGTGTTCTCTTCCTGGCTGAGAAGGGTAGGCCAGCACCACATCTGTATGACGGCAGGAAGCTGGTCCTGTTTATTCCTGGGTCTCATCAATGCAGAAGAGGTGTTGAAAGCTTTTTGGACATGGCTGTATGCTCCCGAACTCTCTGGGAGGGGATGAGAACTGGCCAGTCAAGTGCTGTAACGTCCTTGGGATTAAGTGACATCTTCCTGGAAAAAAGGAAGGAGGGAGAGGGATATATCAGGGCATCATGGAGAGGAGAGCTGATTCTTCCCCTCGGGAGCAAAACAAGTGTCCTTTGCAGTGTTTCAGAGCTCCATGTTGCTTCCAGGAGCCTCAAGCCATAAAAATTAACATGAATTACGTTAATATAGTCAATCCAAAGCCTAATTTTATGACGGCTACAAAGGAAACTGGATTGGGGAGGTAGGTCAACTTTCTCCCTACAACTAGTTTTCATTAAAATGATTTGTAGGGTGTGCCTGTACCTTGTCATGGAACCCAACGCAGGGATGGACAAATGCCTGTGGGAATGAAGGCTGTAGCGGTGGATGCGGGTGTAACGTAACCTCCTTCAGGGAAGGTTGTGCGTCAGGACTTGTTTGCTTGGCCTCAGCGCTATCCTGCTCTACTCGCTTGAGATCTGCCTGGCATTGCTCTTGGTTCTCCCTGCCACACCTTCTGCAGGGAGCAGATAAGCACTTTTGGGGGATGATGTAAGTTTTTCCATTTTAAAAGCTGCAACACTGATTTTAGGGCAAGAAAGTGAAATTGCATCCTACCTAATGAGTGCTGCTTAGATAGATTCAACCACGTAGTTTTAGATCTCGTGCAAACTGGAGAAAACAGTTGATGTTCATGGAAAAACAGGCGATTCCAATACAAATGCAGTGCTGACTGAGAGAGGTTGTCAGGGTGTACAGGAGATTTATTTACATTATATATATATATATGTATATATACACACAGAGAGGTAATAGTAATAGCAAATCAAGTAATAACAATAGTTGTTGCAATCTGAGAAGGCTGTCTGGACATTTTGTGGACACAGACATTTTCTGGCATTGAGGACTACAGTCATCAGTAAGAACTGTGCTCATTCCATTAAAAATAATGCTGCTCGTAATTGGTCGGTTCAAAATTCACCAGTACAGATCATTGCTTTCCAGGAGCAGCACTTTATGCTTTTCATTGGACATTGCTTACAGCATCAGTGGTCAGTGCAAGGAGAAAATGTGCTCATTAGATATGAGCTTAATTGAGAGTGACATGGCTGGGTATTAATATTAGTCTTGCCGCAGGCTTTTCCTTTCCTTTTTTGTGTTTATAGTCATGCTAGTAGATGCTGAGTGTGTTACCCTTTTACTGAATTCCACAACGGTGCCTTCAATAAAAGGCATAGATTTCCCAGTTCCGTTCTAAATGGAGATGCAGCATCAGATGTTCATCTCCTCCAGATGTGGGAGCAGGAACATTAAAGCAGGAGGGTAGGGCTCTGGCTGGCTCCAAGCATAGTTCACCTGTGTTACTGATGTGACCTTTTTTTGATGTATTTCTGTTAGCAGGGATCTGCATTTATGGTGGTTACAGTGGCTTACGGAATTTGACTTGGCATCTGTTTTCCTGGGGAATGTTGTGGTGACAAGAAGCTGATGCAGATTTCTTTGGGGTCCTGTCCCTGGGCACTCTGACCTCTTTCCCCTCCCCCGAATGTGCTTGGGAGAAGAAATAAATTAATTAGATGAAATGGAGGGGTCCATTTTCACTGGAAACAAGAGAAGCATGCTGGGAAACATGGGTGAGTGCCGGGCTCTGATTGGCACTGAGGGAAGCGGTGGTTTGTATAAATAGCAGGATGTGCTCCTTTGTGCTTGAGAGGTTTCCCATGTAAGGCACAGCAAAGATGCTGGGTGTGTTGCTGTCGTGACTAATGCAACTCTTTTTGGTACATAAGCTTTTTTTGAACATGCTTCTTTTTTTCCAGCCTTTTTTCGCCCCTGCACACGCACTCTGCACATAGACCCATCACAGGGTGTTTTTGGCTGCATGGTCCCTGGCTCCACGTGCTTTCCTGCTGCTCATGACCAGGATGAGCAATTTTCAGAGCGGTTTGTCTCACAAGTCAGTGCCATCTGTTTGCTGAACAAAAGGATTTGGAGGGGCTGAGGGGCTATGGCTTTAAAAACCCTAACTGAATGGAAGAAAGGATATTGTCACCTGCTTCTAACTACGTGCTGGAGCATTGTTTCCTCCCAACACATTCGGTGTCAATTTTATTACCTACAGCCATGCCAGCTCTCGGCAGCACAGTGTTTTATTTGGGGACAGGATAATAGATTCAGTCCTTCTGCCTGCTACTGATAGGTTTTGTTTTGTTTATATATATTTTACAGGGTTCAGCCTGACAGTTTTGTCTCCTGGATAATTAAGCTGAATTATTGAAGGCCCTGAAATTAACACTGTCATTTTTAATAATTAAAATGAAGTAAATCCCAGCATGTTTCATGAGTTGTTTCCTCTTCCTGATTTTGAAGGTGAGGGTGAACTTGTTTGGAAGAATGTGAGCACTCGGGTAGCTTGGTTTTAACATTTTGTTTAACAAAAATATGGGGGAAAACCCTATGTCTCCTGTAAGGTCTCTCAAAACATCCAAGCCTTACAAGAAAAGAGAGTAGTAGGTGGGGGAAGTCAGTGTGTGGTAGGCACTGCTGGCAGGAGTCTTTCCTGCCCACTGCTCTAGGCAAATACTAGAGAATAAGAGTGTGTTGGAGAGTATCCTGGAGCAGGGAAGGAGCTTCACAGGTAGATTTTCTTTTTTTTTCTTTTTTCTTTAAAGTTTTAACACTGTCCTTGCATTCTTTTACATTCTGTGTTTAGATCTTTTAAAAATTTTTCTTCAAACATGTGAATTTCATTTTTAAAGTGGATATTGAATTTGCTTTAGATTTGGGAATACTTCTCATTTGCTGTTTGGGAAAGCTGGGATGGTGGGTTTCAAGTCCCACCAGTGGTGCTGCCTGTTGCATGTGAGCATTTCGTGGGAGTGCAGGAGCAATGGGAGTCGGGGCCAGGACAGGCAGAGGGTAATTCATACTGAAAGGGACCTCAGGGAATACCTAACTGCAACCTGCCGCTCAAAGCAGGGTTGTCCATGAGACCAGAGGGGGTTCCCCAGCCATTGTTCTGTTCAGTCTGGAAAACCTCCAAGGCTGGAGACCGTGTAACTTCTCTGGGCAGCCTGTTGCAATGTTGGACTGAAGGAATAAGGAAACTCCTCAGGCCAGTAAGTCTGTGCCTCTGCTTGTGTGTGCACTAATGTCTAAAGCTGCAGAGGCGGTCACAGGTGTGTTAGAAGAGATGGAGAACTGGAGGAGTGGCTCCAGCCCCAGTGAATTTCACTGGTTTCTCTGTGCACACCCAACATTTGTACTGATAAGCATATTGTTGTATTTCCTTGGTGACACAGTCTGCTATGGCAACAGCTGGCTCCGAGTTTGCAGCCTGCAGCCTGCAGGTAAAGGAGAGGAGGTGATGAAGTGCTGGACACGACAGAGCTGGGGCTCAGGGTTTTTCTATGGGGAGAAGTATGGGTCATGAGCTCCAGTCACTGCATGAGACTCTCAAAGTTGCTGGCAGCCATGGGGCACTTGCCAAGGAAAGGCTCAAGCATGTGGCTTTGCCTTGTGGAATGTCAGCAGCTCTTAAGCTTCAGACCAGTCACCACATGAAAGAGAGGAGCCAGTGTGTGGTTAAAGCACTGGATTGGGCCTCGTGGGACTGGGATTTGCCACAGACTTCTTGTGTGTCCTTAGGCAAGTCACTTAGCTTCTCTGTATCTCAGTTCCTGTTGGTGAAAGCCGGGTAGCAAGGTTTTCTCCATTCATCATGTCCACTGGAACCATAAGCTCTTTGGGCAGCAGTGGCATTCCTGGGCATTGCAAATGAGGCTTCAGACTCTCCTGTGGGTTGTCTGTGTGCTCCAAGGTCAACACTCTGGGGCAGACAGCTGCTTTAAAAGCAAGGGAGATTGCTTTAACATCCAGGAGGATACGTTTCCTAAAGTTTACTACCTGCTGGTGAGGTGCTGTATGGCCCCTGCACTTGGCACGGTGTGTGGGGGGGTCTCTCCTTCCCTATCCTGAGGAAGAGACTGTGCTCACTTACCTCTCTGCAGCTTTGCTGTTTGCATTTTGGGTTTGCAGAGCCTCTTTCGTCCCCACAGGAGCAGAAAGATCTCTTACCCCATTTAGGGTCCTGCGTGGCAACATGTGGCTCAGACCTGCCTGGAGGAGGTTTCAGTGTGCCAGGACCTCTTCAGGTTGAGTTTGCTGAGCTCAAGGGGAAAAGGAATGGGTAGGAGGCACTGAAGGTGGCTGCATCGTGGTCCCTGTCTCCAAGGGGTTTGCAGGCTTCCATGGTTTTGCTCTGTCTTGCACTTATTTATCGCTGCTGAGCATGTGCAGGAAAATGAGGCATTCATTCTCAAATAATGCTATGGGTTAAAGCACACATCTTAAAGATTTTTAACTTCATCTACGTTCTGGCCCATGTTCCCTCTCATTCCCTTGCAGAGGAGCAGTTAAAGTGTGAAGGGATCACTTGAGCTGTGTATGTTCCTTGTGTTCCTGGTTCACTGGAACATCTCCCAGACCACTTGCAAAGAAATATTTCAGTATTCAGATGCTGAGCTGGTACTGCAGAGAGTCCCTTCAGATGAAATACTTGGCAAATCCATGTTCACGTCTCTGAAACTGTGGGAAGATTTTTTTTTAATTGGAAAATCTGGTTTGGTCCCTTCCTAATTTTCAGGAAAGACTGATGGAAGGATTATGACCAACCCTAATTTTGCAAATGAGGTAAGGAAGCAAAGCCTGTATAACAAAACCACAGGGTAATGTGTCATCTTGTGTTCTTTCTTCACTCATTAGATGCATACACTTTAATTGTAATGATGTGTGAACTTTCCTCCAAGTAAGTCTTCTGGAATATATTTTGCCAAAGGAAAGAAATCTCAGTAATACCAGATCTCATGATATCTCCCTGCTGTTTGGGGCATGCAAAGTATGGGCGAGTTTCTAATGTGTTAAGTTCCCACAAGCCTAAACCAAATCCTCAAGGAGAAGCCAGTGGGAAAGGCATTTCCCAAAACAGTAGGACTTTTTTTTCCTCCTAGCCTTGCAAAGAGATTTTTTTCCTTTAATTTTTTTTTTTAATTTTTTTTTTTTTTTTTTTAATAATGAGCATCAATATTAGCTCAGGTTCCTCTTAGGAACGTAGAGCATGAACTTTCCCACTGCTGTGTGGGCACATTGCCTGAGCAAGGGCTGGTGGATTCATCCTGTGTGCCTCCCAGCATTTTCATATCAAGAGCTGACTCCTTGATGCCAAGCAGATGAAAGCCTGGGTGACCACGCAGGAGGGGGTGAAGAGCAGCCCCAGGGGCGAGCAGAGGGCAGCAGGGCTGGGCATAGTGCGGATGTGCAGATCAGTCCTGCAAGAGCAGGTTTGGCGTCTCAAGGGAGAAATCTTGCTGCCGAATCACACCTACCAGCAGTGGAAAAGCCCGACTGGCTCATCCTGCCCATCTTCCCAGTACTTGTATTGAAATCGGATGTCTAACATGTGTAGTGTTCCCAGGGAGCTCCTTTTCCAAACTGGTGATGCCTAATCTGGCCAATACCCACCACTGTTACTGTTTTCTTGGTTTCCAAGTGCTGCATCCGTTTCAGTCTGGGAATCAGGCATGAACCAGTTGTCCAGTATCTTCTTCCCAGGTAAACATTGCTGTAGATGCTGCAGCTGGATTATGCAATGCAGATAGGTGGGGACCATCCTTTTTCTGCCAGCAGTAGAAAGGGAAAGTTATTTTGCTAAGATAAAAGTGTGATTTTTCTCCAGTAGCTTGGTGCACAATAGAACACCCTTTTCTCAACTGTGTTATCCTTGGCAGCTGGGGAAGGCTGGAGCCGTGCTCTTGGGAAAAGAGGCAGTGGGTGAACCAGACCTTTGGGAGTGCATAATTTTTGACCAGGGTTTGGAACTTCTCCTTGTTCTCCAGGGGAAAGGGAGGGGAAGGTGCTGTGAGCCTGCCTGTGCTTCTGGGCCAGCGCTGTGCTCCTCTTGACATCGCTGACCCTGCGCGTGTCAGCTGAGATACAGCTCCTGGCTGTGTTCTCGCGCTGTTACCCTCTGTGGAGCTCACCAGGGGTTTGCTGCTGCTGTTGTCAGGGCTCGGCCACTGGCTGCCTGTGCCTGCAAGGCTTCCCCAGATGCTAGCAAGGCTGTTAGTGCTAAAATTAGAGCAGCAGGGCGGTGGGTCCCCCAGCACCAATGGCAGCATGCGCATCACCATGGGGCTGCCCGCTCCCTGCTACAGCAGTGCTGCGGGCATGGAGAGCCGCTCTGCAGGCAGAGCCCAGCTGGGCAGCTGCCTGCCCCCGTCCCCCTGGCTCTGCTGCCTCGGCAGCACCTGGCACACTGATGGTCTGGATGGGATGCAGCAGTTTGGTGCTCTTGTCCAACAGACTGTCTGGCGGTTTGAGGGCCAAGAAGGATGAGGACAGAGTTACATTTTCTGGTTTATGTCTGTGTTTTCTTGCCCTTGGCGGTGTCCTTTGTGGGCAGAAACACAGACAAGTGTAGTATGTGTGCATCTTTTTCATATCGTTATTCACAGTTCAAAAAAAGGCTTGAAAAAGTCAAGGATGTTCCAGTAACTATGGTAAACTCCCTGTGATAATCTTTCCAAGGGCTTTGTGAAGGCCCCATGGCTCTTCTGTTGACTGTGAATCTATTGGTTAAGTGTATAGTACTGTAACAAGCTGCTAGTTGTTATGTGGAAATATAAGAATATTTGTAACATATGTTGTTATGGTGCTTTGTAAGTTATTGTCACTGACCCTGTGGTTCTGAGATCTGAAAGTTGGAGATCCTCTTAAAAAATGAAGACAATGCCAGTAAAATGAAAAAAAAAAAAAACAAACCCAAGGAATGAATCTTTACCCTGTGCCCACTGTCTAAATTAAAAGTAATTACCAAGAGCAAAGTACTTGCACTTCGTTATGTGGGGACTGACTTTTCTCACTGAGGGGCTGTGAGACTGCGAAGAAAATTCAGCTCAAGGATGAGCCCAACGTGGAGTCTGTTTAGTGTCTGTCGTCTTCCCTGCTTCAGTCAAGCTGTATTAATCTGTCTGAAAGCTCACATTCCCAAGGGCCACCCAGCACTTGCTATGCTGTGGCAGTGACCCGAAGGAAAGTTGTGTTACTTGTGTTATTCTGTAGAAAAGCTGAAACTCAAGTTTTTACCTAACCAAAACCATCAGTGAAACCAGCATTTAAAGTGCTAGCGAATCCTAAGACAAGAGGCACTTTTATCCATTGCCTTCACCCTGGACATGCCCATCTCTGCATGTGATCATGTTTGTCCAAAAGACCTATTACCCCTTCACAGGTGCATGACTCATGTGGTAGTAATGAGACATGGGTGTTCAGTTGGCCAAGTTCGTCCCTGAGGTCATTTCAGTGACTTCAGCAGAATTAAACCAGGACTGAATTTGCTCCTGAAACTTTCTGTCTGCAAATTAATTTAGGTGGAATCCTCTTCTAATTACGCTTTACCTAATTATACCAAATTTAATATCACAAAAGAGGAATGCTCTAATACCCAAAACAAGCACAGTGAGTCCCCTCATTAATCTAAGGCAGTCCCCTTAGATTAATGTTACATTGATGCTGTGTGTGATGGGGTGATTGTGTGTGGGGTGTGTGTGTGTATATATATATATATATATATATATATATATATATATATGTATATGTATATGCAAAATGCACCAGTATTAAAGGACGTGTGAAATCAGCAGGGACCTTTGGGGTTGGGGAATGTTGCCTTGTGCCACAGTGAACACTCCCACTTGCTGCTGCCTGCCTGATGAAATTTTTGTACCTACTGCTTGTATTGCAGACCTGCTCCTGAATCTCATACTTCCTCTTCCTGATTTCTCATCTAAACGTCTTCACATCTAGTCTATATTAATACTTTAATCCCTTTCAGCTGCTGAATGTTCGTTCCCTGGCATCTTGTTGCCCAGGGCAAACACTGCTGGGTCCTAAAGGAACACAAATGTGTTGGTGTGAATCCTGAGTTCTAGTATCATTGTGTCCCTTTCATCCTAATAACAGTTCCTAACCTTATGATATGTGCTACAGATGTCATAGGCAGCCCTGCAAAATGACTCTCAACCCTTCAATTCCCACCTGGGAACCTGGGCTAATGCAGTATGCTGGAAAAAGACCCATAGGAACATATTCAAGGGCAGTGTAAAATTCCCTGTTGGTTGTTACGTTTACAGAGAAGCATATTTGAGGTAGTATTGCCTCACGGAAAGGGTAGTGTAACTGCTCTGGTGTGCACCGTGCCACTGTGCCTTGCAGCTCTCTGCTCAGCATTTTTACTTGGGGTGCCCTCCCTGGACTGCTTTGAGTGAAGATGAACATTGGTGCTTAGGAGCATATGTGGACCTGCCAGGGACATGCAACACTGAGCATCCTGTGCTAGCAAGCAGGATGTGTCTTAGCCCTGTTGGCTGTGCCAGGCATGTGGGGAATGGCGTGGGGAAGACAGCTTGCTGCCTGAAACGAGGGGCTTGGAGATAGGCAAGGAAGGCTCTGTTCATGGCTTTACTGAGGGCTCATGATGCACAGCAAAGCATATGGATGTATGACTGACTCTAGGCCCTGGCTTTTTATCATTTCTCAGGTTACTGAGCTGTTCAGACAGGGTGTAACACTTCCTTACCTCTGTGCGAAGCTTTGCTTTGTTGATGTGTAGTTTATTCACTTTTTTCCTCTTGACAGGGAGGCCCAGGGTAGAGCTCATAGGGGTGTTTGTATGGCACCACTGGAACCCAGCAGTGCTAGCCCAGAACCCAGAACTGTATCAGTTTGTATGGGAAGTGCTATCAGTACTATGTAGGGTATTGACAGCACTAGATTTGTTGGTAGTGTCAGATCTGTTAGTGCTGCAGAGACAGTAGGTTTGCTACCAGCATGGCTGAGATGCTGCCTGGACTGAGCCACCTTATTATAACAGCATGTTGTGTTTTTCATTCCGCTCAGGTGAATATCATGCACTACAGAGAGTAAAAACCAACAGGGAGCTATTAGCTTCTGTTTGGCGGTGAAGTGCATGGCATGAGGTTTCAGAAGCGGCTTCGACTGACCTTGTGCTGGGCGGCTGCCAAGGGCCCGTACAGGCTCCCCGTGCCCAGCTGCACGTCCTATCCTGCCTCGTGCCATCCCCAGCCAGGGATGCAGTGCATCACCAGCTCATCACGGGATGCCATGAGGTAGCATCGCCTCTTTAGGCAGCTCTCTGCAGTTGGGTGGGCACATAAGCCTAGGTCTTCTTGCCCATTGTTAGTGGCAAGCTTTTAAGTATAACATAGACTTTGCAGCTCCTGGGCTTTGGCTCTCTGCCTCTCCCATACTCCAGTCCTTGTCCTCCTGCAGTCACTGTTACAGGATTTCCTAGATCTGAGATCCCTAGCCAGCTCTGATACCTTCTTTGGCTGAAAACAGCACTTTTATATTGATGGAGCAAGTAGGAACCCTTTTGTTTTTTTTTTTGTGATACCTTTTAATGCATTTTACTTGAGGAAGCATTTGTTAAAAGGGTTCAGTAGGGTTAGAGAAGATAAATTTGGGCCTCTGGGTGTGCTTGGTGGGCACAAAGCTCTTTCTGTCTCTGCTTCTGTCAGAGACTTGCAGAGCCATCATACCAAAGCCTGGCACCAGCTACTGTACCATCATCAGCACTCACTTTTCTCCTCCTTCTGGCAAGAAATTTGCTGGGAAACCATTTGTATTATTTAACTAATGACGACCAATACTTGAGAGTGGATATCTGTAGAATGTAGGACTGTGCCTGTCTGAGGGCTCAGCACTTACCTTCTCTTTTCTGTGCCTAAGAACACAACCTTCTCTAAAAAGATAAAAATGAAAAATATTTCACAGGAATCCTTTTCATTCCCCTTTTTGAGAGTGAATCATACTGAAAATGAGTTCTTTAAAAATGCCCATCTTGGTGTTTGCTGAGACAACAGAGAAGTGCTGGAGGCCCTTGTCTCTTCTGGGACATGCGCTCTTGCGTGCTTTTGGCAGAGGCTGTCCTAGGGCTGGTTACAGCTGAATCTCCAGCATCTTCCACTTGTGCTCTCTTGTGTGTGGAGGTAGGCCTTGTCCTTCTAGCACAGGGACAAGGGACATGTCTGCATGCTTCTGGGGCTGTCAAAGGCTGGTCCTGGCTCCTGGAAGTAGCCGAGGATGGCTGGAGGATCCCTGGCCATTGAGAGTGAAGGGCAGCTGGGCTTTTCCAAATACACCCCTGTGCAGTCCCATCCTGGCTGCTGCAAGGGAAGCAGCAACCCACAGCCCAGACACCCTGTGCCAGGCAGTCTGAGCACCTCCTTAGAGGGTCCCAAGCAACTTGGTATGATGGAGCACACCAGAATTAATCCACTCTGTGGCATGTGCAGCTGGTTGGGCTGAGCTCACCAGGAGCAAAGCTCTTGCCTCACATGTGCCATTTTTGAACGTCACATTATGACTTGCATGTTGCTCTGCTTTGGCTAGCGTGTCCTGCTGCTGGGTACTCATGAAGCCTCCAAGCTCTGAGAGGTCTCTGTTTAATTTAGTTTATTTTTTTTAGGTGTTTTTTGGAAAATGATTTACTCATTTGCAGTCTTACTCTTTTCTCCCCATCGCCTTTCAGGGCAGCGCCTGCTTCTTTCCTAAAGAAGCCATTAGCTTGCATGCACCAAACCAAAATGTTAGCTCAGCTGTAACAGATGGATGGATATGGGTATCGTGTGGCAACTTAATGAATAATATCTATCACCTAATTTCCTGAAAGTTGGCATGTAATGAGGCTGGTGCCATGATTATTACCTCTGTAAATCATGACTTTAAGATGATGACAATCCCTCCTGCCCCAAGGATATGGGACAGCCAGACAATGATGTACATTTAATTGCTGTGTGAGAGAGGCAATGTGTTCAGGAGCATGCTATTGCCTCTAAATTATCTTCTGCCACACAGATGCTAGAGGAGATTAGTGCAGATTGGAGGGGAGGGAGGGCCCTGCCATGCCATGAGGTGCTGTATGTATGTGTGTGTTTATTCACTAGAGCTAGCCAGTGGTGGTGGTGTGAGCTGGCCAGGGTGGGATGGAAGTGTGACTCCCAAGTTTGATCTTGGTCTCTCCTGGTACCAAAGAATCAGGAAATGGAAAGGGGATTGCTCATAGCTGTGTAGAGATGCTTCCTTTGTTTTTCTGATGGATGTTTGTGGTGAATACCTCTGTGGACAGAGGACTGTGACCTTCCAGACAGCGAACTTGGCTTGGGGGATGAAAGCTGTGAAACCTCTGCCCAGACCTCATCCCTCTACAGGAAGTCTCTGTTGCTATTTCCTTCCTACTTCAAGCCACAGCTGGCCATAAAGCAGAGCTGATGCCCACACTGTGGCGTCTCAGCTTGCTCAAGTGGCTGCTTCCTAGCCAAGGGAGGCATCCCTGCTTGCAGGGCCCTTTCACAGTGTCTTGTTCTTCATCAGTGGGTTGAATAACCACTCCTAGTAAAATTATTACTTTGCTGGGCTTTTAAGGTGTCTTTTATTAGATGCTATACTATGACAGTTGACAGGGGTGTGGCTCATTGTGAATGAATTGGGTATTGCGACTGACCCTTGGAAAGCAGCTACTAGCAGCCTGCCTGGTTAGTGCTGCTCTTTTTTTTTTTGCTGTGTTGCCCCTGTTGCTTGAGTACTTCTTTGTATTTGTTACTTTTTCTTCTCCTTTTAATTCTGTCCCCGTCTCCCTTATGTGCCACTCAGTGTGGTTATAAGCTGGCTAGAGCAATGGACTGCTGCTCCTTGGGCCTTCCCTCCACTTTGGTGCTTCCAAGCCATGTGATGAGCAGAGGTGACAATAACCCTAAAACTCTGACTGCTTTGGCTTGCACCAAAGATACCCCCAGTCTCATGTCCTGTCTCCAGCAGCGCCCAGGGAAATTAAAACTAGGACAACATGATGATCGCATACAATGATGTGTTTGCTTACAGTACTTGCTGAGCTCAAGGGCTTCCCAAGCCAGGAGTGTTACCTTAGAGTTTGGTGTCCCCTGTGCAGCCACCATTGGCATCATCACAGCTGCTTTCCATTCCTGGAGCTCAGCTCTCAAACCCAGATGCTCCCCTGGTTTGTTGGGAGATGGCTGTAAAACCAGCAATACTGTGACTGCTTGGACAATGTGAGCAATAGGCCATAGCCAAAGCCACCCAGTGCTCTGAACCATGTGGGATCGGACTGCTCAGCTGTGTGTTGGTGGCCGTGTGCTGTAGCGGAGGTGCTCAAGAGGAAATCCATGGCACTGGTGGACCTCTGTGTGTGCAAGGGGGTGGCGTTCCTTAATTAGCCTCTTGTCCATCTTCCACGTTGGCTCCCACAGTGGTGACCAGTGTCACCCTCCTCTGTCCCTGGCTTGCAGGGCTCCCAGCTCAGTCACCTTCCGTGGAAGGAAGGTGAGGGTGTGAGCAGCCTGCACAATGCAGCGCCAGAGGCCACAAGGGCACATACCTCATTAAGATCTACCTGTGGCTCTGCCTCGAGAACACCCTCAGGTTTTCCGTTCCCTGAGGGCATTTGCAGACAAAAGTGGCCTGGAGCATTTCTTTCCTTCCCCCCAAAAAGCATCCTGCCAGTACTTTGTAATGTCAGAAGATAATTCCCATACTGACTGGAAAGACGCTATCTGCTAAAGCAGTGGTGGCCATGCTGGTTGGCTTCTCAAAGTAACGTCAGTTTCTTCTCTTTAATTCACCATGGTGAATTGGCTACTGTTGTTCTGAGCCTGCATTGTGCCTTTTTGTCACTAAAGACATTGTAGTGCTTATGGCATTAGCAGTTACATAAGCTGGCTGTTTCCGAGGGGGCTTTGCTGTGGCATGATGCTCCTTTAGGGTTAGGTAAGAGCCAACCACGGAGCAGGGGATGTGAAAAAAAGATACACATCTGTAGTCAAGAGACTTGCTTGAATTTAACATGCCCTGCGGGAAAACCTGGATTTCGAAGTATTCATGTATTCTCTCTGGCTCCACAGATTAGAGGGGGACCGTGGGAAAGCTGCCAGGGCTTGGAGATCAATCCAGCCTTTGTAAATCCTTTCATCTGACTGGCGGCTTCATACAATTGAGTATTACCCAGTTTATTATTGTTCGTTGATTAAATTCCTGTTGGTCAACACAAATAATGCTGTGCAGGCTGTGCGTTAGTGGGATGGAAATTGGCATTGCAAAGCACTTCCTAGAGAAAGGCAGGGACAACCTGTCATTTAGAACTGCATTCAGGGGATGTTTTGCAAGGGGGAAAGGACAAGTCCCTCCATGCAAGTGGCTTCCCAGGCTTTTCTCACATGCCTGTGGAGGTTGAGCCTGCGGCAAGCGAGTGTAAGGGTCAGGTCTCTGCATTTCTGGTAGCCAGGGCAAGCGGCCTGAGCAGGGATATGCTCACCAAGCCCCATGTCTGCAGGGCTGGGGAGTCATGGTGTGGCGTGGACCCAGGGTGTATAGCCAGGATTTATGGGATGAAATTAGGAGGAGAAAGTCGTCAGGAAATGTTTCCTCAAGGTGAAAGCTATTAGGCTGCAGCACAGTTCCTCGAGGGAAGCTATGGGCACTTATTTGGGCTGTGTTAAAATGAGAACATGAGAAAAAACTGGCTTTGGGGAGGAGATGGGTGGTATCAGTGGCTTCAGGGGGCTCCAGGGAGACATAAATACATCCCCCCCCCCCAAACAGTGCGTTTCTGGGAGGGATGGAGAGGGTTGTGAATGGGTCTTTTGTTCTTTCTGCAGGGCAGAGTCTTCAGCTGAGGTTTGTGCTTAGGGGAGCTGTGGACTGCTTTCTGTCAAAGCAAGACTTTACCAGTGGCAGGCACTTGTCCTGGTGTGAGGCAGGAATCTGGTAGGCCCCAGGACAGCACTCCCTGAATTCACTGGTCTTGCAGAATACTCTTTGTAAATACTGCCTGGCTTGTAAGGGAGGGCATAGGATGTATCTCTCAAGAGTGGGAGTAATTGGCAAATAAAATAGTTTGGGAACCTCTGTGCTAGATGATCTGAAACATTTTTATGCTTTTATGAATGGTATTACCTTGAACATACATGTATTTTCTTTCCCCATCATTGTGCCTGAACCGAAGCGACCCCCTTTATCTTTGGGTGTAATGATTCATCTCCCATCTCTATGCAATGTGCACTGCTAGAAAACGAGCCCACCTTGTTATCTGGGGAGGAGATATGGGATATCAGTGGCTTTAGGGGGCCTGTGCTTAGTAGTCTTTTTTTCTTTTGACAAAGAGCTATCCTGTGGAAATAAGATCATTTTCCCTCTACTAGTTTTCATATAGTCCTGAGATGCAGACACAGAGAAACCCCAGGTGACCCTCTGCAGTTAGCAGACAGGAGATGCCTGCAGCAACATGTGACTGGGAAGGAAGATGTTCATGTCAGGGTCCCTTCCTGTATCCCTTCCCTTTGCCCCAGCTCTGCCATGATGTGCGTGACCAGAACCAACTCATGAATGTGACACTATGAAGTGAGCAGGGTCCATGCTGCTGAGAGCCCACTCTTCAAGGCCAAAATGCAGAACATGTGTTTGAAAGCCAATGTGCAGTGGTGGATCCTGTGTGTGCCTGGTGCTGCTGGAGTGGCGAGGCCAAGAGTAAGCCGGGGAGGCCACTTTGGAGACCCAGAGAAGTGCATGTTAACCTGCCTTGTGGGGAGCAGCCAGCCACCAGTCCAAAGGGCTTGAGTGAGAGAGAGGTAATGAACCTGTTAATAAATAACAGGGAAAGCTGGCTGTGTTGCATTGTTTTACTTTCTAATGTAACCTCAGGGAAGCATGGTAAAGGTTTGCACAGCCCTTTTGCACAGCCATAGCAAGCACTCTTCGTCTTGTGGGATCAGAGGCTCTTCTGATTGCCTGCTCTCTCCATCATTGTGGGATTGGTTTTATTCTCCCCAGTGGCCAAATGCCTGGGCTCTCCTGGGCAAGGTGGCGGTGCAGTTCCCTGCTTTGCTGTAATCACTGGGAGACATCCTGCGGTATGCTCCCCAGCCACCTTCCCTCACGGTGGGGTCCTTCAGCCTCCCATGGAAAGGGTCAGGGCTGGCAAGCACCGGCTTTGTAGAGCACTTCCTAAAACTCCTGGCTGAGGATGGCAGCATGAGAGTAAGTCACAGTTATCAGGGAGATTTATCTCAGGATTGACTTGCTGTTTCTAAGTGATTTATCCTATTTTATCATAGTAGCATTGTACTATTAACTTATTTTAAACCACGTTTTGTTTCCCATTGTCTCATTATTTCAATCCAGCCCACTGATACACTGTAATCTGCTCTTCCATCTTGTTTCTACTCCCTTTAGACATTGTGCAGTTAGGATATGCTTAGGTATTGTCTAGCCTTTCTTTCCAGGCATTAATTATACGTTTACTGTATTCAGATTCTGAAGCCATACCACGTGTCACTTGCTTAGCTATCTGGAGTCTCTGCTTAGTTTTGGGTTATATCATATTTTTGGCTGGCCTACTGCTGTTCCCAGCTGGCCCTGACAAAGCCCACGCTAGCTCAGCATAGCCAACATGTTACACTTGACAGCCGTTCTCCTGGTTTAATTTCCTTTTGCTAATACCCATGGCAGGGCAGTGGGTACAGGCAGGACAAGGAAGCAGGTAGGAAGTGGGGCAACACTGCTTTCCAAAACAAGGATTTCCGTTTACCCTTGTGTAAGAATACAAACAACAGTCTCTGTCCACTAGTGTAATTTGATGGCACAAATGGGCTCCTCTGTGACCCAGCTTGATGCTGAAGTACAGTGAATTAACTGTACGTACTTTATTGTTTTTCCTGTCTGTACTGAGCCCTTAAAGATGTTTGTGAAGAAACACACCTTCCTCCCACCATTATGCTGTCGTTAGTATGACTTAAGTGAGTTAAATTACTAGGCAATTACAGCACGTAATGTTTAACTACAGTCTGCAGTAGGAAAGCATGAGGCTGAATGGTTTTCTACTGCTGTGTGGAAAAGAGAAGTTGGGCAGGGGAAGAGAGAAGAACCACCTCAGAAAATACCCCAAATCAGCGGGGACCAGGTAGAGTGGAGCAGGGTCTCCTTGGTGCCCTGAACTGCAGCAGAGCTTTGCTTCCTGAAGCACTGGTTTGATGGTAGAGACCAGCACATTAAACCAGCTAATTGGAAAATATTCATCCCAAATGGATCTATGGGAGAATATTGGGACCTGTGCAGGTACCCATCGTAGCTGGTAGGAGCCACTGGCTGTACAACTGCAGTGAATTTTGGCAAGTAGGACTGGGCGCAGGGTTTCTGCCTGCAATTTAGCAAGGCTTGGTATCCTTGGCCATAGAAATTTGTGAGACTTTGATACAGAAGCGTACAATCCCTGACTCCAAAAGAGCTTAGCATGCAGGGATTTAGACATTCCCAGGCGATTGCCTTAAGCCATGGGCTCATGGCTATTTTAGGCTTTCTTCCTTTCTTTCTCTGAGGGTCTGACCAGAAATTTCATCCTGAGCTAAAAATGGCGTGAAGTTGGATGCTTGTGTTAAAAATGCTCTCTTGATACATCAGTATTTTCCTATAAAAACCTGCTTTACCTAAAAATTCCCAATCAGTGCTCAGCCCAATTAGTGTGGCAGGGGTGGATGATACCATGAAGCCATGCATCTTGCTCATTGCTTGGGCAAGAGCCCTTCTCTGCCAGCCCCAGTCGTGGAAATGAGGTTTATTACCAATATGAAAAAGCCAGCCATAACCGGATAAATGCTTTTTGCTGGAAAAAGGCCAGCAGCTTCTAGCACCTTTGCTATCTTGCACTTCTTTAGGCTCAGGGGGAGAGATGGTGGCAGGCAGCACTGGGGTCTGGATGTAGTGTGAGACAGTGTGGACTGGGGTAGGGGGTATAACAAATTCATGGGCACACAGTGAGTGAGCGTTGGGCTCTGGCTGGCCCCTGAGTGGAAGGACTTTGATCTGACTCCAGCCTTTTCCCACTGAGACATTGCTTTTGAATGCGTTCCTGCGCTCAGCCTTGCCGTGCGCGCTAGACAAAGGCGAGGAGAGTGGGGAAGAATGAGGAGGGGCTGTTTGCCCTTATCAGGGATGGTCGAGTGGCCCGAATCAATAGACCCTATTTTTCGTTAACCTAATCATTATTTTTTTCTCGCTGCCAATTATGTTTTTACTGTCAGTACTCAGAAGGGCATCATTTGCATCTATGAGATTTATTTTAATAGGTTACTTCCTGGATGTGGTGGGGGTATTTGAGGAGTGGAAATTAAAGTTCAATTTCTCTCTGGATGGAATAGGATTTTTGAGTTTTAATTATCACGCAGCTTGGATTCCTGGAGGTTGAAGACCACATTGGAAAGGCTGGATTCCATTGTGTGGAGTGGATAATTATGCAGCCCTCTCCCAGGCTCACTGCGTTTATTGTCCAGAAGAATCTTCCCAAGCAAAAGGGGGGAGCAGATTTACAACCCAAAATGCATTTCAGAGCCTCCAAAAGTTTCAAGTTGATGTTTGCAAAGAAAGACAGTAGCAAATATTTAAGATCTTATTATTTAGTCTTTTAACAAAAAAGCACACCATCAATTAATCTGCCATCTGCCTTTACCCCCACAGGTTGCTTAGGAAGTAGTTTTGTAAATTAAAGAGAGAACTTCTGCGGCTGGAATGCTTTGCGCTATCTGTTTCTAAGCAGGATTCCTTCCAAAGGCAGTGGGAATTTCTGCATAAAACCTACCAGCCCATCTGTGTGTACAATGTCAAACATAAGGTTTACAGCCGTCTGAAACTTGACAGTGCTTCTTACCTAGGAGGTAATGTTAATCTATCCAGGAGAAAATATTGAAAGATTCAAACAAACCTAAAACATCAAAGTAAAATTCATTCACCACCCTTCTGTTTCACAAGGCTTTTGATTAACCTGATGTCTTTCCTGAAGGCTTTTTAACTAACCATTGGCGGTTAGAAAGTTGCCATGAAAATGAAGAAACTTCATCAAAGTTTCTCTTTAAATATGGCGAAGGTTTTGCAACTACAGCAACCCTGCCAAATATTTCAAGGGTGGGATCAAATCTGCATGTGTTTGGGTGGGTTCAAATTTGAGGGCAAATGTCTTATGCAGCTTTGGTCACTGTGATGAGTTCAAAGAGAAAAACACCGGCTGTGGATGCTCACTGTTCCTTCTTGCTGAGAGCTGTGTTGGCAATAGTGCCGCATGGAAACCGGGAAGCTGATTCTGGGATATGCTTGTGCTCATTTCGATGGATTTGCAAGAGGTAACTGGCAGGACACCTACGTGTGTAAACATTGCAGATCAGCCTGTTTTACAGAGCTTTCTGGCTGTGACAGTGACAAGGGGCTCTGAACCCAACTTGACTTTCATTTGTAACTCTTTTTGGTTTCACTAGTGCAAACTCAAGAATATTTGTGCTGCTGATAGCTACCTTCCTATCTTGAAAGATCATGTTGTTTTGGGGAAGGTAACAAAGGTAGCAGCTTATTAGGGGAGTTTCTGGACTATTACAGGAGTTTAGGACAACCTGATCTCCATTCCCCACATACTCAGTTTTCAAATTAGCACCTCTGTACTTTCCCTTGTGCTGCCCTAAGACTCGTAGACACGGACACGGCTGTGTCTGTGGCCTTCTCTAGCCCTTTCCTCTGTCACAGTGGCTAGGAGCCCTGGCCGCAGTCAGACTGTCAGTGTTGCTGATGCCATTTCCTAACCCACATGGTTTCCTGGCATTCTGCAGCTTGTCTGTATTTACTGAGCTCCTCTTTTTTAGGCTCTTTCAGTTAGAGACCATATGTTGTTACTGCAGTCATACCGAGCCTCATGCATGTTGGCTGTCTGTGATTTAGGACTATGAATTTCTTTGGAAAAGCTGGAAATGATAATGCTTCAAGATAAGAATTCTCTTTTTTTTTGTGGAGGTACTAACTCTTGAAATCACTGGCTGTATTTAAAGCATCCAGCTGTTTCCAATATAACCTTTTTACTGCAACATGCCATTAGTATTGGAGGGCTCTACCCCAGCACTTGTTCTTCTCCACATGGTGTTGCTAGCCCTGCTTTCTCCTTTGCCAGACACCATGCAGTTAGGTAGGAATTTCTGCAGGTGATGGAAAACCAAAATGTGTGGATGGTTTCAGATTTATTGAATCGGACATGCCAATCAAAGGCTGTTTAGTGATTCCATTTTTGCCTTCAAATAATTGTGGTGCTTGCTTTCTCGAGTGTAAGTGAAATAGCCTGAGATTTTCTCATGTGATACGTGGACAGGGTAGGCATGGAAACTGAAAGGCTCTCGGGGTCATGTAACCCATCCCTTTGCCCCAGGGCAGACTCAGCTATACCTAAACTACTCCTGACAGATGTTTGTCTAACCTGCTCATGAAAGCTACCTTCAGTGGCAATTCTACCACCTCCCAAGGCAATTTCTTCTAGCCCTTAAACACCCTTGTTGTTAGGGAGCTTGCTCTTCCTGTGTGGACATGGAAAACAATTTATTCACTTCATCTTTTTTTTGACAATCATTTGCATATTTGAACCGATTACTACATCTATGTTTGGTCTTCTCAAGGCTAAACAATCTGGGTTCCTTTAAGCTCTCCTGCTGGATTATGCTTTCCACACTCTGATCCTCCTTATTTCTCTCCTGAATTCCTTCCAACTAGTCTGCATGAGTCTTGAAGCATGATGCCTAAAACTAGACACAGATCCCTGTTCAGGATCTTTAATAGCACCAATGAAGGAGGATTATGTCCCTTGTTTACATCCATGGCTCTTGTTCCTGCATCATGATATACTGCTTTTGCCCCTGCATGACGCTGATTTGTGAACAGTTTACAAACTCCAGTAGCCCCAAGATCCTTTTCCACAGAACTGCTGTGTATGAGGAATTGAAGAATGCTGCCTCAAAAGTTTAGGTTGACTTTGGCAGAGGCTTTGAGCATAGCATGCTGGCAATGGGATGGGTTTAGGTAGCCTTTGGTTGCTGTTGTAGAGAATGGGACAGTGACTGCTGCAGCGGTAGCCCAAGTCAGGCGGGAAGAGTTGGGTTTGTCAGGTGGGAAGGAGGAATTAAGTAACTAGATGGGAAGTGGAAATGAGTGCAGCCTGTCCCCTTGGTTTCAGGGCTTTTCTCCCTGGGCCCATACCCTCTTGGTGAGTTCTAGAGGCTGCAGCATTCATCAAAGTGCTGCCAAAAGGAGGGCATGGAGCTAAGCAGGCTACTCTTCCTGAAGCCTCCAAACCATCCCAAATGTTTTGAGTTCTTTGTGGCCAGTGGAAAGCCACTAATCGGCTTTGGGGCTTTTTTTGACTGGGGCACGTGACCAAGCCATCAAGATTAAAGCAGCACGAGGAAGGAAAAGAGGCTTAAACAGCTGAGGGTGCCTGGCAGGTCATTTTAACCTTTTCATAATCATTAAAGCTGCAGAATCCCATTAGCAGCAACTTGCAGCTCCAGTCTCCAGATGAGTGCTGGTGACAACTTTCTGTGCATCTCTGCCTTCCCCTATGGGAGAGTCCATCACAACTGTCTGGTAGCACTCCAACTTTGAGCAGAGAGTCTGGCTGTTTCTTCCTGTGCATCGAGGAGTCCATCTCACCAATGAGGAGCAATCCATGGGTCTATGAAAAGTGGAGAATTTATCTCTCTGTCTCTAAAATTAGACTCTCATTGAAGGTCCTGCTTAGGCCATACAGTGGTAGATCAGCCCTTGCCCATCTGTGGCAATAGCAGAGAGGTACAGGATAAGGAAGATTATGGTGATCTCCTAATTCACTGCTTTGGCACTGGTCAATGGACTATGGCTTTACTCTGCCTGAATTGGAGACAGCCAAAGATCCTACAGTGCAGCTATGACAGGGGAAGCAAAACTTTTTGGATGGAGCTACATTGACTAAGGCAGTCAAAAAGCCTCCAGTTTGTTGATGATACGCATCCTCTCTTACAAGTTTTTATGAGTGCAGCGCCATGTTCAGTAGCCAGTCTGATCTGCCCCTGTCCTTTCTCCAGCTTCTGCATCTTTTGTTGTCTCCCTTCATATCAGCTAGGAAAAGCTGATAGCAACATACTGGTACTACAGCGTCAGGAAGGGAGAATTGCTCTGACCCACCTATGATTTGAACGTTGTTGTAGAATTGTCTTTTCTGTATTCAGGCAATCCTTCACTGAGTACATCTACATGGTTGCACAGTACACCCAGGTGAAGGTGTCATCTCTGCAAGGAGGCTTACAAAGAGAGCTGTGGAAAGCCCTGGAGAGCCACAGCAGCACTGTCTGTCCTTGTCTACTCCCAGCAGCAGAAGAGCTGCTACTGGTTGTCCATCCCAGGAGAGGGGGTGTCATACTACAGGATTGGAAAGTGTTTTACCACCTTCCCATTAACAGGTTTTATGGGTTGAGTGGGTTAGACATCCTGAAATGCAAGCGATTCCAGTGGTTCCTGCTGTGCTATTCCGTGATAGAAGGAAAGCTCCCATGGAGATTGTAATGTAAAGTTCATCCAATCACGAAGGAGAAACTGTTGGCCACTTTCTGATGGGACAAGACAGCTCTTTTCCAGCTGCACTGCAGTACATGAATATATACATGCACATGCTCCTGCTTCCCTATCAGCCAACTCCTAATGAAATCCCAGTATCAGGATAGCTTGAGCTCCTGTTGACAGTTTTCACGAGCAGATTTTTTGCTGTGCGTGGAGATGATGTCATGGCTTGAAGTCACAATAGGGAGCTGTAAAATCTGAAATCAGAAGAGACTTTATCAAACAGTTACAGGCTGACTTGAGGCCGCTAAGCTCCCAGACAGGCCTAATGAACTGGAACTGAGTTGGGAATGTGTGGTCTTGAAAAACTTGAGAGCTCGTAGTTACAGGCTTGCTATGAAATGTTAATTAAATAGCTGCAGTGGCATATGTTGCATCCTGCCAGAGCAGCACTTAGCAGCAGCACAGCGCATTGCCAGTGCGTAACCACTGCCTTGTGAGAGTTAGAAAAATGTGTATTGCTAGAGACCAGATTTCTTTGCTATTTGTGATTGGACTGGTAACACACTTCTCTCTTGTTTTGACTAATGTTTGTGTACCTGTTCTATACCTGAGTGTCGTGGTTTAAACCCAGTCAGGTAGCTTGTTCACTCACTCCCAGTGAGTGGTGCCGAGCTGACAACAATCGAGGTCCGTGTCCGTCTCCCCCCCCTGCCTCCCCGCACCGGGGCTCTCCCCTTCCCCGCTCCCGGAGGAACGGGGAGGAGGATCGAGAGAGTGCAACTCCTACGGGTTGAGACAAAAACAGTCCAGCAACAAATCACCACCGCTACTATCAGCTACAACAATGATAAGGGAAAATAACAAGGGAAGAGAATACGATACCACCGGCCAAGAGAAACGAGCTCCACCCGGAAACCCCTGTCCTTCCGGGTCACTCCCAGTTACCCCTCACCCCGGGCATGACGTGCTGTGGTATGGAATACCTCCCCGGCTAGCCCGGGTCAGGCCTCCCCTCCTCCCTGGCAGAGCATGAGCCTCACAGAGTCCTTGGTCAGGGTAAACATCACTTAGGAACAACCGAGAACATCGGCTTCACCAACACTGTTCTCAAACTGGAAGTCAAAACACAGCACTGTACCAGTTAACACAAAGGAAAAACATGACTGCTACTGCGGAACCCAGGACATTATTTCCGGGTGGTGAATTCATTGGTTCTTCATCTCGCTTCACCCTTTTTGCCTCCTTTTTGCTTGTTCTCTTGCGTACAGGGGCAACCGATATTGGTACGAATTGGTCCTCTGGTTTGGCTGCAGTGATTATCACTGTGGTTTGAGTAGCAACTGTACTTGTTACTGGGGGTGGTGTAGCTACTGTGCTTGGAGCTGGGGTAACCGAGTTGAAGTTTGAGCAGCTGCTGTACTTGCCACTGGGACAGCTGTGCTGTTCATTGCAGCCAAAGTTTGAGTAACTGTTGCTTTGCCCTCAGATTTCTTTTCCTTTTGAAGGTGCTGGATAGTGTTGAACAAGGCCCTGTAAGCATAGGCCAAGCCCCAGCACGTTGCCATGATTTGTCCATCTCTGGTATGGCCAGAATGACCACACACCTCATTTAAGTGTTTTACTAATTCTTCTGGATTTTGCAGTTGTTCAGTAGTGAAATTCCAAAGTACTCGAGGGGCACCTAGATACTTGCCCATACTATCCCACACACCCTGCCACTCATGGCTGTCCAGCCTCAGGGAAAATCTCTCGGTCCTCCTACATCGTCGTTTGACCCCAGACAAGACCCAAACCTGAATCTGCTTAACTCTTGAAATCAGCACACTGCAGTGGTGATTCCCATATCAGCAAACAAGTCTCAACAGCATTAAAAGGCCATTCAAAAAATTCAAAACTCTCAAATGTAAATGGTCTGGGGGGACAGAGGGTAAAAGGATGTCAGCACTTAGCAAGCAGCCACACTGGGAACATAAGCCAGATTTTCATGATCAATGATTCTATTGTATTACAAGTCATTACCATAAAGTACAATGGGATAAAAACCACTGAAAAACCTTGTGAGGACGTTGATCAAGAGGAACAACCTTGAGAGCCAATAAATCAGCATTGTGACGAGTGACTATCAAGTGTGTTCTTATTGCTAAAAGAACTGAAACCCAGATTTCTTTGCTATTTGTGATTGGGTTGACTGCAACAAATCACCACCGCTAACACACTTCTCTCTTGTTTTGGCACCTAATGTTTGTGTAAAACACAGCACTGTTCACAAAGGAAAAACATATACCTGAGTTATCACCTGCACCTTAAAAATGAGGTCTTACAAAGACGGATGTTGTCATGGGTGGCTTTGGGTGCGCCATATGGGGCTTTTAGTTTTTTAGCATAGTCTAATGCAATGTCTATTCAGTAAAAGTGTGCTGCATCATCTCAGCTATGAAAATAATGATATTTGGCCTTAGTTCTGTTTCTGTAAGTGCCCTCCTGACACCTCTTTAACGCTGCCCAGCAGAGTGCAGAGGAAACTGTTCCCTGCACAATCCACAATGAATGAGGAGGTGGGACAAGAGGTAGAGCAGGTTGGTACGGTTCGCTTGCAGAATATCTTGCAAAGCTACAAAAGGAGCTTCTGTCTGTCATAGACCTTGTTGTTGCATTATTTTCTTACCTCATCCCAAGGGAGACCCCAAATTGTGCACAGCCTCCTACTGGAGAGGCATGAGGATTAGGGTTAGTAGAGTATGGTATTCTGGACCTGATAGAAGAGAAGGTAGTTGTAGGTCAATGAGGTGGTGGGCAAGGGTGGTGGCTTTGTCCATCTCTCAGTAATTTGCTTTAATGACAATCTATGAAGATATGTGAGTTTCATCTGCTTCCTAGATGCTCTGAAAGAGTGCTGTTGCCTTAATAAATCAACTTCCTTACAAGAGCGCTGGCCTATTTTTCGTCCTGCTTGTCTGTGTCAAGAAGCAAAACCAGCAGAGCAATACAAATCTGAAATATGGTGCTGAAGAGCAGAGGTATGATAAGAAAACTGCTGACTAACAGTAAAATGTTTTATTGAGCACAAGTGAAGGCCTTTTTATGAGATGATCTTTGATGGAAAGGAAGGAAGTGAAAATGTCAGCATCCCATCACATGAAGGAGATGGTAGCAGCTGGCCACAAGTTGCTAACCTGGTAGAGCATCACTCCTTCCTGCATCTTTCCTCCTTGGGTTTGGATTATGGAGAATCCTGTTAGGATTCTCCTCTGCAGTGCATGTGAAGACAGTGCTGGAGTGGGGCACTGTGGTCCTGACCTGCCAGCCAGCACCCTATCACATTGCATAGCAGACATCGAAAAGACAAACCAAACCTCAGTGGGATGGTGTGGAAGGGGACTAAGGCACCTCTGTTTGCTCAAGTCTGCTCATGCCAACTTGTTTCATACTGCCCAGGCTGGGTGTAGGGACCATCCTGCTGTGAGCCCCACCCCATCAGAGGGATCTTGGCAGCTTCCTCATCTCACCAACACCTACAATAACCTTTTCTTGCATCTTTTCTGTGAACAGCCCTAACTAAAGGGATTGCATTTTTTTCATACATTCATTTAAGTGCTAAAGCCTCATTATGAAAAGGTCTTAAATGAAAGTGTCTCAATCCCAACCATGTAGCTAGCACACAGACCTCTGCTCTGTGTGCTTGTGGTTTGGAGAAATGACATACAAGGAAACAAAAACATTTATTTTGCTACTATCAAAATAAATGTATAATTCATAGTATTTACCTCTGACACATTCTTTTGATATCTCAGATGAGAATCAGAACAGTTCCAGTATCTCGAAGTGCCTTTGAAAATGGCACTGTTCTGTGTTCCGCAGACTAAAAGTTTGTTTTCACTGTTGAAACAGTTTCTAATTTATGTTTTAAAAAAGCTTCAGGAGTCAGGCAGTTCCCTGCTCTCTCAGCGGCTGTTGAGTTAAAACAAGGTAGAGTGATTTGTCTTTCCTCAATTTAGCTGTAATGAGTATTAAGTGGTTTATCTACGTGGAAGAAAGTTACTGAGCTAGATTACATCCAGGTTGAATTATACCCCGTTCCAGATGGAGTATGTATTTAAGACAGTAAATCTCGAGGAGGGCGGACAATAACAGTAATGTTCATTTTTAGGCTGGAATGTGACTCGTCTACCTCTCTTGGAGAAAATGTGCAGTGCTACATTCAGTTAGATTTTCAAAGGCTTTGTGAAGAAATGGGACTTCAGGTTTTACAGCTCTGAACAATTTAGCTTGAAGCATCTGCACTGTACAAGTGATCGATGGCTCATGGTGATTATGGTTCTCATACGTTTTGCTGTTGCGGGTAGCAGCCTGCAGGGCATGATGCCGTCTCTCTCCCCAGCCTTCTCTTCTGTACCAAGTGCGATGGTTGGCTGTGACAGGGAGGGTGCTGGGTGTGAGGTGAGATGTTCTGGTGGGAAATTTCTTCCTTCTGGTACCATCTGGTCTACTAAGGCACCCATTACTCATGCAGCTGTGCTTGTGGCCCTGAGGAGTACCTGGAGGAGGATGTGGTGTTGTTGGCATCCCAGGTGGCACCGACTGCCAGACCATCCTCCCAAAAAGCTTATCCTTGACCACCTTGCTTAGCCTTGACCATGTGTCCTTGGCCTTGTCTGCTTCCCTGATACTGTACCTCCTGTTCACTTGCTAGAGCTAGCTGGCATGGTTGACCAGCCAGGCTAGGGACAAGGTGTCAGGTCAGTGGCAAGGCTCCAGCAGGCATGGGTGGACTCAAAGTCGGTGTCATGAGGTGGTGGCTGGGTGGGTGTGCTGTGGATATGCCCCAGCACCCAGGTCTGGGAGCTACTCCTGCCAGTGAGGAGAGTGCACTGGGGCTGGTGAAGGTGGAGCATTCCTCACAGCGTGTGGCAGGCTTTGACAAGGCAATGTGGACCATTTGTTTAATTTTAATGAAGGGGATAAGGGGGGGTCCAAGACATCAGTGATTCAGCTCTGCTGCCTCTCCTGGGTGGGTCAGCAGGGCTGTCCTTGCCCTATGGCTCTGGGGGAGGCAGGAGAGGAGGGAAGCTCTGATAAGAGGAAGGTCAGAGGCAGAAAAATGTTGGGAATGTGTTTCTTGATCTAATATGGGAGAGATGCAGCGTAGGGCTTCACTGCTCAGCCCGGCAGTGTTACTGCCTGCTGTCATGAGAGTTATGGGTTTTTTAAACCTGAGATCAAGATGCAGATGGCTCACCTGACACCTACTTCAACACAGGCAGGTCCAGAAGATGGAGGCAATTAGCCTCTGAGGGCACAGCAAGGATGGTGATGGCTCTGAGCGCTGTTTCTCAGCCTTTGCCTGAGACAGAGCATCTTCTGCTGACAAAAAACCTCATTTGCTTTCTTTCGTTTCCTCCATATATTTTATGTTGCTGTGGGGTATTGTCTCACTGAGGTGAGATATTGGACATGATTTGGGGTTGAACAGTAGTGTTTGAAGAGTTCTAGTAAATCTCTAAGCAGGCTTTCAAGACTGGTGGTAACTGTTGTGTCCTGGGGATGCAGGGGTTGCCTTCCCAAGGAATACTCCTTTTTTTTTTTTTGCAAGGGATATGAAACCAAAGTGAGGAAATTACTCTCTCTCAATTTCCTTTTCTTTGGCAGATATGCTCTATTCTTTTCATCAACCAACCAGTCAGTCCTTGTAGCATTTGGGGCCTGGACACAACAGCTTCTGTGTCACCATTCATCTACTTAACATACATTTCCTTTAGGTGTTAGCAGTGCTGGAACCCACCACAAGCACATATTGAAGAGGTTGCTCATGAAGTTCCGGTTGCCAGCCTCTACCTTGGGTAACTTCCTGCTGTGCTTGAATGCAGAGCTGCTGGAGAGGACCTGCTGCAGTTTGTCTGTTCTCCATTGGCACAGAACTGTGAGAAAAGAGCTGGTTTGCATCAGAAATAAGACCCATAAGCTTTTTAGGTTTTGGCTGCTGTGGATGTGGTGTGGTATCTCACAATATAAACACTTGGCAGTGGGAAAAGAATACAAAGGTGAGGGGGATCACTGCATGTAGTAGGCTCCCTGCCACCTGAGAAATGGGTTTGGGCTACTAACGGGCAGCAGGATTAATCAGGGCTATGGTTCTTGTGGAGTCCATGTCTGTTACTGGCATCACATTGAGATCTTTAGCATTATCTAGCATTTTTACACTTGTTCATGCAAGTGTTGCTGCCTGTGCAATTTATGCACACAGGGGCTATGCTTAATCCAGAGGCATATCTCTGATTCCCATGCAGGCATGGATGGAGCATTTCTTTGACACCACTTTGAATGCTTCCTTGAAGCTGCTTTGAATGCACCAATACTTTGAGATAAAAATCAGGATCTGTTATATCAGGATCACTGCATTCATTGTGTAGAAGCACTTGACTTTGCTGCTGCCCTGGCAGAATGCAGGTACAGGGCAGGCAGGGAAGGACACCTTATCTGACCAGATCTACTGATGGAGGCTGTTGTATGCAGCACATGAGTGGAATCTCTGATTGTCTTCAGATAGACCTAGAGACTGTTCGTGGAACTGTTTAGCCAGTGTTACTGGACTCAATTTAGGGGTAAGTTAACAAAGTGTGGTGGCCTGGGGTACAGAGGTGGTCAGACCAAGGGGTCTGTGGTCCTCCTGTCTTTGCATTTAAGATACTCTGACGCCCCTCTTGTCCTGCTGGAGGACAGGTTCATTACTAATTCAGCAAGTTGTTCAAGCTGATGCTGAATCTTGCTGACTTAAGCACCAGTCTTCAGCAGCATTATACTCACCACCTTTTGATATGCATGACTAAATTCATGATGCTGTTGGCACGGGGCTTTGGCAGGAAGGTGCTATGGATTGATCCTATAACCTATATAAGCTACTTGATTTGCCCTCTTCTCCTCTAACCTGGAGACCCCTCCCATATTGGGGTTGTGGTTGGATGGTTTGTGGTCCCTGCAGCTGAAGGTGATACTGCTGTGAACCTTACCACCACTTGAACTGTTCACTGAACTTACATAGCTTCCTACAGTGTCATCTTAACCTTTTCCATGAGGACAGTTTGGATTTCCTCAGTTTGGACAAAGAACAATCCAAACAAAAAAGGGAGCATGTTTCCTCTGAGAGTGTTTGTGCTTTAGATGGGCACTTGACTTGATCCATCCTGCTGTTCCTTTATGTGCGGTTTGGCACTTGTTTATGGCAGCACTTTTTCAAGCTTATTCCAATTATTCTCTTGAATGGTCAAAGCACTCTCAGTGATTAACTGTAGCCTGCATGCTAGCTCTTCTGCTAAACTGCCCCCAGAGTGGCCAAGAAACAGCATCCAGGCTTGTGCTGGAGTGCATTCGGCAGCTACTGGCAAAGGCAAAGACAAGCTGTTTAGCACAGAGCCAGCCTAAACTTCATATGTGTGCATGGGTGCATGTTTGCGTGTTGGGAGATGCAGGCAGTGGTGCCTGCTAACCACGGTGGGGCTGATCCTGAAAGGTGCTGGCAGTTGGCAACATGCACCAGCCAGCATCAGCACTGTTTGCCTTAATACCCTCTTGCTCATTGACTCATGCTTGGTGAGAAGCTCTGTGGTTGAATAGTGGCTTTTGCAGTCATACCATGATAAATGAAATGAGGTAAAATAAAATTCTATTTTGCAGAGCTCCTTTAGCAGTGCAGAAAATGTTTGGGGTGTTTTGTACGCTTAAGCTGCAAAACCTTTTTCCTACTGCTGTAACAACTCTCAGCCTCTGCTACCAAAGTGGAGGAGAAATTCTGCAAACATCTGCATGTCTGCAAGGAACTACTGGAAACCACTAAGCTGTGATGAAAATGGAGAAAAGGTTTTCCCAGGTTCCTTTATTTTCTTCCCTTGGAATTTGCAAGTGTGTTGCTTCAAAGCACGTTTCAAACCAAGAATCAGGTATTTTGGAGAGCAGTAAGCCACCCACATAGCTCTCCAGTAAGTTACCTTATACACCGGGTCACCCTATCTGGTGTTGCTGTCTTATTGCAATGGAAAACTGGCTATTACATTCTTTAAGGTTGAATATTGCTGTTTTATGTGAGGGTTTTCTGTATTTTATTCTCCTGGAATTTTTCTGTTTAGTATTATGTGCTTCCACTAGAAAAAAACAGATGTCCTGGGCAGGTACTTGCTGTGTGTGTGCTGCAGCTCTATGGCCTTGCTGTACACAGTTCTTCCCCTTTTACAGCACTGGAAATTGTGGCAGTGATCTCCTTGTAGGGCTGTGCCAGCAGCTTGTTTTTGTGAGGTTTTCAGTTGTTTTTGAAAGAAAAAAGGCACGTGTGAGGAGGGGTTGTTTGTTCAAGCCTAAAAGGAAACATCTTGTTCTGTTGTTGAATATTTTGATACATTTTACGTGAACGAGAATGGCTTTCAAAGCCATTTTATGGCTTTTTCAAAGCCAAATTACTTGTATAAAATCATGAAAGACAGTGTTTCAACTTCACTTTCCTTCTCTGCTCGCTCACCCCCAAACCAGGTGGCACTGACATGAATTCACAGAAGATGTTGCTGTTGCTGAATCTCAGCTTTTAGTGAAAATCACTTTTTGCCGAATCCCTTACTCACCCTATGCACTTGGGGTTTTATTCTTTTGGTCTTTCTCAACAGTGCCTTCCATGGAGTGGGAAAACGTGTCACTGTCAGTACTTGCCTGTAGCACAAGAAGCTTAAATGTGTTTCTTTTCTCTTTTCCTAAAGATTCGTCTTCCAACTATATCAGGCAACTTGAAACAAAAGTGAAACTGCTGGAGGATGACAACAAGCTGCTTTCCCAGGTAGGTTTTTTATTTCCTTGTAGATATTAGTGTGGCTTAGTTTTCCATATAGTTGTGTCCGACTGCCCACTTGAACGCACAAAGGCGTAATGGACAAAGAGCATAATGGACTTTTCATATCAAGCACCCACTGATGAAATTTGGTTTCCTTTTGTTAAAAAAAGAAAAAAGAAAAAAGTAAAGCCTCTGTTAGTGTCTGTGTCTGTTTCAGAGATGCCTCCCTGCAGAACACCTTGATCTACTGCTGCTCTAGGGGATGCTGCGAGGGTCTGGTGCTGCCTATGCCCTTGCTGTAGGATTTTGTCTTTGCTTGCCCATTTACATTGACTTTTATCTTGTTAAAAGAGGAGGCTGTAGTCAAAAGACAGCCTTGGGAATAGTTTTGTGCGGTGCTGGCTCCCAGCTTTTATTTGAGATCTTGCTTAAATCTGAACAGACCTCTCTAAACTGGCACTTCTTGCTTGCATCTGCCCTTCAAAGTCTACTCCACGTGCCAATGGGCTTTTGATCACTCCTGGTGCTTACCTGTCTGTATACAGCAATGTCAAGCAGCGGGAAGAAAACAGCCATTCTGTCTGGTATGTCCCCTGGATGCTCCCACAAAACACTGGTTACTGTAGATAGGGGCGGCTTTGCTGAATTCAGCTGTCTGTTTAAACTGATGGAAAAGTTAGCCTTTTTCTCTTGTTCTTTGCATCCTTTCAGTGTTGTATGTTCTACCTCCCTCACATTTTAAAGGTTTTTTCTATACTTTGCTTCTTACTTCAAGCACTGAGTTTCATGGTCATTTTGTTCTAGATTCTTCTCAATTATGAAGACTGCAATAAAAAAAATACCTTCAATTATTTAAAATTAAAAATACGTTTTTGCCAGTTTATGTTGTGCTGATCTTTGCATTTCACCAAGTCTGAAGACAGACTGCTCCAGGATCCATGCTTCTAAAACATCTCTGTTAAAGGATGAAGGATCTATGCTTACTGAAATGTCAGTAAAATAATTTTGTCAAACCTTGATTTTACTGAAATACACATTTTAAACTGACTGTGAGCTTTTTTTGACAATTACCCCAAGTTTCCAGTGTGCTCATTGGCATTGCTAGCTGTGAAACAAAATTGACAAGGCACCAAAGCGTTAAAGCCCCCAAAGGGTGCTCAACTCAACAGCTACCGAGTGGCTTCATGTATTAATCAATTGCTAATTCAATTTTAACTCCCTTTGTCTTTTTCCCAACCGTGAGAAAGCTGGTGGCAGTTGAAACCCCAAGACCATTTAATTGGAGCTATTGGTAAGCAGACGGGCTGTGTGTAGGTAGCTGGAATGCATATGGATTCAGGAATGGGCTTTATATGCCCTTGGCCCATCTTTGTCCTGCCACAGCTGAGCATCAGATCTGCCTTATAAGGTCAAAAAAAAAGTGGCTGGTAATTAATGTATGGTAAATTAATAGTGGCTGAATAGCTGCCTGGACTTACTGCATTGAGAAGATGAAGCCCAGTCAGTCTGGGGGTGCGTGGTGCTCAACCAGTCCCACGAGCCCTTCCCCTTCTTGCTGTCCTGGGTGGGAAGGCTGTGCCTTTTCCTCCATGTATCTCTCCTCAGGTGTCCTCACCTTTCAGGCTGTGTCACTATGGATGTTTGAATCCAGGAGGGAAATGATTTTAAAACAGCTCTGTGCTATGGTGAAAGCCAGTTGCACCCCCCCCCAGCAGCAGCAGGCACCAATGCCAGCCTGCCTGTGACCTTCTGTGCAGCCCCTGTGCGATGTCTTAATGGCCCTCCAAAAAGACCAGGATCTGATCTATTTTAGATCACACTCAGGAATACTTCTTTTTATCATGTAAAGCTTTCCTTAGGGCAGCAGGAGAAGAGTTGAAGCTACCACAGTCTGGGTAAACTCCTTGGGAATACTGAGCTCCAAATCTGTCATGCTGCAAACCTAGATTCGTTTTTTTTCTCTTTCAGTGAGAAAGATGAGGAGAATCTGTATAGACACAAACTCACATGCATACATACATATTGTTCCCAGCACTTTCTTGGAAAAGTATAATCCACTTACTGCATTCTTACTTGCTCCATCTGATTGGAAAGTGTTTAGCTGTTACTATGCGGATCTTGGGATAAGACTCTAGTCAAAAAGGATCCTGGCAAACTTTCTTCTGTTTTTAAAGCTGCCTGGTGATCCTGGCTGTTTGAACTCTGCAGTGCCAAACTGGCTTGTCAACACCAAAGTCACATTTTAACTCGGCTTGGCTTTCTCCCTGGGAGTATTGACATTGCAATAATGTTTGCAGTCTGGTGTCAAGAAGTTCTATCACCAGCATGCTGAGGAGTGATGAAACCTGACGTCCTAAGTAACAAACAGTGCCTGTGCATTAAAGGATTAACAAATCAGTAGTGGTTATGGAAGTCTTTCTGGCTTCTCTCCGAGTGCTAAACATAGAGCTGAAATGGTGCTTCATCCAGAGACACCCGAGAAGGCGGGTGCTGCGAATGATATTGGAAGTTTACAGGAGGATTTATATTACAGTGTCTAGTGACACACTGCCTCTGCTAGGTGGTGCATCCTGAGTAAGATTTCTTGTGTTATCTTCTTCGGCATCTGGGGCTGAAAGCTGTGCTGAGAGGTACTGCCTTTGTACCACCTTCAGGAATGGGATTAAGTTGGTGTAGGGGTCCCCAGCCTGCACTTTTTCTCCTGCTTCCTGACATCTCATTTCTCTTCCTTCAGAGGAAGAGCTCTCCAGCCCATGCTGAGGCAGCTGCTCTGCCCTGTATGTGTTTCTTACTGTTTCCTGCTGTAGCGCAGGCATGCTGGGATTCACAGTTCTGTTTTTCTGGTGACTCATTTGAACAGATCAGTGGTGAAAGCTTTTCCTTCCCTTGGGAGATCAAGAGGTAACATCTCATGAGCCACACTTTGTAGTAGGAGGAAATTCAGTGGAGAAGTGGATGTTACTTACGATATCCGTGTATGGATTTATCTGGTTCTTTTGGTTTCTAGGTAAGGAGATCTGTATTTGCAGCTGGGAAGTGAGCTTGTGACATTGTTAACCCATCAGTAATCATTGCTCTTCCCACTCTCCTTTCTCTGAGCAGAAATGACCTCAGCTGTATGCCTTTCTTTGACTCAGGTTTACACTGTAATGTTTTGCTAGCATTGTATTAACTTTGCTTATTAAAATTTGTTAAATTTGTTAATTTAAATTTGTTAAATTTGTTAACATTGCTGGCTTTGTTAACTAGGAAGTCGTGCTCTTGGATAGCATTGCTGTGCTGGCAAAATCCCTGCCAGCAACTGTAACAATGTACAGCTTTTGTTGCCCTGGTCTGTATGGGCTAGGGAGATGCAGTAGTGCATGCCGCTACCAGAAAGGGCCCCTTAATGCCTGCTCACCAATGGTGGTAGGTCCCTGTGATGTAAGCACAATGGCAAAGCCCCTGCAGTTGAGATGGGGACGTCAGTGTCCTAGGGTAGATAGTGTCAGCCTTTCTCACAATTGTAGCTGGTTTCTGGAAGTTTTAGTTGAGGTGTATTGAAGATGAATGTAAGCTCTGAGGCATGTTGGGTGTTGGCTTTGGAGAGCTTCACAGGCATCACTTTTGTAGTCTCACATTCTCTAGGGAGGAAGTGCACTAAGTTCTGCAGTGTGCATGCAATTAATTTATGCAAGATCATGTGGGAGAAGTCCTGCTTTTCCACTGTGTCATTGTGGGAAGTGCCAGAAGAGCTGGTGTTAATGTCTCTTTTGCAGTGTCTGGTTTACATGAGAGTGCCTTCTATATTGCTAAGATACAACCCCTGAGATGGGAGACCATATTTGCTTTCCATTCCTCTGAGCTGAAAGTGTCTAAGCAGAAAATAGACCCCTTAAGCCACCTCACACTGCCCGTAAGCTAAAAATGAATTTGTAATTACACCCTTTCCCCTCAAGATTAGACAAATCTGGTTTTGTGAGCTTTGGGAGCTCCAAAAGTCAGTTCTGGTTAGCTTTAGGAACTAATGTATACATTTTAGAGATAGTAACAGTAACAAACTTCTGACCATTCTTTTACATTATTTTGTTGTTTCAGCCATTCCGTACAATGGCAAGGATTGGGCACTTTTAACTAAAACTGAAGTTTACAGGCTTTGTGGACTCATCACCGTGTTCTTCCTCCTCACAACTAAGTCCTATGCACCATGGGTTGGCTGTTGGAACTTCTTTTGGTTTATAGTCTCTATTGAGCTGTGTCTGCCTTTTTCCTTAAGAACAGGGATGCCAGAGGCATTTTCCTACTCAAAGGTTCCCAGGGCAGGTTGCACAACTTTGTTTCAAAAAGCCCAGCTTTGAACAGAGCGGATGTATTGGGGTGGTGAGACTCAGCATAACTGGATGTTTGACAGTAAGGTCCTGGTACATCTTTCAGCAAAAATTTCAGGTCCCCTGGTCCAGATCAGAAATACAAAAAGTTCTTCCCTGGGGAGTGGACAACCCTTGGAATTTATGAGGAACATGAGATTATTTAATTAAAATCACCAAATAGGCTTCATTATTACCAGCACTTCACAGCATTTCAGCATCTCCCTGCTAGCTGATGGGGATTTACAGTATCCTTGGAAGATCTTCAGAGCATCCCTGGAAGGTTTTGAAAACTGCAGTTAGTCTTATTTTTAAGACACTGCATGCTTAGCCTGAATTAAAAGAAGGCTGCAGCTGTACAGATAGTAAAATAACAGTAAATAAGTCCTGTAAACATTGCTATTAAAACAGAGCTGAGGGTTTTGAACTGGCAACTTCCATGGCAAGGGCTTCTACAGGCTGCCTCAATTCTTCTTAGGCAAATGTGAATTTGGCGCAAACATGCACTCAGCAGGCAGTTTCTAGCATATTGTTCTGAAAACGAGGGGGAAAAACTGAACCCCAGGATTGAAGAGAACCTGAGACTCGTTAGTACTGCAAAGAACAAAGATGTAAATGCATTCAGCTGAGAGCTTGATCTCTTTCTGAAGAGCAGAGGACAGAGGAGAGAGGAATTGCCCACAGTGTGCTGGCTGGCTCCAGGAGAGTCAGAGTGCAATTTTCTCCCTTGTTTTATTGTCACTTTTGTGCCAACTCTGCCATTAGCAGTTCCTGCTTGTGGAGCTGCCTTTCTGCTCTCAGAGCTGCTACTGGGTCTTAACATTTGGGCCTCTCTTTGAATTGCGGCTACAGGGTTTTGTTGCGAGGCCATTGCTTGTGCCAGGAGTGTTGCACATTCCACACAAAGTGGAACGAAATTACAAACCTGTCTTACTTCCCCAAAGTCTACCTACTGTTTGTGTGTGAGGAAGATAAGTATAATTGCTTTAATTTAAGGTCTCACAAGGGAAATGTGATTTTTTTTTTGTAATAGGAAGCAACTCAGACAGACATGAAAGCTTTCCAGTGTGTTTGGTCTCCATTTAAATTCAGAGTACTGAAGAGGACATGCCCTAGGTTACCTTATTACCAGTTTTATGTGCTTTTTAAATGTTTTGCTGCATATTGATTTTAACTAATCAAAATGGAGATGCATATTTGGGGACCAAGCCAAATATTTCTTTAAAGTCAATGGTAACTTTTTCTGTAGGACTCCATTCATTTTGAGTATATGTCATGCAGAACCAGATTTTCATGGGGCCTTTCATGAGACCACTCTCCAAACTTTGTTTTAGGCCGGTAATTGCATTGCATTTTGCTTACATGTGTAAATGCAATAGATGTTAACAGAATCCGCCTTCCACAGCTTCCTTAGCTGTGACAGTACTATGTCCCAAGTGTGTTTCATTTCACCTCCTTCTTATATGGTTTAAAATGACAAGACTGATCTGACCAATTTGCTATCAAATAAACAGACCTGAGATTTTAGTATACAATATGAATTTATTGAATAAAATGTGGTTGTTTCCCCCCCCCCCCCCCCCCCCCCCAGAATGAGATATACAGTTTTATAAGAGCAGTTCAAAGAGGTTTCAGACTTGCATCCAAAATGCTTTCAAGCCCTTTAAGATAGTAGAACTCCTTCTCTTGACTTTGGACATCAGAATCTTGGGCTGCTACCTACCAAAATAAATACTGTCTTGGTATTCACCTCCTATCAGTGGTAGCAGCCTGTCTAAAAAGTAGGATCAATGACAGAAATGAGCTTCTGCAACTTGTTATAAAAGCTGGGTGGTGTAGTCTGTGTTCTGGGGGTTGTCACCTGTGGAACCAAGGGATTTTGCGAGAACATCACCCAGAGTTCCCGAACAACCTAGGAAATGCAATTCAAGGAGTTCTGAATCCAGAAGTCAAATTACAGACAGAAACATACACTATTGATGGAATCCTAGGAATTTGAGATTATCATATCATTTCTTTCAGTTAAGTCAAAATTTTCAAAGGGCTGAAGCTGGATTTCTGTGAAAGAGTGTGAGTGTGAGCGTGAGCGATGTGCACACACAAAGCTCTGCCATGCCCCATTTGTTTCTGTCTTGGGTAAGAAAGAACATTGGGTATAATGAGGCTCAGTTTAACCTCCAGCTGTGAAATGCAGGATTAGTCATATCCTATGCTTAACCAGCTTTGTAATAACTTCACTAGATTCCACTTCTTTCTGTATGTGAAGACAGGGTCAGGGAAAAACCTCTTAACTGCTAGGAAGAAGCAGCGTTTTCTGTGTTTGTAACGTGTAGAGAGGTTCAAAGTACACACATTCTCCGTGATCAATCCATCTGAGAAGGACTGAAAAATGTTATAAAAGGAAATTAAGCAATAGCTGTAGAGGCTTAAAACCAGATTTTTGCAAGAAGTTCAATGCCAAGGTCTAGATCAGCTCAAGAAAATCTTGGTGTCTGGTATGTGAAAACAACTTGGGGATGTAAGGGAAGGATATTAATCATTCATTGCTTTGGGGATAAAAAAAGAGAGGCTCCACCCAAAACTGGAAGTCTGTGACAAAATTTTCAGTTTTTGTTTTCATAGAATCATAGAATAGTTAGGGTTGGAAAGGACCTTAAGATCATCAAGTTCCAACCCCCCTGCTATGGGCAGGGACACCTCACATTAAACCATATCACCCAAGGCCTCGTCCAGCCTGGTCTTGAACACTGCCAGGGATGGAGCATTCACAAGCTCCCTGGGCAACCCATTCCAGTGCCTCACCACACTAACAGGAAAGAATTTCCTCCTTATATCCAATCTAAACTTCCCCTGTTTAAATGTTAACCCGTCACCCCTTGTTTTGCTTTTCATGAAGCCAAAAACGCAAATTAAGTGTTTGTAGGAGACTTTTAAAGAATATTCAAGCTATCTCATAAAAATTTAGACTGGCTGTAACTGATTCTTCCTGACCATTGTTGTCCTTGTTCAGTAGAGAGCTTTGAAATCTGAGTGGTCCTCCGGAAGAGGGGGACTTAGGTGTCCATCCTGCCCTGGCTGCTGCTCAAAAGAAGAGAGAGGCATACAGCAGAGCCCTTGGCCAGCTTGGTCCCAGCATTAGTTAAAACCTGCAAGGGACCTTTTCTGATTTGTGAGAATGGGAATCAGGTCTTCGCCTTCCTCATTCCCAGCTCCCTCATCTTATGGGATGTGGGAAGTGTCTTGAAGGCAGCCTCAAACATGTTGCTGTGGATGAGCTTCTGGGAGTAGATGTGGTGGTACCCATTGGCCTCGTTTCCTGGAGTGTAGTTAACAGAAGGAAATGAATGGTGACTCCAGGAGATGGTCCAGTGAGTTTATTCATATGTATCCACATCTGTATCTACTGGTCTGGTGGAACTGGGGCAGCATTCCTTAGCTTCTTCATTGACATCCCTAATGAAGAGGTTTATTTTGGTGCTAATGAGCCATGGATCGGCTCCATTAGTCTGGGACTCTAAAACTCATTACACACAAACCACAGACCATATCAATGGTTATAGCTTTGTTTGGTTTTGTTAACTATTGAGCTGCATTTCTGCTTGGGTTATAGGCTGTGATGCTTGAAGTTCGGCTGCACCAGCCCGTATTCTCTCTTGAGCAAAGCCTGCCAGTTGTGTGATTATAATTATGTACTGCAATTTGATTTGAGCTGATTATCTGAGTCTCCCCTGAGTTACAGGATTGATCTTTCTCTGCTGATCTTAAAACAAGAGGGAAAAAATACAGATACTCTTGAATATTACCAGTGTACTGAAGTTCCCTACCTCAGTTCTACAGAGACTAGAGAGGTTTGAAACTTGCACTGCTTTTATTGCCTGTACCCCACTGAGATGCTAATAAAAATATTTTTCCAAGAGTGATCTGCTTCTTACTGACTGTCTCCTGATATTTATTAAGCTTTTTCTGCTATTAGCTGCCCTGACAATAGAGAATTTCAGTTGTCACCATTGCGACCAGGTGAAATGTGCTCCTTCAGCTCGTATGAATGCAGCTCATGATATGAGGAGAAAGAGCATAGGCAGAAGTGGGGATGCTTGTTCCTGTGTTACGTTTGTGAATAGCTGGTATACAGCTATGGCACAACATCCAGAATGCATCCTTACAGCTCCCCGTGCTGCTGTGCAAGGGCTGTGCACCTCATTCTCAGGGTTGTGCCATTTCCAATTCCACATGAACAACTGAAAATGGCTTTACTGCTGAAGCTGGTTGAGGTTGTGCTCATGACCTCTGGCTGAATAGTGGAGAGGAAACTGGGACAATAGGTGTCTTGGCAGACCATCGTCCTCTAAAGCCTTTGTCACCGGTCTAAGGAATGATCCTTGAATGCGCTGGGAGTGCAGAGGAATTTAATCTCTCCTGTTACAGAAAGCTCATATTATTACATGACATGGAGGATGTTAAATAGTTTTAATCTCATCCCTTAATTTTTTTCTTATTTGCAGAGTTCTTTCAAAATCAAAGACATTGATTTTTTTTTATTGCATTCTCATGTGTGTAATTTCCAGCTTGCCTGATAAATGCTGTTGAAGTTAATGGGACTCTTCACATATACTCAAAGTCAGATACGTGCTTTGCCGAGCTTATTTTTGCTTTAATATGTCTTGTAGTGATAACTGCAATTACTGAACCTTAATTCAATTATTTACTAGCTTCACACAGTGAAATTGCCCATCCCTCAACTTCCTGGTGCATGAGACCCTAAAACATGGATTAATGAGATAAGGAGGAGATCTCTGTGCAAGGTCATGTGGTGTAGGATGTTCACTGGGCACAAGACTTCCTGAAAGAGTCACTTGTGGGTGGTGCTGTGGTCAGAAGAAAACAGGGCCATTGCCTGGGTGCCCATGTGAGACATGTGCAAGGCAGGTGCTTTGCAGCATCTTCTTCACAGTATCTCAGATGTGTTTCTGCTTTGCTTTACCTGGGCAAAATATCACTGCTCTGCTGGGATTACTAAGGGTATCTCGGGTCAGGTTGTTCTTGCAGAATCGTGTATTCTGATAGTGCCATTGAGCTCTGCAGGTATGGTAAAATATCTGTAGTTGTGAAGAACAGTAAGTTGATCATGCTTTAGCAACTGTTTGTGGGGTCACAATGTCCTAAATGAGGATAGTAAGATGTTAATGTTTCTGTAATTAATGATGGGTTCTGCAGGACTTCATTCATTAATACCGGAAAAGGGGTTGAAGTTCAAAGGACAGTATTATCTTGTCAAGTGCTGCATGTAAGACCAGCTTATTTTAGTCATTCTGTGGTAAAGATAGAGTTATTTCTAAGATTATAAAAGAACTTTTTTTTTCTGTGAAGTTTCTAAATGTATAATGTTCTTCTGTTCCCTTCTAGCTGGCTGACTACAACAGCTTGCCACGAAATTTCAGTAAGGTAGAGAGCTAATACATCCACAAACAGCTTCTTGGATCTGGGGCTGCCTTTTAGTATTGCTGCTGGTTGGTCGGGGCTCTAATTGCTTGTACTTTCACATGCTAATGTTGGTGATTTCCATTTTTTTAATAATCTGAATCATGTTAAATATGCCTCTAATTATTTTTTATTTCCCTCCTGTACTTGTGCAAAAGGCAGTGGTTAGTAATAGCTGAGTTTTGACCAACTTCAAATCAAAGCCATTTACCTACCTGAAGAAAGGTTGGTACTTTTAGCTAAATTGCTGCAGGAAATAACAGTGAAAGATTTTGAGCTAAACCTTCCATTTAATTACCCAGTTGCACAAAAATGGGTTGTTGAGTGTCAAAATTGAGGCAGTTTCAATTACTGGAACAATTATGGTTTAGAAAATTGTTGCTGGTAGGTTTAAGAATTTGCATTGCAGTGACAGGCAAGTAATTCAGGTAATGGGCAGTAAAAGAGTTCATGAAGATGAAAGCAACCTGACACAGTGGCCTGAAATAAAATCTTTCTCCTTTTTCTCTTCACAAGTACATATAATTACAAGCCAAGGTCTCAGCAGAGTTTTCCAGCTAACATCCAAGATTTAGAATATGAAGTAAGAATGACATTTCTTTTCACATAGACTTTTTTGTAAAGCCCAAATCCATGGGGATTTACATGGTCATGTTCACCCTGATATTTAAATGGCAACTAAAGGAAATCTTCTGCTTTGTAAAAGGGTGGAACAGCCACTAAAAAATGGAAATTGCTTGTCACTCTTGAGGGCTGGGTGATGGTGTGGCATCTTTGTTTGGCCAAAGAAAATCTTCTAGGCTGGTGTCAATAAGGGTGTCTTCTATTGCCAGTATTGAGTACTTCACAGTATGCTTTTCCATCTAGTTGCACTTCATGTTAAGATACGTAATTTCTTCTAACGTTATGTTGAATAGCAGGTATAATATTAATACATTTAAGTGGTACAGTGTGTAATCTGTTGTCTCTTGAGTTTAGAGCCACTGGGTCTGCGCTGTAGGAAAACCAAGCTGATTATTATAAAGCCTCTAAAATGACAGTCCCTCTGGGAAGTCTGCTGTCAGTGACTCATGTATGCTTGATTCTCCTTTTCATTCTGGACACATTTTTCCATTCCTTTATAAAGGGACTCCCCAGAGGTAAACAGAAGGGGGATTTCTAGGACTCCTGGCCTTCAAATTGGTGTTTGGCTTTGGTTTTGTTGTTTTTTTTTTTTTTTTAAATGGCCTGTGAACCCGGAGACAAAGCTTTCACAATGCAGGAAGTTACAGAGAGGTGAAGAGAGCATCATCTCAGGGACTCAGGCATGGTCCTCAGGTGTCACCAGCGCCATTCCTGCTGCATCCTGCCATGTAGCAGAAGGATGTAGGTCTCTAGCAGCTCTTCATCACATCTGCCAAGCCTCCATGGGTACCTTGGGCACACTTAGGCAGGGTATGCCCAAGTGTAGACACCTGAATTACTCCAGGTGACCCTGCAGCCCTTGGGGAGAAGGGAAGCTGTGACCATTGTAAAGGCTTTAATATTTTGCATGGCACAGGGTCAAACCCATCATTTATGATTAATTTTTTTAAAGCTCTGTTTTGCCTTCAGCTGTTACAACTTACGTGAAAGGAGAAAATAGTGTTTTCAATTAAAGGCTACTTATGTAACAACCCTGTTTTGAATGCTAATTCGTGAATTGCTTGTGTTACTTTTTTAATTTTCCTTGGTCACTTCAGTGCATAATTCAAATTGAAGTAGTTCTGGGTTGTTTACTCATCTCTTTCATGAATGCCAAGAAAATTTCTACCTTTCTGTTCTTAATTTCTGTTAAGACTGATCCATTTTGTTACATCAAAGTATTTCAGAAATAAATTCATGTCTTTTTTCTCCCTTCCAGCAGAAGTAACACCAAAGCGTAACAGAAAAGATAATTTGTCTAACTTGTCTGTAAGTTTTCAACACTTTATCTTCACAGTTGGTTCAACATGGACACAGCACTGGTCTGACTTTAGTGGACAGAAACGGATAGGAAAATAAATGTTTCTTCATAGTGCTTTGACCTTAAAGTACCACAAACTATCTATCTTCTTGTGTTATTTGTGTTACTTTCAAATTGAATCACTCAGCACATCAGGTCAAAAAGTCAGAGGCCACCATTTCTTCTCCTTGGTATCAGGATAGAAAACTTTGATAGGAAGAAGTGTTTGCTGATTTTTTAAAAGTGTAGTTTTTGGCTTTGGTAAGCACCAAGACTTTAATTTCTATCTCAGGTATTTAAAATGGTACATTATTTTTTATGGAAAATACTTAACCACTTTCCATCCATGTTAATCACATTGCTTCTGTTTTCTAGACAGAAAAAAAGTTGGGTTTACAATCCATTTTTACTAAAAACCTGATTTGTTGGTCCTGTTCTTTCCTCACTGATAGGAATAAGCAAAACTCCCCCCCTGCCAGGAGGGGCATATCTAGGTCCATTTCTTTAATAACAGGGCTGACAAGGATCTTAGGTTTTGGTCAAAGAACAGCATCTTCCAGGGTCACTTGAAGTTCTGTCTAGTTGAAAAATAAAGCAAAAAATGTCATGTTGGTACTTCCAGATAATGAGGAGCTATTGTGTCTGAGTGACCGCTGTGGAACTGTCAGCATTGGTAGTGTATAGCACAGGTTCATTCTGAAGGTGAAGCCTTGAGTCCTCAGCTTTGTTCCCATTCTCATTGGCTGGTAAAGGGAGGTGACACTGTGGCAAGTGATGCTGTGTTAGACCCTAGGGAAGGTCTTGCACTTTGGTACCATGGTGAAAGTTAGGAGATGCTTTCTTCTTCTTGTTTCCTTTCCTTTTTTTTTTTTTTTTTTGTCTTTTTTTTTTTTGTTTGTTTGTTTGGTTTGGTTTGTTTACTATTTGGGTGAAACTAGTGTTTCATACAAATTCCATGTAAAAGAGCAAGAGCTACTCTGGAGTAGTCAATGGCCAGTTGTTGGCATTTGCTGAGAACAAGGGAATTTCAGGTTATGCAAGTTGTAAATTTGATCCGGTTAAGTAAAGACTGACTGTGAGTCTCCTTAGCTCTCAATTTGTATCCTTTCCTGTCACTCCCACTCTCTCTGCTTCTCATCTCAGGAGGCATTACCAGTAAAACTTCAGTCGAAACAGCACTGTCCTGTGGAGTTTTAGTTCAGATGAAAATGGTTTTGCTCATAAATTCCTTGAAACTCCAGGAATATGAAGTGATTTTACCTGAAGAGTAATTTATTACAGACATGTTGCCTACTAATTGAGATAATCTCCAACAGTGATGATGAATGGAGATGATCAGGGATTCTGTACTTCTAAAATGCCATTCTGACAAGAAAGTCAATTTGCGATCTACTAACATCTCAGTAATGAAAATTGGGTAAGGTAGTAAGAGATTCCATTTTGTGAATGAATCGACAATGCAAATAACAGGATTTTTAATTTAGGTTTAAGTGGAGTAATGGCTACTCATTCTGATACATCATTAGTCATACAGCCTTTTAATGAGGGATTCGCTTTCTTTTCCTGGTTAGCTCTAACACTGATAGCAAAGCCCAGTGAATGTACAAATGTTTAGGGAGGTCTGATGAATACATGTCACTGCACAATTTTAATTTAAAATAGGAAGAAAAAGCATTATGGTGAAAAAATACACATTTGCTTTTTGTGCAAGGAAAATAAGTAGTGCAGAGCTATGATTAGTAGGCTGTTGTGAAAAATAACTACAGTAAGATAGATTCTGAAACAAATTCTAGAAAATATAGAGGGAAAATTGTGTTGAAGGGAATGCTAGTGAAAGGGACTGGCTTTATGGCTGACAGCAGTAGGAAAGGAGGTCCTTTGACCATCTGCAACATGGGTGTGTTACAAATAGCAGCAGATGAAGACTGTTCTTGCACTACCAAATCCACCCTGGGCTTCGAACACCTCATTCCTCTTCTGGGTAGATCTCTGTTCAGCATTTTTATTTCTTAGGTGTCCTTTTTTTTTTTCCCTTTTTTTTTTCCTTTTTTTTTGTCTTTAATTGAGAGCTTGTTTTGATATTCATTGAACAAAGTGGGAATCTTTCCATCAAATTGAATGCATTAGGTCAGATTCATAATCAGCAGTCACTGAAACAACCTAACAATAGTTTTGTCACACACAAGTGCACTGTCTTAAATGGGATTTGCGTAAGAAAAGCAATAAAACTAATCCATTATAAACACTTGTTATAACTGAGTTTTGACTGTATCTGTGTATTTACCAAAACAGTTTCAACCAATTAAAGCCAAATTGAAATTAATGCAGACTCTTGCTCCAGGCAGGAGCATAGGGCAGTTAAATTAAATCAGTTTAAACTAGCGTATGTTTAGCCACAGCAGTATGATGCTGTGTGTTGGTTAGACTTAGGTCTGATTGCCTTCCTGCCTTACTTACTGCCTTACGCTGCTGAGGCATTTTGACTTTCTGTGGGGACAAGCCATAGCATGGTGAAACACATGCTATGTCTCTTGCTACGGCAAACAAATGTCCACCAAATCTCTTTCTCATGCCTGTTTCTACGCTCCTGGTGCCTCATAGCTTGTGACATCTTGCAAGTCTCAGTGTGGTTTGCAAAAGCCTGAGTAATCCAGGGCCTCTAAACACTGTTGAGGCAGTGCATGTCCTCCTGGAACAGAGCCTTCAAGGAGATCAGTGACCTCTGCAGTCTCTAGCACAAAGCTACAACCTCATGTTTTTGGTTTGCTGTTGTATTGTGCTTTTCCCTTGCTTATGTAAGTGCCCATTCATTACAAATGTCAGGGAAGGGTGGCTGGAATGACAAACTAAAGAAGTGGGTAGCAGAATGTCAGGACCTCTCCAGGAGGTTGCTATCCCTCCGTGCACACACAATAGTGAAGAAGAGGTTGCACAAAGCAGCTGAAGTCATCTACCTGGACTAATGTAAAGCTTTCGACACTGTCCCACACGACATCCTTGTCTCTAAATTGGAGAGATACCAATTTGGTAGATGGACCACTTGGTGGATAAAGAACTGGCTGGATGGCTGCACGCAAAGAGCTGTGGTCAATGGCTCAATGTCCGTCTGGAGACCAGTAACGAGTGGTGTCCCTCAGGGATCGGTGTTGGGACCAGTCTTGTTTAACATCTTTGTTGCTGACATGGACAGTGGGATTGAGTGCGCCCTCAGCAACTTTGCCGATGACACCGAGCTGTGTGATTCGGTTGATATGCTGGAGGGAAGGAATGCCATCCAGAGGGAGCCTATAGGGATGCTTGGGAGGGACTCTTCATTAGGGACTGTAGTGACAGGATAAGGGGTAACGGGTTAAAACTTAAACAGGGGAAGTTTAGATTGGATATAAGGAGGAAATTCTTTACTCTGAGGGTGGTGAGGCACTGGAATGGGTTGCCCAGGGAGGTTGTGAATGCTCCATCCCTGGCAGTGTTCAAGGCCAGGTTGGACAAGGCCTTGGGTGATATGGTTTAGCGTAAGGTGTCCCTGCCCATGGCAGGGGGGTTGGAACTAGATGATCTTAAGGTCCTTTCGAACCCTAACTATTCTATGATTCTAAAGCAGGGCAGTAGAACTGTAACCAGCCAGGGTAAAATCCTTTCAGGATAACCTCCAAAAGCCCTACATATCACATGCCTGGGAAAATGCCAGTAAGTGAAGAGTCTTCTTGTCATCTTCCTTTGTGATCCACTAAACTTTGTTTGAAAGCATGTACCTCTCAGGCATGGTGGGGGAAACTCAGTTTTGCCGCAGTCACATGTTAGCTTCAGCAAGAGTTATCTCCTTCAGATCTTTCTCTGACTCTCTGTTGTGAAATGTGAAAGAAATATAGGCCACGATCTTCTTTGACGCCACCTTGTTAATTCAAGGGAATCCTAGACATCCGATATGCTGAAATCATTCTGTATCACTTGACTCTATGTGAGACGCAACAGTTCCCAGCAGACTGGGTGATACAGGACTAGCATCCCTTTCTCCTGATGGGTTTCTTGAAAACTGCCATTTTCTTCACAGCTTGTAAAAGGAAAGTTCATAGGGTGAGTGCACCAGAATGGTTGTGAAAGTGCTGGGTCATGCTTGATGCTTTAACCTAAAAACACAAAATTTTGAAATAAAACCAAAGCTGAACGTGTCCTAAAAAAGGCTGTGGAGCTACAAGAAAATGTTTCTGACACTGGTAGAAAATGACCTATCCAGTCTAAATGCACCAATTCTTCTCTGCTATATGGGAGCAAGAAATAGAAATTAACTTTCTCTATTTCCAGAGAGCTGTGCACGGCTGCAGTCCCCAAAGTCTTGGTTATGGTCAGGCCTTTGGGGTTACCAAGGGGGTTTTATATACAATTGAGCTGATTTATGAGATTTCCTGTTAACTTTTATTGCACCAATGGCTTTTCTTTGGTTCTTTTGAAGTAGAGAACATCATTTCTGCAGAAAATGCAAGTCAAAAGTCTTAATGGAGCATAAGAATCTGAAAGGTCATGATTTTATAGGTTTGAAATAGAGGACAGTGCACTGCTTGGTACTCTTAAAAACATGAAAAGTTAATGAGGATGTTTGTCGATAATGAAAAGACATGGTCATCTCCTGGACTTTTGATTTTGGCTACTTGTGCATTGGCTTTTTAAGGGTGTACTTCTATAAATGAGAAACTCTTCTGATGTCTAGGACTGGCCTGCTTCAGAATCATAGCGAGAACTAACAACATGAGGCAGAACCTTTGTCCCAGGGAGTTTATTCAATACTCTCAACACTCACTGCTGATTCTCCCTTTGAGCACAGACTATTGATTGCATTTGTCTGGCTTCTAGGGTCACATAGACTACCTCTGTTTATTTGGCTTTGTTTAAGACCTGTGGGTACAAGCAAATTTTAAACAAATAAACTGTTCTTGTGACACACATTTTGGTAGCTTTTATGGCTCACAGTAGCACTCTCACTGCTTTCCACATGCAGATGATTGGAGCAGTGTATGGTGTTTTAAAATGAAAAATCTAGAAAAGGTCTCATGGTAGATTTCTTCTGTTGATTTTGGTTTAATCTGAAGTCTTAAAAATATTTTTTTCCATTTGCATGTTAACAAATTTTTTAATGAACATGCAGGAACTTAGCCAAAATAAAAAAAGCCTCCTTGCTGTATCACTTAATGGAGCAGACCTTGAATGGTTCACCTCCAACTGCTTGCAACTGTTTTCTCCAGGTGTGGGCATGGAAAAAGCATTTTATTGTTCACTATCACTGCTGTTGCAGGGCGAAGTAATGGGAGCAGGTCGCAGGATAGAAGTAATGGAGAAAAGCAGTACAGCAGGAGTGGCAAAGCTTTCCTTCTTCTTGTTAACACAGACTGCCCTGTTTTCTGTCGTCTTTGCAGCAGTCCAGCACAGGGGACCTGAGGACTCTGAGGAAGGGGTTGTCTCCGTACCACTCTGAGTCACAGCTGTCATCACTGCCGCAGTATCAAGATGCCCTGCAAAATGTAAGAGATGTTTTCTTACCTATACACAGATCCATGGGTTTCCTCAAAAGTGGGCATGGATGGAGGGGGGCACATGAAGGGTAGCGGGGAGCTCTCCCAGCTGAGAATTCATCTTGAAACCAGTACAGCTGTGCAGCTGAAACCTGCAGCTGTGGGGAGGATGGGGAACCCTTGGAAATACTGATCTTTGCCTGAGTTTGGACCATCAGCTTCCCAGCATAGGTTTTTCAGTTAGCTAATGGTCATTGTTGTGCATCTTTTAAAGCAAGGGTGAGTCTTGCTATACTTGCAGCTCCTTTGTCAGTGCTTTGTATGCCTGCTGTCAAAAAGGTGGTCATGGATGAAGCAGAATATGGTTTGTCAAGTGTCTGGCAGTGCATGCTCGGGGTTGCTTTAGCAATAAAGTTCTTATGACTTTAATTGCAGGTTTTTCTGTATCACGAATGAGGTTTATTTTTCCTGAGATATGCCTGCATTGCTTCTTCTCGAACAACAGAATAATCTTGATTAAAGCCTCTTGCAAAAGTTGGATACTGTGCTGCTGTGCCAGGGCTCCTCCTGCACTGGTGTGCCAGGCATGGCTGAGAAGGCGGAGGCCTGCCAGACAGCTGTCTTCCAGGTGTTCTCATGACTGAGACACTGCATTTGCTTGGTGATATTGTTTTCCAGCATGCAGGGAAAGCATGGATGCGGTCAGGGAGCCCTGCTGTGAATGGGCTGCGAGGATTGTGAACGTGAGCAGCAACCTGATGGCAGCACAGACAGGGGACCTCCCTGCCACCCTGTGTCTTGTGCTCTGTGCCCAGGGCACTGGTCAGCAGAGCTGTAGGTGCTGCAGGACTAGTTTTATGTTGGCTGCCTGCTTGGGTAAAAGCCATTCTGTAGATGCAGTGTGCCTCTTAGAGCTATAAAACAGGGGCAATAACAATTTAGGAAAGCACGCATAAATAAAACTCCACTGTGAAAGTAGGCCCCTTTCTACCCCTGCTGACCTGCAGGATGGATGGAGACCCTACAGCCAAAACAAATGGACAAAACCATGCAAATGCTATGGAAGACTGTGGCTGAATATGCCATTTTCTAACTTTGTCCCCATATATAGTCAGGAGACTTTATAGGGAGGACAGAGAGAGATGAATCTCAAGGTGTTTGGCCTTGCCAGTGCTTTAGAGTTCTGGGGATTTTCCTTCACTTCCCTTGTGCTTGGCCTTCTGACCCTAGGTTGGTTCCAGGCACAGTTTTATATTCACCTTGTGGGTCAGGCTGGGATACAGCCAGCAGCTTCCTGCAGCGGAGCTGTGCCAGGGCTTGGAGCTGGCAAGGGACTTCTCTACCTGAGCACTGGCCCTCGCAGCTCACCAGGGCTGGTGGCAGATGGTGCTGCCTGCTGGAGCCCTTCCGGCCACTTGTCCCTGATTTCCCTCCTTCCTCAAGGAAGAGGTGGCAGCTGGCATTTATGGAGAGGTCCAGGTGCTGCGTGACATCCACCTTCATCTGTCACCCTGCTGTGTTCTGCCTTCTTTGTGGGAAGATGGTAGATTAAAAGAACCAGCTCTGGATCCAAATCCACATTATCTGGGATACTTACATAGCCATTTATCTACCTATTCCTACCAAAATCCCTTTGGTTTGTGGCTTTACATGATGTATTATTTTTGTGATGAAGAATAGCAATAACAAATTCATGCAGATGTCTTTGAATGCCTCAGGCATGTCCCAGAAAGTGGACACTAAGATATACCTGACTTTCTCTGCAGCCTTGTTTTTTTGACAGCAGACATGAGGTTGTGAGAAATCATTCCTCTTTGTGCCTGCACAGGCTTCACACATGTGAGTGATGGACAATTGGTGTCAGCTCCGAAGCTGTCACATCCGTTCAGGGTCTCATCATCGTCTCTGCCAGTGCAGCTTTTTGAGGAAGATCCTCAGCGCATCCCTCTCTGTCACACAGGTTGCGTGCAGGCACCACTCCAGCTCTCTTATGGCCCTGATGTATCTCAGTGAAACAATTTGTATCTAGTGGATCCTGGATCCTGGACACCAGTGCACGCTCAAGACATGTAATCAAAAGACACTTCAGTTGCTCTGTGCAGTGTTTAATGTGCGCATCATGCAGATGGAGGATTATAGATTTGCTCTGTGGGTCTGCAATGGTTAACAAATATCCAGTCCCAGGGGATTAGGGGATTAGTTCTGGCCTACAGGCCCCTGGCCATTGCAGGGGAAGGTGTGACATGCATGTTTGTTAGCTTGAACTGTGAGCAGGCTGGTCAAACTCACCAGCCCTGGGAACTGCAAACCAGAGTCATCTCGTGGTGTAGTAGAGGCTCCCTGTGCTGTTTGGAAAGGGAGGGTGATTCCCTTGGTCTTAGACCCTTAGTGAGGCATGAGAGGAGGTGACAACAAGCAGCTCCCTGTGGGACCTGTGATTTCCCTTGGATAAGAAGGGCAGGCTCCAGGGCAAACTGATTGGGCCGGCTTGTTCTTTCCTATAGTCTGCAGCCTCCAGACATGTAATGGTTACTTGGGAAGATGAATGGTGTAACTCTGAACATGTCCCTTTCCTTCTTCTTCCCCTGACTTTATATGCTGAGCATGACACCACATGGTACAGAGCATCTCTTGGGTTGGTTGGGGTTAGCTGTCCTAGCTGTATCCCCTCCCAGCTCCTTGTGTACACCGAGCCACTGGCTGGTGGGGTGGTGTGAGGAGCAGACCTTTACTCTGTGTAAGCACTGCTCAGCAATAATTAAAATATCCCTGTGTTACCAACACTGTTTCCAACACAAATCCAAAACACAGCCCCATACTAGGTACTGTGGAGTAAATGAACTCTACCCCAGCCAAAACCAGCACTCTGGGTGTCAGCAATGGAAATGGTCCCAAAGCTTCCTTGGAGGACTTATGCTTCCAGTTGCTATTTGCCAGGCTGTTGCTATTTCTTCAGTACTTTGTTTCTCCATAGTAGCCGGAACAGGTATTTTTCACCCATGTTGCATTCATGTCATACCTGCAGTGCATGTGTTTCCTTTGTGGCTGCTCCATGTGGATGTGGCAACACTTGGGGAGGAGTTACTGTGCTCGGCCCTCTGGTTTACTACAGAAAGCTGTTGGAGGAGTAACAGGTCAGATGCATGTGTGGCTGCAGTGCATAGAGAAGGTAATGCTCAGTCTGTCCTGGAGACTCTACCAGATCAGAGCTGTTCTGGAGTTTAACAGTACCAGATGGGAGTTACTGACTTCCCATTTTGTTTGTTGTCATTGTCCAAGGAGTCTGGATTACCCAGTCATATGGTCTCACCTCTGGTTAGTGAAATTACATTTCAGTAACACTGAGGTGTCTAAGGAGAATAACGCTGGGTTTAGGTAATTGCCACTGGAGGAGGAGCCCTGCTGGTGCAGTACCGTGAATTAGGACTCACAGCCGTGCCTGCCACCGTGGAGGGACTCTTCTCTGCAAACATATGTTCCTTCTTTTCACCTCTCCATGCCTCAGTATTTCCCTTGAAGGAATTGGGTGGGAAATCACTCATTCCATAGCATGTTTTTTCAGGCAGTTCTTTACTATTAAGCTAAATATCACTGAGTGCTCCAGGATCCTCCGGGGTGGACGCTAAGAGGTGGTGTTTAATTTTGGAACAGTATAGCATTGCTGGAGAGTTCACTTATTTCTCTGTGGGCTTTCTGCAGCTTCATTTTAACGATGAGTGAAGACTGGAAGGTGGAGTTATCCACGCTCAGTGTCAGCTGTCCTGCTCTCACTCTGTAAAGCCACCCTACACAGTATAACGGTTAACTTTGGTCACATGTAATGATTGCTGAGTTACTATTCTGACGTGGGGAAAATGACACTCCCCATCCACAGCACTAAGCCCTTATTTTGTTACTAATAGTCATGTTTCAGCAATTCGTTTTCTGAGATGTAAAATCTCAGCTACTGACTTCTGGAGCATGAGGTCCCTGTAGCACAGTTAAGGCATGTTCCAGAACTTGCTCCCTTTCGCCTCTTCTTGGGTGCTCTGGCTGCCTACGTAGACACACAGGTCTCTGAAGACTTCCACATTCCTGCCTGCTGCTCCAGGCATGGGAAGGTGGCCTGAGGGCAGCTCATGTTCCTGTGGTTGGAGGTACCTTCACCTTGAGAAGCGTATAAGCCAGCTGCCTGGGGAAGCAATTTATCCACATTGGCATAAAACACCATTCAGCCAGCTGTTACTACAGTTAGAGCTAGCCTGGCTGGCTTAGACTTTAAATTTACTAGCAGCCTTCATGTGACTTATAATAGGAATCCTGCCTTTTGTGGGAGTAACTGCAGAGGTTTGTAATGGAAACATTAAGATTAGCGTGGATGGAGTGTGAATGGAAAAGTATGTGAAAACACTAGGAGGAATAGTACTAGTACAAGGGATGCAGGGATGGCCTGTGCTGATGACCAAAGACACAACTGACAGCAAGCAAATGGGTAAACACAGCAGGATGTGTGGTTTGTGTCAGGACCAAGAGGTCTGTACTGTGATAAGGCCATAGCACAGATGGCTCATCACTAGAAGACCTATTCCCTGATAATGGGAGGAAGGTTACACTGTGATGTGCCATGTGCTTCCTGTCATTCCAAGAGGAAGTCTTAGATAAGGTGCCCAAAATGAGGGAGAATCAACAGGCAGCAGCTTTCTGTGGGTTTATGGTGGGTGAGTAAAGCAAGATGCTGAGATAAGGATCAGCCTGTAATAACCATTGACTCCTAAAGCATGTGAAAAATGTGTCCAAACCCCAGTTCTTTGCTATCAATGAGGAGGGATGCCAGAGCTGTCATTAGGATTTGCTGGTGTGTGTCCCTTGTCCTCTGTGTCACACACAGTAACCCTGACCACGCCACGTGGACATCTACCTTTTGGTGAATGCGTAAGCATGAGTTTGTAGGTGTGTGGGTGAGTGACACGTTAGAGGAATAAGTTTTAGGTTAAAAGAAATATCACCTTTCCCTTACTTAAGTTTTTGTACTGAGTTTGTGCTGTGGTAGTTTTCTGTGTGACCCCTTGCTGACGAGTAGGAGCTCCCAAGGGTGCGCCGGTGGGTGCAGGAGGACATATCTGTGGGTGCTGTAGGTGGTGGGTGGAAGAAGGGACATGTGCGCATCTGGGGTCCAGAGCTGGGGGTCCCTGGGGAAAGCACCTGCAGATATGCCCTGCGAGGGCTGAGCAAACCTCCCTCTTCTGAGAAGACAGTGGTGATGGTGCCTGTGCTAAGCCTTTGTATACATCCCTAGGGACTGCAAGAAGTATTTCCGGAAAAAAGTGAGATTTCCATTAGGGTATTCAAAGCCATGTCTCTCAGGAGTCTGATTTAGACTACAGCCCAGGCTGGGAAGAGACAAATCTGTTTTCCTCCCTAAATCTACCCCAAACCCAGCAAGGTCCAGAGGAAAACATGAAGAAGCAGGACAAGTGTGGTTATGTAGCAGAGAGCACTCAACTGAGGATTGCCGAGTCCCTGACTTCCTGGCACTGCCTCTTCTTGTGTTTTTCTGCAGTGCCTGTTTCATGCAGGAGGCAAGGCCTGGGAGGTGGCTCTGGCTGCCTGGCTGCAGCACTGGCTTCTTGAGCTTCTTCACTTGATTCCCATCATGCTGTCACAGCCAGTTGTGTTTCATAGCTCTGCCTTGTAGAAATACTTGGGAAAAGTACATTCCATTTTGCCAGATGGTATACATACTATTATAAAAACAAACCCAAATGTTTGTGGTCTGTAGGTGTAAAGGAAAGCCATTAGATGGGGTGGGAAGGGATGATAGGAGCATCCTTGGCTGATGCATTGGCTGTCTGCTTAGCAGAGCAGTGGTGAGGGGGGTGGTATGAGTACATGTAGTAGTTAAATCCCAGCCCCAGTGACGGTCTGGTCTCTTCCTGTTGACTGGAAAGACAGTGGTCTCCATCCTCTTTCATGCAAGGGCTAAGGCAGAAGAAAACACAAAAAGGTGACTTTGTGTCTCTGCCTCAGCTTCCTGCAGAGGAAGGACCAAGATGGCCCCTGCATCAGCCTCGTGTTGGCAAGGAGATGCGGCTGTGGCCCAAGCCTGGTCTCAGATCTCACTGGGGGCCCAGAACAAGTCTACTAGTCCCTTACTCAGTCTGCCTGGGAGTAAATCTGTTCTTCTCAGGAAGGAGAACTGTATTGTCTCCTTATAGCCAACCTGACTTTTAAGATCCAGTTTGAAATGGCCAGAGACCGGTGTTCACATCGTGGTGCCCAGGAGATGCACCCAGAAGAGCCAGGGGAACCCTCTGGGCATTGGTGCCCTTGCAGAGTCACCTGGGGACCTCAGTGTGACCCCAAGGTGTCCCTGCACAGCACAGGGACCCTTCCACTGCCAGCTCGAAGCAGCCCCCAGCACCTGGGTGCAGGGATCCCCAGGCTACCTGGTGCCTGTGGTATCCCTGGGACTGCTCTGTACAGCTTCAGTATTGCATCATGGCCTCTCAGTATGCCTTCAGTCCCTTCTGCACTCCCCAAGCCCGTCCTGTGCAGCACCCCAATGGTCCCCCATCTTCTGGCATCCACATGCCTCATCCCTGTGGCTGTCATTTGAGCTGAGCACTGCCAGCATGTGTCAGAGTATGACCCCAGGCCTGTTTCTCTCCTTCCAATGGTGACGGCCACAGTTTCTTTTTAGGCAGGAAGAGACGGTGATTGAGGAACACAGCAGAAGGCAGCTCCTTCCTGCCAGCGTCACTGATACCACCAGGATGCTATTAGGCAGACAAAGAGAGAAATTCAAGGCAGCCGTTTGGCTGCTGCAGCAACAGTGGCTGCAAAAGGAAAATAAAATGAAAGGTTTGTTGGGATTTGCAGCCTGGGGAGTGCTATTGTGAGGCTTCAGAGTGTATTACCCACAGCTGAGAACAAGCTGATATATTCTGGAAGGCAGCTGCCCTTCATCAGCAGTTATTAAAGTGGCTCTGATTGGTGGGTGGCTTTTTTCCCCCATGGCAGCCAACCAGCGCAAAGTTTCGCAATACAAAGTTTGGGGATTTGATGAGCAAAAGAGGCAGTGACAAGCCATATCCATAATCTGCTCTTACAGGTGACTGCAGGAGACAAGAAAAATTGGTCTGCTTTGAAGATCTGCTGTAGGTTCTCATGCTCACTTGTCACATGCATTTGTGTGGGGCTGGCAATGGGGCAGGGCAGAGATAGGCCACAGCAGACCCTCCTTCTGTCCCAGACCTGGGAGGAGGTGATGGCCAGGGCAGCCAAGTTGCAAAGGGGACCTGGAGGGGCAATACACACATGTGCAGCTATTACCCCCCTGTTTGTGTGCATCCTGCACCCACCCAGAGGCTTTCACCTGGACTAACCCCAAATGAGGTATGCTTCAAAATCAGGAAAGTCTTAAAAATACCCACTTTTTCCTTCTGAAATCAGATGTGCTTGATGTTCCTTTATTAAAAGAGCTAGCTCCTCTCAGAATACACACGCTGAGAGTGCCCCTGTGAGTTTATCAGAGTTAGTGCACTTTGTGGGTACAGCATGGGCTCGTTGTGTCTGTCAGACTTCTTATTTGCTTCTACCAAGTAGTTATGGGCTGAAACTGCTCTGAATATGTCATATGTGTAATAGTGTCACAATCCAAGGGGGCAGCTGAAGCTGTCGGTGGGGCTTTTTAACAGGGCTGGAGCTGTGATGCTGAGAACAGACACCCTTCCTGTTTGTAAATAAGATCCAGTTGCAAACAATGTCCTGACTTCGTTTACTCTTTCTTGGGCAGTCACTGAAATCTTCCCTTTCCTTTGGTGCCCCAGCACAGCCCATACAGTCAGCACTGTGTCATGCCTGCCAGGGAGAAGAGCTATTCTGTTGTTGGGTATCTGTGATGTTTATGCTCAGAAAGCAATGAAGCAGTTAAGTTGTTTCTTTACTAATCAAAATGGCCATGTAAGACCCTAAATAGATACCCATGAACACAGCAGAGGCCGTGAAGATGCGGGAGGTTGTGTCTGAGCCATACAAACAGGCTCTGCCTGGCTCCTGTGTGGACCCAGCGGTTAATGCATGGATTTGAATGTTTACATGAGCAGCTGCTCTCTATGATTAAAGGCTGCAAATTAAGTAATGCCAAAGGAGATTAGCATCTGCAATAAAGTCCCTTGAGTTGATAGGGAAGATGCTAATACAGAGCACTGATGGCTCCTGCGCTCACTCCTGCTGGTGGCCAGGACCCACATTGTGCTGGGAAGTCGGTGTGTGTCTGCAGGATCTCCCACATGTTCCTTCTCCCGTGCCTGGTGGCAGGGTGTCAAGTGCTCACAGCTGTGAGGCAGACTGCTGTGACTTTGGGAACACAGGTCTGAGCAGCCATGTAAGTGTGCAAGAGGGGAGTGGGTGGTTTGTTTTGAGTGGGACGCTGGCAGGCTTTGTGCACAGTAGGCACAGAGTAACGATAAGCAAGTGTCATCATCGGTTTGGATCATCTGCCAGGCAGACTGGACACATCAGGGATTTGTGTACTCCCCAGCTCTGTTGATGGTGTCCCATGCTCAGGCATGAGAGGTCTGGCATCACCTGCAGCAGGGTGTCAAAAAGCCTGTGTTTTGCACAGTGTGGATTCCAGAGGAGCTAGTGCTGGTTGCTTCTTTGTGCATCTGGGAAATTTCCTTGCAGCCAGCAAGGAGCCCTGGGGCTGCTGCCAGGGTGCCTTCATCTAGCCTTGTCCTGTGGGGCCATGAGACCCTTTCAGGAGCAACATGTGTGGTGGCAATGGCAGAGCTGCTGTACGCATGAGAAGATGCATCAAGGAGGAAAGGCACTTCAGAGGAAGAGAGGGGGAAACGTCAGCCCAGAGCCATGTCACGCTTCAGTGCTGCACAGCTCTGTCGCTTTGTTTCAGCCATTAACCCCCCTGCAGCTGGAAGGCAGGGAATGGGAAACATGGCCCAGGCTGCGAAACAGTGAGGGGTGTGACCTGCCTTTTGTGGGGCCCAGGGGAGTTCTCAGGCTGGTGGCAACGGGAGGTATTTCTGTGTGTGTCATCTCCAGGGATGCTGCTCATCTCTGCGTGATGGGACATTTCTCTTTCTGAATGGACTGAATGTGTGAGCCTGGAGCTCGCCCTCAGTGCTGCCTGTGCTACATTTCTGATTGGGACGCCATGCTTCAGGGCTTCAGCGCGTTCCCTGTGAGGGTTTAGGTATACTTCTTCCATGCCAGAGTGGCCCCATGCTCTCAGTTATAGGTTTTGCTCCTGGTTTTCCTTCTCTGCCCCTCAATACTGCCTCTGGTTGGAGCTGCTCCAGGAACTTTATAAACTTGGAAGCCACAAGAACCGTTCATAAAGCCAAAATATGCTGGGCCACCATTCTGCCAGCATGCCAGGGCAGGGGTTTGCAGTCAGACATGGCACCTTTCCACATTACTGCGCAGCTCTGCCACCCGTTTTCCACATGGCTGTGGGTATGTACTGCCTCCTGCTTGTCCATGAATTTAATTGTTCCTGATTTGCGTAGTGGTGTCGGCACCTTTATGTGTGTAAAAGACCGGGATGTTGACAAGGTTCTAAGGAAGGGCCCAAGTATAATTCAGACCTGGGTAAGCAGGCTGCAAACAAAACCACTGAGAGATAAACAGATGTGCTTTGGAATTTCATTGTCTGACAGGACCTGCCTATAACGTAATTTTCCTTGTTCTGTCTCGGCAATAAAAACGTCACAGTGTCTGATATGACTCCATTTAGCTTTAATGTTGTCTGAGGAATGCCATTAGAAAAGTGTGGGTTATTTAATCAGGATTGAATCCTAAATGTCTGCTTGTTTTCAGAAATGGTAGACAAAAATTAATAGAAGAGGACGAGAAGATGTGAAGTTCAGAAGCATTAACGTTTGCTCATATGCTCTATGTTAGTCTGAAGCATCCTCGGTGCCCGGGCTGTGGATGTTAGGTGAAGTCAAATCAGCAAAATACGCTCCTCTGGCTTTTGAAACTTAGTCTTTGCAGTCTTTCTGCAGATCAGGAATAGCTCTCTCAGAACGGAGGTAGCAAAGCATGTCATTAAAAGACAGAATATAATTGAGCAGAAAGAGATTGAAAACTGGTGGTAGGACTAAGGTCTCATGTCTTTCCAGGTACCCAGAGGAATCAAGGAGAAATTGTTTATCACAATTTCTTTGTTCCTTTTTGAGATTTCCAACCCAAAACCTCTAAAAGAGCAGACACCTGTCATCCCCCGTTAGGCTCTTTTCTTCTTGGGCTCCAAAGTGTTCCCACTGTTATTAAGAAATGTTCATAATTTAAGCCTTACTTTGCCTCTCTGGAGGTGTGTTATTATCAGGGGTTCCCAGCATGCCCTGTTACAGAAAGTCCTATTAATTTTGTTCCTCCAAACATGTAGGAATAGAGTATTGCTGGTGGTACTTGTCAGCTGGACTACATCCCATGCAAGCAGAGAGAGCCAGCAAGGACTCATTAGGCAACTTGGTCTTAGACATTGGCAATGCCATGTGTGGCCTGATACAGAGCAGCAGATGTTCTTCAGCACCTACAGGCTGAGGCCTCTGTTCTTCATTTTTTGTGTCAGATTAAAAAGGATCATTGGCAGTATTTATGGTCTTTGGATTTTCTTTCCCACGTAAGCGCTGTTGCTTTGCTGATTGTCTTTGGGTTCTGGGCTGGAGTGGTGAGTGGGGATAGCTGGATTTTATTTGTTTTCTGCTTCGGATTTGAGGCTGTCACCAGGTCAAGTATCATTCTTAGCAATAGAGAACTGGCAGATTTATCCCCTGTGCATAGCATATTACTTCAAGGATGCTCTCCTATAAGAGACTGCAGAGTTCCTCTCTCCTTTCTTAGTCTGTTAATGAAACAGCTGGACTGTGAATCTCCTTACTCACTTGGAGATTGAATCACAAGCCCTGCAGGCTCTAGTGAGAGGTTTCTGGGAGGGTCTCAAGCAGAACTGAGCTTCTCTGGTGGACTTGTGGCTTGAGCATGCACAATGTGGGGCTGGCAGGATGGGAGCTGATGCTAAGTGGCATTGTAGCCGGCTGTGGATGAAACAGAAAGTGGTGTACGTTGCAGTTCTACCCAGCTGACCATTTAACACCACAACATAGATGCACAGTCATTTCCTTTTGAATGACGAGTTCCTTGTATAAGTGCTGAGTTACACATGCAAACTTCCAGTCTTGTCTCTGCTGCTGTAAACTTGGAGCAACTCTAAAGCTAGTTGGGCCAAAGAGAATAAAGAAACTTTGCATTTTGAAATTGCTTGGCTTCTCATTCTGCTGAGGTTCCCTCAGCAGAACTAGAAAAATGACCAAGTTTATTATAAACGTAGTGTCATCCTTTTGGTGACTTCTGAGCTGTCTTTGAGCACCATTCATTTATATAGTTACTTGACGCCTCAGCCACATGTCTGAGGACGAAGAGTGAACTAGCTCTGAGCTACCAAATGCTATGGAAACCTATCAAGTGGAAAAGCCAGATGTGCATCTAGTATAGAGAGAGACTATATATTTGACAAAAGAGAGTATATATTTGACAAAACCAGGCAAGGAGAGGAAATGGAGAGTGATACATGCCCCAAAACACACCGTATTGCTTTTTGCCTGTATGGACAATTTCTGCTTCTTAGGATGTAACCAGATTAACCTTGATATTATTGTCTGGCAGGGTGCTGAGTCAGTGTGTTCCCATGACTGTGAAAATGTCAGCTATAGGGAATGGGAAGGGCATGGGTTTCTGCAGTGATGGAGGTCCTCAGAGTGGCTGAGCTAGAGCGCTGGGGTGTAGCTGTGGTAATTCTTACCCCCAGTTTCCAAATGCATCTATTTTAGGCATGAGGAATCTCCTCCATATGTGTGGTTTCAACTACTACCTTAACAATGACTTCCTGACATTTCGCCTGCCCTCCTGACCTTCTTCCAATCTCCTGTCTCCTATCTCTGATTCCCCCTCCCCTGCATTTCATCTCAACTGGTTTCCTGCTGGGAAAATGTACATCCTCCTCATTCTTCCCTTTCCCTGACTTTTCTCCTCTGTTGGCAGTTTTCCAGTCCAGCAGCCTTGACCTTATCTCCAGTTCCTTCCATTTCCTCCCCTTCAACTAACACTATCGGTGAACTCTCCATTTTCCTCTCCATCCTCCAAAGGCTAGCCATGCATCCTGCTGGATATGTTGTAATTTCTTTCCTTGCAGATCCTATAGCTATGTACAGCTCCCTCTTTTGTGGCCTCCTTTACGTATGCCTCCATACAGGAAGCTTCAATATTTTTTGTGTTATACAATACATGTGGCACATCACCATATTTGCAGGAATACTTTTATCTTGTCGATATGGTGATCTGTTAAGTATGATCATGCTCTTTAGAAAAAAAAATCTCTAATCATTCTGGTTTCATTTGCATTGTATAATGATTTTGAGAGTGATTACGATCATGGAAATGCTTTATAGCTCATTAGTGACTTTAGTTCTGTGAGGAAAAGCTGCTGCTGCCTGTTGTGTAGGAGACCTTGTGATCTACTCTTGTTTGGTCAGAAAGCTCTATTTTAAATGTTGTCAACAGCCAGGTCCATCAGAATTCCTTTTACTTTGCCAATTTACTCTCAATTCAGAATAAATATCGGATGTTAGACCTTTGCTTGATTTTTCCTGTGTTACTTCTAAAGAGGGCTGTAGGGAAGATCAATATCAAGTGTCGTTCATGACTACAAACTCCTGAGTATTCTGCTGTCAGTTGTCATGGTCTTGGCCATTTATGGAAAGAAGGCATCTTTCATGCTGAAGCCAGATGAATTACACACGTATTGGTGTCTTTGACGTCTGTGGGAGGCTGATTCTGGAAGGACTCTGTTGCATTACCAGCCCTGTGAGAAACTGGTAACCCATTTTGCAGTCTTAAGTCACAGCTATGCCCCAGTCCCTGGTCCCCAGCCTCTGTTTTTTCTATGTGACATTATGGACAGGATGGCTAAGGACGTGTCCCCGAGTGGCCACAGCTACAGCAAGCTGTAACCCTCTGCCAGCAAGTCCAGAACTATGCCCAGTGTATGAGTGTCTCTTAGTCTCTGTGTGTTGTCCATTTGTCACATCTCCTTGGAGAATTACTGTGGAATTACTAAATCTTATTTTGCTTTTTCTGCGATGCCTGCCTCTCAGTAGGAAGTTCTTGTTTCACCAGTTGTGAGTATATGGCTGTTGGTCATGACAAGGATTGAACACAGATCAGTAGCCTAGGCATGAATGACTCCATGCCTTTCATGCTATTTTTGTCTGTAGCCTAACGAATGGGCCCATCTTTTTCTTTAATGTATGCGCACGAACACTTTTATTAGTAAAAAGGCCCCAACAACTTAAAACATTTGGAAAGATGTGAGGTGGTGAAGTGCTCCTCCGTTCGTCCTCCTTTCTGACACAACTAGCTTGCTGGCCTTGGCTTAGAAGGCAAAGTGATGAGATGAAGTGTAAAACATGCTGTGTTTTCAAACGTGGAAAAGATGAGAAAGGAGTGTCTCGTGTTGTATATGAAAGCATTCTTGTGATGGTGCTACATGCTGCTCTGCCATCCTAATTTGCTTTCAGAGGCTCAGTATAATCATTCTTTGTATTTTCTAAAGGATGTGAAGACTAGAATTTGATCAATGGTTTCATTGTTGATTTCTCCCACTGCTACAAAGCAATGCAAAAATATTAGGGACAGGCAGGGTGCATCTCACTGAATAAAGATATTGTGTCTCTCATAATCCAAGTCGGACACATTTAGAAAGAGGGAAAGCCCTATGAAAAGCGCTTGCTTACAAGGCTGTTTGGACAGTAGAAATCTTTTGTAAAATAAATTTCGGCATCTTTCCCAATGGGATCCTTCATGCAGGAGGACTGGCCAGCATTTTGGAAACAAACCCGGCCAACATTAGGTTTGGGCATCTGCTTATTTTAAGGTTGCTTTGACAATTTTCTCTGTAGCTGAAGATTGGTACTTGATGTCTATGTAAAAATGTTGCCAGAAAAGCAATGAAGTTACACCAACTGTTTCTTTCACCAATGCAGCTTCTTAGTCCTTAGCAGTGACTGCTTTATGCTGGAAAATCATTTTGTTTGCTTTTCTCCCTTGGCTAGAAGGATGAGAACTTTTTGATCTTGTTCTTTCACAAAGTTATCCTAAGTGAGTGAAAAAGGTTTCTTGAATCAAGTTAGCTTTAAACTGGGGTGATCTCCTGCCTGAGTACATCTAGACTGAGTGATAGTAGGCTTAAATGGCATTAAGTCAAGTGACTTGTGAGGAAGGGTAGTGGTGTCTTTTGTCTTTGCAGGTGGCTGATGGAATTTGGGAGAAGCTAGCTTTCAAATTTTCTGGATATTTTCTTCCTCGTTTAAACCACCCAAAAGGAATTAGAGCATATCTTCTCTTATTTCAACAGGGACCAGCTCGCATGACATCTGATCTTGCATCTTCTCCTGCAGCAGGATACATGCCTGTTGGTCAGAAGCCAGAGGCTGTTGTGCACGCTATGAAGGTAAGGATGCTGCAGATCCCCACGCATCTATGCAGCATGGTGCAGTACAGTGGGGTGCGGTAGAGCTAACACTGAAGTGGCAGAACTAGACATTTCCTCCTCTCATGGAAACACAACAACTGGAAAGTTAGTGCTCAGGCAGATAGTTGGTAACCAGCACCTGTATCATGGTGAATAATCATCACTTCAAATAGTTGTGGAGTTATGCAAGATTGGGAGTGACTATTTTTTGGGGTGGGAATCCTCCAATAAAAGCTGCTGATGTTGAAGGTGTTGGTTACCCTTTCTGTTCATCAGTCCTGTGTAAACTGGATCTTTGGGGTGACAGTGGTGGCCAAAATGCTGTTTTTAAAAAGAGCAGAAAAACTGCAGTTCCTCCATGTGCTTTATTATTGAAATCCTGCAGCAGTCTTCAAAGGAGAACTTCTTTTTATATAAATACACAGCAAACCACAGCATCATACCCATGTAGATCTGTGTATCATCAGTGGGGATTACAGTCAGGATCATTGGCAATAAAACCCATGGGACACTGCTAGCTGAATTAAAGGAGAAAACTTGCACCATGGTTTCACAGCAGTTCTCAAGTGCTAGTGACCATCCTTTAGTGGAAAAATGTGATACTCTCATGTTTAACTAGCTAAGCAAGTTCCTTCTGAGTATCTAAGGGACACAAAAGCACAAGTCCTTTCCAGGGTGCTCTAGCAATGCCTGGAAAATCTCTTAAGTAAATTAGGCTCTGGTTGGAATATACTGATTTATAGATTTGCAGAATGTTGCAGATTCATGTGATACCTTTGTTTTTCTGACATTTTGTACTAATCCAGTTTTACTTGTGTTTAATCATCCAAGCCCTCATGCAGTCCAGACTACTTTTGCTTTTGGCTTTTTCTTCCCCAACTGTGGGGTTTGTACCTTTCTGCTCCTGCCCTTTGTTGCATTTGGTGGGGTGTTGGTGAGGTACAAAATTAAGCAAATTTGATAATGTTTTTAAGTTACAAGATCAAATAGTTATAAACTAATTATGAACACATTCTGGGGGGAAATCAGGTTCTTATTTGCTTTAGGGGTTATGTGACTGAATTTGTTAGTAATGGCAGGAAATAAACGGTTTTAAGATGTCGTTTGGTAAGCTTATGGAAAGGACAGGAAAATCAGTGAAGAAGATTCTTGGAAACTGGAAAGTAAGTTTGGGGGGTCTGGCACAGTGATGCATATACAGGAGCTGAAGTTTTATGGCTGGTTGGTTGTGCATATTGTTATTAATCCTCTTTTTCAGAACTTTGTTGATTGCTAGAAAGGGCTGGAAAAAATTAGAATCATAGAATTGTTAGGGTTGGAAAGGACCTTAAGGTCATCTAGTTCCAACCCCCCTGCCATGAGCAGGGACACCTTACGCTAAATCATATCACCCAAGGCCTCATCCAACCTGGCCTTGAACACTGCCAGGGATGGAGCATTCACAACCTCCCTGGGCAACCCATTCCGGTGTCTCACCACCCTAACAGGAAAGAATTTCCTTCTTATATCCAACCTGAATGTCCTGGGTTCAGCAGTAGCAGTCATGTTTTTCCTTTGTGTTAACTGGTGCAGTGCTGTGTTTTGACTTCCAGCTTGAGAACAGTGTTGGTGAAGCCGATGTTTTCGGTTGTTGCTAAGTGATGTTTACCCTGACCAAGGACTCTGTGAGGCTCATGCTCTGCCAGGGAGGAGGGGAAGCTGTGGGGAAGCAGAGACGGGGCGCCTGACCCGGGCTGGCCGGGGAGGTATTCCATGCCACAGCACGTCATGGCCAGGGTGGGGGGTAACTGGGAGTTACCCGGAAGGACACGGGCTTCCGGGTGGAACTCGCTTTCTTGGCCGGTGGTATCGTATTCTCTTCCCTTGTTATTTTCCCTTATCATTGTTTTAGCTGATAGTAGCGGTGGTGATTTGTTGCTGGACTGATCTTGTCTCAACCCGTAGGAGTTGCACTCTCTTGATCCTCCTCCCCGTTCCTCCGGGAGTGGGGAAGGGGAGAGCCCCGGGGAGGGGAGGCGGGGGGGGGGGGGGGGGGGAGACGGACACGGACCTCGATTGCTGTCAGCTCGGTACCACTCACTGGGAGTGAGTGAACAAGCTACCTGACTGGGTTTAAACCACGACACTAAACTTCCCCTGTTTACGTTTTAACCCGCTACCCCTTGTCCTATCACTACAGTCCCTAATGAATAGTCCCTCCCCAACATCTCTACAGGTCCCCTTCAGATACTGGAAGGCTGCTATGAGGTCTCCACGCAGCCTTCTCTTCTCCAGGCTGAACAGCCCCAACTTCCTCAGCCTGTCTTCATACGGGAGGTGCTCCAGCCCCCTGATCATCCTCCTGGCCCTTCTCTGGACTTGTTCCAACAGTTCCATGTCCTTTTTATGTTGAGGACACCAGAACTGTACACAATGCTGCAGGTGAGGTCTCACAAGAGCAGAGTAGAGGGGCAGGATCACCTCTTTCAACCTGCTGGTCACGCTCCTTTTGATGCAGCCCAGGATACAGTTGGCTTTCTGGGCTGCAAGCGCACACTGAAGCCAGCTCATGTGCATTTTCTCATCGACCAACACCCCCAAGTCTTTCTCCGCAGGGCTGCTCTGAATCTCTTCTCTGCCCAACCTGTAGCTGTGCCTGGGATTGCTCCAACCCAGGTGTAGGACCTTGCACTTGGCATGGTTAAACTTCATGAGGTTGGCATCAGCCCATCTCACAAGAGTGTCAAGGTCCCTCTGAAATTCTTTTCTGCAGTTTCATAATTTGTCTAGTGTGATATGTTTTTCTGTTTCCAAAACCCTGGAAGGCGCCATGACTAGAGTCAGGAAGCAGGTATCACAGCAGTCACATCTCATGGGCCATAAATGGTCTCACGTGACATGTCCTGCTCACACACTTATGTTTAACAATATTCTCATATTTGAAGGGAGGAGGAATTCTCCTGTAGGTCAGTATGGAAGGGAGGTGTTTAGTTTTCCATCCTGTGGCCCATTTCCAAGGGTCAGGTGGTAACTGAAAAGACTGAGGAAACTGGCCATGCTCTCAATCTCTCCTCCTCCTTTCTTGTAGCACAGTGATATTGTGGCTGTTGGTCTCCAGCTGCAGATCTTAAACTGAGTAGAAGATGACTTTTTTTGGCCATGGCATGCTGTAACATACGGAATAACTCTTCTTTGCACCCTGCAGAACTGGATAGCTTTTCCAGTGCCAGCCCCCTACATGTGGGAAACTGGATGCAGCTTAGACCCTCATCGCTTGTGATACAGTTCATGACCTTCCCTTGAGGAGAGAGTAGAGAAGAGAGTAGCCTACAAATGAGACTTGTGATGCGGATATAGCACATCAGATGTTAAGAAGTCTTCATGGCTGTAGCAGGCTTACCATGAGGAAAAGCAAAGAGAGATGGAAGTTGGCTTTGCTTGTCTCATGGGATGCTTGCATTCAAATCTGTCCAGAAGTGGTTCAGCTCTGTGCCCAAGTGAAGGGCACTGAGGGGCTGTGCACTCTGCACAGACCTGCAGGGCTTCTGGATTGCCCCATCTGCACCCATCTATGTAGTGTCCTGTATGTTTTTTCCTTGTTTTTTTTTCCTTTCTAGCAGCTGAATACTTGCTATGTGGCTGAAGCATTGTCTGCCATTTAGCATCAATAAGTTCCCCCTTAAGCACATTTAGGGGTTTTCTTTTATTTTTGCTTCTGAAATAGATTTTATTTGTGCCTACTAAATAAGGAGCAAGATGACAGGTTGGCACTCCTAACAGCTGTTTTTGCTAACAAGAATAAAAGGTACATATGCTACAGCTCAGTATCTCACTGAACATCAAAGCATTTTCCTTGGGAATTGAGAAAACCTCTAAAGATATGGGGAGCTGAGGAGGAGACATGTGTAAGAGAACGACATTCAGCCTATAACCCAACTTCCCCTGTAGCAGCAGCCTAGACCTTTTCCATGTGCACAGAGCCATCAAGCAGGTGATCAGTCACTCCTGCTGATCTTGTAATGGCAGGATTTGGTCCTGCCCAAACTAGGGAAATGTCCTAGCAGGGCATGTAGACTGTTCTCTTGCTGAAGAAGGATGCCGTGTTCCCCAGTGCTTTGCCCAGTTGATTTATAAATCAGTAAAAGCAGTGAGCCTTGCACCCTTTGGAAAGCATCCTTCAGTCTCAGAGTCCTTTCTGGTACAGAAATGCTTACTTCAACTTCCATCTTCCCTTCCAAAGCTTTACTACAGTCATCCAGACTCTCTGATGCATTTCATGGCCATGTGGGGCTAGTGCAGCCAGTCAGAAGGGAGGTGGATGTGATGGACTAGGTGACTTCGAGGTGACACTGCCTTGATCACAGACTTCAGTGCATGAAGGACAATTCAGTATACTTGAGGTGTTCCTCACAGTTCACACATCAACAGGGAGAAAGCCAGAGAAGCCACATGCTCACTGAGAGCAAGGTGCAGGTGAGCAAGGTGCAGGTTGTCTTCAGGACATGGTGTCCCCAGGCAGAGGGGCAGCATCACCCCAGTCCAGCCCCATCCGCCTGCGTCCAAGTGGAGCAGGCTGCTGGCGTTTTACCCAGGGCCATCACATCTCACCCATGTGTCTGCAAAGGGACAAGTGCTGTCAGGGCTCCTTGAAGAACAGCAAAAAGGAGGGGATGGCATGAGCCATTTTTAAGCCTGGGGTATGTTTGTCTGTTTCCTGTGGGCTCCTGGGTTGGGATGTGGCACAAATCATGGGAGGATATACCCTGGTTTCTTAGATCCATGCTGAATCCACAGTCCTTGAACTTTAGCTGAGCCATAGGCAATTTATGTGAAGGAACATCCGTAGTCCCAGCAGTGTAATTGGAGGAACATTAACCTGGTCTAAACAGCTGAGGAGGCGCCTGGCAGGATCTGAGGTTGGCTCTGGCTGGGTCAGCACTAAGAGTCCTTCCTGTCTTTCTTCAGGACCTGATTTCACTCATCAGAGTGTATTTTTGCTAGCATGCCTTTGCAGGCCAGGCTGTTGAGTTTTATCCCCCTGAATCACTTTTTCCCATACCCGAGATGCTAATACATCTTTGCAAAATGTCCATGTAGATGTGGGGTGTGCCTGGGGAGCAGGATGGTTTCCAGGGTAAATGAGTCCCGAGTTATTCAGAAATGAAATACAACCATAACTTCTGTCTGCTCAGCTCTCAACTCCAGCTCTGCCTGGTTCACACCATTAAAAGACATTTCTACTGAAAGAAATGGGCTTTGCCATCCTTCCACATCTCCTGGACTAGGGAATGTGGTTTTAGTTTAAGCACAAATCATAGAAAAAACGTTTATTTTTGCCCATTGGGACTCCCGTGCCTGCAAAATTGATGGCTGGTGGAAGCAGAGGCTGGAACTGATGTGATCTTTAACTAATCTAAACCATGGCTGTCCTTGACGCTTGCCCTGTGGACACAGCCAGTGCTTAGCTGCCAGCCAGGCAACCCTGGCGCTGTGCACAGGGATGTGATCCTGCAGGCTGCTGCCTTTGTAGCTGAGCACTGGAGACACACTGACTCCAGACGAGTAAGTTCGATGTGCCGGTCCAGCTGGATCCATAATTAATTCCTCCCTCCTGTTTAGCAAAAAATAGATGCTTTCTTTGTCAGCACACACATGCCTTTTGCAGCCCTTTTAGCCTTCCCCTCCTCCTAGAAAGGATGAGGGTAATTCTTACCTGTGCAAAGACTGGTCCCAGGTAGGTTAAGGGCCCTAGGAGAATGACCTGTTTTTGTCTGTAATGCAGTTCGAATACAGCAGGATTGTTGTGCTGAGGCAGACCGGGGAGGATAATCTACACTGGCATCCCATTTCATGGAGCAGCCAGTGCTGCGTACCTCAGGAAAGGGTGAAACCCATCCTTGCACTGCATCTGGTTCTGTTCTTTCCTAGGAGGTGTAGGAGTAGTTACACACAGAAATACACCTGCTGAATGGCTTTATATGTGTGTGGATGTATTGTAGTGAATAAGACCACATGCTGTTTGATGGCATTGGGTGATTCCAGGGTCTTTGACCCTGCACACTGAGCTGACCATCTTTCTCATCAGTGGCAAAGCTCTGGGTGAGGTATGTAGGTCACTCATCTGGAGGTAGTCCTGTGCTGTGATGTACCTGACTTGTGCAACGTGCCTGTCTGGAGGGGCAATCTGAATGCACACGGATGTGATGGAGGCAGTACGGAGGGGGTTGCCTTGCTGGGGGTGCTGCCTGGAAGATGGGGCTATTAGCAGCCTTCCTGGAAGAGATGCATTTCTGGGCACAGGCAGCTCACTGCTACTTACAACATGGTCCCCCAGGACTGTGGTGGCAGCCATACCATGCAGGGGGTGGACAGATGCATGCCATCACCAGTGAAGGAGGAGAGTGGAGGCACTCATCTTCATGTTGTGCTCATCTTGGCCCACCTCGAGGCTTTGTGGCTCCTGCCAATGTAGATACTGGTTAATGATGCTGTTAGGGACACGTAATTGAGGAGCATAATGCTTTTGTAATGTTGTTTTTTTGTAGGTCCTTGAGGTCCATGAAAATTTGGACAGGCAAATGCAAGACAACTATGAAGAAGACCTGAGTGAAAAGGAGAAGGCGATCGTCCGTGAAATGTGCAATGTAAGAACTCCTCTCAAGTAACTCTAGGGATTTCTTTCAAGGTCTTTTCTTAGAAGTATGGAGGAGCAGGGATCTACTCCATAGAAGCCCTGCTTGATGTGAGATCCACAGGCACAAGGGCAGAGTGGAGGCTCGGCTGACCACTGCTTTTGGGTATCAGTAACCCGAATGCCTCATTCATTGCATGGAGCAGCCTTAGCTTAGCTGGCAGTTCCCACTTTGCTGCCTTCAAGGGTGTACAGTAGCTAGTCCAGCAGACAGAGAGCTGTGCTAGGGGTGCTCCCTGGCTAGGAGAGTCCTGTTAGCACTTGACTTCACCTTGTGCCCTCAGGGCCTTGGTTTGGGCTGAGCAGCAACTGGTTGCCATCTTTAAAGCTGTACAGCTTGAATGGGTTTGAACCTAAACCGTGAGATAACATCAGAGGGAGAATCTTCTTGTCTGAAGCTGTTGGACAGCACCATGATGTGCGGAGTGCTATCAGCGCTGCTAACATGTTGGGCAACCACACTGTTAACTGAACTTGCCACATCTTCTATGGTGGGCCTTCGTACCAAACCTCTGCCATGGCATTGCCTCCAGCTGCAAAGCACCTTTGCCATGCTTTGGCTTTGAGCAGAGTTTGAGAGCAAGCATCCTTGGCAAGGTTCTGAGGTACTTCAGTTGCTGGATATCTATGAGCAAAGCCAACATGCTCTTTAGAGTATTTTGTCTGCTTAATGCCACATTCCCCTGTGCCAGGGGGAATGGTAAAACACCATAACTTTATCCTTCCAAATGGACTAATTTCTGTTTGTTCGTCATCAGCTGTTTTTTCTTTAAATATTCATTTAATGTAGGCAGATATAAAGTGCTTTGCAGCTTCTTATTTTTAAAGAAATTGTCTCCCTCCACCCAGTGGCCCTAGAGTGATAAACTGTATATTTTTAGAAAGTCATAGATGTGTATTTTTGATCATTGCCTTTTTCATTCTTTTTTTTTTGTTCATGGTAACATCTTTTCTGTAAGCATGGCAGGGGTGACCTAATATTGAACTTAACTTCTGAACCTAGTGTATTTATTTTTACTGTTACCCAAAGCAAAACCAGTTTTAGTTTCAAGAGGGACTAATTAGAAAAATGCATCAATAGTGTTTTCCATGGGAACTGGTGCGCAGGTGCCATCCAGTGTCTCTATTGAGAATTACAGCGCAGCTCTGGGAAACCGCCGATGACGACTTTCAGACTCCAATTGTAGAAATACTGCAACTTCTTACAGACTTTGGATTTTAATCCGTTTTCCCCACCCAATTATTCTTTCTTACAGGTTGTCTGGCGAAAGCTGGGTGATGCTGCGAGCTCCAAACCCTCAATCAGGCAACATCTGTCAGGAAACCAGTTCAAGGGTCCCTTGTAGGAGCGGCATCCCGGAGACTGGAAGTGATTGATTGATTCTGTGAAGACTGAAGAGGCAGAGCTCAGCGTTTCTGGCTGCCTGTTCTTTGGGAGTTGGGGTTGAGTTTTTATGGATTTTCTTTTTTTCTTTCCCCCCCCCCCCCCCCCCAGCTTTTTTTTTTTTTTTTTAACAATAGTGTAAATATGGCAGCTAAAGTCCTGATTTCCAGGCTGTGGTGCTCTGGAACTACTGTTCGATGGGTAACCATCCAGTAATGCCAGACTTGCATTATTTGTATTGTAGTTCAAACCTGCTTCATTGTAATGGTCTGTTTGTAGAATTAACTAACTCAAGAGAATTTCTATGAGGAACAAGAACCCTTAAACTGCAGAGAAGTCACAGTTTGTATCACTCCTGTCCACCCTCTTGTCAGTGATTCATAGTGGCTCCAGGCAGCACCTTCCAAGGAAAATGCAACTTGAATTTGTTGGCTTACTGCCTGCCAAGCTCTTGAGCTGCTAACACTTGCTTTTGGAGGTCCTCATTCAGAAGAATGACATGCAACTGTTTTCACAAAGCGCTGTGGAAAATACAGAGTGGTGAGCTAAAAACGCCAGCACCATTCTGCACTGTATGGTGGTACTCACCACACAAGCCTGCAGAAAGGCATGAGACTCCGTATCATCTGTTAATGAACTGTTTTTCCTTAAAAATGACACGAGATATCTGCAGTCACAATGTGAATGAAGTCACTTAGCCACACACCAATATTCCCTACAAACATGGCAGCACTTTCCCTGTAAATCTTCTACTACAGAGTAATTCATCAGAAACTGCCATCCTCACAGTGCTTGTGGTGTTCACAGGATCTTCAAGAGCAGCAAACCTTTCACATAAGGAAGATTCGGGTGATTTTTTTAATGTCTTGCTGGATCCCTCACCTGTACTGGTTCCTGTGTAAGGTGGCTGAACAACAACCTTGTGAAGCTGAATAAAAATGCCATAAACACAGGCTGTCGGCTGAGACTACTTTCTGCTATTCAAGCTTTATTTTTATTAATGAACCAAAACAAGTGGGTTTTCCCCCTTCAAATGGTTGTATATAAAACAATGGGACTTACATTCTCCTATTGTGGAGTAGCTGCTTGTATAGTTGTAAGAATTTTCCCCCCTTCTTTTCCAAGTTGTCAAAGCAGCTGCCCCTGTATTTCATTAGATGTTCTTTCCCAATAGTCCAGGCAAGCAGGGCTGGGTTGTTAAACTCATTGGTGTGAAATAATTTTAAAGACAGGCATGTGAAAAGATCAAAGCCTCCTCTTCAAATGTTGCATTGATTACAGTGATTAATTTGAAGATTTAATGACCTCAAACACCATCACTTTCTTTTTATCTCCATAAGAATCGGTCACAGCTAGAGACAGCTGAATTAACTGGACAGGTTCTTCCTCTTAAATTAATTTGTTCTACCAGTTGAGTTCTTTGATTTGTGGTATTGTGTTAACAAGGAGCACTGATACAATACCAAGGAGCTCTTGCTGCAAGTTATGAAAGGTAATTGGTCCCATGGTATACAATAAACTAGCTGCCTGGGTGAAGAATTTGCAGTGTCAGAGCTGGAATCTGTAACCAGTAAAAAATAAGAGAAGGAATACAATCAAAATGCACAGTATCCAGTAAGAGTAAGCACCACTTCATTATTCATTTCAGAAACAAAAATGTAACAGTCGAGTAGGTTATTTTTTAAAAAGAACCATCCCCCAAAACACACACATACTCTCACTCGTACATTTACCTGTAGCTTATTTCTTACTCAGTATGAAATAAGCTCTCAGCCCGCAAACACTGAGTTAGCTAACTCTTAAGTGTAGTAATATTTACATACTATGGAGTCAGGAAAAATCCATTCTAGAGTCTGTCTCCTTTAAAATATAGCATCTTTGGAGGATTGTGGATTTCCTCCTCTTCGCCTTGTGTTTTGACCACCAGTTTTTAGTCACCATTGATTGTCTTCCTTCTGTACAATTTATACCTTAAGATTGTTGTTCCAGAAAAGGTGATGTAAAGCAGACATCATTCTTCCTTAACATCTAGTATCAAACAGAGGGTTACTTTAATCTGTCTGCTTGAAAGCCCATTCTAATTTTGGTGGCATTCAATCGCTGGATTAAGTGGAGAATTTAAGCATATTGGGAACAAGGCTAATTTACATCAGTGAATTTTAACTAAAGCAATGCAAATGTTGCCAGCACTTGTAGAGTTGTGTTGATGAGATGCTTGCTATTTTAGGAGTGCGTTAGACTAGTCGGTCCTCTGAACAAGACAAGAGCTGTATTACTAATCTGATTACTAGTCCCTCCAGCTATGTAATGCTCAGATATTCCCTGCCATCAGATCTCTCTCAAAAATCTGTTCAATGACTTCAGGCAAAGCTTGTTTTATTCCACCTGCAGATCTCATCTCCAAAGGAAAGAGTGCTGCAATTGAGGTCTATTAGTGCTGCAAATCCTGAAGAGCCAGTTTACAGGGTAGGCAGTAGTTCAGCTGAATAACCTTCATACTCTTAGGGTAGAGTCCATTTTTCTTAAGATTCTCTTTGGCAGCGTAAATCTTCAGTGTAAAAAGTGTGTCACTGATATTGCAGAAGAACATACTGTATGTTGGGATGTTCTTGTCTGGGGGCTTTTAGAATTGCTGCTCTTCACAGTTAGCTCCATTTGAGCTGTAAAGTGTCTTCCTTGGGTAAAATGACACTCAATGACTTTACAGGATGACTTGGGTGCTGAATTTTCAGTTGTCTAAAAAGATGGTGTTTATGCATATTTAGATGCATTCACCAATGTTCTAAGTCTTCTGTGAAAGCTACCTGAAGAGCTTTATGTATTCAGTTGGACGGAAGCATCCCTTGAAATAGTGGCCATTAAGTTGATATATTTTGAGCAATAGTCCAAGTTAATTTCCTCAAGATTGAAGCCCTGGGTTCTGCAATCCTCTGACAAAGAAAGCATCCACTGTTTACACACGGGCTTTGCTTACTTAAGGAAAGTAAAATCACATCCTTGACTTTTGTTGGAGTGGCTGAAGTAAGCAGCATTTCCCTAACAGTTTTGGAAATGCTGTGGTGTAACCAGCTTCAGCTGGCTCTCTGCACCTTGCTAAGACTGCTGAGCACAACCTTGTTTTGAGAATGGCACATTTTTTATCCAAATACTAGATATAAAAAGAAATCAGTGTTAAAGTGACCTTTTAACTTTCTAAAAACTGGGGGGGGGGGGGGGGGAGATTACTACTGATCTTCTTCAAAGTGCATGACTGTAAAGTGATAAAATTGTATATTTTTCATAATGTGGAGAAAGTCTATTTGTGCTGCTTTAGAAATCAGTTTTAAAGTTTGATTTCTGTTAAACCTGTGATCTTACAGCCCTGCTCTATTTTCTGTATATGATTTACAAAGAACTGGAAAAGTCAGCACCTGCTGTTGTGTATATAGCAAAATTCTTTAGACCTTAGCACGCATTTTTACCTGTTACTGAACCACTCTGGCTTTTTAGGGGCGGGAAAGTAATAGTACAGATTTTTTTAATAACGTGTGTAAAACATTCATTTGAAATATTTTAGTAAAAATGAAGTAAGAGATTGATTGTGATAGTGTATACTTCTAGTTGAATACAATAAAATACATCCTTTTTAAATAAACTGATGAGTAAGATTTGGGAGACCCCTGCTGAAATATCTTGCAATAAGTACCACAGTTATGAATTCTGAACTAATAGGAAAAACCTGGAAATCCACTAAATTCAGAACCAATTTTATTTGAGTAGATGTGAGCAAGGTAGTCCCATTTATAACCAGAATGTTCATCACAGTAGGCCGTTACATTCAGACTTTCACACTTACAAAATATATATATTATGTACAGGAATTTGCAAATAGGTGTAAACATACAATACTTTAAGATACCAGTACATTCCAAACCAAAAATATCAGCAAGGCCAACACCTCAAAATGATTCCAGTCAGCTAGCACTCAGAATCTTTCTTAAATACAGTAGCTTTTACGCTTGACATTGTGTTGTTTTAATTGCTAAACACTAAGGTTTCTTATAACATATCAAATTTCATGGTATCTGGCTATTTTGATAGGCAAAAATAGGCACTGATTTCTAGAAGGAAATTTTCTTCTTGCTGATACAATTGAGCCAATATGGCTGTTTTTCTAGTACAAAGTAATCCAGTGCTGGAATAACTCAAGACAATTTAAACTTAAGTCAAATGTATAAAGTTAGGATACTGCAAAGCTGATTAAAATCTAGAAGCCTATATAACTCACCATAAACAATACTGCAAACAAATCAGCTAAATTTTCATTTCACCTCCTCATTTCTTCATCTAAATTATACAAATTACCCTCCTCTTCATCTTTACAATGTAGGTTTTGGCTAGCTACTCCTGCCTAGAAACGGATATCGTGCAAATTACCTCATGCTATCTCATCCATGTAGCACGTCCAAGTCCTGCTACAGGTGGCATACCAGGTGGTGGAATTGGAGGTGGTACAGGTGGCTGTCCACCTGGGGGAACAGTAGGTGGGGGGTAACTGGCTGGTGGCATTCCCAGCCCTGGAGGTGGATGAGGTGGTACTGCATGAGTTGGAGGCAGTCTTGGAGGTGGGAAATTAGGGTTGTATGTGGGTGGAGGAGGATATCCTGGAGTAGGAGGTGGAATATTGGGTGGGGGGAAAGAAGTAGGGGGTGGAGGTGGAACTGGTGGTGGAGGGTTGGGAGGATAGACATGAGGATGATACGGTAGATGAGCTGGTGGTCCATAGGCCGGTGGTAAACCTCCGTAAGTTGGTCCTTCTGTTTTCATCATTGACTGAAGACTCTGATAACCCTCCCCTGACATATAGGAATTTGTAGTAGACATCCCTGTAATGTAACTGGTGGGGGGTGGGGGCGGGGGACGATGCGGCAGAGGTGGAGGTTGATGTACTGGGGCAGGATGAGCAGGAGGAGGAATCTGGACCTTTGGCATATCTACTGAGTCCACAGTAGTAGATTGCTCTCCTTCTCCCATTGAAACTGCAGTTGTCAAAGGAGGCTTGCGCTCTGGAAAAGAAAATTTCATTCATTTTTTTGAAGGATAGTGGCAATATCAGCTCCTGAATCCTTTACATTTTATTTCCAGTTAACTTATTAAAGAAGGACTCAATTCTCCAAGTCTTTGAATGCCATATGATACTCAGTTAGACCTTCTTATGCCACCAGAAAATAAGCTGCCTAACAAAGATCCAAGGTCAGCTTTTCCCATTCTAAAACTTAAATGCATCTTCCTTTCTTACTACTATTTTCTTACAATTTAAATATTGTTCTGCAGCCAGCAGAAAGCAGACTGGATGGACAGAATCACAACTAACAGATTCAGAAGTCATGGGACCCAAGAAACCAAAAATCTTTTGATGATGCTTCAATCTTCTTTAGTCCAGAAGAAGGACTCCTTTCTTCCTCTTTTATACCCCAGGAGATGGCCTGGGATTACCCTCTGCACTTCACTTGCCTCCCACATTTGGAAATCATTTGAGAATACAGTCCAAAGTCTCAAGACTTTAACAGTCGGTTCTAAACCTGTTTATAAAATGAAAACTGGAGGGTAAGTAAGAAAGAGCAACAGGTTGCTTGGGACATGAAATCTTATCAGCTTTTTTCCACTGATTCCAGGGAACTCCCTACCAGACAGTTTAGGAAAGTTCATGAACAGGTCAGAAATTTACAGAACTATACTTGGCCATTTCTGGGAAGAACATGCTTTAAGCTGTCTTCTCTTTAAATAAAAATCCAAGTTATTTTTTTTTTTTCTCTTGATGCAGACACTATAAAGTAAGGAATACCACAATGAGAAGACTGACCTAAGGGCAAGATCTCTCTACGGTCATACAGTCAGTATTAAAATGCCCACCAAAACAAGAGCTTGGGGCATCTTGACATCCACCTTGCTTTGTATATATAAAAATCTAAGACATTCTTCAGTAAGAAAAGTTATTTAGAAACAGATGTAGGGCAGTAATTTCCAGTGACATACAACAACTAAACAGACAGTGCTAAACAGATTTTGAGAAATCCACCTTCTAGAACTTCTGTTCATTTGGTCAGTAAGCATTCTTGATTTTTCCTCAGAGCCCCCCACAACAACCAGTTGGCCTCTAAAGATTCTTAAAATATTTCAATGCTTATACAGTGATTTACTTGCATAAATTCTAAGAAGAAAATTTTAGATAACATGGGAAAAAAATTCATTACCTGCCTGCACAGGATTTACCATATCTAAGCAGTCCTAAGTTTAACAGCAAAATTGTCCCCTGGGACGACTACATAATTAGATCACGCAAGGTGGGTATGCTGGCTGTGGTACCTATGATTTCAATGACTTCTGGTTCCCAAATTATAGCAGGCAGTAATTTTCCCATTTGCTTATTTTCAGAATAATTCTGGATGCAAGACATGCACTCAAGATTTAACAACTGAAGGAATAGTAAACACTGAACTCCTTCATTCTTAATTTGATTTTTAACAAAGAGGAAAAATGGTCTTACTATATTTCAGAGCACTTATTCTCTCTTGTAGTTCCCTACTAGAAGCTGTCATCTTAGAGTTACATTATGGACCACGCTTTATAAGATATTTATGTCATATTTAAGGGTCACTGGAAGGACAGCTAATGCATCAAGTCACTGGAAGCACATTTTTATAACAGTACAATTCATTTTGCAAACATAAGTCATGTGCAATGTTAAAGTTCTCTGGCAGATACAAGCCCCCTTTTGGGAGACAGCAAAGAAAGCGTCCCCCTTACTGTTCAGAAGTTAGACACCTGCAGAACTTCTATACTAAGGATGCAACATGGAGGACTTCTGTAGGACAACTGGAAGCTACTTTAGTAATGTAATATGGCATCTGCCATCCTTTTGAGCACGTAAGTCCCTTTTCTGCCTGCTAGTGACAATTATAGTCTTCTAGGCCTTTAACAGTCACAACTCTGTTTTGCCTTTGTCCACCTAGTACAGTCTTGTTTCCGTCATAGCCTCTTTGCGTCTGTATGGAAAAGCCTGTGCTACCAAGATCAAATTCCCTCTAGAGCTTACGTACCTTTTACTTGCCAAGCTGATTAATCAGGTCAACAACCCCTGCCCCCTCACTGTGACCATCTTCTGAATGAAAAGCAAGGCAATTAACAGCAAGAGCAAATGTATTTAAGAAAATGAAAGCTTACCTGGAGGTGGATGTGCAGGAGGTATTGGTGGATGTGAAGTTTCAATTTTAGGAATTTTAGATGGTGGTGCTTCTAAAAAACATTTGGAAGTTCCTAATTGGGCATTGCTTTGCAATATTTTCCAAATTCTAACTCTGGTCTCACACTAATGATTATCATATTACACTAAGCAAAAGTACAGTGGAAATCCTACATACTAGCTACGTTTAATAAAAGAAAGCTAAAATAAAGACCTTTGTATAAATAAAGTGGCATCAAGCATTACACAGAAGTCTTCTAAAGAACACATGCCTGTAAGTTCAAACTGTGTATTTTTTAACTAGGGACAAGTTGTCCAATAACAGTAGATAAGTGAAGACGAGCATATGTACGTTTTTCTAGCACTAAACTGTACCTTGCAAATAGTTTAAACAAATCTAAGAAAATGTTGAATTATTCTCTGCTAGGGGACATGTGTCTAGAAATAAAACTGCAATTGCACAGGAGGGAGAAGAGACAGCTCTCTGGAATCTACCTGCAGAGCTGGAGAGGGGGGAACTGACAGACTTACTTAAGGAAAGGTTACAGAATCACATCATAGCTATCCCGAAATACATTGCTCCAGAAGAGCAAAATGAAGAAAACCCCCCAAACAAAAAGAACTAGATGTGATCACTGCAATGAAGCATTTCTTTATCTAGACTATTTATTAATACGAAATACTTTTCACTGGCAACCATGCCAACAACTAATTACAAATGTCACTGACAACCAACAGACATATCATTAGTGCAGCTATTTAATGACATGGCACCTTCAATTACTTCAAGGTCCTACCACTTGCTGAAGAACTACTCCAAATGATGCACAGAGTTACACATTGAGAGTTAAGTAGGCTAGCAAGACTTCTACTGAATAGACCGTATTAAGGGGCTGCACTTGCGAAAAAGTTATACTCCACTTTTTCAAGTTTTGCATTTTGGAACACTTTAAGTTGCAGTATATATTTAAAGGAACATTTATTGTTACAGTATATATTTAGAGACACATCATTAGAATCAGAATAGTTTCAAACTACCAAGGCTGTAAGCAAACAAACTAAGTGTACATCAGCAAATTACTTACTTTGCTTAAAACAGTAAAATGCAAGCAATATAGAATATCATCCTTTACCTTGTGTCTTTGTCTCTTCCTTTGGAGACACAGCCTGTTTAAAAAAAAAAAAAAAAAAGAAATAAGACCTTTGCAAATTACAAAGCATTTTAAAATTCTAATAAGTGAGCAAAACAGGAAACAACTTGCAACCTGCTGAAAAGTATTTGTATGGTTCAGACTAAAACAGAACCAGTTTCCAACTCAGAACCAGTTTCCTCCTCCCTTCCATAAAAGGACGCAGGACAAACCCTTTATTTATTCCTGTCTTTTTATTAGGAGGCTAATAACGTCCAGTCTCTTTAGACAGATGCAACACAAACACTGCAAAAAGTCAAATCACATTGGAAAAGCCCAGCTTAACTGGCAGAATGAATAAGGCTGAAGAAAAAAAAAATAAAATAAAAAATGCAGGCATTTTAGATCCAGCATTTTCCCGCTGTTTTCACTGCTGAGTGTTGCATCTCATTTAACTTACTTATCATCCACTGCACATACGTCACGGTCCGGTACACTGCTCACTGAGCTGAAAGCAAGAGACTTGGACTCTGTTCCTGATTCTGCTTTGACCTGTCATTCAACCTTTGCCAAAATCATTTCAGGCCTTTATGCTTTATTTACCAGGACAGGAGGGCAGTGAAAGCATTGCTCAGTGTAAAATATTTTGGAAGCCTTCAGATGGAAAGCACTGTATAAAAGTCATATACTACGCTAGAAAATAAACTTTATGCACACTGAGCAAAACCCACAAAACCTCCCATCATCCTTCCAATCCCAAGTTTTTGGTTGTTTTTTGTTTTGTTGCAAATAATCTTTCCAGTTTACTTAGTCCAACTGAGATGGCTAGCAATGGTGTTTGAGAAAAGAAGAAAACCTCACTGAAATTTTAAGTACAATAAGCATAGTTACAAACTTATTTAAAATTAATGATAGAAGAGGACTGTGGTACGTGGTTTCTCTGTCTTTTCAATGAAAGGATTCTTTTTAAGAGACTATTTACCTCCAGTGTCTTTACTTTCACAAACTGTTGCTCAGCCCCCATCACATTACTTTCCACACCAAGAAGGAACATGTATTTCAGGCCAACTTGAACAATGTTCCTTAATTCTGATGGGTGTTCTCAAGATTTTTGCTGTCCAATACAAAGGAACTCAAGGCCTGCTTGTGGCTAACTCATTCTTATATTCATAGTCATTTCAATTCAACTCTGGCCACCCCCTTTCTGGCTGCTCTCTTGCTTTTCAAAGACAATCTTTACTTTCCCATTCCAAACATACGTACTTTTCTTGATGACTCTCACAAACTCATCTATTGCCTTCATTTTGCTGGGTGGTCTTTTCTCAATTTTCTAGCACTAAATTCCTTGCCTGTAAAACTGCATGCAAACATCAGATCTCCCTGCATGTTCAAATAGAAGCAAGTCTTCACTACTTATTGCAATATTCCCCAAAATTACTCATTTGTGAAGTCAGTTAATTATTTCAAGAGGCAAGTAATTTGATTATTGTGCATTTCTTAACATGAAGCAGTGTTCAGAAAATAATGTCGCTGAGGCACACCATTGGAACGGAAGAAGCAACTGGAGCCAAGTATCTCATGTGACAGAAATCCACACATCAGTTTAAACTGCATTTAAGCTAAAGGAAAAAAAAAATTAATCAAGAAGCAACAAAACCAAACCATATAAAAACTAAGTAATTTCTCTAATAATGGCAGCTGCCAAGAGATGGAGGTTTTTTTGGTCCTTCCACTGCACTGTACTGCTTCAGCCATCACATCCCAGGGTCAACATTATTTATTAGCATGCTGATTGTTATATAATTAGCTAAATCCATACCTCAGTAGAGCTGTTCTTTCAATGCTGTTTGCATATGCATTGAAATTGTTCCCACCAGCAGTTTCTAGTTTAACCAAACTAAATACCCTATTTACATCTAATGATTCACCAGTATGTTTTTAATGAAGACAACTGGACATTAAAGTGCTCCTCACTACTAGAGATGTAAAGGATGTGCATATACTTTAGACATTTGGTATAAGCCTGTAAGTCATGGGCCAATTCCTCAGCTAGCTGAAAGTATCATGGCTCAGTAGAAGGTAACCGAGTTATATGAATTCTTGTAAACAGATAACACAGCCTCCAGGAACAAAGTGTATTTATGTTCTGTACAAACCAAAGGAGAAGTCACACGAAGCCCTATTTATAGGAGGCAAACATTTTAAGTAAGGTTTATGGTACATCTAACTGAAGAACATTTTAGAGGCACCAAGTAAATCTTTCAAGCACTACACATCTCGTTCCCCTAGACTGCTTTCTGAAAAACAATTTCAGACCTTCACATTTGCTTTTCTCAAATTCATGCTGCCTGTGCTGTTCTGCTATGAAAGTGCTACTGAGTCACCCTTTGCTTTATATCTGTTCTGGATGCCTGTGATATACCACGACTTACACCTTTTTATCTGCACTATTCACTTTCACTGGTACAGCTTTCCCAGAAAAGTTGTGGCTGCCCAATCCCTGGAAGTGTTCTAGGCCAGCCTGGATGGGGGTTTGGGCAACCTGGCCTGTGGCAGGCAGCTGAAAGTACATTTTAAGGTCCCTTCCAACCCAAACCATTCATGACTCAATGATGTTCCAGGCGTTTTTGCTGCGGGGGGAGGGGGAAGAGTGGGTGGGGTTGGGCAGATAAGTTCGTTGCCCAACAGATCTAACAACCCATGCAAGTAGAATTATGCCAATGGCAGAAGTATGAAAAGAAATACTAACTATAAAGAGCTCTCCCAATTTTCAAGCTAATTAACAAATTTTATCAGCTTTCTATCATAGAATCATAGAATAGTTAGGGTTGGAAAGAACCTTAAGATCATTTAGTTCCAACCCCCCTGCCATGGGCAGGGACACCTTCCACTAAACCGTATCACCCAAGGCTCTGTCCAGCCTGGTCTTGAACACTGCCAGGGATGGAGCATTCACAACTTCCCTGGGCAACCCATTCCAATGCCTCACCACCCTAACAGGAAAGAATTCCTTCCTTATATCCAATCTAAACTTCCCCTGTTTCAGTTTTAACCCGTTACCCCTTGTCCTGTCACTACAGTCCCTAATGAAGAGTCCCTCCCCAGCATCCCTTTAGGGCCCCTTCAGATACTGAAAGGCTGCTATGAGATCTCCACGCAGCCTTCTCTTCTCCAGGCTGAACAGCCCCAACTTCCTCAGTCTTAAACAACTCTGAAGTTCAGTGCAAAGAATTACACATTTCAGTACAGATTTTTCCCTCTAGTAGTAGGATATGTTCTGCAATTGCAAGAGACCAAGGTTTTACAGCACTACATTCTTCTCTTTTTTTGGGAGGCTGCTATTAGAAAGACGCTGCACTCTTCCAGTTCTATCTCATTCTATTATTTGTTGCTTCTTCCTGTTTTTTGGGTTGTTTTTTCTGTTGTTGTTTTGGTTTGGTTTTGTTTTTTCCTTGATGTCTGTTCTCTAATTTGGGCATGCATTAATTACAAGTTAGAGAAAAAGGTGCAAAAGCTACACAAAATTTACTTTCTAAATGGACTTGGTCCAAATATTTTACTTCTCAAAAGACTCTTCCGAATAAATACATACGAGAAAATCTGGGTAACACCTTAGCCCCTGTTTTGTTTGGTTGTTTTTTTGTTTCCATTTCTTTGGTTGTGGGTTGTTTTTTTTTTTAATATAATGTACAAGTGAAAAAAAAACCCTCCCCAAACAAACAACAAAAAATGCAGATTAAAGATCAAAGCCTCAGCTGAATTTGATTACTGTGGGAAAGCACTCTGAGTACTTGTGACATTATCCAACTTCTAATTTACCTTCTTATTTTCAATGATGGGGTGACAATACAGACAAAGTGAGACTTCAGCAGTGTATGATACATTTATAGGCTTCTACTGTTACTAGATTATTTTGAAATACTTTAAGAATTTTAAAATTTTGACATGCTTTTAGAAGTCATCATTCTATGTAAGAGAATTGTAACCAAAGACCAGAGTCAAATAACATCTTCATCAGCATTATGCACATCTACATTCAGGTATGGCACAAGAGACCTTCACTAAATCAAGCCTGCTTAACAGCAGAAACAACAGAACTTGACAGTACAGAACCACAAACAATTAGAATCTTAATAGGTCATGCTGACTTAAAAAGTCTCTCCACTGGTTTTGCCTCAAGTGGCATACAAATGCAATATGCCAAAACTAACACACTTGCCATATAACCAGTGAACAGTTTACCATCTATGCTAACATACCTTGCCATATAACCAACGGAAGTCTACCATACCAAATTAATTATCAGGCTTGTTTTTAAAGCAAATGCAAGTCTGCTGCACACTGCTGGCTTCAAATCAAATGAATGTCGGATCAGCTTGACAATAAAATGCAAGTTAAAGTTCAAAGTTAAACTTACTGCTGGTCTTTTAATCTGTCTAGGAGGACTTGACTGGGGAGAGGGCTTTTTAGACTGCTGTGCTTGTGTTTGCTGCTGCTGCTGCGCTGACTGTTGCGACTCTTTTTGCTGCTGAGTCTGTGATTGCTCTGAACCCTGAGACTGCTGTAATTGCTGTACCGTAGGTGTCTGGGGTGTAGATTGAAGAGATGGTGGCTGCTGTAACTGGTGAGGCGTATGATGGGGCATTTGCTGTTTTCCTTGTGAGTATAGATCCAGGATCTGATGACAGATGTCTTAAAAAAAATAATCCAAAAATATTATACTCCCATAATGTACAAGTGTACATTTAATATACAATTATAAACTCAGCTTAACTCTTTCAAAACAGCCTATTTTTCAATTTATATTTGCATTTCAGAGTTTCTTCTGCCTGTGCTGAACAACATGTAGATGTAGATGCACACCTTCCAGAAGAAGAACAAAGTGTCTTGGTATTAATATACCACATCATTACTGTGCACTTGGACAGCCAAGTAACTGTAACAACAGGGTAGTAATACAGAAAGAAAGTGAGGGAAAGAAGATTATATGTTAAAACTTACATGTCTAGTTAGGCCAGTCAAAAGAGTTTTAAAAAACTAAATAAAGGGCTAGTACTAAATTCTTCCAACACATTAGGAGCTCAAGGCTGTAAGAAACACGGAGGACCAGCTCATAACCAGGTGCAAGAGCAGCACTTAAGTTAAAGAAAACCTTTCTAGGAAAGCTAAATGAGTTCATGAGCATTCACTGGTGCAGTAGCAGAAACTGGAGAAATGCCCATTCTACAACCTTCTTTGATGAGGATTCAACAAAGGATCTATCTGAAACTGAAGGAACCCTGAAAAAAAGCCATAATAAAAACACAGCAAGTAACCATCTAAGAAATCATCAGAACTGTAGAATATTCACCTAAAAGTTAAGGGCAACATATAGTATTCCACTTAAAAAATTTTTAGAACCCAATGCCAGACTGTGATAAACATAAATTTTTAAAGGTTTCTAAAGCAGTTTATGGAACTAGAAGTATGCTTTGCCTGACATTTATACCAGGTAAGACAGTACAAACTTTAATGAAGACAAATCAGTGACCACATAACCACTATTTAATTAACAAGAGTCAAGAAAGGTCTAGGTTTATTTTATGAACTTCCTGGGGCTCTCTCCCTCAAAAGTACAAGCAGCAGGTAAATGTAAACAATATATGTACACAAATTAAATATTATCAAGATATCTGTATTCATGACAAAGATTCGTAATTCATCCCATCAGAATTCACCCCCATAATCTCTTCCTCAGTCGTGGTACACCATAAAAAAACAAAACCAAAAAACAACCAAGCAGAATTCAGTTGAAGAGGTCAATCATCAATGAGAAAACACTGGAAATCAGGCTCCAGTAGTTCTAGTGTTCACCAGACTGCTTATTTTAAATGAGGAAAAGGGAATAATTAAAAAAATAGAAAACACACACCATGACAATTTTGCAGCTAATTAGCTGTGTTATAAACTAAACAAATCATAAAGGAAATACTGACCAAAATACTTGTCATGATAACCAAGTGTGCCTCCAGACTAAGTCAGTCTAATCAGTTTTATTTAAACCCTGGTTAAGGCATAGCATATGTGATCCGAGTTATATACTCTACACAATTATTTTGACTAAATAGATAGAAAGCAGTTTGCATTTACTTATGGGCTAGATCACACAGTTAAAGGTCCTCCATCTGTTGCAAATGTTTTTTCATACCTTCCAGAACATCAACAGGAACATCTTGGACAAATTGCTCCCACCATCGTCTGTACATTGGTTTTGATGTCCATTCCTGTATTTCAAACTTACACAAACGGCCTGCTAAGTACATAACTGCAACAGCTATGATCTCAGGTTCCCACTGCAGTGACAGTGTAGTGCAGAGACTGGAATAAAAATAAATAAAAATATGTAATAGTAGTAATAAATAACCCCCACAACCATGAAGATCTCTGTTGCAGTACAACACTTCAATGTACAACAGCTATAATTAACATGGTATAAAATCCCACAACACTTTAACATCTGAGACAATTTAAATTAAGATCCTTGTTAAACTGAAGAGTTTATATAACTGTTTCTGCACTACTGCTATAATGAAACAAGGTACTTTTACGCAGGTAATTCAGGTGACATATGTCTATACAAGCAAAGCACCACTTAGGAACATCAAGTTTAGAGTTGAAAAGTAGAAAACATAAAACTATATGAGTGTGGAAAAAGAAGAAAAGACAGCATTATATTCCAAGTAGGGGCACCTACTTTCCACTGATTCTCACCTGTAATGTTAACTAAATATAGTGTTCATGTTTCATGCTACAAAAGTGTGCTGTCACTGCATTACACTGGTTAGGGAATGATAGGCACATTTGGATTTTGGAGTTTCCCAATGTTTTGCTATAAAATGTAAACAAATACTACCCATTCCCCTCTCCCCTGAACAGCCAACGTGAACTTGTAAAGCACAATGCAAGTTTTAGATCAAGCTGTAAAAACTCTAAAAGGTTCTCTCTTGAATAGCTTCTGATGAACCTAATGCTGAGACAACTGGTATTATTGACATTAATTAAGTTCCTGTCATAATCAAAGTTACTGTTTCCCAATATTAATTTTAAATTATAAGATCAGGTTTTCTCTTTTTTGTCTTCCTTTAATTTTTCCTCCACAGACTCTGTAACAATCTGCTTAAAGACTTTTAGCTCCAGCTAGCTAGCTAAGTCTTTATTACATCCTTAAAGTTCTCACTGACAGACTCAGCAGTGACAGTCAAACCAGACTTTTTGTTCTTCCTGTAAGATCAACACCTGAAAGACTGAGAGCAGCTGAAGTGAACATCTCTTGACATTCAAATACATTAAACAACCTTTGGCTCAAATTTAGATTTTAGGTGGTATCTACAGAAAGTGGACCACACTGGGGTACCACAAATTAGGCATCTAAATAAAAAATGCGTATTTTTTATGGTGTTCTATTGCTGTAGATATAACTGAAAGCAGTCTATTTAGCATTTCTGGATAATCAGGCCATTTACACTTTTTTTTCAGGTTTTGTACAGAAATTAAAAATTACATTTAGACATCCTTGCTGAATTAACTTGCCCAGCTCCGCAGAATCCTCTTCAACAAGGCTATAGTGTATTGAGTTGTTTTGTGGAAGTTTTTGGTTTGGATTTGGGTTTTTTGGGGTGGGCATTTTTTTTTCAGTGCCACACTACACATGAGAAGTGCTTCTGCACACACTCCTATTAAGTGATGTGATCCTTGTATTGCACCCCCAATATTCAAGAAATTGTAAATTTAGCACTAAAACCTGTATTCCTCCCTGAATTTAATGGCTTGTTTATTTCTACCAAAGCACTGCTTAAAATAAAATAAATAAAAATTGACCAACACAATGGAATTGGGAAGTGGCAGCTTCTCCCAGGAAGTGACATGCTTTTCAGACTGGGGAAAAAGTCAGCTTCTATCCTGGAGTTCTATAATTTTGTTTGGCTCTTTCAAACAGGAGCTTTTTTTAATGCAGCACTAAATCATTACCTCAAAACTGCAAAGGTCTTAATGGTCTACTTCTATACTTATCCTAGATTCCCCGCTCAATGGAACTACCATGGTAATGATGGAAGAAATGCTGATGAACTTGATCATGAAAACATGTAACAAGCAGAAAAGAAACGTGCCAAAGAAATACCTAATCAGAGACTAAAGTAAGCAACAGAAAGTGTTTCACTTTGAAAAGGTTTTGTAGGAGTGTCTTACCTGTCATTAACAAATGTCCATGCCATTTGAACCAGTTTTTGAATTTTATTTTTGTCTCCTGAAAAACAACCAGGAAAGTTACAAGAAATAAAATTAGGAAGGACAAACAGTATGGAATATTCTTGCACTGTTATTGTAAATTAAGTTCTGAAAACTAACAACAGGTATTACTTGCTCACCCTGTAATATTTTACCTTTGAGTTGTTTGGCATACTTGAGAAGAAACTGGTATGGATGTTCCACTTGCAAATCAAACTTTATTGTTTGTAGTAAGATTCTTTCAAGGACCATCACTTCTTCCTAGAGAATATTACAGGATAACCACAATATGTGAGTAAAAGAAGGAATAATAAAGTACCAGCACAAATACTTTATGCTGGCATAAAGCACGACTACATACATCTCCAGGCAAATATGCTCATCTGCATTTGCTTGATTAGGATTTGCCTCTGAGAGGAACAGAAATTTCTCCAACTTCAAACATTATTGTAAACTCAGATACTTTTCCTTCACATTAATTGGAGTCAGAAGAGGGGATATGGTATTTAAGATTGGTTTCCTCCATGGAGGAAAGAACCAAACCAGACACAGTATGAAAATGCCAAATAAACAAAACTACAACAAAATGGTAAGCGGTCACAACATCCCTCTCCTGAGTTTCAGATCCTTCTGCTATTTATAATAAGCAAATTTTGAGAGAAACATAGTTTTGCTAAGTCAAATACTGTAAACAGGAAACTTCAATACTTTTGAGATTTAGTTCTTTGACTTTTGATTTACTATTGCTTCCTAAAATGATACTAAGACTGTCAAATATGGTTTACATCTTGATAACACTTCTAGCCCTAACCAGAATTACTCAAATTTACTTTAATTTGCAAAATAACATCAGAATTCACATGAAATCAAATGTAAACTTTTTATACAATTATCCCAGTAGGTTCCAAAGCTTATCTATCACATTACCCAAAAGAGCCATAAATGCATGCTGAATGTATAGTTAAAATTAGAACAAATGAAAATCGGCCAGTTCTCTTAGGAACGTTTGCCACTTTGCTCGAGCAACAGGATGAAATCAATTTCAACATGAGTGTTTTTACCTTTGGGTCATCTCCAAACTGCCCAAACTGTACATCATTAAGCAAGCTACGAGCTGTTTTAATTATATCTTTACATTTCTTAGGTGTTTCTTCAACTTTTCCTGCTAGGAAGAGACAGCAGGCTCCTGTCACCTAAAAAAAACAGAGTGCTTTCAAAAAGTTGTCTGCATGTACATATGCAATACAGTCTAATGCTGTAAAAAAAAGCACTCTCAATTTCCATTAACAGTTCTATGAAAGTTCGCAAGGACTTAGAGAGCATATTAATTTCTAATTTTATTATGATGTGAATTTAAACCTTTACTTTCTCCAAGAAAAAACTATAGAATTTGGAGGACTGTCTGTTTTATACAACTTTATTTCAAGGTCAGGCATCCAAAGCAGAATTTGACCTGGACTATCAAGGAGTCTTAAGATGCTATTGCACTTCTTTTCTTTCTTTTAGCCAATACAGGAGCACCAGCACTATAGCTGTTACTTCTAAAGAACAGTATCTTCAGACACAACTGCTGTGTGTTTCTAAGCCTGAATAGAAATGTACAAACAAACAAGAACAGCGTATTTTAAGCTGTTATGATTAAAAGATAAAACGCTTAGTTTTCATCGAGAGTGGTGGCCAGCACTAGTACCCAAGTGACTTAGCACCACCTCAATAGTGCATGCCCAGTGCAATCACTGTACAAGGTCATCAATATTGTAAATACTTACATATCTTGGGAATTGTTTGAAGGAATGAAACATATAAAACCGATGGAAATAAATTATTCCGGTTGCTAGAGTATCATAATGTCTGTGGTGCAGTATAAGGACTTTCAAACATAAAACAAATTTAAAACCAAACATGCACAGAGGAAAATATATATTCGGCTTTATCAAGTACCACAAGTTCAGTGACCAGCTAGAAAACAACACAAGTAAAACAGAAGCTTTAGGGGAAAAATGTCACAAGCCCCCTTATGGTTCTGTAAATATTATGATTCAGCCCAGAAGCATTTACTGGAAGTGTGCAAAGTCAAAATCACATTTATAAGAAGATCCACGCAAGGTCATCCTGATGTTAAATCACACCTGCTCCAGAGAAGATCAAAACCCAAATAAGTACATAAAAGAACAGAAAAATTATCATTTCACATTAAAATGCTGGTGTGGAGAAAGGTTACTAACTATTCACACTTACAAAGGGAAATAAACTCTGAACATACTCCCTACTCTTTAATAAGAGTAAAATTTCATCTTCACCAGGTTTTATTAAACAAAGAACTGAGGGGATTAAAAGAAGCATAGGAGTGTAATAGGAAGCAAGAACTTTAAGTGCCAGTCTATGAGAGAATGGAATTTACTAATATACACAAAGTTGTAAATCCCATTCTAAACAACAATAACAAAAAAAACCCACAAAACCAAAACCAAACAAAAAGCAACAAACATAAAACCCAGCAAGAGTGGGGAGGTAGAGGTTATAAGCCTCAGAGGCAAAATACTGAATTGCAATATCCAACACAAGAAATTGAATGCTAAATGCAAGATTTGACAAGTTACATAGATTCATGTACTAAAAGACTGAGTTTCACAGCTGCCAAAAGTCATCCTTAATTGACAATTCTGTATCACCTTACTTCTCTGTTGCCAAAATGTTTCAGCTGAAATATTGTTTATCCGATGAATAAAAAATGATAAAAAATGTGCAGGAACACGTTACCTCAAAAGTAAACTCAAGGAGATTTTTGGTTAATGATTAAGAAATATCTGAACAGCTAACTGCGCACATGACATTTCCTGTAGATTCATTCAGAAAGTCCCCATTCATAAAGACATTCACAGTAACATGAGTTTAAAGGATACAGCCCTAAACGTGTTCCCACATCGAATATGAATCTGGCCCCTTCCCTGCGGTATCGTGCCTCAGTAGCTGGATCAAGCCCTTCTAGCTGCGACGGTGTATGTGCCAAATCTTTCTTATCCCAGTACCAACATGGCTTTGTATGGTCCAGGTTTGCCAAGTTTACAGAAGGGCTGGAATTTTCCTTATTCTCCTTCATTTATTAAAACAGAATTGTTCTTGCTTTTTAAGTTTTCAAAAAGGAAGTCTTCAGGTAGTTGCTTCAGAACCTTTAAGACAAAAGGAACTCTTAGAAAAAGGATTCCCCCCCACCTCCGTCTGCTCAAAGATGAATAAAGAGGAAGGTGTGTTTAGCCTTGCCCATTAGAAGGGACATTTTCTACACTCAAAGGCAAACAATATTTAACCTTGCCCTTATCCTCCCCATATTAACACAAAGTCACCTCAAAGAAACAGACACAGGTAATCTTTGTTATTACCTGTTTAATAAAGAAACTTTAAAAATGCATTATCAGCTCTACCAGTTAGTTCTCAGTAGAACAACTTTCTCCTATTTTGTCCATAAAATAAGGAAAACCAAGTCAGTGATGGCAGCAGCAAGATTTTAAAAGTTGGGAGGGATATCAACTCACTATTCATAACTTTACCAACACTTTCTGTATGTATATTCAATGTATGTACATCACCAAGCTCTACAGGCAACTTTCTGGTATGTATGACTGATGTTCAGTCATGTCTCAATTTACAGACAGAATGGAGACTGTCTCACTGCCGTTATTTCTTTCATGCATAAGACTATTCTTAGAGTAATTCAATAAATTACAAATACTATGCTCAAATTACTCCAGTCACCTGCAAAGGTTCGCTTAATAAATAACGATTACGATGCAACAGATTAAGCAAAACTGTCAGAGGAAGACCCAAACTTAAAACTCTTAATTTTAAACTGTTATAATTTTCCAGATGTTTCCCTTCTGAAAACGGAAGAAAGCTTACATGAACTGCCAGAAAAACGATGCCTGTGATCGGCATCTCAATCAACTTCACGAAGTTTCTGTTTTCCAGAAAAAAGGAAACCGTCTTTGTTTCACGTTGGTTTTGGAAGAACCTTCACAACTGATGGTCCCAGTCACAGACCAATCCAACCTTTACCACAAATAAGCAAATGGCTACTTAAAAGTATTTCAAGAAGCAACAAAAGAGCACCCTGCCACGACCACACGTTCTTACCGTCTTTACCAAGAAAGCGTTACTTTTTACAGCAGTTACGGTTCTTCTTCCTTACAAGCTATTTTGCTTCCTAAGCTCTGAACAGTTTAAAATCCAGTTAGTACTAAAATCGCCGGAAGCAACAACAGCTGCTACTATATGCAGCGAAAGTACTTTTGAATGCAAAACTAGAATAATCGAAAACATCCTAAAGGAACTAGCTCAAGCACCCCAAACCATAACGACCGACAAGAGCGAGGGAAGTCCTGCTTCTGCCTTTCCACGCACCCAACAGACGATCTCAGTAGCCTAGTCCTAGGCTTTTTCCATCCTACCTTACACGAACCAGCCGCCTGAGAGCCCAGCCCCGTCCCCTAGAGTTCCAAACCGGCGGGGTGTGCTCAGCGCCTCCCAGAGCCTGCCCGCCTGCCGCCGAAGCTGTCGGTGCCCGGGGAGGCGCTCGCTCGCTCCCGCCCCAGCCTCTCCGCTTCCTTCACCTCTTCCTCAGGCCCCGGCTCCCGCCAGTGGGCGGCCAAGGAAGAGTAGGGAGGCCCCAGCCGCCGCGGCCCCACACGTGCGCGGCGTACTCACAAGCCAGGCGCGGGGGAGGAGACCCCACCGGAGCGTGGAGCGTCTAACGACAGCGCAACCTCCGCGCCCTGCGCGCCGCCATCTTGGGAACCAGGCCAGGCCACTCTCAACGTCATCACGTCGGCGTCACATAGCGCGCGAGGATGGAGCCCGTGCTGCCTAATGGCCAATGAGAAGCGGCAGCTCCTACACCCCAGCCAATCCCGTCTCCTTCAGCAGCTGCTAAGGGCAAGAAGCAGGAAGGTGACGTGCCCACATAGCCTTAAAGAAGGCCAATCAGAAAGCCGGCGGGTTAAAGATTGCAAGCTATAGAAGCCAATAGGAACCTGAAGGCAGGGGCTAAGCCGCAGCCAATGGGGGGGGCCACCATGCCCTTTTTTAAGACCGGTAGCGAAGGCGAACGGGTGGTCGCTGAGGATTGGCAGCCGTGGGCCTCGAGGGGGGCGGGGCCTTCCGGATGGACGTGGCTCTGCCAATTGTGGCCGCTGGGCGAGGGAAGGGGTGGGGCTGGGCCGAGAGTGCGGGGCTGGGGCAAGCTCGCCCGCCGACTCCCCACCCGCGGGCACCGGTGTCCGGCGCGAGGGGCTCGGCCTTTGCACCGCTCGCAGCAGGCGAGGCAGGAGCCGCCGCCGTGCGGGAGGTAAGGCGGGGCCGTGCCCGAGGCTCCCAGCCTTGGCTGAGCCGGTCGCTTCTCGTCCAGGGCCCCCCGCTCCCATCCCGGCGGGACCCGAGCCCTTCCCCTCAGCCTTCCCGGGGGGCCTCGGGACGGTTAGCTCCGTGGTCTCCCTTCGCACGGGAGGCACCGCTCTTTCAGGACACCCCTTTTCCCTGCGGCCCCGGGACACGTTCCGTGGGCCCAGGCCTCGTCGCTCTCCTCCTTCGCCCCGCAGCCCCGGCCTCCTTCTTCCTCCGTCGCCTGGCGAGCCGGGCGGCAGCTGCCCCACACGCTGGGCGCCCACGCGCCACGCCCCTTGTCGTGCGGGGCCGCTCCCGCCCCTTCCCCTGGGGAGCGGCCGCCTCCGTGTCGGGGGAACGGGGCCGGTTCCCCGCTGCCGCTTCGCTGCCTCGCTGGCGGGCGCTCCCAGCCCGCCGCCGGCCCGCTCGGCCGTGGGTGGATCGGACTTGTTTCAACCCGGTCTGCGCGGGTTGGAAGCGAGCGAGGCGGTGACATTCGCGTGTTCACGCTCGTTTCCCTTGTCCCACCACCCCCACCTCCTCCTCCCGAGAGGCTGATCAGAAACAAGTGGCTTAAAACTGCTTTCCCCGTGATGCAATTCCTTTTTTTATATGTGACACATCTTGAATACTCCCTACTCCTACTCCTTCAGCTTTCCAGGGAGCCTCCCGTACTTCCAGCGCTCGGGGTCTGGTTAAGGAGTGTTTCTGCTGGTACGTGGCTCCTCGGAGTCTTCCCCTGGCAGGAAAAGAATGTTCTGGTTTCTTTCCCTTCCTCACCCCGTCTGCAACCTGCTTTAGTAAAGGGGTTAAACATTTGGAGGAAAAAGGTGGGTTTTGAAATTAGAATAAGTAATGTAAACTGTTTATGTACAGGGGTGTTACTCCTGAAACAGGAGTGTCAGCCACCCCGTTACTACAGCAGCTGCTGAGGTGGATCTTCTGAACCTTTTCTTGTTACCCAGCAGCATTCGCTTAGAACTGCTTAAGCCGAGGCTGTGCTTTGCATTTGTGTCTAATTTTTAGCAGCCTCTTATATTTTCAGCTGAAGCAGCATTTGTGTTTCTACCCAAAGGCAATATTTAGCCACCAGGACAAGCGCAGTTCTTCCTTTCGGAAGTTGTCTCTCACAGTTTAGTTCAAAGCTCCTCTTCTTCCAAGCTTGGTATCTGCTCTTTTGGGTGGACTTGTCCTTGGAACTTAATTATGAGATAAAGTTGAAGGCGAATTGACTTTGTCCCTTTAAGAGCATGTTATGTAAACCTGTCTCTTTAGGTGACAGCTTTGTTCTGTGAAAATTGCTGCTGATGTCTCACAAGTGTTTTCTGCTTTCGGTTGTTGTAAGCTTGTAACTATAAAAGGGAATAGAGCATTTTGTCGGTGAGTAAACAGCTGTAGCATTCTGCATGTCCAGAAACTGGCTCCTGGTGTAAGATAGTAAGCCAGTGTACAAGTTGTTGGAAGGAATGGCATGATGGGCACAACGGAGGGAGTATTTCCTGGTAATTTTGCTCAGTTAAGTAGTTTAACATAGTAGAGGTTCAAGCATGCCAACTTGCACTTCAGTAGAGCTCTCAGTTACATTTAGCAAGCTGGAATGAAGTACATGTTGAAGTACAGTTGAAGATACATCCTTGGCATGGTGTACCTAGAAATAATTTAGGGTGTTTGGGGAAGAAATGAAATAATTTATGATCTTTTGTTACTCTTCCCAGAGGTGTCCTTATCTGTAGCTGAAGCCAGAGAAGTCTAGAAATAGGCTTCTAATTTAGAGTGTGGTACATGTCTTTAAAATAAGTTGTATTATGCCTCTCTGTATGGAAGCGTGTACATCTTGACAATGTTTTTATTGTAATAAATAGAATGTACTTAGACACATCTGCTGTATCAGAAGTATTGCATACTTTCTCATAGTGGTGCTGATTATCCAGTTGATATATTGAGCAGTTTCAGCAAATGAGTGTTCTAGTGGCTGTTCTTTGAAAGACAGAGGTAGTTTAAGGGTACTGGAGATCTCATGAGTTCTCAGTCTTTACTACCAGGATGTCATAGTGTTTAGGGCTTGTTAAAGGACACATCATGATGGCAGTGGCTTAAGCATTGAGTGTTTTTGGAGGCCTGGTCTGTTTGTGCTGATGACTGAAGTCGGAGTGACTTGCTTCATTCTCAGTTAGGAGTTATATTTTATGAAGTGAGATTAACATTTTCTAAATTAAGAACATATTTAGAAACATGCAGATAAAACCAGTACATTAGGTTTTCTAATTAATTCTGCTTGAATTTGAGGGGAAAAGTCTGTGGGAGTCTTCAGGAGGAGCTAAACCTAAGCAATGAAATGACAAAAGTTGGCAAAGTACTAAAGTTTAACAGCTGCTTTTCTGTGAAGAGTAAGTATTTTTTTTTCTCTTTTGTGGTCAAACAGTTGTCTGAGAAGCTGGTTCAAGAGAGATGCAAAGAAGTTACAAGGATTAAGAAAGTGTTTTGAGTTGTTTCCTGGGGAGGCAGTTAGTAAATTATCTTGCCTGAAATATCAGTGAGGTGTTTATAGTAAGAAGCACTCCTTCTGCCTAAGAAAGCTTTAATGGAAAGTGAAGGAGCATGGGGACAATCCTATAGTTACTAATAAAATAGCTTAGAGTTAGCAAGCTGATAAAAGTGATAGTAATTATGAAATATGTACTTTGTGATGTTGTTGTGGATGTAGCCATTTTTCTTTGCCCTTCAACATTTTCTGTTACCTTCAAATTAATAATTTCTTACCAGAAGTTTATATTTAATTTGTGAGGCAGTCTTGTATTTAGTATCTAACTAGGTTCAACTGCGGGTGGCGTGGGGGAGAAGAATGTCAAACTGACAGTACTTACTTGTTTTTTTAGTAATCGGGAGCATCCCAAGTCAGAATATTGTCAAGATGTGTTCTCTTTGATTCTAAATATAACACTAAATGACTTTTGAAATTTGCTTCCCAACACTTGGCTAAATTTGTTGGAGTTTTTTTTTTTTTCTAAGTGCATCAAATAAACATTTAGCTGATTTTAGTGACTTATTTTGATATTATTCTGCAGAGTGGCTTCTTCCCAATATCACAGGAATGTTTATATACCATCATTCTTTCCTTAACCTGAAACCAGGATGGGATTAATGAAGTTTGTTCTTTGCAGGGTAGGTGCATACAGTGTATGCAGCACTGGTTCAATCTTCTCTTTTCCAGATTCTTTAGGCTTGCATTAATGTTGACAAAACTGTGATGGCGCAGCTTTTTCTTTTTTTTTTCTTTCCTTTTTTTTCTTTTTTTTTTTAGTATAGGGCATAGGGGATAATTAATTCTGGCCATCCTTTGCCAGCTAAATTACTAGAGATGCTTCAGCTTCCTAGAGATGGTTTTATATGTCTAATAATGTTCTAACCAAGACTACCAAGTGTAAAATACAATAAAGGAACTCTCAAATCTAAATAAAGTACAGTGGGAGTTCTACATCATTCCATAAAGGTGCCCCATTAGTGTTCTCTGGCCTTGGTCTTGTGTATTTGGAGCTAGACTTTGAAGAGGCTTGTGTTTGTACAAATTAGAAGTCAAGTTCAGTGCCCAAGAGTGTTTTAACATTGCTTTGCATTCTTGCTCTTGCCCTTCTTCTGCTGTAACCTTCTTTGCTCTCTTTTTCTGTTTTTAGCTGCTCTGACCTACATTGGTCCTTGCCTGCATCTCTTCTACCAAATGACTGTTCCAGTTGCTCCATCTATCCCTGTCTGTCCTTTACCGCTTCCCATACTGTTCAGCAATCTGCTAATGCTTTTTCTTCCTTTGAAATAAGGAAGAATTAGAAACAAAGTCTTGCATTTCAGTCTGGGATCTGCTACCAGGCTAGAGCAGCAGATCTGTTAGCTGCAGGGAAGATTCCACCTGTCTTTCTAGCCTGGGCTTAAACATGCAGAGATGTGAATGACTGTGCTTGAGATCAGTTTTGTCTCCAGTGAGTGCATGCAAACAGGTGCTTACATGCTCTGGAGCTGGACACAGCTAAGTAATGCGTAAGGCATGCTTCTGAGACTGTAGCTGCTAATATCCTATTATGAATCAAAATACAATGTAACCTCTTAATTTGAGAGGTTTCTTTTACTTTACAGGATTATTTTGATCCCAAAGTTAAAGGCTGTTAAGTTACGTATTGGGGGATGACAGACTAGTATTTACTTCCTGTTTTGTTTTATTCTTTGATGTCTTCCCACTATCTCTGATGGAATTAGCTGACCTGTCCTGGAAGTGCCTGAAAAGCAGTGCTTGGCTTGTTTTTCAGCCAGTGTTTTAGTGTAGGTCAAAATTGTCCTTGTGGTTGAAAATGAGCTGTAAACTGTATCAATTCTCATAAGTTGCTTTTCAGTCATTTCTGTTAAGAGTGTAAGCAGCCTGCGCTGAAAGGAAGTGAGTCCATCTCCGGGGCTCTTGTTTTAGCAGTCTGATTCTAGCTTTTTGCATATGGATCAATTGTCTTCAGTGCTTTACAGCACTAATGCCCAAAGCTTTCATGCAGTATTGTTTTAGTGGAGTAGGAAGAGGATGTGACATACGGGTTTCCACTTCCATGGAACCTGTGTTGATTGATCAGTACCTCCCCTGTGCTGAGTCTTGCTCAGTGCTTCCATTCTAATGATAATTTAAGGGAATATGAATTACTTTGTGGGGGGGAAACGGTTGCAACCAAGCGTGAGGCACAGGCTGTTTCCAGCCCCTTCTAGGCCTTCTGAGGACTTGGATTAATTGTCCACTCTTGGAGCCGTTTGGTTATTTTTACTTGACAACAAAGTTTATAGTTGTAGCCACGTAAGAACTTCAGGTACTGAGAAAAGATGCTTTTGGGTTTAAGAACTCTTGTATGGAAACATTTGACAAGGACTTCTGAAAGATCTAGTTTTGCAGATTTTGCTTCTAGGTAGTTGAGGTGAACAGTATCATAGCATCTGCAATTACATGAGTTGTGAATCTGTGTGTATACTCTGTCCCATTGTCCAAGTCACCAATGAGGATGGTAAATAGTGTTGGTCCCAGTATTAATCCCTGTGGTACACCACTGTGACCAGCTGCCCCTTGTGCAATTCTTGGACCAGACAGTGCAACCAGTTTTCAGTCCACTTCACTTTAGTTGATGCTTCATCAGTTTGTCTATGAGGAATTGATGGTAGAAACTGCCAAAAGCCTTACTAATGTAGAGATAGATGAGCAGAATCCACTACTCTTCTGTCAAGGTTATGAGGTCAGTCAGGCATGACTTCCTCTACATCAGTCCATGCTGACTGTCCCCAGTCACCTTTTATGTTTGAGAGTGGCTTCCCAGTTTACTTGCTTCAACAGCTTCCCTCCACTCAGCACTGGTGAAGCCATACTTGGAGTACCGTGTCCAGTTCTTCCAACTTGAGATTCTGTGAGATTAAGTTTGTTTAAATGCTTCTTCTCCTGCTCTTCTTTCACTGAGGATGTCTTCTTTATACCAGATCTCAGGGCCTGGGATTCCTGAAGGCAGGTCTTGTCAGAGAAGAAGGTATAGAGTACCAAAGTCTTGTTTTTTTCCTGTGTCCTTTGTCACCAGGTCCCTTGCCTTCATTCAGCAGCAGGCTCACAGCTGGCCTAGTCTTAGCTTCCTTTAGCTCCTGATGTACCTGTAGAAGCCATTCTTACTGTCTTTGTTTTTGCACTTCATGTCCCGTGTCAGTTTCAGCTCCAAATGGGCTTTGGCTTTCTTGACCACATCCCTGCATACTCAGTTTCTTGCTTCCTCCTGGCTCACCTGACCCTGCCTCCACTTCTGTTTGAGTTTTATCAGGAGCATCTTTGCTCATTCATGCAGACCCCCTGCCACCTTTGCTTAACATAGGGAGGCACATAGGGATGAGATATTCCTGAGCTTGAAAGAAGTCATTATTAAAGGTCTTACCTCTTTATGGTTCTTAAAAATAATGGAGGACTAGCAGAATAGCTTTCTTTCCATCGTTCGGTTTTCGTTGCATATGCTAAGGGGTGAAAGTAGTAGGCCACTGGAACATATTTTGTGAAACTAAGAACAGATAGATGCCTGAGATGGCAAATACAGAGTTACTATCTTGCATCTGGTCTCTGGTTCCAGGAAGCTATATAGGATTTGTTGGAGCATTTGATGCTACTTTTTTTTTCTTTTTTAATTCTAAAGAAAGCAATTTATCATTTTGAAAACTATAACCAAAGGTTAAAGTGTTCAGGCATATATATGACTTCATTCCATTTTTGATATCTGTACAATGTCTCAGTGTTTGTCAAAGCAGTTCTGATTTACTGCTTTGATAGTCACTATACCTTGTTCTGTTTTTAAAATTTCTTGACTTTAACTGGGATATAATGAATAGTTACCGATTTGCTCTTCCATTGACTATTGATGGAATGGGATAGAAGTTGTGAACCAATGTTCACAAAGTCGGTTTCTTAATCCTTCAAATCCCATGATAAAATGTTTGGATCTTCCAGTCTTTGCTGGTGCCCTGCATCTATTTATGGGTTATTTTATTCAGTTCTGCTAATTGAATCCTTGATTTGAAACCATTTCTTCATAGAAATGCATAGGTTATTTCTTGTTGAACATGTTACTAGGAAATAGCTACTGGTGTGTATCTAAAAAAGCCTGTGACCCATTTGCCCAAGTTTTAGGTTTTTACGTAAACAAAACCGACTTCTCGACATAGGCTTGCAGCCTTCTCGGTCAATACTGCTTTGACTTGAACTTACAGGTGCCATGCCCTAGAATTAAGGAACTTGATGGAACAAATACATTTCAGTGCTCTTTTTTGTGATACTCTGTTGCTAACCTCTGAGCCAGCAGCACCTTTTATAACTACTGCTGCTCACTGTGGAGGGTCTTACTGCCTGGATTTGGATATTCCTGGTATGCCTTAATGTTTGAGGCAGTTATATATGTATCTCTGACCTTGCAACTAGATAATCTTTTGGAAACTGCCTTCTCAAAAGAAAGTAGGCCTCAGCAAGAAGTTGAGCTGTTTATGGATGAATTTTTCCTTGAGGAACTTTGTGTGTTAGAATAGTTTTAGACTTGCAGAAAGTAGGCAAGGTTGGCTGGTAAAGAAGTGAATATGGCTGTCTACTTTGGAATGACCACATACAATGTTTAATCTTCCCCTTTGCTAAGCAGAGTTGCATTGATAGCATATTAATTTATTAACTCTCCTTAAAATAGAAAAGCATCCATCCCCTCTGGAGAGTGCTGCACCTGATTCTGTCAGTCAAGAGCAAGTAAAATGGATGTTGTCAGACCAATTTGAGAGGCTTTATGTGCTGATACGGTGAAGAATCTGATATAACTGTAAAGCTTAGAGTTGTGGAAAATGGCTGTTGGGTTTTCATGTAGCTGTGAGATTCGGATGGGTATCTGTTCGCTCCCCATTTTTCTAAAATTCAGCATTCAAGACGGTATTTCTCACTTTGCTCCCAGGTGATGCTTGGGAATAATAGTGAGCTCTCTAAGAGTTATGAAATTACAATTTTTGCATTTCTCAGTGCTGTATTTAAAAAATAGAATTCCTGCTTCCCAGATGATGACAGGTAATGTGATTTCCTTCTGTCACCGTAGGATGCCTGGCTTGCACAACCTGGTTCTTTGGTTCCTTAAATCTTTGAATCTGTGCCTTAATATAAAAACCTAACCCATTGCACTTTGTTTTCAGGCATTTAGACTAAAGTGAAATGATAGCCTAATGCAGTAACTGCTTGCTTTGTTTTGTGGTGTCTTTTAGTTGGTCTCTGAAAGTGATGTTTGGGAAGTTTTTAGCTGTTCACTAGTAAATGGTGGTTGTAGTCTTAAAGATACAGTGTATGTCTGCTTTGAAGGTGGGAAGTTAGTGTAGTGATGCAGCTTTTATTTGTTTTACCAGGGTTTTACTGTTGTACTCAAAGAAAGCAAAATTCAGTGCAACACTGAGGAACATTTTACCTTCTGCAAAAATACAACTTTCTTTTCCAGAAAACTCTCAGAAATGTCATAACAGGTTAATAACAAAAGCTGGTTTGAGCACATTTCTGCAGACTTTTACCCTTACAGTATGCGACATGTTGGCCTAAGGCACAGGACATGAGCAGTCTAGTTTTGGAAAGTACTGCTGCTCCCAGAATGCATTTTTCTCTGATGGATATTTACCAGTATCACCTGCAGCAAGATGATGTCAGGAGCAGCTTCTCTATGGTAATAGTCATGGTTTGTACTCAGTTCTGTCCTTTGTGCTCTCTAAGGAAGAATTAAGTGCTCTGAGTGGAAGTCATCTCTATCTAGAAATTTGCCAGACTAGTAGATGGTGGTTCTATTTGTGGAAGTGGGAAACCCAGCTACAAAAACTGGGAAACAATATTGATGGTAACAGCCTGTATAGTGAGGAGTCGGGCTGCTGGCACTCCTCTGGGTTTTAGTGCATGGCCTTTCTTGGGGCCAGAGGGACTGGTTCGTGACATGGCTAGTGGTTTGCATCAAAATAAGGCAGAGCACGAAAACTGATTTTTCAGCAGGCATGTTAATAGCGCATCAGTATACCGGAGGCAGTCAGCTTGTGCAAAGATGCTGTTTAATCTTTGTCCCTTACTATACAGAAGAGAACTTTGTTCAGAAAGCAGTGTGGCCATTCTGGATGTGTTGTTGGACTGGTGGGGGCAATACATTTACTCTGTAATGTGTGTGCTGAAATAAACGTTTAAAATATTTATGCTTGAGTCTGTTTTGTGACCCTCAAACTTACTAAAATAAAATTCTTACCAAGCAGTTCTACCATAGCTCTTCTGAATTGAGAAAATTCTGAAAAGCTGGTGGCAGTGTACAGTGCCTTGTTGTGGTCTGTTTACATTTTGTTACTACTTTATCAAACATCTGAAAGCTCAGGGGTAAAGCCCAGTAACGCTGAATATTGCTGCATCTTTCTTGTTCCCGAGAGCCCAGTGCCAGCTTCTTATTTCAAGTGTCACTAGTTTGAGTAAACATGGAGGAGGCTCTCTAAGGGCTCCGGTTGCCATCTGTGAATGCCAGCATTTAAAAAGGGCTTGGAGGAACCTACTCTTTTGCTTTCAAGAGCAAAAACTTACTCTTTCTGCTTTTCTAGAGCAGAAAGAAAACTTGCCAGTATTTTACCTGAAACTTGTAGTCACACTTTCTAGAATAGTCACCATTTTAACCACTGGTTAGGGAATGGGCTTAAGGCAAGTGGATTTGGGTTTCCAACAGTTGGTAAGCCCTCAATAACATCATAGCATTCATAGCAGAAGTTCTTAAATTGATTTTTTTTTTTTTTTTTTATTTTTTTTGCAATGTGCATAGCACTTTAAATATTGTCAGAATTTCCTTTCTGAATAGTATTCTTTGGGGATTTAAAATGCTGAGTGCTTGGTCTGCTGTGGGTGTTTCCAAGGGCACTGAAATTACAGTACCTTGAAGTGTAATCATAACTGGGCTTTAGGGCTATGATTTCTTCAGTGAGAGTTCCCCAGCAAAAAAAAAAAAAAAAAAAAGTGCTCTAAACGTTAGCACCTATTGGGGGCTAATCTTTAATAATCTGGGAAAGATTTTCCTTTACGCTATTAAGAAATACTTTGGAGGTGCACTTCTTACCACTTTGCATTGCGGTAAATCTGTGAACTGCTGCAGTTTATGTTGGCAATCATTGTATGACCTTACCATATAACAGAGTTCAATTTCCCTCAAATTTCACATGGGTGCATATGGAATGAATGACCAGGGGGATTTTTTTCTATATACAACTAGCTGATGTCAGTCTGCACCCAGAGCAGGAAGGCAGGCAGGTGTGCTATCTGGGTGTGAAAAAGTGCAGCACAGTCTCACAGTGGTGGAGTGCAATTCCAGGCTTCTGGGTTTTTTTTTTCGTTCCTCCTACCATGAACTCAGTTCTCTTTCAAGATGAGCAGTCTGGTGTCTTTCAGAATTGTGCTGGGCACATGATATCACATAAAAGTGAGCACATTAACTGGTATAGATACTCCCACATGTCCTAGAAAGGTTAAGAAAAGACACACAAATGCCTACTGGAATTATTCGTATTGTTATCACTTTCCTTTTTCACCCTAGTTTGTACTGTGGTTCCTCGCCACAGCCTGGAAGTCCTTGGCATTGTATAGGTGCTTCTTTACTATTCAGGTGTACTTTCTTCGTTGTACTCTGATAGTGATCTTAAGCACTGCTGGTAAAGGTGAAGTGCCAGCAGTACCATCTCTGAGTATACCTTTAGGGAGTTCATCTGCTGTGGGCAGAAGCTTGGTGGAACAGTTGTGCTTCACTCAGAGAAAAATACAGCAGTTATTTTGCAACTGCTTAGATTCTCTTCTGTAAGAAGAGGGTATTCCAGGAAACAACACAAAACTGTAGCTGAATTCAGCTATCTATAACTTCAAGTACAATTTAATTATGTACACTGGGTAGTGTCAATTCAGTATCCAAATATAGGTCCTTAGGCTTTTTTCTTTCTTTCCTTTTTTTTTTTTTGTTCCAGCAGTGTATTACTGAAAAATTCAGCCAATTTAAGTTGTTACAAGACATGAATATATAATGAAACTCATTTTGAGGGCAAGCATCGCATATCCTGCCATAAAACAGGTCTTCAAGCTTGTAGAAACTTGTTTTCTGCTGTGGATAGCATCTTTCCTTCCTCCTTTTCATCAGAGAGATTTGCAAGATGTTTTTTTGTCACTTAATGTAAGTATTACAAGGACTGTGGGGGTAGGAAGTCTTTATGAATGAAAGGGATACAGCATATCTGGTGTACGGCTATATCTGTATTACCTGGCTGCTTGGTAGAGAAACTCCATGTGGATTGGAACTAGGTATCTTAAGGTCCTTTCCAACCCTAACCATTCTATGATTATTAGAAGGGCCCAGGGACTGTGGCAATCACTTTTGTAAGATATGCTGCCTATCACATGATCAGAGATGTGGGTTGTCAGTATGATTGTCCTGTATAATTACCTGATTGGAAAGGAGCAACCTAGCAGGCAATAGTAAATCATATTGGAGATGCAATACGTATGGGAATCAGAGGGTAGGGGAAGGTATTAAGACAAAAAGTAAACAACTGATAGAATTTTTCAGTGCACAGAAATAATCATGGGCCCAATTGCTACTAGACTGCTTGAGGGCATTCCACTTAAGTGGAATTATTGTTGCAGTTAAACAGTAGTCCTTGGCATTAAGCATCTTCAGCTTTAAATCTCTTGGAGACAGTCCAGTTAATTGGAATATATGTTATTGCCTAGTTTTGTATTATTTATGCCATTAACTGTAAGGCAATTAAAAAGGGTTTTAAACAATATCTCTGCAATGATACCCAGGAATTTTTATTTTGGGGTTACTTTGGGTTTTTGGTTTGTTTTTTTCCAGTTCAGCCAGGCTCAGTTTCTTCTGCACTAGCTGTTACATGAAGCAGCAGATGCAGTGATATGTATCCAATATGCATCCAATCTTTTCTGTGCATCCTAGAGAATTTACATACAAAATATAGAGGTGATGCTCACACGCACTTTATGTTTTTCAGTAACTCATAGAGGAATAGGTTAACTTCTTGTTAGAAGTTTTTCTGCTGCTTTAAAGACATGCTGCGTCTTTTCTGGTGGTTAGATTTATTATGATTCTTAGTGACTAAGAAGTTGCAGTGAGGGCTGACCCATGTGAAATGTCTGTCTCTAAGCAAAATACAGGAAATAGTGATAAAAGGTCCTAGTTGTTGATCGCATAAGTCTTGTAAAGTTTACATAAAGTAGTTGTAGTGACTATGCTGTATTTACTCTGTAAAGTAAGTTCACTGTGAGCATGCTAGCATGGCTCAAGAAGTCACTGTCCGAAATCACTAACCAAACTGATTTTGAGCGTTGTTAGCAGTGAGAAGTGGTATAAGTTTTGTTAAGCCGTCACAGGAGCTAATTTGGAAATTTATGGAATTTTTAGATCTTTACCAATCAGTTAAAGTACAGGCAAGGGTAGCATATAGTTGTGAGTTCATGGCTTAGCATATGAATGTTTGGAATTAAACATTGTGTAGTATGTTATTTCCTGATGTATATGCATGGGATAATGGGTAAAACCAAAGTAACTTTCTAACTGTAGGTCTTGCATAGCTGTGACATACTGGCTAATGAAGATTTGGGGCAGTATTAGCATTTCTATATTTATGGTTCTACCATTTGGGGAAATTTTCTTCTGTGAGCACTGGGGGTGTAGCTGTTGACTACAACATCCGTTTTGTAGACCAAACCTTTTTAAAGTTTCTTGTGTATGTGAGGGGGTTGTTTTTAGGATTACACAGTCATAGTGAACAGATCTTCCAGCATGAAACATGTAAGCAGCGTTCTCACAAACAATCAAAATGTATTTTACATCTGGGTTTACTGCAGATTCAGAGTATGGCATCTTGCCACAAGGAGCAAGTGTATCAAGGACTTCCTCTTGAAGAAGGAAATAGTGTGGGTAAGGCTAAGGGAGTTCTTGGGAAATATAAATTTACATTGTAAGTGGAATGCAATTCTAAGTGAATACAGTATGGGCTTTTCTATCATTAATCTTACTAGTGTTTTCTGTAGGCAATTTTTGTCAACATTGTCATTGGTGTTATGGCAATACTTCAGATCCTGTTCAAAAAAAAAAAGGCTGCCTTATTACAAGCCCTCTATAATCACCAGAGTTCCCACTTCCAAAAGAGCTTACAATTTAAACAGAAGAACAGAAACATGCTGCAGAAAGAAACTACATAAGTACAGTGGACTGCAATGACATAATATAATGTCATTGTCTGTAGTAGGGCTTTTGGGGCAAGTTTCTAGAGGAAATGAAGAAATGGAAGAAAAAGGAAAGTGCACAGTGGTGGGAAAGGAGAATTAATAGTGAGAAGGAGTAAAGTACAGCAGAGGTGAGAAATTGAGAGCTGGAGGAAAGGGACTGAATCCATGACTAGTCATTTATTTAGTGGAAACACCTAGATTAATACCTTAGGAGTGATGTGTTAATGTGGTTTCCAAGTGACATGGTGTAGGTGGTTTTCACAAGCAAACATAGTGTTCATTGTAAATGCATAAGCTGAATTTTGCTTAAAGATCACAGATCTCTTCCTCCACCCACACTGTTCTTACACTTCTTGATACCATACTTTCTATTTGCTATAGAATGTGTTTATCTTTTTACCTGCAGTCATAAGGTTGAAGTTCGGGGGGGGGGAACCCAAAAGGAAACACAGCTAACTTGGAACAGTGGAAGCAAAAGATCACATTTATGGTAAACCTGGTTATATCAAGTGTAAAACTGGGTTCTCCTACATACAGATTTGAGAACTCCTGTCAGTTGCCTGTAAACATTAAGCTTGTCCCTTAAGACCCTAGCTGCTTGACATATGTTGATACAAGAGATGATACACTTCTCTCTCAAAGTAGAGGGGCAAATGACTTAGTCTAGGCAAACAAACTAAGAAAGAAAAAAAATGCAGCCTGGTTTGTGTGCCTGGTACTTATGTGTGTTCCCTGTAGATGCAGCCAAGGAACAGATCCCACAGCCACCTACTCTGTTCACCTCTCCATGCACCTTGAGTGCACTTGTCTTCTTCTTGAGTGCCCTTAAGCCCTGTCTGTCCTCCTAATACTGATTCTAGATCTGCACCCCTCACCTTCTGTGCTAGTGTACGCCAAGATGATGCATGGGGTGGGAGCTATTATGTAATGGAACATAATGTAATTAGCATCTACAGGGATCTGAATTAAGAAGATACAGTGTTAAGATACTGCATTGGAAATATGCTGAGTCCTTGAAGCAAAGTTAAACTTCAATGGGTAATTCTTGCTGTGGGAATTCTTAACTTGGTTGTTATTGTAAAAGCTCAGCAAATTTTTGAGAAGCTGGTTTGCTACTCTGTAAAGTGAAAACTAATAGCCGAAGCAAGTAAAGCTTCTGTCTGCTGGGGAGTTCTTTGTGCTTCACCCATCAGTTTATTAGATATTTTTAATCAGTATTGACAGAGTGGGAGAACTCAAAAATAAGTTGGTGGGCTTGCTACAGGAACAGCTGTGTTGAGAATAGTTTCTCTGCTGGTTGGCCTGTTTGTTAGCTAGTCAGTATGTGTGCTGATGGTTTTGCCCAACATGCACAGTTAAATTGAAACCTGCGAAAGAAGTTGCTGCTTGGCTAGTAAGGTGATGTGGTAGGGGAACTGAAAGCTATGCAAACTCCCAGAAGAGATGAGGAAGGTAACTGGAAGCTCTGCAGGGATGCTTGAACCATTAGAAAAGGTCTGTCTGCGTAAGAAAGGGAGATGCACATCCAAAGGAAATCAGGCTCCATATAATCTGCATCGTGTAGGCTAAATTATTTAAAAGTAACTGAGTTAAGTACTTAAAAATTAATATAGTGCTTGCTTAGCACAATTACTATATTAAGTTTTGTAACAAAGGTTGAAAACTTGTATTTTTACCCAATGAGTGAGAGATAGGCATTTTTATAGTGTCTTATGATAAATTTTTCATTTTGTCCGCTCTATCAAATTTAACTGCAGCTTTACTTAGTGATACAGTAAACTCCTTGGTGGTCATGAGAATCTGAAAAGCGGGGGAAGGTAGGAGGAGGTGTTAATGATTAAATGGCTTATTATTTTCTGAAATACTGTTTGGTAAAATCCATATTCTTGAATCATCCAAGCTTGGCATTGCTTCTGTAAGGAAATGTAGTTCTGTGATATGGTCAGGTCCTCTAATACTAGAAGTAGTAACCTTCTTAAATAAAATGTTTAAGCACTCATGGGTTTTTAAAAAAACAAAACCAAACCCGATGCACTTGGTGGTAGTTCTTTAGTACTCTCAGGATTTTTGTACAGACATCTCATGGTTACCTTCTAAAGCTGTTAGGTGAACATGCTCACTTTTTAAGGCTCTAAGTCAAGAGGAGGCATATTTTACAGCTCATTAAAATATTATTTGTGTGTGATGCGGAAACAAGTTCAAAGTCTGACACAACACAACTGCTCTTTGGTAGCATTAGAGGGGGAAGATGGATCGTTTACACCCCTCACTGCCAGTTTTGGAATGATTCTTTTTGCCAAGCCAGCTGATACGCTATATTTGGAAATGTGGCTGTGTTATGTATTACCAAGCTTATTCATCATTGCTGTCAGTGTACTCTCTCTGCAGAATGCTTTCAGGAATTTTCAACAATGTTCTTTTGAAAGGAAACATAGCACAGTACTTAAAAAATATTCACCAGAAGACAACCAGAAAAAAAAACAAACCAAAAAACAACCCAAAATGTGTATTGCTGCTGCTTCAGATATTTATGAAGTCTGCAGTTCATCTCAGTCCTGAAGGATTTTTTGGTGTGCTTTTCTCCACATGTCATGCAGCTATATTTTAAATTGCTGCTTCTGTTGTCATGCGTGTACTGGCAAAACAGCCTGTGTTTTTTCATTGCTGTGTTGAGAAGCAGGCTCACACTTCATTTCTTTTGAAACAATAGTTTGTCACTTGCAAAAAAAGATGCTTTATATCTGAAATTTTGTTACAAATTAAAAACTACTGTTTTCTCCAAAGTCATAAATCTTCTTAGGAATTCCCAGTAATTTCTTTAGAATTGAAATTGAACTCTAAACTCTGTTTCATGAACTGTAATTTTAATTACAAAAAGCAGTTTCACAAAGGAACCACACTTACTTTCTCCATATTGGGTGTCATCATTGTAAGTCTTCATTTGCTATTTAAATATGGCAGAGCATTACTCAGCTAAACTGTTTTTTGCCAAATGTGAAATTATGTTGTGTGTTAGTTTTCAGAAATTTTGAGGAAAACTTTCATAATCTATTTTTCAATTATATATTATATAAAATATGTGATTTTATTTTTTTTTTTTCATGGTACCCCGGCAGTGTTCAAGGCCAGGTTGGATGGGGCTTTGAGCAACCTGGTCTGGTGGATGGCATCCCTGCCCATGGCAGGGAGTTGGAACTACATGGTCTTTAAGGTTCCTTTCGATCCAAACCATCCTGTGATTCTATACACAGCTCTACTGGGTTGGCATTTGGAATACATTTTCTGCACAGCTATGTACAGCAGCAATTTCTTTTAAATTATGGCTTTTACTAAACAATGCAGTTGTCAACACATAGATTTTAAATAGTTATATCTGTAATTGAGCAATGAATGGAGATAAGTAATGTAGGAAGTACATTTCTGATTGGGAATTTGATTTTAAAAAGTGCAGTTTTGATCAAGATAGATGATTCCTTAAAAGAAAATACTTCCATGCCAAGATATCTCAAGATATCAGTCTGCTTGGTTTTGTTTTTTTGTGAAGAAACTTGATGATTTAATCATGCATGCAGAATATTTTCTCTGTAGAAATTCTGATGATTAAGAAGCAATAGTTTAAACAAGATACATACATCAGAGAGGCAGCAAAGATACTTCCAGAGCTTATTTCGTGTTCATATCCTGGTAGCATCCTCCTGAAAAAAAAAAAACCCTGCATTTCTGATTACAGTGCCATCAGTCCAATGAGCTGTGTTCACTGAGCTTGTTTTTTTCCTATGGTATGTTTGCTGCATGTTATCTGAGCAATAGGAGCTGCGACAGATTCTTGTGTAGCCTTGGAAGTTCTTACTAGATTTCAGCTAGAGAGGGTTTTTTTGCCTCTAAAACAATATTCACCTATGATATTCATGGAAATACTAAGCATTGCTTGAATTTTTCTTTGTCATATTTAGGAAATTGAACTTCATATACTCTAAAATGCCCCAGGACTTCACATTCTCCATGTGCTCAGGGAGAGTCCTGTTCCTTGTGCTGTGTTGTGTCAGAAAATGAAAGAATTTGGTTTGTTTGCCTTTCTTTTTGAATACACCTTATAGTTTTGCTTTAGATTCCCCCCACTGATATGAGATGTTGTCTTTTCAGTTGGTTTTGAGCTCCTTAAATTTGGAGTTAGTAACTTAACAGTGTTAACCTTAACTTGCTTTGTGATCATTCACAGTTACTATTTAAAATAAGCTTTGGGTTTCGCAGTTTCTTGTTTACTCTAATTTCAATGGAAAATGAAACTAGCCAGATTATGTACCTTTCCCACTAGATTTTTTTTTTACATATAGCATTTGTATTTTAAACAATCTGCCATGTACAGTTACTTAACATGGATTGCAATTGTTTCAGCCTTTATCACTGTGGGGAAGCAGCTTTTCAGACAGTTTGGTACATTCCAGTATTAATACCAGTTGCCAAAGAACAAAACTTTTTGATAGGAGTAGGATAGGAAACATTAAATTTTGAGTAAGCTACACTGACTAAGGATCAGAGGATCCCTTTTATATGTGCAGAGTGCTCAGGAATCCACAGTGCTTCTATGAGTATTTTAGCACTGTTAATGGATTATCACAGTGTGTGATAACTTAAAGCTGCTACGGCTGAGGTGATCTTGATGACTCAGGCAGCTGAAATCTTTCAGGTGTCCAAAGCTACCTGAATGTATCTGAATCCCCTCTCCCCGTGAAGTTACTGGACATAGAACCTTCTGTACTGTACAGGAAGATACTGTATACCAGGAAGACCACATAGGCTGCCTGTACAGATGTGAAAGCATCAGTTGCAATAACATGTAGAATCATAGAAAAATGTAGGTGGAAAGGGACCTCTGGGGATTGAGAGACTTGGTTCTCTTTTAACTTCAAAGTTAGATCAGGTTGCTTAGAGCCTTGCCCAATAAATTTTTTTTAATTCTCCAAGGTTGCTTGGAGATGCTGTTAAATCTCCATCCTGCTCAGTGCTCAGCCACCTTCAAAGTGAGGAGTTTCCTTGTATTTATTTGGAATTTCCCTTGCAGCATCGTGTAATTGTTGCCTTTTGCTGTGCTTGCCTGGGAAGAATCTGCCCCCACCCTTTGTATAACTCCCTGTGAAGCTAGTCATGGGCTCCTTTTCTTCTCCAGACTGAACAAATCCAACTCCCTCATTGCCTTTCATCTCATGTGTCGGGCCTTTTGTTGATTTAATGGCCTTCTTCTGGATGTGCTCCAGGTTGCACGCACCTCCTGTTCTGCAGCGCCCAAAACCGTACAGCACTCTAAATGTGGCCTCACTAGTGTCAAGCAGAAGGGAATAATCATTTCCCTTGACCTGCTGCTTATGGTCTTGCTTATAGTGCTCAAATTACAGTTAGTTTTCATTGCTTTAAGGGTGTGCTGCTGGCTTATGCACAACTTGCTGTCTGCTAGAGCCTCCACATGCTTTTGTGCAAAACTGCTGCTTGTCCAGTTTGCTGCTGTAAAGCTGAATAGGGCTTGTCTTTCCCAAATGCAGAACACTTTATATTTGCCTTTTATAAAGTTCCTGTTGGCCTCTTCCTTCAGTTTGCTGAGGTTCCTCTGAATGGTGGCCTTGCCCTTCAGCATGTTGACTGCTTTCCCTGTTTGATGCCATCTCTATATTTGCTGAGGATGCTTTCTGTCCTACCATCTGAATCTGATTAGGATGTTTCCCAGTACTGACCACTGAGGAATACTGCATCTAACCAGTTGGCATTTAGACTTACAGTTATTAACCACAACTCTTTGAACTTCATGGTTCAAGGGATTTTTATTTTGCCCTCCTTGTTGTCTGCCTGTTCAGTCCATGTCTCCTCATTTTGTCAGCCTTGCTTAAGTCAAAGCAACTGGCAACCACTGATTCTCCCTGATCCACAGAGCCACTTGTTTCTTCAGAAGGCAGGCAGGTTGGTTGTACAGTTTGCTTTTAGAAGTCTGATCCCAGTCACATTCATGTCCATTGTGCCTGGAAATAGTTTCCCTTTAGGACGCATTCTGCATTTTGTACAGCAAATGCGGTGAGACTGACTACTATCTAGTTTCCTGCATCCTTTAGCTTCTCTGCCCTCACCTTGCTCTTCTCTTGGGTTTCATTTGTTTAAGTTACCTGTTTCCTGTCAAAGGTGATCACCAAGTCTTTTCAAAGATGTTAGCCAGCAGCTTTCCACTGACATCAGCTAGCTTTCTCACTACCTTGGATGTTTCCCATCTTGTCTTATGTATTTGTACAGTAGATCCAGCTTGCCTGAATAGCCTTTTAAATTGATAGATCCTCTCCCTCAAGCTTTGCTACTAGATGCAGACCCGAGGGAAGCCTGATAGCAGACCTTGCTGGTAGAGACCATGCCCAAGGATTGGGTATCTCAACTTTTTCTGTACCCTTTGTTACTGGGTTGCTTTCCAATTCAGCTGCTGAGCTACGCTTTCTCTGCTCATAGTGTACCTGTTGAATCATTTCTTCTTACATTTCACATCCCTCTTTAATATCAACTCCAGAGAAGCTCTGGCCTCCCTAATTCAGTCTCTGCTTGCCCAGACAGTGTATCTATATTCTGCAGTTGCTTGTCCCCACTTCCACTTTACATATGTTTCTGTTTTGTTTGAGGTCAGTCAGTGAGGAGTCCCCCATACAGTCAGCTGGTCTCCTGCTGTGCTTGCTTATTTTCTTGTGTGTTGGGAAGGACTGTTTTTGTGCCCAGAGAGGAGTGTGCAGGAAAATGACTGGCTGTCATGGGCTCCTTGTAGTTTCTCAGGGCATTCTGCTTACCATTTCCTGAGCAAACCCCTCCTCTACTGTTGTGAAGTCCAGAGTCTTTAGTCTGCTTCTTTCTTTCTTTTCTTTCTTCAAGTTCTTGCACTACCATTTCACAGTTACTGTGTCCAAGGCTGCCATATGCATGAGGAGTTCTTCTGTATTCACGAGTACCAGATCTTGTGCTACCCCAATCCCAGAAGCTTGTTCAGTGCTATCATCTAAAATTGTTCCCAGTGCATGTGAAAAGCTCATTGGATATTTCACACCCTGCTATGTTGCCCTTCTGGTAGATATGTCACTTAAGTCCTCCATGGAAACGAGGGATTCTGAATACTGGAAAACCAGCCTAGGATGATGTTCCATTTATTTTGGTAACTGAAAATAAGTTTTCCTTAACTAGTCTCGCACCACAGGAAGCTGCTGAAAAGACATATATATATATATAGTGTTTTGATTTTACTTTGAAATGAAATACTAAATTTTCTATTCATTTTGAGTTGCTACTTCAGTGCTGTCACAAATACTAATTCAGCTGATGTCTGGGGTGCATCTGATGAGGTAAAATAATGTGGTTATATAGCATGGATACTTTCTTATCCATAATATATGTTCACAGCTAATAAATTTGCAAGTGATCTGAATGATTTTTTTTTCCTTTTAAGATTTCTACTTTTTAATTACCCTGAGGTAATTAACATGCAACTACATGAAATATTGCTTCAGATCATAGTGTATGGTTGTCTTATGTTCGGGCCATGCAATATTTGCACTTATATATGTGCCAGAACCAACTCCTCATGCTGCTGCTTTAAGTGACTAATAAGAGAAGATCTTGTCCATTCATCATTATTGTATTTTGTTTCTTGGTAATTGGTGACAGTGTGCTTCTTAATCTATTTTAGTTGGAAGATGGGGAAGAAGAGCCGAGTCAAAACTCAAAAGTCAGGTACAGGAGCCACAGCGACAGTACCTCCAAAGGAAATGTTGAATCTAATTAGTGAGTTATTGCAAAGTAAGTTTTGTTTTTTATGCCTCTCCGGGAAAAAGAATGCTGTGCAGACCACTCAAAAAAATGTTCTCTTGTTGAAGCTGGTGAAGTCTATTCATTTCCTGAAAGCAGCCAAGCTTGCTATTTCAGCTTGCTTAAGATAGTATAGTATGTATCTCTGTTAGTATCTACTGTTACTGGTTTATTTATATGTGTATATATTGAATGTATGTATTTCTGGCAGCTTTTGGCTTTATATCTAAACACAAACATTAAATACTGGGTGAGATTAGATTTAAAAAAAACCCTAGGTAACTTGACATTAAAGCTTTGTCAGAAATGTTTTTCCTCTAAACCTCAAGAACTGCACTGTTTTTGTTTATTATATGAGCACTTCTTTGAGCTGATACCAGATCAGGTGAAATAACTGTGGAAAGCAGCAATACAACTCAATACAACTGCACTGATATTCTTGTTGCTTAAATAAAAATTTTATTGTTGCTGCTGTTAGGAAACTTTTTATAGTGCTTGGTTCTTGTGCATGGCCCAAAGGTTGATTCTCTTGTTGAGGAACTTGGAACTCATCCATTATTTTTAGTAAATACGAAACGCAGAGCATAATTTCATATGATGATGCTAAACTACTGCTCACTCTTTCTGCTGTCGTTAGTGACTGCTAAGCTACACTTCTTGTTGAAGCACAAGTCTAAATTTTTATATCCTGGACACATCTAAATGTTGCCTTAGAAAAATTATTTTTTTCTTTAGCATTGCTCACAAAGAGGAGACAAGGAGTTGGCAGGGCTGTCTGCTTATGATGCAATTGGCCTGTGCTTTGCTACCAAAGATAAAACATAGATCTAACTTTCTAAGCAAAGACAAGTATCAGATGTTCTTTTTGCAAGCTGCCATATTTCATTCAATGCAAGGTAACTTTCAGCCATCCACTTGGATTTATCCAGCTTAGATCAAGAAATCCACACAGTGGCGTTTAGTATATTGTCAGAGACACTGGGGTTATAATCTAAAGCTAAAGCTTGGCTAAGTGTTCCTTTGCTTGTCCCTCTGGTTTGCACGCATCTATAAAACCAGCATTGGTTAGGCAGGTCAAATGTATGTACCAGCAAATTTCTCAGTTACGTAAGGTAAGCTCTGTGCTATTATCATTTGCTTTCATCACAGCAAGAATGATGGCAAGCAGACTAATGTAAACAGATCGGTTTGCTTGGATTATTGAAAACAGAGACCTTTTTTGTGTTCTTGTTTATCTGGGAGACTACTTAATGGTCTAGTTGTTTACCCTTTTTTCTTCTTAGCTTTTTAGACTTTGATATTTCCATGTTTGAAAGAATATTAAAAAAATATGCTTGAAGCAGGTTGTACTGAAAATTTCAAAAGCCTCTATGTCTCTGTCCCATGTTAAAGAACAAGATGCTTGCAATGATGGGGGCTGTCGTGTTTACAATTTAAACATGTTTGAAGGACACGTAGTGCTAGTGTTCAGTTAAAGTTTCTGTGAAACCATGACCTTTAATCTGATGTTAAAATTATATATATACACTTTATTAAGAAAAATATTTGATATTAATTCTAGAATGCAGCAGTCCTACCCCAGGCCCTGGAAAAGAATGGGAAGAATATGTACAGATTCGCTCGCTTGTAGAGAAAATTCGCAAAAAACAAAAAGGTAAATGTGAAACACTGTATAAGGGTGACTCAGAGTACTGATTAACCTAAAGAATTGTCTGCTGACAGCTAAAAGGAATATTTTTTTGTTGCTGTTATTACATAAGTATTATAGAATCATAGAATAGTTACGGTTGGAAAGCACTTTAAGATCACCTAGTTCCAACCCCCCTGCCATGGGCAGGGACACCTCACACTAAACCATGTCATCCAAGGCTCTGTCCAACCTGGCCTTGAACACTGCCAGGGATGGAGCATTCACAACTTCCCTGGGCAACCCATTCCAATGCCTCACCACCCTAACAGGAAAGAATTCCTTCCTTATATCCAATATAAACTTCCCCGTTTAAGTTTTAACCCGTTACCCCTTGTCCTGTCACTACAGTCCCTAATGAATAGTCCCTCCCCATCATCCCTATAGGCCCCCTTCAGATACTGGAAGGCTGCTATGAGGTCTCCACGCAGCCTTCTCTTCTCCAGGCTGAACAGCCCCAACTTCCTCAGCCTGTCTTCATAAGGGAGGTGCTCCAGCCCCCGATCATCCTCGTGGCCCTCCTCTGGACTTGTTCCAACAGTTCCATGTCCTTTTTATGTTGAGGACACCAGAACTGCACACAATACTCCAGGTGAGGTTTCACGAGAGCAGAGTAGAGGGGCAGGATCACCTCCTTTGACCTGCTGGTCATGCTCCTTTTGATGCAGCCCAGGATACGGTTGAAACAAGCTGGTCCCAGTCTTTGCTGAAGATCTCAAACTATTTCACAAAGACTGATTACTTCAAACCGACACTACTTCCGTGAAAGATGGGAAGTTAATTAAGCACACCTTGAGGACTGGGTAAGAGAAACCGCAGACTGAGTATGTGAAGGAATGGATTACTACCGCAGCAGGGCCATTATCTGATCATCGTTGCCTTGGCCCCCTTCTCTCAGTGAGGCGGAGAAGGCTTTTGCAGAGATTCAGACTTCAAATGGACTTAACTGCCTTCTGAAGGCAGTCATCTCTCTATTCAGGCCTTAGACTGCCTGAATTTAGCACCCCACTGTTTGTGAGATTCAGCCTGGGCTTAAGTGCTCCAAAGGGGACAGCCGTAATCATCAGCTCCAAACCTAAAAGGGACAAATAAAGCTGGAACCTGTCAGGACTTGGCTCCTTCAGAGGAAAAAAAAACAACCCACCAACAAAACACAATTATCAGACTAAAGGGGACTGGTCTGGACAGCCATTAACTGATAACCCCCAAACTATGTTTTGCTTTTAGCAATGTGGCTCTAAACACTTTGCTACAGACATAAAGAGGTTACTGATGGGGGAAGGCAAGCAGGACTCTGCCTTTCCCTGCTCCCACAGAGCACTCTCCTGTTCAACATGTACTCTGTGGCACAGCATCAAAGGCCTACCGTTACTTTAAAAAAAAAAAAAAGAAGAGGGACTGAGGTTCCCAAGTCTAAAAATCAGATTCAAACCTTTGGAAGCACTACTCCTTGAACTGCACTAATCCAAGCAGTTACACATGCCAGCATTCTGAATTAAATTTCATGATTATTTTAATATGAACACTAGTAGATATGAAAAGCGTTTCAGCAATTCAACATGATGACATTACATTTCAGCAATTCAACATGATGACATTAAAGCATGGCAATATAAATACTGTTTAAATGCACAAAGTAAAGACATCAGCTAATAAATCTCCTATAAATCAAGTACATAATTAAAGAAATACCTATGGTGCCACAGTTAATATGGAGTTTTATTGCCAATTTTTGTAACTTTTAAGGTATGCTTATTTTTCAGACTAGAATAGTTTTCTTCTAACATGTTCAGCAACAACTGTTGTTGATACTCTATTTTCATATTAGTTTTGGTTTTATTTGGAGATATATTCTAAAAAAATGCTTTTATTATAATTTTACTAAAAATAACCTCTTTTATGGCTGGGAAATAACTTTTAACCTTGGAATGAATGGTCTGCTCTGGACATACCTGAAGTCCTTACACAATTCTTTCTTCTCTGGTATTTATACAGTGATGACAAAAAAGCCAGACTGCGATTAAATTGGAGTTTGAGTGGTTCATGTATTTGCTTGATAAAGCAAGTACTTAGAGGCATGAAATGCCCTTTCACACCTGTTTTTAAGATATTCTGGCTAATGCATAAAAATCTTTATGAAAGTAATTTTAAGACTCTGAAGATCAGGTACTGGCAGAGGGCCCATGGAGGAATAGATAATACCGTTTGAGTGACTGTATTCTGTAGCTGTGTAAAGATGAACTTGGTAAATAGTTTTGTTGTCCCATGGCTTCTGTAAGTGTATGGCACATGTCCATGTTTTTATGATGCAATACATTTGTGAAATGTAATTTGGGTTAACAAGAAGAAAGTTAGCATTGGGGTTGGCCTGTTTATCTTCTGCACCAGAAAGATTGAATCATCCATGGGCAAAATGGTTGCTGGCAGAGGTGGTAAAATTAGTCTAACAGTATTATGTTAACAAAGCATTTATTTTTTTCCCTTGAAAGATGCAAAACCTAGTAACCACAACACTGTTGACATACAAATATCTTTTAATGTAACACTTTTACAGACATAATTTGGATATTATGGTCTCTTTCAAAACCATTTTTTAATGGAACATAGTAATGCATACTACACATGCACAGTTTTCTAGCTTAATAAAGGCTTTAAACAATTAGCAAAGGAAATATAAATTGCTGTTGGATATTGAGATGTACAAATGAGTATATATTGCCTAAAGTGTGATAATTCCTGCTTTTCTTAAATAGACCACTGGCTTGCAGAACGTGGACTAAAATGAACTTGATTATACAAAACTTTAAAGGTGAAAACTGAGTATTTTGACTTTCTAAAATTTTTTATTGACTCATTAGCAAAATCTTAAAGCTATTTTTCCAATGCAGATTTTCATCAGTAGAGCTATATCTGGTTCAGTATAGAAATAAATTGTTCCCCAGTTTGTAATTGGTGCTTGTACTTTAAAGGAGCTGCTCTTTTTAGTTTGGTAAAATGTGTTATGTATCAGACCACGCCATATGTGAGGAACAGAGGTGTATATATATGAACATATATATATATATGAATTCATATATGAATATATGAATTTCAGAGATGCCTACAGAATGGTTCCAAATACAAGATGGAGGTTAAAGACTTCCAGTAGCCTTATTTAGTATTTGCTTTTCAACCCTTATCAAGTAGGAAATGTTGGAAATCAAAAGAGCAAAGTCCTGGACAGTATGAACACCAATAAAGTTCTGTGGAAGCTATGCAATTAGTCTTACAAGGTTTGTAAGGCTTTAATTCTGGATATATTCCACAGAAAACAGCAAACTGAAGGGAGCATGAAATAAAGCAGAAATGGCTGCTTTCTTTTTTTTTAAAAAAAAGACCAAAACACAGCATCACATTCTCATTGCATTCAAAAAACCCTTTATCAATGTTGAGTTTTTATACTGCATCATCAAAGACTACAGTTTTAGGTGCTGCTTGCACTTCTAACTGCAAATTTGATTTGTCCTGGGGCTTGAAATCCATGATTTGGAGAGGGAGGAAAATTTCAAATATCCTAATACTTCTTTTCTAAAATCCCTTTAATCTAAAGATGTATTTATCACCTGTGCTTAACCAAAATATCTTTGGAGGTAACCAACTCGATGATGACATTTTCATAGAATCACAGAATGGTTTGGATTCGAAAGGACCTTAAGATCATCTAGTTCCAACCCCCTTGCCATGGGCAGGTACAATTTCACTAGACCAGCTTGCTTAAGGCCCTGTCCAGCCTGGCCATCAACACTGCCAGAGATGGGACATTCACTTGGGCAACTTGTTCTGGTGTCTCACCACCCTCAGTAAAGAATTTACTCCTTATATCTAACCTACATCTCTCCTGCTCAGCTTTCTCACTCGTAACATGGCCTGAGCATCTGAGGCGCATTTGGACACTTTTAACATGATCAGACATGAGTTTGGGTTGAAGAAAACACAAATTACAAAAGGAACTGGTTGAGTATAACCAGGTTCATAGGTTCAAATCAGATGATGGAAAAGGGGAAAACAGAAAATGAATGAGGCTTGTGATTTCACAGCTGGATCATGTTTCTGTTGGAGAAGCAAAGCAAAAAAAAATTGGACAAGCTCTGTGTTGTTGGTACGATGATCAATCCTAAGTTGTTTCAGTAAATCCATATGCTACAGGAAAAAGCTAACTGCCTTGTATGTGAGAGTAGAAGCTTGGGATCTGCTTATTTTAATTTCCAGTGATGAATTAATGAAATTGCAGCTGACTCTCAAATTCCTCCTTGTGTCTGTATTAACATGTGGTGGTGATTGCATTTATCATCAGTATTAAGCTGGGAAATAGTTTTGCTCAGCTTATTTAAAAGGGAAAGTGGAGGGAGGCTTCACATTTCATCACGGCTCAGTTTAAGTGGTCATGTTTTTAAGATGACTGATAAGCCAATTTAACAGTTTTAAGATTTCAGCAGTTTAAGTTTGTGAAAATTGGGTATGACATTTGTATGCTGTTGAGTAACACTTAACATAAGACCACTCCTGACTCAGCTACTTCAGAGTAGAACTGCTGTGGGGTAGCAGGTTGCTTTACATGTGCGTTTATATTGAACTTCTTTATCTTTCCGGATCTCCTTTCTGCATTTTTTTTTAATAACTTGTGTTTGTAGGTTTGTCTGTTGTCTTTGATGGAAAAAGAGATGACTATTTCCCTGAACTGATAAAGTGGGCAACTGAAAATGGAGCATCCACAGAGGGTTTTGAAATAGCTAACTTTGAAGAGGAGGGGTTCGGTTTGAAAGCAACAAGAGAGATAAAGGTAAGCATGTGAATATTTGACTTAGATTAGAAAATCGTGTTTGGAATGTAGCCGAAGAGTTCTGAAACACTCGCTATCTTCTCTCCCACCTTTTAAATGCTTATGCAACTGCTGTTCTGATATGCTGTCCAATCTGTGTGCTTGAAATAAATTTATTGATAAAATTGAGTATTATTTTTTGACTATTGGATAGTAATGTGAATTTTTAATCGGCCATTTTTTTCTCTCTGCTGCCTATATTCTGTACCTAATCACCAGAATACTCTACCTCATTGATGAATCCTTGTCTTCCATATTTGTTAAAAACTTAGTCTCTTTTCTTCTTTCATGTCCCTTCTTTTAAAGCACTGATGTTTTTGCCTCAGAAAGAGGTATTTGCAGTACTTAATTTCCAGAAAAAAAAAGAAAACCCCAAATTAAAAAAACAAAACAAAAAAAACATACACACAAAAAACAACCCCAAACAAATTACCTGGTAATTGTAAAGAATATCTTTTGATCATCAGGTAAGGAATATAGACACACACAGCCAACTAACTGTTAAAAGATAAGCATTTAAGATTGCCTCTTTTCATTTTCCGTTTTACAAAGGGGAAACAGGTTTGAGGAACAGTCAGCTGCTGTAGAAAGAATATTAGAAAACAAGAGTATTACATTAATTTTAGGGCTTTAACAGCAAGTAGTTAATAAGGCTAGTGCTACTGGTTGATAAAAATCTGAAGAGTAGTTCTAAAATAAGAATGGGCAATGTGAAAAATCTCTACTGGGAGAAAATATTTGATCACATAGTTAATAGCAATATAATCTGGTATCTTTGAGGTTGTGTGGGCAATCTGCATGTTAGCAGTTCCAAACTGAAGCACTTTATTTTGTAATCTAAGGCTTTGTTTAAAGCTTTCTGTAATGCAGACTGAATCATTTGGTTACCACAATGTAAAACATAGCGTTTGTTTAATTTGCTGTGGAAGAGAAGGAAGAACTTCGATTCAAAATAATTTTGATTAAAAAAAAAAAAAGGGGGAGGGGGAACAACCAAACTTTAGTTAAAGGCGATGGTAGATTTGAGACACTAGGGCATATCATTATAAATTCTAACTGACCCTCTGCTTTTTTTTCTTTTCTGTAGGCTGAAGAGTTGTTTCTGTGGGTTCCTAGAAAACTGTTGATGACAGTTGAGTCAGCTAAAAATTCAGTATTAGGTAAGAACTTAAAAAAGTCCCTAAGCAAGAAGTTGATCTGTATGGGATCATTCAGTAGGAGAAATTCATTTTTAGCTGATCTCCTTTATTACAGGACTTGCTTATCATGCCAGCTGTAAGGTTTAGAATACCTAGAAGCTTGAAGTGTCAGTGAAAAGAATTTAATTTTCCCTCTGTTTCTGCCTGAGTGCACTAGTATATGTGGCATTTATTGTGTCAAATAACTTGCAGCATAATGCAATATGGGTAGCTAAATATTTTAGAAACCTGAAAAAGCTGTGGGTTTTTTGTTGTTGTTTTGTTGTCTGTTTGTTGTCTTTTCCTTAATCCTTGCATGTTATCTCATCATGTTCATTTAAAGTAAATCTACAGTGCTAGTTTCCATAGGCAATTAACTTAGTGCATCATCTTTCTGGGTTAATTCAGGATCCCTGTATTCTCAAGACCGAATTCTTCAAGCCATGGGCAATATAACATTGGCATTCCATCTTCTTTGTGAGCGAGCCAACCCCAACTCTTTCTGGCTGCCCTACATCCAGACACTTCCCAGTGAATATGACACTCCTCTCTATTTTGAAGAAGATGAAGTGCAGTATCTTCAGTCAACTCAGGCCATACATGATGTTTTTAGCCAATATAAAAATACAGCTCGACAGTATGCGTATTTCTACAGAGTTATCCAGGTAAGCATCTTAAATGTAATATACAGTATCTGTTGTTTTCATGATGATGATTGAGGAAGGTGTGAAAACAGTGATGCTAAATAATAGAGCAAGTGTATTGCTTTTAAAGGTTTGAATCATTAAAGCAATTTCCTGCTGTTTTCTGAACTGCTGTTAAAATTTCACAGATCAGTAGGCTTATGAATATGTAAGAATGTATTTAGTTGGTTGAGAGGCGTGATTACTGCCTTTTGTTTGGCTTTGGGTGAGGCTTCATCTGGAATATTGTACAATCTTGGGCCCAGCAGTACAAGAGATACGTTGACAAACTGGAATGAGATCAGAGGAGGGCTATTAAGATGTCATTTGCTTCAGCCCTTTATCCATACAAGGAGAGACTAAGGGAGCTGGATTTGTTTATTTTGAGGAAAATGATAAGGGATGATCCAATTGTTGTTTTCAACTTCCTACTAATAGCCAGTCTCCAGAAGTTTGCCTGTGGGAAGTCAGGCTAAGTGACCTGCAGACAGCTACAACCTATGCCTCTATGACTTGTCGTAAAATGCATAGTCCACAGTAAACAAAGTAAAACTGTAATTGTTATTGACATAGAATAAAACCATTACATATGTTGTATTTCCAGTGACCATGGATTAACTCTTATTTTCTATTCTGTTTAACATAATTATTTTGGTTGCTTTCAAATAAAAACAGAAGCCCATCTGGTAACTGTTTGAGTGTGGGGAGGCTTGAGATGGGTGAACTTTTCGTCATGTTCTGAATAAATGAGTTAAATTTAGTTTCTCAGAACTGTTACTCTGATGTCTAGAGATAATGGATGTTGTAAGTGAATGGTGATGTAGTGTTGTCAAGGTAGTGCTTAATGTCCAAGCATCCAAAGCTTTTTGTGTCACAACCTGTGTAAAATGTGTATGACTCTACTTGAATTTCCACAGTTGTGTGATCTACACACACTTTTTTTTTTGGCCTTAGGAGACATCAGAAGACAAAACAATTCTATTCCCTTTAATGTTATCAGAGTTCCAAAGCTTTGCTATTACCTGTTTTAAGTCCATAAAATTTAAGTTATTTTGCATAGCTATTTGGTGTTTGAAGAAGTTAATATATTTCAGATACAGTGTCAATTTATCAAGTATAAGGAGTGGCGGGATACATTGTGAAAACCAAAGTTACAAAAATAGTGGGTGAAAACCACAAAAGATGCACTTCATTTTGAGGCAGGGACTATGGTGCAAACAATGGGTTAGATATTGGGAAGGAATAAAATTCTTCCTTCCAGGTGTCACAATTCAGGAAACGATGGTTTAGCTAATCTCTTTTCTTGCCATGTACTACTCTAGTTTGCCAGTCCACACTTGACCTTTTCACTTAATTTCTCGATGTATAATGTCTCAGCAAACAGGACTCCTAAATTTTTTATTGTTTTCAAAGAGTTATTAGCAGAGTATTGTGTAACATTATCCAGTTCATCCAACTGCCATTCATGCTCTTGCATATACTTGATCAGACAGCTAAACTATCACTATGACTAGTTCCATCATTTTCATTGACTAATCCTGCACTAGTAATATTATGTGAGAGGTTATGTGTTCACAACATTAGTTAAAAAAAAAATAAAAAAAAAATACAATTTTACAGAGAAATGGGATCCGGAATAAAGCTCTGAGTTTTGGCTCCCATGTGTCCAGTGTTTCAGAACCACTTCTCAGTGATGGCTTAATATATGAAGACTGATATCAAAGTGATGCAAACACAGCTGAAGAATGTATATAAAATGCAGTGGTGTAACATGAGTTGAAGCACGAGATACCTGTTGTATGAAAAGCAGCTTAAATGTTTGACAAAACATTTTTGTTATGAAAGTAACAGTTTGATATAACAAATAACAAATCTGTATTTGTTACAACAAATAAGAAATCTCAAATCTGCTATGCAAGTAAGTGGTTTCATGTGGCATGTACTCACTGTTTCTCCTGTTGTCTCTCGAACTCAGTCAAAGATCATTTGTACAGCACTTAAGCTAATGGGGTCCAAGTAATGCCTCACTAAAAAATAAGTTATATTCTGCATCAAAGTCCACACAAAGAAAATAATGTGCATGAAATTACTTTAGGAGCAGACTTTCTTTAGAACCCCGGTGATAGTGATCTGTTCTGCTTGGTAACAAGCCTTTAATACTCTGCATTATATTTTTTGCATTTACAGTTCTATGGAAGCTGATATGGCAGCTCATAGAAGAAAACTTCTCAGTCTGGTATTGTTGAGACTGATTCAGTTCAGTTTGATCTACAGCAGTGGGAAACCTTTGTGGAAATAGTGTTCAAATAAATGACTACATTCTCTTTGAGCATATTAGTATACTCAAGAAAGTGATTAGTACTGTACTGTTGCCTTTTATATAAACTGTTAAAATACAGGTTCTGGTCACATATGGTCAGAAATCAAGGCCATATTTTTTTTGTTCTCCTGACAAATTCTTTTTATTACTTGTTTTGTGTTCTTCTAAAATACGGCTGTTGTTTCATGTTGAACATGAGCATGAAGGTGGATAGAGTAGGAATAATATGCTTTTATTTACTTGTTCTTTGGAGAATGGGTGGTAATAAATATTAGGCAAATTGTAGGTTCGTTCTGGTTGTTTGGTGCCATGCACTGCCACATAACCACAATTTCATCTGAATGTTTCTTTAGTACTATTCAGTAAATGTCATATTAGGAAGATAGATAATTTCAGCTGTCTCCAGGAGTGCCAAGTGAATGTGCTGGGTACCTATTATTAATGCTTTTGATGAAAACTCTGGGAAAAGTTTTTTAAAAACATTTTAATTTCTGTTTCTGCTCTCAAAAATACGAGCATCTAATTTATAAATAGTGGAGGAAAAAAAAAAAGGGGGGGGGGGAAGCGTCTTCCCTAAAACAAAGTACCATTTTCCATTGCTCAGAAAAGCATAAATGAGTTTTGGTATCATCTTGCATGCACTTATTATGTGAACAAAGTTGACCCACAAAATACTAAGGGTAATTCATGAGCATGTAGAAAAGGGAAAGAGAGGTGGTAAGAGAAAAATTCATCATATAAATGGAAAAAAAGCAAAGCAAAACCACTTTACTATGAAAGGCAGTATACTCTGTAAGCTTTATGAAAGTGAATGTTAGTTTTTGTATACCATAATTTCATTTGCTACTACTGCTGCTTTAGCATAAGTGTTCTAATGAAAGCTGTCCTGTGTGAGCTGGATTTTGATACTGCTTCAGGTATGCAGACTAATTTTTTTTTTTTTTAATTTGCAAATCTGCTTTTTGTAACAAAAATCTTACGTAGTACATAAATCTTCAATATATTTACTTTCTTGGTAGCTATAAATCTTCTAGATATTTATTTTCTTGATAGCTATTCTACTGCAGAAAGTAAAACTAGTAGCATCGTGACATAAAACTTGTTTTGATATTTAGAGGCACTGAAAAAAGTAATATTTTGTGCAGGCAAAATATTTTAATTCCTTTACAGTATTTTTAGTCTGCAAAATGTTTCTAGTGGCTGGGGGAACAAATATTTTCTTCAAATGCTTCATTTTCCTTCCATACAGGATTGCCAGACTGGTAATAAAATAATTTGGCTTGTGATAGGTGTGCAGTTTTAAACATTGTTTGACAAGCGCTGGTCGGTTGAATTTCCCTGGCTTCTCTGTAAGGCTGGTTTTCTCAGAATGCTGCTGTGCTAATTCTTTCTCCAAGTGCTTAGTCTGGATACAGATGAAGAATTGGCAGTTTTATGAATTTCACAGCTGTTGCAATCTAAACCCTAGTCTGGTTTGAGAAGCAGAAACAGGTGGGATATTCAGTAGACAAAAATAAACCCTTGAGTATGTTAGCCAGGTTCTACAACCCTCACTGACACCTTTCTAAACATATGTGATTTGAAACTAAAAAATAGTTAGAAGTTTTTACGATGGACTTTAAAGGCATATATGGCCTCTGCATTGCTACCAAAGTACAGTGAATGGTCAAAAGAGTACTTTGATTGCAGCAGATGCGTAGTTTGCAAAGTGTTCCAAAGCTTGTTCCAAAGCAAAATTTGTAAACTGCAGGGTTATCTCTTCCCCTGGAAGGTGTGTGTGTGTGACTTCTTTTAGCATTTGTGGGTCCTGCATGTCTACTGAAGGGTGAACAAACACCAAATACTTAATATTTGGTTGGTTTTTTTTGTACACTGACATGTGGTAAAATAGGCACAAGAGGGAGCCATATAGTTTACAGACATTCACAGTAAGATTACATTCCTAAAGAAAATACAGGCAAGTTTGAACCTTTTTTAAAATAATATGCAGTGGTCTTCATGTTTGACTTTCAGTTGTATCTGCATGCCTGTTTGTAGTCTATTACAGAGAAGTTTTTGTAAATCAAAAGACATAAAGACAAGGAGTGCTCTTAGACAATGTGGAAGTGCCCAAACTCTATTCACATTTTTGATCCTTTGGGTCTGAAGCAGTGTTTTATCTTATCGCCAGGTGTAGTAAAGGCTGTTATAATCTGTGTTACTAAAAGACAATTTTATGATAGTTTTAGTTAACTTTTAAAATCCTTGAAAATAGTAAGTCTGAAACCAGCAGAGCCCATCAGCTAGCCATAGCTTTTGCCATGGTAGCCAGTATCCAGTGGAATTCTGTGTGTAAGTAGTGTCTTTATGTAGCTGCCTCTCATGCACTGGAAGAAGGATCAGTTTGCAGGACTGTCCAGGATGGTAATTTGACATTGCTTTAGACAGTGCTTTCAGCCTGTAGTCTCTAGACCACTGTGGGACTGCAGATTTTTCTGAAGGGCACCAGCAAGCTAGCCATCTGTAAAAACAAACAAAAAAAAAACCAATGAAAACAATATAGGTGACTCTGTAGTGGGTATCTTCTATAGGCTGCCTCATCAGGAGGAAGGAAAGAGTGGATGAAGCCTTCTGCATACAGCTAGAAATAGCCTCATGTTTGCAGGCCCTGGTCCTCATGGATGGACTTCAACCATCCCAGTATCTGTTAAAGAGAAAACACAGCAGGGTATAAGCAATCCAGGGGCTTCGTGGAAAGCACTTCTTGCATCTTCCTGACCCAAGCAATAGAGAAGCCAATGAGGAGAGTGGCTAGTCACGTTCATGGACCTCATACTTGCAAACAAGGAAAGTTTTGTTGGGGATCTTAAAGTCAAAGACAGCTCAGCTGCAGTAACCATGAGATGGTGGAGTTCAGGAGCGTGAAAGGAAGAAGCAGAGCAAAAAGCAAGATCACAGTGCTGGACTTCAGGAGAGCAGTATTGGTGTCTTTGTGGAGCTGCTTGGAAAAGTAACATGGGATAAGGCTCTGGAGGAAAGAGGGACCCAAGAAAGAAAACTCAGTTAATATTGAAGGACTGTGTCCTCCATATTCAAGAGCAGTGAATCCATAAGCAGGAAGTCAGGCAAAAATACCAGACCTGCATGGATTAACAAGGAGCTCCTGGCAAAACTTAAGATACCAAAAGGAAGCATACAGAGGGTGGAAGCACAGACAGGCAACATGGGAGGAATATGGAAATATTGTCCAACTATCCAGGGATGAGATTAGGAAAGCAAAAGCTCAGCAGGAATTAAACCTGGCAAGGGTTGTGAAAGGTAGCCAAAATGGCTTCAGTAAGTACATGGGTGACAGAAAGGATGTCTATGGGAAATATGAGCCTTCTGTTGAATAGGGCAAGGGACCTGATGACACAGAATATGGGGAGAAAGCTGAGGTACCGAATGGCACCTTTGTCTCAATCTTTACTGGCAAGAGCAGCCTTCAGGAGTCCCAGTTCCTGGACACCAGGAAATAGGTCTGGAGCAAGGAAAATATACCCTTAGTGGAAGAGGATTGGGTCAGGGAATGCTTAAGCAAACCAGCCATAAGGCAAGCCCATGGGCCCTGATGGAATGCACCCACAAGTGCTGGGAGAGCTGTCTGATGTTATTGTGAGGTGACTCATGCCTGAGGGATGGGATGCCAACCTGAGGGACTTGGACAAGCTTGAGGAATGGGCCCATGTGGACCTCCTGAGATTCAACAAGGCCAAGTGCCAAGGTCCTGCACCTGGGTCATGCAATCCCTAGGATCAAGACAGGTTGGGGGATGAAGGTATTGAGAGCAGCCCTTTGGAGGACTTGGTGGTACTGATGAATGAAATGCTGTACGTGAGCTGCCAGTGTGAGCTCACAGCCCAGAAAGCCAATCCTGGGCTGCATCAAAAGAAGCATGGCCAGCAGCTCAAGGGAGGTGATTCTGCCCCTCCACTACACTCTGGTGAGACCCCACCTGGATTACAGCGTCCAGCTCTCAGCACAGGAAAGACATGGACCTGTTGGAGCAGGTCCAGAGATGGGCCACAAAGATGATCAGAGGGCTGGAGCAACTCTGCTATGAAGACAGGCTGAGAGAGTTGGGGTTGTTCAGCATGGAGAAAAGAAGGCTCTGAAGAGACCTTATTGTGGCCTCTCAGTACTTAAAGGAGGCTTACAAGAAAGATGGGGACAAACTTTTTAGCAGGGCTTGTTGCAATACAAGGGGTAATGGTTTTAAATTAAAAGGGTAGATTTAGATAGATAAAGAAATATTTTTATGATGAGGGTGGTGAGACATTGAAACAGGTTGCCCATCCCTGGAAACATTCATGGTCAGGTGGGACAGGGCTCTGAGCAACCTGATGTAGTTGAGTATGCCCATACTTGCTGCCAGGGGGGCTGGATTAGCTTAGCTTTAAATGTCCCTTCCAACCCAAACCGTTCTATGAATCTGACACTTGGTGATCTTTGAGCGATCATGGTGACTGGGAGGGATGCCTGAGGACTGGAGGAGAGCAAATGCCACCCCTGTCTTCAGGAAGAAGGACCCAGGGGACTACAAGCCTGTCATCCTCATTCAGCCCCTTGGGAGGTGCCATCCAGGGACCTTGACAGGCTGGATAAATGGGCTGACAGTTGAAGAAGTTCAGCAAGAAGTAGAAAGTCCTGTGCTTGAGGAGGAAGAGTGTTGCAAGCAGGTCGAGGAAGGTGATCCTTCCCCTCTGCTCAGCACTGGTGAGTCCACGCTCAGAGCACTGTGTCCAGTGCTGGGCTCCCCAGTACATAAGACAGGCCAGTAAGAATTTTAGAACTAAAACAAATGGAGAAAGCATAGACACCTGTTTATGTAACATTTTAGCAAGGAAATTGGGTTTTCTTTGACTCAGTTTTATGTTTCCTTGCTAAATTAATGAGCAAATACTTGCAAATGCTTTCTTTGCCTTCTGTTAAGCTACTGTTACTCAAGAAAGCAGAAGCTGCCCCATGAATCACACTTCTTTTAAATAGAATCTTATTTGGTAGAAGTCATTAATACTTTCAGATACTATCTGTCATCTGGTTTGTATCCAGTATTCCATAGGAGCACTCGTACCGGTTTTCTGACTACTGCATACTGACATCTGGACAGCACTTCTGAAAGTGTTATTGTAGACCCATTGTGAATACAGTCCTTGCAGGAATCTATCCAGAGATGTTTTGATCTGTTTGTGTGCACTATTGGACAGAGAACTTCATTTCCTGGAGGCTGTAATCCCTTTTGATCAGATACTAAATTTGATTTATTATTCATATAAAATTTGACTAATTGATTTAGTGTGAATGAAATTCTAAAATCCAGTTATTAGCTGTTGGGCACTGGAATATCATTTTAGCTAGGACATTTTTAGCACATGAAGTTCTAGATCTCAAAATAATGTTATAGCATCTTTAAAATCTGGTATCACATTTGACTTGTCAATATTGGGTATATTAGGTGAGATTTCACATCTCTAGCTTAATTTTGACACCAGTTTTTGAAGTTGTGATGATACTTTCAATATGACTTATGCTGCTCTTTCGTTATTTTTCTGTTCTGTTTCTAATCTATCCTATTCCAATAAGCATATGATTTTCCAGGTCAGCGTGAAGTACAGCGTCTGGTGTCTCTCTGTACTTGGCTTTAAGATACCACCATTTAACTTCCATGTGCTAAATAACGTTGGAGTTGAATGCAGAGAACTATACTGCCTTTTAAAACACTCTAAGATATTCATATGTTTGGAAGCTGTTTATTATTTTTAAGTTGACCTAATAGAGAATATTTTAATGCTTCTAAGGAGTTCAACCAATATGCAATCAAAAGCAAATGTATTTGGAAGCAGATTACAGTTTTGATCATGTATCAGGTAGGTCCTTGGGGTTCTCACTTCCCCCCCCCCCCCCCCCCCCCCCCCACTTGATTTATACTTAATTGGCATGCCAGTCAAATAGCCTTTTCCAGAAGTTATGTCAGTGGCACTCTAAAAAACAGGATAGATGTCACAGTTGTAATCCCTATAACATCTTTCCCTTTTGTTCCCTTGTCTACTATACATGTCACCTTAAGGAGGGATTTAAAATTCCATTGAATGGGCAGTTACAAAGGTGTAATAGTGTTGCTATTTGATTTGCTTTGTCTGAATTTCAACACCTGAGTTGTTCTGCTTGATCAATAATGAATCAATAGGCGGTTAATAATGGAACATATTTATGCTCTTCTGTGTTCTTCCTCTCTGTGAAGGCCAAAATATTGTATTAATCTGTTTTGCTGGCAGCAAACTCAAGACTGACTGTATGCTTGTACCACTTAGTGTTAGTGTAAGGTGGTTTAGATTTTGCAAACATGTGCCAAATTTCTGATTTTTATGTCGGTTCTGATGTATCCCACCCCCAGCTATGACTACAGTATTGGCAGGTCCTTGGGCTTCATTGGGCCATTCCTGTGGCTGCCCCTTTCCATTGCAGAAGCAGCTACAGGCTTCGCTGGGTTGCGTCTGGCCATCTCAGACAAATGAAGAGCTCAAGTTCTTGTGTGAGTAGGAGGTCTGCTGTCTTCATCCCCTGTTCCTTCCTTGCCTTCCACAGGAACACATTGACAGCTCTGGGCTTTCAGCCAGCCGGACACAGGAGGAGGTGTTTGGCTGTTCGGGCAGCATTTGCTCCACAAACAGCTGTTCCCTATCTCCTCCAAGGAAAAGGTGGCAGGCCATATGGAGGTATCCTGTGGTCCAGATTCAGCCGATGGGCGCCAGTTGGACCATGCTGGCCTATATCAGAATACAGGCATGTCCTACTTGATGTCTTCTATTTCTTAAAGTCAAAATGTTTTAAAGTTGGAGGACAGATGGATAAAACATGTCTTTCTTTCTGGATATAGATGTTATCTTTATTCGGACATTTCATTGTTAAGATCTCCTAATCAGTAGGTTTTAATTTATTTTATATATTGAGTGGTTAGGATTCTGTTATACCAGCATAAATGCCCTCTTGCCTCTGGAGTAGCAGAGATGCACTTCAAAACGTATATGCCAGTGCTAAACAAAATCTGTTTCTGCACAGTTTAAACTCCATTTGGGAGGAATAATATGTTCTGTTGTTAGTATTATGGGCTTTTAAAGCATTTTTTTGGAAGATGGAGTTCTCTACCACTCTCCTGGTTGAGAACGCAGATAAGCATCTGTTTTTACAGGCAATAGAGTGGAGAAGGGGTTTTGTTTGCTCATCTGTTGATTGCTTTTATTTTTATTTGTTAACTGAGTTGCACTTTCTGGGGCAGTTGAGTTTATCCCCAGAGATGCTGTCTGTGTCTTTTGTGGAAGTGAGTGCCTCAGCAGACATCAGGAGATCATCACACATTTACAAGTATACTTTCTCATATAAAGTTTGTACTTATTGTGCAGATTTAATATTTTTCCTGATATAACGGTAGTTACAAATGTTCCATAAATTTAAAATATGATAACAAGCTGATGTTTCTTAGAATGGAATACTCCAAGGATGTATTCTTTAAGCATTGCAAAATTATACAGGGGACTTGTCTTTGTTAAAATTAGTAATTTAACTAAATTACAAAGTGGATTATCCTCTTCAGTCAGACCCAATGCTAATACTCCACACAGTAGGAGATTGATATGTTGCTAAGTTTATTTTCTTCTACTATGGTTTGAATGCGAGTTGAAGAGTAAGTGGTAAGTTTTTAGGATGTGTGGGTACTATAGTCTTCGTACATCTGGTTCCAGAGCTTACCATGCCCCCGTGTGCCATGCTGGTTGTGCAGCGCCATACCTTGGTTTTAAGATGATCATGATCCAAGCTTCCACCTCAGTGGCTTCTGATGTGATCTGTAACCTTGAGTAGTTGATTCACAGGTAACAAGATTTCGGCCATACTACATAATATTAATGCTTGTTAGCAAACTCTTTGGATGTGGACTGGTTGTGAATAGGAAATGTTGTCCCTATCCTTTTAAAGCAGCTCACTTCAGGCTTTCCATCGCAGCATTTTATTTGTGATTTAATGAACTAGTAGTAGAATTGTGGGATGAATTTGTGCATGAACATAGTGCACGTGTTGCACTGAACAAAATGAACAGCTTAAACCTTGTACCTCAGGAGGAGACTAAAGGCTAAGTGACATCCTATGGTATACAGGCATAGACCTTTGTGAGGAAGCCTTTTTCTGTAGCTGTCTTAGTGTACCTTACTGTATCTTACTGTGCGAATGAAGCATTGCAGACTGAACCTATGAGTCTAAGGCTCAACATGAATATTAAAGTCATATTTTATTAGGAGATTTGCCATGCAAGAAAATGGACGTAGTGTGTCTTTCTGTTAACATGACTGGGGACAGGAGGGAGGGTGGTATCATTGCAGAACATGTCTAGTCTTAGGCCAGATTGCCCTCCCACTTCATCCCATCACCCCCTTGTGGAGCTACATTCAGAGCTAAGTGATTTTGTGAAAGGATAGGAAAAGGTATAGACAAATTTGTGTCATATCTGAGTACCTTCTTTTCTGGGAAAATTTAGTATTTTAGAATTTTGTATGTTAGGAAGTTTCTGTAATGGTGTGAGCAAGAAATACATGTTAAGAAGTCCATCACTGTCGTGCCTCTGTTTGATAAAGGAAATGCCACAGGATTGTAGGCAGGGTACTCATTTGCAGCTGGTTCAAAATGACTGTGTACTCTATCATCCAAATGGTAACGTCCACTTTGCATGTAAAGTGGGTTTTCAGTCCTTCAGACTCCCAAGTTAGTAGTTGATGACATGGCTTGCGTTGTCTGTTATGCCACTGCTGTCGCATTAACTAAAAACAATTTTTGCAGGTAGATGGTACAGAAAAAGGGACTGTGCAGTTAAATTCCACTGCCCCAGGAGGAGTCATTCCACTCTGCTTCTGCTACATGAATCCCCTAATAGCCTGGAATAGTATTTTCTTGTGTATATTGGCAGAAAGTAAATAAAAATTGTTGACATAAAGAAAGCAAGAATGTTATTTAGATTTAATAAGTTTCAATCCTGTGGCACCTTTTTAATTGTAAGATTTGTTCTGTTAGGTTTTGCAAAGTAGGATGATCTTTCTTCCCTTAGAAAAGTCATATAACAGTGCAAGTTTGTGGACCTAATTCTTAGCGCTTCATGAATTAGGCTGTTTGAAAATTCCAAAGCGTTCTTCTGTAGTTATAATCTGTTATTACAAAGTAAAATAATCTTGCCTTTTTTTCCTGTGAGTGAACTGACTTTACCTCATTAGCTTATGCATCTTATATCCAATGGATAAAGTGAATTCTTGTATCCTGATAGATCACTAGGATCCTCCACTCTAAATTCTTTATTTTACTTAGCTTTAGGGCAGTTAAAGCCTCAGCAGCTCCACAGAGAGGCGTTTCTCTTCAAGGCTGCTGCTTCAAAGGATTTCCAAAGCAGGGAAAGGGACAGTAACCAGCAAATGCTGACAGATCTTCCTGCTTCTGGCCCTGAAAGTGTGTGTGTTGCGTGTGTTTTTTTGTACACCTACACATTGGCCTGAAACCAAGTAACATCCAGCAAGGCTCATAACGAAATCTCCCAATGTTAATGAGTATGCTGGAAAGAGGGGAGAATCCACATAGAAGGGGAGGAAAAAGTTGTTTGGTCAAAAAGAACAAACCCTTAGGCTTGAAGTTCAAAGGAATAAAAGTTAATAAGGTATAAGCTTAAACTGGTTTTGGCTTTCACTGGCTTTAACCCCCATACCCTTAGTGTTTTGGGGACTGGAAGGGGAATGGACTGATGACTTCAGTGTAATCTCAGCACTTGGTTTGATGCTTTCCTGAGTTAGAAATGGAGCTGTCACTACTTCAGTGGTACACAAGAGGGAGGTTTTTGAGAATATTGAAATCTGATTTAGTAATACCGATATAGAGATTGCCTTGGACTTGTGAGTACTTGAGATATGCTTCACAGAAATCCAACAGGCTTTTGTCTAGAAACTCAGGAAACCAACAAAACCAAGGATTTTATTGTTGGCATTTTTAGTTATGTATTGCAGTGGAATAGTAGATGACTCTGATGGTCAGCTTCTCTCAGCTGAGATAGCATCTTTAAACCTAATTTCTTTTCTTACCCAGAGTATACAAGGGCTAATGGCACAATGGAATATACTGGCCAAAATGACTCCACACCAAAATACATCAGTTCTTTTCAAGGCATGTGGTAGCCCAGATATGAACACAAATTTAACACTGTGTAATCCTGTACACTAATTTTAACTTTTACTCAAGACATTGCATTGCATGTTACAGTAACAGGACTTGTGCTTTGCATCACTTGGTAAATGAACAAATATTATTTAATTTTAGTGGAAATTCCTCATCAGATTAGGAGCTGTGATAGATGAGCTTTTGCGTTTTGTGACTGAATGAGGTTACTGCCTCTAATGGTCTGGCCACTCTTTTACAGAAGGTTAATGCCCTCACAAGCTGAATTGCAGAAGTAAAGGTTATGATGGTTTCTCAGCTGGAAAGGCACCCACCCTTTCCACACTGAAACCTTGATGCTATCCAAATAAAATCAAGCACTTTTCAGAAGTGGAGGAGTCCTCTAGCATCTAGTTTATAAGACTTGAGAATCATTATCTTGTGATGTCCATCCAAAGATGTGATGGGGAGAGATTATTAGCCCAAAGGCCCCTATGGGGCATCAGGAGTTGTGCTTTCTTGTGGGACATTAAATGTGAGATACAAACTCCTGGATATTACTGCTTCCCAGAAAAATGTCTTAAAGTGTCTTTTCCTTGTTTTCTTCCCTCCCCCTGGCTCCCACTCCCCCCTTTTTCTCTGGTTGCCATACTGAGTAACTGGCTTCTAGTCTGATAGTGTTTTAGGTGACTAGAATAACAGTCTGTCTCTTTCCGCAGTGGCTGCAGACAATCTGGCAGCAATCACTGTTACTTTTTAATATTTCTGGTTATTTTGAGATATCCTCCAAATGTCTCAAAGAAGGCTTGGAATGTTGAAAGGGAAGAAGCATTTTTTATTTTTATTTTTTTTTAGGAAAAGCAGCATCAGGAGGAAAATGAAATTCAGCGTGCCACTATTTGTTTTTGCAGTGGTCGTCACCCTGATTGCCAGCTCTGACAATATTTTCACAGAAAGGGTAACGAAATAGATGGTATTTGTTCTTTATAATAACTCTTTCAATAGAATGTCAGGACCTGCATCTAAATGAATATATTCACATTTTCATGTTCCCATTTCTTATTTAAAGCTTCCCCTCCCAACTTTTTGAAACTACTTCATAAAGACTTGGTAAGTTAAAATTAGGGTTCATGCAGTGGAGAATGTCACATTTCAAAGCTAATCTGTAGAGACCTAGCTGTGTGAACCTATAAAAGCTAGATCTGATTTTTTCTATGTATTAAGTGTTTGTTTAGTTTAAATACGTCTGTATCTTTTTTGATCAACCCAAGCAATTTGCATGCTGTGCAGCAGTCATCTTCTATACTTTATTAAATATCTGTCAATTATAAATATCAAGGTTTTACATTAATGTCAAGATAGTACATCAAAAATTCATGGAATATGTGACTTTTTTCAAGGGTATTTAATACTTAATGCATTTGTGTCATTTTTCTTTCTAGATTTATTGACAGGTTTTATTAAGTGTTTGTTAGGGAGATTTCATTTTTACCAAGGGACTATAAAGAGAAGCTGCATGCTAAGTCAATTTTTTAATCAGAATATTGTTCTTTTTTGTGTGTCTTCAGATTGTTGTGATCTGTAGGGCTTTTAAAATTACATAGTAAAATATTGCAAGTCAGAAATCTAACATGGTCAAATATGCTGATATATCTTAACTTTAAAATAACTATGAAATATTGTACTGTGGAATGTTATAAATATGGTGATTACATACACTGGGATTTAATTCTGCTTTGTGCCCTTTAAGACCTTGTATTTTGTCCTTTGTTGTAATTTACTACTGGGTTTTTGCGAATGGTGTCTGGACAGTCTCCATATAGGGGCAGTAGTCCCCAAGTTTTACAGATACACAAATGGGGGGTACAGAGTGTTTGGCATCCAGAAGCTTTGCCCATGGGATGTGCATTCAAGTTGACTCGTGAGAGAGGGATTACTTACGTCAAATGAACAATTAACCTCACTGCGATCTGCTGATGTAATACAGAATTTCTCAGGGAGAGGACAATGGCAATATGTATGTATGTATCATGCTTCCTATATAGGTATTTGTTCCAAGTTAGGGCTGAGCATGTTGTCTGGTGCTCCCCGCATAGTAGGAACTGCGCACAGGCAATGTGTTTGTTCTGTAAAAACTGCTTTTACACTGTTACAGTCTCTGTAATGCCTTCATACTGCTAGTGCTGTATCACAGTAGTAATTACTGCCGTTTGGAAGATGATTTTTTCCGTGGAAAGCTGCAGTTTGGGAGGAGGGAGGAGAGCAGCAAAGGGCAGAGGAGGGCAGGGGGTGTCTGTGTGCGTACTTGCGGGTCTTTCTCTTGCCGTAAATTTGCCGGAGCCTCGGTTCGAACCGAGGCAGCAGCGTTCATTTACCCGGCTGTCCAGAGCCGGGATTTCCCGATGCTGGAATAGTACCCCGGGCCGCTGCAGAGGAGCTTCGGTTCAGTTCTGCGTTTGGCGCCGCTCAGAGCCGGCGGAACGGCTGTCGGCGGGGCCGGTGGCCCGCGCTGCTCCGCTGGCGCTAGGGGTTGCGCGGCGGCACCGGCAGGTGGCAGTGACGGTCCGCGCGGGCGGCGTCTGGCCGCCGCCCCTCGGCAGCGGCGCCCCACGGCAGCGGGTGTCCGCGCTCGGGCGGGCAGTGTGCTCTGGGGAGGGCAGGAGGGGGCGCGGTGTTGGAAGCGGTGATGCGAAGCGAAGCGAAGCAAGACTTGCTCCCGCGCAAGTTGAGCGCGTGGTCTGCTAAGAAGGAGGGGGATTGCTGAGGGAGCCTGGCTTCTCCGCTCGTGTGAAAGATCTGCTTCAGGTGCTGACTGAGAGTCCGACTGGCCCCAGCCAACAGTAACAGATGAAAACGTTATCGTGGTTTTAAACTCACAGGCTTACATGTCTCACTGTCGGTGTTGACTCCCTGCTTAGCTCATCCCACTACTGTGAAATAGATTAATAATACCAGCAGTAGAAGTTGAAATTAAGTTGTCATAAAGGAATAATACAGGGTTGTGTTTGCTTCCAAGAATTACTCTTTCCAGTTGAAGGCTGAGTTGCTGACTTCATTTCTGGAATCGAGTCTGGACTGCTGTACTGCAGGGAAGCCACCTCCTGGGATGTGTTGGCTTGGGGTTCAGTTCTGGTTCTGGATGGAATGCGTTGGTGAGAAGAAATGACTGTAAAATGTGTACAGTTAAACTCGAGGGGATTTGTTATGCAATGACCATAAATAGCTTCGATATGAATGAAAATCATAGGGAAATGTAGAGTGTTTTAAAAAGGGAGTACAAAGGAAGAATGTAAGGGAAGGGACAGGAGGCGCTGGAGCTGTAACTTCTGCCAGGTTTCAGAGAAACCCCATCCAAAGGGTTAACCGGGGGGTGGGGGGGGGGCTGAGGGGAGAACAGGCACCTGGGACCTCACACCCAATTGGCAGTCTTTTGTAATATATAATTTGCCTAGAATTGCTCACTGAGCACAAGCTTTTGTTTTCTAATTGATTTACGGTTTGAGCCACTTTTACCTCATCCCCTACTGTCCTGCACACAGTGCCAGCAAGTACATTACAGTGAGAAATGATAAATTACTGTGCACTTGTGATGCTAATGCATCAAGAGTAAAAAAACCTGCATGCTACATGGAGCTTCATGCATTAAGAGTGTCATGCAAAGACAGAGCTATGCAAAAAATCATTTATAACTTCTGAAATAGCCGTTTGATCATTTACTTCAATTCATCTCTGAGAACTAATTGAACCTGAAGGTTAAAATTTACGCTATTATGGCTTTCCATCTGTGAATTGGAACAAAGTTCTAAAGAAGGTGTGTGAGCGCTTAAAGCTACCTGTGTTTTTTAAAGTTTTAATGAGCTAATTGATCAGGAAAGTTACAGTTATTGCAGCTTCTTAAAGCATTTTTCAAACCTAAATATTTTGCTTGTGTTGATGACAATTACAGTATGCATTCCTAAAGGGCATCGCTCAATTTTTAGATAGGAGCACATGTAGATGTATTAATGCAGATACCATCTAATCAGTGTTTGTCACCCAAACTATTCAAATATTTTAATCTGGTTTGTTTCAGAGGTATAATGAAACTTTTCTTGAATAACACCTTTGCAGGTATAAAGGAAGAATTGAAAATTTTGTGTATTTTTTCTTGCATTTGTGAAATACTGTACTGATATTCCAGAGAAGAGCAAAACATGGAAGTTGGTGAAACCCAATGTGTGCATATTGTCTAATTTCTTTCCCCCACGCTGCATCAAGGGCTGGATTTTGTTTTACCTTCACATACTCAGTCCACCTTAAATTTTTTTATTTTTTTACAATGTCTGTGTGTTCCAGTCTTGAAATATGAAGAAACAGATTTATGGCGGCTGCTGGGCACAACAAATTAAGTTGACAGTGATGTATGAGAGCATAATAGCATGATGATCCCTCTGTAGCGCGACTGGACGCCTCCTGCTTCATTTGGCTCTTGTTAGGATCTGTTAGGCAGCTAAATAATGAAATTCTGCTGACTGATTTCTGATTTCTCTTTTCTTTCTCTTTTCACCTTTTTATGAAACTTGCATTTCCCAGACCAGCAAACTGCCCTTAAAGGATTCTTTCACTTACGATGACTACAGGTTGGTCTGTTGTTTAATTCCTTTTTATTATTTTCCCCCCTTTTTATACATAGTGAACTGTGGGGCCCTGGAAATGCTTCTGTGTTGGGAAAGCCCCATTGTTACTGAAATGTTAAATGTAGGATTTGATACTGATGCACTTTCTTAATGAAGAAGAAAGTAAAATAAATACGCAGATTTTAATTGTTACAAAGGAATAGCCATTATGAGCACTTAATTTAGCTAACTGGCACACGTAGCCTGAGATTAGTACGGTAATTTGTTGTTTTTGAAGAAAATAGTTCTGCTGACATTGCAGGTGATTTGGGTTAAATCTTTTTTAAAATTACGTTTTTATTTTTATAAAAAGGCTTTACCAGCACATATTAGTAAAAATTAACATTTACAGTGGCTATTGAACAGGAAGAGCTGGAGAACTGCAGTTGTACATTTGAAGCGTGTCACTTGGAGGTGCTATAGGGAGTGACTAGATAAAAGTAAGAATAATTAAGATAATGAGAGCTTTAATTCTGTTAAGTAATTAAAGTAGCATGAATAAAAGGCATTCACGAGGTCTTACAGGGACTTTTTAAGCCTAGTTGTGCTTCTGGGTAAGTGTGAAAGTGGGGTTTCCAAAGCATGCCCCCTTCCCTGATAGGGTCACTGAGGAACAAACCAACTTACATGCGAAGTGTTCTAAAATTCTGCAGATAAATTACAACAATTAAAAAGAAACATATTACTGTTATGTTTTAAACAGTGTTTTTATATCAAAATTATCCACAATCTTAGCTTGCTTTTTAGAAATTGAGTAGGTTTCAATTTGACAGTACCTTTCTGAGCAATCTGTAATCCTGTCTAATTCTGTATAGCAAATACTTGGAGTCTATGGAAGTTAAAATTATTTTGACCTTCTCTTGATGGTTTTTTGTTTTTTTCTATGCTTTTATTTTTTTCTCCTTAAAAAGCCTGTAACAAATACATGTATTAAAGCCAAAAGCAAATATTTTTTTCCCCTTTGGCATTTAATATTACTTTTTGCCTGAAATAAAACCCAGATTTTAGAAAATACTGAAACATTAAGATACTCTGGAGATTCTTACATTTGAATAGGTAGCTGGCATTCTGTTTGCTTAACCTGGTTTAGAAGGGGATTGAATGATGTCTCTGTGCTCTAAACTATGTTATACTTCAATCATTCTTACCTGGATATCTGTTTGCAGTATTGGGGTGTTTTATTTTCGTAGAATCATAGAATCGTTAGGGTTGGAAAGGACCTTAAGATCATCCAGTTCCAACCCCCCTGCCATGGGCAGGGACACCTTACCCTAGATCATATCACCCAAGGCCTCGCCCAACCTGGCCTTGAACACTGCCAGGGATGGAGCATTCACAACCTCCCTGGGCAACCCATTCCAGTGCCTCACCACCCTCTTTATTCTGTTAAGGAAAAAAAATTAGCAACACTGATCTAAGCTAAAAGTTTGCAAACCGAAGAGAAGTGCTTACCGAAATACCATGTATGTATCAGATGATGACACTGGTTTCCAGTTCAGGCAGTCCATAAGCTGTTTAGGGACCAAGGGTAAGAATACATTCTGGCTCTTAAAGAGTCTGCGTATTGATGAGAGTTATTGCTGCCAAGCAGTAGCTGTGAGCTGCTCTGAAGCCTGCAGAAATAGCTGACCCCAGATTTAGGATGCGTGGTGAGAGTTGTGTGTGCAGTGAAGGGTCAGGGAAGCAGAAGGAGACGCAGTAGTGGGCACTGGTTGAGGTAGCAGAAAGTGTGAAGGTTCTGTTGCAAAGAGTGCAAGAGAGGGGTGAGATTGAAATCATGGTTTGGGAATTGGTCTATGTGCATGTCTTGGAAACCTTAGGAGCTGCTCCTTCTGTGAGTGTATTGCCTTCTACTGTTACTATAGTCAGTGTGATCTTTAAGAAAACTAAATTTGGAAACTTGCAGCCTAAACGATTGCTTCAGGTTGCACTACAGTCTATCAATCATATTTTAATGTTTTGAGCATTGACCATCTAATGTTTTTAACTTTTGTAGATGGGCAGTTTCCTCTGTTATGACACGACAGAACCAGATTCCAACCGAAGATGGTTCCAGAGTTACGTTGGCTCTAATACCTTTATGGGACATGTGTAATCATACTAATGGACTGGTAAGGATTTCTTCAGTGTAGCTGAAAAGCTTTAGGGCTTAAGTATTAAGCCTTTCAACTGCTGTAGAACAGTTTAATAACACTTTTCATTATGCTGCTTAACACAGGTGTTTTATCTTCCCAAGTGACCCTAAAAAAATAATATCTGAAGGAAAGGTTTGTCAGTTCCTTAAATGTTTTACATTGGCTTTTCAGGGAGAACTTTCTTCATCTAGAGAAAACTTTAGAAGTGGTTGGGTACTTAGAGTTGTGCCTCATAATGAGTTTTACTCCTGTTTCCAGGCCAAAAATGATTTACAATACTGGACAGATCTGTTCTGAGAATAGGAAAGCAGACAGTAATGGAGGCTGCCTCTTGTAGCTACCACTAGGGAAAGTGGTTAGAAATTTGCAACTGAGAAATACTGTCTGCTCTCCTAACCATGCCCAAAGAGCCTTGTTATGGAGACAGCAATAAGAACAAAGCCTACTTCAACAAGAACAGAACATCTCTCACTACATCAAAGAAACAAAATGCAAAAATACAACTTTAGGGCATATTAAACATTTAAAAGGTGACGTATGTATATAGAAAGCCAGACCTGTTGATATTTTGGCTTTTGTGAGCTAGTTCAGAGCATGAGGTCCTGATTTCATCAACAGGCTAGTTAATGTTAAAGTGAGGAAATGGAAAGCTGTAAGAGGATGGTTTATCAATGATATTCAGGCAATCTCATATACACTTCAAAGTTCATACCCTCCAATTGTGTTTCCGGTAGATAGTATTATTTATTGTAAACAATGAATACAACCATACTATTCAAGTAATGTGGCTCTATTGTATGAGAATTGACCTGAATGTTTGTACAGCAGCATGTTAGTATTGTTGGTATAAGAAAAACCTGGTTTAAATGAACAAATTGTAAAGCAAGTTGTTTCTCACTTGACATTTAGGTGATTTATAATTACGACTGTACCAAATACAGCACTTAAGGCTAGGCTGCAAAGTTGCAAGTGTTCTTTTTTTGTTTATATGTTTTCCTTATTAAAAGGTGATTACATGTTGTTCTTTAAAAGTGATTCTTGTCTTTCACTATTTGTTATGCAATCTCATAACTTTGATTTAGCAATAAAGCTTGAATGAGAGTTTTCAATATAAAGAAAATTCAGGAAATTAAAAATAAAATTCAGAAATGTATGTTTTTGTAATAGAAGTCTTAGCTGCAAGCATCAGTACTTCCTGTACCCTTTTCCTCTGGGCATCTCTTTCAGATGCTTTTGCAGAGACTTGTCTATATTCATTAGACAACTTTTAATGAGTGCCTTCAAAGTTGGGATTAGAGGAAAGAGGAAGAGAATTAAGGTTCTGGGAGGGAAAAAATTAAGTAGTCTATATTAAAAGAGCAGCTTATTATGTTGTTTTAATCATTCAAACTTCTATTTAAATTGATAAAGTAATTTTTATTTTTATTATGCTCTTTAACAGTGGGTTTGATATGGAGCCAGCCTTTGGAGGCAAACCTGCTAATGCAGTAGTATGTCAGAATTGGAAGCACTTTTTTATGCTGAAGTATATCCTAAAGGGTGGGGGAGGGACTGAGCACTAAGTATTTTGTATGTATATACAAACTTAAGTCATTTGTTTCATATTTCTACAGAAAATAGTTTAAATGTCTATCCAACCTAAATCTATAAACAACCGTAATATGGATAAGGGGTTAAGAAAAGCTACTAAACCTATTATTGTTGTGTGTTGGTTACCTTCTGCTATTAGAGATAGGGGGAAAAACTGCTAAGATAACTAAGCTGTTCAGACAACTGTAAGCTGTCTGTATTATGGTTTATATTATTGTAGAGTGAGATGAGGGTGGGTTCTGCTCTAATCATAGTGCATTCCTTGAAAATACATGAAGGCAATTGTTCTTCATTGCAAGAAATTAGGAAACAAAAGATGGCGTAGTATGTGCCCATCTAGTCTATTCCAAATGTAGTGCTGAAATACTTCTCAAGTCAATCAGCTACTGTATATCCCTGTTCTTGCTTTATCCCACAGGGCCCCTTCCCGTGGGGTAGATAATAAAATGCTCTTTGGGTTTTAACTGGAGCTAGGTCTGTCCAGCTTTTTTGTGCTTCTGACACTATTAATTAGATCAACCTGGCTCTAAGAACTATATCAAAATGGCTGTCTTCATGCATTTCGCATTGTTATTCTTTAGTGGGATTGTATTTTGACAGTCAGAGGTTGATTACCAGTTCTGACAGAGCTTTGAATAAGCTACATTTTGCCCATTGGGCTGGGTCCATCCTTAATCACTGACCAAGCAGACTACTGCATGCTTTATACACAACTTGAAATTCATGTATCAGTCTGCTTCAGAAATAAAACCAAAGGGATGCAATTTGTCAGCTATCATGTGGGAAGAGAAGTAAACACCCTGTTAATTCTCTTACATGACTACTATTAAAAGAAAGAGGAAATAAGAGTCTAGCACTCCATTATGTTTTATAGAAAAGCCTTTCAGAAACACTGCTGTTTATAGGTTTTTTTTGTGTGTGTGTGGTGTTTTTATACTTGCATTTATGGAAAAAAAGTCAAAAAAATGAGCAGTGTTCTAGTGAAGTATGCTTCAACTGACAGAATCTTTCTCTTAACTTACTGGAATTATCCCAGAAAGCCTCCTTTTCCGTAGGCATTTCAGGAGACTGGAATACAGGCTTTTCACATTCAGAAGTATTTCATTGGGTTTACACACTAAGAAAATTTTGGTCTATATTGTGTGGTTCTCATGTTCTCTTCTGATCTCAGTACACCACAAACCCATAGTAGACCTGTGGTGGTGGATCCTCAGGCAGAGCAGTGCTGCAAGCCTCCACAGGGCCGGGCTGCCCATGCCTGGAGCTTCTGTCTTGGATTGGCTGCACCAGGGACAAGTTCCCTATGCTCACTTTGTGAAAGCACCGTTTTGGCTGACAAGTGCGTACTTGATGATGCAAGCAGCCAAAACTATTATTGTGTAAACCATCAACCAAGCTTTCAGAATAATTTATGGAGTTCTGTATTTGGACAAACTGCAACCAAGAGGAGAATCTGGGTATACTGCTACTTCTGTCAGTCAGCTTACAAAAAAGTGTGTTTTCACTTATGAAGGCTGAGAGAGAATCTTCAGCTTCTTCTTGTTGTTTTTTTTTTTTTTTTCCCCCAGGCCAAGAGCATATTTTTCTATAAGTTAGCTCTGTCAGGACTGAATTCAGGATACCTACCATAAAAGTTACTTCCTGATCATTCAGCAGCTTATGTTCCATCGTGTGGCTCAACCTGTGCTGGCATCTAATATTACTCAAGAAGATGCTGTTTGTCACTTTATAAAAGTATTGCATTTTTAGGATAGCTTTACTTGTTAGTGTAAGGACCCCTTTACAATTTTGTAATCTTTTTTTGGGGAAGTACAGGTTTGTTAAGAAAGTTTATCCTTTTCCATTGCCTGCTACCATAAAAAAAAAATCTTTTAGCATTTCAAGAGTATTGCTTAACTTTTAGATAAAGGGATTATTTGCAAGTAAATTATAATTCTCTGAAGACTCTATCCCCTAAAGATCCACAGTTATCTAATCCTTTTTCATTGAGATCAGAAATGTGTTGGCAGTTGAAGGATAAAGCACAGCATATAGTGCTGTCATTGCTTTGCTCCCTTGGGCCTCATGGGAGTGACTGAAAGCTCCAGAACTTTATAACAATCTGCTGGCTTTAGCATGGGACTGCCTGTGGTCTATGGAGGGTAGTTTTCTCAGAGCCTTCTGTTCACTTCAGGTAAGTTATTTCCTCCATTGGATTTCTTTAATGCAGAGATTTTTTTTTTTTTAAAGAGATTGCTCAGGAATCATAAAACAGTCACTACCAGCTGTGCTATCTTGTGCAGAGAAAGAAATAGATGCAATTTCTATTGTTAATATCTGCTTCCAATAGGACATTTTGTCATTGCTGGGAGAGATAAATATAAAATGCTGAAGGTGCTTTTGTTCCTCTCTCCTTGGATAGATCACCACAGGCTACAATTTAGAAGATGACCGGTGTGAATGTGTAGCACTTCAAGATTTCAAGGCTGGAGAACAGGTAGTGTGAGCAGTTATCTACATAGTTGTTCTTCAGTTAAGTTTTGTGGGCACTTGGTAATTCCATACAGCATTTTAATAGCAGAGTGGTTGTGGATTAAGCCCTGCTACTTTACAGTGTTATTATGGTGAGTTAATTTTGTGGGAACATGCTACCAAACTAAGTGCACATTTTTCAAAATAAATATTTTCTGTCACTTGGTAGACCCCATCTTCAGAGGAGTTTTGATTCCTCGTATTTTACAGAAGTAGTTGAAATATTTAATCACTGGTAAATGCACATACATAGGCACTGAGTTTGGTATTCTGGATGAGGTTAATAAAAGGCCATATCAAAAGGACCAAAGGTAAATATGTTTTAGATTTGGGACATGACTTTGAATGCAATAGCAGATTGTAGAGTCTTTCTTAACATTGTTGGTTTGTTTGTTAGTCTTCATTTAACAAGAGGTTAAATGGAGTATGGTGGCCAGTCATTTACCCATGTTGTCATTCCTATACTTTGTGAAAATGAGAAAGGACCTAAAAATGTACTTACTGCCTTTGACACAGACATGCATGTGCATTCCCCTTCATCCTGAAGCAGAAAGTACTAAGGGAGAGTCTTGCAAAGATGCATGAAACAGTTCAGAAGCCAGTATTTTGTTCAAAGCTGCTAAGAAACAAAAATGAGTGTTAAAACTAGTGATGGATTGAAGACAGTGGTTCCAAGAGTATAGGAAATCTCCAGTAGGAGGGTTCCTGTGCTGTGTCAGCAGCCAGCCTAAACGCACAAGTGTAGTATCACTCAGTTTTTCCTACTCATTGTGCAACTGCAGCCAGCATGGCCAGAAAAAGACTTCGTAAAACATCCTGAAATGTTTTGTAACTCAGTCTCCGAGTTACTACCTTTGGAGTATTATTTTGCCAGTCTTACACTTTATAGCCTTTTGATTTTTCTTATGTATTGTTAGTTTCTTTCTTTAACAAAAATGTGTCTGAAATTTTATTTTTAAGTATGTCTTTCCAGAGGTACGTTTATCCTCATTGCTATGCTGAGTTTTACAGTGATTCTATATTTTTTGTGTTGTGCTTAGAATTTGTTATGGCAGTCAGATATTTGCTGTTTTTTCCAATACTGGTATGATGAGTTAAAAGGGGTCCACAGTTTTTCCACAAGTGATCCAATTTATAATTTTCCACAGCTGGCAGTGGATGTGTCACATAGCTGTTCTGGCTGCTCTCTCCAGTTCAGTTATAGAGGCTTCTTCTATTTTGCTTTTATTTTAGTAGTTTCATTTTGTCTGGGTTTTTTTTATATTTCTGTGCAAACTTTAACTGTTATTGACATCATTAAGGCACTTTAATTATATAATGTGTCAGTCTTTTAGTGCACTATGCAGATGTTATTTCTTACAGTTTCAGCAGGAAGAGGGTATGATCCCTGCTTTTACTACAGGAAATAGTCCACAGAGTCTGTCCAGCACTGGCCTTGAATACAGCAACTTTCTTGTACCATTTAATTGTCTTTTTTGTAAAACAGTCTTAAAGTGTAAGAGCATACTGTATAATCTGCGCATGATATGTGACTTTTATTTTAATATGAGATGTATCACCATAGCTTTAAAACTGGAGATGGTTAGCAACTCTTTCCTTAACCACTGCCTTAACATAACGAGGCAGGTCACTTGTTCATTATAGGAGTGTGTTACAGTACAATGTTTACTATAATTTAGTGTCAAGTGTAAGCATTTATTGCTTAGGATAAATAGTTCTAATCTGAAATTGAAAACAAAGAAAGTAAATGCTGTTGTCACTGCTGAACCCATAAGAGGACACTGTGCCTTTCTTTCTAGCTAGAGACGAGTAGAAGCTTACAGGTATCCAGAGCACTGCTGTACCCTAAGGTTAAGAAGGGAGTCCTGTGACTGTTGAAACTTTTTCTGATCGACAGTTTCATTATTAAACAAAAGGGGACAACATCCTCTTGATGCTGGAGAAGACAAGTGCTACTCTGACCTCTTGCCCGTGTACTTCATACAGCCTAGCCCCAAATTAAACACTTCTTGGTTATATTTAGGAACTTCTATAATGTGAATTAAGTAACCTATATCCTTTAGATGACGAGTTCAGAGTATAACACAAAAATAAATACCGGCTGAACACAGACAGTGGTATGTATGTACGACATGCTGTGGTATATCTGTGCCTTAAGGTAACATCAAAACAAAGGCAAAGTTGATTCATCAGCAGTGTAGGTTACTCTTTTGGGTGGACATATGGACAGGAAAATTACCCCAGAAACACCATTTCTTTTCATGGGCCTTCCTTGTCTCAGATTTTTTAGCCTTTAAAAGGCATAAGATCATTGAATGCTTATTTCCATATAGGGGTATTTTATGACTCTGAGAAAACAAAGCATTTTTATTTTGAAGTATAGAGTAAGAACCTCTTCTTTCAAAGTCTCTCAGTTACATAGGTATGTTTACATCTACCTCTAAAGTATATTGTCACACTATATACAGCATTTGAATGGATACCGGAAAACAAAGCCTGTTTCTTTCTATAACCAAATATATCTTGTACTCAGACTAGTAACTCTTTTAGGAAATAACTTTCTAATTATGTCAGTTTTGTGAGCTGTCTTAAGCTTTTTTTCCTGTCCCTTCAACTTCTCTTTTCATCCTTCTAGATTTACATTTTTTATGGCACTCGGTCAAACGCTGAATTTGTGATCCACAGTGGTTTTTTCTTTGATAATAATTCACATGACAGAGTGAAAATAAAGCTTGGCGTGAGTAAAAGTGACAGGCTGTACGCTATGAAGGCAGAGGTCTTAGCTCGTGCTGGTATCCCAACGTAAGTAAAACACAATGCCATGGGTTTTTAAAACATTTCCAAAGTACATAGTGTCCAGTAGAGCACATATAAAGCTGTTCTATGATAGTTTTCTTCAGTGTAATATTTCTCCTGTTTGTATAGCAAATTATAGTTATTGTAATAACATTTACAGAAGTTCTCTGAGCTATATTATCATCTAATTTGGACAGTATATAAAGGAAAAAGCCTTTGCTTTAATAACCATTTGAACAAAAACAGAGTAAGGATTAATTTAAAGCAATCTGTGGGTTTTCTTTCTTTCCTGTCCCTTGCAGACATACTATGATGCTCAGTATGCGAACCACAGCATTTTCCTTTAGTCTTTTCAGTCTAGAGGGTACTGTTAGGAGCAGCAGACGTGAAACATTGCATTTTCATGAATTTATTACAAAAGCTGTATAAAAATAATTGTAAGTATAAAATTGTAGACATAATTGTTCTTTTCAGACACAGGTTAGGGAAGCTTTTTTCCAGTTAGAACTAGTATTACGGAATTTTTTAAAAGTTACTTTTGTAACAGTCCATTTGTTGTATACTTGTAAAGTCTTTTATGTTGAAATGAGTTCAAAGGTATGACATTTGATCTTACATTTACTGTTGTGTTTGTTTCTTTTATTAGTTCTAGTGTTTTTGCCTTGCACTCCACTGAGCCTCCAATCTCTGCCCAGCTTTTGGCTTTTCTTCGAGTGTTTTGTATGAGCGAAGGTAAGATGTTTTATAAAGATACCCAAACCAAATGTTAATAAGGTTATGTTTGTTTGTTATTTGTTTGTTTGTTATTGGCTTTGTGGTGTTTGGGTTTGTATTTTTTTTATAATGCAAGAATTTGATGGACATTTATATAAAACATTAAGCTGGAAGACTGGAGAAGTTGAGGAGTTGAGGTTAAAAAGGGATCTATAAACCGATGAGAAACTCAGTCTTTTGCCATGTTTCCTGCAGGAACATTTCAGTTGCATAGGCTGACATAGGCTATTCTGTAACTCCTAAAGCATGAGCTGATTATTTTTTTTATATGGTTTATTTGGCATTCTTTTAATCTCCCAGCCTGTTGTGAATGAGTGGGCTTTGGAGCTTGATCTTATAGTTCTTAGGTTTAACAATGATTCACAGAACAAGTTTATGTGAGACTTGGGGGTTTATATGCTTAAAATCATAGCATATTAGCCATCACTGCTAGAGTCACTTAGGTATGGTATTGGAATGTTCTGTACTGTAGGAGAAATATGAAAGAGACATGTCAAAGATGAGTATTTTAAGTATTTTTGTTAATTCATAATCTAAAACTAAGTTATGTATTTGCAAACTCTTTTCATAGTGTTTCTCTTATGTTAGTAGCTTGGGGAGGAATATATGTACAATTAATAAATATTCACCTAATTTTTGCATGTGAAACTTCTGGTTAAAAGTTAATAATAGCTGCTTGCTGGTTAGATGCAGTTTTGGAGGTTATAGATGTGACAGTGTTTCATGCCAGTGAATTTCCTTGCAGTTACGGATGCTGTGCACATGATGTGGATCTTAATACCAGTAGGAACACTGAATTTGTTAGATTTTACATGTGCTCTATTTGCTGTCTTTAACAGAAACAACCTAACTTATTTAGTGTTATGCCTTCACTGCATCCTATCACCCATCTTTTAGAATATAGTAAGTAAGAAACTGGAATAGGATAGTTCAGTTGCAGAGGACCTACAGCAATCATCTAGTCCAACTGCCTGACCACTTCAGGGCAGTAAATTCAAGTAAAGGAAGTTTTAGGATGCTGGTGAGGGGTGAATTTTGGCTCAGAGGACAAAATGTAGCTAGTGGACAGTTTAATAGCATCTCTCTGATGTGAATAAGCAGAGCACAATCATATGTCTTAAATACTGTAAAAGAAAACTGTTGAGAAACTACATGCAAGTGGTCTGTGAAGTTTGTGATAGCTGCTTTGCAGGAGTGAAATTCGGTAATTAAAAGATTAATGGAATTTGTGTAATGTCAAGGAGCTGCTAAGCATTTTCTGCTCTGTGTGAGGTTTATTTGACGGATGTCTTTTCTGACCAACTGTAGGGAGTTTCTGCTGCTGAAAAAGATTACCAAAACAACAGGGGGAAAAAAAATCCATTGCTATTTGCACACTCTGGCCGGTTCCTTTTATTATCAAAGTTCACTGAACTCTTTCAAGAATTGCTCTCTTGGCTTATCAAACATTATACAAGACACAGTCTTGCTGTTAGAGACTTATGCTGTGTTTCAGAGGCTATGATACATAAAGTATCTTTATTTCCATATGGAGCAGAAAGTCAGTCCATTTTCTACTAACTTCAAGACTTCCAGTTGTCTCTTCAAAGAGAACCCTAGAAATAACCAGCATCTCTGATAATTCTTAATTGAGGAGAGGTGTTTTTTTCTGTTAGCTGCTCAAAGATATACTATTAAAAATAAAGCTTTCTGCAGTTTGTCAACTGACGAATGATGAGATTATTTTTTAACAGATTGGTTTTATGCTTATTGCAGAAGAGCTGAAGGAACACTTGATAGGCGAGCATGCCATTGACAAAATCTTCACTCTGGGGAACTCTGAGTTTCCCATTAGCTGGGACAATGAAGTTAAACTTTGGACATTCCTAGAAGCCAGAGCATCCCTTCTCTTGAAAACCTATAAAACAACTGTGGAGGTAAAAATGTCATTATCATTACATGTAATTTAAATGTCTGAAATGTTCTGTGTTATGATTGTAGGAAAAGATATTTTGTCCCCCATCTTGTCTTTACAAACTTCAATCTGAATGTTAGCACGTAATTCATTCTGTACTTTTTAAACTGTAGAAGCAGATTTGAATTATCTAAGGAAAATCAAATCAGATTGCAAAAAGGAAAATCTTCTTAATGTAATTTTGTTAATGTATTTTTTTCTTTGATTCTCCAAGTAGAGGCTACTTGCTTTTTCTCTGCAAGTAAAATGGGGAATCAGTTTCAACTTGTCATCTACTAGTTAGGCTGCAGTTCTCCAGACTGCAAAGAAATGTGCTACTATTGCAAGCATATAAGTAAACCTAGATGTTTCATGTATTTGTGAAGTATCCCAACTTTGCTTGTTAACGTGTGCTGATCTGTGCGGAGAAATTTGGGGCTGCTTTATAAATTCTTGACAAATGTCACTGGGACTGCACGCAGACCCCCTCATTCATACATATATCCATTGGCTCAGCCTGAAGAACTTAGTGTTACTTACTGTTAACTCAAAGAAAAGTTGAGGATTTTTTTTTATTGTGTTGCTTCTTATTAACAGTCTTGCTTTTTCTTTTCTAACAGGATGATAGGTGCTTCTTGGAGACCCATGACCTTACTACACATGCGATAATGGCCATCAAATTGCGCTTAGGTGAAAAAGAGATCTTGGAGAAAGCAGTGAAAAGTGCAGCTGCTAGCCGAGAGTATTATACCAGACAAATGGCAGAAGGAGCTCCGCTTCCTAAATATGAAGAGAGCAATATTGCCTTGTTGGAGAACACTGTGGCAGACTCTAGACTCCCTATTGTGTTGAGAAACCTAGAAGATGTGGAAGAGCAAGAGGACTTAAAGATTGATGAAGCTATTAATGCTGAAGTCACAGAGAATGGGTTTGTAAATGGTGAAAACTCTTTATTTAATGGGACCAAATCAGGAAGCAAAATCCTAAATAAAGAGAAAAGCAACAGAGAGACTGGAGATGCCAAAGAATCTTCTTCAGAAAGTACTGATGAGGTTAAAGAATAGTCCTAACCTTTTACTTTCTTGTGAAATTAAATTAGCTGAAGTTTATGAACAGTGCATTTATGTTGATGTGTTTCTTTGTTAACATTTCTCTTTCTGCAGAGAAAAAATGGTTTTGCTGCTTTATATAAAAATGAATTTTTAAGTTATTTAAAAGATTTAGCATCCCTTTTTAACTAAGATTGCCATCTTGCTTTCAGGCAGAAACTGGGGAAAGAGGTGCCTTCGGAAGATTTTGCAGCCTTTTGTTGAACCAAATGTATTTTCTTCCTGGGGAAGAATTAAGCTCTTCTATCTGCTGTGCTTTTGTTGTTCTGTCACTCTGACTACCGAAATTAAAAGCTTGCTCTGCCTCCTGCCAAGAAAAGCAGAAGGCAGGACTGACTCGGTATTCAGCTTGATGGTGGGAAAGCAGTACAGCAGAAAGCTGGATAAGAGAATCAGAAACTTGGGAGACTGGAGGAAAACCTGTTTAAAATCAGGTGTGCCAGTCCAGAGAAAGGTAAGGTGGCAACCTTATGATTGGTAGTTTTAAATGTTGATGAGAATCCAAATTGTATACACTTAAAGCAATCTCTGAAGATTTCAGTTTACTTTGTCTCTTGTTTACTGTATAAAAATATCTCATCTTTCTTCTTCAGTCAGAGTTAGGCTGCTACAATACAACATTCACCAACTTTTAAAGGCTGACTTCTTTTTATTTCCAGGTGGTACTTTTTATTTACAAGGTTGGCAGTTGCTACTGGAGAGTTTGAAAGCAGATAGGCCAAGCCACGGCTTTAAACTGTAATGTTCAAAGTGAGGTCGCTTCCCAGCTGCTTCAGGTTTTCACAGCTAGCTAGAGATTTTCAAAGCTACACTTTTGACTAAAGCATTACTAAAAGGAAAATACAATTAATATTCCTATCTGCTGCTCCTTCCTTTCTCTGTTGTTGGATGTAACATTGAATGTGACATGGTTACCTGATCTTACTCAACTTATCTTTCGGTTAAGATATTAATTGATGCTCTTTTCTTGAAGGAAGTGACAGGCAGGCTAATACATTTTTGGCCCAAGTCCAGACCACAGCCAAGTCTGCAGTATGCTTTGCCATTTAGATTGCATCTCCATCTGATGCACATTTCTTGGAATACCTTCACAAGTTAAGGAGGTCTACTGTCTCGAGGAGTTTTGGTCAGCCTTGTACTATGTTTTGATTTCTAGATGGAAACAATACAATCATAGCACAGTGAAATACCAGAACAAGGGTAATTCCAAGGCTTGACTTTGAAATTACCGGGGTACTGGGAGAGAGGAAGGCGGAATATTTTTATTTTGTGGGTGAATGGAGAGGGCTATAAAGTGATTTAATTCTCTTCTCAATATTAAGGACTTTGTCTTTTACCTTTGTGTCCTTAAGTTCAAGATAATGCATAGAATGGACAAGCTTGGACAATTGTTTAAAGCTGTTGAAATTGTTAAGGTTGATGTTGCAACCTGCATATCCAAGATCAGTTGCAGTAAAATGTCTCTTGGCATATTCATGGTTTTATTAGATTTTGCTTCTTTGATACTGCAACTTGGAAATGTGTTTTTGCATAAATCTTTGGTGCAATACACATGATAAGTAGTGACTTTTGGGTTGTCATAGCAGTTTTGGTGTTCAGCTAGTATCAGTGTGGGGAAAATAGGAAGAAAAACTAGTTTTTTAAAGAATATTTCACTAAGAAGAATGGCACATTGCCATTGCACCTTGGATATTGCTTCACCACTAACAAGATGCTGGACCTGTATTTTTGTAACTGTATGCTGCCTTTGGTAGAATGTTATGAATTATTGTCTTGACAGTTTAAATGTCATACAAAAGTCATTACATTAAGGTTTTTATTAGGACCAATATTCCATTTCTGTTTCTGCCACTTACATTGCACAACATTGTACTAGATACTATGATGCAATTCTGAAACTAATCTTCCCTGAAAACTGTAACTGTAATTCAGAATTTAAATGCTTTGATTCAACCTGATACACTGTATTTTGTTCCAGTATTTGCTGATATCTATGGCTTAGCAAAGCCTGTGGTCACCACAGGACAGAATGTGTGAGTTTTCTCGAATAAAATATAGTTCTACCATGTCTACTGTAGTGAGTGTATTCCACAAACAAAACTCCTACCAGCTACCGCTATATCTTTTGGGGTCTGTGGGAGAGGAGTAACTGTCCAGGTACATACAAAGATTCAAGCAGAAATAGCTGGGGGGAAAGAAAAAAGAGTGATTCTAATAAACAGAAAAGGAAAGTGGTCTGTTAAGCACATGGTCAAATTCTTACTCTTCATCTGTTACTGTTATTTAGAAAAATATGTTGCACACAATAATAACAGTAATCTAATTTTGCAATTTGCATTTTTCCTCCATGCATGTAATGGTTTCTCAGAAGCACTAACCTAAAACTTAAGCTTTTGAAAACTGAGGTGGAAACAAAAAAAATTGGCACTGATGAGCCCTTATTACCATCTGTCATGAAAACAGACCTTTCAAAGCATTTTAAAGTTAACTTTCTTCATAATGTTTGGTTAAGAGACTGTTCACACTAATCCCAGGCTAAATGCCAAATCTTGCTTCTGTTTAACTAGCTATCTGAAGTATTCCTGTAAGAAAGACATCACTTGGATTTCTTGGACTGTTCTTCAGAAACAAAATGGGGGGGAGGAACCCTTTTGAATTTTACATGAACCTACCTACTGATGAATTATTTCCCTAACAACCCATAACTCCTTTAGCTCTGTCCTGCAAGATGATGGCCATGCAGCCCTGTTGATAAAGTCAAATATACAAAATGGAGCAACAACCTCCACTCTGAAAAAATGCTTTTAAAGTACGTAAATGCAACTTTAGCGCAAGTGCTGTAGCAAAGAAGAGCTGAGAGCCTTTTGGCTCTGGAGGTAAGATGGTTTAGAATCTTGGCTAAAATAAGTTGTGTTTTATTGGATATAAGGAGAAAATTCTTTCCTGTTAGGGTGGTGAGGCACTGGAATAGGTTGCCCAGGGAGGTTGTGAATGCTCCATCCCTGGCAGTGTTCAAGGCCAGGTTGGACGAGGCCTTGGGTGATATGATTTAGTGTGAGGTGTCCCTGCCCATGGCAGGGGGGTTGGAACTAGATGATCTTAAGGTCCTTTCCAACCCTAACTATTCTATGATTCTGTGTCGGTTAAAATAAGTATTCCTTCATTTGGACATCATGAAAAGGCAGTATAAACAGAAAATCTATGCAGCTCAACAATAGCTGCATTCTTGAGCCTAATTTGCCTTTAGAGAGGACTGATCATGATGGAGTCATGGAACTTCCATGTTTCAAAGGAACACTGGAAGACTTAGGTTTGGCAAGCTATTGTTCACATGTTGCTCACATGTTTAGAAACAGTATGTACTATCTGCTGCTGCCACTTCTATCACTCTTACTTTATTGAAAGGCATAGAATCATAGCATCATAGAATAGTTAGGGTTGGAAAGGATCTTAAGAGCATGTGAAGTAATTATGAAACATAATTAGAAGTGCTTCAGTCTGACACAATAAAGGTGCTCCTAAAATCTGTTTTTTTCTGATGGTATGGACTGAAAGCCAGTCCTTGCTATTTCTCACAATCTATGGCAGACGGGAGTGGTCAGAAAAAAAAATTGCTCTTTCAAATTTATCTGGTGAAGCAGCATCCATTTCTTTTTCTCTAGAAGCTTTTTAACTGATCCTTGAAGTCAGATATGACCCATGGCTTTCACATAATTACCATCTATATTTAATAGTTTCTAACATGCTTCCTTCTGAGTGCACTGCTTGCTATATGAACTACAGCATGGAAATTGGTGACTCATGGTTAGAAGAGCTTCCTTTGCCTTTCTCGGGTTCTACATCTACTTCCTGACAAATGCCACAAGTTTGGAAACTGAGGAGGCTTTTACAGTAAAAATACACAAAAAAAAAAAAAAATCATACTAAAAAAAAAAAGCCACAAATGGTCCTGGGTTCCTTGGGGTTTGTGTCTCCTTATGTCCAGTGGTGTGTTCAGTGTATTTCGAAACTGAATGAAAGACTGCTATAGAGTTAGTGTACATGACATGAACTTGAGCTTCAGTAACGTAAATGAAATCTGTACTTTATTTGGGGAAATTTTATACTTTATTTGGTGAAATTTCACCAAATGCCAAAGCACGCACCCTGCAGTACCAAGCAGAAACCAGAACACCCCCTTTTTAACATTTTTTGGTAGCCTTTTGCTGAATATGGATTGCTCTAGTACTTATACTCCTGGGTTACCAGTTAACAGGCTTTGAAATATGTTTGATTAAACTGTTTTGTGTGGCAGTATACATTGGGTGGTATATGGTGCTCATGTATTTCTAACGTGATTTTTGCCTATTGTTAGTCTCAAACAGTTATATTTTCAATGTACGTAGACATCAAACTTCACTTGCAAATTAAATAATATCTTTTTTTATCCACATTGGTAGCAGCATGAACTGAACCTAGCAGTTTACATAAGCAATCAAGTTGGTCGTCAGTGTTTGCATTGCCTAGAAAGTGTTGTACAGTCTGTACTGAAGGAGTTGGAAACCAAAAAGCATTTGACCAAAGCCTTTGTCTCTCCTGCTAGGAAGCCATACCAGCTGGAGCCGGTGCTGTTTTCATCATGAAAGTATTAAGCTAGATAGGGGAGAAAAGCAAGGAGGTGTCTTTCCTTAAGTGGAAAATAAAAGCTGGACAAGTGAACACTACGTAACTTGTCTCAGATGCAGGGATTGCTATGCTAAAGAATAAGAAATGTAGGAATAATTTCAGTGTGTGTTCAAAAAGAGTATCTCCAATTTGTACTGTAATTCCTGTGGATTTTTAATCTCACAATTAGATAAGTGCTTCACTTTCCCTAGGAACAGGTGAAAACATTCATTACAAACTGTTGTAATGAGTTAAACTTGTCAGTGAGGAACAGATAGATATAAGTGGCTGCTTACCTTGTCAGCACAGTTCTGAGGGCAGACTGAGTGCAGTCTGGGTTGGAGTTGCTGTTGCCCATTAACTTGCTCCTTTGCCATTTTGGAAGAACTACTCAGCACTCAGAGGTAAGGAGAGGCTTCATGAATCCCCCATGGAAAGGTTGTACAAACCCACAGAGAGCACTATGAAAAGAGAAGGTAGGATTGTACTCCAGACCCTCACCTGAAACATAGTATGTCTTGATTTAGCGACCTTTGTAATATTTTTGTGTGTAGAAATTATTATATAAAATTGATGAAGCATGGAAGAGGCTTTTGAGTCCGAGTCTTCCATCTTACCTTTACAATTTGGATAAATTAGGCAATCATTTTCCAATTAAATCCAATTCAGACATGGTAAAACAGGTAATGCAGACCACCACGACCTGTGTCTTTCAGCAGCTTAATGTGAATAGGAGTGAAACAGATCTGTAGCTCTTTGAGACTTGACTTTGCTTCTTCAGAAAGGTGTTTAAAATCTGCATGAGGATAGGGTATGAAATCTTGCATGTGTGAGCAATGCTGATTTCCTAACTGAATCACTATTACTTACGCACAGATTTAGACACCATTAGCTTTTTATTTATATTAAGCATATTTTGTTCTTGAAATAGAGGCTAGCTTGACAGCCCTGAGCCCACAAGTCATTTGTCCTTTGAATAGAATCAACAGGGGCAAGAAGCAAGTTTTCCTGCAGCATCCCACACATGGCAAGACTGAGAGTAGCTTAATGCTAGCCTAGTCCTTATTTCACTTACAGATGTTACTGGCCAGGTAGCCTCTTGCTCTGTGTCAGGCTGGTGCCACCTGCCCTTTCCCTAGATGCACTTGCTATCCATAGGAGAAATACTGGCTGTCCTCCTGGCTAATTTATCGGTGTTTGACACAGTGAGTGGAGGCTTTGTGTTGTGCTGCTGACTCAGATCTGTGCAAATGGAGTTTGGGGTTGGTTTTTTTTAAGCTTTCTTCTTGTGAATGCTGTTTGATTTAAATATTCTGCAGTTTGTTTCACATTTACAGAAGTTGTCTGTTTCTCCCGTCAGGCTGAAATTTGGGAACCGTGTGGGTGTCCTTCATCCAGTAATTGCTTTATGGTATGGGTAAAGGCAAATTTGTTTTCCTGTACTTGTTCACCATCTTCACTGTTGTTAATAATTCAGCCATGGCTCCTAATTTCAGCACTAATAAGTGGGGTGGTGTACAGATCTACGGTCCAAGAATAATGTGCTTAAAATTGAATGTCCATACACAACAGGCATGTGCCATCAGCCTCCTATGAACTACAAAGGAATTTATAGATTTACTTGAATATGCACTAGAAAGCCCTGTTGCCTTGCAGCAATTAATTCAAGTGATTGGATGCTAGGAATGGTTTATTATAATTTCTCACAGGTAGTAATTTATTAGGGTGGGTGTTTCTTTTGGCATATGTCAAGAAGGTCAGAGTTTATACTTTTTTGGACATTAACCTAGTCTTCTGAAACTCTGAAGTTCCACTTTTTGGTCATTAATTTCATACATGCTGAGATTGTGACAATTAACCCACTTAATAAAGGTCAAGTTTCAATTTTTTCCAATTTCTGGAACACTTAACTTTATTCCTTCTTGAAAATGGGCAGATACAGAATGATAAATAGTTATTAAATGAGAACGAAGATGTAGTTCTGCTGTCAAGATACTATTGAGCAGTTAGTAACAAAAGGACCAGAACTGCAATGGAATTGAAATGAAAGGAATAGCCTTAAACAGACTACAGGAAAATGAAATAAAAAGGTATAGATCACAGTAAGCTGTTTAAAATCATTTCCACTAGCATCCTTGCTAACTTATTCTACCTTAGCTTCTAATTATGCAAATCCATAATTTGTCCCTTTTAATTATTTTCAGGTACATATATGTTTTTTTTTTTCTACAGCTCTAAAACAGAATCTAACCACAGCTGAAAGGCATAAGCAAGCAAAGTGAATAAGGAAATGATGGTGATGTTTTCACATGGCCAAAGCCTAGCTGTACTGTATTTTAATAATACCTGGATTTCAATGGGCTACAAGATTAGATAAAAAATAAACTCCTGGTTCTATGTAGTTGCATCACTTCCTAATGGATACATTTCTAGGTTGGTTCTGCCACTTCAAAATTAGAACTGAAGAATGCTGTCATTTTTGAAACCTCTGAAAAGTATCTATCAAAAAGCATATTTAGTAATTTCAAATCGTATCATCCATTGAAGAAGTGTTTGCAGATGAATCAGACGTAGTAATTTTCTATGTTAATAAAAACATTGAACTTCTAGTATTATGCCAGTGCCAAGTGACTTTTGGACACCTATTCTTGGCGTACATTTTTCAGTAGTTTTTAGGTATCAACTAAGATAGTGAATCCTGGAGCATTACTGCAGCAGTTTTATAGGTTGATGCTGAACACTATAACGTAGGAATAATAACCAAATCTTACAAATTATAATAATATAGATTGAAAAGAATAGTGCTTCCTGTAAAATTTTGTCATGAAGTAATGCAAGTACTATTACCCAAACCTTAGACAGGGAGGTATCATTGTCACAAATTCTCAGTCCTGTTCCGTGGAAGCTGCAGCTTCTGACCAGGCTCACTTCAAGTACAGATGTACAAAGTGTGTGGCAGTATTAACACAGGCACCGGCATAATCACACAACATTTATATTCTAATATTCTCACTCAAGATTAGATTAAATTATTTCCCCCCATAAAAAAGTGTGGCTTTTGAGTTTAAAACACTGAAATACAGTTTGGCATTGGTGTGGCTTATTTTTCATGGGAAAGGTTTAGCTTTTGCTTTAAAAACTTGCATTGTCCCCAGAGGATTTTACACACACACACACACACACACACACACTCTTGAGGTACTCTCTGCCCCTTCTCCCTTTGAGAGGAGTTATTAACCTGTGCTAATGCTGTCTAAATGCTCACCAGTTAGGAGTAATACTTGTGGGACAGATGATTTATAGCCACTTGATTCAAAAGATTTTCAGCTAAAGCTAAATAATAATTTCAAATGATCAAATATCATCTGCCACAAGAAGCAAATACACGGCACAGCGATAGTTACCAAGCTTACTCTCAGCAAAGTATGTTAATCTTTTCCTCAGTTTTACTTTTGGGAGTAGTAATACTGTCTGACAGAGCAGTTCACTCATCTTAAGCTGAGTTTCAAGACGCAGCAGCATTTTTCCATAGTGAAATGAGGTTCAACAGGTAGAACTTCAGCCTAAAAATAACGTGCAGTGTTGAGATGGACCTCATGATTTTGCACAAGAAATTAGCTAGCCTTTTCCTCTTCTTTCTCTTTATTAAGAAAGCTATTTTTGTTGTCCACACTGGGCAACTGTATAAAAATAGGCAAGTTTTATATCTTGGCAGGATTAAATGAGAAGTATGTATGTCTTTTTTCATATCCTTGAATATCAAAACAAGACAAGCCTATTTAGGAACTAGAATTTTATTGCTTAACATATATTTGCATCATGCAGAGAAGGCATTCACTTTCATGGCACGTTTTCTCCCAATGGTTTCCAAATGCCTCGCAGCTCTCACAAAGCTGAATTTCTGCAGTATACTTTTCTGAGATGAAGGAGCATTATTATGTTTTCTGACATGAAGAAGGGGCTACAATAGGGTGGCAGAGCCTGAATCTGTGGCCCTGGTCATGAGAAATGGTTTTGTTAAATGTTTTCAGGATCAAGTGAAATAGTTTTGTGAACAAACAATAAGATTGTTTCTAGAAAGAGAAAAAGATGTGCCTGCTATTTGTTTAGCAAATGCTAAATAGAAGGAATAGAAGATCATTAAGCATTGGGGGTTTTTTCTCCCTAGCCGTGGACTGGGGGGAGAAAGGAATGTTGCAACAGTAGTGCTAAGCCTCCCACGAGAGAATACATAATGGTACAGTCTGGTCAGCCTATTTCTGAAAAGATATAAAGAGTAAAATACAGACAACAAAAGCCAAAGTGGAGCTTCTGCATGAAAGAGCCTCTGAAGACTTTAAGGTAACGAGTGGTTGTGATACAGATACACAAAGTAACAAAACGCAGTGTAGGGGAAAGCATAGTTCATTGATTTGGTGACAAAAGTGTTCTCTCTCAAATGTGTTGGTCTAAACTGCACAAATATGCAGGAAAGTGTGAGATTTAGCATGTCTTCCTCATGCAGAAAACTTCTCAAAATGTTGGATCTGTCAAAACATCCTATTTTGATGTTTCAAGGCTGATTTGTTAAAGGAACAAAACATGGGCAGTGACGCAGTCTCTTTGCACTTCCCTACACGTTACTTAAGTACTTAAATTACTTAAATGTCAAGTGTTAAGAGTTTCACAGAATTATAGACAGGTTTGGATTGGAAGGGACCTTAAAGATCATCTAGTTCCAGCCCCCTGCCTCTTGTTGGTCATCTTCAAATCTGAGAAAATTATGGAAAGCTCAAAGAACGCTGAGTCCCATGATGACAGTCACCAGCCAGTTAGTGCCCTGCTTTAGGGACAGACCTTTACTATCTCATGCATGCTTATGCAGAAAATCCATGTACAGACAGCAGCTCATGGTTAGCCACAAGGGCCAGAAGAAAAACATGCCTCTTTGTTCACAAAAGCAACTTACGTTTAAAATCTCTGATTTAGGCTTGAAATGACCTTTTAAAAAGACCCTTTTCAAAGACCCTTTTAAAAAACTTCAACCCATTTCTTTGAAATACTGAAGTAAAAGATTCAAAATTATCAGTATCTTAATAGTTTTTTACCCTCTGCTGCAAATGGTCAGGAATGAGTTTTATTGCAAATTGAAGAACAAACTAGGATCTGAATAGGAAAATTTCTTTCAGGTACAGCCCTAGACTCATTCATAGAATCATAGAATAGTTAGGGTTGGAAAGGACCTTAAGATCATCTAGTTCCAACCCCCCTGCCATGGGCAGGGACACCTCACACTAAACCATTACCACTTTCTCAGCCTGTCTTCATACAGGAGGTGCTTCAGTCCCCTGGTTGTCCTCATGACCCTCCTCTGGACTTGTTCCAACAGTTCCATGTCCTTTCTATGTTGAGGACACCAGAACTGCACACAATACTCCAGGTGAGGTCTCACAAGTGCAGAGTAGAGGGGCAGGATCACCTCCTTCGACCTGCTGGTCACGCTCCTTTTGATGCAGCCCAGGATACAGTTGGCTTTCTGGGCTGTGAGCGCACACTGAAGCCGGCTCATGTTCATTTTCTCATCGACCAACACCCCCCAAGTCCTTCTCCACAGGGCTGCTCTGAATCTCTTCTCTGCCCAACCTGTAGCTGTGCCTGGGATTGCTCCAACCCAGGTGTAGGACCTTGCAATTGGCTTGGTTAAACTTCATAAGGTTGGCATCAGCCCACCTCACAATCATGTTAAGGTCCCTCTGGATGGCATTCCTTCCCTCCAGCGTATCAACTGAAATCTTCTCAACCATCTCTGTGTAGGAGCACCAGGGGCAGTCTGAAAGACAGAGAACCCCATACTGACCCAATAAAACATAATTGACTGCTGACACTTCATACTATAGCAAAGAAGCCAACAAACTGAGGAGGAGTCTGAAAAAGCAAAGCATTGGTTTCCTGTCTCAGATTTCTGTTAAAGGAAATAGACAAAATTAAGAAGATAATCAGCTCTCCCTAAGATTACAAGCACCCTCTCTCACCCTAAGATTACAAACAGATTCAGATTGAGGGATAAAGGTAGAAACTTATCCCATGGGCTGGTAATTACGCAGTTCTCCAAGGAGCAAGGTTTTTGCATTGCTTTTGATGCTTTTTCTATGCGCAACAGAATGGAAGTTCAGTGGTCTCAGCTGGATTTCCTACATTCCTCGAAAGACCAGTCAGACCAAGTCTTTGATAACAGACTCATCAGTTTGGCAATATGGAACTTGAGGAAGTGTGCATAAGTTTCCCTCCTATTTTATTTGACAACCTTTTTTTGAAGATCAGAGCATACTTATAATTTTTATAGAACTTCTAAATCATTAAACTTGCTGCATATGATTATAAATGGCTTTTATAGTCTGCTCAGCTTTTTCATATGCTGGGTTTATATCAGGTAAACTGGAATAAACACAGGCTCCTGACTCCCACCTGATTTTTGATATCCCCATGAACACTTACTGGCAAATTGAGTTAAAACTCTACCACTTGAAACAGTCCACATGCTTTTCAGCTTTCTGACCTTTTTGGTCCAGTTACAAGTTTAATGGAGCATGTAAGTCATATACCAACCTCAGTAGGGGTTGGTACGACTCTCCCTCATCGTCAGCCTTCAGAGGCCCTTAAAGAATACAGCTGCTTTGGTCAGCAGACATTTGGCTATAGGACCTCACCAGTTATTAATATGAAGGAGGAGAATATGCATAGAGGGTGTGCCACTCAGGTGGTCGAAGTCTGGGATGAAATAATCCAGGTAGAGCAATAGTAATGAGTCAGTTGAAACCGTAATCTCAAGCACAGAAATCTTAAACTTAATAAGCCTAAAACCCTGATGTGTGTCAATTTTCCTGTTTCTTTAGGTTTGTTGGTTTTTTTTTAACATCTTTCATATTTGCAAGATCTCTAAAGACACCCGTGCCCTCTCTGGTAATGGGATAAATACAGTACTTACTGGAATGAGATCTCATTCTGTTCGGTTTCGAACCAAGTAAGTGTGCTTTAGAGATCATCGAAAGTCTGTAAAGGGATTTACCTCCAAAGCTAACAAACCAGCCGTGGAACAAAGGGAGAACAGCCCTTGTTTGAAGTCAGTGGCTACCAAAACGCGGTATGTTGGCACTCTGAGTGCCAGTTTTTCCTTTTGTAAAGCATTCTGCAGTATTCTGGAGCAAGTGCCTCATGCTGTGGTGCAGGATTTCTACCTTTGCTGTCTCTCTTTCCCCTTTCACTGACATGCAGAGAAAACTACAGTGTGGACATGCTGCATCACTCTCCGTACCTTCAAGCAGAGTTTCAGATGTTGTACTGCTTCTGTCTGGTTCAGATGGGTCATGAGAGAAGATTATTTCATTACTAAATGTAAGAACTGCAGAAGACCCAGTCTTAGCTGAATCTCAGGCCAGGACCTTAGACATGGGCTCCAGATTATCCCCTCAGCCTGCAGCAGGGAACAGCTGACTAAACGTGCATCCAGAAGTGCCTAACTTGAGACATGACCCAGCCAAGCTCACAGGGTAGGTGCATCCCTGATTTCAGCACAAATAATATTCCCCTTATTTAAAAAAGGACCTGACCATGTCCTGTGCTTTCTGAGGGGTCTGGAAAAAACAACAGAAAAACCCACTAACTCAACAGCAAACTGTTCTGTTGTGTTTCTGGCTGAATCTCATCAGGCAATGGCTGGTGCCATGTTCAGAGCACTATTTCTTAATTCTCTCTCCTTCACTTCATACTTATCTCACTTTAGAGAGTGTGAAATTTTTCAGTTCATTATGTTCTGAACTGTTATTTAATTGGAGCCCGTAATGTTCAGTCAGTATACACTGCACACAGTCATTTAAAATATTCCAGCAGTGCACATTTTTTATAAGTGGTTCAATTGGAAGTGATCAAGGTTTGAGACTTGCAGCCTATAAAGGCTTCTGCTGTGGAAATGTGAACTGCTGCTCTCAATAATTTCAAACTGCTTCCTAAGCAGGCCTTCTGTTCTGACTGTCTTAAACTGCAGCATGATTTCTCAGCATGGTATGCCCAGAACCTCCATTTAATGTCTCGCTCAGAAAGGAGCCAGATCCAACAGAGGGTTTCAGAGAGCCCACTAGCTGTGGAGCATGGTGGGAGCCCTTGCCTCTAAACAAAGAGGGTGGGTGGGAGATTTTTTTTTTCCTTCACCCCATTTTGTCCAGAAGTACTGGAACTGAGTGACTGCCCTTTGCTCTGCATGGTGTGTGTCATGCTTGCAGCTTTGTCCTTAGTTCCATGAGATCTTGAGTGTGACTGATACATAAGCACAGAGTCTCTCTAAATGGATTTCCTCCAGCAGTGAACTCTGGAGCTCCAGTATTGTAAAAGAGGACAACATCCTAGAAGAAATTTAGGAAGAACCACAGCATTAAGAGCTCGTATCAGAACCAGCTGCAGTTTCACTGCCACGGAGTAGAGCTGTGGTGAAGAGAAGGTACTACCCGGGGATCAGGGGCAGCAATGCAGCTATTTAAAGTTTACTCTGTCTGTATTTTGGACATGACTGCAACCTACGACAACACAGACTGCAAACTTAACTTTCTTCCATTTCCTATAACCTGTGTATTTGTGATAAAAGGATCTATGTCAGGGGAGGGTTGTCTTCAATCTTCCCCAGCCTGATTCTGTGCAGCAAAGGAAAGACTCTACTTGTGAGGGAGAAAATGAAGCTTGCTACCTCCCTTCTCCTGCTCCTCAGAGCAAAATGATACTCGGGGATTGCTAGCTGTCTGTTGTGGTGGGGCAGGACAGTGACAGCCGCAGACAACACTGTGTACCACACAGAGAAGAGCCTCCATTATTTTTCAGCATTCAAATTTAAAGCTGAAGATGAGTCAGAGATTCCAGTTTTATTGAAAATGCTCGGTAATCTCTAGTAATGACCTAGTCCAACTAAAAAACAAGCACTTGTTAAAGGTCATTTATCTGAGCAGCGAAAAGTGTTCATTTTCCAAGCACTGTCATCTTCTACTTTAATTAATATCAGCCGTGTATGCTGTTGGCAGTGGCTTCAAATATTGTAGCATGGGAAGACTGGACTTCCAGTGACATTTTTAATGAAAAAAATGTAAATCATCTCTCGTGAATTCTGTAATCAAGGTGTTCATTTTCTAACCCTGGACTGCAGAGGAACACCTACAGAAAAAACCTGAACTCTGTGAATTTTGGATAAGTCTGTAGAAATGAGAAGTCTTGCAGACATAACCCAGGAATTTGCTATCAGCTGGGGATGTGTCTGAAGAGGCATGGCCCGAATAGCAAAAAAAGACCATGAAAAAGACTGATGAAGCATGAAGAGGCAGAATCTAACTACTGATGCTTAATGGAAATGTAGAACAAGTACCTTAGGAATCTGCAGATTTGGGAAACTGCTTCTGTGAAGATCTTTCTCCTGATCCTTTAAAGACACTGATGAACGCCCTGAAAAGCAAGCATACATCCTTTCCAGAATGCACTAGGAGTAACCACTCCAACTCTAGATTTACACCTTGAGGCTGGAAGGGTCCAACTAGATCACTGACCCTGATCTCCCCAATTGCATCCAGTTACCTCATACTCCTACGTACTGTGCATTTGGCTAAGACAAAGGCATCCAATGTTGATAGAAAGATAAGAAAAGATGGTTGATTCCGTTGTTATTCCTGGCAGCTTGTTTCAATGTTTGATCTTTCTCACTTTCAAAAAAAATATTTTCCTATTGCTTCAGGTCCTAATGGTAGATTTTGTACTGCTTTGTTTTTCTGGATGCAAAAGTGCTCTCTCTAGTCTCCGGAAATTTCCCTCTGTGAATAAACTTGTTAGAAATAATCCAGTTTACCTCCCAGGCTTCTTCTTTTGATGAGATAGGCAAAGGAAACCTCCCATTGTAAGCTGTTTCCTCCAGCCTGAAAGTCATTTTGGGGTGTCCCTTCTGTGTTCCTCTCATTTTTCAGCACTCTTCAAAGATTTCTCCACTGGAATATATGTAGGTACTTGTAACACCCAGGCTGTTTATAGTGGTATTTATGTTTTTAATCACCATTTCTTCTGGTCAAATATCAAAGTAGCTCTCTTCATCTTAGTGCTTCTTTGAAGCTTCCATTGAGTTCCATGCTCATTATTTGAATCACTACTACCAATGATACGGTTTTCACAGTTCACAGGTGGACCCTGTACTCTGACTTCTAGTCACCCGGCTTTGAATTCAGGCATATTAAAAAGTTCTCAGGTTTTGTCATACCATTTTAGCAAGAACATTGGACCATAACAAGAGCTCCTTGATCATCTTCACTTATGACTGAAATTGTTACATCTTCTTCAATTTTTTTTCAGACTAATTTTCTATTTCTTTATTTCTGTAAGTCCAGTGTTGTTTTGGGGAGTTTCTTTGATCTTCCTAATTTCATGTGCTGCATGTCATGTTCTGACAAGAAGCTCATAGTTAAGTTTAATGTCTTCTGGAATATTTTTACTTACACAGATAAAAATAGGGACATGTTCTCCAGTACATTTTTTTTTGGAACAGAGATCGCTAAACTCCACACTTTTCACATTTAGTCATAATTTTGGAAAAACAACAGTGCCATACTGCTTGCAAAGTTTGTGAAGCTCAGCTCCAAATTCAGTTTTCCCAATAGTGGGATGAGTCAAAACTTGTCTCTCCAGGTACCTTCACTTTTTACGGTGGATGAGGACTATACAGCATGGGTGCTCATGGCTTTTGTTAAACATGTTCATGCTCAGCAGTCAGTTTGTGTAGTACTTCAGTAAGGAAGAATATGGATCATCTGCACTAGGCAGTTCTCGAGGCAGGCATCCCCTAGAAATGGTCTGAAAGGAGTGCCTCTGCTCAGTCAGACTGTGTCAGGGCAGAGGCATTTGCAAGCTGTGGCAGAGCTGTATGGCTTCTTACCAGGGACTGTGCAAGCCTTCACAGAAGAGAGGGCAAGTGGACTCTCAAAGGGAAATTGCACCTTCAAATTGACTTTGTATGCAGGTTTTAAATATGCTCGTCTGAAGGACTGATGGGTGGCAGGCCTCTGGTGACAGAGGAACGCTGAATCAGAACTCATTTGAACTAGCCTGAGATTGTGGAAGGGCAGTAGGAGCTGCTCACCTAAAGCGGTTTTTGGAGGTAAGGGCTGAAGTTGCACTGCACAATGGGCAGAGACTAGGCAAAGGAGAATGGGAAAGCTCTGATGACTGAGGAAAGTCTTTAAATTCTCTGTTTTCTACCAATGTTGCAGAATATTTAGGTTAATTTGAAACAAATGTTTTCTTGTATGTGTTTGCTCAAAGTAGCTTGGCCTGGATTATTATCTACCTTCCCTTGGCTATTAATTGCCAGTACTTCCTAGCATATCATGTAGTGACACAAGAAGTGGGATTAGGTCCTGTTCATCTCCCAGTGGAGGTGAGAGTTAAGATGAGCCCGTCCACATTTAATTGCTGAATAACTCCGGAGGACAATCCCTGCATTATTGCCTGGGTTGCTGTATCCTCACCTGTGGAAAAGACCACGGCCATTCATACAAGTGTGGGATCTGATCTGAGTGAGATATTGCCAAGCCACACATATGTGGAGAGGAAGTGCAGCCCTGCCACCTTTCTCCATCCTCAGTCATGCTTTTCATTTTGTTCAGACATTATTTTTCTCAGTGCCTACTGCATTTTTTTCCAGCCACCCCACTGTGTACCTGCCACCACAGACGCTATAGTCTTTGTCTTTCACCTATGTCCTTCACACACATCCCACACAGAATCTAAACACAAAACCAGGAGCCCAGGTGATGTAAAAGTGTGAAGTATTTCTGGTTTTTGCATTCACATTGTGGTGTGTACACATGGATGTCAGCTTGTAGCAGGTTCTTGGGATATGGAAAATGTGTATTGGTAAGTTTTGCAAACAGCTGGGAAAGGGGAAAAGTAGTCATAGAATCATAGAATAGCTAGGGTTGGAAAGGACCTTAAGATCTTCTAGTTCCAACCCCCCTGCCATGGGCAGGGACACCTCACACTAAACCATCTCACCCAAGGCCTCGTCCAGCCTGGTCTTGAACACTGCCAGGGATGGAGCATTCATAATGCTAATTATTTGTACTGTTCTGATGCTGGAGGTCACTGGCAGATTGATAACCCATCACACTAGAAACAAACCCCAGAATGCTCATAGCCTAATGGCCTGTCATTGTTTTGTGTGAATGTTATATTCCACTTTTCCTAATGCTAATGACAAGTCACCAAATGAGAGGTGTAAAGCTCTGGAAGAGAAGATTTCTAAATGAAAGGTCACAACTCCTTCCAGTGCATATGCCCAGTTAATATTCAGAACCCTTGAATCACGCTATGGACAAAATGAGCTTATCTTCGTTTCACCGTGAGGCTGTATTTTTACTCAGAAACTTGCAGTGAAGATCTCAATGACAGATTTATACAGCATTTAAAAAAAGCATCTTGGAAGAAGTTTGAACCTTGTTTGCTTAGAATGAAGTAGAATCATTATTGACACTCTGAGATGAACTGTTGAAACAAGTCCAGAGAAGGGGCCACGAGGAGATCAGGGGACTGGAGCACCTCCCGTATGAAGACAGGCTGAGGAAGTTGGGGCTGTTCAGCCTGGAGAAGAGAAGGCTGTGTGGAGACCTCATAGCAGCCTTCCAGTATCTCAAGGGGACCTATAGGGATGCTGGGGAGGGACTCTTCATTAGAGACTGTAGTGAAAGGACAAGGGGTAACCGGTTAAACCTTAAACAGGCAAGTTTAGATTGGATATAAGGAGGAAATTCTTTCCTGTGAGGATGGTGAGGCACTGGAATGGGTTGCCCAGGGAGGTTGTGAATGCTTCATCCCTGGCGGTGTTCAAGGCCAGGTTGGACGAGACCTTGGGTGATATGATTAAGCGTGAGGTGTCCCTGCCCATGGCAATGGGGGTTGGAACTAGATGACCTAAAGGTCCTTTCCAACCCTAACCATTCTATGATTCTATGGTTCTATGAAAATTGCTCCCCACTTTCCTCCAAAGATTAAACTAAATTAATTATTTTTTTTTTTTTAAGTTCGATATAACTCTATTTTGACCTAAGTTTATTGTAACTACCTTGTATCTGAATCACAGAAGTCTTAGTATTTAATTACCTTAGAACAGGTACTCTTATTCCCAAGATAGAATCATAGACTCGATAGGGTTGGAAAGATCATCTAGTTCCAACCCCCCTGCCGTGGGCAGGGACACCTTACGCTAAATCATATCACCCAAGGCCTCGTCCAACCTGGCCTTGAACACTGCCAGGGATGGAGCATTCACAACCTCCCTGGGCAACCTATTCCAGTGCCTCACCACCCTAACAGGAAAGAATTTCCTTCTTATATCCAACCTAAACTTCCCCTGTTTAAGTTTTAACCCGTTACCCCTTGTCCTATCACTACAGTCCCTAATGAATAGTCCCTCTCCAGCATCCCTATAGGCCCCCTTCAGGTACTGGAAGGCTGCTATGAGGTCTCCACGCAGCCTTCTCTTCTCCAGGCTGAACAGCTCCAACTTCCTCAGCCTGTCTTCATACAGGAGGTGCTCCAGTTCCCTGATCATCCTCGTGGCCCTTCTCTGAACTTGTTCCAACAGTTCCATGTCCTTTTTATGTTGAGGACACCAGAACTGCACACAATACTCCAAGCGAGGTCTCACAAGAGCAGAGTAGAGGGGCAGGATCACCTCCTTCAACCTGCTGGTCATGCTCCTTTTGATGCAGCCCACGATACGGTTGGCTTTCTGGGCTGCAAGTGCACACTGCTGGCTCATGTTCATTTTGTCATCAACCAACACCCCCAAGTCATTTTCCACAGGGCTGCTCTGAATCTCTTCTCTGCCCAACCTGTAGCTGTGCCTGGGATTGCTCCGACCCATGTGTAGGACCTTGCACTTGTCATGGTTAAACCTCATGAGGCTGGCATCAGCCCACCTCACAAGTGTGTCAAGGTCCCTCTGGATGGCATTCCTTCCCTCCAGCCTATCAACCAAACCACGCTGCTTGGTGTCATCGGCAAACTTGCTGAGGGCGCACTCAATCCCACTGTCCATGTCAGCAACAAGGATGTTAAACAAGACCGGTCCCAACACTGATCCCTGAGGGACACCACTCGTTACTGCTCTCCAGCCGGACATTGAGCCATTGATCACAACTCTTTGCGTGCGGCCATCCATCCAGTTCTTTATCCACCGAGTGGTCCATCCATCAAATTGATGTCGCTCCAATTTAGAGACAAGGATGATGGCATGCTTACTTTACCCAGGATGGGCAGAAACCTCTGTATTAGTAAGTTTAGTTTCCTGAAGCTATGGGGTTTATATTTATCTGTAACCCATTCATAAACTCATAAAGTTACAGCTTAAACTCAATCTCACTGCTCAGTACTTTTAAGTTGCTTCCCAAAGCCCTGTTGACGTGGATGTGTAGAGTCAGTTCCTTCTGCTGTTGAAAATGGGTTTTTTCTCCGAAATACCAAGAATGATTTGAGAGATAGTGCTGTCTTACATGCAACTTGTTAAGCCTGAGGCTGGTTTTATAGCAAGAAGAGAAAACACAGTCAAAATGAAGTGAATGAAAGCATATATGTGCACACTGTACTTACAGGTGCAATTAAAGAAGAAATACTCACAAGTTCTGTGAACTATGACATACCCACACCATCTTCACTTAAAACTTTTACCTTCACGCTTCTTCATGTATCACCATTTGGCTGATTTGTGTGGAGAGAACTGCACTAAAATACATTTACAAAGAGTGAGAAGCCTGTGTACTCTTCCCTAGCAGGGATGTGCAAAATCATAGAAATATAGAATCATAGAATGATTTGGGTTGGAAAGGAGCTTAAGATCATCTAGTTCCACCCCCCCTGCAATGGGCAAGGACACCTCACACTCAACCAAGTTATTCAAGGCCCAGGTTATTCATCCTTGAACACTGCCAGGGATAGAGCATTCACAGCTTCCTTGGGCAACCTGTTCCAGTGCCTCAACACTCTCACCGAAAATAATTTCTTCCTTATATCCAACCTAAATCTCCCCTGTTTAAGTGTGAACCCATTACCCCTTCTCCTATCCCTACAGAGCTGTATTATGTAGATTTTTCCTGACTTTGTTTAACCTGCAGATTTCTGTAGACCCTTTTGTTAATACAGCCTGAGTAAGTTTTAACATCTGTAAATGCTTGAGCTGTCTAGGAGCCAAGTTACTTGGGATTGTTGAGCAAAGTATAAACATCTTGCAGTGGCTCAGCTCACAAAACAACCACTGTGTGTGGAGGTGATGCTGCCTGGGAGTAGAAAGCACATTGAGGGTCAAGTATCCCAGCTCTTCCACTGCCCTACCCTGTGATCTTGAGAAAGGGCTCTGTTTTAATGTGCCTGCTTCTCTGCCTATAAAAAGGCATTTTGAGCTAAGTGTTTTGAGAGTAATAGATACTCTCAAAAGCCATCTCAATGCCCAGAGATTCCCTGGAAGGACTGAGCTAATTTGGTATCTAGGATGTAGCAGAGTGAAGCCCTGTTGGTAATATAGCGGTTTGACAACACCAGTAATACTGAGAAAGAAGCACTATTCAAATCTCTGCAGTTTCTTCTACTTGTGACTGGTGAGTTTAGGCTTCAGGCTACAGTGCTATTTCATGAAATGAATAAGGAATGAGTGTGTTGAGCTATGACCTGAACTCCCTCACACATTTGGGCAATGATATTTGCTGCCAAGTGTGAATCATGGTACCACGTACCATGGTGCCACACACCATGACGAATCATGTCATCAGTGACAAAACAGCACAACGATACTTTGTGGAGATGAGGCACTATGGACCTGCATTTCAGGAATGTTGTCCGCTTACACTGCTAGCCCAGTCCTGAAGAGCTGCACCTGTTTGACTCCCTTGGTTAAATCCAGAGGCACTGGTTGGAACCAGTGGCTGTGGGCAGGCTGACTTCTGAGGAGCCCCACAATACCTCTCCAGCACCAGCAACCTCCTACCAAAGGGGATGCAAACAAATGCGATGCTTCTAGTCTCAACACTTGCATTTATCTGAAATAATTAGCTGAAGGGAAAATAAAATGCCTTCTATACTTGCAAAGCTGGGAGGAAAGGAAGTGCATCTAAGATTGCTCCAAATGAAGCAGTGAGGCTCAGAGGAACCAGAAACCTCTGCTTGTATGCTGCATTCCTTACTCCTGAGACAAGTTTATGAAGGAATGGAGTGTCTTTAATCATTTAATTTGGTTAATTTAAAACTACATATGCATAATTTATTTACAGAGAGGTAAAACCCTCTAATTCCCGCATTTATTATTGTAACACACAGTATTAGAGTGTTTGTTTTTTTTTTTACTATTGCAATCTGCGCACTGTCTGAGAGAGTTAGTGTTGAATCATGCCTGAATGAGAGTGTTTGAGGGGCTTTGAGACTCCAATCCATACCATCCTCCATAAATTATGCACATAACTTTCCAAAGGCGTTGCAGATATTATAATACAAATTAATTTACAGGGCTTTTATTCCCAGCCATTGTTTTATGCCCCTTATCTTAAAGAGAAAAAAATAAAGACTCCTATTTCCCACTCCACACTGCAAGGGGGATTTGGTATTGGTGACACTGCAATAGGGCTTCATGTTGAAGGTGCATTTAGCTCATTCACAGCAAAACCCAGGGAACCTGTCTTGTTGAAACTATCTCCAAATACTATTTATGCAATCTATTCATGTAAGTGGGACACCTTTTCTAATTCTAGCTCATGGGAATTTAATTGCCAAGTTTGAGCCTTTGTCAGGATATCTATCACTTTTCAAGGACTTTATGGATGGATAAAGAATTCAGTGAGGTCCAGATCTTTTACAAGACTTGACAACTAATTCTGACCTTCTTGATGTGTAAAACGTGAGCCCTGGAAGACCTGGCTCAGGCAAAGAGAGAGAATTGATTCCAGAGCTGCCTCATTCCCAGGTAGCTTTAAATTATGTTCCAGCCTGACCCAGAAGGTTTCTCCAATGTAAGTATCAGCCCACTCACCTTTAGATAGCTGAATTTTCCCTCAGTCTTTTTCTGACCCAGGCTGTACTTTGAACATCCAGCTTCACTGAAGGCATTGTGTGTCCACCATAATGCCTCTTCACTAATTCACAGTCCCCTGGTATGTACGAAAGCTTAAATTATTTCCTACAGTGTGCATTAGCTTGTACATGTCTATGCTGAATTTCATCTTCCATCATGCTGTCTGGTCATGTCTTGCTGGAACACATCGTAGCTCCCCATAGTCTTGAGTAACCTAAAAAATTCTGTGTCATTCGGACATTTTGCTAATTCACTATTTACATACCTACTCCCAGGTCACTAAGAAACATCTCTTGCTACAAACTTTGGGCTGGCAGGCATAAATTCTTAATGTGTATTGAGGCCACAAGCCAATCCAGGGCTATTTTTTAGTTTGATTTATTTGAAGTAGCTTTTAATGGCTTATTAGTAGCTGTTGAAGGCAATGAAATCTGCAGTAGCATTACAGGTTTTGCTTTCTATAGCTGGGCTTGCCACTGAAGACAGCAGGGCTCACACTGTGCTCCCCAGTACCAGAAGATAGCTCTTTCCTAAATTTGTGTGGGATGTGAGCCTCTTCCTTTCACTGTATTTTTCCTGTGCGGGGAGGATAACAACTCCCAAAGGCTGCAACAGCTAGCTGTGGTGCAGAAGTATGTGTCTCTATTCTAGGAAACTGGGTTGACCTATTCCCCTGCCTGTGCCGTGGGGGTTGACATAAGAGAAGGAAACAGGGGCTGACAGTCAGACAAGAGCATGCAGTGGGATAGGGAGGCATGTGGGGCAGTCCTGGCTGTTGCTGAGCCTCCCACTAAGGTTATCTCCCCTATCCCTGCTTGTGCCGTGAGGCAGTTACTGACTTGCCTCTCGGAATAGCTCCCTGTCTGCTGTCCCTGGAAACGCTGAAGGCAATATGGTCATATGGCTCTTCTTCCCAAAGATGAGATCCTTAGGACTGGTGGACTATGTTGAGCACAGCAAGTGCACTGTCTAACAGTGTTCTTTGGGAAGAAAGCATGACATGGCCTCATCCTTTTACTGCAGGATGCAACTCAATAGATTAATCCACCTGTCTCCTCACCTACCGCTGTAGAAATGTTGTATTTTACTACATAAATACCCTCAATTTCTCCCTAACATGCTGTCAATACTCCTAAGTGACAAAGAGGGAGGTGCTGTGGGGTACTGGTTACTTTGGATGGAAAGGAGGGGATCTGGGCAATGTAGGGGATGTAGGAGGTAAGGTCAAATTTTGGAATTTTAAGTAGAATTTACAGAAGAGGAATCTCATTTTTCTCTGTCCCGTGCACACAATCTCACATGATCTAAAACAGTTGGGGGTCATGAGCATTCCTGGCAAAGCCAGCACCACACTGGAAAGGTTACCACCAGTTTGTGCTGGGATGTCCAACAGCAGCAAAGGGAAGCAAGAGCTGAACACTTAAACAGAGAATTGTTGGCACAACGATGATGCTTTGTGGACAACATTAGGATGGTATCCATTTCTCACTGGTATTTGTTGTTCTAGGATATATGCAGGCTTCAGTGTATGAGACTGATTTGGCTTATGGTTAGCAACACTTAGAAGGTTATCTCTGCAATCAGAAGAAAAGAGACTTTTAATTACAAGCACAGTAAGACTATCAAGCTGGGGCAAATCCTATGTATAATCCTGTGCTACTGATCTGGGGTTTTACCTGGTTCAGATTCTTGTCTTTGGCTGTTCCCTCATCAAATCACTTCCTGTGCTGGATGTTTCTGGTGGAATCATTTTGCAATAAAATGGAGGGCAGAGAAATATTTGACTCTCAGGCTGAGCACACTTGGGAAAATACTGTTCTGCACGCAGCCCCCATCTGAACATAGAAGAAGGCCACAGAGCTGCACAGGTACCTTCACAAACCATCACTCATTCACACTGTGGCAAGGGGCTGGCATTCCCTCAGCCACCAGCTCAGGCCGCTGGTCCTCCTGTGGAAACAGGCAGCATAAACCCCGCCATGCTGTCCCAGCATCACACCATGTTAAGACAAAATGAAAGTCTGTGATTCCAGCTTGTCAACACCAGCATATGGAGCAATGCTTGTTTGAACTTCTCCCTTTGGTGTTCAACCTTTTGCATGTGGGCTACATTGATTAAGAGAGCTTTGGCAGTGAGCTAATGAGCAGCGTTACCTCTGGGTGGGGGCTGCGCTGCAGGTGCTGTGATCATGCTCAGTCACCTGGTTCCCAGCCTGGAGGCTCAGGACAGTGCTGCCTTAGATTACATCTCCCCTGTCATCCTGCACCTCATCACCCTTTCCACCCTCCTCCTAGTCCTCCAACCTTTCCTCCCACCTTTGGCCACTCTCCTGCTGCCTCTCTGCCCCTCCAGCCATCCCCACTCCCTTGTCTGCATTCTTCTCCATCTGCCCTGTTTGCCTCCCATCACAGCATCTGACAGACCCTGCCTTTCTGCAGAGAGACCAGGGCAGTCACCTACAGCTCTCCACAGGGCGCTGTGTCCCAGGGGGCAGCAAGACCCTTTTCCCTCCTGCTGTATTTGAGGTGCCCTGTAACTCCCCGGGGCCTCCATAAACAATGGAGCCGGCTCAGGGATCTTGTTTACAGGTTGGGGAAGTAGGGTAGGCAGGCTGGGGGTTGCCTTGTTAAAAAGGGTTCAACTTTGGGGTCTGCAACTAAGCAGAGAGGCAGTGGGGAGGAAGAAGAGGCAGGAACGCTGAGGAGCAGGGTGTGCTCGAGGCTATTTGGAAGCTGTGGTTTCAGGTGTGAGCTCAACCATAAAGTAAAACTGCCTCCAGCACTGCCCTGTCAGGGCATGGAAATGTGGCCAGCCCCAGCTCAGGGGTCACATAAAGTCCGTCTCCTTCCCATGGTGCCCGGACAGGCCTGCCCTTACGCGCTTTGCAGAGGGTTGCGAGCCCTGGAGGGTGCAGGGCCACCGGGCTGTGAGATCCCACCATGCAGGAGCTCTATCCAGGCCCTCTGCCCCGCAGAGCTGGTGGGACTGGGCCAGCTCGGCTTCCCCAGGCCTCGCCAAGCAGCCCGACATGGGGGGTGTTTGCATGTCGCTGGGGCTTTCACAGCACTTGGGTTTTGTTAGAGGAGGAGGAGTTTCTCCCTTGACATTTTCACAGCTCCGGAAGGAACAGGAGGGATTGATGACTCTGAGCACAGCGAAGACAAAGAGGTGATCCTGCCCTACCAGGCTTTGATAAACCCAGGCAGCCAGCCACCACTTGTTCTTACAATCCCTCACTCCCACATATGCACAAGAAATACTATTATGGGGCCTTTTCAACATTAATGCATGCTTATTAACTGATGTGCCTTTGTTTTTGCTTAAAAACCTTGTTTCTAAACCTCTCCTTAAAACTCGCCATATAGATGCACACACATACTTATTTTTCTGTCAAAGAAATCAGATCTGTAGCATTTGAAGGGAAAAGTAAAGGACCATTTTAAGCTAAATCATTTTTTTTCTTTGTACCGTTTTCTGTCGCCAGATAACTCTTCTGCTGTTAATTTTGCAGATATTGTGCTCAGTTTCAGCAGCCTTCACAGGTCTCTTGAGGTGTGTTTGGGCAAGTTTTTTGCTACCAAAACCCTCTTCATTTTTTTCTCAGAATCACAATGTTTGCACCTCGCAAAACTGACACTGGCACTGAGGCACAGATTTGTAAAGGTATTTTGGCATCTCCCTCCCAGCAAGTCAGACTCAAGAGATTTAGCTTTTCCAGTATGATAGTTTGCTCTTTTATTGGGTGGATTTTCCTTCTGTTGGAGGAATGGCAAACCTGAATTGACTTCTCTGAGAGCAAAATCACAGGAGCATAAGGCAAAATCATAGAATCATAGAATCGTTAGGGTTGGAAAGGACCTTAAGATCATCTAGTTCCAACCATGGCAGGGACACCTTACACTAAATCATATCACCTCTTGCAGATGCCCAACAGGGAAAACAGGCACTTTAACCCATTTTCTCCCCTCAAACTCCCAGGTAAAGCAACTGCATCAGAATACGAGAACACACTTTGCATTCAGTGGGATACCTACCCGGCTGGATGCAGCAATATGCAGATGGGTTGAAGAATATGTGGCACAGCGGCTTCCTAACAGGACTTAATGGTTCCCAACACCTGAGTGCTTTTCCAGCACTAACTCAGTAATTACGCAACATAGACAGGCTTACATTTTTGCAATTGCTTATGCATTTCACTGTAACTTTGCAAAATGATCAAATGATTGAGATCTAGAGAGTTCATGCTCTCTGTTCTGTCTTCAGACTGTTGCATGACACTATTGTACAGTTTAGACTCTTAGTGAAACTAATTCTGTTTGCTGCTGTCCTGCCTAGAGAGGTATGGAGAACAGGACCCTGTTGTGCTAATCTCTGGATAAGCTTATAATGAGAGTCCCCATACTGACAAATCCATTATATAAATGGAAAAAGAGACCCAGAGAGAGCAGGGACACAAAAGGGAGCGAACAATACAGGAGCTGCGAATATCAGGTCAGTGAGGCTCTCAGCTTCAGAGTGTCCTGCTCTCACTTGAGGCCACCTGAATAGTTTTCACAGGGGTGGGAGTCTGTTGGATGCCCAAACCACAGCTGAGACTGGAACTCAGCATCTCTATGTATTCAAAGGGAATATCAGGCCTGAGATGCTCTGCTTGCTATGTCCTGTAGGATGCTGCATCATTTGTGCCAAGCACTTCCGTGAGGGAATCTGAAACATAATTCCCAAACACCCACCAAACCGCAGCAAACTGCTGAAGTGTAATTCAAATGGAGGTATTCTGATGTGGTCAGTTAACCCCCTGCTACCTCAAAACCTGATATCTCTGTATAAATGAAAGAAAAGATAATAGTGCTGGATTGTTGGGAGGAAAGCAGTGATACCATGAGACAGTTTTTTATTAATTATTTACTGGGCACTGTGATCACAGCTAGGTTTAGCTTTTGCCCTGCTCTAGGTCATCACAAGTATGTACCCCATGCCCTCACTCAAAGTATTAAGCAGCCATACCAAAGACAGGATCTTTGCATGACTGCCTCTAGATCCCAACACATACCCATGTAGCCCCTATAATGGACAAGCACATATATTATTAAGCAGCAGAAAGCACTCGTACAAGGCTGACGGCACACATGACTTATTTACACTGACCTAAAATAGCAGCACTTTAAGTGATACAAACACAGAAGACTTTTAAAGTGCTCCCTGGAGATTTGTGAATGCAGGAGAACCCTTTGGCTAATCCTGAAACATTGTTTTCTTAAAAAGTCGGCTCATTTTCTTTTATGCTCCTGCCATTACTTTCCTTACCTAGAAGGATCTTCCTTCATTTTTCCCTATATATTGGATTATTAGCAGCTCGGTTAACAACAACCCTCCTACTTTTGTTGGCAGATGCAGTCTTTCAGAACTGACAGTTCCTAAGAGTTTAGGAATACTCTCCCGCAGGCTTGTAGGGTGGAGAATTCATGGGGTTTTCCCTCCTTTTGACTGGGTTTCCTGATGGAAAGTGGCTTTAAATGGCCCTGCTTCAGCTATGCCCACTGGCGAGGCTTGGCAAAGGTTGCCCCCACTGCCACTCAATGTCTGTTTGGGGACACGGTCTGGATGCCTGATGTCCCTTGGGAAATGTGTGCCTAGATGAGAAGGGAGGTCACTGCCAGGGTGGCTGGGGAAGGCTCCTGGGGGTATGCCAGGAGCATGGGGTGAGAAGCAAGAACCAGTAAAACATTAAAATGTATGTGTGTGCATGTGGGGGGGGACCTTAAAGATTATTTAACAACAACAAAAAAAAAATCGCAATGTCTGACTTATATGAAATTTAATTTAATTTATTTTTACACCAGCAGCTGTCAGTTCAAAGAACAAAAACAAAGTAGCCATCTGTGCTTAATTTCATAAATCTACTGTAGATTGTCACATGATAGTGGAACTTGGACAAAAACTTGTCATGTGATTGGGTCCAGTCCCTTTAAAGTCACGCTTTCATACGTAGTCTGATTTAGATGCAACTATAGGCATGAGGCCCGACTAAGCAGTCAGCAACCTGTCATAAATCGAGCGGGGTCAGTCTGACAAAAATCCCCATTTCTAGGGCTTCCAACATCTTCCCCTCTTTTTGTGGCAAAAGTGGGGTTTGTGTTTGTTTTGGTTTTATTTCTTTTTATGTTTCCAGCATTTGAACAAAACCATGATCCTATTTGACAATAGCGAGACCTGTAACGTGAAATAACTCCCCTTCCATGAGACCTAAAATGATATGGAGAAAACAGGGTGCCAGGAAGGACCAAGGGTGGTTGCAGAGGCAAGCAGTCTCACCTCATCAGAAACCCTTCCCTGGCTCTTCAGCTGGAAGGAAAAGATTTTTCTTTAAACCTCCGCAGATCACAGGTGAACCAGAGAAATGTAAAGAAATGACTTTTTTTTTTAGCCATTCAAGAAGCAGGACTAATATGGAAAGTCAGAGTGTGTTAACTCTCCAAATTCATTACTAAGAAAGTGCAAGGGAGAGAGATCAGAGGGGGTGTAATTAAAATACAGATCAAAAAGTCGCATTTTTCAATTCGCCATGTGAAAAAAAAATAACAATCAGCTTGTCATATTCTCATTAAATACCAGATGGTTGAGCATGAGTAATAGATCTCCGGCTGACAGAAATCTGCAAACTCTTTTCTTTGGAGAGTTTTTAACTTAAGCAATCCGACCATATCGAATAGTCAATAATGCTCTCAAGGTGAATATATTTGTTTAGTATTTGCGTGCATGTATTTGTCTGTGCGTGCCAGAGTGTACGTGCATGTGGCGTGGAAACGAGCAGAGCCTCAGAGAAAGTAGAATTAATTCTTAGGTAATTTTAGCTGCCTAGTGCCTATAGTCTTTACTCTCACACTCACTGCTCAAGAGTTTCCTGAGGTTTTAATGCTTTCCACCTTCTCAGGAATAATTAAGTGATGACCACACCTATGCTGAAAGGAAAAGGCCACAGCTCTTTTATCTAGTGCAGCTACATAACCATAAATCAGGTTGTTGCTCTGGTGTGGAGCCCCACAGATCAATTGCTTTCTCGCAGCATTGCCATACCCTCCAGCGGGGAGAGCAGCCAGCTGCCAGCAGCTGCCTTTACTGGGGGCAGCTTGCCCCCAAGATAACTCCAGCAGAGGTTTCGCTGTGGTCGTGTTATTTCTCTGGTTTGCTGTTATTAGTGCTGTATTACAGTAACACCAATGGGATCTGGCTGTAGACCACAACTGAGATGGTACAAACACAGAATTAACAATATGTTTCTTTTCTTCCCCATATAACTTGCTCTCTCAGTGTGCAACACGAGGCAGCGCTTGGACATGATCAGGTGGGGAAATTCAGACCTAGCTGTATCAGAGGGTGCTCATGGAGACAGCACTGGCAACATCAGCATTGCTGGTCTCCTGGAGCCAAACCTTTAAGTAGCTGGGTGCCTGTCTTGATCCCAAGTACAAAGACATATACAGTCGCTACCTCATTGGATTTTAGCCATTTGCGAGGCTTGATATCAGCACAGCCAAATGACTGGGAGCCCTGAGAGGCCGATGTAATAAATGAAATGTTTAAGCCTGCCAGCAACATGAGGAATTTCAAAGAACTTCTGCATGTGTGCAGAGGCAGCAGCCATCTTCCTCTTGCCTGCTCCGGCCTGTTGCGGAAGCGAGCCCGCGCTGATCTCTCTTGGAGACCTTGCATTTTAATTCCAGCCCACCTTCTTACTGCTGTTTTCCCTTAATCTAAAATAAGTCGTTTTGAATGAAAGTAGATGATCTGGTCCTTGTATATGGAAAAACAGCAATTACTGGCAAAGAACAGCAGTCTTTGCGGTAGGAGTGTGGTAGCTTTATTCTCCTACAAGTTTGGGCTGGACTGCTACTTAGAGTAATATACGTTAATGCCAGAAAAGAGCTTGTGAGGTTTTTCAGCTTAGACTTTTTGCCAGCAAGGGATTTTTCCCTACAGGATATTGTAACCAAGCTTTAATTAAAAAAATTAGAAGGCATTAAGGCAGCACACAGTAATAGCCTCCTTCAGTGTACCTCACATTACCAACCAACTTGTTAGTCTCAGGCCTTCCTCTTCAACCTGCTGACACATCTGTGTTCTTGGCAGATCCAGATCTCGCAACACTGTGTAGTTCAGGGATACCTGGAAGTGGTATAGCTACATTAGCACAATAAATTAGCATAGGTAGAGCACCATGCTAATAAATCTGGATTACTTCTCGTCCTCAAGCTAGTTCTTTTAGAGCTAACTCACTTAAGCACTATAGTGTGGAGTGCTGATGTACCCACATGCTATCCTAGTCTTTGGGAATGACACTGGTATTATGGGGAGCTCAGAAAATCCATGGGTGATGGAAATAGTGAAAGTGGAAAAGCTGAAAAGCTTGAGCTATCCCTATTCAAGACTTTCAGTTGGTCAGAATAGTGGTGTTTTCTTTTCCTATGACAAAGCTCCTAGGATGAAGTCTTGGCACCACTGAGATCTATAGAAGTTTTACCACCAGCTACAGCAGTTATAAAATTTTATCCCTTGTTAATTTTTCCAAAGTGTTTTTTTTCTGATGGTAATAGGCTAATTCTCAAACTGTTGATTTATTCTTAAATTCCATAAGATTTGCCAGTTTCACAACATTTTCCTTATGTGCTTTTCATGGTTTTAGCTACTACCAACATACATTACTGCCTGAATCACCTTTTTTGGAGTTGCCATCTTATCACAGCCTCACTTTTCAGCTGTGACTTTTTCAGGAGTTAAACCCCCACCTCCCCTTTTTCTCTTGGGTTGACAGGACTGTCAGAGGCACATGTAAGCACTTGCTTTCTTGATCCTGGGCTTTAATGATTAGCTTAAGAAGTCTCACATGCTCCTGTCATGCCTATTGCTACCTCTGTCAACTTTCTTTTTAACACAGCAGACTTCGATCACACCTAGAGACAAAGTCTGCAGCAACTGCCCTCAAAGGAAAAAGAAAGACAGATCTTCTGCTCATGAAGATTGACTAATTAACGCTAACAAATTCACCTGGAATTTGTTTTCATGTTGAAACTCTTGAGTCATGTTTTCACTGTTGAGTCTGTGCTTCTCTAATCTGGTGGGATTTACTGAGGGTAAAATAACATGATCTTCAGTTGGCCATGATTTCTGGCAGCTGCTAGACTGTTTGGCTTCTCTTTGAGACCTGTGCACGTTTTAACAGACCATGTCCTTCCTGCCTTCTGTCTACAGGTAAGGTGGCTTTGGAGAACTGCTGATGAGCCTCTTTTGGCAGTTTGCCTACACTGCCTTCATTAGGATGACATGTCCAGCCACCAATTCTCCAACAGACACCTAAAAGGCACAAACTGTGAGGAAGTTTCCCTGTGGATATAGCCCATCTGACATCTGTTTCATCTTTCAGGACCTCAAGAGCAAGGTCAGAGTCTTGGGTAGAGCTGCTATTTGCAGCGCCTGTCATCAGAACAAAGGAAGTCTTTAAGCTGGTTTTACAACCTTATCAAACCTCTGTGGGCGAGGCAGGAGAGAACAAACTAGTTTTCAGGACCACAGAGGTATACAGATCTGAGGGTAAGCATATATATGTATAGGTGTCTGATGAGTCGTCTGATATACCTGATTAGTGAGAAAGGATGCTTTTGAGGTTAAGACACTGGATAGGATTCAGGAAATCTGGATTTGGTTCCCAGCCCCACCATAGATTGCCTGTGGCATCTTGAATAAGTCAGTTTGCTTGTATCTCAGCTCTCTGCTCAAAAAGGGGGCACAGGGCTTTCTAGCTTCTAGTTTTCTTTTAGACAGACATAGGCAAATGCACTGATACCCCCTAAACCACGTGGGTCCTCATCTTGCTGTAGATCTCCTGATACCATCAGCATGTGAATCACAATGCCCAAGGGAAGACAGCAATGTATATTTAATACATGTATGTGCAAATGATAAACGGTTCCAGAAGTATCAGTGAAGTATCAGAAGTTGGCCACTTTAGAGAACACTAACAGTCTTACTGGCATCTGTCTCTGGCAGTCTCAAACTGTCAACCAAAATTTCAATCAAATCAGGACTGTTTTATTTCATGGTTCACTGAGCAGCTAAGTATTTAAACACCTCCATTTTCTTTCCTTCATGCCAGTGCATATGCAGGTCCTGGCTGCAAGAGTAACAGAACTGAAACAAAACCAGGGCAAGACAAAGCTACCTGGAAAACTTGAAGCCAGTGGCCAGCAACACTGTTTCTCTTTGTTTGTTGGCCTTTGTTAGAAGGGCCTAAGGAGATGACAGTCACTGAACATCAAAGAATTTCAGTGTGATAATTGGTCCATCATACTGTTAGATTCAAATTTTTTCCTTGCTGGTTGGATTCCAAATACAACCAGCTCTGGTCACTCGAGCCTCCACACTCTAAAGTAACCAAAAAGAAAGAGAATTGTTATTATTATTTGTAATAGCAGTAACATCAATGAGTGAAAATCTCCAGGGATGTCCCATTATGTGCTTTTTCTGGCTGATTCAGTGGTCTTTCTATCTTTTTAAACCCTTCTAGGATAGTAGTCGGAGATCCTGCTTTGAGGTTCTAGCTTGCAATGTCCCACTTTAAGGCTGTTGTATGGCACTCTCTCTCGAGTCTTTTCTTGGCAAACTCTTGTAGCAGCAGGCTTTGTAGGCAGACTTCTTTCATTACGTAACCTTTTCCTCTTGATAGGGCATCTGTAGTACCGGAGGGAGGAGGAGGCCTGATGCAGACAGGTTTCATCCTCCCACCCTGTTTTCATGTCCATGTATTTTCTCCTCTTTAAGAGGACTCTAATGCTTCCCCTTGCTACTGAAAGTAGGTGGAGGAACAGTCAGTCTTTCCTACCCCTGGCAAAATGCTTCTTCTGCTCTGTTACTTATTGTGGTGCAATGAGCACAAGCACTCTTGTGATCACTCCTGTTGCAGTGATCCAGGAGAGGAGCAGTGCTCCAGCTAGATTTCCTGGGCAGATATGTGACCCATCAGACATCTACTGAGAGCATCAATAGTTAACAGCCACCTTTGAAAGTGGAGTACATTGGACTGAGCCAGGAGTTAGTTGTACAAAGGGTATTTATGCCCTAGTGTTCAAGTGTCACCAAGATTGCTTTGCTCAAAACTGCTTCAAAGGGGATCATTGGAGTGGATTGCTTGAGGAGGTCATGGAGTATCTATCCCCAGAGATTTTAAGCAACGTGAGTGCCTATGAGGGATTCTCCATGTACAGCTGATACTACAGTGGTGCAGGAAAGCACATGGGATCACCTCCTGGCATGCTCTGAACATGCCTAGTGGAGTGGGAAATGCCTTAAAGTCTTCTAGAAACCAGGCCTTTCATCCTAGACATCTGGGCCCATCTCCTCAGGAATAGTGATTTAAACTTGAATCTCTCACATCCTGGGGGAATATCCTCATCCTCCGGCCTTACAAAGAAAGGTGTAAGAATCAGGTTTTGTTTATCATTGAATGCAGGTATTTAATTAGCTATGGCAAAGTACACCAGATTCAGCAAGAGGGTATTAAGAAAGTCCTGTTCCCAAATACCTGAGAAGGTGGTGGTGAGGCCACTCTCCTCAGTGGGAGACCAAGGTTCAAACCTGCTTTCTAATCAGGTGTGTGGGTGAGGAGAGAGGAGGAAGACTTGAAAGCAGATTTCCTACCTCTTATGTGGCTAAGGAAAAAACATGGGGGAGATAACTGTTAGTTGTTTTTCAGTATTTTCTGATCTCCAGGGGAGGATTTACAGCCAAGACTCCCAAAGGAGATAGATGCCACCTTCTCTCCCACCAGTAGCTATGTAACTGCCTCTGCTTAATTGCCTCACCACTAAATACTTTACACCACAAGGCCTCTTGTAGACATTTCTTGCTGCCAGCTTGGTCAGCTTCTGTTTTCTCATCTCCAGCTTCTCTAATCCCATCCTGAGGTATCAGATTTACTCTGTCCCCCGTGCCACACCTGGCACACTGGGATGCCTGTGTCTCTAACCCAGGGCTGAGGATTCCAGTATGCACAGGGGTAGATGGAAGTTAGGTATTACAACAGTGTGGTTTTTCTCTTTTGGTGTGAAATTTTCTTTTACCTCAACTATGAACATGTTGAACAGTGAGGAAAGAAGTACTTCTGGCTAACGCATGCACACAATTAATCAAGCCTTGTGATCCTATGACACAGAGCTCTTTGTCTCAGATCTTCTGTAAGGAGTTCCCTCTGGCTGAAAATATATGCTTAAGGCCTTTGTGCTGTTAAACTCAGCCTACTTTATACTTTCTGGCATGTGTGTGGGACTTGAAGGGAGCTGTTTAGAGATAATGCTTGTATTCCGACTGGTATATGACTCTGGGTTTATAGATCAATAAGTATTTCAGTTACCAGCCAGGGAAAGAGAAATATATTTGTAGACATTTTTTCTTCTTAATGAACAAGTTGGGTTTGTATGGGATGTTTCTTAAATTCTTTGCTTCATCATGGAAATTTATATTTTCCCTTCTTACACTTAAATTGCATTTACTTCAGTGGAAAATATCTCCATTCCCACACATTTTAACCTCCATACTCTCTTTCCTATGAGAAAAAGTAGAAGTGAAGAGGAGTAAAGCAATGAAAATTAACAGGGTTGGCTTGGGTTTTTAGACCTACAACTCTCTAATACCTGAGCCTGCTTGACAAATGGAATTAGTCACATTTTGTAGCATTTTGTAGCATTTTGTTTCGTGTTTTTACCACTCTGGTCACTTTTTCTCTAGCTCTAGCATTTCAGGAAGAAGAAAGAGGAGGAGGAAAGCATTAGTCTTTGTTTCAGGACAGAGTACTGCTTTTCCCTTAGCCAAGACAAAGATTATAGCAGCATGCTCCTGTCACAGATTCCCCTATAAATACCCCAGACCCACCCCTTGCTAGCCTCACTGAGGTCTTAAAACTCTCCCCCTTCCAAAGGAGAGAAGGTAATTTTCATTGACGATGTGACATGTGGCATAGTTCACAGTGGCGCTCCCCACATGCACATGTCCCTAGTCCTGGCACACACAGTATCATATGTGTGCATTTCCTATTTTTACTTGCATCATGAGATCAGGTTTTCCACCTCTTATCAAAGGTAGTCCACAAGTCTCGTGGCCTTCCAACTGGCGTGGCACCATTTTGTGTGCTGCTGCGCTGTGGCTGTATATTAGCCTCCAACTAACCTTTTAAGTGACATATTTCTGCACTCTTTCTTGGATCCAGTAGTTGGTGTTTGGTAGCTCACCAGAGCTTCACTTCTTGGGTTCCTGTTCTGCAGGTCTTCAGGTTAACCTTTCTAGCTTTAATCAAAAAAGATGATGTCAACAGGAATCATATTGTAGGTTTTCCCGGTGCCGACTGTAACCTTTATTGTTGGTTAATTGACAAAAGTGCTAAAAGTCTATTTCAGAATTTCTATTTCATAAAAATGTCTCCTTTGTTGAAGTATCAATTAGCAGCCTCGGTTCAAAGGTTTATTTCTCTCACATGCAGCCATTTTTTCTGTAATAATTGTCTAGATTCTGACATTAAATACTGTAATTTCTCCTGCTATGTTTAAAACCACTTCCAAGGGCTTCTAAGTTTTATTTCCTTCCCATTTTCTACAGAAATAGCTGGAGTTTGTTCATGCTTGGGGAGATTAATAAAACTATATAGTAGATTGTGAAATTCACCTCAAACCAAAATACAATGAGCTCCATTCTCAGACCTCCTGCAGGCTCCATTTCTTTAATTAAATATATGCCAAGGTTCCTCTCCATGAAGTAAATACATAAAACTGCATATTTGAGGGCAATTATAAGCTAGTGTATTTTGACATTTCTTCACTGCAAATTTTTTAACCTTTATTAAGGGAATTCTGGTTAAACGGATTTCTACTTGAGATATATATAGCAAAAAAGCTTAAAGCCTGTGTGAAATTATGGACAAACGAAAGCGAAATCCTAGGAAATGTGAGTAAATGAAACCCTGATTTTTGTCTTACCAAAGGTTGTGCCTAGCAGAGGCTCATCATTAGCAAGCTCTTGTACTGAAGCCAGGGGAAGGTGTTTGCACTGGGGAAACGTCACCTTTCTCCATTTATAGTCTGGCTTTGCTGGTACAGAGCAAGACCTGTTCCCAAACGTTATTTCAGAGGGGTCATAGGGAAAGCAAGGAGATAGGGCTGGTTGCAAATGGGGAAAATACTGAATGTATGACCCTATTTAGCCAAGACAAAAGCTCTCTGCTCCTGCTCTGTTTTGTTTTAAATGGGAGGAAGACATTAGTTGGCTTTTTGGTTAATCTTCTTTATGTCAGAAGTTTTGACAGTGGGTAACTGAGAGCGTGAGATGTGGGTGTGAGGGTGAGCATGGCAGGATGGACTGGAAATAGGAGCTCTGAGTGGGGAAATAATGCTTGAAAGTCATTTGCAGCTGTGCTGGCACTAATGGGGAGGACAGGGGGAAATTCCAAGGGTGTATGGTCCTTCTGCCCCCAGGGGTAGGGAGCTGATGTCCTGCCAATGGCCACACTGTTAGTGGAATGGCCAAGGCAGAGCTAGGTGCTGCATAAGAGCTACTGAAGTCCTGAGGTGCGCCCAGGTTCCCACTCCTGGGGGACACCAGAGTCCTACTGGTCCTTGCATCTTTATCTCAGACTATCAAACCTGCTTGATCTTTTCCCAAAACTACTCTGGATGTCAGGGAAAAGGGATAGGAAACTTTTCTGAGGAGGCCACAAGAGGGGTTAAAGCAGAGGACATAGGTGGGGCTCTGATTCAGATGTGGCCTGGAGCAGTTGGAGCTCCAGCAGACACTGCTGCAGACACTGGCGTGTAGGTACATTAATATGGGAAACCCCTGTGATATGGGAAACATCCTGGCAAAGAAGCCACAGCTCCTGCTTGAGCCAGGAGACAGCAGTATGCCCATAGTTTGGCTATCATTTTGAGCGAACACAGCAGTTTTTGGAAGCTGCTGGAGGCTAGTGGTTCTTTGCAAACTATCCACATGGTTCTGCCTTCGATATAACCTTGAACTTTAAACTGTCCTAGAAACACAGACCAACACACACTGCACTTTATGTACTAATAAACCCAAGCCTGTTCAAACCTGCTTACTTGACAGCAGGCTACTAGATGAAAGCAGGGTTGGTTCACTTATCATCCAGAAATAGAGAGCTCCAGAAGATTTTTCTTACACAGCATAGAAGTTTCCAACTTTCTTCTTTTTTTCAGTGGTAATCATTCTACCATGGGAATGAAAGACAGCAGGATAAAGCTCAAACTTGCCATTCTTAGCTGGTCAAAACAGAAGTTCTGTCTCCATAACTCCAACTTTCCCTTCAAATACATGTGTTGAAACTTTGCCATGGCTATTTTTCTGCCTTCTAAGAAAAAACATTAGATGATCCATCTATAAGAGGATCTCTGACATCAGTTGGTAATGGATACTGCACACTAAAAACATTCATTCTGAACAGCTCCTGCCCTGCACAAACCCTAAGCCTGTTTGGCCTGACCTTCTGTGGCTTTTCTTGCCTGCAAAATAACTTATGCAATTTTTAGCATTCCTGCAACCATAACATCTGGGCCTCATTGTTCTATACCTCTGAAAAAGGGGGGGGGGGGGGCGCAATGACAAACATACTTTGCATTCACATCCTCTTTCACCTGTTTCTCTACATGTTTTGAATCAAGATGCTCAAGCATAAACTTTTGCTGGTCACTTCTGGATGCCCTCCTGAGGGGCAGCTCTCAGAGGAGGAAGGAGATAGCCCAGCAGACTGATTTTATACATACAGCACAGAGGTGATGCTTTGTGTTAGGCAGGTAAACAGAAGAGTCACTTATTCAACATATGCTGTGTTTTGGTTTTATATGGCAAGGCTTTCTTTTTTTTTTTGGCGGGGGGGGGAGCGGAGTGGTTCTACAGGGATGGCTTCTGTGAGAAGCTGCTAACAGCTTCCCCTGTGTCCAATGGAGCCAGTGAGATGGACCCACCACTGGCCAAAACCATCAGCAACAGTGATAGTGCCTCTGGGATAACATAGTTAAGAAGGGAAAAAAGTTACTGTGCAGGAAACTGAAATTGAAACTGGAGAGAGGGGTGAGAATATGTGAGAGGAACAGCTCTGCAGACACCAAGGTCAGTGAGAAAAGGGGAGGAGGTGCTTCAGGCACCTGAGCAAAGGTTGATCTGCAGCCCATGGTAAACACCATGGTGAGGCAGACTGTCCCCATGCAACCCATGGGGGTTAGTGGTGAAGCAGATACCCACCTGCAGCCCATGGGGGTTAATGGTGAAGCAGATATCCACTGGCAGCCTGTAGGAGACCCCATGCCAGAGTAGGTGGGTGGTTGAAGCAGGCTGTGACCCTGTGAGAAGCCCCTGCTTTAGCAAGGATACTGGCAGGACCTGTGCAGAGAGGAACCCACGCTGGAGCAGGTGTGCTGCAGGACTTGTAACTCCATGGGGGTCACATGTTGGAACAGTCTGTTGCTGAAGGACTGCACCCTGTGGAAGGAACCAGGCTGGATCAGTTAATGAAGAACTGCAGCCCATGGGAAGCACTCATGTTGAAGAAGTTCATGAAGAACTGTTTCGCATGGGAGGGACCTCACACTGGAGCAGGGGAAGAGTGTGAGGAGGCCTTCCCTGAGGAGGAAGGAGTGGCAGAGACAACATGTGATGAACTGACCACAACCCCCATACCCCATCCTGCTGTGTCACTGTTGGGGATCAGGCTGGGAAATCGAGACTAAAGTTAACCCCAGGAAGAAGGGGTTGGGGGAGAGTTTTTTACAATTTGGTTTTATTTCTCATCCTACTCTGATTTGATTGGTAACAAATTAAACTGATTTCTCCAAGTCAGGTCTGTTTGCCTGTGACAGTAATTGGTGAGTGATCTCTCCTTGTCTTTATCTTGACTCACAAGCCTTTCCTTATATTTTCTCTCCCCTGTCCAGCTGAGGGAGTGGAGTGATAGAGTGGCTTTGGTGGGCACCTGGTGTCCAGCCAGGGTCAACCCACCACATGCTGGAAGATTTTTGACACTCTGTTAAAAATACCAAAATGGCACTGGTATCTTTTTTCTAGGCTCTTTCACAGACCTACAAGAGTTTCTGCTTTACACATCACTGAACTGTAAGCTATGCACATTAAGAGGCCTTGAATGATTTGATCAAGATCTTCCTGTGCTTTTTGCAAAAAGAAGTTCGATAGTTAAAAAATAATTAAGATCCTTCTCCAATCATTTGCTTTTGCCTCAGTTGTTGACTTTATAATTTTACATAGTGGGTAGGAAATGCTATCAGTAACTTTTAAAGTTTCAGAAGTCAGGGGTCACAATATAATTCTGATGGACAAAAGGATTAGAGGAGCCACACGTATGTCTTGGGGCTGGAAGGGGTAGGATCGAAAAGTGCTATCATAAGCTCATTAACTTAAGGAGTACAGCGTGGCTTTGTTGTTACAATTTGTTAAGTGCTTGGAAACAAGCAAAAGATCAGTTTGTGTTTGTGAAGGAATAATTCAGCCTCATGTGGATGCCTTTTATTTTTAGAGAAATGTGTCTCCCTTAGACCCTTTTAAAAATAAATCATGTGGAGCAGAGGGACAGTGCCTGAATGCAGAATCAACTATTTGCCAACTGTTTTCTTTGTTTAAAATATGCACTTGCTAGACTGAAGCCCAAACTGCAAAGTTCAAACCAACACTCAAATTCTAAACAGCGCAGACTTTAAAGTCACTAAAGTCCAACTGGGAATCGCGGCACTACAGGCAGTCCTGGAGTTGAATTTCCTCACCAGCCTTTGCTTACAAAATATCAGAAGAGGTGCAAGTGCTACCACCTGTTTTCTTCCTCACCACTCCCAGTTTTTGCAACAGCTCAGTGGTTGTGTGCTCCGCCAGGATGGGGATGACCCAAGTTTGGTTTCCAGGAAGGATAGGAAAGCATTTGAGCCCACAGACTCTCAGGGTATCCTTAGGAGGGGCTCCTTCAGTCAGTCCTGCGAAAGGCATTTGCACTGGTCTGATGCTAGATAATAATAATAAAATCTAATAATAAAAATATAATAAAATAATAAAAGAATTTTAGCATGATTCCCCTCCACCCCAGCAAGATTACAAGATTACCTGAAATAAGGAGGCATAGGTACCAAGCTTTGCTTTAGGAAAAACTTCTTTACTGCAAAATACTTAAGCAGGGGTTGGAGCTAAGAGCTGGAACCTGTGGGTTTTTTTCCTAGGTGAACACCTACATCTTTGCTAAATTAGTGTCAAGCACATGCTTTATGTCCCTCTCTGGCCCCCTTATTGTACAGCATTTTACTGCAGGCAGGGCAGTAATTGATAGCCTGGAGTTGGGATGGGCTGATGGTGCAGGGGAGCAGAGAAGGAGAGAAGGAATGTCTCCATCAGTGTGTAAGAGGCCACATTCTGGGCAAGGCACATTAAACCACCAGATAGAACAAAAGGGTAATGAATACCCTGATATTCTTTACTTATCCCAGTTTGGTAGGCACATTTGTGGCCACTTACTCGTTGATCAGGGGCCATAATCAATGACAGCTTTTGGGGGAATTTTGAGTTGCCAGTTACACATAATTAGTTCACTTGGTTTAATAACCTATGAAGATCTTTGCAGAGAAGGAATTATTTGGTAAAGATGAGGGGTTCTTTAAATCTAATTTTTATTGTGAATGAAGCATAACCCAGGACAACAACGAGTGATAACAGCTCCAGTATATGAAAACAGGGTATTTATCATTTTACGGTGCAAGGTTTGAATCTGCAGACTGGGACAAAGAGCTGCTACTTAGCAATTTCAAGATGGTATGAGTGGGTGTTGGGCATGTAGATACTTCTAGATCTTTGGCCAAAGTGTCCAGGCTATCCTATGAACAAGATTCAGAGCTTTCAGTGGGGAAATATCCTGTGAAAGAGTCATGCTTCCTCTGTCATCCCTGGTAATCTTTCCCCAAGAGAAAAATCTGCATTGCTGTGGCTTAATTTAAATATGCAAGTAGAATTTTACTTCTTCCCTTACTTTGTAATTAATGTATAAAGTACCCATCTCTTGGCAATATATATGGTGTGGCGTGTAACACAGCAGGACACCTGCATTCCAGAGCTCGGGTTCACTCCTGACACCAAAGTGGACAGTACCAGAGGATAAAGAAGCAAACTGAAAGAAGACTGCAGTGCTCCTGACAAAGTGACCTGAAGAGAAAGGTCTGATGTGCCTGGGATGACAGCCATCGAGCGACCCCAGTGGACATCCTCGGGGAAGAAGATCCATAGATGGAATCCCCGCCGAGAAGGTTCAAACAGCAAACCTGAGTGCAGCAAAACTGTACAGTTAAAAAAAAAAAGGAAGAAAAAAAGATAGTTTTCATGTTCCATAAGGCTATGATTATGTGATATACATATTCTTATTCAAGATCAAAGTGTTGTTTTTAATAGTTAAATATTCACAGATGCAAATGATCTTTGATTTGCATAAAGTGATAATTATGTTATTCATTAGGACTTGGTAAATGTTGTGTTCAAATTCCATGATCATTTTGCTTTAGGGTTACTGAGAAACAAGTTTGTGAGTTTGAGGGAAAACCTATTGTGAAAGTAAATGGCAGGGTTTATTTCAACTGAGCTGGGATGATTTACCAACCTCCTACGTTCTCAGTATGGCATGTCCAGTCTAGCCCATTATATCAACTAATGTCTGTGGGGAGGCCCAGGGCTGCTGTCCCTGCAAGGTCATCTGTCAATGCCAGACGGGGAGGGGAAGCTGTCAGTCTCCTCGTGTAACTGTGTCTTCCCAGCTGCACTGCCTGCCTGCCGCTGCCCACACTGCGGGGACCCTGGCTCCCAATGCTGTGGGAGACCCATCTTCCTGCTCTGTCTCTCACACACACACCTTCCCCTGGGTCAAGAGGAACAATGGTGCAGGGAGGACAGGGCTAGCCTGTGCCGAGCTGCAGGCACTTGATAAATGGGTGGGCAGGCGGCAAGTGACAATATGCAGACAAGTGATATCATTTGCAAATGGATTCAGCAAGGAAGCAAGAATATAGAAAAAGGGGAAGACAAAGTCAGGGGCACAGAAAAGGCTTCTCGTTAACCCTTTCGGGAGGGTGGGAAATATGATAGCTTGACTCTGGGAAAAAAAAAGGTTGGGAATACTGCTTTTCAATCCCTTACCTACAACCTCTGGGGGAGCTGAACACCCTACCAGGAAGTCGCATGACACTAACTGCCTCCTGAAAACCCACATTTTTAGTATCTGTACTGTGGGCTTTCTCTCCTGATGTATAGATATGGGTATCTTGGGATTTACCTGGGATTTACCTTGTTTAACACCTTTGGAGATATTCCCATCCCCTTGTCAGAAGCTGAGATTGGTGACTCAGAGTAAGACCTGGTTCTCGGGCTGCACTGATCTCCCTCTTTATACATCCCAGCACTGGCATCACCCCACATGATGTTGTAGCCCCATCATCTTAGTGAGTGAGCATCTGGGATGGCATCCACATCCCACTGGCAGGCCAGCAGAGTTGGAGGGGAGATCAGGACCACTGCAGGTGTGAAGGGCTCTTCAGGAGGGGATTACTGAGCCAGACAAACTGGCCAACAGGAGATGTCCTATGCACAGTTTAAATATTTGTGTATGAAAATATATTGTAGAGGTCAATCATGAGATTAAAACTATCTCATTTGCCCAAACCCTTTTTAAACAATGGTATGAAAAACACTCATCATCCAGCAGGTTGGATCCCAAAAGGACTGGACAGCCTACTTAAACTGTAGGACCATTTTTTTCTAATTACAAAGCTATTTCATGTCTCTCCTAGTAGCTGATGACCTCCATCTTTCTCCTATGTGTGCATTTTTTTCTTGGCCCAGTCACACAAGAAGTCTGGCCACGTTTCATAGCCGTGCTGTTTGCTTCCAATGAATATGGGCTGTGTTCACACACCACAAGGTTTGCCTTCCCGTCTCACAAGCCCAGTTATTCCAGTGGACTTGGTCCTACTCCACTGAGCTCAGGCTATCTTGATGCATGCCAAGGAGGTTGGGCCATCTCTTGGAGAACATGATTGGTGAGGGCTGCTGGGACAGAGCACTTTGGGACCATGGGGTTACTTGCAATCTGCTACTCAGGCAGTGAAAGCATAATGCCTACAAGGAAGCCCTACAAAGAGTTTCTAAGAACATCAAGCACTAGGAGTGTTGTTAGCTTCTGTGTTTACAAAGATTATAGACTGTGTCACCTACAGTCATAGAACATGTACAGAGGCAATGCTATGACCAGGCTTTGGTTTTATATTTGGTTCTTTGTATTGAGGAGGTTTTTGAGAGCTGGTAAGAGCTGGACAGATGTGTAGGATGCTCCTCAGTTGTCTAAATTATTCTCCTCTTATGAGACAACCACTGTGATGTAGGTTTGAAGGTGTTTCAGGCATAAGTCCCTGACTCACCTAAACCACAGCAACCAGCAAAACCCCTGTTCCATGCCAGACAGAATTGGCTTGCAGTGAACCCTGGTAAAAGGAACTAGATCAGGGCGATTCTTCCCTGGTGACATTTGCGACCAGGGTTGTGCTGCGATAGAGGTTCCTGGAGTGAGTATTTCATGTGATACATCCTCTCCTCTGTGTTTCCTGCCACTCTTGAGCATAGCGTGAACTTTGAAGTAATGCTTCCAGCCCTTTTCCCTGCAAAGAAATGTCATCTTCCTCTTTTTCTCACTCTACTTGCTGGATATCAGCTGTAGCTGCCATATTATAGTTATGCTATTTAAATGCACTAAAAATACAGATCAAATAGCTGAATCATCCATTAAGAGTCTCATTTTCCTGTTGGATGAAGATTCTTTCTGACTTTTACTGTGGACAGGATATATTAGAACTTGTCTGTCATTAATAACACACACGTGTGAATGGCCAATTAGTATCCACACCTGCCTTAATGCTATTTATTAACTTGTATTACCTATAAGAGCCACTAATGCCTGTGGAACTTATTTCACTTAGTTTCTGCCTTTTTTTCTGTTCTTTGGCTTGACATTAATGTTGTACTACTTTCAGAACTTCTCTCACTGTAAGGACGATGGACAAGATGACCTGATAGCCGTCTCTAATTTCTATATACACTTTTCCCTCATTATGACACTCCTGCACAATAAAAGGCAGAGGCTCAAGCTTAGCATCTCAAAAAAAAGTTCTCTTTTTTTTCCCTAACCATCTTGCTGTGCTGTTGGCCCTGATTTAGCTGTAGCAGATATGCATCAGTTGGTCTTCAAGGTGCTAAGAGCCCAAAGATGGAAGAAAGTAATTAAGGGTCATATAGACTCCATCATTAGAAACAAAATTGCACATCTCCTTTCTTATTTGTTGCTCTCATTTTTATTTTTTTTCTAGGAGACTTTTACATTGGTCAGAGAAACCAAAGATACGGGGTTTACTCTTCTTAGGTCAAGCACTGGCTTTCTGGCAATCAATAGTGGGGTCTTTCACTTCAGTCTTTCTGTGCCAGATCACTCGATTTCCTGTGGAAATCCTAATTTCTTATGCACACATCTTCAGTGCTGAGGACATGCATTTAAAGTTGCTTCTTCTACATGTTGATGACTGGCAATAGTAAAAAAAAATGTAGGGGATTGGTCTCATGGTCAAGGTTTTGGAATTGCATTTCAGGCATTTGGATTTCCTTTGCTATTTTGGTGGTCACAGGAAAAAAAAGAATAGATTTCTCTGTGCTTCTATTTCTTTATCTGACAATCTAGGTTGCAGATTTTGTGGAATTGAATTCCTTCTTCTTTGCAAGATACATGGAAATCACACCTGGCTGCTCCCTCTTTCATATTATCTGCACTAGGGGATGAATTTGGGCTTATTCTGAACCGTCCTGGAAATCCTCGTTATGACAGTTTTGCTTGATCTTGAATGTGACTGGCCTTTTATTTCACCTGAGGTGACTGAAAAGGAGTGGTGGAGCAGCTGAACAAATGAAAAAAGTGTGTGGTAATAAATCTGTAGTCAGAGCAAGACTGAAAATGTGATATTTGGAAAAACAATAACTACCAGTAAATTCTTACCCTGAATGTTGATTTCTGCACTGGTCCTTTGGAGAAGCTCCTGGGCCAAGAGGAGCAACAGACACTTTCTTTGGGTTTCCTTCAGGACCTGAACTACAAGTAGCCAAGCAGTATTGTGCAGCTCTACCTATAATATAATACAAGGTGTTGGTCCAGGACTCTGATGTTGGGGCTTCTCAAGTCCTTACAATGGGGTGACTTCCACTCATTCTGAAGTCACTCTTAGCAGAAGGCAAATGTTCAGGTAAATGCAAAGAAGACTGTTTTTATTGCAATCCAAATTTAACAGCATAGTTACTCAATTTCAAGACAGGTGGATAGAAATAGAAAAACATAATTATAACTATCTATATGTTAGATCACCCAAGAGGTGTCTCTCTCTGTTTCATCCAGCTAGCAAGCTGTCAGATGCTTATGCAATTTCTTGGCACAGCTCTTCCTTACATAGAAGTGTAGTCTCGGGCTGAGCTTTCAGATTTAGGAACAGGTTTATCTTTACAACCCCCAACCTTCCCTGAGGATCCATTCTGAATCTGATATCTATGCAGGGTAAATGTTCCCTTCTGCCTTGCAGAGCAGAGAATCAGCCCTCAGCATATGACTTCTTTATACACAGAGACCAACATTTCGTGTAACCGCCTATACTTTATTCAACCTTACTTCTACAAAGACAGAAATGAGAATAGTGTGCATAGTGCTTTTCAATTTCTCATCAAGATCAGACATGATGATAAGTAACCACTTTGGAGTGATAGTAGGTGTTAGATGGGGTGAATGAACCTTGGGCTGGGCTCTGAGGCATTCTGGGGCAGGGAATTTCAGTGCTCGGATATTACTGACTTAAAGAGGCTTACATTCCTGAACTCATACTTTTATTTTATATCTATTTAATTTTAATCTTAATTTATTATAAACAGGGGGAAAAGCATATTCAAATCTCTACAAAGGCAGAAGGTTCTGGGTTTAATATTAAAATATGTCATTTGCAATAACCTTTACAGCTTTGTCATATACTCTCAATAAATGACTTCTAAGATTGATTAAAGACCTTAGCTTTGCTTCACATGTTAATCAATCTCACCAGCCAATTAGAGCTTCAGTGCTAGAGAACATAAGAGATAGTCTCTTAGCTATATATGGTAACATTCCTTGTGCAAGCCAAACCTTTATGACCTGGTAGAGGAACTTATGAGAGTTTATGGGAAAAGAACATCAAAGAATTGCAAGATTATTCATGCTGATACTTAACTAGTAGATATTTAGAAGTTGTATTTCAGAAGGAGTAAAAACTAATTTCAGAATTGGTTTCCCTGGGCTGAAAGCAGAATTGGTGCTTAAGAATAGTAGACTCCTACTTCTAAGCCACTCCATGCTCTTCCTTCTTTTTATGACTTGGAGTATGTCAATTAAATTTGCTTCAATTTTACTACCTGTAAAATGGGAATAAAGCTGCTTTTCTGTCTGGATAATCTGAGGATGAATTAGCTCATGCTGGAAGTAAATGAAAAGCAAGACACCCGTTCCAGCGATACTATGGTTTCCCACACAAACAATTTAATTGGAAATGAATTTGGAGCAACAAGGGCAGAACTACATAAAGCTTGCAGGTCATTGGTTCCCAGTCCTGACTGCAGTGAGTGTGGTAGGCTATGGAAAATGAGCAGGGGGGGCTACAATCCATTTTCTGCATGTCTCCACAGCTGACCTGCTTAGTAGCTTTTATAGCAGAGGGGCCACAAGCTAGACATGGGAAATCAACACTTGTTGTGTCAGTTCATCTCAGTGCTGAGGCACACTGATGTGCTTGAGTTATACATGAATAAACAGATGATTCCAGCCACTAGGGCTACAAGGCCCTGCATTTTTCAGATTTTTACCTCTAAACATAAAGAGAAATCCTGCACTGTGTAGGATGTAGTGATTAAATGCCGAAGCAAGAACTGCCTTTTGACGTGTGTGTGCCCCCATCCTTTCACAATGGGTTTCCATGTCCTGACTGGACTCTCTGAGTATTAATGTAACTTGAGTAAATAGGAGTACTTATAAATCAAGAGGTAAAGTAAAAACAAAAATTGAAAATGACTGTAAATGACACAAAAGGTCTTTTGCTTTTTTTCTGTGGGGAGTATTTATTCCAAAACACTTTGATATTGTGAGGTATTGCAATATGCTTTATTTCATAGAATATACATTTGAAAGTGTTGAAAGATCAAATTCCTAGCATTCATGTATTCTTGAGGTGGATGCAAACAACATGTTAGTACTGGACTGAGGACATTATCTGAGTTCCATGTATAGCCTGAATTCCAGGCGAGACTGAAGTCAATTTTATTTATGTTTCATCTTGGTATAATATCTTTCCGTCATTCAATTGTCTCAGTCTAAACATTGCAGGAAAGTTACTTTGAAATGAATGTCTGGGTGTCAGGGGCTAGCGAGCTAATAGTATAATTACTTTTGTAGTCTTTATTAGTTGAAATGTTTATTAGAAAGCTTACTTTTTATCCAATGAAAGATGACAATCTGGGTTTGATTGAGCACTGTTTGTTGTTTTAATATTGTTAGCTGTGTGAATGGGTTAACACACTTCTCATCTTCCAGAAGCTGAAGGCTATGAGAAATCCCAGGGGTAGCCACTCCTCAGCCCACATTTGCTGTCTTTGCCAAGGAAAGATCCCATAAGATTTCCCCCCCTCCATCACTAAAGCGTTGTGATGATTTTTAATGTCACTGCCTAGATGGCCTGGAGATTTTTATCTATTGCACTTACAGGTCACCTTAATATTATCTCACTCAGAGGGGGGAAAAAGTTTCTAGTGGGATAATATTAAGTTATACAGCATGACACAAGGTCAGACTGTGAGAGACAAGAATATATGAATAAAGCCAGTGGCCATGAGAGTCACCAGTGTGGAAAAAAAAAAAAAAAGAAAAGAAAAATAAAAAGAAGAGAAAGAAGAACAAAGAGTAAGAGGGGAAAAGTGCTAGTGGAGGAGAAAAGAAGCAAGGAGAAAAGAAGGAAAGATTAAAAGGAAAAAGAAAGGATCAGGTCAGAGTGGATAATGTAAAGTCGTCCTTCTTATCTCAATAAGCTGCACACTGTGTGCTCTCAGTGGCCATGTTCATACTGAATTAGCTCCAGACTGTTTCTTTTCTCTGGGACTCCATCTTTTTGAAAATACATCATCAGTACAACTCCATCCTGAAGGCATATTAGCTAATGCATCATTATTGCGATGGCTGACTGATGATATACTAGTGTCATACATCACCAGAGCTGCGCCTTGCTCTGATGAAATGTTGGTGTGGCACATCTTCAGGGAGAATCACACAGGTCCCACTGCTAACGACTCCAGAGATGTAAACTACCCAGAATTAAAGCTAAAGCCTTGGAGGAGGGTAGCCTGAAAAGGTGAGCGTCCCTGAAAATCCAGAAGCATCTTGAACCTCCTGAGAAAACCTGCGGTAACTTTGAGTTACATTAGTGGAAGTGCCTGGAAGACTGCCAAAATCCAGCTGCTCGGCTTGAACAAGAGTCACGAAAGCCTTAGCAACATGGCAGTAATGTGAGGTAGTTACCATGAGCCAGATAGGGCAAACAGCAACATCCCACTCCAGCCCTGCCTGTGAAGGCAAAATCATAGCTTGACTGACAATCAGGTCCTCAGCAAGGGAAAGGGAGGGATGGGAAAGGTGGGATGGAGGCGACACCTGTTCTCAGGTGGCTGGCCTTGGCTCCCTTCCAAATAAGCATCTCTCCCCTCCTCCCTAAAATACACTCACACTGCCTCTATAGGCTCTTGTGGAAGCCACTAGCTGCCTTGAGGGATGGGCTTGCAGAATCTGTCCCCAGCAAGTGGGCATCTGCATCACCCTGTTGTTAATCCTACTGTTTTGGGAGTGAGGTGGTGGAAGAAGAATGGAAACTTGGCTGAATGGCAGCCTGAAACTTGGCACGAAACAGCAATTTCTTGATCCCCACATACATATGCTCTTCCTGTCCTGCAAAGAGTTTGCTCAACCATATGCAAAAGCCCTACCAGTTGTTTCATACACACCTACCTTTACCTCAACGCTTCCTTCCAAGACAGCCAATGCACCTGGCTCACCCTCTAAACCAGAGACTGGGCCTCTCTCTGCTGGTGGCTTCCCAGTGCCCTGGAGCAATTTCTGTCCCTGTATCCCAGTTCCCCAACAGGCAGAGTGGGATCAGTGACACAAAACCCCGTTAGATGCAGAGTTGTACGGCTCTGAGCAAGGCCTCTTTTAGTTTGTTTCTTACAAAAGAAGTCTGAAATAAGGCTCTTTCATCCCCAAGGATAGGTCCCTCACCTCACCAGTTGCAATTCACCTGGGGATAAACACAGGCAACAGTCACATCACTGGTAATCATTTCATGAACTGGATTCCTCTTTTTCCACTGTGCCACCTGTGTAACAGAGGGTCTAGAGTATTTCTGAAGTGGCTCTGCTGTTCAAAATGGAATTACTCCAGTCTACACCCACATTTGCTGAGAGTTGAATTTGCTCCAGTGATGCTAACCAAAGAGGATATTTACCAGATAGCTTGGAAATGTAAACTGTCAAAAATTAGAAAAGGCCTCAACTCAGCATATCAAGGTATCATTTTTTCCCTCAGTCTTGCAGAATTGCTATGCACCTGCCATACTTCACATATCTTTTAATGGACTTAATATCCTGCTTTTTCACAAGGGAAATAATCCCATCACAAGGATGCAACTATATTAAGGAGCATTGGTTTTCAGTGTTCATCATATAAATAACAAATTGAGCTGTGTGCATGCCGACATTTAAGAATGAATGTGCTGCAGCAAGAAAATCTGAGGCTTTGCAGGAATGAATTAATTTTGGCACCATTAAACGATAGTTTTGCTTTTAAAGCATGATTCCTTGCACCTCACAGCTGGCTGTAAGTTCTTCTAACATACTCCTTTGAAAATGCTCTTGTAACACAGAAGGCCCCAGAGCAGGTCTCTGAAAGATCAGCTTCAGATTTTTGAGATATTCATTGACAACTGGGGCTCATCATCTGTAAGGATGATGGGCAGAGAAAGCCTTAACTCCAAAGTCACAAATGTGTGTGCAAACACATATTCGGAGAGGTGACTCTTTGCAAAATAATCGTCTCTGTGTTTCCAGCACCTAATCTGTAATTTCTGTATGGCCATAACCAGGAACCGGAGTCACTGTCAGTGAGCAGGTCAATGGTAACAGGACTAACAAATAAGTGCCACAGGACACCTTGAGGCAAATGAGCCCCTGACAGGTTCATCCCTTCTGTTGAAGGTGGAGGAAGATAGACTTGGCCAACAGATACGTCCTTGCCTTCCTCGTCTAGACCTGAAAAAGTTTTCTTCAAAGCTAATGATAAGCCTGAAATGAAATACAAAAAGATGACAGTTGAGTTCAGGTAAGCACTCTGAAACACAGATGGCTATGTGGGCTGTCCAAGCAGCTTTGACCTGCAACAACAGCAACTGCAAAATTAATCTGAAAAAATATCTAGTTTTTCTGCTTTCTATCCTCTCAGGAGCCCTGTAAGAACAGTATTTTCTCAGGTGATTTTCCAGCACTGGGACTCACTCAGTTTACAGCTCTGCCTCTCCAGTACTGGTCAAGATCAGGAGAGAGTCAGAAAACAGTAATTAAAAGACAGGTACAGAATACCAGGCAAGGGGTGGTGATGCCCTCAGGGACAGAAAAGCAGGTGGCAGAAGATGGGGCAGTCAGCAAAGTGCTAAAAGTTTCAGTACTGCACCGGTACATTTGCTTGGATTTAAGGTTTGCTTTAGCCAGCGGTTGGTGTTGCTATTTGCCAGAACACTTAGAGCGCCACACCTTTTTGATATCCACTTCATAGCTTGCATCTGTGTCCAGCAATATAAGAAGGTGACAGAGGGAAGGTGCCTGAAGTTAGCCTCTGAAGAGGTCAGAAGGCTTATACCGCCTTTGTATCAGAAGCATCTCTGGGGAAATCAACAATGCAACTTCTTTCCTTTAGATTTAATCAAAGAAACATTTCAGGCTGCAATTTGAAAGCAAGCACAAACAACAAAAACAAGATTGGCTTTCTCTTACAGCTACTTTCTCCCCAATGCACTGGAAAGCGAGGGGGAGGAATCATTTTTGCATAACATGTACAGAACAGTTTTTTTTTTTTAATGTCTTAATTATTTCCCATGCTCATAAAGTATTTCAGTTCTATTGTTTCTTTTCACAGTCTGTTTGGGGTCATTGGTAAGCAGGTCACTTTGCCCACCCAGAGGACTGTGAAACTCCAGGCAAAGCAAGAGAACTGCATGTGTGCTTGCTGATCCAAGGTTACCATTACCACCCCTGATGTTTAGAGTCTCCCCCACGCCCTTTGACAAATCAATTTGTAATACGCAGGTTGAATCTTGTTAGTAGCCCAGCCAAGACAATGCAATTGGTATGAAACTTTACAGCAGTGCACAGATTATCAAAAACACCCCACGTCCTCCATAATCTTTGGCTTTCTACTAGGTAAACGTCAAGGGAAATGTCAGGCCTCAGCTCTTTTCTCAAATTACTGCTTCCCCAAAAATCCAGGCTATTGTTTCAATCCCCTCAGTAAAGACTGGCTGGCAACTCTGAACCTTGGAGTCCCTGGCTTTTGCTGTTGTAAGACCGAAACTGGATGGAGGAGGGGCTGAGCTATTGATCATTCATGGAAGACAGAGCCAAGACCATCACAAGCAAGTTGGTTCTCTTCTGCCAGGGCACCGTGAACCTCTTTGCTGTCCTCTTACCAGCGTTACAAAGGAAGAGATCCTTGAGTTAAAAAGCAATACGGGCAGATGCAATTTATTCTAGGACAAACTGCTCATGAGAGATGTTAGTCAGAACCTAAATGCATTTCTGCTTATTTCCATGGAAAGTGAGAGTGCGTAAAGCCTGAATTTCTCTGGATTTCAAAGACAAGAATTAAATTTAACTCAACACACTTCTGACACCAACGCTGCACCATGCAAGTTCAAGCCAACTCTAGTCAAGTGCTTTGTTCTTGGGAATGTGGAATTCCTTTCCATCGTCCACCAGATTTAACATATTCGTTGAACTGTAGTCATCAAACCCAAATGATTATAATTAACATGCAGTCAGTCTCTGCTGGACAACCTTCTGTATAACTTATATTTGAAGATATTCCAAATATACATTCATTGCAAGTGGAGGTAAATAAGTGAGTGACACTATGGTGTAGGCGGGAATCTGTGAAAAGAGACATCAACTGTGGAATATCTTCTGGAAAAAAGAAACATATTAATCTGTGAGGTGTTTGTTTATAGTATACACACAGATATATATATATATATATATATATGTATATCACCCAAGGTTATTCAATCACATGTAAGTTAATCTCCCTTTCAGTAAAAGACTTTCTCAAGGAACAGAATAAGCAATTGAACACTTAAAAAAAAATAAAAAAAATCCTGCTGCACTGTGCAGTGTCTTCTGATTTTCCAGTTTTACTACTTCAACAATTCTGAATTAGCATTTATTCATTGCAATTCCTAAAGTGTTACAAAATGAATTCTGCAGTGGAAGTCTATGCAAATGAAACTTGGTACATGTTACTCCCCTCCATTTGCAAACACACTGAGGCAAAGAGCTTTCTCCTGATGAAACTTCTGACAGTCTGGAGCTGGGGTAGAGAGTCTGTGCAATGGAGCATCTTTGTCATAGTTCTCACTCCTGCTCCACAACGACAGTACCCTGAATACCCAAAGCACCCTGAGCACCCTAAGTCCAGGATGAACAATTTGCAGATAGATGTAGCAGTAACTCTACTGTGCTTGGAAACATCCACATCCTCTGGGGTGGATTAAAGACCAACCATTTTCCATTCTTACTAAAGAAAGCAGAATTCTTAATTTTCCACCCCTGGGTGAACAGCAACAAGACTTTGTTAGGAAGGCACACAGGATGAACTTGCGAGCTATTTAGATTTTGTTTTCTTCACTGGAAAAATGAGTTTGCCCTGGTATCAGAATTACTTTTGAAGATGAAAACAAGTTGGAACTTACAATTGTTAGAGAGGACACTGTACTCTCTTAGGCAGCATCTGCTTTGGAACTGGCCCAGATGAGGCCTGTGGCCACCCTTGTCTCCTATGTCTCTGCACCATGTAGGCTTCGTATGACTACATCCATCAGATATTATGCCAAGCTTGGTCACTGGTGGAGGCTGTCAGCATGGAAGGTCTAACATGGGGTCATAACTGTTCCCTAATCTTACAGGCCAGAGTTTGCATGTTTACAAATAAGGGCTGTAAATCACCAGAGAGTCTTGCCAGATTCCTTGAGGAAGGCTCAGTATATAAATGCAATGGGCATGATTCAAAATATTTTGCAGGAAACACTCATGAGGATGAGGGAAAAAACACCAACTTTTAATGCATTTTTCTTCTAAAATCTTGGTTTCTTTTCTTTCACAATCAATAAATGCAGGAGGTATCATGAAAAGTAAATCTCTTGGGCAAGTGGAGACAAATTTCCAAGGGGGTCCTAGGGAATCCAAGCTTTCCTCGTCAAGCAAGAAGGCACTTTCTGAAGCCACGGAGATGACTGCAGCTTTGCATGTTCCTGAGGAGAATGACAAAATGTTGGATCTTCAGTTTTATGGCACAAGACAGGCAGGGGGCAACAGAATATGGAGAAAACTGTCACTTTCATCCCTTAGCAATATCATCTAGTAACACAAAATTCTCCTCAAGGATTCTTGGGGTTAGGATATATAACATGGCAGAAACATGTTTCCTAACCAGTGATGATGTGGAAACCTGCTAAGGTGTTTGGAAGGTTTTCCCTACGAGTGAAGTTGCACGGAAAAGGTGTGGGCATCCCTGGGATGGGAAGGTACAGGTGTTTCAGGCAGAACTGACAGTAGTTTAAGATAGGAAGGAGATATTATATTCTTTTGAAGCATATAGAAACAATGAATATTTATTTACCCACCCTGGAATTTAGCCAGGGCTAAGGAGAAAGCCACATGCAGTTAGTATTTCAACCTTATAACTTCTAAAGGCCCAGGTCAACAGTCTCTGAACAGGCATGAACTGGGGAGCTCTTCTGTCCCTCATTGTGTGCTTCTGATATGAAATGTCTCCACATCATTTAACCACATACGGAACACATACATCTAACATCCCCAACAGCTCCTAGCACACCTGTGCAGCCCGAGGTGACTACATAAAAGAAGCTAATAAAGCAGCAGTTACATTTCATTCATTTTATTCACCAGCTCGAGATTTCAGGGGTGGAATGGAGCACAGCTGGCCTTTGGATGTTAAATATGTTTCATAAGCCAACACCAGTTCAGCACACAGGCAGAAGCTCTTCTCGTCTCATGGCTCTCCACAGGCGATAGAAAGGAAGTATGTTGGCACTCTCACAGCTGGCAGTGGGGTTGGCACAGAAAAGCTGTAAATACTGTGTAGGCATGATGGTGCAAGCTGCCAGGGTGAGAGCGGGTCACCGTGCCTCGAGGGGCTCCTAGCCACCTGAAGGAAGGCACAATGCAAAGTGCTTTGCTCTTTTTAACTGAAGTGAAGGGCAAAGGGTAAGGTGGGTAACTGAGATGTTGAATCAGGTCTGGCCTGATATGGATGAATGCTCCTGAGAGTGGAGGTGCATCTCAGGAGGCTTTGGGGCTTTGCTACATTGCTAGAGCAAGGAGCTTGTGATTCCTAAAAGCTCCACACTCTGTATGATTTGAGTAGCTGCTAGAAAGGAAAGGAGCACATGGGAAAGAGCTATGATATGTCATGGAATCATAGAATCATATGTCGTTTGACTCTTACTGGTTTGCAGAGCAGAATGTACTTTATCAACTTGTTCTTCTTCCTCAGAGCCAAAAAAATTAAAAAAGGGCAGAGGTACATCTCCTAGGGAAGCAGAGGAAGGCTCTAACCAGGTAATGTTTGTATCTGTGATTCTTGACATGTAATTTGCTCCTTATGACTGTGTGCACAGTGCCAGTGAATTTCTGGGTTTATTAAATTATCCAGAGCAATTCCATTTTGGATGCATGTTGTGCTCCAGGGGAACTTCTTTTAAATGGCTGTTTCCCAGAGCTGGATGACTGCTTGCAAAATGTGCTTGCCCTGGCTGGGTGCCTTTGCCGGCAGGGTGTGATAGCAGGGGCTGCCTGGTGTTGAGGCTTAGTCCCACCAGGTACCAAAATAAGCATCCAGATACCCAGCCCTATGTGCTGAGTGCAAAGACCTCTCCAAAGTCAGATGTAAACATGGGGGACAGCTGGTGCTGAGCACAACTGAGAGGTGGCAGCCAAATCATCCTACCACTGGACCTCAACTTTTTTCTCAAAAACTCTTTTTCTCCTTAGGCATATCCTCTAATCTCCTCCTGAAGCACGTCTTTAGACTCAGCACAGAGCCTTTCTTCAGGCAATCCTACCTGAGTAAGGTCCATATGGAAGGAAAAGGCAATCCATAGCCAGTTGATATGCCAGGCAGCAGCCACAGCTCACTTAAAGTAGCCCATAATATCTTTATTTCTCACCAATAACTACTGAATTTAACAGGGCTATGAATTCCCCTGATGGTAGATGAGAGGCTGATAAATGAATAGGTTTATATATCCAGCCTCTATAAGCAAACACTGCATCAAAAAAAAAAGAATAAAAAACCCCACCCAGAACAACAACAGAAAAAAAAAAAAAAGCACTGATAATCAAAAGGGCTCAAACTTCTCATTTCAAATGCCCCCAAGGCTGTGGATGCTCAGGACTGAGATTCCAACTTGGGCTCTTGTAAAGCTGAAGAGTCACATGAAAAATCTGAAACTGAATTGCTTAAGTTAAGGTTTTCACTCACATTGTGAGATCATACTGTCTAGAGCTCATTAAGTTTTGTTTTCATCCCATTTACATGGGCATTGCCCAGTGGTTTAGTAGAGTTGTCCATATGATTGTAGAGAAGGAAATTAGGGTCTAACTCTGTGATAAGAAACATTTTTCCAACAATGATAAAAGTGTTTTCATGAGCTCCTCTTCATGGTAACCCACCAATGTATCCATACCTCAAATTTAGTCCTTCTTTATACAATTGTAAAAGACACCCAAAGAACTTTGTAATCTTTAAAAATGATTTTGAAAGCCCTTGGTGCCTCCAAGTTCTAACACTACAAATATTTTTCCCATGGCACTTGATTACAGTAGAAAATTGTCTTTTTAATTTGCAGAACTCAGAAAAGTCAGAAGATGGCAGCAGTTCATTCATGCATTAAACAATCCCTAAATCTCACGAAGAGAACATCTCTTCTTTAAAGTTATTTGTGTTATGCAACCACCTAAGAATAAGGATTTATAATATATAAAGCAAAATAATTTTGCTTACACAGGTTCTCCAGTCATCAAAGCTATTATTTCTCATATTCTTTTGCCTTTTTTTGTTGTTGTTGTTGTTAATGCAGTGGAGAAATTTTCAGGGGGCAGGGAAAGTACATTGTCATATGAAAGGTTTTTAGATGGATACTTTTAATTGCAGACATATGTTTTCAGAATCCCTAAATGTCCTTCCTTATTTTTCAAATATCACATAAGGAAAAAAAGAAGTAAGATGGGTTTGATATTCCCAAATAACACAAGAAGTGAAAAATAATTGTTGTGTTTTTCCCTGCTTTTACAGTCAAATGTTTTTATCTTATACTATGCTAATCTACATGCCTCATGATTTTCACACCATGAGCTGTGGGATCTCTGATCTCCAAAGATTCACCGGTGTTAGTGTTGCATTAATGACTTATATTACTAAATTTTCTCTACCTTGAGAAAATATATCATAGTACATTTAAAGTATGGCATGAAGGGTTAGCATAAATAATTAAGCTAAATTACAGCCATCAAAAAACAAGGCAGGCCATATCCAAGCTGCCTCAGAAGAAATCTAGTGTAACTCCACTGCTGTCAGTAGAATTATTCCCAACTAACACTGGCTTAAGGGATGCAGAATATGGCATCCTAGCTTTTGAAACACAACCTCCTTGTCATTGTGTGTTCATTTATTCACTTAATTCATAAAATTCAATCAATCACAGTGGGCCACCCAGCCACTAAAGTGATGAAAAGAAAATCTATTGTATATGATATTTCTTTGATCAACTACATCTGAAAGTGCATTCCCCCTCTCCTACCCCCACAGCCAAAGAATGCATCAGAGACCAGGGCTGACATTGTGGTGCTGGAAGCTGATATTTCCCTCCAGCCTCATTTGTATTGCTTTATTGACATGTTAATGACAAAGTACTTCCCCAGGTCCTATGAAGTACAGAAAAAGTTAGAGAAATTAGAATAATACCTAGTCCTAATTAGAAGTCAGGTATCTGCCTGACATGCTCTCTTGCTGTATTTAGCAGCTTCAGATATGTGTGCATAGATTGATTGCCCACTTGCTCGCTTGATTGATAGTCTCCACCGAGCTCACAGACACACACATGAAGGGAAGCTTTTGATGTAAATATGAACAAAGATAATGATAGACTTACAAACAATGCCAAATGCTGAGTCTATGAATTACACATAACGCAAACAGAAAAATGTGCCTGGCACTGTTCTAAGAGCAATGAGACTAGAAGGAAGACGTGTTGTGTATGACTGAACCACATAGCTACAGGCAAAATTATACTGTCAGGAAGATTTGCAGGTGATGTTTCTGATTGCCTGAAGATCTCTGCACATAAGCAGGGCAACTGAAATTAATCCAAATTCTTCCTTTGCAGCATCACAAACACTGTTTTGGAAATGGGCTTCTAGAGCTGTCCTGCTCTGGGAAACAAGGGTTTATCCAGAAAGGAATCAGATTGATTTTCTGTATGTCAGGATCACAAATGTACTTCTATGTGGGTGCAAGGACATTAATTGATGAGAAGGGTCAGTGTGAAAGGACAGAAATGATCAGCAAAACATAGAAGGGCTTCAGATTCCTCTCTGCATCTCCCCCTCATCGGCCCCCAAATAAAAATATTAAACAACAAATAGAAAAACACAAAAACTTTAAGGGGCACCTTGATCCTTGGATGCTGCTGAGCCCATATTTCTCTGCTGCCTTTGATCTGTACTCCCCTCCTCTGTTCTGCACAGTGACAAATGCACTGCACACAGGGCACAGAGTGCAGCACAGCAGGACAGATCCTTTTAGCTAGAGCTGTGCAAAATGTTCATAGCAGAGCCCCAAATCACAAGAAACTTGCCCGGCTTCAGGTTTCATCGCAAACTTGGAACTCAGACCACGTCTGTCAAAAGGTTACTGAGATTTGCTAGGCCTTTGAGAAATTTCTCTCTTTCTTTCTCTTGTGCACTCCTTTTCTCTGTCTCTCTCTAATCTGTCTGAATTTCTAAGCCTGTTTCCACAGTGTTTAGGAGCTAGGAGGACTCACAGGTTTGGATTAAAAACCTGCCAAAAGTACTGTCTCATAGTGTCAATTCAAAACCAGGTGAAAGTAGGTGATTCATTCCAAGAAAACAAGCAAACAAAACACGTAAAATAAAAACAAGAGAACAATGGTCAACTAACATCCTCCCAGTTCCTGCAAATCCATGAGCCACAGACTCAGTTCATCAAGGGATTGAACGCCTGCTTTGAAAATGTCTCAGTAAACCTACTGATTGTCATAGAGTTAGGGCCAAAGCTGTATTTTTTTAAACCCAAAAGTCAAAATGAAGCATGGGTATGTATTTCCTTTGCAGATCAAAGTCAAATGAATCCCTGTGATATGAAATGGTAGTTTCACACAGCTCTTCTTTTTTCAGTACGGTATTTAGAGACACCATGTATGGATTAACAGAAGTTTGTATCACCTTGCATTTACGCCATCACTCACTCAAAGATCTCACATCACTTTGCAAAGATTATGTGAGTAATTAGCTGACATGTGGTCAAACAAAAAGTCAGTACTAAGGTTTGAACCAAGGTCTCCTTAGAGCTTTAAACTCAAGCTCCTCTGCCTTGCTGGCAGAAGAGCTGTCTAGTTCTGTTTGTGCCAATGACATTTCATGATTCGGTTTGCATATTTAAAGAATAGGTGAGTGATCTCTCTCTGGACATACCTTATGTGCTCTGGTGCACATAATATCAAGTGGCATATGAATTCAGCACAGTGATATGCACTTTTTCAGGGCTTTTTGCATGGTATCTGAAGTACCTACCCTTTCAGTTTCTAACAGAGAGGCTGGAACTTAATGCACAGATTTAATGAACACCTTCAGTTCAGGCCAGACTTTCAAGCAATGTGTGAAGTTATCACACAGTGGTAGGGGATGTTTTTTGTCTTTGGTTGCACAGACAGTACACAGTACACAGTATACTAGAGATTGGAAGGGACCTCAAAAGATCATCTAGTCCAATCCCCCTGCCGGAGCAGGAACACCTAGATAAGGTTACACAGGAATGCGTCCAGGCGGGTTTTGAATGTCTCCAGGGAAGGAGACTCCACAACCTCCCTGGGCAGCCTGTTCCAGTGTTCCGTCACCCTCACTGAGAAGAAGTTTCTTCTCAAGTTTAAGTGGAACCTCTTGTGTTCCAGTTTGTACCCATTACCCCTTGTCCTATCATTGTTTGCCACTGAGTAGAGCCTGGCTCCATACTTGTGACACTCCCCCTTTATATATTTATATACACTAATAAGGTCACCCCTCAGTCTCCTCTTCTCCAAACTATAGAGACCCAGCTCCCTCAGTCTTTCCTCATAAGGGAGATGCTCCGCTCCCTTAATCATCTTCGTTGCCCTGCGCTGGACTCTCTCCAGCAAGTCCCTGTCCTTCTTGAACTGAGGGGCCCAGAACTGGACACAATATTCCAGATGAGGTCTCACCAGGGCAGAGTAGAGGGGAAGGAGGACCTCTCTCGACCTACTAACCACCCCCCTTCTAATACACCCCAGGATGCCATTGGCCTTCTTGGCCACAAGGGCACAGTGTTGGCTCATGGTCATCCTGTCGTCCACTAGGACCCCCAGGTCCCTCTCCCCTACACTGCTCTCTAACAGGTCGTTCCCCAACCTATACTGGAACCTGGGGTTGTTCCTGCCCAGATGCAGGACTCTACACTTTCCCTTGTTATATTTCATCAAGTTATTCCCTGCCCAACTCTCCAGCCTGTCCAGGTCTCGCTGGATGGCAGCACAGCCTTCTGGTGTGTCAGCCACTCCTCCCAGCTTAGTGTCATCAGCAGACTTGCTGATAGTACTCAATTCCCTCACCTAAATCATTGATGAATATATTAAATAATATTGGTCCTAGTACTGACCCTTGAGGCACTCCACTAGTTACAGGCCTCCAGCTAGACTCAGCCCCATAGACTACAACTCTCTGGCTTCTCTCCTTCAGCCAGTTCACCTCACTACCTGATCATCCAGACCACACTTCCTCAATTTAGCTGTGAGGATGCTGTGGGAGACTGTGTCAAATGCTTTGCTGAAGTCAAGGTAGACCACATCCACCGCTCTGCCATCATCCATCCACCGTTATTTCCTCATAAAAGGCTAAGAGATTGGTCAAGCATGATTCCTCTTGGTGAAGCCATGTTGACTGCCCCTCATAACCCTCTTATCCTTGATATGCCTTAAGATGGCACCAAGGATAAGGTGTTCCATCACTTTCCCAGGGATGGAGGTGAGGCTGACCGGTCTATAGTTACCCGGGTCCTCCTTCTTGCCCTTTTTGAAGACTGGAGTGACATTTGCTTTCCTCCTTTCCTCAGGCACCTCTCCCGTTTCCCAAGACTTGGCAAAGATGATGGAGAGTGGTCTAGCAATGACTTCCGCCAGTTCCCTCAGCACCCGCGGGTGCATCCCATCTGGACCCATGGATTTATGGATGTCCAGATTGCTCAACTGGTCTCTAACCCATTCCTCATCGACTAAGGCAAACCGCTCTGTTGACCTGACTTCATCTGAGGTCTCAGGGGTACAGGGCTCTTCAGGACTGCCTGCAGCAGAGTAGTCAGAGACAAAGAAGGCATTCAGTAACTCTGCCATCTCTGTATCTTCTGTCACCAGGGCACCCATCCCGTTCATCAGTGGGCCTACACTGCCTCTGGTGTTAGTTTTATCTGCCATGCATTTGAAAAAGCTCTTTTTGCTATCCTTGACCCTTCTCGCCAGGTTTAATTCTAAGGAGGCCTTAGTCATCCTAGCTGCCTTCCTACATCCTCTAGCAGCAGCCTTATATTCCTCCCAAGTGGCCAGCCCCTCCTTCCGTGACCTGTAAACTCTCCTCTTCCACTTGAGCATACCCAGCAATTCCCTATTTAGCCACGCAGGTCTCCTGGCCCTCTTCCTTGACTTCCTACGTGTCGGGATGCTCCGATCTTGAGCTCGGAAAAAGCAATCCTTGAATGCCAACCAACTATCTTGGGCCCCTTTACCTTCAAGCAGCCTTGCCCATGGGATTTCCCCTAGCAATTGCTTGAAAAGGCCAAAGTTTGCCCTGCTAAAGTCCAGGGTTGCAATTCTACTTGCTATTCTACTGGTCCTACCACACAAGATCCTGAATTCCACCATCTCGTGGTCACTGCAACCAAGGCAGCCCTCAACCCTTACTGCTTCAACCAGACCCTCCTTGTTAGTGAGGATGAGATCCAGCAGCGCTCCTCTCCTGGTTGGCTCATCCACCATTTGCAGGAGGAAGTTATCATCCATACACTGGAGGAACCTCCTGGACTGTGGCTGGGTTGCTGAGTGGTCCTTCCAGCAAACATCAGGGAAGTTAAAATCCCCCATGATGACCACGGCCTGTGACTGTGAGGCCGCTCTCAGCTGCCTGTAGAAGGCCTCGTAACTTCCTCACCCTGATCTGGTGGCCTCTAACAGACACCCACAGCAGTATCTCCCCTGCCAGCCTGCCCCTTAATTCTCACCCACAGACTCTCAACTCGCTCGTCATCTGTCCCTGGACAGAACTCGGTGCATTGTAGTTGCTCCCGCACATAAAGAGCAACCCCACCACCCTTCCTGGCTGGCCTGTCTTTCCTGAAAAGGACACAGCCCTCCATGACTATATTCCAGTCATGTGAGCTGTCCCACCACGTCTCTGTAATTGCCACCAGATCATAGTTTCCTGACTTAACACAGGTTTCCAACTCCTCCTGCTTATTTCCCATGCTGCGCGCATTGGTGTACATACATTCCAGGGAGCGAGCTGAGAACACCGATTTCACCCTAGGATTATAGGAGGCCTCCCAGTCTTCACCAATTCTGGAGTGCTGCCCCACTGGAGCAAGCCCAGCTACAGCCCCATCCCCCTTCGAATCTAGTTTAAAGCTCTCCAAATGAGCCCTGCTAATTTGTGCCCCAGCATCCTTTTGCCTCTGTGAGACAAACCTTTCCCACTTGTCATTGTCCAGACTGGTGCCCTGTAAAACCAGCTGTTATCAACGAATCCAAAGCCCTGCCTGTAGCACCAGTCTCGAAGCCAATCGTTTATGAACTGAATCTTCCCATTCCATCCCACATCATCAGTGGAAGATGGAAGGAGTGAGGAGAAGATCACTTGAGCCCCAGACTCTTTCACCATCCGCCCCAAGGCCCTGTAGTCTTTCTTCATCCCCCTCAGACTGCGGGAAGCAGCTTCCCCCTCACCTGTCTGGAAGACCAGCAGTGGGTAGTAGTCTGTCGGGTGCACCAGGTTGGGGAGCGCCCTGGTGATATCCCTGATCCGGGCTCCAGGCAGACTACACACTTCCCTATGATGAGGGTCAACTCTGCATATCGGGCCCTCTGTTCCTCTCAGAAGGGAATCCCCTACTACAATGACCCTTCTTTCTTTCTTATCAGAGGCAGTCTTGAGGTGAGAAGTCGACCGCCTTTTCCTAGGTGGCCTTGTAGGTGGCCTTGCACCACATCCTCACCTACCTCTCCTTCAAGATCCAGGGCCTCGAACCTATTACGGAGGGAGACCCATGCACTTCAGGGAACCTAATGCTTTTATAGATACTTTAGGAATAAGATCAGTATTAAGCTAACACCTCTTGTGTCTTGATACAGATATAAGGCTTGCTTTGCAAGCTTGGAGGGACATTTAAAACAAAAGAAGAGAAAATAGTGCCTTAGGCTAGTGCAGATTCAGTTAGGCTAGTGCAGATTCAGTTGAGTCATTATGTTTTAATGCCCAACCCTTGTTTGTTTTCTATTTCTCTTTGGAGATCTTTTGCCATGGAAGGTTAAAGATTACTGAGATAACTAACAATAAATGTGTTTGGCGTTGTGACTTTTGACCAATAATTGTAACTTGGGCTGGCTGAAATGAATATGTATCCAATTTTACTTTACAACCTACTGCAACAAAATTTGACAAGCATGTTAATGAAAACCTTAGCCCTGTTGATTAATATCAAAATGGAGATGGCCATTTCTCTGAGCCCTGATAACAACCTGAGCTCTTCTCTTTTATCAGCAGTGTGGACTGCAGTGCTGCAGTAATTGCTTAACTGCGCCTTTGCCCGTTAGGACTCAAATGATTTGGCTTTGGAGTGGACTTGAGAAATGACTCAGAGTTTCAACAGACACACCCAGTTACTGGCTTTGTCGTACATTAAATCTTTTCCAATATAACATATTTTTAAAAGAAAGACTGTGTATTGCTCTCTGTAGACCTGAGGGCATATATTCAGTCACAACATAGGTGCAGGTTGAATGATAACTCTGCAAACTGCTGTCTCAAACACTGCCAGCCTGCTTCAGTCCTATTCTGAAAGGGTACCTGGTGTAGGGAGAAGATCCCCTCTTGTGTAAGCCCCAGCCTAACTTGCTGCTACTAAAGTTGGTGATAGGGATGCTTATGCAGCAGCTAGTGCCTTCATGTCCTGTGTACATTAGAGGCTGCAGCTTCAGGTGGCCATCAGGGTGCAGTGACCAAGATTAGTTGAGATTTGCATAGGTGGTCAGTCATTAACAATAGTCATGGCTTTGCTGGTCTACACTGAAAAAAGCACCTTACAACCATTCTGGTTTATGGAGCTTTAACTAAGCCAGTCCTAGTGGGGTCATCTCTGAGGCAGCAATCAGTTTATTGAGAGCAACCACCAGATGTGGGCAGTTACAAATAAGGGCTGTGCTGGAACCAGTAACCGAGGCAAAAAGCATCAGTAATTCTCACCACCAAAGCATCCTGTCACCTAAGCCGTGTAATATCTTCACTATCAAGCCCAGCATCTAACACTGTGGTCCACCCTGGTCACAGAAATACTGTAGGCATACTGCAAAAATAAACATAAATTCTTGAATATGTGCTTTCTACCATTCACAAATCTTCAAGCAGAAGAGTTCAGCAAAAATAAATGAACTCAATTTCCAGAAGTTCTTAGATTTCCCCTGTTGTCCCTTTTTTTCTTTTTTTTTTTTAGTACAGATTAGGTGATTCTTCAACTAGAAAGTTTTAGAAGCACTGTCTTCCACACTCAAACATGTTTATTAAACAGGTTATTATCTTTCCTGCTTTAAGTAGTTTCTAATATTTTGGTGCCACAGAGGAAGAACAGCAGCAGGTTTAGTTATTAATAATATGTTGTCATGACAATTTTTTTTGCAATGTTGGAAAAATGCTCTCAGTAGCATTCTAGGTACACCCAACTTTCAAGGTAGTTACAATGGCTGATTTCTTTGGGGAAGGGTGATAAGGGACAGGACTTGCCCTCTGTCGACGTTCCACAAATTTTCTAGGAGACAAACTGCGGTCTTTTTGCTTGCATCTGTAATTGTCCACTCAGGTAAGTGGTCCCGTGAGACTTCTAAGATTATTGGGTCTGAAGGAATGAAGAGGAACACAGCATTCATGGTACAGTTGAGATTTCTTTTTACTTTCAAGTTCACAATGCAAGGCAATCTCAGACAGGTCTTTGGGAACCTTTTTTTGCCAGTCTTGGACTCCAGAGTTCAATGACAGAAATCCTCAGAGAAAAACCCTGCAATTCCCCAGAAAGAGGTCTGTGTCAGAATGAAAAATGTACTAGAAATTTATCCATTTTGAAAAGAGGTGTTGTCTAAGCCAAGAGAGATAAGGAGGTGATTGTGGCTCTGGGTTTTCATCATCCCTAAACTCCATGACATTTTAAAGGAAAAATATTGGGTATTAGCCAAATGTGACTTTGGTCTCATCACAGGAGTAAACTTTACATTAGAGGAAGTCTTTTTAGAAGACCAGAGTTACATTTTAAACTATTTAGATGCCTGACAAATCAAGGCCTGAGAAGCCTGCTAAGACATCCCATTCTACCCCATGGCAACCTCACCATCCAGAATGGGAGCTAGGGACCACTTTTAAACTTTTTGCCTGCTTGCTGCACACCTCTGAGCATCATCTGTTCCCCCCAGGCAATCAGATACTCCGGTCTTCCAGTTAGTCTACTTTGTATGAAAAGTAAATACCCATTGAACTGGAGGAGGAGCACACTTGCACATGTGTGAGGGGAGAGAGACATACTCTGCTGCCAGAGATTAGCGCACTAATGTGAAATAAGGAAGAGAAGTCCAAATCTCTGGGTGAATAAATATTTTATTATCTACAACAAGTGGAAGGGCTTGCACAAGAGAAGTCTTGCTGCTGAGAACAGTGTACAGTTGATTGGGCCTCTTCTCAGGGGAAACCTGGCCTTGAGCTCAGGCAGGATGGTAAGAGGAAAGTAAGCCTTCCCTTCTGTGTTGTATCCCTGTCCAGAGGATATGGGAGGAGACATTTTTCTTCTCTCCACAAAGTGTTTATGAGAAAAGGCTGACCTGCTTTAGCAGCCCCCGATTTAAAACAGCGATGGATGATTATCTGCTTTTGTGGGGCAGGAGTTAGAACCATTTTATCTTCCTAGTAGAAATACCTCCATTTCCAGCAAAAATAATTCACCACATCACAAATCACTTCTGGCAGCAAACAGCTGGACATGAATGTAACAACAAGCAGTGAGTGAACCCTCCCTAAGCAAAACTGATCCCAACAGGCATCTCATGTCCGTGTTACCCAGAGCATGAGCTGCAAGAACAGGAGCAGGATTAAGAAGCACTTTTGTGCTTGCTCAGTCACTCTCCCATGACAAAATCTCTCAAATGCTTGTCCCAGCCACCAGCCTGTCCAGTCCTGTAGAGGGTCTGACAGCAGCAAGGTGCTACAACAGGGCATTGGGCACACTGGGTTGTTCGGGGGTTTTTTATTGTCCAAGTTGGCATTGCATTTATTTTTAAGCCAAGCTGGCATTTTTTATATGATCTAAGTGAACAGTTACTATTAAATGTGTTTAGTACATAGTGCTGTGCCACCTCCTTACATCTGAGGATGTGGGGAGGTTGCTTTAGTTTCTTAACTTCCCTGTTCACATGGATGAGTAGCCCCAGGAAGGACAGCCTCAGCTTGAGCCTGGGGGAGGCACAGGATCACTATATAGGGGAGAGATACGGGGGCAAGCAGCAGCAAAGGAGTGCTGATAACCTGTCCAGGGAGGTTTGGTGCTGGGTTTAACTTCCACTGCATGGGATTGACATGGCTTTTGCAGAAAAGGCCCCATAGCCCTTTAGTAACCCCATAGATGAAAGAGGGAATGTTCTTAGCCTGTGTCCTGGGTTCAGCAGTAGCAGTCATGTTTCTCCTTCTTGGTAGCTGGTGCAGTGCTGTGTTTTGACTTTCAGCCTGGGAACAGAGCTGATAACAAGGATGTTTTGGTTTGGCCAAGGACTTTGTGAGCCTCATGCTCTGCCAGGGAGGAGAGGAAGCCAGGAGGAAGCAGAGACAGGACACCTGACCCAAACTGACCAAAGAGGTTCCATACCACAGCACATCATGCCCAGCATGTAACTGGGAGTTAGCTGGAAGGGCTGGGTGTCTGCAGGGTTGGAGGAGGTATGGGTCGGTGCTTGGTCGGGCTGGTGGGGGGAGTTATCGGTCGACTGGTGGTGAGATGTTGTATTCTCTTCCCTTGTTATTTCCTTTATCATTATTATTACTGGTGGTAGCAGTAGTGATTTGTGTTATACCTTAGTTACTAAACTGTTCTTATCTCAACCCGTGGGAGTTGCATTCTTTTCGATTTTCCTCTCCGTCCCTCCAGGAGTAGGGGGAGGGAAGGAAGGGGGGGAGTGAGTGAACAAGTTACCTGACTGGGTTTAAACCACGACAGTTCTTTTTTGGCATCCAATGTGGGGCACAAGGGGTTGAGATAACGACAGATCTGTCCGGATTAATAGTCATTTGCCACAATGCTGATTTATTGGCTCTCAGAGTTGTTCCTCTTCCGCCCCCCCTCGGCTCCCCGCGACCTCACAAAGATGGAGCATGGAACTTTGGGAAGAGAGGGTGATGGCCTTTTCCCACCATCCTAAGTTGTGAAAAAATTGTATATCATAGTTGTGATCCCGGCCCATGTCAGAAGGAAGAGGTGATGGAAACATCTTTGGCAAACACAGACTGCAATGGCTTTAGAAAGGATAAGTCTCCTTACCTGGGAAAACCTTGAGAAAGACATGCATCCCACATCTTTGCCTCTCAAACTTTGGGAAGACTGGCAGTGAGAAGCATGCTTTCACATGTGGGTAGTGGATGCCTGATTAATGGATGGGTGAGCACATGCATGGTGGATGGGTGCTGTACGTACAATGAAATTAGGTGTATCATGTGAGGCACGTGCTATCTCAGGTGTGCAGAAGAGTGCCAATCTGTGTAGCACAGAGAGCTGTGGGAGAAGTGTTACAACAAGGGGCACTCCAGCTGGGATGTGGTTGCAGGTTCCAGTAGCATCTGTACACATGAAATGCCCATAGTGAATGCAGCCCGGGGAGTCTCCGATGTGATTGTTCCGCCGCAATCGTTTGGGGATGGCAGAGGTCCTGGCCGCAGTACCAACAGGCGTTTCTGTGGGGAGGATCAGGTTGCAGTGCTGTGCCAGCTGACATGCAGGGAAGATGGCTGAAATCAGCCTGTGTTCCCATAACATATGGCTGGGCCAGGAAGGATTGCAAATGCAGTCTCTACAACTGTAGACATTTAAACCACTGTTGAGCTGTTACTGCAGTGTGGTTTTGTTGTTTTCCCAAGGCATACTAGCACCATGTATGTTTGGGGATTAAAGCATACCTTGGGTACCTGGACACTACCTGTTGTCTCGTGGCTATGGTGTGGAGTAACGTCCAGGACATATGGTTAGCTTTATTCATGACTAGCACTTAAGGCTCTTACACCTACCTGTGCTGTGACTAAGCATGCATCAGGTGACATGAGGTTTGTAAGGGTAAGTCATATGTTTATTAGAAAGGTGATGGACTTGGAAAGAAACGGACAATCTCCCAGGCACACAACTTCCTCCAGGCAAAAGTAAGAGCGACAAACAATAAGCATATCCCTTAAATCACATCATTTCCTCCAATGAAAGATTTTAGCTCTCCCTGTGCAGCTTTCCTTTCTTATATGTTTATGAGGGATGCAAACCTACAAAATCTAGTTTGGCACTGTTGTGATGTAATGGTACAACCTTGCAAGCAGTAGCCCCAGACAGGAGGTGTTATGTTCCCATGCATACTGTTCCTGGTGTCCTCACGGGCAGAGATAACTCAGAAACGCTGGCCATTGCTGAAAGAGTTAAGAACATCTTGTCAAGGATATGCAGTTATCTGGAACTTTTGTTTATACAGAGAGGCAATAAAACATTCAGCGCCTTAGACCAGTGTAAGAAGGGTCAATACAAGCTCCAGCAGTTGTATATAAATTAACCTTTTAAGTATGGCCTAATCCATAATGATTCATTGACAGGAATTATTCCAGGAGACTGAGCTGCAACAAATTGTAGCAGCTGTAGCTAACTACAGCACCACACAGCTGCTGAAAGCTTGGCTGCCTCTTAAGATGAGGTATCTAAGGGAACATTTTAAAAGGCTTTGACAATGTATTTCCACAATACTTGTTAGAACTAGAACATCTCCAGTGATCTTATGTTCCTAAAGTAGAATAAAAGTATGAGGAATCTGAATATACACATGAAGGATGTTTTGAGAGGTTTTTGCTTTTGCTGTAGCTCTGACAGAATATGAAAAGGATGCTTCACTCCTACACACTGGAGTGGTCACCCAAGAGAGCTCATTTCTTCTCCTCAATAGGATTTAGCCAGGATAGTGGAACAAGCATTTGATCTGAGAAGCCTGCAGCGTATTTGTAATTGTCAGAATTTAAAGTGAAGGAAGACAAAACAACCTCTCCACTCCCACCCTCTGTCAAACATGCCTAATGAATAGCTCTACATGCACTATATCAGAAACCCCAAATGTTGACGGTGGTGTGAGGCACTAATTTGTTAGTTATCATAGCTGACAAATTGTCATCATGGTTCCACTCCTTTAGAGGGTGTTGTGCATGTGACCCGGGGAAGGGCTCTCAGGCTTGAGATAATGGGTGTATGACTTGGAACAGAAGATGATGTGCCAAGTTGGGAACCACAGAGTGGGCTGCCAAAAAAGAACAGTATAATTATCTGTGCATAATTCACGGCCGGAGAATAAGCTTTCCTCCAAAGTTGTCTGCTGTAGAGCTGTACCAGATTCATGGCTTTTGCAGTGAGCATTCACAAAGTAGTGACAATCTGTGCAGAAATGTTCACTTCTCCAAACTTTTTTTTTTCCCTATTGGACTAAAATAGACACTTCTATAGCACTCTGCTCCCAGGACCGGTCTGTTAAGACAAGTGATGACTCACAGATGTATATTATTACTTTCTTGGATATTTATCTCTCCCCTCACCCCACCTAATCCTTTCACTGATGGGATTTGAGGAAAAAAAAAACCAACACAAAACCTCTGCAAGAAAAAGCACTAAAAATACAAACTATTCCAAGAGTATTGGCTCATTGAATCTTCAGAACTGCTGCTATACTGGGACAACAGTGGTCCTAGTTCTCAGATTCTCAGGAGAAACACTCGGACATCATGAGCCAAAGGAAAATTTCCTTTAATTCTTAGCACTTTCAGGCAACACAACTTGCCAGTTCAGGTTCTGCTCAGCAGATGGCAAGGTATGAATGTACCTGTGAGAGTACATGTATATAGCCCACTGCTTTTTCACTTATTACTGGACTGTATGAGGGTTATTTGGTTCTTTTAACCTCATCAGAGATACCACCTCTTCATCCCTGTTATGGAAGATAGCTATTTTCCCTCAGCAATAAGCAAAAATTCCTTTTCCAAACCATGTTAATTTTCTTGAAGGAGATTCAGCTTTCAAAAGAGAAAGCTTGGGAAATTCCTTAGCTAGTGAATCCTTCTGGAGGAGATCATGGTGAAGGACTGAATGTCCCATAAATTCTATTCCGAATGGGAGGGAGAAAGCTCTTACAGAAAGGCAAAGGAGATGGAAAATGTTCCCATAATTGCTGGCAAGGAAGATGAAGATTTTGCTTGGGCACATTTCTCTTTGAAAGCTGATCCTGTTTTGTAAGGGTAGACAAGGAAGAGTTGCCAAATTCGTAGGACAACGAAGTTTGGAAAGTGCTGGCAAAATATGTGGAATTGGATTAAATTTGACAAAATGTCATATTGCTTTAAAGCTCCTCAGGGTGTCCTGAACCACTTTAGTTCCACGCAGTGCAGCTTTCCTGTAAAGCTTTGGCACCACCACCTCCATCCTGAGCTGCTCAGAAATGCTGCTGTGTCCATGCTAAAGACGTAGGGATCCCATCTCATGGGAGTTTTCCCAAAGAACTGGTGCTTACCTCCTTCTGTGTGTAGGAACCCCCCAGGGAAAGTTCTGGTGCTGCAGGGAGCTTGTGGGTATGTGCATAGGGTCTGTGCCATCCAGGGGTGCTTAGGCAAAGCTCACTGGGTCCAGCTAGGGCCAGAGGGGGCAATGCTAAGTAGACATGAGAGTCTGGATCTGGAAGCACAAATGTGCTTTCCAGGTTCCAACTAGCTGTTTCTGGGGTTGGTTGTGTGGGATAACACTTGTGCACTTGTGGTGTAAGTCTACCCTGTGTCTCGGCTCTGTCTTCCATTACTTTGATAATGAAAACTCAGGACTGAAGAAAGATGTCCTGATTTTGGCAGAGTGCTTCAGCAGTGGGATATAATTTCAAGCACATGCTTAATTGCTTTGGATTAAGGGTGCAAATTTCTTGGTAAATACTGCAAGACTTCCACTTTCTGGGAATGCTCTTAGAAGGAAACAAAAACATTTCCTCTATAAATGTTTGTGGGAAATTAATAAAAATGTGTGATGAATTTCCACTGCTTTATCATGTTCACCAAACAACTCAACATAGAAATAAGAACTTAAGCTTACACAAACAGTGAGGAATGAGCTCTGCAGCCTTTAACCTGAGTGAGGAAGCCTTTAGGTATGGACATGTCCAGCAGACCTGCACTCATATAAATGTCTTTGTCAGACTGACCAACTGACCAGAGGGCATCAGATTGGAGCTACCTGAGGGGTGTCTACTGGAAAGAGCCCAGGGACCAGCTGGTTCTACACCTGAGGCTGCTTTGATCATAACCAGATGACTTCAGTTTCCAGACATCCCAACCTGAGAGCTTTCATCAGCCTTGCATTCACTGTGAGGAAAATACAGGGAAAAAAAAAAAATCATAAAAGTACTGAAAAATCAGTACTTTTAATACACATTTTTTCATACATGTAACTAGCCCCAGCATTGATCTAACATAAACGGTAGCATTTATGAGGCTGATAATCCAGCTTCTCATTGATCTTGGCAGTACTAGTAGGGGGCAATATTTACATTTGGTTGAATTGCTCTTGGACAAATTTTCTCCACAGTATTAAATACAAAGAAGCCTTCCATTAACACCAGGAGACCAGGAATTTTCATTCATCTATTTTTTTTATCTATTATTAAAAAAATAAATACATGGCCTGTTTCTCTATTCTGTTGTTGGTCTTATACTGGGATAGCTGCACTCAGTAAAGGAAAGTAGCAGCAAAAGAGAGCTGGACCCTGAATATTTGCAGAAAATAGCAGACTGTTCTCCTTTTCTAAGTACAAAAGAATTCTTATCCTCCTTCTCCTAGCAAAACAGAGCAAAATCAATATTTTTTCCTTGGTTATTTCCCTAAGCTTCCGTCTTTCCTCAGCACTCTTGCCTCATGCTATTTCCATTCTGTAGATACTCTGCTCTTTTGATAAAGAGGGAAATAAGCTTAGCTTTTTTTTTTTTTTTTTGAGTATATCTTTGGATGCATTTTAGGCTAAGATGAATTGCACCATAAAGTGTCTGTTTCTTTCTGGGTAGGATAGAGTTCAAGCCCTGAAAGTGTATGTGTGTGACTGTATAAGTTCTGCCCATTGCATCTGGGCAGTCCCATCATGTCTGGCCAGTTTTATCCTGCTAACTGGTAAAGATTCTGACCCCTTATGAAAGCACAAAATAGTTGCTGTTCCTGCATGTCTCACCCCACCACTCTGGCAGCAGCTCAGGGTACTGTGATGGATGATGCCTTTATGGACACCTCCAGCCTCCTCCTGGGAACACAACAGGGAGACAAGAATTTCAGGACAGAAGCATTTATCGGCACCAGGAAGCCAGTGTCTGTGGCATATCAGCACAAACAAAGAAATTGTCTTGATAGAGAGCCACACCTAGAAGTATTACAGTCCTCTCATGGGATCACGTAGCATGTGATGCATGAACCCAGGTAGTGAACCCATACCAAGCAAGGAAGAGCAAGTTTACAGAGCAGCAGCTAGAAAAAGAACAAACAAGTAATGTGAAGGGAAACACACACACACACACACACACACACACCCAGTATAGTAGCTGGGAAACCAGAACCAAGTCCATATGCAGAGCTGACCATGAAAGATAAAGGTGAGAAAATGAAGGTAAAGGTTTTTACTGTCTCACTGGGAATTAAAGGACAAGAAGCAAGTGAGATGCTGTTGCCAGGAATAATGCCTGAAACACTGGAATAGCTGATAAAGGTGTTTGATTAGGATCATGACCCTGCAGACAGAATGAGACTCTGGAGAAATATTGTATCTTTTATCCCACCTCAAGAAGCAGGAGCTGAGATAGACACCCGCCTTCCAGAGCTGCAAAATCTATGGCTCTGGAGATGTTAAACACTCCCTAAATGGAGCCAAGATCATCTGTAGGACACAATTCCCTCTTACAGAAAGGTATAAAAAGAGGAGATCTAGCCCTAGAGAAACACCTCAAGATAGCAAGGGAACAGCTAGCTATCCCAGGAAAAGGTCAAACCAATACAGCAAAGGAAGGCAGTGGATGCGAGGGAACAGCCTACCAATAACACATACAGAAGAGGCCAGTGTGGGAGCTCTGTAGTGAAACAAGAAAGGCTGAAAGAAAAATGCCTGGCAAGGGCAAAGCTGCAAGAAAGGTGGAGAAACAAAACATTTGCATCAATCCTGCAGCTTCTTAAAGAATTATAAAGCAGAATGTCTTTCAGATACCTGCAGCGCAGCTTCAGCAGAAGGAGGGACTTTGGGGGTCCACGCACCTGGCAGAGCATGGTCAACTGCCTTCAAGACCCACATCTGCCCTTACATCAACAGCCAGGTCAGAGCCAACTGAGTCATGAAGCTGTGATGCCATTGACAGAAGCGATAAGCAGCAATTCTAACCTGGAGAAATGTGACCACATCATGGTGATGAACAATAAAACCACCTTGAGGTCAATGGGCAATGCAGGCTGTTGATAATAAATCCATGAAACATGGAATGTTATTGCTCAGAGTTTATAGCAGTTGACGTTCAATATCATCACCTGGGCAGAGCACTGGGGCAGTGCACAGCCTTCCTCTGGTCACGGTACAAACCCTCAGCACCTTCCACTTGTACAAGGAGACAATCTCTGTTGGCCATGACCAGGATTTGAAGAGGACTAAAGGGCATAGCTCTCTTTCCTGTGCCACATCAGAAAAGATAACATGGCCAGAGAATTTGGCCCAGACACTGCCAGCATTGTGATCAGAGACCACCTGACTACATGCCCCTGTGCGTGGTGTACAAAGGGTAAAAGGGCAATAAAATATTCTGCCCTGCTTTGGGCACCCATTTTTAGACATGTCTGAATACCTACACAAGCTACCAGAGATGGATCAGGTCCAGAGCTTATATGTTCCTGTTTCAGCAAGTGCATTATATTCTTTACAATAGATCTTGTGCTGCTAATTTATATAATCATCAAAAATTATGTCTTCAGCCTGTATTTTTAAGAGATGGCTAAATTCGTGGTTTGCCTACCATGCCAAGAGACTGGCATGTGGCCACGTGCTTTCACACAACTCCTTGCAGGCTATGGGGTCGAATTCTAAAACCAGTGGTGCCATTCTGCAGATGAAGATACCCCATCTACATGAGCTCAAGTGCAATCACAGTGGGACCAACTGCCTCTTTGTTTGGCATCAAGATGTATAAATATCTGCCACATCCGATGCAGGTATCTATATATTTCAAAGTAACTGACATCCTAGAATTATCAATAAAAGAAAGATAACTTACTTACACAACAATCATCACTTCCCAACAGCTGACATTTCAAAGGAATTCGCTCTGCCCTTCTTTTAATGAAAATAAGCAACAAAACCTGAAGTTTGTCTCTCACTATCAAAACAGCTTGGCTGACCTGTATTAAAGGCAGAGTAAGAATTTTTGAGAAACAACAGGAAAGGAATAGGCAGAGATTTTAAGCTGGACATTCTCTCCAATAAATATGCGGCAGCACAGATGACCTAGCTTTAAAACATGGCCTTGTGGAACATCTGCTCTGTTACTCCAATGCATACTAGGTAAAGCACGAAACATACATTTAAACATGTATTTCTTTTGTAAATACAATTTTTGAAGCACAACTTGAGATAAGACATCTGTGCAAAAATTGTAGATATAAATACAGCATTTAATTCTCTTGGAAAAGTTACACTTCACAATATCCTTCATGGGGAATTACAGATTTTTTGTGCTGGCAAGGTACAAGCAAGATCCAAGAAGACAATCCCTTGCAGAAAGTGCTTACACAGCACTTACTTAGAAATCAGTTTATTGGGTACTGAGGACAATCATTCCATTCTGCTCCAAGTAATATTTAAACTAGAATCGAAGAGGGGTGGGAGATGAGGGAGTGGGGTGGAAAAGAGAAGTATGTTAAACTGGATGATGATGCTGATAGTGGTTGTTACTAAGTGTACCTGCCTCTCAGAAGTCCCAAACTCATGCTCTGGCCAGTAGGATTTTGAAGGTGTATGTGTCCCTTGAAAATGCAATTAATACCTCGGTGGGGTCTTCAAAGGGCAGGAGTTCCTGGTTGCTGTCTGTTTCAGCAAAACCAGAAAAATACTGGGCATCCTCTGGTTTGAAGCGAAGTGGAGATAATAACCAAAGGAGAGGGAGGACAAGGGTAAATACAGTGAAAATACCAGGATGTGAGACAGCAGTGATAAGGATATGAGGGCTCTGCAGTGATGTGGCAGATTCCTTTAGCCTGTGGCAGGAATATTTCTCACTGATTAGAACTAATTAGGGAGGATGAGGCTTGAGTCTTTTTTATTCTCCTCAGTAAATTTGCCTTTGATGCAGACTGGTTATAGCACAGCTCTGGTTCTAAAATGGGTTTTGTGCATCCTTTCTTCACCAGTCCATTTAAATAAATACAAAAAGCTCTTTAGGTCGGTTATGCACAGTAAATCTATTTTGGTTCCAGATGACTGATTTCTTTGGCTCTGCAAACAAGGTGAGAACACCAGTTTTGTTTCTTTTTAGCACTGTGAAGGAAGTCTTGTTTAATTTTGTGAGTGCTGGAAAAAGTTCAGAGAAAAGGTAAGGAGATGGTAAGGATTCTGGTTCTGCACATCTTATTGAGGTAACACAACTGACTTATGGGGAGAAAGTTCAGAAATTTCATGACCAGAAATTGAGTATGACCGGTATTAGGGAAAGGATTCAGTTGTCTGTCCTAGCACAGTTAGGACAGAGAACTGAATCAGAATCAAATCAATTAGTCAGATCAGTTAAGTTGGAGGCTGAAGCTGAACAAATTCAGGTTGGCAATAAGGGAGGCAATGTATTACTGAAACAATTCACTTAGGGTTGTTGCAGCCTTGTCCTTAAGACAAGTCTGGGTGGCTTTCTACAATTCAAATATGAGCTGTGGGTTTGGTCGTTTGAAAGCCTGGGTGAGCTTCTGCTGCCTGCATTATGCAAGTAGCCTCTAGCCTTCAAACCAACTAATCCAAGTACTCATGAGCAATGGGCAGATCTCTGAAAGTGGAAAGGTTTGAATTGCACATGCCCCAGAGACATGCAATTTGAATATCAAATGTCAGAAATGGCCAAAAAAGGAGACTCCTTGTGAAATCCAAACGTTTCACCATATTCATCAGTAAAATTAAGACCTCAAGCATACAGGAATATGCCTGCAGTTAAACATACAGTTAAATCCAGGCAGCACCCAGCAGCTTACAAGCACACGTATGCTGTGTCAGGGAGCAGTGGGCACTTCTACACTGCACCATGGAATGTAAGTGGATTGAGAAGCCAAAGTCAGGTCAATGCCTGGCCACATCAAGCAGCCTTGATCCTTCCATCTGCTTTCTGCACCAAAGCTCACCTGCTGAACTCTGATAGGTGAGCAAAGCACAGCTGCTGACCTCTCACACAGCCCATCAGGCTTTAACTGCAGCTTCATTACTATGCTTTTAATTGCTGTGCCTCCAAAGGTGGTTGCTGGTCAGCCAAAGCCCCCCAGCTCTGCAGGTTTCTGCCTTGGCCAGTGGGGGAATGGTGTGTACCCAAGCTGGTACAGAAGAGCAAGATGGTAACCATAGGCACTTGGGATTCATGTGGTAAGGCTAAGTGCTGTGTGTGTGATTGAAGAAGCATTTGCTGGTTTAGTTCCTTTTATTGTGTTTAGTAAAGTGTCCTTTTTTTCCTCTGAAATGCTGAGCTTTTTGGTTGGCACAGTTTGGGCTTTTGGCACATTTCAGGGATTTTTTTTTTCCCCTCTGCAGTTAGGAAAAGCTCTTTTTTTAACCGTGAACTTTTTCACAAAAAAAAAAAAAGCCCAAATCTTAATAAAATCTGAAGATGGCAGCAATGAAACAGTAGCAAGGCTATGGCTACAGCTTCCTGGGCAGATTTGCTTCACATGGTGAAGAGATCCCCAGCCCACTGCTAAGATGAGTTTGCAAGGTCTCATATCCTGGCAGTTTGGGTCCATGGCTGAGTTGGCTAGCCCTGCATCACCAGCAGGACTGTCCATCCCTGTGTTGGGAAGGGCAGTGCTTGCCCACCATGGAAGCCCACAAGCAGAATCTGCCTGCTCAGAGCCCACTGGCAAGCCTAGCCCTCCTCAGCATGTTTGAACACCCTCCTGCAAACATGACACAGGTGTGTATACAGGGTAAAAGTATTTGCTGGTTTTGTCTGTACTGAGTTGATGTACACTGAGGCTTTTAGGGATGATGGTTTTACTGTGTTCATATTTTATATCCTTTCTAATATCAGCAGACTGTATCACACTGAAACTGTAAATTGATATCATGGGTTGGTCATTTCAGAACAATGTCCAGCCTGCAGCAGACAGATATGCTGTACTTAGGTTCAGAGATAAGGCTTGCTTTGTCAGTGGTAAAAGTATTATCACCAGTGTTACTGGTCGGTAGCTGGGGTCTGGAGCACCCCACTTCCTCTCCTGCTGGTCCCAAGGCTCCTCCTCTGACTTTCCCTGCAGGTAAGTGTGGAGTTCAGCAAAGTTCACCCACCACCACCAGGAACAGCCTGAGCAACGTGGCTGTGATAGAGAGTGATAAAGCAACAGCTATCGCCACAAGTTACCAGCACGGGATTTATGGCAGTGAAATTCACCTTGAAGAGTGAGGCTTCATCCTGAAAAAGGGCACAGAACAGTTCAATATGCCAGCGAGCTGCTGCAGAGGACAGGAGACAGTAGGTCTAAGTGCCTCATGGAGGCTGTTTTGAGATTCTTTTATAGATTGCCAAATAAATCACAGGCATGGCAGCAACAACAGCCTTGGTGGGGTCTTTGGAGGGGGAGATCCATTAGCTGCCTAACACTTGTGTCCTCAACTGTAGTGAGTCCAGAAGGCGCCCGAGGCTCCTGGCTGTGGTGCTAATGCCTGATTTCCCCCAATTAGTTGCGTGATGGTCGGTGGGACAGGAGGCTGAGAGGGTGAGCAGGTCTTCCTGGACAGCACGGTGGGGGATGATTAGGCAGGGACTGGCAGCGTTCTCCTGCTGCTGCTACTGCTACTGTACGGTGCTTCATGGAGGGGATGCAGAGGCGTAGCAGGCAAGCAGCAGGAGAGTAGGATGCCACATGGCGAGGAGGAGGAAAAGAAAGAGGTGGAGGAGTAGGCAGAAGGGAGATTCAGTTTAACATGGCATGCCAGGCCTCCACTGCTGCTTCCCTCCCTCAGGCCTGCTCATCATGAATTTAATTTGCGCATGGGGTGAGGGGGATTTTGTTGGCATGGTTTTATTCTTATTTGATGTACTCCTTTGCATGGCAAATGCTGGTAGTGTGCTCATCGTTGTGCATATAGGCAAACGTGGCCTTGAGTGTACTTTAGTGTAAGGCCCTGAATCTGCAAACACATGAATAACCTAAAAAGCAAGAGGACTTAGTAATATGCTTTAAATGACACCTGCTTGTGTCTCTATCTCTTTTTCCTTCCACCTCCCAGTATACTTTTGCTTCTGGATAGCTAGTTTGAGCTCAGTATCTCAATTAAGATTTGAATACAGAAAAGATAGTGGTTTTTGTTTTTTGTTTGTTTGTTTTTTTGTATCTATAGGTTCACCTCACCTACATATATTCAGTAAAACAAACAAAATCCACTCGTACCCTGTCCCAGGTAAGATTCAACACAAGACACCTTCTTTAGCAGGAAAGGCTCAGGAAGGGTCAGGCTTCAAATAGTGGCAGTTGGTATGCAAGGGCATTGCTGTTTGGAAAGATTTGTCTTAACCTGACTCAGAAGAATTTAGGAATGCACTTTGGTAGATGATTGTTTGCTTCGCTCATAGGCATTAACTTGCTTTCTTAAAAAAGTATATTTGGGAAAGCATCTATTGAATTTTTGAGCAATTTAGCAGAAGGCAATGCAATTACCTGTAATTCTGAAGGGGGATCAGAAAATTCACAAAAGGTAGAATAAGCATATATATATATATATACACACGCACATATATATATATAGGTTTAAAAAATCAATTCCTAAACACATTTCTGGGCTTTGGTATGGAGGCTCGGAGCAGCACCAGACAGCTCCCTCTTCTCAGAGGCTGAAACACTGCCACACAAAGATACAGAGACACGGGAGCCACTATTCAAATGTAGCCCCTCAACTTTGCCACAAGTGGGTTCTATTTTGGTCCTTGCTTTTGAGGCTGCTTTTCATGAAGGGATCAGAGTTTTTCAGCTCCCTGCCATTACATGTTGCTGTTGACCTCTACCTGCTTCTAGCTTTCAGAACTTTGTTTCCATTTCCATTTCTTTAGTGTGAAGGTTAGGGATGGGAATCTGTATTTTTACAATCTTGGTGCCAGCTGCTGTGTGCTGTTGTACTGTGGCTCACTTTTACCTCTCTTACATTTTCTCTTGTGTTTCTAGACCTGAATTGTCCAAAATATCTGCTGGAATACAGCCTCTGGACCTACATATCCTGGTGACTAGGGACGTAAACTGTTGTATGGCAAATCCCGACTTGATCAAATTGGCAACAAAGCCTCAGGAGTTATTTAGGCAACAAATGACCACTGATTTCGGTAGCAGGTAAGCCCCAAATTAAGGATCTGCACATTATTTTCTCTGTGACTTGATGTGTCCCCTTCAAAATCAGTCTTTTCTAAACTACCTTTTTCTTTCCTCCTCTCAGCAGACAGTTGTTTTGGTTATCCCTGTGCTGCTGTTACATGATCTCTGGCCAGCATTTCCAGTGGGCTATCATAAATCTTCAATTTCTTGTGTTTCATGTTATCTTAGGGCAGCTCAGTTACAGCCAGGCCATGGGGAAGCTAGCAAGGGAGTGACCCTGCAGTCACTGGGCATCTGCAAATTCAAAGGTGTGCAGAGACAGGCACAAACCTTGAGTACCATCCACATATGACACTGACTAACTTATTCCAATTGACTCTCTCCTTGTACAGCTCAGTAGCCTCATACTGAGTAATAACATGACGTTTGATATTGCTGTTGTTGAAGAAGAGAGGTAGAGGTGGTATTGGGAGATGGATTTTTAGCAGTTAAAGAGAACTGGCTTTTAGTCTTTATAATCCTGCATTTTTGTGTTGGTCCCACAGCTTGGCTGGGTAACCTTTCAAGGTTATAGGAACACCTTTTATGCCTAATTTTGCTCATTACTAGCAGAACCATCTCAGCCTTTATGAATCACTGGGAGATGCAAGTGAGACATAAATGCAAAAATAGTATTACTGGTATTATATTATTATTTTTCCCAAGGAAATCACTGTTTTCCACGAAGCAGAGCACATGATTTCTTGTTTATTGTGTAATAATAGCCTTGTGTTCTGATGGTAAGTAGGACACAGATACAGCTTTTCAGTGATGTATAGTACTCTTTATTATCTTTAATTAAATGCTATTCCCTTGTATTGGAACATATTCTATGATTACACATGTTTACAGTATCTAAGTAACTTACCATCAAATACACTAATGAAAATCAGTGCCCCAAAGCGACTTGTGCCTTTTGTCCTGTACTATCCCACACCTCTCACATTTTTTATTTTTTTTATTATTACTTGTAGTTTCCATTTTAAAAATTAAAGGGTTGAATTAAACACTTCTGTATGAATTTCCTCCAACCATCTCTGCTTTTGATCTAGGGACATGTACCTATCTAGCTCTCTGCCCTTCCCCAGAACAGTAACCCCTGGGGATACCATAGAGCATAGAGATGATACAATTTAATAAAGTCACAATAAAACATCCAAGGCCTTTCATACTTTTTCACTTTCTTTAACTCAATTTATTTTTCATTTCATGGACAGGGATTTAGTCCTGGTATTAGTTTATGATTTTGCTGAAAGAATTACCGAACACATACAAAACGGAAATATTACTTTTATTATTTATTTTGTGCCATGTATACCATAGGAAAGAAAAAAAAAAAAAAAGAATTGAAATCACTTCAGTACTGCTGTGTTTTTCATTACAAAGTTATTACATATAGAAATTACTCCAAATTATCTGAAATGAATGGAAATTATGAGGTTTAAATTCCCCAGGTTACTGCAAGCACAGCACTGGAAATTTATTTTGTCATCTTGCTGAACATAATTGCTACAACAAAATTTCTTCCATTTTACAACCGCAGCATAACTTATTTATACCAGTGTTGTTGTAATTTTACATCAATAAGTTGCATGGGAAGGAGTACACAGGTGGTAATTGAAAACAATAATTTGTAGTGGGGTCCAGGTGGAACAGTTGGCTCAGAAAAGGCTTCATCTGCTGTTCCATACATGCTTCACATCAATTTGGCCTTTGACTAGGGTGCTATCAAACCTCTGGTCTACCTAGCACCAAGGTGGCCTGATCATCCTAAATTACATTTCAAAGTGTCAGTGGAGGTGAGAGCTACCGATCTATCATCATGGCACTGACCTGCAGCCCACCAGCAGAAGCAAAAGCAAGCTGCCTGAGGAGAAGGCAAAATCAAAACTGGGAAAGTGGCAAGCATGATCCTGGATTCAGGAGCAGCATCCTTCAAGGAACTGACCGGGAAGGAAACACAGTCCAAGACTGGAGTGTGCATGTGGGAGTGCACAAGCATATGTTCTTGGCGTGTTACAGCCAATACCAGCTGTTGCCCATAGCTTTTCAGCTTGACCTCATCCTCAGTGAGGGTGGCAATACATTGTCATTTGTTTGTCAAAGGGAATGATGTTATTTGATCATTTTCAATTAAGATGTGAGTAGTTGCCTGAGACAGAGCAATGACGTTCACATTCATACTTTGTTTCACTCTTTATGAACAGGAATGTGTAATTTGGGTGCAATACACAAGCACTCCCAGGCCAGGCATCTGCACTTCTGCGATCCGTAATTGTCAACAGGAATAATGAAACTGCAGAGGCTGGTACTGAATCTAAAACTGATGAATTTCCCCGATTGAGTTCTGTTGCCCAAGTTAAAATAATAAAAATAATAACAATAACAGTGCTAACACGTTACTATGGATATACCCTATTTAAATAAAGTAGGAAGAACATAGAGGAATAAAGGACAAGAATGAATGAGTTGCTGTTCTCTTCTGATGTTCAGATTTGGATTTTCATGATTCACAAGAGACAGGCTGGAACATTTCTGTCATGAGTTCAAGCAGAAGATTTCATTGCTATGTTCAGAGCTTATAGCCCTTTGTTATTTTAGACAATCCAAAGATTTCAAATCCTCTTAAAATCATCTAAGAAGGGAAAGAGAAGAAATTGGTTGAAACTTGCTCTTGAAAGCAGAGGAGTTCTGTATGGATCCCAAATTTCAGGTTGTATAAGTTCTGAGGAGAACCCATGGAGGGAGGAGGGGTTCTTTGTCCCCTTCACATGCAAACCAAATCGCACATGAATATCTGTCTCTCACTAGACAGTGTTAGGAATTTCCACAGTGGAGTAAATTTTAAAAGTACTTTTTCAGATAAAAATACCCCTAAATTTCTAGGAGCTTTTCCAGGATTCTTATTTTTTTTCTTACAGCACAATTTATGCTGGTTCACAAAACTCAGCTTATTGCACCAAGCAATGACGGCATTTGTTTTCTAAAGACACAAACAACCCTTGGATTGAAGTTGTTAGGGAAGACGTGCCAGCTTTTTTAAAAAAGCCTCCTCAGCAACAGTGGGTTTTGCCCATCTTCCTTTCTTTCTTCGATTTTTCTCTTTATTTTTTGTAAATAGCAGTCCTCACCGGGGTGTTATGTGGATGCCCAAATGGCGTTCACTGTAAGACAGAGCATATCTAGTAGATGGGATGCTTGACTCTTATTTACTTTCCCCTCTACCTTGGCCTGTCAACATGTGTATGTAAATGCAGGTGGCCCATTGCCGGTTGAGAGAAGGTGCTGGAGAGAATTGTTATCTGTTAGAGAGAGCCTCAAGTCACAAATGTAGGGGCAGGTCTTGTCCTCACTGCATTCCCTGAGAGTCCTGCAGGTGATTTTGGTGGGGACACAACTGAATCTCTACTATCTGAAAGTATGAATCTTAAACAGACCAAATTCTGCCTTTAGGAATGTACCAGCTGCATTGAGGAAAGGAAACAGAGCCAAATCCTTCATTTTATCTGAGTAAAAAATAAATAAATCAATCAATCAGTGTTTTCCTTGCACTCTGGCTTACTGGTTCCACGATTATTACTCTATTTTCTTTTTTTTTTTTTTCTTTTTTTTTTGGGGTGGGGAGAGTGTGGGGAAAGATATTGTTTTGATCTTGTTAATTTTAATTGAAAAAAGGTGTGGGAGAAAACTGAACCCCAGCATTTGCACTGTTACCTGGTATGTTTAACATTTGGAAAGAATTAGAAAAATGAAAGACTCTGGAGGAAAAAAACAAATACAAAACAAAACAAAACAAAAAAACCCTCAACACAAAACAACACACACACACAAAAACACAACCAAAAAACCTCAAACCCACCAAACCCCACAGCCCATTGACTGAGCAGGGGACTCCAGGGAAGGTTTAGAATGCAAATGTTAAGAAAATTTCATTTTCTGCCTTCACTCCTGGAAACATCAGGAAGTGACAACCACCAAAAATAAGGAGACCCCAAATGTCTTGAAAACACAGCAAAATCTGCATTGCTTTTGCCTCTCTCAAAAAAGTCTTGGGAGTGGGGCAGAAGATAATACATTTTCCTCTTAAGCCTCCATTTCACTGCACTCTCAAATATACCAGCGTCATGGAAAAGAAAATCAAGTGAATAAATGTTGCAATTTATATATATTTGAATAGATAACAAGAACAATTTTACTGTTTGCCATAAATGAAAAACCCCACCAAATCATTCCTCTAATTGAGGTTCTGAAGCTCTGTTTATGGCTGCAAAGTGATTTGATGCAAAAAAATTACACATTTTGAGTTATTATATCACCCAGAAATTTGATGCCACTTAACTATGTAATTTTCAGAAATGATATAAACCCACTGCAGAAAAATATTCAGGGAAACCCAAAAGACCTCTTTTTATCTTTTTTTATGGGTCTAAAATGAGAACTCGCAGAGATCCTTGCACTGTATGTGAAGGCTGAACTGCCACCTCGGGAACTTTATTAATATGTATGTAAGTATGATCTGGTTAGATCCTGTGTTTCTGTGTCTTTTCACAAGGTGGAGCGGCTAACTAAGCCGATCAGATCAACACCCTGTGTTTATTATTATTTCTCTTCCCAAGCAGCAATATTTAAAGATTCAAAGAGAATGAGGACAGCAGCCACATTTATGTCAAGACTGTCTCAAACCTCCTTCCTTCCTCCCTTCCCTTCCTCTCTTCCCCCCCCCTCCAAGTCCTAGATCTGTATCAAAAACAATTTACTTCTAACTTAGCATGAGCTTTCTCAGTAAAGACTGGGAAGAAACTAAAATCACATCACACAGAATCTGCAGCTCCAATTTTTCTTCCACTGTAAAGTTATTTGAGCAAATGGAGAGAAAGTGGAAATGCATTCAAAATGTGTCCAAGTGACGTATCAAGCTTATCCCCTGTGAGGATATTTTGACTTCTTCTTTGCACTGAAGCCACTGCTGTTTATGTATCTATATCCATTCAAAATTTTATCTGAAGACATTGCACAATTAAAAATAAAAAATAGAAAAATAAAAAAAAAAAGAAAAAAGAAAGAAAAACCCAGCTGAACATGTGTATGCAGAGTTCTTGACTCAGCATGCCTTGTATATAGGATAAAATAGAATATTTAACATCATATGAGCTTGATTTCCCTTATGATGAGGACAGTGTTTCTGGATGAGAACTCTTCAAGTCCCTGGTATATTATGAAGACAGAAAAGATGATTACCTTAATACAAGTTATTTTCTGCAAGAGAGTGCTTTCCCCCCCCCAATTTTAAGCAAGGGACTTTAGCACCTTTGAAGCTAGCTAAAAGCCTGTTCTCTTCTTGCAGGTTTTGCTCCCGTTTTGCCTGGTTATTTTTATTTCTTTTGGAGATTTATTTGTTGAAGTCGTTGTTGGGTTTGTGGTGTTTTTGTTGTGGTTACGTGGAGCTGCGACCCCAGGTTCGCAGGCTGATGGCGGGAGTCCGGGCTGTACCGTTCCCCTACGGCGGGCGAGCAGGGGCCGAGGCACGGCCCCCCTTTCCCGGCCGCGGGTACTCAGCACGGCCGTGCTAGTCCAGGACAAAGCGGGGAGATGCCAGGGCCGCCGCCGCCTCCCGGGGCAGCCCTCGGGGGTGGGGGTGGGGGGGCTGCCGCCACCGGCTACGGCGGGGCCGGGGGGAAAACAGAAGCTCGGGGCCAGCTGCAGATGGAGGCGGGTCGAGGGATAGGTCAAGGTTAGAGAGAGCTTGCTATTGATCTGGCTTTGAACGCGAGACAGGGAGAGCAGAGAGACTAAAGGGGGAGCTGTGAGACAAGACATTAACAGCTTTCAGTGCTAATGATCACAAGTGCCAGACGGGAGGAAAGAGGAGACTGAGAAATCAGTTTGGAATTTTTTTTTTTTTTTCCTTATTGGGATGTATTTTCGGAGGAGGAAGAGGAGGAGGAAGGTTGGGGGCTCGCCTCCCTCAGCCCTGCCCGCACCCGACGGGAGGGGGCTCCGCAGCCGGGCGCCCGCCTGGTCAGTCATTGGCGGCCCTTATCTCTTGCTCTCAGTGCTCACTGGAAGACACTGGTTAATCAACAGATGATGCCCAGTAACTTCCTGATAAGCTGCGCTCCGAAGGCCTGCAGCTCGCTGAGAAACGGCCGCAGCCGCTGCGGACTGGACTTTGCCCCCCACGGCCCCGCCGTGACCGGGCCGCAGCCCCACCGAGCCGGGCCGCGCTTTGTACGGCAGGCGCGGCCAGACGAAGCCTCCCGGCCTCGCAAGCTGGGAGGCAGGAGTGATCAAAGCGGGGAGAGGAGTGAGGGCAATCCCCAACCCCGCTGACCGGCCCGGGCCCCGTTCCCCGCGGATGCAGCGGCCAACGGAAGGGAGCCCTTTCCCTCCACCCCCCGCAGGGTGCCGCATCTCGACCCCGGAGGCTCGTACGACGCTGCCCGGTAGGGTCGGCGCGGGGCCACCCGTCGGGGCCCGAGGCCGCGGGGCCCGCCCTCCCCTGCCCGGCGGCGGCGAACTCCCGCCGCTAACACGCTCGCCTTTCTTTGCAGGACCCTTCTAAGCAACCCAAAACACACTGCGAATAACCTGAACAGCTTCAGCGCCGTTAAATGGCTTTTACGTGTTTGCCGTGCGCTAACACAGGCGAGCGTTGAACCGGGGGGGGGGGGGGGCTGAGGAGAGGGGCACTATGAGGCTGGCCCGGCTCTTCCCGCCCGGGCGGGGAGCTGCGTGGGGGCCGACTGCCCTCGGCGTGCGGCCGGACCGGGTGCCGGCAGGCCGGGGTCTGGCAGCGAGCTGTGAGCGGGCGGGCGGGTGTGGGGAGGGAAAGGCAGATTTGTTGGAGGAGGCGAGAGCGATGCTGTTTAGCCAAATTCTACTCAAAGCTGATTAAAGGCACCGAGATGAATTCTGGTTCCCCCCCCAAAGGCTCTCACGCAATTTAATACCAAAAAAATACTCAACGTGGAAAGTAAATGACAAGACTGAAGAGCGGCTCTCAGCCTGCTCCGGGTGGAAGCTGGGTTACTTGGGTTTCTGTTCCATCTGCCTCCAAGCCCTCCCCCCTTCCAAGTCCGTCGCCCTGTCCAGACCTGGTGCTGAAAAGCTGTTCGCACCGAACAATTTCCTTGTCTGGGGGCGGGGTAGGGGGAGATGGAGGCAGAGAGAGAAAAAAAACCAAACCAAATAATCGCAGGAGATGTGGTGGGAGAGCGGAGGTAGAGGAGAAAAAGTTGGTTTCCAAGAATCTCCCAAGTTAGAAGCGCAGGCCGTTGTGGGCATTTACCTGCGTGTGAAAAAGGAGGACAAGTGCACCGAGATTCGGTCCCTGGGAACTCGGCGTCTCTCGATTCGTGGCTGAGACTTAGTTTCTCCACGGGAAAATCCTCTCTGCCAGGATTTTAAGGGGGGTGGGGGGGAAGAGAGAGAGAAGAGGGTCGGAGCGCGTGTGCGGATCGGGTGTGCGCGCGTGTCCCGCTACCATCACACTTCGGGTAGGGAGAGAGGAGGGAGAAAAAAAGAGAAAAACCCGTCTCCCTCAACCCACACAGATATTTGTGTTGGAAAACTGTTCGAAAGAAATGCAAGGGGGACGTGCTCGCCGCCGAGGAGCTGCGGCGGCGCCTGGAAGAAAGAGCGGCCCGAGTTCCCCCTGGGAGCTGCCGCTCCCGGGCACGGACGGCGGGGAGCGTGACCCAGCGCCGAGCCCGGACGGCGCAGAACGGCCGCCGCAATGAACACCAGCGCAGCGGCGGCACCGGCGGGCAGGGCTCCGCAGCTTCCAGCCCGCACCTGCCTCCCCCGATCCCGGCCACCGCCCCCCGCCCTGCCGAGCCCCCGCCGCGCCCGGGGAAGTTTGGCCGTGCGTGAGGATGCGGATCTGCTCCTTGCCCCCCCGCTCTCCTCCGCTGCCGGCACTCCGCGCACCACGAAAGCGAAGCTGCACAAAGCCCGGAGCGGCTCCGAGCCCTGCATGGGCTCGACTTGGTGTGTGTGCGGTGCGTGGTGTGCGTGTGCGTGTGTGTGTGTGTGTGTGTGTGTGTGTGTGTGTGTGTGTGTGCGGGTGTGCGCGGTGTGTGCGAGTGGCGTTTCTTGTTCTCTCGCAGGGTACAGTGTTAAAAAGCCACCGCTAGTCGCCCCCAGTGCTCCTACTCTCTGGGTCTTTTTGTCTCTAGTGCAGATTAAACGTCACGTCCGCACTTGAACTTGAATTTTATCCCATTGTACAGAGGCAGCCCCAGCCATAGAGAGACAGAGCGCTCCCAGAGAACCAGGACTCCGCCATCTTCACATTGCAATATATAATAGTAATAGCCAGCACCAGCCCAGCTGCACTGGGGGCTTCCTTCCTTCCAGTCCCAGTGCCAGGCGAGGGGGGAAGAGTGCAAAGTGGTGCAGGAGCATTGGCAAGCCAAAAGCACCCGGGCAGAGCAGTGCCACTTGAACTGGGAAAGAGGAGACACAGTTTTGGCTACCCCTTTTCAAAAAAATTCTCTCTATATATCTACCCAGCAAGGGTCAATTTCTGAAAAAACATTTTTTTTTTGGCTTTTTTTTTTTTTTTTTGTGTGTGTGTGTGGGGGCAATCCCAATTCTAGTACTTTTTTTTTTTTTCCTGCTTTTCAGATTTTTGCTTTTTAATTTTTTTTTTCCTTCCTTTTTTACCCTCCTGGTGGAAGAGCGCACTTGCCAATTTGCCAAGCACTCTGGAAAGAGAGAAAAAGAAAAGTGTCACTGGCGGTGCATATCCTCCTAAGTTCAAGAAGAGATCTGGAAGTCCAAGTGGCAGAAGCAGTGGAGAAAAGACAGTGTGTGAAAGAGAAAAAAAAAGAGCGAAAAAGACCTGATGATGATGATGATTTTTAATTGAGAGGGGATCCCATCCAGTGCACCACAGCAGCGACAAAAAGGAGGCGCTTTTTTTTTCTTTTTTTTTTTAAGAAGAAGAATTCGATAAAGAAGAAGAATAAAGAGGAAAAAAAACAGAGGAGGATCGCCCCCCCACTACATCCCCCCAAACCAGTGCAGCTCTCCAGGCGATGCCAGTGTAAATGCCAGGGCAATGTCCCGTCGCAAGCAGGGAAACCCACAGCACTTGTCACAAAGAGAGATTATCACACGTAAGTTTGAACTTGGAACCAGACCGAGACGAAATCGAGGAGCAAAATTAGGGAAGGGGAGGAAGCTGGGGGGGGGGGGGGGGGGGAAAGACTCCAGGAGAAACCAAAGCTGGTAAATGACTTCAGAGAGAGGGAGAGGAGAAGGGAATTAAAGAGGGGAGGGGGGTGTGTGGCTAGGGGGATGGGCTGGGGGTGGAGGGGGGGAGAAGCCCGAAGTTTGCTGTGCGTTTTTGCAGCGGTGCGGAGGTGAGGCGGGCAGGCAGGCGGCTTGGAGCGGGGAAGGCGCTGCCAGCGGGGCGAGCGTCGCGCGGGTCTCCCCTGGGGAGCGGGAACAGGGGGCGGCGGGGCGAGGCCCGCTGCTCCGGGCTGGGCCGGGCCACCCCGCGGGACTTTGCTGCTCGCCCCCGGCCCTGCTCCTCGTTCCCTGCTCCTGGGATAGCGCGGAGCGGTGGGAAAAGTTGCTTCTGCGTGACAGGCGGGCCGGGGAGGGGGAGGCGGATCAAGGTGGGCAGCGAGGGGGAAAGCAGCGGAGCGGCGGGGGGGGTACTTAACGGAAAGCACGTGGAAGGGGTGGCAGGGGCAGCTCGGGCCGGCAACGGCGGGCGCCGAGCTCCCGTCGCGGGGCCGCGGGGCAGGTAGCTGGGCAGGCTGCGCCCTGCCCGCCCCAGGTGCATTGCCGGAGGGGGAGATAGCTCTCCTCCAGAGAGGGGAAGAAGCAGGATCAGCTCGGCTAGGGTTAGAGGCAGGACAAGGGCTGCAGAGCGGCCGGGGGCGGTCGGCAGAGTCTGTTGGTGGCGGGGGCCGCAGGGAAAGCCGAGGCGGGGGACGGGGCTGGGGGGGCCCGAAATGCGGGCCGGGCAGCGGCGCCGGCTCCGATGCTGGGGCAGGAGCGGAGGCTGCACTTTGCCGAAGCTCCCATTGTGAAATGAAAACACACACATACCCGCCCCCCGAAAAAAAAATAGGGAAGGGAAAGATAGAGTGGGGGGAGGGAAGGAAGTTCCCCCCTCCCTCCCTCCAGCATCCCCCCTCCTCCCCGTTCCCACCCCTAAAGCTCCGGGAGAGGGGCGAGCGCTTGCAGCCACAGTCGGGGGCAGGGCCCCGCGCCGGGCACCCCGCTCCTCTGGTCCGCTGCTCCCGCAGAGCTTGTGCCGCGGGGGAAGAGGAGAGGGTCTCCTCCCGGGGCGCGGGGCCCCTAGGGCTCTCCGCTGCTCCGCCGCCACCGACGCACGGGGAGGGGGTGGGAGGTCAGGAGGTCCCCATTTACCTCCTGTAGCATCGGACCTGTTTCGGGGGAGGGGGGGTAAAACATGCCCGGGGCTCCGTTGCGAGGACTGGGGGTGCGGAGGCCGGGATGGGGCCCCGCACCGCGCCGGGAAGGCCGGCCGGACGCACACCCCCCACCCCACCAACCGAGTCCGCAAGTTGCTGCGGGGGGCGGCGGCGCTCACGGAGCCAGCCCGGGGCTGAGCCTGAGCTGCAGCGGATCCGAATATTTATGTTGAGATTTTAAAGAATTTAAATAAATAAATAAAATATTCCCCCGGCTTCTCTCCCCTCCCCTGAAAGCCAAGAATAGGAGCCATCTGCCAGGAGCATTTGGTGCTTGCGAGCTCTTCTCTTTGTTACCGGTGATAAATTTCTGTTTGTAAGATTTCCTTGGGAATCGATATATATATGTGTATATAATTTTTCCAACTCCTGTGAGATTTTTTCCTTTCCGGAGCGGAGGGTTGTGGGGCGACGGTTTGGGTCCCGAAATCGCAATTTCTTTTGCTCTGTCTTTCATTTTTCTTTTCTTTTTTTCTTTTTTTTTTCTGTGTGCCTTTATTTTTTAACCCATTCCTCCTCCCCCCCCCCCCCCCCCCAGCCCATCAGCTGGCGGAACATAAATGAAGATGCATCTGATATTCAGCTCTTTCTGGTGTGTATGTGTGTGTGTTTATGTGTTTAATTCATTGTTATTTTGGAGCCAGATTTGCATCACCATAAAAGGTGGCTTTCCCCCCTCCTCAATTTCCTCCCCTTCGTTAATTGCATTTTTGTTTTTAACCATCCTGTTTGGAAAACGTGTTTACCATTTTGTTGGTGGCTTCTTAATTTCCCCCACTTTTAATTTTTTTTGAAATTATTTTTAAAGGAAAAGCACCCACAACCCTCTAAATCCCCCTGTGCAATTTCTGCCACTTCTTTTCTGTCTCACTTGTGAGGAGATGTGGGGTGTTGAAAGGGGGTGCCTGGAAAATCTGGTTTGTTGCACGCTTCTGAATTTGTTTAAAAGGGTGAAACACTTATTTTCTCCTTGCTTTTGCTGCTGGTGAGGGTGGGGGTAGAGAAGAGAGCCAGGTAGGTTTGTTCTTCCAATTTGATCTCCTTTTCTGATCGGTTTACTTGAAAGTAAATAATGAGGCAGGAGAGCATTAAAAGGTACCGAGTTGCTGCGTGTACAATGGGTTTAGCGGGGAGGCTGGGGAGGAATGGAGAGCAGAGCGGTACGCAGCTTTCTTCCCTCCCCTCTTGCATTTATCTCCCTCTCCATCCTGAGGAAGCTGGCGGAGCAATCAGGCTGCATACTGAACAGTGGCAGAAAAAAAATGAAGGTATCCAGGGGCGGTGGGGGCCGGGACGGGGGCACCGGGACGAGTAGCATTGCAGCGCACAGGCGCTGAGCCTGGGCTGCGAGGGTAGGGGGTTGCAGTCTCCGCACTCCTCGGGAAGGTGTCTGTCATTCCTGGGGAAAAGCAGCCAGGGAGACTGTGTTCCCTAAAGGGGAGTTTGGAAAGTAGAGGGCAACGGAGTGGGAAACATTGCAACAAAATAAAGCCAACCCAAGACAAGCCCCGAAAGCTGGGATGAATTGATACTGTTTTAAGAAATCTTGCGTTTATGTCATGCTTATCTTGGGCTTCCCCCCCCCCCCCCCCCCCCCGCGACTCCTTTTTTGGCATCTGTCAGGAGAGTTACATTTCAGGATGGATTGGAGGTCCTTGCCAGGCAAGAAAAGAGAATGGGAGAGAGATGGGGAGAGAGGGAGAAGGGTTTTCTGACACTGCTCAGCTGGAGTTTATTGGGTTTCATGCTCTTGGTGTTCAGAGAAATGTTTAGATCCTGAGCGTAAGAGAAACAAACACAGAAAGCAGGGAGGCTACAGTGTAGCTGTGCTCCAGAGCTGAAGCGTCTCATTAGCACGGTGGTCTTTAAGACTACCAAATGAAGTGGCCTGTTCGTCCTCACCAGGCTTACTCAGGCAGCCTTGCAGTGGGTGTATATGTAGGACCAAACTTGGGGAAACACATGGAGGTGAAAGAGTAGCTCTGGACCTTTCTTCAGTGGTGTTGGGCAAGAACAAACTTTGTAGCCGAGCTCACTTAGATGGCTGGACAAAGCAAAAGGGGTGATGATGTAGAGAAGAGGAGGCTGAGCTGTGGAGCTGCTCCGTGCGAAGAAATGTTATTTTGGTTTGATTCAAATTGCTGATTTTCCAGCTTAAGATCTTTTTTTAACTTGAGAAATCTGTTTTCAAACTAGCCCTGCATTTTGCATTTGAAGGAAATGTGAAAGGCGAGAGCATGTGAAAAGCTCACTGGTAGCAGTTTTGCAGGGGGTGGCAAAGCAAGAACATTTCTGTAGAGCAGCAGCAAAGGTTGGGAGGGAAAGGCACAGTAAAATCATACAATTCCAGGTAAAGCACCAGGTTTCCCAAGGAGGCTCTTCAGTACCTGGTCAACAGGTTCCCTAGGAAGAGTAATAGTTTCCTTTATTGCTTTGTATTTGTATGTAATCATTAAAAACAATAATAAAAACCTATGATTTTTTGCATGTCAAAGTTTTGCAAATTGCCTCAAGGAGCTTCTCTTAAAATGGACTTAGATTTAGTGCAATTAATGCGCTTTTCCTGCAGGAAAACCCCACACCAATGTAATCAACTCTAATGCAAAGAAAATATAAGTGATGAGTGGAGAATCAGTGAGGAAGTTATTATTATTTTGGAGATGGCTGACTTTTTCATAATATCCGCATAGTTGTGCACAGAGCGGCTTAGCATGCTTTTAGAAGGCATTACATGTGTTGGCTTTAAATAGGACAGGAAAGAAAAAAAGGGTTGGTGTGCTGTTGACTTCTAGGTTACCTTTCATTTGACTATATTTGTATCAGGTTTACAGGATAGAAAAATAAAAACTGGCACATTTTCATAGTTCCTGGTCTTTTAAATTATTTTGTAAAAACTGGCGCAGGGTGACTGGACTATGGATCTGGATTGTTCTGTCCTTTTTGGTTGATGTGCTCAGTGGCTTAAATAGATGTACGGAGGGTGAGAAATAATTTGCATTTTTTGCTGGTCGGCAGATGCAGAGCATATTTTGTCAGCCTTATTTAAATACCAAGAAATAAAAGTCTTTAGGATTTTGCAACCTGGTTGTCTTTAGTAGGAATGGTTGGAGCCCATGTCTTGCACAAAATGCATTTCTCTGCAGAACAAAGAGTTGTGTTGTGGCGTATTTGATAATAATTATGACTTTATTGATACCGGCTACCAAATTCAGTTGACACCTCTTCGGCGGCACTTCCCAGGGCTGAGCTTGCTGCTACCAAGTCCTTTCGTTTAAAGAACTCCTCGCACGAGATGTTCGCTTCTCTCCCACATTTCCTACCTGGATAGCTTTGCTCTCGGTGTTGTTTGTAGATGGGAAAATACTTTCCAAAATAAACTTTGCTGGCTTTTTCAGTTGCCTCGCAGAGTCTGCCTGGAGCCCCGGCTGCCAGTGGCGGGTGCTGGCGACTAGGGGGAGCTCCCGGCCCGCCGAAGGCGGCCGGCTCCTGGATGCTCTGCCCGGGAACCGGCCGCCGCGGCTCGGGCCGCCGGCGCTGCTGCAGAACGCTTTCCTCTAAAGTTGTATTGATTTTCATGCGAAGATCTATAGAGCGCTCGCTGAGAGGGGCTGCCAGCCAGACAAATTTATTTTTAGCTAAATCGCCGCTGATTAATTGAATCGGGCAGACAGGAGTTTTTAAATTAAAATTAGTTTTTAACAGCATCTTTTATTGTCAACACACAGTCTCTAAATTAACCATTTGTTGTCAGATTGTGATCGGGGTAATGATACCTGTACATGAGCAAGTCTCTGTGCGCGCGTGTGTGTGTGAAAACCCACGGAGGTCCGTTCATTTGTTCCAGTGGATGTAGAAACACAGAGTGAGGAAGCTGGAGTTCTAGGAGAAGGTGTGCACAGGAATAAAGCAGACACAAATGGACATAATTTGGCATTGTCAGAAAGCCACATGTACCCCTGCCGAGGGGATCTGATAATATATAGTTTACCGTACTTTGAGCCTCAGGTCCTTACAGCAAAAAATCTGTAGCTCCCGCAAATGAAAATAAGCATTGTTTATTTATTTCTTTTTCCTAGAGAATTAAACACAAAATTGCATCTGTCATACAGAATTTGCTGCTGAGCAGCTCCCAGGCTGCTCTGTGGTGTTTGTGCTGTTCTCTGCTGCAGTTGGCTTATGCATCGTGGAGGGACTTCAGTGGTACTCTTTCTTGCCTAAACATAAAATTCTGTGGTGTACACAAGGGGAGCTTTGATCAGTGGAAGTTTATTTTACCCAACCTGACAAATTCAAGTTATGGCATTGTTAACATAGCACAAGCATCTTATTTTTAGGGTGCAATATGTGGACAAGGTTATCTCTTGACAGGAAAGCAAATTTTATCGTAACCTGAAAGAGAAGTAAATTAGGTCAGACAAAAGATCAGGGCTGTCATCAGCTGTACAAAACCCCTTCACTCTTAAGTAGAGAGGGCCAGCAATTTATCTGATGATTTCTCTACTTCGTTTAATGTTTGAATTGAGCTAGTTGGAAGCATGTAGACTGCAGCCAGCTTGTTTGGCAGATGGGTAAGCTGAAAAGCAGTTCTCCAGGCTGCTGCTGATGCTAGTGTTCCCCAGCCATGGGGAAAACCTTCCCTTCTCCCCTCCCAAAACCTCAGATATTGCTGACTGTGGCTTTCCTTCCATTCCACGACTGTTAACTTTTACCGAGAGAAGCAACAATCCACCTGTCCTCCTCCCCGTTGCCTCTGTCCATCCAGCTCACACTCTGCCTCCCACCATCCCATTCCCCCAGGTTGAGGCCTGGTGGAAAAGTCTCCCTGCAGAGACCTGCTACCCCAAAACGGCTCGCCGCCTCCTTGCTGGAGCATTCCTTCTTTTTGTTGCAGTTTGGTTTCCCCAGGGCTGTGTTGCAGTTGTCAGTTGAATTTGGTCTCCCCTCGGCAGCCTCCAGAGAAAGCACACAGAAATAAATGGGGGCTGGGGGTTACCGCCTGTTTTAAAGTTAGCTATGCCGTAAAAGGACTTGATGAAGCATCAGCATTGGCTGTAGCCAGATTTATATATATGTATCTTTTTAATGGGGGAGGGAAAAGGCATCAATAATTGCGTGCATTGATAAGTGCATGATTCACTCAGCTTCTCTTACTACGGCACCTTCCTCTTTCGTGTTTATTTACTTTCTTAAAATGTATCTGGGCAGGCTGCACACCGTTCCTTGGCACCCACGGTTACAGCCTCAGAGGCAGTTGTGCGTTCAGCTCCTGAATATCGGCTAAATTTGCTAACTGTCTGCCCTCCCTCACGAAAAGCTGGTGCGTGCACCGTACTGTAGACCCTTGTTGGAGATTTAAGTAGCAGCTTCTTTTTTTTTTTTCCCTTTTTTTTTCAAAAGGATATATAAAAAATTCCTAAAGCAGGCTATTTGAAAACAGATTAAAGCAGAGGGACACACTCCATGTGTTGCAGGCACGCGCCAGTAGAAGGGGGTTAGGAGAATATCATCATTTTACTGGCAAAAGTGACACGAGATCGGGGATTTGATTAATGGTGTAGCATTCACAGGGCTTAGTTCTGTGTTTTTGACATATGCAAGTCTTTTGTGTAGTTGCCTCAGTGCAAGAAATTCCGTTTTTTTTTTTTTGTCTTTTTTTTTTTTTTCCTGGAGCAGCTGATAATTTGTGTGTGCTGAATATGCCCAAGGTACTTTCCAAAGACTAGGCACTAGACAGCGTAGTATAAAAAACGAATCCAAAGTTAAGGGAGAGGAAAGAAACACACTGGTTTACTTAACTTTTTTATGACCCCTTTTACTAAGCCACTGGAAGGAGCCATAAATTCACTGAATGTTATAATGAATATGCTTCAATGAAAGTAAAAAAAGGCTTAAGAAAATTGTATATAAGCAGCAGTGTGCCGTACACAATTGAGAAATACAGCCTCTTTAGAGCAGGATATTTAAGAAAGGAACAGAGCAGTTGTGTATTTAATACATGTTCTAAACTAATTACTTAATTTTGATCATGCCTTTTAAATACCTTTTGATCATGCCTCGGGTAGAGAATCTGTGCTTCCAATATCATTTTCTACACCAGTAAAAAGCCTGTTCCCAAATACTACTCCTTCTTCTTTTGTGGCACCAAGCACTCCTTTCTCTCCTTGGTTGTCGTTTAGTTTTAAATAAAACAAATGTATTCACTGGGGAACAAAGAATGCTTCTATATCACATCATCACATCCCATTTTTATCTGCAGAGATTTACAGCTTCTGCAGTCTATAGGAGAGCCTATGCATTTTGCACTCTCAAAAGCAGTAAATATTTTTTATGAATGTATAGTTTACTTAAGGGGAGACACGCCACTCCCTTCTTTAACACTGTACGTAGTTTCAGATGAAATAACATCCGACAAGTGCTGGAGATTCACACTGATCCTTGGATATTCCTAGCTTTTGTTCTGTTTGGGTCCAGCATGGTCATTGTCTCATTTTCCTTCTTCTTTTCTGTAAACCCTGATGTGTTGGCTGGCTCTTTGTGGAGGTGCTTGGGCTTGCTCCATCTCAGGTGTGTACAGAGGGTTAAACTGCTTTCTGAGAGATTCAGGCTACCCTGCAAAAGGTGTCTGATTAAAGGCATTGCAGCAGAGCCCTCTAACTCAGAGCTGTGCAGGGTGCAAAGGCGTTGGAGTGAAGCAGGCTATTTCACCCATCCTCCCTGCACTGCTGGGTCCTCATCCCCTCCATCCTGTCAGTACCTAGCAGGGGCTGTGCCATGCGCTGGGCTCCATCCTTCCTGCTGTGGGCCACCACCACCAGCCAGGCTGAGCCACTGTCCAGTGTGTGGGGCTGGCATGCGTGCTGCAGTGGCGGATGTGACTGGATGGCTTTGGCTCGGCAGCTGCAGGGGGGCCATGTGCGGTGCAGTGGAGGTTTGCTGCTCTCTCTGCCTTTGTGCACTTCACACATGCCTGAGACTCAGAAAGTGAGGCAGAGCTGCTGCTCATAACCCCTGTTTCTGGGGCTTCCCCATCATGTTCTTTTGGCCAACTCAGCCTCAGACTTTTATTTAGAAAAAAAAAATAATACCACAAACAATTGTTTTTCAACCCTCAGAAAAAAATTGATGGCAGATAAGCAGTGCCTAGAACTGCTGAGGGTGGTGCTGAGGCAATATGTAGGCATAAGCTCAACTCTGCACCTTGCAGCTGCAGGGAGCTGCGGGAGGCTCTGGAAACAGGTTATTGATAAACTTTGACGGCGAGGAGCTGCGTTGCCCACTTTGAGCAGTGTTAGTCTTTGTGCAGTGAGGATCCTGCCACTGATCACAGAGATAACCCAGCTAAAGAGAGTGTGATGCGAGCTATTTCCGTTAAGCATGTTGATGTTAAAGTAAATGTGACATGTGGGTGTTGATTGAAGAGACATCATTTTCAGGACTGCTTTGGCCCAACAACACCCTGAAGAGCAAGTCACTTCTTTGTGCTCGCTCCCCAGCTAGGCTGTGCTCTTTCTGGATGTGCCTTCAAGACAGCAGTGACTGCGTGTGGAGAAGGGTGCGCTTGGCACACTGTGGCACACTTGCAGGCAGCTTCCCATGCCTGGACAGTGTGAGCCATGTCCCAGTATTGGACTCCGGGCTGCCCCAGCTTGTCTCAGAGATGGGTGGCCCCTGGGTAGCCCACACTTTGCCCCTCAGGTGGGCAGGCGGTGACTGTGGTGGGGTGCTGGGGCAGACCGGGTACCCAGCAGCACCTCTGCGGTGAAGGCACTGGCAGCGCTTGCTTTAACCACCCTGTTACCGATTTGTGCAGAAACTGGCCGCAGAGAGGAGGTTTCACACGCAATGCTTTGGCCTAGCACCAAGCTATTCCCTCTACCCCCTTTTCCTTCCCCCTTCTGATACTGTGGGATGGGAAAAATAACTAAGAGAATAGGTTGGCAACTTTTTGATCCCTTCTTACTTTGGTTCTGCAGTGCAATAAAAATTCAAGGAAATAAATTGCTGCTGCTTGGATCCAGCCTCACCCAGACCCTGTCAGCAAGCATCCGTGGTCCTATCCTCTGAGGACTTGTAAACGATTTTTAGTAACAGTCTTTTTCACTATTAGTGGGTAGGAGTTTGAAACATCTGACAGACAGAAAGTACTTAGCATGTGCATTTGCTTTAATACTGGGCATGAGATTATTGTTTGCATGGGGCACATATGTTCTAATGATGTCACCATGCTGAAGTAGGAGCACTGGTGGTTTTGTGACAGTGCGTTTATGGAATTAAGGAATTTGTCCACTGTATACTGGTGTGGTAGTCAGCCAGAGAGCCTGGAAATGCTGCTTAGAGTCCAGGCAACAAGTGTAATGCTTTTAGTTGTAGAAGCAAATGATTCAGATCATCCGGTTGCATTAATTTTATGAAACCATCAGGTAACAACAGTGTCGCTCATGTCCCCATAGATTGCACATCCCTAATTCGTTGTTCTGCCTGGGCAGGCAATGCCAAGGCAGTCCTGTTTGGAGGAATCTCCGGGTGCAGGGAAAATGCCGGGCACACCTTAGCACACCTGGAGGACCCAGAGCACGAGTCCTGACTGGAAATAGCTCATTTGCATTTTTTTCCTTTTCCCACGTAAGGAAGATGAGATGTTTTCCATCCTTTTTTTTGGTGTGGCTTGATTTCTCCTTCTTAAAAATAATACAAATTAATTTAAAATAAATACTCATGAGGAAACACCCTCCTCCCCCCAAACCCAGCTACCAACGAACAACAATAAAACCACAGAGTTAAATTCAAATAATGTGAAGCGACTCATTTGAAACCCACAGACACAAGTGGAGTCAGAATTTTAGATTGAGACTGGCCTAAATTGTCCCATTGGTATTAAAGGACTCCTTAAACAGCCTAGGATCTTGGCTGTTGTATTAACCAGGCATGACCCGATGCGTTATGGGCTGGACTTGCAGGCTTTTTTCTCTTTTCCTTTGTGGGTTTTAAATCTCTCCTGTAATGTTACTTGAATGTAGGTTTTTAATGGCTTGAGTTGTCAATAGGAAGAGTTTGTGTGTTTTTTTTTTTTTATTCTGAGTAAAAAAAAAAAATGCAAATTGACATGGATAAAATACATTTGAAGATCTATTCAGTATTTTGTTTTTCATTCTTTTATGCCTGTTTTCTGTGTCCTGAATAAGGGGATATAATACAGCTTCTGCATTCTTAAGTGTATGGCTGGTCTCATGCTTGATGATTTATTAAGCTCAAATCAGAAATAGAGTTGATAGCAAAAAGTCTTTTGATATTTTGAAACCCAATTACTACTGATCACGCGGGCCCAGCATACCAAGAAAACAAAAAGCTGATTTTTAGTAATGTGACGACTGACAAAATATGAAGGAATACCAGATGTTATTTAAAAAAAGTGCCATTGCAGAGTCCTTGGAAAGAGAGTGAGCAAGTGGAAGCAAATAGGCATATGTGGATTTAAAGAATATTCAGATGAAGTGTAGAACTGAAAAGAAAGAATTTGTAACACTTTAGTTGGTCAAACCTCCTTCATGTTTCCACAGGCGCCTGATCAGGACCCTTACCAAGTGCAGCACTTTTGCTACCTTTTTGGAAGAGCACAATTCAAATAGCAGGCAGAAAAATATAATAAACCTCACATTAAAAAGATAATAAAGTTGAAATCTGTGCTTTTCTTTTTGTTTGGTACATATATATATGCCAAAATTTCAGCCTTAGCAATTTAAGAGATGCACTTCAATCTGAAGGCTGTACAGGAATGTTAGGTAAAAATGGTAACAAACATTTTCTCCTTCTGACACCTTTTTTCCTTACGACCCTTGGTTTAGTTCCTGTTTTTGTGTTGTCTTTTCCAGTTCTTTGTCCCATCTCCTGCGTATCTGCATGCCTGTGCGTGCCTCTCTTTATGGGTATTTTTTTAATATTTTGACACACTGCTCCCCCTTAATAGGAATTCTTCCTACAAATACCACGCACATTTCTAAAGGACCCTTTTCATAGTCCTTTTCTTTTGGCTCTAAAATGATGTATATGTAATTGGTAATTAAAGGTGCAAGCTCTCTTCAATATAAACAATATTGCTCAATGTTAGATCATTAAAGGGAACCGCAGCACTAAATAATTACCTTTTGCATCGTGACACGCTGTTCGCAGGCATCCGCTCCCTTCCCTGCAGTCCCTGTTCAGCGCAGGGTTATGGTTACATTTTCACTAAGGCAAGGAGGCACCTTTTCATGACATAAATTGGTGAATTAATTATGTAGAATTGTCTTCAAACTCCTTTTAAACTTAAATTAAGGGGAAATTAAGGGCCTTCCTGTGTCCATCATCTGCCTTAGCAGGATGGTCTGTGCTTGGGGGCTTCTCTGGGGTCCCTGTTCTTTTCTGCTGTCACTGGTGCTGTTGCTGCTCTCTGCTTTGCTGTTGATAAGCTGATACAACTTGCAATACAGCTGGTAGATATACTGATCAATTATTTATTCTGCAAGGCGAAAATGGGGTCAATTCTTTTTCTAAAATGCCTTTTTCAAGGCTCAACCATTTTTGTTGCCAGGTAATACATTTCACCTTCTACCTCTTGTCCCTTTCCTGTGGTTGGGGGTTTTTTTTTGGTTGTTTTTTTTTTTTTTTTCAATTTTCTCAAGAGTAGGACAAAACTGTTTTTGGCCAGGAGGAGAATCCAGATCTGGATTATAACGTCTGTTTATCTCAGTCTTACTTTGAGATATTTGTGTGACTTATTTTCCCAAGGAAATCCATAAGCAAACCGCTCGGGCTAATGGAGAACATTTTTCCTTTAATCCTGATTCGATTAGAGGTCTCACTCACTGATTTACATACTGTTAGTTCCTGTTTTGTTCAGCCCAAATCCTGTAGTCGTTGCAGAGGCAAAACAGCCTTAGGCAAAAGTCAGTGGAAATTTTGCCTGAGCGAAGACCAAGGTTTGTATGATTTGGCAGTTACACAGCAGAACAAGAAAAAACAAACCAAAAACCACATTTTGCCCCAGAAATGAATTCTGATCCATAATTATTTTATAATGTAACAATTATCTTCTAAATACCCATTAAAAACACACTGTGTTTTATTAATTGTGAAATGAGAAGTTGGTTATTTCTTAGGAACTGATGTAGGTCACTCAGAGATGCTTTTCCAGTCTTTTGGGGTAAATGCTATGAAATCCATCAGGTCCATGGGTAAGATTTAAACAAAAAGCTTTTATTAATGTATATAGCAACTGTGGGGTTATTGGACATCAGGAAAATTGAGTGGAAGATTTCAGGCTCAGCCCATGTTCCAGTGTGTTAAAGAAGTGCCTCATTCTCTTTCCCACTGTAGACACTTCTGAAACCCCTTAACTTCTCATGAGACCATATCCTGCTTACCTTACTCTTGCAAATAGTTTGCTGTAGTTCTTGCTAATCGGTGGTCATTTAACTGTGCAGGTGTCTCTGTAATGGGACATAGTGATAATAATTTTGCATGCCACAGAGAGCCTGATCCTGCTCATGAGCTTTCCTCCTCTCTGAAATAAGAGGAAAGGTTTGGGTGCATAAGCTTTGCTGGATGGGGCCTTGGCCAGATGGCTGGGAGACATGGTGGGAATGAGAAGGTGGGATAAAAAGAGAGAAACTATTTCAGAAAGTGACTTGGGGCTCGAACGTTTGCAAAAAGGCTCTTTGCTGATATCCTTGCAGCGCTGGCAGCAGTGGGAAGGAGTTGTCAGGAAAGCTATGCCAGGTCAGCTTTTCCATTTTGTTTCAGGCAGGATTGGTTGCAAAATACGTTGAAATCATTCTGGGAGAGCAGAAAAGCTGAAAAATAAGAGAAAGATCTAATCAAACTTGGCTTTTTGGGGCAGGGGAGGAAGGCTGGGCCTCTTGTGATGCATCCTTCAGAGTCTGTGAACATTCAAAGCAATCTCTTTCTCTTCTCCCCTCACCCCTCTCCTCCCTCTTTCTCCTTGTCCATGTAAAGCAGAGGCTGACCATGTGGAACCGGCACTCGCCGATGAGGATGAGAGCCTGGCAATAGCAGAGCCGGGTGGCATCAGCATCGCTGCAGGCGGGACAGACCCCGACTTGTTAACCTGTGGACAGTGTCAGATGAACTTCCCGCTGGGAGACATCTTGGTTTTTATAGAGCACAAGAGAAAACAGTGCAATGGCACTGGTGGTGCCTGCTATGAAAAGAACATGGATAAGAGCAGCCCTCCCCCCTCCTCACGTGCCGAGCTCAGGAAAGTATCAGAGCCAGTGGAAATCGGGATCCAAGTCACACCCGATGAAGAAGACCGTCTTCTCACGCCTACAAAAGGAATTTGCCCCAAGCAGGAGAACATTGCAGGTACAGCATGTTTTACATTCAATCAACTGCCTAGGCAATCTTTTAACGAGAGCCCTCTAGAAAGTGCTGTGAAACAGAGGCTTCAGTAGCAGGTTTTTGTAAGAGCCATCATCCTGGAGGATCCCCATGGCTGCACAGGACTCAGGAGGGCTGTCCACCATATTTAATTATAGCTATCTGCCAGCTCCCAGAGAGAGGATCCTCTCAGTCCTCTGGGAGAACCAAGGGGCAGTCTGTACATGTAGGAAAAAGCAGAAAGTTGGGGTCAGGAACCATTTCAGGAGCGTCCTTAAGCAAGTAACAGTGGTGGAGGGATAGGGGACTTTGGTGAGATGCTCAGTTCAGTCCAGATCAGATTCTCTTTGTCACATGCAGTCCCACTGGGAAGGATCAAATCCTGGCCCTACTGAAGTCAGTGGAAAAATCCTCTTCCTACTGACCACAGTGGGAAGATTTAGTTGGAAAGGCTAAAGCAGGGGTGCATTAAGTCCTTGCTTGCTCTTTTCACTGAGGTAGGCATCAGCTTCCTGGTCTGCATTGCTGCCTGTGTCTGCTGTCCTGGGTCTCTTCAGACAGCTGGAGTTGGCTGGGCAGCACCCCCATTAACATGCGCACCCCAAATGGGGCTTTTGAATGAGGAGAGAAGAGCACAGGCTGGCTCTGGTGAGCAAATTGCGGGCATTTCTAAAACTCTTGTATGTGGTGCAGTTAAGACTCAGAGGACCTCCTTGGGTCAGAGGTGGGCAGGTGTGTGATGGTACCTGCCTGGGTGAGCTAATGCATGGTGGTTCAGCAGAGCACCCAGCGTGGGGCTTCCTTTGTTAAGCAGGGCGTTTCTCCCCTTTGCAGTGGTGTGTTCCTCTACAGCAGTGAAAGGAAGGCTCTGCTCCCTCATACTGAGTGGGAATTCTATATTACACAGGAGGATCTCCCCTCAGAAGGCCCTTTTTTGTTCAAATTGACTGTGTCCCGTACAGAAGACCTGTGGCAATTTGTCTTTGCTACTGCTGTCCCAGATTTTCTAGGAATTGTCCTATGGGATTAGATTTGGCAGGCCAGGTCCTGCCTGTAGTAGAGATGCTCCCATGAGGGGATCCCCAGAAGACTTGTGAGAGGCTCCTATCTTTACAATTGAAGCTTTAGAGATTCCTGCTTTTAGCATTGGAGGTCTCCGAATCAGTCCCACCGTCTCTGATGGGCTTGGCCATCATATAAGTAAGGAACTGCTGAATTCCACATGATCTGCCTCTTAATGAGAGGCCACATGCCACCCATTTACTACCTTATTGTCTTCTAGGAATATTTTTTGGGTGCAGCCACCATCTTGGATTGGGGTAGCTCTTAGCTTTGGGGGCAGTAGCTCTTCCAGCTTGTGCTGCAGTGTTGTAAGCAACCTTACTGTTGCTTACATCCTTGACCCCATTCTTTCCTCATCCTTTTTCAGCTTTCCCTGTCCTTTTTCAGCTTTCCCCATCCTTTTTCAGCTTTCCTCATCCTTTTGCAGTTGTGAATGCATTTCTTGGCAGAGATGACTACCTCATGGTGTAGCAGCTTTGAAGGCTGGATTTCATTCCCATTTGGTGGGAACAGAAGACAAGTACTCAAGACCTTCTCCTGCAGTCTGCTGAAGGCCCCCTGAATGGTGCTGAGCACTTTCAATAGCTGTTGTGCAAGCTGATGGTGCTCAGCCCCTTCCAGAGGGTGCCCAGTGCTTAGTAAGGGTGGTCCAGGAGACCTGTGTTGTCATTCAGCCCAGATTTCATCTTTTCCTAATCTGTGCCCAAGTTTAGTCTGTAGTGAAATACGTCAGTGTTACATCCAGCGCAGAGCGTGCTGTCCCATCCCAGCTACCGGGGGTCAGCATGAATATCACTAACTCTTTTGCCATGCAGAAAATCTGCTGGGGGAGGGTTGAAGGGGATGTTCACATGTGGAAAAGGCATAAAAAAATATTTAAAAGCCAATCTGGAGCACCTAATCTCTTTCAGACTAAACTGAGTATTGAATGAAAATATGTAGGAGAGATTTTGAATGGAGAAAAATAAAAGGGTTTATCATTTTATTGGCATTTTCTCAGCAGTGCATGGAGATAGGGACATCCACTAAACAGTGCTGTAATAATGCTTTCTCAATTAGGAGCCCAGCTCCAAGATAAAAAGGTGCAATGTCCTTCCATATTTTTTTTTAATGGCAGTGGATAGTTTTCAATAGTAGGATAAAAGCCTCACATTACAGCCGTGGAGGGTAGCCATGAAAAACCCACAGAAGTCATTCACTGGAAAGGCTTTAGTGGGATATACCAAACCCCTTATTTATATTTCAATAGAAAGGCTTTCTGCATTAGCCAAGAAAATCAGAATCTGCATTTAACATTAAAGGTATTTCCCAGTGAGCGGCTGTAGAGCATTGTTGTTAGATTTGTTAAAAAAAGAGACTAAATACGATTTCATAAAAGGGAAACTTAATCTCTAAGGCAGCTTTCTCCCACCCCACCACCCCCTCCCTTTATTTTTATTTTTTTTGTAATAATGCAGCAGCCTACAGTATTTTTACTTTATATGTGACGAAAGATATTCTTAGCCTTTCTGTACTGTGACAGGAAGAATGAATTTCTTTATTCCACCAAAAAATATGTAAAATAATCCCTTAGAAGTATGGGGAGATATGTTTGTTCAAAGCATTTAAAACGTTATTTTAATCAAAGGCACAAAACACTCTACATGCTGTGTCAGCTAAAGGAGACCATTACATTTTAACAGCAAATCGTGCTCTTTTTCTCCCCTCCTAGCCAGCCCCCCCCCCCCTTTAAAACTAACTTTTTTTATTAAATAAAAAGGAGAAAAAGATTAAAGAATAAAAAAAAAAAACCAAACTTCAGTGGCTCAAATATATAAAGTAATTTAATATGGTGGAAGCATTAATTATTTTAGCTTAATTGAATTCTGAGGACTGCAGTAGTTGCATTTTTGTAGACAAGCTCTGTTTATTATTTCTTTGTGTAGATTAACAGTAAAGGAAACATAGATAACTTTCAGTTATTTATTGTAAAATAAATGTGTCAATTCATGTGTAAAGCAAGCTGTTCAAAGATAATTGAGTCTTTATATTTGAAGAGGGAAGCCAGAAATCACCCACTCGCCACTCCAGCTCCCTGAAATATGCTGCCACCACTGCTGCCCTCAAATAGGTTTCAGCTCCTCTCCTTAATCTTCTGTTATTTTTGTAGACCTTTTTATTTGTTCAGAATGATTTGTGTGGCCTTCTGCAGTGTGACTAAGCCACCAAACCTTACAGCTTCCCATGCCTGAGTGCAGTGAGGGTACGTCAAGTGCTAAACTTGGCTCTGCCATTGCACCTCTCTTCCCTCTGTGAGTGAGGATGTTGGGATACAGCACCATGCTGAGCATTCACCTTGGTGCATGGTGCTCTGGAGTCATGAGGTCTTTCTTCCTCTCTTTCTTTTTGCCTTTCTTTCTTTCTTGGTAACTCCGTTCACTCTGATCACTGAATGCCTCTTGATGACAAAGCAGAACTTGAGCCACTCTGAGGAGGACAGGTACAGCTCAGGAGTCCACTAGAATTTGCATGCATGCAACGCAAATCTCCAACTGACTTTTCCAGGTACCAGTAGAGACAAAGGCAACTTTATCTCTGCAATCAGCTTTTAAAGACTTTCTGACATCTTTTCCTGACTCGTAACTTGAAAATCCAAGCTTTTCAAGGCATTTCATTTAGTAACTTCTGTTGGTAAGGTGTGTAGTAGCATGTTAGCTGGCACTGGGAGGACGTGACTTGCTTAGGAGCAGTCTGTCCTGTAAAGTTTTTATCTTTTTTTCGAATTGGCTGACCTGCTTGAAAACAGTTTCTGCCTCCTGTACAGAGGGTGTGTTAGTATCAAACAGATGTACCAGATTGTTGCACAGCAAAACACAGCCGGGCCAATGGGTTGGCTGGGAGTTATCAGTCACTGCTTCTTTCACTTCACCGCTGGCAGGTATTTTGGAAAAAAATTACACCACTGTTGTGTTTTATACCTCTTTTTATATTTCGTATTTATTAGATCTTGGGCCTAACCTGTCCTGGCTGAAGAAGGCTCAGGGAGGTGGCTCCTGCTGTCCTTTGGTCGATGGTATTTCCTGTCCTCCTCATGGTGCTGCTGGGCTTGTGGGCCACCAGGCTGTTTGTTAGCAGGGGTCTCTGAAACAATCCAGGTTAAAGAAGAAATATCAGTCAGATTGTGTTTAATGCTGTATGGCTTTAGAGAACCCTGGTGACTCTTTAGGCCAGGCACCACTTGGACCAGACCTTCATCAGCTTCACTGACTGGTCCTCAAGGTCAGGGCAGCGTACCCTCATGGACAGATAGTCACACCAACAGCAATGGTTCTTGAAGACAACGCAGCTAATTTCTGCAAAAATGGTGCTAGGGAAGGGGAGAGGGTTGGTTGGAATTCCTCGTTCATCCTATCCCGGCTGCCAGTGCTGGACTCCATACATTATGTACTTGAACTAGATGTGCACCATGAAAAAAGGCTCCCTGTCAGAGGCAGGATTTAACTGCAACCCCTGCTCCATGGATGTTCATTTCAGGCTTTTGAATGGTAAAACTGCCAGTGAGAGAAACTAAATAACTTGCATGTGCTGGAAGCCAGAGATAAACACCGCTGCAGGTTGCCATGAAATAGGCTATTTGATATATTTAGAATTGTTATTTTTCTCCAAATTAAGATTAGTTAAATCCATGTGTGTTGTGTGAATGATTGTTAACTCAATGGCATGGATTATCCTTTTTTCAAATCATGACAGCTAATTATTATTGCTGTCTACCCTGAGACATTCACTTACAATGTACCATTATGGACCTGCGCACCCATATTAACTGTAGGACTGAACCAGCCATCGTGGTGTGATGTCTTCACACGTGAGGAGAGGAAAATGTGAGCTGAAACAACCCGAGGCCTGTGGCAGCAATGTCAGGCAGGTTGGGAAGATATGTCCTGAACAGCGCTGAGCTGGCAGAGATCTCAGGGGCCATTCCCTTCCCGAGGCTGCCATGGCATCCAGTCCTCCTGCCAGCACATCCCCAGGGTGGTGGGTCTTGCGGGAGTGATTTGTCAAAGCCAGGCCAGGAAGAACACTATGTGAAGAAGAAGAGGCTTCCAGAAGTGTGTGGTAACAGTGCCTGAGAAACTCGGGCTGTAGCTGCAATCCTTTTTGTGAGGCTTTTCTGGACTTGTTTCTTCCCTTGCATTAGCCAGGCTTTCCCTGAGCTCAGAGGAATTACGTGGCCTCCTCCTCCTCCTCTGCTGCTTCACCAGGTATTTAGCAACGTGTTTTGCTAATTGGTGTTGCTGAGAAGTATGGGGAGGATGATACACTGGAGATGCCAGCCACTGCTCCTGTGAGAGTGGGGTTGACGAGCAAGCCTCCTGCCACAGGAGACCTCATCTGAGGTCCTGACTTGGCTCGTGGGGAGAAAAACAACCTGGGTGATCTCACCGAGAGCCCTGCTTGTGCCTTGAGCTGGGCAGGGGGCACGTCAGGGGAGCCTGCAGTGGCAGCGGCTCTCCCCTGGCTCTCTCTGTCTCCAAGCATGGTGAGGGGTCGCTGAAGTAGGAGCTTCAAGTTTTCAGGCTGACAGTGACCTAGATGGAGAACAGCGTGGGGCTCTACAGGAGATGTAATCCCCACTTTGGGGGCTCCTATGAGGGGGTGGTGTGGAGGGTGCCAAGGGGTGGTTTGGCAGCCCCTGTCATCAGCCTGGCCCCCAAGACATGGCACGGTTGCAGCCGCAGTGTCTCCCGCCAAAGCAGCAGTAAGCACCCCGATAATCCTGGAAAGAGTTAAAGGTGTGAAACCTGCTTACAAAACCCTTTCTTCCCCTTGCTTGAACTCCACCACACCCGTGTGGCACTGCTCCAGCCCCCACTGCTCAGCCCCAACGTTGGGGCCACTGGCATCCTCCTCCCTGCCACCATCTCCATCTCAGCTTGCACTGGTCATTTTCTGCTGGGGTCCAGCTCCATCAGGCTCCAAGACTTCCCTAGCATCCACCAGAGTCAAGTGTGAGATTGATAACAGAGTTTTAAAAGCAGGCTAAAAAGCTGCTGGGGAATACTATGAACTCAATCCTCCCTGCCGGTTTTAGCTTTTTGTTTTGTTCCTCTCACCATCCTGTTTTTCAGAGTTATTTTCCGTGCCCTGTGTGCGGTTACCTGGATTCCCACGGGGCTGGGACAGCAGGTGCTGGTGCTGAAGGAGTGGTGGTGGGGGTCTGGTTTGTCCAGCGCTGCCCTGGCTTCAGTGGGGTAACTCCCCTGAAACAGGCAGTGCCATGCCAGATTGATCGGGTGGTGCAAGCGGGGCTCTGCCCATGAATGCATGGGGTGCCAAACTGCAAAACAGGAGCTTGCTGCTGTTTTTTCACTGTTATCTCCCTTAGCTACAGTCATCTTCATTTTTATGTGTGACAACTGTAGGTAAAACCTTTTCGACAGAAGTGCCATTTTGCAGGCTGATGAGAGGGGATTTAAGAAGGTCATTCAGTACACGTGGACAGAGCTTTCTTGCTCTGGGGTAGATGCGCAGCACAAGTCACTCTTTAGGAGGAAAATTTGCTTGTTTGCACCAGTGTGGCACTGCCGTTACCCTCTTAATTCAGTGGAAGGAGTCTGGACTTTCTCAGAGGTTGAGCCCGGTCAAAATGTCACCCAACAAAATGTTTTTTGCCTTTATTTGAGCCATCTTGTAAAATTACTTGGGCTCTGTGTGGAAGACCAGAAACAGTGTGTATATCTCTGATTATTACTAGCATGGAAAGATTGGTAGTTATTTTGACAACATTCGTAGTAAATGACGAAAAGGTACTGGTCAGCCAGTCATTACTCACTTTTCTTTATAAATTTGTGAGCAGCTGTTAGGAGAAAAGTAAAAGTAGTGTTCAGCCATTCCATAGGCTGCTTTTGCATTTGTGGGGATGTGACTAATATAATAGGCTTGTGCTCAGTGGAGTACTGACTGCAAAAAAAGGAGTTTGTGTTCATTTGCAGGGGAATTTTGCACTTGAATGTAGCTGAAGGAAAGCCTATTTTGTGGAAGAACTATATAACAGGAAAGCTCCCATATAAATAGAAAACATTGCTGTTCGTTTCTGATGGTGAGTAAATACATAAAGGCACAGAAATGGTTCCTTTGCTTCAGCAGGACATAAGTGCCACTATAGCATGAGGTTGACTGCCCTTGTGTCTTTTCCATAGATTGTTTTTCTTTCTCAGCCCGTGTTTGAACTGCACTGCCTAAACACACAGTGATCAAATCAGCTGTGACATAAAGGTTGAACCTTTCCAGGGATTTTGGAGATTGGAATATTTTTATATCATAACTGCAGAAAAAACCTCTGTGAAGTAATCATACTTTTTGTACAAGAAAGGCTTGGTTTTCTGTGTCATGTCACATAACTTCAAAGGGCATAGATTTCAGGCTGAGTTTTTAACACTGGCTTCGGTGGCTGAGTGGGAAGATGGGAGCCCAGAGGGTGAGAAGTAGAAGAGAGATGCCAGGTGTAGAAATAAACCCATGTTTCTCAGTGGGCAACCCTGGAAGCCCTCGGCTTGGGAGATGTGCGTGCTCACTCTGACAAGAGCATCCTTTGCAGCATGGTTGCTTCTCCCCTTTCCCTCCCACCTTGCAAATGGTAATTGGTGGGTTGTGCACTAGAAATGTTATGAAAAAAAAAAAAGAAGAAAAAGTGGGTGGGTGGGGTATCTGGGGATTTGGTGTCTAAGCTCAGGAGTTAAGCCGGAAATCCCAGAGATGTAATGAAAACAAAACGGACTTTTCACTCGCGCTGTGGCATTCTGGCAGTGAGAATGCTTTCATGAGCCAATGTTTTCATTGTAGGTTTTCTCGAGAGAAGTAGTGGAAACGAATCGTTAACCCCTTAACAGGAATGAATGTGGTTGCTGCAGCGAGGAGAGGAGAGCTGTCTTGGCTCCTAGTTGCCATGTAGCAGTGCTCTGGGGTGTGTGTATGTTTGTGTGTAGTGGGGATGGTGGGGTAGATACTGCCTGTAAGGAGTTTAATAATGTTAATGGCAGATGTGAAGTGGTTACTTAGCGGTTGTTGTTTTTTCCTCTTTGCATGTATGCCTTTGCAGAAAGATTCAAGCGCCATCAGCACAGACCATCGTTAAATTCAGCAGCTTTTAAACTCACTCTTTCTTCTGGCATTTGGTAGCATATTTCTTGAACGAGAAAAGGGGGACACTGCTGGCCAGTCCCTTGGCAGAGTCATAAAAGCTGCAGATGGAAAAGACCTACCAAGTAGCAGATCCCAGTTTTCTTGAAAAGTGGAAGTACAGGATGTGTTCTGTCACAGCCATGTTATGTATATAGCTTTAAATGTCCAGGAGCCTTGGATGGCGTTCAGCCTTGCAGGAGTAAGCCCCTTCATTAAAAACAAGGGAGTTTGGGGAGGAAGGGAGGCAGGAGTGTTTAATCTAATTTACTTTAACAGCCACTTTTGGTGAAGAGATTGTGTATCCCTGTCCTCCATGCTCTGATTAGGATGCATTTTATATTGATATTTTATTTCACCTTTTGATCATGGCTGGCACTTACCATATTTCTCTCTCCACTCTCTCATTAGGGTATTTTATCTGCAAGTATTCTTGGAAACGGTACAGAGCATTAGCCCCCTGCTCTGGCTAAAGAGCATCTCATCTAGGCTTTAGCATCTTGGAAGGACAATTAAAGTCATTGCACACCTTCTTCCAGCTGTCCTAGATTCTGTGGTTCAGTCTTTGCATGCAGGTTGTGGGACTGTCGGTGCTGTGCAGACTTGGGATGTAATTGCATAGCTGCTGCAAGGGGCTCTGCCTCTGCAGCTGACCTTGCTCAGTGCATCTGGTCTCTGAATAGATGTTTGCCTTCTTTCTTCCCACTTTGACAGCTCCCCTCACGCCCTACACTTTAGCCCCTCACTCTGCCCCAGCCCACTCCTTGTCTGCTCATGCTGGGAAACCATTGCAGTGGCAAGGTATTTGGGGCTGAAACTGCCTTGGCAATGAACAGAGGCTGAGGAGAGAGTCGGTTCTCTCACATGCCCCTGTTTGAAGAGGGAAAAAATAGGGAAGGAAAGAAATGCTGCTGAATAAATGATGGTCCTACATAATTTTTTATACCACGCTGCTTTCGTAATGGTCATTTAAACAAGGTGCTCTGGTGGGGGAGGAGAGAACAAGACGAGACTGCAGACAGGGACTAAATAGCCCTCTTCTTCTTTTAAGACATTTATTATTTTCAGAGTCAAACCTGTAGCCAGCTAATGTAACTGTAAAAGTCTCCTTTGAACTATTGGCGAGGCCCTCTGAAGTCTGCTGTTATAGCTGATGTACTTGCACTCAGGCAAAATCCAGATTTGAATTTAGCACCTACTTGTTTTATTTTCCTTATTAAACCAACTCCCAGCTCATTTTTTCCTTTCAATGACTGCTTTTCGTTTCCCGTTTTCTAGAGTGCCCTATTACTAGCTCAGAAAAAGAGTTAGAAACTGAAGGGAAGTTTCCCGAGCAAGGAGGAATTTTCTTTTTTGGCCTTTTTTTTTTTATTTTCTTTCCCTATGGGTTGGCCAGGAGCCAACCTGTCTTTCAACAAGTAGAGAGCCATTCCAAGTTGAAATTTATAGAGGAGAGTCCAGGTTCAAGGGCTGAAGCCCGCCAACAGCTCCAGCCTCTTTGTTACTGATTAATTGTGCAAGCGGTTCAGCTGGTTTGCTCACTTATGCCCGCTCTTCACAGCACCACAGTGCTTTTGAGCCGGCTGTCCCTGCTTTCCCCCTTGCTTTTCAGCAGGGCTTTCACCTCTCACTGTACAGCATCCCCCCAAATTAATTTTAACCTCATGCAGTCCAAGCTGCACCAATTTGACTTTATGGTAAATTTACAGAAAATTCTTTCCCTCCTATTTTTTTTCCCATTCTCCCCCTCTCTTCTCCCCCCCCCCTTTTTTCTTCCTTTCCCTAGAGCTAATTTTAAATGTCTGGAGCTTCCCACTTCACTGCAGCTCATATTAACAATTGTTTCTTGGCATCACTTGGAACTCAAGTTCCCAGGTTTTAATTAGTTTACTCAAACGCAAGCAGCGTGGCAAAATAGTTTCTTTCAGCTTTACCTGCAAAGGATGTTTCCTGTCTCAGCAAGAGGGTTTCCCTTGCAGAGGGATTTGAAAGGCAGAAGTTTTCAAGTGGTCTCAATATGGGGCCCCACAAAAGTGAGTGTGGGAGATGAGGGGGAGAAAGAGCAGGAAGGAAAAAGGAGAAAAGAATTAAAACAACAAAAAAGAGTTTAGGAAAGTACCTTAAAATGCAGATGGTCCCAATACTGCAACAAACTGGATGTCAAAGAATAACCCTATTGACATTAGTGGAGCTTTTGCCATTGGCTTTAGCAAATGCAGGGTTTCACCCGTAGCCTGCACCGAGCTGTGGGTATGTCAGGGGTACTCTTGCAGTCACCAGGATTACTGATATGCAGAAAGTTAAGCATGTCTGTAAGTGTTGGCAGGACTAAGATCTGTGCTGGTATTTTCAGACCAAGTGAAATGCACGTGGGAGGTTTTTAAAGAAGAAAGTGCATGGGAGTTGAAAAAGGAGAATATAGTCAAGCCTGCCATTTTTAAGTGCCTTGGGGAAAAACCTGGGTTGCTATTAAAAATATCGGAGGACTAATGGTTGCTAATTGTGACACAATTAATTTCTTAAAAGTATTTGATTATGAGTCCCAGGAAAATAAAAAGATGGGAATGAAGAGCTAGAAATTCAGGCCTGTGTTTCAGTTTAAACATTTCTTTTTTATTAACTAGAAATAAAAGCAAGCCTTGAGGTTCACTTTACCTTGCATTCTGGTTACTTTACTCCTAGAATTCTACTTTTGAGTAGTTATTTAAAGAATTAAAAAAGAACAACAACAAAGAAAGGAAGCTCAAACCCAGCAGCTGTCTGAGACTCCTAGATGTGGCTTTTCCAGAAAGCTTTTTAAATCTTGTTTAAATATTTCTCCAGTGCTGTTACTCAGGAAATAAAAATGTGTGCTGTTTGTCTATAGCAGATTAGAAGTTTACCTTTAATGTGACAGCTTCTCCAGCCTGGTGTCGGAAATATGCCTCAATTTTAGGGTATTATGAAACAGGTCTGGAGCAGAAACAATATATTTAAGAGAGAACGAGATAGAATTTGTGGGTTTCTTTCTTTAATGGTTTCTAACCAGAAACCTTTTCTGTGTCTGTCTCTGAAACTTCTGTGCATGCAAGTGGCCAGCACATGTAAACTACACTTTGAAATTTAACATCTAACCTCAAAAAATCTTAAGTTCAGCAAAATGGAACTTTTTTTTCTAGTCTATGGACAGCTCTTTGTAATGATCTGGCAGAGGAATCTAAAGTGTGATGGGGTTTTTTTTCTCTCCAAAGCATTCATAATTTCAGCAGTAGAAAACTGAAGTACACCCAAGCTCTGAGAAGGCTCTCTCACATCTGCCTCTGCCTGTGTGCTGATTCCCTGGGGTCCCATTTATAAGAATCTAACAAGATAGAATCTGCCTTTGAGTATCAGTAAATATGGCTAAAGATCACAAAACTGTACTCATAATTGTTCAAGACTAAAAGGCAGAATATAGTGTTTGATTAATGTTTATGGTACAGGGCCTTTTTGCAGAAAGAATTTAAAACAGTAGCCCCTAAGCCCCCCTAAAAACAACCCCTGAGCCCTCACTCCAGCCCCCTCAGCCTCCAGTGAAGGATGCTATCCTCATTGTGCAAAGCACATCATTTAAGATGATACATTTTATTTTTGATTTTTAAGCTGATCAAGGATAACAGATTTGAGCTATTGAAAGGGATGCCGAAGGTAGTTTTCTGTCAGCAGTGCTAGTACACAGGAGCATGAGACATCTTTACTGGCCACGAGAAGCACCCATCGCTCAGGTCAGGGGGCTTTTGGCAGTGCATTGTCTTGGACTGGCCTCATCCTTACCATGTCTACTCTATAAATGAGGAAAACTACCCCCAGTCCTCAATGCTCCCTATCTGACAATTAATGTTCATTAGAAATATTAAAGTGGGGACATGCGGTGGTGTCTGTCAGAGGAACCTAGCAAAGGCATTTGCTTGTTTTGGAAGGACTGATGAGCTCGATTGATGAGTTCTCTATTAGTGCTGGAGCCTTGGGGCTGCTCAGGCTAAGGTTTGCGTTTGCAGCAGGCATTACCTAGGTGGGGTGATGCCCTGGTTGTCCTCACTGCATCCATAGGAAGCCTGAAAACTTCTGTTGTCTTCGCTGCTGGGAGACTTCCCTGCTGTATGGAAAGGTTTATTTTTTTCAGTGGTAGTGAGTGGAGAATACAGTACAGACTGATCTGCTTCTCTTTCATTAGCTCTTCTAAGACGCTTGTTTAAATGCGTTCACTTTGCTTCTCAAATGGTGAATGCCAGTGTTTCAAATATCACTGCTAACAAGGGGAAAAAAAAATATCTTTGAAAAAGCCCAGGCCAGGACTGTGTTAAAATGCTGGTTTAGAAATGGCAAAGGTGAGTCTGGATGTGCACAAAGAGGGGAAGATGTGAGGAAGAGTTGGTGCTAGTTTACGTTTAGGGTAGGTCGCTCTCCTGCCAGGGCAGAGCCCAGAGTAGATCATGTGGCAGCAGCCAGCAGTGGGGGTACAGCTGTGGCAGCTGTGGCTAGCAAGAGGAGATGGGTGCTAGTGAAGGTGTTCAGGGGATGTACTGAGTGGTGGCTTTTGCAGTGAAAACCCATGTTTTGGGGAACACGGTGAGGGTACAGAGAGAAAACTTAGGTGGCCAGATATGTATATGCTCCAGCGGAGTTTGTTTCGTACAGAGGAAACTGTGGCCTTTGGGTCAAGGCAGTAACTGGAGTGTGCAGAGTAGAAATACCACCCCAGTGTGCCACATGGCACTTCCAAAATCATGCTTGAATACTTGTTTCTCATTCTCCTGTTCCTACACTTCCCTTAGCCCTGCCTGTGTGATGTCAGTGCTGAGCAGAGCCTAAATTCTGTTCCCCATAACCCTTTTCTAGGGTAGATCCTCATGGTTTGATGGGTAAAGCAAAGGAGACCATCAGCACTTTCTCTAGCCCTGCAATCCCACCCTTGTTTCCGGGAGTGGGGCAAGTCCAGGGTTTTTTAGTGCTAGTTGCTGTCAGTTTTAACCCTCCCATCTCTTTGCCCCTGCCAGCTTTAAATTGCCCACAGGAGATATGCGCTCTCATTTCTCAGATGAGGCAGAAAAGATGCGAATGGCTTTATTTTCCAAAGTACCAGCTTCATCTGGCAGGGGTTTGGGGCAGCCTGTAATGCTCAGCACCCTTTTGGATTAGGCCACAAGCATTACCATCCAAAGTGACAGCAGGGAGCAGAAGTGATGGTGGGGCTATGGCTGTGAGAGCCTGCCCTCTGGTTCATTGCTCACAGCTCTGCCCTTTTGTGCATGCACAGATTTTTTTGAACAAGCCCAAATCCCCCTGGGTCTCTGTGCTGTTAGCATGCTCCCCCATCCCCAGACTCCTCAGCAAAAAGGCTGGATTAAACAAATATGAAATTACAGGCAAGGCACTGGGGAGGGTGGTGGTCTGTCCCCCCTTGCAGCCCGCATGCTGCCTGTGAGAATGAATGGAGGATGGGGGGCCACTTCCCAAGCTTCATCAGTGTTGCCACTGCAGGCATGGGTCCGGAAGATTGCTTCTGACTCATAACTGAATAGGCATCTAAGGAAATTTCACTTACGACTGTGCGATAAGGCCCTTCTTGTGTGCAGAAATGGGAGCCCTGGAGCCGGGTGCCTTGGGTGAGATGCTGAGTTTGGCTGGATCCATCCGAAGCTGGATGCCCTCAGCTCCAGTGTGGGTGTCGGTCCCTAGAGGATCAGGGTGTCCTCTGCACAGCATCCCCGCAACTGGGTGCTGAGGAAGAGGCAGGAGGGAAAGGGGGGGGGGGGGGGGGGAGAGAAAAGGACTGTGACAAAATCACGCGACACCCACGTAAATATTGTTTGTATGAATTGGGTTCTTCATCTTTTGTTAGCAGCAGCTTGTTAATTAACAGCAGATTAGTGCTGCTTTCTTCTGACACATGAATATATTTTGGGCTAGAAAATACTTCTACTCAATAAAACTGTATGACTGAACAATTCAGAAAGTACCAGCAGAGTGCCATAATGGATTCCCTTTTCATCCCCTCCCCCCCGCCTCCTCCTGCTCTAAATGCAAGCAGATTTCTGCAGTCTAGTGCAGAAGAGACATGTTAAACACAGCTAAATAAATCATGTTTACTCTTGGCGTTCTTGGTAGTGAAAAATCTGTTGGCTGTTTTTACTTCCTTATTTCTCAGCATTTGCTTCCTACCTGTTTTTGAGCCTGTGCCCAGAAATAGTAGTTTTGTCAAACGAGTGGATTATGCCAACCAGCAGTTCCCTCTGCCAAAGAAGCTGCTGGATCACAAACCCTGGTGACTTCTTTCTTACAGTGATACTGAGATTCTCCCCCTTCCTCCCTCCCCCCATATTAGAATATAAAAGTATTAAAGTCTGGAGAGGGCAAAAATATAAGCAGATCTGGTGGTTTAAGAGCCCAGATGAAGGAAAGTTGAACTTCTGTTTCAGAAGCCCTCCTTTAAGCTGTTTGTGGAAGTGAAAGCACTGGAGAGGATAGCAATAATAGAAACCAGCCGTTTTCCTTTTGTTGTTATCATTCCTTGTCCCGTCCCCCTTCTTCCTACCCCCCCCCCCCCCCCGTGGGTGTGGGGTTTATTTCAGTGTTGAGGGGTTTTGGGTGGATTTCTTTTTCTTTTTCCCTCTGCAGAGAGCTTTACAGCTAGGAGGGAGAGGTACCTAAGCTTTTATTTTAACCAAGTTGGCTTGTGAGTTCTGCTGTTCCAGGCAGTGGATGAGCTCTGATTTTGGGGCTGAATTCTGCTCCTGACGCTGCTTTTCTGGACCACCCTGTAAACCCCTTGCTTTGGTGAGGGCTAAGCCAAAGGGTCGTAGCTCCCTTTGCAAGGTGGGGTGAATGAAGATGTGACAAACCATGCTATATGTGCATGTATTTTTACATATATATATGTATATTGCATCTCTGCTGTCATCAGCAGAGCTGTATCGACTGGAGGGTAGCAGAGCGTAAAATGTAACTAACTCCGTTTTAATGCAGTCTTGGGTATTAAGCACTCTTCTTTGACCTCATGTGGCAACTTTTTAGTCTGGACCTATCCTCCTCACTTCTTTTATCCCAGATGTCAATGATCCCAGATGTGACTGTAACATGGATTATGAGCGTGGTGGACTCTGTTTGGTTTTAAAATTAGAAAAAAGATTCTTTTTCCCATCAGAGCTTTGCATGTATTTACTCTTTGATCACATTGGAAGGGCCTATCCTGTCTCCAGAGGAGCTTTAGTTCTGCTTTCGGTGGTAACAGGGATCTGGCCCGTGCTGAATATTAGCATTTTAATAGCTTACTTAAAATCCTATTGCTGGTGCACTCACAGGGCTCCCTGCAGGAGGAGAGTCCAGCTCTGGGGTTTTGTAAAGCGATGTTGCAGGCTGCAATGCCTGCTGAAAGAGAGAAGTGAGGATGGCCTATTTGTCATAGATTATTAGTATTGTCAATAATAACATGTCTACAGTAGCCAAATTAATTCCTTCTTCCACTTTACTAAGTCCAAGAAATACCAGATCAGTTTCAGAACAGGGGAAGAAAGAAACTGAATCAAAGTTTGTATGTTATGATTCCTCTGAATTTCTGGTGGGAATACTCTGTGATAGAAATGATATTTCCACAGAGGCATTGGCTGCCAGTTTGCTTAATTACATTAAATAGTGGTATAAACCTCGGCAGAACATAAACGTCTGTTACAGCCAGTCATTAGAATATTGAATCATAAGGAATAATGATACCAGTGCTAACGTGTTACAACAGTCTTTATTATATTAGTGATTAAAGCGTTATTTAAAAAATAAGGTTTGTTGTAGTGGGTTAGGTGTGCATGCATATTTTCTCTGATCACCTATTAAGAGCCTGAGGACTGGATTTGAATTTATTACAGGGAAATAAAAGGCTTGCTTAGAGGAAGAACTACTAGATTGCTGCTTATGATTTTGCAATTTGATTCCACTTGTCCTTAAGGAAGATTCATAATGCTTACTTCAGAAATGCCATCTACATCTAGAAAATTAGGGTTAAAAGGACTACTTTGTTGAAACTAATTACAGGCTAGTTCAGTTTTTTAGTTGGTGACATTTTAGAGATTTTGCTTGTAACGTAAGAGGTTATAGAAAGATTTGGTTAGACTGTGATATACAATAGTAAGCTGCTGTTTGAGTATATTGACATTTTCATCAGAAACAAAACAAAAAAACACTAGCCTTTATTTTACGGGGATGATAGGTATGAACTTGATATCACTTTCTCACACTGGCTGTGGATGTTTGAAGGAATTCTTTTGCTTCACCTCCGTTTGTACAGTATCTCTGTTTATTTATTTATTTATTCGAATACCCTTTCCTGGGTAATCAACTTCAGTTTCCATTTCAAGCAGATCTGATGGTAAAAGTCTTTTTGTGTCTTACACTTTTACCTTACAGAGAAAGTTGCTATTCTGTACAAATAAATGGCTGAATTGAGAGCTATGGGGAAATCTGATCCAGAAAAAAACATCCCTCAGAAAAAATGCACTGTATGCAGAACAATTCATATTTTCTTGTATTTGTCTTTGCTCATAGTTCTTGTGTCATACTGAAAGGAGCAAGACCTTCTTTATGTACCATATTGTGTTTTACCTCTCCTGGTTCAGGGTTCAATTATCCTATCTAATTAGCACTTGTGAGTGCCCAAATTCTGCTTAGATTCAAGTCTTTGGGTGAAACTTTTCATTGTATTATTTAGCAGCAAGTTTGCAACATGCTTCCTTGTGCAAATGAAACGTCAGTTTATTATTTCCCTGTTTTAACTTACGTTATAGTCTGAACTGGATTCCTGGTTGCTGTTTTATTTTTCTGCTTTCTTTCATTATTTAAAAGCTAGTTAATTTTCTAGCCTCTCTTCCATTCAGAGAGCATTATTTACTCAGTTGTGCTGGTGTCCAGTAAATTGAGGGCTGAAGCTTTAGATCCTTAGGGTTCCCCTCATTTGGTGGATTGTTTTACCGTCTCAAGCTGATGGCTCCACTCATTTAATTTGACAGATTCAGTTATCAGACTTGGTCCCCCTTGTACAGATGCAGCTGGATTGGTTTTCCCTTGAGAGATCCAAAACTCAAAGGGGAAAAAAACTAATTTTAAAAATCTCTGTTGCTTCCATGACACCCCCTCCCCAGTCACTTGCCCTGCTTCGCTTGCTTAAGTTTGCTTGGTGTCAGTGAAATGCTCTGCTGAGTGTGAATGTGCTCCATGCACAGGGCAAAATTTGCAGATTATAAACATGCACGTTAATGCGACCCCTCCAAACTTGAAGTGTAATATATGCGTAGGCAGGTAGACTATTTTTCACATTGAAATTCAGGACTTAAAAAGTGCCTAGACTTACATTGCTTTTGGCAAGGGGTGAGCCAAAAAAACCAGGAGCTGTGGTTCTCTCTCAAAGCTAATTGTGTCTGTATATTAAGTTTGTCCATCTGTGCTTTGCAGGGATATCTGCATTACCTGATGGTCCTCCTTCTCATTTCCAGCAGTGAAACAGTTAACAGTGCTGCTGCTTAGTATATTGCTGTTACAGAGTCTTTATAGTTTCCAGGACATTTAACTAAATCAAGTGGATGTCATTAGCTGATTTTCACAGATGGGGAGACTGAGGCACAGAGGGGCAGAGTGATTTCATCTGCCTCTATTTCCCAAAGTTCCCTCCCCTTCCAGGAATTGTTTGTGCTACAAAACAGCTGAAAAGTTGTTAAAGCTTCATCTTGCCTAATTCCACCAGTTATTTTTTTCTTTTTTTTTTTTTTTTTTAGTGTGGGATAGGGACAAAATTCAAAAATACTACCAGAAGGCAGAGCAAGGCAGAGATACTTACCTGAGCAGAAAATCCTGCTGTTCTTTTTTTCCAGAGGTCATATTCTGCCTGAGGATACTTGTCTGCAGCACAGTCCTGAATGGCCAAGGCAGAGAAGTCCACCAGTGTTACTGACTCTTGCCCATCTGGGGCTCTTCCCTGGCCACTTCACTTCCTTTGGTTTAGCCTCTTGACCGTGCTCTTGTGTTCAAGCCCTCTGATTATTTGTAGTGGTATTTCTCTCTCAAGAGCTTGTATATATTATTGTGCCCTTTGCAAACAGCTCTTTCCATCCTCTGATTTCCTTTCTTGATTCCAGGGCCTGTTAAATTGCTGTGATCGTCTGTTGGGGTGGTTATATGTTTCAATTATATCAGGAATATTTGCTGGTGTATAGAAATATTCATGGTATAATTAGGACAAAAAAATTTAATCCCCACAAGGATTTTTACAACCATTGAAACTCCCCAGGACTTAATCACAAGAGTTGGGGAGCAAACTTGGGTAAATTGATGAACTGTTTATTGTCAACCCTTTATGCCTCTTGGAAAACAAACTGCACAAATCAGGGTGATTATTGTTACTTGTTAGTTTATTGTGGTAGCTTCTGGACATTGCAGCTCAGATCAGGGCACCATTGTGTTAGGCGCTCTGCACCCCCGCAGCGAGAGCCAGGCTCTGCTTGGAAATGTTTCGGGGCTGAACAGACCAGATGGGCAGAGGGTGGGAAGGAGAAATCTTTGCTCCTGTGAGAACATGTACTGTAGTCTGTGTGGCCCATGTCTTGGGGTGTGCTCCCCAGCCCCGTTCCCAGCCCAGAGACCTATCTGCAAGGTGAGAAAATGCCCTGGTTTTGTATCACATCTGTTTACATGCTGTATTTATCCCTGATGATGTTTTTAGGCCAAATCTTGCCCTTTTTTCTCCTGCTTTCCCGCCTGGTTGCTGTCATAGCAGGGAATATGGTACTCCTGGGACAAAGCCTTGTGTTGGTGGGGTGGGCAGAGGGCACAGAAGGAGAAAGTGATGAATGGAGCCTTGGGGTAGGCAAGAGTCTTTATTCTTGTGTGCTTAATCAAGGTGAGCGAAGATGTTTCAGTTTTCGCTTAGCTTCATGTTCAAAGCATAGGCAGTGGGCTAGGAGCAGGTTGAGATGAGCATCAGGTGGGAGGAGGGCCAGGTGGTCTTACAGGAGCCCCCACAAGGACCCAGCTCATAGGGATGCCGCTGATGTCTCTGTGTGGCACCTGGATACCGACACCCCTGCAGGCCTCTCACCCTGGCCCCAGGCGGGTCCAGCAACAGCTGCCATTTCCTAAAAGATGGGTTTTGGCACTGCATATGCAATTTTGCAGGCATACTGTGGGCTACTTCTGGGAATCCACATGGTCTCTTAGGTAAGTAAAAATCTCTACAGCCTGCCCTCGATGTTTGAGCCTCCAAAATGCTATGTGCAAATATGTGGATGACCTAAAATGCGGATTTTTATGCAGTAAGAAGAGTTGCATGCTCAAAACAGTAAATTTAGATATATTAGGATATTTATTAACCACACGGGGTGTTCCAAGCTCAGTTTATTTATCTTTGTAAAGTGCTTCCAGATCTTTGCATGGAAGGCACTAGAAAAATGAAAGGCTTATTATTATTATTATTATTGTTATTATTGTTGTTGTTATTATTATTACAGCATCTAACTACTGACAGGCAACCACAGCTGCATGCTCAATTCAAGCCACTTAAATTTAGGGGCTGATTTTTACACTATTGACTCTTAATACTTTTTCCCATTGACTCCATATGCAGAAATGTGTGTTCACCTGCCCCGCTGAAGTATCATTATTCTCCAGAAATATGTAAATGGAGTGCTTTTAAAGAAAGGAAGAAAATGTGGCATAAATATTAAGTGTTCACATTTATATGGTAAAACTCAACTGCCATTTAAGAAGGGCTTCAAAGCAGCCAACTGTATGAGCTGGTAGTTGTTTCTCTATCATTAAAAGAGAAAATGCATTGATTAAAATAAAACCAAGGAATCTTGTAGACAAAGAATAACATTTACGGTGTTCTGGGGTCTGAGATGAGCTACGAGCAGCCCAGGAAATGGAGCCCTGAGTTTCACAGTCAAGCGGTTTCACCAGCACGGTTGTGCACAGCCGCGTGTGGGTTATGTAATCTCACACTTCACCCACCCACACCTAAAGACAACGGGCACCTTCGAAAGGTCTTGGCATTATTCAGAGGGAAGGCTCCCAGCAATACCCCTGCACGGTGTTTAACCTTATCTCTACTTACCTTTAGGAGTTCCTTTCTCTTTTCTTTCCTCTCCTTCCTTCCTTCTACTTCTTTTTTTTTTTTTTTCCTCCTTTTCTTTCCTGTGGTACATCAATAGTGATATTTTTGTGTCTCCAAAAATGGAGCAGATATAGGGAGAAAAATCCCATTAGCACCATGATGTGTTTTCACGGCAGCTCTGAAGGTTCCGGTCATGGCCGTTTTGTGCATTTTGTAGCATTGTCCTCATGCTGTTATTTTTTTTTTTTTTTCTTTCTTTCTTTCTTTTTTTTCCCTAAGTAGAGTTGAAATGTTACATTCTCAAAACACCAGCTAAGTATTAAATAATACCTAGCCTATGCTTTCTTTAGGTTTTAAAATAGAAAATAATTAACCAGTGGTTTTAAAGATCTCCAGAACAGTCAAACAGGCCTATGAAACCCCAGGATCTAATAACAAAAGTGAGCTGGTTTTCCAGTGCCCTGAGAGTTTGAAGATACCCTTACTCTGGCTTTTGAGTTACAGGAGCTCAACCATGTTTCATTCTGGTATAGCACGGCCCTGAATTTAACTGATTTTCGGAAAAAGACAAAGAAAACCCCAAAACCCAGCAATGTTGCTGGCTGCTAATTAGATGTATTTTAACTGCAAGGTCATTTTAGCAGCTAATATTGTTGTTATGTGTTTCAGTGTGAATCCTTAGTGAAGCTATTAAACTGTGAGAGCCTGAACTTACCAGACATTTTGTAACGTGGCTGGATTTTTGTATCCTTGTTCAGAAATCTGTGGGGAGTGGAGGACCTTTCTGGCTCTGACATGGAAAACACATTTCTTACCAGCTGAATACCAGGGTGGTCAGCTGAGACCTGCTTGCACCTTCCTTTTGCACCTTTTTTTTTAGTCTTTAAATTTTTCCCTACCTGGCAATAAGATTTCCTTTTTCTGTTGCACTCCCTTCCTTCTCTCCCGGGCGGTAGTCAAGCCCCATGGTGCACCTTCTAGCTGAGGATGCGTATTTAGCAGCAAGGACTGGTCTCGGTTATTTCAGGATACTTTTGACTCCTGCCTGTTGTATACGACAGGTTGGCAGCTCTCAGTAGCCGGTGGGCTCTCAGCATCAGGCAGGCTCCTGCTTTTGTAAAGCCATAGCCCACAGCAGATAGCAGACTTAGCCATCATTTTCCGATCGGTTTCTCACCCAGAATTCTTACTTTGTAATTGCTGGGTTGCATTTCTCAGGGTTAGGATTTTCCCCCGCTGTCTCATTGCATCAGTTGCTTTTATTCTCCTTCGCACTCTAAAACAAAATGACTGATACAATATCCAAACTGATGAAAAAGAAGGGGATTTTTTCCACCCTTTATTAGCTCAGATTTGAATTGGGTTATCTGCCTATCTTGTTTATGAAATTTTGTGCTGTCTTTTCTGCACAGACTGTGACTCCCAAATCTTCCACAGCTCCATTTCCATATTCCTGCGTGCTTGTTCTTTGTTAATCACTTGGCAAGCGCTTATTTGAATATTAAAAATTTCTTTAATCATCAAAGGCAGGAGCACAGCTTCATGAATATTCATATTTTTTTCCTCCTCAGACTGGATTCTAGTTCATTACCCTGCAGTAAAGCCAAACAGTCATCAATCGCGCTCATTACAGCCGCTGGCGTTTTGATTGGCTGCCTGCTGCTGGTAGCCCGCGTCCCCCATCCTCCCGCTCTCCTCCATGAGCTGTCGTGTACCTGCCAACAACAACAACAAAAAAAAAATATCAACAATGCAAGAATAAATTTCTCCGGTTGAAAAACAACTTTGCAAACTTGTCAAAGAGTCCTTGTCACTTTTTTTTAAATTTTTTTTGGTTTTACACCAGAAAAAATAAATAAAAAAAAATTAGAAGGGAGAAACTTGAGCTTTAGAGATGAATATTTGTCAAGAGAGTTGACGTAAGTTTCATTTGCATAATGACTTTGTACTTCTGCATTAATAAAATTTGCATATGAAGCCATGTTAATTACTCCTGATCATGCTTTTTGCATTCATGCATAGTAATTTTCTCCGACTTGTGAGAATTAATGTCTTGGCATGGGGGGAGGAAGGGGGAGAGTTGGGGTACTGTCAAATTGCTGTGCCAGTGCCCCTCACTCACACTCTTTCTCCTTCTTGCTCACCACGTTGCTGTTCTTGATCTATGACTCATTTATGCATTATCATTTGAAATTCTTGGGAGAAAGAAATGTCTCAATTTAAAGGGAATCCTTGTCTGCCAAAAAAAAAAAAAATTATAAATAAAATCCCTGAGCAAAATATAACAAGAAATCCCTTCCCTGCCCTCCTTCTTCCCTCCTCAGTGCAGCCTTTCCATTTCCAGCTCTAGCAAAGTTTTGTCTTGGCATCATTAGTCGGTGGAGGGGAACTGCTCCAAAACTGCTCTGTGTGTGCTGGGGGAAGAGGTAAAGGCTGGTGTGCAGGTGTGTCTGGCTGAGTGCCGGACTCTGTGCCTGAGTGCATATAATAGCATGTCTGCCTGTACCACTGAGTGGTTCTGCCTTTCCTGGGGAATGCTGTCTGTGTCTGCCACTTGCAGGGTGTGCATGCATTACTCTTCTAGTTGCTGTTGGAAATGTTTGTGCATCTGTATCTGTGTATCCTCTGTGTGTGTGTACATGTGTGTGCTTGTGCACGTCTGCTTCGTCAACCCTCTTGGTGTCTGTGTAGAAAGGCATGGTAGAAAGATAATATCAGGTGGGAGCAGTCCATATGAGAGGGTGTAATACAGATGACATGTCTTGTTTTAGGAAAAGCTTGAAAGAAAAGTCTGTTGGAAAGGTTAGTGAATAGATCTGTCTTTCAGCTTGGATGTGCCTGTTCAAAGCTGCTGCAATGGTATATATAAAAACCATCTCAAAACATCTGCAGTACTGTCCCTGAACATGATGGGCACAGGGCAGCAATGAGGCTGCAGCGTGCACTCTGCATTTGTAGCTGTACACTGTTTGAACAGATGTTTTTCTTTTTATTGAGTTTTTTAATAATGGAGCTGATCTTTAGTCTCTAACCAGCTATTGATTGATTTTTCATCACCAGACAGGCACAGAGAGACACACAGAAAAACTTGGTTCATGCCCTGTTAAGTGGCTTACATGTCCGCCTGCTCGCCTGCCTGTCTGCCTTGTACACAGATACACACCTAGGCACCCACCCAGGCAAGCATACAACACCCCAAGGGACACACCAGCTACATAGCTACATGTGGCTGCATTTACATGTGACATGAGACATAAAACAAGATCTCTTAAATTAAGGTTGAGTCCCCTGGTCTCCACCATGCTGAGGTGGGACATTGTGAATACTGCTTGTAGCTCCATCTTTGTGCTTCACTCAGGGACTTTTCTGCAGATGTACCAGAGTAGCATGGTGTTTTACATATACCACATCATATGGCCAGTTGTGCCTAGGTTCAGGGAGAGACACACAAAAGAATTCATTTTATGCCTTGATTGTGGCTTTTGTCATGTTCATCTAGGCTCTTATGCACATTTCCATCTTCTGGGGTCAGGTCCAATTTACCTTATTTTCTTCTTTGCAAGTTTAAAAATAGAAGAGAGCAAAAGAATTACTGTTAGTGGTGTCCAGGAGTCAACATAACCTGGGAGCTACTGCCATGTACAGGCACCAGCCTCTTAAAGCATAAAGACAAAATCCTCCTTCACCGTCAGCAATGCAGATCTTTTATTTACACGGTGACAGTCCCTGTGCATGTTTCACACTCATGCTGTGTGCAAAACTCCCTGTCCCATTCCTGCAGAATGAATGCAGAATATGTAATTCAGATCTGCAGTGCAGGTGAGTGGTTTCCCAGAGCAGACCAAAGACGAAAATTGAGCCTCACGCATCTTTGTCAGCAATATCCAAGTGACACAGAACTGTACGTGTGTGCCTGTTCATGCCTGCTCACCCCATCCAGATTGGATATTTGCTCTAAGATTGCGCCGCAGTTCTTGTGGTCTGCTTTCCCTTAGTGCCAGTTGTGGCTTTGCTCTTTGTGGCAGTCAGGGGCTTGCAGGAGTGTTTTCTTTTTGAAACCTATATGCAACATGATGTGGTTGATTGGCTGTAGAATTCCAGAGACTGGCTCCCCTCCCTCAGCTGGTGCTGCATGGGTTCAGCAGAAAACTCAGCACCACCTCAGGATACCATCTGTCTATCTGCTTATGTCTATTTATCTTTTAATCTTTGTTCATTTTGTGTTTGTTCATCAACAGTAGAGTCCCTGTCTTTGTTTTCAGCTTGAAATAGAGCCTTTATGGGGAAAAATCCTGCAGAAGAGGAGCTGGAGAGGTAAAATATGGGCATATTCCTAGTGAACACAAGCTGAGCATTTCTGAGCACCACTGTTATTCTTTCCATAGCAATGAAGAGGTGCCGTGTACCTCATGGTAGAGAGTTCCTTTTTGCCATGCCTTTCCTCGAGTCCAATGGTTATGATTTCTCCCTTCCATGATTTGCTACTAGATCTCATTCTATAGGACCATCCTGATTTGTGAAGCAAAGAAGCAAACCCTAAAGTGGCAACAAAGATGAGGAGGAATCACCTGATTTGACTTTGCTTGCAGTGGCAGACTCAGCCTCCTGGTCTGGGAGCTCTGTGGTCTTTGTCTCTCAGTGCTGGACTCAGGAGTGGTGGTGGGACACCCTGAGCATCTGCCAGAGTCTTTCTTTGCCCATTCTTCTTCATTCTTACAAACCCTTTCCTTTCTGACACTAGGTTAGCGCCTTTTAAATTTCCTCATATATACATCAAAGGACAGAAAAAGATGTAACATGTTCAGTTCCATGACTCAGGTCAAAAATACCTGACTAACATGTTCCAGTTCATTAGCAACTGGTTCACATATTCCTTCACATAAATTTGTTAGGTACCTTATTAAAGGGGATTGCTGGCTTGCTCCTAGTACCTCTGTTGGAAGGCTCTTACAGGATTCCTTTGCCCAGATGGTTAGAAACCTCCTATTTGAAACCTTAGCTCCCATTACACACTAGAGGAGATGTACTGGACAAGAGCAGGGGGTGCTCCCTGTACCCATTTGGTGAGTTCTTAGCATCTTCTTGGATGCCTCAGGTCTGTGCAGATTCTGACAAATTCATTGCCAATGGATAGGTGGGACCCACCAGGACTAGAGAAGAGAGAGGCTGTTGTTCTCAGGGTAATGTTGCATGCTAGGACCAGTGCACCACCATGTTAAAACCTGATGCAGTTGTGGTTGATGGTGCACTTGGTGGGCTTCATATAGTACCTCTATATCTGTGTTTGAAGGAAATTTGTGTTGATTTCCTTCAAAACCTGTAGTCTGGCACCATGATGCGCAGGGGGCCGAATGACTGCAGGACGTGTGCCCTTAGTCATAGGGCGGCTGCAGGCATGTCTGAGTTGTAGTTGTCCTGTGGTCCTACTCTAAGTCCTGATTTCAAGCTCTCGGCTTTCCCAGTGAGGATGAGTACCCGGGCAGCCCAACATAGCCTATGCTAAGCCTAGGGTATTTTCTGTAATCGTAGGAATATAGGATACAATTGTTAGGTCATTGGAGGGAATCGTTGCTACTTTTTGCTTGTTCCATGAAAAAAAAAAAAACACAACCTGGTTATTCAGATGTGTTACAGTGGCAATAGAGTGGTTCATAGACACATTGAAATCCATGTCTGATACCATTTTTCAGATGCCTAGCACACGCTCCTGCCTAGAATGCAACATAGGTATAATCTGTTTAGTAGTTATCATCACATGCTTGTGTAATACTTTCAGTGAGATCAAACAGTTACGAAAGCCAAGCAACTGAGCCCCCAGAATAAAAAAAACCCTTCCTCATCCCATGAGCCACATAGATGGCTTCTATTTAAAACCAGTCCTCACAGAAGAGCACAAATTTTATCCTTGATGCTTGAAGTTCAAGTATTTACACAGGGAATTGAGACTCTTCACTTGTGGTTTTGGCAAAAGCTTCACACAAATGTTTTGCACTGGTGGTCTCTTAGCCATTTAAGATAAATGACAAAATCAAATGCAGTCCTTGCAAACTGGAGCAGTGGATGTTGTGCCAAGGATGAAGTATCCCCTTTTGCCTCGTGTAGCTGTCAGATCAACATGCAGGCCTAGTTTCTGAATCAGGACTCTCTAGGTGGAGAGGCTCCCTTGGAAAATGTTGCTTTTTTAGGGTTGGACACTGCAGCCACAGTGTAAGCTCCTTTAGAAATTTTTTCTAGAGTTGGAGGGAATGCAGATAGATATTTCTTCTTTCTGCCATGTTATTTGCGTGTATCTGCATGGCGCATATGCACACACAAGCAGATTCGCCACCATTAAAAAAAAGAGAGCATTTGCCAGAAGATACCCCCCAAGTAACACGTATATTTCCTGATCTAAATACAAGGGGAAACTGTGGTTTCTGATCTACCACTGTGTGGTAACTATTGGCAAATGCCAGCTTTTTAATGGTGACCACTCCACCGGATATCTTCATTTAGAAGCTGCCCTTGATGAGTAGCTACCCTTTATTTAATAATTAAGTGCCAGGCATAGTTTTAAATGAAGGGGGCGGGATTCTTGGTGGATGTAAAGTGATGCTGTTTGCTTGACTTCCCTTTAAACTCTGCTAAGTTGCACCAGCCAAAACTGTGAGTCCTACCTGATTCTGTGTGTGTGTTTGTGCATATCTGTATTTGTGCAGGTGTATATTGATATTTAAGACTTGTGTCTTAGTTTTTCAAAGCTGTGGAGCTCAGTTTGGACTAGTGCCAGGAGCAGGAGAAAACTCTTCTAAGTACAGCTTGTAAATGGCAGGTGATTCCTAGAGGGGTTAAAAAGAAATAACATGGTTGGAGGTTACAGTATCATCTTTTAGCTACCAGGAGCGAGGTTGCTCCCTCCTTCGCAGGCTCAATAGGGAAGCAGCCTGCATAGCTGGGGCATGCAAAATGCGCAACTGGCCGCAGCTGAAGCAGCACAGCAGCCGCCAGTGCTTCCTTCTGGGAGTTCGGCTCCTGGCATCTCACTGAAGCCATTTGAGCTCGAAGTCACCGCATTTTGTCCAGGCTGGTGCGTGGAGCGTGCTTCAATAGCGGCTCGGCAGAACGCCTGCTCAGTTTTGTGTCGGCTCAATGCATTAACACATTAACATAAACAATAATCCCCCTTTTGATTCAGTTCCTGAGCAGGTGCCGGTGGTGATGTCCACTGTCTCTGTCTCTGCTCTGTGCCACGGCCAGTCACCCCCCTCCATAGCAATTTTTCCCCATTCTGTGCCCCCCCCCCCCCCCAGGCCCCCAGCTCTGGTTTGCAGGTCCCCGAGGTCTTTTCTTGCTCTTCCCCCACCTGGTGTGAGCGTGCCAGCCTCAGCCAGACCCAGAGAGAGGCTCAGACCAAGTGTGTCGCGCGTTAGGCAGCCCGCACCCGCCTCGCCTGTTTCCCCTGATGATGCCTCCTGTGTCCCTTCAGACTTAGATCCAACTGACAGTTTTTTCTATTGTTTTTTCTCCAGGGCCGTCCAGGCCTGCAAACCTGCTGGGGGCTCCCATAGCTGCCTCCTCCCACCCTCACACATCCGTGATCACGTCACCTCTCCGCGCACTGGCCTCCCTCCCGCCCTGCCTTAGCCTGCCCTGCTGTGGTGCACGTGCAGTCTCAGTTGGCGGGACTCAGACTGAGATTCAGACTGAGACGTCAGGCACATTTGGATGTCATTGTCAGTTGTCAGGTAATAGAAACATTTTTTTTTGTTGCTATCTGAAGGTCAGTAGTGCTGCCAAGTGATGTCGTCTTTGCTGTGGGAGAGCTGCCTTCGCTGGGTCATGTGGGGAAGGCAGAGAAAATGTCCTTAACGACCCCCTTTCCCTCCCTTCTTCCCTCTCCATCCTGGTGGAGGATGGGGAGCGGGAAAGGGCCTGCGACTCCTTCCATTTCCACATCCCTCCCCTCCTGCCTGCCCACCATCAGCTGTCACCAGTGGCCACTGCTGGGCTGTTTGTGCCACGTTGTGAGCAAATGTTTGAGAGTCCTCACAGAACGTGATACCCCAGTATCAAGATTTCATCTCTCTGGGGTGTTTATTTAAAGCTTAATTGGATAACATTTAACATCTGAGGCTGGTTTGTTGTTTTTTTTTTTCCTCCCTAACCATTTGTATTAAAAGCTCTCCTCTGCATCCATGTGCGTGTAGGATGTATGTGCTCCATGCCATTGTCTCCCTTGCTTTGAGGAAACGCTCCTTGGTAACTTGCCATGGATCCCTTGCCTCTCCCCTGTCAGCTTTTCTTTCCCTTTATTCCTTTTGGATGCCTGACTTTTGTCACCGCAAGGAGGGGAAAGTGATGTGGAAATGAGGGTGTACCAAGCTAGCCAAAGAGGACACGGACATATTGTTGCCAGACCCCATAATTTCAGACCCAGCAATCTCTTTGAAATCAGTGGGTGTTTCAGAGCGTGGCTCAGTTGCAAGACTGGGTCTATGGTGAGCTGCGGGCTGGAGAGGTGAAAATGGGGAGTGCTTAAAGGAAAATGCAGCCGTGGCAAAATCCACAAGTGTTTACGGAGTCTCACTGTGGTGGGCCAAACCCTGCAGCCCTCATTCATGCTAACATGCATGGAGTTTTAACAGGGAGTTCCCAGAACGGTGCTGGATAAATGATGCGTGAGGACCGGAGGATTTAGAGAGACAGCAACAACTGTCAGGAGAAAAGCCTTTGGGAAATTGCTTCTCATGCCCTCCTGAAGCTGGCAAAACTTTGCTGCACTCAGCTGTTCCTTCCGCAGGCAGTGGTACCACATGGCTGCAGTACGCTGTATTTTATGGTAATGTCCTTGTGCATCTCTCATTGTAATAGAGCAAGACAAAAGCAAGAAATTTAAATTTGTATCTTGGAAGCCCTTGGTCCTGAAAGATGAATGTTCTCAGGAGGAGGCTGAGAGCGTGCTGCAGGATCCCTTTTCGACCCTGGGTAAAGCTCAAGGCATGTGAGGAAGGCTCCTGTGCCTCCTGGGAGAGGCTCGGCCTGCACCCTGCCACTTGCGCCAGGATGTAGGAGTGGGCTTGCAACAATGCGCTGTGTGATGTGGTGCAGTCAGTGCATCCATGGGATCTGGTTAGATTTCCTAATTCAAACTGCCATATTAAGTGTGTGGGGATGCTGTTTTAATAAGGCTGTGCTTCATCAGCCTCAGCAAATTGTCCAGCTTGCCTGAGACAGGTGCAGAGAAGGGCTCTTCCAAAAGTGAGTGCTGGATCAGAAACTAAGATAGCTGCTGTACCTCCCCAGTTTCTTCCTCTGTGCCACCAGTAATCCAAACTGGAACTGACTGATATTTTGCTGTTCTCTGTCTTCACTGGTGCAATATGCACACAGGTGCTTTTAGTAGGCAGGTAGTTCTAACAGTGAACTGGATGCCCTGGTTCCCTGTTGCTTCTGATGCCAGCAGCTTGTGGGGAGGGAAGCAAGTACAACTAAAAATAGAAAAGGAAGGAAGGAATAACTTATTAAAGAACGTGGGAAGGCAAGGCTTTTGTACTTTCCGTACTTTGAGTTCTCACTGTGGATTTGTGCACTGTGAATTTTCAGAATTGCCTGTTTGCTGGGAGAGTGATGCCAGCTCTGTGGAGAGAGAGATGTGTTATCATGGCTTCCTGTAATTACTGCTGCAGTCTGTGGCACTTAGAGAATAGGTTATATCAAAGAGCATGCTAACATGTTTATGACAGTAGTTGGTCAAGGTCTGCTTGGAAGAAACATTTTCTTCCCTTGAAAAAAGAGATTATATCTACTTAACCCTTTCTTAGCTCCCATAGTAATCACTGTATATGAGACTGCACATGGTTTAAACTCTGTGGCAAGGGTTATGGGATCTTTCTAGCTCCCAGAAGGTTTTGTGGAAATGAAAGAAAAGTGAATTCTTTGTGCCGGCTAATAATCTAGTGATGATCCCTGCATTGTGCCCTCTCTTTTTAATATAGACATTTACAACAGTCACTTGCTCCCGCTTTAGAGATCTGCTTGTCTTTCTGACTTGATTAGCCTTTTATTCTGTCAGCCCTGTTCTTGCTTCTGAGGAATTGTTTCCTTCTTTGAACAAAAGCCATCATCAGTTCCCGCCTCTCCTCCTCCTTCATCATTTCTTACCTTTCCTGTTTTTCAGCATTCATTTAAGTCAGGACCTGGAGTTTTTCTGTGCAGTTCTCAAGGAGGCTGTGACTCTGAAGGCTTGAAGTTGCAGGTACTCCCAAATCTCTGCTGGGCACTCACAAATCAGACCCTCAGGAGTCCCAGCAGTTTTGTCATGGAGAATCTAAACTTCTGGCTGCCAGTGGGATTTGAGGTACATGTGTGAGAAAACTCCATTTGGAAATCTCTGACCAAGATAAGAACAATTGCCTGGAATGCTGAGTAACGTTCAGTCATGCACAGGGGAAGTCATGCTGCTTCATCCAGACCTGTTTGTGATTTTTAGAAATCGTGCTGGTAGTAATTTCTATCACAGTAAATAATGCTGGGAAGACCACTTGGGTGTCGAGCATACTGCTTGGCTGGTGCTGGTCCTGGTCCCCTCTATCTTTGTTCAGTCGTTTTTGTTCAGGGCACCACAGGATGAAGAATTTGCTAGTAAAGGTGTGTGTTTTTCCATGTGATTAAAAAAATATATATATATATCTACCACTGGAACAATCTCTCTCAGTCTCTTTATTATTTTTTTTTTTTTTTTGTCTCAGAGGCTTCTGTCTGTTGAATTGGGTTCTCCTGTTTAAATGTTTTTAGTGCCTATTTAATTAGAAGTTGGAAGAGAGTCATGAAATTCACAGGGTTGTGTAGCTTGGAACTAAAATATAAATGGGCAGAGCATTCATTTTGCTTTACCCCTTGCCAGATTAGGGTGCTTTTTTGAGCCTGGTTTTTATTTAATTTCAGTGAATTGCAACTGCTCAGAGTAACTGTAAAACACACACTTTTTTTTTTGCATAACAGAGGCATGCAAATGATTGTTGAGAGATGTAATTATGTAAAGAAAAGTATATGCCTGTATGCAGGCACATATACATTGCAATGCTTTTTGTGGGGCTATTTTTTCACAATACATCTTCATAAGGCTGTTTTTATGATGCTGATTTATTAATATTGTACATTAAGGCTTAAATTGTCAAAGCTGCCTAAGAGATTTGGATGCCCCTTTCCCATTAAAGTTAACGAGAAATGAGCTTTAAAAATCTCAGCGCAGAAGTGCGTGGCACTTTACAGTGTGCTCTCCAAAGAAAGGAGTCCCTGCCCTGAAGATACTACAGTGCAAAAGCTCCCAAAATGGAATTCTAATCAGCATAAGACAATGGGGACTGTAATGGCACAGATAATAATTTATCCCCTATGCCACAATTCAGATATATACCTGATCCAAGATCTTTGGACCTGGGCCCATGAGTGAGGTTTTTATATACCTCTGTAAAGATAATTAAATCTGTCCAATACACATATATTCAGCTATCCAGTGAAACTGCTTACTTCCCACATGTAGGTTGATGGAAGAAGGTGGAAAGCCATTACGATACTTAGTTGCATATATAAAAACAGCATGTGGGCACTGACAGCAGTGATTAATGGACATGGCTGTGAAGTTTTAAGGTCTAAAACAGAGAAACGCATGGGGCCATAGCAGAGAAGACAGGAACAAGCTCCTGTTATTTCAAGGAATCAACTGTATTAGTCATTAGGATGTTTTGAAAATCATGCAGTCATCTTGTAAAGTTAATATCAGTTTACTTGGCTACTGAAATTCTACTTACAGCGCCATTTAACAAGTCTGGTGTTTTCTTAACAAATGTTAAAGTGCCAGTACAGAAAAAGAAGTACCTGTAAGTAAATAATAGGTTTAAAAAGAATACTTTTCCCTCCTTCAATTATATCCCTGTATTCATTGTGTTGGTTTTAAAATGGAGTCAGCCAATAAGAAGAGCTAGATTAGACCACCCTGCTGTAAAAATCTTGATGCAATTAATACAGTCTGTCTAGAAAGCAGTATTATTTCAAAAACTTTTATGTTAATGATATAGTATGCACTCAGCACATTTCTTACTAGAATGAGAAGCAAGCTTTTGTTCACTCCAGACTGTGTTGTATTAACACAGGAGGATCAATGGAAAACAAAACAGTAATCAGAGTGGAGAATGCAAACTCACCCAGCAAAAACCTTCAACTCATCAAGTCCAGAAGTCCAGGATGATGGCTAGTACTCTACTCTTCATATTTTGTTGAGTAGAATCTCAAAAAAAAAAAAAAAAAGAAGAATGAAGAGTCCACTAACACTTGATATCTGGTCAGCACTGAATGCTTTTTTGAGAGGATAGAGGGGAACTGGGTATATGTGTCTGAGGGCAAAGACCTGTAGTTTCCCTGAGACCCTTTGTAAATGTATCTTTTCATCTTGCTGCATAAAGAAGAGGTTTGCATAAAGTAGGGGCTAACATTCAGGAGACATGGCCCTATCAGTCATGGTTACATGTGTTTATTTGTTTTAGTGAAATAGTTAATGCATGCTACAGTGGAACTGACTTTGTAGACAGTACTTACAGAGTGCAGGGGTGTGTGAGATGTATATACTACAAACGGTAATGCATCAGTCTGAGTGCATGCATCCATCGTTTCATCTATCAATCTATGTGTTCATCCATCTATCTGAGTATTAAAATCATATGCGACCTGTCTGTCTATGCAGCTCTCCATCTCACCAGATATTAAAATCAGATTCAAACTCAAAATAGATGGATCTAATCACAAACTGATTTTTTGACTGAATGGTGTGTTTTTCAAGATGCAATGAAGAGACCTTAAGACAGCAAAGAGGCAACTAAAATTAGGGTGCTGCATGGGACAGTGGCATTGGCAGTTCGAGCATGGCTGAGGCTTTGTTCTAGACAGATGCCCGATCAGTATGACTTTGTAAGTCCTAATTATGTCAAGTTAAGAACCAGCAGGAGCAATAATGATATTTAAAGGTGCTTTAAAGTGGATGCCTGCCATTTCCAGACATACCAGGAAAAAATAAAAGTCCTTAATTACAATATTAACGGATGGAACTGAATCTGATAATCTCGGGACAAAAGAATTTAAGGCAACATTGCCTGCAGTGAAGACAATGCCTTCAACATTGAGAGAGTTAACTCGATCGCATACCACTATGATGAGCCCGAGAGTCTGAACTCTTCAAACGCTCCAAATGGAGAGCTAAATCAAAGAATCCTGTTTCAAATCCATCCAAGATGTTGCTGTTTTTCTCCTCTGACAGGAGAAACATTTGGAAGTGCAGTTTCTTTCTTTTTTTATAGCTGTCTTAAAAAGGAGTTTGGATGTTTAGCACAGCTGGTGCTCATTACATTATGCACTATCAATAAAATAGCATGTGTAATTAATTTTTAATGCAGTGCTGTATGCAGTGCTTTAAAGCAGTTACTGTATGGGGAGAGCTGACACCGGTCACTGACATCAGAAATATTGAAATAGAGGGCTAGATTTTGCATTTTTAAAGGGTGTATGTGTGAGTGGGGGAAGGATAATTCCCAGCCCACAATTCTCTAGCCACAATCAAATTTAAAAATATAGGGACAAGATGGATGAAGGTGATTTTATAATTTGCTTATTGGAATGAACAGATTTATTTCCTTTTAGAGTTTGCTGAGTGATGGCTGGGTTAGGAATAGGTGACTTTGGAGTATAGGTAAGCACCAGGGGACAACACAGCAACTGATCCATCTTTGTTAAAGCACAAACAGACTTTGGTGGTATCAGGTGGGAGATGAGGCAAAAGAGGAGGTTATGAGAAAGCAAGCAAAAGACATTTCTGTTCTGTCTCATTGAGTTTTGTGGTTTTATTTCATTTATTTATTTATTTCTTTACAGGGCTCCTTTCTTGTGCCTTGTTCCCATTACTAAAACCTCCTTTTTTACCCTTTTACCTCTTTTTTTACTTGATTCATTATATGTTTGGGAGTATCAGTAGTTTGGAAGGGAGAGAGCAGCTTGGTTACAAAAAGGCACCACTGATAGTAAGGTGCCTGCTGCTTTGGCAGAAGACCCAAATAAATCACGGGGTCTTCTTTTGGTGTTTGTGCAGTACTTTCCAGAAGACGCCAGCATAAATAAAGACTGCTTTAATGGGGCTTTTTACAGGCAAGGTTTGGGCACTACCGTAGCTTTGAGCAGCCATTTTGTCCAGAAACACCTTGGTTGTCCAAAGGAGGAGCAGACCTGTTCTTGAAGTTGTAGTATGATGCCTGTTCATATTCAGCAAAGAGACAGGAATGGCTTTCATGTTTCTGCAGCAGAGTAACCAGCAGGGATGGTTTGTAGGATAGGATAGGATAGGACCACCCTCTCTCTGCTGCCACCTCCTTCCCACCCTTTTCAGGGAGTTGAATGCCTCTTGGTGAACACTTCCTAAAAGGAGAAGAAATCAGATGCAGGAAGAGAAGGAAGGAAGCAATCACCTACAAAGCGATAAAATTAAGGGTAGTGTTTGTCAGGTGCCTTGACTTTTGGTTGAGCAATGCACCAGCTTTCTGAGAGGTGTTTGTTTGGGTTTTTTTTTTAATACACATTCACGAGGCATAAATGTTTGCAATTATTCTTTCTTTCAGTAAATTTCCATTAATTTGTACATAGCATATGCTAAACAGTTCACTTGTACAGGCTCACCTGGCATATTCAGGATGGAGTTTTCTCCTGCCCCTTCAGCAGTAGCTTTTTGTCATCACTTTTCTTCTTTCTAATAGATATTTGCGGATGTGTTTGTCTGTCTGAGCCAGGAAGTGAATTGGGCTGTTCAGCTTGTGAGAACAGAGATAAATCTCTTGTATACAAATATAATGCTCAGCGTCAAAGTAGGGCAAGTCATGGTGTATGGTATAGGTAGCTGCAATGAGAACCACTCTTAGTTCACAAGCCAGAGTGGGAAAAGTGGAGGCAACAGTGTGGCGCTGTACATTTTGTAATGAAATAGCTTTATGTTATTTTATCTAGAGGAATTGGATCACATATTCCTGGGGTGGCTCAGGTTTAGGCCAGAGAGCTGCAGAAAAAATTACCCTGTGTCCCTCCAGAGCTGCCTAATTCAGAGGCCCGGGGTTCTTTTTTCTTTGTTGAGTGCTTCATAAAAATAGATAAAAGTAAGAGTTCTGTGCTCAGATGGGATGCTTTATGTTCAGAAAGGGATTTGAGTCAAAGAAGCCATGCTGATGCACCTCGTGTGTGCCCCACTGGGCTCCTGTGTGCTGCATGTTGGTCCTTCTTTCTGCTGAGCAGTAAACAGCTGAACAACTGTTAGCAACATACGTTTTTATGCTGTTTGCTTTCTTTTGGACAGGCTTTTCCCAAGCATTTTTGCAGTGTGTACAGAAATCTGGTAGGCTAGAGTATGGTACATGCCTTTGCTATCTTTATTTCCCTCCTGGTTTTGTCTTAATCAAACCACTTCTGTGTTCCTCTTCCAGCTAACACAACCTGCTATAGCACAGGCTGGGGAAGCCAGGTTCAATGAGTCAGTAAAACATGCATTTGGAAGGAAACAAGCAAAAATCCCACATAGCAAAGGCTTACATTTTTTATGAATTCAGCTGTAAGAGTCAGAGGTCCTGGGACTTCTGGAATGAGGTTAATGCAGGCACTAAGCAAGGCGGTGGGGAGACACAGGTGCTGGAATCACACCATGAAATGGTGCGTTCTAAATTATTGTCTTTACTATTAACATAAAGAATCTCTGGTTAGAGAGAGGCCAGTTTGCACAACATACCTGCAGCTTTTATGATTGTTTAAATGTCACTTAGCTATTTGGAGCCAACTGTAAATGTATTATTTTCAGTACATCCCCTGGCAATATGAGGGGAGCATCCTGTCCTTTCCGTGTGTCAGACTGTTTCATGGCATGTCCTGTATTGACCTAGATTATTTCATGTGAGACCCAGATCTAAACCTGATCTTTACATCTCTTCCATGGCTGCGTGACAAGCATGATGCTTCCAGGGTATGCTATACCATGCTAGCAGCCCACTGATGGCTGGGTTAGGGACTGCCTGGGGATGCATAGTTGAGCATCTTTCTGTGAGGTGTTTTCTGACTTCAGTGGTGTTGTACTGTTGTGCCAGCTATGAACATTGTCTATGGAATTCAGGAATGTACAGAGATTTAGGTAAGAATCAGATACATACCATTAAAACTGTCCACTGTGATAAGGTTGGAAAACAAAAATTCAAGGAATCAAGTAAGACCTCAGCATAGTGCTAGCACCCTTTGCCTGCAGGGAAACTATTTTTCAGTTTGCATCTTCTAGCAGATATTTGGGTTATTTTTTCCTCCCCTCTGTTTGAACAGGGAGAGAGCAAGTTCATTTATTATGGCACAGCCAGGCTTATAATGCAAACTCTGTTCAAAAATTAGGTCTGAGTGTTTACGGATTGATTAATCCAAATCCGTTATAAAAATGTGTGAACTGTTGATTAAACTGGGAACAGGATCATTGTGGTTTTGCCTACAGTGAGGGCAAGATTAATGAGCAACTTTATCTTTCTGCAAAACCTCATATAAAATATAATAATAATAATATATTCTTTTCCTGTTCTTTTCTGGTTTCTCCTTCAACTGACCATACCTCCACTGTAGATTTGAGGTAGCAACTTAAAAGCTCTATTGACTATTGAAGCCAAATATTTTACTGTCATTATCAATAGATACATAGAATAGTTGTAAAATAATCCTGTGAAATTGCTGTAAACTCTCTGCCAATTTCCTTCGTACTTTCTCTGCACGTTCTCCACGAGGAGCAGTGTGAAAGCTGCAGCAGTGCTAGCTCCTGCCTCCACCACTACTGTCAACGTTCATTAATGCAGTTGAGCACACTCATAAACGTCTGAGCTGTTCCCATATTTAGAGCTCTCTAGCCATCAGATCTTCTCTTTTGACTGAAAACCCGGTGATCAGGGTTTGAGGTGGCTGCTTGAGGTATAATTTTAATTCTGTGTCCTGGTATCATCCAGAGCTGTAATGAAGAGTGTGTGGGAGACAGCAGCATTATTGCCTTAGGTGGTTTGCTCCTTGCCCTTTCCCTTTAAGCTTGCCAGGCCATATTTTGTGATTATAAACTGAGATTTCTTAAATTTGTTTTCTCCTTAATAGGTAAAGATGAGTGAATGCTGTTTCTCACTTTCTCCTCACTCTTCCTTCACAGATGTCTTTGCTCTTTGGGGCCAGCTGGGACTACTGGGGAGGTATTACCCATGGGATTTCTTTGCCCCAGGGTTAGATTTGCCTCTCTGCATGGCAGCCCAGGGCTGGATTGCAATATAGCTCCTTCTCAGCAAGTTTCAGTGAGTCACCATCCTGCTTGTTAGGCTGTCTGATGGGAAGAGGCTTTCTCTGCCTGTGGCCACCCCACCTGTGGAACTTCTCCCTGTCTGCACCTTTCTCTTCCCCTGCTCTGCCACAAACATTCATAGTTCTTTCTGTGTTTAAAATATCATTTAAATTTTGCCATCAGGTAGGTCCTTCATTCATTGCTGTCACTGCCAGTAGTCCCTGCAGTAAGTTACAGCATTTTTTCCTGAAAATCAAGTCCAAAGTGAATTTGCTGGATTTTGTGTTTTGATTTTTAACTTCTTATTTTTTTTTTAAGTGGAAATGACTGCTGAAAGTAAACACAGCGTGCAATGGACAGACTTACTGGGGTAGCATGAATTTCCTTAATAAGCTGGGGTATACGTGTGCGCACGCGCATGTGTGTTTTTTCCCCCGTAAACCTTGCAATAAGGGTGCTGTCTCTTTAAATCCTAACTCAAACTTTACTGGCGATTTTACAGAGCCTGGTTTCATTTATAGTGGAGCCAGACTTGCTGTGTGAGAGCCGTCCGCATGCTGGAATTAGTCTTAAGCTTGCTTCTGTGGCGTTGCCAAATTCCATGTTTGTGTTTTATTTAGAATTCTTTTCACGGCCAGTCGAATCTGTTCAGGCACACATAAGCAGTGTTGCGCCCCATGGAGAAAATAAGCAAGTTTGCGTTTTCTTTGGCATAGGCCATGGCCACAAAAGACTGCGGTCTAAAAAAACATTTTTTAAAAGCTATTTTAACCCATAACAGATGTATAAAGCAGGCACACGCATGCCAGCTTCCTTAGTTTTAATTAAAAAATAATTACAGCTTTAATGGGATGCTAGTGACAAATTTGGATGAATGGTGGGTGACATTATCTCAAGGCTTGCTTCAACTTATAAATTAGTGCATTTCTCTTGGCCAGTGGTACAGATGAAATTAAACGAAGGAGCAGATTAATATTTCTTAAAGTTACATTGAACCAAATGAAAAATCAAATCAAATAAACCAAGGCCCCTTCCTCCCTCTCTTGCTCAGATTCCTGTTTGCATGAGATCACAGAACATGCAGGAAAGGTTATTTTCCCTGGCTGATAAATGATCTGGCTAACGATAAACTGAGCATAGGTTTGCCAGATACCTGTTCCTTTTGTAATTTCACATTGGTAGCCACATTGCCAAATTATTGTGATTAATGTCAGCAGGCGCGTCTATTTATAACCACATCTAACTAGCTAACATAGTACCTCCAAGCCAGGAAATCTTAAATATAAAACAATCCCTACATGCTGCATGTTGCAATGGTTCTCTCTCCATACCTCAGCTAACTGCCTCCCTTTTGGGCTGCAATGCTGGCTGCGATCCTTCACATCTTTAGGCTATTTTCAATTTGGGGCTTTTAAGGCTAACCAGAACTGGGCTAGATGTACAGGCTTGCACAGGTAACAACAGTTTATATTTCTGAAGAAATAAACAAAGAAGTAATAAACATGTAATAAGCTAACCCCAGATGGTATCTCTGCTGTTACTATGGTCAGGTGCATGCAGAGCTGGGGAAGCGAGAGGGAAGGATCAGCATGGGAGGCTGTGGATATTGAAGGAGAAGGAGAGGTCTGACGGAGTCACTGGAAAAAGCGTATGCCCTCTTTCCATGCAAGCCTCCATCCCACCTGTGGACACCCTAAACAGGTGCTGAGAGGAGATGTGACAAAGCAGAACAATTTTGCAAGGTGTGCAGCAGAGCCCCATTTCCTCTGGACTTGCTTGTCCTACCTGGGTGCTTTCCAGCAGCAAAGGCAGCCCAGTGCAGGATGGGGCTTTCTGGATGGGAGCAGATGATGGCTTCATGAACTATGGCACAGGCAGACGAGGATCATTTTGTTTGACATTCTCAGATGGCATTCTTTCATGAAACTTTTCATCTGCTTAACATTTAGATCTCCTTACAAAAAAACCCTGAAATGATGTGTATACATGTAATCTAAACGATGAGAGCTCTTCTTCACTCAGGCATTGCCAGTTTTCTGTAACAAACATACTACATTTTTTCCTCATTAAAATACAAACACATTTTTTGAAGAAAATTGAAGAAAGATAGAGTATCAGGTGTTCGGTGGGTAGCTGCTTGCCTTCCCCTAGACCAGTCCAGATTTGTCTTGTGGTCATCTATAGATCTTTTGCTACTAATTTTCAGGCAAATGTGGCAGAGTCCCTCACCTTGCTTGCTGAGAGCTGTCTGCCATGTTAAGTTGGAGAAACCCAGCAAGAGGAAGCTGCTTGAAGTTTGAGCTAGTCTGGAGAATGTGAGCTCCTCAGGGGGATCTGTTTGATCCCTCCAGGAGGGCAGTGTCTCTCCTTGGTGTGCAAGATGTCCATTGCCTGAAGCTGAACCAAGCCAGACTCTCCAAAGATACGACTCTTAGGCTTTGTTTAACTGCAACAAAAGAGAAAGATATTTTTCTTTGTTGATTGAATGAGGATTTCTGTGGTAACATTTTCCTGAGCTTGAATTCCTCATGACTGAAAATGAAGTTCCAGCATTAAAAACATGAGTCACGCAGTGCAGATGAGAGTCATTTTTGCATTCCTGGAATTTTTGGAAGGGAAACATTACATTCACAATAATCCTTTCAATTATACCTTATTGCTAAAATAATCCATGAGGCATTCTGCAGTAGAGCCCTCTGCTATTTCGTTACAGTTGAGGCTTTGAAAATAGCACCTGAAAGCTTTTAGTCTCCTGTGTGTCAGTATCTTAATTTTCTTTTTATGTTGCTACACACAGGATGGTCTGGTGTCTTTTTTATTTACTCCTTAGGATTTTATTGTTTAATAAATAAGGCTAATTCGATTTGTTCTGATCTGTCTCAAGTATCTAATTGCTGCTGTAGAGAATGATTAATGTCCAGTTGAAAGGATTCCACATCTGTAAATGAGAACTGAAAGCAGATGTTAGTTTGATGAACGTGTGCTGCCCATTCCTTGTCTGCACTGGCTCAGAGAGCAGGCTGCCGGGGTATTGCTGTCTATCAAAAGAGAGATGTTAGATGCCACATACAGTTCAGAGTCACACACCCATCATGAGCTGAGTGAAGAGTTAACAAATAATGTATCCCAGTAGTTTTTTTCTCTGCTTGTGAAATATCTATACACAAGACAGTGTTATCCTCAAATTGTCAGAAGTGCTTGACAAATTCCAGTTCAGGAGAATGCACTGTGAATTGATTACAACCAGGACTTTGTCTTTCAGTTTTTAGTCAGGGGGTAGCACTGGTATGTTATCTGAGGGCAGATAAGTTCAGTTTCCAGTGCTATTGCACGTGCAGTGCTGATTCTGCAGTTAATTCAACCCACAGAAAAAAAAACCAAAAGTGAAGCTGATAACTTTTCTATCTGTGGACTGGCTAGGTGCTCAAGCATTTCTGGCAAATCAGGCCAATTGCTTTTCAGAGTTCACTAGTCTGAGTTCATGCAGGTCTGTGGAGAGCAGACAGTAAAAGGAGCAAAAGATGGAATTGCCTGGCCACAAGATCAGACTTTTTAGCGTCCAGCCAACTTTGACATACACCTGCACATAATGTGTGCAACAGCTTTTTAGATAACAGCAGGTACAAACAGCATCTTTGTGCATGGGTTCTCCAGTTTAGTAATGCATGATGCTTTATGGTCCTTTCACAAGTGGCTCTCTCTTGGCCTTTGTGGTTCACCTCCCGGGACAGTGTGTAACAGCAGGTTAACAGCCAGTGAGTGCCAGAGTGGAGGAGGAGAAATTTTGGCCAAGGGCAGGCATTTCTGATAATGGCAGTAGGAACAAGAGAGCACTTGCTTTTAAGGACTCTTCTCAAAAATAGTTATCTTAGCAGATTTAGTCACTTTGATTTTGTGTTTTTTTTTTTTTTTTTTGTGAAATAGCTATTCAGGTAATGTCTATGACTAGAACACTATTTCACAGATGGACATATGGAGATGTAACGACCAACACAAATCTTCCTTGCTGTCCTTAAATCAGGCTGAGTTGGTATGTGTATACGGCAGGAGGAGAAAAAAAGAGAGAGGAGGGGAGGATAAAAGGGACAGAGGAAGAACATGGAGTCATGGAGGAGATGTACTGGCATCCCAGAGCTCTGGATGAGTCAGCTTCTGTACTGTAGTCATGTCAAAACTGCAGCAAAGAATGCTTCCAGTGAGACCTTCCATCCTCTGGTACCTGAATAGGACTGTATGTACAGCAGGCATGTGAGACAGAGGAGAGACTGGTTTTACATTTAGCTTTTCCATTTGGATTGTAACTCTTAACAATATTAATTTGGATATTATTATTTCTTAAAATCCTTGGATTTTGTTTCACAGTACTGAACTAAGCAGTGAAACTTTTTCAATTAAGTTAACTATTCTTTACTAGGGTAAACCTTGCCCTGTTAGATTGTTTCTGATGACTTTTGCTAACCTGACTGTGATATAATGTCAGCAGCTCCCAACTGATACCTCACAAAGTGACTGGAAATCTCAAAGTGGCCTAAAGTAGAATAAATGGTAGCTTACTCTCTATTAAAAAACAAAGCCTGCTTTTTGTATTCCTTTACTTCTCTGTTTTCCTTCTTCACTCTCTTAGCTTTCTTTTCTTAGAGAGAAGAAATGTAATTAATGCAAGTATGACTGTCCTAAATTAAGCTGGTGAGATACTTGTGGCTGATACCATTACTGGTCAGTCTGCAGCGCGTGGTAAACTTAATTTCCGTGGAGGATAGCCAGGACTGAGGTCTAGAGATGAGGTACAGCTTACAGTGCACTCAGGAAAAACTGTTGGAGTTTCTTTTGTGCAGTCTCCCAACTTCTTGTTCCTATATCCTTACATTGGATAGAAGACATCCTTGAACAAATCTGTAAAGAAAGGTGTCCTTTGTAATATGGTGGCTTTCCTCATTGCAATGAGCTCAGCCAGCTGAATGATCTGCAAATATGTAATTTTTGCAGAGCAGGGCTTGTCTGCAGTATTTTTGTTGTTTCTGGAAGTGGTCACTAGAGCAAGTACACATGTGCTAGGGGTCAGTATTGGTTTGCTCTGGCTGCTTCTTAGCCGGTTTTCCTATGACTAAAGGTGTGCCTGGCCCTGAGCAAATTGCGGAACTCCCTTGTGTTGGCAGTGGGAAGGTGTTAAGTGATTGGGAACTTCATGTGGAGCACATAGTCCCGTGCACATCAGAGGCTCAGCATCTTTGGTCTGCATGGGCAAATACTTTGTTTTCCTTACACAACTGAGGGCGTGGCTGTAAGTTTTTAATCATGCATCTAAAATCAAAGGAGAACACTGCACAGGGAGTGTTCCTTGGAAAAGGCAGCTTTAGGAGACCAACAACAGGTCTTTTTACAGGTGGAAGAAATGAAAGCATTCCTGTCCAGGAGTCCCCAGTGATATCAATGTAAGGACCCTGTATCTGGCTAAAAAAGAAAAATCCATGTTGAAAAACAGTCAGTGGATTTGAGAACTTGCTTTATTCTTTTATTGCTATCTAGTGAAAAGTATTGATAAGGAGATTCTTGTATTAGATGTCCTATTTCCTACAGTTTGGAAAATCTAAATGCAAGCCTTCACTGAAATTTCCCTGTGATCTTGGAAAAGTCACCATGGAAAGTCTTCCACCAATTCAGTAAGGAATTCCAACTCTTCATTCTCTGATGAGAGTGTTGTCAGGAAAAACTTGGAAGTTTCTGAGGTGCTCAAATAGTAAAATAATAAAAAGCTACAGAAACATAAAATGAGAATTGTTTAGGCTAATTTTTGAGGAATTGCTCATCCTGAGATTTATTGGATGTGATGGAAAGGAGACTTGAGGCCATTGATGGTGAGTGATGTTTGTCTAGTGTTACTGTGCTTAAAATAGTCACGTGTGTGTAAGAGATACTACTGTTACTCCTCTCTGTGAATGGTGGCTCAAATTGTGCTCTCAGGTACAGCAGCTCAAGACCATTGCAAATTAAGCCACTGGAAATAAGTGGGGTTGCACACTTGTAACTGAGATCAGAATTTGGCTTGGCCTTGTGTGGTGCTCTGTGTGTTAATTCTTGCATATAAACCTGGAAGAAATAGCTTTTTTATTACAGCAGTGCTTGAAGAGACCCCAGAAAGTAACGTGTAAATATTAGAGGCTGCCAACAGCTAGTGGCAGTTTCGGCCTAATAAACTCAAAGTAAATAACTTGGTGATTAGCTGGAACTGGCAGGCCACTTGAACACAGCACTGACTGGGTATGTGGTTTTCCCTGTTCACACCTTAATACTATATAACAGTATATGCCTGGATGATATATGAGCCTCAGCAGAACTTGTTCTGAATCTACCTTGACACATCTATTTGTGAATAATCTCAATGATAATAACAACAGTAAGTACTTAGTTAGAACCTTTCATCCCAAGGAGCCCAGAGCACTTCTAATTTGAAGAGTGAGCAAACTATAAAGAAAAAAAATTGAGGTATTACAGCAAGGATAGGTTTGCAGCTCAAATGCTGAACTGGGAAGCCAGCATAAATTGGGGTTTCTTGCTGCTGCCTCCTCCTTTCCACCCCCCCCCACACACCCACACCCCCCCCCCCCCCAGCTCCTCTGTGAACTTGGCTAGCTCTCTTTCCCCCCAGTGTGTCTCTGTAGTAAGGACTTGTGAGGCTAATCTCAGGAAAGCAGGTATGTGAATAAAGCAAGCGGTGCAAGAATCTAAACAGAATTATTGCGAATAGACTAATAGACTTGTATGTTCAGAGGAATTCAACCCATGGAGATTCATTCTAGGAAGAAATACGATGAAATAGCAAGGGAATAAATGAACTCTTTCAGGGCAGGACATAGACGAAGTCCGTGGGAGTTATCAGAAAAATCAATTGCTATTGATTCAGTGAGCATTAGATCAGGCTTCTTGCTCCCTGGCTGCCATAAAGTTGTATTTCAAGAGACTACAGGGCATTTGGGCAGGGGCAGTAAGAGAAAGTTTGGCACAGTCCACTCATTTTTGCCACTGCCATGCTTCTCTGTCTTCTTACATGCGTGTAATGTAAGTAGCAAGAGAAGATTCTGATTCGGTTGTCATTTGTTGCCTTTTCTGAGTTGCACTTTAAGCTCTAATACACAAGCTTGCTTTAACATTTTGTCGCTGTTCCGGATGACTTTACTTTTTCCTTTGCAGCAATGAGGTTGTGCTGCAAGGAGGAATTCCCCTTTCCTATGTAATAAAATGACCAGACTGGGTTGGCACTGTGTTCCCAAAGAGAAAAGGATATAAAATACTCAAACAGGCTCCCTGACAGAATTAATGCTTCACAGTATTGTGTCATTCCTGCAGCCTCTGCTTTTCAGTTACCCATCCCTCTTAGTCATTTCATTAGTCATTATTTTTGGTAATGGGTGTAGCTAATCTGGTTTGATTGAAAGCACCAGGGTACAGTGTCCAGGTTTGTTACTTATGAATAGTGGTCTTCATGCTGACACGTAGATTCCTAAGAATTTAATCTGTGTAGGGGTCAGAGAGTATAGTGTTTCTTGACTCTGATCTCTGAAGTGCAGTCTTTTGGTGGTTTAGAAATGGAGTGATAATCCTTAAAAATGCTGGAACTTGCCTGAGATTGTGCAGCATAGTTCGTCTTTGTGGTTTCTCCCAGTCAGCCCTCGCAGGTGAGTATGACCATTTTACAGGCAGAAAAAAAAGCCCTACAGGGCTTGGGCACAGACTTGGTTAGTAAGTTCTCAGCCTCTAGAAATCTTTGCCTGGTCACGTCGCTACATGAACAACAGGAATAAAATGAATGTATGGTTGAAAGTGATTTGCTCTGGGTTTGGATTAGGCCCGTAATCCAGGTCAGCAGTTATCAAATTATCTTGCAGAAGACAGGAGTATTTTGGCCTAAGGTAGTCAGAATTGAAATGCATGACAAAAGTACACCTAAAATTTTCTACTTAGGAGGGCTAAAACTTATGCATGGAATATTTCTGATCAAATCATAGGATTTTTAAAAAGAGGAGACCTGAAAGATTTAAATAAAACTAATTTTATTTTGTTAAGATTCAGTACTTGATTCCTGGAGCCTCCTAGGAAAAACAGGGTTGGCTTTAGGTTTTGTGAGTCTCTGGGTTTTGAAGAAGCCAAGAATCTAGAATGGCTGCTTTATGTGGGATTTCTTCATTTCTGCAGCCTCTTGGGCGAAAGTCAGAGCTGTGTGAAGGTAGGTGTACACAGTATTTTGCAAGCAGACATGAGCTTGTTCTGCCCGAGCTTCAAGCCAACTGGACACAAGCCAGCCCTGCACCAGAAGCTGTACAGCTGCATCAGTGAGGATGTTGAGCTCCAGCCCTGTCTCTCTGAAGGGCTTGTTAGCTTGGGTTTGGGGTTGCACTAAACCACAGCTACATGTCCTCTGCATTGGTGCTGGCTTGCGTCTGGCCAGGTTGGAGTGCAGGCAGGGTGAGCCTTTGCCAGCCTGCCACATACCATGTAGACATACCCTTCCTCACCCTAGGTAGCAGTTTCTCAAGCACTTCATTTTCATTGAAGTCAGCATGAGCAAACATTAGTCATCTTGGGTAGCAGTTGCCAAAGGAGGTCCTTTGTGTAATGCCTAGATTTAGCAATCTAGGCATTGACTTTGCATTGCTAGTATTTGGTCTGCTTTCTCCCAGTCCTTTCTACTCTTCTTGGTCACTGTCAATCTCCTTTCCTGCTAGCTACTCCAGCACATAATTGCACCTGACTATGGTGATACAGTTGTCAGCCCTGGAGAGGTTTCTAGACATTATTGCTACCCTCCCTCAGGCAATAGACAATGCAGTTTGCCACCAGCCCTGAGAGGCTGGTTTGGAGTCTCTTGAAATTGTTGAGATCTCGACAGTGCATTATGGTGATACTGCCCTTTCTCTTCACCTTGGAGAAGGGAGTGGCAATTCAGCCATGAGAGAACAAGTGACTTCAGCAAGCTGGTGTTTCTTCCCTAGGGAGCATAATAAAGGTTTCACCCTAGAGGGTACAAAGTATGCTTCACAGTGTCAAACAAAAAGAACAAAAAAGAAGCTGGTGTTGCCTCATGTTTCTAAGTTGTCTGAGCTTTGATTGTTTTCTGTAATTCAAGGAATTGTAGAAGTACATTTTACGTTTCCTTTTATTGTCTGTTACTAATTCACTATTCCTTCCTACTTGGCATCTAGCTGAGGAAACTTGAACTTCATAGTCATATAAAAGCTTGAAATTGCCCAGAATAATTCGACATCCTTCACTTTTTTAGGTGCTATCACTGGTGTTCTGAAACATTCTAGGTATGAAACCGTGGTCTGTTCAACTCCTCAGAAACTTCATGGTGGCTTCTGTCAGGTTTTTCACAAGCATTTTTATCCTAAGAATTGAGAAGAATAACAAATGTTCGCTTTGCATCCATTATTAAAGTTTCAAATTGTGTTTTTCTTCCTACTGGAATGAAACCTAAACTGAAAGATTTCTAAGAAATGTAATTTTGTTTTCATCTTTTTAGGCAAACCCATGATATTTTGGTTCAAATCCTGTGGCTTCTGTTTCAGTATCAATGTTGTTTCAGCATATTTCTCCCAGACCATTTGCAATCTGACAAAAGCAGTTGAATATGAGTTTCATGAGTACTAGGGCAGGTCCCCGACCATTAGGCAACTCTCTCTGTCTTGCATACTTTTTCTGATGAAACTTCACTGAAACTCAGCTCTTAACACAAGACATCTTGGCTGTCAAGAATCTTGGTAACTGTTCTGAACAGCTCTACTCTGTGGTCTTCAAACTTGTTTTAAGTACATCACATCTGTAAGGTAAGATCTGTGGTGTCCTGTGAAAAGGAATGGGCTTTTTACATCAACAACGTTGCTTGGCTGGTACAGTTATCCTCTAAGAACTGTTTAATGTGATGGACATAAGAAAAGCCTTCCAATTGTCTCTTCTATGCCATGCATATCCCAGCTAGAATCCAAATAGGATCTGAAAGTCCAGACATAGGTCACTCAGCTTTGGGGTGTTACAGATGCCCTCTTAGACCTGGGAGGAAAGGAGTGGAAACATACATTATAGAATGGATGCACTTCACAGTTGGAGAGATGTAACCTAATTTATCAGCTATAACAAAACACTCATTTCATTTCCATTGGTACAGTTTTGGCTAGAACTGTTCAAGCCCTACTGGGTTCAGTTCACATGATTGCATGTAAACTAAACCCTACTCTCAGGTTAAGGAAGGGTGGGTGGAGAATCAAACCTTTCAAGTTTGCTTAGAGGATGAGTCTGAGAAATTAACACCTTCAGATCTTCTCATACTTCAGTCTTCCTCTACTCACACATGCACTGAGCCCTTTTGTACTCTTTACTCAGGACTTCACAGTGATCTTGGTAGTACTTTCTGTGTTTGCATTTCTGTCTTTCTCTGCTGAGTCACTCAAAGTGCTATACAGTGCTTTCCTCTCCTTCAGGGCTCTAGGTGCTGCCACTAATTAGTTTTTGCATTGTTATAAAGTACATTCAGGATCTGCTCCACACTGAAGGTTACCTGGTTGCAGATTTGATCTCTTGCTAATTCACATGCAAAATCTGTCTCTCTAACCAAGTTCATGAGAAGTGTAGTTTATAATTTGTAGAAAATACGATAGGGCTACAGTTCTACTCAAGCTACTTAGAGCAAACACCAGTGCAATACTGTGGCTTGTTAAGGCTATTTGCAGCAGGATCTACATTCAAATAAAACCCAATCCTGTATCTAGTAGGCAAAATCATGTTTATGTTCCACAGCCTTGATGTGGCACATGCAAGAACTCTTTTTAATTCACAATTGTGTCCCTGTCAGTGTCCCCTTGAACATTCATATTAATCCCAACTCTGTTTCGGTGTGTTGGCTGTATTCTGTTCTTGCTTACACTCAGTTGATTACCATGAATTAAATACTTGTAGTGGCAAAACATATTAAAGATGAGATAATAAAACAGGATATTGTGTATGCTTCCAATGACCTTAATGAGTATATGTATTTTTACTTTGGCTGTTTTAATGTGGCTCTTCAACTTGGCACAAAGTAAATCCCTTTCTTCCCGTAGGTGTTCTAAGAAAGAAGAATCCAAGCCTGTAAGTGATTTAGCTGCATGGTCCACCTCACTTTACTCACAGTGACAGTATAATTTCTCTGTTTAAATACAGTACAGAACAAATGGCTCTGAACATGTGGATTTTGGTGGAAGACACAGATTCCCTCTCCCCTGGGTGCTAGAAATAGCAATAAGCAGTCAAAATATTTCAGTCTCTCATTCTAACTGTATTCTGAGTATCTCTGAGTGTGCCTGTGTTTCATGTCCTGTTATGAATGCAGGAAAGAATCCCCCATCCTTGATAGCTTTTTTTTTGGTGCTTTTTGCAAACATGAGAGTGAAGAAGTAAGGGGGAGCTCTTCCACAACAAATATCACTGCATGCTCTGGGATCTTTTGGAAACAAACCTGTTCTTTTTTTTTTTTTTAAATATTTATCTTCCAATAGTCCTTATTATTAAGATATTCATTCTTATAAGGGGATGTTAAATAATTAAGCCTGTGGAAGGGGCAACATCAACAAAAGCTGGAATATTTTTGAATAATGAAGAACATGTTTAATTTGTACATGTAAAATAATTGTGGGCCGATGGCAGGTTAAGCATTCATATTTATTAAAATGTACTTGCGTCTCCTTTAGAGGAAGAAGATTGTCGTTTCCTATACAGTCCCTCAGCCTCAGCCACTTCAAGGCTTCCTTCTCTTCAGTCAAAAAGAATCAATTATGCATTGTGGCTGCTTTTCCCCAAAATACTTTGATTGCCTCATTTTGTTTTAGCTGAGAGCACTCAAGTCATCCTCTCTATACAGGAGGGAAGAGGGGTGTAAAAATTACCCAGTCTGTAACCAAATAACCTGGCCTTTAGCACAGATTCCTAGTGATTCAGGATATTGACAGCAATCAGGAGTCTCAGGCTGTTGAAACTTCCCCTCTAATTGAACTGGGAAAGGTAAACCAGTTTCAGTGCTCCACACGCTGTAATTGCAATAATTTAATTTAGCTATTTAACCTGTAATTCAGTGGTATTTATTAAAGAGCATAGGAGAAAATGAGGCCATTAGGAGCCAGAGATGAATACATTGAAATGAAAATGAACACTTCTAACTGCTAGTTGACCTTCGTTTTGTAGCAGTTTTTATTAGGCTGGTCACGGTAATTACTGGGACGTGAATCATGGAGAAAAGTGAATAATTCTGTAATGAACATTTTTATTCATTATCTCACATTTTCAGGAATCAGAAAAGTATCATGTAAAGCTATCTCCAATGTTCTTCTTTTGTTTGTTTTCTGAGCAAATAATGGTTTGTGGACAATAGCCCGGTGCAAAGCATCACTCCACTGTGAGAATTCATGTCATACTGAATTGATGGGACCACAGTCTTCTGCATGTAGTGTGTGGGGCTGTAGAGAATGCTGGTGGAGACTCAGCAGTTTGTAAATCAAGCCGGAGCCATAGTAGTAGAGGTAGGACATACTAGTCACTTGTGTTAAAACTTAGAAGGGCATACTTTTTTAGTGTGAGGTGTCCCTGCCCATGGAAGGGGGTTGGAACTTGATCTTAAGGTCCTTTCCAACCCTAACTGTTCTGTGATTCTATGATTCTATTTTGGAACAAAAGCTGAAGTATTAAAATCTTCCAGTCACTTGTGTTGGGCTCTCTGGTCTTGAGTCCATTCACCCTGGCTCCTGCCAAGGGGCAGTTTGATTGGAAATAGGTCTTCCTGACCATCAGCAAGCTGTTCTGGGAAGCAAAGTCAGCAACTTTGGAGGCTTCTGAATGCTTTTTTTAAGGCAAGAGTGAAGTCCCTCCCAACACCACAGTGTGAGCAGTAGAGCATCCTCCATTCCACAGCCAGCCTAGCCCTGAAACATGCAGGTTGCCTCCTCAGGGTTTGCTCCAGAGGAGAAAGGGTAGAGGGAGAGCAGATTTGTGGCCCTGCGTCTTGCACGGCTGCTCTGGGACTGCAGTCTTGCTTGGGAGCAGGAGGAGGATCAGCACCCTATGAGGAGGTGAGAGCCCACGTGCTGCCCTGCACTGGTGCCTGCATGCTGTGAAGCACAGTGGCTGGGCATCCTGTCACCACAACCCTTCCAGCCATGTTGTTTCATTAAATCTGCTCCTTTGCTGCAGCAAATTGTTGGGAGTTAGTGTCTCAGTGAGGAGGAGAACGGGCAGCATTTTGGCAGTTGCGCTGTGATTGATATTCTGTTCACTGCTCTTGAACACTCTGATCGTTCTTTTTACCACTCTTGTTTTCTTACTAGCGTTATTAAACCAGCCAGACTCTACAGGGACCTGGCCTCCTGCTCTCCCGTAGTTCGCAAGATCTGGAGGGGTTTTTCTTTTTTCTTTTCTTTTCTTTTCTTTTCTTTTCTTTTCTTTTCTTTTCTTTTCTTTTCTTTTCTTTTCTTTTCTTTTCTTTTCTTTTCTTTTCTTTTCTTTTCTTTTCTTTTCTTTTCTTTTCTTTTCTTTTCTTTTCTTTTCTTTTCTTTTCTTTTCTTTTCTTTTCTTTTCTTTTCTTTTCTTTTCTTTTCTTTTCTTTTCTTTTCTTTTCTTTTCTTTTCTTTTCTTTTCTTTTCTTTTCTTTTCTTTTCTTTCTCTCTTTTCTTTTCTTTTCTTTTCTTTTCTTTTCTTTTCTTTTCTTTTCTTTTCTTTTCTTTTCTTTTCTTTTCTTTTCTTTTCTTTTCTTTTCTTTTCTTTTCTTTTCTTTTCTTTTCTTTTCTTTTCTTTTCTCTTTTCTTTTTTTTCTCTTCTCTTCTCTTCTCTTTTTTTTTTTTCCCCAACATTTTCTTTTTTAGTCTTTTTGTTTTTGTTAATTACTGCCCAATATAATGAGAAGTAAGTTCAGTGAGAGTGGTGCAGTGAGGAGGGTTACTCCCCAGATCCCTCCAGCATATCTTTACTCTTCATGGACGCAGTAGTTCTAGATGGATGAAGAGGGTGAATTTATCGATTGTAATTATTCATGCTGGAGAGGATGCTAATAGTTCTAGGTTTGAAGTTCTGCATACCGGAGATGATCTTTGCTAGTCATTCTTTTCCCTGCTTAAAAGTAGCCAATAAACTACACAAAGCAGCAGTGATGGAAGTGTCAGTCATCTTGAAACTCTGATTTTCAGCTTGACTTTGAAAAGGAACATAGGTCTCATTTAGCTTTAAAATGTCCCAGTGAGTCACATTCCCAAGATAGTTTTCCTAATTTCTTTCACTGTCTTCTGGCAAATCGCTCTCTGGGGCTGACATTGACTTGAGGCTTGGTATTCAAATGGCTGAGCCTATATTCTGTGTGTTTAAGGTGGTAAAAACAAATGGAGTAGTAAGTGATAAGGTGTAAATACTTTCAACATTCACCTGGGGTCAGAAATTGAGCATAATTTAAAAAGGGAGATTGGAAGAGTGTGCTAGTAAGAGAGGCCCCAGGGAGCTGGGCTGGAGAAAGGGAATGTGGTATTTTCCAGTAGACCGATTTTCCTGCCATATTCCCTTACCTGCAAACTACCTTTTACTGTGTAGCCTAAAATCCCAGCCTGGTAAAGATACCACTGTTTGCACTGATTTTCTCTACCTGATACTGATTTAACCTTTACCTCACCAAAGAGTCTAACCTGAGTGCTTGCTGGGGATTGGAAAGCACTCACCCCCTCTTTGGAATTGGCAGTATGATCTCAGGGTGGCTTGCCAAGTCTTTTGTGGGGGGTTTAGTTACCTATGAATAGCTTTCTTTAGAATACTGCAACATTTTTCTGGGCCTCTGTTGCTAAATGGAGATGTGCAAATTCATGTCTGACCACCCCCATTCAGTTATCAGCCAGAAAACTTAATCTTGGGACAATCTAATCAGGTTGAGGTTTATTACTAGTAGTTTCCATCTGGGGTGGCTAGTTAACAATTATGGATGATACGTGAACGCTGACTTAGTATTGTCAAGATACTCAAGGATTTGAGAAGGCTTAATGCAGCTCAGAGTTTAAAAACAATTAGCAGATTCTAGGCTGCATTTCTTCTACAGACAGTTATTTGCCTTGTTTATTTAAATGGGCAGAACTAAATGTCCTTGATGTACATTTTTCTACATCTACATCAAAGATACTGTAGTGGTGAGAGTTACAGACATTCCTGTACAAATAGATATATATTCAAGATATTCCTTTTATATTCAATATGTATCTTCTACACACATGCATCCATCTGTATGTTTATGTGGGTAGGTAATAAGCAATTTTACCCTTACATTTTTGTTTGGAAACAAATGCCAGCCTGTGATAATAATATACATTTTCTAACATAGGATCTTTTTAAGCCATAGACTCTGCCACTGGGGACTGCACTATGAGATAACTGACCTCCATGTGAGTTATGTGTCCTGAGTCTAAAGCTAGGGCACACGTAGTGGCATCAAAATCAATTATCTTACAATCCATCCTCCAGTGAAAAGGGCTACTGCTGTTAGAATAGACCCATGAAAAAGATTTGGATATTTTAAAATGTTTTCAATGACTTAATTCTTAGAAATAATATTATTGCATTAGGCAAAGAAATAGAATAATAGTGCTGGATTAAACTGTACTAAGCGTACCTACAGATGGACTAGGTGTGAACACTCAGTAGCTGGGTATGAAATCTCATTGGGGTATCGCTGATGGAGTATCACCAAGGTTGTAGTAACTGGGTTGCCTCCATTGCTGCCATGCAGGTGACTGTCAAATAGATGCATCTTCGTTTTCTCTCTGGTTGCCATCTTTTTGTGTGTGTCAAGGAGCATCAGAAGTAATGGACAGAGCTGCAAAACTCTGAGGACAAAATTCTACTTCCACTATCCCTTGCAAACCCTCGCCAGGGTAAAACTATTTGGAGAGAGCAAAGGTATTTAGAGACAGGGATGGTGTCTCCAGTCAGAGCCTGATCACCCAAATGATCATAGCTAAACTGTCATGTACTGGAACTTTGAAACTCTTCAATTGCCCAGTTGCTTGGTTACAGGACCATTTGTCATCTCTTCTGGTAGCAGGGTGAGTGGTGGGGGAACTGGAGGGAAGAGGGGAGAAGATTACATGGGCTGTTGAAAATGCAATGAGCACATTTGATCATATCTAATTCCCATTTATATTACTGTGGACATCCTTACTGCCCAGCTGCCCTCTCAAAGACTCAGAGCTATGGGATTTTTTGATGCATGAATGGAGACTGGGAAGAGGGCCAGCATGCAGGCTTCTTCATCATTTATTACCTTCTAGTTTTAATTGTTTCCCTGCTTCTCTCAAGATATTTATCTAGGAGGAATTGTACTATGCAATACAGACACGCGAGGTGGCAACTGAAGATTGCTTGTTAGCTCAGTGCACCATAAAGTAGATAGATCTTAATAAAAGAGAGAAGAGTATTTACATTAATAGAAGAGGCCCATTTATAAACCTTTTATTACTGAAGTGCATAAGTCTGACTCCTGTTTGTCCATTATAGAGGTGTGGGTTATATAATAATCACCACATAACTGCATTGTCTGTATCTTTATAGTAATGAAAATCAGATGTCTCTGTATGCCACATCGTTGAACCCTATTGGGCCTGCAAGGCTACATTTATCTCTGGTGAAAGCCTTGGATAGATTTACAGTAGGGCAAAATTTAGCCTGCTTAGATTCTGACTGGTATTTCAGCAGTGGAAAATTAAACAGGAGCTACCAGAAGAGATCCTGATGATAGGAGGTAAAACAAAGGGGAAGCTGGCAAAGGAGGGAAGGATAGTTAGTAAGGAAAAGATAGGCATGGAGTGAGTGCATCACAGAGCGCGATTGAAGGGAGGAATTCAGATCCCTAGTTCCTTGTATCTTCAGTGGTGCTTTATGGTCCTTTTCTGTGGTCAGCTTTTAGACATTACCTTTGCTGCTGTTCAGATTCCCTCATCAGAGCCCAGTGCCTTTGCCTCAGGCAGTACCTCCGGCTACCTTTCATGGTCCCTATGCTGCTTCCCAGCCCTGTCCCATCCTGCTGAAATTGTGCCACAGACTTTCCTCCTTGCAAATCTGGTGGCAGCTGTGAGGGGGCAGTGCATGGCCAAGGTGCAGAGGAATTTGGTCTGTGGTCGGTCAGCCTCCTGCACCAAAACCTGACACAAACACATTGCTGTACCCAAGGGAGAGAGAACTGGCAATGACATCTATGAAACAAAGGTCCAGCCTTCACCAGTTGGTGCTTTATATTTTCAGAGCACCCCACGCTGTGCAGATGTGTCAAATCTTCGTTTCTGAATCTCTGAGGAAGGTCAGGCCTGTAGGCTGAAGCAGGAGTGACCATTTTGATTTAAGTCTTCTTTGATTTGAAGAATAAAAAAATGCAAGTCTCTTTTCATGCTCTGCAGGATAGGGAATTAGGGGAGTGTTCATGCCTCTGTCCCATTTTAGTCTTCAGGAAGGCAAGGTTTATGCATTACTCCAATTTCTTTTTTCAAACACAAAGAGTGTAGTTGAGAGCAATTGCATGTACATCGGGACTTGGAAGAATTGAAGGCCACTAAATGCAGAGGATCTTCCTAGTTGGAGAACGTGGCTTTAGAAGCAGGCATTTTTGAATTGATACCTCAAAAACTATTTTATTATTTCTCCCAACATTTTAATGACCTTGAGTGTTTATCTCACCTTTTGGGGGTGTGAGGGGCTCCTCATTTTGTCATTGTGAAAGTTCATGTTATTCACTGAAGGAGTCAGGACTCTTCTGTTTGTCTGGTAGTTAACATTCACTGTTAGTTAACTGGAAGAATATTTGTTGACTTTGATGGGTCTGCTGAGCAGAGTCCATGTTGCCAAGTTCAGTAAACAAAGTGTATACACCAGATTTATCCATTCCTCATCCATCTTGACAAAGGGATAAATATTGACTCAAGTGCTCAGTCCTGTTTCCCTCCCATCCCTCCTCCCAGCAAAACCCAAAGAACATGTTTTATGGATAGAGCCAAATGACCAAGCTTACATAAAAATACTTTGTGCTTGTAGATATGAAATTGAATCAATTAGTCTGATTAACAGATCATCTTTCCCAAGACAGTACATATCATTAGGTCTAAAAAAAATATGTAATTTATAAATATATATCATATCTATTTCCTAATGAGTTAGGAAAAGCCTTTTACCATGTTGTATTTTTACTTGTGTAATGAATGTTAAAGTATGTGAATCAGCTTGATTTTAAAATGCAAAAAGCTGAGTACCCCTAATAATAAATCCGTAGGTGTTTGTTGGGAAAGAGATGCAGTTTGTGTGACTGATGAGATATTAACAGTTTTGACCTGATCTCTCAGTGACTGATATTGATAACGCTCATTTCTAGAGAGCACTGAGGCTCCCATACGTCACAGTCTTCCTTGAGGTTGGAAGGGGGTGTGTGCCGCTCATGCTGAGTCCAGTGTTTCTAAGCGGGGTACTTGGAGCAACCCGATTCCATTTTTGTGAATCATGGCCGTAAATTTAGAAAGCAGAGAATGCCTGTTTCATAATGCTACCCTGGCTCTAGCAATGCGACATTATTTTTGTTGTGTACTCTCAAGTGCTCCTCCTTGTCTGAGACGCCTCCAGGTCAGGGCTTCTTTTAAGGATTTGCCAGCCTCCTAGTTAGGAAATGTTTTCCTGATAATCGGCCTACACTGTCACTGGCTCAATTAAATCCCATTACTTCTTGTTATACCCAGTAGGATCCCTCAAACAATTCCTTGGCATCCTCACTATCTGTCTCCAGTCAGACACTCCTGGATGCTCATTTGGAGCCTCCCGCCAAACTCTGGCTATAAGTCAGCCTGATTGCTGTCTGCTCTGTGCATGTCCAGAGTCCTTCTCATAGCCCTCAGTTGCTTTTTTTTGGTAAATCTGGTGTGCCATGATGTTTTGGTTAGAAAATTACTTCTCTGTAGATTTTAGCATTTGCCTGAGATTGATAAAGGCACAACATTCCAGACTGAAGGTTGTCAGTTAATCCCTCTGTCACCCACCTCTGTCTGCTGGTCTCAGGGGTCATAGAAGAGGGAAGGTTCTTCTTGATCACTGCTTGATTGAGGGACAGTGACATCAAGCTGTGGAAAATACTGTTACTTCTCAATCTTTACACTCTGGTCAGCCTTTGTTATGCACATGGGCCAAATTCAGTCCTCACTTTCACCATTGCAGGTTGTTCTTGAAGTCAGAAACTGATCCACAGCAAGGCTACATGGGAAACTCTTCCACAGAACTGCGACCCAAGACTGCATATAATTCTGTGCAGCTTGCTAATTGGAGGGTGTTGGCAAATTGGAGGTAATTCAGAGAAGAACAGAAGTGATTAAAATGCTGCCAGGATCATTTGATACAGAAAGATGGAAAGAACTAAAAATATATGAGCCAGTTAAATAAGGAGCAGGTAGGAGTATGATTCAAGTACCAAAGAGCATTAGGGGTGATTCTGTAGTCTGACAGCTCCTCCAGGCTCCATTTCCATAAAATCTGGAGTGAGGTTACAAAGTCCATTAAGCCAATGGGGCTTCAGTATTGGTTTGATGCTCTGTACCAGCTACAGTCGCAAATAATAGGTAAACTGAGCTACGTGTCAAATGACCATTAGGAATAACTTCCAGGCCATGACTGGTTTTTAGGTTGTAGAGTGTTCTTCAGAGGTGGAAAAATGCCAGGTTTCAGCATAGTACTTATAAACCCATCGCCTAGCATGAATGTGTCTTCCTTGTTTGAAGCATTTAAACCTAGATTAGATGTTAAACCTAGGAACAGAGCAAGAAACTATTCAGGCAATCAGAAATCAAGGGCAAACAAGCTAAAGGAAGGATGGTTTGGGAAGGAGCCACCATATCTGCCTTGTGTCCAATCCTGAAGTTTTTCATCTGCTATTAGTTAGAAGTCAGTCTCCTGTGGAATTGGTAAGGATTTGCTGAAATAAGAACTGTGTAAAAGCAGAGAGTGTGATTTTGCTGTCGGTATCACTAGGGAGTATTTTGCAATGGTCTGCAGCCGTAACATGCTCAGGTTGCACTTGGCAGTGTAAGTGTCCCTGTTAAATGCCCTGTGAGGCAGGCACCAGACATAAAGCTGATGCAGTTTTTCTCTCACACCAAACAGAAGTGTGGAACTTCTTGCTGCAGGATATCACAGGGCTGAAAGTAACAAACGGCTTCAGAAAAGGACTAGGCAAAATTAGGAAGATTTGGTGGGTGGTTAATAAAAGCATTAATCTGGTCTGGATCAACCCCTGGCACTGAAAAACTTTAAATCATTGACTGCTGGGAGCTGGGAGATCTGGATAGGGTCTACCTGTGAACTTTTTTCTACCTTGATTCACCTGATCTTTCCCTAAGCTTCTGCTGGTGGTCATGGTTGAAAATTGTATCCTGCCTGTGGGCATGACCAAGGGGTTTTATGTCCTTGCAGGAGCAGTAGTATCTGGCTGATGGAATCTCACTGATTTCACTTTGTCCTTACAGAGACCTCAAGGTTCCAGCCCAGGATGCTACCATTTCTCTTACAGACTTCCTGTGCAAAGCCAGTGCAGCATTTGGGTCTGGCCTGAACACCCTCTTCCACTAGTTTAACTAAAGTGGTCTTTTAGCAGGTTCCAGAATACTTCAGAGTACAGATTGTTTTAACTGATTGCCACCCCAGTTTAGCTGATGTGTTTTAGCATACCTATAGACAGTTACAGTGAGAAAATTCCTGATATAGCCAGTTTTAAGCTGGCAGAGATAGAGGCCACACTGGGGTTTGCACTGGTTAAAGTGAGTCCTTTTGATTAAACTTGTGCCAAATTCTGTGTGGACAAATCCTCATATTGTAACAAACCCACACATTCTCCCTTTCCTCTGACAATCATATCAGGCTGGTGAGTCCTATGGACCCAATCTAATAGAAATGGATTTTTTACCATGCAAATCTTATTACCTAAAGTGCCAATGAAACTAATGGGATTTTGGATAGTAAAAAATACTCTATATGTGATACATAGTTTGGAATATAAATTCATGTGTATGTGGAGGGGGAAGTGTAGAGGAAAAGTAGCTGTTACTGCATGTGGTCCTCTGGAGGACCTGTTCCAACACCCCTCAGCTCCCCCTTGATCTCAGTGGGACAAAAGTGGTCTTTTAGCCTCTTGCTGAAAACACTGAGCTCCTTGCAGAATTTGATTTTCAAAATGCACAACTATGTGTCTGTTTGGTTTACAGTTCATTTGAGGGAGGGGAACAAATAAAAAATATCCCAAATGCTCTACTCCAAGGACAGACATCTAGAGGAATATATATTTTTCCAAAGGGAACCATTTTTGCTGTGAAAGTTGGCTGAATGCGTCAAGAACACAGGGAGCATTTGGACATATTTTGACAATCTGTGGATTAAAAAAACCCAACGATCCTGAATCTATTTAGATAACATTTTAATTTAAGCCTTCCCAATACACTCACATATATATATGGTGTATGTTATATATATCTGATAGTGGCCTTAGGCTGCCAACCTGCGTGGCAACTCTCAGGCTGAAGACAATGTCAGCAGATAGATCCAGAGTTAATAACTGAAGTTCTGCAAATAGTGCAACCTTTAAAACTATCTCCTGTAGTTCCTATATGTTGTGGTAAGAGCACAACTTGCAGAGGCTTCAACACCCCTTGTCATTGCTTGGGCAGGATTTCTACTGACTTTTCTGGGAACTTAGTTTATGTGTACATTCAGGCCCCAAATATTTTATATTAAAATCTTTTTAATAACCTACAGTGTTGTGCCATTTCAGTGGTGATGCTGATTACTTGGTGCCGTGGTTTAACTAAGCACCACGCAGCCACTAGCTTGTTCCCCCTCCAGTGGGATGGGAGGGAGAATCTGAAGGGTAAAAGTAAGAAAACTCATGAGTTAAGAACAGTTTAATTCTGGACATAAATTAAAATATAATAATAAATAACAATAAAATTGCAAATGTGAAAATAACAAAGAGAGAAATAAAACCCAAGAAAAAAAATTATGCAAATTGAAAACAATTGCTCACCACCAAATGACTGATGCCCAGCCTCTTGCTGAGCCATGGCCCCTTGACCAGCTTTCTCCCTAGTTTATATGCTGAACATGATGTCATACAGTATGGAATATCCCTTGGGTCAGTAGGGGTCATCTGTCCTGTGTATCCTTCCAACTCCTTGTGCATCTCCAGCCTGCTCACTGGTGGAGCAGCAAGAGAGCTGAAAAGTCCTTGTCTTAGTGTAAGCACTGCTCAGCAACAACTAAAACCTCCATGTGTTAGCAACATTATTCTCATCCTAAATCCAAAATGAAGCACTATACCAGCTACTAGAAAAGAAATTTACTCTGCCCCAGCCAAAAGCAGGACACTTGTTTTTCTGTCGCCTTGGAAGCAAAGATGCAATAAACAATACCTTTTTTTTTTTGTTTTTATTTTAATGAAACACACAGAAAAGGCACTTTAGAAAAGTGGAAGAAAGAGGAGGAGGTCAGATAAAAACAACTGCAGTGTGATGTTCGTTTTTGTGGCGTTGATAGTTCTTATTCCCAAAGAAAATAATGTCCTTTTTTATTTGCTTTTAACATTTTGCCCTTGGCATCTGTTCCATCCATTGTGGACTAACTTAGACTCTGTTCTCTGACGATGGGTTAAAGTGAGCACTTACTGAAAAGCATTCTGTACTTAATTACTTTTCCTTCTTCTGGAAGCTATTTTTTTTATAGTCACATGTTAATTGTGTATTAGTAGGCCTTTCTGATTAGTTGAAAACATAATGAAACCTTTGTAAACAACAGGGAGAAAGAGGGAGAGGGAGGGAGGGAGTGGGAAGGAGGGAGAAAGGGACAGGGAGAAAGAAAGGTGTGAAGTGGGGGCTGGACCCGTTGGGGGGAGGCTGGTGAATTTTGAAAGGCAGAAATAATGCCGGTAGAAATTTCTGGGTTTTTTTGAATGACAACTTCCCTCACCCAAATTAATCAACTTACTTAACGAGAAACGAGATGCATGGAGATGCAAATTGCTGCCGATCTCCAAAAGCAGGGTGGCAAAGGCAGCAAGTTGGAATGGTGTGGAGGGGGGCTGAGCCACAGCTGTCCACTAACAAGTCAGTCCTATTTGTAAAGGCCATGGAGCTGAATAACGGTTTTGTTATTGTCTTTCTCTCAGCCGTAGGTAGAAATGCTGCATTTGCTTCCTGAGACTATTTCAGCGAGATAGATGTCCTCCTCTTCCATCTCGCCTGCCTGTTTGATTCCCACAGTGGAGCCCTGTGTTCCCCATGCACCCCAACCTCCCTTGATGGGCAGAAAATCTGGATGCATGAGGAACACAGTCTCAGGTGCTGGGTCTGGAACATGCAAGGTAATACCAGGAACCATTAAGTTATCTGCACGCCCCTTAGAAGGGCAAGGAAAAAAAATCCAAAACCAAATAAACAGTACTTAGGACCCAATTCAGTGACACTCGGAGCTCAGCCAGCGCAGATCAGATTCAGTGAGTCAGCTGAATCAGGCCCTTTTCTCAGCGATGTTTTCTTTTCTTTCCCTGGAAAGCTGCTCCTTAAACACATTTCACATTGGTTGTTTTTAAAAGGACTATCCTCTGTTTGCAGCGCTGGGTTTTGAACGGGCAGAGCCTCCCCCCCAGCTCCAGTCCTCTGCCTCCACCCCTTTCTGTTGCTGCTTTAAAGAGCTGTGCTTATAGGGATTTTGCAGCTCTCCGTGTGTTATTAGAAAACGTGTGGCTGGGACGGTTAAAATGGGAGTGCTACTGTATGCAAGAGCAATGTTCACTGTAAGCAATCCAAGGAAATCCTGCCAAGGCAGTATATGAACAGCAGCCAAACAAAACACAGGCGCCTTTCCAGTGAAAACCAGCACACTTCTGCAAATAGAGGAAAAATTGACTTTCTGATTTGGAGTGTTTCTACAACTAAGAAGAATTACTACAGTGATTGTTCTAAAAATATTTTTCGGCAGCACATTCTCAAAGGGATGCTTAGCATTGTTTAATTACACTTCTCTTAGGTGATCAGTCTGGATTGTATAGAAATAAAATAGGAAGTTTTTATGATTTTCTCTTAAGCCAACACTGGCATTATTTTCTGTAGTGATATAGTGACATAAATCACCACCTATTTAAAAACCAAAAATAGTACTTTTATCTTTGCACTTCAGGAAGTATGATTGGAGATTCATCTTTTGCAACTTCATAGTCATAGATTGCAATTTAACTGCTTAATCTAGAGCAACCCCCAAGACCCCTACTTCTGTAACTGATGGGTTTATTTTTCATCTGAAGTATTTTATACCTTCCTCCTTCCTTGCATCCTCTGTATTTAGCCTTTTAAAGCTTCTGGTCGTTTTCTACTTTGTTTACCCTGTCTCGGATTTTCCTTTACAAGATTTTTGAGTCTTGTTGGAACCCTTTAGTGTAAGATGCCTGGAGATATTTGGGCATTCAAAAAATATCCATAATGATGGAAATTGAATGGAATTCCACAAATTTGTTTATTACCAAGAATAAATGTTATTTAAAAAAATGTTTTGTTAGTCACAGCTACAATTTTTTCAAAGAATTATTAATAATGGAGTTTAAGAATGCAGTCAGTTTATCTGAAGTGAGCTAAAGAAATAGGATAGATCTACAGAGAATTATTATTATCCTTTTTTACTTACAAAATGCAACATAATATCAGTATTAGAAAAAGCGACAGAATTGTCAAGAATTAATTTTAATTTATATATTAATGTATGTATTTGTCCAATTTCAACAGTCTTTCTTTTAACTAAAAATAGAAAAGATGCCTTGTTAGATATGTCTCCATTTATTCTTCTAAAATATTTACATCTTTAGGCTTATAGCTGCTGTGAACTGAATTTTTCTTCTTTTAATTACACAACCACATACCAGATTTATTCCTACATTGAAGACAGTGTCTTGAGGCTAACAAATCCCAATGTGAAAGAAGATCCTCATCCAGAGCCCATTGAAACCAGTGGAAAGATTCATATTGACCTTGGTGGGTTTTGTAATGGGATATTAAACATTAATCTCCTCTTTTTTTTTTTTTATTTTAACTACTCATTTTCATGGTGAGGTACTCTTTACTTTCAACAGATCTTAAAGTTGCCCTAATTTACCAAATTAAATTGTGCTGTATTTACCATTCAAGCAAAACTTCAGTGGGGTGGAGCTGTTGTATAGGCTTCTCCCAAGACAAGACTGTGGTTTTGAAAGTCTGGTTGGAACAGATGAGGTAGGACAGACCTCTGCCCTGTGCTTGGCCCCCTTCCTCCATTGTGCGTAGTGCTGTATTCACAGCCACTCTTAGAGAGAGCAAATCATGTATATATACATATATCTATCTATACACACACACATCTATATGTATATATGTAAAAATAAAAGAAAGCTTGAAAATGTAAGCATTTCTGCTTTGAATGTGAGGGATATCATCTGCTGTGTTCTAATTAGGACATGGAAGTTGTGGCATATGCCGTGTCAAGGCACAGCAACACAATTCTGTATCTTTAAATGTTGATGCATCACGGTGAAACCAGGTGAGATCTGGCCCCAGGTGCTGGCTCTGCATGCATTGCTAAACAATTTTTAAAAGATGCAGATTGGGTGGTTGGAGGAGGAAAAAGTAGGTCTTTTTCTAAATAGACCTTTTTTTTTTGGTGAAATATGCTGTAGGTTTAATGCAATGATTAAAAAAATGATTGACTTAAGCTTCATACATTCCTCTGATAACAGCTCAGTATAATCCATTCCTGACCTGTCTCCACCCGATGTGCAGTGCTAGTTGTTGTGGAGCCTCAGTTATGCCAAGCTGGGTGAAGATTTTGTTGAGACTGTGAAACTTGCTTCACTGGTGACTGTACACAAATGCTGAGTTAAGTGTCTTTCACAGAATTACTCTACAGGGAAAGCTCGGATGCTGAAGAGGTGCTCCGAGGACTGCTTCTGCTTTCCCTGTCTGCACATCAAGAGCCTACATGGCTTGAAAAACATCTCCACAGCAAAGTTTTTTCCTTTATTCCTTTCAATGTAGATCCAGTTTTGAATAATTTTGCCTTCAAGTCCGTAAGTTCAAATTCTGTGGTCATGAGAGATAAGGCATCGAGGTAAATCTGCAGTTAATTTGGATAGTGGCCCATGCTGAAGGTGTAAGGCTTCTAAACCTAATTAGAGGTGTAGTTTGTTGTAGGCAAAAATTATTGATATACAAGGAAGGTTTTATTCGAATACATCTGTAGGTTGGCAGCTGTGCCAGCCATGTCTGTTCTTCTAAGTAACAGAAGCTGTGCAGTGGGAATAGCAGTGTTTTGGTGACAAGTGTTGAGAATATTGGTTGAACTGCATTATCAAAATATTTTCGTTATTTTTATTATTACTGTTCTGCAAGCAGAGTTGAGATATGAGCTTGCCTATGTCTGTGTGCGTGAACAGATGAGGTAGAGAAGGAGGACTGCTATTTCTATTTTTTTTAGTCACACCTCCTTAGCATTTTGTATATATCAGCATTCTAGCCGAGCGATTTGCTAATTGCACTGGAAGACCCACTTTAAATTCAGGAATACTGAAACTTTGCAACTGTAACATTTTGACTGGCGAGAATGACCAGTCTTCTTTTCTGTTTCGCAGTGAGCTAGTTGAAGGAAGCTGGCATTGTCGCAGAGTGAAAGCTCTGCAGAAGTGCCGCAGGTTTTTCATATGGAAATGTGAAATAATGGGGTGATTAAATAGAGCTGTATATTAAAGTACATCTGACATTAGAATTAGCATAATGTGCTCTAGCCCTAGGCTGAGTACTTTATTTGCCATCTGCGTCGGACCAAAATCCCCTGGGGAAGCGCTAAAATATTCTGAATAAACTCAGCCCGAGTTCTTATTGAGAGTAAAATACCATTTGTGGCACGTCGTATTGATTCGTCTTAATTGCGGTGCAGAAAAGAACATTCAGTTGCTGATGACTTTTGTACTCTGTGACAAGTCGGCTGGAGTTATTCTAACACTGCAGTTGGTTAACCTGAACAGACTGCCGTGTTCGGAGGAGGAGAAAACCTTATCTTCAGTACCATAAACTACCGTATCATTTCCTGGCTTTACTCCTTCCTGTCTTGATGCAGCATCTTTTTCTTTCCTTTATTTTTTTTTAATATGTATTATTCCCCTAAACCAGCAGTGAACGAACTGAGGAGGGAATAGGGCTTCATTGAATCAGTCCAAAAATTCACATTCTTACCTAGTTACTCTCCACAGTCGCCCTCCCCACATTTCCACCCTCACATCTTCTTAAAAAAATAAAAACCCAGAAACATCTGACCAGCTTTCATCTAAGAGGGTGAAAATCTGTGGAACTTGTCCTTGAGGATCCATCTCCAGAACCATTAGTTCAAGAGATTTATTATGTATATTCTGTAAAAAGCTGTGGCTTCTCCTGTGTGTAAGCCCAGAGTCTTAGTCGGTTGTAATGGTTTGATTTTTGTCAAGTCTCCACTCAAATAGGTTGCTGAATACCTTTGAAAAAGTGCTTATAACATGCATAAAAGATAAATATTTCATCTGAAGGAAAATACTTTGATGCTCCATGCAATTCTGTAACATTCATAAGGTCCAGTTTTTACCCTATAATTGCCTATCATTATACACAATTTACATATTCAAACATTCTCTACAAACCTTAGTCTAGCATGTTTTTATTACAAATTCAGATCAAGGGAATAACCTTTAACTTCAGAGACAAATGAGACAAATTTACAAGTGCATGTCTGCTGTTTTCTTGTGTTTTATAAATCCCTGCAGACCCGAACACTTTTGCTATAACGCCACTCAGAACAATATACATATATTACTACTTGTTTGTAGTGCTTCAGTAATGAGTCCCCTTTGTATTAGATAACCTATATAATTCAGCATCTAGGCCCTCCATAACGTCAATTATCTCCTCATAGCTAAATGTACATTCCATTAAAACAAGATTTACAGCCTTTATAATACTTCTTAGGATTGAACATGGAGATTTTGTGGATTTAAAGAAGCAGAGATGGGAGTTAGCATTTGTTAAAGAAGCAATGAATTAAAACAAAAATGCTATTTCATTTACTAACTATGAATAGGCATCTAATACCCTTAAGAAACAGTTGTAGTAAAACAGGCTGAAGTACTCCTGGGGAAAAAGAAAAAAAAAAAAGGAAAATTTGTTTTCACCCTTTGGCTTTTTTATTGTTTCTTAATTTATTCTTTATTTTTCCATTATATGACATGGACAATTTCCTTTATGTATCCTCCTTTAAGTTCCTATTCAGATTACTGAGAATTCTTGCTTGTAAGATGAGAAAATGTCACCTTAGAAAAGTCTGTGGGAAAAAAAAAAAAAACACAAAATCCCAGCACTTGCCAGTTTTCAAACAAAGCTACTTACAGGAAACCAATTTAAAGGGAAGCTGCTGGCATATTTCATATATTGTAGAAAAGACTGACATTATTTCAAATGCATTAGAATACCTTATGCAAAGAAAAGGCCTAAAAGTGTCCTTGAGCAGTACAAGTGTTTTTCATGAATGCTTTAAATGGGTTCCTGTATATTAAACCACCACCAATGGGTAGTTCTATGGTCTTTTCATCTCATGACTGAGTACTTCCGCCCTACACCCCCAGTCCCCCCCATATTACATTCCCCATTCTCAATGATTTTTTCACTATTTTATGCAGCAGGTTTGTAAAGCATCCTCGCAATGTGCTAGTTCATGTCTTAGGTTCAGAGAAACTAACTAAAAGACACAAAACTGTTTAGATGCTAAAGGTGGAGTCAGTTGAAACTGTTGTTTCACAAAAGGCTAATTTAAAAGTTAACTCATTCACTATTGATCTTTTAATATTGATTTTCCTGCTTGCTCCTTACTTTTTGCACTTCTCCCTTTCTCTGCTTTATAAATTGCCTCTGTATTTTAGAATTTAATACCAATTAGTAGAAGGTGTTCAGAGATGACAAACATGTTTTTTATCTTCCTTTTTAATAGCACTTCTGGGTCAAAATCCCTGTGTCGTGAATTCCATTTTTGGTATGCAATTTTCTTTCTTTTTCTGCACAAAGTAAAAGCACTTCTTGCACTTCTGTAGGCTGAACATTAACTTCCAGTAAGCTGCGAGCTCTTTTAAGGAATAAGAAATTTGACATGCAGAAGGAAGTTGCCCGAAATGACTATTGACATTTTATACCTAAAAATATAATATTGCCATTTTGTAATGCACTTAGAAATTAAACTGAGCTGTGCATTTGGCTCATTTATGTGAATCTGGCAGTACAGATCTGAGGTATGATTAAGTCTTAACAGAAAATGGGACTATTGAACACAAGCTGCATCTTCAGCCAAAGGTCGCCTGTGTCCATTAAGAAGCAGGAAGCATCTGTTTGTGTTATGCATGGCTGTAGTCTGTCTGCAGTCTCCTTCTTTTTTCTAAGTATAAATGCCAGAAAGGACATACAAAATGCTTCTGGGGAAAGTTTAATTGGAAAAAAAAACCACCAACAAAACCACCACAACTTGGTATATTCATGTAAGCCTAGTTAAGATCCCTGTTTGTGATAACCTGGTATAGTTTATGAAGAAAAATTCAAAGCCTGGAATAGTTGTCATCAGAGCTACTTTGAAATCATAGTACGGTAATTGAAATCAGAGTTTGGCTAAAAGTATGATTTTAAGGTATTATGAAAGGATTGACTTTAGACACACAGCATGACAGTCTGACTTCTCAACTACGTGGCTGGCAATTAATCTTTTTGTTTTTTTGACTCACATGATAAAATAGTTGATTTGACAAGAAACATATTATTACAGGAATGATAAACAGACAATCCGGCCTAATAGAAAAGGAACATTGCTGAAAAGCCCAAATGGCTTCAGAAAAAAAATAGGCTCCCAAGAATGGGGCAACATTTAATCCACCAAAGACAGAGTTTGGCAGTTGGCTTTAGCATAGAAAGAATTAATAGTACATGACTAATAGTAGTGTAATCTAAATACATTTTAATATTGGTGTTAAGCAGTGTTATTGTAGACCTTTTTCAACAGGTAGGAAATGCTCTCAGGAAAATTCACACTGTTAATTAAAATCAGTGCTGGGAGTGAAAGGGTCTTGTGGGGTTTGTAGGTTCTCTTGGCATAAAGCTTCTTGCATAATATCTGTAGAGAACTTGCGCTCTCACTAGTCAAGGTAGAAACAGGACGGGGAAGGCAGTAAAACGCACAAGCAGTGTGTGGGAGAAGAACGTTGCATGAAGTCGTGATTTTTCTTCAGTTTGAAGATGGCACTGGAGGAGATAGGCTATTCAAGGCAAGGTAGAAAAAGAGCACTAGGTCTAGAACGGGAGGAAACAAAGTCTGTTACTGAGAAGTAATACTTTTCGATTACTTCTTTCTTCAGACACCCTTATTTTTCCATCCATCTCTTAAAAATGTTTAATTTTTGTTTCCCTGTCACATTCTTTTCACTGACCTCATCCTGAGTTTCCCCATTTCCAGACGATGACAGGCTCAGTGACCCCTCACGCTTCGGCTCTTGCACCTAAACCTTCATCTCCTTCACTGAGATGCACTTCAGGTCAGCTGAGCTTTACAAGAGAGAATGGCTGTTTATCTGAGTGGAGAATTGGAGGTGCTTAGGTTGTGAGACTGCAGGCGTCTTGCTAAGTCATAAAATACCAACTTTAGTTGCCAGTTGATGCTAACTTTACAAACTGTTGGTGATAGTCCCTGTCACCCTTAGCAGGATGTGCTGCAAGACACTATTGAGCTCTTTCTTTAAACAAGGCAGTGTAGGGATAGATGCACTGTTAGCTCTGGGGATGTGAGAGGAGTTGACTTTTTTTACTTCTTCAGTTCACGTTGCCATCAAAACAAAATTAAAATGAAGAGAGGTAGAAAAAGAGATGGTTCCCTTGAGTCTGGTGTTTACAACTAGTGACTGGCATTGGACTGGCAGTGGTGATCTTCACCCAGGCTTGGACCCTACTTGACACTTCTGTCTTTTTTTACTGAGACTCAGTACCTCTGAAATGGAGGTAGGAGCGCTTCCAAACAATCTGGGGAGTGCAGGAAGGATAAAACTCTTGATATTGGGTGTGCTCAGCATATGTTTATTCAATCAGAAACACATGTAAGTAAATGTTCTTGCTAACTTGGACAATTTAGAGTGGTAATATGGCTTATAAAACCTTTTCAGCAGAAATACCTATGTTAGAGATATTTTTGTGTACCCAATCAAGCACTGGGTATGAACCAATTATCATTCACACTGCAGATCCACTCTGCAAACACCTGGAAAATATTTGGCCCTTGTCTAGGTGACCTGTCAAACCACATATAACCATATATTTTCTTCATTATGAAACACTAAATCTTTCCAGTATTTAATGCCCTTCTCTTTAATGTCAGCTGGTCTTATAAGGAGACTTGTTAAACTACTGTTCTCAATTATGGCATTTTAATTTAATAATAATTCAATTAAAGGTGTGTTTTTTATGGAGCATCCACACTACCTTTTTGGCATTATTAGAGTAACCATCATAATAACAAGGAGTAATTATTTAAATGTTCATTAAAAATGAAGTGGTGGAGAAGAGAGTAATGGTGGTGGAAAGATTGTAGGAACTTAGTACATGTCTGTTCCTGAGTGCTACAATAAAAAGTGTCCTTTCCTTAGAGCTTGCAAGTTTCTACTTTTCCTGAACTTCTAAAGGTGCAGTAAAGGATTATTAAGATTCTTTAACATTTTTATTGCTGCTGTTGTAACTTTGTAAAGGGAACCAGAAATGTTACCTAGGAAGTACTGCTAGAGGTATGGCAGTGGTCTGCGGGTCCTCACTGCAGTCCTGGCAAGGGTTTATGGGTGGGTGATTAAAAAGAGGGGGAGTTTGTTCTCTGTTACAGCTAATGGAATTATTCAAGCATGCTAAGAGGAGGATTCATAAGGCACTGGATGTCACTGTAGCCCAACAGAAAATAATGAATTCTAAACAGTTCTTATCATACACTGATTATTGTTTGATAGTATCCAGAATAACTGAGGATATTTTGAGGGAAATTTATCTCCAGGGCAAAGGTGCTCAGTGTTCAGGGTGTATATAAAGTTAAGTACCTACTGGGCAAGGAAGATCTGTGTATCACTAAATGATACAAGTCAGACTGCAGAGGACAGATAAGTCGGGGGTTCAGGCTGCCTAGTGCAGTGGGATGAATGCCCACAGACCCAGGCTACTCTTGTTCTGGGCTGGGCAAACCAACCTGTCTTTTCTCACTGCCCTCCATAAGGGCAGAATCAGGGAGGCAGGATCTGAATTTAGCTTTGTTGTGTGCTGTTCGTGAAAGAGAAAGAAACTCATTATTGCTTTGACATTTTGAACAGATCATAATCTGTCATGCAGTAATGAAGGGAACACATTTTAATATTTCTGGAAAAGACCATCTTTTGTCATAATACTCAGAAAAGGCAAGAGTTTTCAACAAGTTCATAGTTTATAATTACCTGCTTAGGGAGATGATACTGGAGAGATTTTTAATCTACCAAGTAAAAACATTAAATGATCTAATGTTGGCAGTTGAATTCAGCAAGTTGGAAAGAAGAAGGTTTTTTTAATGCTGAAAATAGTCAGCCATTGCCACAGACTGCTCTGATACTTGGTGAATTCTGTCTCACTTGGCATTTCGAATTCAAGTTGGGAGATCTGTTTTTTAAGACATGAAGTGGTTCAACTGAAAATCTTTGGGTTGGATATCTGTACATGAGGTACAGACTAAATTACTTCCTATGATTTTCATGTATGTGTAGGTAAGACAAAATATAATCTCAAATTGTATGAAGAAAGATTTAAATTAGGCATTTGGGGAACCTTCCTGATAGTAAAGGAGAAAAGGAATGAGGTAAACTTTGGGAGTGTTATAAACTCTCCATCAGGGGGGTCTTTGAAGTATCTGACATAGATATCAACAGATGCATAGATATGGATGTCCTTTGGGTCAGGAATCAGGCAAGGGCAACCCTTAAGGTTTATCCCAGTCCTCTCATTCTTTAATGACACCATCCTTCCTAGCCTACAAAACAATATTTCTGAACCTCAGTAGGACCTCAGTAGGATCCAGGCCTACAAACCTGCCTCATGCCTGAGTTCCAGTGACAGTATTTGTTTGGCTTTAGAGCAACCTTAAAGCTACTGTTGACTGCCCAAGCTGTAGCCTGGATGCCGCATCTCAGTACATATACCACATCTATCAACTAATGTAAAGATAAAAATTTATACTAGAGCCATCAGCCCCGAAAGTCATGCCTAGTTACGGAGTGTAGGGTTGAATCCATATGCAATTCATTGAACAGCATTAATGAAGTCTTGGCTTGTGCTTAACTCTAAACACATTAATAATTTCATCACTATCCAGCACAGCACTTCAGCCTGTGCTTAAGTTTCACTGATGTTGATTACTCACATGGTCAAAGTCAAGCACATGCTGAAGTGATAAAGACTGCATGTGGCAAAGCCTATATAGCTGGTTGTCATAAAGCGGGTGTTTAGCCAGACTTCAGTGCAGGTGGCAAGGGATTAAGATAGCCATATATCAAAAGTAGCCTTATAACAAAGAGTTTTATAGTGTAGGTGCGCTGCATTATTAAATATAAGGATCATTATTGAGCAATACGTGGCTGTTTCTGGGCATGTTTAAAATATTTAGCAAGTTTTTGAATATAAAAATGTTCAGAGTGGATCTTCAAAGAGTTTTTTAAAAGTGAGCATCTATACTGCTCAGGGCAACTTCTAGGCAAGATACCATGAAGTGATAATATGAAAATGAACATTTTTTTTTTTTTTTTTTTTTTTTTTTAAATGGGGAGTCTAGGGGGAGTCTTTGAGGGCTGTGAAAGTTAAACAGTAGACACACAGGCATGCACACATGAACACTCGTGAAGCAGTCAGGGATTGGTAGCTAAGTAGCCTGCAGTCAATTTTGCCATCAGGTTAGGGTCTCTCAGAGTTAAAGAGCATAAAAGCTGAACAAAACAAAAAGGAAGACTATTTTATGACTGCTAGCTTGTAAATCTTAGCACTAATAGGACTAATTTGCTCTCTTCAAAAGAAACTAAAAAGGAGGGGGATTTACTTTCCTCACTTGAATATTACAGAGGTGAAGTTTTGGAGGACAAAACAAAACATCTCAGTTCCATGTAACAAGTAGTAGCAAGCATCCAGCCAGCTGCCATTTTGAGGATAATTTTTTTAATCAGCCATTTCAGTTTTAGATTGGCCTTGATCCTCAGTCTGCTCAGGAATTTTTCTCCTTACGTATGTGCTGAAGTAAACATGTTGCTGTTGTTGTCGTTGTTGTCTAATACACAGCTTTCTTCATCCTGTCAGCTCATGAGCTAAGCAAGGACAATGCACGCACATACACACTCTCACACTTAATTTTTTTAAAGAAAAAAACCCACAACAAAAAAGAATGAAAAAAGAATGCATGCTGTGACTTTAAAAATGAAAGAATCGAACAGCTGTGGGTAATAAATCGATTAATTAGAGTGGATAAAATGAAGGTGAAGGGTGCAGAGCACTCTTTAATTTGAAGATATATGACCTTGTAAGATGCTGCACTTCATTTGCTATTATATCACACTTCGGAAGGGGCTTTATTAAAATCTATTCTAGGGTGAGCTAAGGTAAAACATATTGTTAAAAAAAAGCGTTTGACAGAGTATGTTATATACTTTAGTCTGCTTCAGTGATTTCTGTCACTTTTTATACTACAGATGTTGCTGTGCAAGAAAATTAAAGGTCTAGACATTTTCATCATATTTCTGTAAGAAACAGAAATTTAAATATTTGAAGTAATAATGGGAGCATTTAGTGTTGCTTTGGCTGCAGAGCTGACATAAAACTCCCTAACTGCCTCAGTGCTGAGTAGATTTTTAAGGGATAATGTATCAGTTCCTTTCCGTGTTTGTATGTGGCTTTCATTAATGTCAATAGCAGTTACTGGCACTTTTTCCAAGCTGAATGCAGTTCCCAAACTTGTGTTTTTTTCCAAGAGCAGTTGTTAGAGAGTAATCAAAACAACTGGGTCTGTCCCATACAACGCAGTGTGCAGGGTTGGGGCACAGGGGCCATGTCAGAGAGGCAGAAACACCTGGTGTGTTGTGTGCGTCTTTTCTTGGATGTAGAGAGGCAGCTTCTCTGAAATCAGGGTCTGAAGCTGCTATCCACAGCAGTAGCCCTACTAAATCAATAGGAGCTCGAGGAGCTACACCACATTTATCACCTACCTTTGTAAATAAGTCTCAAGCTGATAGATGCTTTTTCCTTTACACTTCTATGGATGTACATTGGGTGATAACATTAAATAGACTGACAGGCTGATAGGTAGGCAGATAATCCTCTAGTCTCCTTGTCTAAGGTTTTGTAGGTTTTGTTATCAGTAGCCGTTCCTGCAACTGCCAGCAGAGGGGAATTCAGTCAGCAGCAATCCTGCTTCACCTGGTGTGCTCGAGTTTAATTTTTGTTTTCTTTATTTTTTTTGGACTGCTATGAGTCATTCCTCTTTACAAAGGTAGTTTTGATAATAGAGCTCTGTTCACCTTATAAGCTCATTCTCAAGCTCAAGCATTGGGCTTTTGTGAATTGCAGTCCTCTCCATCTAGAAAGGGGTTATGTAGTTCAGCTTTGGATCTGCGAAGGGGCTGGGATAGGGCTTCATCTCAGTTGTTGTGCACATACAGGTTAGGTGGGAAGCTTGGTTCAGGCTTTGAACTTTCAGGAAGTTTAGCGCCTTTAGGTGCAGTGGGGCCATTGCTAGCCAAAATATGTGCTTTCATAAACAAACAAACAAGCAAGAAATTAATTTTAGATATTCTAAAATGGGTAGTTGTTTTTCAGGAAACCTCCCCCTCATTTAAAAAACAACAACAACAAAACAAATCCTGGATCATGATTTTCAAGTTGACACATGTTTATGAGTTTATCAGAGTCTTGAAGAAGCATTGAAAAAAACGAGGAGAGGGGAGAAAGTGCTTTTTCGAGATAGCACATAGTTTATATTGTGCTCAGGTCTGGAATTTTCTAGCTAGCAAAATTATGACTGTAGTGTGGACTTGTCCACACCTGTCCTTTATGTAAAGCTGAATCAAGGTTAAAGGAATGCTTTCCACCTTTATGCAGTCGTTCAAAAAGGCTAGAAAGGCAAACAGAACAATGTTTCTGGCTCCAGTGAGCGTTTCTGCATTGGAGGGCAGGCTCAGGCTCAGAAATTCTTGGGACCCAGTTCAAGCACGGCCCGACGTTTGTTACTGTTAATTGCAACTATGCTGTTGGCTTTGATTACCGGATGTTTCATTTGAGTGGCTTCTTGGTGTTTTGGCAAAAAGAATGTCAAAGTGGTTTATGCAAGGGTATGTTTTCCAAGCTCCTGTTGACTTGAATAGAACTTGTGCAGCTAAATACCTATGTAGTATTTTAAAAATGGAAGTGCTGGCATGACTGAAGCATGTATAAATTAATTTTAGAAAGATCTCAGGGGACTGCTGCATGAAGTATATAAAAATATAAAATGACAGAGTGAGAATGACACTGAAGCTCCTTGCAGGTGCCTTGTAAAACCTACCACACTGCATTTTCCTTGGTTTCTGCCTGTAGTAATAAATCCCTTGAAACAAAATGTTTTTGTAGAATAAACATGTGAAAGGATGTGGATCCTTCTGTGTCATAAAGGAAGGTTTTATTTGCAAGTTAGAGGATATAAACACATATAGCACCAATGCGTATGTGTGATATTTGTCATACATGTTAAGTGAATAAGTGTGGTGAGTAAATGTGCTGTTCAACAATTTATATCAGTCAATACATTGCAATTAAGTCCTTCTTTCAGAAATGCCAAGGAGGAAATGTGTTAGCAAAATAAAGTGCATGCCAACTGTATTTAAATGTTCTATGCTGTATTATTTTTTGAGTGTTCTTTCTCTTTTTCTTTTATAGGTAAAGATGAGCCTTCAAGCTATATTTGCACAACATGCAAGCAGCCTTTTAATAGCGCTTGGTTCTTGCTTCAGCATGCCCAGAACACACATGGATTCCGCATCTACCTGGAAACAAGCCCTTCAAGCAGTTCCCTTACTCCACGCATCACTATCCCTCCTCCTCTGGGACCGGAGACTGTTGCACAGTCCCCACTGATGAATTTCCTTGGAGACAACAACCCTTTCAATCTTTTGCGAATGACAGGACCCATCTTGCGTGAACACCCTGGCTTTGGTGAAGGTCGGCTCCCAAACACACCTCCGCTGTTCAGCCCACCACCTCGTCATCATCTGGATCCACATCGCCTTAGTGCCGAAGAAATGGGGTTAGTTGCCCAGCATCCCAGTGCCTTTGACAGAGTTATGCGTTTAAACCCCATGGCAATTGAATCCCCAGCGATGGATTTCTCCAGAAGGCTTCGAGAACTGGCAGGAAACAGTTCCACCCCTCCGCCAGTCTCACCCAGTCGCACCAACCCTATGCATCGCCTGTTGAATCCTTTTCAGCCAAGTCCTAAATCACCTTTTTTGAGCACCCCGCCACTGCCTCCCATGCCCCCCAGCAGCACTACACCTCCCCAGCCTCAGGCCAAGAGCAAGTCCTGTGAATTTTGTGGGAAAACATTCAAGTTCCAGAGTAACCTTATTGTGCACCGGCGCAGTCACACAGGAGAAAAGCCGTACAAGTGTCAGCTCTGTGACCACGCTTGCTCCCAGGCCAGCAAGCTAAAACGCCACATGAAAACGCATATGCATAAAGCTGGCTCCATGACGGGCAGGTCAGATGATGGACTGTCCACCACTAGTTCCCCTGAGCCAGGCACAAGCGAGCTCACTGGAGAGGGACTGAAATCCAGTGAGGCCGATTTCAGGAATGAGAGCGATCCTTCACTGGGCCATGACAATGAAGAAGAGGAAGAGGAGGAGGAAGAGGAAGAGGAGCTTGAAAACGAGAGCCGGCCAGAGTCAAGCTTCAGTATGGATTCGGAGCTGAGTCGTAACAGAGAAAATGGCTCCAAGTCGCTGCCAGATGAGAAATCCCTTGTGTTGGGAAAAGTCATTGAGAATGTAAGTCTAGGTACCATCCAGCAATATAATGACATGATAGCTGAAAAACAGAAGAGGAGTAGCTTCATGAAAAGGTCTTCTGACCAGCGAGACTTGTGTCCTCGAGACCTCTGTCAGAGAGATCCAGCTGATGAAGACTCAGTGGTAGGAGAGCTAGACCGCACTGAGGAAGGGACAGTCAATGGAAGAAACTTTGGCCCAGGTGAACCCTTCCCAAACTTGTTTCCCCGCAAGCCAACACCTATCACAAGCCCTAGTTTAAACAATTCCTCTAAAAGAATAAAGGTAGAGAAAGATTTGGACTTGCCACCAGCAACAATAATACCTTCTGAAAACGTTTACTCCCAGTGGCTGGTAGGGTATGCAGCATCACGGCATTTCATGAAGGATCCATTCCTTGGATTCACAGACTCCCGACAATCCCCCTTCGCAACCTCCTCCGAACACTCATCGGAGAACGGAAGCCTGCGTTTCTCCACCCCACCAGGGGACATGCTGGACGGGGGGCTCTCAGGGCGCAGCGGCACGGCAAGCGGAGGCAGCACCCCCCACATCAGTGGTCCCGGCCCTGGTCGACCCAGTTCGAAGGAAGGGCGCAGGAGCGATACATGTGAGTACTGTGGCAAGGTCTTTAAGAACTGCAGCAATTTGACGGTGCACCGTCGGAGCCACACTGGAGAGCGGCCTTACAAATGTGAGCTGTGCAACTATGCATGTGCCCAGAGCAGTAAGCTGACGCGCCATATGAAAACGCATGGCCAGATAGGGAAGGAGGTCTACCGCTGCGACATTTGCCAGATGCCCTTCAGTGTTTACAGCACCCTGGAGAAACACATGAAAAAGTGGCATGGAGAACATTTGCTGACAAATGACGTCAAAATTGAGCAGGCAGAAAGAAGCTAAGGGCCCTCCCCATCCCCCGCTAGGTTAAATTTCAGGGGTCTAGGTAACATTTTATTTGTACAGTTTAACTATTGCCAACTGAGAAAAGATGACCTAACTTGCCTCCGTAAACATAACTTAGCATAAATACGGTAGGTGCCAGACTTTGGCACTTAAATATAACCTGTGTCTGCAAAGTTCTATTAAACCCGAGGGTTGATTAAGGCAGTAAAAATTGTGGAGCCTTTTAACTGTGCAATAATTTCTGTATTTATTGGGTTTTTGTAATTTTTTGGCATGTGCAGGTACTTTTTTTATTCTTTCTGTTTAAATTTCTTTAAAAATTTTGTTGGGTATCCCTTTTTAATTTTACCCAGTCGTAGCCTGAGATTACTTGCATTGTAGAGGAGAAACATATCTTTTAAATTCTAATTTTTGGGCCGCTGCTTTGTTGAAATTTAAGCTAAGCATGTGTAATTTCTTGTGAAGAAGCCAGCATTTGAACAGAAATACTCTTTTTTTTTTCTTATTTTTCTCCCCTCCCCCCCCTTTCCTCTTCATAAATAACCTTAAAGATTAGGGATTACAAAATTGTACAGCGGATAACAATCTTAAAATTAGCACTTTCTTTTGGAATTGGATCAAATATGCAGCACTGACAATGTCGCTGACGATAGAGGCCTTTTCTAGATGGATTTAATCACTAAAGTTGTTGCAACGGATAAAGCATAGGTGCAGAAGGCAGCTACATACAAAATCCAGAAACATTCTTAATTGTGTGTTACTATCAGGTGGTCTCTTCTTGCTCTTAAAAGCGATGGCAATATAATGGTGCCATTTCATCACTTTTTGGGTTTCTTTCCCACTGTCTTCCCTTCATGCTACTCTTCCCACAGACAGTAAAAGTATCCCAAGTATCATATATTTTCAAACCTTGGAGAAGCCAAATACCGCCTTTTTTTTTCTTTTTAAATGACAAAATCATAAATTTGTGTTCAGGACATCTACTTTAGTCCATATTTGCTGTAGTTAAAATAATTACTAAAGGATGGGAGAGTGAATTTTGCAATGAAAAGCCTCAACTCATAGGCATTTGGTTTATGAATAGAAATATTAGAACTATCTTATGATGTGCAATGATGTTATTATAAAGAAGGGAAAAATAAATTCTAGTTGCTTTAGCTGTCTTGGCAAGATTCAGCTCCTACTGAAGTTGGTAAGAGTTTTCTCCTTGACTTAATTAGGACTAGAATTGCATTCAGATAAAAGCATTACAACAGAAAAAAGTAAAGAAAACCACACCTGCTCTACTTTCAAATTCCAAATTTTTTAAGCCTTTTACGACTAATACTAGCCAACAGTGGACAATTCTGGTTAGATATTTTAATTATGTTGACCCGCACTTTAAAGCTTTTGTTTGTGGTTAAGAGCAAAATGGCTTCTCAACAAGAAATTACATCGTATTCTTCTATTTGGCCCAAAGGTGGGTTAAACTGTAAGGGAACAACTGAGATTAAGTGTCAGTATTGCTAAGCATGGCATTCACAATACTGGCACTATAAAGAAAAAATAAATTAAAATAATTTATTGGACAGTTTTTGTACTGCCATTCAATTTGATGTGAGTGCCTTGAAAACTGATCTTCCTATTTGAGTCTCTTGAGACAAATGCAAAATGTTTTTGTGAAATGGAAAGACTTTAAAAAAAAAAGTAAAACAAGAAAAGTACATTCTTTAGAAAAAAGAGCCACATTTACTTAAAAAAAAATAAATAAATTACTGGTTGAAGATAGTGGACATGAAAATGCCATAAGACCCAATCAAATGAAGATGTATACCCAGCACAACTTCGGACATCCATTAGCTGAATTATTCTCAGCCTTTTTTTTTTTTCAGGACAACGCTGCTTAGGAAATGGAATGGAAATGAGTTACTGCTGAATTAAAACGCAAATGACACAAATTACAAGTTGTTATCATTGAATGAGAAAAAACAATTCAGGAACAACGGCTAATTTTTTTTTAAAGTTAAATTTAGTGCACTCTGTCTTAAAATACGTTTACAGTATTGAATACATACAAGGGTAAAAAAGAAATTGTGTGTATGTGTGTTTGAGCAATCTCTTTTTTTTCAAAGTTTGCTTAATAGATTATTAAAAAAAATGCCATAATGGCCATGTGTATATTGTTTTCTTTTGGTGACGGGGTTTTAGTATATATTATATATATTAAAATTTCTTGATTACTGTAAAAGTGGACCAGTATTTGTAATAATGGAGAATGCCTGGGCATTTTACAAAACCAGAAAGAAAAAAAAAAACTTCTTTTTTCCTTGAAAATGTTGCAGTAAAATTTTAATGGTGGGTCTATAAATTTGTTCTTGTCACTGTAACTGTAAAGTCTTGAGTTTTAGTAAATTTTTTTCTGCCTTGGGTGTTGAATTTTTATTTCAAAAAATGTATAGAATCTTGTATTTGGGGATTAAAAGGTGATTGCTACACCCTGTAGAAAAAGTATGTAGAAAAAAGTGCTTAATATTGTTATTGCTTTGCAGAAAAAAAAAATCACGTTTCTGACCTGTACCTATTTTTCTCTTTTTTTCTTCCCTTCCCCCCTTTTATTCCCCTTCTGGAATGGATATTGATATTGGTTGATTCATATGATGTAGGCACTTGCTGTATTTTTACTGAAGCTTGTAATTTTTTAACTGTACGCTTGTCCTTTTAAAGGGATTTAATGTACCTTTTTGTTAGTGAATTTGGAAATAAAAATAAAAACAAACAAACAGGCTGCCATAATATATTTTTTCAATTTGGCAGGATAAAATATTGCAAAAATAAAAAAAAAAATTTGTATGTGAAGTCCTTATTGTACAGGAAAAAAAAGGGGGTTGTTTGACGACCTTTGAGTAAAAGAAACAAAACAAAATAATTAAGTGCTTTTTTATTTTTAATTTTATGTTGTTGTTGTTCACAAATAATTTTAGTTGTATATATTTTTTTTGTCAGAAATGGCCTACAAAAAAGTGCTGTTCCCACAGGGCTCTAAATAACTTCAAAGTTGCCTGGACCCCTTGCATCAAGGTTTTACAGGTATGGTGAACCAGGCTGGATGGTTATTGCCTATTTGTGTGAAATGAAATTCCATTCCCATACAGGTGTCTGGGGTGACATCCCACAGCTTCCCCACTGATTTGAGAGAGAGGAGATTTTCCCCCCCGCCCTTCCAAACAAGAAGATGTCACACATCTTCCCTCTTCTGGCCAACCCACACTCACTGCTGCCCACACCCTGCCACTGCCCTCTGGAAGAAAGTTGTTTTATAGCAAAGAGTGAGAGCTGTTGCATCCACTTTGAGAGAAAATGGTAAAATGCTCTGCTGTTAGTATAGCTGTAACCGGGTTGAAGTAAAATTAGTCCAGGCACAGCCCTCCTCTTCCCTGTCAGAACAGGACCTACTCCCTGTACAGGTCTTGCCAGTCCATGTTATTAGCTGCTTTGCTGCTGTTCACTCCTTATTGTACATTCCATAAATTTCTGAATGTTTGAGGGACTGGGATGAAATCCTGTGCCTTTTGATTTCTCTCTTCTTTGCAGTTCTTTCTCTCTCTCTCTCTCTCTCCTGCTCTCTTCCCTTTTGGGTCGAGGGGAAGACAGGTGGCAGAAGAGGCAGTGATGCTCTAGTGAAGGGGAGAAGGAGAAAATGCTCACCGCTCTTGCAGGAAGTGACGGTAAACAAAACAAAAACAATGACAAAAAATATTGCCATGCCATGCAAGATTTTTCTTCTGCTTTAATCTTTGCAGAACTGTTGAAGCAATTGGAGAAGGATGGGTGTAACAGCAGGGAGAATTTGGTCCAGCTACCTAACAGATAGATATATGTCTTCCTGGTTTGAGCAACATACCCTTAAGACTTCTGGACAAATTCTGGGTCTCAATTGAACTGATATAAATCAGGAATTATTCATCACTCTTAGTCCAGCATAGCTGAGGCTGGAATGTGGTCCCTTAAAGGTATATTTTAACTTTTTGGTGAAAATTCAGATCTCTGGCATTCATATGAACCCAGTCATGTCACAAAACTCAGCAGAATCCCTTGGACATGCATCAGTGTAATAAAGATCAGAAGTTAACTGCATATTTTCAGGCCACAATTAGTTGATTTAAGAAAGAATTTAATCTTTCATTTTAGTGTAAGTTGCTTAGGAGCTCCAGTCTCTTCCTGTTGTTTTCAATTACCCAGGATGGCTAACACCAGCAGCTATCTACTTTTGTGACTTAGATCACTAAAACTAATAATAAGTCACCCAAAAGCACAAGGGTTGTGTTTCTGCAGACTGTAGTGATAATGAAATGGCCCTCCTTTTTTTCTTGCTTAGAAGAACTGTAGTTTACTAGGCCATAAGCACAATATAACATAGACGTAAATAGCTAGAATGCTGCCATAGTTATTTTCAAAATTTAAATGGGTTTAATTATTATTTTAAGGTTGAATTTCTTACTTTCATTGTGTCTAGTCCTGTTGCCTTTGAAGTCCAGAGCAAAACTCCAGTCAACTGTCTTGGCAACAGAACAGGTCCAAAAACCTGGTTTTAGAAATAAAAAAAAAACAGTTTTTAAGGAAAGGGTCAAAAAATCAGCATTTCATCCCAGTCCTATGTAAAAGACAGTCCAAGGTTTTGTTTATCACAGGAAAACTCATTTTTATGGTGCTCTTTGTATTTTAGAACTGCAAAGCAAAGTAACATTGATTTAAGTTGTTTGCATTTGTACCGGCAAGGCAAAATATTTTTATTACCTTTTTCTATTACTTATTGTATGAGCTTTTGTTGTTTACTTGGAGGTTTTGTCTTTTACTACAAGTTTGGAACTATTTATTATTGCTTGGTATTTGTGCTCTGTTTAAAAAACGAGCACTTTTTTTTTTATTATGGATAAAATGTTGAGATGGCTGGAGGTCATTTCAATATGGCTTAGTGAAATATTTATTGTTCCTTTTATTCTCTGTACAAGATTTTTGGCCTCTTTTTTTCCCTTATTGTCACAATGTTGAGTTCAGCATGTGTCTACCATTTCATTTGTACGCTCGTTCAAAACGTTTGTTCCAGTTTCAAGTTATAAAAATAAATTGGACATTTGACTTGATCTCCAAATCTTGTCTTTCCTGTTTTTTTTTGAAATTGAAGGGTGGGAAGGGGAGAATAGAGAGGAGTGAGGAGTTGAAGCTTCTTCAGTACAGATAATAGAGCTCATGCTGTATTTTCTGTCAGTTCTCATGGGAGTCAGTCAGGAGAGAATTCTCGTTTGGGGAGGACATATGAACACCTGCGTGATGCTAAGCAGATGCTCAAGTCCTGCTTACATCCCTTGGACTTAAATAATAATGTAAAGTCTTTCCTGAGTAGGGCTCTTGAGAAAAAATGGTAGAATAATGGTTGAGACAGTCAAACTTCTCATATGAAATGATGTTACGTTTGGGACAACTAGCGCAATTTTCTGAAGACAGTGAGAAGTTTTGCTTTTGTGTTTCTTTCCATCCCCATAAACTTAACTGTGTGCTGCGTGCACCTAGGTTTGTTAATGTGTTTTGCTTCTAGGATGCCAGCATAAATAGGGAGAACACTTACCTATTTAACTGGGAACTGAATTTGGTTATTATTATTTGGTATTATGTGACAAGCACCAAAAGGCAACTGCAGCTTAAACATTTGCTCCTCCTCCTCAGCTAGGGACAATGGCATGCAGAGTTAAAGGCAGAATTTTGCACAATTTGCAGTTTGAGGATAACAGCTGACAACTACAGGCAGTTCATTATCCTGATGCTCTTTATCAAGCCAACCTGTTATCAAATGCATGGAAATCTTAAATGAGAGTACTGTTATTGAAACCATTATTGGAAAGCTCAGGAAAGATCTGGAGTGTTGGAGACCAGATTCTGTTTTCCTGGAGGCCCTGGTCCAACAAAACATGTAACAGGCTTGTGATTCAAAGCAGGTGGGTAATTGAAATTCATTTCAAAGGAACTGCTTGTGGACTTTAAAGTATTTGGCTCAACTCAGAAGTCAGGAGGGGAAGCTAAGTGGTTTGTGCTACAGAAGAGCTCTTACAGATGGTCCCTTCCTGATCTCAGGCTCCCTGAATCTACAATCTAAATTTAGCTATGTTTAAGTGCTTTGAAAAGTTCCACTCATGAAAAAGTGGTGAAAATGAAATCAGAACCCAACGCTGACAATTACATTGGTCAATAGTTCACGCTGTAATTCCCAAACTGCCACGTTTGTTTTGAATACCTTCTGCAGTGAGCTGTAAAAGCTGTTACATTTTACTTCTAAATTTTGTACAGTTTGCATTTGAAGGGGATGCTTTTGACACCCCATAAACATGACTTCTCTCTAGTGGATCTTTACACTGCTCTGTCATTTTTTCAGCTTTAAAGGCATTGCAGGCCTTGCTGATGTGGTGGTGGAAGATTTAGCAGCAGTAGCTGCTGCTGTGCATCCTGGCCTGTGGCCATGAGGGTTTGGAAGCACAAGGGCACTTCCTGTCCACTGCTCTGCTAGGGTAGGTGTAGTTAGGTATTTGCCCATCAAGGAGAAGCATGGATCCCCTGGAATCAGTAATGCCTTAACTCATCACTATTGGATCTGCTAGCGCTTGTCTGTCAGAGCCCTGATTACTCACATAAGTTGGCATGAGGGAAAAAGCAGGATTAGGCCCTTTTGACAGAGTAAATGTGAGAAATCACACAAACAAGGCTGCAAACAACTAAATACAAATGAGTTTCTTAGCCACATCTTCTGGTTGGATGCTCCTGTTTTGCACACGCTTCTGTAACACAAGAACTATTGTAATCAGTAAAGGAAAAAGGTTCAGAAAAATCTTTGCTAAATCCAAATGAAACTAATGAAGTTCAAACTTTGATATGAAAGAAGAGGTATTTTAAGTCAGCATTGTAATTATTATAATGAAGAAATGTGTTATAAAGGTGATTTAATTTCTGAAGGGCCTCATTCCTCACACTGATTCTACAACGTATTTCTTCAGATTCAACAGATTTACTCTGGGTTTACATAAGTATTCTGTGGATTGAATCTAGCTTAATGGTTTTACATACAAAAAAAATTAAATAAATTATAAGAACACATAACAGCACTGGCCATTGAACTCTTAACTCCATAACTGAGATGTTTCCACCAGAAAGTGTAGTTAGCAAGTTACATTTACCCTATCAAAGGACAGAAAGATGCCATGTGATCTGTACATCCAATTACAAAAGATTGTGAACAGACCAATAATTATACATGAAAATCATTCAGGAAATAATTTTGAATAATAAATATATTTGAGAAAATTGTGATCTATTTGCAGATAGCTTGTAAGCAAAAACGAGGCAACATTTGCCTAATAGTTGATTTGCTTTGAATTAGTCTCCTTGCCCAGTTAAACACTGACCTTTAGCTGCTCATTGACAACATGCACTTCATTGTCTGAGAGATAACAGACTGTTCTCTGGGATCACATGTGGTAGGGGTGGAAAACACCTATTCACTCCTTTTGCCCATCCATGACCAATGCAAGATTATTTCTTTCAGCACTTTTCCTCAACAGGACATTATGCAGAACACAATAAAATTTAATTTTATACCTACCCACCCACTGAAAAAAACCCTGGCTGTTAAGAAAAGATTCTTCATTCAGTTTAGTCACTGTCCATTTCCCCATGGGTTTAATCACAGGATATAACAACATGGTACTACGTTTATTAAGAGCAGACATCTGCTTTGGGGCTTGCTTGGACTGTAGTTCGAGTGTGAGACTAGCTCCAAAAGATGTCCTATTTCCCATAATAATCAGGAACCCACTGCATTATACAGACAATTTACTGATTTACAGATTATTTTTTCTGCACAAAAATTAGATGTTGGGTTCCTTTGATATGTATCTTTTTATTTATTTCTTGTTTTGCCAACCTGTGAAATACCTCCTGTGCAAGTGAAGACCACTTACATATTTTCATGTAGAGTTGGCAAGTGCCAGTGCTGATTATGGTAGAAGTCATAGGTATCATCAGAGAACATCAAAGCTATGGAAAATGTGTAAGAAAACTATCATGTTTTAAAGATTCCTATAAACTGGCTAGAAATTACAGTAATGCAAAAAATACATGTTGCTTTTTAGAAATATTTTAAGCATAAAGAGTGGATGTCCAATGGCTAGCAAGTTATATGCATGAGTGTGCAAAAACTATGTATGCATTTCTGTGTACTTAACAGATTCAAATTTCAAATGCACTTGTACAAAGCTACAGTATAATATTGATTTAATTTGAATTTCTCCTAATTACACTATATCCTTAAGATTGCCAATTTACTTCAGCACAGCTGATTTAAAATGGGTATTACAATGATAAATGAAGACCCCTTTCGCCCCCTCTAGAAATCACAATTGGAATAGACACTGCATGTGGGCAATGCCCATATAACATTCTTGTAGACACTATTAAAGTCCCTAAGATGCTGGATTTTACTAGAAACCCATCATAAAGCAAAGTTCGGTGACTAGCCAGACTAATGTGGGGCATGTGAAGTTTCCACAATGTCAAATTACCAGTACGAGGTGTGTTTATAATTATTTTTCTCACTGTATTTATTCATTCATATGAAAAGATGGAGAAAACTATCTGCTTGGGGGATATGAGTCTTCACTTGTCATGGTGCATGGGTCTTCCCACTGGTGTGAGATGTGGAAAGACAAGTGAAACTGAGATAAATGACAAAAGCCAAGGACACATGGAAACACTCCAGAATGAACGCTTGTCATTTAACTCCCCGTGATGAGATGGTGAGAAGAATTTTTGCAGTGAAAAAGGAAGCCAAAGGAGTAAAGTCTTCATATGATATATTCCCAATGTGAACCATCAGCAAAAATAGGGAAAATTGATATTGATAACAATAGTAGTTTCTATTCAGGACGTGGCTGCAGCAATCTAGTCAGAAACCAGGCACTTATCACAGAATACTTTGAATTCTTAGCAGTGATGTAACATAATGCAGCTTCACTGAGAAAGGCACCATTCCTGCAAAATACCTCAAAATGACTGACAGAACGAAATGGTACGATTTCAGAATTAGAAGACGAGAAGGAAGGAGATATTAAGAGATATAAACAAGGGAGAAAGTCATGTTTCACATGGTAATAATGTTCAGATGAAAGGAATGTGTTGGAGGATCACTGATGAATCAAGCCTGTTACACATTTCAGAATACCTAAGTGAAATGGTAGTTTAAATCCCAGTTTAGAGGTAACTTCTGTTCTAAGACTCACTGATTTTTAACAAAAAGCCTTGCATTTCCAAATGACTTTTGGAAATAAGGCAGTAGTCAAAAAATATTTTAGAAAAAAATCTCCTGTCATATATATTATTCTGCTCATATTCCAGTGGCTTAAATTACTACTTTTAATGTCTGAACATTTTTGAACATAAAGAAATATGAATGCCAGACTTATCCTGTTTCAGTTTATGGCTTAACATCATCTTTATGAAAGAGACACCTAACTCCTCATATTTCAGGTATAGAGACCCATCACTGTACCCAACAGAGAGCACAAATTCAGGGTAAACAGCACATGGCCAGGACAGCGATCTAACCATTTTACCAGATATGGCAGACTGCAGAATATTTTCCAGATCAGTATGGCTCATAAGTGTTCCAGTAGTCCTATGGAGAAAGTCCACCCATGATCCTACGATACTCTGCAACAAATACAGAACAGTGGAACTGACCAATGGAGATGGAGATATGTTTATGAAGATGGATTCTCTTCCCAGATGTGGATCTGAAAGCAGGGTATTTTTTTTTTTTTTTTCAGTAGCAACTTAGCGAAATACATTTTCTAATTCTACTTTGTGGGGGAGCAAACCAAAATGGTGTGAATCAGCTTTGCTCCCTTGTGCCAAGGGAGCTAGGCTTACTTGCATATCACCTGAGAGTTATTTTCACATTTGTGCTGTCTACCCCAGCTTGATAGATGGTTTTAATATCTATTTTTCAAAAATACTAATATGTTTTTCATATTTTTTTTTTAAAGCAAGAAGTGTTTTAAACCATATAACCTGATTGCTTTGCGATACTGAGACATTCCCAGTAAGGCAGTCCTCAAAAAGAGTAGCAGGAAGCATTATCTCTTGGTATATTAGACTGTGCGTGTCAGTAGGAACTTCTGTGATGTATGTGAATGATCAGCCAGCAGAATTAAGTAGTTTTTTGTCATTTCAGTCTGACGTAATCTCTCAAGCTATTTTTCCCAGAAGTATGTACTTGTCTTGATATGCAGAAACTCTGGCCACAGAGTTCACATGATTTTCCATACTCAGAGACTGTTTCTTTTGTTAGCTCTTATTCAGACATGATTTCATGTTACCACTTCAATCCGGGTGATGAGTGATTCCTCAGTGCAAAACCAGTATGTTTCTCTTCACCATGCTTTTTCCCACAGATGAGGTTTTGGTCAATCTTCCCCTAGCCAGGCAAGACTGGACACTGAATTCTCCCTAAATTGTTAATGTGAACTGATTTGTGCAGGTAATTGTGCCTCGAGGGAAGTTTCTCAGTTCCTGCAAAACGCTCCAGGCCCAGAGGACTAGTGATCTGCTTTTGCAGTTCTCCCACACAATAGGTTGCTTAAGAAAAATAGAAGCTGAATTCAGATACTTTGAGCACAGAGGACAGTAGGAAAACCCACACTCTTACAGGAAATGTGTTGTTTGGCTTGCCTCTGTGTCTACCAGGCATGCATCATATTTCAGTTTGTTCGAATTCCTACATGCTCCTGATTTTCTCTTCAGGGTATCTTTTCTGTTCAGGAAGAGGGACATACAGCCTGAGGGGAACAAAGCCATCTTGGAGGAGTCACTCTCAAATCAGAGCAGGTTTTAAGGGATCAGTACTAGGTGAAATTCTATGTAATGTTTCATTAAAACTTTAGATGTTTGGCTGGAGATACAATTTATTATATACTGAGCCAAGTTTGGTATGTAATTCTGTGATTCTGTGATTCTAAGTTGGAAGAGATCAGAAATGTGTTGAAGGTTGGTGGTGGTGTTCAAAGTGATTTTAATATCTCACTAGGTTCACTAAACAGCTTTTGGTCATGAGAAAAGAACACGATGTATCACAAGTGACAGGGAGACAACAACAATGCTGTTGCAAAATAAGGCAGATACCATGGGATGTATCAACAAGAGAGTGCCTGCAAATTATATCATGTACTCTGTCCATTCTGGCCATCATTGGTGAGGACTTTGGACATTCAGCTGTGGGTTCAGTTCTTACTACTGAAGAAAAATGTAAGCCAGTTGAAGGATTTTCCTGAAGGGAGCAAAGGAAGTGACCAGAAGTCTACAGTGTATGTTTGATGAAAATACTGAAATAATTGGCATTGTTTATCCTAAAAAGAGCAAAAGAAGGAATCAAAATGAAGCAGGGAGTTAACTCTTCCCAAGTAGGAAAAGCCATGTTGTAAAGATGTTCTCCCCTTCCATGGTTTCATCATATGCCTCCATGGTACCTAGAAGAAGAAACATATCCACTGCACCTTCACAAAGAATTTCACCCTATACAACTCTCAAATCATTCCTTTGGCAAAGCCTTCCTTTTCTCACAAACCAGTGGTCATGGCTCCATTGATTGGCATCTTAAAAGAGCAGATACTTTTTAAAATGTTTAGTAAACAAGGGAGTTCAATGGCAACACTTGCCTTCAGCCAGGATTTATCAAGCATAAGCGAAGACCTGTGGACCAGATTCAGCCCTGGTGTAAACTAGTGCAACATAACCTTTGAAAGAGTTCCTCCTTCTTCCACCAGACCCAAATTTAGCCCTTAATTTAACTCAGAGAAAAATGCAAATTAGCCTAATTAAACATACAGTTCAAGCAATCAAGATACTGGTTTTATACTATATTGATCTATTTTAAAATATCAGTGTAGGACAGCTAAAAGCAAAGGGGGCAATTAATGTCTTTTCCTGGAAAGGTGTGAAAGGTACCTGTCAGGTTTCATTAACTGTATTTATTCTTTCCTTTCAAATTGTGTCTCATTTGAGCAGACCACTCTTCTGGGTTAATGGTGACAGAAGACAGCAGCATTGCTGTAAGCATCCTACACAGCAAATGTAGCCTATTAGTGAAAGATGGGGAATCCTGAAAATGAAATACTTTATTGTTAATGCCTCTGAAATACCCCATATGCTTATAACTGTCTCGGAGAAGCAATGGTGGAGCTTGCTACCTCTGGCTTTGTGAGAAACTTAATATCTTTGGGCAGTACATAGAAGCAGTAAGAATAAAAAAATATTACACGAGCTTTCTGAATAGGGATCTGAAACACAAAAAAGTTAAATTTTTTTCCAAGGTCATACAAAAAACTGTGACGTAACCGGTTTTGTGTGGATCTCCTGAGTCCAATCTTGGTGGGTTTTCATCTTGTTTCTCCTCAGTCCTAAAGGAACATCCATCCTTTGGAAGATGTGGCAAGCTACATCTGAAGGTATAAGAAAAAATGCTTTTCCATACAAGCATTGCCCAGAGCTTGTTCAAGTCTCTGAAAAGACTCCCATTGTTTTCAGTGGGCCAGCCAAAAACTGCGAGGGACAAGGCCATCTTCTCTCAGGGGGAGCACAGCACAACTGTGCTGGACCACAGGGGATGAGCCTGACCTCACCCAACCAACACACCTGAGAGGTCAGAGCCTGACCTGACATGGACAGTAAGAAGCAGGAGGGTGTTTTCCTACTGGACTTGCTGCAGTGGAAAGGATGGTAGGAGAGACAAAAGAAGAGGCAATGGGCAAGGAGACTTTGTATTTCCTGGCAAAACCTGCGCTGTGTCCTGTGTGTATTTCTGTGAGTTCTTCTGGAGCAAGTACTGCAGGGCTGTGATCACAGCCATACAGTTTGCAAATAACCAACAAATGTGAGCAGCCATAAGTGTCTGAGTTGTGACCTTTGACAGTGGAATAGATTTCCCTCATGATGCTGAGATTGACAGCTGAGCCTGACTCCAAGTTTACATGTTTTGTGAGGCCAACATCTCTCAGGGTTTGTGGTTAGGGTGGCCTTAGTGACAGTCACTATGTTCAGTTCAGGCTGTGAAAGAGATGCTGGGCCACAGCAGCAATTATTTGGATATTTCTCCAGTTGAAAATCTGCAAATCTCTGAGCCTGACATTTTCTTCTCAGTAGTTCTTAATGTTTATATGGATTTTTAAGAAGTATAATTTATGCCAGTGCCATTTAATGATGTACCTTTAACCAAAGATAAAACACTACCCATGCTGGTTCTGATTTAGCATTTTTGGCCCAGTTGCTGCACATCATTTTAGCAAGGGAAAGGTTGTCTGCAGCATGAATCCCCCAACCAGGGAAACTACTTTGTCTTAATTACCTCAGGACAAGAGAGTGCCCCTGAAGCAATCATCTTTGTTTGTTAACACACCCTATCTGCTGCACTACTCCCCATAAATAAAACATGACCAAGATTATAATGTCATGTTCCCATGGACTCCAGACCTTGGTAACTGCTCAAGTTGAATGCACAAAAACATCCCACAGCAACCTGGTGTGTATTGGAGGGCATATTGAAGGGATGTTTCTCATTCCTAAGCAACCACATGCATACTGGCTTCTAATACTAAACACGATGTTTGCTTGAATGCTAACAGGACATATAAGACATACTCTTTCTCGCCTTTGTCATGGGTAAACAGCAGATCCCAGGCCACAACTGTAGCTACTAAAAATCAGCAGAAGCCGAGGATTCCTGAATACACAGAAACATCTCTGGCCTAGAAAGTTGCTAAGCCACAAAGGGCTGGGAACTGGAAGACTATTTAGAGAAATGTTGTACATGTTGCCTTGGTCTTAGCCACTTCATATGCACTTGTATTGGGGCACTGTTGGAGAAAGAAGTTTGTTCTGATCCCACACATTGATGCTATAGTCATATTCAGGGGCTGACAGTCAAATCTGCATGGCTGGTGTTATAGGCTGCTGTATGAGCTTCACTTTTGAAACAGTCTTCAAAGGCCCTTCTAGCCAGGGCCATGTCATATAATTGCAGCAGTGCTGTTGTATTTGTTCATTCATAATATCTCTGTTTCTGTCACCTATAATGTAAAAAAAAAAAAAATCCTTCTATGACCAGTCAGCTCTCAGCACCTCTGCTCAGAGAGTAAACTGTGCCAACTGCCCTGGTCTGCCCTGGTGTTTTGTTGTGAGAGAGACAAACATCTCCTGCAAGGGGAACCAACAGCTCTTTTTATACAGGACACCAAACAGACAGCAGAAAGGGCACACAGCTGACAGGCTGTTCCATAGATTATCAAAGGCACCTGCCTGCCAGTGCCTTGACCTAATGCTTTGGTCAGGCCACGTATTTCCTTCACTTGTGATTTCAGAGGTGCTTTTTTGAAGGTAAAACCTCTTTTCTCAGCTAGTTACTCTAAACACAAGACTCTAAGTCTTTGCAGAATACTCCACTCCTTTTAATGATTTGTGCCATGTCATTTGCAGAGTTCTGTCTTTTTCCCAGCATTGCAATAAAATATTTCCCTCTCTTGTACTTTCTTCCTACTACTGTACTTTCAAGTTTTGTTTTGTTTGTTCAGTGTTGTCTTGATAAATTCAATATTGTTCTTCCTGCTTTCTTCTCTCATCTTTGTCTTTATTGTTATCCTGATTTAAAAAAACCTGCTTTATTTCTTGAGCTTAGATCTGTATATCTGCCTTCTTATCTCTTGCAGCTGCCTTGTTTCCTCAGATACATCCCTGGCTTTTATCTGGCATCTCACAGCCTCTCTTGGCAGCTTTCTGCTAAGCGTCTTCTGTTTCTTCCTTTGTAGCACCATTATTCAGGTGGGTTTTACTCTGTGATTCACTAGTTTGCATCACTCAGGACAGCACACTGGAAGTTCGGTAAGCACTGGATTTTTTTTATTTAAAAGCCATAAGGTTAAAAAGTCTAAACAAAGGAAGGGGGTGAAAAAGAAGGATGGCCAAAGCAATAGAATAAGTGCTAATCAAAGTTTACTGCAAGAAGAATCTGCTGGACAACAGCTTTGGTTTGCAGGGAAATATAGGGAGGTGTGTGTGTGAGAGCAAATCTCCATATTGTATCATATCAGTGTGGCTCAAAGTCTCTCTAGCCAAGGGCTTGGCCCTGGTTGTTAATTCATTTATCTTGCTCAGAGACCTATCATCTGCAGAATATTTCAGTCATTTTGCAGCTGAGGAGAGAAACCTGTTGGGGCAGATTTATGTGTCCGTGCACAGGCGTAAGGCTATTGTGAACCTGCCTGTGCCCAGGTGTGCGGGTGGAGCTGCTTCCCTCTCCCACAGGCAGGTAGACAGTGGCTCCCAGGGACAGCTGAGCTGTCATGGGGAGGGTTATAGGCTGGTGGTAAATAGTGCTTCCTGCTCTGAGGAAAGGGCAGGAGGGGTCTGCTTGCTGCCAGAGCTGCCTCTGAGCTTTCAGCCTCCCAGGGCTGCTCCTGGGCTGACTCACTGTCATCACCTACTGCTGTCTCAGGGCTGGTCCTGGAGCTATGATCTGAGCCATGATTTGTTGATGAAAGGATCTCATAACACAGAAAGTCTGAGTTACTGACCCCTGAGCCCTATTAATTAAAGGCTGGTAATCAAGGAGGGAGGGGGACCTGAAAAATCACATTTAGTCCTATGTAAACACTGATTATTGGAGGCCACTGTTTTCACATGCTGACACTAGGGGAGACTCCAGACAGACAAGCAGAGTTAGCAGATGGAAACTGGCCTTGTAAATCCGAACTGCCAGTTTTTGTGACAATGAACAAAAATATAATATTTTTAACCAAATATATGTGTCATAACTTGGTGACCTCAATGAATACACTTTAATTAAGTCCTTTTGTTGCTTTTCACCCCTTTCCCCCAAAGCAATTCCAAGTTTTTGAAAGGAGCCAAGCAAAGTCTGTTGTGATTATTATGTATCCGACAGAACTGTGAATGACCCACAACTATAAAACCACAATATACCAGCTCCCGTCTTTGGCTTTTAGGCAGGACTAGCTGTAGCCATTACTAGGGTAATGGGAACTTCTCAATTCTGTGTGATGTGTTGCAGTCATCCTTTAGGGTGAAACTGTGTACCAGCTGCCCTGAGCCTGCACTCTTCTTCAGAAATCAGGGGACCCAAGCTGATGCATATCAGCTCAGGATTTGGCCCAGAGACATTTGCCTTTGTCTTGGGAAAGGAACATTCTGTAACTATCACTGGAGTCGGAAACCTGGCCTAAAGGCATGAAGCATACATCATATGAGCTGCAGGTGGGATGGAGCTATGGAAGCCCTTCAAAAAAATTTCAAGAAAAGGTTCAGAAAACCTGGGTGATGTGGAAGATGCAAAATAGGGGACAGAAAAAAGAAGCAAGGAGAGAATGAGGAATGCACGGGAACAAAATCCAGGCCAGGGAAATAGGAAAGCAGGGAGAAAGAGCAGGACTTTGTGGGAGGTGAGGATCAGAGTGTTTAGCTGGGTTTCAACACCGGGCACCTGAGCAGGAAGTGGGAGAAGGAGGAAAGATTTGGAACTTGGAAGTGCTCTCTTCCCAGTTGGGATAATAAGATATAAGAGGACCAGGAGGTCCCAGCAAGCTGATAACAGGTATAATCTGAGGCAAAGGGCTATCTATGAGTGGGGCTGCTGAAGGATATTTGAGAGTTCCTTGCAGAAGCAGGTGGAGAAAGGAGCTTGGTTGAACAGGTAATTATTCTGCTTTTGCAGATCTATGGAGAATGTTCTGAACTCAGAAGAGGATCACAGAGAGACCACTGAAAATAACTAAGTGGATGATCTCATTCCATTATTTTTAACTCCATATACCATTGATAATTAATTTGTCTGACACCATATTGATTTTCTGTCTCTTGTTTTATTGTCAGTGTTTTGTTTGCAATATATAACTAGTAAAGTTACAATTAACCCTTATAGACCTGTACAAACACATCTGTGCATGTTTAGAAGCACAATATGAGCATGATGACTTGAAATGATGCTTACAATGTACAGTAAAATATACTAATGAAAAGAATTATGAGTGGGGTCCTTTGATGGATGTGGGTAGAGCTAGAACTGATGTTATACTAAGCCCTGTTTGGGGAACACAGTAGATACCTCATCATGAAATTATTCCTGTTTCACCCATATCTAGGACAAAAGATCTGTACAAAATATTCTTCTGTAGATTTTTTTACCTAACTGATTGGCATTTCTAAGGGAATACTTGTGTTCAAGCCAAATCAGAATATTTAACATTTCTTAAAAGAACTTCCCTTCTGATAACATTAAAAACCTTGATATGCATATGCTAAACTTGTGATTCTCTGTTTTTTCTTGGTGGTGTGACATTGTGTTCATTATCTTACATGTAAGCTTTCTTGCTTCCAGTACAATTAATTTGAATGTCCAGGATAGCTAATATGTGTATTTACACACACATTTTCCTCCTTCTTTGACTTAGGTTTTCAGTCCCACACTATGAAACTCAATTACCAGGAACAGCAGTTGCTTTTGGTAATTTACTATCATAGGTTCACCCTCACTATGTAAGTAAAAACATGCCCTGTCTCTATAACCAAAATGCTAAATCCAAACAAGCAGCAGTGGTCTCCTATGCAACTTGGCTTCTGCACTATCAGCTCTGTATGCCAGGATTGCTTTGCTTTGACATCAAAATGCACAGGGTCAACTGGAGACTGTCCCAGAGAAGCATCTCCCAACCACGACGAGAGTGCTCACGTGTCCCTTCCCCTCCCAGCTGTTCATTCTCTGGAACTGAGATACCCAGACCCTCTAAAATGTATAATCCATCTGCAATTTCCCTGATGACTGCCCAAAACTGCCCTCCTGGCTGCCAACAGCTCTCAATACATCCTGGACAAGCTGACTAAACATCCTCCTTCCTCTCATGATACATGCCAGCAATCATGCCCATGAAGTGTTGTAACATCTTGCGACAGCTCCTTCTGGATTTTACACTACATTATAGTCTGGAGGTACCTGAGTTTTTAAGTTCTGGGAGGATGAGTAGACTCCTAGCTCTGAATCCCCAGCTTCTGAGCACATGGGAGTTCAGTCTTAGTCACCAAAGCTTCCTCCTGAAGTTAAATGCCATAAAAATTTGTTTCAGAGTTTGTTTGGGGTGTTAAATAGAGCTACAGTAGCTGTATTTTCTCTTGTCATGGCTCATAGTAGATCATTAGGCTTTGTCATTTCTGATCAGAAGTGGGCCCAAGCCAGAACTCTTCACTGGAAATCTCTGGCGGACACCTGAGATTTATCCACTGAAGTTTGTAGAAAGCTATGTAAATGGTGTTCTGGTGGTGGTCACTGATAATTTTGTTCTTCCGGCTCAAGAGAGCACTCTTGGGTAAAGCTTGTCTGTGAACAAAACACAGCCTTAAGGAAGCTCTTCATCTATTAGAACAAAAGCTTAAGAAGCTAAGGACCATCACAAGCCTCAGAGTCTTCCACTCCAAGTGTGAGACATGCTTTGTGACCTTGCTTTATCCAGTGTGCAGCAACATGTGCAGACAAAAACAGAGAAAAAAAACACAACTAGGAAAACAAGAGGCCTGGCGCCACATACTCCTCCTCCATGGGGAGATGATGAGAGAACAAAGAACATGTGATGGATGTGAGACACATCACATAATGTGATGTTCTCAGATACTCAGATGAGCAAGTATCCAAGTTTTGACAGGACAGAAAGACACCTGAATTTCTGCAACAGATTTCAATGGAAAGTGAAAATGCTGGTGTGAGTGATTCAGTGCCACAGTACTCTTCTTGCAGTGACTGTTCATGGATCATCAAATTTAGTGGTTAATATAGACATGTTTTCTTCTGGACATTTCATGGCATTCCTGACTTAATTAAAATCATGTGTTGTACTGCTGTGCTTTTTTTTTAATTTTTTTTTATTTTTTTTTTTATTTTATTCTTCCTTGTATGTAGAATGTCCTAGTTTGACTGCTGGTCTGGTGGCTATTTTCCAGGAAAACTGTTTTGTAACAGCTGGCACAGGTTCCTTGACTTTAGCTCATAGACTATCAGAGTTGAAAGTCTGCCTGTAATCATGTAATGGAGAAAGGGCATGTTTTTAATTTACGTAGTGAGGGTGAACCTATGACAGCAAATATCACTTTCCTTACAGGGAAAACTATAGATAGGCAAAAAGAAAAAAAAAATAATTATGACTGAAGGAAGAGATTCTTCAGTTCTGCTCCCACACTGAGCGCCTGGAAATCTGTAGGTGCATATTGCTGGTACCTACTGTGACTACTTGCCTCTGGGAGGATTAATAATAACCAATTCCAATGCTTCCCAAAATGAGGAGCTGTTTTCAGTGGGGAAAACAAATTTCTTAGTTGCTTTTTGGGAGTGGACCTTTGAAGAGAATCCCTCTGAAAATGAAACTTCAGACAACCAACAGCCATCATTTAATACAGTCTCACTTAAATGTCACAGGGAGAACTGAAATGATATAGGATTTTGGGACTTTGCTGCCTGTAACCATCAGACAGATCCAATTCCAGTCTTCAGCCACATACTACACATGTAGTATCATAGAGATTGTTGAATGTGATGCTTTTTACAAATTCTGATAATCTGGTTTTGTGATTTTTCAGGATGTACAGGAGAGAATGGTTCACTGGGCAAGAGATGTTTGTGATATATTCAGGGGAAAACAATTAATGGATTTCTTTGTCCCTCTGAGTATTGCCTCAGTTGGTGGGGTTTGGGAAGATGTGTAATGGGAAAGCCTGACAGGGTTATTGGTTAGCACAGGAATTGCCTGTCTCCTTTACTTCCTCGGCTGATCCCTCTCCCATGATTTACATTGTTCTAAAGGAAAAGGCCAACAATTCAGGACATTTTCAGCTTGCTTGTCTCTCTGAATTTGAGTTGAGACACAGCAAATTCTGCCCTTAGAAGCCTAAGCCTGGCTCTAGTTGCCCCTCTATGGCAAACTGTCCTTGGTGCCTGGGGCTGAGAATCAGAAGCTCTGCTCACCTATGGCAATGTGCTGCTGGGCAGGCATGCTGTGCATATCCAAACCTGCTCAACATATTTGCTTGTACTGGGGTACTCAGCCCCTCAGTTTTATTCGCTTATGTTCCATCCTTCCCTGCAGAAGACAGCTGGCTTTCTGGGTGACATCTCCAACCAGATACCTGCTGAAACGAGACATGCTCTTCTAGCATAGATCTAGTCTGCCTAGTGTAAAGATTCAATCTGGAAAGCAGGCTCTAAGGCACATAATTAAAAAGAAGTTGAAAATTATTTAAGCATGAGTCTTAGCAGGGGAAAGCTGCAATCTGAATGTGTGCTTTAGCACACTGCAAATATTTAGTGGCTGTAGATACATGAAATGTATCCATTGGCCTGGCTTCCTCTTGGAGGTGGGTGCCCTGATACGGTTTGTGAGCTGCACACTCAATTGACATAGGAGGACATAAACCCTGCTTAGCTGCAAAAAACGGGACATCATAAGTAGTGTGATAGTCACCTGCCTTCTTGCAGTCAGCATATTTGGGTTCATTATCAGCTGGGTTTATTATGTCAGGTTTAATGCTTTGATGTCTGTGGCTGAGTGGAGTGTGGTTGGCTTAACACACTGGCACAATGTTAATATCTACCCACATTACAACATATAGACATGCTATGTCATTGTTCCTATGCTGGGCAGATGGTGGTCTCAACAGAAAAATTAATTTAAAACAATGGAATTTTCTGTTGTAGATAATAAGAAATGGAAGTGTTAGATTTTGGGTCACAGTGTACAAAAAACACGATAGGAAAAACAGCATGCATTGTTCCTGCAGATCAAACCAAAATAAACAACAAAACAAAGGCCTGCAGAAGCCAAAGAAGCTGCTAGAGAAAATGTGAAATCCACTTAAAAGAGAAAAAAGGAGTAAGTCAGCACAGCACTAACAGGTAATGCAAAAGGTGACAAATAACATGTTTCTTTAGAACCCCAGACAATGCCTTCTCTTTTACAGCTGCTGTCATTTCATTTGAAGGACATTAGTAGCTTCATCTTTACTGCACTCATGGGAAGAAAGGAGAAAAGGCAGTACCTAGAAGTTATACTTCCCTGAAAGGGAGTGTTAAGGGTTATTGGGTAAGCTAAAAAGGTGAACAAAAAGTGAAGTGATGTCCTTGGTGTTTGATGTTCAAACACAAAAAGAGAGCCAAAGCAGTGCATAGTTCAGGTTTTAGTCCTTCCTACATATATAGTGTCCTCTCTCATGAGGCACTTCTTGAAAGCAGAGTTTTTGAAGATATCAGATGTAAATGTATCACACAAGCAGCCTATCAAAACACAATATCCCTTCTTGGGAAGCCACCTTTCCTAATGTGCTTTTTTTAGAGTACTTGAAACAGCAACATTAAATGTGGTTAGCAGAACTTTTTTTACACAGTTAAATTTCTCAATTGTCTAACTTAACATATTTCACACCAAGTTCTTTCTTTTGTAGTTTTTATGAGCTTCCAGCTTGCTTGGAGAATTAAGGTATTTTATTCTGGGTTTAAGAGTTACTTTTTTAATGCCAGTATTGTACAAAGTCTTGTGTTTACCTTGCAGGCATCTTGATGTTGGTGCCAATGCAATTTATTCTTATGATGATAAAAGACTGGCTTGTACTTGGTTCTTCTGTAAGCAGGGTGTTTTGAAAGTATGTTCTGATGTTTATTGGTTGTTTTTCTGCTATGTTCCTTTCCACATCCTGCTGACTGAGTCTCAGTACCACCTTCACGTCAATGTGCTGAGTTTGTAATAGTGTGTATGTGTGATACTTGTGAATAATATGCGAGCCACTGCTCTGTGAGATGACTGAAGCTTTATCTTATCAAGACACATATTTTCCTCACAAATACATTATTTCTCCTGAGCTTACATTTGATCCCAACAGGGTCTCCTGATGGTAGTTTTGAGATGTTGCTAGTTCATCACCTATTTTATGCTTTGAACTTTGAGTCTCAATTTTTGTCTTACTTATCCTTTCACTGTTGGCTCTAATAAATCTCTAACAACACAGGGACTATCTGCATTCATCTAGATATCAGCCTGATAAGGTCTTGGGTGGGAGCAATCATCTCTCTGTATTTTGTATTTTCATTGAGGTTTTCTGTATGGGGCTGGAAATTTTTTCCTTTCTCTACTTGACCAGCCTTCACATGTGCTAGTAAATTGTTCAAACATTGCTAACAAACTAGTGTCTATTGTCTGAAATTACACAGTGTGGGATAACATTCATGATGAAATGCTTTACTGCTTTGTTTGGAATGGTCACTGTGTCTGACAGTTCATCTGTTTCCAGGAGGCGGTTTTATATTAAACAGTATAGCATGAGCATATCCCTTGTTTTGACCAGACCTTGTTTTTTTCTCAAGATGCTGTTCTCTGCAGTGCCCTGGCCAGCCTCCAAGTCAGGGAATAATTTTCTGTCTATAAAAATCCCTCTCAAAGTTACAAACAGTTGAGTTCTAAAGACTCTTGAATTTAATTTGCCAGGATGAGGAAATGTCAGCTTAAGATAATGAGGAGAAAGACTGAGATTTTTCTTTCTTCTCTTTTTTTTTTTTTTCCAGATTTTGAGGAAATAGAACTTAAGTTTTTATTAAAAATCTCCAAAATGTATCAGAATGTTGAACATTTTTCTCCTATTTTTTAACATATCCTCTGTTTCAGGCAGCTGTTGGGGTGTGTATCTCACAAATCAATCTGTACTTCTATTACAAAAAAAAGATGTTATAGGATTGAACATCATCCTGTAAATCATGTCTTCCAGTGTAATGAATAATCAGTTTAAAATAGCATATTTTGTTTAATAGATATTTTGATAAAAAGTTCAGTTTTATTAAAAAATATATTCATAAAAACATATTTGTCTCTTCTATTTTCCTCAGTTTTCTGAACTGAGATTTTTCTGCACTGAGATTTTGTTTCCATGTAAATCCTTTCAAAAGAAAATTTTATCAGTTTTCTTATTGCATAACTAAAATTGCCCAACCATCTCCAGTATTCAAGTAAAAGGTTTGAAAAATGTCTGCAATGAAGAAGGAAGGTATGATTTATGAGCAAAAAATGGCTTGTATTTGAGCAAAGAAGCCTGTTTATCAAGACTGTATGAAATCCCAAGTCACTGGAAAAAAAAAAAAACAACAACAAAGAAATGCACACTGGCAGTGTCACGAGGATGAAAACGGAAGTAGGAAATTTATGTATTGTACTGTATGGAGCAAAATAGTTAAAGGTTGACATGTTATTTTTTGGAACGAGAAAAATGGAATTAGTGACAAGTCCCTTTGAGATCCTTTGGGATGGAAGATGGCACATAGTGGCAGGATGCACAGTATTTGCTGTATTATTATAATCTTTCTAATTGTTCTGAGAAATAAAATGTACTTTGCTTGCCATCCTGTCCCTCAAATTTCCATCCCCTCTTAGAATATGCATTTGAACAGTATAAAATGATGTTTTGGCAAGCCATGTTGAAGATAATTACACAGACACTTTATTTAGGTCAAAGCAACTGAGACTACAATTTCTTCTTCCAAGTTCCTAGAGATTGTTATTTTTGTGGAGGGGTCATCAGAAATGAAGAGGCCCTTGCATTCTTTATGAGGGTGGGTTTTGTTGTTTTTTTTTTTTTTCCCCTGTTTGTCTTTGATCTGCACAGAATGAAGAAAACCTTCTCCAGTTTGAATTTCAGAATGACACAAATTCTGACTTTGGAGAATCACAGTGTACTAGGAGGAAAAGGGAGAGCTGGTTAATCTTCTACAATGTTTTCTGTAAGAAAGGAAGGAAATAATAGCATGTTGTAACAACAAGTGTGTTGTGTGTGCATGTGCACACGTGTGTACACGCATGCTCATGCCTCCAACTCTGTGGTTGGATTTGGCGCAGAGAGCCCAACTAATAAGTAAAGCCCTGACAGGTTGTGTTAATCATTGCTACTCTTGGAAAACCACTTTTGTAGGCTTTAGTTTGTAAATCTCGTGCATTACTCAGATGTTTAGTGCTCTCCTTCTGGGGAAACATTTTGTAAACCACATGTGCAATTTCTCCTCTGTAAACAGAGCAGGAGAACCTAATTTTGGGGTTCTCCAGATTTACAAGGTAAATTTACAAATTTGCAAAAGCCAGTCCCAGGCTATGCACTAAAAGTTGCAATTACTGATGCATCCTAAATAGAACATGAGGCACATTTTACAATGATATTGCCAGTAAACAGTGATCTTATGTGAGGCATAAGCATAGGAAAAGCTACAGCAATTCACCCATCATCCAATTCAGTGATGTTTCAGAAGACCTGAGTTTGGCTCACTCTTTTCTCATGCAAAAGTAAGACTAAGAGTACTTGGATGTCATATATGTTGATATTTTCTAAATAAATGAAGAATTATGATCTCTTCATGCTTTTCCATGAACTATATATCCGATGTGTTCCATATAAAATTATTAAATAACAGGGCATCATGGGCAGAACTCCTTTATTCCCTGACATTACAGCAGATGATTTTCCTATTTTTTTATATAGGACCTATAGAACACCTATGTACTCATTCAATCTATGAAAGCATGATCACATATTTTATGTGTATATTATCATAATTGTGTTTTTAAAAATATTGATTTCATATGTTAATTTAGAATATTTATAAATGTCAGAAAAGCTCTTGCTGTCTTGAGACTACAAGCTGAAAACAGAGGTTTTTTTTGTATTGTCACAGAACTCCAAAAGTCCTTCTGTAAAACTGCAGCTGTGTGGTGCTCTTCGGCTGATAGCAGTGTGGAGGGATGGCATCAGGCTCCTGCTGTTACTTACCAAATGATTCCCTCTTTGGCTTAGTGCTAGGGGAATGTTCTCCTTCAGTTATCCTAGATATTATATATATATATAGGCATAATTTTATTTTTTGGAAAATAAAGGAATCTTTCTTTAATCAGAAACAGGAGAAATTTAGCATATAATTAAGTTTATTTTGGAGTGCTTTTTTTTGAAAACGTATGTGCTACAGGCATGCTGAATTCCACTGCATCTTATGTTACTTATTTTTCAGAATTGTTTTCCATTCTTATATTTCCTACCTTATAACAGGTGTAGAAGCAAAAGGACCAAAAGGAAAAGAAAGACAGGAAAAAAAAAACACCTTTGCTAAGGTGATGGAAGTTTATACAATCCTTTATTTACTCAATCAGAGGACTATACAGCTGTCCTGTGAAGTGGAATCATTTAATTAGGAGATGGTACAAGTATTCAACCGAAGTGCTACAGCTAAATTCTGTAATTGCCACATGGAGCATTAACTGTATCTTCTTGTATGCTGTCTGCTTCTATAAGATTGCATCAGTATGATCTATTGTGCTACCAATATTACTTCTCATATTCAATGGAAACTTCAGTGAGTCTCTGCAACCTTGTCAGACCCCTGAATAATTTGGAGTTGAGTTGGTTATAATAGGATCAATTATTATAAAGGAAAATTATTAAAAGTTTCATCTCTCAAAATTAACTTTTGACTAATATTCATTTAGTAGCTTAGACTGAAGTATCACATTATCCAGAGTGACTGTGTTTTAAGATGGCAAACAAAATTAAATGATGGTAACTGCAAAATAGTTATATAGAGGGAGGAATCTTCCCTAAATTCTTGTCTGTTCATGTCTATATATTTATGGACAGGATGGTATAGGTACCCACAGACGTTGAAATAATTTTGGAGAGTTGTTTGAAAGGACCAGCTCAGGAAATTCAAAGGGAACATTACAAATTACTAGGTAAAGAATAGAAGGAAAATAGAAAGTATGATTATGTTATTATGCATGTTCATGACATATCTGTATCTTAAATACTGCATGCAGTTATGGTTATCCTATCTCAAAAGAGACAAAGGTAACTGAAAGAGAGAAATGTGATGTGTTTTGCCGGCTGCAGGAATGCCTTCCATACACTGGATTGGAAAGAGCTTCTGAGGATAAGACAGAAGTCAGTAACATAACTAATATTTCAGAAAATGTGATTAAGCAAGGATTAGACTTTGTTTTTCACAATCTAATGAAATCATTAGGGTTAAACCAAAACCTTCCTTTTTTTATTTTTTTATTTTTTTTTTTGCAGTGCCTAAGCAAAAAATGGGAATAGGCTGTAGGCTATAGTGGACTTGAAAAGTAAAAATGAGTTAAAAAAAGAAATAGGCTTATTAATTGAAATCCAGAGGTGTTTGTTAAACCATATGTTCCAGAAGTAAACTCTGCTTCACAGGGTCTTTAAAACTGACTGAGGGAATCTTGGCAGGTAAACTGGAGCCAAAGACCAATCTGGAGCTCCACCTCTGCTGCTTCCCCAAGTATCCATCACTGGGCACAGGCTGGGCAGATTGCTGTGTGATCCAGGATGAGCGTTATGTTCTTATGCGTCCAATGCTTAGAAATCTTGTAGATTTGTTATTTTTGTTAGCTTTTCTTTTTACCATCTTGAGACCTTTTGTGTGTGACTCTTCTCACACTCCTAAATCTGGTCAAACAAATCTGGGAGACAGTCTCTGTGCTACTGGATTTGAGTATAAAAACAAGCTGTGGGAGAGTCCACAGGAGCTTGGAGAAGTGACTTGCTTTTGCTTGCATAGCACTGAATGCTACTCAGGAATAACTTTATCTGTCTGTGGTGAATTCTTGACCTTGTTAAAATCAATGGTATAACTACTTTTGGCTCCAAAAGAGTTAGGTCTTCACCCTTTGCAATGAAAATTCTGTAGACGTTAGTATACTGTATTCTGAATTATGATATGTATTAGAATAGGCTAGTGCAGGCTAGAAAAGTAATTAAAGACTGCTCTTTCCAATTAATGGAAGCCTATTTACTTTCAGAAACTCTGAACTGCTTCCATCACTGTGCGTGATACTTATCACAAACTGCCTTGGTGATTATCCAGTAAGGAGCTGCAACTCTGAACTCACAGAGAGCTCTGAGAACCCAGCAGAGGCAACAGACAGTACTTAAGAGACAGCGTGTACCCAGCAAAATCAGTTTTAAAATTAGTTCATCCATTTTTTTCACGTATATAGATTCCTGCCCTGCACGTTGGTCCTCCAAGGCTTGCTCTGTCTAAATTTTCTACCTGCATAAGTTAACTTCAGTATGGAAAACCCCTGGGGAATATAGAGGTGCCTGTGAAAGGGGGACCTGGATGTTCTTGATTACGAGATGTATATCTCAAATAGAGTAGGAATGATTTTAATCCAGGTTATGACATTTGTATTCTTTTCAAGTTAGTCTGCATAAGGGAAAACTTATTAACATCTCAAATCTACAGTAGAAAAATTATTTTCCATATAAAGATAAAAATCTTCAGGTTAATTTTAAATGTTACATATTTGTTTGTTTTTTTTTCTTGGTTTGCTTTTTCTTCATGAGATTTCTCTTGTCCCAGTGTGTTTCATGAATAGTAATCTTAAGCCTTCAAAATAACAATAGCACTTGGATTTTCTTCCACATTAACTGGACTACATTTTTTGAACACATGCTAGAGATTTGGAGCCACATCCTTGTGAAAACTGAATCAAAGGAGCTTTGATTTGAGCTTACACAGCCTGAAGACTTTTCTCTGTGTTCTGGGCTTTGCTGCTAGCCCCAGATTTCATGCTACAAGAAACCATGAGAGTTTCCATCATCACTGTGTAACTGGCTATATGCTCCCAAAAGCTAGGAGTATAAGAAATACAAATGGTCTGGAGAATATTAGTACTAGAAATTGTTTTAAATTTAGTACTACAAAGTGCAAAGTATTTCACTTAGAAAACAATAACAAGGATTTCTGCTGGCAAAAGGGGACTCGGTTAGACAGAGCAAATGATTGCACCTCACACATTGCAGTCTAATACAGAGATGTGCCTAAGCCATTAGCAATGACGGGGCTGTTAAAAAGGGAATGAAGTACCAGGTAAGACATGCCAAGCAGAAATAGAAAAATATTAATGATACTATGTCGGGCATCAGAAGGATCTCCTCTGGAATGCAGTGTACAATGCAATTCTGCTCACTCTTACTGAGTGAAGATTAATTTAAGTGGAGCAAAAATGCATATGTGAATTTACTGGGAAGGAGGCAGGAAAGCAACCTGTCTCAAGAAAATGGATGGAAAGAGCTCAACAAGAGATGCTAGTGTCCTGCCTCAGCCCTTGTGCCTGAGAGCATAATTTCTAGCTTCAGAAGCAAAAATGGTATAAAAATAGTCCAGACTACCGTCCTCTGGTCAATGGTTGATAGCTACGTGTAGACCCCAGAAACAATTGTTTCTTATGTCCTTTGAGATTTCACAGCTTGCTTTCTCACAAGTGAATTTTAATACATCCATCGGTCTGCTTCAGCTAGGAAAAGTAGCATACAGTATGCCACACTGAAACTATTTCCTATCCGCTCTCCATATGGATACCGTCAGAGTAAGCTGCTTCACATAAGATATTCTTAGTGGGAGCATAACAGCATCTGTGTGAGAATTGAACAGGAGATTAATTCTCCCTAACTGTAGGTGCCTAAGGTGTTTCACACAGCAGCTTATTTGTATCCAGAGGGCAATCAGATTTTAGGTGGGTTGGAACACCCTGGGGAGATGTCCCTCTCTTGACTAGGCAGTGTGATCTGGCACTTGGATTTGGTGTCTCAGACAGTGTCTCCGTAACATCTCATAGGTGAATCCCTTCCCTTTGTGCAGGATTTAAGGTGTGCTGTGAATTCTCACCTTAATGGGAACTGACTTCAAGATGAAGACGAAGCCAGCATCAAAGAACAAAATCAATGGTTGCTTTGTCACTGATTTGAAGGCAAGAGGTTTAGGTTTAAATTAACATTCCTACCCAAAATATGGCTTCCCAAAATGTATACTTTGCTATGAATCCCTTCCTCTGGGTGAGAAGATAGTAGTTAACTCATTCTAAGCTTCTTTACTGGTTGCTTCTACATGATTAATTCAAGCCTCTGACGAAGAATTACTTCCAGGTTGACTTTTCAACTGGTTGGAATCTCTCCTGTCAGGATTATGAAGCTGTCTCCCACACAATTTAACAGTCTCTTTGATGTAGCCTGTATCTTGCTTTAGCTGCACAGTAAATATCTGGGAAATTAAACTCTCCAATGGGGAGAGTATCCTGTGGTTACATGTATCTTGAGACTTGGTCCAAGAATTATTATTCTTGCTTTCCTCCAGTCTTGGTGATCTATAGTGCTTACCTCCTGTAGATTCCCCTTTGATTTTCATTCCTTTTGTCTTTATCCAAGAATTTCACTACCCTATTCTCCATTTTCATATTGTCGTCTGCAGGCATTGGAGATGTTTTTCACATACAAAACCATCCCTCCTCTGTCTCTTCCCATTGTATCGCTTCTATATAAATTGAACCTGTCTGTACTGATATTCTGGTTATGAGAATCATTTTACAAGGTTTCACTTGCACTCATACTTTCCATTATTTAGTGATATTTCTAGTTCTTCTTGCTTGTTTCCCATACAGAATTTCCATTCACATAAAGCCACTTTACGACTTCAGTACTTTTATTATTCATCTTCTATTTCAGAGCCTCAACTTCTGTCTTGTGTTTTAAAAGCACATACTTGAGTTTTTGGATTAAGTAAAAGCTTCTCCTTTCAGCTTGTTTTAAAGCCCACATAACAACCCAATTTTATACCTGAGAAGTTGTCACTCTCTCTGTTTTAGTGGAGACCATCTAAGCAAAGCAGCCATCTCTCATCACAGAAGATACCCGAATGCTCTTTGATTCTAAAATCATTTTCTCTGTGCTGTGGGAGAATTTAGTGATCAGTGTTTCGTATCTTTCTTAGCTTTTTTTTTTTTTTTCCCACCAATGCATTGCATTGGAAGGCTCTGTGAAAAAAAAAAAACAAAACACCTGGGTTGATTTCAGCTTTGTTTTTTTCCCTGTTTCTCTTCCTTGATCTCTGAGGAGGTCTTTTATCTTCCCTAAACAAAATTATAGCTGTTCCCTAAGTCAGAGATTGCTTATCAGAAAAATCCCTTCCTTCTAAAGAAATAAATGAATAGAACAAAACTAGATGAATATGAAACAAATGTTTCACATTGCTGCAGTTATCAGTATGCTAATGTCCGTGCTCTGCAGTATTACTGTGGAAATACTGCGGTATTACTGTGGAAACGGTGATGTGGGTTACTAAAAGAAAGATGATCTACTGTCAAATGGCTGCCAAAAAAAGAGGGGTCAATTTCTTTATGAGCCTTCTTATTAAAAAGAACAGCAGAAAACTGAAAGTCCAATCTGATTCATACTGTTGCAGATTTTGAGGGCTGAGCTCAGGGCATCATAACAAAATTGCAGCCCCAGCACTCCAGGAGATGTTCCTTGGCTGTGCAGATCACTGAAGAAATAAGCAAAAATATTATTTGTATTTTAACAGATAAATGTCAGTTAGCTGTTTTCCTGTTTTAACAGGGAATTTGAATGATGATTCCTGAGTTTCTCTGAGGTTGGTTCATTTAGAAGCACTCTTTGATATTTGTGAAATGCCACCTTTCTATGAATATAAGAGTTTGGCAAAGAATGAGAGAACTATTCATTAAAATTCAAAAGTACATAAATGACAAATAAGGAAGTAATTTAGAGGATGTATTTGGCATGTGGGGTGTGGAAACAAACCAAGTAGCCTACTGCAACTTTAACTGTATTTGAAGTTATGTATTTAACTCATCCTTCTGATCCCAGGCTGGCAGGAGTCTGCAGAAGGAGCGTTTTCAGTCCTGTGAGAGGCACCAGGTGTGCTTTGTACTGAGGTCAAGTGATGGCCTCTAGACATGGTAAGTCCAGGGTAAAGGCTGAAAATCTGGGCCATCTGCCGCTCCATGGGGGTGATGGAAAGCGGCAACACTGGCGAAAACAAATGACAAAAGGGTAAATAGAGTGATGTAACCAAGAGCTTAATTTTTTATATCTATTGACACCTGAGACCAGGAACAAGTGTTGTCCAACTGATGGCAATTTTTTTCTCAAGAAGACATTGTTATCTTTCCACAAGGACTAGAAGAGCTTGCTTTGCCTCTGCTGTTCTTAGAGCTGGCATGCCTTTGGATAGCATCGTGAGCAGAGCAACTTGAGGAGGCCTTTTGCCTTGCCTGTCCTAGAAGTCCAGGATGCTGAATATTCGTTAGTATTTGTACTTGGAATAGATAGATGAAACCTATACTGGGATCACCTGTATATGTCAACCGCACTGTCAGCATCTAGAAACAGAATGATTTCTGCTCAAGTTCATGTTACCTACCAGGCAAAAAATGTCTCAGAGATGTCAAAGCTTCCTTTGCACAAGCAATCGTCTTGCATGCCACAGCGATTGTGCAGACTGCATTACATATCTGTGTTGCTGCCTGGAGTTTGCAAACATGCCTTAGCTCCCTTTTCACAGGCAGTCGCTTGCATAGGAAAAGCTAATGAGTTCAGAGGCAAGGATTGAAAATAAGTAGTAACACGAAAAAATATTGCAGAAGCTATCAACCCTACTCACAAAGAAAGAGAAATATCAGTCAATTATTCTTTCTCATAAACTCATTGGTACACACTAAATCCAGGAATTACCTTTACTGGCTTGCATGCCATTTTGAGGTACACAAACAGCACGGTAACTTCATTGTTCACAATGGTAATTAAGTCACTACATTATCTCATCACAGTGAGTCACTTAAATGGCATCACTGTTGCAAGATGGGAAAATTTACCAAGGTGGAAAATTATGGGTCAGATTAACTCCTAGTGTAACATTCAGAAGTATTATGCCCTGGATACATTTGGCCCACCCTTTATAAATTAGATTGTGTTTAATGTGCTTTGGAGAGGAGATGAATCAGACCTCGTGTTTGAAAAAAAAAGAAAAGAACCTGTCTCATGCTTTTAGCTTGCCCATTCCTTGGGGCAAATGGCTGTTGAAGTTGTGGAAATAATCCCTTGTTTTTCCAGAAGAGGCCTACCTGGACCATCAGCAATAGATCACCAAGAGAGTGTATGTTCTGTACCAGGTAATGGGAATTCAGTGCAGAGTTGTACAGTAGAAAGAGCATGCCCGCAGTCTCTTAAAGACATCAGACTGCTGTAAGTCAGTCATGCACATGTCCCTTAAAGGATAGCTGCAAGGTACTTAAAGCTATAACATCACACACAAAGGTCTGAGATGGGAATCGAGTCTAAAATATACATTTGAAACGTGGTTTAGAAAAGGCCATGAATATCTATTTTTTAAAAGCCCCTGTGACTAAATTTTCCTTTTGACTGTTATTTTATTTTTTAAAAAAAAGAAGAAAAAACAGAAACTGTTGATACTGTAATATTTTGTACTGATGACTCACATTACCCCTGAGTAACAGCTCCTTAACTCAATTGCGGGAAAACATGGACATCATGCTCAGGTAAACATTCATTAACTTTTCTTGACAGCCCTTTTTAAATTAAAGGGGGGGGGTGTGGGGGGGGTGGAAATGGCACTCAAAGTTGCTGCCAAATTTGTCAGCTCTGATCTTGTCCTAATGCTAAGCCCAAGCAGCATTTATCAGGTTTCGTTTCCGAGGGCACTGGTGTGCTCAAATCAAAGTGGGTGCCACTGTTTCCAGCAGGCTTGGGGCTCTGGCAACCACTGCCACGGTGGCATTCCCAGCTGGAAAGCACATGGAGCAAAACCCCTCTGTGGGTGCAGCATGGTGCTCCTGGGGTTTCATTTTGTGGAAAGAGTTAAGTGTTTAAAGATGAGGGTTCAGGGAAGGAGAGTCTGAGCCTGTTGAACTTGTTTTTCTCCCTCCCAGAGCTGCCCAAGTTTACAGTCTGTGGCTCTATCTGTAGGGCTTCAGACAGCAATAAAAGGGAGGCAGAGAGGTTCCCGGACAAAAGCCTGAAACCCTGGTATCTCTTTTGTTTTCACCCTAGTCTACGGCCACTGACATTACTCCCTTAAACCATGGATGGATAATAAGCCCCCTTCTCAGGAATAGAAAAGCTCTTATACATTTTAATGTGACCTTAGACAGTGCTTTTCAGAAATCACAGGCACATCTGACTACACTTGAGGTTGAATTGAGCTAATGGCATTCACCTCATCTTTAGATGCAAAATTGGAAGATAAAAAGACCTTGATGTGAAAGGGAAAGGGGGGTTGTGGGGAGCGGGGGTGGGGGGAAGAGGAGCAGATTAGAGATATTGCTTAAAAATCTTATGATTGCTAGTTGATAACGAAATGTCTCCTTCTCTTTCTAAAAACCCTATGGGCTTGCAAGATGTCCTTGCGCTTTTATTTTTAATGATAGAATCTTTTTATTCCCTGGCCAAGGAAATTTCAATGTTGCTGCATATGTGGCCAGGAGATACGTTGACCTTTAGCAAATCTTATTTTTAAAATCAGATGGAACAGTTATTGCAATATTCCAGCCCTGTAAGATTAAAAAAGAGCTTTCTTCCTCTGTAATCAGACGTGGATTAAATTTATTAAAGGTGCAGTATCTCTTCTTTAAATGACACTTGCCAGTCATATTGAATTCTAATAAGCCATTTGAAGATTTTGTATTCTCCTGCTTTTATTTTCTTTTAAGCTGAAAGGCATTATAAAAGGAGTGGGATAACTTATTTGACTGGCAAAGAAACTTGATGTTAACAGGAGAAGGGCAGCAGACAAAAGAAAGCAACTGAAACATTAATGAATGATAATGCTGAGCAACGAAACATGCAAAGGAACATGCCAGGAGGAAATTCAATGTGGAAAATGCATTTTAAAGCTAGAGTAAATCTACTCAGTGAAGAGGTGCAACGGCCACAAAAACAGGCTTTAAAAAAAGCAAGTGGTGTGTTTATTATAATAATTTCAGTTCTGTTCCTGAGCAGAACTGTCTGCCTGTTGGGTGCATATACACATTTGAGAATATGAGACCAGTCAATCCTATTTAAATGTGTTTTTATTTGCTAAGTACGAAGAGTTGCTTGGGGTTGTCTGAACTGTAAGTAAAGTTATAATCCTTTCTCTTGGGAGTGTACAGAATGACTAGATGGATTCCTTGAGATTGTTTTTGAAATTTTGAAAGCAAATTTGGGAAATTATTCAACAGCTTCTATTAAAATGAATATTTTCTGAGTTTTCATTGAAAATCATAGAATCATAGAATTGTTTATGTTGGAAAAGATCATTTAGTCCAACCATTAACACAGCACTGTGTGGTGGTTTAAGCTCAGCCAGTATCAAGTTCACAACTAAACCACGTCCCTAAGTGCCACATCTACATGTTTTTAAATACCTCCATAGATGATGACTCCACCACTTCCTAGGGCAGACTATTCCAACGCTTGACAACCCTTTAAGTGAAGAATCTTATTTTTGATATCCAATCTAAACCTCTCGCGGTGCAATGTGAGGCCATTTCCTCTTGTACTATTGCTTCTTACTTAGGAAGCTTTCTTACTTGCTCATCCAAGCCATTAGTAGGCAGTTTCTCAAGGAGAATTCTATGAGAAATAGTGCCAAAGGCTTCACTGAAGTCGAGGGGGACAGTATACACAGGCTTTCCCTCATCCACTAAGTGGGTCAGTGTGTCATAGAATGAGATGAGGTGAGGCAAGCATGACCTGCCTTTCATAAACCCATGCCAACTGGGCCTGATTGCCTCATTGTCCTGTATGTGCCGCATGATGGCACTCAAGATGATCTGCTCTACAACCTTCCCCAGCACTGAGGTCAGACTGACAGGCCTGTTGTTCTCCAGAGCCTCCTTCTGGCCCTTGCAGATCGGTGTCACATTTGCTAGCCTTCAGTCAGCTGGGACCTCTCCAGTTACTCAGGACTGCTGGTAAATGATGGAAAGCAGCTCAGTGAGTATTTCCGCCAGCTCCCTTGGAACCCTTGTGTGGATCTGTCCAGCCCCATAGATATGTGTGTGTCCAACTGGTGTTAGAAGATCACTGACAGTTTCCCTTGAATTATGGGGTCTTCATTCTGCTCCCCATCCTTGTCTTCCAACTCGGGGCAGGGCACTCCAAGAACAACTTGTCTTACTATTAAAGACTGAGGCAAAGAAGGTGTTAAGTACCTTAGCCTTTTCCTCAACCTTTGTCATTATGTTTCCCTTGCATCCAATAAACAATGGATATTCTCCTTAGCTCTCCTTTTGTGTTAATGTATTTGTAGAAACACTTTTTATTGTCTTTTATGGCAGTAACCAGGTTAAGTTCTATTTGGGCTTTGGCCCTTCTAATTTTCTGCCTGCAGAATCCTTGTACTTCTCCTGAGTTGGCTGACCCTTCTTCCAAAGGTCATAAACTCTCCTTTTTTCCTGAGCTCCAGCAAAAGCCCTCTGTTCTTAACCTCTCAGTGTGGGTCCAAAAACACTGATGGCACAGGAAATATGAAGTGTACAAGGACACTCAGGAGAAGTTTGTCATTAAGCATACCCATCTTTACAAAATAATTACTAGAGTCTTAATTAGGAGTCTGAGCTATGCTCTCTGATTGTGCCTAGCAAAGGAGCCTCTCTATCTGACCTTCCCAGTCCTACTTAGCCTAAATTTTTGGTGGTTCAGAACCGGCTTGTCAGAATCAGTCTGGTTGTGTGATAATCATGGTAGGAATCTTCATAAATGGCCTCCTGAAAAAAAGGCAAAAATCCAGTTTTGCACCACTGTATACAGAGCCCTGGGTTGCATTGCTTCAGCTCAGGGTCTACATGGGATCTCAGTAAGGATGGTTCTGTAGACGCACCAGGGCTACTGCCCCTTCCACACCAGCATGGTGAGAAGCTGTCCAGTACCAGGCCGTGTCAAATCACCTTCCAGCTTTCCACCCTGAACTTCCCAATTGTTTTTCTGGTTTCTATCTTTTATTCCCCAAGAGATGCCTGTTATTAGAATTATATATATGATAGTGTGATACACAGAGTCAAACGTATCCCCAGGGTGACTTTGCTGACACCAGTAGATTAGCATGTGCTATAAATTTGGCCATTCACATGATGCAAAAACCTTTTCTTTTTATCCCTAAATAAACATTAATTAAAAATTTTACATACATAAAATATATGAAAAGAAAAAAAAAAACCCAACCAACTGCTCCTGCATTAACATTATAAGAAATACCACTTACAACAGTGAAGGCTAGGAAATTAAGTAATTCAAGCTAGTCTAGAAAATTGAAGCATCAATGTCAGCTAAGAGGAGTTGAGAATTAACTACCTGACTGAAATTTGTTAGTCATATTATTCCCTTATGATTTTCATTATACATAGGAAAACATCCCTGCTTTAAATGTGTGATTTTTTAAACCCAGATGGTTTAGGAGCCTTAAAAATTGTAAATCAAAACCAGAAGAGATTTTTCTCTTCGTTCTGTATCTCTCTCTCTTTCTTTCTCTTGCTTTTATTCTTTCTTGCTTTCTTGCTTTCTCTCTCACTTTCATTTTTGTTTCTCATTTCCCCTCCCTTCCCTTCCCATCTTCCCTTCCCCCCGTTTCCCTTTCCTTTCCCTTTCCTTTTCTCTTTCCCTTTCCTTTCTCTTTCCCTTTCTCTTTCCCTTTCCTTCCCTTTCCCTTTCCTTTTCCCTTTCCCTTTCTTCTTTTCCCTTTCCCTTTCCTTTCCCTTTCTTCTTTTCTCCTTCCCTTTCCTTTCCCTTTCTTCTTTTCTTTCTTTCTTCTTTTCTCTTCTTCTCTTTTCTCTTTTCCCTTTCCTTTCCCCTTTCCCCTTTCCCTTTCCTTTCCCTTTCCCTTTCCCTTTCCCTTTCCCTTTCCCTTTCCCTTTCCCTTTCCCTTTCCCTTTCCCTTTCCCTTTCCCTTTCCCTTTCCCTTTCCCTTTCCCTTTCCCTTTCCCTTTCCCTTTCCCTTTCCCTTTCCCTTTCCTTTCCTTTCCCTTTCCCTTTCTCCTTTCCTTTCCTTTCCTTTCCTTTCCTTTCCTTTCCTTTCCTTTCCTTTCCTTTCCTTTCCTTTCCTTTCCTTTCCTTTCCTTTCCTTTCCTTTCCCTTTCCCTTTCCTTTTCTTTCTTTTCTCTTTTCTTTTCTTTTCTTTTCTTTTCTTTTCTTTTCTTTTCTTTTCTTTTCTTTTCTTTTCTTTTCTTTTCTTTTCTTTTCTTTTCTTTTTTCTCTTCTTTTCTTTTTTTTTCTTTTCTTTTCTCTTTTCTTTTCTCTTTTCTTTTCTTTTCTTTTCTTTTCTTTTCTTTTCTTTTCTTTTCTTTTCTTTTCTTTTCTTTTCTTTTCTTTTCTTTTCTTTTCTCTTTTCTTTTCTTTTCTTTTCTTTTCTTTTTTCTTTTCTTTTTTCCTTTCTTTTTCTTTTCTTTTCTTTTCTTTTTCCCTTTTCTTTCCTTTCCCTTTCCTTTTTCCTTTCCCTTTCCTTTCCCTTTCCTTTCCCTTTCCTTTCCCTTTCCTTTCCCTTTCCTTTCCCTTTCCTTTCCCTTTCCTTTCCCTTTCCTTTCCCTTTCCTTTCCCTTTCCTTTCCCTTTCCTTTCTTTTCCTTTTTTCCTTTTCTTTTCTTTTCCTTTTCCTTTTTTCTTTCCTTTCCTTTCCTTTTTCCTTCCTTTCCTTTCCTTTCCTTTCCTTTCCTTTCCCTTTCCCTTTCCTTTCCTTTTTTTTCTTCTCTTTTTTCTTTTCTTTTCTTTTTTTCTTTTTTCTTTTCTTTTTTTCTTATTTCTTTTCTTTCTCTTCTTTTCTCTTTTTTTTTCTTTTCTTTTTTTCTCTCCTCTTTTTTCTTTTCTTTTCTTTTCTCTTCTTTTCTTTTTTTTTCTTTTCTTTTTTTCTCTTCTTTTCCCATTTTTTTCTCTTTTCTCTTTTCTTTTCTTTTCTTTTTTTCTTTCTTTTCTTTTCTTTTCTTTTCTTTTCTTTTCTTTTCTTTTCTTTTCTTTTCTTTTCTTTTCTTTTCTTTTCTTTTCTTTTCTTTTCTTTTCTTTCTTTTTTTTCCTTTCCTCTTTTCTTTTCTTTTCTTTTCTTTTCTTTTCTTTTCTTTTCTTTTCTTTTCTTTTCTTTTCTTTTCTTTCTTTTCTTTTCTTTTCTTTTCTTTTCTTTTCTTTTCTTTTCTTTTCTTTTCTTTTCTTTTCTTTTCTTTTCTTTTCTTTTCTTTTCTTTTTTTCTTTTCTTTTCTTTTTCTTTTCTCTTTTCCTTTTCTCTTTTCTTTTTTTCTTTTCTTTCTCTTCTTTTTTTCTTCTTTTCTCTTTTCCTTTTTTTCTCTCCTTCTCTTTTCTTTTCTTTTCTTTTCTTTTCTTTTCTTTTCTTTTCTTTTCTTTTCTTTTCTTTTCTTTTCTTTTCTTTTCTTTTCTTTCTTTTCTTTTCTTTTCTTTTCTTTTCTTTTCTTTTCTTTTCTTTTCTTTTCTCTTTTCTTTTCTTTTCTTTTCTTTTCTCTTTTCTCTTTTCTTTTCTTTCTTTTCTTTTCTTTCTTTTTTCTTTTTTCTCTTTTCCTGTCTTTTCTGTTCTCTTTTCTCTTTTCTTTCTTTCCTTTTTCCTTTTTCCTTTTTCCTTTTTCCTTTTCCCTTCCCTTCCCTTCCCTTCCCTTCCCTTCCCTTCCTTTCTTTCTCCTTCCCTTTCCCCTTTTTCTTTCTTTCTGTTTTTCCTTCTTTTTCTCTTTCTTTTTTTTCTTTCCCCTCCCTCCTTCCCTCCCTCCTTTTTTTTTTCTCTTTTTCTTTTTCTTTTTCTTTTTCTTTTTCTTTTTCTTTTCTTTTTTTCCCCCTTTCTTTTCTTCTTTCTTTCTTTCCTGTCTTCCTTATCTCTTTCTTTGATTCTTCCTTGCTCACTTTTGCTTTCTCTCTTGCTCTTTGCTCCCCTCTCTTCTCTTCTCCTAAATAAAAATTATTATTGGAGGGTGGTCCATTATTTCCTATGTTTTAAAATATATCTTAAATTGCTTTTATGATATTGTACAATGCCCCAAGCACTTCAGTGGGGGACCACTTTATAAATTAAATTATTATTATTATGCTTAGTGTACATGTCAGCAAGTGTTCATAAGAAATAAGTGACTGTTACCCTTGCCCTCCAGAGATTGAGAGCCTTATTTCTTCAACTTGACTTTCACTAGCCTGAAGTTTGGGTAAGAATTAGAGTCACTTCTAATCTTGCTCTTCCTATTGGCACAAGAAAATGAGCTGTCATTGAGTAGCACTGGCAGTGAAGGGCCATTTTTATAATTCATTCTACATCATATGTTATAACCACATTCCCCCTTTTTAATTTGAGGATGTAAAGTTTTCAAATGGGACAAGAAAAAAAAAAGCTCTACAGTTTCAAGGGGACCTTCTGGAAGATTCATGTGTGTTGTGTACATGGAAGTGTAGGTGGGCTGGCAGAAAGTCAGGAATAATCTTAGATTGTGTTAATGTTAAAGCTTAGTTAAGTTTGGTGCAGTATATGGAGAAGGAGTTGGTCCTAAGTTCTTTAATAGTTCTTTAATAGATAAATCTTTTACTTTAGATGAACTGTAAAGAAAAATGATAATGTAAGCAGTGGTAGTTACTGTAGGTTGGGATTTAAGATTACAGCATTTAGTAAGATTATATATTTGATGAACAAGGCGAGGTGGTGTGTGTCAGCCTTTGAAGGGGTTACCTCGCCTAGGAAGTGAGTATTAACAGCATCTCAGCCCTACCAAGATTAATGTCAGTGGAATCAAAACTGGCATTAGCAGAGCACTATTGTCAGGAAGCTCACGACAGTTCAGTAACTTTAACACACTGGGTAGATTTCAGCATGTGTGTCAAAGACTAGTACTGCTTAAAAAGGCATGTGGCAAGTAGGCATTTTTAATATAAAGATAATAACAGATTTGAATCCCAAATTTACAAGTGTTGAGTATTACTTGTGGGTACTTGGGGAAAAAAAACAAATTTTTTTTTCTCCTTGTCCCCCTGTTTTTAAATTTATTTTATATGGGGATTCCCATCCCTGAAGAATTAGTACCCCATATAATACAACCTGTATAGCTGTCAATGAACCTAATGAGGAAACATGGATTGTTAGCTAATGGTAATAGGGAAACAGTATCTAAGAGAGGGATGAAAACCGCTTTTGGTGGGTTTGTTAAACATGATGCTATATGCTTTGGGTTTGATTTTCACTTACTTTTATGTTTTATGCTATGTTTTCTGTGGCAATATTAAGGAGTTCAAGCACTATAAAAAAAAAACCAACACAACAAAACCCCCAAACCAACTATAAATGGCCCTTTGCTAACTAAAAAGGCCCTTCACTGATCTTAGAAGCCAGAGAAGCACTGATGAAAGCCGGTAATAAGTGTACAGATATGTTTTTAGGGACACTTAGGGAATTACATGAGGGCTGTCCCCCTACCCTAACTCTTCCCCGAAGGAAGAAACACCACGAGCCCACCACCACCCTTAGTAGGTGCACAGAGGCCGGTGCCATCCCACGAAGGCCGCGGGGCCGTGGGGGCCTAGGTGGCCGCGGCGGGGCCGTGTGGGGCCGTGGAGGAGCGGTGGAAGCGGAGATGGGTGCGAGCTGCCGGTTCTGCCCGGCCCCGCGCCCTGCCTTGCCTCGGGGGATGGAAAACTGGAACGGGGATTTGTTTTTGAAGCGTCTGCAAAGCGGCTGTGCTCTGCTCTGCTCTCCTCCGCTCCCGCCCAGCCCATCCGAGAGCGGGGATTTTCTGGTTTTAGCAGTGATGTAAACTAGGAACTATTTTATTTTTCGGCTTGCTTTGTCAGACCTTTCACGCTGCAAGCAAAAGGCATTCAGCCTTTGTGCTCTGTGTAACGGCTCCCCTCAGCCCCGGTTTACGTACGTGTGCACTGTCTGCGGCTCTTACCCTGGGCTGGGAGCTGCAGTTCGACATAAACACTACTGCTTCTTGGGAGGAATTTGGGATTCATTTCTGGAAAAGAGATAGCAGTTTAATTACAGGTCAAATACCGTTATTATGTTGTGCCACGTATCTGTCAGAGTGATAAGTTTGGGGATGTTTGTGTCTTTCAGAGGGGAAGAAAAAGACATATTCAGAGAAGAAAATTAATTTGTCTAACTAAAATATGCAGTCTTAGAAAACCAAGCCAAAATGATAAAAAGAGGATAGTGTGGTTGTTTGCCTCTGGTATAGGCTTTCCATAAATAAAGGAATTTGGCTGCAAATGATCTGAAGTAATATTTTAGCACAAGCCTTAAACCACACACTATTATTATCTATTCCCATGCTTCCCTATATATATTTCTACAGATATTTTTGCTGTCCTTGCCATTGTGGAAGCACATGCCTTCTCACAATTTTCTCTTTTAAAAAGTTACTAGAATTCGAAAACCTAAATATGACTTTTGGTCTGCCCTGATTCTTTAATAGCTGTCTCAGCTCTGCAGTTTGCTACTGAAAATCCAGAACTGCTGGGAAGAAAAGATAAATAAATAAAAAAACCCCAATTATTTGCTTTAAATGTGTGAAGTGTTCCAATAATTTTAAACAGTTTAATTTAAATTTTAAACTGCAAATCTTCAACCTCTAATCACTTCTAAACTGAAGTGGTTTTAACCAAATGTGAAGTGCTGCAGAGTTTTAAATGATTATGCCTGGAGTAGATGACTGTAAACTTTGGAGAGGGTTGAAAACCCTCTTTTTTCCTTTCCTTTTTTTTCTCCTTACCCCCCCCCCCCCCCCCAACCCAAGCAGCATTACACAGCATTAAACTATTTCTACGGAAGAAGGCAAGGGGCTGAGAGGGAAGCTCTATCAATACTGCAAGATCAAAACAGTGAAAGGATGAAAGCATTTGAGAGTTTTCAGAGGCACAAAGTCCAGCGCCATGCTGAGGCAAACGTAGAAAGTCATTCCCAGTCTGAGAGCCCGGGTAGGGCCGGGGAGGTGCTGGGCTGTGGGTACAAGGCAGGAGGGGGTGCCGGGGGATCCGTGGTCCCCAGGCTCCTGAGCTGTGGGAGGGCGAGCCTCGGCGAGGCTTTATGGAGAGGAAGGTATGTGTGCAGCAAGGGGATGGTTAACGCTTCCAAGTTTGCAGCTATGTTTTTAGGACTCTTTCCAGCATTAGCTTCTCTTCAACATTTTTATTTTAGGGTTTTCAGTCTTTGCATTATGTGTTTTTCCTGTTTGAGGGAAAGAGTAAGAAACTTAAACTAGAATTCAGAAGCTGGTCCAGGACACGGCTCCAGCTGGAGAAACACATGTGCTGGCATTCAGCTCCTGTAAGCTCCTTTCTGACTATTTTGAATGCTGGCATTGTTACAATAGGCAGGGGAACAGCCATGATAGCCCAGGGTGACAAATTGCTCAGTCTTGTGCATATATGTTTTTGCCTGGCTGGTTTTTATTAGCATGTAAGCATCATCTGTGGACTGCGCATTCTTTCCCTTTCATTTTCATGACCCTGTCCAGTTCAGACGACTGACAGATTCACTATGTGATTTCCAGTTTTCGATGATAACTTTTTGACAGCGGTCCTTATCTTTTATTTAATATTATTATGATGATTATAACAAAGGGCTGCATGTCGGGCAGTGTGGAAATCAGACTGGGTGCTTCCTCCTAAACTCTGGTGATAACTGTGTTGTTTTAACAACAAAATAGAACACAACTTCATGGATTAAATGAGGAAAAAGGGGGACAACTGCCAAATCTTATTATTTGGATTACTGCAAAAGGTAGCTATTTTATGTCAATAGATAGCTATTTTGTGCCTTACTCCTTCAAGGACTTTGGTACTTATTTAACCTTCCTCAGGTGAGTAATCCCATTAATTTAAGCAGGACTACACATATGTGTGTAAGGGCCAGGACCTTATTATGCAGAGAAGATGTAAAAAAACATCAACTTTTCACCCTTTGGTTAAAAGAAGACTCTTGTAAATGAATGAAAATAAATGAACAAACAACAACAACGAAAAAAACAAAACAGCAGATGAAAGAGAAAACATCCTTTCTTTCTGAAAGAAAAAACCTTACATGCATCACTTCAGATTTGGCAGCCTCTTGTCTCTTACAGACTCTGTTTTTGTTTGCTTAGAGATGGCTGAATTACTATTTTTGATACCACTTAGGATCATGTGCTAGAAAAGGGTTCTCGTCAAAGTCTCCCCGTGGGGCTGGACAAGATCTCTCCAGCACAAGCCCTGCTCTCCAGCAGGGACGATGGAGGGAAAGTGGTGATGGGTATTTTTGCTGTGCAGTCCCTCTTTTGCATGGGAATTTGCATGAAAGATGTAAACACACTTATTGTGTGCAAGTCAGAAATAGCTATTTTCTGGGCATTTGCTGAGGAGAAAGGTTTTGACTTTGAAGCTTAAACTTCTCATCCTCCAGGTTTATTGCTCCGATTTTTGTTCAGTTTTGCTGTCCTTCCTGAGGGTAAAGGCTGGTAGAGGACACTAGACGCAGAAGACTGTTTTCTTTCTCACTCCAGTATCCGTTTTGTAGAAAACTGACTCTTCAAATTTCCTGGTCGTCCTTTTGCCATGTGAGTTAGATGCTGCTTTGTTATTTTGATTTGAAACAGCTGCTAAGGGAATCTTTGCCACTGAAGTCTTGGTGACAAAATGGAGATTATATCCACAAACAGGCTCCCAGACATGTCTCCTTCCTTCTTTGCCTTACAGGGAAGGAGGTGAGTTTAGTATTAGGAAATGCCTCTGGAGGTTTCATGCTAGTAGGAAATACTTCTTTGCTTTGGGAATTCAGTACTGACAAGCAATGGAGGCATGATAACCCCTTTTCAATTCTGCAGTGCAGTGAATGGGTCTACTCAGGGCAGAATCCTGTATCCCTGTTTAGCAGATGTTCCTCTTTCATGCATTGAGATTTTCCAATCAGTACATCCCATGGCTGGACTCAAGCAGTACAAGATAAAATCAGTCCTTTCAGTGGGTGGAAAAACCAGTCATGAATGTGTGAAAACTGTCTGGGAACATCCACACTCTTCATTAAGGTCTTTGGGTATACTGAAGGTGGTAGAAAAGCTCCTGCCATCTTTGAATTTTGGATTAGATTTGTACATGGATTTCAGTTATCATCAGAGGTCTTGTTACAGGTTGCTATCTCGGCTAAATGTTGGGGGTTGACCTCTGAAGGTACAAGTGTGTGCTGTGACAGCACAAGTGAAGAAACTGGGCTTTCATTTTTCTGGCTAAATCAGATTCTCATATCCTGTTGATTGACTGCTGAGGAGGACATTTAGCAGACTGTGCTCCTTTGTAAATCTGGTCAAAGCTTTTGTGCTGAAATGTTCATTCCGTTAAAAACACACTTGTTTGCTGGCACTCAGACATTTCAAAAGAACAGGCCTGTTCTAACACATCTTCCAAATGATTTCAAAACTGGACAGTGAAGATTTCCATCAAAACCAGACTGGCTCCTCACTGCTCCCTCTCTGCTGTCCACCCTCTAGGCTGCCTGGGCAGGGGTAGTTGCAGATGTCATCCCTGCCACTCATGTGGCCCTCCTGCAGCCCCAGGGTGCCCTTGCAGCTGCCAGGCACACCTCTGTGGCAGCAGGTTCTGGGGCTCCTGGACACCCTGCTCTCGTTGTAGGGCCATAGCTGAGCTGGAGGTGCCTGTGCTTGGGCTCCCCTGCATTCAGCACTTCTAACCAAAGCGTTTCAATAATTTACAGTGTCTTGAATTCTCCTTTTCCGTACCCAGCTTTGAAACCTTCACTCTGATGTGGATTTTTTGTTCTTTCAAATCTGCAAAGTTTCCCTCAGAAAGATCACTCAGAAAGCCACGACTGGTCATGTTATGCACCTGGCTAACATGGTCTTAGAAAATAAAGTGATAGAAATGTGTGAGAACATGAACTGATAGATAGAGGGGTTTTCTCTGATGTCAGAAAATAAGTAAATAATGCCTCACTCTGCAAACACTGTGAGTGCTTATTTTTTGGGGCAGTCTGACACCTAAATGAGACTGCCCTGGGAATAAGTGCGGAACTTTGGACCATCAATTTTTGTAAGGCAATATTGCTCCCTTTGGGTAAACAGAGTAATGCACTTGCGGTGAATCTGTCTCTCTTTCTGCTGGAGGCTTTTCTGGAACGTGGCTTTCACTGAGGTTTTGCCCCTTCTCTAGGGGCTCCACCAGCAGTGCATCTTCTCCTCCTGGCTACTGCCCAGCCAGAAAACTGAATGTCCCCCATCGCTGGTTTCAGTGGGGCTGAGGGACAGCTCTCTGGAGCACGGTGACACAGTTAGGTGCTTTCCATCATTGAGCTGTTCTGTCAGGGAGGTTAAGTTTAATTTGCTGGCTAATCTCTGGTGGTGAAATTCATTTCTGCTCTGTCTGTTTAGATTGTTGTGACACCCAACCAAGCCAGTGTCCGCTGGCTCCCTTTGCTGCCAAGGGCTCCGAGTGGAGTGGAGCAAGGAGGGGTGCTGGCTGCTGGTAGCTGCTCCCCTTGTGCTTGGCCTTGATGCAATGTAAAGAGACGTACCTGCTTCCCATGCAGAGCCCTAGTAAACTCATCACACTGCAAGTGTTCATAACATTGGAGGTCTGAGGTCGCCTGAGTTTTATCCCTTCCTTTGTGAGTTTTAGCACATAAATCAATGTGATTGTCCCAGTTCCTCTCCTTTGGTTTGTTGTTTTATTTTTCATCATATAATTTTCTCGTGCTGGGTAGGGCAGGAATACAAACAGAAGAATAGAAGGAAAAGGTGAATACTTTGTCATCCTGCTCACATGAAACATTTCAAAACTTCTACATCTCTCTCAGTATTTTGGCTCTGGTTTTAATAACTTTTAATCACTTTCCTCGTTAGCCTGATTGTTCATTTTTCAATATGCTCCTTTAACTACTTATATACCTCACAAAGAATACTGCAGAGAAAGCGAACTAATTTATTAGAAAAGCAGAACCACATGGCATTCCATATTGGGCAGATTTGTGATGAGCAATTAATTATTTCTATTTTCTCCCTCCCCAGTTTAAATACAGTTTAAGTTGTTGATGTTAATATTATCAAACCAACATTTTTATATCATTTGCCAGGCTTGACAGAATTAAGTGGATTTCTTTAAGTGATAATAGATATAATTAATTTGGTGTGTAAGTTGCTTTGTCGCCTTTGAAGTTAAGTAAAAAATGAGATGTTAAGACTGAATTAGTGCTATTTAATTGGAAACCATTATAAAAAATAAACTACATCCACGGTAGTTCCATGAAATGGAACAGAGAGAGTGAATGTATAACTGCAGAAATTAACAATTTGTGGTTGAGTGTTTTGCTTTAATAGCTGTAAGAGTGGCAGCAATGATTGCAAGTACAGTGGAGAGAAGACAGAGCAACACAGAAAGGGCAGGGCTGAGCTATTTGAACATGATTGACAAGAATAGTTACATGAAATTTCTTTATAGGTCACACAAACAGACAGAATAAACCCATTGCTCTTGGAGATAGTGCAAGAGTTTCATTTTCCTTATTTCATCTTTTGTAGTTGTATAATAAATAAGGAGTGGTTATGTGCAATGTTGATAACTTGCAAAGGATGTTAGGCTCTGCCACGTGCCTCTGCACCTGGCTTAGTAAATATTTGGAAGACAGAAGATGTTAACATGTTTAATGGCTTTTAACATATAGCACTGCTTATCAGAAGGCCATCATGAAAAATGACACTCCCCTGTGCATCAACTGGACAGCCTGGAAAATCTAATCTGTGATATCAGTATTCTAAATTAGATATTACTCTCAGATATTAGCAACTGATTATCAGCTCAGTCCTGTGTAAGGTGAAATTTGACTGTTTATTAAAATGAATAGGTTTCTGGCCTCCCTTTTATCTTGGGAATAGCCTGATTTAAGTCTTCAGCTGTTAGAAGAAAGTTCTGGTTTTATTTTCACCCATGAAGTCAAAACAGCTGTGGAAGAGGACTATATGGAAGGAGGGGAGAAAGCATGGAGTTGACTTTCCTCAAGTGAGGGGCAGCCTACAAATTCCCTAGTAAAACCAGTAATTCTCTCCAATAATAGTGGTTTAGGCAAGGTAAAAAATGGGTGCTATACACCACTGTGGTGAACGGGATGCTCTCATTTATATTAGATGCTAATTAGATAAAGCCGGCTGTGTAAGTGGAGATTACAATGGTGCCCACAAAATGGTGAAAACTAAAGCTTTTATTCCTGAATTTGCAAGGAAATAGTGTTGATTATAATACCAAGATTCCTTTTCCCCCTCCTACACCTTTGTTGACAGTGAAAACACCACACCGGGTTCATTTTTGGTCAAGTATGTGCCCACAGACCTCTCCAATCTGGGTGGAAAAAAGAGGGGGTGCTGTTGAGGAGTAAACAGCAGATGCCTGTGGTCACCTCTAAATTACTGTTTTGGTGAAAGGTACTAATAGCTGCCATCAAGTGAGCCTTTGATCCAAAGACAGTAATAGGTCTCATTAAAATCAGTGGGTTTGCCAAACACTCCTTTTCAGGCTCTGAAGAAGCAGCAACTGAGCCTCTTTAAATAGCAGAAACCAATGAAGGGATTTCAGAGAGCACATGCCAGGTCAGAGCTGAGCATGTAGGCAGGGGGATTTCCTTGGTGGCACACAGGGAATGGGATTTTTAATTTGTAGCTGCTGAGCATCCAGTGGAAGCAGAGCCATGTGAAATCAGGAATAGCAGTTACGAGCAGGACTGCGGTGGCAGGAGTGGGACCGACGGTCTCAGGTGCAGAGCTTGGTGGAGCTGGATGGTGAATTCTTGTACAGAAACTGGGTACCAATCCCCCCTCCATGTTCAGGGAAACATACCTCTGGTTTGGCAAAAAAAGAAAGGAGAAGTAAAAACGACAACCTAGAGAAGATCACTGTACTGTGTCACTATTTTCTTATCTAGAGTGGTCCTAGGGGGAACTGGATGCTGTCTAACTGCTAAGGCCAAAGGAGCAACAGTGATACACTTGAAAAACAGTGAAGTCCATGGAAGACTCCTGTTGCCTTTTGTGAGCTCTGGGTCAGGTCAGGGTTGCCAAGAGTTTGATACTGCTAAGATGATTATCTCAAGGGGACGTTTCTGAGGGAACTGTACAGCGGGGGAGACAATACTTGCTTTGCCTGGTTTTGACAGTATGTCATATTCGATGGATGCTCTCTTCACTTTCCAGCTTTTGACAGGCTGTAAGAGCTAATTAAACAAAACTACTAAATTCACATGCTTCCTTCAAAGGAGCACACATTTATCCTGCAAACAGTTAATACCTACTATCATGGGTGTGTAACTAGTCAGTGTGCTATAACACATATTGCAGGGCCTACTGAAGGCAGATATTGCCAATTAACACATGATATTACCAGTCAGCATTCGTGCCATTTATAGAACACGTTGTCTTGCTGCTACTGGAGCTTCAAGACCCACAACAGTATGAAAGCATTTTTAAAGTAGGATTTTATATTAGAGAGGAAGTGAAGCTCAGTTTTATTGAAGAGGTGAAAGAGTAACAAAGGGCTGAACTACAGCGAAAGGAGCAGCACTTTACAAACACACAGAAAGACAAAGTCTCTGCCTGGAGGGTCTTATAGTGTCAGGCCAAGGAAATTCTGTGTATGAGACATCAGAGGATGGCAATGGGAGGCAGGAGGGAAGGAGACAAGGGGGTGTGAAAAAACATGGGTGTGTACCCTAGAGAATAACTTTTTTATATTGTGCTTTGTCAGCAGATTGTGGAGGTAGGGAAGGCTTCCATCTCATGGGCAGCATCAACCGGAACCAGAGAAACATAGTCTGAAACAGATATTTAAGAAAGGACAGCAAATGGGTAAAAGGCCACTTTCTACTTCGCCAGGTTTGGGCTGCCTGGAGAAAAAATAAATCTCCAGGCAGTAACAAGCAGCGCTGTGTTGCTGTGAGTTATGCCGGAAAATACTTCGATATGAGCATTTGCTGGAGTATTTTTTATTCCTCCCCACTCAAGAAAAACCCTTCTTGCCTTTTCTTCCTGTCCCTTTGCTGTCACTGCTGTCCAGAAAAGCTCCCATGGACTCCTATCAGTACTTGTGGCCAGAGTCTGGTATTTCCCTCTTTCCCCAAAGTGTACTCAGCAGCAGAGAGATTCTCCAGTTTGAGGGACTGGGAGTGGCAGCCCAGGGGTTAATGAGAGGCTCATCAGTGAGGAGACACGGGACAGAAATGCACACATACCCATGTATTTATTTTCGATACAGATATATAAACTAACCAGAAAATAAAGTCACTACAGAGAAAGAATACTCCCTAGAAGTGGTTTGACATACAATTTCTTTTGAGGCATTAATGTATTCTGTCTCTAATGATGCAGTTTGTAAATCAGAAGAAAAAATGAGCTCGCACCTTAGGCTGAAGAAGAACAAACCATCCTTCATTGTCCATTTCTTCTCTTTCCTTTTCATTGAGGAAGAAATGTTGGTACCTCTTGCTGCAGTCCAGGTATTGATGTAAGCTGGTATTAGTGTCTCATGAGGGATGTATATTTTTTTAATGTGGGTTTTTTTTTCAGCTGAGGTGCTGTAGTATTATGCTTTGTATTCTCCTGATGCTAAATAATCACATTGTTCTCACTCAGCTTGTCAGGAGATTGCACTGGAGCCTCTGAGGTGACTGGACCTGGAAAGTTGCTAAAAAGAAAGATAGGCGAATAATTGCTAGGGGTATTTTAGAGGTGTTTCTGCCTCCTCTGTAATTAAGAAAGCACAGCTTGGGGGTTATATAGATGTTTGCACAATTTTTTTTTCCTCTTCTCATTTATTTTTAACAAGAGAAGTCTGAGTAGTGCTCCCTTCCTTCATCTCATTTCCTATTTCTAAATGCTACGGGAAAAAACGAAACAGAAAGGAATCAGCAGAGTCACCTCTGAAAATGTGCCTCTCCCCCCCCATCCACTGATGGGAAGAGAATACAGAAGATAACTAATGCTGTGTTTCTCATTAGTCCTAGTTTCAAAAAGAAAATGAGGGGAAACCTGAAGGTTTGTAGTGCAGGTGTCTTTTCTTCCTAATGCTGGTTTTTACTAGTCACTTCAGCCTTGAGTGTTTTACATTAAAATCGTACTGTTCAATTACCTAATTTAATTCCTCTGTAAGATTCCACTGGTCTCCGAGTACTCATCGTTCCAATCATCTCTAGTAGTATGCAAGAGCTGGTGAACTTTCTCAACAAGCATTTTCCATTTCTTGAGGCCAGACACTGTGTATCATCTTCATGGCCACAATGGAAATTGCCAGGGGATTTCTGTGAGTTGAAGCAGATTCTGAGGATGGCTTCAGTGAAGATGATTTCTTCACAACATCGTTCTTGGAAAAGTTGTACAACACAGCCATACAACTCAGATGAGTATTTTCTCCCATAGTACCTACTGTAAAAAACAAACAAACAAAAAAACCCACAAAAACAATCTTTACCAAATAGTATAGCACTATGGTAGGGCTCCACATTTTTATTTCACTGCTGGTGAATGTAAATGCTGAGCTAACAGTATGTAAAAAATGTTATGGAAGTGCAGAGTGAAACATTCATAGAAATTTTATTTATCTTTCAGGTAGTTTCTTCTTAAGAGAAAAATCAGAATTGCAGAGTAAGTCCTTTCTAAGTTTTATGTGAGTTCTGATTAAAATAACTAGCTCTTTTTAAGTAAAAAGTTGCTTGTTTTTACCAAAATTCACAAAAGCAGCAGTTTTCATAACCTACAAGAACACAGGAAATTTTGAAAATTGTCTCTACCCCTAAATAGCTGGGGAAAAATGACAGACATTTGGTTAGCTTTACTGAGCAAACAATGTGCTCAATGTGTAGCCTTCAGTGAGATGTTTCAAGGTATTTGGATGCAAAATACCTCTCTCAGTTATACCAAATATTTTATCTTCAATGTAGCACTCCCATTTGTGGGAATGGGAGCTCTGATACTGATCATTTGAAGTTGCTTATTGCTAATGTTTTAGCCATAAACTTATTATAACCCTAAAATAAAATTCAGCATCTTCCCTGAGATGGATTGAAATGCATGTTTTACAGACGCCTTATGAAATTTCTGAAGTTGCATGAGGTTTCTTTTAAAACCTGATTAAAAAGGTTCTGTCTGTGTTAATTTATGAACTGTTTTACTTTAATTTATGCCTGCCATTTAACGAATAAAGCATAGCTGAGGTGCACCTTGGTGGTTTTTTCCCCCACAAACCCTCCCAAAGTGCAGAAATTCAGTCAATCACTTTCACACACCCACAAAAAATAATGGCTTGACCTGCTTGTGGCCAGATCTGACATGCCCTGCTGTGGTGGGAAAATTAATTCACCTCACTACATTGCAGTCACCCTCAGCTGAGTCCTGCAATTATTTCATTATGATCTAACTAAGGCTGATAACAGATCTCATTTGATACTGTGGATGGCTGGGGGGGCAGCATGAGGGTGGGAAGTGGATGCCCTCACATGTCAAGCCTTTGCATCTAACCAGCCGAGCTTTGTGAAGCTTTCTTGCCTGATGGAAGTGGGGGTGATTAAAGACATGTTGTGCCTGTCTGTGTAACTTCCACTGATTTTTCTCCCCAAGATGCTGTACTGTGCATTTAGCATATTTAAGAAACTAGAGGCTTTTCATCTTCTGCAGGGGGAGGGAGGGATGTTTTTGATGCACTGGCTGGAGGAGCACACTCAAGAGTCCGGTGTTTTCTGGAGAAAGGATCCATTGTCATCTTTCTTTCCTTATTTGTTTTTTGGTTTTGTTTTGTTTTTTTCACCTGTGCTGTGACAGATGGACAAAGAAAGCCCTGGAAAAGTGTTAATTGCTCTTTTTTTTTTTTTTTCATTCAAGTGGTTCCTAGGTTCAGGAGACCCTCTAATTAAAGAATCTGTGAGTGAGCTGGGCATCTGGCCTCTGCCATTTTAATCAAACTTGTAATATGAGGAGAGGGCAATAGTTGTCCAATTACTTGACAGCTTGAAGAGGTATATATAGTAAACAAATACATTTGCTCAGAAGATGCCAAATTGTCATAACAACAAAATTCTTGCTATCTATTTTGTGTTTATAATTCTTTCAAAAAATGGATAAATATGTGCCCCATCCCCATGCACTGAATGGATCTGTGTGGGTTATAAGATTCTTCTGCATGATTTAGCATCTGCAACATGATTGGTATGTAGAAGTTTCATAATATATGCAAGTATCATTATACTGAGTCAGAGAATAGTTTCTCTGATATGAGAAAACTACTCAAGTTCTTTATTTCAGTCAGCTGTGAAATATCTAATTTCACCCATTTGCCTACAGGGAGCTGTCATTCATTTAGCTAAAGAACATAGCTACCTTTTTCCTGTTTTTCAAAGGATCCAAATCCTAGCTCACACACCTGGAATTTATCACAGAGTATATCAAGACTTCTTCATATTAGTGAACATTATGTTGAGTATGAAACGATGAGTGCTGTTTTCATGAATCTGATGACAACCTGGAATAATTGCTGAGCAATATGAATTTTAAAATTCCTAAGTGCTGCTAGCTTTCTAATGTAAAGATGAGTCTTCAAATGCCGTCGCTGTTCCTTAAATATACAGGATCTTGTTGAATCAGATGAATTCACATTATTTCACTGTTTGTCATTTTAAGGGAAACAGCTCATAAAATGCCTCTTTTGTTATCAGAAGCTACATCTCATATTCCTCAAGGTGAGACTCTAGTGTCAAAGTAAACAAGGCAAATGCCCCTTTAATAACTGTATGGTTCAGATTTATATTTAATTAATTAAAATGTCAACACAAAGATACTGAAGGAAGATACTTCAGAATTCAGAGTTTGCTGCAGAATCCAAAGGGCATTGCTGCAAATATAAGTCTTGTATCATACATATTTATTGAAATGTGGAAGGCTCAGTTGCTAGCATTTGGTCAATGGAGATTTTCTTCTGTTGTTTTTCAAAACAAGGTTGAGCAGTGCATAACAATAGGTGGTACTTTTAATTTCTACAAACCAGTCAGACCCATCACATCTAAAACTCATCTTCGTAACTTTCAGCTGTATTGGAAATCTCAACAGAAAAGCCAAGACAGAGTGGATTGTTAGAGGCAGCATGGGCTGTTCTGGAACCAAAATTAGGAGTCTTTGGCTGCAGAGGAATGTCTCTTCAACCCTGCTGTGGTGCTCCAGTTATACTTTTCCAGTTCTGCGAAGAGAGAGCTCTTCACTTCCCATTATTTACATACCTTTATCATTAGTCCTGAGCTTTATTTTAAAATTTTCTCCACCAAGGAAGGTCTCTATCCACTTCTTCCTTGCACACAACATAGAACGATGGCAGCTGTAGGTACTTTTATAGCTGTCCTCCAAACCATCAATTTGAATGAACAAAGCAGACTATTTTCTCGTACGTATAAGACCTACATTTATAGTATCCACATGCTGGGGTAATTACTGCTAAATAATTTAATACCGTAAAAACTGACATATCCATTTAGGTGTATGCCTGTTATATTGTTAAACTGTATTGGGGTTTTGACCTCTATTAGACAGCAAATAATCCTACTAAAGACTGGTCATTCTCTCTCTCTTTTGCTCTCATGGTGAATTTTATTCATAAAGCTTAGGGTTTTGCAGCTATTCTCATTGTTGTGCGATTAGTAAGTACACACTTGTGACAGCACTAAAAATTCAGTGCAATCACAATCATGTTTGATTACCAATTCAGAAGGATCTAACTATCTAGCTGCAAGGGTAATTTTGCTCACTGTAAACAGCTTGGAGAATTGTGTGCGATCATGTTGTGTGACCAAAAAAAAAAAAATCGAATTAGATTATTTGCTAAATGCCAAGGCACATTAAATATTTTTGACAACAATGAAGATTCTTTGTAAATTGTAATTAGACTGGAAATTATTGCACAGAGCCTGCTTCCCTATAATCCTTTTAAATCAGAGGACTTGTAATTGGCCTTAGAGACTCAAACTGTTTTGTGTTTTATTTTCTAGAAGTTCCGCTTCTGCATATGTAATAACAGAATCCTTTGTGGATAGGACACAATAGGCATGTGTGTAGAGTTATTTTAGTTTATTTGTTTTGGTAGTGAGTCAGATAACCAGAGAAAAAGAATATAGAAAAGAAAACATGTGGAATGCTCCTGGATATTAATGGTACTTACATGAAAAAAAAAAAAGGCATAGAAATCATAATGGGCCAGATGAGGCTGAAAGAAGCAGCATAGTCTTGCTGGTTAATATCCACCAAATATCTGGACCTATGTACTGCCAGAAGCTTCAGGATACCTAGTGATTTGTGTTTTCCTGAACACAAAACCATGGATTTTTTTTTCGTGTTCCAGTATCCTCAAAGCTTCCCTTTCACATTTGCAGGGTTGTTTTTTTTTTAGTTCTGGTTTTAGGTTTACAGACATAGAGAGCCTGTGGGAAAGGATGAATTCTTCTGCAGTTGTTCTACATCTAAAGAAGGCCCTTTTCAAGGGAAGATCCTTATGCTATGGCACTAGAGCACGAGTATGTCTGTGTGTTTGTATAAATAATAGCTGTGGGAATGAGAGGGAGCGGTGGCAGAGAGTTAAGGAGTTAAGTGGAAGTAAAAATTAAGCGGGAATTTTGAGGCTTCTTTGATGTAACACTTGGCTTTGAGGATGGAGGAAGTTGGACTTGAAGCAAACCTGCAAATTACAGCCCAGCCTCATTACAAATTAGCTGGTAGTAATCAGAGAGCCTTAACTGAGTGTATAAGTATCTTTAATCTAGAGATGTGGGATTCTGTTGGGTGACTATTGCTCATTCTTTCAGAGACTGAATTAGCTAACAAAACCAAATCTGTCAATACATTCAATATAAATTTTCAGCCCACCTCTACTGAGCTTTGAATCATCACCAATATCCAAAATGAAGGAATATTTATTTGCCTTGGAACAATTTACACAGGATGATCACTCTTGTGATTTTGACTTTCCCTGAAATAACTGCTAGTCTGTACATGTGATGAGAAAATAATTTATATAGAGCCGCTTCATCTACTTCAAACCACATCTGCAGTGAGACTCTGTGTAAAACTGGAAATTTTAGCTCTATTGAATTACTTTAGCTCTTTCTTGATGTAGCTGAGGCTAAATATTGGCCTACATATGACTTTTTTATATTTTTAGTACTAAGTTTACACCCATCACTCAGAATTATAAAGATCATCTGCTAATGTAGGCTTATTAAAAATTGCTGGAGTCCAAAGATGAGATTTTGGTTGCATTAGTAAAGTAAATGGTAAAATCCACATGAAGGGAATAGAATTTTATTGTACAAACATGAATTTTAGAAGACCGAAAAAGTGGAGTAAAAATAGTATAAATATCTGCCTTAAGTGTTTCAAAGTGATAAGAGCTGCATGGATGAAATCCATCCAAACCAGTGAAAAAAATCGTATTATCTTCAATGGGTTTTGTGTCAGATACTCTGAAAGCATAGCCCAAACAATATTATTATCATTGATATTTTCTGTTTAAATGCATTATTTCCAAACCTTCAAAGGTCATCTAGTTCAACCTGCCTTCAGTGAGCAGGGACATCTTCCACTAGATCAGCTTACCTAGAACCACATCCAGCCTGAACTTGAATGTCTCCAAGGATGGCGCATCCACTACCTCTCTGAGCAACCTGTGCCAGTGTCTCACCACCCTCATTGTAAAATATTTCTTCCTCATGTCCAGCCTGATTCTCCCCTTTTTTAGTTTAAAACCATTACCCCTGCCCTATTGCAACTTGTCCTTTTTTCCTTCATACAGTACAGATATTTTCCTTCAACACATTCAGATGGGGCATTGAGAGAGACATTTGACTCATGTCACATTGTACAACAAAGTATGTGCCTCTGAAAAGCCAAAAAGGCTTTAAAAAATAGTGAAGTCCCAGTGATTTCTACAAGCTGGAAGGAGAGAATTTGGACAGTGTGTTGGTATGGGAGAGTGGGGATGCTGTCCCAACCCATGGCCCATTCTTGTACGGTTAATGTTGTTGGTGGTAGGGATGGTCCCGCGCAGGTGTGAGCACTGCCTAGAAGCCTGTGGCCAGTGAGAAATGGCTGATTCATGAGGTGTTCCTGGGGCCTCTGCATTACACCCTGCTGGCCCAGCACCAGAGTGTGAGAAGCTCTGCCATCTGCATCCTTGTGTCACCACACTTCAGTGGCCAAATCCCAGACTTTTTTTAAGCCTTACTCAGGTGAACCACCCATTGAGTCAGTGAAAACATTTTCCAAGCAGTGATTGAATAAGGAAGTTGGAAAAGCAGCTCATGCTCACTGTGGGGCCGTACTCTCCAGTCCTGCTCCTCTCAGTCCTGTGGCTGCTCTCTCTTCACTGTGGAAAAGGCATTTGTAACAGGACCCTACATTTTGAAGTGAGAAGAGTTTTACTATGAAGAATGCTAGATTTTACAATATATATGTGTGTGTAAGCATATATGAAAAGAGGGAGAAAGAGGCTTGATATGTACACACATGCATACATGTATTTATTTACAAAGACAGAACCTTTTAAAGTAGTTTATAAAAACAGCAGTGAGATGGAGTCAAACTTCAGGGTGTAGCACTTGAGGTCTAGTCTCAGGCATCATGTTTCTTGGTAGCCTCAGTATTTGCATTTGGAAAGTCATTTATATTGCTATTATTACCAGACAGCTATGAGTCCATAGCTGTGATGGAGAGGTTAATTATCTACAAAGTTTGGAAGCTAATGGAAGATATAATATGCTATAATATGTTGTTGCTACAGTGTTGATTATTTCTGTGGTAGGTCTGGCTGAACGTGTGCCGTGTACTGCTGTGTGCTGCCACAAGTGCAGGGCGCTGATGCATGTTGCCCCTGTGCTCTCCAGTTCAAAAGTACTGAGGTGCTGGTGAATAATCAAAGGGATTTGATAATGGTAGCTTGAAGAACTGGTGAGGACCACAAAACTGCTAAGTTGCTGTGGGTAATACCCTCTTGGTTTTCCTTGATTTGCCACATGTATGTGCTGACCATTCACATGTGCTCCTCCCAGCTGCATGGTAAGGCAGTGCAAAGCAGGATCTCCTCAGATCAACTTTTCAGTTGTTTTCTGGAGAAGAGATGACTCCCTTTCCTCCTCCCCCCATTTTCCTGCACTTGCTGCTCCTCTGGCCAGGACAACTGGCGTAGGCGACGCGTCCCCCTCAGCACCATGAGAAACTCTCTGGCTTCGTCCCCTGGAGCCCAGATGTCTCCTTTGATTTTCCTGATGCCTGTCACCCTGCCACTGCTGATGTGCCTCGTGCCAGCGGTGCTGCACATGCAGGAATGCTTCATGAGGCATGAGGGTCAGAGAAAGCCTCACACAAGCCTGCATTCACCACTGCTCTCCACAGCCCCAGCACGTGGAGACCAGTGGTGTAGGGTTGAAGCTCAGCCAGTGGTGGCTCTTCCCTAGTTACCCCCTGTCTGTGCAGTGACTGCCACCACAGCTGCTGGCCTGATGCTCCTAAATATATGACTGCCTCCATCTTGTCACCCTGCCACAGCTCACCCTCTCACTGATGTGAACAGGTACTATATTTACCCAGGAGAGTCATGAAAATTGCCATGACAATGACTGTGGTTGCTTGGGAATGCAAAGAGCTAATTTTGCCTGAATAACAAGACACAGAGTCATCTGTCTCCCTCAGTAAAGCAATGAGGAGTTTATGCAGGTGAGAACAGGTAATCTTTGTGAGGGTGTAATTGCAAAATATGAAAATGTTCCCATATCAGTTCAGACTGGTGACTAATAAATAGCTCTAATGTGCTAATGGCTAAAGTTTGATGCAATTGGTCATTGTGCTGAAGATCTGTAGAACTGAGCATCCCTGCCCACTCATTTCACTGCCACAGAGAAAAAAAAATCCTATTAAAAAAAAAACTTTAGCCTGAAAATAACTCTCTACTGTACATCTTTGCCTAGGGCAAATTTTTCACTGGTGAGTAACAGCATTTTCACAATCCACCTTTTATATTTATTGCTCTAATGCTATGTAGTATGCCGAAGTTCATTTAAAGGAGACTACAGTTTTTGCTTTTGGAATTCTGAAGGAGAAGAATAAGATATCTACCAAACCCTAAAACTTTATCGGCTAGTGCTTTTCCTTCTCCTTCCCATCACAGAGCCTGTGAAGACCTGCTTGGTGAAATGGTGACAAACTAAAAAAATCACTAAAAAAGTTCCCTGTTTGTTTCAGGAATGTCCTGGAATCTCCAAACAAACATCTAAGGCAGTCCCAGCAATGCACTACCCCTCACCCCAAGGCACAGAGATTTGGAAGAGGACAGCATGATGGATGGGTGGTTCCTCTGAGAGCGGCGGAGCTCTTGACCCACTGGCCCGAGAACCCACCACCCTGGTGCACACCTCCATTGTGAATTACAGCAAAGGGCTGGTTTTGTACATGGTTTAGAAAGAAGCAATTTCAGGTGTTCATTAGCTTTTCCCAATCCAGATGCAGCAGTTCCTCGGAAAGTTGAGAAAATTGTTTTCTGCTGCACATGACTGCAAGCAGCATCGAACGAATACGCACAGGCACAAACCCACCCACCCTCCTCAGCACTTCTGTTGCGGCAGCACAGTGGTTGAAGGCAGCTTTCAGCTGTGTCTGAGGCACTTCTCTGCTTGGTTTCAGTCTGTGGGAGCAATTAGCCTTCAAAGGCATTGGTCAGACTCAGCAAAGGTGCTGGTGGCTTTAAAACTGCTTCCAGGAATTAGATAAACAGTCTCTTAGGGCTCAGAAGAAATCTCTCTCTCACTCTTAAATTTTTTTTTTTGTGTCTTGCACTTTTAGTAAGTGACAGTTTTGCAAATTGCTAGTAAAGAACTTAAATGTCTAATTAAATCTCGAAGATGTACAAGAGTTTGAAGAGCGTGATTGATGCCCACAAAGGTATGGCTGCCTAATGGAGTCGTCCTGACAGCAATCGCGAAAGCCCATTTAACGGCTGATGTCTTGTTGTGATCCATGTTGTCATTTTTTCATTACTGATTAAAATTAAAAATCTGCTTGGCAAATCCATTGTAAAAATTTCCTTCATGAAAATCGACGGGTACAAATTATTTTGTCAATCGCCTGGCAATCAAACTGTGACTGAAGATTGTTTCATGCCCATGGATTTATTTTTTTTTCCCTTTTTGCTCATGCCAGTGAGCTTTCATAGCAAAGTTTTTTAAGTGTAGGTGGCAGTCTTGGCAATGCTTAATTTTTTTGCTTTTAAATAAATAAAGCTGCACCTCTATATTTTAATGAAATGTTTTGTTTGTGTTGTCTTCCCATTCCCATTTGAAAGCAAATGGGAATGTTCCTTGCTCTGAAAGTTGGGCTATGCTGCTTAATTGTCTAATGCCGTGTAATGACAGGTGAATAATAGCAATAAAAGCCTTTATTAGGGTAAAATCTGTTTTGAGAGTGGAAGTGTAAACTGTCTAAAATGTAAAAATGAAAAAAAAAAAGGTGAAAAACCAACCAAGGCTTGCAATGCTGCATTTACTACAGTAGATATTTATGGCTCCATTTCTTGGTGGTTTTCTTGGTGCAGCGGACCTGGGTGAGCTGCCCTGGGGTGAGCTTGGCAGCTCACTGGGGTGGGGCTGCAGATCCCTTGTGAGTGCTGAGCAGGGATGGCAAAGTGGTGTGAGATTGTGAATGAGTGCTGATGTATTCCTTGCAGAAGCAGCGCTGAAGACTCGGTAGCATGTAGCTCACTGTTACAGGAAAGTCACTTAGAGATCCTAATTTCTCCAAAAAACTAAAAAAGATGCTTTATTCTGGCTAAAAGCAAAGGGGCAACTCAGGCAGGAAGAAAAACATTATTGTCCCATTAATAAAAGTTTTCTCTTACTTAATTGATATTTCCGCTTTTCCTAATTGAGTCTCATCACTGAGTATAAATCAAAGATGATAAAATAGCTCTCTGTAGCTGTTACTTGTGCTGGTTTCAAGTTTGATCTCTGTTGCTGTTCATGCTTATCTAATCTAATCAATGTATCTTTTTCTGCAGGTTCTTATATCGTCACTGTGAATGCTTCTTATTTCAGAGAACAAAAGGAATGTTTTGTTTGAGTTGCAGAGTTGTTATTGTGATCTTCAAATTAAAATGCTGAAATGTATTGTGTGCCTTATATCTTCCTTCTGAACTTCTGAGAAAATAGTGCACTTTTTGCTCTGAGAAAAGAAAGTCTAAATCATTTTCTCCTTTAAGTCCATCATGTTTTGAACATAAGAATTTTATTAGTAACATTCTCAGTGTCCTGAAATATTTAGAACAAAATTAAGAACTTGCAAGTAACTTTATAGTAAATACATTTATGCTTATATGAAATGGGTTGCAGATTTTTATGTGAAGACCTTGTCTGCTTGTGGCAAATTGTATTTCTATGATAGTGCTTTTTGAGAAGTACTGACACAGTCTACACCAGAGTGGTAGAAAATAATTACTGGGTAAAAGCTGGCTGCCCAAGTTCCAGTTTTAAACATTCTCCAATGCTTCTGGGGATATGCTTTAGGCAGTTAGCAGCTGAAACTGGTGTCTTTTGTTGCTGCTCAAATTTGAATGTAGCAACAACATTAATAAGAGCAATGACATTTTCTTCCTGAAATGTTAATTTCTAGAATGAAATAGATGTTTTGAACTTTGATCTATTGACGTGTAAAAGAATGTGCTTTTAAAAGTTGTGTCCTATGCATCTAATGGGTATCTGGGAGAGTACTGGGTGCTAAGGAGCCACATGCCATCTGCAGCTCAGCGCTGAGCTTTGCTCTAGGGGTCCTTGTGGAGCAGGTGACCCTCATCCACACATGTAGCTTTCTTAACTATGAGTTTTCCCAATCTTTCTAAATGGGAGAGGCAGATCTGAGCTCTTTCAGTCTGTTTTTGGTAACCTTGCATGCTGAACTGGCATGCTGGGCCAAAATACTGGCAGCATGATGGGACTACTGCTGCTCTCCAAACAATTGCACAGGGTTTCTGCTGCTTCATCAGTTATTGTTCGTGGCATGGGTAATAAGTGAAAACAATGGGTTGGAGTAGAATAAAGAAGCAAACAAAATAACAATGTGAGCACAAAAACAGCAACAGCCCCCCCCCCCCCCCCCCCCAAGTTTATATGTTTTTAATAATGTTAATGTGACTGAGAGAAAGGCCAAGGAATTTTAACCATGTGGGATATGTCACTCTTTATTTCTGCCTCTGAGGCAAAAGCAAAACAAAATGCTTAAGAGTTTGAGCTTGGAGCAGGGTGTCAACCTCAGTTTATGAAAGGTTATTACTTATTTTGCAGTAGTGCCCCAAATGTGCGAGCTGCAACATTAAAAATACTGGGAAACATGCTTTTCCCCCTGAGAGCTGTTATGATGTGACCCCTCTTTAAGGCTGTCTGCAGGGTTTGAGCCTGAGGCTTACACGCATTCAGAATGTGTACACACTGAGAAGTTTCCCACTCTGCTGTCATATCATGTCTCCATTACAGGGTAGGATCCTGGCATGTACCATCCTTCATCCCACAGCCCTTTTTCCATGGAAAGGAAAGTGGGAGTGTGGGTTTGGAGGCTTGCTGGGAGGATTAGATGACAAAATCTACTGGTACTCTTTGCTCACAGAAGTTGCATGTTGTAGGATTTAGGGATATAAAATTGGATTTGAGTAGCTAAGCCTAAAAATAAAATTCATAGAACTTTCATTTAGACTCATACCTTTGTTCAGTTTACAGCTACCTATATTAAAATAGCAGCAGAAGCTCAGCAAAACTAACATCTTTGTAGGACTGAACTTGTGTGCAAAGACAGGCACAAGTCTTACGAGGAGCAGCTAGGGGAACTGGGGTTGTTTAACCTGGAGAAAAAGAGACTGAGGGGGGGACCGTAACACTTTCAACAATTATGTGAAAGCAGAGGTGGAGGTTGGACTCTTCTCCCAGGCAACAAGCTATACTACAATAGGGCATGGCTTCAGCCTGTGCCAGGGGAGGTTTAGATTGGATATTAGGAAAAATTTCTTCACCGAAGGCATTGGAACAGGCTGCCGAGGAAAACGGTTGAGGTATTTAAAAGATGTATAAATGTGGCACTCAGGAACATGGTTTAGTGTTGGACTTGGCAGAGCTGGGTTAATGGTTGAACTTGGTGATCTTAAAAGTCTATTCCAACTTAAATGATTCTATGATTATATGACTCTGTGATTCTTATTGCCTAACTTGCATCTGAGGTTGCCAGTGGTTCTCTGGAAAGCAATATGGGAAAGGCTATAAATGTACAAGATCTTTCTTAGTTCTGGTCTCATCTTCCCATAAACAGACATAGGTTATTTACTTGCTTAAATGCTTGGGTTTAAGTTGTTACTGAAGCTGCATGTCTGTATAACATACCTAGCAATGGAATTCATTGCAGGGTTTGTCTGCCATTATTCTTAGTAAAAATAATGAAAGATCCAGTGTCCAAGTTCCTCATAAAGTATTACAGTGTCAGCTGACTGAAGGGATGTTTGAGTTAGCATTGTGACTTGCCAGAGTTTTATTTTAATGAATACTCTTTAATCAGAAATGTCTGATTCACAAAACCAATATTTGCAGAAAAGAGTTTGTTTCAATGTATTTTTCTAAAGACTGTAACATTTTTTGCATGTGTGAAAATGTTAAAGTTTGTAATAGAGAATGTCTGTCTTCCCTCTCTCAAATATTTTTTGTTTGAAATGTGTATTCTACACACTCAGTAGATGTCGTATATAATAACATCCTATACAATATGAATACACTGGAGCATTATGTACTCTGTGCAAATACAACATACTAAATCATTTTATACTTTTATACAGCTATAAGAGACTAAATGTTTCCAAAAAAAAGCCAGAATCCTTCTAGATGTTTGCCTTTGTGGGTGCAAGATGTCTAAAGTGAGACTAGAACCAGTCATTTCTTATGTTTCTTTGTATATGATGGGATTCAGTGCATGGACAGATGTGACCCTGTTGAAAATATTAACAAACCTAATCTAAAATAATATTTAATTGCATTATACTGTGTCTATCATTTTTAGCCTACTGAGGTAACAGTTATGAGGATACTTGTTTTCCTTAGGTCTTCTCCAAACATAAATGACCAATTTAGGAATACAGTTTCTTGAAAGACTCAGGCAGGTGCAGGCTCCTTTGGTAAGTGATTGACTGAAAACAGGCTTGTATTCCTCACGTTCCTGAAGGTGCTGCATCTGATTCAGCTTCTCCACTGAGGGGCCTACACTTAGCTGCAGTATGTAGTATCATGGGTTTCACCATGGGCTGTGTAGATTAGTGCTGGGGAAAACAGGTTCTTGCTCATGAGGTTGAAGTCTCTGCTGTTGCGACTTTGCTTCCCTGTTACCTGAGAGCTGCACTGAGGTGACAGCAGGTATTTCTATTTGTATTTTGTCACATATCCTGATTGCAGCACAGAGGTAACCTTTGTGTTCGGGAATTAATGTGTAACATATGTATAACATACATATCACATATTTCAACTTTTGCCCGAAAGTACGTTAGTGATTGTCAGTATGTGTTAAATACTGTTTATTAAATTCGTTATCCTTTATTCTTTCATTAGAAGTTCTAGGTGATTCCATCAGTCTAGTGTCACTGAGTTGATAATCACATGATCCCATAATATTTCATATCGAACTGTTTCCAGAAGTTATTTACCTTTACATGAGCTGTTACATTTAAATGTTCTGTGCTGCTGGAATCAGAGTCTAGACTGAAAACGGTTTAAAAGGAGGAGCATTGCACTTGAATGGAGAATGCTTAGGTTATGGGCTGGCAAATACTTTTTGCTAGTGGTGAAGTTAATTCAAAAAGTAATGCCATAAAAAATGTTAGAGATTAGACAACACTCATTTTTTTTCCCACAGTTGTAGGAATTTCTCTATAACATTAAATATCTCAAAGCTAATGAGACAGTTACCACTTATAAACACAGCTAGTGAATAATCCTGAAGGGTGTATGATTCCGTAAAACTGCACTGCATGATCACAATTATCTACAGCTTTTTAATTACCTTCAGGAACATGCTTTAGCCCATAAATCTAAGTTTTCATATTTGTAGAGTTTTGCTCCTGGGAGCAGTGGTTTTGGAAAAGAAAACAATTTTTTGAGAGTGTATAAAGTACTTGAAAATAAAGGAGTTCCTCTCAACATGGACCACTGTAACTGAGGTCAGAAACTGGACCCTTTCTCTTTTGAGAGCGAGTAGGTTAATGCCTCATTATCCTGCAATAGTCAAGGGATTAACAGTGTTTCCATTACATGCTCCTGTTTTGAGAGGTTAATATCTCAGCCTATAAAAATTTGCTGTGTGCTGAGACTTGGCACACAAGGTCTCGTTTAAATCACTTGGATATTTTTTAAGTTTCAAGAAAGCAAAAAAAAAAAAAAAGAAAAACTGGGGGAAAAAAAAAGAAAAAATGGAAGAAAAAAGAAAAAGCAGAGGTTTGTGGTTTTACACTAGGATTTTTATGATCCTAAAAAATGCAAAACTAGCTTTGACTTAAGTATTTTTTATAAATCCTTAATAATGTAATTTTAGATGTAAAATAATTTTTCATAATGTAAGCTATTGTTTCTTACTATTAAATAAAGGCTTGTGAACTTCTGCCATTTCAGGCTCCTGACCACTTTTTTTACCCTGCTTTCAGTCTTAGCTTTCATTTCTAATTAAAAGGAATGTAAAGTCTAAAATGAAACCAGGCTGAAAATATATTGCACTTTGAGAAAAAATTGTATTTCAAATATTCCTGCTAAGAATTGTTGATGTTACGTGAGTATCAGTTAAAAATTAAGCTTGAGATACCTCAGACTCACCTCAGCATTTCTGTCTTGATGCTAACATACCCACAATTGTATTAATTGTATTAGTGAGGCTCCAAAGAACTGATTTGGTTGACCTGTGTGAAAAAATTAATTTGCAGCATCTACAACTGTATACTGAGGCAAAAAAGTATGTGGCATGTATGTAATAGTAAGGATCAAAACTTGTTTCAACTTCAACTGTTCTTACATCCTATTGAAATCACATTAGTTTTTCTGGCATAACCATTCACCCTATTGTGGTTAAAATATCTTGTCCCACTTGAGGGATTAACATTCAGCCTTAAAAATATGTTTACACTGGAGATTTGGTATTAAAACCATCAGCTTAAAAAACAATTCTTCAAGAAAATTTAGAAATAATAGAAAGTTGAATGTCAAGTACATATAAATACCACAAAATCTATCGTTCCAATCTTTCTTGGTATATTCCAGAACTTTAAAAAATAACTTTGTTTTGTTGACTTACAAGACAGTGCACAAGAAGCCTACAAATTTTTCATTGAGGCAAACAAAAGGATTGAAGTGTCATATGTGTTTTGCTTGTGTCATGGGTGGAGCTGGGTTTTGTTAAAGAGCAATGTGCATTTCAAACAGTACTTTGAATAGCTGGGACAGAAAGGAAACACTGCAATTAATTAGTTATTTTGTTTTTTTTCACATTCACATCTTTGTAAATTTTCTCAATGGGAATATTTAACACTCCAGTTTATGTACTGCTGCTGGTAAGTGACATGACAGATTGTTGTGGTCTGCAGGGCCAAAAGCTGCTTTTAGAAAAATCAAAATGAAATGAGTTTGAGAGGTAGCATAGACAGAGTTACACTTGAGTGAAGCCAGCTAGATTTGGTGATGGGCCCATGGATCTCAGCAGGGTCCAGCACTGCTGCCAAGATGAGCTGAATGTCCCTATGGTACTGCAGTCTGAGGAACTGGCATACCTAGCTTGTAAATCCACATCCTATCCCTAGAAATGCTACACACAATATGCAGATATAGCGTGTGATGTCGAAGGTGCATTTAACAAAAAGGATGTGAAAAGAATGCTATTGTCACCTGTGGCTCCAGGAATCAGCCTATACAGGATTTAAATTTTCCTGTGAAAGTGAGAATTAGTATCTTGTTAGCAGGCTTAAAATACTTTACAACACTTTAGAATTTTTAGCTGATCTGAACTGAAAAATACAAAAATATGAAAAAAAAATCCCAAAGAAAAAGGAAAAAGGTAAAAAGCAAATCTGCTTTTCCTGCAGGACTCTGTTGAATGAATCAAGGTTGTGTGGTGAGAAGATGTGCTGTCCAATGGAGCATTGAGACAAAAACATGCCCATGGACATGTGTGGTCTTCCCAGCCCATGTCAGCAGTGAAATGGGAGGCACTGATCAGTAGCAAGCACTCAGACCATAGATAAACTACATCAGTAAACAGTAGAGGGGTTGATGTTGCATGTTGCTGGTTCCCAGCCCAGTTCACCAGAAAGAGACAAACTCTAAGTGCCAGTGGTGGAAATACTTTTCCATCAATTTATAACTTTGTCAAACCTAAAGATGCTTCCATAGGGTGAACAAAAGGCACCTTCTTAGCCAAAAAACTACTCTGGTGCCAAATTTCACTAACTACAAGCAATGGTGATATTTTAGTTCTTGGATGAAGCTGCCAGAAGGCTTTTAATCATGGAATATGTTGAACAACCTAAGTAAAGGAGTCATTGCCACTATGCTGTAACCTTGCCTAACACATTTATATATGCATGAATATTTCAGAAGACATCTTTGCAGGAACTTTTCCAGGTGAACATTACTGTTCATATTGCACCTTTACAATGTAAGTTATCACTGAAAATGCTTGAGTAATTTCACATCTAAATGGTTGCACAGAAAAGTTATTATGACCACAAACAAGCACTAACTTAGGCTTCCTGATTTTCAGTAAATTTTCCCTTTATAATCAGGAATAAGTGTGTTCAAGGTTATGGCCATTACATCAATTATTTTTCCAATTCTACTTTAGAATGACATACTACTCCAAGGCAGGCTAATGACAAATTGTATTGCAATTGAAGTGAGAAGGTTTAAAAGGGGAAGAAAAAGCATAATTTTGGCAAGAGATTTGTGACTTTTTTAAATATAAAGAAATAATAAATATGGATTGGATTCTCCATAAAGGAACTGAAACACTCAGTCCCTTGCCATTTCAAATGGTACAGTATTATAGATCCCTTTCTGTCGTAATCTCTTTTGTGATGTTGTGTTGTATTGTGTTGATAAGAGGCTATCATGGGGCCGGCAAGGGATAAGATGTTAATAAAACTCTTGTTTGCTGTTACAGAATCAAACAATTTAGGGGTAGTCTCAGGTTTCATGTCAAATTATTGCTGGCTTCTCTTTGTATCAGTCACTAAGAGAAATACTTCTTAACCCTTTAAGGCACAAAAATAAAATAACTCGGAAATCTTTCAAGATATAAAGAATTAAATTTAGAGGGAAAGCTTTCATTTATTTATTTTCTCTTTAATAACATTGAGTCCTTAAGGGGAAGTCCCTGTTTGTCAGCCTCTCAGTGAGATGACATTTAAAGCTGATTGGAAAACTGTAACTTTTTTATCAACAAGAAGTAAATGCCAAACTTGAGTTTGGAGGAGAAACAAACCACCTTGCTTCCACATTTTAAATTGAAAAGCTTTCATTTTTTGTTTTGAGATATTCCATTTATTTTATCTTCCATAATGACAAAATAAAATATAAAAATTGATATGAAAACTTAGCAGTTTTGTAGGTGAAATATTTTTTCTTCATCTCCAATCAGTTTTGAGGTAAACTTCTGTTCAGAATTGATGTGAAAATCAGCAGGAATATTTCTGTGATTCAGAAATAATCAATCAAGCAATTTTTTTTCTTCCCTTTCCCAGGAAAGTCTAACCAAAAGCAGTTTATCAAATATGTTTGTTATCTAGAATTAAATGGGTTTTGTTGTGATTTTTTTTTTTTCTGATCAGAAATAGTTAAAATTGTCTGGAGCAACTGCTGTTATTGTAGCAGTTTTTTAAAGAGAAGAAAAGACAAAAAAAAAGTACAAATAAATAATAGCAATGGCAGAAAATGTACCTTCATTTTCCAAAGCATGCTTTTGTTAGCTGTTGAGCTTCTGGGAAATTACACACAAGCACAACAGAGGGTCTTAGGCACACAGAAACTTGGCAAAATTTTACCAGTATCAGCCTGTTTAATGAACTGTGATCACTTGCATCTCTATTTACAATTCTCAGAAATGATACAAAATGTGGATTTGCCCGGCCTCACCAACACAGGTGCTTTTTAGACAGAGCTAGACAGAAAGGTAGCATGGTGGGAAAGCAAAATGTTAGATTAGGGTGGATGGGAAAAACTAATATTTACATCTCAGATATAGCTTAATATTTATGGCTTTATATGTTCATCCAGTGGACATACTGATGCCATCTGGTTTCAGCCCACCTAGTGAGGATATTGCAAATGATCAGCAGTACCATGGTGAATGATGTGGCCTTAGATAATGGTATGATTGGTAACAACCATGTTGGTAAAGCTCATTTCTTCTAGACTATGTATCTCATACTTTTCTTCAGCAACTGCCAAATAAATATTGTGCAGAAAAAAAAAATCTCACCTCCGTGTCATTAAAGTGAACCAAACAAAATACATTCTGGTGATTTGAACTGTATACATTTTCTCCTATTTCTAGACTCTCTGAGCCTGTTGTCATGCCAACTTGTGACTTTACCAGGTAGCTCAAGGACCCCTTAGCTATGCTACTTCAATAATAAGTAGGCAAAATTGACCAGTTTCTACTAGCATTCCTCCTTTATGTGACATTAAAAAAATAATATAATGGGTGAGCTGGACTTTGGTAACCTTGGACAACTTAAACTGCAATTCTCTATGTAACAGTTGTCAAGTTACTCCAAGAGGTAACAGCACTTCAAGGCCCTCTGAAATTATAGTGTTGCACAGAAATGGTGAGGTTTATAAAGAAACTGGAGATGTTCTGAGAAGGAATAGTTATTCAATATTAGCAAATATTTCTTGAGGAAAATCACTTAGTCCTTAATGTTGAAAGCAGTTTTGTTATATAATGATGTACAACAGAAATACAGAAATACAACTAACACAAAGCCACCATTTTATATCAGGAATGTTTTAAATCTGGAACATATATTCAGGGTTGTATTTTCAAGCTTCAAAAGACTTGAAAATAGAAAGAATGAAAAAAAAACCAAAAACCCAGAAAAAAGAAATCAAGGCCTAAAGTCCACAAAACTTCTTGCATGAGTAAAGTCTACTTTAAGATGTATAGCTTGCAAGAAAGAATTTTAAATCTCCTCTCCTTTCCATCTTCTGATTTTTTATTCTACCAGCCTTCTGAATATCTAATAATAAAATTGGGTTTGTATTTGCTCATGAAAGACATACTAGTTCAATTTATTGCTCTTTCCTGTTTGTTTTAGTTTTAATGCCTAGAGAGTTTTAGATGAGGAGCTGGGAGTCTTCTTATACAAGTGAAAAAGTCTGTCAGTGCTGTGTATGAAGAAACTGGGTTAAAAATTGTTTGTTGAGCCAAAATGTCGTCTTGGTTATTCCTCTTTCTTCAACCTCCAAGCTGCTCTCTCAGTCACAATTTGTTTCCCCCCATGAAATATATGTACACAAAAAGTTTTCTCCTTTGTGACTGTAAAGCCTACAATGCCCTTTTGGGGCAAGAAAATGCAATGTATGTAGAATAATTTAAATTACTTTTGATTACATTTTCAGAAAGAAACTAAGCTATCCAGGGTTGCATGTATATGTCTCAGAGGAAGTTCTACCATAGAATTCTTTGGTTCATGCTGGACAAAGCAGTGATGTGACAAAGCTTATGACAAGTGCAGTACAAATATTCTAGGTATTAAGGAAATTAAATGGTTTTAAAAGAGAAGAAACCCCATGGTAATGTGTTCTTTAGCAGTGCACTGCATACTGGTCAAATTCGATGACTCTAACAGCTCTGCAAAAAGTAGAATACGTATAATGTCAGGAATAAACTGGTCTAAATGAAAGGCTTCTATCATAACATTTGCCTTTTATATAACTTGTTACTACAGTAATAGAGTTCTCAATAAATTTCTAACCAAAATTTTCATCTCAAGAGTTTTTGGAAAGGTATTATTACAGACCTAATTTTCACTGCAGTTAAGCATGTATTAATAACAAGGAAGGCTAAGGAAACTGCTGGTATATCCAGTAGTGCTTGACATTTAGTAGATGAATTAAAGTTTATAGTCAAAGTGTTTTTTAACTAATACCATTAGAGATCTTTGTTATGAGTGTACATATTTCTCTTTTTTCTTTTCTCTCTTTTTTCTTTTTCTCTTTTTCTTTTTCTTTTTCTCTTCCTTTTTCCTTTCCTTTCCTTTCCTTTCCTTTCCTTTCCTTTCCTTTCCTTTCCTTTCCTTTCCTTTCCTTTCCTTTCCTTTCCTTTCCTTTCCTTTCCTTTCCTTTCCTTTCCTTTCCTTTCCTTTCCCCTTTCCCTTTCCCTTTTATTTCCTTTTCCCTTTTCTTTCCCTTCCGCTTTCCCTTTCCTTTCCATTTCCTTTTCCTGTCCCTTTTCCTTTCCCTTTTCTTTCCCTTTCGCTTTCCCTTTCCTTTCCATTTCCTTTTCCTGTCCCTTTTCCTTTCCCTTTTCTTTCCCTGTCCCTTTTCCTTTCCCTTTTCTTTCCCTTTCCCTTTTCTTTCCCTTATCTTTTCCTTTCCCTTTTCTTTCCCTTTCCCCTTTCTTTCCTTTATCTTTTCCTTTCCCTTTTCTTTTCCTTTCCCTTTTCTTTTCTTTTCCTTTCCTTTCCCTTTTCTTTCCCTTTCCCTTTTCTTTCCTTTATCTTTTCCTTTCCCTTTTCTTTTCCTTTCCTTTCCCTTTTCTTTCCCTTTCCCTTTTCTTTCCTTTATCTTTCCCTTTTCTTTTCCTTTCCTTTCCCTTTCCCTTTTCTTTTCCTTTCCTTTCCCTTTTCTTTCCCTTTCCCTTTTCTTTCCCTTTCGCTTTCCCTTTCCTTTCCATTTCCTTTTCCTGTCCCTTTCCCTTTCCCTTTTCTTTCCCTTTCCCTTTTCTTTCCCTTTCCCTTTTCTTTCCCTTATCTTTTCCTTTCCCTTTTCTTTCCTTTATCTTTTCCTTTCCCTTTTCTTTCCCTTTCCCTTTTCTTTCCCTTTTCTTTTCCTTTCCTTTCCCTTCCCTTTCCCTTTCCCTTGCCCTTGCCCTTGCCCTTGCCCTTGCCCTTGCCCTTGCCCTTGCCCTGCCCTTCCATCCCCTCCCCTCCCCTTCTTTCCCTCCCTCCCTCTCTTTCCCTCCCACATTACATGTATCAATCACATTATGCTGGACAAGTGAGAGTCACTTAAAGTGCCCTCAAACCAAATTTTATCCTTATGGAATTAGTATCCATAACTGCATAATTTGGGCTAAATTATGTTCTCATTTACACCTGTACTGTAAATCAGTGAGATTGTGGGAGTATTAACTGGGAAACATAAGCCAAATTTTTCTTTCAGTCATATCAGTGTAAGTCTGCAATGGTTTATTTAAATTTTATGATCAATTATGATCTACCTCTACATATGTAATAAAATAATTAAGTTATTAATCTTTAACCAATAACTGTATTTCAATTAAAATTGGAAATGTTTCAGAAAAAAAAAGTATTTTAAGAAAATAAAAAATTTTTGTCAAAATTGGGGAATATTATAAACATCCCTGTAAATCTGTGATGACTAAAGAATAGCAGGAGAAGGAAAGCCTGATCAATGTTTCATTGTATCCATTTAATACACCTGTATAATTTGCATATTTTTCAAAGCTGTCCTGTTGTCATTTCTTCCCATCTCCTGACCATGCTTTATGACATGTATTCTAACAAAGAGTATAAAGCAATTCTTGGATCTGTGCTATTGCTGAAGTGGTTAATAATAGTATGGTTGCCAAACAACTCTGCTGTTCTCTTTTGATTGTCAGGAGTTAAAGTAGCAACTCCAAACTGTTTCACTTCTTTCCCATAGGCAAGAACATTTGAAATTGAGATTTTTTTTCAAATATGGTTTGATTTTTGGTTATTTTAAAGTAAATTTAGCTGTCCAGTTGTTAAACTTGCACATTTTCTTTAAAATACAGTCTCTCTAGTGAGACATTCTCTGCAGGGAAATTAAGTTTTTTCACACAGTCTCTCTAGTGAGAGATAATGTCCAGAATAATGACTGCACATCAACCAGCTTTCATGAAGGTTCTGACTATGGTGATAGACAGCAAGAACTTTTGTTTGCTGTTATTTGAGCATGTGGGTGGAATAGCTGTTCCTGTCCTTGGCTCAGCCGTGTCCTTCACAGATGTTTGAATGAGTTAATTATAGATTGTTACCTAATGACATAACTGTGCTTTCTGAATCTCACAGAATGACAATCTCTGATCAAAATACTTTATTCCTGTGTTTCCTCATCATTAAGAAAACCATTCTTGATGTGTATGCACATACAGAAATCTTTTCTGTAATATTTTTTTAAGTCCGAAGGTGCTGCCATATGCATTTCCACTTCAGATTCCATTATTTATATATGTCTTACAAACCAGTTGATATTCCCATGCTGTTATTTTACTAATGAAGAAACTTGCAGCATCATGTTCCTGTTCACTTATTTAAAAGTCAGAGTCCAGGAGAAGGAAGAAACACCTGCTAGACACTAGTCATATTAATAGTCACCTCATAACTACAGTTGACAAAAGAAATGGATGATTCCGATATTATATGAAGAATCAGTTCATCTAGTAATCATGTTTCAACCTGCTTTCCAAGTGCTTAGGCTTGGTTATAGTCTTGGATAAGCGTTTCCACTCCATTCTCTCCTCTTGCATAGAATATGTGACCCCATCACTTACATATCTGAGCTGAATTCTGCACCTCCCTCTTTCCTCAACACAGGTTCCCTCTCTGTAGTAGAAACTGCTGCTGTTTCTGTTTCAGACAAACTCTGGTTGCACTTTTCATAGATGTAAAGTCTTCACTGTGCTGAAAGTAAAATCCTAATGACTCCTGGGCTTGTGTAAGTTATCAGTTAGATTAGTCTTTTTCACAAAGTCACTGGCTGCTGAAATGGAAGTGGATCGCTAGTAATCAGGGTTGTTTTGAAGTTGTTTCTAAAGCAGGACAGGGTTTGTCCAGTTTCTAGATGGGGTATTGTCCTGGGTTCCGCACCACGACAGTTCTTTTAAGATATCATATACTGAAACTGTGAGATCAAGAGGAACAACCTTGAGAGCCAATAAATCAGCATGTGTGTATCAATCCAGTCAGATCTGTTCTTATCTCAACCCTTCGTGCCCCACGTTGGGCGCCAAAAAGAACTGTCGTGGTTTAAACCCAGTCAGGTAGCTTGTTCACTCACTCCCAGTGAGTGGTGCCGAGCTGACAACAATCGAGGTCCGTGTCCGTCTCCCCCCTACCGGGGCTCTCCCCTTTCCCGGAGGAACGGGGAGGAGGATCACGGGTTGAGACAAAAACAGTCCAGCAACAAATGCTACTATCAGCTATGATAAGGGAAAATAACAAGGGAAGAGAATACGATACCACCGGCCAAGGAAACGAGCTCCACCCGGAAACCCCTGTCCTTCCAGGTCACTCCCAGTTACCCCTCACCCCGGGCATGAATGGAATACCTCCCCGGCTAGCAGGGCCCCGTCTCTGTTCCTCACAGCCTCCCCTCCTCCCTGGCAGAGCATTGAGTCCTTGGTCAGGGTAAACATCACTTAGCATTTGGAAGTCAAAACACAGCACTGTACCAGTTAACACAAAGGAAAAACATGACTGCTACTGCGGAACCCAGGACAGGTATCCCCACCCCTGTGTGTGTAACCAGCTCTAGGAATATTTGCAGTTCATATCCATCTTAAGTTCTACTCACTTTTTGCCAGTCTTAAATGTATAGATTTTGGCTTGTCTTCTCAGAAAAGCTGCAATTTATCATTGCAATATACATGAGATGTTCCCTTCTCTAGTGCAAGATCAGATATATTTCAAGCTCTTCCATTTAACTCACCAAAAATACTCAGAAGTATTTACCTCTGAAATTAACTTTGCAAGTATGTTCAAAAATAGATATTCCTAACTGACTGATCAGAATCACATTTAAAAGCCGTCACAGAGTCTACTCCAGTTTTCAAAATGATAGTGTGTCTTTTACTCTATCAGCTTCAGCTTTACAAGTGCAGTCTAGCATCTGGTTGTTTTTCTGGGAGAAAACCAGCACATGTGGTGCTGCAGGGCAGAAGCTTTCCAGGAGCATTCCAGAGTTGTACTTGAATCACCTTCTTTTTTTTTTTTTTTAATTTTTTTTTCAAAGGAAGAAAAAAAGTTGATTTAAAAATAAAAAAAAATATATATTTTTTTTCTTTTATTTCCTTCTAGAAGTTTATGGCAGTATGTACTTTTGAACTGGGAAATGTCTATACTTTCTTGAAATGGCATCAGAATATAGCGGACAATTATTTATTTAAATGCAGTTTTGAAATATTAAAAGCCGTCTTTGCCATTGCTGGATTTTACCCAGATGTATCCATTAGCCTTTCAGTCAAAGGGTCTGTGAACTTTTTAAGAGCCCAATGTAGTTCCAGGTTGTTCCAGTTACAGACAAAAGCCCTAGGCAAGTGTGCTGTGTTAGTCTTTGTTCTGATATAGTGATCCTTGACGAAAGCAAATCCTATAGAAGACCATGATGGAAAGTTGTAGCAATTAAGCAGATGATTAAATTTATCCACTGGACTTTAATAATTATTTCCAAATTCCTTTTCTCTATCTCAAGATTGTGTTTCAGTGTCCTAGAGAAAGGCTAATATTACTGATGTGATAATAATGTAAACACTGTGATTGCAAAGTACTGCATTTGTGGGTTTTCTTGGCTTGGAAAGTCTCAGTCAAGGAGGACATTTTCTTAAATATTTTTTAAATTAATTCAGCCATTATCAGGAAATCTGTATGAATGTGGTAACTAAGGAATTTTAACATTTTATGTTTTCTATTTGTGTAACTACCTAAGTCATAAAATAGGTTTCAATCCAGTGCTGTCTACTCCATAACTGCAGGGTTTCTTTCAAAAATCATTCACAAAATGCTACATAGTAAAAACAGATGAAGATATTTTTTCTGGTCTATCAATATAAATATTATCATATAGTATATATTACAATATATTGCAATATATTATCACATATTACAATAGTATATTTGTATAGATGTATGGGTACACATAAATCTGAAGCACCCACATCTCCAACACAGGTGTGTCCAAGTACCCCACAGCGCCAAGAGATGGGGCCCAGGTGTAACCTACATATCCTGTGAGGAACTAGTGGAGTGCATATGAATGTGTCCATGTCATTAAGACTTTGGGGGATTTAAAGAGTGTTCACAAGTTTGTGGCCATTTATAATTATTTTGCAAGTATCTAGCTATTGTGTCATGTTTGCTGTATTGCTGACATTGATCCTCAACATACAGTTCCCTGATTGCTAGTTAATCATTTATTGCTAAGAAGCAAGACAAAACCGATAAACGGCTCTTATGCTTATTCTGTCTCATGGGTTATTATTTCTTGAGTTAATTATTTTGTCAGAACAAGCTGGCTTTGAAGAAGCAATGAAACACACACACATATATACATAAATTAATTGTAGGGGTTTTTTTCTTTGTTTTTTTTTTTCAAGTTTTCTAAAGGTACCAAGGATGTTACCCAGTTAGAATTAAACTTGGCTACGGATGTGAAAAATAACAGCAAGGGATTCTATAGGTATGTAGTGAATAAAAGACAGACTAGGGACAGCAGAGGCCCCCTCTGAAAGCTATCGGGAGAACTGGCTACCCTGGATTTGGAGAAGGCTGAGGTTCTGAATGACTTCTTTGCCTCGGTCTTCACTGGCAAATGCTCTGACCACACCACCCAAGTCTTGGAAGGCAGATGCAGGGACTGTGAGAATGAAGACCCCAGGCCCACTGTAGGAGAGGATCTGGTTCGAGACCATCAAGGAATCTGAAAATACAAAGCCCATGGGACCCGATGAAATCCATCTGTGAGTCCTAAAGGAGCTGGCAAATGAAGTTGCTAAGCCACTGTCCATCATATTTGAAAATTATGGCAGTAAGGTGAAGTTCCCGACGACTGGAAAAAGGGAAATATAACCCCCATTTTCAAGAAGGGGAAAATGGATGACCCGGGAAATTACAGACCAGTCAGTCTCACCTCTGTGCCTGGCAAAATCTTGGAGCAGATCTCCTGGAAGGCATGCTAAGGCACATGAAAATCAACAAGGTGCTTGGTGACAGCCAGCATGGCTTCACTAAGGGGAAACCCTGCCTGACCAATCTGGTGGCCTTCTGTGATGGGGCTACAGAACTGATGGACGGGGTAGAGCAGCTGATGTCATCTACCTGGATGTGTGCAAAGCGTTCGACACTGTCCCACACAACATCCTTGTCTCTAAACTGGAGAGACATCAATTTGATGGATGGACCACTCGATGGATAAAGAACTGGCTGCATGGCCGCACACAAAGTGTTGTGGTCAATGGCTCAATGTCCAACAGGAGACCAATAACGAGTGGTGTCCCTCAGGGGTCGGTGTTGGGACCGGTCTTGTTTAACATCTTTGTCGGTGACATGGACAGTGGGATTGAGTGCACCCTCAGCAAGTTTGTTGATGACACCAAGCTGCGTGGTTCGGTTGATACGCTGAAGGGAAGGAATGCCATCCAGAGGGACCTTGACACACTTGTGAGGTGGGATGATGTCAACCTCATGAAGCTTAACCATGCCAAGTGCAAGGTCCTACGCCTGGGTCAGAGCAATCCCAGGCACAGCTACAGGTTGGGCAGAGAAGAGATTCAGAGTAGCCCTGCGGAGAAGGACTTGGGGGTGTTGGTTGATGAGAAAATGAACATGAGCTGTCAGTGTGCGCTTGCAGCCCAGAATGGCAACTGTGTCAGGGGGCTGCATCAAAAGGAGTGTGACCAGCAGGACGAAGGAGGTGATCCTGCCCCTCTACTCTGCTCTTGTGAGACCTCACCTGGAGTATTGTGTGCAGTTCTGGTGTTCTCAACATAAAAAGGACATGGAACTGTTGGAACAAGTCCCAGGGAAGTTGTGAAAGCTCCATCCCTGGTGGTGTTCAAGGCCAGGTTGGACAGAGCCTTGGGTGGCATGGTTTAGTGTGAGGTGTCCCTGCTTATGGCAGGGGGTTGGAACTAGATGATCTTCAGGTCCTTTCCAACCCTAACTATTCTATGAGTCTGTGATTCAGTTCAAAAGAATATTTTAGTGAGATGGAAATAAACTCTTGGCTTTCAGGTTTTGTTTTTAATTTTGAAAGGATGCAAAAATGCAGTTTCAAAACCTTACAAATATGTTGAGCTTTCTTTTTTTTTTTTCATTGTGTACATACTAATGTATCTTCATAATAAAATATAGTGGGGTGCATGTGTACATTTCCTACCACCATACATCTACAAACACATAAAGACATGCATCCAAAGGAGCGTGACCAGCAGGTCGAAGGAGGTGATCCTGCCCCTCTACTCTGCTCTTGTGAGACCTCACCTGGAGTATTGTGTGCAGTTCTGGTGTCCTCAACATAAAAAGGACATGGAACTGTTGGAACAAGTCCAGAGAAGGGCCACGAGGATGATCAGGGGACTGGAGCACCTCCCGTATGAAGACAGGCTGAGAAAGTTGGGGCTGTTCAGCCTGGAGAAGAGAAGGCTGCGTGGAGACCTCATAGCAGCCTTCCAGTATCTGAAAGGTGCCTATAGGGATGCTGGGGAGGGACTCTTCGTTAGGGACTGTAGTGACAGGACAAGGGGTAATGGGTTAAAACTTAAACAGGGGAAGTTTAGATTGGATATAAGGGAGAAATTCTTTCCCTGTGAGGCACCGGAATGGGTTGCCCAAGGAAGTTGTGAATGCTGCATTCCTGACAGTGTTCAAGGCCAGGCTGGACAGAACCTTGGGTGTGAGATGGTTTAGTGTGAGGTGTCCCTGCCCATGGCAGGGGGGTTGGAACTAGATGATCTTAAGGTCCTTTCCAACCCTCACTATTCTATGATTCTATGATTCTATGTATCACACAACAAGAATAGTTGCATTATGTTAATTGAAAGAACTGTAATCCATTCTGAATCCTAGGACTATATGTACAATACAAAATTATGAGATCCATTTATGAGTTTCTAAATTTCCCTGAACTTTCTCCACGAAGCAATATGTTTGTTCAAACGTGTTTGTGTGCTTGTTAGAACAGTTTTGCAGCATGAGTTGATCTTTAATAAAAGAAAGGAATAGTTAACAATTACGATTGTAAGCTTGGTGAGGTCAGAGGTGGAAGCCTGTCGTAGAGTGTAGCTCCCCAAAATGCTTTATGCATTTGCATTTTAAGTCCGAAGAAATATACATTGCCCACCTATTTCTTTAAGGGCATATTTTTGACATGCAGTATTGTCTCTTTGCAGTTTTTGGGATAACCTTCTTCTTAGTTTCTTGTACCTCTGATGTGTGATGGTCTGCGTAAGGTCTGTTTGGGTGTTAAGGATGCTACTTAATGTTTATTGAAAGGGAGGAGAGTGCAAAAGTTCTCATGATATGAATTTTAAAGAGTTGTGAAGAATGGGTTAAAATGTTTCGAACTGGCCATGCGTTTCACTAGAGTGATTAGGTGTAACTCCCAATTAAAGATCAATAAGGCCTTTAAAGTGATTTATAAAAATGGATTAGCAAGAAATGTCCATTTAGAAACTACTGTGAGTAAAATCACTATACTCTCTGTCATATTGATCGGGCCTTTATGTCTAAACACGCATTAACTGGGGCAGACAATAAAAATTAATCCTCTTCTTTCGTAAAATGGAAGGTCATTTTCCCAACTGTCCCTAGGGGGAATGATGTCATTAAACATGCTACTAAGACATTTTATTAAATCTGACTAGGCTGTTTGCATAAAAGTAAATTAGAGCAGTCAATATTGGAAAGGGATTTTAAGAAGCAATAACTAGCGGTATTTATTGTATTATACAACAGATTCATAATTAAATTCAAAACAAGCCCATTAAAATAATGTTAAGGGCCTGGGTTAAAATGACAAAAGGCAAGATTTTCAGAGCCCTAAGCATGGCCTATTGTACCTAGGCATTTCAGGGCTTTCCAAGCAGTAGGTGATTTCACATACCATATGTGCTGATATTTTCTGCTCCCTCCCTTCCAGGATAATTTATAAATAAAATCACTGAGCAAAGGGGTGAAACTGTAACTAGCACCAACCCAACTGAGATGGTGCCCTCAATAAAACACCTTCAGTTTAAGTTCCAGCATGCATCGCTTTACATTTGTGTTCTCTTGGACAAGAAGCATCCTGCAGCACCAAAAGAAAAACAAAAAAGTTAAGAGGAGGAGTCTTTTAAGATTATGTTCTGCTGAAGGTGTGTGGCCTTCAAGCTGCTGCTGCCCAGTGGAGCCATTTGCCCAGTCCTTGGCAAGAGCAGAGGTGGTAGAGTTTATGCTTAAGCATCTCCACCAATGGCACCCTGTGCAACCCATTCATGTCTGAATGCACCCTAGGGCTACACCTGAACCACCTGCTGTATAAGAAACAATTTTTTTTAAGATTAAAAATCAGAATTTCAAGTTGCCTTCTTCTGTGTCCTTAATTGGTGCAGAACTCACTGCCAAACCTCAGAGTAGGTGATCTCTTTCCCATTCCTTCTGCTCTGGAGATTGTGACTGACCTGCTCCCTTCTAGGAAAAATTCAGCAGTAGTTAAATTGTTGAGGCCACTGCATATTGTATTGATCACTTATGATTGCTCTGTGTTCACAATCTCTAGTCAACTATGCACAACAATTTTTTGTCCCTTTCTCTAAGTGATATTGTAGCTAATATGGTGTATAGGGCATCTTTTTGTTAGGACTTCAGCAAGTGAAGGTCTTGATTATTGACTGGGCTCCCATTTTAATTCTGATAGTATGTACCCTAATGCTGCTTTTATTATTTGAGAATGGTCTTAGTATACCAACACCGAATGGTTCCTACATTTTGCCAAAGATGTTATATATAAGATAAAGATAAAAGATTTTTTTACCCCACAAATCTTAAATTAAATCTGGTCAGTAGAGGAATCTCAAGTTTGAATAATTCACAGAATCATAGATTCATAGAATCATAGTATCATAGAATGGTTTGTGTTGGAAAGAATCTTAAGATCATTTAATTCCAACCTCCTTGCCATGGGCAGGGGCAGCTTGCACTTAACCATGTCACCTATGACTCCATCCAACCTGGCCTTGAACACTGCTAGAGATGGAGCATTCACAACTTCCTTGGGAAACCCATTCCAGTGCCTCACCACCCTCACAGTAAAGAACTTCCTTATATCTAATCAGAGTTTGACAGACAAAAGACAATCTTGTGATTGTGAAACTCAGACTTGAGGTCTGGGTTTCATGCTTGGTTGAGTTAAAGATCCCATGCCACACAGTAATCATTTTGGGTCAGACCTCACAAAAGCCCTGAGGTGCCCTGTGGTGGCATCTGTGTAAGTGCTTTAGGAAGAAATCTGTAGAGGGGGCTTAATCTGTAACGAGCTGAGAGGACCAAGGAGAGAGAGGATGGATGCCATGGGCATGGAAAGGCTGCAGATCATCATGGGACTTGGAAACATGCATGGAGAACTGGCTGAAAAATGTAGTGGTAGTGCTTCTGCCTCATGCCTGTTTAAATACGAGGTTTTCCATTTCTTCATTTTGCCCAAAAAGTAAAAATCTGACTAATTTCAGATTTTCGCAGATGGTTGGCTGAGAAAAAAATGACCAGTTAGAAATGCCAATTTGACCATTTGAAGTCTCCTCCGTGATTTCCTTGCAATAAAATGATTATAACAATCTTCAGATGTTTTTGATTAAAAGAAACCCAAAAACCTCCATAATATCTACCAGTTTCCTAAACTGTTTATTGAGGGGTTTGAACATATAATGCCTTTCTCGTGATATTTACTTCAGTTTCATGGCCTGAACCTCTGAAATTCATAGTTGACAAATGCATTAAACAATATGACAATAAAACTTTGACATGGAAAGAAATACAAGGTTTCATAAATTATTTGGTAGGTAAATAAGTTCAGGCCATGTGCCTTTTTAAGGGAAACATTTAAGCAATTCTCCTACGTGGTATACTGTAAGCAATATGTACGGAGTAAGCTCTGCAGAGAATACAGATAGTGACTGTCCAATTTGAACTTGTTAATCCAACCTAAATCTGTTTGGGATTTTTTTTTTTTTTTTTCTTCCACCAAAGCTTCAATATGCATCTGATCTCAGGATATTGGATTTTTCTTTGAGGAAAGAAATAAATGATTTATCTGAGGAATAAACCCAGTCTCCTCTCACTGCTCACTATACATATTGTGCTAAAATAAAGTTCCCTGATTCTAATGTAAATCTCTAAAGCTGAACCATGATAATATGAATTTCTGCATTTTATGTGGTAGGTAAGTAGGTTGCATCTTAGAAAAAAAGTAGTGAGAGAGATTAATAATTGTACCTAAGGAGAAAGGGAACAGGCTCAAATACCTTTAGGGTCTGAAAGTCCTTGACAGACTAGAAAAAACTCCTCAAACACATTTGTTTTGGTTTAAAATTGAGATGCGTCTAGCAGGGTTCCCCCCATCTCCCTTTTTGCACACACATTTTGTGACATCACAATTTTGTCTGTATGGGCAATTCTTACCAGTACAAACCAACCTGCATTACTGTTAAAAAATATGTATCATCCTTTATAAGGATATCATTGTCAACATTTCTGGGGAATATTAATTCTTGAAGAAACAGGAATTAATTTATCTTCCAAAGAATTTACATTGTAGTACGCTGCTATCTGACATGTTGCTTTTTCACATAGCTTTGCTGCTAACCCCAAATGTCCAATCTGTTTATTGAAATACCTTTTTCTAGCCTGAAGTCAAGGTAACTGAATGATAGTTCTCTGTGCTAGCACAGACAGGTTCAGCCTCTCTGCATGTCCACAGTGTCTACCAAAGACACCTCACATGCTCCTCCACGATGCAGCACATTTCTTCAGTGTCCCAAATAGGCTGTGGATCACATCTATCCCCGGAATACTTCAACTTGTCAACGGCACCGAGTATAGCAATACTAGGAGGGTGACTGCACAGGATCAAGGTTCAAGGGTGGCTTCCAAGAACAGAGAGGGAAAGTTGGATCTCCATATTGGTGTGACTATTTTGCACTGTTAGAGCAATTCTGACAGGATTCCAGGCTGTGGATGCCATCATTTTGATGCCAATATGATGCCAATGGGCAGGAGGACTCCAGTAAATAAGCAAAAGATAACTTTTTTCTCTTTTTTTTTCAGGATGGTGTGCATGACAGACAAGAAACTGTTGGATGTTTAACAATCCAGGTAGATTGATCCAGTCACCCAGGTTGCCATTCCCACTGTCACCAATCTTTTGGTTCTTGGAAATGCTTGAAATGTCAAATGCATGGTAGAAAAGACCGGTAAGCATCACAGCGCATGCAGTGGTACTGTACTGTGTAATACAAACTGAATCTTTATTGCCAATTACAGATATGGACCTATTGCGTGGAAGTAAGATAGTATAATTTCTAAATACCACTATTTCTCTTTCCAAATTGTAGCTTCCTTGGAGATCCTGAGAACAAGCAATTACAACTAGTGACTGTGCCCACTGTAGAAGGGGCTGCCCCCATAATCTCTAGCTACTTGTCACTCATACTTTCCCCCATCTTTCTTATAGAGCCATGTGCCAATTTCTGGATCAGAACAGCTCTAGACAACAATACACTTGCTATCTGTTCTCTGCTGGCCTCATTTCCTTCTTTATGCCAGCTGGGCCAGATTTAGGAAGTATAGTACATCATGTGGCTGTTAAGAGCCATCATTCTGTAGCTGCGTTATAAAGTACCTATCATGCTTTGATCATCCAGGAAATTAATCCAGTTAATCAGTGCATAATTATTACATGCACAAATCTTTAGAAGGGTTTGTTTTTTATTTCATATAAAAATCTTATCAGAGCCTTTTTTTCAATAAACCGTTAGTAGGTTGTTTTTGTTTTGTTTTTTTTTTATCAATACAAATCTAAGAAAAACACATTGCAAGAACTTCAATTTTTTTTAAAGTTATTATCAAAGTACATTAGAACAACTGCCAAGGAAGACAGACAACATATCATATAGCATTAGTAAGTCAGAAAAGCCTCAGTGCCACACAATAATTTTAAAATGTCTGCAGCTTTATCAAGTGACATCTGAAGTACAGAAAGAAAGGTTTAACACTTGCATAGTGAACCTATTTTTTCCTTTACCCTTTAGCTTGTGAAAAGGTCCTTCCTGATATGCAAATATGTAGGAATTATAACTTGGTTGAATAACAAAAAGTTACTTGGGAATTTGTAAAGAACAGGCTTTCCAGGGAACAGGAGAAAAAGTGCTATGTTGATTTAAGCCTATCTGGTCTACTAGGGAGACTAGGGAAACAGGCAAGGAGACAAATAGGCAGTTGATGGTGTAACGGATGGAAGACATTATTCTCAGAAAACATTCTCTGCCAGCTGAGGCATCCCTCACCTATCTCATTCCCCTTAGGCACACTGTTGCATATCCTGATTTTAGGGAACTCGTCATGTTGAGAAGAAAAATTCTTGGTTTGTTCTGCTATCACACTTTCCTGGCCTGGCAGGCAAAAAAAGTGGTAGATGGCAGCTTTAGTTCTTTGATCCCTTTATCTCTCTATCTCAGACAGTGGGACTGAGGCCAATCACATCAGTCCCTTAAATTGCTGACCAAGCTCAAAGAGAAAAGCCTAACATACTGTTTAGGATCCCTTTTTAACCTTTTCTCAAGTGATACCAAACTTCCAAATTTTGTGAATTAAAATCTCACTTGCCATTTACTATAATATCTTGTTACTAGAATTGCTTTCTCTGCATATAGAGATATATTTAGTATAGATATATCTGCATATAGAGGTATATTTAGTAGTCTACAGATTTAAACCAAAATCTTGAAAGATTTGGTTTTGATTTTTGTTAGAAGTGTTCCCACCTAGCTCAAATCATGGTACAGAGAATGATTTAATTGATAATAAATCACTGTATTTTAAAGTGAAACCAACAACTTTGAGGAGGCAAGGGCTGTGGCATAGTAAGAAAAAATATGCATTGTCAAAGCTTGGTGTACAGATACAGAGTGATTGTACTTCTGTGTATGTCCCAGTGTGCCTGAAGTGCAGAATCCCACATTACATAAAGATTTCAAGTAATAGAAAGGAGTGCAAGATACTCACCCACAGCACTGAATGCACACACTGAATGACAATCCTTGTGTGATAGCAGAGGTTCATAAGGACGTTACCCTTATTTAAATGCATGATCCTGCTTATAGGAACCATTGAATGATTTGCTTGAAATGTGGATTTTCTTGAGGAGAGAAACCCCACATGCAGATAGTTCAGAACCATCCGACAGCCCAATATACTATTCACCAACGTAATCAGTGTGTTTACAGACCAGCTTCTGTAGCATTGTTATAGTTTCTCCAAAGGAACCCTGGTTATCAATTTCTACAGTTAGTCTGATTCCCCTGAGCCTTTACCAAAGACCAATAGACATTGGCTAAAAAGACTGCAATTGTCAATAAAAATTACAAGACTTATACTTACAGAACAAAAATATTGAGATCGTTGTTTTGGTCTGATTTGGCAGTACACAGACCAAGCAGTGCATCCTGCGCTAGGAAAGTCTGAGGGCAGCTTGGATTTTTCTGTCAGAGAAGAAGGGGACAAAAGGACAGAGCATGATGTGCTAGAAGGTGAATAGCTGCATGCATACAGGGTACTCCAGGTTAAAAATATTGTATGGCATATTGCCTAGAAGCTCCTAGGCAATTCTCAGGAAATCTTTGGCCTTTGCTGTTCTGCTGTTCTGTTGAGCTTATTTGCCTAGTCTTACAGTATCTGAGTAAAAATAAGGCATTTATAACATTAAGCATTACTATCTGAACACAGTTATTCCTTGCTCAGAATAATAGGCCAACTAAAGTAATTCTGATTTTATAAAGGTTTCCATCATTCTATGGGTGCTCTCTGTTCGTTTTTTCTTGTTCTCTCTTAATATGCTCATTCCTCCCCAGACCGCTGTTTCTGTGATAGGCTCTTTTGTGACATTCAGTGGAATGATAATCCCCTCTCTGCACTGCACACCTCTTCAGATTTGTCTCTCAGCCCATCCTCAAGCAAAGCTCAAGTGAGAACCCAGAATTAGCCAAAGGCAAGGAAAGAACCTCCCTGGAATGCTTTTTTTTCATGTGTAGAATTTTATTATTTGCACTGAAATTTTTTTTTAGCTGAAAGCCTATTTCCAATGCTACTGCTAATGTTACTAGTCTGGGGAGGACTTCATTGAGTTGGAAAGCTTTAGGAATGTATTTCTGGAAGTTAGCATAACAGTGGAAGTAACTGGTGTTCATAAGTACACTGTTTCCTTTACATTAAATCTTCTTAGTGTACATTTGTAATGATGGTCAGCTTTCTCTGACATTTTTCTTCACTTGATTTTCCCATTAATTCAGGGATTTAACTCTCCACTTTCTTTGATTCAAATTATTTCAGCCCCAAATTGGCCATATTGCATACCCTATCTGCACTTACTTATGGACATAAGACAGAGGAATGGCCTGGAATATTGTGTTCTCAATTTCTGTAAATACAACTCACAGCCATTTAGCTCAGAAGGGTCCATATATCATTAACTCCTCACACCTCGGTTAATCAATTGCTTGTCAATAACCCAAAAAATTTAAAGTCATTAATGAAAACCGATATTCACAACTGTAATTTGTTACAGGGAGGGAGTGTGATAGTCCTGGAGCATTACTACTTCCTGGGTGTCTGCAATGACCTGAATTCTGCTACACGGCTAGTGTGTGATCCTACATGGCAGATCAATGAAACACCTCAACATTCAGCATCCAACAGACCCAAGGCAACCACAGGAACACTGAAATTGGGATTAATAGTATACTGTAAATGCAGTGCAGCTCCCCTTAATGCACCATAGAATCATAGGATCATAGAATACTTAGGGCTGGAAAGCACCTTAAGATCATCTAGTTCCAACCCTCCTGCCATGGGCAGGGACACCTCCCCCTAAACCATGCCACCTAAGGCTCTGTCCAACCTGCCCTCGAACACTGCCAGAGATGGAGCATTCACAGCTTCCTTGGGCAACCCATTCCAGTGCCTCACAGGAAGGAATTTCTTCCTTATATCCAATCTAAACTTTCCCTGTTTAAGTTTGAACTCGTTACCCCTTGTCCTGACACAGCTTGGTGTCATCTGCAAACTTGCTGAGGGCGCACTCAATCCCGCTGTCCATGTTACCAATAAAGATGTTAAACAAGACCGGTCCCAGCACTGATCCCTGAGGGACACCACTCGTTACTGGTCTCCAGCCGGACACTGAGCCATTGACCACAACTCTTTGTGTGCGGCCATCCAGCCAGTTCTTTATCCATCAAGTGGTCCATCCATCAAATTGATGTCTTTCCAATTTAGAGACAAGGATGTAATGTGGGACAGTGTCAAACACTTTGCACACATCCAGGTAGATGACATCAGCTGCTCTACCCCGTCCATCAGTTCTGTAGCCCCATCATAGAAGGCCACCAAATTGGTCAGGCAGGATTTCCCCTTAGTGAAGCCATGCTGGCTGTCACCAAGCACCTTGTTGTTTTTCATGTGCCTTAGCATGCCTTCCAGGAGAATCTGCTCCAAGATTTTGCCAGTCAGGGAGGTGAGACTGACTGGTCTGCAGTTCCCTGGGTCATCCGTTTTCCCCTTCTTGTAAATGGGGGCTATATTACCTTTTTTCCAGTCGTCAGAAACTTCACCTGACTTCACCTGATCTTGATATCATCTAATCCAAAAATACACATAACGAGCTTTAATTTTTTATCCTTGTGTTTTCTCTCATTTATTTACAAAACCCTTTCCATAATTTAATCAATGTTAATGTGAAACAATATAATTTTTGTCTGGAAGACTGTTGTAGGGCTTTATACATTTGAAGATTTAGAAATTTACCTAGTTTTTGTCTAAATTTATTAATGACCGAGTTTGATCTTTTGAGCTCATGCTGATATTTTACCTTAAATTATTCCCTGCCACCAAATAGATTTACAGGAGCTCATGATCTCTTATCATGCTTGCTTTCCTATCCAGCCATCTCTTTAGGTAATGGCCTGTCACATTTAAAAAGCAGCCATGGCAGTCGAGTGCTTTATGAATGCAGCTGGTGAGTTTGCTGCAAGACCTAAGGTTTCACAAGGACAAGCACTTCCCTGGGAGAAGGTGCATAAGGGTGCCTCAGGTTGACTATGCTTTTCTGACTGTTTCCTGGGGAACTGAGCTATGAGCACCAGGAGACACGGACAAGTTAAGGTAGCAGTAGAGCAAGCACATTTGCCTTGGTCCTCATTCCACCTTCCATCTTGTGTTAACATGAGTAAAGAGAAGATGGTGGGGAAGACTGTGTCATAAATAACAATTTCTACTAGGATGCAACAAGCATCATTGCAGAGTTGCAGTACTGCAGCTGCCAAGGGGAGAGATACTGGATATTTAGAGTAGAATACCCAGACTGTGTGTTTTACATTGGGGCTAGATGGAGCTGTGGGGGTTAGAAGAAGAAAACAGTTATTTGTGTTGTAGAAAAATCCAGGGCCTTCCCGTACCTTTGCTATGTGATTAATTTACTTCAAGAGGTCTTTAACTTGTCTCTGAGAAAAGGATACTAACAGCCATAACCTGTCCTCTAGGTAGGCTTTTATTTCACTCCACATGTCCTGCCAGTGGCAGCCCTTGTACCACTTTTGCTTTGTGGAGTTTCCCTTGAAAGCAGGTTATCATCAGATGCCTTCTGTCAGGCAATTTCAGATGCTAAAATGACTGAAAGACTTTCAATATAATTCAGAATCAAGTGGCAGCCACCTCTGTATGGTTCACCACATTCCTCTGAGTTCTTGTCCCAGCTGGAGAAAAAGGAAATCTGAGACTCAGGTCTCCCACTTCTTTATGTAGTCTTTCTAATTTTTAAATAGCACGTACACATCACATGCTTTATTTAGTACAGTGGATTAAATAAACCCAACAAAACCAAACAAACAGACAAAAAACCCCAAACCCAACTGTGAAGGAAAAGGCACCATTCTGAATAAATTTTTAGGAGAGTGTTCTTCGTTCTGAGCTACTGCATGCCCATCCTTTTTGTTTGCAAAGCCATGCACCAGGGGCGTAAATGCTAGTCTCACATGAGGTGAAGAAGTTACTGCATGGAGTTGTGAGAATATGGCCTTTATCTGCATTCTGGGAATGGTTTTGTTCTGCACTCTGTGCTACGCGATGAGGAAGGACTAAAGAGTCTGGACACCCAGACAAAAAGAGGGCCATTTAGCCTTTTCACTGAAGTCTAGGATCCTTGCTGAGGGATTATTTTATGCAGGCCTGTGTTTTGGCTAAGGGGGTCTGTTTTTTACTCAAAGCCAGGCAGCAGATGTCAGGCCTCAGAATTGCTCACAAAATGATGACCTTGCTGGGTCAAGGCCTATACAACCTGCTTTGCCTCAAGCTGTGTCAAACACAAGTGGTAGAAAGACTTTCCCCAGGCAGGCCTGTCTGGGCGACCAGCTATCCCCAGTTTTCCCTGTAGATTGAATTCCTTGTGAAATTCTACAGCTCTGAGAAAAAAACCTCCTGACAGTTAACTTAGCTTTGTCTTTTTATTTAAGTAATGAATAAGGCAGCGAAGGATTTTTAGGGGGTAGAGGTCTAACGCATTATTATGCTATTTTGTAGTAACAATTTGTATTGTCAGGAAAGTTTGTTTGGGGTTTCCATGTGTGACTAAAATATGTTAGTACAGATAGTGTCAAATATAGAGATGATACGCTCGAAGAACCAAATGTGAAAACGAGGGCAGTATATGAAATGCAATCTATGGCAAAATCGCATTGTGTATTGGATGTAAATATCTTCAGTGTGATGATCTTTAGGGGGGAAGAACAGCTACTGTGATTAAGAATAGCAAATTATATTTGCTATAGTTATTGTCTTATTGGGAAATATTCACAGTCAAGGGTTTAAAAATGTAATAAAAAGTGGATCAATATGTGTTTGAGGATTTCATCAATTGCATATTAACAGCGCTAGTCCTTCTGACCTCTTTTCTTTGAGCTATTCCCTTGATCAGAGAAGAAACGATCTAATAAATTATGGGTTTATTCATCCATGTGCTGAATTCTGTTTCATATTTCTTTTTGCTTGCATACAAAATTGAAAAACAGTATGTGATTCCTGAACATGGTTCTGGTTCTTATAATGATGGATGAGCATCACAAGTTTTATAAGCAAAGATTTCAACCAAATTTTTACAGAACAAAAATCAGAGAATTTTAAGCTATATTGTTAAGATACTTAACACTTCAGTTAGTACCAGTACAGCTTGCCAAATCAACGATAACAGTTTTCACATTATATTGACCCTTTTTGCACAGGCTGAATTTCTCAAGTGCATCACAAAATTCTGGAAAAGTTTTGTGTTTCGCTTTTCCTTTTGTGCATTTGTGCATAAAGGTCACTGCAAGTGTTATTCACTGATTTGCCTTCGTATTTTGTATTGACCTGCATGTGTCATTTGCTCTTACTTTTGTACCCCATGTGATATTTAAGGATGATATTCCTGAAATTTAAATATTTTACAGTATAGGAAAGTCCAAACTGTCTTCTTTAGGACACCATCCAAATGAGACCGAACAAATATGAAAGATTTTTCTGTTGTCTTTTGTATTCCCTCCTGAAGAAATCAGACACAACTTGTTTCATATGTAAAGAGAATAATTAACTTAATGTAAAACTATTACATGTATAACTATAATGGCAGTGACTCGGTGGTGAGTTGGGCCTAATAGTTATGTTCATATTTGGACAAGTGAGCTTAACAGTAATAAACTTTTACTTAGGAGCATTCTGAGTTGCATGGGTGCAAAGAATGCTGCCTATTAATAAAGTCAGTAAGAGTTTTTCCACTAACATGCGTGGAACAAAGGCTTAATGCAATTTTTGTTGTCACACACATTCTTTTCAGTATAGAGTAAAATTTTCGTGGATAGGGATACTGAATGTTGTGTGACTCAGAATAACATACATATTTTTTCTTAATTTACTTCAGTGTGTATGTGAAAATGCATGTAAAACCATATTTATTTATAACTCCAAACTCCAGCATTTTTGAAATATGTCATCTTTACTGGGCCTCCATGCTTTAAGAAATAGTGTTTTGCAGGAAACAAAATGCTGAATTCTTTGCAGTGTTTGTAATATGCTTTGCTGTCCTAAATCACACTTGCCTGTTACTTCATTTAATTGTGAATACTGTGTTATAAACCTGAAGGGACTTGATGTTTTCACCTAGTACCAAATCTGGTATAGAGCAAATAGCATTGAGAAGAGAAGCATTTGCTTAGGAAAATGTCTTCTTGAAGAACATTTCTATACCACATGAACTTTTTGTGTGTCTGCGCATTCTGTGTAATAACATTTTCTGCTTTCGTGGTTAAAGAGAAACTATCCCCAAGCTCAAGGAGTGTTGAATCAGTTCCTGTTATGGACTATCGATGTACTGCTCCCTTTACCCTGAAACTTTGTTCACAGCTATTAAAAAGGGAAAAAAAGGTTTACACACATAATCAGGGAAAGCTAACATATTTGTCTGTTCAAAATCACAAAAGTCACATGAAGGTCAATGTAAAATTCTGATTTTTATTATTTAGAACTTGACTTCTACTGCTCTGTTCTTCTGGAAGAGAGCTACAGTCTCTTTAAAAAATATCCAGTTTCATCCCTCTTTCTCTCTGTGAAGATGACTATAACAAAAAGAAATTAAAATTAAAAATAAAGGGGAAAAATGGTATCTGTAGTAAAGCAAAATAGTTATTCCTATCAGTATCATCCATTCTGATGATAAGAGGTATAGAAAAGATGTGGAGCTGAATGATTTTCTAAATGAATGCTGGAAACTTGTAATTTCGAGTACTAGATCTACCCTGGTTTTGTTCATATTTCACTCTTAGGTTTATTTTCAGTACTACTGTTAAATGGTCCTTAGAAAGACCTATCAAATTTAATTCCTTCCACACGTCACCTTTTGAAGGTGTACCGTATGGAAATTAAGGAAATATTCCCAGAATCTTTATTCACATGTTTTGTTGACAAATCTGTTCCAAAGAAGGTGTCAATAAATAAAAAATGTTAAAGCAAATGCAAACCCATTTACTGCAGAATATAAGACACTTTTCTTTTTTTCCAGAGTTTATTCAATATACCAGAAAATAATGCATACCTTTATTTATCCTGATGTTGACAGTTTGAAGTGAAAATACTAATCTATATTAGAAATAATCACCTCTCTAAGTATCATGAAAGTTTTTAGCTGAAGGTCAGGCTCATATGTGCATATTCTGTTTTGACATAATCTGATTCAGCAAACAATCCTATTGATTTTATGAGGATTGTTTCATTAGAGAAAGCAGAACTTCACCACAGTAAGCAGAGGAAAAGTAAAAAGATATTCTCTTTAAAATCACAACAGAGAGGAACGTTGAAAACCAGTATGGAGCCCTATAACTGTGAGAATAGCATGACACTTTACCTTGAATTAAATGATTGTTAGACTTGTCCATTCTTAGGGAATATTAGAGAGACATTTTGGTGCTTAGGTAATATGAAATGCGCTTGAAAATATTCTTCGTTCACAGGAACTGAAGAGCTAATCTTAGGGTTTTGTCATGTGAGTAGGAGCATTGCATTTGAAATTAAATGAGGCTTTTGAGCACTGAAGTTTTAATAATTCTTTGATGCACAGATACAAGCAAAACCGTCTTACACAAGTAAAAACTGTCACCAAGTTATTTTAGTTGCATCTTCCTTCGGTCAGAATTCAGTGCCTCAGAACAGATCCAACGTTAAGTCTTCTTTATAAAATCTCAAAAGATTTATTAGAAGCAACGTGGACTTTTTTTGGAAGCATTTGAGAGACCAGCATTGCGTCAACCCAGAACATATTTAGTTGTGTATGTCATACTTCAAAAAAACTTTGTAAATGGTAGATCTAGACTGATTGCACATATTCTGGGTGCTTAATGATATGCAATGCATAGAGAGACACAGCATACAATTATAAAGATGACATTCATGTAGGCACATGAATTATATAATAAAGGTTGTGGTTTTACATCTACTAACCCCAGAAACTGTGATACCCAACAGACTGATTTTGTGCAATTCCTGATCATCTCTTCTCTGGGTACCTTTCCTTAGCCAGATTTTCAGTTGATTGGCAGGCTCATCTCTACTTTACTGCATTGAACTGACTTTGAGTCAATGTCCCAGTTTTCTCCATATGCATCCATACTGCTTTCTTAATTTCCCATTGAACAGAGCAGCAGATGTTCACATGAAGATTTCCTTGAATGTTCACTTCAAGGAAAGAGATAACAGTTTTCCAACTTTTTTTTCTCCTTGGTTTCTGGTCGTACAGAATATGTCATGAATGAACAGTGCTCCTTGTCAGCTGGGACGTTACAGAGAAACAGGGTTCTGAGTACAGATCTCTGAAGTTCCAGTCCCATTAAAAAAGGCAATTTCCCCTCATGGTAGGTCAAATTGTACCTCAGTTATATCCATTCAAGCTGTGGGAGCTGAGAGATTAATTTGGCCCTGGATCTGTGCCTTCCTTCAAAAGACAGCAGCACTGTGAGGAACTTCGTCATCTGAGGGTGCCAAAATTTTCTGCTCGAGGAATGAACTTTTCCACACAGGAGCAGATAAAAATGAAAACAACTTAAAAAAATTCAATTAGATTAACAGAGACAAGTGAGTGCTTGCCCAGCCATGCCTGAGCAACAATTTATTCCTAGGGTGGTGCGAGAGACTCAAGCCAGCGGTCAGCAAGCTGACAAATCTGTCAGCTTTGCTGGGTGGCTGTCAGTCAAACCAGGTGCCTGCTGTGTGTTGTGGCCCTCTTTGTATTAACACCCTGCTGAGATAATTCTTTTTTATCCTTTTTTTTTTTGCCACCAAGAGGGTCTGCCACCACACTGCTGTTTTTCATCTTGTTAATTGAGTCATTTATTTTGTTAAAAGGTGAAACTTTATCAGGGTTTATGTGCCAAATGTGAGAAGGCATATTTAATGATACATCAAATGTTAGAAGCATGCAGGTGCCTCTGTGTATGCTCTTTAAAATGCTGAGAGGCAAGGTAGCTCTTGTAAATTAAAATCACCTGATATTAACTAAAAATAAGCATTTTGTTCCCAAGCAACAATGCAAATACACTGTACATACGTGTGTATATGTTTGTTACTAAATATATAAAGCACGTGGACATTCATATCTAATTTTCAATCAGCAGATTCATCCATATTCGAAAGTAGATAACTGGAGGGATAAGCAGTACAAGGGCGGAATTCAAAATTATGTAAAAAAAAATCAGGAATTTCTAGGGTGACTGCTAAAAATAATGTTTGAAAAAAAAACTTTCAAGGTTCTCCAAAGAAGATTTACCTATCACTGATTAGCTCTAGTCTTTCCATAGTACTTTGTTCATTTTCATTTTCTAGGTATTTCTGAAGCAGTTAAGTTGGGGGTTTTGTACCTTTGTTAAGAAAGCCATTTGATTGGTTAATTAGAGTCTAGGCAAGCCTCCAATGAAATGGATAAAAATCTCTCTACTGCCATCAATGGCTGTTGACTCATATCTCCAGATCTGCTTTTATGAGGGAACAAGTCAGGAGTCTTCAAAAAAACCTAAGCTCTACTGAGAACTAGTAGGGTTTGGGGCCCTATCTTCCTCAGGCATCTAAGAAACCAGTGCAGGTTCGTCACCAAGTAGGTTTACTTCAGAGGATCAAACCCATGCTCCCAGATGCAAAATGACAGGAAGTGTCCTAGAAAGGGGACTATTGAGATGTCAAGAAGGCTGGTTGGTGCAACTACCAGTTGCTATGTAGCGGTCAAATTGGTAGTTGATGTCAGTGAAAGCTATGTTCTGCCTTCTTCTTTGTGACTTCTGTCTCTTAGCTGAACCAGAGGAGATTGACACCACCAGCAGACTGTGCATTTCTCTTTAAAAGAGCTGTTTAATTTGCAAAAAGAAGTGTTGATTCAGTAATTTTTTAACAAAAATTACTCAATCCCACTAGCAAACAAAAAAAAGAAAATATATTGTGGAAAGTCTGTCTTTGTTAACTGGGTTTCTTTCCCCTGCAATTCACTGCTAAGTGCTGCCTTCCCATTTGGGGTTAGCCGCCACTCCCCCAGTTCCTGTCCCCCTCATGATTGCCAAGATCTCATTAGTTTAGGAGGACTAATACCATCTGTGTCTGAAAGACATACTCCCACATGGTTTATTTAGTCAGCAGCTACCAAATTTGCCCTGCCTTCTAAGGCTGAGAGTAGGTGAGTGGATCTGATATCAGGGCACTAAAACCATGCTGGTGTTTCTGAACCCAACTAAGCGTGTGGGTATGTTGTGTAAGAGGTGTCTTACTTTGATTTCAGCATTAGTCACTGTGCTCATTTATTGCTTGAAAATGATCTAGTGCAGGTGTGCAGTTTTCATTCATGCCGCGGGATTAGTTTGAACAAGGGTACCAGAACACTTTTCACCTGTCTCACCTAATATCCTTGTTCTTTCCTCACTTCATCCCACAGGTACCAGAAACTGTGTGATCACTTGGATAAATCTTTGGTTTCATTGCAATAGCCATCAAGCATATTCAGTATGAAAAAAAGCAATGTGTTATCTGCTTATATTTCTCCAAAATAGTTGAACCACAGTTCAACTTTTGAATGGCAACTTCTTTCTCAATAAACCCACTCCTGTGTTAGTTCACAGTCCTAGCTTCTCTGTGAATGACAAAAATAAATGTTCACTGATTTTTAGACCCAAATATGCTCCAGGAGAATAAACCAAAGTCTAGGAACGGATGTTACAGCACCAGGACTTCTAAGAGGTGAGAATTTTAAGGACTGCCAATCAATCAGTGACTTTGTTGACCTGTTTCTTACTTCTAGTAGGAAAGTTTCAAATCCTGGGCCAGAATTGTCTTAACTTCAGCAGCCCATTTGTTGTTTTCCTGCATTCATGTGGTAACAGCTCTCTTGTTCTCTGTGACCACCAGTTCACCTCCTGGAGAAGGCATGTCTGCAGCCCTCCTTGTTTTCCTTCATGTGAATGTGCTGTCATCAGGTGTCACTGTGACAAGAGAAGAACTTTGGCTTACACTTGCTGTCCAATGTCCACTGCCTGTTTCTTCCTGACAACTGGCATGGTGGGGGCATTAATGGTGGGGGCATTAATAGTGGGGCCATGCTGTTGGAGATGGCTCTTGTTTCACAGTTTTGAAAAATTTGTAGCACCCAAATGTGGATAAAGTTCAGATGAACAATACTATCAGGGCTTGCCAAGACAGAAAACTGTCTGTCATTACAAACAGTGTAAATAAAAATAGCACAATCTCACACAAAAGGGACACAATAACATTTCTACTGCCTTATGATGATCAGAATTATTTTTTTATTTGTCTGGATATACTAATGAAACAGTTTGTCTTCCCCTTACCAAGGTTGCTCTTGTTGCATCTGGAAGACAACTATAGATCAGATTAATACTGTGCTGTAGGAATAGAGTACAAAATGGTTATTCTGGCCCCTCAAAATCTACAATCTAAAAATAAGACAGAAGCCTTAGGAACAGTAGAAATGGCCATGTTAGTTGTTTAGACTGTTTGTCTAAGTCCATGTGCTGTGTTAAAGTGGATGTAGAGGATGTTTAAGGGAAATATAGAGGAGACAAGGCAAGCACAAAGCAGTTGGTAAAGAAAATAGTTTGGTGAGATCTGGAAATATAGTGAGACAACCTATATTGTTTGGTTAGAAAAAGCACTGCATACCTCATCCTATGTATATAAGGAGAAAATCTCTGCTAAGTCTCTGCTTTTTGCTATCAGTATTAATTTGTACTTATGTTGTCTTGTAGTCCTGGGTGACAAGACTTTTATAAATGTTAATTGCTACAGTACTGAAATGTTATGTAGATAGAGTTGAATTTTATTTACAGCTGAAGAGATTAAGTCACAGAAAAAGTGTGCATGAGATCAGTGACAAGGGCTGGGTCTCATTCCGTCAAGCCCAGGCTTTCCATATTTTATTTTGACTTATGCATAACCTGTGCCTGTATTTTTTGGGTAGATAATCATACAACATAACCACCCCACTTTCTTGTAATAGCACTGTTTACTATTTCATATGCAGTCACACCACCCTTTCCTTGTCTTGTTATCCTCTTACTTACATGCATCACCTAGGAGTCATCTCCAGATCCCCCACCATCATTCTTCCCAGTAGTCAACCTATTCTCCCACCCAAAAGCTGGGACTTTCAAAGAGAAACGTTAGTCAAACAGAGATTATTCGGCTCAACAGAAACATAAATAGCTAAAAGGGAGGTTGCAAACTGCAGTCTACCCTTCTTTGAAAATAAGCTCTGAACAATTCTAACACTCTGAACTCTAAAACCTGATGTTTTTCCTTTCTATGCAGAGCAGAAACTGTTATCCAAGGGGTCATGCTCTGTTGTGTTAATTTCTGAAAATTAGAGATGGTTGGGAAATTTCTTTCTATCATGCAGCACCTTACAGCATACAAAAATGGTGATCCTGCCCCTCTACTCTGCTCTTGTGAGTCCTCACCTGCAGCATTGTGTGCAGTTCTGGTGTCCTCAACATAAAAAGGACATGGAACTGTTGGAACAAGTCCAGAGAAGGGCCACGAGAATGATCAGGGGACTGGAGCACCTCCCGTATGAAGACAGGCTGAGGAAGTTGGAGCTGTTCAGCCTGGAGAAGAGAAGGCTGCGTGGAGACCTCATAGCAGCCTTCCAGTATCTGAAAGGTGCCTATAGGGATGCTGGGGAGGGACTCTTCATTAGGGACTGTAGTGACAGGACAAGGGGTAATGGGTTAAAACTTCAACAGGGGAAGTTTAGGTTGGATATAAGAAGGAAATTCTTTCCTGTTAGGTGGTGAGGCACTGGAATGGGTTGCCCAGGGAGGCTGCGAATGCTCCATCCCTGGCAGTGTTCAAGGCCAGGTTGGGTGAGGCCTTGGATGATATGGTTTAGCGTAAGGTGTCCCTGCCCATGGCAGGGGGGTTGGAACTAGATGATCTTAAGGTCCTTTCCAACCCTAACGGTTCTATGATTTTATGATTCTATGAAAAATGACTGGTTTTGCTTTGCTTGAAATTATTCAGGGTTGAATTTTTTCCCACTGCCTCAACTCAGAAATTCTATCTCGATTTCTTCTAATTGAAAAGCAGCTGGTGAAAGAAAGCAAGGTGTTATTCGCCCTCCTCCCCTCTGAAGTTTGCACATTATGTTGTTATTAGTTGAAAAATTAAAAAGCATCCCAGAATTAAGGACTGGAACTTTTTTAATAAAAATTTATTTAGAGGAGTTTGTTTTCTCTGTAGAAGTCTTAAAAACACACTATTAGGAAAGTATATAAACCAAAGCGTTCAACTGGGAAACTTATTTGCAAAGTAGAAATCCTGTGTCTTATTTACTGTGTTTGGCAGTTACTGAATGAACACAGTAAGGCAAAATTGGATTTGGATCTGTAGTTCATCAAGTAGTGACCAGCAGGGATGGTGCCGATTTGGACTCCAGATCCTTTCTCTCCACCTTTTGCCTGTGCTTAATACCCTGCTAAGGTTAGGTTGGTATCTGTTCTTCCATCCTTTTTGTATCAAGCATGCCACAGCTTACATTTGGTAATAAAATGAAACCAGCTTAGATAAGTAAAACCATAATCTGACAAAAAGATGGGCCTGGAGGCCTTTTTCTTAGATTTGGGTTATGATCATGGTCCCACTTACTACCAGCCCATCAGGCAAAAAATAATGATTGTAAAATTGCCATTACTTACCAGGGCGCCCTTGGGCCGTAAGAACTTGGCTAATTTTCAACTCTGTTGATAGGTTCCTGGGCTTTGTGTCTGAAGATCAGCAGTTAGCTTTCTGTTAAAGACAAACTTCACACTAAAGCTACTGACAGAGTAGTATGAAATTATCCTTGTCATCCAGTATGTAAAGCTTGAGTGATATTGAAGCGTAAAGCTCAAAGGAAAACGCACTAAGAAACTGAAAAAGAGCTCGTCCATTGTACCTGCACCAATTGTCATGTTGACAAGCTATGAAGAAATGAACCTAATTTCCACTGTGTAGTATTTTAAATATACTCTCTACTTTTGGCCCTAGAGATGGAGGAACATACAGCAGAACAAATTGTTACCCTGGATCAAGTTACCATACTTTGTCAGAAGAAAAAAAGTAAGATAAATGCCACTTCACACAGTGAGAAAATGAATCTTTCAACTATTTGAAAATGGAAGACCATTCAGAGCACACTGAAGTCAAAATACAGGCATTTATTTAATGGAGCTTTGGATCATATATTAGGGTGACATAACAAATCTTCTTTTCTAGATGTCAGCTATTGTAAGGAATTAGGGATGTTGTCATTGCAATTTGTACTTTCACTATACCTCATCTAGGCATGTGATGTTCCTAGCCTGTGTTTCCCTCATCATTATAAAGTTCAGTGGACTTCAAAAGGTCCACATTTGTATATGGTTTCATATGCAGAAATGCTCCTCCAGGCTAGTCTTCTTTGCTCAGTTCTGTGCTATGCAGAAAGACTCAGCTAATTTGAAAGGTGTTAACTGGGTAAACCTCTGTGACCACAGCACCACTATGACTAAATTACAAGCAGTAGCATAGACTGTCTGCAAGAGCATCACACATCTGTAATAGCTGTCATCTCCTTCTGTAGGTCTTGGAAGGAAATTTGGTGTCTCAGACACCACATTAATATAACTGTGGGTAAATTGATGATCCCTTTTCTTGAGTAACATGTTTCATTGTCTTTCCTCCTCTAATTACTCCTCCTTTTCATTTTTTTTTGCCATTCTCTGTATTACAGTAATTGTTTGACATCACAGTGAGGATCCAAAGACCCAAAAAGCTGTATAAACAGACAATAAATAATTAAACAGGTCTTCTCCCAAAGGACAGAATAAAGAAAATGTGCTCCCAAACAAAACTTACTACCTTTGCACTGTGCTGTATTTCCTAACCTATAAAGAGGAAGAACATAATGTGTTCTCATTCAGGACTGGGTTCATCTCTTTTGGTAGTTATTTGCAAAATTTATTGATCAATAAAGTGCTCCTACTGAACTTAGGCATTTGGCAAGGAATGAATTAGCACCTTAACCAAAACACTCTGTCAGGCAAGGAAACGGTAACAGGCTTTAACTGAAGAAAGAAAACCAGGAAAAAGTGATAAGCAAAGTGGGAAGAGAAGGACAAAGAGAAATCCCCAGCCCCCTAAAATTCTAACACAGAAATGCCTTTGATTTTTTTGTTTTATATTCCTTCAATTTCTCTACTGAAAAAATAGGGAAAAGAAAAAATAGGAAACCTTCCCTCAAAATAAATCTTTTTTTTTTAAAAAAGAAGAAGCCCATTTTAATTACTAAAAGTTTCTAACAATACATTTATAACACCTGTAGTTGCTGCAGAATTTTAACCAAATATATTTTATTCTGATCATCATTGCAATATTTGATGTAAAATCACATTTTTGCTGGGAAACGAGCAGTAGCTATCTAACTTCCCTGCATCAACACAGCTAATTTTTAAAATGTTTAGGCAGAACACTAATGTGTTAGGCACTAACACCACTAATGCTGGGGTAGCATCAGGTTCTTTAAAGTCTATCCAACACTTCACAGTGTCTTCATTTGCTTATATTGTAACAGAGTTTCCGATGGTTTATATTAATTTTTCTAAGAATTTTTGTTAACTTGTAAGATAGAGATGTTACACAAATTCCTATCACTGCTCTCTGCCTTATGTGGGCAGAGGGTGCATTTCAATTAATCAAAAGTAGCATGGGACCCACTGTGATGACATTGTATTGATAGCTTAATGTCCCGTGGTGTTTATTTAAAATGGAACAGAGGTGTAAAATCCTGAACAACAGTTTCGTGCTGCTCACCTTTCCCATTGCCTACACCCATAAAGTTGCTTGCATTGTACTCCCTGCACTGATGAGCACTGGTAGAACAAACACAACTTCATATCTCTGTGTAAGCACAAATACAACAGGACTTTGGTTCGTCTGTTTACATGAACAACTAATAATACTTGATCAAATGTGTTCTTCTTTTAAGAGGATTTAAACAATTTCTGAAAGCTCCACAAATGTCTTGTGAACACCATGTCAGGCATTGGCTTACTTGATTTATTAGTCTTTTTATGCATTACTTTGATCCCTTTTTTAAAACCAGCTTTTACATCAATGCATCTTCACAGTTAGCAAATGATATATTAGATTAAACACAATGATACTAATATATTAGGTTTTCAAGGATGACAGTTATCATTTATCTTTGGATCTACTATATTCCATATAGTAGATTCTGTATGAAAATACATTTTTTTTTTCCAAAAGCTTCATAATTTCTGAAACATTTTTTATGAATTTTGCGTCCTGGAATTTTGTTCTTTATTAAGACTGGTCACGTTGAACTCTGAATTGTGAGTGGAACTGTGTGAGCCTTTCAAAGAGAGAAAGAAGCAGAGATGCAGCTTTAGTATTATAGATTTTAGCTTAAAAGTTCGTATTTTGCATTGAATATTTTCACTTACCTATGTACTTGTGGTATGTACACACACAGACATGCTAAGTGTATCTATTAAAGTACAGATAGGGAAGGAGAAATATATATGGTATAAATATTGTATATCTTTGTTTGGAAGCTACCCTCATTTAGGAGCTGCACCTTAACCATGCACCTTTACTATGCAAGCCGTGGGGAAAAGTAATTAAATTTAATGGCTGCTGCCCTCGTTTTGAAGTTGCCCTCAATATAAAGCTGCACAGGGAAGTAATTAAATTTAATAGAAGCTGTGGATTCTAAACAAAGATATACAGTATAAAGTCCATATAGTTCTTGGAAAGTTAATTTCCATCAGTAGCAAGCCTGTCACTTGAAATATTCATGGTTTTGTAATCGTTTGAATCAAATCTCCAGCTACAAAGGAACTGTATCTGAAGTGATGGAATGATGAAGGATCTGCGCATGTACTTGGATACTATCAGAAAAAGAATAACAACAACAATAATAAAAGAATGAAGAACAAAATAAGATTATAAAAGAAGCCCCCCAAAAGTCACATATTAATATTCCACTCATTTTCATCAATCACTGAAGCAATACCCCCTAGATCAGTGCATTAACTTGTTTATCTTTTACAATGAGGAAAAACTTCATAGCTTCATCATTCATTCCAGAGTGAGGGGAGAAAAAACAAAAGGCAGCCACCAAAATTTGCATGGTGCTCAATTATACATTAGTGAACATCACTTGGCAATCTGTTCATATCAATTTAATTGGATTTTAATACTGCCTCTGATCTTGTTTTCTAATTAACAGCAGTGCCTGGCAATAAAGCAGAACCATGCACCCAGCAACACCTTTGATCTCAACCATATGGAGCTCCTCCGTGCTCTTGAAAAAAAATTTTTTTTCTTTGCCTCCAATGCAGGCCGAGAGATACTGGGGCCCCCAGATGGCCAAACACCACTCATGACTGCAACTTCATTGATTTTTTTTTTTCCTGATTGATCCTGATTGAAAATAAATAAAACATGCTCTTGGAACTGGGCGCAAATTGGTGTCACAAGCTTTTGCTGATGTAGATGGTTTTCTCTGCCCCTGCTTTAGATGAGAAGTACTTAAGTAAACATCAGTTGACTCAGTGGTCTGTATTTAGGAGCATAACTTTATCACAAGGACCTTTTGTTCCATGTGCAGTTACTGTCCTACCAGAGCCACATTTTTAACTGGTACTGAATGAAGTTAACTGTTCATTCTTTATCTTGCTGATGTTATCATCCTAGGCAAACTCTTTAGGCATGATTTGAGCTCAGCAGTTTGATTTATATCTGCTTTCGAGATTTGCTCTTGACAGCTGGTTCTTCTTATTTTCTCCTTCTTTCTTTCTTTTTTTTTCTTTTCAGGACCCTTAGGTGAAAAGAACACAGAACAGAGCTCTGATCTTTGTTTCCTGCACAGATATGGCTTCAAGTACAGTATGCTCAAACAGAGCAAAGTTGTTATGTCACATTTCACATGCTCTCCAACCAGAGCTTGCAATAGTTCTCTGAGATACAAGGAACTGACATGGTAGATTTCTTCCTTGAGCTCAGAAAGAGATATTAAAAATGTTCAAGACTGTTAGTTTATGAAGTAGATTTTTATATAAATGTTTTAAAAAGCTATTTTATATGTACGTGCATATATATATATATATATACACACACACGCACGCACTACCTGGCTCTGCAAAGGGGTGAGTAACTAGAGGAAAAAACATTGCTGTCTTACATAATGTTAACACAAAGAATAATTTTGCTTTCTGACTTTCAGGTAAATAAAGAGAAGTCATGCTTCTCTTCCTTCTGCTTTCACTTTTCGTTCTGAATTTGGATAAAACCCATAAGCAAGGTCAGGTCATACTTTTCTTGAAGAAAAGTTTGCCAGCAAACACCCCGATGTGCAGTTTCAGAAGTAGACGCTGATGACTTTGCAGGTGACACCTTTCCTTTTGTGTTAACACTAACCCACCATAGTGTTAAGGACATTAGCTCCAGGGCAGTTGTTTTTCATCTGAGATGCAAACCAGCACCCTGACCGCTTGTGTTCATTACAGAACTAGCAGACTGATTCAGCCTAGCTTGTAAACCATGTGCTATTTATACAGCGTGTGTGCATTACACAGTGCCATCTCCTTTGGTTTCATCTAGATACTTTTCTCTGCACGGCTCTTAGCTCTCATGCAATATTGCTTGTGTGGTAATAAACCACTGCTACATACTATGTCTGTAAGTGAAACTCCACTAAATGATGCCTCTCCCTGCTTTGCTTTGAGATCCTAAGTTGAAAATCCTCAGATGCAGAAAGCATATTTATTCTCTTGATTTTGCCATTGATCTTGTCTGTCTCAGCTTCAAAACACATCTGATTAAATATCTTTACTTTAAACTTTAACCATGTTTTTAAACAAACTTGATCAGGTGTAGGTATGCTTATATGTAGCAGACCAAGGCCAGAGCCAATGAACAAGGAAATAAAATTTATTGATAGTTGGGATACGGGCAATTAATCCATGAAGATGCAAGGTTACACTCTCTGCAAATCCAAAGACTAATTCTTGCTGGTTTAGGATTATATTCCATATGTACTATTTCACACATTTACTACATTTTAATCAGCTTTTACAAGTGACAGCTTCAGAGGAGGAAGACAAGCCTGTCTACTCTGGACATAACCTTTCTTTACCATACAAATAGAAAGTACTGTGGAGCCCATATTCCAGGGAGATGCTGGAAAGCTTCTCCAGCCTGACTGTGGTTATCAGATCTTCAGGTAGTTAAGAGGACTGTGCAGGCTGAAGTTTCTGCCCTACTGGATTGATTGTAGAAACAGGGTTTATACACTTGTACTAAACATGGGTTTAATCTGGATTGATCTTTTTCTTAATTTGCTTTCCAGAATTTCAAAATACAAGCTCCTGCATTTTATTATGTAGGGTGCAAAAAAAAAACAAAACACTGAAGGAAATGATTAAAAAAAAAAGTTGATTTTTTATATTGTTGATATTATTTTGTTGATAAATTAACATGGTATTGGCACACATACAGTACAGTGACATAGAACAGTATATAGACATATACTGATGAGGGAGTGGAGCTGATAAATGTGAGAGTTTCCTGTTGCACCCTGCAAGTAAACTGCTTCTGATAGGATGCGTTACACCAAGATTACTGCTGTGGTCTTTTTGAACACTAGGACACACAGACATTTTCAAAATTAGTATGCTGACACACCATTTTGATTTTTGTTGCTGATTTCCTTACTCTGATAACATGCTAGCTGCTGTCTTGTTTGCTTCCTGAACTCCTGAACTGCTTGCTCGTAGTTTGGATGAAAGTTGATTGTTTGGTTGTTTGGGGTATTGTTTTGCTGGATTTTTTTGTTTTTTGTTTTTTTTTTAAGTTGTATATTTGGCTCTCATTTTTTGGACTAACCACTCTACTGCTTGTACTTTCCCTCTAGGAGTTAGAAATGGGTTCAGGTGCATCACACCACATCCTTAATTTAAAATATGAGCTGCTTTGCTTGGCCTTTAAAACGTTGAGAGGCCAGGCCTTTTTTACAGAAAAACAGTTCAAGACATGCATGTTTAATACCCACCTCACACCCCTACAATGAAGGTACTTAAAAAGTGGTGGGTATAAGTTTGTGATCATGCTTTTGAATGTGTGGCTAAGGGTATAATAGCTCTTATATCTAGCATGAAGTGTTACTCTGACCATGTTTGCAGATCCTACAGTAGATCCTACAGAGGCTGCTCAATGAGAATAGGTGGACAGAAGTGTCATGCAGAAACTTCTCCCCAGTTTCTATTTTCTTTCTTACGTAAAAATAAAAAGAGGGATGTGCATGAAAATGATTCCTCTTAAAGATGAGCTGTGAGAAAAGTGGATTCCTAGACATAGGAGGAGTGGGGCTAGGGATGGCTGTGGGCTGCAGCTGCCCAGCACTGCAATCCAGTGCTGGGTTTGTGAGCAGGCTGCTCACATCAGGCAGACTCCTGCTATTCAGAAATGGACAAGAGATCGTCCAGACCAGCAATAAGATTTTTCCATGTGCATAGGGTACAGTCAGAAGGTGAGTGTAAGTAGGGTACTGGTTACTTATATGCTCATGGCTTTAAGAGGACACCATCTCCAGATTGTTGGTGAGACTGTTTCACCATGGCTCATTATTCAGCTTTCTCAAGTAAATGTGCATGTGCTCTTCAAACTACACTTGTCTGGAAACGTTGCTTATTCCTAAGTGCAGAAAGTGAATAATTTAGTTTCTCCATGTCTCTGGGTCTGTGCTTTTGTATCAGATACAATTTTATTAAGATCACTAAAAAATAAACATAAGCTTTTATTTTTTTTATTTTAAAACAACACTTGCTAGGATTATCACAGTTGCATTGGGTAACATGAGGAGATTAATCAACCACCTATTTGACTTAAAACTTTTAGTAATATTGCTGCTAGTTATATTAGATATTAGACACATCTGAGAGACGTCTCCATCTACTTATGCTTTGTCATATAGGATGACAAGGGTGAGCTGCATAGTTGAGTCTCCCAACATTAGAAATAATCTGATTTTATTCTTTTCCTGTTCTTAAAATATACGCATACTGGTTATTTGTATTCAGGCCAAAATGATGAATTTGCACATCATCCGCTGCTGCTCGCTAATATTTGATATGTTTCATCTAGATTGTTTAAATTTTATTTATTCTGAACAACTGATTCTGAAAGTATATAGTGTTTTGTGATATTTCATTATAGTATATGCCTTTCATTTTGCCCTTTTCCTTTTGTCTGTGGCAAATGTAATGATTCACTTATTATTATTTCACACATTCATTTAATTTAGTCTATTGTTTGGGGGTGGTTTCTTCCCTGAAGTCTTTTTCCCCTCTTGAATTTAAGCATGTAAAGGCTTCCCCACCAGTGAAACTCAAACATACATGCAGATGATGACATGGTATGCTGTGAATGTTATCATTGTGAAGTGGACTACATTAGCCTTCAAGGACCTGTCATCACACAAATGTCATTCCTGAAGAACAGCAGCTCTGGCAGCTGGCTTTAAGCATATGGGTTACTCTCAGTGTTTGTGCCTTATTTTGCTAATCTGGCTATGGCTTACGGGTAATACTGAGTTTTCAAAGTACTCTTCTTGCCTATTGATAATTAGGGAAGACTCATGCTATATCTACAAAGTTAGGAGAGAACCAGCACCTTCAGAAGTGTACTGCCCTATCTCCTCACCTTTAAGCTTTCTAAAAAAGGTGACCCTGGAGGTTATATAAATGAATGAATTGTTAAATGTCATTGATTCTACTACCTTATGAAGGTTATCTGTATGGTGAGTTACAAAAAGGCCTAGTTATACTATCTCTAACATTGACATACATACATAGCAAATTAGTGCAATGGCTTTAACACTATTCTCAGCTTCTTACAGCCCTGAAATATAATATCTTCGATCTGCTTACCTCGTCTCAGGCTTTTAGGCTGAGGAGGCTCCTTATATGGAAAACAAGGAACAAATCACTTCCACCTGCAGGTGTCATCGTCTTTTCAGGGCGTGATGCTACTAGCCAGGCTTTGTAATACAGCTGTGTAGGATGACACACATACCCTGGAGACAGGATTCATGTTCTTCTAAGACTAGGAGTAAGACAATTGGGTTTGTTTGGCTTTGTCTTATGGTTTATTTAATTTCTAAAAGGGCACTAAATTGGTGCCCTTTGCCAATGGGGAAGGATAGTCTTTCTGTAACATTTCCTTCTTCCAGCCAGGAAACATACAGCTGAGCACACAAAGCTTCTCCAAACTGGCATGCTTTGTTATCTCGTTCTGCTTCTTTTATTCTCCTTTAGTTCCCAAAGGAAACTAAAGGCTCCATCTGTGTCATCAAATGCCTCGGACTTTGTGGTGTTTCTTACTGGAGTAACACTGCAATGAGTTAAAATCTGTGTCTTGTGTATACAGTGAAATAGAAGTTCCTCTGCCTGTATAATTCTTCTGTTTCCCCTGTTTTATAAAGACTAGAGGCAATGAGAGTATCTCCTAATTTAAAATATGATTAGCTAATATTTAGCTTGTTCTGCTGTGCAATGAAAGCTGGGTCAAAAGATTGAGTGCTCAGATATGCATTGTTGAAAGGTAGGTTACAAAAAATTAGGATTAAAAGCATGTGTTAAGATGACATGTCTTAAAAGGTTTTTTTGGAGTTACACTTATAACAGGGTAGCTGTGGTTATGTTATAATTAGTATGTAATTACATCGTCTGTATAATTTTGGTTACTTGTAATTAACATTAATGCATATGAGGAAGTAAACTACATATCTGAATTGCTTATTAGTACCCTGTTAGGACTGGAGCCTATAAACATATATGGAAGTTTACTCACCAAATATTTTCATTGGCTGTCAGTGAATGACTCGTGACTAAAGCTATGAATGGATGTTTGTAGGCAGCAACCCCTCAGATTCTAGCTAATATTAACATGAAGTTAACTGCATTAACCACTTTGGATTTACCTGCTGCAATTACCCTGAAGCTGCACTTTGATTTTTTTTTTCTTTTTTTCTTTTCTTCTTTTTTTTTTTGTAGACATGTAAAGAATTGGTTCTGCTACAGAGTTAGTGTTCCAGCTATATGAGAAATAATAACCATAACGCAAGTGCAGTGGAGTCCCAACCAATTCAAACTGTGCCATAGGGTGGAGCACACATTTTTTTGATGCATTTATTTGTAACCAAAATTTGGCCTAGGAGTTCATAATTCCAGAAGATAACTATTTTTAGAATAGCTGCTAACAATAGCAAGAGCTGGGAGCTCTTCATACAAGGCAAGATGCAGCATTTTCAACCTTTCTATAAGAAGTGGTAGGTAGCGGGGCCCCTTTCTAAGCTGACATTCCCAAAGAAAATGCAAATAGATGTGCCTGTTTGTAATAAGATGCTTTGCACAGGTACCTGGAGTCTTTAAATAACTCAGGAGGGAAAAAAAATATTATTCTCTAAAAACAAGGCTACTTTTTTCCTTCTCTTTAAAATCTTAACTCTTGCATAGAGAAAGAAGGGTGCTTAATCTTGTGTGATTCATGGAGAAGGAGGAAGTTTGCATATAAAGATGCATCTATCACCTGAGTTGAAAAAAAAAAAAGTCCAAATGCTATCCATTTCCAGCCTTTTTGCTCATCCCAAATACATCTGAAAACCTCATAATGAATGGATATCGGAAACAGGTTTCTTAAGGTTAGGTGCATGATTGACTGCAATGCTTCAGAAAATCTATTGTGACAATGACCATTGAGCTAAGGAGAATTTACATGACCAACTATTGTAGTAGATCCAGTCTGTATTTTAGGTAGTCCCTAAATACATACCAGTGTGACAGATGGAAATGGCTGTACTGTACAGGCCTGTAAATTGTGCTTCAAGAGGATTGTAAATACTTATTGGCACATAGACTGCTTAAAATGAACTGCAATTTAATGAAATAGAAATGGGATTTTGAAGTCTCTTAAAAAATATTGTATTCTGCTAATTATAGTTCACATTAGTTTACTTAAAGTTATTCTGTATGCAGAAAGGCCTTCTTAATGAGTAAAAATCCTGTCACAATTAAGGTCAGTACTGAGGCTATGTATGGGGAATGGTCAGGCAAAAGTGAAGTTAAAGGAAGCCTTCACAGTAATTTCTTCCCTGCAGCATGAGGATTTATCAGCTGTGGGCTTTTTCATGTCTCTGTTCCCCCTATGGAAAGATGTTGAGAGTGGAGAGCATCAGGAACACAGATGCACCATGTGAAAATTTCTGGTGGAAATAAGGACAATGTCACCCCAGAAGGCTCCTAAGTTTTGCCTCCCAGTGATCTCAGGTTCACTCCCTTTTTATTTCAAGGGGATAAGGGGCATTAGGATCCTATTTACACCAGCCCTTTCTTGGGGGGCTGAGCAGACAAATGGAGATCTTTGGCACCAGTTGTATACACTAAATCAGGTTGTAGTAAATGTCATGAGCCCTCTGCTTTCTTAACGTTATTTTTTATCTCTAAGGATTTATCACAGAGATGTTATGCTATCAGAAGACACTGATCACTGATATTGATTACAATTAGTGTTATCTATTATAATTGAAATAGAAACTTTCACTGGCTATGGTGGGAACTTCTTAGGTTCCATGGGAGATATTTATTCACTTGATCTAGGTACTTGTTAGCATTTCAGATGCCTTAGGTATCTAAGACATCTTCATGGGACCTTTTCCTTTTGGAGTGGCACCTGGAAACCATCAGGGAAACTCTAACCCATTTTAGCTGCCATTTAGGCACCAGTCTTTGGTAACTGAATCCCATCTTACATTGCTGGTCTTCCTACTGCTGTCCATGACACTGAAGGGGTGGCAGGAATCTTCAAAGTGACTCTCCAAATATTTTTACAGTAAAGGAGCAGCTGAGTACCTTTTCTTTCCAACAGTTCCTCAGTAATTACAGTTAGTTCTGTTCATGCCTTTGTACTGAAAGAGCCAAGGAGTTTTCTGCAATAAAAGGTAGCAAACTGGTCTGTGACTATCACAGGCTTTTGTCTCTGAATGGGAAGGAGAAGGTTTCAGTCAGGGGTTACACCAAGACAGGTGAATGTAAAGGAAGGGTGAAATTTGAGGATCTCATTCTCCATTGTGACATCAACCTTTTTACAACTAAAGAGGAAATATCAAGTGGAGGGAGGATGGGTCCCAAAGAGTGTGGTAGCATTTTGTTTCCACTATGCACAGGTGAAGATCAAGACTTTGGTAGAGTCCCAAAGTCTTTGTTTTTGGCTTGCTTGATTTGCCACAGTTTTCATTCCTTAATACAAGTCATACCTTGTTTGTTGAAAGGAGCTCTTAGGCTTAAATGTACATTTAGTATTAAAAAAGTTTCAGTTTCTTAAAATTGGGGGTGGGGGTGTGGGGGGAAGAGTATTTGTAGATAGTACTTTTTTTTTGTTTGTTTTCCAAGTTCTGTACAGGATATTCAGACAGGATATTTCACCTTCCTTTCCTAAAACCAGTGGGCTTTAGTATTCCTGCAAAGAGTTAATTGAAGCAAATAAAGTTCTTACACTGTTAATAATCCTCCCAATTTGATCTTGTTCTTTTCCCCCCTCAAGCAGTAAGAGGATAAGTGCAAGTGATAGTCAGATTTATAAATTATTTCTTGTGAGCTGAATGCTTTAAAAGGGAGTATAAAAATCTGCTATGTGTCAGGCAATCCATGGAGGCATTAGCAAGCGTGGCTGATTCTCAATCCCCTGAAAGCAGGAGTGATAATTTGTATATCTAGGAACTGTATGTGGAGAATGGTAATTTGCCATTAGTAAGATTAACATGATCAAGGGAATAGAATAGATTATTTACATATAAAATACAGAAAATCATTGATGCAGCAGTGATGAATAAATACATTTTGATAAATTTAAATCAATATCTTTGGGAATCAATACAAAAGTTTTTAGCTGTCATATAACACTGCAGCTTATGTTTTACGTTGCATAAAATGTATTGCCTATTTGAGAATGGTTAAATAGATGGAGTTTTCTGGCCTGGGCATTGTTTAATCTACCCATAGAGCAATCCTTCTGAAACACTCTACATTTAGCCACAAATTACTTTTCTTAGTTCCTTTAGAATGAAATACCACTTAAGATGTAGAATATCTGAGCACTCATATACTATTTAAAAGGACATGACATTTTTATTATTGCAGTTTCATATTCTAGTAAATTCTTTTTGTTCAGATAGATTCGTCTTCTTGCAGAGAGAACCTATCACGAATAATTTAATACATTTTGATCATGTTTTCAATGCTGACTGAATTACAGTTGCTGACATGGTTCATTTACTTACACAAACTGCTCTTGTGCTCACACTGTTGCTCAAAAATTCAACATTATCAGGTGAAAAAAATTGCATGAAGATAGGAAGCCATTATTCTGACCACTAAGCAATGCAGAATGAAATATCAATTGGCAAGTTGTTAGCTCTGATTTTCAAATACACCATTTGCAATGACTTATAACTACCTACAATAAGTGGTTATAACCTTTTTTCTTTTTTAATTTTCTGAAAGCTTCGGTAAACTATGCTATCATAGTGTATAAAGAATTTAAAGCAAATTACTTAAAGAATATGGCTCAAAGCAAGTGCTATGTGAGACAGTAAGTGGCTTCTGTGGGTGATTGAGCACTAAAGCAAAGCTGTGAGGTTTGCTAATGTAGACCATGGTTATTTCCAGGAAAATTTCTTTGCCAGGCATGTTCTCAACAAAAACAGTTGTTGATCTTACTGATGGGAATATGTGCAGGGCTACATGTGTGTAGACCCAAGGAGTTCAGTGGAATTGCTCATGTGCATAAAATTATTTGTGTGCCTGCATGTCCAAGGCTCAGGGCATTGCGGTGATTTAATCTTAAAAGGTGAAACAGAGGCATTTTGGTATACTTTGTTATACTATGAAAAGTCTCCAGTCAGTCTTAGTTACAGGATTACTCTTCTCACGGAACAGGATATCCAAGAAAACAAAACAAACCAGAAGACAACATTGCTTTGTAGCAATATAAACTTTGAATGTTCTCTGCCGTAGGTTGCTCAGACTTCCATTGACATCATGAGAGGGCTATGTTTAGGTGAATAATTATTTTGGCAAGGTCAAACAAATGAATAAATGCTCAAGGGAGAGCTAAGCTAAAGGAGGAGGAGGCCAGAAATCCAGGACTCGTGCATGTAAGGTTAGTACGACTTTACAAGCAACCATAGTATTTCACTGTTATATGTTTTTGCTTGTAATGAGAACAACTAATTCGCAGTGTATTAACTTCCAGCACGCTCCCATTTGCTAACCAAACTGTTGTCCACAGAGGGCTCAAAACGGCTCTTTTTCACTAATATGTAGAAATAAATTAGAAGGAAATGATGGATTCATGTATGCATGCACAAGAAGACATGAATAATACGGACTGTCTGAACAACCACCCCATAGAATATAGCTTAGTAGAGAAAGTATTGAAGAAAAAGGGGTCATTTTCTATTATCAGCTTGCAGCAGCAGAAGCTTGGAGGTTTCTCCTGTACTGCTCCAAAATGGACTCCACAGTCTTCAGTGGCCAGATTGACAACTAACTCGATAGAGATTGCAGGTACTTCCTAAATTTCAGATTTATGATTTAAAATAATTGTGGATTATAAAGACTGCATATTTCCTTATTAGGAAAAATATGAATGAATTCATGCTCTTATTGCTTCCGCCCCGTCTAGAGATCTGGATGAAGGCTGGACTTTTCAGAGAAAACTAAGGTTTCATGAAAGATGTATGCCTGGCATCTGATGTCTGTATTTGTCACTTCTAAGGCATTTATCCAGGGACAGAATTTAGAAGCACTGGTACAACAAACTAACCATATAATCAAAATAAAAAAAAAAATAAGATCTTTTGAGTAATTGTATAAAGGGAGCAAAGGATAATTTTTTGCACCATTGCATACTTAGCAGAGGGGTTTAATATTACTTGAATTAAATCTGGGCTTTAAGCGCCTTTGAAATGTCCAAGCATGACTTTTACCCTGAAATGAACTTCTTATAAGAAGAAGTTATAATACTGAGATCTAACTTACAGAGATAAGGATCTGTGGTAATCCTTCAAATTAAGTGTCTCACATGAGTAATTACTCTCCCAAACTAAAGAGTTCATTTTAACAGGATATTTATTGTGTTTTAAGATTATTAAAATAATATTTTGGGGGAATTTTAATAACTGTATAAAAATGATGTACATAATCACAGAAGAGGCATATCTTCTGTTTTCCTGTTAAACCAGTAAATATTGGTAATAATTTAATAAATCCTTCAGAGCTTCATTTTATATTAATTGAGTTTACATGGTGGAGAAACAAAGGTGTTAAAATAGCACAATTTTCACTTCAGAACTGTCTCATTACTCAAAATTCTGTTATAATGGATGACAACTGACTATGCCTTCTTAACTAGAGTGAAGAATTTCACCACAAAAATTAGAGGTAAAATAAAAGAGAAAGGTTTTCACTTCAGATATGACCTCTGCACATTAAAACTTTAGAAAAGAGAACTGATGACAATAACTGTATCATGAGTAGCTCCACATTAGACTATTGTAGGCAAACATTTTCATGAATCATTTCACAAAACGCAGTTTTATAATATTTGACTTTCAGAAATATTTTATAGTTTTTTTTATTAATATTAGATTGGTAATGGTTTTGTAGCTAACGTTAAAATGTACACTGACTACTGTGACATTATGTGAGTGGTTGTTTTTAGCTGGCTTTTTCAATTCCTGAACTTTTTTTGAATTGTCAGTTCAGGAAGTTTTAGGTGTTTAATTTTAATTGAATAAGGAATGGAAGATTGTTTGAAATCCAGCAAATTATTTGACAGCTATACTCCATTTCCTCTGCTTCTATTAGCTAGAATTCTGGAAAGAGAGAAAAGCCCTATCAGCACCGAGAAGCATACACTGTAAATGTACTCTGTGAAGGAGCACTAGTATGCCATATCTTTCAGAAAACTAAGCCTCAAGCCCTAGTAAGTCTTGTGTTGAGGACTGACTGTGGTGCTCTGCATCCCTGGGAGAGGTAAATACTCTCTCTGTAGCAAGGCACATTTATACTCTTCCCTTTGCAGTGTTTCCAGGATTCCTGGCTTTCCCTGCAGGAACTGTGCTGGGACCCCAAAGACTAGCCTCACTGCACAATTACACAAACATGGACTTCTGTGAGTCCCAAGAACTCCAAAGGAAGTGAATTTGGCTCCCAGGGCATCATATGAAACTTTTCTCTGGCCTTGGAGGAAGATGGAATTTTGCTTTCTATTTTGCATTTAAACAAACTCAAAATCTCAAATCAAGACACTGTTGAAACTACTGAGTTCCACCTGGCTCATGTGAAATCCATGTAATACCCCAACTTTTATATGGTTTAGGAAAAAACCATAAATTGAATCAGAATGACTTGAAAGGCTGAACTTTAGTGAACATTAAGACAAACTTTAGCTGAGCTGCAAGCTTCTGTGAAACCTGAAACCAAGAGGATTTTGCCCAGCTTCTTTTGAGGCTTACGAATTTTGAAAAGACCTATAACTTTGCCAGATTTTACCATTTTATCATGAAACTTACCCTAACTGGTGTTTTCTTTAAAGCTTTCATGCTTTCAACAAACTGACCATGTGAGAATCTCATTTTTCATTTAAAAGAGAAGTTTCCAGTCCCAGTGGTTATGGTGAAAAGCTTGAACTTGTGCCCAAGTGCACCAACAGTTCAAAACCAAAGGTGAATGTAGAGACTCCATCATGCACTTTATTATTTTAAACTCAGTTTTAGGTTCTTAACTAACAATTTTTTGAGCATGAAATCTATCTTACTATCTGTGTTTCTACATTCTAGCCAGAGGACATTAAGTTTTCTCCCTCCTCTTATTGTTATGGTGCTTCAGAAGACAACTTCAAAGAAAAACCGCTAAATTTGGGTATCAGTAAGCCTGGCTCCAGACCTGACAGCTGTGGCAATGTCTCTCAGCTGAAACCCTGCATCCCTGTGTACCTGGGTTTTGTGCAACCAATGAGACAAAATCCAGAGACATGTTAAGTCTTCTAACACAGCACCATGTTCAGTAACCCAATTCCTGCCAATCCCCAAGTTTATTTTAACAGCATCATTTTCTTTGAAGGCTATAGGTAATTCGCTCTTTAAAAAGTACAGATGGTTTCTGGAAAAGCCCCTTTGTTCCTTCAAATAAATAACACAAATAAGTTTACTTATGCACATGTAGGGCACCGTGTTGTGCTTTTTATTTATTGGTTGATTGTGCCCTTTTTTCTGGCTTTTCCCCCCTCTGGAATTGTTAACGACTGTTCTTGCTCATGCTCAGAGAAAGAGTTTGATGCCAAAGCTAGAGAATTTCCTTGGTATAAAAAACTCTTACAATTTTGTATTTCATACATTTCATGGACCAAAAATCCACCTGAATGAACTACACATCTTTCCTGAATTTTGCTCAAAGACATTGCTTTTGAGAATCCAGGCTTGTAGTAAATGTTTAGGCCAACAAAAATGATAACCACCAGTATAGAATATTTTGGCATGTCATTAACAGAAAATGAATTGGTTGAGAATTTTGTTCATGTTTTCATGTTATTTGACTTGGCAGAATTGATAATGCTAAGAGTTGAGAATTATTTGCTTTTTTCTGAATTAAACAGTAACTTAATATTTTGCTATACACCAGCCATTCATCTAATTTAGAAACTAAAGCTATGATAGTGTTCTGGAACAAGTTCCCTTTGTGCCAAGAAAGATGGCAAAGTTACTTTTTAAGGAATAATACAAAGAATTAGTGTTCTCTAAAGGTAATAACAACCCTTTTTTATTTCATATTGTATACAAGATTATATTGTCACTAAATTGGAGAGATGTCAATTTGACAGATGGACCACTTGGTGGATAAAGAACTGGCTGGGTGGCCGCACACAAAGAGTTGTGGTCAATGGCTCAATGTCCGGCTGAAGACCAGTAATGAGTGGTGTCCCTCAGAGATCAGTGTTGGGACCGGTCTTGTTTAACATCTTTGTCGCTGACAGGGACAGTGGGATTGAGTGTGCCCTCAGCAAGTTTGCCAATGACACCAAGCTGTGTGGTTCAGTTGATACGCTGGAGGGAAGGAATGCCATCCAGAGGGACCTTGACACACTTGTGAGGTGGGCAGATGCCAGCCTCATGAAGTTTAACCCTGACAAGTGCAAGGTCCTACACCTGGGTCGGAGCAATCCCAGGCACAGCTACAGGCTGGGCAGAGAAGAGATTCAGAGCAGCCCTGTGGAGAAGGACTTGGAGGTGTCAGTGGATGAGAAAATGAGCACAAGCCGGCAGTATGTGCTTGCAGCCCAGAAAGCCAACCATATCCTGGGCTGCATCAAAAGGAGCGTGACCAGCAGGTCGAAGGAGGTGATCCTGCTCCTCTACTCTGCTCTTGTGAGACCTCACTTGGAGTATTGTGTGCAGTTCTGGTGTCCTCAACATAAAAAGGACATGGAACTGTTGGAACAAATACAGAGGAGAGCCATGAGGATGATCAGGGGACTGGAACACCCCTCGTATGAAGATAGGCTGAGAAAGTTGGGGCTGTTCAGCCTGGAGATGAGAAGGCTGCATGGAGACCTTATAGCAGCCTTCCAGTATCTGAAGGGGGCCTATAGGGATGGTGGGGAAGGACTCTTCATTAGGGACTGCAGTGACAGGACAAAGGGTAATGGGTTAAAACTTAAACAGGGGAAGTTTAGATTGAATATAAGGAAGAAATTCTTTCCTGTGAGGGTGGTGAGGCACTGGAATGAGTTGCCCAGGGAGGTTGTGAATGCTCCATCCCTGGCACTGTGCAAGGGCAGAGCCTTGGGTGAGATGGTTTAGTGTGAGGTGTCCCTGCCCATGGCAGGGGGGTTGGAAGTAGATGATCTTAATGAGATGTTGGAAGTAGATGGTCTTTCCAGCCCTAACTATTCTATAATCCTATGATTCTCTGTTTTTTTGAGGCTTATTTTAAGAACCTAATAGGGATAACTAATGTAGCATGCAACAAAACTCTTACAAAGCTAAAAATTAGTAAATTGAAGCTTCTTGAGATAAAAGATAATTTTTCTTTCCATTTTTAGTGCTATATGAACTATACAGCTGGAAATAGTTGGGTAGTCAAGCTGGAAATATGGACTTTAAATTACTTGGGTTTATAAACAGTGACTTAGAGGGCAGTGATATGCATTATTTTTTAGAGGTGTATTTCAAGTTCCATTAGCTTCACTGAGAAATGTAGATAATCTGCAGTTTGGAAAATCAGGGCTATACAGTGTATTAAAGTCTACTTTGTACATAACACCTCTTTCTCTATTCAGAAGCTTCACAATACCATAAATCCTTCATCAGAAATTTCCAGAGTCACCAGTTTTGTAAGTATTTACTTTCTTTCCATTTTGTGCCTCTGGAAAAGCCTGGGATGTTAAAACATACAAAGGAATAAATGTCTATTTGGCGTACATAGTTAGAATTGATCTCTTAATTTATCTCCATAAATCAGACATAAAGAGAAATGTAAGAAAGATTGTGCAAATGATTAAATTACAGATCTTTTCATAGTCAAATATTTAATCATAAAGTGTGATATAATTCTAAATGTAAACAAATCATGTTAGGGTTATTGGTTATATGCTTTAGGTAATGTTCCTATATTATTTGCCTTCCAGAATACATGATATGAAGTTAAAATACTGTATCATGTGCAGATTAAAGACAAATTTCATATAGATGAGGTTACATTTAATTACCTGGAATAGCTTTGTATGTTGAGAGAAAAACACAGTTTTCATCAGCACCATATTAATTATTGCTGCTGAAAGCTGTAATCGACTTACTGTGTTTTTCGGCTCATGAGTCAATGGTGACTAAATGTTTACTTTACTGCTCCTAATTGCCTGAAATGCAGCACTTGTTTTTCCCTGGAAAATCTGTGGTCTAAGTTTTACACTTGTTTTCATGCGTATAACCCCACAATGATTTACATGTATAGCTCAAAGCTTAGTTTGGCTTCAAATTTCCTGGCAAAACTGGTAAGTTAGGAGTATTAACTGTCTTAGCAACAAATATAGAGAAAAAGAAAATGCTGTGTCAATACTATCCTACTGTGGCTGTACTCTTCCATACTCTTCCTGCAGGAAGACTGAGGTTGCATTTAGATCAGGGTGCCTACAGACTTCATTTGACCTTGTGTCAGCTGAATTCAAGATCCCTGTGGTAAAGGCACCAGCTCATCTTATCATTTATCTCAAGTTTGTAAGGGATATATGGTATACATGAAGATGATTAGAATTGCCATCAGTATTTTCTGCCACGGGAATAGTTCCAGAGACCCAGAAACAGTGGAAAAAGACTAGAGGTGGAACCAAATGATACAAATCCACTGGGATTATCCACCTTTACAGGTGACAGGAGTAACATCCTCTCACAAATCCAGGCAGAGGCAGTGTAGCTCCCAGGAGAAGGTGCGCAGCAATAGGAATCTTTTCTGCTATAGGGAATTTGAAAAATTGCATGGTGGAATCACCAGCCTTAAACTTGCATGATCCCTTCATTCGAAGGAGAAAAAAAAAAAAAAGTGGGGAGAGGAAAGAAGAAGGAGAGAGAGGTTCAAACATTCTGAAGATCACCTGCCTCTCTCCCCCATCCTGTGTTTTACTGAAAGTGACAATGGCCACTGTCCGAATAAGAAATGCTCCCCTGTTAGAATGCCACCAGCAGAGTCCAGGTTGCTCTTAGCTTCACGTAATTTAGGACAACATTACTGATTTTCAGGAGCCTTGGGATCCCTATAAAGAGAAAGACATTTTTCTAGACAACTAATTTTTCTTTTCAGTCATTCAATTCCACAGGGTTTCCCAGAAAACCAGTAAGGACTATATTTTTGGAATGAGTATTTTGAGTATGGAGAGAACTAATCATAGATTTCAGCAAAATCCTATCCCTTTTACAGCTCATGAAAAGATCTTTAGCACAGGGTTACTTGGATGACTGGGGAATCTTACTAGATCTTTCTAGATCTTTCAGAGTTATCAGCAGTAATTTTAATTACATGGACTATGAGGCTCCTCAGGCTTAAGACCGGGACCAAATGAGCATTGTGGACAAATCTGCCGAAATTGGCATTCATTCCTAAGAGTGCCCATTGCTAACAGAGTGGTTCAGTCATAGGTTTCATATCCATGCTTGTGAACATAAAATATAAGTGATGTAGGGGTGTGGACAATAAGTTTTGTGTTGTTTAGGTAACTACTGTGGTACTGCCACAATGACAAAGCCTAGTAAAAATCAAATAACTCATGTTTGAAGAAAACAAACAGGTTAAATGAAGTGAGGTGTCAGTAAACCTTTCTGGAGTTTAAACAAATCACTTTTACTGTGCTTTTGACAAATGGGTGTATCTGCTGTACACAAAAATAATTAAAATTTATTGCAGGTGAGCTTTTTTTTATTTGTTAGGTGATTTTAGCAGTGATTTTTACATGTCAGAATACATTTTCAATAATGACTGCTTTCCTAAGTCTTGAAAACTTAAACCTCTGGCATTAGATCTCATTCATATTATCAAGTTCTCATTCTTTTTCCTCACTGTTTTTAAAGTGTCTTGCATGAGCAAGGTTTTTCTCCCACTAATAGCAATGATCTTTTTCTTGGATCTGCGTATAGCCACTGTGCTGTTTTTCTGTTGCAGAAACCAGTCTGTGTTCAGATGCAGGTTTTGGTCTTTCTTCAGGTCTCCAGACATTCTCTTAATGGTCATTACCATCGTTTTGATAGTTCTTTCTTTACTTTTGTGGCTTTATGTTTTGACTATTATTCTACAAGAGAATAAAAGACAACATCTTTATTTACTGGTGAATTTATGATACACTTGCATAGTTCCAGCTTGGAGTTGGAATGTAATGTCAATAAAGTTCATCTACCTGTATATGAATTCTTCATGAGGCTATTTTCATTGGAGGTTTTAATACAGTAGGGATGGATATATGTGGAGATGTGGTTGTCCAAAGTATGTCCCCTCTTACTCTCACATGTACACACAGAGACACATAGACAGAGATCTGTTGCTGTTGTTGCCTCCAGATGATGACCATTGAAACACTGATTTTCAGTATTTGCAGAACATCTCTTATTAATACATTAGCCAGGAGAGAGAAAAAAAAAGGATACATGAAAATATATTTCTAGCTATATAGCTGCTTCCATCATGCGCACACATACACTTATGCACTTGTGTCTTTATTGTGGATCTTCAGATTTTAAAAGTCAACACTAAAGGAAAAAAAGTGGTTTGAAAAGAAGAATATCACAGGAAAAAACATAAGCAAAAACTTGAACCAGGAGCAGAAGACTGGGTGAAGAATACATATATTCTGGTGTTTGGGTGTCAAAACATTGCCTGAGTTCTGATGAAATATGTAGGATATAGGTCTTAAAATACCAGAAGTACTGAGTGTCACAGTTTACTTAGACTTCAGATGGATCAATAGAAATTTAGATACTTGCCTATGAGCATCCATATTTTGAAAAAAAGCTCTTTTTTTTTTAGAGAGTAGAAGTGAACTTCTATTAGATTAAGATTTTAAAACAGAATCGCCATGATGTGACTCTTCACCAGCTCACAATGAGATCTGCTGGCCTTCTCACCTTGCCTCAACTTCATTAGAAATGCAATATATAGCTTACCACATGAAAGATGCATTCCCTGCCAAGTAAATTAAATTCTTTCAGTCAGAAGCAGAATGGTCCAGTGGTCAAAAAGTAGGGCTGTTAGCCAGCATCTCCTGAATTTTAATCCCAGTGCAATTCATTGTATAACTTCAGGCAAGTTACTTAACCTCCTAGTTTCCATCTCATAAAACTGTGATAAAAGTTTTTCTGAAGAGCAATTAGTTACTACTTGTTCTCTACTCTGAAAAGAAAAATGCAAAGCACCATGGAGGTGCTATTAATTCTTAAATTCTAACCATCTCAAGGACTCATTGTGATTACCACATTTAAGTGAACTGGTAAGATTATTAAAGCCCAAATAATCATCCAGCACTTGATTCTGGATATGCAGTATATGGATATACGGTAAGGGACCTGTCATCCATGTTGATCCATGAGTATCACATGACAGGTTGAAAAGCTCCTTATGGGATTTGCCACCAAATCACGATTCCAGCCGTGCTCCTGTCCTCTTGTGTATGGGTTTCTAGGTGGTAGTGTGAGCATTTTGAGAGTTGAAGGGTGCTCCTGCAAATAAAACATCCAGATGGCACTGAAGTGTGAGGCTGCTGTTTAGATCTCACATTTTGTTTAGGTTGGATCAGTGTCTGAAGAAGATGAAAAGCAAAAGTTATTCCTTCCAAGGCTCTAAATGCAACTGATGCCCACTTAAATAGTTGCAGATCTGCTTTGTATAGACAGAAACATAGGAGTAATTAAAGTGTTTTGAGAGAAATATCCACTTCTTCCCAAGCCTCCTCTCTGTTGGAGACCAGCCATAACAAACATGGAGAACATGCAGATCTGAAGATCCATAATTTATGGAAGAGGGCTGAATACCAGGCAGATCAAACGTCTGGTGGGGTAGCTGTTGTCAAGCACTCAAATGTTTAACTGATTGCACTTGTCAAAGAGCCGTAGGATAGATCTGAGGGGAGAGTTTGGCCCTTAGTGTTGCTGGTTTTCATCCCATAATTTCAAGAGTGTTCTTTGTGCCTTGTTTACTGCAGAATATGATTAGATTTTAATTTAACAGGCGAGGAATGCATCTTTTATGTGGCAAGTCAGAAGGGCCTTGGTGCTTTATAGCGGGGATGAGGGGATGGGGCTGGATCTTCTTGTGAAGCGGTGAAGAGTCCTGCTATATTGCTCATCTTAAGATGCTGTTTATAAATAGGTCCTACTAGGCTGGGGCATAATGATTTCAATCATTTGTGCTGTATAAATAAACAGGGTATTGTGAGTTTACTTGTTCAGGAATTGTCCCTGGCTTTAGTTTTGGCCGCAGACTCCCAGAGGCCTGCAACCAATCTAAACTGGAGGATTTAAAGAAACAGCCTGTCTCTGATCTGAAGCCACAGGGGAAGAAGGGAGGGCCAGTGGGTCTGGAGGGGAAAGCAGGAGAGCAGGGAAGGGGGATCTTCCACAGGGTCTTGCTTTCTTTCACTCTGTGGAACTGGAGCTTGGGAGAGCCTCTGGCTCTGGCTGGCCTAAGATGATGAGGTACAAAAAGTCTTCTTTGTGGCTTGGTGGGACATGGGCAGTCCGCAGGGAAGGAGATTGCTCCCACCTAATGCGGTGTGAGGAATGGGAGCGTGAGCAAGGACTGCCGCATGGTCTGTGTGGGACACATTAAGCGTGCAAACTGATAAGGGCAGTGCTGTCTTGACTGGCACTTACTGCAGATTGTGCCTGTTTGGCCTGTGCTGCATTTGTTTCTATGGGTCCCTCAATATGCACAAACTACAAGGCCAGGCTCCCCTCTTGCGCCTTCAAACTTGCAGCCTGCCCTGAGGGTAACCAGTTTTGGTCTCCTCTTGCTTTGGCCCTGTGGACTTTCATTAGAAGTAAGGCTTGATTAAGGAAACAATTTAAAAAAATATTGAGATTTCTATGGTGGTAGTAAAAATGCTGCAGGTTTCTGATGTGATCAACAATGTGCTTTTATTTTCTCACACCGCTAGACATGCAATTCGCTTAGTAGCTCTGTCAGCAGATCCTGCTGCTGCTGGTAAGCATTGCATGTCTGGGGAGGAGCTGCAGTAGTCTCACATTCAGAGTTGCTTATAAAGACAGAGACATAAGGCTCTCTAATTCTCCAGCTCTTTCATAAATTCTGGGCTTCTTGTATCCTTGAATCCTCACTTTCCACAGCCTTTGCCATTTGCCTATCTGACACCTTGACTAGAGTCTTCCAGACACACTCTGAAGCACAGTACAGAACAGAGTGGATCCAGTAGAATATGCAGCTCCAGTCCTCACATATCCTCCCATCTTCAGTCCTCAAAGTCTTTGGGTTTTGTGAGTTGATACCACAGTATCACAGTCCTACCAAAATCAGTGGGACTTGACCACTAACTTCCATAGGACCAGAAAGTCAAGGTGGTATGATCTAGGGCAAGGAACACTGAAAAGAGACTATATTTCCCTTTGCAAATAAGGAGATGGGAGAACAAATATCCTTAAAGTGATTTCCTTGCAGCATGAAGGAGCATCGATCCTGTATTCACGTAATAAAACTTTTATTTCTGAACCCACCAGCTTAAGATAGGCAGATAACACTCTGTTGAGATAATAAGTAAAAAATTGTGTTAGCATCAGTCAGGAAGCTGAATTGATATCATCTGGTCTATATAGTTATCATGTCTAGCAGTCAAAGTTTAATAGCTAAGAATTTATTAGAAAATGTTTCTTCAGCTTCCCAAATTAGACATAAAAGTAGAAGCCTCACAAATAGGTAAAATTTTCTTTGTACTGAATTGTTTTTAGTATGATTAAATTTCTGGAAATTTGAAGAAAAGTACATACTAAGTGGAAAGAAAAATTTGTAGTTGAATATTTCAAATGTGTCAGTCTTTGATTTACCTTCCAAACTCTGTGTACTTTGTATTGAGAAAAAGATCTTCTTTCTTTCCTTTTTGAAACTCAGTTCAGTAAATATTACAAGCCACGTAGCTTCCTTTGAATTCCTGTCTTGTTCGGGGATTAACCTCTAAATATTTAATTTGTATCCATATATCTTAAGATTTGCTTTTGCACCAAATATTATTGCATGAAAGGTTAATGAATTATAACTAAAAGGTTGTCATTTGGAAAATTTTCTTTTAAATTATCAAAATTAAAGAAATGCTTTTATTTTTATGAGTATATAAAATTATTGCACTTTCCATTTAACAGTGTAGCTTTCATTTTCATTATCAGAATAATAAAAAACTGATTGAAGTGATGGTTTCTTTTTAAAATGCAAAGTGTTTCATGCCAGAAGTTCTGAGAAATTAGGTTTGCCTTTTCTGTTTGCAGGTATAAAAGGAATTATATCTGCTTCTTTTATTTTATAGTTGGTTTTGTTGGATTTTTTTTCCAGAACTCAATTTTATTCTACTTTTTAAATGTTTCCTCTGCTGTTTACAAGTGAGGAAGAAAATCACTACAATTATTTTTAGTGAAAGAAAGAGAGGGAGTGAGGAAGTTCAGATGAAAAGTTGTATTTGTAAAGGCAGAATAGAGAAGCAATTCACATTAATTCAAAGCAGAGTCTCTTTATTGGATTATAGGCTGATTGTGTTTACAAATACCCTGCCAGGAGGGTTTTAATTTTGGGGCAATTTCATTGTTCATAGATATATGAACATATATATAGATATATATCTATGAAATTATGTGGTTATGTGTTTTAAATGAGATACAGCTCCTTACTGCTTAATGTAATATATGCTTCCATTTTATGACGTAGCGCAAAAGCAGAGCAATTTTAGAACAACTTAGTTGAAATATCATCATAAATGAAAGATGTAAACAATGTTATGTTTATAGACACAGTTTAAATTTGAATTCATTGGAATTTGGTGATCTCTTTATTTAACAAGGATGGACTTTATTATGAAAGTGCAATCAAGCCGTAGTACTTCCCCTTTGATTTCAGGCTTTTCAACATTTACTATAGCAAACACCAGAGTTTACATCCTCAGGCAGATCAGAGCTCCATCTAGCCCAGTATTCTCTCTCCAGCGGAGTCAATAGTACATTTCCAGGGGAAAAAATAAGAAAACAGGTAAATATAGAATGACTTTTCTCCCAGTCTACCCTCCCCAGGTTCATGCAACCAGCAATTTAGCTACTTCTTGAACTGGAGACTGTGACTAGACTTTTAAAAATCCACAAGTGCATAATCCTTTCTGGACATCTTTGTCCTTCCAGACCTCACCACATCCTATGCAAGATCCAGACTTAAGTTTGTGTTCTGCTAAGACATGTTGCTGTTCACTGAATAGACCTCTTCCCCCTCCCCTCCCCATTTCTATGCTAAATTTGAGAGGGTTCATAATATACCAAAATTGTGTGTAAGAAAGGAATCCTCTTCTAAGACGGCGCTTAGTATGTTAAAGGAGTTCAACAAAATCAAGGCTGTGTTAACCACCGGGGTAGCATGTCCATGCACAGATATAAGGCAGATAAAGTTTTTTTATATTTATGTACATCATTGTGTGGGTAAGACATGAGCACATAAACATGAATGTGTGAAACAGAGCAGAATATGGCTGGAAGGGTTAGAGACTGAGCATAGGATTAACTACAGCTCTCTACTGAATCATCAGTCTCAAACTAAGTTGTAGAGTGTGATTCTGTAGTATCTTCATGCTCTAATCTCCCACTGATGACTTTCAACCCTTATGGTGTTCATCTATTACCTATTATAGAGGTTGGACACAGTCCAACCTCTGTTTTTGGTGGGAAAGGTCTTTGCTGTCAACAGTTTCCTAGACAAAACAGAAAAGAATAACCTGTGCCTTTTTTCACCATGTTTAATCTGATTTACTGATGCGTGTTTTCCTGGTATTTTGATGCTTTTGATACTTGCATGAAAAGAAGGAAACAGATATAATTTTGTGCCAGATTTCCAGGTAGAATTTTTTATTTCCAGTAAAGAAAAATGGAAACCTCTGGGTACTATTTTATTTCCTGACCAGACTGATGTTTTTATCCTAGGACTTCATCTGAATGTGGTATTAATCCCAATTTATAGAGGGATAATTTCACATAAGGAATGGTATCTGCAGCCTTCAAGTTTCAGTGTTGCACAGACACATCTGAACTCACTTTAAAGAAACCTATGTGGTTGCTGGAAAAATCGATGGCACTCAGTTACCCCTTAGTAGAATTTGGTGCATTTTAACCAGACTTTTAAAAACCAAGCTTGCTCTGTGTAAATTATCATGTATACCTTAAACCAGGTTGCCTCTGGTAGCAATCAGATTTCAGAGGAGGGTATTAGGGTTGACCCAACCATAAAGCCTCTTATTGCATTTGCTATAAGCATGTTTTCCAGATCTTTTGAACACTTACTCTAAAAAGTGCCTATGCAGTTTCAGAATCTTTCCTACTTTTTCCTCCAGCTTCAACCTGGCAACTGTTTTAACCTCATAATATGTCCATGCATGGCATCACAATCTGTTGCCATGGAAAGGAGCATAATATCAAACAAGCAAGATGGTCAAAGATTGTCTTACAGAAGAGAGATAGAGATTTCATTGGAAAAATCCATTAATGCTTAAATACAGTGAAATGGGAAATATCATGCTATCTTTACCCAAATCAGTTACATAATTTTAAAAAGAAACAGTCAAGTTGGCTGAGCTCTTATCTTCTGTCAGAATCCTCTATTTGCACAGGTAATTGAAGTTTTCTATGTTTATATATATATATATAAACAAACTACAAACTGTGCATGCTATAATATCCACTGTGATCCACTGAGTGTTCCTCTTCACAGTCAGAATGAAATGTGAGAATTTAATCTGATAATTTTGCAACAATCCTGAATCTCTTTGAGAGTGACAGATCACTGGAACAGGTTGCCCAGGGGGGTTGTGGAGTCTCCTGCGTTGGAGATATTCAAGGCCTGCCTAGACAAGTTCCTGTGTGATGTACTCTAGATTACCCTGCTCTTGCAGGAGGGTTGGACTAGATGATCTCCTGAGGTCCCTTCCAACCCTTAGGATTCTGTGATTCTGTGATCTACCATAGATTTTCTGAGTGACCCAGCATTCTGTAGAACGGTAGGCTTATTGCTAGAAAAGACTAAATTAAATCGGTGCTTAAGAACATATGTAGTGTGTTGAGCTGGTTCTAGGCTTCCAGCACTGCACCCCTTCAAAATAAGTTGTGGGACATGCAATCAATCTTGCAATGACAGTCAGAAATGAGGCCCTAAGAGAAGTCACACATGGTCAGATTCACTGGGCTTTCTGCTGCCAGGGGATTCAGAGGCTTGGGGCAAGGATTTTTCCTCTGGGAGGACTCCCACTTGACCCCATCACATGCGTACCATGCATCTTGACACAGCTGCAGCAGCCGGTCTGGCTTTCTAAGGCGGTGGTATAAGCAAAATAGGCAGCAGGGCTGTGGCTGCTTTTCCTTTCTGGAACTTTGCTGTCCAAGTGAGTTGCTTGTTTTGGTTGTGCCTAGAGCTGATCCTGTATGCATAGCAATTACCCTTTATTATGCCTTTGAAATTAGGCAATGGTAGGATATAGCAGAAGCAGCACTGCTTTAATGGTTGAAAAGCTTTTATGGACCATAGGTGTGGCTGTTTGTTTGTGTTTATGTTCCTAATTTGTAGTTTGCAACCTCACAGAGGTACTAGACCTCAATGAGCACTGAGCCATAAAGAAAGGTTTTCTTTGCTGTTTGTTGAAGTTCTATAACAAAAAAAAAAAAAAAAAGTGATAATTCTTTAAAGAGGAAAAGTGCCTTCTCTTTGTTTTTATCACACTTGGAATAGATATCTTTGAGCACAGTCAGGCCTGAAAATGGTTGACAGGGTTTTCTCAGGCTTTCACAGAATTTTTCCAGGTAGAAAATAAAAATGAGAAGATTTCAGCATCAAAGGTGCAAAAGATTTAGGGCTGCCTCAAGGCAGAGTATTGCTACCAAAATACCTTATATTTTTTCAGTAACATTAAGGAAGCTGAGTTTATCAAGATTTGGACACTCTGTATGTTATGCAACTGCCCTCTACATATTAAGCTAGCAATCAGCTATATTTTCTTTATAAAATTGTGCAGTTGGTGTAACTAGACTCTGCCTGATGTTGGGAAGCATGAAAAATACATCACTGCTTGTATCTCCAAGGTAAACTATTCTTCAGGGAAGCATGCCTCTGGGGAATATTTTCTTAGGAAACCCATGAACAATGAGAGATTTTCCACAGAGAATGCTCACAGGGTAAAGTGTACTTCAAAGGGAGAGATCCAAGATGAAATGAGAGTCTTCAAAGGCCAGCTCCACTTCCCCTCTCAACAAGACAAATGACTTCAAAGGGGACCCCACCAAGGTTGTAAATAACTTTTACTCATAATGCAAAAGCCTTATTGAAGGCAAGTTCTCTCAGTAATGTGATATTTTTAAAGAAATCACCTAAAGCCAGGTGAGGTCTAAATGCATCCAGTGACCATCAGTATAAAATATTTCTACTCCTTATATATATGACCATCTAGAGATCTTAGCGGGTTGAAATGTGCACTGTTCATTTCCTTCTCACTTATATAAAGTTATAGTAGGATATAAAACTTACAGGTCTGATGGCCTAAGGAACCATGAAAATCTAGCAACAGCTTTAGGGACCCCAGGGACGATTTCTATCCAGTGTAGCTTACCAAATTGGCTACAGACCAAAAGTCAGTGAGGGCCTAAGAAGACCTTATGTTTACATAGGACATTGTGTTTCACAGCAGCTATGTGACTGAAGTCTTTCAGACTCAAAACTGTATTACAGAAATATCAATTAAGGCAAGATTTTTAAATGACTGTTAAGGATCTTTCACTAGACTGAGATCTTACAGCAAGCCACTGTCTGCAGGTATGTCTTTGTACAGAAAGTGAATTTAAAAGACATAGAATTATAACATGACTGAATAATTCAGGTTGGAAGGGACCTTAGGAGGTCTCTGGTCCAACATCCTGCTCAAAGCAGGGCCATTGAATTCAGACCAGGTCTCTCAGGGCTTTGCCCAGCTGGTTCTTGAGGGATGGGGGTGTGTTTCAACCTCTTTGTTCACTCTTGTTCATCCTGCTATGCCCTGCTGTGAAGTCTTTGGCTCTATCTTCCAATAACCTTCACAGTGGGATTAGTTCCCACTTGCATCATTTTTTCTCCAGGCTAAACAACAGCACTGGAAGAAGAAGAAAAGAGAATACAGCAGCAACAGAGACCCAAAATAACCCTTGCCATTAGCATTACAGAGAGCACTAAGTGAAGAAAACAGCTACTGAGCCTGTTGTCAGTGAGACAAATGGTAGGGGAGGTCCATTTAAAGGTATCTCTCAGGGTAAAATCCAGTTAAATTTCATAATAAACCTGAAAATAATCTTCTGTTAAAGCCCCAGAAAGATAAATAAAATCCTTGTATTTTTGTCTACCCCCAGAGCTCTGCCGTATAAGAAGTTAATGCTGACTTCACCAGAAGTATCAGAAAACCAGTCCCCTGTTACTCACCTCACACATATATGCACTCTAATGGAAAGGAGCCATACACAGTGGCACCAGACTATTGATATTTCTACCCTATTGTTTAAGTAATGCACAACATTTAGTATGTCAAATGGCATGACCGTTAAAAAACCGAGCTAATTACTAGATACTCCTCTCACAAATCCATGATGTCATTTAGAATTGGCTTGGACAAAACAATGGGGGTTGTATGCACTAAGAGACAATGCTGCACTTAACACAGGAGGTCTTTAATAGTCTTAGAAGCTTACCTTGTATGGGTTTTAGCCTGCTTTGTTGAGGAAGGGAAAAAATAATGATTACACTATGTGTGTGTATTATCTGTACATCAGTACATTTAGAACATGTTAGCTAAACTCAAGCAAATTTAAGAGGCAAAGATCTCAAATATATAAAGTTGCTGCAGATTTTATAAAAGCTGACAGCTATGCAGAGTAGATGATAGAAGTTGCTAACATTCTTGAGCCCCACTGATGGAAGAGCAACTGAGTGTATCAAACATTGTTTGACCTCAGAGAGTCCACACTGGATCTTGAGATCTAGCTACAGATTTGCAGGCATGTCTTCTGTGGCTCACAGAAGAAAATCTCTAAATTTAGATTGATAGACTCCAGTCTGAATACTTTTTCAGCTGAAAAAATTCTGGCTAGAAAGACAATGCATTGTGATGCAGTAAATATCTCATAAATATTTGAATCCAAATATTGTCTATTTTTACAAAAGCTCATCAGTTTTCTGACATGATTATTTTTTAATCCTTTGTGTGGCTCTTTATGAAACCATCCATAAAAACGCTGCTTCTGATCCAAACTTCAAGTCCCTTGCTCCCTTCCATAAAAGGGAGGCTTGACTTTTGGAAGGAAAAGATTCAGTGTAGATTAATTGTAAAGTTCTCTGAGAGTCTCTCTCAAATGCAACTGGACCGTCAAACTGAAGTTTTCCCATAAATTGCCTGTGCCCAACAAACGTGTATCAGAAACAAGTAAAGTGTAGCAATGTTATGGCTGAATGCAAAGTAGCTCTTATAAAGTGCTCTATGCTGATTTTTATAAGAGGTGTGTATGGTGTGTGTCCAATCACAGATGACAGTCCACCATGCAAGAATTTGCAAGGCAGACATGACTTTCTCTAGATGCATGCCTACTTTCTTATACAATCTAAACAGAGAGGGTAATAAGCAAATATTAACCAGAATTAAGGGGAAAGAACAAAAAACCTCAATGAATGTGTCTTTGTTTATTTAGCCAGGTACACCCTGCTGGTTTTTGCTGTCTAGAACAGGGAGTGGTCCCCTTGAAATGTCATAATGGATAGCTTCCTTGGATATTGGATTTGGCTATTAGGTCATAGTTCAAAGGTGACCCTTTGCTTTTAATAATTGTGAAATCTCCTAGCACACATTTGAATGATAAATAAGTAATAACCTTTGCTGTACTTTCTGAAGTTCAACAATCAATAAATTCTGTGCATGTATAAAATATGTTTAATTTAAATACAATGTTGTCAAATTGGTAAGAAGAGTCTTACTGGTATTATCAAGAATGCATTCAATATTTTTTGTATTAGTGTAAGATGTTATTTAGATAACCAGGTTAAAGCTGTTTTTTTCTTAACATGGCTGGAATGACTATCATGAATCTTAATTTAGAAAGCACTTAGCACTTACTGTTGTAATGGAACTAAATAATCACAAGAACCAGAATTGATAATAATGGGTCAAGATATACCTGAATTAAAATATGAGTAGCTTTATTGCTTATGGATTTCACTAAAATTGCATTTTCTGTTTATGGACATTAAATGGAACTATTGTTAATAAATAGAATGCTAAAACCCAAAAGCTTCACATGCATTTTCTTTATGGCATGCATTCTAAAAGCTGAAAAATATTCATTGTAATAATAAATAATAAATCTATGTGGAAACTTTGGTTATTATGTTTTCGTCATTGCTCTCCCTTCTTTGAAGTTTTATACCCAAAAGGTATCTAGCTAATCGTCAAGTATTATTTTCCCCTTTCAGGCACTCATGAAAGAAAATAAATGAAATGAGCTGACGGATGGAAATAGCTACTGCTGCAGTACCAGTAGTGAATAACCATTACTATTTATCCAGCAAGTTGAAAACTGTGCAGTGAAGTTACCTCCAAAAACTTGTGTGTTTGCTGCAAAGGCCTCTTGAGGAAAAAAATATATTCTGTGTAGCTTACTACAATATTGGCCACATTCGGGTAGACTTCATCTACTTGTGTACCTGAAACCAGCGGCCACATGTCATGAAGAAGGACTTGGGGTGTTGGCCAATGAGAAAATGAACATGAGCCAGCAGTGTGTGCTTGCAGCCCAGAAAGCCAGCTGTATCCTGGGCTGCATCAAAAGGAGCATGACCAGCAGGTCGAAGGAGGTGGTCCTGACCCTCTACTTCAATCTCGTGAGACCTCACTTGGAGTATTGTGTACTCAACATAAAAAGGACATGGAACTTTTGGAACAAATACAGAGAAGAGCCATGAGGATGATCAGGGGACTGAAACACCCCTCATATTGAAAATAGGCTGAGAAAGTTGGGGCTGTTCAGCCTGGAGATAACAAGGCTGAGTGGAGACCTCATAGCAGCCTTCCAGTATCTGAAGGGGGCCTATAGAGATGCTGGGGAGGGACTCTTCATTAGGGACTATAGTGACAGGACAAGGGGTAACGGGTTAAAACTTAAACAGGGGAAGTTTAGATTGGATATAAGGAGGAAATTCTTTCCTGTGAGGGTGGTGAGGCACTGGAATGGGTTGCCCAGGGAGGTTGTGAATGCTCCATCCCTGGCAGTGTTCAAGGCCAGGCTGGACAGAGACTTGGGTGACATGGTGTAGTGGGAGTTGTCCCTGCCCATGGCAGGGGGGTTGGAACTAGATGATCTTAAGGTCCTTTTCAACCCTTGCTACTCTATGATTCTGTGATTCTATGCCAGTGTTGCATTAGTGTATATGCTGGCTTTGCATGTGTGGTTTGTTTTCAGTCGGGCTCATATGTGCAAGGTCACTGCTCTATGATTCTTGTGTGTGGCAGACAGTTGGTCACCTTGTGGCCTGACTTGTGAATACAAGACCTTGGCCAGAGTGAAGGCATTTTTGGCTTAGAGCATTCCTGTCTGGAAATGTTTCAGGCTTTAAGATTTGCATTTCAGATTAAAGAGTTTCACACTGATAGAGAGGTTTTGCTGTTTGTTACCAGAAGACAGAACACTTTGACTGTGTCACACTTTTCTCTTGTCAAGATCTTTGTGTGTGGTACCTGGCACAAGCAGGCTACACAATTACAGGGGTGTACATGTGTGCGAGTCTGTATCTGTGACACTAAGAGCTCAGCTTCTGGGCTTACAGCATTTGGGTTGAGTGGATTGTGGGCTGGTGACAGCCTTGGTACCAAGAGAAGAAAAGAATATAGACTATGCAATGCATTTTCTGCTAGAATCTGCTTTATTACAGCAGCTGAGTGTATCGTGGCTCAGCAGCAGTCATACACTTCACTTAAGTGCTGCTTAAAAATGGTTGGCTGGTACTTTATTTTCCTCAAAACGGCATAAAAATCAAACTCCCAAACCTGTTTTAAAAAAGAGTAAATATGAATGTATTTGGTTTTTGTTTGTTTGTTTACTTTCTATCTTCTTACTTTGTTGCTTCTGAATTTTGCACTCTATGTGGGACACATTTTCAAGTTTTTAAAACAATGAAAATTTAGATTCTCACATAGTGTCTTGATTCAATGAAGTAAAATTCCAAGGAAAACATTTAAACATCTGTTATTGCAGAAGTTGTGGTGTAGAAGTATAGCTGAATGTGTGTGGGAAGCAAAAAGGGGTTCATAGGGCTAGAGGAAATTATTTTGTACTTCACAATGTTCAAAATCAAGAAATCAAGATCAGCAATTTTAGCATCCATACTGCTTCTATGATACAGAAGTATTTTAAGATGACCTTTATCATACATGTGAAGAACTAAATAAAAATGTTTATTTCTGAAAGGGCATGTTGGGGCCAACTGTAAGCAGAAAGCATACACATAATATTCATAAGGAAAAACCTACTTTAGTGACAAATAATAATTTAATGGTTCCTACGAGTGCTAAAAGAAAACCCTACCTGTCCCTGAACTGCAGATGAATCTATACAGGAGTGTGCTAGCTCCTGAGTAGCAAATTCTTGCATTAAGGGCAGGAAGCTGTGAAGGAGGTACCAAGATTAAATAATTTGATATTTGTTCGCTCATTTCCCATTTTGATTTTTCTGCGAGGCTGGGTGGAGTTAGTAAGCTTTGAAGTGTAAACCAGCAATGAGGAATCTCCAAGGCCCCGTTGTGGTCAGGACAGGGGAACCACAAACCATGGACACAATGCCAGTGCCTTCAGAGAAATATCTTGCCCGTCTCAGCAAGAAGGTACAAACCATTATGAACTGAAAAGCAGCCAAACATTTTGCAGTTCCTTGCTTCTCTTCAGATTCTCCCCTCCATTTACTGGGCAAGCCCTATCCTATTTAGTTGCCAAAATCTCACATTATCGCAGCCTGAGGCTGTAAGTCTGCAATGGATCCTGGGAAACTGTTTTCAGCAAATCTTAATTCAAAAGCTGACCACATCTTGGACAGGACAGAGCATTGCCTGGCTAACAGATGTAATACATGAATGTTGGCTGTGGTTTTGGTACAATCTTACATGTTCCTGTTTTCTGTTTCACAGAGTGTCTGTGAAACTGGAATATTTTCTATGAAAAGTTTTCTATGTTACTATGTTTCTTTTTTTTTTTCCTCTGAAAAATGTTTAAATCAATTTGAGTGTTCATAGCAGTTAGTATGTCTGTCCTAAAAGCAGCAATGAAGATGAGAATTTTGAAGACTTGTTCCAGATTTTCTAAGTTTTGTGTCTAACTGGGATTTTTATTCTACATGTAAATCAGCTAACACAGTATTTTACTTACATAGCTGAACTAAACTAAAGATATTTGGTCTTTGTGTACGTGCAAATGTAGTAAATGTACTAAAGTGTGTTTTAGCAAGTCTGTACCAACCTATATATACAGATTAAAAAATGGAGTTCCTTCCATTTCTGATCCCTCTGTCTATTTACTTGACTCAGTATAGTTTTCATTATTTTATAAAAATGGTGTTTCGATAAAGCATTTTCACAGATGCTTAACTTTAAACTGTAGGACCTGGTCACTGAAATGAAGTTGTAGCTTAATATATTTCACTAAATTTGTGGGTGAGGGAGATTTGCATAGGCCCAAC